>NC_072424.2:89805000-94805000 GCF_028878055.3 Symphalangus syndactylus
TTCTTCCTCTATCACTACTAAAGTATTAAAGAAAAGTGAGAAGCGATATGCTTTTAAAAAAACCTCAGACATATATCCAGACATTTGATTTTCCATAAGGACAATCTGCTACTCATTACAACAGTTATTGAGACTAATGAATTTTGTGTTGCTGTTTTGTAAGATTCTTGGTTGAAATTCTTACAAGTAATTGAAAATGTATACTTGGATAAATTATGTAAATGAAGGGCCTCAGAGAAAATGATCAACAGTGTTCTCAGGAATGCAGCTAAGGACTTTTTTTTTTTTTTTTTTTTCCAGTTAAGGGTTTTTAAACCATCCTTTTGCTTAGCAGGCATGCTTCTGCTTTTATTTTCTTTCCACACCAAGACAAGAACACACCCTAGTGGGTAACAGGCTGGAGGCAGGCAGGGCCAGCTGGGCAGGGGGCCTGTGTCACTGGGAGGCATTGCTGGTCTTACCTGCAGTGGAATTACATACTATGAAGGGCACAAATGAAGTCTGAGTTGTATCCATCACATGTGTCATCATTATATTACTTTAGATCAGGGACAGTGAGACACATCTCAGGACACATGCTGTTATAAAGAAAGCAGTAGGAACCTGTTAGAATTCTTTCTAGTTCTCTGTAGTTACAGTGGGTCTTACACAAATTCACATACATTTACACCGCTGTAGCAACATGCTTTTTAAGGGAAGTCCTATTACAGTAACAGACGAAGATGGCTTTTAAAATATCATACTGTTCTTTGTCCTTGCCAGATGGGTTCCCTAGCTGCTTGCCTTTCCTTAATTGCTTCTTCCTTCTTTCCTTTTAAGCCCCAGCTCTACCTTTTACAATTAATGTGTGAGGCATTGAAACTCTTGAGCCTCAGTTGCTTGTGCCTTGCATTGGAGTTAAAATAACACATACCTGGGGTTAGCACTAAGGAGACAGCGTATCTTTGAAGGCCTTGTAAACTGGGTGGCACTATACATTTGAAGGGTGTTGTACTTGGCTCTTATTCTACCAAAACTTGACTTTAAAACCCTTTGGGGCCAAGTGCGGTGGCTCACACCTGTAATCCCAGCACTTTGAGAGGGCAAGATGGGCGGACTGCTTGGGGCTAAGAGTTTCAGACCAACCTGGGATACACAGCCAGACCTTGTCTCTACTAAGACATGAAAATAAATAACTAGCCGGGCATAGTGGTGTGCACTTGTAGTCCCAGCTACTAGGGAGGCTGAGGCGGGAGGATCACTTGAGCCCGGGAAGTCAAAGCTGCAGTGAACTGTGTGGTGAAAGAGGAAGAAAATGAGTATCTACCATGGAAAATAGGAAAAGTCTAAAACAGATGAAAGAGAATAGGATAAAGACAGATACATTTTAAAAATTTTAATGGATCTGTTCATGTGATGATGTCACTGCACTCCAGTCTGGGTGACAGAGGGAGACTCTGCCTCAAATCAAACAAACAAACAAACGAACAAAACCAAAAAACAAACGGTTTGGTAGCTCTCCCTTACTTATGATGTAGTGCAGACTCTTTAAAGGGCTTATAAGGTCTACAGGATCCAACCTCTCTTTCCTCTCCATCCTTATCTCTCCCCACCCTGGACTCTCAGTCCAAACCTCCAGTCGTGTGCTGTACTTTCTCGTCATCCTGGCTTTGCATGTGCTATTTCCTTGGCTCAGATCATTGTACTTCACCTCCTCCTCTGTGCTTGGCTAATGCAGCCCCAGCCTTCTGTTTCTGTTAGATACTCTGTTGTCTGGGAATCTTTCCCTAATTTCCAAAAACTGTAGGGTACTGTCAGAGAGCACTTATCACTCATGTTGTAATTCTATTTACTTGTGTTGTGTGTATTTTTGAGGGCAGAAATCATTGTGGAGATAATTGTCTTTGTGGCTCAATATCTTAGCTCAGTGTGTAGCACATAGTTTCTGCCCTATTTATTTGCTGCATAGTTGAATAAACACTAAGCTCCAACCCTACTTTCTTTTTGGCAAATCGATGTCTTGTTTCTCCAGCTTATTTTTCATACCTTAGAATGATCACCTCATTGCGCTCAGTCTTGTTTCCTGTAGTGTTCAGTTTAGCATCTTATTCTATATAATCTTATTCTCAAATTTGTGGGTTCATCTTGTTATTATTCTGAGTCCCAATGTAGGTAGACCAGGAATTCAACCCCTATTATGTTAGTTGTCTATTGCTATGTAATAAATTACCCCAAAATTTAGCAGCTTAAAACAACAATGAATGTTATCTCACACTGTTTCTATGGAGCAGGAATCCAGGAGCAGTTTAGCTGTGTGGTTCTGGCTCAGGATCTCTCAGGAGGTTGCAGTCAGTATGTTGGCCAGGATTGTAGTCATCTGAAGGCTCGACTGGAGCTGGAGGAATCTGCTCCTAAGATGGCACACTCACCTGGCTGTTGGCTAGAAGCCTCAGTTCCTTGTGGACAGCTGGCAGGAAGCCTCAGATTTCTGCCACATGGAATTCTCCATAGGGTGTTGCAGGTGGCCTCACAACGTGCAGCTGGCTTCCCCCAGAGTGATCCAGAGAAAGAGTATGAGGGAAGCCACAGTGCCTTTTGTCTTCAAAGTCTCACACCATCAATTTAACTTCTTTTTGTTTGTTTAAAAATGAGTCACTGTTCTAAGTGCTTTGCTTGTATTACCTCATTTGATCCCCACAAGAATCTGAGAGATCATCTCATATTCAGATGGTGAAACATATCCCAAAGCTAGATTTATCTAAGGTCTCTCAAAAAAGGCATAGAATCAAAATTCTAATGTGTTTTTGGATTCATTACCGTTTTCACTATGAGTGAATGACATGCCTCAGAGAGTAGGTTATGCACTAGGAGAATTTCAGCACATAGTGTGTGTCTATTTATATACACATAAATATAAATGTATGACAACTGTAATAGATGAAAATCATAGGCCATATACTTCTTAACATCTGTAAAAACACAGAAAAAAAAAACAAAGGTAATAGGAAATTTCTTTTCAAATTTACTTGGGAACTTGCTCAAATCCAGTAGAAATTGCCTTTATCTTTTCCATTTTATTTAGGCAACTGTGCCATCCACCTTATGTTTAAGTTTGAGGGTTTCTGGATTCAGTTCTTTGCCCTTCCATTGAAACATTTATTTTATTAAACATATAGTACTGTTCTGCTTTCGTTAAGTTTATTAGCTTCTTATTAAATACTTTAATCCTCATAACAGTCCTAGGAGAAGGCACCAGTCCTCATTTTATTGATGAGGAGCTAAACTGCAAAAAAGTTAAGTAACCTGCTAAGTTTACATGGCTAGTGAGGTCAGAGTTAGGATTTGAACTCAGGCAGTCTGGCTTCTGTGCCCACTTCTTCACCTCCTCACCATGTCACCTCTCCCATCTGCGCAGGTCAAGAAGTCAAAGTCTGCAGCTCTGCAAGTGTATTGGATTTCTGGATAAAACGAGCCTGATGTATTATTGACTTTCTTCGTGGAGAAAACCCTTCTCTCCCTTTACACTGGTGAATTCTTGTACTCTGCAATTAACGTGTGTGTCAGTTCTCAGTAAGCACTCAGCATTGCAGAATGAAGTGTGTTGTTCCAGGCAGAAGGCCCATCAGAGTCCTGGGCTTCCCATGGATGCAGGCTCCCTGATGTAGACATTCATCCCTTTGCTCAGCCTCTGTCCCAGGCAGCCAGCCAGTGTCTTACACTTCTTCTCAGTAGTAATTATGAGGTAGCATCCTTAGAGGAAGTGGTGGAAGTCACTTTCAATAGTGGTAATGATCATCTTCCTCTTTCCTTTTCATCTCCTTGCTGCTCCTCATCTATTTGGCATTAAAAATAGTATTTACATTTAAAGGGGAGATATTATGATGTTTGTGTCTATCTCTGCTTATTGGCTGCCTCAGCAAGAGGGGGACTGACCTTCCCGAGGTGCGTACCAAGGTTAACATTCCTAGAGCTTCAGGCGTTTTGGTCATTTAATGGACACTCTTCCCATTCATCAGGTCAACAGGATTCCTGTTAACATTAAACGTACCTCAGGTGGGGGAAAGAATGCTTCTGAGTAGGTGACAGAAGGAAGTCTCCCCTAATTCTTGTTAGACTAATAAATATTCCTTTTTCATACAGTGTTGAAAGTGGGAGATCCTTAGAGATGACCAGAATGAGGCCCTCATGTGAAGGGTAAGGAAACTGGTGTTCAAAGAGGTTGAAGGACTTTGTCAAAGAACATAAACAGTGGTCCTCCAGATTCACTGGCTACCCTCCTCTCTTCTCTCAGCCCAGGAAACTGATCCATCGAGGCTGTATCAATAGACACCCTCACTCCCTGGCTTGCCCAAAGGGAGCTCTGGCAGGAGATGAGAACAAAGAGCAGGATGAGGTTAGTTTTTTGTTTCCTTGGCTCTCTCTCTGCAATGTTGCCTCGAATTGACTGTAACCCTCCACCAAAGGCACAGTTCCTTCTGAGGGGCCCACTAGACAGACTTTCCTCCTGGGTTCCAGTAACTGCTCCCTCCCCCATCCCTTTAGGTCTAGAGCTGGTGACTGCTTCACTGTTACTCACCCTGGATTGTTGCATGATCCCTTGTGATTCCCCTGTCCTTAGAGAAATCATGTAACTTATTATCCAAGCTGGGGCACCCTTGAGAATAAAGGTAGTGTTATTAATTATTACCCCAGGATAATAGGTAGAAACCACCCTCTCCTGTGCAACTGGGACTGATGGTCACCCTAACCACATCCACTCACATCTTTGTCAACAGTCCCCTTGTAAATAAACTCTCCTGGAATTCGTCTAATTTGGGTGTGCCATTGATTCCCTGTTGAACCTTGATGGATGCACAGCTCTAAAATCTACCTCTTACTGTTTTCAAACCCATTCTTTTTCAATCATTTGATTTAGAAACTAGTAGTAATTTGCATAACTACTAGTATAAAATGAAACAATATTGTTATTGACATGTGGTATTTTCCAAAGTGTGACACAAAACATAATTTTAGGTTATATGCTGATCAATATCTATTATGTTAAGTTATATGTTATTAGGGTGTGTTAGAAAAAGATAGAATGGCACACAACAACCACGATTTCATGTATGGTACATCTTTGCTTAGGACAAAGGCAAAGTAGAAATTAATTTTAGAAAGTAAGTTGATTTGAAGAAAGATATTGAGTCTACAGTAAAGTAGATTGTATTGAAATGGTTTTAAAGTACTCACAGTGTCTGGGAAGCACACTATTAGAGTTACTTAACCCTGGGATACTATGATTAGAGGTCACAGTGGTTCTTCTTTCTAGAGGGCCAGCCTCCCTTGTGATCTCATTATTAGTCTTTTTTTAAAAAAACATTTTTATTGTAGCAAAATATACATAATATAAAATTTACCTTTTTAACTAGTTTCAGTTGTACAATTCAGTAGCATCAGGCACTTTCACATTGTTGTGCAACCATCACCACCATCCATCTCCAGAACTTGATTTCATCACCCCAAACGGAAACAACTAAACAGTTACTGCCCATCACCTCCTCCCCTACATCTGGGTAATCACCACTCTACTTTGTCTCTCTATCAATTTGACTCCTGTAAGTACCTCATATTGTACCTCATTTAAGTGTAATCATGCTGTAGTTGTACTTTTGTAATTGGCTTATTTCACCTAGCGTAATATGTTCAAGGTTCATCCATGTTCTAGCATGTATCACAATTTTACTCCTCTTTAAGGCTGAATAATATTCCATTGTGTGGATATACCACACCTTGTTTATCCATTCATCTGTTGATGGACATTTGGCTTATTTCCACCTTTTGGCTATTGTGAATAATGCTGCTATGAACCTGGGTGTACAAATATATGTTCAAGTCCCTGCATGCCATCCTTTTGATATATATCCAGAAGTGGAATTGCTGGATCCCATGGTAATTCCATGTGCAATTTTTTTTTGAGGAACCATCATCCTGTTTTCTACAGCAGCTGCATCATTTTACCTTTTATCGCCTTTACAAGTTGAGATTGGTTATGTGGTGGCCTGAAGAGTGTAGCTGGGACTGTGCAACCCATCACTAAGGGATGGTAATTGAAAATGCAGTCACTGACAGTGGGTCAGGAGCGTCTCTCCTAACAAGGGGTAGTACATTCCAGAGTAAAAAAGACACTTGCTTGAGGGCGTATGTGTGTGTGTTTTTATTGTTACCCAGGCTTAGGCAATATTTTGAGGTTATTATATCTGCTTGTGATTTACTTTCTCATTCCCTTATATACAACATGTTACTTTCATCTTCTCCCAAGAGTTCCTTTGAACTACATGTATTTTCTGTATTTTTGTTCTCATTTCATCATTTTCACACACACCCAAATTTCTCAAACATAATTTTCACTTCCGTTTCTTAAGTCAAATGCCTTCCTTGCGAATACTCTGCTGTTTACCCACCAACTTAAACTCCTGAGGGCAGGCAGGGCTTCTGCCTCTTGAATACTGGAACTGATCTGCCTTGTTCCAGTGCTCAGCACGGCCTGGGCACATACAGTATGGATGTACACAAAGGAATCAGTCTTTGATTTCTTGCATGAATGCCTGACACAAAGTAGGACCACAAAATAGGTCAGTTAAATAAAAGAACAGCTCACCCAATACCTTCAGCTCAATAAATGGAGAGATGATCAGATGCTACTGATAGCTGTGTGATTTTGAGGAAAGTACCCATCTACAGTGTCCTCAACTCTACGAAAAGGTAATATCCAATCCTGTATTTTGCTCCTAGAGATGGTGAGAGACTTTATATAGAATACTTGATATGAATGGAATGCCCTGAGGTTATTGGAAGAGGAAGGATCTATTTTTGGAAAAGACAGAATCTAGTAAGAATGTTATGTTGGAGAAAGGAAATACTGCTTTGGCAAATCATGTATTTTACATTAAAGTGACATCATGTAAGTAAAAGACTCAGTCTAGTCTCTGGCACGAAACAAGCCCTTAGTAAATGCTTGCTATAATTTTTAGTGATTATTTTGCAAAATTCCACTCTCATTAGGCAATAAATTCCAGAATTGATTTGCCATCACTTTATTGAAATGGAGTATCATGGCCTATTTGGAGTGTTATGTACTCATTGTATTATGTTATATTTATATATAACCACATAAAAATAAATAACTCACGTGGATAAATAGGTGTACGGTTTGTGTGGGGCAAGGGGAATGGGGCTTGCTATGGCAGATGCAGCAGTGGGATGTTAAAGAAGACAAGAGGTTGAGAAATAACCCATTCAGGAAACTTGACTTATTTGCATTCTGAGGTTTTTTATATTATACAATTAAAATTTCTTGTTATAAAAGCACCATCTGCCTAATACAGAAGAATAAAAAAATACAGATGAATAAAGAAAAAAGGGAAGTACTGTGCCTAAAATCCCATGATAGTGGACAGCTGTTGATTTCACCTTTCCCCTGCCCCCCTCCCTGGGGCACTGTGGCTCTTCTACTGCATGCGGTCTTGGTCTCGCTGCAACACCAATCACAGTGACCTAGTCTGGGCCAATCCAGGTTCTCTCTCTTGGAGATCTGAATCTGAGGGGGTTGAAAGCAGAAGGACAGACATACACACACACACACACACACACACACACACACACACACACACTAGATTGAGTTGACTTTTACCAATGGCATAGCTTAACAGAGATTGTCCTCTTATTTCTATTACCTGGATTCCAGATCCATCTGATTTCTCTCTGACCAAAACCTGGTTGTTCAGCTTGTCTTTCCTTTCTCTAACTTACTCCAGCTTCTTCCAGTAAAGTCTTCCCTTCCCACCAAGTTTGCTAGAGTTGGTTTCTATTGATTCCTAGCTGGTGTGTTCACCTAGAGATGATTACTGTTAACACCTTGGTTTAGATATTTTCACTCTTGCTTCCTATGGATTAGTTAATGTTATTAGCAAAAGGTATTCACACATGATACTAAATTTCATCTCATGTCAGTAAATAGAATTTCATCTCTATCTTCTTAATGGTTGCATGACATTCCATCATATGGGCCATGTCAAAATACAACCAATCTCCTGTGGGACACTTAGGTTGCACTCAGTTCTTCAGTATTAGAAATAGCTAAAACCTTGCATACATTTGTGGTCATTTTAGGATAAATTCCAAGACGTGTAATTGTTGAGGTGAAGGGTAGGGGCATTTTAGAGGCTTTAGATAAAAGCTGTCAAATCTTTCTGGAGGTCTGTTTTCTATCACAGTGTACTCCATTGACTAATACTATAAAGGCAATGATTACAGTTATGTATTGCTTAATGACAGGGCTATGTTCTGAGAAATGCATCCGAGAAATGCGCCATTAGGCGATTTCATCATTGTGTGAGCATCATAGGGTGTACTTACACAAACCCACATGGTATAGCCTAATACACACCTAGGCTATTTGGTATAGTCTGTTGTTTCTAGGCTATGAACCTGTGTAGCATATTCCTGTACTGAATACCGTAGGCAATTATAACACAATGGTAAGTATTGGTGTATCTAAACATATCTAAATGTAAAAAGGTACAATAAAAATACGTCATAAAAGATAAAAAATGATGTACTTGTATAGGGCATCTCCATTATAATCTTATGGGGCCACCACTGTATATGTGGTTTGTCATTGACTGAAACGTTGTTATGCAGTCTGTTACTGACTGTATGTCCTTTTTTATCATTGTGCTCTCAGCACAGTGCCTGGTGCACAGTAAGCACTCACGTTTGTTTACTGAATAATCAACATTCATTGTGTACTTTCTATGTGCTGGAAACTGGTATGTGTATTCATCAATGATTGCAATGCTTATTTACGAAGAAGTTAAATAACTCACCTAGAGTCCTTATCTAAGTCCATTTGGGTTGCTGTAACAAATTATCATAGACTGGGTGACTTTGACAACAAACCTTTATTTCTCACAGTTCTGGAGGCTGGGAAGCCTAAGATGAAGGTGCCAGCAGATCCGGTGTCTGGTGAGGAGCCATTTCCTGGCTTGTAGGTGGCCAACTTCATGTTGTTTCCTCACATGGAGGAGGGAGGAATCATCCCTCTTGTGTTTCTTCTTATAGGAAACTAATTCCATTCCACCCTCATGACCTCCCAGCGGTCCCACCTCCTGATGCCATCACATTAGGGGTTAGGATTTCAACATATGAATTTGGGGTGGGACACATTCTGTCCATTACAACCCTGCTAAGAAGTGCCAGAGCAGGGATTGGGTGCTGCCAGTCCAGCTCCAGAGTCCACACTCCTGACCAGGAAGCTTTTCCATAACTGACCAAATGCATTACCCTTTACAGATCAGTTTACATGTAACTTCCTCAGGGATGGTTTTCCTGGCTCCTTAACTAGGTTTGATCTTTCTCTTATGCGCTACTTAACACCTGTACTTCTCTTATACAGTTATTTATTTAATGTCTCCCTTCTCCACTGTAGGACCCATGAAAGTGGGAACTGTGTATATCTTGTTTACAGCTGCATTTCTAGCACCTAGACCAAAGTCTGACTGTGCTCAAGTATTTATTGCGGAGTTAGAGGAACATCAATGCCAACTGCAGTCAGCTTATTTTTCTGATGTTCAGATGGTGTGTTCAGATGGCCTTTGAAGAGTGGAGTGCTAATATTAATTTCTGTTTGAGGTAATGAACAAAAGACAACCAGAGGGGCCACAAACTCTAGGCACTGAGCAACAATGTGAGCACCTATCCTCAGTCTCTGCTGGGATTTAAGAAGCAACTTGCCAGGCAATAAGATACAAAAATGTACTATGTCTATGTAATACTAACTTTTTGCACTAATATGTGAATATGTAATACTTTTATGCACAAAAAACATAATATCAAATATAAAAAGCATAATTGTTTACCAGAGTTCAAGAGCCGAACCGCAACTGTAGTGGAAGATTTTGATATACTTCTCAAAAAGTCTTTGACAGATCACAATAAGATATCATCTCATACCAATTAGGATGGCTACTGTGCAAACATTCAGACAGAAAATATCAACTATTGGCAAGGATATGAAGAAATTAGAGCCCTTGTGCATGGTTGGTAGGAATGTTAAATGGTATAGCCTCTATAGAAAATATTGTGGTGGTTCCTCAAAAAATTGAAAATAAAATTATCATATGATCCAGCAATTCTACCTCTGGGTATATACTCAAAAGAATTGAAAGCAGGGACTTGAGCAGATATTTGTATACTCAACTCATGTTTATAGCAACATTACTCACAGTAGCCAAAAGGTGGAAGCAACTCAAATGTCCACCAAGGATGAATGGATACATTAAAATGTGGTCGATAGATACAATGGAATATTATTCAGCCTTAACAAGGAAGGAAATTCTGACACATGCTATGACATGGATCAACCTTGAGGACATTATGCTAAATGAAGGAAGCCAGTGACAAAAGGATAAAATATTCTATGATTTTACTTATATGAAGTTCAGGCATACCTTGTTTTATTGTGCTTCACTTTATTGCACTTTGCAGATACTGCCTTTTTTGTTTTTTTGAAATAAATTGAAGCTTTGTGGCAACTCTGCATTGAGCAAGTCTGTGCTCACTTTGTGTCTCTGTGTCAGCATTTTTTAGCAATAAATTATTTTTTAATTAAAGTATGTACTTTTTTTAGACAGTGCTATTGCACACTTACAGTATAGCGTAAACCTAACTTTTATATGCCCTGGAAAACCAAAAATTTTGTGTGACTCACTTTATTACATATTTGCTTCATTGTGATGGTCTGAAACTGAACCTACAATATCTCTGAGTTATGCTTGTACCTAGAATAGTCAAATTCCTAGAGATAGAGAGCAGAATGAATGGTGGTTGCCAGAGACTGAAGAGAGGGGAAGATGGGGAATTGTAATTTAATGATAGAGTTCCAGTTTTGCAAGATGGAAAGAGTTCTGTGATGGATAGGGTCATGGTAGCACAGTTATGTGAATGTACTTGATGCCACTCAACTGTACACTAAAAATGGTTAAGATGGTAAATTTTATGTTATGTGTATTTTACCATAATTACAATTTCTTAAAAAGGTCTTTGACAGATAAAGTTAGATTTTTTAAAAAGAATTTAGGGGATTTGAATAAAATAATTGATAAACTTGTTAACTAGCCATAATGGAAAACTGCATGAAAAACGGTAGGCCTATACTTTTTTAATGTCTTAAAAAAGTTCAAAAATTTCAAGCATTACAGTGGAGGGAACGGGATGAAAACAAATGACACATGAAACTGTGTTGTATTTAGAATAAGACAGAGCCTCCCTAAAAGTGACACTAAACACCCTAAAATTACGAAGTCAAAATGCTTTAAAAATTTGATCATACAATAGACTACAAACTTTTAATAAATTCCCCTAAATGTGAGTTGTTCAGGCTATATTCCTTGACACCATGTAATATCACTAGGAACTAATGACACCTGAGATGATAATTTTTTTGTCCCTTAAATTGTCAAAAATGAAACAAAAAGAATATGAACTTGGTATTGATGAAGACATTTTCAATACCCCTCTGGTCATCCCCCAGGATGAGACCAAGCCTCTGGGCTGGTGGAGCTCCTCACTGTGTGTCTAACCTTAGTTCAGATGGCACATATATTTTTTTTTTGGTGGGTGGCCAATGGTTGATACGCAGATAATAACTGGTGAGGTGAGAATAAAAAAAAATAGGCAGAGGGAGGTGGGGGAAAGGAGTAAATCATTGAAGAAGAACTTTGAAGACAGGAAGGAAAACAATTTAAAGGAATGAGAGAACACTTCCCAGGCAGGAGGGACAGCTTACATTAAGGAATGGACTAGTGGCGAGAGCTGAAGTGAAGCAGAGAAAGTCATTCTTAAAGGTCGTGGAGCTCTGATTCCATTTGCGTTCATCATAACCATCAGGTGTAGTAGGACGTGTAAACTGGTAAAGTGAATGAAAATTAATTCCATTTTGACTTTGTAATTTTTAGAGTGTTTTGTGTCACTTCTGCAGAGGCTCCGTCTTATTCTAAATAGAACACAGTTCCACACATCTTTTGTTTTGGTCCTGTTCCCTCCACTGTACCACGAGGTCTCTTTGCTTCTTTCTTATCTCTCTGATTCTCTTGGTAAACTCTGCACATGGTGGGCACTAGATAATGTAGCCTACTGTACATTTTCTCCCCCAAACAGTCTTAACACAGTATAAAATGTAATGAATGTCTTCTTACTTTGAAAAGTATGAAGTGCTACTATGCCAAAGTGGGATATTCATTTGTCACTATTACCATAAGAAAAAGCATCTATCAAATCATGCCTAAGGGCTTTTGTCCAAGAGCTTTGTATCATGTCAAGGAGGAGCTTCACTTTTCGAGTCTTTAAAATCAAAGGATAATGGCCTCAAATCCTGGTTTTCTTGGGGGTGGCAAAAAAGATATTAAAACTGCCTAATAAATCCAAAGGTCTTCTACTTGGTTCTGGACTGCTTTCTACTGACCCTGCTTGTGTGGGTGCTGTTATAGGCCCTCTCCCTTGGGGAGGAGCATATACATCCCCACATCCCCAACTCTCACGGGAAAAACATACGACTGCCAGAAATGGACTTGCTCACTAACAAAGTCACAGTTCTATTCTGTGATAGTGTCAACGCCACACATTTTTAACCTAGATGGAAAATGCAAAGACCAAATATGCGTCCTCAACTGTGCCTATGCTCCCCTTAGATCTCTTGTCTAGCTTGTCTGCTTAGCTATGTAGAATGGGGTTCTCTTCTCTGGTCACTTCTCTACTTATTTCTTCAAGCAGGATTCCTCTTGTGATTGGTGCCCATCTCCTGATGATCTTTCTTTCTCTCTCAGAACAGCTGCTGATGTTCAGGTGCTGTTATCAGGTGCTGACCCCTGATTTATACCCAGCCTGTCCCTGGTCATAGCTGATTGATTGGGGTGGACACCTGACCCAAAATGGACAATCAGATTTTCTCTCCTGAGACTTTGAAATGTGACACATACAGACAGGGACTCAAAGCTATTGGAGCCAAGTCACAGTGTGGTAGGTGGAATGTCTAACCCTATCCCCTACCTGTGATATGATGAGATGATGAGAGATTATTCCCCTGATTGTGTTACATGGCACAGTTGGCCTTAAAATCAGGAGATAATCTGGGTGAGCCTGATCTATCATTTGGGTCCTTGAAAGCATCAGAAGTCAGAGAGATTCAGAGCATGGGCAGAATTTGGCACATCATTGCTGATCAGAAGATGGAGGCGCCATGTGAGAGGAAACTGCAGTTGCCTCTAGGAGCTGATGGAGGCCCCCAGCGGGTAAGCAAGCAAGAACCTCATTCCTATAATTGTAAGACAATGGATTCAGCCAGCAACCTGAATGAGCCTGAAATGAATTCTTCCCCAGAGCTTCCAGATAAGAGCCTGGCATGGCTGACACCTTGATTTTGGCCTTGGGAGACACCTGAGCTAAGTACTCAGTCGACCCATGCCAGACTTCTGACCTACAGAACTGTGAGCTAATACGCTTCTGCTGCTTTTAGCCACTGCATTTCTTGTAGTTTTTTATGACAGCAGTATAAAACAAAAACACAGGACAATGGCAATGCATTTGGAGAGGGCAGTGACCTTTTCTAGCTGAGGTCGTTAGGACCCCTTCCCCCACCTTCCTCCCTCCCTCCTTCCCTCCGTCCCTCCCTCCCTCCCTCCCTTCCTTCCTTCCTTCCTTCTCATTCTTCATTTGGTTCTGTGAGCTGTGCAAGCATCGTACAATAAAATTCCCTCTTCCTGCTTAAGCCAGCAGATTTTCTTTCTGTTGCTTATAACCAAAACAGCCTTAACATAAGGAGCTGTGGACTTGCGTGACCTGTGACATCATGTACCACAGTGTAATTCTGGTACTCGAAAATGTGGCTCTGTGAAGACTTTTGAGAGATTCAGTGAATTTTGGGAGGTCCTGGAACCTTAAATGGAGTAAAGATTATTGAAAAATATCTACTATTTTTGTTGACTACTTAAAATTACATTTGAAGATACTATTTAGACATGACGGAGGAGAATATCAACTTTGGTTTCCAGATACGCCTACCCATGTAAATCCACACTACATTGTGCATAGTTAGAAAACTTTGCAATAGGCCTGTCCATTTGGTTAAGGCACAGCCTCTGAAGCTCCCTGGAAGCCTGAAGTTTACATTGGGTTAAAGCCAGGTCAAGCCAGAGGATGGTTGGCTGCTTCAGGCATTTGTGGGCCAGAGGCCCCATGAGAGTGTTCCTACCCCCACCTAGCTCCAGCTGGCTACCCATACAATGGAGCACAGACCCCAGCAGGGACCCTGCCAACCTGGCTACTTGCCAGGCAGAGCGAGGGAGCAGAATGACAGAGATGTCCAGGTGCAGACAGCTGGCTTGGCAGAGGAGGACCGACTGATTGACACAGAGGAAGAGGGAGGCAAGCCGTGGGCACTGTCCAGATCCTGGGAATCCGCCTATGTGTGGACTCCCAGGCTGCAGTGAAGAGTCACTCCGCATCCTTCAGGGTCAGTCAGAGGAGATGATGGCATGGCCCACCAGCTCCCTTTGCACTCTGCTGCCATAGGGTGGGACTGGGAGTGAAGCAGATGTAGGGAAGGGAGAATGAGCAGAGGGAAGATGCCTACCTTTAACACTTAAATGTAGCAAAGAAAGTCCCTCTGGGTTAGTGCTTGCTTGGAGATGAGAGAAGCCTAAGGTCCATACGCCTTCTCTCCAGATGTTTCTGGGTATGCCACAGAGTATTATAATCTTTTTCTCCAAAATAATCTTCTTGGTGTGGAAAGCGTAACTGAGTGAGTTAGAGACAATGAAATACAGTCTTTTCTGGGTGGGGTCAGTGGAAAAAGAAACAGGACAAGGCCAAGGAGGGGGAGAAAGGACTGTGTGTAGCTGCGCCTAAGCAGGAACAAAGAGCCACTGGGTCTTGGCCATTCTCCTGAAGGAGCAATTCTAAAAAGCAGAATGTACTTAGGTTTTGGGAGGGCTCTCCTTGGGGCATAGAAACAGAAAACCCAAGCACTTGTAGGAGGTTGATGCGGTGCCCTGTTACCCACCCAATGCAGGTGAGAAGTTGCCGGCCGGGCCCGGAACTTGAGGACCGCCTGCCTGATGTCAAGCTGCCAGCCAAGCCTCCTGCAATAATTAGGTGGACTTGGATAGAACCCAGCAAACTCATCCTACTTGCCTGTCTTTCTACACTTGGGTTTTGATTTTTTTTTTTCTTTTCCTCCAACCAGTTTCTTTGGAGCTTAGTGTGTCCATTTATAGTATTTCTTCACAATGGGAAAGAAGTAATAAATTGGCTGGATTCCTAGCTGAAAGTCAGTCTTAGTATTCCATTGATAGGAAAACCTCTTATCTCCCCTCCTGTTTTCCCAAGAGAGTCTATATATTAGGCATTTTGCCATTTTCAGATCTTTCCCCAGGCTTTAAAGCAACTAGATAACCATCTTTTAAGATAAAGGATACGTTCTTTGATGGCTAGACCAGAGAATAAAATATTTGGGATTTTTATTTTTTTGCTTCTGTTCATCTACTTAGAGTCTTTCAACAATTTACTTCCTCTAACATCAGTTCTTTTAAAAAATAGAGACCCTAATTCCAATCATTTTCTTCACAGTTCCAGAGATTAATGTTTATGGACTGTATAGACTAATTTTTTCTTCCACCCCTCTACCAGCTCCACATACACATAAATATTTCCTGCCATATCTTCTGTCGCCTGAACGTGCTCAGTCTGGCTTTAACCCTAGCATGTTTTGCTCCTTAAGGAAGAAAACAATTTCTTATTCATGGCCGACTTCGGTTGTCTCTTGCTCTCTGGTGCCTTTGATCTTTCAGCAGCCCTTCACTCTGCTGATCACAGCCTCCCCTTAACCATTTAAAAGGCTGAACGAGACTTCTCACACCTGGTTCAATTCAGTGCTCTTAGATGGTTTCCCTGGGGATGCATCCCTCTGACCCACTGAGTCAAAGCTTTCATCAGCCCCAGGGGCTCTGCCAGGGAGCGGCTCTTCTTTCCTGCTCCAGCTCTGACACATTTGATTGAGAGCAACAACAGCATGTATTTAGGGGGAGGTCTCTCAGGATCTCAGGAGTGGTGATTATGAAATCGTTGTTTTTGGTATAGCATTTTAGAAAGATTTTTAGTTATAAGGGAAATTAGTTTTGAAGTTGCTTTACAGATGGGGAAGGTGAAATGTTAGGAGTGGCTTGTCTCTGCTCTTGCTGAGGGAGGGGGCTAACGCAGAACTGTGTGAGGTTCAACATCCACTACTACACATGGGAAGGGCCCTACCTCTCCCTGGCGTCCTCCTCTGCCTGAAAAATGAATCACTCAGGGTGTGCTACCCTTGTTCATGTGTGGCGGAGCCCGTGAGGGTGTGGCACCACATTCCCCATGTTCCCAGGGCAGTGGATAAATGATGGGGAAGAATAGTTTCACCCCCCAGCTTCTGCGTCATGCCTGGTCCATTGCAGGCACTGAAGACATATTTGTTGAATTAATTTGATTTACATCCTGACTCTCTTGTTGACTGAGTCCAAGATTCCTCATCTGTGAAAAGAGGCTATTTCTTGCCCTAGCTACTTCACAGGGTGGCTGTTGAGGATAAATGTGAAAGTGCCTGGATCATAAAACATCACATGTTTAAGGCGGGTTTCTTGGGCACGGCTCTGTAAGGTCTCTGCCCTTGCTGGCTGAACAGTGAACATCATATTTAAAGACAGTTTGTAAACTCTCCCTGAAACTGCTGAATCACACATGTGTAAGTTCACTCCCTCACACTCTTTTTAGGCTGTCCTTTCACAACTGGTTTCTCTGCCAGAGGATGAGCTTAGATGAGAGTCCAAATCACATTCTTCCCGAGAATGTGGGAAGGTCTGCTTTTGTCTTTCTGCGTTGCCTTTCCAAATTTCCTGCCCCTTTCAACATTTTTTTTCTGAACCTAGACATATGTTTGGATGGCTGTAACATTATTATTTTTTATTGAGTTAAACGTGTCATGTGCTCAGTCTGGCTTTAACCCTAGCATGTTTTGGAAATTTAGGAAATTTTCTTATGAAATTTATTTCATGAATTAATAGGTGTAATCTGATAAAAGGAGTGCCTGGCACACAGCAAGGGAGATGCTATAAGGGAGTTAGCATCTAGTTAGCTTCAACTGACTATCGGTTGCTAACCTACTTAAATGTCTTCTTTTCAGAAAGGCCTTCTCTGATTACCCTATCTTCAAAGAGTATCCTTCATCCCTCTCTACTCTGCCCTGTTTTATTTTTTCTTAATAGCACATATCATTATGGTATGTACTTTGTTACCTATTATCTGACTCCCTTATTAGGATCAAGCCTCATGAGTGCAGGACTTTTGGATCTGTTTTGGCCACTTCTGTGTTCCTAATGCCCAGTGCATAGTAGGTCCTCAATAAACATTTATTGCCTGGACACCATGCACAGGTTTCCTTCTCAACAGATCAGCATCGTTTCTGGAGCAAGCTTGTACTGACTTGAGAGAGCAGATTGGGTGCATTTCTTCCCAGTTCTGTGTTCAGTGATGTCATGTTGGTAGCCTCAAATCAGCCATGATGAGAGCATGTACTCCATGGAAATTGGCAAATACTATAAATCAATTCCCATTCCCTGCTTCCCTCTAGGCAGTTGTTAAAACAGTACCAGCACACCACCATTTCTAAAGAATCAAATGGGCTACAGGTTGGTTATGCAGTTCAAAGGGCCAGTGTGGGGGTTAAACATGGCCAAAAATTCTTTTTCACTCTCCCTGAATGAGAGGAGAAGTCTATTTTGGAATTCTGGCTAGCCCTGGGACTGTTCAACACAATAGAAGTGACAATTCCAGGCCTGTCCTTTGAGATGACTGGCAACTTCTATTTCTCTCTTCTTGGAACTCACCCTTCTGTGAGAAGATCGAAGAAGCTTCAGTGATAAGCCCACATAAAGACAAATGAGGTCACTAGATGGTAATAGCTGAGTAGCCAACATCAACTTGCCAGCCGTGTGAATGACGCCACCCTGAAGGTAGATCCTCTAGCTTCAGGCAAGCTCCCCAGCAGCTGCCTTGTGGATCAGAGATGAGCCATCCTCTCTATGAGCTCACTGACTTAAAAATAGTCAGCAAATAAATAAGTGTTGTGTTTTAAGCCACTGAGTTCTGGGGTGTTTTATATAGCACCAGACGACTGAAACATCTAGGTAATAAGCAACTTTGTGAGTGTCTGCAGATGGCCAGGATTGAGTGAGTTCTGACAGGTTGGACTCACTTGTGGTCTGAGCCTCACACATTTACTCTGGTAGTGAAGAGATGCTAAGTGTTTGCGTTTTCCATAGTAAACAACAATTTTGATAAGTAGAGTCAAAAGGATTGCTATTGAATTGAATGTGAAGATGAGAGAAAGAGAGCAGTTTCAGATGATTCCTGTTTTTTTTTTTATCTGAGCCTCTGGGTGAATGATGGTGCTATGAAAGGCAGTGGGGAAGATTAGTGCAGGAGTGGACTGTGGGGGAGCACCAAGCATTTTGCCCTGGTTGGTGTAAGTTTGAGATGCCTGTTAGGTAGCACCAGAGGAGATGTCAGATACACAGCAGGAGATATGTATCCAAACTTAGGAGAGTGTTGGTGATAGAGATACAAAACTGGGAGCCATTAGCTTGTAGGTGATACTTAATGCCACAGATCTCAGGACAGATAGGTAAGAAGGGGATTAGGACTAAGCTTAGGGGGCATCAACATTTACAGGTTGAGCAGAAGAGAAGCAACAAGTTAAAAAGGAATGACCAGTAAGGTAGAAGAAGAAACAGCATAGAGTAGCTTTCTAGAGACAATGAATACATACTTCAAGGGAGGGCCTGGATGGGTGCAGTGGCTCACGCCTGTAATCCAAGCACTTTGGGAGGCCAAGGCAGGTGGATCACGAGTTCAGGAGTTAGAGACCAGCCTGGTCAATATGGTGAAACTCTGTCTCTACTAAAAATACAAAAATTAGCCGGTATGGTGGTGTGCACCTGTAATCCCAGCTACTAGGGAGGCTGAGGGAGGAGAATCGCTTGAACCCAGGAGGCAGAGGTTGCAGTGAGCAGAGATTGTGCCATTGCACTTCAGCCTGGGTGACAGAGCAAGACTTCGTCTCAAAAAAAAAAAAAAAAAAAGGAAGACCTGATCAACTATGTAGAATGCTCCTGAGAAGTGAAGTAAGATAGCGGACAGAGAAATGACTATTGGGTTTTGCAAGATGGAGGTCATTCATGATCTTAATACGAGCTTTTTCAGTAGTGTAGTGAGGGCAAAATTTCAATAAAGTACATTCTAGAGAGAATGAGAGAAGTGAGGAAGTGAAGACATGCAGGGACAACTTCCAAGGAGTTTTGCTGTGAGCAGGAGCAGAGAAGTGGAGTGATATGGAGTCATAGCTGGAGAAGGACATAGTAAAGGAGGAAAACACATAACATATTTGTAGGCTGTTGGGAATGAGAAACTGATGATTCATGAGAGAGGGATAATTTTTGAGGCAAAGGCTCTAAGCAGATAAGAAGTGATGGAAGTGATGGGAAGGAATCGGTTCACAAGTGAGGGTTGGTCTTATATGAGAGTATGAATATTTCATCCTTTTTACATTGTTAAATGTGTAACGTGTAGATACAGATGCACGTAGGTTGTTAGATTTAACAGTGGAAAGAGGAGCTGATTCTCATGAAACTGGGTCTATTTTGTCAATGAAATAAAATACTAGATCAGCATCAGAGAGTGGGGAGAGGAGATGGTGCTGGTGATTTGAGAAAAGGAGAAAATGTGAAAGAGTTGTCTTAAAAAGTAAGAAAGTCAATTTCCTATTATCAATCTAAATGAGCCAAGGGCCTGCCTGGAATTTTTTGTCATAAATTAAACATAGACAATTTGCATGGTCATATGCTTCATTCAGCTGGAAGTGGAGTGTTTAACTGAGATTAGGGTTTTGCCAGACAATGGAGGGAGTAAGTGAAAAAAGAGTGTGTGTGTCTAGAATTATGTCCTATGGAATCAAAACTGGATCAAGAAACAATAAAAACATAACCTTATGAGTAACAACGTGGATTGAGGCAGATGTGCAGACAGGGAGGCAGATAGTGGGAAAATGATGAGAACGATAAATTGAAAGTCCCAATGGGGTCTAAGAATTGTCGGAAGGAGGGTAGTAGAGTAAGGGAGCTGGAAGGACAGGAGGTGGTAGTCAGAGGGAGAAGGATTTAACCTGAGATTTTAGAGGTGCCGTTCCTGGTGATGATGAGGACTGCGGGTATAGCCATGGTAGTGGTTGGCTAAGGTAGGCTGGAAAAGTGGTCTTTGGAAGTGAGGAGATTAAAGAATTGCAAAGCCAGGGTGATGGTAGATTGTCCCTGTAAAGGCTGAAGTTTCCAGGAATGATCACAGAAGTATTGGTAGAAAGGAAGACAGTGAGCCAGGGATGAAAAATCAGTAAATGAAGGGGAGTGATCCCGAAGTCAGTAGTTGAAAGCATTGAGAATGGGATATGGGCGGTATGGTCTGATGGCATGTTTTTCTTTTCAAAACATGAGAGTTTTGATAGAGGAGAGAGGAGACATGGTCTGGAAGCCACAACAGAGATACACCAGCTTGAAGCCCTGTGCAAGAGGTGTGCAGGGTGGAACTCAGACTTCACTTTCAAGAGCTACAAGGGAAGCTAGGGGCTCATTCCTCTACGTCGCAATGCTCCCATTTTCTAATAAATATTCTGTAACTCTCCAGCTGTGTTCTAATGCAAAGATAAAGGGAAAGTAACTTACAATAAAATGGTTTCATGTAGACATATAAAAATGTTTAGTTATGACTGTGGACCCGTGGAGGGGACATTGCAGTGTGACAGGTGCCCGGGCAGACTGTTAGAGGTGTGCTGCCTTCCAGGGCGAGAGTTTCTGAAATGGTACGCAACTCTTAGGAAGTGCATGAGACAAAGACCAGTTCTATGTACACGGAAGCTTGATATCTGGAAAATTCAGTGTATTTTGAAAGTGTGTGAAAGATACCTTGGGTGTGTATGTAGACTAGGGTTAAATTATAGGTTCAGATAATGGTAAGCAGTTTCTAAATTGTGGGACTGCCTGGCAGGATACAAGGTGATTCTTCATTGTGAGGGACTGTTAGTGCTCACTGCAGCAAATCCTATCACCCTGGTGGAAGCAGCGCGCAATCATTTTGATGACTAGCGTTTCAAATTTCCAAAATGCCTCCTAAGCACTGAGTGAGCACGACAAAGGAAGGCTCAGAGATAAAGTTGCAGATACAGGGGGCTTTGCAGATGACACCTTGTGGGTTTCAGAGGGCAGACTGATAGCTTTGGGAGGAAGAAGATGTGGAGGGGCTCACTGAGATGAGGGTATGTTCAGGGCCCTGGGGATAAGGGCCCAGGTGGCAGGAGGCTGGGCTCCCTGTGGTGCTGGTAGGTCACAAACAGAGGTGTGAGGCCTGACAGGAGCTACCTCCAGAGGTCTCTCAGGGGAAGCTGGGGAATCAGGTCAAATTACAGCTTCCTTCTCAGGATGGGCCCCCACAGGCAGTTAGCCGTGGAGAGGCCAGGCTGTGTTGAGCCTGGGGCAGGGCCCCCTCAAGGGAGTGTTTTTTTCCTGCGTTTTCACAGAGCCTTCATAGATGTCAGCTTAATGGCTGCATAGTGTTCATGAATTATTAAACCATTACTCTGATGTTGAAAATTTTGTTTTTTTCCAATTTTTTTTTTTTGCTACTTAGTTACAGAGATAGTTTCCAAGTGTGTATCTTTTTGCTCCAGTTTAAATACCTCTTGAAGATAAACCTCTAGGAGTCCATAGGTCCAAGCATCTTATAATTTTCTTCATGCTACCATTTGCTATCCAGAAGGATATTTTAAAACCAATTTACAATGCCATCAGAATTTGTGAGCATATTGGTTTCATTGCAAGCTCATCGAAGTTGTCATTTAAGATTTTTCTTCTTACACTGGTGGTTATAAAATGCAATCTCAAGATTGCTTTTAATGTCAGTTCTTGCAAAAAGGATTTTTCCACGTTTGTTTATTCTTTGTATTTCATCACCTTTGTGTACTTCCCTTTTTAGGTCTCAATATTTTTGCTGTAAATTTGAATGAGCTCTTAAAAGAGGGAGCGCGTGCATGTGCCCACGCATGCGCACACACACACAAACATGCTGTCTGTCATTACTGATGCGAAAGCCTACCTTCTGCACTCTACCCCTGCCCCATCCCCCACCAGTCTATTTTCCTTTTTGACACTCTGCTTTCGATGAAAACTAGGCATTTATTATTAATGAGTTATGCTCTTAAAACAGTGGTTCTCAACTTGGGCTGAACACTGGAATCACCAGGAGAGCTTTAAAATCTACTGATGTCTGGGTTTCACTTCTGATTTAATTGGCCTGGGCATTGGGGTTTCTAAAAGCTCCCCGGGTAATTCTAATATGCAGCCAAGGTTGAGAGCCACGATCCTAAAATTTGTAAATTGGTTGTTGGGTTAAAATGAAGTGGGAAGTCGTGGCGGCGAGAGGATTAAGGGGTGAGAAGGGGACCGGAGGGGGTGATGGTGGAACAAGGTCCTGTTGAGGGTGGGAGTCCAGACTTCCTGCTAATGTAAATAAGTTTTGAGCATATTTTTTGGTTCTAATGAATGCCTGTGTTTTGTTGTTGTTGTTGTTGTTTGTTTTTTCTGACTTAACCCAGAACTAGGCTACCTGCGTCTTCTGATTTCCCAACTATCTCTTCTAACCAAATCCTTTCCTCAAAGACTCCGTTGTGGGACAGAGCCCACCGAATCTCATAGCTCACCTCTATGCACTCAACTCTGAAACAGTCACACGGCCTTTTATTTTTTTATTATTATTATTTTTTCTAATAGTGCCAATTTATTTATTTTTCTATTGTTGAAAACCACTATAGTAATATTAAAGGAACTTCTTCAAAAAAAATTCTCCTTTCTATAAGTGTTTCCATTTGACCAGATTCCCATTCAATCTGTTTATATTCTTATATATTTTTAAAATAGTTCAAATCATGCTGTGCCACACAATTTTGCATTTTTAAAATTTTATTATTATTATACTTTAAGTTTTAGGGTACATGTGCACAACATGCTGCAGGTTAGTTACATATGTATACATGTGCCATGTTGGTGTGCTGCACCCATTAACTCGTCATTTGCATTAGGTATATCTCCTAATGCTGTCCCTTTCCCCTCCCCCCACCCCACAACAGTCCCCGGTGTGTGATGTTCCCCTTCCTGTGTCCATGTGTTCCCATTGTTCAATTCCCACCTATGAGTGAGAACATGCAGTGTTTGGTTTTTTGTCCTTGCGATAGTTTGCTGAGAATGATGGTTTCCAGTTTCATCCATGTCCCTACAAAGGACATGAATTCATCATTTTTTATGGCTGCATGGTATTCCATGGTGTATATGTGCCACATTTTCTTAATCCAGTCTATCGTTGTTGGACATTTAGGTTGGTTCCAAGTCTTTGCTATTGTGAATAGTGCCGCTATAAACATATGTGTGCATGTGTCTTTATAGCAGCATGATTTATAATCCTTTGGGTATATACCCAGTAATGGGATGGCTGGGTCAAATGGTATTTCTACTTCTAGATCCCTGAGGAATCTCCACACTGACTTCCACAATGGTTGAACTAGTTTACAGTCCCACCAACAGTGTAAAAGTGTTCCTATTTCTCCACATCCTCTCCAGCACCTGTTGTTTCCTGACTTTTTAATGATGGCCATTCTAACTAGTGTGAGATGGTATCTCGTTGTGGTTTTGATTTGCATTTCTCTGATGGCCAGTGATGATGAGCATTTTTTCATGTGTCTTTTGGCTGCATAAATGTCTTCTTTTGAGAAGTGTCTGTTCATATCCTTTGCCCACTTTTTGATGGGGTTGTTTGTTTTTTTCTTGTAAATTTGTTTGAGTTCGTTGTAGATTCTGGGTATTAGCCCTTTGTCAGATGAGTAAGTTGCAAAAATTTTCTCCCATTCTGTAGGTTGCCTGTTCACTGTGATGGTAGTTTCTTTCGCTGTGCAGAAGCTCTTTAGTTTAAATAGATCCCATTTGTCAATTTTGGCTTTTGTTGCCATTGCTTTTGGTGTTTTAGACATGAAGTCCTTGCCCATACCTATGTCCTGAATGGTATTGCCTAGGGTTTCTTCTAGGGTTTTTATAGTTTTAGGTCTAACATTTAAGTTTTTAATCCATCTTGAATTAATTTTTGTATAAGATGTAAGAAAGGGATCCAGTTTCAGCTTTCTACATATGGCTAGCCAGTTTTCCCAGCACTATTTATTAAATAGGGAATCCTTTCCCTATTGCTTGTTTTTGTCAGGTTTGTCAAAGATCAGATAGTTGTAGATAGGCGGCGTTATTTCTGAGGGCTCTGTTCTGTTCCATTGGTCTATATCTCTGTTTTGGTACCAGTACCATGCTATTTTGGTTACTGTAGCCTTGTAGTATAGTTTGAAGTCAGGTAGTGTGATGCCTCCAGCTTTGTTCTTTTGGCTTAGGATTGACTTGGCAATGTGGGCTCTTTTTTGGTTCCATATGAACTTTAAAGTAGTTTTTTCCAATTCTGTGAAGAAAGTCATTGGTAGCTTGATGGGGATGGCATTGAATCTATAAATTACCTTGGGCAGTATGGCCATTTTCACGATATTGATTCTTCCTACCCATGAGCATGGAATGTTCTTCCATTTGTTTGTATCCTCTTTTATTTCATTGAGCAGTTGTTTGTAGTTCTCCTTGAAGAGGTCTTTCACATCCCTTGTAAGTTGGATTCCTAGGTATTTTATTCTCTTTGAAGCAATTGTGAATGGGAATTCACTCATGAGTTGGCTCTCTGTCTGTTATTGGTGTATAAGAATGCTTGTGATTTTTGTACATTGATTTTGTATCCTGAGACTTTGCTGAAGTTGCTTATCAGCTTGAGGAGATTCTGGGCTGAGACGATGGAGTTTTCTTGATATACAATCATGTCATCTTCAAACAGGGACAATTTGACTTCCTCTTTTCCTAACTGAATACCCTTTATTTCCTTCTCCTGCCTGATTGCCCTGGCCAGAACTTCCAACATTATGTTGAATAGGAGTGGTGAGAGAGGGCATCCCTGTCTTGTGCCCATTTTCAAAGGGAATGCTTCCAGTTTTTGCCCATTCAGTATGATATTGGCTGTGGGTTTGTCATAGATAGCTCTTATTATTTTGAGATACGTCCCATCAATACCTAATTTATTGAGAGATTTTAGCATGAAGAGTTGTTGAATTTTGTCACAGGTCTTTTCTGCATCTATTGAGATAATCAAGTGGTTTTTGTCATTGGTTCTGTTTATATGCTGGATTACATTTATTGATTTGCGTATGTTGAACCAGCCTTGCATCCCAGGGATGAAACCCACTTGATCATGGTTGATAAGCTTTTTGATGTGCTGCTGGATTCTGTTTGCCAGTATTTTATTGAGGATTTTTGCATCAATGTTCATCAAGGATATTGGTCTAAAATTCTCTTTTTTTGTTGTGTCTTTGCCAGGCTTTGGTATCAGGATGATGCTGGCCTCATAAAATGAGTTAGGGAGGATTCCCTCTTTTTTCTAATGATTGGAATAGTTTCAGAAGGAATGGTATCAGCTCCTCTTTGTATCTCTGGTAGAATTCAGCTGTGAATCCATCTGGTCCTGGACTTATTTTGGTTGGTAAGCTATGGATTATTGCCTCAATTTCAGAGCCTGTTATTGGTCTATTCAGAGATTCAACTTCTTCCTGGTTTAGTCTTGGGAGGATGTATGTGTCGGGGAATTTATCCATTTCTTCTAGATTTTCTAGTTTATTTGCATAGAGGTGTTTATAGCATTCTCTGATGGTAGTTTGTATTTCTGTGGGATCGAAGGTGATATCCCCTTAATCATTTTTTGTAGTGTCTATTTGATTCTTCTCTCTTTTCTTCTTTATTAGTCTTGCTAGCGGTCTATCAATTTTGTTAATCTTTTCAAAAAAACCAGCTCCTGGATTCATTAATTTTTTGAAGGGTTTTTTGTGTCTCTATTTCCTTCAGTTCTGCTCTGATCTTAGTTATTTCTTGCCTTCTGCTAGCTTTTGAATGTGTTTGCTCTTGCTTTTCTAGTTCCTTTAATTGTGATGTTAGGATGTCAATTTTAGATCTTTCCTGCTTTCTCTTGTGGGCATTTAGTGCTATAAATTTCCCTCTACACACTGCTTTGAGTGTGTCCCAGAGATTCTGGTGTGTTGTGTCTTTGTTCTCATTGGTTTCAAAGAACATCTTTATTTCTGCCTTCATTTCATTATTTACCCAGTAGTCATTCAGGAGCAGGTTGTTTAGTTTCCATGTAGTTGAGCGGTTTTGAGTGAGTTTCTTAATCCTGAGTTCTAGTTTGATTGCATTGTGGTCTGAGAGACAGTTTGTTATAATTTCTGTTCTTTTACATTTGCTGAGGAGTGCATTACTTCCAACTATGTGGTCAATTTTGGAGTAGGTGTGGTGTGGTGCTGAGAAGAATGTGTATTCTGTTGATTTGGGGTGGAGAGTTCTGTAGATGTCTATTAGGTCTGCTTGGTGCAGAGCTGAGTTCAATTCCTGGGTATCCTTGTTAACTTTCTGTCTCGTGGATCTGTCTAATGTTGACAGTGGGGTGTTAAAGTCTCCCATTATTGTTGTGTGGGAGTCTAAGTCTCTTTGTAGGTCACTAAGGACTTGCTTTATGAATCTGGGTGCTCCTGTATTGGGTGCATATATATTTAGGATAGTTAGCTCTTCTTGGTGAATTGATCCCTTTACCATTATGTAATGGCCTTCTTTGTCTCTTTTGATCTTTGTTGGTTTAAAGTCTGTTTTATCAGAGACTAGGATTGCAACCCCTGCCTTTTTTTTTTTCCATTTGCTTGGTAGACCTTCCTCCATCCCTTTATTTTGAGCCTATGTGTGTCTCTGCATGAGAGATGGGTTTCCTGAATACAGCACACTGATGGGTCTTGACTTTATCCAATTTGCCAGTCTGTGTCTTTTAATTGGAGCATTTAGCCCATTTACATTTAAAGTTAATATTGTTATGACACATGGCCTTTTAAAAGAGAATTAGAGTGTAAGAGGCTCTTGGAATTTTCCTCAGCCCTCTCCAATTCCCTTTTCTCTTTTCGACTTTTATGTTAGAGACAGAAGTCAGCATATGTGTTCTGAATGTCCCCAGTTCTCACTAGCTTTGGCTAATAATGAGGTTGCAATAATCTTAATGCCCAATTTTGCTGATTTGCTGCTTCCACTGATTGACAAGGACTATGGCTTTCCTTCTGAGACTTCTTGCAGTTAGTTTTAGGAGTCTCCAGGATGTAAGGATGTGTCTTCTATGTGCTTAGGAGCAAACCTACTCACATTTTCTACTTTGGCATTCACACTGACATCAACCCCTTTGAGAGTGGCCCTGCCTCTGCCAGGAGCCCTCTGCTGCCTTGGGTGCTACCTTAGTTCATGTAAGATCATCCATATAAACATCCACATTTCAGAACAAACCCTGACTGAGGCTCCACAGGGCATTTCATCACAGACTAATATGTGAGCTCTGGGACGAGGAACAGGAAGGGCTTCTAGAGAGGGAGATGAAGAAATGGGACCCAGCTGGGGTCTTGGTCAACAAGGCAGATGCTGGGATGATGGGGCCTCCTTGTGCCCTTCCTAGTCCCCAAACTGCACCCTGGGTTGGGATGGAGCAGGGGCAATCGCAGAGAGCAAGTGGAAGATGAATGGGAGGGAAAGTGGTGGAAAAGCAAAGCTATTATCCCCACTGGCCACCTACAAAGGTCTTAGAACAACTTTGGAGGCTAAATTCCTTGAGGGCAGGAACTCTGTCTTGTTCGCTGTGTTTCTATAGAGTCTAGCACATTTCCAAAGTAGGAGCATAGTAAATAATTATTGAACAAATCCACTGAGTCATGGGATTTCCCAAGTCCTACTTCACTGCTTATATGTTAGATTTTCTTGCCAGTTGACTTACTACCCAACCCTTCTTTCAGGATTTTAAAAATAATTGAATTCTGCTCAAAAGCTGTGTCAGGGGAGATAAAAGCACAGTTCAGCCATCTGAACATTGAACTGATTATTTACTACTTGAATCAATGTGTAATACTCTGTTTGCTGGTCTGTGGAAGAGGGTTAATACTGGCCATTTTCACAATGCTTTGGGAAAAATAAGAATTGTTTAAAAATGAAACCAGAATTAACTGGAGCAACACCTAATTTATTATACTGAATTATCCAAACACTATTTGCTCTCTCTCACCTTTTAACTTGGATGACAGACAAGTGGCAAGCAAACATTAGATGTGCTATGTATTAGATGTATATTATTTGAATTTTTTGGAACAACAACTTCTAGAGGATACTCTGGAGATTTTAAAATGCTTTTCATAAGTTTAAATAAGAAATATTGTTAAGATTCTGAATCACTAAATGGTACTTTGTATATTTAACTAATGTGTACTTAAACATTTAAGAAGGTTTTAATAATAAAAATAAAACAAAATGACAATTTTTTGCTTAATCAAAACAATGTAACTATCCAGGATACTTTATTTTCTGCTGTTGCAAGAGGTTTAGATTTTATTGTAAAAAATAAATGTCTATAAGCCCAGTGTCTAAAGTCTTATCTTCTAGAATTTGCCAGAACACATGCCTATTATTGAGATTATTGGGTGTATTTTAAATAATTTTTTATCATCGATAGTAAACAACTTGGGATATTTATGGAATTGAAGCATTTTAAGCAAGCACTTTTGCATTTTTAAATAGAATGATCAAGTGATGTCTGAGAAGTTACTGCAATTACTGTTGATTTAGAGTTCTGTTTCTTAGAGTACAGTGGGCTAGGTATTTGGACACTTTTACTAAAAGCAATTATAAAATCTTGATAATACAGTATAGAAAAATATATGTTTTTTAAACACGGAAGGGTAAAAAATATTGTAGAGTTATCAGGCCAATCTTAGTGAAAGCAAAAAGTCTGAGAGGAAAACTACTTTTGCCCTAAAGGCATTTGCCGAACTGCTGAACCAGCAAAGTTTTAAAATTTTTATTTTGGGGTGTGTGTGGTGGTTGAAGGGATTCAGAAGACAAAAAAAAATAAAGCTCAGGGCTTGACCAAGGTAGAATGTCTAATGAGAGATCCCACCCATCAAACTGGGGTCCCAACGGGCTGGACCCTCAAGGTACAGTTTAATCAGAAGTGAACACGTCACTCCTACCTCCACTTCCAGTGGACTGCAAGGAATGTGGCTTTTGTCCTGAGCAGAACCAGTGTTAGGGGAACTGGCCCTGACACATCTTAGCCACAAAAATCTGTCCACGTGCATTTTTTTTAAGTACAAATTTTATATTATTTGGGTGGTTAAAAAAAGTCAACCTAAATTTAGATTAAGGTGGTCTGGGATTGGTGGTGGCCTTGGCAAGCTGGGCAGAAGCAGTGGCAGTATGTCTCTGGATGAAAGTAACAGGCCTCAAAGAAGTCCCACAAATACATTTCCATTAAAAATGAACAGCTCATAGTAAAAACGTAAGTACACAAGGAATTGGTACCATGATGGAATAGAACCAATAGAAAAAACAGACAGGAGAAATAGATCTACAAAGGCTTTAAATAATAGATTATTATTTGAGAAATATAAAACCATCATGCTTATTATGTTTCAAGAAATAAGACAAGCTTGAAAATATTTACATAGAACAAGAAAATTAATTTTTTTATGTGAGATTTTGAAGTGTGTTTACTAGTAGACTAGACATTTTAGATTATGTCATATAAAAATAGCGGTTCATAGACAACCCATCAGTGACAGAATATTGGCTGCCATTTATTTTTCCCAACTTTTATTTTAGATTCAGGGGGTACATGTGCAGGTTTCTTACCTGGGTATATTGCATGATGCTGAGGTTTGGGGCATGAATGATCCCATTGTCCAGGTACTGAGCATAGTACCCGATAGTTAGTTAAGTGAGAACGTGTGGTATTTGGTTTTGTGTTCCTGAGCTAATTCTCTTAGGATAATGGCCTCCAGCTGTATCCATGTTGCTGTAAAGAACATGATTTCATTCTTTTATGGTTGCATGGTAGTTCATGGTCTATATGTGCCATCTTTTCTTTATCCAGTCCACTGTTGATGAGCACCTACCGTGACTCCATGTCTTTGCTATTATGAATATGCTGCAATGAACATGCAAGTGCATGTGTCTTTTTGTTAGAGCAATTTGTTTTCTTTTGAATATATACTCAGTTATGGGATTGCTAGGTTGAATGGTAGTTCTGTTTTAAGTTCTTTGAGAAATCTCCAAACTGCTTTCTGCAGTGGCTGGACTAATTTACATTCCCACCAATGGTGTACAAGCATTCCTTTTTCTCCACAGCCTTGCCAGCATTTGTTGTTTTTTGATTTTTGAATAATAGCCATTCTGACTGATATGAGATAGTATCTCGTTGCAGTTTTGAGTTGCATTTCTCTGATGATCAGTGATGTGGACCACTTTTTCATGTGCTTGTTGGTTGCTTGTGTGCCTTCTTTTGAGAAGTATCTGTTCATGTCATTTGCCCATTTTTTAAGGGAGTTATTTGTTTTTTGCTTGTTCAGTTTAAGTTTCTTATAGATTCTGGATATTAGTTCTTTGTCAGATACATACGTTGTGAATATTTTCGCTCATTCTGTAGGTGGTCTGTTTACTCTTTTGATAGTTTCTTTTGCTGTGCAGAAGATCTTTAGTTTAATTAGGTTCCAATTGTCAATTTTTGTTTTTGTTGCAATTGCTTTTCAGGACTTAGTCATAAATTCTTTCCCAAGGCTGATATTCAGAATGATGTTTCCTAGGTTTTTTTCTAGGATTCTTATGGTTTGAGGTCTTACATTTAAATATTTAATTCACTTGAGTTAATTTTTGTATGTAGTGAAATGTAGGAGTCCAGTTTCATTTTCCTACATGTGACTAGCCAGCTATCCCAGCGCCATTTATTGAATAGGGAGCCTTTTCCCTATTGCTTATTTTTGTTGATTTTGTTGAAGATCAGATGGCTGCAGGTGTGTGGCTTTGTTTCTGGGTTCTCTATTTTGTCGCATTGGTCTATGTGTCTGTTTTTGTACCAGTGCCATGCTGTTTTTGTTACTGTAGCCTTATAGCATAGTTTAAAGTTGGGTAATGTGATGCCTCCAGCTTTTTTTTTTCTTAGGATTGCTTTGAGTGTTTGGGCTCTTTTTTGGTTCCATATGAATTTTTTAATAGTTTTTTCTAAAAACAAAAAATTTAAAAAATAGATAAATAATTTTGAAAAAGAACCAAATAGAACTTCTAGAGAAACAATAAATGAAACTTAAAGCCCATTGTATGGGTGAAACCAGACAAAGGTAAAGAGAGAATTAGTGAATTAGAAGCTAGGTCAGAATAAACTACCAAGTTTGATTTTTTTTTTGTTAGTCTTTATGTCATCAGACACAATGTTCTAGGTCTTCTATGGAAGGGATAAATTATAGTAATAGACTTTTGTGCATTAGAAATTAAATGTGGCATTTACATGTACAGTATCTCCCATACGTGCAATATGGGTAATCCTGGTGAACTTGCAACATTAGATGAAAAATTGAACTTTATTTGAGACTAAATTAGAATAGTGTTCATTTTTAAACTTTTATTGTCTTCCAAAGTACCGCACGTCCAGATTTTACTCATTATACAAGTCTTCCTTTTTAAAGTGTTTTAGCCACTTTATTACTTTCTTACATTTGGTCTACCTTGAATTATAGCTACATATATTATAGACTTGTTTCGTATTAGACTAAGTTCAGGGACTCTACTGGGTACACTGTCTGGCCTAGCAGCTACTCTAAAACAGAAGAAAGGAAGATAGGAAAGAAGGAAGAAAAAGCAAGCAAGAATGAAAGAGGGCCAGGTGTGGTGGCTTACTCCTGTAATCCCAGCACTTTGGGATGCTGAGGCAGAAGGACTGTTTGAGCCCAAGTGTTCCAGACTAGCCTTGGCAACGTAGCAAGACTCCATATCTACAAAAACAAAACTAAACAAAACAAAACAATTTAAAATTAGCCAGGCATGGTGGTGAACACCTGTAGTCCCAGCCACCCAGGAGGCTGAGGTGGGAGGATTGCTTCAGCCTAGGAGGTTGACATGGCAATGAGCCATGATTGTGCCACTGCAGTCCAGCCTGGGAGACAAAGCAAGAACTTAGATCTGGAAAAGTGAGAGAGCCAAGAGGAGGAGGAGGAGGGTGGAGAGAGAGAGAGAAGAAAGAAGAGAAGGAGAAAGGAGAGAGGAAACACAGAAGGAGAGATGAAGAGAGGAAGGAGACTTCCTAACTAAATATAGAGTAACTATAAATGGATTTCTTTAAAGAAGATGTTTTTGTAAAAGGATAAGGAGAATATAAAATAAATGCAGGATTATAAATGAGCAATTCTGGAACTGCCTCTCAGGAGATGTAGATTTAGAACTGGCAAAGCAGGTAACATACATTGAAAGGGGAAAATGTACTGGCATTAGAAAGGCAAGAATGACTTGGTAATTTTTAAAAAGAAGCACTTTTAATATGGAACAAATTATAATGAAAAATGGCAGGAACCAATTATAACATACTAAATTTAAAAAAGAATCCATGAGTCTTTACTGACTAAAAAAGTTTATAAACAGTGGGGAGGTAAAAAGCTTTGTAAAAGATGCCAACTAGTGAACATGGAATAATTATAGAAACAGAAGATTACCACTTTAAATCCGACATAGCAATGGATTCAGGTGAAAATCATCAATGGGTAATAAAATACAGAGGTGAAAGATTGTGGGGGAACAGAATACTTACACAGTCTAAGTATCCCCCATGGATTTCATATTAATTACAAAGAGAATAAGATACCTTTGCAATGCAGAAATTTAGGGGACACCCCCTAAACACACAGTCAAACTTAACATCACCCATTATGGCACAAACAAGCACCATGTGTCCCAGGTGGGATGTAATAGGAAGGACACACACCCTCTGTGTATTAATTTCAATCATATGAAGTTGCTGATATTTGACTGACTTTGGTTTACAAAAATGACGGTTTCATATGATGCCACCTAATAATATTTCTATTGTTTAGCATGAATTTAATCACGAATAAACAACCAGAGAAATCCAAATTGAGGGCATTCTGCAAAATAAACAACTGGCCTGGACTTTTAAAACAATGTCGATGTCACAATTTAAAAAAAAAAAAAAGGCAAAAAGAAGAGAGGCTCTTCTAGACTAAAGAAAGCTAGAGAGACACAACAATCAAATACAATGATGCTCCTTGTTAAGATCCTAGATTGGGGGAGTTTAGCTGTAACAGACATTATTGAGATAAATTTGAATGTAGACTGTATATTAGATAACAGTATTATATCAGTTGTGAAATTTTATGAATATGATAATTATACTGTGGTTATGAAAGAAGATGTCTTTGTTCTAAGGAGATATATGCTGAAGTATTTGGGGTGAAGGGTTATAATATCTGCAAACTCGGTATAACTGTGTAAAGTTTCAAAGATTCAGCAAAAAATGAATGTATATATGTACATATGTGTATGTATCACATACACAGAGAGAAGGCATAAATGTGGCAAAATATGAACAAACAGCCAATCTAGATGAAGGGAGTATAGATATTCATGGTACTTTTCTTGCAACCTTTCTGTAGGTTTGAAAATTTTCGAAATAAAACATTGGAGGGAGGAAGAAAGAATTGTCATTATTTTCATTCAGGGTATGAATGCTGGGCTTTGGGGTGCTTTCCTACATGAAATCTTTTGACTCTATGACCGCATGTATAGTGACTGGGATAATTTTTTTTAAAGACCCTGTTGAAATAGAGATGATGTTCCCTACCCATAGAAAAATGATGAGATTTTACTTTACTGCTAATGGAACAACCAAGCAACGGGCTTAGTGTTGGTGCGTTCGTGAATAGTGTCCTGCTTTGCCCAGTGCAGCTGTCCACTGGCCCCTGAAAGTCCCTAAGTCCATCTTCATCTGTGCACTAGTATAAAGCTCTCTCAGGGACTTAAAGATTTAAGAAAATACTGAGTTTTACCGGGATCTTAGAGCTATTGGGAAACTAAGATTTAATAAAACAATTGCAAAATTGGAGATAGGAAAAATTATCCTTACTAAAAATAGAGACGAATAGTTCAATCTCCAATTTTTGAAATAGAAGAGTTGGGTTTTGACTGGAGGGTTGAGGGCTTAGGGCAGGCACTGGGTTCTTCCCTTTGCTTTGTCTGTCTCTTGTCCAGGGTTGTGGACCCAGAGGTAGAAAGGAGAGGTTGAAAAAGCCTTCTCTCTTTCTCTCCTTAGAACTTTATCTTTATCTGAGCACCTCCTTGTTATTTTAGCTCTAGTTTGCCACTTCTCATGCCAGGCTTCCTGCCAAGACTGTCTTTGTTTTTTCCCTGGCCTTCAGTCAAGTTTTCAGCTCTTTGCAAGACCCTCTTCCCGTCTGCTCTCCCATCCTTCACTCTTTTCCTTCTGTCTTGTCAGCTTTCCCTTTGTCCTTTTGGCTTTCCTCCTTGGTCTTCCTGCCAGCCAATCTGTACTATTTCCCCCTGCCCCATTCCTACTCTCATTTTCAATAAGATTACATTTATTTGGGAGATGGAAATAGATGGATGAAAGAGAAAGTCATCCTTTATTGCGTGCATATATGTGCACACACACACACACACACACACACACACACACAAAGATGATGGTAAGGTAAGGTATTGCTAATATAAGGAAAGATCTTTCATTGGAGTTTTGACTTCTCTAAAAAGTTTTTAAAGGCTTATTTAAAAAGAATCAGATTAACTTTAAACTACAGGCTGTAGATCTGGGTTGAAAACCAGCTTCATCACTCCCAGTGTGAATTTGGGCAAATCATTTCCGTTTTTTTTTTTAAATCTGAGAAATGGATATATTGATAGTGCTTTCCTCAAAGCTTTGCTATTAGGATTAAATGAGATAATGCACTTAAAGTACCTGGCAGATAACCCCACAAAGGTGGGCTCTCTGTGAGAGCTTGCAATTATCATTAGCCCCTTCAGGCCTTCACTGGACCAGCACAGTCAGACACAGATGAATCTCTTCCTCCTTCAGACTCCTGCAGCACAGATGTTTGCCCCATTTTTTAGGCTGCCCTTTCTTGTCCTTCTGCCTGCTTGCCTCTTCTCTCCTTCTCACACTTCTCATTCTCTCTTCTTTCTTTTGATATCTTCTTCCTTTCCTACCTTTTTTTTGTTTACTTTTTCCATCTTCCACCCTCCTACAAAGACTTAAAAAAAATCCAACATATAAAGTTAAAATCAATATAAAGTTGAAGGGAAAATGGGTGAAGGGAAAATGAGGGTAGAGATATCATAAAGCTGGGGTTAAGAGGAGATGCATAAATGCATACCATGGTTAGGCATAATTGCTAGTTGGGGGCTACCAGTTTACCGAGCTTCCTAGCAGCCAAAGGAAAGACGGAAACAAATAATTAAGAGTAATGAGGTCCATGAGATGGAGGAAATACATAAAAACTGTGGTTCCTTCCCTGAGCACTTCTGTGGATTCTCATAAAGGGGACCCTAAGTGGTGTAAGCAAGTGATGTCTACCATAATAATGTATCTCCTTTCATCATGGATATAATAATAAACTTCAGAGAACTGTTTCCTATGATGCTTTTCAATATAGGCTGATGATGTACAGCTGAAGTTCAATTCTGTAAAAGCATTTTTACAAGGAGTTAAATTGTGTGCTCTGTATATGCAATCCTCCAAGATCTGGCATGCTGCAAGGATAGAGTTTAGAATACATACACGAATAAATAGATTTGTGTCCTTCAGGCAATTCTCTACAGATACTATCTCTAGCAATCAGGCTTTTGAAAAGTATAAGAAAGTAGAGTTCAAGGTAAACCCCTGAGTATGGATACCCTCTGTCATTGACGAAGGGCAGAGAAATGTGATTGGATAATCAGTCAGGTAGACAGTAAGACTAAGACCATTTTAATGAAAATTAAAAGCCATGCAAACACACCTGCCTGAACAGAACCATGCCATTTCTGCATGAGAAGAGCTGAGACATATCTATGGGCAAGGTCGAAATAGTCCTCAATTCTGACACTGAAAAGTTCTTTACAGAACATTATTAGACGACAAGAAAAGCTTGATTCCATTTTGGGGAAAAGGAGCACAAACATGTACCCAGTAATAAAATACACCAAAATTTTGATAGCAGAAATCTCTGGGAAGTGGGATTTCAGTTGACGTTTCTCTTTTCTGTGTTTACAATGAGCAGATGTTGCTTTGGATATAAGAAAAAAATAAGGTTATTTTCAGAAAAAAATAGTTACTCCAGGCTGCTTCGATCCGTGGATGAATAGGTAAATTCAGCCACAAATTTCCACAGCAGTGGTTCTCAGCCCTAGCTGCAGTTTAGAATGCCTTGGGGAGTTTTTAAAAGCTACTGATGCTTTGGCCCCACACCAGACCAATTAAATTTAAATCTCTGAGGCTAGGACCCAGGCATTGGCATTTAAAAAAAAAACCTCCTAGGTGGTTATAATGTGCAGCTGGGTTGAGAACTGCCTCTCTCTAGGGTAGAACACAACTAGAATAATCCCTGGCCCATGTTCCAGCAGGCACACTCTTCTCAGTGGCCTGGATAGCTCTCCATGATCTGGCCTCTGCTTTCCTGTCCAACATCAGCTCATTCTACAGGCTTGCTTATTCAGTTCCCAGAACAGTGCCTGGTACGTCGTACGATAAATTCATATCCTACAAACTGTGATCCTGGATCACAGTTTGTTGACTGTGGTCACAGAAATAATTAACATCTTTGTTTAAGCAACATAGCTTTCTATGAATCTTTTTTTTTTTTTTTACCAATTGTATTGTCATTTATTGGTTTGGATGTCTCAATAGACTCTTTGGTTATGATTGAGAATAGTAAGTCTGATAATTTAGTTTTTTTTCAATAGTTCATCTTAGCCATTCTATTTGTAATCATTGGATATGAGGACCATTTATCTGTTAGGTCAGTTTTTTAACACAGGATAAGACTGTATGCTCCATGAAGACACGGTTTGTCTTTCTCACCATGGCATCTCCATGGCCTAGGAAGGTGCCTGGTTCAGAGTAGGCACCTAATAGATACTTGTTAAATACATATTCAAGACATGAATAATAATAAAAGCATAATATGAATGTAAAGAATTGTATTTAGTTTTTTATTTCTCATTTGATGGGTGTAGTGTGTTTCAAGGGAAGGAGGCATGCACACATTCATGCAAAAGTAGTATCAAATTTAGACAGTTGTTGGACAAAGAGAAAATTCATACATTCAGACTGAGATGAGGTTTTGAATCCATTTTTTGGTATGTGAAAATATTATAGTATGTAGCTTGTCAGATACGAGCAGGGCTGGAAACAGCGCCTCCTGACACACACACGCGCACACACACACACACACACACACCAGGAGTGTCAGGCGACCATCCAGCGATGGTCAGGCAGCTGTTAACTGTCTCTCTAAAATAATAATTGGTTCCTGATATAATTCATCTCAGCGTATTTTTTACACTTTACTGCCTGACTCCTTTTTTTAAGATAAATTTACTTTACACAATTTTTCTTTCTTTTAACTTTTATTTTAGGCTGGGGGGTACATGTGCAGGTTTGTTACATAGGTAAACACACGTCACAGGGGTTTGTTGTACTTATTATTTCATCACCCGGCTATTAAGCCTAGTACCCAATAGTTCTCTTTTTTGCTTCTCTCCTTCATGTAGACTCCAGTGTCTGTTATTTCCTTCTTTGTGTCATAAGTTCTTATCGTTTAGCTTCCACTTACAACATGTGGTATTTGGTTTTCTGTTGCTACATTAGACTCTTTTCATTAGGGTCTAATAATCTGAAGACAGGGACTTTTTTTTTTTTTTGGTCTATTATAGTCTCTGCTTTATTCCCAGAACCTTGAACAGTGCCTGACACATAGTAGGTGCTGAATTAATATTTGTTGTATAAATAAACACATCAAAAAAACATTTTATTTGCTTCTACCCTGATGAGTTAACCTCACAGTGGTTATCCTTGTATTTTCAGTTTTCCATTCACATGTATCAACTCTACCTCTGGTAGATTATCAGCTCTGGAGAGGAGTCATCTATGTCTTTGTCTCCTAAAAGTGGCTATCTACATGATCCAAAATATGCAACAGAATTTGCATATATTTGCATGTTAATTGAGTGTGAAAATTGAGACTTGGATGCTGAAGAGAACAGGTAGGTTTCTCACCCTCATCAAAATATTCCGTCAAAAGGTTTCCCAAATAAACTTATGTTCTGCTCTTGGGACAAAATGAACATGCTTGGTTACCTATGAATCTAGCACTACTGTTTCAGTCTCTCTTCAGGTTTAAAGAGTGAGGTCCATCGTATGAGGAGTTTAATTACAAACAACCTCTCTTAATTCCTGTATTGCTGGAGGTCAGAGCACACTCAGATCAAGGGAGACGAAGTGCCACTTTGTACAGGGCTCAGCCTTGGTTACTGCTTATCTAGGTAAAGAGCCCTCTTAACCTCGAGGCCAAGCACGTTAGATGTTTTGTTTCAAGTGAGTTCCCTGCAATGGTCCAGATTTCTCTTCATTTCAGAAATCCTCAGCAGTGATATTGGGAAACTCTTGGCATTTGTTTCCCCATCAATGAATGGGCCTAACACAAAGAAGAGTAAGATTCTTGGCCGTGAAGGACCTGGGGTCTGGAACAGATGTGCTCCATCTGCCAAGGCATTTTCCCCATATGGCTGAGATTTTTTTCCTACAAAAAAAAAAAAAATGACAACAACAACAAAAAACACTTACTCAGCAAACTGCATAGCAAGTCATTTGTGCCAATAAAATGACAGTCATCTTCAAGGCCACAGGCTAAGAATATGAATTATCAGGTAGAAATTGGCTCCAGGATAAATATATTTTTCTTCGTTCCCTACTCCTTCCCACAATCAATCTCTCTCCCTCGCTCTTTCTTTCCCATCCACACATGTGCATGCATACTCATGTACACACTTGCACACTCACAAAAACTGGAGTTTCCAAAATTTCCCAGTTGGTTGAGAAGCAGAACCCAAAGTTGGGTGAGGAAAAATGACTCATTCCCCTAGGTTTGGTTTTTACTGCCAGAAAACAGATTTTCAGGAAGGAAAATCATATGTCCCAAACCATCACCAAAGTAAAATGAATCAAATCCCCAGTGTCTGCCTCAGAATCTCCATGAGTCTGTGGTCTAGAGTCAGGCAGTGGCTAGTGGTTGTGTGAGCTCCAGAATACTTTGCTTCCTCTTGTGGGATGTTATTTTCTGACAGCTATTGACAATTTTCATTTCCACGTGACAGGGTCCATGCAGTCAAAAGAACTTGACCTAAGCCTTATAAAATCACCAATGTGATGTTTTTATTTGGAAGCATGTTTTGCTGAGGCCATCTGAGTGGAACTGAGAGTTTAGTGGGCTGTGGTTCAAGGAACCACACTTTACATGATAGTTTACAAGCAACTCAACCTTCTCTGAAGGATGGCCTGATTTAGCCATAAGCGAAGAGTCTGGGCTCTGGAAGTTCATTCTGAACAAAGACTGAGATAGGAATGCCTAGGGCATTTTTTGGGTCTCCATCTCCTCACCTGTGAAGTCATATGGACAATAATTAGTAAACAGGAGCACTGAAAGGATTGGCATTTTTGAAATGTTAAATGTTGTTTTCTTCAGCCCCAGCAACAACTGTTTCTTGTGACTTTCTGTGGGACTCTGAGGAATGTTGGGATGATAATCACAGGAACCAATGGCTGCCTCTGGAAAGCCCATAATTCTGCACATTCATGGAGCTTCACTCTGATTCCAAATCCATAAAGACCATCATGTCGCTTTTGGAGACACTTGAAATCCTTTCCACATCTTCACTCATCACGCTTGGGGTGAGAACTAGGAATATGCGAATAAACCAATAACACCATGCTGAAGTCAGTTTCGAGTTTTGCCTGCTGTGAACTTAGAAACAACTCCATTTCTCTCAGCACTAGATGGCCTGTTCGGAGTGTGTGTGTGTGTGTGTGTGTGTCCTCATGTGTGCAGAGAGAGAAAGAGACAGAGGGAGAGAATGCAATATTTAGTTTTGAAGATATTACACTTATAATTATGCTTTCGGAAGCTTGTTCCTGGGAGTACCACAGAACAATGCGGTTAGGTTACCCAAGGAATAAAATCATTAAATAGGGCCATCCTCTGGTTTTTCCTCCAAACCGCTGTCTGTGTGTTGTTCAGGGGAAAGAATCTCAGCTTATTCACAAGTGGCGCTATCTTTCCGCAGGATGTTCATTGTTTTGAAACTAGGAGAAAACCTCAACAGCTCTGAAGTATATAATTATGCTTTCTTATTACCCAACAAGAATGTTCTGGGGAGTGTTGTTGCGATGACTCGCTTGCGAGTGATCTGACGGAAGGAAGGGCGGCTGAGGAGGAGAGGAGGAGGGAGCAGAGCTCGCCTTCCATGCCACTTACTTTGTTATCTGACAGCGCTCACAGATTTGTGGCTTGTCCTCAAATAGACAGCCTAGGGAGATTTTTGGTAGAGGGTTCCCGGTCTCCTCCATGTCCCCCCACCCCCGCCCCACTGTTATCAGTGTAATAAGTGATTTCAGAGTATTAGGGGAGATTCCACTGCCACTGAATCATGTACAGACTCACGGCCAGATGATGACATCAGAAACATGTGTTAGTCTGAAGGCAGGACTTAGCCTAGGAAATGAGAACAAGATCTACCAGCTGGAGAATGAAGGACCCACAGGCTTAGAAACCACCCTAAGAGGAGAGCTTCTTTATCTTTCCCCTCCAGGCAGAAAATCACCGAAAATTTTCTCCTTAGATGTTTCACTGTGCTGTTTTTAAATATTTCTAGGAAAGCTCTTTTAGAAAGCTAGGATTTAAGTACTTCACAAACAAGGCAAAGTTTGCATGTGAGGGATAAACTCTGCATGCTCTAACTCATAATTACCATGATTCTATAAACCTGGCATTTCCTAACCAAGCTTTATTTTCATTTGGAGCAGTATCTGTAGGTGAATTCTTCGTTAACCATGTTTGCCCACCCATATACCCACCTGTATTTTTAAAAGGTGTATTATTCCCAGGTATGTGTTTATATAGACACATCACAATATTCTTCCAAGTGCTTTTTATCAGGACATGGAACACATTTCAAATCACTCTCTAAGTTGACATCATACTTGAGCTTTATGCAGACTCTGTGGTTTCCATAGTAACAAAATCACTTAATGGTGTGAGAAACATGTGGAAGATTATAGAGAAAAAGGAGAAAATCTGAATGGAACAAAAGGCAGGAGCTAAAGTCAAAATTTCTTGGAATGTAAGACAATTTTTGTTGCTGTTTTATTTATCTGAAAACATGAGTACAAACTCTCTCGATGCTACTGGGTGTAAATTGTGTCAGTAAATGATGACCTTTAAGCATCCAAGATCATCTTACCCCAAGCTATAGTCTTACAGATGCCTGCACTTCTCATTTTTTTTGTGTGTGTGTCTGTGTGTGTGTGTGTGTGTATGAGCATATGTGTATTTATGTATAGCTATATATGTATATACACGTATATGTATTTGGAAGATCCGTGGTCTCTTTTTAAAAAATGGTTTCACCATCTTAGATCTGAAACGGATAGTAAGGTACTTTCTGAAAGACTTACCTTATTTTCTCTTTGTGTACACACAAACACCAAGACAAGCTGAATTCTTCTTTGGGTAAATAGTAATGGCGTACTTGGAAACACCTCTCATTCATTCAGTAACTTATTCATTAGAGACATTTATTGAACATCTCTTGTGATAGACAGTCCTTGTACCAGACAGAGAGCTGTAAGCAGACAATTATGATAACTGTGAAGTGTTATGTGGGTAATCTATAAAAAGTGTAGCATGTAAGCTTCCTGGTCTCTTTCTTCTTCTTCTTCTTTTTTTTTGAGATGGAGTTTCGCTCTTGTTGCCTAGGCTGGAGTGTAATGGCTCGATCTCGGCTCACCACAACCTCTACCTCCCAGGTTCAAGCGATTCTCCTGCCTCAGCCTCCCAAGTAGCTGGGACTATAGGCGTGTACCACCATGTCTGGCTAATTTTTTGTATTTTTAGTAGAGGCGGGGTTTCACCGTGTTAGCCAGGATGGTCTCGATCTCCTGACCTCGTGATCCACCCGCCTCGGCCTCCCAAAGTGCCAGGATTATAGGCGTGAGCCACCGCGCCTGGCCCCTGGTCTCTTATTAGGTCCTCCCTGTGACAAAGAGCTCACATTTTCCATGTTTCCAGTCCATGGGAAGCTCAACTGGCAGCTTAGGTCCCTTGCCTAATGGATTGCAAGCACTTTTGTAAAAGGGTTGGGTTGTCGAGTCTTTCACTTATTAGGTTCCATGAATAAGGAGATGTATGTTCCTAGCCCTGTTTCTCCTACTATTCTGATTAGATGAACTGAGTAGACAAAAATAAATACAACATAATCCCAGCACTTTGGCCTCAGAGTGATGAGGAGGGCGGGATTAGCTGGGGATTTTAAGACAGTGTCTATGTTGGTGATGCCTGATTGCTGGACGATGCATTTCTCCCTTTGGTTTTGTTAGAAACTGGAACCAAAAGGAAGCCCTTTGCCCCAACTCTTCTCAGTGGTAGGAGTTGAGACCATTAGTATTAGAGCCAGAGAAAATGTCCAAACACCTCCTGTAAGGCTGGCAGCCTGAGTAAATTCTGAAACGCTCCCTCAGTTCTCAACAAACAACTTGACGGTTTTTGAGGTCTTCTAAGGAGATGACTCTTCCTGGGAAGGCAAGCTCTCAATGGCCAATAGAGAGGGATTAGTTATGATGCTGCAGCCTTCAAGGTAGGTGTGCCCAAGAATACATCAAAGTCATTAGAACCGACTCTGGAACGAAGTCCTGGTAATTAACATCTCTGGCATCTTTCTCTTTGAGAAGGACTTTTGTCCCATGACAACATAATAGCACTAATAAATGTGATGTGAATGCATGGCTGAAAATGCACATGATGGTTAGAGGTATAAGAGTGCCTGTAGTAAGTCCCCTCTGTCCCTTCTATTGGGGGAAAACCTCTCTTCTTATGCGTTCAAGTCTATCCTGAGCCTCTAGGACCTGGCTCTCCCAATTATTCCTTCTCTCTTGTATTTTCAATTACTTTATTTTCTCTGGCTTTTTCCTTTTATGAATAAGTATGTACAAATTTCCATGAACCTTAAAAAACAAAACACACAAAAAAATAAAATCTTGCCATCAGCCCTCTCTTCTCAACCGCTTATAGTAGAATTTTTGTATCATCATTCGGCTGAAATTCCTGCTGACAGAGCAGTCACCTCCCAGCTGCCAGATTCAGAGTCCTGTTTTCTGTCCTCCTCTTTGTATCTTCTGCAGCATTTGAGGCTCTGAACACCCACTCCTTTCTGATAAGCCCTTCTACTCTGGCTTCTGTATCACTACTCCCTCTTACATTTTCCTTGTAAAATCCATCTCCTGCCTGTTGTATTTCTTTGCAATTTTCTTCACAGTTTCTCCTTCTCAGCTCACTTTTAGAAGTCAGTGTTTTCCAGGTCCTATCTTACTCTTGGTATTCTTCTCCTCTCTCTCACTGTGTATTTTTTCCCATGTGAACTATTATCCCAGATGCAATTGTCATTTTTCTACAGGTAAAATGTGATCAAGTGTCAGTAATTTCATATATTTCAACCTATCATAATTTCCACCCTCTGTTTCCAGCTGTGATCTGTCTCCTAAGCTTAGATCAATATTTCCAATGACCAACTAGATATTTCTGATTGGATGGCTTCCAGTCAAAATGAATACATCCTAGACAAAATCCTTTTATCTCAAAACTTCTCTACCTTAAATATTCTTAGTCTCAGTTCATGGTGTCACTATCTCCTCAGTTCCTTGGGTTAAAAAACTCAGTCATTCTTGAATTCTTCTTTTTTCCACTGTAGCCAAACAGTCAAAAACCCAGAGGATTCTAGCCCATGAATATCCCCTCAGTGTTGTCTTAGGTCAGGCCATCACTGCTGCTAGCCTGGGTGGTACAATGTCTCCATCCGTGGAATCCCTGCTTTGACTTGCACTCCTCTCCAGCACATCCCTTTACACTGTCCTAGGGTCTGAATGTTTGTGTCTCACAACATTCATATGTTGAAAACCTTATCCCCAATGCCATGGTATTAGGAGGTAGGACCTTCAGGATGTGATCAGATCATGAGGATAGAACCCTCATGAATGGAATTAGTGCCCTTTATTATAAGAGGCCCCAGGGAGCTGTCTTCCCCCTTCTACCATGTGAGGACACAGCTAGAAGTTGCTTTCTATGAACTGGGAAGTGGACCCCTACCAGACACTGAATCTGCCAGCACCTTGATCTTAGACTTTCAATTCTTCAGAACCATGGGAAATAAATTTCTGTTTATATGTGATCTGGTTTATGGTATTCTGTGATAGCAGCCTGAATAAATGAAGACACTGAAATAAACGAAGACACCAGAAATATCTTTCCAAAAAGCAAACCCAACCATAGGACTGTAGGACTTATCTCAATCTATGACCTATAGCTACAGCTCAGCTCATGTTACCCTGGTACTCATACCTTCACCACAGTCATTCTGATGGAATGGCTTATTCTGAAACACCAGATGCTTTCATAATCTTGTGCTTTCTTCTGTCTGAAGTGTTTTCCACATTCACGAAGCCTCTGAGAACCAGCTGAAAAGCCACTTCTTCTATGAAGGCTTTCCCAAATCTGCCTGCCAAACTGATCTTTCTCTGATTCCCATATATTTTGCCCATATTTTTGTTCTATTACTTTATGAATCAGCTGGTAGTTTATCCATTTATGCACTGGACTTCTCTAGTAGATTAGAAGCTCAGATCATATCTCTTGTGGCCAACACTTGATGCTCAAAAAATGTTTTTTAAGTAATTGAATGAGATTATTGAAAGGAACTTGGACCAAGATTAAAATTCTAGATTGAGAGGGATCAAGGAGTTTTCAGATCTAGGTTTATGTTTTTGTGTATAAGCTCATAGTGCTGCCATGGAAATATATCACTCTGCTTTCCATAGTTGTAAAATGAGAAAATAAATAATTTACTAAGTTCATGGCATTTGATTGATAAAATACTAAGTACAAGTTGGATCTCCAAGGCAAAGTTATACTTGAGAATGTCCACATTGTCATGACATGGTATATTTCATTTTCAGTGGAATTACACCATGTAAGAAATGTATGATCTTATGCAGTATTATTCTATAATACATTCAGAGTGGATCAATTCCTTCTTTTATTGAGGTAACTTGAGTGAGGCCCCTCTTGGAACTTGAAAGGAAGCTGTAGACCAGAGAAGGTAGAAAAAAATTGAGCCTTCCATTTAGTGTTTTTGGTAAATAAGCAAGACACCCTCCTGAAACAGGGTTCCAGTCTAATCCTGATGTCCAGGAAGGATGGGAGCCCAAGACTGTTGTTGGGATCGTTTGTCCTCAGTATGCCAGCTGTTAGCAATGCCCCCTGAAGCCCTAGAGTAGAATAGAGAAAGAAAGTTGAAACCACATTCAACCCAGATTCAGTAAAAAACATTGAACATGCAGTCATCTTCTCTTGGTTGAATCAAGTTGAATATTGGGGCTGGTGTGAGCATGACGGACACACCCTACATTGCCTAGCCCATGCCTGGCACATGGTCTACCACTCCTGACTCATGCTCGAGGCAGTACAACATTATTTGTATTACCCTGCATGTAATGCACTCTTTCCTGCCTCTTTGCTTTTGTTTACATTGTTCTCTCTGCCTAGAATGTCCCCTGTCCATTTTGATGAATGAATCCCTAATGAGGATCAGTTCCGGCATCACTTCCTTGAAGCCTATCTCTGACCATTCCCTTTTCTTCCCAGCATGGGTTTAATACTATTTATCAGTGCTGCCATGTACAGTTGTGCAGCGTTTTCACTGCATAAAGTCACCCTGCTGAGGGGGTGACTTTCTGCATGCCAGCCCAAGCTGTACCATCTAGCATATGCCTTGGGGCTGGGATTGTTTTCTGTTTCACACAAAGGCAAACCCACATGCCCTGTGCACATTCCTATCACTGCTATGACCACTACAATGAACATCTGTTTATCTGTTGCCCCCTCTAGATCCCTGGAAGGCCAGCTCTTGTTGGGTTCTAACAACTATGGAGAGCTAGTTGCTATTCTAGGAACTTCAGATGCCTTAAATCAGTTATTTTTCTCAATTATCTTCTAAGGTTAGCCAAATTTACAGAGGAATGAACTGAAGCACCAACGGAAGAATAGCGCTGCGAAAGTCTCATCTCACAGAAGGTAAGTGTGGAGCCAGGATTCAGCCTCAGGACATCAGGCTCTGTGGCCCTCGCTAGCCACTGTACCACACTGCCCCTAGATGAATGAAAACTTCTTGGGCCTCCACTTCCTTGTGTTTCTCCTCATTCAGGGGAAAATGCTGTCTTTGTTTGTAACTTTCAGCGGAGACACTCCCAGGTGTCAGTGTGTATCTCGTCCACATGGTGCAATCTGCCATGTTCTGAGAGCTGGTCTCCATGGAGCTGGTTCCTGGCTTCCTTTTCTAGAGAGTGCCAGAGAGATTCCATATACAGAAGGTAAGCTGGAGGGCCAGGCCTTCTAGGCAAAGGTTTTGGATCTGTGGATTTGCAGAAGGAGGCAAGGCATATATGGAGTAGGGAAGAAAGGAAAAGGAGGGGAGTGATAGCAAGCAGCGTGCCCAGAAGAAAAGGGTGAAGGCTCACATTTAGTCACTTGGCACCATTAAATATGAAAGGGCTGTCTTGAAGAGGTTGGCTGGATAGGGTTAGGAGGAGAACAGCCACGTGGGTGTCTGTGAGAAAGGAAATCTAGTCTTACCACACTAGTGGCGGTAACATCTCGGTTGATGAGAATGACGATGGAGAGTGTGTGAGGAGGAGGGACATAGTTCCTCTCTCTTCTCCATCCTGTCCCTGAGGAAGTTCTGCTGAGAGCAAGGACTGCCAGCAAGAGAGAGTAAAGTTGGGGTGGAGGTGCTTACAGAGGGTGATATAGGATTGAGGTAATAGTGGAAGAATGGAGGCTGTGCGGGGAGCATGGGCCAACGTGCCTTGAGGATGGAGGAGGTGTCAGGAAGGCTCAGGGATGCAGCCTGGGCTTTACCATCTAATATTCACAAGAGAAAACTCCCAAATCAGTCCCAGATTCTTGACACTGTCTCAGGTCCTCAGATGTTCTCTAACGCATGTGTTCAACCATTCCTCTCCCTATCCTCCACATTTCCTGGGTTGCAACAGCCTTGTTGGCTGTGGAATGAGAATGAGATGTCAGAGAAGATCCAGCTGGCCTTGGGTTGAACTAAGCAGCTTCAAATAAAGAATGCCTCTGCAGTGGATGTGAGGCCAGGCCACTGGCCCAAGCATTTAGTGGTCAGGAATTCAGACTCTTCCCCTCACACTGACTCAGCCTATGCCTTTGGGTGACTCGGTTTCTCAGGACTTTACATGGGGATAATGATACTCCCTACTTTGTGAGGGGGTATTAATTAAAGTTAGCAAACTGCGTGACAATGCTGGGATGAAAGGGGTTAAAAACAAAGTGTAATTGTGAGGCACAGTAAGTTGTGTCACTTACCATCTGTGTTGTGATTAGAATCAAAATAGACAGATAAAATTCATCTTGGAACATAGGCTCTGTGGAGAATAGGTCTCATTTTAGAATGGTGTTGGAAGCCACCTTGGTCCCCAAACTAAAGTCAAGAGAAAAATGTGGATTTGCATGAGATGTGTGTTCGTGGGCTGACGCTTCTCCCTATAGTCTTGTAAACAGTGAAGAAAGCTGATTTTCAAATGTCATATGTTCCAAGTTTTCCTTCAGAGACTTCATACCTTTGCTATTCAATCCTCACTCCTCACCGACAGAGATCTTGATGACAGGAAACACGTCCCTGGTGAGCACAGCTTGATGGCAGGTGAGGGATAAGGGGTGCCTTGGAGAACCAAACCTGAACACTTTTCCCCTCTCCATAAGTGGCCTTTCTTGAGAGACTAAAAAATGTGAGCTTCCTTATTCCAGTGCTCAAAGGCTGGCCGCCAGCATTTCCTCCGGGCCCCAGACACCGTTCCATGACCCTGGAGCTCTTCAGGACAAGAAGTCACAAACGAAGTGGCTGAGACAGAGCCGTGATTTCAGAGTGCTGCTCTCCTCTCTTTGTTTCACCAGTGCTGGCTGAGATCCTAGAGCAGCTTCTGCTGAGTTGATCAAAATGATGTCATGTGTGAGGCTAATTTTTGGAAATGGAAATCAGTGTCTCTTGGAGAAACTAGAATGCCTGATAGGCCCCAGGGGAAGGCTGCAACCACCATATCACTGTGTGCTGGAGACTTCTGCAGGGTTATGCGTGATGACGTGCTTGCCTCTATGTCTTGAGGTATAAAGAAATTAAATAGTTAAGAAAAAAATGTCAGACTGAGAAACCCTGAAGAGCTTTAGATTCTCTCGGGTCTATCAAGTTAGGCAACAACTGGGCCATCAGATCAGGGAATTCATGCATTCATTCAAGAGCTGTATTGATTTATTGAGCAATTTCTGTGTGCCAAGTGTGTTCTGAGTGTTGATACAGCAGTGGACACACCAGACAAAAATTCCTATCCTTGTGGATAGTGTTCTATTGGAGAGACACCCAAAGCAGAGGAAAACACTTATAGCATCACTACTTGAACGATTAATTCTGTTTCCAGCTGTCCTGCAGCTGTCTGGGATTTGGACCTTGGTCTAATCCCAATCCTACTGCATCCCCTTCTCTATAAATTAGAAGCAGTGACATTGTCTGAAATGAGGACTAGTTGTTGCCATTGACTTTAGCTTAGAAGTAGGGGTGATAGTCATAATATTAGCAACTGGTATAATACAAGTGCTGACAATCAGAATGGGCACCTGTAGTTCCTGCTAGCATTAAACCTTTGGATCCGACGGTCTTGAGAGAAGGATTGAGGTAGCTGAGATGGCAAAAGATTCAGAGTGGGGGTACTTGGGGACACTGGCTATTTACAAAATGGTACAGAAGTACTTCAATACTTTAAACATAGCCTGGCTATACCAGACAATACCAGATGAATAGCAATCCACTGTTGTTGTGTTTTTTTGTTCTTTTTTTTTTTTTCTATGGAGTCTCACTCTGTCACCCAGGCTGGAGTGCAGTGGCATGATCTCGGCTCACTGTGACTTCTGCCTCCCGGGTTCAAGCAATTCTGCTGCCTCAGACTTCTGAATATCTGGGATTACAGGCATGTGCCACCACTCCTGGCTAATATTTGTATTTTTAGTAGATATGGGGTTTCACCGTGTTGGTCAGGCTGGTCTCGAACTCCTGACCTCGTGATCTGCCCTCCTCAGCCTCCCAAAGTGCTGAGATTACAGGCATGAGCCACTGCGCCTGGCCTTGTAATCCATTCTTGAAAGAATCGAGAGAAAAGGACATACCCATATGATGTCTTGGTCAATATGCTCACTGATAAAAGATCCAGCAACCAGCAGAGGACCTACTACCAATTTAATATTTTGAACCTGGGTTAGAATTCACAGCTACTGAGTCTCCACAACCTTATAAAGTGACTTTGAAAACAAGGTGGCCTTTAAAATTGTCATAAATGGCTGCCAGGTGGAGCAGGGCTGTGAGGGGCACCCAGCCTCTGTAAAAATAAATAGTCTTTATTGAAAAGAATGCAACAGCCCTGGAATATGCTTTGATGTGGTAATGGGTTTTTTTGGATCTCTTCTTGCCTAGTCATTACTTGGTTTACACAGGACTTGGCCGGGGAGGAAGCCACACCCCTTTGACAGGTAGACAGGAAGCACTATTGGCAGGGAGCAGCTGCGAAGCAATCCTAGTTGCTGTCATTGGGGTCCTGGCATAGTACTGGTCCTGCAGGTTTCTAATTTGTCATCTCAGCTGGCAACGTCTCCTGGTTTTTATGGAAGGCTTAATTGGAGAGTATCTGATGCCTGAAGGACTTTGCTGGTTGACAACCTTGAAAATGGTGAAAGAAAGAAATTGAAACCAGGTAAGCTGTTCCTTGTGCATTCTTCCCTCCCTCACAGGTGGAGCCTGGCAAAAAAAAACAAAAACAAAAACAAAAAACCTGTTCAGTGAGATGCACAGTAAATGCAAGGATGGCTGCAATGAATAGAGGCTGCCCAGAGAGTTACCTACCCACTTAACAGTCTCATCAAATTTGCTAACAAATTGTGTGCCCGGTGAAAGAAAGACGTCAATGTCAATCGCTTATGCCCCTTTCAAAGGGAAATGTCCCCTGTGGCCCCTGTTGGGTGCTCACTTTTGTATTACGTGACCAGTGGTGGCCAGAAGACCTCAGGGAAGGTAATAGTTCACAGACTTGCCAGAGTCCTGTGACATGGCACCCAGAGAGCTGAGCCAATCTAGCTTTGCCTTTTGTGTATGTGTCCCTGGATTATTGAGAGTAAAGGAGGGGGATACGTGGGTGCTGTGGCTGACAGTCGTTGGGTGGAATCAGAGTAGGGGTGCTTGAGACATTCATGGCTGTGCTGGTCAGATGGTGGGGAGATTGTAGGGAAAAACACAGGTGCCATTTCGGAGTAACTGCTTCATTGCTTCATTCATTCATTCAGCCATTATTCATGAACACCTACTATGTGTCAAGCACTCTGCTGGCTACAGGGGATACAGCAGTGAACAAAGCAGACAAAAATCCCAGGCCTCATGGAGCTGACATTTTAGTGGGGGAGACAAAATAACAAAGAAAAGTAAGAAATATATATCAGGTAGTGATAAATCCTTGGGGCAAATTAGAAGTAATGTAGAAAAAATGGATGGAGAATAGATGAAACAAGAGTGATAAAACTTAGACAACTGATTGGTGATGGATAGATAGGGGTTCATTTTACTATTTTTGAGTATACTTAAAATTTCTCATAATAAAAAATTTAAACAAGAATGCAGGTAAGTTGGATAAGAGATGTTACGGTAGTGCAGGCTTACAATTTTAGATCTCACTGAGTGGGAAGGCCTCACTGAGCTGACCTGTGAACAAAGACCTACATGAAGTGATAAGCAGATATCTGGGACAAGCATTCCAGGCATAGGGAACAGCACGTGCAAAACCTCGGAGACGAGTATTCCTGGAGTGTGAAAGGACTACAAGGTGAGCAGCATGGCCAAGGCAGGGTGGCTGAGGAGGAGGCAGTAGATGGGGCAGGGCAGGAGCAGGAGGATCACACAGGGCCTGTGAGTCATTGGGGGGATTTTGCCTTTTACTCTGAGTGAGATGCGGGGCCACCAGAGCATTCTGAACAGAGGAATGACACGATCTGACATGGGTTTTGGCAGTTCTTGGAGCTTTGGGAGTGAAGGTCCACTAATCCCTACGTATGGGGTCCACTGAGCATCCCTGAAGGCAGGTGCTTTTAAGACCTAGTTCTGTTATAACTTCTGTTCTTAGACGAAGCAACTAGCCCATTTATTTTCTTGTTCCTCCATGTAACCCCACAAAAAATCACGTTTGTTCGAGATAGCTTCAGTGAGACTCTATCAAATTGAAACAAACCACAGGAACAGACACTGTTTCTCATTGCATCGCTGCCACTCTTGGAGAGCAGGAAAGGTGGGCAGTAGGAGCACCTGAGCTGCCCTTCACCACAGCTCAGGAGGGGAGGGCAGGACTCCGAGGCTCAGGAGGAGAGGGGAGGACTCCACAGCTCAGGAAGAGTGGGAAGAATACCACAAAGTCTGTGCAAGGTGAGATCTCTCTCTGATTTCACAGGCCTTCCACTGGTCTAAGGCTCTTTATTTTTAAGAAACTTTAAGACAAAAAAGTACACTTGAACCAAAAGCAAATTTAGGCATATATATATTTAAATCTCATGAGAAATAATAAAACACAAAGACATTCCCTGTGCTCCTCAAATAGTAAAATCTGAACCACTATCTGGAAGTTAAGGGGCATAAATAACTGAGTGGAGGTCGCCGTAAGGAGAAGCACTTTAATGAGTATTCTCTGCTGTATTTGATCATTCAACCAGGCTTCTTCCATGAGGATCTTATTTTCCCTGGCGTTTATCACATCAGTAAGTAGAGGAGCTCCTATCTGAAAATAACACCTAGCGCCAAGTCTGTCTAAGGCCTCCCAGCCCTTCAGTCCCTGAAGCTAGCTTCTCTCCTCACTCCCATCTAAACCTCAAAAAGTCAACCCTCTCATTAGGTCTTGCCCACAGATACCTCCATCAAAGCTAGGACTCACACAGGAAAATGTGCTGCAGGAGCCCATGTGACTTCTTCATATAAGAATGTGACAAAACCAGTTTCCAGAGAGCTGGCATGCTCTGACTAATGAATGAGCAAGTATGAGCCGGGTAGCTTCTTCTCACATTATTTTGCCTGTGGAATCCTTTTGTACTCAAGATGCCTGAGCCAAATGCTCCATTTATTTTCCATGTAAAGGTTTTACTGAGAAAGGAAAATTTTTTAAAGATTTTTTTTAAATCCATTGTGTTCTTTTGCCGTGTGGTAGGAAGAAACATCGCAGCCTTAGGGCTAATTAGCATTTATGTAGTGTTCATATAGATTGCTTTATATTCCCCTCATATTTATAGTCTGTCATCATTTTACATCTATAAACTACCTTTCCTCCATTAAATTTAATAATCTTGTTTTACAGAAAATGGCAGAACAGGTGGAGAAGGTGGTCAAATGCCTTAGCATGGATCATACGGTTGTGGTGAAAGTGTTAGAATGCACACTACTCATTGTTGATGTACACAGAGAAGCAATGCTCCCGGGCTGGGGCCCACCCCAAACCAGCACAATTAAACCCTTTTACAGTTGTTATCCAAGCAACCTGACATGGTTTCTGTACTTGGATCACCTTTGAGTCCTTCTCCAGAACATGTTAGAAACATAAGGCAGAAGAAGGTTTTAGCCTACTCGTGGAGGGCATTTTCTATTTCTTTTCTTTGATTCAACTTGAACACCTGACTGAGGGAGGCAAAATTCCAAGATCAGCCCTGGCAGTTAGGGCTCCTCTGTTACAAAGGCTCTTGTGCAGCAAGGACATTAGTTCTTCTAGGCCATGAGGGTACTATTTAGAAGGACCCTGGGAGGGAGATTATTCTCCTGATTTTGCAGCAAACCCATCTTTAGGAAAAAATGACCTAGGTATTGAGGCAATTCTGGCTCCAATGTAACTTTGCCCCTATCTTTCCTTCCATCTTAAGTAGGCAAATCAGAATAATTTCAGGGTATTACTATGAGCAGGGAAACAATGAAAACTATAAGCCTATTTACAGCTGCCCAAACCTATCCTGAGAAGCAAACTGGTTCTCAAAATACGATCAGCTAATGACACATTCTATACATATCTGCCACTTTATTAATGTGCTGAAAGCTAAATTGATTTGTTCTGGTTCTTCATCAAGGTTACCCAAAGCCTGAACCTGGTGTTTTTCACTGGGTGTGATTCTTCAGTTCAAAACAGTGATGGAGATTTTTCTTCCTGAGGGGACTGTTATGATCATTTTACTTCTTTTGTTAGCTGTTGTAACAAATAGACCGGTTTCTCATGGTAAACGTAATAGAACTTTATTTCTTCCTCAGTTTTTACACGGCAAGTGGCATTTCCCTGGGTAATCCTGAGACCCAGACTTCTTCTGTCTTACCTGCCATCCCTTGGATCTTACATTATCTGCATCAAGTGGGCAGAATGGAAAGAGAATAGGAAGCTCCAATCTAGAAGGCACATTTCTGCACATATTCTGATAGTGAGAACAAGCCACACGGCCACACTTAGAAGCAAACAAAGCTGGGAAACATGGTCTCTGGCTGGGCAGCCAGTTATCAGCAATAACTCTCTTCAGATGCTCCTCAACCTACAGTGTGGCTCTGTCCCAATAAACCCACTGTAAGTTAAAAATATCATAAATTGAAATGCATTTTCTACACCTAACGTACCAAACATCATAGCTTAGGCTAGCCTACCTCAAACACGCTCAGAATACTTATATTAGCCTTCAGTTGGGCAAAATCATCAAACACGGAGCCTATTTTATGATAAAATGTTGAATATTTCATGTAATTTATTGAATGCTGTACCACAAGTGAAAAACAGAATGGCTGTATGGGCACTTGAAGTATGGTGTCTACTGAATCTGTATTGCTTTTGCATTATTGTAAAGTTGTAAAATTGTAGATTGAACCATTGTAAGCTGAGGACCCTCTGTATTAGGAAAGGGGGAGTAAAACTGTTGGTAAATATCTAGCCATCTCTGTCCCATTTTCTTTGGTAATGAAAGTAATGAATGTTGATTATTTTCTGTGGTCCTTTAAACCCTAGTGCCACTTTAGAAAGTGCCCAAATTTCACCTTCTGCTCCTTACACAAAATCTTCAAGAGTCTGGGAAAGTCATAGAGCAAGGGACTATGCTACATGCCTATTGCGTGTGGGTTCAGGCATGTCAGGGCCTGTCCAAAGGCTGGAAGGAAATCTGTTTGCATGAGATCCTAATGGGCTTCAAGGAGAGACAGTGGGTGGCTGAGCTGGGAATGAAGATAGGAACCCTTTACTTTCCATGTGATACAGGAGATAGAAAGAAAATATTTAGGCAGATAGTGAGGGCAAAAGAGTCCTTAGCAGAACTTCCCTTCTAACAAAAAGCAGCCCCAGAAATAATTTTTTTTTTTTTTCTAACAAAGAGCAGCCTGAAAGATCGAGGCGCAAGCATAAACAACGAAGCTGGGAGCTTGCACAGAGGAACGCCGGCAACTGCGCCAATAGAAAAGGGCTACCTGGGGGCCAGGCATGTCCACCATGGAAGCTCCATCTTCCCTTTTTTGTTAGCATGTGTACAGTGGGCAACATGGTGCAGCTCAGGCTGAAAACCCGCCTGCGTAATTAAAGACTGGGGTGGAGACGGCCAGAGATTCGCACCCTACGCAAGTGGCATACCTGGTCCTAACCAGTTTTTCGCATTCTATGTAGATCAGACACCGCCTCCCCACCAGCTCATCTATAAAACTCCCTGCCTTTCAGTGCAGATAGGCAATTCATTTTTCTGGGACCCCTCTCTGTAGCAAAGAGCTATTCTCTTTCTTTCGCCTATTAAACTTCTGCTCTTAACCTCACTCTTTGTGTGTCTGTGTCTTTGGTCTCCTTGGCTGTGAGACAACAAACCTTGGATGTCACCCTAGACAACGAGGCCACTTCACATGCAGAGACATGGATGGGGAAGGACCCACTATGAGGGAAGAAGAAGGGCTGAAACTTTTAGGTCTGCAGATTCTGCAGAAAGCATGGGCTGGCTGTATGGGATCAGAATGTTGGGATGTAATTAAGGACAGCACTATTGGGTATTCTTGCTATTGAGAATCAAACCTTCTACACAGGCTTCTGTCTACACATGACTTTATTCTACTGCCTTCATCAGAGTAACTTTATTATTCCGGGCAACTCTCGCCAGAGAGAAAAAAGTTACAGATAACTTCATTGACCTTAGCAGGACTACCTGAAAGACCCATCTACTCTTTAAGACAAAACATCAAATGACATTTTACACCCTAAGACTCTTAAAACCTCTTGCCTCAAAATCCTGCCTTGTTTTATTTTTTCCAGCAATCCTAAATTATAATATCATGATTCTTATTCAAACCTAACCATATGCCCGCATTGAAAGACCTACCTAAAACCAGATCTTACAATCTTAATAAACATGCATTCTCAGCCCTCTCCTCTCAAGTTGCTTCCAAGACTCTGAGGAGCAGTATTTTTCTTTATGCCCGTAAGTAATAAACTCAGCTTTGACTTATCAAAGGTTGCTTTGGTGATAGTTTGCACAGCCAGCATTCCACAATATCTCCTAGTCTGGAGGACATGTGCTATGTTCCAATGGTAAGGGAAACTAAAAAGATAAAAATTTTACTCCAATGAAAAAGTGGTTCCATTGGCAGCTGCAAGCCACTGACTGGGCCCAACTGTCTCATACTTTGGAATAATAAAGTCCTTTAAGCACTAGTGGAAGAAGGACTCCACTTCTAGACCGATCCATAGAAACACAACAAAGTAACTAGTGGAGCAGCAGGAGAGCCAGGAGGCAGAGGTCCTTGCAGGAAGACCCTTGAAGGTAGAGAGTGGCAGAGGCATGAGGAAAGTGTTGCCTGCCCAGACATGTCAGGAGCTCTTGCACAGGCAGCAGTGATGATTTCATGAATGGTGCGCTTAGCCCACTTACTAGTTACTTTTCTCTACACTGTATTCCCCAAACCCAGGGATGCATGGTTATACACAGAAGATTGGCATCAGAAAGGCCCATGGTCATAAAAAATGAGTCCTTCAGTTATCAGCCCAGATAACCAAGCAGCCACCAGAAAGCGAAAGTATGGCAAGTGGGTTACTACCAAGCAGGAGAATGCCTGTGAACGCATGCTTGAATGGAAATGAATGAGAGAGGATAAGAAGCTATGGGCTCTGGGCTATGGGGAAATGAAGGCATAAAGGGAGTAAAGAACATGTGATACTTAAAGTAGAAAGGAGTTGAGATCCCAAAACAGGCTAGGGTTAAGAGGCTGCCTTCTCCATAAACTGAGATCCTAGGACCCCTTCAGGACCCCTCCTACAACAGATTTTGGGCTAACATCTAATTCTCTGCTGCGTTAGGCAAGAGGAAAGGAAACAAAGAGGATTTGTAATCTCAGCAGGGTAAAGATTTGTATGAAATGCCCCTGTGAAAACCTTCACTTCCCTTGAGAAAAGTATCAGGCCACCAGTCAGTCACACTGTAAATGAAATGGGCTAGTCAGCTTACTTGCCTTCTGACATTCACATGAGGAGGGAGAAATTCGAATTTGGGTAGGGGTAGGAGGCTTTGGGAGGTATGGGGTATTGGGAGAAGAAGGAGAAGTTATGCAGAGCTTGACACACTTCAGAAGAAATCACGTGTGACAGGATGTTGTAATGGGGCCCTGAAACCAGAGGAAATAGTATGACATTCAATGTGTGTATGTGCCGGGCGTTCACAGGTGAGAAGGGGACAAAACAATATGAGGACCTACTCATAAATTTGTTTCTTAGACCAGAAATCCTGCATTTGGGGACTAGTGTTGGCTCAATATTCTAGAGGTTTTAATCTGTATGATGAAAATATTTGGTTAGCACTGGCATGTATGTCTGAAGAATACATATTTTATTTTAAAGGTGGTTAGAAAAGAAATATTCTGAACAAAACAGACACCTCAAAGATCTGAGCTTTATATATAAGGGCAGCATCACATTTTTCTGTTAGGTGGGACAGATCATCTGGTTGGGGATTCTAGAGTCTTACCACGCTCAAACCCAATTGCTGAGGAACCCACAATGAAAACTGAGAAGTCAGGCTTATGTCTTGAGAGTAAACCCTAGTGATGTCCAGTTGAGCATTCAGTTAACTGTTCTCAGATATGGTGAGAATTGTAAACTCTCCTTTGTCCTAGTTCTCTGCTGTCAAATGGAGAAAAATAAAAACAAGGGTCAGAGAGCTATTTTTATTGAAGATCCCAAGAAGGACCAAGTTATTCATCAAGTGGAGCGGATGTGGTCAGAAAAAAAGACTGGCCAGAGAAAATCCATCTGCAGAGCCTCATCCTTTTTGGTCATTTTGCCCCGAAAGACATCCCAGGATTCTTGTATCCTCTGAATGTGACCCATCACCACCTTCATCATCAGCCTCATCATCATTAATGTTTACTTATTTTAACCAATAGATACACAATATAAAATGCTTGTATGAAGAATAGTATTTTTTGAACTCACCTTTAATGCAGAGAAGTATGAAGAGGTTAAACAAATAAAAGGATAGTCTACAATCTCAATTTTGATAAATCAATTTTTAAAAACCTGTCAATGGTTATAAAATGCAAATATACAAATAGATATATTTGCATAATTTATTTACTGTCTGATTGATGGACACATCCTACTTATTTATTTTTTGATATTAAACATTTTGTTGCTATGAATATCCTCAAATGGACATCTTGGTGAACTTTTACACATATACCCATAAGTTAAAGTCCTAGCACTGGGTTGGTTGAGTTAAAGGTTGCATGCATAAAAATCATGGTAGGTCATAGTTACCCTTTCTTGAACAACTAATTTGGGCCAAGAAAAGTTTTATATGTTATTTTTAATCCTCACGACAATCTTTCAAGGTCATTGATAGTATTAGTGATTACAGTTGAGGGTGAACTTAACTTCAGGGAGGAGGAGGCTGTTGTGTCAAACGCCTATTAACCTCCGTAAGGAAGGCATTAGGTTCAAGAGGCTTCAGAAGAGACCCAGAGCCAGAAAATGAGACTTGGGGTTTTATTAGGAGATCACATGCAGGGGAGAGAGTCAATGACAGTGGGCTGGACAAGATATCTGTATGGCCTGTTGGCAGCAGGATGGGTAGGAGAACCACAGCTGCTTGCAAACATCATGCAGTGTATACAGCATTTTCACTAACACCCTCCCCTTAACGACCTCCGCCTCGCAATGTCCATTAAGGCTCTGGGCCTCAATCCTCTGTATGGCCCGTGTCCCATGGGATGGGCTGGGGGCTCAGATGTTACTCATAGACAAGGAATAAATCTCTGGATTGGCCACTCCTGGATTCCATAGCTGGGAGCACACATTCAGATGCATCTGTCATACAGGGTCATTCAGCCTACAGAGACCTCCCCCGACCCTAGGTAACAGAGCTGAAGAGTAGCTGAACTAGAATTCAGTCCCAAGTCTTTGCAACTTGGAACTGACACAGTCATCTGAAGGTTACAAATAACGTTGAAGAGAAGATCATAAAACTGGAGAATCCTGGCCATCTCTTAGTCCACACCTCTCCCTTGATGTGGCAGGGAGACCCTGAGAAGCTTAGTGTCTTGCCAAAGGCTATAGAGGTAAGATGGGACCAGGACCCTGCCTCCCGGGACAGTGACCTTTACAGTACACTAGTGGTTTTGTATGTCTGGGGCCACAGAAGCCCTTTTTCCAAAAAAGCTTGTGTACGACGGCTAAACTCAGGTTGCTCTGCTTGAATAACGGGAGGAAGCCCCAGAGCCTGCTTCTCTCTTGTTTTCTACTTTTATCTCTCCCAGGGAGTTTCTGGGGAGCACAGTTTGAAAAACACTCGTCTATAGCACAGCTATCTCTGTGTGTGGGGTTCATCATTCTTTCTAGTTGCTTTGAGCAAACACAAAACCTCTAACTTCTTTTTTTAAATGGAAGGCTTGGGGCCACCCTTTGTGCTGTGGGTTCTTTGGCCTTATCCCACTGTCCAGGGAAGGCATTGGTGATGGAGCTTGTTCATTTTTCTTGTGCTCATTGGATATGCGATCACAGAAGATGTATCTAGGACTCCGGAAGTCATAGAAACTCACTATTATTAGTCTGAGAAAAATATGGGGAAAGTATAAGGAAGAAAAAATAATCTAAACATTGTTGGCTGGGGGTGGTGGCTCATGTCTGTGATCCTAGCACTTTGGGAGGCAGGAGGATCATTCGAAGCCAGGAGTTTGAGACCAGCATGGGCAATATAGCAAGACTCTGTCTCTACAAAAAGTTAAAACAAAATTAGCTGGGTGTGTTGGTGTGCACCTGTAGTCCCAACTTCTCAGCAGACTGAGGTAGAAAGATCCCTTGAGCCCAGGAGTTTGAGGCTGGAGTGAGTTATGGTCACACCACTGCACTCCAGCCTAGGCGACAGAGTGAGACCCTGTCTCTAAAACAACAGCAGGAGCAACGATAACAACAACAACAATGAAGTTCATCTCCAATTTCTTATGCTGTCCTTCTCCAGCTGCCTCCTGCCTGGGGTAGCCTCAGTGGAGAAGCACAGCTGCTAAACTAACAAGTGCAGTAAAGCTTCCTGGGCCGGATGTGCCACGAGAAGATGGGTGAAAACATTAGGAGCCATGCACCCATAAAGGAAACCAAACAGGAAATTTGATGTGAATCATCAGAAAGCACCCTGTATGGAGAGAAGGCTGTGGGGCTTAGTCAAAGACAAAGCACATGTTGCGTTGTTTAGGGATGGTGGATGGGAGAAATCATATTAGCTGAATCTATAATAAGATAGAAACACAGAGTGTCCAGATTCTTGTAAAGCAGATGGCAAATGAATTCTGCTCCTGGAGAAGGACAGTTTAAGGAATTGGAGATGAACTTCAGCTTTAGGTACTATGAGAAAAGGCCATATTGATTCAAGAGACAGTGAAGCCAGGTGTTCTGTTTCCAAGGGGCTGTGAAAGCCTTTGGCAGACTGTGTAGCTTCGGTTCATTTTCTGTCCATTTATTCACTTATTTCTGTGGCACCTGCCACTGTGGGGGCTGAGAGGCAGTTAGCATTATTACACCTGCTGGCAGGCACGAATAATTGGAGTTGCACAAAGATAAGCAGAGTTCTGTTCAGTTAAGAGCATCGTCTGAAGTGAGTGAGGCTGCCTGCACACTGGGGTGCTTTGTGGGGGTCCTAAGAGTGATCTCTCTGAGAGAGATGGTCTCGTAGTCTCAAATCAGTACTCTAATTGGTTTCTCCCACGTATGTAGGAGGTAACAGGGGAAGGTGGGAGCAGGTCATTAAGAACCTGTGATACTGACTACAAAGTTAGAGAGGCTGAACACTGAGGAGAGACTGGGACTTGTTTTCTCCCAAAGGACACTTTGGAGGCAACACTCACTGCCTTTTGCTCACACCAGCTACTACTCTGATCCTCAGGAATCACAACTTTTTGCAAGCCCATTGATACAAGCTTGTGATGCCAATACAGGTGGTCAAGGTGGTTTTGAAGACGTTCAAGTCATATCCCATGAGGACATTAACACGAGGTTTCAGTCTTAAGCAGAAATTAGAGGAGAGAAAGATCTAAGTGTGGTGAAAAGAGTATTGGACATTGGAGAGGTGGTGGTAAGCGTCCCTCTTGATACTGGGCATAGGAGTTATCTTTTTATCTCTTTCCTTTCCTGTAATATAAAGGCGCTGGTCTAGAAGATCTCTGAGGACATTCCCATCAATACTGGTGGCAGGAAACTGTCTCCTGACTGCTCCCTTACACCTGTTCTCTCCCCTCTCCAAGCCACCTTATGTAGAAATAAGTCTAACATTAGTTGAATGTCTACTATGGCACTATTCAAGATGATTTACAGATACAAACTCATTTAATCCTCATACAAGCCTATGAGATAGATACTACTATTACTATCTTGGGGATGAAGGAATTGAGGCACAGAGAAATTATGTAACTAGCTTAGGGTCACACAGCAAGGAAGTGGCTCCGTAAGGACAGAAGCATTCTGTTTAAAAGTGTTTTGGCTATTCAAAATGGTCTAAGGACTTGAATGGGTATTTTCTCCAAAGAAAATATGCAAATAGCCAACAAGCACATGAAAAGATGTTCAACATCTCTAGTCATTAGGGAAATGCAAATTAAACCCACAATGAGATGCCATATCATATCCATTAAAATGCTATTATCACACACACAAAAGGAGAATAACAAGTGTGGTCAAGGACATGGAGAAAGTGGGACGTTTGTGCTTTGCTGATGGGAACATAAAATGATGTGGCTACTGTGGAAGACAGTTGGGTAGTTCCTCAACAAGTGAAACACAGAATTACCCTATCGATCCAGCAATTCCACTCCTAGGCATGTATCCCAAAGAACTGAAATCAGGAACTCAAATACTTGCACACCAGTATGTACAGCAGCATTATTCACACTATGCAAAACGTGGAAACAACCTAAATGGCCACTGACAGATGAATGGATAAACAAAATGTAGTATATACAGACAATGGGCTATCACTCAGCCTTAAGAAGGAATGAAGTTCTGACATGCTACAACATGAATGAACCTTGAAAACATGATGCTAAGTGAAATAAATCAGACACCGAAGGACAAATATTGTATGATTCCAATTTTATGAGGTACCTAGAATAGTCAAACTCACAGAGACAGAAAGCAGACCGGTGGTTGCCAAGAAGTGAGAAGAGGGGAAAATGGGGAATTAGTGCTTAATGGCTAAAGAGTTCCAGTCTGGGATAATAAAAAAGTTCTGAAGATGGGTGGTGGTGACAGTTGCACAACATTGTGAATCTACTTAATGCCACTGAATTACACACTTAAAAATGATTAAAATGGTAAATTTTATTTTATATATATATATATATATATATGTTTTAGTTTGGGCTGCTATAACCAAATACCTTAGAATGGGCATTTTATAAATGATAGAAATTTATTGCTCTCAGAACAGCCTCAGTTCTAGGGGCTGGGAAGTCCAGGATCAAGGCACCTACAGATCTGGTGTCTGATGAGGGCCTGTTCCTCATAAACAATGCCTTGTATGTGTCCTCACATGGCAGAAGGACAACAAGCTCCCCTGGCCTCTTTTATATGGGCACTAATCCTATTCATGAAGGCTCTGCCCTCATGACTGAGTTACCTCCCCGAATTAATGCCATCACATTGGAGGGTCAGGTTTCAACATATGAATCTGGGGGAAGCACAAACATTCAGAACATAGCAGTATATTTTACCACAATATTAAAAAGGTGGGCTGGGCACAGTGGGTCACGCCAGTAATCCTAGCACTTTGGGCGGCTGAGGCAGGTGGATCACCTGAGGTCGGCAATTCAAGACCAGCCTGGGCAACATGGTGAAACCCCCTCTCTACTAAAAATACAAAAGTTAGGCCAGGCACGGTGGTGGGTGCCTGTAATCCCAGCTACTTGGGAGGCTGAGGTTTTACCTCCCAGGTTGTACCTGGGAGGCAGAGGTTGCAGTGAGCTGAGATTGCACCACTGCCCTCCAGCCTGGGCAAGAGAGAAAGACTCCTTCTAAATAAATAAATAAATAAACATGTACAGTCAGATTCCTTCTCTCTAAACCACACCTATGCCATGTCCCTCCTGCTACAACACTGTTAGAGGTTCCTTTCCTCTCATCCTACTCAGTGACAGCACCTCCGCCTGGGACCCAAGTGTAGGCTGCCTCTCGTAATAAGTTCTCGGCTGCTTTCATGTAATAAGCCTCCTCACAGAAGCCACGGTTGTGGCTGCATCCTGGCCCCTGCTAGGCTGTTGCAGCCTCTGCTCACTTCTCACGTCGGGGGCTGTCAAAGCCACACTCTTTACCAATAAACCTTTTTTAGTTGACACCAGTGCTCTGGACCCTATCTTTCGGGAATTTTTGTAAGCCTCGCCGTCAGTGCCACGATCTTAATGTTGAATGAGACACTGCTTTGCACCAGTGTCTGCGTGTATGATGTCACTGCATCACCACTGCAATTCTAAATACTTCGTGACTTGCCTCAAAATGATAATACCGCCGACTTCTATTTCAACTCTGGCTTCCAGCTTGCCTTTGGGATTGGTCTGTGCTGAAAGCAATTTCCAAAGTTAGGACCAAAGAAGGAGCAGATGAATATAATTAGGAGAGGAAGAATAGGAGTCAGCCAGGCAGAGATCTGGTTCATTAATAATGGCCTTCGATTAGAATACTGCTCTTTGGGTGGCGTCTTTAGAAATCTCAGCATCAAGAGAGGCTGTAATTGCTTACAGTGTTATCGGCCCTATTGTCTTGTCATTTTATTTCTTAGCTGATTTATATTCTGGGAGTAGAACCAGCTGGGAAGGATACAAACCCAGTGGTGTCAGTGATAGCGGCTAACTGCAGGTATGGTCCATATTTAAGTCTGGGCTTTTATTCAAGTCCTTCATATTGTACGCTCCTCAAATTGCTTAATGGAAGTGGGGGAAGAAGTGATATGGTTGGGGGGTCAGACAGGGAGGGGAAGTGTTGAAAGGTCATAAAGTATGCAGTACTTAAAAAAATTCAAATTAATTTGAAGCACATTTAATGATCTGCTTTATCCTCGTTTTATACTTTTGTCTGTGAAATAAAAAGCAACGTCCTCGCAGGCCGATGCGCTGTACCTGAACCGGGTGTGGCCAAACTGATCTTCCTGCCACCAAAGCCTGCAGGCTGCTCCCACTGCAGTGAGGACGTGCGGCGGTGGGCCTGCCTCTCCCGCCTGCGTTGGGAGGTGAGGTTCGGATGTGATCAACAGCGACCTCTAGCGTGAGCCTGAGAATTTGCATTTGGTTAAGAGTACAGAAGGAGAACAGCAGAGATGGGAATTCTGATCAAATTTCCAGTGAACAAAGGCGAGGTAGACATTTCTCATTGTTTTCCCTGGTAGAGAAGCCCAGGACTGACAGCTGAAGATTTCACTTCATTGGCACCACTTACTCCCATCAGTGCTGGAGATGCTATTCCAAACATTGCCTTATATCTTTTCCCTCAAACGGATCATTGGGATTGGTTTTAAAAAGCCCTTTCACTTGCCTTTAGGGTTTCAACCAGAGAGTTCCCATAGGAGAGCATCAACTCTTTTACTGCAGGGTGTGTGTGTGTGTGTGTGTGTGTGTGTGTGTGTGGTTGAAGACAGGAGAGTGGGAGAGAAGAGCAATGTCCCCGGGCGCTATGAGGAGGTTCCTGCTCACCCTTCTTCATTGACAGCCACTCCCTAGAGGTGGCCAGCTCTCCATTTCTACCTGAGGCTATCGACTATTCCTTCCCCTGACTTTGGTGCGTCCACAGAGCAGCAATCAGCTCCAGGGGGTTCTTGCCCTTGCCCCTGCTCTCCGCTTCCGTCTTCTGCCCCTCCCACTCTTCTGAAGCCAGGTTCTGAGTCTCAAGGGTGATGTGCAGGCCAAGTGTGTGCGCAGACTGATGGCGCTCATTCCCAGCGAAGAATGGGGCCAGAGGATGACTTCCAAACTCTGTCAGGAGCCAGGAGGAGATTCTTTAGAAAAAGGCTAACATCACAGTTCATGGCCCATGACTTTGCTGTTTGGGGATGGGAATTTGTGGGATGTGTTTTGCAAGGGGTTTGGGGGTTAGGGAATGAGGGAATACATTTTCCTGTAACTTCAACCAATTGCAGGCAGATAGATTTGCAGTAAATATTTGCTGTAATAACTGGGTTTGGCCTGCCGTTGCCTTTTAACCAAGCTTCAACATAGAAATGCTTCATGTTTTGCTGTTGTGTTTTAAGCTACGAGCACATAATGGTGCCTGGGGCTTTCTCAATTTCACCTGTGCTTCCTCCTCCCAGTAGTATTAGATCAAGGACCCAAGCATTTGCTTAAAGGGCCTTAACTCTCAGGGCCTAATCCACCTGCCTTATCAATATACAAACTTACAGAGACATTTTCAGCGTTATGAAAACGTACACTTCAGAAGCAAGAAGTATATTACATGTGAATACCCTTTGTACAATTTCTATTAGACTTGTCCTAGTTTCTTTTAGCAACAACCATTGTCCCCAAAAAGATTCTCTTCTTGACCAAACTAGGAGACTCCCCTGAGCCCTCTTCTCTACTGGGCCTCAACCTTGATCTGTAAACACTTGAACAAACACTAACAAAGTATCAAAAAACTCAAAGCTGCACCCCTCAGACGACCCTAGCCCCCACAAAGCACCTGCCTGAGAGAACTCAAGGCTACTAAAAGAATTTACTGTTTGTTCCCACCACCACCTAAAGACAGGGCCCCAGTCACCCAATCTCTGTAGTAGGGTAAGAATCTAATTTCAATAAGTGCCAATTAGCAAATCCAGGTGAGTTTCACTTGGATCAACACCTTCTCGCTTTTTGTAATTTTTCACTTCTCTGACTCTACTGAGCCTCTACTCCCTCAATCCCTTTTTGAAATATCCAGCCACATCTGCAAATTGAGGTTGAGTTCAGTTCACACTGGACTCTTTTCTCTATTGCAATTGTTATTAATGTTTAAAATAGGCCCTTTCCACTTTAGTTTCCAGTTTTGTCTCTCTTTGATAGTCCATTTAAAAATGGTCCACACTGGTTGAACACATATTGAGCACCGTTTACTACAATCAGTGCTGGAGAAGCAAAGAAGAATTAGACAGTGTCCAAAGTAGTCCTCAAGGATCCAGCCATAAACTCACCATTAAAAAAACACCTGTAAATCCCAACGTGGTTCCCACATTGGGCCCCTGAGCATAGAAAATCACAAAGACCTAATCCCTCATCCATGTGTGAAAGCCAATAAGTGACAGAGAGCACTGCAGGAGCCACCCATAGAGCTGACCATCAAAAGCCAGAGATTCACACTATATCTAGCCATGGATAGAAGCTAACATGCTGTGCCTTGCCTGGAACACACGTTCTCCAGATATTTGCATGGCCTGCTCCCTCGCGTCCAGCATTCTTCTTCAATGTCAACTCCATGGTGAGGCCTTTCCTGGCCATTCTATTTCCAGTACATCCAAAAGAACCAGGCATCTAGTAGGTGCTCAGAAAACATCAGTTCAGTGAGTGTCTATATTTAACATTGTTGACATCTCTTTCTGGAAATGCTGTCCTCTTCACAATCTTAGTTCTTTTCTCTAGCTCTTATGCTGTGGTTTCTTTGTTTTCCATACTCTTATTTTTCAAGGCTCAGGTTCTTAACACATACTTTTCTCTTTCTCCACTTTATTAATTGGGGATCATATGGATTCTCAGAGCTGATGTCTCACATCTATGCTCCCTGCTAGTCTCATATTTCTAGCTGCCTGGTGGCCGTTTCCATTGAGATGCCTTACTGTCACCTAAACTCCCAAATTGCTTTCCCTATCGGAGTCACTATCCCTACCAGTGTCATTATTTCCCTTCTGCTCAGCTAAGCTTCAAAACTTTCAAGTTCTTTTTATTCCTCTATTTATGTTTTTTTCCCCAGTAAACACCAAATCCTATGGGTTCTTCCTTCAGAATGTATTAATTAAGGAAATATGTATTTATTACAAAACACCATGCTAAATACCTAGGTGAGGGGTGGTATAAAGTTTCCTATTTTTCCCTCAGGGCGTTTGTAATCTAGGCTGAGAAGAAAAGCATGTTCAGGAATTATAATTTAAGGCAGAAAATAATTAGTTTTAAGTTAGGGTTTATGAGAATGCAAAAGAGGGAAAAATACTTTCACTTGGATTAGAGAAGGCTTCAGGGAACAGGGAATATTTGAGATGGGGCTTGAAAATCAGGTGGTATTTGGACAAGCAGATCCTAGGGGAGGAAGGCCTTTCGGATAGGGGGAATGGCCTGAACAGACACCCCAGAAGCAAGACAACCAGGCCTGGTGGGGGAAAGAGTCAGAGCTGAGTTCAGATGCGTCCTAGAGTGCATGAGGGAGAAGAATGGGAAGCAAGGTGGAAGAGAGAGGTCAGGGACTTTTAATTTCGTGTTGAAGGCACTGGGAAGAGATTTAAAAACATTGATCAGATAAATAATGCATCAGAGCTGTGTTTCAGGAATGTTAATCTAGTCGTAGCCTCTAAATGGGTTGCAGAGGAGAAGTAAAACGAGGATCATCAGCTAGGCTAGAGAACATGGCAGCCTAAATGTGGGCAGCAAAAGTAGCAGTGGAAATGCAGGCACAGGGAGGTGGAGGAGATATTGGTGAGGGAGAATGAACAGAGCTTAGAATCTGGTTGAACATGGAGAGTGAAGAAGTGGAAATGGTAACAAACAAATGCTGAGATGTTGGACCAAAGCGTCTGATCTCCAAGTCAGAAATAGGGAGGAGGAGATAATCAGATTTGGGAAGAAAAAGGGTGTGTTTAATTTCAGTCCCAGTGAGTTAGAGGTGCTGGTGGGATATCCAGGTGGAAAGTTCACAGCTCCAGTAAGGAGTTAACATATGTGCCTGGAAATCATGACCACAGGCAGACCTGTACAAAGCAATTTTCTCCCCAACCAAGGTGAGAGTTAAGGGCAACAGATCAGTGATGATGGCCAGGATGTTTCTAATAAGGGAAGAGAAGACATTCCTTGTGAAACGCCTACTCTGATGTGACAGACGAGGGAGATCCAGAGAAGGAGTGTCAAGAGAGAAGGGAGGAGAGAGTGTCGGAGAAGACAGGGACAGCAGTTCAGGAAGGAGTTCTTGCCACTGCCAAATGCTGCAGAGGCATGAGAAAGTGTGCGGTGGAGATAAAATTGTTGGATTTATGTTAGCACTATGTGATGGGAAGTATAAAGAATGCATAAGATGTCCATTTCCCCCAAAGAGCTTACAACTCATGGGAGAACCAAGATTAACTGTGCCTGAAACAACAATGACTTATTAAAAGTTATAAACATAGGGTTTAGATGTTTTGTGTAGACACCCAGGAGCTCAGCAGAAAGAAAGGTCAGTGAAAGCTGGAGGAGTCAGAGACCATTTCATGGAAAAAGTGAATGTTGAGCTGGCACAGCAGGGATATGGGGATTTGCACAGGCATTGCACAGTTCAGAAGGCACCAGGCAAGAAAGGCCATGTAATAGGGTTTTGCTGTGTCCCCACCCAAATCCCATCTTGAATTCCCATATATTGTGGGAAGGACCCAGTGGAAGGTAACTGAATCATGGGGGCAGGGCTTTCCCCTGCTGTTCTTGTGATGGTGAATAAGTCTCATGAGATCTGATGATTTTATAAGTGGGAGTTCCCCAGCACATGCTCTCTCTTTGCCTGCTGCCATCCATGTAAGATGTAACTTGCTCCTCCTTCCCTTCCACCATGATTGTGAGGCTTCCCCAGCCGTATGGAACTGTAAGTCCAATAAACCCTTTTTCCTGTAATAATTACCCAGTCTTGGGTATGTCATTATCAGCAGCATGAAAATGAACTAATGTAGACAAAGGCACAAGGGTGGGAATCAGTACAGCCTGGCTCTGGGACAGTGAGATGACCAGACTGGCCAGGGCAGGGAGCATTTGGAGAGGTTGGAAAGCAAGGTTTTGGAGAGGCAGACTGAGAATAGACTATGTAGAGTCCCAACAAACACTGGGTGGATTGTGTAGGCTTGATGTGGTAGAAAGAAATCCTAGAACTTAGAGATCTAGAGATCTTGGAGGTTGACTGAAGTTCAAGTACCTTACCCAAGCACCCAGGCAAGTTAGTGACAGATCCAGATAAGCAGATTTCTTGACGTCTTACAGTAGTCCATTCTCACACTGCTATAAAGAACTTCCTGAGACTGGGTAATTTATGAGGAAAAGAGGTTTAATTGACTCACAGTTCCACAGGCTGTACAGGAAGCATGGGTAGGAGGTCTCAGGAAACTTACAATCATGGCAGAAGGCAAAGGGGAAGCAAGCATGTCTTCCATGGCAGAGGTGGAGAGGTGCCGCACAGTTTTAAACAACCAGATCTCATGAGAACTCACTCACTATCATGGGAACAGCAAGGGGGAAATCTGCCCCCATGATCTAATCACCTCACACCAGTCCCCTCCTCCAATTTGACATGAGATTTGGGCCAGGACACAAATCCAAACCATATCACTCCTCAATCTAAACTTGCATGAAACTGATGTCATAAGAGATTGTTCTGTTGGTGGACTGTAGGAGCATGGAGAAGAAGTTGGAGAGAGGAGGATCCCAGGGTTCTGAAATGAGGGCCTCTCCCAGGAAATAAAATTGACAGTAGGGTGAAGCAAGGGTGTGTCAGCTCAACACTCACCTTTTCCATGAAATGGTCCCTGACTCCTCCAGCTTTCACTGACCTTTCTTTCTGCAGAGCTCCTGGGCATCTACACAAAACATCTAAATCCTATGTTTGTAATTTTTAACAAGTTGTTGTTGTTTCAGGCACAGTTAATCTTGGTTCTCCCATGAGTTGTAAGCTCTTTGGGGGAAATGGATGACATCTTATGCATTCTTTATACTTCCCATGGCATAGTTTTCAGCACATCATTTTAACAAATACACCTAGTGTATTTGTTATATGTGTGTGCCTGTCAGAGTTCTTCTGAGACACACACGCACACACACACGCACTCACACACACTTATTTTAATGAATTGACTAATGTGATTATGGGGATGTGGCAAGTGCTAAATCTGTGGGGCAGGTGGTAAGCTGGAAACTCAAGTAGGGGTTGATGTGTCAGTAGTAGGGCAGAATTTCTTCTTTGGGAAACCTCAGTTTTTGCTTTTTAGGCCTTCAAATGATTGGATGAGACCCACCTACATTATTAAAGGCCATTTCCTTTACTTCCAAGTCAACTGACTGTAGATGTTAACCACATCTACAAAATACCTTCCCAGCAACACCTAGCTTAATGTTTGTTTAAATAACTGGGTACTATGGTCTACCCAAGTTGACACATAAAACTGACCATCTCATTGCACTTACTGACGGAGTCATAGTGAGAAATTCAACAGATGGAGTTTTCAGAGTAAGAGCGGAGAAGGGTCACTGAGAGGCCTGGATAAGAAGCAGTGAATTTCCAGAGTGTGTGGAAAACTGATGCCATGTGGTGCTCCTGGGTGAGGTCCTTGGCAAGAAGTTTATGAATCAGCAGGAACTTTCAGGTTCTGGAAATTTTAGGCTTAAAAGGATGAGAGGAGGAGATCACTGGTAGAAGGTACTGGAAATGTTTGTATATAAAGAAAAGAAAGAACGAGAGGGAGGAGAAAGAAGAGAGAGAAAGAAAAGGGAAGAAGGTAGAGGGAGTGGGGAGAAAAACACGGAGGGAGGAGAGAGAGAGAGAGAGAGAGAGAGTAGGAGGAGGAGGAGAGAGATCTCTAGAGTTTAAAATCCCAAGTCATTGTTTGTGGTGTATGGTTAAATGAAACTGAGGTGAATTTAAATGGCTTCAAAGTTAGACATTTTGTGTTCTTTTCAGGCAATAAACAGAAACTAACAATAGACTCCAGAAATCTGAAAATAAAGTCAATAGGAACTTAAGTGAGACAAAGCAGATGCTTCTAGTGAGGAGAGTTCTTGACAGATTTTCAGATGATAAAAACTGAATTTTTTCTGGAAATTGGTTTATTTCAAATATATTTGTAGAGATAAAATGTTGAGGGAGTAAAAACACACACAAACAAATAGAAAAGCCAAAAGAAAACTGCTTACAGCAGAAATCCAGATATTGCTGCAAAACAATTAGTATTAACATTGCTGAAGTGTTCCTTGAAATAGATGAGCTTCACCATTAGCCTTCTGTGAATTCAAGCAAGGAGGCATCGTTACACAAATTACATGACTGGAAAGGGGCTTTTGCACTGGGATGAACTTGTGTGAAGAACATTTAAACAAAAGCAATTTTGCCAGTCTGTAATTTGCTCTATTCCCCGTGCTAGCATTGAAGATATTTATGTTTGAGCAAAATTCTCACTCCCAATCTGATTTGTTCTTTTTCTCAATCCAGCCATGAAGTCATGAAGTCCACTGTTTGGGACAATATGATTTGCTGCCATAGAAACAATTACGATGTCATAAATTTATCTTGCCCCATGAGATCAAAGAGGAAAAGCAATAATACTAATATTTTGCAGTTCAATAGTCCCATTTATCTAGCAGTCACTGACTAGTAATTATCATCGATTTGCAGATGAGGAAAGCTGAAGCAGCAAGCTCCCATGCCTTGGTCTAGAGCTCTTGAATTTTAGACCATGGCAAGAATGTCCAGATATTTCTAATTCCCACCCAGAGCAGCAGCTAAGGAGCCAAACTCTTGGTCTCCATGACTCTCATTTTGGATGAGGATGGAGAGTCGGCTCCTCTCCCAGCGCCTGCACTTCACCAACTGTTCCTAATTACAAGAGTGTTTGATGGAACCTAGTATGATAAAATAAACAAACAAAAAGCCCTTGGCAATTGTCATAGGGTGAAAACATTTATAGAGGAATAGAAAAGACGTTCTGGATAGTGCATTAAACCTTAAGCACTCCTGTCCAGCTCCAGCCTTGGCCTGACACCACCCTCCTCCAGTCCCACTTTCATGCTCATTCTCCTGGCTCCCAGCCATGAGTGAACGGACCTAGAAACTAATAATGCTTAATCCCCAGGCCCCCTACTTGTACAGTCCCCTTCCAAGGACCTGGGAGGGGCCCTAGCAATGTGTTTGTTCACTTGGATAGACTTTTAAAGAAAAATGTGCACTCTAACTTCCTCTTGTGTTGGGTGGTGTTGGAGCAGCAGAAGCCTTTTGGGATCCTGGTAGGGGGAAGTGAGTTACGGATACATTTGGATGAGGTGGCTTGCAGTCCTTCTGTTTATAGTTAGATTACTGCTAGCCCTTTCTGAGTGGGAGTGCTTTTAAGAATACTTGCACTGTCTACTCTACTGACCCTCATGTGTGAGGAGAGAGTTGAATGTGTCTTTGGTACCCATCACTGGAGCAAGTTGTTTCTGGCCTTCTTTGTTGGCAGAATGTGCAAAATGCAATAATTTATTATTTATTTTGGAAGGGCTGCTGTAGCATTCCTTGGACCACTGAACACCTAAAATTTTTACTGATGTGGTGAGTTCCTGGATCTTTGTCAGGCTTATAGATATTCATAGATTATTATCTCCTATTCTTCAAGAGTTGCATGTGGCTTACACTTAGGCCTGCAATGTACTAGCCACTACCTTGTTTATCCAATTGAATTAGCATAAAGTCATCCATGTATTGGACCAGTATGACATTCCGTCCAAAGATGTCCAGCCAGTCCAGTTTTTTTTTGGACCATATCATGACAGAGGATGGGAGAGTTAACATATCCTTCAGTGAAGAGGGTAAATATACAGTGTTGGGCATTTCGATCCTCTTTTCTGATAGAAATGGAAGACAATACCTTCACCAGATCAGTGGCTGCATTCCATGTATCCAAGGCCAGGTTAATCTGCTTTAGCAAAGATACCACATCTGGCACAGCAGCTGCATTTGGATTTGACTTTGCTTGGGTAGCAGTCATCCACTGCCATCCTTCAGGATCTGTCTTGTTTTTGAAGGGGTCAGATTGGTGAATTGAAGTAACATGGGGTTCACCAACCCTATAGACTTTAGGTTTTTAAGGGTAGCACTAATTTCTGCCATTTCCCCAGGAAGCTACATTGCTTTTGAGTAGCTATTTTGAACAGGATGTGTGTGGGGGTGCCTTTTCAGAGGCCTCCACTTGACTTTACTCACAATCCAAGCAATCAATGTAGGTGTACATATATCCAGTTATACATCTGGGAACTGTGAGCATGACTATAGGATTGGTCTATGGATCCAATGGGCCCACTGTGAGCCAGACTTAGGGCAGCTCACCTCCATTTATTACCTGGTTTCCATATGCCCTCACTCTAACAGGAGGGTCGTGATGATGTTTTATGTCTCCAGTTATCAATGTCAAGTGTTCAACAGACCTCAAGATGTCTGGGTGGTCCCCTTTCTTCAGTGTATCTGTGGCAAGTGGCCTTGTGTCTCTTTGGAGAAGGACTGGAGGAATCATTACTGGATATATTTTCTATAATGTTACAGGCCCTTCCTTCTAAGGACCCAACCACTCTTTCAATTAATAGATTCCAGGGCCACAGACTGGGTCATATCTGTAAACGGGGCAAGAGATCATGACTTTTCACTGAAGTGACAGCCCTCAGTTTCCACATCATTCATCCTTGATTTCTTTTTATTTCAGATTGAGTAGTATCATTGCTGGCTGCCCATTAATTTTGTCTAGGGATGTTAACCCTTAATAGAGAAGAGTGCGATGCTTCTGCAGTTTCAGAGGGCTCAGAACAACATGGGAACTCAAGATTTTTGAAGTCATTAGCCCAGATGTCCCCAGCCCATGTGGCACTTGAACTAGATGACCTCCAAGGTGCATTTTGTCCCTGAGATATCTTTTGAGAGTGACCTTTTAGGTCTATTTCTAACCTTTCCTTGAGAGGTAGCAAGGCATAGGCTCTGGAGGCAGTGCAAAAAGGTTTGAATTGTGACCCTGTCACTTACTAGCTGTGGGACTTCGAGGAAGTTACTTAATATCTCTGAGCCTCAGTTTCTTCATCTGTAAAATGATAATAATACAATACTACTCCCTCAACAATGAAATGACTTGATGTGTGTAAAGCATTTTACAATAATGCCTGACACATACGGGACACTTTGTATACGTATTTGTTATCTTGGCTCCTTTCTTCAACACACTTACACTCATCTTCACACATGAGCTGTAGTTTCTGCTGCCTCTGTGTTCCCACTGCAGGCTGTGTTTACTTTCACTACAGCACTCAGCAAATTAGGAAGATTCGTGCCTGTTTTTTCTGCTTGACTTTGAGCTCCTCCAGGGCCCAGGAGTATGTTTTGTTGTCTCTCAGTTCCTGACACAGTGCAGCTGTTTGGTAAATATTCTTTTGAATAAATAAGTGAGCTTGCAGTCCAGGGACTGGTCTGTCTTGGGCTGAGTACTGAAGTGGTTTTAGAACCCAGCTTTTCCCTAACCAGCTGCAGCTGTCTTCTCTGTCAGGTGTGCATACCTGGATCCCTTGGTCTGAGACTTTTGCTGCCTGGGATCTTTTGGGAAATAAATTACTCTCCAGGTCCTCGTATATTAGGAGAGTTGCAGCTATTTTTTCATCTATTTTTCTGGGTGCTGGACCTTGTTTGTTTGAGCGGAGCATCACTTGTACCTACCTCTTCTCTGGTTTTCTCTCCCGTTATTAGTTAGCTCCTGAAAACCAACACCTCAGACCCTCCCACCTCTGCTCTGACCTCCAGGTTCTTAAGCTTTTGTTTTGCTCCCGAGGCAGATAACACCAAGTTCTTCATTTCTGTTGTGGCTTCCCAGATCTAGATTTTGGCAGCCCAAGCAGTCCCAAGACCCCTGCCTAACTTCCACACTCGACCAGCCTGACTGTGTCACATCTGTGAGTCACCAGGGCTTCCTGGTGTCAGGAGCTGCTGGAATTCCCTCTTTCTCAGGCTACCTCTTGGTTCAGATACAACTAATTTTCTCCATTGGCAGTCTCTGTTCGGCCCACACTCTGACACAGTCCTTGCCTAGAAAAGAAATATATATGGAGTTTTTGAGTTACATAAATTTTTGATCATTATCTACGTACTTTTTTGTGGGTGGTATGCCCTCGCTGTACGTAGACCCTTGCCTCGCTTCTGGCCATTTGAAGCTGAAACACCTTGACACTTCCTGCATCCAAGCCTGGGTATTTGATTAGTACCACCTGACCTCCTGGAGCAGGATGGCATAGCCTCATCTACCCCACACCTTGTGCCCAGGAGAGACAGTGCTAATCAATCACAGCACTCTTTCCTCCAGTGTCTGGATGAGGTTGCAGACCATTCTCAACCCAATACTCCCAGCAGCTGCAACTACTGAGAGCTGGCACTGAGTGGAACCCTGTTCGCCATCCCTGCACTAAATCATGCCCTTGCCCACACGGATCCACTTTACTGGTCTCTCCTCTGCCTCTCTGGACTTGACCTGTCTCCCGCCTATTCGACAGCTGTAACCTGCCTGCAATTCTTCTTAGCTCTTGGCCCCTACCAGACAGCCCTAGAGCCTACTGGACTTCAGCTGCCAGGTGTTTACAGAATCTGGCTCCGTTATGCCTATTACAGGTCAGATACTACTTCAGGGCCCACATTCCTTCTACATCACCATTACTGTACTGTTCCTAGAAGCAGCTTCTCTACATGGGTGTTTAAAATAAGCCTAGAGAAGTCAGAGATCTTTTCTGAAATGTCCCAGTTTTTTTTTTTTTTTCTGTGCCATTTATAGGCTTATCTTAGGGACAGAGCTGGACAAGATTGGTTATAAAGGTTTTTCTGGGATCACTCAGAATTGGGCTTCCTGACTAGGCTCTGCTATGCATTCCCTGTGACCCTCACAAAGAAAACCCTCACTCCATCCATCTATCTCTGAGGATAGATGGTGTTGATGTGGGTCACTGACATAGTTTAGCCCAAATGATGGGCGGTGGAGCTTATGGTGTAAACAGTAAAACACAGAAATACCCTGACCTCCACAGAGTGGGTTGTCCAGTCTCCCCTGCTGTCTTTGGGCCACTTGTCACTTGGTGCCATCTCCTGCCCTAGAAAGGCCAAGCAGGATTGGTCAGAGGCCTGGGGCAGGATGCCAACTCCCAGGGCCAAGGCTGTAGAGACAAATGCACTCTTTGCTTGGCCGTTCTTTCATGAGGTTGGTCTTCCCTCAGCCCTTCCCACCATTGCAGGGCTGAGGTCAGTGTGTTGCTGGAGAAGAGGCCCAGGAAGCCGGCCAGTCTGCCTTCAGTATCTGCTGCTTGGGCTGCCTAATCTCAAGCATTTCAAGGAGTCAGCCTCCATGGTGGGTTTCACAGAGAACCATATGCTGATTGAAGAGGTCACAGACTTGCTGCCTGGGGGCACCTACAGCCCATATGATACTTAAAAAAATAAAAATTATAGGATGACAGCAAGAATGAGGGCAAATAAAAATAAAATAAAACTTAGCTGTCCATGTTTAAAAATTGGGAATTTCATGTGAAATTCCAGATGTCGCTTCCTTCTGAAAAATAAGATGCTCTGTCAAAATTGGGCCCCTATTCTCCTGGCAGACATTGGCAGAAGTCAAACAATGGCTCCTCATGTAGGGGGGATTGTGGGCTGAATTGTGTCCCCCAAAAGTCACATGTCAAAGTCCTAACCCTTAGTACTTCAGAGTGTTACCATTTTTGGACATAGGGTCTTTAAAGAGATAATTAAGTTAAAATGAGGGCATGAGGGTTTGGCCTTAATCCAATATGACTGGTGTCCTTATAAAAAGAGGCAATTAGCACAGACAGACACAGGGCAGATCATGTAGGTACGCTAGAAGACAGCCATCTATACGGCCAGGAGAGAAGTCCCAGAAGAAACCAGCTGGGTTCACACCTTGCTCTTGAACTTCCTTGAAGATGGCCTCAACAACTGTGAGAAAATCAGTGTCTGTTGCGTAAGCCCCCAGGCTGTGGTACTTTGTTATAGCAGTCCTGGTGGACTCCTGTAGCTGGCATACTCTTCAGTTTGTCATGGTTCCCTCTGCTTTTCTTCCTGGCCCACTTCACCATTTCTGTGGCCTGCCTGACCCCTGGGGACATATTATTTGTGACCCATGACTCATAGGATCAAAGAGAGTACCTTTTCCTGACTGGGGGGAAAAGGCCTTTATCTCCTTCCCTCCCAATCTTACAGTGGCAGGTGGAAGGGTTGGAGGTTCTGAATCTTGGCCAAACGTTAATAGATTTCATCTTGAATACGCCTTCTGGGGGGATTCCTTCACAGTCAGAGTGACTTCTGAAGGGAGCGTGGTCAAGACAATCCAAATTGCCTTCCTGGATGGGGATTCTGGGACCTATGACCTGGTCTAAAATTTGGGACACTGAGCTAGTATGGGGAGCTGTGTGGGTGGCTGGTTGTGGAGTCAGGGAAAATCCAGTAGACGGCACCAAGGCAAAGTCTGAAATGAGGGCTACGCAGAGACTAAACATGGAGCATTGATCTGAAGAGGCAGGGAAGAGTGCTTGGAAACAAGGTATGAGGCACCAGGACAGAGAAGGGAGATACAGGACAGAACAGATCTGCTCAGAGTGAGGGTGGAGACCAGCTGGCCTGAGATGCTGGAGAAAGCATCAGGTCTTCTGTTGAGTACCTACAGCTTTGTCCATGGGATGGATGGGAGCTGTTAAAGGGTCTAGAAGAAAGCCATATTGCCTTGCATTCTATAAAAGCCCCCTCTGTCCTCCTCAGTACAACTTATATAGGTTCTAGGCCTATATATGGGATGCATAAACCAAATCAGAGTGAATATAGTTCACAAAAAGAGACATCCCTACTTCCCCCAGCACCCTAAGACCTCATCAGTTCACACGTACAGGAATAACACAGGCCCAGCCCCTACCCCGCCAGATAGCTTCTTCCTAGAATACAATATTTTTATGTTGGCACCTTCTGTGTGAGAGGATAGGGTATTGTTTCTTCCTTCCAAGGTTTCTGTTGGGGGTTAGTTTTTGTTTGTGCTAGTGAGGGAGAAGCAGGGCTTTGGAGTAACACGCTGAATAAAGGCCAGCTTTACTTAGTCCGAGGTGAAGCAGACCGTGCCAGTGATCGTCCTCATTGCCTATTTTACAGATCTATCCATGCTCAGGAAGCAATGTGGGCACCATGCCTTTCATTATTTTAACTGTTCACTGGGTATGGAAAGAAGAAATCATTTTTGTCTTCATTGCAGCGTAACTTTATACACAGAGACTTATGGCCCTTCTTAGTCTCTTTCCTTACAAACCAAACACAGGCCATCATAGCTGCATTTTCTCACAAGGCTTATTTTTCAAAATTTTAATCATTCTCATTTTCTCTGAAACTTCGTTGATGGATCTGCATCGATTTTGAAATTTGGAACTTGAAGAAGAATACCTGGTATCCCTGCCGGGCTTGTGCTTAGTGAAGGCCAATCAAGAGTAATAAACACATGTCTATTTTTTTTTTTTTTTTCTGAGACGGAGTCTCGCTCTGTCGCCCAGGCTGGAGTGCAGCAGCGCTATCTCAGCTCACTGCAAGCTCCGCCTCCCCGGTTCACGCCATTCTCCTGCCTCGGCCTCCCGAGTAGCTGGGACTACAGGCGCCCGCCACCACGGCTGACAAATTTTTATTTTTTTTTTGTATTTTTAGTAGACGGAGTTTCACTGAAACACATGCCTATTTGACCTTAGAGTAAAATCCCCTCAAGCCCAGCCCAAAATGCCGTGGTCTGTAGTTACAATGAGGCCCTCTGTGGACTTCCAAACAATTTACAACTCCTCATGCTCGGCCAGACCCACAATCTCAGTTCTCAGCTTGCTGCATATTTGTTCATATAGGAGCCACTTTGTTTTTCTTGATTGTGTCTCATTTTATTGACTGGAGCCCAGTCTCTAATTTTGACAATGTACATATTTGGATATCCTCCCTCACACAATAGGCCGCTGTTTTCACTGTCCTGATACTTCATCATAAGTATTTTAGTTTGACAAGAATCACATCTTTCAAGTACATATTAAGTTGGCTAAAGAGAATCTTTCATTAATTTATTCTTATTTCCGGGAATTATCGAGATTGCATTATGCCAAGGATATGGAGAGTGCAACAGAGAATGAGACGTGGACTGCCCCAGTCTCAAGGGGACATTTTCTCCTTCCCACCGGCTGTGAATGGTTATAGGAATTGAATGTATATATTATACTCTTTTGGGAACATAATTCAGATTCAGAGTAAACACTTTAAAAAGGTTTATTCAATTGGAAGCATAGTGGCCTGGCTGCTTCCAATAACTAACCCATCCTCCACCCTCTCCTGTACGCACACCACCACCATGTTTGTCTCTATCCTAATGCACAGGAGTTTTTAATCTGTAACTGGGATCAGAAAAAGAAGCTGAGGAGGATGGAGGGGAAAATGTAACACCCACGCCACTAAGACACAAGGAGCAGGTGAGTCCTGTGCTTGGGGATACAGGAAGCACGTCAGAGGCTGATGGAACCATTCACAAAGTGAATGCCCAGCAGTGAGTGAGAGCCACATCAGGAAGCCCACATTGTTCTGGAGCTCTGAAGACTGGAAGGATTGGGACCACGAGAAGATAACACCCTTGATGTGGGGCTTTGGGTTCTCATAATAAGTGTAGCCATTTGAAGTATGTGGGAGAGACTTATGATTGTTAACTTTGCTCTCCTGATAATTCCTAATAAATGTAGGAAATGGGAAGGTGGCAATTGGCTTGGAGGCTTAAGGGGTAGTATTTGAGATCAAAAGTTGCAGATTCTTGGCTATTATGGGCAATGGGCAATGCAGGTAGAGAGGAATGGGGGTAGAAAAAAGAGAAACAATATTATCTTGAGTCTATATTACGTATCAGCACTGTGTTGGGTACTTGATGTATTTTATCTTACCTTATCCACACATTGACTCTGTGAAATAGATAGCATCCCTATTTTCAGATAAGTAAAGTGAGACTAATATAGGTTAAGTAATTTGACCAAACCAAGATTTGACTATAAGTCAGCTTGGCTCAAAGACTGTCTTTTTCCATGATCTCGTTGAATCATTTATTGTGAATGGGATTCTTCTTTATACTCTTCTACTGTCATGTAATATGACCTAATCATGTAAACTTGTCTACTTTTGAGGGAAGCCTCATTCTCATAATTTTAGGATGATAAATGACTCATTATCATTGCTCCCTTTATAGAAAAAATTCAAGGGAATAATGACAGAGTACATAATATTTTAGTGCACTTCTGTCCTATAATAGAAAAATTGTCCTAAATCTGGTCTGGAGCAGAACCTTTTCAGTGTGATAAAAATCCATCACCTTCTTTTGGAAAAAAAAACTATATTTATGCAACTTTCTGCTGAATTTTGATGGGATGAAGATTTGGTCTAGGAAATTAGTTACTCACCCACCCAGTTGACTGTTAGCTGATTGTCAGAAAAGAGTTCAGGAACTTTTCACCAGATATTCTTTTCACTTTGTACCTAATAATGATATTTTTATCATTTTCTTTTCCTATACCTTATCTCTGACATGGCCTACTGTGGGTCATTTTCCCATGCATGAATGATTGTAATAACATTTTGGTATTTGCTGACGACTAAATTGTCTGAATTTTTTCTTCAATATTTACAAATAATAAATGTTAATAGTTAACATTTATTGAACTCCTATAATATGTTAGACAAGGTGTTAAGAAGATTAGACATATTATTTTATTTTATCCTCCTAACCATCTGATAAAGTAAACACTCACATATGAGAAAATTGAGACCTAGAGCAATGAAGTAATTTGCCCAGACCTCACAATAGATAAGTGCTGAAGCTGGGCTGTGAATCCAGACGTTTTAACTTCAGTTGTGTGCTTCCAACTACTGTACTGTACTTCTTTCCCATAATGTTTCAAATCTACTGTCCTTTATTTTATTTTTAACTTTAAAAAGTTTTTTCTTTTTAGAGATAGGGTCTTACTACATTGCCCAGTCTGGACTGGAACTCCTGGGCTCAAGCGATCAGCCTCCTGAGTAGCTGGGACTATAGGCATGCACTACTGTGCCCAGCTTTTGCTTTATTTTTAAACATTTAATTACTGTTGCCTTCACAAAACTCTGAATATTGGTGTACTTGTATCTCTCTTGGGTTTTCACTGGCCTTTCAATTAGAGAGAAAAGAAGCAAAGATGTACGTCTTGCTTCCATTTCCTCCTCTAGCTGAAATGGGTCATGATCACTCCATGTTCTCTGTTCTGACCCTTCAGTCCCTGCCCTTGAATTGAAAGGACATATTCAACATCCCAATTGGTCAGACATGAAGCTCTAGGACAGATCAGAGGAAAGCAAAATCACATTTGGAAAATCCTATAAGCTGCCTCCGTGTTTAATAAGATATTGTGAATGGGAGTAACAATGATTATTCTCAATTCAAAGGTGGACAAGAATGGACTTTCCAGAGCAAATAGCAAAAATGGAGTCAATCTAAAATTAGCAGGCCAAACACTGAATTCAAAATGCTTCCTCTGACTCAACTTTATACACCCTTAGGCTTTGGTCAAGACCCAGACTATTTGAAAAATGTGCAGCCATCTGTAAACCAAGACTTTACAAAGTTTTTCAGTGATGATTAAGTTCAGGACAGCTGCTGACCATTAAAGCCTACTCTATGCAAGGCAGCACGCACTGTAAGAGATTAGAAAAGAAAAAAGATAACACCCTGTCTGTTAGCAATAGCCATATGGTAGCATTTAAAACAATTTTGGCAACTCATTCTTTCCATTAGACTTTTCTTTTAGTACTTTCTGTGGCTTAGGCACCATTATGGGTACTGGGCACAACACAGTGAAAAACAGACAAAAATCCTGCTTCATGGAGCTTGCATTCTAGCAGAGTAAGATGAACAACTAAAAAGAAATAAACCAGCAAAACGTATGATAGGTATAAACTAATAATTTATCCCTTACTTGGAAATAAACCTAAGTGATGACTGCTTTCTTTAATCTGATGATAGACATTTTATAAACAGCTCCTGACTATCCTCTGATTCTCAAGGGGATATAACTTTGTTTAACTAACAAGGGACCAGATGTTTAACAACCTATAAATTTGGAGGTTAAACTGCAAAAAACTGATATGAGGTAATAATGTCTTGTTTTTGTTGTGTGTGCGCGGGGGTTGGGGGTGGTCCTGGTAAATAAGATAATTTGAAGTTACAGTTGTATTGCCCTGTAGAACATTAATTACTCTTGTATCTAATTTAGGAATCTTATGTCAATATCCTTTACCCAGACTGACTACATAAGTCTGTTTATTTGGATGCTCTTTGAATCAGCTCTTGTCTTTCTTCTGGTTTCCTTATTAATAAGTTGACTAAAACGTTGAACATTGGTATGTGCTCAGAATAAACTTTAAGAACTTCACTTTTGCATATGTTTGATGGTGATAAAGCTATAAAGAGAAATGAAGCTGAGAAGGGAAACAGGAATGCTGAGTTTTTGAATTAAAATTTTTATTTTTATTTTTTTATAAATAGTCTTGCTATGTTGCCCAGGTTGAACTCAAACTCCCAGGCTTAAGTGACCTTCCCACCTAAACCTCTCTAGTTGTCCAGCTTTTCCTTTCTTTTTAAAGATCGAATTACTTTTTCCTTCCTAACACTCTGAATATTGGTGTACTTGGGGGGAGTTTGTAATTGTAAATACTGTGGTCAGAGAAGGCTCCGCTGATGGCAGGCTCCGCTGACGGCAGACTTCTCTGATCAAAGCCCCGCAGGAGATGAGGGATGTAGCCTGCAGGTATCCAGGGGAAGAACGTTTCAAGAAAGGAAAAGGCAAGTGAAAGGTCCTGAAATCATTCAGCCCTGGCATTTTTGAAGTACTCTGAGAAGTTCAAGGAGGTGCAGGAAGGGCTGGAAGGCTGGCAGAGCGACAGGGGAAGAGTAGGAGTCGATGAGGCCGGAGAGGTGATGGGGGAATGGGCCATGGGGTACAGAGCGGAGGGCCTCGTGGGCCGTGGTAAGACTATGGCTTTTTCTGGGGAAGATGGAGAAGTTTCTAGCTGAGGACTGGCAGGGTCTGACTTGTGTTTTTAAAGGCTCACTCTCTTGTCAATGGAAGAGACTGTAGGAGGGCCCAGGTGGAAGCAAGGAGACCAATCAAGAGACACAGCAGCCCTCGCAGGGGCTGATGCTGTCCCAGGACCAAAGCATTAGAATGAGTTAGAGTCTATATATATTTGAAGGTGAAGCTAAAAGGATTAGATGGATTGGCTGTGGAGCAAGGAGTCCAAGATAGCCTGAATGGGGACAATGTCTGTGACAGATACGGGGGAACAGCTCATCTGCTGAGCTGTTCCGGACCATCCACAAGGACAGGAGCCACCATGCTCGCTCTTCCCACACATCAGAATTTCCCAAGCCCTGGCCTCCACCCTAGGGGACTTTCCCTAAACACTGACACAGGGGATATCAAGATTTTCATAGTTCGGTTTAGTTATGCACTGTCAGCTTTCCTGCTTGGAGCCATTCATAAGAACTTTCTCATTCACCTATTTCCAGCATTGTATGTTCCCGCAGTGCTCATGGTTTTGATTTGATTCACATTTTTGTTTTAATTTGCATGTTTAAATTGCATTTTCCATATTGTATTAAACATCCTTTGAGGTGTCTTGCCAGGCCGTGATCCTCTCCCTCTGAGAATTGTTTCCCCTAATCTTAGGCAAGGGCCTTGTCTGCCCTATAATTTTTTCACTGGCATCCTTCGTATTCCTTAACAAATAAATAACTACTCCCTAATTTACCAATTAATAAACCTGGATTTTCTTATGTGGGTTTTGCCTGTCAGTAGGATAAATCTTCTTACTAATACATAAGAAGACTGCTTTCCTATTAGTAATTATATGTACATATGTGCCTATATATGTTTATGTATATTACACATACTTAGGCACATTTGCTTCTTTAAGCTGTCAAAGTTTAAGATAAATGTGCCATGAGTAATCCTCAGTTAGGTCCCAAGACCATCTCAGTTTTACCAACTCAAGACCCCTTGGGAGCTTTATTATCCGAGTGAGGCTGGAATCACACCAGAGAGATGAGGCCCAGATGCCTAGCAGTCACCTCCCCCGGGCTCTATGAGCCCCCAGCTCCCCATCTCCTTTCCTCATACATTCATACGCAGGTCTGCTTCTACCACACAGTGATGCCACCCAAGCTATGTGAGTGGGAGCCAGCAGTCCACCTTACTGAGTGCATGACTGAAAGTGACAGAATGACTTATGCACAAAACAGAATTTATTGGCTCATGTCACTGAAATGTCCAGGGCAGTCTAGCTTCAGGAAAGGCTGAGTCCAGGTGCTCACACTACATGATCAGGAATCTGTAGTGCTCCATTTCTCAGCTCACTTTTCCTCTGTGCTTTCAGGCAGGCTTTCCTGACACTCATGAGCTCTCCAGGCTCACTCCCACTGGCTCACAACTTTGGCGAAAAGAGAGCAAAGTCTAGCAACTGAGTCTCACTGGAATGATTTGGTTCATATTCCCATTGCTGATCCCATCACGGTGGAAGGTCAGACAGAGCACTATTGGCTTTATGGAGTGAAACTGGAAAAGGAATAGCTCTCCTGTAGAAAATTACCAGAAGAAAGGAGATGTATGCTAGGCTGACCACCATCGGGTGCCCTGTCCTAGACTGAAGCTATGATTGTCCTCCCAAGCTCTATCCTTCATGGATTAGCATCTCCCATTGAGGCCCGAGTTCTGAATGCAATGCCCACTGAATTCCCAACTCAAGACAGAAAGTGTCTTTTTGAAAGTGAAACAATGAGGGTGTTTCTTGAGGAGCTTTAAAAAATACTTCCTCCTCCACTCTCTGCTTGAATTTAATCTTTTATATCTCCATCAGAAATAATTTCTAGTGTTCTTTCATCTGCAAATAAGTGCTGGTGTTGTCTTTGTCTGCATGTATTATTTATCATTCAATTCATGGTGTGCGTTTGTTGATCAGCCTGTGGGTGTATGTGCCTGAATTTAAATGAGAGTTTATCTGTATAGTCAAAGAAGTCCTTTAGAAAATCAACTCCCAGAAAGAGGCTGGGAAGTCAGAGGCTTGGCTTGGTGCTGATCAAGGAGCAGGTAGCCTGCTTCGCAGGAGTTGGATCCACTAGGGGCAGGAAGGCACTCTCAGCTTTAAGATCAACAAGGAAGCAGATCTAGAAGCACAGAGGGGATTTCATAGACCTCATGCAGCTCTTTAGCAGCCTCAGTTCAGCCTAATTATAAGTTTCTAGATTACATAATGGCAATGATACACAGTAGATGGCTAGCTTGCATCTCATGAAGAATGAGAACCCATTTTCTGCTTTATAATTTACAATTTTCCTCAAAAGTGAAAATTGCAAGGAAGAGAAGCTGAAATGCAGTTCATTCATTCCCTTCTACTCTCAAGTGGTTATAGGTGCACAGAGTTTGTTGGTAGAAATTATGGACACCATTTGCAAAAATAGTGTAGCCAGCACTGAAAATAATAGTTCTTCTCCCCACTGAAGGATTTCTATCCCCGTGGCAACTGGTGAGCTCACAGATATAAGCTGGAGTGACAAACACCCTGGAGACCTTTTGCTCACTGTATGGACCCTGGATTTGGTTTTGTTTGTCCTGGCCAGGAAATGTTGGCAGGGTCAGCAGCTAATGGCCTGGCTTTTGGAGCTGCAGGCAAAATGTGGAGGAGCCTGGACTTTATCCAGATAAATTTCTGAGTGCAGATCTCAAGGGTTCACAGCTCTTTGGATGCCCCTTTAAAGAGATTTTATTATGAGAATAGGTGCTTTTAAAAAGAATTGCAAATTGGGAAATTTTCTTTAGGATTATTGAAAAAAAAAATAGGCAAATCTCCACAAAACATTTTATTTTCCTTTTCCCCCCTTCACCAAGTATTGAGTGTGAATTAAATACGAGGCATAGTAGCAGTCGAACTGGAGTGACAAGCCTCATCCATGAGTAAATGCAACATGTGGCAGACGCTGCCGCTGCCCCATACATACAGAGCGATAAACACAGGTCACTGTGGCCTAATAAACTTGAAGGAATGTCAGACAACAAGAATTCCCTTTGTGAATCTCATTCAAGAAAACATTTCAACATCAAACAAGTCCTTAGAGCATTGTGTATTGTGGATGTTATTGGACAAGCTGTCACTGTAAACTGCCAGAACCCGGGTTGCATTTGAATTATGACTCTGGGAATATGACTTCATTCCCTTCTCCCTCTTGTTGCCTTTTTCCCCTGTTGGCTCTCCCCTCTTTTCATCAGCACTTTTTATAGACTGTCTCATTAGTCTCTAACTTCGTGGTGACTTTTGTTCATTCCTGGTGGGAAATATCCTCCCCTTAAATTTCACTTTAAAACATTACAGAAATGTGGACCTTAACTTGCTGACTTCAGAACCATCCGCATCCACCTGAGTGTGGAGATTCTGTTCTAACAGAAGCCTTCTCCGTGTCCTTGGACCGCTTACTCTCCTTTTCCTTTTGGTGACAGAGTTCACACACAACTTTCTGTTTGCCCCAACCAACAACACAACTTCCCTTTGCTTTAAGATGGAGCCCAACTTGGTGTGCCCTCCAGAGCCCCCATCAAATGTGTGGTGAAAAGTGCAGACCCTGGAGTCAGACTAGTTAGGTTGGAGTTGTAGCTCTGCCACTTGCTTGCTGTGTTACCTTGGCAAATGACTTAACCTCTCTGTGCCTTCATTTGCTGTTCTTTCAAACAGGGACAATAGTATCTATAATATATGGTAGTTGTGAAAATTAAATGAGTTAACCTTTGTAAAGTTCTGAGAACGGTGCTTGGCACTGAGTAAACTCCATATAAGTGTAACTATTACTATTCAGGGAGTGATAATACCATGGCTAACATTTTAAAATACTAAGGGCCAAGTATTGTGCTAAGGGTTTCACATGAGTTATTATTCATCCAGTCTGCACAAAGCCCTATGGGGTAGGTACTGTTATTATCTTGGTCCTATAAATGAGGACATTTGTGGCCCAAAGCCACCCAGTTAACAGAAACAGGTTCCTTTTTTTTTTTTTTTTTTGAGACAGAGTCTCGCTGTCGCCCAGGCTGGAGTGCAGTGGCGTGATCTCGGCTCACTGCAGGCTCCGCCCCGCGAGGTTCACGCCATTCTCCTGCCTCAGCCTCCCGAGTAGCTGGGACTACAGGCGCCTGCCACCTCGCCCGGCTAATTTTTTGTATTTTTATTAGAGACGGGGTTTCACTGTGTTAGCCAGGATGGTCTCGATCTCCTGACCTCGTGATCTGCCCGCCTCGGCCTCCCAAAAGTGCTGGGATTACAGGCGTGAGCCACCGCGCCTGGCCAGAAACAGGTTCCTAACCTTGTTATGTGCAGTACTAAAGCACATATACTTATTACTAGGCTGACAGTGTAAGGATTTGTGTGTGTGTGGCAGTGGCGTCAGGGGCCGGAGGGAAGGGGGACAGGTAGAAAAAAGCAAGCTTTTCAGGGAGTAATTTTGGTCTTATTAGTACCTATTTGGATCTGGGTAACTAATTCCTATTCAACAATGATTAGAGCTGTGAAGATGGTTTTCAACGAGTAAGTCTATGCGCGGGTTCTCCCCATGAACATTTTGCTAGCACTCATTTCTCAGGTTCTCACTAAATTATATATGGACTGGGAAAAGCATGACCAATTTCAGAGACAGGTCCAGAGCTGGATAAAGGAAGAGAAGTTGGCAGTGGTTTGAATGGCACCTAAACATGCTTCTCTTCCCTGAAAATACTAACCCTCTGTTCCAATAAAATCAGTTTGGTTGTCAACTAAGAGGCAGCTGAAAAAAATTGAGTCCAGGACATAAATTCTGATGAGAGCAAGAAGGGGCAGGAATAGAGGGCCCCTCTAAGGGAGAGGGCCATGGACAGTTGGGATTACTTGAAGGAGTGAACACCTGAGCTTGTCTGGGATCTCCTAAATGAAGAAAGTGTCGATAATGAAAGAACTACGGAGGATAACTTTTGTTTCACAACATTGCTCTAGATGTGGCCTTGGGGTAGCTGATTAAGGTTCTGGAAATCAACAGCTATTGCCCTCGTATTCCAGATCTCAGCCTCACAAGCACCATTTATTTTGGAGGAGTATTTAGTATTGGTGTCGTGTTAAATTTCAGCTTGTTAAAAAGCCACCATGATAACAATTGAAAAAGTCCTGCTTGGCATATGGGCTATGGGAATGTTAAAGTTACCTTTTACTCTTTCCCCTTCTTTAACATATGTATTCCAGCTGAGCTGATAACCAAACCCCAGCCTCCTTCAATAAATTTATGTCACTGCTCTGTCCAGAAAGGGATATCTCCATATTTACAAGGTTTTTTATACAAGAAGCAACCCCTTACCCCTACACCTTCTATTCCTTTTGTGGTTCTTTCTGGATTTACAAATGAAGCCTCTCATGTTCTTTTTTTAATGGAGAATTTTAAAGGCCAAAGAGTTTTCAAATGCAGGGCAATGAAGCAGGCTGGTTTCTGGACACCAGACCTCTTCTGGAGGCCCTGGTTCTATCTCTCTTGCTGAACTGCAGGCCACTGTCCTGGGTAGAAGAGGCTGCAGCTGCCATGCCTATGCATTCACCCACAATTCCCATGGCAATGTCATGAAGCTGCATGACCTCATTGGTTTTCTGTGCCAAGGACTGTTCTAAGCACTATGCAAGTATTAACTAATTTAATTCTCATAACAACTCCATGAAGTAGGGACCATTACTAATATCATTTTTAAAAAATGAAACCAAAGCACAAAGAGGTTAATTTATCACAGGTCATCTAGGGCTGCCATAACAATGTACTACAAATTGGGTGGCCTAAACAACAGAAATGTATTGTCTTACAGTTCTGGAGGCCAGAAGTCTGAAATCACAGTCTTGGCAGGGCTGTGGCTCCCTGTGAAGATGCTACGGAAAGATCTGTTCCAGGCCTCTCTCCAGGCTTTTGGTGGTTCGTTGGCTGGTGGCAGCATGATTCCAGTCTTCACGTGGCACTCTCCATGTGTGCATGACTCTGTGTCCAAATTCCTCCTTGTTATAAGGACACCAATTCTATTGGATTAGGGGCCCAGCCTTCTCTAGTATTACCTCATCTAAGCTTAATGAATTACATCTGCAATGGCCCTAGTTCCTTGTAAAGTCACATTCTAAGGTACTGAGGGTTAGGATCTTAGGAGGACATAACTTCACCTATAACAATTACTTGCCAGTTAGTAAATGGCAGAGCCAGGTCTTGAACCTAGATCTGTTCTGTTGCCCCCGATGTATAGCTATGGTAGTTGCAGCTGTCATTATGTGGAGCCCAGAGTATTTATTCACTTTCATTTCCTACCTTCATGGAAAAAAAGTATGTCATAGGAGAACAGAACTGTGGAAGATGTTTCCCAATTTTTATGACAGATTTTATGTGCTTTCAAGTGTTCAAACTGTATTTGTGACAGTTTTGATGGCTTTCCTCTGGGCTTTAGGATTTACATTGGGACATTATGGAGTACAGGATGGGGGGTGGCATGATTCCTCCTACCCAGGGACTAGCTGGAAAGCGAATGACCTATTCTTCCATTCATTAACCAGTAAATAACTATCAAGGCCTCCTATTGTGCCTGGCAGTGTGCTGGGCATAGGAGTAGCCTGTGACCATATCAGACATCAGGCTTGCCCTCTTGGAGCTCACAGTCTTATTACCATAAACTGGGTCACTACAAGAGTGTGATAGACCCCTGGAGGGGGGCGAGCAGGCCACAGAGGCCCGAGACCAAAAAGGAAGGTGGCGGTGAAGACTCAGCTTTTAGTATTGATGAACGCCGATTACCATGCATGGAAAGTCCTGGGTACAGTTTTAAACAGTGCTATGGATACAGGTGGATGGCATTGAGATTGCAGTACTTTCCAGTCACTGAGCAATGAGGAGGATTCAAAGAAGGTAGAGTGAGGGAAAACCAAAATGGCTGCTTTCCTGTGCCCCTTCTGTTGCGATTTTCTGTGCAATGCCTCTCGCCCCTCTGCCCTACCCGACCTATGTGTACCTGGGGTCAAAGGTCAAGCTGGAATACAAGCTGCTGGACGTGTCACGGCTTACACAAGGGGCATCTGGAGTCTATTTCTTCTCCAGGCAGAATCCTCCTTTATCTCAGTCTCCAAGTACTGGAAATCACACTTTCGGTCACACTCTCCCTTCTCTCCTCTTACTAAAGGCACAGATGGCCCATCGCACTGGTAGGGCAGAGAGCACACCCAGGACAACTCTCATTTGTGAGAGAAGCCAATCCCAAATGAGAAGGGGAGATCCAGGGGCAGCCAGCATGGTGCAGAGTGTGCAGTGGGGGGCCAGAAACACGTCCCAGCCTGAAGAGAGGCAGGACAGGTGCTGATCTCAACAGGAGGGGCAGCCAGGGAGAGCCTGAGCACACCAGAACCCAAGCCCTATGGTCATGAACTGGTTTTCACTAGTTCTTGGATGCTAAGGAGGTGGGATTGCCTCTCAGAGACCCACGTCTACCATCTGAAGTTGTATGTTTAGGGATTTCTACATGAGCGGTATGGTAATATGCATCAAATTCTCATTCTGGTGTATTGGTCCAATCTTTTCCCAAAGGATGCTTTTGGTACATTCTTAAGGTCCTTAATTAAATAACCCTCCCAGGTGTCACTTTACTTGGTTGCCTGGATGGAATTGACCTTACCTAATAATTCAAATCTACTCAGTGGCCAAAGTGAGAAAATCCAGAAAACCACACACCTTCCAGAATGGAGCTTAAACAAGGCTTATTTCAGTCTGAGTCTGTTACACGTTATACCCCACTTTATAACAGGGACTGAGTTGATAATTTCTTTAACCCCATAACACCAAACACAATGTCTTGTACATGGTAGGCATTAAATACATATGTTGAATTAAACCACATGTTTTGACACTGTCAGTAAAACCTGCATATACTTGATGGGGGTTTTCAGACACCTTGTTCCATCTTGCCCCATAAGGCTACTAAGATCTATGAATTTTGACTGTCTAACCACATCCTGTTGTGCATGGGTACTTGCAGCCAAGTGCTTGCAAAAGCAGTTAACACTAGTGATAAAAGATCACCCAAGATAATGTTCTATAATTGCCTCCAGAGTAGGAGAGCTATTGCTGCTATTGTTTGGAAATCAAGTACAAGCTGAGATTATCCTTCCCGAATTTAGAAGAAGGCAGATTCCAAAAGTGTCTCTCATAGAAAAAAATCTCAGCATTCAAATTGGACTTTAAACACTCACATCTTGAGAGGCAAGATATCTGATACACAGAGTAGACAGCCCCAGTTAAATGACATGCTGCAGATCCATGTGTAGATTCTAAATCTTAGTGAAAAGTTCAGAGGACTACCACCCTCCTCATGGGAGCTTTGAGTATTATGTGTCTGGGTGGTGAATTCCCAGGTTGGACTGGAGGGGGTTACTGTCCTCCAAGAGGCAAAAATTAGGAGAACTTGGCTTCCGTCTGCCTTTGCTATTGCCTGCCTCTTCTTTTCAATCCCTCCTCCCTTCCATCCAGCCCTCAGAACTCACTTTAAGAAAGTGTGGTCCTCGAGGTCAAGAGATTGAGACCATCCTGGCCAACATGGTGAAACCCTGTCTCTACTAAAAGTACAAAAATTAGCTGGGTGTGGTGGCATGCACCTATAGTCCCAGCTACTTGGGAGGCTGAGGCAGAAGAATCACTTGAACCCGGGAGGTGGAGGTTGCAGTGAGCTGAGATTGCGCCACTGCACTCCAGCCTGGGGACAGAGCAATGACCTCTGGGATATCTCCCTAGATACTGAAGTCGATGAAGCATGGACAGAGTAATGGGTTTTGGATTTGAACTCAATGATTATATCTAAAAGTCGCTACTGGCATCTCCTTCCTTTACATTGGACAAATAAAATGCAAACCCAACTGATACAGCTAAGAAGTATGGAATCCAGAGAAGCCACAGACTTACACCAGTGTGAAATGATCATTCGGTCACGTGGTACAGAGAAAGCGCAAAAACATGGAGTCTTCGTGGAAAGGCCCTGCTCTTGAACCTTTCTATCTGTTACACGTCAAGCGTCTTACTGCTGGAGTCTCGCATTGTGGGAAAGGGAAGAGCTGTCTAAAAAAGGCCTTGATGTTCTTAACTGCTCCGAGGTGAAGAGCAGTTTAGACAAATTTAACGGAAAGACATTTAAAGGATCTATGGCAAGAATTATGCTTCCATTGTGTGCAGCCTGCTGAATTCACCGCAGCCGTTTTGGACAACGCCCTCTGCTGGTGGTGGTTGCAGACTACTTGTTCATTAAGACAAGGACCTCCGCCCAGGTAGGTTTTTCCTTGTTACTATGTTGGAATGATAAGGATTGGGCTTGTCTACAAAGGGGCAGCTGCTTTAGAACTGGTCTGAGGGTCCGACAGATGTGTTCTGGTATGGGTACAGATAGAAGGCAGGAGGAGTAATAGGAGAGAAATGCAAGATGCCTGTAGTTCTGTCCAGGCAGGTTTCTGAAGACATTTCTTCTGCTGAAGACTGCTTAGGAGGCATCCTCCTTAAATCAGCACATTCTTCATCTGAAAGACTTTACTGTTTAAGATTCAGAAACCAGCTAATTTACTGCTCACTCTACAAATGTTCTACCCATTCTATGTCTTTGACTGTCAAGATAAATGAGACAGACTAGAAAGCATCTGAGAGGAAGGCACAAGGAATCATGGAATTTAAGGTGTGGTGGCAGTATGAATTTTTTTTGTTTTACAGAAGAGGCCTGTTTAGTAGGTCTCCTGCCTCCGTGTCCTCTGTGGCCGCTCACCCTGGGTACATTTTTGGGTGGAAGGAGAATCTGTTTCTGTATTATTCTGCAATTAGCATGGCCTGGTCATTATGTCCCAAGCACTGTATTCTTCCAGCGTCTACTTCTCTGTTTCCAAGTGATCCAGTAGATCCAGGGAGGCAAAAGGTCACTATCCTCATGGAAAGGTTAGACCTCTATCCATCCATAGTCTCAGAATAATTCTACAAAGATGTAAATATCATAATTGTGTTTGGGCACAATTCGACACTTAGGACTGAATGATTTAGAGAGGATGACTGTGCCCTGGGTCTGGGACAATATGCTTACTTGAAATCATTCATGCAAGTATGCATTCAACAAATATGCATTCAACATACTGCTGCCAGACTATAATAACTAAAGGCCTCTGACCCACTCTTCTCCCTCTTCAGGCTTTTTGTGATATGGCCCCACCCTACCTATCAGATCTTCCTTCCCACTCAGGCATAACCTGCTTTACTGGTTCTCGCACAAGTGTGTGTCTGGAAGGTGTTTCGCTGTCTGCCAGCATGCTGTGTGCGCTGTCAGCCAGGCCTCCCATCCGAATGTCACTGGTCCTCACCGTGGTGCATACATAACAGATCTCCAATAAATATTTGGTTCATTGATTAATCTGTAAAGCTACCATTGTTGAGCATCTGCAAAATCATCAATAAGGAGTGTCTTAGCTCCCTGACGCAACAGAAACAGGACATATTGAGAAACAGAGGAATTTAGGGCAGTTTCTGCTTTGAATTTGAGACTGAAGCTAATTCAAAATGCTGTCAGAAATCTGGAACCATTTTGCTGGCTAGAACTTGCTAGTGAAGGCATGGAGAAGCGTGTTTCCTTTTCCTTAGGGCCCATTTATAACATCCTGGAAACTGTCCTTGGATCCTAAGTCTCTGCTCTCTGTGTGCTAAGGCCTCCCTCTCTAATCCCTCACCTCCTCTCTGTCAGTCTGCCCTCTCCCCTAGACGAAAATAAACCTCATTACTTTCCTGTAAGTCTTGCCTTTCTCACCTCACCCAGACCACTGTCTAATTTTCTCCTTTCCTCTGGTTCCTGGAGTTCATTACCATCCTTTTTCCCATTCCCAGAGATGGCCTGAACTCTCACCAACATCAAAATGATCTTCCTCTGAAGTATTTACTAAGTGGCTTTCTGCATGCAGTGCTGTGCTGGACAAAAACCAAATAAGTTCATAGAGCAAGGTCCACGCCGTTCGGGTGTGTTGTCCTTCTGTAAACGCCAACAGGGATGGGATGTCGAGGACTTTTGGTCAGTTAATAAACACAGTACTTCTTTCTTTTCCTTTTAGTTCTCTTGTGCATGATTTCTCTCTTTTGTCTGTAAAATGGGAATAAGATCACTTGCCTCACAGAGCTGTTTCGAGGATTAAGTGAGGTAATTTACCCAAAAGTACTTGACAACTATAAAGTTCCCTTGTTTTTATTTTCACCGCCTGGCATAATGCCTGGAATGTCAGGTGCTTGGTAATTCTTTTGTTGGAAGAATAAGTGAATGAAATTTTTAAAAGTCTCTGCACTCTGCTAGAATCAGGTTGGAAAGTGGCTATGCACACTCATGAAATACCATGAGAACCACATATAACAACATCTCACTTATTGAGATGCCTTTTTTGTGTAAAAGCAATTATCTGGAACATAGTTAAAAAGCAGTGTCCCCAGAGCAGCCAGAAAATATGTCCCTGAACACAGGTACCCAAGTCTATGCACGTTATTCATTAAGAAGGTCTTGAAACAGAGGCTACTTCATCTTAGAATTCTATTCATTGTTTTAACAAACTTCTCTGGGATCCCAGCCCTACAGCAACATTTTAGGGTAGAAATGGAAAGTGGAATCACCTGTTAAAGGGAACAGCTAGCTGACAGGAGGTATCACTGCAATACAGCCTTCCATAAAAATGCATATTTTCAATAATGGCCATTTGTGATCAAATAAAGTCCAAACTAGATTTAGTATCTTCTGAAGTCACTCGTGTTAACTAATACTTTTTAGATATGTTAAAAAGGAAAGGAATATATACTCTTAAAATATCAACTCCAAGGGTCAGAAAAAAGCAAGTTGCAAGTAGCGCACAGCATGACTGTCAGTAAATGGGAAAGGACACTGTCCAGGTTCAACACATAAGCGTTGGAGGCTCAAGCAGAGGCTACTCACAGTGGGCACCTTCCCCTGGAGGGGAGAATTTGAGCAGTAGCAGCAGCTGTGGCAGCAGGTGCCTTCTGCGGCACTCGGCAATACTCTTCTTGCCTTGTCTGTATTAACACATTTAATTCTTGCAACCGACATATCAGGTAGCCTTATTATTATTATCCTTTTCCAGATGAGAAACTGAAAACAGAGAGGCTCAGTAACTTGCCCAAGGTCACACAAGAGTGGAAGTGAGCCTATGCTACTCATCACTGTGCTAATCGCTTCCCCAGGTTTTAAAAGAGAATAAAATTCACCGGTGAGGAGAAGAATAACAAGAGCAATGCATTGAGAAGCGATGGCAATGGGAAAAGGAATTATTAAGATGATGCTTTAAAGTATTGGGAGATTTAAAAAGCTGCCATGTAGTTTTTTTGTAAGATAAAGAAAACTCCGTGAAAAAAGTGTAGATAGGGTATTGTCTGAAGGATGCATTTAAAGAGACCGTCATTCAGGAACGGAGTGACTATGTAACATGGGTGACTGTGATTTCATAAAGCTCTTGTTTCAGGTGTGTGTGTTGGGATCTGGTATAAAATATTTTTCTTCCTGGGAATCCAGTCAAGAGACTTTGAAAGTGCTTGCTCTATAGAGTTAGATGCCCCACAAGGACAAAGCTGGCAGGAGTGGCCAGGGACCGTGGGTCAGATCTGGTGTCTCATTGCTCACTGACTCCATTTGCTCCAGTGACACCTTCTGACTTAGTAGTTCCATCTGCCTTGCCTGCTCGTATTTGCAAAGGGAGGGACCATATCTGACCCAAGTGCTCAGGAAAGCATCCAGATGTGGGTACGTTTGCAAAGCTGTTCTTACTGGATACTGTGTAAATGCACAGAAGACCGCTCATGCGATAATACATTGATGGAGAGCTTACTATGTGAAGGGCCCTATGTTAGGAGACCGAGTTCTGCCATTTTTGGTTTAACAAATAGATATCTGATGTAACAATTTTAAATGGCAGAGAGAAAAATTTTATTTGAAAGGAGAGAAAGAAAACAAATCCCTTCCCATCTATCCCTTCCCCCATATATCCCTTCCCCTGTATATCCCTTCCCCCATATATCCCGTCCCCCATATATCCCATCCCCTGTATATCCCATCCCCTGTATATTCCATCCCCTGTATACCCCTTCCCCTGTCTATCCCTTCAACTATCTATCCCTTCCCCTATCTATCCCTTCCCCTGTCTATCCCTTCCCCCATATATCCCTTCCCCTGTCTATCCCTTCCCCTGTCTATCTCTTCCCCTATATATCCCTGCCCCTGTCTATCCCTTCCCCTGTCTATCCTTTCCCCTTATATCCCTTCCCCTGTATATCCCTTCCCCTGCCTATCCCTTCCCTTGTCTATCCCTTACCCTGTATATCCCTTCCCCTGTATATCCCTCTCCCTGTATATCCCTTCCCCTGTCTATCCTTTCCCCTTATATCCCTTCCCCTGTATAACCCTTCCCCTGCCTATCCCTTCCCTTGTCTATCCCTTCCCCTGTATATCCCTTCCCCTGTATATCCCTCTCCCTGTATATCCCTTCCACTGTCTATCCTTTCTCCTGTATATCCCTTCCACTGTCTATCCTTTCTCCTGTATATCCCTTCCCCTGTATATTCCTTCCCCTGCCTATCCCTTCCCTTGTCTATCCCTTCCCCTGTATATCCCTTCCACTGTCTATCCTTTCTCCTGTATATCCCTTCCCCTGTATATCCCTTCCTTTGTCTATCCCTTCCCTTGTCTATCCCTTCCCGTCTATCCCTTCCTCTGTCTTTCCCTTCCCCTGGCTATCCCTTCCCTTGTGTATATCTTCCCCTATATATCCCTTCCCCTGTATATCTCTTCCCCTATATAGCTATCTCTTCCTCTGTATATCTCTTCCATTGTATATCCCTTCCCCTGTATATCTGCAGCTTGACAAGCTTCAGTTTGAGGGCTGGCTTTAAGTCTGTTTTCATTTCCAGTGGGTACGCTTTGAGTTGGCACACAAATTCAATGTGTGAATGGTGTGGGAGTTAAGAAAGTTGCATTGCTATTTCTCTTTTTAAAATTAACAGTGGAATCCTTATGCGAGCCGTGTAGGCTCCGGAATGTGCCACACACTGTTCTCTAACTGCATAATTAGGGAGTTCTCCATAATAAAGTAGTCCTCATTCTTGCCAAAATTGGTGCCCCTCCTCCACACCCTCCTCTGAGAGGCAGGAGACTGACAGCTGCTCTGCAGGCTTCCCCAGCTCCTGTAATTTCACTGTCAATGTAGCCTCCACATCCTGGCTATAGGGCTTCTCAGGTGAGGCTTAGCGATTGAGTCTGCCTGCTCTGAAGTCCGTGTCCCCTTTAGCTTCCTGGCTTTTCTGAATTCACCATGAATACCTCCCTGATCTACATTCTGTGCTCATACACTCCTTGGCAAGGTCAGTTCCCAGTGGCTCTCTGCTACCCTTTATAGAGAAGACCTTTCTACACAAATATGGTCCTTCAACCAGCAGAAGTGGCATCATGGGAGCATATTAGAAATGCAGATTCCAAGGGCCACCCCAGCTCTACTTCATCAGAACCTGTGGTTTAACCAGCTCCCCCGGATGATTTGTGTGCACACTGCAGTCTGAGGCGTGCTGGGTGTATACTTGGGAGCAGATCAGAAGGCTGCCTAGGTTTCTGTCTTCAGTCTTGATCAACCAATCAACCAATCATCTAATTAAGGACTACCTTCCTATAAGGATCATCTTTCATCTGTTAACTGTGGAAATCAGAGTAATAAAAAGGCACCAGCCCTGGGGACACCCAAGTAAAAACTTTTCTCATGGCGATTGCAAGATTAAGGACAGTAACATGGCCCAGGAAGGTAGGAACATGGGAGACATCTGAGACTTCTACGGCTCCTGCGAATGCAGAGGCTGCAATGCAGTTTAGCCTCCTGCAGTGACCTATCGGGCTTGTCTTACATTGGGTGGTCAGTGCTGACAGCAGAGAAAAAGACATCTGATTTTGGTTTGTGACAAAAAGCCATGGCTGGGGCAGGTGGGTGGGTGTGCAGGCAGGCCCTGTGTCCTGTTGTGGCTTCCGCATGGGTAACTTAAAATCTCTTCAAGAAATTCATCAACTAGAAATTTCTAATTATAAAATTATGAACAAATCATTCCTCAAGGATATACTGACCACATATTTAAAGTGTTCCTTTTTGGCTTGGTGCGGTGGCTCGTGCCTGTAATCTCAGCACTTTGGGAGGCCGAGGTGAGTAGATCACCTGAGGCCAGGAGTTCGAGATCAGCCTGACCAACTTGGTGAAACCTTGACTCTACTAAAAATACAAAAATTAGCCGGGTGTGGTGGTAGGTGCTTGTAGTCCCAGCTACTCTGGAGGCTGATGCACGAGAATCGTTTGAGTCCAGGGTGCGGAGGTTGCAGTGAGCCAAGATCGCACAGCTGCACTCCAGTCTGGATGACAGAGCATGACTCCGCCTCAAAAATAAAAATAAAATAATAATAATAAAAACAAATTGAAAAATAAAGTATTCCTTTTAGGTTCTTAAAGTCCTATTTGGCTCTTCACTTTCCTATGCTTCTATCATCCAGCATGCTTTCAAGGTTATTAATTCTTTAGAAATGCGTTTCCATTAACTTCTTTCATTTCCTTTCCTGTGCCATCCCTAAAGTCCAAGCTATTATAACTTCTAATTATATCAGTTATGAGATGACTACTTGTTTCCACAATATTTCCCCAAACACATCTTAAGACTGTCTTTAGCTGCACAGTTTCCTAAGATGATGTTTATCAGGCTACTTTCCTGTTTCATAACCACATTGATGTTCCATCTAAATGACTCTCCTTTATCTTCAGTGCTTCGGTGACCTGGCCTCATGTCACCCGGACAAACTTGGCGTGTATACCCAAAATATTAATCAAGATTTCTTTCCTAATATCATCTCTTGGCAAATAGAAAGTCACTTTAGATATGTCTTTACAAAGTTGGGTGCCTTTTGAAAAGCACTGGTAATGTGTGTATTTTCTCTACTACTTTATTTGGAAAAAAAATTCACTGCTTGGGGATCACATTTTAGACTGAAATCAATGCTAGCTTGGGATGCTTATTGAGGTTACCTGTTCGAACAAAAAAAAATGTAGGAAAAGACATCAAATACTAGTAATTACTTCTGGGAGTGTGATCTTCTAAGATTTTAAAAGTGATTATTTTTGAAAGATTACTTTAAAAATACAGTAAGAAGGTACTTTGTGGAGATCATGAGTATGCAACTACAGGAAGAAGGTTATAAAAACTAATCTAATGGGGTGGAACTGGTAAATTGTGGCTTGGATAAAATATTTAATAACAACTTCATACATGGATTGAAGTAATGCCATATATCCAACATCTTAGATGACTGTGGAGATGAGGTACTCTGTAAAATTGTGATAGATGACTCAAAATATGGCCTTAAGGGATCATGGTGATTCATGAGAAGAGTTTCAGAAACTGATGTACAAAATGTGACAATGGAGAAAAGCAGTGTTTGTATATTGTATAAGATATGACTGTAAACAAGCATGTGCATTCAAGGAAAGCCTTGCTGCCCACACATTGACACCATCAGGGCCTTCCTCAGCAGGGTTAGCTACTAGGCCTCCCTAGCCCGAGGTCTCACTATGGGGTCAGTCCACATCAGGTGACCAAGCAAGGTAAAGATATAAAGCCCTGGCCACTTTGGCTTCACTGAGGGTAACTCTGGTAGGCAACATTTGCTCCAGAGCTCCCTGCAGGGTTGGTGGAGTCTTTGTCAGGGTTGTATCACAGTTTAATATCTTCCTCTGTGAAATCCTGCTTCTTTTCTCTTTCTTTGACAGGTATTGATCTCTAAAAAGTATTTCACATTCCAAACTCCATCTCAGCATCTGTTTCTGGAGAATTCAGTTTGTAACAGCACGGGTGCTACGTTAATAAATATTACAAGGAAATGTTGCTTAGTTCATCTACCTCCTTACCAGTTTACACATTCAGGTTGGCTACTAAAATTTTTCTTTAAAAATGATCTCATTGGGAAAACTGGGTATCACCTTATGAATAAGGTCGTTTTTTATTGCATGCACTTAGTACTCCCATCGATACTGTATTGAGGCTGGTCCACTCACTGTCCCTCTTGCCCCATGCCCTATCCCCATATCACACCCCATTGCACTCATTCCTGCTCTTAGGTTCTGGCTCATGCCATTTCCTCAAAGTAAATTTCTGTCCTTCTGCTCTCTTGCACATGTAGACCTTACTCATTCTTCAAGGTCTTCAAAGAAAGTACCACTTCCTCCACAAAGACCTCTTTGACTTATGTAGCCTTCTCTTTTATTCCTTAATTTAAAAAAAATTAAATGTTATTTTGTTTTAAAAATGCAACTCAGTTTAGTGCAGCTGTTTTCTAATAGTTTCATGTGAATTATATCTCCCAGTACCTAATACAGCACAGAGAGCATAAGGTGTTACCTGTAAAAACACTAGTCAATTGGTAAATATTAGGGAACATCCAAAAAGTTTAAAGTTTAAATTAAACCCTGAGAGAGCAATATGTTCCAAAGCCTGTTTCCTGGGTTTTCCTTTTTCTTTAAAAAAAGTTTTCACGGTCAAATTTGTTTGGAAAATGTTGCCTGTCATATCTTCCTACTGGGGATGAGTACACTGGGTAATTAAAGGATTTGAGAAGTCGCTCAGTAAATAAATCTGGTTGACTTTAACCCAAATTACTTTAATAAAAATGCATTTATTCCCTGTTTTAAATAGCATCTATGAGCATCTCTGTGGAATTTGTGTTGTGCAGAACATACTTTGGGAGTTGTGTCCTGGCAGATAGCAGAGACCTAGATGCCCATAGAAATAGACTCCATGTCAAATAGGCTGATGACTAGCACCTCCAAATCTAAGGGGGGACAGGCAGGCTTGCGATGTCACCATTGCAGGCACAGGAAGCCAACTGAAGGAACAGTGGGAGGAAGAGCTGGCAGTTAATGCCAGTGACTCATGGGAAAGGGTTGCTTTCGGGTAGCCAGCCGCAACCCTGGCGCACATCGGAATCACCCAGGGAGCTTTAAAACATCCTGACGCCTGGGTCTCACCCCTGGAGACGCTGATGTCATGGGTCTGAGGTGGGGCCTGGGCACTGGGATATTGTAAATTCCCCACATGATTCTAGTTGCAGCCAAAGCTGAGAGCCACTGCTTCAAGCAAGTGGGGATGCTTGTGCGTGAAAGGATTTTTTTCTTCTCTGTTCCAGGCTTCCTTTATTGAATGTATCTGCTGTACTGGAAATTACTCTGGGAAATTGTTATGTAAATAACCATGTGTGCTGCTCACCTTGGCACTTGAACCTCCAGCTCCAAGTAGGGTCTGAGAACCGCCAGAGCTGGTTAGAAAGGCAGAGTTTCCCGCCCCACCCAGATGCCAGTCATGACGCCTGGGTGATCCGCAGGAGTGTTGCAGCTGAGAGCCCTGAGCTAGACCGGAGTTGCCCTGTGGAAAGCAGCTCCACCACCAGAAGCCTGTGAACCAGAGGGCCTGCTGTGTGCCTGCTTCTTACTTCATCTCAATCCCAGAGGCACGGTCAGCCTGGCTTCTATGCCTCTGTGCTGCTCCCTCAGCGGACGGCTGCTCCCTCAGCGGACGGCTGCCTACCTCTCGAAGGAGCCTTCAGGGGACCCCACAGTACCGTTTTCAAACACCAGTTAGTCAATATTTTAAGCTGGGCGGGGGGTCCCAAATTGGTGGAAATCTGTCTGGCTGTATTCCCCTGATGCGATAAGAAGCAGGAAAACAAACAAACAAAAACAAACAAACAAACAAACAAAAAAACCAGAAATGTATTTTATTTCTATAGATGACAAACATTGTCAGAAATGGTTCTTTTCCTTCTTTGTTTTGGATTCAATAAAGAGTGGGGGAATATCGGAAATGAAGGCCCTGAGAGATGAGCCAAATCATCCAAATGTATATGAGCAAGGTATGGGTGAGTCTGTCACTTCAGGGGCCCGTGGGAGCTGAGCTGGATGAACGCAGAGCGAAGAGTCAGAAATCCCGCAGCTGCCAGTGATGAACTGTTAGCTGTCCTTTGACTGTGTCGGCGCATCTAGCTCCACCATCAAACAGGGTCACAACTTGCTCCATCAATGACTGGTTCACAGCGTGCATCTGTTTCAGGCAAGTTGTGCTCGTTACCTTAACAGAAGGTTTACCTTGTAAACGTTTCTCACAAGGAAAAACAAATGACCAAATAACCTCATATTTTTGTGATGGGTAGATTTTTTTGGATCATCAGCCCTGCCCTTTCTCCATTACCAAGTTCACGGCAGGGCTGACATTCCAGGGCAAACACCCGCCTTCTTGGCGCCCACGAGCAGCGTACTCCTCATTCTGCTTTGGTTTACTGCTTCCGCATTAACTCATCCACTGGCTCCCTTATTCATTTGTTCAACAGACAATTATTATCTACTGCGTTGGCAACAGTGCTAGGTACTGGGTCTTCATGTTCTTATCTACCTAGAATTCAGAGAAGAACAGTGCATAGATTGCCTAGGAGTGGAGAAAAGCTTGATGTGGCAACTTCCAGATCGTATCATAGGAGATGGAGCCGCATGTCCCTCCAAGATGCATATTCTGGGAGGTTTATTCCCAAATAAGAAGACAGTGTGGGTGATGGGCAGCCCCAAACGTAGCGAATGTTCACTAAAGATAGTATCTTTACTATGACTGGTTCATCTGCATTCTCCTATTCCATGCCCGTTGCCTGTGAAGAGTCTGCAAAGGTTAGGTGCTCCTGTAGCTGACCCAGCCTTCTGCATAGGGAGGAAGACAAGTTAGACTTCCAAACAAGGTGGCATACAAGTGAGAAGTCTGTTGGAGGCAATTAGCAGAAACCCAATCCAAATTAGCTTAAGCAAAACAGAAATTTCATTTTAAGGATATGGGAGAGATTTGTCCATTACAGCTCAATAAAACCGGGGGAAAAAAGAATATGGGGGAGGAGCATGTCTCATGGAATCCAATGGAATCCATGCTTGGACTTTGGGAATGACACAAATCCAAAAACATGAATGTTGTCAGGACTCTGCTGCTAATATTCCTATAATTAATAATATTTGTGGAGCATTTATTATGTCCTAGGCATGCTTTCTGCTTAGGTTTATTGCATTTTATTTGTTTATTTATTTTTACAACAACTCTGTAAAATCTGAACTAAAATTATTCCATTTTTCAGAGGTGGAAGCCTGGGGAAGTAAAGGCCTGTGTCCATGTCACACAGCTATTGTAGTAAGAGAGCGAGTGTGAATCCACAGCCTGTACTGGTGACCCTCACCACATCGTTGTGCCCTGCCTTGGTGCAGACTGCTGTCCTCTGTCCCTCAGCTCAACACACCTCAAGTTTCACACATGCCATCCATCAGTCTATGGAGACACCACACTTTTCTGTGTCTCCAGTCATCTCTCAAGGAAAGGACTATGATTGGCCAGCTTGGGTGAGGTCCCAGCGGTATCACCCAGAGGGGCTCTGCCATACCAACTAGAAGAAATGGGTAAGAGTGAGGGCTTCAGGGGCAAGGCGACCATTTTCAGAAACTGAGTGTTTCTGAGCAGCCAAACAATGGTTAACTACAAATTTCACCTTTCCCTCCTGCATGACTTTTCATTTTTGCTTTACTTTCCACCAATTTAGAAATAAATTTAATTTTCAAAGGCACTGACTAACTCATTCCATGTGTCTGGGAGCCTCTAGTTCTCTGGTCTATTTTACAGAGCTTTCCTCTTCTTTTACTATTTTTTTCAATCATTAAAAAATTAATTCTCGGGTTTTATACTGTGCTTGATTTTTTTGTAAGCTGTCTTAGCTTACAAAAACATTTATGGAAATATGTGAGGGATAAATTATGGATGAAAAAAGAAAAAAGACTTCAGAGTTATGCTATCAACTGGCAGCTACTAGCCACTTATGACTGTTTAAACTTAAATTAATTAAAATTAAAATAAAAAATGTAGTTCCTCATTCACACTAACCATATTTTAAATGCTCAACAGCACATTATAGTTCTATATTATAGAATATTTCCATCATTGCTGACAGTTCTGCTGGACAGTGCTGCTACGCAGGGTTCCAACAACGGTGTGCTGTCTCTGAAATAATGAGCTCCCTAAAGGAAGTGGCCCGGTGACCTGCATTCACCCTCCAGATCTCAGGGGTTGTGAGTCCCAGCTTTCCTTCCCACCATTATGCTTCCTGTTGATTACTTCCTGACTCACTTCCCTATTCATTTTCTCAAAGCCAACATTTACATCACATAAACTTGTTATTCCTTTTCAGTAGCAGAAAAAATATACAATTGTAATAGACATTTTTGGGGGGTGGAAGGGACATTTATTACTGATACTAAAAATTTAATGCCCTTGCTTAATTAGAGGTGGGACTGAAGGGATGCATGAACCGAAAATGCTGGCTAACAAAACGAAGTGTTTGTACATGGAAATGCTTCAAGAGCCCCAAAACAGAGCTCCCATGTTCTCCATGGTGGGAAAGTTCCCATCCTTCCTCTTTTTGTAACTGTCCAGAAAAGACAGAATGTTTTTGATCAAAGTTGCTTTGAATCTTTAGCATTACTTTGTCCCATTAGAACAGAACTTTTTCCCATGCAGTGCCAATCCACACATTTAGTTTCTGCAGCTCCTTAGTTTTATTGGGAATGGGGGTGGGGGTGGGGGCACCATCTTGTTTGAAAGAGTTTACAGCTGATACTACTGTTTACAGTAAATTCCTAGAGTGGGAGGAGGAAGTGGCACATTTTTGGAGCAGCTAGGTGGCTGGAAGAGATTCTCCGCCCCCAAGACTGGTCAGAGGTCCTGTGAGAATGGGAGCTGCTCACCTCTCCTTGGCAGTGTGCTGGGCTGGGGAGGTGCCAAGATATCCCTAGCAGCGACTCCAGCCAGGGAGATTGGTCCCTAGATGCAGCATCTTCCAGTGCACCAATGTTCTCATGCCCCAGGACTGATACTGAAATAGCAGGATTGTCAAACCTGAAGGAACCATTGCCTGTGGGCTTCAGGGACCTGGAACCCTGACCCAAACCAGGATGGAGGAGGTGCCCAATAATGATTATGACTCAGCTGTCCAACAGCTCAATAAAAGGGGGATTTGGAGTTACATGCAACTTGATTTAAGGGATTCTAAAAAGATATGATATTTATTGTGAACCTGAGTTTAAGAACTGATATTCTTGCTTACTGAAGTTGGACATACTAAGTTTGGACATAAAACCTGAGGGGCAGGTAAGGGCAGTGTCTGTGTGCCTGGCATGCACAGGACACGGATGGCATTCTGAAAGCCACCATCCAGGACTGAAGAGTTGCTTTCCACACTCGACATGAGGTTCACTTTGGAGAGTCTTTTGTGGATGAGCCTCATTGATTAACAGTCCTAGTGTGTGTAAGCGTGAGCTCAGTTTTGTTCTGTCAAGTCTTAAGACAGCATTTGATTTAGCAATTGATTCAATTACATTACATGTGGATTTGGAAAAGTGTGTGTGTGTGTGTGTATATGTGTATTTCTTTTAAACAATGATGCAACCTTTCTGAATTCAGGTGGAAGCTGTCTTGATTGACCTCCACGTACCTGGACAGATCAATTAACTCTCAGTTTCTTTTCGTGAAACATACGAACACGCCCTGAGCTCACTGATAGCTCGCAGCTGGTAGGACAGGAGGCTCCTCTTTAGTAGGCCCAGTGTGTTGTTTGCCTCTTTCCTAATCTGTTCATTCCACTTAATTGTATCCCGATAATGACATAATTTGAGCAAATATTAATTTGAGCAAATATTACTAAAACCGATGATACACAGATACATGAAGAAAGGGCAGATATTTCCAACGAAAAAAAAAAAGCAAAATGCTTGGGAAAGATTCAACAGGAAAAGCTGCTTTAAATGTGTTGTTGAATTATATTTGATGGTTATGAGTACAGAATCTAAGATTCTTTAGTCAAGATGCTTTACACTGTCTCTAAATTCTCGTTTCACAAAGGAAACTCAAATGAGACAACATGGAGGATGCATTGTATGTGTGGCTCATAAAGAGAGGGAACAATACAGCACTCTAATCAGCACATCTATATTCAAAGAAAGGCATTGGCTAAATAAAAACACTGGCGAGTAAATAGAAAACTCAGTTCCCTGCTAAAATGAAATGTTCGTATAGGCAGGACTCCTGCGAGAGCCCCTTTGACTGCCCGTTGGGCGCCCTCTGCTGGCCCGGAGGGAAGGGTGCCACGGCGGGGACGGCGTGGAGGCCCCACCCACGGTTTAGTTTCAGATCAGCGCTTTTCAGTTCCAAGATGCAGATTTCCGGTTCCAATAAATGCCGGTTGAAAATACGGCCGTGTTTTTAAATATCATGAAACTATTTTACGTCCGTAGTACTTTCATCTATTTTTATAAGAATGTTTTGTAACTGAGAAACCTAAAGAGATGATGAATTTCCCCCACTGCCCCCGACTATTTTGCCTTTCAGTGACTCGGTAGTATTTTACGATAGGTGCCGATTCAAATCAGCGGCTTTCAAAAAGTACAGCTGCTATTCTTTGGTGCCGCTATTCAGAATGACAATGTGAAATAAAAGTGATTCTCACTATGGGAGGGTCTGATCTTCCCATGAATGAAAACAATCATGTGGAGAGAGCTCTCTCTTTCCAGCTATCGAGGGACATTTTGCAGAGAGAAAAGGATCCTAAAGCCACGTTCCCAATACTGCAGACTTGGCGAGATGGCGGCGGGCTCCTGCCGTCTCTGCGGCAGCGTCACAATCAATAATGCAGGGCTCTGCGGCAGAGGAAGCGCCTGCTTTTATGTAGGGGGGCCCGGACCCCAGAGCAGGGCTGGTCCCTTAACCCATTGCGCCATCTAGCGTCTGCAGGGGCTCATGGCAGGTTGGAGCCGGACAGTCTGGAAACTGCAATCTAGATTTTGCAGAAGGGTGACCTTTAGCCTTCTGCAAAACCTAGATCTCACTTAATGTAGATCTCACTTAAGAAGGGAAATAAAAAGTGAGTGGAGTGTTTATTCATTTGCCTGTAAGATTAGTAATTTTAAGGCTAGAAACTCTAAAGTAAATATTTACCAAGCCCCTGCTATAGGTCAGTCATGTTGTGGGTACCAAGGCTATGAAGATGTCTCAGTCTCTATTTTCAGTGACCCAGTCTAGTAGGGACAAGCCATATGAACATATGCCCAGTTAAATTTGAATTTCAGGTTAACAAGGAATTTGTGTGTGTGTGTCCCATATATGCTAAAGCAGTTAACTGGGCATCTATTATTATCATTATTTTTATAAGCAAAATCTTCAACCGTGCATATAAACAGATGATTGCAGTATGAGTTTTACAAGGGCAGGGTGGCACACTAATTGCTTGAGGAGCTTTGCTGTGGGTGCTGGTTAGGAAGCCTTCTCAGGGGAGAAGTCACTTGTGCAAACCGCTTATCAGATAAAGCAGTGGGCAGGGTTGTCCTGGTAGAATCGCATAAGCAAAAGCAAGAGGCTGGGGGACTCACAGTACAACAGGTCTGTGCTACCCGAGCTGGTAGGTGAGGCAAGGATAGCGCAGGGGTGAGATTGCTTCATCGTGGAAGGCCTTCTACCGTGCTTCCCAGGAGCTGGGTTCTATTCCAGGGGGAGTGAAAAAGGGTTTTGAGTGGGAGAGTGACATGATCTAATTTGTGTTTAAGAAAAAGAGATCAAATAGCAATGTTGAGGCTGGACTGGGGGAGGTAGGAAGCTTGGAGGCAGGGAGGCCTGAAGGAAGTTGTCTGAGGCGAGTGAGCTCAGAAAAGTAGCAGAGCTTGAATTTGACTCCAAGTCCAGGATGCCTGTCACTGTCCCCATCTAATTGAATTATGATTCACATGTGCAAGCATTTTACAAATCAGGAATGACACACCACATTGTGCATACTTTTCCCTCTCTGAAAGATTAGCTTCGCCCACATTTGGAAATACTGAAAATTTTTCTGTCCTCCTCTTCTCTCGCTTCTCCTTTGCATGTGGTGAGCCTCCGTGTCTGCCTCTGATTAACTCAGCCCTGTTTCCCACACAGAGCTCCCCCTGCAAACCAGACTAACAAGGCCAAGTGACAAAATGAATTCTAAACCTCTGAGATATTTGGCCTTGTTTTCCTTGGGCCACAGCCTGACTTTTTTAAAGGCCCTTGGAATGAGGACACCTGCTTATTTTCAAGGAGACTCTGACCCAAGCCCCACGCAGATGGCTGGGCAGAGCATTTTGTGGTGTTCAGAGTTTGCTCATTTTTGGACCTGGTTTATTAAAAGTCGGACAGGGGACCAAGCAGAGCCTGGCACCTCTTTGTCCCTCAATCCATGGTGGGGGGCATTGGCAGCACCTTAGCATGCACAGAACAGCCCCTCAGAGAATGCACAGGTGTTGATTAACAAGGCTTGTTTACATGTTAGTGGAGGAAGAAGAGAAAACAAACCTACTCTCTCATGCACATGTGACTAGAGTCATGTTGGGATCTTGAGGCTAGTGCTTTGTAAAAAAAAAAATGGGATGCTTTTAACAGAAAGATATATAGAAAAAAAGGTGAGATGTGCAATACAGTCACATGTCACACAATGACAGTCACATGTCACATATGTATATGACAGGCCTCATATACAAAAGTGGTCTCATAAGGTTATAGTGCAGCTGAAAAACTCCAATCACCTAGTGACGTCGTAGCCATTCCAACATCACAGTGCAATGCATTATATGTTTGTGGTGATGCTGGTGTAAACAAACCAACTGCATGGCCAGTCATATAAAAGTATAGCACATACAATTATGTACAGTACGTAATACTTGAGAATGATAATAAATACTACATTACTGGTTTCTATATTTACTATACTACATTTTTATCATTATTTTTGAGTGTAATCCTTCTACTTATTAAAAAAAGTTAGCTATAACACAGGACAGGCAGATCCTTCAGAAGGCATCGTTATCATAGGAGATGACAGCTCCATGCATGTTTTTGCCCCTGAAGACCTTCCAGTGGGACAGGATGTGGAAGTGAAAGACAGTGATATTGATGATCCTGACCCTGTGTAGGCCTAGGCTAGTGTGGGTGTTTGTGTCTTAGTTTTTACTAAGAAAAGTTTTAAAAGTAAGAAAAAACATTAGAAAAAAAGCATACAGAATAAGGATACAAATAAATTATTTGTGTATAGCGGTACAGTGTGTTTTAAGCTGTGTTATAAAAGAGTCAAAAAGTTGTCCAGGCACGGTGGCTCATGCCTGTAATCCCAGCACTTTGGGAGGCCAAGGTGGGTGGATCATTTGAGGTCAGGAGTTTGATACCAGCCTGGCCAACATGGTGAAACCCTGTCTCTACTAAAAACACAGAAATTAGCCAGGTGTGGTGGCAGGTGCCTGTAGTCCCAGCTACTCGGGAGGCTGAGGCAGGAGAATAGCTTGAACCCAGGAGGTGGAGGTTGCAGTGATCTAAGATTGTGCCACTGCACTCTAGCCTGGGGGACAGAGTGAGACTGTCTCAAAAAAAAAAAAAATCAAAAAGTTAAAAAAATGATAAAAATCTATAAAGTAAAAAAGGTACAGTAAGCTAAGGTTAATTTATTATTGAAGAAAAAATAGGCTACACTAAATCTATTTGTTAATCAAGTCTACAGTAGTGCACAGTAATAATGTCCTAGGCCTTCCCATTCACTCACCACTCACTCACCCAGAGCAACTTCCTGTCCTGCAAGCTCCATTCATGGCAAATGTCTTATATAGGTGGATCATTTTTAATCTTTTATATGATCTCTTTACTGTACCTCTTCTATGTTTAGATATGTTTAGATACACAAATACTTATCATTGTGCTACAATTGCTGACAATATTTAGTACAGTAACATGCTGTACAGGTTTGTAGCCTAGGAGCAGTAGGCTCTACCATACAGCTTAGGTATGTAGCAGGCTATATCATGTAGGTTTGTGTAAGTTCACTCTATGATGTTTGCACAATGACAAAATTACCTAACAATACACATCTTAGAACGTATCCCTATCTTTAAGGGACATATGACTGTAATGGTAATAGTTTGCAAATGGCAGGAAAGAATGCAATGGATAAATGTATGCAAAATTATAGACATGCTTAGCTTTGGTAGTATGCAGTATGTAGTATAAGGTGTTTTAAAAGGACTCTCTTTTGAATCACCAAGTTTCTATTGAGCACCTACCAAGCAGGCCTTGTTGGGCCTGCAGTAGCAACCCGGTGGGCAGAGTTGCTGCATTATTAGAGACCCAGTTGCAGGCCGAGCCAGGAGTGAACAGAGAGCCATGGGAGATGGTACAGATGCTCCGGCATTGGTTTTGGTTCTGAGTTCTGTGAATTTTCAGGGGAGAGTCCACACTCCAGGAGAATGGCTATTTTGTGAAGCTTGTGGTATTTGTAGCAAGTATGAGTATGACTTCAACTTCACAAATTCATTTTCTTTAATTCAAATTAAACCAGGCTCTGAACCCTCCTCCCCTGCCTCCATCCTCAGATGGATTTATTCTAAGGTAACATTGGTGCATTCCTCCCCACCCCCAATACCATGGCCACCATCATGACCACCCACCCACACCATTGCCACCATGAGTGGGGGTTGAACGACAATCCAGCAGGCCTAGAAGGTGCCTAGAAAGGGGCCAGGCCTCTAATTATCAGTTCCTAAGTTTTCTGCCAATACCTGTATTATCCAAATATGCATAGACACTTGAGGCTTTGCATCCTCACAAAGTTCTTTGAGGAACTTAGCCAGTGCAGGGCACTGGTACTGGGTCAGCCTCCTGGAAGCACCATGAATCATCATGTCCCTCTGAGCTTTAGCCACCTCCTGGGGTGCTGCACAGGGAGGCCTGAATATTCAGTCCTCACCCAACTCTCGGCTGCACTCCTCTTCCTCCCCCTCGTCTCCCAGCATCACCTCTCACCAGTGAGAACAAGGCAGGATCTCAAAGGCAAGATAAAACATGCCAGCAGCTTCCATCCTGTGCTTAGAGGATGGATAGGCGGGAACCCTAAAGGGCCTCACTAACTTGTTGAAATCCAGGAGAGGAGCAGGTGGAAGAAAAATACAGAGAACTCAATGCAAATTATCAATCAATCATCCTGCCACTGATCATGGTGTCATTTACAGGCCATGCAGAGAGCAGCAGAGCATGGTAATGAAATTCTTGGAATCTTGGTTCTACCTCTTGCTAACCATGTGACCTTGCCCCAGTTTCCTTATAAGTAAACCAAAGATGGTAATCATAGCACACAGGCCCAGTGTTGCTGAAGGATCAGATGAGTTAATACATGTACAGCACTCAGTACAATATTGAGACACAGTGACACTCGGCCAATGTTAGCTCTTATTATTATTATACTTTTTTTTTTTTTGAGACAGGGTTTCTCTCTGTTTCCCAGGCTGGAGTGCAGTGGTATGATCATAGCTCACTGTTGCCTCAACATCCCGGGCTCAAGCAATCTTCCTGTCTCAGCTTCCCAAGTAGCTAGGACTACAGGTATGCACCACCACACCTGGCTAATTTTTTTACTTTCTATTTTGTAAAGATGGGGTCTCACTATGTTGCCCAGGCTGTGTTATTGTTACTATATCTCTATTTCACAGGAGCAAATATTGACCCCTCTCATAGCACACATTCAATACATTACTTCCACAAACAATATCTTCTCTTTTCTCAAGGCTGTCAATACACCCTTCTCCACGACCAGTAAGATCGGAAGATAAGGAAAGGGGATGAGGAAAGGAAGACTCATACTGCACTAAGCTTGCTGACCACAGGCATGAGCTCCAAACGCTTCCTGGCCAGACAGCTGGTACTCCCAGGAGAAGGGACTATTCTAGCTGTGATGATGCTCCTAACAGAATGATTTTAGGAATCTTATGGGAAAAGGAGTGGGATGTGCTCTGTGCAGGGGAGCTCACCACCATTAGAGGTGTGTATCTTGCCAGTGGAAGGAGTCCTGGACTGGGAGTCATCTCCTGACTCTTCATCTAGCTTTCTCTCTCGACTCTTTAAGTATCACTTCCTCAGAAGTCCTCTCTGCCCCCAATCTAAATTAGCTCTCACCTGTCATTTTCTCTTATAGTTTCTTCTTTGCTCTCATTAGCCTTTACTCAACTTTCAATGACGGACATTTTGTGTGTTTATTTGTTCAGCGTCTTCTCTCCCAGTAGATTATTTAGCTGTAGAGGGCAGAGATTAAGTGTGTTTTATTGACCAAGTATAATCGCTTAGCTTTCACTTTTTAATCTGTTAAATGAGGATGGTAATACTGCTTTTGCCCACCTCACTGAGCTGTGAAATTAAAAATATAATACACAGGAAACTTCTTTGCAAATCATAGAACATGGTGCACATTGAATTATGCTTAGCGCCATGTCTGTTGGAACGCACATCACAAACTGAACACTTGTGAAATGAGCTCCTAGACAGATTAGCATTCTGTTAAATGAGATAATAGGGAAACATGCTCAGAACAGGACACACACTGCGAAAGCTCTTATTGTGTAAGGTCAAAAATAGCAGCCCCAACCTCTAAAAATACCATATTCACGGAGTCCACACACAGTCGGCTGGAAAGAGTTAAATGGGAGCTCCCACAGCCAAAGATGTCTAAACACATGTGGGAGTGAGTAACCCAGCACCAGTGTGTTCTGGAGCTGGGGGAGGTTTTGCAGGTCACTTTTCAAGCAAGATGTTCCTTTCCTACCAAGAGGCAAGGATGGTCAACATCTATCTTCCCCTGCTCCACGTCAGTGAGACTGCAGAGGGATGGAAGACGATTCCAGAAAAATGCCTGCTGCTGCCAGTATTTCACAGACAGCAAATGGGAGGAGGGTGAAACTCCTTAATTCAAAAATTACACAGATATGTGCATTACTATATGTGGAACTGGGAGAGCTGGAGCTGGAGAGATACAGTTGATGAATACCCCAGTATTAGGCTGCGACTCCTCTGCTTTTCATAGACAAACCAGAAACATGAAATTATCCATCCTGATGGCCAGTGTGGTGTGGTAATCACAGGCTGGGACCCACAGACCAATGGTGCTAACCAGGAAGATAAAAAGCAAAAGATCAGATTGGACACTGATGGGTCTTGACTCTTTATCCAATTTGCCAGTCTGTGTCTTTTAATTGGAGCATTTAGCCCATTTACATTTAAGATTAATATTGTTATGTGTTTAGGTTAATATTGTTATGTGTGAATTTGATCCACATTATGATGTTAGCTGGTTATTTTGCTCGTTAGTTTATGCAATTACTTCCTAGCCTCGATGGTCTTTACAATTTGGCATGTTTTTGCAGTGGCTGGTACCGGTTATTCCTCTCCATGTTTAGTGCTTCCTTCAGGAGCTCTTGTAAGGCAGGCCTGGTGGTGACAAAATCTCTCAGCATTTGCTTGTCTGTAAAGGATTTTATTTCTCCCTCACTTATGAAGCTTAGTTTGGCTGGATATGAAATTCTGGGTTGAAAATTCTTTTCTTTAAGAATGTTGAATATTGGCCCCCACTCTCTTCTGGCTTGTAGAGTTTCTGCCGAGAGATCTGCTGTTAGTCTGATGGGCTTCCCTTTGTGGGTAACTTGACCTTTCTCTCTGGCTGCCCTTAACATTTTTCCCTTCATTTCAACTTGGTGAATCTGACAATTATGTTCTTGGAGTTGCTCTTCTCGAGGAGTATCTTTGTGGTGTTCTCTGTATTTCCTCAATTTGAATGTTGGCCTGCCTTGCTTGGTTGGGGAAGTTCTCCTGGATAATATCCTGAAGAGTGTTTTCCAACTTGGTTCCATTCTCCCCGTCACTTTCAGGTACACCAATCGGATGTAGATTTGGTCTTTTCTCATAGTCCCATATTTCTTGGAGGCTTTGTTCGTTTCTTTTTATTCTTTTTTCTCTAAACTTCTCTTCTCACTTTATTTCATTCATTCGATCTTCCATCTCTGATACCCTTTCTTCCAGTTGATTGAATTGGCTACTGAAGCTTGTGCATTTGTCACGTAGTTCTTGTGCCACGGTTTTCAGCTCCATCAGGTCATTTAAGGACTTCTCTACAATGAGAACACTTGGACACAGGAAGGGGAACATCACACACTGGGGCCTGTTGTGGGGTGAGGGGAGGGGGGAGGGATAGCATTAGGAGATATACCTAATGTAAATGATGAGTTAATGGGTGCAGCACACCAACATGGCACATGTATACATATGTAACAAAACTGTACATTGTGCACATGTACCCTAGAACTTAAAGTATAATAATAAAAAAAAGAAAAAAAAAGAAAAATATCAGATTGGACCAAAACAGACACATTTTCTTCACTACTCCATTCTCTGGTTTTGTCCTATTTCTTAGGGAGGCAGGATAAGGTGTTGGCACTCTAACTGCAGTGGGTGTTCCTTGTTGTTCAATGTGCGTATACTTACAGTTTAATGACTCCTTGGTAAGCTCTGTGTGATCTGCAGGTTTTAGGGTGTCCATGGTTCTCCAAGGACACCAGATTCTCTGTGGCGGCGGACAGCCTCATTTTTCCCAGGCCCTCAGCCCAGGCCTAAGCGAGGCTTGACGTTGTCTTTATACAGTAGTGACTGCCTTGAACAGAAACAAAGGTGAGCAATGGGTATAGAATACGTAAGGCAGCAGGAAAAGCCGGGATAGGTAACTGATCAAAGGAAATAGAAATAGGCCTTGGGACAGGGGCAGGCAGGTGGGACCCCTCAGGGACCTGAGAGGGACAAAGCGCCACGGCAGCTGCAAGTGAAGATGGGAACACAGACCCAGGCTGAGAACATGGAGAGGCGAAGGTCCCACGTGATGACACAGGAGGAGATGCGCTGGTGGCCACACATTTCAGGGAGGTGAGTATGAAGAAGAGGAGTACAAACCTGTCAAAATTTTATTTTTAATCTTTTTTTTTTTTTTTTTTTTTGAGATGAAGTCTCGCTCTTGTCCCCCAGGCTGGAGTGCAATGGTGCGATCTTGGCTCACTGCAACCTCCGCCTCCCAGGTTCAAGCGATTCTCCTGCCTTAGCCTCCCAAGCAGCTGAGATTACAGGCGCCTGCCACCACGCCCGGCTAATTTTTGTATCTTTTTTTTTTTTTAGTAGAGATGGGATTTCACCATATTGGCCAGGCTTATTTTTAATCTTAATTCATTAAATGAATGATTGCTACCAGTGTAATTGTTTTATTTTAGGCCTGGAAAAATGGAGGTTAACTGCATTGTCATCTGTCATGGAACTGTGCCCCCAAAAGGAGGCGTCTCTCAGGCCAGGTACTGTAGGAGTCCGCCCCCTGCTCCATCTGTATTTTTTCCACTCACAGTCCACCTGGCATGAGAAAGGTGTTGGGATAAAGGTGAGCCCAGGGCACTGTGGGTGCCTCCGAGAGAATCTGAGCTGGGGGAGTCAGGGTCCTTTGAGAGCCTGCCATTAATATGGAGGGGGAAAGCCAGGGCTAGGCTACGATGGGTGCTATGGGGGGACCAGGCCTGTGCTCTGTACATGAGGGTGAAGGGGGAGAAGGAAGCAGCCCAGAGAGGACCCGGAGCAGGGCAAACACAGATGGAGAAGCTGAGGGCAAGGAGGGGAATGACGTGGGACCTCACCCGTTGTCGGGGGCAGGCTCTGCTCTCCAGGAACAGGTAACGCAGTCACTCAGAGAACAGTCACTACTTGCCCTGCCCTCCTGAGTCCCGGGAGGAAAGTGCTCGCCCGCTCCTGACCTGTGACACGCTCACTGCGAAGGCAGGTATTAGAAGAGTCCCATGAAAGTAAACAGGGTATTAAAACGGATCCTTAAAAAGGAAAGTGCAGGCTGAAAGTTGGTAGTGTGGGAGGTAGACGGTGTGTGTTCTTGTGCAGAGGAGCGTGGGGTTTGCAGAGGAGACAGGGGAGCTTTGTGTACCCGGAGCAATGAACAAGCGGCGACTTCTCTACCCCTCAGGGTGGCTCCACGGTCCCAGCGACATGCAGGGGCTCCTCTTCTCCACTCTTCTGCTTGCTGGCTTGGCACAGGTAAGTCCTCTCCCCTGACTCTTTCCCTTCCGGAGACTACAGCCATCCTTAGTTCTTCAGGTCCAAAACTAAACAAAATGAAGATGGAGGAAGAGGGAGGATCAATGGCTTGTGGAATTACTTCATAAGAAATAGGAAGCCATTTTTCTTTCCAAATAAAGTTCTGTGTTCGTTCATGAGCTTCATGAAAGAAATGTAAAACATTTCTCCCTTTCAGGTAATGGCACCGAAGCCTCCTTTCGCTATGTTTGAACAGCCCCACGCTTTCCTATATATTTTTGTAGCAGAGCCTAAGGCACAGCCTGGCACAGTGCGGGAAACAGTGTCTCTCCATGCCAGCTCCAGGCGGAGGCTCAGCTTTCCACTGCTGTTTGCAAAATGTGCAAAGAGCCCCTGGAAAAAAGAATTTTGACAGCGACTTTTTCCAGTTAAGCCTGTCCTTGTTTGAAAGGGGCACTTTGGAATAAACATTTACATTTTTAAAACATCCTCTTACTTTGTCTTTTCTCAGTCCATGTGTTTCTCACTTCCTGAAAGGGAAGCAGTCCATGGAGGCTTGGAAATATTTCAAGCAACAGACCAAAGGGAAGTGTAACTTACTATGAGCAATTCATTGCCTTAGTCTTTTTAAATAAGAAGATGAAAACAAGGTGACTTAATTGTTGATTTATTTACACGGTAGACAGGAGACAGAGCTTTTGAAATCTGGTGATTTAGAAAACATGGGTGTGTCTGTGAGTTAGTAGTTGATTGGGGCCATAAGTAGTAGATATATCTTAGAAAACAAGGAATTGGAAATTGTTATACCATATATAGAGAGATTTACGATTTCAAAAGAATCATGCAAGAATGTCAGTGGTCCGGGTCATTGCTGCCCTGTCTGTGTGTCTCCTATTCCACTGTTCTTGAGAAAAAGCCTGTCATTGTGGATGGAGAGCAGCTAGATGTTCTTAGACAGCAAGTATTCCAACACAGAGAGATGTGTAAAAAATAAAGAACAACAAACACAGAAAGGTGTTACACACAGAGCGGTAAGAATGGATTATTTTGTGCTTAACTTTGCTTTTATGATTTCATAAATTCACGAAGTATCTGATAATACCTAGCATTTACTGAATATCTGCTATATGCCAAATACTGTGCTAGGTGCTTTATTTATTTATTTATTTAAAGACAGAGCCTCACTCTGTCGTTCCAGGCTGGAGTGCAGTGGTGCAGTCTCGGATCACTGCAACCTCCACCTCCTGGGTTCAAGTGATTGTTGCCCCTCAGCCTCCCAAGTAGCTGGGATTACAGGCCTGCCCGGCCAGTTTTTGTATTTTAGTAGAGATAGGGTTTTGCCCTGTTGGCCAAGCTGGTCTCGAACTCCTGACCTCAAGTGATCCGCTCACCTCGGCCTCCCAAAGTGTTGGAATTACAGGTGTGAGCCACCACCTCTGGCCCAAGGGTGCTTTAGTTATTATCTTAATTATCAGAACAACTTTACAAGGTAGGCATTATTAATCCCATATTACAGAGGAGATCAAATGATGGGAAGTTCTGTAAGATCACAGAACTATCGCAAAGCTCGGATCTGTAGTCAAAATGCTTATTCTTTCTATTGCACCATTCTAGTGACACTTGTTGTCTTGAAATTTTGCTGTTGAAAACAATCAAAATATGCCTGAGGAAAAGAGAAAAATACAAGATTCTTTATATTTACCCACATATTGACTATGTCCAGGCCTCTTCATTTCTTCCTGTATTTCTAAGTTACTATCATAACAGAAGATCTTCAGACTGAAGATCCTCCTTTAGTATTTCTTGTGAGGCGGATCGGCTAGCAACAATTTCTCTTAGGTTTTGTTTACCCAGAAACGGTTTTTATTTCACCTTCATTTTTGAGAGATAGTTTCACTGGCTATATAATTCTGGGTTGACAGGATTTTTTTTTTTTCCCATTTAACATTGTCTCTGGGCATCTTGTCCTTCTCCATCTCTCCCTCCTCCTCCTTCTTTTAATGAGTAGTCAGATCTCAGTTTTACTGTGCTTCTGTATGTAATGCTTCCTCCTTTTTTCAGTCTACTGTTATGATTTTCTTTCTTTATTTTGAGACAGAGTCTCCCTCTGATGCCCAGGCTGGAGTGTAGTGGTACGTCTCAGCTCACTGCAACCTCTGCCTCCTGGGTTCAAGCGATTCTCCTGTCTCAGCCTCCCAAGTAGCTGGGACTACAGGTGCACGCCACCATACCTGGCTATGTTTTTGTATTTTTAGTAGAGATGGGATTTCGCCATGTTGGCCAGGCTGGTCTTGAACTCCCCACCTCAAGTGATCCACCTGCCTCGGCCTCCCAAAGTGCTGGGATCACAGGCTATTTCAGCTTCATTTTTGAAAGATAGTTTCACTGGCCATATAATTCTGGGTTGACAGGTTGTTTTTCTTTTTCCTTTCAACATTGTCTTTGGGCATCTTCTCCATCTCTTCCTCCTCCTCTGTCTTTTGATGAGAAGTCAGATCTCATTTTTAACGTAATTCAGTATGTAATGCTTTTCTCAGTCTACTGTTAAGATTTTCTCTTTATCCTTGGATTTCAACAGTGTTACCTTTTGACCTGAGATTATCTGGAAATGCTTCAAAATTGGAAAGATAAAGAGGCATCCAGGGGGCAGTTTTGGGAGTGTGCATTTCATTAGAAAGAACAGAAGAAAAACAGGGAGGAGAAAACCAACCCGGGGAGTCCAGCAAATGGCTAGGCGTGGAAGGAGAGTGTGTGTGAGAGCTAAAGCTCAAGAGGTAGGCAGGAGATGGCTTTGGATACCTGGCTCAGAAGTTTAGGCTGCACAGTATAGACTGTGGGGAACCCCTCATGGGCTTTAAGGAGAGGAGTAATACAAGCAGACATGTTCTTTAAAGAGATTCCTCCAGTGGCAACGTAGTAGATGCACTTGAAAAGTCATTCTGGAGGGAGGAAGGTCAGTCAGGAACTCGTAGTGATGATGCTTACTTAGTAGCAATGAAATGGGGAAGAGCGTCTAGTTCTGGGAAGACAAGGACGACAGAATACATAGGAGAGGTCACTGAATGGCCATAGGAGGTGAGAAAGAGGAAGACAACCTAGATGAATCCAGCTTCCTGACTCCAAACTTTGAAGAGTGAAAAATGATGACTTTTGGTCTTGAGTATTTCCTGGAGGACATTTGGGTGGAGATGTCCAGTAGGTAGTTAGCTCATGGATCTAGGGCTCAGTGGAGAAGTCCAGGCTGGAAATTTAGTTTTGAAACTTGCATAGGATGAAAACTGAAGGCAAGGGTCTGGGTGAGATTGTCAAGATACAGTGTAGAATGAGGCAAGCAATACATTAAAGCTATGAAACACCAATAGGCCTAAATCTAAGTCAAATTCAGGGTAACAGGAGCTTGCGGAGGAGGTTGAGAAAGTATGTTGAAAAGTAAGGGGAGGATTGGGGGGACCAGATGTAATGAAATCCAAGGTAGAGGAGAGTCAAATGCCTTAGAGAGGTGGGGCAAGAGGAGGACTGAAGAGATTTCACGGATGTGAGATCAGCAAAGAGGCCACTGAACCTGGCATCCTGAATCACTGGTGGCTATAGCTGAACCTGTGCAAAATTGAGAAGTAGGCAAAATTTTTTTAAGTTTAAATTTTTATTAGGATTCTAGCTTCACTATTTCTACTCCCTTCTGCACTTTGGTGTTTCTTTTTCTCCTGCTCCTTCTCCAGAAGCCCAGCAGTGTCCTATCCTCCCCATCAAAACCCATTCTCATGTTGTGCATGCAACTTTTGAATTGCAGCTGAAATGTTACTCTTTACTGGGGCATGTGTGTTTTACCAGTGGTAAGGAAAAAAGGCTGAGGGTTTAATATTAGGTGGAATTTCATGCAGATACTTCTAAATGTAGAGTTTTTGAGCTGCGAATGGACTTAGATCTAGGAATCAGTTCAATAGCCCCTGGTTCCATCAAATAAACATTAAGAGCTATTTACACAAGCGAATTGCCAGGCACTGTGCTAGGTGCTGGTGGTATACTCACAAACAAACCACAAGCACCTGAGGTTGGGTGGCTTTATGGCTAGTGGAAGAAATGGGCACTTACATGGGTAATTTCAGTTTAAAAATGTGTGCAAGGCAGGGAAGTTACAGGAACCTTTCTGGAAAAGATGATACTGAAACAGAACCTTGAAGGATAACTAGATGAAGAAGGAGCTGGGTCTAGGCAGAATGTCCCAGGCAGGAGGAACAGCATCACATATGCAGGGAACCACAGGCACTTTAACTTTCTGGAACCTAATGCGTACAAGAACTGCAAGACATCAGGAGGGCCCTGAATGCTGTGCATAAGTGCTTTCACCTTTCCTGTAGGTCAGACACTTTCAGGTGTGAAGGATGAGGGAGAGGAAGAAATCCAGATGGTTTTCAGCTTCCTGACTAGGGGACCTGAGTGGATGGTGATGCCATTCACTAAAATGGGAACTGCTAGTTGAGGAGCAGTTTGTCAGGGGGAGGGTACTTGTAGAACCTCAAAGTGCATATGTCCAGTAGCAACTAATAAGTTGTAAGCTTAAGGGATGAGGTCTAGGCTGGAGAAATAGATGCAGAGATTTGGTGATTTGTTCTGTATCAAAGCTGGGTTGCAGTATGATTTGGACTAGGAAAGGAAGGAGGGTAAGTGTTGAGCGCTTAGGCTCTGGAACCTGCCTGCCTGATTTAAATAATTCTTCTACCACTTACTTGATATGTCACACAGGACAACTTAAATAATTTGAGTCTCAGAGTCCTCATTTACAAAATGGAGTATACGGTTTCCTGTTGCTGCTGTAAGAAATCACCAACTTGAATGGCTTAAAACAACATGATTATCTATAGTTCTGGACATCTGATGTCCAAAAATGGGTCTTACAGGGCTAAAATCAAGCGTTGGCAGGACTGCCTCCCTTCTGAAGGTGGCAGGAAAGAATCCATTCTTTGCCTGTTCCAGCTTTTAAAGGCTGTCTGGCTTCCTTGGACCATGACCCATTTCAGCAATGGCATCACTCCTACCTCTGCTTCTGCCATCACATCTTCTCTGACATGCCTGCCTCCTTCCCCAGTGGACCCAATGTACTTGTGATTACCTTGGGCCCACCTGGATAATCGACAGTGATAACCTCAAAATTCTTAAGTTGATCACATATGCAAAAATCCCCTTCAATGTTTTAGGTAACATATATGCACAGACTCCAGGGATCAGGACATGGACATCTTTGAGGGGACAATTATCTGCCTATCACATGGTATAATCACCACTGCACGCTGTTGCTATGAAGTTTGATTGAAATAACCAAGTAAAGTGATTTATAAAGATGGCAGTCATCAAGACAGACATTAGGCAAAGACCTTGCTTTCGAGATGCTCACATTCTTGGTGCAGGTATCAGAAAGTAAACAACTGAAATGCATAGGTAATAAGAAAGGTGGTAAACTCTACGGCGAAAGGACTGGGATAGGGTGACCTTTCACAAAGAGTGGTCAAAGAGGGCCTCACTGAGAAATTTGAGCACAGACCTAAAGATAGTAAAAGAGTGAGCCATGAAGATACCTAAGGGCAGAGTGTGCTTGGAGTCAGAGAACAAGGACACTGGTGTGGCTGGTGTGGAGGCAGCAAGGGGGTGAGTGGCAGTGGGCAAAGTAACATGGGGAGGGGGGACCACAGGATGCAAGGCCATGGTGGCACTTTGAATTTTACATTGAAATGGGAGGCCATGAGGAAGTCACTCCATATGAGCAAAGAGTGATATGAACTGGCTTATTTTGAAAGAATCATTCTGGATGTCAAGTGGACAAAGGAGCAAGCAAGGTGAACACTCAGGAGGCTATTGTAATCATCCAAGTGAACAATGGTGACTTGGATTATGATGGTAACAGAGAGGGTATGAATAAATGATCAGGGTGGGCATTTTTAAAGGTGTAATAAACAGGATTTACTGATGGAATTAGATGTAAAATGTGAAAGAGAAGAGTCAAGCATGATCCGATCTCAAGGTATTTTGGAAATATATTGGCATTTGCTCAAATAGGGAAGTGTGTGGAAGAGCAGATTGGAGGAGGAAGCTTGGGAGCTTGTTTTTGGTCATATTAAATTTGCTATACCTATTAAACATCGAAGTGGAGATGTTAAGTAGGCAGTTTGAGTCTGAGTTCAGAAGAGGGGTATGAGTCGGAGATAAGAGATATAGTGAGGGAAGATACTTTAGAGGCCTTATCCATGGGGCCCTGAGGTTTACAGATTAAGAGGATGAGAAGAAACTGACAAAGGAGAGTGAGAAGGAGCAGTCAGTGATAAAGGAGGAATAAGAGTCGAATAAGAGGAATAAGAGCCTCCAAGAGTCTTGGAGGCTGAGTGAAGAATAGTTTAAGGAGAGTAATTGTGTCAATTGCTGATAGGTGTAATTATAATGATTATAACTCACCACTCTGTATACTACCTGTTTGGGGGAAATCTTCTATTCCTGTTATACTGTTACATAGAGAAGCTATTTCTAACATCACCTTTATTATCAAACGAAGTTCTGCTGCAGGGCACAGGGCACTGGACCATTAGATACAACACCCAAAGGAAGGCCTGGAGAAGTGTCAGATGCACCTCAGCGTAAACAGTTTTGTCACTGGCCCTGCAAATGCCCTCATCAGAAGCCCCATTGCCCTCCTGGAGTGAGCCTGGTGAGAGATGGCTGTGGATGCTGTAAAATCTGTGCCAAGCAACCAGGGGAAATCTGCAATGAAGCTGACCTCTGTGACCCACACAAAGGGCTGTATTGTGACTACTCAGTAGACAGGCCTAGGTACGAGACTGGAGTGTGTGCATGTAAGTGTCTTCTTCTGGACCTGCTGGAAAAGATTGAGTCTAGACAGAATTTTTTTTTCCTGCAATTGTTAGCTTGGAGTGATCAGCTTAGTTTGACTAAATATGAGGTGGGTTTAGTTTTCATATTCCAGTGGGACTGGCTCCATTGTATTGGATACTATGTGAAATTAGCGGATGCTTACACACATTCAGAAACCTATTATTTTCATTGCATTGAGGTGATCTTGCAGTTCTTCTCAGGTAATTGCTTTTAACGATAGAAAATAAAAGGAATTATCTAGAGTCTGACTTCTTAAAGTGCTACAAAATGACAGCTCTTGTTAATACTGTCAAAAACAATCCGAATTCAGCCTCTTGAAAGTAACAAAAAATGATCTCCTTAAAAATATTAGAATGTATACGCAGTATTCAGACATACAACTTTAACCTCAGCTTTCCCAACTAATGACCGAGTTGCTGTGCTTTTTACTTCAGCAGATTTGTAAAAAAAGAAGGTGAGGTCACCCCAAACCACAACCTGACCCTCAGCCTTATGTGACTAAGCTCTGGAGACTGATTCAGACCATCTAAACATTGACACTAATTCAGGGTGCCAAATTATTTAGGATTAAAAAAAATAAAATTTACAAGGGAAGAGAAACACTCATGTCACCTGGGCAGTTTAGTCTGTCTGTAGAAAAGTCAAAGTAGGAAGGCAAATTACTATCAGAAGTTTGGTTATGAGCCACGGAATGAGAGCCTATCTTTGGAGTCAGGCTGAATGTGTAGAGCGCTCAAGCTTGATAGGCTGAAGCCCCTGCCAGCACTGTATTGTATGGTTAAAAATGTGGGATCTAGGTTCAAGTCCTGACTGCTCTGCTAACTGAATACACTTGATCAAGTTGTTTATTCTCTGTGTGCCTCAGTTACATAATATGTACTTCCTAGCTTATAGAGCTGCTGGGAGGATCAAATAAAATAATGACATAAAACACCTAGCACAATAGCTGGTATTCAGTAGGCTCTCAAAAATGTTGTTTATTGGAATCCTATAACGAAAACATGACCTATCAAATAAATGTGGCATTCAGGACACTCATTTTTCCGAAGCTGGGCAGGTTATTTCATTGACCCAACAAACACTTAGTGACCATCCACTACAGAGCCAAGCACTGTGGCCAGCAGCTGAGGACATGACAGGAAAAACAAGAGATACAGGCCTTGGCCTCGGAGAATGAAATAGTAAGGTGTCAGAGCTTTCCGTAAGTAATTTCACACAAAATGTGATGAGACTTTTAACAGGGCATAGCCACAAGGATAGGAATGGGGATAATCTATAACTAGGGCCCCAAACTATGACCTGAGAGTCAAATCTAGCCAACAGCCTGTTTTTGTAAATAATGCTTTATTGGAACATGGCACATTAATGTAGAGTCTATGGCTGCCTTGCAATGGCAGAGTCAGTAGTTTTGACCAAACACTCTCTGGCTTGCAAAGGCTAAGATATTTTCTAGTTGGCTCTTTTCAGAAAACCTGATGATCCCTGATCAAGAGCAATATTTTAAAAGCTTTTTGATCTGCTTTATAGTCTTAGAAATTACCCCTTTATACTCTTAGAAATTATTGAGGACCTAAGAGATTTTATGTGGCTTTTATCCATTGATAGTTGATGGATTAGAAATTTAGAAATATTTATTCATTTAAAAAGAATAAACCCATTGCCGATTAATAAGAATAACGTTTTTATGAAAAAACATATAACTTATTTTCCAAAGAAAAATTTAGTAAAAGAGTGCCATTGTTTTACATTTTTTGCAAATCTCTCTAGTGTCTAGCTCAATAGAAGATAGCTAGAGTCACACATTTGCTGCTTCTTTCAATCTGTTACTATGTGTTTTCCTGGTTGAAATACGTGAAGAAAATCTGGCATCACACAGATATGTAATTTGAAAAGGGAGGAATATTTTAACAGGCTTTTCAGATCATTGTGTATATACTTTTATGTTTATTGATATTATATTAAAACTTGGCAAGTGACAGTGTCTTAAAAATTAGCTGCATCATGGAATCTGAAACCACATCAATGAACTTTCAACTCTGTGACATTAAAATGCATTGGTCTATCCAAGACCCATTTGGAATAGATCTTTTACTCATGCATAATTTTGCCATTCTATGCATTGTTCATTTGGAAAACATGTTTACTGTGTTGTAGAGATGTTCAAAATATTGATACACTTAATTATGTAATATCTTAAAAAATCACATTAATATCATCCTCACCAGAAAAGTCTACATACTGGATAAATATAAAGTTTTCAGTGATGGATACAAGTTTTCCAAAATTCTAATTTTTCCTTGAAATCTTGAATTCTCTCATCGGCAAAAAATGCTGTCACAATTGTTTTCCTTGAAGTGACAGGCTCAGTTTGCTCATTTTCAAAGAAAAGTTTCCAAAATACACAAGTCTGAATAACCAGTTATCATCAGTCATTTCTTCAAGTAAAATTCCCACTAAAAAAGTGGTTAGCTCAGCTCACAACTTTACCAATGACATAGTTCCTTAAGTTTTCCTGAGACAGCCATTTGCTGAAGTTTCAAGACAGCTATTGCACTAAAATATTCTATGTATATTTCCTATTTTGTCACATAGAATATTAAAGAGACCTGTATTTGATGATTAACATTTAATAAAATTAATACTTTTTGCTGTGCCATCAAGGACATTGTTAGGTAAAACTCCCACCACCCCTTTTAAAGTATAAATACCTGGCAAGGAAAAATACAAGATTACCTCTACGGTTTGATTCATGCCAAGGCACCAGCAGTTCAGTTTTAGCCACAGTTGCTTTTGTAGCACCAGTGCAAATACCAACACAGTGAAAAAGGCCAGCCACATCTTAGTATTTGGAAAAGAGTTTTGACCTTTTCCAGATCCCCTAAAAGTGTCTCAGGTACTGCCAAGGGATTAGAGGACCACACTTGTGGAACAGCCGATCCAGAAGGTCAAGAATACCCCTCAGAGGAAGGAAAACTCTCCTGCAATCTCTTAACAAAAACCTTGCAGTTCTGTAGTTAACTAACATATAGTTTCTTCAGACATTCATTTATCCTGTCTTCCTAAGACTATATCCTAGCCTATTGTTGGATGTCTGAGAAAACCTGTCTCACTAGGCATCAACCTATCTCAGATTTATTATCAACCGCTATACTTATGGTGATTTTACAGGATCTTTACTTGGTCTTAATTCTGGAAGTGACCATGTGGGGTTTATAGCCTGCAGTATAATAAAAATGCCTCACTTTAGAAGCCTTTCTACAGAGTCCTGTGAAGGAGGTTCCAAATGGAACCTAAGAGGTTGAGAGCTATACTTCATACAGGAGATAATCCATTTCTTCTTAGGTTTATAATTGGAGGTCTAGACTGTCACAGGTTATGGCTTCTTTGGCAGTTTTGCTCTTTTCTCGTTTCAGACCTTGTAGCTGTTGGATGCGAGTTCAACCGGGTACATTATCATAATGGCCAAGTGTTTCAGCCCAACCCCTTGTTTAGCTGCCTCTGTGTGAGTGGGGCCATTGGATGCACACCTCTGTTCATACCAAAGCTGGCTGGCAGTCACTGCTCTGGAGCTAAAGGTGGAAAGAAGTCTGATCAGTCAAACTGTAGCCTGGAACCATTACTACAGCAGCTTTCAACAAGCTACAAAACAATGCCAGGTGCTCAGAAGTAGAGCTATTTTTCATGTATGACCTTGGTGGTGTTCCTTCATGTTCCTTCTATGTACCATAGGTACTCAGTAAGTACTTATTGATTGGTGGTCAGATTGAGATATAGTTTGAGTGTATCATTTTACTCAATCTTTGCCTCAGACAGGGATAAATATCTGAAAAGGAAATTTTATAATGTTTTAGAATTTTCTGGTAAAACATTTAAAAACATTTTTAAAAGATCTACTAGGTCAGGAAGCTCTTCTAAAATCTTACACCTCTGCTTATTCCTAACCTCTTCTTAGGAAAATTGACCAAATATTGTTCACATATACCCTAGAACAACTTATTTTTATTGTTCTATTATGGGCAAGAAGTTTGACCATTCGCTTTCCCAAATTTTAAAAGGCAACATTTCTATGTGATACAGGCAGAAATGGGAGGCTACTGCTGAAAAATATTTAAGAACTGACACATATTTTGAACTTGTAAATATTATTTCTAAAAATAGAAATCTCATAGGAAGTCGTTTCACTCGCTCTGAAATTGAAGCTCAATTGCTAATCTCTCTGTAAACACACATACACGCACGCACACACCCAGGCATTTTTAAGTAGGTTACCCATGTATCTATGTTCTCAGAAAAATGAAGTGTGATCCTTCATTACTCATCTCGTGTATCTGGCCACTTCAAACAGCTTAAGTATATTTATAAACCTTGTATTCTGGTCTGCTCTAAGTTAGCATTTTATTTAAGCATCAGCATATTTTGGGAACAGGAGTTTCGAAACCACCAGCAAATAATGTATAGAGGAGGAAGGACCCAAAAGGGGCACCATCGAAGTCTGGTTCTTGTTCACATCTCTGTGTTCTCATCCAGAAATCAAGAATGCCTTTTTCTTAAAGTTTAGAGCTTAGTGAGAGTTGCCATGGAAATGAAGAATACTTGTATATGTTAACAACTCCTAAGTTCACTTTTATTAAGTGGATATTTAATAAAGGCAACTATAAGCAGAGAAATGAGTTTAGATACTTAAAAGCTAACTCGATGAAAGGAACATCCTCAGCAACTCCAGTTTAGTCAGTAAATTAGAAAAAAAATTTACCAGGTTGTGGTGAATTTCCATTTACTATACATGTTCAGTTGACAGGATGACACTGTTAATGCTCTAAAACCTCTGGAATTATAAGCTATGTCCTTATTTTTTTTTTCAAAAAGTACAGAACAGTTGGTTTTCTGCATTGGATTTTAGTGAATCAATATAAGGGTCTTAGAACCCACACATAAACTTCCCTGGAACGACTACCTTAGAGCAGTTTTCCACAAGTGAAGCCCTTCGGATCAAGTTCAAGTTGGTCTCATTTTAGAAGTTAGAGCAGTTAAGTGGGTTCACTTTGACCTTGGCTGGGAGAGGCATCAGATAGTCAGTCTTAGTAGTTAGTGCTTTGTCAGGTAAAACAAGAAAATCTCCTGAAGTGTTCTCTGGTATTTATGATTTAGACCTAGATATGTTTCAAACGAAGTTTATGTTCAGTCTAATGTCTCTTCTTTGCTTAACTGTGAAATTATATTTATGGCCCACACAGGAATTTGGCTTTTAAAATTAACCATAATGACAAAAACACATACTTTAAGATATATTCGTGACAGTAATTTATAGTCTATGGTTGGAATCTAGCTTTTGCTAGGTCAGTATGAAGCATGCAATGACATAATGCCCTCATGCTTTTTTCAATGCTCACCAAACACTAAGCTTTGTTTAAAAAATCTCTTCTAGTTTTCTTGCTTTTTAATGAATGGTAAATTCCTGAACTACAGCTCTTGGTTTAACAAGCGGGATTACTGGTAACACGGTAATCTAACCTGCCTTTATTTATTGCAGATGTGTGCCAAGCTTCTAATCTGCTTCCTGCATTGAGGTCTTTAAACTGTTGTCTACCTTCCAGGTATCTTCACGTTTCTGCTTCCTCTCCTCAGTTCTATGTGAAATTGCAAGAGACTCTACTGTAATAACACTGAAAGCAGTGTCATAGTATCAGTTAAAATAGAGCACATACTTTAAAGAGACTATTTCCTATGAAGAAGGCTTTTTTTTTTTTTTTTCTGGGTCTTTTTCGAGTTTTAAATTGATTTTTTTGAAGTAATATAGCCAGAATTTTGCTGTGCAGACTCAAATCACAACCGTACTCCCAAAGCATCCATTTCAAGATGCACAATAACCTTAAGGAAATGCCTTGAGACAGTAAGTCAATATGTAGTTTGCTTAAAATGAGCCGAGGGCCTGTTTCATTTATAACAAGAAGCTCCCAGTGACCTTACATGGAAATGGGAGCATTATTATACCCTCTTATATTCTCTCTTCCCCTCCTATTTCTCCTTAGCAGCAGACAGTGGAGGGGCTCTATCTACTCACTCACTGACCCATCTATTGATCCATCCATTGTTTTTTCATAAGTAATTTGAAATCTTAGCCAATTGGAGAGTAGTTTGGGCCTAAGAACATAGGGAGTGTGACAATTAAGTTGAATGAATGAAATTATACACTTGCAATGACTTTGTATATAAATGATTAGTTTAGTTCAGTGTAGTATTACTTAATCAGACAGTTTTCTAAAAGACTAGATTAAAACAAAGGGAAGAAATCTGGTCTCACTGATAGTCTCATTCTCAAATATAATTTTTGTATTTTAGATTTTAACATATTATGAAAGTTAACATTAAGATCACACTGTTCTGATCAAATTCCCTAATTTTTATTTCAACGTCTGTTAGAAATGATGAGGCAAGAACAAAGGAAAAGACAACTCAACAGGAACATAAGCTTAGGTTTAGTATTCAGAGGACAGGCAAAGCAGAAAAATGCAAATGAGTAAATCTTCTCAGTTTTTCAAAGATAAAGTATTCTTATTCCTTCTAAGAGACTGGACTGTAGTACTTGATTGAAAGTTAATTTTGGGGTTGGGAAAGGGAGATAGAATGATACATTAGACCATCAGCTTCTTTTATTCTGAGTTATACAAAAATATTCAGATTTCTTAAACATTAAACATGATTAAAAATTATCTATTTATACAAGTACATTTATATGTATACATATGTACTTTTCTCCCTTCGTTATAGCTTATAGAAATCTCCCACTTATTTGGAAAAAAAAATGTCTTGTGCAAGCAACAAAGTGGACTCCCTGCTCCAGAACATGTGGGATGGGAATATCTAATAGGGTGACCAATGAAAACAGCAACTGTGAAATGAGAAAAGAGAAAAGACTGTGTTACATTCAGCCTTGTGACAGCAATATATTAAAGACAATAAAGGTAAAGTTTAAATATATTTAACTTAATTCAATATTAAGAGATTCCTGAAAAGTAAGAATGTGTGTGTTTTGGAGGGTGGGATGGTGTTTAGTTCTTAGAAAAATAAAACTATCTCATTATAATGCTTAAAGTCAAATTATTTCAGAGGAAAACAGGTATTAACTGCATGTTGTGGGGAAAATTTTACCAACCAGAGCAGATTCTAACTTCTTTTTTCTATGTTAATGAATAGAAGATTTTGATTGCTACACTATAATTATGAAAACAGGTATTATGAACATCAGAGTAGAGAAGTCCTGATCTTAGTTATATATCATTAACTTGGAAGGAAGCCACACCATTTCCAAAATGCTCTATGCTTACATAGTAAACTTGCTAAAACACTACAATAAAATATTTACCCTAAGATTGCTTGGTATAACTAGAGCTGGTCCTACTTCTTGAACGAGGCAGGAAGTCTGTCTCAAAAAGGGTAATTTTTAGAAATGCTACACAATCCTTCTACCCCAAAGTTATTCTCTATCATATTAGCAAGCTGACAATTCAGTTTTAAAGAAAGATTAGGATAATTATTCATCTATGCATCCACGGAAAACTGTCTGGGCTGTGTTATGGAATTTGCTAAGTCTTAGATAAATATTTAATAAGACACGGCTCTTGATATCAAACAAAACAGAAGTTTTGTTTATTGTAAAATTGAGCAAGAATAGATAGCAAAAAACATTGGGGAGTAGGTGCTATAATATGATGAAGAATAGAGAGGACAGACCTCTGATAAGGGGATCTTAAAGGTAAAGAGAGTGCTGGAAATCACTACATAGCAACTTTTATTAATGCCTCCAAATAATTATATTCATACTATAAAATATTCTACATGTTGATTTTCAAAACTATTGTAATAAAATTTAAAGAATGACTTCATTTTATGTATCTTTCCAGATTCCCAAAGGAAAAACATGCCAACCTACTTTCCAACTCTCCAAAGCTGAAAAATTTGTCTTTTCTGGATGCTCAAGTACTCAGAGTTACAAACCCACTTTTTGTGGAATATGCTTGGATAAGAGATGCTGTATCCCTAATAAGTCTAAAATGATTACTATTCAATTTGATTGCCCAAATGAGGGGTCATTTAAATGGAAGATGCTGTGGATTACATCTTGTGTATGTCAGAGAAACTGCAGAGAACCTGGAGACATATTTTCTGAGCTCAAGATTCTGTAAAACCAAGCAAATGGGGGAAAAGTTAGTCAATCCTGTCATATAATAAAAAAATTAGTGAGTATAAAATGCTGGTAAATCTACTTTGTGTAAAACAGTATGAATGCCTATTCTCAGATCACTACATTTAAGGCATTAGAAGCTTTTAAAAAGTTATTCTAAAAATATACATAAAATTTGAAAAACTTAAAAATTGAACTCATTTCTAAAATATATCCTATAATTATATAACACACAGACATTTGGTACCATCTAAGCATTTTGTATATGAAAAAATTATGCAATTTACAAGAACATATTTTACAAAATAATCTGGAATACTTGCTAAAGCTGTATAAAAAGCATACTAAATTTTAGGCTGGGCACAGTGGCTCATGCCTGTAATCCCAGCACTTTGGGAGGCCAAGGTGGGCAGATCATTTGAGGTCAGGAGTTTGAGACCAGCCTGGCCAACATGGTGAAACCCTGTCTGTAATAAAAAAATACAAAAATTAGCCAAGTGTGGTGGCGTGCGCCTGTAATCCCAGCTACTCAGGAGGCTGAGGCAGAACTGCTTGAACCCAGGTGGTGGTGGTTGCAGTGAGCCGAGATTGCACCACTGCATTGGCATGGAGGAGTGAGACACTCCTTTGGGGGAAAAAAACATACTAAATTTAAAAAATTTAATCTATATTTGACAATGTAGCCTAAGGTGCCCATTAGTTGATAAATCATTATAGGGCAAGTGAAATTCTAGATTAATTCTTGAACAGAAATAAGATTAAGCTGTAAACATATTTAGACTTTTCACTGCCTGATCTTGAATATCAGTTTATTTTGGAAAGGAGAAAATGCAACTTTTCTGGCCACTGTTAACAACTGCAATCTAAAATTTTTTATATCAAATATTGTAAAAAATTAAATTTCCAAGACAAAGACCAAGAACAGTATCATTACTTTGCAAAGGAAAGAAACATAAAGAATAAAACTTAAAATTAACCTGTGCGTCTGAAATATAAATTGTTATTAAAAATAAATTAATGTTAAGGCTAGAACTGAAGATTATAGTAACTGGAACAATTATAACCATTTATTGCAGAGTTTGGAAGATATCAAGCTTAGTAACATTCTGTTCATTTGTATAAATGTCATGCAGAACAACAACAAGTAGCACTGTTGAAAAATATAGACATTTACTATAAAATCAATTGGTTTGATAAGAAAGCAATTATTTAAAAAGTTTAATACAAATACATGTTAAGTGTACAAATTAAGATTCTTTTGAGCAAACAAGTTGTTATCTAAAGAAGAAGCAAAACCTCCTTAACAGTTGTAATAAAATCTATGCCTGAAAAGTTAGTGGATATTACACGGAAATATTTATATTGTGTTCTTCTACTCCCAGTAACTACTTTTAAAGAATCAGGATAACTTAAATAGAATATCAAAATATAAATTATAAATAATTATAAAAATATATCTGTACAAGATTTTTATTGAAGACTTACCAGTGCATAAATGCCTAAATATGAGGCTATAAATACAGCAAAATATTCAAGAACTCTGTTCTCTCAATTTTAGAAAAGGGAACTTTTCTGAAGAGAAATGTTTGAAGTTAAGGTACTAAGATTTCACTAGTTTCACACATTGGTATTACCAACAAATTATGATTAAACAGAAATCACTCTTTTAGACAAAAATATTTCCTGATAATATGAAAAAACTGGAGTTTCCAAATTACAAAAATGTTGAAACAGAAAGGTCAGAAAAACAATGTGAAATTAAGAAAGTCTTTTTGAGGGTTTCTTTTTCACATAGCTATGCTTAGTCTGGGTAAATCTTGCACAGGCATGTTTTTTGTGGCATCCAGTTGGTCATATTCCTGTATGAGTGCTGATAAAGATGACACAGCTTCTGTGAAACAGCTTTCTTCCATCCCTTCAACTTGTAGATAGTGATGAAGGTGAGCCTATAAATTAAAAAATTAGGTAACGTTTACCATTTCAGGAATTTTAATATATAAGACTATCTAAAAGGTAAATATTCCTTATTAAAATTAGAGTTCATTCAGCTCTACATTTGAAAGAGAACTTGTGTCAAATTGAATGACTCCTATAAACTCATGAATTTTCTCATTTAGAGTAAAAGTAGTATGAGTAAGCCTCTCCTCTTCAGTTATAATCAGTACAACACACATAATAGAAAAGATCACCCCGATTTGTAATAGTGTAATTTTTAAGAATACATCTTAAATAGCCAAAATAAACACATACAGTTACAAAGCTGTACGATAATTACCTTTTTCTTGTAGAGCCTCATGAATCTCTCTTTCAGTTCCATGAAGGTGGGCTTCACACATGTGTTATTTGCTAAAGCTAATAACGAATGAGAATGGCCCACAGGAGGTATGGAACACAGGCTGGTCTTCCAGCCTTCTTGATTCCAGGAGACAAATTGTAGAGATGGTTTTAATCTGAGATTAAAAAAAAAAAACCTCAAAAGGTAAGAACTAAGGTACTAAAAATGTCTGCCATATTATGGCAGCTCATATTAGTTAAACCAGAACATTATGGATGGTATCAATCTAATTGCTTAGTTTATACGCTAAGTTATCTATTTTTTACTATTGGCAGTAACATGGTACAGTCTGACAGTGAACTAAGAGACATTTTATAGGGGAACATTAAATTGGCTGTGATGGTGATTCAAGAAGCTAGAAACTCATTCCTTAAGAGTAGAAATCTAGGGATATAAAGAAATGAAGGTACTATCATTTTCCTTACTTTGTAATTCAACAGACTAGTTTTCTTACAAATAGAATGAAATACTAACACAAAAATCAGAAGTAGTAGTAGTACTACGATAGTAGTACTGGTGGCAGTGATAATAAAAATAGTATAGCTACGATTTTCTGAACACTTTCATAAAATAAAACATGTCATATATCATTTAATACTCCTAAATAAAAACTATGTACTATTATTATCCTTATTTTACACTTGAAGAAAACAAGGCACAAAGAGACTAAGTAGTTTGTTCACGGTCACACTTTAGTAAGTGGCATTGCTAGAATTTGAAGGGCGGCTGTTAACTAACTACTATGCCACACTGTCCCAAGCAGCACACACAAATTATCTTTAAAAATATAAACCAAACCTTTCAATATTTCTACGAAGATCTGAAATTGGTACATTTCCTCTAACCATGAGCGCACAGGCGAGGTAGAGACTGTGTTTGGGATCTGCTCGAAGCAGCTGGTGATCTTTACTAAAGGCATCTGAAAACATCTGATCCAATCTGCAACAATGAAAGTGTCATTGTTCATATAAAAATTACTTATTTCTTCTATGTGTAACTATAAAATGAACATAGTCTTCTATAAGTAAATAAACCACAATAAATATTAAACTAACAAAATATTAGATTATATATATTCTAAAAATATTAAATAACTACAATTTTCTTGAAGTAATCTTAATGATATGAGAAGAGAAGAAATCATATCATATTTTCTTTTTCTGGGGGGAAAAAGCTTCTGCAGTACATGGGTGATTTCAGGTAGCTATAAAATGTTGACTGTAGCATTACTGAACTCTATGTAGTACTGATTTTTGAAACTTGTATTATTATTACTTAGTTCAGTATACCTTATTTATTTCATAGTATCCAAACTACTAAAACTAATTAAAAGCCTATAACATTAAGACTATTACTTTGTAAAGTATATTATATCATAAATTTTGTTAACAGGAGGAAATTATCAAAGGACAATGTGAAGCTCTCCTATAAAAGATGAAACTCCATAGTAGTGCTCCTAAAAGTAGAGACTTTTAACCTAAGTCTGTTAACTGAAGGATAAAAGACAAAAGAAAATAAAGGTGGCTGACAAAGTTTATATCTAACAATACACAGACTCCAATGCTAGGCTGATGCCAATGGACATTTATAATCACCATGTTGCATACACTGTGTATGTTGCTTAGCTTGTTAAGGTCATCAGCATCCCGTGCAGAAAGGGAGTCCTATCTATTAGTTGGCAAAGTGGTCATTTGCTGTTGGCTTAGATGAAAACTTACCAATATCACTTGTGACATTCCTGAAGTATAGAATTATCTTGTCAAAACTTTAGTTATAAAAAGGAATCTTTAATTTAGTTTACTTTAAAAACTTTTTAGAAATTATTTTCAATCTGTTTAGAGACAGAGTCTGTCTTGCTTTGTTGCCCAGGCTGGAGTGTAGGATCAAAATCATAGCTCAATGCAGCCTCAAACTCCTGGGTTCAAGTGATCCTCCCACTTCAGTCTCCAGAGTAGCTGGGACTGCAAGTGCAGACAGGGTCTCACTATGTTGCCCCGGCTGGTCTTGAACTCCCGGGCTCAAGTGATCCTCCCATCTCATCCTTTCAAAGTGTTGGAATTACAAGTGTGAGCCACTGCACTCAGCCAATTTAGTCTTCCCTTTCTTACTTACATACTGTCTCCTTACAGAGTTTGGCAGGACCTTTTCCCTCAGTCAACTGTGAATGCCACAGTGAACTTTTCAAGCTCATCATCGGTATACATGCTAAGAGTATCTTTCAAAACTACATTTTTTTGTTAAGTATACTGATGTAATCTTTATGCTTAACAATGACACACAGTTATAAAGCAAGGTGTTCTGGAAAACATACAGAGTTACATCTGAAATTCTTCTATGGTACTGGGCTGTGACAGTAGCTTTAAAACAAACTCTCATTTAATCTACCCAATAAGTGTATGAGGTAGGTACTATTTCATTTTTACAGACGAGAAAAACTAAGAAAGTTTAACTCACTTGCCCAAGGTCCTGTAGCTAGTGACAATTAGGATTCAAATGTGTTTATCAGACTTCAAAGGACTTTTCATAAGGCTACAAATTTAATCATTAGATTTAAGTTCAAATAGTTTAATATTGACATTTTCAAACAATTACTTCTAAATAAAGATGCATTCATCTAATGGAAAAATGCATGTCATCAACTGTATTTTACATACTTCTCACAGATTAAATGATACAATTAAATAACTAGAGTTATTGCAAACTTTTTTCTCTTAAAAATGTTTTTTAAAGTAATTTGAGGCCTCGAAAAATTGAAACAAAGTTACACCTTACCTTCTAGGAGGAATGTTAACATCTGTCAGTGTATACAGAGGTGTTAGGCTTGACATGAGATAATGAAGTTGAGGAAAAGGAACTAAATTCATGCTGATTTCATTAAGGTCCATATTAAGGGACCCTTCAAATCTTGCAGAGCTAAAAAGTTAACATTAAAATGAAAAAATTTTTAATTTTAAAATTATACACTTTAAATGTAGCTCAATTTATTCAGCAGGTAGTTTCTTAAATTCTTTTGTACACTGTTCTTCAGTGCAGAACACATGCTTTTCTTCCATATTAGTGAAATTTAGTATCAGAACAATCATGTATAAAATAAAATATAACACACAACATCTAAATTTTTTCTTTTTTTTTTTTTTTTTTTGAGACAGGGTCTTGCCCTGGTTGCCCAGGCTGGAGTGTAGTGGTGTGATCTCAGCTCACTGCAAACGCCGCCTCCCATCTCAGCCTCCTGAGCAGCTGAGACTACAGTAGGCATACAACGCCATGCCTGGCTAATTTTTGTATTTTTTGTAGATACCGGATTTCATCATGTGCCCCAGGCTGATCTCCAGCTCCTGGGCTCAAGCAATCTACCTGCCTTGGCCTCCCAGTGTGCTGAGATTACAGGCATGAGCCACCATGGCTGGCCCTACAGTCATTCTTGTTTCTGGATTATCTGAAGTGTAATCAATATACTATTCTAGTTGCTCATTACACATATAAAAATATCCTATTTAAAACAAACTTTATATTTGAGTTAAACACATATAAGTCAATAATTAGTAACTGTAGAAACAACTAAATCCTCAAGAATCTGCTTAATATACTCTACAATCTAGAATATAATAATGTCAAAGCAATCTCTGATACCAAAAACCCACAGAAATCTTTTGGACCAGCTAATGAGGGGGTACAGATTAGTTGGTTTAAATGATTAAGACATTCTACAGCTAAAAAATGTTTAATTTTGTCTATGTGTTTCACAAGTGTGTCAACCACAAAATCTTTTACATCATATGATATCTATTAATATTCCATGGAACATACTTGGGGAAATGCTGCTTTGGAGTCATAGAAGTTAAAATTCTGCTTGATCACTCCAAGAAAAGAAGATAGAAGACAAAATACAAACAGAAGCAGCTTCTACAATTTAGAATAACTAAAAAATGCTACTACAAAAATTCAAAATATCACCAAAAGCACAATAGTGGTTAGAATTACCTCGTTAGGTTGAGCAGCAAATTTGCCACAATGTTATTCATTGCATCAAATGGCTTCTTATGCTGCTTTTTTAAAGCCCCAGAACTTGAAGTAACCAGACTCTTTGGCTTCACAGTTGTACCCAACTTTCCAGAATTCACCATGAGGTCGACTTTGCTAATGATGTCAAATAAAGACTTTTGAGGGAAAAACATTGGGAGAGAAGCTATTAAGAAGAGTGGATGTAGATGATATTCTACTAGGAGAGAGAAAGAAAAACAATTTAAACTGATTTTTTCTCTAAGAAGGCTGAAAAGTGAAGAGAATGTTTCATATAAACACATATACATAATACAGGACTGAATATATATAACATTTATCCATAAGTTCCAATGTCATTTCTTACTTGATTGTCAATGGGCAACACACAGTCTGCATGCTCATTAAGTTCCTTCATTGCCAAGATGCTATTATAAGGTGAGGTTATGACATCATCCTCACCAGAAGGATAAATGGAAGTCACAAATCTGTATACTTCTGGGAATTCATCTTCAAGCACCTTTAAAAGAAATGTGCCAAGTCCAGATCCTGTTCCTGAGGATTAAAATGTTTGTAAAAATTAGCATAAATGATTCAGAATATAATCGTGAAGAATTTGAAATTTTGTTTTTTTTGAGACAGGGTCTTGCTCTGTCACTCAGGCTGGAGTGAAGCAGCATAATCACAGCTCAATGCAGCCTTGACCTCCTAGAGTCAAATGATCCTCCTGCCTCAGCCTCCCAAGTATCTGGGACTGCAGGCATGCGCCACAACGCCTGGCTAACTTTTTAATTTGTGTAGAGACAGGGTCTACCTATGTTGCCCAGGCTGGTCTTGAACTCCTAGGTTCAAGCAAGCTTCTGCCTTGGCCTCCCAAAGTGCTAGAATTACAGGCATGAGCCACCACACCTGGTCAGAATTTATATTTGTAAAAATAATTTTCAACTTATTTCTGTGATTATATATTAACTAATCTAATTTTGGATAAGGAAATGAGGGCAACATTCAGGAAATGAAGTCTTGAATTCCATCTCTGGCTCTGACAGTGAGTTTGGGAGGGCTGTCTATATCTTACTCCTTTTCATATTTAAGTTATACCTATATAATGCCACAAGAACCAATTGCACATGCACAAGTAAAAAATTCAACTAAGACAGTGTTCAGTCTGCATTTGATATTAAGCAACTTAAGAAAACTAACTTGACAGCTTTAGTGTAGTGTGTATATAATCTTGATGAAGAAAACTATCATGTCATCAAGCAACTTAAACAGCCTTAAAATTGTTTACAATTAAGCATGTCTACCTTGAATTTCAAAAATTTTCAAATATGAAACACTACTTATGTAAAAGCAGAAACTCTAGGAATCTCACTAAAGATAACTTTCTGATACATAAAGTTACATTTACATAAATTCAGAAATTTTTCAGAACTTAAAACTGGAATCCTCTAATCCGATGTTTTCCAAACTGGTTCTGAACTACTAGCAGGCTATGAAACTAATGAATAGATTAGTACTGTTTTCTTTTCTTAAATGAAACAGTAGAAAATAACATGTCAGATGTAGTATGAGTAAATAACGTTTTCTTATTTTTTCATGTGTGTATGATGCATTGTGATATATAAAATGTATTTCATACTATTCTGGTTAAAAAAAAGTTTAAAAGCCAATGTTCTAATCCATGCAGATAACTATTAAAAGGCTATGATGCTAAAAATACTAAGTCAAAGTGAGGGAGATTCTTGGGGTGATCTTTAATGAGAAGGACTTTCTTAGCATCATAAAAAAACCAGAGCCATTACAGAAGACAGTTTTGATTTCATTAAAAATAAACAAAACTTCTATATATACTTAAAAACCCATAAACAAAATAACAAGAAAAACTTACAAAAAAACCCTTCAGTACATATGATGGGGAGGACTAAGTTTCTCTAAGAAAGAGTTCCCACAAATCAACAACAAAAAATATGAATAATGCCACCACGAAATGGGCAAAGGATAGAAATATTTGATTCATAATAAAAGAAATACAAATTGCAAATAGAAGTAAAGATGCTCAACCTTTCTTCTAATTAAGGAAATACAAATTAAAACTAGATATAATTTTGCATATAATAGATTTATGTCTCATGATACTCAGTATTGGTGCTAGTGTAGGGAAACAGAAACTCATACACATTGTTGCCAGTAAGCAGCACTGGTGCAGTATTGTAGGAAGGCATATAGGTAATATCAGCCAAAACTTAAAATGTGTATATGCTTTGGTCCTATCTTCTTCTTAGGAATACTGTCTGAAGGTATAGTGGCACAAATGCAGAAGTATTTGTCCCAGACTTTCACTGATGATTGGATGTAAAAACTAAACACCATAAACACGTAATACTCATCAATAACAAACTCACTTTAAACTGTATAATTGATTCTATGACAGAGAGCTCATATGGAAAGATGTTTGAGAAAGAGATAAAGTGGAAAAGTTACAGAATAGTAGATATTGGATAATCTTGTTTATGTAAAAATATACATACATGCTTTGATAGGCATAGAATATATCTGAAAGAACAGACATAAAAAGACCCTGAAAACTTGATCATCTGTGAGGACAGGGAGCAGGGATTAGATGTGGGAAAAAAGAACTTTACTTTTAACCTTTAGTATTATTAATATTTATTTTTGCTATTTTAAGTGAATTGTAAGTATGTTCTTCTGAGATGTTGGGTAATAAAGGTATTTTTTAAAAAGGTATAATGAACTATAAATCAATTAAAAAGCTAACTCAAATTTACAGGTTAATTACACTAGTACAGAGACAAATTTGTTTCTTAACTGAATGATTATGAGGGTCTTTTAAAGACATGGTTACACAGCAATTTTAACTTTTAATCTTAAAATGCTATGTCAATGAATAATATGTAAAAAAATCAACTGTACATACACATAACTTGCTGAATATAAAATCTTAATCTCAGGTTGGAGGAAAAAAGTGTGACAATTTTGTTCTTTTAAAATTTGCTAAGCCTATTTAAAAATCAGCAAATTACATTCTGTTTATTTTTACAGAACAGGGGAGCAAAATACTTCGGTTCTAAGGTATAGACTTCCCTGGGGGAAGAAAGCAATGCCGATCATTTATTTTTACTTCAAGTCGATTAACTGCCATGTAATAAACGATCTAAAGGAATTGACTAAACTAGTTTCTTTTACTTTTTTTTCTCTTTTTGGAGACAAGAAAGGTTTGAAGACAGTTAAAGAAAGGGTATTGATATCCTTTGGCAAGCACACATTATGAACATGTCAAAAATGCTTCACTCTAGGAAACAGGACTGTACAGGCAAACTCTAAGGAGAAAGTCAGCATTCCTCAAAAGCTCATACATCCTGAAAAGTATCTGAATGTTCTGTAAAAGAAACTAAAGGTGCAAGAAAAAAAATTTTACAACATAGTTCTGTTGACTCTTAAGAGGGCTTACATTAAAAAAAAAAAGAAAATAGTGACATAATTCCACAAAATTTTAAGATAAAAAGGTGTATGTTTATATACTCAAAAACTATACACCCTCCGAATAGTTCTATCTTTATCAAGCACAGGTCTAAAAACAAGACTTATGTTTGCAAAATGAATTCCCACTTTAACACTGTTACAGGCAAATGAGTGAAAAATTTTACCTCCTCCCATGGAATGTATTATAAAGAAACACTGCAAGCAATCACAGTGCTCTGCCGACTTTCTGAGTTTCTCTAAAATCTGGTCTTGGTAAAGACTGCCGAAAACTTTGTGACCCACAGCCCTGAAAATTAGAATATGGATTTTAAAAATTCCTTGCATTTATTTTTTTTATTTGATTAGTTCTAATCTAAATAAAAGGATTTTAAACAAATTTGAAAAGTATTTTTATTGAGCTAAGTAAAGTCTATTCTTGTTTCATGTAAATAAATCATACAATATCCTGAAGATACTAGATAGAAAACAAATATTCAGTATCTATAATCCTCAAATATCTGGATAAGTAAGCTCATTAGTAGTGAATATTAAACTATGATTTTCTAAATTTATCTTCTTAACCTTCTCTTAAGGTACAATTCCAACAAAACAAGATTTCAGTTACATAATTTTTTCTTCTTTCCATTTAAGGTAAACTCTGAATTGTAGTGGATTTTACATATTAAAAAGCAAAATGTGGTAAACTACAGAGACACTGAAAATAAAAAATTTAAACAAACCTATTCTGGTTTCATATATGAGAAAAAAAGGTCACATCATGTTATTAGATGAAATGGCACATGGTAGAAATTGATATTCATGCAGCTCTGCAAGTCTTTTTAAGTTGTCCAAATTTGCAAATATCACTATGATGAATTAAAACAAAAGATTTTCCCATAACATGCATTTCAGGTGTAACTCAAAAGTTACATAATAAGTTACACAACAATTAGTGAAAATGCAGTTAGGTGGTCAGATGGGCTCACTTACTAAGTGACTGGTTCTCTGGGAACACAAGATTCAAATTTATGCTTTAGGAAAATTACACATCATTCCGCATTATGAACCTGAGGGACTGGCTGCAAATGGTGAAAATAATGAATATGAGAGATTTGCAAATAACAAGGAGCTACTTAATTTCTAAAAAACAGCAACAGTCTCAACGTGAATTCTTAAGTAATCACTGTTGAAGCTTTTTTCACAGTAAAGAGAAGAGACCATTATATACTCAAGGGCCTAAACAGCCTTAGGCTCAGCTTGAATGCTAGGATACTGGTCTGGCTTGCATCTCTATCAATTCTATTACATCTGACCAATTAGACAACTTGAGAGTGAGTCAAATAACACAGATAACAGTTAATGAAACTACTTAAAACATTTGTCATTATTTAATGTTCTTCAAGAATCAATTTATGAAAAGGAATTCAGCAAATGTTTCACAATTCATCTTTTTCTTTAAAAGTTAGAAGGAACTAGGAGTAAATACAGGTGGCTTCCAAGCCACTATTTATTAAGGTGGTGGGCTGAAAGGCCTAGCATTATGTGGCAAATTACATCCTGTTTTGTATCAGCAGAATCTCACAATGAAGAAAGATTGCTCATTTTTTTCAGAAGATATTCAATTTTTACGCTGTGTATTCTCACCAATTATTTCCTGAGCCAGAAATATCAGTGATGAGCTGTTTCGTATCAAATACATCTCTCAGTGGTCCCTGTAGAATTTCATTCACTACCCCTTCTTCCATATCAATCAAGACAGCCTGAGAAAGAAAAATAAAATATAATTAATGTATTTTCCTTTAGAGTTATTCACTCTGTAAATGAAAAGAATTTATGTGCTGAATACTGCACTGTTCTCTTTATAGTTTAAGCTTAATTAAAATCTTTATGTAGAATCTGAGTAAAAATTAAAAAAGAATTTAACTCTGTTTGAAAGGTGGAATCCAATTAAAAGATGGATTCTAAATTCTTTTATCCTACTCCAAAATGCCTAGTTGGGGAAAAAAACCTCAAGAATAATCCCCTCAACTGAATTTCTAACAAGGTCTCAGAAATGTAGAAGGTATCCTTAACCAGAACAAGTTCTCAATAAATACCGGATGCATTAATGTACTTGCATACCGGGAACAATCATGCTGTTGTTTATGAACCACAGCTCAAAACTGTCCAATTCAAATGAGTAAATTTACCATTACGTGCAAAGCAAAGGCACTGGATAGATGTAAAAAATGACAACATGGTCCCTTCCCCCAAGTAATTCACAATTTAATTCATTACCACAAACTTTAGCTGACATGACAGAAAACCTACACTCCTAAGAAGAAATGAGAATATAAAACACAAAATTAATTATGGAAAGAAAAAACAGAAAAAAAAAAAGATGAAGGACATCTAGTAAAATGTAAAGCAGGGATAGCTTGGCAGTAGGATTACATGTGCTGTCCTCCCACTTCCCTGTACTTTCCATATATTCTACAGCAAGGAAGAAGAGTGAAAAAGTAAACTAAGTAGAGTTAAATAAAAAAAGCAAAGCTGACAAATTCTTAGGGTACACTAAACAATGATTTGTTAACTCTTTGATTCAGTGTCACAGAGGAAGTGCTCGGTTTATGGCTTTCAGTTCTGTCGCCATATAATATTAAGCAGTGAGTTTAATCATTTGTGTAATTAACCATGCTACTTTAAGATATTACAATTAAAATAATACAGCAGTATATCATAAAGACTATAAAACTATGTTTTACAAATGTGCTCCTTTATATGGAGCAATCATATATACACTTTACATACAGAGGACTGTATAGGATTATGTTTGGCAATGTTAGGTATTTTCAAGGATATTTCCGACAATATGCAATTTTGACCTCAAATGCTGACTTTAACACCTAAACAAACCAAAGAAAGACTTCACTGTATGGGCAAATTTTAGTACTACAAGTTGTGAGATTATAAAATAAAAAACAAATTGGATTATACTGGCCTTGTTCCAAAATAGATTCATTGAGGTATGTGGAAGATTAAACACACATAAATCATACCCTCAATTACTCTGCTATCTGGCAAGGGAAGCAATATGCAAATACAAACTGATCGTCAGGTACCTCCTGAAATTAGTTTTGATAGAATCATCACTGTTCTAGTCACTTAGCATTAAAATCCTGACATATAACTCTTGCAGACCTTCCTTAGTTACATCAGGCCCTTGATTTTCCTTTGGAAATTAACTAAACTTTAGGAGAGTATTTTGGGTTCTTCACTTAGGCGTCCAAGGTCTGGAGCCACAACTGTTCCAGGATTTGATGTTTGTATTTCCTTTCAGAGCCACCTGGCTTTACAATTGTAACATAGGATTTATAAAATTCTGAGTATTTATTAACCTAAGAAACTGAACACAATGGAGGGACCCAAGCACCAAGTTATCTTGTGAAGCCTGGACTCTTCAGTGATCACAACCACATAATACCAAGAGCTCTTAAGGAGAAAATGAAAGAGTACCTTCTCGGAAAAAAAGTCAAAGGCTACAAAAACACGCTGATTTATTTCTTCCTAATAGTGTTTCCTCCACCTCTCAATCTGCTTACTGATAAGGTTGTAGGAAAAAGATTCAATTGGGAGTAGTCTAGGAAATGTCAAAGTCTGTTTTTCTCTAAGATTTGGATTGGGATACCTGCCCTGTCTACATCACAAAGCACACTGTGTTAGTTAGTTACTGTAACAGCCTGCAAGCACATGATCTCTGCCCTAAATTTTGTTTTCCAAGGACATTGGAGATTGCAGATACAAGATGATTCCCAGATGTCACAAAACTATTGCTCACGTCTTTAAGCTACTACACCAGGTCTGATCCTTGGCATCTCAATTCCTTCCATAACATTTAAACTTTCTTTTCTGTTATAGTCAAAGATCACTGATCAAAAATCAGAAAAAGTAGTTTGTTACAGAGAAACAATCACAGAAATATTGTTGGAATGATTAAGACTGTAAATAAGACTGTAAACATGGGCTAAGAACCTGAAGTACTTCGTTCAGGAGAACTTACATGGTTAATCGTTTTTATTCACTACAATGTGGCTGGTTCCATGTTTTTTATTGGTAGTAACCTTGATGCAAATAAATCTTTCAGTATCTTTGAATAAAACATTAAACTGTACTAGTACGTATTTCGGGTCCTTAGAGTTAAGAAGGCTCCTTTTGTTATCATTTATCTAGACAGTATTTCTCTTGAAAACAGGCTAACTACAGTGTTTTAAAGTATGGGTTTTTCCCCCTAATGTGTTAGGTGGACACAAATGTCTGCTTAGTTATATTTATATTAAATGTGGCTTAGTAATTTTTTTCTACTTTGAAAAGTTTAAAGTTTTATTCTCATGATAGTTACTGAGAATAGTTATTTAAAAAATACATGTAATATAAGAATCCAAGCATATGTATCTTACTCGTGCTTTTAAAGAACATATTTTTCCCTTGGAAATACTTCCACCATCACCAACCACTCTGAAAGATAAAAAAATGAGAAATGTCATAAGATCATCCATGGCTAATAGCGCTATCAAGTAATAAAGTTAACTTCCATTTGTATAATAAGACTGCTTATAGGCCAGGTAAGGCAGACACAACAGCTATTCCTTATCTCTTTCTTCCTTCGTTACCTCCCATTAGGCTGAAAAAGTGAGGTACTTAGTTTCCTGGCTATCTTTGTAGTTAGGGCTGGCCATGTAATCCAGTTCTAGCCAATGAGATAAAGGGGAAGTATTCTGGGAAGCTTTTAAAGAAGGACCAGAGGCAGTTGGTGCTTATCTTCTTCCTTTTTCCTGCCTCAAACATGAATATGGATGTGATTCCTGGAGCAGACTGCCATTTTATAGTCATGAAGTAATAATACAAGTACAAAAAGCCAACACACTTACAGACAACGGAACATATATAGTATTAGATCTTTGAGGCATTCCTTTAAACCTAGAATATCTGATTTCCAGATTTGTGAGATAAATTGATACCTTTACTGCTTCAGCCACCATTAATGTAGTCTCCTATTGCAGCTAAACACCCATCAACTGATATAACTGGTATTTACCATTGAGTATCTAAGGTTGTTCTCAGAATTTCACGTTGGAAGTAAGTTGCCAAAGTACTGAAATCTAACGCAGTATATGGGTCAATAAAGACAGTTCACAAGACAGAATATATGAAGGGTAGCCAATCGTCAGGCCAAATTCAACTAGCTGCCTGTTTTCCTAAATAAAGTTTTATTCAAATATGGACACACCCATTCCTTTATGTATTACCTATGCCCACAATCATGCTACAGATCAAGTAGTGGTGCAAAAGACTTTATGGTTCACAAAACCCAAAATATTTACTGCCTGGTCCTTTACAGAAAGTATATGCATGCCAACCCATGCTGTAGGTAAATTCCTATCATGCTACTCAAAAGGTATAAAAATTTGATAAGAATAGTACACAAAGATATGGTTTTACTTTGAAAAATATTTTTTGTACTAAGCTGTGGAACAGATGCTGCATATGTTGATAGTACACAGAAAGAAGTGCAAGATGCCACAACCCTGCTTGCCAAACTTACCGGGAAAATAATAGTGCTCTCAGGTTAAAGCATAAAACACACAGAGTAGATGAGAGTGTAGTTATGAAGAGTCACCTTATGAAGAAAGAAAAGCTCCCAGGCTGAGTCTCAACTCTGTAATACTCAATGTTAAGCGTTGGGTAACAAGAAGTAAAGAGGTGGGTGTAGGAACTTAGCAAGAGAAGCGCCTGAAAGGAAGTATTACAGAGGCAAATTTGAGTCTCCTAAGAGAATTTAGAGGTGAGGATATTGTGGGCTACAAATAAGAGGGAATCTATAGTCTATATGACAGATATCTCCATAAGATAAAGATAAATGATACGAGCCATTAAGGTAATACACCTAACTTCCTTTGGTCTGATTCCATGGTCACCTAGATTATTACAACCTTCAGATTATTATATAGCTTTTCAGTTAGATTTCCTACAAAAGATAATGTAATGTTCCTATGAAAATGAGAATTTGGTCTTTGGTTAACCTGGCTGTACTGGAGAGCACCGAACCCATCTCGAGATGCCAATGACACTTCTATGTTTGCAAGCCAGTGCCCTAGATAGACTCTGGAATTCACCCAGGAAGCGGGGACTAATCAGCTTTCTCTGAAGATAACTGCTCACACACCCAGCCAACTATTTTAAACTAGAACTGATGTTCCTATTGGATTAAAGCCTGACGTGAAGTATATATTTTTCAGTTTAAGCACAGCAGTTAGTTTTATAAAGTATTTTGAAAATGCATGAACTTAATGATTTACTATTAAAAGATTATGGAGATATCCTGAACGGCAACTTAAATTACTCTTCCAGATAAAACATATATGGTACTTACATATACTCTTTATTAAATAAACAAAAACAATCCAACGACTGCTTGTCACTTTCTTAAGTATATTTTTATATTTACAGCATATATGTAAACAATATATTTTTCTTTCAAAAATTAGTTATTACAGGATGCATTAACAAGATGCCCTCTGGGAAAATTTCAGCTTTCTTTTAATGAAACTTATTTCAAGGTTAAGTTAAAAGAAGTCACACTAAAGGGAAACCTGTTGTCTTGTTCTGAAAAATGATATGAGAATATTAATAATCTAATAGAATAAATATGCTTTCAATAATGAAACAAAAAAAAACACAACTTCGCAGCTACTGGCTATTTTTATTGTCCTTTGAAGAATTCTCTCCCAAGCTATTGAAACTTAAAGTATCACACTGTGACAGACTTTAATCCCATCTTACCTGGTGTCCACATTTCTAAAGAAGCTGCTTATTGCCTCATCATAAATTCCTTTCTAAAAAGAAAAACATATGTTAATAGCATTTAGGTTTTGCTTCTCGCCCAAATCAAGTTCTTTCAATTTTAATTACATAATACTGTAATGGCTAGGATGAGACTCTGATAAGAAAAAGCAAGTATCACAAAATGCAGAGCCTGACTCTTCCCAATCTCCTTAGAAGAGTAAATGCCAGATCTACAGATAAAGTTCAGCAGGGGGTACTAAAGAAAGGATTTCACCCATAGGACTGTAGGACAGGTCCATCAAATGAGCGTTCTCTGGATTCTTGGTAATCTTTTTAAAAGCTGACCGGTTAAATTAAAGAATACAATAACCACACGTGCTATCTATTTTACAAAGTACTTTCCCATATACAAGTCTCACTGCTCTGCACACGAACACCAATAAAGAGGAGACCCTGAGAATCAGGAAAAATGTTAAGACTAAGGTCGCTGGCCAGTGTTCTTTTAGTTTAGTGTGTGTCTGACAGCAACATGTTTAAAAACCAGTACGTTCTTTACTGGGAAGATCCCATGCATCTTAAACCGGTCAGATGAAAGCTCAAGTCGATTATTTCCTGCGTATGGGCTGGAAGACCTAGCTGACAGGCGAGGGAGGCTCGCGGCGGCGGGCGGGTACCTGGTTGACCGCGGCGTGCTCCCTTAGTGCCAGGTCCCAGAAGCAGCAGCCGATCTGGTTTCCGCACTGGCCGACTGCGACCGAAGGAGAGGAAGGAAAGAGAATAGGACATCAGGCAGGAAACATGGCCGCCGGATTCTGCGGCGACCAGGTCTCTAACCGCCCGGCGTAGCTCACCCTGTACGACCACCGACTGGGTCATGGTGGAGCGCCGCCTGCTCCGGGAGCTTGCTAGCCCGCGGCCGCTTCTGCATTCCCTCCGCAACGGCGCTCTACTAGAGGGCTGCCGTAAGTCACGCTACTGCCGCAAGCCTCTGCCGTCGCTAAGCACGTCCGTAGGTTCAGGCTGAGGTTTTCCGTCAGAAGGCCGCGCAAGTGCACTTGCGTCTCACCGTTACCATAGCGACTGGGCTTCCGGACTGCATATCCTAGCTGCCTCGTCAACATCTTCGAGCATCGGCAGCTCCGGAGGCCGGGGTAACTGGCGGGTAACTAGGCTTTGGAGTGGTATTTTTAAATATGTGTCGTTAAGCTGTTCGTAGGCTATCAGAGGTTTAATTTTTGTTCACAGCCTCAACACCCTGGGCGGTGGATCAGTCCGTTTATTCAGATTGCACGGGACGCTGCGTTAGCATCTCTGTCCAACAAGCCCTTTATTCTAATAGAAAATGAACAATGGCGTTGAGCAAAGAGAAATCCCAGAGAAATAGACATGTCAGGGCACAGTTGAAACTAGATGGTTATACGCTTTGACAAAAATGGCAAAGCTAAGGTCACAGACCCAACCAGTATTTGTTGAACGCTGTATACTCCCCAAATTAACTTGTAGGCTCGCTGGGAAGATTAGAAAGAAATTAAGGCATAGATCCAGTTCCAAGAAGCTTACAATCTAATTGAAGACATACAAGCGAAATACTCAAAGAATTGTGTGGCGTTGACTATAAGTGCAATAGGATTCAGTGGTTGAGGATGTAGATGAGTATATGGAAGTCTGATAGAAGAGACGAGATTAACACTAGGCATTTAGATGGGTATTTAGATGGGATAGAGCAGGAGAAGATTAAAAAGTTAGGCATTATGACAATTACCAACTCCTTAAAATTGTCAAACATTAAAATATGTAAACTTCTATTGATCAAATTAGACCAGATTTTAATTAAGAACTCAAGTACTTCTTTAATGAAATTAATATTTTCCACAAAAATTCTGAAGAACTACAAAACTCTAAGAAGTCTTCTTCGTTTAATAAAAAGTTATATGATATGTGCTATGAATATGTGCTAATATGAACTGTAATATTCAATGGATTAGAACATTTTATTGTCCCACCGAGACACGTAGTAGTAACTGTTAAATTTCTCTGGTAGCTGGTAGGTTTAAAGTTGCAATGGATTTTATATCTTTTGGTAATAGGCGGCTTTTGGTCAGTAAATTGTTGTAGGCTGGATTTATTCTTAACTTCTTACTGAGTCTGGGATCAGTGGTAGAGGTAGAGTTGGGCATTTTAGGTCTTGATGCTAAAGTCCCAAAGTCTGGGGCTTCCAAAATTCGCAAGTCTTGGTCCAGTTTGTAGGCAGTGATGTGAATAGGTCTGTATCAGTGTGTTATCAGTGCTAGGTGAGATGATACACTGGCCTTTGCAGAGCCCTACCCTTCGTGCAGTCCCAGTCATTATTCCCCACACAGGAAAAAGTCCTAACACATCTTATTAATAACTTCAGTCTGTAGAGAATCAGACTGAGAGACAGTTTTTCCTAAGAGTCAAGCAAGGTAGAGCCTCACATGCCAGCCACTCCAAAACTTCCGTATATGCAAACCCAGGTTAGCCAAAGTTGAGATGGGTTGAACTGCAGCGGGCTATTCAGAATATTATAAGCAAGAGAAATGTTTTTGGTTGAAGCTACTGAAATTTTGGGGTGCAGTTTTATTGTAGTGATAGCTGACTAACATACAGAGCAAATAGAGTGAACAGAATTCCACATGCTGAAAATGAAAAAGAAAAAAATTATTGGGAATCCTATGGACTCCTAAAATTGAAGGAAGAAAGGAAGACAAAGATGGAAGGGACAGAGGGAAGGAAGGGGGAGAGGAAGGAAGGAAAGATGTAAAAGATGGATAAAGTACAAGACCTTGGGGTAAAACCTAGCCTAAGAGGGGAGAAAAGAAAATTCATCATATCTACCTTGTGCTGAAGAAGAACTTAAGAATATGAATGCAATAAAACAGGAACTTAAAGACAAGATACTAAAATAATAAGACTCGAGCTCTGTGAGGGCTGAGTCTTGTTATTTTATCCACTACTAGGGATAGTACCTTGCATATAGTAGATAGTAAATAAATATTTGATGAATAAATGAAATAAAATGGAGATAAAAGAACTAAGGAAATTAACTGAAGACAACAACATCCACCTTAAAGGACTTAAAGGAATAATTTTTAAAAGCATTAAGAAGCAGACTAGAGAGATGCACATCAAATTATAATGTAGAGGAAAGTCTTAAAATAATAACAGAATACTAGGCAAAACCCAGAGATATGAAAGTTATTAAAAATAATATGTATGGAGGAGACAAAGATGGCTCAACATAAGATTAACATGTGCCCACAGCAAATGGAGGAAAAAATGTACTTGATAAAAAAAAAAGGAAGAAAAATACATAGATTAAAAGGATACACACTATGTTCTATAGGACAGTTTATAGAAAAATCAACACCAAGACATGTAGCCTCATTAAGTCATTCAACTTTTCAGAATAAAGAGAGAATTTTTTAGGTTCCTAGGCATGAAATGAACAGGGGAGTGGGATGAAGAAAAAACAATTAATTAGACTACTTTAGACTCATCTATAGCACATTCAGTACTGGAAGGCATTGAAAACATGCTGCAAAGTTCTGAAGGGGAATAAAATGTTTTAGAAGAAAATTATTCTATAGCTTTTGTAAGTTATCATTAAGATATAATTCAGATTTGTGGGTGGTCTATCTGTTTTTATTCTTGCTTGCACACCGCCATTTCTGAGCTCATCTCTTTCGCATATAACTTGACAAACAGTAGCAACTGACATGTTATTGTTTTCCAGCCTCTTCTCCCAACCTTTAAATTCGTTAGTTAAATCACATGCCTTCTAGGTTATCACAGTTTTCCAAAGGTTTTTCCCAACAGGTTTGTTCCTGAGTGACATAGATCACTATCCTTTTAGCTTTCCACAACAGTTTCCTTGTTAATTGCTGCTTGACCACTTAGGTATGGTGACTTATATTTGAGATTTTTGTCATAGTGGTACCTAAGTCTGGACCAAAGTCTGTATACCTCAGCATAAACTTTGTTGTGCTGTGGTAACAATCAACCCCAAAATCTCAGTGGTGTAAAACAATAATTTTTTTTTTTGTACATGATACATGACCATTGAGGGGTGTCTGGGGGCTATGCTTTATGTTATCCCCCTTCTGGCACTCAGGCTGATGATCTGCCATTATTTGGTCCATTTTTGATTTATTTGATTTTAAATTGATTAATTATTGTATATATTAATGGGGTACAGTTGATTTTTTGATAAATATTTACATTGTGGAATGATTAAATCAATCTGATTAACATATCCATCATTTCACATACTCAGAATTTTTTTGTGATGAGAACATTTAAAATCTGCTCTTTTAGCAGTTCTGAAATATATATTATTAGTAACTAGTCACCATGCTATGTAATAGATCTGTAAAACTTATTCCTCCTAACTGAAACTTTGTATCCTTTGGACATCTTTCTGCTCTCTATCCCTGTCCTACCCTCCAGCTTTACTACCCTCTGGTAACCACCGTTCTACTCTCTACATTTATGAGCTTGACTTTTTTAGATTCCACATATAAGTGAGATCATGCAGTGTTTGTCTTTCTGTGGCTGGCTAATATCACTTAGCGTAATGTCCTCCAGGTTCATCCATGTTGTCACAAATGACGGCATTTTCTTCTTTTTTAAGGCTGAATAGTATTCCATTGTGTATATATACCACATTTTCTTTATCTGTTTCTTTATTTGTTTATCTATTGATGGATAGTTAGGTTGCTTCCATATCTTAGGTATCGTGGATAATGCTGCAGTAAACATGGGAGGGCAGATATCTTTTTGACATACTTGTTTCAGTTCCTTTGGATATATATCCAGAAGTGGGATTGCTGGATCATATGGTGATTCTATTTTTGACTGAGGAATCCATACTGTTTTCCATAATGGCTGTATTAATTTGATTCCCACTGCCAGTGTTAAAAAGGCTCTTTTCTCCACATCCTAGCCAACATTTATCTTTTATCTTTTTGATAGCTGCCATTCTAAAAGGTGTGAGGTGATAAATATCATTATGTTTTTAAATTTTCATTTCCCTAATGATTAGTGATATTGAGTATTTTTTCATGTATCTGTGGCCATTGTATGTATTCTTTTGAGAAACGTCTATTCCGGTTCTTTGCCCATTTTTAATTGGGCTATGTGTTTTCTTGTGAAGTTGTTTGACTTCTTTATGTATTTTTGGATATTGGCCCCTTAGCAGATGTATGGTTTATAAATATTTTTCCTAATCTGTGAGTTGTCTCTTCATTATATTGTTTCCTCTGCTGTGCAGAAGCTTTTTAGTTTGATGTAATCCCTTTTGTCTACTTTCGCTTTTGTTCCTGTGCTTTTTGGGTCATATCCAAGAAATCATTGCCCAAACTAATGTTGTGGAGACATTTTCCTGCTTTCTCCTAGTAGTTTTAATTTCAGGTCATATGTTTGAGTCTTTAGTTAATTTTGGTTGATTTTTATTTATGATGTGAGATACATTTCTGGTTTTTGTGGTAGAGACAAACTCAGGAGGGTCTTACACTAGCAATTAATGGTTGCTCATAATTCACTGACTAAAACTAATCACATGGGCTCCAAGTAATCATAAGGTGGCCAGGAATTTCAATTTCTGGAAAAAAGAAAGCCAGAAATATTTGATAAACACTTGCGTGTACTGCACAAGCATTCTGAGACATTACATCAAAATACAGCATCTGTGGTAGGCATCCTCCAAGATGGCACCCAATGATCTCTGTCTCCTGTTCTTGTTTAAGCCCCTCTCCTTGAGTGTAGGCTAGACCTAATGACACCTTTCTAATGAATAGAGTACAAACACAGCCCAATGGCCACACTGAGTTGAGGAGACAGCGTTAGAAATTTTAGAGGATCAGACAGCTAGAATTTGCAGGGCAGAATGCCAAAGAGGAGAGAGTATGCAAAAAGAAAGCTCTGAAAATCTTTAGGGAGTTCCTCATGAGCCTAAACTGAGTGCTGATCCTTGCATGGATTCATGGAAACTATGTAAGACTGAGGAAAGAACCACTGGAAATAAGCGGGCAGAACAATTCCTAGGGTTCACATAGGGCTAGGACTAATTCACATTCCCCGTATCTTGAGTGGAGAAACCTTAAAATAGCTGGAACATTGAGTACTCAGAAAGGTACCTCAGTAGTGGAGAAAAATTAGCCCTGGATGAAAGGCTGTTGTGATCTAGCCTAAGAGAGCATGAAACCAAGCCTCCAAAGAGCCAGGCTGTTTCCAAATAGCTGTGTCCCAGACCAAAACTTAAAAATACTTAGAGGAATAAAAATAAAATTGTTTAGCAATGTAAAATCACAATGCCTGGCACTCAAGTCAAAAATTGCCAGATATGCAAAGATGAGTCCCATAATGAGGTGAAAAATTAGTTAAAAATAGAACAAGAAATGGCAGAAATGAAAGAATTAGTAAACATAACAGTTACATAAAATTAAAAGAACATTAAAGCAGTATATGTTAAAGAGGACAGAAGGAAGCCCAGGCAGACTGAGAAGGGACAAAGAAATACGAAAAAGAGATCCCAATTAGACTTCTAGAGATGGAAAGTACAATATCTAAGGTGAAAAATGGATGGAATAAAGAGCAGATTAGACATTAGGCAAAAGAAAAGATTAGCAAACTTAAAGATGTAGCAATGGAAACTGTGCAAAATAAAACAGAGAAGAAAAGATTTTTTTAAAAAGGAGAACTAGTGAACTGTGGCACAACTTTCAACAGTGTAATATACATGTAACTGGCATGCCAGAGGAGGGAACAAAAATTACTTGAAGAAACAATGCCTAAAAAATCTACCATCAGAGAATACTACAAACACCTCTATGCAAATAAACTAGAAAATCTAGAAGAAATGGATAAATTCCTCGACAAATACACCCTCCCAAGACTAAACCAGGAAGAAGTTGAATCTCTGAATAGACCAATAACAGGTCCTGAAATTGTGGCAATAATCAATAGCTTACCAACCAAAAAGAGTCCAGGACCTGATGGATTCACAGCTGAATTCTACCAGAGGTACAAGGAGGAACTGGTACCATTCCTTCTGAAACTATTCCAATCGATAGAAAAAGAGGGAATCCTCCCTAACACATTTTACGATGCCAGCATCGTCCTGATACCAAAACCTGGCAGAGACATAACCAAAAAAGAGAATTTCAGACCAATATCCTTGATGAACATTGATGCAAAAATCCTCAATAAAATACTGGCAAACCGAATCCAGCAGCACATCAAAAAGCTTATCCACCATGATCAAGTGGGCTTCATCCCTGGGATGCAAGGCTGGTTCAACATACGCAAATCAATAAATGTAATCCAGCATATAAACAGAACCAAAGACAAAAACCACATGATTATCTCAATAGATGCAGAAAAGGCCTTTGACAAAATTCAACAACCCTTCATGCTAAAAACTCTCAATAAATTAGGTATTGATGGGACATATCTCAAAATAATAAGAGCTATCTACAACAAACCCACAGCCAATATCATACTGAATGGGCAAAAACTGGAAGCATTCCCTCTGAAAACTGGCACAAGACAGGGATGCCCTCTCTCACCGCTCCTATTCAACATAGTGCTGGAAGTTCTGGCCAGAGCAATCAGGCAGGAGAAGGAAATAAAGGGTATTCAATTAGGAAAAGAGGAAGTCAAATTGTCCCTGTTTGCAGATGACATGATTGTATATCTAGAAAACCCCATTGTCTCAGCCCAAAATCTCCTTAAGCTGATTAGCAACTTCAGCAAAGTCTCAGGATACAAAATTAATATACAAAAATCACAAGCATTCTTCTACACCAATAACAGACAAACAGAGAGCCAAATCATGAGTGAACTCCCATTCACAATTGCTTCAAAGAGAATAAAATACCTAGGAATCCAACTTACAAGGGATGTGAAGGACCTCTTCAAGGAGAACTACAAACCACTGCTCAATGAAATAAAAAAGGATACAAACAAATGGAAGAACATTCCATGCTCATGGGTTGGAAGAATCAATATCGTGAAAATGGCCATACTGCCCAAGGTAATTTATAGATTCAATGCCATCCCCATCAAGCTACCAATGACTTTCTTCACAGAATTGGAAAAAACTACTTTAAAGTTCATATGGAACCAAAAAAGAGCCCGCATCGCCAAGTCAATCCTAAGCCAAAAGAACAAAGCTGGAGGCATCACGCTACCTGACTTTAAACTATACTACAAGGCTACAGTAACCAAAACAGCATGGTACTGGTACCACCACAGAGACATAGATCAATGGAACAGAACAGAGCCCTCAGAAATGATGCCGCATAGCTACAACTATCTGATCTTTGACAAACCTGACAAAAACAAGAAATGGGGAAGGGATTCCCTATTTAATAAATGGTGCTGGGAAAACTGGCTAGCCATATGTAGAAAGCTGCAACTGGATCCCTTCCTTACACCTTATACAAAAATTAATTCAAGATGGATTAAAGACTTATATGTTAGACCTAAAACCATTAAAATCCTACAAGAAAACCTAGGCAATACCATTCAGGACATAGGCGTGGGCAAGGACTTCATGTCTAAAACACCAAAAGCAATGGCAACAAAAGCCAAAATCGACAAATGGGATCTCATTAAACTAAAGAGCTTCTGCACAGCCAAAGAAACTATCATCAGAGTGAACAGGCAACCTACACAATGGGAGAAAATTTTTGCAACCTACTCATCTGACAAAGGGCTAATATCCAGAATCTACAATGAACTCAAACAAATTTACAAGAAAAAAACAAACAACCCCATCAAAAAGTGGGCAGAGGACATGAACAGACACTTCTCAAAAGAAGACATTTATGCAGCCAAAAAACACATGAAGAAATGCTCCTCATCACTGGCCATCAGAGAAATGCAAATCAAAACCACAGTGAGATACCATCTCACACCAATTAGAATGGCCATCATTAAAAAATCAGGAAACAACAGGTGCTGGAGAGGATGTGGAGAAATAGGAACACTTTTACACTGTTGGTGGGACTGTAAACTAGTTCAACCATTGTGGAAGTCAGTGTGGCGATTCCTCAGGGATCTAGAACTAGAAATACCATTTGACCCAGCCATCCCACTACTGGGTATATACCCAAAGGACTATAAATCATGCTGCTATAAAGACACATGCACACGTATGTTTATTGCGGCACTATTCACAATAGCAAAGAGTTGGAACCAACCCAAATGTCCAACAACGATAGACTGGATTAAGAAAATGTGGCACATATACACCATGGAATACTATGCAGCCATAAAAAATGATGAGTTCGTGTCCTTTGTAGGGACATGGATGAAACTGGAAAACATCATTCTCAGTAAATTATCGCAAGGACAAAAAACCAAACACCGCATGTTCTCACTCATAGGTGGGAATTGAACAACGAGAACTCATGGACACAGGAAGGGGAACGTCACGCTCCGGGGACTGTTGTGGGGTGGGGGGAAGGGGGAGGGACAGCATTAGGAGATACATCTAATGCTAAATGACGAGTTAATGGGTGCAGGAAATCAACATGGCACATGGATACATATGTAACAAACCTGCACATTGTGCACATGTACCCTAAAACCCTAAAGTATAATAAAAAAAAAAAAAAAAAAAATTTCAAATCTGATAAGCATTATGCATCCACAGATCCAAGAAGCTCGGTGAACCTTAGGCACAAGAAACAGAAAGAAAACTATGCCGAGTACATTATAATCAATTTGCTTAATATCAGTGATAAAAAGCAAATATTAAAGCCAGCCAGAGAAAAAAGACATATATAGAGGAACAAAGATAAAAAAGTCAACAGACTTCTTGTTGGGAACAATGCAAGCCGGAACATAGTGGACCCAAATCTTTAAAGTACTTAAAGAAAACAAAACTGCTAATTGAGAATTCTATACCCAGTTAACATATTGTTCCACAATGAGTATGAAAAGAGATATAAAAGCTAAATTAATTAGTCACCAACAGACCAGCACTGTTAAATGAAAACATTCAGGCAAAGGGAAAATTATGTTGTAAGAAAATCTGGACCTACTCAAAGGGATAAAGAGCACTGAAAATGATGAAAATGTAGATGAATATAGAAGATGTCTCTTGTTTTAAAGACAATTGCTTAAAGGAAAATGTGTAATGACATGCATGGGGTTTGTACTATAGATAGAATTAAAATATATGACAACAAAATTATATATAGTGGGAGAGGGGAAATGGAATATACTTTTATATGGTTCTTCTAGTATATGTGAAGTGGTATAATGTTATTTGGAGGCGGACTATGAAAAGTTAAATATGTATACTATAAACCCTAAAGTAACACAAAACAAAACACAAAGGTGTATAGTAATAAACCAATAATGGAATAAAATAGATTCATAAAATATATTCAGTTGATCCAAAAGAATGGAATAAGAAGAAAAGGACACAAAGAACTGATGGCACAGATAGAATACAAAAAGCAAGATGGCAAATTTTAATTCAACCATATCTATCATATTAAATATTAATATAAATGATAAAAATACCCTAATTTCAAGATAGAGGTAATCACAGTGGGTAAAATAAGCAAGACTCAAATATATACTGGTTATAAGAAACCCACTTGGAATATAATAACCAAATTGGTTAAAAATAAAAGAATAGGAAAAGATATGTCATACTAAAATTAATGAATGAAGAGTAGCTATACAAGTATCAGAAAAGTAGACTATAGAGCAAAGATATCAGACATATTTCATAATGATAAAAGTGTCATTTCATCAAGAGGCTGTAACAATACTAAATATTTATGCACCAAATAATAGCTTCAAAATACCTGAAGTAAAAACTGCAGAATAGAAAGGAGAAGTAAATAAAATTACAATTATTGTTGGAGATTTCACACCCTTATTTCAGTAGTTGATAAACCAAGTATATAGAAAATCAGTAAGAATATGGAAGACTTGAACAATTCTGTCAATCAACAAATTACTTACATAGAACACTGAAGCCAGCTATAGCAGCATATACATTCAAGTACGTGTGGAACATTTACCAAAGCAGTTTATATTCTGGCTATAAAAACAACTCTAAATAAATTTAAAAGAATTCAAGTCATACAACAAATATTCTCTGACAAAAATGGAACCTAATTAGAAATCAGTAACAGAAAACTAGAATATTCCTAAATATTGGAAAATACTTATATAGAACACTGAAGCCAACTATAGCAGCATATACATTCAAGTATGTGTGGAACATTTGCCAAGGCAGTTTATATTCTGGCTATAAAAACAAGCCTAAATAAATTTAAAAGGATTCAAGTGATACAAAGAATGTTCTCTAACAAAAATGGAACCTAATTAGAAATCAGTAACAAAAAAGTAGAATATTCCTAAATATTGGAAAATTAAACAATGTAATTGTAAACAACTCATAGGTCAAAGAAAAAAACAAAGAAAAATTTTAACTGAAGGAAATGAAAATACAAAATTAAAAAATTTGTGGAATGCAGCTAAAGGAGTGCTTTGATGGAAATTTATAGAATTAAATATTTACATTAGAAAAGAAGAAAGCACTAAAATCAATGACCTAAGCTTCTATCTTAAGAAATTAGAAAAAGAAAAGCAAATTAAGCCCAAAATAGACAGAAGAAAAGAAATAATAAAGATTGGAGTGGAAATCAAATAAATAGTAAATAGAAAATAGAGAAAAATCAATGAAACCTAAATATGTGTCCTGAGAAATTAAAATTCTTTGATGGGCTTCCTTGTTCATAAGATAAAGTCTAAAATTTTAACTTGAGTTTTTGCTCCTGCATGATTTGGCCTGTACTTATGTCTCAGACTCTCTTTATTTTCTGTTTTCCATGCTGTGGTTATGCTGGCCTTTCAGATTTTTTATTGTCTTTACTGGCATGACCTTTGCACATGCTGTTTTCCTCTTTGCCCCCTCCTCAACTGTGTCAGTGTTTTTTTTCTCCCACTCATTTCCACCTAATTAATGCCCCCTCGTCTCTTAGATTTAGATTAAATATCCTAGACTAAAACAAATCCTATCGTAACCTACAAAATCTACCATAATAGGAACTGTGTTTGTTTTTGCTTAATCTTTTATCTTTAACACTTAACACATGCCTGGCTCATGGTGGATTCTCAGCAAATATTCATTAAATGAATGAATGAAGTCCATGGGTCTTTTTTTCTTAGAACATGACAAGTTCAAATATCACTCATTTTCTGCATCTCATGAATTAATATCTTGAGAATTGAAAGACTATTGCTCTAAAGCTTACGATACTTAAGGGGGTATTTGGATACTTCACCATCTTTTTATTCACCATTTGTATTGCCCTTGTTTATCTATTGCTTTATGAAAATGTGCTGGAGACTCAAGTTCCTTTTGTCTTCTGATGTATCATTCTAATGTTGTAAAGTTTCATCATTAAGGCTACTGTTTGGTTTGTTTCATTGTATCACCCATTCTAAAGAAGCATGGTATGCCAAATTGACTAGTTAAAATGGTAAATTACAGGATTTTAAGAATACCCCACTTACAGATACTTTACTTCATATATATCCGTGACTAAAAAGTGAAATCAGTGTCTCAATACTCTGATTTCAAGAATGACACAAAAATATGTAGGAAGTAGTGCTGATTGAATTCTTGTGTCCCAGTCATTGGCTTTATACATGTTAGATTGTTTTTAATTCCTCACGACAACTCTGTAAGGTAAGAATTAATACCATTTTACAGACAAACTTTCAATGATTTGCTTAAAATCTCAGAGCTAACATTGTGTCAAAATTCAAACCTGGCTGGGCACAGTGGGCTCATGCCTGTAACCTTAGCACTTTGGGAGGGCAAGGTGGGTGGATCACTTGAGCCCAGGAATTTGAGACTGGCCTGGGCAACATGGTAAAACTCTGTATCTACAAAAAAATACAAAATTAGCTGGGCATGGTGGTGTGCACCTGTAGTCCCAGCTACTTGAGATGCTGAGGCAGGAGGATTGCTTGAGCCCAGGAGCTTGAGGCTGCATGCAGTCAGCCATGATCATGCCACTGCACTCCAGCCTGGATGACAGAGGAAGACCCTGTCTCAAAAAAAAAAAGAAAAAGAAAAAGAAAAAAAAATTCTAACTGAATTCTGATGCTAAAACCTATCATTCTCCCACTGCTACCACCTCTCAGACATGTAAACTATTACATTTTTTTGCCATCCTAAGGACCACATGTTTAGGTCCTAATGATACCTTAGCTCACAATGGCCAGCAATTATTTGTTTGTGTGACTGTGACACCGTCAGTTATTTTTCCAAGCTAAAATGGTGATCAACTTAGTCACAGATAGTACCCTAGTAAGAAAAAGAAGGTAAAGGTAAGATTGTATCCAACATCAAGTTAATTCTTATGTAAAATGCCAGTTTTCTATAACATGAGTCATATGAAAACACAACAGTGGTAAAAATGCTCACTAATGTTTAATAGTTTAGTCATCAGATATGAAAACTGAAAAACTGCTTAGCTGAAGAGTTATGTTCTGGTATAAGGGTTAAACTAAACATTACTGAGTAGAGGAGATGTTCATGAGGTGAGCTATTGATCTAGAAGCCAAGAATGAGTTGGGAGAGGGAGAGCAGCTAGAGAAATGAGCAGAGAAGCAGCCCAGGGCCCAGGGAACAGAATAATGAGGACAGTACAAGATGTATTCTTCCTTTCGCCCAGGCGCGGTGGCTCACGCCTGTAATCCCAGCACTTTAGGAGGCCAAGGCGGGTGGATCACGAGGTCAGGAGATCGAGACCATCCTGGCTAACACGGTGAAACCCCGTCTCTACTAAAAATACAAAAAATTAGCCGGGCACGGTGGCGGGTGCCTGTAGTCCCAGCTACTCGGGAGGCTGAGGCAGGAGAATGGTGTGAACCCGGGAGGCAGAGCTTGCAGTGAGCCAAGATAGCGCCATTGCACTCCGGCCTGGGCGACAGAGCGAGACTCTGTCTCAACAACAACAACAAAAAAGATGTATTCTTCCTTTCACAATTGTAATTATTCCAGCCATTTTGGGAATTTGAAGACTCTCTTGAAGAAACAGGAAAAAAAAATAAGGTTAGTCCAGGTATTAGAGAGAGGGTGTAAAGAATCCCATGTAAGAGTTATAGAGAAATTTGTAAAGGTACAATTTGGGTTTGAGGATATTGGAGTGGGATGAGGATGTAGATAGATTGGATTTATTTGGGATATTATAAGAGAAGGTCTAGGAGAGAAAGGGAATGAGGAAAACAGGATATAAAATGAGAAGAATCTCAATTCTGATTTAGTACAGATGGATTAGACTGTAGGTCCCCATTCATGGATGAAAATACTAATATTATAGGGAAATAAGCCAGTAAAAACAAGAATGAAACCCTCCAAAAAGCTTTAGAGAAAATTTTTAGCTAAGCCTCAGCTTGTTGGAGCTATGCATTGAGATACTTGATTCTTTAGCAGGTAGGAAACTATGTGAAAGAATCTCGTGATGTCATAATTTCCGGGTGTCACTGGAACATTTGATCATCATTCCTTCCGCAATTCCAGCCTTCTATGGAAGGCCAGTAGAAAGCATTGATTTATTCACCTCTGCAGGAATCAGACTCAGCCTCTTTTGGTAAGTCTATTTATCTTTGATCAAATTAGCTAAATGTTAATACCTGCATAGATAGGTAGTTATACTAAACCACAGAGTTTACGATGGTTTCACTAAATCATCAATGAGCAAAGCACTTTTTTCTTGATATTGACACACAGCCTATAAAAGTTATCATATTCAAATTTTTAAACCTTAGTTTAGTTTTATTATTACCACCAATAAACACTTACTTTTAGGCATAGAATACTGTACTAGGCATAAGAAATAGTTGCACCATTTTAAATTTTTCCTACCCTTCGTGTGCTAATAGTTGAATACATTGCGTACTAATAGTTGAATACATGCAAATTATTTCAGGATAGAGCTATTAAATGTCCACTGTGTGACAAGCACTGTTCTAGGTATTAAGCATTCAGGGATGACAAAGACAGACTTGGAATGAGGGGGGATATTAAACATTTACAAAAAATGAGGGTAGTGTTTCTCAACAGTGGGCAGTTTTGCCTCTCTCTCCCACCAGGGGACATTTGACAATGTCTATAGACATTTTGGACTGTCGCAACTTTGGGAGAGGGGTACTCTTTGCATCCAGTGGGTGAAGGCCTTGAATGCTGCAAAACATCCTACAGTGCACAGGACAGTATCCTCCCTCCCCAGCTAAGAACTGTCTGATCCCAGCTGTGAATAGTGTCATGGTTGAGAAACCCTGAATTAGAAGGATAACTGTTACGAAGCAGAAATAAAGGTTGCTATGAAAACTTAGATAATGGGGGTTATAAAAGTAAGTTATAGAGTAAGTAAAATATAAATTCAGACTTAATGGATTGCATTGGCCATAGCAAGTGAAGGGTGGGAGCAGGGGGTAGGGAAGAGTTCCAAGGTGGGCAGTAAGGAGTTCATTTATGTGTGTTTGTGTGTATATATCATATCTATTTCATAATAAATTTCCTATCTCAGGTATACTTGCAGACATTTATATATATTTACTAATGCTCAGTAGTACTGCTAAATAATAATAGTTAACATTTACTGAGCACTTACTGTGTGTTAGGCACTGCACTTTACGTGTATTACCTTACTTAATCCTCACTATTATGCTAGAAGTAGAAAATATTATCACCAATGTACCTTTGAGAAATATAGATAAGTACCTTGACTAAGATCACATAGTTGGGAAGGGCCAGAGCGAGGGACTCTACTGTGACTGTAGAGAAGCAGAGGGGAAATGAATAATCACCTGGAACTGAAGGATTAGCTGAAGATATCTTGGTGAATGTGAAACTGTGCTCCAAAGGAAGAGGAGGGCATAGATAGATAGAGAGGTGCTTGTTGATTGGAACAACCATTTAAAGGCATACAGAATTTTGTTTTCACACAGCAGAAATGGTCTTCAGTTATGTTAACCATAGAGTACATTTTCCTTGCATCGCTTGGTGGTTATTTTGTATTTTTTGCAAGACTTAAATTGTACATAAGGGATAGTTGTGAAATACAGTATTTTAAACACTATTTTTAGCTATTTAAAAATAGAATAACATTCAGAATGTTTCTGTATGTCTATAACAAAATAGTAATATTAAAAATTCCAAGAGCAGGCACGTTGTGTGCACCTGTAGTTCCAGTTACTCAGGAGGCTGAGGCAGGAGGATCACTTAAGCCCAGGGTTTCAAAATTGTAGTGCACTACGATTGCACTTGTGAATAACCATTGCACTCCAGCCTGGCCAACATAGTGAGACACTGACTCTTTAAAACATTCCATACAAGTCTTTGAAGACAATCTATCTCCACCCCCAATATTTTAATTTTCTAATCTAGGTTTTCAATATTTTAACTTTCTGATCTAGGTTTTCAGTGAGTTATGCCTTTTCGATTTGGAACCCAGCCAAGGAGGTTTCCAGTGGAAGGAGGAGATTCTTCAATTGAGCTGGAACCGTGGCTGAGCTCCAGTGCTGCCTGTAATGGGAAGGAGATGTCACCAACCAGGTAAAGTCTTCTGTCCTCACAAGTGAGGAGATATGTATCGGCTATCATCGATACAACCTTCAGCTGATATTCAGTATTAGCAAGAAAAAACCCTCAGCAATTCAAAAACATTGTTGTTTCTAAATTCGTATTAACAGAGCCCAGTTTTCCTTAGTGTAGAGTCTGTATTTTGTAGTTCTGTAAGTCTTGGTGATAGACCAATTCATTCTCTCTCTTTCTGGTACATTTTTAGCTATTAACAACAACAACAAAAACACAATTACCTTTGCACCAACCTAATAGATTGTTTTGTTGATAGCTTCACGATTAGATAACATTCAATTAAACAAACAAAACTTCAGTGCTAGTGTGTACAGGGCACTGTGCCAGGCATAAGGCTAAAAATATGAAAAAGACTTAGACCTCAGATTTAATGTCACTTTGGCTTTGATTAGTATCACTTTGGCTTTGCTGTGATCTTTGGCAGAAAGAGTGATATAGAATATGAAGATTCTGTGAGACAAAGTGTTTTTGCAGAATGATTAGTTCCACTTCTCTGATGTTTACCATAGCAAAACCTTAGCTACTACACTGTTAGATTCTCATGGCTTGGACATTTTGGGAACACAGATTTAAGTTTAACAGGTGTAGGTATTTAAAAATCGGAGTTAGTCAAGGATAAAATGGGCTGCTTTGGGAAGTAGTGAGCTCTTGATCTTTAGAAATGTTAAAGGCTGAATGACTATTTGGTGGGAATGTTGGAAAGGAAATTCATATACTTGATGTATTTTTGGACTAGGTGTCATTTAAGGGCCATTTCAAATCTGAGATTCTATCAACATTTGAACAGTATGTGGAATACTATGTTCAGTTTTGTATTTTACCACAAACATTCTTGTTTTGAAATCACTCAACTGAGGTGATTTAGGGTGCGTATGCACATTAATTGCTACAATATTATCACTTATGTTTGTAACTATGCACTTTTGTTTTGCCATTTAGCAATCGTTGCATACCTTTCAAAATGAATATCTGGAGGATTATCTTTGAATATATGAATTTCCTGTGATTAAATATACGTCAGAGGCCACAATTTCTTTGTTATATCCATCTAAAATGGGTGCCTCATCAGCATCACCATGTTGTACTCATTTTATGACATTCAGAGATTTCAGAGTGATTATAACAGTTAAATATATAATCAAACTTTGGTGCTCTGAAAAAAAATATTTCCTCTTTTTAGTATCTAACTACATGTCATCTGCTTTTTTATTCAGGCAACTCCGGAGGTGCCCTGGAAGTCATTGCCTGACAATAACTGATGTTCCTGTCACTGTTTATGCAACAATGAGAAAGCCACCTGCACAAAGCAGCAAGGAAATGCATCCTAAATAGCACCATTAAGTCTTTTGTCAAGGTCTGACTAGGTCAAGGGTAATGGACCAGTATCATCTGGTGATCTGGTAAACAAATAAAAGTGGTGGCACCTTTAGATGATGACAACAGTTGAGCTATTTACTTTTAGTAAGACCGACAGAAATGTAGTCAGTAAAGCACACGTAGTGATAGGCTATCATTTATGTCTGATACATAAGACAGAATAATATTTCACAATTAGAAAGTACCTTAGAGATCATCTTGCTCACAGTAGATCATTAATATCAATAATTAAAGATGAAGCTTAATCCACCATGGTCATCAGTGAGGTGGGGCTTATTCTAAATGCTTAATGTGTCTTAAGCTCATTTCCTTGTTCATACTTGGGTTGCTACTTGGCTAAATCCTTTCACCTTAGTACCCCAAGCCAGTTTCCTGGCTTGATATTATTTGATAATGCTCTGCTCAGGAATAATTATATTGGGTGAGAAATGGAGACCTGGGGTTGTGTGTTTTGGAAGAGTATTCAAGATCAAAGAAAGTTCTTAGTCCATGGTTAATCTGCAAGGCATTTAAGCTACTTCCATAGGGGAGCCCAGATTGTTGGTTAAATGTATTGATAATGAAGTCAAAGCTGTGGTTCTAACCCCGATTTTTCCAAGAAAAATGATGTCCGGTTATCACTTTGTACCTGAAGTGCTGACCAGGTATCTTGATAAATTGTTTACAGTAGGTATTGAGAAACCTCATGTGGATTTTTTAATTTGGTTAGATGTGGGATCACTTTTGAGGTTGAGGCCAGCTCTCTATGTTCTCTTTTTCTTCTTGCAGTAGTCCGGAGAAACTCAGCCTGCTTTCCTTTCCTCTTGATGGCTGTCAGCATCCGTCTAATGAAATTGTCTTCTCCAAAAGACTGACTTTAGGATCAGATACAATTTTCACCAGTGTTTTTTGTCTACCTTGCTGCTTCTGAAAATATACATATAAGCCTTTTAAAATGAAAAGTTTATTAACTTATAATTAAATAGACATAGATGCATATGTGTTACATTAGGTGAAAAGAAAAACTGCCAGGGAGTTATAAGAGGAAAAACTCTCAGAGCTCACACTGAGCTGGGAGGTGTTTGAATGCCAACCAGTTAAAGTGGAAAGATCTTGAACATGTGGGGCATTGAGTAGAGACTCAGAAAGGTCGTACTTTCATAAGAGATCCAAACTGGAGCTAGACTAAAGGCTAGTGTATACCAACTTTAAGAAAGCTTAAAAATAAGCCTTGAGAGACTCAAGATGATCTCTAAGTCACCTCATTTTATCTGCCAAATAAAAATAGAACATTCCTTAAAGGAAGAAAACAAAATTGAGGCAGGAAATTGCCTGAGGCTGGAGAAAGAATGACAGGAAGGAGAAAGGAGTGATGAAAAATTCCTCAGAGGGCCGGGCTTGGTGGCTTACACCTGTAATCCTGGCACTTTGGGAGGCCGAAGTGGATGGATCATCTGAGGTCAGGCATTCGAAGCCAGCCTGGCCCACATGGTGAAACCCCGACTCTACTAAAAATACAAAAATTAGTCAGGTATGATGGGCGGGTACCTGTAATTCCAGCTACTTGGGAGGCTGAGGCAGGAAAATCACTTGAACCCAGGAGGCGGAGGTTGCAGTGAGCTGAGATTGCACCACTGTGCTCCAGCCTAGGCAACAGAGTGAGACTTTGTCTCAAAAAAAAAAAAAGAAAAATTCCTCAGAGCCCATACAAGGCTGGGTAGAATATGTGTTTCAACAATAGTGGATCTTTTAATATAGTACATGGATTATTGAGTACAGTCTTCAGCAAGATATTGGCAAAGTAGGGTTAGGGTTAGGTTAGGGAGATGGGAATAGACTGAAGACTACTCTGGACTTGCCATAACAGAATTTAAGAGCAACATTTGAAAGGATCAAACTGATTTCAAGTAACTTGACTGCATCCAAGGGGAGACAACCCATCAAAATAAAAATAAAAACTACAATAAAATCCAGCACCAAAAGTGTAACATTCACAGTGATTAGCATCTAATAAAAAATTACCAAGCATGAAAAAAAAAAAAAAAGGAAAAGGCAATCCACAGTCAAGAGAATCTTTAGTCAATGGTAACAGACTGAGAATGACAGATGACGGCATTAGTAAATGATATGGTTTGGCTCTGTGTCCCAACCCAAATCTCATGTTGAATTGTAATCCCCAGTGTTGGGGGAGGAACCTGATAGGAGGTGACTGGATTATGGTGAACACCTATATGGATATGAATATGGAGTATTCTCTATGGATATGGAGAACACCCCTTGGTGTTCTCATAATAGTGAGTGAGTTCTCACCAGATCTGGTTGTTTAAAAGTGTGTAGCACTTCCCCCTTTTCCCTCTGTCTCTCCTGCTCCACCATGGTAAGATGTGCTTGCTTCCTTTTGCCTTCTGCCATTGTAGGTTTCCTGAGGCCTCCTGGCCATGCTTCTTGTTAAGCATGTGGAACTGAGTCATTTAAACCTTTTTTCTTCCTAAATTACACAGTCTCAGGTAGTTCTTTATAGCAGTGTGAAAATGGACAAATAAAGTAGACCAGCTACCATAAATATCATTCAAATAGTAGATAAAAGCATAATGAAGAAATAAATGGAAGGTATAAAAATGACCCAAATAGAACTTTTAGAGATGAAAAATACAATATCGGAAGTAATAATATATACTGAATAGGATTAAGAGATTAGATACTGGAGAAGAAAATATTAATGAACTTGAAGATACAGCTATATAAATTATCCAACATTAAGTACAAAGAAAAAAGCAATTAAAAAAGAGTATAAGTTTTGTGTTTCATTATCAAGCAGTCTAATATATATGTAAGTGGCTTCTCAGAAGAATGGAGGGGGATAGAAAAATGTTTGAAGAAATAATGGTCAAATTTTCCCCCAATTTGATGAAAACTATAAACTCACAGATCCAAGTATCTTAACCAACCCCAAGGAGAAGAAACATGAAAACAAAACAATGACATGTCCTAATTAAATTGAAGAGAAAAATCTTAAAACTTGATATTAAATGACACATGCATTCAGAGAAACAAAAATAAGAATGAGAGCACACTTTTAATCAGAAGATATGAAGGCAAAAAGGCAATGGAGCAAGATCTTTAAAGTATCTTTCAGAAATGAAGGTGAAGTAAAGACTTTTCAGCCAAACAAATGCTGAGAGAATTCATCACTAGCAGATCTACACTATAAAAAACGTTCAAGGAAGTTTTTCAAGCAGAAAGAAAATAGTACTAGATGGAAATTTGGATCTTTAGAAAGAAAGAACACAAGAAATGGAAAATATGTGGATAAATATATAGGCTTTAAAATTTTTTAAGCACTAATAGGTAACTGTTTAAGGCAAACTATGGCAATGATATTTTATGTAAAAGTATAATGTATAATACTAGCAAACAAAGGAGGAGGAAAATAGAAGTTTACTTTTGTAATTCGTAGACTATTTGTGAAATGACATAATGGTATTTGACAATAGATTGTGATGAAGTAAAACTTGAGTTATCTCTAAAACCTAACAAACAGAGTTAGAGCTAATATAGTAGCTCTAACTATTGTATGGTGGAGAGTAAATGTAATAAATATTACTCATTTAATTCTAAAGAAGACAGGAAAAGAGGAAAGAAGGAACAAAGATAATACATTTAAACCATATCATATTGATATTTGCATTAATTACAGAAGGTCTAAATTTCAGTTAAAAGGCAGAGATTGTCAGATTGGCTAGAAAAGAAGATGCAACTATAAGCTGTCTACGTGAGCCCACCTTAAATACTAAGACTCAGATAAATTAAAAGTATAAAAGGATAGAAATAGATATGCCATGCAGACATTAATCTGAAGAAAGCTGGAGTAGCTATGTTAATAATAGACAAGAAGATTTCAGAGCAAAGAATTTACAGAGGTAAAGAGAGACAATTCATAATGATAAAGGGGTCAAGACATCAAGAGTACCTAACAGTCTTAAATGTTTATGCCAGAGCTTCAAAGTACATGAAGCAAAAACTGATGCAATTGAAAGGAGAACTAACTCCACATTTGTAGTTCAGGATTTAAGCTGGTAGAACAAGTAAACAGAATCAGTAGGGATATAGAGGACATGATAACCGATATGGAACACTTTACCTGGGAACAGCAGAATACTGTATATTCTCTTCAAGTGCACATGGAAAATTTACCAAGTAGAATATATTGTAGGCCACAAAACAAGTTTCAATAAATTGAAAAGTATTCAAAATATGGAAGGGTATTCAAAATATGGAAGGGTATGCAAAATATGTCCTACAGTAGAATTAAATTATAAATTAATAACAGAAAGATACCTAGAGAATCTCCAAATATTGGAATACTAAATGATACACTTCTGAATAACCCATGAATAAAAGAAGAAATGATTGAATAAATCAGAAAGTGCTTTGAACTGAATGAAAAAAAAACACAGCATATCAAAATGCATGGGTAGTGCTTAGAGAGAATTAAGGCAATAAATTATTTCATTAGAAAAGAAGAAACATCTCAAGGCAATGATCTAAGCTTCTACCTTAAGAAAACAGAAAAAAATGAGCAAACTAAATCCAAAATAGAAAGAAAGAAGTAATAAAGAGCAGAAACAATGATATAAGAGCAGGTAAATAATAGAGAAAATCAATAGAAACAAAAGCTGTTTCATAAAAAAGATCAATAAAATTGATAAACCTCTAGGTAGAATTATCAGGAAAAAAAAAGACACAAATTATCAAATCAGGAATGACAGTAGGGGCATCACTACAGATTTAAGAAACTACCATCAGAGTGAACAGGCAACCTACAGAATGGGAGAAAATTTTTGCAATCTACTTATCTGACAAAGGGCTAATATCCAGAATCTATAATGAACTCAAACAAATCTACAAGAAAAAAACAAACAGCCCCATCAAAAAATGGGTGAGGGATATGAACAGACACTTCTCAAAAGAAGACATTTTTGCAGCCAAAAGACACATGAAAAAATGCTCATCATCACTGGCCATCAGAGAAATGCAAATCAAAACCACAATGAGATACCATCTCACACTAGTTAGAATGGCGATCATTAAAAAGTCAGGAAACAAAGGTGCTGGAGAGGATGTGGAGAAATAGGAACACTTTTACACTGTTGGTGGGACTGTCAACTAGTTCAACCATTGTGGAAGTCAGTGTGGCGATTCCTCAGGGATCTAGAGCTAGAACTACCATTTGAACCAGCAATCCCATTACTGGGTATATACCCAAAGGATTATAAAACATGCTGCTATAAAGACACATGCACATGTATATTTATTGTGGCACTATTCACAATAGCAAAGACTTGGAACCAAGCCAAATGTCCAACAATGATAGACTGGATTAAGAAAATGTGGCACATATACACCATGGAATACTATGCAGCCATAAAAATGATGAGTTCATGTCCTTTGTAGGGACATGGATGAAGCTGGAAACCATCATTCTCAGCAGACTATCGCAAGGATAAAAAACCAAACACCGCATGTTCTCATTCATAGGTGGGAATTGAACAACGAGAACACATGGACACAGGAAGGGGAACATCACATGTCAGGGCCTGTTGTGGCGAGGGGGGAGGGGGGAGGGATAGCATTAGGAGATACACCTAATGTTAAATGACGAGTTGATGGGCTCAGCACACCAACAGAGCACATGTATACATATGTAACTAACTTGCACGTTGTGCACATGTACCCTAAAACTTAAAGTAAAAAAAAAAGACATTAAAAGGATAAATAGAGTTTTCAGCAGTATGAATTCTTTAGTCTTCCAAGGCCTTTACCCTGAATAAATTGCCTTCCGACATTTCTTACATTTCCAGGTGTAAGCTTTCTGTAAGGGAATATTACAAATAGGTCCCAGGGCAACCTGGTGACACCATGCTTTCATAACCTACCATCTGGCTGACATCAGCTCATTAATCAACAGTTTTTAGACAGGATCATTTGACAACATGTGCTCTTGAGGTTGCTGGTTTAGCTCTCTGTTTGTAAACTATGGTCTGGCTGGGCTGGTGAGGGACTCAAGCCTGAGCAGCCACCATCACTACACTTGAGAAGTTCCTTGAGAGATTCAACTGTTTCTTCCAGCTGCTAGGGTCATGCTACATTCCACTTATGTTTCTGCCTTCCTGTCCCATGCTTTGGCAGATCATCAGGCTTTCACCCTTAATCTCATCTACCTTCTGCCCACCTCATCCTGCCCTCTAGCAGTCTTCTCTGGGAATGGTGTCCTTGGGTGCTGTGACGTTTAGAAACTGAGTGGTCCTATTCATGGTAGTCAAACTTCTTACCTACTTTTCAGGACTTGAAAGGTTATCAGAGACCTGAGGGAGTGCTTTTTGTCTCTCTGAGGACTTCAGGCTTCTCTCCTGCACCTCCCTCTCTCCCTCAGGCTTCTCCCTGCACCCTCAGGCAAGCCAGAGAATTCTGGAGCTCAGTCGAACTCAGATGGAGAAGTCACTGTCCGTTTTTCCCTTTTCTCAGACTTCCAGGAAATTTACAAGTCAGGTGATTGCCTTAGGAGGTGAGGTGAGGGGATAACTTTATGGAAACTAGGCTTCCTTTAAATGCACTCGTTACGAGCATATACTTACCTGCCAGGCACTGGTCTCAGCTCTTACAACATATCAGTGAATAACACAGATGAAAATTTGTGGTGCTCACATTTTGGACAGGGGCATGTTCAGTTGGCTTTCTATACTCTTCATAGACTCTGTGTGTGCATGTGCTGCAGGTTTGTGTGTGTGGTGTTGGGGGCATCATGGTGTTGCACTGCCAGTTGTGCTGAAATGGTTTCTCTCATCCAGTCCTAAAGAAGGGATTGGCCCCTAGAAACCTGCTGCCCTTCTAGATGAGTCAAAGCAAGTGCCCTCTTGATTTTCACAGTGAGACCCTGCCAGCTCACTACTTTATGGTACCTCTCTGGCTCTGGTCAGCTGGAAGGCAGATAGTCTTTGGAGGCAGGGAACCAAGGTGACAATCATGCTGCCCCTGGAGGCAGGCAGTCTTGTTTCGACTACCGGCTTCTTGGTCCAGCTGAATGACAGTGAGCAAGTTATCTGAGCTGCAAATATTACCTCAAAGGATTAGTGGAATGAACAAATAAAATAATTAACTTTAGCTTATCATGATGGCTGGCACTTAGTAAGTCCTCTGTGAACAGACATTAGCTATGTTTATCGATATCTTCAACATTATCATTATTTGTATATTTCAGACAGAAGGGTAGCAGGGGATATAGGTAGGTATGGACATATATACCAATATGTAATATATATATAATCATTTCAAGGTAACATTGTTTTATTCCCCTTGGTAATTCCTCAAAATATTTTATATCTTCTCCCCTCAAAAGTTACTCCCTTTATGTATTGTTAATTCTGTTGATATCAGGGCCTATTTTCTCTTTTTCTGTCTTCTGAGGTGAGGTTTTTAGATATAATTCTTTTTTTCATTTCTATATTTTAATATTCTACCAGCTATTCAAGTCCATTTTCTCTAGACTTTATTAATGTAGCTACTTGGAAAAAAGATTATAACATTTTAGAAATAAGACTAGTTGTGTTGCAGGTGTGTGGGGAGCACACTTTGTTTTTGAGACAGGATCTCACTCTGTTGCCCAGGCTGGAGTGCAGGTGCAGTCAGCAGTCATAGCTCACTGCAGCCTTGAACTCCTGAGCTTAAGCAATCCTCCCATCTCAGCCTCCCAAGTAGCTGGGACTACAGTTGTGTGCCCATATACAATTTTTTTTGTAGAGATGGGATCTCATTATGTTGCCCAGGCTAGGAGCAAACTTTTAATAAAAGGACTTGTGTACTCTTAAATTGAATTTTATGATTTTGTCCTACTGTTTTTGCTGTGATATCCTCAATGATTCCTATAGAACACACAATAATAGTAATAATAACCTACAGAAGCCTCCCCTCATGTACAATTTTATTTTTCTTTTAAGGAGATAAGGAAGGGGAAAAAGTAGTTTATTTCCTTTGTTTCTTATTTAGAAAAAATTAAATTATACTACATTTTTCTAGTATTCTGTTAGAAATTTACTTTATTAAACCTTGATAACTTCAGCTATAAACCTAAAATATTCTTCTTATACTGATAGACCAAACAAAAGGGCTAAAAACAAATCTATCATCTAATTTTAGATTATATGTAAGTTAGTAAGTCTCTTCAAAATAAAGAAAGGTAGTTTTAGGACAAAGAGATTTTTATATAGATTGTAAGTTATCTTCCCTGGAAGAAAGGTGAATCTGAGAATCTAGCCGCACTTCAAAAATGTGTGCAAGTGTTTATTCAGAATCCCTTCTATTTTATTAGAAACAGAAACAGTAATTCCACCAGTAGGAATTGCGTGTGCTCTCAATACAAGTAAGTTTGCCACTCCTTCGATTGTTGTCCATTGCAGACACTTTGGACTCAAGGTTAAGAATCCAAATGAGAAATAAGAAATATCCAGTCCCTGATGATTCATTTAAGTCCTGTTCAACTCGATGAAAGCTTCCACCAGAAGGAAGAGTTGCTGTTCCTCCTGGCTGGCTTTGTGTTTCTTTCAGTGCTCTAAAGAACTTTGTATTTGGGCAGCTGTGCTCTGTCGTGTCAGGCTGCTGGACAGGAGTTGATGCTTACGGCGCCGCTGACCAGGGCTGCTTTACTGAAGCTCACTGGGTGTCCATCAATCACAAAGTGGCGTATGCAGCCTGTGAAGGGTTTGCTGGGGGCCAAGCGTGGTGTCAGTAGAGATTCTGAAAAGAGCAAGAAATAAAAACAAAGATTGCAATTGAGGTATTCCAAGCCGGAATATTACTTCCTGGTAAAAGTATACATATTTGCTCATATCATCAACATGATTTACATTTCAAAAATAGAATATAGTTATAATTGACTCATTTCTCGGGAACATTATTTGCCTGTGAAGTCCTATGGACTTGTGGTAATTTTAATGTTTTGCCATGTTTTCCATGATCAGATTTCTGTGTATTGTAGCTGTCTTTTAAGGCTGAAATTTACCACTTACATGTAAAGCCTCAGCAGTGAATTTTCATGATCTACCTATGTTTTTTAAAGCTAATTTCACCTAGGCCTCACTTATAATGTGTGCTTTGCTAAGGAGGAGGAAAGAAATTTTAGCTTCCACACTATTTTTGGACTTGGTTAATATTTCTGTTTAATTCATTACCCTTCACCCTTAAGCCTCCACATTTTTGCCTGTTCATAAAATATAATGAGAAAATAATGAATTCAAATGAACTAAAATTCAATTTTTCTGAGCTCAGGGTTTAACAACTATAAATAGGTAATGATAACTTGCTTAGTCTTTGTGTGGGCACAAGTGCCCTGTGGTATGCCAAGGGAACTTTCTCCTCTTAATTAGAAATCTAGAAGAAGCCTTATGCTTATTAATTGTACAGACACAATTAAATGTGTTAGGATGATAGAAGCAATATAATTTAAAGCAATTTAGAGAGCTTAGAAATATCATAAAATTAAAATCCATTTAGCCAAAGCTTATTATTATTTACAAACAGCTATGTGAGCAGTAGCAGATAAAGGATGGAAAACACTTAGAAATCAGTAATTCAGGAAAGAACATAGAACAGCAAATGAAACATCAGCAAGCAGCTGTAATAAGTTTTCTAAGCAATGTAGGGTAAGAATATGCAGAAGCCATGTACTGAAAATAAATCATGGAAATAGCATTTCATATTTAGAATGATAATCATAAAAGTTTTAGATTTGGAAGGGGCCTGAGAGATCAATTCCCTTTATTGTCTCTAGATTAGTGTGACTATTCTTCCAGCCTGCTCAGTGTACTTCATCATTTGGGTAAGAAATGAGTGAACAGGAACGCTTATGAGAGGTAGAAACATCTAATACTTCTGCTTACTTTGGAGACCAGACTTAGAACATGGGTTTTGATTCTGCCCAAGCTTACCATCCTTTGGCTTATGAGGGAAATCATCTGGAGGTAATAATTCATGTAGCAGTTAGTGGTCTGAATAATTCACCACACAATTAATTGTAGGTAGTGACAGTACAGTGCCCTAGGATCCTAAGTAATTGATTAATGAAATTAATGTGTAATTTTTAGAGAGAACGTTTCCAGGTTGAATGCTTGACTATATACAAATAATGTGGGATTTTCAGTAGAGGAATGAATGGTTAGACCCATGGATGGGCTACATTAACAAAACCTTTTTATTTTATTAATATTATTATTTTGAGACAGAGTCTCACGCTGTGGCCCAGGCTAGAGTGCAGTGGTGTGATCTCTGCTCACTATAGTCTCCAGTTCCTGGGTTCAAGCGATTCCCCTGCCTCAGCCTCCTGAGTAGCTGGAGGGATTACAGGCACTCACCACCACGCTCGGCTATTTTTTGTATCTTTAATAGAGATGGGGTTTCACCATGTTGGCCAGGCTGGTCTCCACCTCCTGAGCTCAAGTGAGCCACCCGCCTTGGCCTCCCAAAGTGCTAGGATTACAGGCACGAGCCACCATGTCTGGCAGAAAAAAAATTCTTTAATTTTTAATTTTGATTTTAAAATTATCACACACTAAAGTTGACTTTTTTGGTGTGTAGTTCTAGGAATTTTATGCGTTAGCTTTTTATGGATAGAAATAATGAGTCACCAGAATTCTGAATGGTATTCTTGGAGAATTCAGTGCATTTAGGGGTTTTATTCAGCCTAATTTCTTTAGTTACCCTCTTAATGCCTGGTTTCTGATGTGATTTTAGTGGAATTAATCTTGAACAGCTAAAAATGATATAATTAATTACATTTCATCTTAAATTATAGTTGCTTTTATTCTAGGCTTGCTGGCATAATTCTTAGATGGATTTAAAAGCCGCAGTGGTGCAGTGGGCTGGTGGTTACGCCCTTCTGGCCTGCTAGCTCCTATGCTGACTCATCAGCTAAAGTTTGCTATTCATTCTGTTTCAGGCAGGCTGAATTTGGCTTTAGGTACATCTTGCCCGTCCAGTCTGGGGGGCTTAGCAACTCTTGCAGTGAGGGATGATGGCAGTGCATGAGGCTGGGATCAGACTGTGAAAGCAAACAAACAAATAAAAATCAAAGAGAAATATCTGTTTGAAAGATATAGTAAGCACGTCGGGTGGCATAGTGAAGGACAAATACTCCAACTTCCATGAGGGAGGGCTATGCTTGTTTTGTTCGCCTCCCAAAGCCTAGCACAGTGCTTAATAGACAATCCATGTTCTGTGTTGGATATAGTCATGTTCCCTGCCATCAAGGAATGCACTTCTTAGTTTCAACAATATTCTGTGCTAAGTGCTATAACAGCGGTATGTATATACATCCTAGGGGGAAAGGGGTGTGTTGTAAGTAAAAGTCTGAGCTGAGTCCTAAAGGTCAATAGGAGTTAGATTGGGGAGGAACAGGAGAAGTTGTTTCTTAACAAAGGTACTAGGGGAGGAAAGGAAGAACATTTCCCAGAATTTGAGGCCCAGTTCCCTTATGCAAAGGCCTGGAGCAAAGAGACCATCAACATTTAGGAACTGCAAGTGCCAGAAGGTGTGGGGAGATCCCAAAGGCAGGGACGAGGAGGAGACAGATGTCAAGGAGCTTGCATGCTATGGTGAATTTAATCCTGGAGGCCCTTGGGAACCTGTGAAACATTTTAAACTGTGTTGTGATTTCTGGAGGGAAGCAATATGCAGAAATATGCACTGATGTGAGACTTTTTCATGCTGCACCTGCACGAAGTGCAGTGCTGGCCTTTGCCAGAATCCTTTCAAAGCTGAAGTCAGGAACAGGGAGAGGACTGGGGAATGGAGAAGGGAGTGGAAGCGGGAGACAAAGGAGGAGAAGAGTTGCTTTGCGAGGGTCTCAAATATTTCTTTTCACACCGGGTTACCATTATTGTCAATACTGGTATTTGAAAAATTCAGACAAAGAAGAGTGCTTAGTGGTTACTATTTTTGGAGTACCCAAGGTCAGATGCTTAATTTTATCTGTGCTTTCTTGCTCTCTTCTTTAAAGCATTGTCTGTCTTTATGGGTCAGTCTAAAAATAATCTATTAGAAGATTATTAAAATCCCCACCAAGCTAAGCACAGAAAGACAAATATCATGTGTCCTCACTCACATATATGAGCTTAAGAAGTAAATCTCATGGAGAGAGGTAGAGAGTAGTTGGTAGTTACTAGAGGCTGGGAAGGGAAGGGGGAAGAAGGAGATGAAAAGAACTTGGTTAATGGGTACAAAAATACAGTTAGATAGAAGGAATAATTTCTAGAATTTCATAGTACAGTAGGGAAATTATAGTTAAGGATAATTTATTGTACATTTCAAAATAGCTAAAAGAGAAGAATTGTAATGTTACCAACACAAAGAAAAGATAAATGTTTTAGGTGGTGGATATTGCAATTATCCTGATTTGATCATTACACATTGTATACAGCTATCAAAATATCACATGTACCCCCAAAATATGTACAACTATGATATGTCAGTTAAAAACTCCCTACCAAGTTCCAGCTGCAAAAGCTGGGTTATTTCCCTTTTAAATCCCACTCCCCAGCCATAGCATTCAGGTTTTCCAAGTTAGTGAAATGTGTAAAAACAAATGCATTCAATATGAGGACATGGTCCTTGCTTCAGAGGTTTAAAACAATTGGGGTGTTTGTGTGTTGTCCATAAGTGTCTTGTCACCATCCTGGATTATACACCATTCTTGGCAGATGACAGCAGCAGTGACTGATGATGTTTACAGAATTGCAGCTGGGAACCTCTCTGAGGGAATGTCACTACCAATGGACAACAACTTATGGTCTGCAGCTGTTTTTGCAGTTCAGACTAATCATGGACAGAACTGTGCATTTTTTCCTACTGAGGAAGGGGAGCAACTAACTGCAAACTTAATCCTCCAAAGTTCTCAGATCCTACTGTAGTGTTAGTCAATGAGTTTTCTTTGTGTTAGAGATAAAATAAGAGTATGTGTTTCACTGTGTATATGTGTGTGGCGGGTACTTAAAAGGGAAAGGAAAGAAAAAAATAAGCAAATATGGCAAGGGAGAGTAATAGCCACTGGCTGGAATGCTGGGGTCTAGTTCTTACATGTCACTTTATTGTGCTTTTTCCATTTAAATGACACTGTATATAAAATCCTTTGAGTAACTAGGTGCATCATGAAAACACATGGCTCAATTCTACAATAACAATTGTGAGAACTCAGTTTTTTGGATTGGAAACTTTTCCTTTTTAAACAACACTTACCTGGAACACCTCCAACAAACACAGGCTCCCTGTGATCAATTGGTTTTGGATTCAGGGGTCCAACCACGTGGTTCACTTCAGAGTCCACATCCAACTGAACCACATTAGAATCTCTAATAACTGAAATGCAGGGCAAAGACTGGTCATAAGTGGCACTGGAGTGATGAATTTTTAACCTGAGAAAGACTATCACAGCAATTGCTTTTATTTATCCCAGAATAAAACCCACACTTTCTTCTATATTATTAAAATCATCAATGATGTCTAACAATATCTAACCAAGAGATTACTGTAACATTTTCCTTAGAAAGGGAGAATATTTAGAATATTCTTGTGCTACTTTTTTTTGCCCTATAAGCTATGCGTTATTTAAGCAACCCCTTAACACAATTTTGCAGCATTCATATTTTGAAATCACATGTGGATTCAGTATACACATAATAGTATAATAACATGATTTTCTTTTCTTGGATACTTTTAGACTGTCATGCGTTACCTATTATATAAGTGATAGCCTAAGTTCTGCCAGGTCATAATCTTACAGTTGGGTGTGCAGGCTACTCAGGGCAGTCAGTTTTCTCACCTGTAATTCTGTGCCATCTGCCATCACAGAGACTCTGCTTGGGTGTTACTGAGGTGGAAAAATCTCTGATGCCATTATTGACTTTCACTGTGACCTGCAAAGGATAGGACACATTCTATGATTTAGTTTGTCCTCATTGTGATAAAACTGAATTTCTTAAATAATTTACCACAGTGAAGCAATACTTCAACAAATATTCACACATGATTAGCTTTGCAATTTGAACACAAGGGGTCACTCTTTGGCAGCATATAGAAATAGGTTCAACTGGGGGTGCTCTTTGGGGAGAGAGCAAAGTAACTTCATAAGGGGAGAAAATAGCGAGAGAGGGACAATAAGAAATAGAATAAATCCCTTTAATTTCTAAAGACTGAGTGTGTTATACGAAGCAGGTTGAAGTATTGGTGAAGAACATGGACTTTGAAGCTAGATAGCCAGTCTCCTATTTAACTTACTCTCTGCCCCAGTTTTCTCGTTTGTAAATTAAAAGCGATACTGTTACCTACATCGTGGAGATAATTGGGAGGATTAAATGAGTTAATCTAGGTAAATCATTTAGAATAGTACCCAACAAATAGTAAGCACCAAGTAGGGTTACATTTTATTATGATGGCTCAATATAATTTAATAGAATGTACTAGAACCCAAATAAAAATCTGTTATATTAAGTTAGCAGCATCAATGAAAATATACTTTTTTCTTAATATTTATTTGAATACTTCCATGAATATTCTTTAGTAGTATCTTAGGATGAAAGTGGCATTATAACATAATTTTTATTTCTATCAATTGAGAATACGTATAGTATATATACATATCTAGTACAAGTACATATATCTGATATACATACATATTATAGATATTTAGAAAGATGTTTTAGTGTTTGCTGATTTTGATAGTTATGTTTGCTGATTCCATTTGGTGAAAAAAAGTGCTTCTCATTCTTCTGTTAAAACTATGTTGTTATTGGTGATTTTTTGGATAATTTTGCCATATTTTCATGACTCTTTGTTTTAATCAAATCAACTTTCAACATAGGAAGCTGAACCCAAATATTGCTCACATTTACATTTCATGTTATAGCTTTTCTATTTTTCTTTTCAGTTAGGAAAGATTGATGAAATAATTCTGTGAAATAAATCTGCTTCAGATCTAGAATCTAAGGTCAGATGAGATAAATTGTTAAACATTTTTCAGACACTACCTGTCCATTTTTCATGTGAACATTTAGGTACTCCCCATTGACACTGTGGCCGTGGACCAGGGTTCCGGAACTGCTTCTGGGACGGACTTCAAATGCAATTTCAAACTTCAATCCAATATTGAAAGATTCATCTATGGAGATAAATACTATAAACTCCCAAGAACAGCAAGATCATATTTGCAACTATGGTGTGATTTTGTAATTATGTATCTTTGTATCTGTTTTTGAAAGTTTGATACATTTTTTTTAACAGATAAGTAGAAAGTGGCTTTTCCATGTCAAACTCACTGTGGAAAGCTCTGTGGGGAACCAAGATAACTAATGCATCCATCCCGTTGTGGGGTGTGAGGCTGGCAACAGCACACAAAATATGTGTTATGGGAGCTCAGGGGAGGAGAAATTAATTCCAAGTAGCAGCAGCACTATTGAGTATTTCACAAGTGAGGAGGACAGGGCAATCTGGGCAGAGGAAGTAGACTGAATACAGGTACAGAGGCTGGAATGCTTGGAGAGCACTGTGAAGGCCATTGTGGCTGGACTGTCCCTGCCAGGAGAGAAGGAGGCATGGTGAGTGGGAATCACACTGGGAAGGGCTCTAGTGCTGAAGTATGGAAGTTAGGCTTTATTTTGCAGTCACTGAGCAAGAGAGCTGTCTTGATCAGACCTGTATTTTAAAATAATTTTTAAACAAAACCCTAACTGGTGCCAGTGCTGTACAGCATTTCAGAGGAGAAAGAGCAGAGAAAGTATTTAGGAACTGTTATTGAGGTGATCCAATAAAATTCTTATTAAGAATAGTTGTGTTTACTCCAAGAGACTCATTGCAAACCAGGGCGTCTAAATAATGTTCATTTAATGTATCCTATAAATCATTTAAAATTTTTTCCTGTTATTAGTTAATGCTCATGGAGTAGTATATAAATTGTGCAGTTTGCTCTGCATTCCCAGCCGTCCAAACCATTAAGAGTTCTTATCACTGAAATTCCATGAAAGGCTGAGAATTGTTAAGTGTAGGTGTTTTAGTGTAGGGGTAAAGATGGGTGAGGCAGGAAAGTAAAATCATGAGCTAAACAGAGAGGAAATACTACCTCTGGGTGTTCTGCTGGATATGGTGGTGGTTTAAAAAGTATACTTGGCTGCAGTGTAATTTCTTTATTCAGGGGATGTGCAAAGTACCTAAGTGCCTTGAGAGCAGGGAACATGCAGCTTTATACCCTTTCCTATCCTAATTCTGGGCACTTATTCTGGTGTCTTCCTCACATCCAGCGATTGCTCCATAGAATATTCTTGGAATAAATTAGATGATGATTGTGTGTAGTCTGCTAGGATTTTATTTATTTTTAGAACTGTTATGTCCCATCATCTGGCATAGGCACTGCCTTACGGGAGGCATACAATAAAAACTGAAAGAGTGAGAGAGTAATGGTCAAGGAGAATAATAAAAAGCCAGAAATAAAAATTTCTGACGTTGTCTGCTGGTGTTGTAGGTCATGGGGAGAAAGTGGGACTTCCTTTAGTAGGACAATGGTTCATGCCAAGGAGGAGCAGAGCAAGACCTCAAGGAGCAAGGTGGCCAAAAACTGACATGGATCAGGCCACGGAGCAGCATAGACATTCTAAAGGAGCCCAGGTGGTCTTCATCCAGAAGTTTGGCAGCTGTGGAGAAGCCTGGTCAGGGAGAGTATACAGGGATGGGAACTGCGTGTATGGTTTGGAGTGCAGGAGGGAGAAAGGTGGTTCTTGTGGGAAGAGGTCATCTTCTAGGGCTGAGTTTGGCATTCTTAAGTTTTAACTCTGGGCCTGATATTCCCTGTTAGCCATCTCCAGGAAGAAGCATTTCATGACTCATATTTTTAACATGACTAATGTTACCTAGAACCACGTATCCTCCTTCTGTTGAAAAGTAAGTTCCTGTTTCCATGGGGCCTTCAAAGCAAGGGGTCACACTGAATGTCTGAGAAGCAGAGGTGATGGAGGCCCCATTGAGCTGGAGATTGCTGAGACAGCCACTAAAACTGTAGATGGAGTTAATCTGAGGGAAGAAGATATTTCTTAAAATCAATTTTCTCAACACAGATGCACCAAGGGGAAGCAAAATGAGGGGGTTTGAGTCCTGAGGGAAACCACGTAATTACTTGTTTTATTTATTTCAGATGTCTGAATGATCAGTACTTTCCTGGATAGTTGCTTTTTAACTGGTTGTTTGAAGCTGGAATTTTGTATTTGATAATGTCAACCTGTAGTAATTAAGCTATGGACATTTTTATGTTACACTTTGACACAATAAGTTGTAGCTGTGGTTTTCAAACTGCATATTTAGAAGTATCCTAGTTTTCCCTCAAGAATGACAGCTGTGCCAAGATCACCTAAGGCTGATGAGGGCTAGCAAAGTTCTTTACTTAAATCTACCAAAGCCAAATAAACAGCAGAAAGCTTTCATTTCCAGTTTCATGAGCTGTTTTTGTGATTGAGAATTTATCATATCACAGGACATGAAACTTGGGCCACTTAAGATAACTGATTTTGTACTGCATTTGGACATTTTAAAAAAGAGATTGCCATGGAATTGGGGCTGCTTACCTAAAATCTAATTATAATGTAAACCATCTTTTTTGCTTTATCTACATATATTAATGGGTCTTAGAAATTATTTTTAACATTGCTAAAATCCAACCTATATTTATGTTAAGAAAAATTTAGTCCTTTGATGCATTCCTTTGATTGCTAAATTTTTTATAAGTGCAATATTTTTAATTTTTAAATTACAAAAATGATATTTTTCTACTATATTCTCACTTCTCCCCAGGGTAACCACATTTCCTTATACATTTACAAATTGTGTGTGTGTGTGTATGTGTGTGTGTGTGTGTGTAGGAAAAATGGGATTGTAGTTTGCATAATGACCTGAAACTTTTTTTTCACTCAATAATGTATAATGCAATGATTTGCTTTCTTTTTCGTTATGTTTTTACATTAAAAGTATGGGTACTTCCTGAACAAAATAAGATCCCCTTGAGACATAAATTTTCATGATAATTTATGCGTCTGAAACTTTCATTTCACATCTACCTTAGAATCGAAAGATTACTTCTTCTGACTTTGTAATGCCACAGGGCAGACAGGCAGCCCATAAGACAGTACTTACTTTGATATCCCATTTCCAGAAAACTACAGTTTTACTGGTGCTAGTTTCCAGTTTCCTAACCTGTGAGATGAGGGCCTCAATTAGATGATCTTCTGGCTCTAATGGTCAATGGCTCTACCTGGTCATGCCTGGCTTACCTGAACATTTTTCACAGCCTTTCCAGGAGCCACACCTCCCAAATAAATGGGACCCTTGATTTTCCAGGTAGCTTCAGTAGGAGGAAGACTTTCTTCTAGGACTCGAAGACCATCAATTACCAGTCGGCCACTGCTCCTTTCTCGAATAAATATCACCTGGATGAAGAGAAGGAAAATAGCACATCTCAGGTACATTCCAAGATTGGAGAAAAGGCTGTGTTTCCTCTTCTTCCAATTTTGCTATTGCAATGCTATGGGGAATCTTCAGAAAGTTTATTTTTAAAATGGCCCCATCTCTGAAGGTCAGTAGTTTATCTCTTCTGTTTAGTAGGCTTCTGGCAATGCAGTTTTTGGAATGGCAGAAACTTTATCCCCCATTTGATTCTGTTTTGTTATACAGCATATGCCTTTATTGTGAGTTGTCTCCAGGCCTCTTTGCTTTATATGCATAGGTGTATTTTTTTCCTGCTCATCTTCCATTTACCACTTCGTGTATTAGAGGAAGTGATCCATATATTTTCTGACCTCTAGATAGAATGATTTAAAGCTTAATTTCTGAATATAGCTTATGTTTTTCCATGTTCTCTATGAAGCTTTTCCCAGTTAACCAGGCCACATATAGCCAGAACAGGCCGTATGTTCTCTCCCACTTAAACTTCTTGTGATTAATTGTAATGCATATTACATTGCTTACTCTTGACATTACATACCCACCAATTTCTTTCAATATTTATCTGCTCCCACTGTGGTATCCTATCTTCCTAACTGATTTACTATTCACTTTGTATCTTCCACAGCTTAGCCAATAAAAGACACTCAATAATAATTGTTGAAAAGTAAAAACCTATTGGCAGTAGAAAATAAGTGAGAAATCGTTAAAAACCAAATTTCAGTTTATGTTGACCACTGATCCTTTAGTTAAAATAATTACGCTCAGCCTGTGTCTCTTTTTAAATAGTATGCTTTAAGACTTTTATAAGGAATACAATTTTTTGAAATTGAACTCTGAGTGTGCTGCAGCAGAATTTTAAAATGGATATTTCTAGAGAGAGTAATGGAGGCCCATTAGTGTCCATTTGACAATGGTAGCTATTTGCTGATAATGCTGTTCTCTACCTTCAACTTACATCATGCCACAGGCCATCATTGTATTTCTCCTGGCTTCTAATCTTCAGTTTCTTGTGACCAACATTAAACATGTAAACCAAGCGGCCATGGGCCAAAAATAGAGTCATGAAGTCATTCTCTTCTTGATCTGAGACATAGAAGATCATGCCGTGGGAAGAACGAGTTCTCAGACGAATGGAAAACTGAGATCTGGTAAATGAAAAGAAAGGGATTACCATATGTAAAATGAGACTGAGGATAATCTCTAACTTCTTAAAATAATACAGTGTAAGGAAGAATAAATAAGTAGCCATTCTATCTAATCCCAAGCAACATTATTCCACACTTAGTATTATTAATGAATATTAAATTAGCATGGCTAGTTCAAAAATGTAAATTCTTCTCTACTTCCTCATACAACAAGGATGTATCCCACATTTGAGGAAATGTTGTTTCAGTTAAGGATCTTACTGTGTCTTGCTTTGAAAATATGGCTGTAGGCTGGGTGCCATGGCTCAGGCCTATAATCCTAGCAATCCTTGGCCTTTGGGAGGCCAAGGCAGGAGGATCACTTGAGCCTGGGAGTTCAAGACCAGCTTGGGCAACATAGTGGAACCCCGTCTCTACAAAAAATTTTTAAAAATTAGCCAGGGATGGTGGTGCACACCTGTAGTCCCAGCTACTTGGGAGGCTGAGGTGGGAGGATCACTTGAGCCTGGGAGGTTGAGGCCACAGTGAGCCATGATCATGCCACTGCCCTCCAGCCTGGGTGACAGAGCAAGACCTTGTCTCAAAAAAAAAAAAAAAAAGGCTGCCATTTAGTAAAAATGTGTATGTTAAAGAAGCTTATCCATGTGGACAAAATACTAGTGAGTAATACAAATAATATCAGTTGTGTGCTATCTAAAATACAGACTAAATTTTTTTCCCAGTAAAAATTAATTAATGGATGCCACATGTAAAAAGCAGCCACCCAAGTGTGTAGAAATTAAACAAAACCTTCTAGAAATGTGGCCCCAGGCTATGGATAAGATACATTTATTAGGTTAACTTCTAGTTTGATTAACTCTAAATTCTTCCTGAAAAATACAAAATACTGATTCTGCCTATTACGCAGGTAGCAAATTATAAGGTGTTAGAGATTTCTTATTGAATACTTTGCCTCTATGAATGTTTGACAGAGCTATGTAAGACCTATATAAAAATATTTGGGTGCTAAAACTGTAAAAAGAATTCTTCAGTAATATCAAATAACCTGGAGATTTGTGAAATACTGGAAAGAGGCGATGGGGTTGGAGATAGCTGGAGGGTCATAGACATACAAGCATATTTGTATTTTCAATGCCTTTCCTTATTAACCTTCTAGCAGTTCGAATGTACTCCCATTTACAATCTGAAAGCAATTTGTATGGGAAAGGGAGGGGGATATCAAGGTTAGATGATGAGTCATTTGAAACTTGCTCCATCTTCCTTTCTTTGATTGGCTTTTCTTTTTGATCAAATACAGTATCCTGGAAGAATACTGTTTTATGAACCTTACAATTGGAAAGTCACAGAGAATATAATTCTTTTGATAGCATAAATCATGTACTATTTAGTATTTATTTCGATGACAACATAATAGGATTAAGGTGGCACAGAAAGGAAAGATAGGAAAAAACAATGACATGTGGCAAACAAAGATGGAGCCCAGCCATGTCATTAGGAGTCTAGGAGTATAGTGTGTTACTTTACTTTGCACCAAAATCTCCTTTTAAGTGTTCAAACTCTTGGCGGCTGTTGGCTGTTCCTCCATATTGATAGGCGTGCTCTATTGCTCTAGGGCTGTTGGAAAGGTGGCAATGAGAGTTTCTTGGAGTATTCCGCTCTGGGAATTTCAGGGCAACAGGATCCCATGAAGGTGCATCTTTACTTTTCCCTCCCTATAAAAGTAAACCAAATTAAGTGATAAAAGTGACATGCTAGCAGCAAAAAAATAATTTGTGATGTCCTCATCATTAATAAGGATAAAAAATTGTATATTATTTGTGCATTTTCCATTCATGGAACATTAGGTCCCCTCTCTTCCCTACCTCTAGCACCATGAGCAAATGACAGCAGTAGCTGCAGCAGTAACATCAACAACATAGCATGTTAACTAACCCCAAATTCTTCCGCATGGTAGTAAAGCAAAGTTAAGCTGAAGCTATAGAGACAACTGCTCTATCATTTAAATTAAGTGCACATCTTAAATAATAGTGAAAAGTGGCAAGTTGGCAATTAAAATGACCCTGAATCAATCAACAAAATCCTCATATAAGAAACAACATTAACATTACTTTAATACACAGATTATTACTTATGCATGTTGTGTAAAAAGTTAACATAGCAACATCTTCAAAATACTTAAGGATATTTTTGGTGATAGGATATGTAGCAGAATTTTATGTGACAGGATATAGAACAATTTTTAAACATATTGTGCTCCTAAAATTGCATGGCTGATGCTAAAATTTAGAGTTGTGCAAGTATAGGCTAATATTTAATTATTATTTAGTTTCAATTTCTGAAGCAAAATAAAAGTAAATGCAAATAAATTCAAGTATTTAGTCATTTATTCAAGCAAATGTTTAGTGACTATGGAATGGGTAGAAGTAAAGGGGAAGGAAATCCATGATTATATGTGCCTCCCGTGGGTGGCATGTAGTGGGGAATAGAAAGTGAATGAGAAATGATTCCTGCTTTTTAAGGAACTGAAAATTAATTTGGAGAAACAGTTATAATAGCAAATTGGAAAACAGGTTGGTGCCAGATAGGACCTTAGATGATTGCTGGAAGTTTTGTTTTTTAGGTGATGAGCTACACAGGCTTTGAAAGCAGGGAGGGAGTGGCCTGCTCTGACCCACCTAGGAAGACAGCTTGTAACAAGGAAGGTCTGATAGAAGAGGAAATGTGTGGCAGCAGGGAGGACAGAGGCAGGATTAGATACGAAAATTCAGGATTACTGAATGTGCACTCACAGGCAACAGACAAGATGGGAGAGAGGATTAGATATGGAAAGTTCTGGTTCAGGATTACTGAATGAGCATACACGTTTAGTCCCCGCCTCCCTATTCCCATTGAAATGTCAGAACTATATACATAAAAATAAATCCACAGCAGTCCTGGAAATCTAGGAGAGTTTTTACTGGCAGAACCAAGCCGTGTGGAATTTCTGGAAGATATAAGTAGATTGGAACAGATGGACAATAAAACCCTTAATCTCATAAGGGCAAAAGACAAGACCCCCCCCCCCCCGCCCCACAAAAAATAGTGTTTTAGCTAAATCTCAGAATTACTTTCAAAATCTAGATCTGATTTTGGGCAGAGGGCAGGTTAATTAATTAAAGGACAGACCAGCTGTGCCAGTGTCTCTTGCTCTCAGGGCAGCAGCTCGTGCAGTTGGATTTTGGCAGTGGAGACTCTCACAGTGGTGGTTAGTTTGGAGAGAGATGGGAGCTCATGGACTCTCATGTCTTAAAGGAAAGCCCACCTGGTTCCACCATTCCCTCTTCCCTTCTTTATGCAGTTGTCAGGACTCATAACTTGATTTTTACTGCCACAGAAACAAGGTTTCTCTCTTGGATGGAAGAAATATACCCAGCTACCAATACTTTTTGGTCCAGGCTCTCAACTACAAATAACGGCCATAGCTTCAAGCTGTAGGTGGGCAGAATGGGCTGGAGTAGGGCTGCCAGGAGATTCTTTAACTCTAATGTCTTAGGAAAATTTCCCCAAATCCATGCTCTATTTCAATCCCAGTGGAGTAATATGCTTTATGATAGGAGATATGATCACCTTTGTCTCAGTGAAAGGCCCAGCTGGAAATACTTTGCACAGGTACTCAAAATACTTTGAGGGTGAGAGAACAGAGTGAGAGTGAGGGTAGAGGACTTTCCGTAACTCTGGCTGCTTCCTGTTTTCTCCATTTGGATGGAAAGGATCTCACACTTTCTTAGTCAGTGTATCCACTTAGCTCTAGGTGCTCAGTGAAGCACAGGGTTATTTGAAACAGAATAATCTCAATTTACCAGCCTTGCCTTACTCTGCTTCAATGTGGGAATACATGACTATGTAGGCTGCGTCTCTCATCTGCTGCAAAAATAAATAAACTCGGGTGTCTTTATGTATGGCAACCAAATATGTTAATTCTTCTGCAGATATACATTCACACTCTTAATAATGATAAAATAGCCAAGTTATAACTTAATTACTTTATACCATACAACACTGAGACTCAGTTTATTATCCTAAGATGGGTATGTGTATGGTGATTCTCAATGAACTCCACTAGACTTTGGCTTTACCAGTGTAATTTTTTGTTTTCTCTGTGGGCCTATTAGTTGCAATCCCACTGATAGTACCAGTTCAATTTAGCAAGATTCTTTTGTGTCAGATAATAGCCAAGCTAGTTGAGCTACTGAAGAAAAAGACGGCAATGTGTTATAAGGATCTAGGGGTATCTTTTTTTTTTTTTTTTTTGAGACAGTTTTGCTCTTGTTGCCCAGGCTGGAGTGCAGTGGCGCGATGTCGGCTCACTGCAAACTCTGGCTTCCAGGTTCAAGCGATTCTCCTGCCTCAGCCTCCCGAGTAGCTGGGATTACAGGCATGCGCCACCATGCCCAGCTAATTTTTGTATTTTTAGTAGAGACGGGGTTTCACCATGTTGGCCAGGCTGGTCTCGGTCTCCTGACCTCTTGATCCGCCTGCCTCGGCCTCCCAAAGTGCTGGGATTACAGGCGTGAGCCACTGCACCTGGCCAGGGTATCTTAAACAATCTAAGATAAGATAGTATTGTGGTGTCCCAGCAGTGGCTAGTATCAATTGGAAAGCTAGAAAGAATCAAGGCACTCCCTTTCTGGAGGTTTCTGGTTTCTCAGAGTATCTCTTTTCATTTTTCTTTCTCAGCAGGATAGCTTTTTGCCTTTCACTCTATGAAGGAGCTTTTTTTCCTCTGTGTATAATTAACAGAATGCCCTTAGGTTTACATGTTTTCTATTCAATGGCGAGCTCAGGCTAATCTCTCTAGGTTCTAAGTTTCCAAGGAAAAGAATCTGGACATTTGGGTTGGTTCCAACTCTTTGCTATTGTGAATAGTGCCGCAATAAACATACGTGTGCATGTGTCCTTATAGCAGCATGATTTAAAAAAAAAAAAAAAAAAAAAAAAAAAAAAGAATCTGATAGCCCAGCTTCGTGCACGTGATCTACCCTGGTCCAGTGATCTATATCCAGGGAAGTGAGGTCGTGCATCTAAAACACAGGGCCTGCCCGCTAGGTAGGAAATCAGTTCTTAGAGAAGAGAGTGGTTTGCCAGATACCTTAGCATGATGTCTGTTACAATACCTGAAATGTTCATTATTAAACACCAAATGAGAAACTTTTCCCAGTTAAATGTGAAACATAAACATTGTTAAAAAAATTTAAGGCTGGAACATAGGTGATAATACAGGTATTCACAAATACCATAGGGAACTAGAAATCAATGTTACCTTTTTGGAAAGCAATTTGCCTTGATTCAGTAATTCTGCCTCTAGGAATCTATCTTAAAGATTTGTTCAGCAATATACTCAGAGATTTACCTACAAAGATCTTTGGCTATAAAAGGAGAAAACTAGAAGCAACTGAGTCTATTAATGGTTAAATGAACATAATAAGTCAATAAAATAGGATATTAGGAAGTGATTGTGAAAATAAATTATTACAATCCCAATTGCTTTGATGCAGCCTTGATGAAAATTTAGGTCAGAGGCCACACATTTTTCTTGGTAGATATTTATGAAGCTGTTGAAACAAGGGTCAATATAAGAAAAGATTAGCAAATGTTGACATTCTAGTTACCATAAAATATAATTGAAATCTATGGTGATTCTGTATCTTGTTATTACAAAGTCAAGTTTCTGTCTAACACTATTTACCATAAAGGTTAACAAGTTTCCTATAATATGGAAAAGCTTGTGTTAGTAGGGCTGTTGATTATAACCTTGAGATTGAATGTTTGCTGGGAAATCACATTTGATAGACAACTTAATTTAGAAAACTGTGTTTATTTAAAGGGGTAACTGTGTTTGCTTGAGAAGGTTGATGTCCCTCATCAGCCTGTAATGTTAATCTGCTGCCTGTGAACCTCTGACCAGTGTTCAAGTGCCAGATAAAAAAATTTGCAGGATAAATCTTTTAGCATCAATGTATGAGAGTAACAGCAAGAATCTATTAGAATTTTATAGTATACTCTGAAAACTCCTTCATAGTATCTTCCAGCAAAATCCTTCATGAGAATCAATGAAATTATCTGTCTTCATGTCACTCAGGAAGAGATCCTAAGAAGCTACTAAGTTTTAATTATACACACACAAAATTATTTTGTTAACATTGATAAAGCAGTCATGTATGAACAAAGGAGAAATTTCAAGAGGATTGAAAACAGTAGACCACATATGCTCAAATATATGGAAAATGTCAAGATATAATGGTCAGTGAAAAACCATCAGAATGGAGAAGCTGGTGGAGACACTTCCCTCTTGCTGATGGTCCAGAAGCCAGCCTTGGAAGGCAATCAGTTCTTCCCCTGAAAAGATGTTCAACCTCACTAGCATTCAGAGAAATGCAAACTAAAACCTCAATTTGTCCATCAGAATTGCAAAATTATAGAAATTTGATTATATTCATTGTTGACAATAGTGTGGGACAATATGTTCTTTCAAATGCTGTTTGTGGGAGTGTAAATTGGTATTGCCTCAATATTGAAAATGCATATTCCCTTGAGCCAAGCAATTTTACTTTTAGGAACCAATCCTCCAGAATACTTATAAGGCTCTATAGAGATATAACCACTAATATTCACTGAATCTTTACTATATGCCTTGTGCTATGCTAAGTGCATATCATTTCATGCATTAACTCATTTAGTTTTTGTTACAACCCTGTGATGCAGATAGCTGTGTATTTATTGAACACCTATTATATGCATTGTTCTGAGTGCTTATTATACTTCAGGGAACAAAATGAATGAGCTTGCATTTTAGTAGAGGAGACAGACAATAAATAATAAACATAATAAAGAAAGCATGCTAATAAATTAAAATATAAGGACTATGAAAAAAGAACAGAAAGAGGCAAAAGAGCAGTATTACTGGTAGGAGGTAGGAGGCAGGCTGCAGTATTCAATAGGGTGTCAATGTAGGTCACTGGTCATTGAACAGATGAGAGTTGAGCAATTGTAGGAGGAGAAGTTGTCTGTGCAGATACTTGGGAGAAGCGTGATCCAAGCAGAAGGGAAGCCTGAATAAAGAACCTAAGGTAGGAGTACACATGGCCCATTCTAGGAATAGTTGGGATGCCAGTATGGGGAGAAGAGTGAGGGAGGTGGGCAAGTAGGAGGAGATGAACTCTGGGTAAGGCATGGATCACATAGGGCCTCTTATGAATTGTGATGCCTTGGGCTTTTACTCTGAGTGTAGTCGGGAGGGCCATTTGAGCACAGTAGTGACATGATATGATTTATGTTTATAAGGATCTGACTGTAGGGTTGAGAATAGGCTGTCAGGGAACAAGGTGGAAGCAAGGAGACCTGCTGGGAGGTGATGCAGTTACTCAGATGAGAGTTGTTGGTGGCATGGGCCAGGATGGGAACACTGACACCTGAGCACACTCTTAAAATTGGGTCATGAAAGAGGTGGGGAGGGTTAAACTGACAGAATTAGAAGGGATTAAGGGTCCCACTTATAATGAAGGCAAATAATGTACACAGTTGAAGTAAATGAATGAGAAAGAATAGTAGTCAGGATGGAATTTTAGAACTCAAGATTTTGATAATGGAGTAGCTTTAGCTGATGTCACAGACCAACTGTGCATGTGAGTGGTTGAAGTGAAAGTCCAGGAAGGAGGGGAAAAACCAAGGTAAGATCAGAAACTTGAATAATTTCCATGATTGTGACAAAAGCCTAAAATTGTTACACAAAAGCAAATGATACTAGAGAATTATAGTACTAAATAATATGTATTATTTATACAAACTGTTAAGCACAGAGACATTTCAACCATTGTAAGGGAAACCATTGTAAGTTGGAAGTATGAATAAATAGCTGATTCAGACTGTTCATTGGAACAAGAACTGATGCAACAAACACGGATGAGCCTGGAGGACATTATGTTAAGTGAAATAAGGCAGGCACAGAAAGACAAATACTGCATGTTATCGTAAGTGGGAGCTAAAAATGTTGAGTTCACAGGAGACTACAACTGTGGTTATCAGAGGCTGGGAAGGGCAGTGGCGGGAGGAGGATAGGCTGAGATTGGTTAATGTGTACCAAATTACAGCTAGATAGGAGGAAATTGTTCTGTGTCTCTATAGTATGGTAGAGTGACTATAGTTAACAATAATTTATTATATATTTCCAAATAGCTAGAAGAGATGATTTTGAATGTTCCCAACACAAAGAAATGATAAACATTTGAGATAATAGACATGCTATCACTCTGATTTGATTTTTGCACATTATATACATGTATTGAAAGATCACTCTGTACCCCATACATTTGTGCAATTATTACATGTCAATAAAAAATAAAAAATGCTTCTATAACAAAAAATTAATGCAACAAAGCTGGTAAACTAGAATATGTGATACTGCAAGAATCCCATCTTTCCTATGTGCGTAGTTGCAAGGTATCAAGTAAATTCTCTAAAACAGCAGTGTCTAGAACTGTGGGCATGGAAAATGATGACAATTAGGAAGTCAGAACGGCATTATCTTTTACCTTTTTATTTTGACTTGCTTTAGGCTTGGATAAATTTTTTCCTTTTTTATGGAGGAGAAACAATGGTGAAGACTCAATGGGACACTCGTAAAGAGAAGTGTGGACCTTTTCAGTATACCGTTGGAAATCTTCAACCTCCACATCTCTATCCACCCTGTGTTTGTAACAGAGGAAAAAATATTAAAAATATTGTTCAGAATTACATGATGAAAATTATGGAAGTCAAAGAGCTTTGGCAATTAAAGTGTGTGTGTGTGTGTGTGTGTGCGTGTGTATGTGTGATGGGTCCTTATCCATCAACCACTCTTAACCAGAACCCTTTAAATTAACATTCAACCTGTCAATAACTATGTGCCTGGCATCACACATTTATAATAATGAACATCTTTTCCCTCAACACACTCTGGATGATTGGAACTGCCTCTGTTTCTTAATCTATATTAAATTCCTCCCTTGCTTGTTCTTTTACTCAAGGAACCCCTATTGTCTTTGTTAAGGACCTAGATTAATAGCTTTCTTTAAAGTCATGCATTAAATTAAGACTTTTGTAAACCTCTGGGTATGTTACTCTGTCATTAATGATAAGTACAAAAATAAGTGCATCTAATATTTATAGCTTGCTGTATGCCAGACACTGTACAAGTTGCTTTATATGCATTATCTTCTCATTTACCCCTCATGACAAACCTACCAAGCAGGCACTATTATTATCTGCATTTTCAGGTGAAGAAATGAAGGCTTACTTAGTCAAGATCATATGGAAATTAAAGGGCAAAGAACCTACACAGAAACCCAAGTATGACAGTTTCTCAAGCACATACAAGCTTTTAATTACTATCCCCTAATGCCTCAGATACATTTCATAGTTCTCAGTTTTAATATTTTTGTTGTTGTCTTGATTTTATTTATCAATCATGCAGATTCATTCATAATAAAAATATTATACCTGGTAAAGTAGGCATTACTTATGCAGCCAGTGAAATTAGCATACTGAGCACTGATTGGTGAGCCACCGAAGTAAAACTTCTTTTCACCTGCTTGTGTCTGTTCTATTTTCCCTTTGGTAGGATTCTTACTCCCAACTCTGCTTTTATCTACTATCAGTTCATATCTGCAAAAGAAAAAGGCTTCTTTACACACCACAGAGCTAGCATTTTACCTTGACCCACTCTAGGTTGGATAAGCAGATTTTCTCATGAAATTGAAATGGAACATGTGGTTAATGAAAAGACAGCGAGTTGCCAAACTCTTCATGAGGCCCAGGATAAAATGGTCGGATATTTCTATATGCAAAAAAGATCCTCCAGACTTCTCTCCCACACATTGTATATCCAAACTAAAGATGAACTCTAGTTGTTTAGCCTAGGTGATGAGAAGGATGGAGCTGCTGTAACTAGATGGAGATGGCTGAAGTAAGCAGGTCTGGGCAGGGGAAGGGGTTAGATTGAGAGTTTAGTTTTGGACAGATAGAAGATGCAGGGAAATGTCAAATGAGCAGAAGGAATGCTTTAAGTTCAAATCTATAAGAATATATACTTGACATATGGTATTCAAAGCCTTGAGAATATAGGTAGTGCATTAATTCAAGCATCTCATGCCATGTAATAAACGCATGCCTTACAGAAAAAAAAAAAAAAAAAGATCCTCCAAACCAAGATTGGAATTTAAACCCGTAAGGCAAGAAATTCAGATGACTAGTCATCAGCATTATTTTTGTGTGTATGTGTGTGTGTGTGTGTGTGTGTGTATGAAACAGAGCATACCTCATGATGAACACTTAATCACATTTGTGGAAGACCATTTTCATGGCAAAGCACATTAGATTATTTTGATCCTTACTGGAAGTGGGGCCCAGAAAAAGCCTACTCATGTTTTCTATGTCCACAAAAGTGGACACAGGATAGCAGCAGAGGTTCATTTCTTATTCCAGAAAACTTTCTTATTATGAAAAATAAATTCAGTATTATGTATTTTAAAGATGAAGTTCGAGCTTTTAAAATGTGGCCATAAATGTTGCATTCTCAATTGTTTGACTCAAGGTCTAAACAAGACCAATATTTGCTGAGCTCCTTCTATGTGCAAAATACTGCACTCCGTTCAGTAGGTAATATTAGTAAGCATTTCCCTCAAGGAGATTATAACCTATTGTTTTACTCGAAAAAGAACCCTTATATTTATTTTAAGAAATTTCATAGTGATTTATTTTACATGTCTTGGAAACTAATAGCAATATTTTTTTGAGGAAGGTAAGTTGTTCCTTCTAGCATTTTTGTTTTAACATTAGAAAAGGTATAGGAGAGCCTATTATTCATAGTGGTTTTTGACATAATCATGTCCCACAAATAGACATGGTGGAAAGAATATGAAGTGAGGAGCTGTACCTTGTGGGTGAGACAGAGGTAATGACGAAGTGGGACAGCCCATCGTTGTACTGCTCATCTACTGACTGAACTTTGATTCCCTTTACATTCATGACAACAGTACCGTTATCCAGTGAGATGGAGAACACGTCTGACTGAAATGCAAGCACAGGCATGTAAGTAGGGGGTCTAGGGATCTAAAAGACAGAAACATTTTCAACATTACTGAATGGTATTGCTTAAAGGCAATATAGTGTGTAGGAAATTTGCTTGTAAAATAATTTCTATAAATAACAACCAAGAATACCTTATTGCTTGTACTGGTATTGCTTATAAAATTAGACACATTTCAGTAGAAAAATGTATCTCCTGTATTTCCAACTGAAAATTTTTGGTGACTTTGTTATGCTGAAAGTTGTCAACCCAGTCTCAGTCTTACTTTCCTACTTTCAATCTCACTTTTAATCCCTTCGAATAGATGATATTTGGGTCTCCTTGGGGATGTAGCTAGATGACTAGGCAAGGGTTAATTTGCTAGTTTGGCTTTTTAAAATCTTTCACTTTTTCATCTAGAGGCAGAAGAGACATTTTTAAAAGCAAGTTAGCTCTTCTTATCTGAATTTGCTTATTGCTTGTCTTAAAATATTTGGCAAATGTTAATCTTGCTTCTTTTTCCTTATATGGGCACCAACTTCTTAAGTCTGCCCTCAAAATAGACTACTTTTTGTGGGCAAAAAGTGTTATTTAACTAACCAGGGTAGTCTGAGGCAGGTTTGGGTCAGAAGTTCTATAAAATGCTTTGGGTAAATTCTCACAAATTCTACTGATTCCAATTAAATTCGATGTAAATGTGTCAGATGCAGGTAATATACATGAAAAGTGAAAGCTGCTTTCAGAAGTTATACGATGACTTGGCACATCAGTGTATATACTGATGATGACCTTTTCAGAGACCCATCAGTTGGATCTCACGGTCACCAGTCCTCTACAGACCTTATTTTATTCTTGAAATAACATATCTTTATAGGCTGAGCTCAAATGCTCTGTAGCAAATATAAGAAGTATGTATGTTCTTTTTACTCTTTTATAAATTAAATCACAAATGTGTTTGTTCATAGCATACAAACAGGGACTCTTAACAATTTTTGTGCCAGAAACACCTTTGGCATTTTGGTAACACATAGGGACCTCTTCACAAAATAATGTTTTTAAATGTATAAAACAAAACATATAATAATACAAAGGAAACCAATCATATTGAAATACAGTTTTCAAAATATTAAAATAAATAATCTGTGATATTATTATAACTTTTTTATTAAGGCATTAAATAATAAGATTCCATAGCAGACCTATTAACATTAGAAGTAGCAATGAGCAAAAATGACATTCTGAGATTTCTGTGACAACTGTAATGTGAAACAAAAAAATCCGTGATTTCTATCAATGACAAAGTCGCAGGTACTGGTAATACTACTGTGGTGTGTTGCCTAGATTCATAATCAAAGAAATTGACCAATTTCATTGAGAGAAAATAAAGATGTAATCTTTTCCCATTAAGTCCACAGACCCTCTGAATTCTGTCCATAAACCCTTGGGGGTGGGGCTATGAATTCCAGATTAGGAACTTCTGATATACAATACATATAATATTTTATAAAGTGTTTGAAATGAGGCATTCTGTGTGTCTACGTGTGAGTCAAAATTAATCTGAATAGAAAATCACTTCTAACATGTATTACAAATTATTTTTAATGGGCAAAACGATTATCACAAAGAAGTTTCCTCAGGGAAAAACAAATACTCACCCCTGAAGCATAATAGAATAGTAACCCATTTGGTTGTAATGTTCGGAAATTAAAACCTCCTTCAAAGCCATCAAAGAAAGATATTTTCTGAATTGAAGCAATGAAGCTCTGTCCATTGAAATATGCTCTGCGAGATATCTGTGTGCCAAAACAAGTGGAGGTAGTGTTTTTGAGAATTATCAAATGCTTGAAACTATCAACGTTTCACATATGGAGGGCCTTGCCTGTTAGTTTCCATGTAAATAGTTTATTTTCCCACTCTGGTTTATGTTGGAATTCAGGCATACACCAGGAGCTCCTCTGAGAGATGACTCCAACCTGAGTGAACGATGATGCTAGCACACCCTCTCTGGGTGTTAGATGCCCCACCCATGGAAAACTGAAGCAAATGAACAAGTCACAGAGGAACCCCATGCACAAGAGCCCTTCTAGCTTAATGGTTCTTCTTTCTGGTGGTGGCAGAAAGGAACCCAAGGTGTACCTAGGATCAGAGAGAAGCTGAAAAGAGCTTTTCCAGCTTTTGAGAGTGGTAAGTATTGTGTCTGTTCAAAAGCTTTTGACTGAGTGGTTCTTACAAGAGAGTCTTCTGGGCATCCATAACCAACTCCCAGGGTTTCTGTCTGCTCCAGTAAATTGAAATCTTTCTTTTGGAACTGGAAGCCCTTCATGCATCCTCTGAAGTTGATATCTAGGGGAAGGTGTGCTCTGAGGGTCCTGGAAAAGAAAGTCAGCCTCACTGATACTGCCATGATGATGATGTTACCCTGCTTATGTAGGCTATGGAATTTGCATTTATTTATAGTCATTTGTAATGGCTTTATAATCATTCATATTCTCATGCTTTCTTTGACAGGCACACAGCAACGTCTAATCTTTGCCTATAGAAGAGTTTTGTTCTGAGTCAAGCCAATTTGTTCTTTATAGTTTTCAAAATGCTTTAACTTACATTATCTCATTTTATCTTTATAACAATTCAGTGAAATAGATGGAGATGCTATTATTTCCCTTTAGCAGATGATTATTAGGTTGAATCATAGGGAACTGACATGTTACACGTAAATATAATCAATTCTTAGTAATTTCACAGGGTTTAAGCTATAAAATGAAACTAAGAAATAAATTATTCTCTTATGTCACAAGCGATGTTAGGATTTGAACACAGGTCTTCAGACTTTTATTAATCCATGTCGTTAATGAATCCATTTTGGCATTATTTCCAACACATCTGTAATCAAGAAAGTTTAGGGGAGTGTCTTAATGTTTCATTATACATAATACACAACCCTTTAGATAACCTTAAAAATTTGTGTAGCTCAGATGCTATTAGAGAGTTCAAAATGGGTTTAAGGCTAAAGCAAAAGTAAATGGACAAATGCTGTTTTGTCTTCACACAATACACATGTTCCACCCTTCCTATTGTTGATGAGAAATATTGCATTAGATCATATTCTAAGAGTAATACAATAATTGAAGAAATCTGTGATTACATCTATGCGATGCTAATTTCAGGAGATCCTGAGGACTGACTGCAGAGGGCCTGAAGGTACATGAATGTGTGTGCCTGTGCCTGTCCCTGTGTGTAAAAGTAGCAAGTAAGGGTGTGTACACTGTTACTAGACCTCTCCTGGATGTTGCCAGCCCAGTACGTTGCTAGGAACAAACAGCTACTTAACAAAAAGACTTACCTGGATTGTAAGATTTCTGGGGGAGCTCCTCCAATGTATATATCTGTAAAAGGTATTTTCATCTTTTCATTTTCCATACTCTTGACATGCCTTCTGTCAACTACCAAGATCATTTTCTTATCATTGTGGTAAATGATTGAGATCTGGAAGAGATAATATATAGTAAGCCTTGATTAACTATTTAATATTCAGTTATTTGATGACTTGTATATATTTTAATTCTCCTGGCTATACTAGCTGTTCTTCCATGCCTTTGTGCTTGTTTGTTCACAAAATGGGGAATGGATAGATTTTCTTTTCTCACAGACTTGAAAACTCTTGCTTCTACAAGCAGAAGTTCACATTTCCTGGGAAAGGAGGTCTGTATGAAGAGGGAGCCAGCCCAAGAAAAATTTTGCGATTAGACCTATTGTTTCCTCCTGCTCCTTCTGAGAGGATTCAGGAAAGAACTATAAACAGGTGCCACCGTTCTCTTCTTTTTTAAAAACAACTTTATTCAAGTCTAGTTGATATACAAAGAACTACACATATTTTATGTATACAATTTGATGAGCTTGGACATATGCAAACACTCATATCATCCCACAATCAAGGTAAGAGACATATCACACATTTCCCAGCATTTCCTTGTGTCCCTTTGTGGTGTGTGTGTGTGTGTGTGTGAGCATGTGTGTTAAGCACACTTAACATGAGATCTATCCTCCATAAATTTTAAATTAGTTTTAACTATAGGCTCCATGCTGTACAGCAGATTTCCAGAACTTACTCACCTAACACAACTGAAACTTTATACCCATTGAATAGCAATTTCTTATTTCCCCCATCCCCTAACCCCTGGTGACCCCTATTGTATTCCCAAGCAGGTGCCTTCTGGAATCTAGATTGCATGTTACCAGGTGTAATTTTTTTGGTGACACAGTGAGCAGTTCTAATGAATCTGCAAAAATGTTAGTCAGAGAAATAGTTAAAATATTCTTCTATTGTAAACCATTCTTATGAAGCTATGGACTTTGAACTGAAAAGGGAAATACAGTCTCCTACCCCTTGCATTTTGGTTCAACTTAAAAGATATTATGCCTTGTATATACTTTATTAAATTGTATATTTAAAATAGTTAATGAAAATGGATGAAGTATATTTTCAGTAGTCTGCACATCTGTTTCAAAACTAAAGGGGATTCTTTGTGAGTTCTCTTTATAAGGAAAACTGTGCTAGTATTTTCTAAATTCTGGATAAGTGGTTTAAAAGGAAATTCTGTATTTACTTATATGTATTCTTGTTACATTTGGTGGGGCTCAAAGGATAAGCAAAAAAAATGGCTCTGTATCTACACTCTGGCTCATTCAACAAATGTATAGAAGTATTCTGTAGGAATACCAATTGAGATATTTAAGATTAATAGACGCCTTCTGGTTAATTAAGCAATTAAAAGGAATCTTTCAGTGACTTTTAAATTGGAACATCAACAGGACAAATACATCCATTGTGTTAAAGCAAATGTTTTCCTGGGGTTGAGAAGATGAGGGTCCTTCAGTTGCTCCTTAGATATGAAAGTTCTCAGTTTATTTACTATCTTGCCTGTCTCATTTGACTGCCTGATTAGATCAACAGATCTAAGTATAAAAAACAAAAACAAAACCAACCAAACTACAATGATTTGTACCTCATGGTATTTTGCATCATTAATTTGAGCTTTCTTTAATGTATCTTCCAGATGCACAGGGCCACTGCTGAATCCAAAATCATAGAACACATGTAGGTAACCATTGCGCATTTCCAGTCTGAAAAACATACTCTGGGGAGAGAAACAAGTTGTAAGATAGGAATATCTGTTATTCGAGTAGAGTCAGATTTAGCTGAATTTGAGAATTAAGACTGTATTCTTTATTATTGGAGCTATTTGAAGACTAAGAAAGTCTCATGAAATTCTTATGAAATAAAAGTGACAACGGCCGGGAGTGGTGGCTCACACCTGTAATCCCAGCACTCTGGGAGGCCGAAGCAGGGGTATCACTTGAGGCCAGGAGTTTGAGACCAGCCTGGCCAACATGGCAAGACCTCATCTCTACTAAAAATACAAAAACTAGCCAGGCGTGGTGGCAGGCACCTGTAATCCCAGCTACTCGGGAGGCTGAGGCAAGAGACTCACTTGAACCCGGGAGGCGGAAGTTACAGTGAGCCGAGATTGTGCCACTGCACTCCAGCCTGGGCTACAGAACGAGACTCTATCTCAAAAAAAAAAAAAAAAAAAAAAAAGTGACAACTACTTCCATATCAGCAGCTATTTCTCTTCTTAATACATAAAAGTTAATATTTATACACAGTGTAAAAATTATTCTTTTGTTTTCATTCTACTTTCTGAATTAATGGATGAAGTTTTAAGTCTACATTATTGCCCTTTAAGAAAATCTTGAAAATAGAGTATAGTATACCATGTTTATTCAACTGCCTTGTCTTTAGGAAACTTTAAAAAATTATAGCAGGCCAACAGATGTGTCTGCATTTATTTTAGGTGAAAATTAGTAAAATTAAAAAATAATTTCAAGGTATACTGAAAAGAATTCTTCCATATTATCAGCAAATATGGATTTAAAAAAAGAAGGCCATTGCTGTATTGTTTTGAAACACTGGATTTATGTAAATAAATATAGAATTATTATGCACTTGGAACACATGATGTTTGAGAATCAAAGAAATTTTGTAATACTCAAATAATTTACTGGAGGTTTGCTTATTTCAGAAGATAGTTCATAGATACAAGAAGTCAATGGATTTGAAAAATAAAGCATTGTGGCAAGGTCCCTGTTCTATAGGAAGTGATCTCCTGAGTGGAGTTTGTACATTCCTGGGAGTGTGGAAAGCAACCTACTGGAGTTTAGGAAGAAAATATTTCAACTTCTATTTATACTAATTTAAAAAAACCTAAAATAGAGAAGAAAATATTTCAACGTCCATTTATACTCACTAAAAAATCTAAAATGGAGAAAGAAACTAACTTTTAACATTTAATACGTGAATTATTGACTGTGGGCCTTCATTTTATCCTTTTGTCAGACTTTCACAAAATTCACATAATATGTGTGGCTTCCCAAGAGGGGTTCCACACTTGAAGGGTTGAAGGTAGCTCCTCATCCATTTCTTTGCTTCTAGCCTATTGCAATTTATTGCAGTTTACATGTGGCTAGTTACATGGATTTAAGGGTGATATAACCGAAATAATAGAATATTTACACTCATTTTGTATTCAGATGTAGAGTGATGTGAAAACATTTTGCTGAAAACACAGCTATTTGCTGGCTACTTCCTACAAATTTCTGAAAATGATGTCAAGTTTATAGAGGGTTACACATTTTTCTTTGTAACATGAATTATTCTAAATTTGTTGAACTTTATTTGTGATGACAAATGTCTGACAGTAGTATGAAACCTACTAGTTATTTCAAAAAAGAAACATACTGTCACATCAATGTAAGGGTATTATCATAATAATGGATGAGAAAGTAACTTTCTCTTTTTTTTTGAGGACAGTTATACTGTGGAGAGATGGTTTTTAAAAAATATGTTTGAGAATTTTTCTATTGTTGCTTTTGTTGATGGGAACAATGTAAATGCAATCCCACAAAAACTCTCCTATCAGCTCTGTTAAAACATTTGAGGGAAGAAATTTCTAACCTTTAGAAAAATCTTTCAAATAAAGATTTTCAATAGCTTTGAACCCTTTTATTAAAGTTTACAAAATGATATCTGGTTAGCTTATAAGAACTAATATTAGAAAAAAGGAAATATACCAGTCAAATCTCAAACACAACCTTTGCCACTTGGTGAATGTGATTGAAAACTATTTGAGTTAGTAGGCACAGCTAATGATATGCTTCTTTCATTTTTTATTTTTGTGAGGTATCTTGTCTAGTTACACCACCAATAAAATTACTGTTGAAATAAACTGGACTTAGGACAAGACTTTTGAATCACTGTGTCACAAAGAGTTTAAGGATTTTCGAAAATATTTAGCATACTTAATTACATTTTCTCACTAAAACTATTTTCTTTGAGCTGTACAGTAGATAAAGTACTATTAAAAATAATTTTTTTAATAGAGAAAAACATTTCTGTATCATTAATAAGTCAATTTAATCTTCATTTTAAATATATATAATCTTTTACTTTATCTTTATATAATTTGTCCTTTATTGCAAGCTTTGACTGTTTCATACTATATTTATATCTGTTTATAGTACACATATATCATTTATAAACAAAGATATATATGTGTGTGTGTACATACATATATACTTACATACACACATACATATATACAAAGCATGCAAGCTTTGCTTTAAAATTGATTAGGGCGTATGATTTGGAAAAGTTAGGAACCCAGTGCAAAATTTCTGCAGACACACTGCTCACCTAGATCTTGGTTCTAATTTCCCCAAAGTTCCCTTAGTTTATTTATATCCAAAAATGCACTGTGGGGAAATGCATTTCAGGGTTGCTTTTATTTATTGGTGTCATTACTTTCCTGAAGAAGAAAATCCAATCTGACTTTCTAAACTAGAATTTCAGTTTGATGGCATGACACACTAGACCTGGGAAGGTTCCTGGAAACATGAGTAGCAGAAAGTAAAGGAAATAAAGGAGAAGTAGTAGGACTTGTGTTTTTACTCACTCCATTGACCATCAGGAGAATAAGGCTGTTGTCAGCTGGTGTTCGAACTTCTATGTCAAAGCGAGTCACCTGACCAAATTTCCCTCTCCTTGCGATGTCTCTCACCACAGCATAACCGGAGCCATCGAAGAAGTAACTGGCAGCCCGACTCTGAGTGAAGGCCAGCTTATCTCTGAAATGGAAACACAAGGGTCATTTGAACACTACAGTTTCTGTTATGCTTTTCAAGTGAAGCCCTTTTAACCCATTCTTCTAACATCTTCTGTGGACCTTACAACATTTAAATGAAGTCCTGTTGTCCGCAAGGAAGAGATAAAAAGGTATTTGTAGGTATGTTAAATGGATTGTTTTCTTCTCTATCCTGTGTGCTAAGACAACTGAAGTCTCCAGGGACACCCTAGTCTCTGGAATCCTAAATCAAGGCTGCAAACAAGTTGTCTAACACTTGATACTTGGGCAAGCTCATCTATGATAGAGAACAGGTGAAGAGTTTTTTGCAGGTATGACAGTTTCAAAACTGGCTTCCCCAAAGAAAAGTTTGAGAACCTGAATATTGACTCATACTTGTTCTATCTGCTGCTCTTGCATGAACATCCAAGTCTTTAGTACTCTCAACTGTCTCTTACCGGGCACATGGCACTGATGTGGAGGGGTCCATATTATAGATGTGCTTAAAGTTGTACAAGCTGATCACATCATTATTCAAAGTGGCCAGTTCCAGGCAGCCAACGAAGCCAGGCAGGTTTAAGCTGGTAGGGAGCTATGCAATAGAAAAAGTAAAACCACCTGTCTCATGGTCATATTTTACTCAGACATCACAGAACAGAAAATGCAACTAATAGTAGGTCAAGGAGACCTACCCCTTCGTAGAAATGTCTTTCTAGACCCGAGTGTGTTTATGCCAAATCATTTAGATATGGAGTAACTTGTCAGTTGTGCAAATCTTAGCAGAGAAAGTGGGATTTACTGAGCATAGATTATGTGCTGGTCATAGGCTGGACAGTGAATTCATGACAAAAGTCAGTCCTTACGCCAGCTTTGTGAGGTAGGTATTCTTGTTCTCATATAACGAGAGGGAAAATAATTCTCAGATAAATTCCAATTATGTGCCCATAACTAGTAATAATAGTCCTGAAATTGGAACCCTAGATCGACTTCCCATCTTCTTCGACCTTTCCTTTATGCCCCTTCATCAGATTTCATACTCTCTCCTAGGTCCCACTCCCTCTCTCATCCCAGATACTTTATTTCATACCTGTATTAGGTGAGATAACTGAATTTTTGAAGCCACCACTGCAAAGCTGAAGATTAGATCTAAACTGTGGTGACACCACAAGCTATGGACATTCCTGTGGCAGGTGGGGGTAATATTAATTACATATGCATGTATCAGAATGAATGAACTGATCTTCAGGAGTTAGCTATAACTTGAAAGCATTTGACATTATGAAAATATGAGTGGCATAGACCAGATTTACACATCAGGTTTATAGATTCTGGTTCAGAATTCTACTCCCCCATGAACTAAGCTCTTAAAGTGATATCAGCAACCCCCAAGTCATTATAGGTTTATGGATTTATAAAAACAATTACTATAGATTTGTAATAGGTCAAAATATAGCTGTATGGCTGACCTTGAAGTTGGAAGGCACTCCACCAACATAAAACACCGTGTCCTCAGGGTCCAGGTCCAGCAGAGAGTCATCTCCCGAAAATTCCCCCTTTTTAATGAACTTTTCCTCTGCTGTGCTACTTAGACTCGGGACTGTTAAAAACACCTTTCCATGTTTTCCCACTCTATTGAGATAAATAATTTTCACTTGTTATTATATAATTTATAGAAAATACTTTTTAAATGTCAAAATGTTAATGCTCCCTCATCACAAAATGGGTAATTTAATTTTGTGACACTAATAAGTATTTATAAAATATCACAATCAATGACAAAGAGAAGAAAGACATTCCATTTTGAAAATAATTCGTGGATTGACCAGGTAAAATCTAATAATCAGATCGTGACTTAGAAATGACTTTTTTTTCCTTTTCTACTAAGGTGTTTGGGAAAGAATACAAGAATAATGGAAGGAAATGGAGCAAGACTAAAGGGTGGAAAATGCTATTTATAACATCCACAGGAAGACTCTGTGTGTGTGTGTGCACGCGTGCATGTGCACGTTCAACAGATTTCTTATGAAATGTGCATATATGCCCTGTGTCATGGATTCACTGTACCTTTCAATCTTGACAATGCTGAAGTAAGCAGGCCAGGAACTGACGGGCTTGGAGTCCAGGGGAATCTCCACATCTTTTGTTCCCAAATTATAGACGTATACCAGGTTATCATTTTTTATTGCAAGACCCATATACTCTTTTTTGGCCTGAAATATCAAGAAGTCAGAAGTCATTTAAGTAAAATTTATATGAATGAACATCATCTTTTTTAAAGGACAATCAGAAATCCAAATACTTGGGTATATACAAGTGACTTCTGGCCTGAATTATTATCCAAAGCTCCTGTGAGCAGGCAGTGGCTCTTCCTTTCCAGCCTCCCTGTGGCCACATCAGAGTCTGCTGGCCCCATCCTTGCTCAGGCTCGTGGAGATTTGTTGGCTGCCAGGAATGGGCTAATTTTGTGAGACTAACCCAGGAATATAATACAGCCTAACAGTACCGATCACTATGCATCTCCAAACAGGATTCAGCATCAAACAGAATAGGCTTCTGTCTTTCTGAAAGTCTTTGAGGTGTTCCATTCAGACTCATCAAAGTTAGCAGTGTGATGGTGATAGGAAACAATCCCCACAATATCCCACACAGAGAAGAAATTACTTGTCCTTGAGTCATTCTTTTAATTTTGCCATTAAAATGAGATCTTCTGAGTTAACAGAATGGGCATTGTTTTGGTTTGTTTGCCTAGGTGGCTTTATTTTAGGCAAGAGAAAAAGCAGCTTTCCTTGTAAATATTATTCCCTCCTTTCAAACTCATGTGCTTACGTTTTTGCTTCCGAGGTACAGGATAAACTGATCTGCAGTCTCGGTCAGTTCTGGCCTCTTCACAGGGGGTTTCATGTACAGGCTCAGAGACGTGAAGGCCTTTAAGTCATCCATACTGGTTCTCGAGTGCACTTCCACAGCTGACTGGCCATCAAACATCATGGAAACTTGGATCTGGAGTGACACAACGGTTTCATTAAAAGTGCTTTGCAGAAATGGCAGAGTGCTTTCCCGTGGTTCCCTCACTCGTGACAGGGGCCTCTAAGCTCTCCTCGCCTCCATACCTTTAGTTATTTACCACATCCTCCCCTAGTTGAAGAGAAGACTTAGGGCAAATTGTGACACAGTAGTTTAAAGTGGGGTGAAAGAAAGCAAAACAAAGTGGTGACTAAGTAGATCCAAGAATGAGGATAAATATGAATTCCACCATGAACGGTATACTTGGTTTGGGTGAACTAAACAACTTGCTCAAGTTGTCTGGTCAGTGTACAATTCACAAGGCTCCTACAATTTATACAAAACTAATTGTTTGGGAGAAGTAGAACTAATTTCGGTTACTAATACAGCTGGGACTTTGTCCCTAGGGTCCTCATAAAAGGGGCATGGGGTGAGGCTGTGAGCAACATCCCTGCCCTTGTCTACACAGTTGGAAGGGGTCTGGACTAGCTTTGTAGTCTCAGACCAGGTGGGCTCTGCCACTTCCTAACCATGTAACCTTGAGCAAGTCATTTAACCTTCAGTTTCCTCATCTGTGAAATGAGGATAATAAATTTGTTGTGAGCATGAAATACGATAACTAAAAAGTGCTTTCCAGTGCCTGGCCCTACCATTATAATAACTGTAATAATGAGTTCATAAGGTGCCTTTTATAATGGCTCACAGAAAGGCATCACAACAAAGCACAATTCAGTAAATGCACTTCTAAGAGGCCCAATATGATATGCTGAACAGGTCTGATTCAGGGGTAATTTTTAGAGTATTTACAAGTGGATGGATTGTGTATACTTATGTCTTTTATCTGAATCTTTCCAAATGATTAGGCATCTTTATATTAATTTATTAATATTGATTTGGCTAATGTGGGTAGTCAGCGAGCTCAAGGCTCTATTTCCAAATGACTGGAGTGCAGCTGTCCTATGTTACCAGTTGAGTAAAAACTAATACATTTATTTTTTTTTGAGACATAGTCTCACTGTCATCCAGGCCAGAGTGCAGTAGCACAATGTCAGCTCACTGCAACCTCCGCCTCCCAGGTTCAAACAATGCTCCTGCCTCAGCCTCCCGAGTAACTGGGACTACAGGTGTGCGCCACCATGCCCAGCCAATTTTTGTATTTTTGGTAGAGACAGGGTTTTGCCATGTTGGCCAGGCTGGTCTCAAACTCCTGGACTCAAGAGATCTGCCCACCTTGGCCTCCCAAAGTGCTGAGATTACAGGTATGAGCCACCGCGCCTGGCCAAGACCAATACATCTTAATAAACAAGAAGTGTGGGGGATTAAAGTCTTACATTAATAAGTGAGAGTCTGAGAATAGCGCATGTCTGCATGAAAAGCATCTGACTTGGGGGCACTGAGTGAGCTCCCAACTCCCAAAGGTAGGCCTAAGTCTGTCTTTAGCAAATGGTCTTAGGTGATTAAGGTCCCAAAGTCATACTCTTTATAGAAATAATATTACAAGAAAGCACTCATAAAAACCTAGCTTTTAGAATGCCATTTCTTGATGTACCTTTAGATAAACGTTTTTTGAAAATGTTCACTGGGGCATCTAAATAAGGTAATTTGTCACAAGGGACCATTTATCATCATTTAAAAGTCAGGTCTATTTACCAAGAATAATCTTCTACATTACAAAATAGTTGATTTCTAACTCTTCTGTCAGTAATTAGGACCAGTAGTCTGCTCAGGCCAATTCTTAACTGAGAAAATAAAACCATTTACTTTGGTCATAAAAAGTGAGTCTGGTCTATGAATCAATTAAAAAAATTCAAGAGGTCCAAGAACAAGCTCCACTTTGCCACAATGAAAAGTAGTTGTTATGTCAGGAGATGTTCCTACACATGCCGGCTCTAGTTATCTTCTGCTAGGTTGCTTCTAAATGTGTCCCAAAACAGTGTCTTTGTTGAGTTTATTCGTCTTAGCCAGTATGTGATTCCTCAGTCAACCCTGCGGGTGGTCAGTAAAAGCTTCTGCATAATTTGTGTTGTACCAGATAATTTCTTGAAGGGGTAGGACAGATGGGATAGATTATTCCATTATGGTAATTGCACTAAAGCAGCTGTTAAAATAACAAATAAAATATAAGAACGAATTGAGGCTTTTATTGAGGCTTTACTTCTTTTGCTATATCAGCTTTATTGACTAGTTTAACTCTGTGGTTTTTAAACCTGGCTACACATTAGAATAACCTGGGAGCTTTAAAGAACATACAGGTACTGAGCCCTTTCTCTACAGAGTCTGATCTATTGCTTTCAGGTTGGGACGAGGAATTGGTTTCGTTTTCAGTGTTCCTCACGTGTTTCTAATTAGCAAACAGGGCTGAGAACTACTGAGTTGGAGAATACAGCAGAAAGGTCCAGGCTCTGGAAGCTGCCCAAGCAGTTGGAGCTCAGCTTTGTGTTATTATTATCACTGACTGATGAGTCTTTTCATCAGTTACCTTGCTGGCAACACTTCTGGTCTGAGCAATGAGCTCTCGGATCCTCTGGATGCTGGCAGAAACGTTGCTTGCAGGCCGCTTCTGCTCAACTGTACGAAGCTGATCCAGGAGCTGAGGGACAACCTCTGTCAGATTTCTTACTGCAGTTAATAAAAGTTAATCATTTAAGTAAGTATCTCAATATTATATTTCAAGAATCAGATGTAGACAACAAACATGGATTACATATGGTAGAACTATGAGAAATTATTTTTAATCCTGCAAAATTAATAGTAAAGCCTGTAAGGTACACAGATGTGCTTTGATCAGGGAATAGGTTTAGGCAGACATCTGGGCCAGACGGACTCGCCTAGTTTAGGGCACAGGTGCATACTTCATTTGTTATATAACCTGTTTGTGTAAGCTCATACTTGGCTCAGAGCCACTGTTGTTTGAAAAGGTATAACTGCCCTGCTGATGCCACGCACAGGATGTGTGCTCTTGCGCCCAAAGAGAGAATGCCAAGGCTGCCTGTCTTGCAGACAGACAGAGGGAGAGCCAGGGCTCAACATGGCTTAGGCGTGCTGGTGCCCAAAGAGAGAGTAACGCTACTGACCCCCGTAGGGGAGAGCCAGTTGCCTTGAAGGCAGGCATGGGGGAGCCAGGAACTGGCTTGTGCTTGGAGAGAGAGAAAGTTAAGCTGCTGACTCTGAAGGCAAGGGCGAGCCGACTGCTCAGCTGTGTGTGGGAGCAGCCAGAGCAAGCAGCCGAGTCACAGCAGACAATGTGAGAGAGCTTCTGATGAGAGAGCTGCTGAATAGAACTACATTTCACCTGTATACAGCCCCCAAGTGTTCTTTCAGCCACCCACCCACTCCACTCAGACCTCAGTATGGGCTTGAACCTGACCCCGAGCATGACATTTGGCATAGTTGTGGACCTAACAAAGCCCAAAGCACAATTTGTTTCTATTTTTATGATATTTATAGTACTTACTGATCTAAAAATTGTATCTAGAGCAGGCTTTTTCTAAAGGGCAGGGTCCACGGTATATATACAAATGTTCCTTTAACCATATAGCACAGATTCTGTTTGCATTTCTAATATAACTGATGTAACAGGTCAAGAGGAATACTGGGAAAAAAGGTGGGAAGATTGTTTTCCAGAATGTCCATGCACACATCATGCTGCTGCTACCATCTCAGAAGACGGCACTAGATGGAGGAAACAGGTAGCACCCAGAAAAGTGGCAATTGTGCCAAGCTAAGGGTGGGTGGCCATGGTCTGTGGGCACAGACAAGGGTGATGCTACAAACAGATCATAGTGACCTTTTATTTCTTTTTACTCTTGGACATCTTGCTGGAGAACAAAACAACCTCTGAGTGTTGGGGGTTGAAGGAAATAGCAAAAGTGGAAGTGGCTGGAGTGGGAGATGAACACTCCCCTTGACTCAGTCTAGTGCAGCTGTGCCCCTCAAGGCTGCCACTGACTACTTCTTACATCATTTTTTTTTGAATGCATAACTTAAACACAGAAAAGAGTGCGAGTCAGATGGGCTTGGTGGCTCACGCCTGTAATCCGAGAACTTTGGGAGGCCAAGGCTGGTGGATCACCTGAGGTCAGGAGGTTGAGACCAGCCTGGCCAACATGGCAAAACCCCGTCTCTACTAAAAATACAAAAATTAGGCAGGTGTGATGGTGCATGCCTGTAATCCCAGCTACTCGGGAGGCTGAGGCAGGAGAATCGCTTGAACCCAAGAGGCAGAGGTTACAGTGGGCCAAGATCGCACCACTGCACTCCAACCTGGGTGACAGAGAGACACTCTGTCTCAAAAAAAAAGCACCAGTCATAAGAATACAGCTTGATGAGAGAAACTCAAAACAGAATGGCATAAATTTTTCCAGAGTTTCATTGACTGAACAGTGGTTCTTAAAGTGTGGTTCCCAGACAAGCAGCAGCAGTATCACCAGGAACTTGTCAGAAATGCAAGTTCCTGGCCCTGTCCCGAGCGCATTGCATCAGCAATTCCAGGAGTGGGATCCAGCAGTCTGTTTAACAAGCCCTCCAGGTGATTCTAATGCACACTAGTACACTAGTATTTGAGAACCATTGGCTCAGAGACGAAACACTTTTGAGGTATTCTCTTACCTAAGGGCAGGGCCATGGTCATTAAGCATTAGTAGCTGAGCAAGAGCAAGCCTATTCCTAGAGAAAAACTAAACTCAGATTCAGGAGACTATGTCAGTGCAGATGAAGGAAACATCCCTTCTCTGTACTTAGGACACACGATGTTTCTCCAGCGCAAGGAATAGAATTAAGTAAAATAATAGCAACTATCAGTTTCTTATACTGATTAATACAGAGGTAAATATTTATTGTTTGGATCACTGACAACAACATTTATTTTAGAGTATACTAGTCTTTAAAAACTAGAGATAATATGCTTAATGAATTATGTTGGATATTGATTATGGAAATGTTTATAAGACAGAGTCCCCCTGCTCCCTACAATCAATTCTCTCAGAAAAAGGGAGCCACCTTATATTACTTATAAAGTTTCTTACGTTATGGTATCCTCTTTCATTTACTTTGTTTTGAACCACAAAATGCTATTTGAGAAAAGCACAGTAAACGATTTCAATTTTTTGAAACTTCTGGATGCTTATTGGAATCACTTGATAAGACTGGTAAAAAATGGAAAAAAGATGTAACACAGATTTGGTACATATTCCCGAGGCAATATCATTATAAATGTAACAGTTGAATTTCATATAGGCAAATCTTTTAAAGACAAAATTTTAAAAGCACTTCCATGAGTGGTTACATGGAAGAAACGAACATATACTTAAAAGATCATTATAAAAGAGCTATTTTACTGTTATGGGAGTGCGTATTTGTAAATTGGAATAAAATTTGTAGTGACAGGTCATATATGGATTTATGACCTTTCTCAATTCAGATACAAGTGAAGGTAATATTGTATGCAAAACCATATTGGAGAACAAAAAGTTCTAGTCATGATTTGTCATGATATTGACAGACATTGCTATTTAAGAGGTTATGAAGGGATTGGATAAAAATCTGAGAATGGAAAAAGTGAAATTTCACAAGTACTGCCTGGTTCTAATATCTACAAAATAAGTTAGGTAGACATGAAAATATTTCATTTTCATTTCTATAGAACTGTATATTCAAGTTGGCCAACACGCTGTTCTTAATAGAAAGCTGGAGTTATGTTTGGCCGTATTCAGTACTTGTTGGTAATAACCTGCTTTCCTCAGATCAAGAAAAAGCAATGTTGCCTAGTAAAAGCAATGCCATTTAGTAATTTTTTTTCTAAAAGCTAAACAGTATTTTGTTAAGATTATTTACCCAACATTTGATTAACCTTGTTCCCTAAAGGATAAGTCTTACGTTGATACAATTGCTACCATACTTTCACATAGAAAAAATTATGACTCTTTACCAATCTATCTAGTGTTCATGCGAAATATATGTATGTTTCTCATATGTATTTAGACAGGTAGAGATAGATAGATGAACAGAGCAAAACCTTTTCTTTTTCTAAGCTAACTTCTATAATTTTCAAATCCAAAACCCAAATGAAGAAAACTGTTTTTCGACAAAAGATGTATAGAGTTTAATGGCCAATTCCTTAATTAGATTCAAATTGTGAAATTTCTAAGTGATACCTGCATCCCTAGCAGAGTCCACTGCAGTGTTGTAAGCAGAAGAGTCAAAATGTTGAAGATTCTGTGACCAGTTGGTTAGATTGTTGGCCATGGGGGCAGTGGCCTGCTGCACCTCCATCGTCGTCCTGTTGGCTTCCTCAGTGATCAGTCTAGACTGCCCCAGGCGCTGCTGGGCATCCCCTTTACACAGAGCACAGGGTCATTCACTTTGCAGAGAAGCTGGACATTTGTTGGGGAACATTAACACCCCTTTAACCCTTTAATGAAACAGATCTCACATTTTTGGCTCTTAAGCAAAAGTAAGATTTTTAGATAACCATGTGACTCACTGAAAACATTTCCAAATTAAGAGGTAAATTTAAAAAGAAGAGTAATTGTATTTCCTATAAACCTGGTGAGAAAGCCATAGAAGCATATGAGATTTTAACTCATAAGAGGTTTGTGTCTGAAATTAATTGCAAATATCACTGTCTTTTATGAAAAAGTAGGCTTGTGGAACACTTTTGCCATAAAAATGATTCTACAAAAGTTACTCAATAAAGAAAGGTATTTTTTAATAGAAAAAAAAAGCAAATTTCAAAGAGTTTTAGTAGTGAATTCCCATTTTTGTTAAAAATTACATCTTTAAAATAATCATGATGTAAATTTACAACAAAAAATTTTGCTAGGGGATGGGATTATAGGTGATTTTCTTCTTTTTTTCTTATCTGCATTTTCTAATATTTCTATAAGAATTATTTATTATTTTTATAAAAATAATTATAATTCATTTAGGTGACTTTATAACTTCAAATTTTATAAATTTGAAGTTATGCCCTAATTTGGTTATTGGATTGGTTATACGCCCTAATTTGGTTATTGGATTTCTTTGGCCTCAACTGTAATGTAATTAGAACTGTAAAACAATGATAAATTTGAAGTTATACCATCACCTAAGTGAATTATAATTATTTTTATTATAAAAATGATAATAATAGGTAAATAATAAATAATTCATTAAAGTGAGGATATATTTCATTTAGTCTCACATATTCTGGATTCTGATAAATGCTAGTTTCAATCCTGAATCTGCTTCTTACTGGCTGTGCCTGTTGCAGCAAGTTCCCTAACCTTCATGAACCTCAGGGTTCATATCAGCCTGAAGGCAATAGTGGTACTTATCCCCATGACATAAAGTATTAATATGGTTGGCTGTGTTCCCACCCAAATCTCATCTTGAATTGTAATCTCCATAATCCCCATGTGTCATGGGAGGGATGGGTGGGAGATAATTGGATCATGGGGGCAGTTTTCCCCATGCTATTCTTGTGATACTGAGTTCTCAGGCGATCTCATGGTTTTATAAGTGTCTGGCATTTCCCCTTTGCTCAGCAATCATTCTCTCTCCTGCCACCCTGTAAAGAGGTGCTTTCTGCCATGACTGTAGTTTTCCTGAGGCCTCCCCAGCCATGCAGAACTGTTAGTCAATTAAACCTCTTTTCTTATAAATTACCCAGTGTTGGGTATTTCTTCATAGCAGCGTGCGAACGGACTAATACAGCTATGTTGAACACTTAGGACAGTGCCCAGCTCACACTAAGCATCAATGAACAGTCATTCTGATGATGGTGATGATGAGGCTTCTCCGTGAAGGACCACTCTTCTGGCCAGAGCTTTGGTGCACTGTAGCACTGGAGCTAGGATTCGCTCATTCTAGTAAAACACTCATATGCTGCACTAGTGTTTTAACTTTCACTGCGCCAAGGAAGGCACATCTGCTTCCAGTCGCATCTATCTAAGATACCACTGCAGTCCCAGATTAAGCAAAACGTGTGCTTTTGTTTCTCTATTTGGGCTTGTTGGTCTCCCTGGTTTCTATTTGGTCTCTGGGCCTGTTGCTTATATGATAAAAATGACTTGACATGTAACAGAGGGAAGCTGTTTACAGCTGGGCCAAAGAAATCCAATAACCAAATTAGGGCATATTGTTATGAGGAAGGATGTTCATAAGAAAGCCATTACCAAACACTATAAACAGCATGATCCCATTAAAAGACACACACACACGCACACACACAGACACACACACAGAGGAAATGCTGGAAAAAAAGGCTCTCAAATCTAAAGGTCACCTCTAGGTGGTGTGACTACAGCATTTATATTTAGTTTCTTCTTTTTATTTTCTAGAACTCTTTTTTGTGATGAACATATTTTGTCATCAGAAAATAACATTTATGTATAAAAACATTGACAAATAAAGAATTACCTAATCCTTCCTTGAAGGTTTACCTTACACTCCAGTGAACCAACAAATGAGACTTCAATTCTGTCTGATGCTTACCTCTCTCTGCTGCTTGTAGTTGCTTAACGGCATCACTGAGTCTGGTTTTAAGGACACTTTTCCTTGCTAGGGCTCCACCCACACGCCTGCTAGTGTCAGCCACTGCTTCATCACTGCCTGTGGAGAAGCAGAAGAAAGAAGTACTAGTGGAGCCAAGATGCCTCGGAAAGGATTCCATTTCAACAAGGAAACTTCTCATTTGTACGATGCAGTCATCTGCAGTATTTGCAGTATTCTGAATACTCTGAACATAGATCAACAATTCTGGAAAGTAGCATTTAAAATTCGAGGTACAGAATTGCAGAACACTTGTAATAGTGCTTATGAGTGACTTAGGATGCCATCATGGTTGATTTCTTTGATTGAAACATATAGCCCTGCTGTGACTAATAACACCAAGCAGCACAATTGTTATAGAGCTGAAAAGAAAAAAATCTCTCTCTCTCTCTACATATATATGATAATGACTGGTTATAAAAATAATCCTTGTTTTCTTATTTGTTTCAATAAAATTTTAATTGCAATATAACATACATCTAGAAAAAGGCATTCTTTATAAATGCACAGCTTGACAAATGTTCACAAAATGAACACAAAACATAACCAGCATCCAAGTCAAGAAAATAGAAACTTATTACCACCTTTGAAGCTCCCTAGAGTCCCTGTGATGACCCGAAGATAATCACTTTTTTGAATTCTGTCTCCATCTGTTTGTGTCGGTTTTTAAACATTATTCAAAAGAGAGGATATGGTATTATAACCTTTTATATCTGTTTTAATTTCTGTATAGAGCTATAATACATCTTGATAATGTAGTTTATCTTCCAGCTTTGTATTTTTATTCTTCAAGACGGTCTTGGCTATTCTCGGCTTTCCCCTCTCATTTCTATATAAATTCTAGAATATTCAGTTCAGGTACTTTAATTAATACTGAATTAAATCTGTAGATGAATTTGGGAGAATTGTAATTTTTACACATTTTAATCTTCTACTCAATGAATATGGTATTTATTTATCATTTATATACAAATTCTTGTTTAGATCTTCATTTATTTAGATCTTTATGTGTAGCCTCTTTTATCAGATTTATTCCTATGTATTTGATGCTATTGCAAACACTGTTATTTTAAAGAGTTAATTTCCCATTGTTGTATATAAAATTAAACCGGGTTTTTACACATTGAATTGGTAATGTAGGGTGTCCTTGTATTGTTTCTAATATTAGTGGAAAAGCATTCAATATTTCCATTTTAATTGCTGAATATTATTTTATTTTTCAGATTATGGAAGTTTCCTTCTATTCTTAGTTTGCTGAAAGTCTTTTTTAAAAGTCAAAAATGGCTATCAAGTTTGTTAAATAATTTTTCTGCATGTAGTGAGATGATCATATGAATTTCTCCTGTATCCTATAAATGTGACAAACTACAATTGATATTTTAAATGTTAAACTATTCTTGAAATCCTAAAATAAACTCAAATTGGACATCATATATTGTACTTTATAGGTGTGCTAGATTTGATTTGCTAATATATTGATTAGAATTTTTGCATCTCTTTTTGTAAGAGAATTTGGCTTATAATTTTCCTTTTTAATAATATCCGTATGTGATTCAAGTAACCAAGTTTCGTTAGCTTCATAAAACAAGTTCGAGAGTGCTTTCTTGTTTTCTATTTTCTAGAAGAGTTCATATAAAAGTGGTGTTATTTCTTCTTTAAATGTTTAAGAATTCACTGGGGCAGCCATCTGAGCCTTGAGATTTCTTTGTGGATAGGGATCGATTAATGGTTAAATTTATTATACATATGTATGTACATACAGTTCTATCAGATTTTGTATTTGCATCAGTTTTGAGAGTCTTTTGCTTATAAAATTGTTCTTGAAAGCATACTTGTGGCACAGTCACTAGACTGGGGTTATCTTTGAGCAAATCCCAACAGGTCATGATGTAATTACCTCATCATCTGAACTAAAGGATCAACTTTGCCAGTAATTCTTCGTTTCTGTTTGTGCTTTAATTCCAAAGCACTGAGAATTTTGTTTCTTAACAAACAGAAAAATAGTTTTATCACTTCTAATTACACTTTTCTCTTTCTCCCCAATGGGACTGTAAATATACACTTCTGACGGCACCCTTTTGCTGTTCTATTAGGTAGTCTTGATGTGATTGGTTTATTGTTATCTTTTCCCCCCCAAATATGTGTATAATGGGTGGTGGTGTCATGAAGTACAGTCAACCAAATACAAGCACTTCTTTCATATTTTCTCTGGGTAGTGTGGAGAATTAGCATTGCGCCCTGCCTCCTTCCTCTTTCTAATTTCAATTTCCAAACATTATAATACAAACAATGTTTTAGCTCTTATTTTGGGTCTCATGACTGCAAAAACAAAAAAAAAATACTGCCTGATATTCGGAGAAAGAATATATTTAACTCTATATTTGGATCTCTTGATAAAAAGAGGAGGAAGAAAATCTATTTTGGGCTTGATGTTTATAAGAAGAAATGTTTCATAAGAAGTGTATTCTATTTGGAATTTACTGACTTGCATAAATATTTTTCATTTTGCAAATGAGTTAAGCAGAAGATTCATTTAAATAGCAGCTTCCTGAGATTATATTGACTATCAACTATTTGATATATAATGAAAACGAAAATTGGGAAATAAAGATTACTGATCATTGAAAGGAATTTGGAATGAAGAAAAGGTAATCTGAAATTATAAACGTAATTCAGTAGATGACTATGGTTTAATTTGAAAACCTGAATGTACATCACAAATGTGTGTATTATCAAAGGAAGACAGTCCTATAAAGTTCTAAGCCACACAGTACTAACTCCCTGTTTTTGTTCCTTTTGCAAATAAATACAGGAAGGGATTTGGCCAAATGAGATCATGAAATAGGTGAACAGGTCTGCAAAATATTCAAACAGGCTAATGCAGAGAGATTATTCAGACATAAAACATGGAACTTTGAAGGGATGTGGGTAGGGATTGATTAATGGTTAAATTTAAAATAGAAAAGTTGCTTTTATGAGGTTCAATAACTCAATAATGACAAGAATGAGAGAATATATTACAAGTTATCAAAAAGAATAAAATATTTAAGTCACTGTGTCATGAAGACTGACACATTCTGATCTTCACAACACAAGAAACAAAAGCAATACATAGATATAGCAACATTTATTTAAAAATATTTTACTGTTAATATTCTAATTTTTCACTACTGATATTCTAATTATTTTCCATAGAGTATGTTCAGGATAGACTTACATAATAAATTAATTAGACATATAATAATTAGACTAGAGAAACAATGACACTTTTTACTGCCTTTGTTTGCCCAGAAAAATAAAATAACAGTTGTTTTATGGGAAATAAATAGTTAAGTATCTGTGTATGAAAAGCAAAGTGCATTTATCTTCTCTATGTAATGGCTCTTTGCAAAAGAGAAAGAAAATGCATGCTTAAATGAGATTAATTACTTTAACAAAATTGGGTGAGGTTTTTAGTTTCAAACTTGGCCTCTGTTTTTAGGTGGTAGGTAGAAGTTTGCTAGATGATGAATTTCCAACCTCATTAGTCAATGTTCAAAAATCCTTAGGAATTAGTTCATTATCTCAGAGATGAATAATGTTTAGTGAATTTCTTAGTCCATTCAATTGTTTTTAAGAGTGATTCATAAGATTCAAAATTGTCTAATGCGATTTTGCTTTTATTTTTCCTTCCCTCTCTCACCCTTGGATGTGCACACTTTAGCAGATGCAAACACTGGCCTTTAGAAATGCTTCTTACCATATGGTTGTTAGGTCTGTCCAAAATACAGTAACCTATGTAGAACACAAACTCCAAAAAAAAAAAAAAAGCAAATAACTAGATGGCTTTGTGGTACCCTGTCATCCTAATTGACTCACAGAGATGACCCATTCCTTCATGGGAAACATTTTAAAAGGCCTTCGAAATTGTTCAAGAAAGAGGAAATTTTGTGCAATATTTAATTAGTGTTAAGTGTATTTTATGACATTTTCCCCTAAAAATTAGTATTTATGGTCAGTTTCTATTAATCAGCCTATTTGATTAGCAGGAATAGCCACAGTATGTGAGATAGCTATATGTTTCCATGTAGTTTACTACATAGCAGTTTTTTTTTTTTAAATCACAATTTAAAGCATCAAATCTTTGCTCTTTTGTAACTTGACTCTGAGCAGGAACTACTGATATGTTATTTAGTTATAATAGTATTCTTTAATCCTAGATTTGGAAATCTCTCTTTACACATATGAAAGGAGGGAAGCAGCTATAAGGGAGATAGGAAAGTGAAGATATTTACTAGACTCTGCCTTTGCTTGCAGTTCTCTGGCTTGATTGAGGAGGTTCTCACTTTCATCTTTATGGTAAATGATTTGAGTATCAATCCCACTCACCGCCTACAAAGGAATTCAAAGAAGAGGGTAAAAATGACAGCAAAAGAAATCAGCTATTCATAGTTGAAGGATTTAAATGACAGAGTTTATCTGCTAAACACCAAGCAAAATTCATTCAGCTTCATTTTCACAGCTTAAAATTAAGGTCAAATATGTGACCATGAGGAAGTAATGCCTTTGGCATTTTCAAGGTAATGTTTTTTTGGGAAAGATTCAGTGAACCTAGAACAAAGCCCTGGCCAAGGCCCCACCAAAGTGCTTGCCACATAGAAGCCACACAATAAATAATTTTGAGTTGAAAAAAAATCTAAATGAATGCATAAAGTATCTTATCTATCAGCAGGAACTAATTTTAAATACATATTTTTTTTTTTCAGGGACTTTGGCTAAAAAAAAATAAGCTGTCAAAGGAACTGGCATTTGCTGACTGGACTACAGCACATCTCGAAGAATCTGCAGACTGAAACCTTCAAGGTATTTATGAAATGGTCTTTCCTTAGTTCCCCTGCCCTTTCCACTCTTTCTGCCATTTGGATTTCACACTGGAAGTTCAAGAGATGACATCAGAAAACAGAAAAGCCAGTGAGAAAGGCAAGGTATAAAGAACTTTAAGGGAATACTCACATCATAAATTCGGTCAGTGGTGTTCAAAGCAAATTCTGCTGTTTCATTGGCTTCACCAACATAATTAACAATATTTTCATAGACATTTGATGCATCCAAAGCCTTCTGTACCAGCCCGTTCATATCTGAACTGTGCAACTTCCTGTTAATAAACAAACATTGTTATTTCTCCTTCTTACCTTCTTGGGGAATGGGGCCATGTTTAATGCTTGCTTTTTAAATACTTCTAGGATCACAGATACTTCCTTCCTGTTATTCAAAGTCACCTAGTGTGGCAAGGTTTTCTTGAGGGTCACACCTCCTCTGCATTCTTTTGTCTTTGCTGAACAGCATTTTGGTTCTATGACAGCTGCCTGTCTGGCAGTAGCAGCAGGAAAAGGGAATGATGATTTAAAAACAGCCCTCTGCACCTCTTCTAGCTGGAGTTTGTTTATGTGATGGAGGTCAGGCAGAGGAATGAACCCATTATGATGACTACCTAGTGCTTATCCAAATCAGCATTGTTATTTCCTTTCTGTAGAGGAAGCCAAGGCTCTAGGAGAGTATGCAGAGCTTGGCCAAGGCACCTATTGTCAAGGTTTGTCTCACTCCTGAGGCCTGGCTGCATCCTGGGCCTCAGGATTGAGACAGATCCAGCCCTTCCTCAGCACACAGCCCCACCTCAGCCCACCCTCACCCCTGCCCTTTCACACCATAGTCTCTGCCTTTGCCCCTCTCTGGCCTGTGTAAAGTTCATCCAACATTTACCGGGTACCCATCACACAGGGTACTTGCACACTTGCACACAGGGGCTAATAATGTGAGATATAACAGGAATAAAATATAGAAATGCTTGGTATACCATGCCTGGCATCTGGTAATCATCAGGGTTTATTATTATACCTACACCATTTCCTGAATTGAGATTTTAAAACTCTACGTGTACCTGCATAATTTATTTTATTGACAAATACTTCTACTGCCTCTGTAATAAAACTCTAACCTCCACTTCTGCAGTTCATCTAAATCCTTTGTCTTAATTTTATTCAGTCGTAAATCCACCAATTCCTTATTTTTTTTCTCAGCCCAAACATCGATGATTAGTATCATCACCTCATTTGTCAGTAACTTCCAGAAGGTCCTCTGTGACCCAGTATATGACACTGCAGATCCCACACTGGCTCCTGTCTTCAAACCGCCTGACCTGTTGAGCTCGGTAATTGTTCCTCAGTCTCCTGCATCCAGTTCCAGTCCCTGTGTGCTCCCTTAGAGGGACTTTCTCTATATTTCTTTGGCTACTTCCCTCTCTGTTAACCAAGTCTATCATCATTCTACCTCCTCTACAGAAGGGCTGACTCATCCATTAGGCACAGCATTTTCATTTTAATTTTTTTCAATCAGAAGAAAAAAATGAAGATAACAATAATAATGGTATTAATCTTTATGCCAATGCAGACATGAAATAAAAGCTTTAATTTTTCTATGGAGAAAGGAACCCACCAAGGCAAAAGTGCCTAGGGCCTATAGAAGTCATGGGGCTCTGCTCTGCAGAGGGGAGTCTAATCTAAATACTCACTACCTGTTCCTCCCCACAACCCCTTCTGAGAAAATGGCCTCAGAGAGCAAAGTCTGGGGAAGGCAGACAAGAAAACACTTTTTAAAAAAGGGACAAAAGAAACAAAATGTTACAAATATTTATTAATATTTTAAAATTTTGCTGGCGAGAGTGGTAAGATGTACCAAAGAGCATGAAACAAAGCCTTTATTACTTTGCTTTTAATTACTAGGCACAGAACAAGTACTATCTCAGTATGCAAATTAAACATGTGCTATTGAAATGGAAGCTTCTTAATGAATTTTGTTTATCTTTGTTCGAGCATAGCACGTAAATCATTGTGTACACCAGACAGATGTGGAAGGATATTCACATTTTGAATGACGATGTCTCTAAGTTGAAATGCTTTCATGAATATATAGTCAGAAATATTCTAAATACAAGAGGACTTGAGGGTGATTGATATTTTGGATCATGTTTCATGTAAAGCATGTAGTAACTGTCTTAGAATCATGCTGGAACACTGTTGCAGAGTGGCACTATACACAGAAGTTATATTTTGGAATCCCAATGAATGGGATGTAGTTATAAAATGACAAAAGAATAATGAAGAGAGCCATAAGATGGATCTCAAAAACAACATTCTGCTAATATAGTATATTATCAAAATAGTGTTTTTTCTAAGCTCCATTGTATTGCCTTCATCAAAAGCTCATTTTTCTAGGGCCATGATACCGAGCGGGATATGGCACTGTCTCACCCACTGACACACCAAGATTTTATATGACCTCTCTCTTTCTTTTTTTCTCTCTTCACAGGAGATTTGGAAGAGTGTTTGAAAATTTTGGCAATCAAGAATAAGAAGGTGATTTATATTTTGAACAGAAGTTAATATTGGTTCTTATTTTATTCATGACCTTTACTGGTCCTTTTTTCCTAGTCTTTCTCTATAATGATCTCATTATTTACCTATTTTTTCAGGGTCATGAATTCAATTCTGATCTTTCAGTACTTTTCAGTTAACATTAATTGAGTGTCCAAGAGGTGTGTGACTCTATTCTAGGCGCTGGGAGGAAAATTGCCAATTGATTTTCTCTTAACAGGTGTTGAAATCAAATAGTTCCTGCTGGGCACTGTGGAGTATTTATCAGAAGTTAGTTATATTGCCAATTCCCGACCAGCTTTACTTAAGACACTTGGGTGTGGAAAGATAATGCTGTCTATGAAATAAATAGGTAATGTTAGAATTAGACCTTCTAAAGGGATCTGATTTATTTGATAATGTTTTATACAGCATTTATGCCCCTAACCAAAACGTCTTTGGTCATCCTACTAATAATTGTGGAACAGACACCCCCCTCTCCCCAGAACACAGGTCTTTAATATGACAGACTTTTTTTAAAATAAAAAAGACCAGCTCCCCCAAACAATTGCAATGAACAATGATGGACTCTCAGATGGACCAACCAACCAACCAACCAACCAACCAACCAACCAACCAACATATCAACACATAAGCATACCCAACCTTAATCAACCTGGTAAAACTGTATCCCAGTAGCTCTGGCATATGGAATTGAATAGTAATATTTTATTCACCCCATGTAGATACTTGCATTTCTAAAACCAGGATATTACCTGCTCAATTCATTAGCTTCTTGTTGAAGGTCCTGTGCATGGTCAATAGCTTCTTGGACTAAATCATGGCTGAGGTTACTTAGGTTAGATAGTTTTACTTGTAGTTCATTTTTGGCTCCATCTATTTCTGCATAAATCCCTGATGCATTCTAAAGAAAAAAATTTTAATAAATAAATTGAATTTAGAAGAACTTAAAACATTTTTCCTAGGCACCAAAAGATAACCTCTATTCTTTCTTCTTATGAAGGTCGGTAAATTTCAGTGCAGGACCACATAAGTCTAAAATACTATAAGTAGATATCTATTTATCCTGCATTGCCAGCTCTTTCTTCTATATTGATTGCTTCCCTAGCATTCACAACCCAGAAATGCTCTACCATTTCAGACCTAAAAACTAAACTAAACTAAAACCTTCAATTATCCACACATGTCCCTAATGTTACCACAATACTTTTCTGCTCTCTTCATAGCAATGTATTTAAAAAAATGGAAATTGTTTATATATGTTGTCTCTATTTTCTCTCACTTTATATTCCCCATTTTGACCTATTCCTGTCTGATTTCTACTCCATTACTCTACCAAAAGAGAAGTTAACTTAATTACATCTAAGTTACTAAATCTAATGGACATCATTCAGTTCTCATCTGACCTTTCAGCTACCTTTCAGGTGATTGACTACTTCCTGAAACTCACCTTGTAACACAGGCTGTCTTGGTTTTTAATCCAACCACAGACCTACGATTTTGCTTAAAGATCGTGCAACTGTGTAGACGGATGTTCCTGCAAACCCTTGACTTTCAGCCTTGGCTGGCCCCTCAATGCTGCAAAGAGATTTGTTCTCCTAGTCACCCAAACAGTGATTCTAAACATTGTCATTATTCCTAAGCCAACACTTCCTTCACCCACCCCCATCTGATTCTAAACAGATCACTTTCTTTTTTATTTGGAGGTCATAAACTATTAGTGGGGGACACTTCTTCCACACTTCTGATGTCTCCTCTATATGCAGGGAGCCCAGTGAGTGAAACTCCAGACCTTTCTACCCCTTTCCTCACTCTACTCCTGTGAGAGGGGAGTGGTTGATTTGATGGGTAAATTGGGGAAGAATAACTCTATAGGCTCTGCTGAACTCCACCCTTCTTTGTCCTGGGAGCAAGCTGCCAGCAGAAAGCCTGGGTTTTCCTATGTTCCTCCATGTTAAAACTATTTTGGGCAGAACCCCCATCTAAGCCTCACGGTGTTGCCTGTCTGGGTGGGCACAGCTGCCTAATACTGGGACTGAATATCAGCTAAGAGACCTAAAGCCATGCCTGCTGCTTAGCTGTTTCAGAAATAAGGCAACCTCCTTGGTCTCTGTATTTACTATTTTATTTATGTTTCCACCTGTTTAGAACTTGGGTTCTGGAAAGGGGCACTATTTATTGGTCAACTCCCTCAGAGACTCCAAAACCAATGAACAGGTATTTCCCCAGCTTTTTGCAACCAGCCCCCAGCCCCTCCCCACAAACTCTATAGATGTATTTATAGTTACACCTACACGTAAATTTCTCCCCAATTTTAAGAGGAAAAGTGTTTATTTTCTGTATAAAGCATGCTGCCCCATTGTCTTGGTAACCCCATTATTCATTCTTGCTTCCTAGCTGCTGACTCTTCTCAGATATAAACATGCTCAAGTATCTCCCATCAAAAAACAAACAAACAAAAAACCTTATTCTTTCACTTTAGGCTCCCTTCTAGCTTTTTCTATTGCTTTGACACAGTGCACTTTACAGAAATGGTTCTTGCCAAGATCACCAACACCTGGCCCCAAATCGCCAGATCCACTTGACATTTTCCCATCCTTATTTACTGGATCCATCTGTGGTTTGCTACAGTGTTGGTCACTGTCTTTGCTTAAAACTCTTTTCTTTTCCTAGCTTCTGTGACTATGCTATCTCCTGGGTCTCCTCTTTCTCTGACCAGGAAAGAGACTGTGAAAGTTGGCGTTTGACTCCCATCCCTTTCCTCTCCCCTGAGTGATCTCACTTCTTTCTCTGAGTGAGTGATCTCACTTCTTTCTCTAGTCCATTCTCTACTATCTTGCAGGAAAAGCAATCTTCCTATTAAGAAAATCTGACCATGTTATTTCCCTTCTCAGAATCAGCCAGTTGCTTTGCAGGAATGAGTCCAATTTCTAAGCATGACATCATCAACTGACCACTCTTCTCTCACCAATTTCATCAATTCTCATGACCCCCAACCCACTATATCCCGTGGTCTAATCTTGACCAATTGGTTGCTGTTTTAATGCTCCACAATTTTTTCTAGTCTCTTACCTTTGCATATATTTTCCCTTTCTGGAATAATTTTCTTTCATTTTCTGTCGAATCTACCTGGAAAGCTCTACTCTTCCTTTCAAATTCAGCTCAAATATCCCTTCCTTTTTGAGGCCATCCCTAACCTCCTCAGGATGAACTAAGTGTTGCCATGTGTTTTTATTATTCATTCATGTGTCAAATGATTGTAATAATTTTAAGTGATTATTTAACTCACCATATCATACAATCCTAGGAGGCAGGAACTGAGTTTAACTTATTTTTGTAATCCCAGAATGTAGCACAAAGGGTTTGTAGTACAAAGGGTTTACTTTTATGGAGGCCGTATTAAACCTCTAACCATTTTGGTTGGTTATCTGGGGAACAATACTTTGAAAAAAGATTTTTTTAAATTGTATAAGTGGAAAATAGACCATGGACATACCACTTTTACTTATTCATTCAATCAACAAATATTCCGTGTGCCCATTATGGACCAGGCACTCTTTTAGGAGGTAGAATACCTTTGAACACAGTCTCCACTTTCAGGGAATTTACAGTTTAGTGGGAGAGATACAGATAATAAACAAGTGATCAAATAAGCAAACAAGCTAATTTCAGGGAGTAAAAGACATTTTGAATAACATACGACAGGTGGGGTGGGATGAGGAGTGAGTGGGGTAAGGGGTTCGTTTGGATGGAAGGGTCATAAGGACACCAGCCATTTGAAGATCTGAGGACAGCAGGTGCAGAGATCCTGAGGCAGGGAATAAGTATGGTATGTTTGAAAAATAGAGAGGAGTTTGTTGGGCTGGAGTGCAGTGAGTGAGAAGAGAGTTGGGTAGGTGGTCAGAGAAGTGGGTCTGAGCTGGGTCAGGTAGGGACTCATGGGCCATGACAAAATGAGCTTGTTTCTTACTTTAAGTGCCACTGGGGAGTGTATATAGTAGAAATAATGTTGGTGATGTTTTTAAAGGATTGTTCTGCTGCTGCATAGAGAGTATGTCTTGAAGGACAAGAGTGGAGACAGTTGGATCAGCTAGGAGGCTCTGGTGGCAATTTAAACTGTAGATGAGGCGACTTGGACCAAAGAGCAGCAGTAGAGACAAGGAAAGTGTTCAGAAATCAAGATTCAAGGCCTGGTGTGGTGGCTCATGCCTGTAATCCCAGCACTCTGGGAGGCCAAGGCAGGTGGATAATCTGAGGTCAGGAGTTCGAAACCAGTCTGGCCAACATGGTGAAAATCCATCTCTACTAAAAATACAAAAAATTAGCTGGGCATGGTGGTGGACGCCTGTAATTCCAGCTACTCGGGAGGCTGAGGCAGGAGAATTGCTTGAACTTAGGAGGCAGAGGTTGCAGTGAGCCGAGATCACTCCATTGCACTCCAGCCTGGGCAACAAAGATGAAGCCATATCTCAAAAAAAAAAAAAAATAAAATAAAATAAAATAGAAAGAAAGTAATCAAGATTCATTTTAGAGATAAGGAGAAAGGAGAAAGCAGTAGTGACTCTGGAGTTTTGATTTGAGCAATTGGGTTGTGCCATTTATTGAGATGGGGAAGACTGGGGAAGGAGTGGGTTTTATTTAAGACACGTCAAGTTTGATATGTCTATTATTAATACATGGTAGATGAGACTGTGACTTTATTACAATTGTACTGAGTTCCGACTTGAAAATGTCAAGTAAGAACTCGGATATAGGAGTTTGGAATTCCGTGGAGGTGTCATAGCTGGAGGTATAATTGTGTAATCATCGGTGTGTAATTGTTCTTTAAAGCCAAGGGAGTCAATGAGATCAGCTAGGGAGAGAGTATAGGTAGAAAAGAAGACGTAGGACCAAGCACAGAGCCATTCATTATCCAGAGCAGAGATCCACACGGCCCAGTGTCAAGTGCAGCTCAAATCTTTTTTTTTTTTTTCTGAGACAGGGTCTCACCTTGTCACCCAGGCTGGAGTGCAGAGGCACCATCACGGCTCACTGCAGCTTCCACTTCCCGGGCTCAAGTGATCCTCCCATCTCAGCCTCCTGAGCAGCTGGGACTGTAGGCATGCACCACCATGCCTAGCTAATTAAAATTTTTTTTTCTTTTTTTGTAGAGATGGGGGTCTCACTATGTTGCCCAGGCTGGTCTTGAACTCCTGGGTTCAAGCACTGTCCCGCACCTTGGCCTCCCAGAGTGCTGGGATTAGAGGTGTGAGCCACTGCACCCAACCAAAGCCTGTTGAGCTGAGAATATATCTTACATATTTAAGCGGTTGTAAAAAAAATTAAAAACAAACAAAAGCAGGAAAAAAATAGAGACAGTGGTTGTACGTGGCCTGCAGAACCTAAAATATTGACCACTTAGAGGGTGTGCAGAGGCGAGGCTAGCAAAGGGGGCTGGGAAGAAACCGCTAGCCAGGGGAGAAGGCCTGCGCGGTACCAGAGCAGCCAGGACAAGGGCGCCACCTGGTGTTTAGAGGAGGGAGGGCTGAGAAAGCCCGGGAGAGACAGGCGATCCCGGTTTTGGCTACAGGCGGGTCGCTGGTGACCTGGACAGGAACAGTCTCAGTGAAGGGGATGGAACCCCCTTCAGAAACGGCCGAGTATAGGGGACAGTGGGAGTCTGGGAGGTAGAAACAGCAATGATAAGTCACTCGAGACATTTTGCTGTGAAGCTGAGCAGAATGGTAGGGCAGAAGTTAGAGGGGATGCAAGCTTTATAAAAGATTTTTTTTACAGGGCTTTTTTCTTTTTGATATTTAAAAGATAGGAGATAGTACAGCACGTTTGTATGCTGATGGTAATGATTAAGTAAAGAATGAGAACTGGATGATTCAGAAGAAAGAGGGCATACCTTGAGGAGTGAAACCCTGCAACCTGTTTTCAAGGTGAGGAAGGTCGGGGTTCGGAGCACAGGGAGGGGGCGGGCAGGAGAAGGAATGCTTACAACGGAGGGGAGGCAGAGGTGTGGGTGCAGATGCAGGCGGGCCGGCGGATTTGAGGAGGAAGAATGAAGGCAGTTCTCTTCTGTTTGTTTCTAATTTTTCAGAGAGCAGGAAGCCAAGCCACCAGGCAGAACTGATAGTATGGGAAGTGGGTTCCCACCAGTCGCATGCAGCTGCTCTGGTATGGCCATGGTGCTGGGGATGAGTCAGAAATCTCAGGTAGGTACAACAGAGGAACAGGCAGATATGGTAGCTAAGGGTATTTTGAAAGAATGATTATGTTGATAATTTGAGCTGCTTAAGGAGGGAAGAAAGCGCATGAGAGGGGTAGGGTAAAAAAGGCAGGGAGATCTCCATGTGGCCAGAGAATTACTGGAGTGGGCATTCTAGAGTAAGTGAGATAGGAGATGGTGCTCTGGGAAAGAGGTGCTTGAAACTAGGGTTTGGGAGGAGGTACTGTTACTGAGGACAAGATCTGGATATGGCCATAGGTGGGATAACAGAGGTGGATTGGAGGATAAGCTTGCTGGAAAGGGCAAGTTCAAGGAGCTGGAGGTCAGAGAGTCAGTGACTTCATCCATATGGATTTCGCTGTCACCAAGGAGAGTGATGGGAGTCAGGTTGGAGAGAAAGACAGTTTGGTGCTGAAATAGTCAAAGGATGAGATGACAATCAAATGACCTTAAAGTGGTATCTTTTGAAAGGTAACAAAAATGAGCTGAGAATAATTTCATGATAGTTCAGGTCACTGCATTTTATTGGAAATTTTCTACTTTTACAAAATGTGACTTTTATTGATTTTGAATGCCAGATTTATCAAACACAACTTTATGAGTGAAGAGTGAGTAAGATGGATTGAGAGCAGCACTTTCAATAGAACTCTCTGCAAGAAGTTCCACTATATTCAGCGGCACAATGCCTGTTTCTACGTAATGCTTGTGCCACTGAATATAGCAGCTGCTAGCTATGTGGCTGCTGAGGACTTGAAATGTAGCTAATGTGACTGAAGAATTAACATTTTAATTTTATTTACTTTTAAGTAATTTAAGTTTAAGTAGTCATATGTGGCTAGTGGCCATCGTACGGTACAAGAAACTAAGACATTCGGTCATCTGATCTTTATAATGCCTGCTCACTTGATAGATCTGAATTTATTATTCTGTGACAGTGGGCTGCTGTTGTAACCTGCTGGAAATACAAACCTGAACAAGTACGTGCGTCCTTACCTTTATTATATCATCAAGTTCTGAAAGAGTTAGACGAGGTGTTGTCAGAGAGTCCGCAGATGTGCTCAGAGACATGTTCACCACTTCCATTTGTTCCCGCACTCTTTCCTGTTGTTTCTGCAGGAAGGAAGAGTAAGGGAGAGCAAAGTGAACATGTCTTTAGGGAAAGCATCGGGGAGAGCAGTAAATGTCAACTTGCTCTCTTTGGACTCAGACAAATCTGGGTTCACATCCCAGTTCCATCCTTGCTGTGTGCCTTTCGGGAATGCTACCTGTTTGATGCTGCTTTCTCATTTATAATATGGAGATAACAACAGTAAGAATCTTGGGAGATTAGACGCACGGAGGATTATTATAACACCGTCATTTCAAAGAGAGCTAGAGCCTTAGAGAGGGCATTTGACTCTTTTTCACAGAAGATAAAGGAGGAACTATGGAGACAGGATTGAACACAGGCTCTATATTTGCAGTGATTGGAATATGAATTAATTCAAAAAGTATTTATCATGTGCCAGCTCTGGGCCTGACACAAACAGCCCATTTGGACAGGAACAGAGAATATACAAAAATAATCTTAATGTCCTTTTAAAAATTAAAAATGGCCCTACTATTACAGCATCAAATTTTAATCTTGCTTCATACCACTCAGAGCTCTTTATTGTAAACACTCAGATGTTTTGAGAAGGGAAAGTAAATATTAATACATGTCTTGATGAGTACTTTAATTTCTACCCTCACTTTTAGGTTCTAGAGGCAGGGACATTGTGATTCTGAAGAAAAATTATGGGGCTTCCAAAGAGTTTAGAGTTTGAAAGAAACATAGAAAGAAACTTTAGAAGGGAAAAGTAAAAGACTCATTTTACAATTTGAGTGAAAAATGAGTTGAAGTTACCTTAGAAATAGTAACTTAAGTTAGAATTGAAATATACATTATAGTGTAATCTAGGATATCATAGAAATAATTATAGAAGCCTAGATAGAGAAAGAAATACTTTAAAACTTTTTAAGTTCATCTTAATGTCCTTTCTTACTCCCTGCCATCTTTCCTGACTTAGTGAAAAGGAAGAATGGAACCCATCTTCTCCAAATATGTTGCTATAGGGTAGATGTAGGTCTAGAGACAGAAAAGAATCACATTTGAACATCCTCTTAATGCAAGAACATTTTTAAAGAATCAATTTACCCTGAATATCCATCAAGCCTAATACAGTGTGACTATCTGAGATCAATTATTCTTATCTTTACAAAGACTGGAGTTATACAGCTGTGGACAAAAGCAGTACTGTAAAATATGTGTATTAAAGTATGTAAAAGAAGGTAGTTGAAAAAAGGTTGGTATTATTTACCTCTCACACAACTGTTTTCCTTTTACAGTGTTCTTTACCCCTTCTGTAAGTTCTTTCTGGGTGACTGCAGGAGAACACTGACAACACCCTGAAGTCAGAGACAGACTTCAAAGCTGTGTGCTAATGGCACTGTATATAAGCTTATTTGCAGTAGATGAAAAACAATACGCTTCAAGTTAATGAGTGTCTCCCACTTACCATATATAGCATTAGACAGAAATGAATAAAATTAGCTTTGAAACAAATAAAGATATTTCCACAGAAAAGTGGTCAACTTGAACAAAGTAAAATGTTGAAAACTGATAATTATGAAAATGACATAATTGTCACGATTCAGCATGCTTCATTGTGCATATCACATATGCAAAAAAATAGAAAAATTTCCATGGTCAAAAACGACAACAACAACAACAGCAACAACAAAAACAACAAAAAACAGTCCTGGGGAGGTAAAGCTTGGGTACATAATAATCCCTAAACAGATTTTAATCATTCTGTTACCCTTTGGAGTTAGAGGTAAGATGACAAAATAATGTAATTGCTAGTTGTATGGCTAGTGTTGGCATATGTCAAAATGATTAAGCTCTGTGGGTACTTTTTTGGTTTTGTATGTTAACTGAAATTTTGGGATTACTCTTTTCTAGCCCATGCTGTAGGTGTTACAGTGAAATGTAAAATTAAAACACTTAAATTTGGGCTGGGTGTGGTGGCGCACGCCTGTAATCCCAGCTACTCGGTAGGGTGAGGCAACAGAATTGCTTGAACCCAGGAGGTGGAGGTTGTGGTGAGCTAAGATTGTGCCACTGTACTCCAGCATGGGTTACAGAGTAAGACTGTGTCTCAAAACAACAACAAACCCACTGAAGTTTGTTTTCTAAAACACATAGTCAAATTCCAGTAAGGTCAGATTCATTCAAATCTATTTGTCATAGGAAAGACTATAAATAAAACATTGGATTTTAAATTTTGTTGGAAGGAATTGAAATTTCATGATATTTAAATATGCAAAAGTATGCAAAAGAATGGTGAAAGTAGTGTTTAGTAATTTAGAAGTCCAAGTTAATATGAAATAAATAAGAGTATTTGTAATCATGAAAAACCAGTGTACATAAATCAAATCTGTATTACTTGAGAGTAGTGCTGCAAGCATTTGTCCATCCATCTGTTCATACAAATGTAACAAATGCAAGTTATTGTGTTTGGTGCTAGGAAGACATAATTTGTGCAAGGCAGGAGTGCCGCCCTTGAATGCTCATGGTCTAGTGGGGTTAGACTAGATGCAAGCCATCTCACACACACACACACACACACACACACACACACACACACACACACAGTTATGCATTCAGAAATTAAGAGTGACTCTGCCGGGTGCGGTGGCTCACGCCTGTAATCCCAGCACTTTGGGAAGCCAAGGCGGGTGGATCACAAGGTCAGGAGATCGAGACCATTCTGCCTAACACATGGTGAAACCCCATCTCTACTAAAAATAGAAAAAATTAGCCGGGCATGGTGGCAGGCGCCTGCAGTCCCAGCTACTCGGGAGGCTGAGACAGGAGAATGGCGTGAATCCAGGAGGTGGAGCTTGCAGTGAGCCCAGATCGTGCCACTGCTCTCCAGCCTGGGCGACAGAGCAAGACTCTGTCTCAAAAAAAAAAAAAAGGTGACTCCTAGACAGGAACATAGAAGAATATATGCTGAGTGTGATGAAGCCTGGTGATCATTCCAGTGGTACAACCAGTGGCTGCACCAGTAGAGAGTAAGGAAGGACTCCTTCTGGCAGCTAGTGTTCTTTTATTTTTGAGGTGGAGTTTCAGTCTTGTCACTCAGGCTAGAGTGCAATGGCACAATCTCAGCTCACTGCAACCTCTGCCTCCCAGGTTCAAGCAATTCTCCTGTCTCACCCTCCCAAGTAGCTGGGATTACAGGTGCTGCAACCATGCCTGGCTAATTTTTGTATTTTTAGTAGAGACGGGGTTTCACCATGTCGACCAGGCTGATCTCGAACTCCTGACCTCAGGTGATTCAGCCGCCTTGGTCTCCCAAAGTGCAGGGATTACAGGCATGAGCCACCGAGCCAGTGTTCTTAACCCAGGGTTAAGGTGGACTATCTGAACTTGCCTGTCAATATTATACGTGTGAACAAGTGCATATTTTTCTCAAGGCAGGGATATGTATGTGTGTGTATGTGTGCGTGCGTGTGTGTTTGTGTGTGTGTCTGTGCGTGCACATGTTCCATAGTTTTCACTGAATTCTCAAAAGGATGTAAGACTGCAGCAATGTAGGAACCACTGGACTCGAATGAGTAGGCGAGGCACTCTATGGAGGGAGACACTTAACCTGGCTTAAAGGCTAGACAGAATTACTCATGGATTGGAGAGATGAGCGAAGGAGACACCATGAGCAAAGGCATTAAGAAGAAAATGTGCATGGTCTCCAGCGGCTAAGAGGCAGAGTTTGTACAAAAGTCAAGAAATACCACTGGAACAGTAGGTGGACTCAGACCATGGGTGGCTGAGGAATTTACCTTTCTTAAGTAGGAAGCCATTGAAGGCATTTGATGAAGGTTGATTATATAGTTTCTATACATTTAGAGAGATACCTTGAAATTGAATCTGGCAGTAATCTCAAGGGGAGAGAAGCCAGGAGCCTAGACAGGGGGCAGACCAAAATATCCACAAGTGAGACACAAAGGACTGGAGAAATCACTGCTCACAGAACCCCAGAGTAGGAGGGGCTGACTTAGACCCTGGGGACTTGGAGGGGAGAGGAGAACCCTGGACAAGAATGAGAAAGAATGAGAAAATAGGAAAGGAAATTGGAGGAAAAAAGGTGTTGATTTTCAGCAGGTAATAGCAAGGCTAATCCATGTGGCTATTCCTGCAGACAGACACAAATATGAAAGTTGTGCTGTGGGGCTCAGTTTTGAATAAGGATGCAAACCCACAAATAAATCCCTTTTAAGGACTGAAGCAGTGAGATTGGGTGAAGACACTGAGGGAGGAGATGGGGGCAAAAGGGTGCAACTGTGGCTAATTCCAGATCCATAGGTCAGGAAGAGGAAGGAGAACCGAGATGGAGCAGGACTTTCAAATTCCTCAACGCTATGCTGTTCCCTTCCTGAAATCTTGCTCATGCTGTTCATTTGTACGCAGTAGAAGGGTTTGTTTGGTAAAGTTAAAATGAGCACTACTATCTGTCTGAATCAAAAATGCCAAATTTTTGGTAGCCATATGCATGAAGTTTAAAAAAATACTGTGTAAGTTTATTTAAAAGCTATTTTGGCAATCATTCACTTTTAGAACTCAAGTCTCTTCATACAGGCAACACTGTCCTCTTGCTTGTTACATTTACAAAGTCCACTGTGTTCTGCACACACGCTGACATTTACCAACCACCAGGAAATCGGCTGGTTTGTGCCTATGCAGATACTTTGGCTCTCAGTTCATTGACTGTGTGCTCCCCTTTCTGATTATAAAATTTGCAAAGGACTTTCGGAGGTAAGATCTATTCCTAAAAATAAATCAGAAGAGAACTGAACATGTTAACACCCACTATATGTGTTCTCTAGCACAAGGCTATGTAAGACAAAGCACTTGGCTGAGATCGAGAACTCACAATCTAAAATGAAAACCAAATACAGTTTATCACTATCGGTAGTATTAATAGTAGGTTTTGCTTTTTTCTCAGCAATAAACATTACTCCCCGTGGCTAAGAGCACAGCTGTGGTCTGGCTGGGGTCTCCTGCAGGCCACTGCTTGCCCTTGTCCTACCAGGACCGGTCTGGGTTGGCAGGTCCACTTCTCATTTCAGGGCTTGCAGTACTGAACATAGTTCTGGGTCTTCATTGGTGAACCCTGGAAATTGTTGCATGAGGTTGCAGTGTTGTTTCTGTCTTACTTAAATGCTCTTAATCTTCTTTGGGAATAGAATAGTGTTATCCTGCAGGCTAGGGGTATGGGCTTAAATCTTTCAGGATGAGAAGAATCACTTATTACTTAGCACTGAAAATGCATCTTCAATAAACTTGGGCACAATCTGACAAAACTACAGAATCCTCAAATTGGAAAGTCCTTAAGGTTTTCATTACATCAACACATTTTTTACTGAGTTGTTACTTTGTGTCAGGCATTGTGCTAAATGCTCCATGATTCAAAGACAAAGAAGACACGATTCCCTTACTTTTTGGAGCCCTGAGTTCAATGGGGAAGACAGATATATTAGCAGATGATCACGATTCAGAAACAGAGCTGTGCCAAACATATTATGGGATTGGAGTATAGGGTAGGTCTCCTGGAGGAAGTAATGCCCCAGGTAAGACTTAAAGGATAAGTGAGGTTAGCCAGATGAGTAGAAAAGAAAAAGCGGTCTCCATTCCAGGCAGGTGGGATTACTGGTAGTGTGATATTGCCTGAACCTAATGTGTGAGGCAGAGAACAGTAAGAGGTGAGGCTGAGGAGGCTGGTAGGGTCAGATCAGAGGGAGTCCCGCATGCCACGTGAAACATCGTAGGCTGTCCTATAGGATAGTGTCTTTCAGAGGTTAACAATGAATTATACATTGCAACCTGGTACACATATATAAGGCAGAACTGTGATGAAACCATATCTTACTATATATGTATACTTTGATATTTTCTATTCCCTTGATTTCATTTCCTTTTATCTGTCTCTTTTTAAAAAAAAAAAAAAAAGCTGCTGGTTACAACCCATGAAACTTATTTTGTAACCTGTGAAATGGCTCACAAGTTGCAGTGTCAAAAGCACTGTTATAGGTGATGAGGAGAAATGAAAGGATTGATGAGCACACGCAGTTGTGGCCAGACTGTGACTAAGGTGAGCTGCTCTGGCAGGGTGGAGAGGATGGCTTGGAAGGAAGCAAGAATGGAGGAGAGAGAAGGGGAGACTGTTTTGGTTGAGAAACAATGAAAGCCAGAACTAGAGAAGTTGTAGAGGAATGGAAAAGAAGGAAGAGAGCTAAAACATATCAGATAGTAAACCTGGGAGGAACCTGTGGTGGACTGGATGTGGAGGAGGGAAAGGGGGACACTTCAAGGGTAAGGCGAGTCCCAGCTACTATCTTAAAACAGTATTTTGTGTTATACTTTTATTGTGTAAGATAATCATGCATTTGTTTAACAACAACAAAAAAATGTTATCCCAACTGTATTATTCTAAAAAATATTGGCTAGGGGTTTGCTCCCATTAGCAAATAGTGGTGATGAGTGCAATTAACTTTTATGGAAGAAATTTTACAAGGATTCTTACTGAGGGGCAATGATGGCTGAAAATCGGGTTAGAGAGCCTAGTTTAAGTGGCTTTTGCCAACCACAATAATACATAACTGAATTCGTGAATTTGCTCATAATTGGTTTCTATTTGTTCGCAGTATTCTTTTCTCCCTAATCTTTTAAAATATGTTTGAACATGCATGTGTCATCCTATCAAAAGATGGCCCCTCTTGTTGCTGGTGGCTGTGAATACATGCATTGCTTGAAGCGGACACATGACCACTACCAGTTCTCAGCTCTGCAGGTGTGGGCATGTACAAATTCTGGCCCCATGAGACGACCATCTTTGCAAGCTATGATCACGTCTGGGAATCCTCCTCACCGTCCTCTTTGCATTTGCGTGGCCTTGGCAATTAGTCTCCTTATCCCTGCAGCTGCTGACCAGCCAGACTGTGAGATTTGCTTATCGTGCCTTTCCAAAAATTACATATGCCCAGAACACACGGTTTTGAGATGCTTTGGCCTTCCAGTGCTCTCAGTATAAAAAAAGCTATGCATTGCTTACCCACTTGCAAGAACAACAGATCCATACACATGGACACAAGCACCAGAACTACTGCATTCTTATCAAAGCAAGAACTAGACAATTATCCTAGTTACAACTTGATTTTAGGAACACACACGTTAGTAATTTATAGCATCAAAAAATACACCAATATTTTAAAATATAACTATTTAAATATACTAATATTTAAACAAAATTTATATCAACTGCCCCTTCTTGGTGTACCATCACACTGCTGATGCTGAAATGCATTGATGGTGAGTGTCCACTGTACCTCGTGGTCCCGCTTCCTGGCTGCTGTGGCCCTGTTCATGTCTTCGGCATCCCTGACATGGTTAAGGGCCTGGTCAAGTGCTTCCTGGAGATCTGACAACTTAGCATTGTAGTCATCTAGCTGCTCCAGGACGACAGGAAACAGAGTGCGGGTCTCATTGTGCAGCCGCTGCCAGCTCTCAGCCTGGCTCAGTACTGGGAAGAAATGGAGATAAAGGCTCACTGTGGCTGTCTCCTGTTTGCTTCCATTCCTCCCAGCATTTTGCAAAGTTGCAAAATTCTCAGGCCATGCCTTCTTTAGCAATGGAGATTGCAGCTATTGTTCACAAAAATAGCTCCACCTTTTAGATTTGAAGTAAAAAATGCTAGTTTTTAGGGTTTGGGAGTCCCTGGATAACTGTCAGTTGAAAGAAAGGTTTGATTAGTTTTCCCATAGAGGTTGTGCTTTTTGTGAAAACCATGTCATTATACTATGCTTATTATTATCCAGATTATTAATAATTTTACTGTGTAAAGGGGACTTGGGTATAGTATGCTTTTTACTATTAAAAATAACCAAACTTATCTTGTCAGTAATAAGGCAAAATGATGTTCATAACCACTCATTTTCTGTAGTTTCTCTAGGCAACCGTTTTTAGTTAGCTCTACTGGGTCAAATCCAAACCACGATTTTCGTGGAAAAAAGATTAAATGGCAATGACATGATATTCTTAAACTTTGCATGTGTCTTTTATTCTCTGCTCAAAGGCACATATGTTGAATATGTTAATTTCTGTTTTCTTCAGGGAATATTTGTCTTGTTGAGATTTTCTTCCATCACTGTAAGCAGAACACAGAAGTTCCTGGCTGAGTACAGAAAGTGTTGGAAAATGCATTCTAGGTGAAAGGAGGCTGAGTGGGAGATGTGATTGGTCCCACTTCTCCAGGGAAGCCTTGTTAAATTCCACAGGGGGCGACAAGCTTGGAAACATCTGACATTGACTGACATCAGAGCTCTAGCCTTTCTGAGTCTGACTCAGAACTGGGGCCTGAGATTCTTCTTTGGTTCTTATCGTTTCTAAGACTTTACATATTTGCCACCACAATAAACCTGTATGTCAATAATGTCTTTCTACAGTATCCACAATAATTGTTAGCAGAAGTTGATAGTGACAGTTGTAGGAAAACGACCTACTGCCCTTTAACCCTTTTTGTGTCATTAGTCCCTTTGTAATCGAACGAAGCCTTCAGACCGCTTCTCAGAGTGTGTTCCAAAATGCATACAATAAAATATATAGAACTTAAAAGGAGACTAATATATTTAAAAACTAAATGTAATATAATAATATATATGCTTCTTTACTAATCCCTTAACTAATAAGATCTAAAGGTGGATCTAATAGTTACCATAATTTTGAGTTATTGGTAAATTTAAACAGTGTTATGAGATAGCAGCAGCAGCTAAAATATGATATGCAAATCTGTGATTTCTTCCGTTGATTGTGTAGATTAAACCAATTGTTTGTAGCTCTTCCAATCAAGAGTGGAGTCTATCTCTCTACTCCTTGAGTCTGGGCTGGTCTTGATCAGTAAAATGGATGTGGCACTGCTGAGCTCCAAGCCTAGGCTTAAGAGACTGTGTGCTTTTCATTCTTGCCCTCTTAAAGCTGCTGTTACGTGAACAACCTGGACTAGCCTTGTTAAGACCCCATATGGAGGGAGAGGCCCAGCCTTCCCAGCCAGCCCCAGACATCTGAGTGAGCTCAGCCAATACACATCACATGGAGCAGAGATGAGCTGTCCAGGTTGAGTCCAGCCTGAATTGCCAACCCATGAAAGCATGAGCAATAAATGGTTATTGTTTTAAATGAATACATTTGAGGTGGTTTTTGTTTTGTTTTGTTTTGGGAGCTGGAGTCTTGCTCTGTCACCAGGCTGGAGTGCAGTGGTGCAATCTTGGCTCACTGCAACCTCTGCCTCCCGGGTTCAAGCGATTCTCCTGCTTCAGCCTCCCTAGTAGCTGGGACTACAGGCGCATGCCACCACGCCCAGCTATTTTTTGTATTTTTAGTAGAGATGGGGTTTCACCATACTGGCCAGGCTGGTCTCAAACTCCTGACCTTGTGATCCGCCCATCTTGGCCTCCCAAAGTGCTGGGATTACAGGCATGAGCCACCACGCCTGGCCTGGGCCTTGTTATAATAGTAATTGATAACTGATACAGTGATCAAGTGATAGATTCAATAATACTACTATGGTTTGGTGCCTACACTCATTGCTGAAGGAAATGTTAAATTTCCACTGGAGGCTAGAAGATATTAAAGTCATTCATGGTCTTCACAACATGAATGTTTCTGGGCTTGTAGCATTCTTGCCTTCTCAATAAAATTTCTTTTAATGTAGTTCTGGGAATTGGTTTCCTTTAGCCTTCCTTCTACTGTTTTATACGTTTTTCACCAACTGCTATAGATTCCTTGTGGCATCTCAGCTGTTTCTCAGGGGCTCAAAGTTGGGCCTGAATCTGAAAATCTTGGTTATAAAGTCAAGTTGTCCTGAATGATTCCCTGTGGCCACATGTAGATTCTAAATAGTTCTGAACACTGGAAATTGGTTGCTTTGACTATATGTTGCCCTAGGTTTAATGTGTGCTGTTGGACCCACAAAGAGGGCAAACATGTGCTGGGTCAGCTATGAGAGGAATACACCTACATTCGTAAGCCTCATCTGCCTCCTCATCCACGAGCTCCCGTTGGGTGAAAAATGGTTGACGGCTTCTTATCTCCTCAAGCATCTTCTGGGCCAACACCAGCTTCTCAGAGATTTCCTTGGGGCTAAGTTCATGCTCTTCCCCATAATAGAGCATCTTGTTGTTGATCTCTGAAAGGAAGAACATGGTGAAACAAGGCAGCAGGGAGAGATGACCGGGCACTAGAAATGCAAGGGAGCAAGGGCTGTGGGCAAAGGGCAGGGCTGATCCTGAAATGGAAAGAGAGACTCATTCAAAGGCAGCATGCTAGTGTTCATGCTGTGAATCCCAGCAAGCATGGGAGCTCATCACCTATTCCACGAAGGAGAAAGACACGAGGAAACCACTAATCTCTGCTTCCCGTGCGGTGTCTTCAGAATGGGAACTGGCTAATACAAAGCCTCCTCTGCTGTCATCCTCATCTGGTTTCCACAGTGATTCGAGAATGCTAATATTTAGCATTAAATATTGTAACTTGATATTCAAGGCATCAAAATCTACAGTCTTTGATCAGCCTTTTATATAACATACTTAACTTGGAGAAAATGCTCAGAGATCACTCCTGTCATGGGTGAGATTATTAATGTGTAGGAGTTATTAATTGTATTTTAGACAAAGATTTGATCAAAGCTTTAAGCCAAAATGAGAGCATATTGATAGCTGTCCAAATGCATCTTTCAAATTATTTCACAGGCTAAATATAAAAGGGGGTTTGTTATAATATGATGTGAGCTTTTGCTCATTAATAGTTATTTTTTGGCAGTTGCTGTTTGCCTTATAGAGTGTGACTACTCTAGGTCATTTTCACCCCACTTGCATAAGTCAGGTGGAGAATTTTAGAACTGGAGGGACCACTGAGGCTCAAAGGGATTAGGTGACCTGTCTAAATATTAGCAGACTGAAATACTTCTTTGAATCCCTCATTCCTACTACATATGATGAGAAGGAAGGTATGTAATTGTCACCTTGTTCTACTGCACCTCCAAGAGGAAGCATTTTATCTTGCTGGCATAAATGAAATTGCGTGTCTGTGGTTTACTATGATCTATGTGGTTGGCCAGACAAGACGGGTAAACAAACATTGGTGTCACATAAATCATACCAGGATAAGGGGTTGTATTTTATGTGGATAATAGCTTGAAGGTCACCAGCGGTTATTTTAGAGATGGTTGGGAATAAGGAATGACATATAATTGGTGTTGTACAGCATTCCAGAATTATATAAAGGGATTAAACATCCACTCCTCAAGTAAAGTCTAAAATATTAACCTGTGAAATAAACTAAATGAAAATATTTTTTCCTCAGCTCTAGCACTTGTGATGCTGAATTCTTTGGCATTTTGATGCAAGTCTTATATTTATAATTTTGGCCTGTTTTAGTTTAGCTACTTGCAGTATAGATCAGAAAAGGGAAATACAGACAATAGTATTTTTGCCTTTGGTCTTTGGAGACTATTCATACATTATTTTAAAAATTTAAAAACTGTTAGAAGTTATTGTTTCCCATTTACATTTCCTTTGTATTTTTTCATCTTTTCCCATTCTTAAAGGATCAAGTAAGAGGGTTCAGATGCTTTGCAAATGAAACACTTTTGAATCAAAACATGGGTAACAACAGCAAAGGTGAATTATTTTCTGTGAATGGCTTACTAGGGTCCTGCCATTTGCTGCCTAAAGAGGCATTTATTTCTTAGTTGGCTAAGGTCATGTTATCTTCTAGTAAGTTTCTTCTAGTAAGTTTCTTCAATCTTACTTTTTGAACAAATCTAGCCTGGGCGACAGAGCGAGACTCCGTCTCAAAAAAAAAAAAAAAAATGCTATAGAAAAAGAATATTTTGTCAGGAAATGCAAAAATATGAGCCATGAGAGAGGATGTGAGTGAGGAGTGTTTGGATTGCATGTCATTTGCTTTTATTGTTTATTATAGGCATCAAAGGAAACATGACAAATGATTAATCTTGCTTTTATATGTCCGTTTGCATGCAATATGCCTCAGTAAAAAGACATGAATCTTCCACTGTGGTTCCTTTTATCGCCACTGTGCCCTGGGATGCACTTGGTGTTGTCATCCAGCCCTTAATATATAGTATAATAAAAACTATGGAAATGCAGATACTGGATCTTAGCAAACTCTCACCCAAGGAAATCTTTATCCTATAACACATGAAATCTGCTGTTTTCTGCTGGTAAATTGCAGGCCAACTATTAGCGCACTATTAAAGTAGTCTTCAAGATTATCTTGCATTTATTGAAGTGAGAGCACAAATTAAGCAAACCTCCAATGAGGGAAGGTACAATCATTCACAATGCTTTAGGACAAAGAAATCTCTCACAGCCCCGCTCCTTCCTTTTCTTCTGGGTTGAGGCCCAAGCATGTTGCCTGATTGGCCTTTGGGAAAGCCCATCATAGAAACAGCTTGTGATGATTTGGGTCAACCGACGGTTTACCGGCATTCTAAAGGCAATGTTTTCTCTGCAAATAACTGAGAAAAATCTGTGACTCCTACTCAACTCTTGCATTTTAGAGACACCATAGCATGCAATCTCCTCTGTCAGAAGGGTATTCTGTGAAATGCCTAAAAAGGGAATGATTTTATACATTGATTCTTGAACATCAACAGATAGTAAGTAGGGATGAGTGCTCAGAAATTCCAGATAAACAAACTTGAAATGAAGACCTTATACAAGTTTAAACCTATAATACTGTACCAACAAGTTCCTGGCACACAGCAGACACTTAACAGTAGCCATTATGCCTACTGATGTTAATAACATGAGTGTTTCCTTGATATTAAACTGAACCAGAAGAGAATATATTTACCTTGGATTTTATCCCTCATATCATGGGCTTGCTCTACCAGCTGACTTGCGTGGTTAATGGTGTCCATGCTTTCCTTCTGAACAAGTTGCCCTTTTCTGGAGGCTTGATTTTCCTACAAATAATCCATATAAAAGCTAGATTAAATGTATGAAAAAAGAATGTTATATAAGCACAGATACGGGTGGGTTATGTGTTTCATAAACATAAATCTTCCTGGCATGTGAAAGTTCTATAACATATAAAATCATCCCAAAAATAATGCATGAAAGCTAATGTGATGGCCAGTTTTATTTTTTAAAAAATTTTTAATTTTTCCATAAGTTATTGGGGTATAGGTGGTATTTGGTTACATGAGTAAGTTCTTTAGTGGTGATTTGTGAGACTTTGGTGCACCCATTACCCGAGCAGTATACACTGCACCACATTTGTAGTCTTGTATCCCTCCCCACCCCACTCTTCCCCCCAAGTCCCCAGAGTCCATTGTATCATTCTTATGCCTCTGCGTCCTCATAGCTTAGCTCCCACATATCAGTTAGGACATACAATGTTTGGCTTTCCATTTCTAAGTTACTTCACTTGATGGCCAGTTTTAGAATGACAGAAGGCTATAAAATCTGGTGCTATTCCTATATCATCAGTCACAGTTCAATCACAACCAACTGCCTTTCATATGTAATTTATTCTTCAAATTTTTACTGTATCTCAAGTTGCTGGACTAGAAAATTGCCCATGTCCGCTGATCATTTTGACATTGTGCTGACTGAAGAGCTTAAAGTTTCAAAGAGAAAATTGTTGAAAAAACAGGCAGACCTTGAAATGCACCATGCTTCTAGTGGCTCCTGGGTGGTCCAACCACTGCTGAAATTGAATTACCACAGAGATTTCAAGGATTATTCTCACTGGGCTAAAATGCTGTTTTCAGTGCTTCATTCCAAATTCCCATCAACATTGATGGCACTTGTGTACAAATAACTGCTCAAGCAGATTTGGCTCAGCGTGAATGGAGCTCTTCTCCAAAAAGCTGATTCCATTCTCTCAACTTGGGAGATTCTGTTTCAGAGATCTCACACAGTATTTGTCAAAAATAATGCCCAACTCAAATGTGGCCTCTTTAGAAAGGGTTTGTGTGGGCGTCTGTGCGTATGTGTGTGTTTTTGTGTGTGTGGTTAAGGACAGAATGTGATCTAAGAGCACAGAAATGATTCAAGGCCAGAATACCACCCTGTATGCACAGCATGGGCGACATGTACTTACTTTTGGGATTTGAAAGACTGATTTATGGGTTATATTTAAGAGGAAGAAGAGTTCTTTAGTCTGGCATTTGGTCAAATGCCCACTTGCCTTGTCTGGTGCTTTTTTGGCTCAGCTCTTTAAAAACTGCTACAATATCTGAAGGAGCTGTGGGGTGATCTGCCACACAGAGCGCTAGTAGACCCATTATACAGAGTTTCTTGAGGATAGGGAAGTGGTTGTTTTAAACTTCTCTCCTTTCATCCAGTATTCTACCCAGAGGATTATGCCATGATTTTACCAGGAACGTTTTTACACTCTCCAGGAATAACCCAAGCAAGTGGCCCTCTCAGATGGACAAGGAAGGGAACGCAGAAATGGTATTATAACAAACACATGCCCAGAGGCTTTTTATTGGAGATGGGTAATCCCCTCCCTACAGAGCAAGGCTCCCGTAGTCACGGAGCCCACTGTGCAGCAGCAGTGTGGTCATCAGTCTCTTCATAAACTGTGGGCTCTCTGAATGGACACTGTCTTCTAAGTCATTATATTCCTTCCTGCAATTCCAGTCTTCTCCTTGGCTTGTTCTAGTGCTTTCCAGAAAAACAGTATTTGTGGTCATTTTAAAATTAAATATGCAGAAACTATAATAAATTTTAATATTACTCCTCCCTGCTTTTAAAAAATATGGGCACAAACATTTAAAATTTTAGAATGTTTAACGAGTTGATCTTTGATCCAGTTTAAGTTATATTTGCAAAGCAAAACTAACACCCCTAGTTTTTACTTTGGCTTGATACTTCAGAGTAAAGCTCTTGTTATTACTGTGTCATTAAACTTACTATTTTTTGATACGGAAACTTCAGTTGAAGTGATGAGAGACAGCTGAAAAGTGTCATGCCTATAAGAAAACCTCTTCTTTTTGACAAACGCCAGAGGGCGCTGAGATACAGGTAGATAGAGATATATAGCTGTTGATACACTGTATATATGACTTGATCAGTGGCAAAGAGGAACATCTATTCCTTTACATTGTAAGATTACTGAATCGAACCTATAGTGAGGCTTATTTGAATGTTTATTTTTTCTGTAACTTTGCCTGTGGAAAGAAAATAATGATATAGGCACATGGGAAAACCGGTGCACCTCGGTTTAAGAAAAGCTGAAATTAAAAAATTACCTGCAACTGTAAATTAGTTGGTGGTTTATATTACAAATGTATTAGTAGTTTGCTCATCTCAACAGAAAATTCTTCTTGTACATATTTGACATAAAAGTGGCAAGGATGTCTTGGTAATATAGTACATAAAAGGTAGATTACGTGAGGATGATAACCGATACCTAGGGCGATCATATATTTTATGGTTCAACCTGGGGCATTTTGCACATGAAAAGGAGAACTTTTAGTGATTACTCTGGGACACAAGCATAAACAGCAACAGTCCTGGACAAACCAATAGTAGGAATATTGGTGTGCTACTTCAGAATTTGTACAGTAATATCTACTTCTGCCTACCTCCCGAACATTAATGACCTCTAAATTCCTTTCTGGCCCTGATTACCCTGAGTTGCAGATTCACATCTCTATCTGCCCTCTGTGCCTTCACAGATGTTTCACTTTTAAAATGTCCAGAGTAATCCATTCGTGTTCGTAGTCTTAGTCATCCACGTCTCAGGATGGAGCTTCTCTCTTTGCTATTTCTCACTTCCAGTTGGTCACCAAGTCTGTTTCATTCCACCTGCCACTCTGGCCTGTCTTCCTCTTTTCCATGACCACAGTCTCAGTTCATCCTTGTTCTCTGCAAATTCTTTTCAGACAAAGGCAAGACAGCAACCCACTGCTCTCTTGTCTAGACCACTGTGACGGTCTCCTAAGCAGTGCCCCTGTTGTCAGTCTTCACTGGCTAGTCTATCATCCACACTGCAGAGGAACATTTCTGAAGTGCAAATCTGATCAGTTCATTGTTCTGGGTAAATACCTGAATGACTTTCAGAGTCCGCAGGCTGCAGTCCCCATGCTCATGAGTGTGTTTGGGAAGGTTCTTCACACTTGGGCCTCTGACAGCTTCTTCAGCATTATCTCCTGCTCTCTCTGCCTTACAGTGAATCTTCCACAAGGCCACAGTTCCAGTCCCAACAGCATAGCACATTGCTTCACATCTGTCTGTTCTCATAGTACTTACCCCTTGCTTGGGACTATTTGATAAACTCTTACTCATTCTCAATACACAGGCCAATACTCACCTTCTCTGAGAAGCCCTTCCTAGTGTACCCCTGCCAAAATAGTTCGCTATTTCTTCCTTAGAGTTACTCTTTAGCCTGTACCATGTTTCTGTTATTAAATGCTGCATCATAATTATGTTTTTACATATCTGTTTCCCTGCTAGACTGAAGCATCTTGAAAGCAGGGCCTTATTATATTTCAGGATACCTAGCACCTAGCACAATAACTGTTATATACAGGCTGGGCGTGGTGGCTCACGCCTGTAATTCCAGCACTTTGGGAGGCCGAGGCGGGTGGATCACGAGGTCAGGAATTTGAGACCAACCTGACCAACATGGTGAAACCCTGTCTGTACTAAAAATATAAAAAGTAGCTGGATGTGGTGGCACACGCCTGTAATCCCAGCTACTCAGGAGGCTGAGGCAGGAGAATTGCTTGAACCCAGGAAGCAGAGGTTGCAGTGAGCCGAGATTGTGCCACTGCACTCCACCCTAGGTGACAGAGCGAGACTGTGTCTGAAAATAAATAAATAAATAAATAACTATTATATACAGATGTTCAATAAGGCTTCTGGAATAGAAGTGTAAACAGTTGTCCCTCAGCATCCATGGGAGATTGGTTCCAGGACCCAGCCCCCACAGATACCAAAATTCATGGTTGTTCAAGTTTCTTACATAGAATGGTGTAGTATTTGCAATACTATAACCTATGCACATCCTCCCATATATATTATATCTAAATTACCTATAATACTCAATGCAATGCCTATACATCACTTCATTCATATGGATTCAAAGTAATACTCAGCATATGGTAAATTTAAATTTTGCGTTTTGGACCTTTGTGGAATTTTTCCAAATATTTTTGAGCCATGACTGAATCTATGAATCCAGCACCGTACTTAATTTTCTCCTGCCTTTTTGGAAGGACCAGAGATGAGGTTCAGATGCTTTTGATGCTTGGAGATAGCCTACTTTCCTTTTAGTCCTGTGGGTCTCTCTGCATGAGTTGTCATTCAGGTAGCTTCTGCTGTGGTTCAAGGAGTAGAAGTGGAGGAGATGGTGCAGCACCTCCTGAGCCGCCCTTGGAGACTGTGCTTTGTAACTCTGGTCTCTGCAGTGGATCTTCAAGATCCAGATGGTGAGGGGCAGCACTGAGATTGGGAGAGGGCCACATCTCACCTTTGCTTGTAGCCCAGTGACACTCTGACCTTGAGCACAGTGGCTCTGGGAACATGGAAAAGCAGAATCTTGGCATGATCTTTGGAATTTTCATTGCAGACAAGATCAGCAGCAGCAAAAGTGAGCATCTTTTGAGCACTGGGTATTTACGAACACAGATGGATGGGCATCCTTCAGGGAAATCCCAGACATAAGTGGTGGGAAAGGGCTGTAGGACTTCCCAGTAGAAGGCTGGAGGATTTAGAAATGGAAGTTCAGACAAAACCCGTAGCTAGGTGGATGTAACTTGTGAGCTTTGGATCACATGAAATCCGTGTGGCAGGTAATCTGCAAAAAGTGGTATTACTTGTCAAGTTCAAGGGGCAATATTACTGATTTTTATCACTGTGGGTATACACAATGAAATCCTTTACTCGATTTAAAGCCAAATATTAGTTAGTTTCTTGATAGAAGGCTTTCTAAGACACAGCTTTCCTTAAATCTAAGAATCAATCATGGACTTTTCTAGAGCAAGGGCTTGAAGAATGCTTAAAAAGTCATTAAGACCAGCCCTGGGCATTTGTTTTGAAACATTTCAGCAGGTTTTTGCACAATCAGGACTGTGGTCAGAACATTATATTCAATAAAAATTGATGGAAACAGCCGAGTGAAAGTTCCTAGTAGCTTTATCATCAACCTCCTGTGTTGGTGGTCTGTTCTTCTTGTCCGGGAGCCTTTTCTACTGTGATGTTAACTTTCGAGCGTACATTATTTCCCCTCCACGAAAGCCTGCATTTAGCTTACATTAGAAGTGGGGAAATTGTACAACAAAAGGATCAGGAACTCTGCCTGGGCTGTGGGAGGAGCTAATCTTGGTGAAAACATTTCCCCAGATGTTTTCTTGAAAATTCTTTCCTCAAGAAAGAATTAAGGCTGGGCGTGGTGGTTCACGCCTGTAATCCTAGCACTTTGGGAGGCTGAGGTGAGCTGATCACCTGAGGTCAAGAGTTTGAGACCAGCCTGGCTAACACGGTGAAACCCTGTCTTTACTAAAAATGCAAAAATTAGCCAGGTGTGGTTGTGTGTGCCTGTAATCCCAGCTACCCAGGAGGCTGAGGTAGGAGAATCACTGGAACCCCGGAGGCGGAGGCTGCAGTGAGCCCAGATCGCGCCACTGCACTCTAGCCTGGGCAACAAAGTGAGGCTCCATCTCAAAAAAATAAGAAGAAGAAGAAGAAAAAAGAATTAAGATACTTTTAGCAAGTTTCCACCATATCTGATACCAACATGAAGTAACAATGAGTTTCCACAAAGATTTATTTCTTAGTATTTCCTTTACTGTTTAAGAGATTTCACTGTTCTTCAAGCACTAGTGATTGGATTAATATGTGCCATTGCCAGCAAACTAGGGACACAATTTTCATGTGCATTTCAAAGTAGATAAATCTTCCAAGGGTACAATTAGAGTAATTTACATTTTCAAAAGCATAATCTCTTAAAGGGTTTGGGGTACAAGGTCAAAAGAGAATACTATTGTTATTTTATTTTTTTAAAGTTTTTGTTGAACATGAGAATTGTTTATAATGTCAAGTACCAGTTTCTGAAAGCAGCAATTCTGAAGTACTCTGGCCAGGACTGGTGGAATATCATTAGAAAAAAACAAAACAAAACTGTGTTAAACATTCTAATATGCTAAATATGCTGCCTCGTGACTTAGTTTGTAAAATTAGTATAGCACATAGATGTATGTTTTCCATTACGCTGTTGCGGAGTGCATTGAATAGCCTTTCACATTGACTCTGCCTGTGTTTTAATGTTTTTCCTGTTAATTCCTGACAGCTTTTACAAGTTGTATTTTTCTCTGTCTAGTTGTCTTTTTTGTTTATTTAGTTGTTTTACTGGATATTTGAAATTTTATCTTGTCAAATCTGTATCTTTTTATTGAAATTCTTTATATCGTATTTAAGTGTTCGGTTATTCCCTTTGAAGATTTAATAAGTAGTTTGTTCTATTTTCTTGTGGATTTGAGATTTATACTCAACTCTTTAAACAGGCTAATTTATTTTAGTCTGTGGTGTAAAGTGATGCTTGAAAGTGGTTTTTTCCTGCCGAGGAGCGAAATTGCTTTCTCAGGACAATTCCCTTTCTTTCTATTTACCATTTAATGTATACTTTAACCAATATTTAAATTTTATATTCTATATAATAAATTTTAATTCTGGATGCTCTGTAGCTCTTAGTCATAAGATGCCTTGGCAAACAGCTGAATGACCATCCTAATTAAACAAATCAACCATATCAGCCTGCCACAAATACATAGAAAATTCTCCACAAACACAGCTTTTCAAGAAAACCAATCAAAATGGGAAGAGACGATAGAGACTGAGTATTTAACTTTCTCCACAGGTCTGGTCTTGATTTATTTTAAGGCACATGGGTCACTGCATTTTTTCTGGGCTGTGTTAAGCCTCAGTCGTTCGTGACCAGCCAGCTTCACATCAGCTAAATCCTTTCTTTGAAGGCTGTCCCAGAAACTGAATACATACATACTTACCTTTTCAACTAATTCCTCTACGTCAGACAGAAGACTTTTCATCGTGTTCTCAGCATTATTGATTTGTATCTTTCTTAGGGTGTATTGGTTTTCTCTTTCTGACAATTTTGTCTGCAGAAAAATGTGTTTTGAAAATAATTAGTCAATGTGCACACCAGGTTTTAAAAAATGTAAGTAAAACTCTTTCAGTGTAAGAGACCTCAGAGTAGAGTGTGAGGCTCTTTTCTCAAAATAGTGGGGTCCACAGGCTGCTGCAGCCTGGTGTGAAGGGTGGGGTCTGCAGAGGGGACTGAGGCCCTTAGGGGCTAAAATTCTGCAAGCTCCACTCACTAGACCAGGGATGCTGGTCAGGGGCTGGGTTGACCATGGGGAAAGGGCTCCTTTTTCTAACTTGTACAAAGGTACAATTTAGGCTGGTGGTGGCCCTGGGTGTCTGAGCTTTAGAATTTTAATTTTGTTAGGTCTGGAAGAACAGACCAACCCACCAGGATTGATTTAAATGGAGTACAGAAATTAACTTTCTTCATTTTAATGCAAATCTCTTTATTTCAGACCCCTTGCTTTCTCCTTTTTCATTTTCAAGGAGCTGGGTCTAAATGTGGCTTTACTGAGATTACTTGGGAGTGAACCCTTCAATCTTGACACTGACTTCCTCTTTGCTGTAATGATTCCTGTCTTGAAGTAGTGCCTTTGAGGAAAGAGAATCTGAGTGGTTTCAGGAGGCCTGGATCTGGGTGACTCCCCTGGGGGGCAGTGTCTTCATGTGTTCCAATAGGTAATTTCAGACAAGAACAATTTCAAAGGTTAGAATAAAATTCACACCAAGATTCTATCCAGTCTACAATATAATTTTCGTTTTCGTTTACACTTTACATATTTGGCCAACTGCTATGGATATCATTTGCACCTCCAAAAAGCAATGAGTACTTAGTATGCCAGGTACTGTTCTAACTTCTGTATGTATATCAATTCACTGAATTCTCTCAACAGCCCATGAGATAAATGCAATAATTATTCTCAATTCCATATGAGGAAACAGGAATTAAAGAGGTTAAATAACTTACCTACAGTCACACAGCCAGTGAGTGTCAAAGCTGGGATTTCAACACAAGCAACCTAGTTTCAAAGTCCGTGCTATTAATCATTTTCCTACATTGACTAACAAAGCAAAACAATGTTCTGGTATTAATTCTATTTTCCCTCAGCTAATGACTATTGTTTTAAAAATATCCTTTGCTTGTGATAGAAGCCCATGATTTAGTGGGAAAGAAAACTTGTAAATCTTAGCTGTATAAGGACCTTTATATAGTCATCCCTTGGTAGTTGTGGGAGATTGGTCCCAGGACCCCATGGGGATGCTCCAGTTCCTGATACAAAATAGCCTAGTACTTGCAGATAATGTATGCACATCCTCCAGAATACTTTAAATCATCTCTAGATCACTTATAATACTGCTTATAATACTAACACAATGTCAATGCTATGTAAATAGTTGTTACACTGTATTTTTCTTTTTTTTATTGTTGCATTAATTTTTATTGTTTTTTAAAAAATATTTTCCATCTGTGATTGGTTGAATCTGAGGATGTGGAACCTGTGGATATGGAGGACCAACTGTATTACTGTTTTTGTTTTTTGTTTTTAATCTGTTGGCTGCTTTTAACTTGTTTACTAGGTATTAACCAGTTGATCTATGAGGAGAAACAAGGTATGTGTGTATGTCTGCATTTGACTGTGTGAGTATGAGAAAATGAGAGAGAATGTGTGTAAATGAGAAGGAAAGGTGGGTGGGTGGTGGGGTGAGGAGAGACAGAGAAAAAGAAGGATGCTTCTAGACAAACTCAAAACCTTGCAAATTAAGGCTAAGGAAATGGTAGCCTTGCAGTACCATTTGTGGTAATGACTTAAACAGGTAATGTATGGCCTCACCAAGGAAGTAAGTGTTTCTCTTTCCTCAGTAGTTTTGTGCATAGATACTAGTCTTTTAGTCATTTCATTTCCCATATAACCTCTTTTGTAGACAGCAGTTCTTGCTTTGGCCCAAGCTTATAGTTACAATCAACTTTTCATAACTTCCCTATGAAATTACTTATGTTTTCTATGTTAGACCTACAGGTCTAACAACCTGTAATACAGATATGAGACTCAGATACAAAAAGGGGTAGAAGGAATTACTAGCTGCGGGCCTGTGAAGCCAGGATGAAAACAGAGTAGAAAGTAGAACATTACTGCGTACTTTGAGGAGGTAGATGGTGGCGTTGATTTCATTCACATGCCTATGAGCGGCAGCCCCAGAGGATACGCTCAGCACCCCGGATTTGCCTTCCTCAATGGAGAGCGCTGCTAACCGCAGGTCATCAGTCAGGTCCCAGACGCACTTATCACAGCCTGGAGGTGAAACAGTTCTTCAGAATCACAAGTCAAAAGCATGCTAAAGACAGCCTGTTTTAGCAGAACATAAATCTCTATTTCCTTGGTTAATACTATTTTTATTTTTGTCTCATGAGGAACTGTAATTCTATTCTTGTCAGGCTTTAGTATCTTGCTTGGCATTAGCTAGTGAAGATGGCTATTGGCTAGCCACTCCTCCTCTCCTGTTAGCTTTTCTCAGTCAGTATTCAGGGGCTAGCACCAGCCTTCTCCCCACCCCAGGGAGGGCACAGCTCCTCCCCACAGCCCCACTTCGTGGCAGGATGAACACTTCAGCACCGGGAGGTCTGAGGTTATCGCTGCGAGAGTCGCTTCCTGACGTCTGATGAGGGTACCAAAGTTCATGCTGAACGTGGGCACGTGGGGAGGCAGGTCCCAGTTCCTCATCACTTCTCACTTTTCACATTTGAGTTCCTCTGACCACTGTCATCACCTCCGGAACCCAGGGCCCTCCTGTGACACACTCACAAGGATGGCACACTGTGTTTCAAAACTGCCTTGATCACCTTTTGCAACTTGCCTGTTCCCGATCTCTTTCCCTCAGATGGTGCTCTCTTCTAGAGACGTGATAAAGGGAGACTGGCATGTTAATGGTTGTTAATATGTTAATTTGTTATTTGAAGTTTAACATAGTTTTACTTATAAGCTCTCTCAAGGGAATGAGTCCTAGCCAGTACTTCAGGCTTGGTGGCGGAGATGCTTAGGACCAGACAGGCATCTTGATGTTCTTAAATTGGCCTTGTCTAGGGGGCCACCTGTTCAATCAGGGTGTAAACTTGGCATTGCTTGTGCCTCACATCCTGTGCTATCTTCTAAGATGTGATCCAATGATAAGGTTAATCTCTTACGCTCCGAGGGACTGAGAGACCAAGATACTTCTGTTTGGGGGAGGGGATGCCTACTATTAAAATAGTTTTTAAACCAAAAGTTTTGTTCCTAGTGTAACTCCTCATGATTTAATTAACATGAGAGCCAGAGAAAACCAGGAAAGATAAAAGGCAGCCCCATTTTGTAAAGCCTGAATATTTACTTCTGTTCCCATTTCAGATTTGAGGTAACTTGGGAGAAGCCACTTAAATCTCTTGGTATCTCAGTTTCCCCAGGTGTTGTAAATTGTTTGTACATCCTATTTTCAGGGACCTGAAGAGACGATATAGAAAAAGGAGCTGAAAAGAACTCTGTCATTGGGAGTTGTGTTTCTGACTTTGCCTTTAGCCATTAGGCAAGATTCTGAATGTAAAGACTGGATAAAATAGAGCTATGCAAACGTAAACCACCCATTTGCCCTAGGGAATCAAGTGGACCACAAAGTACTTGGTGCAGGCTCCATTTGCTGAGGTGCAGAAAGGGTTAAGTCCAGGGGTGGGACTCAGCAGTTTCTAGAGAGTGATACTGCATAGCTTTTCTTAATCCCACACCTGCAGCACATTAGAGAAAGTGGGGTTAGTCAATCATGTACTGTTATTTTTACTTATGGTTGGGCAGTCCATGCCTGTAGGGGGTTCAAAACCTTCTTCCAAGCATTCTCCGGTTACACTGTCACATGGGCCTCCCCCGCAGTTGCACACTGTGGGAAACAAAAACAAGAGATGAGAAATGCACTTCTTAATGCTTAAAGTATGGCAATATTTTCCTGGTTTCTAGAAACACTAGCTATCAGTGTATAATTCGTCAATGGGGATTAATTACGTTCTTCCTTAAGACTGTGTAGAATCTACGATACAGAGATTATGCCCTTCATCCGATTAAGCTCCAGCCCAATGAGATTTTCAAAGGTGACCCTGGGCAAAATTGAATCTAAGTTTTCTAGGATTTCTCTCCCAACTCTTTGGGATTCTGACATGACAGTGCAATTGCTTTAGTCCAAAAATGTCCTGGTAAGTTTCACAAGATACTAAATGACCACAAGCTCATCATTCAACTGGAAATTGAAAGCCATCCCTTCCTTGCAGACTGACACTCCAGTTTAATTTAACTCGGGGGTTGATCACTGCCAGGTGTAAGGGAGGAGCAGCTTAGCAAGGAGTGAGTGAGGAGGCCCAGGAGTGATTCTTGGCTCCCACTGCGCTTGACCCTTGGCAAGACAGACTTCAAACCTCCAAATGACAGCTATGAGTGCAATAAGAATAATGTACTGGAAGGAATCAGGAACATTTTTACATGAATTTAGAAGACCTGGGAGCCCATTATTCATCTACTGACGATTTTCTGTAATGCCTTTTGGAAAAAGCAAAAACAAAAACCCAATCTCATCAGACTGTTCAATTTCCACTGAGTTTCTGTGTGGGAACTAATTTGTAATATTTAAAGAGGAATTCTCTTACCATCTATGCTAGCAATTAACTGGAATAGAATTGTGCATTTCCCCCCACTTCTTAACTGTCTTTACAGAATAATCATAAAAACCAGGTTCATGGGGAGATCTATTTATTACTTTTCATCTGTTTAATGTTCCACAAAATGCAGATTAAATCTTTCAGCAAGATCATGCTTTATTGCTTCTAAAATTAGCTTCTCTTCCAACAGTGACCTGCATCTTTGTAGTTTAAACACAAATTTAGTAAATGTTTTGAGAATCAGGACGTCAACCTTTCAGGCTTTGATTTTGCCAACATTATTTCTGATGTCCGCCTTCTCTCTCTTTAGCCTGAGTAGACACAGTGCTCCTTCCTTTCTGCTATCATTCTCAGTGTTATGCCTCTGTGCACATTGCTTTTTTGTAGACATGTTTACTTTTATTGTGACTTCTGCAGTACATATATGTTGCATTTTTTAAATTTAAAACTCCTTACTCCTTGAATCTTTTCAAGTGGAACTCTGTTTCAGTGAGAGGATTTCTTACCGAGGCATGCCACAGGAGTACAATATCTCCTGCTCTCCCTCCCTCCCTCCCTCAAAGTCACGTAAGAGTAAGACATACTCAATCTCCGCCTTCCTGCACTTTTAGAGGAAAGCAATGTCACTTTACTTTTGAAGAGCTTCACTCTATGTGGCAAATGGATGAATAAGATTTGTGCATTTCAGTCTAACTGAAAGTTTTCTATGCTATCTTTGAAATATTTACTCTTATAATTTGAGGAAATTGGAGGGTGGTGGTGATTAAATGGCACCCTTGACTTGCTCATCTATTTCATGGAAATCTTGATTTTACCAAACATAACTGAAAGAGAGATATAGCCCTCTGAATAAGAAAACTGATTGGAACCATGCAAGATTTGTTTCTTTCTTTCCATCTTTCTTTCTTTCTTTCTTTCTTTCTTTCTTTCTTTCTTTCTTTCTTTCTTTCTTTCTTTCTTTCAGATTTGTTTCTTTCTTTCCTTCTTTCTTTCTTTCTTTCTTTCTTTCTTTCTTTCTTTCTTTCTTTCTTTCTTTCTTTCTCTTTCTTTCTTTCTCTCTTTCAGAGAAGAATCTCTCTGTCATACAGGCTGGAGCGCAGTGGCACAATCTTGGCTCACGGCAACCTCTGCCTCCACCTCCTGGGTTCAAGGGATGCTGGGTGGGACTATAGGCACCCACAACCATGCCCAGCTAATTTTTGTATTTTTAGTAGAGACAAGATTTTGCCGTGTTTGCCAGGCTGGTCTCAAACTCCTGGCCTCAAGCCATCCACCCGCCTCAGCCTCCCAAAGTGCTGGGATTACAGTAGTGAGCCACCATGCCTGGCCTGAACCATGCAAGATTTCATTCCATCTCCTGGTTAATGGCAGGTAATCCATAGAAGTCTGATTTATTTCTTTGATTAAAACTGGAAGGATATAAGATGCTAAGACAAAAGTTCATTTGTTGTGTTAGTGTCTCCTAGTTTATTCCACCCATGAGCAAAGTTATATTAGTAGCCTTGATAAAAATTTCTATCCCTGGTGGGTTTGGGTTGCATATTCCTGTGAATGTACATTGCCATGGAAAAGTGACAAGGGGGCACTCACAATACTTCCCAAGAGAAATTCTTCATCTAAATTCAGTATCGGCAGAGGGTCATGCTGGCCAGGCAGCTGGCTTAGTATTTATGATACTGCACCTGCACAGTTCTTGGCTATCCTGGCATCCCCATAGTAGCCAGGAGCGCAACGTTCACACTTGAATCCGGTGGTGTTGCGTAAGCAATTCCTACACTGGCCAGTGACTTCATCACAATCTTCAAAGATCAGATTGGGATCTGAATTTCCACTGCAGTCACATTTCTTACAGGTGCTTCCAATGAGTAAGGGGTTTCCATAGTAACCGGGAGCACATCTGAAGAGGAATATCACACATTTAAGTATTTAGCATCATAATTTTTCTTCCTTTTAATTTTCTTTCCTACAAAGAAGAAAGATGTAGTGGATATTTGTTGATTGCCCTCCCAGAATTCATTTGCACTCTCTCTTCTTCTTCATAGGACCAGACTTCGTTTTTAAGGAACCACCCCTCCTCATTATGTTATAGATCATTTTGTTCACTTCATCTGTAGGCCATTCAGTTCAGCCAGGCTTCCAGCTATAGGATTGAACTGGTATATCCAGCCAGGGAACTGGTGTACACAAATGATATATGATGGGTGGGACCAGATATGCCAAAGGTACTGCAATGAGATGTATCTGTAGCGTACAGCTGGGAAATGTCCTAGCCACAATGTTAATAGCAACTCTATCGAGAAATATTGATCGGTCTAGTCACAATGAATTGTTTAAGTAACTAAGCTTGAGCCAGTCAGTGCCTGGTATTCTCCTGGCCGAAAGGGTTTGACTCAGGAGTGTAGCTTGGGCTCTCGTTTGAGGGTCATGGGGTGGCATTCTCTCCATCTTCAGGTGAAGGAAGAGGCAGCAGGTAGTATGCTTAGCTCCTGGCAGCAACTTGTAACTAAGCAAAGCCAGCCTGGAGTCAAAGCAGATGGCAGAGGTGAGAGTACCACAAATCAATGGAGTTGGAGCCCAGACTGCCATTCTTCTGGATGTTTTAGATATGTGCACCTACAGAGGCTGGGTGCCTACCTGCATTTATTGTGTGGGCAGAACCAGTGCCTATGGTCAGGCTGGCTGGGCCTTTGATGAGAGAGCCCAGCTGAGTTGGAGAATGGAGACTGAAATCCATCCAGCCTTTGCTTGCCTTGCCAAGCTGTGCACTCTAGGTGAGGCTGTCTCTGCCCAGAGGAAGAAATGCCTTTCCCTACTTTTCCCAAAGGTGCCCTGCAGGGCAGCAGAGGACCTGCTGTCAGTGGTGGGCCTGTAGGCCCCATTTAAGGGAACAGCTGTTACTAGGCTCAAGTTGATTGTTGCCAGCCTAGAGCCTTGAGAGGATGAAGGACTTATGTTGCCATATTTACTTCTGGAGAAAAAAGTGGAAATTTGGATGTTTATGTGAAATTGCAATTTTTAAAAGTTGATTCAAACCTTGTAAGAGTACTGTACAGGTCAAACTACGTGCTTGTTGGCTGATTGTGCACTCTCTTTTGCTGTGGACTCTAAACAGGTGTGGAAGATGGGCCAACTGGAGCTGTAGACACTTTGAGAGTAGCTGGAAAGAACATGTGGTCACACCATAATGGGATTGAAGCTAGGGTAGAAAAGTTAGTTCTGATGCATGAGAGGGAAAAAGAAAGAGAGCCAGCAAAGGGTTTTGAGCATGATGGAAGTGGTAGTGAAGGAAGCTGGTGCTGGCTTCAGCATGCAGGATGGACTTCAGGCTGGAGCAAAGGGATGGGGTGGGATGTAGAGGGCCTGGGCTGGGGTGTTGGCCTTGGGAGTGGAAAGGAAGGGAGAGCTTTCCAAGGAAATCCACAAGCCCTGGCCAGTAATAATAAAACACTACGTTTGTTTTAAAGGATTCCCTTTAAAGTTAGGGAATCATGATTCAGAACATTTGAAAAACAGATAAATAAAAAAAAATCACATCTGTAATCCCAGGACCCTAAAAAAGTTACTGTCAACATTTTGTGTATGTTCCTTCAGCCTCTGTTCCCATGTCTCAGTTTCTTGGTGTAGTTGTAGTGATAGTATATGGTCAGTCTTTAAAAATCTTTACCTGCATCGAATCTCATAGCTTCATCTATGTGAGTTTATTTAGTTACTACAGACACCCTGGGAGGGAGGCCACACAGGCCTGGCATTCTGGGAGGCTACTTCAGTTTTCCAGGGTCACATAGCTGGAAAGTCACAGTGCAAGGTCCAAACCTTCTGACCCTGGAGTTCTTTCTTTTGCTCCACCCTGGACCACACTGCTGCTGCTGTAAATGAATGAGTGGATTCATCCAACACAAGGACAATTCATGTCCATTTTATGTAAGGCATAGAGGGAGACAGGATGAAGAAAAACACATAGCCCATGCTCTGAAAGAACAGGAAATAAATTAAACATAATGATACAGAATATGAACTCTAGAAATCTGGTCTATGAAAAAGATGGGGATGAATGTAAATTCTACACAACCCACAAAGAGACACCCTAAGAGGAATATTTCAATGACTGTTGTTATTCACACTTTCTCATGTCTTTGCACCTCAGATTTATAGGCCTGCAGGTCCCTAAGCCAGCATAAATTATTCCTCTATGGAACGTGTGGCTGGATTGAATTTCTGGCCTTTGCTGCAGTTCACCAAACAGAGAATATTAGGCTCTTGGGCTGACTGAAATGAGACTCAGATCTACCAGCTCAATGTGTGGCTGGGAATATTAAGGTCTGGGAGTGAAGGGGCTTGCCCAAGCTCATAAAGGTGAGATGCCAATAACTTTCTTTCCATTTAATTCCACTGCATTCGCTCTCCATAGGAGGTCCCCTGGTCTTTTACAAGAGAAAACTCAAATTTTCTATTCTGTAGGTTGGAATCTCAATCACAGTGGAAACCTACTTTGAGTTACTCTGAGTAACTCAAGAACATCTTCTGGTGGTAGGTTTAGAAGAAACTCTGAAGTTGTAGTCAAAACTCTGGACCCTATGGATTTAACAAAATGAGCATACAAAAGTTTACTTATGATAGTCCCTGACAAACCCCTACTTTTATAGATAAGAAAGCTAGAAGGCAGAGAAGTTAAATGACTTATTCATTGCTGCATAGCTCAAACCTCTGTGGGACTCCAGGCTTAATGTTCTTTCCACTCCAGCAGTCTAGCATTAAAGAATGAACTAATTAATAAATTAATGATTATAAAAGTGCCCAAGCCTGCCCTCAAAGAACTAACAACAAAGACAGAAAAGCACCAGTATTTGAGTTTAGAGTTAGCATTGGTGCCCAGTAGCCTCGTCCTATTTTTTCTTCCATAATCTCATTTCTAGTCTATTAATGACTTGATCCATCCAGGGAAAATAGAACTGATAAGTTTATAGCTCAAATGAAAGGATGGTGGCATATGAACTTTGTCATTTTGGTTAGTGATTATATTATTTGGGCAAAATGGAAAACCAAAAGATATGATGCTTAGAAAAAAAGATTATTTTGACCAAAAACTGTTTCAGGAATGCTTGAAGCTCCCCCTGCTCTACCCGCCTTTTCTCTTTCTCTTTCTCTTCTGCTCCTCCTCCCAGGGCTATACAGCTGGCATTGAAAGTCTTTATCAAGAGTGCCCAAACTCCTGGGCTAGGTGGCTCAGAAACCTTTCTGGGAGGGATGTCACTCTGTAGCTGTCCTTGGGATTAAATAAAATGACATAAAAAAAAGAACTTGTTGCAAAGTAGGTGCCATATAAATGCTCTCCACTTCTTTATGAAAGACTGAGAAATAAGGCTAGGAAAATGTATGTAACCTATTCAGGGTCACAGGGCAAGAATTCAGGAGTTGAGCAAGCTAGAGAGTATGGAATCATAAGAACTCTATGCAAATAACAGGGTCTATGTGTGAAAAACTTGATGTCTTCAGAGAGAATTAGACTAAATCTTCACATCACAGTAATCCTCAATAAACATTAGCTTTCTCTTGTTCTTCTTCCTTATTTTTCTTTTCCATTATCAAGGCCATCATTGAAATCATTATGATTATCATCTTCATCTCTGATGATACTGTGTTCCGCCTTTTCTGTTAGGGGTTTAAGTCACTTTGGATTTGCTTTAATTTGCCCCATTCTTTTCTTCTGATCCTTAAGCAACAAGATTCACATGATCAATCATCATGTAGTCTTAGCATGTTTCTCACTCCACCACCAAATTTAATGCATGAAAGTATACTATTAAAGCTGCTGTGGGAGGCAGTGTGGAATACTGAGGCATTGAGATTATATGACTGAAATTGGTATTGAACGTTGAGGGTCCTGGGTTTTAGTTTTGGATTTATTGCTAACCCAATTGTGTGATGTTAGATTAAGTCACTTCATGGCTCAGAGTCTCAGGTTCCTCATCTTACTTTTTAAATGAACTAAGTACACACACACATACACACACACACACACTACACACACTGCTATATATCATATATTTGGGGGCGGGCAAAGGTGGTCAGTCCTGAACAAGGATTTTTTTCCCTTTTATTTTTTACTTGACATGTAATGATACAAGTTTATGGGATATAGAGTGATATTCTCATACATGTATACCATGTATAATGACCAAATCAAGGTAATTAATATCTCATCACCTAGAACATTTATCATTTCTGTGTATTGTGAACATTCAGAATCCTCTTCTCTAGCTTTTTGAAAACAGAAACTAAATTATTAACTATATTCACCCTAGAATGCTGTAGAAAACTACAAATTACTTCTCCCATCTAGCTGTAAGTTTGTGTCCGTTAACCAGCATTTCCCTATCCTTCCCCCCATCACTTACCACCTGCCACCTTTCCCAGCCTCTAATAATCAGAATTATTCTCTCTACTTCTATGAGCTCAATTTCTTTTAGCTCCCTCATATGTGGGAGAACATGCGGGATAAAAAATGTGGGCTGCTTCACGATTCTGCACGTCATCCTTGCACAGAGGCCATGCTAATCTTCTCTAGGTTGTTCCAATTTTAGTATATACGCTGCCCAAGGGAGCACCTCATGCTCAAAATGTTCTTAGTTGTTCCTACTGGGATGAGAATGAGAACTGCAAAACTCTACAAGGCTTGTGCATTTTACAATTATTTGCATCAGAAGACAACTTCCATTTTACAATCAGAAGACAACAGCCAGACTCAGTCAACTCTGGGTCACCCTTTCCATTTTCCTGGAATGGGGTGGGAGGTTGGGGGTAAAACAGGGCAAGGAATGACTGACTCCTGTCACTACATAGTACCTTTTTTAAAGGAACATGAAAAGTGCTGTTGCTATTTCTTATTGAGAAAAAATATTTTTACTTAAATAAAAACAACTGAGGCCTTCAACATGCCAGATACTGTGCTGGGGGAAGAATAGACAGAGGAGGGATAAGGGATATGATGCTGTGTCTGTCAAGCAGCTCATAGTTTCACAGACAGATAAAGAAGCCATTGTGTGATTTTGAGCAGGTGACTTAAATTATGTCGCATCTCTTCCTCTGTAAATAAGAATGAAAATGGTATCCCATAAGATTTTTGGGGCTCTTTTGAGGCTTAAATCGTTGTCTGTAAAGTTTTTACAACAGTGCCTGACATACCACCCAGTAAGTAATTAACAAATGTTACTATTTTTATCATCATGATCATGGTCTAAATACAATACAATATGGAAAGCTTGCCAGCTGATCTGGTGGATTTAGTGAGTAGCATGTCCAACATGGGGAGTTTAAAGTGTGAGGTGGGAGAAGGTCTTTAGGGAGGAAAGACAGGTAGGGCCCAGAGCAGGCCAATATTCATGGACCTAATTGTTAAGACAAGGCAGGTGGGCGTGTTTGAGCTGTTTTTTTACACCGTAGTGTAAGAGGTAGAGTAAGTAAAACATGTTTTATGTTTTAGACCAATGTTTCGCGAATTTGCATGTAACGTGGATCCTTTCAAAAGGAAAAGCATTTTCATATAATACCCCTTCCAGTGTTAGCTTAAATTATCTTTAAATATTTCGAACATGAAGCTAGGCAGAAACTCCTTATGTCTATGGTTTTTACATGTCTTGAAAACCAAAATAAATTTGCAAATACAACACAAATAAAACTATGAAACTAATCAATTTCAGATTCACATTAATTCAATAATTGATGTTGTCTTATAACCAAATGTCCACTTGCAAAATGATGTGGTAGAGACTGCCCGCGTTCAGCATGCAAATCCAGCCATGTGCCATGTGACGACTCATGTCTCTCACCAATTTTCATTTTGGAATCTTTAGTTTTACAGTTTGCCTTGATGTCATGCCACTTGACCTCCAATTGTCTGTAATGTGTCATTGACAGACTGTCACCTCTGTTATTTTCTCCTAGCACTGAGGGAGATCTCTTATTATAATGTGACACAGCAGAAAGTCCAGAACATGTTTCAATGAATGTTTTCCTTGAAGTTATTATTAAAATTAAACATAAAATTAGGAAAATATTCACTGAGAACTCCAAACCTTCATTTCCGGGGACAACCAAGGTTCTTAGGTCATGGTTTGAGAAATACTTCCCTAGTATGAGAGTGTGGTATTGAAGGTCAAGGTAGAGCGGTAGTTCACAAAGCAATGAGAGTCCCAGTGCATGAGAATCCAAAGGGAAGTCAAAATACAGGTCCTGGGCCTCAGCCCTGGATATTCTTTTTCAGTGGGTGGTGAAGGGGAGCTGGGGAGGGCTGAGGAATCCAAAGTTTTCCTGGAGACAGTTGGACACAGATTTTAAAACCACCACTTGACTCAATGATCCCTAAAGTGCAAAAAGACCTAGCATGTTCTTGGTTTGGACTAATTATTACCTTTGTTTAAAATAGATATCCATGCAAATCAGCTGCATATTTAGAAAAGCTCTTTTGGAGACGTTCAAGTTCACAAATACATTGAAAACACAGATTAGGCGAAGGTTAACTCAGGCAACTTAAGAGCTTGGCTGTTCAAGCAGAAACCCTCCTCTTATTCCCAGGGTCAAACAAATCAAAAGCAGCAAAGACCACCACGATTTGGAAGACGTAGCCCTTCTGGCTCAGTTTCCTCATCTGCAAGATTACAAAATACAACCTTCTCTAAGGTGGCTGTGAAGATGACAGATGAAGAATGTAAAGCAACAAGGACATAAGTGATCATTAATCAGTGGCACTATTTAGCTCAGAGCCATAATTTCTAGCTAAGGAAACAGACTCAGGGAAATGAGCCAATGTGTCCCAGGAACACATTCGGCAGTGGCAGAAGTTGGACAATGACCACCATGAATCATACTGTAACCTGTTAATTCTTATTGAGCATTTATTCAGTGCCAGGTCCCACACTAAAAACTTTGCAGTATTATCTCATAACAGTTTTATGAGACGGGTAACTTTATTTTCTCCATTCTGTACAAGTGGAAATTGCCACTTGGAGAGGTCAAAGAACTTGCCCAAGTGGGTCACAAAGTGGTGGAGCTGAGATTCACACTCAGCCAGGCTGATGCTCAAATCTCTTCTTTTCAACACTCTACTTTCACTTCTCAAACTAGTGCTCTTGTCTGGAGCCTACCACTCCAGCAGCAGATCTGACCCAGCCTTACTGGGTAATGGCAGAGCTCATGAGTATCCTATGTGGGCTGAGGCATTTATCATCTGTAATTCCTTGTCAGAGGTGGGCGTGCTGTCCTGTTGAGGGTTTGGGATGACAGAACCCTTCTCTGCACCCCTGTGTGATTTTACAGGACTGTGCCCTTAGGGTCCAGGTGATTTCCCTTCTTGGAGCTTTGCATTTGGTCACCAGGGCTCTATCTAAGGCCATTAACTCTCCCCATGGGGGCCATCAAACACCCATTAGCAATACTGCTTAGTCATTATCAAACTAAATTGAATTTAACCTCAGACACTGAGGAGAAAAAGCTCCATCCTGGCTGATTAACAACCACCGCAGACCTCCAGTGAGCCAGAAAATAAGTAAATCAGGTGCCTCCTATTCCTGTGTCTCCAAGTAAGGAAATATACGATAAGTGTGTCACAAATTTTAATCAACCCAATGTAATCCATCATCTCTGTCAGTCCCTCCTAACAGATGAAATTCATGTGGACCCTAAGCTCACTCTCCCTCTTATGGCAATAAATAAATAAATTTAAAAAATCGACAACTCTTTAGTGAAATAATTATCTACATTTTGCATATTTAATAATCACAGTAACGATGCCTTCCAAGTGCAAAGATTTTTCTCTGTATCACAGATACTGTGGAATTTTTTTTTTTCAATTTCAGCCCACTTTTTGAGAGATTTAGGGTGTTTTCTTTGGAAGTGAGATTGCTTATAACTTAAAGTTTACATTTTAAGCCCCAGGTTGAGTTTGTGAGCCTGTCTGTGCTGTTGAGGGCCTGCAAATGAGTGACTGGGTGCTTGACTAATTCTGCTTGGCTCTTCCTTCTCTGCCTCTAGGGCACTACACATCATTTAGCTGCCTAAACACAATGGTGAGGCCAATGCTAATGGCATTTCTGTTAAAAACAAGAAAACCTGTCTGAGAGACTCTTTTAGAAAAAGCCATTTTATCTTACAACACTGTGAGCAACTGGCAGGTGGAGGGAATGGGAAATATCTTACCAGGAGTCATTCAGTGGAAAGCCTCTCGTGCTCTGTGGAGAAGGCCTTTCTTACGTGAGCAAAGCCCAGAGCAGTTTAGAAAAGAGAGAAAAGAGTGTCATGTGCTTTTCAAAAGAAGACATTTATGCGGCCAACAAACATGAAAAAAGCTCATCATCACTGGTCATTAGAGAAATGCAAATCAAAATCACAATGAGATACCATCTCACACTAGTTAGAATGGCAATCATTAAAAAGTCAGGTAACAACAGATGCTGGAGAGGATGTGGAGAAATAGGAATGCTTTTACACTGTTAGTGGGGGTATAAATTAATTCAACCATTGTGGAAGACAGTGTGGTGATTCCTCAAGGATCTAGAACCAGAATTGCCATTTGACCCAGCAATCCCATTACTGGGTATATACCCAAAGGATTATAAATCATTCTACTGTAAAGACACATGCACACGTATGTTTATTGCAGCACTATTCACAATAGCAAAGACTTGGAACCAACCCAAATGCCCATCAATGATAGACTGGATAAAGAAATGTGGCACATATACACCATGGAATACTATGCAGTCATAAAAAAGGATGAGTTTATGTCCTTTGCAAGGACATGGATGAAGCTGGAAACCATCATTCTCAACAAACTAACACAGGAACAGAAAACCAAACACCACATGTTCTCACTTATAAGTGGGAGTTGAACAATGAGAACACATGAGCACAGGGAGGGGAACATCACACACCAGGGCTTGTCGGGGGGTAGGGGGCAAGGGGAAGGGATAGCATTAGGAGAAATACCTAATGTGGATGACGGGTTGATGGGTGCAGCAAACCGCCATGGCACATGTATACCTATATAACAAACCTGCACGTTCTGCACATGTATCCCAGAACTTAAAATATAATGGAAAAAAAGAAAAGAGTGTCATATGTAAATACCAGCCAGGGATCCAGAAAACCCAAACTCCTGTGTAATTTGTTTACTTTTTAGTATGGTATAAAGCTGGTATAAAGAACGGGCGAAATAATAGCTTTGTGGGTTGTTTTTTTCTAATTTATTGCTCTATTGACAAAAGGTGATTCACATTTTATTTACTGAGGAAACCTCACTGTTTTTTGGGGAACATTAATTTTAGTATTATTTCTCAATGATGGAGAGAGAAAAGAGTACTATCAAAACCATCTAGAGAATCTTTTCAAAATACACATTCTCAATTTCCTTTTTCCCCGTGTGCTTATCCTGAGATGTGGCCCTGGCCTGAAGCCCTAGGAAGCATATTGTTATTTGCTGTATCTGGGGGATGGGATTTGGGAAAAACTTCCCTAAGCGGTTTTGAAATGCGGTCGGTCCCTCAACCACTCTTAAGAATCTCCTTCAGGACCCACTGAATGGGAGTATGGCAGAGCTGTTGAGTGTGAGAAACAGAAAGCTTCCTTTGACCTACACAGAAAATAGAGAATTTTATTGGCTTACCTTTCACAGTTAGGTCCAGCATAATTTTCATTACAAATGCACCGAACAGCTCCATTTTTCCTATAGCAGGATTCTGCAAAGCTAAAATTGGAAGCAAATATTAAAAGTCAATTCCATACATCACTGAAGAGACTGTCTTAACTTTTTATCAGATTACCTCTGTGTTGGTCCCATTAAAGTTCTAATGGGTGCAATCATTTTCTTTATTTAAACTTGTACGCATTTACCTTGCAGGCCCCAAAAGAAAACGCCACTCGTTGGTGGGACCATTTTCCAGGTCCTATATATATATTTCAAGCACTAGTCCAAAACATGTGTTCCAAAGCCGGAAATAAAATAATCAAATTCTACCTGCAATTTTGGATTTATAGGAGAATCCTTTTATTTCCATCACTGTCTATGTAGTCATTTAAAAGATTTAAAAGTTTCCCCTTTTTTTCTGCACTAGAACTTGTCCAGTTTTAAAGGGAAAGAACGAGTTCTATACTATATAATCTCCACAGGATTTTAATTTCTTTCATGTGTACTTTAAATATTGGAAATAAGGTGCTGAGACTGGCTGAGTTGATGAAAGTCACAGTCAAGTACTGCAGCAAAACATAGGACGCACCATAAAAGGATTTTATCCCATGGAACCCTCTCTCTTTCTTCTTCTTCCTTTTTTTAAAGATAATAAAAATTAGGACACAGAACAAAAAAGTAGTAAAAATGTTGGTTTAGTGGAATAGATAAGTCTCCTCGTTATTAAGGCAAGGGAAATGGGGTTATGGTCTCCATGTGTTTGGAAAATTCTTCATAGACACATGAATTGTGTGGGGCATAGGGGTATGTGTGCGTGTGTATGTAAAATTTTAAGGACTTTTAAATTAGCTTTGGCTTTGGTACTGTACAACCAATAAAGTGTAACCCGCTGCTCTCTTGTTCCTTTATGTATCAGCATTTCTTACCCTAATGGTGTTTGGAGGAAAGCAAATAGATGTGTTTATTTGTTTGAAGACACTTAAAAAATCAGTCAGAAAACAGTATGTGCTTCTCAGTGAAAGGCAACACCCACAATTTATTTTCTCTAACAGTTGGATAAAAACATTCCAACAAAATTACATTTCTTTGGCCTTTTACCCTTTATTTTGCTTGTTCTGATTTCTTAGCCTACTTAAAGAACCACTGTCAGTTAAGAGTCCAGACAGGAACCCCCGCTTCCATCTTTCTTTGAAGGTGTTCCACCCAGCAGCCCGCCCACGCTTGAAGGATGCAACATCTGCTAGGGGCATCTGGAGTCATCCGCCTGTAGCTGGTGTCCTGCTGTTTCAAACAGATGACATTTCCTTAATTGGAGTGATTTGCATAGCTACTGGTAGAGATGGAGGATGTCTGGCCAACCCCCAAATAAATATATGAACATTATGCAAATGGTCCCTGGGAACAACTGCATGACCAGTGGTCTCTGTGGTGAAGGCAGACTCAGCGGCAGGGCCAGACCTCAAGGGTTCATTTTTGTTTCTCATCAGCATTAACTGTTTATGTTTTGTCTGATTTTGGCTAGGGAAGTGAAAACACTGCGTCTCTCTCAGCCCACTGTAACCACTGTGGTGCCCATTTCAAGTGGAAGGGTGCCTTTTGCTCTTAGAAAATCCTTAGGAACTTAGATAAAAATAGACTTGGCCCTTTGTTTGCTTAACCTCCTCAAGCATTATTTCCTTGCTTTCTTGTAACTGGAAATCCAAATCCTGCGTCTGTGGGCTCAGCTTCATCAATGTTTCAAAATGTAATTCAGAGTCTAAACTAGACGCCTTTCTGAAAAGTCCTGGAACTTTCATTTTTATAGAAAGTAGCAATATGAATTCCTTAAAAAGCTGAAAGAGGCAATGGGCATTTGATTTTTGATAAGATATTTGATTAGTATTTGAGATTAGCTAACTAAGTTAATAATAAGTCCAGATCAAAGGTTAGAACTTTTTAGGACCCAAGAAAATTTGTTCTGTTCCATGACCACAGACGAACCCCTCCTCTCCTTTTTTGCAGCCAATTTCCCCAGCAAGAGATTCAAGAAGTAGGGCTGTTGTCACTACAGAGAAAAATCTGTAAAACCCCTTGGTCTCTCACACCCTTACCAATTCCTCCCTATTCCTACATGATATTTACTTATAGGTGACACACTTTTGATTTCATTTTCAGTAGGTTTTTCAACCTCGAATCTGTACTATTAGAGACTTGAGTTTTCATATCTGTGAATATGTACCTAAATTTAGAGCACATTCTCTAAGTCCCTTCAGTGCTCCTTTGAACCCTGGATCCACTTACACAGAGAAAAAACATGGGCAGACATGGTGCCTTGATGCCTTTGGAAACTGTTTCCTCTTTCAGGAAAGGAGACTCATTCCACAGTTGGCAACTTTTGACTTCATTTCTTAAGCAGTTAACAGCATTCAGAAACGCTTCTTGCTCAACTAACATACCGGGTAATGTGATTCAAAAGGTAAAGGGTCATTTGCTCTAGGAGTTTCAAAACACTGCTGTATTTTGGCCTATCTTAATAAAGGTGAGACTTTTTGACTGTTTTATTCACTGCTGTGTCACCAGTGACTAGTGCATGACTGGCATATAATAAGTACTGACTAACAGTTTTTATACCAGTGTATAATAAGTGCTCAATAAATATCTGATTGCATGTAGACAAGGCTTCTCAGTCCATAGGGAATGATGTTCTAAAGGTCTCATTTCCCAAGACCAGGTAATTTAGATAAAGAAAGTCTTGTCACGCAAATAGGGTGAAAAGTGCAAAAGTGGAACAACATAATTAGAAAGAACCATCTGAGATTGCCTGCCTAATTCATCTGCTACTGTCTAAAAAAACCTGCAGCTTGACGCTTATAAACTTTTTCTCAGCAGATGAGGCTACACAACATCTTTGTGAGAGAATGAGTGAAACCAGCTATGAGGAAGTTGGAGATAATATGTTTAACAATATATACCATGGCAAGAGAACTGTGCTAGATATCTCACCAGATGTGATTAAGACTAATGCTTGAGAGCAGAATATTAATGAACAATGAAAAAGTATACCAAGACAGAGTGAAGGGAGCTCATAAATCAGGACATACTTGAGTGAAAATAACAGAACAGTTAAATGTTTGCGTTTTCTACCCTTACTGTGAGTACCATCCATTTTGCACACGTTATTAATACTATCAGACATGAAAAATTACAGACCAAGGTCTGAGGCAGTTTAACAGTTTCTAAAGAAGGGTGGGGCTGAAAAATGTCTGACTACTCTGACTGTTAGACTTGTCATAGTATTTGAATACATCACAAGCTATTAGGTGAAATGTTAGTTGATACTGGTGTTCAGTTAAGGAAAAAACTTCGGGGGAATCTGATTGCCATCTCTCTTTTTCTTTTCTGTTTATCAGTAAGTGTGTGAGTATGAGTGAGTGTGTGTGTGTAGTAAGCATTCAGATTTTTAAAAGTCATTTTATGTGTATCATTTAATCTTTAAAACAGCTATCAATTACATAAATATTACATTCAAACACTTAGAACAGTGCCAGGCATAGAGTAAGAAAAATCTAAGTATTAGAAAAATTACAGCATTATGTGTTCAGTAAAGGCAACATCTACCTTATGCCTTTCCACGTTTAGGGTACCAACCCAAATCCTCCACACGTACTATCCTAGTCCAGACCTCACAACTCTATGATGCAGATCCTTACTTCCTAGTTTTATTTACTGTACTAAGAGAAAATCTGAAATACCGGGCTGGTAAATGAATCAAGGAGTAGAGCCAAGGTCTGCACCCAGGCTTCTTGACTTCAAATCCCATGGAAAGTGAGATCTAGGGAGAAAGTAACTTGTCTGAGATCACACAGGTATTATGTGTCAAAATATGAATATGAATCTAGATTGGCTACTCTTTCCACTTGCGGCATAATAAAAAAAACAGTATTTAGCCTTTGGTTCCTGGCACAGAACTCTTGTAATTCTAGGAATTTCCTGAGGGAAAAGACTGTCTTTTGTTACTCATGACAGGCACCTTTCAACCATATCTGAGTTTATGCTAATGATGTCACTCACGGTGGACCCCTAGATACCTTCAGAGTGGGATCCTGTGACCAGAGGCACCACCGAGGAACCAAACATGTAATTGGACGTTGGGAAATTCTTTTTTTTTTTTTTTTTTTTTTGAGACGGCGTCTGGCCCTGTCACCCGGGCTGGAGTGCAGTGTCGCCATCTCAGCTCACTGCAAGCTCCGCCTCCCGGGTTCACACCATTCTCCTGCCTCAGCCTCCCGAGTAGCTGGGACTACAGGCACCCGCGACCACGCCCGGCTGATTTTTTGTATTTTTAGTAGAGACGGGGTTTCACCGTGTTAGCCAGGATGGTCTCGATCTCCTGACCTCGTGATCCACCCACCTCGGCCTCCCAAAGTGCTGGGATTACAGGCATGAGCCACCGCTTCCGGCCGGACGTTGGGAATTTCAACCCTCCCCACCCCCAACCTCCAGGGAGGAGAGGCTGGAGATTGAGTTCAGTTACCAATGGCCAATGATTTGACCAATCATATCTACGACATGAAACTTTGATAAAAACTCCTGAGCAACAAGGCTTGGGGGGGCTTCCAGTTGGTGACACGTGGAGGTGCTGAGAGAGTGGTGCTCCAGCAGAGAGCCTGGAGTCTCTGCACGTGCTCCTTCTTCACTCCCACCTCTCCATATCCTGCTCTATGCATCACTTCCACGTAGCTCTTTTGGAGTTGTAACCTTTATAACAAACTGACAGTTATAAGCATAGCACTTTTCTAACCTCTGTCAATCATCTTAATGAATTGTCAAACCTGAGGAGGAGAGGTTGAGGGAGCCTTCTCAAATTTACAGTCTTCTGGGAAGAAGTGTGACTAGCCTGGGGACCCCATTTTTGGCTGGCATTTGTAGTGGGGGCAGTCTTGTGGAACTGATCTCTTAATCTATGGGATCTGCGCTGACTGTGGAAACTTAGTGTCAGAACCGAATTGATTGTAGGACACCCAGTTGGTGTCAGAGAATTGGTTATTTGGAAAACCATGTATCACTATACCTGTTAAATTCCATATTCTGTCATTTTAAAGAGAATAAAATGGCCAGTGATGACTTACTTACTGGATTTATACATATTCCATTATTTCCATTAAAATGTATGTCCCTTTCCTTCAACTTCTCACTCAGGTCAAAACATAGCCAGAAAGTGCTCCTGTAAATCTCTGTGAGCTGATTGGCCTAAAGCATGCATTCTGATGATCTGTGTTCTAATCCTGACTGAAAAGCCACATGTAGGGAAATGTTTCCTTTGTGAAAGTCAGAAGAGGCAATACTACTGAAAATATGATATTGAGTCTGTTGGCATTACCAGTTGTGATCACTCTAGGTCAAGAGAGAGTCACGAAAAGATGAGACTATCCTTGCTTATAAAACTTAGGAGACTTTATTGACCTCATGATGCACCCCAATATTTTGGGAACAGAGTCATCATCTATATTGTAAGTGCTTAAGCATTCCAGGTGGTGTATTTAGACTAGAAACCTTTTCTATATCTTTTCCAGTCTCATCTCAATATGAGGTTTTGCCTGTGGAGAAACCTCAGAACTCTGGGATAAGGCAAAACAAAACAAAACAAAACAATACATAAACTGATCATTAGAAGAGACCATCCTCCTTTAGGACTTACTTGGCCAAGTGGGGCAGAGGACAGGGGCATGGCTGGCAGAATTGGGGTGCTCCCCTGATGGAATCTCCGATATAACCATCCAGACACTTTTCACAGTGCTCTCCTGTTGTGTTCCGCTGGCAGTGCTATGAGACCAAAGACAAGAAGATTGGCAAGGATGCAAAAGAAATTTTAGAGACAGCACATCTAAGCATCATGCAATACTTTTTCAAGTAAAAGGGACGTTAGGTCAGACAGCACAGACAGTGTGTGGCAGTACTGATTAGCATGAGGAGTCACACTGGCCCCAGTCAATGCCAGAAAGTGTGGGTAATTGGTGAATGAATTTTTCCTGGGCTTTTATGTGTGTGTGCTAGTAGACTGGGGACTCTAGAGTTTGTGTGCAGAGGAGATTATTCATCAGTTACTCATTTCAATTCAGAGTGATAATCAGAATGATCAAACCCTGGATGTTCCAGAAATATCAGCTTATTGATTTGGAATGAATATGAAATGAGAAACCAACCAACCAACCAACCAACCAACCAACCAACCAAATAACATCCCTCTGGTACTTATCCATGACAATGGGAACAATAAGGATTTATGGTCTTGGAAGGATAAAATGTGTCAGACTGTAGTATAAATGGAGTAGAAGGTGGATAAAGAGCATTCTGCTCATGGGTTGGTATCTTGGATAGTGACATACAAGAAACAGTAAGGAAGTTTTTTTTGCATGATTTTTCCACTTGTAGTAAGGATTATAGGAGTAAAAGCACAAAGCAGGCTGACCCTTCTGTCTGGAATGCCATTCATCATTCAAGATCACAGTAGGCTGCAAAATCTGTTGAAAGTACATCCTAATTCTCCCTTTCAGGATCCTTCCTTCTTTTCCACTACCCATATTGTAGTGCTACTATCTATTCTCAGCCTCATCACCACTCCCCAACTCTGTCTTTCAGCACTGTATTGCCATTAACTCGAATGGAGTAGGCATTCAGTAACTGTCAAACTGATGGATTAATTTCTATAAGGGGCAGTGAGCTAACACACAAACAGCTTTCTTCTATGGGATTATACTAGATGGTACAAGCCAAAGCCATTAGCTCTATTTTTTTCATCTTTACATTCATCAGAGTGTATAAAGGTTGAATTGGGGTTGCAGTGAAAAATTATACTGTTAGAATTAGAATGCCATTGAAGAAGCACCCTCCTATTTGAGCAATTGCCTTAGTCACACCGATGCATAAGAGCTTCAACAGAACAACTTTTTTAAAACAGTGGAGGAGCCTTGGGAAAGCAAGATTGAGTAGCAGCAGGCTGAACTCTAAGTTCCTTATTTTGGCCCTTATGCTTTATTTGAGGCTCAGAATAAAAGAATAGCAAGGCCCTGCTCTAAACATTTTATATGGATTAACTGACTTAATTCTCATAACAATCCTGAAGTAGGTTCCTATTTCCCCTGCCACCTCCCCCCAGCCCCCACCCCTGCCATTTTACATCTGAAGAGATGGAGGCGCAGAGAGATTAAGTAAATTGCCCAAGGTCACACAGATAGTAGGTGTCAAAAGTTAGATTCAAATTCAGGAAATCTGGCTCCAGAAGTGAACTTGTTAGTTTCCATATTATACTGCTTCTCCAGTATTGCTGAAGAAAAGGCTTAACAAACAGTAGTAAAATGAATGCATTAGAAGGCATCAGTGTTACTAACACTTTGAGCTTCAATTGAAATATAATATTAATACATTAGTCAAAGGGGAAGAATCTTAATAAGGGCAACTAGCTATCCCGGTTGAATGTTCTTCAGGCATTTGATCAGCCATTAGGTATGAGTAATCTTTAGTACTGATTAAAATTATGTCTGCAGAATAGAATTTAGGGGCTAGTTCAGATTGCCTGATAGATCAATGAGAAACTCTGAAAAATAAAGTATGATACACAGACAACAGGATGTTAACGTATTTCCCTTACAGTTCTTAATACTGTGTCTTGTGCTAAGTCAGCCTTCAGAAATATTTATTGGGGAAAAATGAAGGAAAAGGGAAAAGGGTGAATTAATGAATTTGTGTCTGGAGCAAAAAAAGGAAATTAACATGAACCCAAAGCTAATACAAAGTTGTGGCAATCTCTCACCCCAGGAAAAACCAATGAGCCTTACCCAACTACCATGAAACTATGCCATAAACAATCTAGCAGGGCTGCTTGTAGGCTGGGGTTAAATTTGTCTGAGTTCTTGTTGGACGGATGAAGCCCCTCTCTGCAGAAGAAAACAGGCCCATTGTAAGATGTTAGGCCGTTCTTTGTGCCCAAAGGGACTACTGTGCTGCAAAAATGAGCTAATTCCCAATTCTGTCCCCTTATGGCTTGATAGATGCTTTAGATTCCTTGTCAGGGCTTTAATTCTGCCATGGCAGCCATGGGAAGCAATGACCCTCAAAAGCAAAGCCACCAAATTTCTTTTGCCCTCTAAATGCTCAGAATGCAAGTATGAACTTTCCTCATCTGCCTTCTTTCAAAAGGTTTATTATGAAATTCCCTAAAAGGCTTCAATGCACATTCTGGGAGATTGGCAGACAGAGTGCTGGAGGCAGGTAGAAAATGTCCCTAGCTCTTCCACTTTCTAGCTGGTCAACTTTGAACGAGTCTCCTGACCTTCCTGGTTTTCTATTCCCTTATCTGCAAAGTGACGATTTAGACTAGATGGCCTTTCAAGTTTCTTCTAGCTCTGATAATTTTTTACTTTGAGATTGCAAATTGTCTTCTGTTTTACCTTCAGTGTTCTGGCATTTAAAAAACAGAAAACAAAAATGACAACAATAAAAAAAGTATGTTGTTTTGAGGTGATATTGTTTGGCTCTGGGTCTCCACCCAAATCTCATGTTGAATTGTAATCCCCAATGTTGGAGGTGGGGCCTAGTGGGAGATGATTTGATCATGGAGGTGGTTTCTAATGGTTTAGCGTGATTCCCCTAGTGCTGTCTTGTAATAGAGTTCTCATGAGATCTGGTTGTTTGAAAGTGTGTAGCACCTCCCGCCTTGTGCTCTGTCTCTCTCTCTCTCTCCCCCCACTCCCACTGCAGGCCATGTGAATATGTGCCTGCTTCTGCTTTGTCTTCCATCGTGATTGTAAGTTTCCTGAGGCCTCCTCAGAAACAGAAGCTTGTACAGCCTACAGAAGAGTGAGCCAATTATGCCTCTTTTCTTTATAAATTACCCAGTCTCAGGTATGTCTTTTTTTTTTTTTAATCCAAAGAGTGAAGTGAAACCAAGTTTATTGGCAAAGTATAGGAATGAAGAATGGCCACTCCATAGACACAGCAGTTAGGTATGAATTTATAGCAGTGTGAGAATGGATTAATACAGGAGGAAAAGTTTATTTTTAAATAAAACTGACTCCACTTAAAAATGAAATTAGCATTCTGAACTTTTAGCCAGTGGTTAAGAAAGCTATATCTAGATAATCGATTGCAGATAAGGGTTGGGAATGCCATTTGGACACCAACTGTGTCTCCCCAACATGAGAAATGATATCTCTCACGTACTTCGTCACTTGACCAGAATAATGTAGGAAGAAGGCTCAAAAGAATCTGGTTAGCCTTCCTGTGTTTGTCAGCATGCTTTATGCAAGACTAGATCCATGGATCTCAAATTATGCCCAGGGAGGTCAAAACTGTTTCTAAATAATACTAAGATTTTTCTCATATTTTGCATTCTCATTTTCTCATATGTGTAAGGTGAAATTGTCTAGAGGCTACACAACACAAGATATCACACAGATTGATGCAGAAGCAGATGGCAGAATCCATCTTCTTCTATTAAGCCAGACATTAAACATATTTTCAACTTGTAAAATATGTTTATGTTTGATAAAAACATATGTCTTAACATGCAATTGGTATATTATTGCTATTTTCAAATGAATTTATAAGGATTATAACATTTTTCAGTTTAAATTTCAAATGCAGTAAATATTAGTAGATATAGTCCACATAAAAAAAAGTTCTCTGCTATCTTTAATAATCCTTAACAGTGTAAAGGTTTATGAGATCATAAGGTTTGAGAACTGTTCTCTGTGTAGATCAATACTTATCCAATTTCAGTGTGCACGTGAATCCCCTGGAGATCTGGTGAAAATGCAGATTATGAGTCAGGATGTCTGCATCCTGAGGGTCTGCATTTCTAACAAGCTCCCAAATATCATCAATGCAGCTGGTCTGGATTACACTCTGACAAGCAAAGGTCTAAATAAAAATACCTTATATTGGCAGCACTATTTGCTAGTTACATATAGGGTTGGGCCTGAGCCTGAGTTTCTAGCATAAGACAGTACATCTTACTGCCATAAAGAAGTGACCCAAGTATCTCATAAATTACAAAATTAAAGATTTTTGCATTTAGGGTAGCTTGTTATTTTAGTAACCTTTTCATTCATTCACTTAACAAACCTGAATTAAGCAGATACAATAGACAATGAGCTGTATCTGTTATTAAAATGAAGAAGACCTGGTTCCTGCCCTTGAGTAACTCACAGACTTGTGAAGAAAACAGACAGGTCAACAAAGAATACAGCGTGTGAAGGCTATGTCTGAGGTATGCAGAAAGTACATACCTGCTATGGGACAAAGATGAGGGAAAGGCAGCTTTTAGCTCTTCCTGAGAAAGTTGGAGAAGGCTTAATGGAGGTGGTGACATTTGAACTAAGCCTTGAAGTTATCCTTCAAGAAATCTCAGGTAGAAAACAGGGGAACAAGTTCAGGCACAAGAGAGTGAAAGAACAAAGTATGTTTAGGTGGCAGTGTGCTCAGTGTGGCTGGAGGAGAAACTTCTGGAGGATTTTGGAAAGAGGGATGCTTTGATTGGGTTGTGTTTTTGAAAGACATCTTCATTGCTGTGTGAGAGACAGAGTAGAGGAAGGAGAGTCTGGAGCAGGGGATGGATGATGAGTTGTTGGGAAGCTGTGTCAGTGGTCAGGGAGGTTGTGGCTGTGAATTGAGGCAGTGGGAAGGGATAGATGAGAGCTCTCTCCTAGTTTGAATTGGTAGGATATGATGGGAAATTGATGGTTGGGGAGGTAAAAAAGGAGGTCAATGGAGCATTTGGAGGTAAAAAAGGAGGTCGATGGAGCATGGAGGACCAGCAGAGTAATGCTGTCGCCGACTCAGGTGGGGAGTATATGGGGAGGACCAAGTTCAGGTTGAGAGAGAAAGGATGAACAATGTATACAAAACTCATTACTTGCATTCAGTTTCTGTCATTTTTTTTTTAAAGCAGAGCCTTGCTCTGCCCAGGCTAGAATGCGGTGGTGCGATCTTGGCTTACAGCAAACTCCACCTCCTGGGTTCAAGTGATTCTTGTGCCTCAGCTTCCCAAGTAGCTGGGATTACAGGAGCCCGCCACAATGCCTGGTTAATTTTTGTATTTTTAGTAGAGATGGGGTTTCGCCCTGTTGGCCCGGATGTCTTGAACACCTGACCTCAGGTGATCCTCCCACCTCGGCCTCCCAAAGTGCTGGGATTATAGGCTTGAGCCATCGTGCCCGGCCAGTTTCTGTCATATTGTTATGTTGATGGGCACACAGCGACAGGGGACTCCACTGAGCTGTCCAACCTTAGAATTCTTTGGACATGAAACTTTCTGACTTTGTTTCAGAACTTCAGTTATCATGGAACCAAACTGATGATGCTTTCCAAAATTTCAAGTTTTTCCAGGTTTGCAACAGATGGAAAAATTGTCAAAGTTTTCATGAAAGGATTATGCACTTGATCTAGATACCAATTTACAGTTGCAAGAAAAACAGGAACAAGAAGTCTCTATAATCAGTTTCTTCCTGTTCTTCGACACCTAATGAATATGCTAGTTTATTGATCACACATCCTTAGTCTTACAGGGACTTATATGGTTGATTTCTGCCTTACACAGTAATAAAATGAGTTCAAAAATCATGAAAATGCTAGTGTCTGCAGAAACTGAGGTGTAATATCTTTGTTTTCCTGAATAGGGTTTTAATTAAGCTCTGAGACTAATAAGAAACCAATTAGCCTTCAATATATTGGATTGCTTCCCTTCTCATTGTGCCTAGGGTAGGTTGGAAGTTCATTTGGGTGAATTAAATTAATGGACAAATTAATTCTTAATCAAAAGGAAAATGAGGAGCCCTGTGCCTATGGTGAACTTCAGGTCAGGTTTGTCCCATTCTAGTTCTGGTCATTGGGCTCCTGGCTTTCTCCCAATGACAAAGCGCCCATTCTTTAGATGGTAACTAACCTTAGTTAGAGCTCCTTCTGGGTTCTATGTACTTAAGCCTCTAGGACTGGGATGAAATACGGATTATCTGTGACCAGGCATTTCTGCCACCAGCCACCTATCTGCTTCCACTTGTTTTTTCCCCTCAATTCTTAGCGTGTGCCTCCTTCTAGAACCTTCCTAGAGAGCCAGCCATATCCACCAGAGTTGCCTGTCTTTGGGGCCCCACCGAGCTGACTCAGCTGAGAATCCTGTCCAATGTGTTCCAGTTCTCATAAGATGCAAAGTGGCCCATTGGAAAGACACTCAAAACATAGTAGATTTCTAAGCTGTTTTATTTTCGTTTAGCCACTATTCTATACTTGAAAGATTAGTGTTCCACTAGTAAAAAAAAATCTCTTTGCTTGCTTGATATGTGTAAAATGGTAGCATAATTTTGTCTCCTCTATATTTTGTGGCCGAATGGCTTAGTTCAGCTTTACCAACAACTTAGTTAAAATCAGTCTGTAAATTTTAAGCTCAAATTGACATTGGACATTGGAATTGAGAAAGAATTAAAAGTAGTTGAAGGTGGACAAGGCAGATACAGAGGTCTTACATGCCTTCAAGATAAAAGCAAAATAAGACAAAATGAAATAAAAGAAGGCCTTTTATTTTTGGTTGCTTGCAGGAAATGAGAGAAATGAGGTAAGTCAGGCAAGCTGCAAGAACTGACTGAAACACTGCTCATGACAGTGAGCTACAAGAAGTGTTCATGTTGGAGCCCTGGCTTCTCTGGCTCCCTGAGAGCTGAGAATGAACAATAGGGCAGAAGCTGAAAAACCTGGGTCTTCTCCATCGGTAGTCTGAGATAGCGGCACCAAAGGAAACAGAAAAACATGAGTTTGATTCCAGTGTGACACCACAGACTTAACGTATTTGCAACTAAGTGAAATAAAAAATTCTTTTGATATTCATGTGCAAGCATTTTCTGCTCCTTCACTTACATTTAATTAAATATAAATATATCTTTTTTCTTTTTTTCTTTTGTTTGTTTATTGTACAGATGGGATCTCATTATGTTGCCGAGGCTGGTCTTGAACCCCTAAACTCAAGTGATCCTCCTGCTTTGGCCTCCCAAAGTGCTGGGATTACAGGTGTGAGCCACCATGCTTAGCCACTATATCTTTTTTCTTTCTAAATTAAATTTATAAGAATATATCTATATGTGTAGCTCTGGGGGATAGGAATGTGGGTGATCTTTACTTTGTACTTCAAGCCATTTATAATTAAAATAATCTGTTTAACAGGGCAATTATACTAATGTATCTATATTTTTTGTCTGTTTTCTTACACTGAACATATATTACATTAATGAGGGAAAAAAGATATTTTTCTCTGGACAGGATGAGGTGGAGAAACCATCATTAAGATGAATAAAATGGCTATTTCTTTTTGTATTCATTTTCTGCGTTGAAACAAAGTAATTGCAGGAATGTTGGCAGCTTCACTGAGTGCGCATGTAAATGTGTATACGCTAGCCCATCCCTAAACATTTATCAGAACCTGTTATGTCACAGGACCTTGGAGGGAATCACATGATGTTTGTTCCTCTCACCACTAGGTCAGAGATAAAGCCATGATTGCTCCCATTCTGACAATGTCATTGTAAAAAGAGTGGCTTAGTCATTTCTTTCAATAGACACTAGCAGGAGGGACTTCTTCCCTCTTTAATTTATCTCAGTCTTTCATAATATTGACTGCCTAACAGCAGCTGATGTGCTTGACAGTCTCCACTGCTTTATATTTTAATAAATCAGATAACAAACAATCTTTAATTGGTCAAATTATCAGAGATGTATGTTATTAGTTCAAGTGTATCCATGGGATTTTTCCCCCCCAAATGTTACTGGGATTAAAATAACAGGAAACCGGAGATGGAAGCATTAGAAAGGGGTAGACTTTGGCAGCTGCAGATGCCTACACTGCGACAGAGGACATCCTGGTTGTAATGCTTATTTAAGAAGATGGCGGAAGGGAAAACAAATATCAGCACTAAATAAACACTACAAAGAGATAGCAACATTAGTATTTTGTCACTTAATTCTCTGTCCCTAGAAAAATGGCAACTTCTAGGGTTAAAGATTAATAAAAACATTCGCATTTGCATCTTAATGTGTGAATAAAATATCACTTTCATGTACACACCTTAGAGGCCATTTAAAATAAAAATTATCTAATAGGGACAATTATGCAAATGTTGAGTGCATTTAAATAAGTATTCTTATAGTTTATGCGAAAATACTCTTGTAGTTTTGGAAAGCCTCTTTTTTGCCAGATAGGAACTTGAAGAATTTTTCTGCTGTATCATACAGCTCACGAAGGAAAACATGCTATTTGAGCACAAGTTCTTATAAATGCCCTCTATGACTTCCACTGAAGCCACTTCTGGTAAATATTTCAACACCCATTTTCACTTAAGTTTTCAGTCCATTCATTAAAAATGGGAAATATGTAGCAAGTACTTTTCTGCTGGAAGACTTCTCAATCTTCCGCACTAGGCTCTATCATGCTTCAATGAAGAACAGTCTATTGGAGAATTCATTTCAGTTAAGGAAAAAAATAGTCTCCTGGGGGCTTAAACACAGACTTGCAAAGACCACAAGGGTAAAGCTTTCATTTTCATCAGCTATTGGGTTTAAACTTAAATTTCTTTTTTGAAAACTAATTTTGATCTATAGACCTGGTTATTTTAGGTTCTAAAATAGGCTAGGCAACAACTGTTTCATTCTCCTGGTTTATATGGAATGAAGCCAAACATATGGCAAATTATATGATTACAGAGGAATTTGGATGTATGGGTTCCTCCTCTGTGTATTATTTTCAGTCCCACCACCATTGGTCTACAGCAGGCAACCAGCTGCTGAGGGTGGTGGGCAGGAGCCTCCGGGTGCACGTGCACACTCATGCATATGCCTTGGTGGACCCTTAAAATCAGAAGTAGTTTATATGAGGTGTTTCACAGGAAAAGTTGAAGGGTGAACAAAAGCACTTGATTAGCAGTTTGCTCCTATGTAGCTCAAACATCCGAAGAATATTTTATGTGCACCCAAGATGCAAATGCCCAGTGAAGTATGTGAAGTGTTATAGGGGCCTCAACTTACCACACAGAATCCTGAGCCGTCCAAACACTCGTTGGAATTGCCATTACAGTCGCAGGGCACACATTCTCCTGACAGGGTGCGAAAGAATCCAGCATTGCATTTCTGCAACAGACACACCAAACCGTTTTGATTATTGAAAGGATTGATTTTGGTCAATATTTTCTGAGAAGAAATCAGAGAAGGTGACTATTAAACAATCTAAACATTTCTAAAATGAATATACTAAATGATATATACAAAACATACTAAAATAAACTATTTATACTACCATTCAGTGATAGATGATGTATATATAATCTTCTTTGTTACATAACTTTTTCCCTCTTCTTTCACTTTTCAGGAGAACAGAAATGCTTTGAACACTGTCTTATCATTGCAAGGAAGAATAAGAAGGTATTATGTAACAGAAAGGGAGAAAAAAATGCTAATGTTTTCTTCCAGTATAAGCAAAACAAAACAAGACCACAATTAAGTATTAGTCAGGGTGAGGTCACGCTCCCTATAAATAAAGACTTCTTGTTTCAGAAATCATTAGCTGTAGGATAGCAACTTAGCTATAGGATAGCAACTGAGTCTTTCGTGAACTTCAGCTCTTAAAAGCATCTGTTTCTTCAGATGCTAACGTGTTAAAGGGAGGGATAAGGAAGTTAATGAGTTCTTACACCTGACAAGTCCTGTGTGAGTGCTGTTCATATATGTATTTCATTTGTCTTCATAATGCTGCGAGGAACACATGACTTTCCCTTGTCCTAGTGATGAGCTCATGAGATTGAGAGGTGCTAAGTGGCTTTTGGGGATGTTAAACTATCCTGTCATGCACCAATTGACCTGCACAATCATCAGCTGCCCTCCCCAGATGTCATTTGTGTGCCATTTTAGACACATTATGAGATTGTTCCTGGTTTATGCGATTAGGCTGTGGATATGCGTTTGACATTTCTTTGGAATGTCTCAGTGATAAAGGGCAGAAATGGCATTATGGGCCTGGAAATCCGCTCTCCGCCCATCAGGCAAGTTTATGTCTAAAGAATTCCAGACAGATAAGAATCTGCTTTGTTTCCACAGACTTACAGAATCCAAGATTTCACATCATACACCCCCATTGACCCATTGTAGTTTGCACTTCCCTGGCGACCAGGAAATTTTCATTACATCTGGCTGAAATCCCTCTGATTGCTATGCGAACCTATTTCCTCTTGCTTTTTACCCTGTAAAGAAAGAGTCACTAAACACCATTCATAGTATTTAAAAAAAAACACATCAGTTCACACTTTAAAACTAAAGTTTAATAAACCCCATTTGGAGGAAGTTTAATAAAGAATAACAACATTTGTCTATGAAAAAAAGGCAAGGAAATTCCACATTTTCGAGTTAGAGAAATAAGGCTAAGAGAAGATCAATTTATGATTTTTTAATGGAGAGTTGTGGTTGATGTTAAGCTTGTTAGTTTCGACTAGAAAACAAGAGAGGTAAAGGCACTAAGATTGCAGTAGGAAGCATTTAATTTAGACCATTTAATTTCACATTTTTAGTCTTTGCCGCAAAGTAAAACATACATGTTTTCATTGTGATGCAGTACACAGATTGGTATCTATATCTGTATTGGTGTAGATATGGAGATAGATATAGATTCCATATATATGTGTCTCAGAGAAAAGATTCACAAAGTAATAATGTACCTAAAACTTCTCTATTGTATTTAAAAGTATATCCTGGTCATGACCCATAAAATTGATCTGATGACCCATGAATGTGTTGCAGTTTTGCATTACTGCAGGGTTTTCTTTATAAGAGTAGTGAGGGTCTTAATATTAGTTATCTTAGTAGCCTCTTAAATGGTGGTTTCTGAGCTCTCTAAGTAACCATATTACAGTCTTCTGGGGAGCTTCTGATTCAGTGAAACCAAAAGATCTGCGTTTTAAAAAATAACTTTTGTGTTTTAGAATAACTTCAGATTTACAGAAAAATTGAGAAGGATCTGCATTTTTAAAAAGCTCCCCCAGAGACTCTGATATTTGACCAGGTTTGGAAGCATCTCTCACAATGCCTTGTATATATTAATTGCTCAATGAACACTTGGTGATTTTGGTGGTTTGGACAAGGACAGCAAACTGGAGACATATATACTATTGGGAGCCCACAGAATATACTGATAATCCATCCACTGCTCTCTGCTAAGGCTGGATTTCATCTCAACTCTTTGTCAACAGTCCAGCAGCCAGTGCCTAGAATGGACGGCATGCAAGATGAAATCTTTGTGATGTGCCAAGTTCAGGAGGAGAGTTCACTGTGAGAGCCTGTCATTATCCACTTACCACTCCCCAATCTGAGATTATGACCTTGCGTGAAGGATAACTTGGCTCTGATCTCTTATAATGTGGGAGATGGGAAGAAAAGGGAGGTAGGAACAGGGCTGTGTTGAGTCATTTGGCCACCCGCCAAGAGGGCAAGGAGGGCTGGCAGGGAAACCTGGCACACTACGTTCCTGCTGGGTCTTGTCCACCTGAAAGAATTATATTTTTCAATCATCTATCTGGGGGCCCTGGGCATGCCCTGCTAGAGCACATGTCCTGGGCAGCTTGGGTCTGGTATTGTGGAACTTTGGAGGACTCCCTAGAATGGAGTTGTTAAGTGGTTCAAGAGAAGTTTGAGTGTACTGAAGGATGAGCTGTTTAAGATTGTTTCCTTTAGGTGGAAATATTTCATTTCCAGTGAGTCCTGTTATTTGTGAGCTCCAGTGAGTCCTGTTATTTATTTTTATTGAATCTTTCTTTGAAATTTCAAAGGACCTGGCAAAGTTGGCTTTTTTGTAATATCAAAAGGCAGATATTTCCAAGTATGAAAGCAGAACAATATATTTTTAGTTTTGCTCCTGGTTAATGTAATCGTTATCCTTAGTAATTCTAACACCTGTGCTATTTAGAGGCCTGTGAGAGCTGAATGGGTTCTCCACAAATTAGTGTCTATTTTCTTTTGGAAGCGTCTCCACAGTTTACTAAACAAAGGTGGTGTTTGTGTATGTCTATGTAAGAGAAAGTAAGAGATGAAGCCTTCCAATCAATTTTTTGATACCACACTGAATCCTCTTTTCCACATGAGAGGCCTGTTCTATACCAGACAACTGTAAAAACACAATCTTAGCATTCAGAGGATCTGTACCTTCTGGGGTGCCATGGCCTTTTTAAAAGTTGATAGTAATAACAAGGATAATGATGATGATAATTATAATATAGTGGCCATCAGTGTCACACAACTCCAAGAGTTCAGACTGATCCAAATCTTGTACTTTCTTTGCTATAACTTGCTGCCCCTCATAAATAAATACATACATAAAGTTTATTTAATTGAATATGAATATCTACCATGTTTAAGTCACTGTGTCAATTATGTTGCACAATTCCCTCACTTGACACCACAGTAGCCCTACGAGGTAGATTCCCTTGTCTTTGTTTTACTGGTGAGGACTTTGTGACTTACAGGGATGTATTACTGAAGCCGGCTAATACAGATAAGAAATGGCGGACCCAGGATTTAGATCCTTCATTTTTCCGCCAAGTTTTAGCTCTTAACCATCTTGTGTGCCATTAATATATTGAACCAAACCTTTCTTGTTGGACATTTAGGTTATTTCCAAATTTTTGCTGCTATTAACATTTCAAAGCAGGCTGAAATGGATAAAAAATGTAAAATGCCTCCTTTAAATCTCAGAAAAAAATCTTTGCTAATAGACACAATACTTAAAAACACATAGTTATTAATATATGAAAACCATTGAATGGGATATTACATTTAAAAATATTTATTTTAGCCAAATTGTCTCTTTGACCAATTACCTTCCTCTAAGTCATTTGTAGATCTTTTACAGCTCTTCATTATTAAGAGACTCTTATTATCACAGCTTGCCTCCTGCTCTACCATTAAGACTGAATTAATCAATACCATTTACTTCTGCCTTCGAAAAATAAGAGTGAAAATTCCCATTTGCTTACTTTGTTATATTTAGTATGAGGTCTGGCTTGGAGTAAAATCATTGTATGTGTACTTGCCTAATTTTACATTTATAGAAATAAGAACTAGATGTAACTTTATGAGGAAATGAGTGTGGTGTATCTACATATGCCAATTACATTTAAAGGAACTGGGATAACAGGACATGTTGTTATCATTGCAGAAGGAATTATTTCCAGAGGTTTACCATATGATCATAATATTATTTATTTCATAAGATATAGTCATAATGAATTAAGATTGTTTAACAAAGTGGACAAAGTGAATGACCTTTTATGAGTGTCTGATTATTTTTGTCTTCATTTGAAGAGCCCCTTGAGAGCACTAGAGTCATACCAACAATATTGTCATTGGATATAACATTGAAAAATTTTCTAAAAATATTTAAATCACTTTCTTTTGAAGGATAGTCCAGTATGCATACTTTGGCTATGGCAAATGTTTAAGTCATTTGGAGTTATTAAATAAAGTGGATACCAATCTAAGTCATAAAATTTTAGTTAAAAAATTTTCACAAAAATCTCACTGTTTCCCAAACACTATCACAGAGGAGCTAATTAATTGCCCACAAACCACTACTTTTGCATAGATACAGAATCTCTGAGAACTTCAGAATTTCTGTTGAGAAGCCTGATTTACTAAATCACTTACATACTCAAATAGATCTTCTAGGGATCTAAGGTCCCTAATTACCCATTTAAACAAACCAACAATGGCAAAAATTGATGGGATTTAGGAAGAGCTTGAAGTTGTCATCTGAGAGTATGAGATAAATTCTGAGGTTTCTGAGTCTCAAAGAGGATCAGACCCAAGTCTCCAGCTCCAGCAAATGATGAAGAATTAATTATAACAAAATTCCATCAGAAAGAACCACTCTACAGCCCTAGTGTCTATTCTCATAGGAGCTGATTGGAACAGTTATTTGCATTGTGTTTCCAACCAAAGATCTACGAACATATGACATATATTGACTCAACTCATCTTCCTTTCTGAATTAGACTTAGAATTTGATTCAACAACTTTTGCTTCAGTTTATTGAGGCTCCAAATAGAAAGCATAAAAACAAAAACAAACCCAAAATCCCTCTAAATTCATTCACTGGTGTCCAGAATCATTGCTACCATCCAAATTAGTCTTCTTCAAATTTAATGGCCCACATTACATTATCGTTCTGCTTAGGTTTTTGTATGTATTTAATGAATCCACTTTTCTCTTGTTTCCAGACAACAATGATTTTTAGTTCTAGTTTAGTTATAGTGAGTTCCATGTTTTGTTTTAATAAATAATAAAAGTCAGCTTAAGATAGAATATTATGCTCAGTTAGAAGCTAAAGCTGTGTGCCCTTACTTAAGAGTCTGTGGTTTCTGCACAATGCTGACTTCCGTCTGCCTAAAACTTGGGCAGACTTAAGAATCAGATAGTATTCAAGGATTTTCTAGTGGGGAAAAACATGATTTAATCTATTCAAAAATTTCCAAAATATTCCACCCTTTGCTAAGGAGGAATGACTTCTGAGAACATATGAATAAATTAAATGAATAGGTATTTCACAAGCCATTTTTTTCTGTGTCAGTAAAAATAAAATATGAAATATCTGAAATGGCAAGCAGTTCTGAATTTAAGCTTTTACTAACTTTTGGCTCCATGTTTTTCAGATAGGGCTTAACATGTCCCGATTTTTAGTATGCAAACCTATAAAGTGCCAAAATGAGTTAAATGGATTATGTGTTGCAGTTACCAAGAAGTTGGATTCTTGATTGATTTTACTTGAATCTGAAGACAATTACTCACACATCCTCCCTTGGGTATCTCTAAGCGCTTGTTGCATAATTGAAATTCCCCACATTTTAATAGGCAAAGTTAATTTTTAGATTTTGACAGCGATTTCACCATAACTCAATTAGGAAAGTGGTTTCAACATTCTTCAGAGGTTTATGCAGTCCAAAGGCATTTTTTCTTAGGATGGCATAATAAGGCTAGGCCAAAAACCAAACACCGACTATGGTGCTGGTTCCCCTACTTGGCCTAGAGAGTTACCTTTGTGCTTACTGCTTAGGCCCTGTGTCTGCCATGCCTTGCCCAGCCTACAAAACACTCCAGCTCTCAACGTAATCATCAATCAAATAGAGACTGTGACTTAGAGCCTGAGGAATTCCAAGGAGCACAGAGCCATCCTAACCACTCTTAAGCCAAGTCCTTTAATTTTGTAAAGAGTGGAGACAGGGTTATCACATGTTTACATCACATTTCTGTGACTACTCCTCAGCACTCTTCATGGGCTTCATGCGTGGAAACCAGTGCTTCACTCACAGCTCTCAAATAACTGTCCCTGAACCCTGTTCATCAACTATTTGGACTGTAGATACCAAAAACCTTGGCGTGTGTTGAAGTACTTGCTACGCTTGCTAATAAATAGCCCTCTTTATTTGCCTAATTAAAACAATCAACTAAGAAAATCCACAGCCCCTACAGCCATACAGGTTTTCTTTTAGAAATGCTGGGTTTGAGGATGATTCTATTTATTAATACTAATGAACATTTCTTTAATTTGCTTCTTGAAAATTATTTAAAGTAATTGTCAAGTCACTTGTTTATAGTAGAGATTGCTGCTTATATAACATAACGAGGCTTCAGTGGTGCCTTTTTTCCTTTGGTTTTTCTAGAAATAAATCTCCTGCTAACATCTGGCTTTCTGCTCTGGGTTCATCTCACATCGCCTCCTGTAACTGGCTTGTTCTTTTCACTCCTCGCCTTCCAAGCTATGGTTACACAACATAGCCTCTGAGGCTGCCAGATTTTTTTTTTTTTGCATCTGAAAACTGACTCAGTTTTATTTAATTTACTGGGGCGAATGCCTTGGACACATTTCCAAGAAAGGAAGAGATGCGGCACACAAGGGTTAGCAATAAGAATGAGTAGACAGAAATGACTTCAGAATTATAGGCATTTAGGGGATTTTGATTTGACTCCTTAGCTACTTAGAAGGAATCAATGCTGTGAGGTGAAAGACATCTCTGTCATCTTCATCTGGTTTTTATAAATCACAGTTAATAATTTACTGACAGACACCAAGCACTGAGCTAAGTGCTTTTTATGGATGATCCAGTTTGATCATTACCATTTAATGGCCTATAGTCTTGCAAAAGTCTGCCTAAATTACTTTTCTTTTTATAAGAAGTTTGGAGGATGAACTGTCTATAAATGACAACAGCTTCTCTTCAGTGTACTCAGGGAAGGCGGTTGGGGTGTTTCATCAGTGTCCATTGCTGGTAGATGAACCTGCTTCTGTCTTGAGGTCCTGTGGGTATTTCAGTGCTATCCTCACCCTAGATTTCTCAAGATGCAAGGCACAAAGTGAAAGTGACTGGCAGGACATGCCTTTCCTTCCTTTTGCTCTTCCTCACAGGTTTTTGCATCACTGAAGAAATGCTATTGTGAATTAATAGGAAAAAGTAAATGTATCCCAAACTTCTATTGTACCCTCTTACTCTCAGCAGCTAATCCTGCTTCTTTCAATGAAAACACAGAGGCTATTGGGTGGGAAATCTCATACTGTCTTTTTTTTTCTAAATTCCCCTTTGTCTTGACTCATCCTTGTGTCTTCTGCCCATCTCAGAAGCAGTACTCTTTTCACTGTAGGAAAGAGAAGCCCTCTATCTGTGCTCTGGGATCCACGCATCTCTGGCCATCACACCCGGCCCCATCATCTGGCCTTCCTCTCACATACCATGCACTTTCACATCCACAGGGATGAGGGGAGGCAAAGAGAACACTTAGGTGCTGCATCCTGTGTTGGATGAGCCTTGACATCTTTACCTGGGCTCAGATCCAAGAATATCCTCCCTCAACTCTGCCTCCCCTTTATCTCCTCCTTCTTGTCCAGCAGATCTTGAGTGAGAACTTAATCGCACTGGCTCTGCTTCCTTCATGCTATGCTGATCCATGCCTCCATCCATCATCTGGCTCTGCTTCCACTGCACACTGAAATTGCCCTCACAAAGATGGAATTCCAGTACTTAACATTGTTGATGGCTGGGTGTGGTGGCTCACGCCTGTAATCCCAGCATTTTGGGAGGCCGAGGAGGTAGATCACTTGAAGTCAGGAGTTTGAGACCAGCCTGGCCAACATGGTGAAACCCCATATCTATTAAAAATATAAAAATTAGCCAGTTGTGGTGGTGTGCGCCTGTAATCCCAGCTACTTGGGAGGCTGAGGCACGGTTATCACTTGAACCCAGGAGGCAGAGGTTGCAGTGAGCCGAGATTGTGCCATTGCACTCCAGCATGGGCAACAGAGCAAGGCTGTTTCAAAAAAAAAAAAGCAAACATTGTTGAAATTTCTTCCCTCCTTGAAGTTCTCTCTTCTCCTGATTTCCAGGACAACTCTTTCTTCTGGCTTTTCCCCTGCCTACGTTTCTTTCTCAGTTTTTTTTTTAATTTAATTTTTTTTTGGCAGGGGACAGGGGAAGGGGCAGAGGCAAGTGGTTCATCTGCTGCTGCTTCTACATTGCTGGTGTTCTCCAGGGTAATCTCCTTAGCGCCCTTTTCTATCTATACACTTTTATGTATGGATGAAATTTGTGGATGATGTTAATCCCTCCCCCAATTTTATCCTCCAGCTATATTTTGGTAATTCCTAAGTCTCTCTACATATCCCTGATCTTACTCTTTTATGCCACCCCCTTGTTTCCAAGTGCTTGTTAGACAAGTCCATCTCCAGTTTTATAGGCACCTAAAGTTGAGTGTGTCCCACACCCAAATCTCTTTTTCTCCTTATATTATGTTTATATTACATCTCAGTTAAAGATAAAGACTATATAACATGAAAAGGTAAGGGGTTAACACTTTTAAATTACATTAATGTATTTTGCATTAATGTAATTTTTGGAAATACTTCCAGAAGAAGGAATTCCTCAAGGATCAGAGGATGGTTTGCACATAGAATGACACAATGTAAGCACTCAAGTTATCTTACATTTCAGAGTCACTGTGCTATTATCGTTTATGATAAATCTGAGGTTTAAATGCAGATATATGAAGTACCAGAGAGATTAGAGTCTCAAGTGAGATTGACCTTACACAGTTCTGAACTGTTATAAACGTACTCTCTAAACTGATACCTCTACCTGTGCTGGAGTGGGCTGTAAGACTAGGAGTTCTCCAAATTAATTTCTGGATAGAACACAATGTTTACTAAAGGTTAAGAAATTGGAATGTGCTAATTTGAAGTTTACATATTTGTTATATTATCAAAACTCAACAGTAACCACAGCAACTGCTTAGACCTTAAACAACAAAAGAGTTCTCAGGGAGGATAATTTTGTCATTGACATTGTTTATAATTGCTGGCACATGGTGATAATAAAAAGCAGACTGAGTTTTAGTAAGTTTTATTGTTGTTTTTAAATTCTCTACACATAATGCACGCCCTTGCGTCCTCCTGGGTTAGGCTGTTCCTACCTCCTGCCTCCCTTTGTAGGCTGCTGCCTTATAGAGTTTATGCTCTGCCTCTGAAATGCTACCAGGGAGATTCTTCCTCCATGTTCCCAATACCACTATTTAGTTCAGGATCTTGGTGTTTCTCTTTCGGATGATTATAATTCCCTCCACTCTACTCTCTCCATCACCAGAAGTTCTTCCTTCCAGTTCATTCTTCATTACCAGAATTAATTAAAAACCCTTATCATACTACTTTTCTACTTCAAACCTCTCCGTGGCTCTTCATTCATTACCTATATGAATACATAAAATTCCTTAGCATGACATACAAGGATCCAACCTTAAACTCTTTCTTTAGGATCAACCTTGGCTCCCTCTGCTCTAATTAAATCACATACCCCACCACCCTCATAAATATCATGCTCTGGCCCGCCTTGCCTTTGCATACACTATTACATATGCTACAGAGGCCTGGGATGTCTTTCCCTACTTCATCTCACCTGAGAACTATTTCCCCAGACTTTCAGACTCAGTCACTCACATGGCACCTTGCACAGACTTCATCAGAGCACACAGAACATGACATTATAAATTTTAATTTATACTCTTGCCTCCCTGAAATCACTGTGAGCTCCTTCAGAACAGGAATAGCGTCTTACTCATTTTTGTGTCCTCATCACCTATCGTAGTCATTCGCAAATAGCAAGTCAATGCCAAAAATACGTTAGCAGAAAAATGGGTTTGAATTGGTAAAGAATGAGGCAAGTGAGGGCAAATTGTGCCAACACTTTGGAGAGCAATTTGGCCAATTTCACAAGTGAAGATATCTCTAACTATGAATGAATCTTTTAAATACAATATTGAGGAAAAAGTCAGTTGCAAAGGAGAAACAGTAGGATGTTTATACTGTATTTTAAAACATGCAAAATAATACGATGTAATATATTGCATAGGGATACACATATATAAAGAAAAGTATGAGGAAAGAAATAGGAATCTGAGAAATCAGGCCAGTTAAGGGTAAAGGAGTGGGGATGAGACCGAGAAAGAGTCTCAGGGCTTCGACTATTTTATTTATTTATTTATTTATTTATTTATTTATTTATAATGAGATGGAGTCTCGCTCTGTTGCCCAGGCTGGAGTGCAGTGGCATGATCTCCGCTCACTGCAACCTCTACCTTCCAGGTTCAAGCAACTGTCTGTCTCAGCCTCCTGAGTAGCTGGGATTACAGGCACCTGCCACCATGCCAGGCTAATTTTTGTATTTTTAGTAGAGACAGAGTTTCACCATCTTGGCCAGGCTGGTCTTGAAGCTCTGACCTCATGATCCACCCTCCTCGGCCTCCCAAAGTGCTGGAATTACAGGGGTGAGCCACCGTGCCCCGCCTGACTATGTTATTTCTTAACATCCATGGAGGACATACATGTTCTCATGAAAGAATGAAAGAAAGAGGAAAAGGAGCAAATGAGAAAGAAAAAGAAAAGAAAGGAAAACAAAAGATCATACTTAGGTTGTCTGGATATAGGATTTCCATGTTCATACCCGGTGAGATCTTTAAAACATCATCTCTAGGAAGTGACTAATGTGGTCTTGACAATAGATTCAGACGCTTGTGTATAATTTCCCCAACTTCCTGGTTATTCACTTTATGTATCATTATTATTAACACAGTTAAAAAATAAGCAAAATAACATTCCTTACTTAATTTGTCCTTCCTTTGTTTTTCACCTTACAGCTAGCAGCTGCCTCATCCCATGTGGCACATTTCACACATATCTGTCTTAGTTAAAGCATACATCAATCTTTAGGTTCTTCTATAATATTTGAGTGGCTACTAAATCTGATTTCCAGTAATTATTTTATTCTAGCAGTAAAGCTACATGTCCCAGGCTACTTGTGCAACTCAAAGGACTTTTAGGGTGCTTACTTATTCTAGTTGGGCCTTACTATTTAAGGCAGAGGTAAAAGATCCTCAAAATAGTGCACAATACTCCCATTTTCCAGTTGACTGAGAAATTACAACATTAAAATTTAAGTAAGAGGGTTTACAGGCCAGTTTTCTGTCCTAAGAAAGGATCTATGACCCAAACTCAGACAGTCTTGCTTCCTTAGGGATCAAGAGAGCTAATAAGGGGAGCCCTAACCATCTGTGGCCTTAGATTGGCAGAACATGACAAGAGTAACCCACAAGCTCAGGCCAAAGGTTGCCCTGTCCAGCTGGCCTGGAGTTGAAATGGGGGAACCAGGAGAAGATTGTGCAATAATTCAAATGAAGCCGAACTACAGAATTTAGATTATGTTCTTATAGTTTGCTAAAATTTTTTTATATAATCTCTTCCTTTATGTGAAGGTAAAATAATTTGTCAATTAAAGCAGATGGTAGTAGATGCTTTTGAGAAGGTTTCCTCTAGACAAAAGTTAATGGAAAAAGCCATGGATTTCAGGAGGCAGCTTGTCACTGATGTAGTCAGGCCCAGCAGGAATAATCAAAATTCACCTTAGAGAGTTTAAATGAAGAAAAAGAAGAGAATTAGAGTTTACTGAATTGTGGGCAGGTTAAGGCAGCAAGGAATGGAGAGGCCATAAAAGCTAGAAACAGTAAAATTTGCAAAGATCTGCTCCCTCTAGGGCCCAAAGGGATAAAGAAAGCCTGTTACACAAAGCCAGGGAAAGCTGGAACTGTGGAGGAGGGGAGATTGCCGGCGGGAGCTGCCATCTTGGGGGTCATGGCTTCTGCCTGAACAGCAGTGCTGAGGCAGAGAGGAAGTGGAGCAGAATGGCCCCAACTTTCCCTTCTCCTGTTACTTTCCCCGAAATGCAAGGGAGCTTGCGTGCTGTAGCCTTTGGGCATCAGTCTCTTGAGGCAGGGGCAGATCCTGGATCTGGATGGACAGGTGCAGAGTCACCAGCACACCCTCGTTCTCAGGGTGCTTAAGCAGTGGTAAGAAAGACCAGCTGGCTCTCGATCTGGGGACTATTCAGTGGTCCAGCAGATATGCGAAGTGATATCTGATTCACTTTCTTTCTCAGACAGTCCAAGATCAAGGACTCTTTCAAATAATCAAGTGGCCTTTACCAAATTTCAAAGGCTCATTGAAAAATGTTAATTTACCAATTAGGATGGTTTTAAACCCTGAAACAAAAGCACAGTCAGCTTTTGTTAGAAAATTATTAAATATGACACCAGAAATCCCTGTGGCTCATAGACTGAGCTAGAAATAGGCCAAGAGTTTAGGATCTCTTAATCTTCCTCAGCCTTCTTCAGGCACAAGTCTCTGGAAACAGCCAAAACCATACCAATACCCATTATCTCCTCCAACATCCTGAACTCAACTTTCCATTTCAAAAAGTTGAGTTCAACTCTTTGAAGTCATCTCTTGCAAGATAATTGATCTTTGTTGAAATGGAAAGATCTTTTTAGCTGTAACTATTCTAAGTCTTCGTTTAGTCGTGACAACTAAATTTTGCATGGTCTCACTGGGGGCCATAGGTAGGAAATGGCGTGGACATAAGTGCTTCTTACAAGGCATATTTCTGGAAGAGCTAGTAGAAGACTGAAAAGAGCTAACAAATGGAATTCTATCCATCTGGGGATTGAAGTTGCACTATCTAAAGAAAGATGGATTGCACTCCACGTATCATAATTCCCCTATCATAATTTATAACAACTTGAGCAAAATGACATTTTCCCCTGTTCAATTGATGGAGCATATTTCCAGAGAATCAAAATAGATAAGGGTTTGTATTCAAAGGTGGGATCCATGTCACCTAGTCAATTTTGATAGTTTTCTCAATACAATTGTAGTGAATTAAATGTTAAATGAAAGAATCAAGAACATTTCATATGTGGGGAGCAAATTTCTTTAAAATTCTTTGTCCTTTTTTTTTTTTCTTATGCTTCTAATAGCTCTGTAACTACTTCTATTTCCCCAGGAACATGCACATTTAGGTATTACTTCTTTAACATTTACATGCAAAATGGCTAAGACATGATAAATCTACTTTTTGCCATTTTAAGAAATGTCCACGTATATCTGTGTTCAGTCCCCATTTGTTCACCATGCACCTGGCAGCTGTGTAATAAATGCTTGTTGAGTGAATGAGTGAATTTCTCCTCCAAATATGCTTACGTTTAAGACAGCACAGCCTCTAGACCTAACTAATTGATCTGCCATGGGCATGACATGACACACTGCAATCTATTCCTTGCAGTGGATGTAATTTCCTATAGTTAAGTCCTTTGGAGACAGCCTGAGGCAGCAGAAAGCCTGAGATCATCAGTATTTCAGTTCCAGCTCTACCTGGGTGACCTTGCCCAGGTTATTTAACTCTAGGCTTCTGTTTCCATTTCTGAAGAAATGGGGCTGCTCACCTTATTACCTTCTAGAATGGTTGTGAGGATCAACTAATATTTAATGCATTTAATGTCCAATATAAAGGCATAGAAATTTTTCAGTAACTATTAGTTTCTTCTCTTCTTTTTGGACTTGTCTGTACCAGAGTTATTTGTTTTAACTGGTTCTCCTGAGTGAGCTGCAATTCTTTTTTTCTTTAGGGCACACAGCTTAGCAATGTTTAAGTTAGTGGTTCCTTGTCTTTCTTCCTTGGAAGACTTAACTCCCTGAGCACAGAAACTGGATTCACCTGATTTGTTCCTGAATCCTCAGTGCCTTCATAGAGCAGATGCTTAATCAATATGTATTGGATGTGTCTTGGCATTACAGAAACACAGAATGCCAGAGCTGGGAAGGACTGTTATCTAATTCTTAATTTTAAATTTGGGAAAACTGAGGCCTAGCGAAGAAGGAACTTATTGAAAGCTGTTTACATTGAGCAAGGTGATGCACCATTAGTGCTCTACTCACTCAACCACACTTCTTGATGAGGATGATGATGAAGAAGAAAATGATGCTGGAAAACTGTGGCATTTTTGCTGAAGCTCACACCTCTTCTGGGGCTGCAAACAAACTTATGCTGTCCATCTCTGCCTTTCCCTGGGATATCTGGGACAAAAGTCAACTCTCTTCAAGTTTATCAGATTTATCAAGAGTCTCATAGAAGATATCCCATTAGTAGGTCTCCCTTTTTTCTCAGGAAAGTGCCATTGTCATCAAAAGGTCTCAATACCACTCCACAGTCATCTTGGAGGGGAGAATGCAGGTGATGGATGGGGTAAGGTGGAGTGACCTCTCTTAAGCAAACTCAGGTTTGCTCCATGAGTGTGTGTGGCTGAGTCCAGATGGACACTCCAGACTATCAGATAGTCCTCAGAGACTGCCCATCAGCCCTCTCTTATTAGTTGGTTTGACATATGGCAATTATTCTTAATTTAAATACAATAATTTATAATTGATGTTTTAGTTTTTAACAGTTTTGATACAGTGTAGATAGAAATAGACCACGAAGCAAATAATGTAGATCCCTCATTTGCAAAGTCAACCTCGATAGAAGCCAGTCGTATGACATCCAACTGTATCCCTGACACCTCCTTTGTTCCATTTGAGGGATCTGACAATGGGCCCTGGAAAAGGATGCCTCTTTGTGTAATATACACCAGCATGTGTGCAGGTGTTTCCCTCATGAATCAGAGGCAGATGTCTGCTCAGGCAGAATATGTGGCAGCTTGACATATGTCTGGCCCCACCTAACAGGAAAACTGTGGCCCATAAATTGTACTAATAAATACCATCACTGCAATTCTGCCTGAGCCATGAAACCAACACCTTCATCCTTCAACACTAAGGAAGGCTATACTCCACAGAGGGTTTGTAACTGGTTTCAAACTTAGGATTGTGTGTTGAACTCCCACTCTGTCATGTGTTTTATGAGTCAAATTTTATGAGACAAATGATAATGAAATTCTACTCCAAGTGCTCTTATTTGTAAAATGTATGCAGTAGAAGTCATTTAGCAAATATTTTACATCTCTACTATGTGTCAAACACCTAAAAAGGCTCAGAAGAATGGATCTTTAAAATCCAAGTATTTCAGAGTGGCAGTTGGCTCAGGGACACTGGTAGCAAGGCCATTTTCAAATAGTTCATTAATAAACAAATACACCAAGCACCAACTGCTTACAGAAAGCAAGGCAGATGAATTACCATCCTGAACACTCAGCTCCTTAATTTGGGGAGCTTATTTAAAAAACAGATTTTGCAACAAGTGGTAAATATACACAAATACAATTTTAACTACAATATCATGAACCATTCATAAGCTACTTCTATTCTTTTTAAAGCATGAATGGTATTCAAAATTGCTACAGAATTTCCAGCCTTTTCATGTTATTTAAGGGTATTTTGTATTATTTCTTCCCCTAATCTCCCTTCCCTAAGATTTCATTTTTAGAGTTTTGTGAAATACTATTTAATGTAAATATGTATTTTGTTTAACTTTTCATTTATAAATGGCGTAATGTGTACATTTCTTTCGAGTAAAAATTTTGGAGGATAGTTTCAGAATTGCTTTACAATATGCCATCATTTTGTAGCTTTGAAATTTTGCCCCCAGATAACTGTTGTGATCGAGATAGCTATTCTGTTACAGCATGTTTCTAAAAGTGAAGGTAAAGAACACAAACTAAAGTGAAAAGAAAATGACTGCAAAGGGAATGGCAATGTCTGGGGTGCAACAAATCTAGTCTTCACACTGCCATTTTAATGACAACAAAATAGTACACATTTGTGAAAGGAAATGAATGGGGAAGGCTGAGAGTGTTTGATTTAAAGCAATTCTGTTATCTGTCATTTGAGGGAAAAAATTGTGCTGATTTTAAAACAATACTTTCATTACAGATGTTTCCAGACCCCTTCCCTGATCCAGGGAAACAAAATACCATTCAGCAACAAGCCCAGATTTAGAGATGGGGCTTGTTCCAATATAAACATTTCTTAGCTAGACCTTCTCCATGAAAGTGCATAGTCAATTTTTCCATATACAGTGGGAAAGACAAAGCTTTTAGCTTAAAAGGCATTCTCACTCGCAGCACGGAGCTCCTGGAATGAGCAGCCAGGGACACCGTGGTTGACTATTGATGTCACGCCAAATGCTATCTTGACTTGTTCTTCAGAATTATACAATGGAATCGTATCAGAGCATACACATACCACAAGCAGAAAAGTAGGCACTGTTTTGGCTTTCAGTATTTGGTATGGTCATTTATTCATTTTGTCTCTGCTTCATGTACCACTGGCTATCCAGGGCCCAGCCCAGGGGCTGGCACAAAATGGGTTTTCAATAAATAATTGTGGAATGCATAAACAATTTTTTTGAGCACCAATTTTAAAAGGAACTTGCACAGGCAATTTGGGGAATCAGAAGATGAATCATAGACCCTTCTGGCCTTCAGGGGTTCAATGGGGGAAATTTAAGTTGTATATGTAACTTACTAGAATATTTGGAAGAAAGTGGTAAGAATTATAATATCATGAGAGGTACAAAGAAATGCTGAGTGAGCTAAGAGGAGCAAGAGATTACTTTTAACATGGGGAGGAGCGGGAATCAAAAATGGTTCTTTGGTAGATGTGGGGTTTGTGAAGGATTTTCTGAAAGGAGGAAAGCTGAGGCTGAAAGAAAGTATAGGACAGTTTTTAGTTTACTCCTCATAAGGTAGAGAGGTTAAACTTATATTCTGTCTGTTGTTTCATTGCTTCAAGCAGGCATCTTTCACTCCTGGTAATCTCTCTCAATAAAAACACCAATGAATTTACTTTTTTCTACTTGCTGGGAATTTCTTTGGAAGGATTAGTTTAATATCAGCAATTAAATTTTGTGACACCTTCAGCAACATTCTGGCTTACAGTATACTCACATGGACACACCACCCTCTCTCCACACATTGTAGATAATATTGGAGACTTGCCCTAGTTCCTGAAATAAATGTTAGGCACATCTGGAAGCCTTGTTAATCCTTTGTGGCCACCAGGATCCCATGAGTCATTCTCATGTGGCTTGAAAATTAGGAATCTTGGGAGCAGTAATAATTTTCAAGTTATAACTTATACATAGGGAGAATGTCATTCAACTATAAAAACAAATATTTTATTTTTCATTCTGCCGTTTGATGCATTTTACCCAAAATGAGCTAAGCAAGATAACAAGAGGAACACTTGGTTTTGTGGCTCTCTGAGTAACTGCAAGACTGGTTTAATGAACTTAGAACCTATCAAGAATGAAAACAAGAACCTGGTGCACCTGGTTTTTCAATACTCTACTGTCATCGGTATAAGACAGTAGATTTATGTCATAGGTTTATGTCATAGGTTTATGACAGCTACTCAGTGACTAGCTGAGATACAGCAAATAAAGTATTCTCATAAAGCTTTGACTACATTTTAGTATATCTTTTCTTTTTTGAAATTTGTTAATTTCTAGATGATTTGAACTAACTGAAAGGAAATTCATGCTGATTCATGACTTTGAGGAGAAAGCGCATTTTCTAGATAAACATGAGCTTGTGTTAGCAGATTAAAAAAAAGAGATTATAATCAAAAGAAAACCAAACTAGTTTAGATAATCTCAGATGAAGATCTAATGTCATAACTAAAAAACAGATCCAACACGTAGCTTTCAACATAACTGAATGGAAGAGAAGACAAAAAATGTGCTAAGAAAAAAATAACAGAATGCTTATTTCCACTGAACACTTTGATATACTGCATGTCCAAAAACACAGGGCATGGGAAAAATGTGCTTCATCTGCCAAAGTAACCAGAAATACTGTTTGAGACCAGGAAGAGCCCAGCCCTTTAATATAAACCTAGAGGTTTTGAGAACCTTACAAAGATCTTTGGATATCCAAATATCTTCAGATAATACTCATAAAGATGATTACTCTGACCTTACACAGACATCAGCTTCATCTTAAATACAGTATTATTCTCACCATACTGAGGATCTTCCTGACATCAAAGACCAGGGTGAGAATGAAGCATGAAAGTGCCTGCCATTTTGAAAATGGACCATGGAATGGGCAGGGTTAGAACTGTCCTGCCTCCCAAAAACCTTTCTATTTTGCGGACCATGTGGGGCTGCCCCAAACCCCTGAAATACCCCCTTTTTCCTTGTCCTCTATTAGGTTCAGGGCACATCTCAGCAGATGCTGTTCATAGCAAAGTCCCTGGATTATATCATAAAGTTCTGTAGTTCTGTTGGGAATTGGCAGATTTTCTCGAGAAACAGGTATTTTATATATGTGTGTATATATATATATATATATTTTTTTTTTTTTTTTTTTTGCTGTTAGAAGACTAGGGTGATTTGCCTGTGACATTAACAGTAGAAAAATTCTACATATAAAAATGGAGCTACTGCAACTCAGAATTGTTATAAAGCAGGTTGAGAAGGTCATGGGGGGTACAAGTGCCAGAGTGGACCACTTCGGTGCTATCAACATTTCATTTTCTTCATTAATTTCTCACATTTCAATTGTTTTGGTACATGATAGGGAAGTTTCTTAAGGTCATGTGGAAACCTGACCTATCACTTGTACAGGAGGAATACCAGACATGGTATGGTCTAGGAATTTAAAAAATTAATTCTTCAACTTTTAAAACAAAAATGTTATTGTTAATTTTTGAAATAGATCTTTCTTTCTTCCTTTTAAGATCAAGGATGTTTTGTTTATTTTTATGTGACCACCAGAAAACTCTATCCGGAAATTCTGAAATCTTAATGCACTCGAATGCTTACTTTCTAAGTACAGGTGCTGAGAGCATGGTTTAAGGGGTTGATAGCCATATGGGGCCAAGGCAAAAAATGCTTGAAATGAAAGAAACGGGATGCATGATTTGGTTATAAATTAAATTCAAAATTAACATAAATATAATGACCAAAGGCTAAGAGAACTTTCAACGTTTTAGCAATTAAATTACTTAGTTCTACGACACAGATGGCTACATAAGTTATAAGGCGAAGGTAAACATGGATATATTCTTGTCTGATCCAGCTCACTTAATGTCTCAATACCCCCGTGATGGTGTCCCTGCTCTGTGATGCAGTAGAGAAAGACAACTGACCCCAGAGCCAGGAAACTTGGTTGTGGTTCCAGTTCTAGAAACCCTGTGTGGGAACTTGGGGGAGTGACTCAACTTCTGGCTCTGGTTTCTTCCTCTTCAATGATATTAGCAGCATGATGATTTCCAGGCTCTTCACATTCTAACAGTCTAGAACTCTATGAAACTTCCTGCTGTCTCAACAAGATTCCACGCTAGGAGACTTTGGGCTTGTCATTTTACATTTCCATGCTTTCATAAATTAGATGAATAACCTCTGGCCTGCCTGGTTTGTAAGATGGCTGTGAAGATTAAAGGTGGAAATACATAGGAAAACACTTTGTAAATTGTTAGGTAACATGGGGTACCTTAAAATGGCGCCGTACCTTACGATGGGGCCGGTTCCGGGTTCTTCTCCCCTCCTTGACCGGGCACTGTCTGAACCCGCCAAAGGAGGGCCAATCAGAAAGAAGCATCTCCCGCCTTCCCTTGGGCCCGCCCCAGCCCAATCCACATAGGCCCAAGGGATATAAAACCCAGCACACCAGCAGCCCTCTCTCTCTTCTCTTCCTTCTCCGCTCGATACCTCCAATAAAGATCTCTTGACCGCGACCGGTGTAGTTTGGTCTCCGCCCGGCCCCTTTCATTGGTTCCGTGACCCGGATCAGGACTCCCTACCCTCCTCGGCGGGACCCCGATCCCTTTCAGGCTCAGTCCAGACCCCAGCTGGTCTTCGCTCATTTTCCTGTTCGCCGACCTCTACACCTGACACCAGCCTCTCGGTAAGTCTCCCCTTCCGGTGTCCGACACCAGTCGACCGGCTCCCGCCTCGGCCGCCCACACGGCTGCCATAAATCCTATTTTAGACTCGGCCTCCAGGGAGCAGGGTTCCCTCCTTTTCCTCCTCACTCGCCAGGCCTGGGCCCCTTCCCCTTTCTCACTCCGAAAATCCTTGTACCAGGTGGCCCACGGCCCTCGGCCTCCTAGAGGCCCTCAGTCCTTTCATTTCGGTGACGACCGACTCGAAGGGTCTGACTCACAGCATGGTCATTGGCTGGTAGGGGACACCCTGCCCAGCCCTTTGCCATATATTTCCGTAAACCCCCTCTTCTCATAATGGGAGCCTCTGCATCCCTGCCAGCCGACTCTCCCTTACAATGCCTTTTAGATAACTTATCAGCCCTTGGTTTGGCTGCTGATCTCAAACCTACACACCTGATTAAATTTTGCACTCAAAACGGGCCCACCTACCCCTTAGACAACCAAAACAGATGGCCCACTTATGGGTCCTTTGATTCCAACCTTCTCCGGGATCTCTACAACTATTGTGAGCGAACAGGAAAATGGGCAGAGATCCCCTACGTTCATGGCTTCTTTCTTCTATGGGACAAACCCAACTTCTGCCTCCCTTGCAAGCTGCAACACCTTATTGCTGCCCTCAAGCTACCAACCTCTCCTTCTGCTCCCGACTTTGATCCGGCCGACGAACCCCCCCATACCACCACCCTCCACCTCATCTTCCAGTCGCGGGTCGCCGCTCAACCGGTTGAAACCGGCTACCAACCCGGACCACACGAAGAACCAAACTGCTTACGCCCCACTCTCATGCATCTCCTAAGTGCTCTTCTCTGGCTTTCCGCCTGTCACATCTTTACACTTTCCTCCGCCGGCAGGCCCTCTTCCCAGCCCTATTATCTCTTCACAGTTAAAGAGTCATACAACATTCACAGGAGGACACACACCAACTACATCAGCCCCACGGTGGATCTTCCCCTTCCCAGGCTCACTATGATAGAAAACAGCTGGGACCCTCTCTTCCACATGTTCCACTTCGCCTTCTGGCTCCCACGTCAACAAACACACCCCCTTTCTATATTATACCACTAAAAACAACGCCTCCTCCCAAGCCATACATATCGACAAACCCGCCGACCCGGTCTGGGGCCAGTCAGTTACAGGAGGCATATATCCCAGCAATGCCTGGGCATATCCAACTCAAACCATAACTATTTCCCTTTCCCTCAAAGAGTCCATCTCTAACCAAACCTTTAACCAGCTTCTCCTCCGAAACTGCCAGCTCCTAGCGACTTGTGAAGACACGGCAGACTCCAGAGACAGTCTCACACCCTGCTGACCTCTTAAACGGCCAAAGACCGGCAACAGATACCCAGGATTGGGGGGGGAGGGGGTAGGCCTGCCCTCGTACCCTAAATTAACTACCATCTTCTTTTCTCTTCGGGCAGACCAAACTCTACCCCTAGTACCCCAGATGGCTACAGCAAGCCGATTCTACCAATTCTTAAACACCCTTCGCTCAGACAGCTGGCTCATCGCCAACCCATCCCTGCCCCTCAACTGGCTGACAGCACTGGAGGACAAGGAACATTCATGGACTTCACGTTTAACGAAGTCTTCATGTATATAGCGCCCTATTGCTTGGCCTCATACTCTACCCCATGCACAACCCTGACAGCTCTCCCTGTGCCCCCTCCCCACAGTGCCCCCACTCAGCAGGAAGCAGCCAGATGAACCACGAGGCCCATTTTCCCCCATTTAAGAAAACAAAAAGGGAGGAATGTTAGGTAACATGGGGTACTTTAAAATGGCGCAGTACCTTAAGATGGGGCCGGTTCCGGGTTCTTCTCCCCTCCTTGACCGGGCACTGTCTGAACCCGCGAAAGGAGGGCCAATCAGAAAGAAGCATCTCCCGCCTTCCCTTGGGCCCACCCCAGCCCAATCCACATAGGCCCAAGGGATATAAAACCCAGCACACCAGCAGGCCTCTGTCTCTTCTCTTCCTTCCCCACTCGATACCTCCAATAAAGATCTCTTGACCGTGACAGGTGTAGTTTGGTCTCCGCCTGGCCCCTTTCATAAATCATGAAAGCTTAATAAGTATCAACATTATTTTTTACCTGAGTCAGTAGTCATTGGAAATTCCAATATTTGGCAATTGTGAATAACTGCCAATTTAACAGTTGCTCAATATCAACAGCTTTTTAAAAGCTGAGGTCTTCAAGCTACAGGTAGAAGGAGATAAAAGAAGCTTTCCTAATTCATTAGAACATCAGTTCTCCCGGGTATACTGCAGATATGTTATAAGGCAAATTAAAACAAGCTGCAGTTTGCCTTCATGACACAATGAAATGCTTAGGTTGCCGCTTTTTAAATTCGCATGAAAAGCTAAAGTTTTTGATGCTTATTTTCTTGATTTTTATAGACATAATATTCATCATGGAAGTACTTTTCCCCTTTGGAGATCACTGGAAACAGCTTCAGGACCACAAATGGGGTGAACTACTGTATCGAGAAAGGAGATAGACTTGAGAGCTATCTTTTTAGCTCAGGGTGCAGGTAAGAAACTGTGGTTTATGTTTCAGAATAAGATGATATTCATTGTGATGGAATAATTGGTTTAGAAGAATAAAAACTGAATGAACAGCTGGTCCTTCCTATGAAGATCAAAAGATAGTGGTTATCTGGTCTACCCACTACCATCCTATCCTCTCTCCGAAGCTCCTTTGTTGTTGTCCTCATACTCCCAGGTAATGACCGAGACAAAAGTGGAATTTCCTAATTTCCTTGAAAAGGGCCAAAAATACCATCAGACAGGGAACAGGAAGCATAAAAATATCTCTCAGGAGAGCACCGATTGTTTAAAGATTTCTAGCTCATGTTTGGACCTATTACAGGAGTGCTCTGAGCATCAGCTGCTCAATGCAACCAGTGACACGTACTGGCCCAAGGCAGGCATGTGTACTGCTGGGAAACTGCCTAGGAGGCACTGATTTGAATAAAATTTTGTGCAACATTTTGGAGACTAGTCTTGATTTAGCATATCAGCTTGGGAGACCCCAGCATAGTGGTTCTCAAATATTTTAGAGCAGAGAATCCCTTTTTTAAAAACCAGTAAAATTTAATGTGAAATTTATCTATAAAACAGATAAAAAAGAAGCTGCTGTGATTGAAGGAGGTAGGGAGCAACCTCCTGCTGCTCCGGAGGCCTTGAACCCTCAGGCATTTCCATGGAGCCTCAGTCTGAAAGCCACTGATTTAGTAGGTTTTATGTTAAAAGGTCTCTGCAGAGACTTCTCTCCCATGATTTAATACATTTCTACAAACATCAGCAGCACCTTTGACTCTCCTTCATCTTTACTCTTCAAACATATGACAAACCATCTTGATAGAACCTTGGCGATGATCCCAGCATCTGTTCTCTCCTTTCCAGACCACAGCCAGCATCCAAATCCAGGCCTCCTTAGGCTCTCCTGGATGGTTACCAATGCACGACATGGGTTATCCTGATTCCAGGCTCTCTGCTGCCTATTGCCCAATCGAGCCAGGGACTGTTTCCCGATTAATGTTGACAAATCACGATTCTCACTGTGTTTCTCTTTCTTCTGCTATGAAGTCTTTGATGGCTCCCTGTGGTTCAGCCCAACCAACTGAGACTACTTCCCTTTCCAGAAGAAACCCTGTGTCTTTTTATCTACTCATCCTGTCCCCTCAGCTTGTATTCTTTTCCTCAATCTTAAAGATTCAACTCAAATGCCACCTTGCCCATGAAGTCACCTGGGAATGTTCCACCAGGAGTGAATGTTCCTTCTAAATCTTTGAAGAGTTTTTGTAACATAAGAAATTAGTTGTATTGCATTATTAGTGTATTTGTTTCATCTCTGTGTTTTATTCATCTTTGTAGGATACATGGCACTTGCTGAGGTAGTGGGCACCTTTTTGCTAAAAAGAGAGTAAAGATATTGATACTGATCAATCGAGTGTCCCTGGATACCTAAGAAATACAATGTGGCAATACAGAGCCTGACATACTATTTTCCATATTTCAAAATATTGAATTAAAAGTTGGCTGGGCATGGTGGCTCACACCTGTAATTCTAGCAGTTTGGGAGGCCAAGACCGTTGGATCACTTGAGGTCAGGAGTTCGAGACCAGCCTGGCCAACATAGTGAAACCTGTCTCTACTAAAAATACAAAAATTAGTCAGGCATGGCGGGCACCCGTAGTCCCAGCTACTCCGGAGGCTGAGGCAGGAGAATCGCTTGAACCCAGGAGGTAGAGATTGCAGTGAGCCGAGATCACACCACTGCACTCCAGCCTGGGAGGCAGAGCAAGAATCTGTCTAAAAATAAATAAATAAATAAATAAATAAATAAATAAAAGTAATAGCGACATATTTATAAAAAATTACAATTAAAATGAAGTGCTAAATTTGGCTTTTGTTTAAAGTTAAAACAGCAATTACACTCACTATCTTATTTTCTCAGAAGCTTTCTTCTGTGGTTATAAATTACTTTGCCTTATTAAGAAATGAGTTACTACTTAATACATTTCACTTGGTAGGTGTGATGAACTGAATTGTGTCTCCTCAAAATTCATGTTGAAACCTAACGCCTAATGTGACTATATTTGGAGCTAGTGCCTATAAAGAGGTAATAAATACAGATAATAAAGATTAAATGGGCTGGGTGCGGTGGCTCATGCCTATAATCCCAGCACTTTGGGAGATCCAGGCGGGTGGATCACTTGAGGTCAGGAATACAAGACCAGCCTGGCCAACATGGTGAAACCCCGTCTCTACAAAAAATACAAAAATTAGCCGGGTGTGGTGGCAGGCACCTGTAGTCCCAGCTACTTGGGAGGCTGAGGCACGAGAATCGCTTGAACCGAGGAGGTGGAGGTTGCAGCAAGCAGAGATTGTGTGCCACTGCACTCCAGCCAGGTGACAGAGTGAGACTCCATCTCAAAAAAAAAAAAAAAAGAAAAGAAAGAAAGATTAAATGACATTGTAGGGAGAGCACCTTTATCTTATAGAACTTATTTCTTTACAAGATGAGGAAGAGATACCAGAGAACTCTCTCCCTCCACATATACACAAAAGAAAGGCCATGTGAGGACACGGTGAGAATGTGGCCATCTGCAAGTCATGAAGAGAGCCCTCAACTGAAACCAAACTTGGCAGCACCTTGATGTTGGACTTTTAGCCTCCAAAACTGTAAGAAAATAAATTTCTATTGTTTAAGCCACTCAGTCTGGAGTATTTTTTATGGCAGCCCCAGCAGACTAATACAGAAGGAAAAACATTTTAAAACATGAGGCTAGAGGAAGAGGAGAAAGAGTAAAGAGATGCCTGCACATGAAAAGTTTGGGTAACATTATTCTCACATTCCCCCATTCAGGTTACAATGCATTTCACAAGTGACTGCTGCTATAGTCCTTCTGTTAGTTCAGAAGGGCGGAAGACCACCTGGGTCTGTTCCAGATCAAGTCACTACTACCTTGAATGGTACCTTTCAGCACTACACTTTTATTCCTTGGGGTGCCGAATGAATAACTCACTTATTTCAGACAAATTGTTTTATATAGTGCTTAAAGGAGTTGGCAGCCTGTGTTTCTTTAAGTCTGACTTTTGAGGCCGGGTGCAGTGGCTCCTGCCTGTAATCCCAGCACTTTGGGAGGCCAAGGCGGGCGGATCACGAGGTCAGGAGATCGAGACCACCCTGGCAAACACAGTGAAACCCCATCTCTACTGAAAACACAAAAAATTAGACGGGCATGGTGGCGGGCACCTGTAGTTCCGGGAGGCTGAGGCAGGAGAATGGCGTGAACCCGGGAGGCGGAGCTTGCTGTGAGCCTAGATCGGGCCACTGCACTCCAGCCTGGGCGACAGAGCGAGACTTCGTCTCAAAAAAAAGTCTGATTTTTGAATCCTTTTCATCATTAAATTTCCCTTCTTTTTCTGTTGTCATTTGTAGAGAAACATTTTAAAAGGCAAATTGTCTCTAAACCTTCATTTGTTTTCCTGATTGACATACTCTGTCGAATTATTTCCCCTGAGGTCTTTTTTGTTTGTTTGTTTTATTTTTAATCTTTGTATTTTTTTTAAATTGTTGTGGGTAAATAGTAGGTGTATATATTTATGGGGTATGTGAGATGTTTGGATACAGGTATGCAATGGGAAATAAGCACACCATAGAGAATGGGGTATCCATCCCCTCAAACATTTATCCTTTGAGTCACAAACAATCCAATTACATCAAGTTATTTTAAAATGTACAATTAAGTTATTATTGACTATAGTCATCCCATTGTGCTATCAAATAGTAGATCTTACTCATTCTTTCTATTTTTTTGCATGCCCATTAACAATTCCCACCTCTCCACCAACCTACTACCCTTCCCAGCTTCTAGTAACCATCTTTCTATTCTCTATGTCCATGAGTTCAATTGACTTGATTTTTAGATCCCACAAATAAGTGAGAACATGCGACATTCGTCTTTCTGTGCCTGGCTTATTTAACTTAACATAAAGTTTCATCCATGTTTTTGCAGATGGCTGAATCTCATTCTTTTTATGGTTGACTAGTACTCTATTGGGTATATGTACCACATTTTCTTTATCCATTCATCTGTTGATGGACACTTAGGTTGCCTCCAAATCTTTGCTATTGTAAACAGTGCTGTGACAAATATAGGAGTGCAGATATCTCTTCTATATACTGATTTTCTTTTTTTCAGGTTATATACCCAGCAGTGGAATTGCTGGATCATATTGTAGCTCAATTTTTATTTTTTATTTTTTTTAGGAACTGAGGTCATGTTTTTACTACCATGTCAGCTCTTTCCGTACCCTTTTCAAGATCTTTTAAGTTCTAGGTCCACAAAGTAGACTCAGGACTATTGAAAAACCAATGCTCAGCATAGCTGGAGTCACATGAATATATATCTATATACACATTCAGAAATTTAATCAACTGTTACTCCTCCTATGTTTAAGGGAAGGACTCCCCATTGTTACTGAGATGATACTTAGTTTACTCTATAACTTAAAAACAAGGCCAAAGACTAAACATACCACTAATTTAAATGTTCTTTACAGACTTGTCAACTGCTAAGACTACTGCGGTAGTACGGGAAACCTTTATTAGCTGGGGTATTGCTAAAGCACTCTGAGACTTAGAAACAGATGTTAGAGGGTCATTATAATGTGAAGGTTACGAACTTGAGGTCAGATTTCCTCGCTGTGACCGTAAGTTACTTAACTGCTATCTGGCTCATTTTCGTCATCAGTAAAATGGGATTAATATTAATGCCTTCCTCATGGGGTTGTTATGAGGAATAAATGAATTTGTAATACACATAAGTGCTTAGAACAGTACTTGCAACACAGCAAGTGCTAATCAAGTGCTTAGTAATTATGCAGCTAAAATGCTGCATCAAGGATAGCTGGAGTCTGCTGGGAGAATGGGGACATCTGCTCTGATAGAGAAGGAGACACAGACCTGACTCAAAAGCACTTTCCTGCAGATTTCAATCCCTCTAGAAAAGGACCAGCTGAAGAAAGAGCAATTGGCAATTTTCATTTTGGGGAACTGGGTCTTCCCTGTCTCCTAACATTACCTTTGTAGTCTAGGACACAGACTGCACTCCTCACTCCCTGGAGAGACATCCTGAATCAGAATGACTCCCTTGTTACCAAGAAAAATATCACAATCCCACTATTCCCTGAAAAGTGTGAGCAACATCCTATTTTTGAGCAGATTCCCGAAGTAAATTCTTCCCCTGCTTCTGCTCTACTTCCTTCAAGGACACAGAGTCTTCAGTGTTTTGGTATCTGGGCTATGGGTGCTGAGAAGAGTTAGGTGGGAGTAAAAAAACCTGCCATGACATTTCATGTCTTTTCTCAAAAAATACGTTTTGAGCACCCAGTGTGTGTGTGCCGTGGTTTCAGGAAGTGACTTTACCTTATCAGCTTCCTTTAGAAGCCTCAAAGCAGCAGTTTGCTTTGAGGCTTGTGTTTTATTCTGAAGTACACATTTTCAGCTAGCATGGGTGAGCTTGTGAACCCCCTTACTAGACTTAGCCATAATTTATGTTTTTTGGGTCTTCCTCCATAATTATATCAAATATTTTTTACATTTTCTGCATTTACAATTTCCCCTAAGTCCATTCAAAATTCAAGCCCACCTGTATTTGAGAGCCTAGCATTTCTCATATTTTAATGTGCAGATAAACAGCCTGGGGATATGGTGAAAATGTAGATTCTGATTCTGGGGTGGAACCTGAGATTCTGCATCTCTAACACATTCCCAGGTAATGCTGATGCTGCCATCTTTGGACCACACTTTCAGTAGCAATGTTTTAGACCCCTCTTCCCCATAGCCAGCAACTATCAGGGCATTTAGACACCAGTGCACATCCCCTCACACACCAACAGTTCTGACTTCGAGACAGTTCCTTGAATATTTGCTTCCACATGTTGTGTTCTGCAATATTCTTCTTTACATTGTCATTAAGATTTAGTGGACAGCTCTACTCTGTATAATATAATGTGAGTATTTCATGTTGATGTTTATAATGATTAATAATCTGTCACTGGCTTTCCCTTCCTTTCTCATTGAGTAAAAATACCTTCTCCTCTCTGGACCCTCTGCCATTTGGCACTGAACTGTTATGTGTTGACATGAGTCTCTGCTCAGTAGGTCTCCAGTCCCTGATCTCTTCCATTGTCTACTTTGTTGTCTCTCTGCAGTGGGGATAGGTTTAGGGTCATTCTGGAGGGTCCAGATAGCGTAGGGGGCAGCACCCTTGGACCCTGGAATGGGAGACCCATGAACATTCATTGACCACATGGAGACACACTTAGGCTGTCTGGGAAGCCTCATTGTTGTGTCATCTTGGAGAGGCTCATGTCTGTGGCTGGGTTGGTAACCTGTGCTGCAGATCAGCCCCAGCCCCACATCTGGAGTTGTTAGGAACTACCGCTCCCCAGCCCCTTCCACAGGCCAGGACCCTGTGTTTCCTTCAGGCTCTGGACTCTTAAAGTCTTGGGTTCTAACTAGGGCAACAGCTATGACTATGTGATTCAGTATCTTAAGCCAGGTTTCCTTTAATTGGGATAAATTTTAACCTATTTATTAAATAATTGTAGAATTTTGTTGCTAGAAGTAATCGTTTTTAATTTTTTTTTTGTATAGAAACTGAGGCCCCAGCAGGTAGAGGAATTGACCAGGTTTCTTTACCCGGCAAGGGTGATCTGGTTGTTAGTGATGGAGCCAAGAATCAGAATAGTTACAGACTCATAGTCTAGCTCTACTCAGCTCCATGAGAATCTCCTACTGATGACTCAACTCAAGGATAAACAGAAACAATAAAGAGTAAAAGAGTAATAATATATTAGAAGTAGATATCTTTTACAAGATATCTAGATATGCTCAGGTAATAATCACTAGTTCTAAAGCTAGGATGAGGCTCATGCCTGTAATCCCAGCACTTTGGGAGGCCCAGGCAGGTGGATTGCCTGAGGTCGGGAGTTCAAGACCAGCCTGGCCAACATGGCGGAACCCTGTCTCTACTAAAAGTACAAAAATTAGCTGGGCATAGTGGCGGGCGCCTGTAATCCCTGCTATTCAGGAGGCTGAGGCAGGAGAATCGCTTGAACCTGGGAGGTGGATGTGGCAGTGAGCCGAGATTGTGGCAGTGAGCCGAGATTGCACCACTGCACCCCAGCCTGGGCAACAGAGCTCTGTCTCAAAAACACATAAATAAAATAAAGCTAGGATGATTCAGTCCATTAAAACAATTGAAAAGAACATAAGGCAAAAAGTGAGAACCAGCAGGACTGGTTCCACAAGGTAACAGGTCACAAAGACCCCGCTGATAAAACAGGTTGCAGTAAAGAAGCCGGCCAAACCATGCCAAAACCAAGATGGTAATAAAAGCCACCTCTGGTCTCTCTCACTGCTCATTATATGCTAATTACAATACATTAGCATACCAAAAGAAAATCCCACCAGCACCATGACCATTTACAAATGCCATGATATGTCTGGAAGTTACCCTATAAGGCCTGAAAGGGGGAGAAACTCATGGTTCTGAGACTTCCCCATCCCTTTCCTGGAAAACTCATAAATAATCCACTCCTTGTCTAGCATATGATCAAGAAATAACCATAAACACAGCCAACCAGCAGCCCTCAGGACTGCTTGTCTATAGAGTACGCACCCTTTTATTCCTTTACTTTCTTAATAAACTTGCTTTCATTTTACTCTGTTGGCTGGCTCTTGAATTCCTCCCTATGTGAAGCCAAGAACCCATGTGGCCTCCCAGGCTGAACCCCAATTTGGGGGTTTACCCTGTGACACATGTACTACTGCTAATGGGCATCGTGTCCCAGGGTCAAACACCCACACCTCCCCTCTCTTCTCAGCTTAGGTTTCTCACGTACAAAATGAGAGAGTTGAATCCCTAAACTTCCTTTCTAATTCTGACATTCTATGATTCCTTTGATTTCATGGCTCATGCTGCAAGGTATGATAGATTTATGTAACCAGTAATAACCACCCACTGACTCTGCATTCAAACAGGTCTCCTTTATGCTGAATTTTGTGCTGCAGGAGAAGCTTCAGGTCTCTTATGAATGGAATTTCAGGGTATCTATTGGCATTAATGGTGGCGGACAACAATTTCAAAGGAACAATATAAAATGAGGCAATTATTCATGTACTACAATTAAACTGCAGCCCATCTCCAGATATTCAGACTGTTTAATCTCCAAATAGCAGGCATTTAGCACCTCGTCTGTGACCTGGGGGTTGACAGAACCACCTAGGACTCAGGACGGATAGCAGGAAAAGAGGTAACACTTAGGTAACACCTTCAGCTTGTCAAATTGTATCACTGTTCATCAAAGGGAAACATACACATGTATCCATGAAGCTTGAAAGGCATCCTGGACTACCTCTGCTGTGGAAGAAGAGGCTTGCCAGGGTTTTCAGACCCCGAATTTGTGCTGTGGCTCTGTGCTGTGATTCTAGAGGGTTCTATAGTCCTAGCATCCCAGGGCCTGAGGCTTACTAGACATTGCTCTTCCCTTTGGCTGGTGTCTATGTTATGTGTTTCTTTGGACTGACATTCGGCTTTCTAGAGCTGCTTAGTTCAGCATGCCATGTTGCATTTCACTTTGTACATAGACAATAGTGTTCCATGTAATAGTTGTGTGTGTGAGGGAAGTTTTAGTGAAGGTACTTTTGATCTCTAGAGTCCTTGATTTCCTTTGAAGCAATCATACCACTCCAAAATGGCATAATTTCAAAATAAATGTTAATATGCAAAGTCTGCATCATGCTCAGGGGCCCTTTAACTGTAGAGTACAGCCTGGATTACTGGTCTACTCTGCAAAAGACTTGTGCTAATGCAGCTGTTAATGTTACAGGATTTCTCTAACTCATCAGTTCTCATGAAGCAAAAAATGTGTATACTTCACTCCATTTAGGTAAACACAGATCTCTAGCCTCCACCAAAACACAACATAAAAACCAAGAAAGTCCTGGGAGTGAAAAGAAGGTCATTTTGCATATTACTCAAATTATATTCACCCGTCTCTCCTCCCGCTTTTAACAGAATTTGTTTATGTATTTTTTTCTTTATGGAGAGGATTTGGGCTGAATATGGAAATTTTCCCATTACCATTCAGCTTCAGAATGTTGTTTCCCCCAAGTTTCTCATGATAAAAAGACTCAGATTCAGAGCTGAACTGCTGGCAGCTGAATTTCATTAAGACTTTGATGGGAAACTTAAGTTGGAATTACAAACATCTGTGGTTAAACTTCCCTTTAGTAAACCATTTCCCAGAATTTAACTTTACCACACCAAGAGCAAAAAAGAAAAACAGTCGAAAAAAGAATGCTGCTCTTTTGCAAATATGAGTAGGTATTTAAATATTCTTCTATATGGTCACTATACATCAATAGAATAGGTTTACTTATTTTAGAAAAAAAATGGTTGTTTGGAAATGCTAAGGTTTGGACTTAAAGCATATACTAGCAATCTGGTTTTAATGGCTTTTAAGCAATCAAAGTTCTCAAAATTATGTCTGGTCATCGTTATACTTATATGGTTACTATAAGCCAGAAAAAACTCTAAAGTAGGGGAGTGTTTTTGGCATTTTAATTCAAGAAACTGTGCATCACAGAGCAGGGACACCGTCACGGGGTGTTGAGACATTAAGTGTGCAGTGGCACGATCTCCGCTCACTGCAACCTCTGCCTCCCGAGTTCAGGCAATTCTCTGCTTCAGGCTCCCAAGTAGCTGGGATTACAGGCACCTGCCACCATGTCTAGCTATTTTTTTTGTATTTTTAGTAGAGACAGGGGTCTCACCATCTTGGCCAGGCTGGTCTTGAACTCCTGACTTTGTGATCCACCCGTCTTGGCCTCCCCAAAGTGTTGGGATTACGGGCATGAGCCACTGTGCCCAGCTGCTGTTGGCTTTTTTCTTTAGCTTTTCTAGGGATTTAGCATTCATTTCTCTTAACTGCTCAGATCCTCCTATTGCTAGGGAAAGGCTGTTTAAAGAACCATAAAAGATACAATGATTATAAAAACTAAATGACAGCCTTCTTCTCCAATGTTGGATAATCGGCAAATTTTAAGCAAAAGTTAAAAGTACTCGAATTTATGGAATAAGTAAAGAGTTTGACAACAAAATACTTTTAACAAGATAGTATAAAGCTTTACCTGAAGATAGAGGTAGAGAGTGGAAAAATGAGGGAAAGGAAGGAGGAACAGACTGAGAGAAATGAGGGCTAACTTTGTGTTGGGCAGCTTACATATATTATTTCATTTGAATTTCACAAGAATTTTGCAAGGCTGGTGTATTTCTGTTTATTTTACAATCAAAGGAACTGAGTATCTAAAAGATGGTCCAATTTGCCCAAAGTCAAACAGCTAGAAAGTTGTGGAGCTGGATTCACAGTGCATCTGTCTGGTTGTAAGCCCATATTCTGCCTGTAACGAAAGGTGAACTTCAAAATATTGTAAAGCAGAGGCTGCAAATAAATTATCTTTGGGCTGAATCTGGCCCTCAGATGTACTCAGCCTACAGGGCATTAAAAAAATATTTGAGTCAGCAATTTCACTTATGAATCCAAATTCTGTCTTCTTTTGAAAAAGACACAACAAAACAAAACAAAACCAGAAGACCTGGCAATGCTGAGAGGTGGCTGCCACTCTGGAAGAGGGATTCTTCCATTTCCTGTTATTGAGGCCCACCACTCACAGGATGTGTTTCTTTACTGAGCTAGATTCACTCAATTCTTTTTTACCTGGCCCCTATAAGACTCCAAGTCTTAAAATTTCTCTGTACCATACGATCCAGCAATTCTACTTCTAGGTATACACCCCCAAAAAACTGAAAGCAAGAACTCAAACAGAGGCTTGTACAGCAATATTCATAGCAGCATTACTCACAGTAGCCAAAAGGTAGAAACAACCCAAATGTCCATCAACAAATGAATGGACAAAACATAGTGTACATATAAACAGAGTATTATTTGGTTTTAAAAAAGAATGCAATTCTGACACATGCTACAACATGGGTGAGCCTCAGAGACATTATGCTAAATGAAATAGGCCAGGCACAAGGATAAGTACTGCATGATTATGTATATGGGGTATTTAGAGTAGTTAAATTCATAGAGACAAAGTAGAATTGTGGTTGCCAGGGGCTGGAGGAAGGAGTTAATCGGAAGTTATCGTTTAATGGGTTTCAGTTTGGGAAAATGAAAAAGTTCTGGAGATTGATGGTGATGGTTTTATAACAATGTGAATACAGTCAATGCCACTGAACTGTGCCCTTAAAAATAGTTCAAATGGCCAGGTGCAGTAGCTCATGCCTGTAATCCCAGCACTTTGGGAGGCCAAGGCAGGCGGATCACAAGGTCAGGAGATTGAGACCATCCTGGCTAACACGGTGAAACCCCGTCTCTACTAAAAATACAAAAAAACTAGCCAGGCATGGTGGCACATGCCTGTAGTCCCAGCTACTCGGGAGGCTGAGGCAGAATTGCTTGAACCCGGGAGGCAGTGGTTGCAGCAAGCCAAGATAGCACCACTGTACTCCAGCCTGGGCGACAGAGGGAGACTCCGTCTCAAAAAAAAAAAAAAAAAAGTTCAAATGGCAAAGTTTCTGTTATTTTTATTTTATCATGTTAAAAGAAAAGAATTCCTCTGATTAAATCAGAGAATTCTGGAACACTAGGGACTGGAATTCTTTATTTTTTAGCAATGTTATAATAAATTCTATAACATAGACCAGGTATTCCATAGGTAATACTGTTATGAATTTCCTACTTATTAATCTAAATCGAGAGCTTTTAAGATAGACTGTAGCATCACTTGGAGGACACATCCTAGAATATCATTATAAAGAGAAAATAGGATAAGAAGACTCTATAGTTGAAAAAAAAAGTGCTCTATCAGGGAGACTCCCTGGTATACAGAAAGCAGAGAAAGGAATTTGAAAATTTGGTTAAGGTACTTACCACTTTTAAATGTCAATGAACTCATCTGTAAAATGGGTATAATTTTCACTAGTTAGTATTAAGATAATTCATGGAGGTTGATGGGACATAGTAGAAGTCAACAAGTATTAGTTTTTTTCTTTCTTACATGAGTAGTTTTAAAAAGTAGTTATTAGACTAGATGGGGAAGGGAAGTTATCTCAACTTTTTGTAACTTATGCTACTCATCTAACAAGCACTGCAAAAATGGTCTTTAAATTGCATTTTATATTTCTTCATTTTAAGAAATTCCCGGCAGGGCATGTGGCTCACACCTGTAATCCCAGCACTTTGGGAGGCCGAGGCAGGTGGATCACAAGGTCAGGTGATAGAGACTATCTTGGCCAACATGGTAAAACCCTGTCTCTACTAAAATACGAAAAATTAGTTGGGCGTGGTGGCATGTGCCTGTAATCCCAGCTACTTGGGAGGCTGAGGCAGGGCAATCGCTTGAACCCAGGAGGCAGGGGTTGCAGTGAGCTGAGATCAAGCCACTGCACTCCAGCCAGGCAATAGAGCAAGACTCCATCTCAAAAAAACAAAAAAGGAATTCCCAAAACTTTGACTAGAAGTATTCCTATATATATTTCTATTTACCTAATCACCTCTTCCTAGCTACTTTTGCACAATTGAACTGCTTTTATAAACTCCTTCCTAGCTGTGCCACTTAGAAGTAGGGGCCTGGGCAAATGCTCTGTGCCTCAGTTTCTATGTGTATCAAATGAGATAATAACGATACCAGTCACATTGATTTGTCATGAAAGTTACTGGAAATTACTCACGGGAAGTGTTTAGATCAGTATCTGGCATGTGGTAAGTACTCAACGAGTGTCAGCTATGAACCATACTATTATTGCTATTACCACCACTGCTATATTCCAGTTCTTCTAAAATAAGGTTTTTGAAGCCTATTTTGGTGTTTGGCAAGTAAGTTTTGTGCCCTACTGGTCTAGCACAGGAATAATACTTTTTTCACGTTACCTCCATGGCACTTACCTTGTAGCCACTCTTATAGAATGTTAGTACATTGTTCTGTATATAATGGCCACTTATTTTTTTTCTCTCTTCAATTGCTCACCCCTGAGGGCAAAGATGAGACTATACTTTCTTCCTATTTCTCCTTGTGCCTAATTTTATTGCTCTTTCGAGGTAAGGCTCCAAACCAGCTTGTTGGGTGAATAAATGAATGAAATAATGACTGCATGTAAGGGGTTCAGATTACCTAATTGAATTGTTGGAACAGCAATGTAGAGTGATAACCCAGGCTAGCAACTGGAGGTCTTAGTGTGATCTCATGGGACCTTTTTCAAAGCAAGTGACCAAGATAAGAAAAAAGAAAGCAGATGGTTAAAGAGATCTAAAATGTTTTTATTAAACATTCTGCAATCTTTTAATGGTAGGACCCTAACAATGTGTTGGGACATGGGGTCACGCATCAACAAGGAAAGGAGTCAAGAGGAAAAGTCCCTCAGAGTTAGTCTGCTTTATAGAGTTTCTTTTTAGCAAGTCAGTTTTTCCAGTGTAGGGTATGTTCATGGGCACTGATCTTGGAGTGAAGTTAACACAACAATAATGACAACAATAGCAAAACTGAGGTTTCTAGGAGAGAAATTCCTCTTTTCCCCTCTGAGGGGCAACTCAATGACAACTCAATGTTGTCAGTTGTATCCCTTATTCTCTCATTTATCTGTGAAAGCCAGTAATAGCACCATCACCCCATCCACCACCTTCCACGTTGCCCTGTCAGCAGAGTCCTTGCCTTCTCAGTTTCTCAGTCTCTGTGTGGCTTCTTTCCAGCTACACAGTGTAACCTCCAACCTCATGTTCTTGACCTTGTTTAGTTCCTACTTCTTTTTGACGGACAAGAATCTCACTCTTCCCAAGGACATTCTGTTACTGGCTTCTTGTGGGGGTGTTCCCATCTTCATTCCTGCCCCCACACCAGTTCTTTTCCATATCTACCATATCTATATTGGTCAAGAAGACTTTGGCCTAGTTTTTCTTGCTATAGTGTATATGGTGGAATGAATAGACTTTCTTTTCCTTAATGTGAAATATTAGAATACTGATTATCATTATTGAAACTGCCCAGTCTTCCCTTTTGAGAATCACCTGTTGAGAATCACTGTTCTCACCATAAACTCTGCAATAATGGACTCAGTAGATTAAGTGTCAAGAAGCAAAGGTGGGAAAATCCTCCCCACAACTAGTACGGGGTTACCCACAGGTGCTCTTCTTTTCAAATACTTTGCATCTTGGGGGAAGCTTTGGCTTGTTTTACAAGGAAAAGAGGAGACTTCCTTTTTGGTCAGCCAACAATCTCTATCCTTTTATTCTGTGCATATTTCATGTATTTGTTCCCCAGCTCACATGGAGCAATACAGCATGCCAGAGTTTGTGTCTTGGGCCAAGTACTCAGGGATGGAAAGTCCACAAGCTGGGCTGTTGAGGAGCTTAGGAGAACCTCAGGAAGGCCTTCAGCCAAGCACCTCCCACTGCTCCATGCTTGCCTTAATATTTTTCTTCCTTCCCTCTGAAGGAGAATTGCAGAATAACCATTCATATAAATCCAAGTAAACAGAATGTATTTTTAGAATATCTTCCCATCCACACATTGAACCTCTCCCATGAATAATGTGTCCGTGTTCTCTTTCTCTCTCCATATATACACAAATACAATCTCCTGAGCCAACCCAGTAAAATGTTCGTACCATGTTATTAAGTCTCCGGAATGTATTTGGTTTAAGGTCTGCTTACTGCTATAAAGAGCATGGGAAACCTGATGGTGGGGCGTTGGGATCGCCATGGGACCGCAGGCTAACTGGAGGCATTATGTGAAACTATGCAGTGGGAACATAATTACCTCAATCTCACCCTTTCTACACCATATACTTTGACCTTCCTGGAATGACTAATATCTTCTTTTTGTTTTTCAAAACTGAAGGCCTCCACTGGCATCCTGAACCTATTAGACTCTGACATTATTACAAATTTAACTCACTACATGACATTTTTTTTCCAGTTGGAAGAATATAGATAAACAGATATAATAACATTAAGTAAAAGAAAACCATAAACATAAGGTTCTAAGGAATATTCTCAAATAAGGGTTTCTTTTAATCTGATCGTCCACATTTTTTATAGTAATAATTATAACAACTCTTGGCATATATAAAGCATTTATACTATGTCAAGCACTATGCTAAGCACTCTATTTTATCTAATTTCATTACAATAACAGTATGAGGTATGAAGTAGGCATCAATAAATTCTGTCAGTATCAGTTTATCTGCAGTCTGGGGATGTGTAACTTGCCCAAGGTCAAAGGCTTGAAATTTCAACTCGGGACAACAGACTGAAAACCTGCAATCTAAAACACTTTGCTGTGCTGCCTTCCTATTATTTCACCAAACATATGAGCACATAAGAAATTTCCTAGGGTCTCAACATTAATTTTAAGCTTCTCTAAAACTAAAAACAGTTGTATATGGCTTCTCTCTTTAGACATAACAGATACAAATACAGGATGCCTGGATAAATTTGAATTTCAGATGAACAATGAAAACAAATTTTAGTATAAATATGTCCTTTGCAGTATTTGGGATGTGATAAAAATTCATTCATTATTTATCTGAAATTCACATTTGAGTGTACTGCAATTTATCTGCCAATTTTACTCTTAAGTAAAATTAAGCATTTCATTCAGGGACTTTCCGTGCTCAAAGCAACAGGTGGAGATAATGCTTCCCTGGGGTTAATCCCAAGCCTGTAGAGAAGCAAAGCCTTCCCATTGCATGAAGTCCCTCCTGGTCTGGCTTCTCCCCAAGTTTCTGGGTATGAAGTTGACCAGAAGCCATGCTCCCTCTTTTTCATGGAGGCTACATTTTATACCACAGTGAGAGGTTGGCATATTCTGACCTTGTCCACTCTGTCTTTTTTGGGGCAATGTGGGTAGGGCTTACTCTGAAGAAGGACCATGTTCATGCACCTTATTTTTAATAATCAATAATTAATAACTGTAATTGTACTAACAACAGAATTCATAGCAATAATCCATGCATCAGTGATGTTAGAAATGGTGTCAATCCACATAACTGTTTTAGTTGTACAGTTGCTGTAACCAAAGCTATAGAGTGTGGTGTTTGTTTTGCTAGGTCAATTGCTCCTTCCTTTCCCATGAACTTAGGTGACTTCGTTTTCCTCCCTCTTAGCATCTGCCATGCAATGGACATGCTGTTGTCTGTTTCGGTTCAGGGGCTCTTAAATCACTTGTTCTGGATTCATTCTCCTTTACCAGATCTCTACATTCTGGTTTTGTTTCCAACTTGAAAGCTATTGTAAGGTATTCAAACAGCAGCTCTTTGAATAAACATATTATCAATAGCATATCCTGAGGATTGATTTTAATGGAAACATCTTGTTTCTGGAATACAATGGCTCGTTTCTATTTAAGATACCCTCTCAGCAGTTGCCTAACAGCTCCTTTCATGACCAGCCACTCTCACTCACCCCCTCACCTTCCCTCCTGCAGAAGACTTCTTGTCTAAGGAGACAAAAAGGTCCTGCAGTAGTATTCCTACTGTCCTAACAGCACCGAGGAGCACGAAGCCAGTGACAGGGCACATACGTTAAGTGCCGTGGCTTGACAAAATGACTACTGGGACACGCAAGTGGCAGAAGTCACCGATGTGCTGCTGCTGTCCCCGGTGAGAGTCTAGCAGATGAACTCAGAGCACCAACACATGCACTCTCATCCCTTTGAGCAGACACATTCCGAAGCCTCAACTTTCAACTCTCAACATCCAAATGCAACTTACAAAGGAAAACTCTTTATTTCAAGTTTCCGAACTGACCTATCCCAGGTGAAACTCTCAAGGCAATGGGGAGAGGCAAGAGGCAGAGAGAGAGAGAAGGACGAGTGTGGCACAGCCCGCGGGGGCGCAGGTGCCCCAGCAGGGTGGCAATGGCAGGGACACTGTACCTCGGCCGCAGGCGGCAGGCGTCCCAGAGCCACGCGGGGCTCGCTCGTCTCAGGCGGGTCTTGCCTGCCAACCGCTGAGCTCCCTTCAATGTCAAAAGGAAAAGCGTTGTCGTCCCCGGACGCGGCGCGGGAGCAGGCAGCGCTCCAGAGGAGCCACAGAGGCAGGACCGAGCGCCAGGCTGAGCTCAAAGCCATCCCTCCGCTGACATCCAGCAGGGCTCTTCCAGGGCTCGGGCGCTGTGGGTCTGCGTAGGTCTCCCGCGTGGTGCGGCGGTGCCTCGCTTATTTTCCCTCCTCTCCGTGTGCAGTATCCGGAGGTGGCAGCGCAACCAGCAGCTTAGGAAAAAAAGGGAAAGTGCGAGAGTAAGGGAGAGTCCCAGCCTCTCTCTCCCTCGCTCTCTCTCCGCTTCTCCCCCTCTCTCTCCCTCTCCCTGTTTCACTTTTTCTCCTTCCCCCAGAGGTTCTGGCTCAAGAACCTACAGATGGACGGAGCTTACAGTCCGGCATCAAAAGGCAGACGGATTGGGGTGAGCCCCGCCAGCGCCAGGCCACCTCCTCTCCCTGGCCGTTCGGGACTGGGGACTGCGCTGTCCTGGCTTCCTTCTCACATTCATTCTCACCACTCCCTTTTTACCTTCCACTCCCAGGCCCTCCCTCTCTAAGCTGGCTTTTCAGACACTGAGGTCCGCCTTTCCCTGCGGCCTTCCCTCCCCTCTCAGTTTGGAGCCCCTCCAAGGGCTCCAGAAGAATATTCAGCTTTTGTGACCGCTTCCTCACCACTTTTATTTATGTAGTCAAGGTACCGGATGTCTTATCTATATTTACATAGATATTTTATGTGGCCCCCGCTAGTTTGCAGGCAAGTGGGTGGAAAAGGGATTCCAGGGGCAGGAACCAGAGGTAGATGATCTCTGAAGGCAGAGGGGTCATGCTCACTTTCTTGAGCAAGGTTTCTCTGGTTTTTTCTGGGGGATAGACTGTTGCACTCTTTGTGCTAACATCTTCTCTTAAGATTCACTGGCCACCCCTCTTCCTCCCTACAGTCCTCACCCAGAGGGCTTGGGAGAAGAATATCTTTCACTGCAGCGCTGGAAAATGACTTCATTACCCAAATGCATGAACTTTTATTTACAAAGACCATCTTGTTTTCATCCTAAAGAGGTGCTTTGTAAGGGACCCGGAACAAGGCTTGCAGTGTATGAGCCTGTCGAGTATGCTGCCTACAGCCCGGCCTCTTCCTCTTGGCCTGTAATCTCATGCCTACTACATCTGTCTGAATCATATAGCCTTCCCAAGACTTCAGGGTGAAGTTGGGCTACAGTTATGTCAGGGGTGCCCCTGTGGATGGGATAGTGTCTGCAACAGCTGATAGGTACCTTTGTTTACACTGGCTTCATAACGAGCTCTAAACATTTCCACAAGATCCAACCATGGTTTAAAAATGGTCAGATGAGACAACCATAAAATGACACCCAGGTAAGCTTCCAGGTGAAATAAAGCATTTTTATATAACCTAATCATAAAATAAATAAATAAAGTCTTTCCATAAAACCTAATCATTAGCTGCATTTCACAGAACAAAAGTCATTTTATCTAAGCGTAAGCAAAACCACTTATTTTGTACCTAACATGTGCCAGATACTTGGCATATGCTATTTGTAAACCTCCCAGCATTCTTGCAAAGTAGTACCATTATTTTCCTTTTATAGAAGAAGAAAGTGAGGTTCAGAGAGACTAGGACATTTGCCCAAGGTCGCACAGCTGGTGGAAAGCAGAGATGGGGTTTGGATCCGGGCCTCACTGATTCCAAAGCTCTCTTTTACATCTATATACACGACACTGCAACTTCAAAATAAAGAGTATGAATTCAGAGGTGAAAGAAATGGTCACTTTTATTTTTTGAGTGCCTCCTACGTGCAAAAAAAATCACATAAATTGTCTCATTTAGGGCTGGGCGTGGTGGCTGATGCCTGTAATCCCAGCACTTTGGGAGGCCGAGGTGGGTGTATCATGAGGTCAGGAGTTCGATACCAGCCTGGCCAATATGGTGAAACCCCGTCTCTACTAAAAATACAAAATTTAGCCAGGCATGTTGGGAGGCGCCTGTAGTCCCAGCTACTCGGGAGGCTGAGGCAGGAGAATTGCTTGAACCCGGGAGGTGGAGGTTGCAGCGAGCCGAGATTTTATCACTGACTCCAGCCTGGGCGACAGAGCAAGACTCCAGCTCAAAAAAAAAAAAAAAAAAGTCTTATTTAATTTCATCTTTATGATAATCTCATGAAGTAGGGATTGTCTTACACATTTGGCCATGGGTAAGTGGTAAAATTACTACTATAGCCCTGGTAAATCTGATGGTAAGATCTTTGATTTTAAATGATAAAATTGTATGATACAAAAGAACCAAAGCCAAAGGAAGCAAAAATAATTCTTATAGGTTTCAAAGTGATATTTTGATTTTAAAATATTAAAATAGTATTGCAAAGAACTATTAAACTAAATTATGATAATCTTCTTGTACATAGACTTGTTAACCTACTAAATTAAGTGGGAGAAGTTAAAAACATGTTTGGTTTAGTTGAGAGACTGATATTGGGAAAAAAGATAGCCAGACCCTGAGACAAAACAGATTATGCTCAATTATACTGACCCACTCTCCCTCCAAAAGAGCATTAAATAATAATATTAATTATATATGATGTATATTAAATATTCTGACTTCAGATACAGATCTCTTCAGCACAACAAAACTCATATATTTGTTTTCTGAAGGATTTCATCTTGTTCTTTACTAGCTGCCAATTAATCACACACTTTTAATTTAATCTGGGCCCTCTTCTGTCTGCCCGCCTAGTGCTGGTAGGAGTGTATTCGTCCGAGACCTATGGACTTCTTATTTTTGGTTAAATATGTGCTCCCAGCTCTTCCTCTTCATCTTCTTTCTGCGGGTACTATTATTATTTTTGAGACAAAATGGCATAATACACAGGGGGATGGGTTTTGTATAAAATAAAACAGGGTTCAAATACTGGGTCTGCATGTAGTAGTTTTGGGAGCTTCGCATGTAACTTAGTCCCTCTGAAAGTTTCCTTCCCTGTAAAATGGGCATAATGATGCCTTTTTGTCGTAGGCGTTTCAACTACAGCAATTCCATCTTGAATAGGGGCTCCGTAAAATAAGACTGAAATCTACTGGGCTGCATTTGGAGGAGGTTAGGCATTCTAACTCACTGAACGAGACAGGAGATCAGCATAAGATACAGGTCACAAAGACCTTGCTGATAAAACAGCATGAGGTAAAGAAGGCAGTCAAATCCCACCAAAACCAAGGTGGTGACCTTGGTCGGACTCACTGCTCATTATAGGTGAATTATATTGCACTAGCATGCTAAAATACACTCCCACCAGCACCATGACAGCTTATAAATGCCATGGCAACATCAGGGAGTTACCCTATATGGTCTGAAAAAGGGAGAAACCCTTAGGTTCCCAGAAATTGACGACTCCTTTCCTGGGAAACGCCTGAATAATCCACACCCTGTTTAGCATATAATCAAGAAATAACCACAAGAATAGGCAGTCAGCAGCACTTGAGGCTGCTCTGCCTGTAGAGTAGCCATTCTTTTATTCCTTTACTTTCTCAATAAACTTGGCTTTACTTAAATCTATGGACTCGCCTGGAATTTTTTGTTGCATGAGAGCCAAGAAACTTCTCTTGGGGTCTGGATTGAAACCCCTTTCCGGTAACATTTTCACTGAATTATTATGGGTAGTAAATGAAAGAATATAAATAAACATTAACACAGACTAGCACATAGTCAGAGCCCAATAAATACTATTTAATTATACAATAAGCCCTCATTTAATATTATCTATATGTTCTTAGAAACTGTGACTTTAAGCAAAACAACATATAATGAAGCCAATTTTACCTTAGGCTAATTGATATAAATAAGGTTTATTTAAATTCTTATGACATAGTTCTGGTCACAAAAACATCACCAAACTTCTAAATAAAGACCACAATGCTTCTAATGGTAAATATGAAAATAAATATGAGCTATACATACATTTCAGAAAGATTAATAAATACAAGTGAGAGAATTATTTACTCAATGTTTGGTGAATCAGTGAGTGACAGCAATCACAGTGGTGGTGGGTTAAAGCAAGGAATAAATGTTTAAAAGCAAAAATTTTAAGAAACACCTCCTACCACCATGCAATTCAAAAAAACCCAACAACAAATATGATGGGCTCGCTGAACACTTCCATGCAGCATTGTTTATTGTCATATGCCTGTATGATTATTGTAGACTTCAGGAATTTTTATTTGATAATAATTTTTGTTCATTATTCAATCGTTTTCCAACCTGCTTTTTCCAACTCAGAGTGTTGGGTGGCTGGAGCCCATCCTGGAAGCTCTGAGTTCAAGCTGGGGACCTTGGACAGAAGGCCATCCCGTTGCCGGGCATGCTCACACACACACAGCCACACTCACTAAGACTGGAACCATGCAGACGTACCAAGGAACGAGGACATCTTTGAGATGTGGGAGGAAACTGGAGTACCTGGAGAAAACCCACGTGGGAGAATGTGCAAATTCCACACAGACAGTGGCTCCAGCCAGGAACTGATTTTTTTTTTTTTTTTCTCACCAATATTATGACAAAGCAACGTTGAAAGAAACAATGTTATCCTGGGACCTGCCTTACTATATTTTCAAATCTTAAAGAAGAACAAAATGACTATTCTAAAATAGGAAAGGCAACCATTTTATTTATCCTGGTGTAGGTAACCTCCCATGTTTGAGAATAGCCATTCACATTTCTGACTGCTACTGGGCCCTTCCTTGCATTAACCATGAATGAGGCAGTCATGGGCCACAGAGTCACAGGTCAAGCAGACGAGGAGCGAGCACAGCTCGCTCTTCTAACTGCTGCAAGTTAGAAGGCAGCAGAAACCTTTGGTGAGTTACCTCCTCACCAAAGGGCCACTCCCCGACCACCAAACGCCTGAGTGTAGGAGGATTTTATCCCTGCCACAAGGACAACTGGGAAGCATTTCTAGTGCGGCTGCTTTCTTATCACGGCTCTCCCTTTCTCTCCCTCCTGAGATTGGGGCTTGGTGTTCACCCAGTCCTTTCATGGCTGTCATCGTTTTTGGGACACCTATCTACCCTGTGATGGAAGGGGTGCTGCTCCATCATCCACAATGCATAGAAAACAGTATGGACATTCAGAGACGCTCACAGTGCCTCCAAGGACACTAAGCCTTAGTGCAAAACGAGGGCCCCCACACCATCCAACTCCCAGACCAATACGTTCCCAACTAGGCCAAGCTATTTTTGGTTCTGGCAGCGGCAGATCTGATGGTTTTGAGGTTTTATCAAAAGAAGCTTCTGGAATTCCCTTTTGAGGGCACTAGTGCGGTAATCAGCAGACAAATATCAGGGCTGCCTACCCTTTCAGAGCTTGGCTGTTAGGCCTGTCCTCAGCATCCAAAGCCCTAAGGAGGGTGTTATTAACACATCCCATGTGCCCTTCTGTAAATAGAAAGTCACGTCAGATGCTATTTTGAATTTGTAGGTGCTAATCTTGACATAACTAGACAGAGGATTGTTGTGGGGACTGTGTACTAGTGACAATAATTTTGTGATGAGATCAGTCAGAGAAGCAAGTATGAACTGAGCTATACCCACCATGAGGTCTCTAACTGGCACTCAAGTAGCAGGACCAGAAAGTGTAAGATGGCGTCTCTTTTTTTCTGCTGATCCTGCTGTCCTCTCAGACCAAGATTCCCTTCTATGAACGACTCTGGTGGATGTTCAGGCTCTGTGAGGAGGGGCAGCAGCGAGAGTGCTAGGAGGTGAATAGGGTTTAAAAGTTGTTCTTCCTGGCCGGGCACGGTGGCTCACGCCTGTAATCTCAGCACTCTGGGAGATCTAGGCAGGCAGATCACATGAGGTCGGGAGTTCGAGACCAGCCTGACAAACATGGAGAAACCCCACCTCTACTGAAAATACGAAATTAGCCAGGCGAGGTGGTGCATGCCTGTAATCCCAGCTACTCGGGAGGCTGAGGCAGGAGAATCACTGGAACCCAAGAGGCGGAGGTTGCAGTGAGCCGAGATTAAGCCATTGAGCTCCAGCCTGGGCAACAAGAGTGAGACTCCATTTCAAAAAAAAAAAACACACACAAAAAACTTGTTCTTTCTTCTGTTAGTTTTCTCAGGCTTTTACCCAGGACATGAATAGTATGTGCTATCTATGCTTCCTCTGCAGTCATAGAGTCATTTGGCTTTTAGTATATGCTACCAGCATTCTTCATCATTCATTCTTTCATCCATCCATCCATCTATTCATATATTATTTATTTAATCATCATTTATTAAATAGCTCAGTACACCAGGTTTAGATGCTGAGGATAAAACGCTAAAAACATTATTCTGTCAAGGGTTATTTTTTAAATTTTTATTTATTTGTTTTGAGACAGAGTCTCACTCTTGCCCAGGCTGGAGTGCAGTGGCACAATTTAGGCTCACTGCAACCTCCACCTCCCAGGCTCAAGAGAGTCTCCTGCCTCAGTTTCCCAAGTAGTTGGGATTACAGGCGCATGCCACCACACCCGGCTAAATTTTGCATTTTTTAGTAGAAACAGTATTTCACCATGTTGACCAGAGGCTAGGCTCGAACTCCTAACCTAAGGTGATCCTCCTGCCTTGGCCTCCCAAAGTGCTGGGATTACAGGTGTGAGCCACCATGCCCAGCTGACTGTCAAGGAGTTTTTTAAGAGTTTGGTGGGACTCTGTAAGGAATGCAATTATTAACAGGAGTTCAAAGAGAAAGTGCAGAAATGCTTCTGATAAAATATATTGAACAAGCCTTTTACCCAGATGCACTTCAAAGAGGAAGTGCAGAAAGGCTTCTGATAAAATATATCAAACAAGCCTTTTACCCAGGGGAAGTCAGGGAGGCTTGAGAAGAAGAGGGCAACTGGGCTGAGTCTGAACTGATGGGAGAAGGGGAAGGATGGTGCTCCAGGAGTGAAGTGCAGATGCAGAAGGACAGACAAGTCTGGGCGTGGTGGCTCATGCCTGTAATTCCAGTATTTTGGGAGGCTCAGGCGGGTGGATCACCTGAGCCCAGAAGTTTGAGATCAGCCTGGGCAACATGATGAAACCCCATATCTACAAAAACAAAAAAACAAAAACCCCAGATATTAGCCAGGCGTGGTGCTATGTGCCTGTAGTCCCAGCTACATGAGAGACTGAGGTGGGAGGATCGCCTGAACCTGGGAAGTCAAGGCCGCTGTGAGATCGCACCACTGTACGACAGCCTGGGTGACAGAGTGAGACCTTGTCTTGAAAAACTAAAATAAAATAAACCAGAGGAACAGACACATCAGGAACATGATGCCATGGGAGGATGAGAAAGCCATGTGGTTTCTAGATGCTCTCAGCACCCCCCGCCCCGTTCACAGGGTACTGTGCCTGCTGTCAGGCCCACAGAGCTTGCAGGAAAAGAAAGAACTTCCCCAGCCTCCTACTGCTCTCTCAGCACTGCCCACCAATCCAGGCCCAGTAAGTAACAGAGGATCCTTCCCCATTGCAAATCTGAACACTGGGAGCTGTTAGTCCTAGTATTTATACCTTGAACAAAAACCCAATAAAACTGATGAGAGAAAGAACAACTTTTAAAAGGCTTCCATCCGTCTCCTAGCACCCTTGCTGTGCTGTTGCACCTCAAACAGCCTGAACTTCCACCAAAGTCATTCATAAAAGAGAATCTCCATCTGAGAGGAGAATCAGCAGAAAAAGAGACACTGTCTCTCTTAAATGTTTCATTCCCACTACTGGGTACCAGTTAGGGTACAGGGTGGGGGAGAGCTGGTGCTTGCATCTCTGACTGATCTTACCATAAAATTGTCTTCACTGTTTTTTAGGTGAATAAATTTAAGCATAGGAATGCATGATCATATTTGCATTAACTTTTTATTTTATTTTTTTATTTTGAGACAGAGTCTTGTTCTGTTGCCTGGCGCAATATCAGCTCACTGTAGCCTCTGCCTCCTAGGTTTTAGTGATTCTCCTGCCTCAGCCTCCCAAGTAGCTGGGATTGCGGGCACATGCCACCATGCCCAGCTAATTTTCTAATATATGTAATTTTTAATTTTACTATAATTACTTAATCTGGTATATTTAAAATTTTATACAAAAATTAGCTAGGCGTGGTGGCATGCACCTGTAGTCCCAGCTACTCAGCGAGGCTGAGGCAGGAGAATTGCTTGAACCTGGGATGTGGAGGCTGCAGTGAGCCAAGATCACGCCACTGCACTCCAGCCTGAGCAACAGAGCGAGACTCTATCTCAAAAAAAAAAAAAAAAAAAAGAAAAAGAAAAAGAAAAAAAGGAAAAGAAATTACATATATCACAAAAGGTGGAAATAATAGTTACCAGAAATCATACTATTCTGGGGCAATAACTTACAACACTGAAAATGCTTTGGTGTAAATACCTTCAGACTTTTGCGACATCTATATTAATGTATCCCATCTATTTTTATATTTTATATATTTTATTATATATTATATATACATGTTTTGCACGTATTCATTTTGTCTATTCCATCTATTTTTTTTTTACGAAAATGAATCCAACTGTACATAATATATTTCAACTTTTTCTCCATGTCAATGTAACTCCAGTATGTTACCATGAATAGCTTGCAGGGTTCAGATTTGAATTTTGGGAAGACCTTCTGGTGTGGATGGAGCCTGGAATTGAGGACAGTGCTAAGAGACCAGTTAGGAGGCTGGGAAAGCCCTTACTTCTCATGCAAGCTCTGTTAACCCCAAGGGCAGGGACTGTACTCATGAACTGGGGACTCAGGAAGCATTTGGGGATGATAGTAGCAATGAGTGGGTTGGCCTGATGGAGAGTGAAACAAACAGATAAGAGCATGGTCCTAACAAGGATTATTGAGCAGCCTCTGCTGTGGCCATTCCTTTAGGTCTAATAGGATAATTACTTCATCAGCACTAAAGGAAGTGATAGATGCTCCCGGTAATGTATTCAATAGAGAACAGCAGGTGTCAACATCAATTAGCTCAGTTGATGAGATCAATATAACATAAGAGCTCCTGGGATTTGTTAATAAAATGATATAATTAAGAAGAATGGAACAACTTTCAAAAAAGGAGGACTAAGAAACTGACTTTTGTGTCTCTACATCTACCCTGACTCCCAGTACCACAAAGGAACTGTCCATTAAGATCAAGATTGCTGTCAGCATGGTAGGAAGATACACACAATGAAGTGTTAAAATCTGTTCTAACCTGCTCTGTGTGAGCAGCTGCAGAAACTAGTCTGTGAGATTTTAACTCAAAAGCTCTATAATGGAAAATGCATGCTGGACATGCTCACTTTAGGATATCAACTGACTTCAGAAGAAACTTTGGAAATAGGGAGGGCATAATCATAATAGTGCTTCAAATTTTCACAGTGCCTTACGATTTGAAATTTATATATAGTTCTTTCTCCTCCTACAAGTGAGACTGATCGGGCTTTAAATGCCAAGCGTAGACTCAGACTTTTAGGAGAAAGATTCCTATATCACAGTCCACCACATCCCTTATTCCTTGAGTATTTAATAATCGAAATAAGTTGTTAAATTCACCATCCATTCATTCAACATCCATTCACCATCCATTCAACATCCATTCATTCAACAAATATTTTTCAAATGTCTACTTTGCAAGCTGCATTTTTCTAGTCTCCATAGCAAAGAAGAAATCAGACAAAAATTCCTGCCTTCATGGAGTTTACATCTAACCGAAGTAAGGTAGAAGACAGCTAAAGAATAAACGAACAGACAAGAGAAATGTATAGTAGGTCACATGGTAAATACTTTGGAGAAAAATAGAGCAGAGCAGGGGTGGGGGTGGTAGAGCATGTAAGCTGAGAAAAGTGAGATGAAAGTATTTTAAATTGGGTCATCAGGGCCAGGTGCAGTGGCTCACACCTGTGTTCCCAGCACTTTGGGAGGCCGAGGTGGGTGGATCACTTGAGGTCAGGAGTTCGAGACCAGCTTGGCCAACATGGCGAAACCTGGTCTCTACTAAAAATACAAAAATTAGCCAGGCATGGTGGCACACACCTATAATCCCAGCTACTCAGGAGGCTGAGACCCAAGAATCTCTTGAACCTGGGAGGTGGAGGTTGCAGTAAGCTGAGATGGCACCACTGAACTACAGCCTGGGTGACAGAGCAAGATCTGGTCTAAAAAAAAAAAAATTGGGTCATCAGGGAGGCCTCACTGACAAGACAATATTTGAGCAGAATCTGGGATATGAGGGGGCAAGCCAGGCAGCTATTAATGTAGAAGAGCAGGGCAGAGAGAAGAAACAGGAACTCAGTAATAGAAAGGAAGAAGGTGTTTCTCTCATTGAGGAAGAGACTGGAATGAAGTGATGGAAGTAAAGCATAGCTGGAGATAAAGTCAGAAATGTAGGGGCTGTGGGGAGGATGATTATGTAGGACCTTTGGGATCATTATGTACAAAGACTTTGGCTTCTTCCCTGAGTGAGTGGGGAAGAATTTGGAGAGTCTTGTGCAGAGAAGTGACATGATCTGACTTATTCTGTCTGTGATGTGGGGAGTAGATTGTAGGGAAAGAGGTAAGGAAAGAGGCAGGGAGGCTATTTAAAGGCTATTGCAATAATACAGTTGAGCCATGATGATGACTTGGGTTAGGATGTTGGCATTATGTATGAAAAGTAATTAAATTCTTGATTTATTGTGAATGTGAAATCAATGGGATTTGCTGGATATGGGGAATGAGAGTAAGAAAGAAATCCAGGCTGATGTACATGTTTTGTCCTGAGCAGGCTGGAATGACGAATTTGCCATTAAGAGAATGTGAAGGACTATGGGAAGAGCAGGTCAGGGTAATGGAAACACAAAAAGTTTGGTTTTGAACAAGACTTTTTTGAGGCCGTGTGCAGTGGCTCACGCCTGTAATCCCAGCACTTTGGGAGGCCAAGGTGGGGGGATCATGAGGTCAGGAGTTCGAGACCAGCCTGGCCAACATAGCGAAACCCCGTCTTTGCTAAAAATACAAACAAATTAGCCAGGTATGGTGGTATGCGCCTGTAGTCCCAGCTACTCGGGAGGCTGAGGCAGGAGAATCACTTGAACCCAGGAGGCAGAGGCTGCAGTGAGCTGAGACTGTGCCATTGCACTCCAGCCTGAGTGACAGAACGAGACTCCATCTCAAAAAAAAAAAGGCTTTTTGAAATCCAACTCAGATCATATTCTTACTAAGAATTCCTTATTGTATTCCTTACTTAAAGATACTTACTTTTAAACATTATATATCCATACTTATTTTAAACATTATATATCCATAATATGTAAGGCATACTTTTTTTTCTGGGATCTATTATGTGCAAGGAACTGTAGATAAAACTATAGGACATCCTTATAGTCTAGTCAGAAAGATTGGTACCATGAACTCCATTACCTACAATTCAAATCACCTAGTGCTCAAGATGGGCAAAAGTCCATTGCCTTTGGGAGAGATAGCAGGAAGGGATCCCTTTGAACTCCATGAGAAGAGAAGGGATTAAAGATTTGAACTGGGGCCAGGTGCCCTAAGTGGCTCATGCCTGTAATCCCAACACTTTGGGAGGCCAAGGCAGGCAGATTGCTTGAGTTCAGGAGTTGAAGACTAGCCTGGGCAACATAGTGAAACTCTGTCTCTACAAAAAATACAAAAGTTACCCAGATGTGGTAGCTAATTTTTAATTAGCCTGTGGTTCCAGCTACTCAAGAGGCTGAGGTGGGAGAATTGCTTGAGACCAGGAGGTCAAGACTACAGTAAGCCGAGATCATACCACTGTACTCCAGCCTGGGAGACAGAGGAGACCCTGTTAAAAAAAAAAAAAAATTGAGCAGGATGTCTATGTATAGGAATTAGATGTGGGAAGATGGGTGGGGAAGGTGCACGAGGAAAGGAATTTCTGGCAAATGGAACAGCACCGGCTCAGGTGTAGGAATGGGAAAACACATTCATGTTCAGGCAAAGGCAAGCTGATAGATGGCTGAGTGCTGCACAAAGCTGGTTTGGGTGAATAACAGGAGGTAATATAGAATAGGTAGGTATGGCCTGATTATTTTATAGTTTGCTGCTAGAAGAAAGAGAGAAGATCCCCAGATAGTTAAGAAGGGTTCATTGGATAACCCTATGGAGGTTGCACTGCAGTGGAGAGAGACCGGAGGCTGGTCCAGCTGGGAGATTGCTGCAGTAATAATGTAGGCCTCAAGTGGGAACAAAGAATAACGTTTATGAACTGTCGCTGTCCACGAATGCAACGTCCCATCCCTGAGTTAATCCAGGTGTAATTCGGACATCTAATTTTGTAAAACTACTATTTCCTTGAAACTGAGATGAATTTTAGCTTGAATGGAATTAGCCAATGGAAGGATAGGCCAGGAAAGAAGGCAATGCTTGATACGGGTGTTTCCCAACTGATGCACACTGTGTGGAGTCTACCAAGCCACAGGCTGGCTCCTCTGCCAGGGGACGGTATTGCCTGACAGCAATTCCTATAAGACAGCTTCTTCTTCTTCTTCTTTTTTTTTTTTTTTGAGGGGGCAGGAAGTAGGAGAGGGCAGCACAGCGGAAGCCCTTGTGAGTGCAGGGGTCTTCTGGAAAGAGAAGTTCTCATTCTTCGGAGAGAGCTTCCAAAGGTGGACAGCTTTTTTTTCTCTTTTATGTGGAAGAGAGACTTTGTTGCCCTTGGAGTTGTTGACAGTCCCAGGGGAAGCCAGGTTTAGCAGAAACTGACTCCACAGAAGGCAGAGTGGAAGGAGAAGAGAAAATGGGTTCCAGAAGATGATATTTAGCTGTGGAATCTGAACTTTCCAATTTCACAAGCCCAAAAATACCCTTTATTGCCAAGTTGAGTTAGATTTTCTGTTAGAACAAAAAGGTTTCTAACTGATACAAGAACAGTAGGGATTTGAGAAACATATGATTTTGGAAGAGACTGTGATGAGTGTATCAGTGAGAAATAGGAGGTCGTTGAACAGAAATGTCTTTTGGAGGAAGTCCTCAGGAAAGCAAAACTAATATAGAGAATATCTTGATTTTCCACAATTCATCAATCTGTAGACATTTATTAAAAGAGAAGTCAGATGTTAAAAACTCAGCCTATGGATTCAGACTGTGAACCTGTGTATTGTAGTTTGTTTTTATAGCCTTCAATTCTCCAACTTATCAGCTCTGTGAAGTTGAGAAATTATTTCATTCTCAAAACCTCAGCTGCCGCATCTGTAAAAAGGGAACTGTATCTATCTCCTAGAGTTTTTGTGAGTGTAAAATAAGGTCATGTATGAAAATTGCTCAGAATAATGCCTGGCACATTGAGAATGCTTAATAAACTTTGGCTGCTATTATTGTTGCTACTACTACTAATATTAACACTTAGTTAGATGTCTAATTTGTTCTGGAGAAAACTAGAAGACAGAGAGGTAGGCTGATAACTATAAAATTAATAGAATTTTCTGTTACCTGTAGCATAATGCATAAGTATTCTTGTTTTCTTTCAGTTGTTTTAATATTCAGAAGCTATAACAACAATTATAGACACATTATTATCAGCGTGGTGTGTAATATTTGTTAAGGTTTCTCAGAGGCTGCTAACCAGGCTGCCACAGGGTTACAGTCTCATTAGGGGCCGAAGACAATATCTAGCCCTTGGCTACAGGTCCTATCTTAATTCTTAGCACCATCCAGAAAATTCATGGCTTCAGCTACTCTGTCCTTAATTACTTGGCTCTTTCAGTCCATAGTGATTTTAGTATGAGTTCTCTGTCCTTAATGGACTCAGTTCTGTATTTGAATTTCATTTGTAGACTCAGACGTAGTAAAACTCCCTAGGAATAAGTGCCTAAAAAGTGCCTAAAAATGAATAGGCTTTTCTAGGAGACTGGACCATAATTTGGAGGATAGTTTTCTCTCTGGCATTGTCAGGCACTCAGATTCAGACTCTATAATTACTAAAGGTTTTTTGAATTATGGCATTTTACACTGGTTTTAATTTTTCATCATTTTGAGTATGCAGACTACTATCACGACATTGTCTCAAATAATTCTCCCAACAGCTCTGTGAGGTGAGCATAATTATCCAACTTGAAGCTGAGAAACAGAGTCGTGGGTGAGCCCTGGAAAATGACCCAGTGACTGATCTTCAGGCTCCCAGGCTGATGCGATTTTTTCCCATTCCTCCTGGCTCCTGGAGTTATCAACCTTTGACATTTTGAACTTTACAACCCAACTTAAGTAACAGCTGAGCAGCAAAAATACAAAGACAGCAGCATTCAAAATTTCTGTCCCTCAGATTTTGAGGAAGAATTCAAGTATTATCATTCTTAAATTAATAATTATTAGAAAACAAGAACACCAATGACAAGAAGTTGATTGAGGGCTAGAGGGAGAGAAGGATCATGTGATTGGAAGGAGGCACATTTCATCTTTAAATAACTGAATAAACGTGAAGGCTTGTTTTCTCTGTCTTTATTAACTAGGACGTCGGAGCACAAAGAATTTAAAAATTGGGCTTGCCATAGCTCAGGCTTGTAGGGAAGAGATCTTCCCGGTGAATACGATTATGTATCAAAGACCTTGAAATGAGCATTTCCTCCAGCCAGCTACTAAAAATGGGTCTGTGGCATTTCTGTGCTTAATTCAGCTGGATAGCCTTTGGGAAAGGGCTGGTGCAATTTTTAATCTGGTGTTAAGATGAGTGATGAAGAACAGTTTCATTGAGGGCATGGGACAGAGCACACAGAGGAGAAAAAGTTCTGGACTGGGGCCTGGAAGCCTGGTATTCTCATCCCAGGGCTGCCTCTTGTGAGCCATAGTCTTGAGCTAGTTTGTTAAGCTCCTTGGCTTTCACTTTCCCCACTCTATGGAAATGAAAAGTGAGACAAGATGAGCCTGGGGTCCCATTCAGCTTCAAAGCCCTGATGTTCTAGGAAAGCACCTATCCTCAGACACTGACTGTTCTGGCCATGGCCAAGAGCAGATTGATGGTTTAGAAAGCAACACATAGAGGACTATTCCATGGCGTTACCTGCTGAAATCATTAATCCCAGGGTCTGGTAATTTGTGCCCAAAGCTATATTTTAGGTGCCCAAAAAAGCCTGTGGACAGTTCATGTAACAAATTAAATGCAACAAAAGGAGGAGAAATATGAGTTATTACTTTAAACTCTGCCAGATTCAGAACTGTAGGCCAGAAAAGAGAAATGCTGCTTGAGACCACAAAAGGAAAAGAATTAGGAAATACATCTCCTGTCCCTGATTCACTCCTCTACGATATAGCCCTCCACTGGCATTGTGGTGCGTGCTTCCTAGAACAATAGGCCATCAAATCATGTAGTGCCACAGATGGAAAAAGACAAGACAAACTACACAGGACACTGAAACAGGAACTTGTGACTCTACCAGCAGAACAGGGTAGTTTCTCTCAGCCATTAGTTCACCTGCAGGGTCATTCAAAAAAAAATTTATTGAGTAACAAGTGTTTCAATGAAGTTGAATTTTATTCTCTTTATTTAGCCTGTATTGTTCTTAGCTGTGAATAATGTTATTCTTGCTATTTGCAAAGACCATAAACGTATTAGGTTGGTGCAAAAGTAATTGCTGTTTTTGCCATTGAAAGTAATGGCAAAAGCTGCAGTTATGTTTGCACCAACCTAATATAATTACAAATGGTAAAAAGCAAAAGGGAGAACTATGACAAAATGTACGTGAACTCCACAAATCCAAGGCCAAGTGTAGACACAAGCCTGGCTGAACTGCGTAGGACAGGAAGCACCTGCTTGTTGCAGGATGCTGAGGAACATGGAAGGTTAGTATGTATGTAATTTTAGCTGTAGATTCCTTTCTTATTCATTGATTTTATGTAATCTATGCCATAGACTAAGTAGAACCCAATCTTTCCTGGGAAATGTTCTTATTTAACCCTAAGAAATAGCTATGAAACCCAGATCATTAAGCAGTTTTGAGTAGCATCTATGTCCAAAGTAGGACACAGGCAAACCCAGCCCTTCTGGTCTACGTGTGACACAGTCATGAGGACAAACCCACAACAAGAAAAGAAATTTAAAAATAAACAAAAAACCACAAGCCAGGAGCATTAAAACACAAAGCAATCACACAGAGATCAGAGGAACATTGTCTGTGCCTTCCGTCTCCCCACTCCCAGCCCTTTTAATAACTTAAACAGTTGCCTCTGATCCTTCCTTGGATGGTGGACAATACCAAAAGCTGAGATCCACCCTCCACCCTGGCAATTCCATTACTGCATCATGGCTGGACATCTGAAACAGTCTGGGAATAGCCAGCTGGTTTTAGGCAGAAGGCCCAATATCGACAGTGTGTCTGATGGGCAGCTGGAATAAGGCTGGTGAGTGGCTCAGCCTCTATTCCATAAACAACTAGCAGGATGTTTTAGCCTTTATCAGCCACTGCCTTAATGAAGGGCTGAGCTGCTAATAAAACCTACTCAAAATGGTAGGTCAAAGTCCACCCCCAGGATCCTGGGAATTAGCAGATATTTTGATTTTGTGTTTAAATAAGCCAATGGGTACTGCTTTTACAATTGAGGCAACACTTCTATCTGCTTACCTAATCATAACATTAGCAAAACTATGATGCTTTGGATGAAAGTGGGGCAAGCCAGTGGCCTATCTTTTGAGTCAGTCAGTCACTCCAACAGCCACTCTGTTGGTCATCAGTGTAACAACCAGTCTCTCAGGTTGCTGCCATTTTCCTAAGCTCGGAATTTTTCTCATTAGCTGACAAGTTTCAGCTTCTCATTCTGTCATTTATTATCATGAAACACTTTTTACCTCCCAGGACTCACCACCAGGCCCTCTCACCATCTTATCTACTCCCCACTCCCTTTTCCTGCTTCTGCTGTCATTCATAGGCTGCCTGGCATTGCCACAGAATGCCATGGAATAATATGGACTTAATGCCACTAGTAAAATTTCAAAGATGATGGGGGGACTGGGGTCAGAAGTCTGGCTGCTAATGAGGGAAGATAAATTGCTACAGCTTTTTTATAAAGTAATGTGAAAATATTGAAATTTTAAATATGTATATTCTTAAATATGCATAAAATTTTAAATTGCCTTCTAACTGGGCAATTTCACTAATATGATTCTGTCCCACAGAAAAGCTCATGCAAATGTCCAAGGTTATTCATTATAATATTAGTTGCAATAGGAAAAAATGGAGAACCCAAGTGTCCTTCAATAGACAAATGTTTAAGTAAATTATGGTAAACCATAATGTCCTCACAAATGCCTGACAATCCATCTATTCATCTGTTCTGAATTTTTTTTTGCATATTTTTAGAAGCTGTTATACTGGACTGGCACTGTCACTCGCAAATTGTGTTGTTTGGCAAGTCCTTTAACATCCTCTTCTGTAAAGTGGGTGGTTGGACTGAATGGTCTTCAAAGTCTCCCTGGATGTAAAACAGAGGTCATGTTCTGAACCTTCTCGGTCTTCCTCAGATGTCAGTTCTTCATCACTACCCTTATTCTCACGGACGACCCTGGCTTCTGCTTTATTGAGGCACATGCTTTGGTTCCCTAGTTTTGACTCCTTTCTGTAACTTCTCTTTCATTCACTCCTCTCTTTCAGGAAGAGTGCACATGACTCTTGCAAAGGCTAACTTATCCTGCTGCACTCTTTTTCCCTTTTCTTCAGTGATTTTATATATTTTATTGATATTGAAATTATGAATGAAATTCATATTTGTAAAAATTTAATAATACATAATTAATTAAAAGAATGACTTCCCATCCAATCCTACTTTATAAAGATAACCATTTTAATTTGCTGGGTATTCTTCCAGAATGTTTACATATATGTATCATGTTTATCCAATATATATATTATGTATTATATAATGTTTTATATATATAAATGTTTTAAATATATGTCTATAAAACAAATGTGAATCATGTTATGCATGCTATTCTGCAACATATTTTAAAAACTAAACATTCTGTTTCATCCAATAAGTATTTATTGAACACTTACTAACTGTGGGTCAAGCTCTATGCCAGGGCATGGATATACAAGGATGAGAAGTACAAGGATCAGAAAGCAGATATGGTCCCTGCCACAGTGGAACTCACAGTGCAGTGGAGGGATATTTTGAGCTTCATTCCATTTTAGTACATACACATTTTGCTCATTGTTTCTAATAATTGCATGGTGTTCTGTAGAAGAGGTTTACCATAATTTACTTAAACATTTGTCTATTGAAGGACACTTGGGTTCTCCATTTTTTCCTGTTGCAACTAATATTATAATGAATATCCTTGGACATTTGCATGAGCTTTTCTGTGGGACAGAATCATATTAGTGAAATTGCCCAGTTAGAAGGCAATTTAAAATTTTATGCATATTTAAGAATATACATATTTAAAATTTCAATATTTTCACATTACTTTATAAAAAAGCTGTAGCAATTTATCTTCCCTCATTAGCAGCCAGACTTCTGACCCCAGTCCCCCCATCATCTTTGAAATTTTACTTATCAACTATTCTCCCTTTACTTGCATCCACAATCACTCCGTTAACCTATAAAAAAGCTTAGGCAATCCTGCCCTCCTGCGCCTTTTCTTTTTTTTTTTTTTGAGATGAAATCTCACTCTGTCACCCAGGCTGGAGTGCAATGGTGTGGTCTCGGCTCATTGCAACCTCTGCCTCCTGGGTTCAAGCAATTCTTCTGCCTCAGCCTCCCGAGTAGCTGAGACTACAGGCACATGCCATCACACCCGGCTAATTTTTTTTTTTTTTTTTGTATTTTTAGTAGAGACGGGGTTTCACTATGTTGGCCAGGCTAGTCTCGAACTCCTGACCTTGTGACCCGCTCGCCTCGGCCTCCCAAAATGCTGGGATTACAGGCGTGGGCCACCACACCCGGCCTGTGATTTCTTAAGTTACCTATCTTTCTCATTTCCTCTTGGCCATTACTTCCCTCAACTCATAATCCTTTCCATAAGGTTTAGGTCCTCATCATAATGCCACACTGCTCTCAAGGAGCTCCCTAGTCACCTCAAATCACTATGTCCAACAAGGGCTTAGTCTTTTTAACCCCCATGGAACGTTTCTTCCTTCTCAAGACCTTCTCTTTTACAGAAACATTCTTCTGTTTTTCTCTTCTTAGCTTTCTGATATGGCCCCCTTAATACAGGGAGACATTCGGCCTTTGGCATTCTTTCTTCTCCCTTTGTCATTTCCTCCTGATCTAATCTACTGCCCTAGCTTTCATTATTGCTTCTGTATGTGACTGAACTCTTCATCTCTGGTCAAGGCCATTCTAATAAGCTCTAGACCTGAATTTCCAACTGCAGAAATGTTATACCCGAAAGACACCTTTACACCAATCTCAGTATGCTCAGAATGGAATTCATTTTCTCCACCTGAAAACTTCCTTATGCTTTTTTTTTTTTTTTTGTGACAGAGTCCAGCTCTGTTGCCAGGCTGGGGTGCAGTGGCACAATCTCACCTCACTGCAGCCTCTGCCTCCCAGGTTCAAGCAATTCTCTTGCCTCAGCCTTCCGAGTAGCCGGGACTACAGGGGCGTGCCACCACGACTGGCTGATCTTTTTTTTGTGCGTGTGTGTTTTAGTAGAGACGGGATTTCACCATGTTGCCCAGGCTGGTCTCGAACTCCTGAGCTCAGGCAATCCACCCACCTGGGCCTCCCAAAGCGCAAGGATTACAGGCTTGAGCCCCCGTGCCCTGCTGGCTGGCCTTCCTTCCTTCCTTCCTTCCTTCCTTCCTTCCTTCCTTCCTTCTTTCCTTCCTTCTCTTCTTCCCTTCTTTTCTTTTCTTTCTTTCTCTCTCCTTTTTTTCTTTCTTTCTCTTTCTTTCTTCCTTTCTTTTTTTTTTTTTTTTTTTTTTTTTTTTTGAGACGGAGTCTCGCTCTGTGGCCCAGGCTGGAGTGCAGTGGCGCAATCTTGGCTCACTGCAAGCTCCGCCTCCCGGGTTCAGGCCATTCTCCTGCCTCAGCCTCTCCGAATAGCTGGGACTACAGGCGCCCGCCACTGCGCCCGGCTAATTTTTTGTATTTTTAGTAGAGACGGGGTTTCACCGTGGTCTCGATCTCCTGACCTCGTGATCCGCCCGCCTCGGCCTCCCAAAGTGCTGGGATTACAAGCGTGAGCCACCGCCCTCGGCTCCTTTCTTTCTTTCCTTTCTTTCTTTCTCTTTCCCTTTCTCTTTCTTTCTTTCTTTCTTTCTTTCTTTCTTTCTTTCTTTCTTTCTTTCTTTCTTTCTTTTTTCTTTCTCTCTCTCTCTCTCTCCCTCCCTCCCTCCCTTTCTTTCTTTCTTTCTTTCTTTCTTTCTTTCTTTCTTTCTTTCTTTCTTTCTTTCTTTTTCTTTCCTTCTTTCTTTCTTCTTCTTTCTTCTTTCTTTCTTTTCTTTCTTGCCTTCTTTTTAACAGAATCACTATTCTTCCAGTCATCTAGGCTCAAAATGTCAGCATATTTTTACTACTATCTTGTTCTTGACTCTCATTTCCCATCCATTGCCAAGTCAATAGATTCTACTAAGGCTGCATTTCACATACCAGCATCTTACAGAATAATGGGTTAAACAAAGTTAAAAAACATTAAACTGCAATACCTCTTATACCTTTGCATCATGAATCCCTAAAAAGGACAGTTCCTATGCATTTCTCCCCTTATAGAGCAAATACATTTTTATTTTCAAGAGAAATCTATTGAAGTTTCTCAGGAAGTTAAGGAATATATTTTGGTAAATGCATGCATAGAAAAAATGTCGTTCTCTAAAACAGCATTTTGATGTATGATTTCACTGAATTCATTCAGAAAGAAGCTATATGAAAGGGCCAGATCTGGTGAAAGCCATGCAGAATGGGTGGTGGGCTTCTTCCTGACATTGTCGCTGATTCCAGACAGTAAACATTCATGCAGTTCATTGCAAGTGAGTTTCATAATTGGTGTAAAAGCAATTACAGATGCATAGGCATTTAGAAATGGGTTAAAACAATTTTGTGCTTACTCAGTATCACTCTGGCTCAAAATTCTTTTAAGTATTCATCAGACATCTCACTCTGTCTATAATTTGGTCCTGCTTGGGTTTTAAAAATAGGTGTCTTTTAAGTGGTATATATTAATTTCCTTTGAGAGCCACTATTTCCATGTATCATCAAGTAAAAAAAACTGTGCTCCAAAATTATTCAAGCACACTGATACATTTGGCTTCTATAAAAAGTTAATCACAAGCTGACATAGATAAACAATATCTTATACTTTCTTTTAGGTCCTAGAACTGACTTTGGTTATATCTACATTAGCCGATATGTAGCTCTAAATTATAGCCTAGAAATGATATTCATTGCTACTATGGCATTATTTTATGTTTCTTTTTACATCAGATAATATTCACAGAATGTAATAAGATAAAAATGTATGAAAAGAAGAAAAATATCTCATTTGTATCTATTTCTCTTAAACGATATGAATTTTATGCAATGGCTGTAAAATGTTTAATGCAAGTGACACATTTCTAGCTGCCAGGTGGCATATTCTGCTGTGCAGGAAGTGAGTGCTCAAGGAAGGCAAAGTATCAGTTAGAATGCAAGAAACTGAACACTCCTACTCACACTGGCATGGACAACAGGGAAATTCAGTTTCTCTGTAAGAAGAGGCTTGGAAGTGGGGGCTTCAGGCATAAGCACAGGATGTGAGAGCTCCAGCTCTGCTCTTCTGAGAATCTTTGGGTTGTTTCTTCTATATGTTGGTTTTATTCTTAGGCTGGGAACAAAATGGCTACAGCAGGTCCAGGTCTCACAGCCAGACTTGACATTATCTAGAAGCAGAGAAGGATCCATTCCTCCAGCAGACCACCCCTCAGATTTCATTGGCCAAATGGGGTCACTACTCATTACTCACCAAGCAATGATAATAGATCAGTTACAGCCTGTAGCTATCAATGGCTTAGGCAGTGTGTCACAAACAACAAGACAATAGATCGATAGCTTAGGTCAATCAAGACTTAGTCTTAGAGAAGAGAATTAGGTCACTATCCTTTGAATTACTTGAATTAATTTTGCACTCTGCCAGCAAGAAAGGAGGGGGAATGGATGTTGAATTTTTGAGTGGCCTATGATGGAGTAACAAACCACCCAAAACATAGTGCTTATAGTAACTACCATTTATTTAGTTCATGTTTCTGGGGTCAGCAGTTTAGGCTAGGCTCATCTGGATGGTTCTTTGAATTTGTGTGGCCTTTCACATATGACTGAAGTCAGCTATGGGTTGACTAGTGGCTCTGCTTTTGTGGGTAGGCTGGCTGTTAGCTGGGGTACTTGGTTCTCCTTCAGAAGTTCTCTCATTCTCCAGAAGGCTAACCTGGACCTCTTCACATGGTTGAGGCAGGTTACAGGAGTAAGAGGGCAAGTTTCAATGTACAAGCAAGGGCAAGGAAGTGGATAAGTTTCTGGGCATATTTGCAATATACCATATTGAGTTTGCCGTCATCTGGTATGGTAAAATTTAGTCAAAGATCATTAAAAACATATGCTGCTCTCCTTGTCCTTTTCCTTCATTTTACCCACTTAAACACAATAATACTTTATATAATAGTTTAAGCAAAACTTAGAAGATATCTAGATATCCAATATTTTGGATTTTTTTCTCTTCAACCATATATCTGCCTTAGGACCTGGCATGATGATGTTATTGTACCAGGTGGAATATTTGTTAGGAAAGCCCAGCTTCTTGGCCCCTTGCCTAATGAAAGGCTTAGAAACTTGAGACTTTTTTTCTAGAGATTTCTAAACAGAGGCCAACATGCCCCAAGGTATTCTTAATTCTTTAGGATAATGCTCTGTGGTGGGAAAGGCCTTGCAGTGGAAGATTTAGGTACACGATGATGATCAAGGCTTAAAAAAAAAACAACTTTTATTTCAAGTTCAGGGGATACAAGTTCAGGTTTGTTATGTAGGTAACTTGTGTCATGAGAGTTTGTTGTACAGATTATTTCATCACCTGCGTATTAAGTCTAGTACCCGTTAGTTATTTTTCTGATCCTCTCCCTCCTCCCACCTTCCACCCTCCAATAGGCCCCAGTGTATGTTGCTCCCCTGTATGTGTCCATGTGTTCTCATTATTTAGCTCCCACTTATAAGTGAGAACGTGGTATTTGGTTTTCTGTTCTTGTTAGCTAAGGGTAATGGCCTCCAGCTCCATTACCCTTCAAAAGACATGATCTCATTCTTTTTTATGGCTGCATAGTATTCCATGGTGTACATGGTGTATATGTACCACATTTTCTTGATACAGTCTATCATTGATGGGCATTAAGTTGAGTTCACGTCTTTGCTATTGTGAATAGTGCTGCAATGAGCATATGTGTGCATGTGTCTTCATGACAGAACGATTTATATACATTACTGGATCAAACTTTCTATACCTGAAGAGAGGTGGCTGTTTAATTTCATAGATGCATAAACTGAGAGGTATAAAGGATGATGTAGTTGCTTAGTCATAGCCATCAAACATCAGAATTGAAACAGAACCTGAACTGTGGTCTAAATCCTCTGCCCGACTACCTTAAATAGTTGGAATTTGGCTGTTTAATAAACTCTCTCACCCAAAACACAACTAGGAACAAAAGCATGAGCAAAAGGAGCCTTTAACCCTAAAAAGTATGTCATAAAGTCCATGAAATTCACTTTACTTGGAAAAAATCCTCTTCAGACTGTCGATCAGAATCTGTTTACTCTTATGCTACACACAACTATAACAGTGGCTTCCTTTCTTTCTTTCTTTTTGAGATGGAGTCTTGCTCTGTCACTCAGGCTGGAGTGTAGTAGCGCAGTCTTGGCTCATTGCAAACTCTGCTTTCCAGGTTCAAGCTATTCTCCTGCCTCAGCCTCCTGAGTAGCTGGTGCACACCACTGTGCCGGGTGAATTATTTTTATTATTTTTTTTTTATTTTTAGTAGGGACAGGGTTTCACCATGTTGGCCAGGCTGGTCTTGAACTCCTGACCTCAGGTAATCTGCCCGCCTCAGCCTCCCAAAATGCTGGGATTACAGGTGTGAGCCACCATGCCCAGACTTGGCTAGTGGTTTCTAAGTCCACGGTGTATTAGAAGAGTACTTCAAAGGGGGAAAAATAGACATAATTATAAGAGAATGTGAAGTGATATTTGATAATTTGACAGGAGAGAGAAGAGAGAAAACTTTTAAAAATAAAATTCAGGGATTAAAAAATACACCATTTGGATCCTTTCTTAAAAATGAAAATAGCTCCCTCTATTTAACTGGAATGGAGGGGCATCACTATAATTGTGGTTCATGTAACATACACACATAAGTCTATAAGGCAGTATCTACAGACAGTATAATCGCTGGCTTCAGATACCAGAATATTGTTACATATGTTAGTGTCCCTCACATCTCTCCCCCAGTTCAAGGATTAACCATAGCACTACTTAGAAAAGCATCTTAATTTGGAGTTTCAAAAAGCAAGAAAAGAATTTATTGAGAATGGTTGAGCCTGCACACTATGGAAATAACTTTCCTCAGTTTACGAAATAGCTAACTTAATCATAAAAGATACACCAGAAAACACAGCTTTTCACCAACGTGCTTCCAGTGTTAACTTTGAGCCCCTCCATACCAGAATTAGCAAAGCCCTCTGCTATCTGTGACTTGGGGCCCATCACCATGCTTGGATGGCCACTGTTTAGAGTCTGCATTGGCCACTGACACATCTTCTTTAGGATGGGGTCCCTTTTTGAATGTAAACTAAGGGGCACACTTGCCTGAGAATGTTTGACATTATGTTGTGAGGCTGAACATCCTCACACCCTGTGGCCCAGCTGTTCTACTCCTAAGTATATCCCTAATGGAAACTCTGGCACATGCCTCACAGGACATGTGCAGAAGAATATTATACTGCTCACAGCAAAACAAAAACACAAAAAAAATCCAAATGCCCTGCTGGTGGGATACTGGGTGAACAAACTGATAATGCTTAGACACAGGAAGATGAATGTCTAAAGGAATGATTAATTTTAGCCATATAATATTAAGTTAAAAACATTAAGTCCCCAAAGAATACCTATGGTATGTTATTCTTTTTTAAAATTAAGAACAAGTGAAATAAAAATGTGAATTTTGGAATGTGTATAGATGTAATAAGACAATTTAAAAAAGGAAAGCAAGGGAATGAGCAACCCTGTATTAAATAGATAACTAGGTAAATAAAAGCAGGACATACATGTATCACTGATAAGAGTGTCTCAGCAAACACGATTGTAATTAATCTAATTATTTGTATCAGAAGGCCAATGAAAGGTCCAGGAAGAAACTTAGGTAAATTAGCAGCTGAGATTTCCAAGAGTCAATCTGTTGGAGATCTGTTCTTTAAACTACCTCGCCTCTGCACCACTGAAGGAGAACAGAGAGGGAGGTTTGCAACGGTGCCTTGGTGAAGTGGGAAGGAAAGGGCATGGTATCATAAAGTGGTAAATTCACAGCCATCCCCAAATCTTAGCTCCCCGGTAGGTTGCCTTGCTAAGCGCAGAGGCTAACTCCATTTCCCCTATTGCACATCAGAAGCTCACCAGCATCCATGCTGTGTGTGATTGTGACCCTGGAACCCAGCCCATTTCAATGTATTTTGCATGTCCTCCTCTGAAGCATGCTGGAGATAAAGAATGATGAACGAGCAAGAGTAAGTTTAATTAGCACATGACTGGCAATATTTCCCCACTCTGAGGACTAACCATGATTTTCTGGTATTGGACAGAATCTTAAATCCAAGTTTTTAAAAGGGTCTTATTTTCTCAATACAGTTTTAGATTAGATTTTAGAATCAGCACATTATGCACGAATCTAAGAAATAGACATTTTGCACAATCCAAGGTGGAGGTTAGTCATCATTTTGCCTCTCTCTACAGTTTGTGAGAGAGAAATTATAGCAGCCAGAACAGCACTCTAGTCCTCTAGAGAGCAATGTTTCTGCTAAAATAAAAAGGGAATGGACTACAGGATAAAGATAATTATGAACATGTAACCAAGATGCAAACCTTGGCTCCGTCTCCTCCTGCTTCCCACCCTGTGCTGTTCTATTCCTTGGAGAAGCAGCTAAAGCAAGGCCCTGCCACTTAGCCAGACTCAGCCTGTGGCTCGGCAGCTGTGTTTCTTACACAGCATATTTGCCTTACAGTATTTGTACTAAAGCTGTGTCTTTTCCCTTCTCCACCCAAATGAAATCATTTCCTTTTACCATCCTGCAGCTTAATTCTTATGGAAGAGAGGAGTTACAGTTGTAAGGGAGACAGGGCGGGATGGGCAGGGAAGGAACAGCCAGCTTATAAACATGCCAGGGTTTAATATGGGAGCCAGGGAGAAAGCTCACACTTGCAGAAAGACGATAGTGCTTAAGGCCTGCAGCCGCCGTGTTTGTGAGGGATCACTTTTCCCATCTTCACCAAGCCATACCCTAAAAATGTACCACACCATCCTCTGAAAAGAATTCTTGTTAATTAGCTATGTTTTATTTTTGGAGCTTGACAATATCAAAATCTTTTTGGGAGTTAAGCAATTTTCAGTCATGTTAAAGCACAAGATGGAGAAAGTACTCCCTAATTCTTGTAAACTTGCAAGAATGGAAAATGGCAAACTTTGCCTTTTATCTACAGCATATGAAATTTGAAAAATAGCATAAATAAAGACTGTATCCAAGCCCCTTCTCTGCCCTAAAAATGACACTGCAACCTAGAGAATGAATATATGCATTCCCATGTATTGTCGGCTGTCTTGATAAAATGATGTTTTCATAATACAGTGTTATTTCTTTAAACCACATTCAATATTCTTGGCTGCCAGATGACAAGATGGACAAAACAAAATATGTTTTGGGCAGAGGACAAAGACTTAAGGACTGAGTGGGTCATGGGAGGGAGTAAAATAATAGTTTGAAATTTGCTGCTCTTCTTGCCTGTTCTATTTAATTTTTGAGATGAGTGGGGAAGAGACACATAACACAGGAGATTTGGGGAAGACCAGTTGTCTCAATGTTGGCAATGATTTGTAGAGCATTTTGCATTTATTCTAACAACAAAATCCAAGGGCCAAAATTGGATGAGTCTGGACGGATAGCAAGAGAAAAAGACAATGCTACTTCTAAGCAGCCCTCAAGGAGGTGCCCTGGTGACTGATGTTATAAGGGCTGGCCTCTCCAGAATTTCCTTCCAAATAGGGCAGTCATTAATGGAACGAGTTATTGGCTTAAGATATTTAATAAGGATGTGGTAGAATCTGAGCGTTGTATTCCGAGTCTGACCTCTCCTAGTACACACACACATATATACACACACACACACACACACATGCACTCACACACACCCCTCTTTAGTTTTAATTCTGTTTAAGAGAGAGTTTTATTTTTTATCCCTAAATACCACACTTCATGCCAAATTATTTTCGGCAATTTACATACAATGGCAAAAGTGAGTAGCTTGAGAAGCTGGCTGGTGGAGGAGCCTTTTGAAGATTCCCTTTTATTAAAGAGTTTAGAGGCTTTGAAGGACTTGAAAATTGTTGACAGTGAAAAAAAAAAGTTGAGACGATGAATTCTTAACCCTATTTATTATATGTTCAAGGAAGATTTTTTTTTGGCTTCATTTTCATCCATGTCAACACAGTTTGGATTGTAAGTCATTTGGGAGTAGGAGCAGTGACTGTGTGCCCTAGATTTTCTAAGATATCCCTGAGTTCCCATGTTTTGCTCTGTGGTCCTTGAAATGCCCTCAAATTGCTGTGAAGATTTTGCCCCCATAGCTACTCTGTTTTCATAGTCTCATATTCAGAAAGGGTCTTAAAGCTTTGCAGTGGGCCAGGCGTGGTGGCTTACGCCTCTAATCCCAGCACTTTGGGAGGCCAAGGTGGGCGGATCATGAGGTCAGGAGTTCGAGACCAGCCTGGCCAATATGGTGAAACCCCGTCTCTACTAAAAATACAAAAATTAGCCAAGTGTGGTGGTGTGCACCTGTAATCCCAGTTACTCAGGAGGTTGAGGCAGCAGAATCGCTTGAACCAGGAGGCGGAGGTTGCAGTGAGCCAAGATCGTACCCCTGTACTCCAGCCTGGGCAATAAGAGCGAAACTCCATCTCAGAAACAAAACAAAACAAAACAAAACAAAACAAAACACCCAAAAACCTTTGCAGTGATGTGGTGCTACAGGGAGTTTAAACAGCATGTCCTAATTCATAGCTGGTTAGTGGGGACACCCAGGTTAGGGTCTCCTGTTGCAGTGCTGAACTTACAAGTGGACACTTCGGTTTTGTTGCTGTCAATGATCCAGAGGAAGGAGAAAGTCCCACAAAAGCACCAGAATTAATTTTATTTATAAAAAATTGTGAGCCTGAGCAGTTTTTCTTGATAAAGTAAAATTTACTCCAGTGTTGGCAGGGATTGTACAAATGTCTTATTTTCAGGAAATGATCTTCAGCTCATAAATTTTGCCAAAACATAAATATAATTAAAATATATCCCTAAGTGAACTTAAAATCATTCTGGAACAACAAAGTTCCCCAGTGAGATGAGATGTGCCTTTTCTTCAGTTAATCATTGAGAATTAAATTTTACTTATTTTCTTTTCCTCTTTAGTTTTCTTGATAACTTCTTCTGCAGTTCCGTGGAAGAATCATTTTTTTTTTCCATTCCAATGGAATACTACAATGATTTAAGAACTTTACTTGCTTCAGTTTGGATCTTATGCCTTAATCCACCCCCGGCCTCTCCTCCCCATACACACATACACTGGGAATGCGGCTCTCTGAGTCGCTGACTCAAGCAGCAGAACGACATCTGCTGTGGATGTTCAGCAGCACAGCTGACATGTATTTGAAAAGTGAAGTGTTGGAGTCATTTAGGGAGCAGAGCAATTTCCTCTGTCAGAGATGAACACTTGGATTAACAGAGAATACTTCATTCCCATACAAGTTGATTCTGAAAGTGCCTGAAGCAAATCTCTTGACCCTGAAGTTGAGGCTAACTACTCCTGGGCAGGGTCAGAAGTTTAAAAAAATGCTGTTTTAGAGTTTAATGGGGTGAGGGCTATTTCCAACTGAGTCTTCAGAAGTGCTTCAGACTGCAATTAGCATTTACTGTGCTTAAAAAAAAATGACTTCACTCATTCACAGCCATTGATTCTTATTTATGAATATTACTTTTTTAAGAGACATTAAAGTAATATAATTAAAATACTTGGTGTTTATCTTTAGTCTTTTTCCCTTCCTGCTCTATCCATACCAAAGTTCTTAAAATTTTCTGAATAAGCTATGTCATTTTGTTGTTAACCTTTAAACATGCTGTTTTTTGTTTTAGGAAAACTATATTTTCCCCTGCTTCTCTTTGCCTGGCTAATTCCTACTCATCTTTTAGGTCTTGAGCTTCCAGCTGGGTGGTGTGTTGCTCCTGTGAGCTCCCTGGACCCCTTTCCTTACCCCGCACCCACCTTGTCACATTTTTTCTTGTCTACCAGGACCTTCCACCACTGCACCATAGCTATCCACTTGGCACACATTAAGTACTCAACAGATATTTGTTGGATGGATGGATACATGAAGAAAGGAGGATTAGAGGAATGAACAAATTGGTAAATCACTTTCCAATTAGTGGAGGTAGAGTTGCTTTCAAATGTTATTGTGCTTCACAATCACTTGGGGTACTTTGATAAAAATGTGTATTCTCAAGTTCTAACTGCAAGGATTTTTCATGACATATAGGGGTATATGTGGCAAGCCTCAAATAATTCATGACTACAGAACATAATATGTGAGACAGAAAGCGGAGAAGAGCCTGCCATTGAGCCTGGGTTCGATCTGCAGTGCAGATGATGGGCAGTCAGCAGCCAGCAAAGGATTTCAAGGATGGTCACATTTCTGGTATCTGTATAGAAATTAGATTCAGCATTGATCTTCAACCTTGGCTGCATGCTGGAATTACCTGAGGAACTTTAACAAGTAAGTAATGATGCCTGGGTCCACCTCAAGAGGTTTGTATTTAATTGGTCTGAGGTGTGGCCTGGGCTCTGGAATGGTGTTAAAGTTTCTCAGGTGATTCTAATAGAACACCAAGCTTGAGAACTACCAGAAGAGAGGAGAAAATTCATCCATACAATTTGGCAATCAGTCAACTCTCTTCTGACATCTTTTAAGTATTGTGTATTGACAAAAAGCAGTTAAAAACCACAATGCGGTATTACTGCATACCTACCAAAATGGCTAAAATAAAAAATGGTGATAACATTAAATGCTGGAGAGAATGTGGAGAAACTAGTTTTCCGATATGTATGGCATATGTATGGTGGGAATGAATGGCAATTTCTTCAAAGCTAACCATGCAACTATTATGTGACCCAGAGTAAGGTAAATGCATCTGATCGCAATAACTTAGGCATACACTGATAATGACCCTGTGTGGCAGAGACACCTGAATGTATGTTCCTAGATAGGGAAGCTGGGAGCAGACAACCTGAAGATTAATTCTTTTTCTATGTGAAACGGCTGGGTCTCCGGCTCATCCCATGGAACACTAGCCACACAGGATATTGAAGCTCCAGGTTTTGGGTTGAATGAAGGTTGCCAGGTGGAAGTTTTAGGGAAAGGGTGCTAAGTGAAAATGCTATAATAAACTGGATGCTTTTTGCAAGCTGTTGCAGTTTTCTTGCCCAGCCCACCTCCACTGGGCTGTGTAGTTCTCCTGTCTAGCCTGCTGCCATGGGACTCTCTCCCCTAAATATAAGCCCTAAATAAAACCCCACGTCTCATTTGCTGTCTGAGTCTCTTCTTCAGCCTCTTGAACGTGGTGCCATCTCTATTGAGGTTAATAGGTGTTCAGCCTGACACCCAGCATTTGCACTCCTGGCATTTATCCCAGAGAAATGAAAATGTAGGTTGGCAAAAAAATTGTACATGAATACTCATAGCAGCTAAATTGTAATAACCAAAAATTGGAAATAACACAAATGTCCTTTAATGGGTAAATGGTTAAACAAACTGGTGTGTCTATATCATGGAATACTCTTCAGCAATAAGATGAACAAATTATTGGCACATGCAACAACTTGGAGGGATTTCATGGGCATTATGCTTAGTGAAAAAACCAATCTCAAAAGGTTGCATACTATATGATTCTATTTATATAACGTTCTTGAAATGACAAAATGATAGAAATAGAATACAGATTAGTGGTTACCAGGAGACAGTGAAGAAGGTGGGTGTGAGTACCAAGGGGTAGGCCCTGCTTATTCCTTTATGGCAATAGAATCATTCTATATCCTGAATGTGGTGGTGGTTACAGGAATCCATACAGGGGATTCAATTTTGCAAAAGACTATACTCACCTACACTTACTTATTCATACCCCCACACATAACGCCCCTTCTCCCCAGCTGAGTGGCAGGTAAAAACTGCTGAAAACTGAATGAAGCCTGTAGTCTAGTTAGCAGTATTGTACAAATGTCAACTCCCTGGTTTTGATATTGTACTACAGTAAAGGAAAATGGTACCTTGGAAGCTTGGGTAAGAGTTCACTGGACTCTGTGAACTATTTTTCTGACTTCCTATGTGTCTACAGTTATTTTAAAATAAAAAAAATGATAGTTGCATGTTTTTATTTACTGGCTGTATTTTAAAAAATGTCATGCATGCATACATACTTTAATTCCATGGCTAGACTGTAGATTTTAGTATAGTGGCAACGTCTTACTGTGCTCATTCAAGTAAATTTAGTTCAATTCAATTAAACTCAGTTCATCTCAATAAATATTTGAGGGCCTACTAGACACAAAAGGAATGATGTTAGTCCTCTTACCCTTAATCTTATATTGTCCATCCAGCCTATGTACACTGATACGTACACAATAAGACCTCAAAAAATGGCATCTTCTGATTGGACAATTGCCTTATTAATTTTTTATGGTGCTGTGTGATACGTCCCTTATTTGTATAAAGGCTGCATTTCTTTTACTTTTCTTTCTTTGAAAAGAGCAAAATTTATGTAAGGAAAATACATTTTCCAAATTAATTTCTTATACCTCGTTACCAGGATTGATGAAAACATTAATATGCTCCACAAATTTATTTCAGGTTTTAAGCTGTAAGCATGTTTTAGTATGTTATTTTACATCAAAATACATGTGGTGCCTTGAAACCAGGACAAAACAGCTTAGACTACCAAATAATATTCTTGGTCTTTTTTTTTTTTTTTGGGATGGAATCTCTCTCTGTCGCCCAGGCTGGTGTGCGGTGGTATGATCTCAGCTCACTGCAACCTCCACCTCCCGGGTTCAAACAATTCTCCTGTCTCAGCCTCCTAAGTAGCTGGGACTACAGTATTCTTGGTCTTTTTTATTTTTATTTTTAACAATCACCAAGCTTAAATTTGTGGGGAGGAGCGCAATTTCCTTAATGTTTTATACTTGGTTCAACATTCCGAGACAGCAATTACAAGGCAAATATCATTTCAGTAAATGAGAAATTCTTATTTTCATGTACTGATTGGCTTTATGACACACCAAGGTTAATTGGGAAGCTTCTCAGGCTTATCTGAGTGATAATGAACAGCTGCAATAGATTGCACTCCCTTATCCCCCACATCATTTTGACAGAGCAACACCAAAAGAAAACCTCACGAAATGTGTCATTAAACCGCACTGCAAACCTGGTTGCAATTGTGTCTGAGATAGCATCATAGGAAGCCAGAAGGAAACCAATAGCCTGAGAGAAAATGTTTAAATTAGAGGGGTAGCCAGCCACCCTAGACCACAGCAGCTATAGGATTTGGTTACGGGAGTTCCAATGTATGGCAATCTAGATAGTTCTTTATCTCACATGAATACATAGTGCTATTCCAAGCAAAAATATACTTGTCTAATGCAAATGCCCTAAATGCCAGATTTTTATATCTCTAAGAATCACATTGCTGATTTCCGTAGTAAAGTAAAAAATGGATATCTTTGACTGCTTTGAAGAGCTTATAAAGGGCTTTACTTGTCATAATTTTTTTTTTTTTTTAATTTGAGACGGAGTCTCTCTCTTTCACCCAGGCTGGAGTGCAGTGGCGCGACCTCGGCTCACTGCAAGCTCCGCCTCCCAGGTTCACGCCATTCTCCTGCCTCAGCCTCCCGGGTAACTGGGAGTACAGGCATGTGCCACCGTGCCTGGCTAATTTTTTGTATTTTTAGTAGAGACGGGGTTTCACCGTGTTAGCCAGGATGGTCTCGATCTCCTGACCTCGTGATCCGCCTGTCTCGGCCTCCCAAAGTGCTGGGATTATAGGCGTGAGCCACCGCGCCCGGCCACTTGTCATAATTTTTAAGTAACAACAGCTAATCTGTTTGAGCACTTATTAGAGCCCAAGCACTGGACTGTTTCTCATGTATCATCTCAGTTAATCCTCCCCATAACCCTAGGATAGAATTATTATGCATACATTACAAATGATGCCTAGCACACATACGAATCTTGTTCAAGGTCACAGAGCCAGTAGGTGTTAGAGCCTGGACTTGAGTCCAGGTACATCTTTTCCCAAAGACACTCTTACACTAATGAGTAGGTTAACAGTGAATGCTTTACAGGGAACTCATTGAGAGAAGGTTGCCTGGTAGAGTAGTTTTTAGGTCAGCAGATGTTTTTCCAGTTCAGTTGCCAGTTGGCCAGGTCACCAAGTGGATAACCAGTAGTCTCTCTGGTTATCTATGTGCATATTTGGGATGAGATGTCTTCCACTATGTGGTATGAGGATGCTGCAGTGTTTTTAGGGAGTGTGTGGGTCAAAGCAACTTGCTCAATGATGGAAAAGAAGAGTTAGTCTGTAACGCTTTAGTTGGAAGATGGATATGCGCCACTGGTGTCCCTTTACTGGCTTCTGCTCATCCAGAGGCTCCTCTTTCTCGCTCCTACCTCTTTGTCCTCTTGCACACAGTCTGGTCAATCATGCTCTTCATTTGGGCTTTGAAGGGGCATTTTAACTTGTTGTTCATCCTGCTGTTTGTTTTTCAAATAGCCCCATTTATGTCCCTTACCTTTCTGGTGTACGAAGCAGGGAAGTGGAGTAATAGCTTAGGAGTGCCGATTTGGAGTCAGACAGACTTAGGTTCAAATCCCGATGTCGGCACTTGCTGACACACATGAATTTTGGTCAAGCCATTTAATTTCCCTGAGCCTCCATTTCCTCATCTGTACAATTTAACAATGACACAATCTTATTGGGTTGTTGTGAGGCTTAAATGAATTTATGTAAAGCTGAATTCTTGGTATTGGAAGGGCTCAAATGTTAGTTATAATATGTTAGTTATAAATAATTGTCATCAATAGTTAAACCTCACTTATTTTTAATCCATTATTACTGTTCTTTCCATAATTTGGAATTGCTTTTTGCTTCACTAATCTTTGAACTGCCTTAGCCTCAACATACTACAGTCACCTTTCTGTATACATGGGGGATTGGTTCCAGGATACATTCCCCACCCCTCTTCTTGGCTAATACTGTACTTTTGTTAGTATTTGGTTGAGAAAAATCCCAGTAGAAGTGAACTCTCGAAGTTCAAACCCGTGTTGTTCTGTGGTCAACTGTATTTAGTACCCATGAAGCCTTTCGAAACTTACATTGGTCAGTATTCTAGTTGTAAAGCATGTAATAATCTTCACTTTCTTAATTTTTCTTTCCCTGATATGCTATTTAGCACCTGTGTAAACCTATGCAGCTGTGCTCAGCTATGTATAAATGTTTGCTTATGTGCTTCTGTTATGTTTATTTATGTGATGCTGTGGAGAGCCAGTTGCTCTATTAAATTATAAGCTCCTCAGAGGCCAAGGACCACACTTGCTGTTTCTGCTCCAAGTCTGGATGTCCTTCCAAGGACAGATTTTAGGAAGGCTGAAACTCAAACATACAGAACAGCTTTAATAAGATGTTAATGACAAACTTTCAAACATTGTGTTCTTTTCTAGGGTATCATTTCTTAAGGTAATTTCAGTCATAGCTTATAGAATTGTTCAACTTGAGGGCCTTTAGTGGGTGACGTTTTACATTTAAAAATTAATAGAATAAGTCTACAATTTCAGAAACAAATGAATAATAAAGGATAAAAAGGATTTAGTAACTGTTACTCTCCAGAAAATTTCAGGCCACATTTCCTTTGATTGGTTAAGTGATTGATACATTGGATTAAGAAAAGATCAAGTCATGCATAATGGAAATAATAATAGCTACACTTTTAGAGCACTTAGTAGATACTAGGTGCCTTGCCAGGAGCTTGGTTTGTCTTATGCAATCTTCCTGCCACTATTGTGAGGTAGGTACCATGTTTCTTTCTGTTTTGCTTATAAGGAAACTGAAATTAAAAATGATGTTACTCATGTCTGTAATCCCAGCACTTTGGGAGGCCCAAGGATCACTTGAGCCCAGGAGTTCCAGGCTGCAATGAACTATGATTATAGCACTGCACTCCAGCCTGGGTGGAAAAAGAAAAAAGAAAGGCTACCCTTTGTCCAGGATACAGCTGAAAAGTGATGGAGCCAGGCCCAGCAACCGAAACCCATGCTAATCACTAAACTTTGTTGCCTGCCACAAAAGAGAAGGAGTTTTGTAGATGCATTAGAAAGATAATTATAATGTTCTTTTTCTTCTTCTACAACACCATTCCCTCACCCCTCCACCCTAAGGAAAGGAAATTCTATTAGTATATAAAATTTGATTAATGTAGACAAATACACTGCAGAAGTTTTGGATAGTTTGCAAGAACAATTTAAAAAAATTATCTCACTGGCTGTTTGCCTTCATATGCTGCTGTTCTCCAAAGGCCCAGCTCTTGCTCACTGCCTAACAGTGGAGTCCTCAGGGAGTGTTGTCTCTGTCAGAGCAAAGCCATTAGGGACAATGTCTCATTGCCTTTCAAAAGGACAGACAGGAAATACATTTTGCTTCCCTCTCTCCTACCCCATCCTCTATCTTTTCCCTCCTCAGCTATATTCTTTTGGAATAAATAACAGGCTAACTTCTCCCAGGAGTTCAGTAACTTGAGCCCTCCCCAAGAACTGTCTGAGAAAGCTGGCTCTAAACACACACACACACACCACAGGCAGCTGCTTGGGGGCCCTGTTCTTTGGCAGCCTCACAACTCCCGCCTGCTTTTTCTGGATTTCAGGACCCAGCAATTACAAAGCCGGCCTCTGGGCCTGCACGTAGAGCATGCTTTAATAATAAAAGCATCTAGTGGGTCTCTTGCAACTTCAAGCATTCTGGGAGTCTCTCAGCCTTGAGTCTTGCGGGATCCAAGAACCTCTCAGTGGAGTCAGGATTATGCCGTAGCCAATTTGTAGCAGAATTCTTACATTTGTTCTGTTTTTCAGCAAGGGTACCAAGAGAGCCTCCAAGTCACTGCAACATGCTGTGCGTGTAATGTGAAGGAGGAGCGCAGAGGTGGCTGTACCAGGGGGCTGATGATGCCTGGGCTTCGGGCTGCATAAGTGCCTGGATTCTGGCAGGCAGCGGCCCTGTTGTATTCATAATTCATCATTCTGTCTTCAGTTTCTTAAACATGGCCTCCCCAGTTGTATAATCTTTAAGCCACTTAGAACATTAACCTGCCCCTGGTTGAGTGTCTTTTTGAGCAGTAGTTCAATCTATGCCATGTTTGACTAACATGTTCCTATTGCAAGACACTGAAGCCATTGAAGATTAAATATAAGAAAGCTAGTGCAAATAATATGGAAAGTTAGTTTTTTGTCTTTTCATGTATGATCATTTTTCTTATATTTACCATTTTCTTGTAAGCATTTTTTTTCATATTAGCTCCTTGAATCCTCACAACAACTCTAAGCAGTAAAATCTATAATTACCTCATTTTTGGGATGGGAATATGAAGTTAAATAACTCACACTAGAGCTCTAGCCAGTAAGTGGCAAAGGCTGGATTTGAACTCTGGCAGTGCAGAGCCTATCCTGTTAGTCACAATGTACAATGCTGGTGTTGACTGACAGCTTCTGTTTTGCCTGCATCTCTCTTGATGTCTTTGTTCTTTGTACTCAGTCAATAAACTTCTTTTTTTTTTTTTTTTGAGATGGAGTCTCACTCCATCGCCGAGGCTGGAGTGTAGTGGCATGATCTCGGCTCACTGCAACCTCAACCTCCCAGGTTCAAGCAATTCTTGTGCCTCAGCCTCTCGAATAGCTGGAATGACAGGCATGCACCACCACGCCTGGCTAATTTTTGTATTTTCGGTAGAGATGGGGTTTCATCATGTTGGCCAGGCTGGTCTCAAACTCCTGTCAGTCAATGAACTTCTTTTTGCCTTACTCTCCCCATTAGAAAATTTTATCTCTCTGCTTCCCGGAAATGAGAATGGATTAACATAATATAGGAGATAGTGTTTAATATAGGAGATAGCAATAAAAAAATCTGCAAAATGTATTTCAACTGAAATCCAGAGAAGGTAGTGGCTTGCCACTTGGCAATGGAACTGGAATTAGACTCAAGTCTCTACCTCTCACTACTCACCATGGAGGCTCTTGTACAGAACATACTTCCATCATAATAAAGTATGGACTGGTATAGTAGAGTAAGTGAGGAGTGTAGAGAAGAATTTCTATTTGTGTTCAGTTAAGGTTTGATTTAAACCAGTGTTTGTACCTTAATTTTAAAAAATAAATGTAATTTAAATATTTCTTTTTTTCTTGTAAATAAATGTATATTTGTTCACATCAAAAGAAATTCCAAGTTGCACTACAAAAGGGAAGAGTAAACTTCTGTAACTCACATCATTGTTTTTTTAAGAGCCATTTAATAAATAAACAGTCTATATTTCAGTTCAGTATTATTTATATTTTCAATGTGTTCTTCTATAAAGTGTATGAATCAGTTGTTGTTAGTTCAGACAAGATTAAAACCTTTACTCCCACATGAAGAATGAAATGTCAATTTTTATTTTGATATTTAGATGTTGCTTACAGAATTATAGTGGCTAACTGGAGTTCCATCCATAGTCAAGGTCGTTTCATATTTGAAACCCTCAGGAAACACATTGTATTATTGTTCTTGAACCACTTGAACATTATAGGTTGACTGACTTCAAAAACTGTATTGTGGGTAAAAAGCATAAAGTTGTATTCTTATGTTTTTTTTTTTTCAAGTAATCCTAGATTTTAAAATGATAGCTTCAATTTTGTATGACAAAAGCTTCCCCAAACACTAAACCTTTTAAATAAATGACATTCTTTATTATTTTCTCTTTTATTCCCTACGTGTAAATTGTGAAAGCTCACAGTATCTTCTGTTAGCTCTGCCTTTGCCTAACCCACACTAAGAATTTCCTTTTTTTTTTTTTTTTTTTTTCTCATTGCACAATTATTCCTCACTAAGCTTTTGGGCTATAAGGTAACTTGAAAGTCAAGAGACACAACTGTCCTGGTCAGACTTCTGTCAGCCTTCTGAGCCTTCTCACCTCCAACCCTTTGGCTTCTCAGTCTCCCTGATCCTAATGAGGAAAGAAAGAAAGGAAATAATACCTCTTTTCTACCATAATTTCTGCTCAAGATACCACACTATGCTTCTGGTTTCTTTTCACCTTCACATTCTTAGAAGGAGGGGTGACATTTATTACCTTAGTGTTCTCATCTCTTTCAGTCCTTGGAAATTCTTTTATTTTTTATGACAGCAGAACCCCGTTCTCAGAACTCTCTGCTATGTTTACTTTCTAGACACTACTCATATCTGGTTCTCTTCTTAGCTCTTGAACTACTTTTTTCCTCCCTGTCTCCTTTGCTAGTACCTCTTTCCCTGCCCAAATCTTAAATGTTATCTGAATTTCCAACATATTTGTTGTTCTTTTCATCAGCTTTGCAAGTCCCCCTGAGTGATGTCACCCAATCTCTTGGCTTGAGCTCCACCATTTTCGCTACAATTCCTGCCTCCAGCTTGATCTTCTCATCTAGGCACCAGACACAGACTTCCAAATAAGTGTGGAACTTCTTTAGCTGGAAGACCTGAAGCACCTCAAACTCAGCACAGCCAGATCTAAAACCATTATCTTCTTTCTAAAGCCTGTCTTTTGATTTGTGCTTTTTATGGACATTGGTAAATGTTCTCACTGTTGACAGGTCTATTGCATCTTAAAACATCAGAGTCCTTCAAGTCTTCCTTCTACCTCACTCTAATATTTAATAATTTCAGGGATTCTTTTCCCAAATCTTAAGAAAACTTCGGACACACCGAAATTGAGGGGTGTTCTACAAAATATCTGACACTCCTAAAGAGTGTCAAAGCCAGTAAAAACAAGAAAGATTGAGGAACTTTCACAGATTGAAGGTGACTAAGGAGGCACGATGAATACATGCAAGGTCATACCCTGGACTAGATCCCTTGAAAGTAAAGGACATTAGCGGTGAAATGTGAACGAAATCTGTAGTTGGTTAATGGTAATGTGCCAATGTTAATTTCAGTTTTTTACAAATGTTCTGTGGGTCTAGCAGATATTAAGATTAGGGAAAGCTGGGTGAAAGGCATATGGAAACTCTATGCTATCTTAGCTACATTTCTACAAATCAGCAATTTTTCTAAAATAACAACTAAAAAGCAAAACAAAAAGCATGGCTTCCCACTGTTTATGCGGTGTTTCTCAACTTATTTTGAAAAACTCATCTGGATTTTTTTTTTTTTTAATATATGTGGCTGGGCCCCACCTGAGATATTCAGATTCAGCAGGACTGTGGTGGAGCCAAGAAAGCTGCATAATTGTCAGGTGCCACAGGATATTTTTAAATACTCCAGGTATTGCAAAATTACTTGTCTACAGGACAGAGCTTGCCTATGACATTTCCTTGATATAGACTTCTAAACTTTTTTTTTATAGAGAGCATTGCTCAGATATCATAGACAGCCAGAATTATCTTTTATAATAAAGAATATACTAGTGGCTGGGCACGGTGGCTAACACCTGAAATCCTAGCATTTTGGGAGGCCGAGGCAGTTGGATCACTTGAATTCAGGAGTTCAAGACCAGCCTGGCCAACATGCTAAAACCCTGTCTCTACTAAAAATACAAAAATGAGCTGGACGTGGTGGTGCATGCCTGTAACCCCAGCGACACGGGAGGCTGACGCTGGAGAATGGCTTGAACCTGGAAGGCAGAGGTTGCAGTGAGATCATGTCACTTTACTCCAGCCTGGGCAACAGAGCAAGACTCCGTCTCAAAAAAGGAATATACTACTTAATAAGACTGAAGTGATCCTGAGTATAAGGAATAAAATAGATATGTTGAATAGTTTTTCACTTAAAGAATTGCATGAAACTCATATATTTTATTTTTAAATATAGTATATTGTAAGCTTGCCACTTGATTTCAATGACTCTAAAGGCTTATTAAATATTTATGAGTGAGGGAATTATTTCCACATCATTTTGCATTCCATTTGCTTTGAAGTGAAAATGTGCACATGATACATTTCCAGCAGGATTTTCATATGGTCAACCTATACTTGCAAGCTTCTTGTGAAACAGAAACACTGCAAGCTTATTTCAATAAACAGGAAAAAAAAAAAAACCACCCAACTTGGAAAAATGTTGCAGAGATCTTTAAAAAACATACGAGTAACGAAAGATTGAAATTAGAGAGGCCATGTGTGTATGTGTATGTCTCTGGGAGTGCATGTGTGCATGCAGCCTCTTACTGGGCTCCATGAGATTTATGAAGAGATGTCAGGAGTTCCTTGGACTCTCTGAAATGGAAGGAAAATATATGTATGTTCATGTTGTTGAGGATTCTCAATAAGGACAGTTAGCCAAAAAGCAGTCAGAAACACTGACCATGGGGAATCTTTCGAGAAGCAATGGCATAATTTTAGGTGGCCTAAATTATTGTTTTAAATCAAATAAGTAAAAGGTAGAGGCATTGTGATATGATCTTGTAATAAGACCTATTGCTAATATAGAGCTTATTTACTTTTCCCAATAAAGGATTGAGAAAGGTCTTAGAATGCAATGAATATTTCCTGAAATGATCCAAACTGAAGCCTTGGTATAAGAATAGATTATTAAAATAGTTTGTCAAATGTTTATTAAGCCCTTACTATGTACCGAGCAGAGTTCTAGAGCTTTAGTTCACGTTAGTGATTAAAACAGACAAATATTGATCTCTAATCAATTTTACATTCAGTTAGGGAAGATAGAGCTTAAAGAATACACAAAATAAGTAAATTGCATAGTATGTTAGAGTGTGATATAAATGCTATGGAAAAAAAGAAAAAAAAAAGAGCAGGGTAAGATGGGTTGGACCAGCCACTTAGGGGTATGGAGAAGTTGCATATTAAATAGGGTGAAAGGGTGGACCCCTCTGAATAGGTAAGATTTGAGCGAAGATTCCAAGGAGGTAAGGGATTTAGCTCAGTGAATCCTGAAGTGGGGATAGGGGTGGGGTGGTGGGACATTCCAAGTAGAGGGAAAGAGCTATGGTGACATTTGGGGAGCTGTGAGGGGGCCTCACTGTGAGGAATGAAGTAATCAGTAAGCTAGGAGAAGAGTAGGAAAAGAAGCCAGAGGAGTAACTGAGGCAGTGAGGGCTTTGCAGCCACTGTAGGACTTGGGCTTTCTCTCTGTATGTGGTGGGAACCACCACAGATGTTTTTTGTTTGTTTTATAGATCCACAAGTATAAACTTTAATATACTTTGGTCAGAAATGGACAAATCAAGTCAACACAAAATATGTAAATCCAGAGGGAATTTGATAAAATTAACATAACAACCAGCTCTAAAAGTAGACAATGTGGCTGGGTGGCTCATGCCTAGAATTCCAGAACTCTGGGAGGCCAAGGTGAAAAGATCACTTCAGGCCGGGAGTTTGAGACCAGCCTAGGCAACATAGTGAGACCTCCTGTCTCTACAAAAAAAAAAAAAAAAAGAAAAAATAGCTGGGCATGGTGGTATGTGTCTTAGTTCCAGCTTCTGGGGAGGCTGAGGTAAGAAGATCGCTTGAGCCTAGGAGTTTGAGGCTGCAGTGAGCTATGATTGTACTACTAGCACTCCAGCCTGAGCTACAAAGTGAGATCCCGTCTCTTAAAAAAAAAAAAAAGTTGAGAATGCATTTTCTTTCAAACACACAGGGGCAGATAATAAACATTGTCCATGTATTAGACCTCAAATAAAATCTCACCATGTTCAAGAAGAGACTATGCACAACATATTATCTTACAACAGTGCAACAAAAGTAGACGTTAACAAGATTTGAATAGTTTTTTTTTTAATATAAACATTTAAAGATTTAAAAGCACTCTTTCACATATCTCTTGGTTTAACAGGCATATCAAACCCGAAATTACAAACTATGGAAAAATTAACAACAGTAAAAACATTGCAGTTCGAAAGTAGCCTGGCCAACAAGGTGAAATCCCATCTCTACTAAAAATACAAAAATTAGCTGGGCATGATGGCGAGCACCTGTAATTCCCGCTGCTTGGGAGGCTGAGGCAGGAGAATCGCTTGAACCAGGGAGGCAGAGGTTGCAGTGAGCTCAGATAGCACCATTACACTCCAGTCTGGGTGACAAGAGCAAAACTCTCTTTCTCTCTAATAATAATAATAATAATAATAATATAAAAACAAAAACATTGCACAGTGAAACCCATATAATATAATTAATATGGTGCCCAGAAGTAGTAAATTGAATTCAAAACCTCTCAGTATATCTTGCGTTGAAATTTCAGCATTATTTGGGAAGCGGTGACCCTGAAAACTGCGATGAGAACATGCAAGTCAACTCTAATGTAGCTGAAGAAATTGAACTTTTGAATTCATTTTACGTTACCAGTAGAAGTAGCTTTTCTTCTTTAACAGAGGAAGCATCTTCCCTGGCTTGAAGAACCTGCACTGGCCTCCCTTGAGGAAAGAATTGTCTTGCCAGGGAATTTGTAGGACTGTAGGTTTTTGTTACTGTTGTTGTTTTAAAAGAGAGGGTCTCGCTCTGTCGCCCAGGCTAGGGTACTGTGGCATGATGAGAGCAGAGGATAACAACTTGTTTCGAATGAATCACTGGCTGTTGTGTTGCAAAGGACACTAGGGGGCAACAGTGTGGATGCCAGGAGACAAGGAGGCTATTATAGTAACCCAGATGAGAGAGGACAGCATCTGGGACCCTCCTGGGAGCAGTAGGGGTGGTGGAAAGTAGTTGCTCTTGCTCTATTCTGTATGTAAAGCCAGCATGATCTCCTGATCTGTTGTGAGGGGATGTGGGGGGAAAAGAAGAGTCAAGGATAACTCCAAGGTCTTTGGTCTGAGCAACTAAAAGATGGAATTACCCCACAGAAATGGAGAAGATTGCAGGCAGGAGCAGCTTTGGAAGGAAGATTAGGAGCTCAGTTTCAAATGCTAAGTCTGAGAAGTTAAGCTCCAAGTGGAGATATGGAGGAGACAATTGGCTATATGGGCCTAGAAATTTGGAGAGAGATCTGCCTTGGAGATATAAATTTCGGAGTCATCAGCATGTAAATGATGTGTAAGGGTCATAGGACTAGAGATCACCAAGGGAGGGAGAGTAGCTGGCAAAGAGAAGAGGCCAAGGACTGGGTCTTGGGGCTCTTTCCAACACTAAGTCATCAGGGAGAAGCAGAAGAACTAATCAAGGAGACTGAAAAGAAGCAGCCTGGTAGGAAGAAGGAAAGCCAAGAATGTGTTGTCCTGGAAACCACATAGAGTAACTGTATTAAGGAAGAGTGAATGACAGACTTTGGCACACACTGACCTGACAGATCAAGTAAGATAATCAATGAGCACTGACCAATGGATTCAGTAATATGGCTATTACTGATGACTTTGTCAAGAACAGTTCAGTGGAGTGGTAAGGGCAAAAGCCTGATTGAGTGGATTCAAGACAGAATTTGAGGAAAGAAACTAGATAGCCAGGTGATTTGCTGCTAAGGGGAGCAAAGGAATGGGGCAGGACCTGGTGGGAAGGTGAGGCCAAACGAGTGTGTGTAGTTTTTTTTTTTTTTCTATTTAAGGTAAGACAAAAAATAGCATGTTTGAGTCCTGGTAGAATGACCCAACAGACAGGGTAAAATGAATGGTGTTGGAGATAGAGAGGAGAATTGGTGGATTGATATTCTCCATTAGGCAAAAGGGATGGGATCTATTACATAAAGGGTGGGTGGGGCTCACAGGAAAACAGAAACTTCATCTATGGAAGAGACGGGAACACGGAGAATGTAGGTAGATACTTTGGTAGAAGCCTGCGGACATTTTCCTCTAACTGCTTCTATTTTCTCAGTGAAGGGAGAATTAAGGTGAGCAGCTAAAAGCAAGGGTAGTCCAAAAATTCTATGAAGATATAAATATGTCAGAAACTTATTACTTTGGTGCTCCTTATATTAAACTGTTCATTTGCCAGTGTCACTTGAGTAGAATCAATGAAGGTGTATTAGTCCATTTCACAGGGCTATAAAGGAATACCTGAGACTGGGTGATTTATAAAGAAAAGAGGTTTAATTGACTCACAGTTCCGCATGGCTAGGGAGGCCTGAGGACACTTAAAATCATGGCAGAAGGTGAAGGAAAAGCAAGTACCTTCTTCACAAGGTGGCAGGAAAGAGAGAGTGTGCAAGGGAAACTCCCACTTATGAACCATCAGATCTTGTGAGAAATCACTCACCATCACAAGAATAGCATGAGAGAAACTGCCCCCACGATCCAGTCACCTCCCAGTGGGTCCCTCCCTGGACACATGAGGATTACAGTTCCAGATGAGATTTGGTGGGGACACAGAGCCAAACCATATCAGAAGGCAGAAGAAGTACCATAATAATGTGATACAAAGAATATCTGCCCTGTGGTACTCCTGTCTAGCTGTTTGATATATAACTAAATGCTACTCTTCCCGAACTCAGCATACAGGGAGGGAAATTTCAGGGCCTCCATCCCTGGGAGAATATTCTGAAAGAAGGGTAACCCTTAGCAACTGCACAAACTGCTCCCAGATGACTCACCAGAGAGCTTCTGGGTGGAAATCCAGTGGAAATAATGCAAACAGATTCATCTTGACCCCAGAGGTCTAACTCCACCCGAGGCTTAAGTTTCTTTCCTCTGTTGTACCCTGTGAGTTTCCTGAAGCAAATATTCATGCTTAGCTCCCATGCCTCTTCCCATTTAGCTGTCAGTTCCACTTAGGTATGCAAAGGCACTCAGTTCTCACTGCTTTTAAAATTTCATGATTTTCCCCTGGCGTTCTCCTAAGATTCCTCACAGTATTGCACCTTCATGGTCGCCTTCATGGGCGAGCAGCATTAACGCCTGGGCTTCCTGAGCGTCACCAGCAGCTTTCAAACAGAGAAGCACATTAGGAAAGCGAATTCACTCAGTCATTTAACTGTGCATTCTTCTATTTAGAACTTAAGAATATACGAGGCACCTCAGTCATTAAGGCCTTCTTGAGAAACGAGGGGAATATTTAAAATCAGTTTTAAAAAAGAAAACATTAGCTCTGCAATTTTTATCTGTGTCTCGGATAGTTAACCTACAGAAAAAATTAATTTGTTACCACATTATATTTCTCTCTCTCTCTCTCTCTCTCTGTGTGTGTGTGTGTGTGTGTGTAAATCTGGGAAGATCCCATGAACTTCTACTTACTCTGGTAGAATAGGCAGTTTAAGTCACAAGAAGTCTCAAATTTCTAAATGTCTAGTCCAAGGTATGAATCAGCACTCCATTTCCATTCTAGCAGAAGTCCCTTCTCCTCTCCCTCCAGCTGCAGATCTGTTGTGGAAGGGCAGGCTTCTGCTCTCTGCCCCACTCCTTCAGGCTGGCTGATTCCTCGGGGTGGAAGGTGGAAGGGAAGGCATGGGGAAGTGGAGGTAGTTGTGATGTGTGAAAGTATTGCCTCCTGAGAGCCACTTAAATATCAGGAAAGTTATAAGCTGGTTGTTAAACTGCTGGTAGCTTGAGATTAGTCATGGTGGGTGTATGTACACCACAGAGACTGGCAAATATTTCAGATCAAGGCTTCCCTCTCCCTGCCCTTGGAGAGCTGTTTTATTAACACATCACTGACTTAGGGAATAGGAAATTCTTCCTGGGTTTAGGTGGCCTTGAGTGCTATAGTCTTGGCAGACAGTTCACCTGACTCTTTCCCTACTTGTGAGTTCTTTGGAGACCACTATCATCAGGTACCTCTCTCCGGCCCCTGGGATACTATGGGCTGTTCACTTTGTCCTTGGGCAGGCTACTTCCAATTCTCAGTCAGCTTCTGCTTGTAGAAGATGACCAGCCCCACACATTTCCTGCTGTTGTGGTCCCTTTGGGTTCTGGGCAGGATTCACTTTGATACTATCCCAGAGCAACATTCCTTTTATATTAGTTTTCTATTGCTGTATAAAAAATGACTACAATCTCAGTGGATTAAAACAACACGTATATTTTTTTTAATCTCAGTTTCTGTGGGTCAAGAGTCTGGGCCTGGCTTAAGCAGGCTCCTCTGCTCAAATCCTCACAATGCTGCAATCAAGATGTCTGATGGGCTGCATCCTCTCTGGAGCTTGGGGTCCTCTTCCAAGTGCTTGTGGTTCTTTTTTTTTTTTTGAGACGGAGTCTTGCTCTGTCCCCCAGGCTGGAGTGCAGTGGCGTGATCTCGGCTCACTGCAAGCTCCGCCTCCCAGGTTAACGCCATTCTCCTGCCTCAGCCTCCCGAGTAGCTGGGACTACAGGCGCCCGCCAACACGCCCAGCTAATTTTTTTGTATTTTTAGTAGAGATGGGGTTTCACCGTGTTAGCCAGGATGGTCTCGATCTCCTGACCTCGTGATCCGCCCGCCTCGGCCTTCCAAAGTGCTGGGATTACAGGCGTGAGCCACCGCACCCAGCCTGTATGCTTGTGGTTCTTGTTGGAATTCAGTTCTGGGCAATTGTAGGACTGAGGTACTTGTTTTCTTGCTGGTTGTCAGCTGGGGCCTGCTCTGAGCTCCTGGAAGCCACTTGCAATTCTTTGCTCTCTTAGCTTCCTCTCTTAGGTCCTTTGATCAGATGTCTTGCAAAGACAGAAAGATAATCTAACATATATGGATGTAATGTAATGATGGGAGTGACTATCCTATCACCTTTGCCTAATCAAGGTGGAGACATGCCATTCCTTTTCCACACCATGTAACATAATCAAGGGAGTGACATCCAACTGCCTTTGTCATATGCTATTGACCAGAAGCAAGATACAGGCTCTGCCTACATTAAGCAGGAGGGGATTGTACAGAAGAATCATGACTCATTGGAGGTCATCTTTGGGTATGTCCACCATACCTACTACATCTGGTACTTGAATTTCACAGACCTGTGATCATCTGTCAGAGGGGAGCCAGTTTCTTCCCACAGAGCCTCAACTTTCTGCCTGTTCTGCCACGAAAGCAGCCTGCTGACCTCTCTCTCTCCTTCTGGATTTCCAGAAGTGCAGCACATGTCTACTGTGTTCCTGCTGCAGGGGCCTGTGGATCCCTCTGAGGGTCACTTTGGAGCCTACTGTCTTTAGACTTGAGGCAAAGCAAGTTGAAACTGACATAGCATTCCTGTCCTTGAGGTGAAAAGGGGGCTAGTTGTCACAGCACCAATTTCTCCAAAGAATGCTCCTGAAATTTTCTTTCCTCTTCATATTCTGAGTTCTTTGTGTAAATTTGATCTTGTCAATGGGCTCAAAAGTCAGTAGAATCTCCAACTTCCATATAGGAAATCAACAGAGTACAGTGTAAACTTTATAAACAGTGAATAGCAGCATGTATAGAATGTTTACAAATGTGAAGGTGAATATTAGAAGAAATAGTTAAAAGAATAAAAACTAGTGCCATTGGAAAGCAGGGCAGGATAAGGGTGGGGCAGATATAGTGCTATTTTTCTTTATATTCCTTTTAGCATTATTTAATTTTTTCAGATATCTTCCTGTATTATTTGGATTTTTTAAAATATATGCTCAAAGAGTCACTATTTTCATCTAGTCTTTGTGCTTGTATATCCTACTGCAGGACTAGACATAAGAATTTTTATACTTTAGTTTAGTCATCTGCTAAATAAGCACAGTAATGCTGTAAAAATTAAGAGATGAAAACTCTTGATAAAATATTTTGAAACCTCTAAGGTAATATGCTTTATCAGTTGTGATGAGCCAATTTGCTGTCACCAAGTCTTCTAAACATTGAATCAAATAGTCTTTGTCTAAGTTATTTCTGTGCCAAAGTTACAATTCAGTCTCAGCTAAAAATGTATTTACTAAACACAGCTACAACTATGACTTGTATTTATTACGGTTTAATGGTGAATTGTTGATTGCATGTTTGACATTTTTGGAAGTCAATGCTCACTTTATTGAAATACCTTCTGTCTAAAATATAGACCAATGTTCTTCATCATACCAATCTACATTAATATCTTTGACATATTGATATACAGACATGTTGGGCACATAGACCATGTGGAACAGGAAACCAAAGGAAATGTCAGACTGTTGAAACCAGCATTCAGAGCTGAGAAACAATTGGTCAGTGTGGCATGGGGCAGCCTGTTTCAGAGATTACAAGGATTAGACAAAAGTCACGAACAAGGATAGTCCCTGGCATCAGCAGCTAGAATTGTCCGTCAATATCCAGGCATGAGGGGCTGCTGCCCAAGGGAGTCTTTTTTGAGCTGCACTTTTCAACACTTGAAAGGCAAATTAGAGAGTAGCAGCTCTTCCTGTTAAACTTAATTATGGATAGCAAATTGATCCATGCCATTTCAGAAATGCTCAAGTCTTCAGTTATATTTGGCAGAAAATCGGAGGTTCCAACAAGTTCGATGTGAGTAAAGTTTAGTTCTTCTCTTACCACCTTAACGTCATGTGCTGATGAAATAAAGTCTCACAATTCTGAGTGGAGACATTTGTTACCACTGATTACAAAGTGAGGCCAGGCTGGTTCATGCCACCTATTCTTTTTTTCTTTCAATAAATCTTATTGTATATATTTGAGGTTTATCACATGATGTTATGGGATACAAATAGATAGTAAAATGGTTACTGTAGTGAAGCAAATCAAAACATACTCCTCTCACATTGCTACTTTCTTGTGACAAAAGCAGCTAAAAATCTACCAAACAGAATTCCCTAATATAATTTTATTTTATTTTATTTATTTTTTTTTTTTTTTTTGTTTTTTTTTTTTTTTTTTGAGACAGAGTCTCGCTCTGTCGCCCGGGCTGGAGTGCAGTGACGCAATCTCGGCTCACTGCAAGCTCCGCCTCCCGGGTTCACGCCATTCTCCTGCCTCAGCCTCCGAGTAGCTGGGACTACAGGCACCCGCCACCGCGCCCGGCTAATTTTTTGTATTTTTTAGTAGAGACGGGGTTTCACCGTGGTCTCGATCTCCTGACCTCGTGATCCGCCCGCCTCGGCCTCCCAAAGTGCTGGGATTACAAGCGTGAGCCACCGCGCCCGTCCTCACATTGTACATGGAATCACTAGACTTGCCCATCCTACATATCTTCTACCTTACTTGCCGCCTACTGTAAGTCTCAGGAGTTCCTAGGTCTTTTCTTTAGGTGATTCACCCACTTGTTACATGGAAGGTTGATTTATTTGAGGCAGACACACTGATTTCCCAAAAGCAGAATCATTTTACCCTGAGAGTTGACATCAGAGAAACAGAAGTTTTATGACCTTTCAACAGGATTCAGGTCACAAGGGCACAGGCCACAGGCCTTATCAGGTTCTTATTCTAGTGTGAGGAGTATCTTGAAACCATTTCCTTGGCTCATCTGTATATCTAGCATGTTATTAATTCATCATTGAGAGCCTATTTCTGATATTCTTTATGATAATTTCCTAAGCCTCCATGCAAGAAGACTTGTGCTAGCCTCTGGAGTGCAGACTTCCCAACTAACTGCTGACTAGCTAACTAACCAACCCGAGGGCAGGAATTTCTGCTTCAGACAACAGATAATACCTAAGGCTGTACTTAAACCAACACATGCTGTTTATGCTGAGGTTTTTTTTTTTTTTTGTAAGACAGTTTTGTTGGGATGCAATTTACTTTCCTTTAATGTAAACTTTATCTATTTTAAGTGTACAATTTAGTAATTTTAGAAAATGTATAGAGTTGTGCACCCATCACAGCAATCCAATTTTATAATATTTTCGTCACTCAGAAAGATTCCTCTTGCCCATTTGCAGCCAATTTCAAATTCCATCTCCAGTTCCAGGCAACCACTAATCCATTATCTATTTCTATAGGTTTGGATTTTCTGAATATTTCATGTAAGTTGAATTATATAATGTGTGGATTTTGTATCTGGCCTATTTCATTTAGCATGATCTTTTGAGGTTCAGCCACATTGTAACATGTATCAGTAGTTCACCCTTTTTGGTTGCTGAATAGTATTTTATTGCATATACACACTGAATTTTGTTATTCATTCACTATGAATATATATATATATAGTTATTTCCCCTTTTTGACTATTATGAATAATGCTGCTATGAACATATATATATATAGTTGTTTCCCCTTTTTGACTATTATGAATAATACTGCTATGAACATATATATATATGTCCCATATATATATAGGTCCTTGAGTGAACATATGTTTTCATTCATTTAGGGTAGATAGCTAGGAGTTGGACCTAATGTTAAAGTGAAGTTTAAGCATTTTAAGAAACTGCCAACCTGTTTTCCTAAGTGACTGCACCATTTTTATATTCCATCAACAATGTAGGAAGGTTCCAGTTTCCCCACATCTTCACCAGCCTTGTTATTGTTAAAGCAAACTAAACATGGCCTGAGAAGGACTCCGTACTTCCATATTTGAGTCCTTGTGGATGAACAGCAACCTAACTTAATAGTTAGACAAGACTGAAAACCTAACTTAAGAGTGTGAGCCTGTAATAATAGCTGAGTCTTGGCCAATCCCAGTGGCCGTACTTCAACCATTCATACACTGCTGAGTGTTCAAACTGTGTTCAAATAAGGCAAATGCCAACCTGTAACCAATCCAGTTGTTCTGTACTTCACTTCCAATTTCTGTAACTCATTTCTTTTTTGTTTGTCTATAAATCTTATTCCACCATTTGACTGTGCTGGAGTCTCTTTGCATCTGCTGTGATTCTATGGGCTGCCCGATTCGTGAATTGTTCATTGCTCAGTTGAACTCCTTTAAATTTAATTCGGCTGAAGGTTTTCTTTTAACATTATTATTTGTGTTTTTTATTATAGCCATCCTAGTGGGTGTGAAGTAATATCTCATTGTGATGTTGTTTTTATTGTATTTTTAAAAATTTCCTTTTAAATTTAAGATTCAGGGGGTACATGTGCAGGTTTGTCACAAGGGTATACTGTGTGATGCTGAGAGTTGGGTGTCTGTTGATCTCATCACCCAGATGGTGAATATAGTACCCAATAGGAAGTTTTTCAGCCCTTGCCCCTCCTCTTCTCTCCCCAGTCTAGTAGTCCCCAGTGTCTGTTGTGCCAATGGTTATGTCCGTGTGAACCCAAGATTTAGCTCCCGCTTATGAGAACATGCGATATTTGGTTTCCTTTTTCTGCATTAATTCGCTTAGAATAACAGCCTCCAGCTGCATCCATGTTGTTGCAAAAGACATTATTTCATTCCTTTTTTTATGGCTCTACAGTATTCCATGGTGTATATGTACCACATGTTCTTTATCCAGCCCACCACTGATGGGCACTTGAGCTAATTCCATGTCTTAGCTGTTGTGAATAGTGCTCTGATAAACATACTAGTGCAGTGTCCTTTTGGTAGACTGATTTATTTTGCTTTGAGTATATACCCAGAAATGGTATTGCTGGGTTAAATGGTAATTGTGTTTTTAGTTGTTTGACAATCTCTAAACTGCTTTCCTCAAGGGCTGAATTAATTGGCATTACCACCAACAATGTATAAGTGTTCCTTTTTCTCTGCAACCTCACCAAAATCTGTTATTTTTGACTTTTTAATAATAGCCATTCTGACTGTTGTGAGATGGTATCTCGTTGTGATTTTGATTAGAGGTGTTGAAGGTTTTGTCATATGTTTGTTGGCTGTGCGTATGTCTTCTTTTGAGAAGTGTCTGTTCGTGTCCTTTGCCCACTTTTCAATGGTTGTTTGTTTTTGTTTCTTGCTAATTTGTTTGAGTTTCTTATATATTCTGGTATGCTGAAGTATTTTAAAGAAAAACACAGACATCGTAACAACACCCACTCGATGGATTATGTGCAGCTGCATTTTCTACTAAACATCAGTTCTCCTGGAGCAGGCAAGCACATTAGAAAACAAAACACTTGAGGGAATGATATTACATTAATCTCCAACACTGGAGCTTGTTTCAGCTATGGACTAAGGGAGAATATAAATTTTGTTGTTGCACTTCATTCTTTCTCCATTTCTGATATAAACTTGGCAAGAAGTCTGTGCACTCCTGATCATCACTAACTAAGGTGCCTTGATCCATTGGAAGTTCTTCATCTTTTCTCAGTGGCATTAGCAGAAAATTGATGTTTCATACATGGCATTAGTTGGAGCATAATGCCATCTCTCAAGCAGAGGCATACACTTTATTTCATTACTGTACTCCCAGGTTGACTAAAGGAAGAAATTAGTCTCTCTCTTTATCTTCCTCTGTCTTCCTTTCTCTGTTCCCACTTCTTGCTTCTCTTTCTATATCCTGCATTGTTATAAAATTTTTCTTCTAATAAGATAATTGATAACTTGGTTCTTTGTAAAAACAAGATTGAGCTATTTTTACAAAGAAAGCTGGTTAAATTTCCGTCATTCCATGCCCTAAGAAAGATCTTCCAAGTATAGCAGCTTCTGTTGTTTCTGCTACATGTTTTAAATGTTCTGCATCTACAGGTTACCCCTTGTCCAATAACATGGAATCTGGGTTAGCACCAACCCTCTGCAGCCTTTTCTTTTTTGAGATAGAATCTCACTCTGTTACCCAGGCTGGAGTGCAGTGGCGCAATCTCAGCTCACTGCAACCTCCACCTTCCGGGTTCAAGTGATTCTCCTGCTTCAGCCTCCCCAGTAGCTGGGACTACAGGCGCCTGCCACCATGCCCGGCTAATTTTTTTGTATTTTTAGTAGAGACAGGGTTTCACCATGTTGGCCAGGATGGTCTCGATCTGCAGGGCTCTTGATCTGCCTGCTTCAGCCTCCCAATGCTGGGATTACAGGTGTGAGCCACTGCAACTGGCCTGTCCCAGAGATTTTTCTTGGCGCCTTTGTTTCCTTCCACCAGGTGTTATAGATCATTAGTTCCCACAGGCAGGCACTGAAACAATCAGGTTGCCTTTGGTCATTTATTTATTCTTTCACTCATTCGTTAAATATTTACTGATCATATCTGCCCAAGACAAAGAGAATACACATATAAATGAGGGAAATACACCATCTAACCACAACGAGAGAGTTATTAACAGCTTTTTAACAGCAGTGCTTGAATACTTCTCTGGGCTCTTTCCCCTACAAAATTGAGCATCTAGGGAACGGCAGGCATGTTAATTCCCATTGGAAAAGCTATGGGTTGAGACAGTAAACCTAGGGACTAGAATTAACCTTAGCCTTTTTTCCTCCTCCCTCCCTCCATCTCTTCTCCTCTTCCTCTTTCTCTTCCTTCCTCTCTTCCATCCATCTTTCTTTCCTTTCTTTTTAAAAAATCTGGTTTTAGGACTGGACTAAGAACTCAGTTAAGTGAAGCAAGCAAGAATTTCCCAAGTGATGCCAACTCAAAATGAATTATATCAAGAAAGGAAAAGCAGCTTTTTCATCTGGAAAGAACTGGAGACCTTGAACCTAGGCAGCATGTGCCTTGAACCTAGGATCAGTAAACAACAAGGATGGAAAAGACAGTAAGAATTTGGTTAGATCACCATATCTTTCCAGTGTGCCTTTAGAACAAAAGGAAAGAAAATATCTCTTTGGCTCACAGAGAAAATATATTGAGAAATGAAGTACAACCCCTCACAGTACTGGGTACAGAGCAGATGCTCGGTAAACAAATAGTGGACGTGTTTGCTGAGTAGTGTTTGACTTGAATTGCCTTTAAGCACTTTGAGTGATCCAGTGGTATTTATGGGCCTCCCAGGCACAGCCCTGCACCAGCTTTCTCAGAGTAATGTCTCCACACAGGCAAGCCTTTTAATCCCCAGTAAAACAAAAAGATGGTGATAAATATTCAGTATCTTAAAAATTTAAGTAAATATGCAGTCTCCTACCTCTCACTCACATCTGCAAATGATCTTAGTTTGTTCCTTGGAGAGGAACCAAATGCTTTAGCGGATGGTAGCACATTCTCTCTCCCTTTGCTTGTATAGACCTGACCTAACTTAAAAATAAATGTTTAGTTAAGATGATCTCCAGCTTAACCTCTCTGAAGGCATAGGACGCTGGATCAGGTGTAGCTGTGCCTGGCTATAGGTTGGAGTATCTCGATGTAGGTGAAGCAGTGTTCCTAAAGGGAAGTCCTTCCTTGTTCCCCAACTGGTTGTGTTCATGCCTTTTAGTATTTGCCCAAGTATTCAGCAAGTCAAGTCTGTGGGGTAATAGGTACATTGAATAATAGGGATCGGATTTTAATTTTTCTCTTAAACTAACGTAACACATTGAGATGCTTGTAACTGATGAGTGAGTTTGGTTCAGCATTCGGTATAGCTAATGATAACAATTTGTAAAAAGCATGTAGGGGTATTCACTGGGATAGAACAATGGCTGTGCACATGAAATGTGGCTGTTCCCTTTCATTTTCCTGGAGTAATCTAGTTCAAAAGCTTTCAGGTTGTGTATAGGTAAATTGACTTATCAGGAACTAGTGAAAGGAGGATGATATTGGTATTTAAATCCTATCTCTTATTTAATATGTAAACTTAGGGAAGCATCTTCCCTTCTTTTAGAATTAATTTCTTAATCTCGTAAAACTGACACCAGGGTTTTCCCTGGCTTCCTCAGATTGTCAGTAAGGCTAAAAGTAGAGAATAGGACCCAAATTCTAAGCCCCAAGAACTGCAGCTTCTGGGGCCCACTAGCTCCTTGCAGGGTTTTCTGAGAGGCATTATTCCAACCGCATTGAACTCACTGCTTCACTGTCACTTTATCCCTGCTGACCTTAGAAAACGGAGAAGAGAGTCATCTGGGAGAAGAAAAGTGTTCATTTCCCCTCTTCATCTCCGCTGTTAGAGGCAAGAAGGGGAAGTCCAAGAGAATCATTCATAAATGTGGGGGTGGCCAAAAAGGGCAGGCAGACACTTCATTCCACAGTTGAGTGCCTGCTTAGTTAGCAGAGCTGGTGGCCTGCATTTGAACTGCTAGAGGTGTGTGTGTGTGTTTGTGTTCACACATGGGCACATATGTGTGACCTTGAGTTTAAAAAAATTAATGGCAGCTACGTATAGGATAACTTGAAATCAGGAGAGACTGGGGTAGGATCAAGGTGGTGAGGAAACACAGGGTAACCAACTTGCATGTTGGGAAAAGGACTATCAGGTGGAGAGGTCACCAGGATTTCTCACCGCCCCGCCCCCCCCCATTAACATAGGCCCCTTTTCAAGAGATACTGACATGGCTCTTCCTTGCAGACCTAGGAACTGGCCACAGGGTGTAGATGAGGTTGGGGTGTTAAATAATTCAATGGGGGTCATTGGACTGAGCTGACTCTAATGCCCTGGGTTCCTATGTAAGCAAACCTAAATCTAACTCAGAATTTAAAAGAAAATAAAACTTAAGTTCAGCCAATCACAGGCAGCCAAATGGACATTAGCTGTATTGTCTTGAACTCCCCACTGGGCTAGTTCAAATAAGGCAATTGCTCAAACTTTAACCAATCAAACAATTTCTTTGATTCACCTCATAAAAACATCCCCTCATGTCTCTTTGTCAGAGCTCTGAATTACCTCTGGTTTGGAGCTGCCTGATTCATGAATTGTCATGTGCTCTAATAAACTCTTTAAAATTTTAACATGCCAGAGGTTTTCTTGTAACAGGGGCAGTTATCTCTAGAGCAATTCCCCAGTGAGGGACAAAGGAATGTGATGCAATAATGTCAGCTGGGGTCAGCCAGAGATGTGGCCAAATTTCTCAAGGAGCTTCCAGTGTCAACAGCTGCTTCATGGAGGGAGCATGTTGGAGAAGGTGAAGCATGGTGGAGCCACAGACAAGCAGAGGGGGCTGTGCAGGAGAGGTCTGCAACCTCATTGTCCTGCCCCAACACTCAGGGAATAGCTCAGGGAAGCGGGAGGAAAGGGAAAGCATGTGATAAAGACTACACCCCTGGCTAGGGGAAGGGTAAGTGAAAGGAAGTTTTGAATGAGATACAATATGCAATCTAAATGAAACAAACAGACTAAGAAAACATGGAATAGGGCTCAGGTGTTGTTAGGGAGGGTTTGATCTGGGATTGTTGGGGACAGTTATTGGAAGAAAATAAAATTTGTATTTATAGCTGAATGAATTGAGACTCTTTAATACCACCTCCCTGATTATAGTCCACTGTTCTTTCTGCCATATGGTGCTACCGCTGACATTCTCTAAACATCTTCACTCTCATAACCTCATCCTGTTCATAGCATCTTAAATATTTGATCCCATGCCTCAATTTTACAAACTCTTGGAATTTGTGTCAAATCTTGCCTCTTCCCAGAAGTCTTCCTTAATAACCCCAGGTTCACATTTCTCCCTGTCTTTTCCCCATTGCCCTCCACCTTTTCAGCATTTTCTAGAATCCATCCTTGCTTTTCATTCCAATCTTCCACACCCTAGTTCAGGATCCCATCCAATCCTCCCCCTGCATGGTCGCCACACACTGCCTGGGGACAACTGGCTGAGGCCCTGCTGCATTTGGCAAGCCACCTGCTCTGAAACAGGGTGGTGCCAACCCAGAGGGGCACCATTTTCTCAATTGCCCAAGGGCTCTCTTAGTTCACCAGGTGTGCATGGGGTCCTGTAGGCTCACAGGGAGTGTCTTTTCCTAAGTTGCACGAAGGTGACCCTGTATTTGCTAACCACCTCGATCCCACCCCAGTCTCTTCTCATTTCAAGTTGTCCTATACATAGCTGACATTAATTTTTTTTTTAACTCAAGCAAATCTCCTTTTCTACATAAAAGCCATACTCTAGGGCATCATCAATATCATGTGTATTGGGTATTGTCAAAGGGCTAAGATGAAACAGCCTGGATGTGGAGTGTGAAGATAAATAAAAAGCTTCCTAGCACCACGAATCTCAAACCTTCGTGTGCACACAAATCACTATTGGATCTCATTAAAATGAAGATTCTGATTCAGAAGGTCTGAGTGAGACCTGAAATTCTGAATTTCTAGCAAGTGCTCAGGTGATACTGAAGATGTTAGTCCAAAGACAACACTGTAAGTAACAGTAAGTAACATTTAATTTAATACACTGTGAGTAGCATTTAATTTTCACAAAGATCCCTATAGGGTTATTATTATTATTATTGTTATTCTTGCAATTCTTTAGAGATAAGTTCTTGCTCTCTCACCCAGGCTGCAATACAGTGGTATGATCCTGGGCTCAAGCTATCTGCCCTCCTGAGTAATTGGGACTATGAGTGCGCACCACCACACCACCATGCCTGGCTAATTTTTTTATTTTTAATTTTTTGTAGAGATGGGGTCTCCCTGTGTTGCCCAGGCTGGTCTTGAACTCCTGGGTTCAAGCAATTCTTCTGCCTTGACCTCTCGAAGTGCTGGGATTATGGGAATAGGGATTTAAATTCATGTCTGCCTGATTGAAGACTCCTTTTTAGCCACCATGGTGTATTCCCTCTAGAAAGACTGGAGAGGAGAGAGTAGACTTGAGGAAAGAATTTCATTCAGGAAATAAAACAAGAAAACTTGGGGATGGGTTGGCCTGGATCTTCTCAGTGGAGTTGGTGAGAAGGTCACTTAGCTCTGGTGGTGGGAATGAAAAGCCTAAGTGATCTGGGAGAATTGGGGCTAGGTGCAGAGGGCCATGTGATGGAGGAGGAGCAAAAAGGGCTGCCAGTGGAAGGGAGCGCCCAGATGAAGCTGGGAGCTTTGAACTTGCCAAAGCACTAAATCAGTGGTTTCCAAACTTCACAGTAGAATCACTTGGGGATCTTTTAAAAGTCCAAGTTATTCCCCAGGCCAATTAAGTCACAATCTCAGGCAAGGACACAAACATCAATAATTTTTGAAGCTACCCAGTAATTCCAAAGTACAGATTATTTTGGGAACCAGTGCTGCAGATGATTAGGTTATAGTGCTAAAGGGGCAAATCTTGCATTATTTTAAATAACCCAAGGAGCATTGAATAATGGTTTTGGCATTTTGCATAGTTCAGAGTTCGGCAAACTTTTTCTGTATTAAGTCAAATGGAAAAAAAAAAAAAAAATTAAGCTTTGTGGGCCAAGAGGCAAAATTGAGAGTATCATGTAAGTACTTACATAACAGGAGAAGAAAACAGATTTCCACAAAATTTTTATTGATGAAATTTGAAACTTTATGAATACTGAACTTGGAATTTTATCTAATTTTATGTGTTATAAAATATTAGAATTCTTTTGATTTTTGCAGTCATTTAAAAATGTAAAAATCATTCTCAGCTTTCAGGCCATACAAAAACAGGCAGTGGCTGGGTTTGGCCCCCCTATGTTGTAATTTGCTGACTCCTAGTGTAGTTAGTGATGTACCTTGTGATGAATCCAAAGAAGCCATTAAAAATATGCATCTCCATAAAAATAAATCAGCATTCAAATGAGTGCTTGATTGACCTACAACAAAACTGGCTTTTGAAAAAAAATCATTGCATTTTCTACGGACAAAGTGCAAACTGAATGACAACATTTTGAGGCAAAGACTATTTTAACTCATATTTCCTTAATAAATAAAAAAATAGCTGGTTGAAAACATGGATGACTTACATAGAGTCTACTATATAGAGTACTGTTTTCTGTAACTAACTCAAAACACTTTAAAAATATCTTGTAAAAGTATAAATAGTATTTTGATTTATTTTGAAACCATTTTGGTGTTTCACCAGATGTCAGTTCTCCTCAAGGCCTCAAATTGTTGAAGATTCCTAGCTGTTGAGTACAGCTCCCTTGCGTTTGTAATGTCTATATTTGGATACCAGAATTATAGGTCAAAAAAAGGGCAATTTTCTGGAAGTGTTGTTTATGTAATCAGGTGGATAATCTGAAATACTTTAGAGAGGCTATAGAGATCCCTCTACTGTCTTTAAGCATTTTACATCCAGAACCTTCTGAATTATTGCATTAATAATTTCAATAGTTTCTGATTAGCAAAAAGCACAGTGAGGAAAACAAAATTAAAGAGAAAAAGGAATCTTAGCACCTGCAGGTCTAAATATTGTATTTGTAATTTATTTACTAATGGATAGTTTTTTCTTCCCTTATGTATAGAAAATTTCGAATGGAACCAGAGGTTACCAGAAACGTGCCCCATTTGTAGTTTCTCTGCTTTGAGAACTTGCCAGGCGTTGAGGGGAGCCCTCTGCTGTTCGTTTTATTTATTACAGTAAAATTTGAATTACATTTGTTTTATGCCCTTCCTTGAACCTTCTCAGGTTTTTAATGTTGCTGTTATGATTGTACATTTTACATAACAAAGAAAACATAAATTCCATGATGCCAGCTGGCGTAGTTAATAATCCGTCAATTCTGCCCATTTTGAACTATACCATAGCATTGAAACATCTGGCGGTTTCCAATTTCCATGTTAGAGTAGGGTTTTGACCTCTATTTCACTTTCAAATGGGTCTCCTAGGCAGAATAACTAGGCTTTCTCAATTAATTTTACTGTTCACCCCCTTAACAGTGAATATGGAGGTTTAAACCTAATGCTGGCTGGGCGCGGTGGCTCACGCTTGTAATCCCAGCACTTTGGGAGGCCGAGGCGGGCGGATCACGAGGTCAGGAGATCGAGACCACGGTGAGACCCCGTCTCTACTAAAAATACAAAAAATTAGCCGGGCGTGGTGGCGGGCGCCTGTAGTCCCAGCTACTCGGAGAGGCTGAGGCAGGAGAATGGCGTGAACCCGGGAGGCGGAGCTTGCAGTGAGCCGAGGACGCGCCACTGCACTCCAGCCTGGGCGACAGAGCAAGACTCCGTCTCAAAAAAAAAAAAAAAAAACCTAATGCTTTAGAAGGTAATTGTGCAGTTTTCAGAGAGTCAGGGGAAACCGACTCTCCCTTGCTCCTTAATTGCCTTTGTTACATTCTCTCATCCACTAACTGTGAATGCTCCTTGAATCTTACTTCTAGGACCTCTAATTTTGTTGTTGTCATTGTTGTTATTTTTACATTTGTTGCATCTGTGGACTCATCTATTCTCACAACTCTAGTTATAATGTCTAAATTAGTAACCTCTTAAGCTGTGTCGTCTTGGAGACTGGGCAGGAAACAAGCATTTACTGAGTGCCTGCTACTTGAGCACGGTGGTAACATATATATACACATATATATACACACATATATAAACACATATATATACACATATTTACACATGTGTACATATGTGTGTGTGTAATATATAGAAAATATATACATAAATATAATATATAATCATATATATATGTATTTTATCTAGCCCTTTTTTCCAACTTTTTTTCCAAATACCACACGTCCCCACAGTTGTCTTGGTCATTTCCCTTCCTAAGCAAAACTCTCTCTTTGCCCATCTTCCTTTCCTGGCATCAGAGTATCTCCATTTCCTGGTGCTCAACACTTGGGAATAAGATTTACAGCATTTCTGACTTGGAATTTACCCCTTTTATTGTCTCTCTTTTGTATCCCCACTACCATCATAAAGGCCTCGTCACTTCACATCTGGATGGCGGTTTTCTCATTTTAACTATTTTTTCTGGCATCTTTTCCTTCTATCTGTTCAGCATGTACTCATCATACCACTTTTTCTAAAGAACACTCTTTAATCATTTCCCTCTCCCTTGTAAAATACCTGCAATGCATCTCCATTGCTCAAAGGTTCAGTTTGAAAAATTTCACCCTGATATTCTAGGCCCTTCAAATCCTGATTTGATCTATCTAGCCTAATACCCTGCTCCTAACAATGCTTATTCCAATCAGGTCGGCCTCCTTCCTGCCCATACCAGGCTGGCACTCCTACCTCAGTACTTTCTCATCCTCTTCTGTCTGAAATGTTTTCTTTCTCTCTACCTGCCAATATCCAACTCCCATTTGAAATATAAATATTTCCATCAAATCTTCTTTAATAATTCAGCCAACATTGGTATAATCCTTTCTCAGTTACCTGTTCGGCATTTATTATTAGTATGATGCCTTATAGTATTTTATTGTATTTATGTATTAATCTTATTTGTATTTAATTTGTGTATATTCTCTTAAGTACTCTTAATTGTTCCTTCACCATATCGCATATCACTCAAAACCCTGACTGTACATTTCTGATGATAAGAATATAGTCTAGCATTTCACTCTGGGATACCATACTGGGTTTATTCAATTAAGCTCTCTGAAATTAATTTTCTTCTTTTGTAAGATGGAGATAATAATACCCCTCTACCTGTCTGATTTTGATACTTGAGGTTAAAAATAGTAGGAAGAAATGCTTCAAAGTTTCCAAACTAATTTGTTACCATGGTGGTGATGATGATGATGATGATGATGCAGAACGTATTTTCCCCTTTGAGATATCACCTAATATAGGGTTGTAGGGGTGGAGAGGAGATGATCTCTTTCCTCTTTATCATAAAGGGTCATGACTGACACCCCATAACAACAAAAAACAGGTGAATCAAAGAAAAGCATAACAAGTTTATTATAGTACTATTATGTGCACACATGTGTATGGGAGTCATATAAAATATGAACTCAAGGAGGGACCAGATGGTTTAGGCTTAAGTGCCCTCTTCATAAGGGAGAGGGAAGTTAAGACGTATCGGAGTAAATGATTTTCAGGGGAAACAAAAGGCACAGTGCTCAGGCAATGGTCCACAGAAACAGCCTCTTAGGTAATCTCTTGAAGCTGCCTTCAGATGAATTGATGAAGTCTGTCAGGGTATGGTGATGACTCCCAGTCTTCTCTCTCCTCCAGTAGTTGATCTTTCCTGGTTATTTGACGAGATCTCTAGGGAGTGAGTCTTGAGACAATTGCATTTCTTTTGGAAAGAAGCTTTCTTGGTCAGACAAGAAAATTTCAGAAAGAGTCCCTCATTGACTTGCAGGGTGAGGAAAAGACGAGGTTGAATGGACCTTGATTCTGAGGCAGCTTTTAAGGCCTCCCAGCAGGCCAAAGCACCAGTCTTTGGAGTATCACATTCTGAGGCCCAAAAGGGTCATAGAATTCCTTTCTGAGGATAGAGGTTGTAACCAAAGATTGTCACTACCACCACGAGGAAGAAACATCATCTCTCTGAAGGCATATCTGATCTGCCAGAGTTCAAGATCAAAGTCAGTACCTTCACTTTAGCTTTTACCCCCACCTGTAGCCTATGATGCTGCCAATTTCCCTTCACACAAAAGCTTGTGAACTGTTGGTCTGCGCTTATTGCTTATACTCTTGCAATCTGGGGTCAAAGCTCACAAGTACAAGAAATTTCTTCTAAAAGTGCTCAAAGACATTCTAACTGTTTAATCGGGTAGCTGCTTTTTGGTCATCTTCCTAAACCTTTCTGCAGCATTAGATGTCATTAAGAAGAGCTGTAATATAAGGTTTTAAGGAAAAGAGAGATGTTTCAATGAAAGGGATAACAAAGGAAAAGACAGATTTGACTACATTGCATTTCCCCAAACTTAGAACATATTCACTATGTGTTTGGCAGCCATATCACTATTTCTAACATTAAAAACTCTGAATAATACAGAAAAGGATAAACACTGTAATAGAAAAATCAGCAAATGTCATGAACATGCAAATCACAGAAAAGACATAAATGCACATACAATATAATGTTCAACTTTAATAATTAAAAAGTATGTGGCCAGTTTTAGGTCCCATTTTTTTTTTTGTAAATGTTTCAGAAGTATATTAAACTTCTTTTCATAAAAAGTTCGATTAACCTGCATGGAGTCCTTTTTCTTGAGCCCAAAATGGTGGGTCATCCTCACTATGCTTGCTGGAGTATGTCCACTGGGTACGAGTTTTCTTTTTTTTTCCAAGAATATAATGGAATATGTGTATCCTAGTAACAATCCAGACGATAGCATTATCTTGCAAAGACGTGTTTATATCAAGCTATGCTATGAATAAAGTATATATGCTTTCCCTCATTCAACAAAGAATAGGAGAGACATACAAAATTATGTTAGGTCTTGTTGAAAGAATGAGTAATGGGTTGTTTAGAAAGGCAAAGAATGGAACAATTATTTTCCATCTGAACATTGCTTATGTCAATATTGCAGGTTTTTATCCTTGGTTCAAGGTTACAGATCTTGGTTGGGATACATCAGCTGCCAGACATAAAGTCATATGCCATGCTGCCAAGAGTTTTATTTACAGCCTTCAACCTGTCTCCCCATCCCACACCCAATATTAAAATATGCCATTTGGGACATCAGTCTAGAAAAATATCCCTTCTTTTAGAGCTAATCATTTCAAATGGAGCAAATATTGCAAAAATCCTACAAATGCTCTCCTCTGCCCTTGCAACCAAGGCACTGTTACTGGGTGTAACATGGCATGCATGTTACACACACAATTCATTTAACTTTGTGAGGCCTTTTCAGGATAGGATAGGATAGGTATTTTTTTTTCTCACATTTTGCAGAGAAAAACTGGTGCCTCAGATAAAATAAATAACTTACTGAAGTTTATATGCTACTAAGAGGGCTACTCTCAATTGAATTCAGTTATGCCTGACTGCAGAACCCCTGATTCTTACTTCATTTTATTCTGTGTGTTCATTTCAAAATGTAACTTTCATACCATGTTCATTTTAAAATTAACGCAAGGCTTACCATGCTCCTTCAGTGGTATGGATTTGTATCCCACGTAAGATGCTTTGAAACTCTGTATATGGACACCATTCCTGATGGTTTCCACTTACCCTATAAAATGATCTACCTACTGCGTCTGGAAGCGTCTGGAAGCATCTGGAAGTTCTTACCATGAGAAAGTTGAAGAATTCCCACTCTGAAATGAAAAATAAAACAGGGCGGCTGTTAGACCTCAAAATTCAGTGTGATATTAGAATTATTAATGGTCACAGCTAGATGATCTGATAAACGGGAAGTTTATGTTATGTTCTGAGTTCACACAGGAGGCTTTGTGGCAAGGTTCTGTAAACAACTCTTGCTCTGGAATATTTGTGAATGGCCATCCATACAATTGATATTGAATGTTCTTGCTTGACTTCTATTTATTTATTTATTTATTTTTTTGAAATGGAGTCTCGCTTTGTCGCCCAGGCTGGAGAGCAGTGGCGCGATCTCGGCTCACTGCAAGCTCTGTCTCCCGGGTTCACGCCATTCTCCTGCCTCAGACTCCCGGGTAGCTGGGACTGCAGGCGCCCGCCACCATGCCCGGCTAAATGTTTGTATTTTTAGTAGAGTCAGGGTTTCACCGTGTTAGCCAGGATGGTCTCCATCTTCTGACCTTGTGATCCGCCCACCTCTGCCTCCCAAAGTGCTGGGATTACAGGTGTGAGCCACCGCACCCGGCCGTTTGACTTTTTTTCTGGAGAGCTGTCTTTAGTGTAGAGATTCTAGTGTCATTTGGACACTTTTGATTTATGATTAAGAGATCAGTGTCTTCACCAACCCATGGGTTGCCTAGTGAGGGCAAGGAAGGTATTAAGTAAGCAGGAGGCCATTAGCCTGAGGCTGACTCCATACTTTGAGTTCCTACATAGCAAACCATAAACCGAATAAATAAACAAGCTAAAACCTAACGTAGGAGTATAACAAATGACGGAATTTTAGCCAATCACAGGAAGCCCAGGTTTTAGCTAATCACAGTAGCCAACTCATCACATCACGCCCAAATAAGCCAAATGCCTCATCACACAATGTCCAAATAAAGCAGGTTGAGGTGGAAGGATTGCTAGAGCCCAGGAATTCAAAACGTTAGTGAGCTAGGATCATGCCACTGTACTCCAGACTGTGCAACAGGGCAAGACTCTGTCAAAAAAACAAACAAACAAACAAAAAACAGCTTACTGCTTACACTGCTGGGCAGAGTTCTCTTAATCTCTCTTCTGGTTCTCAGTGCTGTCCCATTCATGAATTGTTCTTGCCTCAAATAAACTCTGTTAAATTTAATTTGTCAAAAGTTTTTCTTTTAACATAGGATACAAGGGAAATTCTCTTTCTTCCTTTCCTAGAGCTCATGGTTATGGCAGGGGAGATGCCTCTGCTAGGTTCAAGTTTTGGTTTTGCTACTTGATAGCATGCTTGATTCACTTAGTTATCTGATGAGATTTGTTCAGTCAGTAGCAAATTTAATCAAGGTAAATCTTTTCTTTTTTTTTTTTTTTTTGAGACGGGGTCTCACTCTGTCCCCCAGGCTGGTGTGCAGTGGCGCCATCTCGGCTTACTGCAAGTTCTGCCCCCTGGGTTCACGCCATTCTCCTGCCTCAGCCTCCAGAGTAGCTGGGACTACAGGTGCCCACCACCACGCCCGGCCAATTGTTTGTATTTGTAGTAGAGTTGGGGTTTCACTGTGTTAGCCAGGATGGTCTCGATCCCCTGACCTCGTGATCCGCCCACCTCGGCCTCCCAAAGTCCTGGGATTACAGGCGTGAGACACTGCACCCAGCCTGGTAAATCATTTTTAATTCTCAAGTTTTCTAAAATAATTTACTATAGTTTCTGAAGGAATAAATCTGCTCTATGTCCAGAATTTTGCTCTTAGGATCTATGTTGTTTGTAGGCTCCTAACTTAAAAAAAGGTTATCTTCTTAAAAAACAAAGCAAAACAATTCTGTCCATAGCAATTTGTTCACTGGACTGTAATATATTTTTATTTATCTTCTCTCAGTGCATTGCATAGTCTTCAAGGATAAGGAGTTGTGTTTTATTTAGTTTTGAATCTCGTGGGCTTGACACAGTCAGGGCTCAGCAAAGGTTTTATAGAATAATGAATAAGTAAATGAACTCAGAGCACAAGGTGCGCAGAAATATGAACATTTACCTGATAAATTGGGCCACAAAGACGGCCACTCTGATTTGAGTGAATGTTACTCAGAACTGGGCAGGCTGAATGTGGAGGTTTTCAGTATTCTCAAGTTATCTTCAAGGGCCCGTGGCAAGTATAAATTTGTACTCAATTTGAATTTCACAGGCTTTGACAAAAACACATTTGTGAGAGAATTTCTTCTCGCATGAGTGCACGTAATTGGCCACCTGTCAATTACATTTAAAATTGGTGTACAAGTATCCAGTTAGCCTCTCATTGAAGAAAGAGAGGGAAAATAATTTTTTGTGGTAACTGTGTTCCAGAATTTGGAGATGCTAGAAGGCCTCCAGAATCATCCTTTGAGAAGTAGCAATGGTCTACACTATCAAAAATTATTTTTAAAAAAGGTTAACGTAAAGTAAATATAAAATTGGGATTGTGACAAGATTAGGTAGATTAGGAGAAAATGACCTAGACAAGTTGCTATGAGACAGCAAGCAGGCCCCTCCGCCTTACAACCTGTAGTGTGTGTAGGGGTCTCATTGGAATCCACTGTCACTCCAGGTCTTCTTTAGTAAAGGGATCAGTTTATTTGGACTTATCCGGCTGTATCACATGCCTGAGGCTGTCATCCATTGTGCTGTCTCCACTCGTGTCCACTACCAGCTGAGAGTGTGAGTGAAACTTGGTCCAAATAGGAAAACTGAAAAGGGCTAAATTGCAAAGGCACACACTTCTGGCAGACAAAGGTGAAATTTGTGGGTTGAACTGGCACAGTTCACAGTCCACTGATTCCTGCCTCTCTCCTCTTTTTTATACTTCTGACAACAGGACAATTTATGTGGTAAAGGATGCCTTTCTTTTTGTTTTCTGCCACCCGAAAGAGTAACAGTTTACTTTTCATCTTTCATTATCTGGCTAGCTGTTCACTAGTAAGGCCAGTGTCCTGTCATCCTTCTATATTTACAGAGCATAACCTTGATATACTGATACCTTTGAAGGCCTCCCTAAGTGTACGCACTCATTTATGAGTTGAAACTGCATTGTTTCTTGCTAATTTATCCTGAACCAGATTTTACACACTGACCCAGTAACTTACTTACTTTGGGCATATTGAGGAATTTGAGTTTCTACAACACTATTCTATTATATTATAAACAACTATATTTTCCTGGGATATGACCCAGGCAATATAGTTCTTTTGTAATTTTCTTTGTAGTCAAAGCTTCTCCTCATTGGATAGGAAAACTCAAAGTACTAGCTAGGAATCAAGACTTGTTGGATGGAAAAGAAGCAGAGAGAACAATAGCCTCATTCTCTGTGGTGTAAGTGAAGACACCAGGTTTAATCAGCTGAAGTGCCCCTTAGCTAAACTAAAGCTGAGTTGAAGTTCATTGCAAGGGTAGAGCAGAAACTTGGTCTTATTTACTTACTGCTTAACAAGTATATATTATCTGTTTAGTGACTGGGATTATTAATAAGAGTAAGATTAATTTTTTGCTCTTGAAGTGTTCATGATGCATTGAAGAAGATAGATAAGAATCAACAGTACCCCTCATGTACTACTGGTGGGAATGTAAATTAGTACAGCCACTATGGAGAACAGTATGGAGGTTCCTTAAAACACTAAAAATAGAACTACCATGTGACCTGCAATCCCACTGCTAGGTATATACCCAAAAGAAAAGAAATCAGTAAATCAAAGAGCTATCTGCACTCCCATGTTTGTTGCAGCAGTATTCACGATAGCTAAGATTTGGAATTAATCTAATTGCCCATCAACAGAAAATGAATAACATGTGGTACATATACACAATGGAGTACTATTCAGCCATAAAAGAGAATGAGATTCAGTCATTTGCAACAACATGGATGGAACTGGAGGTCATTATGTCAAGTAAAATAAGCCAGACACAGAAAGACAAACTTTGCATGTTCTCACTTATTGGTGGAAGCTAAAAATTAAAACAATTGAATACATGAAAATGGTAGAATGATGGCTACTAGAGGCTGGGAAGGGTAGTGGGGAGTGGGGGAAATGGAGATTTTTAATGGGTAGAAAAATATAGATAGAATGAATAAGATCTAGTATTAGGTAGCAAAACAGGGTGACAACAGTAAATGTAATTTATCATACACTTTAAAATAACTGAAAGAGTATAATTGAATGTTTATAATACAAAGAAATGATAAATCCTTGAGGTGATGGATACCCTATTTACCCTGATGTGATTATTACACCATATGCCTGTATCAAAATATCTCATGTACTCCATACATATATACACCTACTATGTACCATAAAAATAAAAAAGAATCAATGGTGCTAGGTGCTGTGAAAGAGGCAAGCTCTGTGTGCTTACATGGGGCATGGGGTGGGGACATCTCACACTCCAGATTGGGAGACTGAGGGAAGAGAGACAGGCACATTTAGGGGGCCCTCACCACCATCTGATGGCTAAAGTTTAAACCTTGATGTTTGGAGATGTTGGGAACTTGTTGTCCTTGGGTCTTAAATGTAAAGAATATGTGCTCAGAGGTGAAATTTTCCCTGCCGATTCAAAGGAAGCTGACTCTCAGCCCCATGGAATCTTTTGAACTGGGAAGTCATTACTATTTGATTACTCTGTTATCACAGAAAACTTAAGCAAACATTTTTTGGCAAAAGTAGTAACAACAATAGCTGTTTTAAAAATATTCTTTGATTTCATAGTCTCTGTTAAGGACGTTGCTTATAATTTTTGTAAAAACCATATAAAATAGTACTAAAATAGTATTACTCTACCTATTTTGTGAAAATGAAAACAGACATACAGAGATGTTAACTTAACAATTTAGGCACTCAGGTAGTAAGTTTTAGAGTAAGGGTTTTAGTCAATAATATACTGCCTTTTTGCAAATCCCTGTTTTTAGCTATATTAAATCTGCAAAAATTCCAATCTCTTACTTAGCCCAACTTATCCTTGCCAGAAAACACTTCCTGAATGATGTCTCCGGCTAGCTTCTAAAATGCTTTAAAATGCTCATTTTTTAAGTGTTTAAGGAATAAGACTCACATAAACAATTTTAGAGAAAGGAAACAAAAAAATTACATTCTAATATGAGAGATAGCAGGATACAAGAGCAGAATTAGATTCTTGTTCTGAACGTTGCTGCAAATTCCTTTATCCCCTTGGACTGGAGTTTCTAGAGAGTTTCCTCCTCTAGAAATTAAAGATGTGATCTACCTGATCTTAGCTCTCTCTTCCAACTCTAAAATTCCTTTTAGAATTTTAGATGTCATAAGGAAGTTATGACATTTCTGTCATGATTTGCGAACCAAGGAAGAACTTTGTTTCTTCAGAGAGATTGTCAAAACTGGCCACATTCTTGTCTGTGACAGTTGGGGAAAAATTCCATCTCAGGGCCATACCACAAATACTGTTTTGAATTCAGAGTATGCCCATCCATTTTCTCCATGGGATGTGCAGGGGTTAATGCATATTTCTTGGTTTCTAATGTTTTGCTGTAAGGATCTGATTTAAAAGCTCATTTCCTTACACACCAGGAGCAGTGTTTGTAGGTCAAGCTCCCACACTGTGAAATACTTGAACTCTCTAGAAAATATCCTGGGCGTATGATTTAACTTTTGGCTCAGTTGGTCTTGAATAGGGGTGTTGGAAAATATGGAACAGGGAGAAAGAACCTCACCAACACTGGTGCAAGAGCCTCAGTTTATTTCTAGCCTGCAATAATTCTTGCCAGTCACCTTGCATCTTGATGACTACATCCTTTCACTGCTTTCACACAGCAAAACTGAACGCTGGCTCTATCTGCCTGCTCTGCTTTCATGCTCAGGAGAGTAATCACTCTGGATGAAAAGACACATCTCCTGAAAATAAGGGAATGCTAAACAACTGACCGCGAGCCTCGAGCCTTCTCAGAGTCCTCAGCAGTTCTTGTCAATGCTTTCACTTGTTCGTAAGTTGTTGAACTCTCCAGTTCCCTAAGAGATTTCCAATGCTCACCACACTTCTGCTCCCTTTTAGTGCCCTCTTCCTCAGTCTTAGCAGATGATGTTGCTGTTCCTTTAGTGAGGACAGTTAGGTCCCAGGTAAGCCCTCTATCAGCCACCAGCTGGTACCTACCTGCTCTCCTTCTTCACATTCACGTGGGTTCCCATGATCTGTCTTCCTGTCTCAGAGGAGGGCTTGCTCCTTTTTCAAGTCCAAGTCCTCTAGGCCACTGACCTAAATCACGAATCCTCAGGTCACTCTGAATTCTGACATCACATTCCTATAGTCATTGTCCCTGTCTTGTGTGCCTCCACCCTCTCCTCCACAGGTTCCTAAAAAGGGAAACTGGCTTTGGTGCTATTTGTCCTTCCAGCCACTATCAAGTCTCTCTCCTCTTTTTGTGAACTCAAAATTTCCAGAGGAGTGGACTGTACTCCTGACTCTGCCTTCTTATGTCATACAGGTGTCTGGCTTTTGACTCCACCATTCCTTAACTGCTTTCACTAAGGTCACCAAAATTCCGTTTTCATCAAGATGTGATTGGCCTTTTGTAGTCCATGCCTTCATGGGTCTGTGTGTGGCACTTGGCTAAGGTGACCAATGCCTCTTCTTTAAAACATGGTGTTCCTTCCTTTTTCTGACGTTATGTACTTTTTTTGGAAGTCTCCATCCCAACCCGGTTGTGCTTCTCTTGCACACAGTCTCCCCTTCCTCTGCCATTATGGAAAATTCACCGAAGGCTGGATTGGGTGGTCATTATGAGTGAAGGTTTCTGAGTCAGATTGTCTCCTTTCTTTCCTTTCTTTTTTTGAGACAAGATCTTGCTCTGTTTTGCCCAGGCTGGAGAGCAGTGGCCTGATCACAGCTCATTGCAGCCTTGACCTCCTGGGCTCAAGTGATCCTCCCATCTCTGCCTCTTAAGTAGTTGGGGATACAGGCATGCACCACTGTGCCTGGATAATTTTTTTTTTTTTTGAAATGGTGCCTCACTCTGTTGCCCAGGCGTGATCTCGGTTCACTGCAACCTCCGCCTCCCGGGTTCAAGCGATTTTCCTGCCTCAGCCTCCCGAGTAGCTGGGACTACAGGCGTGTGCCACCACACCTGGCTAGTTTTTTCTAATTTTTTTTAATTTTTAGTAGAGATGGGGTTTCACCATGTTGGCCAGGCTGGTCTCAAATTCCTGACCTCAGGTGATGCGCCCGCCTCGGCCTCCCAAAGTGCTGGGATTACAGGTATGAGCCACCATGCCTGGCCTAGATCATCTCTTACTATCTGTGCTCCCATAGGTTCTTAGTAAACTCCTCTGCACCCCAGTTTCATCATCTTTTAAAATGGGTTTGATAACATTTCACATTGTTAAGAGGATGATTAAATCAGATAATGCAGGAAAAACACTTAATGTGTTCTTTTTTTTTTCAAAAAGAAAATCATTATGAGATAATTATATAAAGCAGTGATCAGAAATGAAATATCAGGTTTCCAATTTGCAGTTTTACAATAACAGCACACCAATATGCCATCATGCTTTAGGCTTTTCCAACTGTAAATATTATAGGAACTCTTGGAAAAATAAAAGAGAGGTGCTTTTCAGAATTTGTCATGAAAGAGCCAATTAGAATTTTTAGTTATTGAGGGACATTTTGAGGGATTTTAGAGCATCTAAGACTTAAAATAACTGGAGATCCAGCTTTGATGACTACTGGAGATTTTTTAATAACATTATTACAACTAAAATGAAAATTCAACAACACAAAGAATCTCGAAAGCACCTGCATTATACAATTATAATATATAATATACTATAATATATATAATATAATATAATATAATATATAATATACTATAATATATAATAATTATATATAATATATAATATACTATAATATATAATAATTATATATAATATATATTATACTATAATATATAATATATAACTATACATAATATATAATATATTATAACATATATTATAATATATAATATATAATTATGTATATAATTATATATACCTGGATTATACAATTAAAGCAAGTCATGATTAGGTTAAAAATAGGTAGGTTTGACCTTTATTTCTGATAAATTAATACAATTACCAGGGATTTACTGGCTTCTAAATATAAATATGATAATAAAATATACCTGAACCAAATAAGGTTGATTTCAAACCTATGTGTGGAGCCCATCATAAATTAGAGCAAATGACCATTAAAATTCTCATAAAATTATGATACATGAATTTTAAAAATCTTACAATTTTGACTTGATATTTTTGCTATTTCTTATTTCTTATTTGGTTATCCTAAAAAATAAAAAACCTATGTCAATATTTCAGATTTCTGTTGCACTTTCCCCCCCAAATTTCTATTTAACTATTTTGATTGGAAGTTTACAGAATCTTCTGAAGGTCATTAATCCTGCAGAATGTTAAGCTATTGCTTAGTAAATTTTTTTTACTCACTAAATAATGAGTATTTTGGTTTTCTAATTTTTTGCATCTGAACATTAATTATAATTTTACGTATCAGTGTGAAATGAGATTAAACTTCATAAGTCAACTTTATTATTAGATGGCATAACTTTTGATGTAACACCAATAAGGAGATGTAAATTTATCTGAATATATATACCATATATGTGTATATGTATATGTATATAAATACACACAATATTATTTACCTATATAATGAAATGTCATGATTAAATTATCACTTAGATAATTAGGTAGATATTAGTTTGGTGCAAAAGTAATTACGGTTTTGCCATCACTTAATGGCAAAACAGCAATTACTTTTGAACTAACCTAATAATTAGATATGTACCTAAAGACAAAACTATATACAAGAGCCAATAGAATACTGTATTGCTTATCAATTATTTCCAGGCTCACTTTAGACCAATTGCCTTAGTACTCAAAGATGTTTAATATTGTTAACATTTATTGCGTGGTTATTGTCTGCAAACCACTGATCCCAACAAGCCAATAAAACAGGTGCTGTTAATAACCTTATTATATGTAAGAGGAAAAGGAGGCAGAGGGAGAGTAAGTAATTTGCCCAGCATCACACAACTAGATGTTGGTAGAGTCAGCATTAAAAAGAAAGCTGCATGGCTCCAGAGACTATTTTTTTTCAGAGTTTACAAAAATGTATTTGTTTATGAAAGCCATGATTTAAAACATTTAAAAAAAGCCCTCCTGGGAACATAACCTGGGGAGAAATGTGGTGAGAGGGCAAGACTCGGCCACCCACGGGCATGTTACAAGATGTGCCCCAGCTCTCTGGGGTGAACTCTGCTCTGACTTCAGGCCAGAGGTGTCTGCCCCAGCAGTGCCCTGACAGCTGAGTGGTCGGAAGGCCCTGGCTGGAGAGAATTCATTTGGAACCTTTCTTCTTTTTCTTATTTTTCACTGGTGTTTCTTTCAGCGTAGTGTCCACTGCTACCTCTACCGGCTTTGCAGCTTTTTTTTTTTCCTCTTATCTTTTTGGGCTTCAGGGTGAAATCCTGGCCATCAAAGGCCTCAGAACTCCCTTCCCAGCAGGGGCCTCTGCGCTGTCCCTCTGCCCATGCTCTTTTTCTCCTTGGATGCCGGCTTCTGGACCTTGTATCTCTTAGGCTTTCCCGCTTTAGGCCACTTGGCCTTAGGCTGGGTTGGGGGGTAACTCTCCCCATTTTTACCTGTTGCCTCTTTGCTTCTTTTCTTCCCCCTTTTGCATTCCACTTGGGTCTTGGAAATGTCAGGCCCTGGAGCTGCGACCTGGGGCTTGTTCTTCAATGCTGCCATTTGCTTGGCAAAACGCTCCTGGGTGGTGAAGGCATGGGTTGTCATCGTGGTTTCGTTCTGTCTGGAGTGGAGGGTCTGGAATTACCCTTGGGAGTCTTCTTACTCTGTTTTTTCCCAAAAATGTAGTCAAGATCTGTTTTGCTCCGAGATGATAGGTCCTTTCCTTTTGTAAATTTCCCATGATGAACACGGTTTTTGAAGATTTTGGACTTTTCTTTAAGACTAAAATATTTCTTTTTCTTGTTGTCTAAGGAGTCTGCTGTTTCCTGCCTCTGGCAAGTGTTCAGTTCTGCCAGAAGCCGGTTAAAATCATCTTGATGGGCAATCCAGTTGGCTTCATTATTGATTGTAGCTTGAAGTCCCAGGTTGTTCTTTTTAACTTGAACTTTAATATGATCTGGGCCTCCTTGCTCCTGAACCCCTAAACCCCTTCCTTTAGACCACTCCATCTTCTCTAGTATCCTCTGGCCAAACTTAGAATCAGCATTACTCTAGGCAGTGTTTTGAGCATTCACAGCCCACTTCTGCTTCTGCTGCTGCTCAGCCAGCATCAACATGTCGTGGAGTGTGTGACACCGCGACCTCCAGACCTGAAGGACTTCGGCCACTGGGTGGGCAGCAAGATCTGGGACAATCTGGACAGACGGGACTCCCTTGCCAGGTGGACAGCAGCCCAGAGACTATGTTCTTAATTCCTAGGTGAAGTGGTTCCCTTATTTCACTGAATCCTTCTAACAACCTTAGGGGTAGGTGCCCTTTAGTTTGAAGCATATGAAATTGCTAATATTTATCCATTTTAACTTAATGCACAAACAGCACTTTCATCTGCTACAACCACATAGCATTCCTATTTTATATTTTATTTTATTTTATTTTATTTGAGACAGGGTCTCACTCTATCTCCCAGGCTGGAGCGCAGTGGTGTGATCATAGCTTACTGCAACCTGGAATGCCTGGGCTCACGCAATGCTCCTGTCTCAGCGTCTTGAGTAGAGGGATTACAGGCTCAAGCCATGATGCCCAGCTTATCCCCATTTTAATAAGTGGAAACAGTAGCTCACATTGTCAAGTAACTCACCCAAGGTCAAGTTGTGTGGAATGGAGCCAGGATTCAAATCCAGGGCCGGTGGATTTCACAGCCCATCCTTGCCATTACTCTATATCACAGTAGTATATTTTCTCATTACCCTTGTGATCTAATCTCTTTGTCCTCATTCCTTGCACTCAAACCACTAGGCAACCAGTGTCTTTGTACTCCCCAGATTCAAACTACTTTTGGGTAAGTACCTGTTGTTCTATTACCACTTCCAATCATGTTTAGCTTCAAATTTTATTGTCACTTCCTTTTCCATTGACTCTTAGACCTTAATGGCTCATGCTAATACATTTTGATTCTCTTCTGCTTCTCAAATTGTTTAATAAATTTTCCTTACAAGTAAAGTATCATATACTATGTGAGCTCTAGATGAAGGTAATTGGGGTACTTAGTGATTTCTGCAAGAAGCAGAAGTCCTATTTAAACTTTTGATGAAGAAGACACAGTATATCCTTATTAAAAGGCTGTAAGTAGTTTTGCTTTGATATTTTCCTCTATGACTTGTTTGGCTCTCATATAAATTATTGAATAGCTGTCAATATTTCCAATTCCTATTGAACATTTTCCTCTGGGACCCAGCCTCACAATGGATACTAAGTTCTGGCTGAAGTGCAGATTCTTATTCTAGTTAGGTTAATGCAGTATATGTTTTGTGAACAGGAAGTTCTTTACTGTAGAATAGCTATCAAAAATTCCCTGTGGGACCCAAGGACAAAAGAGATCAATATTTTACTGGCAGAAAATTTCACTAGAGGAAACTTCCTTTCTGTGTCTGTTGTTTTTTCTGTGGTCCTCCATTAGATAGCCTGACCCAATGGGGTTATAGACTTTGGGATGGGTATTGCTCTCAGCATAAAGGAAGAAGTAAAGAAGAAACAAATCTGTTTTAACTTTTCTTAGAAGGAAACATCACAAAACAGCTCTTGGAAAGGACGTGGGTATTAGTTTTTTCCATAAGCACATCATGTTAAATCCTGTCATCTGCATTCACGGACATTCATATTTATACAGAGCTTTCTGCAGTATAAGTCCAATAAATAATACATCTCTTCTATTTCACTGATTCTGAGGTAAGTTTACAATTATAACAACTAGGCAATGGATTCATGTTTTAAGCGAAGGGCACATTTTAGGCTTGCTAGGGTGACCAATTGTGGTAGTTTTTCCATATCAGTCCTGGTTTCAGCACTGAAAGTCCCTTGTCTTGGGAAACTCCTTAGTCCCAGGTGAACTGTGACAGTTGACCACTGTAGGTTTGGATATCAGGGGAACCAGCCCCCGATATTTCAACATAGGTTCTTTTCTATTTTCTCTAAGTGTTGGCCGGTCTGATAAATAAAGGGAAAGAGTACAAAAGAGAGAAATTTTAAAGCTGGGTGTCTGGGGGAGACATCACATGTTGGCAGGCTCTGTGATGCTCCCTGAGCCACAAAACCAGCAAGTTTTTATTAGAAATTTTCCAAGAGGAGGGAGTGTATGAATAGGGTGGGGGCCACAGAGATCACATGCTTCATAGGCCAATAAAAGATCACAAGGCAGAAGGTCAGAGCGAGATCACAAGGTCAGGGCAAAACTAGAATTGCTAATGAAGGTCCATGTCCCGTTGGGCACACATTGTCATTGATAAACATCTTAGCAGGAAACAAGTTTCAAAAGCAGAGAACCAGTCTGACTAGAATTTGCCAGGCTGGAATTTCCTAATCCTAGCAAGCCTGGGGGTACTGCAGGAGACTAGGGCGTGTTTCATCCGTTATCTTAACTGCATAAGGCAGACACTCCCAGAGCGGCCATTTTAGAGACCTACCCCTGGGAATGCATTCTCTTTCTCAGGGCTGTTCCTTGCTGAGAAAAAGAATGCAATATTTCTCCTATTCGCTTTTGTAAGAAGAGAAATATGACTCTGTTCTGTCCGGCCCCACAGGCAGTCAGGCCCAATGGTTATCTCCCTTGTTCCCTGAAAATTGCAGCCATCCTGTTCCTTTTGGGTGCCCAGATTTCATATTGTTCAAACACACATGCTGTACAAGCAATTTGTGCAGATAACACAATCATCACAGGATCCTGAGGTGACATGCATCCTCAGTTTACGAAGATGATGGGATTAAGAGATTAAAGTAAAGACAGGCATAGGAAATTGTAAGAGTGTTGATTGGGGAAGTGAAAAATGTCCATGAAATCTTCACAATTTGTGTTCAGAGATTGCAGTAAAGACAGGGGTAAGAAATTATAAAAGTATTAATTTGGGGAACTAATAAATGTCCGTGAAATCTTCACAACTTATGTTCTTCTGCCATGGCTTCAGCCCGTCCCTCTGTTCGGGGTCCCTGACTTCCCACAACATTTGGACAAATCCACCATGTGGTCTGATCAAAATTTTCTCTTTGTGTCAAATAGTAACGACAACAACAAAAACCCCACAAAACCCCAGTGCTTTCAACTCATATTTCCTTAATTAGAAACAGTCAAAGACACTGATTTCAAGTTGCAAGGAGCACAGCCAGATTTATTTACATACTTGATTTCATGTTTATTTTTCTTGTAACCTGAGGCTGAATGGTAGAAGTAAACATTCTCAGATCAAAATGGATTGAGTTGGGTCTACATTTTGAACATCAGGTATCTGAATAGATTCCATATCTGTATCAAGAGATTGTTTATTTTTACCATCTCCTCATTGCTCAGAAATAGGACTTACGATGACTCAAGCATCTTTACATTTGCAGGACCACAGTACCATGAGAGGAGATTCAACTCTCGGCTTCATTATTCTCATTTTGGTTGATTTCATTTACAGTTTATTGACCCACTGCACCATGCATCTTTTACTCCCCCTCTGGGAAGAAGTAGAAAACTGCATCAGTTTTTAGGACATTCCATATCAAAGAGACACAATGAAAACTGGCAGCAAGTGGCACTGCCATTGAGTGACTTCTCCCTCAACCATCTCTGCTATGTGGTGCAATTTAAGGTGGATGAATGGCATACTCTGGGCTCCAGGCCAGCTAACTGGCCCTGGGGGAAATCATTCACACCCACACTGATGCACACACCCTTTAAACTCTCTTTCCTGCCCTGCAGGCCTCCAGATGAAATCCTTATACTCCAGGAAGCAGCAGGTCCTTTCATTGCTGTCTCTGGGCTACAGGAATCAAAGAGCAAAATGAATGTTTTCTTCTGAGAACTGGCACTGAATAGAAGGAAGGAAATGCCTACTCCAATTCAAGCATGTTTTAATCTCTGGAGAAGTGGGTACTGGGGAGGGGCAATATTGGCTGAGGAATCAGTGGGAAAGTCATAAATTTTGTTTCTTATCCCAGCAACTAAAATTCTTCCTTTAGCGTGCCACCCACTCTTTTTCTCCTAAAAGGATTTGGATAATGAACAATCACTTTCTAAATTCTCAAGTTCAAAAATCTCTCAGTGGAGGAAGAAAAGGGAGTTTTTGAGTAAATCTCCAAAGGCTAGATGATTCATTGAAAAACATGCTCAGAAATTTCAAGATTCACACACACCTCATGAATATACCATCTGAATCTAATCTGAAGAATCTGGCACTAAAACAAATCAACAGTTCCTTACCTCTTCCTCTCTTTGACACTTTTAATATCTAACAAGGCCAACTCATTTAATTTTTTTTAAAAACAATTATCTCTCATTCAAAGATGGAGATGAATAATAAACACTAGTGTGATCGACTTCCCAAAAGTCTGACCCACAGTCAGACAAAAACAGATTGGTGGTGGTGTGGGGGGGGATTCTACATGTCAAGTGACATGGACTCATCACAACGTCAGTGTCCCGGAAAACTTAAAAAAAAAAAAACTGGTGGTGCTGGTGGCTGTTCTAAAGTAAACGAGATTTAAGAGACATGACAAGCAAATAGAATGTAGAAACTTGGAGCTTAATTCTTAATTGTGATAGTAGATTATAAAGGAGAATGCCTTTGTTCTTAGGTGCTACATGCTGAAGTATTTAAAGACAAAATGTCTGGACATGTTCAGCTTATTTTTAAAAGTTATCATCAATGAGAGACAGAGATAGACAGAAAGAAAAGGAGGCAAATGTTAAACAAACAAACAAATGCTGGGCTAAATATTGATTTGGAGCTCGCACTGGAAAAATTCCCTGTTGCTTGTTCAAGTCCAGGCAAATCTATGAGTTCACCAACTGGCTTCAGAGTATAAATTGGACTATTCTGACATGTTCTAAAGATCTATCGTTAGCCTGGCTTCCATTCAAGTTTTAGCTAACAGGAAGCACTTGATTCTCTGAAGAGGTGTGTCAGAGCAGAATTTCTTACAGATGTTCCTTACAGACCTTTTCCAAATTTGTTTCTCTCAATTAATTTTTCAATCAATTTCTACACCCACTTCATTAGATTTTAAATTTAATTTGCAAGTAAAATGGCATTTTCATTTTCTTGAGTAACTGTGTCCCTTCTATTCCCTCCCATTCCCATTTCTAGAATCTCAATTATGTTATGATATGTCCCACAATAATTGCCTTATAAAATGTCATGAACCATGATTATAGGGAGGCTATTCAGAAAAAATTCCCTCACTATCTATTCACACTAAAGCCTTGATTCATAAATTTGAAAAAAAAATTCCATGGTTATATGAGCCAGTGGAGAATCTTTGTGTTTTAATAGGTCAGATAGCCCAGGGTATTGGACCTGCTCATATATGGGAGTTTTTGAACATGATTTTAAAATAAGTCTTTGGGGCCTCTTTTAGCAATATCAAAAGTAGTTTGAAGGAAATTTACTTTTTTTAAAAAAAGAATCCTCATTGCAAATTTGACCATTTTATTCTTTTGTTGGGTCATCGTTTTTGAACATCTGGCAGTCAGCACATGGGTGCAAAAGGCTCGTTTTCAGCAGTTCCTTGGCAAGATCAGTAACCTAAAAATTTGGCCCCAATTCTTTGATATCTTTGAAAGACTAACCTCTCTGTCCATTACTTACTCTTTTGTTCCACTTGTACTCAAAGTTTCAATTTTTTTTTCTCAAAAGCATTCTGTAATTCAAGTCATTCCAATAAAAGCTTTAGTAATACTATGCTGGGCATTGTGTGGGGCAATGCAGGGGAGACATGGAGTAGTAGAATGTGGCCTCCTGGTTTGTAAGGAGAATGTGACCCTGCAAGGAAATAGAAGACACATGTGCTAAGTACTCTTATGTAGTGTATGGAATATTCCACATGGGAGTTGTAAGCAATGGATTCTTTACCCATGACTCCAGCACAATTAGAAGCTCTTTCCTCATTATTCAAGTGTCCATCTTCCTCATCCTCCAACATCCAGAGTCAGGCAACTACCTACTCTATTAGGATTAGTTGGGTTACCAGTCTAGAGTGAATTTCTTGAGTCAAAGTAAGTGACATTCATTTTATACCTTTAGAATCCATCAGCATTTTTGGTATATAGGAAGGCCTTGAAAATTATTGTAGCACAGAATGGGTGGCTGGCTGGATGATGAATGGTTATCCCAAAAGCTGACATTTCTACATACTTCCATAATTAGACCGATACAAGCTTCAGGGTTTGGAGACCTTTGGTTTCAATCTCTTACTGATATTGCTTTATGAACCCAGGATGAAATCATCATGGTGAGAAAAATGACAAGGAATTAGATTCTCTCATGTATATATCTGCTATCTTTTCTTTTGTAACAAACTGAAAAAATATAAGAGCATATCTTCATCTCTACTACCATGATCTTAGAAATTAGCTTCTGTACCTCCACTCACTACTTGCTCAATCTCTGGCCCAGTTTTATCATTTTATCACCAATTCCCTCTGGGACCAACTGTATCCTAGGTCAATAATTCAATTCTGGGACAACAGAGGTCCTTGCACATCTCTTCAGGTTAATGAGAAGATTGTAACACAGTCACTCGTTAGTAAGTAGAAATAAAGTCTAGGTTTAATGGACACACTACTTCCAGTGATAAAAAGTAATCCTTGAAATATTTTTAAAATATAAAGAGCTTCGGCTGGGCGTGGTGGCTCACGCCTGTAATCCCAGCACTTTGGGAGGCTTAGGTGGGTGGATCACTAGGTCAGGAGTTCGAGGCCAGCCTGACCAACATGGTGAAACCCCGTCTCTACTAAAAATACAAAAATTAGCCAGGTGTGGTGGCACGTGCCTGTAATCCCAGTTACTCAGGAGGCTGAGGCAGGATAATCACTTGAACCCAGGAGGCAGAGGTTGCAGTGAGCTGAGATTGTGCCACTGCACTCCAGCCTGGGTGACACAGTGAGTTTCTGTCTCAAAAAAACAAACAAAAAAACAAAGAAACCCCAAATATATATATATACACATATATGTATACATATGTATATATATATACGTATATATATATAAAGATCTTTGAGTCCGTCTGATTACTTCCACAGGATGGGTAAAGGTTAACTCACTTTCAAACCACTTGGATTAATAGTAGCACTATTTGTATAATATAAAGCCAGCTTCAAATAAATATCAAGAGGTTAATTCTATTAAATAACTTCTAAATTTTGTTACTTAGTACAATCAGTAAATGGTAAACGAAGTAAGGAAAAATACTTTTTCTTGAGTAAATGTTAAGCAAATGGTGGTATACATATAAACCCCACTGGTGACTTCTGCCTCTTTTTAGTATTATCATTGTGATGATTTGAGTTGCGATTACATGCCAGAATGATAAGTGCTTTACACATATTCTCTCTAATCCTAACAGTACTATAAATTAGGCTCTATTTTCCCTAATTCACAGATGAGAAAACTAAGTTTCAGAGGTTAAATAACTTGTCTTGGATCACACATGTAGGAAAAGCCTCCTGGAAACCAAATTTCACTATATGAGTTAATAAAATTAATGTCTGACATTGACCTAATCAAGGAATTTAGTGGTAGAACATGCTTGACAAGTGATAGAGTAGGTCTCATGTAAAACCAGAAAGTAGAAGAGGTCTGACTTCAGCACTTTCAGCCTTTTGATAATGTTCAGTACAGGATTGGGCCACCATTCTTTTCCTCTTTCCTCCACAGTCTTGTCTTAATGAAAATCACAAGAACAGAGCTATATAACTCAGTGAACTTAAGTTTTGTTATTTCTCTTAGGGAGATCAGAAGTTTTAGCCTCCCTCTAATTGTTAATAAAATGTTTTAACCATGTTATGAGGTGTAAGTTAGTAAGAGACAGGTATATTTTGAAGGGCCTTCCTTTTGCACACGAAATTCACAAAGATACAAATTTGTGAATTTCATGTGCAAAATTGGCTGCATAGTCATCTGTGTATTAATTATTCTGTAGATAATCATTCATTGAAGATATATTTATGAGTACCTTCAGTATGTCAAGCCCTATCTAGTTGCAAGACAGACTACACAATTTGCAGGTCTCAGTTCTCAATTAAAATATGGAGTTCCTTGTTCCAAAATTAAGAATTTTAAGATGGCGACAGCAGAGCATTAAACAAGGCATACAGCCCTTCCAAGCTCTTCTATGTAACTGTGTAGCTCACACATCCATGAAGCTGACCGTTGCTGGGTGCTCATCATATAATGGTGAGTAGAAACTATTTATCCCCTCATGTAATTCATAGTCTATTAAGGGAGACAGATTGTAAACCAATAATCACATTAAACAATTTGATTATTTGATAAAAATAAAAACACACTAGTAATTATATACCAAAATAATTACTCCAAAGGGAAAGAGTGAAGTTCCAGAAGATAGTTTATCAAAGAAAGATATCTAGGTTTATGCTCAGAGAAAGCTTTCAGGAGAAGTAATGTTTAAAGGATAGGGAGAAATAAACTAGGTGATGAGGGGAGGGAGGTGCCCTCCAGAGCAAGAGAGTATTTTATCAGAACATGCTCAGGTACTGTGGGGCAGGGTGTAGCATGTCAGAGAACTGAAGGAAGGATTGTGTATGGAGAATAAAGGGGGAGTGTGGTGGGAACCCAGATCAAAGAGATAGACACACCCAGACACTGAGCAAAACCTAGCCTTGTAGGCTTGTGTAAGGATTTCAGTCTTTATCTCAGGGACAATGGGGATCCACTAAAGAGTTTTAACCAGGGGGCCGAGAGTAAAGGATCTGAGGCTGAAAGGGGGACAGAGTGGATACAGAGCCACCATTTAGGAGGCTGCTGTGGCAGTTGGGCTAGAGATAATATTGGCTTAGCCTGGGATAATGGCCAAAGTGGTGGGAGATGTAGGGAGTTCTTTGGGCAGGCACATAGAGAAAGGAAGGAAAATCAGAAGGCTTGGAGAATTTCTGGATGAACTTGTATGAGTATGATGCTGGCAGAGGAAGTTTAAAATGAGGGCCCAAATCACATTTTGCTTGTCCTTGCCCATCCTAGAAACTAATTAGAAAAATGAGATAAATAAATATTTTGAAGTATGAGAAAGAACAAAACACTTTCCTCTTCTACAAACCCATCTCACTTTGAAGTGGAGAAAAATCAGTGATTTTGTTTAGTCCCTTGAGTAATGAGAGCTGTGGGTGGTCACAGTTAGAGGTCTGAAGCCTCCTCTAACTCTACAGGAGCTGGATTGTACTAAAATGTCAGATAAGTCTGGAGGGGAAATAAATCAGTAGAACAGCTGAAATGCAGAATTCTTGCTGTGTTCTCCCTTACCTAAGGGACAGCCATGGCTTTGCAACCGTTAACTTTCCTTGAAAAGGAATTCAGACTGCCTCTGAAAGATCTGCAGAGCTATGAAGGCTGAAATGCAAGTTATTCTTGCAAAGGTCTTTAAGTAAAACTGGCTGCTAAAAAACAACAACAACAAAACTACCCTTCCCTTGACATAGTCAACTTAAAAAATTGTAATGGAGCCTTCTTAGCTTTTAAATTGAGGAACAAGTGGGTAAGAACAAACCAGAATCGAGCCAAGATGGCCAAATAGGAACAGCTCCAGTCTGCAGCTCCCAGCCTGAGCGACACAGAAGACGGGTGATTTCTGCATTTCTGTTTGAGGTACCGGTTTCATCTCACTAGGGAGTGCCAAACAGTGGGTGCAGGACAGTCAGTGAAGCACACTGTGCACGAGCCAAAGCAGGGCGAGGCATCGCCTCACTCGGGAAGTGCAAGGAGTCAGGGAGTTCCCTTTCCTAGTCAAAGAAAGGGGTAACAGATGGCACCTGGAATATCGGGTCAGTCCCACCCTAATACTGCGCTTTTCAAACGGGCCTGGAAAATGGCACACTAGGAGATTGTGTCCCGCACCTGACTCAGAGGGTCCTATGCCCATGGAGTCTCGCTGATTGCTAGCACAGCAGTCTGAGATCAAGCTGCAAGGCAGCAGCGAGGCTGGGGGAGGGGTGCCCGCCATTGCCCAGGCTTGCTTAGGTAAATAAAGCAGCCAGGAAGCTTGAACTGGGTGGAGTCCACCACAGCTCAAGGAGGCCTGCCTGCCTCTGTAGGCTCCACCTCTGGGAGCAGGGCACAGACAAACAAAAAGTCAGCAGGAACCTCCACAGACTTAAATGTCCCTGTCTGACTGACAGCTTTGAAGAGAGTAGTGGTTCTCCCAGCACGCAGCTGGAGATCTGAGAAGGGACAGACTGCCTCCTAAAGTGGGTCCCTCACCCCTGAGCAGCCTAACTGGGAGGCACCCCCCCCAGTAGGGACAGGCTGACACCTCACTCGGCCAGGTACTCCTCTGAGACAAAACTTCCAGAGGAACCATCAGATAGCTGAATTTGTGGTCTCACGAAAATCCGCTGTTCTGCAGCCACCGCTGCTGATACCCAGCCAAACAGGATCTGGAGTGGACCTCTAGTAAACTCCAACAGACCTGCAGCTGAGGGTCCTGTCTGGTAGAAGGAAAACTAACAAACAGAAAGGACATCCACACCAAAAACCCATCTGTACATCACCATCATCAAAGACCAAAAGTAGATAAAACCACAAAGATGGGGAAAAAACAGAGCAGAAAAACTGGAAACTCTAAAAAGCAGAGCACCTCTCCTCCTCCAAAGGAACGCAGTTCCTCACCAGCAACGGAACAAAGCTGGATGGAGGATGACTTTGACGAGTTGAGAGAAGAAGGCTTCAGATGATCAAACTACTCTGAGCTACAGGAGGAAATTCAAAACAATAGCAAAGAAGTTAAAAACTTTGAAAAAAAATTAGAAGAATGGATAACTAGAATAACCAATGGAGAGAAGGGCTTAAAGGAGCTGATGGAGCTGAAAGCCAAGTTTCGAGAACTATGCGAAGATTGCAGAAGCCTCAGTAGCAGATGCGATCAACTGGAAGAAAGGGTATCGCTGATGGAAGATGAAATGAATGAAATGAAGCGAGAAGGGAAGTTTAGAGAAAAAAGAATAAAAAGAAATGAACAAAGCCTCCAAGAAATTTGGGACTATGTGAAAAGACCAAACCTACGTCTGATTGGTGTACCTGAAAATGATGGGGAGAATGGAACCAAGTTGGAAAACACTCTGCAAGATATTATCCAGGAGAACTTCCCCAATCTAGCAAGGCAGGCCAACATTCAGATTCAGGAAATACAGAGAACGCCACAAAGATACTCCTCGAGAAGAGCAACTCCAAGACACATAATTGTCAGATTCACCAAAGTTGAAATGAAGGAAAAAATGTTAAGGGCAGCCAGAGAGAAAGGTCGGGTTACCCACAAAGGGAATCCCATCAGACTAACAGCTGATCTCTCGGCAGAAACTCTACAATCCAGAAGAGAGTGGGGGCCGATATTCAACATTCTTAAAGAAAAGAATTTTCAACCCAGAATTTCATATCCAGTCAAACTAAGCTTCATAAGTGAAGGAGAAATAAAATACTTTGCAGACAAGCAAACGCTGAGTGATTTTGTCACCACCAGGCCTGCCCTAAAAGAGCTCCTGAAGGAAGCACTAAACATGGAAAGGAACAACTGGTACCAGCCACTGCAAAAACATGCCAAATTGTAAAGACCATCGAGGCTAGGAAGAAACTGCATCAACTAATGAGCAAAATAACCAACTAACATCATAATGACAGGATCAGATTCACACATAACAATATTAACGTTAAATGTAAATGGGCTAAATGCTCCAATTAAAAGACACAGACTGGCAAACTGGATAAGGAGTCAGGACCCACCAGTGTGCTGTATTCAGGAAACCCATCTCACGTGCAGAGACACACATAGACTCAAAATAAAGGGATGGAGGAAGATCTATCAAGCAAATGGAAAACAAAAAAAGGCAGGGGTTGCAATCCTAGTCTCTGATAAAATAGACTTTAAACCAACAAAGATCAAAAGAGACAAAAAAGGCCATTACATAATGGTAAAGGGATCAATTCAACAAGAAGAGCTAACTATCCTAAATATATATGCACCCTATACAGGAGCACCCAGATTCATAAAGCAAGTCCTGAGTGACCTACAAAGGGACTTAAACTCCCACACAATAAAAATGGGAGATTTTAACACCCCACTGTCAACATTAGACAGATCAACGAGACAGAAAGTTAACAAGGATATCCAGGAATTGAACTCAGCTCTACACAAAGTGGACCTAATAGACATCTACAGAACTCTCCACCCCAAATCAACAGAATATACATTTTTTTCAGCACCACACCACACCTATTCCAAAATTGACCACATAGTTGGAAGTAAAGCTCTCCTCCGCAAATGTAAAAGAACAGAAATTATAACAAACTGTCTCTCAGACCACAGTGCAATCAAACTAGAACTCAGGATTAAGAAACTCACTTAAAACCGCTCAACTACATGGAAACTGAACAACCTGCTCCTGAATGACTATTGGGCACATAATGAAATGAAGGCAGAAATAAAGATGTTCTTTGAAACCAATGAGAACAAAGACACAACATACCAGAATCTCTGGGACACGTTCAAAGCAGTGTGTAGAGGGAAATTCATAGCACTAAATGCCCACAAGAGAAAGCAGGAAAGATCCAAAATTGACACCCTAACATCACAATTAAAAGAACTAGAAAAGCAAGAGCAAACACATTCAAAAGCTAGCAGAAGGCTAGAAATAACTAAAATTAGAGCAGAACTGAAGGAAATAGAGACACAAAAAACCCTTCAAAAAATTAATGAATCCAGGAGCTGGTTTTTTGAAAAGATCAACAAAATTGATAGACAGCTAGCAAGACTAATAAAGAAGAAAAGAGAGAAGAATCAAATAGATGCAATAAAAAATGAAAAAGGGGATATCACCACCAATCCCACAGAAATACAATCTACCATCAGAGAATACTACAAACACCTCTATGCAAATAAACTAGAAAATCTAGAAGAAATGGATAAATTACTCGACAAATACACCCTCCCAAGACTAAACCAGGAAGAAGTTGAATCTCTGAATAGACCAATAACAGGTTCTGAAATTGTGGCAATAATCAATAGCTTACCAACCAAAAAGAGTCCAGGACCTGATGGATTCACAGCTGAATTCTACCAGAGGTACAAGGAGGAACTGGTACTATTCCTTCTGAAACTATTCCAATCGATAGAAAAAGAGGGAATCCTCCCTAACACATTTTATGAAGCCAGCATCGTCCTGATACCAAAGCCTGGCAGAGATATAACCAAAAAAGAGAATTTCAGACCAATATCCTTGATGAACATTGATGCAAAAATCCTCAATAAAATACTGGCAAACCGAATCCAGTAGCACATCAAAAAGCTTATCCACCATGATCAAGTGGGCTTCATCCCTGGGATGCAAGGCTGGTTCAACATACGCAAATCAATAAATGTAATCCAGCATATAAACAGAACCAAAGACAAAAACCACATGATTATCTCAATAGATGCAGAAAAGGCCTTTGACAAAATTCAACAACGCTTCATGCTAAAAACTCTCAATAAATTAGGTATTGATGGGATGTATCTCAAAATAATAAGAGCTATCTATGACAAACCCACAGCCAATATCATACTGAATGGGCAAAAACTGGAAGCATTCCCTCTGAAAACTGGCACAAGAGAGGGATGCCCTCTCTCACCGCTCCTATTCAACATAGTGCCGGAATTTCTGGCCAGAGCAATCAGGCAGGAGAAGGAAATAAAGGGTATTCAATTAGGAAAAGAGGAAGTCAAATTGTCCCTGTTTGCAGATGACATGATTGTATATCTAGAGAACCCCATTGTCTCAGCCCAAAATCTCCTTAAGCTGATTAGTAACTTCAGCAAAGTCTCAGGATACAAAATCAATGTACAAAAATCACAAGCATTCTTGTACACCAATCACAGACAAACAGAGAGACAAATCATGAGTGAACTCCAATTCACAATTGCTTCAAAGAGAATAAAATACCTAGGAATCCAACTTACAAGGGACGTGAAGGACCTCTTCAAGGAGAACTACAAACCACTGTTCAATGAAATAAAAGAGGATACAAACAAATGGAAGAACATTCCATGCTCATGGGTTGGAAGAATCAATATCATGAAAATGGCCATACTGCCCAAGGTAATTTATAGATTCAATGCCATCCCCATCAAGCTACCAGTGACTTTCTTCACAGAATTGGAAAAAACTACTTTAAAGTTCATATGGAACCAAAAAAGAGCCCGCATCGCCAAGTCAATCCTAAGCCAAAAGAACAAAGCTGGAGGCATCACGCTACCTGACTTCAAACTATACTACAAGGCTACGGTAACCAAAACAGCATGGTACTGGTACCACAACAGAGACATAGATCAATGGAACAGAACAGAGCCCTCAGAAATGATGCGGCATATCTACAACTATCTGATCTTTGACAAACCTGACAAAAACAAGCAATGGGGAAAGGATTCCCTATTTAATAAATGGTGCTGGGAAAACTGGCTAGCCATATGTAGAAAGCTGAAACTGGATCCCTTCCTTACACCTTATACAAAAATTAATTCAAGATGGATTAAAGACTTAAATGTTAGACCTAAAACCATTAAAATCCTACAAGAAAACCTAGGCAATACCATTCAGGACATAGGCGTGGGCAAGGACTTCATGTCTAAAACATCAAAAGCAATGGCAACAAAAGCCAAAATTGACAAATGGGATCTCATTAAACCAAAGAGCTTCTGCACAGCAAAAGAAACTACCATCAGAGTGAACAGGCAACCTACAGAATGGGAGAAAATTTTTCCAACCTACTCATCTTACAAAGGGCTAATATCCAGAATCTACAATGAACTCAAACAAATTTACAAGAAAAAAACAAACAACCCCATCAAAAAGTGGGCAAAGGACATGAACAGACACTTCTCAAAAGAAGACATTTATGCAGCCAAAAAACACATGAAGAAATGCTCATCATCACTGGCCATCAGAGAAATGCAAATCAATACCACAGTGAGATACCATCTCACACCAGTTAGAATGGCCATCATTAAAAAATCAGGAAACAACAGGTGCTGGAGAGGATTTGGAGAAATAGGAACACTTTTACACTGTTGGTGGGACTGTAAACTAGTTCAACCATTGTGGAAGTCAGTGTGGCGATTCCTCAGGGATCTAGAACTAGAAATACCATTTGACCCAGCCATCCCACTACTGGGTATATACCCAAAGGACTATAAATCATGCTGCTATAAAGACACATGCACACGTACGTTTATTGCGGCACTATTCACAATAGCAAAGAGTTGGAACCAACCCAAATGTCCAACAACGATAGACTGGATTAAGAATATGTGTCACATATACAACATGGAATACTATGCAGCCATAAAAAATGATGAGTTCATGTCCTTTGTAGGGACATGGATGAAACTGGAAAACATCATTCTCAGTAAACTATCTCAAGGACAAAAAACCAAACACCGCATGTTCTCACTCATAGGTGGGAATTGAACAGTGAAACTCACGGACACAGGAAGGGGAACATCACATACTGGAGCCTGTTGTGGGGTGGGGGGAGGGGGGAGGGAGAGCATTAGGAGATACATCTAACGCTAAATGACGAGTTAATGGGTGCAGGAAATCAACATGGCACATGGATACATATGTAAGAAACCTGCACATTGTGCACATGTACCCTAAAACCTAAAGTATAATAATAATAAAAAAAAGAACAAACCAGAATCAAATAGTATAGCAGGAGTTCCTTCTTCCTTTTCTTTCAGTGCCCTTACTTTCTCCCCACTATTCTGCCAGGGCTCCTATATCTTTTTAGTTGCTTTTGTTTTCTAGGGACTGAATTCATACTTCCCTGCTCAAGGGATTACTCAACTTGTTATTTTCCTTAAAGAAATTTTTACAAGACCATGTTTATCATATTAGGAATAAATGTGTTTGGAATTGGGGTGCTTTAAGCTCTCTGTTAATGCACAGTGCTTTTCGGCAGCTGGCTAACTCCTAGCAAACTTGACCTTACAAGTGGTCACCAGAATTAGGTACTAGGACTATGTACCAACCATGTACTAGGCACAGCTTATAAATACCTATTAAATTGAAACCCACCCAGTATTCAGTTAGTAGTATGGGTGATTTGGTGAATTAAATCTATAATGAAATCCTATCAAAATCTCTTCCTCCCCACTGATCTATCAGAATTGCTAAAGAGCTCAGCTAACAAGCCTGTGTGTGACAGTTCAGTGTTATGCACAATCTGCTTTCTTTGATCTTACTGTTGCAGAGAAATGGCAGGAAGTTAGGTATAAGGATTAAAAATAGGAGCATATAGACCAAATGTAGGCTGGTGACCTTTAAAAAAACTGATGCCTAATCATACTAGAAGCATGTTATACAAGTATTTCTTTTATAAGTGAAACAGATCTGCATGAATGCTTTCTTTTCTTCCACATATACATGATTTAGTCATCTTAATTAGAGTTGTATGCTTTGGGGTTTGATTTTGAAAAAACCAGGATGTCTTTTTGCCTGTTCTCGCTGATGCCAAAAAATTGATTATGAATTTTATAAACTGGTTTTCCTCAGTGAGGAAATTTCTTGTCTAATTTTAGCACTCCCCCCAACCATTCCTAAAACCATCGTCCGATGGATCTCCATGAATCAAATTGCATATGTGCACATCTCTCATTTGCATCTTTTCCTGATATTCATAAAACCTCCCACAAGTGAAAGGAAGGAAAGTGATGCTCATTCATTGGTTTCCTGCCCACCATCAAGGTCTGGGATCATAAATAAAGTCTGGGGCTCCACTTGCTGCAGAGACACAGTAGATGGCAGTGTGCAACACAGAAGCATGAGATTCCCGACCGTCTCAGCCTTGGATGGGCAACTGACTGGGAGGAGGTTGAATTTCTGGGCACAGATGCTGTTTTTCCAGCCTAGTCAGAGAAAGAGGTTGCCCTCCTAGGAAATGCTTTTTCTGCATAAACTTGGTTTTGCTGATTCAGTCAACTGCAGTTATTTGGGCTACTATGGCACCAAAGAATGTTAAGCTTCTTTAAGCCTGAAAAATGTCTGTACTTCAAAAGTCTACTTAAATGCATAAAATAATCTTTCGCTTATATGATATGCTAACCTCCTTGTGCTTCATATTTTATTAATTTTATTAAAACAAGATCACTCTGGATAACCTACAGATAAACACTCTGGACATTTCATAAGCACATGTTGGATATACCAGGTCTTGGTGGTTTGACTTTTCAGCATCATAGGTGGACTAATATGAGTACCCCCATATACTCTCAAAGACCACATTTAATTAGGTGACTGTGTTGGATATTTTAAATCATTTTTATATTTCTGCATAATATTTTCGCCAAAATTTAGTAGTAATTCCTCAATAGACTTAAAATATATTTAACCTTTTTTATTATAGAAGGTACAGGCAACTGGGGTCATTTTGCTGAATATTGAAATTACTTTCTTAATATAATTACTTTCTTATTATAAGCAAATAAATCATTTCTAGTATGATACTCACTATTAAACATTAGCAAAGGAGACCTTACTCAGCACCAGTAATAAATATTTTTTTTTTTTTTTTTGAGATGGAGTCTCGCTCTGTCGCCCAGGCTGGAGTGCAGTGGCGCAATCTCGGCTCACTGCAAGCTCCGCCTCCCGGGTTCACGCCATTCTCCTGCCTCAGCCTCTCCGAGTAGCTGGGACTACAGGTGCCCGCCACCATGCCCGGCTAATTTTTTGTCTTTTTTAGTAGAGACGGGGTTTCACCGTGGTCTCGATCTCCTGACCTCGTGATCCGCCCGCCTCGGCCTCCCAAAGTGCTGGGATTACAAGCGTGAGCCACCGCGCCCAGCCAGTAATAAATATTTTTAAAAAGAGAATTACCCTAGAAGAAGAGGTCTCAGAGGAAAGGAGATACGTTGTGTACAAATCATGTACAGCACTTAATTACCTTGAGATGTAATCATTTCAGCCCACACCCACACATATTTTCTCAAGCCTTCCCTCCTGGCCGGATTTGTGTCTTAGGATTAGGGGCTTTGCTCTGATCTCTGTTTCACAGTGTTTGGCCTGCATAGACTTTCCTACTTGGACTAATGTGCTCCATTGTGTTTGTCTTTCCAGACCTCTTGTTCATTTAGATTTCAGAGTTCTGTCCAATTCCATGGTCTCTTGGAATTCCCAGCTTTGGCTTTTCCTGGCCTGACTCATTCTGCTGGCATCCAAGGCTGGCCCAGTTAGGCTGAACGACTGGGCATTTTCAGAGTTGCCACCATTTGACTAGAGGTCTTGGAATTCCAAACTTGGGTTGTTGATTGCAGGGTTCTCCTTCCTCAGTGTCTGAGACACAGGCTTTTGGTGGTTGCCTTACCCCTTGTGTTAAATGCTGCTGTTTCTCAGGGCTCTGACTCTAGGCCCTCCTTTCTCACTCTGCACAGTTTTCCTGGGCTGTCTCCACTACTTTTCTGGCTCCCAGTTGCCATTCCACTTCCGTGCTGATCACTTCCAAGTCGTTGTCTGTAGCCTAGATCCCTTGCCTGACCTTCGGAACTGTAGGCCCTCACATCTATAGAGACGCTGACATGTCTCACTGGCACTTCTGTAAGACCAACATTTCACGCTTTGTTTATCCCACATACCGTTCTTCCTGCTTATCCCTCTGATGTCAGCATCCATATCTGTGTCTAGGCCAGAAATCTGATATTCATTCTTGATTTCTTTTTGTTCCTCCAAAGAATGACTAAGTCTTGTTGATTCTGGTTCCTAAATATATTGGGAAACTATTGAAATTTTTTTTTCACCAGTTTCTTCTGCTGTTTCCTTCTATCAGGCCACCATCATCTTTTACTTGGATCTCTGCAACAGCCTTCTAACTGATCTCCTTGACTTCAGCCTTGCTCCTTTGTAATCCACTTCCCATGCTGCCCCTGAATTATATCCCTTGAATGCTCATTTGACCATGTTTTTTCTTGCTTAAAAAAACCAAAAAAACTCTTCTATGGCTTACTTCCCTTGCTCTGACTCCTTCTTCTCAGCCATTAGGCCTCCACCTAGTCCACCTAGATTCCATTTTCTCTCTCTCTCTTTTTTTTTTTTTTTTGAGACAGAGTCTTGCTCTGTTGCCCAGGCTGGAGTGCAGTGGCCTGATCTTGATTCACTGCAACCTCTGCCTCCTGGGTTCAAGCAATTCTCCTGCGTCAGCCTCCTGAGTAGCTGGGACTACAGGCGTGTGCCACCATGCCTGGCTAATTTTTGTATTTTTAGTAGAGATGGGGTTTCACCATGTTAGCCAGGCTGGTCTCAAACTCCTGACCTCAGGCAATCCACCCGCCTCGGCCTCCCAAAGTGCTGGAATTACAGGCGTGAGCCACCGTATCCGGCTGATTCCATTTTCTCTTAATATCTATCCTGACCCTTTCAAGTTTGTGCGAAGCACTCTTTCATCTCCTCTATAGCACGATGTGCTTTCCTTACCATAACATTTACAGAACATGTTACATTTGCTAGTTTACTTGTCTCTAACCCTCACTAGTCTGCAAGTTCAGGAACTATACTTAGCTTGCTCATCTATTTTATATCTATTACTTAGGAAATTGCCCCAAATATTGCAGGGACATGGGATACAGGGGTATAGTAGTGTATTATTTGTGGTAAGAATACATGAAGAAATAAACTCATTGCAAATTATCACTGCATAATACTTGTTGGACACTTCCCGTAGGACAGTTATGGTGATGGGTAATTGGAATTGTGTTAGGGTGGGAGGAAAGCTTGGCTAGAAGAGTAAAGCTACAGCAATTATCTTGAATCCATTCATGTAGGATAGGTTCATTAACACTGGTTTGAAAGGTCTTTGATGATTTTAAGAAATAAACGTTACTTGCATCTGAAACAAGTCAAAATACATTCTCCTTTGTTTTATATATATGTAGATGTGATTAAAAAGGTATATATGTAACCAGCAGTCCACTGCAACATAATATAGAAAGTCTTGTCTACTTCACAACATTATTTCCCTTCTTATATACTGGTCTTATCTCCCTTCATCATGCTATAACATAAAGGGCATCAGCTGTGTCATTCCATGATTTTTTTTCTGGAAAGGATCCTAGTACTTAACAGAGTACCTCAAAGATAGTAGACGCTCAATAGATGTTCATGTGCTCTTGGGTGTTGCTGGCTTTCCTGGTAACTTCTGAAGAAGAATATTTATTTTGATTAGTTTATTTTCCCTAACGTCCTGACAATGGGTGGCATGCTACTAAGATGATGTATTGTGTTTAGATGATAGTTAATTGAAAGATTTCACTGCACAATTGAAAGATTTGACTCTCTCTACTGAGTTCACAGGACTGTGCTGACTCTGCTAATTAGTTATTATCTTTTCTTGTTTTGCAATAATACCATGCTAGGGAACTCACTAATAGAACTTCTAAAAAGCTGAAGAGCTAGTCAGGCAGACAAGTACTGACAAGGACGTTTAAAAGTACAGTAAAAGATCAGGCACAGTGGCTCATCGTGCTGTAATCCCAGCACTTTGGGAGGCCAAGGCAGGCAGATTGCTTGAGGCCAGGAGTTTGAGACCAGCCCGGCCAACATGGTGAAACCCTGTCTCTACTAAAAATACAAATATTAGCTGGGTGTGGTGGCACATGCCTGTAGTCCCAGCTATTTTGGAGGCTGAGGCACGAGAATCACTTGAACCTGAGAGGCAGTGGTGGCAGTGAGCTGAGATTGCACCACTGCACTCCAGCCTGGGTGACAGAGTGAGACTCTGTCTCAAAAAAAAAATAGTATGGTAGTTCTAATGAATCATATCTATCTCTTCAGTTAGGATGTAAACTATCAGTAAAATACAAGATATGAACCAGGCATGGTGGCTTATGCCTATAATCCCAGTACCTGGAGAAGCTGAGGTGAGAGGATTGCTTGAGCCTAGGAGTTTGAGACCAGCCTGGGTAAGACTCTGTCTCTACAGAAAATAAGTAAAAACTAGCTAGGTGTGGTGGCACACAACTGTGGTCCCAGCTACTTGGGAGGCTGAGGTGGGGGATCTCTTGAGCCCGGGAGATCAAGGCTGCAGTGAGCTGAGATTGCACCACTGCACTCCAGCCTGGGCAACAGAGAGAGACCCTGTCAAAAAAAAAAAAAAAAAAAAAAAGATATAGCAGGAAATGAAGATGGGATTTGTGATTCTGGATTTCCAGGTTCATGGATGAAGTCTGATGAGTTGCTATGACTGTCAAAATAGCATAGATTCATAGTTCCACGAAGGTAAAGGAATTAGGTTAGCACCTGTTTTAATTAAACTTTGATTGGATTGAATGCACAAAATAGAAAAATTATAAAATACACTGGTTTAAACAAGATAGAAGTTTATTTCCATCTCATGTGAAAGATGGCCAGAGGTAGGCAATCCAGACAGGTGTTAGTAACACATCAAGATCACACAGCTTGGGGGTGACACAAGCCTTAAATTCATTATCCAAGAGATTAAGATGATAATAGCACCTACCTCATAGAGCTAAGAAGATTTAATAATAAAAACCATATGAAGTACTTGAATAAACACCTGGCACATATAATATGCTCAATAGGTGTTATGTATTAATGTGAGGGAGCTGCAGATTACTCAAGTGATGAATAAATAGTAACTAACATTCTGATAACTTACATGGAGGAAGGATGAGGGATCTAGGAGAGGACATCACAGGGGTTTCTTATCTAGTTTGGAGGCTCTGGGAATACTCTTCTGAGAAACTAATGCCCCAGATATATCTGAAAGATGAGTAGGTGTTAGCTGGGTGGCCGGCTGGGGATGGTTCCAATCAGAGAGAATCCACCTGTCCTGGATTAGGAGGGGAACCAGAAAGGAGTGAAAGGAGGCTTTGTGTCTGGATTTCAGAAGATGAGGCTGGAGAGGAGCAGGGCCAAGGCCAGGAGGACACCTGTTAGGGATTTGGGTCCTTATCAGGAGAGTAATGGGCAACCACCAATGAGGATCAATCAGTTGGAGGAGGAAGTTACCATGAGGCTGGATCTCTGCTTGTGTCCAGAGCTCCCAACCACCAGGGGCTGATGCTCCCAGGTGGGACTGACTGTAGACAGCTTGCCTTGATGTATCTTACATCCTGGAGAAAGGGTGGGGCTCCAGCCTTTTGAGAGATCCTGGAGAAAGGGTGGGGCTCCAGCCATTTTGAGAGATTCATAGTGTGCATTTGATAACACATTGAATGCCAGATAACTGGGTGGAAAAGAAGCTTATTTTGATTCACACTTCCTCATTCACACAAAAATATTCTGAAAGCCCTAAACTAGAGGAGAGAATGTATGCATAATCTGAAAACACTTATATTTGGCTCTAGGAACCACAAATGTAAAGAGTTCAAGTGGCATGGTCACCTCTGTGTCCATATTCTTGCACTCCTGAAATTCCCTTGGATTCACACTGTCCCCCTCTGGCCCCTGCTTGGGGTCTGGGACCTACCAGTGAAAGAAGGGTGGGCCGACTTGGAGTAACTGAGCACTACTCATTTATTCCACAGTGGCTTATGGTTGTTGAAACTTACATAGGGACTCAGGTGAGAGCAAACTATTCTTGCAGATAATATGCTGTAGATGTGGAAATCTGTTGTCTGTTCTTATATAGCTATAAGCACACCATGTGCATAAAATGCACGAACATTATTCAATTATTTTTTAATATGTTTGACAAAAATTTTAGAGGAACAAAAATAAAGGAGTTCATTAATAGAACTATAGTAGGAACTACATGTTATCAAATATGTAACTATGGAGTCTAATTATCTCATCTCTGGTTTTTACTGTATTCTAAAACAAGTGTGGAAGTGGAGCACTCTACATATCCTAAGTGCCAAAAATATTCTCTTCATGAAATTCACCAGATCTGCAAAACACAGCTCCTTTTGAAGAGAAGAGCCAGGGAACTCCATTAGCAGGCTTCGATGGCATTAATAATTCAGAGAGGTGCCCTCTATCTTCTTTGAGATAGACAGAAGGGTCCCTTTTAATGTATAACTAGGCAGTAGACAGGAGAGGACACGGGTTGGAGAGAAGAGGAGGTTGCAAGCCAGCACTTGTCCCGCACCAGGGGATGGAAGCTAATTGTGAAAAGCTGCCCCACTACAGCTGCTGCCTTTTGAAAAATGCAAACTGTGTTTTGAGCAAACATATCATCCACTTGTAAGTATCTTAGATTCCTGACAGATCTGATTATTCCCTCCTCCCCACTAGTGGCTTCATCTTATCTAATTAGCATGTGTGAAAGTTGATTCCTTTTTTAAGCAGGAAACTATGGAAACGAAATTAATTTGTGATTTAATCTTAACTCATGGAAGCATTAATGATAATTAAAAATTATTTTAAAAATTAAAAAAATTTTCATGCACATTTTGGATATGTTGTCATGAGAGTATTAAGATATCACAGATAAGTGGCTTCCAATATTTCCAGCACTTGAAAGTTTAAAAAAATGGCACTTCTCTCTGAATTCAGTATTCCCGTAGTAATGGAGAATCTGGGAATCAAAGTGAGTATTTCTGGGAAAAAAAAATATTTCTCCTGGCAGACAAAAGCTTAGTAGCATGAAGTCAGTGTATGGTCCAGCCACAGTCAGAGCTGGCTGAAAAATGTAAAAGTCAATAAGGAATGATGTTTTTTGTTATTATCAATATCTGTTGAGGGCCTAGTAGGTGTTATTCAGTGATAGAGAAAAACTGGATTTGGAATCATCACTGCAGTTAAATAAATTAAATGAAAAAATGAAAAAAGCCTCATCATTATTGGAAAAAGGAGAGAAAATGTTCCATATTTAGCCATATCATATGTATCAGTTTTGAGATGGCAGAAGCCAAACAAAAAGATGGCTGGATGCATCATTAGAGTTTTTGGTTACCAAGGAACTAAGATTTGCTGCTGTGCCTTAGAGTTATAGAATCTGTAGTAGGGCAATGATCTTTGAACAGGTTAGAGAGGTCCTGGAGGTCCCTGAGACACTTTTAGTGAATCTGCAGAATCTTCCCTTTTCCAACTAAACATCTGTGGAAAGCCACATTTTTTTTCACATATTTAAATCAAAGCAACATATCACAACGGGTTCAGCAAAAGTAGATGTAAGAATCCAGATGTCTTTTATTAAGCAAAAATTACAGAGGTTTGCAAACATTCAAAACAATAGAACGCTTCTAAGTAATTGTTTTTGTTTTAGAAAATAGTTATTTGTTTAAATAAAACTATATTATTTATGTTAACATATAATGGTTTTATTTTAATTAATTAAATAGAGCTTTAAAAAATTCTCAGTTTGAATTTCTAATATTATAAATATGAAGAAATATAATTCATATGAACAAAAAGCTTTTTGGAGTTCTCATTTATGTATAAGAGTGCAAATGATATCACCTTACACTTGTAAGAATAATTTTTTTCTTTCTTTTTTTTTTTTTTTTTTTGAGATGGAGTCTCGCTCTGTCACCCAGGCTGGAGTGCAGTGGCGCAACCTCTGCTCATAGGTTCAAGCAATTCTCCGCCTCAGCCTCATGAGTAGCTGGAATTACAGGTGCCCGCCACCACGCCTGGCTAATTTTTTTATTTTTTGTAGAAACGGGGTTTTAGCATCTTGGCCAGGCTTGTCTTGAACTCCTAACCTCGTGATTCACCCGCCTTGGCCTCCCAAAGTGCTGGGATTACAGGCATGAGAAAAAAATAAATAAATAAAAAAGAGAAAAGATAACAAATGCTGGCAAAGATATGAAGAAAAGAGAAACCTTGTACACCATTGGTGGGAATGTAAATTAACACAGTTATTATGAAAACTAGTATGGGGGTTCTTCAAAAAACTAAAAATAGAGCTACCATGTGATCTAGCAATTCTACTTCTAGGTATATATCCACAGAAAAGAAAATCAGTACATTGAAGAGATATCTGCTCTCCTATGTTCATAACAGCATTATTCACAGTAGCCAAGATATAGAATCAACCTATATTCACCAAATGATGAATGCATAAAGAATCAGGATATTCCTCAATGGATGAATACATAAAGAAAACATGATACATGTACACGATGGAATACTATCGAGTCTTAAGAAATTGTATCATTTTCAACAACATGGAACTTGGAGGACATTATGTTGAGTGAAATAAGCTGGCACTGAAAGGCAAATGCTGCATGATTTCACCTATATGTGGAACGGAAAAAAATAAAAAAAATTGAGCTCATGGGAACATGGAGTAGAATCATGGCTACCGGGCACTGGGATAGAAAGAAGACTGAAATGGGGAGATGTTGGTTAAAAGGTACAAAATTTTCAGGAAGATAGAAGGAATACACTTTGGAGATCCATTGTACATCATGGTGGATATAACTAATGATAATGTATAGCACACCTAAAATTTGCTAAGATAATAGATTTTGAATATTTTCATGACAAAATGATAAGTATGTGAAGTGACAGGTATATTAATTGGCTTGATTTAATCATTTCACAGTGTATACATACATCAGACAATTAAAAAACAAAGGGTAAATCTGGGTAAAGAATATATCTCTTTTTACTATTCCTACAAATTTTCTGTGTCTAAAATTATTTTAAAATAAAATGAAAGAAAAAGTGACATTTTTGAATAATTAAAAAAGAGAGTGTAAGGATTCTTGAGATTAAAATCTCAAGTTTAAAGGGTCTTGAGATTACAGTTTAAAAAGTTTGAGCTCCTAACCTTACGTATCTGCCCACCTTGGCCTCCTGTAATCCCAGCTACTAGGGAGGCTGAGGCACAAGAATCGCTTGAACCTGGGAGGTGGAGGTTGCAATGAGCCGAGATTGAGCCACTGCACTCCAACCTGGGAGATAGATCAAGATTGTGTCAAAAAAAAAAAAAAAACAAAATAAAACCCAACAATGCTTGAGACCTGCTCCTGCAAGTATTTAACTCACAGAAATGGAGATAGCACCAGGTAAAAATGAAGTAAAAGCTGTGTAAGCTGTGTGTTCGGCCTTGCAGAACAGGAAGCCTGAGAAAGGAGAGGTTATTTAGAATGCAGTCTCTCTTGGGGAAAACATATATTCCAGCGATCCTCTCTACAGTGGGACTTCATTCACCCTCCAAATCCCTTTTTGGAAGTTTGTGTCTTAGCTTTCCTCTATTGTGACTTTTACTGCTCCTTCTGCTCTGGATACAGACACCATAAAATTTACTGTTCATCCAAGAACACTTTTGAGAGTAAAAAATGGAATTATTAATAATTACAGGACAATAGCCTTGCCTGGCTGCCATCTTTCTTACCCTGTCCAGTAAGTACCCCTAAGAGTAGAATTGTTGAGTCAAAGGACGTGAAAACTGTGTAGATCCTGTCCACTCATGATTCTATCAGGAATAGGAACACCAATGATTACATTAGCCACGAAGTGATTAGGTTTCAACAGTGCATTTCTGTATTTGATCTCCAACACATTTTGCTTTTTAAAGTTGAGTTCTGAAATTAGAGACAAGAGCAGATGGCAGTAGATTCACTCTAATTCAGGGAGTTATTAAGAAATTTTGAATTTTTTTATTATATAATTTGAAGCATGCTTTAATGTCATCATCACAAACGGAAGGGTGGGTTGATGAGTTTACTCAGATTAGGGTGGTACAATCTTTGGGGCGGAGCCTCTGACTCTGATTGGTTGGAGAATGTTTTCCAGGCAGGATAAAAATGCCAGTGTCTCTGCGCCGAAACTCAGAGAGGAGCAGACGTCTGTAGAGGTAGAGACGCGCAGGCTTCGGATCTTTCAGACTTCTGCTGGAAGTCTCCAAGTCAAGGTAAGTTATACCTTCTGTTTAAGCTATTTCCAATGTCCTATTCTGTCTTTGGCTACAAACTGGTGTTTTCGAATGCCTTTAACTATTTATTTTAGAGGAGAAAGAACTAGTTTTTTCCTGTGCCAGGGAGCTTTCTTCACCTTTAACTATAACTTTGCCATTTAAATTTTTACGTATGAACCTCAGGTCACTCTTTGCATGAACTTGTATTTTTATGTGTTTTCAACTACAATTGATTTGCTGTTTTAAAATGGTTTCTTTTTATTTTCCAACATTTCTTAAAAGATTTCTGGGTTTTCGGCCGGGCGCCATGGTTCGCGCCTGCGCTTTGGGAGGCTGAGGTGGGTGGATCACGAGGTCAGGAGACCAGCCTGTCTAACATGGTGAAACACCGTCTCTACTAAAAATACAAAACTTAGCCGGACCTGGTGGCACACGCTTGTAATCCCAGCTACTCAGGAGGCCGAGGCAGGAGAATTGCTTGAACCCTGGAGGCAGAGGTTGCAGTGAGCCGAGATGGAGCCACTGCACCCCCAGCCTGGGCGACAGAGCAAGATTCCGTCTCAAAAAAAAAAAAAGACTTCGCTTCGGGTTTTCACTTAAATATACTTGACCACTTTTAGTAGTTGTGTCATAATTAGCTGAATCATTTTATTATTGTTAGATAATTTGATGGTTCCTGATCATTTGGGATGGTAGTTAACACTGAAATGAACAACTTGTGAATAAGTGTAGCATTTTTTTTCTTTTGTAAAATTGTTTTCTTAGATACATTCCAAGGTGGGTTAGGCAATTAGATTTCCAGCACCATGTTAAATTTCCCATTAAATTGAAAAAGATAACAGAATTAAGAAAGAGGTAATCTCTGGTTGTCTGCCAGCCAGGCACCATGAGATTGGAATGCTGACCAGGACTTGGAAGACAAAGTTTTATGTGGGCAGATACCCTGTTTATTACACAAGTTTGTGTTTCCAGAGTCCAGTTGAGCCAAGAGCACAAAAGGGTCTCAATAAGTATTTGTTGGAAAGAGATTAGAGAATGTGTTCTGGGATGTAGGACAGTTCTAGTAACTCAGTCTTAGGCTGGCCTCAGTGGTGTTCATCACTTCCTCTCTCTGGTAATGTTGATGCTGCTCCTCTTTCTGTCCCTCATTCTGTTACTACTGTCACCACTGAATGTGTGATTTGTGGGTACTTGGTAAGAAGTTCTGCTAGTTACTGCTCAGTGCAGGCTCTTATTGGAGAACAGTCCTCTGTTCACATCATCTCAAAGGTGCTGTCCAGCTTTGTGAGGCTGTCTTTGGGTCATAGGTCTAGCCTGGTCCAATATGCTGTGCCCAGCATGTCAGACAGCTCACTCAAAGAATGACAGCCATGGTGGGAAGTCCTCTAGCAGCACCAGAGGCTCTCAAGCTTTGGGAGCAGTTGGGGTAACTGGAGGGCATCTTCTTTGTCTGGAACATCTTTTTGGTTTGTATTCAGGCATGATTATTTTGGAGAAGTTAATGACTATTACATTTTCATTCACATTAATTCAAGCCTTAATTAGTTTTCTTAGAGTGCTTTAAAACATTTCATCTAATAACACTTTGTCCTTAAACTTGACTCTTTTATGGGCATCTCATTTTGCAGTGGATTTTGCTGGCTTTACTCACATGTGGTAATTTTCCTGGAAATTCTGAGGATTCCTTAGAGTCACTTTTCTGTGATGATTAACGTAGAATTGGCTTTATTTTCATGATTGAATTTAGACATGAAAATTCTTTTTCCTAAACTGCAGGTGATCTACAAAGAAATACTGAGTGGAGACTATACTGAGATTCTATTAAAGACCCACTTGAATTCAGCCCCCATTAGAAGAAACTTTGGCCAGAGCAGCCAACACATTACCTGGAAGTCTTCAGACTAGGTAAGCCGCACTGTCTGAAAAGAAAGTTTCCACTGTCCTATTTCTGTCTTGTGATTATCTAGAGTTTGAAGAGTTTTGAAATCATTTTTATCACCATGACTACATTACTGTGATTCTCTAGCAATTTAGTGTCACTTTCCTATACAAACTACAGAAATATTATTTATTTTTTGTTATTCTTAGTTAATTTCTTAGTTAATAAATTTATTATTTATTAAATAATATAATTCATGTATGTATGCCAATAACTTATTTATTAATTTATATTATTTAATCTTGGATTTAGACTATTGGAGAGTGGATTGTGTACTGCGGGCTCCCAAGTGCTTCTAGAAGCCGATAAAGGATCATTTCAGTTTACTTCACGGCTAAGGAGTAACCCTTAGGAACCATGGCCCAATACCTGCAAGCAGAGTCGTCCTGTCCAGTTTGCCTGGAGTTTTTCTCCTGTCCCATTTCTCTCTCTTGTACACACATTTTCTGCCTTGATTGCATCCAGAATTGGATGCTAGAAAACCATGAGTTTAGAGTGGTGTGCCCCTTGTGTCGAGACGTGGTGAAGGCACCTCCTATGGAAGAATGGCAAATAAGAGCCCTAACACTTATCACCAAGCAGCAGGATGGCCGACTTGAGGAAAGTCTGCACGTGAGGGAGCGGCTCCGGCATTTTCGGGAGGATGTGACCCTGGATGCAGCCACTGCCAGCCCCCTCCTTGTCTTCTCCAATGATCTGAGAAGCGCTCAGTGTGGGAAGATCCACCACGACCTGACAAAAGATCCCAGGCTGACCTGTGTCCTGGGTACTCCCTGCTTCTCCTCCGGCCAACATTACTGGGAGGTTGAAGTGGGAGAGGTGAAGTCATGGTCCCTGGGCGTCTGCAAGGAGTCGGCTGACAGAAAGAGCAGTGATTTATCCCCTGAGCATGGCTTCTGGATCATTAGCATGAAGGCAGGAGCAATCCATGCTAACACCGACCTGGAGAGAATTCCTGCAAGCCCTGGCCTTCGCCGTGTGGGAATTTTCCTGGATGTTGACCTTGAAGAAATCCAGTTTTTTGATGTTGACAATAATGTCCACATCTATACACATGATTCTTTATTCTCTTTGGAGCCTTTGCGTCCATTCTTCTGTGTTGAGCTCTTGGGGGAAGGGGAGAGTGGCAACATCCTGACCATCTGCCCATGAGAAAATCAGCCCTTCCTAGAAGCTTTCTAAGAGGTGAAAGAGAATTTTGGCCTGAGAAAGGTCAGCATGATTGAGGAAGAGGTAGAATGCGCTATAGTGCAAAGACTTGGTAAATTTTTAAAGTAGATTTTGTAGACTTTGTAGCAAAACGATTTTTGGATTTTTGGGGTAAATTTTGTAATATTTGTAGCTAGGTAACTGGGGTCTTTAGGGATGTTATTAAGTACTCTAAGCCTCAGTTTTCCAGTCTGTAGATGCCGATAGTTGTATCTCAGTCAAGCAGCTGTGGTAATTAGAGACAATACTATGCCTTTGTCTTATAGTAAATAACAAATAGAGAAATATTAGATTGTAAGTAAGCTAGATATTAGGTTTTGTGGATAGACAATATCTTTTTCATTATTTCAAGCTATTTTGTGTAATTCCTGATAATGTCTGAGGAGGAAAAAAAATTAAACAGCCAGTATGAGTTATTTTGTTGATATGGCATGAAATTTCAGACAAACTGGTATTGGGGAAGAACTAAGTTTTTCATTTTTATTTTCTTTGAAACACAGCCACATAAGGTTTCTTGAAAGACAAAGAACTTTGACCAAAATGTATTGTTAATGGTGATTCATATTCTTATGGGAAGTGTCATTTACCCATCTCAATAATTGGACTATTGTGATTTGTAAGAATTCTTATCAACCATGTTAACTAACACATTCATCAAAAATTGTTTTCAAGGTTGCTTTTGGATTTTTTTTTTTTGTAGAATTTATATTTTTTGCAAATAAATTTATAAAGCTTGGATGTGTTCATGTTTGTGCTTTTTGGTCCGTCTCTCACATACAGTCTGAAGTTTGTACCCCTCTTCCTCCACCACATCTACATGGTCCCAGACTGTGATTTCCAATACGTCATCCTTATACTCTCATGATGGCTCCTTTTCGAACTATTCAGGTCTCTTAGGGTTGTATTTTTTCTGATTTACTGAGTCAGCCACTTCTGAGATTACAACTGCCCCAAAAGGGCTGGGATCTGAGCATGTTCTGGAATCTGTCTTTGACTTCCGTTCTAGAGAGACCCAGAATTGTCATTTCCCTTCTCTTTCCAACTTCCTTGGGAGTAGGGAGATAGCCACTTTCCGCTCCTTATTCTCTTTTGATCTCTACAACTTTATTTCAGGGGACTCATTGCCCTTCCCTAACTGGGCAAAATTTCAGGATACAAAATAAATGTACAAAAGTCACTAGCATTCTTAAATACCAACAAGAGTCAAGCTGACAGCCAAATCAGGAATGAACTCCCATTCACAATTGCCACAAAAAGAATAAAATACCTAGGAATATAGCTAACTAAGGGAGGTGAAAGATCTCTACGAGAACTACAAACCACTGTTCAAAGAAATTAGAGATGACACAAACAAATGGAAAAACATTCCATGCTCATCAAAAGGAAGAATCGATATTGTTAAAATGGCCATACTGTCCAAAGCAATTTATAGATTTAATGCTATTCCTATTAAACTACCATTGAGACTCCTCACAGAACTAGACAAAACTATTTTGAAATTCATATGGAACCAGAAAAGAACCTGAATAGCCAAGGCTATTTTTTAGCTAAGGCTAAGCAAAAAGAACAAAGCTGGAGACATCACAAGGCTACAGTAGTATAGTTTGTATCAGTACCAAAACAGCATCGTACTGGTACAAAAACAGACATATAGACCAATGGAACAGATTAGAGAACCCAGAAACAAGACCACATACCCACAACTATTTGATCTTTGACAAACCTGACAAAAGCAAGCAATGGAGAAAGGATTCCTTTTTCAATAAATAGTGCTGGGATAACTGGCTAGCTATATGCAGAAGACTGAAACCAGACCCATTCCTTACACCACATACAAAAATCAACTCAAGATAGATGAAAGATTTAAATGTAAAACCCCAGACTAAAAACCCTGGAAGACAACCTAGGCAACACGATTCAAGACATAGGCATGGGCAAAGAGTTCATGACAAAGATGGCAATTGCAGCAAAAGCAAAAATGGACAAATAGGATCAAATTAAAGAACTTCTGCACAGCAAACGAAACTATCAACAGAGTGAACAGGCAACCTAAAGAATGACAGCAAAATTTTGCAAACTATGCATGTGACAAAGGTCTAATATCCAGCATCTATAAGAAACTTAAGTGTGCAAGAAAATAACCAAACAACCTCGTTAAAAAGCGGCAAAGGACACTAACAGAAGTTTTTCTAAAGAAGACGTGGCCAACAAGCATATGAAAATAAGCTCAACATCAATGATTATTAGAGAAATGCAAATTGAAACCGCAATGACGTACCATCTCACACCAGTCAGACTGGCTATAACTAAAACATCGAAAAGTAACAGATGCTGGTGAGGTTGTGAAGAAAAAGGAATACTTATATACTGTTGATGGGGGTGTAAATTAGTTCAACCATTGTGGAAGCCAATGTGGTGATTCCCCAAAGACATAAAGACAGAAATACAGTACTCTAAAAAAAAAAAAAAAAAAAAAAAAAGAAACTGGCTGCTTATTGTAATGACCCAAATGTTTATTCTCCTTAATATTGGGATTTAGAACTTCCTGTAAGACAGAGGCTCTTGTGCAGGCCTTGCTCTTTTCATAGGAAGCAACCAGGAAAAAATGGCGAAATGTTCTACCCCTTAAGAACTTACTGTCTTTGGGCAGCCTGCAAATATTGGCTAAGAATCTGGTGGAATGCTGTTGCTTCTCATAGGTGGCAGATTCAGTTGTGCCTCTAAAGTGTATGTATAGATGCTGCACGCATCTATCTCAGTCCTTAGCATGGCAGCTTCTAGGAACCTCCCTTAAGGGACAGCTGGTTCTCTCTCCTTTCCTACTTATAGTTCTCTTCCTGTACCGCTGCTGCTTGGAGTTCAGACAATTGGGCCACAGGGATGAGGGGCCTGGGAGAACAGTGAACTGGAATGAGCCTACACTCCTGAAGGCTACAGGGATCCCTGAGGGCTACAGAGCCATTCTGACAGCGCTGGGACACTTACCTTTGTCTTCATTAATGTGATAAAGAAACCCCATGAGGCTAGTTTACCTGCATAACAAACCTGTGCATGTACCCCTGAACTTAAAATAAAAGTTAAAAAAAGTATTCTTTATCTCAGCAAAGATAAATGAGAAATATTTGAGGTGATGAATGTGTTAATTAGCCTGATTTGATCGTTCCACAATGTATACATGTATCAGAACATCATACAGTACCCAACAAATATATACAATTATTTGTCAATTAAAAACAAAACTTAGAAAGAGAATAAACACTTTCTGTTTTAAGCCACTGTTATTTTTTGCGTTCTGCCTGCCCTTGAACTTATTCCTAACTCCTGTTCTATTGTACCAAGATTTCTGAAGGCCTGCTGGGCAGCCTCAAAAACGCTTTTTATTTTGCTTTGCCCTTCTCAGCTCTTGCCATTAGAACTTTGGTGAGCGTCTTCCAAGTGTCTCACAGTTTGCCCTTGGCTTCCTTCTCCTAGCTTTCTATGACCAGCTTCAATAAATGAAAAAGTAGAAGTAAAACGTTCCTCAGTTGTATTTTTTAATGGAAAATTTTAAACATACAAAAATAGAGAATAGTATAATGAATCCACATGTACCTATCACTCAGTTTCAATAATAGCAACAATGGCCAACCTCCTGCCCCCCAGATTATTTAAGATCAAATCTTACACATCATATTATTTCATTCATAAATTCTTGTGAATATCTCTAAATGAAATGTACTTAGGAAAATGTAATTATGATGCCATTATCATACATAAAAATGAATAATTCCTTAATATAATCAATGAATAATTCCTTAATATAATCAATGAATAATTCCTTAATATAATCAAATATCCAATCAACATTCACAATCCTTTCTGATTCAGCTGTGAGGGTTTCCATTTAAGCAGTTCCAGCTTTTCTGAACTGGTCTAACGAGTGTTTGCTTGCATTTGACTCTTTGTGTTTTCTGTATTTAAGATTTCCAACTTCAAAATAAGCAGGCACTTTTTTTTTTTCCAGTCGTCTTTTCGATACTTAAGAAAAACCAACTAGGGCTCTCCTCACTTCCTCCTCATCCCCAAGTCATTATACCACCCTAATGCCTGCCTGGGGCTCCTGAGCATCCCTGCCACAGTCACCCAGGTATAGTTTGCTTTAAGAACACCAATGATCTTAAACTTCAACTTTCAAATTTGCGTCCAGGTGAAAATGTGAAAAATTCACATTCACAGATAGCACGTATTTGTCACATTCTGAGACATGTTACTTAAGCAACATCTCAGTTCTTCGGCCTCCTCATTTGGTTCTGGAGTAGCATTGTCTGAAGATTGTTTCTGTTTTCTTTATAATTTTCCTCAGTAATGAGGGAGTAATTTCTGGGATTAGTGGCCAGATCCACTCTTTACTGAACCTGTGGGCTCTTAGTGTGGGCGGATTATCTAGCGGTAAATGTTCTCTCAACAAGTGAAGACATTCCTTTTTAAGAAATTGCATTAGGGAGCATAGGTTTGTGGATGATCTTCCAAATCAATAGCAAGGTGAAAATGAATCTATATTTCTTCCTAGGAGAATGATTTAAGTATCAAAGACTAAGAGAGGCCTTTGGAAAAATGGAAACATTCGTGCCAAAAGCACCTGTTCATGGTTTTGCCACTAAAAACCACAAATTAGGATTGGAGATTTTATCCAATTATGTTAGAAAAATTACTTGATTCAGTCTTCGCTCAGTTGAAGGAGTTGTGCTCAGTTGCAATGATCATCTAACCTTTGTTATAGCTAAAGTAAAATTAAACTAATTTTAATTAGTCTTTAATTGTTTAAGATGACATTTCAAATAAAATTTTTATTATTTTTCTATAAAAAAGTTCTTCCTCTTTAAAGTTTATTTTCCATAAATATTTATAATCACTCATTTGCTATGTGCATATTTTGGGATTTTTTTTTTTTTTTTCACCCAGGCCAGAGTGCAGTGGCGCTATCTCGGCTCACTGCAAGCTCCGTCTCCCGGGTTCATGCCATTCTCCTGCCTCACCCTCCCGAGTAGCTGGGACTACAGGCACCCGCCGCCGCACCCAGCTAATTTTTTGTATTTTTAGTAGAGACGGGGTTTCATCGTGTTAGCCAGGATGGTCTCGATCTCCTGACCTCGTGATCCACCCGCCTTGGCCTCCCAAAGTATTTTGGGATTTTTTGTGCTTCAGACTTTTCTTTTTTTAGAAACTGATGTTTATTTTCCATTAATCTTATTTCCATGTTGCTTAAGAGCCTGTGCAAGGGCAGCTTAAGACCATTCAGTGGTTGCTTCTACCCATTCAGTGGCCTGAGACTGGAAGCTGCAGACCAGTCTTCCGTGGCAGGCTGAGCACTCCAGTCTTCAGAAGGGAACTGCTGAATAGTCACAGAGGGCACCTGCGCATCTTCAGACCAGTCTGCAACCTCAGGCTGAGTAGCAGTGAACTCAGGAGCTGAAGCAGTCCATTCACCCTGGAATTCCTTCTTGGTCACAGCCTTTTTGGCAACAGCCTGCTCTTCTTTTTCAATCTCTTCAGGATCTCTGTAGAAGTAGAGATCAGGCATGACCTCCCACGGGTGTTCACAGGAAATGGTGCCACGCATGCGCAGAACTTCCCGAGGCGGCATCCAGCACGTCAAACCCACCGAGTGAGCTCGCTTGTTGTTGCATGCGATGGCAATGTCCACATAGCACGAGCAGAATCTGTGTTACAGAGCAATGGTAGGTAGGTTAACATAAGATGCCTCCATGAGAGGCTGGTGGTCAGCCCTGGGGTCAGTAACCACAAGAAGCCGTGGCTCCCAGAAAGGTGCCTGGATCTGGTTAGTGAAGTTTCCAGGAGTGAAGCGGCCAGCAATTGGAGTGGCTCCAGTGGCAGCAGCAAACTTCAGCATGGCCCTCTGGCCAGTATTCCTGGAGGATATAACACTGACATCTGCAGGGTTTTCAATGGCAGCAATGGCACCAGCTGTCAGCAGAAGCTTCTCCCAGGTCCTCTTCAGATTTATGATGTAGATGCCATCACTTTTCCTTTTACAGATGTACTGTTCCATCTGGAAGTCAAGATTGGTGCCACCTAAGTGGGTTCCTGCTGCAAGGACATCCTTCTCCTTCATTTGCAGGAGATCAAGGCCTCCGGACATTGCGAAAGTTTCCCTTTAAGTTACAACAGAAATCCAGAACAATGCTGTATGGACCCCTCTGTGGGTAGCGCGGAAAGGCATCAGACTTTTTTAACCAGGCAATAAATGCATGGGGTCCAATATTTAAAATGCCACATAGTGAAACTGTTTCCTGACACTCCCCATTTATTCATTCTCCCTGAAAACGACTCCTGTTACCAATTGCTTGAGGATTCTTCCGAAGGTATTCTATATGTGTATATATATGTATGTATTTCACCTATATATAAATTTAGTACTACCTATACATTATTTTGCACCTTTTTTTCACTTGAGAATATTTAAGGAGATTGACTTCAAACAGTCTTTTTTCAGGACTCAGATAATACTTTTTGTACTACATTTATCAACTTAGTCAATTTTGTGCAAACAATTCTCAATCAGATTTATAAGCATAAATTTTCCCTTAAGTTTTTCTAGGAAGTCATTAACACCTGTCACTCCAAAATGCATGACATCGTAGCTGCCATCAAAGGACTTCTAGAAGATCTAATTACTACAAAATATCAGTAAAATCAGATTGACCTCAAACCCTGTATCTTTCAAAAAAGAAATAATTTTGTTTTTCAAGCATTGTTATTGGGTATAGTAAAAATGATTTTTTTTGTTTTGTTTTTTTGTTTTGAGACAGAGTCTTTCTCATTCTGTTGCCCAGGCTGGAGTGCAGTGGCGCAATCCTGGCTCACTGCAACCTCCACCTCTCAGGTTCAAGCAGTTGTCTTGCCTCAGCCTCCCCAGTAGCTAGGATTACAGGTGTGTGCCACCACACCCAGTTAATTTTCATATTTTTGTAGAGACAGGGTGTTGCTATGTTGTCCAGGCTGGTCTCAAACTCCTGACCTCAAGTGACCTGCCCTTGTAGGCCTCCCAAAGTGCTGGGATTACCAGCGTGAGCCACCGCGCCCTGTCTATAGGTTATACCTCCTTAATGTTACAAATTGATGAAGATTAAGTAAATAAACCTCAGCAATGACTACTACATATTTTTAAGCAGATCTACTTTTGCTTCTCATAATCACTGAGCATCCATTTGAGCTTTATTCTTCTTTTCTTCCTTTTTTTGATAATGCTGGAAGACATGATGAACCAATAGCATCTGACCTTCACAAACTAGGCAGAGTTTCAAAAATAAGGTGACTCGTTACACTTGTTTGGATTACTTTCTGAATCCCCATATTTTCTCACGTTGGCACAATTTTGCTTCAAGTGCATCATGGAATAGATGAGACAACAGGAAGCGATAGGCTTTCCCTATTCAGTGAGTCAGGCAGTAACCAAGAGATTAATGTGGATGAATTCAGGGCTTGTGAAGCCATCATTTCTCATCAAATGGAACTGTACTTTGCTGTATGGAAGTCTGAATATGTGTAATCTAATGCAGAGGTTCCAACTGATGTGACCCACAATGTTGTCACCACCACCTCCCTCCTTGTCCTCGCTAGTGACCTAAGGTGTGTCCACTGTGGAAAAATCTTTCTGTTACCAGAAACTGATCCCCATCCAGACTCTAAGAGAGGGTTCTTGGACCTTGTGCAAGAAAGAATTCAGGGCAAGTCCACAGAGCAAAGTGAAAGCAAATTTATTAAGAAAGTAAAGGAATAAAGAATGGGGGCTGAGCACGGTGGCTCACGCCTGTAATCCCAGCACTTTGGGAGGCCGAGGCAAGTGGATCATGAGGTCAGGAGATTGAGACCATCCTGGCTACATGGTGAAACCCTGTCTCTACCAAAAATACAAAAAAATTAGCCGGGCGTGGTGGTGGGTACCTGTAGTCCCAGCTACTTAGGAGGCTGAGGCAGGAGAATGGCGTGAACCCAGGAGGTGGAGGTTGCAGTCAGCCGAGATCATGCCACTGCACTCTAGCCTGGGTGACAGAGCGAGACTCTGTCTCAAAAAAAAAAAAAGAATGGCTATTCCATAGGTAGAGCAGCCTTGAGAGCTGCTGGTTGGCCATTTTTTTGATATTTTCTTGATTATGTGCTAAGCAAGAGGTGGATTATTCATGAGTTTTCCAGGAAAGGGGTGGGCAATTCCCAGAACTGAGGGTTCCCCCCATTTTAGACCATATAGGATGACTCCCTACATTGCCATGGCATTTGTAAACTGTCACGGTACTGGTGGAAGTGTCTTTTAGCATGCCAATATATTATAATTAGCATCTAATGAGCATTGAGCATGACCAATGGTGACTTTCATCTCCATTTTCATTTTGGTGGGATTTCGCCAGCTTCTTTACAGCAAACTGCTTTATCAGCAAGGTCTTTGGGACCTGTATTTTTGGCTGACCTCCTATCTTATCCTGTGACTAAAAATGCCCAACCTCCTTGGAATGCAACCCCATAGGTCTCAGCCTCATTTTACCTAGCCCCTATGCAAGATAGAGTTGCTCTGGTTCCAATGCCTCTGAAATTTCATGTCTAATTGATGATCCCAAGATGTTCAACCGTGTGGTCTGTGTCCTGGATGCTCCCCCTTCACCTCTGGCTGCCAATGCTGAGAGGCAGACGTAGGAGAGAATAGGCTCTGGGGATCTGCTGGGCATTCATTCACGGAAACTGGAAGGATGGCTGGTCCTCTAAGGACACCAGTTCTGGTCCACAGGCCAGAACTTCTGCTAGCCCTTACCTCCTGTGATGGTTACTTTCAGGTGTTAACTGACTGGATAGCTGGTTAAGCACCATTTCTGGGTGTGTCTGTGAAAGTATGTTTGTGTGCGAATCCGGGGACTGACGGGGGAAGATCCGCTCTCATTGTGGGTGGGCACTATCCAATCAGCAGGGTGCCTAGATAGGACAAAAAGGCAGAGGAAAGGTGTGTTTGTTTTTCCAAAAAGGATATTCTGGAACTGGGATGTCTCTTTTCTCCTGTCCTTGGACATCAGAACTCCAGGGGCTTAGGCGTTTGAACTTGGGAACTTGCGCCAGCAGACCCCTGGGCTCTCAGGCCTTCAGCCTCAGACTGAGAGTCACACCATGGACTTTCCTTCAGCCTTGGACAGCTATGCTGCTGGCTCCCCTGGTTCTCCAGCTTGCAGAAAGCCTATCATGGGACTTCTCAGGCTCCGTAATTGCATGAGCCAATCAATTCCCTTAATAAATCCTCTCTCGTATCTACCTGTATATATATTAATATATCCTATTTGTTCTATCTCTGGAGAACTCTTAACTAATATACTTCCATTATGTGGGAATTTCTTAGATGCTGAATTGAGGAAAATGACATTTTTTTTTTTATTTTTTTTTTTTTTTTTTTGAGACGGAGTCTCGCTCTGTCGCCCAGGCTGGAGTGCAGTGGCGCAATCTCGGCTCACTGCAAGCTCCGCCTCCCGGGTTCACGCCATTCTCCTGCCTCAGCCTCTCCGAGTAGCTGGGACTACAGGCGCCCGCCACCACGCCCGGCTAATTTTTTGTATTTTTAGTAGAGACGGGGTTTCACCGTGGTCTCGATCTCCTGACCTCAATGACATTTTTTTTAACGTTACTGTTGGTTACCTCCCTATATAGTCAGTTCTTTTGCATCTGTTTGTTTGGATCAGCAGGAGAAGGCAACAGTGAGACCCCACCGAATATCTTCTCTTCTCTCTAGAAAGTACTCTGAACATATAATGCTGTGAACATGGCAGGTCTTATCATGTTTTCAGGATGATGAGATATGTACTGCATATTAAATACTCATACCTGGATATTAAATACTCAGGTTTTTAAAAAGTCTTATAACCATTCTAACTGACCATGATCCCAGATGGAACCCCTGCCTGCAGTCATTGCTTTTGTCTCTGCCACCTGGCTGCCCCTCTAGACAGCTTCCTTTCCTTCCTGGGCTGCTCCCAAGCAACTCAAAAAACTCAACTTCCTCCCCCAAAACTCAAATTCTTACTTTTTACGTAGAGCGAATGAAGTCTGTCTCAGCTTTCTTGCGAGGGAAAAGCTGCTTCAGTCAGTTGTGTTTTTAAATAACACCCCTTCCCACTTTGTGTAACAGAATGTTTTAGAAGCTTATGCTTAAAAATTTTTTTTCAGCCACAAATTGAGGCAGACTACTTTGATCAAGGTATTTTGTATTGGCTGAAAGGGTGCTTCTGCGGAGGGCTGGTGCAGGGGGCTGTAATTGAGAGAGTGGCAGGAGTAACCAGGAAGGAAACTGTTGATGAGCATGACTGTATGGGGGAGTCAGCCCAGCTGGAAAAAGGCCAGGACTTATGGAGAGAGGGCATGTGAGGCAGAGAGTTGAGGGGGGAGTTTATTGGCTTCTATTGAGTTACTGAATGTTCTTTCTTCTTAGATATATAAGAAAAACTAAGTAATAAATCCTAAAAAGGCAAATGATGAAATTTACATTCTTTATTTTTCAAAAAGAACGTAGAAAACAAGGACAGGAAGGATATTTTAAAAATGTAATATAGACCATATTAAACCAATATTATGGTTGACAGTATTTAAGAGAAAAAGACAAATAACTAAAATTGATATTAAAACATTTATTGAGCATTTACTGTGTATGAGGCATTGAATTTGTTGCCTAACACGAATTATTTCATTTAAACCTCATAAAAGTTATACAAGGTATATATTCTAATACCCCTATTTAAATAATTAGGAAACTGAGGCAAAGGGAGTTTAAATAAGTTGCCTAATTATTAAGTCTCCTCACTTCCTAAGTAGTCTATAGCCTAGAAAAGATAAAAATAGACTGTGGATCTCAACAGTTCACTCAGAGAGCATAGTCTTCATCGTGCGGCAGATGTGGGCCACTGCTGTGCTTAGCCATTTTCTCCTCCCCAGTCCTTGGTCAGCATCTCTAATTGACAATGACACTCCCTCTTTCTTTCTTTTTCTTTCTTTTTTTAACCTCTGAATTTTTATTGGCCTCCTGCTCCCTAAAGGGTCCCCTGCTTCCGCTGGCTTAATGTCTCAGAACTTTGGTGTCTTTGGTCTCAGACGCAACTTTGCCATCCACTATCCAGCGGCTGTTGATCTTTTGGATGGTTTGCATGGAGGTGCTGCTGTCCAGGGCATTATGAAGATTGAAGTTCTTGCCATCTTCCAACAGGCTGTTGTAGGTGGCTATCTCAGGTTCCAGCTTGACCTTGATGTTCAGCAGGGCCTCATACTCCTGGGCCTAGTGCTGTCCCTCTGCCTGGGTCTGTGCCAGCTCTGACTCCAGGTGCATCAGGATCCCATTGAGCTGTTCCATCTGCAGGGCATAGCGGGCCTCCACCTCCCTCAGGCTGTTCTCCAAGCTGGCCTTCAGATTTCTCATGGAGTCCAGGTTGATCTCCAAGGACTGGACTGTATGTCTCAGCTCTGTGAGTGTCATCTCTGCAGCTCCAACGTCGGTGGACTGCGTGGTGACCACTGTGGTGCTCTCCTCAATCTGCTGAGACCAGTACTTGTCCAGCTGCTCTCAGTTCTTCCGAGACAGCTCGTCATATTGGGCCCGGATGTCTGCCATGATCTTGAAATGATCCTGAGATTTGGCGGCATCTACCTCCACAGTCAACCCAGAGCTGGCAATCTGGACTTGTAGGCCTTTTACTTCCTCTTCGTGGTTCTTCCTCATGAAGAGCAGCTCCTCCTTTAGAGCCTCGATCTCTGTCTCCAGCTGTAGCCAAGTGACATTGGTGTCATCAATGACTTTGGGGAGCCCATGGACGTTGCTCTGCACAGACTGGCACATGGTCAGCTCTGTCTCATACCTGACTCTGAAGTCATCAGCAGCTAGACAGGCATTGTCTGTCTGCAGAACGATGCGGGCATTGTCCACAGTATTGGCGAAGTTCTGAGCCCTTAGGTCCTGGATAGTCTTGAAGTAATGGCTCCAGTGTCTGACCTGGGGTCCCTTCTTCTCCAGGTGCTTCCGGATTTTGCTCTCCAGCTTCCAGTTCTCGGTCTCCAGGCTCCTCATTCTGTCCAGGTAGGAGGCCAGGTGGTTGTTTAGGCTTTGCATGGTCTCCTTGTTCTGGATGCTTCCCATTCCTGCCAGACCCCCGGCCATCCCCGCAGCCAGGCCGCCAGACCCCAAGCCGCCCCGGAAGCTGGTGGAGCAGGACACAGAGTTCCCGGAACCAGATCCCCCGGCGCCTGCATAGATGCTGGCTGCGCTGCTGACTGGCCGGGCGTGTAGCTGGGCACCTGGACAGAGCCCAGGGAACGGTAGTTGGTGGAGAAGGTGGAGCAAGTGGTGAAGCTCATGCTGTCCGGGGAAGAGAACGAGGGGACAGGACTCAGGCTTTGCCGACGACCGACATTCCCTCTTTCTAAGTCCAGATACAGAGCTCCAAGAACCCACTAGCATGTGATCAAACGGAGCACACAGGGAGCAAGTTATTTGCGGCTGGATACTAAAGCATCAGGGTGAAGGAAAGGCTGCTTGCTGCTATCATTGTTATTTAACATTGCTCTCTAAATAGAGGCTAAATAAATTATAAGCAGCACTGCCGGATCCTGTTTGTATGGGCTCTAGACTGCTGACTGGGCCCCAACTCTGCATTCAGTGACGTCATGTTGCAGCTTCACCTTGGTCGTTTTGGAGGTAATTATACTGGCAAACAGGCAAATGTTGCAATTACAGCCTTTTTTCTTTTTCTTGCTTCTCTTTTCTCTTAATTTTTGAGATTCAGTTGTTAGACATTTACTAGCATGACACTGATTTATAAGCTAGTAAAAAAGCTAACTATTGAAAAGGGGAGATCAAATGATCATTACTTAGAGAACATATGAGGTCGTACACTGAAAACCTTAGAGGGGAAATAGTTCTCTCAGAGGTAACAACATTTCTGTACAATATTGTTACAGACTGCTGATTCATTCCTTCTAGACAGACAACATTCCTTCAGCATTGGGTGAGTTTGCAGGTTGCAAATCTTGGTGCAGACAGCATCTGTGATTTCCATCATGTGGAGAAGGCTGATATCAAAGGAGAAAAAAAAGTCAGCATTTTATGAGAGGCTGTGGTGGTGGGAGACTAACTGACATTTCACATGCCAGGTTCTAAAAGGCCTGGGGCCCAACAGCGTCCTGGCTTCCTTTGTTCTTCGGCTGTGCCCTGAAACACTGTAGTGTCCCTTCCTCTAAACTCCACTTTTTGTTTAAGCCAGTCCAATAAGAGGTTTCTTTCATTCCAGTCAAAATCAGCTTAATTAACGAAGTCATCTATTTATTCTTACTGAATCTATAAAGGAAAAGCCTCTAACTTCCTCCCTTGCCCCGATACCCTCCTTGCAGAAACATTAATGCTTTGCACAAGGATCAATAGGACTCTTCTTGTAACAACCTCAGTACAAACTAGGTATTTTCTTAAGTTTTCTGCAATGATGTATTTAAATGTTATATAAAGTGACATTGATTTGTGGTGATAAACGTAATTAATGAAGTTGGGGGACAACACTCTGATGTTAAACCAAGGGATCTGATTTTAAAAATACTGATTTCTAAAAAGGCAGATATCTCATTAAAAACAGGCAAAAGATTTGAATAGGCATTTCTCAAAAGAAGACATACAAGGCCAGGAATGGTGGTTTATGCCTGTAATTCCAGCACTTTGGGAAGCTGAGGCAGAAGGACTGCTTAAGCCTAGGAGTTCAAGACCAGCCTGGGCAACATAAGAGAGACCATGTCTCTACCAAAAATTAAACAAAAAAATTAGTTGGGCGTGGTGGTGAACACCTGTAGTCCCAGCTACTTGGGAGGCTGAGGCAGGAAGATTGGTTGAGCCTTGGAAGTCGAGGCTGCAGTGGGCCATGATGGTACCACGGTAATCCAGCCTGAGCAAGAGAGCGAGACCCTCTGTCAAAAAAAAAAAAAAAAAAAAAGACATACAAATGGCCAAGAGGTATATGAAAAAATACTCAGCATCAGTAATCATCAGGAAAATGCAAATTAAAACTACAATGAGATATTGCCTCACCCCAGTTAGAATGCCTATGATTAAAAAGACAAAAAATAACAAGCAAGCAATATGCAGAGAAAAGAGAACTCTTATACTCTTATACACTGTTGGTACAAGTGTAAATTAGTACAACCATTATGAAAAACAGTATGAAGGTTTCTCAAAAATCTAAACATAGAACTACCATACGATCCAGCAACGTCATTACTAGGTACTTATCCAAAGAAATAGAAATCAGTATATCAAAGGGATAGCTGCACTTGCATGACTACTGTAGACCTATTCAAAATAGTAAAAATATAAAATCAACCTAAGTGTCCATCAATGAATGAATGGATAAAGAAAATATGAAAATGTGGTATATGTACACAATGAAATATTGTTAGACCATAAAAAGAATGATATCATGTGATCTGCAGCAACATGGATGCAAATCAAGGTTGTTAAGGAAAATAAGCCAGACACAGAAAGACGAAGACTGCACGTTCTTACTCATATGAGGGAGCTAAAAAACTTGATTTTATGGACATAGAGAATAGAGTAATAGATATGAGAGACTAGGAAGGGTAGGTGGAGGGAAGGGGGAAATGAAGAGAGGTTTGTTATGGTGTAAATATACATTTAGATAGAATGAGTTCTAATGTTTGATAGCAGGCGAGGGTGACTATACTTGGTGGCCATATTAAATATATTTCAACATAATTAGAAGAGAGTACTTGAAATGATACCAATACATGCAATTGATAAACGCTCAAGTGATGGATACCCCAAATACCCTGGCTTGATCATTACACATTCTAAGTATGTAACAGACATATGTGCTCTATAAATCTGTGAAATATTATGTATTAATGAAAGAAAAAATGACTGATCTCCGTAGTGATGATAAATAACTGACTGCTAGTCATGTCTTCATCAGCACTGTGCTGAACATTTTGAGATTCCTTCTTTCTAGTCCTCATTTTCTTATTGGCAATGAAACCCTCCCCTTCTCATGGAGCCTCCCACCATTCCCCACTCAAGGTGCACATTGGTGACATTCAAAGAATTTCCACCTTGGTCTGCTTCTTGATACTGTATCTAAATATATCTGCAGGTGTGAACAAAGCCTTCTGGTTAAAGTTCATAGGCCCAGAAAACATGTTACCATCTCTTGGAATGATGAGAAAGAAGTACCAAAGAGACCGAACTTGTAACAATTTTGAGAACGGGAAGCTGGAAAACTATATGTTTTATATGGATTTCAGAAATTTAGAAAAAGCATCTGGGCTCTTTTTAGCAAATAATAGAAAAAATCAATACTTTCTCCTTTAGGACGATTTTTATTATGTAAAGTTTTAAACATACACATAATAGAGCATATAAACAATGGAATGCATCTATAACCCAACCTCAATCATTATAAACATGTGGTTTCAAGGTTATTTTGAAGCAAATCCCAGCCACTGTATCATTTCTTTTTTCTCTCTTCAACTATATTCTTTTTAATGACTTGAACACCAGCACTGAGACTCATAATTTAACTGCCTAATTTCTTTGCTTTGTGCTTTGGAAAGGACAGGGATGGCATTTCCCACCTTGGCTGAGTTAAGTTAAAACTTTGTCTTGTAAATAAATACATAATTTCCTACCACACACTGCAAATCCAAATGAGACCTAGTTTCCATCAAGGGACCAGATGTTTCTGGGCACCCACTGTCACTGCTCCTTCTGAGGGCCGGGCTGTGGCTGCCACAGGAGAATGCAGCCAAAATGGCTCCCCTTCTGCAATTCACTGCTCTTCAGACAGGCGAGAATCTTCTCCTGCCTGCCAGGGCTTATGGGGTCTGGCTCTTGAGAAAAATCTTGCTGGGGCCGGTCCTCTGGTAGTACCAACACTTTACCCTGAATGACGGTGAGTTGAGACTTTGTACAAATGTTAGCTGGCAAGTTGGTTTTGACACTCACCATCTTAGCTGATTTATGGAGTTAATACTGTCCTAGGGCCTTTCTCAGGAAGACCTGGATTCCCGTCCTCAGAGAAGCTGAAAAAAGTGGCTTGGGCCAGTTATGGATATGCCCACAAGGAAAACAGAGACTGTGGGAGGTTTGCAAGGCTGAGCAGCCTGTAGTTTTAACTCGGAAACTGGCAACCCAGGCCCAAACCAACTGTGCTTGTTCTTGTAAGGTGGAGAAGAACTAGGTGGCAAAGGCTTTGATGTCACTGCTTTGGTGCTTGACCTTATTTCCTGTTTGGAAAAACAGTTCTCTTTCTAATGAGAATAGAAAATTGGGAGGCCTGTTGTATTAATCTGTTCTCACGCTGTTAATAAAGACATATCCAAGACTGACTGGGTAATTTATAAAGAAAAAGAGGTTTAGTTCCACATGGCTGGGGAGGCCTCGCAGGCATGGTGGAAGGCAAAGGAGGAGCAAAGACACATCTTATATGGTGACAGGTGAGACAGCATGTGCAGGAGAACTGCCCTTTATAAAACCATCAGATCTCCTGAGACTTACTCACTTTCACAAGAACAGCATGGGAAAACTGTCACTGTGATTCAGTTACCTCCCACCGGGTGCCTTCCATGACACGTGGGGATTATGGAAGCTACAATTCAAGATGAGATTTGGGTGGGGACACATCCAAACCATATCACCTGTAAAAGGCAGTAGAGTGGAGTTTTATAGAAATGTACAGTCACCCACATTTTAGGGACCAACACCATGGACTTTATCTTGCTCACCAAATTCTTCACATGATAGAGCTCATTCCCTACGGCCTTAGCATCTCAGGCACCACAGAATCTTCACTGCTTGAAATTCACTTATGAAGTCTGACAAATAACTTTCTTTAAACAAACAAAGAGGCATTTCTTCAACTTGAAGTATATAAAACAAACAAAAATCCACCAACAAAACAAAAAAGGCAGTAAAATCTCAGAACTTTTGTGCAATGCTTCCAACCTGGCCACTTATTAAATAACCAGAACACCAAACCAACCAAAAGCTACACAAGTGGCAGGCCACGCTGGGCAGAGCCCTGCCTGCCTGCTCATGGCTACCCCAGCTGGGGAGCAGGGCGTGATCATGCTGGAAGAAATGAGAGGTGGGCTTCCTCCTTGACTTTCAAACTCTAACCTTGGGGGCCCCTAGTCCTAACGCTGTATTCGGTAGCTGGAGCTATCCAGCCACATCAGGGGTAAGGGAAGGCAAATCAATTCTCAACTTCTTCCTGTGTTTCTAGCAGGAAGGAAGGCAATGGCTTCAGTTCCTTCACCTCTAGGTAACAAGGCAAAGGCCTCCAAAACCCAGGAAGAAAGGCTGTGAAGGTTTTGCTTCTTTTCCCAACTCAGGATGAGCGAGTGGGCTCCTAGAGAAAGACAGTCCTCCTACCACAGAACCCTGAAGGCTTCTAGCACCAAAGGCTCACTAACTCTTCTTCCCCTCTGTTTGCAGGTAAAGGGGGCGGGAGGCAGAAGAGCCCTTCTCCTGATTTGTGCTTGAAGGAGGCAAGAACCGGCATCTGCTATGTGCCCTCATGATTCCTCCCTCAGCAGGAGAGGGGAGAGGCGAGGGTGCAAACGCTCTGGGCAGGTCAGTGCAGTTGGATGAAAGACTCCAGCTCTTCTGGGATGAAGCCCTTGTAGGGCATCTTGTTCTTGTCCAGGGCCCAGGCTGCAAGGCATTGCAGGGTCATGTAGTTGAAGGGCTGCGTGTTGCCCCTGGCCAGCAGCTTTTCCTCCAGCAGCTCATAGGCCATCTTCCTAAAGGTGTTTGTGGCGTCTGTGTGGGCCCCTGCTTGGATCAGGGAGTTCATGATTGCCGGGCAGTTGTTCTGGGCTGCCATGTGTAGCCAGGTGTTGTTGTCAAAGTACCTGCTGTCTGGGTCGGCCCGCAGTTGAGCAGCACTTTGACTGCGTGCAGGGAGGTGAATCTGCCTCCATTTGTGGTCCACATTTATGGTGTCCTTGCCCACAGCCATGTGCAGAGGGGTGAAGCTGTTCTTGCCCCTGGGGCACACTTGAGCAGATGGTAGATGGTCTGGTGCTTCAGGTGCTCCTGGCTAGGGGTGCACTCTACTTTCTCCAACAGATAGAGAAGGTAGAGGGTTATGTCCAGGGCGCTGGTGAACTGGGCCGCGTCTTCAGGCTCCTTGGGCAGCGGCAGCTCCTTGGGTCCGGGAAACGTTCCATTTGCCAGACCCCTTTCGTGAGAACCCCTATGAGGTCTGCAAAGCCGATTTGTATGCCCAAGCTGCCTTTGGCTGCCCGGTCCTGCAGCACGTAAGGAAAGAGTTCCGGGAAGGAGAGGAAGCTGCTGGCGGTCATGGGGCTCAGAGGCTGGCTGACCTGCTGCATGGCCAGGTCCCACTTCCCCAAGTGGATGCAGCGCTGGAAATTGCCGCAGCCCGCCTACACCGCGCCCCAGTAACGGATGTAACAGGAAGTGTCGGGGTGAGAGGAGCAGAGGATTCGCCAACAGATCAACAGGGCCTGTATGCGCATCTCATCCAGGTGGCTTATCAGAGCTTCCAACTCCTCGGTGGTGTGGATCTCCCTGGAATAGCCATAGGCCAAGACCAGCTTCTGGGGTTCTGGTTTGGGCAGGTGACTCCATGGCTCGTCTCCAGTGTTTAAGGATCCCAAGCAGATCTCGCTTCTTTTCCACATACGTGGCTCCCAGAAATTTCAAGGCTTCCAAGGCAGCTTCCGGGCTGGTGGGATAGCAGCTTTCATAAGATTCCCCGTTCAGTGGTTCCTCCGCGGAGGAGCTGCAGCATGGAGTCTCTGAGGCTGCGTGCACCCCCGGCTGGGGGAGAGCCTTCTTGGGGTAGCCCTGACTGGGCCTCTCTCCCAGCGTCCTGCTCCTGGCTGGGCTGCTCCTGGATGAGGTACTCCACTATGCTAGTGTGGCCCGTCATGCTGGCACCAGCAGCGGGGTCCTGCGAAGGCCATCCCATGCGGGTCTGGCACCCCAGCAGCAGCTGCAGGCTCTCCAGGCTGCCAGACTCGGCTCAGTCTTGTAGGGCCATGTTACCATTAGCGCTGCGCCGGTTCACCTGGGCGCCCTGCTCCAGCAGGTAGCGGGCGATCTCTCGGTGGCCGTTGTAGCACGAGATCATGAGGCACATGTGGCCGTGCCAGTTGGCCACCTCCGGGTCGGTCTGGTTCTCGCCAGTAGCCATGGAAGCAGGCGGCGCTCAGGGGCGTGGAGTTGGTGCCCTGGTGCGGTTAGCCGAGGCCCTGTGGGGCAGCAGGCTCTGCACCACGTCCAGGTGGTAGGCGGCAGAGGCGGCCCACAGCGGCGGCGAGCCCTCTATGGTCTCACCACCCAAGTGTCCCTAGCCGCCAGCCTCCATCCTCGCGCCGCACAGGTTCACCGGGTATCCTACTGCGTCCAGGTGGCCGGAGCGCGCTGGGGGTGCACTCCACTTTCTCCAACAAGTAGAGCAGGTGGATGAGCAGCGGCGTTCCCCTCGCTGGCCACCTCGCCTGTCAGCTTGTCCAGCTCCTCCGGGCTCCGGCTGGTGAACACCTTCTAGAGCAGCTGCAGCTACCGTCGCGGGCGGAGTCGTACACCGCGGTGCGGAGGTCCATAGTCTGGGCGCCGCAGGACACGGAGACAGCGGATTAGAGCCCGGATGGGCTGGCGGGCGGCAGCCTTCACCGTCTCCCCCGCCGCCACCCGAGGGGTTCCCGTATCATTTCGTCTATACATTTTTACTGTATATATCTCTTAGAGAACCAAATCCTTTAAAAATAACCAAAATATCATTATCACATCTAAAAATATAGTTTTTAAATAATATCAAACATCCACTGTGCACATTTCCTAAATTGTCTTACACATTGTTTATCCAGTGTGTACGTTTGAATTGAAATCCAAATAAGATACAAATATTGCTGTTGGCTGATGTATCTATACATTTTCCCCTTCACTTCTTTCCCTTGAGAGCCTTTGGCTGAAGAAACTGGGTTGAAGAGATCTCAGTGTCAGGATTTTGCTGAGTGTGTCAGTTATAAAAATTACTGATAAAAAGACTTCAATGTCCGGTGGATTTCAGTGGGTTCCTTCTCATCGAGCTTTGCTTTTGAGGATGTGAGGTGAGGAAGAAAGCCCCTTCACAGGGACCTTCTGTCTTTGGCCAGAACTGGCCTCCATTGTGGAAGGAGGGGAAAAAGTGATTTCAAATGCTTTTGAGTATTAATCCCAATGTCCAGTGACAAAATCTGTAACTTATCTGGGAAATACCTTTAAGTGCATCATACTTATATAAGTAAAGTACATAAAAGAAACATAAAAAAATTGGAGGTAAATCATGTTTGCTGATGGGATAATTTAATATTTTAAATATTTAAGGCAGTTGAATTAAAACCCCAGTGAACTTTTTTTTTTGCATTTGCATCTTCACTAGCTGATCTCCAGATGAACATAGATGAATGAATGTGTGTAAATAGCTAAGCTAACTTAGAAAATGAGGAGTAGTAAGGGGGCAAAAAATTATCTGAGTTTAAGTTATTATTCAAAGCAATAGAAATGAAAAAAATACACATAAACACATTTAGTATTTGATCTTTGGAAAATGAATGAGTTACTTAATAAATAGTGTTGGGAGACTTGGACAGAATATGAAGTATGGAATAGGAGGAAAAATTGAGTTAGATAAGCAGGTAGATTTAAAAAATTAAATTTGAAAGCTAAAACTGTAAAGCTAATAGAAGAAAATTCAGAAATTTTTCTTTGTGATTGGGCATGTAGAAAGATTCTAAAATAAATCCATCAGCTAGAGTGACCTTGGACCATAAATAAATAATAAATCCTTCAAGTATAAACTATAAAGAGAAAAATTAATATATTTCATTACCTCAAAATGAACCATTACCTGGCTACCCTAACTTCTAGAGTCTGGAAAGGTGGCATTTTAGCTTTCTAGTCAGTACTTAATAAAGGACAATCAAAAACACCACAAACAAAATTTAGGAATGGGGTTTCATTTGGAGAAAATGAAAAACTTAGGATAAGTGATAGTTTGAGAGAAGATTTATAGTATATTTATCACCAACAAAGAATTAATATTTAGAATAATAAAATAAATTTTTGCAAATAAGCAAGAAAAAAACAACATAAAAAGTCAAGGATTATGATTAAAACATACCCTAATGGCTGACAAATGACATGCAAAAATGAGTTGTTTAACCTCATTTTAATCAGCAAAATATAACTTAAAAGTCTGAGATACTGCTTACTGAAGTGCAAAAAATTAGAACATTGCATATCAAATGCTGGTGGGACTATGGAGAGATTGGAAACCTCGCGTACTGCTGGGAGATATGGACTGGTATGGTCACCTTAGAAAGCTATAAAGCAGTACTTAGTGGAATTGATTCATTACTCTGTAGACCCTAAACACTATAGAAATTTTCACAAGCGTGCACCAGAGATATTTAAGAGGATGTTTATCACAGCATTATTTGTGCTAGCAAAGAACCAGGGGATAATTAGGCTAAATTTAGATTATACAGCAGTCACAAGAAATGAACAAAGTAGGTATTTAGCCACATGAATAGATCTCGAAAACATACTTTTCGTAGTCTAGCACTATTTACATAAATTACATGTACACAAATATTAATGTTCATATTTTAAAGACATTCACACATATATAAATATATATATTGGAGGTTGAAGGTACAAATAAAATAAAAATATTGGAGGATGAAGGTACAAATATGAAATACTTTAGGTTGGGAGCCTGTGGAGGGGAAGAGAAATTGGATTGTATAAGATGGAGATAAAAATAAGATAAGAAACAAAGATAATGTGTCATGAATTGATGGCATGATTAATCCCATTAATCCCATTCTACCCATCTGACATGCCTACAATAAACGAACTTATAAATCCACCAGCTTCTCTTGAGAAATAGGAAGATTTGACCACCTAAGGTCTGGTATGGTGGAAGCCAGGAGGTGAGACAGATGTGGAGCAAGGCTTTGCAGCTCCCCTCCCCGTTGTCTATCACCAGTCAATGGAAGACATGTTTATTGGTCTCTGGTTTCTGTAAGCATTTGTACTAAGGCCTCTGCTCTACAGAGGTGTGAAAACTTTGTTCCAGGGGGGTTTCAGGAGTAGGTGACCTCATGGGCACGGACCAGTTTCATAAGCCTAATGGGGTGAATTCGTTTATCCTAAAAGCTGTTGCTATGCTGTTAAGTTGCCTGGGCTGAGAACCCCAAAGACAGAGCCATTCAGAAATTTTATAGACACTGAAGTCAATATTCACCCTAGGCAGGACTCCCCTTGAAGATCCAAGTAGATTAAGGAAAATAATTCTAAATGAAGTCCATAAGGAAACTTTTATAAGAGTGTAATATCTTCTTCCATTATGAATAATTCAGTTAAGAGACCTATGAAGAGCACACCTCTTTTCCCCTTTGACCGTTCTACTATTGGAAATGATCGAACTTTCAGTCCCTGATTAAAGTTTTCAATTTACCCCACTGAAAATGTGCCAATTAATTCTGACTCCTGTAGACCCTTGTCAGAAAATAGCAGCTTTTCCAATCATGACCTGGCTTGGTTAAAACGCTAAGAATGTTCTATTTTAGAATAGCTAATAACTTGAGACCACCTTCAAAAGTAGACTCTTTGGGATGAAGTAAGAGAAATAATCTCAAAACAGCTTTAAAAAAGACATTTTCTTTTTGAAAGAAAAAGAGTTTGTCTGTAAGCCATAGGTGAAATAAGGTTATTTACTACATTCATCACTGATGTATAACAGGTGGAAAAAAAATTAAGAGAGCTTCAATAAAAGTTCTTACTTAGGACAAAGGAAAGTCAAAGCAAACACAGGACCCCTCCATACAATGCTCATCTGTAGAGAATATGTATTACATTCCATAGGGCAGTATTAGCAAGAACAGTGAATCTAATGGACTTCACCTTATTGAATAGCTTCTTTGTTAACAGAGACTAACAGCCAAGGTCCATTTTGCCAGAGTGTGTTAATAACTTTTTTTAATGCTGTACTTGATAATTTAAAAAATAATCAACAAAGAATAAGCCTGCATTTGGCTATGTGTAGCTGTGGTCACATTATGGACTTGTGCCATGTTAGGGGAACCATTTTCTGAATTTCAACCAACTTTGCTGCCACCCAGGAGAGCAGTGATGTCAATATGCACTGGAGGTCAACATGTTTTGCAATAAACACTCACCATCATGACCTAATCCTGGTGAGCACCAGTTACTTACTCCACATCAATAGCTGAAGGACTGAATTTGAAAGTCTACTCTTATGTTACTAAAACACATGGCTTCTAATATGAGGGAGTTTATTGCCAGTGGTGGTGTAGAATGATATAAAATGCAGACAAGCACCCAGATTTTAGGACTATGTACTGTCATTCCCCAAAATGAACCAGCTCTCCATCGAGGGGAATAACTGCTTAACTTGGGCAGGAAAAGCAAGATAGATCTGGAACATCTTAGCTGAATGGGAGTGAGGATGATAGTTTCAGAAATTTCTGGGGTAGTGTTAAGAGGTGAAAAGAGGTCAGCCCTATAAAAATGAATGAGTGGTGAGAAATGAAAGTCAACTATTACCACAACGTGAAGCAGGTTGAGTTTAAACAGGAGCCTTGGTTTTATATAGATATATATACACATACACACACATATATATATACACACACATATATATACACACACACACAATACAACATATATATATATTCATATATATATATATACACACACACACAAAATACAACCACAAAAAAACAGGTGTCTTGGAGTGTGCTAAGAGGCTATGGAAAGACAATTGTATTAAACAATTCCATATAACATATGGAATGAGTGATATTGTGAGGATTATACTAAAATTGATATTGGGAAAAAGTTTTTGTTCATTTACTTAATAATGAATATCAGTAATCTCAGATGTCCAGCTTTGGATTTGCCCCTTCCCACTCTCCTTATGAAAATTTGCATGGGGTAACAGGTAACTCCGATCTGACGTTAAAGCCTCCACAGTTGCGTTGGCCATAACCTGACAGTTAACAGCTTCCTCTACTGATTCTTCATTGACAAGGAAGCCTACCTTTGAGTTAACAAGCTCATGGAAACAACTACCCTCCTCTGATAGAGCAGCAAAGAGACGAGTGCTACTATAAAAAGGGCCAAGCTTCTTTGGTCAAACAGGGTTTTGCATAGCATGTCATAGCTATTCTGTCTGGTTACTATCCTGAGGTGCATCTCGTCTCATCCATCTTTTCTCCAAGAACCTTGGTTGTAGTGGGGAGTGTGTATGTGCGTGTGTGTGTGTGTGTGTGCAGAAAGCACAGACCATAGTGCATATGGTGCCAGCCACATTCATCCTAAGGTTGAGAATTCCAGATGAAGAAATTATTCTGCCACTGGACTAATGGTAGATAGTTGCTGCTACGTCCATTTTTGTCCACTAGACCCACTAAATATGACTTTTCTGGCTATTATTTTCCTTGAAATCTAATGATGAGGACTTAATATAGTGGAGCATTTGAATAGATTGACTTTAATATTACTATTTAGGAGTCATCTTCAATAATTTGGAAAGAAATAGTGCACCCTCTAGTGAACATTTTAAGGACTAGCATCGACCACTGTGCAAAACAGCTTGCAATTGGGTCAGTTAATGGGGAGTAACGTTACACATCCTTGGCACCCTTTTCTCTGTAGCTTACTGGTTGCCGTCTTTGTGGTAACATGAGTAGTATGAAGGACTAACCACAGGATCAGAAGACGACAATGGTTGGAAGCGGGGAGTGTGTATGTAGAATGTAGTAGAGTCCTTGCTGCTTCACTCTACTGCCCTTTGCAGAGTGTGGGAAGAATAGGGCAAAGTTTTGCAGGGAATTTGGAGAGACACTCTCTCACAGAAAAGAAAATCAGAGCATCTGGGTGTCATGACATGGAAATATAAAAACTTAAAAAAACCCTGTGATTGTGAAATTAGAAAAATTATTTTAATTCTCATTAGACTAAAGTCACTTGGCATACAGAGAACTGGCCAAGTTGTGAAAAGCAGGAAGAAATTTTGCTCTTTAAATCCTACGATTGGTTTTTTGTCCTTGCGATAGTTTACTGAGAGTGATAATTTCCAGTTTCATCCATGTCCCTGCAAAGGACATGAACTCATCCTTTTTTATGGCTGCATAGTATTCCATGGTGTATATATGCCACATGTTCTCACTGATAGGTGAGAATTGAACAATGAGAACTCATGGACACAGGAAGGGGAACATCACACTCCGGGGACTGTTGTGGGGTGGGGGGAAGGGGGAGGGACAGCATTAGGAGATATACCTAATGCTAAATGACGAGTTAATGGGTGCAGCAAACCAACAGGGCACATGGATACATATGTAACAAACCTGCACATTATGCACATGTACCCTAAAACCTAAAGTATAGTAATAAAAAAAAAAAGAAAAAAAAAAGAAATCCTACGATTTGTCTTCACCGACCCCAGTCAATTAACTTCGAGAAGACTGTGGAATGGCAATATTTCCATGGAATGAGATAGAAAGTGTGATGGATAAAAGTGGCATATGGTTACCTAATATCCTAAAAGCCATTACTAGCAGAGATTATTCTTTTCTATTTTTAAATTTTTTGAAGTAATGTTTCTTTTGACAATGTCCAAGTATCAATTTTTTAAAAATTCAGACAGATGTAATATATACGAACTAGGCTAAAAGTGTGCTCCAAAGGTAATAAAAATAGTATCAATTGTTAGAAATAATAAACCCCATATATATAATTTGAATTGTTTGATTTGCAATGTATGTTTATTTATATTTTGAAACTAGTAAAGGCCTTTTTACTTTGTTCTTGTGTGACATTTCTGATGTGCTTGCAAGCAATTTGTTATTTTTGAAATCATGGTTACTTGCTCCAAACCTCCAAACAAGAATCTTTGTGAATTTGATTTATTAGAAAAGTTTTTGACTATATATACTCTGTAATTTATTTGGTTTTCTCTTAAAGCAAAATGTAAGATTAAACAGAACTCTATGCTATAAGGTTAAACATATAATTATATGGTATTTTTAAACAATCGAGTACTTTATATAAATTAGATGTAATAACTTTTAAAGAAACGTTAGCCTGAAAGTGATTTTCTGTGACTTTGCCAGGAATGCGCTGGGAAAGGGCACTAAAGAGGGAGTGTGCTCAGAAATTGAGATAGCCAGAGATTCTTTTTAATCAAAGGTACGTAGAAGCTCACCAGTTGCCCCAGAGACACAGAAGTGAAAATCTTGCTAGACCACTGTAAAAGTTGGCTCAAATCTTCTCTAGGGTGAGAGGGAGAGACACACACAGGGGGATACCTAGTAGTGTTGGTAAAGTTCCAAATGGAATTAAATAAACTGGCCCTTTGAAATCAGAATCACAAATTAAATTATGCATTTTGGTTTTGCTTGGACATTTCCATGCTGACTGATTGCTTTTCATTTAAAGGGACTCTTTTTTGGTGGAGGGGGTGAATTTAAACTGAGAAATTGTATATACTTGCTGGCAAGCTGCAGCTTCACTAACCACGTAATGCTAAATTTTGTGGGATGGAGGCATGGAGGTATACAGCCCAGTGACTCCCAGACTTAGTGTGCTTAAATGTTATGTGGAAAGACTGTCACAGATGTCTAGGCATCAAGCCCAGGGGTTCAGATTCAGAAGTTCTGAGAGGGGGATGAGAAGGCATCATTTTAAACAAGAACCCCAGTCCCAGGTGACTTGGAAGCAACTGGTCTAGGGATTATCACTGAGAGAAACACCAGCTAACCTGAGGTCAATAATGTGGAGGTGTGCAACCATTTATAAATGAATTGAGAAAAGTTCAGTGATAGTTATTTTTGAGGAGTCTGTGTGTGTTTTGGAAAAACTGGGAGGTGGCCCAACAATGACTGAAATATAATTGCACTGGTATACAAATCCGAATGCACTACAAAATGCAGGCTCTTCAGGGCATGTGCTGGAGCCAGGGCAGAACTCCTCAGCCCCACTCTGCATTCTTGCATCGGGGCTTCCGTTCCTGCTCCCTCCTCTGCTGGGGCTGCTCTTCTTCTTGTCCTCCTGACTTTCATCAGTCAGACTCTGCTATCTTGTCACCTCTCAGGAGCCTTCTATGAAACCAACAGTATTAATATTGTTGATCTGTTTACTTTTTTAGTGTTTCTTCTTTGAGACTAAACTCCAGGAGGTCAGGGATTTTGTTTGTTTCGTGCGTAGCTGTATATCCAGCACCTAGAATTAAGTAGTGAAAGAAATCCAATTCCTTTTCCAATCAAAATTTAACTGGTTTTGTGGCCTATTTTCCAGGGGTTTGTGCTCTAATATGGAAGAATACACTGACTCCCTGGACAAGTCCATTCTTGAACCATGGGGAGTTCAGTGTTATGCCCATTTTCCCCAATGATTGAGAAATTTACTTTGATATTCCCTTTTACTCTTGATGGCTGTCACTTTTTTGAAAACTTGAGATTGGTAGTAGACAATGTATTTCTCACTGTCTTTAATACAATAGGTTAAAGGTTAATGAATAAATATGGCATATCTTGAAATGCGGTGTGTGTATTTAGCATTCATCTGAGTGTCACCACACAGTGGTAGAGGATGGATGGGATTAAGAGAGAATATTTGTCAGTGCTCATTCAGGAAAACAGCTCATGCCAACTAGTTGAATAGAAGGCATCCAATATGGGAAACTAGTTACAGCAGTGATGCAAGATCCAAAATGGCAGGAAGGGAAAAAAGAGGCATTCCCATTATTATCCACAGCAGGAATTTCCTACCAGCTTTAGAATGGAGGAAAGGGGGAAAAGGGAGGTAGGATGGCCAGAGTCCAGAGGGGCTGGGAGCACAGAAGGAGAGGCTGTCCAGAGGAATCTGGAAGTCCTGGAGGATGTCCAGCCACTTCCAAGGATGCCTCCAAAGCAGAGAGGTAGCTGAAGAAATGCCCTGGCCTCTTCTTTTTTTCACCCTCAAATATTCTGCCAGTGTTCCCACTGCCTGAACCCAACTATAAGGCAGTAGGAAATGGAATTTGTAGGGATCAGCCCAGGCCACTACAGAAGAGATTAGAGAAAGGGCTGGAATGGGTCTGAGAGCACACAAGGACAGAAGGAATTTGGAGAAGTGCAAATGATATAATCATCTTGGTTCAGGTTTGTTCTGCATATGAATTATTCTAACTGCGTGGTGTGAATCTCACTATGTGATATGAAATTTCCTAAGATCCTGCCACAAAGCTGTCTTGTTTGCATGAGTCCAAAAACTGCAGGCTAGAAAGGTGACTGAAAGTTGGAAAATGGTTACATAAATGATCAGCCATCCACATGGGCTTGTTTTGGATTTACTACCATTATTTTTTATTTTATTATTTTAGTGCTACTGTTATACTGCATCAAACCTTATTTTCCTGTGGGGTCTTTGGCTCCCTTAATGACAACTCAAGTCATTTCTGTAATCTTTCAAACACTTTTAGTTATTAAGAGGTGAATTTCAAATATTAGACCTAACCTTGTGCATCCTCTGTTCCTCTTCCCATGAATACAGGTGGACTTTAAGCTCTAGCAGCTGGGAACTGTGGACATTGGTATAGTTATTCTCTCACTCACCTCCTTTCCTGCACTTGCCCTCCTGGTGCTAAGAGGAGAAGGAAAATGAGGGAGGGAGGCTTCACACATACCTAAAGGTTTTTTCCTCCTATTGTTCATCAATGAGTCCAGATGGGACTGTCGGTTTCCTCAGAGCAGCAGGCTGTCCTGGGTGGTGGGGTGTATGTTTGGGTCGTTGGAGGAGGCAGTCCCTTCAGAGGCCCTGGTAAAGGACCAGCAACTGAGCTTGTGTTTTTCTCACCTGTAGCCCCTACAACAAGTTATCCAGATTATCTTGTTGCTGCTAGGGTTGCCTCACCCAGAAGTGGCTCTCTTGAAGGGGCCAGTACAATGAGTGGCTGAATCCCTACCACCTGCTACAGGGTTTGCTGGAACATCTGTAAGAAATCCACAGATGTTTACACATCAAATGGTAACGCAGTCCAACTAGGTTCTCTCTCTGCACCAAGGCCACTCTTCTGCCCATTTCTTTATGCTTCCACCATCAGACTTGGGGAAACAGGCACTGTGTGAGAACAGAGGTTCAGCATTTTTACACAAAAGATAATTGAAAATCTTGAGCGCAGTGGCTTAGGTATCTCCAGTATTGCAGGGATGGGGCAGGGGGATTGATAGAATGGCCCTATCCCAAAAGATAGAAGAGGAGGAATGGATGGTTTGCTACTCCACAAATTATGCATCTCTATTCTCCCAACCTGTGGCAAACTTGCATGCCTTCTCTAGTCCTCCGGTAGTTTTATATTAATACAGATTCTGCTGAAATGGTCCTTTTGTGTCCAGAGTTGGCTCCTTCCGGTGGGCTCGTGGTCTCACTGACTTCAAGAATGAGGCCGCAGACCTTCGTGGTGAGTGTTACAGCTCTTTAAAGGTGGCAAGGACCCAAAGAGTGAGCAGCAGCAAGATTTACTGTGAAGAGCAAAAGAACAAAGCTTCCACAGCATGGAAGGGAACCCAAGTGAGTTGCCTCTGCTGGCTGGGGTGGCCAGCTTTTATTCCCTTATTTGTCCCTGCCCATGTCCTGCTGATTGGTCCATTTTACAGAGCACTGATTGGTCCATTTTGCAAACCTCTAGCTAGCTACAGAGCACTGATTGGAGCATTTTTACAGAGTACTGGTTGGTGTATTTTACAAACCTCTAGCTAGCTACAGAATGTTGATTGGTGTGTTTTACAAACCTCTTGTAAGAATTTTACCTCTTAAAAGGATCTTTAACTTATTAACTTATTAATTTTAACTATTTATCGAGCACTTAACAATTGCTAGGGATTTAGCTGGTCATTGAGGATAAAATGAACAATGTACGGTTGCTGCCTTGAGAAGCCTCAAGATGGATAAATGGATAAATAACAGGAACTAATTGTGGAGCATTTATTCAAGGCCAGATGGTTTGTCAACTTAGTTTAACTTCTCCTAGTTCTGTTGCAAAGTGAGAATTATTATCACCAGTACACCAATGAGGAAATGGTTATAAAAGTGATATAACTCACAGAGTTTAGATGACTTAACCAGGACTGCTTGGGTGTTGGGAATCATGACCAAGTGTTGGTCCTGGGACCACCAGTACACCTTATTTCCTCAGGGGCCCTCACTTTCCTCAGAGTCAAATGTCTCTTTGCTTTCAGAAAATTCCAGAAACTGTAATGATGATCAGGGTTTGTGACTTAGTTTTATTTATTTTGGGAGCAGGTTCAGGCATGTGTATAGAATGGAGGCGGTCAATGGTATGAAGACCTTGACAGAAAATGACCAATGGTGAAGTTGTTCAGCTCCTGTGGACGGGACTAGCTAACTTATAGCTGAAACTCCCAGATGTGAAAAATTTAAGGCCAGGGTTAAATTTCTCAAATTTGAAAATCTTATAAACTTAAGAAAATTTGATTTTGTAAACTCATATCCGAAAATGGCGTTCAATTCTTAGTTGTAAATTAACTCAATTTGAATTGAAGAATAAGTAAAGCAGAGTTAAAAAATAAAATAACTTATCCTTCCAAAGCAATTAGCCTCTCAACCCTGCAGATATAAGGAAAACAGATAAAAGTACTTTAAACATTTGATTCACCTGAATTAGCAATTTAATTGAGGATAATGGCTCTTTTGTGGAGCCACAAAGGCAACTTTTTTTTTTTTTTTAAAAGACTCCAGAGAGGCGGAGTCTCGCTCTGGAGTGCAGCGGCGAGATCTCGAGATCTCGGCTCGCTGCAAGCTCCGCCTCCCGGCTTCACGCCATTTTCCTGCCTCAGCCTTCCGAGTAGCTGGGACTACAGGCGCCGGCCGCCACGCCCGGCTGTTTTTTTTGTATTTTTAGTAGAGATGGGGTTTCACCGTGTTAGCCAGAATGGTCTCGATCTCCTGACCTCGTGATCCGCCCGCCTCGGCCTCCCAAAGTGCTGGGATTACAGGTGGGAGCCACTGCGCCCGGCCACAAAGGCAACTCTTTACTCAAATACACACATGAACACACACACTAACTTCTTATCGATAGAGATGATGTTGTCTAACACAGCAAGGTGTCATAATATTCTGCTAAGAATATAGACACTGTCCATATAGCACAGTATTTTTAGTTGTCTAAATTGAGTCTAACACACACTCAGCGAAGTGTAAAAATTACGTTTTTTTTTTTTTTTCCCCAAAATGAGCACACCCAGGTAAACAGCCAGATCAAAAAACAATCAAGAGCTTGAAGTAAATGAAATCAGTATTTGCTCTTTTGTGTCTGGCTTCCTTCACTTGGGATTATGTTTATGAGGTTTATAGATATTGTTGTATGTAGTTGTGTATACTCTTTCTGAATAGTATCAATGGGGAGCAGAACTACATAGTATTCTATTATCTGAATGTACCACAATTTATTTTTCATTCTTGATGGACATTTGGGTATATTCCAGTTTTTGGCTCTTATAAAAAGTGCTCCTATGAACATTCGTTTTGTATCTTTTGGTGAACATATGTATACACGTCTTTTGTGTATAGAGGGTCATAAGATAGGCATATGTTCAGCATTAGTAAATACTGCCAGATAGTTATTCCAATATGTTTGCATCAATTTTCACTCCCACCATCAGTATATGAGAGTTTAGGTTGTTCTACATTCTTGCCAACACTGGGTATTTCTTTCTTTGCATTGTGCTTTTAATTTGCATAGTCATGATGCCTAATTACGTTGTGTACCTTAAGTGCTTAAGTCATTTTCTCCATTTTCCATCAAGTTGTCTTTTTCTTATTAGTTTGCAGTTCTTGGTATATTTTGGATGCAAATTCTATATTGGGTAAATATATTGCAAATATATTACATTATGTGGGTCGTCTTTTTATTCTCAATAATGTCTTTTGATGAACAGAGTTTTGTTTTGATGCAGTCCAATTTATAATCTTTTCTTTAATATAGCTCTGTTTGGAACTCTTTGCTATGAAAACATCCTCTAACATTTTCTTCAAAAACTTTTATTGCTTTAATGGTTACAATTATATTTGCAGTCTACTTAGACTGTGTTTTAATGGTTTGAGAATGATATATGTTTTGTTTTCCATATGGATATCCGATGAATTAAACCTGGTAGCACAATTAAAAATTATGTAATATATTTTAATTTGAATAATGGTACTATTGTTACATGGAATGGATTGTATCCCAAATTATTCTTTAAGTATTTAAGTAGTTAAATTTATGGAGTCTTTGTATCACATACTATGAATATTTCTTTTTAATATGCTTTCATATGATCAGATCCTATCAAATAAATGAAACCTTGGGTGATAAATAGGTTTGGAAATACTTTCTCAAATCCCTATATATATTGAGTAGATTAGAGATAGTGAATCCAGAAACCTTCAATATTTAAGCATATTGACTCAAATAAATTAACATTCATTATTTGCTGTAACACTTTATAGAAATGTGCAGAAAACATTTGAAGCAACTTGAAGAAAATAGTTTATATAGATCATATAAAAAAACGCAGACAATGAAAGTTGGGCAGAGATAGTACTTTTTCTGAGGGATTTAATTAGAAAAGGAAGAGAGGAGACAGTGACAAACAGTGCTAAATAGAAAACATTTGCATGAATTTGTGATTTTGAAAAATTCTTATTCAGTAACAAAAACAACTTTTTTCTACTCTGCTGACACTCTGTCTACTTCAATATGAAGAGAGTGAAAAGGCAACCTGCAGGATGGAAGAGCATCTGTTGCCAGTGCTTGGCTGGAATGAGATCACCTGCAGGTAGCACCCAGATCATGATTCTTTGCCTGGGCTTCTACTAAAAGCAGACTGGGCTCTCTAGAACAAAGCCATTATTAGCTCTAGAGTCAGGAAAAGCAAGACAGTCCCAGACTATCTCATGGCGGAGAGGCAAAGATGGCTTGGCAGATATCTGGAGTAAAACTGAAATGGTTCAAGGTGCCAACCCCCAGAAGAAGGCTTTGCTCAAATTGTAAGAATTCTCTACTACAGTTTTTAATCGACACCAGTTAATTCACTCCTTGGACTCAGAAGGCATTTTGTTCTTCAGAAGGGTTTCTTTCTTTCTCCACTGGCTTTACTGAGGTGTAGTTGAGAAATTAAAAAAAATAAACTCAGAGTGTACAATGTGATGCTTTGATATACCTATACATTGTATAATGATTTCCACAAACTAATCAACACATTAATCACCATGCATACTCTTTTTGGGGAATGTATTTGTGGTTAGGACACGTAAGATCTACTCCTTTAGCAAATTTCAAGTAAATAACACAATATTAATCAGTCACCATGCTAACCATTAGATTTGCAGAACTTATCTATTATACCTGAAAGTTTGTGCCTTTTGACCAACATTTCCCCACATCCCCCCTACAACAACATGGATGAACCTGGAGGACATTCTGCTAAGTGAAATAAGCCAGACACAGAAAGACTAATACTGTACAATTTCATTTATATATGGACCCTAAAAAGTCAAGCTCGTAGAGAGTAAAACGGTTGCTAGTGGGGCTTCTGAAGAGGGGGATTCTTGTCTGGTGTGGCAGATCTTGCCTATTAGCAGAATGAGAATTTAATGTGTAATTCTAGTTTACCATCACATAGGGCATATCACAAGCTTTATTTTGTTTAATTTTGCTTATGTGTTTTATTTTATTTTTATACATTCTGTGCCCAGGCTGGAGTGCAGTGGCACAATCACAGCTTACTGCAGCCTCCACACACTGGGCTCAAGTGATCCTCCTGCCTTAGCTTCTCAAGTAACTGGGACGGCAGGCGTGAGCCACTGTGTCCAGCCCTGTTTAATTTTCTAGCAGGAATTAAGCACCACATAGAGATGACTTTTTTGACTATTTAGGAACAAGGCAGAGTCTCTGACTGGTGAATGAAGGGGAAGCACTCTGCAAGATATTAACAGGCCAGTATAGTGTACTTTCCTAAAAGCAGAAATTATAAGTGTTTCATTAAGAAATGTAAATTGTTGACATAATTTTAATCCACAGCATTATTTAAATTGTCTAGTTCAAGATTATTTTGAGAAAACAATTAACTGTGGCAATTCTAATTAAATTCCCTTGATGTGTATATTGGAAAAATATATAAAGCACAGATTATAAAATAAAGAACAGCATTGGAAAGTTTCAAAATATATATTTTTAAGAAAAGCTAAAATAAGAGTCAAAATGAATTTGTTTGGATTCAGATTTTGAGTATATTTTGGTTCAGAATTTTCTGCTTTAAGTAAATAGAGATAATTTAAAACTGATTAACATAATCGAGCCACCAAAATACTTTAAATTCTGTCACTAAACTGGAATTTAATCTGTGTTTCCCTAAGTAAGATAAAGCAATCCGACTTTTGATAATTAGACTGGTACTTCTTGGAGGAGTAAATAAGCCAAGGATAAGTAATTCCCACCTCTGCTCTAAGAGTTTTAGCATGTGGAATACTGAGGGGAGAAGACCAGGCCCTGGTGGCCAAGAGAGAGTGGGAGATGGGAACTCTACTGAGTCTTGGTCACCAGGAGCAATGCGCCTTTAATCTACTACCTGAGTTGGCTGTATAATTTCTGGTACCCAATGCAAAATGAAAATTTTGGGCGCCCTAATGAAAAACAGGAAAAAAAAGTGCTTTTAAGGTTCTAAAGTATAAAGCTTTGTTTCTGTATTCCATAGGCCGTCTCTCTCATCTTCTCATGGTGGTTTGTGTTATTTAATGTCCTAAATGAAATAAATTATTAGCATAAATTTTTACCATTCATCTTTATAATGTACATTGCCCATTTTAAATGCAAATACAAAAGTATTTAACTTGTGTGCAGAATCACTGAACTCACATAATTTGAATTTTGTACATGCATATGTATTTTGTTCTTCCCAGAATAGTGGAAAACCTGCTGAAAATAACTCAAATGTTTTTATTTTACTTCGTGATATGTGTACAATATGGGTTACCCTGTCTTTCCCTTTCTTTTCCTTTCCTTCTATGTCATCACTTTTGGTGTAAGTCCTTGAATAATACAGGAAAGTGATACAAGCAAGAAAGAATATGATAGTTTCTTAGTCATGAATGTTCTAGAACATCATTGCCTCCTTTCTGAGTTCTGGGTTGAATGGAAAATGTGGCTATCAATGTCCCATTTACTCAGTCGTGGACATAACACATTCATCCTGCCCTTTGAGTGTTGCTGGACTCCCATGCATTGCTGGTCCACTGGAACTTTACACTCATGGGACTCTTGAATGCTATATGCAAATAGGGCAGCAAGGCATGCCCTAAAGGCAGACTGTGTGTAGCTCCTCCGCTCGTGCTTCATTGTGTTTTCAGACTTCGCTTACAAAAAAGTTTAAAGATAGTATCATTAAGAATCCAAAGTTGGTGACAACCAGAGCATGAAATCAAGTGCAGGGCCCTTCTGCACATGGCTTCCTGTACAGTTGCACTGGTTATAAAGCCATGGAACCAGGTGCCTTGCCTGCAACAGTCAATTTGTTCAGATAGCACCTCGAGATTTACACTATTTCTCTTTAGAGTAGCAGGCCTTCCAGGGCATGAGGCTCAGTCAAAGGGGGGCCCAAGAGGAAACATTCACACTGCATTTAGCACTAGCTCCTTCACCTCAGTGGTGAATTCCTACACTACGCGATGATCTGCCCTTGTGCCCAGGCCACAGTCCAGACTGTGAGATCAGTTGTCAAAATGTCTGGAAGTGGGTGGGACATGTTAAAGATTCCCAGGGGATTCCAAAGTGTAGATTAGATTAAGAACCACTACTTCACTGCTACTGCTTCTTGTTACTGAAAGTATGACCCCTAGACCAGTAACATCAGCATCAGTCACCTGGCAGCTTGCCAGGAACACAGAACCTCAGGCCCCACACCTACCATGTCAGGTCAGAATCTGCATTTTCATCTGCAATTAAACTTTGAGAATCATGGCTGCAGCTGGATGGGCCATTTGTAACACCTAAAAGTTGACTCCTTAGGCTCTTCTATAAACACTGGTTATTAGCCCTGGTTGTACATTTAAATGATCTGTTTTATTCTAGCACCTAAGTACATAGATTCATTACATTTATTTTTATGTTTAATAATTGTTTATCAGAATTGTGCAATTGGATTATTTTAACCAACTGAGCTTTATTAACAACAAATGTCATTAAGATTTATTTTAATGCTTGGAAATGTATAATCATAAAATTAAAATATGTTTTAATGTTTTAACCTACATATGAAATTTGGCTACAGGGAAATATAATGTGTGACCAAGAAAACCTATAAATATATTAAAGCATAAATTAGATTTCAGTAGTAAAAAGTGTGTGAGGAAGTAGACTGGAAATATGAGATAAAGGAGAAAATGCATGTAAAAATTTTGACTGTTAAAGATGGACATGTTCATGTATTTTTTAAGTGGCTGATGATAGATATAAAATCCTGATGATTTTTTCATTCCATTGGATACATTTAAAAGAGTAATATAACAGTTTTATTTTAAGATATCAAAAGGTCAGTACTTGAAATATGCCAACAATTAAATTACTTCTGTTTAAATTTATGATGAAAACACTAGACAACAATGTCTTTATTTTGGTGTCAATATTTATAATATATCAGGGATTATGTTATTTGCAACAATTTAAATTTCTGATGAAAAATATTAAATGCCAGTATGTGAGAGGTACATAATTTTTCAAAATTCTACAGATGTAAAATAATTTGAAGAACACTGAGATACATGGCAGGACCTAAGAATCTCATGGGCATCTTTGAGTTTCTCAGCCTGCAGCCTCCCTGGGGTCCACTTACCAGCACACATTCATTTTCTAGTATCCTACGCATCACTGTGAGAGGAACGAACGTGAAGGACAATTCTTCTGGTGAGTCTTCTCTGTTGCCTAAACTTTTCCTTCTCACTGGTGAGGCTACTTAAACCTGGGCATGGCCTGAGTTGTTGAACAAATACAGACTTACTTGTTATTGTATTCCCCGTTGGCATTGCAGCTTAATAGCCTAGTGAGTCCCTTGTCACCTTGATTTTGGGAGATTCAGTTATCTAATAATCATGTTTAGCCAAGCCTTTGAATCTTTATTCTGAACTTAGAGTTTCCCTTTCTTAATACTAAGCTTGTGGGCTGTGCCATTCACAGAAAAGGGAAAGAAAACCACAGGCTGGGGTGGGGAGAATAGAATGCCTTAGAATGTTGTCACTCAGAGTCCTAGTTGAATGCAACTCACAAAATTTAATTTTTGTTTTTATCGAGTTGTTTCTTCATCAAAGTAATGTCAGCACACAGTTTTCAAATCAAAGAATTACCAAAAAGCTCATATCGAGAAGACTTTTCCCTCCCTATCTCTCTCCATCTTTAATTCCAGTTCTAGAGGTAACTACTTTCAACTCTTAGCCTTTTCTTCTGGAATTTACATTTGTCTATTTACAAAAGTTACTTATGGGGCTCCTTCTTGATTTATTTAGCTGATTTAGACTTTATTTGTAACATTTTTTATCGCAGCTGAGGCACTGACTCTTACAAGACATCCTTTTTATCTTCTTCTGCCAACCAATACAGTCATAACTCAAATTTTGGTTAATATTTTTGTTGCACTATTATGAATATACAGACTTTTTCACTGATGAGTCAGAATGCTAGGTTAAACATAATTTTCACTCAGAAGTTGAATGGTACTCCTCCTCTGTGCTCTAGCATTCAGTGTTGCTCATGAAAAGTGGTGTTATTATCTTCCTGATACCAAAACCTGGCAGAGATACAACTAAAAAAGAAAACTTCAGGCCAGTATCCCTGATGAACATCAATGAGAAAATCCTCAATAAAATACTGGCAAACTGAATCCAGCAGCACATCAAAAAGTTTATCCACCATGTTCAAGTTGACTTCATCCCTGGGATGCAAGGCTGGTTCAACATACACAAATCAATAAACCTAATTCATCACATACACAGAACCAAAGAAAATAACCAGATGTTATCTCAATAGACAAAGAAAAGGCCTTCGATAAAATTCAACACCCATTCATGTTAAAAACTCTCAATAAACTAGGTACTGAAGGAACATACATTAAAATAATAAGAGCCGTTTATGACAAACCAACAGCCAGTATCATACTGAATGGGCAAAAGCTGGAGGCATTCCCCTTGAAAACTGGCACAAGACAAGGATTCCCTCTCTCACCAGTCTTATTCAATACAGTGTTGGAAGTTCTGGCCAGGGCAATCAGGCAAGAGAAAGAAATACAGGGTACTCAAATAGGAAGAGAGGACATTAAATCGGCTTCATTTGCAGATGACATAATCCTATATCTAGAAAACCCCATTGTCTCAGTTCAAAAGCTTCTTAAGCTGATAAACAACTTTAGCAAAGCCTCAGGATACAACATCAGTGTGCAAAAATCATAAGCATTCCTATACACCAAAAAGAGACAGGTAGAGAGCTAAATCATGAATGAACTCCCATTCACAATTGCTACAAATAGAATAAAATAGCTAGGAATACAGATAACAAGAGAAGGGAAGGACCTTTTCAGGGAGAATTACAAACCATGGCTCAAGGAAATCAGAGAGGACACAAGCAGATGGAAAAGCATTCCATGCTTATGGATAGGAAGAATCAATATCATGAAAATGGCCATATTGTCCAAAGCAATTTATAGATTCAATGCTATTCCCTTTAAGCCACCATTGACATTCTTCACAGAATTAGAAAAAAACTATTTTAAAATTCATATGGAACCAAAAAAGAGCCTGCATAGCCAAGACTATCCTAAGCAAAAAGAATAAAGCTGGAGGCATCACACTACCCGACTTCAAACTATACTACAAGGCCACAGTAACCAAAACAGCATGGTACTGCTACAAAAATAGGCATGTAGACCAAAGGAACAGAATAGAGAACTCAGAAATAAATCCACGCATGTACTGTTATCTGATCTTTGACAAACCTGACAAAAACAACCAATGGGGAAAGATTCTCTGTTTAATAAATAGTGCTGGGAGAATTGGCTAGCCATATGCAGAAAATTGAAACTGGATCCCTTCCTTACACCTTACGCAAAAATTAACTCAAGATGGATTAAAGACGTAAATGTAAAATCCAAAACTATAAAAACCCCAGAAGAAGATCTAGGTAATACCATTCAGGACATAGACATGGGCAAAAACTTTATGATGAAATTGCCAAAAGCAATTGCAACAAAAGCAAAAATTGACAAATGGGATCTAATTAAGCTAAAGAGCTTCTGCACAGCAAATGAAACTATCATCAGAGCAAACAGACAACCTACAGAATGGGAGAAAATTTTTGCAATCTATTCATCTGACAAAAGACTAATATCCAGAATCTACAAGGAACCTAAGCAAATTTACAATAATTAAAAAAACCATTAAAAAGTGGGCAAAGGATATGAACAGACACTTCTTAAAAAAAGACATACGTGTGGCCAACAAACATATGAAAAATAGCTCAACATCACTGATCACAGGAGAAATGTAAATCAAAATCACAATGAGATACCATCTCACACCAGTTAGAATGGCGATTATTAAAAAGTCAAGAAACAACAGATGCTGGTGAGGTTGCGGAGAAATAGGAATGCTTTTACACTGTTGGTTGGAATGTAAATTGTGGAAGACAGTGTGGTGATTCCTCAAAGATTTAGAACTGGAAATACCATTTGACCCAGCAATCCCATTACTAGGTATATACCCAAAAGAATATAAATCATTCTATTATAAAGATACATGCACGTGGATGTTCATTGCAGCACTGTTCACAATACCAAAGACATGGAATCAACCCAAATGCCCATCAATGATAGACTGGATAAAGAAAATGTGGTACATATACACCATGGAATACTATGCAGCCATAAAAAGGAATGAGAGCATGTCCTTTGCAGGGACATGGATGAAGCTGGAAGCCATTATCCTCAGCAAACTAATGCAGGAACAGCAAATCAAACACTGCATGTTCTCACTTATAAGTGGGAGCTGAACAATGAGAACACATGAACACAGGGAGAGGAACAACACTTATTGGGGCCTATTCGGGAAGGGCAGTGGAAGGAGAGCATTAGGGAAAAGAGTTGATGCATGCTTGGCTTAATACCTAGGTGATGGGTTGACAGGTGCAGTAAACCACCATGGCACACATTTACCTATGTAACAAACCTGCACTTCCTGCACATGTACCCCGAAACTTAAAAAATAAATTAATTAAAAAAAAGAAAAGTGGTGCTATTTGAATTTCCATTCCTTTGTACATGGGCTTCTGTTTGCTTTCTGCAGGTTTTTAGGATATTCTGTGCTTCATATACGGAGTCTTTAATTTTATTATCTTTTAAAATTTTCCGTTTGTATTTTTATTCAGCTTCCTGGGAGATTTGTGGGAATTATCTTTTGATTCTTCTACTATATTTTAAAGAATGATTTCCTTTTTTCTATCTATAAGAGCTCTGTCTTATTCTGATTGGTGAAACTTGTTTTATTGACACACAGTAGTTTCTTATGTTATTGCATTGTAGTGTGTGGTTAAGAGGTAGACCTGCAGCCAGACCACCTACATTCAAATCCCAGCTCTGTCATTTAATGGCTGTGCAAACTCGGACAAATTACTGAATTTTCTTATCTGTAAAATAGGATAAGGCCTTCATCAGAGGATTGTTGTGATTATTCAATGAATGAATACACTTAAAGCACTTAGAACACTGCTTGACCTGTAACAAGAGCTCCATAAGCATTTGCTGCCTTCTTTATCTCTCTGAGGTTATTAGTTACAGGATAAAAAAAAATTTTCTGGTTTGTCTCCTTCCTTTGCATCCCTTTTGTTTAATTTGGTGCCCATCTTGACACTGGAAGATTTTCTCAAATGTCTGGTGATCTCTGGCTGTTCATAATTAAGAGTCACTAAAAAGTTGATTGTAAATTGTAAATGTGTGTATCAAGCACCAGAATGTTTTTCTGATGGAGTTCACTGTATGATGTGAACATGATAAACCTTCCCCCTTTTTTTTTTTTTTGGCAGGATGCTGAAAATCAGTGTATAGATATCTTTTATCTAGAGCTGTTTAGTTTCTTCAGAGAAGAATTCTGGGAGCAATGAAAGTTCTTGGCATCCAATAGTTCAATATGTACATTTTCATTAATCCCCATTTTTGTCTCATACTTTGCCATAGTTGTGCATCCTTTAGTCTGGACCCTCTCTGGTTGGGTTTCTTCAAAGAAAAAATATTTTATTTTCTTTTGGGAAATTGTTGAAGGGGTGGTTACTTATTCTCTTTGAGAAGGAGAGATAGGACTTCCAGCTACTCTCTATTTAAATAGATTGTCAATAAATCCATCAATTGAAATGTGTTTAACTTTACATTTAACACTTATCTGGTATCTTTAACCCTGAGCCTTTCATGGGTGGGATATGTTAGCTCATTTCCTGTTAGTATCTTACCTCTATAAGCACTTAAGTTAAATATTTCTCAACTCTGTTTAGTCAGTTAGTTACTACTGCTCTTTCCTCTTTCTACCTTTGAAAATTTTATTAATATATTTTCTTTGCAGTTGTCTTCTATCTCATTCTTTTTGCCTTTAGGTTTATATATTTTTATTTCTCTTAGTAATCACTTGGGTGGGGCTCAAAGAAGTAGGCACCTCGGATTAATTTGTCATGTTTAACTAGAACTCAAATACATTTTTTTAATGGGAAGCTTTATCACCTTTTTCTGGGAAAGGTGAGGAATCAGTGACTACTAATAACTCTAGATCCTCTGGAATACACCTATTCCAATTTCTAGGAGCCAATATTCTGACTGTCAGCTAAACACTTCAGGGTGAGACAGAGTTTGCTGCAATTCATCAAATTGTATTATTATCTGATCTCCAGAAATTTCATGTTATGGAGTCAATATTGTCTTATAACAAAGCTATCCCACATGTTTTTTTGTTCTCTGTCAGTTTTCAATGAGTCAGCTTGTCTCTTCCTTACTTTATTTTTGTGAATGCTGAAGGAAGTGGCCAACACCCTATGGTAGTCATGGCAGCATTTTCCTATCAAGCTCCCTAAGGCTCGAGTCTCCGTGATTACTGGATCTGAGCCCAAGAGCTGACAGGCAGTAGTTTAACCAACTGCTTTACCACCTTCAAAAAGTGTACATAGTAATAAAAATGTTCATATGGAATTCTTGGATTCCAAACCTCAACCTTCAAAAATATACTTATTTACATTTTACTTGAATTCAGCCACATCAAAATTTTAGGTTCTATCCTTGTGAAAACCTTTTTCTGGATAATAATTTAAAAATATCAGCCTGGATTCTTTGGGTTCTAACTAACCATAGTCAAACTAAAAATTATCTGTCAGAATCCACGGAAGAATTCAACAGTAAAGCTGAGAAGCATCTGGTTCTCATAAGCAGATGTGACCAGGAACCTCAATGACAGCAGGACATGACCTGTCTCATCTCTGCTATTTTGTATATCGCCATCATCATTTCTAGTTTGCATGACAAAGGGCAGAATATAAGCCACCAGAAGTTCATGAGTTTTTGATACTATATCTTCCACCAAAACAAAAGACAGTTCCACTTTTTCAGTTTCAGTCCAAAGATATCCCTGGGAAGGGCTTCACTTGGCACAGCTTGAATGAAGTGTCTATTCCTGAGCCAATCAACTGAGGCCATAGCATGGGGTCAGGTAAGACTGGGTTATCCCCCAAGGGAATCATTTAGATAGGGAAGCTGTGGTGACAGTGGCATGTCCTCAAAAAAGTTTTGGAGCATTTTTTTTTTCTCTAAGTTCAAAATACAGGTAATGCTATGTTCCTTATACCCATCAACTTAAAGTGTAGCTATGAAAGGCAAAGGAAACCTTTTTGTCATTTCAAACCCTTCACTCTTTTTTACTCTGAAAACACCAGCTCATAGCAACAAAACTGATAGTTCACTTTAAAAAAAGGAAATCTGAGAGCACTTACTGACTTCAATTCATTCAACAGGAAAACTTTCTTGTGGTATTGACAACCATAACTGTAAGCAACAGAATTAAGGATGCTGGATTGAAAAATACTTTTAACATAATAGACCTCAGTAAATATTTTGGATATTGGTGGTAGTGAAATGTCCAACCTGGAATTAGAATCACTTTAAAACATGATAGATAGCCATTAAGTCAGTCACTAAAGTGATTTCTGACAATATGATTGGTGTATGCATATGAATGATTTAATAAAATTACATAAATTGAAAGGGAAGATTTGCGTCTTGCGTCAGCACATACAGTTTGTCAGAGCTAGTCATTGATACCTTGCAAAGGAATTGACACAAACTTGAATTTGAATTTCTTCAGTTGGTTTGCTGTCACACAGTGATTTTTACATTCTGATTGTTTAAAAATACATGTAAGAATTACAATTTGCATTTGAGCTTGTTCAAGCAAGTGCAAACAATTCAAGACTTATAATTTAATACTGAGTTATCCTTCCCTGCAATTTGAAGATGAGGAAATTGAATTATTTACTTTGTGTATCAGTGCAGATACCACAGACCTGATTTATTGCTGGTAATGATAGTAAGTAGATTAGCACTCTGAATATTCAAAATTTAAAACACATCTTATTAATTGTTAAAAGTCTCCTAAGAATTAATGCTTGACTTTGAAAAGCAAGAAAACATATTTTGGTAAGTGCAAGTTTTCAAAAACATTAATGGAGACTAGTCAGAAGTATTCCCTGCTGTTACAATTTTCTCTGCTTCAAACTTTCAGAAACTCTCTGACCCCAAATATACATGCGCAGTGATTTCAGGTAATTTCACCTACGTGTAAAGTGTGATAGATAGCTGTGAATTTAGGTACATTATTTTAAAATTCCTCTTTTGTGATATTCTCTTTAGGGTAATGCATTAAGAATGCATGCGTATTTATGTAGATTACATTGTATATTTGTCTAACATAAATGTAGATGATAGAGTCATTAGAGCCTTATTCATTTCAATTCACGTTAAAATCTTTGAAATTTGAAACATTCAGGGATGAGACAGAAGGTGAGTGTGAGGACAGAAATGTATGAGGATGTATCTTCTGTTTCTGTTGAAGCTTTAACTTTAGCAGCGTCACAGTGCCCAGGGAACAGAATGAAAGATTAAAAGAGATGCTATGAGCTAGGAGTCATATATTTTGCCTTCGAGCTGGTAGACTTCAAATAAAGTCATAATACACCAGACTGTAGAGGGAGCATTCCAGAGAAAGTGGCTGGTAAAAAGATAATTAGACAGTCTATATTTAATAATTATTTATAACTGTTTCTCAGAGTCCTTATGAATACCAGGGTTGTAAAGGTGTGGAAGAAACTAGGCCAAATGAAGCTACATATAGATTAATTAACCTAGATTCAGGAAATACACGAAGATGTATCATTGCCTGGTGTTGTGTGTGGGATGTTCTTGATCATTTAATAGAGACATGGTGGTTTTCAGAATTAAGCTTTAGGAGTCAGTATTATCAGATATGTGCCCCAAATTAGGTGTAGATGATAGGATGCTTTAAGGCATTGCCTATGTCCCCACTTTGTGTCTGATAGAAAGGGTGACTGGGATTATGGAAGATACGGAAAGGATAGTGAACTTTGATATACCTTGGTACTTGTCATGGCTTTGAAGGAGCCCAAGAAAAACCTTTTTAAAGGGTTAGTTGTCCAATATCAGTGAAGTATGTGGAGTGAGGATCAGGAGGAGTAAGCTTTCCCTGAAAGATTTTTGCTCTCACTACAGGCATTGTTATACTAAATTCAGGGACTACAACATTTTTAGACTTTGATAGATAAAATGAGTGACTTATAAACAACTATGTCCAAATTTCCAAGCTTTTCTTGATTTAATTCAGAGTTATCAAATGCAGGAATGTGGGTCAGGGTTCTTACTGGAGGGATGGAAGCCCTGGACAGACCCACACACTGAAGGAGGTGAAGGTCCACTAGTCCACAGACTAGAGGTCCACATAACAACATGCTGCGGCGAGTCAGTTGCTCCTCTAGGAGAAAAAAGCTTTACCTCGATGGTATTTTTCTGGCTGTCACACACATCCAGTTGAAAGGCAAGTTGTCATGAATGTTCATCTGCAGAGCACTACTGGTTGCCTCCGAACCTCCAGCAGAGGAATGACCTGGGTCTATTGTTTCATCTCTACTCCATCATGGACTCTGGGATACTTGGCAGCATCTCAGTATCTTGCTTCCCTTCTGTGTCTCTTCACTTCCTTTTGACTGTGATGAATGTATTTCAGGTACAGCCTGTAATAAGAATGAAGAGATCTACAGCTCACCCTCTGCCAAGTGAACAGGGGATTATTATAAACACTAATCATTAAGACTCATTTGACTGTCTGCTGCCTTCACTACCTGCAACCCACCCTACTCTACCCAATCCAAGGAAAGAAAGAAAGAGAAGAAGGAAGAAAAAAAATAAGGAACAAAGAAGCAGAGAAAGAGACTTGCATAGTTTACATATGAATCTATACAAAAACATTTTAATAAAATATTTAATTTCACCACACAGAAAACTAGAACTGTCAAGCAATTTACTGCTAGACTTTGTGAAGAGTAAATCTGTGAAGACTTTTATTCATAATGCCAATGGAAATAGATTGAGAAAACGATCACTGATTTATGTAAGCTGGGATTCCAAGCAAATATGCTGGTCTGAAAGAAATCAGGATGATTGTTGCTGCCTTATTGATTGTCAGAACTCTAATTTGGGAACACGGGATCCACTTAAAACCTGGACTACTCTCTCACTGTTTGGGGCAACTTGCACCAACATCTAGGGATTAATTGGCTGTGAAAATAAAGTCACCTAATGGGAATTTGTTACAACATAATCACATAAGTTTACTGCAAAACCCACGAGACCCCTGCAACCCCAAATCCTGAAGCCTCGTCAGGCTCCTTACCATTATTTCCCTCCTCTTATAAACATTTCCTGCATTTTTGTGCTTCCAAACCCCACAAAATAGAAAATTGTCCCACAATTGCAGTTGCTAATTAATTGTTGATGGCAAAGTGAAAGCCATTGAAAAATAGAGTGAGTGAATACTCAGGATATTTGGCTGTAAGACCATCATGGTATCTCAAATAATGGGGATTTATTATTAAGTTACTGATGTGGCAGTAACGGAGATGGGGTTTTACAAAGTGTGTGAAGAGCTAGGTCATTCCAAAGGAACAGGGGCCATGCTTACAGACACAATTTAGAGGCTACACTAGAAGGAAGAGTCATTCAAGATTCAAGGCTTCTCTGTGGAACCAGGCTTTATGGGGCCTGCTCAGGCCTTCAGTTCTCTGCTGGGTTCCCTCTGATTTTGTGACTTCTGCTTAACTATCATCCTCTACTCACAGCTTCACTCTATGGTATACTTTTTGTTGACTCAAAGTTTCTGCTTACTTGTAATTTGGCTCCTCTATGGTTCCTCCGCTTCATGTCTGCTTTTGCTGTTTTTTTTTTTTTTAAATTTCCTGCTCCTGATTAGAGTCCTCTGTCTTTCACACTAATATTTCTGCCATATTAAAGGAAGATACTTTGGGCAAGACAATTACCATGATTCCTGTTGAGCAGAATGTTTCTTTTGGTTTGTTTTTGTTTTGATAACAAATGGTTTTTTAAAAATTGTGGTAACATTTATATAAAGTAAAACTCATCTTTTTAGCCTTTTTAAAGTGTATAATTCATTGACATTTAATGCATTCACAGTTGTTGTACAAACATTACCACTATCTAGTTTTAGAGCATTTTCATCACCAGAAATGGAAACCCCATACCCATTAATCAATGACTCCTCATTTTTTCCTTCCCCAAGCCACTGGCAATCACTAGTCTTTTCCTTCTCTGTGGATTTGCCTATTCTGGACATTTTATATAAATGGAATCATACGACATGAACTTTTGTGTCTGGTTTCTTTCACTTCACATAATGTTTACAGGTTCATCCATGGAGCATGTGTCAGTACTTCATTTCTTTTTTATAGCTAAATAGTATTCCATTGTATGGATATTTTGTGGCCATTTATTGTTTTGTGGACGTTTGCATTATTTCCACCTTTTGGTTGCTGTGAATAATGCTGCTATAAAGATTCGTGTACAAGTTCCTGTTGGAACACCTGTTTTAAGTTCTTTCAGGTATATACCTAGGTGTAAAGTTGCAAGGTCATATGGTAGTTTTGTGTTTAACTTATTGAGGAACTGCTGAACTGCTTTTCAAAGTAACAGTACCATTCTACATTCCCATTAGCAATACATGAGAGTTCTAATTTCTCCATATCCTAACTAGCACTTGTTACTTCCCATTGCTTTTTTAAAAAGAGCCTTCTTAGTGTGAAGTGGTATCACCAAGTACTTTTTCTAAAGCTTAATTTAATTTTTAAAAATTGATATTCAATAATTGTACATATTTATGTAGTACATAGTGCTGTTTTGATACATACAATGTATAGTGATCAGATGGGGGTAATTAGCATATTAATTCTTTTTGCTGAGAACATTCAATAACTATAGTCATCCTACAGTGGTATAGAACACTAGCACTTATTTCTCCTATTTAGTTGTAATTTTGTATCCTTTAACAAATCTCTCCTTATTCTCCCATTTTCTCTACTCCTTTCAGTATCTATTATCCTCTGTTCTACTTTTAACAGCTGTTTTCAGCATCTACATATGAGTGAGAATATGCAGTGTTTAACTTTCCTTTTGTGGTTAATTTCACTTAGCATAATGTCACCTAGCTCCATCCATATTGCTGTGAATGACAGTATTTATTAATTTTTTATGGCTGAATAGTATTCCATTGTGCATGTACACAGCATTTTCTTTATCCATTCATCTCTTGTTGGACACCTAAGTTGATTCCATAGCTTGGCTATTGTGAATAGGGCTGCGATAAACATGGAGGTACAGATATCTCTTTGATATACTAATTTCCTTATCTTTAGATATATATACCCTGCAGTAGGATTGCTGGATCATATGCTAGTTCTATTGGTAGTTTTTTGAAGAACCTCTATACTGTTCTCGATATTGGCTGTACTAGCTTACATTCCCACCAACAGTGTATGAGTTCCTTTTTATCCACATCCTTACCAGCATTTGTTATTGTTTGTCTTTTTGATAATAACCATCCTAACTAGGGTGAAATGATATCTGTTGGCCATTTGTATGTCTTCTTTTGAGAAACGTCTGTTCAGATCATTTGTCCATTTTTTAATTGGATTTTTGTTTTTTTTTTTGCTGTTGAGATGTTTGAGCTCCTTGTATATTCTGGATGTTAATCCCCTGTTGAATGAATAGTTTGCAAATATTTGCTTCCATTCTGTAGGTTGTCTTTTCACTTTGTTGGTTGTTTGCTTTGATGTGCAGATGTTTTGTAGTTCTTATATAATCTCATTTATTTCTGTTTGTTTGTTTGTTTTGCTTTTGTAGCCTGTGCTTTTGAGGTCTTATTCATAAAAATCTCTTCCCAGACCAGTGTCCTAAAACACTTTCCCTATGTTTTCTTTTTAATTATTTCATAGTTCTTGGTCTTACATTTAGGTCTTTGATCCATTTTGAGTTGATTTGTTTATGGAGTGACAAATGGGGTCTAATTTCTGCTTAGATTAAAAAAAAAAACCCAGAGTTGTCTTCGATTTTCTTTTGATTCCATACAGCTGCATCACCACAAATGGCCCTACTTTGAATATATACCTGGAATTTGACCAGCTCTCCTCACCTCCACTGCTTCCACTTTGGTCCAAGTCACCATCATCTCTTGCTCCTCTACAGTTGTTTCTCTATCCTGTCACTCCACTGCTGACAGCTGCCTATTAGCTTTCAGTCTCACTAAGAATAAACATTCCAGATTCCAAATCATAAAAGTCCCTGATTGGATGCCAACCCTTTCTATGATGTAATCTCCTCTCTTTCTCTAACTTCTTTCCACCGAGGCAGAGTACTCTGGATTTTACTTAGGCATAAACTTTTCCTCCATCTATGGTTTACTTTTGTTTTTCTCTTTTCCTGGAACACTTGTCTTCTCCCATCAGCTTCTTTTCTTATTATTCAGGTCCCTGTTCAAATATTATTCCTCAAGGTGGCCTTCTTCAACTACCTTAGATAAATTTTCCTTTCCCAACCTCATTCTCCTTTCTTATTTTAATTCATAACACTTATTACTATTTATTTATTTGCTTAAATAGCTATTGTCTATTTCTCCCACTAGAGTATAAGCGAGATGATGTCAAATTCTTTGTTGTATTTATCTCAGCTTTCCCAGTGATTATCATAGCATCTGACATATAGTAGCTATTCAATACGTATTTACTGCATGAATGAACGAATAAAAAAAAAATCCCATCTTCTGTGGTGTTCTTAGTAGAGTCTACAGCATGAAGAGGGGCTGGGCAGGCAAAATTAATAACAATTTATAAGTTCAAAATATTTTTGCCTCATTCATCTTCAGGAAACGACTTTATTGTCTCATTTATTTTCTGCTGCTTATTGAAAAAAAATTGGATTATTTATTTTTCTATTCATTTTGCTGTCCTTATGCAATTTTTTTTGGTACAGCTAAACAGACCACAGTTTCAGTTTCAGCCACTTTTGGATGAAGGCAACCTTGTTTTCAAGGATGTTTTGCTCAGTCCTTAACTTTTTCAGAAGAATGGTATAACACACACGTAATTCATATGAGGCTATATTTTTTCCTGATGGGTTTACTAGTTTTAATAAATTGTAAGTGCTATGAATCTAGCTCTCACCTTTTAATTTCATTCTTGATACTATGAATTTTATCATCAGAAAGCATATTCATTTCTTTCCGTAACCTTTTCTTCTTCATGTTAAATGAGTTCTGTTTGTGTAGTACTGCTTTATGGTGGGTGATCCTCAAAAGAGAAAACTCTCTGATCAGTCATAATTGAATAAACATTTTCAAATTTGACAAAATATGTTCTGGCATAGTTATGACCAAATCACAATTGGCCATTTGTTTTTTCTTGGCCAAAGCTCTGATGCCAATGAACTAGGTAAAAGAAATTTTAAGAGCATAGGCCTTGGAATTGGTCAACATGGGGTCAAATCTCAGTTTTGCCCCTTATATCTATAATGAGCAAGTTACTTCTTTGAATTTCAGTTTCTTTCTTTGTAAAATGGCTAATACAGTGCAAGGCTTCAGTGTCATGAACATGAGCAATGATGCATGCAAAACACCTGGCAGACTCTAGCTGGTAAAGATGGCTGGATAACTGATGTTATTGTTTAGCCATATTTCTTGAAGGTTTTACTTCATAACCATAGGTTCCATATAAAAATGGAAAATTCCTAGTCATTATAATTTTCTTTTTAAAACTAGCATTTGTTTTATTTGTTAAATCAAGAAAGTATAATCTGGTTGACTATTTCCCCCTGTCCCTCTCTTAGAAATTGCCTACTGTCTTTTTGGATAGTATTTCTACTGTTTGAAAATGTAACTTAGCAGAGTAAAAGTTGAGGGCTTTTGGTTGAGACAGATGGAAGATAAAGAGCGCAGGTATGGAGGTAAGACAGATTATGTAACCTAGTGTGACTAGATCTCAGGTTCCCTTGGGTATGTGGTAAGATATGTGGCTGGTTGCAAGATTTGCAAGGCCAGATCTCATTGGGACTACAGGCGCCCGCCAACACGCCCAGCTAATTTTTTTGTATTTTTAGTAGAGATGGGGCTTCACCCTGTTAGCCAGGATGGTCTCAATCTCCTGACCTCGTGATCTGCCCGCCTGAGCCTCCCAAAGTGCTGGGATTACAGGCGTGAGCCACCGCACCTGGCCCTACTAACAATATTTTTTCTTGGAAAAAATATTTTTGTGGATATGTTAGATAATACAATGAAAAAGAATTATCTGAGAAGAAGAAAATACATTAAATGTCAGCAATTGTTGTCTTTGAATAGAAGGATTATGAGGGTGATTTTAATTTTCTCTCTACTTTTCAGAAGTTTCCAAATATTCTAAAATGAGCATATATTACTTTTACAATCAGAAGAAGTCAAAATGCACAATGAAAAGAAGATATCACATTTCATTTTATTGTGGGAAAGTTGAAGAAGCAGGACATCTTCTAATTTTCTTGGCAAAACACCACATACTCATGAAAAATTGCTTTTGGTGAGAATAACCAGGGGACATACAAACTCTGTCTCAGAATATAGTCCTTTCTGAAATACACCAGGGGACAGGGGCAACCAGGGTAATACTCGTTCCTGGCCCTTAGCTCGTGGGTTCATTTCTATCACTGCTGCTTGTGAGTCCCTCTGCTGTTGCAACTGTGCTTCGCAATCCCCAAGGTGGGAAAAGCACAGGGAACTGAGGCTCCTTGAGATGGTTAATTATAGATGTCAACTTGGTAGGCTATGGTGCTCAGTTGTTTCTTCAAACACTAATTTAGGGGTTGCCATGAAGGTGTTTTGTCTGATATGATTAACATTTACAATCAGTTTACTTCCAATAAAGGAGATTATTCTCCATAATGTGGTAGGCCTCATTTAATCAATTCAAAGCCTCAAGAGGTTTTCCATAGAAATTCCACCTTAGTTTCCAGCCAGCTTTCCTGCCCTACACACTTGCCTGCTCCCATTGTCAAGTGAGCCAGTTCCTTAAAATCTCTCTCTCTCTCTCTACACATATGTTACCTACTTACATATATATGACATATATATTAACATGCATATAAAAATATAAAGACCCTTACTGAAACATACCTCTAAGCTCATTTTTTCCTGGAGCCCACACAATGACCAGAGAGATGTTACTGATGTAGGAGTTTTCTCGGCCACTTTGCCAACCAGGGACCTCCATGGCCAGTAACACCCCTCTGCCTGGGCCTTGCTCAGCCCCCAGCCTGCCGCTGGAGGTGCCCCACCCACTCATCCCACTTGTGCATTCTGTGGCTCCTGAGCTCTTGTCTCCAGTGCAAGAAGAATGAGGATATACTGATAATTGAAAGGTGAGGATGGGCAAAGGAGGATAATTTTATTGAGTGATGGAACAGCTCTCAGTGGAGAGGGCATCTGGGAGGGTCCCCTACGCCCACAGTCAGGTGATTTTTCTCCCATTGTGGTTGGGTCCAGGGCTTTTTATGGACTCAGAATGGGGAGTGCATGCTGATTGGTTTGTGAGTAGGCAAAAGAGGTTAAAGTGAAGACACTACTCTAAGGTGAGCACGACAGTGTAGAAAACCAATTAGGAATGGGTAGGTATATGTAAAATAGGTGAAGGGTAGGATCAATCATAGGAAAGCACTGCCAAACGGGAAGACTGGTTCTCATTCCAATCTGTGGATTTACCTGAGACTTAGGTTTTAAACTGTCTTCAGCTTGAAGGTTAGGTTTCAGCTGGGACCCACCCCTATCTGCCTAGGCATTTGTCTGCTTCCTGCCTGTATCATTACTGTTCTTTCTCCTAGTCCTTCCTGTGTTCTGAGGAGCTAGTCTTCCAGAAACCAAACAGTCACATCTAACTGGAGCTCTCTCACACTCTTTTACTGACAGTCAGAGACTTCAGTTATACCTAGAGGATATGGGTTGAAACTTGACAAAGTGACTGAGTCTGTTGGAGGGAAATATTGGACTTTGGGCCCCTGAAAGGACATTGTTCTGCAAAGACACTTTCTTCCTCCCACCTTTCTATCCTCTCCCCTTCCTCATTCTCTAATTCCACATGTCTTCACAGGAGGTTTTTGATCTGTCCTTTTGGCCTAGTCTTGTGAATTGAAGACTAGAGAGATTCAGGCTTTGATCAGATAATAAATGATGCCTCTCTGAATTTCATGTTTGCTGATTCTGAAGGCAAAGGGGTGACTAACTGTAGTGGTTTGGACTCCTCAATGTACAGGAGCAGGGGTTGTAGGTGTCTCCCTCCTCTTTTTTCTTTAGGTAAGAGAAGAAAACACATGTTACCACAGAGAACAATGGTTTTGTTTTTGTTTTTGCTCCAAAGGACTGTCTGGTCTTATATGAGGAAAGGATATTTCTTCTGTTAGCATAACTTAGACTTTCCCCTTGTGAAATAATAACCCTAGACCTGTGGTATTCAGGGGCATGTGAAACTTTTCTGAGCTTGACTTTTTAATTTTCGTTGGTTTGTTTGGGTTTTTATAATTGTGACAAAATATACATAACATCACATCTACTGTCTTAACAGTTTTTAAATGTAAAGTTCAGTAGTGTTAAGTACATCACATTGTTGAGCAACCAGTCTCCAGAGCTGGCTCATTTTATCAATCGCTGTACTTACCATAAGCAGCTAATGTTTAGTGATTTGGTCTCGGCAGTCCCTGCTGTAATTGAATTCTCCTTGATGCCTTGGAGGGTGGGCTTTTTCTGTTCATTTAGCACTGTAGTAGTTTTCCATGGCTGCTGCAACAAATTGTCACAAGTTCAGTTACGTAAAACAACAGTTTATTAGTTCTGGAGGTCAGAAGTCCAGCATATGTCTCACTGGGCTAAAATCAAGGCCCTGGCAGGGCTGTGTTTCTTTCTGGAGACCCTAGGAGAGAACAATTTTCTTTCCTTTTCCAGCTTTGAGAGACCACCTGTGTTCCTGGACTTGTGCTCTTTTCCTCCTCTAAAACCAACCATTTAGCATTTCTCTGACTTTTTATTTTTAATCACATTTCTTTCTCTGCCTCTCCTTGGCCTCTCTTTTTCGCTTTTAAGGCCTCTCATGGTTATGTCATCCTCAGATAATCCAGGATACTCTCTCTATTTTAAGATCAGCTGATTAGCAACCTTAATTCCATCTGCAATCTTTTTTTTTCCACTTTTTAAGTTCAGGGGTACATGTGCAGGATGTGCAGGTTTGTTACATAGGTAAACATATATCATGGGGGTTTGTTTTACCAATTATTTTGTCATGAAGATATTAAGCCTAGTATCCATTAGTTATTTTTCCTGATCCTCTCCCTCATCCTACTCTCCACCCTCTGATAGGCCCAAGTGTGTGTTGTTCCCCTCTATGTGTCCATGTGTTCTTATCATTTAGCTTCCACTTACAAGTGAGAACATGTGGTATCTGGTTTTCTGTTCCTGTGTTAGTTTGCTAAGGATAATGGCCTGCAGCTACATCCATGTCCTTGCAAAGGACATGATCTCATTCATTTTTATGGTTGCATATTATTCCATGGTGTATGGAATACATGTACCATGTTTTGTTTATCCAGTCTACTACTGATGGGTATTTGGGTTGATTCCATGTCTTTGCTATTGTGAATAGTGCTGCAATGAACATATGTGTACATGTGTTTTTATAATAGAATGATTTATATTCCTTTGGGTACACATCCAGTAATAGCATTGCTGGGTCAAATGGTATTTACGACTTTAGGTCTTTGAAGAATCGCCACACTATCCCACACTGGTTTAACTAATTTGCACTCCCACCAATAGCGTATAAGTGTTCTTTTTTCTCCACAACCTATTTTTGACTTTTTAATAGTAGCCATTCTGAATGATGTGAGATGGTATCTTGTAGTTTTGATTTGCATTTCTCTAATGATCAGCAATGTTGAGCTTTTTTTTTTTTAATATGTTTGTTGGCCACATATATGTCTTCATTTGAAAAGTGTCTGTTCATGTCCTTTGCCCACTTTTTAATGAGGTTGTTTTTTTTTCTTGTAATTTTTTTTTAAGTTCCTTATAAGAACTGGGTATTAGACCTTTGTCAGATGCGTAGTTTTCAAAAATTTTCTCCTGTTTTGTAGGTTGTTTACTCTGTTGATAGTTTCCTTTGCTATGCAGAAGCTCTTTAGTTTAATTAGATCCCATTTGTCAACCTTTTCCTTTTGTTGCAATTGCTTTTGGTGTCTTTAGTCATGAAATCTTTTCCCATGCCCATGACCTGAATGGTATTGCCTTGGTTGTCTTCCAAAGTTTTTGTAGTTTTGGGTTTTACATTTAAGTCTTTAATCCACCTCAAGTTAATTTTTGTATATGGTGTAAGGAAGGAGTCCAATTTTAATCTTCTGCATACAGCTAGCCAGTTATCCTAGCACCATTTATTGAATAGGGAATCCTTTCCCCATTGCTTGTTTTTGTCAGGTTTGTTGAAGATCAGATAGTTGTAGATGTGCGATCTTATTTTTGGGTTCTCTAATCTGTTCCATTGGTCTATGTGTCTGTTTTTGTGTCTGTTTAGTAACCAAAACCATGCTGTTTTGGTTACTGTAGCCTGTAGTATAGTTTGAAGTCAGGTATTGTGATGTCTCCAGCTTTGTTCTTTTTGCTTAGGATTATTTTGGCTATTTGAGCTCTTTTTGGTTCCATATGAATTTTAAAGTAGTTTTGTCTAGTTCTGTGAAGAGTGTCAATGGTAGTTTAATGGAAATAGTGTTGAATTTATAAATTGCTTTGGAAAGTATGACCATTTTAACAATATTGAGTCTTCCTATCCATAAGCATGGAATGTTTCTCCATTTGGTTGTGTCATCTCTGATTTTTTGAGCAGTGGTTTGTAGTTCTCCTTGTAGAAATCTTTCACTTCCCATTTTATTCATATCCCTAGGTATTTTATTCTTTTTGTGGCAATTGTGAATGGGACTTTGTTTGTGATTTGGGTCTTGGCTTGACTGTTGTTGGTGTATAGAAATGCTAGAGATTTTGGCATATTGATTACATATTCTGAGACTGCTGAAGTTGCTTCTGAAGAAGGTTTTGGGCTGAGACAATGGGGTTTTCTATGTATAGGGTCATGTCATCTTCAAACAGTGACAGTTTGACTCCTTCTCATCCTGTTTGAATGCCCTTTATTTATTTCTCTTGCCTGATTGCTCTGGCCAGAAATTTCAACAATATACATTGAATAGGAATGGTAAGAAAGGGCATCCTTGTCTTGTGCTGGTTTTCAAGGGGAATGCTTCCAGCTTTTGCTCATTCAGTATGATATTGACTATGGGTTTGTTATAGATGGCTCTTATTATTTTGAGGTTTGTTCCTTCAATACCTAGTTTATTTAGTTTTTAACATGAAAGGATGTTAAATTTTATTGAAAGCCCTTTCTGCATCTATTGAGTTAATCATGTGGTTTCTGTCTTTAGTTTTGTATCTGATGAATCAGATTTATTTATCTGCTTATGTTGAACCAACCTTGCATTCGGGGTTGGAGCTTACTTGATCGTGGGTTTTAAGCTGTTTTGTTTGCATGAGTATAAATCTAACTTTATAAAAACTATAAATGGAATTTACAATTATGGCAAAGTGTGACATTGCTACTTAGAAAACATCTTAGATTGTATCCAGTTGAAGTATGGAAAATTCCAGTTTCTTATTTTGGGGGAAATGAAATGCCTCATAAATAATACTCTAGGAAGGACAAGAAACTCACCTACAAATTTTTTTCTTCTGTACATTTTTCTAACACTTGAAAAAATGCTGGCATTTTATGACTATGAAATTGATGGAAAGTGAATAAAGAACTCTAAAAAAGAATAGCATATCATTATACATTCAAAATTGGTCTTCATTTTAAGAGTAGAAAACTGGGTAGGGATCTAAATCACAGCTATTTGAAATGAGATACATGATATGTATTGTCTAAGAATACTTATGTCAGAGAGCCATAATTTTATAAATTTCTTAAAAGGAAAGAATTTTGTTTTACTATATCCAAGAGGGCAGAAAAGAAACATCAATATACCACATGAATTCTAAGCTACAGAATAATGAACTATCTTTTGTATTTAAAGACGATACGGTCAAGTCACCGTTGGCAGAAAAGATATTCTAAGCTAATAAAATCTGAACCTCCATCTCTCCCTCAAGCTGTCCTACCAGAACTAAAGTTCAATAAGTCAATCAGACAATATTGCCGAGGGCCCTCAATGTGCAAGGTACTTTCATTTGTTCGGAGAAGCAAAGAAAAAGTTGTCTTTTTGAAAGAAACTTGCTAAAATAATTCTGTGCCATATACTGAAAGAATGGTATATAAGTGGAAAGAGTATCTCCTGGTTTAATTTAGTAGTTATTCCGAGGTATGCCACAAAAATTGGCATACTCATAAAACTCTTACCTTAGGCACTGGAGTCATCAAATGGAGACCTGGAGCTTATACTGCAAAGGAAATGATCACCTATAGCCCAAGTATCTGTGGAAAAAGTGAAATGAGTTAGATTTCCACATCTAACCAACATCAAATTTAACATCTCTTGGATCTGACATGTGTCACAGGCCTTCAAAGTGCAGGTTGACTTGCCTAACTGATTTATACATTATGAAAAGAAGCCAAACACTTAGAAATACTCTATTAGACACTGCTACTTAAAAATCTCAATGTGCCTCATTTAAAAAAGTACTTGCTGAGATTCTTTTGAAGTGTGATTATTATTATTCATTCAAAACCCCGCTTAAGTTTTTATGAATGCATAAAATGATTTATCAGCCTTGTCCATGGGCTGCTCCAGATGTTGCTTTCCAGGCTGTAATTTTTATGAGTCTACTTTATAGGTCAAAGAGCTGGGAGTCAGGGTGACTGCTTTTAGCCTACAGTCTGGAGAGGTGATACTCAATCATTTAGGAGACAGGAAAGCAATGAAATGACCATTTAAAATTTTTACATTTTAAAGACTATGTGAGATGTAAATATGGGCAACAACAAACCTAAGTCACAAGTCAATTGGAGATACATTGACTTAAGTTTTTTAGCTCTTTTTTTTTTTTTTTTTAAACAAAACAAAACAAAACAAAATCTAAACCCAATGGAGGTAGTAGCAGTGTCTCATAAACTTCAATGTAAGGTTCCACTGCATCTTCTTATTACCACCTCTATCTTTAATCCTGAGGCTTTGATGCCCAGGGAATGTGACATGCTGAGCAGTCTAAACAAAGGAATAAAGCTGACCTGGATTCTTTTTGAATCCATTAATTAACTGATTTATTTATGCAGGAACATTAATAGGGCAGTTACGGGGCACTGTTGGTATATAAAGATGCCTGGGACACAGCCCTGCCCTCCAGTGGCAAATAATTCCTTTGTAAGGAATAAGAGATAAGGAGGGACCAAAATGAAGGTAAAGAAAAGTGGCAGGAGAGTACCAAAGAAAGATGAGTGGAGCTTTTTGAAAGACCATCAGGATAACTGGATTCACTGAAAAAAAAAGCAGGATAGGGTAGAGGTGAAGCCTGGAATTTGGAGTCAGATAGACCTGGGTTTGAATTTTGCTTCTATAAACTTCCAATATCTGTGACCTTGCTCAGGTTATTAGCCCCCAAGCCTTTGTTCCTGGACGTAATGGTAATGGCCTTATGAAGCCTCTATGAAGTTCTTCATAGAGGATCAATAATGTTATTCTAACTGCAAATCTTGGCACGTAAAGAGTGATTAGCAAGAGGCAGCTGTTATTTTTATTGTTGTTTTTATATAAGACTGCTCAGAGGTTTGGAATATTTCTTGCGTGGGGCAGAGAATTGGATTCATAAAATTTCTCTTGCCAGTAATATGATAGATATCCCCACACAAGCTCATGAAAACATGCTGTGATGTTTTCAGGAATTTTGCAAGCTGTTTGTTAAACATAGCTGTCCTTGAAATTGGCCATGGTGGGAATATTTACACTATCAAAACCAGCAAATGCTACAAATCTGAGCTCCCTGGTGCCCACTTGATTTACCAGCACATCATTGCAAGCAAATTTCAATCCTAGCAGACCTATGGGGCTCCAGGAGTGGAGGGGTGCAAGTATAGATTTGGAGTGGGGAGAGAGCCTCCCCATAATTCAGGGTTTTAAGTCCTGTCTTGAGGGAACATAACCAGGGTCAAAGGTGATGCCAGAATGAGAAGAAAAATGTGGTGGCGAATAAACTCTCTCTCTCTTTTTTAAAAAAAATTCCTTAGAACTTGTAAACATGTTAAAAGTCTCTTGTAATTTAAACATTTTATTTAAGCCTTTGAAAGCACTGTTTAAATGTCATATTTATAGGTGCATTCTGGAATTGAAAATTACAGCCCCAGAACGGCCCAAATGTTTGTTCCTTGATAGCAGCTGTTTTCAATATAATTGGAAGAAATGGAGCACACATGTAGTAATAATATTTATAAACACTTCTTTTTATGCTATCCAGATCTCCGCAGTGAATAACAGTGCTCCGGGTGCCCAAGTATACCCAAGTCAATCATTTCCCTCTTTTCTGAACTGTAACAGGAGGATCTTCAATAGTTATGAGGTATTTAAAATCCAGCCTGGTCCTTATTATGGAGAAAGTGTTCCTTGTACCTAACCTAATCAGTATTGCTTGAATTGGATCTCATTCCTTCTGTCTTTGCCTCCATTGGGGATGGAGAACTGCTGGTCAGTATTTCCCATTTATTCCATCGTCAAAGCTGGTGATGCTGAATTTAAGCTCCTGTAAGCCCAGTTTATATTTAGTCTTTTAAAATTTCTCTCTGTAGTACTGTTTTATAAAATTTTCACGTCTAGATTTTTTTTTCTGCATTCTTCTTTAAAGATTTTTTTTCTATCTCTGTTTCTTCCATGCCTGTTATGTCTCCAACTGCAAAAGCATTCTTTGTTCCACTAAGCCCCTTATTTAGGGCCCCTGCTGCCTGTCTATTCAAGTAGTAGATCTCTATCTGATAAATACCCCACCCACCGATCCTTTTCTACCTCTAGATTATGCCTGTTTTGGAAGGAGCTCTATGCACCTCTGAGGTTAGGCACTCGGCAGTTTATTTTTAGCTCCTTCGTTTATTTGGCCTGCTAGGTTTTGCAGCTTGCTACTATTGCATTCCAAACCTCACTGACCAATGAGGTGTAAAGTCATCAAAAGTCTCTTAATTTTCTCCCTGAGTGAAGCTGGCATTCGAAAGTTTAGAGTTATTAATGGTTGTTTTGTCAACGATTAAACTACATTTGCTTGGCCTGGGAGACCTTTTTGGGACAGGATAGACACACTATGAACATTTCAGAGCCTGAGTCTTTAACCAGCTGACAGCTGAGCGGCAGTAAAGTTGGAATTGAGGTGGGAAATCTCCAAAGAAAGTTTTTCCAACCCTGCAGAACCTAGGATGACCAAAACTGCTATGCATAAGGGAGGAGAAAGAACAGGGGCTTTAATGCCAGGGATAGTGAATGAACTCTGCCCCTGGATTGACTCTGTGACTGTGGCCAAGCGCTTAATTCCTCCTGATGCTCAGTGTCTTTATTTGCAAACTTAGACAATGTTATTTATTTCATAGGGATATATGAGGAACAATGTAATACTATTTAGAGACTAAATAGTATTATTTAGGTGACTATCATTTATTATCCAAACCAAGACAGTTTTGAAAATGAAAGGGGAGCTTTTAATTATGCCATGAAAAGAGACATACATTGGGACTTTCCAAGGCAAACGTGGATGTCCAGTTATGTTCACTATAATTTCCTGTGATATATTTAAGTGAATTCTGGGTTAGAGCAGGAACTAAATAAATGTTTTGCAGAATTAACAGAGGGCTTTTGCCCTGTTTCCTTTTATTTCATATTCTTCTCCTTTGGTGCATAGCATGACTCAGGGAAAGAAAGTGCATAACAAAAAAGGAGGCCAGAGGATTTTTGGGAAAGGGCCTCATTCTTTCTAAAATGTAAGCTTTGTCTGGGAGTGGTTGAGAACAGTGATACAGAAACTCCACATGGGTTTGGAGGATGCAAGAGCAGAAGCCAGCAGATCAGGTATTATCCAGGAAGGAACTAAGACTCCAGTGAAATCCTGATTCCAACACTGGGTGAAAACAGAAACAACATTTGCATGTTTTTTTAACCCAAAACTTAAGTGTGGGGTTTGGGTATTTGAAATGTGGCTAGTCCAAATTGTGCTGTCAAGTGTGAGAGATACCCAGGTTTTGAAGACTTAGTACCAAAAGAATGGAAACTATCTCATTAATAATTTTTTATATTGATTACATGTTGAAATGATATCTGGATGTATCAGATTAAATAAAGCACATTATTAAAATTAATTTCAGCTGTTTCATTTTATGTTTTAAATGTGCATATTAGAAAATTTTAAATAATGTTTGTGGCTTGCACAGGTGGCTTGCCTTATATTTCTACTGGACGGTGCTGATGTAGACCAATGGGGTGAGACAGGCCCCTTGATCTCTGCACGTACCTCCCTTGTGTAGGAGCAGCAGGATGCCTTCCATGTTTCCAAGAGCAGTTCAGGGAAGCCCCAGAGAGCCTGCATGCTAGCTGGGAATAAGAGAGGAGGCTTACGCCTATAATCCTGACACTTTGGAAGGCCGAGGAGGGTGGATCACGAGGTCAGGAGATGGAGACCATCCTGGCTAACACGGCAAAACCCCATCTCTACTAAAAATGCAAAAAATTAGCTGGGTGTGGTGGCAGGCGCCTGTAATCCTAGCTACTCAGGAGGCTGAGGCAGGAGAATCGCTTGAACCTGGGAGGCGGGGGTTGCAGTGAGCCAAGATCACGTCACGGCACTCCAGCCTGGGTGACAGAGCGAGACTCCATCTCAAAAGGAAAACAAAACCAAAAAAACCCAAAAAACAAAAAACAAGGGGAGGCAGTAGGGAAATTCCGAGATCAATAACCAGTAACCATTGACCCCAACAACTGTGAGGGTGTCTTGGTGGCTGCTATATAGACAGAAAACAATACTAAGGGCAAGATTCTGCCACACTCATCTTCAGATCCCCATATCCAGTGCTTTTGCCCTATTTAAGCTTTCTGGAACTTAGGTAAACCCCCCGGGAAAGCAGATGGGGACCTTGGCATAACTGACATTGTTTCTGCCACTCAGTGAAGTGGGAACTAAAAATTGAAATTAAATTTAAATAAAGGCAAGGGTAATATTAAATATTTAGCAACTGTGTAACACTCCTACCAACGAATCAGATCAGAGGTTGGCTGAAAAATCCTGGCAGCTGCCTGCTGTGCCTGACATCATCTCTTAAATTTCTGGGACATTTGGAGGGCTGGGGCTTTGTGGAGTAGGGCTTAGGGTGGCAGTGATAGTGGAGAGGAATGCTCTTGACTGATAATGGAACATTTTAATATTTAACATCTGTTATGCTTGTGCTGGTGCACACCAGCTCATATCAGATCTGGTTAAAAAATAAATAAAGTTACATTTCTTGATCTTCTAAGTTTGTGAGTTGATTAATATATGTTGCATGTAAATTGAATGAAAGTTCCTTGCAAACAATTCTTTGCCCTCCAACTGTTTTTCTCTATTGCAAAGATTTGTTTTAATCCCCATTATTGTTGCCATTTATTTTATTCTTTAAGCCAACACACACACACACACACACACACACAGAAACTACCTCATTGATTATAGTGAGCTCTTCAGATTTTTCTTTTCCATCTTGATCTGGTTAAATATCTAAGTCAATGAGGACATTATTTTCATTTTAAGGAAGCAAAATCACTTGTTAAAAGAAATAGTAATTGAAGTTTCACACCATACCTTATAAATGCACACAATTGTTATGTGTCAATTAAAAACAAAATAAAACTTAAACATCTTTTAAAAAGAGTAATACTGAAAGACTTACTATATCAGTTATTTGGCTGTTTTAAAGGAGGTATAACATAGTATAAAATGATCTTAATAAGAATGGGAAAACCCCTAAATTGGAATACAGATGTAAACAAACTTAACTAGACATTAAATAGATAACATGGCCACAGAGAATAAAATAAAAAGGAATTCAATTAATTTTTGAAAGGAATTCCTTGTACACCTTCAGTGGGAATGATGAACAAGAAGAAGAATCCTGTAGTATTGGATTGGAATTAGAAGTATCAGTGATTAAAAACAAACAAACAAAAAACAAAACTAACAACAAAAAATACTCTATTAAAGGGATCTAAAAGCAAAAACAATCCTTGTTGGTAAGCTCATCAGATGGCCCGATTTTGGTTTCTAATACCATATCTCAGTGAAAAGAACATGGAGAAATGATCAGTTCTAGGGCAAAGAGGAAGAAAGTATAAGGTGAGTACAGAAAAAATAAATTGCTCAAAAAAGATAGGTCTTAGTCTACTGGTATAAAAAAAAATGATAGGGACATGTCGAAAGAACACAAGAATTAGCTTAACAGGTTCCCATTGGCCAAATTTTGGAAAATGTGAACATCAAAATAAATAATAACAGGAATAAATTTGATGAGTCTATGATGGAACTAAACCAAAGTAAAACAAATCTTAAGGCCCATCTATGCAGAAGAATACCAAATATAAACGTGGAAGAAATGAATAGTATAAATATAATAGAAAAATTACTATTTTGCAACCGCTGTACTAATAATTTGATTCAGGAAAGAATCATCCCATATGCTAAAATCATGAATGAAAGTATTTTCACATAGCCTCAAAATATTAACCCTCAGATTACTAATTACAAAAGGAAAAAGCTACTTTTATGGATATTGTAGACATCTGGCAGATATTGCCTTAGCCAAGTGATCAAAATATCATCAATTAGGGCACAAACATCTCTGATGTAATGTACTAAAAAGAATAGAGCTATTTTTCCCCAAAATATTTGATCTGTATCTAATTTGAAGACAAATGAGACAAATCTACATTGAGTGTAATTTAGCAAAACTACTGCCTAGACTCTTCAAAAATCTCAGTGCCATGAAAGGCAAAGAAGGTAGAGAAACTGCTCTCGATTAAAGAAGACTAAAGAGACAGGAAAACAAAATGCAGTCTGATCTTTGATGGCATCCTGGATCATTACTGGGACAATTGGGATAATCGAATATAGATCACATAATAGATACTATATTAATATTATATTTCCTGGTGATAACTGTATTTGGTTATGCAAGATAATGCCCTTGTTCTTAGCAGATACAATCTGAAGTATTTGGCATAATGGGTAATGTTGATTGTTTGCTAGTAACTTTTAGATGGTGTCAGATAAAATATGTGCACTCATGTAAAACAAACGTGTGTATGTTTATGTGTCTATGTATGTCTGTGTAAATATATGTATAGGTATAAATATAAAGAGACAAAATCAGATGTGATAAAATACTAATAATTGATAAATCTGAGGGGAGGGTATAAAAATGTTTCCTTTTCCTTTTACAACTTTTCCATAGGTTTGAAAATGTTTAAAATAAGCCCGAGGAAAGGTTTGAAGCTTACCTTTTGGCATGAGGGTAATAGAAAAATATATTTTAGGGCCATGTGTGGTGTCTCAAGCCTGTAATCCCAGCACTTTGGGAGGCCGAGGTGGGTGGATCTCCTGAGGTCAGGAGTTCGAGACCAGCCTGGCCAACATGGTGAAATCCCATCTCTACTAAAAATACAAAAAACTAGCCAGGCATTGTGGCGGGTGCTTGTAATCCCAGCTACTTGGGAGGCTGAGGCAGGAGAATTGCTTGAACCTGGGAGGTGGAAGCTGTAGTGAGCCGAGATTACACCACTGCACTCCAGCCTAGGTGACAGAGCAAGATTTTGTCTCAAAAAAAAAAAAAAAGGAAAAAAGAGAAAAATACATTTTAATAAACAAAATAAAAAGTCTAGGTTTTATAGCATGGCCAAGGTGGATTCTAGTATTAGTAGTACCACTTGCTCTGCTTACTAGTGATACATCCAAAAGCAAATTTCTTAGATTTTTCGTCTATAAAATGGAGATAAACAATGGAACTGACCCTATGATAGAGGCAGCTGGCTGCCTAACCAATATCTATTTCTCCATTATTTCTTATTAAAAGAACCATAAATTTGATGACATTGGCAATGTGCCCAGCTATATAACTACATTTCCCAGAATCCTTTGCAGAATGGTCAAGACATGTGAGTGAAAGATGATGAATTAGAGCTTTGACAGCTTTGACACTTAGCCGGCTGGTGCCTTTTTGCCTTTACTTCTTTCCCTTCCTCTTGTTCCTGCCTAGAATATGAATGCAATGGTTGAAACTTCAAGCCATTTTTTAAATATGAGATTGTGGATCACAACTCCATCTGGAAGGAGATGGAGTCACTGTGAACACAGTGGAACTTCTGCACCAGCCTGAGATCATGTTTTGGACCTCCTGTTATATGCAAAAACCACATCATTATTTAATTGCCAGTATTATTTATTTTATTTTATTTTTTTACTAAATGCAATCAAATGTAATTCCTCACTTACACCCTATCTTAGAGAGTTATGAAGATTGAATTTGGTAATACATGTAAAGTGTTTAGTATCATTCACAGTGCACAAAAAAGGCTTATGAATATTCAGCTATTATTATATCAATGTAGTACAAAGAAATGTACTTTCCCATTGACCTAGAAGTAGAATAGATATTTTCTTTTCTTTTGTAATTCTATTTTAAAATATTCTTTTTTCAGCTAAGGAAATACATAACAATTCAGAGTTCCTCAAATATCTTGTCTATTTAAACATAATTTCTTACAGTGATTATCATAATCAGCCCATATTCAAAATGAAAATAGTAAATAGGTTTCTTGAACTAATGTAACCAAGTCATGTTTGGTGAATAATTGCTGTTCTATGAGTTGAATAATTTGTTAAAGTTATGAAAATGATTATCTACCAAATATGCTAGATGGATTCTAAACATATGAAAAGTATTTTGCAATATCTAGGCTCAATAAATAAAAAAGCATAAATGGGTAGCAGCGTTTACAAATCCCGGGAAAAATGTTTAAGCAAATTACATTCTATATTTAGGAGAAATTCTATATTTATTTTGTTATAAAATAATAAATCAATATATTTAACATATTTTAAGTTGGTTTGAAATAAGATATGACTATGGTCATATCTGGATGGATTCAAGAGCCAGAATTTATGGATTCTGGAGCCAGAATATGGATTCAAGAGCCAGAATTTATCTTAACAAACTGGTATTTCTTGATGATAGGGAACAATGGAAATTTTTTTAACTTATGATCTGTAGTAACATGTAACCAATATCTGGATTCAATATATCTCAGAATAATTTTCCTCTCTTTCATGTGGCTATTCATACTGCCTATGTGAATAAGAATCTCTCCTAGGTGGATGCCTGGAGGTGGCTAAGTCCAGAGAAGAGCTTCAATCATTCAAACAGAAACCTCCGACCCCTGACCTTGCTTTATGGTGAGCACATGATCAGTGACCATCCCCAGGGACCAGGGGTCTGTTTGGCCCCCAGGCTGGCTCAGAACTCAGGAGGTTCCAAGCCAACTGCCACTTAACGGCTGTGCCAGGAAAAAAACTTTCCTTCAACTGACCAATCTTGCATGAGCAGTTAATGGAAGTTAACTGAAAACGTGGCCATCGGGGCTGGTGCATCAGTGGTTTGATGAATTCAATCCATGACCCATCAATCTTGCTGACGGCTGACCTGAGCAGCTACCTGAGAGTGGGCAGTGCCTCCATGAATGCCGCCGAATGACCTGGAAGCCACTCTGATGGGCAGGGCCCTCGAGGTTAATGAGACACAGGTTTGGATGTCTCTATTCAGAAGACTTTGGCCTGTAATCCCCCTCTCATGGGCTGTCTCACACCACACTTGGTATCAAGATTCTCCCCATCTGGTGAAAGCAGTGTTGCTCTGTTCCTTCTGGATCTATTCTATGGAAAAGTGTGCATAAAATTGGCATGGGACATGGGACATTTTTCTAAATCGAGAAAAATATTTAAGGCAAAAATATTGATAGAAGAATCAAGAATACAAATTGAGAGCTTGGGAAATTCATCTCTCCACCATCTGCAATCTGAGGACAGGGGATGTTAAACTAACCTTCAGGTACAGCTGTGGTGAAGGATGAAGTGTTGACTGATGCGGGGATGGAATTTTGTTTCTAGAACTTTGATCCTTGGGTCGTGCTTTGCGCAGAGGAACATGCTTTCTAGAGAAATGCACACACTCCCAAAGGCATTCACCATCACTCCACACGGACTCTCTCCTCCACACCTCCCCACCCTGATGCACCCCTATTACTATTTAAATGACATCACTGCTTCTGGGAACTGCAGTGGATGGCCACAGTTGTTGACTAAACTCTTCATTTTTTACACCAAACTGCCCAAACCTCATTTCCAGCAGGAAGCTCAAACGAGTGTGGTTCTCCAGCAAAAGTAGGGAGGAAAGTGTCACCTTTCTCAAAGCTAAGATTTTTCCTTACCAAATGGGAGATCCCAGAATACGCACTACGGTGTTGAAGTGTTGAGTGTGTCTGCAGAGAGAGGAAAACACTGTGAGCGTCAGACTATGCTGTGTCCTGTGTTCATGGGTCTTTTCTTCACTTGGTGACATTAGAAAACTGGTTGGGAGATAGTGCTCGAGGCAATGGCCCCCAAATAAAGCCCAGAAGACAGTTGTGGAAATGCACAAGATTGTTGTATGAGATTTTCAAAAATGATTTTTGGTTGCAAAGTCACTGCTGTTTTCAAGAATGCATTTCTCCTGAGGACAGTGCTCTCTGCCATGCAGTTTGTCACTAACACTGTCATCTATGACTGCCATCTGGAACAAGTTCCAAGTTGGCAATGAATGGGCTCTCACATACCTCTGCCCACCAAGAAATTCTGTGGCTCATCTATAAAGTCCGTGGTAAGAATTACATATCTTAATTCAGAGAAAATAGAAACCAAAAGAAATAAAATTCCCATCTCAGACAAAGAAAGATTTTACCAAGTGTGCTGCCTGGATCAGGTCCCAAGAAGTCAGCGAGGGAAACTCCCACTCCTGGAGATAGAAGAAGCCTAGGAAACATAGAGTCACTGGCAGCCTTGGGTGCTGAGGACACAGGGCTGGCATGTGTGGAGGAGGTGGGTGAGAGCACGGGCTGAGCTGCTGCTCGGCCACCCTCCTTGGTGGTGAAGGCAGGCAAAAGACACCAGCAGGAGAGCCCTGGGAGACACAGCCTCGGGTCCCTGGCTAAGCCACTCTCATCACTGCGAAGTAGGCAGTGTTCACACAGGCAGCACACAAATGCACGACATCACTCCAGGACAGGGTCTGCTCACAGAAAGAGGCCTGGAAAATGTCCTCTATTTTAAAAAAAGTTACTGTGTTTAACATTCCTGAATCTACATATGCTCCTTCTGCACTTATCATCTCTATTATTGGATTTTTTTTTTTTTTTTTTTTTGAGACAGAGTCTCACTCTGTTGCCCAGGCTGGAGTGCAGTGGCATGATCTAGGCTCACTGCAGCCTCTGCCTCCTGGGATCAAGCTATTCTCCTGCTTCAGTCACCTGATATTATTGGATTTTAAAGCATTATTGTGGTGAAAAATACACAATATGTATTATTTTAATTATTAAGTGCACACTTTGGAGCATTAGTTCTATTCACAACGCTGAATAGAAAACTAAAAACAGGCCGGGTGCAGTGGCTCGCACTGTAATCCCAGCACTTTGGGAGGCCAAGGTCAGTGGATCACCTGAGGTCAGGAGTTTGAGACAAGCCTGACCAACACTGTGAAACCCTGTCCCTACTAAAAATACAAAAATTAGGAGGGCGTGGTGGCGGGTGCCTGCAATCGCAGCTTCTAGGGAGGCTGAGATGGGAGAATCGCTTGAACCCAGGAGGTGGAGGTTGCTGTGAGTCAAGATCGTGCCATTGCACTCCAGCCTTGGTGACAGAGCAAGACTTTGTCTTAAACAAACAAACAAACAAACAAAACTAAAAACAATCTTAATTCAGTTTTCTTACCTTCCACCTTAGGAAGCTACAGAAAAAACTATAGTGTAATGTAAACCAGACATAAAAATAGAACAAAAAATTATTTACAGAAATCATTATAATAGAAATGATAAAATAAAATGAAGGACTGCTTCATAGGAAAGATAAATAGAATTGATAAACCTCCAGCCAGGCTAACCACCAAGAAAAACTAGGAGACACAATTTACAAATAATATAAATAAAAGGAAGAATCATTCCTGTTGATCCCATTAATATCAAGCAGATAATAAAAGAATAATTAGAATAAATCTATGCTCACTAATTTGACAGCTTAGATAAAAACAACAAACTCCTTCAAAGGCAGAAACTATATCATAAGTACCCAAAGGAGACTCAGATAATCTGAGTAGGCTTATATCTATTATAGAAATTGAATCAACAAGAACTTTTTTAAAAATGCATTTTTAAAAATGATTTTACTGAATTTTACCTAATTCTTACAAGGGAAAACATAGTCTTATTATATAAACAACTGATTAAAATTCTAAACATTTAACCCAGTTACATTTTAAAATTATGCCCATTGCAAAATCTGCACGAGAATGAGGGCAGCTATATTCATAATCGCCTGAACTGGAAGCAGCTGAGATGCTCTTCAGGAGGTTTCACATGATCTCCATTTGTTTGAAAATGCGGCAAGATTATCTCAGGAAGAGTTCCATTTTAGCCAATGTCTAACAATCAGCTAAATATCTAAACCTTGCATTGAGATGTTCTTTACTATTGAAAGTGAACCAAACTTGAAGTGGAAATACATCTGCATTTGTAGCACTAGTGATTGACTAGTGCTACACTAGTCAATTTGCACACATGAAATAAGATACAGTGTAGCAATGTCAGAGTGGTCTGAAGTGTGGGACACTGAAGAATCTGGAATCCTTATGCTTGCAAGGGTGAGTAACTGAATTTCCACAGTACCTGTATGTCGCTGCCCTTCGGGAGGCAAATCAGGATCACGGCGCATACGCGCTCTAAATCTGTGCGTGGATTGCTGTTCATCAGAGCAACAACCTGGGAAATGTATGAAAATAAAGACAGCTGTTGACATCTTGCTGCAGAAGACCATAGAGAAATGAGGAATCGTTTATTCACAGTTCAACCCATTTCCTGTGTTCCCCGAGAACGCTGTGCTGCCAGCGAGCTGCACTTTGAAGCGGTGGCCTGCCTCTTCACACCTGTGGGTATTTCTAGTTGGGTGAGACGAGAGACTGAGAAAAGAAATAAGACACAGAGACAAAGTATAGAGAAATAACAGTGGGCCTAGGGGACTGGCGCTTAGCATACTAAGGACTTGCACTGGCACTGGTCTCTGAGTTCTTTCAGTTTTTATTGATTATTATTTTTATTATTTCAGCAAAAAGGAATGTAGTAGGAGGGCAGGGTGATAATAAGGAGAAGGTCAGCAAAAAGCATGTGAGCAAAAGAATCTATGTCATAATTAAGTTTAAGGGAAGGTAATATGCCTGGATGTGCACGTAGGCCAGATTTATGTTTCTTTCTACTTACTTCTATATATAACAAGGTATTGTGTGACCAGAAAACAAAATGCCTGATTTCTGGTAAAGGAGGATTCCTCCTGAGTCTCCAACACTTGATTATTCAAGTCTTTGTAACACAGAGATATCACACTGATTTTTAAACCTAGGATTCTGACAATCCATCCTTTAGCATATCATAAATTCACTTTTGCATGTAAACAACATTTATAATCGAGCTAAAGAATTATAAGGACATGGCCGGGCGCGGTGGCTCACGCCTGTAATCCCAGCACTTTGGGAGGCCGAGGTGGGCGGATCACGAGGTCAGGAGATCGAGACCATCCTCGCTAACACAGTGAAACCCTGTCTCTACTAAAAATACAAAAAATTAGCCGGGCGACGTGGCGGGTGCCTGTAGTCCCAGCTACTCGGGAGGCTGAGGCAGGAGAATGGCGTGAACCCCAGGGGGCGGAGCCTGCAGTGAGCCGAGATCGCGCCACTGCACTCCAGTCTGGGCGAGAGTGAGAATCTGTCTCAAAAAAAAAAAAAAAGAATTATAAGGACAACAAGCATAATAAATGCAAAGGAAGTGCCCAGCCCTGCTCACATTTATCTTTTCCCTCTTTACGATAACCCAGTGAGGTGGGTGAGCTTGTCCCCATTTGTACAGGATAGGGAACTATACCGGTCAGGGTTTCAGCAGGAGACAGATGGCATTGCTGAATTAGATAAATGAAGGATGGCTAAAGAAAGGAATTCTTCAAAGATGTCCTCAAGGTGTAAACTCCTGCAGGGGATAATGCAATCTCCCAGGGCGAGTCATAGCAGAGCTGTTACCACACCTTGTCTCAAAGGACAAGGGGAGAAAGTGGTAGTAGTCCCTGGACCCTAGAAAGAGAATGGTATCTTGAGAGAGGTTGTGACCTTTAATCAAGAGACAGAGCTGCCCAGAGATGACTTTGCCAGAAGGAAATAAATACCTAGCCTCACTTCTCTCCTTTCAATCTCCTGTCAGTCTTCTCATAGCTGAGTTTGAAGGGAAGCCATTGGGCAGGGATGTCTGACAATATAGTCCCTGCTGGTCTTCTGTGAGAGCAGGGTGGAGATGAGGACAGTACATCTAGGAGGACACAAAGAAGGTATCCAGCATAGGAACTGAAGCTCAGAGAGGCTAGACACACTATTAGAAGTCACACAGATAGGAAGTTTCAAAGGCTAGACTGGAACTCAGATATGACTCTCAAACCATCTATTCTTTCCATGATATCAGGTGATGGCTCCTATGAGGAGTGAAATTACATTTGCAATGTCTTCTCTAATCTAGTCTATGTGAATTTATCCATTTGTTTAATAAAAGTATCAAAAGAAGAAAATAATGTAAAAGTTTATTGTTTTCATAGTGAAGATATACTTTATATAGACGAGGAGCAGATGAATTGTCTGCGGACACAGTTTGTTCAAACAATTTACAAAGAGAACAGTAGTTTCATTCTTTCCGTTTGATTCCCCTTTACTGCATACATCATCATCAAAACCCAAATTAGGGTTACAAACCAGTGTCTCCAGAAGAAGGTCATTAGTTTTTTAAGGTCCCCATCAATGACAGGATATCTATTTTTGCTTAAGTTTCAAATTGCCTAATGGAAAAAATCAGTTTTCTTGAAAAAGAATTAAATGGCAAGTCAGAGGATTTTCTTTCCCTTCTTATGAGCATTATCATTTTCACTAACAACCATACAGTAAAACTGAAAAGAAATGCTTGCTATTTGCAGGAATAACTGAAAATTAATCTCATTTTTACAGACTTCCATCAGATGTAAAATAATTTTACTTAAACACCTCAAAAGCCATAGTCTGGAAATATGAGAGTACAATAATGGTTCTGTTCTTCTAGGATATTTCTTATTTTAATTAATTGAGTGATTGAGGATGGTTTTGTTGAGTAATTTCCTAAATGAATCATTTAACTTCTCAATGGAACAACCTATTTTCTTAAAAAATTGGATAAATTCCAGAAGTTTATAATTCATAATTTATTCTTCTTAATGAGCTGGTTAATATGAAAAGCAATAGGATATAGAAATAATATGGTTACAAGTGTAAAAACCAATTATTTAGCTTATGACTAAAATTTCAATCAAGCTGACATTGAATTCTGCATGTTATTTAACAGAGTGACTTAGAATCATTTTGATAAAGGATAGAATAGTTTTCTAAAAGATTTTTGAAATGCTAACACCATGGAATGGCTGACGTCTCCATAATCTCTTGGATTTTATTCAAGGAATCCAGTTAAAATGTGTTTAAGAATTTTAGCTAAAGTTGACTTCAGCTGTGGTTCAAGATCATAGTATTAGTTTAGGCCGGGCACAGGGCTCACACCTATAATTCCAGCACTTAGGGAGACCAAATCAGGGGGATTGTTTGAGGCTAGGAGTTTGAGACCAGACTGGGCAATGCAGCAAGAAAGACTCCAGTCTCTACAAAAAAATTTTAAAACTTAGCTGGGTGTGGTGGTGTGTGCCTGGAATCCCAGCTATGTGGGAGGCTGAAGAAGGAAGATTGCTTGAACCCAAGAGTTTGAGGCTGCAGTGAGCTATGATCATGCCACTGCACTCCAGCCTGGGTGACACAGTGAGACTCTGTCTTTGAAAAAACAGTATTAGTTTATGTATTCATTTTACATGCTTCTGAGAGGTAAATTATAGGCAGGATTTTAGTAAGTAGAGATTTAGGAAGAATCTCACACATTATATTTTATCATTTTATGTTAGTGTCCTCTTTTGGTCGGATGGAAAGTTAAGAAAATGTACTTGTTTCTCTGCCCAAAGGATATGTTTGCCTATTTTAACTTACTAAATATTAACAACTTGTATAAAACAGGGCATTTAGTATACAAACTTGGGCATTGGCTTACTTGAATTCAAATTCCAGATCTGCTGCTTACTAGCAGTGTAATGTAAAATAGTAGTAATAATACTACCGACTTTACAGGATTGTGTGAAGAGTGTGTGAGCTCGTGTAAACCCTTAGAACAGTGCCTGTCACATAATAGGCTTTCAATAACTTTCACAACTATAAGATCTGGGTTGAAGGCAGTCCATTGCCTTTCCCTTGGTGTGGGTCATATTTACCGCATGCCAATCTTTTATATAATGGTGCATAATATGCTATATATTGTAAGACCTGTTGACAAAAGCCTATACAAAAAATTATCGCAAAGAAATCAGGGTGATTTTAAATCTACAAGTTTCATATTTCTATTGTTTTCAGAATTATAGAATAGAGAAATTGGAAGGTTTTTTAACAGCAATGGATGGGGCAAGAAAATGAAATAATTATAGTCTTGCAGCTAGGAAACCTGTGTTTTATTCTGAATTTGGCCATGAATTAACTGTATTATCTTTGGGGACATCACTTAATCTCTTGGGTCTCAGTTCCCTCAGCTAAATACAATGGGCCTAATGATACCATTTGAGATAATGTGCATTCTCAGATTGTAAATTGCGTTCTTATTATTAAAGATCATTTAAATTTAAACTTTGTATTTCGAAAGTGCCTGAAAACATTTTATCCCTCTCTGAACTTTGGGATGTCTACAGAATAGTCAACTTCCTATTGCATTCCCATCTTTTAGGTCATGTGAATTGAGAACTAGGAAAGGGGCTGAGAGAAGGAGGCCTGGAGAATCACTTTCATAGGAACTAGAAAAGAGATTATTTAGATGTGCAACACACAGGGGCTCAGCAATTTTGGAGGCAGAAACCACTCATTTAACCTTTCTGGATGCAGTCGTTTCTCACTTCATTAGCCCAAAGTTCATTTTGATCTGGGAATCCCACGCTGGGAACACAGTTCATTCCACTTGTAATTCAAAACACCTGGACTCCTTTGGCTAGAGGCCACATCCTGGGGCTGGCTCATCTTTCCGTGGCTACCTGGGTCTTGCCTTAGGCTTTGCTACAACAGCAAACACATCATGAGGAAAGATTAATTTTAGTGTAAGAGGGCCAAGAAAAACAAACTGATAATTTAAAATATTAAAAACCTATTAGCTGAGACAATGAGAAGCCAACATTAGCCCTGAAGTAAGAAACATGCCTAATTAAGGAAGCAAGAGCTGTTATAATCAGCCTACCAATTACTGAGAATTAGAGCAAGATACCTTGGAAGGGTAAAGTGATTGTAATAAAAGTGTTGTCAGAGCTTAATTAGATAAAGAAAACACAGTTTGCACGCTGATAACTTTGATATTTACTCTGTCCCTGCGACCACAATGATGAAGGAAGCAACCACATCCTGAGTCTCAGGGTCACCTGTAGACCTGTGGAATGTGTGCCTTGATTCAACTTTTTGAAGACATAAACAATGAAAAATAGGAGGTGTGAATGCCAGCTCATTGGTACCAGCAGGTTTTTTTTTTTTAATTGTACTTTAAGTTCTAGGGTACATGTGCACAATGTGCAGGTTCGTTACATATGTATAGATGGACCATGTTGGTGTGCTGTACCCATTAACTCGTCATTTACATTAGGTATATCTCCTAAAGCTATCCCTCCCCCCTCCCCCCACCCCACGACAGGCCCCGGTGTGTGATGTTCCCTACCCTATGTCCAACTGTTCTCATTGTTGAATTCCCACCTATGAGTGAGAACATGCGGTATTTGGTTTTCTGTCCTTGTGATAGTTTGCTCAGAATGATGGTTTCCAGCTTCATCCATGTCCCTACGAAGGACATGAACTCATCCTTTTTTGTGGCTGCATAGTATTCCATGGTGTATATGTGCCACATTTTCTTAATCCAGTCTATCACTGATGGACATTTGGGTTGGTTCCAGGTACCAGTGGGTTTTAAACTGGATCTCTACCTTCACCAGTTGTGATGTATATAGATAACACTTGTAGTGCAGTATGGCGACTTTCTAGTTTGTGTTTTGCAAGTTCATCCCTAAATTTCCAATCACTCCTCTTTTCTGCCTGCCTTTCTTTCCAGATTTTCTTGGCCCCTCAATACAACAGAGAGAAAAAGCAAGAATAGGAGGTGGCATTCCAATCAGTCTCTTTGCTCTTCCAGGATTCAATCACAGGTTTGCTTCAGTTCAACAAGCGTTTTATTGACTGGCCCCTTTGCCAGGCACTGTGCTGGGAGCTGCAAAGACAATTGGGGCTTCATTTTAACAGATTCAAACCAAAGACCTTCTTCATACTTGGCACTGGCCACCCTGCTAGCCATTGTTCCTCACTCACACAATGTCGGTGTGCTTCTTTCTTAGCTGGAGGCTGAAAGTCTAAAACATTTGCACTATTATCTGCCCCCTCACCACTAGTCTTAGTATAAGGCCCTAAGGTAATTATTGGTTGTAGTACTGATGGTAGAAATAGAAGAAGAGAATGGGTCAAATATGATTTTTTAGTATGGACAACCGATTTGGTTTTCTATAAAAATTGACAATTGTCTCAGCTACTCAGGAGGCTGAGGCTGGAGGATGCTTGAGCCCAAGAGTTCAAAGCTGCAGTGAGCTATGATCATGCCACTGCATTCCAGCTTAGGTGACAAAACAAAACACAAAACAAGACAACTTGTAGTGATATTTCCATCAAAATATATTAAATTTCAAAATTTTTAAATCCATGAAGATTCTATTTTTTGTATGTTAAATGTATGACAAACCAAAATTTAAAAAAATTTTGTGGATACATACTAGGTGTATGTATTTATGGGGTATATGGGATATTTTGATACAGGCATACAATGTGTAATAATCACATCAGGTTAAATGCAGTGTCCATCACTTCAAGCATTTATCCTTTGTGTTAGAAACAATACATTTGTACTCTTTATTTTTAAATATACAATTACATTATTTAATCGCAGAAGCTTTTTAACTTGCTGTAATCCCTTTTGTCCATTTTTGATTTGGTTGCCTGTGCTTGTAGAGTATTACTCAAGACATCTTTGCCCTTTACAATGTCCTGTAGAATTTCCCCAATGTTTACTTTTAGTAGTTTCACAGTTTAAGTCTTTAATCCATTTCATCTTGATTTTTGTATATGGTGAGAGATAGAAATCTAGTTTCATTCTTCTGTCTACTGATATCCAGTTTACCCAGTACAATTTATTGAAGAGATTATTCTTTACCCAATGTATGTTTTTGGCACCTTTGTCAAAAATGAGTTCACTGTAGATGTACAGATTTGTTTCTGTGTTCTCTATTGTGTTCCATTGGTTCATGTGTCTGTTTTTATGCTAGTGCCATGCTGTTTTTTTCACTATATCTCTTTAATATAATTTGAAGTCAGGTGATGGGATTCCTTCAGTTTTGTTCTTTTTGATCAGGAGAACTTCAGCTACTCTGGGTCTTTTTTGGTTCCATATAAATTTTAGAATTGTTTTTTCTATTTCTGTGAAGAAAGTCATCAGTATTTTGATAGGGATTGCATTGAATCTGTAGATAGCTTTGAATAATATGGGCCTTTAAAAAGTATTAGTTCTTCCAATCCATGAACATAAAATATTTTTTCATGTTTTTGTGTCCTCTTCAATTTCTTTCATCAATATTTTATAGTTTTCATTGTAGAGCTCTTTCACTTTTTGCCTAAGTATATTTTCAGGTATTTTATTTTATTTGTAGCTATTGTAAATGGAATTACTTTATTTCTTTTTCGGATTGTTTATTGTTGGCATATAGAAAAGCTATTGATTTTTGTATGTTAATTTTGTATTCTTCAGCCTTAATGAATTTGTTAGGCAGTTCTAATTGTTTTTTGGTGGAGTTTTTAGGTTTTGCCAAATATGAGATCATATTGTCTCCAGACAAGGATAATTTGACTTCTTCCTTTCCAATTTGGATGTCCTTTATTTATTTCTCTTGTCTGATTGTTCTACCTAGGATTTCTAGTACTGTGTTGAATAACAGTGATGAAAGTGGATATCCTTGTAGTGCTCCAGGTCTTAGAGAAAGGCTTTCAGTCTTTTCCCATTTAGTATAATACTAGCTGTGGGTCTGTCATATATGGCTTTTATTATGTTGAGGTACGTCCCTTCTAGACCCAGTTTTTTGAGTTTTTATTATGAATGAATGTTGAACTTTATCAAATGCTTTTTCAGCATCAATTGAAATGATCATATGTCTTTTGTCCTTCATTCTGTTGACATGATGTATCAGATTGATTGATATGCATACGTTGAACTATACTTTCATCCTTGGGAATAAATCCCACTTGGTCATAATGAATGATCTTTTTAATGTGTTGCTGAATTCAGTTTGCTAGTTTTTTTGTTGAGGATTTTTGCATCAACATTCATCAGAGATATTAGCCTGTAGTTTTCTTTCTTTATGTGTCTTTCTCTGGTTTTGGTATCAGGGTAATACTGACTTTGTAGAATGAGTTTGAAAGAACTCCCTCCATCTCTATTTTTGGAATAGTTTGAGTAGGATAATAATTACTTCTTCTTTAAGTATTTGGTAAAATTTGGCAGTGAAATTATTGGGTCATAGGCTTTTCTTTGCTAGAAAACTTTTTACTATGGCTTCCATCATATTACTTGTTATTGGTCTGTTCATGTTTTGGTTTTCTTCATGGTTCATTCTTGATAGATTGTATGTGTCTAGGAATTTATCCATTTCTTCTAGATCTTGGAATTTATTGGCATATAGTTGCTCATAGTAGATACTAATGATCCTTTAAATTTCTGTGGTATCAGTTGTCATGTCTCCCTTTTTATCTCTTATTTATTTGGGTCTTCTCTCTTTCTTCTTAGTCTGGATATAGGTTTGTCACTTTGTTTATTTTTTTCAAAATGCAACTTTTTGTTTTCTTGAATTTTTGTATTGCTTTCCTTATTTCAATTTTATTTATTTCTGCTCTGAACTTTATTATTTCTTTTCTTTGATTAACTTTGGGTTTGATTTTCTCTTTTTTAGTTCTTTGAGATGCATCATTAGGTTGTTTATTTGACGTTTACTTTATTTGATGTTGGCACTTGTAGCTATAAAGTTCTCTCTTAGCACTGCTTTTGCTGTATCCCATAGGTTTTGGAATGTTGTGTTTCCATTATCGTTTGTTTAAGAAATGTTTCAGTTTCCTTCTTAATCCCTTCAATGCCCCACTGGGTCTTCAGGAGCATACTGTTTAATTTCCACATGTTTGTACAGTGTCTAAAAGCTCTCTTTTTATTGATTTCTTGTTTTATTCCATTGTGGTCAGACAGAAGATGGTTTGTTGGCTATGTTGGTCTCAAACTCTTGGCCTCAAGTGATCCACCTGCCTCAGCCTTCCAAAATACAGAGATTACAGGCACAAGCCTCTGCACCTGGCCTCAGGCCAATAACTCTTAATTTGTCCCTTTGAGGCTATTTTCTACATCTTGTTAGCGTTCTTCATTACTTTGAATTCTTTCTTCTTTTGTCTCCTCTGACAGGTATTTTCAAATAGCCTGTCTCCGAGCTCACTAATTCTTGCTTCTGCTTGATCAATTCTGCTATTAAGAGACTCTGGTTTTTTCTCGGTCAAGATGGTCTAATAGGAAACGCTCCGGTCTGCAGGTCCCAGTGAGACCAGCACAGAAGGTGAGTGATTTCTGCATTTCCAACTGAGGTGCCTGGTTCATCTCATTGGGACTGGTTAGTCAGTGGGTGCAGCCCACAGAAGGCAAGCAGAAGCAGGGTGGGGTGTTGCCTCACCTGGGAAGTGCAAGGGGTCAGGGAACTCCCTCCCCTAGCCAAGGGAAGCCATGAGGGACCGTGCCTTGAGGGATGGTGCGTTCCGATCCAGACACTATGCTTTTCCCACGGTCTTCACAACCCACAGGCCAGGAGATTCCCTCGGGTGCCTATACCACAAAGGCCCTGGGTTACAAGCACAAAACTGGTCAGCTGTTTGGGCAGACACTGAGCTAGCTGCAGGAGTTTCTTTTCATACTCCAGTGGCACCTGGAATGCCAGTGAGACAGAACTGTTTACTCCCCTGGAAAGAGGGCTGAAGTAAGGGAGCCAAGTGGTTTTGCTCAGCAGATCCCACCCCAATGGAGCCCAGCAAGCTAAGAACCACTGGCTTGAAATTCTCGCTGCCAGCACAGCAGTCTTAAGTCGACCTGGGAGGCACAAGCTTGGTGCAGGGAGGGGCATCCACCATTACTGAGTTTGAGTAGCTGATTTTCCCCTCACAGTGTAAACAAAGCCACCAGGAAGTTTGGACTGAGTGGAGCCCACCACAGCTTGGAGAAGCCACTGTGGCTAGACTGCCTCTCTAGATTCCTCCTCTCTGGGCAGGACATTTTTGAAGGAAAGGCAGCAGCCCCAGTCAGGGGCTTATAAATAAAACTCCCGTCTCCCTGGGACAGAGCACCTGGGGGAAGGGGCAGCTGTGGACACAGCTTCAGCAGACGTAAACATTCCTGCCTGCCAGCTCCGAAGAGAGGAGCCATCTCCCAGCACAGCACTTGAGCTCTGCTAAGGGACAGACTGCCTCCTCAAGTGGGTCCCTGACCCCCTTGCCTCCTGACAGGGAGACACCTCCCAGCAGGGGTCAACAGATGCCTCATACAGGAGAGCTCTGGCTGCCCTCTGGTGGGTGCCCCTCTGGGATGAAGCTTACAGAGGAAGGAACAGGCAGTAATCTTTGCTGTTCTGCAGCCTCAACTGGTGATAACCAGACAAACAGGGTCTGGAGTGGATCTCCAGCAAACTCCAGCAGACCTGTAGAACAGGAACCTGACTGTTAGAAGGAAAACTAACAAACAGAAAGCAATAGCAAAAACATCAACAAAAAGGAAGACCACACAAAAACTCCATCTAAAGGTCACCAACAGCAAAGACCAAAGGTAGATAAACTAGCGAAGATGAGGAAAAACCAGCACAAAGAGTCTGAAAATTCGAAAAACCAGAACGCCTCTTCTCCTTCAAAGGATCACAACTCCTTGCCAGCAAGGGAACAAAACTGGATGGAGAATGAGTTTGATGAATTGACAGAAGTAGGCTTCAGAAGGTGGGTAATAACAAACTCCTCCAAGCTAAAGGAGCATGTTCTAACTCAATGCAAGGAAGCTAAGAACCTTGATAAAAGGTTAGAAGAATAGCAAACTAGAATGACAGTTTAGAGAAGAATATAAATGACATGATGGAGCTGAAAAACACAGCATGAGAACTTCGTGAAGCATACACAAGTATCAGTAGTTGAATAGATCAAGCGGAAGAAATGATATTAGAGCTTGAAGATCAACTTAATGAAATAAAATGTGAAGACAAGATTAGAGAAAAAAGAATGAAAAGTAACAAACAAAGCCTGCAAGAAATATAAGACTATGTGAAAATATCAAACCTATGTTTGATTGGTGTACCCGAAAGTGATGAGGAGAATGGAACCAAGTTGGAAAACACTCTTCAGGATACTATCCAGGAGAATTTCCCCAACCTAGCAAGGCAGGCCAACTTTCAAATTCAGGAAATACAGAGAACACCAAAAAGATGCTCCTGAAGAAGAGCAACCCCAAGACACATAATCTTCAGATTCACCAAGGTTGAAATGAAGGAAAAAATGTTAAGGGCAGCCAGAAAGAAAGGTCGGGTTACCCAAAAAGGGAAGCCCATCAGATTGACAGTGAATGTCTCTGCAGAAACCCTACAAGCCAGAAGAGAGTAGGGGCCAATATACAACATTCTTAAAGATAAGAATTTTCAATCCAGAATTTCGTATCCAGCCAAATTAAGCTTCAGAAGTGAAGAAGAAATAAAATCCTTTACAGACAAGCAAATGCTGAGGGATTTTGTCACCACCAGGCCTGCCTTACAAGAGCTCCTGAAGAAAGCACTAAATATGGAAAGGAAAAACCAGTACCAGCCACTGCAAAAACAAATCAAAGTGTAAAGACCATTGGCACTATGAAGAAACTGCATCAACTAATGGGCAAAATAACCAGCTAGCATCATAATGACAGGATCAAATTCACACATAAAAATAATAACCTTAAATGTAAATGGGCTAAATCCTCCAATTAAAAGGCATAGACTGGCAAATTGGGTAAAGAGTCAAGACCTATCAGTGTGCTGTATTCAGGAGACCCATCTCACATGCAGAGCCACACATAGGTTCAAAATAAAGAGATTGAGGAAGATGTACCAAGCAAATGGAAAGAAAAAAAAAAGCAGGGGTTGCAATCCTGTTCTCTGATAAAACATACTTTAACCCAACAAAGTTCAAAAAAATCAAAGAAGGGCATTACATAATGGTACAGAAATCAATGCAACAAGAAGAGCTAATTATCCTAAATATATATTCACCCAATACAGGAGCACACAGATTGATAAACCAAGTTCTTAGAGACCTACAAAGAGATTTAAATTCCCACACAATAATAGTGGGAGACTTTAACATCCCACTGTCAATATTAGACAATATTAGACAGAAAATTAACAAGCATATTCAGGACTTGAACTCAGCTCTGAACCAAGTGGACCTAATAGACATCTACAGAACTCTCCACCCCAAATAAACAGAATATACATTCTTCTCAGCACCACATAGCACTTATTCTAAAATCAACCACATAATTGGAAGTAAAACACTCCTCAGCAAATGCAAAAGAACAGAAATCATAACAGTCTCTCAGAACAGAGTGCAATAAAATTGGAACTAAGATTAAGAAACTCACTCAAAACCACACAGCTACATGGAAACTGAATAATCTGCTTCTGAACAACTACTGGGTGAATAACCAAATTAAGGCAGAAATAAGTAAGTTTTTTGAAACCAATGAGAACAATGATACAATGTACCAGAATCTCTGGGAAACAGCTAAAGCAGTGTTTAAAGGGAAATTTATAGCACTAAATGCCCACAGGAGAAAGCGGGAAAGATCTAAAATTGACACCTTAACATCACAATTAAAAGAACTAGAAAAGCAAGAGCAAACAAATTCAAAAGCTAGCAGAAGACAAGAAATAACTGAGATCAGAGAAGAACTGAAGGAGATAGAGACACGAAAAACCCTTCCAAAAATCAATTAATCCAGGAGCTGTTTTTTTGAAAAGATTAACAAATAGTCTGCTAGCCAGACTAATCCAAGGACTTCATGTCTAAAACACCAAAAGCAATGGCAACAAAAGCCAAAATTGACAAATGGGATCTAATTAAACTAAAGAGCTTCTGCACAGCAAAAGAAACTACCATCAGAGTGAACAGACAACCTACAAAATGGGAGAAAATTTTCACAACCTACTCATCTGACAAAGGGCTAATATCCAGAATCTACAATGAACTCAAACAAATTTACAAGAAAAAACAAGCAACCCCATCAAAAAGTGGGCAAAGGACATGAGCAGACACTTCTCAAAAGAAAACATTTATGCAGCCAAAAAACACATGAAAAAAATGCTCATCATCACTGGCCATCAGAGAAATGCAAATCAAAACCACAATGAGATACCATCTCACACCAGTTAGAATGGCCATCATTAAAAAGTCAGGAAACAACAGGTGCTGGAGAGGATGTGGAGAAACAGAAACACTTTTACACTGTTGGTGGGACTGTAAACTAGTTCAACCATTGTGGAAGTCAGTGTGGCCATTCTTCAGGGATCAGGAACTAGAAATACCATTTGACCTAGCCATCCCATTACTGGGTATATACCCAAAGGACTATAAATCGTGCTGTTATAAAGACACATGCACACGTATGTTTATTGCAGCACTATTCACAATAGCAAAGAGTTGGAACCAACCCAAATGTCCAACAACGATAGACTGGATTAAGAAAATGTGGCACATATACACCATGGAATACTATGCAGCCATAAAAAATGATGAGTTCATATCCTTTGTAGGGACATGGATGAAACTGGAAACTATCATTTTCAGTAAACTATCGCAAGGACAAAAAAACCAAACACTGCATGTTCTCACTCATAGGTGGGAATTGAACAGTGAGAACACATGGACACAGGAAGGGGAACATCACACTCCAGGAACTGTTGTTGGGGGGTGGGGAGGGACAGCATTAGGAGATATACCTAATGCCAAATGACAAGTTAATGGGTGCAGCACACCAACATGGCACATGGATACATATGTAACAAACCTGCACATTGTGCACATGTACCCTAAAACTTAAAGTATAATAATAAAAAAAGAAGAAGAAAAGAGAGAAGAATCAAATAGACACAATACAAAATGATAAAGGAGAAATCACCACTGATCCCAAAGAAATACAAACTTCCATCAGAGAATACTATAAACACCTCTAAACAAATAAACTAGAAAATCTAGAAGAAATGGATAAATTCCTGGACACATACACATGCCCAAGACTAAACCAGGAAGAAGTCAAGTCACTGAATAGACCAATAACAAGCCCTGAAATTGAGGTAGTAATTAATAGCCTAGCAATCAAAAAAAGCCCAGGACCAGATGGATTCACAGCTGAATTCTACCAGAGGTACAAAGAGGAACCGGTACCTTCCTTCTGAAACTATTCCAAACAATAGAAAAAGAGGGACTCCTCCCTAACTCATTTTATGAGGCCAGCATCACCCTGATACCAAAACCTGGCAGAGACACAGCAAAAAAAGAAAATTTCAGGCCAATATCCCTGATGAACATCAATGTGAAAATCCTCAATAAAATACCGGCAAACAGAATCTAGCAGCACATCAAAAAGCTTATCCAGGCCGGGCGCGGTGGCTCACGCTTGTAATCCCAGCACTTTGGGAGGCCGAGGCGGGCGGATCACGAGGTCAGGAGATCGAGACCACGGTGAAACCCCGTCTCTACTAAAAATACAAAAAATTAGCCGGGCGTGGTGGCGGGCGCCTGTAGTCCCAGCTACTTGGAGAGGCTGAGGCAGGAGAATGGCGTGAACCCGGGAGGTGGAGCTTGCAGTGAGCCGAGATTGCGCCACTGCACTCCAGCCTGGGCGATAGAGCGAGACTCCGTCTCAAAAAAAAAAAAAAAAAAAAGCTTATCCACCATGATCAAGTAAGCTTCATCCCTGGGATGCAAGGCTGGTTCAACATACAGAAATCAATTAGCGTAATCCATCACATAAAGAGAACCAATGACAAAAACCACATAATTATCTCAATAGATGCAGAAAAGGCCTTCAATAAAACTCAACACCCCTTCAGGCTAAAAACACTCAATAAACTGGGTGCTGATAGAACATATCTCAAAATAATAAGAGCTGTTTATAACATATCCACAGCCAATACCATACTGAATGGGCAAAAGCTTGAAGCATTCCCTTTGAAAACTGGCACAAGAGAAGGATGCTCTCTCTCACCACTCCTATCCAACACAGTATTGGAAATTCTGGCCAGGACAGTCAGGCAAGAGAAAGAAATAAAGCATATTCAAATAGGAAGAGAGGAAGCCAAATTACCTCTGCAGATGACGTGATTGTATATTTAGAAAACCCCATCGTCTCAGCCCCAAAACTCTTTAAGCTGATAAGCAACTTCAGCAAAGTCTCAGGATACAAAATCAATGTGCAAAAATCACAAGCATTGCTATACACCAATAGGAGACAACCAGGGAGCCAAATCACGAGCAAACTCCAATTCACAATTGCTACAAAGAGAATAAAGTACCTAGGAATACAACTTACAAGGGATGTGAAGAACCTTTTCAAGGAGAACAAACCACTGCTCAAGTAAATAAGAGAGGGCACAAACAAATGGAAAAACATTCCATGCTCATGGATAGGAAGAATCAACATCATGAAAATGAGCATACTGCCCAAGGTAATTTATAGATTCACTGCTATTCCCATAAAGCTACCATTGACTTTCTTCACAGAATTAGAAAAACTACTTTTAATTTCATATGGAACCAAAAAAGAGCTTGTATATCCAAGACAATCCTAAGCAAAGAGAACAAAGCTGAAGGCATCATGCTACCTGACTTCAAACTATAGTACAAGGCTACAGTAACCAAAACAGCATGGTATTGGTACCAAAACAGATATATAGACCAATGGAACAGAACAGAGGCCTCAGAAATAACACCACACAACTGCAACCATCTAATCTTTGACAAACCTGAGAAAAAAATAAATGGTCTTGGGAAAACTGGCTAGCCATATGCAGAAAACTGAAATTGGACCCATTCCTTACACCTTATACAAAAATTAACTCAAGATGGATTCAAGATTAAAATGTAAGTCCTAAAACCATAAAAACCCTAGAAGAAAACCTAGGTAATACCATTCAGGACATAGGCACGGGCAAAGACTTCATGACTAAAACACCAAAAGCAATTGCAACAAAAGCCAAAATTGACAAATGGGATCTAATTAAACTAAAGGGCTTCTTCTTTCTTCTAAAGAAACTATCATTAGAGTTGTAAAAAGTAAAGTAGAGGTTCCTCTTCAAAGACTTTCCTCCCCATCTAATTAGGAATAAATAGTAACTTCTCTTAGAAGCAAAATTTATTCAAAGACCTGTGCTAACATTCTTAAATATCTGCTAGCTGTAATAAAGAAATCAATGTACTTGTTTTTAGCTCCCACAATTTAACCTAAATATTTGCCCTAGCATGCTTATACTAGTCCAAGAAAGCATTAGGTCATAGCCTGTTCCTCTTCCTTATTTGAAGATGTTTTTACGTTTCTCAGCATTCCACAAGTTACATCCTCCTTCCTTTGTTCTCCTCTGCCTTTGCCTCTTTTAAAAAGTTCTAAGTTGCTAGCCAATCAGGACAAACACAGAATATGAGGTCCCTTTCCAGCCAATGGAGAGAATGCGGAGAAATAGGAATGCTTTTACACTGTTGGTGGGAGTGTAAATTAGTTCAACCATTGTGGAAGACAGTGTGGCGATTCCTCAAGAATCTAGAACCAGAAATACCATTTGACCCAGTAATCCCATTACTGGGTATATACCCAAAGGAATATAAATCATTCTATTATAAAGACACATGCACACGTATGTTTATTGCAGCACTATTCACAATAGCAAAGACTTGGAGCCAACCCAAATGCCCATCAGTGTTAGACTGGATAAAGAAAATGTGGCACATATACACCATGGAATACTATGTAGCCATAAAAAAGAATGTGTTCATGTTGTTTTCAGGGACATGGATGAAGCTGGAAACCATCATTCTCAGCAAACTAACATAAGAACAGAAAATCAACACTGCATCTTCTCACTCATAAGTGGTAGTTGAACAATGAGAACATATGGGCACAGGGAGGGGAACACTACACATTGGGGCCTTTCAGGGGGTGGAAGGCAAGGGGAGGAATAGCATTAGGAGAAATACCTAATATAGATGATGGGTTGATGGATGCAGCAAACCAACATGGCATTTGTATACTCATGTAACAAAGCTGCACATTCTGCACATGTATCCCATAACTTAAAGTATAAAAAAAGATTTCAATTTTGATAAAATCCAATTTATCTAAAAAAATGCACCAGTTGATGTTTTGCTTAAATGGAGCACAATTATCACCAAGTTGCACAGCCTTTTTATCTGTACTTTCACTGCAGGAAATCTCACTGTCTATGTGACGTGAATGCATATTACCTAGTGGAAAATTCCATAAATGCAGAATAGCCTAGAGCACTCAACATCTACCTTGGTTTTTTTTTTCTTTTAAAACGAAACACAAGGGATTGCCAGGGAATAGCTCCCAAAACCATGGAGTCTCTTTACAATTCTCTGTCATTTTTGTCTATCTATATTAATTCTTAAACTGCATCCATTCAAATTGCTATGCTTCAACCCTGAGGAATGTAAATACAGAAGCAATTATAAAGCTGTGTTTTCCGGTGGCACACATTTAAATGATTAGTTGAAAGTCAAATGTTAATATCACAAAATAGAGAAGTAAAATATAGTCAATGTATTTTCCCCATAGTTAATAGGCTAAACTAGAGCAAGCAATCTAACATTGCAAGGAAATTTGAATGTGGAGACTCAAAGTGTTTTTTATAATGATCTAAATGTACAACAGTAGATATATTTCATTCACTTTAGCCTCCAGGCAGAACTGGAGGGACTGGAGGGGCAAATATGGAAGAAGAAAATGTGTGGAGATGGATTGTAGGACAAAATATGAATGTACAATTAGGCAGTATTGTGAGATGAGAAGACAGCTCAGGGTACAGTCCTCAACCTAAAGCTGCCAAGAGCTCACAGACAGCAAGGGCATTTTTTATTTTGTAGAAATTAGCTATGAGCTCTCTTGGCCCCTTTCCTTCTCTGGGTTGCATTTCTACAAGTTGCCCCTCCTCCTCCTCCTTTTTACACCCACCCCTTCCTTTAAGTCAATTTGAACAAACATTAAGTTTTTAACGTCTCAAATTAAACCCCAATTTTTATTTCTCATACATTATGAAGCTATTCCTTGAGTAATTTCACAGAGTCCAATATGAGTTGAATTGTGTGTCCTCCCAAAAATATGTTGAAACCCTAACCCATAGTATCTCAGAATGTTACCTTATTTGGGAAGAAGTTCCCTGTATATGTAATAAATTAAGATGAGGTCATAGTGGAGTGAGATGGACCCCTATTTCCATATGATGGTGTTTCTTTGAGAAGACAGCCATGTGAAGACACAGAGATACACAAGCAGAAGCTGGAGGCAGAGACTGGAGTGATGCATCTGCAAGCCAAGGAACACCAATCATTTCCTATGCTCATGAGAAGCCAGGACATACACATGAAACAGATTCTCCCCCAGAGCCTCTGGAAGGCACCAGTCCTGCTGACATCTTCCTTTCACACTTCTAGCCTCCAAAACAGTGAGAATAAATTTCTGTTGCTAAAAAAAAAGAGAGACTCTGAGGCATTCTTCAATATGTCAATTGCATTTTTCAACTCCAGAATTTCTCCTTGATACTCTTTAATTATTTCAATTTCTTTGTAAAATTTACATGATAGGATTCTGAATTCTTCTCTGTGTTATCCTGAATTTCTTTGAGTTTCCTCAAAATAGCTGTTTTGAATTATCTGTCTGAAAGGTCACATCTCTCTCTCTTAGATTGGTTCCTGGTGTCTTATTTACTTCATTTAGTGAGGTCACGTTTTCCTGGATGCTCTTGATACCTGTGAATGTTTGTTGGTGTTTAAGCATTGAAGAGTTTGATATTTATTGTAGTCTTTGCAGTCTGGGCTTGTTTTTACTCATTCTTCTTAACAAGGCTTTCCAGGTATTCCAAGGGACTTGAGTATTGTGATCCAAGTTTTCGGTCACCGCAACCGTATATGCTTTAGGGGGCACCCCAAGCTCAATAAGGCTGTATTTTTTGCAGACTCATACAAGTAATGCCTTGTTGGTCTTGGATAAGATCTGGAAGAATTCTCTGGATTACCAGGCAGAGACTCTTCTTCTCTTCCCTTACTGTCTCCCAAACAAATGATCTCTCTCTCTCTCTCTCTCCCTCTGTGCTGAGCTTCCTGGAGCTGGGGGAAGGGTGACACAATCACTACTGTGGCCATCACCACTGGGTCTGTGCTGGGTCAAACCTGAAGCCAGCACAGCACTGAGTCTTGCCCAAGGCCCACTGTCACCACTACCTACATACCACCTATGTAATAAACCACAATTTTGGTTCTAGGATACAGAATAACTAATGAAACAAGCATAAAATAAATAGATTTTATTATATGTAGGGAGATAAGTAAATGCTTATTAAGCTTCTAAATCTCAGGTATAATCCTTCACACAGATATTCTTCTGCAGATGAATATGGACAGACTGGAGTGGCGGTTGAAGTATTTGTCTGTACTAGTTGGCCCTGAGCCTTCTAAATATGTTTTCCCGTGCAGTCTCCTAAGAACTTATTAGGTCTGTCCCCCCAAACTTTCCCAAATCTGGCAACAGAAAGGCAAATTCCTGGCTCAGTGGGTATTTCCAATACTTGTCCCAGCACTAAGGGTAACATCTCCTGTGATTGTTCTGTACCTGAGGAAAAAAATGTATGTGTTTTATATGAGTATTCCCCCAATTACTCCATTTCGCAATGTGGAAGGCATAGTCAAGTAATTTGCTGGTAGGGATAAAGATAATTAGAGGTGGAGCTAGATTTTAAGTCAGGTATGACTCAAAGCCTATCCCACCAAGCCATACTGCCTCTCTAGGAAGTAGTGCCAGGGCTGTAAAAATTCAGGGGATGTTGGAGGTCACTCACTTCTCTTTGCCTGGCTGACTTTTCTTTTCATAAAAAGGCATGTTAGCTGTCAATTTAAGGATTTAAGTGGTATTTCTTTATGTGTGGGGAACATGCACAGAAGGAGAGACAGGAAAAGCACCAAAACCACATGTGCAGTGATTTCCTAATGGGAATTTACATGTATGTGAAAAGGCATGAACAAGATTTGTATAATAACAAAAATATGAAAACTTGTGAAATGCCCATTAATAGGGAGTGGTTACATTCATTAAAGGGCCCGTATAGAATAAAATATTATGCAGCTCTTGAAAAAGGTAAGGTTGATCTATATGTGCTGATATGGAAATGTGTTCAAGATAAAGAGCAGGACAATAAGTCTAGCATTTTCCCTTTGGGAGATAGAAAAAATGGTGGAGTAAGGGGAGTAGCAGCTGAGACAGGGGTTAGCATAGTGTGAGAAGTGAGAAGTGAGAAGCTCGCAGGAGGGCTGGCAGCACAGGGACTAAGTCCCCTGAAGACACTAGGTATTTTCTGGAGCTACATTCATGTGCAAAGTCATTGTATGTCTGATCTTTCTCAACTCAATGATGACACAAATATAGGTGGTAGAGTATGATATTCACACTCTGCCATAATGAGACACTAGGACACACTTATTAGACTGGATACAATTAAATATATTGATTATACCAAGTGTTAGTGAGAATATGAAGCAACTTGAACTCTCATACACTACTGGTGGAAATATAAAATGGTACAATCACTTTGGTATACAGATTGGCAGTGTCTTAAAAATCTAATCATATGCTTATTATATGACTCAGCCATTTCACTTCCAGATATTTACCCAAAGAAATAAAAGTAAATGTTCATAAAAAGATTTGTACACAAATATTGACAGCAGTTTTATTTCAAATAGTCAAAAACTAGGAAGAACCCAGTTGTCTAGAAATTGATGAATGGACAAACATGTTGTGTATACATATAATAGAATACTACTCAGCAATAAAAAGAAATGAACCATTCAACATTAATGAATCTCAAAATAGTTATGCTGTGTGAAAGCCAGGCAAAAATATATATGATATGATTCCACTTCTATCAAATTCTACAAATTGCAAACTCATTTGTAGTGATAGAAAACAGATCCATTATTGCTTGGAGCTAGAGAAGGGTAGGGAAAGGAGGAAGGGAAACATTGAAAAGAAGTATGATGTGACTTATGGGGGGGTGATGAAAATTTTTATTATCTTGACTTTGGTGATGGTTTTAGTGAATACATATTTGAACACTTATCAAATAGTATTCTTTAGTGCAATTGATTGTACATTAACTGTATCTCAATAAAACTGTTTTAACAAGTAAAAAAAATAGGCAGAATTTAAGAGGACTTTTGATTCACCTTTGGCAGGTAAGTGGATAATTATACTTTTTTGTAAATTTATAAATATAAACTGGTTTATTACATAGGTGGTATGTAGGTAGTGGTAACAGTGGGCCTTGGGCAAGATGGGGGAAAGGTGGGGTGGGAAGCTAGAGAATATTTACGGTCTTGTAGCAATCCAAGTCTATATATGTCAATGAATCAAAGAAAGGCCTAAGCGGATGTTAAACATCTCGATTATTTGATTAAAATCATGACTTTGCTCCACAGTCATAAACTTTTGTGTAAACACTTGAGCATGTTCCGCTTGTGATTGGATAATGAAAAGCACACGTTGAGTTTGTGGTGGAGGAAGGGTGTGTTTGGTGGCTAGTGGTGAGGTTGGCAGCTGGGTCTCTGAGGAACTCTTTAAAGATTATTTATGATTTGTTTCCTTTAATTTTCATAAACAGAAAAAAGGAGCTTATAAGTTTTTAACAGCCCACTTTTCTCTCCATAGGATTGCATTTTATCACACACAGATTTTTGTAGGATTCTTTAACATCTTACCACCAACTGAGCCAGATAGTGTCTTAATGCTTTGGTTGGATTAATAGGTTCATTTGTTTTTCTCAAACACAGTATTTGGAGATATTCCTCATAGAAGAGCCCCTCAAAATATTAGCCTGCTTCAAAGCACCATGAGTAGAAAGCAGAGCTCTACTTTTTATTTTTTTCCAATGAATATTAGAAAGAAAAAGTTGTTTCATTTCTATGTTATTTATCTTATTTCTATGGATTATTTCTCAGAAATTTACAGTAGTGGTATCCATGAGACCTGAAATGGATCCTCATGACAAAGGTGGTGATTTCCTCCCATGTGGAATATAGCCTTGGAAAAGACCAAAAGCCAATGGTGGCTTCAGGAGCCATGATTTTGTATCCTTCATTTCTTCATCTGAGAATTTTCCTGATGGGATTCAAAAAAAAATGCAGAATTCAGGGTCATGGTGTAAAACTGGGAGCAAGGTACATTATTTAGGCACATTGCAGGGTTGATAAATATGATAGTCAAGCATTGTTGGTTGCATTGCACATTCATCTCAGAAGATTTTACCACCTGCTAATCTTGTAAAACACAAATTAACTTTTGTCCAAGTAGGAAGTGAGAATGTAGTCATTGGCTATCAGTCTAAGTCAGTTCACAGATTTTAACCTGTGGCAGAGTGGCTTCTTAAAGCTCCTTATTAAACAGCTCAGCCCTCAACAGGAGGAAATTATTGCTCCTAGATCACACTTTGAAGCAAAGCCATACAGTTTCCTTTATAACCAGCACACTTAGAGAAATGCCTTCAGATGGAATGATTAAGGAAGAGGAAATTTTTAGAGGCATAAAATCAGCCTTACAAAGATTACTAATATTTCAAGAATTTCTTTGCCATTGTTTCACTTTCTCAAAAATAATTGTGCACTTGCTGCCCCGGAAGACTTATAAAACATGTAATCCAGGCAAGTGGCTTAGCACTAGAGGCTTCTACAGATTCCAGCCCAGAGAGTTGTTACTGAGGTCATCTTCTGAGTCTCTATCAGGGAAAGTAGGCATACAGGGGTGATGGGCCCTTGGGTACAATTTCAGGTCAGAGTCCTAATGAATAATGAGAGTACTTTGTGAAAGAAGCAAAGGGGAGAGGGAAGAAGCATGAGCAAGGGACCAAGGTCTTGCCTCTGGGGAAAACTATAACAAGGTAAGGCTTCCCCACTCTAAAAATGGGCATGGCACCTTGTCACTTTGCAGCGTGGTGCCACTGTCATGGTAAAAGAAAGCATTTTCTTCCTAGAAAGTTTTCTCCCGTATGTCAGGTACTAGAAGATAACTTAGATTTGTGCTTTACAATTTACAGGGTACTGTTTTCCCTATGTACTTGCCTTACTCCCTCAAAACCAGGTTGAGGTTGGTGCCATTGTCATCCTTAGCTCGCATAAAAGGAATCAGATACAATTTTAAACTGTTTGCTCAGGAGCACATGGCTAGAGAGAGCATAAACTTGAGTCTGTGTTCTCTGATGCCAACCCCAGGTAATGTTTGGTTTAACATTTTATCACCCTAGAGAAATAGGTTTACTTTTAGAATTTATTACAGCAACCTGATACTAAGTAACAAGTGCTCATCCTAAGAAGTTTAGCATGATAGTCAAGTGAGTAGACTTTGGAGTCAAAATTGCTGGAGTTCAAATCCGAACTCTATCACTCACCACAATGTGACCTTGGGCAATATTTTTAACCTCTTTGTTAATAATATTATTTATTGCACAGAGTTGGTGTCTAAGAGTAAATGAGTTAACAAGCACAAAGCACTTAGAATGCTGCCCGGCACCTTTTACCGTCTGCCAATTAGTTCTAACCACAGCAGCAAACACCGTTGTTACCATAATTGATGCTTATTGTAATAATAATGAAAAGCATTTATTACATTTCTTCCAGCTCTGTGGGAATAAAATTTGGGTCTGAATGGCATGTTTTCAATGTTCATTTGAATCCTGCCAGGAATATATTAGGCACTGGAGAGCTGCAGTACTTTAGTAAATTCTTGTTTCTATTCCCAGCCAATATCTTAAAGAACAGGAAATGTATACTCATTTTCTAAGGTGTTTTATTTATACCTCCCAAGCCATATCTAGGGATTCCTGGATTTATTGAGTTCTGTCTACAATCTTGAGTTCTATACTATTTGAGAGGGCTTGGAGTAAGAGTGAATATTAATTCTAGAGATACATACATGTACCTTCCTCAATATGTCCCCCCCCCTTATTTTATCTTCTGTGCTTCTCAGGGTTCAACCCTTGGATTTCTTCTCTTCTCTACCGGCATCTACTTCCTTAGATTTATAATCCAGTCATATGACTTTAAATGGCAACACTATGCTAATAACTCTCAAATTTATGTCCTGGCTGGATTTTTCTTCTGAACTCCAAACTTGTATCTCTAACTCCACCTCATCCCTTGAAAGTTTGATGTGTCTCAAATTCAGCATAAGAAAACAACTCCTCCTGACTGTCCCCTCCAAACATGCTGCACCTTTAGTTTCCCCCATTTCAGATGGTGCCGTCTCCATTCTTCCAACGGTTCAGGCCCCAAATCTGGGAGTCATCTGTGACTCTTCTCTTTCATACCTACATCCAATTTGTTAAAAAGTCCTGTTGACTCTATCTTCAAAAGCAGTCCAGATTCTGGCTACTTTTCACCATTTCCATTACCAACACACTGGTCTGAGCCACCATATAAATTAGGAGGCAGTGTCCTCCTAATAGGTCTCCATGATTCTACTCTTATTTTCCTGTAGTTCATTTTTAACACATCAGCTGGAATGATGCTTTTAGAAGATAAGTCAGATCAAGTTACTATGTTAATGAGAATCTAGTGGTCTAGAGATCTTTTTTGAGCACCTCCTCTTACTTCTCTGACCTACTTTCCTTCTCTTCTCCTTATTTATGTCTCTGCTGCTTCCAGCACCTTTGCCCTTTTGTTTTTGCTGCCTGGAACACTCTTGCCCTGGCTGTCTGCCTGGCTAACTCCCTAACATCTGGAAGTGAAGGTGCTGAAATCCCACCTTCCCAGAGAGGCCTACGCTGATCACCCTATGTAATGCTGCACCCATGTCCCTGCTTGCTTTCCTGTCTTCCAGATTTCCCTGACCCTGATCCTCTTTCTTTTTTCCCTGGCACTGTTCCTAACAACACTTTGTGTCCACAATCCCCATCAAAACCCCCTGGGAACAGATGTGCTTCAGAATTTAGTCTTTTTCATATTTTAGCAGAGAATGCAGTGCATATACCATGTATTATATCTTAGTGAGTTGTGTTTTCAAATACATTTGTATTTCTGAAGCAAAACACAGAAATATGTACATTAGCTACAATAAGGACTGTACATAACTGCTTGTCACTTCAGGTCAGGTCAGTTTCACTGACAATTTAAGAAAAACTACCAATTTTTAGATGTCTTTGGACTTTGATTTGGCAGATAAGGGATTGTGGGCCTGTATATAATTATTTGTTGTGTTTGTCCCTCCACTGGAGTGGTAAACTCCTTGAGGGTGGTGTTCATGTTCTTTAAACCACTGACATACTGCAGATGCTGAGAACACCTTCTGGCACATAGTAAATGCTCCATGTATGTTGCTGGAATGAAAGAATTTGTCATACAGCTCTTCCTTTCTTTCTTCCAGGTTTAATGAGCTGGTAATTGTTTCTTTAACATGTATTTATGCCTTACATATATGCTTTTCCATCTGGACTTTTCTTTCCTTTGATCCTTTAATTCTTCCCTTTTTCTACTTTTATGAAAGCAGTTCAGTCTTTCACAGTTTAGGCCAATCTTATTCTCTAAGTGTTTCCTTGGAATGCAGTTTTTGATCCCCTTTTCCTATGAAATACTATGGTAATTGTTTTTCTATTAACACAGCATTTGTATTCTATACTCATATACTTTATTTCTTTTATTAATATCTTTGGGGGTAAATAATCTTCACTCTACCTAAATTGCAAGCATCTTGAAAATAAGGGCTATAATCACCACCACCACCAGCAGGGTGTTAAGTAAAGCTCTTATTTCACAGTTGTAGGCTCACCATTTAACAAGCTATTATGTTTTGTGGTTTTTGTACTAGATGCTGGGACTGTAGTGACCTATTTGATTCACTCCTTACCCTGACAAAATATACTTACTGACTAGTGAGGGGAAAAAAATAGGCTATTACAACAGAATTGCTAGGAGCTATGGTAAGGGAAGTATCGGGGACTATGTGCAGTTAGCCCTGCGTTGGAGGAACAGGTATCCTCCTTAAAGTACTGGCAGCTAAGATGCAACATAAAAAATAGGAGTCACCCAAAGGAGGAGGAGAGGGAAGGGGAAAGAATGTTGCAAGCAGAGGGGACTCCATCTACAAAGACCTGGAAGTGAGAGAGTGAGGGTATGTCATTAGATAAGGCACTCAGTAGATGAACTAAAGGCATTTTGGGTAGTTGGTATACAAGTCACAAGGGAAGTGAGTGGTGGATTGAAAGATAAACCTGGTCTTGAGGGAGGCAGAGGCCAGATTGTAAAGGGTGTTGAACATCATCCTAAAGAATTAAGGCTTATTATAAGAAAAGTGGTGAATTATTCAAGGGCCTATGATGTGCTCAGACTTGCATTTTTGAAAGATGACTGTAGCTGCACTCTGAAGAATGAATTGGAGAGATGAAGGCTGGAAAGAGAGCAGTTTTTTATTTTTTTTCTAGTATTTGTGGCAATGCCTTCTTGAATAAATATTCTTGATGTTCATCAAGCCCATGTAGGATGGAAAATAAATCTTAATGATTATGCTGAGGAGAGTACAGGAATATGGTTATGCATTTATTGATTAAAAGATATTGGCTTTTATGATCTTTGGAAAATAGATTTCACTAAACTAGAAGTAAAATGCATCCATGAAACATCTGAGTGACAGGCATGTGTTCTACAAAACAGGTTGAGCCAACCCCCTGACAGCAGAGATAGAGACTCCAGAGGGTAGGGAAAGGACAGGTCAGAGATGCAACAGAAAGATTGACAGTGATAAATGGGGTGTGAACTCTAGGAGAATGAAAAGCCCAGTGCACCTCACACTCTTTCCTGATGAAAGCAACCCTCAGAGACTCTTAAAGAAATGAATCTGTTAAACAGATGCCTTCAATGTGTCACTTGCAGACAAAGCTTCCTTTGCTAAAACACCTCTTAGACGATGAATAAGTCTGGTGAGAGGAATAATTTGTCCAACTAATTTATTATAGTCCAAGGAGGTCTCTGAATAATAGGAGACACTAGGGAATAGAAGGTAGTCATCTAGTAGATTGTTAGTAACTTTCTTCCCTTGAGACTGAGGCCTCTGTTTATTTATTTGTTTTTGGTTTTGTTGCCTGCATGAGGCTAACATTGTTCTCAGCAATTTGGTTTTGTTAATAATAGTCCTTTGTTTGTTCATTTTGAAAATGAGAAAACGTGAACACTGTGTGGGAATGCTGGATTTCAAATAGGATTCACCAGGGAAAATTGGGTCTGCAACTTAAAGCTATGGAGAAAACAGGAAATGGTACAGCCTGCTGCTGCTTTGTTGCTTGGGTATGAATCTATAGGATTCTCAGGGAAAGGACAACTAAAATTGGGCTTGTAAGGCAGTATCTTCTGCTAGTGAGCTCCCTCAGAAGAGCTTGCAACCCAAACCCTAACCACTAAGCACTACAAAGGAACTTTTATTTTTTGCTTTTGTACAATAAAAAAAAAATCACCCTGCCAAAACAAAACCAAACCAATTTATCAGTAACTAAATTGGAAAATTATCACCATTCTGATAGAAATAATCATGTTTCAAGAGAAATTGTTAACATATCTATTTCTGATATATATCGGGCTGCACATTTCTGAAGGAATTATTTTCCTTGGTCATGGTAACGACTATATTTGTCAAACTATTATAAAGAAGAAAGAGAAAGAAAATCAGAAAGAGAGAGAGAAAAAGAGAACATAAGTGAGCTTATTCTGGTGAGACTCTCCATGAGCATTATTTTCAGGTGTGAGGTTGTCCGTACTGTATCCAACCAGTATTCAGCCCTAGTTTTTTTTAGCCTCAGTTTTCTAACATGTATATTTCATGATCTCCACAGCAGCATTTTAGGAGTTAAACAATTAATGTCTCACAAAATAATTTAATGATTTCAGAAGTTAATAGAAAACCTAAAATAAAATTATTCCCTATCAGGGCAAGAAATACCAACACAAGGATTATAAAGAAATCTTCACAGCATGTTAGAAAGAGGTAAGAGCTCCGAATCTGTGAGTTGTATAATTTTAGAAAAATATTCTACTTTCTATCACAGTTTTTTATTCTGCCTGAGGGGCGACAGGCTAGTCAGAGATGACACCGGTGGCAGCCAAGAGATCTTTATTGGAGAGGTAGAGGTCAGGTCGCGCGGGGGAGAGAGAGAAGAGAAGAGAAGAGAGAGAGCTGCTGGTGTGCTGGGTTTTATATCCCTTGGGCCTACGTGGGGCGGGCCCAAGGGAAGGCGGGAGATGCTTCTTTCTGATTGGCCCTCCTTTGGCGGGTTCAGACAGTGCCTGGTCAAGGAGGGAAGAACCCGGAACCGGTGCCATTAAGGTACCCCTGTTGCCTAACACTGCCAAATGAGAAGTTTGGACTAGATGATGTCTCTGGCCCTTTTCAGATCTGAAAATCATTATATGAAGTGGACACATTTAAATCCAGACAGGATTGCCAGGTTTTGGAGGTTCTATAATGAACAGGATATGGGCCCTATATTTGCAGGTTCACATAACACATAATATGGCATGAAGGTCTCATTTTGTGCAGATGTGCAAATTGAGTAGTATTTTTGCTATTTGCTTCTGAAGCATATTAATGTGATTCATACAAAGGCTTTCCAGTGAAACACAAGTAAATACTAATCTATACGGCCCATTGGTGGATTTTTCCTGCTTTTGAATTTGTAAGGGTCTCTTCAGCCTGTGTTGATGTACAACTGGGGGTAGATTTTTAGAGTAACCTCACAGATACTATAGTTCATGGAGGTTTGTATGTGTTTGCACAAACATGTACAAATTTACTCTTTAATCTGGTGCTAGGTCTCCCAATGCTGAATTATACTCACAACCACTGCTTCCACCCACACACATATTTTCAGCACAAAAATTCTTTGAACTCAACTCTAAATGGTCAAGGGCCTGACCAGATGATTCCATAAGAGAAATTTTATCTGCTTTCCTCCTGGTCCTCAAGGGAAGCACTGACACAAGCAGGGAAGAGCATTCTAATCTGAATTCTGGGAGCTTTGCCTGTTTGTCTCCTGCCAGACACAAGTGTGAGTAGACAGTGCTGTCCAGCACATGCGTTGTCTAGGTCTGCCGGCTGTGGCTGTCAGTGGGTTCTATGGTTCTAAGGTGAGCCTCCTAGAATGGCACGTTTCAATGTTCACATGACAATAATTTGTAATACTAATCAAAGTCTTTCATTCTATCTTTTTATGTTTAGAATGTTCTGACTCTCATGAAAGAGTATTTCCTCTGAAAATGCATTTCTGGGAAAATGCCTAATACTCCATGTTACTTTTTTTTCCCCCATAAAAGTTCACTCAGATAATACACAAGACCTTTTTGGACTTTGAACATTCCTTAGCCAGATGTTCAACAGCAAATATTTTCTCAGCTGGAAAAAAAGAAAAAAACAGTGAAACTTGTCAGCAATGGTGAGAATTATCAATATCAGTGAACACTTATTTTTATTTTTTTTTGCTTTTGCATGGGAGACTGGCAAAATATTTGAAATATGAATCTCAGTCCTATCCTTAATATACCTTAATAAATTCCAGCTCTGGAGTAGCAAAAGAAAACTGATACTGGAGACTGCAGAGCGTACAAAAATATGGAACATATTCAGAAGTTATTACTATTCCTTCTACTTCCAATCATACGTTCTCTCAACCTCTATGTGATAAATGAACCTTCAGGGTATGTTTGCATTGACATTTATGAGTTTCAAGAATAAATGACCTGATTTTTTTGGAGAGGTGTTCCCTAGAGGACTTAAAGGTAACTGAAATATCTTTGGCCCAGAATGTTTCTTACATAGCTTTGATGCCAGAGAATTTAATTGAATATGAAAACCCACTTAGGAATAAAAATCTGAAGGCACTTTGGGCATTGCATTATGTGGCCAAGCCAAATATTTCAAAAATACTGTACTTCAAATGAAATTTTCATAAATCTGGCTGGTTAACTAAATATGATTAAAAAATTTCCTGGAGATGGAAAGGACTTTTTGAATCCATGATACTAAAAAGAATGCTAAATAACTTGGAACACAAGAAACCATTGGTTTGGGGCAACCTTGAAAAGTAACAGCTTTTTTATCAACGGAAGAAATATATTACTTCCCTTGGTCTGGTCCTTCCCTCCTTTGCCTTGAAGCTATTCGGGTCCACTTTATGGTCTCTCCCAGCCTATATGGTCACTTGTTCCACAGCTAAAGTGATTTGGAAAAGAACTAGAATCCACTCTGCTGCTTTCTCCCATGATGCTCAGATTCTAAAGGGTTCTCAAATAAGAATAGGCAAAGCAGTGTCCTTTTAACTCAGAATACCTATGGATTCAGACTTGGGTTCTTTCAATTATTGACTTGGGATCTTTCCAAATCTGAATCATCCTATAGATAAGGCTCCTTCATTGTGACATGGCAAACTATCTTATAATTAAAAACTAAGTTGTAGGCCAGGTGTGATGGCTTATGCCTCTAATCTCAACACTTTCGGACCCCAAGGTGGGAGGATGGCTTGAGCCCAGGAGTGCAATACCAGCCTGGGCAACACAGTGAGACACCATCTCTAAAAAAAAAAAAAATTAAAAATTAATCAGGTGTAGTGGTGGGTTCCTGTGGTACTAGCTACTCTAGAGGCTGAAGTGGGAGGATCGCTTGAGCCCAGAAGTTCAAGGCTGCAGTGAGCTGTGATTGCACTACTGCACTCCAGCCTAGGCAAGAGAGCAAGATCCTGTTTCATAAGAAAAAAAAAAAAACTAAGCTTTTATCTTAGAAACATTTTAAAGAAACTACTGTCAAAACTGGCATACAGTACACTATAAACCACCATTTAAAATTTTGGCATTTAACTTTGAGAATGTGACATTGGAGTGTGCATTGACAAGTTACTTGAAATTTGAATGTCAGAACATAAACTTGGAAATATTTGGGCTTAGTTAAAGAGCAATGTCAACTTATAAAATGATATCACCATGGGCTTTTTGGTAGATGTTAAAAATCCTTTAAGAAATCTCTTGAGTTTAATGAAGATACATTTTTTAATTGAAAATTTGAAAAAATGCCCCACGCTTGAATGAGTAGAGTTGATGACGCTCAGGTTGCAAAGTTAGGGACGTGCGGTCCAGGGAGTCACCTGCCTGCTCAAATCCTTCTTATGGTAAAAACTGAGTGTAGGGAATTACCATTATTTATTCTCACCCCATCTCTTTCCCTCAGTAGAAAGAAAAATTGTTGGTTAAATTTTATATTTATTACCCAAGCCATATTTAAATTATTATATTGTATTAAGTTACAATACATAAGTGGAAATATCAGAAGGCTTATTTGTTTTGAAAGGGATTAGCAAAATAATTGGAAATTTCTATTGCATTATTCACTCTTTGAATAATGCTAGTATCTGTGATTTGATTGAAAGGAATGTTTTCGATTATGATTGAAACATCTAAAGTCAGCAAAGCTGGATGAAATTGTACCTTTATTACACCTTGATGTCATAGTTCTACTGGAAGGGTGGACAAGCAATTGACATACAAATAATTGAATATTCATTTGCTGTTCACACCAACCTGAAGCCTGATTACTTGCTAGAGAGCCGCCTTTCACTTCCTCAAACCATTTTCCAGCACCTTTTGATTTCAGAATTGGCCCAAATGCAAGGAACCAGAAATACAGAATGTACTGCCAGAAAATCTCTTTGCGTTTCTGTTACTGGAAGCCAATAGGCTTAAAACAAATCTTCTAAAGGAAATTGTAAAGGACATACCACATATGTTTATACATGGTATAAAATAAAGCCACATACTATTATTAAATCTTAGAGTGACACTTTCTCCTAATATTACCTGGTTTCAAACTGGCCAATTAACAAGTAGCTGTTCACAAAACTGCCCAATTTCTAACATCACTTAGGTGGTATTAAAAAATAAACAGGTCAGGTCTTTGAGTAAGTCCTCCTTACTTCCTTCTTAAGAGTTTCTAATTCAGCAGCATTGGACAGTGTCCCAGGAAGTTTTTAAAAAGATCTCTGGGTGGTTCTGAAGATAGACCACATTTCAGATCTTCTCACTTTAACCACCTGTTAGCCAGGTACCTCAGCTCCTTTGGAGATGGAGTGAATAAGTGAATCTTCCACTTGTATACCAAATACTAGAGTGCACTGATTTAAGACTAATCTCTGGTATTTGCAATTATATATGCAAATACCAACATAGTTGAAAGAAGAACCAAAACAATTACAGTAATGGGAAATCCACTTCTGAAGCTGTTGACTTCAATCTTAGAAATGGCTGGAAATTTCTTCCTAGAGGGATCAAATTTAGGTATAAAAATTGAAAGTTGTCCCTCAGCAGAATGAAAGTGTCCTGGGAGGCCAAATGCTAGAATTTTAACACAGTATCTTTTATTTCCTTATGAAATTCTATTTTCTTATTACAAAAGTAAAACTCAGACAATAGAAAAAATATTTTTAGAATTAGAAAATAAATGAAGGTACAGAGTTAGAGTGACTTTCAACTACCACAAGGAAGCAGAATTCTAGCCCTGATGCAGAGCTGTTGCTCTCAACAGTCATGGAGGGCCTATTGGGAGGATGAGTAGACACGATGTGGATATGGACTTGGAATTTCCTAAACCTCGCCTCTGCTCCTGCATTTCTGTTTTAACGTAAATATTTAGGTGGTAGAAAATTAATTGGGAAATCTTTAGGTTAGTTGGAGACATGCTGTGGTACTACAAAAATAGCTTAGGAACCATAGATCTCAATTTACCTATCAGGCTGGATTTTTGCCTCAGCTTTTTATTCTTTAAACATTACCAAAGGGAAAAGAGAGAATTTTACAAATAACTAGAAACTTTTACCTGTGATGCATTTTATTTTCCTTTCCTTGGTAAAACAATTCTGATTTTTTTCTTTAGATCTGAAAACCCCCCTAAATGACCACTGTAAATTTCTGCAAATTTCTAGATATAAGCAAACATCCCAAGAAAATATCTTTTTTTTTTTCAGACTAATTAACAATTGGATACCAGTTTCTAATAAACAGTCACTTTTAACTCAGGCTGTGAATTCAGAAAAGAAAAATATGAGCCCTCTCAACAGGGTTTGCTATTTTAGGAGTCTTCTAAGCTTTTGTGCTCGGTCATGCTTAGCTAACACAAAGCTCTCTCCCTGGGAAATCAGCCATCTTAATTGCTCTAGATTTCATTGAAGAATATTGAAAGTGACCAGAGCCCAGAGGGTCAGAGTCATAATGATGAATATTTATTACTATTCTTATGTCCTCATTGTTTAGTGACACACAGAAGCATCTCTACATTTTTAGTATCATGTAATCAGCATCGAATCACTTTCTCTGGAAACCTTGACCCCGTTTCTGTTAAATCACATGTACACTATTAAATGATTTACAAGCTGTCCAGTTTAGCTTCGTCTTTTACATCTCTCCAGTGATTGCATTTCTATTTTTTTAACAACAAACTTCTCATAGGTCAAAGAAAGCCTCACCTCAAAGAGGTGAAACTCCCTTTTCCTTCTCATTCAGTTTGATGAAACAGGATTGGAACTCACTGTTTCTGAAGTATCATTCTCAGTTCTAGGTAATATGGCAGCCCAGTGCTGCTAAGTGATGGAAACTTCCAGGCTGACATCTGGTGTTGGATCATTTCAGACACAAAGGAAATCCACTTATTCTGAGGCTGCTGTGGAGGCAGCCGGCCAGCAGTTAAGCAACAGCATAAAGATCATGCTTGCCCAACTTTGAAATTCTAAAAAAAAGAGAAAAAAAAAAAAAAAAAAAAAGGAAAGGAAAGAAAAGCATCTGTCCAGCATCTGTTGTTAGAAACTTTCTCCCTGTTATGAACCAACCTCAGGATGTCTGTTTCTAGAAATGTCAGTTTACCAGGTGATATTGCTAAGACCAGTATAATGTAGGATACTGATAATGTGGGGAAATGAAGTAATAAAAATAGGAATCCTGTCTCTGTTAAGGTGAAATCCTATCTAAGATACAGAGATCCAGTTGTGTTTTAGGGTACATATCAAGACATCTAGACTAATATGCCCTCTGTTTAGTTTCAGATTTCTTCCAAATAGTCTTTTTATATCCTCAATAACTAGTTTTTTCCGTTTCCAGTACCCCTTGCATAGTTTTTCATATATAGGGGATATTCAGTCAATCACTTTTGAAAGACACTCAGTCTGTTAAAGTTTGTCAGATAATTTAAAAAAGCTTTAGGGTGGGTGCAGTGGCTCACTCCTGTAATCCCAGCGTTTTAGGAGCCTGAGGTGGAAGGATTGCTTGAGCCCAGGAGTTTGAGAGCAACCTGGGATTGCCTTTATGAAAAAAAACATTAGCTGGCCGTGGTGGCACATGCCTGTAGTCCCAGCTACTTAGGAGGCTGAGGTGGGAGGATCAGGGAGGTCGAGGTTGCAGTGAGCCATGATTACACCACTGGAATCCAGCCTGGGTGACAGAGTGAGAGTGAGACCCTATCCCCCCATTCCCCCAAAAAAGAGATTTGATCTGTTAGATTTCTTTTGTTTTATTCTTATGAAAAATTGCCAACAATCTGCAGTTTCTATTGCATTTGGAAAAAACTTTGGTTTGCTTTTATTTATTTATTTAGAGATAGAGTCTCTCTCTGTCACTCAGGCTGGAGTACAGTGGTGCAATCTGGGCTCACTACAACTTCTGCCTCCCGGGTTTAAGTGATTCTTCTGCCTCAGCTTCCCAAGTAGCTGGGACTACAGGCACATGCCACCACACCTAGCTAATTTGTATATTTTGAGACGGGGTTTTAAACATATTGGCCAGGCTGGTCTCGAACTTCTGACTTCAAGTGATCCACCCACCTGGGCTTCCCAAAGTGCTGGGATTACAGGCATGAGCCACCATGCCTGGCCTGGTTTGCTTTCATGTATTTTATGATGAAATATTTCAAACATAAAAGAAGATAGACAATAATATAATAAACACCCACATACCCATGAACAATCATTAAAAAGAAATAAACTTTGTCCCATGTTGTTTGTTTCAGATATCTTTTTAAAAAGAAGCAGAACATCGCAGATATAATTGAAGCTCTTAACACTCCAGGAATCTGTTCTCTTTTCTTTCCTCCCTTTCTCAGAGGGTGCTGCTACTTAGGGTTTGATGCATGTCATGCTCGTGCATGGCTCATCAGTACATACTTATACATTTTACTGTATAAGTTGCATATATTTTATTATTTCATTTACTATATAAGCAATACATATTTTACTATGTATATATTTACTTGCAAGATAGTTGGCAACACACTGTATTTACAATTTTCAAATTTTCTCTTTTTACTTAATATTATATTTTTGAGATTCACTGTCTATTCGTCTAGCTTCTCCAACTTTGGAAAAGAAAGTTTTTTGTTTTTAATAATTTTCAATTTATTATGAACCAATGTCTTATTAAAATGTAATAAAATAAATTATTAGAAACATAATAAAACACATCAAACTTTTTTATTATTTCATTTAACAGATAAAAATTATTCCAAGTTGCTGTAAAAGTTTCTAAATACTTCCTCTCAATTTTAGTTCTCATCTTGACATAGATCGCTAACAAATGATTTACCAACTGACACTAATCCATAGAACATGCTTTGAGTATAATAGGTCTATATCATCTACTTTCATCACTGTACATTAGTAATTGTACCATTTATTTATTAACTACTCTTTTAGTAAGTGTTTAGTTTTTTGCTATCCCAAACAGTGCTCCAATGAATATTGTGACCTAGTATATGGCTCCTTGTGCGTAAGTCCCAGAATGCAATTGTTTAGTCAAAAGATATTATCGCCTTCTTCCTCAGTGGTCTTAATACATTTTGCTTGCATTGCCCTAAAATAATTTTGAAAACCTAAATAAACTCTCACACATCTAAATATATATATATACACATATTAATGTTACATGATACCATTATATATAAATATATGTATGTAATTTTAGAAATGTGGGTATTCACAGGCTAGTATACACACACGCATTTTCTAGCTGTGACCCCTGAGAGAGTCTAATAGCAGTGACATACCAGAAAAAACAAACGCACCAAGCATGTGGCTCTTGATTTCTATTACCATTCTCCGATAAAAGGAAGCAGGGCTTTTTTGAAAAATTGCTGATTTTAGAACTGAATCAGGGAAAATACAAGAATGGCCTAGAGAACTTGAAGGGTCAGAAAGAGAGTGCTTTGAAGACAAAATGATGAGGGTCAAAGTGACACAGGAGCCAACTTGAAAAGCTGACAATGGGCAAAGCTGGGACAATTTGAGCAACAAAATAAATAATGTAGTATTGGATTATAACCCAGTATATAAAATAAATACCCATGAATTCATAGGAATAGAAATACATAATCAAACAAATAAATAAATAAATGAGGAAGAGGAGACAAATGTCCCATATCGAAGAATTTCAAATAATTGTATATAAATATAACTCCTTCAGGGAGCGGAATGCAGCTCCTGGATGCCTTAAGTGAGGGCTGTGCATCGTGACTTCCTTCCAAAGAGTACAATACGGATTGGGGTGGGGAAGTCAGAAGAGCAACTTTACCCTAGAGAGATCTGACAAACACCACCGCAGTTGGGCTATCAAGGTGAATATCCTCTGTGATGTCATGTTGATAGAATGTATCTTTGATATGATGTTATGATAAGGACAGTTTACCTTTGTGATCTTCCTTCACAAAATGTACGACCATTTTGGGTATTCTGGGTCCTTTGCATTGTCATTTATTGTTGAAATACCTTGTCAATTTCTATTAAGAAAGACTGCAGAAATTTTAATAGACATTAGATTAAATAAATACATACATGAACCTAGGGAGAACTGACCTCTTAAGATATTGTCTTAGAGTCTATGAATAGATAATAGCTTTTCATTTTGTTAGAGGTATTTAATTTCTCTCAGCAATCCTTTGTAGGTTTTTGTGTACCAGTCTTTCATTTCTTTTGTTAAATTTTTTCCTAAGTATAGTATTTCTTTTCGATGTTATTTTGAATAAAATTGTTTTCTTAATTTCAAGTTTTGATTATTGCTAGTATTAAAAAATGCCATTGATTTCTCAATTTGGTTTTGTATCCTGCAACCTTTCAAAGATGTTTACTAATTCTAGGTTGCTTTCCTTTTTATGTTTCCTTAAGATTTTCTACACACAAGATCATGTTGTCTGCAAATAAAGACAGTTTTATTTCTTTTTATCCAATCTATATCCCTTTAGTTTATGTTTATGGCCTGATAGCATTGTCTGAAACCTCTAGCACAGAATTGAATAGAAGCAATGAGAGCAAACATCTTGGGTTTGTTTCTGGTCTAAGTGTGAAAGCATTCAGTCTTTCACTGTTAAATAGGTTGTTAGTCCTAGGGTTTTTAAAGAGTTCCTTTATAAAGTTGAAGCTGTCTTCTATTCACTGTTTGTTTAATGTATTTTTTAAAATCATAAGTGGATGCTGGAATTTCCTCAAATGCTTTTCTGAGTCTACTGAGGTGGCCATGTGGTTTTTGCCTTTTATTCTATTGATATTGTGTATTATACTATTTGATTTTTGGATGTTAAACAAGCTTTGTATCTTCACATCCAAGTGGGTAAATCCTACTTGCCATGATGTATAATCCTTTTGACCTGTTAACAAGATTTGATATTGCTAATATTTTGTTAAGGATTTTTGTATTTGTATTCATTAATCCTAAATGAATTGGTCTACAGTTGTTTCTCATTTGATGTCTTTGTCTGGCTTTGGTATCAGAGTAATGCTAACTTCATAGAATAAATCAGAAAGTGTTTCTTCCTCCTTTACTTTCTGAGTTTGTGCAGGATTGGTATCCTTTCTTCTTTTTTCTTTAACTATCAGGTGGGGGAATGCACTAGTGAATTCAGGCTTTTCTTCATGGGAATGATTTTTATTACTAATTTAATTTCCTTCCCTCTCTCCCTCCCTCTGTCCCTCCCTCCCTCCCTCTATTCCTTCCTTCCTTCCTTCCTTCCTTCCTTCCTTCCTTCCTTCCTTCCTTCCTTCCTTCCTTCCTTCTTTCTTTTCTTTCTTTTTTTTGGCAGAGTCTTGCTCTGTCACTCAGGCTGGAGTAAAACAGCACAGTCGCAATCACTGCAACCACCACCTTCTGGGCTCAAGCAGTTATCCCACCTCAGCCTCCCAAGTAGCAGGGACTGTAGGTGTGTGCCACTATGCTGGGCTAATTTTTGTATTTTTTGTAGAGAGGGGGTTCGTCATGTCACCCAGGCTGGTCTCAAACTCTTGGAATTAAGTGATTTGTTTGCTTCGGCCTCCCAAAATGCTGGGATTACAGGTGTGAGCCACTGTGCCTGGCTTAACTTAATTTCTTCACTTGTTATAGTTCTCTACAAATTTTCTATTTTTTCTTGACTCTCTTTTGCTATTAATAATAAGTATCTTTGTCTCAATTTTTCCATTTTATTCAAGTTGTTAATTCATTGGCATAAAGCGGATTGTAATATTTTCTCATAATCATTTAAATTTATGTGGAAGTTACTGATGCCCCCGTTTTCATTCCTGAATTAGTCTAATTCTTTATCAGTTTTGCTGACTTTTCAAAGAAGAAACTTTTTGTTCCATTGATTTTCTCTGTTAGTTTTCTATTTTCTTACTCATTGATTACAGCACTGATCTTTATGATGTCCTTCTACTTAATTTGGGTCTGGTTTGCTTTTTTTCCCTTTAGGTGGAGAAAACTTAAAGTTTTTCTCATTTCTAATATGTGTTTAAAGCAATTAATTTTTCTCTAAGTATTACTTTAGCTGCATTTCCAAATTTTTATATATTAAATGTTCCTCTTCATGCAGTTGAAGATATTTTCTTAGTTTCAAAGTAGCTTGTTAATTGACCCTTGGGTTATTTATAAATGTGCTGTTCAATTTCCAAATATTTGAGATCTCCCAAATTTCTTCATTAACAACAGAAAATTAACAATTTCTAATTTAACTAAAATTAAATTAGAGCTAACAATTATAATTAACAACTTCTAATTTAATTTTATTGGTCTCAGAAAACATATTTTAAGTGATTCAATTCTTTTAAATTTATTGAGACTTATTTTATGGCCTAGAATATAGTCCATTCTGGGGAATATTCTTTTTGTCATTGAAGACTACTTTCTGCTGTTTAGTGGGGGAGTGTTCTGTAAATGTCAGGTAGGTCAAGTTAATTGGAAATGTTGTTTGTTTCAATTTTCAATATCTGTAATGATTTTCTTCCTAGTTGTTCTATCAGTGACTTAAAATGAGGTTTTAAAATCTGCACCTATAATTGTTGAACTGATTTGTTCTTTCAATTCTGTTTGTGTTTGGTTCATGTACTTTGTGGCTCTGATGTTACGTGTGGTACATTTAAAACTTCTGTATATATTGACCCTTGTATCATAAAATGTCATTCCTTGTCACTAGTAATTTTTTTATATTTCTGTTTTTTGAATTTTGTTTTTAATTGACATAATAATTGCACATAGGTAGGAGGTACAGAGTGATATTTTGATATCTGTATGCAATGTGTAATGATAAAATCAGGGTAATTTGCATATCTATCACCTCAAATATTTATCATTTCTTCATGTTGGGAGTATTCAAAATCCTCTCTTTCAGCTATTTGAAAATATACAATGAATTATTGTGAACTATAGTTATCCCACAGTGCTACAGAGCACTAGAACTTATTCCTGCTATCTAGCTATACTCTTGTATCTGGTAATCAACCTCTCTTTATCTTCCCCTCCCCACTCCTCTTCCCAGGTTCTAATAACCACAGTTCTACTCTCTACTTCAATGAGTTCAACATTAATAATATTTCTTAGTTTAGTCTATATTTTATCTCATTTTAATAGCCACTCCAGCTCTTTTATGGCTACTATATGCAAGGTATATCTTTCCTCATCCTTTTACTTTCAGCCTAGTTGTCTCTTTAAATTCAAATAGTGTCTCTTGTAGACAACACACAGTTGGATCTTGCTTTTTTATCAGTCTGAAAGTCTCGGTCCTCTCATTGGAGTGTTTATTTAGTTCATACACTTTAAAAGACACATTGATATAGTGGGATTTACATCTGTCATTTTGCTCTCTATTTCTGATGTATATCATATCTCTTTTGTTTCTCTATTCTTCCTTTATTACATTTTTATGTTGAGCAAATATTGTAACATGCCATTTTACTTTCTCTGTCTGTTAAAATAACAGCTTTATTCAGATAATTCATATACTATAAAATTCACATATTTAAAATGTGAAATTCAGTTTAGTATATTCACAGAGTTGAGTAGCCATCACCACAATCAATTTTAGAACATTTTCATCACCCCCAAAAGAATCCCTGTACTAATGGGACAGACTCCCCCATTCCTCCCTAAACCTCCCCCTGCCCAGACCTCAAAAATTATTATCTACTTTCTGTGTCTATAGATTTTCCTGTTCTGGTAAGAGAAAACATTCTTATATTGTTTCTAATCTTAGGAGGAAAGTACTCTTTCACTGTTAAATATGATGTTAGATGTGGATCTTCATAGATGCCCTTAATTAGATTGAGGAGGTTCCCTTCTGTTCCTAATTTGTTGAATGTTGTTATCAGAAAATGTGTGAATTTTTATCAAATGCCTGTTCTGTATCTATTGAGATGATAATGTAATTTTTGTTTTTAAGCCTATCACTGTGATGTGTTATACTAATTGATTTTGGGTCTAGGGCAGTGGGAGGTTTAGAGGGGAATGGGAGAGGCTGTCCATGAGTACAGGGATTTTTTGAGGGGTGATGAAAATATTCTAAAATTGATTGTGGTGACGGCTACTCAACTCTGTGAATATTTTTATAAACTTTATATTTCTGAAATAAATTCCACTTGTTAATGGTATATAGTCCTTTTACATATGTTGCCAGACTCTGTTTGGTAGAATTTTATTGAGGATTTTTACGTCTATATTCATAACAGATATTGGTCTGTAGTTTTCTTTCTTTGTGATATGCCTTTCTGATTTGAAGATTAGGATAATACTGGCCTCATAGAATGAGGTGAGAAATATTTCCTCTCTTTCTGATATTTGGATGTCTTTGTGAATAATTGGCATTAATTCTTTTAGTGTTTGGTAGAATTTACCAGATAAGCCAATTTATCCTGTGCTTTTCTTTGGAGGTAGTTTTTAATTATCTATTCAGTTTCTTTACTGTTCTAGGCCTATTCAGATTTTCTATTTTCTTTTTGAATCAATTTTAATAGTTTGTGTTCTTCCTGGATTTTATTCTTTTGTCTAATTTATGTAATTTGTTGGCATATAGTTGCTCATAGTATTCCTTTATAAACCTCTTTATTTCTTTAGGATTTGTAGTAATGTCTCCTCTTTCATTTTCATTTTTCGAAGTCTATATTTGAGTTATTTTCTTAGTGGTTATTGTAGATTATTTTAGGGATACACTATACATCTTAACTATCACAATCTGGGCCAGGTAATACTGATTTAATTCCAACAAAATATAACAACTTTGTTTATGTTATAAACACAATACAGTGCTACAGTTTTGCTTTTATAGTTTTATATTTCTCTCATTCTGGTGTTTTCCCTCAACTGGGATTGCAAGCTCAGGCTAGTTTAGCCTAATGCTTTCTCAATTTATTTCGATAATTTTACTAACAACACTGCCACCCACAATTGTTGCCCTCTGCTCCAAATCAAGTTCCCTCCTGCTAGCAGCAAAGCTGCTGGTTTTCCAGACCTGACCTATCCTTGTAAAATGATCATGCCAACTGACTAGGTATGTGTGTGTTTGTGTGCACGTGTGTGTGAGTGTGTGTGTATGGGAGAAAGCAAGCTAGGTAAAGAAGGCTGCAGATAGACTCCCACTGTTTTTACACAAAACATTGGTAATCTTTCGTGAGTAAACACTTCTTACTTTCTTGTTTACCACTGGCTAACTATAACTCTGAAATGTTTGTTTTTAACAATTTTTCCAGTTTTAGGCTTTTTTTTTGGGAGGGGGAGAAGATTCTCCAACGTCTTCATGCCACCACATTCAGAAAGTCAAACTTTCTGTTTTACAAAGAGAACACTTCTTCTTGTAAAATAGTTAAATAATAGAGGCATAAAGAATAAAAATCAATTCCCCTGTATCTCAACATCCAGTTACAACCCCTGTTAACCTCAATGTGAATATCCTTTCAGACTTTCTCGATGTATTACCATAGAATTTTATATTAAGAGGATCACACATTACAGAATGTTTTACAACCTGCTTTTTCCATTCAATAATACAGTAAATAAACATTTCAATGTCAGTATTAATAGACTTATATCATTCATATTGATGCCTGCAGAGGATGTTATTTTATGACATAGTTATTCAAAAATTCATTACCCATTCCTTATTGAGGAGTTTTAAGATGTTCTTCTCTCTTTTACTTTTTCTCATTTCATAAACAACATGATAAAAGTACATCTGTACTTATGTATGTAGGTATCTCTTTAGGAAAAATGTCTATAGAAAATATTACCTGTCTTCAGGATGTGATCATTTAAACTTTGGGTGCATTTTGTCAAATTGTCTATTGATTTATACCTCCTCCATCAGTTCATATATATTGCCATTGCCCATATTTTCATAAGTACTTGGCATCACTCATTACTTTCACATTTCCTAGACAAATAATTGAGAAAGATAATTCCTATTTTTGTTTTCATTTATTTGATTACTTGTACAATTGAACATGTTTTGGTATTTATTGAGTATTTCTATCTCTTTTTCTGTGTGAAATTGCCATTTCTATTCTTTGCCAATTTCTTTAATATTAGGATTTTTCATATTTGTTAAGATTCTTCCATTTGTCATGTTAATATTTTGCCTGCTATTTTCATTATAAATATCTTACCCATTTTTTTATGTCTTCAACTTCATAATGTTTTTTTATTTTATTCACCTTAAAAAAAAAGCTCATTTTATTTTTATGGTAGAGCACAGGCTATGGAATCAGAATGTTGAGGTTCCAATTCTAGCCTGTCTATTTATAAGCTATGTGACTTATCGATTATAAATTACTCTATGCCTCAGTTTCCTCCCATGTAAATTGTGAATAATGATAGCACCTACCTTATAGAAATCGTGTGTGTTAAATGTTACAATATATGTAAAACATTTAGAATATTGCCTATAAGTTCTTAATGCATCTTACCTATTATTGTTGTTATATAATAAAATCGTAATTACTTTCTGGCTTTCTGGTATTCACAGCCACCCTCAGTATAAGATTTTATAATATGCTAAATGTGCTTGATTGGTTTAAGATTTTAAATATATTTATTCATACTTTATTCCCGTACTTCTATAGTATTAATATTTATATACTTACATATTCAGCCTATTTGGATTTCATTTTGGTGAATGAGATGTATATCAAGTTTTTTGTTTATAATCCATTTTATTGAATAATTGCCAGATAAGTTAATAATTTGTTGCATAGTACATTTTTGCTTTATATTAGATTGAGTTACAATATACAATTAGAAGTAACTCTTGCCTCTCTATTTTGTCCTAATTAAGTCTGTCTACTTCTACATCAGGATTATACCACAACTATTTAATTATTGAAACTGTTTTAATACATTTATGTCTGTGTGATCCTGTTTTCTCATTTATAAAAGTATGAAAATAGTGGTACCTATCTCAGAGAGCTGTTTGAAAATTAATATATGTTAAGTATTTAGAACAGTTGCTTTGCTGCATGTAAATGTTTCAATACATATCAGCTATTGTAATTTTTTTTTCTGCAAGAATATTTCTAGAACGTTGGATTGTTATCCCAAGTCAAGGGGTAGAATCTATTTTCCTACCTCTTGGATCAAGTAGGCGTGTGCTGTGTCTTGATCAGTGGAATGGTAGAAGTGACCTTGTGTGATTTGTAAGCCTGGGCCTCAACAGGCATTAAGGCATCTACTTTCACCCCATAGGAAAATTGGGCTCTCTTGCTGTATAGAATATAACTGAGGTGCCCTGGGTGGCTGTTCTGGAAAACCACCGGAAACCTGAACCATTTTGGGCCATTCATTCTTAGTAGAAATCTCAATGCCAGCAAGCTGTAAGAGAGGCCCCCAGGTGAGCTTAGCAGAAAGACTATCCAGCTGAGTGCAGCTAAAATTGCAGAACTGTGAAGAAATAAGTGTTTTAAGCTTCAGTTTTATAGCTTTCAATTGCCACAGTAGATAACTGATACATACACATTAGTTTTCCATTTTATTTTAAAATCAAATAATTACCTAAATATCTCAATAATTGAAGTTTTGCATTCTAAAAGAATGCTTGCTCTTCTGTAATTTGTCTTTGAATCTAAACTTTAATCATTATTCTAGCAACACAAATATTTATGAAGAGATAAGAAAAGATGAAAACTCACAATAATACTTAAAATAAAAATTGATGAATTATTCTCATAGTCTGTGAACATTTTTTCCGTTAAATACATACAGGACAGAGCTATAGTTTGAACAAATAATGGCTTATCTTTGCTTGAACCCAGAAGTCCTGGTCTTCTGAAATGGCAAGATGTTCAATCCTTCTCCCAGCCTACTGTCAGCCCGTAACCTCCCACCCCACTCTAGAAACCTGGGATCAGTACCAAGTAACTAACACTATTTTGCACAAAAGTTTGTAATTTTTTACTTGTAAAATATATTTACGTTGATTATGAAAAAAATTGTAACCTTCTGCTGCTTTAGAATACATACCAGAATAAAATATGATAATTAGTACTTCCAAATCAGTAGCTATTATTTTCCTGTGGCCAAATCTATTTAACTGTGTTTCTTTATTATGCATAAAAGATGTTTTTGAAGTCCAAGATCCTAAGTATATTCACACACAGTTTTTCCTCTGGTACTGTGCCAATTACTTGGTGTGTGACATATTTTATTTCAGTAATTAGGTAAAAGGATAAATAGCAGACTTAAGGAAGTCAGGAAGAAAATTAAGACCATCACATATAGAAATTTGTGGATTGCGATTTTTCTTTAATGTAGCTTCTGAAATAAAGATAATCAGAATGGCTGATCTCTGGCATATGTAAAGAGAAGAAAACCTATTAAATGAGCAAAATTAGTAATGATAAAGTTGTTTGGTAACAGCTACTGAAAAGATGGTCCAATAATTCAACCATAAGGATATGACATTTTAAGCTTTTGTGTTTGTTAAAAAAAGAAGGTAAATTGGCTGACATTAAATCCCCTAAGTCAAAACTTTTACATTTCTCTAGTTTTCAGCAGTATAATTCTCTTGTATAGAGAAATATTTAAAATAATAGTAAATGCAGTTCTGCTCTTTATGCTAGTTTTTGACTTTTCTCATTTTTCTAAATGTAAATCACGGGAAAGTTATTTTTGTAATTTATCTGAGAAAGTACTAACCTAGATTCTTCTAAGTCAGGATGAGATGGTAGTGTTTTTTTTTCCCAATCTCACCAAGAAAAACTGTTACGGAAACAGTATAATTTGATGAAATAATTTTATTTTCTGCCACAAATGCCTTTTCTAGCAGTGCATGGCACAACGTTCTACCCTTTTTGTTCGATTTGTTCAACCTATTAAGAGAGATTACTGGTAAGATACAGGCCAGGAAATTGCTGCAGTCTATCAGACCAATGGATCTTCCCTCCCCACCCCTCCAGTACCTCTGATGATCCACGCACATGCATAGTGTGCATCATATACATGGCATGGTTTCCAGGCCTCTGCGTGTGTGTGTGTGTGTGTTCGTGCGTGCGTGCACGCACGCAGGCTTGTGTGTCTGAAAGCATTTACAGTATATGTGTGTATATATCTAGACCAGCATATAATGACTGAGAAGAATATTTATGGTAACTTAAATGTGTGTAGCATTTTATATTTTGCAAAGATTTTTAACAACCATGTCATTTACACTCACATGTATTTAAGGTCAGAAATGCAGGAAGTAAGTGCGTCACACTACAGAGAAACAACCATGAACAAAAGAGGCTAAGTAACATGTCCGAGCTTATGGAGGAAAGGAGAGGACAGACGGGAAGCCACAATCCCTGACTAGTGCCCTCTATCCAGCGTTGTGCTGGCCCCAGCTTGAAGAAAATACATTTTCTTCATGTCCAGTGAATGCAACTGAAGAATGATACCCCAGTTTTTACTATTTTTTTAGGTACATTTCCTTGAGAAAAATGTCCAGTGTAATCTGGGTAGCATTATATAGGAAAACATAAGGATTAAGTTTAAGTATCTAGCACATATTTTGTTATTCTGCATACTGATGCCTGTTTTAAAAAAATAGGCTCTGGAATATCAGAGAGTTCTAGAATAGCCTGCTATATCCCTCCTCCTAAACATACACACATACCCCCCCACATTCTATATAATGTATCAGATGCTAATCATTAATTAATTAAGCCCTTTAGGGTTAAATATTTAACCAAATACCTATCTAATTTAGTCTAAAGTAAAAATAGCAGAATTCATGTTCCCCTCCGCCACCATCACATTAGAAATAAATGGCTATCTTCTCAGCCATCTTATAGAAGAACAGAGAAATTACAGGTGATTAAAGAGATGATTAAAAATGCAAATATAGCCTTTAAAAAATCATCGATCATATAAGCAGAAATGACTTGACCTTCTGTGAGTGGATTGGATGTAAAACACCTATTTAATTTTAACCATCGTTATTGTGAGCCAGCCTTGTGGAAATGGGAGAGAGCCATCTGCTACAAAAAGGTGACTATAAATAACACACAATGAAGTAGCATTCAGTCATTATTGATTGGGGTAGAATTGCATGGGGATCAATGACAGAGCTTGGAGATCAGAAATACGGGGTTTGAATGGCGACTCTCCCACTTACTGAAGTGAAGTGAAGTGAAGCCACTGTGACTTCACACAATTTGACCTCTTTTAGTCATTGTCCTTTTATCTGCAAAATGGAGATAATACTATTTACTTCATATAGTTCTTGTGAGGATTAAATTTAAAAACACATCAAGAGCACTGAGAATGGCACATTGTAAGTGTTCAATAATTGGTTTTTATTACAAGAAATTTGGCAACGATTTCATAAACAAAATTTCCCACTGATCCAAGAACTCAGATATTTTAAAAATATTCCTGAGATTTTTGTTTTTTGCTATAAAACCTACGTTAAACACTAATAATGTGAATACTTCTGTCTGTTATTATGTTGCTGTTAGAAACACCACAGAACTTTCCAAGCTGACATGTCTTACCTCTTTCCTAGTCCAGGCTTCTGGATGTCCTGCCAAGTGCCTCAAATCATGACTCCCTCAATTTGAGAAAAGATTTATTTCCTATTCTTCTGCTTAGTGTCTTGGGGCAGTGACATTTGCAAACTTGATTTTCTATCATCCCTCTACCAATTGCTTTCTGCTTAGATATGGATAATGGGAGGCAAAACTGGGAAGTTGGAGGACTAGAAGAGGAAGCCAGGTTATTTCTGTGCCTTCTCTCTCATCTTTGGGCTGCATTTCTAACATAGGCTGATTCTCCTCCATAATTCCATCTCTCTCTAGCTGACCTTCTCTCTGTACTCACAACTTCTGTTGGGCAAATGCCTGCCATGATCCCAGTTCCCAGTTGGGATCCTCCCTCCGCATGTGGCTGCTCCTCTATGGTTCCACTACTGTCTGTGTCTGAGTGTTCTGGCTTCTGGACTCATCACTTCCTTTGTCTCTTCAGTTCTTGAGTAAATTTTGGCTGACAATGATCACTGCGTGTTGATGCTTATCTCTGGGTGTCCTTACCATTCCCTAATTGTCTTTCAGCTCTTTCTGTTCCTTTGTGACTTGTTCCCTATGTTGATGTCCTCTATTAAACTTCTTGATTTAGCATCTCCTCCTGATTAGATCTTAACTTATGCAGTCATGGTGATTCCACAGCTATTTTCCAAGCAGCTGACCCAGCATAGAGATTTGATTTTTAGTGAGTTCTGGATACCAGAGAACTTTATAAAGAAGCAATATTAAACTATGACTAATCTCCTTTTTTTAATTTAAAAAACTTAAAAAAATACTTGCTCCAGACTTTGATAACTATTTTTATTAGTAAGTAGCTATATAGTAGAAATTCTGTGTCCAAAATCTGTAGGTGAAAAAAATACATGAAATCCAAGACATGGTATTTTTCTTTGTTTCTATGTTAGTATTATGGTTCCTGACATTTAGGATTTTGAAGCAGGAATCATTAAATTACTTTCAAGTTTATGCTAAATAAATGAGCTTGGAATTCCAAACAAAATCCCAAACTTGATGCATTAAGATAGTTTCCCTCTGTTTCTCATTGATATAATTACCAAAAATTAAATTGAAACAAAAGAAGCAATACCAATTGTTACGATCTGAATGCTTGTGTTCGCCTAAAATTTATGTGTTGAAATCTAATCACCAACATGATGATATTGTCACCAATATAGGCCTTGGGAGGTGATTAGACCATGACGTTTGAACCCTCATGGATGGTATTAATGATCTTATAAAACAGGCCCCAGAGAGCTGCCTTGTCCCTTCTACCATATGAGGACGCAGTGAGAAAGTGCTATGTACTATGAAATTGGCTCTCACCAGACACCAAATCTCCTGATGTCCTGATCTTGGACTTCTCAGCTTCCAAAACTATAAGAAATAAATTTATATTGTCTGTAAGCTACCTTTTTGTTATAGCGGCCTGAATAAACATAGACATCAACCAAATATTAAAAAAAAATAGCTAATGGTAACAAATGTATGTTCTACTTAATCACAGGGAATCTCATAAAATAAGTCAGATATTTTTAAGTTACTGCATAAGTCATGAAAATAATCAAACTTATGACTTCTTTCAGTGTTGTAGATCATCTTTAATTCAAGGGAGAAATAACTGACCAAAGAAAAAAGGTGAATTGAATTCTGAAGTTTAGGAAAATCTATTAACATTTCAAATAAAACATAACCAACTTCTCTTAGGCAATCAGATGGGTACATGTTACTGACCTTGACAATGCTGCAATTCACCAACAATAATGAAGCTCTGATTTTAAAAAATGATTTTCAGGAAGGCAAACCTACATTAATGAAAGCATTTCTCAAAACTGCCTATCAAAGTAATATTAGCAATAAAAATAAGTCAATTAGGAAGAAAACTTGTTTTAATAACACATACAGAAATTATAAAATAAGAAACTAGGTTCAGAACTTAGACAGTTTTGTATTCCATCATTATAAATATGTAATGTAGTAGTGGAAAAAAGTGTTTAAAGGTAATTCAATAATAATAGAAACCAAAACCATCATATGAGAAGGGGTAAATTAACACAATGGATATTTATTTATTTATTTAACTTAATAGACTGTTTTTAGTGCAATTTTAGGTTAACAGAAAATTGAGTGAAAAGTACATGGAATTACCATATGCCCCCCTCACCTCTGCAGATATTGAGTGAAAAGTACATGGAATTACCATATGCCACCCCCCTCTGCAGATAGTTTCTTCTGTTATTAGCATCTTGCATTAGTGTGGTACATTTGTTACAATTGATGAACTAATATTGATACATTATTGTTAACTAAAGTTTATAGTTTACATTATGGTTAACTCATTATGTTGCACATTCTATGGACTTTGAAAACTATAAGGTGACATGCATCTAACATTACAGTATCATACAGAGTAGTTTCACTGCCCTAAAAATGCCGTCCTCTATCCCTTTTCCAAAACACTTGAAATAGTTGACCTTTTCACTGTCTCCAGAGTTCACCTCTTTCAGAATGTCATATGGTTGGAGACATACAGCCTTTTCATTTCAGATTATTTCACTTACAATAGGCATTTAAGTGTTCTTTGTCTTTTATTTAATATAATGGTTTCTATTTTATTATTCAAGTAACATCAGAGGTTGACATTTTATTTCTAAAATGTAAAAATAAAAATATGTGGGAAGAACAGGAAAAAAATGGTAAATGGATGTTTTTGTGTAACATCAAGAATTGTTTTTCTAAGGAATAAAACATAAAATATGACTCACTTGGTTTAAAGACTTCCTTTACTTCTAAAAAAGTAGTAAACTTCAAGCCATTTCTTAAAGTGTAATGCTTTTTCTTTGTAAAGTATTGCGTTTTGTACCAAAAATTTTTAGGTAATTATTTTTATATGTTCACTTTAATAATGTAAAAGTTGCATACCTAAGAAATTGTGTTTTATCCAAACAATTGTTAATTGGGGAAAGGGAGGGTAAGGACTAGATAATTTTAATCTTGCAATATCAAATGAATTTTACTATAGAAAGTTCAACAGTAATAGTGTTTTAAGGGCTGTTATGGATTCAATGTGCCCACCGCATTCATATGTTAAAGCCCTAATCCTCAATGTGATTTTATTTGGAGATAGGGCCTGTGAAGAGTGATAAATGTTTAATAACCTTGGAAGGGCCTTAATCCAACAGGGCTGGTGTTTTTATAAGAAGAGGAAAAGACACAAGAGCTCTCTCATTCTACCACATTAAGACACAATGAGAAAGCAGCTCTCTGACCCCATTTGGTCATCCTCTTCATTTTGAGAAATAGATCAAAACTATAGATATTGATGTCACTCTATTATCATCATAAATGGGCTTATTTGGTTTCAAATTCCACTGGTAAATGGCAGAATAGTGGGTTTTATAAGGTGGGAACAAGAATTTCAGACTTTTTTTTTTTTTGTGAGAGTTAGAGCAGACCTCCTTGTATTGGAATATACCATTTACAGGAGAAATCCAGAACTTGGTCTATTTTAGTTTCTATTTCTGACCTATCTGTTTCCTTAAAGTTTTAGTTTGATTATGTTACATTTGGCATGAGTGACTACATTTTGGTTTCATCTGGTTTGGTCTGTTGGAGCCTAGTGTATAACTTCCATCAGAAACAATAATCTTCCATAATTTTGTTTAAAAAATCCATCCCCCGGGGTGGAGCCAAGATGGCCGAATAGGAACAGCTCTGGTCTACAGCTCCCAGCATGAGCGACCCAGAAGATGGGTGATTTCTGCATTTCCATCTGAGATACTGGGTTCATCTCACTAGGGAGTGCCAAACAGTGGGTGCAGGACAGTCAGTGCAGCACACCGTGCACGAGCCGAAGCAGGGCGAGGCATTGCCTCACTCAGGAAGCGCAAGGGGTCAGGGAGTTCCCTTTCCTAGTCAAAGAAAGGGGTGACAGATGGCACCTGGAAAATCAGGTCACTCCCACCCTAATACTGCACTTTTCCAATGGGCTTGGAAAACGGCACACCAGGAGATTGTGTCCCACACCTGGCTCGGAGGGTCCTATGCCCACGGAGTCCCGCTGATTGCTAGCACAGCAGTCTGAGATCAAATTGCAAGGTGGCAGCGAGGCTGGTGGAGGGGCGCCCGCCATTGTCCAGGCTTGCTTAGGTAAACAAAGCAGCCAGGAAGCTCGAACTGGGTGGAGCCCACCACAGCTCAAGGAGGCCTGCCTGCCTTTGTAGGCTCCACCTCTGGGGGCAGGGCACAGACAAACAAAAAGTCAGCAGGAACCTCTGCAGACTTAAATGTCCCTGTCTGACAGCTTTGAAGAGAATAGTGGTTCTCCCAGCATGCAGCTGGAGATCTGAGAACGGGCAGACTGCCTCCTAAAGTGGGACCCTGACCCCTGAGAAGCCTAACTGGGAGGCAGGGACAGATTGACACCTCACTCGGCCAGGTACTCCTCTGAGACAAAACTTCCAGAGTAACGATCAGACAGCTGAATTTGCGGTTCATGAAAATCCGCCGTTCTGCAGCCACCGCTGCTGACACCCAGCCAAACAGGGTCTGGAGTGGACCTCTAGCAAACGCCAACAGACCTGCAGCTGAGGGTCCTGTCTGGTAGGAGGAAAACTAACAAACAAAAAGGACACCCACACAAAAAACCCATCTGTACATCACCATCATCAAAGACCAAAAGTAGAAAAAACTACAGAGATGGGGAGAAAACAGAGCAGAAAAACTGGAAACTCTAAAAAGCAGAGCACCTCTCCTCTTCCAAAGGAACGCAGTTCCTCACCAGCAATGGAACAAAGCTGGACAGAGAATGACTTTGATGAGTTGAGAGAAGAAGGCTTCAGACGATCAAACTACTCCGAGCTACAGGAGGAAATTCAAACCAATGGCAAAGAAGTTAAAAACTTTGAAAAAAAATTAGATGAATGTTTAACTAAAATAACCAATGCAGAGAAGTGCTTAAAGAAGCTGATGGAGCTGAAAGCCAAGTTTTGAGAACTACGTGAAGACTGCAGAAGCATCAGTGGCCGTTGCAATCAACTGGAAGAAAGGGTATCAGTGATGGAAGATGAAATGAATGAAATGAAGCGAGAAGGGAAGTTTAGAGAAAAAAGAATAAAAAGAAATGAATAAAGCCTCCAAGAAATATGGGACTATGTGAAAAGACCAAATCTATGTCTGATTGGTGTACCTGAAAGTGACGGGGAGAATGGAACCAAGTTGGAAAACACTCTGCAAGATATTATCCAGGAGAACTTCCCCAATCTAGCAAGGCAGGCCAACATTCAGATTCAGGAAATACAGAGAAAGCCACAAAGATACTCCTCGAGAAGAGCAACTCCAATACACATAATTGTCAGATTCACCAAAGTTGAAATGAAGGAAAAAATGTTAAGGGCAGCCAGAGAGAAAGGTCGGGTTACCCACAAAGGGAAGCCCATCAGACTAACAGCTGATTTCTCGGCAGAAACTCTACAAGCCAGAAGAGAGTGAGTGGGAGCCAATATTCAACATTCTTAAAGAAAAGAATTTTCAACCCAGAATTTCCTATCCCGCCAAACTAAGCTTCATAAGTGAAGGAGAAATAAAATACTTTACAGACAAGCAAATGCTTAGTGATTTTATCACCACCCGGCCTGCCCTAAAAGAGCTCCTGAAGGAAGCACTAAACATGGAAAGGAACAACCGGTACCAGCCACTGCAAAAATATGCCAAATTGTAAAGACCATCGAGGCTAGGAAGAAACTCGATCAACTAATGAGCAAAATAACCAGCTAACATCATTGTGACAGGATCAGATTCACACATAACAATATTAACTTTAAATGTAAATGGGCTAAATGCTCCAATTAAAAGACACAGATTGGCAAATTGGATAAAGAGTCAAGACCATCAGTGTGCTGTATTCAGGAAACCCATCTCACGTGCAGAGACATACATAGACTCAAAATAAAGGGATGGAGGAAGATCTACCAAACAAATGGAAAACCAAAAAAGGCAGGGGTTGCAATCCTAGTCTCTGATAAAATAGACGTTAAACCAACAAAGATCAAAAGAGACAAAGAAGGCCATTACATAATGGTAAAGGGATCAATTCAAGAAGAAGAGCTAACTATCCTAAATATATATGCACCCAATACAGGAGCACCCAGGTTCATAAAGCAAGTCCTGAGTGACCTACAAAGAGACTTAGACTCCCACATGATAATAATGGGAGATTTTAACACGCCACTGTCAACATTAGACAGATCAATGAGACAGAAAGTTAACAAGAATACCCAGGAATTGAACTCAGCTCTGCACCAAGCAGACCTAATAGATATCTACAGAACTCTCCACCCCAAATCAACAGAATATACATTTTTTTCAGCACCACACCACACCTATTCCAAAATTGACCACATAATTGGAAGTAAAGCTCTCCTCAGCAAATGTAAAAGAACAGAAATTATAACAAACTGTCTCTCAGACCACAGTGCAATCAAACTAGAACTCAGGATTAAGAAACTCACTCAAAACTGCTCAACTACATGGAAACTGAACAACCTGATCCTGAATGACTACTGGGTACATAACGAAATGAAGGCAGAAATAAAGATGTTCTTTGAAACCAACGAGAACAAAGACACAACATAACAGAATCTCTGGGACACATTCAAAGCAGTGTGTAGAGGGAAATTTATAGCACTAAATGCCCACAAGAGAAAGCAGGAAAGATCCAAAATTGACACCCTAACATCACAATAAAAAGAACTAGAAAAGCAAGAGCAAATACATTCAAAAGCTAGCAGAAGGCAAGAAATAACAGATCAGAGCAGAACTGAAGGAAATAGAGACACAAAAAACCCTTCAAAAAATTAATGAATCCAAGAGCTGGTTTTTTGAAAAGATCAACAAAATTGATAGACAGCTAGCAAGACTAATAAAGAAGAAAAGAGAGAAGAATCAAATAGATGCAATAAAAAATGATAAAGGGGATATCACCACCGATCCTACAGAAATACAATCTACCATCAGAGAATACTACAAACACCTCTACGCAAATAAACTAGAAAATCTAGAAGACAAATATACCCTCCCAAGACTAAACCAGGAAGAAGTTGAATCTCTGAATAGACCAATAACAAGCTCTGAAATTGTGGCAATAATCAATAGCTTACCAACCAAAAAGAGTCCAGGACCTGATGGATTCACAGCCGAATTCTACCAGAGGTACAAGGAGGAATTGGTACCATTCCTTCTGAAACTATTCCAATTGATAGAAAAAGAGGGAATCCTCCCTAACACATTTTATGAGGCCAGCATCATCCTGATACCAAAGCCTGGCAGAGACACAATCAAAAAAGAGAATTTCAGACCAATATCCTTGATGAACATTGATGCAAAAATCCTCAATAAAATACTGGTAAACCGAATCCAGCAGCACATCAAAAAGCTTATCCACCATGATCAAGTGGGCTTCATCCCTGGGATGCAAGGCTGGTTCAACATACGCAAATCAATAAATGTAATCCAGCATATAAACAGAACCAAAGACAAAAACCACATGATTATAGATGCAGAAAAGGCCTTTGACAAAATTCAACAACCCTTCATGCTAAAAGCTCTCAATAAATTAGGTATTTATGGGACGTATCTCAAAATCATAAGAGCTATGTATGACAAACCCACAGCCAATATCATACTGAATGGACAAAAACTGGAAGCATTCCCTTTGAAAACTGGCACAAGACAGGGATGCCCTCTCTCACCACTCCTATTCAACATAGTGCTGGAAGTTCTGGCCAGGGCAATCAGGCAGGCAAAGGAAATAAAGGGTATTCAATTAGGAAAAGAGGAAGTCAAACTGTCCCTGTTTGCAGATGACATGATTGTATATCTAGAAAACCCCATTGTCTCAGCCCAAAATCTCCTCAAGCTCATAAGCAACTTCAGCAAAGTCTCAGGGTACAAAATCAATGTACAAAAATCACAAGCATTCTTGTACACCAATAACAGACAAACAGAGAGCCAAATCATGAGTGAACTCCCATTCACAATTGCTTCAAAGAGAATAAAATACCTAGGAATCCAACTTACAAGGGACGTGAAGGACCTCTTCAAGGAGAACTACAAACCACTGTTCAATGAAATAAAAGAGGATACAAACAAATGGAAGAACATTCCATGCTCATGGGTTGGAAGAATCAATATCGTGAAAATGGCCATACTGCCCAAGGTAATTTATAGATTCAATGCCATCCCCATCAAGCTACCAATGACTTTCTTCACAGAATTGGAAAAAACTACTTTAAAGTTCATATGGAAACAAAAAAGAGCCCGCATCACCAAGTCAATCCTAAGCCAAAAGAACAAAGCTGGAGGCATCAGGCTACCTGACTTCAAACTATACTACAAGGCTACAGTAACCAAAACAGCATGGTACTGGTACCAAAACAGAGACATAGATCAATGGAACCGAACAGAGCCCTCAGAAATAATGCCACATATCTACAACTATCTGATCTTTGACAAACCTGACAAAAACAAGCAATGGGGAAAGGATTCCCTATTTAATAAATGGTGCTGGGAAAACTGGCTAGCCATATGTAGAAAGCTGAAACTGGATCCCTTCCTTACACCTTACACAAAAATTAATTCAAGATGGATTAAAGACTTAAATGTTAGACCTAAAACCATAAAAACCCTACAAGAAAACCTAGGCAATACCATTCAGGACATAGGCATGGGCAAAGACTTCATGTCTAAAACATCAAAAGCAATGGCAACAAAAGCCAAAATTGACAAATGGGATCTAATTAAACTAAAGAGCTTCTGCACAGCAAAAGAAACTACCATCAGAGTGAACAGGCAACCTACAAATTGGGAGAAAATTTTTGCAACCTACTCATCTTACAAAGGGCTAATATCCAGAATCTACAATGAACTCAAACAAATTTACAAGAAATAAACAAACAACCCCATCAAAAAGTGGGCGAAGGACATGAACAGACACTTCTCAAAAGAAGACATTTACGTAGCCAAAAAACACATGAAAAAATGCTCATCATTGCTGGCCATCAGAGAAATGCAAATCAAAACCACAATGAGATACCATCTCACACCAGTTAGAATGGCCATCATTAAAAAGTCAGGAAACAACAGGTGCTGGAGAGGATGTGGAGAGATAGGAACACTTTTACACTGTTGGTGGGACTGTAAACTAGTTCAACCATTGTGGAAGTCAGTGTGGCATTTCCTCAAGGATCTAGAACTAGAAATACCATTTGACCCAGCCATCCCATTACTGGGTATATACCCAAAGGACTATAAATCATGCTGCTATAAAGACACATGCACACGTATGTTTATTGCGGTACTATTCACAATAGCAGAGTTGGAACCAACCCAAATGTCCAACAACGATAGACTGGATTAAGAAAATGTGGCACATATACACCATGGAATACTATGCAGCCATAAAAAATGATGAATTCATGTCCTTTGTAGGGACATGGATGAAACTGGAAACCATCATTCTCAGTACATTATCGCAAGGACAAAAAATCAAACACTGCATGTTCTCACTCATAGGTGGGAATTGAACAATGAGAACACATGGACACAGGAAGCAGAACATCACATTCCAGGGACTGTTGTGGGGAGGGGGGAGGGGGGAGGGACAGCATTAGGAGATATACCTAATGCTAAATGAGGAATTAATGGGTGCAGCACACCAACAAGGCACATGGATACATATGTAACAAACCTGCACGTTGTGCACATGTACCCTAAACTTAATGTATAATAATAATAATAATAAAAAAGTAAAAAAAAAAAAAGAATATATTTCCACAGTAATCTGACTAAGAGGTAAAATGTAAGGGAAACATTACATATATGTATGTGTATATGTATATAATGTGTAAAATTGTACATATTGTCCACATTTTCTACAATTCTTACCAGTTGTATTTGAATTATAATGCATACAAAATAAAATGGAGAAATTTTTAAGTACAGTATTTGATAGGTTTTGCTAATTGTATTATAAGCCTATGTAACCACTACTCAAATCAAGATACCGACTTTTCCCATTATTTCCCAAATTTCCCATACAATCCTTTTCAATCATTCCCCCTTCTGCCCAAAAGCAACAACAGTCTAATTTCAATTACCAGAATAGTTTGCCTGCTTTACAAATTCCCTATAAATCAGATCACATACATAGAGAATATACCATATATATAATACATAATTTTTATATCTGACTTTTTTAGCTCAATATAGATTTTTTTTAGATTCATTCACATTTTGCCTGCATTCATTTTTGTTGCTTTTTCTTTCAGTGTAGTATTTCGTTGTATGAATATAAGATAATTTATTTATCCATTCTATTTTGGGCCACTTGAGCTGTTGCAGGTATTGGCTAATATGAATTAAATGTGCTATATGAATAGTTTTGTGCAAGTATTTTGGTGACATGTGATTTCATTTCTCTTGGGCAAATATCTGGGAGTGGGGTTGCTTGATTTTAGGATTGACAGATATTAAATACACTTCTCTAAAACTGTTGTACTATTTTACATACATTTTTCCTACGATAAAATGTGGTGTATGGGAGCTATAGTTTACAATTGTTTCACATCCTTGCCAAATTTTGGTATTGTTAATATGTGTGCATGTGTGTGTGTCTAAAAGCCATTGTAGTTGTGCAAAACCTTATTTTGTGGTTTTAATTTGCATTTGTCTCATGATGCTAGCATTGAGCATATTTTTCATACTCATATTAAGGTGACGACCCAAGTCTTTTGACCATTTTTTAAGGTGTTGTTTTTTTAATATTTACTCATAAAAGTTGTTTAAATATTTTGGATAAAAATTCTTTGACAGTTATTAAATATTGATTACTTTTCCCTACTCTTTTTCTTATCTATTCATATTCTTTTTTTTTTTTTATTATACTTTAGGGTTTTAGGGTACATGTGCACAATGTGCAGGTTTGTTACATATGTATCCATGTGCCATGTTGATTTCCTGCACCCATTAACTCGTCATTTAGCATTAGGTGTATCTCCTAATGCTGTCCCTCCCCCCTCCCCCCACCCCACAACAGTCCCCGGAGCGTGATGTTCCCCTTCCTGTGTCCATGAGTTCTCATTGTTCAATTCCCACCTATGAGTGAGAACATGCGGTGTTTGGTTTTTTGTCCTTGCGATAGTTTACTGAGAATGATGTTTTCCAGTTTCATCCATGTCCCTACAAAGGACACGAACTCATCATTTTTTATGGCTGCATAGTATTCCATGGTGTATATGTGCCACATTTTCTTAATCCAGTCTATCGTTGTTGGACATTTGGGTTGGTTCCAACTCTTTGCTATTGTGAATAGTGCCGCAATAAACATACGTGTGCATGTGTCTTTATAGCAGCATGATTTATAGTCCTTTGGGTATATACCCAGTAATGGGATGCTGGGTCAAATGGTATTTCTAGTCCTAGATCCCTGAGGAATCGCCACACTGACTTCCACAATGGTTCAACTAGTTTACAGTCCCACCAACAGTGTAAAAGTGTTCCTATTTCTCCACATCCTCTCCAGCACCTGTTGTTTCCTGCTTTTTTAATGATGGCCATTCTAACTGGTGTGAGATGGTATCTCACTGTGGTTTTGATTTGCATTTCTCTGATGGCCAGTGATAATGAGCATTTCTTCATGTGTTTTTTGGCTGCATAAATGTCTTCTTTTGAGAAGTGTCTGTTCATGTCCTCTGCCCACTTTTTGATGGGGTTGTTTGTTTTTTTCTTGTAAATTTGTTTGAGTTCATTGTAGATTCTGGATATTAGCCCTTTGTCAGATGAGTAGGTTGCAAAAATTTTCTCCCATTGTGTAGGTTGCCTGTTCACTCTGATGATAGTTTCTTTTGCTGTGCAGAAGCTCTTTAGTTTAATGAGATCCCATTTGTCGATTTTGGCTTTTGTTGCCATTGCTTTTGGTGTTTTAGACATGAAGTCCTTGCCCACGCCTATGTCCTGAATGGTATTGCCTAGGTTTTCTTGTAGGATTTTAATGGTTTTAGGTCTAACATATAAGTCTTTAATCCATCTTGAATTAATTTTTGTATAAGGTGTAAGGAAGGGATCCAGTTGCAGCTTTCTACATATGGCTAGCCAGTTTTCCCAGCACCATTTATTAAATAGGGAATCCTTTCCCCATTTGTTGTTTTTGTCAGGTTTGTCAAAGATCAGATAGTTGTAGCTATGCGGCATCATTTCTGAGGGCTCTGTTCTGTTCCATTGATCTATGTCTCTGTTGTGGTACCAGTACCATGCTGTTTTGGTTACTGTAGCCTTGTAGTATAGTTTAAAGTCAGGTAGCGTGATGCCTCCAGCTTTGTTCTTTTGGCTTAGGATTGACTTGGTGATGTGGGCTCTTTTTTGGTTCCATATGAACTTTAAAGTAGTTTTTTCCAATTCTGTGAAGAAAGTCATTGGTAGCTTGATGGGGATGGCATTGAATCTATAAGTTACCTTGGGCAGTATGGCCATTTTCACAATATTGATTCTTCCAACCCATGAGCATGGAATGTTCTTCCATTTGTTTGTATCCTCTTTTATTTCATTGAACAGTGGTTTGTAGTTCTCCTTGAAGAGGTCCTTCACGTCCCTTGTAAGTTGGATTCCTAGGTATTTTATTCTCTTTGAAGCAATTGTGAATGGGAGTTCACTCATGATTTGGCTCTCTGTTTGTCTGTTATTGGTGTACAAGAATGCTTGTGATTTTTGTACATTGATTTTGTACCCTGAGACTTTGCTGAAGTTGCTTATGAGCTTGAGGAGATTTTGGGCTGAGACAATGGGGTTTTCTAGATATACAATCATGTCATCTGCAAACAGGGACAATTTGACTTCCTCTTTTCCTAATTGAATACCCTTTATTTCCTTCTCCTGCCTGATTGCTCTGGCCAGAACTTCCAGCACTATGTTGAATAGGAGTGGTGAGAGAGGGCATCCCTGTCTTGTGCCAGTTTTCAGAGGGAATGCTTCCAGTTTTTGCCCATTCAGTATGATATTGGCTGTGGGTTTGTTGTAGATAGCTCTTATTATTTTGAGATACGTCCCATCAATACCTAATTTATTGAGAGTTTTTAGCATGAAGGGTTGTTGAATTTTGTCAAAGGCCTTTTCTGCATCTATAGAGATAATCATGTGGTTTTTGTCTTTGGTTCTGTTTCTATGCTGGATTACATTTATTGATTTGCGTATGTTGAACCAGCCTTGCATCCCAGGGATGAAGCCCACTTGATCATGGTGGATAAGCTTTTTGATGTGCTGCTGGATTTGGTTTGCCAGTATTTTATTGAGGATTTTTGCATCAATGTTCATCAAGGATATTGGTCTGAAATTCTCTTTTTTGGTTATGTCTCTGCCAGGTTTTGGTATCAGGACGATGCTGGCTTCGTAAAATGTGTTAGGGAGGATTCCCTCTTTTTCTATCGATTGGAATAGTTTCAGAAGGAATGGTACCAGTTCCTCCTTGTACCTCTGGTAGAATTCAGCTGTGAATCCATCAGGTCCTGGACTCTTTTTGGTTGGTAAGCTATTGATTATTGCCACAATTTCAGAACCTGTTATTGGTCTATTCAGAGATTCAACTTCTTCCTGGTTTAGTCTTGGGAGGGTGTATTTGTCGAGGAATTTATCCATTTCTTCTAGATTTTCTAGTTTATTTGCATAGAGGTGTTTGTAGTATTCTCTGATGGTAGATTGTATTTCTGTGGGATCGGTGGTGATATCCCCTTTTTCGTTTTTTATTGCATCTATTTGATTCTTCTCTCTTTTCTTCTTTATTAGTCTTGCTAGCAGTCCATCAATTTTGTTGATCTTTTCAAAAAACCAGCTCCTGGATTCATTAATTTTTTGAAGGGTTTTTTGTGTCTCTATTTCCTTCAGTTCTGCTCTGATTTTAGTTATTTCTAGCCTTCTGCTAGCTTTTGAATGTGTTTGCTCTTGCTTTTCTAGTTCTTTTAATTGTGATGTTAGGGTGTCAATTTTGGATCTTTCCTGCTTTCTCTTGTGGGCATTTAGTGCTATAAATTTCCCTCTACACACTGCTTTGAACGTGTCCCAGAGATTCTGGTATGTTGTGTCTTTGTTCTCGTTGGTTTCAAAGAACATCTTTATTTCTGCCTTCATTTCATTATGTACCCAATAGTCATTCAGGAGCAGGTTGTTCAGTTTCCATGTAGTTGAGCGGTTTTGACTGAGTTTCTTAATCCTGAGTTCTAGTTTGATTGCACTGTGGTCTGAGAGACAGTTTGTTATAATCTCTGTTCTTTTACATTTGCTGAGAAGAGCTTTACTTCCAACTATGTGGTCAATTTTGGAATAGGTGTGGTGTGGTGCTGAAAAAAATGTATATTCTGTTGATTTGGGGTGGAGAGTTCTGTAGATGTCTATTAGGTCCACTTTATGTAGAGCTGAGTTCAATTCCTGGATATCCTTGTTAACTTTCTGTCTCATTGATCTGTCTAATGCTGACAGTGGGGTGTTAAAATCTCCCATTATTATTGTGTGGGATTTTAAGTCCCTTTGTAGGTCACTGAGGACTTGCTTTATGAATCTGGGTGCTCCTGTGTTGGGTGCATATATATTTAGGATAGTTAGCTCTTCTTGTTGAATTGATCCCTTTACCATTATGTAATGGCCTTCTTTGTCTCTTTTGATCTTTGTTGGTTTAAAGTCTATTTTATCAGAGACTAGGATTGCAACCCCTGCCTTTTTTTGTTTTCCAGTTGCTTGATAGATCTTCCTCCATCCCTTTATTTTGAGTCTATGTGTGTCTCTGCACGTGAGATGGGTTTCCTGAATACAGCACACTGATGGGTCCTGACTCCTTATCCAGTTTGCCAGTCTGTGTCTTTTGATTGGAGCATTTAGCCCATTTACATTTAACGTTAATATTGTTATGTGTGAATCTGATCCTGTCATTATGATATTAGTTGGTTATTTTGCTCGTTAGTTGCTATAGTTTCTTCCTAGCCTCGATGGTCTTTACAATTTGGCATGTTTTTGCAGGGGCTAGTACCGGTTGTTCCTTTCCATGTTTAGTGCTTCCTTCAGGAGCTCTTTTAGGGCAGGCCTGGTGGTGACAAAATCACTCAGCGTTTGCTTGTCTGTAAAGTATTTTATTTCTCCTTCACTTATGAAGCTTAGTTTGGCGGGATAGGAAATTCTGGGTTGAAAATTCTTTTCTTTAAGAATGTTGAATATCGGCCCCCACTCTCTTCTGGCTTGTAGAGTTTCTGCGGAGAGATCAGCTGTTAGTCTGATGGGCTTCCGTTTGTGGGTAACCCGACCTTTCTCTCTGGCTGCCCTTAACATTTTTTCCTTCATTTCAACTTTGGTGAATCTGACAATTATGTGTCTTGGAGTTGCCCTTCTCGAGGAGTATCTTTGTGGCGTTTTCTGTATTTCCTGAATCTGAATGCTGGCCTGCCTTGCTAGATTGGGGAAGTTCTCCTGGATAATATCTTGCAGAGTGTTTTCCAACTTGGTTCCATTCTCCCCATCATTTTCAGGTACACCAATCAGACGTAGGTTTGGTCTTTTCACATAGTCCCAAATTTCTTGGAGGCTTTGTTCATTTCTTTTTATTCTTTTTTCTCTAAACTTCCCTTCTCTCTTCATTTCATTCATTTCATCTTCTATCAGCGATACCCTTTCTTCCAGTTGATCGCATCTGCTACTGAGGCTTCTGCATTCTTCGCGTAGTTCTCGAAACTTGGCTTTCAGCTCCATCATCTCCTTTAAGCCCTTCTCTCCATTGGTTATTCTAGTTATCCATTCTTCTAATTTTTTTTCAAAGTTTTTAACTTCTTTGCTATTGTTTTGAATTTCCTCTCGTAGCTCAGAGTAGTTTGATCGTCTGAAGCCTTCTTCTCTCTACTCATCAAAGTCATCCTCCATCCAGCTTTGTTCCGTTGCTGGTGAGGAACTGCGTTCCTTTGGAGGAGGAGAGGTGCTCCGTTTTTTAGAGTTTCCAGTTTTTTTGGTCTGTTTTTTCCCCATCTTTGTGGTTTTGTCTACTTTTTGTCTTCGATGATGGTGATGTACAGATGGGTTTTTGGTGTGGATGTCCTTTCTGTTTGTTAATTTTCCTTCTACCAGACAAGACCCTCAGCTGCAGGTCTGTTGGAGTTTACTAGAGGTCCACTCCAGACCCTGTTTGGCTGGGTGTCAGCAGCGGTGGCTGCAGAACAGCGGATTTTCGTGAGACCACAAATTCAGCTGTCTGATAGTTCCTCTGAAAGTTTTGTCTCAGAGGAGTACCCGGTTGAATGAGGTGTCAGTCTGTCCCTACTGGGGGGGTGCCTCCCAGTTAGGCTGCTTAGGGGTGAGGGACCCACTTTAGGAGGCAGTCTGTCCATTCTCAGATCTCCAGCTGCGTGCTGGGAGAACCACTACTCTCTTCAAAGCTGTCAGTCAGACAGGGACATTTAAGGCTGTGGAGGTTCTCACTGAGTTTTTGGTTGTCTGTGCCCTGCCCCCAGAGGTGGAGCCTACAGAGGCAGGCAGGCCTCCTTGAGCTGTGGTGGGCTCCACCCAGTTCAAGCTTCCTGGCTGCTTTGTTTACCTAAGCAAGCCTGGGCAATGGCGGGCGCCCCTCCCCCAGCCTCGTTGCTGCCTTGCAGCATGATCTCAGACTGCTGTGCTAGCAATCAGCAAGACTCTGTGGGCATAGGACCCTCCGAGCCAGGTGCGGGACACAATCTCCTAGTGTGCCGTTTTCCAGGCCCGTTGGAAAAGCGCAGTATTAGGACGGGACTGACCCGATATTCCAGGTGCCGTCTGTTTCCCCTTTCTTTGACTAGGAAAGGGAACTCCCTGATCCCTTGCGCTTCCCGAATGAGGCAATGCCTCGCCCTGCTTCGGCTCGCGCACAGTGCGCTTCACCGACTGTCCTGAACCCACTGTTAGGCACTCCCTAGTGAGATGAAACCGGTACCTCAAGCAGAAATGCAGAAATCACCCGTCTTCTGTGTCGCTGGGGCTGGGAGCTGGAGACCGGAGCTGTTCCTATTCGGCCATCTTGGCTCCACCCATCTATTCATATTCTTAACTGCAATTTTATTGAGAAGAAATTGTCATCAATTTTTTCGTGCTTGATCCTTTTTATTTTTTGCCCATGAAATCATTGCCTATTTCCAAATTGAGAAGATTTACAGTTCCGGTTTTTAGGTTAGGTTGGTGATTTATCCCAAATTAATTTTATGTATGAAATAAAATGAAAGCATATGGTTTACATATTTTATGCAAATATCTAGTAATTTGAGAATTTTATGTTAAAAAGACCTTCTTTTTTCCATTGAGTTGCTTGAGTGTTTTTGTCAAAAAACAATTGACTGCACGTGTGTGGATAAATATCTCTACTCATTATGTTTTGCTGAAATATTCTTATGGCAATAACACATGACTTTATTACTAGCAGCAGTAGCATTATAAAAAATAATCAAATCATATTAAGTATTCAAACTTTGTTTTTTTATCAAGGTTATTTTGGTTACTCTAGATCTATTCTGAATGCTGTAGTGTAGTGTGTGTGTGTGTGTGTGTGTGTGTGTGTATCTTCTATCCTGTAGCCTTGGGTAGTTGTTTTGTAATTTCTTAGTGATTTTAAAAACACTTACATAACCTGCAAATGATTATCATTCTACTTCATGTATCCCAAAAAAATGTATTTAATGATTCATCTGTAACAATAAAATTAGCTAGCTATAAGGTTTTCATAAACACCCTTCAGAAAAGTGTGGAAGTTCTCTTGTAGCCTTACATTTTTAAAACATAAATGAGTGTCATGTCAGACTTTTTTAATGTCTGTTGAGATAAGTTTTCTCTCCTTTATTCTATTAATATGGTGAATTAGTGAGTTGATTTTCAAATGTTAAACCAACTTTTCAATCCTATAGCAATCTCTGCTCCATTATGATTTGTTATTATTTTTATGTATTTCTGAATACAACTTTGGAATATTTTTAAGGATTTTTACTATGTTTGTAGTGGTAAAAAACCTGCAATTTCTTCTTTGTTATGTCTTTATCAGGTTTATGTATCAGAGATATGCTGCCTCATGAAACACATTGGAAAGTGTTTCCTTCCTTAATTTCTGAGTGTGTAACGTTGCTTTTTTTTTCCCCCCAAGTGCTTGATAGAATTAACCTGCCAATCTTTCCGTGTCTGGAGTTTTCTTTGTGGAATGTTTTTGTTTAAATTTACCTTCCTTAATAGAATATAGATATTCAATTATTTTATTTTTTCTTGTTAGTTTTGCTAAGTTAAATTTTATTTCAAATAAAAGTTAACAATTAAAAAAAAAAATCCATCCTCCTCCCCACCCCCGCTTTTTGGCAGATTATCACTTAGGTAACGTTATGACCAAAATCTTAAGGCCTTAGTATGACTTTCAGTTACCATCATTTTGGGTTTCTGGTTTCAGTTTGTTATTTTTAATTTATAGTGTCCTTATGGTCACACATTTCTTTGAGTTTTTGTTGCTCCAGTTGAAGAGAGATCATTTGACATTCTACAGATGGCTGTATGCAAACATTTAAAAATTTTGAGAGAAGATAATGCAAGAGGGAGACTACTATTATATTTATCATTAGGATAATACCAAAAGTTTGGGGTATGCTATTTAGTTAGGGTACCCATGAACCAAACCAACTATAATCAAATAGATCAAATGATGAGCCAGATAGAATTTACCCCTTTTAAACAAGCTGCCTGTTCATGAATTCCTAACAACTGAATCTCTGTAATACCCAATATATTTTTCCATATGCAAGTAGAAGTATCAGCAACTACACAGACACTTCTCTGTTCAGCCAGTAAGTCATCTAATGGGAAAGCTTTTATACTACCAGAAAACATGTGTTAAAAATGACAATTGAATGAAATTCCTCTATAGATGTTTAAATGGCCCATCGGCCCATCTGGTAGCAGAAATGTAGCTGAAGTTTTTATTATTAATATTATTCCAGGACTGTGAGTTTGAGAAACCAAACATTGGTCAGGAACTATTTTAGCAATTTTGAACAGTCACCACACACAGACACATACATACAAGTGTGTGTTTGTGTACATACATATATGTATTTATTTAATTTGGATTATTTTATCTCTTTCGTGTTAAGTCATGGACTGCAGAGCTTTTAGTGATGAAAGCTTTAAGGACTCAGGAAGGATCAGGTGGCCGTTTGGGTTCTCCATGAGCCTGTACTTAATATTGGACTTATTTTCTCTTAAATACCAGGTTTGTTTCTGCAATTCATGTGTATAACACTGATAACTGATGGGTTATCATGGGTAATTTGACTTGGACCATGGAGTTCATTCAAACTGCATATCTTAACAGTTTCAGTACTGGCTGATTTAGCATGAAAATCTGGCAAAGTATTTCCTTGGTATTCAATTATTTTTTGTCCTGCCTGGGTTAACAGTTTTATAAACCATTCACTGTCTTCATTGGAATTCTGGGAATTTTTATGCAGTCCAGATGATATGATCCTAAAGTTATCACATACATTTTTTAACAAACACACATTTGTATGCCTTTATAACTTTGCTCATCAAAAACATATTTTCCTTTTGTTTATAACTCTGTATATAGAATTGTTTATTCATATTTAGTAGTTTTAATTGTATATAAAAATAATAATTTTAACTCTTAGTAACCTTATAGTGAAAACACTAGAAAGAAATTTTGAACTGTTTTATATCAGTATTTGTAGATGACAACTACTTTATAATTATTTAGAAAGATGTTTCCTTACATTATTATTTATTAACAGATCTAAATATATTTAGCTTTTCTATATCATATAAAAATAAGATGTCAAAATATATAAACATAAACTTATGTTTAATAATTAATGTTTCAGTATTTTAACTTACAAATGACTCTGAACTTTTATGATTATCTATTATTTAACATACTGTGACTTTAAGATTTGAAATTACTGAAAATAATTTTGAAACTATGACGCAGTGATATGGTTTGACTGTGTCGCCACCCAAATCTCATCTTGAATTGTAGCTCCCATAATTCCCATGTGTCTGAGACGGACTCAGTGGGAAGTAACTGAACCATGGGAGTGGGTTTTTCCAGTGCCATTATTATGATAGTGAATAAGTGTCATGAGATCTGATGGTTTTATAAAGGGAAGTTCCCCTGAACACACTCTCTTGCCTGTTGTCATGTAAAACATGACTTTGCACCTTGTTTGCCTTCAGCCATGATTGTGAGGCCTCCCCAACCATGTGGAACTGTGAGTCCATTAAACCTTCTTCCTTTATAAATTACCCAGTCTCAGGTATGTCTTTATCAGCAATGTGTGAACAATCTAATACACACAGGTACATTCCCTAATGTCTTTTCTGGTCATCTTGGGTCTCAGGTAGCCATGTGGTTCCCAAGATGGCTATGAAGGGCAGAGCATGTCTGAGACCTGAGTTTACATACCAGGTATAGAGCTCAGGACAGAAGATAGATTTGGGGAGACTATGCCTCGAGGATCCAGTCCCTCCCAGAATAGCCAGGAGGCAAAGCTAGGGCAGGGAAGAATGGGCCACATTGGACTTGACTCTGACTTGCAGCGGCTGGTCTAGGCACTGAGAAAATCTCTCCAGGCTGCATGTCCACCTATCCAGACCCCCTAATCCAGGACCTCAAAACCAAAAACATAGGCTCACAGTCAATCCAATCAAGTGTCCAATATATTTAACCAATAATTTTGAAGCCACTCCTATTTTACCAACAATCCAAAAACTAGCTGTATTTACCAGATATTATCACCTATATATAACACATACATAGACATAACAGACACAAGACAGAAGCAGATCTTATAGATTTATAAGATTCTTCATTTGCCAGTTTTCAAAGTTTCCCTCTCCACCCCCATCAACCTCTTGATTACCTGTAAGCTTCCTGAGGCCTCCCCAGCCATGTTTCCTCTACAACCTGCAGAACTGTGAGCCAATTAAACCTCTTTTCTTTATAAATTACCCAGTATCAGGTAGTTATTTATAGCAATGCAAGAATGCATTAATACACCTCGAATCTTGTCTTTGGCTCTTGGGTTCCCTTGAACAACTTAGCCAGTGATTCTTCTCTATCTAGGCAGGCAAGAAAAAAAATAAAGTGGGTAGAAAATAAAAATCTCTGTGAATTTCCAAAAACCAAAGTTTACATCCCCTTCAATATTGCTGTTTACTACCAGTTTCTATCTGGCCCAATGAGACATAAGATGCCTCTAACTGGATCCAAGCCAGTTAATTTTAAATCCATTCAGTCCTGAACCCAGTCCAGTTTCTGTTGCAACTTCCAAACCCAGTTTGGCTTGGAAATTTACTCAAACAAACTTGGAGAGCTCAAAATGCAAATCTGCGGAGCTTTGGAGTCAGAGAGAACTTGTCACAATCCCCAGTTGCTTCAGAACAATAGACACAATGGGCTCAGTAAGTACCCCACTTAGTCACTTGATGCTTCTGGGGGTCACTAGAAGCTCTACATCAGATCCCACTTTTGACACCATTTATTAAAAGAAGAACCTTAGACAAATTAAGTTTAACAGATTTTAACTGAGCAAAGAACAATTCATGAATTGGGAAGCCTCCCAAGCCAGGATAGATTCAGAGACACTCTAGTACAGTCACATGGCAGAAGAAGATTTATGGACAGGAAAAGGTATGTGAAGTCAGTCAGATTGATTACAGCTCAAGATTTGCCTTATTTGAACATGCTTCAGATAAGGCAAATAAGCTGGCTGCCTATGATTGGGTAAAACTCAGTGATTGGCACAAGAGTAGGTTGCAGTATACAGTTAAGTTTCAGTTTACTATGTGTGGAGAAACTCTTAGGCTGAACTCAAAATATGTAAGAGCCAGTTTTAGACTAAATTTAATGTAACAATTGTCAATTCAAATTTTTACAACCTTCCAGAAACAAAATCTTAGCTGCTAAAGGATGACAGTTCTTTCTCTTCTTTCATGAATTGTCCTTATGCACACCTGAAATTCAGAGGCAATGAACTTTCTTTTCTTTTTTTTTTCTTTTCTTTTCTGTTCTGTTATTTCTCTTTTCTTTCTTTCCTTCTTTCTTTCTTTCTTTCTTTCTTTCTTTCTTTCTTTCTTTCTTTCTTTCTTTCTTTCTTTCTTTCCTCTCTCTCTCTCCCTCTCTCTCTCCTTCCTTCCCTCCTTCCGTCCATCTGTCCTTCCTTCCTTCCTTCTGGCTATACTGCCATTTATTTTCTTGTTACAAGAAGAAATTTAATCTTAAATTAGCTGTCTTAGGCTGTTGAGAATTTTTAGAAACCTTTTATAATTAGCATAATTTTCAAAAAGCATATTTTGAGGCTGAAATAATGAAGCAATAAAATGTTTCCCCCAACCCCTAAAACAGTTTTAGTTCAGTAACTAGTATGTTCAGTCTCAAGCAGTAACAAAAGTCCAAACTTTTTCTGGATTAAATCTTCTCTCCTTGTATTAATCAGGTTAGACCAGGTTATGCTTTCGTAACATACAAACCCCAAACAAGTTTGCTTTTTGTTTGTTCTTTTTGTTTATCCTAAGTCCTCTCAAGACTACAGGATGCTATAAGGCAGTAACTCCTTCCAGTAGTAACTGAGCAATTAAAGTTACTTTGCTCTTGGGACATTACCTTCTTGACATGGGGGTTCCTTGTTGCTGTGAAAGAGTGAAGAATGAAGAGTTATCCAGGGACTTCTTATGGCTGTAGTCTGGAAGTGATGCATATAATTTCCATTCACAGTTCATTATCTGTAAGTAGCCATATGCCCCAGATAGCTGAAAGGAGCTGGAGAGTGCAAATCTTTCATAATTCAAGAATGGAAAGACAGTGATTGGTGAGTATTAGTACCATGTACCACACCTCCCTCCCAGTTGTGCCTGCTAGGGCTAGGAGATGTGGTCAAGCTTTTATTTTATTGCCTCATGCTTCTGTCCCTGTCCTTTCCCCAGTGCCCCCCACAGTGGTCTTAAAACCAGGGCAAGCTGTCATTGCTTCTCCCAGATAGAATGGGGACCAGAAAGGAAAAGTCAGGGATGACAAATTCTTACTTTACTAGGATTACTGTGAGCTCACATAACACTTTCTGGTGTGGCTTGTTAAATTAAATTTAGCCCAAAGCTGCTTCCTTACATATTTTAAGCTTGACCCATAGGTTTCTTCATACACAGTGAACTATACCTAATGGGATATATAAATAGACTGTAACCTTACTCTCGTACCAATCACTGAGTTTGGCCAATCAAAAGCAGTCAACTCTCAAACTCCATTCAAAATAATGCAAATGCTGAGCTGTAACAGTACAGCTGTTTCTGTACCTCATTTCTGTTTTCTATACATTACTTCCCTTTTTCTATCCATAAATCTTCCACCAAATGGCTGTACTGGAGCCTCTCTCAACCTATTCTGGTTTGGGGGCTGTCTGACTTGCAAATCATCACATCATTCTTTGCTCAGTTAACCTCTGTTAAATTTAATTTGTTTAAGGTTTTTCTGTTAACAGGGTAGTGTTTTTAAGTGGATTTTTTCTCTTGTGATGTGCTCCATAGGTTCTTTGGATATTCTCCCACTACTGTAGATTGCTCATTGGATATTCTTTGAAGTTCTCCCACCAACAATTTAAAACTCCTGGTGGTCCACTTATGCCTAGTTTTCTAAGAAACTTACTGGATGAAGAAATTTTAGACAACTGAAATCTGATGCAAGCTCACTTTCCCTCTAGTTCAGAGGAAACACCCACATTTGACTTGTTGGTTGAATACATCATAAATTGAAGCCATTTTCTCTGCTGCCATTATCCACTTTTCCTATCTTTAAGTCTTCGAAGCATCAAGAAATGTAAATTGAGCTTTCTTATTGGTCCACTTAGAGCCCTCTTAATTGGATTGTATTCTTCCGTACTTATTCCTCTTGTGTCACAGAGTAGTCATATATGTATTATGCAAAATAAATTGAGACATATTATTCCCTTCTTAAGATCTTTCAACGGATTTCCATTGTACTTACTTAGAAAAAATAAAAATATGTATTTATTTTGTCCTGAAAGGTTTATCTGTTATAGTTGTTGTCTCTCTCTCCAACCTTGTTTTCTACTGGAGGTTTTCAAACTTTTGCACATTAGAACCACATGATACTGTCACCCTAAAGGAAAAAACAGGCAAAATTAATATACATAGAGAGTTTATTTGGGCCAAGGGTGAGGACTGCAGCCCAGGATACATAGATTCAAGTTGCCCTGAATATGTGCTCCCATTAGAAATAGTTGCAAGTGGGTTTTTAAAGGAAAAAGGAAGGGAAAGTTCTTAAGTTTTTTACTAAGCGTTTACATTGGTTTATTAAAATAACGTAAGCTATTGATTTAATATATATTGTTCTTTATATCACAAATTCCAGAAACATGAAGATAATGAGTGAGGGTCACATTGTGCACTTTATGGTAACGTGTTAGGTCATTTATGAGTTAGTCTGAAAAAGGAAAGGAAAAAGAAAAAAAACGTTTTAAAGCTATGCCTTTAAAAATTTCCCCTGGGCATGGCTGCAGGGGACGTGACTGAAGTCTCATGCTCCTGTCTCTTTGGGACTGATAAATTTTGCATACCTTACATTCCTCAGACTTCTCTGAGCCACTTTTTCTCAGTGCTTTTAAAAATCCTTATGACCAGGTTGTACACTACGTCACTTACATCAGAATGTCTGAGGGTAGCAGTCAGGCATCATTATTTTAAAAAATATATGCTATGATTCAAATGTGCAGCAGAGTTTAGCAATCACTGTTTTACACCATTTTTCCTTTCAACAATTTCTCAGTGAAAATTTGGATCCTTCAAAATGCTAGATTACGTATTACATTATCACAATGCCCTTTCTTCTCATAATATTCTTTTACTTCATAGATTTTTATTGTACCTTATAAGTATATGTGCATTTGTATATCAATCTCCTTCCCCAGGCTGTTGAGTTCTATGAGATTAGAAATCACATTTCTGTTTACTATTATATTTTCTGTTTACTATTATCCAGGAGTTGGCAAAGGGCCTGAGGTTTAGGCACTCAGGGTTTTTTGGTAGGCTTTTAAGCAAATCTTCAGTTGTTAAATGAATAAATCTTTCTTATTATTCAGAAACCACCTCTAGATTTAGAATTATGTACTGAAAATAGCATGGGTTTTGTTGCTGTACAAAGCTTGGTTCAAATTCTAGCTGTGTTCCTTCACTAGCCTGTGAAAACTTAAGATAACTTTGGTCAACTTTTCTGAACCTAAATTTTCTCCTCTGTAAATTAGAGGTAACAATTTTTATCTCATACGATTATTAGGAGAACTGAGGGAAATAACTAGATAAAGCATCTCATAATGTACTTTCAAAAAATTTAGTTTTCATTTTCCTTTGTGACCTCCCAAGGATTAAAATTTCCACACTCTGTTCGTCCCTATTCTGCAGATACATATTTGTTTGATTTTCATTCCCTCAATTCCACACTTTTTCCCTCAAGGCTTTTTTTTTTTTAATCTTCCAAAGAAGGCACAAGCTAATCAGACATCTGGATTCCTCACATAGTGGGGTGTCCCCTCAGAGGCCCATCTAATAACTCATGTCTACCTTCACAGTGTCTCCTAAGAAGATGACTCCACCTCAGTCATTTTACATTGCATTTCTTATTGAAGCAAAAATATTTTGTGACATAAAAAATTGCTTTTAGTCACTTTTATTGTTATGTAAAATGTACAAATAAGTATTAACTCCTTGTCATAGAATTCTTAAGTAATTACACAACTAAAATCATATGTTAAATAAAATTAAATCTATAAAACCAAATTCAAATTTACAACATGAATTTAATGTGAGGATAATGTGTGTTCTGAAACTGAACAGCCTCTATTGATTTTAAGGGTAGACAATTGAACACTGAGGGTCTTCAAAACATTCATAGAAAATGCATATTATAAAAATTAAAAAAACTTTAAAGGGTACTTAGTTTTCTTCAGTTAATAATGTAAAAAAGATGACATTGATGTAGTCAAACTCTTAGGACCCTCAGTTCTTTCGAGATGGACTAAATGGCTGTTATAATCACCTACAAAAGTGTCTTGAACTTCATAGAACTTATGTTGAGAACAGAGGTTTATATTTGTATTTATATTTTTAATTCCATTTTCCACAAGCTTTTTGAAGTCCTTCGTATATCCTGTGTTTAACTTCATATTGACTTGAATCTTTTGGTTTTGCCCATGATAAATTATAGAGTCATTTTTTTTCTAGTTTTTTTAATAGTAAACTTATTTTTAAACACCATTTAATTATTTTGTTGGGCAAATCAATATAAACATGTACTCTTCCATATAATGCTAAAAGAGAAAACAGAACAGTGGTAAACAAAAAAGTCCTCTTCACTGAATTTGTATACTTACTACTGACAATCTATTGCAAGTTGCCATACAGAGTGACAGTATCTCCACGAAGCAATATGAATGTGTTGCTGCCCTCCCAGTGTACAGAAACTTTCTGGTTTGGCGTGTATACAAGGCCACGTTCCATATAATGAAATCCCTACCCCACCATCTTACTCTTCTCACACTACAGTAAGGTTTTACTCGCACACTGTGTCCTCATACTCTCTGGCCTTCTTTTGGCTCTATTCCTTTCCTACACATACTTCAGATGTGACTGCTGAAGTCACTTGGCAGAATTCTCTTGTAAGGTGTTCATTTAGATGAGTGGTCATTGAACTACAGCCTGCAAACCCAATCTGATTCCCCACATATTTTTGTAAATAAAATTTTATTGTACCATACTCACACCTAATTGGTTTTGTTATCGCCTGTGGCTTTTTCCTGCTACAATGGAAAAGCTAAGAAGTTATGATAGACATTGTGTAACCCACAAAGGTAAAAATATTTTCATCTAGCCCTTAACAAAAAATGTTTATGAGTCTTGGTTTACATAACCAAGATTAATCACTGAAATAAAAACACACACACATATACAGATGCCAGAGAATATGTCTGTGGATTCAAGGTGTAGAAATATTCACCTATTTCCTTGAGAGAAGTGGGTTTGAAATGCTGAGAGGGGACCAAGTTATGAATCACTCATTAGAGCTTAGCTGCTTCAGGTATCTGTCTTCCTTGCTTCGCTGAGGCCTGCCCAGACTGTTGCAGAACACTTCACCACTCTTCTATTTATGGTCTATACATCAAACACAGTGCTAGGCAAATTGCAAGGACTTAGCAAACATTTGTTGAACAGATGGTATTGAGATAGTGACACTGAACTAGAAGTTACCAAGAAATATTGGAGTTCTTTAGGAGAACTACCAGATAGATGCAGACCAGAGTCACCCTTCAGGGCAGTTGTGGGGACATCTGTGGAGCAAACAATAGGAATTATGTAGATGGCCTTTGCAAAGAGTAGACCCTGCAAGAGCAGTCACCCTGGAGCTGCTGCCAGCAGAGCCCAGAGCTGCCCTGATGGAAGATCTTGCTAGCAGAAATTACCTTAACAAAGGCAGAAAAATATCTTTGAATGTCTCCAGTTCATGCTGTGTTGTGGAATAAGTGCTGTCCTCCCCACTAGGAGAAAGAGTCACAATTTACTCCTTATAGCTACATACATGAGTTGCCCACACAATCTATTCTTTGTTACTAGATATAGTTACCTTGCAGCTAGGAGAAATGAAATAAAAACAGTAACAAGAAAAAGAAATTGTTAGAAAGGACTCTCGGGACAGTAGGGAGAAACTATCTGTGTGAAGACACTTGTGAAACTCAATAGTTTATTTTCTAACTTCTTTTGAAGGAGATTTTTAGGGCAGATACTTGAGAGATGTTTACAGAAAAATCCCCAGCATTCTCCCTTTACATTTAGCTTAACACATATTTGTAAGGGAGTTTATGCTGAACTTATGGTAGTAATAGGATGAAAGTTTGGCCTTTATTTTCTAAAATTTTTCCTAAATGAAATATATATGAATTTCTGAGAAACTTGCTTTAAATCTGCATTTTTTTAAGATCAAAAGAATATTGTCATTATTTGTTGGCAAAAAGTGAAGTGACTTTCCAAGCATCAAAGCTGTTTAAAGTGTTTTGAAAATACAATTCCACTCTTCATCTGTTTCCCTTTAGAACCAGTGTATAATGCATGCCAGTTATTGTACTGTGCCTTAGATGGGATGTTAAAATGTAATCTTAGTTGAAATAAATTGAAGTTCCTCATTAGATATTGAACAGCAACATGAGGGAAATTGGTTTCCTCTGAACTTCCACATAAGGAGGCAATCTCTTTATATGCAAGTAAAGGATTTTGCATATTGATTGCATTTTCTGATGATAAACTTACACATTTATAGGCTAAATGGCATTCTCTAAAGAGAAGATGCCGAGTAAATATCTATTTTCATAATTTCCTCTAACGAGTTACCACTCCAGCATGCCAAACACTGTAATAGCACGATTCATATCTCTCTTATCCTAATAGTATTATTCTCTTACATTGACTTTATGCTTCCATAAATGCATAAAAAGTTTACTATTCAAACAAAACAGCAAAAAAACCCCTGTCTTCAATGCCCAATATGAAATTTCACTCCGTACTTTAGGAATGAAGGGGGAGGCAGAGTGATCCAACTTGCCCTGGTTTGTCTGGGACTTTTCTGGTAATAGTGATGACAGCTTTAGCCCAAGGAAGCCTAAATAGATGATTGGAGCCCCTTAGTCCTGAGCAAAATGGATGGTTGCTAATTTGAGATGACCAGATTAGTAATTGTTTAATTATTTTCTCATTTGTTTAAATTTTCTCTCTTTATTTGTGTATGCTTACTGAACCGTTGGAGAATAAGCTGGAGACATTTTGCCACTTTACCTCTAAAAACTCAGTGATTATTTCCTAAGTACAGTCTCTTTCATGACCACAATATATTCAGTATATTTATTAAAATCAGGGAATTTGGTGTTTATAAAATACTCTAGTCCACAATGCATATTCAAATTTCATTGAGTATCTCACGAATATCCTTGATAGCTTTTTTTTTTCTCCTGGTCTAGAAGATCACATACGTCACATCATTGCTATGTCTTTTTGTCTTCTTTAATCTAGAAAAATTTCTATACTTTTTCTGTGTTTCTTGTCCATAATATTTTTGAAAAGTATAGGCCTGCTACTGTGTAGAATGTCCCTCAGTTTGGGTTTGTCTGGTTTCCTCATGATTATATTGGGTTTATACAGTATTTAGGCAGGATGATGATGATGTGTCTTTCTCAGAAGACACATGATATTGGTCTGACATAATATTGGTGATCTGGCAAAATACTTAGATTTTCACTCTTTAGTTTTAGTATCTATAGAAAATTTTCTAATGCCATCACTATTTTTATATTCATTGCCATTCTATTGTCATTTTTTAAATAAGAAAGAACTTGCCACACATTTTTTAATTTACAGGGAGACCCTCAATTCAGTGTAAAATTTATTGTTATACTTGTCCTATGACCTAGTTTTATTATTTCGCCCACCAGTAGTTCCACCAGGTAACATTCTCTGAGAAATGCAGTGATCTCTGGACCCTGAGTCTCCTGAAAACAGGCAAAATCCATCTACTTATTGCCCTTTTGTAAAAATGAGAGGAAGTTTTGTGCTATCAGAAAATATCTTTGAAGACTTTGCAGAATAGAGATTATGTATATTCCATAGGAGGACCCTTTCACAGCTTAATAGCCAACCACATTCATTGACCATCTTCTGCCTGCAGCATATTTTACCAAATGCTGCTTTATAGAGCATTATCTCTAATCTATACCAGCACAGACTATTGGATCTCTTTGGAGAATATAGCTTGCCCCATTATCTGTCTCTCAATGATTTTTATTAGTTTCCAAATGCTGCTTGCATAGTTTCTAAGACTCAAAGAGCCAAACACATCTAGTAACACATACACATTATATATATGGGATTTTCTTTGTTGTGCCATAGATCATCAGAAGACATGCTTACATAAGTCAGGTTGAAGGCAATCAATGCTCATTTTGTGAACAAAAGAGTGGCTTTTTGGACTTAGGAAATTTATATGCATTTATGTCTTGTTTTGCCTCCCAAAGCCTTTTTAGTTGATTGTTTTGACATCTATAGGCATACTTAATTCACGAAGCAGCATCAAAACTGTACTATTATTCACCAACTGACTTAGGTTGAAAAGCCCTTAACTCAATCTGTGTCATGGATTCTCTAGGGTTACATTAAAGAGAACAAACTCTTTTGAGTCCTAGAACTCAGATCATTTCTTTGGGTATGAGCATTATAGATAGTTATGATATGAAAAGTAATAAATTTCAGTAATGGTACTGAGAACAGATACAGCTGTCCCTTGTTATCCATAGAAAATTGATTCCAGGACACCACATCCCTCCGGTAACAAAATTCATAGATGCTCAATTCCCCAATATAGAATGGCATAATATTTGCATATAACCTATGCACATCTTTCTGTGTACTTTAAATGATCTCTAGAGTACTTATCATAACCAAATACAATGTATATGCCATATAAACAGTTGTTTTATTTATTTGTATTTTTTTAGTGTTATCTTGTATTTTTTTGCTTATCTTTTTCCAAATATTTTTAATCCTTGGTTGGTTAAATCCAGGAATGTGGAACCCATGGATTTGGAGGGCTGACGGTAATTACTAATTACACGTAGCTATACTCTCTGGAAATTTCAACACTTTTCTTGATTTACTTATGGCTTTGTTTCAGGGACTAATACCCATCCTGGTGCTGTAGGAGACTTACATAACAGGTATTAGAGTTTTATCATGAACACAGTAATAAGAAACCACTATATTCATAAATAGGCTGAAAAGAAACCCATAACTTAGTTTTTAAAGAAACTAGAGACATTTAAACAATCCCTCTAATCCATTTTCTATACTAAGATGGAAAATAGAATCCACTTCTTCATCAGTAAATAAAAACCAGTGAGTACATTATTGAATTAGATGAGCTCTTTGCTTTCAGTTAAAAAAATACTAGATCAATAATTGTCAAATAATTATATGTTTCTATACCTTGCACATTACAGTTAGACTAAATTAAAGATAACCCTTTGCTTTTGGCTGGAGGCTTATTTCATAATAGAGGTTCATAATAGAATAATCAATTTATACATTTAAAATCTACTTCTTAAGATTTAAAACTTAACTTTCTTTTCTAGTAGTTTATAGTCATATCTTCACTTTAAAGACAAATTGTTGGTCATGTCTATGATTCATTTGAGGCTGTCTTTGGTTAGGAATGAAAACCCCAAACTGCAAACATTTTCCCATGGGAAAATGCCATCTGTTTTAGAGTGATTTGCTTTATGATGTGGATTCCAAACTGCATTGTATTCATCTGCTTACATCTAAAAACACTGAAGCTCACCCACAAGCAGAATTCTCATGAAAGATTGTATGGGAAATAATAGAGAAAACAATTTAGCAGAAGTCTCCAATAGTGAGAGAAAAACAGAAGAAAAAAATAGTAGAGAAAGAAAAGAAGCATTTGAGAGCAAAGGAGAGTATTGTTAGAGAAAGAACTCAGGGGAAGACAGGCGAGGTAATGGGTAAAAGAAGGAAAATACTTTCAGGGAAACAACTTATCTTTCATCAGAAACTCAGTTTAGGCTACTTTTTGAAAACTACCTACCCAAGAACTTTTCTGCTTTTAAAATAATCTCTATTTATTCTTCATAATCATCTCTTCTTACTCACTCCACTTTGTTTTATGGCACCCTATACATATCAGTGTAGGCATATACCATAGACAAAAGGAAGAAATGAGGGAAAAGGAAAAGGAGCAAAAACTGTGTGTGGGACTCTGCAAAATGTCATAATAATAAGTGTATTAGCTGCGTGTTATTATATCACAGACGAGGAAAAAGAATTTAAACCAAAGATTGAAAAAATCCTAACTAGTTCGATTGATAAGGAATGAATTATAAAACTCATGAAGATTTATAGGGCATTAGTGATTTTTAAATTTTTGTGGTAACTGCAACATTTTACAGGTATTGGCATGTTTGACAATAATGCCATGTAGCTAGAACCAAGCTGATTTGTATGTGGAGGGTTACTATTAATATGCACACATTTCCTGTTTAAACAGAAAGTCTGCCAAATGCAAAATACCCTATTAAATAGCTGTCTCAAATACGCCCAGATGGAATGAGCACCATACATTGTTCTTTATTCTGCTTAGTCTGTTTTATCTGCTTAACTAAGGACCATCGTATTTCCACCTTGTTTTTCTTTTTCCTGAGGATAATCCCCATCACCTCCCCCTTTGGTTTAATCACATTTCTTCTCTTTACACCATCACTGAAATACTATAGCATGAGACCGTCATGAAAAGATTAGCACATGAAATATGGTACGCTGATGTATTGTATTCACACAATGCCTATTTTGAGGTTTTGTACAGAAGGTTTGGTCAATGCCATATGCTCAGAATGTTCCTATTCTTGGACTATGAATGTTATCTCTTAGGGTGTAATCAGAGTCTAAACTGTGTGAGCAGGTTCCTCATTACCTCTTGATCACTGTCATTATGGTGCTGTGCTTTATTTCCAAATCTGGGCATCTTTCCTTAGGCTACCACAGAACACAGAAATTGTACATAATGTACACCCATCTCTTCCATTATGCCTAGCAAAGAGTTCTGACCTATCACGGAGATTTAAAATAACAGAAAACCTCACAGCTTTACAAAATGCAGTTGTTGATCCTTTTGCAACTTATGTGTGATGATTGGGTATTTACACTCATGTGCGAGATATGCTGCCCTCCAACCTTGTTACCACATTCGCACATTACCCATCTGATGTAAAAAAACCAACCAACCAATTAAAAAAAAAGAAAAACCTCAGTTGTTAAATCATCTTCTCTTCTTCCCTAAAGTTATTGTGCTGGAACCCTGTAGAGGAAACACGGATTGGCTTTAGTTTGGTGTTATTTTTTGAACATGGAGGTATTCTGTGGTTCACATTCTTCTGGGAAAAGTCCCAGTCACCAATGGGGAAGAACGTCACAAGTCTCTAAGGTCCACTACCTACTGTCCACTCAGGGAGGGGCAAATGGATGGGTTGGAGGTTGCTGAGGCCAAAGGAAGAGGATAACCACTGGCTAAGTTTTTTCCTTTCCCATCCCCAACCACAGGCCAACATTTTTTCATAGAGAAGTCACTTCATAGCATGATGTACCAACTTCAAAGATTTTGTAACATATTTTTAAACTCCTCCGAGAATGATATGCAATATATTTCTGGTGCCTTAGAGTTTACTATATACACTTTCACATATATTGCCTTATTTGATCTTCACAAGAACCTTATGAGTGATCTCTTATTCCCCTTTGTGGGGGAGGAACAAGGGCTGAGAAACTGTGATGTTCTCAAGGCTATACGGTAAATCAGCACATTTTCATTGGCACCCAGTACGTGTCAGGCATGATGCTGGTCTGCAAGGACCGAGCCAAGATGGGGACTAAGGTTTCAGAATTCTCAGTCTCCTGTCTGGCCTGTCCCATGGTGTCTTCCTTCCTGATGAGGACAGTTGTTAGAACCCGGCATTCACTACCAGCTGCATCTCTTTTCTCCCAGGTAAAATGTCCTCTTCTTCCCCATTGAAACACATTCGTAGTCAAAGCTACTTTTATTTCTGTCTGTGTCATTTCACCTATTAGATGTTAACTCTCTGAGGACAAGAATCATTTTTGCTCTTTGTAGTTGTTATGTTCTGTCATCTTATAGCCTACATGGCGCAGCTTTGTTCAGATAAATTGTGTAACATAAAATCCCTGTGATATACAAAGTTCTACAAATATAATTAGTCTGTGGGTGACTATAAAGTAAATAATGATATTTTTGAGGGGAGGTGATGAAAATTAGCTTGAACTTCTCCTTTTCCATGCACTTAGTTATTTTAAAGTGATTGACATTAAGTTGTGAAGTACAAACTAGGTAGAAGTAATAGATGTGTCACAATATGTAGGGGAAATAAAATCTTACTCATAAAATATAGCTAAATTATTTTGAATACTCAGGCTTGTAGTTTGACATTGTGTGTGTGTGTGTGTGTGTGTGTGTGTGTGTGTGTGTGTGTGTAAAGGAAAAGAATATAAAACTAATTACATCCAGAAATGGAAGAAATGGGAACTAGAGACCGGGAGGCTGCAGCGTTTTTTCATCCAAAACAATCTCAATTCCAACAACAAACCTTTATGAAAGAGTTTAGTTTTCTGAGTGAACTGATGAGCTCACTTTTCCTTTTCATTTTTCTTTCCAAACTGCACAGCTGAAAAGCATTGTCAGTGGAAACACCCTGTTAAGTCAGTAATTTATACACCCTATCTGTTGGTTTTGTCTTAAGATTCTATTTTAACTATTAACTCCTTGAGAAGACAAACATGACATTCTAAATATAGTCCTCAAATTTGTATATATTCACACTCAGTGCAAAACATTTCTGAGTTATATGTAATTAATGTACCCAAAGAGAGATTGAAAAAAGTTCAGAGGTTTCTTGTCCACACTTATATACCATAAGAGGGTTAGCTGGATCCCAGAACATCCACCAACAGGATTTGATGTTTAAGAGGTCTAAAATTAAAGCTGTGTGTGTGAGTGTGTGTGTGTGTGTGTGTGTGTGTTAAGATGAAAGTCTAGAAAGGGGTGGAGATGAGAAAGCAGAAAAAAAGTCATTATATAAAAGTTCATTTGTGATAATGACATTATTTAAGAAATACATTGAAAATAAAATTTGAATATTCCACTGCAATTAAAATGAATAAACAGTCTGTATATTAAGATGGAGAGATAAGGTAAAACATAACATTGAATAAAAAAAATCAGTCTGGGCAACATAGCGAGACTTTATCTCCACAAAATAATAAAAAAACTTAGTCAGGTGCCTGGAGTCCCAGCTACTCAGGAAGCTGAGGCTTGAGCCTGGGAGGCTGAGGCTGCTGTCAGCCATGATTGCACCACTGTACTCCAGCCTGGGCAACAAAGTGAGACCATATTTCAAAAAAAATCTAAGTTGTACAAAAATATTTAACAATGACAACTTTTATGTAAAATAAAAAATAATACAAAATATAATACATGAATTCATATATGTATGGTATGATTATTTTTTAAAACACACATATATTGAATTTTTGTTAATAAATTTCTGTGGAGACGTAGGATAGAGAACGTAACTGGGGAAAGATGAATTTAGCTTTAATATTTTATTTCCTTTAATGAAGAAAATATAAGAACCAAATACGGCAGATTATTAATAGTTCAAAGGGTGGTGTTTGTTCTATTATTCCCTATTGCAGTACATACATAATTTTCAAATTAACAAGAACAAGTAAATTTTAGCCTTTAAAACCATTTGTATATTGAGAAAATCTAGAGTAATACAAATTTGGAGGTTTAAGATGTACATCATAAAAAAAAAGTGAGCTCATTTTTAAGTGTTCTGATTACACTTGCATCATTTATGGAAGTACAATGTTTTCTTTAAAAATGTTCACCACATTACTATTTGAGGTCCACTAATATTTTAATATTGTGTTAGCAAAGATTTTTGGTATTCCCTTTAGTGCTCAACATTGGTGCATTAACTCAGAGGTGTTTTGAATTTTTCATTTTCAAAAAAATTGATAATGTGCTTTCATTTTCTTATTTCATTTCACTCACTGATACGGTTTGGCTCTGTGTTCCTACCCAAATCTCATCTTGAATTGTAATCCCCATAATCCCCATGTGTCGAGGAAGAGACCAAGTGGGAGGTGATTGAATCATGGGGCGGGTTTCCTCCATGCTGTCCTCATGAAAGTTAGTGAGTTCTCACAAGATCTGATGGTTTATAAGGCAGTTTTTCCCGCTTTTGCTCTCTGTCTCTCGCCTACACCATGTAAGATGTGCCTGCTTCCCCTTCTGCCACAATTGTAAGTTTCCCGAGGCCTCCTAAGCCATGTGGAACTTTGAGTCAATTAAACCCCTTTCCTTATTACCCAGTCTTGGATATTTCTTTATGGCTGTGTGAAAACAGACTAATATACTCACTATCTGTGCAGTTGTGAAATTTGAAATAAATTTCCTTACTTCCTCCCTCCCTCCCTCCTTCCCTCCCTTTCTTCCTTTCCTCCTTCCTTCCTCCCTCCCTCCTTCCCTCCTTCCCTCCCTTTCTTCCTTTCCTCCTTCCTTCCTCCCTCCCCCCTCCCTCCCTCCAGCCTGCCTGCCTGCCTGCCTGCCTGCCTGCCTGCCTTCCTTCCTTCCTTCCTTCCTTCCTTCCTTCCTTCCTTCCTTCCTTCCTTCTTTACTTCCTTGTTTCTCTACTTCCTTTTTAATTTTTTCTTTCATTAGGGAGATAGTTGTTTTACTTGTTTCTTGGCCATCTCTCAATTGAAATATTTAGCATACTGTGATGTACTTTTTTCCACAAACCTTTCCCATTTCTACGTTATTACATCCTTTGCATATTTGAAGCTAACTTTCCCATTAGTTTTTTTAAGTGACCTGATGTAATTGTACATATTTATGGGGTACCAGAGACTGGGGAAGGGAGGAAGGAGAAAAAGATGGGGAGATGTTGTCAGTGAGTACAATGTTTCCATTGTTTTTTTCTCCTGAAAATTACTCTGGAACTTGTTTAATAGTTATAATTGTAACTAACTGCACTGTGACTCACCTGACCATAGCAGCATGCATTTAAAAGGAGGAGAGGGTAATGTAAATGAATCTGGAGAGTGCTACAACTGTGTAGAAGACATTGCTAGTGGTCTATCCAATATCCATACCCCATTGTTAATGAACTAATAAAACATTGATTTCTTGAAGGTCAGCAGTGTGTCCATTCAAAAAGCTTACTTCCTCAGCCTCTTTTGCAGCTATTGTTGAACATGTGACTTGGTTTGAGACAATAAAAATAACTAGGAGTCATTGAATAAGTATTCTAGAAAATGTTTTGAAAGGTACGACCTTAATGGGCAAAATTCCTTTGCTCTTCCCCCTTTCTCTTCTCTCTTCCTTTCTGAAATGCAAACCTTATGACCATAAGTATGGTAGCCATCTTGCAAACAGGAAGATGAAGACCACATGCGAAGGAGAGCAGAGCTGAAGAACAGCAGGACCCCAAGGCTCAGATGCCATAATCTAGAAGCTGGCTTAGATTGGGCTTGTCCACTAGTAGACTCATTGTTATACGCAAAATGCTCAACAATAGAAGATCCATGTGATTAAGCTACTGTTATTCAGTTGTATCTGAGCTAGCTGGAGAAGAGCCTAGGGATCCTTTATTTTAGAAATGATGAAACTCAGATACCAAACAGGTTAAATAGTACACTTTATCTATTGTCTAACTGCACAGCATCTGCACAACATCTGCATTCTATAATAATTATTTTTTTGGAAAGACAATGTGTTGAAATGTTGTAATAGTTATGTAGCCATACCTTTGGCAATCAACAGTGGATTTGCATAGTTCTTTTTTTGCAGGATTCAAAGGATTTCCAACATGGTATTCTTAACCTTTCTTCTTTGTCGTCATTGAATGGCCTTTAGACCTCAACCTGAAACTTGAATGTGTTCTTCACAATCCCCATATTATGTATTTTGTTAATTGATCCTTACAGTATAAAGAAAGGATAAATTCACAATCATTTGAGGTATGAGATAAAATATTTTCTCTTTGATTTTATAGCATATCCCATCAAAATAATACCAGAGAAATAAAATTTTTCAGAACATTCTCTATTTCCTTCTAGATGTATTTAATCAATATACCAAAGATCTTTGTTTATAAAACTTAATTTTGGGTGGGGAAATCAAATTGCAGTAAAAGTAGATCTAATAGTCTCATGTTATTTAATAAGAACTTCCATTTTTAAAAAACAGACATTTATTGAGTATCACATGTGTTGTCAGGCACTGTTTTTTGCTTTCAATGAAAAAGTGAATGTGAACGTGTCTCTACATAGGGAAGGATCAAACATAATGAAACAGATAAATAAGTGAACCAATGATTACCGCTTAGTGAAAAGAAAGGATCTTCTTCAGGACCCAAAGGAATGATGCTATTTACAATAGCAAAGGGATAGACAATGGGGTCAAATTTAGTGTCACTCACTGGCATTGCTCAAAAATCACTCAGATCTCACCTTAAGTCTGGATAGAACGCTCTTCTTTTGGCCAAACCTATTTTTAAAGGTTTATCAAATCTAAGAAATTTAGAATATTTGTTGAAGCTGAGACCTCATCATAGAAGAAAAGGCATTTTACCTTGCAGTACTTGTGCTATTATTATAAAAGAAAGCATGCTAGTAGTGCTAGCATTTAAGAAATGAACAATCTAAAGAAAGTAGCAATCTTTAATAATTTGTTTCTTGACTTCTTTCATATTCTGACCAGCAGATGAACAGTTGTTCATGTTTTTAATTTTAAAAAAGGAGGCCACCATTTTTTTGCTTTGTGTTACAGATACTACTAAACACTATAACAATTCAAATACTTTTAATAGAAAGAAAATATTTTCTATATTATGTATGTCAGTATTAGCATATAATAGTAAAATAGAAGTAGTTAAATTGTGTTTAAACAAAGGTCTCGATGATTTCATATATTTATACTGAAGTAGACATCTAAAAACAGGAGAAAAATTAATAACATCAACTACCTTATATTGATGTTATATTGATAATAAATAGTGTGTGTGCCTTGTCACCCTACCTTCATCTCTCTCCAGCAACATCTCTTTCTGTGCTGTCTTCAGTGTCCTTTCAATTAGAATAAATCCTTATGCAATAATGATACCCCAAATATTTACTAGTAGACCTTTTACAATTAGAAACCATTGTAGTTTATAATTATAGTTTATGAAACATATTACTTGCCTCTGAATTTCCCAGTGTGTGGCGGGGAGGGTTTATTTATTTATTTTTTTTCTGAGACAGAGTCTCATTCTGTTGTCAAGGCTGGAGTGCAGTGGCACGTGATCCTGGCTCACTGCAGCATCTGCCTTTTGGGTTCAAGCAATTCTCCTGCCTCAGCCTCCTGAGTAGCTGGGATTACAGGTGCGGGTCACCACCCCCGGCTAATTTTGGCTAATTTTTTTTGTATTTTTAGTAGAGACGGGCTTTCACCATGTTGGCCTGGCTGGTCTCGAACTCTTGACTTCAGGTGATCTGCCCACCTTGGCCTCCCAAAGTCCCAGTGTGTATTTTACAGAACATTAGAACTGAGAACAGTTCCATGAATATCAGGGTCCTAGAGCCAAAGGAATGTGGGAAATAGTTCCTATCATGTTTTTCTCATGAAAATTTATAATGATCTTTCGTATATATTAAGAATTGATATCTGGAGTATAGAAACTTGTTTCATTTGTTTAATTACTGCCTTCCCAAATAATAGACTCATTTGGGTTAATGTTTTGGGATCAGTGTTCCAAGAGCCATCATTCAGGAAGCAGTGGATTCACCAGACTTTCAAATATAAATGGTTTTAGAAGTCAATTTTTCAGGCTTGCTCTCTTAACTTGCACTCTTTTTTCTCTTGTTATATTTGCAAATTGTCTCCAATGTGGGGAAATTATTTTTAGCAAAATGTAATTGAAAGCAGATACTTCAATTTCAGTATTTACTAAGCTACCACTTGCAGCTTCATCTAAATTCATTCTTCATCTAAATGAAGAATCGATACCATCAAAAGCAAGCATTTCCATTTAAAAAAACTATTGCTATTAATGTATTAATGCATTTAAAAAGTTTAGGACACTAGCACTCAAATTTTAAAACTTTTATGTTGGCAAATATATGACACTTTAAAAATGCAAACAATAATGGAAATAAATGTATTACAAATTATGGCCCAGGGAAGGTTTCTAGGAAGAAGTAAATGCCCATTTCTTGAATTTTCAAACATAGTATGTTACTGTGATTCAAAGGAATACTGTCAAAGAAATGAAACTGAAAACATTAGCTTGGCCTTATTCAAAGTTAAAGATTTTTGTAATTCTGATTTGCCATGTGTTAAGTGATAAGGAATGTAAAATCACAGAGAATAATTTGAAGAGTAATAACAGTGTGATAAAGCACTCAGAGGGTTCCATGCTAGCATAAATGGAAAGAAAACAGGGCTTAAATTTAAAAATTGAAAGGAAATGTAAGAACAAATGGAGACCTACCAACATTTTAAATTCATGAAAGATGTGAACAGCATTCTCAGTCATCAAATACAGAACACGTGCAATAAAGGGGCTCTATCTGAATCTTGAAAGTTGAAATATGAGTACTACCAAAAGGGACACTTTACATAACACGTCCCAACAGGGAGAGAGTGTAAAATGGTTCAAGGAAGGTTTTAAGATATTCATAAATAAACTGTGATTTAAAAAAAAAGTTGTTGCTACTTCAAATAGCTAAGGGAAATGGATTGCTTATAAACAAATATGAATCTTGACTTTCTAAGTCAATATAATAAAGTATTTAAGAGTGTGGTCTCTGGAATTTAACTGTCTCATTCGTCATCACAACTTCTCCATTTACGTGTGATGTTTTAAAGTTACTTAATGTATCTAAATCTCACTTCCATCTATAACATTTGGCAAATGACAGGACCTATTTCAGTGGACTGTTGCAAAGTTTCAGCACAGCTCTAGGTACAGAGGAAGTAGATAAAAATTGGTAGCTATTGTAATACTCTGATAAAATGCATATTTGGTGACACGTCATTGAACTTTTGGGCACAGAGAAATCTCCAGACACATCACAGAGCTATTTTAAAAGAACAGATATTAAGCTTGGAGGAAACTGGCAACATCTCCCATATTTTTAACCTCTTAGGCAATATTCCCTATGGTACAATTTTGAAATTATATAATGATTTTGAAGTTTATTTTATGTCTAAATCTGCCATCAAATGTGTTTGGTGATTTTCTGTGCCCATTGTTTTGTCAACTCAAATATTTATTATAAAAAGCATTCCTGAATATTTTATTTAGCTTTTATGACTTATTTGCAAATATTTACTTATCTCGGAACTAGAAGAGAATCCTTCATCTTGCCCTAATGATCAAATTCTTGTATTTTTAATTTTGTCTGACGTGATGGTAAGAGAAGAAAGTTGTTTTTCCTTAGCTATTGAAGTTTTCTGAGTGTACTTACTGTAAGTAATGAACTTTAATTACTTTTGCAATTATAGCTTATTTGATTGAATTTTCCACTCACTGCACAAAACATCTGTCCTGCTGGGACCATATATAGTCTCTGGTCTGGGCATAACATGTTGTCAAAATATAGTAACATCTGCAGTCCATTAATTTCTGAAGCAATAGGGAAGTTAGGCTTCCAAAAGGGCCAAGTTTATACTTGGGAATTCTGTTCCTGTGCTTTCCATCTAAGTGGACTGAGACCATTCATGCTTTCTAATTTGTTTTAGTCTCTACTTAGTGTTTAATAAACAAATATAAACAATTAGCACAGTACTTGGCTTGATGATCTATTTTATTCTGACTATCCCAGCTGTCCTCAGATATTATAGAAATAACAATGGTGAGAAGGCACTTCATTATGCTTTTGCTGACATTAGGATGCGGTTATTGGAATTAAGTGATAAGATATTTTTTGATAATAGCACTTTTATGTGAACTTCTTTGAAGACTAAGACTAAAGATACTTAAAAGGTGGAAAAGAAGCTCCTAGGAATACAAGAACTTTTGATTTTGCCTGAAAGTACAGTGAAAGACTGTTATCATCGTTACCATCATTTCTTTTTTTTTACAGAAATATATTTCAGAATATGTGCTCAGAATATTTCTCTAGTAAGGTCTAGAGATCATTTTCTTATGTTTCAGATAAAACAGGTAAGGCATAAAGAAATCACAGAGAAAGAATAATGCTGAATATGTATACAGGCTTAGGGCAGTCACCAGTAAAGGTCATTAATTTCTATAAAGATTTTGGAGCTACCATATTAATTTACTCAAGTTTGGTTTGTGTTTCTCAATCAACGACAATTGTTACTCCAATTTTCAAAATAGAAAATATTGTCCATCCAAGTCTGAGTCAGAATTTTATGGTTGTAGAAACCATTCATGTTCACCCACATTTTCCATACTTCCTTGCAGTCTTTTGCCTTATGATTGGTTGCTGGTCAGAGAATGGGTCAGAAGTAAGGAATACCATTTCCAAGGCTGGCTCTTCACCCTTCTCTTTTTCTGTCCCAGGTCAACCTTAGAGGTCAAGTGTTTCAGATGGCGGAGCTACAAGATAATGGGGCTGTTTTGTCCAAATTAGGCAGAGCCACCAGTAAAAAATAAACATTTTTAATCTTAAATTTCTGAGATTTAGGTCTGTTGCAGCACCCAAATTAAATCCTTGCTATACCGTTACTAACTGACTTATGCAAACCACGTGTAATCCCAGTGAGGTAGTTGCCATTGTACCTATGAGAGTGAACATTACTTCAGGAGGGTTATCTATGACTCTTTGGCACTATCTAAACGATATATTATGTCCATTCCTTAGCTCAGCAAGATACAGCATTTGTAGTCATACATACTTATATTCATATGTATAGCTTATCCAACTACTAACTAAGCAGACCAATGACAAAAATAGTACAATGTGATCTGTTTTTGTGAGGGAGGAGAGAGAGCCTAGGAGTAGGCTCAGCAAGCCCCACTGGGGGATGACCAGGTAAACAGGCAGGGCTAAGAACTAGGGAATCATCAAGGGTTGAGGAAGGAGTGAAACGACCTCTCAAAGAGCATCCCTGAGAAACAGGCTTTTAACATCCAGAGCAACCATGGGGCTGAGAGGAAAAATTGTGACCATGCCATCATCACAGTGGGACCTGCCGAGTACAAACTGCTAGCTTCATACTGAAGGCTCCTTCCTCCCTTTCCTATCACAGATATAGATGAAAACACGCTGGTGGGGAAGGGTTGAGCCCTGCGAGGTTATCTGATGCACCCTCTCTACCACTTTTGTGCATCTTAAATGGGGTTTAAACATCCTAAAATGTCTGCAATGTGTTCATTTCCTGTGGTAGATCTACAGTGTGTGACAGGAAATCTATTTCTTTTCCTGTAGATGCTAAATTCATTACCTTGACACAGAATTTAGACTCACTCTTTGCACTAGCTGCCATAGCAACCGGTATCAGGCATTTTTTTTCTCCTTTTTCTTTCGCTGGAAGCAGGGTAGTTAAATGTAGCGGCAAGAACAGCACTCAATTAAAAATTTTGTAAAAGGCACCTAATACTGCTGTACCAAGGGTCTCTTCATACTGTCACCTCTGTCATTACATACTTCATAAACCCATAATCATGTTATAGACCGCAAGCAGAATTTAAGCTAGTAGAATATGGGATTCTTTAAGATCATTTTATGAAGGTGTTTCCTTTTCTCTTTTTCAAATTCACAGCATTGAGAGCTATTTGAGATAATGGATGTAACTGATTATTATTGAAGGCAAGTCTTGGACAGGTACTAGATGTAAGTGGCCCAAATGTTGTTATGGCTCTGAATAATGCTACATTAAAATTCCACATGGGTTGGAGTGGTATCTGTTTCTGTCTTCAGTAAAGAGAAGAACACCACAAATTCATCATGGCAACAAATTGTCCTGGTTTCCTAAAGAGCAAAGTGAATGCTTATAAATAACAAAACAATGTTAATGTTTTTTCCTGCCTTAAATAATAGCAGGGTTGGTTTGAATTGGTGGCTGAAGAGGAAGAGAAAAAACACCTGTTTTTAAGCGTCCAACATTTATATGCTAACACATATCAAAAAAGTGAGGCTGTGGGCATTACAGACACTGATGCCCAGAGAAAATTCTTAAGCCACTTGGACATTTTGAGGCTGTGTCAGTGCCAGGCTAGGTACTAAATAGCAACAATCATCTAGCATTGTACATGCTCAGGGCTCAAACCACTCAGCCCATCTGGTTTAGCTTACTTGGACAGTTTAACTTTTATTTTAAACATAGTGTTCAGAAACTACTTTGAGGTGGGAGAATGCTCTAAGGAAAAACCGTTATGTTTTACAGCTCCAAGCAAATACAACACAGTGACTGAAGAAGGGGTGATTGTTTATAATTTTTCTTATCTTTTTTTCTCTCTCTTCCTCATGTTCATTCTTATCTCCCTTCACCACAGAGATACTTTGCACTTAGTGATTATCTCATTTCTCTCCTTATTCTTAAGTCTGAAATAAATCCAGGTCTATACAGTAAGATTCTACCATCACGTTTTCCTTTTTCTTTCTTCTTCAAATTATTTCCCTTATTAAACATTATTTTGCTTACTTCGTAAATTAGGGTTGAAGTCTTAGTAATGTATTTTGGTAACACATAGCCAGATAATGCAAATCCTATGTAAAAGTAGAGCACTTTAAGCCCTGCATTAGAATTTTGTTCAGCCACCCAAATTATACTAAGGCATTGCATTGATTGGCAAATATTTCATTAAGTAGCATAATAGGACATTTGAACAATATAACTGACATAGACAGAAAATATAAGAAAAGTAGAATGAGAGTAAACTCAGAATCAACAAGTGCATGAGGAATGATAGACTAGCAGACAGTTCAAGGGATACAGAAATGTATGAATGGTGGCACCTTTCCTCAGGCAACTGGTCTAATGCTCAACCATTACAATAACAAGATTTAGATAATGTGCCACCAATTATATGTGCCAGCAGGGGAGAGGTAAACTACTAGTAACTGACTAAATAGGAAATGCTTCACAGGTGAGTAGAACTTGGTAGACGTTAACTAAAGGAAGGGTTCAGGGCTTAACAGCAGTGGTATGTGAAGGAAAGGCATTCTAAGATAGACATGAGAAATGCAGGAATTTTTGCCCTGGGAAAGAAGTATTCATGGATCCTGGTTTGACTAGGGCAGGGTATAGTGAGAGTGACACTTTAGGTAAGATGAAGGAAGACAGTTTGATGTTTTGGCTCTCTCAGGGAGAGGAAATGGGTCAAATAACAAGGGATTGTATTAGGATAGTGGTCATAAAATGAGTTAAGAAAGTACATTATTTTGGCCAGGCGCAGTGTCTCACACCTGTAATCCCAGCACTTTGGGAGGCCGAGGCGGGTGGATCATGAGGTCAGGAGTTCAAGACCAGCCTGACCAATATGGTGAAACCCCCGTCTCTACTAAAAACACAAAAATTAGCAGGGCGCGGTGGCAGGTGCCTGTAATCTCAGCTACTCGGGAGGCTGAGGCAGGAGAATCACCTGAACCTGGGTGGCAGAGGCTGCAGTGAGCTGGGATCATGCCACTGCAACTCCAGCCTGGGCTACAGAATGAGACTGTGTCTCAAAAGAAAAAAAGAAAAAAGAAAGTACATTATTTTAATAAAAAAGGTTGAGGGAACTAAATGACTAATTAAATATGATGATTAATTTCCAAATCAGTATTTTATAATAGGAAAACTCATCTATGGTTGATATTTTTTATTTTATTTAGAAAGCACCAAATCTCCCATTTTTTTCTGGAAAAATGAGACCATTTCAAGGGTTCTGTGATTTTAAAACAATTTTTATAATAACACAAAAGTTTTCTGAGTTTATTATTATTATTTTTAAGTGAACCGATAACAATTTTTAAATATTATCAGTCTCAATTTCAAATATGGCAAATAATGACAGATATCTATCTATCTACTATCTATCTATCACTCCACTTAAAAGCTCTTTGGAGTTCTCAATAATTTTTAAGAGTATAAAGGGATACTGACACCATTAGTACAAGAACTTCTGATGTTTTACAAAGTATTAGTGTAGTCTTACTCATTAATATGGAAAAGTAGAGATAAGCACTTTGATCAATGCATATCTCTCATGATCAATCAAGTCCAAGAAAGGCCAGTACAAACTATGAGAGATCCTAGTGATAAAATGGAATGATTTTTTAATTAAACTGCATGAGGAAGCTCTCACACTCCAGCATCCACCAATTTTAAGCATGCCTATTTTACATTGCATTAGTTACAAGCCATTTGGTAGAGGGTCTTCCTTTTCCCCTTCTCCATGTTGTTACATTCAGTTTTCAGGATGTCCACTGAAAAAATTCAGTTTGATAGTTATAGCTGACACCGGAATTAGTCCAGGCAACGTAACTTGCTATACATTTTGCCTTAATCCTCTGGTGAATAAAAGTAGTATGCATGCATCAAAATATCACATATATCTCATAAATATGTACAATTATTATATATCAATAAAACTAATAAACTGTAAAAAATTTTTCACCTTCCACAAAGTAGGTAATAATATGATACTGACAAATAACATATTTAAATAGGAATTGTGTATAATACCCATATCAAAATAGAAATATGGCATTTAATATAAATATGTATGGCTGTGGTATTTAATTTATATGGTATTTAATATAATATATGGTATTTAATTTATATGGTATTTAATATAATATATGATATATAATTTATATGGCATTTAATTTAATTTATACGGTATTTAATATAATATGTATGGCTCTTATCCATGCAGGAAATTCATCTGCAGCCAGTTAGCTGGGAATATTCAGGAGGAACATGCATAGGAATGGAAACTAAATTTCTTCATCTGTCTTACAACATAGTTGTTTCAGGGCAGAATGCTTTAGAAATCAGATTCATATAGATTACCCAGCAGAATGAAATATTTCTCTAATTCATTGTAAACCAACAGTGCTCTGATAAAGGAGCGCTGGTAGGGGTAGGGCAGGCGGTGGAGGAGGCAGTAACCAATATCAATCTGCACAAAGCTGCTAGGTTCTGGGATCCTCCCCGAGAAGCTAGGTTTTGCCTCCCATCAAATATAGGTTTAGTTGTACATCATCCTGTGTCTCCACGTGATTTTGAAAGGACTTCTCACTGGTTAGTGTCCAGCTTCCTCCATCTTAAGATTATTCTGGGCACTCAAATGAACAGTCAACAAAGTAACAGGGTCAAGTGTCAAGGTCATGAAAGACAAAGGCTGAAGAATTCCAGATTAAGGGGACTGAAGAGACATGAGAAGTAAATGTTTGGTCTGGGATTGAATACTGGATCAGAGGAAGGACATTAGCGTAATGCCAATTGGCAAAAGTGTAAATAAGGTCTGTAGATTTGGTGATAGTACAGTACCAATGTTAATTTTCTGATTTTGAATTTTATACTGTGGAGAATCTGGGAGAAGGGAATGTGAAAATTATTTGTAATATTTCATAACATTTTTTATGTTTGAAATCATTTAGAAATTAAAATTAATGATAAGTTATAGGTAAAAATGTTACAATTGTGAAGGTGCTTACTATTAAAACTATATTTCACTATGGGTAGTGATTGAGAATATAGGTTGGGGCATCAGAATTCAGGGGTTTGAATCCCAGCTCCATTACATAGTAGTAGTATAACTTTCAAATTAATTAATCTCTAGATACTTCAGTTTTCTCATCTGTAAAATGGAGAAAACAGTGCTTTCTACCTTTTAGTGTGATTGTGAATATTGAATGAATGAATGTACATAAAGTGCTTGGAAAAGTGCCAGGTTCCATAAATGTTTGTGAGAATTATGAAAATTATTTGTATAGTTACAGCTGTTATGTATAGAATATCAGAATGAAATACAATACTGTAAATTCTATCTCTAGGTGAGACACTAAATGTAAAGCCAACTATTTGTCAGCTATGCAGAAGCTTAGACAAATTATCGGTCAAGTAAGAAGCAAATAGATGCAATGATGGAATGTTTGACATTGCCCCAGGAGGGCACGTGAGTAGACACAGTTAGGAGGTCAGGGAAACCTGTTTATGAGACATTTTTAGGAGATGTGAACTTCTGGCAAGTTAACTCCCTATTAGCTTAAGATAGAGTGTATCTGAGAAATAATGTGATGTAGAAGAAATGACTTTCTATTCAGCATATAGGCCCAAGAAAATTTTAAATTTTATTTCTTAAAAATATTAGTTTTCACATGTGAATCCATTAGGAACCATTGCAGTGCAGCATGAAGAGTGGAGAATGTAGTTAAGATTAGCATTAGAAACCCAGTATTCCAACAGAGCAAGGCCTGCAGGAATGGGAGAAGAGTTTCAAACGTGTAAGTTATTACCTATAGGATGATATGTTGTGGAAAAATTGGACTTTGTATCATAAAATCTAGTTGGTCCGATGCAGTGTAGCTCAATGTACACAACTTCTACCCTGTAAATTTGCTATTAAGCCTGGCTGTGGTATCTTGGACTCACCAAATTTTATATTTCCCAATTTTGTTCATTCTATGAACTCAGAACTTCTCTAAGAAACTCTGAAATGAAGCATTAGGCTATGAAATTAATATAATGAAGAGTCAATTTTGACAAAGTATAAGATTATGTCATTGCAACTGAATAGATTTCTGACTTTATTTCTTAATTTCAGACTATCATCCTCATCTATTTTTCAAAGATGGTTGAGACTGATCATGACTGTCCTCATCAGGGTCCAACCAGGAAACAGGAATTGCTAAATATTACAAACAGAGGAAAGAATCTCAAGACATCACTCTACCTCTAGGGGCAGAGGGACACAGAGAGAAGGAGGTATTAGCAGAACCCAGGACTAAGGATTTTCTCTTGTAATAAAGGACTCAGGATCATCAAGGTAGGTGGTATCTGGCAGGGAGCTAGAATCATGTAAAATGGTGCTTGATGAATAGAAAAAATATGGAGAAACACTCTATTTCTTTTCTCCTTCTACCCTTAGTCTTCCACCATTGTCTCTGGTGGCCAAACATGCCAGAAAGCCAGTTAGTGAGGGAACCTGAAAAACTTAGTTTGCAGGAAAAGGGCAGGAACAGATCTGTGTGCAAACAGGCAATGACCACCATAATGCCTCTGTCCATGTCTAAAACAAAGATGGAAACCGAGTCTCTGCTCTGGAACAGGCAGTGTTCAGGAGAAGCTTTTCCATCTAGATGCTATTTCTTTAATTTTTCAGAGCAAGTCTGTGAAGGGGTTATTATTATCTCAATTTTGCAGGTGAGGAGACAGAATCTTGAAGAAGTTCTGGTCTCTGTTTAAAGTTTCAGAGCCAGAAAGGAACAGAGGCCACCTGGTTCTACACATACTCATTTTTCTTTTTTCTGTATCTGTTCAACACTTGAAAGCTTGCTTGATGTTATGCTGAGACTGTAGAGTTTAAAACTCTGGAGCTAAAAGAGACAACAGAATTCATCCAATCTGACTTTAAAGATGCAGAAACTGAGGACTGTATGGCATCTGTCTTCTTGTTCTCTACTCAGTCATTGAGGATCTCAGTGGGAAATGGGATGAAGAGCTCAGGTGGAAGGGATTTGCCTTGAAGAGGAGGATGACTGTTGTGCACATTCTACTCTATTTTTTTCTGGAGTAGGGATCTATGCTATCCACAGGGTTGAGAGGGAAGGAAGACATTAGGAGCATGCTGTAAGTTTGGACTGTCTGCTGAGAGAATGGAAAGTGAATGTGCCTAGGAATGAATACAATGAAGTGAATACATAATGGAGCATTGAAGACTCACCCAGGGGTGAATGGAAGCAACGTGAGATGGCACCAATAAGCAAGACTATTTTTTTTCAGTAGTGCTTATGGTTCTGGAGAAGAAATAGAAAAGTGAGTCCTTAAACTGACCCAACATTGTAGAAGGGTCTGGCAAGCGAGGCCGACTGGTTAGAGAGCAAGCAAACCGAGAGCTTTCATAACACAGGCAAGAGGGAATCGATGGATCCTGGGAAGGATAGTATCAAAGGATAAAGGAAGTTTAAATTTAGAGTTAATGAGAGAAAAATATGGAAGGAATGAATGGACAGAAAGTTCTGATCAGAAAATGTGATTTCTAAGCTTGAGCTTTCAGGACCATGTGGTTCAAAACAATAGCCACTAGTCACATATGGCTACTCCAAACTGGGATGAGCTGTAAGTGTAAAATATAGCCCAGATTTTGAAAACTTAGAATGAAAAAAAGAATGCAAAATGTGTTACTATTTTAAATATTTATTCCATATTGAAATGATAATATATGGGATATATTGGGCTAAATAAAATATGTTATTAAAATTAATTTCACCTGCTGCTTTTTAAAATGTGGCTACTGGAAAAGTTAAAATTATACATGCAGCTTGCATTACATTTATATTGGATGGCACTGTTTTAGCAGTTGTATAGTTACAGATCAAAACAGAGCTTTTCAAAATGTGGTCTTCAATCATTTAATTGACATTTAGGGCATAAACGACTACTATTTTAAAATAGCTAGAAAAATTATCATGGTATAAAAATTAAAGAGTAAACAACATTTTAATATGTGTTAATGAAAGTGATCATGGCCTAATTTAAGAGGAAGAAATTTTCCTAGTTTTTCACTGAATTTGTGATACAAAACTCATTTGTAGATAGATTAATACATAGATTAGGAAACACATTCAATAGTTTTCTATTCTTAGTCTTTATATATTTGTATTAAATTAGTCATGAGTTGGCAATATGGAAATAATTAGTTGGTGGCTGTCAAATAGTGCTGAATAATCAGCTTGTCCCGAAACTCGGGGAGATTTCTGTTTAAAACCACTTCCAGTGTTGTTGACAAACATTTCCCACTCAAAGTAGAAGTCAAAAGATAAATGCAAATGGTTTCTAATCCATTTTTTAGTTGCAATTATCTCTAGAAATTTTATTGCCATTTTTATAGAATTTGAATGTGGTTTCAAAATAAAACTCTCACATAGAGTGTCAAAAGATCTTTGGAAAGGGTGCCAATAGGGAGAGGTTAGTCTCTTCAATAAAAGTGCTGGAAAACCTGGGTAATACATGTGTAAAAGAATAAAGCTGAACCCTTATTTTATACCATATACAACAATTAAAATGGATTAAAGATCTAAACACAAGACCTGAAACTATGCAACTCCTGGAAGAAAACATAGTGGGAAAATGTTCATGACATGAGATTTGACAATGATTTCTTGGACATGAAACCAAAAGCACAGACAACAAAACAAAAATAGAGAGATGGGACCACACGCAACTTAAAAAACTTCTGTAGATTAAAAGAAACAGTCAACAGAGTAAGATGGCAACCTACAGGATGGGAGAAAATATTTAGAAAACACATGTGATATGGGCTTGGGTTAGTATCTAGAATATATAAAGAACTACGACTCAACAACAAAAAAATCTAACATCCAGTTTAAAAAATGGGCAAAAGACTTGAATAGACATTTTATCCAATAAAATGTACAAACTGCTTACAAACATATGAAAAGATACTCAACATCAAAAAACACCAGGAAAATGCACATTGAGATGTCACTTCACACTCATCAGGATGGCTAATTAAAAAAAAAAAAACCAGAAAATAACAAGTATTGGCTAGGATGTGGAGAAATTGGAACTCGTACACTGTTGGTGGGGATGCAAAATAGTGCAGTCCCTATAAAAACAGCATACAAGCTACTCAAAAAATTAAAAATCGAATTACCATATTTTCCGAAAGAAATGAAAACAGGTTTTCAAGGAAATATTTGCACACCCATTTTTATTGCAGATTAACAATAGCCAACAAGTGAAAGAAACACAAATGTTCATTGACAGGTGAACAGATAAAGAAAATGTGGTCTATACGTAAAACGGAATATTATTCTGCCTTAAAAAGGATAAAATCCTGTTACATGCTACAACATAGATGAACCTTAAGGACATTCTGTAAGTAAAATAAGACAGTAAAAAAAGACAAGTATTGTATGATTTCACTTACATGACATTTGTAAAATATTAAAACTCACAGAAACAGAAAGTAGAATGGTCGTTGCCGAGGGCTGAAAGGAGGACAAACTAGGGAGGTGTTTCATGGGTATAGAGTTTCAATTTTGCAAAAGAAAACGTTCTGGTGATCTGTTTCACCATAATGTTAGTAAAGTTAACAATACTGCACTGTACACTTTAATTGGGTAAGTTGGTAAATTTAATTTTTGTGAATGGTGAATTTTATGTTTCTTATCACAACTGAAAAAAAGAAACCTTGAAAATATGGTATCAGTTGCTTCAACGAGTGAAACAAATTGTGAAGGGTTGGAGAAGCATGAAACTTTCAGCAATTGACCTATTAATAAAACAATTCCATCTTTGCAAGAAATTCTCACAATTTTTTCAAAATATTCCCAAGATTAAAGCATGGAATATTTTATATTCAAGTGATAAATGCAGGTTAGTCAAGATAAAGTATTTAAGAAAACTATTTGAGATAGCTATACACAGAATGAGGTCACTAAGAAGTGAAAAAAAAAAGAAGTGTTTATATCTTTGTTGATATTTTTGAAATCAATACCCAGTGAACTTTCAATAGTTACTGCCCTTCAGATATCTCCTTAAAGTATTGAAAAAGCATGTGCCCAGTGGTCCTATTAACTATGTTCATAGAGTTTTATGTTTCTTTCAATACTGAGTATACATCAGGCAATATTTTGTTCATTATCAACAGTTCTCTGTGAATGAAGATGTGTATTGATTGATAAGAAAGTGCAATTAGTTTTATTTGTGTAGTAACATATTCTGTTGCTCTATACATAGTTGAAAATTTGTCAGTATTGATCTAAATGAACTTTGCTAGTCAATACCTTGCTTACAAAGTAATCATTAGGTACCAAATCACAGCTCCCTTGGTGCAAATTTTCAGAGGTAAACAGAACAAATAATCACCTAGTACTCGTTCCTCGTGTAAATCTCACACATACTGGGACCTAATTCATGCTCTACATGTTAGACGCTTGTAGAACTATAAAGCAAAATATCTATTAGCACACAAATATTACAGCAGTTGCTCTTCTAAATTACACAACATTGATATTATGCAAAATACACTGTTGTATTTTGTGTGCAGCTCATTTTGCTTTCTTTCCAACACATATACGTATTTTAAATTAACTTTGCTGGTTGCTATATAAACTTCTCAGCAATGGTATGCCTTATACCTTTTTGCATATAACTGAATGCTGCCTCTTTTGTTTCAGTTTCTTCTCTGCTTTTGGCAAGCAAACTCATTAATTCTATACTGGAAAACATTATTTCGTCTTCATTTTGGAAAAACTCAATTGGTTTACCAGAGAAGTCCCTGTGTTTTTTTGTAAATGATGTAAAAGGTTTTATGACTTGATACCAGTATTTGATATACTTTCAACAGAAACTGCAGAGATAAATCCATCACTAGTTCAATAAAATTCAATATTCTGATTCTCATTATTATGCAGCCTATTTTCATTTTATCCTCCTCTGTTTATGCAAGTGATTGCACTTGCAGAGTCACTTGTCCTGGAGTTTGGTTCACTATTTATGACTTTCCTGATTTTAGTAATTTATTGATTATTTTGCCACCTTTATGCTTCAATAAACAATATTGGAGCCATTGATCTATTTTTTCCTGAATTTGCAGTATGCTATAGAGTAATAACTGCAAATGAAAACAGATAAATGCTGAAACAATATATTGTTACGCTGAGATAATTCTAAACCTGAATGTTAGATAAAACGTATATTGACTGTTTAAGTTGTTGTTGTGTTATGGGTAACCTTCAGGCATGTGATTAAGAGCTTAATACAATTTCTGGCACTTCTCATTCTTCAGCTCTGAAGTTTCACATTTCTGAAGGGTTTTGCCCCTAGCACCATATTTACTCTCTTTTTCCCAGCCCTCAAACATTTACTTATAGACTTACTTATTCATTACTTGCTTACAGATGAGTTTCACCACAGGAAAAGATTATTGGGGCACAGGTTAGTATTATACAAATACGTCTGCGCGAGGTGGGGGCATTGACATGCCCCAAGATGTTGGCAATATAGTCTTACAAGTCAAGGGCAAGAGTCTTCAGTGAATGTGGGGAGTCATACGGAGATTGGAAGATGGCAGAAATGAGGGTGGAAAGAGGTTAGTATAGCCAAATAGAACATGGTGCTATGAAGAGAATCTCATTTGGGGGTTCAAATTCCCACTCCACCTCAAAAACTAGTTTAGTTATTCAACCTGTTTGAAACTTGCTTGGGGTGTTGTATGTATAAAACCATTGCTTTTTGGAGTGGACTTAAGAATTATGGAAAATAAAACAATGTCTTGAGACAATGCCTGTCATGTTATTATCTGCTCATAATGAGTGAGCACATAAATAAAGATGAATCCTACCGTCTTAAACAAGAGTGAAAGAACAATTGTTGAAAATGTTGGTGGGAACTTGGGAGTATTATGACCCTTGAAATGCAAGGAGAAGGAAGACAAACAACCTCTATTTCAGAGGAAAAGGATCATTAGGATACAGTAGAGAGATTATTCTATGAAGACACTGTTTGTAGTAAAATCTACTGACAGTTGAATGAAGCTTCCTTTGGATCACTGGAACTAATTTTTTAAAGGAGGCAGACAAAGGGAGGATGAGGAAGGGAAGGGGTTGAAATGGATTTGGATAAAGCTTTGCTGGTCTGAAGGGGCTTAGTGTTGGCTGAAGTGGCTTGGCTTGATTATGAAGTGTGGGAAGAAGCATTTAGATAGTAGAAATGTGGGCTACTTTAGGACTTCAGTAGAATTTGAGAACAATATATATATATATATGTATTACTTCTGCAGTGTTTTAATCCCAGTTATATATGAAGGGCTTAGAGTTACACTTGATTAATTCAACTTTGGATTTCAGTTTCTGGCCTCTAATGGCTTTTAAGGAGCAGTACTGATGGGACACTGAAAGGATGGCACTCTGGGCTTTTAGAGGGTTCCCAAGAAGAGTGATGAGTATGTCAAGTGAATCCTTTGCACTTCAGTTCTTCCTATTTGGACAAAGTGGGCGCTACTCAATGCTATCTGGTATAAAGTAGGCAGCAGAGGAAGTTGAAAGATCATGAACTGCATATTTAGATAGGACTAGGTTTGAATACAAGCTTTTTCAGTGGTGTAAATTTGAGGAAATTACCTAAATGTCCAGAGATTCTCTTTTCTCATTTGTAAAATGGGGATAATAATAACAACATTTGTAGGTATTTGTGAGTGTTAAGTCAGATAATATGAGCATGCTGCTTATTATATCGGAGATGATGAATAAAGATTCATTTCTTTCCTGTGCATTTACAAATTGTCGCTCCCAATTTTGAAAATGGCTTATTTTATTCATTCAGTAGTCAACAAATATGTATTGAGCATCTGCTATATGTAGGTTTTGTGGTGGTTGCTGAGAAACTTCACACTATTATGTGGAAAAGGTAAACATAGCCACTACCCTCATAGAGTTTATAAACTAGTATATACTATGATCCAGATTTTTAATTGTTAAAACCATCAGGCAATAGTGTAAGTTTAATTCCTGTGCAATCAAGCCCACATTTTATCAGGGCATTTCTACTCAACACTAATTTGCACTATAATCTGACCTCCAATGAAAGGTTTTTTCCTTAGTGGTAATATGTTGATTTCTAGAGCATTGAGGAGAGTTAGCCCTCCATCTATCACCGCTTCTTGGGGTCATTTTGTTTTAATCTTTACGTTGTCATTTATAATGGGATAAAATATTAATAATGATTTAATTTAAACGAGATAAGTAATGTTAGCTCTTAGCTTTTATACAGTCTTATTCCTTACGTATAATATACTGCCTTGTGACACATGAAACACTGTTGCCATGATTGTGAATAAAATTTCACATTCAACACTATAAGAAACCACATCTATCTGCCTTTTAAGCTAAGAGAAAGACATAAAAGGTTTTTTTTTCCCATATAAACTTGACTCTCAGGTATAAAGATATGGAAAATCCATGAAAATTCTGTTTTAGTCACCTCATACTATTCTATTGTGAAGGCAGAAGACAATGTATGCAACAGGATGAATTCAATATATTTATATATCCAAAATGGATATTGTAAGATAAATATATATTCCAAAGCAAAATGATCTTTAATCATTGCTTCAGTACATCACAAGAGGATCTCAGGTCTCTCAGAATATACACTCTGATATAGATCACGTCATAGTTTTACACAAAACACTTATTCAGCATAAACTGGCCTTGCAGAAGCTACACTGCCCTTCCCCCCCCATTTCCACTTTCCATGCTCCCTTCCTCCCTTGGGAAGATGCATGCTTGTTCCATTTGCACGGGGCACCAGCGTTGCCATGGAAACTCGCCTCCTTTTCTTCCCCCTCCCCAGTTACCAAGCTCAGCTTCTGGACTCAGTGCCAAGACCTCCTCTGTACAACCTCAATATTCTTTCAGTGTTTAGACAAATCTGTTGGAAAATGTTTACATTTTTTTCACAGTGCTATAGCTGCATGTTTTGTGCAATCCATTTCCCATGGATCCACCTATGTTCTAAGAGAGATTCCTTTTCCCCCTTCTTTTCAACAACTTTAAAAAATATTTTATTATTTGGTTTGATTTCTAATGGAACATAAAAGGTAACTCAAGATCACAAAGATTCCATCCCGTGGTCAATTCCATCAAGTCCTGAATTTAATACTTTATGTATCTGAGTTTTGTACTTTTACAGAGGATTTCTGTTTTGCAAAAATTGTAGCATGATGCCTGTTTTTTTTTTAAATCCTAAACACTTATTAAATTAGTTTTCATACCTTAGAAGTTCATTAAAGTGCATATGTGGACCTTATGTTATTCCAGCAGTTATTATTCTGATGTTTAAATAATATGTTGGCATCCTCCATTATTTGAAGTTACAGTGAGATGCCTTACATAGCAAATTTTATGCAGACTTGTATTCTATGGAGTTTAATTAGTCATTCTAACACTCATGTATGCTGGCACAAAAAGTTATGTTGGTGAAATGACTGTCCCTTCCCTCACCTTTAAAATGTCAAATTTTCTTATAAATTTCTTAAACTTTATAAAGTAGGCTTAGCAAAGTATTTATTTATTTAACTTTTTTTATTATAAATAAATCATATAAGCCAGCCTGGCGTCTCACTATACTGATGCCATTTTTCTTCACTGTAAACATTTATATTTAAAAATGTAAAAAGACATCTTCTATTTGGGAAAAAACTACCTGTGATAAACAGAAGAGGGAGCAATATTTCTTCCTTTTCTTGGACACAGAATGTGGTGGTGGTGTTTTTCTAATTACTATTTCATCTTTTTTTTCTAAATGGAAACCTCCTCTGTTATAATCTCTGCTGTTGATTTTCTTTTCCTTTCTTTCAGTTTTTTATGGGAGGAGGGGTGTTTAGTGATGGTAGTAGTAGGACCACCCATTTCGATCAAAGAAACAAAGGTTAAATTCTTTCTGGCTTGCTACTTTCTCTTAGGATATAGTTAAATATTAGAAATCTTTGTCTTCTACTGTATATTTTTACTTCCAACAATACTTAAAAAAAAAAAATTCTACTGCAACACTTTACAAAGAAGCTCTGGCATTGTGTAGTCAAATGGACTGAATGAGTGCATTCTCCAGGGCCTGCCCTGTGAGAGACTCTATCTCCCTGTTGTTCTCACTTTGAGCTAAGTAGGAGCCGTGCACATCTGAATAACAGAGTCTTTTCTGCCTAGTGCAATCCTGGATTGTTACAGTCTAGAGGCCAGCCATGCTGTCACCGGCACAAATTGATTTAACCATCAATTGCTGTGGTCATTAAAGCTGTTAAAAGTCCCCGCCAAACTGATGAATTGCAACTGAATGTGAAATGAGTTTCTAAGTCTGTTTCCCACCATCTCATATCAAAGGCTATTGTATCCCTGCAAAGTAAAGGGTCGGGGGTTCAGGCTGGGGTTCAACAATGGACTCTGTCAAAGGATAGAGCTCCATTCACTCTGGCACTCCCAATTACAGTTTGCTTTCCATACCTTATTGTATAAAATTTGCATCCAACTAATACATTGAATTATTGACATACTTTGGGTGTCAAAGGAGTCGTTGAATGGTTTGTTTTTAAAATACATGGAATTCTAAGCATCTGGTGGCTACTGGGTCGTGACAATGAAATAATTCCCTGGTTTTCCATTGTTTGCAAAAGAACTAATTTTCTCTCAGCTCAGATTTAACATTTTTAAACACTATGCACAACTCCTTCCATATTCACAGCCATGAGCCCATTTCTGAATTTTTTTTAAGGGAAGGGATAGAGGAGTAATGGTACTATTCCTGCCTAACAAAAACATAATAAAAATGATTAATATATAATATAATTTAAATTATTCACTATCATCTCTTTGGGGCCAAAATAACTGGGTAAAACGGAAACTACAATTTGATTTGATTATTTTTTACCTGAAGAAAAATGAAAAGTAAAAAAATGTGATATGAAACTAAAATCACATTTAGGCATAGGATTTTAATGCCCAGAAGAACTTTCACTAGTTTTTTTTGAAAAAAATAATAGACTAGATTTTATGTTTTCATGGTTAAGCCAGTGAAAGGGCTATGAACCAATTTGACAATGAATACATATATGTTGCTAATAATGATTAGTTAATAAGTAAGTATGGGGAGATGAATGATCATCAAAATTCTTTGAGCTCTGAAGGGAACTTCAGAATATTTTGAGTTTTGTAACAACATTAATATCCTCCTGTTAGTGATAACATTTTTCTTTTTCCTATTAGACACTCATCTGAAGAGTACTTTAAGTCTCGAGTTAAATATATCAAACAATTCTATTTCTACGTGCACTTGCATATGCAATTTGCAGAAGTTCGCCTGAGGATTTTAAAAAATGTTTATTTTAATATTTGAGGACTGCACAAGGAATCTTCATTTCGAATTCCAGAGCTTTTAATTGTCTTTTCTTTCTCTTTTTCTCTTCTTAAACTTCACAGTGGTGTGACTTCAGCCCCTAATGCTTTCCATGATGCATAGAGGAAACTCTCTGTCAGAGAAACATGACTTTGGAGATCAAAGGAAAAGAGCTCCATGTCTATTCCCAGCAACTCCACATGCCCTGCTTATTTTCTTTCCCTAGCTCATCTTACCATGAAGTGCTATCAACAGGGCTGAGAAGAACAGATGTGGAAAACAAAATAAATCTGAGTTAATACTGTAATGGAGGTTACATGAATACAAATTACAGAGGAAAGCAAAAGTAAGCACAGCCAGCAACCACCGAAGTGTCATACCGAGGAGAGAGGAAAGAGGGAAGTTTTGCTTACAGATTCACTGTGTAGGTCAGGGGTCCAGGCCATTTACATGTATTAATAATGAGTTGGCAGGCAGATCCAGGTTTGTATTTCCCTAGACCCTATTTACCATAGACTTAACGTCTCTGGTAACTGTGTAGGTAAGTCTATCAGTAAGAACTGTTACATGTTACCCAAGGTTCCAAATGACCCTTGAAGAAGGTCAGTGGATTCTTGTCTTTAAAAGATCTATTGTTCAGAAAAAGGGGTGGAGGGAGCACAAGCTCTCTAGGTGGAGAAAAACCAAAAACCAAAAAAACTAACCCCAAACTGATATAAGCATTGCAAACCAGATGGAACATCTATGTTTCGTGACCCAAGGAATTACAGTACATTTTAGGTGGAATTTAATATGAAAATCAATTCTTTTGCTAATCCTCACTCAGAGGACAGCATTGGAAATATTATACTTGTTTGTGAGATGAAATGTAAAAGTGACACAATTTCCCAAATTCTTTAAAGATTATTTGCCGCAGCTATGCATTCTGGGTTAACAGAATTGTTTTTAATATTAGGTGATAGCAACATTTCTACATTTATTATTAGTAATTTATGTCCTTATTTATTTAAAAGTTCTTAAGCTGTTGATATGAGAAAGTCTTGCTTTAGTGTTATGTAATTAAATTTAGGTTATCTACTACCTATAAAAGTACACACTGAAATATGTGTTCTTACTGAAAATAAACTTACTGGATAGCATGGCACAAGAGATGTATGAAGCCATAATCAGGTTAAAATTTTTAATTTAATTTAATAGCATATTTTACTTGCATATATATATGTGTATATATATATGTGTGTATATATATATATGTGTGTATATATATATATATGTGTGTATATATATATATTTAAACCATTTGAGAGGTCTCTAACGGGTGTTTTATTATTATTTCCTTTCAGTAGACTCAGGAGACCAACCAGCCTACCGGCTTTGTTTAAGAATACTGAAATGCAGCGCGTGTAATAGGTCCTTGATAAATCTGTGCAGGGTGAGTGAATACAGTCTCACAATAGTGCTGTAAGATAGAACAGAGATTTGTGCCCATTTTACAGCTGGGGAAATTGAGTCAAAATTTTGCTTAATTTTCTAACATCACATGATTGAGAAAACTTAGAACACTAGTCTATTGTGTGCAGAAGACTCATTGATTGTACTATAGCATTTCCATAATAACTTAAGGTTGAAGACATGACAAAGATAATCCTTTTGCAAAAAAAAAAAAAAAAAGAGCTATTTTCATAGCACGCATAGACTTTAATTCTCAAATTAGAGAGCATTGTGTCTTTCTTTCTGCATGGGCATGTTTTCTCCCAGACCAGAACTCATAATATTATATTGTATGCTACTTTATTTAAAATACCATATTGCATATTCCCTAATTTTAATGTTTTTTATTTAAATTCTATTTAAATATTATTTCTTTGTTTCTTCTAGCCTAAGAATTTCAATTTTAAAAGCTCATCAACTTGTTTCATTTTTATTTAATTCAATTTTTTTTCAATTTCTCTTGAGATTTCTTCTTTGACTTAAATGTAATTTAAAAGTGTGTTGTTTAATTTTCAAGTATTTTAGGATTTCCCAGCTAACTTTTTGTTATTGATTACTATTTTAATTCCATTGTGGTCTGAGAGCAAACATTGTATGAATTATATTCTTCTAAATGTGTTAAGGTGTGTTTTATGGGCCAGAATGTGGTCTGTCTTGGTAAATGTTCCATGTGAGCTTGAGAAGAATGTTATTCTGCTGTCATTGGATAAAGTAGTCTACAGATAGCAATTATATCCAGTTGATTGATGGTGCTGTTTAGTTCAGCCATGTTCTTACTGATTTTCTGCCTTCTGGATCCGTTTATTTCCGACGGGGGCGTGCTAAGTAATTGTACTCATAGATTCATCTATTTCTACTTGCAGCTCTATCAGTTTTTGTCTCACGTGTTTTAACACTGTTGTTAGGTGCATACACGTTAAGGATAGTTATGTCTTCTTGGAGAATGGACCCTTTATCATTATGCAATGCCTCTGTTTATCCTTGATAACTTTCCTTTGTTGAAGTCTGCTCTGTCTGAAATGAATATAGCTACTTTTGCATTCTTTTGATTCATGTTAGCATGGAATATCTTTCTCCATCCATTTATTTATTTATTTATTTATTTATTTATTTATTTAGAGACCAAGTCTCACTCTGTTGCTCAGGCTGGAGTGCAGTGGCGTGATCTCTACTCACTGCAACCTCTGGTTCCTGGGTTCCAGTGATTCTCATGCTTCAGCCTCCTGAGTAACTGGGATTACAGGTGCACGCCACCTCGCTGGGTTAATTTTTGTATTTTTAATAGAGATGGCATTTCACTATGTTGGCCAGATTGATCTTGAACCCCTGACCTCAAGTGATCTGCCCACCTTGGCCTCCCACAATTCTGGGATTACAGGTGTTAGCAAGTCCCTTATTTTTAAATTTTATATATCTTTATATTTAAAATGGGCTTCTGTAGCCAACATATAGTTAGGTCTTGTTTCTTGTTCTACTCTGATAATGTGTATTTTAATTGATGTACTTAAACATTGACGTTCAAAGTGGCTATTAATATACTTGGATTGATATCTACCGTATTTGCTCCTATTTTCTATTTCTTGCCCTTGTTCTTTGTTCCTCTTTCTGTTATGGTTTTAGTCAAATATTTTATATGACTCTGTTTCCTCTCCTCTCCTAGCATATCAATTATACTTTTTAACTTTTTGTGTGTTTGCCCTAGAGTTTGCAATATACATTTGCAACTAATCCAAGTTGACTTTCATATAACACTATATACCACTTCATGCATAGTGTGAATCCCTTATGCAAATTCCTCCTTTCTGTTCCTTGCATCACTGCTGCCATTTATTTCATGTATACATAAGCATACATGCACATAAGCAGATATAATTGAATATATTGTTGCTATTACTATTTTGAACAAACTTTAGATCTATTAAGAATAAGAAAAATAGATGTTTTTATTTTACCTTCATTTATTCCTTCTTCAATGCTTTTCTTTATTTAGATGCAAGTTTCTGAACTACATCATTTTTCTTCTCTCTAAAGAACTTCTTTTAACATATCATACAACTCAGATCTCCTGGCAACAAAGTTCCACAATTTTTGTTTGCCTAAGAAAGTTTTATTTCTTCTTCACTTGTGAAGAATATTTTTGCAGGGCACAAAATTTTGGCTGTTTTTTTTTTTCAACGTTAAATATTTCACTTCACTTTCTTCTTTTTTTGAGTGGTTTCTGGGGAGAAATTGGATGTAATTCAATTTCTATACCAGTTCATGCATAGTGTGAGTGCCTTGTAATAGTAAGGTAGTACTTTTCTATAGGTAAGGTTATTTTTCGTCTGACTTTTTTCACTATCTTTGATTTTCTGTAGTTTGGATATGATATACTAAGTGTACTTTTTTTGGCATTTATTCTGTTTGGTATTCTCTGAGCTTTCTGGATTAGTGTCTGACATACATTTGTGGGAAATTTTAACTCATTATTGTTTCAAATATTTCTTCTGTTATTTTCTCCCTTTCTCTTCCTTCTGGTATTCCTATTATGTGTATGTTATACCTTTTGCAGTTTTCCTACAGTTCTTCGATATTGTTCTTTTTTTTTCTTTTTTTCATCTGTTTTGTGGTTTCAAAGGTTTCTATTTAAATATCCTCAAGCTTTGAGATTCTTTCCTTAGCTGCGTCCAGTCTGCTAATAAGCTCTAAAGGCAGACTTCATTTCTGTTTCAGTGGCTTTTTGTGTATGTGTGTCTCTAGCATTTTTCTTTGTTCTTTCTTAGAACTTCCCTCTCTGCTCACATTGCCCGTCTGCTTTTGCTTGCGATCTGCTTTATTCATTAGAGTCCTTAGCATCTTAATCATAGTTATTTTAAAATATCTTGTCTGATATTTCCAACATCCCTGCCTTATCAAAGTTTGGTTCTGATGATTGCTTTGTCTCTTCCAACTGTGTGTTTTTTGTTTGTTTGTTTTTGCCTTTTAGTATGCCTCATACTTTCTTCTTAATAGCTGGACATAAAGTAAAAGGAACTGCTGGATAAAAGGAACTGCTGCAAACAGGCCTTTAGGAATAGGCGAGTTGGTGTGAAAGGAGGGGATGTGTTCTATCGTTCTATAGTTAGGTCTCAATCTTTTGGTGAACCTGTGCCTCTGGACTTTGAACCTTACAAGTGATTCTCAGCTGCCTGCTTCTCCCTTAGCTGGGAAAGAATGCCTCCGGTGGACTAGAGTTTTTCCTTCCCCTGGGAAAGTTAGGCATCCATAAAACCCTGGCAGGTTAGCCTCTGGTTAAATAGTTTCCCCTGAGGGCATACCTTGTTAAGAACAGAATGAAGCATTTTAAATTAAGCTGACCAATTTTGTTCTTCATAGCATTATGTGACTCCAAAACTTCCAGTTAACTTCAGTTTTTAGCCCCACTTCTTACTCCATCTTCTATGCTAGCTAATTCTGAGTTTGGAGACACCCTAGATTTTTGCTGGAAAGTCCTCCCTTCTCCACTGTGGGCACTCAGTATGTTTTAAAAGCTGTAGCTTTCTCTACCTTGTTTCATTTACGAATAACTCCATAATGTTTTTTCTCTGGAAATGGTTTTATTCATAATTTACTCATCTTTAAAGGGTACGTCTTTAAACATATACTTTAAAAGTTACTTTAGTTTTATTAAGATTTTCTCATTTGCCATCTTGAATCATGCTGTTTATTTTTTATTCTAAAACATTATTTATAGATTGATTTATTGGGATTGACTCAATTTTTATTTTATTTTGCACAGTCTTTTATTATTACAGAGGTACAAGTACAGTGCAGAAAATTAGAAAACACAGACAAAAGTTAAAAGAAATTAAGATAATTCCAGAAATCACCTCTGTGCATCCTTCCAGATCTAACTGTCTTTCTGGCCACCTATCTACCTACTCCTACAACAAAATTTTTTTAATTAAAAAAGTCTATACAGTTCATACCTTTTTTGTAACTTATTTTTTCAATAAACTCTACCCTTCTTTTTTTTTTTTGTATTTTTAGTAGAGACGGGGTTTCACCGTGGTCTCGATCTCCTGACCTCGTGATCCGCCCGCCTCGGCCTCCCAAAGTGCTGGGATTACAAGCGTGAGCCACCGCGCCCGGCCTCTACCCTTCTATTTTAGTAAAATTTCATTGCACCTCATACTGAGACCATATTCAAACTTTTCCAGCTGAGTCCCAAATATTCTTTATATTGCATCTGGTCTTTAAGTTGCTTTAAACTCTTTTGATCAAGCACAACTTCTCTTTCATAACACATATTTATTATAGAGACCTGGCCAATTTCCTTGAAGAATGTTAAAAACTCTGTATTTATAAACTCTCTGGGTTTATCTGATGGTGTCTCCATTTTCCTCCTGATTCCTTTTTTCCTTTTTCCTTCACTTCTTTTAATTATTTTACTTCCTTTATTCCTCTTTACTTTTTCTTTCTTCTTCCTGTTCTTGTTCTCCTTTCCACTCCTCCTCCTTCTGTAACTGAATTTCTCTATTCCCTCTGTATCCCGAAAACAGGAATCATCCTTGGAAAGCTTGACGAATTCAAGTTAAACATCTTTGTCTAGAATACAACATAGGTGATTTTGTGGGTTTCTTGCTGAATCATATCAGAGGACACATTCTATCTAGTTGACTCCCAATAGTAATGCATAGGTGGGCCACTGGATCTGGATGATGACAGTCTAATCCTTTTATTGCACAGGAGTGTTTTGCCCTGAGACACTAGAAAGTAACTTGTGTCAAGTATGGTTCTCGCTTTCACCTAAATGATTTTAACATGACTTGGTAATACTTGCCTAGGTCAATAAGAGGGTTTGGAAAATTATGTTTTTAAAATCCTGTAATTTCTTCTACATTTATTAGCTTAAGTGTTCTGTAAATTAGAGAAATCCGTCATCAGCTGTGATTATTTGTTACCTTGAAAGGCTGGATAAATGCTCAATTTCTTTCTTTTAATTACCAATCATCAAAGTAAAAGTAGTTTGAAGAGTTACTGCTGATAGCAATATGAAATTTTCCTGACTTTTTCCTTTTGGATTATTGCTATTAACTCATGAATTTTCATTGACTCCTAGTATTTACATCGACTACAATCTTTATTTCTGGGTATTTTTCTGGTATGTTAACCACCTCATTATTCTAAAAGACTTTCCCAGAGCTCTTCTCTGTTCAAATCTCTAGTGCCTCCACCTTCATGCTCATTCTCAGATGATGGCTGGCTTTGTTTCCTATTTCACTGAGGAAAAGGAGGTACCATGAAAGTAATAGGAGTCCCTTCATCCTTGTTCCTGCATCCTTTTGACATGACCCCATTATTTGTCCAATAGCTTCTTGATTTTTGACATAAGATGTTCTAGGCTTACCTTGAACCACTCATGCCTATTGAATCGAACAATTTTAAAGTGACCCCTGGATGTTTTCAGTGGGGAATGACGTTAGAGACCACAGTTTATATGCTAGGTCTGAATATTAATATTAGTAAATATTAGTTTAAAATTAAATTATTTGAATTAAATATTAGTTGAAATACTAAACTTCCTCCTTTAAAAATACATTAAACTTAAAAGGAATGAAGTACTGATGCTTGCTATAACATGGGCAAACCCTGAAAACATTATGGTAAGTGAAAGAAACCAGTCACAAAAGGCTTCATAGGAAAGGGATAGAGACTTTCATGAGTATGAGATTGTTTTTTGTGGGTGATGGAAATGTTCTAAACTTAGTGGTTATGGTGGCATAACTCTGGAATATATTAAAACTCATTGAGCTGTATACTTTACATGGGTGAATTGTACACTATGTTAATTGTATCTCAATAAAGCAGTTATAGAAAAAGTAAAGATTCAAAGTTGGTCTTGAAAAAATAAAAAAAAAGAATACGAACTTAGTTTCAGCCTTTCTCAGTAATTCAGAAGTAAAGCTATAAACATCACTTATCTATGCTTTGTTTTAGTATTTTCAGATATCCTTTTGGGTTGTTTGTCCCTATGCTTAATTGATTAAAAAAGTTTTCCCATTTTTTCATTTACTAAGATTTTTGGACACATTTCCTCCTGCTAGTTTGCCTACTTCTATAGCCACACTATTTTATTCTCTTAGGGGCTAAGTACAATTGTGGTACCACTGTAAGAATTGTATGTAAAATAAGAGTTCATTGGCTCCATGCTGGGTGTAATTAATAAAATATAAAAATATATAATAAATATATTGCTTTATTTTTTAAAAATATTTAAGGAAGTTGCCAAAACCTATTCTGTTTATGTTAGTCCTTAGTTGGGGTCAAGCAAAGGATGCTGTAGAGTGATCCTGAGATGAGATTTATGACTGAACACATTACATGAAGCCTCTTCAAACCTTCCCAGTGATGAATCCCTGTAGGCAGAAGGCAATGAATGTAAAACTATATACAGCCGTTCTGTACTCCCCAGGGGTAGGACATTTCTGTGAACCTCATGTTCATATTAAAAATTAATATGGCTATTGCATTTTAATCATTCAATCAATAAATATTTATTGCCAGGCACTATTCTAGGTACTGAGAAAAAAGATAGTACATAAAGCTGCCCAAGTATCACCCTTTGTCAAGCTTATATCCTAGCGGGGAAAGACATAATGAACAAATAAACAAGTAAAATACATTGTGGTATTGGATAGTGAAAAGGAGAATGGAAAATATGAAGGCATGGAAGGGAGACAGGCAGTTCAATGAGGAAGAGTGTTGCAATTTAAACAAGATGAACAAGGCAGACCTCATTGAGAAGACAGCATTTCAAGATCTGAAAGAGGTGAGGGACCAAGACACATCGATGTCTGGGGAATAGTGTTCCAGCCAATGGAAACTGTGCAAATACAGGAGGCAGGAATGTGCTCAGGGAACAGCTATGAGGTACTGTAGCTGGAGCAGCAAGCAAGAAGGAGAATAATAGTGGTAGAGCTGAGAGAGAAATTGAGGTCTGAATGGGGCAGGCCTTGTAGGAAACTTGTCTTTTTCCCTGAATAAACTCCTTGAGGGTTTTGATCAGAAGAGACTATTGTTTGGCAGGTTTTGAAAGCATCACTTTGGTGATTGTCAAGAAGAACCAGACAATATAGGGCAAGCAAGGAATCATGTAAAGCAGTTAGGTGGCTATTGCATTAATTTGAGATGGTGGTGGTTTGGATTAGAATGGGACCTTGGAGCTGATAAGAAGTGCTTGTTGTCTGAATACAGGCTGAAATTTGAATTGACAGTATCTGATGATGGAATGAGGTGTATGGTAAGGGACAAACAGAAATGAAGTATTATAGAAGTTTTCAAATTTGAGAAACTGCAAAAATGGGGTTGCTATTTCCAGCAATGAGGGATAACAGATTTGTTGAGGGGAGATGAGGGGTCTAGTTTGGATGGCTTGAGTTTATAGTGCCTAGTAGATATCCAAGTGGAGATGTTGAAGAGCCATTTGCATTCATCTAGGAAGAGAGCCCAGATGTAGAGAAGAAATGATCCAAGGATTGCGCCCAGGGCAGCCAACTTCCTTTATAGCTGGAGGACAGCAGAGAATTTAGGCATAGATGCAGATAATTGGGTAGATGTGGTGCTGGGAGCTTACGAAAGCTTCTCTCTCAGTGCTTCTGTTTTCCCATTGAAATAGAAAGTAGGACCATCATCTGAGAAAGAGGATGGGGGTACAAGTATAGGTTTCAAGGGAGATGAAAAAAGAGTCCTTTAGAAGATAGAAGAACGAGAAGGTGAAGGGATCTGAGTGACAGAGCCAGAAAGCTCTCTGGGTGTACCTGAATTCAAAGTTATGAATTCAACATGGGACCATTCAGTGTGATTGTATTGTTTACTCCAGCAATGTTCAGCTGTGGGAATGAAATCACAAAGTGGGTGCAAGAGTAGGATTTAATCAGGATTAGGCTTTTTACAAGGGAGAACATTGAGCGGGAGGGGGCAAAGGAAATGGGGGAATGCAAGGGAGTGATTATAATGAAGAACCAGGGAACTTAAGCTGAGTTAAGAAGAATTAGTTGACAAAGTACTAACATACGATTAAAAGAGAGCATATAAAGACAATTGCATGAGAATTTGCTGTATGAAAATGTGACTCTATGTCTTTGAGTGTCCCTGGGGTTATAAATACTCTAAAGAGTATGGCTTCATACTCCAATATGAATTAGAGTCACTTTATTGTGACAATTTTGTTTAATGGGTTCCAAAACACCATGGAGGCAGGAGCAAATATTTCAAGATCACAGTACTTTTCCTGCAATACTGAAATCCAAAAACCACTACAAATTGGAAGCTGATTTTCTAAGTCATTTGGTAGCAGAATATGACCTCACCTGAACTCAACTGGTGGCAAATTGTTGTTTATTTGATGTAATAATGTGAATAATCCTACATTCTCTGCTGAAATATTAGCATGTTTTATTAAAGGGAACTGCTGGAGACTCTGGCTGGGATGTCACATAATATACAGAATATGTCTCATTAACATTCTAAAATCTGAAAAAGCCTCAATTTCAGAACGCGTTTCACCTTAAGGATTTTGGATAAGAGACTATAACCTATACTAACATTCTACTTGAAAGAAAACCGATGTTTGGATATTTAAGTAACTTGTGTAAAGCCATGAGTTGTAAGCAGGATAGCCAGGTTTGAACCTGATGCTATGTGAGTCCAGGGTACAACTATAGAATCCACTACAGCATCCCCCTCAGCAACTTGCTTTCAATGGTTGTAGAGTTGTTCATTCAGCCACTTAACACTCATTGTGCAACTGGAGACCACAATGTGGAGGAAAGAGAAACTCTATGAGGATTCATACAATCTCCACTTGGCTATACTCAAAGAATCTAGATACATATTAATGGGAGAGGTATCTGTCTGCCTGTTTGTCTGTCTTAACCAGGAAGATGGGTCAGAGTTGGAATGGAAACACCTTTTTTAATGTGAGGCAAGAAACTCAGAAGCAGAATCTCTCCCGTTGAGTGAGCTGACATATTCAGCCAGTACCTGCCATCACTGAAATTACGCAGTTGAATGGCTGCGTGTTCAAAACATTTGAGTTCTCAATAAAAATAAACTCATTTTTGGAAATCCACTCTTTCCACACTACAACTACTGCCAATAATAGCAAACATTGACTGCATGCTCACAATTTTTCAAACACTGTTGTGAACACTTCATATGCTTTATTTCATTTAATGTTTAAAACAACCTTGTGAAGTAGGTAATATTTATTATCCTTCTTTTACAGATAAAGAAATCAAAGATTAGAGAGGTTTAGCAAATACTCAAGAATATGTAGCTAGTAAAGGGAAATAAAGACCTCTAATTTATGCTGCTAGGCTTGAAAACAGTGGTTTATAACCATTTAGCACCTTGCCTTTCAAAAGTAGCAATGATAGCAATAATAATAGCTACTACTTTTTGTAAGCCTACTATGGATCATATACTTTACATACATTATCTCATTTTGCTGCTACAGTAATCACAAAAGCTTATTAACCTGGAGAACTAAGATTCAGATAGTTGTACAATTTGACTATGTCTGTACAGCTGCTAATTGCTCCTTTCTGTTACCAAGCCAAGACATTCAATTCTGAGAAAGAAAGGGCTTCTGTATGTGGTTTATTATACTGCTGTATACAAGGAGGGCAATTTTAGTTACTGGGGTGTAGTTTTTATGAAAGTTCAGGGTCAAAAACAGTGAAAACTATGACTATTTAGCCTTTTAGCCTCTAGTTTTGTAATTCTGTAAGGTTTTCTTACATACTTTCTCCTTTCTTTCCTTTCTTCCTTCTCCTCTCCTTGGAGAATACTTTATCTTGAAAGAGGAAAACAGTGACTTTGTTGACCCAGTGACTTGTTATACTGTTGAAAGTCTTTTGGTAATGACAAGAACAGGTATGTTTGTCTTGCAGGTATTTATCCCTGAAGATACTGAAGGACTTAAAGCCACCTCCAATAGAGTGGAAGACTAACTGGATCTGCTTTTTTTCCCCTCCATGGAACTTGAAAGGGGGATAGAAATAGAATAATAATGAGAGGGAAAAAGAGTGGGTAGACTAGGGGAAGACAGTATTCCTGAATGCCCATCTGAAATGGGTCCTCTACAGGCTGAGAGCTGACTCAATAGGTGAAACAGGAAAATATTTGCCACAAACCTTGGGTCCCAAGGGTAGGAGAGAAAGTCTCATGGTAAGACTTCCTTTCTGACCATGGGATATTGTTACCTGTCTTTCCTGACATTATGGGCACAACAAAGGGGTTACACATTGGAGTGAAAATAAGGACAGTCAGTTGGTCTCTTTCTCTGTATTGATACCATGAGCAGGGGTTCATTAAGAACTCAGGTAAATACAGAGGGTAGCATTTTCTTTTGGAAATATTTGAACATAAATGGGGGAAGGGATGGATATAGATGAGTAGGATGCCCAAGACAAATTGTTAGCCTGCAAAGGGCCTTAGTCAATCACTTCAGAGGAGGGCCAAGGTAATTTGTGAATGCTTCAGTGACAGTTGGCATTGAGAAACCTGACTGACAAAAATAACATCAGATGATGTTTCAAGAATCAAGTTCCTTCAAAATTATTGCTTAGAGAAGTGTTTCAAAGCCATTCAGGAGCAATAGTAACTTTTTCAGTGCAGTGCAGTTCTGGCTGTACCTGGAGTTAGGTTCAATATCACAGGTTTAGGGCAAAATTCTTATGTTTGAAAAAGAAGAAAGGAAAACTTCTGCTGAATTAAATTTAAAAGAGTTTACTTGAGTAAGAAATGGTTCATGAATGGAGCACTCTCTCAAGCCAGAGTAGGATCAGAGACTCCAGTGCAGCCACAGGGTGGAAGAAGATTTAGGGACAGCAAAAGGAAAATGACTTAGAGAAAATGGAAGTGAGGTACAGAAACGGCCAGATTGGTTACAGCTTGGTGTCTGCCTCATTTGAGCATGGTTTGAGGAGGTGGCCACCTTTGGCCAAAATTCAGTAATTGGCACTAGAATTGGCTGTAGTCTGCATACAACTCCATTTAGGTTATAGTTTACAATGTATAGAGAAACCTTTAGGCTGAACTTAGAATATGTAAGGAAGCAGCTTTAGGCTAAACTTGATTGAATAATTTCCCCATTTTGGTCATCCTCTCATCTTTTAACCACACAAGATTTCCATAAACCTTTCATTTTACATTTTTCCCAACTTGTAATATTCATCTTGTTTTATCTATTTTTCTTTTACCCCTCTAGTTTGAAGCCTTTACGTAACTTTAAACCAGACAACATTTTTAACAAGCATATTTATGTCTTTATAATTTTTCTCATAAATGCGTATCTTACTTTTGTTTATACACTTTGTATACAGAATTGTGTTTTTCATATCTAGTAGTTTTTAACTCTTAGTAACCCTAATTTCTAGTGAAAACCCTAGAAAGTAATTTTGAACTCTTTTGTATCAGTATTTGTAGATAAAAATCATTTTACAATTTTTTAGAAAGACACTTCTTCAAATTATTGTTTATTAGCAGATGTGAATATATTTAGCTTTTCTATACCATATAAAAATAACATGTCAATACATATAGGCTTAAACTTATGATGAATAATTGATATTTCAGTATTTTCACCTACAGATGACTTAGACATTTTATGATGATCAATTACTTAATGTGACGTAACATGACTCTAAGATTTTAAATTACTGAAACGCATTTTGAAAGTATGACACAGCCTCCCCAATGTCTTCCCCCAGTCATTCTAGGTCCCAAGTAGCCACATGGCACCAAGGAGGACTATGAAGTTCAGGGCCTGTCTGAGCCCATCAGGACAGAAGACAGGGCTATACCTGAAGGACTATACCTGGAGGATCCAACCCCTCCCTAAATAGCCAGGAGGCAAAACAGGGAAATCAGAGGAAGAAAGGGCCGTAACTGGGCTCGATTCTGGCTTGTAGCTGCTGGTCTAGGCACTAAGAACATGTCACCAGACCTCATGATGGCCACCTGAATCCAGACTCTAAACCAAAGGCATAAGCTCACAGTCAAATCAAGCAAGTATCTGATTATATTTAACTGGTAATTTCAAAGCCATTTCTATTTTACTAACAATTTAAAAACTAACTTTACCAAATATTATCACAGACACATAATGCAGATAGACATACAAACACAAGGAAGCAGATGTTATAGCTTTCATAAAGGATATTCATTTGTCAGCTTTCAGTTTTTATTTTCCCCATTTGATCCATCAATCTTCCAGTTACCTGTTTTATCGCCCTAAGCACTTGTTAACTAGGCAATAGATTTTCATTTCTAAAGGGACAAATCTTAGGTAGAACAAAAACAAATTTCTATTTCATTAGCATAGAGCTAAGATTTTACGCCTAAATATTGTATCATCATTTGCTCAAACCAGGGGGAACAAACTACTCAAATAAAAGTTTACTTAAGACAAGATGGCCAGACAAGTACCTTAAACAAAGGTATGACTTATTTTGTGAATCTAGGAGGATAGTGAGTATTTCTAATATACATAGGCAGACATTCTTAAAAACGGATATTTCCTTTTTAGATTTAAATTTCTTTTACAAAAGAGTTTCGAGATAGCCAATTAAATTCCAGAAAGGTGTATTTTAGTCAATAGGGTGTTCTTTTCAACTTAACTACTGTTTCTTAGCTAAAATTATTGAGTTCAGGGTGAAGCCCCTAAGGAACAGGGCAAAGAAAGCATTCTCTATGCCTGGCCTCTGCATCAATAGACCTAAAAAAGAAACAAGCCTGTTATACCTGAGTACCTACCTTTTATAAACACTTTATCTAAGATAGCTTCCTTTCTACCTTTGGAATGAAATAGTATCTAAGCCAAAAGTTTAGCAGATTAAATTTTTCTTATCAATTAGTCACTTAAGCTTTTTATTTATCTTTTATAAAGTCTTTAAAAAATACTGAAATCTTTTTAGAAGCTTCTGCATGTCAGTAGGCATCCCTCGATGAGACTAATTTGGGAGTCCTTATTTTCAGATGCACTTCTTCAGTGCGGTATTGTTAATTTGGAATGTTCCACTGTAACTTCTCTTTAGAAGATTTTGCCATTTCTGTAAGAATTTTCTGCTTCCAGGGCCTAATACGTATGCATGTGTAAGCTGGAAGTTATTCAGTTCTTCAGAAAAGAAGGATTTCATTTTTACCTCAAATATATTTGGCACTCAGGTCTCCTTGTAGCCAATGATTTTTTTCCCTACCTAAGCATGTAAGAAAAATGAAACAAAGGAGGTAGAACACAAAAATCCCTATGAATTTCCAAAAGCCAAATTTTATACCTCCTGCAATACTGCCATTTCCTACCAGTTTCTTTCTGACCCAGTCAGACATAAGAGGCCTCTAACTGGATTCAAGTCAGTTAGTTATCAGATCCAATCTGATGCTGGACGCAGACCAGATTCTGTCACAACTTCCTAACCCAGTTTGGATCAGAAATTTGCTCAAAGAAACTTGGGGAGCTCAAAGTTTCTGTTGAGCGTTAGAATCCAAGAGAAAACTTACCATGACCCTCAGTTGCTCTGAGGGAGCAATGGACACAATGATACCTCACTTGGTCACTCAGCACTCCTGGGGGTTGTTAGAAGCTCTCCTTTGGATTCTACTTCTGACACCACCTGTTAAGACAAGAACTTTGGCCAAATTAAATTTAAAAGAGTTTAATTGATCAAAGAACAATTCATAAACTGGGTAGTCTCCCAAGCCAGAATAGGCTCAGAGACTCCAGTGCAGTCATAAGGTGGAAGATTTATGAACGGAAAAAGGAAAGTGAGGTACAGAAAATGGAGGTGAGGTACAAAAACAGCTTAATTGGTTACAGGGTGGCATCTGCCTTATTTGAACATTGTTTGAAGAGTTGGCCACTTTCGACAGTCCAAAACTCTGTGATTGGCACAAGAGAAGGCTACAGTCTGTTTACAACTCAATTTAGGATAGTTTACAATGTACAGAGAAACCTTTAGGCTGAGCTCAAAATATGTAAATCAGCAGCTTTAAGCTAAACTTGATTTAACACCTATATGACTACATTCACTTCGGACACCAACTGCGAATTTCAGAGTTCTTAGGCCATCTGTACTTCTGTCAACTGGCTACTAATTTGGGGGCTCCCACTACCCTTTCAGGTTTGATAATTTGCTAGAATGACTCCTAGAACTCAACAAAGTACTGTACATATAATCATAGTTTTATTATAAATAATACAAATCAGGACCAGTCAAAAGAAGAGATGGACAGTGTGAGGTCTGGGAAGGTCCTAGATGCCAAGTATCCTTGTCCTCGGGATATATCACCTTCTTGGCTCATCAATATATATTACTAACCCAGAAGCTCACTCAATCTTCAGGTGTTCAGAGTTTTTGTTGGAGTGTTTCCACAGAAGCACTATTGACTGAATCATTGGCCATGTGATTGAACTCAAATCTCCAGCCCCTTTCTCCTCCTTGGGATTGGGCTGGATCAAAGTTTCAACCATGTAAACGGGTGGTCTTTCCAGCAAGGCCAGCCCCATTCTTGAAACTATTCAAGGGCCCACTATGTCTCATTTCATTAGCACAAACTCAGACAAATTTCCAGGGGCCATGATTAATAACAAAGACATTCCCTATCACTTGGGAAATTCCAAGGGTTTAGAGCCTCCCTCCCAGGAACCAGAGACAAAGACCAGCAAAATTCTTTACTAAACCTCACTCAGGTTACATTACAGAACAGAGTACCAATAAGTACACTATTTTCTGGGGTTTCTCAGAAAAGCGCTCTCTCATTTCCTATCCCATCACCCCAGTCACTTCCCACTTAAGTTTTTGGTTAAAGAGGGATTCTCCAGCAGCTCCTACCTTCCAGGCACACCTGTAGGGAGAGGCATGGGACTTCACCTTCCTTCCTGGTGCTGATGTGTGCCAATGCTGCCTCTTCCTCTAGGTCCACACAGTTATCTGAATCAGGCAATCCTTATGCTGATGGCAGGGATGGAATTCGTAGAAGCTCATCTGCCTTCCATTCCACACAGGGTAGCTTTTCTCTCTCACTCCTCTTTCACTTCTTGAGTCCTTGGAGAAAGAAATCCAATAAGCTCCTGTCATCTGCCCATTCGCTATCAGAAACTGATTTGTCTGCTTACTTTAAGAAAGTGCACTTTGAAAGTGACCAATGAGCTCTTTCACCCCATCTTGTGTTCCATTTAGGTCTCCTTTCACTTCTCAACCTTCTGTTTATTCTTATGGAAATGGTTAAGAGGAAGTTTTTTTTTTAATGGAGGTTTGAAGTTATTATATAGTTTGGTTGTGCTACAAGCCTTCTACTCTTCACTTACACTGAAACCACCTTTGCAAAGAATATGACACTAAGAGAAATATACCATATTGACTCTATCTTCCTTCTAGCCTCCCAGCCTGGCTGTCTTCAGTCTTTCCTGGGCACAGGCTAAGCTAATCCTGGGAGGAATTTAGTTTATAGTTTTACTTGGAAGCAAGGATGATAATAGTCCCTCCCTAAAACTTATCCTCTCCTTGTTTGGGAGCTGAAACCACCTTTGTAAGATTAATATTATAAAAGGCCACAAGATTATGATTATGGGAGGGGTCTGAATTCTGCTAATATGTAGGCATAGTTTCTATGATCCCTTTCTGTTCAGGAGTCATGTGGTCAGAGGTGGCAAGATTTTTGACTTCCCCAATTGTTCCTGTAGATAACATCACCATGGTAGAAACTAAGATTAGTCTTTTTAGATATTTTTCAGACACATTCTGACTCATAACCAAGTGTGTTCTGTGATTCCCTACTCAGAGGTGGACTCATGAGGACAGTTTTCCATACCCCTATGAGTGCATCCCCAACGAATCAGCTGCATCAAACTATCTTTGAAAAACTCTAACCTCTGAGCCTTCAGGGATGCTGATTTAAGTAATAACTTTGTCTTCTAAGTGGTTAGCCGGGCGTTAATTAAACTCTTTTTTTACTGCAATACCATGGTCTCAGTGAATTGGTTTCATCTCTGCAGAAGGCAGGATGAACCTGTCAGGGGATTACAATAATGAAATGGTAGATGTGGCTAGAAGATTTGAGACTCTGTCTCTTTAAAGAAGCTACTCATATTGAGTGTATTGTAACCACATCAGTTCTAAAGACAGTGAAGACAATCCTCACTTTATTGGTTTCACCTTGGTTTTTATTGATAGGAAAAAAGAAGAATAACCATATACATGGCTAATCCCTTGGAAATCTAAACCAGTAGAATGTTGACCATTAGTTAACACTTTTGTTTGTTTTTTCTAAAAGGCAGTTCATTATAAGGGGTATTTTAGTATCTTTCTTAAGTAAGTGGTAAATTCTTTCTTCAAAAATTATTGTGAAATGTTTCAGAACTCTTACTTTTCTTATCATTAAAACAGTGGAGGTGATTATATTCAGGGTTCCTATTGTGATATATTCTATTTCCTTCTCATTCCATATTATGGGTTGTCTAGTTGCCTATATTTTTCTATATAGAGGAAGATATGAAATCGTAATTTCACTAGCTCTGCCAAGTCATAATGCAATCTAGATTTTTTAGCCTGAAGCCCTCCTGAATTTTCAGTAGCAGTGATTTGGGATCAGGTCATCAAGTTTCTTCACAGGACTGCCTTTAGTGTGCTGAGACAATCTCACTCCAGAGTGGGAGACCTATTTGGGTTGCCCTTGCTGAGCTAAGCTGCTCTGTCTCATCAGGTACATTAACAGGAGTGTTAATGCCAATGCTTTTTATCTAGTAATTAAAAAGAGTAAATAAAATAAAAGAAAAAAATTTAAAAAAGAAATACAATATCTAACTTAAAAAAGTAACAAAACGTTCAGTTTTATTTTTGTTAGTATTAGCATTAGAAGTATGATTCACTATGAGTACTTTAAAACTTAGAAACAGCCACCAGATGCTAAAGGTTCACCCGTGACCACAAACCTAGAACTCTTAGCAAGAAAAAATGTATAGAAAGGATAGAATTGAAAGCTGAGAACCTCTGGAGAATGCATGGTTGAAGGGTCACTGGCATTGAAAACTGAGGCTCTTTACTAATACTCTCTCCTATTAGGAAAGAGCCTCAATTAAGACAGGCATATTATATCTGAAAGTAAGAAACAAAGTGTATTTAGGAAAAAGAAGAGTTAGCTGATCCATCAGTCAAGCTAGCCTTCTGGAAAATAACAGTCCACACATTAGGTAAGGAGAATGTTTTCTCATGTAAAAGGCAACTTGAAACCAAGGCTGACTATAATGCAAATGCAAAAAAAGATTACAAACATATTGCTGGGTGATACAGGATTATGGCCTAGAAAAGTGACTACCCTTTGTTACTAGGCAAAAAGACAAAAATATCAGTTGTTAATCAAGAGGGTGGGAATTAGGTTAAGAGAGAGATAAACAGCATGTAATTAACTTTATAATTACTCAATTTGTTTAAGGCATTTTATATCTACTTGTGTTTGACAGTTTTCAACTGTACTTAGAAATGAAAATAGAATTATAACTTTTGTAGAAGGTTAATGGAAATTAATATATAGTCTTTTAGAAAATTTGAAAAAATACAGAAAAGTATAAAAAACAAAAAATTCACCTTCAATTTACCTTTAAGGGTAAATGCTATTAACAAAATATTCAGAGATTCAACTTCTTCCTGGTTTAGTCTTGGGAGGGTGTATGTGTTGAGGAATTTATCCATTTCTTACAGATTTTCTAGTTTATTTGCGTAGAGGTGTTTGTAGTATTCTCTGATGGTAGTTTGTATTTCTGTGGGATCGGTGGTGATATCCCCTTTATCATTTTTTATTGCGTCTATTTGATTCTTCTCTGTTTTCTTCTTTTAGTCTTGCTAGCGGTCTGTCAATTTTGTTGATCGTTTCAAAAAACCAGCTCCTGGATTCATTAATTTTTTGAAGCGTTTTTTGTGTCTCTATTTCCTTCAGTTCTGCTCTGATTTTAGTTATTTCTAGCCTTCTGCTAGCTTTTGAATGTGTTTGCTCTTGCTTTTCTAGTTCTTTTAATTGTGATGTTAGGGTGTCAATTTTGGATCTTTCCTGCTTTCTCTTGTGGGCATTTACTGCTATAAATTTCCCTCTACACACTGCTTTGAACGTGTCCCAGAGATTCTGGTATGTTGTGTCTTTGTTCTTATGAAATTGTGGCAATAATCAATAGCTTATCAACCAAAAGGAGTCCAGGACCAGATGGATTCACAGCCGAATTCTACCAGAGGTACAAGGAGGAACTGGTACCATTCCTTCTGAAACTATTCCAATCAATAGAAAAAGAGGGAATCCTCCCTAACTCATTTTATGAGGCCAGCATCATCCTGATACCAAAGCCTGGCAGAGACACAACCAAAAAAGAGAATTTTAGACCAATATCCTTGATGAACATTGATGCAAAAATCCTCAGTAAAATACTGGTAAACCGAATCCAGCAGCACATCAAAAAGCTTATCCACCATGATCAAGTGGGCTTCATCCCTGGGATGCAAGTCTGGTTCAACATACACAAATCAAGAAATGTAATCCATCACATAAACAGAACCAATGACAAAAACCACTTGATTATCTCAATAGATGCAGAAAAGGCCTTTGACAAAATTCAACAGCTCTTCATGCTAAAAACTCTCAATAAACTAGGTATTGATGGAACCTATCTCAAATAATAAGAGCTATTTATGACAAACCCACAGCCAATATCATACTGAATGGGCAAAAACTGGAAGCATTCCCTTTGAAAACTGGCACAAGACAAGGACGCCCTCTCTCACCACTCCAATTCAACATAGTATTGGAAGTTCTGGCCAGGGCAATCAGGCAAGATAAATAAATAAAGCATATTCAAATAGGAAGAGAGGAAGTAAAATTGTCTCTGTTTGCAGATGACATGACTGTATATTTAGAAAACACCATCATCTCAGCCCAAAATCTCCTTAAGCTGATAAGCTTCAGCAAAGTCTCAGGATAAGCTTCAGCAAAGTCTCAGGACACAAAATCAAGGTGCAAAAAAATCACAAGCATTTCTATACACCAATAATAGAGACAGAGCCAAATCATGAGTGAACTCTCATTCACAATTGCTATAAAGAGAATAAAATACCTAGGAATACAACTTACAAGGGATGCAAAGGACCTCTTCAAGGAGAAGTACAAACCACTGCTCGAGGAAATAAGAGAGAACACAAACAAATGGAAACACATTCCATGCTCATGGATAGGAAGAATCATTATCATGAAAATGGCCATACTGCCCAATGTAATTTATAGATTCAATGCTATCTCCATCAAGCTACCATTGACTTTCTTCACAGAATTAGAAAAAACTACTTTAAATTTAATATGGAACCAAAAAAGAGCCTGTATAGCCAAGACAATCCTAAGCAAAAAGCACAAGCTGGGCATGGGGGCTCACGTCTGTAATCCCAGCACTTTGGAAGTCTGAGGCGGGTGGATCATAAGGTCAAGGTATCAAGACCATCCTGGCCAACGTGGTGAAACCCTGTCTCTACTAAAAATACAAAAATTAACTGAGCCTGGTGGCGTGCACCTGTATTCCCAGCTACTCGATTGGCTGAGGCAGGAGAATAGCTTGAACCTGGGAGGCAGAGGTTGCAGTAAGCCGAGATCACGTCACTGCACTTCATCCTGGGTGACAGAGTGAGACTCTGTCTCAAAAAACAACAACAACAACAACAACAAAAACAAAGCTAGAGGCATCACACTACCTGACTTCAAACTATACTACAAGGCTACAGTAACCAAAACAACATGGTACTTGTACCAAAATAGATATATTGACCAATGGAACAGAACAGAGGCCTCAGAAATAACACCACACATCTACAACCATCTGATCTTTGACAAACCTGGCAAAAACAAGTGCTGAGGAAAGGATTCCCTATTTAATAAATGGTGCTGGGAAAACTGGCTAGCCATATGTAGAAAGCTGAAACTGGATCCCTTCCTTACACCTTATACAAAAATTAAATGCAGATGGATTAAAGACTTAAATGTAAGACCTAAAAACATAAAAACCCTAGAAGAAAACCTAGGCAATACTATACAGGACACAGGCATGGGCAAAGGTTTCATGACTAAAACACCAAAAACAATGGCAACAAAAGCCAACATTGGCAAATGGGACCTAATTAAACCAAAGAGCCTCTGCACAGCAAAAGAAGCTATCATCAGAGTAAACAGGCAACTTACAGAATGGGAGAAAATTTTTGCAATCTATCCATCTGACAAAGGGCTAATATCGGGAATCTTCAAGGAACTTAAACAAGCTTACAAAAAAAAAAACCATTAAAAAGTGGGCAAAGAATATGAATAGACACATCTCAAAAGAAGATATTTATGAGGCCAAGAAACATGAAAACAAGCTCATCATCACTGGTCATTAGAGAAATGCAAATCAAAACCACAATGAGATACCATCTCATGCCATTTAGAATGGTGATCATTAAAAAGTCAGGAAACAGGCTGGGCGCAGTGGCTCATGCCTGTAATCCCAGCACATGGGAGTCCAAGGCGGGTGGATCATGAGGTCAAGAGATTGAGACCATCCTGTCCAACTTGATGAAACCTCGTCTCTACTAAATATACAAAAAATTAGCTGGGCGTGGTGGTGGGCACCTGTAGTCCCAACTACTCAGGAGGCTGAGGCAGGAGAATCACTTGAACCTGGGAGGCAGAGGTTGCAGTGAGCTGAGATTGTGCCACGGCACTCCAGCCTTGTGATACAGCGAGACTCTGTCTCAGAAAAAAAAAAAAAAAAAAGGGAACAACAGATACTGGAGAGGATATGGAGAAATAGGAATCCTTTTACACTGTTGGTGGGACCGTAAATTAGTTCAATCATTGTGGAGGACAGTGTGGCGATTCCTCAAGGATCTAGAACTAGAAATACTATTTGACCTAGTAATCTCATTACTGGGTATATACCCAAAAGATTATAAATCATTCTATAAAAGCACATGCACACGTATGTTTATTGCAGCACTGTTGACAATAGCAGAGACTTGGAGCCAATCCAAATGCCCATCAATGGTAGACTGAATAAAGAAAATGTGGCACATATATACCTTGGAATACAATGCAGCCATAAAAAAGGATGAGTTCATGTCGTTTTCAGGAAGATGGATGAAGCTGGAAAGCATCATTCTCAGCAAACTAACACAGGAACGGAAAACCAAACACCACATGTTTTCACTCATAATTGGGAGGTGAGCAATGAGAACATATGGACACAGGGAGGGGAACATCACACACCAGGGCTTGTTGGTGGCTGGGGGGCTAGGGCAGGGATAGCATCAGGAGAAATAACTAATATAGATGAAGGGTTGATGGGTGCAGCCAACTACCATGGCATGTGTATACCTATGTAACAAACATGCACATTCTGCACATGTATCCCAAAACTTAAAGTATAATTAAAAATAAAAAATAAAGCAAGAGCTGCTACTAACTCTGGCTAGACCACAAATACAGTAAAAACTGGAAAAATAATCTTGGTTTTGTCCTAGGCTTTTTTGGGGGCTGGGAGAATAGATGTTGATTATTAAAAACTGGCATAATCTTTAAAAGTGATTAAAACTGCTTCTTGTTTTATATTTACAAAAATATATTAGTCATCAAAATTTCTAGAAAATAAAATGCTGGAAAAAATGATCTAGGGATTTTATAAAATAACAACGAATGTGGTAGCCTTACAATTATGGCCTGAAATAAAGCAATAGTTGTTAACTTCTATGCCATAGACTCATTGCGGACTGAGGGACTCATTTATACTTTGAACTCAGCCTTACACATATTTTTTTTCTCAAATACAAGCTGAAAATAAAGCATCCATCAAAACATGTTTTGCCACATTTCACAATTCATGCAACTGAAGAAGAGAGTTTTAAACCCACTGGCAAGTTTATGATTAATGACAATGTAGAACATAGATTGTGAGTGAGTAATTTAAGTTTTCTTAAGAAGACATTTCTCTGGATTCAAGCAGACATACCTGGAACAAATTCTACTTATTGCATGCACAAGCAAGCTTTCCCTTCTTGAATAACCCAGAGGAGTTTTTAGAGCATTTAGTGAAGCTGTTAAACTCATCAGTCAAATTAAAGGCAGCCCTAGGCATCTTTGATTTTTTCCTCAAAGCAAAGTGACTGCGGTTAGCGTTTTCTCAGAAAGAGCTCTCTCATTTATGCAAATTGCCTGAGGAAATTAAAATTTTCCTAGAGGGAAACCTGTGTGAGATCATGTGATACCAGCATCTTGCTTTACAATTTATATCACTTTGAGATTTATTTGCTTATTTAAACAACCGAACATCTATGTTTCAAAAGAAAAGATTATCAGCAGAATACTCACCTTGATCAAGATGAGTTGGATTCTTGTATTTTTTTTTTTGTCCTGGACAACCTACTCTTGACATTACCTAAAGAATGCACTAGGCTGGGCATGGTATGTCATATCTGTAATCCCATCACTTTAGAAGGCTGAGGTGGGCAGACTACTTCAGGCCAGGAGTTCAAGACCAGCCTGGCCATCATGGCAAAATCCTGTCTCTACTAAAAGTACAAAAATTAGCCAGGCATGGTGGCACATTACTGTAAACCTAGCTACTTGGAAGGCTGAAACACCAGAATCGTTTGAACCCAGGAGATAGAGGTTGCAGTGAGCTGAGATGGTGCCACTGCACTCCAGCCTGGGTGACAGAGCCATATCCTGCTTCAAAAAAAAAAAAAAAAAAGAATGCACTAAACATGTTTCACACACACTCAAGAAGCACTAAGGAACACTTGATAAACAAACTTTCTAAGTATTTTCTCTAACAAGACTGTATCCATGGGTGGCTAAGTGAAAAAGTTTTCTCACTTTTTCTTTTAACCAAAATTTCACACATTTATTCTAAATGTGTCTAGATGGGACAGATTTTTTTCAGTTAGCTGAATTTAAAATTAATTAACTTTAGTATTATATGCCTTTTGTTTATTTTATACTTTAATTATAATTCCTATTTGATAACATTATCATGCTTTTATCTCATATATTTTTATGGTTATTTTCTGTTTATAATAAATGTCAGTGATTTTTCAGTTACACAGCAATAAAGATTTTTTTCAAAAAGAAATGTGCTCAAGGTAATTTCATTTACAGAAAAATGTAAATGAATATTACTTAAGTGATGATATGGCAAAAATCATGAAGATAGAAATGTAAATAACTAAAGTTTCAAAAACATTGCTAGATTTTCCTGAGGTAGCAGTTGGAGAAAAAGAGGAAGAACCTGGAGTTCAGCAGATCCTACCACAGCCACAAACTAGCAGTGTTTACCTTGGCACACTACTTAGAGTCTATGAACTTCAGTTTCTTCACTTGTAAAATGGATATAGTGATAATGATTTTCAAGAGGGTTGTCGTGAAAGTTAGAATTAACATATGTTAAAGTACCTAGTCTAAGAAATGCTAGTTATTTTTCAGGCAGTTAAGAAAACTTTAATTAAAAAGTGTATCAAGATATATATATATATATATATATATATATATATATATATATATATATTTGCATCTGTGTATTAACTTTTTCATGGAAAAATGGCAAAACAAAATATTAGCTGCAAAATTACCTTGAGATTTTAGAAAGACTTTAGAAGGGGATAGATGAATTACATGTCATCTAATTCAAAATGTTAGGATAGTTGAATGTGAATACTAGTATACCAGTTTTCTCCCACAGACCTTGAAGTGTGATGTAATAATTAGGTTAGTTGTGATAATAAATGGCAGATAAATTTGCATCTTAGATTGAATCAAGAAATGGAGGCCAAGAGCTATGACATTCAGTCTTAGCTCTGAAACTGAACCTTGGCTCTTAATTTTTTTTTTATTATTATACTTTAAGTTCTAGGGTACATGTGCACAATGTGCAGGTTTGTTACATAGGTATACATGTGCCATGTTGGTTTGCTGCACCCATCAACTCGTCATTTACATTAGGTATTTCTCCTAATGCTGTCCCTCCTCCAGCCTCCCACCCCTTGACAGGCCCTGGTGTGTGATGTTCCCCGCCCTGTGTCCAGGTGTTTGCATTGTTCATTTCCCACCTATGAGTGAGAACATGTGGTGTTTGGTTTTCTGTCCTTGTGATAGTTTGCTGAGAATGATGGTTTCCAGCTTCATCCATGTCCCTGAAAAGGACATGAACTCATCCTTTTTTATGGCTACATAATATTCCATGGTGTATATGTGCTACATTTTCTTAATCCAGTTTATCGCTGATGGACATTTGGGTTGGTTCCAAGTCATTGCTATTGTGAATAGTGCCGCAATACACATACGAGTGCATGTGTCTTTATAGTAGCATGATTTATAATCCTTTGGGTATATACCCAGTAATGGGATCAGTGGGTCAAATGGTATTTCTAGTTCTAGATCCTTGAGGAATCATCACACTGTCTTCCACAATTGATGAACTAATTTACACTCCCATCAACAGTGTAAAAGTGTTTCTATTTCTCCACATCCTCTCCAGCATCTGTTGTTTCCTGACTTTTTAATGATCACCATTCTAACTGGCATGAGATGGTATCTCATTGTGGTTTTGATTTGCATTTCTCTGATGACCAGTGATGATGAGCATTTTTTCATATGTTTGTTGGCCTCATAAATGTCTTCTTTTGAGAAGTGTCTGTTCATATCCTTTGCCCACTTTTTAATGTTTTTTTTTGGTAAGTTTTTTTAAGTTCCTTGAAGATTCCAGATATTAGCCCTCTGTCAGATGGATAGATTGCAAAAATTTTCTCCCATTCTGTATGTTGCCTGTTTATTCTGATGATAGTTTCTTTTGCTGTGCGGAAGCTCTTTAGTTTAATTAGGTCCCATTTGCCAATGTTGGCTTTTGTTGCCATTGTTTTTGGTGTTTTAGTCATGAAATCTTTGCCCGTGCCTATGTCCTGAATGATATTGCCTAGGTTTTCTTCTAGGGTTTCTCTGTTTTTAGGTCTAACATTTAAGTCTTTAATCCATGTCGATTTAATTTTTGTATAACGTGTAAGGAAGGGATCCAGTTTCAGCTTTCTACATATGGCTAGCCAGTTTCCCCAGCACCATGTATTACACAGGGAATCCTTTCCCCGTTTCTTGTTTTCATCTGGTTTGTTAGGGATCAGATGGTTGTAGATGTGTGGTGTTATTTCTGAGGCCTCTGTTCTGTCCCATTTGGTTACTGTAGCCTTGTAGTGTAGTTTGAAGTCAAGTAGCATGATGCCTCCAGCTTTCTTCTTTTTGCTTAGGATTGTCATGGCTATGAGGGCTGTTTTTTGTTCCATATGAACTTTAAAGTAGTTTTTTCCAATTCTGTGAAGAAAGTCATTGGTAGCTTGATGGGGCTGGCACTGAATCTATAAATTACCTTGGGCAGTATGGCTATTTTCACGATATTGATTCTTCCTATCCATGAGCATGGAATGTTCTACCATTTGTTTGTGTCCTCTTTTATTTAATTGAGCAGTGGTTTGTAGTTCTCCTTGAAGAGGTCCTTCACATCCCTTGTAAGTTGGATTCCTAGGTATTTTATTCTCTTTGTAGCAATTGTGAATGGGAGTTCACTCATGATTTGGCTCTCTGTTTATCCGTTATTAGTGTATAAGAACGTTTGTGATTTTTTTCACATTGATTTTGTATCCTGAGACTTGGCTGAAGTTGCTCTTCAGCTTAAGGAGTTTTTGGGCTGAGACGATGAGAATCTCTGGGACACATTTAAAGCAGTATGTAGAGGGAAATTTATAGCACTAAATGCCCACAAGAGAAAGCGGAAGAGACCTAAAATCGACAACCTAACACCACAATTAAAAGAACTAGAGAAGCAAGAGTAAACACATTCAAAAGCTAGCAGAAGGCAAGAAATAACTAAGACCAGAGCAGAACTGAAGGAGATAGAGACACAAAAAACCCTTCAAAAAAATCAATGAATCCAGGAGCTGGTTTTTTGAAAAGATCAACAAAATTGATAGACCGCTAGCAAGACTAATAAAGAAGAAAACAGAGAAGAATCAAATAGACACAATAAAAAGTGACAAAAGGGATATCACCACCGATCCCACAGGAATACAAACTACCATCAGAGAATACTATAAACACCTCTATGCAAATAAACTAGAAAATCTAGAAGAAATAGATAAATTCCTCAACACATACACCCTCCCAAGACTAAACCAGGAAGAAGTTGAATCTCTGAATAGACCAATAACACGCTCTGAAATTGAGGCAATAATTAATAGCCTACAAACAAAAAAAGTCCAGGACCAGACAGATTCACAGCCGAATTCTACCAGAGGTACAAAGAGGAACTGGTACCATTTCTTCTGCAACTATTTGAAAGAGTAGAGAAAGAGGGACTGTTCCCTAACTCATTTTATGAGGCCAGCATCATCCTGATACCAAAGCCTGGTAGAGACACAACAGAAAAAGAGGATTTTAGACCAATATCCCTGATGAACATCAATGCGAAAGTCTTTAAGAAAATACTGCCAAACCAAATCCAGCAGCACATCAAAAAGCTTATCAACCACAGGCAAGTTGGCTTCATCCCTGGGATGCAAGGCTGGTTCAACATACGCAAATCAAGAAACATAATCCATCGTATAAACAGAACTAATGACAAAAACCACATGATTATCTCAATAGATGCAGAAAAGGCCTTCAACAAAATTCAACAGCCCTTCATGCTAAAAACTCTCAACAAACTAGGTATTGATGGAACGTATCTCAAAATAGTAAGAGCTATTTATGACAAACCCACAGCCAGTATCATACTGAATGGGCAAAAGCTGGAAGCATTCCCTTTGAAAACTGGCACAAGACAAGGATGCCCTCTCTCACCACTACTATTCAATATAGTGTTGGAAGTTCTGGCCAGGGCAATCAGGCAAGAGAAAGAAATAAAGGGTATTCAATTAGGAAAAGAGGAAGTAAAATTGTCTCTGTTTGCAAATGACATGATTGTATACTTGGCTCTTAGTTTCAAAGAGATTTCAATGAGACTCTTTGTTTCTGTGTTTGAAGTATGCAATAACTCACAGGCTCATCATACAATTTATCTTCTCTTTTAGCATTAATCATGCTCCCTGATCTCTGCTCAGGGTATTGTATCATTGAAAAACATTTGGCAATCATTTTAGAATATAAGTAGAGGTGACAAGGCCTTTCATATTAGCAGCCCAGGCATTGGTTCCACTATGAAATTCAAAGATATTTATTCTATCTGGATATTTAACATTAAATAGTTACATTTTATAGGGTTGGGTGCAGTGGCTCACGCCTGTAATCCCAGTGCTTTGGGAGGACGAGGTGGATGGATCACAAGTTCAAGAGATCAAGACCATCCTGGCTAACATAGTAAAACCTTGTCTCTACTAAAAATACAAAAATTCGCTGGGCTTGGTGGTGAGTGCCTGTAGTCCCAGCTACTTGGGAGGCTGAGGCAGGAAAATTGCTTGAACCTGGGAGGCAGAGGTTGCAGTGAGCTGAGATTGTGCCACTGCACTCCAGCCTGGTGACAGAGCATGACTCCATCTCAAAAAAAAAAAAAAGTTACATTTTATAAACCTTGAACCTGTGAAATTGGCTGAATTGGTGGTTACATTATTCTTTTCATTCCTTAGGTGAAATTTTAATAATCCTAAATATTATTGAAATTTTTTTCTTCATAACATGGGTCTGATATTATTGATAATAGTACCAGGCCAGGTTAGATATTTAATTCATTCGTTATTAATTTGTGCTGAAATCTTGGATATCAGGTGTGTATAACTCTGGTCCTGTATTGAAGCTGCTTATGATATGTGTGGTGAGGCATCTAATTAGACCAATGACCACAGGAGATGCCGTCCATATGGACAGTCTCTGCTCTGCTCTGTCTGTATCTGGACACCAAACTGGCTGTCTGTCCTGGCATCTGTGAAGCATCAGGGCTGATTGCCAGATCCTCTTATGATCAGCCCTGCCTCACTAGAAGCAAAATATGGGGCATCTTCCACCTCAGGACATCCTTATTCCACCCCTTGGGGCCTCCCTTGTTAGAAATACTGTCTTGATTACTGTAGCTTTATTATAAGTCTTGCAGTCAGGTAGTGTTAGTCCTCTAACTTTGTTCTTCTTCAATATTGTGTTGACTATTCTGGGTCTTTTGCCTCTCCATATAAACTTTAATATCAGCTTGTTCATATCCTCAAAATAATTTGCTGGTATTTTGATTGTAATTTCATTGAATCTATAGACCAAGTTGGGAAAAATTAACATCTTGACAATATTGAGTCTTCAAATCCATGAACATGGAATATATCTCCATTTGTTTAGTTCTTTGATTTCTTTCATCAGAGTTTTGTAGTTTCCTTCAAATAGTTCTTACACATATTTTGTTAAATTTATATCTAAGTATTTCATTGTTCTTGGTGCTAATGCAAATGGTATTTTGTTTTTAATTTTAAATTTCACGTGTTCATTGCTAATATATAGAAAAACACTTGACTTTTGGCCGGGCACAGTGGCTCACGCTTGTAATCCCAGCACTTTGGGAGGCCGAGGTGGGCGGATCACGAGGTCAGGAGATCGAGACCACGGTGAAACCCCGTCTCTACTAAAAATACAAAAAAAAAATTAGCTGGGCGAGGTGGCGGGTGCCTGTAGTCCCAGCTACTCGGAGAGGCTGAGGCAGGAGAATGGCATGAACCTGGGAGGCGGAGCTTGCAGTGAGCCAAGATCGCGCCACTGCACTCCACCTGGGTGACAGAGCGAGACTCCATCTCAAAAAAAAAAAAAAAAAAAGAAAAACACTTGACTTTTGTATAATCACCTTGTATCCTGCACCCTTGCTATAACCACTTATTCATTTCAGATTTTTTTTCTTTTTCTTTTTTTTTGTGCTTATTTTGGGATTTTCTGTGACAGTAATGCCACCTGTGAATAAAGGCAGCTTTACTTCTTCCAAATTTGTTTACCTTTTAGTTCCCTTTCTAGCGTGATTACATTAAGCAGAACACAAACATTTATTTTTTGCTCATATTACATGTTAGCAATTATCATCTGTTGCCATGGATCTGGTCTATGTCTTTGCTTCATTCTGGGACCTAGATGGAAAGAACCAACCCTGTCTGGAGTAAAAAATGAGCAAGAGCTCTAGTGGAATCACAATTTCCCTCACAGATTCTCCTCAGAACAAGCACATCACCACTTCTGCTCACATGCTATTGGCCTAAGCAACTATCACATGTCCTGAGGTGGCATTATGAATCACAGATCAATGAAACTCTTACATAGGAGGGGGCAAATGTTTGGAGATAAGATTAAGGAATTAATATACCTATAGTGTCTAATATCTATCATATGGTAAATGCTAAGTATTATTATTATTTTTTATTTTATTTTATTTTATTTTATTTATTTTATTTCATTTCATTTTATTTTATTTTTGAGACAGAGTCTGGCTCTGTTGCCCAGGCTGGAGTGCAGTGGCATGATCTTGGCTCACTGCAAGCTCCTCCTCCTGGATTCATGCCATTCTCCTATCTCAGCCTCCCAAGTAGCTGGGACTAGAGGCATCCACTAACATGCCTGGCTAATTTTTTGTATTTTTTTTTTTTTTTTTTTTTTAGTAGAGACAGGGTTTCACCATGTTAGCCAGGATGGTCTCAATCTCCTGACCTCGTGATCCACCCGCCTTGGCCTCCCAAAGTGCTGGGATTACAGGTGTGAGCCACTGCGCCCAGCCTATTATTATTATTATTACTATTAATTTCTCTTTCTCTGTACCTGCCAGAAAAATTCCCAACCCTGGATTAGTGGTACTGTTCACTTTTCTCTACTTTAGCCAATCAGTGAAAATGACTGAAAAAGCTACATCAGCCTAGAATGATGCCCCTATAAAATCATGACCTCAACATCAGTTGGGTCTCTGGAGCTGGAGATGCTTACCAACATTTTCACTTTTCCTGCTTCAATATCCCATTCTATTCCCCTCAATGTCTACTTTAAACTTTCACTGTTTTCCTCCAAGTTAACGAAAAGATCCTCTTCCACTTGCTTGTCTACAGATGACTTGCCCACTTGACAACCATAATTGGGAAAATTGAGCTCATTTGATGGAATCTCATTTCCATTTCCTAGCTTGGCAAACCAAACTACAAATTTAGCAAACCCCATTATCAGCCTTAATTCTCTTTGTCTAGGCTCTAATGATTAAATGTCTATTCTACTGAAGTGCAACTTCATCTATGTTCTTCATGCTATATATAGATTTCTGCCTTCTTTTTTTTTTTTGAGACAGAGTCTTGCTCTGCCGCCCAGGCTGGAGTGCAGTGGCGCAATCTCGGCTCACTGCAAGCTCTGCCTCCCGGGTTCACGCCATTCTCCCGCCTCAGCCTCTCCGAGCAGCTGGGACTACAGGCGCCCGCCACCACGCCCGGCTAATTTTTTTGTATTTTTAGTAGAGACGGGGTTTCATTTATCCCCCATTTTCTACTGTTTTCAACTTTTTTCTTATTCTTTTCCTTCCCATTAATTCGTTAAACTTGTTCTTGACCTATTATTGTACATCTATTATAATATGTATTCTGATTTAGACATGGTACTTGTACATAACTTTTATACTTCTATTTATTGTATGGTCTAAAGGATGTTTGAACCATGTATACATCTGCATATCCCCTGTACTGCTTAACATAGTATTGTAGATATGCTATGTGTTTCAGACATATTTGTTGAGTGAATACACAGTGACCCCTAGAAGCCTCCAGTAGTCAGCAATGCCTTCTCAAGGTCAGGCTACTTACTGCCAGCCCTCCTGCTAACTTTATATTCTATACTTTAGGTTGCCATTGTAAATGGCCATAGTCTGATTTGATAAAACAGTTAATACTTATTATAGCAGTTACTATGTCACAGATTTCATTCTAAAAGCTACATCTATTAACTAATTTAAATCTTTACAGTAACCGTAAGAAGTGGGTGTTACTAGCTTTATATCTGAGGAAATGCTGATACAGAGGGGTTGTTGTGTCTTTTTTAATATAAAGGTGGAAAGAGATTTAAAAATATAGATAGGTGATAGATTAAAAGTAGATATAGGTGTAGATTTAATCTTATTCTAGCTAGTAAACAATACGACTTTGTATCCTGCCTTAGGTTTATTTTTATAGTAATTGATGAAGTCCACATATAGTTATCCTTAATGAACCTGAACGTTAGCAGAAATACCACTTAACTGTGTGTGTATCAGAATATAAATGAAATGCTCTTCTCCCTCCACTCTTGTGAAATGCCTGATGAAGCTTAAGCATTTAACTTTCCTGTTGCTCTACTCATTCTCCTGTTGCCACAGCAACTAAAAATGTTCATTCCACTGCTCTTGCAGGTACCTTACAAATACAGTTCTTTTTTCTTTTTTTTAATAAAAGAAAATCATATTTAAAAAAAAATGTGGTCAACATGGAGAGCTACCATTCGTGTGTTTCTTCAGCCCCAATGAACAAGTCTTAATTTTTCCTAGTAAAATTCTGTCATTTTAAGCATCATGTCCTGCATAATATTGGAACTGGAAAAATCAGGCTTTTATTATTCTAGAATTAAGACATGTATACTCACAAAGTACAAAAGCGTATTTAGTCAGGATTTTCCAGAGAGATAGACCAATTAGATAGATAGATAGATGATTGATAGATAGATAGATAGATAGATAGTTAGATAGACAGATGAAAGATAGATATGAGTAGGGATTTATGAGAGGAACTGGCTCACATGATGATGGAGGCTGAGAATTCTCATGATAGGCTGTCTGCAAGCTGGAAAAGCAGGAATGCTGGTAGCATGGCTGAGTCTAAGTTCAAAGGCCTCAGAACCAAGGAAGATGGTGATGTAACTCTCAGTTTTGAGAACCCTGAGGCTGCTGGTACAAATCCAAGAGTCCAAAGGCTAGCAGAACCTGAAGTTCTGCTATACAAGGGCAAGAGAAGGGCTCCCCAGCTCTGGGAAGGAGAGTGAATCTAGCTTTCCTTTGCCTTTTTCTTTGGGCCCCCTCCAGATTGGATGGTGCTCACTCACATTGTGGGCGGATCTTCACCCACTCAACTCACCAACTCACCTGCCAATCTCCTACAGGAATATTGTCATAGAAACACTCAGAAATATTTTATCAGCTGTGTAGATATCCTCTAATCCAGTCAAGTTGACACCTAATATTATCATATTACCTGTAACTTACCTGTAATGTTTCTATCATCTCGAAAGGGACAGTAACCCTCTGAAAGTTTGCCTTTACAATCTTATGTTCCACGATTTAGGAAAAAGACATATATAGTTCCTTTGCCATTTTCAAGCTTTTTGTTTTCTTCACTTAGATTTTTAAAAAAGATTTTTAAAAAAGATTTTCTAGTATATTAGTAAATTATAAAATTGAAATAAGTTATAGCTGAAATACTGTGGCTTTAATTAGGGCTATTTTGGTTGCAAATGGCACAAATATAACCCATGCTTGATTAAGAAAAGGGAAATGTATTATAAGCCAGCTTGAGCACCCCTGGAACCCAAAGGTAAAAACATAGAAAAGTGAAAAAAGAAAATTGAATGATATTCCCAAACAATGCCTGGATGCTCTCTATCACTTATCTCCATTTTCTTTGCTCTTTGGCTCTGTGCTTCTCTCTCACTGCACAGCAGCTTTAGTCGTGTTGGAAACATGGGCAATGACAGCATTGGAATTTTACCTCTTATGGCCTAAGTCAGTAGAGAGATAATGTGCTCTTTTTCCTCCAAGCTAAACGAAAAAAAACCAACAAAATTAAAAAGAGGGGAAAAATGTCTCATTGGTCCAATTTGGGTGAGATGCCACCAAAAGAACAATCAGCACCGTCCAGGAGGCAGAGTCACATAACTTACATGATAGCTGACTTGATTTATCACAGCAGGATTGATATTTCCACCTCTTCAAAACTCATCTTTCACTTGGCTTCCTAAACACCATTCACTCTCTGTTGTCTCTTTATCCTTCTGTATGTGTATGCTCAGTCTTCACTGTTTGTTTCTCCATATCTTCCTGACTGATTCACACTGCAATGCAGTGCCCAGGGCTCAGTGCTCTTTGTGGTTCTACTTACATTCACTTCCATGGTGGTCCTAAACAGGGCCCTCTTATTATTAGTATGTCATCTACATGCTGCATTTTCTATTTTTATTTCTACCTCAGATCTCTTCCTTTCTTATATTTCTTTAAGTTTGCTGTCTTCAGTTGATATTTCCAACTCAATATATCTAAAACAGGATTCTTTAATCACCCCAACCTCTCCTTTGTAACTTTTGAGCTTCTTGTTATTCCCATAGTCTTAGTTAAATTTAGGCCACCCATCCTTCCATTTCTTCAGGCCAGAAATATTGGAGTCATCCTTGGTTTTTCATTGCCTTTGTGTTCTATTGTCTTCTGATATTAATAAAATTCTTAGGCCAATCTGATTGTCATTTCTTCATAACTTAACTGGGTTTTCCTCACTAAAATGTCTAAGATATTTTATCTTTCTCCTTGGTGTTCTACAACGTCACACTACTGTGTCCAGGTGTGTGTCTTTTTCTTTTTATCATGGTCAGTAGTACACAGGTCATTTCAACCTTTAGAACATGCTTCTTTTCACTCTGAGCAACTTCTTTGCATTATTTTATAATTTCTTCTCTCAGTTCTCTTCATTCTCCTTTCCTTTACTCCTACTATTCAGGTACTAGATCCATAATTAAGTGTTTATGTCTTTATATATTTTTTAAATTTTGTACTATATTCTGGTTGACTTTTCAAATCTTATCTTTTTTTTTTTTTTTTTGAGATGGAGTCTCGCTCTGTCGCCCAGGCTGGAGTGCAGTGGCGCGATCTCCGTTCACTGCAAGCTCCGCCTCCCGGGTTCACGCCATTCTCCTGCCTCAGCCTCTCCGAGTAGCTGGGACTACAGGCGCCCGCCACCACGCCCGGCTAATTTTTTTGTATTTTTAGTAGAGACGGGGTTTCACCGGGGTCTCGATCTCCTGACCTCGTGATCCGCCCACCTCGGCCTCCCAAAGTGCTGGGATTACAAGCATGAGCCACCACGCCCGGCTCAAATCTTATCTTTTAATGCCTACAATGACTGAAGAAAAAGTGTTTCTGCTTTAGAATCCTAAACATAGCCAGAATACCATTCAAGCATAATGAGAGAATATAGCTATAACCAAACTTAGAAAATTAATATGGCAAATGTCCTTTCTTTGGAAATCTCCTGAGGATTCTCTTCAAGAAAATAACGGTGACAACTAAAAACAAAAATGAAAACAATTTGGGCAACAATTTCTATATCAAAGAGTAATAAAGGGAAATAATTAACAGCACAACTGGTGTGTGGCAGCCTAGAGAGCTGGCACTCAAGCTTGGAGAAGGATGGAAGCTATGGGAGGGAGGTCCCTGAGAGGGGGAAAAAAGGACACCACAGAATTACCAGTAGATGGAGAGCTTAGAAAAAAAGTGAGGATATAATACAAGTACACAATTTTAGAATTAACACCCTCACCCTCCTCACCACCATAATAAAGTTGGAGTATGCAATAATTAGGCACAGAGACTAAGCAATTAAAATAAATGATCTCAAAGGGCTAAAAATTAGGCTTTGAGTGCTAACTTACTTACATGGTTAAACTCAACCAGTAAGAAACTAGCATAATATTCAACCAATCAATAGAATACAGCTATCAATTTCATGCCAAGGTTGGTTCCAGCAGCACATTCATAGTTCCTTTTTCTGAGTAAACTACAGTCTGGTAGAGAATCAAGACGTGAATGAGATGATACTATTTGCCACAAGAATTTAGAGAAGGGAGACCCCATGTGGCACAGGGCTTGTGCATGTACAAGTGAACCTTTCAGAGCTGGGCAGACTTTCTAGTGCAGGCCAATGTCTGTGAAATAAGCATCTTTCTCATTGGCCACTCCATCCTTAATTCACAGCAACACGGACACTAAATAAAGGTTTGATGCCATATTGTCTTGTTCTTGGAAGTAACAGCTTTCCTATTATAAGTATCAATTTTCTTTAAACGTACAAAGTTCTTCTGCCTGGGTCTTCATCAGTAGTTTCTGGAGAAAAGCAATATTTTAAGATCGGAATACTCCACTATGTCTTGTGGAATTCCAATTTGGGTCCTATCAGGAGTTCTTAAAAGTCTGACATTTTACACTCTGCCTTGCCCTAACCCAGTGCTTTCTATTTCTAGGCTTTCAAAAGATCTTTCTACCTCCACTGTCCCTGTTCTTTTTGTTTGTGATATAGATTGATTTTCTTTAATATCGTGTTTCTACTGTCTGTCTTTTCTTGCCCCAGCCTGATTCTCCTGAGGTTACAAACCTCTAACAATCTTTAGTATCTAATCGTTTTTAGTCTTATATTCAGCCTGTGCCATTTGTTTTTCTTTCTCCTTTTGTCCAATCTTTTCAGCTTCATTTGCCTTGTTCTTCTTTGTCCTGCTTTGTTTTTCATTCATTCATTTATTCATTCATAAATATTAAACACTATACTAGGAGTGGGAATAAAAAATGAATAAGAAATAGTCATTCTAAAATATTTCACAATCCAATAGATCTTTAAGTGGAAGTTAGAGTAAATGTAAGACCTTCAATTGAGCTAAGAAAAATGGTCTGGCAATGCCTAAGACTTAACACGAAAATGGGAGAAAAAAGTTTTGCCTAGGATGCCTGAGTAAAGCTTTATAGAGCTGGTACAAAGTGAACTGAATTTTGAGGGATGAGTAAGAGTTTAAGAAAAAAAGAAAAACAGGGACTAGAGTAAGAAGGGAAAGGTATTCTAGGTGAAGGGAAGAGAATCTACAGTTACAGAATGAGTTAGATGTCTGTGAATATCTTACTACCAGTAGTTACTCTAGCTATATTTGATTCTTTCCTTCCTGGGAAAGCAAAGTGAATCCCATCAACATCTCTAATGTTGCTGGTGGAGTGGTCAAAGACATTTTTTTTAATAGCTCTCATTTGGATAGTTTATATCCACTCCGATTGAAACTCCTCATTCTTCATCCTCTTCTCCCAGGATTTCTTAGGGGTACTATATTATTACCAAATATTGGATGTAGTGAAATTTGTTAACAAACTCATCCTTTGGAAATATTAAACAGGTTAGTTGTAATGACAGTTATTAACGGGGATTTTCTCAGCCTGTATTTTGAGATGCTCAAACAATAGTCTTTGAGGGCAACTTACCAAATGCATTAAAGGAAGTCATTTGGAAACTTCTTTACTGCTTTCAGAAATAAGAGAATTGAATTTCTCTCTTGCAGCCAATTCTCTTCAGCCACACACACACACAAATGAAGGTTTACTAACACTCTTTCTCTTGAGAACACTATCTACTGTGAGTGGTGCCAACAGCTGAAAGCATCGAGCCTGCCCTCGCGCTGTGAGAACACAGCTCTCTCCCAGGGTCTGCCCAGATGCTCATTAAAATCCAATGAGTACCCAACAAGGATGTGTTGTTTAGTCCAACATCATAGTTTTTATAAATAAAAGAATTTCAACTCGGTGTGGGAAGATGGACAAAGTCGAGCACCATGGTAACTGGGTCAAATGAACTCTTTAAACAGACTATCCACAAATGAATGGATGTTGACTGTGCATGCCATTTAAGGCATCACAGCTTAACATGCTCCTGCCCTGTGTAACTTCTGCTGGTCCCCAACCTTGAAAGCTTTCATGTTTCCTTCTGTACTCACTCCATCTTTGTGCCTCCCATAATTGACTATTTCACTCCTCCCTTCTTTTTCTATTTCTGTAAATTACGATGTTTTTCTCCTATCAGTTTGGCCTCTTTAAAATATCTCATATAACTATTCAACAGGTTTACTTCTTTCACAACTTCTGCATCCATAAGCTGTAACTATCTTTTCCTGTGTTTATTCCACACATGAGAAAAAGCCACTTGACTAATGTCCTTGTCAAACAACACATATAACCACCACAATACTCTCTTCTTAAGCACAGTAGAAATCAGGGGGAGATTAGTATACAGGAGGGGACTAAAAATAGTCCCTACTTTTAAGGAGCTTAAAATCCATTGGGCTGTCACAAATAATACTTTTATTAAGCCTCACTGTGTGAGGAAAATGTTTATTTCTCCCAAAGAATGGTTGTGTTTTCTTTTGGCAGATATTGGAAATTATAGTATTTAGAATCGTTCTCTTGTTTGCTCTTGCTGCCAGAATGCTGAGCACCAAATGTAACGTTTTCAGACTATAATTACTTAAGCTTCAATTGCTTCCTTTTTTTGGTATGGCTTTGACTTTATACGGTTATTATAAATGGGTACATATTATTATAGGGTTAAACTTTTCTTATGCTTTTTAGGAGTGACATTGGATTTAAATAACTAGACAAACCTTTAGCTTTGACTTGGATAAAAATATAAGACATGCTCATCAAATTTGCACATGAGAAGAGGCTAGGAAAGAGCATTGCAGTATTTGGTATAATGCTGGGTAGATAGGGGCTTCATTCTTCAGGATTCCAGAGAAGTGACATCATGAGAAAAGCAGTTAGAGTGGGATGAAGCCAAGGTTACACAGTAGGTGATGGGTGGTGAAGGAATGTCAGTGGGTAAATAACCTTGCAGAGAGGGGTAGGGATTTGCATCAAGTAAATTATAGTTGTACGGGCCAGGAGTGAATTCTTAAGGCATAGAAAGTGAGATTTTAAGTACTTTCCAGGTGTGTATCATTTGGGGGAAGGAATATGCTTTTAGTAATGATTTTAAGAACGTTTTCCTTTCAGATACTTTTTCTACAAGGCTCTTGTGGTCAATCTGATGTTTATTTGAATTTGGGGATATATTCAGATGAAAAGAAAGCTGCTTGGCTTTGGGACGGTAACAGTACAGAGACTCAGAATGTAGAGAGGTCTCAGGGGCTAGAAGAACAGTTTAGAACTGATGCAGGGAATACTAAAAGGAAAAACAACACATTGGTTGGAGTTCATGTTGAAAATCTAAATAAAAAATTATGGATTGGGGTAGACATAGAAAAGAATGGGAGGTTTTCATTAATGCATGAGTTAAAAGTATGATGTGCATTTCAAAGAGTGGATGCCTTCAGGCAGTTTGCTGAGAAGGCAGCAAGTAAAACAAACAGGTGTTGGTCTGGGTGTACTGCATTCAGTTCTGAACATACAAAAAATAAGAGAAATTTCTTTTTGTAAATGAGCACAATACAGCACATAGTGGCCAAATGGAAAAGCAATTATAAATAATGTTATGGTAAATAAGGAATGGTTAAGCCACTATATACTTTTAACTCAAAGAAGAAAAAAATGGAATGAGAGGTAAGATCATTATTTTTAAGTATTTGAAGAGAAATAGTCTGGCTTCAGGGAGGGAGCATATGATTTGAAGGCAGAGAAAAAGTGTAACCAGATCTGTGATCCGTCACCTACCTACCACCTACCAAGTATTGCCTCAACAACACCCCTAGGCTCTGTGATAAGTGGAGAGAGAGCATCTTGTTCTGCACATGGCAATTAGCAGGCCCTCCACAAATGTGATTTTATTCCTGTAATTAAGAAAATATGAGAAATCAATATGCATATTTTCTACAGTCCCAAAGGGTTAGGTCTAAAACCAATGTATAGTACCTACAAGGAGAAAAGTTTTGCTGAATTAAAAATATAAAATATACACTTTTGAAAATAAAGTGGGCTTTCTGAGCAGATGATTTTGTTTTCCAGCCCAGACAGTGTTCAAATCCAAACTTTCTTATCCCAAGGTAACCTAAGAAATCTGTGATCTAAGTGACAGCTCCTATTTTGAGACTTCTATTAGGATTTAGGTAAAGGGACTTTTTTTGGTCTTCTCTTAGAAATTAGAGATGAAGGAGATGGAGAAGGGATGGAACTGCACAGGTAGAAACAGAAATTGGGTAAAACCAGAAAAAAAGAATATGTTGCTCTATGAAGCTGGTACCAATAAAGAAACAAAGGCCCACTTGAAATATAGTAGTTTGAGGGAAAAGTTTATACAGTTTTCATTTACAAAGTTGAGTTGTTAGTGGCAGAATGTATCAGAGTCATGAATGTACCATAGTATGTGAGCAGTGGCACCAAAGTAAGTTACCAGCAGCTAATCCACACAGGTTTGTAGCAACCTCAATTCTTGCCCCCTCAGAAGAAATAATTCAACTGAGGGGCATAAGGTAGCGGGAGAAACTGAGGCAGGTTTTAGAGCAAGAGTGAAAGTTTATTAGAAAGCTTTAGAGCAGGAATGAAAGGAAGTAAAGTACACTTGGAAGAGGGCCATGTGGGTGACTGCAGAGATCAAGTTTGCAGTTTGACATTTTGACTTGGGATTTTATATGTTGGCATATTTCCTTGGTCTTGTGTCCCTTCTCTCCGGATTCTTCCTTTGGGCTGGGCTGTTAACATGTGTAATGGCCTGCCAGCACTTGGGAGGTGTGCATGCACAGTATGTTTACTGAAGTTGTACCCATGCTTACCTGAGGTGTTCTTCCCTTACCAGTCAAGTGTCCCTAGGAGGTCATACCAGTTAAACTCCACCATTTTGCCTCTTAATGTGCATGTTTGAGCCCACTCACCCAAGTCCTGAGACCTTATCAGGAAGCTGCTGATTAGTAGTTTCAGGTGTTTTTGTTTATTGGGAGACTGTCTTTGCCTGATGTTGGGAAATTATTATTTTAGAGAGACAGTTCACAACCACCTGACCATCACGTGTTGGTCACTTAACATTCCTGGTGTGTGTGTGGGTGCACCTGTGTGTCAGGGGGAGCTGTCTCCTGTTTTGCTCATGTCTGACTAGCTACCCACTGTAACAGAGTGAGAAAGAACCACAGTCCAACATTAGGGACAGAAAAGAACAACCTTCATCTGGAAAGGGAGCATCATGTGGAGAAGATCACATTGAAAAGAAGAGGGACCATTGGTCGAGAGGCTACAGCTCTAGGAGACCTCACAGGGACAGCATCAAGGAAAGTATACCTTGATCTCACTCTCCTCCCTCCTTGGGGTCCCCGTTAGCCAAAGACAAGTGAAAGCTGGTGGGTAAGGAAGCATGTTGATGTTTTCCAAATGGGTCATCTTCCCAGGGCAGAGAGAAAGGTAGATCTTCTTAGTGAAAAATGTTTAAATAGAGTTAAACAATCTTTTTTTGATGCTTTTCAAAATCACTTTCTAAAGGCATTCAAACTAGAAACAGGTAGTGAAATCTCTCTTGACAAAAGAAAAATATATTCTTATGTTTAACTCCCTTTTCTCTTTCCAAATTACTTTCTCCTCTTGAGTCAGCCACTACTATCAGTTCCACCACTGTCCTCAGAGCTCTGTGACTGGATCTACAGATGGGACTCCATAGCTGATTCAGGTCTGTAGCTGTTCCTGAGAAATTTCTGAGGAGCCAAGTTGGGTTTCTGTGAGTTCTTTCCCACTGCTCAGGTCCCCTTTTCAGTTGGCTAGTCACAGGGTACCATTTTTTCCTTCTGATACATTAAAACTGCATCCCTGCATCCTGCTTGTGATTCTAGGCAGCCATGCAGTTCCTGAGCCTTGTTACTCTCTCTCTCTTTCTTCTTGTTGTCACTGCCATTCATTTATTTATTCATTGATTTGTTCTTTTAAAATAGATTGAGAACCTACAATAGGTACACATTGGGGATACAGTGGTAGATATACCAGGCATGTTCTTTAACTTCATGCAGCTTATTTTATCTTATTCATTTTATAATATTTAAATATCCTAGAAATTTTCAAAACGTAACCATGTTCAAGACTTCCTTTATAAACTTAAGATATACAAATATTCATTTCAGATCAGGTATTCTAATTTTCGACATGGAAAATATGCCCGCATTGCAATTTGAAGGGCAAATATGTCTGCATTAGTGGTCAAACAATAGTTTGAAATGCCTGCTCCCTAATTAATTGTCACTGTTAGCTTACAGTTTTATTTAGTTTGATGACAATAAGGATAGAATGTAAATTTAATTGAAGTACCATAAAATTGAGATATTAGAACATTTTATGAATGAGAGCCAGTTCTTAGAGTTTGCCTGTAAAATATACTCAGAGTTATGTGTAAGCTCTAGAGAATTAGGATGTGTATTAAAAATTTATCTGGTCCAACCACCTTTCGCAGGTCAAGAAATTTAATTTCCATGGATATAAAAAGAGAAAACAAGATATTCAATAGAAGCCCCCTACATTTACTCTCTATATCTAAAAATCTTCCTTTAGGATTTGGATTTTCAGCAGCAGGTATATAAGGCTGAGTTGACCTTGACTTTTTTATGCCATTATGAACTTGGGTTGTCACTATCATTCCTTGTCTTTATCTAAGTCGTACATCCATAATTTCTGGGATTAATTGAACCCCAGGAGCCCTATCCATAGACCCCATGAAACTGCTTCTGAGCAGAATCTATAGATTTCCTGAAGGAAACAAAGAGGATTTTTTTAAAACAAAGACCAAATAACATTATGCGTAGATACTGTATACCAGTATCTCCTAAATGGGCTAACTGACCTCCAGGAAATTCTTAAATATACTAGCTTTGGGGATTTAATTCAATTTAATTTTTTTCTGGCTTTAACTTTAATGCTCATCTAAAAATTAATATAAGCTAATTCATAGCCATTTAAATAATCACCATACAATGGAGCACTGCTATGCAATATTAGATTCCCTATTTGTCTTTGGTCTAAGATTGAACTTGCCAAGTGACATTTGCTATAGGCACTGAGATTGTAGGTACTATAGCTATATTTTGAAAAAACGCATTAGATAGACCTTATTTGTATACATGCCACTTACATGTTGTATTATTTCTATGTGTGCCAGTAAATAAGCAATGAAGTTGCTTCTGTACCTGATTTGAGCCAGGATTAAATTGTGCATTAATTCATTCAAGTATTCACTTGGCTAGGAACGGGGCTAGGTGAGGGGATATAGAAATAATGATGAAGTTTACATTCCATTGTGGGAGTGAGTGAAAGGATCAGAAAATATACAACTAAGTAAATAAGAAAATAAAGGCACATAACCAAGAAAACATAAGTTAGTAATACTTGCTGCAGATTTCAGTGGAGCCACATGACAACCCCATCTTAACATGAGAGATTTAAAAAGTTATTAAGTGACACTACAATAAAACTTGCTCTTGTGGATAGCTTACTGGCAGAATTTTAGTTAAATGTGGAGTCTGATTATCATGAACCCAGAAACAAAACTTTGAAATTATGTATACCATTCTGTAAAGCATGCTAACATAAACAGGCATTCTTTACATTAGTATTACTGAAATGAAAACAAGGAAACTGATTAAATGTAGAAATAGACCTGTCTACATTTCTCTAATATTAAGTCTGACTTCTGCTATTTGTTTTAGCACATCAATATCATCTGTCACATTGAATTAATGTTTTAATTATATTGGATTTTTTGCAAATTTATATCTAATTTGTAATTTTGATTTCAATGTGATAATTGTATAAAAGCTCTAGGTATGAGATGATTATACCTTGTCCTATAGATATTTATTAATTAACATAATTTATGTCAAAACTAGAGGTTCCTAATTTTATTTTCTTTAATGTGAGTTGTTAACAAAAATACTTATAACATTTGTTGTTGTTAAGAATGTGGTAAAATACTTTTAGAGACTAAGGAAAGAATGAATTACTACAACCTTTTGAGATAATAATCTGGCAGAATCTATTGAAATTCAAAAGGCTCATACCATTCAACTCACTTTTGGGAAACTATCAGAAATAAAAGCATCTTTATATGTAGTTTTATAAAGATTATCATTGCAGCATTTCAGGTAATGCCAAAAACCAAAAAGCAAAATTTTAGCAAATCAAACTTAACAATCTATAAAAAGAAAAATACGTCATTACCAACCAAACTTTATCCCAGGATTTTAACGTTCATTTTGTCTTTTTTCATTTTTATTCTTTTGTGAGGTACAATGGAATTTTCTTGAGGCTTTGTCATGTGTGATAACAACAGTTCTGATGGCTAGTGGAATTTGTAATTGTGTGCTCTTGTGTTTTAAAACTTTCTCAGTTTTAATTTATACTAAGGCAAAAGTACTGGTAGATCTAACTCAAATAAAAAAAGCACTTTGGAGCCCACAATATTTTTTATTATAAAATGTTTTTTATTTTAGAAGTTTCTAATATTATTGCTAGTGTTTGTGAATCTAAGAGTTGTAATTTCTTTAAATCAACTGACTTTTAATACACTAGCTTCCTTTGGGTACTTTCTGATAAAGATTATTCTTTAAAAATATATTTATTGTGACATATTTCAAACACATTTATAAATATGGGAATTGTGTAACAAAGAGGCTTGTACCAACAACTCAGCTCTAGAAATAATCTTCCATAATTGCTTCTGATTTTTTAAAATCAACCTCATCCTTTAGAACACTATTTGATTTACAGAAACATCGAGAAGATAGTAAAGAGAATTTTCATATATCCAAATTTAGTTTCCCCTATTACTAACATATTTGTCAATTAATAAACCAGTGTTGATATATTATCATTAACTAAAATCCATCTTTTGCTTCAAATTTGAAATGATGTGATAAAAATGGAACTTTATATCTGTTGTCTTCATCCCAAAATTATGTAACCCCCGTCTAATCATGAGAAAAACATGAGAAAAATTCCAGTTGATAGGATCCTACAAAATACATCACTAGTATTCCTCATAATAGTCATAGTCATAAAAAAACAGAAATGTCTAAGAAAATGTCAAAATTCATTAGTTTTTTAAAATCTTTTTTTCTATTCCAGGATTCCATTCACAATGCCATATTACGTAGAGTACCATGTCTCCTTAGGCTTCTCTTGGTTGTGACATTTTCTTAGACTTTTCTGTTTTTTATGACCATGACTATTTTGAGGAATACTTAGTGATGTATTTTGTAGGATCCTACTATCAATATGATTAATATGATTTATCACCTTTGATGTTGACTTTCATCACGTGGCTATGGTGGTATTTGCCAGATTTCTATAATGTAAGGTTACTTTCCCCACACCCTTTTATTTTTATGGTACTGTATGGAAAAAACTCATTATAAGAGTTCTCCCTCCTTGAAGGTGAAGTGTCCACATAAATTATTTGGAATTTTTCTTTATGCATAGCAGATTTGTCCTTTAGCCTCTATGTATTGATTTAGTCAATTATTTATTCATATGACTGATTGCTGTGGTTTGGACGTGTCCCCAAAATTTCATGTGTTGGAAACTCAAGACCTAAATTTATATGTTGTTTGAGGATGGGGGCTTTGGGAGGTAATTAGGATTCAATAAAGTTTTCAGAATGGGACACCCCACCCCCTGTGATGGCACTGGTAGCTTTACAAGAAGGGGGAAAAGAGACATGACATGCACGTTCTTGCTTTCTGGCCATTTGATGCCCTCCGTCATGTGATGATGCTGCAAGTAGGGTCTTACCAGAGGCTGTCACCTTGATATTAAACTTCCCAGACTCCAGTACTGTAAGAAATAAAGATATGTTTATTATAAATTACCCAGTCTCAGGGATTCTGTTTTAGTAACAGAAAATGGACTAAGACTTATGGATATTTATTTTATATGTTGTGTTATAAATTTTTACTACTTTGCTTATCTTGTTGCTCTAATTGTTCCAAAACTTGGCCATTGTCTGTTATTTATTTGGTTTCTATGTGCCTTTAACATGCTTCTATCAATGTGTAGTGGGGTGCTTTATTGGTGTGAGGGTGGAGAAGTACTTTCTCACTTTCTGGCACTTATGTGAGATGCTACATCATCTCATTTTGCCCCAGTCCTAGAACTGGCCATTTATTCAAGGAGCTTCCTTTTACTGGAAATAGTATTAGAAACCCAGACCTGGGTTGTTGAGTCCCAATAATTTTTAAGGGTTTGTATTAACTGGTGCAAAATTCATTTAAATATTGTGTATAATTATCCCTACAGATGTTTGGAAGAAAGCAGTGTATTGAAAAGAGCACAGGCGGACTTTGTTTTGAGTCAAAGCTCTTTATTTTAGGGGCAGTGTGACCTTGAGATACTTAGCTACTCTTCTGATTACTTCTTCCAGCTTACTCAAGCCAGACAAACAAAACTTGTGTTTCTTTGTAACTTTCCCAAAGCAAAGGAAAATCTTGTGACAAATATCATGCAGAAAAAAATATATACATGTATATATATATGTGTGTGTGTGTTTAAAATAAAATACTATACCTTAATGGTATCTCATAATCTACTGTAATTATTTACTCAGACACTGTAATATTACATACATTTTATCCTTTAATTCTTACAACAACACTATTTGTATTATCTGTATTATTCTTTCCTCCATTTTAGACATAAGGAAACTGAAACCCGGGTTAATTTAACAAGTGTGAAGTTTCTAACATCGTGGCAGTTACGTATTCAGTTCTAATTAATGTTATTCCTCTTGTCCTTTACTAATGTGAACAAACAATGATTAAAGAGTAAACTTTTGGCCTGTCTCATGGGCCAGGGAGTTGCTTGCTAGATGTTACTTGTTTGCCAGAGTGTCTCACAGAGTCAAGCATGCTGTGGGGGTTAGTGAGTCCACTGGCTGGAAGCCATCCCCTTCTTGCCAGAGTTAAAGTGGCCTATATAAACTTTTTTCTGGAGCTGGTACACCAAAGGCATAAGTAACAACAACAGCCATCAAAGTAACAGTAATATTTGACAGTACTTGAGATTTGACTTTATACCAAGCACTATGTTAAATTAATATTAATATTCATCATCTTATTTCATTGTCACAACAAATTTGCAAGGTCTAACTAGCCCATGTTTTCTTTTAGGTGAGAAAACTGAAGCTTGGAGTGATTAATTTTATTTCTGTAAGTAATGCAAATTGTAAGTTGCAGAGTCAGTGTTTGCAGCCAAGAGTGTGTGATTTCAAACCTGTTTTCTTAGCTATTATACATGGGAGAACAGCACTTGTTGGCAAGCGAAGGATGCTATGGGCATTTTTTAGAACTTAGTAACAGCAACAAGCTTCCCTTAAGTTCTAGGGTTGCAAATATTTGTGCAATGCAAATGAAGAGCAGGGCTTGTGAGGATTGTAGAAAGGTAATTGATGAAGGCTTTAGGCTTAAAGTCTGAATACTGAAAAACTAGAAATACCTGATAAGAATTTTCAGCAGTAAGCACAGAAGTTCTGATACACGGAAGCAGAGATCACCTGGCATAAGAAAGGAAACCAATGTACAACCCAGAATTAGAGTAAACTATGGGAATTTAGGTAGGACTAGGACAAAGATGTATCCCTCAACAACTCCCAGCAAAGTGCATCATCATTTTTATTCTGAAAACAGTAGATATTAACATTTGACCGACTTGTAGTCTTTTATTTGTAGTTTTGGTATATGCCTTGTAGTGGATTATATGTTTTAAAAAGACTTTGTGATGGTTAATTTCATGTGCTAACTTGACTGGGCCATGGGATGCCCAGACATTTGGTCAAATATCTTTGAGTACATCTGTGAGGGTGTCTCTGGATTTGAATTGGTAGGCTGAGTAAAGCAGATTGCCCTCCCTAATGTGAGTGGGCCCCATCCTGGTACCCACCCAATCAATTCAAGATATGAATAAAATAAAATAGGCTGAGCAAGATGCAGCTCCTGTGACCTGACTGCTTTGAGCCAGGACATCAGTCTTTTCCTGCCTTTGCAATCAAACTGAAATGTTGGCTCTTCTTGAGTCTTGAGATTGCTGGCATTCAGATGGGATCAACACCATCAGATTTTCTGGTTCTCTGGCTTTCAAACTCAGACTGGAACTTATACCATCAGCTCTCTTGCATCTCCAGTGTGGGACTCGTCAGCTTCCATTATAGTAAATCTTTATAATTTTTATATGGATTAAAGATTGTCATATTAAGGATGATTATTATTTAAGGATTGAATACTACTAACAATAATATATTATATTATTAATTAATATGTTATACAATTGATGTTATAGTATTATGTTATTAATAATTATATAATATATTATTATATAAGGATTATTAAGCCAATTACTTATAAGAAGTCTCTCTTGATATATGATATATAATATATAGTATATATTAACTGTATATTTGATACATAAAATATGTAAAATATATATTATATATTTGATATATATTTTATATATATATATATATATACTCACACATGCACATCATACACATATATTCTATTGTGTTTTTCTGGAGAACCCTGACTAATGCAGACTCCAACAATATTTCTATTTTCATACACTCTTACAGAACCTTACCATTCCTCTATTAAGAGTGTGTTCCCTCCTCTTGAACCTCTCTGGGTTTAGGACTAATAGAATACAGCAGAAATAACCTGTGTGAGTTCCAAGGCGAGGTCATAAAAGGTGACACAAATTCCAACTGCCACTCTCCCTTGAGACATATGCCTTAGGAGTGTTGAGCTTCCATGGAAGAAGTGATTGACCAGATATGTGAGTGAGGAAGACTTCCAATGATTTCAGCTCCAGCCACTGCACAAAACAGCCTGAGAAAAAATTGCCCACCTGAGGTCAGTCAACACCCAGTACTTTGTGAGAAAGATAGTAATAATAATAATTTATTATTGTTTTATGAGACTAGCATGCAGTTTGTTATACAGCAAGAGATAATCAAAATATGTGCACAGAAATAAAAATACATAGAAAGCTATAAACCTAAGTATATGAATGCATAAGGATATAAATTGGAAGTTATAATTGAATGATTAAGATATAATATCAGATACAAAAATGTGTTGTGAGATAGGCCTTTCTATAAACATTTTAGAAACATATAACCAAAAACTGGGCTACACAACTTACAGGTTCCTCTCTCATATCAAAAGTTTAAAGAAATTTAATTGCTGACATTTTTAGGTAGAAGTGTGACGAGAATTTCTTCGGACAAACTGCCCCGTGATGGCAACCCTCCTTGTCCTCCCATCAACAAGCAGGAGGGAAAAGGTGCTTCCACAATCTTAAGTCAGTTAGAGAGCCCCCAACGGAGCCACTCAGATGACTTGGTATCTTACTGCAGCCTGGGAAAGCTAGAGGATGAGAGATGGGCTGGTTAGCTGCTTTAGTGGTTGAGTGAGAAAAGCTTGATGCTAGAATAAGATCAGATAACACTCCTACACTTTGTTAGGGCAAATAATGCTTATTTCCAGTGGCCCAGAAGTAGGCTAAGTGGGGACAGACAGAGCTATCCTATAGATATTTTTAATTCTTTCTAAGAGAGTTGCCTGAAAGAATGATGGAGAGTCTGTTTAGAATAAGCCTTCAATGCAAAAAGTGATGAGGGATGAACATGTACCCAGAGGAAAATGCATTGCCTATAACATAGGAAATACATTAAACGCTCCTGGGAGTTTCTAAAGAATCCACAAAACATACACAGAGTCAGTTTCACACATCTTCTTGGCTCAGGGTGTTTGAAGCCATCTTAATATAAGAATAGTCAACTAAGCGACGGCCTGCTCCTCCCTCCACACAGGCCCAGACTCTTTTCTAAACTTTGCTCCAACCCAAAAGGGGTGAGGAAACTTGGTGAGCTAAATGCGGTAGAAGTGGGGAAGATAGGGGAAGAGGGAAGGACTCCCTCACTCCCTGATCTTCTATCTACAGAAGACACTAGCTAAGGGAGAGAAAACAATTTAAATAATTTTAAATTCTGATTATTAAATGAGATTAGACATTTTACAATTTCTGAATTGAAATTGTATTTCAATAGATAGTTAACCAATAATTATAAAGCAACTATTATGTGGCAGTCACTCTCGGAGGTTTTGAGGATGAAGCTGTGAATAGAACAAAGAAAATCCCCTGCCCTCATGGAACTTGCATTCTAACGGGGAGACACAGACAATAAATAAATGAATAGGTTCCATTTATGGTATATCAGATGGTGATATATGCTGTGGAGAAAATATAACCAGGAAGGGTGGAGGGAGTGCCAGGTGTAGGGTGAGTAGATGATCATAGAAGGCATCCCTGAGGAGATAACACTTTCCATTAATGCTTTCTGTTGAACCTACTTTAAAAAATTGAAAGCGCTTCTTCTGTTATTTTAAAAAATTGTATTAGTTAGGGGAAATAATGCTAGCAGTTATTCAGGCAAATTGTGCAACCTCATTCTCTTGACACAATACAGATTTATTTTTGGCTCATGTTCTAGGCCGATATGGCTCATAGACTTTCAGGTACACAGGCTGTTTACCTTGAGTGGCCGCTACAGCCCCAACCCCCCAGCGCTTAGAGCCCTGCACTGAATTCACCTCAGTGGGCCCACAGGTGAGGTGAAAGAGTGCATTTGGAGAAAGCACAGCTGTGTTTTATTACTTTAGCCCAGAGGAGACACACATCACTCTCACCCACATCCACTGTCAAGGAGGCACTTGGCCATGCCTAGATGCAAGAGAGTCTAGTAATGAGTCCACAAAGGAGTAGTAAAAATGGATTTTGGTGAATACTATGAATCTCGGGCCCATATAGCTTCTTGGATTGAGTGGAAGCAAATGGACAAAGAGAAATATTGGGACGCTGGTTGGCCTGGCTAGGCAGGGAAATTGCGCTAACCAATAGTGCCTAATAGAACAGTTTCTGATTATGTTTAATAAATGCTATATGTAATATATAGCATGTAATGTTCAGTACTATAATGGATTTGTTAGGGTAAAATAATTATGAATGACTTTTATCTTGTATTTAATTTTAAATTAATTCTATTTACTTAATAAAAAGGGGTAAACGCAGTTCAAAACAAAGTACAAGATTTGCTTGAGTAAATGTTTGCTATGGTTTTATGGAATGTCATCAAAGTGGCAGAAATGTTTCACTTTAAACCAAAAATAAAATTTTTATCTAAGAATGTGCCCTAGGGATTCTTACTCATTGGATGATTTATCAAGAAGTAAAGTGGTATATTTGCAATATGAAGTGTGCTTAAGGCATTAACTAGAGAATTAACATACCCAACATGTCTTGTTCTGTTTTAATATCAGATTATTTGTAGACATCATTTATTTAAAAAATAACAAATGTGTTAGGAATTGAAATAAAGACTGAATCTACATAGATGAGATATAAAGGAATGTATCATATGGTAGTTCTATTTTTAGTTTCCTGAGGACCCTCCAAACTGTTCTCCATAGTGGCTGTACTAATTTATATTCCCACCAACAGTGTATGAGGGCTTCTCTTCTCCACATCCTCCCTAGCATTCATTATTGCCTGTATTTTGGATAAAAGCCATTTTAACTGGGGTGAGATGTTATCTCATTGGGGTTTTCATTTGCATTTCCCTGATGACTAGTGATACAGAACATTTTTATATAGCTGTTTCCATTTGTATGACTTCTTTTGAGAAATGTCTATTCAGACCTCTTGTCTGTTTTTAAACTGAATTATTATTTTTTCCCTATTGAGTTGTTTGAGCTCCTTATATATGAATTCCTTATCACATGGATGGTTTGCAATTTTTTTTTCCTATTTGGTGGATTGTCTTTGCATTTTGTTGATTGTTTTTTCATTTTGTTTTGTTTTGGTTTGGTTTTTGCCAAACTAGGACAAAAACTCTGGTTTGGCAAAGCCCAGGGTTGGGGCTGGAGCAGCCACTCAAAGCAAAGAGCCTGCGTATCTGAAAGTCTATGAGCCATATTGGCCTATAACATGAGCCAAAAATAAACCTGTATTGTGTCAAGAGAGTAAGATTGCACAATTTGCCTGAATAACTGCTAGCATTATTTGCCCTAATACAATTTTTTAAAATAACAGAAGAAGAGCTCTCATTTTTTTCTTTTTTTTTGGTTTTTGCTGTGCAGAAGCTTTTTAGCTTCGTGTGATCCGTTATCCATTTTTCTGTCTGTGCTTTTCAGGTCTTACTCAATAAATCTTTGCCCAGACCAAGGTCCCAGAGTATTTCCCAAGTGTTTTCTCCCAGTAGTTTCATAGTTTCAGATCTTGAATTTCAGTTTTTCTTCTGCATATGGTTATCCAGTTTTCCCAGCACCAAATTTTGAAGAGACTGTCCTTTCCCCATTGTATGTTCTTGGTACCTCTCTGAAAAATGAGTTGACTGTAAATGCATGGATTTGCTTGATATATATTCAACAGAAAAGAAATCAGTGTATCAAAGAAATATGTGCACTCTCATGTTTATCGCAGCACTATTCACAATAGCCAAGATAGAGGATCAACCTAAGTATCCATAATAGATGAATGGATAAAGAAAATGTGGTACATATATACAATACAGTATTATTCAGGCGTGAAAAAGGAAGAAATACTGTCATTTTCAGCAACATGGATGGAAATGGAGGACATTATAATAAATGAAATAACCTAGGCCTAGAAAGACAAGACAAATATTGCATGTTTTCGCTCATATGGGAAAGTTAAACAAAATTAATTCATGGATATAGAGAGTAGATTGATGGTTACCAGAGGCTAGGAAGGATAGTGGGGAGAGGGGAGAGAGAGGGGATGGTTAATTGGAACAAAAATACAGTTAAGCAGAAGGAATAAGATCTAATGTTTTGTAGTAAAATAGGGTGAATACAGTTAACATTAATCCATTGTATATTTTACAATAACTAAAAGAGTAGAATTGGAATGTTTCCAGCACAATATGTACCCACCGTAAAATATAATTGTTGTATTCCATGTAATCAACTGTCCCAGCACTAGTACTGAAAAGGTTATTTCTCCATTGATTTGCGGGGAGACCCCCTCATTCATCCTTTATCAGGATTCTTTATGTGTGTAGATTGTTTCTGGCTCTTTGAGAAAAAGTTTTGGAGGTCCAGATGCAGCGCTGAGATGTTTGATATGCAGGGTATTTATTAGGGATCAGCACTTGTGGAAGGGAGGAAAAGGAAGCAGGATTGGGCAGATAAGAAGTCAACCTGTGGTACAGGGCTAAAAAGAAGACTCAGCCAATCTTGCAGAGAACGTGGAATAGGAATATAACAAGCCTTGAGAATTGTCCCATGGGTAGCTGAAAATCCCTGGCCTTTTTACTTCCTCATTCAGTCCTGGGATGTGGACCGCTCTGGGAGGGACGTGCTGTGGAAACGCAGGCCTCTGCCTGAGGCAAACCCTGAGGAAACTGAGCTGAAGCTATAAGCACACAGCATCAGCAAGTCCTTTCTTGAAGATGGAGGGCTTCTTTGGCCCGTCTCCCAGTCCACTACATTATTCTCTTCCATTTGTATATTATTGTATCCTTAAATCAATAATTAATATCTGGGCGCGGTGGCTCACGTCTGTAATCCCAGCACTTTGGGAGGCCGAGGCAGGCGGATAACCTGAGGTATGGAGTTCAAGACCAGCCTGGCCAACATAGTGAAACCCCGTCTCTACTAAAAATACAAAAATTAGCTGGGCGCAGTGGTGCACGCCCGTCATCCCAGCTACGTGGGAGGCTGAGGCAGGAGAATCGTTTGAACTGGGAGGTGGAGGTTGCGGTGATCTGAGATCACGCCACTGCACTCCAGTCTGGGTGACAGAGCAAGACTCTGTTTCAAGCAAACACACAAACAAAAAGAATTAATATCTGGGAGGACGAATCTACCTACCTGACAATTATTCCTCAAAATGGAATGATCTATTATCAGCCTTTTTCTGTCTATTTTAATTTTAGGGTTTTTATACCCAGTTCGAAGAAAATTGCATGAACTTATAATTCGGGAAGAACTAGTATCTCTGCGATATCACCTTACTGTAAAAATATATAATATGCATCTATTAATTTACAGTTTATTTTATGACCTTTATAAGGCTTTACAATTTTCTCCATAGAGATTTATCATCTTTTCTTAAGTCAGTTTCTACTTAAAGTTTCTGTAGATATTTTAAATGGATTTTTTTTCCTTTGGCAATTTCCATAGCTTTGTTTCTAATATATAGGAATACTTGATTTTGTATATTCATTTTACATCTGGAAATTATTTTGCACTGCTAGCTGTATTCATTTGTCTATGGATTTTTTTCATAATTTCTTTGTAAACAACCATATCATCTTCAAAATACTCTGTTTTGGCCTAATTTTATATTTTAATCTTGATGCTTTTAATATGTTTTATTAAAAGAAATTATTGGCCGGGCGCGGTGGCTCACGCTTGTAATCCCAGCACTTTGGGAGGCCGAGGCGGGCGGATCACGAGGTCAGGAGATCGAGACCACGGTGAAACCCCGTCTCTACTAAAAATACAAAAAAAAAAATTAGCCGGGCGTCGTGGCGGGCGCCTGTAGTCCCAGCTACTCAGAGAGGCTGAGGCAGGAGAATGGCGTGAACCCAGGAGGCGGAGCTTGCAGTGAGCCGAGATCGCGCCACTGCACTCCAGCCTGGGCGACAGAGCGAGACTCCGTCTCAAAAAAAAAAAAAAAAAAAAAAAAAGAAATTATTATGTAAAAATTATTTTATTTCAAGACCTAAAATTTTCAGTACAATGTTGAATAGAAGCATTGTTTGGTGTCTCATTTTAAAAGATATGTATCTAAAATTTTACCGTTAACTTTTACTTCAGATTTAGGTTATTCATAGATGATTTTTATCTGCTCAAAACAGTCAATAATTCCAGTTTGCTTAGGTTTTTTCTTTTTTTCATAAAAGTGTTGAACAGCATTCAATGCTTATCAACATCTAAGATGAACCTTTGGAGTTTTTCTTTACCATCCTAATGCTGTATTTTATACTAGATTTTCTGGTGTTGTACTCTCCTTGCATTTCTGGCTTAAAACCAAGTTGCTTATGACTCATCTTTCTTTTTATACGTTTTATGTTAGAGTTTTATATAGAATATTTTCATCTGTTCAAAAGTGAGACTGATCTATAAATTTCTTATCTTGTACTATATCTGGCTGATTTTGGTTTGAAGTTATTCTAGCCTTATAAAATGAGGCACTTCAACTGTTTTTGTTTTCTAAATTGTTTGACATAATTTTTTAGAATAGAAATTTTTAAAAATTTGTTCTCTTGGCAAAATAAATCCCATATAGAAATAATAAAAGCCTGGAGATTTTAGGGGAAAGGGAGGGGATTGGGGGTACAATTTTTTATTATCAATTCAATGTATTCACTAGCCTTCAGTTTATTCAAGTTTCTAATTTTTGAACAGATTTTATAATTTGTACTTTTTCCAGATAATTTTTTTGTTTTTATTTTTGAATTTATACACAAAATTATTTCTTTAAAGCTTTTCAAATTAAAAAATATCTTTGCTGTAGCTGTCTTTTTATTCATAATGGTTTGTCATTTTTAGATATTCATAAATATTTATATTAGTTTAATTTTTTGATGTAATATCCACTTTAGTTTATTAAATCAAATGTTATTTTCTGAATTTTTTTTTTTTTTGTATTTTTAGTAGAGATGGGTTTTCACCATGTTGGCCAGGCTGGTCTTGAACTCTTGACCTCAGGTGATCCACCTGTCTCAGCCTCCCAAAGTGCTGGGATTACAGTGGTGAGCCACCGCTCCCTGACAATTCGTTTTTACGCTTAATTATCTCCTTTGTTTTGGTCTTTCTATTATCTCCATAATTTTTTTGCTAGCTGCTTGACTTAACTGCTGAAACCATTTTTTAAATCTTTCTTAATTTTTTTCATAGCCTTTACTTTAAGCTATATTTGTTCCATTAAGACAGCTTTAATTAACAGAAATTTATAGGTTCTTTACTATAATTAACAGAAATTTATAGGCCCTTTACTTTCAATTTTAAATGCTTTTTCACGACTGCTATGATTTGACATTTATCACATGAGCTATTTAGAACTGGATTTGTAAGTTTCCAATTGTGTGTGCTTTAAAAAAATTATTATAAATTATTGCTATTGTATGCTGAGATGCAATGATTTTTTAGAGGAAATAAATGTCAGAGGAACTATGTGCTTAATGACATGGAATTGTGAATTAGGTAAATGCTACTGTGTTAATCAAAATTATTCTCTTTATTATTTGATGATATGACAGCTGATCGTAAACAACTATTAATGCTTGCTGATAATGACAGTTTTCCAGAGTAAATGTTCTGGTAGAAGTGTTAGAACCATAGCAGGATCTCCTAGTGTTCCTGAAAGATTAGAAACCTATTGAGTCTCAATTTTTTAAATATGCGAACTGACAATTTTGTCCTACCTAATTGTCTAAGTCAGTATTTTAATGATGTCAATACTCATATGTCAAGGAGGGAACACAACATATTTTTCAACTGCAGATAAGATTAAAGGCAAAAACAAGTTTCTATTGCTTATTATGACAAATTTCATAATTTAATATTATTTGTCAATGAAACAAGTTATTGTCTTGCTATTGCACATCTGCAAAAATGTATCACCAAACGTCATTGGATTTAACATACATGTTTTAGCTTAAATTCCAGGCTTCATTTGGATTTTGCTGTTTTTTTGCCAATGTCCTTTTTCAGTTCCAGGATTCAACCCAGGATACCATGTTGTATTTACTTGTCACATATCCTTAGTCTCTTCCAGTTGGGACAGTTTCTCAGTCTTGCCTTTTCCTTTTCTTTTTAAATGTCTTTGATTACTTTGAAGAGTTTTCATTAGAGCAGATATTTTGTGGCATGCCCTTAAATTTGAGGCCATCTAACATTTACTCATGATTAGTCTGAAGTAATGTGATAGAATGTTTTGATTTTTTTTGTTTTGTTTTGTTTTGTTTTTTGAGACGGAGTTTCGCTCTTGTTGCCCAGGCTGGAGTGCAATGGTGTGGTCTCGGCTCACTGCAACCTCTGCCTCCGGGGTTCAAGCGATTCTCTTGTCTCAGCCTCCCGAGTAGTTGGGATTACAGGTGCCTGCCACTACTCTGGCTAATTTTTGTATTTTTAGTGGAAAAGGGGTTTTGCCAGCCACTGAGTCTGGCCGATTTTCTTTGTTTAGTAAAGAGATATGCATGGTTAGAAAAAAATTCATAGATCTAAAGTCTATTTCTTTCATCGGAAGGTAATTTAAAGTTAATGATTATAATTTTGCCTTATAAATTGTTGTATCTGGATACTAATGAAAAATTGATGATGATGTTTGACAGTAGCGTCATTTGTTTCATTTTGGATGAAAGCTAAAAATGAGTGTCATGAGATCTCTTGTGAATGTGGTTCCTCTATTATAAGTGATATTAAAACAAAACATAGAAACATTTTAAATGCACATTATGCCCCGTGAGGAGCATTTTTGCTAATATGTTCCTAAGTAATTCATAAGCAAGGAGCAAGCACACTTGTTATATAAAAAACTTCAAATGTTTATTGATATATATTGATGTCATTCAAAGTGTTTAAGAAAAAGCAGCACTATTTTACTAATAACTAAGGAATGGTTGTAAATTACTAGTGCAATAGTGACTCCATATATTAATTGCTTTCAAAGCAGGTGTATAATATTCAAAATTATTTTCTTTTTTCTGTTCTTATTTTATTTATTAAAATGTATTTTATGTCTATTGAATATAAAGATTGTGCTTGCACTTTGCACATTGTGGTAGTTTTTGTAATTTAATTATTTTATTTTATAAAAATATCAAATTGGAAAAGAATGATTTTTTACCACAAATAGTTTAAAATGCACTCATCTAGACTTTATCTTATCTATTGCTTTTGTGATTTTTCACGTTTTCTTGTTCTTGTTTCATTTCCACTTTAAAAAATATTCAACACAACTTTAAAGGAAGATGTGTTTTCATTTTTCTCTTTAAACATAGAATACATATTAATTTTAAGTCATCTTTAAAGACTGTTTCATAAAAGTAATTTCTTCTGAACTGCTTGGTGATTTAAAAAGATATTAGCATTAGACATTTTGAAATATTAGTTTCCAGAGTTATTTAAAGTGGGCAGTGTTTTCAAGTGTTTGCTTTTTTTTTCCTTCTATTTTTATTTCTCTTGTTCAATCTTACTCTCTGCAGACACTTCTCTGGCTGTGAGTTTTCTGTTGCATCCTAGAGCTTGCCAGACCTCTTGTCCAGAATTAGGTTCTATAAGAGCATCTGAGATCCTGCACCATTATAATGGGATCATAACAATAGTATTTTCAAACAAATGAGCAACTTGCCTCAGTTCTTGAATCTATGCTTTCTTATTTCTTTGGGACTGCATCCTTCTACAAACCACAGAAAATTCTTTCCAGTGACACTCTAGGTCTCGGGTTTAAAGAGCAAGACTTTGACTCTGGTTTTCTAGTTCCCCAATCTCCCACCCATTCAATCACTTTTGCTCTTTTGTATCTCACAGGAGCCAACATCTAGGCCCAACTCGCTACTCTTGGATGAGGGGCCTAACTGGATTCTGCCTTGTCTTCTGCTTATCATTTTAGGCTTTTGTTCTTTTATGGACATTGAAGATATTTTGAGCCTAGTTTTACTATTTTGTATCTGTAAGTACCATGAGAACAACAACAACAAAATATTAAACCAAGTGTGAATGTATAGATCTATTTTGATAAGAAACCTTCCATTTTTCCATCTCAAATGTTTTATTAGGAAAGCAAAACTGCAACTTTATCAGACTAACATTTTGTATATATTAATTACAATAGTTTTGAGGGTCCAGGGGATTTTTAATATAAACAACACATAATTATTTTTGGTTACATGTACAAGTTCTTTAGTGGTGATTTCTGAGATTTTGGTGCAGCAGTGTACGCTATACCCAATATGTAGTCTTTTATCCCTCACCCACCTCCCAATTTTTTCCCTGGGAGAAATCCATTATATTATTCTTCAACCTTTGCATCCTCATAACTTAGCTCCCAATTGTAAGTGGAACCACACGACATTTGTTTTCCCATTCCTGAGTTACTTCACTTAGAATAATGGCCTCCAGCTCCATTCAAGTTGGTGCAATGGCCATTATTTCATTCCTTTTTATGACTGAGTAGTATTCCACGGCATATATATATACCACATTTTCTTTATCCACTCATTGGCTGATGGGTATTTAGGATGGTTCCATATTTTTGCAATTGCGAATTTTGCTGCCATAAACATCCAAGTGCATGTGTCTTTTTCATATAATGACTTCTTTTCCTTTGGGTAGATAACCAGTAGTGGGAATGCTGAATTGAATGGTAGTTCTACTTTTAGTTCTTTAAGACATCTCCATACTGTTTTCCATAGTGGTTGTACAGTTTACATCCCAGAGAGCATTGTAAAAGTGTTCTCTTTTACCACATTCATGCCAACCTCTATTTTATTTTTTAATCATGGCCATTTTTGCAGGAGTAAGGTGATATCTCATTGTGGTTTTAATTTGCATCTCCCTAATAATTAGTGATGCTGAGCATTTTTTCATATGTTTGTTGGCTGTTTGTATATCTTCTTTGGAGAATTATTTATTTATGTCCTTTGCCCACTTTTTGATGGGATTATTTGTTTTTTTCTTGCTAATTAGATTGAGTTCCTTGTAGATTTTGGATATTAGTCCTTTGTTGGATGTATACTTTGTAAATATTTTACCCCACTCTGTGGCTTGTCTGTTTATTCTGCTGATTATTTCTTTTGCTGTGCAGAAGCTTTTTAGTTTAAGTAGGTCCCAGTTATTTACTTTTGTTTTTGTTGCATTTGCTTTTGGGGTCTTAGTCATGAATTCCTTGCCTAAGCCAATGTCTAGAAGAGTTTTTCTAATGTTATCTTCTAGAATTTTTATGGTTTCAGGTCTTAGATTTAAGTCTTTGATCCATATTGGGTCGATTTTTGTATAAGGTGAGAGATGAGGATCCAGTTTCACTCTTCTACAAGTGGCTTGCCAGTTTTCCCAGAACCATTTATTGAATAGGGTGTCCTTTCCCCGCTTTATGTGGCTGTATTTCTGAGTTCTCTACTCTGTTCCTTTGGTCTGCATGCCTATTTTTATACCAGAATCATGCTGTTTTGGTAACTATAGCCTTGTTCTATAATTTGAAGTTGGATAATGTGATGCCTCCAGCAATACTTTTTGCTAGTATTGCTTTTGCTATGCAGGCTCTTTTTTGGTTCCATATATATTTTAGGGTTTTTTTTTCTAGTTCCGTGAAGAATGATGATGGTATTTTGATGGGAATTGCGTTGGACAGTATAGCCATTTTTACAATATTGATTCTACCCATCCATGAGCATAGGACATGTTTCCATTTGTTTATGTCATCTATGACTTCTTTCAGCAGTGTTTTGTAGTTTTCCTTGTAGAAACCTCTCTCCTTGGTTAAATGTGTTTCTAAATATTTTATTTTTTTTGCAGATGTTATAAAAAGAGTTGAGTTCTTGATTTGATTCTCAACTTGGTCATTGTTGGTGTATAGCAGTGCTATTGATTTGTGTACATTGATTTTGTATCCTAAGAACTTACTGAATTTATTTCTTAGATCTAGGAGGTTTTGGATGAGCTTTAGGTTTTCTAGGTATATAATCATATCATCAGTGAACAGTGACAGTTTGACTTCCTTTATTTCTTTCTCTTGTCTGATTGCTCTGGCTAGGGCTCACAGTGCTATGTTGAATTGAAATGGTGAAAGTGGGCATCCTTGTCTTGTTCCAGTTCTCAGGGGGAATGCTTTCAGCTTTCTCATTCAGTCTGATGTTGGCTGTGGGTTTGTCAGAGATGGCTTTTATTACTTTGAGGTATGCCCTTTCTATGCCAATTTTGTTGAGGGTTTTTATCATGAAGGCATGTTGAATTTTATCAAATGCTTTTTCTGCCTCTATTGAGATGATCATATGATTTTTGTTTTAAATTCGTTTATATGATGAGTCACATTTATTGACTTGTGTGTGTTAAACCATCCCTGCGTCACTGGTATGAAACCCACTTGATCATGATGTATTATCTTTTTTATATGCTATTAGATTCAGTTAGCTAGCATTTTGTTAAGGATTTTTGCGTCTATATTCATCAGGGTTACTGGTCTGTAGTTTTCTCTCTTTTTTTTTTTTGTTATGTCTTTTCCTGGTTTTGATATTAGAGTGGTAATATTGGCCTCATAGAGTGGTTTAGGGAGCATTCCCTCTTTCTCTATCTTTTGAAATAGTTTCAGTAGGATTGGTACCAATTCCTCTTTGAATGAGCGTCTGATAAAATTGAGCTGTGAATCCATCTGGTCCTGGACTTCTTTTGGTTGGCAATTTTTTTTTCTTACTGTTTCAGTCACACTACTTGTTATTGATGTGTTCAGAGTTTCTATTTCTTCCTGATTTAATCTAGGAGAATTGTACATTTCCAGAAATGTATCCATCTCCTCTAGATTTTCTAGTTTGTGTGCATAAAGGTGTTCATTGTAGTCTTGAATGATCTTTTGTATTTCTGTGGTATTGATTATAATATCACCCGTTTTATTTCTAATTGAGCTTATTTGAATCTTCTCTCTTCTTTTCTTGGTTAATCTTGCTAATGGTATCTCAATTTTGTTTATCTTGTCAAAGAAGCTTTTTGTTTTATTTATCTTTTTGTATTTTTTGTTTGTTTCAATGCATTTAGTTCTGTTCTGAGCTTATTTCTTTTCTTCTGCTCTGTTTGGGTTTTATTCTTGTTTCTCTAGTTTCTTGAGGTGTGATATTACGTTGTCTATTTGTGCTCTTTCAGGCTTTTTTTATGTAGGGATTTAATGTTGTGAACTTTTCTCTTAGCACCACTTTTGCTTTATCCCAGAGGTTTTGATAAGTTGTGTGTCACCATTATTGTCCATTTCAAAGAATTTTTTAATGTCCATATTGACTTCATTGTTAACTCAAAGATAATTTAAGAGCAGATTATTTATTTCATTTCCATGTATTTGTAAAGTTTTTGGGGCTCATTTTGGTGTTGAATTTTAGTTTTATTCCTCTGTGGTCTGTGAAGATACTTGATACGATGTCAATTTTCATAAATATGCTAAGACTTGTTTGGTTGCCTATCATATGGTCTATCTTGGAGAATGTTCCATGTGCTGATGAGAAGAATGTATATTCTGCATTCATTGGGAAGAATGTTCTATAAATATCTGTTAAGTCTGTTTGTTCTAAGGTATAGTTTAAGTCCATCGTTTCTCTGTTGACTTTCTGTCCTGATGATCTGTCTAGCACTGTCAGTGGAGTATTTAAATCCCCCACTGTTATTATGTGACTATCTCATTACTTAGGTCTAGTAGTAATTATTTTATAAATTTGGGAGCTTCAGTGTTAGGTTCATATATATTTAGAAGTGTAATATATTTTTGTAAGGCTAATCTTTTTATCATTATATAATGTCCTTCATTGTCTATTTTTACTGTTGTGGCTTTTTAAAATTTTATTATTATTATACTATAATAATCCCCCACTGTTATTATGTGACTGTCTCATTACTTAGGTCTAGTAGTAATTGTTTTATAAATTTGGGAGCTTCAGTGTTAGTTTCAGTGTTAGGTTCATATATATTTAGAACAAAACATATATTATACGTTTTATATTATATGTTTTATATGTTTAGAACAAAATATACATGTTTTAGGGTACATGTGCACAATGTGCAGGTTTGTTACATGTGTATACACATCTGTTTTGTCTGATATAAGAATAGCTATTCCTGCTTACTTTTGGTTTCCATTTGCATGTAATATCTTTTTCCACCCCTTTACCTTAAGTTTATGTGAGTCCTTATGTGTTAGGTGAGTCTCTAAAGGACAGCAGATACTTGGTTGGTGGTTTTTTGTTTTAATCTATTCTGCCATTCTGTATCTTTTAAGTGGAGCATTTAGGCCATTTACATTCAACACTAGTATTGAGATATGAGATACTATTCTATTCATCACGTTAGTTGTTGCTTAAATATCTTTTTTTCATTGTGTTATTGTTAATTAGGCCCTGTGAGATTTATGCTTCAAGAAAGTTGTATTTTGGTGTATATTGAGGTTTTGTTTCAAGATTTAGGACTTCTTTTAGCATTTGTTGTAGTGCTGGTTTGGTAGTGGCCATTCTCTCAGCATGTGTTTGTGTGTAAAAGACTTTATCTCTCCTTCACTTATGAAGCTTCATTTTGCTGGACATGAAATTCTTGACCAACAATTATTTTATTTAAGGACCCCAGTATCTTTTGATCTAATATGTTTTTAGTGTTTCTTTACTGAATGTCACTAAACGAATACGGACATTATCACTAGTAGTACCTAATTCAGAATTGCTATTTTTTGGTCTGTGAGGATACACTTAAATATAAAAAAAATTCCTCCAGACATTGAAATTTAGGTGAAATACAGCTTGGCTTCAAATTCTGTTTTATTGGTCCTTCTGCACTTTCAGTAACTAAGATAATACAATATAAAAAGACATGGCATTATAGAAATTCAGTAAGTGAAATTCTTCTTAGTCATATCAGAAAAGAAGCAAAATACCCCTTTTTACGGTGAAGTTTGCTTTCGATTATTGGTAATTTTTCATTGCTACCCTAGATTATCATTACTTTTTCTACATTTTTCTGCGTGTTTTCATACCAACTATATAAAATTTGTGGTGCCTATAAAAACTTAAAGATATTTCAAGTCAGGCTTGACAGCTAGATTTATTTTTGAGACTGAGTAATATTACTACTAAAATAGTATTTTTCATTTTAAATATTAATAGAACAAAAGGATGATATGTTCACCATGTTTTATGAATGAATATAGGTTCTCTTGTTCTATACTGAGGCAATTAATTTGGGTTGAGCATACTCTGAATAGTGACTAAATACTTAGACAACTGATTTTGGAAATACATTAACATGTTTAGACTGTAAAAGTATATTTAATATTTTCAAATAAACTTATTTATTTGGAAAAAATTCTCAAATTTATTGGGAAGAAATAATGCATTTAAAAAGATAATTTTCTACCTATTTGCTTTTAAGATAAAATCCAGAGTGAAAACCTGAAATAGCAAACATATGAGAATGGATGGAGTCTAATAAGAAGACGTGTTTGTCTTTATGGCAGATATCAATGATTGCTCACCCAATGGCCATTTTCGCCTGCATTTTCCATTCTGACAGAATTTGCCACCCGCCATAGAGGCAGAAAAAGTTCAGATGTCCATTTTCTGGTATCCCTGATAGCTAAGTCCAATGGGATGGAAGAAGTGCCGCATGTTTCTGGAATGGTTTTACTATTTTAAAATAAGACAGACCAGTGAAAAGAAATACCTTCTTCCTTGCTGCTTCTGGACATTGTCCTGGGAGGATGAAATGATGAAAATTACGACAGCCATTCTGTAATCATAGCAAGTAAGCCAAAGGCTCTGACAATTCTGGGCTGTGGAAAAAATAAACTTCGTAACTGCTTTCATCTGGACTTTCTGTTACGTCATGTAATAAACCTCTACTTTTAGTTAGGTACAATCTTGACTGAGATAGTCTCTACTTAAGAGCCAGATTAATTCTACTCTATGAAGATATTAAGAAGTAGCTAAAATATGCTTATGTTGGTGGTCAGTGCCCGATGTAGGGAGGTGAGTGGATGGGTGAAGGGTTAAGAATATTTGTCTGTAAAGTTGAAATTATAATTTTATGTTTATTGGAACTAATATTTAGTAAAATTAAGTTTATTTTTTAATAGACTAAAGGAAACCTAATGCTGGTATTATGAATATATGTGAGACTAAACATCAGCTTTTGGCATGGGCAATTACAGTTTTTAGAAAAGTAAGATGGCGGGGGAAAGAACTTAGGTAAAGCAGGAATGTTGAGAGTGAGTTTTGCCTAATTTTGCCTCTGTAAGCACCAGAAGCTTCTCTTTAATAATTGTTTAAATGTCAACCAATTCATGATGTTTATAATAACATTTAATTGTTTTTAAAATTTAGGAATTTGTGAAGCCAAGTTTATTTGAGAGTAAGAAACCACACTTCAGAGGGTTTTTTGTTGTTGTTGTTAATGAAGTCTTGCTCTTGTTGCCCAGGCTGGAGTGCAGTGGCACGATCTCGGTTCACTGCAACCTCTGCCTCCCAGTTTCAAGCAATTCTTGTGCCTCAGCTTCCCTAGTAGCTGGGATTACAGGCACCCGCTACCACACCCAGCTAATTTTTGTATTTTTCATAGAGATAGGGTTTCGTCATATTGGCCAGGCTGTTCTTGAACTCCTGATCTCGTGATCTCTCCACTTTGGCCTTCCAAAGTGCTGGGATTACTGGCATGAGCCACCGCACCTGGCCTAGAGGTTTTTACTTGTGCACAATTATAGAAAATGTATTATAGATCAATATACCATGAGATTCGAATATTAACATTTAAATCTATCCTCAGCATGGTCTCAGGAGTATTATAGATCAATATACCATGAGACTCGAATATTAACATTTAAATCTATCCTCAGCATGGTCTCAGGAGGGAAGAATCTTAGCTTGGTGAGAAATAGAATTCTCTAATCATTTAGCCTCCAAAGTTTTGTTGATCTTCTTGTGTATTCCTTCATTCTGCCACAGAAGGATTCATTGGGCAGGACTAACTGCTGCCAGAGAACAAAAACATATAAACTTTTACTTAGGGATACAGATGCTTTTCAGTTGCTTGGCCCTGAGACATTCTTTCTATAAGGACAATACTCTTTATTGTTTGGAAAATTTTCTCTGATATTTATTATGCACTGGGGATGAGGTTTTCTGGAAGGGAAATAACATACAGTGAAGCTCCCATGCATCTGGCACCAGATTTTTCAATGGAAATCTGGAGAGTGACATGAAATATTTAAAATGCTGAAGGGAGGGGGGGAAGATTTTACCATAGAATATTATACCTGGCAAAAATATCCTTTGAACATGAAGGAGAAATATAGACTTTCCCAGACAAACAAAAGCTGAGGGCTTTCATCAACACCAGATTGATCCTACAAGAAATGCTAAAGTAAAAATTTACTGAAACAAATGATAATGGAAAGATAACATACTATAACCTGTGGGTTATAGTGAAAGCAGTACTAAGAGGCAAGTTTATAGCTATAAGTGCCTGCATCAAAAAAGAAGATAAGGTCAGGCATGGTGGCTCATGCCTGTAATCCCAGCTCTTTGGGAGGCTGAGGCGGGTGGATCACCTGAGGTCAGGAGTTCAAGACCAGCCTGGCGAACATGGTGAACCTCTGTCTCTACTAAAAATACAAAAATTAGCAGGGCTTGGTGGCAGGCACCTGTAATCCCAGCTACTTGAAAGGCTGAAGCAGGAGAATCACTTGAATCTGGAGGGAGAAATTTGCAGTGAGGCAAGATCACGCCATTACACTCCAGCCTGGGCAACAAGAGCAAAAGTTCGTCTAAAAAAAAAAAAAAAAAAAAAGATAAGCTTCAAATAAATAACCTAATGATACATCTTAAAAAAAATCTAGAAAAGGAATAAAAAAACAAACCCAAAGTTAGTAGAAGAAATAATAGTGATCAGAGCAGAAATAAATAAATTTGAAATGAAGAATATAAGACAAAGTATCAACAAAACAAAAAGTTGGCTTTTGGAAAAGATAAATAAAATTGACCAACCCTTATCCAGGCTAATTAAGAAAAAAATAACAAAGACCCAAATAAATAAAAATCAAAATGAAAAAGAGACACCACAACTGATAACTGCAGAAATTCAAAGAATCATTAGTACCTCCTATGAGCAACTATATGCCAATAAATTGGAAAATATTTAAGTGGATAAATTCCTAGATGCATGCAACCTACCAATATTGAAACATAAAGAAATCCAAAACCTGAACAGACCAATAACAAGTAGTGAGATCAAAGACAAAATAAAATGTATTGCAGTAAAGAAAATCCCAGGACCTGATGACTTCATTGCTGAATTCTACCAAACATTTCAAGAGGATCTAATACCAATCTTACTCAAGTTATTCTGAAAAATAGAGGAGGAGAGAATACTTTTAAACTCATTCTACAAGACCGGTATTACCCTGATATCAAAACCAGAAAAAGACACATTAAAAAAAAAAAGGAAAACTATAGGCCAATATCTCTGATGAATATTGATGCAAACATTCTCAACAAAATATTAGCAAACTGAATTCAACAACACATTAAAAAGATCATTCATAATTGCCAAGTCGGATTTATCCCAGGTATGCAAGGGTGGTTCAGCACATGCAAATCAATCAATGTGTTAAATCATCTAAACACAATGAAGAACAAAAAAGTATGATCACTTTTATTGATGCTGAAAATTATTTGATAAAATTTAACATCCTTCATGATGAAAATCCTCAAAAAATTGAGGCATAATAAAAGCCATATGCAACAGACCCACAGCTAGTATCATAATGAATGGGGAAAACGGAAAGCCTTTCCTCTAACATCTGGGATATGACAAGAATGCCCACATTCACTACTGTTACTCAACATAGTACTAAAAGTCATATTAGGGCAATCAGATGAGAGGAATAAATAAAGGGCACTCACACTGGAAAGGAAGAAGTCAAATTATCCTGGTTTACAGATGATATCATCTTATATTTGGAAAAAACTAAAGACTCCACCAAAAAACTGTTGGAACTGATAAATTCAGTAAAGTTGCCGGATAAAAACCAACATACAATAATCAGTAGCATTTCTATATCCCAACAGCAAACAATCTGAAAAAGAAATCAAGAAAATAATATATTTATAATAGTTGCAAATAAAATAAAATACCTACGAACAAACTTAAAAAATGGAAAAAATCTTTACAATGAAAACTATGAAACTCTGATGTAAAAAATTGAAGAAGACACACAAAAATGGAAAGATATTCCATGTTCATGGATTGAAAGAATCAATATTGTTATAATGTCCATGCTATCCAAAGCAATCTACAGACAATGCAATCCCTATCAAAATACCAATGAAATTCTTCATAGAATTAGAAAAAACAATTCTAAAATTTATATGAAAGCACAAAAGACCCAGAATAGCCAAAGCTATCCTAAGCAAAAAGAACAAAACTGGAGGATCATATTACCTAACTTCAAATTACACTACAGGGCTATAGTAACCAAAATGTCATGGTACATAGATCAGTGAAACAGAATAGAGAATCCAGAGATAAATCCATACATTTAAAGTGAAATCGTTCTTGACAAAGGCACCAAGAATCTATATTGAAGGAAGAACATTCTATTCAATAAACAGTGCTGGGAAAACTGGATTTCCATATGCAAAAGAATAAAAGTAGACTCCTGTCTCTCACTATATACAAAAATCAAACCAAAATGCACTAAAGACTTAAATCTAAGACCTCAAACTATGAAACTACTAAAAGAAAACATTGGGGAACCCTCCAGAACACTGGGCTGAGCAGATTTCCTGAATAATGTCACACAAGCACAGGCAATCAAAGCCAAAATGGACAAATGAGATCATATCAACTTAAAAAGCTTCTACACAGCAGAAGAAACAATCAACAAAATGAAGAGGTAACCCACAGAAATGGGAGAAAATATTTACTATCCATTTGACAAGCGATTAATAAACAGAATATATAAGGAGCTCAAACAACTCTATAGGAAAAACAAATCTAATGATTTGATTAAAAAATGTGCAAAATACCTGAATAGACATTTCTCAAAAGAGGATATACAAATTGCAAACAGTATATGTAAAGGTACTCAACATCATTGATTATCAGAGAAATGCAAAACAAAACTACAATGAGATATCATCTCACTTCAGATAAAATGACCTTTATCTAAAAGTCAGGCAATAACTAATGTTAGCAAGGATGTGTATAGATTTATCTCTAGACAAAAGAGAACTTTTTGTACACTTTTGCTGGGAATGTAAATTAGTACCATCACTATGAAGAAAAGTTTGGAGATTTTTCAAAAAACTAAAAATAGAGCTGCCATACAATCCAGCATTCCTACTCCTAGAAATATACCCAAAAGAAAGGAAATCACGTATGGAAGAGATCTCTGCACTCCCCTGTTTACTGTAGCACTATTCACAATGGCCAAGATTTGGAAGCAATCTAAGTGTCTATCAACAGATGAATGGATAAAGACAATGTACATATGCGCGATGGAGTACAATTCAGACATATAAAAGAACGAGCTCCTGTCATTTGCAACAACATGGATGGAACTGGAAGTCATTATGTTAAGTAAAATAAGCCAGTTACAGAAAGACAAACATTGCATATTTCATTTATTTGTGAGAACTAAAAATTAAAACAATTCAACTCATGGAGATAGAAGGATGGTTACCAGAGGCTGTGAAGGGTAGTGTTGGGGGGAGTGGGGATAGTTAATGGGTACAAAAAGTAGTGAGAAAGAATGAATAAGATGTCGTATTTGTTAGCACAACAGGGTGACTATAGTCAGAGATCATTTAATTGTACATTTAAAAATACCTAAAAGAGTATAACTGGATTTTTTATAACACAAAGGGTAAATGCTTGAGGTGATGGATACCCCATTTGCCCTGATGTGATTATTATGCTTTGCATGTCTGTATCAAAATATCTCATGTAACTAATAAATATATACCCTTATTGTGTACTCATAAAAATTAAAAAGAAAGAGAAAAAAAAGAAAAGAAAAACATCCAGATGACTTGAAAGGCAGAATAATTGGTTTTTATATTTCAGGTAAATAATATTTCCAGAAATACATAAAGAAGTAATTTTCATGAGGTGTGAAAATACAGGTTTTAGCTTATGCAGTTTGTAAATCAAATCAAATGGGATCACAAAATAAATATTAGAATTTTCATTCTTTATTGTTTTTTTCCGTTAATTTTGAAGATTTTATGGGCATATGTATTTTTAAAATTCTGTTAAAGTAATGAGGCTTGGCAATTAATTTCACAAAGGATTAACTCTAGTACATATATATTAGTGTTAATCCTTTTTGGAATAATTATTTATAAAATATAAATTTTTACATTTATATATAATATAATATACAATTTATAAATTTATAAATATATAAATTTCTATATTTATATGCATACACACAGTTTAGTAGTTTAGTAGTTCCTGTGTAATTAAGTAGGTTATGTAGGCAATATGAGGACTTTTTAATAAGTCTTCAGTTGCTACCATGGAAACAATTTTTAGAGTTGTTCTGCAGAGTGATGTGATGCTGATTAAAGAGTTCAAGCACTTCATTTTAAAACTAATCCAGAGTCAGCCAGGAAGAAGCTGCACATTGCAGAGCTGGTCCATCTCTTGCTGCTGAGCTAGGCTGTGCTGGGCTGCTCCTGCCAGGTTGCCATGGCCAGCAGCACTTCTTTACAACCTTCTTGATCTAAGGAGACCAGGAGGTAATTTACAGCATGGCAGCTCTGGTGAGCCTTGTCAAAAGGTTAATAGTTATGAACTTTCCAGTTAAGAAATGTATTATGTACTGCTCTGTAATCTGTGAGTGCTTAGCCTTAAAGGGCTTGATGAAGATAATATTCTGGCATTTTACATTCTGACACGAACTTCATAACCATTAAAAACAAATGGTTGGCAAATTAATGGCTGTTGGATCTTTATTAACTTGCAGTGAAATATAATATCACTTTCATTAAAATATATTGCTGAAAAATGATGGTGAGAAAAATGTATTCTGAATGACAGTGAAGCTGTGAGATCCTACGGCTATTTATTTTATTACTATGGCAACTGTGATAAAAACATATACATCACCAATGTTGTTTCCTTTAGTGAAAATTCTAAATTATAAATCGACTTGCTAACTAATTTTAAATTCTTACTTTTCAAAACAAGGTGTTATTTTAGGGGTAAATTTCTAAAACTGAAGTTTAGTCTCTTATTAGAAATACAGATGCAAAATGACTGCAGGACAATTGAAATTTAAAATAGTCTAAAACATTGAAAAAACTTTTCTATAGCTGAATTTTCCCCAGACCACTTACCCTTTATCCCTTTGCTCTTTTTAACTTATCAAGAATACAGTGCTGTGTAATTATGAAAATCTCAGTATTTGTTGCTATGAATCAGTGTAATGATACTTATCAAATCATTTAAAGAGAAGTTAAATTTTTGCCATTTTAATGGGCATTAAAACTGGGTTTCACAAAGCCATTAAGGTAAAAAAGCATCATGCCCATTTTATAGAACATGTTCTATCTGTTGTGCCACACTTAAACCAAGCTCTGTGTCAAAAAACAAACTGGCACATGTGAGTATTCACAAATAGACATAGACAAAGAATATTTTCATGTGTAGACACTTGTCACCAGTAAAATAAAGTAGTTTGAATTGCATTCAGTGGAAAACATACTGAAATCTAGGTTCATTTCATTCATTGATTCATAAACTATTTACACCCTACTACTTCTGTGTAGTGTGGCAGGGATGTAAAGTTGAAACATACACATCTAGGTACCTTTATACTCAATCATACTCTTTTTCTTCTGTCTTAATCTGTTTTTGTGCTCTTGTAGCAGAATACTACTGGCTGAATAATGTATAAAAAACACAACATACCACATTACAGTTCTGGAGGTTGAAAAGTGACATGGTTTATCTGTGTCCCCACCCAAATCTGATCTTGAGATCCCACATGTTGTGGGAGGTACCTGGTAGGAGGTCACTGAATCATGGGGCAGGTCTTTCTCGTGCTGTTCTCACAATAGTGAATAAGTCTCATGAGATCTGATGGCTTTATAATGCAGAGTTTCCCCGAAAAAGCTCTCTCTCTCTTTGCCTGCTGCCAACCATGTAAGACAAGACTTGTTCCTCCTTGCCTCCCATCATGATTGTTAGGCTTCCCCAGCTATGTGGAACTATAAGTCCATTTAATCCCTTTCTTTTGTAAATTGCCCACTCTTGGGTATGTCTTTATCAGCAGTGTATAAACTGACTAATACAGTATATTGGAACTAGCAATGGGGTGCTGCTGAAAAGATACCCAAAAATGTGGAAGCAACTTTGGAAATGGGTAACAGGCAGAGGTTGGAACAGTTTGGAGATCTCAGAAGAAGAGGAAAATGTGGGAAAGTTTGGACCTTCCTAAAGATAGGTTGAGTGGCTTTGCCCAAAATGCTGATAGCAATAAGGACAATAAAGTGCAGGCTGAGGTGGCCTTAGATGGAAATGAAGAACTTGTTGGGAACTGGAGCAAAGGCGACCCTTGTTGTATTTTAGCAAAGAGACTGGCAGCATTTTGCCCCTGCCCTAGAGATTTGTGGAATTTTGAACATGAGAGAGATGATTTAGGGTATCTGGCAGAAGAAATTTTTAAGCAGCAAAGCATTCAAGATGTGACTTGGGTGCTGTTAAAGGCATTCAGTTTTAAAAGGGAAACAGCATAAAAGTTTGGAAAATTTGCAGGCTGACAATGCGATAGAAAAGAAAATCCCATTTTCTGAGGAGAAATTCAAGCTGGCTGCAGAAATATGCAAGTAACAAGGAGCTGAATGTTAATCACCATGACAAGGTGGACAATGTCTCCAGGGTATGTCAGAGACCTTTGTGGCAGCCCCTCCTACCACAGGCCTGGAGGCCTTTGGGCCCAGGGTCCCTCTGCTGTGTGCAGCCTAGGGACTTGGTGCCCTACACCCCAGCTGCTCCAGCTGTGACAGAAAAGGGTTTAAAATACAGCTTGGGCTGTTGCTTCAGAGGGTGGAAGCCCCAAGCCTTCACAGCTTCCATGTGGTGTTGAGCCTGCTCGTGCGCAGAAATCAAGAATTGAGGTTTGGGTACCTCTGCCTAGATTTCAGAAGATGCATGGAAATGCCTGGACGCCCAGGCAGAAGTTTGCTGCAGGGGCAAGGCCCTCATGGAGAAGCTTTGCTAGGGCAGTGCAGAAAGAAAATGTGGGGTTGGAGCCCCTACACAGAGTCTCTACTGATGCACCACCTAGTGAAGCTATGAGAAGAGGGCCACCATCCTCCAGACCCTAGAATGGTAGATCCATGGACAGCTTGCATCATGCACCTGGAAAAGCCACAGGCACTCAATGCCAGCCTGTGAGAGCAGCCAGGATGGGGGCTGTACACTGCAAAGCCACAGGGGCGGAGCTGCCCAAGGCTGTGGGAGCCCACCTCTTGCATTGGTGTGACCTGGACGTGAGACTTGGAGTCAAAGAATATCATTTTGGAACTTTAAGATTTGACTGCCACACTGAATTCCAGACTTGCATGGGGCCTTTAGCCCCTTTATTTTGGCCAATTTCTCCCATTTGAAATGCTTGTATTTACCCAATGCCTGTATCTTCATTGTATCAGGAAGTAACCAACTTGCTTTTGATTTAACAGGCTCATAGCTGGAAGGGACTTGTCTTGTCTCAGATGAGACTTTGGACTGCGGAATTTTGAGTTAATACTGAAATGAGTTGAGACGTTGGGGGACTGTTGGGAAGGTATGATTGGTTTTGAGATGGGCGGACATGAGACTTGGGAGGGGCCAGGGGTGAAATGATATGGTTTGGCTATGTCCCCACCCAAATCTCATCTTGAATTCCCACGTGCTGTGGGAGGGACTTGGTGAGAGGTAATTGAATCTTGGGGATTGGGCTTTCTCATGCTATTCTCGAAACAGTGAACAAGTCTTTATCAGGGGTTTCCACTTTTGCTTCTCTCTCATTTTCTCTTGCCACCACCATGTAAGAAGTGCCTTTTGGAGGGGCACGGTGCCTCATGCCTGTATTCCCAGCACTTTGGGAGGCCAAGGTGGGCCAATCACCTGAGGTCAGGAGTTTGAGACCAGCCTGGCCAACATGGTAAAACCCTGTCTTTACTAAAAATACAAAAATTAGCTGGGTGTGGTGGTGCACGGCTGTAATCCCAGCTACTCAGGAGGCTGAGGCAGGAAAATTGCTTGAACCTGGGAGGAGGAGGTTGCAGTGAGACGAGATTGCACCACTGCACTCCAGCCTGGGCAACAGAGTGAGACTCTGTCTCAAATAAAATAAAATAAAATAAAAATAAAATAAAATAAAAGAAGTGCCTTTCACCTCCTGCCATGATTCTGAGGCCTCCCAATCCACCTGAAATTGTAAGTCCAATTAAACCGCTTTTTCTTCCCAGTCTCAGGTATGTCTTTATCAGCGGCATGAAAACGGACTAATATAGAAAGTCTAAAGTCAAGGCAGCAGCGGTTCAGTCTCTGGCTCCATTGCTGTGTCCTTCAGACAAGTGGAAAGCTAATCCTCACATGGCAGAAGGTGGAAGGGCTAAGGGGCAAAAGGGGGCCAAACTTGACCTTTTATAATGACATTAATCCCATCCATGAGGCAGAGCCCTCAAGGCCCAATCAGCTCCCAAAAGTCCCACCTCCCAGCACCAGTATGATGACAACCATATTTCAGCATGAGTTTTGGAGGGGATGAACATTCAAACCATAGCACCCTCTTTACTCCATTAAAGATGAAAACTTTGTGATTTCTGTGTTGAAACTGAAACTTTTTTGGTTCTAAGGTTTTGTAATTACATGCACTCTTTGATTGATCAATTTTACTGATGAGGACAATGAAAGAACCTGTGGTTTCTTTTTAATTTTTCTTTTTTAAAATTTTTCCCTCTGTTCCAGAGCATGGTGTTTTCCAATTAGAGGTCAATGAAAACAGTGGTTTAGATATTTTTGAATAAATAAAAAGTAGCAGTTCCTTATTTAGTCTACAGTCTACATTTTTGGCAAAAAGTTTCATTTTGCAAATCTTTTTCCAGTATGCAGTGCCTGTGAGTTTCAAGTGCATTTGTTAATTTGTTGCATTTTCTTCTTTTGTCCTTTCTCCCCTCACCCCCATTTCATCAACAAGAACAACATGTCATTTCAAATATCAAGGTATAATCATTCTCCTGCATGGCAAGTGTATTTGGCCATACTTTGGGAAGTATTTACCTTTTCTCTGAGAGAAGAGTCCCATTATCTTCATGGCAAGTTCACATTTATGACTATAGACTTCATGCCTATCAAGCAGCCCTGAGAGCCAAAAGACAGAATCAAACTGGATTCCCAACTTATTGTGTATAGCTTTTACCAAAAAGGTTGTTGAGAAGATTGGAAAAGACAATATATATGCCTGGCTAAACAACTAATTGTTTTCATCTTTATTTTTCCCTGCTTTCATTTCTATTTTTTTTAAATAAAGCATTATAGTCATAATTTTCACTCTAGTGAAGAACTCATAAAGGTGTGAAGGATAGGCTTGGCATGGCAGCTAGAATCCGATAGCACCTGTATTTTTATGCACCACTATGCTTGGTGGATTGATATCTTGTATCAATTCATGAGACAATTGCTCCAATTCTAGGTATGCCTCTCCTTTGAAGGGAGAAAAATAGGGCAGTGAAAAACAGTAGGATCTAGTTGCACCTGTCCCCTTTTATTTGCTCAATTTTTATTTTGAAAGAATCTCAAGCCCACATAATACTCATAGACAGTACAAATAGTAATCATTGTCCCCTGAACTGTTTGAAAGTTGCTAATATGGTATATAATCCCCTCTGACTATTTTAGTATGTATTTCCTACAAATGAAGACATGGTTCTACATAAACACTAACATTCATCATGAAATTGACACTGATACTGAGACATTACTGCCTTCTAATCGTCAGACTCTATTTAAGTTTTACCAAGTGTTCCAGTCATATCCTTTATTACCAGATGATCTGGCCCAGTATCACATGCTCATCTAGCTGTCATGTTTCCTTAGTCTCTCTCACTGGGGAGCAGGTTGGCATTGGTCTGTCCTCGGCTTTTATGACCTTGGTGCTTTTGAAGATTGCAGGTCAGTTATCTTTTAGAACATCCCTCAATGTGTTTTTATCTGAGGTTGCTTCATGATTAGATTTGGGTTATGAATTTTTGGCAGAAATACCACAGAAGTGTTTTAATTGCATCTTATTTTTATTTGTACTATGTTATAGTGACTCTAGGGACATTAAGTTTGATAAACCTGATCAGGTGGCTTTTCCACACACAATTACATCTTTATTTATACATTTACCCATATATATTGAAAATCATATGTTCACACCAATGCCTCTAATTCCAAACCAAAGCCACAAGATTTCTTCTAGGTTTTTCCTTTTCCATAATTGCAGCTTCTAACTGCAACAGCAAAAATCTTGGCTTTCGTAGTCCTTAAAATATTTACTTATTTCATCAATCTCCCCAAATGTAACTAATCTTAGGCCATATCCACCTCACCTCACACAAATGCCATGCTTCCTCTGCTCGGGCCTTACTACCCCCTGTTGAACCACTCTCCTACTCTAATATTCTCCTCACACCCTTGGGCTGTCACATTCGGAGCTAGGCTGCCCCTCTGTGTGAGCCTCCATACCTCCTCAAGCTCTAACACTGATCTGGGTCCCTCCTCCCCTGCTTACCAATGTCTACCTTGCTTTACCTCCCCTAATAGCTTTTGGATTAAGTTATTTAGGATGGAAGAAAAGGAAAGGGAAGACAAGGAAAGAAGAGGGAGTGAAGCAAAGAGAAGGGAAAGGAGAGCAAGACGGGAAGAGGAAGAAGAGAAGGAAGTTGACTTTTGTATTCCCCTGCTTTCACTCCCGAGTTCTTTCTGCTTTTGAATTCATTGCCTCCTTTACACCCATTTTCATCTTCAATTAATATTATGTTTTTACAAATTGGAGGCCTTTACCTTTCTGCCTCTGTTTTTTAAAATTTTCCAAATTTATTAAGGCATAATTGATAGAAATGAATGTATGTACTGTATTAAATATGATATTTCGATATACACATACACTGTAAAGTGATTATCACAATCAAGCTAATTAATGTATTCATCATTTCACATAGTTACCACTTTTTTTGTTGTTGTGAGAACACAAGATCTACTCTCTCAGCAAATCTCAAGTAAATAAAATACAGTATTATTTACTATAGTTACCATGCTGTATGTCAGATCTCCTGAACTTACTTATTCTGCATAACTGACACTTTCTACACTTTGACCAATATCTCCCTATTTCTCCCAATCCCTAGTCTCTAGCAATCACCATTCTACTCTGTTTTGATGAGTTTGACGTTTTAAAATTCCACATACAAATGAGATCATGCAAGATTTGCCTTTCTGGGCCTGGCTTATTTCATTCAGCGTAATGTCCTCCAGTTTTATCAATGTTGTTGAAAATGGCAGGATTTCCTCCTTTTATCCATTCATCTGTCTGTGGATACTCAGGTTGATTCCATATCTTGGCCTTTATGAAAAATGCTGCAACGAACACGGAAACGCATATATTTCTTTGAGATATTGATTTAATTTCCTTTGGATATATACCCAGTAGTGAGATTGCTGGATCTCATGGTTATTCTATTTTAAGATTTTTGGGGAACCCCAATATTGTTTTCCATAATGGCTGTACTAATTTACATTACCACCAACAGTGCACCAGGGTTCCCTTTTCTCCACACCCTCACCAACACTTATCTTTCATATTTTAGATAATAGATGTGAGGTGATATTGTGGTTTTAATTTTAATTTCCCCAATAATTGGTGATGTTGAGCATTGTTTCACATACTTCTTGGCTATTCCCATTTCTTCTTTTGATAAATATCTATACAGGCACTTTGTCCATTTTTTAATCGTATTATTTGCCACTGTTTCCTTTGTTCCTGTTTGCTCAGCTTGAATTCTATGCAAATTTCAATTAGTTTGGGAAAATTATCCCTAGTAAAGGTAATGATTTTGAATATCCTTTTGGAAATACAGCTCATCATCACCCTATATTCCTTTTTATCACTTTGGAAAAATTATTTAATAGGCCAAAGCTTTACAAACAAATTAATTGGCTAAAAGATGAACTCATATGCATTTTGATAACTTGAATGTGTGTGGCTACTTAGACTCCATCAGCAGAGAAAGCTGAGAAAGTAACTGTTTTATAATAAGCTTTTGAGTGGGGAAGGTCACATCCAATGGCCATGATAGAGTGGGTGGAACCAAGTTACTGTGTCATTTAGCACAGTCCTGCCCATTAGTTCTGAATCAAGTCTGTCTCTTAAATTACATTAATGTTGCTGGTCATTTCAAATCAAGGAAACGTGGGTACTTTTTGAAGGAAGAAGTTTTGAATTTGTTGGTGACAAGGCAAGAGATAGCTTTAGCTCGGATTTGGAACAAAGAAGAAAACAATCTGGACTAAGGCAGCCTGTTTCAGAGGCCAGCCTGGTGTCTAGTGGCAATACCAACCTTCTGGGAGCACATCTAGTTATGCTGGCCTATCTCAACGATACGAAAGGAAAGCACACAAAGGAATTTTGCCTAATTTGGACTGGAGTTTTAAAGGTGATCAGCAAACCCTTGGGTGCTGTCTGTGTCGTAGCAGTGGGGCTTTAATTATAAAATCCCCAAGTTCAATACATAATCTATAGTTGAGTTCCAGTGTTCCATAGCCCAGGAGGAAACTACTGTTACAATAACTTATTGTACATTTCAAAATAGCTGAAAGAAAGATTTGGAATTTTCCCAACACAAAGCAATGGTAAACATTTGAGGCATTGGATATCCCAATTACCCTGATTTGATCACTACACATTGTATGCATGTGTTAAAATATTGCATGTACCTCAGGAATGTATACAATCATTATGTATCAGTAAAAAAAGGTTTGAGGCCACTTGTCTAATTCCTCAGCCTTTGTGACGATTTCTCCTCAGAAACTCCTTTTTGTGTATGTGTGGGTTTTTTTTGTAGTTGTTTTTTTTGAGATGGAGTCTCACTCTGTCGCCAGGCTGGAGTGCAGTGGCGTGATCTCGGCACACTGCAAATTCTGACTCCCTGTTTCAAGGGATTCTCCTGTCTCAACCTCCCAAGTAGCTGGGATTACAGGCACGTGCCACCACGCCCAGCTAATTTTTGTATTTTTAGCAGAGACGGGGTTTCACTACATCAGTCAGGCTGTTCTCAATCTCCTGACCTCGAGATCTGCTTGCCTCGGCCTCCCGAAGTGCTGGGATTACAGGTGTGAGGCACTGCGCCCGGTCAGAAACTTTTTTTTTTTTTAATTAAATAAAAGCATGTAAAATTTCATTTTATAAAAAAGGCCATTTCTATTTTATTTCTATTATTATCCACAGACATTTATTTTTTATTTTTATTTTTATGAGCAAATTCAAATTTATTTTAATGTCATGTCATTTTCAATGTGTTTAAAAACCTCATAAGTTAGTAGGAGCCCTAGTTTCCTGGGACAGCATGCCAGAGGTACTGAAATTTGTTACCTTTCCCTACAAACCCCCAGAAATTTAATCCAAGTCCATAGCTTCAGAAAGCCAGGAGTTGTATCTTCAGTCAGTCTTCTCCTCTGGTTCTTGGTTTTTCTTACAAGGGAAGGAGATCACAATATTTCAAACAGTGAACAAAACCAGTTGAGCTTCCAGCTCAGTTTTCTGTAAAATGGAGTGAGGGAAGACCCCACTGACTCCAGAGAAAAGGGTAAGGTTTAGATGGATTATTTCTTTACAGCTTTGTGAAAATGGGAGAAAAAAGATTGACAAATGAAGATCCATTTCATAGATAAGAATCGCTTCATAAATGAAGGCTCCAGCTCCTCAAATGGGAGGGGCCTGACTGTACAGCCTGAATCAGATGAGTAATCGGCCACACTGAATAAAAACAATCTGAAAAATAATCCTCCTAATTTTGAAACCAGATAAAATACTTGGGGAGAACGGAAAAAAGAGGAAAAAGCCCCAAACAGATGAAAAAATGCTAACATCAGAATGGTATAAAAAAATTCGACTGAGTTTTCAGTGGTGGTGGCTCATTTAGCCTCGTTCTGTAGTAGGGTCACAAACCTTGACCAAGCAGAGAGTAGAAGAAAAGGCTAGAAAGAGGGGCTTGAAGACGATGAATTTTGACTCCTGATTTTATTATTCAATTTCTTTTTTTCATTTAAAGTAGTCTTCCGTGGCTGGGAAGCCTCGCCTCCCAAGACCAGAGTCAGTTGGAGCCGGTGTGGAGGCAGGGAGACCTCCACTCTGCTGGATTGTCCTAGGTGGAGAAGAAGAACTGCACTTCACAGAGTCTGGGGTGTGGTGGGAAGGGGATGAGGCAGGAGGAGCAAGCTGGGGAGATGGGACCCACCTCAGTCCCCAGCTTAATTTTCTTCCAATATTTCCCCACTGGTGGCATTTTCTGCAGTCTTGGAGGCCTTTTTCTTTTTTTTTTTTTCTGGGTTTTTCGACTTGCAGAACTCGAGGAGGGCCTTTAGCTCTGCATCCTGGACCTCCATCTCAGACTTGTAGAGGTCAGGCTCGAGGGGACTACTGGTTATCTGCATGGGGCCACTGCTCATGAGCAGAACTGTAAACTTAAACTGGGCAACAAATTCACCCTCCTTCTCATAGAGAACATTAAATGGTTGCAGCAGTTCATGTTTGGCGCACTCCACCACACCTACCCGAGCCTTCTTCTCATCTTCAAATGCTCTTAAAGTAAACAGCATGGCATCAAAACGCCTTTCCATCCACTGAAGAAGGCACGTGAAGTTTTCATTTTCAGTCCATACTCTTTAGGGGAGTCTCATTTGTAAATAGTGGTTCTCTGTCCTGCATCCTTGGCCTTGCCCTCTCCTGAGCTGACGAGAACATCCACAGCATAGACCTCATATACCTCAAATTCAGCTTTTTCGTGGTCCTTCTTCTGCTGGTCTGTGGGATTCTGGATAATGGTTTTTTCTCCATTGATGACATGCTGCTTCAATTGGTGTGACAGCATACCTTCTACTGGCCTGTAGTTAAATTACTGAGCAACTTTGTTTCAGGCTTCTGCCACTTGTGTGTTCTGATTTCCTGGTTTGACCAGGCGTAGGGCAGCTTCAGCACAAAGGTGAGCTGCCTTAATAATATCTGCTTTCCTCCCTGTTACTTGGGTCCCCTGAGCTACCTCAACCACAAAAGTATGAGCTACATTAGCGATGAAGCCATCCACGTGGACCCCAAGGTCAATTTTTACCAAGTCACCTCCCTTGAGAATATAATCCTGGCCACTCTTCAAAGGGGAGAAGTGACATACACAGTTATTTACTGAAATACTGGTGGGAAAAGCAATGCCTTTCTTCCTTTCCTTTTCTTTCTTGAAGATTTTCCCTGTTTCTTCCATAATCATGGCATCACCTTTCTCACACAGGCTCAGTACCAATACACCTGAGCTAGATGCTTCCACCAAGGACGGAAGTACCCGGTTGGCAATGTCGCTCCCCATCTTATACTTGGTCACGACCAGGTCTTCGGCGATAGTTTGCTTCTGCTGCTGGTCCTCACCCTACATCTTCCTACCACCACCACTGCAGCCTCGTTTCCCCTGAGCCGCCGCCTCTGTCTCCCTTCCTTGCTGCACGCTGTGGTCAGAGCCCCCTGGATCCTCGAGGAGAGGGCGAGCGAAAGCGCGAGCTAGCAAGGGAGCGGGCGGGCAGGCAAGCGTCATCCACAGATATTTATATGAAAGAGACAAGCATACCACATCTTAAAATTTTGAGAATTGAGGGAAGAAAGACAGTCTTTTTCTATGAACATGCCAAGCAGAGTCCTAACTTAGGGTGTTTGCATTAGTTATTTCCTCAGCTAGAAAGCTGTTTCCCTAGAGCTTCCTTCTCATTCTTGACTCCTTCTTGCCATTCAGGTCTCAACTCAAACTTCGGTGAAAACTTTTTGATTAACTAAACTGAAGTCCTTTGGTGTTTCACTAACATAGCACCTTAATATATTTTCACCTTGGCACTTTCATATTCTTATTGTATTCTTGATATATTGGCTATTTGCTTACTGTCTACCTTCATCAACATGAATGTAACTACCAAGAAAGCAAAGACTTTGTCTTGGAGTTGAGTGTTGTGTTACTAGTACTTTGAGTATCTGGTGGCACATAATATCTAATCAATAAATAAATGTTTAAAGAATGGATGACATGAAAGCAATAGTGACTGAGTAGAATGAAGCCTCTTCAGATGAATTATGTCGGACACAAGAAAAAATAGCTGGGATGTAAAATGAGCTAAAATAGCAGTTAAATAGGTAGGAACAAACTGGTTCAAGAGGGTAATTCACTTCATATTGACCAGCCAGAGGTAATAGCAGGCAGCTTTCTAATTGAACAGGGCTCAATCAATATGGTTACTTATGACTAAATTAATCATCTTCAACTTTGTTAAGTGCCTTATAGATGTTTAAAATATCTAAGAAGTATTTACTATATCTATACGATTCATTATAGGTCATTCTCAATATTCATGGAACACTAAGGAGCTGCCAAGCTTCATTGGAAATGCTGGGGATACAATGGTGAATTAGAAAGCATTCACTGCCTTCAAAGAACATACTCTACTGTCTAGAGTCTGGAGGAGGATACAGGACAGGAGACTGGTGGGGCCACCATGTGGTGAGTGTTAAGATACTACCAAATAGAGAGTGTTACGGGAGCACAATGGAAGGGCATAAAAGGTCACAAAAACTTCCTTCAGAATGCAAAATCCAAGATAAATAAACTTGTAGGAAAGCTACAAATTAGCTAATCAAATGTGAAGGTTGGTAAAAGGGCAAATGACCCAAGGAGGTGAAAGATTCCAAGGTCACATAGAGAAGCTTAGGAATATACGTATATTTGTGCAATAGAGCATGAGGGAATGCAGTGAGCACACCCCACCAAATGATCATGCTGGTGCTTTGTTAAAAATGATTTAGTGCATCACTGCATTTACCCAGGGTTAGTGAACTATGGTCTTTCTTACTCTAATGGAAAATAAATTCCCAGTGTGTCACATAACTTGTGGAGAAGGACAAAATAACTTCATTTAAGAATTTTGGTGATTTAGAAAAAGATCTAATTTTGAAAATCGGTTTTATTCGTTGCGTATTGAATGTCTGCTCTCTGTCAAGCGTTGTGGTCAATGCTGAATGCAGGGTGGAGAACAAAACAGATAGAAGGCACACTGCTGTGGATCTTGAAGACTGTGCCATTGGAAGCATCTTTGGAAAGGGCTCTGCATTGTTCTGAGGGCCACAGTCAGTAGTAGCAATGGTGAATTTTCCCCATGTTTTTATAGGCAGTAGATATCAATGAGAAAGCAAAGCAGACATTGTAGATGCCATGTGGTGGCTACGGAGCAAAGTCTAACTTTAAGGAAGCACATCAGAATCTTCCTTAGTGTTTCCTGGAAATACTTGATGAATTGGGATAACTTTGTAGGGGAGATAGCTGAGATTCTTTGTAGGGGAGATAGCTGAGATTCTTTGTAGGGGAGATAGCTGAGATTCTTTGTAGGCAGAAACAAGAACAGGTCCTTTACTGAATACTGACTATTAATGTTAAGGTGACTTAATTCATATCCACAGATAGGTAAGGCCTGATGATCTGTAGATTATTCTCATGATCAAGTTATGACAGATTCTTATACTTTCGTATACCATGACACCATGGGTAAAAATAGTATTAATGCCACGCTTTCAGGCACAGACACATTTGCTGGACCCTAGGGCACAATATTGGCATAATAATTTTATCTGCTGGAGTTGAGTGCTCCTTCTATGGGTTGCAGTAGGCAGACAGATCTGCTTTAGGGTAGCAATAAAAGTAAAATAGTGATTTTTCCAGCCCATTCAGGTGTGGGTTATTCATGTGATAGTAAAAGTTCATACACACAATTTTAAAACACTAAAATGAGGCAAGACTGAACAAGAGATTTTGTAAAACACACATGTGTTGATGATGGTATCTCTTTCTCTTGAAAGCCAGGGTGGAAAGAGTATTTTTAATCAAGAATCTGGACAGCTTATTGGGGAGTGCTGGAGCAGCCTCAGAGAGCAACTTTTAAATTTTACTTTATAACATTTTACAAAAATTACATGGCAGAATAGAAAACTTCTAAAGAGGTACTGGAAGGCACCTATTCTCTTTTCTTTATTTGATTGTTTTAAATCAAAACGATAAACTTAGAGCTCTATTCCATTTATATTTTAAGCCTGTCACTTAGAGCTAACTTGTCATTTATCTATCTTTTTATGGTGTAAAGTTCATTGGAAATAAGTTAATTCATTTTAATAAATGCTTTGTGCTTTTAGGAGTGAAAAAAATCCCACTTGCATTAAATAAAAATACTATTATGATTGCATCTATAATCATTTCTGTCATGGGAAAACGGTTTCTCTAAACCTCTAATGAGACCTGTGCAGGTGTTTGTATATTTGCCATAAATCTGTACCCACACAAAGTTCATTCTGTAGCATAAAAATAAATCATCTTATTCAGGTGGAATTGAGCTTTGACTCAAGAATACTCCTTCTCACTTCTCTTTCCAAAATCAAAGCAACACTTACATTTCCACTGCCATATGCTATCTTTCTCAGCTCTCAAACTACTTATATATACTGGGTTCTTTTCCTTCTGTTATTTCAAAGACATGAGAGAAACTGGAGCATGAAAATGGATTTCAGCTTATGTAAAACCACGGAGCAGGTTTCCTTAGAGAGTTAGGGAGGGGGTTTGTTCTGAAGTTATGATTAGTCATCACATACAGGCCTCTGGCCGAACTTGCTATCATACAGTATTTGCATATGAGTAAACAGAGTTGTTCCTTTTATAAGATTGATAAGCACCTCAAGCTTTTAAATTGGGGCCTTCCCCAGTTAAAAAAATATATTTTATACCATATATAGTATACATATAGTACATACATATGTAATTTTTTTCCTCAAAAGTTGAGTATTGTAAGGATAGGAATACTTGCTTTCCCAAGATGGTGGATAAAGGGGTGCTATGTGGTTGTTATAATCATTTGCTCTAAATATGTAAATTCTGGTTTCTGCTTGGGCTGTGCCTTACTGGGTAAGCTTGGGGAAGTCCCGGATGCCTCCAGAATCTCAAGTTTCCATTTGTAAAGTGATGGACTTAGAATTATTGTAAATGATAGTCAAATCACTTATTGAGTTATTTTCATATATCTGAAAACTTAGAACCATAAAGACTGAGAATCCAGATAACAGGGAGGATCATTTGCTTTATGACCTGGAGGTTCAAGACTACAAAGACACAAAGCAAAACCCTAACAGAGCACTAACACCCATTTTCAGTCTCCCCATGGGCAGCCCCCTGTAGGGGTGGTTTGTCCGTGCCCTCTGTCTACTCTCAAAGCAGCATACGCTTCTATAACCAGGAAGTTCAGGAAGAGCTTCATGTGCCTGGATTGATGGCAACATGGTGAAGGAAAACTATTGACAGATAAGTGAACATGTTAATTCTTAATTTTATTATGAAATGACCAGCCAATGTTTATATTGAAAGCTAAACATATCTAATATCTGAGCACAGTTTGAACATTAATATAATGTGGAGAAAATGTGGAGGCCAGCTTCTCTGGCAGAGTGGCCATTATTTTATCCATCACAGGATAAAGTTTCTGAAATTGTTAATATTTATTAAAATAGCTTTCTTCTGGCCCTAAATATATAAATACATTTCATCCACCAAATTTAAGACATATAATGTATCTAGAAAGTTACTAAAATGTTCTTATATCCTGCAAAGCAACTACACGAAAACATGCATCTAGCTAATTAATTCAATAAGTATGTGTAATTGTAGAGTTCCTTTTCTTAGTTTTCTGTCCTTCATTCACATTCCATTGGAGTAACTCAAAGTGAGGCTGAATAGCATTTCATGCCTTCACAGGTATTAAGCAATTTCCATGAGAAAAAGCAGCTAGTTCAGCTCTCAATTCCAAAGATCACACAAATGCTTTTCCTCTAAACAGCTCTATGATTTGATTGTGGCAGGAGTGCTTTATGTGTTCTTCATACTTTCCATTGCCTCACACAGAATATTAAAAAGACCATGCCCAGAAGTCTACATGTAATAAAATTAACAATCATTATTGCTTCATCAAGGGCATTCTGAAGCAAAACTGGCTTATTTTTAAACACCAGTGTACAGCAATGGAGAGTACAGTCAGCTGCCTCTGCCTTGATTCAAGCTAAGGTGCTGTGCTGTTACTGCTATTACTTTTGAACCAGCAGTGCAAATGTTAACGCAGTCAAAAGGGCAAATAATTTCATTATATTATTGTGAGTAATTTGCCCATACAGACTCCCTGAACGTGTCAGAGGGAGACCAAGAGGTTTGCAGACTACATTTAAGAACTGCTAGTTTTCATTTGTGGTGTCCCTTTGATGAGTTTTACAATCAATAATATACTAGTTTAATAAAAGAATTCAAAAATGTTTCTTTATTTCCCATGTTCTTGGACCACTTTCAGTAACAATGAAATTATCTGAACTTAAAAGTTTAGGGACACAACCCTATTCTAGTGTCTTTTGGGGAAGTGTCGCTTATGATAACCATGTGTATTCCTTCCAAATTAATTATTATATTTATATTTCCTAACTCTTAGGAGGTTATTTCAAGTAATTTATATTTGCTAGACGACATTTCATCAGATGTTCACCTTTTTTTTACATAGAATTAATCAAAGTGGACCCTTATGATTTGATTAATTCCTTCATTGTGGATATTTCTTTTTTTAAATTACTTTTATACAATAAATTGGGTATTTTTCCCTTTTATCTTCATTTGGTTAAATCTCCTTTATAGTTTTGTTATACTTTAAATCAACATTATTTGCTTTTTACAATTAATTCTACATTTTAATGTTTCAAATTAATTACTTTCTGCTTTAAAAATGTCTTCTTTTGGCCAGGCACAGTGGCTCGCGCCTGTAATCCCAGAACTTTGGGAGGCTGAGGCGGGTGGATCACCTGAGGTCAGGAGTTCAAGACAAGCCTGACCAACATGGTGAAACCCCATCTCTACCAAAAAAACAAAATAGAAAAAAAAAAAAAAAATTAGCCAGGCGTGGTGGTGGGTGCTTGTAATCCCAGCTACTCCGGAGGCTGAGGCGGGAGAATTGCTTGAACCCCAGAGGCAGAGGTTGCAGTGAACCGAGATCGTGCCATTGCACTCCAGCCTGGGCAACAAGAGCGAAACTCCATCTCAAAAACAAACTTTAAAAAAAAGTTCTTCTTTTTTAAGTTTGTCTGATTGTTCATGTTCTAACCACCTTATATAGATGTTTCTTTAACTTTAAAAATTTTTATTAATATAAAGAGTTAAGGCTATGGATTTTCTTTGGACTTTGTTTTAACTGTAAAATATATTCTGATATTTTGGTTTCCATTTCTCTTGGACAGCAGAATTGTTTTAAGAGAAGACTTCTGGGTGGATAGGAGGGTGATAGTAAAGTTTTGCAATAGTAGTTTTTTTTGCTGTTTTTAAACATTTTTTTAAAGTTCTAGTTTTATTGCATTGTGATTAGGAAAGCTAATACACACAACACACACACAGTAAATTTATTGCCATTTTAAACCTAATATAAATATTGTTTGTGAATATTCCATGTGTTCTTAGAAAAAAATTGTTAACTTTGTTTTCATTCTACTGACTTTGATGTATATCAAGTAGACCTGCCTTAAAAATCATCACTCTATTTGTGTATTCTATTTTCTAATTTTGTGTTCACTTGAACTATCATTGACTAAGAGAAGTGAATTAAAGTTTCCTGCTCTTAACAGGTTTCTATTTTTCCTTGTGCTGTCCCCCTGCGATACACTTTTTTCCTTCATGTGTGCTAATGCAGTTCAGTCCTACCTGATATAGATATATTCATATTGTTAGATATTCATTTGGTTTGAAACCAGAGTTGTATCTTCTCCATCTCATTTAATACCTTTCACTCTGAATCCAATCTCATCTAACACTAAAATTGCAATCTCTGATTTCTATTTGTGTTTGTCTAGTATGTCTTTTCAATTTTTTAATTTTCAATCTTTTCAAATAATTTAATTCTTCTGCTCCATACTGACATATCATCTTTCCAAGTAACATGGCTCTGACCACTTCCTTGTGTAAAACATATAGTTAAGTATTTTTTTTCTTTTGACATCTGTGTTTAGTCTATTTAAATTTTTATATAAAAAAGAGGCTTGGTTTTATATAGTTCTGTTATCATAGTCTATGTCATACTTTGTTTTCCTAGCATGTATGTAGGGGTTTTAAAAAGTAATTTTGAAATTTGTCTTTGTCTAGTATTTATTTATTTATTTATTTATTTATTTATTTATTGAGACAGAGTCTCGCTCTATCGCCCAGGCTGGAGTGCAGTGGCGTGATCTCAGCTCACTGTAATCTCTGCCTCCCATGTTCAAGCAATTCTCCTGTTTCAGCCTCCCGAATACCTGGGACTACAGGCATGCGCCATCACGCCCGACTAATTTTTGTATTTTCACTAGAGACAGAGTTTCACCATGTTGGCCAGGCTGTTCTCAAAGTGCTGTCCTCAAGTGATCCACTCACCTCGGCCTCCCAAAGTGCTGGGATTACATGTGCCAGCCACCACACCCAGCTAAGGATTATTGTTTTAATTTTTACTTTTTATTCATAAATTTATTGGTTTCCTATTGTTAACTGTCAAAGAATGATGAAGTTGATAGATTTTTACTTCCTTCCTCTTTCCCTCCTTTCCCTTTGACAGTGAATTTTTATTAATTTGTATATTTAATATTTATCTTTTCTATTATAAATATACTTCTATTGTTTCTTGGTCATTTAAAATAATCTTGATTGATCTTCATCTTGATCTAAAAAATTACTTATTACCTCCTATCTTTCTGTCCTTCCCCTTCTTGACTTTCTTCAGCTGTCTCATTTCTACCCTGTCAGGATTTCTCCTATTTACATTCTCTTCTAGTATCGTAATCAACATATTTGTTTTGTCTTAGTCACAGAATTAGCTTCAGTATTTGATATCACTCCTTTTACAATTGTTTATCATACATTTTTTGGTTGATTGAAGTGTTTTCTAGTACTTTCTTCAAGAAGGCTCATGGGATCCATAGCCTATGAATTCTTGCTTTTTAAAATGTGTTTTCTTTTCTTTTATTCTTAAACAACAATTACAGCATAAAATTCTTGGGTTTTATTTTCTTTGGATGGCTTTGTAAAAAATTGCTCCACTTTTATCAAAGTTGACTGTTTTATTGGGAAATCAGACACTAGCTAGGCATTTTTTTTACAACTGCATGTATAACATAATCTTTTGGCTTTTCGGCAGAAAGATTCTTTCATTATTCATGACATTCAGTAACTAGTAACTAAACTAAGATATGCCTCAGTACTGATCATTCTACATCATTTTCCTATGGATAAAGTATATTCTTTCAATATTTAGATTCAACCTTTTTTTTTTACTTCTGGAACACTTTCTTTAATTATATACTTACATGATTTTTTTTCTGTTCCATTATTTTTATTCCCTTATTCTAGGACTCCAGTTATAAATGTTTTGCATTTCTTTGACCTAAACTCCATATTTAACATTTTCACTATAATCCATTTGAAAATTGGCATCATTTTCTTTTTGCCTACTTTACTCAAATCCTGGACTTTATGTCTGTTCCTGTGCTGTTAGCCACATCTTTCTTCATTCTTTATCAATATTAGAACCTTTTAAAAAGTTAATATTTGTGATCTGCTGTTTGGAATTTTTTTCTATTCCTTTTTTTAGAAAAAGAAAATGTCTTATTTTCGTTCTTTTTGAATAACCATCTTAAAAAAAAAATGAATCCTTTCTGAACTAGTAAGAAGGACTAGGGCCAAATTATGAGCAAACAGGAATTTTATTTACGATAGTTTTTAGCGTTGAGTATTATGTTTCAGTTTATTCCTCACAAGTCAGCTGAGATTAGCACCTCTAGGGCACTCACATTGTTGTATTTTCCTTCTCCACCTTTCTGGAATATAGGTTGTCTGTGATTTTCTGTTCAACTCCAACTTGGCTTTTCTTTGTAACCAAACTAGACGTGAGGAAGCTCTTCACAGCACCCTACTCACATGTTTCCGTGTGGCCAATACAGTTTTATTGGTCTTGCACGGTGGTAATTTTAAAACATGGACATGCACATTCTTTGACACTCTTCTCATTCAGACTTTGAAGTTTGAAGTTTCCCTTAAATCTGAGCGGGCTTGTGACTGCTTTGACTAATAGAGTACAGTGAACGTGATGCAATGGGACTCCCCAGAGGATGACATAACAGGCCATGTGGCTTCTGCCCTATTTTATGGGGCACTTGCTCGTAGAATCTGAACTAAGATGTAGGAAGCCCAAGTACCCTGATACTACTGTAGTGGAGAGGCCACATGAGGCACAAGCTTAGACAGTCCCAGCTGAGCTCGGCACTTTGGTCATCCCCTCCGGGGTACCAGATATGTGAGTGAAGCTGTTTTGGGTGATCCAGACCAGCTCAGTCACCAGTTGGTTACAACAGAATGATTTCCGTCAAGGCCAAATGGAACAGAGGAATGACTCAGCTGAACACTGCCGAAATTGTTGACCAAATTCGTGAGTTATAATAAAATGGTTGCCGTTTAAACTTTTAAGTTTAGCTGAAACAAACATCTTTGTGCTGCTTACTTAGAGAAGTGCACCTGGACTGATTTTGTGAGATTTGTAGTTACAGAGTCTCTTGAGCTATGTTTTCTTTTACTCTAGATTTTTAATGCTCCTGAAGCCATTTTCCTATTACTTATGTTGAAATTTTAGCTATCTCACAGTTTCAAGGAAAGTGGAGTTCCCATTCTTTTCTTTTCTCTTCTCTTCTCTTTTCTTTTCTTTTTTGAGAGGGAGTCTCGCTCTGTCGCCCAGGCTGGAGTGCAGTGGCGCGATCTCCGTTCACTGCAAGCTCCGCTTCCTGGGTTCACGCCATTCTCCTGCCTCAGCCTCTCCGAGTAGCTGGGACTACAGGCGCCACCACGCCCGGCTAATTTTTTTGTATTTTTAGTGGAGACGGGGTTTCACCGTGTTAGCCAGGATGGTCTCGATCTCCTGACCTCGTGATCCGCTTGCCTCGGCTTCCCAAAGTGCTGGGATTACCAGCGTGAGCCACTGCCCCCGGCCTCCCATTCTTTATTCTTAGTTTTGCTTTTGGGTGTTATTGAAAAAGGGGAAAAGACAGGACTGTGACTAACAGTTAAAAGTCAAAAGGCTTCTAAGCAGAATATTTCCATACCAGAGCTGTTAATGAAGATGTTCATGTCTAGAATGTAAAACGACTTTTCTAAAGACATAAAATTATTTAGTGTTGGGTAAAATTCCCAATTTCCTGACTTCCCATTCTTCATTTTTTTCATTATGCCGTTAATATTATAAAAAGTCAATAATGACAAGAATTCCAGATTCAGTGTACGGGATTTATAAAAATACTTTGTTTTCTCAAGTAACAAAAGAAAATTGGAATTTAAAAGATAAAGGACAGTATAATAATTTACTGAATAATAATCTGTAAAAAAAACTTTTGTCTAGAATAATTAAAGAAAATATCTGTTTTACAATTCCTGAATGGCTTAGCAGAATGCCATATTAATTAATAAAGTTGGATATATGAATAACCAGGGGCTTTTCCAAACATTCTGGTAGTATACAATGAACAAATAACTCACTTTCGTTAATATAGTAATGTGATTTGTTTTGTGTTAATTTACTTTAAATTTCAATTTTACCCAATATCTTCATTTTATATCGAGAACTTAATTTATACTCCATGAAGAAAAATTAAAAACAGATATTTTAATTTTGGAAGAGTCCATATTTCATTAAAATATGCACATTTAATATTTTAATTTGCATTTCTCATAAAAATAAACATGAAACCAAATATTGATTTTAACCCAAAATTGTTGTAGTATCTAATAGTACTAGAAATCCCAAGAGTATGCTAAAATATTTTGTTTACTAATGAGATCTGCATCAGATTTGATTGGTAGAGTCATTTATTCGTTATGTTGTGGGTATCGTCATAGTGGCTGAGATTACAAAACTGAGTAAAGCAAAATTCCTGCCTTAGACAAAGTTTTAAGTTACTAGAATATACTAAATTTACCAACAATTTACACTTTTAAAAAAATTGACTTTATAACTACATGGTTTCAAATAATAAGTGCAGGAAGGAAGTAATAAGTAGGAAAACTGACAGCGAATCTAAGATTTCCTGCCTGGGAGTGTTGGCTTGGGACAACATTAAGCAGATATTTAAAGAATTCAGAATTAGGTTTTATGGGGATGTCCCTTTGGATAGTTTCGAATTAGCATTTGACACTGAGTAGTCAATTTGCAGTAAGAATTTCAGAGATGGATATATAGTTTTTGAGATGGATATACAGTTACTTAAACTATTAGAGCTAAAGAGATGTCTCAGATCCTCCAAATAGAATTATAAGAAGACAACAAATAGAACCTAGAGGAAACACAAATTCTGAGGAAGAGACAAATGAAAGTGTTAGAGAGATCTTGTGATTTAAGTATTTGATAACCTTGGACCAATTTCTGTTGAGTGGTGAAGTCAGAAGTCAAAGTGTATTTCATTAAACTAAGGAATGAGTAGGAGTTGAAGAATTACAAATTATGACAATGGTTATTTTTTAAGAATTTTGGCAATGAAGACGCAGGGGCTTGGCCATACAAATCTTTATGAATCTATTTTCCTGGTCTGCTTGCCACTTAAAAGGCTGGAGAGACAGTAACATGTTTTCTACCATGCTTTGCAGAGGATGCTATTGAATGATATATATCGTTTCTGTTTTGAAGGTCAGGAAATTGAGTGACAAAGTGGTAAATGGTAGTATTTGATGGTAACAAAAAATCCGACATCTCTTAGTCTGCTTCCAAAACATTTTAATTTCCCCAGGAATATGACATGGTGACAAGGAGATGAGGAGGGTAGGAGATACTGTCAAGTAAAGTTTTTGTTTGTTTGTTTTTTAACAGGCTGAGGGCAAGGAATTGGGAGTTTGTGGAATACTAAGAGGAGAGAAAATGGGGATAATAAATGAAGTACAGTCAATCTAGAATGTAGTAGGAGATGAAATCCATAACTCCTGGGAAAGATGAACTTTGCACAACCTAGATATTTCCCCATTCGAGACTGAAAATAAGAAGTAAAAATACTTGTTACGGTGTGCAAATCTAAAAGTGATATAGAGAGAAGCAAAGACAACGCAGCCTTGAGACCAGGACTCTCCTTTGAGAGTGGGAGTTAGGATTGAGACAAGAAACAGGAGCATGAGGAAAGAAGTCAATGTGCGGCAGAGCAGCAATCCTGGGGTGTGGGAGGACGGTCTGGCCAGTGGTCTGTGAGGGACCACAGAACACAGCACGAGTTCTGCTGCACCTGGAGGTGGTTAGCTACAGTCCATGTAAATTTTGATATGGCCAGAAATCCTGATCCTGCCTTTGAATCATGAATTCGACTTGGATATAATCAATTCATTATCAAGCCTTACCAATTATCCAAATTATTTCTCAGATGCTCCTTTGTCCTATTTTTCCAAGGACCTCAAAATAGGAAATCATATTTATTAGAATTATTACCAATGACTCTAATACATTTATTGCAAAATACTTGAATATATTCTCAGATATATGTACTATTCAATCTAGAATTTATATATAAGAGAACAGAAAGGCACTCAAATACATAAAGGCTAAAAATATATATCCAATTTTAGCTTAGTATTTAAAATTTATAATTAGAAATTGAGCATATCTGTTTGAAGCTTTGTTCCTTTTTCAATACTTCTAGCTCAATAGGCTGTAGTTTAGGGTAAGTTACTTAACCTCTATAGTTAAGTATTTCCTTAATCTGTAAAATTAACACACTCGTGTCTTTATTGTGAAGATGAAATGAGAAAATGAACATAAAGTGTTTAACAAAGTGGCTGGAATGAATGTGGTAAGTTCTCTCTCTCTTCTCTCTCTCTGTATATGTATACATTCATATATATGCATACACAGAGAAAGGGCACTTACACATATGTACGTGTGTGTATATACACATATACATACATATATACGTATACAAACCTATATAGAGAGTTTTATCAGTCAAGCAAGAGATTAAACAAAATTTCTGACTCAAAAAAGGGAAGTCATGGTATGAAATAATTTGCAGTGAGTATTGAAATCTTATAAACATAGAACACAATGTAAATAAAGTTAAATGTAATTATAAGATAGAGAGCAAATCTGTCTCTGAAATCACTGATACGGACATTCTAGTCCTCCAATATACTCTCATCCTCTTAGATAAAATGCTTACTTATTCACACTGTAACTGGCAACTTTTATTTCACTGAGACATCAATTTCAATTTCTCCCTATGCATTATCCATTAGCTACCCCCTACTATCTCTTCTATTTGTTATGGCTTCCGTGATCCATCTTTTAAACCACTTTCTTGTGAATACATAAAACCCGTTTACTCCTTTCCAACTCCTTGGCAAAAAATATCAATTTTTAATGAATATAATTATTTTTAGTTTGTATACATAACTCTAGGAATAGTAGCTGTGTGCTACTAGAGAAAATGTAGAAACAAATCAACTGATTCCTCTGTTAATCTGTCCTTTTTTTGGGGTTTAAAGCCTAGCAAGTAATCTTGTGACATTTTTCTAGTTAGATTCCTTTCCCATTAACCACAAAGACAAATGTAAACTTTCTCTTCCTTAAACCTTCAGTTCAGTCCTGTCTCATTCAATCTCAAAAACTTATCTTCCTTCTTATTTTACTTAGACAATGGATGGGAATATAAACTTTCTTCTTTCACACCCATCCTTTCCTCCCTTGGCCAGGTTGTAATGATAGAGCTACTTCTAGAAAATCAATACCTCACCTGGATTCCCATCATTTACCTTTTTTGTTTCAATTTGTTATCAATAAGTTGATAACAAATGTAACATTCTCCTTCTCCACTCTCCTCCTTTCTCCTGAATTCTTTTCATTTATGCTTACATATGCTCAATTTCTCACATCCTAAAAGAAATAAACAAAATACTGACTTATGTACCTTTTCTGGAGAGCAAAATCACTTCAATTATTGTCTAAAACTCATTGATTTCATGTCCTGACTCTTACTCTTCAAACAACGCTAGTCTGGCTTCTGTACCCACCATTTTACTGAAACTGCTTTGTCCATGGTAACCACTAACTCTGAGTCACTAAATCCTCAGTGGTATATTTCAGTCTTTTTCCTAATAGATTCCTCAGCAAGATTTAACACAGAAAAAAAAAAATCCTACTTCCTTAAGCGTTCTGTCTTTCCTTGGAACTTCTGTCAGCAGATTCTTTTCTCGTTGGTCACTAATTTTCCATTTTTACTCATTCCTTCAATATTGCAGTTTATCAAGGCTTAGACCTTTTTAGCTCTCCATAGCTGATATAACCCACTCTCCTAGGTTCAACTATTAACTATATGCCAACTACTCTCATTTCTCTTCCTCTGGACTAGACCTTTCTTCTGAACCCCAGGGTCACCTCCCCAGCAGCACACTTTTATCTCCACTTGAATATTCACGGATTTCTCAACTCATCCTATCTAAGCCCAAACTCATCTTCTCCTCTCTACCTTCTTCCTCCTCCACTGCTCTCCATCTCATTTGTGTCACCTCCTGTTGTAAGCAGAATTCCAAGATGGCCACAACCTCTGGTGTACATGCCCTCTGTAACCCCTGGGACTGTGAACAACACCGATTTCACTTGTGTTATTGAGTTGTCATATGGTACAGTTGTCTCTAAGTAATCACCTGAGCCCTGTAAAAGTGGAGAAGGGAGTCAAAATTTCAAAGAATGGGAAAGACTCAACATAGCATTGCTGCCTGCAAGATAGAGAAGGCCACATGATAAGGAAATGCAGGTGGCTTCTTAGAGAGAGAACAGCCGTCTGGTTGACAACTAGGAAGGAAAACAGGGCCCTAGTCCTTCAATCTCAAAGATCTAACATTCATCAAAAAGAATGAGCTTGAAAGACAAGTTTTCTTGAGAGTCTTCAGACAAGAATACAGCCCAGTCAACATCTTGATTACAGCCTCGTGACACCCTGAGATGAGGCTGCAGCCATGCCATGCCTGACTTGTAAGCTACAGAACTGTAAACAAATAAGTGGGTGCTGTTTCAAGCCAAAATTTTGTGGTAATTTGTTATGCAGCAAGAGAAAAATAATAGAGTATCTGTCAACTGAGTTTTTGAGAGTGAAACAATCCTGGAAACTATCATTACTTTCTTTCTGTTAAGTTTTTCCAAAACTCAATCAGTCAATGAGTCTTACAGACTCTCTGTCATGTATTTGAGTCTACCCAGCTCTGCATATCCCCTTGATACCATCCTAGACTAATTTGTTACTGTCTCTTGAATAGAACTCTGAACTACATTCCTAATTTGTTGCTCCCAGTTCATGCCTGCCTCAATCTAATCCACTCTTTACAATGTAGCCAGGTGTATTTTAAATCAACCACGGATCATATTACTCTCTCTTCAATGTCGTCATCTCGCTGATAGTGACAACACTGTTAGTTCCATTCCAAGTATCTCTCTGACCCGAGAGGCACTGCATGGGATGTTCCCCTTTTACCAACGCCTTCTTCCATTCCCTACATGAATGTCACCCTTTCCCTACGCAACAGTCTCAAATGCTTTCTTTCAACTTCTATCATGTGCTGTGCTCCTCTCATTTCAAAGCTCAATATCTTCTTCTCTGTCTCCTACATATGCTTTTGATCTTCTCCCATCTTTTCTTGTCTAGTTAATTCATGAGCATCCTCAGGTCTTAGGTTACATGATACTTTATCAAGACAACTTTCCTAATATCCCCAAATCAATGAAATCTCCAGAATTTAATATCCACTGTTCATGTTGGTCTCCACTGAGAACACTAACTTCCCCTGTCTCCCCAGCACTTGACACAGACACTGAGTAAACCTTTTTAAATTGCTTACTTACTTGGTTATCAAGCCACATTTTCAAAAAGAAAGAAAAGTTAAATAAAGCCGTAACCAGCCAAATCAACCAAATAATTGTCTAGTCTACAGTCTCAGTCATTATATGACAAAAATGGGAGCGAGTTGAGAAAGAAGGAAAGACTTGTTAATTTCTCATGTATAAGGATGTATTTAACAACTAGTTACATATTTAATTCTCATGTAAAAATACTCAAATAAGTTGATAACAAATATAACCCATTTTTCAAGTAACCATATGCTTCCTCTAGTACTTGCTATTTTAGGATGAAAATTGTATGCGTATTGGTAGAACCATGTTTTTCTTATCACAGCCTCTAGAATCCTGTGGATGCACTCCAACTATGTTATAGCTCATCTACATATTTCATATCAAATTAATATTGTTAAAATTGTGATATATTCATTACTTTTTTGAGGTAAAAATATTGTTTCAGAGCCAATGCATTGTATTTATCTGCTTCATGGACTCTACAATATTACAGAAATCTGCTGGAGGTTTTCTTTAGTTCCAATTGTGTACTTCATAATCCACATGGAAAAACATTCAAAATGTGAATTCAATTGTTCACCAAAAACAATAGTAAGTGGTGCCAAATTGAAACAGAAACAAGCAATACATCTTATATCAGTAACACATGTGGAAAGAGCAAAGTGAAATTATATACTTATCAAAGTTAATAACAAACTCTATATTTTGGGAAGTAACAAGACCACTAATAATCATACCATTGCACACAGAGTGCAACTGAGAAACAGATGTTTTAAGTGAAAATGTCTTAAAGCTGAATCCACTAATAATACATATATTAAAACACATCATTGCTCCGCAACTGTTTATTGGTTTTCCAGATTTTGCAAAGACCCTGTTTTTATAACTGTCTTTATGACTCAGAGCATAAATATGCAAATACCCTAATGCTTATTTTGATACTTTGATGCTGACTCTTTGAGTTACTTCAGTGCATCTTGGTGTGCAACTAATACAATAGGCATAAAGATAAATTGGTCACCAACTATAGCAAGTTTTATGTTATTTTAATGCATCCTGAACTATGTTTTAATATTATCTATATCTTATATTTTTGGGAAAAGTTGGGACTATAAATTTTCCATTTTCTTGCATTTATGTTTTTTTTTAAACACCACAGTTCTCACAGATATTTGAGGGTTCTTTGGGTCTGTGTACTATATTAAAATTTTAGCATGTTTATGGGAAACTCTCAATTAAATTAAGATATTATTATAATTCAATTTAGGAAACAAAAAGAACTTTCCAATGTATTTTTCGGTCATCATTCTATGGTTGTGCCAGAGAAAATATTTAAAGATTGGTATGAATTAGGAAGTAGTAAAATTAACCAGTCCTAGAAACATCTGCTCCACTTGTTCCACTGAGTTAAGGACTCCATATTTGTATTTGTTAAAACATTTGCATTGTGGCAGGATTTCTAAGGAGTAAGATTCACCAGACTTATCATTGAACATTTTACTAAAAAGCGTTGCTTTTGTTTGCAATCTTCCTAATCATAAAGTGATTTTATTTTAAGATGTTAAAGTTAGTTAAATGGAGGAGACACTGCCATTGAAAGAAACAAATAAATTAAATGTAGTCTTTGTTAAATTTTCTTAGTAAGATTACATATTTTAACACAGATAAGTATGACAGTAAAAATATTTGCTTTTACATAGGCAGATAGAAATACTCTCCACATTTCTTGAGAGAAATTCTGAAGGTGAAGGGACAGATTGTTAGATCTAACCAAAAGATTATGAGGAGATTAATCATCTACCAAGGACTGTGAGTTTCATGGAGTATGTCTCACAGGGGATAACTGGAATGTAAGTATGCATTTACAGATGGTCTTGCGGTTACATGAATCCCATTTGGGCAGCTATGTCTGGAAGGCAGTGGTAAATCAGATTCAAAATCTGCAAATATGATTGTCCTGGTTCTGCATGGATTATCGAAGCCTAAAAAGAGCAGAACAAGCCTTTTTTGTTATCAACTTGTGCAGTTTTGCTGTGCAGATAAGTCATGCTGACTTATTCTATTACTTACTGATTTTTGCCATCTTACGACCAATTTGAGCAGGCTGACAAAGTGTTGAGAAAATCCTATGATCTATTACTGTCCTGTATTTTGCTAGCAAAAAAAATTCTGTTCTCTATATTTACCTGCATTCAAAAATGTGGAAACTTGTACTTCAACTCAAATATTATTTTTCACAATTAAAATTAGGAATATTTCCTGCAATAGTGTATTATTTTTATCTATTATATTTAAGTTTCTTTTTCAAAATGCGTACTAGTTTAAAGCACTTTGCTGCCAATATTTCAAGCCGGGTTCTTATAGGTGATGTTTCTTATAATTTCATAGTTTTATTTTTTAAGTTTTATGTACTTGATTCTCACTGTATATTACAAAACTAAGAAATACAAAGAATGAAATGAGTAAATATCTTTAGCAATTAATGTAAGGCCAGCATCAACCATGAGTATTTCTAATTGGATGTATTGACAGATCTCACATCCTTAAGAATGAAGTGGAAAAATGACTCAACATTCCTCTAATTAGCATGCATAACAGCTTTGATACTGTCTATTAATTCCTTCTTTAATTGATTTTGAGGTTAAATGGGTATTAACTAAACAGTATTTTATTGTTTACTGGTCAGTTTAGTGCACTTTATTACAAACTAGATTAACTCTATGGCTTTTACTTCTATTGTATATCCATGAAAAAGGGGGCTGCAGGATTCATTTAGTCAATGAAGAGAAAATATTAATTTACATGTTGATGAATTATAAGGAAAAAAAGCAGCTTTACCTTTAATTGCTTTAGGGAAATAATAGATAGCATTCTCCCTTTGAAGATTTTAAAATCAGTCAAATTGAAATAAATAGTTGCAATATATCTTGACATATACCATTTGGGTTACAGGAAAATATTGGCACAGTAACAGCATTTCTCCTTGAATGATATAAGCAGTTTCATAATGCAATATACCTTTTTTGGAAATTGGGTTTGTGGAGGTATAATTTATATACAACAAAATATACCCTATTTGTAGTTACAATTCTATTCATTTAGACAAATGCAGAGTCATGTACCTGTCACCACAATCAAGATATAGACCGTCTTCATAACTCCAAAGAATTCCCGCACACCTCAGTGGGCATGTGGGAAGCCAGTGGTCTTCCCACATATCCCCTGAAAACACCAGTCTGTGTGTTCTCTTCCTGTAGTTTTGCCTTTTTGAGAAGGTCACATAAAATAGAACCATTTAGTATGTAGCATTTTGAGTCTGGTTGTTTTCACTTAATATATTAAAGATTCACACATGTTGTTGCATGGCTCATTCCCTTTTCTTACTAAATAGTATTACTTTGTAAGGATGTATACAAATTGTTTATCCATTTACTTTGTTGGTGAACATATGGATTATTTTCAATTTTTGACAATTCCAAATAAAGTCATTTTTAAAATATTCATACACAAGATTTTATGTGAACATGTTTTCATTTCCCTTGGGTAGGAGTGAGATTGTTGGGTTGTATGATAAGTGAATGTTTAACTTTATGAAAATCTTTCAAACTGTCTTAAAAAGTCATTGCACCATTTTGCATTTTCACCAGCAATGTAAGAGAGATTTAGTTCCTCTCCTTCTTCACCAGTATTTAATATTGTGATTTAAAAAATGTAGCCATTCTAGTAGGTATGTAGTAGTATCTAGTTGTGATACTCATCTTTACTCACCTTATGACTAGTGATATCAAGCATCTTTTTGTGTGTTTAATAATAATAATAATCTGTGTATCTTTTTGGTGATTTGTTTCATCAAATATTTGGCTAAGCATTTTGAGGGGGATTTCTTGTCTTACTATTATTGAGCTGTAAGAGATTTTTAAAATTTATTCTGCATTCCAGTTCTCTTTCAGATAGGTTTCTTGCAAATATTTTCCCTTAACCTGATTTCAAGATTTACTATAAAGCAACAGTATTCAAGAGAGCATGATATTGGTTAAATGATAGACACATACATCAATTAAAGAGCACAGAGAGTTCAGAAATAGACCTACATGGGCAGGGTGCAGTGGCTCACACCTGTAATCCCAGCACTTTGGGAGGCCAAGGTGGGCGGATCACTTGAGGTCAGGAGTTTGGGTCAAAGGCTTGTCTTTTTGTTTTCCAAACAAAATTTTTGAATGAACAAAAGTTTAAAATTTTGATTAAAAACATTTTTTTGAAATCATGCTTAGATTTTTCTATATAAGAAGGCTTTATATTAAATAAAGCCACAAATACTTTCTCCTATAATTGTCTCTAAAAATGTTTAAATTTTAGGCTCTATATTTAGGGATATAGTCCATTTAGAGATATTTTTTATGTGACTTAAAGTATATGTCAAAATCATTTTTTAAAGTGTATGAAGATTATATTTTTCCAGCACCATTTTTACGTCCTTCTTCACTGAATAACCTTGACAGCTTTGTCAAAAATCAGTTGTGTATCCATGTAGATCTATTTCTTCACTTTTTTTTTTTTGAAATGAAGTCTTGCTCTGTCGTCCAGTGGCATGATCTTGGCTCACTGAAACCTCTGCTTCCCGGGTTGAGTGATTCTCCTGCCTCAGTCTCCTGAGTAGCTGGGATTACAGGTGCCTGCCACCATGCCCAGCTAATTTTTGTATTTTTAGTAGAGATAGGATTTCACCAAGTTGGCCAGGCTGGTCCCAAACTCCTGACCTCAAGTGATCCGCCCACCTTGGCCTCCCAAAATGCTGGGATTACAGGTGTGAGCCACTGCACCCTGCCTATGTAGGTCTATTTCTGAACTCTCTGTGCTCTTTAATTGATGTATGTGTCTATCATTTAACCAATATCATGCCCTCTTGAATACTGTTGCTTTATAGTAAATCTTGAAATCAGGTGCAGTGAACCCTCTAGCTTTTTTCTTTATTGTCTTCAAAAATTGTTTGGGCTATTCAAATTCTTTATTTTTTTTTTTAATGCAAGTATCGAAGTTAGGCTGTCATTGTAATTTGTAAAAATTGACATCTCAACAACATTGAGTCTTCTACTCCATGGGCATGGTACATCTCCCTGTTTATATAGTTGTGTTTGTTTGTCATAAAGGTGTAGTATATGTTTTTTAGAATTATATTTTTAAAGTAATTCATGTTTTGGTGCTATCATAACTATTGCTTTTAAGTTTAAATTTAAAAAGTTTTTTTGCTAGTTAAAATTCGGTCGATTTCCTATAATAGCATGAAAACTGGCATTCTGACTCAGCTCACTTTTTATTTCTAATACCTTTTTGAGTATTTAACATTTTCTTTGTAGACAGTATGTCATCTGCCAATAGAGACACTTTTATTCCTCCTTTTCCTATCTATATGCATTTCATTTCTTTTTATTGTCTGCTTGCACAGGCTAGAGCCTTTAGTATAATGTTCAATAGAAGAGGTAAAATAAAACATCCTGGCCTTATCATTCTTTCACCTTTAAATATAAGGTTAGCTGTAGCTGTTGCAATTTAATTAGGTTGAGGAAGTACCATCTAATTTCTAATTTGCTTTTTATACTAAATGGATATTACATTTCATCAAAAGGGTTCCTTCATCTTTTGCAATGATTACATGATCTTCTTTTTAAGTCTATTAAAAAGTCTATATGATGAAACACATTGGTTGATTTTTAAATTTTGAACCAATCTTGCATTTCAGGAAAAATCTCACTTAATCATGAGATATTATACTCTTTGTATATCTCTGGGTTTAATTTGATAAGATTTTATTGAAGATTTTGCATCTATGAAGAATTTCTGATATTGACCAATTGTTCTTCTCTTTTTCCCAATGAGTCTGGCTAGAGGCTTATAACATTAATATTTTCAATTAACTCACTTTTGTTTACATTTATTCTCTGTAATTTCATTATTCTCATTTTATTGTCTTCTTCTATTTACTTTGTATTTAATTTGCTCTTGTCTTTGTAGTTTCTTAAGGTAGGAGATTAGAACATTGATTAGATCTTTCTTCTTTGCTAGTATAAATATGAAATGCAATAAAATTTCCCCTAAGTATTGCTTTAGCCGAATTTAACAAGTTTTGATATGTTGTGTTTTCATTTTTCTTAAACTCAATAGATATTTCGATTTCCCTTATGACTTCACATTGATCCATGGAGTTTTTCAAATTATGTTATTTAGTTTCCAAATATTTGGGGATTTTCCACATATCTTTATTGGTTTCTAGTTTAACTCCAATAGGTCGAAGAATATACTTTGTACTATGTTAATACTTTTAAATTTGATGAGGCAAAAATATTACAGCATGAGCACTTCTTTGTTAACATTATGGCAAAACATCTTACAAATGTTTGTAAACTACAGTAGATACTTTATATTGATGACCACAATTCTTTACCCAGCTCATTATGGGTGGGGTATTCTGCCACACCTCTTGACTCTAGACTCAACTGTGTGACTTGCTTTGACTAATGAGATGTTAGAAAATGTGATGCAAGCAAAGGCTGGAAAAAGGTCCTTACACGTTTTTACCTTTGTTTTTTCCTCTGTGACCACAACAAAATCATGCCTGGGTCACCTTTCCCAAAGATGAATCACATGGAACACAGCTCGGGTCTTTCACCTAAAGCCATACTACCCATTCTACAGCTGACTAAACACTCATGAACAAGCACAGCAAAGATTGGCATAACTACCCAGCAGTCTTATAAACTCATAAAAAATAATGTATAGCTGTTATTTTACACCACTGAATTTTTAGGAGGTGTGCACTTTCTTGCCTACTTTAGCTTTTCTCTTCCTTCCATTTCTGAAATTGCCATGGGAACATATATAGAGTTCTACATGGAGAATATCCTCAGGCTAACCTGCTGGAAAAGAAGATGTGCAGAGTAGAGTCACATAGAGAACAGAATTCAGTTGTCACAGTCGAGGTCACTCTATCCCAGCTCTAAGCCATAGTTGACCTAAGCTGCAGGGGCAAGCCCAGGCCAGACTTCCAGCTGACCACAGCCTCAGTTGCTGACCTGAGACCAATGAGTAAAATAAATTGCTGTTGTTTAAAGGCCATGAAATTTGGAGTGTTTTGTTACATAGCATTACTGTGGCAATAGATAACTGATACAAAAACCAATAATCATTTGTACTTTATTTTGAGAATGAGAAGAGCTATAGAAAAGAAAATAGTAGGGTGTTTGTGTGATGTTTTTCAAGACTTTAGTGGAGCAGTGAAGAGAACAGGAAAAAGCAGGGATAATTTACTTGATCTATTCATATTATTCTCCACTTTGTTCCTCCAAAAATGACAGAACCTACTTTGCATGTTTTAGTGACACAAAGGGTTAGAAAATGAAGGGTTCACATTTTATGAAATCTTGTAACATCTCTAATTCATCATTTCTGGTATTGGTAATTTCAGTATTTTAATAATGATAACTAATTTCTTTTTAGATATGATTTTTATTCTCCTAGAGAAGCACATAATTTCTATGGAAATACATCTGCAGTTTGATAATGAGAACCATTGGAAAACAGGCCAGGCTTGCAGTAATTTACCTGTAGGCAATTATTCTGGGACATAGTTTAAAGAATTTGAGAAATTCTTACAATGCAAAATGAGTTCCATCTCCCTAAGTTTTCATAGGAAACTTAAGGTTGAGCTTTTTCTCTGATTAGCACAAAAGCTCTTTCTTCAGAAAATCTTAGGAACTGTCACAATACAAAAAGATGGTTAGAATAGAGGTGTTCAGTTGCAGAATGTAACTATTGCACTTCATTTTTACATAATGATACTATTAAAAATTGTAAGAACTTTAAATGTATTTGCATAAAAGAAAAACATTTGAAAAAATGTAGGTCTACTCTAAAGATGGTATAAATGAAAAGCTCAAATTGCATATTTGTGGTCTTATTCTATTTATTTATTTATTTATTTATTTCTATTTATTTATTAACCCTTCTTTTTTCCAAAAAATGGTTAGAAAAAAGGTCAGTTTCTTGAAAGGTTGGAGTAATGGGCATTTAATGGCAGCCATGTTTTGACATATCCAATTAATTCTATAAATTTGTATTAAGTTGGTCAAAGACCTGCCTTTCTAAAGTTTGGCCCTTATAAAAAATCATTTCTATTTTAAATAGGCAAATTCTTGTAAAATCCTACTTTCTTTTTCCTTTGAATAGCAACACTGTTTAACGTGGATCACTGTACTCAGAAAAAAATCTTTGCAGGCTTATGTGACCAGTGCAGCAGTAAGCATTAAGGTAGTGTATTCGGTACTGGTGATACTTAAGGAACAGGATAATATAGTCAAAAAGATTCACTTAAAAGGAAAGTGTAATTAAGTTGCAAGACCATATTTCAATCACAGCTCAGATACTTATAAGCTGTGTGACCTTGGGAGATTGGTTTAACTTCTCTAATATCACTTGGTTTAACTTTTCTAAGGAGAATATGGATGTAGTGGTGATACCCATTTCATAGGATTAATCAAGGTTCAATGAGGAGATTTTCAATCTCCTCTCTCAGATTGAGGGTAGATGGCTGGGGTATTGGCAGGAGGCTAGCACTGTATGATCCTGGGTGGACAAGACAGCTGTATTGATTGTGGGGCATGAGATAAGCAGGGGAATCAAAGTAGCAGCCATTACTGAGGACAGGAGACAGAAAAACTGAAATATTCAATAATGATAATATTAATATTAATAGCAATATTAAATATCCAGAGTTGCTGTTGTGCCAACCTTAAGTGAGTTAAATATATTTTCTCATTTAATTCTCAGAAAAATCTCCTGAGATGGATATAACTGTTAGAAAACTGAGCAAGAAAGATAAAGTTACATCACAGCTACCAACTGATTGATGTGAAATTTAACCCGAGTATGCCAACCCCAGAGTGAATGCTATAAACCACTGTGCTATGCTGCCTTTATACAAATCCAAAAAATTCAGACAGAGAACAAAATATGTATCCTTAAGCAATGTATGCAATTGCAATGATCAAAAGTGAACAAATAGGTTCTGGATTTTGAGTAGGTGGAAGGCAGAACCTATCCATTCATTCATTCATTCAAGTATTGATTCAACACATATTTATTGCTTTTTATATGCTAAGAATAACGCTGGCAGGGGAAAAACAAAACAGCAAAAGGTCTCATGGAACTACATTCTAGTGGAGGAGACAGACACTAAAAATTAAATAGGTAGTATTATTTCAGAGAGTAATCTTAAAAATAAAATAAAGCCAAGTAAGGGGACAGAGAGGGGCTACTTCAAAAAGAGTGATTAAGGAAGGCTTCTCTAAGGAGACTGACATTTGATTGAAACCATTAATAATAAGAGGGATCATCTCTTTAAAAAGCTGGAAAGTAGTCCTTTAGCAGAGGGAACAATCAGCGCTAAAAGCTCTGAGGTAAGAACAAAGCAATGGGAACGAAGTTTAGGGCTAGAGGAGGAGATCAGACAGATCACTGAGAGCATGAAAGTCCAGGTAATACAGTGCCTGTGGGGGCCCTAGAGAGATTTCTGGAGGTGCCATTTGACAGATAGCACACAGAGCAAGGCCATTTTCTATAATTACTCCTAGTGGAAGTTCCTACCATGAGTGGAAGAGAGATGTTAAAGCTACTGAGATATGTGGAAGATTGTCAGAATCATACTTCTTGTATGTGCTTAGCTCAAAGTATGCCATCAAGAATTACCTGTTACTGGGTGTGATGGTGCATGGTTGTGGTCTCAGTGACTTGGGAGGCCTAGGTGAGAGGATGGCTCTTAGGACCCCCATCGCAGCGGGGCGAGGCGCCCCCCGCGAGGCGGGGCGTAAGAGCCAGCCCCTCGGCCCCTCTGGCTCTTAGGACCCGCGGTGGACTCACAATCTGTTTACCGTATTGTAATATCATCTCTCCCTCTGGAAATTATGAACTATTGCACAGACGGTTGTACACCCGTCTGTATTGGGAGTAATATCATGCTCTTCCTCCCTGAATATTAAGAACAATATCACAGGGGTTTTTCTACTCCCTGCGATATTGGGTGTCATGTCGTCCTCTCCCACGTTACAGTTAGAAACAATATCAGTGGGGGCGTGTCCACCTTCTGTGATATTTAAAGTAATATCAGCCCCTTCCGTCCAGGATCATGGGAACCATATCCCTGGCGGGTGTACACTTTCTGCTATATATGTAGTCATATCACCCCCTCCGCCTTGGAATATTATTAAGGACCATCTCACATGGGGTTGTACACTTCCTGCGATATTGGGAGTAATATCAATCTCTTGGCCTCTGAATATTAGGAGGAATATCACAGGGTGGGTGTACACCTCCTGCTCGATTATGGGGAGTAATATCTATCTATTATGGGGAGTAACATCATCGTCTCCCTTTCAGGATATTAATAACAATATCACAGGATGGGTGAACACAGCCTGCGATGCTGGAATTATTATCATCCTCTCCCCCTCGGGATACTAGGAATAATATCACAGAAGGGGTGTACACTCCCTGCGATATTGGGAGTAACATCATACGCTTCTTCCGTGAATGTTTGGAGCAATATCACCGGGTGGCTGTACATTCATTGCTATGTTGGCAGTCATGTCGTACTCTACCCGCTGGATATTAGGATCAGTGTCACAAGGTGAGTGTACACCTACTGCAATATTAAAACTAATATCATGCTCTCCATCCCTGGATATTAGGAACAATATCACAGGTAGGTGTACACCCCCTGCAGTATTAGGAGTAATAATATTATGAATTATTAAACATCAGCCTCATTAATAATTATCAATGGCAATATTAATTAATGCTATAACCTTATTAATCATTAATGATTATTTTAAAGAGAGGATTATGCATGATTAAAATTAATTATTATTATCATTTTTAATAATATTAGTTATTAATCTTAATATTAATCATTGTTTTATTACCAACATCACTTATGATTGATTTCAGTAACATTAATTACTGATATCATTATTTTATTATTAATAGCGATATTGCTATTAATTAAGAGTAATCATTAATATTTTTAATCCACATTAAGTTTTACTGTCTCTACTGTAATTATTAATAATTATTATTATTAATATCGATGATTACTATTAATTGTTATATTTATTAATATTAATAATTAATAAAACTGTTCCAGATATCCGTGGGGGAGAGGATATGACTCCCAATATCGCAGAAAGTGTACACCCTTCTATGTTGTTACTCCTAATAGCCAGGGGGTAGAGGATGACATTATTGAAAATATCGCAGTGAGTGTCCATCCCTACGGTCATCTTGTTCCTAATATCCTGGTTGGGAGCAGATGATAGGACTCCCAATATCGCAGGGGGCGGAGACCTCCCCCGTGATACTGTCCCTAACATCCAAAGGTGGAGAGGACGATATTTCATCCAATTGCGCCAGGGGTGCACACCACCCCTGTGATATTGATCCTAATATCCAGGGGGCGAGAGGATGATATTAGTCTGAATATTGCAGGAGGTGTACACTCCCTAGGGATATTGTTCCTGATATCCAGGGACGGAGAGGATGCTATCACTCCCAATATAGCAGGGGGTGTTCACCCCTTCTGTGACATTGTTCCTATTAGGCAGCGGGGGAGAGGAAGATAATACCCCGAATATGGCAGGGGGTGTACACCCCCTTGGGACATTGTTCCTTCTATCCTGGGAGGGAGAGGAAGATAGTGGCGGCAATGTCGCAGGGGCTGTACACACCCACTCTGATATTGTTCCGAATATCCCTAGGGGGAGAAAATGGTGTTACTTCCAATATCGCAGGGGGTGTACATCCTCCTGTGATATTGTTTCTTCTATTCACGGGAGAGGATGATATTACTCCCAAGATCGCAGGGGCTGTAGACACCTCCTGCGATACGGGGAGTAAGAGCCAGCCCCTCTCCCCCGCTGGCTGTTAGTACCGGGGGACGCCCTCGCCCCCCTGCGATGTGGCTCGTAATATCCGGGGGGGAGAGGGGGGTGATATTACTCCCCCATCGAGGGCGGCGCCCTGTTAATCCTTTACTCCTAGGATGTTTTCTCTACTGCCACACTTGGTTGACACCCTGGGACATTATCTTCCGTATTCTGGGAAGATGCCACTACTAAAGTCACAGGGGGTACACACCCTGCTATATCCGCAATGTAGGGGAATGTTCATCCTCATGTCACAGGACTCTGCACACTATGATATTATTCACAATATCCTAGCGGGACAATGATAAGAATATCATAATGTGTGTACACCGTGGGGTGTTATTCTCAGTCTCCTAAGGGGAAGTTACTTTGATTGCCACACGGGCTATGTTCCCTTTAATATTATTCATCATATGCTAGGGGGATGTCACCCCTTATGTCACAGGGCTTCTACACCTTGTGAAATCCCTCGTATTATCCTTAGAAGATGTCACTCTTCATATCACAGAGGGTGTACACTCTGTGATATTATCGTCACATTCTGCGGAAATATTACTTTTAATGTCACAGAGGGTGTATACCTTGTGAAATATTTCGTTATAGTTTTGTGGGAAGTTACTCCTAATGTCACACGGGGTGTACACACAGTGATATTACGTGTAATATTCTCTGGAAATGTTAGTCGTAAGTCGCAGTTCCTGTACACCCTTTAATATTCTTCATAATATTCTGGGAAAACGTCACTACTAATGTCACAGGGCGTGCAGACCCTGTCATAAGATTCGTAATATCCTTGCGGGAGTTCACTACTAATTTCACAATGTGTGTACACCGCCTGTGTCATTCTTCGTAATATCCTAGGGGGATGTTTCTTTCAATGTCACAAAGGGTGTACAAAACGTCACAGAAGGTGTTCACCTTGTGACGTTATCTGTAATACCCTAGAAGGGTGTTACTCCTAATATGTCACAGGGGTGTACACCCTCTGATATTATTTATAATGTCATAGAGAGATATGACTTCAAATATCACAGTGGATGTACACACAGAGTGTCTACCCTGTGATATGATTCGTGATATCCTAGGGAGATACAACTCCTGATATCACAGTGCGCGTACCCCGTGTGTGTACACGTAATATCCATGGTAAAGATTACTCCTAAGATCACACGGTGTGCACACCTTGTGATCTTTTTCTTCATATTATAGGGAGATATTGCTTCTAATATCACAGTGGGTGTACCCCTTGTGTGTATAATCTGTGACAGTATTTTTTATATCCTAGGGAGGTATTACTCCTAATGTCACAGTGGGTGTTCACCCTCTGTTATCATTCTTATTTGACCTTACTGCCTTTTTTAACCCACACTACAAAAGGAATGGAACAGATAAAAAGATATTGAGATCAGACCGTGCTGCCGTGTGGCCGCCGCAGGACACCTTTAATATCCCTGTTTCTCAGGCTGTCAACGAAGGGGTTCAGCACGGGGGTGACCACCGTGTACAACACTGAGGCCACTGCACCCTTTCTGGGGGAAGATGACACATCTGAACTGGGGTACCCTCCAACGCCTCTTCCATAAACTCAGCAAACAACTGACAGGTGAGCCCCACAGGTGGAGAAGGCTTTCTACTTCCCACCTGACGATGAAACCCTCAGAACGGAGGAAACAATTTTATAGTAAGAGAAAAGGGTCCCCGAGATGGGAAGGAACCCAAATACGACAGTAGGGAAATACATGATTATGTTATTGGTGAAGGTGTCACAACATGCAAGATGGGGGAGTTGAGAAGGGTCACAGAAGAAATTAGGAATTTCCGCATCCTTGAAGCAGGTCATTAGCAAAGCAATCAAGTTGTGCAGCTGGGAGTCTAGAAGACTGAAAAGAAAAAAAAAAAAAAGACAACAAAACTAGGAAGCCACAGAAACACGGGTTCATGATGGCTGAATGATATAGAGGGTGAGAGATGGCTACAGACCGGTCATAGGCCCTCACACTCAGGAGCGTGTCTCTCTTCCATGCCTCCAAAAATGGCAAAGAGAGATATCTGAGTCAGGCAGCCTGCCTAGGAGATGACTCTGCTGTGAGATTGGATGTCCACAATCATCTTGGGGACCGTGGTGGATGTCAGGCAAGGACAGGTTGGAGAGGAAGAAGTACATGGGCGTGTGGAGGTGGGAGTCAGGGCTGATGGCCAGGATCATGAGCAGGTTCCCCAGGACTGTGACCAGGCACATGGACAGGAACAGCCCGGCGAGGATCGGCTGCACTTCTGGATCCCCTGAGAGTTCTAGGAGGAGGCATCTAGAGACATCTGTTAGATTCTGTGGGTCTGCATGGTTTCGACACCTTTTGCCTAGAAAAGGGGGTTGAAAAATGGGAAACAAGTAAACCAACAGCGGCATTGTGTCTGCATTTTGGATAGAAGCAATTCACAAGTATTGTTTTCAGATTTCAGAGCAATCCACACTCAGCAATATTTTGCAGTTCTGACAAACTCAATTGTCTTCTAATGCTTTCATCATTGATTTCTGTGTTATTCATTTCTTGCTGTACACACCTGCCTTAGAGACACTAGATTCAAGAATGTTCCAAGAACCAGATCATCATATATAACAAATGCGTAACTGCTAGAAAATACAGCCTATCTTGTCCGAAGAAAAATACGTCATGAAACCATTCTCTTCACTTGAAGAAAAAGGTTATGCTAATTAAAGGAAGTTAAGAACTCAAATAGTTTATTTTATTCTACTAGATTGATACAAATTCCCTTGATTTAGAACATTTATAAACACTGTATAACAGCTGAGACTGGGCCGGGCGCAGTGGCTCACGCCTATAATCCCAGCACTTTGGGAGGCTGAGGCGGGCGGATCACCTGAGGTCAGGAGTTCGAGACCAGCCTCAACATGGGGAAACCTCGTCTCTACTAAAAATACAAAATTAGCCGGGCATAGTGGTGCATGCCTGTAATCTCAGCTACTCGGGAGGCTGAGGCAGGGGAATTGCTGGAACCTGGGAGGCGGAGGTTGCGGTGAGCCGAGATCGAGCCATTGCACTCCAGCCTGGGCAACAGGAGCTGAGACCATGTCATCTGGAAATGAAATGCAAGTTGATAGTTCATAAGCAGAAAATAGTTCCACATGCCGGTTAGGTCCTAGTGATTTCATCATTCCGTTTTCTGACTTTTCTCCTTCAAGAGAGTAATTGCTTCCTCAAATCGGTGGGTCTTCTTTGAAAATTCACGTAAGCTATAACTCCTGTCCTTAGCTTAGGTGGACTTAGAGTTTTCATCAGAAAGTTTGGCCGGATGCGTTGGCTCACGCCTGTAATCCCAGCACTTTGGGAGGCCGAGGAGGGCGGATCACGGGGTCAGGAGATCAAGACCATCCTGGCCAACATGGTGAAACCCGGCCTCTACTAAAAATACAAAAACTTCTCCGGGTGTGGCGGTACGCGCCTGTAGCCCCAGCTACTAGGGACGCTGAGGCAGGAGAATGGCTTGAACCTGGGAGGCAGAGGCTACGGTGAGCCAAGATCACACCACTGCACTCCAGCCTGGGCAACACAAGCAAAACTCCGTCTCAAAAAACAAAAAGAATCAAGTAAGTCGAAGTCACACCGATGACAGCCAATTTTTGTGAACCAAGGAAGTGTCAATTCAAGAATTAACATAGATTTTGACTTTTGCTATCTCTTCTGTGCCAAGCAAGATATAGGCTCTGGGGAATCAGAAACAAAAGAGACTCATTTGCTCCTCTCACAATACTCAGTACTTACTGAGAAAAGGACAAAAGAAAATGTCCTGTCTGGAATGCAGGGAAAGCAGAACTTCAGGTCAGGGGATATTTCCTTTGAATTGTATGGAGTTGAAGCTTAAAATATTAACGAATGTATCGAAGATTCACTTTGCCTTGACTTTATGCATCCGTCACAGAGAGATCACGCAGCGGGCACCCACCATCGGTTTCATCATCGCTCGCTTCCATTGGATCAACTAGAAATCAGCTCAGATGAGAGTGCTGAGTCTCAGAGGATGGACATCTCACCCCTTGCCATACAGAGAAGTCGAAAGGGTGGTATTCCAAATTCATGGCCAGACTCGTAAGTCCCGGGTACTCTACTTCACGGTCTTCCAACTCTCAAAAAGTTGTGGTTTTGGTTTTGTTTTTGTTTTTGCTTTTTTGAGACGGAGTCTGGTTCTGTTGCCCAGGCTGGAGTGCAGTGGAGTGATCTCGGCTCACTGCAACCTCCGCATCCCAGGTTCAAGCTATTCTCCTGCCTCAGCCTGCCGAGTAGCTGAGATGACAGGCACCCGCCACTACGCCCGGCTCATTTTTTTCTATTTTTAGTAGAGACGGGGTTTCCCCATGTTGTCCAGGCTGGTCTCGAACACCTGACCTTGTGATTCGCCTGCCTCAGCCTCCCAAAGTGCTGGGATTACAGGCGTGAGCCACCGCGCCCAGCTTCCAAAACTTGTAAGCAGAGCTCAGCGCTCTTAACCACAGGCACATCTGAGGAGCATTTTTTGAAACGGTTTCCAGCTTCCTCAATAGGAATGGAAGCCAAACTCTGAATTGATGACTCCTTTGAGGAAGTCGAGAGCTGTAAGGAAAGCCAGGAACAGGGGCAAGGGAGAGATGCGTCCCGAATGATCCTGTGCCCATTCTTTCTGGAAACTTTGATGTGATCTCAGCTGCCCTTTCTCTACTTGACACAGTGATTGTGACACCCACTGGTCTAGCTGTGGTCTACAAGGAACCCCCAAGGGAAGGGCACAGTGAGCAGGGGCATTGGCCTGAGTGACAAAGATTTGAGAGGGCAGGTTGGATGCAGGGAGAGGACTGGCCAAATGCCATGTGTCCGCACTTAGACTACCTGGTCCAAATTGGACTTCACCCCTTTTGACTTCGTGATCTTGTACAAGTCCTATGAAAATGCGTTGCTCCTTCTCTAGTCTGTAAAATCATCATGAAATGTGCACTCATAACTGGGAGACTACGTAGATGAAATGAAACAAGCTGCATAGAGCACAGAGCTCAGAGCCTGGCCTTTGGGAAGCCCTCAGTGAGGGTTCACAATGCCCTGGTGTCTGTCTTCATCCTCTTTATCCTCATCATCACCTTCATCATCTTTGTTGTTCTTAGGGAATAGTTTAGAGGGACTCATTCCCTGCTATCATGGGTGAGGTGTCTATGAAAAGGCCAACCAGTGGGGGAGGAAGGCAACATTTTGAATAAGATTTCTGAGACCCCCCCACCACAAGCAAGAACAGAAACTCCACAGTCTGCTGAGCTGACAGGTTGCACCTTGGTCTCCTCCCATCTGCCCACCGCACTGTCCTGTTTGTCCTGAGGATGAGGAAACAAAGCAAGGCTCCCAACCGTCCCTCAGCACTCACTGAACTGCCCTTCCCCTCTGCCGGGCCATGACCGCGGAGAACAGGTCCACTGTCCTCCCTGCGTGGGGCACGATGGAGGCTCAGACTCCGTCTCAAGGCTGGCAAGAAGACAGGGTGAGACATGAGCCTCCTGATACAGGTGACGGGTGTGATGCCCACAGGACTGGAACCTCACACTGCAGGGCTGGAGGCACAGACTGAGTATTGACTATTCTATGGCCTGGGGGGCTCAAGGCACAGAGCTCCTCATTAGCCAAAGTCGCCCAAGCTCCCCAATCTCTAAAGATTTCCTCATAAGAATGCAGGAAGAAGAAGAGAAAAGGGAGTGTCCATAGAAGCTTTGGGGCTCTTCCTGTAATCAAGAGGAAGCTTGTGTGTATCCTTCACTTCTTCCTTTTCTTTTTAAAGATCCAACTGCTTTCATTTTCATCTTTTATTATGGGAAAATATACCACGTATCAACACTAAAAATTGTAAATATATATGATTCATCTAGAATGGCCAGTATAAACATTGACAATTTCCACTATTTTTCAGTTGACAGTTGAATGACATTAAGTACATTCACATTGTTTAGCAACCATCACCGCCGTCATCTCCAGAACAGTTTTATCTTTCAAAATGGAAATGGCACCCATTCACCAAACTCTCCATTCCTCTCTCTCGCCCACCCCGGGGGCCACCATTCTAATTTGCAACTCTATGAGTTTAACTATTCTAGACACTTGATAGAAGTGGAATCATACCGTGTTGAATTTTTTTTTTTTTTTTTTTTTTGGAGACAGAGTCTTTCTCTGTCACCCAGGCTGGAGTGCAGTGGCGTGATCTCGGCTCACTGCAACCTCCACATCGTGGGTTCGAGCGATTTCTTGTGTCTCAGTCTCCCGGGTAGCTGGGATTACAAGCGTGCGCACCCACGCCCAGCTAGTTTTTGTATTTTTATTTTATTTTATTTTTTTTGAGATGGAGTCTCGCTCTGTCGCCCACGCTGGTGTGCAGTGGTGCAATCTCGGCTCACTGCAAGCTCTGCCTCCCGGGTTCACGCCATTCTCCTGCCTCAGCCTTTCGGAGTAGCTGGGACTAGAGGCACCCGCCACCACGCCCGGCTATTTTTTTTGTATTTTTAGTAGAGACGGGGTTTCACCGTGGTCTCGATCTCCTGACCTCGTGATCCACCCACCTCGGCCTCCCAAAGTGCTGGGATTACAAGCGTGAGCCACCGTGCCTGGCCATTTTTGTATTTTTAATAGAGACGAGCTTTCAGCATATTGGCCAGGCTGCCCTCGAACTCCTGACCTTAAGGGATCCGCCTGCCTCAGCCTCCCAAAGTGCTGGGGTTACAGATGTGAGCCACTGAGCCTGGTCGTGTTTATCCTTTGGGGATTTCTTTATTTCACTGACGATAATGTGTTCAAGGTTCATCCATGTTGCAGCCTGTATCAGAAGTGCCTGTCTGGTTTTGTTATTGTTTTTTGGTTTTGTTTCATTTTGTTTTGTTTTGTGTTTACATGGAGTCTCACTGTCGCACAGGCTGGACTGCAGTGGCACAATCTGGGCTCACTGCAACCTCCACTTCCCGGGTTCAAGCGATTCTTGTGCCTCAGCCTCCCAAGTAGCTGGGACTATAGGCACACGCCACCACGCTCGGCTAATTTTTTGCATTGTCTTTTTTTTTTTTTTTTTTTTGAGATGGAGTCTTGCTCTGTCGCCCAGGCTGGAGTGCAGTGGCACGATCTTGGCTCACTGCAAGCTCCGCCTCCCGGGTTCACGCCAATCTCCTGCCTCAGCCTCCCGAGTAGCTGGGACTTCAGGTGCCTGCCACCGTGCCCAGCTAATTTTTTGTATTTTTAGTAGAGACGGGGTTTCACCGTGTTAGCCAGGATGGTCTTGATCTCCTGACCTCGTGATCCGCCCGTCTCAGCCTCCCAAAGTGCTGGGATTACAGGCGTGAGCCACCGCGCCCAGCCATTGAAACAAATTTCTAAAAAGCAAATATTTTTAAAATGTCTCGGAATGTGAAACTTTAGGGATACTGTGCCCATTTTATTCTTTTCTATTTCCCATTTTATGTATATGTAAGTGTATAATAAAGCAGCAGTCAATGCGTGTAGAAATCTATAACTTCAACAAATGTAAAATGAAAATGCTAAGTGGTGGCTGGGCGCCGTCGCTCACGCCTGTAATCCCAGCACTTTAGGAGGCCAAAGTGGGCGGATCACCTGAGGTCGGGAGTTCCAGACCAGCCTGACCAGTATGCAGAAACAATGTCTCTACTAAAAATACAAAAAAAAAACAAAAAGAAAAAACCAAAAAAATGAACGGGGCGTGGTAGCGCATGCCTGTAATCCCAGCTACTCGGAAGGCTGAGACAGGAGAATCTCTTGAATATGGGAGGCAGAAGTTGCAGTGAGCCGAGATCGTGCCATCGCACTCCAGCCTGGGCAACAAGAGTGAAACTGTGTCTCAAAAAAAAAAAAAAGAAAGAAAAAGAAAATATTACTCCCATTATTGCAGGGGGTGTTCAGCCCTGATGATATTGTTTTCTAATATCCAGGGAAGGAGAGTATGATATTACTCCCAATATCGCAGGGGGTGTACACCTTTATGGGATATTGTGTCTAATATCCAAGGAAACAGAGGATGACATTGCTCCCAATATCGCAGAGGGTGGACACCCCCCTGGGATATGGTTCCGAATATCCCAATGGGGAGAGGATGATATTACTCCCCATATCAACCCTGGAGGGTTGTCTTCTGCCCCTACTCTTGGCCACCGCTTAGCTGGAGCTGGTCTTCTCTCTTGGCCCAGCTCAGTGAAGAAAAGTCTCCATTCCTCCTCTCGGGGGACCGTAAGGGTCATAATGACTCCCGTTCCGGGTAACTTTAGCAGCAAAGAGCTGTGCTCTGTCAAAGAGACAGTGGCTCTCAACTTGTTAAGCAAGTCCCTCCCCAACAAGGGCAAGGGACAGTCAGGCATGGACAAAAACTGATGAATCACTGTATGTCCTCCTACAGTGCAAGTCCCAGGCAAACAGAAAGCTTGCTTTGCTGAAACCCCCGTGGCTCCGATGATGTCAATAGTCTTTTTGGAGAAGGGGGCGACCAGGGCGCTTACTAGCGAATGTTCAGCACCGGTATCTACAAGAAAATCAACGTCTGTACCCCCGACTGGCATTCTGACCATAGGCTCTTTGGGGACACTTGAGCCCGCTCTCCCTCAGTCCAAGAACCCTTCTGCCAGGTTGAGCAGGGCCCCTTCCTCCTTGTCCGGGGCCTCCTGCTCTGAGTTGCCTTGTTTTCTTTTAAGCTGAGGGCATTTGTTCTTCCAATGTCCTATTTCTTTACAGTAAGCACACTGGTTATGCTGCCAACTCTGACAGCCAAGCTGAATTTCTTTCCCAGGGCCCCCCTTCCCTTGCCTCTTTGGGGGGACCCCTCTGACTGCTGCAGCTAACACGCAGGTTGGCGTTTCGCAGGGCCTGGCGTTCATTCTCTTTGCAGTGTTCCTTACGGCTTACTGCATCCCTGTTTACAAACACCTGGTTAGCTCTTTCTAATAATTCTGATGTATTCACCCCTACAAGCCCAGCCTGTTTCTGCTGTTTTCTTCTCATGTCTTCTGCGCTTTGACGGACTCAAGCCATGTGAAGCACGTGCTGATTTTCAGGGCTATCGGGATCAAAGGGAGTATACATACGATAGGCCTCACACGATGTCTCACAGAATTGTGCTGGACTTTCTTCTTTTCCCCGAATGACCTCAGAGACCTTATTAACGTTTGTGGCCTTCTGAGCTCCCCTCTTGAATGCTTCCAAAGAGCTTCCCTGTCTCGGTTTAGCCTTTGCATATCCTCTCTTTCATTTGGGTCCCACTGGGGGCCGGTTCCTGGTAACTGGGTCCTTCCATACTCTTGGGGGTTTTGCTAATCAGCTGGTGCATGTTCCTCTAGCCACTTAGTTGCTGCTTGGAGCACTCTCCGCCTTTCATCTCTGTGAAAGAGGACCATGAGCAACTGGTGGCAATCAGCCCAGGTGGGGTTGCGGGTCTGGATAATAGTTTGGAGCAAATCAATTCGAGCATGTGGCTTTTCGGTATAGGACGGGCTATTGTTTTTCCAGTTGAGAAGGTCGGCACAGATGAAGGGCTGGTACAGAAAAGCACGCCTCTCCACCACGTGACCATCCTCATCTACCCCAGTATACTGCTGCTCTGTCGGGGGCATTTGTATCCCCGTTTTGGGTCGTCAACGAGTTGCCAAGGGAGGGGTTTCTCCCGAGGCTTCACCTCCTCTCTTGTCTACTCTGGGTGGCCTAGGGATACGCTTGTCTTGTGGAGGCACAAGCACTGTGGGCTCAAGGGTGGGGAGCCTCTTTCCCTGGTAAGGGGAGGGCACCACTGGGATCACTGGTGCCATCTCCTGCAATGGATCTTCTGATGTTGGGTCGAACAGAACTTGAGGAGTTGATTTCCCTGGGTGGGTGGAGCGGGATCCTTCCTTAGCTATCTGTCCCTTTGCTACTAGTATTGCTGCTGCCTGCCCTCTTAGCCACTGTGGGGGGGTCTAGAACCAGCTGTCACCAAGTGTCTATGCATGCGAAGCGGTCTAGGTATCCTTTCCCAGTTACCTTGTGCCACACTTGAGAAACAAGGGACCTGTCCAGGCTTCCTTCTGACGGCCAACCCACTTCTAACATTGGGCAATCTATTCCCCACAAAGTTCGAAGTTCCCCAGTGGTCTGGTGGTTAGGAGTCGGCGCTCTCACTGCCACGGCCCAGGTTCGAGTCCTGGACACGTGAACCAAGAAGTGGAGCAGGACAAGCCAGGGACAAAATCCCTCAGAAACCGGATTCAAGAAGGAACAGCTTCCTTTTAATCGGCAGACTCGGGTCTTCAGAGCAGAGCGCCCCGAAGGAAGACAGAGTTCCTGGGCCTTTTCTCAGGGCTTACAACTCTAAGAGGTTCCACGTGAAAGGGTCGTGATGGATTCAGAGCACATGTGCTTACAGTGGGGGGAGGGTTCATCTTTTCACCTCAAGCCGGCTCATCAGTGGCACCGGCTGGTCTTGCCACTGACTTCAATCCTCTTGGTTTTCAACTTTTACTTCCTCCTCCTCTTCAGAGACAGGAGACAGAAAGAGAAATGCCTTCTCTCCTCAGGGCCACAGGATGACATGACTCCCAATATCGCAGGGGGTGTACACACCCCTGTGAAACTCTCCCTACTATCCAGAGGGAGAGAGGATGATATGACTCCCAATACCGCAGGAGGTGTACACACCCCTGTGAAACTCTCCCTACTATCCAGAGGGAGAGAGGATGATATGACTCCCAATACCGCAGGAGGTGTACACAACTGCGTGATATTGTTCCTCATATCCACAGCGAAAGAGGATGATATGACTCTCAATATCGCAGAGGGTGCACACCCCTCCTGTCATATTGTGAGGAATGTCACAATATTACTTATCACAATTAATAATATCAATTATTAATTGATATTAATAATTATCAATATTAATAACTGATCATATAATTTTTAAAATCAGTACCGATAGTAATAATATTCAAGAGTTATACTGACGATAACAATCAATTATTAAAATTAACTATTAATAACACCTGATATTAATAAGTGGGACTGATCTTATTTATTAGAACACAGTAATAGTAGCTCCTCATAATTAAAATTAATATTAATAATCTGAAAACTTTATTAGCAATTATTTCTTAATATTAATATTGGTAATTCATATTAATGTGAATCATAAATGAGTGACAAGTAATACTAATATGACTCCTAATACCGCAGTGGGTGTACCCCCACCTGTGATATTGTTCCTAATCTCCAGGGAGGGAGAGACCATGGTATTACTTTCAATATCACAGTAGGTGTACACCCAGCCACCGATATTGATCCGAATATAATATCCAGAGGGTGGAGTATGACGTCACTCCCAACAGAGCAGTGGGTGTACATCCACCTGGTGATATTGCTCCTAATATTCACGGAAGAAGAGAATGCTATTACTCCCAGTATCTCAGGAAGTGTACACCCCTTTGGTGATATTGTTCCTAATATCGGGGCGGGGGGGAGAGGGTGGTATCACTCCCAATATCGCAAGCTTTGTACACCCACCCTGTGATATTGTTTGTAATAGCCAGTAAGGGAGAGGACGCTATGACTCCCCATGCAGCAGGAGGTGTACACCCACCCTGGGATATGATTCCCAATATCCACGGAGAGGAGAGGCTGGTATTACTCCCAATATCGCAGGGGGTGTACATCTGTTCTGTGATATTGTTCTTAATATTCCAAGGTAGAGAGGTTGATATTACTCCCAATATCACAGGAAATGTACAAACTCGTGTGATATTATTGTTCCTACTATCAAGAAGAAGACAAGATGACATTACCCCCCATATCGCAGGAGGTGTATACCCACTCTGTGATATTTTTCCTAATATGCAGGGTGGGAGAGGGGGCGTAAGAGCCAGCCCCTCGGCCCCCCTGGCTCTTAGGACCCCCATCGCAGGGGGGTGAGGCGCCCCCCGCGAGGTGGGGTGCAAAAGCCAGCCCCTCTGCCCCCCTGGCTCTCTAGGAGGCCAAAGCTGCAGTGAGCTGTGACTGCCCCCACTATATTCCAGCCTGGGCAACATCGCAAGACCCTGTCTCTAAAAATAAATAAATAATCATCTGTTCATTTTTTTTCTCATGCCTTATTTCTTATTTATTTATTTATTTTTAATAAGCCTTAGCTGAAAAACCTCCCTGAAACCTTTATAATGCAAAGTGAAATGAAACCATCATTAAATTTAGGTTTTGCTGCTGATTAGGGACATGATGCTGGGCAAGTAATTTAACTTCTTTCAGTCTTAAGTTTCCTCATCTGGAAAATAAAGAAGGCAGGGTTTGGATTACTGATATATAAAGTTCCTTCTCTACCAAACATCCATTTTTCCATGTTTCTATGATCTAGATAGACAACAGAATTTATCTCCTAGTGATTCATTTCTTTTTTCTTCACACATACAGAAGAAAAAAAAAAACTAAGAAAATCCAATGCCTGCAGTGCTCAAGACAGTATGGAGTGGATATTGCCACCAAGTACAAATGGATACACAAATAGTATACATATCCTATTAATTGTGATCTTCTCCTTACATATGCCATGTTTTGACTTACCAAATATTCTCTTTAAGAGGCATTTTTATTACAGAAGACAAGACGCATAAGTTTATCTCAGAGCCTGTGATACATCAACCACTTTTGCTTCTTCCTTGATGTGACACAAGTTTTCTGGTCATTTCCACATGCGTTGATTTATTCACCTGCTACTCAGTTGTCAGGCTGATGGTCACAGGCCTTCCATGACAAGGAGTTCCACTGTCTTACAGAAACATTAAATTGAACACCTTCTATCACAAGGAGTTAAACTTCTGAAACCTGCCACCTACTAAACAGAGGATTAAACAGAGGTTTAAAGTGAGTTCCCATTGATTAGTTAGATTTATTTTGGGCTTACTTAAAACTCACCTTTGACAGAAGTGTCAGCATATTCTGTTGAGAAGAGCAGATACACCCATCAGATACTAAGCTAAAGTCTAGCTTTTTAAAGAGGAGAGCTTTGATTTGTTAGGAACTGAAGAAAAACACATTTCTGGTCTGCAAAGTCACATCCTGTCGCTGGAAGGGTGTCCTTTGGAGGGAAATATATTTCTGAAGAGCTAACAGTTGTTTGAATTGAATTAGCTCAATAGAAAAAGAAAACGGTTCGTATTCTGTGCTGTTGCTTAGTATAACTATGGTGTTTTGTGAGGCTTTGTCTTTCAGCAAATTTTTGGTAAAAGTGGATTCTGGATTTTATATAGCTGGAGTGAACCATTTACTTTCAATGTGAACATTATTCATTTGAAGACAACAATGTTCATGCATTTTTTTGTTACATTATCTGTATGTATCACAAGCAACCATATTTCCTCAACAGGCAAATCAGGTTGGCAGTTTCTTGGTGAATTAAAGCTAATTTGGAATTTGAATAGATCTTATTTTGAACAAGACTTTGCCCCCTGTTTCTGCTCTCAAATTGGCCATATTGGCTTAGAGCATACCCATCTAACCTGCACTTTGTTTTGGATAGACAGAATTTGGAGACTTGAATTAAAAAATAAGGAAGCTCCATGGTCACCTCACCCCACCCCAACCAAATCAGTACCACTCTTATCTGAATTTCTGATCAAGTGCTGCTAAATAATTTTAAAACCACTGTACTACAAATAACTTAGAGGCAGTCAGTAGTACATGCTCCTAGATTTAGGAATTGCACAAACCCAGCCTTTCTTGTACGTTGTCGACTTTTCTACATAATTCTTCTCTTGGAGTAGTCTAGATGATTCCACATACTGCTTGCTTTTGTGTCCTCTTTGAATTTTTGGAGGGATTAAAATATTGGGAGGGTTTGGTTTCTGGACAATTTTATTTCACTATGAAGTATTCCTTAATGGAAACCCTTAGACCAGTGGACTTTCTTCCTAATGTTTGAAAACATTCAGTACTTCTGTTACCTGAATTTCATAAATAAGCAAACACTTAGTTTCTGTGATATATTATAGATACTAGCACTATTGGTGCATTTGTTTCTGGTTTTGGGCCCAACCTACTTCTCCCAAATAAAGTCTGTTTATTTCTAAAATATTATTTGAGCTTGAAGACACTAATATATTATAACCCCAATTTTATTCTTCATCATTTTACTTTCTAATGCATCCTTTGTTGTCTCTTCCTCCCCTGTTCAGATCCTCTTTTTTTCATATGAAGCTATTTTGCCAGGAAGTTCTTTACTTTTCATCAATTCACCGAACTTTCCTTAGCAGACCTAGTTTTTACCACCCCAGAACAGCTTGTGCCATACTTGGATTTCTGTAACTAGGTCACTGCTGCTGCAATTGTAAAGACTGAGCAGCCCTGCACAGAATGCCAACTGGCAAAGGCGGATCTCCAGATCTCCAGGCCTGCTCGTTGGTTGGACGGACCCACAGGGACTTGGGCTTCTACCATCTTTCTTGAGAAAACAGATGTTATGACCAGAAGTGCAGAGGAGTAATACCTTGTCTTGATAAGATAAACTTAGCCAAGGGAAGCCAGGGGACAGAGAGAACCAGCAGATAAAATGTTTCCCTGATTGGTCCTTGCTGAGGGCAGCAGTTCATATGGCCTCTCTGGAGACAACTGCAAGTCGTCAATTGCCCAGCTTGGTAGGGGTTCCCTAACATGTACACTTTTTCCTTCCCTGTTCCACTTGCCTTTCCCCTTTACCCCTGTTTCTATGGGATTTTATTTCCCAGTAAAGTGTAAGAACATGCTTTTGCTTCAGGCTTATTTTCTAGGGAAGCTAGCCTAAGATATACCCTAATTTGCATCTCTCTTTTACTCCTCTCCTCTGAGTTCCAAAGTCATATATCCCAAATATCCACCTCCCTACTTGGCTTCTCTATTTGAACCTCCAGTTGTGACTCAGATCAGCAGATCCAAAATATCCCCATCCCCAGAGATCCATAACATTCTTTTTTCACTATTCCCGTCTTAATAAATTACATCTTTAAACACTGAATTGTTTAAGCTTAGAGGCTGGGAGTCATTATTGTTTTGTCCTTTTCTTAACTCCCACATATACTTACGTCTTAATTATTATTAATTATATTTCTTAAACATCTCTCTAATCTCTCCCTGTATTTTTATCTCTACTACTGTCGTAGTAGTTCAAGGACCAGTAACCTTTACTTAGACTCTTGTAATTGTTTCTGAATTAGTCTCTTTGGATCCATGCTTGTCCCCTTCAATTTATTCTCTAAATAAGGCCTGAATGTTTTTACAAATGCAAATCTCATCAGGTTATCTCCTACTTACAAGCCTTCATTAACTTCCCATTCCTTCCCATTACCTTCCAATAAAATGTTCCATTATTGTTATGGTGAACAGGGCTCTACATACATCCTCAGTCTCATGTCATACTGAGAGGTGATAGCATGCTGGCAGTCCTCACAGCCCTCGCTCGCTGTCGGCGCCTCCTCTGCCTGGGCTCCCACCTTGGCGGCACTTCAGGAGTGGGAGCCCATTTCTGGGCTGGCCAAGGCCAGAGCCGGCTCCCTCAGCTTGCCAGGAGGTGTGGAGGGAGAGGCGCGGGCGGGAACCGGGGCTGCGCGCGGTGCTTGCGGGCCAGCGCGAGTTCCGGGTGGGCATGGGCTCGGCAGCCCCGCACTCGGAGCGGACAGCTGGCCCGGCCAGCCCCGGGCAGTGAGGGACTCAGCACCTGGGCCAGTAGCTGCTGTGCTCAATTTCTCGCCGGGCCTTAGTTGCCTTCCCGCGGGGCAGCGCTCAGGAGCTGCAGCCCGCCATGCCTGAGCCTCCCTCCCCTCCGTGGGCTCTTGTGCCACCCGAGCCTCCCCAACGAGCGCCGCCCTCTGCTCCAAGGCGCCCAGTCCCATCGACCACCCAAGGGCTGAGGAGTGCGGGCGCACGGCGCGGGACTAGCAGGCAACTCCACCATTAGCCCGGGTGAGGGACCCACTGGGTGAAGCCAGCTAGGCTCCTCAGTCTGGTGGGGACGTGGAGAACCTTTATGTCTAGCTCAGGGATTGTAAATACACCAATCAGCACTCTATATCTAGCTTAAGGTTTGTAAACACACCAATCAGCACCCTGGGTCTAGCTCAGGGTTTGTGAATGCACCAATTGACACTCTGTATCTAGCTACTCTGGTGGGGACTTGGAGAACCTTTCTGTGGACACTCTGTATCTAGCTACTCTGGTGGGGACTTGGAGAACCTTTGTGTCTAGCTCAGGGATTGTAAATGCACCAATCAGCACCCTGCCAAAACAGACCTCTCGGCTCCACCAATCAGCAGGATGTGGGTGGGGCCAGATAAGAGAATAAAAGCAGGCTGCCCGAGCCAGCAGTGGCAACCCGCTCGGGCCCCTTTTACACTGTGGAAGCTTTGTTCTTTTGATCTTTGCAATAAATCCTGCTGCTGCTCACTCTTTGGGTCCACATTGCCTTTGTGAGCTGTAACACCGCGAAGGTCTGCAGCTTCACTCCTGAAGCTAGCGAGACCACACACCCACCGGGAGGAATGAACAACTCCAGACTCGCTGCCTTAAGAGCTGTAACACTCACCGCGAAGGTCTGCGGCTTCATTCTTGAAGTCAGTGAGACCAAGAACCCACCAATTCCGAACACAATACTCCTCTCATTTTTGTCCTCTGTGCTCTGGTCACACTAAACATCTTTCAGTTCTTCAATCAGATATGTTATTTTCCACCTCAGTAACTTCACAAATGCTCATCCTTCATCCTGGAGTAGTTTGCTCATTATAGTTACCTGGATAATTCTCAAAGTTCTTTTAGGTTTCCGATTTTAGCATTAAAATTAAATTAAAATTAATGCTAATTTTGTTGTGAAGATTTTGATGAACTTCCAATTTATATCAATGATTGCTAACTCCCATATCAACCCAAATTTGTCTTTTGTAGCACCCATCATACTTTCGAAGATTTGCTAAGTAAGTTTCTATATCCAAGCTAGACTGTAAACTCCATGTGATCAGAGCGACCTTGTGCTAGTCACTGTTCTATTCCAGCTACCTAAATACTTTGCCCCAGCCTGTTACTCCACTGGGTCATGTAGCCACTCTGGTGAGAGCAAGCAACGTGGAGAGATTGCAGTGTCAGGTCCAGACAGCTAACATTTCAGAAATTTAAGCCTACTGAGAAAAGTTAACAAAAGAATAAGATCTGATATTATCCAGGTAATTTTTTTTTAGTTTGCTTTACTTAATTTTGTTTCTTTTCCTTAACAGGCAAAAGAGACAAGTTAGAGGGATGTGTTCATTCGAAGGTCATTGCATTGAAGCATAATATCTAGAGATGGAATCAAGATAATCTCCAGCTTGCAAGCTCAGTGCAATTCCCTCCCTCCCTCCCTTCTTCCCTTCCCTTCCCTTCCCTTTTCCTTCCTTCCTTCCTTCCTTCCTTCCTTCCTTCCTTCCTTCCTTCCTTCTTTCCTTCCATCTCTTTTGTGCATAACGAATTCTAGGACTTTAATAGTATTATACAACAATAACTTTGTGAACAAATTTTAATGTGAAGAATACTATCTTGCTCTGTTCTCATTTCTTGGTTGTCTGTACAAATTCAATGTACTCATTTTTTATTCTAACTCAAAACATTCCTCTATATGATTTTAGCATCCTAGTCATCATCCTTCTTACAAATTATTTCTTACTTCCACTCAAGTTCCTTCCTCTTTCTTGAGGTTTCATGAATGCTAAGGCTCCACATTATTTCTTTATTATTCTTACATCTCGATGTTTTTTGCTTAGTGAAATAAATTCTTCTGATTTTATTATTTCAATAATTCTATCTTCAACCATAAAAAGGAGAGATATTAATAAAAATGACTCTAAACAGTATCGCTTAAATGATGCATTTCCCATGTATTTTACTTAAAAGAAAAATTTCTTTCAATTTCTGTATGATCACTGCTAATTACCATTTAACATACCGCCTTGTAGTAAATATATATTTGTGAATGACGGCATGTATATAATATTATTCAGTAAATGAAGCAACAGAATTCCAAATATCAAAATGAAGTAGTCTCCCAGGTCCCCCAATTCAGTCTTCTGTTAGTAAACTGAAAAATTTCTTGGATTTATGAAGTTAAATCCAGTTAAAAAATTAAGAATGACTAATTTCACTACTAAAATGAGTATGTACATGAATATGTATATATGTGTACGTGACTATAATGTATGTATTTGTGTGTGTGTATTTGACTATTTTGTGACACAGAAGACAATTCTTCCTTGGACCTATGTTTCCCATTGATGACTGGTTTGATGAAGCAAATTTGATTAGCTTAATAATCTCTTCTTCTTGCTTTATAGTTTCACATGTGCTCTTCTTAAAGCAGTTTATTCGGTCAAAAGAAGAGGACCTTCAAGGATATAACAGAAGCATTCTTTAGTCCCCCTAATGATAGACAGTGAAGCAATCTGGTGAATGGTTAGGATGTTAGTGGGATGGGAGGATTTGAAAAGGAGCAGATATAGTTGAGTATTGGAAAGCAAGAATTCCGTTTGGTACACTTTAAGTTGAGAAGTCAATTTTATGGACGTCTGAGGAGAGATGTTGCTTAGGTAGTTAAATGATTGAGTCAAACATTCATGGGAAAGGTGAGAGCTAAAAGTATAAACTAGGGAGTTATTAGCTTATAAAGTACCTTTAAAGCCATGGGATTCGACGTTTCCACCTAGAACATACGTGTTGTTAGAGAAAAGTGTGAGGCTTGAGCCCTAGAGCATGACAATACTTAGACATCAGGAAGAAGAGAAGGATCCAGGAAAGGATGTAGGAAGGAGTAGCCAGTGAAATAGAAGGTAAGCAAATGAACAAAAATGTTCTGGAAGAAAAGTGAAAAAAAGTTTCAAGGAGGAGAAAGTGATCTACTGTGTCCAGTGAAGTTGATGAATTAAGTGAGGCAAGAAATGAGAATTGATCATTGGATTGTCAACCAGAGGTCACTGGTGACTGAGAAATTTCAGTGATCAAGGTGAAAGCAAGATTGGATAGTGTTCACAAGATAATGAGACAGGAAGAACTGGAGACAGAAATAACTCTTTTGAAGAGTTTTCATCTAAAGGGCTTTAGGGAAATAGCTGGTAGCTGGAAGGAAACATGAGATTAAGAGAGGGTTTATTTCATTGTTTCAAAAGTTGAGATTTAATGTACGTATTATGAAATGCACAGATCTTAAGTGTACTTAGTTCTGATAAATGCACATACTCATGTGGCATGCACACTTTTATGAAGATATAGAACATTTTTCTCAGTCCAGAACATCCCCTTTTAGCCACTCTAGTCAAGTACATATATCATCCTGCTTTCCCTTACCCACTCCATATGAAGCAACTATTGTTCTGCTTTCTCTCACCACAGGACATTCTTGCCTACTCCAAGAGTTCATATCAATGGAATCACAGGGTGTGTCTTATTTTGTGTTGCCTATTTCACTCAGCATAATGTTTTTGAGATTCATCATGTTTCTGTATGACTGAACAGTTTATTTATTTACAATTATTGAGTAGTATTCCATTTCATAAATAAATTACACACTGTTTATTCATTCTCCCATTTCTATTTCTAATACTTTCATTTAAGTGGGATTTTCTATGATCATAGAAAGCTATTCTATTACTCTAATAGTTCTGACCAGTAGATAGTTTAGTCTTGGGTGGAAACAAAATCCATCTCCCTATAACTTCTAACCACTCATCTAGTTATATGTTCTGGACCCAAATGCAAAAAAAAAAAAAGTATTTTCTTTACATTTTCTCATCTAGTATAAGCCTTCCTGGTTCTTTCAAATGTTTCTGATATGGCATATTCTTTTACTCCTTAAATTGCTCTCGTCTTGCTCCTGAGACTGTGAAGATTTATGACTCTTGAAATAATAGTGCTCAGGCAAATAAATAAATTAATATGGGAATACATAAAGAATCCAGATGTAGTTTGATCAATACAATAAGGAACTGTCACCAGTTGTTCGATCTACTGTATTTTATTAGGGCAACCTACAATCCCATCAGATTTTTCTTAGTCACATATTTCCTTTACAAATTTTGAGCTTATTTTCAATCATTATATTTGAATTCAGTTTTTTTGAGTCATGGTTTCCAAGTTATAATTTTTAAGTTAGTTTCTTGGAGCAACTAGCAGGGCTTTCCATTTATCTCTGTCAAGCTTTATTTAATTAGATTTGTCACACTGTTCCAATGTGTTGAGTTTCTTTTTGCAATATTAGTTATTTCATACAGTGTATTTTCCGTATCACTCAGTGTCATATCATCTTATATGTGAGACCACCATGAATATAATTATCAATATCATTGATTAAAGTATTGCATAGGCTGAGTGCTACTAAAGATAAGCCCTTCGATACACTTAAATACTTCTCTCAATATTTGCTTTTGTCCCTATGAAAAACACTTTGCTGTTTCCAAACAATTTTAAATGTACATATTTGTGCTATAACCCAGCTTATATACATTTTTTACCACAATAATGTAAAGAAAGATGATGCCTTTTTGATACTCAGATTTCTAGAGGATTCCCCTGCTCAACCTTTCCAGCATCCTTGAAAAACAAGCAAGTAAAAATTGTTTTGAATTACTTTTCCTTGGAGACAACAAACTGAGTTTTAATGATCAAGTTCCTTATTCTAAATGCCAATAAATGTTTTTAAAACATAATTCATTTAAGAATCTTCCCAGGTAATGGCATATAAATGACATCATGTCATAGTGAAAAGAAAATGCATAGGCTTTCGATAAAGAAAAACCTGATTTTAAATTTCAGCTGTATGATCTTGAGCAAATTATTCAGGCTTCTTCAACTTTAGAATTAGGAAAATCATTTCTATCTCATAATGTTTCTCTCAGGATTAAGTAAAATAGTGTAATGCAGAGCAAGTGTTTGATACATTCATTCCCCTTCTGCTGTGCACATACGTCAGAGACTACCAAGAGAAAATATAATCTGTGAGTCTTGAATATGCAGTTGGGAACAAGATCTAAACCTTTTAAAAGCCATTTCCAACACTCAACACTGTACCACTTTGAATTATTTTAAACTTGTTTTCTCATACCAATACTTGATCTATGTTTTTCAAATTTATTTGTTTTTAATGAAGCCATCTATTTTCTAGTGATTATAGTTTCCTCTCTGTGTGTCATGAATCAAATTTTAATAATTCGTATTTAAGGCCTATTTCAGGCAGCATAAAATATGCCTAATTGTTTTGGTTTTATGGCTGTTATGAACTGAATATTTGTGTTTTCCCCAAATTCATATGTTGAAACCCTAATCCCATTGTGATGGTATTTAGAAGTGGGGTCTTTAGGAGGTCATGTGAATGGAGCCCTCATAAATAGGATTAGTGTCCTTTCAAGAAGAGTCCAGAAGATTAGCTAGCCCTCTTTCAGCCATGTGAGGATACCACAAGAAGTCAGTGATCTGCAACCTGAGGGTTCTTACCTGAACCCAATCATGTTGACACCCTGATATGGGACTTCCAACCTCTTGAACTGTGAGAAATGCATTTCTGTTGTTTATAAATCATCCCGTCTATGGTTCTTTGTTATAGCAGCCTGAATTGACTAATATAATGGTAGAAAGAAAAAGGCAGAGTTCCTGCCACCTTAACAAATCAATAATTATTTAGTATAATTATTTTTAAAGCATCGGGCTCATGGGAAATAACATCTTTCAATAGAATTTTACATGATAATTATCTAGAATTATATGCCTTTTTCCCTTATAGATTCTAATTGCTTCTAAATCTTTACAGTATTGGTCAGATTTGAAAACCTATTTAAATAATAATAATCATATTAATAATGGCTATTGATTATTATGAGACAAACCTTAAGGAATTCTCATAATTTACCAATTTAATTCTCATGAGCAAACCTATGAAGTAAATGCTCTTCCATTCTTATTTTACCAAATAGAAAATTGAAGTATAATCGAGTAAAGCAGCTTACCCATGATAGCTTACCTACCCATAGCCCAGCTCCACCACTTACAAGCCATAAGTGGGATATGAGCCTAGATATCTGATTTGTTATTGTAAAAATAGTGAAAGAAAAAGGTTTTAGGAAGAAGTATACTTAAGAAGAATAATTGGGGGGCAAAAATAGATAAAATGGCTATGGGATCAATTTGTGTGGAAGTCTGTTTTCATGTCTTCCTTAGCTGGGCTCCCAAAGTTGATTCACAATGTTAGGAATTTTAGGAAGCATGCATTAATACACCATGGTTTATTCACTGGGCTGTGGTTGTATGCTGGCAAAAGAAGAGCACTCCATGTCTTCCGATTACATCCTATGGGTGGATCCAATGTCCTTATGCACTAATTGCAGAACAGGGAACTGTCTACCAACTTGCCTCCAGTGACAGGCAGGGTGCAGGATGAAGACGACATTATCACACACCTATTCAGGGCACCCTTATAAAACATAAAAGGCATGTGCAGTTTTATTTCATAAGGTTACCCAGGAATTCTGTGTTAACCCAAACTAGCTCAAGAGCATGTTGCTTGTGTGTTTGTGACAATGGCTGAGGCTCTTGCAAGCATGGGGCCAGGACTGCAACTTTACCTATCAGTCTATGGGTGGAATGGACACATGCCTTTCCCATAATTTACCTTCAATAGGTAGACCTTTCTGTGAACTTGACATGTGACCTTATGAACATGGATAGCGTCCTGCCAGAATAAGTGGTCATCGTATGGACAGACTCATTATGGCAATTAATTTTCATGTTTTATTTTGTATTTCACAACTGATTGTGTGGTGTTGCTGTTGTTGCCTCCCTCCCCAGCCTCACAAACACACATGTTGGAGTGATAGTTAGTGTAGTTACATAAACTATAAGTCGAAGCCGTAACATATATGATAGAGCCAATTTGCTTGTGGAGTATAGGTTCCTAATAAAGGCAATCAATAAAGCAAGTGGTGTCTTGGCTTTTATTCAGTGACGCAAGCTTTCGAGGGATTTTAAAGGATCATTATCTTGCTAAGCCTTCCTTTGTGATATGTTCCATAGCAAACTAAATTACATAAAGTGAAGCATCTTTTTGTCATGTAGATCACTGATTAGGTGATGATATGTTCATTGCAGTTCTGCTGCACTTATTTGCACAAGGTTAAGTATTTACAGAGATCTTGGTATGAAATTCAAGATGAATTTTTCTGCTTTAGCAGAAGTGTTGTATACTTACATCCTTTAACTTAATAATTTGTTAAGATAAAGGAAAAAGAGATTGAGTGTTTTGAGGAGAAAACAGAGGCATTAGAATTCAAGGTAATATAGATTTCTTCTTAGTAAAAATGGTGTTATGACTCTCTTAAGTATGTTAATGGCTTATTCCATACTGTACTATTATGAATGAATGAAATCACCAAATATTAAATGTCATGACACATTATAGAAAGAAAATCTGTTTTATTTTATTTGAAATTCAAAATAAAGCATTAAGGTGAATGACCAACATTTAAATAAGTTTATTAAGTGAAAAATTGTGGGAACTTACAAAAATTGTATGAATTTGCTGTTGGATGATACAAAATAATAGCTTTTTAGAAAATATCTATTCCCTATATAGTGATAGTCTTTTTTTTTTTTTTTTTTTTGAGACATGGTCTCACTCTGTCATCCAGGCTGGAGTTCAGTGGCGCCATCTCGGCTCACTGCAAGCTCTCCCTCCTGGGTTCAAGCAATTCTCCTGCCTCAGCCTCCAGAGTAGCTGGGATTACGGGTGCCCGCCACTATGCCCAGCTGATTTGTGTACTTTTGGTAGATACAGGGTTTCACCATGTTGGCCAGGCTGGTCTTAAACCTCAAGTGATCAGCCCACACTGGCCTCCCAAAGTGCTGGGATTACAGGCATAAGCCACCACGCCCAGCCTGTTCCCTATATAGTGATATTCTATTGTATGCTTTGAATGCAGTTGGCTAAACACATTTGCAATAGAATAGCTTTTAAGTGCAAAATATCCCAGAAATAGAGAAATATTAAATTTGTTGAGGGAGTATTTGGAGATACAGTCTAAATTTTCAGTCATAAAAATTAAGGCCATGAAAATAGATTCACTAATTAAAAATTAGCTAAAAAGAAAAAAATAAAGAAAATACTACAATTTACTACACTTAGGTAAATCAGGTGTTCTTTGCACTTAGCCAGTAGTAAGATAGTCAATTTAATAAATGGCCTCAATATAAGAAGAGAAATCTCTCTTGCAATGGGTGATGCAAGGACTCTGTTCTCTTTTTCTTTTTCTTTCTCTGTTACTCTCAGTACACCACCCTGAAGCCTCTATGAAACTTATCTCTGATTTGTGCAGACAGAGTACAGAATGATTTAGTTCCTTTAAATGGGTCTTCTCTGTGAGGCCCTCTTACAGCATTTTAGACAGAAGCCATCTAAGTGAGTAAATGGTAACAAGATTGAAGGGATTGGATGAAAGGAGACCCTGGGTACCATTTAGATTCTTTTATTTTAGCAGGTAGTCACCTTGTTTAGGCTTTCCATGCAGGGCTTGACTTACTGTTGTGGGCTGTGGGTCAACATTTTTCTTTTCAGAGCCTTTGTGTTATTATTTTGGTCTGCTTGGTTTACCTGGTGCCACTGCAGATACCACTGGTCCCTGTCGTGTTTCCTGAGTGGGTGGAAGGAGTGCTCCAGGCCAGGTTGCCTGTTGCCTCTAGCTAGGGGAAGGAGGTCTCCTGCACATAGTGACAAAAAGTGTTTTCTAGGTTGGGTCACTTGTGGAAACATGATTCTCTTTGCTGGTGCCACCGGCCACCTGGTATCTCTACATGGGAGAAAATGTTTTCTGGACAGTGAGGACCATGAAGCTCCCTGAGACAGGCTGGTTATTGGGACAAGTTTCCTCTTGCCATTGCATCCTGGCTGTCCAGCATCTCTGGGTTGGGATGAGGAGGGTCTCAGGCTCATGGGGGAAAGATAGCATTGCCTCTGGCAACTTCCTGTGGGCAGAGCCCCTGAAGAATTTCTGTTGCTACATCCGCCAAGCTTGCTGGGTGTTTTCAGCAGCCTCTCCATCCAGGAAAGGAACGAGTCTACCTGGGCTGCCTTCTGTTGCTAGATTGGGAGTTAGGAAACATCAAGCCTGGACAGCATTCTTTGAGGGTGAGGGGGGCATAAAATGACCTGTTGCTATGTTCCTCCTCTAATTCTGCTGCCCCTAACCAGTTCTCTCTACTTTCCAGATTTCTCCTTTGATTGTTTCTTGCATTATTGTCGATATTTATAGTTGTACTTAACAGGGCAGAACAGGGAGAAATGATACTATGCCCTGTTGTATGGGTGAAATTTCACTATAATTACTTTTTAAATGAGATAATTTTATGTCAATACAAAATTACATAAATTTTAGTATAAGTAAATTTTTACATTAAAAATCTTACTATAGAGAAGAAAGAATTTTAATCTAGAAAAATGAAAAAATTTCTTATTTTTGTGTGTCTTGTTAGGTTCTTGACACTTTAAGAGTACTCTATGATTGAATCAATTAAAATTGATAAAGACTGCCAATATTTACAATATAGTGACATCTGTCAATAGTGCATGAAAATTATCCTTTTGTGATACCAGATTAAATGAACAAAATGAGTTGAAGTACTACAGATTAATCATCTAGACCTTGTTTACATTTTTCATACATCTATTTCTAACTCAAGTCTCTTCATTCAATCTCTGCCTTAGCCCAAAATGCATCCATATTTTATGTAGAATTCATATCAATGGAAAAAACCAGCTGAGAAGACTGAAAAGGAAGAGATGCCATTATTTTTGCTTTTAGGCAGGTAAAGAATACTATTTTTAGTCTCTTTCATTAAACATTTAATCTTGTTACTTTTTCCTTGGATCATAGGAATATGGTAGGTATTATAGAAGCTTGTATTAATCAGTCGAATCCAAAAGCAGATGTAATACTTTGTGTCAAGAAAAGGTGAAAATACCAGCATGTTTTCTTTTTATTTATTTATTTTTTTTTTTAATTTTTTTTTATTTATTTTTTTTTATTATACTTTAGGTTTTATGGTACATACCAGCATGTTTTCTTTGAGCTATTTTCTTCCATGCTTTCACCCTTTCACTATTTGAGATTTTCCTAAAATCACTGTTTCTGTTCTCTCCCTGCCATTATTTTCAAGGTGTCGCTGCATTTATATAATAGGAGTGTGGGTGTGGTGGCGGGGAAGCCTCTGTATCCCAAAATCTCTGGCTAGTAGCAAGGCAGTTCACCAGGACCTACTGGATAGAAATTTTCCAATACTGTAAAGTTTCTTCCTTATAAAAATTAAATTAAATCTGGGCGCAGTTGCTCACGCTTGTAATCTCAACACTCTGAGAGACCTAGGTAGGAGGATCACTTGAGGTTTGGGGTTTGAGGCCAACGTGGCCAAACCCTATCTCTACTAAAACTACAAAAATTAGCCAGGCGTGGTGGCACACACCTGTAATCCCAGCTACTCGGGAGGCTCAGGCAGGAGAATCGCTTGAATCCAAGAGGCAGAGGTTGCAGTGAGCCAAGATGGTGCCACTGCACTCCAGCCTGGGCCACAGAGTGAGACTCTATCTCAAAAAAAAAAAATTAAATTTAAAAATTATATGTAATACTTAAGGTGTCTATAACAATTTCGTGACAAATAATTATAATATGAAGTTCTGTGGGCAGAATTTGTGTGAATAATGTGCCAATGTTAAGTGTGACTACACATAAAGTTCAGTGAGTGCATCCAACTCTAAGTGACTTTTTCATAGGAAAAGGTTGATACCTTTTTCCTGAGGGTTAAAAATTCAGGAATAATAACAATAATGTCTATAGTCTGTGATAGACCTGTAAAAAATTGTATTATGCAGAGGTTTCACACATGCACATGTAATTCTTTAAATATATATTGAACCTATTTTAGAAAATATCTGGGATTATTATAATTGAAAAATGACAATTGAAATGAAATGAAATAACTGTGCATATTAAATGTATATTATTTATTGTTCTGTGAAAAATAATTGAATTGCTTGCATCTTAGTTTGGCAAGAATAAACTAGCCTATTTAGGACTTTTTAATAATGAAGTGGAGTACTTATCATTCATATTTTCACAAGTACTTTGATTTTCTTCATTGTCATGCTTCTACAAGAATGTAAACAGACTTCATTTTAAAAACGTATAATTGTAAATTAGTAGAAGAAATGACAGTGACCTCATTGGCCTTAGAACATCAGTGTATCCTGGAGGCTCTCTCAGCTAACTAAGAAGATAGAGCTTGGGAAATGTATGGAGAAATTGTCATGGGAATATTTATTACTATTTTAGGGGAGCTTATAAGCCTTATTGCTAGTCTAAGAGCTCATTAGCCTGTCTCCCAGAGACATTTGACCCTGCTTCTCATTCTGAAACTCTATGTTCAGGAAAGTGCCAGGACCAGGATGTATTATCCTGGGGAACGTGAGTATGATAAATGAGGACTGGTGCATGCTGAACCATGGCACTGCATCCAGGTATGTTGTGTAACATCAAGATTGATAGGACACAGTTGGCTGAAATGAAGCAGTCCCTGGTATATATTCAGTCTGGCTTACATGCAGATTGGTAGAGACTTCAAAATATAAGACTTAGGTTGAATGGGGAAATAGAACTTTGGTGCTTGTTCAGATGCTATAATCTATAAACATGTACCTCCTAGTGAGGATTAGGATGCTGAACTGTAAACTTTCATTGTCTACTTTAACTTCTTTTAGATAAGTGCACCTTATTTGATTTTACAAAGTGAGGACTCTATTGGCTGTCTCTGACAATCAGCGCTTCCTACTGATATATGACAATATGGTGGTGCTGCTTTGTGCTGCTATAACAACGTACTGGAGACTGGGTATTTATAAAAATGGAAATTTATTTCTCACAGCTCTGGAGGCTGGGAAGCCCAAAATCAAGATGCTGGCAGGTTCGTTGTCTAATGCTGACTGCTCTCTGCTGCCAAGATGGCAACTTGATGCTGCATCTTCCTGAGGTGAATAAACACTATGTCCTACATGGCAGAAGGGCCAGAGGGTGAAAAGAAGCAAAATTCCTCCACAAGCTGTTTTATAAATGCACCAAATCCCATTTACGAAGGTGGAGCCCTTATGACTCAGTCACCTCCCAAATGCCACACCTCCCTATACTGTTGCACTGGGAATTAGGTTTCGGCATTCAATTCATAGCACTCCATATTTTAAATGGAACAGCAAAGACCTCACTCTTTTATACTTATTTTAAGTTACTTGATAATGGATCCAATTCTGCTTGGTGTTGGGTCATTATGAGATTGAGACTAAGTGACTGACAACCTTTAAAGCTGGCAATTAGCAGGCTATTACTCAAAAGACTAGAAAAGCAAAGTGAGACCATACATTAATTAAAAATGATTAAAATTATACACTCCTGAGATATTAGTATGAAAGTTCTTTTGTAATATATTTAAATGAATAAGATTATTAAAATAAGTCATTAAATATACCTAAATACTTTCTAGTTTTCAAATACTCCTTTATTTTAACTTAGATATTGAATAAAACTTAAATTGTACTACATAAGTACACAAGCTTTAAAGTAATTGGAGGAAATAATTGAGGTGATTTAAAATGTAGTTTCTTTAATTTTTATTGGCAAAACTGCATGAAAACAACTCCTTTAAGATCTAAAAGGATGTATAGTCATGCTCTACATAATGACATTTCCATCAGTGATGGACCAAATATATGATGTGGTCTCCTAAGATTATAATAACATTTTTAGTGTACCTTTTCTGTATGTACATAGATTTAGATACACTAATACTTACCATTGTGTTACAATCGCCTTTAATACTCAGTATAGTAAAATCCTGTACAATTTTATTGCCTTAGGAACATGTAGCCTAGGTATGTAGCTGGCTGTACCATCTAGGTTTGTGTGGGTACACTCTATGATGTGTGCACAGTGATGAAACTGCCTAATGATGCATTCGTCAGAACATATCCTTGTAGTTAAGTGATGCATGATCATATTTACTTAATCAATCACCTCTTGAAATTTTTAAGTGAATTACAACTTTTTATCTTAAATTTTAGCTTTCAAATTGGTGAAACTATGACCCATCCTTAATTTCAGTTGACTAAACGTCTGCTGCATGGCAAAATTCTTGGCAGGGAGTAATACTCAAAGACAGTGATTTCAAATGCTCTGATGGAACTTACATTTAATTTAATAATATTAAAATGTTATATGCAGTGATCTATAACTTGGGGTGACAACACGTATTCTCCATAATCTCAAGAAGAAATAGTGAGTCTCAGACTTTGAGAGTTATAACATGTATCTCAGAATATACATCAGATTTTTAAGTCCTCATTTAATTATTCATTAGTGATATTTAACGTCACCACTTGCCAAATACTTTCTAAATTCATCAGAACTGGGAAAAATCCCAAGAATACACTAATAACAGCTGATATTTATTGTCCACTTACTCTGCTTCACATGAATCATCTCTTGGTTGCTGCTTTTTCTCTGGATACCACTGCATTGCTGTCAGCACCCTAGGATCTCTGGGAACAGACACTCAAATGCTGAGTCTCCCATGGAACACGTGAGAGAGTTCTTTAGGGGGCATTCATTACTGTGGAGATAGTGGTTGAGGAAATGTGGTGTTTCTTCCATTTTTGTCTCAACAATCTTCCATCTTCCCATCCAGCCTCTTGCTGCTGGAGCTCCTTGCCCATTGGCTCTTGGACCAGGTACCACCAGGTTGGCTCAAATCCAGATACTAGTATTGTATTCTATTAAAGTAGCAGAACTGCTTGTCTGGCAAATTGTTTGGGTTAGTAGAATTCCCACACAGGAATGAGGTGACATTGCCACCTTCTTGGGGGAGTTCTCAATCTCTGTGACTGATTCTCTTTGATTCAATATTGGCTTGAGGATTGAAAGGAAAATCCACTGTATATACTGCTATATTTGGGACTTACCACTGACAATTCCCTCTTCTCTTTTCCTAATCTCTGGCTTAAATGGATTTGGAAGTGTGTGTGTGTGTGTGTGTGTGTGTTTGTGTTTGAGAAAGAAATTGTGTGTGTGTCTGTGTTGGGGATAAGCTATCCAGATTATGGCAGAATAGTTCATGTCTGAGCTTCTCTTTAAAAGGTGTGAAGTGCTGTGACTCTTTTTCCTTTGCTGTGAGCCCTAGTCATCAATTCCATAGCAATAGGAAATATCATGTTCACTGTGCACTGGTATATGGATGAATCAGTAAGCTCCTGAAGGGGAATAGAAGAGAGAGATGTCAAGTTAGGTTGAGTTAGATCACAATCAAATTTTGAAACTAGTCCAGGAGTTTCTTACATACCAAAAGTGAATGGAAGAATACGATAATCTCTTTACATTAATTTGGATGACTTTAGTGCTAAACTCTGAAATACAGGTATTTTGCTATTTTTGCGATGGTTATATCAAAAGAAAGTTATTTCTGTCTTGTTCTGAAGCAGAAGTGGCTTTCCAATAAAGTGAGTTCTGAAAAGATCACGTGTCCTTCCACAAAGGTGCCAGATATCTTTACATGTTGTTGTAGGAGTTCAGATACACAAATAGCTTGTTGAAGGACTATTACTGACCTTAGAAACTGCCCCTTCCAAAGTTATTTAGTACAAGTAATTAGAAGATGTGGTGTATTAGTCCATTTTCATACTGCCATAAAGAAATACCAGAGACTGGGTGATTTATAAAGAAAAAGAGCTTTGGCTGGGCACAGTGGCTCATGCCTGTAATCCCAGCACTTTGGGAGGCCAAGGCAGGCAGATTACGAGGTCAGGAAATCGAGACAATCCTGGCCAACATGGTGAAACTCCGTCTCTAGTAAAAATACAAAAACTAGCTGGGCATGGTGGCACACGCCTGTAGTCCCAGCTACTCGGGAGGCTGAGGCACGGGAATTGCTTGAACCCGGGAGGCGGAGGTTGCAGTGAGCCGAGATTGTGCCGCTGCACTCCAGCCTCGCATTAGAGACTCTGTTTCCGAAAAAGAAAAAGAGGTTTAATGGACTCACAGTTACACATGGCTGAGGAGGTCTCATAATGATGGTGGAAGGTGAAGGAGGAGGAAAAGCATGTCTTACATAGAGGCAGGCAAGAGAGCATGTGAAACAGAACTCCCCTTAATAAAACCGTCAGATCTCATGAGACTTTTTCACTGTCACAAGAACAGCTTGGGAAAACCCACTTCCACTGATAGCAGTAGCTGCTCCAGATGCCCTGCTGCTGCCATCGTGCCAGCTGCAGCAAGGAGGCATCACTAGAGCTGCATGATCAGTGGGGCCAGCAGGAGCTGGTGACAAGGAGGGTCCCCACCCCTTCTGAGTTGGGGTAAGGGCTCCCTGGGTGCCCTTGCAGCTGCTCAAACTGTGGCTGCAGACCCAGGTCTCCTGCTCCACAGAGCAAGCAGAAGCCCCACCCTCCTGGGTGGGGCTGCAGCCTCCCATGTTGTGGCTGCTGATCCAAGCCTCCCTGTGCTCTTGGGGGGCCAGAAGCAGGCAGGATCCCTGCCCTTCTGGGTGCCACTGCATCCACCCAAACCATGGCTGCAGACTCCGGCCTCCCACTCCATGGAACAGGCAGGATCCCTGTCCTACTTGGTGTGGCTGCAGCCACCTAAACTGTGGCTACAGATCCAAGCCTCCCTGTGCTCTTGAGAGGCCTGGAGCAGGCAGGAGCCCTGTCATCTCTGGCGCAGCTGCAGCCACCCAAACCATGGCCACAGATCTGGGCCTCCCAGTCCATGGAGCAGGCAGAAGCCTCACCCACTCTGGGCACAGCTATAGCCACCCAAACAGTGGCTGCAGACTCAAGCAACCCTGTACACTTGGGAGCCCAGGAAGGCTCCCCTGCCCTTGCAGGCTTAAAAGTGCCTGCTCCCACTGCCTGGCTTCTCCCTGCTGTCAGTGCTTGCTCTGGTCTCAGAGCAAAACTGGGAGAGCCAGTTGCCATGAATGGCAGCAGGAGACAGGTTCCTGGGCAGAAAAGTGTGGGTCCCTGGTGAGACCCCATATTTCGGCCAGGGAGGGCCTAATGGCTGGGATCCTGGCTGCCAGTCTCATGGACAGGAGTAGGAACTTGTAGTGCCTTTTCTGGGCCTACCCATGGCCATCCATGGACCAATTGGTGTGCACTTCCTCACCTTTGAGGCCCGTAAAAGCCACTGGATCAGCCAGCGCTGAGCAGACCACAGGATGACCAGCTGCAGAGAGAAATGGCTGCACAGAGGAACTACCCTCTCTGCTGAGAGTTTCAGAGACGTGCAGAGACATCAGTACTACCAGTTGCAGAGAGGAACAACCCACTCCAGGGCCTCTTCTCTGCAAGGAGCTGGGCAGATGTTAGGATGACCAGTTGCAGATAGGAGCCACCCTCTCCAAGGCCTCCTCTTGCCAGACAGCTGAACACTCCTTGGGATGACCTGCCAGCAGAGAGGAACAACCCACCCCAGGGCCTCTTCTCTGCCAGGAGCTGGGCAGATGTTGAGATGACCAGATACAGAGAGGACCCACCCTCTCCAGGGCCTCCTCTCTGCCAAATGCTGAACACTCCTTGGGATGACCTGCTGGCAGACAGGAGCCACCCACTTCAGGCTTCTTCTCTGCTGAGAGCTGCAGACGGGATGAGACCACCTACCTGCAGAGAGGAACCACCCACTCCAGGGTGTCCTCTTCAACAGGACGACCTGCCTACAGAGAGGAGCTACCCACTGTGGGCCTCCCTTGAGCTGTTCTAACACTCAGTGAAACTCCTCTTTCTCTTGCTCACCCTTCACTTGTCTGCATAACTCATTCTTCCTGGATGTCAGAGAAGAGCTCAGGCAAGGGCACCACTGGCTACAGCGGTTTCCAGCCAGAAAAGCGACACCCCAAAGATTCTGTAACACCGTGATTGAATTACCTCCACTGGGTCCCTCCCACAACACGTGAGGATTATGGGAACTACAATTCAAGATGCAATTTGGGTGGCGGCACAGCCAAACCATACTGTGTAGTATTTAGGAGAACATCAAATTGGTGCCGAACATGACAAATCATTGTGTATTCTCATGGGTACAATACACATTGAGATAAATTAGTTTGATCTCACCAGAAGGTAGAATCAAGTTTGAGGACCTCATGATTGTTTGTTTGTTTTTAATTATATCGTCCATGTAGTTTAAAAAGGTGACCTGTTTTTAATGTTAGCTAAAATTAGAATAGCTGGTCTGAACTTACTTGTTTCTAGGTAATATTTTCCAGGTAGTTGGAAGAAAGGATCAGAGTCCTTATGCATGAGGGAATTTAGATTTCATATATAAAGAGCCTTCTCCTTTATAGCAGATAATGTCTTTAAGGGTAGTTACACAATCTGGCTCTTTGCATTTGCTGCCTAGCCTGGCAGAATCTCATTTATAGTCTGAGAAAACCTTGCTTTGTCTATTGAACTCATGTCATTCTGAAATCATTTCTTAGTAACTCTGCCAGATATATATTTTAGCTCTTGGCCTGTCTGTAATTCTTGAGTAGGGGACTATAAAATTCAATTCTTTTAAAATTTCTAATATAATAAATAATATGTAAAAGAACATGGAATATTAAAGTAATATGAAAGTGTCAATCTAATCATAATTTAATGTGTTCCTTGTAGCCAAGATAGAACATACACTTATGCTTAGAACAAGAGTATGCTAAACATATAAATCATTAATAGTCAATTCAATGTTATTCCTTTATTATGAAAATACAAACATTAAAAGTGATACCCAGCTGGAAGCTCTCCAGTCTTTTCCTCCAATTCTTCTTCAGTCTTCCCCAAAGAGAAAGGAATGATAATCTGATTGCTGAATGTCAATTTGGGCAGCCTTAGGCTTTGTATGGAAAAGAAGAGACCTCTCTAGCTTGTGCTCCAGCTCATGCTCTCTTCCCTGCTCTCTTGCCACATGAGAGAAACGGCGGGTCCTACATGTGGAATTTCCTACTTATGAGTAGAGCTATTCTATTTCTCCTTTGTGTTTTCTAGGATAATTTTCTCCGTTTTTTTTTGTCATTGGTTCTAAATCCTGTATAATCTTGATTGCCTTATCTGTACATGTTTATAGGTACAAATGTTTCTTTTAGAAACAATTGATGAAAAACACAATACTTTATATTTGGTCTTAGCCATCAAAGAGAATCAAGGAACTCTTAGTTTTCAATATAGAGTTATACAAATTCTAACTGATACAGACTAAGATTATATAAACTTTGTACCTGCTAGAAAATATTGATGATTTACAATATATGTGTCAATTGAAAACCGTATGTCTGATCTCTTAGTCTGCTCACTGCTGTAAGAAGGTATCTCAGACTGGGTAATTTATAAACAGTAGAAATGTATTACATTTCTGAAGACTAGAAAGTTCAAGATCAAGGCACAGGCAGATTAGCTGATGAGGCTTTCTCTCTGCTTCAAAGATGGCACCTTCTAGCTGTGTCCTCACATGGTGAAAGGGGCAAGGCAGCACCCTTCAGCCTCTTTTATATAGGCACTAATGCCATTCATGATCGTGGAGACTTCATAACTTAATCACTTAGCAAAAGACCCCACCTCTTAATACTATCACATTGGGTATTAGGTTGCAACATATGTATTTTGGGAGAGCATCAACATTCAGACCATGGCTTCTGTTAACCAATGTTCCTTCATTCTCTTTGTCTATAATTGTGTATTAGTATCAGAATTACTTCTGTGTCTTTTCTGTGATTCTTCTGCTTTTCCATTACTTGACAATGTGTGTTCCTTTTTAGTTTTATGGAAACTTTCTTCTCCTTTATTATTTTTCAATATTAGTGACAATTCCTTTGAGACAAAACCTGTAAATTACTGCTGAAATCTTAGATAGTTTTCCTGGACATGCAAACTTGAACTTATTTAACACAGTCATGTATTCACTGACATTCTTCTTATCTGCTTGGGTTTCAGTTCTCTCTTCATATTTTGTCCTACCCCTCAGCTTCAAAATTATTCTTTCTGGAGAAGATATAGGCAAACTCTTCGTTGAGTGGGTCTGATTTTTCCAAATTACTTTACATTGTTCCTTTTTTTGTTTGTTTTATTATTTCAAGCATAACTAAAATATCTTTCTATGACCTCTAGAATTTCTGAATTTCTTGAGAATTTTTTCTTTATGACTCTCTTTTCATGCACTTGTGATAGTTTATTCGTTTTGAACCTCCATCAGTGTTTCTGTTTTAAATATACAAGTAATTTAGATTTACTCTGATGAAGAAGAGGGCACTGTTGAATATTTTCATTATAGGGATGGATGTGATCGAAGTGGTACTCTAGAGAGATGAGTCTTACATTCATAGGCTGAGGAATTGATGCATCTTGCTAGGAGATTAACTCATGGGGACAACTATGGTCTCTTAGATGTTCATTTTAACCACACTTTCAGTCTCTACAGAATGCTGAGAGGGAGTAGATCAGTGTTTGTAATGCAGCTTTTTTTTTTTTTTTTTTTTTTTTTTTTGACGGAGTTTCGCTCTTGTTGCCCAGGCTGGAATGCAATGGCGCAATCTCAGCTCACCACAACCTCTGCCTCTCAGGTTCAAGCAATTCTCCTGCCTCAGCCTCCAGAGTAGCTGAGATTACAGGCATGCACCACCACGCCCGGCTAATTTTGTATTTTTAGTAGAGACAGGGTTTCTCCATGTTGGTCAGGCTGGTCTCAAACTCCCGACCTCAGGTGATCCACCTGCTTTGGTCTCCCAAAGTGCTGGGATTACAGGTGTGAGCCACAGTGCTCGGCTGTCATGTTGCTTCTAACTGGACGGAGTGGCCAGTAAAGAACAGATTTGGGTTTAATAAGCACTTAATTTTACTAAAAAAAAAAAAAAAAGTATGAGAAAGCCTAATTAATCAAATGTCCATGGAAATGGAGACCAAGGGTCTGTAAAGGAGCCTATCTTCATTCTTTTATCCTAAAATAGACTAGACTCTAAATCTAGGAAAAATTTCTTTGGAAAAGTTGACAGATGCCTATACATATATATTGTCACCATTTCTCTACATCTCTAGATTTGGATATGAAAATAAAGTTGTTGAATGCTGTTCTAGACTGTACTTTTCTTTTCTTTCTCCAAGGATACACACATACACACACACAGAGACATATATATATATATGTATATATATATGTATATATATGTGTGTATATATGTATGTATATATATGTATATATATATGTATATATATATATGTATGTATATATATGTATATATATATATCTATCTCAGGTTGATTATATAATTAGAGATGATTAATACCAAACACTGACCATTCTACTAAATCAGTACAGTCTTGTTGACTGATACATAAATGATGAGTCACTTTTTAATTTAATATGTAGAAACATCATATTACTAAGGAGGCTTAATGCAAATAAAGATATTTTTCTTCAGCTTAATGTTAATTTTCCTTGAGTACATGTTGTCCAATTTCAGTATATATTAAATGACAAAAGAAACACTGAAAAATGTATTTATTTATTCACTCATCAAATATTTGTTGAATACTGGCTGTATATACTAGATTTTTACTACCAGAAGTAAAATAATTAACAAAATTTTTAAAATGCCCTATTATTTTGCAGTATATTATATTTATAGTATACTGGGGAAAAAGTAAGCAAACAATTGTAATAAAGTATGATAAGTTATCTGTAGATCAGCAAATTAGAAAAGCACCTAGCCTATGCTTAGGCTGCTAGAAAAAGATTTCCTGAATAAGTGATACCAAGCTGATTCCTTAAGGAGGGATAGAAGATAAAAAGGTAAAGAGGAGATTTAATGGCATATGCCAGGCATTCATCGTTGCAGGATTTGAAATAGACATGATCAGATTTTCATTTTATGATTCTCGTCTTGGCTGAAGAGTAGGGAATAGGTTGGGTGATGCTAGTGGAAATGAGAAAAGAGACCTTGGGACTAGTCATGAGGTTCTTGCAGTAACCCATGAAAGACGATAGTGTTTGGAATTAGGGCAGCGCCACTAATAGCGATGTAGCTCAAGTTACAGCTATAGGCCTTGGTGCTTAAGTGAGGGCAACAAGGAGATGAAGGAGGATCCCAAAATAGTGCCTTCTTTTGTTTCTGTAGAAATAAATTGGGATTGTGACCTTTGTTGAGATAAGAAATACCAGAGGAAGAACAGAATACAATCATTATTTAAGACCTCTCCTCTTCTCCCCCTCTCCCCATGCCCTCCCTCCTGTCCCTTTCTTCCCTTCCCCTCCCCTTCCCTCCTTTCCCCTCTTCCCTCACTTCCTCTGTCCATCTTGAAAGCATAAATCTTTAGTCTAAAATTTTCAGTCCCTTCAAGTCATTGTCTTCTATGAAGCCCAAAATTATTTTGACAAGGAAACGTCACTTCAGCTTCTGTATTTAGGGCGAATCAGTGGGTAAAAATAAAAACAGCCTATCACCTTGCCAAGTTATTTCAAATATTTCTAAGTGCTTAATCAAAGGAGACAGAATATTGATGTATTTAAGGACATTTGCCGAGAGTATTTCTTGACCTTATTTAAAGACTGAAGATGAAGCTAGGCAAATTATTCCATGCAAAATAAAATAACAATAACTGAGAAAAAAATATATCCAAGAGAAATTATATGCTGCTATGTGAATATAATTTCTATAGATTTTACCTTGAGTACTCACAATTCAGAAAGAAATTTTTATTTTATTTTATTATTTTACCACAGGGCTCTTCAAATGGAGGAAATCTAATTTAAAATAAAGTCAACAATGAAAATAATGGAATTATCTTTCTTACTGGAGAAGTGTTGGCAAAGATGTGGAGAAATTGGAACCCTTGTACACAGTTGGTGGGAAGGTAAAATGCTTCGGCTGCTGTGAAAAACAATATGGAGGTTCTTCAAAAAATTAAAAATGGAAATACTTTCATGCTGCTGATAAAGACATACCAGAGACTGGGCAATTAACAAAAGAAAGAGGTTTAATTGACTCACAGTTCCACATGGCTGGGGAGGTCTCACAATCATGGCAGAAGGCAAGGAGGAGCAAGTCACATCTTACTTGGATGGCAACAGGCAAAGAGAGGGCTTGCACAGAGAAACTCCTGTTTTTAAAACCATCAGATCTCATGAGACCCATTTACTATCATGAGTTCAGCATGGGAAAGACCTGCCCCCATGATTCAATCATCTTCCACTGGGTCCTTCCCACAACACGTGGAAATTATGGAAGCTACAAGATGAGATTTGGGTGGGGACATAGAGCCAAACCATATCAAATACCATCTGATCTAGCGATTCTGAATATTTATTGAAAAGAATTGAAATCAGGATCTTGAAGAAATATTTGGATTCCCACATTAACTGCAACATTATTCACAATAGCAAACATGTGAAAATAACCTAAATGTCTATTGACTGATGAGTGGATAAAGAAAATGTGGTATATACATACAGTGAAATATTATTGAGACTTAAAAGAGAAGAAAATCCTGCCATATGTGATTATATGGATGAACTTTGAGGACATTATGCTACGTGACATAAGCCAGTCAAAGATGATAAATACTGCATGATTCAACCTATATGTGGTATCTAATATAGTAATGCAGAAAGAAAGAGTAGAAGGGCGTTTGTCAGGGGCTGTGAGGATAGTGAAATGGGAAGTTGCTATTCAGTAGGTACAAAGTTTCACTTCCGTAGATATCAAGTTTCACTTCTGGAGGATGGTTACCTTCTAGAGATCTGTTGTACAAAAATATGCCTATGGTTAACAACACTGTATTGTACACTTCAAAACTGGGCAAAAGGGTAGATTTCATCCTAGGTATTCTTACCACAATAATAATAATAAAAAGACAAACTTAAATCTAGTCTGAAGTGAGACTCCATTCAGGGACTCAAATAGTATTACTGACTTTCCTACTCTCCCTATCTCTCTCACATCTTGGCTCTGTTTCTTAGGAATTATAGGCTAATTCTCTCCTAATACAGATGGCTACCTCCAGGAGGGCAGAAGAAGGTGATGGTGGGGGCTAACATTACCTTAGCTAGAGCCCAGAGAGGCATGAGAGAGCTCTTTGCTCCCACTGACCATATATAAAACTCCAGAAGATTCTCATTGCTCAGGCTTGGGTCATGGGTCCAACAGTTGTTGGAGAATGGTGGTCAAGTGTGCAGGGAATTGTGACAGCTCACCAGGATCATATAGTCTGAAAAAATGTGAACAAAGTGCCTGCTGTTATCCAGTGAAGGGGATGCAGAATACGGGGCAGATGGAAACACACATGTCCATTATATTACTATTGGACACATTTGAAAATTTGCCTGAATATTAACTGTAAACTACAAGACTGATAAATCATATCAATGCCAAACCACTGACATGAATAAATAACTAAAGAAAATTGCCCACAACAAAAACCACATGATTATCTCAATAGATGCAGAAAAGGCCTTTGACAAAATTCAGCAGCTTTTCATGTTAAAAACTCTCAATAAACTAGGCATTGATGGAACGTATCTCACAATAATAAGAGCTATTTATGACAAACCTACAGCCAATATCATACTGAATGGGCAAAAGCTGGAAGCATTCCCTTTGAAAACCGACACAAGAAAAGGATGCCCTCTCTCACCACTCCTATTCAACATAGTATTGGAAGTTCTGGCCAGGGCAATCAGGCAAGAGAGAGAAATAAAGGGTATTCAATTAGGAAAAGAGGAAGTCTAATTGTCTGTGTTTGCAGATGACATGATTGTATATTTAGAAAACCCCATCATCTGAGTCCAAAATCTCCTTAAGCTGATAAGCAACTCCAGCAAAGTCTCAGGATACAAAATCAATGTCCAAAAATCACAAGCATTCCTATACACCAAGAACAGACAAACAGCCAAATCATGAGTGAACTCCCATTCACAATTACCACAAGGAGAATAAAATACCTACAAATCCAACTTATGAGGGATGTGAAGGACCTCTTCAAGGAGAACTACAAACCACTGCTCAACGAAATAAAAGAGGACACCAATAAATGGACAAAAATTCCATGCTCATGGATAGAAAGAATCAATATCGTGAAAAGGCCATGCTGCCCAAGGTAATTTATAAATTAAGTGCTATCTCCATCAGACTACCACTAACTTTCTTCACAGAATTGGAAAAAAACTACTTTAAATTTTATATGGAACCAAAAAAGAGCCCACATAGCCAAGACAATCCTAAGCAAAAAGAACAAAGCTGGAAGCATCATGCTACCTGACTTCAAACTATACTACAAGGCTACAGTAACCAAAACAGCATGGTACTGGTCCCAAAATCGATACACAGACCAATGGAACAGAACAGAAGCCTCAGAAATAACACCACATACCTACAACCATCTGATCTTTGACAAACCTGACAAAAACAAGCAATGGGGAAAGGATTCCCTATTTAATAAATGGGTGCTGGGAAAACTGGTTAGCCATACGTAGAAAGCCGAAACTGGATTCCTTCCTTACACCTTGTACAAAAATTAACTCAAGATGGATTAAAGGCTTACATGTTAGACCTAAAACCATAAAAACCCTAGAAGAAAACCTAGGCAATACCATTCAAACCTGGGCAAAGTCTTCATGACTAAAACACCAAAAGCAGTGGCAACAAAAGCCAAAATCGACAAATGGGATCTAATAAAACTAAAGAGCTTATGCACAGCAAAAGAAACTACCATCAGAGTGAACAGGCAACCTACAGAATGGGAGAAAATTTTTGCAATCTGTCCATCTGACAAAGGGCTAATTCCAGAATCTACAAGGAACTTAAACAAATTTACAAGAAAAAAAAACAACCCCATCAAAAAGTGGGCAAAGGATGTGAACAGACACTTCTCAAAAGAAGACATTTATGCAGCCAACAGACATATGGAAAAATGCTCATCATCACTGGTCATCAGAGAAATGCAAATCAAAACCACAATGAGATACCATCTCATGACAATTAGAATGGAGATCATTAAAAAGTCAGGAAACAACAGATGCTGGAGAGGATGTGGAGAAATAGGAACACTTTTACACTGTTGGTGGGAGTGTAAATTAGTTCAACCATTGTGGCAATTCCTCAAGGATCTAGAACTAGAAATACCATTTGACCCAGCAATTCCATTACTGGGTATATAACCAAAGGATTATAAATCATGCTCCTATAAAGACACATGCACACGTATGTTTACTGTGGCACTATTCACAATAGCAAAGACTTGGAAGCAACCCAAATGTCCATCAATAATAGACTGGATAAGGAAAATGTGGCACATATACACCATGTAATGCTATGTAGTCATGAAAAAGGATGAGTTCATGTCCTTTGCAGGGACATGGATGAAGTTGGAAACCATGATTCTCAGCAAACTAACACAGGAACAGAAAACCAAACACCACATGTTCTCACTCATAAGTGGGAGTTGAACAATGAGAACACATGGACTTAGGGAGGGGAACATCACACACCAGGGCCTTTTTGGGGGTGGGGGCGTGGGGGAGGGATAGCGTTGGGAGAAATACCTAATGTAAATGATGTGTTGATGGGTGCAGGACACCAACATGGCACATGTATATCTATGTAACAAATCTCCACGTTGTGCATATGTACCCTAGAACTTAAAATATAATAGTAAAAAAAGAAAAAAAATTGGCCAGTAAAAAAGTATTATCAAAGAAAATGTTTCAGAAAAGTCTTCATGCTGTAAGGCTTTGCTCCTATTATAGGCTGAAGAAGAGTTCTGTGTTATTGTAGTTGTTTAAGGTGTTGTTACTGAGGTTTTTTTTTTTTCTTGAGATTTTGTTAGAAAGTGACTTAAAGCTTTAGCTTTAGCTAGAAAGTCCTTTGCTGCCTATTTTATAGCTTGTATTTGAGTAACCTCCTTACTCTGCTATTTCTTTGGTCATGAACTGCAAACATCTTCTCAGAGCACTTGCTTAAGGATATGACTCTCATATATTCTTCTCTCGTATTCAGCCAGAATTAAGTTGCTATAAAAATTGTTTCTGGAAAATAAAAAAGATAATCTTGTGTTTTCTCATCTGACGGTTTCAACCTGCTTATTAATGTCAAAATGAAGATGCTGGAAGAACTCAAGGAAGGAGATAAATATGTGTGTGTGTGTGTGTGTGTGTGTGTGTGCGTGCGTGTGTTTTGGTTTTGTTTTCTGGCAGATTTCAACTACCCTAGCAGTTATAACAGGCATCATGTATCAAGATATTTAAAAATTAATTGGGCCGGGCACAGTGGCTCACGCCTGTAATCCCAGCACTTTGGGAGGCTAAGGCGGGCGGATCACGAGGTCAGGAGATCGAGACAATCTTGGCTAACACGGTGAAACCCCATCTCTACTAAAAATACAAAACATTAGCTGGGGGCGGTGGCACAGGCCTGTAGTCCCAGCTACTTGGAAAGCTGTGGCAGGAGAATCACTTGAATCCAGGAGGCGGAGGTGGCAGTGAGCCGAGATAGCGCCACTGCACTCCAGCTTGAGTGACAGAGCAAGGCTCTGTCTCAAAAAAAAAAAAAAAAAAAAAAGAATTGTAGAATTGTGCATTATTCATTTTTAATTCTTTCAAGAAAGAGAATGCATTTTGTTCTGTTTTTTCAACATTTTTCCTGCCACTACCAAAAAATTATTTTTTCTTATTTTCATAATTGAGGATTTGTGTTGATTTCAAGGCCAATACCTTTAAACAAATATAATATTTGTTGGTAAACTATTCACCCATCCCAACTAAGCCTCAGAGGTGGGAAAAGTTTGACTTCTCTTCTATAATAAAGGATTATACTCTAGAAAAAAATCATTTATATAAGCATGACTTGGCTAACTGGATGTGCACATTGTCTTATGCTTTCTTTTTTTTTTTTTTTTTTTTTTTTTTTGAGACGGAATCTTTCTCTGTCCCCCAGGCTGGAGTGCAGTGGCACGATCTCGGCTCACTGCAAGCTCCGCCTCCCGGGTTCACGCCATTCTCCTGCCTCAGCCTCTCCGAGTAGCTGGGACTACAGGCGCCCGCCACCACGCCCGGCTAATTTTTTGTATTTTTAGTAGAGACGGGGTTTCACCATGGTCTCGATCTCCTGACCTCGTGATCCGCCCGCCTCGGCCTCCCAAAGTGCTGGGATTACAGGCTTGAGCCACCGCGCCCGGCCTGTCTTATGCTTTCTTAATACAGTTTCACATTTATTTCACAAAGAGAAAAATGTTAGCAGGTCATTAAAACCAAAATGTTCACATTCTGAGATTCTTGGTTCTATTTTTATCTAGATCATTTCTTATTGGATTATCCTGGCTTCTCTTTAACCTATTACTTTACAAATAGCTCCCATGCTTGTCCAATTTGCTAGGCTACTGCACATTGCCTTGACAACTCAAGGGAAGACTTTTATCACTATGGAAACAAGTCAATATAAGCATCTTCACATTTTATTTATAGACTAGGCAATGTAAGAGGCATGATGAACACTTGATATGATCTGAAATATGGGAGATGCTTTCTTGTTTTTAATTAATAGAATTAATGGTTGAAACATAGGCATCTTTTCATAGCATCTTTTCACAGAGGAGACAAAACTGCAATTGTCACTTTATTTCATGTGTTACTTTAATTTACAGGTTTTTTTTTTCATAGTTCAAGGTTAACAACTAGACCTGCAACAGGAAACCTAATAGATGACACTAACATGAAAAGGGAGCTTATGGATATGTCAACCAGAGAGGTGTCAGATCCCCAAAATATCGGCAAACTGCCATAATAATCTTACACTTAACATTTTCTAAATTGGAATAGGAAATTAATAATTCACCCCTTTATAGGTTTCATTGTATAATAGAAAGAAGAAATAATTTGAGTCAAACACTAACTAAAAGATTTGGGGAAACTACTTTATTTCATTTTAGCTGTCTCATTTATAAAATTGATATAATAATATTTATCTGTTGGATTATAGCAAAGATTGCAAATGATCAGAAAAAAATATCTAGTGCAGTGCCTCCATACAACAGGTGATCAAAAAACAAGAGCTATTACCATCATGATGTGTAACTTTTAAAATACTGAAATGATTAAGTGGCTTAATGATGATCATATTCTCCCTAATTATGCAGCTCTCATATGCCATATTAGTAGATTTATAGGCATCTCAATAAGTTTACTGATTTGGTAGAGACAGAAGGTAAATGTGTCTATATCCTACTTCTTATTTAAACATGTTCTAATGTGGTCAAATGGGCGTCTGTAAATAAAGGGACATATCAGTTTTTGAATAATTATTAGTCACTTATTTGTGTGCTTATTAGCTACAGATTCTAGAACATAATTTTCTCATTCCAAATGAGGAGAGCTTACCTTCGCTTATTTCTAGAAAACAATATTTTATCATAATTATTATCATTTAAGAAATTTATTTCCTGCAAGTTTGGCAAAATTTAGAGGACTTAGATAGCTTTCCAATGTGTGTTTGTGTGTGTGTGTGTATTGTAATCCCAAAGTGCTGGGATTACAAGCGTGAGCCACCGCGCCCGGCCAGTATTCTTAAATATGGCATCAATATTTTCTGCAACTGAATTAATTTTGAATAAAAGATAACTTTTGTTCTTCAACAGGTAAAAATCAGTTCTTGACTATCAGAAGAAACTTATACTAAGTTACACCATTCAGTGTAGGAGATTTGATGGTAACCATTTCACAAAGCCAATTTCTGGTTTAATTTTCACTGTGTATAAAAAGTTTTTCTTGGTTTTAAGTCAGTTTCAAAGGATTTAGGGTTTATTCTGAGAGTCTAAGTTTATGTGTCATTGGATAAATAAGTGCATTTTCCTCAGCCTTCAAATGTTTTTCTGGAATAACTATTTCTAGCTAAAGTACTCTGATGGTAAATTAAAAAGTACAAATGTGCTTAAGACTATCATATAGTTTTAAAACATATGCTTGTCCATTAGCCAGGACACACAGAAAAACAAGAAAGCTTGCCAGCCATGGAGACATTTTCTTTCTTTCTTTCTTTTTTTTAATAAGCATTTCTTTTTATGCTCCTCTGTTTTATTTAATCAGATAAGAATTAAATATTGGCAGGTTGGAGAATGTCACCACAAACAAATGAAGGATGTGCATTTTATTTCAGGTAAAAAGAGACAATACTATTTAGTTGTGGGGAGGGAAACATGATATCAAGCTGGCGAGCTCTTAAGGTTCATTTGGGTTTTACGTCTATGAATTTGTTTGAACTTGTTCATTAAACAACAAACTTCCCCTTACTTCTCCTAGCACACAAAAATAAAAATTAATCTAAAAAATGCAGAGATTATTTCTTTGTGCTTCCTCTTGGTGCAAAAGTCATAGGTTGATTTCCTACAATTAAACTTGGTTTTTACCAAAGAAAACAAATGATTGAGAGAAAAAGTATCATGTTATTCATGAAAAATAATATAGTAAAATGTCCCAGAAATAGAAATAGGCACCTTTTCACATTCTACTGTTTTCTACTGAATAAATGAATATCAAACTGAGAAACATTAATGCATGTGGTTGAACAGCAGGTAACACACGTAATAGCAACACTAAACAAATAAAAAGTAAAAAATAATCAGTTGCATTTCTGTCTCATTAGTACTACCTATGATTTCAAACCTGATTTCATATTCAACATATCTCTGTGGAAAGATACAAGACCTAAAATGGAGTAATATGTTTTCCAAGTAAGCTTATTTGGAAAATATTTGAAAGAGCAGATTATTTGATCATGTGCAAAGCAAACATTAACCATCTCAACTTCTTCTAATGTTACATCAACAAACCATCCTCCTCCTTTACGTAATTCAGTAGCTTATATATATTGTATTAGATTGTTCACAATTCTCCTTCCTTCTCTGCCCTTGTTAGGACTCCCCATGGATATGGTAAAGTTTCTCATCCCACTGGCTTTTGGCTTGGTCACATGACTTGCTTTGACAAATGGAAGGTGCAGAATTGAGATCATGCTTTGTAAGCATGGTATTAAAAGGCATTATGTGCTTCTCATCTTTCTTCCACTCTGCCATGACATTATCACATCACGGATGGAAGCTTCTATTTTCACCTAGATCCTAGAATAAGGAAACACAAGGAGTAAACCTGTACCCAACCCACAGCCTGGAGCAGACCCACTGCAGCCAATCCCCAGACCCACGAATGAGAAGTCAGTGTTTGCCTGAACAATGTAAGCCTGAAAGTTTGGGCTTGTTGATTATGCATAATTACAACTGGAAAAGCTGACTAATACAAGTGTCCATGAAAAAATTGAAAAGAAAAGTTCAATAGAGATGGCATTATAAAATATGCTTGCAGTTTATCCAGGAGTAGGGGATAAGATCTTAGCACCAAGGCCTTGTGCTAAGAAGGTGATGATGTAAAGGAGCTTAGTACATAGTGGTGGAAACCTCACCACTGGGTGCAAGAATCAGAATAAATATGGGAGTTTGGGGACCTACTTTTAAAAGAATGAAGACCTTGGACAGTTTAGCATAATCAGAAGTTATATCAAAGCAAAGAAGACAAGGAAGCAGTGACTACAAATGGGGTAAAAAAAAAATAGAGAAAAATCAGCAGCAAGACTCATGGTTTATGGAGCCCTGGAGTAGTTGAGCTGTTTCTTCTTTAAATTTTTCTTATTGTGATGCTAGCTTGTAGTAATGTCAAGTGGCTTCAGATAAGATGGGTCAAGGGAACAAGGCAGGGCCTGGCACTAGAGGCCCGGGTCACTTCTATGTGAATTATCCTCATAATAAACTGACAGCATCTGAAAAGGATGGGGCTCCAGGGCTTGATGAGCATACCCGTAAGACCTGAAGACCTATAAGAACAAACCAAACCGCAAAATTAACATGAGATGAATACACTGCCAGCTTGCCAAGACAGATAGTAATGTAGTGGGTGGTTTCTTTGTCATCTTAAGTAATCACTGTATTGGCATAAGCTTACAAATAGAAATATATTTTTAAAGAATTACAGAGAAAAGTCATTTTACTTTTACAAAGGCCATCGCTACATTTGGATTTAAAGGCTTTCAAAGACAGGACTGTGTTCCCTTTGATACAGGTTTGTTTCTCCATCTCCCCATACGGATGTTTCACTGTCTTGCTTTAAGATTGTCAGTAGTTTCCCCATTCCTGTAGTGTAAACACTATACACTCAAATTCCTCCATACTCTGACTGAGATCTTCTTACATTTCCAAACCCATTTCATGTTACTCGTCTCTCTGAAACCTCTTCAACAAAACTGGACTTATTTAAATATGATAGCATCTGGTAGTCAGAATGCTGATTTTAAATAATCCTTAACTTATGAGCTGTGTGGCCCTGGACTGGTCTTTATTCTATCTGAACATTAGTTTCTGAGATGATATATGTATTGCTTAAAATTTTAAATAAGCTATTTTTTTTTTTTTTTTTGGTGAGATGGAGTCTCACTCTGTTGCCCAAGCTGGAGTGTAGTGGTGCGATCTTGGCTCACTGCAACCTCCGCCTCCTGGGTTTAAGTGATTCTCCTACCTCAGACTCCCCAGCAGCTGGGACTACAGGCATGCACCACCACGCCTGGCTAATTATTTTATTTTTAATAGAGACAGGGTTTCACCATGTTGGCCAGGCTGGTTTCGAATTCCTGACCTCAGGTGATTCGCTGGCCTCGGCCTCCGAAAGTGCTGGGATTACAGGCCTGAGCCACCGTGCCCGGCCAAATGAGCTATTTTTTAAAAAGGAAAACTGAAGCAAGACCAATGTTTCATTTTGCTTATTCTTGAGGAATGTGTTTATTTTTGATACTATACTATTCTCTCTTATTTAAATCTTTTGTTTTCTTTCTGTAAGTCTTAAGGTGAGTCATAACTCATGTTAAGCATTGTCTCTGGTGAGCATCTCTTCCACAGTGTTCTACCTGGTGGTGACTGATTTCTCCTGTTGCAACATGCATGTCATTTAGCATGGCTATCCTGTATTGTTGCTTATTTTTTAAATGTATATTTTGTGTTTCAACTCAAGGTTTTGCAGGGCATAGACACTCAATTTCAAATTTGTGTATACTAACTACCCTGTGCAAAACCTTGTTTATTTAAGACAATCAATAAATAGAATTCTAGAGGGTTACAAGTTACTTTAAAAGTCGTAAGATTCCACTTCATGTGTAATGATACGATTATTATAATTATGATAATAATTATGCAGAAAAGGCCAAATATATTTATATATTTTATATAAGTATATATTATGTAAATATACTTAAATATGCTAATTAACCCATCTTAAGGTGGTCCTTTTTAAATCTTTTACATTTTTCTATAAGTGTAGAATAGGAAAATGCATAATATAAAAGATTATATTCATGTAAAGATTCATAGATAAATATTTTAAAATTTATATTCCTTTTATTTTGTATTTTTAATTCTATTTTTATAAGTATTACTGAGTAAATTGTTTTATGCTATGTAATAAGACAGTTATCTAGAGCTTTATCAATCTATAGCATTCAAATGCATAAAACAGCAGAACTTAATAACTGAATCTAGACCAGGGTCAGGAATTATTTTCTGTGAGGGGCTGAGTAATAAATATCTTAGGCTTTTTGAGCTCTTGCAACTACTCAGTCCTGCATTGTTGTGTAAAACTAACCATAATACGTTAATGAATAATCATGGATGTGTTCCAGGAAAACTGAATTCAAAAACAAGCATGATATGTGATCCAGTTTGCTAAGTCTTGAGAGACAATTATATCATCTAAACCAGCATGTGAGTTTTCTAGTTGTAATGAGTAATGACTTTCCACTTTTTCAGTGGATGAATTTCATTTTATAAACCAACTATCAAAATGAAATCCCTGGTGTTTATTTGAGAGATTTTTCCTAAATCCTTAATAAGAGTTTTGGTCCATTTCTTTCCAAGATTGAAGTATTTTACAAAGAGAATCCTGAGATACACTGCCAGATTTTTACATGTGTTTTGCTTAAGCTTAATTAGTATTTTTTCCTTTAATTTGTTGACTTTATACATTTATTTTATGTATATAAAATAGTGAATTTTCAGTTCAATTTACAAGCATCTGTTTGAACCTCTGTATGACTAATTCTGTGTCAATGCCTCAATAAAGTATTTATCTATATCTTTCCTATTTCTTCATACTAGATTTCTTTAGAAATATTGACATAATATAGTCAAACAGTGGGGTTCAAATTGTCTGTTTGGTTATATAATGTCACTTGTGGTAGTTTCCTAGGAGAGTGGAATCTTTTCAAAAGTTATCTTTATTCTAGTGCTTTCACCACATTGTATTTCATCTCTGAAATAGGGATGTATCTTATCATCAGTGTGATAAAAATATCCACTGTCATATTTACATATATAACTTAATATTTTAATAATACATAAAGTAATGAAATGACTTACCAAAAAAATAGTGGTGTTTAACTTGATCACAGAATCCTGGAGTGGAGAACACACATTCAAATGAGTCAGTGGGAGCAACGTGTTGATTAATTTTAGGTTTTTAATTGTCCTTTAAACAATGTTTGGGAGCCAATTCTTGGGAGTAATGTCTAATCTTTCTGGTAGGATCTGCAGCTGGGGTTTATTGTCTAATGAGGATTATCTTCCAAGGCAAGACTTTAAGCCCCACAGAAGAAGCAGGAAAAAAATGCATAAATATATTTATCATCTTATTTTATATTACATACATAAAACTAGATACTAAATATTCTATACATGTCTGCTATTCCATAGTATATATCTATACTATAGCAGATTTATAGTTATAAAAAATTGTTTGGCTAAGGGTACAGGCTAGTGTATGATATGTGTAGACACATGGATTGGACATAGACTGAGTGGATACTGAAGTTTGGGAGAGCAATACATTTCAGAACCTTCCCACTGATCAAAATTGGGCTCCTGATATACTCCTAGGCACTGCTAGGAATTTGTATCATACCATTGGAATGGAATGAGCCTGAAGTTTGAAAAAGTTTTTTTTTTTTTTTTTTTGAGACGGAGTCTCGCTCTGTGGCCCAGGCTGGAGTGCAGTGGCGCAATCTCGGCTCACTGCAAGCTCCGCCTCCCGGGTTCACGCCATTCTCCCGCCTCAGCCTCTTCGAGCAGCTGGGACTACAGGCGCCCGCCACCACGCCCGGCTAATTTTTTTGTATTTTTAGTAGAGACGGGGTTTCACCGTGGTCTCGATCTCCTGACCTCGTGATCCGCCCGCCTCGGCCTCCCAAAGTGCTGGGATTACAAGCGTGAGCCACCGCGCCCGGCCTGAAAAAGTTTAAAATTACAGGGGGATGGATTTGGCAGAAGGCAACAAATAATGCATCCCATAAAAATTAGTTGATGTGTTTGTATTAAAGTGATTACCAGAATGAGCAAATGTAATCCTTATTTCCACACCCATTTAAGTCACAGAATCTTTTTTTTTTTAGACGGAGTTTCACTCTTGTTGCCCAGGCTGGAGTGGTGCAATGGCACGATCTTGGCTCACCGCAACCTCTGCCTCCCAGGTTCAAGCGATTCTCCTGCCTCAGCCTCCCTAGTAGCTGGGATTACAGGCATGTGCCACCATGCCCAGCTAGTTTTGTAGTTTTAGTAGAGACGAGGTTTCTCCGTGTTCGTCAGGCTGGTCTTGAACGCCTGACCTCAGGTGATCTGCCCACCTCGGCCTCCCAAAGTGCTGGGATTATAAGCGTGAGCCACCGTGTCTGGTCTAAGTCACAGAATCTTAAAAATCACTTAACAAGTATGTTTCATTGCTCACATTTATTTTTATTATTTTTGAATAGCTTATCCATAAAGATGACTGAAAATTTTAAACGTACCAGGAGACAATCTAATGAGAAATAAATGCCACTCTCACTTCAATCTCATTCTTTTTTTTTTAAAATGGAAATTGCTGTTTTTATGTATCATCCCAGAAATATTCTACCAATATATAAGCATACACTTATAGCATTTATGTATTGTTAAGTGTCTACACCCCAATGGTGTGATGCATGCTATTCACATTGTGCTTTTTAAACTTACTATCAAACTCAGGGATGAATCTATGTCAATGAACATTTTAAAAATGGTTACAAATGTATGAATTTACTATAATTTATTTAATCAGTCTCCTTTTGATGCACAATGCAATAGTTTTTAATCTTTTTGCCAGTATAAGGAATGCTGCAATAAATATTATTCCACACACTTTAATACACATGCAGCTCTGTCTGCAACCTACATTTTCTTAGAAGTGAGTGGCATTTTACATTTTGATAGATATTGTCAAACATTTCTACTACGTGATCTGGCTAGTTTATATTCATATCATTAGTGTATGAGGGTGCCTGTTCTCTATTTTCTCCGACATAGCATTTTATTAAACTTTTGGATTTTTTCTAATCTCGTAGGTGAAAACAGCACATTGTTTTAATTTCTATTTCGCTTATTAGGAATAATATTTTACATTTGTTTAAATTCTGCTTTTTATTTCCTTTCCTGGAACAATCTCTTCAAACCCTTTCATCATTAGGTTGTTTTTTTGTGTGTGGGACATGGTGTTGCTGATTTTTAAGAACTCTTTGTATATTTAAGAAATTTTATCCTTTTATGTAATGTAAGTATTCTCATCTGTTTGTAGTTCATCCTTTACCTCTGTTTATATTTTTTAAGAAAATGTCTTTAGTTTTGTGTATTTAAATTTATTGATCTTATCTTGTATGGTTTCTTTGAATATATGCCATATATACAGACTCTTCCCATATTCATGCTATGAAATGATCTTTCACTTTTTATTAATTTGATATTTTTATTTTTACTTTATGTATTTAATCCATCTGGAATTTATTTTAATATAAAGACAGAACTAGATATTCAACTTAGCTATTTTCCAGGAAAAATCAGTTCATCTCAAATATTTTATTGACCAATCTATTTTTCCCTCAGTAACATATTGTATTACCTGCTAAATTTCTGATACATTTAAATTTGTTCTGAACTATTTTTATCACAGGTTTTTTGCTTATTTTTATACTATTATAAATTTACTTTTGGTAACTTTATACTATATGTAATACTTGGCATGGCTACTTCTTCATTATCCTTCTCAAAATATTTCTAAATATTCCTGTGTGTTTATTTTAACATATACATTTTGTTTTTATTTTTCCCATTGTTATTATTATGGGTTTGATTGGGTGTCTATTTTGTGCTAGAAACTGAAAGAATACCCTGACATAAATTTTAAAAATAGTTGTATTAATTCTAAAAACGTATTTTATTGTATAATAATTGTAAACATATTTTATTAAAACATATTGAAGAATATACAAATACAAAGATAGGTTATGTTCATGGATTGAAACATTTAATATTTTTAAAATGTCCATACAACCTGAAGCAATCTATAGATTCAATGCAATTCTTATCAAAATTCCAATGTCATTTTTTACAGGGATAGAAAACAAATTATTAAATTTATATGGAGCCATAAAAGACCCCAAATAACTAAAACAATCTTGAGCAAAAAGAACAAAGCCAGAGGCATCACACTTACTGATTTCAAAATATATTAAAAGGCTCTTGTAATAAAAAATCATGGTCCTGGCATAAAAACAAACACGTTGACCAAGGGAATAGCATTAAAAATCCAGAAATAAACCCACACATTTATATTATAGTCAAATAATATTTGATAAAGGTGCCAAGAACACACAATGGGGAAAGGACAGCTTCTTCAATAAGCAGTGTTGAGAAAAGGATATCTATACGTAGTAGAATGAAATTGGATCCTTTCTCACACCATACGTAAAAATCAATTCAAGATGCATTAAAGGTTTAAATATGAGACCTGAAACTGCAAAACTACTAGCAAAAAACATAGGAGAAAAGCTATACAATATTGGTATAGGTAATGATTTTTCGGCTATGACTCCAAAAGTACAGGCAACAAAAGCAAAAACAAATGGGATTGCATCAAATTAAAACATTTCCGCACAGCAAATAAAACAGTTAACAAAGTGGAGACACAACCCATAGAAAGAAAAAAAAAAACTTTTGCAAATCATACATCTGAATTTGCCTTCTTCTATGTGGTCAGGAATACACTTAAGCTCTCTGAATTGTTTCTTTATCTGTAAAATCAGAGAACTTGGTTACTGGAGTTCTAATGCTCTGTCAAATAGTAACTTGTTATAATCTATGAAAGTTAAATTGGTCAAAAATCAAATAAATTTTGTTAGGTAAAATAATAACTTTCTGACATTAAGGATTAAAGGCTAGAATAGGTTACTTGAGGAGGCTAACATGACCCATATTCAAAGTCCACGAAAAGCCTATCATTTCATGTACTAGTGTTGTGTCTGGAATTGGTGGGTTCTTGGTCTCGCTGACTTCAAGAAGGAAGCCGCGGACCCTCTCGCGGTGAGTGTTACAGTTCTTAAAGGCGTCGTGTCTGGAGTTTGTTCCTTCTGATGTTCAGAGGTGTTCGGAGTTTTTTCCTTCTAGTGGGTTCGTGGTCTCACTGGCTCAGGAGTGAAGCTGCAGACCTTCACGGTGAGTGTTACAGCACTTAAGTTGGCGCGTCTGGAGTTGTTCGTTCCTCCCAGTGGGCTCGTGGTCTCACTGGCTTCAGGAGTGAAGCTGCAGACCTTCGCGGTGAGTGTTACAGCTCATAAAGACAGTGTGGACCCAAAGAGTGAGCAGTAGCAAGATTTATTGCAAAGAGCGAAAGAACAAAGCTTCCACAGTGTGGAAGGGGACCCGAGCGGGTTGCCACTGCTGGCTTGGGCAGCCTGCTTTTAGTCTCTTATCTGACCCCATCCACATCCTGCTGATTGGTGGAGCCGAGTGGTCTGTTTTGACAGGGCGCTGATTGGTGCGTTTACAATCCCTGAGCTAGACACAAAGGTTCTCCGTGTCCTCACCAGATAGCTAGATAGAGTGTGGACACAAAGGTTCTCCAAGTCCCCACTAGAGTAGCTAGATACAGAGTGTCGACTGATGCATTCACAAACCCTGAGCTAGACACAGGGTGCTGATTGGTGTGTTTACAAACTTTGAGCTAGATACAGAGTGCAGATTGGCGTATTTACAATCCCTGAGCTAGACATAAAGGTTCTCCACGTCCCCACCAGACTGAGAAGCCCAGCTGGCTTCACCCAGTGGATCCGGCACCGGGGCTGCAGGTAGAGCTGCCTGCCAGTCCCGCGCCGAGCGCCCGCACTCCTCGGCCCTTGGGTGGTCGATGGGATTGGGCGCCGGGGAGCAGGGGGCGTGGAGCAGGGGGCGGCGCTAGTCGGGAAGGCTCGGGCCGCACAGAAGCCCACGGAGGTGGGGGAGGCTAAGGCATGGCGGTCTGCAGGTCCCGAACCCTGCCCCGCGGGAAGGCAGCTAAGGCCCGAGGAGAAATTGAGCACAGCAGCTGCCGGCCCAGGTGCTAAGCCCCTCACTGGCCGGGCGGGTGGGGCCTGCCGGCCGCTCCGAGTGCCGGGTCTGCCGAGCCCACGCTCACCCGGAACTCGCGCTGGCCCGCAAGCACCGCGCGCAGGCCTGGTTCCCGCCTGCGCCTCTCCCTCCACACCTCCTGGCAAGCTGAGGGAGCCGGCTCTGGCCTTGGCCAGCCTGGAAAGGGGCTCCCACGGTGCAGCGGCGGGCTGAAGGGCTCCTCAAGTGCCGCCAGAGTGGGAGCCCAGGCAGAGGAGCCGCGGAGAGCGAGCGAGCGAGGGCTATTTGAGGACTGCCAGCATGCTGTCACCTCTCAGTATAATTTAAGGTAAACCCTAATTGAAAATACTATATTTTGAAGGTAAAATCTCAGGTTTTTTTTTTTTTTTTTTTGCTATTTTGCTCATTGTTTTAACTTCGTCTATTTTGAATGTAATTATAGGTGGTGGAATCTACACAAATTTATTATTATTATTAATAGAATGACAAAACTTTTTAATTACAAAAAAGTATCCGCATTTGTTATTGACCTGTTCCAAACTAGTAAGAAAATACCTCTTTCAATAACTTCAAAGATTTCATTTAAACACGAGTCAATTAATTTCTTAAGAAGCAAATATAGCAGAATGCCAGTGCTCTTGAGATTAATGGGCTTGCTCGAAGGAAAATACTATCAGAAGTATGATTATTTCAAATAATTCAAAAGACAATAGTTTCTTTCCCCCTTGTTCCCACTTGTATTCTGTTCTATGAAAACTGACTTCACTCACTTGTAAGCACAGCAGTTCTCATAAAAATATAAATCTTTAATTTCTCCCAGTTTTCTTGTTATTCTCGAGGTAAAACCAAACAAATTTCAATAAGCTAAAAAAAAAGAAAAAGAAAGTGAACTTGCCAAATTAAGAGCTGCTTCATGAGACTGGGTTTGCTGTGTGTTTAAACAAAGTCATGATTCGTTAACTATTCCTGTAACGATCAAATAAACAAAACCATGCTCTACAAGGCATCCATTAGCACGTTTAAGTGCATAAATCACTAACCATGTGACTTACGGCTTAACCATTTGCCGAAAACAGCTGTTTTCTCAGTTCAAATAATGAAGAGAAAAAACAGCTGAAGCCAATTAGTGGATAAGCATTCATTCCGAAATATCTGAGACAGTTGAGTGATTTGTTTTGCAGGCCAGATATGTTGTTATCCAGATCCAAGTAAGAAAGCTCCTTTTACAATAAATTGAAGCTTTTGCATTAACCCTTGTTTGTATTGGGCTCTCCTCCAAACAGCAAGCAGAGCAACAAACAAACAAACAGCTGATTAAAATCCAGTGTCCTTGAAAGCATTGCAGTGCATTATTTATTTAGGATTGTTTGTTTTGTTGCTCATGGAATATTTTAAGCATTCATGAAGACTAGGGCAAAGCAAAATATCTAATTTCAAGCGGAAATTATGTTTACCAAAGAGAAATCTATCAAACAGAAATAGACTCTAGAGAAGACTGAGTGTATTTTATATACTCAGATGCTGAAAGGAGATCTATTTTCAACAATGGAAAAACTTTAAATATTGCATTTTAGGTTGGAATCAACACCATTGTCAGCAAAATTATTTATTGAGTTTTAAGTTGGAATCCTCCAGTGAAAGATTTTATGCAGCTTCTCGTGCTACAGTAAGGGTATAATCTGGAACTTCCCTTGCTTTGACAGTCCTGATAATTGAATTAATATCATTCACTAATAAAAATTCCAGAAACATGACAGATTTCCCTCGAAGGAATCATCACCAGGCAAGGTACCAAGACACAATCCTTCTTGTAAAGACTGCCTTGTCACAGACAGGAAGGAGAGCTGGCTTTGCAATCAGATCAGCTGAATTCTGACTGGGCCACTTACTAGTTGGGCAATGTTTGTTAACTTTTGGAATCCTTCTGAACCTCAGTTTCTTCATCTATATAACACAGATAATTATATCTCTCAAAGCCTTACAAGTTTGTATTGTGAAATTTAAATGAGTCATTTACTTTTTGAGGAAGTTGACATAGTATGAGTTTAATCCAAAGGTCAATTCTCCTAGTGAAATGTGAAAATATATTTTAAAAATGGCTAACATTCTGCCTGTTATAAAATGAGCATTCAAAATAAGTGGAAGTTATTTTCATTATTTCTCATGGAAGTCAAATGTCATGGGTTGTCTGAGAGAGACTGAACTTTTATAATTGGAAAGAATGGATTGATCATTAAAAGTTAGCAGTTTGGTTTTCTAGAATAAAGATATGATTTTGCCTTTTGGAAGGAAACTGTCTCACTGGAGGGATCTCATTAGTTATACTGATAAAGACAGTACCTACCTACTATCTTTGGGAGGACTTGAGAATGGTGAATTAACCAAAGTGCCATTGCTTCAAAGAAAATGTTAGGTATTGTATTAGGGTAGCTCGTCCTGGTGGAAGCCTAGGAAAAGTCCACCTTCAGAATATAGGGATGTGGGGCTTCCATGAAGAGAATGGATGGTCTCACTGCCAGTGATTCGAAGAGGGCAGAAAAATAAGGAAAGGATTTAGGGGTGAAACAGCGTTCACTCTTTCGGGGGCTGAAGGGGTTAAGGACTGAACTGCTGATAGGGGAGAGATGCTCACGGGCAATACTACTGGGGGAAGATGAGTTGGCTATTGTGAGAAGGTGGCAAACTTAAAATAGGAAGTATTTTCGTAAGGAAGTCGAGGCCAAGGAACCCATTAGAGAACCTGGGGTACCTGTAGCATTGTGTTGACCATGTTTCACTCTCCAGCAGTGTGTGGGAGTTCCCATTTCATTATGCCTTGACTGTAGTGATTATGCAAAATAAAAAATAAAATCTTTGCAAACCTTATGTATATATTGACTGTAACCTGACAGTGCCACATAGATATGAGTGCTATGACCCTGCTTTATGCTTGTAACTGCTTGGTTTTTTGACAAGAAAAAAAAAGTTTTTTTTTTCTGAGACCTAGGAAAACTACACTTAATCTGGAGACTCAAAACAGTTAAGCTGTTCTTGATCTAGTTCAGTCACAAAACTTGCTCTCTATCCAATACAGACTATCCATCTTGGAGCTCCCCTATTTTTCTGCCATATTTTTGTTTCCTCTTCCCCCGATTGCTGTTTGCATATCACAAGGTGTTATGTATGTTGGTTTTCACATGTCAGGAGTGGAGCGGCTACATATCTAGTCTGTTTGTCCTGCCTTCTGGTTCTGGCCACTGGTGTCCTCTGGTCTCTGGCACAGTGAGGCTGAAGGCAAGGGGAGGAGAGAAGAGAAATGGAAAAAGGGAGGACTTACAACTATGTCACATCCAAGTTGTGGGTAGGCAACCGATGATATCTACCTGCCTAAAATTCGCATTTTGATTATTGATACAAATGAAGATAATTCCACTTTTAGTTTGAATTTATTTATCTTTTGAAGATTATTTTCCTTTGTTCTGCTATCTACTGTGGTTTTAAGGTTTTCAGTTTCAATTTGTGCCAGAATTTGATATAGAAGGGATATTAATGCTTTATCAAGCAATTTCATGTGAATATTCTACTTTTTTATTTGCCTTTCAATTTTATGTTTTGCAATGCAGAAGAATACAATCTTTTCTTTGTTATTACTTATAAATTTAAAGGCATTTTTTATATTAGCAGATTAGAAGACATAAATTTTAAATTTTCCAAATAAAGACAAGTAACAGTTCTTTTTCTAAATTTGCAATGCAATGAAACCTTTCCTAAAGATAAAGAAAAAAATTCTCATTTAATATTACAGATGGTAGATAAACACCACAATATGATTAATTCAGATTAGAAGTAAAATCCAATATAATTGTACAAATGAACTGAGAATATGAACAATTTACAACAAAAATACATGGTTCTATGTATACAATAATCATAACTTCAATAATTATTTTATTTACTGTTTATTTGTATAATTTCTAAAAATATATGAAAAAATTTAGTCTTTCTAGAAAATTAAAAACAAACTCAATCTAAGTTAAAGAAAATGATATAGTTTGTATATAAGAAAGTAGTCAAATTTAGGGTGAGTATAATCTTTGTTGAAAAGATTCTTGCAGGACTCTGCCCTTATTTTCAGTTGAAGTATAATTACTAAACATTTTTAGAAAAGCACTATGGACATTTGTAACAAGAATCATAAATCCCTTGGTGCAAAAATTCAAGATTGAGACATTCATAATAGGAAAATAATTCTGAAAAAGCAAAAAAGCTATAAGCTATAAATATGATTGTATTATTGATGGCATTAGCTATAATGGAAAGCAAATAGTACTCTTATAGGAAATTATTTAGCACATCATTTTTTAACAACAAAATGGAATATTATATACCTATTAAAATAGCAATTGTAAGAATTGACAGAAGTAGAAAATATACTGGTAATGTCAAGTTAAAATATCAAATACAATATAGCATGTACAGTCTGTGTCAAGCTATGTATCATATTTGCAATGTTGTGTAGTTGGATAGTTGAAAATTCACTTTATTACATTTACTTTAATTTTTATTTAGTTTCTTTTATTTTATTAATTTAATTTAATTTATATTTTCCAAGTAATTAGCAAAAGATATAGTCATACTAATGAGATAAGTAATAATTGTAACATATGTATGTTTTTTTTTATGACCATGGTATTCCCTGACACTTGCCCTGGTCTTTCCTTCAGTAATTAACTTCTCTCACCAATTTCCTTGTCTTCAGCAGAAAGTCCTCGGAGTTCACCAGGCCATTTAGCTTACTTTTGTAAGAATTTTTCATTAGGGTAGACCCATTATGTGCATTTAAATGTGCGTTTCAACAATAGGGGAGTGTCATCTGGGATTCTTGTTTTGGTTTTTGCATTAGAGACTAAAACCTTGAAAACAAGATTCTTTGTTTGAAAATCTTCTTTTGGATTCTACTTAAAAGGCGGAGAAATGATCAAAATAGCATCCCACAAGCATTCTTGGCAGGGCTGTGATACGTGTTGAAGTTTTCTTTATTCTCAGGATTGGCATTTGTTGAAGAGCTTTTCAAAGACTGTAGATACATTAAAGAAAGCGCTTTCAGCTTCATCTAGTATATGGTTAAATTAATGAGTGATTTTCTGACCTCTGGATTTGTGTTAGAGTAACATTAATTATCTATAAGACCTTTGCACATCCTCTACCGCTGACCTCAGCCAAGGAAAAGACTTCCTTCTAATACAGCACCAGTGAATTTTTTGTGGCTCTTTGCAGATTTATATCTGTAGCAAGGATAAAATTTCATAAGATACTTTAAATTAAAATAAAATTACTGTTATTTTAAACAAAATTATATTAGTCATTATTTTTTCTTGGAAGGATGAAAAATATACAAGAGCCTTTTGGGTAGATCTGTTATTGGCTTTCCTCACTGGCTTTACTTTAAAGTCATTTCTCCGGTCGGAGCTGCTTTGATTTATGGTCACTTGAAGTGATCCCTAATGCCCCTCCTTTGTTCCTATTTCCTATTTAGTTGCCAACCCTCCCAACAGAGTCTATTATTCTGGAATTGGTTTAGTTCTGCTTGAAAGGAAGTTTGGTTTATTTGGTTTGAGAGCTTCTCAGATCTGCTTTTTTGTGTGTAACACACATAGGAAGAGTTGGAGTTTGCCATTGCAATGTAGTATTTTTTACAATCCTCCAGACCCCATACTTTCCATGCAATATTATTTCTTTTTGTTTAACATACCAAAATAGCTGCACCCTTAATGGAAACTTTATAAGCCCTAATAAATATATTTAAATTTTTGAACTAATAATTTTTAACTAAGTTTCAGAGCATTGCAATAGTTTCTGTCATGCAGGAAAAAAAAGTTTTGTAGGAAATTAGTTCAAATTTAATTATTTTTCCACCAAAACCTATAGGTCCAGCTGCTTTATTTCTTTATATATCTTTTAATAGGTTGCAGTCTAAAAATGTTCCTAGAGAGGTAGTAGTTTCATAGAAGTTAAGTGGAAAAATGTCTCTTCCATTTCTTGTTAGAGGCACATGAGACAATGAATTGCAGACTAAGCTTCAGGCTTTTGTTCTTCAACTTCTAGGATACACAGGAGAAATCATTCACTAGGACTGTGTTCTACTTTGGGAGCATGCTGACCTATGTATTTTCAAAAAAAATATTTTTAAGAAGTGTAAATATTTACACAATAAATTTAGAAATCAAAGTCCTACCATGTATTTTCATTGTTTAGGGAAGATTCACCAATCACTCCTCAACACTACCTTTCCTCGTGGAGAGCTTGTATTGGACAGTTGCTCCTTTAATGTCACTGCTCTGCTGATTTAGTCTTGAGTTGGGGATCTTTTCATGGGTGAATATTTTATCTCTCTCTTCTGACTCCATGTCTGTTCCCATCCAGTCTGGTCTCTCAATCAGTGCTTTTCAGACCTCATTGTACATACAAATCACTTGTTAAAATACAAATCTTGTTAAAACACAGATTGTGTTAAAATGCAGATTCTGGTTCAGGAGTTCTTGGTGAGTCCTGGGATTCAACATTTCTATTACCTTCCAGGTGATGACAATGCTCCCGCTCCATATTTTGAATTAATAACAAATATCTGGATTATCAGAGACTGTTGACCACTCCTGCTAGATACTACACATTACTACAAGAGAATTTGAGAGCTATGAGACCATGAGAGCTTCCTGATGCAGTCTTCCATTCTTTCAGTCCAATTCTGTAGAGCATCTGCTCTGATATTCAGATTTCACAACTCCTCTAGCTGGCTAAAACTTAACTATATCTAAATGTGTTACATTGCCAAAGTGTAATTGGGAAAGCATCTTTTGATGGGGAAGGTAGCTGGGTAGCAAAATCAATCAGGAAGCAAAATTTAAAGCTACTTTGAGGTTACAGGCGTAGAGCTAAGGTAACAGGCAGGGGAGTGACAAGTGAGAATGTAGGCTAAAGAAGATACCAATTAAGGCTAGAAACTGCTAAACAAGGATAAAACAAGTCAGAGATCACATATGCTTGGCCAAAGAACAGGAAAAAAATACTCTAGGTCAAGCCCAGCTTGGTATTCCCAAGAGACAAATTAGGGTAGACTACAGGGTTGCAGTTGAAGTTGTCACTTAAAATGCCCAACAGAGCTGGGCCTCTGTATGGATCCATACAGATAGCACAGTGAACAACTCCAAGGGACGTCATGTACCTAGACTATGATGTGAGTGGTGCTTCCTGGAATTGTACAATGTCATCTTTGGTCTTACTCTTCTGACTCTCAAAGCAAAAGCTTGAGTATACAATTGGATTATTATAGCTGCTAACATACTTTCTAAAATAAATCCTCTTATATTCTATTCCTTTGGCCTTGAGATAGTTGTTCCTAACCAAAGAGAAATAACCAATGTAATTTCTTGACCTGCATGAGTTAGGTTAAAGCTAGACTGCCTAATAAAGATGCCCAACCAGCATTGACACCTAATGTATTAGTCAGGGTTGTCTAGAGGGACAGAACTATTTGGATAGATGTATATCTAAAGGGGAGTTTATTAAGGAGTATTAATTCACATGATCACAAGGTCACACAATAGGCCGTCTGCAATCTAAGGAGCAAGGAAGTCAGTCTGAGTCCCCAAACTGAAGAACTTAAGAGTCTGATGTTTGAGGGTAGAAGCTTCCAGTATGGAAGAAAGATGTAGGCTAGGAGGCTAGGCCAGTCTAATCTTTCCTTGTTCTTCCACCTGCCTTTATTCTGGTTGCCCTGGCAGCTAATTAGATTGCACCCACCCAGATTGAGGGTGGGTCTGCCTCCCTGAGAACACTGACTCAAATGTTAATCTCCTTTGGCAACACCCTCACAGACACACCCAACAACAATACTCTGCATCCTTCAATGCAATCAAGTTGACACTCAGTATTAACCATCACATCTAAGAACCCTGAAGTTTCTTTCTGCCTTATATAACAGTTCTGAAGTGTACTTTTCAGATGCATGAGTACTATGCCCCATATAGTAATTTAGAGATCCAATCTGGTGGTGGATCTGCTACCTTCAACAGAAGGCTTTCAAGACTGTTCCAGTCATTGCTTTTTCCATCCACAGAAAAGTAAGCTTGGTATCAAGCCAATCAGAAATTGCACACTTAAATCTGCTCACATTTTATTTGTCAGAAATAGTCACATGGCCATAGTCAGCTGCAGATAAGCTGGAGATTACTGCTCTAAATGGGGGCTGTGGATGGGCCACTTCTCAAGTACAACTACTATTATCGAATAAAGAAAGAATGCACTTTTCTTGACAGCCAGCAATGTCTATATGCTCTATAAACCCACCTTAGTGTCCTACAATGAGTTTATTATTATTATTATTATTTATTTATTTATTTATTTATTTTTGAGACAGAGTTTCACTCTTATTGCCCAGGCTGGAGTGCAATGGTGCGATCTTGGCTCATTACAACCTCTGCCTTCTGGGTTCAAGCGATTCTCATGCCTCAGCCTCCCAAGTAGCTGGGATTACAGGCGTGTGCCACCACACCCAGCTAATTTCTTTGTTTTGCATTTTCATTAGACAGGGTTTCACCATGTTGGCCAGGCTGGTCTTGGACTCCTGACCTCAGGTGATCGGCCTGCCTCGGCCTCCCAAAGTGCTGGGATTACAGGTGTGAGCCACCACACCCTGCCCATACAATTCTTATCCTTTGCATTCTGGTCTTGGACTCCTGACCTCAGGTGATCTGCCTGCCTCGGCCTCCCGAAGTGCTGGGATTACAGGTGTGAGCCACCACACCCTGCCCATACAATTCTTATCCTTTGTATTCTGTACTTTGATGACTTATTTATTTCTGTAAAAATGTATGGGCAAGACCACCTTTTTAACTTTAAAAAATGTTTGGTATATGTTAATTTTACATGTTTATTGTTCCATGAATGCCTTTTTATGAAAAGTGCTAAAATACTGGCTGGGCATGGTGGCTCACACCTGTAATCCCAGCACTTTGGGAGGCCAAAGTGGGCTGATCATGAGGTCAAGAGATTGAGACCATCCTGGCCAACATGGTGAAATCCCATCTCTACTAAAAATACAAAAATTAGCTGGGCATGGTGGCGAGCGCCTGTAGTCCCAGCTACTCGGGAGGCAGAGGCAGGAGAATTGCTTGAATCCAAGAGGTGGAGGTTGCAATGAGCCGAGATGGTGCCGCTACACTCCAGCCTGGCAACAGAGCAAGGCTTTGTCTAAAAAATAATAATAATAAAAATAAAATATTGGTTGATGGGCCGATGGCCATTTAGTACAAAGAGAAGAACTACATTTTTTCTAAGTATATAATAAAAATATTTATTTGACAATTCTAAGCTAAAGTATGATTTAATAGAAAAAAAATCTCTTGCTAGTAATTGTCTTTAAAAATCTGAATTTGAATTAAAATCTATGGTATTTTTATATAATAGGATCTCTATAGGACAGAGTACTTTCCTTGTTTGAACTCCAGCAGGAAAAAAAAAAAGTACCCTGTCATTGTTAGAAAAATTAACAAGGAAGAGTTGGAATAAAGCCAAAGTTGAATTATGTGTGCCTCTATGAATAAAACTAGATCCCTACCAAAAGCGTTAGTATTTTCATTAGTGTTAGTGTGTATTGTACATTCACACTTCAGAAATATGTGTCTAGAGAGAATTTATTTTCTATCAAAGGGTGCCTTCTTTTCAAGAAGATGTTTCTGTTGCAAAGTAAATTAATTATCTTGAAGGTTGCTGGTATATTGAGGTTGGGATGATTTATTCGGCCTTTTGCAATTCAAACTTGGAGTAACATAAGTAAAACATACATCACTCATCTGTTTGTGCTCAGTACTGATGGTACAGAATTGCTTTGAATATTATTTCTGGTTTCTTGCCAGAGCCAGGTGTTGGTAGGCACAAAAATGGAGGACGAGATTAAAGAACATGTGGATGCAAATGAGTCTCAGGAACTTCAAAGTATATTTGGGTATTAGGTTCCTGATAGCAAGATACAGCTGTAGTCCTCTAAAATGTAGCTACTCACTATTTGGTCCAGGTCCCAGGAAATTTCTAAGATGCACATTTTGTAGAATTTATGGGCAGGCTCTACCTTTCATTTTAAATCTGTCTCTGAGTGATTGATCTGATGCATCAAAAGAATAATTTGCATAAGTGAATTCATATGTGAATGTCTCATCCTTACCCATCTTATCCTGTAGCATGCTTCCATGTCCTCTGTCTTATCAGGGTTATCACATGCTCTCTTGGTCAGAGGTCAAGCTTGTCTGTCACTTTCTTGCATAATCCCTTCACCTGAGAGAAGAAGTGGGTGGGGACACCTGGTTTCTACTTATTGAAGGATATCCATCTTCCATAATAGTAGAAACAGGAGAAATAATGCCCTAATACTATGTGGGTTTTAAAATGATTGTAAAGCCTTTGAAAAAGTTCAGTAACTCCAAATGAATGGTAAATACATGTGTAAAGTTTGGTAGGTCAAATTCAAATTTTCACCACTTAAAATACTATCACAATTTGAAGGAAACTTGTATGCTAATGTTCAAATTGTGTGTGTATGTGCATGTGTGTGTGTGTGTGGTGTGTTGTCACCGACTCTGCTATTATATGACTTACAAAACTTAAGTTGAGAAAAATAAAAGTCCTTTTAAGACATCATTGGCTGGGCCAGTGGTTCACACCTGTAATCCTAGCACTTTGGGAGGCCGAGGTGGGTGGATTACTTGAAGTCAGGAGTTCGAGACCAGCCTGGCCAACATGGCAAAACCCCATCTCTACTAAAAATACAAAAATTACCCGAGTGTGGTGGCACACACCTGTAATCCCAGCTACTCAGGAAGCTGAGGCACGAGAATCACTTGAACCTGGGAGGTGAAGGTTGCAGTGACCCAAGAGTGACACTGGCCTCCAGCCTCCAGCCTGGGTGACACAGTAAGACACTAAAAAAAAAAAAAAAAAAAAGATTTTGTGCATCACTGCATTTACCCAGGATTAGTGAACTATGCTTTCTTTAAAAAAAAAAAAAAAGAAGTAAAATTTATTCCTGAGGTATTAATCAGTATTTCATTCATTGAGTAGATAATTCTCAATCACTTATTGGGTGATAAGTACTCTTCCCGCCCGGCACTAAAAATACAAAGTTGAACCAAACAGATGTGGTCCTTGGCTTTCTGGAGCTTCTGTTCAAGTAGAAGGAGACAGACAGTCAAGATCATTTCAGTGTTAAATGCAATGAAGGAAAAACAAATGGTGTCTGGGGGAGAATTTTCTGGGGATTACTGGAGTTAAGGTGGTCTGAGAAGGACCTTGAAGAGCTAATTCCTAAAGAATGGGAAACATTCAGATAATAAAGAGCCAGGAGAGGACTTTAGCAGAGGGAAATGAAAATGCACAGGTCTTTAAAGGGGATTGTATAATAGTTAAAGAACCAAAAGAGAGCATTGTGTGTAGTATTGAGCGAGGAGAGAATGAATGAGGTAAATTGGAAAGATATGCAGAGCTCAGATTATGTAACTCCATGTAGGCCATGGTCACAGTTTCAGGTTGAATTCTCAGAAAGCTGTTTCTCTGAGACAGATTAGCATGTGAGGCAAATTAGGGAGTGCTCTTGGATCTACTTTGGAAGGTGGTGATGACGCAGGGTGGGGCAAAAGGAGAGGAGGAGCTGCACTGTAGTCCAACCAAGTGTCAGCAACTCCTTGGGAGCTCTGGATCTGGTATGGCTCTTTTGAGTTGTCCCAAGTCATATTGCAATGATGCTTGGTTACTGGATATGGGCCGCTCCTGAGAGGAAGTGTGATTTTGGGGGAAGCAGTTTTCCTCAGCCGAGACAATCCATCAGGAAGGCTGATACCTGAGAGCTGACTTGGCAGCATTCCCAGCAGTGAGTGAAGTAAGTCCTTCATTCCTAGAGGGAGATGGGGGCACGTGGATATTATTTCAAGCACAATGGGGAGCCGCTGCAGAGTTCTGGAAATGAAGCCTTGTAGTCTGATTTACATTTTCGTATGGTTACTCCGCCTGTTTTTGAAGAATAAATGATATAGAATACAGGGTTAGAAGGGAAATGAACTATAATATTGGTGTAAAAGCAATAGATTCAGTCAAATTTGGCCCATGTTATTTTTCTCTTCTTGACCAAAAGTTATAAAGTTTGGAAAAATCAAAGGAAACAGTTATTATTGAGACTTAGTGATATCAGGACTAATAAGAGGACTAAGATAATTGAATTGAATGTTTCTTTGCTCATTCTTTCCTGAGAATTGTTGAAATGAGTAATTATAACTGTGGTTTTGGTGAATGCATGAATGTGTGTGTGTATGTGTGTTGTGTGTGTGTGTTCATAAGAGAAAGAGAGTTTTAGTTCTTTTTCTCTTCTTTATAATGTTAACCCGAATTTTTGTCTTTAAAGTTTTTTCCCTTCAAATGTCTACATTTTGGCATCTAACTTCAGAGACCCAGGATGAGTCACATATGATATGAACCATTAGTCTCACTTCTTGGAAAGAATATCAGAGTTTGTGCTAGGCTCACCATGAGAGGTAAATGCTTACTGGCTGATTAACCTATTGATAAAAGTGGTGGTAGATGTGGCTACATGGCTATTGCACAGAAGCACAAGGGAAATCTTCATGGTAATGGGATAGAGCTACATCTTGATTGTGATGCTGTCTGCACAAATCTATATGTGTGATAAATTAGTATAGAGCTATCCATATAAATTGTACATGTATCAATGGCCTGATTTTGATATTGTACTGTAGTTATGCAAATACAACCATTGGGAGAAACTTGTTGATGAGTACATAAGACCTCTTTGTAACTATCTTTCAAACTTTTTGAAAATCTATAATTATTTTAAAATAAAATGTTAAAAAACTTTCTTTTCTGCATGACAAATATGCTAGTCATGCCACTGTACATTCTCCTTGGATCATTGTACCCACGTTGATGACTTAAACTACTGCAGGCACATTGAAGACCTAAGAATCTTTATTTTATTCAGACATCCCCCCTGAGTTCCAGACTACATAACTCTCAGGCTGTCCCATGGGTACCTCAAATTCAAGATGTCCAATGTGCATCCCCCCAAACCACAAAATAAATTTCATCTTAAAAATAATATTGGTTATATATATCTTATTTTCTCAAAATACTTTTAAAAGTCTTATTTAATTCTCACAACATCCTTCCTAATTGGTTAACAGAAATACTATTATCCTAATCTAAGAGTTAAATCAAAGAGAGTTGTTAAATGACTTGTCTGAGGACTCTGGTTAATACAGTAGAAGAGTAAATATTAAACCCACATATCTTGATTTATATTCCAGTACTTTTTTCAAAATACTATTATTGCCATCTGAAGTAAAATGCTAGTGCATCTTTAATATATTATAACACATGCAAGTAACTTAAAAGTAGTGTGTTTATACTTTTTTTCCTAAAGTACCTGATTAAATAGTTCTCCAGAGAAACCCACATGAAGTAGGTCTATATTTTTGGGCATTTTAAATGGGGCACTGAATGCAGTATTTCTCGTCAGCCATTCAGCATATATTACTCTCATTTTTAACTCTGTTTCTTTGTGTTTTAATTCTGGATGATAGGGGCACTTAATATGACAGGACATGGCATGAAACTTTTTGCTTTCTTAGGGCTTTAAGACCAATAGAAAAAATTAACATTCTTGTAGAGGAAAAAATTCTGGAATACAAAGTCTCTGACATCTGTTTCCCTCGTTTATTTAGATCTTTTAAGATTAGCTTATCTCTTCTTGGCTCTTGGAGTCTTAAATTGAAAACACTACTTTGATTTATGTGTGTCACTATGATTTGCACACTGTTAAAATGAATATCAGATGGTTTTATATTTTTGCAAAGGCAATAGCTCAAGCAGGTAAACTTTATCTTATGATCTGAAAACCAAGATGCTGAGACATGGATATCAAAGAATATTGCTTAATTACTTTAAATATCTTTATATTTTAAAGACTTGACCTTAACAAAAAGTAATTTAAATTATGTTGTACATTATAAGATGTATATCCAGCACACACTTAATAAGTATCTGGACACAGACAGGAAAGTAAGAAAGGCCTTTCACCAAGGAAGTTAAGCAAAGCTACAGATACATTCCATTTTAAAGAGAAGCAGATGACTGGTGGAAGAGGCACCACCAAAGAGAAAGATATACTTGGATTGTATGAACTATGAAATGGACTTTGAGACAGCAAGAACCCCTCAAGAGAGAAACAATAATCAAGTAAACACTAAACATTAAGTGAAATGCCTAGAAAAACTCTTGTAAGATATTTTCACAGGAAATTCAAACATGATAAAGCATAAGGAAATCCACAGAGGTTGCTGATAAGTCTTGATTTGCAAACTTATTCATGTTTCTTTCAGATAAATGACATGATGACAAAGTCAGAAGACACAAGACAGTAAATTGTCCCTCAGTCCACTGTTCCAATAGCTTATGTGCTCCTGCCTCATTTGACTAGTGAATAGTAGATGAAATCAATTCAGCCAACGATTACTTTTACTTAATGAATGTCACAGCTGAGGTCAGAGTGTCATATGTGTGTGTATTGGAGGGGGTAGCTGTAAAATGACATTGATGTAAGTTTTGTTGTTGCACCCCTAGGTGGTAAATACCCAAAGTATCATTGAATCCTAAGGTTTTATATTTGCTTGTTTTATGCTACACGTAAACCTAAAGTAGTGAACATGAAACATTGCAGGAGGGTCCTTCTAAACAACATAGCGAAACTTGTGGCTCCACTAACTCTTCAACTCAACAATTTGCAGCTCTTTGAACTAAACCTGATAATTTGTGTGTGTTACTGCTCACTAGAGATATGAGGCTTGTTGATGTGAAATATATACTTTCCACTCAGATTGTAAGGCCTTGAGACTGTGTCATAGCATAACTCGATTTAGTCATTGAGAGGCCTTAATGACCACCCTTTCCCCTCCTTCAAAGCTAGTCCAATTGAATTTTTGTATAATGGTGGTGGTGAAAGTAGAACAAAGCAAAACGGGAAAGGTACAGGAGGGAGGAAGAAGTAGCCACATTCTTAGCCTTTCATTTTTACTCAAAAGTTTCTAGAAATGGAAGAAGGTTTGGGCATATGACTGTAAAGGGGATGGAATGAAAAGGAAGAGGCCACATGGCTCTAATAAAGTCACCTGGTGAGATACCTGCTTCTCACACCTTTCCTCTATTCCTGTGCCTACCACATACCTGTCTGTGTGTGACTGGGTAGTGACTCAGTTCTAAACAAGGGCACAGAGCTAAGAGGAATCTAGGATATGAACATCTCTCACTTTCAGATAATTTTAGTCTTGAAAAACAGGCTACAGACTTGATTCTGGTACTTTAAATTTTCTGATTTAAGGCAAACATATTTTTTTCTTATGATGTAGAAAATAAGAGAACAGAAAGATAAATCGAGGCCGAAAAAGCAAACAAAAAAATCTCAAAACAGCAAAGCCACTAACATTTGTAAGTGTCTTCATAATTATGTAGGGAAGCATCACTTGAAAATCTATATGGATTTTTTAATAAAAACAAGAGCAGGCTGGGCACGGTGGCTCACGCCTGTAATCCCAGCACTTTGGGAGGCTGAGGCGGGCAGATCACCTGAAGTCAGGAGCTCGAGACCAGCCTGACCAACATGTAGAAACCCCATCTCCTTAGCCAGGCGTGGTGGCGCATGCCTGTAATCCCAGCTACTCGGGAAGCTGAGGCAGGAGAATAGCTTGGACCTGGGAGGCGGAGGTTGCAGTGAGCAGAGATCGCGTCATTGCATTCTAGCTTGGGCAACAAGAGCAAAACTCCGTCTCAAAACAAAACAAAACAAAACAAAATGAGAGCAAAACAATTATGCTTATAGTTGAAGCTGGTTAATATGCACATATGGGTTAGCCTAACAAAAAATTAATTTGAACATTACAGACTACAAGAAGATAACTTTTTGTTACATCATCTGGATTTTATTTTTCAGGATGGGTGAATAATAATAAACTTAAAATAAAAAGAAAGCTTGCAGTAACTTTACATTTGTTTTTAGCTTATTTTTGGTGATGATGTATTGATTAATGCATGTACACGAGAGAAAAATGATAAAAGCTTATTGGAAATTTGTCTGTAGCAGCATTAATTCAGCGTTATGACTATGTGATACTAGTAGCCAGATGAAAATAAAATTTTTTAAAAATCAAATTTGAATAAAACAAATAAAGACATTTTGACATTTTTTGTTCCAATTTTGTCACATTTAGTATTATCACTTATAACCTGAAAGCAAAATTCAGTAGTATTCCTTTTTTTCTGCTTCCAAAATGGACTATTATTTTGAGTTCTATAATTTCAAAATTAATTTGATTTTAAAATTGAGCTAGTATTTTGTCCTAAATGTTTTTAACATTGTGGCATCAAATACCTAAGAATAAGCTGCAAAATCTATTAATTTAACATGGTTAATCTAAATCACACCAAATATTGTTGTTAAAATGAAAAGACTACACTGTGGGCATTTTTGATACCCAGATCTTTGCTTTGTATGTTTGTTTTGTAGATTTTCAATTATCTCATAATTCACTTGCATGGTCTATACTTATTTGCATTTTATTTAGATCTCTTGGCACAGTGTTCATTTTGATTTTGTAAGTGAGTTTTTCTGGCATCATTGTAATAAACTATTTTAAAATTAGATATTACAATAATTTCCTTGATACTATCAGTGCTGCATATTTTATTCTTCACCATCAATATCAGAAGTTACTAACAGAGAGGGTTGAAAATGAGTTGTCTGAATATTATTGAAAGTTACCTGGAATATACCTTACTCTCATTTTTGACATATAATAGTACAACTAAAATGTTACAATGTTTGACTTTTTATACTGTTGCACAGAACACTGAAATGCAGTAGGCAGTGGCACAATCTTCATTTTAAGGAAATAATAGACTACCTTCTGACAATCTATTTGGATTTAAGCAATGTAGAGTGAGAAGGCAATCAATCTTTGTTTATATTTAAAGTTGCAATGATTAAAAAAGTATGGGGAAGGGCATAGATTTGAAGCAAATACATTATCTGACGATATCTATTTTAATGTAACCTACTTTCCACGGTATTAGGAAAAGTATAATAAAAAGAAAGAGTGATTGAAAGGCCTCTGATCAGATCCTCTCTGAATTATTCCTTAAAACACTTGAAAAACACAGTTATTGTTTAGATTTTAAGGCAGGCCTGAATTGAATTACTGCTTTAGTACTCAATCTCTTTGAATATCATTATTTTCCAAAATACGTGAAAGTAGGGATGGATGGAAATTAATTTACTCTGAACATTTAATCATCTACACTGCATGGAGACAGATAACGTTCTTGAGGTTTGGGAGAGTAAAGAAATTGTTCAACTTCCTTTTTCACCCGTGATGATTTAGAACAAGTAATGGGAAGAGATATTTTACATAAGAATCTCTGATTCTGGGAGGATTAGTTTCCAAGCTACAATTCAATAAATATTTCTGAGACAAATGTTAATCTTGAGTATTCAAACCAGCTCAAGAGAATTAATATCAATTCGGCCTCTGTTCATACCTTGAACTATGACCCAGATTGATGAATTTGAATCTCATTTCTCACAGAAAGGCCACCTTTTAAAAAATGTAATGCCCATGGAAGAAAATGGATTAAAAGAGACCCTATTGCTATTCCCATTCCTGCACCAGACTACGTCTTTTATTACAAATATCTCAGAAATAACACTGTGATAAAATTCACACACACACACACACACACACACATATATATTATATATATATATATGTCTACAGCCTGAAAATACTTTCATTTTTCTTTTTAAAAGGTAATAAAACCTAATTACATGAATATAACAAGATTAACAGCATTAGTACAATACAGTAGCTCCTCTTTTATCCTTGAGTTTGCTTTCTGCAGTTTCAGTTACCTGTAGTCAACCAATGTCCAAAAATATATAATGAGAAATACCAGAACTAAACAAGGCATGTAAGATGTAAATTTAGTGCCATTCTGAGTAGTGTGATGAAATCTCAAACTGTCCTGCACCTTTCTGCCTACAATTTGAATCATCCCTTTGTCCAGTGTACGCACAATGTATTCACTTTCTGCTCATTGGTCATCAACACTGTCTGCTCCTGACATCCAGTGACATCCTCATGGCTTAGTGAAGCAGGATCACCTGAAGCAGACAATCCTTCTTCTGATATAGCATCAGAAGCTCAGTAGTAGCCTAATGTTATGTCACAGTGCCTCCCTTTATCTCATCACATAGGCATTTTATTGTTTCACATCATCAAAAGAAGAAGAGTGAGTACAGTAAAATGAGATGTTTTGAGAGAGAAAGAGGTCACGTTCACATAACTTTTAGTGTAGTATAATTATTCTTTTTATTATTAGTTATCGTTAATCTCTTAATTTGCCTAACTTACAAGTTAAACCTTATCACAGGTATATATGTATAAGGAAAACCATATTATATGTAGGGTTTGGTACTTTTCATTGTTTCAGGATAGTAATTTTGTGTAGATGGAGGGGGTACACTGACGGGAAATCTTAGAACATATCCCCCACAGATAAAGGGAAACGACTATCGACAGTAGTTTCCTAATCATTACTGTTTATTTCGTTTTATTCTTACAATTGAATTTCATGCATGCTTTATTTTCCATCACTAATATCAAGGGCTATTGATAAAATTAGTTCTCTTAATAGCAGCCATAAATGCTAAAATATAAAGTTAATGTGATACATGATTATTTCAATTCATAGATTTGGGAACTGGGACTATGAAATATGAGGCAACTTTCCAAGGCCATTTTTGCATCAAGTGCTATAGTGACATTAGGCTGGGCCTTCTTAAGTCACAGTTGTTTTCTTGCCTCCTGTCATATAGTGTGGAGTTCTCCATACTATAGCATGACAGGAAGCAAGAGAGCTATATTTATGGAGATCTCCAAATGTCAGTAGATAACACATGTTTTGCTTATACTGACATCCAAAACCCTGTCTCCAAAACAATCTCAAATGAGATTCTCATGAGAACACAATTTGTTTGGAGAAATTAGCATGGGAATATAAGTTAAAATGAACATTTAAAAACCGTATGTTTATTTTTAAATAAAAAATTCACTGTTAGATCTATTTTCAACATTAGAAGTATACACAAGTTTATAGAAGAATTCTAGTAACATAAATTTTGTTTACCAATAATGAAGACCTTTGTCTTTATGAAGATTACAAGTATCCTGTGATTTATTTAACCAGTAACTATTTAAGTAAAAACTTGTTTATTTTCAAATAAAGAGGTTAATATCACCTTTAGTTTTTTAGTCACATTTTTATGTATATTGCCATAAGGTAAAATTACATCTACACAGAAAGTAAGATTTAATGACTAATCCATATAAACAGTTAAATACTTTTGCATCAGGAGCTAAATCATTAATTTTAAACAACTGTTCAAGAATCATAAAGCCATTGAGATCAAAGCCAGAATGGTTTGTATGATCATTCCTGTTTTTGTCATGTTACTCAATAGTAAATGCCAAGAATTCCTGGAATGTTTATTAGCCAAATAACTAGTGAAATAATATCATTTTAAAACCCGATGTCAATTATTATTTAAAAAAATTTTATCCAGTACCCAATTATATTCTGATTCATTTGCCAAAATCCTTAAGGGTCAAGTAGTCATTCTAGAAAGATGACTGAAATCATAGTAGAGCATTTAGCAAGGCTTTGTTGATACATGACTGGATGAATGAAATGAAAGAATGAATGAATGAAAGAACTCCTGGTAAGTTTCATAACACTTTTTAGTTCCATCCTACATAAAGAGACAGAGATAAACATATATTGAATGAAGCATCTAGTATGAAATCAACACAACTTTCCTTTCACCAGAAAGAGTAGGGCAGACTGGAAAATAGCATAATTTTTGAAAAATGGATAACTGTAACTAAAACTCATTTGTATTTTACTTCTTCCAAGTGTTCCTGGGAATCTAATGAGCATACCTTGGTCTCTTGTGGGATTCTGCCAATAGTTTAACCTCTCCTACCCCTCACAAGACAACACCTGCATGCTGCCCAGTTACAGAGTCAATTAATCAGAGCATTTCACATTGTGATGCAGAGAAATATGGCAGGTCCTATATGGAAAGTATCAGTGTGTATATATCATTTTAAAGCTATATGTTTTGCTTCACTCTAAATTCCTTCCTGGTAACTTCAGTTAGGCTCTTTTTTGAGCTTGTCCCTTCCATTATACAGCTATATAAGTTCTTGCAGCAGCCAGTCTCCCATAACTTGGAGTCATAGTCATTCACGACAGTTCAGGACTAGCTATATAATTTGTCGGTCCAAGATTGCATGCCACCTGGAGAGAGGAAACGGAAGTGTTTACATAGGAACTCCAGTTCGTGACGGAATGAGGGCTTCTCCCAGAATGAGGGCTGCTCCCAGGAATGTTAATTTCTTGACTTTTCTGATCTGCCACATTTCTGGAGGCGAGAGAACATCCTGAGGCTGAGTAGTGCAGTATCTGGCAGTTAAAGGTTGGTCTGTGTGCACTCCCATGTTAGGGGTGAGGGACCATAGGTGGGGCACGGATATATCGCCTACTGAGCCCACTGTCAGGCCTCCTACTGGAAAATGTTGAGCTGGTGATCACACAGATCTTACTCTGTTCCCCTAACTTTCTCCCTACGAGAATTCACAGAGAGACACACTGGAGTCAGACTAGAGGTATGGGGGATTGTTTGGTGTATACACAGCTCCTCCCAGTTCTTCAAATCAATCACGCTCAGTTACCTTTGTCCAGTTTGGTCAGCTTTCCTAGACTCCTTTCCTTTGGTACCCAAGAAAATATTTATAGATATCTGAACACAAATAATGAGCTGGGTTCAAGTTCTCTCTTCCAGGATACCTCAAGGGATGTGACTGGAAACTGTGTATTACTTTCCCTAAGCCTTTCATGACTATTGAGCTTCTGGAACTTTAGGTAGGGGTGTGGTTTATGCAAAATACCTAAAATGCTTTTGATAAGACAATGTGATAAATCTGTGTATTCCAAGTACCATTTACTTTCTCTTCCTAATAGAAGAGTAACAGAATTTTGAGTTGACTTGGTGTAGCCACGTGCCCAGCTGAAAGACTATATTTCCTGGCCTCACTTGCAGCTAGGTGTGATCATGTAACAAAATTATGATTAATGAAATATAAGTGGAAGTATTTCTTGGGACTTCTCAGATGACATTTTAAAAGAAATAATGTGTTATCCTCTCCCTCTCTTTCTCTTTTTTCCCTTGCTGGAACGTAGAATAATTGGAACACTAAATGTAATCTTGGGCCAGGAGTTGACCTTAAGAAGGCAAGGCGTATTCTGGAGCTGAAAAACAGACAGAGAGGAAACTAAGATGTCAATTATACTATAAAGTCAGTTTACCAGTCCTAGACCATCTTTCTTAGGAATTATTTTATATAAGAAAGAAATTAATGTTTGACTTGCTTACGCCACTATTATGTTTCCTGCTATATGTAGTTGAGCACATTTTTAACTAATATGGAAGATATTATCTATACTCCCACACCAACCTACCCAGGTCTAATTGCTACCTAGTTACCATATTGTTATACAAAATTGCCATAATACTATTTTGTATTCTGATTTTTATTTTACGGTCCTGTTATCTCAAATTTTTTTTTGATTGTTATTTTTAGTGTTTTTCACAAGTTTTCTTGGTCATCATTTTTAATGTATACATATGAAGTCATCTGATAAATTGGTGACATTTTAATTTATTGAACTGTTGCCCCGATGTTGGACACAAAGTTGTCTTCATTCTCTCATAGTTATAGATAATACTGTTTCTATAACAATAAGTATAAGAATAAATAAATTATTATGCACAGGTTTGTGCATATTTGGCTCAATTTTATTGTTGTTGATAACTTCTCTCTAATGAAAATACCGTGAGTAGAAAATTTTGGAGGCTTTATATTCTCATTTTAAGTCACACAATCTCTCTTGTCCTCTCCTTTCCATTTCAGGGTCACATTTCTCTTTAGATTACACACAGCATCTTGTGATACTACCTCTGGTCAGCTGATTTCTCCTTGCCTCATTCCGACTTCTGTTGTCAGAAACTTCTTCAATATTACCACATTCTTTCACAACAATATGCTAAGGAAGATCAATTATCTATACAAGGCTTTGGTTTTAAATTTCTATCACTTCATTGGATCAATCTTGAGTACCTTTGAGGAGCACTCATACGTAGACCAGTTTCATCTGCTGATTGCATAAGGAAAGTAATATTTTGAATATCTTCAATTAATGTCATTTAAATCACTGAGCTGGAATGGAGTTGAAATGGGTCACCTAGACCAGTAGTTCTCACATCTGGCTGCTCATTGACACCAACGGTAGAGCTTTGTAAAGTTACCAGTTCCTTGATTACATCACAAACCTATTGAATCCAATTTTCAGGGGAAAGAGTGGGAAAAAGTGAACGTTAGGAAATCGCATTACCAAAAGCATCCCAAGGTAATGGTGATGGATAGTGGACTTTGGGAATCACTGGAAGACATAAAAAAATTACTCACATACCAGCTGGTTTCCTTTGTGTTAAAAAGATAAATAATAATGTTCTTTTTATTCTTCCCTTTCTTTGTGGTTCTACTGTCATCATGCCAGCTCAGATTTTCACTGGCACTTGCCTGGATTATTAAACAGCTTCCTAACTGGTTTCCTTTGGTCTTTCCTCCACTTGGCCTTTAGCTATTGTAGCATCACAAGGCTCAGCGCTAGACTTCTACTCTTCTTTAAACTGTCTCCCTGCGAAATCATATCCACTTATGCACAGATGACATACACATTTCTTTATTCAACCCAAATCTCTCAATTGAGTTTAAAATACAGCTTTACAATTGACATTTGATATCCTCTCTTGAACATCTTGAAATTGAATGTAACCAAAAGTGTTATCACCATTTTCTCTCCAACCTCCTCCAATAATTTTTAATTAAAAAAATTGACACATAATAATTGTACATATTTATGAGGCACACAAAGGCACATAATGAAGTTGTGATATATTCAATGTGTAGTGATCAAATCAGGGAAATTAACATATCCATCATCTGAAACGTTGATCATTTCTTTGTATTAGGAACATTCAGTATCCCTCTAGCTATTAAATGTATATATTATCATTAACTATACTCATCCTTCAGTGCTATAGAACAGCAGTCCCCAACCTTTTTGGCACCAGGGACCAGTTTCATGAAGACAGTGTTTCCTTGGATGGTGTGTGTGTGGTGGAGATTAGGGATGTCAAGTGCATTACATTGATTGTGTACTTTATTATTATTACATTGTAATATATAATGAGATAATTATACATCTTACCATAATGTAGAATCAATGGGAGCCCTGAGCTTGTTTTGCTGCAACTAGGCGGTCCCATCTGGGGGTGACAAGACAGTGACAGATCATCAGACATTAGATTCTCATAAGGAGCACACAACCTAGATCCCTCGCGTGCACAGTTCACAATAGGGTTTGCACTCCTTTGAGAATCTAATGTGGCTGCTGATCTGATAGGAGGTGGAGCTCAAGTGGTAATGTGAGCGATGAGGAATGGCTGTAAATACAGATGAAGCTTCGCTCGCTCACCTACCGCTCACTCCTGCTGTGTGACCTGGTTCCTAACAGGCCACAGATGAATAGCAGTTGGGGACCCCTGCTATAGAACACTAGAACTCCTATTCTAGAACTCTAGAACTCCCTTCTCCTATCTAGCTGTAACTTTGTACCCTTTAACAAATCTCTCCCTCGACTCCCCCTTTCCCTTACCTTTCCCAGCTTCTAGTATGTTCTGTTCTCATTTCTACTTCTATGAGATCAATTTTCTTTTTAGCTTCTCCATAAGGGAGTGTATTTGGAGTTTAAGTTTCTGTTCCTGGTTTATTTCACTTAACATAATGCCCTCCATTTCCATCCGTGTTGCTGCAAATGACATGATTGTATTCCTTTTTATGGTAATCTGTTGTGTATATATACATTTTCTAATGCAGCTAATAAGGCATCATGTTGGTCGTAAACACCAATACTTCTGAGAATATGTCTGAGAAATATTTTTGAGATTTTAAATTATACCTATTTCCGAAAATGGAAAATATTCTATAAAGGTTTATACTCCTATGATTAAGTAGGTGAATAATTTTCATTACCAATTGAAGGGATTGGCAAAAAAATTGTACTATGACTTTCCAGAATATCAGAAGAACGGTCTCCTATTAGTGTGCTGATTCTAATAATAGACATTCATTCATTCACTGAGAACACTGTCCTAGGCTGTGGGGATACAACAATGAACCAGATTCACACATTGTATGCTGTCAGTGAGCTCATGTTTCAGTTAAGGAGATGTACAATCCATAGACAAAAATTGTATGAAGTCATTTTAGATTCTTTATTGATTACCTAGAATACTATGCCCTAGGAAATAATTTAAACTAAAATGTAGATTTGAATCCAGGGTCACAACTTACTTGATTGCACAAACCTTAGTTTCCCCATCTATGCTATGGGTTTCTTTGGAGGAACAAAGATCTAATGTTCTTAGCAAAGTACCTGACACTTAGGAAGCCCCAGAAATTATGTTAAATAATAGCAATAATAATAATAGACAATTATTGTCAATAAGAACTATTATTAATTATATTGTTCTTGTGAATACATTATTACTATTATGATTATCATCTTTGGCAGATCCTGGCTCTAGGAGTTTGAGCAATATCATTTGTGAATGACCTTCCATTTTTACATACTCAGAACTTTTCACTGTTTCTCAAAGTGTTCTCTGGGCATGAAGTCATGCATTGCTAATAATTTCTTACATGTACAGTGACAAGTGCTCTTTCATGTGACATTCCTTGCCTCCTTCTGGTATATTTATAAAGATCCTGTTTTTAGATGGTAAAAATATGGTTCAGAAAGATTTATCTTGCTCAAGGTCACATAGCAAGTGCCACAAACTTTGTCCTATATTATTCTAAATATGACAGGTAGTTTTGACTTCAGTCTTTTTCCTAGAGGCAGAGTAGTCCTGAGTAGAAAAGAGGAGTAAGTCATTAAAAAAAAAAAATGTGAGGCCAGGTGCAGTGGCTCACGCCTGTAATCCCAGCACTTTGGGAGGCTGAGGCAGGTGGATCACCTGAGGTCAGGAGTTCGAGACTAGCTTGGCTAACATGGTGAAGCCCTTTCTGTACAGAAAAATACAAAAATTAGCTGGGCGTGGTGGCTGGAGCCTGTAATCCCAGCTACTCAGGAGAGTGAGGCAGGAGAGTCACTTGAACCTAGGAGGCAGAGGTTGATAGTGAGGTTGACAAGATCACACCACTGCACTCCAGCCTGGAGCACAGAGTGAGACTCCCTCTCATAAAAAAAAAAAAAAAAGTGAATACAAATATCCTCATGAGAATGGATTAGTAGCTTTACTATTTACAGGTCTCCCTATTGTTAAATGCACACACAACTAGCAAGTTGAGAGTATGAAAAACGCAGCAGAAATAGCAATTTAATATATCTATCTCAGATATTTTGGGTATTTCACTGTAAGAGCTTTTCTTTTCTTTTTGGTATAGCTTGTATATCTGTTTTATTAATTATCTCAACTTTTGCAGGTGCCTATTTTTATGAAAATATTCAAATTATGACTCTGGGAGCCAGAGGGAGCTTGTTAGGTTGCACTTAAAAAGAACTAATTTGGAAAACGTTTCTAGTCTATACTTCCCAAAGCATCTCTCTCTATTTCCCCTCTGAATCAGTGGCTGATTTGATTAGGCAAGATAGAGTTGGGTGGAGGTGGAAGACAGATTGTGGAGCAGAAACAGTGGGTTTGCTCCTTTAATATACCTTTCATCTCACTTTTTCTTTGCCTCTAAAATAAAAGACAAGCATTACGTTCTCAGGCAATTTGCAGCTAGGAGTTTCCAGGTGGCACTGTTTTGCCCTGAGTCTGCTGATGGGTTCTTTCCCTACTCTTTTCTTTTTGTATAGAGTGAACAAATAATACCTGGAAGCAGCCATTTTTAAAATGATACAGCAAAAAAACAGAAAGTAGCCCATGTGCTGTCTATCTCTGGAGAACTTACATGAAAGGAATAAACCACAATGTGTTGGAGTTGCCATTAAGCAGCTTTTCTGTTATTTGCAGGGAACTGCAATGGTTGGGTAAGAGACTGCTTGACTCTCAAACCTCCCGTATAAAGATACCGTGTTTTATACTTGTGTTCAGTGGGAGAAGTGTCTGATCGGTATTTCTGTAAATATTTAAAGGCAATGCATTGGAAACAAGAAGAGCAGACTGACTTTTCATGAGATGTGATCAATAAATGATTATATTTTATTGCCTAAAGCCAGGAATTTCTCTTATGTAGTGGAGTGAGAGGTCAAGGGCAAAGTATCAATTACTTCTTAATCAAGAATAGAATATCTCCTCCACTAGCATTTTTTTTTTTTTTTTTTTTTTTTTGATGGAGTCTCACTCTGTCACCCAGGCTGGAGTGCAGTGATGCGATCTCAGCTCACTTCAGCCTCCACCTCCCGGATTCAAGCAATTCTCCTGCCTCAGCCTCCCAAGTAGCTGGGACTACAGGCTCACACCACCACGCTAAGCTAATTTTTGTATTTTTAGTAGAGATGGGGTTTCACCATGTTGGCCAGGATGGTCTCAATCTCTTGACCTCGTGATCCACCCACCTTGGCCTCCCAAAGTGCTGGGATTACAAGTGTAAGCCACCATGCCTGGCCCACTGGCATTTAATAAAAGATGAATTTTTAAAGATAGGTGAAGCCTAAGTAATCATCTTAAATGACAATTACAGTGGAAGGAAATATGATCTTTGATAAAAAAAATTCAATAGAAAAGGCTGGGAATCTGAGAATCAGCTTTCATCTGAGTTCTACCATTTGCTTTTCACGCATCTTTAGATAAATCGAGTAAGTTTTTTTGCTTAAATTTCTTTACATTTTAAATATGATCAGTAACACTTGGTCTCTTGATTCTTGCTCTTAGGATGATAAGTAGGTCAAGCACTTTGAGTATCTTTGAAAAGAAACAGTATTGAAGTATCATGGATGTGTGCATAGTGAGTATTATGCTTCCACATACATTAGGAGAAGATAACACTGCCCTTTATTGTTAACACAGGTTAGAACATTGACCAGTCATCACACTGATATTTAGCAAAAATGAAATTTGTTAATTTGAAATCCAAGTTGTGGTCAAAGATCCTTTTGCTCTGAGTGACATAATCACTTGCTAAATTTAATCAAGGATTGTGCCACAACTATTGTAGATGCATCTGTCACAATAGTCATTGGTATTTTGTTAGCTAGCTAAATGAATTCTAGAGATGAAAATTACTAAATAGTAAGAGTAGAACTGTAATATGGTTGTAGAGTTTATTCAGGGCTTATGGCTTCCTGCCTCCACTCCTAAACTCAGTCTTGTTCAGGGTTCTTTGCCTCAGCCCTAACATCCATTCAATCCGCAAACCAGCAAAAGTAGTCATGATAAAAATGGCATTACTAACATGTCTGGAGATATTTTTAGCTTATAAGCTCTTGTACGAATATATCTGTCCACTTGACCTTTAGAATATCAATGAAATGTAGGTCTCAGAATATAAGCCTGATGATAAAAACTCCCTCATTTTCTTGTACAACAATCTAACAGACTACAAATTACTGAAAGTAAGGCTGAGTGAAAGGAATCAGTTGGAACTAGTTTGGAATAATGTGAAAAATTGGGTTCATTTTGATCTGTTTGATTTTGCCGTTCATGAATTTTAGCAGAATCATTTTTACTGGTTCCTGTGGTTTTGCCTAGCACAGAAAAAGGATCTTATTGCATTGATATAAGACCACTTTTTTTTCTGAGCCCTGTGCCAAAAAGAAAGATGGTCAAGGAACTTAGCATAAAAGCAAGAAGGTTTGTGGAATAACAAAGTCTAAAATTTCAGTCTAATATGATATGGAAGTGGAGAGAGGGGAGAGCTGTTTGCTTAGGAAACAGTTTAGGAGTCACTGGCTAGGGTTTCCTTCTGTGGTCAGAAAACAGAGCAAGAAAAATTGAGCAAAAAGTTGGATGGAAGCTACAGTCAGAGAATTGGAGGTTTGAATTAGTGATTTTAGAAAATGAATTTTATATTAATGACATGGTCAAAGATATCACTATGAGAGCAGAGTGTGAGTTTGATTCTGGACTGGTTGGTCATATGGGTACTGATGTCAGCTAGCATGATGAAAGACTGTGGTTCAGATGACAGTGTATCCAGTGAATCAGCGAATTTCCTGTTTGTTGGTAAATAAGGGAAAACAATTTTATAGCTAATTAATACTAATAATATCTAACATGTTGGGTATGACATGTGAAACACAACTTTAAATGCTTTCCAGGTATTATTGCATTAATATTCTCAATAATCCTATGAATTAGGCAATATTATTTTTCACATTATAAAATGAAGACATGAAGGCATAGGGTGGTCCAATAACTTAATGAAGGTTTCAGGGCTAATAAGAGGCAGAGAGCTTGGATATGAGTCCAGCGAGTCAGATTTCAGAGCCCTTGTGTTTATCCAACTACTGTATAATGCACAAACATCCAAGGAGGCTTTTTATTTAAAGAGCATGTAGGGATAATGACCTGACAGTAGCAATGAGAGTCCTGGCCCTCAGATACGTGGATATGAGAAAACCAGGCATAACTTGGAAGAAGAGGGCTATAGGAAGGTGGTGTCATCAGAGGGTAAGTCAAGTTTTCGATTAAAAACAATAACGTAGAGGAAAAGATCCCCAAAATTATGGGGCATAGCAGAATTTGCTTGTTCCTAGAGAAATGTAGAAAGGGTGTGGAATGTGGAGGATATATAGGTCCTAGGTCAAGGCTTGGAGAGGGCACTGGTGTTGTGGTTGAACAGTTGTGGATTATACACTGATGTATGACCAACAGATGAGGGATAAAATCCACTCACTCATGGAACTGCATCCACCCATGGAGGCACTTTTTCCTAATTCATACAAAGGTGTTGTAGAGGACAGCAGAGGCCCTAAAGAATTTACACTTTGTGCATTAAATGATGAAAAACAAGACGTGTTTTAGTGGGTTTAAACTCAGGTGTCTCTTTGAGGAGGGCAGACATTGGGCTCAGCAGCCAAGGGACTTGTCCCCTTGGAGTGAGATGCTGATGGACCCAGACACTGCTCATTCCCTCTACTGTGCTGTCAGGCTGATGGTGGACCAACTGCTGAGAATTCATCTGAGCCACACCAGTCCAAAGCCCAGAACTCATCCTCGACAACTTCCTCTCCCTTCCTGCTCTGTATCTGATCCATTATCAACCTGAAATTTTCTCTGTGTGTTCCTTTCCTCCATCTCCTACTGCACTAGTAAGCTTCTATATCTGTCCCTCTCCAATTCATTCTTTATGTTACAGCCAAAGCTATAACCCACATGTTAATACTCCCTCCTTCTTAAATAGCCTATTGGTACTGACCATTTTATTTCTGCGACCTTCATTTTCCATCTTGTGAGGGTGATGAGTATCCCCTTACCTCTTTCTACTGTAGCCACTCTGCAACTCTCAGTCCCTCACATTTGCCATGTTCCTCCTGCCACAGTTCCTGTGCATATTCTGTTCTGCATATGAGAACGTACTTTTTTCCTCTTTTCACTTAGGTTATTCTTACTTATCTTCAGATGTCAGTTCAAGATTTATGCCCTCCAGGAGGCCTTCTCTGGCTTCTCTGAACAGGTCAAGTATCTTATTGTACACTCTCATAACTCCTCTGTACAGCACCCTGATAGCACTCATCATAGTTAATATTTGCTTTATGTTCACCCCACCACCCCCAGTAACACTGCTAGATCCACTAGAACAGGACTGTATATTATTGCTGCTTATTCTGTCACCAGTGTCTAGTACACGGCCTGCCATACAGTGAGCATGCTTATAACACATACTGGTGAGAAGATAGTTACAGGTTGTTCCATTCCACTGGGATCTAATTCTCTGTGGGTTACAGAAACTTGTTTGAAGAAAAAGCACTTCACCTGGAGCTCGTCATCGTTCACTGTTAAAATTGTGCATCTCTCCCTTGTGCAGATAAATGAGGTCTAGACATTTAACGCCTTGACAGTTCACTGCATGCATGGTACTTACAAAAGTATGCATGTCAATAAAGGCCAATATACTCCTAAGAGGCACAAATAGGAAAATTGGTAAAATACAACCAGCTTCCTATGAGAGAGGTCAGACCACAGCAGCTTTCTCTCATGTATAGACATCTTGCACAGAAAAACTGTAATCATACAAAGACATGGCAGAGCATGATTACCCTGTACTTGACATAATAGGATCTGATTGAGTGTAGCATGCATTTCATTTAACTAGATTTTTGAATGGAGAATGAGTCAACCATGTAGAAAATGGTACTTGGTTTTGGAGTCAAGAAATCTGGGTTTGAATTATGGCTCTGGCATTTATTATTTGTGCGACCTTGGGCAAGGAATAGAAAAATGCATGTGCATTGGGCATCTATAGGCATTTTGATAGGCCTGTTATTAACTTACTCCTCTCTTTAACTGTGTAAAGTAAGAGATTATCGTTATTCTCATTTTTATGAGGAAATAAGAAAAAAAAGCAAGAACCAGGTCAGAAAATGAGGCTCGTATCTAGGATTGTGACTCAAAGTTCAAGCTCTGTTTATCACGTTATGCCTGCTAGGATGCTTGAGATCTTAAAATCCACCTTCCGTTGTATGTAAACAGGCATAATAATGATGTCTTTAGGATAATATGGTTTTGCCATTAAATCAACAGAGCTGTAGAAGTGTAATTGTTGCTCAGCAAGTCTTAGGATTTAATTAACAAGTAGGGTGAAGTGACTATGAATTATCAAATTTCAATTACGAAGTACCACCTGCCAAAAATTGTTGAAAATTTGATGTCATTTGTTCCACTACCAAAGTACTGTAAGTATATTATTTTTTCATGTGTACATATACTTAAAACAACACAAATGAAATAGAGCAGCACAAAAGAATAGCCCAGAGTTTTTAACAATTATTTTTTGAGCTTCTATTTAATCCTGGTCATAGAATTAAAAAATCTGAACTTCAAGAATAGATTTGGTAATTTTTGGACATTTTTAAGGTTTTGGAACTTTTTCCCCTTCTTCTTTAATGCTAAATTATGAGATAATTTATTTGTCAAATGAGGATTTGCCTTGATCTTATTCGTTGAAAAAATGGATAGTCTAGTATTTTTTAAAAATTGCTTGGAATTAAATACCTCGGTCGGGGAGCAAGCAATGATTTCTTAACAAAATAATCTGAAATGTTAATAATAATTAATATATATTACTATAATTTCTCCACCATATTAAAGATTTTTTTCCTTTACCTATATTGAAGGCATTAAATACTTAGATTTTGGAACCAGGTTAATTATATTTTTCTAATATCAGCAGTATGAAATTTTGCTAACAATATAGTGTTAATACGTTGCAAATATCACATTTCTATATAATACTTTAGATGAGATTGAACATTTCTACTGATAATTGCAAAATTTAACTCCCTGATGTAGACCAGTGGCAAAGAAACTTAAAGTAAAAGGTCTGAACAATTAAATATTTTGAAATAATTGTAATGGTAATATTTTCAAGTTCATATTTTGCAAGTCAATCCAAGGCCCTTGGAAAACAAGTGAGGTCTGGTACCTGGTTTCTGAATGGTACTGGAAGGGAGTTTTCATATTACAATGATTCAAAAATATAATACAATTGTAATTCAAAATAAAATATTCACAGTGCATGCCTCTCTAGGCATTGTTAGAGAGAAGTTTCTATACTCAGTAGACCCAAATGGATGATCAGAGATGGGACTCTAATGGCCACAGAATGCAAAAACAGCATGCAAACAGAGTGTAATGTGGACAGCTCACATCTGCCTCAGCTGCCGTTTATGGCCCACATCATCTAAGGTTATTTGATCCCAGCCTTAAATCAAGCAAACACAGAAACAAAATAAATGAACTGACATACCACATGGTAAGGGAATCCAACATGTGAAATAAAAACTTTTATCTTTTGTAGATTTAAATCCAATTTGGGTAATTTTTAACACATGATAACACAAAAACCTTCTTAATTAGTAAACTTATTTGTAAACTTTATCGCACATCTCTAAGTTTTTAAGACTCTTCCTTATAACAGCCTATGTTTATCAATTGATGAAATACTCTTTACGTTTAATTATGACAACTATTCCTAGGAAATGGATGGTGGGTGCTAGGATATCCATGACATTTTCTCTATTTTTTTTTTTTTTTTTAGTTTTCCAATTGAAAACAGCCTTTTCTTGATATCTTTTAATCAAATATTTTTGTTTTTTTTCAAAATGTGCCTAGGAATGTAGAGATTATCTAGAGATACGATTATGTGATCTGAATTGGATTCACTATACTTATACTAACAATTCCAATGTTTCTAAAATTTTTTGCTCATATTTAAACTGCCTTAACTGAAGCATCTCTTTTATATGTCAACATTTCTTTTATAACACAGTTACAGCATGATAATAAGATTATGAAAACAAAATGAATACACTGTTAACAAGAATGACTACACAGTTTCGGTTCTTAAATTCCTTTATATGATATTGCAAGTCCTAGTCTTTCATAGTTGCTCCTATATTGCCTATATATTTATTTTATTGACTTTGCCATGTCATATACTATTGTTTTCTGTTTAATTATTTATGTTTCTAATTTATAATATATTCATATCATATCTTATGGACATAAAAATGATTATTGCACGAGAAATGATGTGGTCACCTAGGTTATTGCAATGTACTAGATTTTGCTCAAGCATTATCTTACTTATAAACTCCATGGGAGTCACCTTAAAACAATGCATGTTGAAATATAAATACAATATTTACAGTACCATTTATTGACCTGGGTACAATCAAGATACAATAACGACTTAGTAATTTAAACATGGGAAATTTAACGTGAAAATTATTAAACAATGATAAGAGATTGAATTATTGAACAACTATAAACATGAAAACAGGGAGAGTAGTTAAGGAAGGACAAATTTGTAAAGCGGCTATGACCACACTGAAGAAGGTGTAATTGCTGACCACTGGATCGCAGAGACATTTGGTAAATTGCTTCCTGCAGAGCTGGTCCACAGTCACCAGGCCAAGTAGGCACAACTCTCTAGGGCACAGGTGATCTTAGGCTAAGAAGTGGGAGTGTAGAGAGTCAGCATCAAAACCCAGAGCTTTTCTATTTGTGGCTTGGGTAGGGTGACTCTGCGCTACACAGGATGAAGGTCATGCCACAAGCTTGCTGATTATCAGCTCCACAGTACCCCTTACATTTATATCACTCAGGGTTGTGGGCAGCAGTTAACAGGGCTAGCGCACAGGTCAGATTTTTCTGGGGCTTCCCACTATGCCATAGTTTCCTGAGTCAAGAACTGTAGAAAACACACTGTGAAAGCTGTACCCTCTAAGCCCTTAACACTGGTGAAAACCACATGGAATAGACAGTGAGAAAAAAGTGCACTACCAGGAGGGAAGCCTCTGCCTTCTTGAAATGTCTTTGTATTGCCCTCTACTGATAAGCTTAGCATCATGATAGCCAAAAAAGAAAAAAATAAAGGTGAAGGGCCTAGATTTATTTTCACAGGGAAGGCAACCAGGGATGAATTTGGAGCTATGAGGCATTACCAATAATTGCCACACGCCACAGTTATTTTTAAATTTATTTTACTTGTTTATATTTTAGAGATAGGGTTTTGCTATGTTGCCTAGGATGAAGTGTGTTGGCACAATCATAGCTCATTCTAGCCTTGAACTTCTGGGCTTCAGTGATCTCCCTGCCTTGGCATGAAGAGAATAGCACTGGTCTTGAGGTTGGGCAAGAAGCTTTCCCTTTCTCAGCTTTGGTATGTTCCTCTGTAAAATAAGAAAGTTTTATAAAATCAGTAGTTCCATATTTCAATACAAAAACTCCTGAGAGTCCATAGAAATTATAGTGCTTTGAGACTTTCCACCCATTATTTAACCAGAACTGCTTTACCATTATTTACTTACCATAGTGTGGTCCCTGTGAGGGAAAGCGATCGTGGAGGTCAGGTTGTAAGTTTGGGTTGGGTCTGGATATGTGTGGACAGACTATTGACAAAAGACTTTCTCTAGCTTTCACACAGTTTCAGGAGCTATGGTTCTGTTCCTCATTAAGGTTTTGTTTGAAGCATATTTCTTCCAGATATAAATAAATAAGAAACAATAAATTAAAGGACATCTAAATTTCCTTCCTACTGCGAATTTCCACAGTTTCTGGTTTCAGTTATATTATCTAGTTAATTTGTGTGATTATTTTCATTGCACTACTTATTCTGTTAGGCCTGGCGTTAGCCCAGAGTTTGTGTTCTTCCAGATTTTTCTCCAAGCATTTGCACCTCCACTACCTGCACAAGTCATGGTTTTGTTTGCTTCCTTGCTCTTGGATGTGATTCTGATCTCTGGCCCTTGGACATCTGGTTAGTTCTGGTCAGTACCCACCCTGGACCAGCCCCAGAGATTACATAGGAATGGATTCTAACATCTGCTGTGCTCCTATCCATTCCTAGTTGGCTATGCTCCTGCGGACAAACAGAGCGATGAGGATAGAATAGAAAGGTATGGGCATTATATTAGATTAACAACCATTAGATGAAACAAGTGATTATTGCAAATTAAGGTGGTGAAGATGGGCCAGGCACTGTGGCTCACGCCTGTAATCCTAGCACTTTGGGAGGCCAAGGAGGCTGGATCACTTGACGTCAGGAGTCAAGACCAGCCTTGCCAACATAGCGAAACCCAAAAAGTTCAAAAATTAGCCAGGCATGGTAGCCCGCGCCTGTAGTCCCAGCTACTCAGGAGGCTGAGGCAGGGGAATCGCTTGAACCCAGGAGGCAGAGGTTGCAGTGAGCTGAGATCATGCCATCACACCCCAGCCTGGGCAACAGAGTGAGACTCCATTTCAAAAAAAAACAAAAAAAAAGATGGTGGAGATGGGTATAAGAGTAAGGAAAGCAATAATCAATAGATGCCTATAATTTCTGAACACTCTTCATTTACCATGGATGCCCCTTGTTTAATCTTGTCACTTCTGATGTATACTGCAATGGTCATCAGCATACCTTTCAGCCCTTCCTGTGGACAAAGAACTGCCCAAACAGCTCATTTAGGCCATGGGCAGTTTTGGCAGCCTTGGATGCTAAATGCAGCTGAATTCACCTACCTTTCTACACCATCCATGGCTTCTGAATCACCCCCCTGAAGACACTCCCTATCTTGCATGCATCTTTTTAATGTCTGTGATGGGACTGCAGTGGTTAAGAATTTGACTGCAACAGGGTGTGATCCCTTATCATAACAAGGAAGGTATTTACTACAAGTTGATAGCAGGACTCACCCCTTATCTTTCAGCTAGAAATAGACATATTTGACAAAACATCTGTGTAATACTCCATACCAGATCACAGTCATGTGCCATATAACAACATTTTGGTCAATGACAGATCACAAATATGACAGTGGTCCCATAAGATTATAATGCCATAATACCATATTTTTATTGTACCTGTCCTATCTTTAGATATGTATAAAATATATACATATCTAAAGAAATTTCACAAATAAATACTGTTGTGTTACAATTGCCTGCATATGTAGTACAGTAATATGCTGTGCAGGTTTGTAGCCTAGGAGCAATAGGCTATACCATATAACCTAGGTGTATAGTAGGCTATACCATCTAGGTTTGTGTACGTATGCTCTACGGTGGTCACAGGCCAATGAATTACCTAACAATGCATTTCTCAGAATGTATCCCCATCATGAAACAATACATGACTCTATATGAATATATTAGGTTTGGTGGAAAATTTGCTTTATAGGAGGTATTATTTAGGTCTTTTCTAAACTGTTTTTCAGAAGAGACTCCACAAAATTTATAAATAAAATAGAATGCTTTTCTCTCTTACCTAATGGTCCAGGGTGGCAGGTAGACATTTCTCCACAAGGCCATCTAGGGACTAAAATGTATGATGCATTTCTGCCACTTCTGCCACAAATGCTGTGAGGCTTCCATCTCTGGGTCTAGGGAATTTATTCCAGTAAATTTCTTTACAGGATGAAAGATATCTCACCAGCGCAAAGGAGGTGGGAAGAGAACATGGAAGTCAAGCGCCATTTTAAGAGATTTGAAATGGAAGCTGTGCACATGGCTGTGGATCATACCTCTCATTCATGGCCGCATACAGCTGCAAGTCTCTACACTTATGGCCATATAGCTCAGCCAAAAGGGGTGTATGTGGGAAGTTCTGTTAATAGAAAGAGGAAGGGGAGAATAAATAATAGTAGGGGACAATAACATTCATTTAATATATACATTGAATCAAGGAATACTTCACCACAATAACCACTAAAAGATACACACACATGCACACATACTACTCATATCGATGTCTATCTATATAAGATATGTATATTATTATATCATATATATAATATATATCTTAGCTGAAAGTAAAGGGAAATATCCTAAAGCACTGCCCCGCTCTGTGAATACCCCACGCACTTTTTATAGACAGAGAGAGGATCTCAGAAGACTAAGACTAGCATGATGTTTAAAAGGCAAACCAAATATATGGAACTAGAATAAAAACATTTTGAAAAGATAGAGCTAAATATTCTTGTGTAAACTTTTTGAGGCTGTTTTAGTGAGGGTTACTGTTTGTATACAGCAAACTCTAACTGCATCTAGCACATAAAAACTAATTAGACTTATTAAAAGACTCTCCAGGGCTTGTAGACATAACAGCACCTTGGACTACAGGTTTGAAAGTAGGCATACATTAAGAAGACAGTTTCAGGCCGGGCGCGTTGGCTCACGCCTGTGATCCCAGCACTTTGGGAGGCCGAGGTGGACGGATCACGAGGTCCGGAGATCGAGACCATCCTGGCTAACACAGTGAAACCCCGTCTCTACTAAAAATACAAAAAATTAGCCGGGTGAGGTGGTGGGCGCCTGTAGTCCCAGCTACTCGGGAGGCTGAGGCAGTAGAATGGCGTGAACCCCGGGGGGTGGAGCCTGCAGTGAGCCGAGATCACGCCACTGCACTCCAGCCTGGGCGACAGCGAGACTCTGTCTCAAAAAAAAAAAAAAAAAAGTTCGAGATATAAGAAATACAGCAACCATCTTCACCAGGAGAAACATGGCTAGCTAGGATGATGTTTCCGCTGTTGTGGGCCTATTATAAATGAATTACAACTTTCACTTTGTCTTTGGCTTATTCTCAATAGTCTTAGGTGGGAGTAAATGATTAGCTAAGACTTGATCACATGTTCTGTGCTCTGGTTGCCTCTGTAACAAAACTGGGGCAATTTCTCTTGCCAACACTACACGTAATGGATACTCCTCCAAAACTCAGAAGGGAGGTAAGATGCAAATTACACAGTTTTTTAGGTCTACTACAGATCCTGGCAAAGACTTTCTAGTTTGATTTTTATAGCCAGTGGTGATCTGCCTCCAAATCCTATCTCTCTTGAATTACGGCTTTTGCAGGTTGAATAAACCACCTCTTACTAGTTTAATTCAGGAGCCTCTTCTCTTGTCTTGGACACTTTTGGTAATTAAGCCTACTCTTTCTACTTGAAACAACCATACTCATCTTTCAGGACATTATCTCCCTCTGATTCTACCTTTTCTTCTCTGGTTGTTTGCTATCAGACTTGCATTTATTTCTCTATTTTCAAAAACTGGTTTTCTCTAGAAATTCAGTCTTTGTTTCTTTTTTCTTGTGACCTCCACACTGAGTAACACCATTCACTTTTTACTTTCCACGTTTAACACATATATGAGTAAATTCCAAATCAACGTGCTTCCTACTTGGCCTCTCTCCTCATAAGATACAGGTTGGAATTAAATGCTTACGCCAAGAATTTCACATGCCCATAACCAAACTAAATATGTTCTCACAAATTGTTTTTTTCCTCTTAATCTCTATCTTTATGAAAAAACACTATTTTTAATTGATGCAGTCATTGAATCTTCTCTTTCTCTTCCTCAATCTCATAACCCCCATGAACATCTTTTGGTTGTCAAGATCTATTAATTCTATGCTTAAGTCTTGCTTCTTTCTCTCTGCTCTTTTCTACCCTTACCCTCCCTGTCTTAGCTTAGGCCCTACAAATTGTGTCTTTTCATGAACTGGTGATGGCCTATGGGTCAGTTATGTCATACCATATTTGTCTCCTTGGTGTAGTATCATTATTGAATTGAAACATTTTAAAATTCCATTGTAAAGGAGAAAGTCTTGTATAGATGACTAAATATACATGCATCTGTGCCTGCATTCACTTTAATCATTATGACTTAGATAAGATGTAAAATAGATTTAATGACTAAAATATATGAACAATATATGGCAATTTATATGTGAATTACTGTGAAGTATATGTGAAAATATCAGTGGGACATTTTAAAACCTTCTGTACACAGTCATGTGTTCAATATTGAGCCAATATATGAATGAGTCAAAGTAGCTGTGGCTACTTGAGCTGGTTGCTCAGCTATTCCTATGCTTTCCTTCTTTTACCTTTCTTTGTTCCACTTTATTTTACCCCAATTTTAAGACTCTTGATAATTAAGTATGCAGTACAGAGTTCAAAATCTAAGTTACATTTTCTGTGGATATTTTAAATTAATAATGGGAATGGAAATGTATCACTCAATACACCTCTAATTTCAGTATTTTATTTTTTTAAAGTTAGCATTTGCAACTATTAAATCAATGTTAGTTCATTCATTCCAAAAATAATTAACTCATTTCATATGAGCATGTATTAGTCCATTTTTATACTGCTATGAAGAAATACCCAAGACTGGGTAATTTATAAAGAAAAAGAGGTTTAATGGACTCACAGTTCCACATGGCTGGGGAGGCCTCACAATCATGACAGAAGGCAAAAGAGGAGCAAAGGCATGTCTTACATGGCGGCAGGTAAGAGAGTGTGTGCAGGGGAACTGCCCTTTATAAAACCATCAGATCTCATGAGCTGTATTCACTATCATAAGAATAGCATGAGGAAAACCCGCCCCCATGATTCAATTATCTCCCATGGGTCTCTCCCATGACATGGGGATTATGGGAGCTACAATTCAAGATGAGATTTGGGTGGGACATAGCCAAACCATATCAGAGTGCAATGACAATTTTTGTACAGTAAGCTGGAGGTAATCTAGAGGTACTTACCTGGGGCTTGGTTAAAAAAAAAAAAAAAAAAAAGGCCGTGGTTTATTTATATTAAATAATTTTAACAAATTAACGTACAAATAATTAGGAAGGTATTTCACTCTAAATTTATATACAATTTTTTAAATTAAAGCTTTCCATCAGTTTTCATTCATGATCATAGCTTTCTCTTTTTAAATAATGGATGCTATATTTGAAGTGACTACATAGAATTCCTAGTCAGGACTTTCATTTTGCTTTCTTAAAATTGTAAAAGACCATGATAAGCCATACAGTTCAGGCCAGGAGGTGATAAATAATGTAAAATCATTTATTAAAGCATTAAACATTTTACAATTGGGATTACACTTAAAGAATATAAAACTCTCCATTTTTTATTGATAAAGGTAATGTTGAAATTTTTCAAAACACAGATTTCAAATTCAATAGTGTCTTTAAAAAATTTAAAATACTTTATTTCCAGCTTCATTGAGATAAAACTAAAGTACAGTAAACCACGTATCTATGAAGTATACAACTTGATAAGGTTTTATATATGTATACACCAATAAAACTATCACTATTAAGAAAATGAACATATCAATGACTGTAAATCCTATTTATACATCTTTATAACCCATCTCTCTTTCCTCCATGTCTTCAGGCAGCCGCTAATTTACTTTCTGTTTCTACAGATTAGGTTTCATTGTCTAAAATAAAATCATACAGTTTTCCCTCACTCTGCATAATTAGAGATTCATTCTTCTTGTTTAATCTATTAATAATTTAGTACTTTTATGGCTGAGTCGTATTCTATAGCAGGAGTATATTTTCTTTATACATTCACCTGCTAATGTACATATAGATTATTTCTAGGTTTTTGCCTACCACATATAAAATTGTTATAAACATTCATTTGCATATCTTTGTGTAAATATATGCTTTTATTTGTCTTGGGCAAATGGCTAGATCACATTATAGGTATATGCTTAAGCTGCCAATTGTTTTTCAAAGGCTGTGCTATTTAACATTTCCACCTGCAGTATATGAAACTTCAAGTTCCTCCACATCCTAGTTAATATTTGGTAGGGTAAGTCTTTCTAATTTTATCAATTCTAATAGGTATATAGTGTTTTACCATTGTGGTTTTAATTTACATTATTTTAATGATTAATGATATTCAGAATCTTTTTATATTCTTATTTGATATTCACATAACTTTGCTGAAGTATCTGTTCAAATATTGAACACATTTTTATTGGACTCTTCATCTACTAATTATTGAGTTTTGAATTTTCCATGTAGTCCAGATACAAATCATTTGCTAGGTTTATATTTTGTCAATATTTTCATCTGTGCCTTTCCTTTTCATTTTCTTAATACTAATTGGATTTGTAGTTAAAAATCTCACAAAGAAAATGCCAAGCCCAGATATCTTCACTACTAAATAGAGTTAATAATGCATGTAGAAGTAAAGTATATGAAAAAAAAGGAACAAAAGCAGGGGGAGAGGAAGTGGAAGAATTCTGTTATAAAAGACCTTACACAATATGTGAAGTAGAATGAAATTACTTGAAGGTATACTTTGTTATAGAAGGCATAGTTTTTGCTTCCTTTATTTTAAATAAAAGATACAAATATGCTAAATGTGAAAGTTTGTGAAAAATATTTCATGCTTACATTAATCAACAGGAAGATGGAGTGTCTATATTCATGTAAGAAAATGTAGACTTTTAGAACAAGGAATGTTTTATGGGATAAAGAGGGTCTTTTATGACAAAGTCATTAATTTATAAAAAATCATTACAAATCTAAATGTGTATACACATAATAGAGCTTTAAAATTTATGAAGCAAAACCTGATAGAAATAAAAGATAAGAATAGATAAATTCACAGTTATAGTCAGATACTTCAACACTCCTCTCTCAATAATTGATAGAACAAGTAGACAGAAAATCAATAAGAATATAGGAGATTTCAACAAGGTTAACAACATGACATTTATAGGACACACCACCATAAAACAGCAGAATAATATCTTTTCAAGTGAAAACAGTAATTTTTGAAGACATAATTTTATGGGCCATAACATACAGGTATCAATAAATTTAAAATAATTCAAGTATGTTTTCTGAAAAAATTGAATTAAATTAGTAATCAACAACAAAGTGATTTCTAGAAAATCCATAAATATTTGAAAACTTAATAACCTACTTCTAAGTAACACAGGGACCAAACACACACACACACACACACACACACACACACACACACACAAAGGAAATGAAAAGTTATTTTGAATTAAACAAAAGTGAAAACACTGTATATCAATGTTTGTACGATATAACTTAAGCAGTGCTTAGAAAACTTCATAGCATTAAACACTCGGAAAAGGTGAAAGATCTCAAATCAATGATCTTAGCTTTAACCTAAACTGAAACGAGAAGAGTAAATTATATCCAACAAAAGCAGAAGAATAATAAGTAATAATTATAAATATGTAATAGTAATTAATAAATATAATAAAGATAAAAATAAAATATACAGAGATACCTTGAAGATATTGCAGATTTCATTCCAGACCACTGCAATAAAGTGAATATTGCCATAAAGCAAGTCACATGAATTTTTTGGTTTCCCAGTGCACATAAGCATTACATTTACACAATAATGTAGTCTATTAAAAGTATACAAAACATTATATCTAAACAAATGTGCATACCTTAGTTAAAAATACTTTTTTTTTTCTAAAAAATGCTACCAATCATCTGAGACTTCAGGCAATCCCAGTCTTTTTGATGGTGGACATTCTTGCCTTGATGTTAATAGCTACTGACTAATTAGGGTAGTGGTTACTGAAGGTTAAAGTGGCTGTGGCAACTTTTTAAAATAAAAGACCAATGAAATTTGCTGCATCAATCAACTTTTCCTGTCATAAAAAAAATTTTGTACCATGCAATGCTATTTGATAACATTTGACCCACAATAGAACTTTTTTCAAAATTGGAGTTAATACTCTCTAACCCTGATGCTGATTTATCAAATAAGTTTATGAAATGTTCTAAATAATTAATTGTCATTTCAACAAGGTTCAGAGCATCTTCTTCAGGATCAGATTCCATCTCAAGAAACCATTCTTTCTCATCTATAAGAATCAACTCTTCATGTGTTCAAGTTTGATCATGAGATTGAAACACTCCAGTTGCATCTTCAGATTCCTCTTCTAATTCTCTTGCTATTTCCACCAGGCCTGCAGTTACTTCCTCCACTAAAGTTTTGAACTCTTCAAAGTCATCTATAAGGGTTGAAATAAACTTTTTCCAAACTCCTGTTAATGTTGGTATTTTGACCTCCTCCCATGTATTATGAATGTTCTTAATGACATCTAGGATTGTGACTCTACCAGATTTTTAGTTTACTTTGCCCACATCTTTCAGAAGAATCACTATCTATGGCAGCTATAGCCTTCTGAGTTTCTTTTCTTTCTTTCTTTTTTTTTTTTTTTTTGACAAGATCTCACTTTGTTGCCCAGGCTAGAGTGCATTAAGCCTCAACCTCCTGGGCTCAAGCAATCCTCCTGCCTCAGCCTCCCCTGTGCTAGGACTACAGTCACATGCCACCATACCTGGTATGTTAGTTTGTTCTTGGATCGCTGTAAAGAAACACCCGAGGTTGGGTAATCTATAATGAAAAGGAGTTTATTTTGGCTCACACCTCTGCAGATTATACAGGAAGCATGGTGCTGGCATCTGCTTCTGGTGAGACCTCAAGGAGCTTTAATTCCATGACAGAAGGTGAAGCGGAAGCAGGCATGTTACATGACAAGAGAGGGATCAAGAGAAAGAAGAGGGAGGTCTTGCACACTTTTAAACAACCAGATCTTGCATCAACTCAGAGTGAGAACACACTCATCACTAAGTGGATGGCAACAAGGCATTTGTGTGAGATCCCTGCCCCCATGATCCAATACCTCCAATATCTTTGGATGTTTGTTCCCTTCAAATCTTATGTGGAAATGTAATCTCCAATATTGGAGGTGGGGCCTATTAGGCCTACATAAGATTTGAAAGGGCCAGGCATGGTAGCTCATGCCTGTAATCCCAGCACTTTGGGAGGCCAAGGCAGGTGAATCAAGAGGTCAAGAGATCGAGACCATCCTGGCCAACATGGTGAAACCCCGTCTCTACTGAAAAAAAAAAAAAAAAAAATTCAAAAAATTAGCTGGAAGTGGTGGCACACACCTGTAATCCCAGCTACTCAGGAGGCTTAGGCAGGAGAATCACTTGAACCCGGGAGGCGGATGTTGCAGTCAGCCGAGATTGCTCTACTGCACTCCAACCTAGTGACAGAGTGATACTCCATCTTAAAAAAAAAAAAAAAAAAATTGGAAGGGAACAAGCATCCAAACCATATCACCCAGCTAACTTGATTTTATTTTTTGTAGAGGTGGGATCTCCCTATATTGCCCAGACTGATCTTGAACTCCTGGGCTCAAGAGGTCTTCCTGCCTCAGCCTCCTAAAGTGCTGGGATTACAAGTGTGAGCCCACTATACTTGGTCTGAAATTTATTTCTTGAAGAATAAGGCTTGAAAGTTAAAATTACGCCTTGATCTATGAGTTGCTTAATGAATGTTCTGTAAGCAGGTATAAAAACAACATTAATTTCCTTGTACAGCTCCATCAGAGCTCTTAGGTAACCAGGCGCTTTGTCAATGAGACGTAATATTTTGAAAGAAATCTTTTTCTCTGAGCAGTAGTTCTCAACAATGGCCTTACAATATTCAGTAAACCATTCTGTAAACGCATATACTATCATCCAGACTTTTTTTTTGTCTCATTTATAGACCACAGGCAGAGTAGATTCAACATAATTATTAAGGACCCTAGGATTTTCCTAATTATAAATGAGCATTGGCTTTAATGTCAAGTCATCAGCTACATTAGCCCCTAACAAGAGAATCAGCCTGTCCTTTGTAGCTTTGAAGCCAGACATTGATTTCACCTCTTAAGATGTAAAAGTCCAAGATGTGATCTTCCAATATAAGGATGTTTTATTTAGGTTGAAAATCTATTGTTTAGTGTAGCCACCTTTATCAGTGATCTTAGCTAGATGTTCTAGATAACTTGCAGCAGCTTCTACATTAGCACTTGCTGCTTCACATTATATTTTAATGTTATAGATATGGCTGTTTTTCCTTAAACTTCACAAACCAACCTCTGCTAGCATCAGACTTTTCTTCTACAGCTTTTTTACCTGTCTCAGCCTTCATAGAATTGAAGACAGTTAGGGTCTTGCTCTGGATTAGGCTTTGGCTTAAGGGGATGTTGTGGCTGTTTGATTTTCTATTCAGGTCACTAAAAATTTCTCCATGTCAGCAATAAAGCTGCTTTGCTTTCTTATTATTCGTGTGTTCACTGGAGTAGATTTTTAATGTCCTTTGAGAACTTTTCCTTTGCATTTATAACTTGGCTAATTGTTTGGCACAAGAGATATAGGTTTTAGCCTATCTTGGCTTTCAACATGTTTTCCTTAGTAAGCTTAATCACTTCTGGCTTTGGATTTAAAATGACATATATGGAATTCTTCTATTCACTTGAACACTTACAGGCCACTGTAAGGTTATTAGTTGGCCTAATTTCAATATTGTGTCTTGAGGAATAGAGGGCCCCAAGGAGAGGGAGAGAGACAAGGAATGGCCCGTCAGTGGAGCCAGTGTGTCAGAATACACACATTTATTTATTAAGATTGATGTCTTATATGGGCACAGTTTGAGGTGCCCCAAAACAATGACAATGGTAACATCAGGGATTACTGATCACAGATTACCATAACAGATGTAATGGTAATGACAATGTTTGAAATATTGTGAGAATTACCAAAATGTGACAGAGAGACATGAAGTGAGCATATGCTGTTGGAAAAGTGGTACCTTATGAAACACAAAGTATTGCCACAAATCTTTAATTGTAAAAAAAAAAAAATCTGCAAAGTTCAATAAAGTGAAGCTCAATAAAATGAGGTATATGCCTGTGATTACGTATAGTAATAAAGATAAAAACAGATAAAAAGAAAACCAATGAAGAAAGTCAGTACAATTGCAATTTTGATCCTTAAGAAAGTCAACTAAATTAATAAACTTCTAGCCAAACTCATTAAGAAAATTAAAGAATAGACATAAATGACCAGTATCAGAAAAAAGCAGTGATATTAGATTCAACAAACATTGAAAAGATAAGAAAAAGATTTATATATGAACAAATTTATGCTAATATAACAAGATAAAAAGTTTACATGCCTTAAAGATACAAACTACCAAACTCAGCAAAGCTCACTCAAGAAAAAAATAACCTGGGTACCTCTAATTGAATTTTAAAATCTTCTCAGAAAGAAAATTTCAGGCACAAATGTCTTCACTGCTGAATTCTACCAAATATTTTCAATTGTACTTTAACTCTTCCAGAAAATGGAAGAGTAATGAATACTTTCCAACTCATTTTTTAAAGGACTACCTTTCCGTAACACCAAAACCAGATGAAGATATCACAAGAAAAAAAAAGCTACTGACCAATATCCCTCATGAACATAGAAGCAAATATTTTTAAGTAAATTTTAGTAATACGGTTCAACAACATGTTAAAAAATACATCATAATTGAATTTTATCCAGGAAATGAAAATTCAGTCTGAAAATCAATGCATGTAGCTCCCCATGTTAACTAAGTAAGAAAACCTGTATGGTCATCTGCATAGATGTAAAGAAAATATTTGACAAAATTTAATGTTCATTCATGATTAAAATAAAAACTCTCAAAAAGCTAGGAAAAGATTGAACTTCCTCAGCCTGATAAGGGGCATCTTTGAAAAACTCTTTTATCAGTGTCCCACTAACCCTTGCTGGCTTCAGAAGCGGATGTCTGGTAGAGAACTTCCTTAACACCATTCAACAGCTCATGAGGACCACAGGAGGTACCATTGCGATCTCCAGGGAACTCAAAATAAGACTGCTTACAGCTGAAGTTAATGGCCCTAAGTCTCATCTTCTCCAAGGCCTACGTGTCTTCCCAGGGCAGAGAGGCTCAGTGTTTTTTTCACAGCCTCTGCTAACCCTAGAATACAAGCTTCTCATAACAGAGATGATGTCTTTTCTTTTGCTCACTAATTATGCCAAGCATAACACCATGACGTAGCATTTTATCTATACTTACTTACTACATTATTTTTTTTTGGAGGGGAAGGTGTTAAAAGTGAGAAATTAAAATTAAAATGGTTTCCCTTATCACCAACATATCAAACCCTCCTGCCAACTCTTTTGTTTAGGATTGTAGGATTCTTGGACATCAGGGAGGAATAAATAAGGAATGTCTTGGAAGGAGGCCCAAATCACCATTTTCTCACTGAAATTAAATTAAGCTGTTGAAAGAAAACCCATGATCCAGGGTGTAGTCTTTTTTCATCTCCCCTTTAAATACTGCTCTTTTGTTATTAACATACTTGTTCATTTGATTCTTATGATGAAATGTGTATATTTTTTCTTCTAAAGCATATAACAATCATCTAGATGATGATGATGATGATTATTTTTTACTGGAGAAAACGCCTCTTCTTTTGACATATATGCTGTGAACTATCAGTGTCTGCTGACACATTGGATAAATATCGTGATGGAGAAACACTGTAAGAATACTTTGGTGATTGACTTGATACTCAGTTTTCATTTGGCGGTTTTTAGCACTGTAAGATTCTTATTTTATTAGAATTAATTCTATTTAGTGACCCTTCTGCAAGTATATTCTGACTCTTTACAGTAACAGCCAAATACATTTTTAGCCCATTATCTGGTACATTTTATCATGCCATCGGCTACATGAAGAGCTGATATACTCTTAGTGACCTTCACATAGAATTGAGTTTAGAAAGGTACACAAATGGCATACAGTTAATGCTAAAATAAAAAATAAGCATATACATATATATCTATACACACATACATATATGCACACACATATATAACAGGCTTTTAATGTTTTGAAAACTTGGAAAAATGGAAACTGGATTTTAAGAAATTTCAGTAACTAAATAAAACTTCCTTTTTGCTAACTTCAAATCTGTCCTCAGGAGATCCTATTACATGATTTAGGAGAAGAATACATACACACACACACACACACACACATATTTACACTCATATTTGGGATAAAAATACAACCTCAGAAGTTTCCTATTTGAAATAATAACAATTCTTGAAACTGACTGCTATTGTTCATCCCCTCCAGGAATGACCTCCCAGGTTGAGAAAACAAAACCTGTAAAGAAGTCCAAATAATCTACAATAAATTAAATCCTTGCATTCTTGAGAAAGCAACTTGAGATCAGGGAGCAAATTAACATATAACTTCGTCTCCAGATGTACCCTCTTGCATTTTTAAATCTCTGCTGAACCAGCTTTCTAGTTTTAAAAAGGTTGTTTATATTAAGAGCTCTTAAATTATTATATTTAAGGCAGTATTTCTTAAATTCAAAGTTTTTTATTAAAACTAAGTTCAATTATATTTAACATTGATCAGGCTAAACTACAATTGAATCCCTAATTAATGTTTCAAAAATTTAGACCACTTAATGATCATCATCAGCAGGTACTAATAATTCTTGGAGTCCCAAAAAATATCCCAGGCAGTTTTCATGTTGCGTTTCTCTTGGTCTATGGAAACAAGTGGCAAGAGTAGTTGAAAGTAAATGAGCTGTTCTTTCAATTTAATTCAAGATGTTTTCAGTACTCTGAATAAAAGACTTTAGAAACTGTTATTTTTTTCTTCTGATCTTTATAATGCCCCTTGAATTAAAAGCTAAGCTGACACTTTAATTGTGGTCAGGCCAAAGCAGTGTATTCATAGACTGGATAAATGCTAATTTGTCAGCCAGGCTAAATTATGCATGTCCTCCTATCTTTCCATTTCCCATGACTGTTCGCAGTTGGGGGTTGCTTCTCTATCCCTGGTTTCTCTAGAAATCTTTGCAATTGAATCACTAAGATGCTTCCTGTTAGAACTAACTCTCTCTCTCCCTGTCTTCCCTACTACCTCTCCTTATGCTTCTGTCTTCTACAGGAATATTTGTGAATATTGTGCAAGAAGAATACACTATGTGGATTATTTCTAAAATCAAATGTTTGAAATTAAGTTAAATTTCATTTTTATAACAAAGTTCTCAAAGGCACAAAAAAGAAAATAGGCAAAACAGTAATCCACAGCGAAAAACATAGAAAGACTCTTATTTGTTATTGGAAAGAGTAGAGACTTGAACAGATTTTATTTGTAATTTTTTATAACTTTATAATATACTTGTGCAGAATTATATTCTGAGATAAATTTTAATACATTGCTATTTCTATATATGGCTGAGGAAAACCAAGACAAAGGTAAAATAGTAAGTTAATAAAAATCAGCAGTCATCGACTTGTATTGCAAAGAGCCTCAGCAGTCACTGAGTTAGATGAGGGAACTCCAAACAATGGATTCATCCAGAGTCAATTTGATGACTCTTCTTCAAGAGTCTTCAACTGATTTATATATTGGGATTTTCTGTTAGATTCTTAAATAAATCTGATTTATATCTTGAGACTTTCTGTTAGTGTCTTAATCTTACTGCTGCTTTAAAAAGAAACAAAAGTTTTGAAAACCACTGACTTCAACTATAGTTATGCCTACCATAACTACAGTTATGAAGATTACATGAAGATTATACAAGAAGAATGACTGATGCAAATAAATTATTTTTCAGTCAATTCTGAGCCTTCCAGCAAGATAGCTAGCATTTCTTGAAGATGAGGTTTCTGATTTGTTGGTTTTGGTGTTGCTTACTCTGCAGCACAGTGAAGCCTCCAAAAATACTTCCCCCATGTATAAATTCATTTTACTAATCTTAGCCAATATCTTCCTAGATAAAAGGGCCATCAAGATTTCCAACAAGGGTCTTTACCATTTGATTTCCCATCACAGGATGAGTTCTGAGCATAGAAAGCAGCCTGAAGCCCCAGGATTCAGGTCCCCAGATTATGAAGGACTGGACAGGATTCACCCCTGTAAGCAAAGTTCTTTTTCTCTAGTACTGTGGTTTCTGGAAGAAACAGTTGTTTAGAGATAAAAAATCAGGAAATCCAAAATGAATAAACATGTGAAAATGTATAAATTGACTGTTGGTGAAGACTTGAAGATTCTTTCCATATTTTGAGGATGTGGTTAAATATTAAATATAATCAAAATGTTTCTACAATTGCATGGCCATTTCTTTCTGTCTCACGCATACTTTGGCACTGCCAAATTGATGATTTTACCTCTGTGCCCCAGACTCTCAGTTTTGGTTCTGAAGGAGTTAATTTACTACTTATACTCCCTGCTCGTCCTGTGTGGATCTTGTATCATGAGACAATGAAATATTTGACTGTACATGCCACTCAGACTTGACTAAAAAAAGAAACATCACTTTCTTTTCCTAGTCACACATTCACTTAAAAATATATCTCTTCACTTACCATGTACATGACTCAATAAGAAATAAAACATTCTGGGCACCATAAAGTAAAAAGAAAATTTGATACAGCCCTTTACCTGGTTAAGTTTTTAGGACATTATAAAAGTTGGCAAATTCTGGCCTATGGACCAAATCTAGTATGTAGCATGTGTTTGTATAGCTTGGGAACAAAGAATGGTTTTTACATTTTTTAATGTTTGAAAAAAGGAAAAATATTATAGATGAAAATGATTCAAAATTAAAATTTAGTGCCTATAAAATTTTCTTGGAGCTACACTTACTAATTTAGGTATTGTCTATGTGTCTGCTTTCACATAATAATCAAAATTGATTAGTTGTAATGGAGACCTTATGGCCCACAAAGTCTAGAATATTTATTTTACAGAAAACATTTACCAACCCCCAGAATAGTGAATTTCTTTATTTATAGCTGAATTTCAACCTGAATTTTGCATCATTTACTCAATTTCCCAATTTGGATGTCAGTCTGGGTGCCATGTTTTCTCTGGTGGCTGTTCTTCTAACTTCTTGATAAGATTATCTTTTTCTCTCTAGACATAGTAGCCCCTAAGTTGGTGTATGCTAGCTTTTTGTGCTGTCATTTAAGAAAGAAAAAAAAAATGTATGAACAAAACAAGTGAAAGAATACCAGCTTCCTTTGCTATGGGAAGACATTGATTTGGAGCTGAGATTTAAGAATATACCCAGATTTAGGCCTGGAATAGCCTAATATTTTCTGTTTCTCCCTTTTTGGAAAAACCAAGACATTTTCTCTCCTTTTCCTGTTTTATAGTTCATGTGCAACAGCTTGTCCATTGTTCAATAGTCTTGTTTGCTTCAGAGATGTCGGAAGTTACACCTTGAAGGATATTTAGAGAAGAGGAAAATCAATTTGGCAGTGATTTAAGAGGTTCCTTAGGATGCACTGAGGCCCATCTTTTTTGTTCCTTGATGGCTTAAGATACAGTTTTGCCATCTGATATAGGACTACTTACTAACCTATGATTTAGTAGCAGATATTTTAGTGGTTTTTTTTTTGTCATCCAGACACTCCCTGTCCTAAAGTAATGCTTGATTAAAATGAATCTCGTTTCCTAGAGAAATCAGCAAGGCACTGCAGATTAGCTATTTGTAAACTCCTTCTGAATCTATCTATAGCACAGTGAAACAGGAATTAGAAGCAATATGACTATACTCTGGAGCATTTTCTTTAGGTGTTTCATCCACAGAAACAGCTTTGGAGCTGTGAAAGCGCTTCTGTAAGTGTTTTGAATTTAAATTCATGCAATGTGCTAATTATTTACTCCATTTATAGAGTGTTTCTTGGCTCACATACTTTTTGTATGATTTTATATATGTGTGTTATATATATAGATATATGGCATTCTAAATAAATATTGGCTAGTGGATCAAGCTTTATAGTGCAACTAGCACTTATTGTTTTCCTTAAATGGGATACTATTCATAAACTTTATACATGTATCTTTCATTTTTATTTAAAGGATTATAGAAAGTCCAGTGCTCATTGCAAATAAAATATTTGTGATGGTGAAGGATTAATTACTAAAGTGTTTTATACTTTAGTAATTACTCCTTTACACTACTGATTTTACATTACATGTTTGTTTACTATCTGTCTCCTTCATTAGAATGTAAGTCCCATGAGTAGGGTGTTCAATTTGTTCATCACTGTATCCCCATCACCTAAAACCATGCCTGATACATAGGGTGTGACCAATACTTATTGAATGAGAAAATTGTCTAGCACAACTCAATCTGTAAGAGCTGGAATAGAGAGAATAACATATAGTGGATAATACGAATTATCTGCAGAAATCACTTTAAATGTCTTCATAATTTCAAGTTGATAAAAGGAAAGAAGATCTAAGCCCATTTTGACAATAAGAGGAATCTGTAGCTGTATCAGTGATAGTAACATCTGAGCAAAGAATATGTTTACATAGAAGTCAGGAAAAGGGAGCCTCTAGGGTAAGACTGTCACAGTATTTTACTTCACTGTGAGGGTGAAATTCAATGGCCAGGGATCTTGAATAAGCAGACTCCTCTTCCTACCAAAGGAAGTAAATTTCTGCAGCCACTAAGATCATGCAACCAAATCTCTATACTCTGACTTTATTCTCATTACCAGAGTTTTCATTATAATTGAGCTTGCTCTTAAATGAAGGGACAAGTCTTACCAGTAGATTTGGGCTGAATTGGCCAGTCTTCTTGATATCACTACAAATACATAAATCAGCATTCTTTTTAACTCTATGTGAGTTTGCTTAGTGTTTCCTGAAACTGACCACTCCTGGGTACTCTGAGCGTAATGTTTTGATTGTTGTCCCTTTGCTGCCTTAGAGACTAATCAGTTTTCTCAGGTTAGAGAAAACTATCTCCAGTTTACTATTTTCTATCTCCTGGAGGACAGAGATCTCCATAATACCAGAGTTTAGTATGTTATTGGTATTATCATAGTGAGATTCAGCTACATTAGGCTGGGTTAACCAGAAAACAAAACAACACCACAAAGTCAAACCGAAGGAAAACAAAAATTTTTGAAAAGACACAGTGGCTTAAGACAATTCTAATTTTTCTCTTGTTTAAGCAAAGTCACATGTCTAGGAGACTCTGTGGGTAACTGATCTCCATGGGACAGCTTAGTGATTTGGCTGAGAAAGTCTGAACCATCCTAAAGCCACAAAATCTGGAACTTGCTGGCCAGCCAAGTGGGGAGACAGATAATATGCTGGCTTGAAAATGCTGTCATGCAAAAGAAAGACTCGTTACATCAACTCATATTTCATTCGCCAGAAAAAGTCAAACTGACCATCTGTATCTAAATGTGTTTGAGAAGTACAATTCTCTTGTGGAAGGCAAAGGAGTACTGGAAAAGTTGGTGAACAACACTTATATCTACTACATGTTAAAAGAAAGAGTTAATTCGAATGTGCAACTTAAAAAGTCAGCTTGCAAGATATTTAACAGCTTAACATTACTATTTTGAAAAAAAATGCGGGATTTTTATGTATTTTATATATATATATGTACATACACTCACACACATATATACACATACACATATATATCCACACATATATGTATGTATGTATGTAGGTATGTGACATTATATTCACTCTACTGGTAACTTCTCAATGATTTATCACCCGCTCTACTGATACCTAGAACTCATAAGGATCTCAGTAAACTAGTTTAATCAAATACTATAGTTGGGAACATTTTAAAATATTTTTTTCTTTATGATTTTATAAAACATCCTTAATCTCTATTTAGAATTTGAATCACTTGAATGTGGCAGAATGACTTAATTTCTCCCCCTGTAGTTTCATCTTCACTAATGAGAAGTCATTTTCACTTCTCTTAGCAAAAGGACAAGGCAGGAACATTCCTTCCTGAAACCCAAGGCTTTAAGTCTTCCAGAAAAATATAAAGACATGTCTATTTTCCCAGCTTTTAGAGAAGAGGAGTTGGATTATTCAAGAGAGGAAAAGGTGTGCTTCAACACTGAGAGGAGGAGCTTAAACTCAAGTCTTGGGAGCCATGGTGGTTTTTCTTTGCTAAGATACACAGCAGGGATTGGAGGCTGTGCGCAACAGACCACCATGCCTTAGAATGCACAACATGGACTTGGACAAAGATGATCTCAGCATCAAAAATGATGGACTAAAGACCAGAACCCCTCCCTTCATTTTCTTGGGAGAGTATGTCTCCTAAAACCTTCTGTAGGGATCTCTATGTCATATGTTACACATTTCATCATAGAGAGTCAAAAATTTTTACTTGATAAAGAAAAATAAAGTAATTGGATACTTTTTATGAGAAATTGTAAAGGAGCAAATGCATAGCATTGCAAAATAAGCAAGCTTAGTTCTTTGTGTGAATGTAGTTTTCCATAACTTGTGTGTATGCTATTAGTAAGTAGAGTTTTTAAATCATTTTACTAGCCTGTGTTCTAACTCTACTCAACTATTTCCGAGAAGTGAGACATTTTAAATCTCTTTGAATTTATTTAGATTTTAGTTGTCTTCTAAACAGCAGCAGTATGTGTGTGTGTGTAGGGGGGTCAATTTCAAATTTTTATTTTTTTCCTAACTGTATTGTAGTGATTTAAGGAAGCACCTTCAATGCATATGAATAATGAGGTTCTAAAAATCACTGTTATTGCTGCACAAAGGGAAACATTGAGGACAAGAAGAATTAGAGAATTGGGATAGACTCTGGCTGCATCTAATCATGTGGAGAACTGGTGCTCTTCCTTGATGATCAACTTAGTATGAATAAAACCCTTGCTCAGATTTGACTGATGATGCTACTTTCTATTCCTTTTTCCTCAGGCCCCTCATTGGAGACGTTCCATAGTTCAACTGCAGAATTTATTCTTTATTTTATTAGTGGGAAAGGAATAGTTTTTAGGCCTGTAATTTCTAATGTGATTCATTATAGGACTAGGAAGATTGGGCTTCATGAAGACTGGTCTGGCATTGATCAATTCTTAACCATCAAAGAGACTTGATTCTCCAACTATATCTGAGTGCCATTCTGAAGTGTAAACCACAGACAGTCTTCTTGGGATGTATGAAACCATCACAAGGACAGAGGTGAAAACTGAGAAAGAATTCATTCGGCCAACAAATATGTATTCACAAACTACTTATTCAGAATGATGTGGCTGCTGAGGACATGATAGTGAATAATATAACACAGGTCCTATATCCATTGGGCTATGTTTTAGTTGCTTTTGTGGGGAAAAACAGTAAACGTAAAATTTTATAGATAAGTTTTATGAGAGTGAGTTGACAGATGTATTAGTCAGGGTTCTCTAGCGGGACAGAACTAATAGCATATATGTCTATTAGTATGCTATTGATATATATGACATATATATGGAGAATTGACTCACACTATCACAAGGTGAATTCCCGTGATCAGCCTTCTGCAAGTTGAGGAGCAAGGAAGCCAGTAGTAGCTCAGTCCCAAACCTCAAAAGTAGGGAAGCCAACAGTGCAGCCTTCAGTCTGTGACCAAAGGCCCCAAGAGCCCCTGGCAAACCACTGGTGTAAGTCCAAGAGTCCAAAAGCCAAAGAACTTGGAGTCTGACATTCGGGGCAAGAAACATCCAGCATGGGAGAAAGATGGAGGCCAATTGGATTGTGCCCACCCACATTGTTAGTGGGTCTTCCTGAGGGTGAATCTTCCTCTCCCAGTCAACTGACTCAAATGTCAGTCTCTTCTGGCAACACCCAGAAACACCCAGATAGACCCTGAAACAATACTTTGCGTCCTTCAATCCAATCAAATTGACACTTAATATTCTTTTAATATTAGTGAAAGTGAGATGTAATGGGTAGAGATCAGATAAGGAAGCTCACCTAGCCTTAACTTTGCTAAGGAGCTGTGTGATCTGAAGAACTTAGCTTAGCTCGGATGAATATTTCTTATCTATAAAATGAGAGAGCTTGGCAACATGATCTGTACAGGTACTTCTAAGAACATGTAAGTCCAATCTTAAACAAATTAAGTTAATATATGTAAATCTCTTAGAACAAAGTTTGCAAGAATGTAAGTGCTTTCGGAGTTTTAGTTGTGATATGAAAATGATTATAATTTTCCTTTTAATCTGTATTCCTTGCCCTGTCTTGCATAGTTTTAATGTAAAGTAGGCCATTCTTCCTAAAACTCTCAAAGATGTTATCTGTGAGATAATAACAGAAATATAATTAGCTCTTACTAAGTATGTTGAAATTAGCCAAAGACTTTTAGAAAATCATTGAAAGGATTTTTTTTTTTTAAATAAGGGGTAATTCTTTCTCAGTGATACCTATAAGTGTATAAATGATCAGATTTTAGGTTGGTTAAAAAAATTCTCATTTCATTGTTGCATATTTTGTGTCTAGTATAATGTGCAATAGGTCAGATGTTAATAAACTAAGTTTTGATATCAGATATAACTGTGCTATGTATAGTAATATAACGTTTATTGAATGACTCTTATTCTGGGGGAAGATACTTTGTCTTGTGTTTAGCCTTTTGTGATTTTGACACAATTTTAACACATTTTAAATGAACGATATTCTTTTTTTCTTTTTTTTTTTTGAGACAGAGTCTCGCTTTGTTGCCCAGGTTGGAGTACAGTGGTGCGATCTCAGCTCACTGTAAGCTCCACCTCCCTGGTTCACGCCATCCTCCTGCCTCAGCCTCCTGAGTAGCTGGGACTACAGGCGCCCACCACCATGCCCGGCTAATTTTTTGTATTTTTAATAGAGATGGGGTGTCACCGTGTTAGCCAGGTTGGTCTTGATCTCCTGACCTCATGATCCGCCCACCTCAGCCTCCCAAAGTGATATTTTTAACAATAATAAATAATAATAAAATAATAGTACAAAGCTACCATAGATTTAGTGTTAAATATGTACCAGAATAGTACTAAGAAGCTTACTCACATTATCTCATTAATCCTGAAAGTTGTTATTGTGTCAGTTTTACAGACTCTGAGATGATTTACTAATTAAAAACTTGACCAAGGTAGCAGAGCTGGGAAAGAGAAAGGCCGGGCTCCTGGGAATAATTAATGCGCTGCACTGTGCCTCTGTTCTGATGACCAGAATAAAACTGTCTTGTTTAGGTGAAATAGTCTTTCAAAGCACTGTTTTATTAAAAACGCAAATATTTAAGATTTCTACATCTGTATTCATAAACTAAGTACTTCTCTAATTTTCAATAAGCTTTTTTATTTTAGAATAGTTTTAAATTCTAGTTTTAGATGGAGAAGTTAACAAAAATTATACAGAGATTTCTCATACACCCAACACTGTTTCCCCTATTGTTAACATCTTACATTATGGTACATTAGTCACAGCTAGTAAACTGATATAAACACATTATGATTAACTAAAATCCATACTTAATTTATATCTCCTTAATTTTAACCTAATGTCCTTTTAATATTTCTGTTTTAAGATCCCATTCACATACCAAATGACATTTTGTCATCTTGTCTCCTCTGGCTTCTCTTGGCCATGGCAGTTTCTCAGTTATTTCTTGCTTTTGTTGGCCTTGATACTTTTGAAGAGTACTGGTCAGGTATTTTGCAGAATGTCTATTCGCTGTGTTTATTTGATTTTTTTGTTTGCTTTTTGTGATTTGACTGTTTTATGGGTTTGGGGGAGGAATACCACAGAATTAAATTTACTTTCCTATCGCTTCGTGTTAAGAGTACATTGCTAGGCTAGCAACATGACTTATTGATGTTAACTTTAATCATCTGGTGGAGGGAAGAGTTTGTTAGGTCTCTTCAGTGTAAAGCTAGTAATTTTTCTCTGTTTGTATACTCCCCTTTTTGGAAGGAAGTCATTGTAAGCAGCCCATATTACGGAAGTTTTGCTTCACTTCCTGGAAAGAAGAGTACTTACATAAATTATTTGGAATTATTTTGCATGGGTAATTTGTTCATTCTATACCATTGATTTATGTATTTGTTTGTTGTTTGTTCATATCAGTATGAACTCGTGGCTATATATTTTATATATTGTATTATAATTCAATACTATATATATTTTTCTTGCTCAAATTATTACAATTTTATTCGTGGGAGCTTTTTCAGTTGTCTCAAGTTTCTTTGACATACACTCATCATTATATTTATTTGTTTGTTTTAGCATTTGCTTACTTTCTGGCACTATAAGATGCTACAGTCTCATCTTGTATATTTCTTCCCTCAGTTGTAGAGTAAGACATTTCTCTGAGGAATCTAGTTCTTTTTACTGAAGAATTGTATCAGAAACCAACATCTGAGTGCTGTGTGTGTTCGTTGCTATTGGGGTGTTGTTGCTTTTCAGCCCTCTCAACTGACAAAGCAAGGAAATATGTATATACTGATCCAATTATATACACATATCTATAAACATTTTCTATATATAACCTTCTATAGTTATATTAAGCTAAACATGAGTTCATGCTCATATCTCCAACTGTAATCATTATTGCATAGATCATTTTAACTTTGTCCTCTTACTTTTCTGTAACCTCCCACTTCAACAGTGATAAACTTGACTTCCATTAATTTACTTGTTTGATTCCAGCATATGGAATTCATATGTGTATAGCTGCATCTCAATTCATATGTGTATAGCATAATCAGAACTTTTAACCTGTACTCCTATGGGAAATAACTTTATCAACTAGAGAACAGAGCTTATGGACAGTTGCTTTTGTCTTTAGTCTTACAGACTAGTCATTTCCAAAATTACTTAGGACAGCATCCTTTAGTGAGGATATTTTATACATTTGTAATAGTTAGATTCTTTCTGAGTTTATATTCCAACCTGGAACTTCCTGATCTCTGAAATAAATTTTAAAAATTTGAATAAATGTAGGTTTATTTTTTGTTCAGTAAAGTACTCTGGGTGTCATAAATGCAGAATGTTAAGTATCCACCCTGACATTTTCAAACCAAGTAGTTTCTCAGCTCTCAAAAAATCCATGTTTTACTTATCCAATCCTCTCTACTCCCTAAACTCTAAACACTGATCTGCTTTGTGTCTCTGAAGTTTTATATTTTCCGAGATGTCAGGTAAATGAATCACACAGTGTATTTATTTCCTTTTCAGAATTTCACTAAGCAATGTACACTTAACATTTATCATCTTTTTTTGTGACTTGATAGCTCATTCCTTTTTGTTATTGAATAGTATGGATGTAGCACTGTTTGTTTTTTCTTTCATCAATTGAAGAACATCTTGCCTCTTTTCAATTTTTAGTGATTATAAATAAAGATGCTATAATCTTTTGCATGCATTATTTTGTGTGGTCATTAGTTTCAAACCAGTTGGATAGATACCTAGGAGCATAATTGGCAGAATGTATGCTAAGGCAATGTTTAGCCTTGTAAGACACCACCAAATTGTATTCCAAAGTGACTGTAAATGTTGTAAAGGCAAAATTTTTGTCAGGAAGGTGTCTGGGATAGAGATAGAATAGGTTTAAAAGGAGATGCTTATACCTTTCTATTCTGTAGAACAGATTATAAGAATATGAATTATCTGTTTTTTTGAAAAGTTGAAAGAACTGAAATAGCATCTCGTTCCAGATAATTTTCTTTCTTTTTCTCTTCTCCCTCTTCTCTTCCTCCTTATTTTTCCTCTGCACTTGCTTGCTGTGTATTTACAATTTCTTTGTTCTCGTTCAGATGTTGACGCATATGTTGTGTCCTTCAAAAGATCCTTCTCAATTCATGATGTAAGTGGTTGAATTATAGTTAACCTCTGGTGTATGAAGTTCCTTTTCTTTCTTTTTTTTCACAGTGGTGTTGCTGATTGTTGAGTTGCTTTTGATTTTCCTGACTGTTCAGTGATAATTTAAGTGGGAACATGAGTGTCAGTCTCAATCAGTTTCTGCCACATTCTGATACAAACTGTATATCTGACCAAGCAGAGAATAAAAAAACATGTATCTTTTTCAATACGTTCTATTTTGCTATGATTTTGGATACATGATATAAAGCAGTTTTGGACATGTGTGAAATAAGACAGCTTAATTCTACTTTTTGTCTTTGATTGATTATCATTTCTTTTATGATGCCATTATAAAGATCTTATTTGATCTTTTCCTTTTTCTATCTATACTTTGTCTCTTGTTTGCTGCTTTAATCTGTGATGGGCGAAGATATGGCTCAACAAGTATCAAGATTAAATAAGAAGCACGTAATATCTAGTCATCTTAAATGCCACCATATCCTATCTATGTTCATCTCAGCAGCACTGAAAAGTAGAAATTTTTTCTCCAGTCTTATAGACAAGGAAATTGAATGAAATTCATAATATATTTTCAAATGTTATAAATAAGAAGTAGCAGAACTGGAAATCCAGCAGAGATTGTGTTTTTCCAAAAGCTGACATGCGGCCCATTTCTCCATTTTTTTTTTCATGCGAAAATCCTAAAGAATGAAGTACAAAGCTTTAATATAGAGACTTTTGAAAAACTCTGTTATTTAATGGCTTCTTTTCTCTATATTCTTTCTGCTAAGAAATCCTGGAGGATGGAATCTACCAAATGTTTGACCTTTGAAATGTAGGTTTAACTGAATTTTCTTTTTCTACACTTCTTTACTTGCTTTCCCATTTATGAACATGTAAAATTCCTCTTCCATGCAATTTTCATTGAAGAAACAGCTACTGAATTGGATTTCTGATTTATAAAGCAAGTCCTTTATGTTCTTCAAAGAGCTTACTCCAAATGACCTACTGATAACATAACCCTGTTGTAAAATAATTTATTATAAAGGTCTGAAACGAGAGCTTTCCACCCTATCAGCTAGACGCATGTGCCCTAGTGATATAATCCCTCTCGGGAGGTTTTGAGCATCTTTGGTTCATTTTGGTCTATAGCTTTTACCATGCAATCTATATTTGTGTTTTCGTAACTGCCTCAGACTATACTATTGCCTCCAGAGACAATCTCAAATTAGAAAAAAAAGTGTTACTAAAAAAAATCTTCACACTTTCTGAGTTTTTCTTGTTTCAATGTGAAATATTTCTGCTTTTGGGCAGTTATGTTTGACTTATCAAGTAAGAAGATGACAACCTGACTTATCAAGTAAGAAGAAGATGCATAAACCAAAATTTTATAATAGTATTGTACTGCATGGGACTGTAAAATTTAGTGAAATTTCAGAGAAGAACTATTGTCACTTTATTCTGGATGAAAAAGCTTAATATATCTAAAGGCTGCTTTTCTTTGAAGATACATTGTAATTATTATAAAAATAGATGTAATGAACAATAGCATTTTTTTTAAACACTGGTAAAATATAATGTATAGATAGCAAAATTCATCATTTAAAGTATGCAAGTAGATGTTGGTAAATTTATGTAGCCAAATAACTACCACCTAAATCACTGGCAAATTTCCATCATCTAAAAAGTGTTTCTGGCTATCTTCCGCTTACCTCACCCTTGGCCTCTTATCTACTTTCCATCATTATAGTTTTGGCTTCTTGAGTTTCATAAAATGAAATCATACAGCATGTAGTATTTTGTGTCTGATTTTTTTCAGTCACCAAAGTGCTTTTGAAATACACCAATGTTGTATGTTTTAGTAGTTCATTCTTTTTTATTGCTCAGTAGTATTCTATTGTTTGAGTTTGTTTATTCATTCACAAGTAAGTGGACATTTTGTCTAGTTCCAGTTTGGGGCTACTGTGATTACAGCTGTTATGAACATTCACAAACAATTTTCTATGATAGTATGTTTCACTTTTTCTTGAGAATATCTAGAAGTGGAATGACTGGATCTTAATGATAAATGTATATTTATCTCTGCATATTAAAAAAATACCTGCCAAAGTATTTTCCAAAAGGTCTGTACCATTTTGCACTCTTACTAACACCAGTGTGTTTGAGTTGTTCCTTATCTTTGCTATCATGATTAATTTTATGTGTCGACTGGGCTAAGGGATGCCCACATAGCTGGTAAGAATTTATTTCTAGGTGTGTCTGTGAGGGCGTTCCTGAGAGATATTAGCATTTGAATTGATAGACTGAATAAAGATTATCCTTATCAATATGGGTTGGCACCATCCAACCTTTAAGGGCCTAGATAGAACAAAAAGGCAGAGGAAGGATGAATTGGCTGTCTCTTCTTGAGCTGGAACATCCATTGTTTCCTGCCCTTGGTCATCAGTGCTCCTAGCTCTTGGGCCTTTGGACTCACACCTGCACTTGCACCATTGGCTTTCCTGGTTCTCAGGCCTTCAGGCTTGGACTGGAACTACGTCACCAGCCTTCTAGTCTGTAGTTTGCAGATGACATATTATGGGACTTCTTACCCTCCACAATCTCATGAGCCAATCCCTCATAATAAATCTTTTTCTATGTATCTATAGATTTTCCTTTTGGTTTTGTTTCTCTGAAGAACCCTAATACGCTTGCCAACAATTAGCAATGTCATTACATTTAATTTTAACTTTTCTATTGTATATATGGTAGTATCTCGTTGCAATTTTAATTTGCATTTTTTAATAACATAATATTGAACATTGTTATATACTTATATGCCACTTACATATCTTATTTTCTGAAGTATTTGTTCAAATTTATGCCCATTTTTAACAAGTTCATTAGTTTCCTAATATTGAGATTTAAGAATCCTTTGTGTTCTGAATACAAGTTCTTTGTCAGATACATAATGCGCAATTATTTTCTTCCAATCCATAGGATGCCTTGTCATTTTCTTAATGGAGTATTTTGAAGAGCATTTAAACAAAATTTATGAAATCTAATTTGACAATTATATTTCTTTTAAGATTTATGTTTTTGTAGCCTATTTAAGAAATATTTATATAACCTTATGATAGAAAGACACTCTGCTCTTTTTGTTCTAGAAATTTTAGACATATGATACATTAAAGTTAATATTGGTATATAATGTGAAATAAGGGCCATAATTCATGTTGCTCCTCTCCCCCTTTTTGTTGCATATAAGTTCCAGTGGTCTGACTATTGAAAAACTCTCATCGTCTTATTACCTCCAACTTGGAGTTTTCTTTGTAGGAAGGCTTTTAAATAAGAGTTCAATTTCCTTATACATACAGCTTTTTCACATTACTTTTTCTTCCAGTGAACTTCTAATTTATGTTTCTTAAGGTCTTTGTCCACTTTACCTAAGTTTTCAAGTTTTGAGGCATAAAGATGTCCATAACATTTCTTTATTATTTGTGAACTTTTCTATTCTTCCCTGATACTGCTAATTTGTGTTCTTTTTTCTTAATCAGTCTGGCTAGATATTTATAAATTTTATTGATATTTTCCAAGAACCAACTTTTGCCTTCAGCAACTTTTTTCTATTGCTTTTCTGCTTTCTATTTTATTAACTTGTATTCTTTTATTTATTATTTATCTTCTTCCACTTATTTTGTGAATAATTTTCTCTACTTTTTTCAGTTTCTTATGTATAAGCTTACAACATTTATTTGATATGTTTATTTTCTAATGTAAGCTATGATACTATTAATTTCCCTCTAACTACTGTTCTTTGTGTGAGAAACACATTTGATATTTTTATTTTCATGTCATTCCAAATATTTTCTAATTTGTATTGTGATAGCCATTTCAATTTATGATTTGTGCATTTTAAAATTGATACAAATATATTTTTTCTTATTAATTTCTAATTGAATTTGATTATGGCCAGATAATATCATATATATGATTTTAATAGGGTTAAATTTATTCAGATTTGCTTTATAAGCCAAAACATAGTGTATCTTGGTGAATATTCAATTAGAAAGCATGTGTATTTTTTTGTTGTTGGGTAGAGTGTTCTGTATGCTGATTAGATAAAATTAGTTAAGAGTATTGTTAAAGTATTCCGCATTTTTATTGAAATTTTTGGCTAGTTTTTCTATCACTTTTATCTGTTGCTGAGAACAAGCTGAAATCTTCAACTATAATTGTGATTTTGGACCAGGCACACTGGCTCATGCCTGTAATCCCAGCACTTTGAGAGGCCGAGGTGGGTGGATTAACTGAGGTCAGGAGTTTGAGACCAGCCTGGCCAACATGGTGAAACCCGTCTCTACTAAAAATACAAAAATTAGCCCGGCGTGGTGGCATGGGCTTGTAATCCCAGCTACTCAGGAGGCTGAGGCAGGAGAATCGCTTGAACCCGGGAGACAGAGGTTGCAGTGAGCCGCAATTGCACTACTGCACTCCAGCCTGGGCGACAGAGCCAGGCTCCATCTCAAAAAAAAATTGCGATTTTGCATATTTCTCTTTTAGTTCTTTCAGTTTTTGTTTCATGTATTTTAAAATTATACTATTAGGCGCAGGCATATTTAGGATTTTTATGTCTTGGTGAATCAACTCAATTATCATTGTGAGATGATTCCCTTTACACTGGTAATATTCTTTATTCTGAAGCTGTAAAATAATTTTTTGGTTACATAGTAGGTGAATATATTTATGGGGTACATGAGATGTTTTGATACAGGAATGCAATCGGAAATAAGCACATCATGGAGAGCAGGGTAGCCATCTCCTCAAGGATTTGTCCAAGTGATATTTTGCATTGTATATATTTGTACATTTTTAAAGTATTAACTTATTTATATCTGTACTCTTAATTTGGGATTCATGTAGACAACATACAGTTGAATCTCATTTATTCAGTCCAACAATTTCTCTATTTTAATTGGAATGCTTAGGCCATTTAAATTTAATGTGATTATTGATATGTTTAATTTTAAATGTACTATCTTACATTTATTCATTTTTTAGTCATTTTTACTCTTTTCCTGCTTTCTTAGGGATTAATCATTATTTTATGATATTTTGTCTCCACTATAGGCTTTTTTTTTTTTTATTATACTTTAGGGTTTTAGGGTACATGTGCACAATGTGCAGGTTTGTTACATATGTATCCATGTGCCATGTTGATTTCCTGCACCCATTAACTCGTCATTTAGCATTAGGTGTATCTCCTAATGCTGTCCCTCCCCCCTCCCTCCACCCCACAACAGTCCCCGGAGTGTGATGTTCCCCTTTCTGTGTCCATGAGTTCTCATTGTTCAATTCCCACCTATGAGTGAGAACATGCGGTGTTTGGTTTTTTGTCCTTGCGATAGTTTACGGACATGGATGAAACTGGAAAACATCATTCTCAGTAAACTACCACTATAGGCTTTTTAACAGATATCGCTTTGTTTTATATTTTAGTTGTCTCTATAGGTTTTGCAACTATGCATCTTTAACTTATCATTGCCACTTTAACATTTCACTTCAAATAGCATTTATATAACTTCCATATCTACACTCCCTGACTTGATGCTAATATAGCCATACATATTAAGTCTACATATGATATAAACCTCTCAATATGCTGTTATTATTTTTGCCTTAAACAGCCAGCCATCTGGCACTGCTCACTCTTTTGGGAAGATTCAGATTCCCATCTGGCATCATTTTCCTTCTTTCTGTAGGGGGTCTGATGGCAATAAAGTTGCTCACCTTTTTTCTTTTTGATTTTGGTCTGAAAAGTCTTCATTTTGCCTCATTTATGAAAAAAAATTTTTCATTAGGTATAGAATTGAAGGTTAACAGATTATTTTATCCTATTAATTTAAAGGCAGCATTTCTTATCTTCTAGACGTTTCTGACAAAGTTTCTGCATAGTTTCTGACAAAGTTGTGTGGATTTGATATCATTTCTGATGTTATCATTACTTCTTTGGCTTTCCCTGTATCATATGTTTTTTTCTGGCAGCTTTTAAGATTTTCTATTTGCCATCATTTTTAAAATGCAATTTTAATGCACTGTGGTATACTTGTATGTTCATTTTTCTTGGAGTCTTTTGAGATCCTAAGGATCTGAAGATTTATATTCATTATCACTTCTGAATACATTTCAGCCATTATTTTTTCAATCTTTTTAAACTGTCTCCTCACACCTTCTCCACCTACTAATCATTCTCTATGCTTTTGGGGTTCCAATTGCACATTTGTTAGCTTAATATTGCTTCACAAGTTGCTGATAATCTGTATATTTTTTTCAATGTGTTTTTGCTCTAAACTACATTTCGCTTAGTTTCTATTGATATGCATTGATTAACTATTCTTTTCTTCTGTATCTTTTAATTTTTCTTCTTTAATCTATTGATCCTCTCCAGTATATTTTTATTTCCAATATATGTTTTTCATTGTTAGTAGTTCCATTTTTTTTTTAAAAAAAACTGTTTCCCTCTTTATCATGTGTACATTTTCCTTTATAATCCCGAGCATATTTATAGTATTTTCAATTTTTGTTTTATAGTCTCTTCTAATGATCTCCTTCATTGTTGGTTCTGTTTGTTTATTGATATTATTATATTCCACCTGTCATATTTTCTAGCTTCTTTATATGCCTAAAAATTTTTGATTGTGTGTTCTATCTAACACATTTTATGTTGTAGATTACTGGATTTTGTTGTATGCCTTTAAAAAGTATTGAGTTTTGCTTAGCATTAACTTGAGCTATTTGGGATCAAGGTGATCCTTTCAAAGTTTTCTTGTAAGCTTTGTTGAAGTTAATCCAAAGCAGTTTTTAGTCTTTTGTTCTTTTAGCCCATGACTAGAGTAAACCCTCCTTAGACTCTACTCAACACTCTATGAGTATATTATGAGACTCATCCCTTCTGACTGATTGGAATGCAAAATGTTTTCAGCTCTGTGAACCTAGGGAATTATTCAGCCTGTTTCCTGGTATCCCCCCCACCTCCCCAGTCTTAGTGAGTTTCATTCCACATGAGTTTAGACACAGAGTTGAAGACTTGAGGGACCCTTCTACAGGTGTCAATAACCCTTCTTTTATCCAGATCCCTTTACTTTTGTACTTTTAATTATTATATATTTTCAAATTTTATCTGAAAATTAAGATTGGCTTCTGAAAGAATTAGATGCTACACACATCTGATTATCTCTTCATTTGAAAGTTATTACAAAAATTTGATTTTGCATGCATATATTCATGTGTATGTGTACACTGCATGCACACACTGTATGTGCATATGCTCACTCTCTTATGCTTACACAAAATATTTTACAATCCAAAGCAATAATAAAATAAAGGAAGAATTACTTTTAGAGATGATTCTTTGCAATTTTGATTTTAAGTTTTCAGTGGAAATATATTAAACTATGTGAATGAGCTATAATGAGCTCAGTTGTGAATTGGCATATTTCTGATCTGTAACTTTTATGAAAGGAGGAGGATACACAAGGTAGAGTAAATGCAGACGTGTGTATCATGTAGATGAATACTGGGCTTTCCAACATTAATCTGCCATCTCCTTCAGTAACTTTTCCCCTGGCAAAAGATGGGTGAATTGGTCTTAAATCTCAGTTGTCAGGATGAAGGGATCGCCAGCAGCATTTCTTCTCATCTTTAAATACAGATTCTGTTGATACACTGACAGGCACTTATGTCTGTTTCAAAATATTGAAAAGGGTCGTTCTCAGCTAAACCAGAATTTGCCTAATTGTTCTTGCTTTCTGCCCCTGGGATTTGAGACAGCAACAATGTGTGGCTAAGCAGTATAAAGCTTTCCTAACAAGTTCTGCAACTTCGTGACCCTGCTGACAAATGACCTTTCAACGCTCTACTGTCAAATTCCTAAACAAGAGCTTTTTCCCTCAGTGTGAAAAGTTAGAATCATTAGGAGTGTGAAACTTTGTGGAAATCTCTAATGGGGTTTTGGGTTTTCAACAAAATAAATTACCACTTAGTTAAATATTATCTCCTCTCATACTCCGTCTCCACTGCTTTAATTGTAATTTTTCTAAAACCATAATACTCAAGGCAACATCTACTTACCTAAAGCATTTTTTCATAAGACTTACTGTATATGAAATAGCTTCTTACCTCACTGCTATGAGGTGAAGGTAGCAGATATAAGTGCATGGATCCTTTTAAATGCAAAGAGGTATATTTAATACCTACTATTTAACTACTTCCTAAAAAACAAGGACGATGAACTTCATTGTTATTAACAAAGAAAAGAATACTGGTACACAAGTCTCTTCAGTGAGACATACAAATAAGACTACAATAACCTTTGTAATTGATACACATGAAATGGTATTGTGCATACACATACACATGCACACACAAAATCAAAATTTCACTAATTCATTCTTGTAGCAGCAAAAACGAGACTGAGTTCATAAAGTTAAAATTATAGAATATTCTCAAAGTAAATTGGATTTATTAATTTAATTTCATAATAAAGATGCAAATTTACTTAATGTTATACTAGACTTCTGAAGACTCAGTAATAGTAGTGTTGTTGTTCTTGTTGCTTTCAAGTGGTTGGTTCTGAGGCTATGTATTCTTTTATGTAGGTTAATTTTTTTTTTACAGTATCATTAATACTATCAATTTGTTTAATGTCTCTTTCTTTTAATAAACCTCTTCTGATAGTGTGAATGCATTTGCTTCAAATGAATTACCTTGATGATTTTCACAATAACGCATGCCCTGAAAAAAAACTTACAGCTGTTTTTCTTAAAATGGGGTTTATTTTCTCCAAGAAAGGAATAAGTTTGGTAGAAGGGAGAAAAGCAATACCCTGTAAAATAGGAAAGAAAAAGGAAGGAAAGAAGAAGCACCAACAACTTTAAATTTTGTAGGTTAACAGATTAATCACTTAAACAGAGAAAACACTCAAATGCTAATTGATATATACATTTTTGAAGGACTGGCATACAAAAATTTGTGGCTGCCTTATATATGTAATAGTTATTTTATTTTTTCCTGTTGCATTTATCAATATTAAATATAGGCCCATAACTTAAATTTATGATAAAATGCTACCATTCTTGGTCTGGGAGGTAACTGTGTATGAGTGTATATGTGTGTACATATATATGTGTCTACATGTATACATATACACACATACATATATACAAACACACACACATACGCACACACACACATAACATAAAACATACAGTAGCCCACTATTTGTTCAGTTAACCATTCATCATAAGAAGCAAAGCATGCATTTTAATGTAAGGTATTTAATGTGAGGTATTATAAGGTATACATCGATACCTTATATATGGAGTTTAGTTAGAATTGGTCTCTTAGCATTCTGTGATAATACTGAAATGTTGAATAAATGCTCTATCTGACTTTTCTCATCACTGACCTGCATAAAAACAGTGCCCAACAACCCACAGGTCTTCTGCATTCTCTGTCACTTGCCTTATTTTCTGAGCATCCTTCTGTTAATTTACAACAAGCAATGATACCAGTAAAACAGAGTTTTTTCATACAACAAGGAGTCATTTCTTCCTAATTAACAGTTTCATCTCTTGACTAAGTTATAAAATACTCAGGCCACTGAACTACCATTTACATTTCAACCAACCCTGTAGTTATTGATTGAGGGGAGAAAGGGGAATAAAAATAGTATGACGTTTAATGATTTTAGGGTATTTATAAGGATTTCTGTGACATGGCATTTCTTCTTTTAAAAAGTTTCCACCATTTAGATATTATTATTCTATTTAATTCAAAAGAGATTTCTAAGTTAAATTGTAGAAATGCAACACATATTTAAAGACTTACAAAATGAGGGTTACCAGATAAAATACAGGACACTCAGTAAAGTTTAAATTTCTATGAAACAATGAATAATTATTTTAGTGTTAGTATCTCAAAGTATTGCAAAGTATGTATTTATGCTAAAAAATTCCTGGTTTACCAAAAATTCAAATTTAATTGGGCATCCTGTTTTATTTTGTTTTTAATTTGCTGAAACCTGGCACCGCTACAAAGCCAATCTCTAACGTCACTAAAAGAAGATTATGAGTCTTCACTGTAGATTTCAACCTGCAGAAAATAGCTGAGAAATCCTGTTGTCCCTTAAATATTAAGACACAGTTCTCATTTCATTATCTCTGAGGCAGATTGATCTAACTGAAAAAGGCCAGAGTCCTCATTAATTGGGTCATTAACTCTAAATCAGGGTAATGGCGTGTGGTCAGGAGTAAATTTTTAAAATATAAAAATCTAAACTAAAAATCAAGTTTAAAGGCCTGTTTTCTTTCTTTTGTATTTATCTTTATTTTCACTCCACTCAGAGTTATATAAAGACCTTGCTGAAGGCAGGAGGCTGTCAGGTAGATGTGAGAGGGGCCACTTTATCACAGTGACAGATGCCTCTGGCACCCATAGCAACTTGACTCCAGCCACAAGGCTCTGGGCTTGGGGGCTGGGGTACAGATCTGCCTCTGACAAGCAGAGGCCTTGCGGATGAACCCCACCTGGCCATTTGGAACTGTGGTCCTGAGGTAGCTCTGGAGCAAGTTGGCACAAATAAAGATTTCATAGCAATGTTTTCCAGATCCAGAAAAGATGAAATCAGATCAACCACTGATTTCTCTGTTGACTTGATAATGAATATGCATACACAGGTGAGGTAACTGTCTAACAGCCTTTCTGGTGATTAGTTTAGGAGGAGAACATTTTCTATGGCAGCTGTCAAAGTTTAGCTCAAAAGTTAAAAATCTCACCACTTTTTCATCTGGCCCAGTACATAATATTCTTGAAATAAAACTCAGAATTAAGATCCATCTTAGTCTTGGCTGAGAGTTGAAAATGAAAAGGCTCAAGTTAGCCCCATGTTGACAGGGCTGTGCTTTAAGTATAAGCACATTCACTGTCTCCATTTTCATTTCCAGTTTAGTCCAAGAGGAAGAGAGACAAGAGGCCAAGTTCCCCTTAAGAAGGCAAATATCTCTTTTCTTCCTGTGAATTTCCAAATAAACTCTCTGAGTTATATTTGCATTGAGAAATGCAGTCCATTATTAGTTACTAGGATGCAGCAATTATTAAAGTAATTACTAAAGTGGTACCTATATAAAGTAAATTTGGATGATGTTTAAAACTCAAATGCACACTTTGTGATATTATCTTGTATATAATATAACTTGTTTGTAGACAGACTACTCCTTTGCTAATGATATTGTAAAAGAACGTTCCTTACTTTGTGTTGCTTTTAGAAATAGAGAAGTCCTTTCTAGTTGAAAACTAGTTATCGTTTTAGCTTGTGAATGGTTTAATAGGATAATTATTAATAGTAGGAAGAAGAAAATTGTGACTTTTAATATGTAAAAGATATTTAATATATGTATACAAATTAATTCATGGTATCCCAGTCCTAAAACAAAAATCCAACTAGCCTCTAATGGCTTTGTGGTTGTACATAGTCATTTATTGTGACTACTGAATACACTTTCACATTTTGAATCACTTTAAACACCTTCCTCAAATATTTTTGCCAATGTCTTTTCCCTTATAGGAATTTTATTTTTCCCTGTCCTATCATGTTACCCTATACTAAATTAAACCCTAGGCTATTATGGTAAAAAATAATTCTCCATTCTATTTAGAGAACAGACCCAGATACGTCTCACATCATATTTACATATCAGATAAATTTATTATTATTTCACATATATAGATCCAAGAGAAGTTCCTGGAGGCCCTTTGCTTTTCAAAATAAACACCAGTGCTTTATGAGTGTGAAGGAAAAACTAATTAATATAGTCTTCTAGCAACTTCTTAGAGAAGTGGAGTTATCCTTCTTTTGAAAAATAGTGCCCTGCCTTTTAATGAATGAAATGAGAATAAAAGCATGGCAAGAGACAACCATGGTTCACAGTAATAGAGGAGAAATTTGGAAATAGTAAATGCGGTAGACTAAACATGGCTACAAATTGTTTGCTGCTCTTCCCATCAAGAAGTAAAGTCTAATTGCCCCTTCCTTGAATCTTAGCTGGCTTTAATGATTCCTTTGACTGATGGAATATAGCAATAATAATGTTCTGAAACTTCTGTGGCTACGTTAGAGAAAGCCTTGAAGCTTCCACCTTGGTCTTGGAAGTTCTCTCTGGGAGTCTGGACCTGCATGTAAGAAGTCCAAGTACCCTGAGACCAACCACTTAAGGAGGTCATGTGCAGGTGCCCTGGTTAATATTCTTAGCTGAGTTTGGTGTTTCAGCCATCACCATCAAGATGCTAGTCATATGAGTAAAGACATCTTGTTCCCCCCAGACCATCCCTAAACAATTTGAAAACTACAAAGGGATACTCATAAACAACACAGGAATCACTCAGCTAACTCCTGCCCAAAGTTCTAATGCACACAAATTCTAAGATACATAGTTGTTGCTTTAAGCCACGGGGTTGTAGGATCTTTTCTTATGCAGCGACAGATACCTAGAATAGACTACCAGAAACCGGAGTTGGTCTTGAACAGGGTAGGTCTCTTTATGTGACTGACACCTCAACCTTTTTTCTTTTGACCTTCCATCTTCTGGGTGTTGTCTGGCATTGTTTCCAACAATTGGGAAATACTAGTATCTAGATACAATAATTTGAATGGCAGATAAAAGATAGGAGCTAGAATGGCTTGTTAAGCACTATTACATAATAATGTTATCATTTGATACTCTATTTATTTTAAGTTCTGGTCTCCTTATGCCCTTACCAGTTCTTTTGAAAGCCAAAGCCATTGCTCTGCCCCTCGAGTGGGTGGATGAGTCTGCTTGACTGTCAGACTTCATGGATGAACTGGCTGAAACCACATAATCTTTGCTCACTCATTACCTTTCTCCTTTTTAAGCCTTTCTGATGGTTGTGCACTGAATTCAGAAAACTGCTAAAATCATGTTAAACACAGAGAAGATGCAATCAACTTTGGATGATGTACAGAAAAGAGTTAACATAGCAGGCCTGAGATTGCTATCATTAGAAAGTAGGGTTGACTGTTGGCTGATATTTAGGATTGTATATTTTTGGGACAGTTCCTACCATTCTGGAATTGATAAGAGGGGCTCACCATGCCTAAATAGTTTTTTACAAACATGTGATTTGTGTCAAACACCTACTTTTCTTCTGCCAGTCTGGAATTTTGGTGCTAAGAAGAGGATGTTTATGTGATCAGCCCCCACTAAAAACCTTGGACACTGAGTCTCTAATGAGCTTCTGTGATCAGCAATGTTTCATATGTGTTGTCACAATTTGATGATGGAGGAATTAAGCATGTCCTGTGTGACCCATTGGGAGACAACTATTGGAAACTTGTGCCTGGTCTCCTCCAGACTTGGCCCCATGTGCCTTTTTCTTTTGTTGATAATACTTTGCATCCTTTCACTGTAATCAATCATAGCCACGAATATGACTATATGCTGAGTCCTGAGTCCTTTGAGTCCTCCTGGTGACTCATGGATGTGTGGTGGTTTTAGAGACCCCAGACAGGGATAGCAAGTGAGCCAAAAGAGAATCACACACACACACACACACCCCACATAGTGGCACATGCATGCATGCACGCATGCACACACACCACAGGCACATGCGCACACACACACACACACACACACCGGTGTTCCAGTTGAGACTTTCCTACTGAAAAATTTTAAAATTTTTAATGAAAGAGGATTTGGATTTTCATTAAATAATACTGGTAACATGAATGTTATAATTATTTATATGCTTGCTCAACGTCATTACCTCCACCTCCTGTCTGCTTTTCCTCAGTCCACTTCAGTGAGGCTTGTTCCCAATCACTCTGACAAAACAGCTCTCTCTCAGCTCCAATTGTCCCTTTTTTCTTTCATCTTACTTGCTCCTTCAGCTGCATTTCCCACAGTTGAACTCTCTCCTTGAAACACTTTCTTCTCTTGGCTTTTGAAATACCAATATTTCCTGATTTTTATCTGACCTTTGTATCCACTCCTTTTCACTGTCCTTTGCTAATTTTGCCTCCTATTTCCAAGCTTCAGATATTGGAATGACTTGGTTATGAGCTGCCTTCTGTTTTTTATTTAAACACTCCTCCCAGTTTCATTTCTAGTGTCTTGGCTTTAAATATTATACATAGCATGATAATCCTCAAATTTACTCTCCAGCATTGTACCCTCCCTTGAACTCCAGATTCTTACATGAAACCACTTAGTCAGGATCTCTGCTTAGAAGTATAAAGCCCTTTCAAACGCAGAATGTTTAAATCACAACTTCTGATTCTTTGTACCAATCCTCCTATCCCTGTCTGAACCTTCTCCTCCACACCACTTTCTGTCTTAATAAAGGCCACTACATTTAATATCTTCTCTGTCCCAGAAGCTGGAAGCAACTTTTATTTCCAGTAATCAAGGTTCCACTCAAGAACATTACCAGATAGTTTTTTTTGGCTCTGATGGGGTTTATGCATTTATATTGCATGCTAGTGACTCCTGATAGAAACTTTTTAAAAATTCATGCTTTTAAACTTTCATGATGGCACAGCCTTTTTGAGAATTTGATAACTATAGACTCAGTAAAAATACACATAAACCACATAAACAAAAAGTGTGCATGTAATTTCAAATGAAATATATATGTGTGTATGTATATACCTATACATAGATATAATTTTAAATGAATACATAAAATTTTAAATATTAAAATGAAATGTGAAAATGGTTAAAATTATAATAGATTATAAACAAACTTAACATACAAGACAGGAGAATTTAAGTATGTTGGAGTATTAAATTAACTCCAAAAATCTCAGTTAACTTTTACCCCTACATCATCCATTGGTGTTTTTGAGACTTGTCTCTCATACTGCACCTCTAAAATATGCTTTGAATTTGCTCCAAACCTAGTCCCAGTCACTTAATTTCTTGTCTAACTGACAAGATCCTTGCCATGGTCTCTCTGATTCCACTATTGTATTCACCCATAGTCTTTGTTTGGAGTCACTCTGGAGTATGAAGTATAGGGGGTCAAAGAGCAAGTGCTGGAAGTAGACTGTATAAATGAAAATCTTGGACCCAACCTCTAATTAGTTGTGTCAGTTTCCTCATATCTAAAATAGTGACCATAATAATGACTTTTATTAGAGTTGTGGGGATTACATAGATTGACATATCTAAATATAAAGATTTGGATAGCATCTAGTACAAAAAACACTCAATGTTAATATTAATAATATTGTTATTTTTACTATATTAGGTTCACAAGAAAAGCAGAACCAAGAAGAGAGAGAGTTAGTAAAAGGAATGGTTCACACGATTATGAGGGATAAAAAGTCCCCAAATCTGTAGTCTGCAAGCTAGAGACCCAGGAGAGCTGATGGTGTAGTTCTAGTCTAAAGGATAGCAGGCTCAAGACTCAGAAAGAGCTAATTTTTCAGTTCAAGTCTGACACAGCTAGCCTTTGTGTCCCGACCCAAGTCTCATCTTGAACTGTGATCCCCGTAATCCCCACTTGTCAAGGAAGAGACGAGGTGGAGGCAATTGAATCATGGGGGCAGTTTCTCCCATGCTGTTCTCCTGATAGTGAGTTCTCATGAGATTTGATGGTTTTATAAGGGACTCTTTCCCCTTTTGCTCAGCACTTCTCCCTCCTTGTGAAGAAGGTGCCTTACTTCCCTTTTACCTTCTGCCATGATTGTAAGTTTTCTGAGGCCTCCCCAGCCATGCAGAACTATGAGTCAATTAAACCTCTTTCCTTTGTAAATTACCCAGTCTCAGGCAGTTATCTATAGCAGTATGAAAATAGAATAATACAAAGTCTGAAGAGAGGAAAAGACTAATGGTCCAACTCAAGCAGTGAGAAATCAGGCATTCCTTCTTAGCCCTTTCATTCTGTTCAGATCTTCAATTGATTAAGTGATATTCACCCACACTTGGGAGGACAGTCTTCTTTACTCAGTCTGTTGATTCAAATGTTGATCTCATTCAGAAACACCCTCAGAGACACACTCAGAATAATCTGACAAATGTGTAGGCACTCAATGGCCAAGTCCAGTGAACACAAAAAGTTAACCATTACAATTACTATTATCATTAGTCCACTCCTCAGCCTGAGCAAGCTTTTAAAAACATAAATCAGATCACTTCACCTCCCTGCACCAAGCCCTCCAGCAATTTCCCATCACATGCCTTACAAACACCTCTCACTCTGTCAGTGAGAGAGTTGTTCTACAGTGCTATTTCAGGTCCTTTCAGCCACATTCTTTCCATTTAGGTATCTCGGGTTTATCAGAAGCTCCTTCAGGAGACCACCCCTTCACCCTCCATTGTCCCTCAACTTAGGGAAATCACATTAAAGATTCTAAATTGTTTCCTTAAATTACTTCTTACTACTCTGGAAGTAAGAAAAAAGCACCCCCATATTTCTCTAAACACCACCTCTCTTAAGCCTTCCACTTCTTTAATTAAATTCTTGGCCTTTGTTTATATAGCAAGGAGGTAAATGATGTATTGAGTTTCTGTTGACTTTGGACTCTTCCTCTGCAGCTCCTGCAGATGGTCTAGCACTTCATCATAAAACAGGGGATTATTTATCACCTATCATGTTGGGGCCCCAACCAAAACTGATTTACAAAGGGCTCAATTTTCACATATTGCTATATAAGTGTTGCCACGTTCTTTCCAAAGTAGATATTTAAACTATTAGCAACAGTCTTTGGAAATGTCCATACTCACCAGCATTGGATGTTTTTATTTGTAAAATCTTTGCTTCATTAATAGCTAAAAAATGAATCATCATGTCACACTTTTTAATTTGCATGTATATTAGATTAAGGGATCTTTTTGCCTAATGTATATACAGTGTTAATATTTTTACATATAATCTAAAAGTACAGGTGGATGAACTTAGACTATTTTTCTTTTATCACTAGGTACTTTATATTACAGGTATATTAGAGTAAAGGATCTTTTTGTTTAATGTATATACAGTGTTAATATTTTTACATATAATCTAAAAGTACAGGTGGATGAACTTAGACTATTTTTATTTTCTTTTATCACTAGGTACTTTATATTACAGATTGAGTATTCCTTATTCAAAATGGTTGGGACCAGAAGCATTTCCAATTTCAGATTTTTTTTTGGATTTTGGAATATTTGTATAATCAGAACTCTTGGGGATAGGACCCAAGTCTAAACACAGAATTCATTTATGTTTCATATACATCTTACACATGTAGCCGGAAGGTAATTGTGTACAATATTTTTAGTAATTTTGTGCATGAAGCAAAGATGGTGCTTAGGTGTGGAAGTATCCACACTTATTGATTGTACTTATGTGTGGAATTTTCCACCTATGGCATCATTTTGGTGCTCAAAAAGTTTTGAATTTTGGGGCATTTTAGATTTTGGATTTCTGTATTAGGCATGCCTAACCTGTATTTTATTTTTAATCACGCATGATCTATTTATGCGGTTACTCATGTTAGTCTGATGTTCCTCTTGTGTATTTGCCTGAAATGCATATATTTTCTTTCTAAAACTTCCTAAAATTCATTCCCAATATTTCATCTTTTACCTTATATTTTTTGACATTCAAAAATTTTAATTTGTTTGTGTGTATGCAAAGCTGTTTATCTTTTATTTAGTTTGTTTCTCATTGCTTCTAGATACCATGCCATTCCTGACATTTGATACTTTTTGATTTCTGTTTTCTTCCAATTTTTCTGTAACTTTTATGTTTACCTCAATCAACTTTTATTTGGTAACACTGTGATAATGGTCTAAATTTACTTTTACTTTTTTTAAAAAAAAGATAACCAGTTTTTCAAACATCATTTATTCAATAATTAATAATCCTGTCCTTCCACACTTGTCAAGTTCTTAATAATATATGACTTTCCTGTAAGTGAAGCCATTTCTAGACTATTTATTCTTTTCCATTGATTTGTCTGTTAATTTTAACCATTACCAGCATTTAAACATTTTTATGGACTTCTCATATTTGAAAAATTTTTGCCGTTGACTTTTAGGACTATAGAAAAGTTAAAAATTAAGTGTGTGTGTGTGTGTGTGTGTGTGTGTGTAGAAATTAAAGTAATGTGAAGAAGTGGAACTGGTAGAGTCAATGTATAAACTTGACGTATTTGTATTTTCCAAATACTGATAAGATCCTTAGAGACTGTTTTTCTTCAACCAATTAAAACTCCCAACAGAGAAATTTATTCTGTACATTGTTGATTATTATCTGTGAAACGAATGATAAACCAGTAAGATGAATGCACACAAAGGTAGTTTTTATTTGGTTTATATTTTCCTCCCCACTCTCCAGTCCAGGTAAGGCACTTGAGGAGTTAGCAACATCCCTGTAGGATCCTCTATGCTATGGTTAAAAGCTGAAAATTAAAGCCATGCTCTTCAGTCAATACTCCTGAAATAACTCTTAGAATGATTTATTGAATCCTTTCAAGGAGAACTTGGAAAGTAAATTTAGCATATTATTTCTGACTTTGAAGTATAATATGTCAGACTTACTTTTCTATTTATGTTATGTGTTATTTAATGATTGCTAAGAGTTATGAGTAAATACAGACTCCTAAATAAGAGGAATTGAAATATAGAGCAGGAAACAGGAAAAATAAATGAGCAAATTGTTTAATTTGGATTTGGTATGCAATTGTTAAGAAAAATGATCATCTCTTCCTTTTAATGAATACTCCAGATAGTTGGCTTTTAGTGTTGGTACAGGAAATATCAGCTTAGTCTCAGCTTCTCTGTTAATAAAAAATGTGTAAAATTCAAATTTTTGGTAATTTAAGCACATTTGTACTGAGTCATAATCACTAATCACTTTGGCATCTTAGGAAGATTAAACATTGAATCTGATGATAAAATAAAATGTGTTAGGATTAACTGCCAGATATTTGGGCCAATAGCTCTTGGGTCCTGAAAAATGACTTGATTCCAAGGCCTTAAGTCATAGGTAATTAGTGGGAGGAGGATAGTTGTGAGCCAATTTCCTTTTTCCTTCATCCTGTTTCTCTTCATTTCATTTAAAGGACTTGAAAGTGTTCACATGGTCTCTTTAGGTCTTCTGCAAGATAAGAATAGATTTTAAGGTAATAATGCATCAGAATAATGCTGAGAGAAGTAATTCATATTAGTGAAGCCAAAAGTTTACCTTACATTCATTTCACTCTAAAGCAAATGGTGCACCAGAGCGAAACAAGACTTGACCTTGCTGATATAGTTAATAGTATCTCAGTGACAGTGATGCCCAGTGGAAGCCAGGAACCCATGCAGGTGTGTGCTTGTGTGTGGGTAGAGATGGAGAAGTATGAGAGAAATGGAAGATGTAAAAAAAATAGGAGGGGAGGGAAAATAGGAATATAAAGGGCACTTTGAATGCTTAATCAAAAGGGACTTTGGCATAACCAAAGGGCAGCCACATGGGACAAATAAGAAATGTTTGTACCACCCTCTAGGTTTCAACAGTGTACCTAAGAATCTCTTGAGTAAGATGGAGTCCTTTCTGGTAAGGATGAAGCCTGTGTGATTTACTTGTCCCTATAGACACTAAAGTCAAAATTACATTTGGTGCGTATCCTACTTTCTCAGGAGCTAAACCTGGACATACAGATAGAGGCATCAATAGGTTTGATTTGAGAAGCTTTATACAACAGCTGGTAATAGTAGCTGACAAATTGAGTTTAAAACACCTGACTTTAAAACTCCTGTCACTGTGTCAGAGGCATTTGAACCAGGGTGACTCTGTCTTGAACAGGAGCTAGGTAAACTGAGGCTGAGACCTATTGGGCTGCATTCCCAGTAGGTTAGGCATTCTAAGTCACAGGAAGAGAGAGGAGGTCAGCACAAGATCCAGGTCACAAAGACCTTGTTGATAAAACAGGTTTCAGTGAGGAAGCCAGCCCCAAATCCCACCAAAAACAAGACGATCATGAAAGTGACTTCTGGTTGTCCTCACTGCTCATTATACACTAACTGTAATGCATTAGCATGCCTAAAAGACACTCCCACCAGCACCATGATAGTTTGCAAATGCCACGGAAATGTCAGGAAGTTACCCTGCATAGTCTAAAAAGGGGAGGAACCCTCAGTTTTGGGAATTGTCCAGCTGTTTCTTGGAAAACTCCTGAATAATCCACCCATTGTTTAGCATATAATCAATAAATAACTATTAAGTATTATCAGTCGAGCAGCCCAAGCTGCTGCTCTGCCTATAGAGTAGTCATTCTTTATTCTTTTATTTTTCTAATAAACTTGCTTTCACTTTATGGTCTCTGCCTCGAATTCTTTTTGAACGAAAACCCTTTCTTGGGGTCTGGATCGAGACACCTTTTTGGTAACACCTTTAGTGAACCAGCTAAGGTACATTGGATACTTGTCAGTGAGTATAAATAATGTTAATTGGTTAAAATTTTCCCATTTTTTTTTTATTATACTTTAGGGTTTTAGGGTACATGTGCACAATGTGCAGGTTTGTTACATATGTATCCATGTGCCATGTTGATTTCCTGCACCCATTAACTCGTCATTTAGCATTAGGTGTATCTCCTAATGCTGTTCCTCCCCGCTCCCTCTACCCCACAACAGTCCCCGGAGTGTGATGTTCCCCTTCCTGTGTCCATGAGTTCTCATTGTTCAATTCCCACCTATGAGTGAGAACATGCGGTGTTTGGTTTTTTGTCCTTGCGATAGTTTACTGAGAATGATGTTTTCCAGTTTCACCCATGTCCCTACAAAGGACACGAACTCATCATTTTTTATGGCTGCATAGTATTCCATGGTGTATATGTGCCACATTTTCTTAATCCAGTCTATCGTTGTTGGACATTTGGGTTGGTTCCAAGTCTTTGCTATTGTGAATAGTGCCGCAATAAACATACGTGTGCATGTGTCTTTATAGCAGCATGATTTATAGTCCTTTGGGCATATACCCAGTAATGGGATGGCTGGGTCAAATGGTATTTCTAGTTCGAGATCCCTGAGGAATCGCCACACTGACTTCCACAATGGTTGAACTAGTTTACAGTCCCACCAACAGTGTAAAAGTGTTCCTATTTCTCCACATCCTCTCCAGCACCTGTTGTTTCCTGATTTTTTTAATGATGGCCATTCTAACTGGTGTGAGATGGTATCTCACTGTGGTTTTGATTTGCATTTCTCTGATGGCCAGTGATGATGAGCATTTCTTCGTGTGTTTTTTGTCTGCATAAATGTCTTCTTTTGAGAAGTGTCTGTTCATGTCCTCTGCCCACTTTTTGATGGGGTTGTTTGTTTTTTTCTTGTAAATTTGTTTGAGTTCATTGTAGATTCTGGATATTAGCCCTTTGTCAGATGAGTAGGTTGCAAAAATTTTCTCCCATTCTGTAGGTTGCCTGTTCACTCTGATGATAGTTTCTTTTGCTGTGCAGAAGCTCTTTAGTTTAATGAGATCCCATTTGTCGATTTTGGCTTTTGTTGCCATTGCTTTTGGTGTTTTAGACATGAAGTCCTTGCCCACGCCTATGTCCTGAATGGTATTGCCTAGGTTTTCTTGTAGGATTTTAATGGTTTTAGGTCTAACATATAAGTCTTTAATCCATCTTGAATTAATTTTTGTATAAGGTGTAAGGAAGGGATCCAGTTGCAGCTTTCTACATATGGCTAGCCAGTTTTCCCAGCACCATTTATTAAATAGGGAATCCTTTCCCCATTTCTTGTTTTTGTCAGGTTTGTCAAAGATCAGATAGTTGTAGATATGCGGCATCATTTCTGAGGGCTCTGTTCTGTTCCATTGATCTATGTCTCTGTTGTGGTACCAGTACCATGCTGTTTTGGTTACTGTAGCCTTGTAGTATAGTTTAAAGTCAGGTAGCGTGATGCCTCCAGCTTTGTTCTTTTGGCTTAGGATTGACTTGGCGATGCGGGCTCTTTTTTGGTTCCATATGAACTTTAAAGTAGTTTTTTCCAATTCTGTGAAGAAAGTCATTGGTAGCTTGATGGGGATGGCATTGAATCTATAAATTACCTTGGGCAGTATGGCCATTTTCACGATATTGATTCTTCCAACCCATGAGCATGGAATGTTCTTCCATTTGTTTGTATCCTCTTTTATTTCATTGAGCAGTGGTTTGTAGTTCTCCTTGAAGAGGTCCTTCACATCCCTTGTAAGTTGGATTCCTAGGTATTTTATTCTCTTTGAAGCAATTGTGAATGGGAGTTCACTCATGATTTGGCTCTCTGTTTGTCTGTGATTGGTGTACAAGAATGCTTGTGATTTTTGTACATTGATTTTGTATCCTGAGACTTTGCTGAAGTTGCTAATCAGCTTAAGGAGATTTTGGGCTGAGACAATGGGGTTTTCTAGATATACAATCATGTCATCTGCAAACAGGGACAATTTGACCTCCTCTTTTCCTAATTGAATACCCTTTATTTCCTTCTCCTGCCTGATTGCTCTGGCCAGAACTTCCAGCACTATGTTGAATAGGAGTGGTGAGAGAGGGCACCACTGTCTTGTGCCAGTTTTCAGAGGGAATGCTTCCAGTTTTTGCCCATTCAGTACGATATTGGCTGTGGGTTTGTCGTAGATAGCTCTTATTATTTTGAGATACGTCCCATCAATACCTAATTTATTGAGAGTTTTTAGCATGAAGGGTTGTTGAATTTTGTCAAAGGCCTTTTCTGCATCTATGGAGATAATCATGTGATTTTTGTCTTTGGTTCTGTTTATATGCTGGATTACATTTATTGATTTGCGTATGTTGAACCAGCCTTGCATCCCAGGGATGAAGCCCACTTGATCATGGTGGATAAGCTTTTTGATGTGCTGCTGGATTCGGTTTGCCAGTATTTTATTGAGGATTTTTGCATCAATGTTCATCAAAGATATTGGTCTGAAATTCTCTTTTTTGGTTATGTCTCTGCCAGGTTTTGGTATCAGGATGATGCTGGCTTCATAAAATGTGTTAGGGAGGATTCCCTCTTTTTCTATAGATTGGAATAGTTTCAGAAGGAATGGTACCAGTTCCTCCTTGTACCTCTGGTAGAATTCAGCTGTGAATCCATCAGGTCCTGGACTCTTTTTGGTTGGTAAGCTATTGATTATTGCCACAATTTCAGAACCTGTTATTGGTCTATTCAGAGATTCAACTTCTTCCTGGTTTAGTCTTGGGAGGGTGTATTTGTCGAGGAATTTATCCATTTCTTCTAGATTTTCTAGTTTATTTGCATAGAGGTGTTTGTAGTATTCTCTGATGGTAGATTGTATTTCTGTGGGATCGGTGGTGATATCCCCTTTTTCGTTTTTTATTGCATCTATTTGATTCTTCTCTCTTTTCTTCTTTATTAGTCTTGCTAGCAGTCCATCAATTTTGTTGATCTTTTCAAAAAACCAGCTCCTGGATTCATTAATTTTTTGAAGGGTTTTTTGTGTCTCTATTTCCTTCAGTTCTGCTCTGATTTTAGTTATTTCTAGCCTTCTGCTAGCTTTTGAATGTGTTTGCTCTTGCTTTTCTAGTTCTTTTAATTGTGATGTTAAGGTGTCAATTTTGGATCTTTCCTGCTTTCTCTTGTGGGCATTTAGTGCTATGAATTTCCCTCTACACACTGCTTTGAATGTGTCCCAGAGATTCTGGTATGTTGTGTCTTTGTTCTCATTGGTTTCAAAGAACATCTTTATTTCTGCCTTCATTTCATTATGTACCCAATAGTCATTCAGGAGCAGGTTGTTCAGTTTCCATGTAGTTGAGCGGTTTTGAGTGAGTTTCTTAAATCTGAGTTCTAGTTTGATTGCACTGTGGTCTGAGAGACAGTTTGTTATAATTTCTGTTCTTTTACAATTGCTGAGGAGAGCTTTACTTCCAACTATGTGGTCAATTTTGGAATAGGTGTGGTGTGGTGCTGAAAAAAATGTATATTCTGTTGACTTGGGGTGGAGAGTTCTGTAGATGTCTATTAGGTCCACTTTATGTAGAGCTGAGTTCAATTCCTGGATATCCTTGTTAACTTTCTGTCTCGTTGATCTGTCTAATGTTGACAGTGGGGTGTTAAAATCTCCCATTATTATTGTGTGGGAGTTTAAGTCCCTTTGCAGGTCACTCAGGACTTGCTTTATGAATCTGGGTGCTCCTGTGTTGGGTGCATATATATTTAGGATAGTTAGCTCTTCTTCTTGAATTGATCCCTTTACCATTATGTAATGGCCTTCTTTGTCTCTTTTGATCTTTGTTGGTTTAAAGTTTATTTTATCAGAGACTAGGATTGCAACCCCTGCCTTGTTTTGTTTTCCATTTGCTTGATAGATCTTCCTCCATCCCTTTATTTTGAGTCTATGTGTGTCTCTGCACGTGAGATGGGTTTCCTGAATACAGCACACTGATGGGTCCTGACTCCTTATCCAGTTTGCCAGTCTGTGTCTTTTGATTGGAGCATTTAGCCCATTTACATTTAACGTTAATATTGTTATGTGTGAATCTGATCCTGTCATTATGATGTTAGTTGGTTATTTTGCTCGTTAGTTGCTATAGTTTCTTCCTAGCCTCGATGGTCTTTACAATTTGGCATGTTTTTGCAGTGGCTGGTACCGATTGTTCCTTTCCATGTTTAGTGCTTCCTTCAGGAGCTCTTTTAGGGCAGGCCTGGTGATGACAAAATCACTCAGCGTTTGCTTGTCTGTAAAGTATTTTATTTCTCCTTCACTTATGAAGCTTAGTTTGGCGGGATAGGAAATTCTGGGTTGAAAATTCTTTTCTTTAAGAATGTTGAATATCGGCCCCCACTCTCTTCTGGCTTGTAGAGTTTCTGCTGAGAGATCAGCTGTTAGTCTGATGGGCTTCCATTTGTGGGTAACCCGACCTTTCTGTCTGGCTGCCCTTAACATTTTTTCCTTCATTTCAACTTTGGTGAATCTGACAATTATGTGTCTTGGAGTTGCCCTTCTCGAGGAGTATCTTTGTGGCGTTCTCTGTATTTCCTGAATCTGAATGCTGGCCTGCCTTGCTAGATTGGGGAAGTTCTCCTGGATAATATCTTGCAGAGTGTTTTCCAACTTGGTTCCATTCTCCCCATCATTTTCAGGTACACCAATCAGACGTAGGTTTGGTCTTTTCACATAGTCCCAAATTTCTTGGAGGCTTTGTTCATTTCTTTTTATTCTTTTTTCTCTAAACTTCCCTTCTCTCTTCATTTCATTCATTTCATCTTCTATCAGCGATACCCTTTCTTCCAGTTGATCGCATCTGCTACTGAGGCTTCTGCAATCTTCGCGTAGTTCTAGAAACTTGGCTTTCAGCTCCATCATCTCCTTTAAGCCCTTCTCTCCATTGGTTATTCTAGTTATCCATTCTTCTAATTTTTTTTCAAAGTTTTTAACTTCTTTGCTATTGTTTTGAATTTCCTCTCGTAGCTCAGAGTAGGTTGATCGTCTGAAGCCTTCTTCTCTCAACTCATCAAAGTCATCCTCCATCCAGCTTTGTTCCATTGCTGGTGAGGAACTGCGTTCCTTTGGAGGAGGAGAGGTGCTCTGTTTTTTGGAGTTTCCAGTTTTTTTGCTCTGTTTTTTCCCCATCTTTGTGGTTTTATCTACTTTTTGTCTTTGATGATGGTGATGTAGAGATGGGTTTTTGGTGTGGATGTCCTTTCTGTTTGTTAGTTTTCCTTCTACCAGACAGGACCCTCAGCTGCAGGCCTGTTGGAGTTTACTAGAGGTCCACTGCAGACCCTGTTTGGCTGGGTGTCAGCAGCAGTGGCTGCAGAACAGCGGATTTTCGTGAGACCACAAATTCGGCTGTCTGATAGTTCCTCTGAAAGTTTTGTCTCAGAGGAGTACCCGGTTGAATGAGGTGTCAGTCTGTCCCTACTGGGGGGGTGCCTCCCAGTTAGGCTGCTCAGGGGTGAGGGGCCCACTTTAGGAGGCCGTCTGTCCGTTCTTAGATTTCCAGCTGCGTGCTGGGAGAACCACTACTCTCTTAAAAGCTGTCAGTCAGACAGGGACATTTAAGTCTGTGGAGGTTCTTGCTGAGTTTTTGTTTGTCTGTGCCCTGCCCCCAGAGGTGGAGCCTACAGAGGCAGGCAGGCCTCCTTGAGCTGTGGTGGGCTCCACCCAGTTCGAGCTTCCTGGCTGCTTTGTTTACCTAAGCAAGCCTGGGCAATGGCGGGCGCCCCTCCCCTAGCCTCGCTGCCGCCTTGCAGCTCGATCTCAGACTGCTGTGCTAGCAATCAGCGAGACTCCATGGGCATAGGACCCTCCGAGCCAGGTGCGGGACACAATCTCCTAGTGTGCCGTTTTCCAGGCCTGTTGGAAAAGCGCAGTATTAGGATGGGACTGACCCGATATTCCAGGTGCCGTCTGTTTCCCCTTTCTTTGACTAGGAAAGGGAACTCCCTGACCCCTTGCGCTTCCCGAGTGAGAGTGAGGCAATGCCTCGCCCTGCTTCGGCTCGCACACAGTGCGCTTCACCAACTGTCCTGTACCCACTGTTAGGCACTCCGTAGTGAGATGAAACCAGTACCTGAAGCAGAAATGCAGAAATCAGCCGTCTTCTGTGTCGCTGGGGCTGGGAGCTGGAGACCGGAGCTGTTCCTATTCGGCCATCTTAAAATTTTCCCATTTTTAAGAGCTCCTCTGGCAAACTGAGGCATAGACAGTCTCCAGTGCCAGAGAAAATTACACACATGAAGAAGTAGCTGCAAGTTTTTGCCACCGAAGTGTCTTCTCAATTAAAGATGGAGTACTGGCATGATAGCATACAGTTCAAAGCACGTACACTATATAGATCTGGTCAAACCAACTCTGGTGAAGTTTCTACTCAGAATTTCAACTGAAAGAAGCCATATTCCCAAGTGTTGCTTAATAGATAAAGCACGGGAGATGAATTTTGCCTGAATTTATATTAGTGCTCCATGAAATTTTGATACCATCACACCTCTCTGTTATTAGGATATACTCTCTTTAAATTTTATTTCATTTTGGAGAAGAATGATGCAGACATTTTTTCTGTCAACAAAGAATCAACACAGAAAATGTAAGCCTCAGAGGTACTTATCTTGACAATTTTTTTTAACAAAAGCTACTCTTGTAATTTTCAAAATAACCTCACTGACCCATGAAAAATATTATTTTTAGATTTATATAATGATGCATAATGACTCTTCTCTGATAAGCTTTGGCTTCATCATCCATCAACAAAAGGAACTCTTTTTGTTCCTTTGGTATTTAAACACTTTTATTATTAGACACTTTTTTTGTCTTCAAATTTTTATTTTGTTTATATTTTCTCTTTTACATATGCATAAGAGAGATACATATTTTAAAATCCATGTCTGAAACCTCCAAGAGCTCTGTCACTAAATGCACAATGATGATTTTATTTTATTTTTATTTTATTTTATTTTTTTCAGTCTTCTTTTCCTTCTTTTTTTATTTTATTTTATTATTATACTTTAAATTTTAGGGTACATGTGCACAATGTGCAGGTTTGTTACATATATATACATGTGTCATGTTGGTGTGCTGTACCCATTGATTTGTCATTTAGCATTAGGTATATCTCATGCTATCCCTCCCTCCTCCCCCCACCCCACAACAGTCCCCGGAGTGTGATGTTCCCCTTCCTGTGTCCATGTGTTCTCATTGTTCAGTTCCCACCTATGAGTGAGAACATGCGGTGTTTGGTTTTTTGTCCTTGCGGCAGTTTACTGAGAGTGATGATTTCCAGTTTCATCCATGTCCCTACAAAGGACATGAACTTATTATTTTTTATGGCTGCATAATATTCCATGGTGTATATGTGCCACATTTTCTTAATCCAGTCTATTGTTGTTGGACATTTGGGTTGCTTCCAGGTCTTTGCTATTGTGAATAGTGCCGCAATAAACATACGTGTGTATGTGTCTTTATAGCAGCATGATTTATAGTCCTTTGGGTATATACCCAGTAATGGGATGGCTGGGTCAAATGGTATTTCTAGTTCAAGATCCCTGAGGAATCGCCACACTGACTTCCACCATGGTTGAACTAGTTTACAGTCCCACCAACAGTGTAAAAGTGTTCCTATTTCTCCACATCCTCTCCAGCACCTGTTGTTTCCTGACTTAATGATTGCCATTCTAACTGGTGTGAGACGGTATCTCATTGTGGTTTTGATTTGCATTTCTCTGATGGCCAGCGATCATGAGGATTTTTTCATGTTTTTTGGCTGTATAAATGTCTTCTTTTGAGAAGTGTCTGTTCATGTGCTTTGCCCACTTTGTGATGGGGTTGTTTGTTTTTTTCTTGTAAATTTGTTTGAGTTCATTGTAGATTCTGGATATTAGCCCTTTGTCAGATGAGTAGGTTGTGAAAATTTTCTTCCATTTTGTAGGTTGCCTGTTCACTCTGCTGGTAGTTTCTTTTGCTGTGCAGAAGCTCTTTGGTTTAATTAGATCCCATTTGTCAATTTTGGCTTTTGTTGCCATTGCTTTTGGTATTTTAGACATGAAGTCCTTGCCCATGCCTATGTCCTGAATGGTAATGCCTAGGTTTTCTTCTAGGGTTTTTATGGTTTTAGGTCTAACATTTAAGTCTTTAATCCATCTTGAATTAATTTTTGTATAAGGTGTAAGGAAGGGATCCAGTTTCAGCTTTCTTTTAATAAGCTTATATAAGGTTTTAGTACAAATATTACCATTAATCTTGCTGTGTCTATCTACTATGAAAGATAAAAGCTAGTTTCAGATCAGAACTATAAAACAAAATTTGTTACTGTTACAGAACATTTTTTAATTTGCACCCATATTTTAAAACTGGATATGCATAAAAATGCTATGAAAGGTTAAAATTCTAAAGAAATAGAACACATAAAGAACATGTTCACTCCTCATCTTCTAAATACAGGCTTTAAATCAGTATCAAAACCACTTTTAAAAATAGATCATAGAAATAATCAATATCATAAAAGTGGCCATATTACCCAAAGTAATTTATAGATTCAATGCTATTCTTATCAAGATACCATTTACTTTCTACATAGAACCAGGCAAAACTACTTTAAATTTCATATGGAACCATAAAAGAGCCCATATAGCCAAGACAAGCCTAAGCAAAAAGAACAAAGCTGGAGGCATCATGCTACCTGACTTCAAACTATACTACAAGGCTTCAGTAACCCAAACAGCATGATACTGGTACCAAACCAGATATATAGACCAATGGAACAGAACAGAAGCCTCAGAATTAACACCACAGATCCACAACCATCTGATCTTCGACAAACCTGACAAAAAAAAAAAGCAATGGGGAAAGGAGTCCCTAGTTAATAAATGGTATTGGGAAAACTGGCTAGCCATATGCAGAAAACAGAAACTGAACCCCTTCCTTACACCTTATCCAAAAATTAATTCTAGATGGATTAAAGACTTAAACGTAAAACCTAAAACCATAAAAACCCTAGAAGAACATCTAGGCAATACCATTCAGGACACAGGCATGGGCAAAGACTTCATGACTAAAACATCAAAAGCAATTGCAACAAAAGCCAAAATTGACAAATGGGATCTAATTAAAATAAAGAGCTTCTGCTCAGCAAAGGAAACTATCATCCGAGTGAACAGGCAACCTACAGAATGGGAGAAAAATTTTGCAATCTACCCATCTGACAAAGGTATAATATCCAGAATCCACAAGAAACTTAAACAAATTTACAAGAAAAAAACAACCCCATCAAAAACTGGACAAAGGATATGAACAGACATCTCTCAAAAGAAGACATTATGTGGCCAAAAAACCTATGAAAAAAAGCTCATTATCACTGGTCATTAGAGAAATGCAAATCAAAACCACAGTGAGATACCATCTCATGCCAGTTAGAATGGTAATCATTAAAACATCTGGAAACAATAGATGCTGGTGAGGAGATGAGAACACATGGACACAGGGAGGGGAACATTACACACTGGGGCCTGTTGGGAGGTGGAAAGAAAGGGGAGGGAGAGTATTAGGACAAATACCTAATGCGTGTGGGGTTTAAAAGCTAGATGATGGGTTGATAGGTACAGCAAACCACCATAGTACATGTATACCCATGTAACAAACCTGCACGTTCAGCACATGTATCCCAGAAGTTAAAGTAAAATAGAATAAAATAACAAAAGAAAAAAGATCATAACTGTTAAAATATGTACAATACGTTAAATATCTTTGTTGATGATTTTATTGTTTTTTCAACATCCCAGAGACAATACAGTTCACTGAATATTCCTGATACAGTACTCATTTCCCAAACTCCCTTGTAGTTCAGTGGTGGTGGCCATGCCACCAGTTCTGAGTATAGAGAAACGTATGTCACTTTCAATCAAAAGTACCTCAAGCCATGTGTGACTTATTCCCTCTTTCTCTTCTACCTTGATTCTGAAGGCCAAGTGTTCTAGGTTGTATGCTAAAATATGGAATCTGTGTAAATGCTTGTATCAGCCCTTGGAAGCGAGCTATCCTGGAGAGCCAGAGGGCTCATGGTTACTCCAAATGACAGTGAAATACATTTTAACATATTCAGTCTTAATGGTTTTGGAGTTGCTACCACACATTGTGTAGCTTGTTCCAGCCAAGATACTGGCCTAACCAAAGCAGCACTGGCATGCATTAGGACTTTTGATAAGCATTTGCATGTTGTTATCTATATTATACAGAATAAATCTTTATGAAGAGATATCTAAGAATACACAATTTGTAGATAAAAATTGGGATTTATGTGTATTTCCCGATGTTGAGGGACCTCTTCTACTAATTATCTATCATGTCAGACAGTACACTAGGCCTTTATACATGTTTGTCAGCTCATACACAAAACTACTCCATGATATAGGTATTGTTGTTTTTGTTGTTACTATTATTGTCATTTTTAAGATAGGGAAACTAGGACTCAGTGAGGGTAAATAATTCTCCATACCAGTTATCAGATAAAAGATAGCATAGCCAAGACTGAAGCTCAGTCACTAGACCATGCTGCCTTTAGTCTCTATACTATTTTTTATTTAGACTGAGATAAATGAAGTAAAATCTTATTTCTAATAGAAAGTGATTTTGTTACTCAGTAAACAATAACTCTTCTTGTTCTCTTTTTATTTAAAGCATTTTATAGCTCAGAATATTTATAGAAGAGATGTTTGAAAATACATTTTTAGAGGATTGAATCAAAGATAATATGTTTTAGTAAAATAACATGACTGGCTTCTAAAAATCTATCTTAAAGAGGAGGTCCAGAAAAATGGTTGAAACATACTTATTTTTCTTAAGATGCACTTTTTAGGCTAAGATGTTAAATGATAGTAAAGCATTTTCATGTGTAGCATCGAATATTTAACAGCATTTTATTTTTCTTATCAATGGTGTTCCAGAATTTGATATAACTTCCAATGTATTCCAAGTCATGTGACAAGTTAGCATGTTAGTCTCTGTAAATTTTGCTTACATTATTTGAAACATAAAATTTGTTCCCCAAGCAAAGACTGTATAATTATTTTATGTTGATTTTCCTTCTGATATGTTTCTTTTTAAAAACAGATTTTGCTTTTTTGAATCGTAAAATCTTTCTATCTGTTTATAAGCAGCTCCCAGGGTTATGCAAAAATATAGACTTACACAACTTAAAATGTATGAAATTAATATTGTATTTTCTCACTTAATGGGTATCAAGTAGATTATTTTTAATGCTGAAGTTGAAAAAGTGAAGTGAGAAAAACATTTCTACTTATATATTACAAAACTGTATAGCAATAACATTATATAAATATTTCTACATGAAATCTATATTGCAAGTCATAAGTCACCATGACCTAAACTAGATATTAAGGTTACTAAAGCAATGTTGCATATGAAGGTGGTTTCATTCAGTGGTTTGGTTTTATATTCACTACATTTAAGTAACACTTAACTACATAAAAATAAATTAGAACACGTAGATAGATCTCCATCTTGAAAATAAACATGAGGTCATAATTCTGCTTCCAACCTGCTTATGTTGGGGGATTTAAAAAAATTCCCTTAATTGTACATCCTAATCTGTCTTATATACCCTATTTCAGCACAACAGAACAGAGAAAGAATAAGGTTTCCCTTACAACTCTTAAAACTGATATCATCCTATGAAAGTCATTTAGTTATTTTAATTATTTTCATGACACTACCCCCAACAGCTTTCAATTTATTCACAGCAGTGGGCCTCTTTCAGACTATAAATAGTTGTAAATCCCTTCAGGGCCAACTTTTTGAGAATTATTTTATCTGGGTTCTTAGAAAGCTTCATATGACTATCTTTTGATGTGCTATTTTAATCCTAATGGAGGAAATTAATATTATTGGAATAATACATATATAAGCTATATAACTAAACAGCATGGTCATTTTAGTTGATTATTGACCTCTTACCACCTCCATTCCTTCTGCCCTTCTGGTTAAAAGCTCAAGAGAGAGAGAGGAGAGGGAGTTAGTTCTGCTATTACATATTTCCTTCATGTTGGATTGAAGGTCATTATTTTGAACTAGTAATTGCCCCTTGGTCTCTCAAACCCCATTAAGCTTAATGGTCTGATTTAATTTGCTTGGCTGGTCTTTACTCTAAAAATACCTTCTACTCCTCCTACTTTTCCTTCCCTGATAGGAACAGACAAGGCCTGGTTTTAATCCATGTTACATAAAATTTCCAGAGGAACCAATGAACATTCTATTCATGACAAAGATTTATAGCAATGCCTCTTCCACTTCATCAAAGAGTGCAATTGCATGGCACATACAGAGTGGGCAGACAGATTTTAATGATGCAATTACCAAAGTTTACCTCTCTGGCCTGTGTAAAAACTGGGCCAACAGGAGTTAAGTGTTCCCTCCACAGGAGATCAGGGACAGAATTTTGAATGTCAGCTTCTTCCTTGCTGAGCAACTACATGTTTTCTTTTATACTTCTTCTACTTCCCTCCCTCCCCACCCCACCTCCCATCAAGAGACTTATTTTCCACATTCTCACTGCTGTATTGGTTCAGATCTGCCTTGGACTCTCTTAAAAGTTCTCACAGTGCTGACAGGTAAGTATAACAGTTTTCCATTAGTAAAGTCCACATGCATAATTAAAAGAAACTTAGGAGACAAAACCATGAACTTGATACTTGTTATCATTATTCAAAATAGGTAGTTTGAGTTTTAAATCTAGAAAATTCTGACTTTTGCCAACAACAGAAAGAAGGTCCACAGTTGAATAAACCTATTTTTTTAAGAGAATAGCAAAAGGAAAACAAAAGCATCATACAATTAACTTTTTGTTTTGATATTTGTTTAATGATTTGTTTTATTTTTTAAAAAATTCCAGACCAGTCAAATCTATACAATTTCATACTGATTTTTCAAAATTCAGTATCATTCAACACTTATTCATTTCTTTTCAAAACTTTTCTCTTAAATAAAGGTATAGTTTTCTTATTTTAAAGATGTAGTAATTTGTTAAAATAATCCAGAAAAGTAATATTTACCTGTGGAGTTGGAAATCAAGAAATTAGTTGATTTCAGAAGGCCTCAGTTAAGTACATACTGAAAAGACACATGATACAATGTAAGCACTTCCCTTGGGTTTTTATTAATTTTGTTTTATTTCATTTTCTAGACTTTTCCTTTTGTCCTTTGGGCTATATGTACATTAGTGAATGCTAGGAGCGCTGTTGGTCAAATAATGATATGCACATGGATCCCTGTAGGTGGCGCTGCAATCCTGCAAGAATAATTATAGAGCCACCAACAGGTCTCCATTATGGTCTACCCAGATACTGATTTGGGACACCTTCAGAAAATGGAAACGCTAATGAAAAATTAGTTAAATTTAACCAATAGTGATTTGTCCAATTTAAAATTAAAAAGGGAAATCATGTAGAACAAACCTAGGCATAAATATAAGCACGTACAACACATTTTAAACATCAACACTAAGTCTTCCTTAACCCTAATACTCCCAAATAATCTTTTTTAGAACCCTTGGCAACCCCAATGTACACACACTGAAAAACGACAGTGGAATAAGAAAGATTGCATTGGCTTCTTCAACTGAGTAGTCAAAAGCCTAGAATGATATTGAGAGTAATCTAGAAAAGGCTTAATTTTTATAATATAATAAAATCATTAAATCTGCCAAATAACAGAAATAGTTCCCTATATTAGCACTTTAAATATTTTTATTTCTTTATATATTTGAGACTTATAGAGTGAAACAGAAAAATACAAAGAAAAATTTTATTAGTTGAATACAAGCCTTAAGTTCATGATTTGTAAGGGGAGGAAGCACAAAAAAGTATCTGACTTTTTGATAGACTTGACACAGAAGTGAATGGAGACTTGCAGTTTACATCAGGGTTTCTCAATCTTGGCATTATTTACATTTGGAGACAGACAATTCTTTGTCATGGGGGGCTGTGCATTGTAGGATGTTTAGCAGTATCCTTAGTCTCTACCCACTAGATGCCAGCAGCACTTCCCCACCCCACTCCCAGTTTGTAACAACCAGAAATGTCTCCAGACACTGCCAAATATCCCTTGGAGGACAAAATTGCTCCTGAATGAGAACCACTGGTCTATAGTCATGTATTTTTTTTATACAAAAAGGAAGAAGTATTTTGGAAGCATGTCCTGTGATAAGCTATTCATAAAAATAGTAAGAGTTTGTTTTCTAATTAATTAATGTCCCAGAAGACCTAGAAACTTTGAGTATTCATCAACATAGACACAGTAACTCATCTCTATCACTTGAATACACCAAGACATGCATATATTGTCTTCATCAAGTTTACATGGATGTTTCTTGTTTGAAATAACTACTGTTTAAAGTTTTATCAAACAATTTAATGGTTAATGGAATACCTACCATATTAAAATATTTATGATTATACCTATTATGTATGCTCTCAGAAGATTACTGGAACATAGTCTTCAAATAATAGTGGTTAATGAATAGTGGTTAATGAATTTTGGTTAATGAATAGTGGTTAATGAATTTTCTGTGCTTTTTTAGGTATTTACTTAATTGGAATCACTCACCATATTCTTCAATTTGAAGATTAATAATACTCTGTTGGAATATGACAGAAAATACACTATTCATGGAGTTTACATATTTTGGAGAACTAAAAATATTATGCATCAATTTACATCAGATGCCTAGGACTTCTCTTTGCATAGCATGTTAGAATTTGAAGAGACATGCGAAATAATCTTAGGTCCTGCCACTTTAATGGTTTTGAAACTGAGGCTTAGGGAGGTTAAATAGTGTCCTCAAAATAGCACAGCAAGAGAAAGTTCTGTGACTAGATCCCAGGTGTCTGGAATGCTTTCCAGTGGCTTCTTCACCATGTCATGCTTATGGTGGAAGGCAGCATCTCAGCTCTGGGTCTACATTTAATCTATTTCTATATTTTGAATTTAATAATATCAATGCAGAAAATACTGGCTTGCCTAGTTATACTGTCAAAATATCGTTTAAAACCTTAAGACCCTGCTTGTTAGTTCAGGTCCACCAGACTGCCTACTTAAATAAAACAAGTAAAAATGATGGTGAGAAATTCTTAAGTACCTGTTTGATGAAATATCACTTGATAATTCTGGAAAGCTTTCCTGTTTATTTGAATATTATAGCATTTAATTGGAATTAAATGAATGCCTGATGTTGATTTTCTTAAAAAAAGAAAAATTCTGTTGCATATTTATTGCTACACTTATTTGTAATAAAGTGTGATAAATTCTCTCAAACATGACTACAAGGCCTGCCATGGCATGTGTTTTGTCATTGCTGTTCAAGTTTACCAGGTGCTGTGTGTGATAGTTCAATTACCTAATACCTATTTATAAAATCAAAATATCGCAAAATGTTTGTTCCTTCAGCTTTGGGCTCAATTATAAGAAATGTGAATGCTGAAATTCTTTTGAGATATTTGATTAAAATAGGACCATCAGATAATCCACAAGATGAATAAATTATTTTTAGATGTTCATCAAAATAAAAATTGATAAAAAGTACTCCTGTCGGGATGCTGCAGACCTAGGAAGGTGGTCTCAGTTTGAGATGAGCTATTCTAATAACAATTCCCTTGCTATTTATAAAGAATGATATAACTGGCTCTGACCATTGAAATCACCCTTTAAAATCTTCTGGCTCACTAAAACAATCCCTTTTTCATTCTATTCAAGATACTCTAACTGAAAAGTATTTTGACTATCCTTATATAGAGTTAATATAACCTCAACTTCAAATGTTATACATTTATCTTCTAGTGGGCTTTATTATATTATAGAAAAATGGGACATTGAAAACATAATAAATACTAGTTTGAAATGGGCAGAGAGAAATTGAAAAAAGATATTTAAAAGACGGAATGACTGTGTAGACAACTCCAACATACCATTTCCAAGTCTATACCATAATTCTGCTTTCAATTAGACTATTCTTGGATCAATCACAATATATTTATTTCAAGTCAGAGCTAAATACCTATGTCCTGTATGTGTTATGGTACTTGATATAATGGTACTTGATGTAATGGTGTTGAGGCTAGAAAATGAAACCTAATGTGATCACAACTTCAATGAGTGTGAGCTGAAAAAGCTGCTACTTAATGCTGGTCTTTCTACAAGTGGAAGCTTGAAGTTTGCTTCTGTTAATTTGGGAAAAAAAATCTTAATTTTTTTAAGTTAAACAAATGAAAAGTAATTACCCACCAATATTATTCATGAAGAAAACTGTTAAGTGATCTTAGAAGAAAATGAGATGCTTAAAAATTAATGTATATATGTGGAATCAGAACTGTAACTCTGTAGATTTTTTTTCATTTATTTGTTTTCAATGGGGCATTGGAATTTGACCCTGTGATCTCATTATATTCTCCCAGATTGGGACGGACTCTGTTAAGCATTATATTCTTCCAGATTGGGATGGACTCTGTTAACCCCATTCCAAGAAGAAAGCAGTTTCAGAAATAGTTCCTTTAAGTGGATGTGAATGAGAAAGCTTCATGTAAAATGCATCATTGTAGAATTATCACAACAGAGAATGAACATCTATGCCTCTCTCTATTGTACTGTAATACTGTGAGGCTGGGCATTAGCTTTTTAGATGTTATAGGGATGTGGAGATGTCTTTAAATTGTGAACTAAACTGCTGAACTGCAATCTGTGAGCCCAGTGAAGGTAAGCTACATTTATAGTATGCTGGGGGTTAACAGAAAACTGGAAGAATCAAGGCATCTCTTTGAATCCTTGCTACTGCATTTCGTAGCTGAGGCATTGAGTCATTTAAATTTACTGAACATCAAGTTCCACATATGTAAAATAAGGAATACAATACTTGGCTAAGAGATTTGTTGGTAAACAAGCAAAAGGGCTCAAAATTTGGGAAGTATTAGAAAACTTATGTGCATGCTAAATATCAAACCAAACCCACCTCATCATGTGAGGACATTCATTTGTTCTCTCTCTCTGTGTGTCTCTCTCTCCTTCATCAATTCATTGATGTGAGCATCCATCTCTCTCCAATAGAACCTTGGATTCTATTTTTTAGCTTTGCCTCCTCTCAGGTGACTTCTGAGCCTCTGACAGGCCCCTTGGCACAATTTTACTTCCCTATTGGCTTGGAAATAGTGTAACCTACTCTTGTGACAGACACCGAAGGGCCCACACAGTAGAGAACATTCAGGTGGCTATCACGAGGAACTAAATACACAGAGGCTGGTGCTAGACCCAATGTATGGATAACTGGCTCTTTTCACTCTACTTTTGGCTAGTGAACACAGCTGTCAACTGGTACTCCATTCGAGACCTGATAGACCTGATGTTTGATGGTCTTGGCCATGTTGATAATGTCAATTCATTCATTACTGGGAAACAGGAAGATAAACTTTTTACTTTCCCTTTCATAAATTTGAAATTTTTTGTTATCATTGATTTCTGCAGATACAGAGAAAGAAAAGACTTCTTTGAACTCTTTGAATAAGAACAGAATTCCCTTCTACCCTGTTTCTGACTTAATACTCCAATAAAAGCTAACCTTTTAACAACAGCAGCTGATACTTACATAAGATTCACCATGTGTAAGTTCTAGAACCAGTTAGTTCCTATGTACTATCTTAGTTAATACACACTGTAAGATTATGAACTAGATAAAATAATATTTTTCTGCATTTTAGAGATGAAAAAATATATTCTACAGGGTCAGAGTTAGCCTGTATGTTTTCAATAATTTTTTACACATTTGCTTTTTTTTACTTGATGATATATTGCAAACATTTACCTGTGTCATTACAATTTTTTCAAAAACTTACATTGGATCGATTGAATATCCCATGATATTCTATCAGTTAGATGTCTCAAAATTCAATCAACAATTCCTCTATGATTTAATGTTTTATCTGTTGAAAGTTTTGCTAATACAAATAAGGCTGGCATGAATGTTTTATAAAATACTTTTTGTCTGTATTTTTCATATTTATAAAAACATTTCTTAAAGCAAAATTATAAATCAAAATGTATGATCATTTTTGAGACCCTTGACTGATTTCCAGACCGTGTATCACAAGTCACAGTCCCTCCAACAGTGTAAGAGATGATCTCATCACACTATGGTGAATATGAATATTCAATCATTAAGAAAGAAAAAGAGTAAGAGAAATGAAAGTAGGTATAGCATCATTATAATCATTATAATGATTTCTATTCCAATCATGTGATTTAAATGTCTGGATCTTTCTTCTTTAAACATGTATATAGCTTTTAATTTTGTAATATTTTAAAAATGAATTCTATATGACACTAATATAACAGTAACTTTTTCTGTTAGATTTTAGGCAAACATTTTAAAATTTTATTTGCTTTTTAACTTTAAAAAATTTATACTCATAATTTAATTTTTTTTCAAATTTAAAATGTACCAAATAATCACATGAAGTTGTATACTTCATACAAACAGGGTTCTAATCTTCACAATCCTTCCTGTTTCACATTCTTTAGACTACATACTTAGTAATCTCAAATAACATATTCATAATTTATATTTAAAACATGATGTCTTTGGGTAAATCAATTCATAAATATAGACATAACAGAGACACACACACACACACACAAAGAATATAGGTTTCTAAGCTCCCCAACTTTTCTTTTTCTTTTTTTTTTTTTTTTTTTTTTTTGAGATGATGGAGTCTTGCCCTGTCGCCCAGGCCAGAGTAGTGCGGTGGGGCCATGTCAGCGCACTGCAAACTCCACCTCCCAGGTTCACGCCATTCTCCTGTCTCAGCCTCCTGAGTAGCTGGCACTACAGGCACCTGCCACCACGCCTGGCTAATTTTTTTGTATTTTTTAGTAGAGACGGAATTTCACCGTGTTAGCCAGGATGGTCTCGATCTCCTGGCTTCTTGATCCACCCGCCTTGGCCTCCCAAAGTGCTGGGATTACAGGTGTGAGCCACCGCACCTGGCCTAAGCTCCCTAACTTTTCTACTTAAAGTATTTTTCTGCCAGTGCTTAAAAACTCATGTAAAGTTATTTGTAAGAATTAGGTTATGATAAATTTTCTTCACACTCTTTCATTTTAAGCCAATATTGTACTTAGGTTATATTGTGCTTTTTGCTTTCTATCACAGTTTAGTAGACTTAAAAAAATAAAATGATATCTATCTACCTGTGTACATTAATACAAATATACATGTTTGTATCACATAATTGGAAGAGCTTGGAAGGAAAAGATTTTTATTCGGAGGGCTGCTATGAGCACAATATGATGGAAATCATTTGTCGTTAAATCAACAGAAACGGACTTAAAGAAGGCAACTGCCTGAGACCCCATTTCAATGAAGGAAGAAAAGAAGGAAGTCATGTTTTGATAAAGCTATCAGAATTTAAATATATGTACTAGGATTCCGTATCTGTTTTGGTTTAAAGAAAGAATTTTTAGTTGGGTAAATCTGACAAGATTTGAAGATAAAAACAAAAAAAAATCTGGATCTCGTCTTTCTCTTATAAAGTGCGGTTTCTTCACATCACTCAGGAATGTTTATTCCAACTTAAGGCAGAACAGAAAATTGATTAATGCTGACTGCTCTCCTGTGTCTCTGTACTGTGTTTACCTGAAATACAAACCACAATTTCAATAAATGGGTTTGTCTGATAACAAAAAATTGAATCTCTCTGAAAATTCTGAATAAAATGTATGTGGTTTGGTTACATCTCTTTCCTACAGGAAAATGTACATAGGTAATATCATTTTCTAAAAATGAATTAAGAAGAAATGACCAAGAGCTTATTAAATAAAGAGTGAAATTAGATAGGCTTTAAACCCCCCAAACAATATTCTCCTATGACTTAACTTCAATTAATATTAATTTAGAAAACCTTTTTCTTTCCCCCATAGGTAGCTTTTAATCAATTTTTCCCCTGATTCAAAACTATTGGATACTTAAGGCAGATGCAATTCTATAACCTTCTTCTTCCTCTACTACCCTGTAGAACAGATGATACAAATCTTTTCCCTGTGTTCAGATGGAATGTTTTATAACCACGTGGTGAACTGGTAGCTTGAATTTTGTACACTGCTACTTGCCATACTCTCTTCCAGCCCATGTTCTAGATAATGCGTTCTTATATTGAGGTTATTTTGGAACTGAAACTCCTCTGGATTTGTTCTGGTGCATTTTTGCCTCATGCTTCTAAAGTTTTCGTTTAAAAGCTGTGGGTTTTTTTTATGATTTAAAGCCAAAAAGTATATGCTTGTGCTTAATGAGTAGTTCTATTTTTAATTTTCTGAAGAACCTCCATACTGTTTTCCATAATGGCTACACTAATTTACATTGCTACCAACACTGTATGAAATCCATCTTTCTGCATCCTCTCATTTCCAAGAGTGATAAGAAATCCAGTGTAACAACTGTATAAACCAGAAGAATCAAGATTTGCATATTAAACACAAACTGTATTGATTTTCCATGAGAAGTCTGCTCTGTCAGTAGTCCTCTAAATTATGATGTCTGTATGGTTATAGATTCAGAGCATGAGTGATGATGGTCCGATGTTAGGGAGGCCATATTTACAGCCAGAAGAGTATTTACCCCAGACAGATGAACTTTTTGTTTTTGTGATCTAAACAATAACAAACAACAAATTTAACTTTTAGTAATCGTTTTCACTGATGTGCACATCACTGAATTAAATTCTATTCCAAGGGAAAAATACGTGGTATAATGATACTGAAGTCAGTAGTTCTTGACAATCTGAATCTTATTTTGAAACCTTGTTATAAGTCAGTTATGAGACAAGTTGTAGATTTTTATTGGTTCTTTGCAATTAGAGATTGATATGAGATGCTACTTGTTCTGGCTGACAGTTGATAACAAACACGTCCTGTGAATATGTTTGAGAAAAACGACTTGTTATGAGGTTCGTTGAATGGTAGTAAAACCGAGCGTAATTTACCAGCAGTATTATTCACTCTAAATTTCTCAGTTACCCCATCTGTATTTCCTTCTTTATTTTCTGTCAATTTTTCTCTATCTCTGCCTCTCTCCGATGTCTCTCAAGTAAATTGCTTTTCCTTTTCTTTCTATTTCATTTAACAAATACATTTAACAAATCGTTCTTAAGTGTGTGGTATGTGCCAGACACTGAGTGTATGCTGGGTATGGAGTCATGACTGAAATAGTCTCCATTCTAAAGAAACTGTCAGTAGTTAGGGAGTGTTTATTTTTTATTTTATTTATTTATTTATTTTTTTATTATACTTTAGGTTTTAGGGTACATGTGCACAATGTGCAGGTTTGTTACATATGTATCCATGTGCCATGTTGATTTCCTGCACCCATTAACTCGTCATTTAGCATTAGGTATATCTCCTAATGCTGTCCCTCCCCCCTCCCCCAACCCCACAACAGTCCCCGGAGTATGATGTTCCCCTTCCTGTGTCCATGAGTTCTCATTGTTCAATTCCCACCTATGAGTGAGAACATGCGGTGTTTGGTTTTTTGTCCTTGCGATAGTTTACTGAGAATGATGTTTTCCAGTTTCATCCATGTCCCTACAAAGGACACGAACTCATCATTTTTTATGGCTGCATAGTATTCCATGGTGTATATGTGCCACATTTTCTTAATCCAGTCTATCGTTGTTGGACATTTGGGTTGGTTCCAAGTCTTTGCTATTGTGAATAGTGCCGCAATAAACGTACGTGTGCATGTGTCTTTATAGCAGCATGGTTTATAGTCCTTTGGGTATATACCCAGTAATGGGATGGCTGGGTCAAATGGTATTTCTAGTTCTAGATCCCTGAGGAATCGCCACACTGACTTCCACAATGGTTGAACTAGTTTACAGTCCCACCAACAGTGTAAAAGTGTTCCTATTTCTCCACATCCTCTCCAGCACCTGTTGTTTCCTGCTTTTTTAATGATGGCCATTCTAACTGGTGTGAGATGGTATCTCACTGTGGTTTTGATTTGCATTTCTCTGATGGCCAGTGATGATGAGCATTTCTTCATGTGTTTTTTGGCTGCATAAATGTCTTCTTTTGAGAAGTGTCTGTTCATGTCCTTTGCCCACTTTTTGATGGGGTTGTTTGTTTTTTTCTTGTAAATTTGTTTGAGTTCATTGTAGATTCTGGATATTAGCCCTTTGTCAGATGAGTAGGTTGCAAAAATTTTCTCCCATTCTGTAGGTTGCCTGTTCACTCTGATGGTAGTTTCTTTTGCTGTGCAGAAGCTCTTTAGTTTAATTAGGTCCCATTTGTCAATTTTGGCTTTTGTTGCCATTGCTTTTGGTGTTTTAGACATGAAGTCCTTGCCCACGCCTATGTCCTGAATGGTATTGCCTAGGTTTTCTTGTAGGATTTTAATGGTTTTAGGTCTAACATTTAAGTCTTTAATCCATCTTGAATTAATTTTTGTATAAGGTGTAAGGAAGGTTTTTACATATAACACTCCCTAACTTTCTAGCCATATGTAGAAAGTTAGGGAGTGTTATATGTAAAAACTGGTGGTTTATTCTGCTTCTGGACAACATGGTGAGCTACATTGCTCTGTAGAACCAGTCACTGGACAGTAAGAAAGGTTGATGAATTTGGAGTCAAGTCACACATTGCAAAATTCTGGTGAGCATTATTCACATTTTATTCTTAATAAATGACACCTCCTGAAATACACAATGCAATGTGAATTGTGCTCCCTGGAGTGTATAAAGTCATAGAGAAACTCTACTCAACCACAAATAAAAAACTGAAAAATCTTGGAGAGACCAAAGGTGTTCATATCTTCATGGAACCAGGGTAGTTGGAGGTAGGGAAGTTTTCAAGTTAGGGAAGGCCAGGAGCCTCAAATAAAATGCAAGATGAGTTGGCCTTCCTTTTTGTGCCTCTTTTCTTTCCCTAAGCCCTCAATTCTATGGGCAGGAATATAAAAACACCCACTCTGAGGTAAGAAAAGGGAGAACTGTAGTCTGGTTGTGGCGGAGGTCCTCTATCTGTGAGCAGGCACAGCCTGAGGAGTTCCTGAAAATTCTTGCATCTCAACCCTTTTTCCCTACTGCATGAGCTAATAAGAACAGAAAGTAAGGGGCCAGGACGAAAGCAATGACAGAGTGAGAGTTACTACAAGTTCCCTGGCAGTGAGACAAGGCTGGAAGGGCTATGAGTCTATGATACAAAGCGATAATTATCTCTCTTCACCAAGAGGTGCACAAGTTGCAACCCAGGTTTTTGTCACTCTTCTGAATAACAAATATCAGTCAAAGCAATTGATAGATCGAATAAAATTCGAGTTCCTAGTTACTGAGAAGCTTAAACACAATGCAATAAAAATCACTATTAGAAAAAGTGATACCTTAAAGGCAAAACAAATACAATAGAAATAATAAAACATTTAAACTTGGAATCATAAATACATTCAACAGATAAACGATTAAAACATGAAGTAAAACATATTTTCAAGAAAATGTGCAGGCATTTTGGGAAATGTCTGAAATGAATAAATTTTTAAAAACAATGAATCGGTTGAACGACAAAATATATACAGTAAAAAAAAAAAATAGTGAGCTGGAGATTGAATAGCAGAACACTCCCAGAAGGAATAGGAAAGGATTAATTGGGGATGATAGGGGAGAAGGGCGGGAGAAAAATAAATGAGTTAAAAGGGTGTATATTGGCAGAATTTTGAGCATCTGGATGACGAAGTCACCAGAGTATTTTTGGATGAGGAAGTGTATCCTAAACAAGACTCCAAAAAGTACAAACAACGAAGAGAAAAACTGAAGGGTGTGATTTTATCACAATCGAAGACTTACCTTCTAGGAGAGATATTAAAGATAAAACTACAAGTGGGAAAAACTATTTGCAGTGGCTAAAACACAGAAGAAATTTTAACCTGTATGTACAAAGACACCAATGCACTGCTGCTGGAGATGTAAATTGGGGCAGGTATTCTGGAGAAGAATTAGGAAACACTACATGCAGTTATAACTTTTCAAATATGAAAGTTGTATTTGATAGACATATTTGAAATGACTGGAAAAGAGGTAATTATGGTGAGAAGGGAACTGAAGTGAAATAAAGATGACTGGAAAAAAATAAGAGAAACAAAAATGAACTTTGGAAAATGAGTATAGAATGTCATAAGAGAAGTATACTACCAATACTACCAATCTATCCATCATTATCTAAAAGAAAAAATAAATGAATGACTTTAACAGGGAATTATAGCCCATACTAACAGATAATCACCAGATGTTCTTTTTGGTGGTGACTAAGGGTGAGGATAATTTTTGTAGTCTTTCCTCTAGATGATAGTTTTCAGGAAAAAAAAAAAAATCCAGAGGATGTAATGCTTGAAGTGAATCTTCAAAGATAAATAAGAATTAATGCATTGGACAAAAGTTAACTGGGGAAAGGGAGTTTAAGAATGTAGGCACTGTGGCCAGGTGTGGTGGCTGACGCCTATAATCCCAGCACTTTGGGAGGCCACCTCTACCTCAGTTCATTCTCCATAATTTTTTCCAGAATAATATTCCTAAATGCAATCCGACCATGTCACTTTTCTACTTTAACTTGCTCAGAAGCTTTCTTTCAGGATAAAGCCCATGATACACCCTTCAAGGCCTTTCATGATCTGCCTTTGACTAAATTTGAAACTATCCTCCTTTTCTCAACCTAGTGACCTACAGAGAGTGCCCTGAATGACATCTGTTCTTTAAGGCCTCTGTATTTTTTACTGGCAATACAGTGACTACATTCTTTTTTTTTTTTTTTGAGATGGAGTCTCCCCTGATCGCCCAGGCTGGAGTGCAGTGGCAGGATCTCGGCTCACTTCAACCGATGCCTCCCGGGTTCAAGCAATTCTCCCACTTCAGCCTCCCAAGTAGCTGGAATTACAGGCACCCATGGGTTCCCTTCTTACCATAATTACCTCTTTTCCAGTCATTTCAAATATGTCTATCAAATACAACTTTCATATTTGAAACGTTATAACTGCATGTAGTGCCTGTAATCCCAGCTACTCAGGAGCTGAAATGGGATAATTGCTTGAACCCGGGAGGCATCGGTTGAAGTGAGCCGAGATCCTGCCACTGCACTCCAGCCTGGGCGATCAGGGGAGACTCCATCTCAAAAAAAAAAAAAAAAAAAAAAAAAAAAAAAAGAATGTAGGCACTGTATTGCCAGTAAAAAATACAGATAACTTAAAGAACAGATGTCATTCAGGGCACTCTTTTGTAGGTCACTAAGTTGAGAAAAGGAGGATAGAGTTTCAAATTTAGTCAAAGGCAGACCATGAAGGGCCTTGAAAGGTGTATCATGGGCTTTATCCTGAAAGAAAGCTTCTGAGCAAGTTAAAGTAGAAAAGTGACATGGTTGGATTGCATTTAGGAATATTATTCTGAGAAAATTTATGGAGAATGAACTGAGGTAGAGGTGGGTATGGAGTCTGGGGAACAAGGTAACCAAGCCTTACATAGAGGCTTATTGCCATAATCCTACAAATACATGAGTGAATCTGATAATAGACAAAGTCAATGGAGAATGAGATGAAGAGGCAGAAGGGAGAGACTGAGGAAGTAGAATTCATAAAAGTAGTAAAGGTGAAGGGATGGAAGAGAAATCTCAGTCAAAGTTTAGATTTTTATTTCAGTGAGTGAAGGTAGAAAAAGCAAAAGGAGTTGCAAATGGGGCAAGGGATGTGTGCTGATTTTGGAGCTTCCTACAAGATAAAGAAGTGTTTGACAAATTTCTGCAGTAATGATTTGAAAATGTAGGCATGGAACTCTGAAGAAAGACTGAGGTGAAGTAGGGATTTAGCAGTCAATAATGTACGACATGGATGTGAGCAAGATTTCTTTTTTTTTTTCTAATTTCATTTTTTGACTTAAAACTATCATTAATATTATTTTTGATTGAAAAATTATAATTGTTGTGCACATGTACCCTAGAACTTAAAGCATAATAAAAAAAGAGAAAAAATATAATTACACACATTTATGGGATACAATGTGATGTTTCAATATATTTTCACAATGTGGCAAGATTAAATCAATCTGATTAACATATCCATAACCTTGATTACCATTTTTTGTGATGAGACATTTGAAATTTACTCTCTTAGTTATTTTGAAATACATAACACATTATTATGGATTATACTCACCCTGCTGTACAATACCTCTCCAAACTTATTTCTCTTATCTATCTGAAACTTTATATTTTTTAGCCAACAACTCCTCATTCCCTTACTCTATTACCCTCCAACCTCTGCTAACCATCATTCTATGGGTTACCATGCCCAGTCACAGTGCCTACATTCTTAAACTCCCTTTCCCCAGTAACTTTTGTCCAATACATTCTACTCTCTACTTCTGGAAGTTTAACTTCATTAGATTCCACATATAAGTGAAATCATATGGTATTTGCCTTACTTTGCCTGGCTTATTTTACTTAGCATAATGTCCTCCAGATTCATCCATGGTGTCACAAATGAGATGGTTTCCCCCTTTTTAAAGGCTGCATAGTATTCCATTGTGCATGTATACCACGTTTTTCATCCATTCATCCGTTGATGGACACTTAGGTTGATTCCACATCTTGGTTATTGTGAATAATGCTGCAATAAACATGTGAGTGCAAATATCCCTTCGACATATTGATTTCAGTTCCTTTGGGCATATACCCAGAAGTGGGGTTACTGAGTCATATGGTAGTTCTATTTTTAATTTTCTGAGGAACCTCCAAACTATTTTCCATAAGCGCTTTACTGATTTACATTTCTACCAACACTGTAAGCAATCCATCTCTGTGCATCCTCTCTAACATTTATTTCTTTCATCTTTTGGAGAAAAAACATCCTAACAGGTGTGAGGTGATACCGCATTGTGGTTTTAATTTGCATTTCCCTAATGATTAGTAATGCTAAGCATTTTTCCACGTTTCTATTGACCATTTGTATGTCTTTTGAGAAACATCTATTATGGACTTTGCCTACTTTAAAAAAATTAATGCATGTTGTCAACCCAAACATTGGGTTGTTTTTCTTGCCATTGAGTTGAGTTTTTTATAATTTTTGGATATTAGCCCCTATTAGATATATGGTGCTAGAGTATATTTGGATGTTTGTTCCCTCCAAATCTCATGCTGAAATTTAAGCCCCAGTGTGGCGATGTTGGAACGCAGGGACTAGTGGGAGGTGTTTGGGTCATGGGAAAGGATTCCCCGTGAATAGATTAATGCCCTGACTGGGAGCGGTAGTGCATTTTCACTTTGTTTGCTTCCACTCTGCTAGTTCCCACAAGAGCTTGTTGTTAAAAAGAGCCTGGTACCTCTCTCCACTCTCATGCTTCATTTTGGTCCTTGCACACATCAGCTCTGCTTTGCCTTCCACCACGAGTGGAGGCAGCCTGATGCCCTAACCAGAAGCAGATGCTGGCACCATGCTTCTCATACACACTGCAGAACTGTGATGCAAATAAATCTCTTTTCTTTATAAATGTCCCAGCTTCAGGTATTCCTTTATAGCAAAACAAAAATGAACTAAGACATATGGTTCATAAATATTTTCTCCCTTGCTGTGAATTGTTTTTTTGCTTTGTTAATTGTTCCCTTTGCTGTGCAGAAGCTTTTTAGTTTGATGCTATCTCATCTATTTTTGCTTTTGTCACCTGTGCTTTTGGGATCTTATCTGAAAAATCATTGCCCAGAGCAATGTTGTGGAGCTTTTCTCCTATGTTTTCTTATAGAAGTTTTACAGTTTCAGGTTTATATTTAAGCATTTAATCTATTTTTGAGTTGACTCTTCTATGTAGTACAAGTGTCTAATTTCATTCTTCTGTATGTAGATATCTAATTTTCCCAATCCCACTTACTGAAGATACTGCCTTTTCTCTATTATGTGTTCTTGGCATCTGTGTCAAAAATCAGTTGACAGTAAATGTGTAGGTTTATTTCTGGTTTTTCTATCCTGTTACATTGGTCTATGTGTCTGTTTTATGCTAGGATGATGCTGTTTGATTATACTTGCTTTATAATATGTTTTGAAATCAAAGACTATGATGTGTCTGGCTTTGTTCTTTCTATTCAATATTGTATTGTTTTGGCTATTCAGAGTCTTTTGTGGTTCCATATGCAGTTAAGGGTGGCTTTTTCCATTTCAGTGAAAAATGCTATTGAAATTTTTATGGGGATTGCATTGAATCTTTAGATTGCTTTGAGTAGTATAGACATTTTCACAATTTTATTTCTTCCAGTCCATGAACACAAAATATCTTTTCATTCATTTGTGTTTTCTTTAGTTTCTTTTATCAGTGTTTTATAGTTTTCAGAACACAGGTCTTTTGCCTCCTTAGGTAAATTTATGCCTAAGTATTTAAATTTTGCCATGGTAAATGGGTTTTTTTTCTTAATTTCCTTTTTAGACAGTTTGTTGTTAGTAAATAGAAACAGAAACACTACAGATTTTTATATGTTGATTTGGTATCACGTAACTTTACTGAATTAATTTACGAGTTCTAACAGTTTTCTAGTGGAGTCTGTAGTGTCTTCTCTATGTAGGATCATGTTTTCAGCAAAAAGAGACAAGTTCACTTCTATTTCTTTCTTTTGCCTAATTGTCCTGGCTAGGACTTCCAGTACTATGTTGAAAAGAAATGCAGAGATGGTGAGATCCTTGTCTTGTTTCTAATCTTGAAGTAAGAGCATTCAACTTTTCAACCTTGAACATGATATTAGCTAAGGGTTTATCATATGTGGCTTTTGTTGGGTTGAAGTACATTTTCTCTGTACCTAATCTGTTCAGAGTTTTCATCAAGAAAGGGTATTGAATTATGTCAAATGCTTTTTCTGCATCTGTTAAGATGATCATGAAATTTTTATCCTTTATTTTGTTAATGTACTGTATCACATTTATTGATTTGCATATGTTAAAAAATTATTGCATTGTAGGGGTAAATCCCAATTGATCATGGTGAATTTTTCTTTTAATATGTTTTTGAATTCAGTTATATAACATTTTGTTTGCAGATTTTTGCATCTATGTTTAGCAAGGATATTGGCCTATATATATTTCTTTTCTTGTAGTGTCCTTATCTGGCTCTTATCAGGGTAATGCTAACTTCATAAAATAAGTTTGGAATTATTAGCTTTACTTTGATTTTTTTTTGAAAGAGTTTGAAAAGAATTGACATTAGTTCTTCTTTAAATGTTTGGTATAATACAACAGTAAAGCTAATCAGTTCTGGACTTAAGAGGAGACTTTTTATTACACATTCAGTCTTCTTGCTCATTATTGGTCTATTCAGATTTTCAATTTCTTTGTGATTCAGTGTTGGTAGGTTTTATTAGTTTAGAAATTTATCCATTTCTTCTAGATTATCTGATTTGTTGACATATAATTTTTTACAATAGTTTCTTATAATGATTTGTATTTTGGTTATATCAATTGCAATATCTCCTCTTTCATTTATCATCTCATTTGAGTAGTCTCTCTTCTTCCCTAGTCTAGCTAAGGGTTTGTCAATCTTATCTTTTCAAAAAAAACCAACTCTTAGTTAAATTATTTCTCTAGTCTCATTTCATTTATTTCAGCTATAATCTTTGTTATTTCCTTCCTTCTGTTAAATTTGAGGTTACTTTGTTCTTTTTCTATTTTTCTAGTTTTTTGAGGTAAAACATTAGAGTATTTGTGATTTTTTTTCATTGATCACTATAGATTTTCCTCTTAGAATTACTTTTTGCTGCATTCTATGTTTCGGCATGTTATGTTTCCATTTTAGTTTGTCTCAAGGTATTTTTTTAATTTGTTATTTGATTTCTTTTGTGACCTATTGGTTGTTTAGGAGCATGTTGTTTAATTTCCACATATTTGTGTATTTTTGAAGATTTCTCATTATTGATTCCTCATTTCATGCCATTGTTATCCAAGTAAATATTTCATAAGATTTCAGTCTTCTTAAATTTATTAAGAATTGTTTTGTGGCCTAACATATAATCTATCTGGAGAATGTTCTATGTGCACTTAAGAAGAATATATATTCTGATGCTATCAGATAGAATGCTCTGTACATGCATATTAGGTCCATTTGGTCTACACTATAATTGAAGTACAATATTTCTTTACTGATATTCCATCTATATATTGAAAGTGGGGTACTGAAGTGGCCTATTATTATAATCTTGTAGCCCATCTCTCCTTTTAGATTATTAAATCATTGCTTTATATATTTAGATGTTCCAGTGTTGGGCGCATATATATTTACAATTATGATGTCTTCTTGGAAAATTAACTCCTTTAGCACTATTTAATGACTTTCTTTGTCTCTTTTTATAGTTTCTGACTTAAAGTCTATTTTGTGTGATGTAATTATAGACACCTCTTCTCCCCTTTGGTTTCTATTTGCATGGAATATCTTTTCCCATTCTTTTTATTCCATTCCTTTCAATCTATGTGTGTTCTTACTAGTAATGAATCTCCTATAAGCAACATATGGTTGAATCTGGTATTTTTTGAAATCCAGTCTGCCACTCTATCTTTTATAGGGGATTTTAATCCATTTACACTCAAGGCAATTACGGATAGGTAAGAATCTGCTATTGCCATTTCATAATTGGTTTTCTGATTGTTTTGTAGGTCTTTTGTTTCTTTCTGTCTTGCTATTGCTATTGTGATATTGTAGTGACAGTATCACACTACATTCCCCTCTATCTTCCTCCTCCCCTCTGTGGTTGCATGGTTTTCTATGGTTGTTTGCTTTGAATTCTTTCTTTTTATAGTCTGTGCAACTACAATAGGTTTTTGCTTTGTGTCTACCATAATGCTTACATAAAATATCTTATCCTTATAACAGGCTACTTTAAATTGATAACAACTTGCTTTTAATAGTATTCAAAAACAATACTTTCACTCTTTCCCATCTTTTATGATTTTGATGTTATAATTTATATTTGTTTTTATATTTTTTATCCCTTAATAATTTGTTATAGCTACAGTTGTTCTTAATAGATTTGTCTTTTAACTCCACTAGTAGGGATAAAATTGTTTTACATGGCACCCTTACAGTATTAGAGTTAGTATGACTACATATGATTTATGTCATCAAGTTTTTTACTTATTTTATGCTATTAATTAATAGTCATTCATTTCAGCTTAAAGAATTCCCTCCGACAGTTTCTGTAAAACAGGTCTGGTGGTGATGGGCTCCCTTAGCTTTTGTTTATCATAAAAAGTTTTTACTTCTCCCTCATTTTTGAGGGGTATATTTGTGGATAAAGTTCTTGGGGCAGGTTTTTTATTCATTTTTGTTTGTTTGTTCATTTTTTCTATCAGCACCTTAAATATATCATCCTTCTCTCTCCTGGTCTGTAGAGTTTCTTCTAAGAAACGTGCTGAAAACCATATTACAGCTGTCTTCAATGTGATGTATTTCTTATCTTTTGCTTCTTTCAGTATTTTTATTTCTTTGATTTGTTGTAATTTGCTTATGGTATGTGTTGGTAAGGTCCTCCTTGGGTTTAGTTTGATTGTGACCTCTGAGCTTCCTGTAGTAATATTTCCCCAGAATTTTGAAATTTTCCATCATTATTTTCTTGAAATATGCTCTCTAGTCTTTTTACCTCTTATCTCCATGAGGACCTCTTATTATTTGAAGGTTAGTTCACTTGATGGCATCCCATAATTCCTGTAGGCCTTCTTCATTCTTTTTTATTATATACTTTTTCTTTTTGTTCCTCTAATTAGATAATTTGAAATGTTCTGCTTTAGACCTCACTGATTCTTTTGCTTAAGTCAGCTATTAAAGCTTTCTAGTGAATTTTTTAGTTCAGTTATTATATTTTAATCTCCATGACTGTATTTGTTTTTTATTACTTCTATTTCTTTTTCAAATTTCTCATTTTTGTTCTAAATTGTTCTCCAAATTTTAATTTTCTATTTGTATTTTCTTATAGTTTCTTAAATTTCTTTAAGAGGATTATTCTAAATTATTTGTCATTTTATAGATCTTCATTTTTTCTGGGTCCATTACTGGAGATTTATTATTTCCTTTTGGTAGTATTATATTTCCCTGGGTTTTCATAATCCTCGTGTCCTTAAATTTATGCCTGTACATTTGATAAATGTCTGTCTTCTCTGGCCTTTGCAGATGTTCTTTGGTGGTGATAGGCCTTTACTATTTAGTTTAGCCTGGGATTTTGTATGGTTTGACTAGTAGCAACCATGAAAAAGCAGACTTTGGTGTCAGGTTTTCTAGTTGGGCTGGATCATTTCTGTGATCTGAGGTTAAATGGTATTGCTGGTTGTGCTCCATGGTCCACTGAAACCACTGACTGAACTTTGTTGTCAGATGGGAATGCTGGCTGGTCTCTAATCATCTCTGTTTGAACAGGGTTGCAGGCTGTCTTCCTTGAATGGGTGGTATTGTTGTTTAGAATCTGTACTTGGGCATTTCTATATGATGGGTTCTGAGGCTGGATGAGGTCTCTGGGTTGCTGCTTGGCCATACAACATGAGCAGGGCCAGAGGCTGTGCTCCACAGATAGGTGTAGACTTGGGCTTGCCTCCTGGCAAAGCACCAAGACTTGGTAAAGCCACCACACTGTGGTTAGCGTTGAGTGGGGCCAGATGCTCCCTCTGTGGGTAATTACTGACCTGCAATTGCCTCCATGCTTTGAATACTTAATGGAAACGTATGAACTTAGTTGGACCACCCTCTTGAGTTGAGTGGGGTCAGATGTTCCCTTTATGGGTAATTGCTTACCTACAGCTACCTCTTGATCTAGGGAAGACCTAATGAGAGTATCCAGGCTCTGTGGGAAAATTGGTTAGGGGTTTAATCCTAAAAGACCCCTGAACCGTGTTTCCTGCAGTGCAATGCTATTGGCTAGTTATTTGGGGTGGCATTGCTGTTGGCTGGAATGTAGAAAAACCACCAAGAACTGTGCATTGGTCACTGTGAGCCCCACTTTCATTTTTTTTTTTTCTGACTGACCCCAGGGAGTCTAGCCCTGCTAGTATTTCTAATACTTCTTTTGGAATGAGACAGGAGTTAGCCTCCCGTGAACAGTCCTAGAACAGTGGTGGAGCAGAATGTCTGCCTCCAACTCACTTTTCCCATTGTAGAAACCGAGAGTCCAGAGGAATTATCTGGTGCTGTGCCAGCTTGAAGGAGGGGTAGCACAGTCAAAGAGAGCCATTCATTTTATCATTCAATAGCAGCTTTCTTGGTTCTATAGTCTAAGAGAGTGTATCAGTCTGATTTCTAAGATCTGGGGTATTTACAATGATAGCCTTGACTGTGGGTAGTTGCTAGTTGGATTTCTGTGGTTGCAGGGTGAAGCCAAAGAGCTCCTATTCTACCATCTTCTTGACATCACTGCTAGATGAGATTTCTTCAGAATGGGTTTTGGAGTATGCTACAAAGGTGGCAGAGGATAAAATCTAAGGGAAGAGTTAGAAGAAAAGGAAGCCATAAAATCACTATGCTTCAGTAGGTCTCCTTTATTAAGTTAGAAGGTTTTTATTTGGGAAGTCTCCTTTCTTTCTTCCTTCCTTTCTTTCTTTCTTTCTCTTCCTTCTTTTTTTATTATCAGTAGCTATTGATACATAAATTAAAAAGTATTCCATCAAGTCATTTAGGGAAAATATTACATCTTGTCTTCATAGATGTTATTTTACATATTTCTCCATACTGACTCAATTTGGGCCTCTATTTGGGCCTCTAGTCCAGCTAGTTGTGGAAAGTCTGGTATTGACAATTCATAAGCCTAGTGACTTCCAGGTTAAAAATGGAAGACTCAAATTAAATTAATCTGTACTTCTTCACTTCCTTTATTTTCTCCCCCTCTCCCTGGAGGTGATGTAAATTATAATGGGGGAGGTACTTAACATATTATTCTGTTACCTGGGGAGGGTCTTCAATGAGTGCCGTCATCCATTTTTAGAAGCTTCTACCAAGGTGTCATTGATCTTGCCTGCTTTTCAGCATTGACTTTTGTTTTCGCTTTCCCAGCCTTAGCCTCTACTGGTCAAATTCCCATGTGCTGTGGGTCCCTGTCCTCACTCTCAGTTCCTACAAATTTGTCAGCCAGCTGATTATTTTAGAGAATGCTTTAGAACTCTTAGGTGCTTTTCCACCACTGATTCTGGTGCATGCACCTAAGCACCTCCATCAGCTGTAGTTCTTGACAATTTCAACCTCCTGTGGCACAGGGGGGTTCTCTACGAGGATTTCATTTTCTCCAGGGATGTGGTCTCTCTAATTCTCAGAAACCTGGACAGTATCACACTACATTCCCCTCTATCTTCCTCCTTCCCTCTGCAATCATACTTTTTCTCCTTTTAGGTGAGTAAAACTAATGTATTTCACTAATCTCTGATGCATGATTCATAGCCTGTATCTTGAACCTCACAACTTTGCTCTTGATATGCAGAGGCCAGTTATCTGTAATTCCAACAGTAACATTTTTTATTCTAACAAAGGCTGCATATTGCACATCAAAAGCACATTAACCTTAAAACTACTGTCTGCATTTAATTTAAAAAATCTATTTAGCTTGGCTCAAAATCAAGCTTTATGCTCGAGGCCACCACATATAGAAAGTGAGAGATGCTACCTTAATTATGAGGGAAAGGAAGGACTACATAGAAAGCTGTAAAACAGCAAGCTCTTAATATATATCACCATATTATCCCATTATTATTTGATACCTATTTATGTATTAGCCAAAATAGGCTTTCTTCTGTAACAAAGACTCCAGAAATTTAATGCAATAAAGGCTTATTTCTTGCTCATTCCCAGAGCAATGCAAGAAGGTGGGGGATGGGAGAGTAGATGGTAGCGATACTCATTTAGGGACCTATGGTCCTTCCATCTGGTGGGTCCACTATCTTTCAAGGCCTCAGAGGATTCCACTGGGTTTCTGCATCTGCCAGAAGGCAGGAAAGAGAAAGTGAATGGAAGGCCCATGAGATATTTTATGGATCAGTTAGTTTGGTAGGCAGAATTCTGAGATGGTCTCTAAGATTCCCCACTCCCTGGTATACACACTTTTTGATTATGAGATATTTGACTCCTGTGCTTAGGCTATGCTATTTGGCATAGTTGACTTTTAGAAAGAGAGCTTATCCAAGTGGGCCTGATCCAATTACATAAGACTTGGTCAGAGACTGGAAATCAGAGACCCAAGATGAGAGAGAATTGATGTGAATTAATTCACATCAAGATTTAAGATAAAATACTTACATGTAAAACCCAAAACTACAAAAACTCTGGAAGACAACGTAGGCAATACCATCCTGGACATAGGAATGGGCAAAGATTTCATGACAAAGACATCAAAAGCAATTGCAACAAAAGCAAAAATTGACAAATGGGATCTCATTAAATTTAAGAGCTTCTGGACAGCTAAAAAAAACTATCAACAGAGTGAACAGACAACCCACAGAATAGGAGAAAATATTTGCAGACTATGCATCTGACAGAGGTGTCTAATATCCAGCATCTATAAAGAGCTTAAATTAACAAGAGAAAAACAAATAACCTCCTTAAAATGTGAGCAAAGGACATGAACAGACACTTTTTCAAGAGAAGAGATTCATGTGGCCAGTAAGCATATTTTATAAAGCTCAGGATCACTGCACATTAGAGAAATGCAATTTGAAACCGCAGTGAGCTATCATCTCACACTAGTCAGAATGGCTACTATTAAAAAGTCAAAAAGTAACAGATGCTGGCAAGGCTGCAGAGAAAAGGGAGCACTTATACACTGTTCATGTGAGTCTAAATTATTTTAACCATTGTGGAAAGCAGTATAGTAAGTCCTCAAAGAGCTAAAAACAGAACTACCATTTGACCCAGCAATCTCATTACTGAGTATATACCCAAAGGATTATAAATCACTCTACTGTAAAGACACATGCACACACATGTTTACTGCAGCACTATTCACAATAGCAAAGACATGGAATCCACCTAAATGCCCATCAATGATAGACTGGATAAAGAAAATGTGGTACATTCTATACCATGGAATACTATGCAGCCACAAAAAGAATGAGGTCTTGTCTTTTACAGGAACATGGATCAAGCTGGAGGTGATTATCCTTTGGAAACTTACACAAGGACAGAAAACAAAATACAATATGTTCTCAATTATAAGTCGGAGCTAAGTGATGAGAACTCATTAAAACAAAGAAAGGAACAACAGACACTAGGGCCTAATTGAGGATGGAGGAGGGAAAGGGGCAGAAAAAATAACTATTGAGTATTAGACTTCATAACTGGTTGATGAAATAATCTGTACAACAAACCCTCATGACAAAGAGTTTACCTATGTAAGAAACCTTCACATGTACCCTGAACCTAAAATTAAAGTTTAAAAAAGTAAAAAAAAAAAAAATGAATTAAGATAGAAGAATGAAAATTAAGAATTGAAGCTAGAGGGGCTACATGACAAAGACCTGAGAGCAATCTGAAGCAGACAGACAGCTTGTAGGGAAATTAGGATCTCAACCTACAGCTTCAGGAAATGAATTTTGCCAACAACCAATGAACGTGAAACATCCTGGAACTCCATGTAAGAACAACAGGCATTATCTCCCTAACCTGTCAATATCCTGTGACATGATGAGCAGAGTATCCAGTCATGCCATACCCCAAAATCTGACCTAAAGAAACTGTGAGACAACTAATTTGTTTTTGTTTTGTTTTGAGACGGAATCTTGCTCTGTCACCCAAGCTGGAGTGCAATGGCACAATCTTGGCTCACTGCAACCTCTGCCTCCCGGGTTCAAGTGATTCTCCTGTCTCAGCCTCCCGAGTAGCTGGGACTACAGGTGTGCACCACCGCTTCTGGCTAATTTTTTTATTTTTAGTAGAGATGAGGTTTCACCAGATTGGCCAGGCTGGTCTCGAACTCCTGACCTCGTGATCTGTTCCAGGTGTGAGCCACTGCACCCAGCCTAATTTGTATTTTGTTTTTTTTTTTTTTTGAGACAGAATCTTGCTCTGTTGCCAGGTTGGAGTGCAGTGGCACGATCTCTGCTCACTGCAACCTCCGCCTCCCAGGTTCAAGCGATTCTCCTGCCTCAGCCTCCTGAGTAGCTGGGACTACAGGGGTGCACCACCACGCCCAGCTAATTTTTGTATTTTTAGTAGAGACAGGGTTTCATCATGTTGGCCAGGATGGTCTTGATCTCTTGACCTCGTGATCTGCCCACCTTGGCCTCCTACAGTGCTGGGATTACAGGTGTGAGCCACTGCGCCTGGACTAATTTGTATTTTTTAATGTTGCTAAGCTTGTGGCAATTTCCTATGCAGCAACAGGAAACTAATACCGCTTGGAAGTGACTTACTTCACTTTCGTCTACACTGCATTAAACAAAATTTAATCATTCGAACCCATCTAACTGCAAGAGACACTGGAAAATGTAGATTAATTTGTTCCTAGGAACAAAAGGAAATGAATTGTTCAGCACATAGGAGTGACTTTGCTATTGTTATTTATTTTAGCCAAAGATAACCAAGTCATATTCTCTGGGGCCTTTAAAATATACATCCTGATACATTGCAGTATTTAATATGATTCACTCATTTTGTTTTCTCACGATAATGATAAGTGTAATGTCAACCATATTTAATGTTTAGGCCTGATTTTCATCTGAATATATTAGGTGAACTTCAACAAGTTGTTTTGCCGCTCCATTTCATTTCTGCTTCTATATAAAATAGCAGATGGGTAATCCAAATCACACATAAAAGGACAGACACTGAACCTTTAATAGAACATCTGAGAAGGACAACTTAGGTACTGGCTTAACAGACATGGAAATTAAAACTATTCCTTCTTGGGTCGTGTCAATGACCATATCAATGCACTCTGATATTCTCAATAGGAAAATCAATATAACTAACGCTTGGGTTCATTATTCTCTCTCTGCCTTTCTTTTAAGAAATGTTTCTGACATAAATTTAATGTATAGTTAACACACGGAAATGTGATGGTGGCTTTTTGCTTATTTTGTTCTGAATATTCTCACACAGATCTTATCCACAAACATATTTTTTATCAGTTACAGATGCTCACCCTCCAACTGACGTTTTTGTCTTCCGTTCTAGACCTGTGTTTTCAGTTTCTTAATCAACATTTTTACCTAGTTATATGAAACAGTTTCAGACCTAATAATATTTCAAAAATTGTACTCACCATATTTCAACCCAAACTCACTTCCAAACCTTATATTTCTTATCTTAAAGAATCATATCACATTCATTCAGTTCCAAGTTGGAAATTTGAGGGTAATCTTGAACTCTTCTTTTTCTCTTATGTCATCCTGTCACCTAGTCCTATCTTCCCTATGTTCCACATAGTATTCAGATCTTTCCTCTGCTCCCCATTTCAACTAGATTTCATTAGCTCAGACCTGCCTTATTTCTCTAGAATACTAGAACAGCTTTTTAATTAATTTCCCCGACCCCAGTTGGATTATCAGCCACATAGCTGTGAGAGTGATATTTCTAAAATGCAAGTCTTATTAACAATGCTTAAAATCATTTAGTGGCTCCTTTTTGCAGTTAGGTAAGAGTCAAAAGTTTTAGATATTTACCAGGGTCCTTATTATCTATATCCTACTTACATTTCCATCTAATCTTTTGCTACAACCTCAAGAGATCACTCTTAACCAGCATTATAGAAATTCTTTCAGTTTTCTGATGGAGGCGTACTCGCTGGCACCTTTGAGTCATTTCAGTATCTTTTTCTTAATTTACATTTCAAACTTCTTGAATAATAATTACTATTAAAGACTTTAAATCGTATCTTTTCTTTGACGAGTTTGTTAACTTTCTTGGATAAAGTGAGGTGCTCTTGAGAAAATTTGTAACTATGGGCCTCTACCATGATCATCTTTCCAATTATGTTCTTATTGCCAATTTTTGAAAGTCTCCTACAGTTACTAGATGTTTTGGGAGGTGAGGCCTACCCACTCATTTAATCTCCATGTACTCAGACAATAGCTTAACACATAAAACATGGGAGGCACTCAAAATTGCTCTATGAATGGACAAATAAATGAACCACAGGGAGGGAGTTAATTTGAGAGAAAGTTGTCGGATATAATTCAAAACACATAGTAACTAAATGTTTGAGAAGAAGAATTGTGGTGGTTTATTCTACTTTCTTTTTTTTGGTCTTGACTTTCAGAGTGATGCTTTCTTCTTTATACTTCCCCAGAGACAACACGTAATAGGTAATTCTGTGTTGAATAATAACCAGAATGCAAAATTATTATATTACTTTTTAAAAAACGGCTGTTCGTAACAAAAAGTAACAGACAAAGATTTGAATGAATCTTTTGAAATTTTATGTAATTTCTATTTAGACTAATTTATATACAAAGAAGGGAGTAAGTAATTTTTTGTCATTCAAAACAACTAAATATTTCAAGCAAACATTTTAGGATAAATGATCAACATCTAAAATTCCTTAAAAAAGTGAAATATGCAATTCAGTTCTTCAAGAGGGGCTTTTTTTCTTATATTTAATTTCACTCAGGAAGATATGGTAAATTATTGTCAGGTGTAGTTAAATTTTGTAAAAGGCCTTTTTCAGGAAGACAGGCATTATAGCAAGGTTGTATTTCTTCCTTGATTCTGGAAATTGATATACTGAAACAGTTCATAACAGTAAAACTGTATCTAAGTTTTTGTTTTTACCAAACTCAATGCTCTGTAACATAGTCCCCAAAACAAATAATGGGGAAAATAGTTTAGAAACAACGAAATGTTCAAGACTGAGGCAATCATGTTTGCACCGGAATCCATGAAAGCTACAGTTTCAATAGTTCTGAGATTCATTATATAGGTTTTAGAGACAGACAAAGAGAGAGGCAGAGAGAGAGAGAGAGACAGGGTGAGAGAGAGAGAAAAAGAAAGAGGGAGAGAAAGAGGAGAGGGTGGAGAGACGGAGAGAAGGACTAAAACGTGCACTTGTATGCATGTATTTATGCCTAATTGCCTTATCTTTGTATGAATAATCTATAAAGTCAAGCTTATCATTTCAGTGAGTCCTTTAATCATGCACAGTGTCAGTTAAATAAAAATTTGGCCTTTCCCCTTTCCTTTCCCCTTACTTTCTATATATAGAATTTGAGCTGTATAAAAGTGAAATTTTACTCAAGGATTAACCAATTAAATATCCATCTTCTTCATTTGAACTGATTCAATATACCAGAACTGGAAGAAGCCTGAAAATCCCTTCATGGCTTTTGTTATTGTTTCAGGCCTTTTGATTTTATAAGCTCTGGATTTTTATCTTAAGTTTGAATACAAAGAGCAACTTAGACTCATACTGTGCCCTGTGAAATCCCATATGTGTTTTCCTTCTCTGTGCCTCATTTTCCTGCATTCCTAGTATATGATGAATCCTGTTCTCAGTTTACAGGGATGTGGACTATTTTGGGTTGTGTCCAAGTATTTAACATTCTAGAAAAGGCAGCAGTGTTTTAAAGGGCCTCTTCGTCAGAAGACCTCTGAGATTTCGTAGCTACACAAAAATGAAAGTTATTCTCAAAGTAAATTACTTCACATTGAATTTCTCATTTATCTGAAAGTTCCATTCATCTTTAAAAATGTTATTTGTTCATTTTGTCCTTCCCTTGAATGTAGAAAAATATACTTTATGATCTCTCAGCCAAAAATACATGTTTAAACAAGTATCACTTAATATATGTGAGCATATGTGAACAAGTTTTAATATTAATTAAGTTACTTCTGTTTAGCTAATCTTACATTATATGATGACCTAAAATTATCAGTGATAAATTGCCCTTTATTGATAATTTATGTATTGAATTTTACCAACTCTAGAGTAATGATTTTTGTTTTTAAAATAATACCAAGAAGTACAATTTTTTGATGCATATTTTACATAAAGTTTTCATATTTACATACTATGTAATATGGCATTTGGCTGGAAAAATGTGTTAAGGGAGTTGGAAAATATCTATATAAATCAATAATTCTATGATCTTCACAAAGTCTATCTGTTAAGCTAATGAATGTTACAAATAATACCATTAGTCTTGACTAATACCTAAATAGAAAAATGATTTAAACATTGAGGGGAAGAGAGATTTACTTGATTTAAATAAACATACTCCAAAGTTACTAAATTGTTTCATGCTGAAGGATTAGGTACACTATTATTTGCCTCTGGTAACATTCTTGACAAATAATCTTATGAGACAATGGGTATTTAATGAACACCTGTGTCCTTTGCATTGACCTAGGTGCTATAGACTTCACTTTACAGCTTATAGTCTCTGGCCCACATTGGAAATACAGTATTTTGGGTGAGGAAAGATATATACACAGGGAAATATCATTACATGTGGCAATTTATTTGATTCTCAAATGTAAAAGTGTGATGCATTATTTGGTACAGAAAAATAGATAATGGATCTGCATGTAATAAAATGGTATATGTAGTACAATTACAAAATGCAACAGAAGACAACGTAAAGGACACTTTCTTCATCATCATCAACAGGAGTCAACTGTGAAGAAACAATAAACTTTGGATTTTCAAATAGCTCTGCCTGAAAAAATGCTATATCCATTATGATGCAAAATATAAGATATTTTAAAATTAGGATGAGAGACTTTATACTTCAGTTGTAACTTACGGGTCTTCTCTATTTCTACCTTGAAAATAAATAATTTTACCTGGATCACTGAATTGCTTTAGGATATAATATGGTAATATGTTGAAAACTTCTAGTAAAATGCCTAATAATGGCTACCACTCAGAAAATGATGATGTTTATTATTATTTTGTGTTTAATTTTAAAAAATGAGACTAAATCTGCATGACTGAGACTTAAGTTTTCACTGACATCTCAAGATAAAACACTTTATGGTTTTTATGCAAGTATAGATTATTTACATGATACTATCATTTTTATTTCATCTATGATTATATATGTATATTTATATTTGCATGTTTGTCCAGACTAATAAAAATATGAATGACTAATTTTAATATAAATTCACATAATGCGAACATGTGCATATATGTGTGTATGCATACATAAATATGTTTATGTACTTATACATATAGAGATACTTATTATTTCTTCCTTCAAATTGAAGCAGTAGGCATTGCTTTAAAACTAGTTATTTTTAGTCAGGCTCATTTATCAAACTTTCTTTTTTGACGTGAAAGTTCTCTACTTTGTCTTTATTTTAGTATGACTGCTTGCCTCATATGTAAATAAAAACAAGGAGAATCTTATTTTTACAAAGGAAAAAAACCTTAGACAAAAATAATTTTGAGAAATAAAAGTGGATAACGTATTTTCCACATAAATGTATTAAACATGATTAATACACTGAAATATAATAATTTTGTAACTCAAAATATTTCAGTTAGTGAAACAGTCATAGAACTAGAGGATCATTCTAGGCATGCAGATTGTATTCCCAGTGTAAGGAGCTTCAGGATCAATTATCAGCATACTAAATGGGTGGCGAAAACAATGTCGCCAATAGTGCTAGCAGGTGCTGGCTTATCCTTAAAGAATGATGAAGCAGTACCAACATTCTTCTACAGTTTTTTTTTTAAACTAAAAACATTATAATTCTGGAAACACATTGATACAAATCAACCCCTTCCAATGGTTAATGCACCTTTTAAATAAACAAACCTACATTTTTTTCCTGAAAATATTTCTTGAAATAGAAATATCAATGAGTAACCATCCTCCCTTCTTATCTTGCTTCCTTTCTTTTTCAAATGCCTACATAATACTAATTATGTAGAAACTGTTTTAGCAGCATAAATTCGCCCAGTACTCAGAACAAGCCCATGATATAGGTATTATTATCCCTATTCTAGAAATTGCATAGTCATCATTTTTGGTTTTAATTATATTGGATAAAGTGTAGTAACAAAGCTTGTTAAGGATATATAAAACGCTTATGATTTTGAGAAGCTCTTTGGTTCCATATAGGCAAATAAGAGCATGCATTTAAGTAATTAACCAAAAAAAGATAAAATAAAATGTTATTTAATTAGGTTAGTACTGACCTTTTTGGCCTTAAAATAATAGACTTATTTACAAAGTTTCCTTTCTTTTTTTTCCTTTTTTCCTCTTTTCCTTCCCTTTCTCCCTCCCTCCCTTTCTTCATTTCCTTTCTTCATTCCTTTTTCCTTTCTGTCTCTCTTCTCTCACTCTCCTCTCTCTCACTTTTTTTGGGTTTTAGAAAATTAGGTGTTTGGTTTTTTTTTTTTGAATTAAAGTTAGTGTAATATAAGTTACTACCAGACAGAATTGTAATTTTGGTCTCTGATTCCATTCAAACCTATATGCAGCCGTGAACATCAGATCTATGTGATTTTTGCATAAAGCAGAGCAACTATATAGCCTTTCTCTCAACCTAGTTGAGAAAGGAATAATACGTATAGTTAATACAGATGTCATTTATGCAAGCATTTTTCGTCAGTGTTGATTTCTAGTTTTTACTACACAAACTCTTGTGCATATTTTATTTCTTAAAGTTAGTTTGCATTAGTTTTGTTGTAAAATTATAATTAATGATTCTGAATATTACATATTTTTAAAATAATCTTAAATAATATTTTACTATATCAAATAATTTTCATGATTAGACAAATGGGCAGGTTAAAAATTGGATCTATAATTAACAAGGTACAAATAAAAGCAAAGCAAATGATCCTATACTTGTTTTGTCAGTTCTTCCCCCAAAATACCTCTATCCTCCTTCCATCTTTCCCTATATTCACTGCCACACCTTTATCTAAGGCACTTTATCACTTTATCACTTTGCTTCTCCACTTTTCCTGACTAATATTTCTGTTTTTTAATTTCACTTCATTTCAAAATGATCTTTGAAAAATACATACCACATAACTCTCTTACCTAAATCTTTTAGTATCTTCCCATTGCCCTTAGATTAAATTTAAATTTATAGCACAACATACAAAATTTTTCATCATGCATGTCCCACCTACCTTTCTAAAAATCTTTCATAGTCCTTTCTTTGTTCTATGCAACAGTGATATTAGGCTTCATTTTATTTTTCTGTGTCAGAGCTGGAAAGTCAATAAGAATAATGTTGTCTTTCTCAAACATTATTGACTCCAAAAAAATTAAGTTACCTTTTACATTACCCTCATGCACATATTTTACTGAAACAAAAGTTTTACCAAACAATGTTTTTTAGCTATAATGCACTCTATTATTTGTATCCATTTCTTTCTATAATATTTACAAAAAAAAATACTTGGCAATTGGTTCGCTAAATTGATTTCATGACCCTTTAGTGAATCAGAACCCACAGTTTGAAAAACATTGGTGTAGTTAGTGGTTAAGAGTTCATGCTCTAAAGTTGACAAAAATGAATTTATATCTTGAGACAACCATCGGCTGACTGTATATAAACTTTGGCATACTTGACCTCTGAATCAGAGTTTCTTAATCTAAAATGGTAAGCAATAATAGTATTTTCTTTATGTCATTGATATAATGACCAAATTACAAAATGCGTATGAAGTACTTAGACCAGTGCCTGAGACTGATAGAAATGATTTTTATTATTGACACTTTTGTGAATATTATTTGTTGTATATATAGGTCTTTTTTTCTTACTAGAATACTATTTTCCAATGTCCCACACCCATATTTTATGGATAATTCCACCTCATTCTCAAAATGTTACATCTGTGTTGTCTTCTTTGACTCACTAGGTCTGGACTCTCAACTCAGCTGCCTTCAGAGGCCGAGTAGGCAACTGAAATTCATGAAGTCATTCTATGTGATGCCATGTTCATACCTGGGGCAAATATATATATATATATATATATATATACACACACACACATATATATACACACACACGCACACACCCCACACATGCATACACAATCACACACTCACACATGACAGCTGATTTGCAGTTTATGCCTGAAATTAGATCCTCTTTCTATAGGTTCACATAGCAGCCTATACTTTGCTTTCTACAATATTCGTTATCAATATTGCAAATATTTGTTTACTATTTCTCTCCCCACCAAAAACTATAATTAACTTCATATGGATAAAACTATAACTACTTTATTTACTTTGTATTCCTAGCCCCAAGCCCAGTGCTTGAAACATGGTATTCCTGAGTGGAATACAACAGAATGGAGTGTCCTGGTATGAGCCTAACTTGTGCTTACTTGAGAGTTCCGATAGGTCTTGCCTTTGTTGAAATACTGCCTGGCATCAAATTGCCTAAACTGGAAAAGAGGCTCAAGGACAGTGGGCTATGCTGGAGGGAAGGGCTACTTCTGTATATAGCACCACTGATGATGACTAGCTTGGTCATCAGTATCATCACCAACACTATTATCCTCAATGCTATTAGCCCCATCTTTATGGATTTATGCTTAATCTTGGAAGAGGAATCTAGAATCCTAGCCATTTTACTAAAATCCCTCTGAGAGATTCAGAGTGCAAATCAGCATGAGTGGATTCAGCAAAGTTGATGCCAGAAACTTTGACAGCAATAGCAGGAATCATTGTCAGCTATACAATGATGCTGTATTTTTCTGCTTCGGCTATTGGCAGGCTTGGAACAGGCTCAATGGCAATAGTGTCAATGTGAAAGGGGAATGGTGCATTTCTAAAGAAGCCATCTCACAGACCAGGAACTGTTGGGTCTATGGAATCCCTCCTGGTTACCCAAATTTGGGGTTTGAGAATATTTGTAAGACCTCTTCAATGGTTTCAAAGATAAGTTGAGAAGGCTTTGGTAATTTAAACTGGGCTGAAATTCTAGAACATGTGGATGATGGCACAGCAGAAAAAATACAGTTTGGAGACATTGAGATCCAAATTTTAGTCTCAGATTGGAGAAACATAAAAATGATTATAATGGTTGGTCCGTGGAAATTATGGGTAATTCTTTTATGTTATCTTTTCTGTAATGTTTATAATGCAGTTTGTTATTTCCAAAATGAAAAAAATATTTTAAAAGAATGCTAATAACAATAATAGTCTAATTACAAAAAATAATTCATGTATGTTAATAAATTTGCTATGATATGTGGAACATTTGTGTGTGTGTGTGTGTGTGTATGTGTGTGTACAAACCTGTAACAGAGTTCAGGATATGTAACTTAGCCAAAAGAATTGCTAAACTCAATTCATAAAAGAGAAACCTGAAACTTGACTTGTCCAGATTTTCCCATAAAAATAGAAATCAAATATGCCTTAGAATCACCAGCTCACATAAACATTCTTTAGCCTCCATTGATTGAATACTTCAAATTAAGTAGCAAACTAAAATAAAATTCTCAAGATAGGAGGAGGCTGGTGTGTGTGTGTGTGTGTGTGTGTGTGTGTGTGTGTGTGTGAGACAGTGAAAGGCTGAAAGTAATTGTTGAGCCGGTTGGGAGGACCTAAAATAACAGGGTGTACAGTAACCTTTATTTTTCCTCTCCTAAATAAATTATTCAAGTATGTTTTACATTTATCTTGATTTTTATTTTCTCTAAAATTATTACTTAGTGACAGGCAAACACTACTAGCATTATTTTATGTAGCACTAAATGATAGAAAAGAGAGATTTATATGTAGCCCAGAAGCTTCAGGGAGATGAAGCAGATACTATCCAGAGAAGTGTCGTAGACTCGCTTAGCAAATGTTTTCGCAGTTAAAATGGAATCAAAGTGCTTATTTACCTCGGAGGAGTTAAACCCATAAGTCCACTAATAGTAATTTCGTGAATGTTAAAACTGTGTTCAATTTTGATAAAAGATGTTTTAATGAATCCTCCTGCATTCACTCATTACAGAAGGCATGCATATGTTCTCCTATTTGCCAACAGAAAAACTTTCACTGCAAGAGAGAAGAAAAACCCTGACATTTAAATTCAGTATAAAATTTTTTCTTTTGGTCCTGAGATTGGAAACCAATTAGTGTTGGGTTAATGTACTGACCAGTGTAGAAATGGAATCTGAAAATGGTTCTAATTCTCTCTTTTATTTATGTACTTTTGTGCACATACACTTATCTATGATAACTCTATTTTATAAACTCTCAGAAGAAATGAAAAGCAAATCAAGTAAAGCTGGTTTAAATAATTTGAGACTGAAATAATGCGGTAATTATAATTTCTGTGTATGAATGGAATGTATCTCCCAAATAATAACCTCCAAACCCATATGGCCTACAATTGGAAAATCACTGTCATGCACCATAAGACATCAGCCATTAGTTCCTGCTCATGTGCCATTTGCCATTCCTTTGGGTTATGCAGTGCAGTAATGCTGAGTGTACTCTTTGATGTTATCTCTCTGAATCCTGCTTGTTGCAAGCTCATCACACTTCTGGCTGACTCTGAAAAATGGCAGCTAGCTTTGGGGTCGATGGTGGGAGGGAAGGGTGCTTAGCTACTTTTAAGCTACAAAGAATATGCTAAATTATGCTTCAGTGTGGCATGAAATCAGAGTGTTACTGGAGATAACAAAAAACAAAAAAGCAGAAAACAAGCTGTCATAAACTGCTCTAGGATAATTCAATTTTTCTACTTACAAATGTGATCTATAAGAGATAAAATATAAAGTACATAGTAAGCCTTTCAGCCTACATGTGTTGGTAATGAAGAAGACTGCTACGTTGCATGTAATGGAGGGCTGGAACATTAATGTTCAAGTGTCAGGCCACTTTCATTGCTTGCTCCAAAATATAAATGAGTGATACAGAAGAGAGTATAGTTAAAAAATACTGTAGTGATAGATAGCCATGTGAAAATCAAGAATTGCTTTGACAAATATAATTTTAATAGCATATTAATTGTTAGATCTTATTAATAGCATCACAGGCCACCTACATATATATTTATTTGATGCTTTCATCAACCCTATTTTGTAGGCATTACTCTTGTTTTCAGATGAGGAGGTCAATTAGTAGGCTAAATGACTTGTCTAAGATTGCACAGACAAAAACCAGGAGTCATGGGTTAAGGCCCAGAGCTTCTACTTCAAGAACATGAACCTGTGCTTGGAATCTGGTCTTTGAGGCCAGGAGACCAACTGAGTGTGCTCAGTTGTTTAAGACCCTTTGGCCTTTGGAATGCTTCAAATCCATTATTTTATTTATTTGTTTTATTTTTATTTTTAGAGATGGGATCTCACTCTTTTTGTCCAATCTAAAGTGCAGTGGTGCAATCATAGTGCACTGCAGCCACCAGCTCCTGGGCTCAAGAGATCCTCTTGCTTCAGCCTCCTGAGCAGCTGGGACCACAGGTGTGTGCCACCATACTTGGCTATTTTTTTGTAGAGATGGGGGTCTCACTTTGTTGCCAAGGGTGGTTTCTGTCCTCAAGCAATCCTCCCACTTCAGCCTCCCAAAGTGTTGGAATTAAGGCATGAGCCGTGGCACCAAACCCTGAATCCATTTTATCGTAAGTGGTTGACTTACCCAATTCTAGCGCTGGCATAATGCTCTGGCTGTTTGCACATTATGCCAAACATGCTTGTTGAGAAAGGAATGCCATTTTGGAATAACACTGTCCAATATGTGAATTATTAAAGATAAAATAATATTTAAAAAAATTCACTGTATATATTCAACTACCCTAAGACTTAACACAAATCCTCTACTTTTTTTCCTTTTTTCTCATGAGATCCATGAGGGATGATTGCTCAGTTCTTCAAAACATGCCTACCAGCATTCTTTCACAGAGACATGAGACATACCTCTCTCTTCTTTAAAAGTCCTTATTCAACGCCACTTCCTCCAGAAAGTTTACTCCATCTCCTAGTCAAAGCAGCCTTGGACACCAAGTCTATCATATTCTGCATTTTCCCATAGGTAAAGAATTATTTCTGCAAAGCTCATATGTTGCTTAGGTCTCTGTTGCTTCAATTTTGAGGTATAAAATATCCTGTCTATTTTTGATGTTTTCTCAAGCTTTCTTTAAAAAATTCCAGCTATGCTGAATTTCTTAGAAATTAGTTTTTCATTTTCTGACACAAAATAATTTTAGCAGCTAGCTTTTACTGCATCTAGATATTTGTCTAAATTTTACTGGATTTACATACATCTGCAAGCCTTGAGGCTCTGAAACCATAATGTGTCTCTCTTTCTTGCTTTTGCTGACCCACAAATATGAATCTTTTAAGTTCCACTTCAAATGCTATATCTCTTTTTGAAAGACAAAAAAAAAAAAAAATTCCTAATTTGAAGGAAGTTTACCTCCCAGGTACCAATATCTTTCGAACACTAAGAAACTAAAAAAGAAATACCATTTTTATATTTTCCATTGTCACCCATATATTAATAGTTTTTGTTCACATATTTTGACTTTGCTAGATTATTAAGGAATTTAGCCATCAAAAATTCTCCATGAAAAGAGGTAGATTTCAGACACAAATTCACGTAAATAAGTGAACTCTGAACAATTGGAATTCTCAATCCATACTGAAAGTATGTGGCGTAGAATACCTTCTGTGAAGACAGGGTGTTTACCATAGCACTAGTGTTAAGTACATTTGGGCCAGGTTTACTAAGCTTCAGGCAGGTTCAAAATTCAGCTGCAATATACTGGGGCAAGAGGCAGCCAAGGAATGTCTGAGTGGTAAGAAATGGCCTCTAAATTTACAATTGACAGAGTAATCTCTACATTTAAGAATCATCAATGTAACGCAATGGGGTTAGTGTAATAAATTACAAAGTAATTTGTTGAGGTGATATTCAGACTTATTTTCCATTTCTATGGATTCCTATTTCAATGATTTTTATTTAAAGAAGATAAAATATAGACTAGCAGTAATTGATATTGCATATAAATTTCCCCCAGTATGTTTGAATTTTACGTCCTTGTCCTTGCAATAACAGTGGTTCATACTCAATCAACATTTCGGAGTGCATTACTGCATTAATTGCATTGTTTTACCCAAAGTTAAAAATACCTGTATTTTTATAGTGAGCTATATAAATGACTGAATTTAAAAATGTGTTCATTTATAATCAGACTTGTGGATTTTAACTTCTATCTTTATATATGTATATATACAAAAAACAAGTTATAGGTGGAATTGCAAAGTCTAAGGAGGTTTTGTAGTTGATGTGTTATAAATCTATAAATATATAATCTATAATATTTATATATTATAGTTATATACAAATATATTTATAATTACATATTAATATATAAATATATTAAGATATTTGTATATGATAAATACATATTTACAGATTCTATGTATATATGGTATATATTTATAATATATATCTCTATGTAATCTATAAATATATAATCTATAAATTGTGTAATATATCAAATATACTTTTGAGTAAATAGCTAAGATCAAAATATGTCCCATTATGATCTAAGTCCTGCCCATCTCTTCAAACTCCCTCACACTACCTTTCACTTTATTGCTAACTTTGGTAAATCTGGCCAGCTTTCTTTTGTTTACTAGAAGACAACGCCCCCTGTATTTTCTCAGCATTCTATGCTTTCTACTCTGTCAGGAGCAGTTCCTCTGCTCTTCTTGTAGCTGGTCTTTTCTCTGATCATCCATTCTTAAGTAGATTCTTCTTGCTATACTCTAGGACAGCACCTTTTTTTCTTCTTAGCACTTATGACAAACTATAATGATTTCAATTATTTGTTTCACCACATACCATTTCCCCAATTAGAATGTAAGCTTCTTAAGGATAGTCACCTGGCATGTCTTGTTCACTGTGCATTTAATAAGGTACTGGCTGTTCAGTATTTTTTGAATGACCGAAAGAGCACACTTATTTCACAAGTATAATTTTCTTTTATTTTGTATTCTTGGAAATATGAATACAAATTTCCTGAACCCTCCAGGTCCTAAGCTTGAATCATATACACATTGAGTAATAGGACTATAAACAGAACTTAGTTTATTTCTTCTTGAAGCCTTTATTTGCACTTTCTCTACAGTATTTCTGGAGTATTTTAGGTGTTTACTAACACATACTCTAAAAACATGAGAAACGTTGTTAATGTCTATACTTATGATTAATAGGGTTGTGCTAAGTTGGTTGCTTTAAAAATTGTGAAAATCTACAATGTATGCCGAAAAACCACAAAGTATATTATAAAAACTTCTGTGCAATGTGAAACTGTACAAAATACCTAAACATAAGCAGAGGAATAGGATTCAGAAGGAAATGTACTATATGTTGAAAGTGTTCATCCAAGGGTAATGGGATAATACGCATTTTTGATTTTTTTTGTATTTTTCAATATTTACAATCTCTATATTACATATAGATATATAGAGCTATGTCTCACTCTTAAAGGTAATTTGTTTTCCCAACTGCTCAGTGATTTTCAAATATTAAAAAACAAATATCCAGAAAATCACTGAGCAGTTGGGAAAACAAATTACCTTTAAGAGCAAGATACAGCTTCAGAGAGTGGAATGATTAATTCCTTTTATAACTACTTATTTAGAGTTTTATATGTTCGTGGAGCTATTGCAGGATGTGTCATGTTTGCACGAAAGTGAAATCTAGTTTCTACCATTAACTATGTAAGATATCTTTACATTTCACTGTAATTGAAGATAGAATGTTGCAAATTATTATGAAGAATATGAGATAGAGAGATGGGAAGGTTATTTCCTGGGGTATGATTAAAGTACTTCATGGCATTGGCCATCAGCAAGAATGTTGACAATGAGAGGAAGACTATACGGATCAAAGGACCGACATCCAGAAAGGCGGAGAGATGAGGAGACACACGATGTTGTGGAAAAAGGAAGTAGATAAATGTGTGTTAAATAGGAGATATTGAAAAAAAAGTTCAGTAAAAAAAAATAAATAAAATGAAAGATTCATGGGCCCAGCTTATGGAATGACTAGAAGGGCAGTCCACTGAGTAAAGCAGGAGTCGATGATAGAATTTACATAGCATAGAATTTTAGATAGGGCAGGTTTTCAGGGCATTAGAAGAGTCAGGGAGATACATGTAATTTTAAACAAGTTGAGTTTGTATACGTTTGTGTATCATTTGCAAGATATGCTAAACAGTGAAATATATGAGTCTGAACCTCAGGAAAGAGATATGGCTTGGACATAGAAAGGTGTGAGTTGTCTTTGTCCAGGTGGTGATTGAAGTCACTGGCTTGGATTAGATCCTCTGAAGAGTCACTCCAGAGTATGGATTGAGGCTTAGTAACCTGGGTATTTTAACTGCCAAACAGAGAGAATAGAGAAAAGGAAGACAGGAGGCTCCTGCGGAAGTTAGGGCAAGTGCCAGCCAGATGTGATGTCATGGCAATAGAAATGGAAGGAAGAGGAAAAATATTAGGGATTCCTCTGTTGTTGTTTTAGCGTTCTGTTTAGATACCAAAAAAGATTAGTTAGCGTGAATAGTATTATTTTATACAGGCCAGAGATTTCTAAACCTGGGAGTATATTAGAATTATTTACAGAGTTGCCTAATAATTTAATATACAGAATATACATCAGTTGAATGAATAAATTAATGTTAAACGAATGTCTTGATCATCTTTACCAATACATTTTTTATTTATATTAACTTATGAAATTAGAGTATAAAAATTCCATTGAATCTAGTAAAATTCAATGTACTCTATGATGCAAAATTAGTGAGATTTTGTGTGGGGGTGATTTTAACATTCAAAAAGAAAGAATGACGTTTAACTCATCAGTAGCTAGGAACATTGAAAATTCCCAGATTTGGAAAATTCAGGGTTCTTAATATCCCTCATCTGGTGCTCTCCTTTCCTGTACCGGCAAAATGGTTATTTGTTAGCAGTTGTGAAAAAAGCCATAATATGACCATAACGTCATAGTCCGCTAATTGTTGAATTATATTTACCTCTCTTCATATTTCCCCAGTTTTGCACCTGGCCTTGGGTGTTTTCATTATACAAAGTGCAAAATCATAATGTCTCCTTGTCTTTCTAATTAAAAATACTAGCAAAGGAACGAGTTAGCTTTTTAAAAATTTTCTCTTCTCACCAATAACTCATTGAATCCCCTTTTCATTGCTTTCCACTGAATTATTAATGCTTACTTAAAAGAGAATAAAAGCAATGACCTGAAAAAGGTGCCTCTAGAGCTCTTGTTAATAATTATTCTTTCAAAATAAATCAGGAAAAAATTTTCTTTGAAAGTAATTAGAAAGGCTGTACCAATAGTAAATAAAAATGTACCGAATTCAACATCTGTACGTTTCCGTAAGCATAATCACTATAAAATCAACCTAGAGAAACTGTCAGATGACTAATATTAAAATGAGAACTATTAAATTTGCATTTTTTTATTTCTCACCACAACACAAACACACTTTGATATGTAATTAGTAATGGAGAGATTCAGATCGTTCCACGTTTGCTGACAGTACCTGATTACAATTTTTCCCTCTATACTCAATATTCAAATATACTACAGTGCTCTTACGATATGCTTATTATTACAATTTTATTCTACTTCCAAAGGATATATATTGTATGATTTAATATGGAATCACCATCAAACTTTTAAAAGAACAGCTTTAACATTGGCAAAGAGATCTTCAAAGAGAAGAATTTTAAAGTAGGGCCACCTCTTCCATCATGTATAATCTTCTTCACAGACAATCTGTTTCTCTTTCCATATCACCTCATTCTGTATGGGTTTAATTTAGAAAAATCCCAAAATTTTGGAATTGGGAATAAGTTCAGAGAGTATTTAAATCTAGCCCTTTAGCCTATTGATATGTAATGCTATTTTACAATATTGCTGCAAATAGTGACTGACTTGAGATGTGGCTACACCTTGTAGAAGTACTTCTTATTATTTTGGCCATCTGAATTGTCAGGAAGCGGTTTCTCATAAGCAGCTAAAGTATCTTCCCATCACTGGTTTTAATTATACTCTCTAGAGTTATGTGGAATAAGATAAAGTATATCTGATCTAACCAATTTTGCTCAACTATATCGAATTCGAATAGCAAAAACACAAAAACCATGAAGATTAGTGCATCTTCAGCTTATCTATGACTTACTAGCTGTTTTATGCTGCTGTGAACTTTTGAAGTGGTTAGTATAATTCTTTATATTTTGGCACATAATAAAAATTTATCCTCTAACCCAGTCTATGAAATCATATCAGAGGGTAAGTATATGCAAAACTTTTGCCATCAATCTTTTGTGATTTTTTTCAAGATGATATGTAAAATCCATGGTTTAATGAGAATAACATAAAAGGACATTATTTAGTAGGGTCAAATAGCTCTATGTGAGAGATTAGGACTTGGAGCCAGGTTGAAGTAAACTTTCTAAGTGCTGAGTTTTCTTCAGTGAGAAAGAAAACTGGTCCTAGAACCAGAAGGTTGATATCAGAAATAAACTAGACTGTCACTTTTTAACTGGCTAATCTGCAAGTTGATCTCCTTGCACTGTATCTATATGACTGGGATATTAATGCTCTTCCTATAGGGCTGCTGTGAGAACCATAAATGAGGTAAGTAATGGTGTCTCGAGCACACAGGCACTGTGGCATACTGGTTAAAAGCAGTCTTTGAATCAAAGTTGCGCTCTCACCTGGCTTGTCACTGATTATTCCTGTGCTTGCAAAGTGGCTATTTGTTAGTGTTAGAAGTTGTGGACAAAAGCCGTAATATGTCTATGACCATGATATCAGTCAGTTAGTCGTTACATTGCATTTACCTCTTTTCATATTTCCCCAGTTTTACACTGCCACGGGATATACCTGCGGTATAAATACCTGGGGCCAAGTAATTCAACTTCCCGGAGTCTCAGTTTCTCCATTTACAAAATGAAACAACATAGGCTTCATAACTGATTTTTTTTTTTGGTGTTGAAGTAGCACTCTTAGAAACCTTACACAAATGTCTTTTCTGTGTGTGTGCACAGAGAATATTTAAGATCTACTCTCTTAACAGTTTCAAGTATACAGTACAGTAGTACTAGCCATAGACATCATAATGTGCATTGAATCCCCAGACCGTATTCATTTTAAAACTGAAAAATTTAACCCTTTGACCAACATCTCCCCATTTTCTCTCTCCCCAGACTGTGGTAACAACCATTTGATTCTGCTTCACATATTTGTCTTTCTCTGTCTGACTTATTTCACTTAGCATAATGTCCTCATTGTTCATCCATGCTGTCACAAGCAACAGGATTTTCTTCTTTTTTATGGCTGAATTATATTTCATTATATAAATATACCACAATATTTTTATTAATCCATCCACCTACAGACACTTGAGTTGCTTCTATGTCTTGGCTTTTGTAAATACTGCTACAATGAGGTTAGGTGCTGTTGTCTCACCTCTATAATCCTAGCACTTTGGGAGGCTGAGGTGAGAGGATTGCTTGAGACTAGCCAGGGAAAAATAGTAAGACCTCATCTAAATTAGTTGGGCATGATGTTGTGTGGCTGTGGTCTCAGCTACTCAGCTGGCTGACATGGGAGGATCACATGAGCCAAGGAGTTCAAGGCTACAGTGAGCTGCGACTGCACTCCACACTTGGTGACAGAGCAAGGCCCTGTCTCTAAATAAATAAAGAAAAAATCTATAATAAACATTGGAGTGCAGATACCTCTTTGAGATACTAATTTTGTTTCCCTCAAATATATATCCTGAAGTGAGATTGCTGAATCCTATGATAATTGTATTTTCAATTTTTTGAGGAACCTCCATACTGTCTTCCATAGCAGCTTTACTGATTTTCATTCCTGCCAACAGTGCACAAGAGTTCCCTTTTGTTTACTTCTTTCTGCCCCTTGTTATCACTTGTCTTTTTGATAACAGCCATCCCAGGTGTGAGGTCTGTTTGATAAACAGTGTTGGGAAAACTAGATATCCACATGCAAAAGAATAAAATTGAATCCCTATTTTACACCACTCAAAAAAGTTAACTTGAAATGTAAGCCTCAAAACCATGAACCTCTTTGAAGGAAACATTGAGAAAATTCTCCATAACACTGATCTTGGCAATGATATTTTTGGATATGATCCCCAAAGCACAAGCAACAAGAAAAATAAATAAGTAAATGGAACTACATCTAATTAATAAGCTTCTGTACAGCAAAGAAAATGATCAACAAAATGAAATTGAAATCTATGAAATGGGAGAAAATATTTGCAAATCATAATCTGATAGAAGGTTAATATTCAAACTATACAAGGAATTCATGCAATTGAATAGCAATAAAGCAATCTGATTTTAAAATGGCCAAAGGACCTGTATAGATATTTCTCCAAAGAAGACATAGAAATGGCCAACAGGTACATGAAAAAGTGTTCAAATTCACTAATTATCAGGATTTTCAAATTTTTCATAAAAATTTCAAATATTCATGAAGTTAATAACAGTGTAATGAACCTCAATATTCCCATCACTCAAATTCAACAATGAGATTTTGCCATACTGACTATCCTTTTTTATTTATTATTGTTAATTTTATGAGAACTAAATGAAACTGAGTGCATGCAATACTTAGCAGAGTTCCTGGTACAGAGTGAATGCATAATATGCAGTTTCCATTTAAAGTTATTCATCCATAAAATAGGGATAATATTACCTAATATGGAGTAATTTTTGAAAAATTAAATCCCAAAAAAGTAGAGGTGACAGTTCTTTTTAATTTGAAAAGTGAAATAATATTGCACAGATAATTAGTATGATTAGAGAGGATCACTGTTAATCACAGAAAAGGAGAAGCAAATAGTAGTATATCTCTATGCCTGCAACAAAGAGGAGAGTGTTCTACTCCTATGCACATAGGAGAAAAGAAAACTGATGTAAACATAGAAAGATTGGTAGTTGCCAAACATAAATTACCCAAGGCCTATTGTTGAGTAGAATTGACCCTAAGAGGCAGAACTTAATAAGTGTCCTCCCTTTTAGGATGGGTAAATCTCACCATTGGGACGCCTTGGGAAATATACATAGGAGACAAGTTTTCAGCGTCCTGACCTCCCCTGCTCCTTTTCCTTTACTGTATTACCTGGAGAAGCACAGCCCACTGAAGATTGTTGCCTTTCACAGTTCACCTTACCCAGGTTCCCTGTAGGACATAGCAATACCGATGGCTTATTTTCTGATAACCTCACCTTCTTGCCTGTCCCGACGTAACATTGCCCAGATGGTCCTCCTGCCACTATGGCTTCTCATTTGAGGCCGTGGCCCACTTTTCCTCTTCCCACCCCAAATGAGGGCATCACAGCTCCTCTCTTGGTCTGTCTTTCTCTACTCTCTACATCCTCTCCACTGGCATTATCCACCTATTCTCCAGCTTTCAAAAAATTGTAACTAAACAGATGATTCTCAAATCTACCTGAGTCTACTCAAGCTTCACTCCTATAGTCCCCAAGGCCACCTAGACTATTGCATTTGGAAATTTCTGTGATACTTCAAACAAACTCCATCTAACTCTCCATCATAAATTGTTAGTTTTCTTCTCCCAACTTCCTTAAGTGTGAATTCAGATTTTTAAAAATTGTATGCTAAACCCGTATTTTAAAATAATAATCCTTTCTAGAAGGTGCTTTAAATGAGATAGATTTAAGTTTAAATCATATTTAAGCCACTTGTATCAAAAGGCGATGAGGAGCTCTGGACTTAATGAACCTAAGTTTCCTCACGTATAAAGTAGAGGTGATATACATCTGGAAATGTTGTGAAGACTAGGCATAACATATATAAGCATGTAGAGCAATGTTTGACATATAATGGTACATAATGAATAAATAAATAATTAATTTGAAGCTACTTGCTTAAATTAGTTATAAATTTAAGTTTCATTTTAAGTCACTGAGTATTTGGTGCCATGATTCTTAAAATAGAATATTCTATTTATCAGTGGTTAGTTGATATTTTTCCTCAATAACCTTATTGAATGGTGCTACATGAGTAAACATCTCTGCAGAAAACATGTGAATGTTGCTAAATTGAAAAATTTAGCAAAGTGTTTGCTATTGAATCATAGCAAAAATTTACCAGCCTAATAATTATGGTTTTTCATCCATGACAACTATGACCTTTGTACATCTCCTTGCTGCTCATGAAGATCCATCCAAGATAATTAGAAAAAGTAGCGGAACCACTTGGAAGAGGATAGCATGCACAGATAATAAGGTGCCAATGAGATATGTGCTTGACAGGAAAGAAGTTACACATGTAATTGAACCACTACTCTCTGAAATGCCCTCTTATTAAAAAAAGTAAATAAGTAAGTAGATAGTGAAGGGAGTGGTGAGGATGGTGGTGGTGAGGAGGGTAGAACAGGTGGTGGGAGGGATGAGTGGCTAGGGTGGTGAAAGGGGGAGATTCGTGGAGGAGGGACAAGTGAGGGAGAGTAAGAAGAGGGAGATGGTGAAGAATGGGGTAGAGGAGGGGGTTTTCAAGGAAGGGGAGATTATGGAGGGAGGAGAGATATGGAAGAAAAGAAGGTTATGTAGATTAATGTGGAGCAGGTGATGGTAGATCCAGAAGGTATTAAAAGCTACAAAAAGTAAATAACAGCTTGTTTGTTGATAGACACATCAGGCGTGGCATTCTATAAATAAGATCATCTTTGAAGCAAACGCCACCTTAGACCCTTTAATGATACATTCTTGAACCGGTTAATATGTAAGCACAGTGATTTGTATTACCATTTGTCTTTTAGAGGTGATCTCCCTCCCACCCATATTCTATGCGTGGGAGATATTCTTGAACATATTGTATCTTTTAAAGGACAAAACAAATAGCAAACATAATTGTTTAAATGTAAATATTTATTATGGTTGGAAAATGAAAACTGTTTAGAATTTTTAGTCCAGGTTTTGTGTTTATGAGACAAGTTAGTATTTTAAGTGACTCCTAATCAGGAAGCAGAATATTGGATATTCTTCTGATGCTTGATACCCATGCTGGTAAGGATAGAAAAAGTTCACTCTTGGGGTCTCCTTCGGTTAAAGTCTCCTAACTCTAAAAAAACTTCGAATTTATTTTTAGTGTATATATGCTTCAAATATTTCACAGGACATACCTATACTAAAATATTATTTGCTGTTGATCTAAATTTTAAACTTAACTGCAGTTCTGTATTTTATTTGGCAACCCTATTCTGGGCAAGTCACTTAATTTGCATTTCACTGGGCCTTCACTACAGGAGTGATGTGGGATTTTTCTATTAATCTCTCAAAAGCACAATGCTACATTTTTTTTCTGTGAATATAGAAAAAAGAAATAAAAATGGAGCACTTATTTAGGAATTTCAGCTCAAAAATTCTGGAATTCAGGTGCTCTCAGGCTCACAGGTTATATTTGTATCCCCTCATGAGTCATGTACTATGGACTTAGAAATTCAAATTCTGTATTTGAAGATGGATACTATGATACATATTCCATTGAGCCAATTTTGGAGTATTTTAATTTAATAATAAAAATAGATGGCATGTATTGAGTATAACCTGTGAAATTCAGTACTTTAAATACATTATCTAATTTGAATCTCAAAACAATCTTATGTGTTAAGTAATAATTTTATCCCTCATTTTTTAGGCCAGGAAACTGAGAGACAGAAGAATTGAGTAACTTGCTAGTGGTTACACAACTAGTAATAGGTATGGCTGGGATTTGAATGCAGACTGTCTGACTTAATAGTTTTTTTTCTCTTGATCACTACTCTGTTCTACCTCTAAACCTTGAGATAAAAAGTCTCACAGACACAAAGTTTAGCTTGAACATTTTACGATATATTATAGAGATTTGCTTATTAGGCCAAAAAAGAAATAGAAATGATGTAACAATAGAGCTAGTCCAGCTGGTTGTTGAAGCTCAATATTCCTCCTTATTCTCCTTTACCCATGTTCCCTGACTTGTGAAAGCAAGCAAAGAATTACATGTTCACAAAAGATCCCTACCTTATTTCATGCTACGGGTTGAAAATAAGACCTGTGAAGCTGTGGCCAGTAGCAAAAAGTGCTAAATAAGGTCATCTTACTTTAATTGGCATTTGTAGGTTGATACAAGAGTCAGCACAACTCTTTGTCTTCTTTCAGTTCCTTCTAGACTTAGACGATGACTTCCTGTCCTAGGCAGGGACCAGCTCAGTCAGCTCCTGGGACAGTGCCATTTCTCAGGCTATTTCACAGTAAAACCAAATTACAGATCAGCAGAGGAAATGGCAAAGTAATCTCTCTTTGCACAGAGACAGCAGAAAATGTATGAATAAAGTGGCCATTTAGTCTGGCTACTTTATGAAAAAGGTAACCATTTTTCTTGATCGACGTTAGTCAAAAGTAATATCAACCCAGAAAACAAGCCTTTTTTAAAGAAAAGAATATATATTATCCGATAAACTCCTTTGTGTTGGTGGGTTAGTCCTTTCTTGGTTGATTTAAAAGAAACTGTTCAAAAGTTTACGGCAAAGCATGAACATGAAGAATTGTTTACCTCATAGCATCCTGAAAAAGATCTAGGCTTTTCTATTTTCATTAAAATAGTAATAAAAAGAAATTTAAACCTTGTGTTAGAAAAAGTTTTACTACAATATTATTTTATTATTCCTTGGTGATACCTAGCATGCATATCCAATAGAGACGCATCCAGTGCATACCACCAAGGAATAATAAAATAATAATCTCATTATAAACTATAATACTATTATATATTTATAACTTAAATATATTTTATAACTTAGTTATACATTAGTTATAAACTAATAACAAAATAATAGATTATAAATCTCAAGTTTTATAGTTGATAAATCTCAAGTTACAGGATTAAAGGGATGACGCTATTTCAAAAATCCTTTCCTTAAAAAAGTGATTTATTTCTACAGTACCTGCAATTATCCGTGGCCACTTTAATTGCTGAGTATACAGAATGATTATTTACAACACAAAAGCGAGAGAACAATCGTGGAGATTACCACAGAACTTTTTCTTTAATTTGCCGCAGGTTTGTGAAGGAGAAAAGGAAAAGCATGAGAAATGGTTGAGAATGCCATTGTGATCAGTGTTCACAGAGGCTTTCTTTTAAGAAGAAGGAAGTTTGGTCTCCTTTGACTTTAGAGAATTGGTTCCCACTTTACTTAAATAACAACATTCAGTATAGTTATTGAGGACATGTATCAAACAACCATTTATAAATAGAGTATTCTATTTTAGGAATCATGATTCAAATAATCACTTAAAGTAGAACTTAAAATTTTAACTAATTTAAACAACTAGCTTCAAATAAATGTATTATTTATTCATTATGTACCTTTTATTTATCAGACTCAGCCCTGATGCTTTATATATGTTATATTTAATGTTCACAACAACTTTTCCAGATGTATAATATTATCTGTATTTTATATATGGGAAAATTTAGGCCCATTAAATTGAGAACTTGCTCATTGCCATTTGATACAAGTGGCTCAAATGGGATTTAAATTCAGTTCTATCTCATTTCAAGTACCTTCTAAAAGGATCATTATTTTAAAATAGGAGTTGAACATACAATTTTTAAAATTAAAAAAATCTGAATTTATATTCAGGGAAGTTGGAAAAGGTGCAAGCTTGCAAACAGTTTCCCCCAAATTTAATTTTATACATAGGTATATATAATACCTATGTATAATTTTATACATTCCTGTTTGTGTATACACACAAAACAAAAAACTAACATTTTGGGGACAATATCCCCACTTGTTGAGACCAGGGTACAATGCAGCCTCATACAAGAAACTTGGTCGATAGTCTTGCAGTTTTGATGCAGTTTTGGTAAACTGGGAAGAGTCCTAGATTTGACACAATTGTTTTCCTTGAAGGCATAATTATATAATGAAAACCTGAGAGTGAGCACTAATGTAGCTTAACATGGGAGTGAAAGGATGGACACATACTGGAGACGCTGGAAATGCTCCATTCAGAACCTTTCCACTGCTGCTTGTCAGTACTCCAAATCCTCAGCAAGGGGGCTGGAAGGAAAGCGGGAATTTACATCTCATCATTTCTTTTATATTAAACTTCGGTTTCTCATAGTGGCTCAACTTACTTCTACTGTTGAAAGAAACTCCTGATCTGGAGAAGTTGGGCACAAGTAGCTGAGGAAAAAAAGAAAGATGAAAGAAAAAGAGAAGGCCAGGGAGAGAGACAGAAAGGAAGGAAGGAAAGAAAGGAGGGAGGAAGGGAAAGAGAAAAGATTGAGGAACAATTTCTTGCAACTAATTTTATCAGAAGCTATAATAGCCAAATTAAATAAAATGCTGCTTCTCTCGTTGACTTTCCTACAGAGTGCCTGATAAGGTAGCATACCTAAGGGCCACACTTACAAGTGAGAAATGACACACTCCCTCTTCAGCAGAACTGGCCCTTGAAAAAGGGACTGCAAGAATTCCAGGGAAAAATCTGCGGAGACTTTTCAAATGGCAGATGCTCGTGGCCTTAACATTCTTTACTTCCTCCTCAAGCACGTGAATGGCTAAATAGATGATATTGACATCAAGTCTTCCTGCTCAAGTTATAAAGGAAGAAATCAAACATTGCCTAGATATATAGAAGGAGTTCTCAAGCAGAATTTAGCCACATTATTTTGAAGCCAATTGAAAATCTAGAACATGGAATGACATCCAGATTGAGCACCAGAAATAAAGAAAATATAGCCTAAGAAAAACACTAAAGAGCATAGTTTGAAATACTTTTTTCCAAGGAAAACATAAGAAAATCTTATTTTACCTTCTCAAGGAAAAAAAATATACACACACACAGTATATATAAAATATATGCGTGTGTGTATATAGATTTGTATATATCTGTATACACAACTTTATATGGAGAGAGAGAGAGAATAAGGTTTTTAAAAGAAGAATAAAAAATAGTCCCAGGCTTTTTCTCAAAATATTACCATAGTCCCCCTTTATCCAGGGAGGATACATTTCAAGACCTCCACTGGAGGCCTGAAATTGCAGATAGTACCTAATTCTGTATATACTATGTTTTTTCCTATACATACATACCTATGATAATTGACCTATGATAAATATACCTAATTTAATTTATAAATTAGGCGCAGTAGGAGATTAAAAACTTACTTTTGACATATCTTTGGCTTCTTTTTGGCATATCGAAGTTGCTTGCATTACTACTCTTGTGCTTTGGGGCCATTATTAAATAAGGGTGACTTGAATACAAGCCGTGTGATACTGAAATAGTTGATCTGATAACTGAGGTAACTTAAGTAACTAAGGGTCAGGTAGAGTAGACAGCATGGAAACGCTGGACAAAGGGATGATTCACATCCTGGGAGGAACAGAGCGGGACAGTGTGATATTTTATCATGCTACTCAGAATAGCACACAGTTAAAAAATTATAAGTTGTTTATTTCTGGAATTTTCTGTTTAATATTTTTAGCCCACAGTTGACCTCAGGTAACTAAAACTGCCTAAAGCAAAACTGCAGATAGGGGGGATCTATAGAATTTGCAACAATACAATTTCTGCAGATTTTTGAGGAAAAGAGTCATAATTCATCTAGAGGATTGGAGTATCACGTAGCATTCTTAGTATATGGGTTTCCAAATCAAGGGATAGATTTTGAAAACTGCTTATTGCATTAATTATTTAAGTTGATTGAGATGCACTCCCTAACCATTGTTTATTACCTCTAAAACAACCCCAAACCAGTTTTAATTGAACTCTTAAATATGTAGGATTCACTAAAACCTACACAGAAATAGCAATTGAGCCAACATGTATTGTTTTGGTTAAATGCCTAGGTACTCTAAAAATAATGAAAAACGGTCTAAGAACCAGTTTTTTTTTTTTTTTTCATTCTTGGGTGGAAATGTTGACTACTGATTTATGCTTATGAATAAGAGAAATGAGACTTTGAGAATTTTCATTTGCTGTTAGCCAAATGTAGGGCAAATTTAGAAAGCTTACTGAATTTTTTTCTACAGCAATCATTTTTTAAGAAGGAATTAACATTCGTATTATGTTTGATTACAAAGCCAGGAAATACAAGGAAGCAAATAATAACTGCTGTGAAAACTGACCTAACTCTCCACTAACCCCAAACATCCAATCTGTAGAGTCATATATGTATGTGTGTGTGTGTGTGTGTATTCTATAGGAACTGTAGCTGTGAAGAAGCTGCTGGCATAGAATGGGCCTGGGGAATCAATGTGATCCATAGGATGATTTGTGAAGAATAATCTCTTACTTAAAAATAGGGAACAAGTGCCAAGACAGAGACAGAGAATAACTTCCCAAGTGGAAGTCGAGGAATTCTGTTGTTGGTCAAAGTTGGGACTCTGGGGAGCTATACTAGAATGGATGCTGTCCAGATCTCAGGCCTTAATTATGTGCAATGTCAATCTCCCAACAGGTACCTGTAGAAAGGCAGAGCAGGGGGACAGAAGAACAAGGAATGTATAGGACTGCCATTCCAGCCCATGGGTAACCTCCAAGTTAGAGGAAGTGAGAAAATCTAAGAATCAGATTCACTCTTTATAGTGACCAGGGAGAATGCCATGTATACAACAAGACTATAGTTTGTGTTTCCGAATTATGTAGGGAGTTGTCCTTAGAATATGTGCTGTAACATTACAAATATGAATATCTGTCTTTGATAAGTAAATGTTTGCCCCTTTCCATCATGCTTGAAGACAGATATTAGAAGAAACAATGTATTTTTTTTCAGGAAAATATTTTTATTAAGGCACAGGTTGCCCTTCTAGGAAGAATTAGTGCAATAGATAAAATTTATGCCTTTTATCTGTTTTAGTGGAACAGATGCCATCTCCTTTGATAGATAACTGGGATATAAAATTTTTGAAGTGCTGATTGCAACTATGCATTTCCTAATGGAATAGATATAAATTTTCAAACCACAAACTCAGGTGTACAAAAATGTAACTACCTTTGCCTTTTTCCTTAGTTTAACTGGATCTTTACTTTGAGTTATTATATTTGGTAGCAGAAAATTTAAATGTTTTTAACTTTAAGTAGATGTATACATTGTAGGGTATCATTAATCATTTCAGGTTTAAATTTACTCAATTCCAGATTTCCCTTTCCCTGTGTCTTCTCCCCAGCTTGGAACATTTCAAGCACCTATATGCCATCATGACATGGGGCAGACATCTGCTTGGTGGCTCCCATGCCCCATCAAAGTGGCCTTCACTAAGCTTTACCTTGTCCTATTTGGCATTTGTGATCTTTATTTTAGTGTCTGCCAAGAGGCTGGTGTTCCTAATGGGTGTACTTCAAAATAACTGCATCTTCATCTTGCACAGCTCGACCAGAAAGCCCCTCCATGTTTGCTTTCCCGTGGCACTCTAGGGTCATGGCAACTTGGTGGTTCTTCCTCAGGCCCTCTCTGCCCCAGACATGTCTTCATGATCTATGTCTTCTCTCTAACCCTACCAAGGCAGTAGAGACAATTACTTGAGACTATTATTAATACTTCCAAGCTTGTTTGGGGATATAGTTTTTATTTAGAAATTATTATTGTTGTTAAGAGGATACAGTTTGTATTTGGAAAGCAATCAACATTTATCTGGAGTTTCTATCGTTTTTCTTCCCTCAAACTCATTTCAGAAATGGAACAGAGATTACAGGATTCCTGTCTCAGGGATGCATGCCAACTTGAATCCTCCAGTACTCATCAAGCCCCTATATATGTCAGGACTGGCCCTGCCTGGGGACAATATGCCTTACATGGCTCAATTTCATGGTTTAGTTTTCATGGAGCAAAGGCCAAGAGATTTTAAAAAGGGAAAGATTACACTACAACATCTGTATCGTACAGTGACCGCCAGTATAATTCTACTTAAAATAAAGCAAAACAAAAGAAGATAATTGTGATCCATGCTGTGTCCACTGTAAAGCAAAATAAGAATTTTCATCCTTTATGAAATATTCAAATAATTTTATGTCATCTTTCCTAACATGAAATGTAACTTGAAACCATAACAGAGTTGGTTCAGCTGTTTCCTGGAGAAGGGCCTGGCACAGTGTTTGAATTCTCTAGCATGAAGATACCTTCCAGAAGGCCGAGTAGGAGTGGATTGCCAAGGTTCTGCTTCACGCCTTGATGAACATAAACCAACATTTCTCACCAGTGAAGACTCAGATTATGGTGCTGAAAATATGTTTCATCACAAGATGACAGGTGGCCCAGCAGCAGCAGTCACTGCTTATTCATGAACCATTTTATCACAGAATAGAACCACATACATATTGACAAAGACATCTTTGCTGTTATTGTGGGAGTCATGACGTCCTACAACTTCTCTGTATCTGATGCTTTACCAGTTATATGAATCACCAGCTTTTTCTAAGAAATAATTTACACTTTTAATTATAGAGTTATTTACATAAATTTTTTGGTTAGATGTTTATAGCCACATGTTAGCTGCCAGTCTTTTTTTTTTTTTTTTTTTTTTTTTTTTGACAGAGTCTCGCTCTATCACCCAGGCCAGAGTACAGTGATGTGATCTCCACTCACTACTGCAACCTCCGCCTCCAGGGTTCAAGCAAATCTTGTGCCTCAGCCTCCCAAATAGCTGGGATTACAGTTGTGTGCCACCACTCCCAGCTAATTTTTGTATTTTTTGTGTTAGCTGCCAGTCTTGAAAAATATTTGATTGCAGATTCCAAGATAGTGTTGCCTTCTCATTGAGACCTACCCCAACTAACCTTTTAAAAATTGCAACCCTCTTTTCAATGCTCTGCTATTTGTTATTTTTTCCCTTGGCACTTAATCACTTTTTAATATATTATGTACATCATTTATTATATCTATTGTTTATTGTCCATTTCCCTCCACCAAGAGGTCAGAGCAGAGATCTATTTTCATTCACTAATGTATCAAAAATATCTGACACATAGTTGATGCTCATTAATATTTATTGAATGAGTGAGTTTGCTTGTAGATATCCTCACAGATAAAGTTGCAAGATTAACTCAGTGGAGAATGCTTATGTCACTCCTTCTGTGAAAAAGAATTACTTTGATCACATCTCGTCGCTTATGAGATTCAGTCCAACTCTTCAGTTTCATAATTGGCCCTCAAACTGTGCCTTCCAGCTCCTGCTTTTCTTTTATAGTCACTCAATGTGTAATCATAGTGTAACCATAGCAAAGTAATAGCTACGTTCCTTCACATGGTGTTCGTCTTTCTATGCAGCAAGGCTTTCCCTATGTATTATTTAGCTATGTGGCATAATAAGGCATAAAAATCTGCCTCAAAACCCGGGGCAGTGTCTTAAGGCAACACACATTTTTGGTTTTTCACTTAAGCGTTGTGTGGGGCAGCTTTGATTCAGGCTGGGCTCAGCTGGGATCTGCTGGGCTTGGCTCCAGGTGGTAGGCTGGAATTAGGTCAGCTTTGTGTGCCTCCTCATTCTTCCTGGACCAGCAGCTATTCAGACTATATTCTCTTTCTGGCAGATTACCGAATGCAAGGGGCCACATGCTAGCACATTTATGGGCTCTGCTTGCATCATGACTGCTCCCTTCCATTGACTAAAGCAAGACACATAGTCAAGCCCAATATCAATGTAGTGGAGAAATATGTTCTACCCAAAGGAGAAGAGATAGGTAAGTGGTAGATATGTTCTACCAAAAGACAAAAGAAGTAGATCACAATATTTTCTGATCAACACAGTGTATATCTCACACATTATTCCTTGTTGGCATATCCATCATGACCTAGCACAAATGTTGCCTACTTTAAGAACCTTCTCTATTGCAGTAGGTAGTCAGGTCTGAATTTTGAAATCCAGTGCACTCTGCTTACAGCTATTCATTAAGGCGTAGGCTTGTCTCTTCTCCTGGACTCTAAGGATCTGAGACAATTTCCTGTTAAAATTTCTATTCCCAATATCTACCATACAACCTAGCAAGTTATAGACTTAATAGATGTCATTTGTATAAGAATGTAGATAATCTCATTAAAGAAAACCAACTCCATTCAGATTCCATCAATGTCAGCTTTGTGTCTATCTGAAATGAGAAAACCACCATATGAAACTTAGTAGATATTGCATTAAATGTAGCACATTTAGGAAGTGTTCCCATTTAAAACTGACTAGAAGCAGGTGATTTGAAATTAAGTTCCATAATTAAATACCATATAGCATGCTAAAGTGTTCAGTACAATTTGCCAAGGGTTTTTCCACAGAAAGTGATGGAAATATTCTTCGGTAGAAATTGATATTGAATGTTTAGAGCCTTGACAGAAAGAACTCCTTGGCAGTCAAAAATGTAGAATATTCTTCGCTTTCTCTCGAAGTTCTGCTACAAAAATCTCAGTTTTGTTTCAGTTTTTTAAAATGACACATATAATGTCAATTGACAAATGCCTGAATTTGTTCTAGATGATAATTATTCCATTCATCTACCCATCCTTCTTTCCAACCTACTATCTATTCATTAGTCCATCTCTTTATTTATGTATTCTACTTTTCTCAACTAATTAACCTTAGTTTTATTTAACTTCACTCATAATCCAGTTTAGAATCCATGATTTATGATTTCAATTATACCTTTGCCAATATCCTGACCTGCTATTTCCCTTGGCCTTTTCATTGCTTTCATCTGAATGAAGACTGGATAAGTCCAAGTACTTATTTCCATTACATCTCCTTGAACCACCTAAACACCATTTGGTTAAACTAAAAAAGTCAATTCCCATTCCACTGTCTCAATCACAAATACACTATTGACTTTTAAGATTTATATTTTCAATACTCAATTAATTTCAAAATGATCTCATACAGTGGTTGTCAAATAAGTTTGATCTATGAAGAAAATGATTAGAGCTTGGGATTGCCATCCATAGCATTAGTAGCAGGCTGCTTAACCTTATCAGCTGCACGCTTGACAATTATAAAATGAGTACCAACTGAAATAATTTTATATTTAATTTATTTTGGATAATCAGGTTTGCTGATTTTTATGATGAAATTTAAGTTTTATTCTCTCTATGGAATCCAGGCATGATGTTTCCAGTTCATTCATATTCTTACCTTCTAATTTGTATATCTCTTATCTGGAAGGAACCACAAAACATACATTATTACCAGCTGACATATTCAGATGGATTAATGTACCAGAAAAAAAAAAAGTTTTCACCTTGGAAAGGAGAGTCAAGTCTTGATGCACTGGGGAGTAAAATGGGTATGTTTTGAAGGAGAAGCTGGATGACAAGAAAATTTCTAGTACAGGAATTATAAAACTAAATGCCTTAAAGGTCAGGACAAGTCATGCAGGCAAGGTGTTCAAAAAATGCTTGTAAGGAACTGTGGATAAATAGAGTCCCTATGCCACCTAAAAGCATTCCAGTCCTACATATTATGTCAACCAAATAAAATAGCCCAGAATCCACAATGTGAGGCTGCTGGTCCAGAGAATTGAGCTCAGTGGAGTAAAAGAGCCCCAAGCAATAAGGCGTAGAAGTCAGCAAGCATATGTGGTGAGAGGTAAGCCCTCCAGCACAAAGGCATGCCTTTAGTGTTGTCTTATCAACACCGAGAGTTACCACGTTAGAGAATTATGTGCTTAAGGCTTTACATCTTTTATAAATATAAGTTATATATCAAGGGATAATTTGTCATAATTCCATGCATTATCAAAGATAGAACTAAAATTCCCATAAGCAATAAGAACAATAACAACAAAAAAGGAATATCTGCTGGAATCAGCCTTAGGGATTGAAATTGGAGATTTAGTGCCGTCGGGAGATTTTCTCTTTTGCCTTTCTCTTTTTTCCCCCTCTCTCTTCTCTCTATCCATTTATTTTTCATTCTCTTTGCATATATGTTCCATTCTCTTCTGTAAATGGGTTTTTCCTATGTCCAGCAACCTCATCCTATTGATAATCATGAAAGAGAGAGAGATAGACAGAGACAGAGAGAGAGAGAGACAAAGAAACATTCCCTTTATTCTATTATTCATATATTAATCCTATAGCGGTAATCTAATTTACTTTGTGTCACATGTACTCTGCATGGACCAATAATTATTACTTGGATTATAGTTTACCATGAGTGACCATACTGGCCAGGCATAGGTTTTATTTCTATTCCAGGTGACCAAAGGATTGGTCTATAACCAGGGAAAATGAATAAGAATGCTTGATAGGCAAGAAAATTAGTACCCACAGTTCACTACATATTGATGCTAATTAGACAGCTATACCTCAGTGAAAATAAATTAATTAAAATCTTTCTTGAGAAAGAGAGAAACAAAGAGCATAAAGGCTGGAGACTCCGAGCCATATACTTGTTAAGTTTATCGACAGTAAAGCCTGACTTCCTATCTGGAACCTAGGAAAACATTTACTAGATTTGATGATCTTGGATAACCTCTCTGAACTTCTTAAATCTCAGTTTCCTCTTCCATAAAATGGGAATAATTTTTCACGGTATATCACCTACGTCTAAAATGGTCACCATATCATGATTCCAAGCACTTACCACAGAGTAAACATATGTAAAATACTTAGCACAGAACTCAATAGTATTTAATTTTCAATAAGTAGTATTCAATGCATTAAAGCTATACTGCATTGATCAACTAACAAGAGAATGAAAAGGGGATCTCACTAGGAGGCCAGGGAAAAAGAAATGAAAGTCCAAGGTTTGAGGGTCAAGAGATGAGCTTCGTGGTATTGTTTTTCAAGGTTGACTACAATGGTATTGAAGTTTATTCTTTTGTTCTTCTACATTTTAAAAATTATCTGTCTAAATACAGTACAGCCCATAAGTACAAAAACAGAAAACTATGAAAATAAAACAAAAAAAAAAGTTGTATTTGTTCTTAGCCACATTATGTCATTCAAGCTGTAATTTCCATATGTTAGCTATGTTGCTGTCACTCCAAACAGAGTGATGGAAGTTAAAAAGTATTTAAAGGAACTTATGGTTATTCCCAGACATCTGGATATTTGTCATCATGGAGGCAAAACATCCATATATTTTCATCAAGAAGCTTTGAGATTAGGCAGCAATATACAGGGAATATCTAATAGGGGTTTCCTTTTTAATTTGTCTCTAGTGGTCATAATGGTTTTGGTCTGGCATAATGCTAAATTTTTGTTTGTTTTGTTGTTCAATATGAAGATGCCATGTGCTCTGAATATATGCCATAAAGTTTTCCATAAACTTGGGATTAGTTGATATTGCTCTATCCTAGTGCTCTCTGTGGCAAAGAGTGTGCATTTCATGGTGGTGTCCATGGAGAAACAATGAAACTACCAACTAGCAAAAACAAAGATCGCTACTGTACAGGAGCTCTATAAATATCAGGTTTTTAACACCTGGTTCCACATTAGTTGAGACAAATAGATTACCCTAAGGACCCAGGTAAAGATGAACAAGTTCATAAATTCAATGGTTTGCTTGCCTTTGATATTTTTTTCTCATAGCAAAGCTAAAATGTTATATTTTTCTTCTAAGATTTCATTTTTTTCATTCTCATTTACCAAAGATCTTTAAAAATACAATTCTTAATAAGATCCTGCCCACATCAGCATAGATAATTAAATTTTGAGCAAATACACTTGACTGTTGGATCCACGTGAAGACCTATCCATGCCACTACTGGGCTGACTTTCCCTCAGATCCATTCCCTGCCTTCTTCTGCTAAGCTCTGTGTCACAGAGACTGAATTCTAGCTATTGCATTCTTAGCCTCCTGAATTAGCTGGCTTTTCTTGTGTTTGCCCAACAGAAGTTACTGGCAGGAGATTGGAGGATGGAAGAAAAGGAGAGGCCAGGGTATTTATTTTTGTGCCTTCCTCCCACGGGAAGCATCTCCAGCAGCTTTATCTTTTCTATGGCTCCAGCTCCTATTAGGAATCAAAAAAAATGTACCACTATTTCAACTGCTATTGAGTCACTCCAGCTGCTGAACTACAGTAAAATCTCTTCCAGCCTAAGACTAGGAGTGGAGGCATGTTTTTATTGCTAATCTTGAGGTTGCCTCACCACACTCAGAATTAATAGTTCTTCCATCATCAATTTGCTACATCAGATCTCTTAGTTTTAAATAGTTTCTATTTTCCTGGCTGGATGCAGACTGCAACACCAATTATCATTACTTGCCCAGTTGTTAAATAGAGAATATACCATTTTTAAACAAGTAACTCTAAAATATTCCAAATAGTTAACAATTTTTGTCATTAAAATTAATTTTTTGTACTTGTACCAGCTTAATAAGATGAAAATGGGAAAATGTAGTTTTAAAATGTGAGCACATGGCCTCAAGCCACAATCATGGCCCCATTAAATAATTCTGCTCCTCTGATTTAGCTACAAAACATTGTATTGAAAGTTCAACTGCATAAGTTACTGTGTATATACTTATAAACTAGAATAAGCCTGTTTTTGTGCAATCTGGAAGGCACTTTCTCCCACATCTTCAAGGATCAGTGTCATACAATGGCCTAATGAAATCCAAAGAGCCCCCTTTTCCCTGGAATGTTGCACAAACCAAAAAAAAAAATAAATAAATAAAAATAAAAAAAAGGACAAGTTTGACTGTCATATTCTCAGGAAGGAGGAAAGTTGGAGTGATGAAGGCACTGCATGCAGGAATTCTGAACTCATACGCCTTGCGTGTCTTCTATATCTCCTTGAATGGACATTAATAAGGGTGTATCTTATTGGCCCATTCTACTTAAATCTGTATAATTGTGCCACTTTAACATTTTCAGCCTTCTAATCCTTTGAATTGTTTACCTAACAACTAACCATTTTATTCTTTTATATAGAAAATTTCCTGCACTTTGGGAGACTGAGGCGGGCGGATCGTGAGGTCAGGAGATCGAAACCATCCTGGCTAACACGGTGAAACCCCGTCTCTACTAAAAATACAAAAATATTAGCCGAGTGTGGTGGCGGGCGCCTGTAGTTCCAGCTACTAGGGAGGCTGAGGCAGGAAAATGGTGTGAACCCGGGGGGTGAAGCTTGCAGTAAGCAGAGGTAGCGCCACTGCACTCCAGCCTGGGCGACAGAGCGAGACTCTGTCTCAGAAAAGGAAAAGTTACTATTCTGTTGAAATTGCGAAAATATTCTGCAGAGGATTCCCAGCTAAATCGATGCAGAGAATAAATCAGGAGACAGCTCATGACTGTGATATGATTTGGTTAATTTATTGAACTTCTGTCTCTCTGCTAAGCTATAAGTGCCATGAATATCTGCTCTAAGGAAAATACAGACATGAACAATTCAACTATTGCAGCAGGCTTGCCAAAAATCAAGCTACTAACACACTTACCAAAAACCCTTCTAATTAGCCATGTAATTACTCATAACTGACATTTGTTTAATATTTTAGAAAGGATGCATTTTTATTTAACTTTACTGACATATTTCTGAGGAGGTAGAGTATGTATCTGTAGCTCCATTATACAGATAGGTTATATCAGAGAGGTTTGATAACTGCCTCTATTCACATCTATTAGTTTTTCTACAGCCTTAGTTACATTTATTGTTTTGGCTCTAGAACTATTCTCAAATTCGCTGTAGCCCTGATTCAACCACACATTTTTGCATTATTAGTAAACATTTACTTATAGGTAATGACCTACACATAGAAAACACTGAAGTCTGATTTAAAACCAGGTTTTCAGGGCTCCAAACTCTGAGTTTCTCATACTTCACCACATTGTATCCTAGAATTTGGCCTTCATGTAAACATACCTTGACCTACGAAACTGTGAAACTGAGGAACTCCACTAAAATCTTACCAAAATAAGTTAATGGCTGCAGAAGACTGCATAGAAGTGAGCTAATACACTTTGCCCTTCAATGCTTGCTTCACACCGTGATGTCCTTCCTCTTTTTGAGCCTTTTCTGAACATTTCTCTAATATTGAAGCTTAGTTGCTTTGGATGCTAACATAGTGCACCTTGGGAAAACTTTGATTGCTACAAAGTGCATTCTTATCTTGAGTCAAATGCTGTCTTTCTAATTGCAATTTATTTGTCCTAGCTCCACCTTTTGGGCTTAAATAAAACAAAGATTCTCTGTTTCTCTTTTAAAAAATACTTGCAAAAAACTATCACTCATTGAATGGCTTATTCTCTGAGCAAAATATTGCCCGTCCATACACCCAGTCCTAATAGAGGAAAGTTTTCAGTTCCTTCTCCACCTCAGATAGTTTCCTCTGTATAGGCTTTGCTGAATCTACATAGCTCCTATTTTAAGGTTTCCAGCTCTAAGCACAATATTTCTGGTATGGTTATATTGAAAAAAAAAGAGGAGCAAAGCCTTTTCTGGACACACTGGTATCTGTTTCTGTTTTCTATCATCTCATCCCTCTCATGTCATGCATCACTCACACAGAGCTCATGGCAAGCACAGGTTCCTGCTGGTTCCCTCATGTCCTGCTGTAAAGTCATGTTTTCCCCGACTCTTCTGCTAGCATGTTTATTTTGAACTTAAATCAATTTTCATTTATTAAAATTCATCTTTTTTAGCAACATCATAGAGCATACATTTTGAAGTCATATTTGGTATGGAAACAACTGCTCAACATTCAACAAAATCCATTTCCTCTTCTTCCTGGGCACACATATAGGTCACATGGATGTTTCCTAGAGCTGCTGTACAAAGAAGCATACATTAGGTGGTTTGAAACAGAAATTTATTCTTTCACAGTTCTGGAGGTTAGAAGTCTGCAATCAAGGTATTGGCAGGTTTGGTTCATTCTGAGGGCTATGAGGGAGAAGCTGTTCCATGCCTCTCTCCTAGCTTCTGGTGGTTGGCAGCAGTCTTTGGCATTTCTTAGCTTGTAGGTGCATCTCTCCAATCTCTGCCTCCATGATCATGTCACATTCTGTTTGTGTGTTTACATGGCCATCTTCTTCTAAGGATACCAGTCATACTGGACTGGGGACTAACCTTCCTCCTGTTGTATGACCTCACCCTAACATAACTATAATAATAATATCTGCAATAACCTTATGTCCAAATAAGGTCACATTTTAAAGTGTTGTATGTTAGGATTTCAATGTTATTTTTTGCAAGGCACAATTTATTTTTTATTTTTTTATTTATTTATTATGTATCAGTTTTTCTTCAACTTTTATTTAAGTTCTGAGGTACATTTGTTGGATGTGCAGATTTCTTACATAGGTAAACATGTGCCATCGTGGTTTGCTGCACAGGTCAACTCATCACCTAGGTATTAAGCCCAGCATCCATTAGCTAATTTTTCTGATGCTCTCCCTCCGCCTAGTGTTCTTACCATTCAGCTCCCACTTGTAAGTGAGAACATGCAGTGTTTGCTTTTCTGTTCCTGTGTTAGTTTGCTGAGGATAACAGCTTCCAATTCCATCCATGTCCCTGCAAAGGACATGATCTAGTTCCTTTTTATGGCTGCATAGTATTCCATGGTGTATATATACCACAGTTTCTTTATCCAGTCTGTCATTGATGGGCATTTGGATTGATTCCATGCCTTTGCTATTGTGCATAATGCTGCAGTGAACATACATGTGCATGTGTCTCTATAATAGAATGATTTATATTCCTTTGGGTATACATACACCCAGTAATGGGATTGCTGGATCTAATGGTGTTTCTGTTTCTAGATCTTTCAGGAATCACCACACTGTCTTCCACAATGCTTGAACTAATTTAAATTCCCATCAAATGTGTAAAAGCATTACTTTTTCTCCGTGGCTTCTCTGTGGCTTCTCCAGTTCTCCAAGAACTGTTGTTTCTTGACTTTTTAATAATAGCCCTTCTGACTGGTGGGAGATGGTATCTCACTGTGATTTTGATTTGCATTTCTCTAATGATCAGTGATGTAGAGCTTTTTTTCATGTTTGTTGGCCACATAAATATCTTCTTTTGAGAAGTGTCTGTTCATGTCTTATGTCCAGTTTTTAATGGGGTTGTTTTTTTTCTTGTAAATTTGTTTAAGTTTTTGTAGACTATGGATATTAGATCTTTGTCACATGGATAGATTGCAAAAGTTTTTTCCCATTCTGTAGGTTGTCTGTTCACTGTGATGATGGTTTCTTTTGCTGTGCAGAAGCTTTTTAGTTTAATTAGATCCCATTTGTCAATGTTTGCTTTTGTTGCAATTGCTTTCGGCATTTTCTTCATGAAATCTTTGCCTGCAAGGCACAATTTAACTCATAATACCATACTACCCAAACTTTCCTGCAGTTACATGTAGTTATATAAATTATATTACTGAGTTCTAGCTAGTGGAATGTGAGTGTATGTAACACTTCCGCACTTGATTCATAAAAATATCCCATGCTCTTTTTTCCATTTTGTTGGCTAGATACAGCAATGAGAATGGAGAGCCACAAATGGAAAGGACCTGGGTCTCTGACTTGCATTTTGAGGAGGGCCACCTCTTAGAGACCAGTACCTGCCTTAGTTAAATGAGCTGAACATAGATGTATTTTATATTGAGCCATTATGCTTTAAAAAAAATTATGGACTTTCCAAATCCTGAGTAATACTTTGATTGACTTCAGTTCTATCATTAACCAGATGTATGAATTTGCGTGTTATTTAAACTTTCAAAGTCTGTATACTTTTCATAAGAAGAGATGCAATATCTATCATTCAGCCAGTGATGCTGAGTCCCTATTAGGTATCAGGACCATGGTTCTGTACAGTGAAAATAAAGATTCCTTTCCTCAGGTAACCTACATTCTTCGGAGGGAGATGAATGCTAGACATGTAATCAAATATATAAATATAAAATGTCCGTAGAGATATAGACTAAAAAAATGATCAAGATTTACACAGATTAACTGGGAGGGAGGCTTTAATAAGGTACAGTAATCAAGAAGGCCTCTTAGATATGGGAAGGGGTTGGATGTGAAACAAATGATGAGCAAAAGCCATCCATGTAAAGGGTGCTTTGGCAAGTTCAAGGAATTAAACCAAAACTAGTGTGATTAAAGCAAATGATAAAATGTCTGGAGCATAGGATATAAGAAAGAGGAGAAATATGAGATGAAGTAAAAATGTAGGCAGGATGTATGTTATATAGGCTTATAGCTCGTTACAAGATTTTGGTTCTATTCTAAGAGACTGGCAAACCAATTGGAGCATTTTATGATCTGATTTTTATTTTTAAAAGATTACTCTGATAACCATGTTTTCACTGGATAATAGGAAAAGCATGGAAGCATTTACTAGGTATTTGGAGTAATCCAGGTGAGAAATAATGGTGACTTAGCCTAGGATGGCAACAGAGGACACAGTGAAAAGTAGTTAGGTTGTGTTATAGCAAATAAATATGTATCTGGAATAATGATGATGATGATGACAGCAATTGCAACAAAAATAGCAGTAATAATAATAATACCTGGCAATGAATTTAGCCTTTACAATTGGCTTTTATTCTTCAGCTTTCCTTTTCAATTTCATGCACTATAAACATTTAAATCTTATCTTATTAATATCCTTTCCTGGGTCATTAATAAAGTTGTCAACTTCTAATTCAAGAGTGAACACTTTTATTTCCTATCCATTGATAGCCATTATAATGATGTTAAATGAATGAAAATGATATAATCCTACAACCATAAGCATAATAGAAAGTGAGACATCAGCAGACGCTTAAAATATCTCTGAAAGATGAAAAACAGATGAGTTGATGGAATCCAGAGTGGGCTGCAGGTAAAGAGGAAACTAGGCTGCCCCTGGCAATAACGCAAGTGACCTCAGATGATTGGAGTGAAAAGTGGGTCCGAAAGAGAAAGAATAATTAAGTTCCTATGTTTGTAATAATTCTCCATCTCTAATCCAGAAGCCAAGTATTACCTACCAAAGCAAATATATACAACAAAGTAAACAGCCAAAGGAAAATCAGTCTCAGAATAAATTTAGCTGCCTAGCGAGAAATGGGGCAACTAGTATATTCTAGTATTTAGAAAATTTTAGGCACAGTGACTGACACTCAGCCCTGCATCCTGCTTGGCAAAAGCAACCTGTCAGTAAAACCCATTTATGAGCGGAATGGTATCAATCAAATATTTTATTGTATCATTTTAAAATATGAAAGAAAACAAAAGTAATATAAGAAGTAGGAGGGAAATTTATTCTTATAAAGATTTATATGTGTATGTGTGTATGTGTGTGTATATATATATCTGTATATATATATATATCTGTATATATATACATATATATAATTCATAAAATAAAAGAGTAGCATTACTCACCAAATTAAGGATCAAGGGAAAAGAAATAATTACTAATTACAAAATTAGTAATTGAAAAATTGTTAGAAGATGAAGTCAAAGGAATTCCTCAAATATATATTAAAACACATAATCACAGGAAAAAGATAACAATGACAAGGTATTCATTTAAGACACTCAGCACTGAATTAGTGTTCTGAGAAGGGAGCATAGACAAAATGGAGATAAAATTATTTAAAAAAAAATACAAGAATATTTCCAGAGCTATGGTAGATATGCTTAAACTAAAAGAGCTTGACAAATGTTGAACAAAATGAGTAATACTTTAAAAAATTGAGCCAAAATTGAATACTTTGAAATATTGAACAAGTATTGAACCAAATGAATAATACTTTAAAAATGCTTTCTAGATGTATCATTGTAAAAATCTTAGAAAACAGGGGCGTTCCATTTATCTAGCGCTGTGTGGCAGACCACTTCAAAATTTTGAGACTTCATTAATATGTGAAACAGCTTGATGTAGCCATTCCACAATGTATACATATATCAAAACATCATGTGTGCATCATGTTGTGCACTAATAGATACAATTTTTGTTTGTCAATGAGAAAGCTAAATTTTAAAAAACATGGCTTCAAACAACAGTGACATTAATTTTACTCACAAATCTGCAGGTGGGGCAAAGCTCAGCTCATCTCTGTTCTACTTCATGTCAGCTCTGGCAGCTCAAAAGCTGGGGTTAAAGTCCTTGGAAAGCTCACTCACTTGCATGCCTGGGCAATGGGAAAACGAAAAAAAAATCTGTGCTGAACAGTTGGGTTTCCTCAGGCATCTCTGTATCTCTATGTGGTCTCTGTGAACCTTCCAGCATAGTGGCTTCGGGATAGTTAGACATCTTACATGTTAGCTCAGGCCTCCTAAGGTACATATCGAGAGAGAGAGAGAGAGAGAGAGAGAGACTCTACCATTTTTCTTTTCTAATAAATATTTTATCTTAGAATTAAGATTAACAGAAAAGTTAGAAAGATAGTACGGAGTCCCTACATACCCTGCATTCATTTACCCCATTCCTAACATCTTAAATTAATCCATTATATTCATCGTAACTCCTCAACCAATATTGATATATTATTATTAAAGAAACGACATCATTTATTTAGATTGTATTCCTTTTTCTCTAACATCTTTTGAGGATTATTGGTAGTATTTTGCAGAATGTCCTTCAACTTGAGTTTATCTGATATTTTTCTCATGGTAAGACTAGGGTTTTGTTGGTGTAGAGAGGAAGACCACAGGGGTGAAGTGCCGTTCCCAATATAATATAGCAAGAGAACTTATCTTCTCACTGATGATATTAACCTTGTTCACCTCGCTAAAGTATTGTTTTTCAGATTTCTCTATTGTAAAGTTATTTTATTTCTCTCCTTCCTATACTACATTATGTGGACACAAGTCACTAAGCACAGCCCATATGTGAGGAAGGAGAAGTCATGCTCTGCTTCCTTGAGGGTGCAGTATCTACCTAAATTATTTGACATTTTTCTCTATGGAAGATTTCTGTCTTCTCTCTCATTTAGTTTTCAATCATAGTAGTACAGACTCACAGATATTTATTTTATACTTTGGGTTGTAATTCAATATCTTATTCATTTTGTTGCTCACATTGTTTCAGCTTTGACCATTAAGCATTTTTTCAGTTAGAAAGGGTTCCTTTGAATTACCACCATTGTTTTGTTTTTTTGAGCAATACTCTAAATTTTAACACATCAACATACTCCAGATTCATCTTGTACACTTTCTCTCCCAGCTCTAGAACCAAACATTTCTCAAAGGAGCCCTGCTTACTTTTATTGGAGAATGGAGTTAGAAACTGTCTGAACACTGGAGTACTCATTGCTTTTAGGCTTTCTCAGCAAATGGAGCAAGGAAATATATGTATGCATACTAACACGTGTATTATATATACATATGTATATATACACACATATATATAATTTTGCTTTTATATATCTATCAATATCTATATTAAGCTAGACACAAGTCCCTACAAATATCTCTGATTCTAGTCTGGTACCTTATGCTTCATTCCAGCCTTTTCTCCTTGCTTCTCTGTAACTGCTCACTCCAACAGAGAAAACCTGACTTCTTCCACCTGCCATCTATTTACTTATTGTTCAATTCTAGTATGTATGTGCAGAATTTCAGAATTCTTAACCTGTACTCCCATGACAAACAACTTTAGCAGGAACAATCCAATGCTTATGTATAGTTTCCTAGTCTTTATTCTTCCAGTTTTCAGTCATTTCCAAAGTTATTTAGCTGAAGATTTATTTTCTCCACCCTTTTCAGTGAGATTATATCACACATTTGTAATACAGTTAGATTATTTTGTCACAGTCTGCATTCTATCCTGGGATCTCCTGTATTCCTGGTTGATTTTTTTTAAATTCATCTATTAAGCTTTATTCTTAGTCCTTGAAGTCCTGTGGATTTTGAGAAAAGGAGAGGTCAAACAGTATCATTTTGAATCATTCCTTAATCATAAAAACATCTTCACTTCTTCAACTCATCTTAGTCAACTTTCTCCCTTCCCAATGGCCCTGGTGCCATTGATATATTTTCATCTCTATGGTTTTCCCTTTTCCAGAATATGATTTCAATGCAATCATATTGTATGCAGCCTCACAGGACTGATTTTTTTTTTTTTCACTTGGGAATATGTACTTAAGATTCATCCATGTTGTTGTATGGATTAATTAATAGCTTATTTGATTTGATCATGAAACAACATTCCAAAGTATAAATCTGTACTTTTTGTCCATTATCCTGCTGAAAGACATTTTGGCTATTTCTGTTTTTTGACATCTATCACTTTTTAAACCTAGCCTTTAAAGTCACACAGCATCACTTAGGTTACATTAAATTCATTAGGAGCAAGTCACGAACATCAGCCCATATTCAAGTGGAGAGAAATTAAACCCAACCTTTGTAGGATGAGTATCAAAGTGTTTGTGGTCATGTCTTAAGACCACCTCAAAAGGATAGAGAAAAATATCCTGACTATCTTCAGGGATTCTTCAACTCTCCAAACTCAGTTCATGAGTGTTGGAATAATTATCTATTGCTATGTAACAAATTATCACAACCTCTGCTTCTTAAAATACTATTCATTTATTATCTCACAGTTCTGTGGGTGGGGCATCTGGAACAGGGTAGGTTCTTTGCTCAGGATATCACAAGGCTAAAATCAAGGTGTTGGTAGAACTAAGTTTTTGTTTGAAGGTCATAGGGGAGAATCCCCTTCCAAACTCATTTAAATTTTTTGTTTGTTTGTTTTGTTATTTGTTTGTTTTTTTCAAGCTAGATTTGTTTATTTGGGCTTTTAAGACTGAGGTCCCTGTTTTCTTATTGGCTGTCAGCTGTCAGCAGGGGATAGCTCTCAGCCCCTAGAGGATGCCCCTCCTCACTGGCCCTTCACAATGTAGCTGTTTGCTTTTTCCTAGGTCAGCAGGAACATGTGTCTCTGACTTCTTGCTCTGCTTCTTCTGTATCTGAAATCAAAATCTAGATGTAAGGGGACCATGATGAAGCCAAGTCCACCCAGATAATTTCCCTTTCTTAATGTCAATTGTGCCATATAACATAGTCTAATCACAGAACTGACAGCCATCACCCTCATTGTCCTGGGGATTATTCAAAGTCTGTACACCAGGACCTGAGGATCTTGGGGGTCATCTTAGAATAATATCTACCACAATCATGGATTATACTTAAAGTAAATGGCACACCTTTGACCAGCTATTGGAATGTCACAAAGGAGAATCTATTTGCATATGCTTTCTTGAGTGGCAGAGTGGAAATCTCATTGAAGTAGATATTGAAGTATATATCTACTTAAGTATGTACGGGGCATTATGCACACAATAATAATATAAAAAAGTATTGGTTTTTAACGTTTAGGTTCAATTCACAGATGAATTATGAAGCTTTGTCATAATAATGGAGTAGAATGTCATCAATCTTGACAATATAAAAGTCAAAGTATGGTTCATACAAATTGGTTGGTGGAAGAAGTATGAGAGGTAAAGAAATGATTATAGGTATTGATATACTTATCTAGCAATAAAGGGATGGTATATACTGTCTAAAATTGAAAAACAAAAACTTGAAAAAACAGAAGTTTAAATGAGAGGTTAGCAAAATTTTTCCTTTACAGGGCCAGATAGTAAATACTGTAGGCTTCGCAAGTGATACGGTTTCTGTTGCAACTACTCAGGCCAGGCATTGTGGTATGAAATTATCCATAGAGAACCCTAAACGGATAGATATGGCTGTGTTTCAATAAAACTCTATTTACAAAAACTGGCAGCAAGCTGGATTTGGCCTATAGGCCATAGTTTGTCAATCCTTGGTTTAAAGAATATTCTTTAAAGACATAAAAAGTAAAGTAGTGCTCTAACTTTATTAAAAAGAGGTGAAGATAAAGCAGATTTTTAAGTAAGCTAAATCTTTACAGCCACAGCATAATAAGCAATAAATGATGGCTAAAGTTAAAACATCAAAAAGTGGTACTATGAACAATCATTTAGAGAAAATTGAAGCAATTATTTTAAACACTGAAATCACAGATTATTGCTTCCAGGGAGTGTGTTTGCAGTGGAGAGAGATGGGGTAGGATCTACTGCTTGTAAGCATAAACTACTTGGTACTATGAGAACTTAAATATTTGCATATTACTTTGATGACAATTTTAAAGAATAAACTATTGAATAAAACAAATTTGTAGACAGACCCTCCATTTACTAAATTGATTGACTCATTAATTATCAGTTTTGATTACTATATTATTAAAATCTAATTATTGCAAAGAATATAATATTTCTTATTATTTATAAGGCTACAGCAAGAGTTTTCATAAATTCCATGGTAAAATTTAGAGATTGTATGTAACTATATTGATAGAATTTCCCTGAAGGACCAGATTTTGCCTTATTTTTTTTTTTATAAAAGACTAGTAGACAATGATCTGACATTAGTAAATTTATGCAGTTTTCTCTTCTAAGAACTAAACAACCATTCTTTGAATACAACTTTGTAGAAAAAAAATAGTGTTTATTTCAATTTTATGGTGAAAATTTCTATTTGTCCATTATTTTTATGGTGATTTTCCTGTTCTGTATGTTTCTTTAGATATTCTTGGCAGTGGTTCAGCTATCTCATATGTGAATCTCCTTGAGACCACAGTAATTTTCCATGACACCATTTGTTCTAGTCAGAGATTACATTTTAGCCCAACAGCCTGTACTTTATAATATTCTTATCTTCAAGGTCTTCCATTCCACATTACTAATGCTTATTTTCTATTTTTTAATGCAAATGCTATTTTTCTTTATATAAGAAGTGAAAGAAAAATGAGACACGTAGTTTCATTTTTCCTTTGGTATTTGTTATTATGATTCGCTGTAGGCAACAAATCAATATTGTATTTGTTGCACATCCAAACATATAAAACATGAATTCCACAAAACTTTTTTATTGAGTTATAGGGTACCCCGTTGATTTGTAATCAAAAGAAAATGCCAGTGTGTTTTCCGAGCATTACATTATTTTCATAAAATTATAGGCAATGTGTTACTATCCATTGGAGAGTATTTTATTAAAAACTACTAATAATAAAATCAGCACATCACCAAATTAACAATTTTTATGGGTACTATTAATTTGGTTAACACTCAGATTGTTCTTTCTATGACCATATGATTATGAGAAATGAAAACATAATAAAAATAGTCATGGGAATTAGAAAACTGGTTCAAATTAACCTATTACAGTTTTGTTTTTACAAGTGTTTTCACTATTTAAAGAAATATATCACTTATTTTGAGCAAACTCAAACAAATGTTAATCTTAAAATGAAAAATGAAAAAGCTTTCTCTCTTAAGATTATCAGTCTAAACTATACCTAAGTGTAGCAACCAAAAAATTTCCTAATTATTTGACTTGAAGTGCCTGGTACTATTTATAACAATAGTTGTAATAAAACTAACATATATGTCCTACTTACCACTTGTCAGGAACTATGCTAAGTGCTTTATATATGCAGTGTTTCGTTTAATTCTCTCAACACTCTACGAATATGTGTTATCCCCTTTTAAATACAGCAGAAAACTTGGGTCTGAAGTATTAAACATTGTGCCTTGCAGGATAAATGTTTGAACAAAAGTTAGGCTCAGCAGAGGCTGAATTTGAATTAAGAAATTTAAATTCACGAATAGGAACAGCTCCGGTCTCCAGCTCCCAGCCCCAGCGACACAGAAGACGGGTGATTTCTGCATTTCTGCTTGAGGTACCAGTTTCATCTCACTAGGGAGTGCCTAACAGTGGGTTCAGGACAGTCGGTGAAGCGCACTGTGCGTGAGCCGAAGCAGGGCGAGGCATTGCCTCACTCGGGAAGCGCAAGGGGTCAGGGAGTTCCCTTTCCTAGTCAAAGAAAGGGGAAACAGACGGCACCTGGAATATCGGGTCAGTCCCGTCCTAATACTGCGCTTTTCCAACGGGCCTGGAAAACGGCACACTAGGAGATTGTGTCCCGCACCTGGCTCGGAGGGTCCTATGCCCACAGAGTCTTGCTGATTGCTAGCACAGCAGTCTGAGATCACGCTGCAAGGCGGCAACGAGGCTGGGGGAGGGGCGCCCGCCATTGCCCAGGCTTGCTTAGGTAAACAAAGCAGCCAGGAAGCTGGAACTGGGTGGAGCCCACCACAGCTCAGGGAGGCCTGCCTGCCTCTGTAGGCTCCACCTCTGGGGGCAGGGCACAGACAACCAAAAACTCAGCGAGAACCTCCACAGCCTTAAATGTCCCTGCCTGACTGACAGCTTTGAAGAGAGTAGTGGTTCTCCCAGCACGCAGCTGGAGATCTGAGAACGGACAGACTGCCTCCTAAAGTGGGTCCCTCACCCCTGAGCAGCCTAACTGGGAGGCACCCCCCCAGTAGGGACAGACTGACACCTCATTCAACCGGGTACTCCTCTGAGACAAAACTTTCAGAGGAACTATCAGAAAGCTGAATTTGTGGTCTCACGAAAATCCGCTGTTCTGCAGCCACCGGTGCTGACACCCAGCCAAACAGGGTCTGGAGTGGACCTCTAGTAAACTCCAACAGACCTGCAGCTGAGGGTCTTGTGTGGTAGAAGGAAAATTAACAAACAGAAAGGACATCCACACCAAAAACCCATCTGTACATCACCATCATCGAAGACAAAAAGTAGACAAAACCACAAAGATGGGGAAAAAACAGACCAAAAAAACTGGAAACTCTAAAAAACAGAGCACCTCTCCTCCTCCAAAGAAACGCAGTTCCTCACCAGCAACGGAACAAAGCTGGATGGAGGATGACTTTGATGAGTTGAGAGAAGAAGGCTTCAGACGATCAAACTACTCGGAGCTACGAGAGGAAATTCAAAACAATAGCAAAGAAGTTAAAAACTTTGAAAAAAAATTAGAAGAATGGATAACTAGAGTAACCAATGGAGAGAAGGGCTTAAAGGAGATGATGGAGCTGAAAGCCAAGTTTCGAGAACTACGCGAAGAATGCAGAAGCCTCAGTAGCAGATGCGATCAACTGGAAGAAAGGGTATCGCTGATAGAAGATGAAATGAATGAAATGAAGAGAGAAGGGAAGTTTAGAGAAAAAAGAATAAAAAGAAATGAACAAAGCCTCCAAGAAATTTGGGACTATGTGAAAAGACCAAACCTACGTCTGATTGGTGTACCTGAAAATGATGGGGAGAATGGAACCAAGTTGGAAAACACTCTGCAAGATATTATCCAGGAGAACTTCGCCAATCTAGCAAGGCAGGCCAGCATTCAGATTCAGGAAATACAAAGAACCCCACAAAGATACTCCTCGAGAAGGGCAACTCCAAGACACATAATTGTCAGATTCACCAAAGTTGAAATGAAGGAAAAAATGTTAAGAGCAGCCAGAGAGAAAGGTCGGGTTACCCACAAAGGGAAGCCCATCAGACTAACAGCTGATCTCTCAGCAGAAACTCTACAAGCCAGAAGAGAGTGGGGGCCGATATTCAACATTCTTAAAGAAAAGAATTTTCAACCCAGAATTTCCTATCCCGCCAAACTAAGCTTCATAAGTGAAGGAGAAATAAAATACTTTACAGACAAGCAAACGCTGAGTGATTTTGTCACCACGAGGCCTGCCCTAAAAGAGCTCCTGAAGGAAGCACTAAACATGGAAAGGAACAACCGGTACCAGCCCCTGCAAAAACATGCCAAATTGTAAAGACCATCGAGGCTAGGAAGAAACTATAGCAACTAACGAGCAAAATAACCAACTAACATCATAATGACAGGATCAGATTCACACATAACGATATTCACGTTAAATATAAATGGGCTAAATGCTCCAATCAAAAGACACAGACTGGCAAACTGGATAAGGAGTCAGGACCCATCAGTGTGCTGTATTCAGGAAACCCATCTCACGTGCAGAGACACACATAGACTCAAAATAAAGGGATGGAGGAAGATCTATCAAGCAACTGGAAAACAAAAAAAGGCAGGGGTTGCAATCCTAGTCTCTGATAAAATAGACTTTAAACCAACAAAGATCAAAAGAGACAAAGAAGGCCATTACATAATGGTAAAGGGATCAGTTCAACAAGAAGAGCTAACTATCCTAAATATATATGCACCCAACACAGGAGCACCCAGATTCATAAAGCAAGTCCTCAGTGACCTACAAAGGGACTTAAACTCCCACACAATAATAATGGGAGATTTTAACACCCCACTGTCAGCATTAGACAGATCAACGAGACAGAAAGTTAACAAGGATATCCAGGAATTGAACTCAGCTCTACATAAAGTGGACCTAATAGACATCTACAGAACTCTCCACCCTAAATCAACAGAATATACATTTTTTTCAGCACCACACCACACCTATTCCAAAATTGACCACATAGTTGGAAGTAAAGCTCTTCTCAGCAAATGTAAAAGAACAGAGATTTTAACAAACTGTCTCTCAGACCACAGTGCAATCAAGCTAGAACTCAGGATTAAGAAACTCACTCAAAACCGCTCAACTACATGGAAACTGAACAACCTGCTCCTGAATGACTATTGGGTACATAATGAAATGAAGGCAGAAATAAAGATGTTCTTTGAAACCAACGAGAACAAAGACACAACATACCAGAATCTCTGGGACACGTTCAAAGCAGTGTGTAGAGGGAAATTTATAGCACTAAATGCCCACAAGAGAAAGCAGGAAAGATCCAAAATTGACACCCTAACATCACAATTAAAAGAACTAGAAAAGCAAGAGCAAACACATTCAAAAGCTAGCAGAAGGCTAGAAATAACTAAAATCAGAGCAGAACTGAAGGAAATAGAGACACAAAAAACCCTTCAAAAAATTAATGAATCAGGAGCTGGTTTTTTGAAAAGATCAACAAAATTGATGGACCGCTAGCAAGACTAATAAAGAAGAAAAGAGAGAAGAATCAAATAGATGCAATAAAAAACGAAAAAGGGGATATCACCACCGATCCCACAGAAATACAATCTACCATCAGAGAATACTACAAACACCTCTATGCAAATAAACTAGAAAATGTAGAAGAAATGGATAAATTCCTCGACAAATACACCCTCCCAAGACTAAACCAGGAAGAAGTTGAATCTCTGAATAGACCAATAACAGGTTCTGAAATTGTGGCAATAATCAATAGCTTACCAACCAAAAAGAGTCCAGGACCTGATGGATTCACAGCTGAATTCTACCAGAGGTACAAGGAGGAACTGGTACCATTCCTTCTGAAACTATTCCAATCGATAGAAAAAGAGGGAATCCTCCCTAACACATTTTACGAAGCCAGCATCGTCCTGATACCAAAACCTGGCAGAGACATAACCAAAAAAGAGAATTTCAGACCAATATCCTTGATGAACATTGATGCAAAAATCCTCAATAAAATACTGGCAAACCGAATCCAGCAGCACATCAAAAAGCTTATCCACCATGATCAAGTGGGCTTCATCCCTGGGATGCAAGGCTGGTTCAACATACGCAAATCAATAAATGTAATCCAGCATATAAACAGAACCAAAGACAAAAACCACATGATTATCTCAATAGATGCAGAAAAGGCCTTTGACAAAATTCAACAACCCTTCATGCTAAAAACTCTCAATAAATTAGGTATTGATGGGACGTATCTCAAAATAATAAGAGCTATCTACGACAAACCCACAGCCAATATCATACTGAATGGGCAAAAACTGGAAGCATTCCCTCTGAAAACTGGCACAAGACAGGGATGCCCTCTCTCACCGCTCCTATTCAACATAGTGCTGGAAGTTCTGGCCAGAGCAATCAGGCAGGAGAAGGAAATAAAGGGTATTCAATTAGGAAAAGAGGAAGTCAAGTTGTCCCTGTTTGCAGATGACATGATTGTATATCTAGAAAACCCCATTGTCTCAGCCCAAAATCTCCTTAAGCTGATTAGCAACTTCAGCAAAGTCTCAGGATACAAAATTAATGTACAAAAATCACAAGCATTCTTGTACACCAATAACAGACAAACAGAGAGCCAAATCATGAGTGAACTCCCATTCACAATTGCTTCAAAGAGAATAAAATACCTAGGAATCCAACTTACAAGGGATGTGAAGGACCTCTTCAAGGAGAACTACAAACCACTGCTCAATGAAATAAAAGAGGATACAAACAAATGGAAGAACATTCCATGCTCATGGGTTGGAAGAATCAATATCGTGAAAATGGCCATACTGCCCAAGGTAATTTATAGATTCAATGCCATCCCCATCAAGCTACCAATGACTTTCTTCACAGAATTGGAAAAAACTACTTTAAAGTTCATATGGAACCAAAAAAGAGCCCCCATCGCCAAGTCAATCCTAAGCCAAAAGAACAAAGCTGGAGGCATCACGCTACCTGACTTTAAACTATACTACAAGGGTACAGTAACCAAAACAGCATGGTACTGGTACCACAACAGAGACATAGATCAATGGAACAGAACAGAGCCCTCAGAAATGATGCCGCATATCTACAACTATCTGATCTTTGACAAACCTGACAAAAACAAGCAATGGGGAAAGGATTCCCTATTTAATAAATGGTCTGGGAAAACTGGCTAGCCATATGTAGAAAGCTGCAACTGGATCCCTTCCTTACACCTTATACAAAAATTAATTCAAGATGGATTAAAGACTTAAATGTTAGACCTAAAACCATTAAAATCCTACAAGAAAACCTAGGCAATACCATTCAGGACATAGGCGTGGGCAAGGACTTCATGTCTAAAACAGCAAAAGCAATGGCAACAAAAGCCAAAATCGACAAATGGGATCTCATTAAACTAAAGAGCTTCTGCACAGCAAAAGAAACTATCATCAGAGTGAACAGGCAACCTACACAATGGGAGAAAATTTTTGCAACCTACTCATCTGACAAAGGGCTAATATCCAGAATCTACAATGAACTCAAACAAATTTACAAGAAAAAAACAAACAACCCCATCAAAAAGTGGGCAGAGGACATGAACAGACACTTCTCAAAAGAAGACATTTATGCAGCCAAAAAACACATGAAGAAATGCTCCTCATCACTGGCCATCAGAGAAATGCAAATCAAAACCACAGTGAGATACCATCTCACACCAGTTAGAATGGCCATCATTAAAAAATCAGGAAACAACAGGTGCTGGAGAGGATGTGGAGAAATAGGAACACTTTTACACTGTTGGTGGGACTGTAAACTAGTTCAACCATTGTGGAAGTCAGTGTGGCGATTCCTCAGGGATCTAGAACTAGAAATACCATTTGACCCAGCCATCCCATTACTGGGTATATACCCAAAGGACTATAAATCATGCTGCTTTAAAGACACATGCACACGTATGTTTATTGCGGCACTATTCACAATAGCAAAGAGTTGGAACCAACCCAAATGTCCAACAACGATAGACTGGATTAAGAAAATGTGGCACATATACACCATGGAATACTATGCAGCCATAGAGAATGATGAGTTCGTGTCCTTTGTAGGGACATGGATGAAACTGGAAAACATCGTTCTCAGTAAACTATCGCAAGGACAAAAAACCAAACACCGCATGTTCTCACTCATAGGTGGGAATTGAACAATGAGAACTCATGGACACAGGAAGGGGAACATCACGCTCCACACAGGAAGGGGAACATCACGCTCCGGGGACTGTTGTGGGGTGGGGGGAGGGGGAGGGACAGCATTAGGAGATACACCTAATGCTAAATGACGAGTTAATGGGTGCAGGAAATCAACATGGCACATGGATACATATGTAACAAACCTGCACATTATGCACATGTACCCTAAAACCCTAAAGTATAATAAAAAAAAAAAAAAAAGAAATTCAGTTCTTCACTTCATAAATTTTTCTGTGAAAAGAGATAGAGGAACAGAGAGGAAAGATAAAACCCTGAAATATGTTCATACCAAAAAAAGGGGAAGGAGGGAAAGTAGGAAACCTGTAAAGCTTTAGATAAAAAAAAGAGATGCCCATTAGTGTTTCATCAGCTGAAAGCATAAATGCCCTAAGTTGGGAAAATATTTCTGTTCTTTTAACTGATATTGTTTGACTGTCATGAAAGGAGAACCAGGAGAAATTTGGAAAGAGGAATTTGAAGCCGTGTTCTTTTAAAGAGTTAGAGATTAGAGACAAGACAGCAATGACAGTGATGAAAATGGTTGACAAGAAAGGGTTAGGTGAAACGAGATGTGCAGGATTGGAAGCGATAACTATCATACACAGATGATTCTGAATGGCTAGGCATATAGGCTCTCCTAGATACAGGATGAAATAATGATGGAACTCTTCCTGGTATGGGAGTGAAGGGGATGTGTTTAATTTGGAGCTTAAAAACTATCAAAACCATATACATTGTAGAAAAAAAGTTGAAATCCTGAAAACCATTTAACCGTGTTGTAAGATTTAGTCATATATTGTATCCATACCCTCCAACAAAGGTACACACACACACATGCTTCTAGATCTGCATTATTTCTTTCTGTAATAGCACCGCCACATACCCCGTTACCTCATGTATGAACCTAGGAGTCATTTCATACTCGCTTTTCTATTCTATTCACATCTGTGCAATCAACAAGCTCTTTCAATTCAACCTTCTAAACATCTGTATTCTCCTGCTCTTGATAACTATAATGGCCTCAGTGTAACTCACCCAGTGCATAATCTTTCCATCCCTACAACTCCCCAACCCATTCTCTGCACTGCGTCCCAGCTGATATTTTTAAAGCACGCATACCCACTTGCACACATTGATTATAAGATATCTATGTTCACAGCTCTGCAAGAATTACTTATACCCATGGGAAGCAGTCGTTCGAAATGCAAGGCTCTTCAAACATCATTTCCAGCCTCAATGCGTACCACCACCACCCTTTGCCCCCAGCAAAGTTGAGCTAACTTTGTTTGCTTAAACATATCTTGCTCCCTCCTACCTTTACACTGGCTGCTCCATTTGATTAGAATATTCCTTCTAACCTCTGCATGGACTAGTCCACTTGGAGACCTTCTGAAAGTTATAATCACTTCTCCAGTCTTAAAACTTTGACTCCAAGGCAGGCTTATATGCTTGTCCTCCATGCTGTCTCCAAGTGCTCTGGATATATCTTTACTCCTGCACTTATACTGGGCTATAATTTGTTTTCTTATGTGTCTCCTTTTCCTACTTACACCTTAATCTTAAAAGTTGGACTAGCTCTTTAAATTTTATAATTCTTATGTCTAGTATAGTGCCTGGGACACAATGATAGTTTTATAAACAGTTGTGAATAATAGACGAATTAAAGTAGTTTATTTTAAATTAATATTTCTTTCCTCTAGTGAAGACCTCCAGCTATTACACTAAGTTCATGACACTTTTTTGTGTGTACATATATGGAGGAATATTAGAATGTTTTCTATTTCAAATTTATTTGAAAATATTTGTAATTAAAATGATTGGATTTACTTTCATCCAGAACTTGAAATAAAACACGCTTTGCAAAATAATTTATCTTTCTTCTTACAATCACATAAAATCCTATAGAGAAATATAAACAGAATCTGTACTTGATGTTAATTCTGTGAGATTGGAATCAACAGGCAGTGCTGAAAGGATGATTCTTCATAGCACAGGCATCTTTTCTAAAGTAAAAGTATTCGGGGCCACAAAGAACTCATCTCCTCATGCTGCCTACAACAGTGTTTTAATATTGGAGGAAATATTTCCAGTACACCACCTTATTAATTTTTAAACAGAAGAGAATTTCTTTCAATACTTTATAACAAACCAATAGCAGCTGATCTGTCAAGCTTATCATCATGTGAATAGTATAAGAATATATACCCTAAAGTACTTTTAGTCTATACAGAGTATTGTTTTGCAATAGGAAAAAACATTGCTACCAAAGGGTTTATAGAAACTGAAACAATCATGAAAAAATTTACTCAGTTTAACAACTGTTCAATTCAACTACTGCTGACTGCACACTTATTAAATGCTCAATTTTTTTAAAAAAAGAAAAGTATATGACACATCCATACTCTGGGTACTTATTTTGCAACTTAGAAAATTGAAGTGTAATACTAAATACGTGAAGTAAATGAGACGAGGATATGAGGGCAGAATAGTTTAATTTTTAATATATTATGTTAAAGTTTTCATACGTTAGATGATCCCCATCACCATGATTGTGTTTTGCATCTGACACAAAAGACAATAGAATTCTTGGTGGCCAAAGAGTGAGGATGAGTAGAGTGCTCCATTTCTCAGAGGAGCAGGGACCTCGCTTCTACCTAGAGAAATCTAGTGATAAATTTCTTTTTATTTTAATATAACTGGTTGAGCTGATTGGAGTGGGGAGGTGGAGGGAGCAGATGTTATGGTGGGAGGGGTCTGTGGAAGAGGAAAAAAATAAATCCCTAAAAGCAGAAGATGAGTGGTTCCTAAAAATGTATTGTTATTAAAATGTTTGTTTGAAATTTTTCCTCTTCCACTTTCTAAAAGAAAACATAGAAAGGAACATAAGGTTAGAGTTTAAAATATGCATCCATATGAGCAATGCTGCTAAAGATATTTGTGTTACTGAGTTATAAATCATAGGAATCATCTGTGAACTATATAAAAAGTGGAGTTTCCAAGGCAGGTTTGGAAGGGTTTTATAGAAAAAGCAAGGGACCTACCTTTAAGAAAATGGGTAGTGTAAAACTTATTCTACACATCATTCATAATCTAAAAATTTCAAAACACTAGAAGAATATTTGCCTGAGGGAGTCTAAATATGAAAACTAAACTCTTAATTATTAATTTAATTTGCATTTTGTTAGTAAGATGCTGTAGCGATAATACATTTGCAATCCCTCTGTACATAACATTCATTGATTTATGAATGCCTCTATAATTATTTAAAGATGTTTCTAATACAAAATAATTACAGCATAATAAATGAAAATGTGGTACTTTTGAATCTAAATTTTGTGTGTCAGAAAAACAATTACTTATGAATCATTTCACCTAGAATAAAATAAAGTTATGACTTTCTAAAATTAAATATGATGAGCCAGAAAAGCTTAATTTCACTTCATTCATGGATTTATCTCATATTCCTTAACAGAATGTAATATGAATTAATTTGCCATTTTGTCATTAAATCTAGGTTGCACTACCAGTTAATGTACTAAGTGAGAACCATTGTTATTATTAACAATACTAGTAAAATAAAATACTATAAGAAAGTGGTTACTGGAGATATGCCAAAGCTGGCACTGCAGATCAATTGATCACTCTAACTTTTGTGGATTCAGGTTGTTCGCCCCAGTACCAGGACACTGCAGTCATCTCCCAACTGCCCACAAAATGAAAATAGCTGGCATGCATATGGAGTTTTTTATTGCAAAGAAAGTCTGATAGTGGATCCTAGAATAACCACACTTCCTTTGTGCTCCCCCACCTCTGTCCAAATCTGAAAAAGACCTCCATATGCTTTAAATATTATAGCTTGACACATACACCTATGCAATGAAGACTTACTCTGAGCTTCCTTATCACCTCCCTCCAAGTAGATTACCTTATATCAGAAATTACATGGAACACATGGAATGTCTTTGCAAAAATGTATCCCACAAACTTCACAGACAGGAAGAAGCCAATGTGAAATCTACTATTTAATTCTGGTGGCTTAAATTAGCTATTTATTCACTAAGCATTTTTTCTTTCAGTCCAGACAAATAGTGAAACTATATTTGCCAACCTCCTTTGCTATTAAGTGTGGTCATGTGGCCGAGTTTTGGCCAGAGAAATATAGCAGACATGGTATATATCCCGTAAAGCCTCCCTGTTATCATGTACTCTCTTTCTTCTCACATCTGACAGCTGGATGTTGATGGCCAGTACTGTTCTGGAGTCTCATGTTGACTTCTGTTAAAAAAAAAAAAAAAAAACAAAACTAGTCTACAGTATAATCTAGTTAACAGATAAGGGCTATGAGGACACTAAGGCTTATTAAGGTCAAGTGTCCTGCACAATTAAACTAGCAGCTTCCAATTTTGTGTAATAGTGAATTCCACTGCCCTATAATTATTCCTATTTTACAGCTGGGGAAAACTGACAAGGTCACAGATGCCCCTTTCACCTTTTCTAATGATTGATATTAATGGCTTCTTCAAATTATGAGTATGTTCAAGACCATGTGCTTCTCTTCTTTGGAATTTGATGAGATTCATTCATTCAACAAATTTTTTTGAATGCCCATTATGTACCAAGTATTGTTCTAGATCCTTGGGAAACACAGTGAAAAAATACAGGCAAAGAATCTTGCCTTATAGAGTAAGTTTCTATGCTGTAAATACCTGATGTAGAGAGAATTGATTAATTACAGTGCAATTAATTAAGCAAACATTTTTAAGCCACTGGTAATCTTGCATTTCTGCAGCACATTCAGGGAGGACCTTTGATGTTTAAAATAAACACTGGAAGCTGTGAAAATATGAAATGCCAAGTCTAACCTCAAGAATGGTCTCCATGGACAGATAAGCCAGAGATACATATAATTTCTATCAGACATCTTTAAGTACCACTTTACATCCTCTCAGCATGACCTCTTTCTGGGACCTTCATCCACCTTTGATTGCCAATTGCCATGAAGTCGGCCAGCTTTGAATGGTCTCAGACTAATCTCTTATGGACAGAACCTGACAGTGCTTGGGTACTGTCCTCACTGCTCCCTTTCACCTCCCATCCCTGAGCTTTCCTGTTAGTGCTACAGTTCAAGCTGCAGAGAGAATCACTCAAATGCAATTGAGAAGAAAGAGGGCACATCATAGAACAAACTTTTGACCAGTGGAAGACAGGAGCCAGTATATAATTATTTCTCTTTTCTACACTCTGGACTGAGAGTCCTGAGATGCAGCCATTTATATGGGCTCTATGAGGAGGATTCCTCAAGAAAAACCAATTAGTTGTACTTGATAACAAGCAGTACCCATGTCAGGAATTCACTCTCTTGAGTTTAATTTCTTCTCTTTCCCTATATCTTCCTCCCTTTTTTCCTTACCTCTGCTTCTTTATGATTATCCCATCTAGTTAACTATTAGCATACACAATTTTGTCCCCGTCTCTGTTTTCTAGGAACACTTATTACACATGGCAAAATGTGGCAGTGATCACAAGAGATTTGTGAATGATGTGATATGAGGGTATACAAAAATAGATTTGTTTCTCGGTGCGGTTTCTAGGTATGTCAGGAAAGTCAAGGAGAAGGTGGGTTTTTAGGGTTTATTTTAAAATATAAATATATTCCTGACAGATGAAGAAGGATACAATTGGCTTTCAAGTTTGAATAATGTTGCAAATGTGTGTGTGAAGGTAATTAATTGTGGGATGTGTCCACAAACAGTAAACGGGGAGAAGGTTCTTTAGAAGAAAGTGGAAGTTAAGGCTAACATTGAAGATGGTGAATACTATAGACACACAATGCTAAAAATAACACGCACTTCTTTCAGGTTATCATGTTCAATGCCAAGTCAATAGGAAGCCAGAGCCTCATGAAGGGGACAGAGAAAGAGACTGGACCGTGGTTGAGAAGCATCTTCTCAAATTGTATCTTGCATAAAAATTTTCTGTACAAAATTCTGGGTCCCGTCCTTTGAGATTGTGATTCAGGTCTGGAGAGGGGCCTTGGGTCTTCATTTCTACTAAATTTCTAGATGCTGCTGCTATATCTGTTAGGCGACCACATTTTGAATAGCACTGGTTTAGAAAATGTCTGTCCTTTCTACATATCAGTCCTAGAGGTGGCTTGGAACTCTGTGTTTTTCAAATTGGAATATTCCCTCTTTAGCCATCCTTTAAGTGCTTTCTGAGTACATGTGCACTTTACATAAGTTAAGACATTTATTTAAAGCAATGTATACAGCATCTAATTTGTGCACAGCTCTGTGGTTGATGCTGACAGAGAAACATTGCCAGCTAAGCCTGAGAGATTAACTTTTCTAATTATCTCAACACTAACCCACATTCTACAGAGAAGATTGGGTTTCTGCTGCAATAGGACACAGAAAAGAAAATTTTAATGGGCTAGAAGCATCCAGAGGGACAGGAAAAAGGAAGATTTAGAGAGATAAGATGTCAAACATGGTCTCATCTTCCTGTTGTAATTTTCCTGACTCTCTGCCACTGGGTATTATTTAGCCAAGGAGGTGATCAGTCTTTGAGTAGGTTTCAAATACAAAGAAGAAGCAGAATGTAGTGTATGTAATCTCAAATTTGCCCATTGATTTCACAGATTCCTGGGTCCGTTTCTGAGTGCCACACTTCACTTCAGGAGGGAACAAGACGGAATAAAACAAGCATGTAATATGAGGTACCATGAAGAGAACTGGGTTACTTACCTGAAAAATAGATTCATTGTGCTAATGGGTGTTGACTATGACAAATATTATTTTCTAAAAGGCTGCCATATGAGATACTAGAAGATAGAAACAAAAGAAAAGAAGGGTAATGAATGGAAGTTAAAATGAAACAAACTGGATCAATCTTTATAAAATTTGTCCACAGGAAATGTGCTGCTTGGTGAGAAAGAAAGTTTGATCATTGCTGGAGCTGTTTAAGGTGAGTCAAGTTAGCTGACTTCTAGTTAGAAATACATTTTATAAAGATTTAGAAAATCCTTTGCCAATAATTCCAAGTTGATAGGAAAAAATGACTTTTCTTTTTTGTAATTGCATATTTGCACAAATTCCAGAAGAGCTGAATTCATATGTGAAAATTTCATTTTGTTCATAGTACTAAAAACTGTATAGATGAGTGATTTAAAACATAATATGGGAAGAAAAAAGCCATCCTCTGGTCAGGGCACTGGGTCTGCATTAAACACAGCCTGGCCCTGGTGAACATTTAAAGCCCTCAGTGGGAAGTGATTATCTTTCTACTCTCTAGGTTTGCCTGAAATTACCCAGTCTTGGCCATGCTGAGTCCTGAGTGTTGAGGGATATTAATTGATGGTTTAATAAGTGAGAGATGAAAAGAGAGTTATATTCTGCTGTACTAAATTTTAAATAGAGTTTCATTTTCTTGTAGTGTCCATTAACTTATATTCACCTAGAATGCGAATTACTTAGGTTGTAATTTGAGACCTAATTAGAGTAAAACAATTTATCTTATTGCTGTTGAGAATTTTTTACCAGGTACTCTTAACAGCATAAATTTTGAAAATGGTTAAACTAGGAAATTCTGGCAACCCGTTTATTTATATCTTAATGAGAGAAAGGAAAGAGAGAGAGAGAGAGGCAGAAAGGGAAAGAGAGAGAGAGAGGAGAAATAACGCCACAAATTTTAACACATAGAAAGAGAAAAGAGGGACACATAAAATATCAATCATAAAAGATCTATGGAGTTCTTTTTAAAATGTCTCTTCCTAAGTTTTTCATGCAAGTGCTCAGGAGTCGGCAGCATAAAAGCAAAGGCATAATGTGTAGTAAAGTATGGGACTTGTTTCCCTTTAGTTATAGAGGGGATACATGTTGTATTTTCCTATGTCAGAAACTATTATTTAATTTTTTTTTTTTAAATTTAACGGCCAGAATTAGAATTTCTAGAGAAACTCAAAGACAATAGAAAAGACAAAAACAGGAACACTCAAGGAAATGTTAGCTTCTAGTATCTGCAGCTACAAGCAAGTAATAAATGTAGCCTAACTCCTAGCCAGATAAACCTAAATTCTCACACTTAGGTCTATTTAACTCAGTTTCTTTCACCCAATTCATCATGTTCAAATTTCAAAAAAAATAACAACACATGCTGAAACACAAAAGACACATACTTTGAAGAGACAGAGCGAGCATCAGAACCAGATTCAGAAATAGCAGAGATTTGGGAATTATCAGACTGGAAATGTTAAATAGATATAACTAATATGCTAAGGACTCTAATGGAAAAAGTAGACAAAATGCAGGAGCAGATGAATGATATGAACAGAGAATTAAAAATTCTAAGAAAGTAAAGAAATGAAATGCTAAACACTGAAAACCAAAAGGAGCAAAAGGAAACAAAACAAAACAAATGGTAAACAAAAACACTGAAACAGAAAATAAGAGTTGTTTTGAGGGAGTCATCAGTAGTCTGGACACAGCTGATGAAAGAATCAGTGAGCCTGAAGATATGATGATGGAAACTTCTCAAATTGAAAAGCAAAGAAAAAAAATGAAAAAAAAATGGAATAGAATATCCAAGAACTGTGGGATAATTACAAAAGAGAATGCACAAAGATAAAACAGAGAAGCAGAATATTTGAGGTAATAATGGCTGAGAATTTCTGAAATTAATAACAGATATCAAACCACAGAAACAAGGAGCTCAGAGAACACTGAGAGAGGTAAATACCAAAAAATCTACACCTAGGCCTGTCGTTAGAAAATCAAAGACTGAGAATGATGGTCATTCTCAGTAAACTATCGCAAGGACAAAAAACCAAACACCGCATGTTCTCACTCATAGGTGGGAATTGAACAATGAGAACACATGGACACAGGAAGGGGAACATCACACTCCGAGGACTGTTGTGGGGTAGGGGGAGCGGGGAGGGACAGCATTAGGAGATATACCTAATGCTAAATGACGAGTTAATGGGTGCAGCACACCAACATGGCACATGGATACATATGTAACAAACCTGCACATTGTGCACATGTACCCTAAAACTTAAAGTATAATAATAATAATAATAATAATAAATCAAAGACAAGGGCTGGGCGCAGTGGCTCACGCCTGTAATCCCAGCACTTTGGGAGGCCGATGCGGGCGGATCATGAGGTCGGGAGATTGAGACCATCCTGGCTAACACGGTGAAACCCCGTCTCTACTAAAAATACAAAAAATCAGCCGAGCGTGGTGGCGGGCGCCTGTAGTCCCAACTGCTGGGGAGGCTGAGGCAGGAGAATGGTGTGAACCTGGGAGGCAGAGCTTGCAGTGAGCTGAGATTGTGCCACTGCACTCCACCCTGGGTGACAGAGCAAGACTCCGTCTCAAAAAAATAAAATAAAATAAAACAAAATAATATAATTTAAAAAATAAAAAAAAGAGAAAATCTTGAAAGAAGCCGGAGAAAAGGAAAACCTTACCTTTAAAGGAATTTGCCTTCAGAAACCATACAATTAAGAAGAAAGCAGAGAGAAATATTTAACAGTTGAAAGAAAAAAAGAAAAAAAAAGGCCACTAACCTAGAATTCTTTATCTAGTGAAATTATTTTTTAAAAGTAAAGGGCAAATACTTTCTTCGTCAAATAAAAATTTAGGAATTTTGTTGCCAGAAAGAAATGTTTAAAGATGCTCTTCAGAGAGGAGAAAGTGATATGGATCAGAACCTTGTATCTGCATAAAGAAAGGAATAATGTTAGAGAAGGAATAAATAAAGGTAAAATAAAATCATTAAAAAATGTGTACTGAGTGGTTATTGCTTCTGGATAAGTGAAAGAAATGACAACAATGTTATGAGGGAAAGAGAGATGAATTGAAGTGCTCTGTTTTAAAGTACCTGCATCACCCATAAACTGTTCTTTGAAAGTGAACTTAGATTTGTTGGAAGTGGATATGGTAAATTCTAGGGCACCGAATAATTTTTTAAATGTATAACTGATATGCTAAGAGAAAAGACAAAATGCAATTATGTAAAATGTTCAATTAAGACCAGAGAAGGCAGAAAAGGGGTGGAAGACAAAAATGTTACAAAGAACAGAGATAACAAATAGAAAATGGTTGGGAATGTGGTAGATATTGATCCAACTATATTATTAACCACTTCAAATGTGAGTGATCCAAATACTCCCATTAAAAGACATACTCTAACATTAAGTGTTCTTATCACAATAATATATAAATTTGAGAAGTTCAAGTATATGTTGTCTACAAGAAAATTGCTTGAAATATAAAAATGAAGATAGATTAAAAGTGAACACATGGAAAAATATAACGTATTAACACTAAAAGCCAGAATCGCAGAAAATATATATTTTATTTTTGTACTGAAGGAGCTGAAGACACAATTTATACACTTTTGAACAACATAAAAGACTAGTGGTATATAAACCATTACAATCAGTTACAGTATTCCTCCCCTGATCCCTGCTTATTCCAGGGTATATGGTCCAAGACCCCCAGGGGATAACTGACATCTCATATAGTATAATACCAAACCCGATGGCAATCAGTCAGAACTAATTTCTGTTCAGATTTTCCACATGTTTAATTCCTTTTCCTTCCTAAGCATTGACCACGTCCTGTGGCCGTAACTTTTAAAGTTTGAGGTAGGAGATAAGCTAGCATGAATTTCTTTGTACTTCTTCACAATTACTTGGAGAGAAGGTTCATTCTTACTGCAGATCTTAACAGCATTAAGTATATGATTTTTTTTTTCTTTATTAAGTCGAGAGCTTTCACCTTTTCACTTAAAGGAGGCACTTTATGGCTTCTCTTTAGCACATCCAAATTGCCAGGATCATTACTCTTGCACTTTGTGCCCATTATTGAATGAAATAAGGGCTATGTGAGCACAAGACTGTGATACCAAGAGAGTGGATCAGATAACCAAGATGGCTACCAACTAACTAACAGGCAGCATCTACAGTGTGGATATACCGGACAAAGGGATGAGTCACATGCCTGGTGGGAAGGAGAGGGACAGCACAGGATGGTGTGACATTTCATCACACTACTCAGAATGGCTTGCAATTTAAAACTGATGAGTTATTTCTGGAATTTTCCATTTAATATTTTTGGACCATGATTGTCCACAGGTAACTGAAATCACAAAAAGCAAAACCGCAGATAAGGGAAGACTACTGTAATTCATTTCTTTGTGGTTCTAGGCCTCCACCTCCCAGAGATCACCATGCCCAGAGCCCTGGTTTCTTCTCCAGAGGTCTTTATGATGCCCTGAGCAAACTTCCATCATGGCCTGCATGTAAAGTTTCCCCTAGGCAACTTTTTGATCATTATGAGTTGATCATAATATAATAGGGACTAATAGGTAAAAAAGATGTGAGATTAATATTAAAGAAGATATTTCTCATGGTGACATCTGTCCAAAGATAAACTATTAAGCTACTTGTTGATTTTCTAAGTCTCTTGCTCTTGGAAGGGTCATATAGATTTTGAGACAGTTCGTCAGGGGTGTCAGATCAAATATTCAAATACTTGCCAGGGATGATTTGATTAATAGATTTGTAAGAACCCCTTAGTCCAACAGACAAAACACAAGTAGAGCACTTGAAGTTAAACCTTTTCTGAAGATTTTTTCTTATAAAGTTTGTAGGTCTCTATGTCTACAATGATCTTATTTTTTCCAAAAAAGTCATCAGCAGTTGTTTTAAATACAGGATAGAAATATTACTGCAGCCAGAGTGATATTTTTGAAATGAAAATTTGAATAGATCACCACATCCAGTTTAAATATTTCAGACTATCCATTGCCTTCTATAATTAAAGAAAACAATCTTAGCAAAAGTTCTGCCATAGGGCCCTACCTATATTTCCAACTCTTGATCTCATGAAGCTTCTTAATATCTATGTTCCAACCATTCTATACTACTTTTATTTTTGTGTACATTATGCAGCTGCTCCTACCACAGGGCTGCTGCCTAGAATACATTCTCCTACCATTTTTCTCTAGATTGTTACTATTCCTTCCTCATATCTGAACCCAATTATCATTTACTCAAAGTTCTTCCTGATCTTTTTGACAACATCAAATTCTTTTATTGTATTCCACTATAGTGCCTGCACTTTTCCTTCATGGCACTTATCAAAATTGTACTGTCATGTAATAGTGGTATGATCACTTAATATAAACTCCACAAGGGCAAGGGCAGAATCTGTTTTCATGATTTATTCCCCTAAACTGGGACTGGGAATATTATTGAAATTGTTAAATAATTTTTAAAAGAGTGAATGAAAGAATGGTTCATTATACCTAAGAATAGAATCCCACTCATAATCCTTTTTAAATTTGTGGTTTCCTTTATTACGAAAAACTAGAGGGATTTCATTTAGCTCTGTATTTAATCAGAAGTTAGATAAGTAGCTGCCTGTGTGGTAACATTTCAACAAGGTCCTAATTCTTCTCTCTCTCCACTCTGGCTGTTGGTTTAAATTCTAATTGGATAAATCTTCTTTACTTTAGTCTAAGGTTCTAAGCTCTATTAGGTTGAAATTCCTCTGAGGCAAGGGAAAGTTTGGCTTTACTGGGAGATTGCTGCTTAACTGGGGACAGCCTCACTGGGATAACCAGAAGGGCCTTTAATTCAGCTGTGGGTTGTTGCCTTTAAACTATTAACTTATAACACCTAAATCAATGTTTAAAATAACCTTATGTTGTCACTTATTTATTTACTTTATTATATATCCCAAATTAGAGAAGGCTTGGGCAGTGCTTGAATTCTGAAAGGGTCTTTCTGGGAAGCAAAGCTATAAAGGGACGCAGAAAGGGCGTGAGGCTCCTGGGTGGCCACAAGACCCTGGGGTAGGTGAAGAAGGATGTGTGTAAGACATGCTTTGTCATATTCACAATTTTTTAGGGGCCATGAATCACTCATGTTGCTTTAAGTAAGGTGCTCCTTTATCCCTTACGTTTCCAGAATAGCTTCTGGAATGAGAAAAGGGTGACAAAAGGTCTAGCAAGTTCTGTGTCAGCAATTCATGTGTGATATCCTAGACTTCATGTACATGGAGATTACCCAATTAATGACTGAGCTAATTTATGAAATAGTAATAATGATAAAACTTAAATGTTTAATCTGTTTGATGCAGGACAGGTTCTTGGCTTCACTCGGGAAGAAATTCAAGAGCAAGCTGGTGGTAGAAGAAAACAGCTTTATTGAAGCAGTGGCAATGTTTACAGCTCTGTGACTGCTCCTGCAGAGCAGAGCTACTCCATAGGCAGCGTGCCCAGAGTAGCAGCCTAGGGGAAGTTTTGCAGTTGTATTTATACCCACTTTTGATGACATGCTAATTAAGGGGCAGATTATTCAGAAATAGCTAGAAAGTGGGCGGTAACTTCTGGGTGTTGTCATGGCAATGGTAAACTGTCATAACACTGGTGGGTATCTTATGGAGGGGTGCTTTTGGTGCCTCTTTTTAGTTTCAGCCAGTCTTCAGTCTGGTCCAGAGTAGAATCCCGCCTGCCTGCCTCCTACCTCCATATTTGCTTGATGCCAATTTTGTAATGTTTCTAGAGTCCACTGTGTTCTTTCTTAGTAGAAAAGATGACAGATATTAGACGGTTTTTGTTCATTCACATTTAACAAAATTGGAGATGCAGAAGGATAGAATGTGCTAGTTTTATTTATTATGTAGATCATACATGTAAACTTTTTTATATACATATGTATTTATTACATAGTTATGCATTCCTTTAGTCATGAAAGTTCAAGGTAAATAATGTAGGTTATATGCTCTATTATGTTTCTCCTCTGAAGATTACATAATCATATAAACCTTGTTGCTTTTATTTAGCTGATGGATAAACTACAGTAGAGTAATTTGGAGTATTATATGGATTGAAAGCTTTATCATGTCTAACACTGCCTCTGGAATTCAGTTTTAGAGAATATAGTCACCTGAGGGCCCTTTGTGGAATAGTTCTGGTGTCTATGGTGTGATATAAACCTACCACTACATATTTCTTTTTCTGTTTAGTTGTTTTTAGGGCATTATTTATTTTGCAATACATTTTCTGGTAGCAGTGAAGTAAAAAAATGCATTTTTTAGGAAAATTAAAGTTTCATCCTCGCTTCTTTCATTTGTCGCATCATTTTTCATCTGCCTTCTGTAGGGAATGTGAAGGTCAGGTGGCTCTTTTACTTGCGTTGTAACAATTCGTTTGTTTCTTTCAATTATAAATTCATTCTCAGAGAAGGAATGCAAGGGATCACAGTTACGATGATAAAAATAATAGATCTCCAAGCAGGTTGTGTTAGTTTTTATATCTACACGAAATTACTTTTTTGGTATTGATTATATTCTTACTGCTCATAAAAAAACTACCCTCTTCCCGATCCAAGTTTGGAGAATAATCTTCTTTTCATTCTCACCTCTACAAATGCAACTTGTTTGTGCAATCAGATTCTAAGGCAAATCTCACAATGTAATGTGAGAGTATAGACAAGTCCTGCTGAGACAAGAGAATGTTTTGGTTTTTTAAGTCTCATTAAGCTAAGAAAGTCTTCTTTTTCTTGTCTTCTTTCTAAATTTTTCTTTTACGTACCCTACTAAATACACAGATGCATTAACTTATGATGACTTGATAATCTCTGCACTATTTATAGAGAAAAATAAATTAAACAGAAAAATTTCAAAAAGAGTAGGCTAGAAGAGTATTACACTTATTTTGTGATGTATATTGCAATAATAACAATAAGAGCTAACATTTATAGGGCACTTACTGTGTGCCTGGCAGTTCTAACATCTAACACTTTATATAAAATATTCATATTTAATGAAGTATTATTACGATGTACATTAAAACAATCCTGGGTGTATTTGTTATTCCTCCACTTTGTATCCCAAAGTACCTGCTATGATCTCACCTAGTAGTGAGGACCATGTGCAAGGAACAGAGTTCTCAATGTAACACCAGATTAAATTTAAAAGATGACCAGTGATAATCTATCTCTCTTTTCTTGCCTCTTTCTGGATAAAAGGTAATGCCTCTCTTCCAAGTTTTGTATACAACTACTTGTTAATAAAGTAACTAACATGAAAGAGCTAGGAACAAGAAACTATCATTGAGTAAGTTGCTAGTAATACAAGTACGAGGCATTACTGCTTTTGACAGTCATTAATTTACTAGCCAGTGGTGCCAAGACCCGCCCCATAGCCTATAGAGTAACCTGTGTGATGTGTGAAGCCATGATGCTGCAAACTATTCGAACTGGTAGGAAATGTGGGGAATTACAGGTTAGATACTGGTGAAATATTGGTAGAAATGAGTGCCTTTGGAGTTTGGTTGCAGAGATTACAGTCAACTGGAGGCTCCTGGTGGAATGGTTTTGTAACTTACTATGTAATGCAAACCTACAGCGGTTTATTTCTTTTTCTATTTAGTTGTTTGTAGGACATTTTTGTTTTTATTTTGCAATACACTTTCCGGCACCAGGGAAGTAAAAAATAATGCATTTTAGTGAAAAATTAAATATTAAATCTAATATTTCTCAAGAAAGTATATAAGATCTCAAATTTCCACGAAATATATTTCATCACAAAGTGCACATGGAGGTGATAATGATATTATTGACCATGTGACCAAAAGACACAAATTAATGAAGTGTCAACATCTTTTTTAAAAGTTAATGGTTTTTTTTTATAACTGCACCTGAAGAAAATGACTACATTAAAAATGTTCTAAATTAATTTTACTTTTGAATTTATATTTGTATTCGAATCTAAATTTTCTTGGAGTCATAAAAAAGTAATGCCATAGTGTCATCACATAGACTTTATTATCAGATAAATAAATTTGTAAGCAGTTAAAGAACAGGTTTCTATCGATACCATCAGATGTTTCAAATACAAAGTTGACTAAATTCATTTAATAGTAATTTTATATTTTTCATTAAATTTGTATCATTAAAGAGAAGTTTGGGAAGTTCATTCTACTGTGATAAATAGTTGATATGAATTAAATTTTCAAAGCCAGCAAAAAGTCCAACATTGAACTTAAATTTATTAGCTTCATCATAATAGTACAAATGCAAATTTTGGTAAAGTATGATAACAAATTACTTATTAAATTAGAAAACGTATGGAGTAAAGTAATATTTGGTTATGGCGCATACATAATTGCAATGTACTCATTCCATCTAAGTAAGTTTTAATATTTTAACAAAATAAGTGGGAGTTGGCAATGTACAAAGATACAAATATTTTAAAATATAGAGTAACTAAACCATGCATTCTCAAAATTAAAAAGTTTGACTCAACAACAACAAAAACCTTAACATGGCATTATATGACTTTTGTCTTTGTTACTTATCAGCATTTGAATTTTAGAAATGTTTGAGCCTTTGAAGGACTACTTTATAAATCAATCTAAGTATCCTGCAATAACATTGAAGATTTTTGTTGCTTTTTTCAAGGTCAATTGAAAATTTTTAATCAAAGTATTTGATAAATGGGGTACCAAGACTTTTTAGCTTTTGAAATTTTATTTTTATTTTTATTTTTATTTTTAATTTTTATTTTATTATTATTATACTTTAAGTTTTAGGGTACATGTGCACAATGTGCAGGTTTGTTACATATGTATCCATGTGCCATGTTGGTGTGCAGCACCCATTAACTCATCATTTAGCATTAGGTATATCTTCTAATGCTATCCCTCCCCCCTCCCCCCACCCCACAACAGTCCCCGGAGTGTGATGTTCCCCTTCCTGTGTCCATGTGTTCTCATTGTTCAATTCCCACCTATGAGTGAGAACGTGGTGTTTGGTTTTTTGTCCTTGCGATAGTTTACTGAGAATGATGATTTCCAGTTTCATCCATGTCCCTACAAAGGACATGAACTCATCATTTTTTATGGCTGCATAGTATTCCATGGTGTATATGTGCCACATTTTCTTAATCCAGTCTATCGTTCTTGGACATTTGATTTGGTTCCAAGTCTTTGCTATTGTGAATAGTGCCACAGTAAACATACGTGTGCATGTATCTTTATAGCAGCATGATTTATAGTCCTTTGGGTATATACCCAGTAATGGGATGGCTGGGTCAAATGGTATTTCTAGTTCTAGATCCCTGAAGAATTGCCACACTGACTTCCACCAAGGTTGAACTAGTTTACAGTCCCACCAACAGTGTAAAAGTGTTCTTATTTCTCCACATCCTCTCCAGCACCTGTTGTTTCCTGACTTTTTAATGATGGCAATTCTAACTGGTGTGAGATGGTATCTCATTGTGGTTTTGATTTGCATTTCTCTGATGGCCAGTGATGATGAGCATTTTTTCATGTGTTTTTTGGCTGCATAGATGTCTTCTTTTGAGAAGTGTCTGTTCATGTCCTTCACCCACTTTTTGATGGGGTTGTTTGTTTTTTTCTTGTAAATTTGTTTGAGTTCATTGTAGATTTTGGATATTAGCCCTCTTGCAAAAATCCTCAATAAAATACTGGCAAACCGAATCCAGCAGCACATCAAAAAGCTTATGCACCATGATTAAGTGGGCTTCATCCCTGGGATGCAAGGCTGGTTCAACATACGCAAATCAATAAATGTAATCCAGCATATAAACAGAACCAAAGACAAAAACCACATGATTATCTCCATAGATGCAGAAAAGGCCTTTGACAAAATTCAACAACGCTTCATGCTAAAAACTCTCAATAAATTAGATATTGATGGGACGTATCTCAAAATAATAAGAGCCATCTATGACAAACCCAGAGCCAATATCATACTGAATGGGCAAAAACTGGAAGCATTCCCTTTGAAAACTGGCACAAGACAGGGATGCCTTCTCTCACCACTCCTATTCAACATAGTGTTGGAAGTTCTGGCCAGGGCAATTAGGCAGGAGAAGGAAATAAAGGGTATTCAATTAGGAAAAGAGGAAGTCAAATTGTCCCTGTTTGCAGATGACATGATTGTATATCTGGAAAACCCCACTGTCTCAGCCCAAAATCTCCTTAAGCTGATTAGCAACTTCAGCAAAGTCTCAGGATACAAAATCAATATGCAAAAATCACAAGCATTCTTATACACCAACAACAGACAGACAGCCAAATCATGAGTGAACTCCCATTCACAATTGCTTCAAAGAGAATAAAATACCTAGGAATCCAACTTACTAGGGACGTGAAGGACCTCTTCAAGGAGAACTACAAACCCCTGCTCAATGAAATAAAAGAGGATACAGACAAATGGAAGAACATTCCATGCTCATGGGTTGGAAGAATCAATATCGTGAAAATGGCCATACTGCCCAAGATAATTTATAGATTCAATGCCATCCCCATCAAGCTACCAATGACTTTCTTCACAGAATTGGAAAAAACTACTTTAAAGTTCATATGGAACCAAAAAAGAGCCCACATAGCCAAGTCAATCCTAAGCCAAAAGAACAAAGCTGGAGGCATCATGCTACCTGACTTCAAACTATACTACAAGGCTACAGTAACCAAAACAACATGGTACTGGTACCAACAGAGATATAGATCAATGGAACAGAACAGAGCCCTCAGAAATAAGGCCACGTATCTACAACTATCTGATCTGTGACAAACCTGGCAAAAACAAGCAATGGGGAAAGGATTCCCTATTTAATAAATGGTGCTGGGAAAACTGGCTAGCCATATGTAGAAAGCTGAAACTGGATCCCTTCCTTACACCTTATACAAAAATTAATTCAAGATGGGTTAAAGACTTACATGTTAGGCCTAAAACCATAAAAACCCTAGAAGAAAACCTAGGCATTACCATTCAGGACATAGGCATGGGCAAGGACTTCATGTCTAAAACACCAAAAGCAATGGCAACGAAAGCCAAAATTGACAAATGAGATCTAATGAAACTAAAGAGCTTCTGCATAGCAAAAGAAACTACCATCAGAGTGAACAGGCAACCTTCAAAATGGGAGAAAATTTTCACAACCTACTCATCTGACAAAGGGCTAGCTTTTGAAATTTTAAGTAATGTTTTCAAATGTAATGTCTCAAAAAAAAAAAAAAAAAAAGCAAAAGAGAGAACCAAACAAATTAAACAACTGGAGCTCTTCAGAAGATTTGGAAATCTGTAATTGCTTGGAATATCTTAATTTGCAGGCTGAATCATTTAATAAAACTTATCTTTTTATTTAGAAACCATTCCTTCTGAAACTATTTCAAACAATAGAAAAAGAGGGACTCCTCCCTAACTCATTTTATGAGGCCAGCATCATCCTGATTACAAAACCTGGCAGAGACACAACAAAAAAAGAAAATTTCAGGCCAATATCCCTAATGAACATCGATGCAAAAGTCCTCAATAAAATACTGACAAACCGAATCCAGCAGCACAGCAAAAAGCTTATCTATCGTGATCAAGTCAGCTTCATCCCTGGGAAGCAAGGCTGGTTCAACATATGCAAATCAATAAATGTAATCCATCACATAAACAGAATCAATGACAAAAAGCACATGATTATCTCAATAGATACAGAAAAGGCCTTCGATAAAATTCAACACCGCTTTAACTCTCAATAAAAAACTCTCAATAAAAAACTCTCAATAAACTAGGTATTGATGGAACATATCTGAAAATAATAAGAGCTATTTATGACAAACCCATAGCCAATATCATACTGAATGGGTAAAAGCTGGAAGCATTCCCTTTGAAAACCAACATAAGACAAGGGTGCCCTCTCTCACCCTCCTATTCAACATAGTTTTGGAAGTTCTGGCCAGGGCAATCAGGAAAGAGAAAGAAATAAAGGGTATTCACATGGGAAGCGAGGAAGTCAAATTGTCTCTGTTTGCAAACGACATGATTGTATATTTAGAAAACCCCATTGTCTCAGCCCAAAAACTCCCTAAGCTGATAAGCAACTTCAGCAAAATCTCAGGATGTAAAATCAATGTGTGAAAATCACAAGCATTCCTATACACCAATAATAGACAAGGAGAGAGCCAAATCATGAGTGAACTTCCATTCACAATTGCCACAAAGAAAATAAAATACCTAGGAATACAATTTACAATGAAGGTGAAGGACCTCTTCAAGGAGAACTACAAACCACTGCTCCAAGAAATAAGGGAGGACACCAACAAATGGAAAAAAATTCCATGCTCATGGATAGGAAGAATCAATATCGTGAAAATGGCCATACTGCCCAAAGTAATTTATAGATTCAATGCTATTCCCATCAAGTTACCATTGACTTTCTTCACAGAACTAGAAAGAAAACTACTTTAAATTTCATATGGAACCAAAAAAGAGCCTGTATAGCCAGGACAATCCTAAGCAAAAAGAACAAAGCTGGAGGTATCATGCTACCTGACTTCAAACTACACTACAAGGCTACAGTAACCAAAACAGCATGGTACTGGTACCAAAACAGATATATAAACCAATGGAACAGAACAGAGGCCTCAGAAATAACATCACACATCTACAACCTTCTGATCTTTGACAACTCTGACAAAAACAAGCAATGGGGAAAGATTTCCCTATTTAATAAATGGTGCTGGGAAAACTAGCTAGCCACATGCAGAAAACAGACACTCAACCCCTTCCTTATGTTTTATACAAATTAACTCAAGATGGATTAAAGACTTAAATCTAAAACCATAAAAACCCTAGAAGGAAACCTAGGCAGTACTATTCAGGACATAGGCATGGGCAAAGACTTCATGACTAAAACAATAAAAGTGATCGCAACAAAAGCCAAAATTGACAAATGGGATCTAATTAAACTAAAGAGCTTCTGCTCAGCAAAAGCAACTAGCATCATAATGAACAGGCAACCTACAGAATGGGAGAAAACCTGGTAGCTGGATAGAGTGAGATGGCTTTCAGATCTGTCTTGTGAAGGCTCGCCTGGGGCAGAGAACCACTCTCTTCAGTGTTCTCATTTGGCCCATAAAGCTACCAGAGAAAACTTTTGCAACCTATCCATCTGACACACTCTCAGAAAATACCTGCCTCATACAGCAGACCCTGGTAAAAATACAAAAATTAGCCAGGCGTGGTGGTGGGCACCTGTAATCCCAGCTACTCTGGAGGCTGAGGCAAGAAAATCGCTTGAACGTGGAGGCAGAGGTTGCAATGAGCCAAGACCATGCCATTGCACTCCAGGCTGGGCAACAAGAGCAAAACTCTATCTCAAAAAAAAAAAAAACAAAAAAGAAAAAAAGAAAAAAGAAAAAAAACAACCCTAGAAAGGAAGTGGCTAAAAGGACATTCTCGGTGTTTTTGTAGTTTTCTGTATATTTTATATTTAGGTGCTTTAAGTATTCTTTTTAGTCAGCAAACCCTTAATCTAGTTCTTACTTCTTTTATTATTGTACAATTATCTTATGATTCTGTTAGATTGAAATACTAAAGAAGAAAAGTAAGGCACTCAATCTTTTGAATAGGTTATTTTACTATGAGTTTATACGTAAGTTGAATACTACAAAATGAAAGAAATAAAAACTAATATAGCTGTTGCAGTGAAGTCTACCTCTTTTTAAATTTTCTGTGGTTCTTACATGATAATATAATAGATATTAATTCAGAGTTAACGAACACTTTTCACCCTAACAAAATCTGTCAAGGACCACTTTGAATTTTTTGGAATTATACAAAGTTTTACTTTATTACAGTGATGCAGGTTTATTAAATTGTTGAAATTTGCCAAGTCTATTCTTAATGTGGCAATTCTGTCTTCTAGCATCTTCATTTATTTGTAAAAATGGTTTTATAAAACTGGCATTCTTTTTAAATAAATTTTTAATATAACAATTGCTCAGATAACTTTTAACCTTTGATTAGGAAATATAAAATGTGAAAGACATTTACTCCCATGGTTCAATAAGAAAAGAATAACAAAAATCACAGCTTTCTGTGGGGCTGTCAAACTGCAGCATGGGTCTGAATTCCTGGGAAAAACACCTCTCTCAGGTGAGCAAATTGCAGCAGCAGCTTTCATGCCTAGGCCCGAGCACCTCATATCAGTGCAGGTTATCAGAGGAACATATTTGCTGTCAGTAGAAAGACTGAAAGAACAGAAGACATCATAGTATTCCATGGTGTATATGTGCCACATTTTCTTAATCCAGTCTATCGTTGTTGGACATTTAGGTTGGTTCCAACTCTTTGCTATTGTGAAAAGTGCCGCAATAAACATACGTGTGCATGTGTCTTTATAGCAGCATGATTTATAGTCCTTTGGGTATATACCCAGTAATGGGATGGCTGGGTCAAATGGTATTTCTAGTTCTAGATCCCTGAGGAATCGCCACACTGACTTCCACAATGGTTGAACTAGTTTACAGTCCCACCAACAGTGTAAACGTGTTCCTATTTCTCCACATCCTCTCCAGCACCTGTTGTTTCCCATAAAAAATGATGAGTTCGTGTCCTTTGTAGGGACATGGATGAAACTGGAAAACATCATTCTCAGTAAACTATCGCAAGGACAAAAAACCAAACACTGCATGTTCTCACTCATAGGTGGGAATTGAACAATGAGAACTCAGGGACACAGGAAGGGGAACATCACGCTCCGGGGACTGTTGTGGGGTGGGGGGAGGGGGGAGGGACAGCATTAGGAGATACACCTAATGCTAAATGACGAGTTAATGGGTGCAGGAAATCAACATGGCACATGGATACATATGTAACAAACCTGCACATTGTGCATATGTACCCTAAAACCCTAAAGTATAATAAAAATAAAAAATAAAAATTAAAAAAAAAAAAAAAAAAAAGAACAGAAGACATCAAATGAGAATGTGATGAGCTAATAGAATGGATTGGAATTTGGAGGAGCCACACAGGTAGAAGCATGTTTTTCAGTTCACAAATTATTTTTTCCCTTAAACCGTCATGTGTTTTTCTGAGAAAGCACCAGTGGAGAAAGCTGAGAGATCCCTGTTTTTTTTTTTTTTTAATGGGTTCTGGCCCTGTCACCCAGGCTGGAGTGCAGTGGCACAATCTCGGCTCCCAGCAGCCTACTCCTTCCAAGCTCAAGCCATCCTCCTATCTCAGCCTCTTGAGTAGCTGAGACCACAGGTGCACTCCAACATGCCTGGTTATTTTTTTTTCTTCTTCTTTTCTTTTTTTGTAGAGATGGGGTTTTGCCACGTTGCCCAGGCTGGTCTCAAACTTGTGAACTTAAAGCAATCAGCCCTCCTCAGGCCTCCTAAAATGATGGGATTATAGGTGTGAGTCACTGTGCCCATCTGAGTCTCCCATTTTAATGATACTTACATCTAGGAATTCCTCTGAGGTTGGAAAAAACCTACCTGAAACTTTGGCTTAATACCCACCCAGCTTAAATACCAAGAAGATTAAAAAAAAAAAACAAAACTACTGCCTTTCAACGTTAATGGTGTGGCAAGGGTGGTGCTAATCAGAAATGAACTCAACAACTCAATGTAATCACAGCTATAGCTCAACTTCACCTCAACTTGACTTTGGGAACAATCTGAATGACAAGTCTCCATCCTAATCACTAGACAGAGAAAAGGATTTGCTGGCATTATCTTGGAAAATTAAAGAAAATCTTAACAAAATGTTTTAGGGTTCTCTGTCCTCTTTTTTATAGACACTTTTTGGAATATAATTTAAAAATGAGAATGGTAAAAAACATGACAATGTGACATCAAGAGGAAAAGTAGACAATAGAAGCAGACCCACAGAAAACTCTGACACTCCAACAATTTAAAAGTAACTATTTCATATGTTAAATGATTTGTAGGAAGAGATGGATGTAGTGGATGAAGATGTAGGCAAATGCAAAGAGAAGAGGAAACTTTAATAAAATAACTGTGCCATTAAATTCTGTTCTTTGCCCTTTTCTCTTTCCATTCTCTTTAGCTTTAGTTATTTTACTTTCTGTGATGATGTTTAAATCATGGATTTTCATCATTTAAGAAAACTCATGTAATTCTCTCAATTTCTTTAGTTTTCTAATGTGCATTATAACTTCTTTTTAATCCCTAGGTTATTAAAAATATGTTTTTAATATTTAAACATACAATCACTTCCCTCTTCAAAATTTTAACTTATCTCCATTGCAGTCAAATAATTAGATACATGTCAGAATGTGTTATCCCTAGTAAATGATGATGACTGTGTTCAGCATGAAGAAGAAAGCCCAATGTTTAGTAGGCATCTTTGAGCTCTAGAGGTAGTATATTTCCTTCCTGGGATTACAGCTGTGTCCCATATATTTGGTGACACAACATCCTGTTAGTTTTGTGTGGGACTCAGAGCAGAATAGGATCTGAAACAGGTCTTGGCTGTCATAAAAACAGCCCTGCTAGTTGGGCAATAAGATCTAACATTTTATTATATTGGAAGTATCAGTGGTGAAAGAAGATGCTCTGTGGATGCAAACTCCTAGGTTTCAGGGCAAAGCCATACCATCTGCCTAAGAATTATATACTCTTTGGAAAACTACTGCTGGCATGCTACTCCTGACTATTGTAAATATATATAATTTCTTATTTGGGACACCAAAAGACCATGTGATCACAACTTTTTACCATAAGCTGGTTTCTCTCAAATTTACCAAGTCATAAGGTAAAATACAGCTGGCAGTGATCCATTATAAGATGGAAATGGTACATCTGGGATTGAGAATGAGCAGGAGTAGAAAGCAGAAGCCAGTTATGTCGTAATTAATCAGACTCTTCTGCCATCCACTACTGTTACATGAGTACTTCTCTTTCAGCTCACACCTGTATTGTGTGAAGGCTCTTTCACAAGGTGCTGGCAGAAAAAGAATAAGCCTGAGCTCAGTTTATGGATGGCTTTTCCCAATATGCTGGTGCAAGCTGAAAATGGATGGCAGATGTATTACAGCACCCTTCAAGAGTGGCTTTGAAAGACAGTGATAAAGAAATATCCTCCCAGTAGTCAGAACTTTGGTTAATTCATCTGACTCTGCTTTGTGGAAACAGAGAAAGTCTGAAGTCAAAATATATTTAGATTCTTGAGTAAGGTTGAGATTCAGGTGAAATGAGAAGCACCTGAGATGCAAAGTGGGAAGAGGCACTCTCAGAGTTGTGCAGTGCTTAGACTCTGATATGGCACCATCTCTTCCAGAGATCAACTGGAGAGTAGCTGGAAAGTTGATTATATTGAACTACTTAAAGATGTAGCTGAAGTGCCAGTTTGTTGGTACTATTTAAAATGAATGAGCCCCAACCTCCAGGATACAGTATATAATTTGATTTGGTACTGTACATGCAATTTGATCATGGTATTGTGTTTCGACCAAAAATACATAAGAATGGGAACCAACAATTAGAAGCAAAAGTGATCCACCTGAGATAATTTGTACATACAGCTCTGGGCATTACTAATTTAGATATCCCAGTTCCCAGACAGGGGAAGAGAACTGTCAGTGCTAACAGTCTTGTTCATGCCACCAGATAAACTCCTGAGTCCAGAAGGCATCCTGGCTGAAGGTGAGGGGTCTAGTATGGATAGTGATAGGATGAATTTCAAGTATGGCCCTGACATGCTGTAGTGGTGAGGATAATTCTTTTTCCTCACTATCCTTCATCTATTATATTTAACCTCTTTTATGTTTACTAGATTTGTTTGACCTTATGACTTGGTGAGCCCTGACAGTTGAAGCAGGGTCTGTGTCTGTCACTCAGGCTAGAGTGCAGTGGTGTGATCTTGGCTCACTGCAACCTCTGCCTCCTGGGCTCAAGCCATCCTCCAACCTCAGCCTCTCAAGTAGCTTGAACTACAGGTATGTACCACCATGTCCAGCTACATTTTACATTTTGATGTCTGTATCCTGGTGGAGCTGTTCCAGAACATATGTGAAGAAGTGGGTACGAGTGGCAGAATGGGTGGACGGTGGTGGACACTGTGACATGCTGCCCAGATTTTTCTTTAATGATATTTGTCCCAGCCCCTGAGAGTGCTGTTGGCACATAGCCTTCAGATGTGTCAAGCACTTTAGGAATTGATTCAGCTGGAAAGAGCTCCTCTCACCAAGGTTCTAGTCCTTTCTAAGGTTGTTCACAACAAACGACATGCAAAAGTACAAAATCTTGGACGTTTTGTTTCAATGTGCATTAGGCTAGCTGCAAAGCTCTCTGTGAGATCTGCCAAGACTGTAGTAGGGCCTAGATCCTAGCTTAATTTCTCCCTTTTCCCAATCCTTGTTTCTTCCCTTGCTTTTCCAAAAGTATTATCGAATTACTTCTATGTGCTAAAACATCCTAAATTGTGTCTCTGAGTCAACTTATGAAAGTTATGTACTTAAAAAGAAACATTTGCAGTTAATATTGTTTTATACTTGTGTAGTCGATATTTGTTTATGTCTACCCATATATTTACCATTTTACTTGTTCTTTATTCTTTCCGCTATCTCCACATTTGCTCTGACATTATTATTATTTTTTAGACTGAGGTATATCTGTTAGTGAAAATGTGCCAGAGATAAAGTTTTTCTGAACTTATATATTTTTGTTTTAAAATGCCTTAACTACAGCTTTGTTTTAGAAGAATGTTCTCACAGGACAGAGTTCTTGCTTAGTGATTTTATTTCTTCAGCACTTTCAGAATACCAATTCATGGTCTTCTGACATATTTATTCATTGAGAAGCCAGTGTAAATTTATTATTAACAAAAAACTACCAGGTTCATGTATCTTTGTCAAAAGTTGTAGATTATGTAGAGAACTCTAAGTTTCCATTGCTGGATGTTTAGTTGCATGAGTGTTTGAGGATTCACACATATTATCTATCTCTACTCTTTAAATTCCAAACAAAATTTTAAGATTAGAGGCAGTAGTCAGATTTATTGGCTTTATTCTTGACAAGGCTGGCTTGGAGAATCTGGCTTAGATGTGGAAATACAATCTGCCTTTTATGGCCCTGTGACCCACCTTATCCTCTACATCTCATCTAGATTGAGGACTAACCCACTTGAGGAAGGATTTGTGTCTGCAGAGCACACACACTCTCAGAAAATACCTGCCTCACACAGCAGACCCTGGTAGCTGGATAGAGTGAGCTGGCTTTCAGATCTGTCTTGTGAAGGCTCACCTGGGGCAGAGAACCACTTTGCTGTCAGGAAAAAAGAGAACTCTCAGGGTAGAGCAGAGCAGGCTCATTTCCTTCGCCTAGCTCCATGAGTCAGGTAAGTTACTTCTCTTCTTTTTCTGGGAGAGAGTTAAGACAAGCCATGGATGCTCACTTTCCTTTTCTAAATGATGCACTTCCCTGCTTTATGGGCCAAAATGAGAACACTGAAGAGAGTTGAGAATAGTACTCCCTTCAGTAAGTGTAGTCACCAACCAGCTTCCTCCTAAGAGCTTGGAATCTAAAAAAAAAAAAAAAAAAAAAAAAAAAAAGCATTCTTGAACAGTCTCCAGGAAGAACATTCCTGAGAACAACAGGCCTAAGAGGAATTTCCTTGGGTTCAGAGGTCCTGTGTTACATAGCTCTGTGTCACTCATAGTGCTTTCGGCAAAATGGAGTATAAATAAGCAATTGTAAATTTTGTTTTGTTTTACTTTGTTCAGTCTTGCTTAGAGCAACAATATTTAAATTTAAATCACTATAGATTTAATCACTGTAGAAAAGAATCAGAAATTCACCCTCGTTTCCAATCTCAAATGTAAATGCCGCCAGTACAGTAAATGTACCATGAGAAACCTATTGGTGGCACTATGGAATTAGACAACTCTAGAGAAAACTTAGCAATAAATGGATATCCCTCTGAAACCTCAAGAGGTAATTTCCTTTGGTGGGATAATATGTAGATAAAATCAGAAATGAAAGCTATACTTGAGCTATTTGTAATCAAGACACCTATACAATTAATTTTAAAGTAACATATATTGTTTTGTGGGTCAAATTAAATGTCTTATACAAATGTCTTACACAAGCACTTACATACTCTGGGAACAGATGCCAATGAATACATTTGGTGACTATTCATCAACCTCACAAAGATCACCTTAGCTTACAGAAAATGTAGGGACCATTTTAAAAGTAAATTTGTAAAATTACATGAAGAGAAAGACATGCAATTCAGTGATTTTATGTGTCTTTTATTGCAAATACTATTGCTAAGACAAAATACCCACTCACATACACAAAAATGAACTTCATGGATGCATTTATGGATAGAATGGATAGACTTCTGTGTTGAGGTATAGATGCCTTTGTGAACAAATTTTTGTGCTTTAGCATGTTTTGTTTCTTTGTTTTAACTCTAGCATTCTTACCACGCAAAATAACACATGTTGAAAGTCCAAAGCAATGTGGATAAAGATCACATACCTTTTAGACACTAGCAACATTAGAATACCATTCAAAAAAGATGTTCATCAGGGCAAGGCTAATAAACAGTCCCCTGGAAATATCTTTCACCTCCTGCATATTCCGTTCTTCTAGCTGTAACTCCAACTAGTGCCACAAGACTTGTTTTTTTCTGGCTAAGCCCTGGGCAACATTCACCATCAAAGTACTACTATCTTCTTAATTTTTGCTTAGAAAAGAAAGAAAAACACACTTTGTGTTAAGATTGGATATGTTTTTAATTTTTAAATATCTGTACTATGGACATGAGCAAAATAATACGGAACTACAGTTTTTAAAAATGGCCACACCAACAGAAAACCACCTTAGATGAAATGAATATGTAACCTGCCATAGATTTAAAAAAATTAAGCTCACCGTCTCATGTTGAAAGGTCACAATCATTAATCTATTTAACGTTAGCAACGGCCCGTGTGTCATATAGGATTGTGGGCATCTGACCTTGATACCTGCCATTCCACTGCCTCCCACAAGCTTTAGACAATTTAGTACTCCATCTGACAGTGACTTGTTTGTATTTCTGGCTATATTCTTCATTTTTTCTCCTCTTACTCCCACTTTAGAAACTACCATGTCCTTTCTTTCCCTTTTATGCTTTCTTATGAAATTCTATATCCTTTAATATTGTAACTACATATATCACATAAAAAATAAACAACAAAAATCTTGGAAGGTATTCTACAGAATAAAGAAGTCAGTCAGTTTGAAAATATTAGATAATACAGGTAACATCTTAAGATTTAAAGTTTAGACTTATACTACGTTTTTAAAGGGACATTGATCAAGGATCTGAACTAAATTATAATGTAGACACAAAAAGACATCGCTAATGTTTCTTTAGCAAAATGTCCACTAACAAAACAAAAGGTATTTTGTCTTAAAAATTTGCAATGCTTTATTTTAAACAGTACAGTAGCAACAATTATGTACTGTGACACAATTATAAAAAATTATCATCAAAGATAATAAACATTAAGATATTGTTGAAGGGTATTACTAACTGGATTGTGCCCCTCCCCACACACCAAATTCATATGTTGAAGTATTGGCCCCCAGTACTTTAGAATGTGACTGTGTTACAGGATATTTAGGGTGTGACTTTTCTGGCCGGAAACCTCTGTGGCAGGTGGTGCCTTTGCCCGAGTTCTTGTCCTGCATCCAGGAAGAATGAGGTATGGAGACAAGTGGAAGGGGAGCAAGATGAATAGAAGCTTTATTGAGTGTTCTAACAGCTTAGAGGAGACCCGCAGGGGGCAGCTCCTGAAGGAGGGGCCTTACCAGGGACAGGAATCTTTCTGCCTCCTGCAGCCATTCATGGCCCAAGGGCTGGGCCCCAACCGGGCTTTGAGATCCCAGCGGGTGCCAGGAGAGGAGAGAGACCAGGCAGCGGGATCAGATACCCTGGAGCTTGCAGAGACATGGGTGCCTTCCCAGCCGCCAGGGTGCAGGCAGCAGAGATGCATGGGCATGGCCCCTGCAGCTGCACCCAGGGAGCTCTAGCCCCATCAACTCGGAAGGGGCGGGGCTCCTGCTTGCCCCTGGCTCCTGCCTGTTCGTGGAGCGAGAGGGCCAGGTCCGCAGCAGCGGGTTGGGTGGCTGCAACTGCACCAGGGAGGGCAGATCCTGCCTGTTCCCAGCCCCTTCCAAGAGCACAGGGAGGCTCGGATCCACAGCTGCAGTTTGGGCTGATGTAGCCCCGCCCTCCTAGGCGGGGCTTCTGCCTGCTACGTTTTGCAGGAGGGTGGGGCTCCTGCCTGTTACGTAAAGCAGGGGGCCTGGATCTGCTGCCGAGGTTTGAGGTTTGGGCGGCTGCAGTGGCACCCAGGAAGTTTCTGCCCCAAATCAGGAGTGGGGCTCCCACTGACTCCACAGAGAGTGTGCAGCCCCAGCCCTCCTCCCTGCTGCAGCCGGGGTGATGGCAGCAGCTGTTGCCATCAACTGCATTTGGAAATAGAACCTTAAAAGAGGTACTTAAGTTAAAATGTGGTTTTAGGGTGGGTTCTAACTCAATACTACTGTGCCCTTATAAAAAGAGGAGATTAGGACACAGGCAACAAAGAGGATGACCATTTGAGGACACAGCAAAAAGGCGACCACCTGGGAGCCAAGGAGAGAGGCCTCAGAAGAAACAAAACCTGCCAACCCCTTGAACTCAGACTCCCAGCCTCCAAAATTGTGAGAAAATTCTTCTGTTGTTTAAACCATCCAGTCTGTAGCATTTTGCTTTGGCAGCCCTAGAAAACTCATACAAAGGGTAACAGCAAGAATCTATTTGTCAGGGGAAGGTGAAAGTTTGGAAAGGACATAGAGCTTGTTTCGTTCTAATTTTTTTTTTTCCTTTAGGCATTCAGGGCTTGATAAGGCAAACTTTGCTCCTTAAAATATCAACATGTCTTTCAAGGTTCCCCTGAAAAGGTTACTTCATATTGTTCATTTTTGCCCATAATTTTTACTCACTTTAGAAAATAGGCTTTTTAGGAGTCTAGCATTTGCATTTAACTCTCTGAACAGGACTTATAAAGAGTGTAACCAAAAGATAGAAAAAGATTACTCAGTATGGAACAAGCCAAACAAAAAAATAGTTGGGGGAGTAGGGTGGAGGATGAAAAAAATGCACAGCGAGGAGGTTGAGTCAGCTCCTGTGTTTCCATGGAGAGGACTGGGGCTCCTCCGGAACTGAAGGCCTCTAGTGATCCATAGAGGTCCTGTGGCTGCACCGGGGTGGCCAAGGACCAGGGTGTGACTCACAGGCGGCATCTTGCTGACTAGTATTTTTTCATTTGTATTGGTAATCCAAAAAGCACTTGCCAATTGACATACTTTAGGCTAAACAAGAGGCAGAGATTGTTCTCAGAACTTTTAAAAATTATTATTTCTTAAATTTGAATTTGTTTCCTGTTTTTCTATGTAAGGTATAAGCTCCATCTCAAAACAAAAAAAAAAGAAAGAAATCTGTGCCATCAGAATTTGCTTAGAATTCTGCTATAGAATGTCCTTACTGATAACATAGAAATAGGATTAGGGATTATTTTAATAATAAAATGATAAACATACTTTAAGAGTGATTTAAGGCTGCAAAATTTAAATTATATTGGCTGTGTAACTGACCTGGCTAAATACATTTTTTGATTATTAATACATAAATCATGGAGTTAAGTATGTACACAAATGCAGAATTAAGTTCTTCAGCCCTAAATATCTTTTGGTAAATCAATTTAAAATTGCCTTTCCAAATATTATTAGTTATTATTATTAAGCTATTAATATTTACAGTCTTTGCCACTTAGTAAAATGTTACTTTTGTCTTAAAGTAGACCAAGATGTTTTTATTCTATCTGCCAAACTGCCAAATGGAATTTGATCTCTTGAGACACTGTACAATATTGGTCATTGCATTTGAATTAAAATTCTCCTGAAGCTAGTCACCGCATCACTCTTGGAAAAGTATTATCGAACTTAACTGAGCAACAGCACATCACAACACATGGCATTATAGAAAGCACAGAAGGATGCACTTATTCCTTCTAATTGGAAGTTTCAGAAACTGATGTCACCCAACCTTTCCTTTTATTTTGAAGTTACGTCACTACCCAAGCCTCTGTCTTTTTATTCATGGGTGTGCCTGCATTGTTGCTGGAACAAATCCAGTGCATTAGTGAAAACATTGCCCTCTTGATGAGACTCATCTAAACACATCTGTCATCCACACATGTTAAAGCATATTCACAATGGCCAATCAGAAAACATTTCTACCTTCAGGGTGGTCAATATAGTTATGCTGATATTGTCCAATCACAGATCAACACTTTTGGTCTTTTAATATCCTCCCTGAACAACCATATACTTATTGAATGTTTTTCAGACTGTGCTTAAGTTGTTGAGTCATTTAAAACATGTTTCCTGTGCTGTATTCTCTTATCCACTTTTCTTCTAAAGATGTCTGCATTCTTGCTCTTAATTTTATATTTCTTACTCCACTGAGGCATTCCACATAAATATATCATCCAGTCTACTACGCAGTGTTTATTAAAATATATTCTCTACTCCTTCAAAATACAATCTTCCAAAGAAACTAACAGCTAACTAAAAAGAAGTGAGGCTAAAACTTTAGTGACCTCAAGACAAGTTAGAATTCTATGGCACTCTAAATCCCTATTGCTGTTGGCTTTTCTGCTTTGCCAACTGATGGCAAGAATTGACAGCCTCCACAGAATATGTTTGACAAGTCTTTAGAGGCGAAATTTCTCAGTGGCACTATGAACTTCTTTCTCTGAGGAAGTGGACATTTGGTTGTTCTTAGGGGAAACTCAGATGTCCTCATGAAGAAACAGCAGTGTGGCTAAAGTATGGGGTAAGCCTTCTCTGTAATTGCCTGTACTGAGAAAGTCAACTGCTGCAAAGATAATGTGTATTAATTTGGTTCTTTTTTGTGCTACTTAACACTAGAAATTCATTTTTTCAGACTTCTCCCTAAAGCCCTTTGGCTATTCAGGAAGGCCCTGCGTGAAACTTGCCAAGGATTCCATATGACAGGTATCCCCCCGACTCCCCTGTTGCCTGGCACATTTATGTTAGCTGCCCCTGTGGGCAGGTCAGGTGATACACCCCTCACCCCACTGGAGAGTAATTTTGAAAGGTAGGAAATCTGAGTCTCGCTAGCTGAAAACTCTGACTCAGCCTTAACTTTCAAAGTAGAAATGCCCATACAAATACAGTGACTTTTTGTTTCTGACAGAATTTAAACCTCATTGCTATGGTATTAACTGGGATGCTACAGCAACCATAAACTACTAACTATAATTTTCCCTGAAAACAGCTGCCATGGAGCTGTGGAATATTTTCCTTAGACTTTAAAGCATTGACATTTCAAGGAAAACTCAGCCTTCTTGGCACCGTAGAGCTTACTCAAACTAAGATGTCTTAAATAAACTATTTGCACACATGAAAACTTCTATAAATGTGTACAAATGTATTATCGTAAATGACTCATACCCTCAAAAATGATACAATTTTATATAACTTATATTACATATCATACTATGGTAGCCTATAAAGGGCTGATGCCTTATGTGAAATACTTAAAATTTTATGATAAAAAATCGAATTGGCCATGATCATGTCTGTTAAATCACTCAGCCAAAAGTATAAAGGCAAGAGCACCAGTCTTAGAATCGAGATCACTGTGATATAATTATGGCTTTGATTTAACAACCGTGTCATCTTGGGTGCATCCAATTGGAAAGCTGCTCTTTAGAATGGGTGGATTTCAATTGTGGATGTTACTGATACTAGTTCTCCAAACCCAAAAGCCCTCTTCATTCATTCTCTCAGGAAGAAAGGCAGCTTGCTGACTTGCTCTAGTTGAGCCACACACATAGAGTTCAAGTGATGTTCAGTGGATTTCTATTAGAGACATAATTCAGAATTTTTAAAAAATCTAATTAATAGTCATAGAAATAAGTGAGAAGATATTTTGGTCATACAACTATAAATGAAGCTCTGTATAAATCCATCAGTCCAAGAGTTTTTAGAATGGAAATTGTGGCAGTTGGCATAAAACATTCAAAGGGCAGGAAAAGAAAACTGAGGAGCCAACTCAGACAAATAGTTTAAAAGAAAGGGAAATAATTAACAAAAAAAAAAAAAAAAGAGACATCAAAGATCAACATAAGAGGCACAATATTAAACAAATAGGAAATTCAGAATAAAAGAAATAAAGGGAATAAAACATCAAACCAAAAAGGAATGGGTGAATAGTTAGCAAAACTTAAGAAATCTTCAGATTCATGCTGCTAAGTATCAATAGGATTAATGAGGACAGATTCCTAGCTGGATGGATTCTTAAGAAATTCACTAAATATAAGGAGAATATTTTTAAAGTTTCTAGCTGGGAAAAAAATAGATTATCTGCACAGGAAGAACTATCAGAATGGAACTGGACTTCTCATTAACAGTGTCTTAACAGTAGAAGATAATAAAGCAACATCTTAAAGTATTAAGAGAAAGTTATTTTGAACTCTCAATTACGTATCAGGCTAAATGACGATTAAGTTAAAGGGCCAGATAAAAATGTTTTCAGATACACAGGCATTCAGGAACTTTACTTGATATTCATTGTTCCTGAAGCTGTTACTAAGGACATATCCAGGCAAAATATGGGATATAAGAAAAAGTAGGACAAACCCAAAGTTTCAGTGAAAGGACCCCTTAACATGGCAGTTGGTCAGTAGGTCTAGAATAGCTTGTTCACATTGAAGCAAGATCTATTAACACTTCTATGCAGATGAATTTAGCTTTTAATCTGTTCAATGTAGGAGGTATTATGCCTATATTCCACATACAAAAATATGAACAAAAATGAATCTACTTCATGCCCGTATTTGTAACTGTATAAAATAAGAATGACAACTGATATTTTACTTTAAACACATAGCCCAGATGAAATTTTTAAGCAAAACTCCAACAGGCAGATTTACTGAGCTTATCCCAAATGTTATGAATGTTTCATTATCTCCTAATTAAAGTAGTCTACTCACCTCAGTTGCCATATAGCCATATGCAAATGGAAACTTAGAACAAATTGATAAAGGGGCTTTCATTTGTTGTAATTGCTGCAATTAAGAAGTATACAAACTGTTTGACTAAACATTTCACCTCTAATAACTTATTATAAGATAATTGAAAAAATGTCCAAAATTTAAAGAATCTTAATTGTAGCATTCAGTGTATTTATTCAACAAATACATGAGGCATTGGACACTTAATCATTTATAAACATTAAAAGAAAGAAAGGAAGCAGCCTACATGCATAAAAATAAGTTATAGGATAAGGAAAATTAGAGTGTATTCACATATGGAGGCAACAGTCATTAAGATTGAGGATGATACAGAAACATATTTATTAAAAATGAGAAGTCCTCCAATATGAGAAAGCAAGTTACAATATGTTATATGGTCTCTTTTACATAAGTAGATAACAGAAAGTTTGATTGGTAAACTCTCTCTTCCCTGGTCATCCCCAAGTTCTCTGTCTTTTTGGAGTTGTCTTTCTCTTGAGATCATGTTGCCCCACAACAGCAAGATGTAGTTTCTTTCCTCCTTACCCTTCCTGCGGGTGCTCTTCCTCTAGCACATTTTGGATGAAGATATTTGCCACACGATTGTGCCTAAATCATTCAGCGCTGCCCTCTTCCCCGACGTCTTTGTGGGATCCCTCAGGCTCCTCTGTGTTTGCTGCCAGTTGCCTTAGAACCACCACCATTCTAAACAAAGTATCGCAAGGACAGAAAACCAAACACCCCATGTTTTCACTCATAAGTGGGAGTTGAACAATGAGAACATGTGGACACAAGGTGGGGAACATCACACACCAGTGCCAGTCTGGAGTTGGGGGTTGGGGGAGGGATAACATTAGGAGAAATACCTCATGTAAATGACGAGTTGATGGGTGCAGCAAACCAACATGACACATGTATACCTATGTATCAAACCTGCATGTTGTGCACATGTACCCTAGAACTTATAATAATAATAATAAAAAGAACCACCACCCTTTCTTTCTCTCCACTGAAGAGCATCAATATTGGGATTTTCATAATTTTTAATCTTTTTAATCAGAGATTTGGTAGTGATGGAAGGTAATTAGAGCTCAGGAAACAAACTATTTCAAATATAACTGCTCTGTGATTCCTAGAAGTTTACTGTGCAATCTCTTTCCTGTTGGGTTTCTCTACCGCTCCATTCTTCAGCACTGCCATTTAGAATCATCTTTCCTTAGAGCAGTATATCTAAAAAAATTTTTAAATGTCTTTGATGGCCTGATGAAGCTCATGAATGTTTTCTCAGAATGAAGTTTTGAACGAATAATACACAGAATTCCAAAGGAAGCCAGTTATATTTAAATATAGTTCTAACAAGGAACCCCTTGATTCTAGAGTCAAATAGACTGTTGTATTTTCTCTTCCTAGTCTATTCAGCTTCTCTAATTGACAGAAACAATGCCAAAAGTACTGCTGCTTTTTTCTGTTTTGCCATTTAAGTAATTGTGTTTACGAAATAGTATCCCTCTAGATTGAGGTCAGGAGGCCCTAATCTTTCACAGGCAAATGACAAGTCAAAGAGTTTTCCAAAACATAGGACACTGCTTTCCCTTAAAGGAATATTATCAGTCCAATTAGCCCAAACTTTTCATTTTTCTTCTTTAGATGCACATATTTGCTCTCTGTCTCTGTCTCTTTCTCTCAGAGACAGACAAAGAGGCAGATAAACATATTTTTAATAGTTACAATGGTAACAAAAGTTTTAATTTTAGGCCCCCTTTTCTAAATTATAGGTCTATCTATATCTATACTTTAGCAAAGAAGAAATCTTTACATCAAACAACCAGTGCTGGGAAAATGAAAAGAAGTGGAAGAAAAAGAAGTTCCACAACTACCCTCTTTAATTATCTCTTACGATCATTAGCCTTGTTTGGGAACCCGTTACGTAGTGCCATCAACCACGGCCTAACACTATGAAAGAATTATGTGAAATTCTTAAAGCCCAGGATATTTGTCATTGCAGACCCTGAATTGTGTGGTGCACTGCCACATCATCGCACTTCAGTAAATATACTCTTACCTTCCTGTATGTCAAGATTGAATGAAAAGTGAGACTAGCTGCAGTGGGTCCTGGTCATTTAAAACTAGATATGGAAAAAATATACAGGAGAAATTACTAAAGGATTCGCAGTTTTTTTGGATGAGTTAAACCCATGTATAGAAGAATATTTTTGCTATGTAATAGGTATCATTATGTTAGCCATGGTGTAAGGAGCACATCTGGGAATGGTTCAAAAGGAGCCATTAAAGAGCAGCTTTGTCCAGAATGGGTTCTAATACTGAACAGAATTAAAGATAGGCTCTTCTTGGTTATCTCTAATTCTAATAGTGTTAGGCTATTCTTGCACTCCTATAAGGAAATTCCTGGGACCGGGTAATTTGTAAGAAAAGAGGTTTAATTGGCTTACGGTTCTGCAGGCTGCACAGGAAGCACAGTGTCATTTGCTCCTGGGGAAGCCTCAGGAAGCATCCAATTATGGTGGAAGGCAAAGGGGGAGCAGGCACATTGCATGGTGAGAACAGGAGCAAGAGAGAGAGAGAGTTGTGGGGGAGGTGCCACACACTTTTTTTTTTTTTTTTTTTTGAGATAGAGTCTTGCTCTGTCGCCCAGGCTGGAGTGCAGTGGTGCGATCTCAGCCCACTGCAACTTCCATCTCCTGGATTCAAGCAATTCTCTGCCTCAGCCTTCCAAGTCACTGGGACTACATGCACCCACCACCATGCCTAGCTAATTTTTTGTGTTTTTAGTAGAGACGAGGTTTCACCATCTTGGCCAGGCTGGTCTTGAACTCCTGACCTTGTGATCCACCCTCCTCGGCCTCCCAAAGTGCTGGGATTACAGGCGTGAACCACCGCGCCCAGCCCACACACTTTTAAATAACCAGATCTTTTTTAAATAAGTGAACTCAGAGCAAGAGCTCACTTATCACCAAGGGGATGGCCCAAGCCATTTGTGAGGGATCTGCCCCCATGAGCCAAACACTTACCACCAGGCCCCACCTCCATCATTGGGGATTACATTTCAACATGAGATTTGGGTGGAGACAGATACACACTATATAGAGTTGTTTGAATCAGTTTTACTTTGCGTGACTGTCCAGAGTCATTTGACTTGGCCATAGAGATCTGAGTGTGCCTGAGAACCTATGGTCAAAAATCCGTATCAAATATTTATATCATTTTGGGAAAAAGTTTTTTTTTGTTTGAGCTAGTTTCTTCAGTAATTTAAATGTTTTGGTTGCTATTTCCAGCCTTATTCACTATGAAACAAAAACCACATTATTATTTCTTAATCTGATTTCACTAAACTTGTGAAAAATTCAAGGATAGGGAGAGTCTGGTGTGTTGCCATTAAGCCTCAGCATCATTAAAAGAACACGCATTATTACAGAGCCATGGAATCACTGTTCTTCCACGAAGATTTGGAAAGTGTCTTAGAGACTGGCGGTTTCCAAAGTATATTCCTGGAGACAAACTATTGCATGAAGGTGTCTCAGGATGACTGCAAGTGTGATGAAAAAAGAGAGAGGCTTTTTCTCTGCTGCCACCCACATATTGCCACTAAAAGCAACTTATTTTTATTCATTTTATGTTTGGAGGAACTGCATACATTTTTGTTTAAATAAACAAGGCTATTAAAATCCCTGTCTACACATCTTCACCACCCACTTTCCCCTTAATCCGCTCCATACAGGCTGTCATAGTCCTTGCACCACTGAATTCATTCATGCAATGATCATCAACTCCATCTTGGAAAAGCCAACATTCAATTTCTGTCCTCATCACAACTTCCTCTTTTAACATCATTTGACACAGACAAACCCTCCCTCCTTCTTCCCAGCTTGACTTTAAACTTGGCTTCTGTCTTTGGGTTCCAGAACCTCACACATTCTCAAGTCTATTCTGCTGACTCCTTCTCCTCTTCCAGAGATCTGAATATGCTGGTACCTCAGACCCACTCTTAGTATTACCATTCACTTACTCTCTTCCTGAGGAATCAGATCAGTTCCCATGGCATTAAATTGAATACAGGTTGAAAACTCCCAAATTTGTATTTTCAAATTGAACGTCTCCCCTGAGCTCCAGTCTCCTTAATCCAGTTTCCCAGTCAATATCTCTGCTTAGATGATGAATTAGCCTTTCAAATGTAGTATGTCTAAAAACAATTATTTACCAGTTTGCCTACATTAATCCATTCTTCCTCAACCTGTTTATTTCTAAATACTCCCCAACTTTTATTTATTCTGTTTTTCAGATAAAAAATCTGGCAGTCATGGTTGACTTCTCACTTTTCCTCTTCTTCATATCCTGTCAGCCCCACATTTAACATCTATTCTGAATCTGAAGTGACAATCTTTCATCATTTCTACATCTCAATCCTAGACCAAACAACCGTGAGCTGTTTCATGGATTCCTGAAACCATTAAAATGGACCTGTTCTACTGTTGCTTTTAAGACTACATGCCAAGAACTGCTAAAATATTTGCTTTATAATATAGATTATATCAAGCTCTACTAAAAGGTTCAATGATTTTTCTCTGTATCTTACAAAATAAAATCTAAAGCCTTACTGTGATCTGACTCTGGTCTCAGCTATTACCAGTCTTCATTTTCTGGTTTCCAGAATTACAGATTTCTTTTTGCTTTGAAATGCTGAGCACGTTTTATACAAGCTCTCCTCCCTTTGCTTGAACCGCTCTTCCCCCATATCTTTAAATTATTAGTTTCATCTTGCCATGAGGGTTTTTCACAACTTCCCTGGCTATCCATGATAAAGTCTCCACCCTCCAGCTCTTTCTAGCATTGTATATTTTCCTCAGAGCACATTTCATTATTTGCATTTGTCTATTTTTAAATTTGTCAGTGTTTTTAGTTTTTGCATTGAGCAGCTTCTCTCTCTCTCTCTCTCTCGCTCTCTCTCGCTCTCTCTCGCTCTCACACACACACACGCACACACACACTTTTTCTCATTTGGCATTTCTTTGCCTCTTCTTTTTCAGGAATAGAAAGGTAAATTCTTCCTATTTTCTAGAGCAGAGTAATTCTATTCTCTGTAACCTCTACCTTGACTTGGGACTCATAAAATATTACAATTACCCTTTATAAAGAGTCTACTGCTTCTCCTAGCACTGTGCTACATGTTTTCTTCACCTTGTCCTTTGATCCTCATGACTATTCCAAAATTAGTGCTCTTATAATCATCATATTACAGACAGGAGACTGTGACTTAGACAAGGACAAGAAGTTTTCCATGGTCACACAGCTAGCCAGGCGCAAAGTAACTACATATGGCACTGCCATCACTCCTTTCTCATTACCCTCTCTGCACCTCAGTATGATTAATAACTTTAGCTTCTGATTTTTCTGGAAGGAAGGTATCTTTTTATTTGATTAAGAGAGATCATTGTCACAGGTGAATACCTAGGTTTAGCCCTTCTAAGGCATATATTGATTTTAAGTGCTATGTCCTTCAGCAAGAAGATTGTCCTCTGCCCGCTCCACTCTGACTCCCCAGAGCGTTACTCAACATACTTCCATTTTGCTACTGCAGTACTAAAATAATTAGAATGAGCAAACCAACACCCAATTTTGGAAGGCCTGGAACTATGTGTTGTTTCTCTATTAAATCCATTATAAAGCCAGATCCTATTCTATAGGCTTTGGAGAAAAAAAACAAGCAGACAAACAGGAAATAACCTTTTATGAGTAACAAACATTGCTTAATTTTGCATGGAGGAACCACCATATTGTATCTCAAGTATTCTCAATTCAATTTCTAAACTGATAATAGTTCCTAGATATTTTTACCTCTTTAAAATCCCACTTGTTCTGATACTGTACTTAATTTTTTAAAGGTAATTACTATATCCACTTGAGATCAGAGCACTTGATAAAGTATTTCTCAGTACTATTTTGATGTTCTGTTAATTAAGTCTCAGGTCCATATGGAAATAAAATGGTTTTCTAATATATGTATTTTTTTATTTAATTTTTATTAAACAGAATATATATTAGACAGCTTAATCATTCTTATTAGTAATATTTTAGATTCTAAATTTAAGATAAATATAATTCATGTTTCATCAAATTCTGTTTTACAAATAGCTTTGCCAATAGGCCTAAAATATTTGCTGAGTATACAAATGGTAGTAGTTAGTTCTAAACTCTTTTTATGATTTAATTAATTTTAGATAGAAATCCTCTCCTTGCTCTGTGTGAGTAACTCTCATAGCCCATTTTGTTTAAAATAGAGACACAATAGACATCATTGCTTGTACTGATATTATATCTTTTAATACAGATATGTAAAACTTTATAAGTTGCTTAACTGATGCTCTCAAGAAAAGTGAAAAATTTGGGGCTCAGCAGGGTGGCTCATGCCCGTAATCCTAGCAATTTGAGGGGCGGAGGCAGGAGGATCACTTGAGCCCAGGAGTTTGAGACCAGCTTGGGCAACATAGTGAGACCTCTTCTCTACCAAAAAAAAAAAAATTTAGTCAGGCACGGTCGGGCTCACTTGTGGTCCTAGCTACTCAGGAGGCTGAGGTAGGAGGATCACTTGGGGCAGAGAAGTCAAGGCTGCAGTGAGCTGTGATCACACCACTGCACTCCCTCCTGCACCACAGAGTGAGACCCTGTATCAAAAAAAAAAAAAAAGTAAGAAATTATTTTTTGTTTCTGATAAAAAAATAAGTCATTAAAAAAAATTACCTCCTTACATCCTCTGCTTATCATATAGAAATGGTAGGTGTTTTCCTTTCCTCACTCTCCCGCCTCCTCCATTGATTTCTCTTTCCTGTGAGCCAGCCTCTTTTACTCTGCTTGGAGCTGAGGTGCATCTTTGAAGGCCTGCAGGTGTAGTAGTGATGCTAATAGTGGCAGTAGATTCGTCGGGGTTCTCAATTAGATTCCAAGAAAGACTCTATGTAAAGGATAGGCAGGGGTCTCCATTTGTCAATATGATCTGGGCTTATTTACATAAATTTGCAAATACATATGTACACTGGATTACCATCTTCAAGTATGATAGATTATTGGGAATGAGAAAAGGTACTGATTGTCTATGCCACCAACAATGGATTCTGAGTCAAAATAATCTGGAGGAAGACCTGGGCTGTCTGGATTCTCCTGGATTCATGGTATATTTATATGCTTTTGGATATATTTAGCATACTGCCTGAATATGGTAGGCATTCAGAAAATGTTTCTAGACTGTTTTAGAAATCTATTTTGTGACTCGTTTTTATCGTCAAAGCAGTAAACTGGCAGCTCTTAGTATTATTTAAGAGTGGAGAAAGAAAGGAATGAGAACAAGAAGGTGGAAATAGTGATCACCTTAGAAGGGATGTTTGCTCTTCACCATCCTTAACTGCATTCTTCAAATTTCAGATGTGCTAGTGACACTTAGGAAGGAAGGGACACAGATTTGGACAGGTTTCCAAAATCTGTGGGGTAGTTTTCAGTGCCCATGCTTGCCCAGCCAATTTGGCAGTTGGCAGAAAATCTGCGCACCTTCAAAGGAACCTACACTGGAAAGTGCTGGTGATTTCATACACAAAGTCAGCTGGTTAGAATTACACTTAGCTTACATTCAGAACCCAGAAGTAAGTTTCATAGAAATCCCACTAAACATTCCCAGAAGCATTTTTAAAGTAAAAAAGAACTGAGCATTTAATGTCAGCATCTATTAAATGAAGTAGGCTTTTTATTTTTTTAAAGGTCAAAGTATAGATTATAGATGAGTTTAACTCCTGGCTCTGCCCCCAACTTCCTCTACTACTTTGATCAAGACCCTTGACTCTGGGGAGCCTCAGTTTCCTCATCACTACAGTAAGGTGGTTAAATTATATTATCTTTAAGAGTTCTTTCCAATTCCAGCATGTGATTCATCCTAAACATCAGTTTTAAAAGCTTCTAATAGACTGACTTTGCCTAGGGAATAAAAATATTCTCTCATGGCCCTACAGCTGTGCAATACAGAAATTACCCTGTGAGTCTTTTAAATGTTACGTGATCTGTGCTGACCCCATCAGAAAATACATCTTAAAATACACATCTCTAATGCTAAGAATGACTTGGAGAAATTTTTGTTTTATTTTTAATTGTAACTTTTTTAAAACACTCAACTTATCAAGTTGATTATATTATAATTACTAATAATAGTATTTCTAATCTGTGTCTAATCTGTATCTAGTTGTGGAAGAAAAATTTTCTCTTTTTTTCTTCCACGTTAGTCATTGGGTTTTTTCACCAAGCTGCTTGGTAGGATGACAGCAATGTAAGTAAATTAACAATAGTTTTACCACCTTTTATAAATGAAATATTTAAAGCAGTTAAAAGAAAGTAGCGATTACTTAAGAAGTAAGAGGAAAAATATTAATCCAGGTTGAGGATGCCACGTCCCAAATGCCAGAAGTGTTTTGGATTTTGAATTTTTTCAGATTTTGGAATATTTGCCTATACATAAGGTATCTTGGGGATGGAACCCAAGTCTAAACACAACATTCATTTATGCTTCATATACACCTTATACACATAGCCTAAAGGTGATTTTCTACAGTATTTTTAATAATTTAGTGCATGAAACAAAGTATGTGTACCTTGAACCATCAGAGGGTACTGGTGTCACCATCTCAGCCACCCATGTTGACAATCTGTGGTTGTTCCGCATCACATCTTTCCTGACACTGAATTTGTATGCTACTGATAAGCAATCATTTTCTCATCCTTATTCACATATAAGTACTTAACAGTAAAAAATTGATGTTATTAACACAATGAAAAAATGTTTTCAGGGTAACTAAGCAATCCAGTAGCATCACCAGAATACCTGTATCAGCTGTTAAACAACAGTAACAACCAACAACAGCAGGCTTTCAGCCTCCACCTATTATGCTATTTTGATTAAAAGGTTACCATACACAGTTTTGTTTTTTTTTTTTTTTTTTTTGAGAGAAAACATCAGAAGCAGTTGAGGGGCTGAGGGACCAGAAAGTGAGTTTTCTGGGGATGAGGAGGCATTCTGCTGGATGGATTTTTAAAATGTTTCCTTCAGGATCATCTGCCTCATTAACAATGACTTATTGTCTTAGAAGTGTCTCTTTGATTTGATAAGCTGACATGATTCCTTGTTCATTAAGAAGCCCATCACACATTTTAATCGTATCGTCAATAGGCACTTTTTCTGCAGTTTTAAAAAGGCCATCTTCATTGTCAGTTTTTCATGATCACCTTGCTTCAGAACCATCTAGGCAATTTCACCATCAATGAATGAACAACTGTCTCATCATTAGTATTTAAAACTTCTTTGATATCCACTTCTTGCAGGTTACTGATGGATTCTGAAGGTATATTTTGCATATATAATGGGGTCAAACATAATTTTTTTCTCATTTGACATACAAAATCTTTCAAAGTCATTACTTTGTTCCTAACCATCACTGAACATAGTCGCAGGCCAGATGTTATGCCAGGCATGCACAACTGTATCTTTAGTGACTGTGTTCCAATAATTGGCAATAGCATATATGGCATCCTTCATGCTACACTTCTTTTGAAAACCTTTGACACCCATACCTCTGTTCACTGCTGCTAGCATGCTATTCAAGGAAGTGTTTGTGTGTTTACTCTTCATGGATCTAAGGATACTTTGTTCATATGGTTGAATTAATAAAGTCACATTTGGGGAAAATTACATGCATTAACATTATTTTTAATGAGAATTTCAGCTGTAGTATGAGTGGAACAGTTGTCAAGCAATAACAATATCTTGCAGTCAGTCATCATCCAGTCCAGCTTTGCTGCAATGAGTGCAAACCACTGATACAAAATATTTGTGAAACCAGTCAGAAAAGATGTCCCTGGTAATCCATACCTTTTTGTTAGTGTAACAATGAACTGGTAAGAAAGTCACTCCTTGAAAATAGCTGGAATGCAAGATTTAGCCTATCACAGTAAGTTTATAATTATGTGTGCCTGCAGCATTAGCACATCTCAACACAGTTATTCCCTGGCGTTCTTAATTCCTGTGGGGGCTGACACATCAGCTGTAGTCCATCTTTCATGGACAATAACACCAAAACAATGATGTCTTATCAGCATTATAATCTTGTTCTGGCATCAGATTTTCATCAGCAATGATCTTGGCAAAGTAGTCAATGAATTTCTCCACTACTTCGTGTCAGTAGATGTATTGTCACTATGAATCTTTAAAAATTTAATGCTATGTCTTTTCTTAAATTTCTACAGTCAGCCAATTGAATATTCACAGTTCCCTTCCATTTAAAGTTCATTGTGATATATCTTTGTTTGTTTCATGATCAGCATACCATCAAGTAGCATGTGTTTACTGCAACACCAGCAGTTCCACACTTTCAATACATGATTAAGACCTTCATTTTTAGCTTTATGCAGTGTTTTTCTATTTTTCCTTACCTCTGTTCACTGCTTTCAGCATAGAACCTCAACGGTTTATCCTTCTATTTCTTCAGGTCATATATGGAGGTCATCCCAACACCATCATCTGCTCTAAGATGTTTCACACTTACACCATTGTTCATTTTCTCCAGCAGTCTGACTTTCTTTGCTATGTATGCTGCCTCTTGTATTTTATTTTTTAAAATCACTATTATAGAGCTTCCTGACATTTCAAACATATCTTTACATCAGAGAACAGAGAATAAACAAAAAAACATGATGAGTTAGTCAGGCACAGTGGCTAACTGTAATCTCAGTTAATCAGGAGGCTGAAGCAGAAGGATCTCTTGAGGTCAGTTTAAGAGCAGGCTGAGAAACATAGTGAGACCTCATCTCTAAAAAAAATTTTAAAAATTAGTCGTGTGTGGTGGTGCGTACCTGTAGTCCAGCTACTGAGGCTGGAGGATTGCTTGAGCCTAAGTATTTGAGGTTGCAGTGAGCTATCATCAGGCCACTGCACTTCAACCTGGGCAACAAAGTGAGATCCTGTCTATAAAAACCAAACACACTAAAACACGTAAGTCTTAGCCCCTTGAAGGGCATCCTGGGGAGTTAATCATTGATACATCCAGCCTCCACACATGTAATTTTATTATTTTTTGTAGGCATGATTGCATGGGGAGATTTGGACTTGAGCAGAAGAAATATATTGCAGCTGAAGGTGGCTGGGAGGGTCTTTTTGCTTTTGATGACACTGAATAAACTGTATGTTGTGTGACTATGTTTTGACTGTGACCCACTACCTAAGGTCAGGTGTGGAAAAATTTCCATTTCGGATTTTGTATTTTTGGGTTAGGAATGCTTAACCTGTGTAATGCAAATCACATGCAAACCAACACTGCTTAGAAAATTGAGGTTTAAAAAGTAGAATTTTTGGTATGCATTTTCTGTCATTTAAATTTATTATTCCTTACTTGGAATTTAAGTCATCTCTAAAATTGTACCATCTTAGAAATAGTAGCAGCCATTTGATGGGTGCTTACAGCTATCTTTGTTCTATGACATGATAAGTAATGTAGAAACACAATTCACTTCTAGTTATGTAAATCCTATTGTAAAATATACCTCAAGAAATAATTTTAAATGAAAATTGCTGCCATAAGTCTTAAGAGTAATTAACAATGGAATTATATGAAATGAGTCAATATATGATAATGATGTTCCACCTCTACTTTTTATACCATTATATATTTAAACATACATGTATAGAATTTAATTTATAAAACACCCATGTGCTCACTATCTAGGTTAAGGAGATGTTATATTTTGCATGTTGGCTTCAGCTGACTTGTTTCCTCTCTCTCCCACGTACAGTAGAGTCTCTCAGTATTTACCACCACAATTTCATTTCTTTCCTCCATCTTCCCATAAATGTTTTTATTTTTAAACTGCATACATACATGTATATAAACTATAGAGTTTTGTGTGTTTAATGCTTTTATAAATCATTTTATATATGTGTCATTTTCCAGCTTATTTCCCTCAAAATTATATATGCATTTAAGACAGCTTTAGCTCTAATTTATTAATTTTAATTGTTTTATAGTAATAAATGAATACACGAAAATGCATTGTTAACCCTCAGTATTAGCTTGCTAAGGCTGCCATAACAAAGTGACATAGACTGTATGACTTAAACAATGAACATTTATTTTTTACAGTTCTAGAAGCTGGAAGTCTGATGTTGAGGTGCCAGCAGGTTTCTTCTGAGGCATCTTTTCTTGGCGTGTAGATGACATTTGTCTTAGTTCAGGCTGGCAAAGTACTGCAGGCTTGGTGGTTTATAAACAACAGATATTTATTTCTTACTGTTCTGGGGGCTAGAAGTCCAATATCAGGGTGCTAACATGTTTGAGTTCTTGTGAGGGTGATTTTCCAGGCTACAGACAGACGTCTTCTCATATTCTTATGTGGTGGAAATAGGAGGGACCTCTCTGGCTTCCTTTTGTAAGGACATTAATTCCATTAATGAGGGCCTCACCTTGGTGACCTAATCAGCTCTCAAAGGCCCTACCTCATAACACCATCATATTGGGGGTGAGGATTTCAACAAATGAATTTTGGGGAAACACAAATATTCAGTTCATTGTAGCCATCATCTCACTGTGTCTTCACATGGTCTTCCCTCGGTACACCTCTGTGTTCAAATTTCTCCCTCTTGTAAGAACACTAGTCATACTGAATTATGCCCACTGTAATAATCTACTTTTTACTTAAATACTTCTTTAAAGACTGTCTCCAAACATAATCACATTCTGAAATACTGGGAGTCAATAGTTTGACATGAATTTTGGGGGTACAAAATTCAGCCCATAACATCCCGTTAATGAATATTTTTATTCTTTCCAAAGTTTTGTTTTTAAAAACTATGGCTGCTATAAAATTCCTGTTAAGATATCCTTGTGGTTGAGGATTTCTCTAGGGTATATACATAGAAGTGATATTCTTGTTCATAGCTTAGGCTTATCTTCTCGTCACTAATTTTTACCAAATTTCTCCAATGAGGTCATGACAATTTTTTCTTCTCCAGTAACACATGAAAATTCCTGTGTGTGTGTTGCTACACATTTTCACCAACACTTAGTATTATCAGGCTTTTTATGTTTTGCTCAATTTGATAGAGTGACAACTGGTTTTAATTTTTATTTGTTTACTAGTGAATTTAAGAATTTTTTTAGCCATACAGTTATTATCCTTTAAGTTTTTGTATCTCTGAATTGTCTCTTAATATTCTGTTTTCCTTTTCTTATTGATTGGGAAGACCTCGTGAACTATTTTATATCATTAGTTATTTTTGTTTGCAAATATTTTCTTCAAGTTTGTGAAAGAAAATTATGTATTTTTATTGTTAAATACTTACATTTATTGAATAAAATAAATAAATATTTGGTTGTTTTCTCCTAATCTTAATCTGCCAGTTTTTTTTTTTTCTCTTCTCTTTTTCTCAAGATGTTATCTGAAGAGGTCCCAGGGATAATGTTTTGGGAAGTACTACATAAAATTATTTCTAAGTTATCTCTGAAGTATTGCAATTAATTTTTAATAAACAAAATGTTATTAATAAACATTAAATGTTATTTTATTATTAAAATATACTTTAGTTCAATAATATCTCTTTTATATAAAATTTAATTGAGATAACTTAGAGATAACTTAGAAATAATTTTATATAGTAATTTTCAAAACATTATCCCTGGGACCTCTTTAGATATCACCTTGAGAAAAAGAGAAGAGGAAAGAAAGATCAGGCAGATTGAGATTAGGTGAAAAAAACAAAGCAAATATGTATTTATTTTATTTATTAAATATCACAGTAAGATGTTCTCTGTGTTTTTGTTTTTATTGTATATATTTAAGGCATACAACATGATTACTACCTTCAAATAAATTAATATATCCATTATCTCACAGTTGCTTTTTCTTCTTTTTTTCTGTGGTATGAGTAACTAAAATCTACCCCCATTAACAAATTTCCAGTATGTGATACAGTATTATTAACTATAGTTCTGATGCTCTACGTTAGATCTCTAGACTTATTCATCTGAGACAACTGTGTCTTTGTACCCTTTGATCTATATCTCTCCATTTCCCCCAGCCCCCAACACTGGTAACCACCTTTATACTCTATTTTTATATATTCATTAAACAAACTTAGATTTGACACATAAGTGAAATCATTCAGTGATTTTCTTCCTTTGAATTATTTTACTTGGTATAATGCTCCCTAGGTGCAACTAAACAGCAGAATCTCCTTCTTCATTTAAGGCTGGATAATATTCTATTGTATGTGTATGTATGTGTTTGTGTACATATGTCACAACTTCTTGGCTGTGATGAATAATGCTGCAATGAATATGGGAGTTCATATCTTCATGAAGTGGTGACTTCATTTCACTCAGAGATACACCCAGAAGGGTGATTGCTGGATCATATGGTAGATCTACTTTTAATTTCTTTAGGATGCTCCATACAGTTTTACACAATGGCTGTACTAATTTACATTCCCATCAAGAGTGGAACTAGGATTCCTTTTTTCCCACATCCTTGCCAACTCTTGTTATCTCTTATCTCTTTGATAATAGCTATCCTAACAGGTGTGAGGTTGTTATCTCATTGTGGTTTTGATTTGCATTTTCCTGATGATTAGTCATGTTGAGCACATTTTCCTATATTTGTTGGCCATTTGTACATCCTCATTGAAGAAATGTCTATTCAGCCCATTTGCCCATTTTTAAAACTTGTTTCTTTTTTTGCTATTGAGTTGGGTAAATTTCTTATATCCCACTCCATTGGTTGATAGATAGTTTGTAAATATTTTATCCCACTCCACTGGCTGCCATTTCGTTTTGTAGATTTTTTAGTTTGATGTAGTTTCACTTGTTTTGTTTTTGTTGCCTGTGTTTTGGGGTCATATAAAAAATATTATTGCCAAGGAAAGTATCAAGGAGCTTTTCCCTAGGCTTTCCTCTAGGAATTTTACAGCTTCAGGTTTTATGTTTATGTCTTTAATTTATTGAGAGTTCATTTTTGTGGGTGGTATAAGATGAGGGTCCACTTTTATTCTTTTACATGTGGATATCTAGTTTTTCCAACATCATTTATCAAATAGACTATCTTTTCTCCATTGAGTTTTCTCCTCTCCTCTCCTCTCCTCTCCTCTCCTCTCCTCTCCTCTCCTCTCCTCTCCTCTCCTCTCCTCTCCTCAAGACAGCAGTCTTGAACTCCTGAACTCAAGAGATCCTCCCTTCAGCCTCCCGAGTAGCCAAGACTACAGGTGCACACCACCATGCCAGGTGAATTTTTCAAAATTTTTGTAGAGATGGGGTTACACTATGTTTTCCAAGAGGGTCTGGAACTCCTAGTCTCAGGAGATCCTCCCACCTAGGCCTCCCAAAGCACTGGGATGACTGGCATGAGCCATTGTATTTTCTTAATGGCCTTGTTGAAGTGACCATAGATACTTGGGTTTACTTCCGGGCTCTCTATTCTGTTCCATTGGTCTATGTGTCTGTAGGTCAGTAACATACAGTAAGATTTTCTTAACAAAACAATCAGTACTGATATATAATCACTCTAATTTAATTAATGAAGTTCTACATATGTCATGATAAAGTAAGATTCTATTCAATCCTACCATCCTGCAGATAATTAGCATAAACTCAGTAGTAAATCCAAGGAAACAACTATAGAGTGAGTGGAATAGTGCATAATATTAGAGGTATCTTGGAGCAGAGTGAACACTTGAAAGAATTTATGGCATAGATGAATTACTCATTTTTACGATTTTTACATTCAGATCAGAATAAAGTTAGCTCCATGAGTGGCAGTTAAAACTCGATAGAGACATCTGCAGTTTCTCTGGCTCACAGAATCACAGGACAAAATTAAGGGCAATTGTAATCAATTGAAATCAAGGGGAAAACTCTGTAAAGGTGAATCAGAGATAGGAAAAGATCCTAATTGTGTGTAAAAATCCGCCCCAAATATTTGACTTAACTCTGAAACACACATGCAATTAAGACACAAACAACCTAGATAAGGGAGTAAAATAGTTGAATTTAGATTTGAACTACCACCAGGAGACAGAATTTGAAGTTTGAGTTCAATCAAGTTAATTGCCTGCTTTAAGAAAAAAAGCATTACTCTTTCAAGGAGTGAAACAATCCATAGGCTCCACAGCATAGCATTCACAATTTCTAAACATATGAAGAATCAGAAAAAAATGTGACAAATTCTCATGAGAAAAGATAAGTATAAAAGACCAATCTTGAAATGACACATTGAAATTAGCAAACAAGGATTTATAAACAGCTATTATAAATATGCGTAAGGGCATAAAGTCAAATATGTCTATAATGAATGAAAATGTAGGAAACATCAAAATAAAAATTCAACGTATAAAAATTTTAGAACTGCAAATACAATATGTAAAATAAAATATTCACTGGATGAGCTTCCTAGCAAAAGAGAGATGACGGAAGAAAAATAAATAACCATGAAGATAGACTGTAGAAATTATTTCTGTAAATGAGATAAAGCAATGGAAGCTAACAGTTTCAGGGACATGTGAGACAATTATACATGGTCTAACATATGTCTTATTGAAATCTAAGAAAGAGAAAAGAGGGAGAATAATACAAAGATATTTTAGAGTAAAATAGTCAACAGTTTTCAAAATTGTAAATTATTAAATCTAGAGACTCAAGAAGCTCAGAAAATTCCAAACAGGATAAATAAAATAAAGCTACACCTCAGCATGTCAAAGTAAAACTGTTAAAAGCCATTGGTAAAAATCAAATTTTAAAAGCAGCCAGAGAAAAAAATGACCTTACATGTTAGACCTAAAACCATAAAAACTCTAGAAGAAAGCCCAGGCAATACCATTCAGGACGTAGGCGTGGGCAAGGACTTCATGTCTAAAACACCAAAAGCAATGGCAACAAAAGCCAAAATCGACAAATGGGATCTAATTAAACTAAAGAGCTTCTGCACAGCAAAAGAAACTACCATCAGAGTGAACAGGCAACCTACAGAATGGGAGAAAATTTTTGCAACCTACTCATCTGACAAAGGGCTAATATCCAGAATCTACAATGAACTCAAACAAATTTACAAGAAAAAAACAATCCCATCAAAAAGTGGGCGAAGGACATGAACAGACACTTCTCAAAAGAAGACATTTATGCAGCCAAAAAACACATGAAAAAATGCTCATCATCACTGGCCATCAGAGAAATGCAAATCAAAACCACAATGAGATACCATCTCACACCAGTTAGAATGGTGATCATTAAAAAGTCAGGAAACAACAGGTGCTGGAGAGGATGTGGAGAAATAGAAACACTTTTACACTGTTGGTGGGACTGTAAACTAGTTCAACCATTGTGGAAGTCAGTGTGGTGATTCCTCAGGGATCTAGAACTAGAAATACCATTTGACCCAGCCATCCCATTACTGGGTATATACCCAAAGGACTATAAATCATGCTGCTATAAAGACACATGCACACGTATGTTTGTTGTGGCACTATTCACAGTAGCAAAGACTTGGAACCAACCCAAATGTCCATCAGTGATAAACTGGATTAAGAAAATGTGGCACATATACACCATGGAATACTATGCAGCCATAAAAAATGATGAGTTCATGTCCTTCGTAGGGACATGGATGAAACTGGAAACCATCATTCTCAGTAAACTATTGCAAGGACAAAAAACCAAACACCGCATGTTCTCACTCATAGGTGGGAATTGAACAATGAGAACTCATGGACACAGGAAGGGGAATATCACACTCCGGGGACAGTTGCGGGTTGGGGGGAGGGGGAGGGACAGCATTAGGAGATGTATCTAATGCTAAATGACGAGTTAATGGGTGTAGCAAACCAACATGGCACATGGATACATATGTAACAAACCTGCACATTGTGCACATGTACCCTAAAACCTAAAGTATAATAATAAAAAATAAAAATAAATAAAATTTAAAAAGATTAAAAAAAAAACCTGTTACATACGGTGAAAAATATTCAAATAATGGCTACATTTTCATTAAAAAATTATAAATCCAGAAGACTATGGAAAATGTTTAAAGTGCTGAAGGGAACAACTGCCAACCCTGAATTCTATTCCAGCAAAAATACTCTTTAAGAATGAAAGCTACACTAAGAGGAAATCCTGCTTCCAAAAAAATCGAGTAGATATGCTTTTCCCCATTCCTCCAACTAAATATGACTAAAAACTTGGGACATTGTGTGTGTGTGTGTGTGTGTGTGTGTAACTATGTCTCTTTCTATATATATATACACACACATAAAATATATATAAGAAGGCTTATCATATATATAAGAAGGATTCATATATATTATATATTATATATACATATATAATATATACGTATATATTATATATATGATATATACGTATATATTATATATATGTATATATCTTTTATATAATATATACATATATATTTTATATATATATTCTATATATTTTATATATATACGTGTGTATATATATATATATATATAGCCTTTAACAGATGGAGAAAAGTCAGACTAGCTAGGTGGCTAGGGACTTCAGGACCCAAGGAATGACATACGATGATGAGGTTTCTGGGTTTCTTTCTCTTTTTTTGCCACATATATCCCAGACACGGAGCTGAAGAAGCTGGCAACCCAGAAACAAGAGAAGTAAACATCAAGGGAAGTAAACCAAAAAGCCCCAACAAATGGCTGCTTTCTCTAGCTAAGGACCAGAAAATGGGCAACCTATCAAGGCAAAGAACTGTTAGACAATAACCTCTCTATTTCCAAAAATGCCACGGATAAAACTGTGACCTCCTGACACACCAACCGACCTCAAGAGAAAAGATCGAGAGAAGAACCTAGACTCACTTTTCCCAGGCACTAGAGTCAACAACAAATTGTTACTTTTACCTTTCCAAGATAATAAAAAAAAACTCAAAACACTTTAGTCCCTTTTACCTTCTCCAGCCTTTTGTGCTTGTGGTCATGCATTTGAGTTATATATACATTTTAAACCTCAAAAGATATTGTTGTGTAGCATAAATACTCACTGGGTTTTACCCACGTATTTACATTTCCCATGAATTTTTATAATTGTCTGTTTTTCTGTGGTCTCAGTAGAGATTATTTCCTTTAATCTGAAGTCTCCTTTTAGTATTTCCTTCAGCATGTGTCTTCTGCTGATGAATTCTTTCACTTATCTTCACATTTGATGTTTTTCACTGGGTACAAAATTATTGGTTGGCTGTAATTTTCTTTTAATAATGGAAAATATCATTCTCTTGTTTTCTAGCTGTGTCACTTCTTTTGAAAAGTCAACTGTCAATATTGTTATTGGTCTGTTTATGGTGATATGGAATTCAGTTGGGGGAATGGAGCTGATTTTAAGAAATTTCTCTTTACCTTTGGTTTTTATCAGTGTGACCATGATGTGCTTAGACATGACAGTTAATGCTTGAGGGTCACAGAGCTTCTTGAATCTGCAGCTTGAAATTTGAGAAAATTCTTATGCAGATTATCTTCAAATATTCCTTTCCTATATTTTTCGCATTCTCTTCTTTTGCTTCTATTAATGTATTTCTATTTATCTTTTCACTCTAACTGTATTTCACATGTGTTTTTGGCTCACATTTATTTTTCATTCTTGTCTTCATCTGTTGGTATTGATGTTTTCTAGTAACCTATCTTCCAGTTTACTAATCCTTTCTTTTTCTGTGTCTAACATGCTGTTAGTCTATCTATTGATTTTATAGTTGCAGATACAGACTTTTTTTCAGTTTTAAAATTTTCATTTGATTTATATGTAAGTATATATTCAATTTGGGGTGAAATTATACATCTTTTTTTGACTTATTAGTTATTCTAAAATCCATATATCTAACTCTAATGTCATTCCTGCCTATAGCCTGTCTGTTGCCTGGTTTCCTCTGGGTTTTCCTTATTTCATTCTCTATATATTTCATCCTAGATGTCCATTCAAGTGCATTACAGATATTTTGTTTAAAAAATTATACAGGCTCTGAGGTTAGAGATTATCTTGAATCAGTTTAAGAAGTGAGATAATGGTTTACTATGTTGTAAGCTCTATGAAGATTGATTTATTTCCAGTCTGCTCCCACCCTATCATAGACTTTTAGGGGTCTTAACTGAAGGTCTAAGGTATTTACAAAGGAAGGCTCCTCTTCTTTGGCCAAGTCAAACGACATTTTTTTTTCCCTCCCCAGTCCAGTAAAATGCCAAAATCTCTGCTTGGCTTTTGGCCTCTCAGTAGTCATTTTTCATTTGATTTATTCCCTTCTCAATTCTTTAAAGCTTTGGTTTAGGCCAATTTCATGGCCTAAATAATTGGGTGAAGAAATTGGGAAGGAAAGGCATACCAAATATGAGACTCAATTCTCTGTGTTTCCTTTGTTCTCCGGGATTTGCCTGCTTTGATAGCTCTTAATTGGAGTTTTTGTTTCCATAACCGTGTGGGACTGATTAAAGCTCCAGGTTGTTACTGTTCTGGAGAGAAAGAAGTGATGAAAAATGTGCCCACCTACCTCAATACGTTTTTCTTCTCCTAGTGTTACTGACCTCTCAAGTTGGGGTGTCTTTTTTGATGGCTAATGTTTGCAACAACCATGGATGTTGTGTTGTCATTTTTTTTTTGTTTTCTGTCCAGCTTTCATAGGTTTTCTTGGTCAGTGAATTGGTTTGATACAAGGTACTCTGTCACTTTTAAAAACAGAAGTCTTAGAGCCGATGAACTTACAAAATCAATACAATGAAAAAAATTATGGGAGGCTGATTTACAAAAATGGAATTATAAGAAAGGAAACAGTGAGTTTTATTTGACCCCAAGTAATATAGCCAAAAGATTAATAGTGTCAACGTAAGTAACTGTTGAAGTCAGAGAAAAGAAATATACCTGCTAGGCTCAGGGACTAAAAAATTAAGAGTTTTCAAACCTTGATACTAAAATGGGGAGAGACTGTTAAAAATCATATAATAGAAATACCTGAGTGCACAGAGCATGTTTGGTCTGGATGAAAGTAGGTATGAATGGGGGTTGAGATGGAATTAAAGAAGACTTTAAGTATTTGATGATTTCAATGAGGAAAGTAGAAATGATCTGAATTGATCTGGATAGCTAGAAAATTTCGGAAAGTATTAAATTGGTGCAAAAGTAGTTGCTGTTAATGGCAAAACGGCAATTACTTTTGCGCCAACCTAATAGATATTGCCTAAATCAAAAAATAAAACTTTTAACCATTAAGGCTATCCAACATAGCCCTGGGGTCTTCCAGAAAGTGTTAAGTCACTTAATACTTAATGTTACATGAGTTGATCACAGACATTGATGTTATAAATGAAATTTCTTAATTAGGAAGTGAGTTGCATTATGATAGAAAGACAACAATTATTATTTTATTGAGAGTGAATTATATACCTGGTGCTATGTAAGCATCTTAAATTAAATACAAATGTAATACTTATGAATACAATACTTACTGAATACAAGTTTAGGAATTAGATCTAATTTTTATTCTCACTTTACAAATGAGGAAACTGAGGTATAGAGGATAAATAATTGGCCTAATGTCAAGCAGCTAGTAAAGGGAGGAGGTGTGACTTGAACCCAGTAACCTATCTCCTGAGAGCACACTTTTAGGCATCACATTATACTGTTCAAGTTAAGATTGGTTAACTTTATAAGCTCTTAGTTATCCTTAAATAGGTGGGGTATAAACAACAACAGTTATATTAACAATGTGTATTTTATTTGTTTACCCTTAGAATAATGTTGCAAATAAAATAGTTACAGATTCTATGTTATTTGCTATGTGCTTTGTTTAACAAATCAATATAAAAAACAAAGACTGTGCCCTAACAAAGTTTCCTTTCTAAAGAATTCATACATAAAAGCGTATAAGATACTGTACTGATATATAAAATTTGTCAATCTGTATGTGCTTGTGTGTGTGTATAAAATAAACTTACCCTGCAGGTAGCCATTTGATGTTTTAATATACCCTTACCTAATTACAGTAGTGAACTTGATGGAACTTGGAAATGCTATTTGTTATGATTTTAATACCTACCTTGACTATCCCGGCTGACTCTTGAAAATAATTTTTAAAAGCACACTTTTAGAACTTGCTAGGCAAATGATTCTAAGGTTCTGTTTGTTATCCAAGTTATCATTTCCATAACCTTTGTCAGAATGTTCTCTCTTATTTACAACTGAAATTCTGCAATAGAAACCAAAACCTATATGCCTCTATTACTATACCAAATGAAGGCAAGTTTTATCCATTATGTGTTTGGACCTATTTGATGACAGCCAGTTAACAAAAATTAACCTTTTCCTAAAGATGTCTTTATAAGAATTTTTTTGTTCAATTTCTCATATGTTGAAGAATCAACCTTTAATTTTGCCTCTCATGATTAATATGAGGACCCACAATAGAAAGTAACTGAAAGTAGGCATTAGATTGACTATATTTGAAAGGTTCACAAAATAACATTAAAAAGTGCTATTCTACCTCAGTATGATTATGACAGCTGACTTCCTTAATTAAGTCTGTAACTACATTTCAAATTTTCTCAGAACCCTTGACACAATTGTTTCAGGGTTTGTTTTAAAGCCTATTTTTCTCTTTCATTTAAAAAAACTTCAAAGGAGCCTGGTATTTCAGAAAACTGTCAAGATGTGTTGAAACGTATTTAAAAGAATGCATATGTTTCATGAATTGGCATCGTTTGTGCACATTATTATTTTTTCAGGTTTTTCGCTACATATAAAGAAGGATAAGAATTCTGTGCAGGGGACATATTATGGTTGTCACAGGGCAAAGGGGGTCATCCAGTATCTTTGACTTTTCTCCAGAAGAAATTAAGAGAAGAATTCATCAAATGTTAATGTTAAGAACTCAGAAACTCTGGAATGTTTGTCCAGAGTCCCAGGCCTCAGAGCAAATGCTCTTATGCTGCTGGGCTCCAGGGAAAGATTTCAGCCAAAGTCAATATGCACAGAAACTCCATCTGACTGAGACTGTGGAAACAGCTGTAACCACTTAGCTGGAAAACCACCTTAGATTCCTCTCCCAGAATACGCTGATGACATGGGAGATGGGGAGCAGGAAAGCTCTGTCAGGATCTCTCTTCAGCTGTGGTCAGAAAAAAAATATTTTCTTTCCCTGAAAGCTGTAAATAGATGGGTTTATCTCTGGTCATAATAAACCACCACCACCCCCCTAAATTTTTTTTTTTTGCCCTTAAATTCGCCCATGTCTCTTCCTTTCTTTGTGTATTAATCAGTATTTGATTTAAGTCATCTTTTACGTGAAATTTTTAAAAAGATCCACTTGATCTTAAGATACATCTTCTAAATGTGATTGGATGAGATTCACATTAGTTATAGAGACCAACATGGTCAATGGATTTTTAATTCTGATAAGGTTTCAATTTGTGAATATATACATAATTCTTTAGTTTGAGATTTTATTTACCTCTTATTGTTCTTCATGGTACTTTTTTGCATGATTCTTAGAAGAAAATAAAAAATGCTACCAGAAACAACAAGTAAATGTTTTTTTCAACTTCACTGAAGTATGATTGACAATTAAAAATTGCATATATTCGAGTTGTACAAATTGATGATTTGATATATGTATACAATGTATGTATACATATATTGTTAAATATTCACTACAGTCAAGCTAATTAACACATTCATGATCTCACATAGTTACTTTTTTACCTGGTAAGAGCACTGAAGATCTACCCTCTTAGCAAATTTCACATATGCAATATGATACATTATTGTTAACTATAGCCACATTGTTGTACATTAGATCCCCAGAACTTATTTATCCTGAATAACGAAAACTTTGTACCTCTTGATCAGCATCTTCCCATATCTCCCTTTCTCCAGCCCCTGGTAACCATCATTCTACTTCATTTCTATGAATTTGACATTTTTAAAGCTTCATGAGTTCACTTATATATGGTATCTAAAACAATAACAAATCGATTTTCACCCAGTTTGGGGAAATTGATTTTCGACCTTGTAATCATAGGTTAAAAAACTATTGATAGCCTAGCTCATGCAGGGAAGAAACCTCAGGAATCAGGACAACTAAAGGGAAATAGGAAGCCAAAAATTGCGTTATTTTGCTTCTGAACATTCTGTATAAGATGTTACATAGCCAAGGTATGGAATGTTGACAGTCAGAAATTGACCTAGACCAAAACAAGTGAAATATATGTATATGTGTGTGTGTATGTGTATAAAAGTTATTTTCTTTGTTTTAATGCCTATTTGACTATTTAACTTCCATAATTATTTCATAATTTTGAGATGAATTCAGTTCTGGGGTCAAGTGTTAATATATAACATGGATTATTAAAATATATCAGCTAAATTTTAAGTATCATTTTAAAAATGGCTTGCATTACTGAGCACTCTATTTCCAAAGTAATGAGTTGCATCCTAAAATGATTATACTTCAAAAAGTGTGAGGTGAATTCCATTCGTTTTTTCAAGTATTCACTGTGTTGCAATTGACTCCAAAAATGTTGACCTCAGCAACTAGAAAACTATATGGACTGCTTTTGGGGAACTGACTTGCTTTGGAAATTTCTGAGGATCCCTCAAATGTCTCAAATGGCTAAGAAATTGGAGATGAGGTAAGTATATGCAGGTTGATTTGAGGGAAGACATAAACTTACAGATCTAGGGGGAAGAAATAAGGTAGAAGTAGATAATGACTGAGTCTGCATGGGGAATTAGTTCAAGGCACTTAGCCAAGACACAAAAATTAATTCAAGATGGATTAAAGACTTACATGTTAGACCTAAAGCCATAAAAACCCTAGAAGAAAACCTAGGCAATACCATTCAGGACATAGGCATGGGCAAGGACTTCATGTCTAAAACACCAAAAGCAATGGCAACAAAAGCCAAAATTGACAAATGGGATCTAATTAAACTAAAGAGCTTCTGCACAGCAAAAGAAACTACCATTAGAGTGAACAGGCAACCTACAGAATGGGAGAAAATTTTTGCAATCTACCCATCTGACATAGGGCTAATATCCAGAATCTATAAAGAACTTAAACAAATTTACAAGAAAAAAACAAACAACCCCATCAAAAAGTGGACAAAGTATGTGAACAAACAAACACTTCTCAAAAGAAGACATTTATGCAGCCAACAGACAGATGAAAAAATGCTCATCATCACTGGCCATCAGAGAAATGCAAATCAAAAACACAATGAGATACCATCTCACACCAGTTACAATGGTGATCATTAAGAAGTCAAGAAACAACAGGTGCTGGAGATGATGTGGAGAAATAGGAACACTTTTACACTGTTGGTAGGACTGTAAACTAGTTCAACCATTATGGGAGACAGTGTGGCAATTCCTCAAGGATCTAGAACTAGAAATACCATTTGACCCAGCTGTTCCATTACTGGGTATATACACAAAGGATTATAAATCATGCTACTGTAAAGACACATGCACATGTATGTTTATTGTGGCACTATTCACAATAGCAAAGACTTGGAACCAACCCACATGTCCATCAATGATAGACTGGATAAAGAAAATGTGGCACATATACACCATGGAATACTATGCAGCCATAAAAATGATGAGTTCATGTCCTTTGTAGGGACATGGATGAAGCTGGAAACCATCATTCTGAGCAAACTGTCAGAAGGACAGAAAACCAAATACCACATGTTCTCACTCACAGGTGGGAATTGAACAATGAGAACACTTGGACACAGGAAGGGGAACATCACACACCGGGGCCTGTTGTGGGGTGGGGGGAGGGGGGAGGGATAGCATTAGGAGATATACCTAATGTAAATGACAAGTTAATGGGTGCAGCACACCAACATGGCACATGTATACATATGTAACAAACCTGCATGCTGTGCACATGTACCCTAGAACTTAAAGTATAATAATAAAAAAAAAATAAAGAATGAATCACTAGGGGAAAAAGGTGTGTCAAGAGCTTTCCCAGGAGTAGATTTCCCGAGGCTAGACCACTTTCTGAAAGCTACAAGTATTTACCCCAAGCTATAGGACAATTGATTGGATATGGAGGTTCCAGCAGAAGACATCCAATTACTAATCTCCCAATCAACAGTGGAATGTACCTACCCAGAGGAATGCAGGATAACACAGTGCTGGTGATCAAGCTCTGGCATCAAGGAGAAAAAAATCCTGGCTCTACCCTTTATTATTTGTGTGATTGTGTACCAGATATGTGACCTCTGTAAGCCTTAGTTTCTTAGTCTTTAAAATGCTGTTCTGAGAATTAAATGAGGTTATACCTGTAAACTGCATAGCACAGTGCTTGTCACAAAATAAATATTAATAAATGCATCTGTATTATCACCAACCCTCAAAGATGCATCTGAGTAGGAATGAAATTTCAATGGTCAGAGCCACAGAAAGCCAGGTAGAGTAGAGAGCACACAATTTTTCTTTCAATCGCATGAAAAAGAACAGCTGCTTCCCACATGGAAATCAAATATTTGGAATTTTTTATGTTATTGCTTTTCATAAGTCTACTGAGTTGTCACCCAAAAAGGCTAAAATGCCTCTGAGGTAAATGTCATGGTTTTTCACTTCCTGTAAAAATTGGGAATGAATGTTTGTAAAAAATAATTCCCTTAAAACAACAGAAATGCAGTTACAATTTTCTTATCAAAGTAGTTGTTGAAGTACGAATTTTATAATTATAATTAAGTAGCAATAGGAATACAGACCAGAAGGTAAGATTAAAAGTGGGAACAATTGTAGTAGTATAGAATTATAATTGTTTTCATTTCAAAATGTTTTATTATGCCATATTTTGTATTATACATTTAATTACCTTATAACTTTGTTGATTTTATAGATCTATAATTTATACATTAATGCATATATACTTCTATATACAGTTATGTACACAGCAAAACGTCTGAGTGGCTATATACCAAAATATGAAGAGTAGTTACGCCTTGGTGATTACGGATATTTTTCATTTAATCATATTTTCAAAATTTTCAATGGTTATTTGTAATATAAATTTATCAAAATTAACAGCTGTACTTGAAAATAATCAAAATAAGATATACTCATGGCTTATCTGATCTTATTTATAAATGGCAAAATATTGAGATCCCAACCAAACATTCACAGATGAAGTTTTATTTCTCAGAGTAAAGTGATTTAGGTTTTTTCCTTTGAGATGGGAAAAAGAAGTCCAGTTAGGTGCTTGTTTGCAATTTATTGGTAAAGGCTACTAATTACATATAGCCTTTGTTAAATACCCATATATCCATTTATTAATGTTCAACAGAAATTAAAAGTGGCCTCCAAAAGTGGCGTAAGTAAATTAATGAGAATGTTAAATAAGAAAATGGAATCAGTTAATTAAATGGTGACCCATTTTGTATGATTTAAGTTTTTCTGATTGTTATTTCATTTCAAATCAGAAAATTTCTAACTTTCTTAAAAAATAATTTAATAATAACTAAACATTATTTGACAAGACAGTGTTACTCAATGGAACCTGTTATTCTATTGAAAAGCAGGTTTGGATGGAATTTCACATTCTATAACATTCTTGAATAATCTGAGCAAGTTTCACTGGTTCCTATCAAACTTGGTCTCACCTCCATCTATAGATTATTAAGTAATCCCAGCCAACCTTTGAGCACCATTGGGTAATTTCTAGGTAGAGCCAATTAATGGAAAGTATACAACTATTGTGGTTCATGGATCCCAGGTGCATGTCTTGAAGCCGTCTGCAAAGACATTCCTCTTTTCAGGATAAAAGTGAACCTCACAGAGCTTAAATTTATCTCAAATTTCAGATAGCGGTGACCATCTGAAAAACTTTAGCCTATCTAGTACTTATGATAAATAAAACTACATAGCCTTTAGTAACTGCCATCTGGTATAAATGTTTGTGAAAATACACATAATAATATTTTTAATGTTGGATTTCACTCAGAATGATTCCCCTCATTACTTCTGCCTAGCAAGAAAACATCTAATTTAATGATTCATAAATTCCGTGGAAATTTGCCATTAAATATATCTGAGAAAATATCCTACAACCCTGAAAAGCCTTAGCAAGAAGATGCTACTATTGCTGTCTACACAGGCCCTGGGCATATTACAGCACTTTGAATATGGAAGCCAATGAGCATTGCATGAGATAACAAAACAGCAGGGACTATTATGTCCAAAGAAAGTTTATCCTCATAAATTTTAGTGAGAGTCATGGATGCTAATTAAGGCCAACTCTCAAAGCCAAGTGTAGTTGGCCTTCATCATCCACCTGATTCAGTACAGCTGTTTCCAAAGGGAAACTAGAGGCATGTAATTTGTTCTCATAGGATTTGGATTCTACTTTATTTATTTGTGATAGATCTTTGGGTTTAGAGGTTACATAACCACATGTTTATAATGGTACTCATTAATTGACCACATAATTTATCTATTACTGACCATGCAAATAATTTTTAGGGATTATTTCAATAAAAAATTTAAGAAATACCTTTTAATGCTATAAAATACAAGCACTCCAAATGCCTTAAATTGGATCATGCAGGAAACCACGGAAATCGCATTATTTTGCATTTCGGCTTTGGAAACAAGCCACACTTTGAGAACACTCAGGAAGAATTAGCAAGACTGATCCTGCCATAAACAATACAACCCAAAGAGTTCTTTCCTGAGACTAAAATTATTTGGCTAGGAGGAGGGAAGGGTGGTGAAGAATACAGTTTAGGAAGTGATCTAACTGAGAAAGGTGAGAAAAACCCTGAAAAGAAAGTGAGTGCTTTTGCTAATTGAACCTAAGAATAGAGTGTTAGATAATGTGGGCTTACGAAAGGCTATATCTTACAAACAAATATTTTTGTTTCAGGATGATGTAAAGTTTGAATAATAACAGTAAGTTTCCACTATTATTAAAACTACTCTCTTTCCACAGTTGCAGTTGGATTAGAGTCAAAAATTCCAGAGCGGCAGGCCCAAGGAAGAATAGTATGCAGAAATGAGGCATTTGGCTGCTTAAGAAATCAAGAGAGGGGCACACAAACAGGTTTGAATAGAAGTCTACATTCCAACAAACTCCTTTTCTTCACTATCTCACGATCTTCTGTGGAGATTCAAAGATGTAGAATTTTTTACTTAGTGCCTGTAAAAAAAAAAAAAAAGGTAAAATAAGATAAAATTGAGAGTATTTTTTCTCAGAGGTTTAGCAAATTGATTTTTACTTTCTAGACATTATCTGTGGAGGTTACGCACATATTACAATGAATACAATTTAATACCACTCAAAATGTTCTTGGTGACGTTTTTTTCAGAATCACATTCTGGATCTATTATAACCATACAAAGAAGACTTTTTTTTTCTTTTTCTCTTTTTCTATTTGCTATGTTTCTCTCTTTCTTTTTCTCTTTCTTTTATTTTGTCTCTCTTCCTTTGGCCATAGTGCTAAAGTATTCATTTTTCTATCCTTTTGTTTAAATTAATTTTGGCTTTATGCAAAATTTAACCCCTTTCCTTTGACATGTGACTATTAATCACCAAGGAGAATTAAAAAGAAACACAAAGAAATGTTTTTCAGATACAAATGGAAATTCCAGAAACGTAGCGAAGGCATCATAATGGTAATCACTTATCCCCACCAAACTGTGACAAAACTGAGTGACGTAGGTGTCTTCAGTAGGGGAGATGTGTTCAGTAGTTGATGCAATTAGTTTATAGTCCAGTTTAGTAAATCTAGACATTAGCAATATACAGATGTTTCTTTTGACTCACTGTCTGCACATGGAAGGTTCATTCACCACACCTGTAGGTGTGAAGGAAATCAGACTCGAGTAACCTTCATTCTTTGTGCTTATGAGAGTTTGTTTTTTATGATATAGAATATATTTAGAAAAAAACTAGAAAGGTAAAAATGGAATTCTGTAAAAAATAACCAGGGAGATTATTGTTAGATAGCCAGTCAAGCCAAGTGGACAATTATAATCAGTGGGGGTGTGGCACTATGGCCATGCTCTGGACAGCTGGCTTTAGAGGAAGTGAAGTGCAGTTGGTTAACAGCATACGCCAGAGATTCAGTGGCAGGCCTTTTTCTTACTAGATACATTGGAACAAGTTCTCAAAATTCTCTGTGCCTTAGTTTCTCCATCTATAAAATGACAATAATAATAAGACCTCATACATTCATTGTGAAGACCTCACAAGTAATACACATGAAGCAATAGTGTTGTGCATTTATGTGCACTCCACATATATTACCTAGCATATCATTGCTATTATTTATAAATACTTGATTATGCTTTTTTTAGTTCAAAGGCAAAGAGATGTAAGAAATAGTTCAAACGGAAAAGTGTGGAAAAGTCATGTGACGGGAAGAATATTTCTCTGGTGATTCAGTAAAACATACTTGTTAAGGATGATTCTTATTTTACCTTTTTTTTGTTTGTTTGTTTCTCTATCAGTGCCTTCTAGATGAGAACAAATACATTTTGAAAACATCTGAAACCATGACGTAGAAAGCACATTTTCATGCTGAATAACAGAATATTTATGTATCTTATATTTAAATATCTGAAAAAGTTTATTTTTTTAAGTCTCTTCCTTGAAAAAATATATTTCAAAAACATAGGATTTTTTACTTTTGATTTAGATGGTGTAGTATTTGTGGAATCCAAATGATTTGATGATTCTGATACCTACAAGGTACAGATAGCTCCAAGCTCCAAATGATGTCCAAAAGTAGAACTGTAATTCACATATACAACAGCAACTGCAACAATAATAATGATAGCTACCGTTAATTGAACATCTATAATGTGCTATATACTGTTCTCTGCACTTTACATGAAATATGTTGTTTAATCTTCTCAGTAATGCTATGTGGTGGGTAGGTAAAGTTGTGTTATATAAGTTAAGATAAGGGAACTTTGGCACAGAGAAACTCTGGAATTGGCCAAGATTACTTGGATGTAAGTGTCAGAGACTGGGTTTGAAACAGAGTGCATTCCCCAAAGAATGCATTTCCCAGTTCTCCCAAAATAGTTTTCTATGCACTATGCATACATTTTATCCTTAGTGCTATATCTGTTTAAGTTAATTGAGGAAAATCAAACTATCTACTATTTAAAAAATAGGCTGATCATCTTTACTGCTAATGGGTTCAAATCACTTTGTTTATAATAGATGTGCTTCAAAAAGCTACAGCAGAGGCATCCGTCATTATTACTGTGAAGACATTCGTGCTTGGAGGTGAAGCAGTTGTCTCATGCAGTAAGAATCCTCTTTGCATACTTCTTTATGGGCAACTTGTTTTATTGCACTTAGCAGATACTGAATTTTTGCAGACACAAGTTTTATGGTAACTATGACTGAACAAGTCTATTGACACTATTTTTCCAACAGCATGTGTTTACTTCCTGTCTTTGTGTCACACTTTGATAATTTATACGATTTTCAATTTATTATTATTATTATATCTGTTATGGTGATCAGTGATCAATGACCTTTGATAATACTATTGTAATTGTTTCAGGGTGCCATGAACTATGCCCATATAAGACAGCAGATTTAATCAATAAATGTTGTTTGTATTCTGTCTGCTTCACTGACAGGCCGCTTCCCTGTCTCTCTCCCTCTTCTTGGGCCTCCCTATTCTCTAATTTTAACAATATTAAAATTAGACCAATTAAAGAGGCCGGGCCCCGTGGCTCACGCCTGTAATCCCAGCATTTTGGGAGGCTGAGGCATGTGGATCACGAGGTCAGGAGACCGAGATCGTTCTGGCAAACATGGTGAAACCCTGTCTCTACTAAAAATACAAAAAAATTAGATGGGCGTGGTGGCATGTGCCTGTAGTCTCAGTTACTCAGGAGGCTGAAGCAGGAGAATAGCTTGAACCCAGGAGGCAGAGGTTGCAGTGAGTGGAGATTGCACTACTTCACTCCAGCCTGGCAACAGTGAGACTCCGTCTCAAAAACAAACAACAACAAAAATTAGACCAATTAAAATCCCTACAGTGGCCTCTAAGTGTTCAAAGTGTTCAAGTGAGAGGAAGAATCACACATCTCTCACTTTAAATCAAAAGCTAGAAATGATTAAGCTTACTGTGAAAGGCATGTTGAAAGCCAAGATAGGCTGAAATCTAGGCCTCTTGCCCCAACCAGTTAGCTAATTTGTGAATGTAAAGGAAGAGTTTTTAAGAGAAATTAAAGTGCTACTCCTGTGAACACATGAATAAGTAAGCAAAACAGCATTATTGCTGATATGGAGAAAATTTTAGTGGTCGGGATAGAAGGTCAAACCAGCTGTGACAGGAACTAAAGCCTAGTCCAGAGCAAGAATCTAAATGTCTTCAATTCTATGAAAGTTGAGAAAAGTGAGGAAGCTGCAAAAGAAAAGTTGGAAACTACCAGAGGTTGGTCCATAAGTCCTAAGATTTAAGGAATAAAACTGTCTGCATAACATCAACGTGTAAGGTGAAGCAGCAAGTGCTGATGTAGACACTACAGTAAATTATCCAGGAAGACCTAGCTAAGATGATTGATGAAGGTGGCTACAATACACAACAGATTTTCAATGTAGATGAAAAAGCTTTCTATTGGAAGAAGATGCCGTCTAGAACTTTCAGAGCTACAAAGGAGAAGTCAATGCCTGGCTTCAAAGCTTCAAAAGACAGACTTGCTCTTTTATGAGGTGCTAAGGCAGCTCATGACTTTAAGTTGAAGCCAATGCTCACTTACCATTCTGAAAATCCTAGGGCCCTAAAGAATTATGCTAAATGTACTCTGCCTGTGTGCTATAAATGGAACAATAATGCCTGGATGACAGTACATCTGCTTACAGCATGTTTTACTTAATATTTTAAGCCCACTGTTGAGACCTACTGCTCAGAAAAAAAGATTCCTTTCAAAATATTGCTGCTCACTGCCAAGACAGCTAGTGCCCCAAGAGCTCTGATGAAGATGTATGAGAAGATTAATGTTGTTTTCGTGCCTAATAACACCTCCATTCTGCAGCCCATGGATTAAGAAGTAATTTTATAAGGCTGTAGCTGCCACAGATATTAATTCCTCTAATGGATCTGGTCAAAGTAAATTGAACTTGAAAACTTTCTGGAAAGATGCCATTAAAAACATTCATGATGCATGGGAGGAGGTCACAATATCAACATTAACAGGAGTTTGAAATAAGTTAATTCTAGCCCTCATGAATGGTGTTGAAGGGTTCACGACTTTAGTGGAGGAAGTAAATGTGGATGTGGTAAAAATAGCAAGAGAACTGGAAGTAGATGTGGAGCCCGAAGATGTGACTGAATTGCTGCAATGTCATGATCAAACTCAAACGGATGAGGAGATATTTTTTATAAATAAGGAAACAAAGTGGTTTCTTGAGATGAAATCTACTCCTGATGAAGATGCTGTGAACATTGTTGAAATGACAATAAATGGCTTAGAATTTTATGTAAGCTTGGCTGATAAAGCAGTGGCAGGGTTTGAGAGGATTAACTCTAGTTTTGAAAAAAAATTCTACCCTGGGTAAAATGTTATCAAAATGCATTGCGTGCTATTGCATTCAGTAAACATTATTGTTATCCTAAGAAAGTGCCACAGCAACCTCAACCTTCAGCAGCCACCGCCCTGATCAGTCAGCAGCTATCAACATTGAGGCAAAACCCTCCACCAGCCAAAAAACAAACAAACAAAAAGATAAGGACTCTTGAAGGCTCAGCTGATCATTAGCATTTTTTAATAAAATGTTTTTAGAGTATGTACATTTTTTAGCTATAATGTTACTGCACACTAAAGTGTAACTTTTTTCTTTTTTTTTTTTAAGTGGTGCATTCTATTTAATTTTTTTTTCTTTTTTTTATTATTATACTTTAGGTTTTAAGGTACATGTGCACAATGTGCAGGTTTGTTACATATATATCCATGTGCCATGTTGATTTCCTGCACCCATTAACTCGTCATTTAGCATTAGGTATATCTCCTAATGCTGTCCCTCCCCCCTCCCCCCACCCCACAACAGTCCCCGGAGTGTGATGTTCCCCTTCCTGTGTCCATGAGTTCTCATTGTTCAATTCCCACCTATGAGTGAGAACATGCGGTGTTTGGTTTTTTGTCCCTGCAATAGTTTACTGAGAATGATGTTTTCCAGTTTCATCCATGTCCCTACAAAGGACATGAACTCATCGTTTTTTATGGCTGCATAGTATTCCATGGTGTATATGTGCCACATTTTCTTAATTCAGTCTATCGTTGTTGGACATTTGGATTGGTCCCAACTCTTTGCTATTGTGAATAGTGCCGCAATAAACATATGTGTGCATGTGTCTTTATAGCAGCATGATTTATAGTCCTTTGGGTATATACCCAGTAATGGGATGGCTGGGTCAAATGGTATTTCTAGTTCTAGATCCCTGAGGAATCGCCACACTGACTTCCACAATGGTTGAACTAGTTTACAGTCCCACCAACAGTGTAAAAGTGTTCCTATTTCTCCACATCCTCTCCAGCATCTGTTGTTTCCTGCTTTTTTAATGATGGCCATTCTAACTGGTGTGAGATGGTATCTCACTGTGGTTTTGATTTGCATTTCTCTGATGGCCAGTGATGATGAGCATTTCTTCATGTGTTTTTTGGCTGCATAAATATCTTCTTCTGAGAAGTGTCTGTTCATGTCCTTTGCCCACTTTGTGATGGGGTTGTTTGTTTTTTTCTTGTAAATTTGTTTGAGTTGATTGTAGATTCTGGATGTTAGCCCTTTGTCAGATGAGTAGGTTGCAAAAATTTTCTCCCATTCTGTAGGTTGCCTATTCACTCTGATGGTAGTTTCTTTTGCTGTGCAGAAGCTCTTTAGTTTAATTAGATCCCATTTGTCCATTTTGGCTTTTGTTGCCATTGCTTTTGGTGTTTTAGACATGAAGTCCTTGCCCATGCCTATGTCCTGAATGGTATTGCCTAGGTTTTCTTGTAGGATTTTAATGGTTTTAGGTCTAACATTTAAGTCTTTAATCCATCTTGAATTAATTTTTGTATAAGGTGTAAGGAAGGGATCCAGTTTCAGCTTTCTACATATGCCTAGCCAGTTTTCCCAGCACCATTTATTAAATAGGGAATCCTTTCCCCATTTCTTGTTTTTGTCAGGTTTGTCAAAGATCAGATAGTTGTAGATATGCGGCATCATTTCTGAGGGCTCTGTTCTGTTCCATTGATCTATGTCTCTGTTGTGGTACCAGTACCATGCTGTTTTGGTTACTGTAGCCTTGTAGTATAGTTTGAAGTCAGGTAGCGTGATGTCTCCAGCTTTGTTCTTTTGGCTTAGGATTGACTTGGCTATGTGGGCTCTTTTTTGGTTCCATATGAACTTTAATGTAGTTTTTTCCAATTCTGTGAAGAAAGTCATTGGTAGCTTGATGGGGATGGCATTGAATCTATAAATTACCTTGGGCAGTATGGCCATTTTCACGATATTGATTCTTCCAACCCATGAGCATGGAATGTTCTTCCATTTGTTTGTATCCTCTTTTATTTGATTGAGCAGTGGTTTGTAGTTCTCCTTGAAGAGGTCCTTCACATCCCTTGTAAGTTGGATTCCTAGGTATTTTATTCTCTTTGAAGCAATTGTGAATGGGAGTTCACTCATGATTTGGCTCTCTGTTTGTCTGTGATTGGTGTACAAGAATGCTTGTGATTTTTGTACATTGATTTTGTATCCTGAGACTTTGCTGAAGTTGCTAATCAGCTTAAGGAGATTTTGGGCTGAGACAATGGGGTTTTCTAGATATACAATCATGTCATCTGCAAACAGGGACAATTTGACTTCCTCTTTTCCTAATTGAATACCCTTTATTTCCTTCTCCTGCCTGATTGCTCTGGCCAGAACTTCCAGCACTATGTTGAATAGGAGTGGTGAGAGAGGGCATCCCTGTCTTGTGCCAGTTTTCAGAGGGAATGCTTCCAGTTTTTGCCCATTCAGTATGATATTGGCTGTGGGTTTGTCATAGATAGCTCTTATTATTTTGAGATACGTCCCATCAATACCTAATTTATTGAGAACTTTTAGCATGAAGGGTTGTTGAATTTTGTCAAAGGCCTTTTCTGCATCTATGGAGATAATCATGTGGTTTTTGTCTTTGGTTCTGTTTATATGCTGGATTACATTTATTGATTTGTGTATGTTGAACCAGCCTTGCATCCCAGGGATGAAGCCCACTTGATCATGGTGGATAAGCTTTTTGATGTGCTGCTGGATTCGGTTTGCCAGTATTTTATTGAGGATTTTTGCATCAATGTTCATCAAGGATATTGGTCTGAAATTCTCTTTCTTGGTTATGTCTCTGCCAGGGTTTGGTATCAGGATGATGTTGGCTTCATAAAATGTGTTAGGGAGGATTCCCTCTTTTTCTATCGATTGGAATAGTTTCAGAAGGAATGGTACCAGTTCCTCCTTGTGCCTCTGGTAGAATTCGGCTGTGAATCCATCAGGTCCTGGACTCTTTTTGGTTGGTAAGCTATTGATTATTGCCACAATTTCAGAACCTGTTATTGGTCTATTCAGAGATTCAACTTCTTCCTGGCTTAGTCTTGGGAGGGTGTATTTGTCGAGGAATTCATCCATTTCTTCTAGATTTTCTAGTTTATTTGCATAGAGGTGTTTGTAGTACTCTCTGATGGTAGATTGTATTTCTGTGGGATCGGTGGTGATATCCCCTTTTTCATTTTTTATTGCATCTATTTGATTCTTCTCTCTTTTCTTCTTTATTAGTCTTGCTAGTGGTCTATCAATTTTGTTGATCTTTTCAAAAAACCAGCTCCTGGATTCATTAATTTTTTGAAGGGTTTTTTGTGTCTCTATTTCCTTCAGTTCTGCTCTGATTTTAGTTATTTCTAGCCTTCTGCTAGCTTTTGAATGTGCTTGCTCTTGCTTTTCTAGCTCTTTTGTGATTTTAGGGTGTCAATTTTGGATCTTTCCTGCTTTCTCTTGTGGGCATTTAGTGCTATAAATTTCCCTCTACACACTGCTTTGAACGTGTCCCAGAGATTCTGGTATGTTGTGTCTTTGTTCTCGTTGGTTTCAAAGAACATCTTTATTTCTGCCTTCATTTCATTATGTACCCAGTAGTCATTCAGGAGCAGGTTGTTCAGTTTCCATGTAGTTGAGTGGTTTTGAGTGAGTTTCTTAATCCTGAGTTCTAGTTTGATTGCACTGTGGTCTGACAGACAGTTTGTTATAATTTCTGTTCTTTTACATTTGCTGAGGAGAGCTTTACTTCCAACTATGTGGTCAATTTTGGAATAGGTGTGGTGTGGTGCTGAAAAAAATGTATATTCTGTTGACTTGGTGTGGAGTGTTCTGTAGATGTCTATTAGGTCCACTTTCTGCAGAGCTGAGTTCAATTCCTGGATATCCTTGTTAACTTTCTGTCTCGTTGATCTGTCTAATGTTGACAGTGGGGTGTTAAAATCTCCCATTATTATTGTGTGGGAGTTTAGGTCCCTTTGTAGGTCACTCAGGACTTGCTTTATGAATCTGGGTGCTCCTGTGTTGGGTGCATATATATTTAGGATAGTTAGCTCTTCTTGTTGAATTGATCCCTTTACCATTATGTAATGGCCTTCTTTGTCTCTTTTGATCTTTGTTGGTTTAAAGTCTATTTTATCAGAGACTAGGATTGCAACCCCTGCCTTTTTTTGTTTTCCATTTGCTTGATAGATCTTCCTCCATCCCTTTATTTTGAGTCTATGTGTGTCTCTGCACGTGAGATGGGTTTCCTGAATACAGCACACTGATGGGTCCCGACTCCTTATCCAGTTTGCCAGTCTGTGTCTTTTAATTGGAGCATTTAGCCCATTTACATTTAACGTTAATATTATTATTTGTGAATCTGATCCTGTCATTATGATGTTAGTTGGTTATTTTGCTCGTTAGTTGATGCAGTTTCTTCCTAGCCTCGATGGTCTTTACAATTTGGCATGTTTTTGCAGGGGCTGGTACTGGTTGTTCCTTTCCATGTTTAGTGCTTCCTTCAGGAGCTCTTTTAGGGCAGGCCTGGTGGTGACAAAATCACTCAGTGTTTGCTTGTCTGTAAAGTATTTTATTTCTCCTTCACTTATGAAGCTTAGTTTGACTGGATATGAAATTCTGGGTTGAAAATTCTTTTCTTTAAGAACGTTGAATATCGGCCCCCACTCTCTTCTGGCTTGTAGAGTTTCTGCCGAGAGATCAGCTGTTAGTCTGATGGGCTTCCCTTTGTGGGTAACCCGACCTTTCTTTCTGGCTGCCCTTAACATTTTTTCCTTCATTTCAACTTTGGTGAATCTGACAATTATGTGTCTTGGAGTTGCCCTTCTCTAGGAGTATCTTTGTGGCGTTGTCTGTATTTCCTGAATCTAAATGTTGGCCTGCCTTGCTAGATTGGGGAAGTTCTCCTGGATAGTATCTTGCAGAGTGTTTTCCAACTTGGTTCCATTCTCCCCATCATTTTCAGGTACACCAATCAGACGTAGGTTTGGTCTTTTCACATAGTCCCAAATTTCTTGGAGGCTTTGTTCATTTCTTTTTATTCTTTTTTCTCTAAACTTCCCTTCTTGCTTCATTTCATTCATTTCATCTTCCATCAGCAATACCCTTTCTTCCAGTTGATCGCATCTGCTACTGAGGCTTCTGCAATCTTCGCGTAGTTCTCGATACTTGGCTTTCAGCTCCATCAGCTCCTTTAAGCCCTTCTCTCCATTGGTTATTCTAGTTATCCATTCTTCTAATTTTTTTTTCAAAGTTTTTAACTTCTTTGCTATTGTTTTGAATTTCCTCTCGTAGCTCAGAGTAGTTTGATCGTCTGAGGCCTTCTTCTCTCAACTCGTCAAGGTCATCCTCCATCCAGCTTTGTTCCGTTGCTGGTGAGGAACTGCGTTCCTTTGGAGGAGGAGAGGTGCTCTGCTTTTTAGAGTTTCCAGTTTTTCTGCTCTGTTTTTTCCCCATCTTTGTGGTTTTATCTACTTTTGGTCTTTGATGATGGTGATGTACAGATGGGTTTTTGGTGTGGATGTCCTTTCTGTTTTTCAGTTTTGCTTCTACCAGACAGGACCCTCAGCTGCAGGTCTTTTGGAGTTTACTAGAGGTCCACTCCAGACCCTGTTTGGCTGGGTGTCAGCAGCGGTGGCTGCAGAACAGCAGATTTTCGTGAGACCACAGATTCAGCTGTCTGATAGTTCCTCTGGAAGTTTTGTCTCAGAGGAGTACCTGGCCGAGTGAGGTGTCAGTCTGTCCCTACTGGGGGGGTGCCTCCCAGTAGGCTGCTCAGGGGTGAGGGACCCACTTTAGGAGGCAGTCTGTCGGTTCTCAGATCTCCAGCTGCATGCTGGGAGAACCACTACTCTCTTCAAAGCTGTCAGTCAGACAGGGACATTTAAGTCTGTGGAGGTTCCTGCTGACTTTTTGTTTGTCTGTGCCCTGCCCCCAGAGGTGGAGCCTACAGAGGCAGGCAGGCCTCCTTGAGCTGTGGTGGGCTCCACCCAGTTCGAGCTTCCTGGCTGCTTTGTTTACCTAAGCAAGCCTGGGCAATGGCAGGCGCCCCTCCTCCAGCCTCGCTGCCACCTTGCAGCTTGCTCTCAGACTGCTGTGCTAGCAATCAGCGAGACTCCGTGGGCATAGGACCCTCCGAGCCAGGTGCGGGACACAATCTCCTAGTGTGCCGTTTTCCAGGCCCATTGGAAAAGCGCAGTATTAGGGTGGGACTGACCCGATATTCCAGGTGCCGTCTGTTACCCCTTTCTTGGACTAGGAAAGGGAACTCCCTGACCCCTTGCACTTCCCGAGTGAGGCAATGCCTCGCCCTGCTTCGGCTCGCACACAGTGCACTTCATGGACTGTCCTGCACCCACTGTTTGGTTCTCCCTAGTGAGATGAAACCGGTACCTCAAACAGAAATGCAGAAATCACCCGTCTTCTGTGTCGCTCAGGCTGGGAGCTGTAGACCGGAGCTGTTCCTATTTGGCCATCTTGGCTCCACCTCTTCTTTTTTTTTTGAGACAGAGTCTTGCTCTCTTGCCCAGGATCTCCGCTCACTGCAAGCTCCGCCTCCTGGGTTCACGCCATTCTCCTGCCTCAGTCTCCCGAGTAGATGGGACTACAGGCGCCCGCCACAACTCTCGGCTAATTTTTTTGTATTTTTAGTAGAGACAGGGTTTCACCGTGTTAGCCAGGATAGTCTTAATCTCTTGACCTCGTGATCCGCCTGCCTTGGCCTCCCAAAGTGCTGGGATTACAGGCGTGAGCCACTGTGCCCGGCCACTATAGTGTAACTTTTATATGCACTGGAAACCGAAAAATTTGTGTAGCTTTTTTTATTGCAATATTTGCTTCATTGTGGTTGTCTGGAACTGAACCCACAATATCTATGAGATATTCCTGTACACATTTCACATTAGTCTCAGCATAACTACGATAGGGATATTCCCTTACTTTGTGGTCTTTCTTGTCACTTCCCAGGGTTCTTTCCTAAATTGAAGAAAGGCCTCCAATTATCAGCTTTGGAATTGCCATAGCTAATTGTCTAGGAGTTTTTTTTTATTCAAGACAAATGAGACTGACATCCTAAAACACAGCATCATAACCTTTGTTGGTTCATTCCCCTGGAGATGATTAATGGAGACAGGACTGAATACCCTGACTGACTGACTGTAAAAGCAAATTAGTGGGAAAATGGCCATTGGGCAGGCATTCCAGTGAACTCTCCAGGGCAACCTGCTTTATGTCTTGCTATGAAAGGGCACTGATGCCCTTGCTTAAACAGATGATTTAGAAAATAACCTCATGATGTTTTATCATGTCACAAATGAAATTTTGTAAAGTGCCTGCAGAAGGTTGTCTGTTTTGTCAGTGTCCTTTTAGTATATGATTTGGGGCTTCAGTATTCCATCTATGAGGAAAAACAAATGGCAGAGCAGCTGCATACAACTATTATATCTATTGAGACATAGACCTGTATTTCAGGACATGAGTGACAAGATATAGAGGCTTATTGAAGAATGTTGTTAAATGCTAGGGGGCGACCATATGTATAGATAATCATTTATATTGATACTACTCTGCTTTTAGCTAGAAAAATTTGCAAAATATGAAATGGTTACAAAATCATATGAATACCTTTATACTGAATGCAGCCATTGGGTTTTAGTGTAGAAGACTGGTATATTTATTTTTTCAAATATTGAGAAATTAATGAAATAAAATTAAACCTTCCCCTTATAGCTACAAAAGGCATATTTCAAAAGGAAAACACATTGTTGTAAATAATTTATTTGTTTGACATTTTGTAAATTTGAGTGTAGATAATTTTATTTAAGACATGTTACCTTGGGTGATGTGAGATTTAAGCCTTAGTTTCCTCATCTATATAGTTGAGATAATAATTGTAAAGACTAACTGAGAGAATATAAGTAAAATATTTAGCAGAGTGTAAACATCTTAAATTTTGCCCAAATAATTGAACATTAGTATGGAGAATAATTAATTTAGATTAGCTCTATACATTATTAAGAACAAGCATTCCAAATAGAAAAATAGGTTTGGGGAAAATCTAAAAACAATTGGAATAATATGCTCATCTCTATTGAGAAGGGTAGATGCATTGCCTAAAAAGAAAGAAAAAATATAATGAAAGACAATATGCTTGGATTTCAATGTAAGTAACTTTTGTTATAGAGATATGTTGTATTAGCTGACAGATGGTCGGCCAGGCATGGTGACTCACGCCTGTAATCCCAGCACTTTGGGAGGCTGAGGCGGGTGGCTCACTTGAGGTCAGAAGTTCAAGACCAGCCTGGTCAACATGGTGAAACCTCGTCTCTACTAAAATACAAAAATTAGCTGGGTGTGGTGTAATTCCAGCTACTCGGGAGGCTGAGGCAGGAAAAGCGCTTGCACCTGGGATGTTCAGTGAACCAAGATCATGCCACTGCGCTCCAGCCTGGGCGACAGAGCGAGACTCCCTCTTACAAATACATAAATAAATAAATAAAATAAAAGATGGTAGGCTCACTCAAATTGTAGCAGGATAAACTCAATAGAATAGCATACATATTAAATGACAAAATCGGGGCCAAAACACATTTTGACAGCCACTGTGTGCCCAATCTACTAAAATAGAATTTAAGTGAACAGGCTATAGATAGTAATTTTAGACAAACTTACTTGGAATGACTCAGCATTTAGGTGAAATGCTCAGCAGGAATCAACATGCTATCTTACATTTGAACTCAATCCTTGACATTATTTGTGGTAGGATGGATCAGTCTGATATATCAGCTAGAATAAGTTGGACAAAAAATACCAAAATAGTTTAAAAGAAAAAAAAATCTCACCTATCAATGTGTCCCAGAGTAGGATGGCTTTCCATCTGGTTAATTCTGTGGCTGAATACCATTAAGAGCCAATGTTCACATTACACGTCCATAAAATGGAATACTACTCAGCAATTAAAAGGAACATCCTACTGTTTTAGGTAATAACATGGGTAAGCCTCAAACTTACTATACTAAATTTTAAAATCCCAACTCAAAGGCTGTATACTATACAACTCTATTTATATGACATCTGAAAAAGTCAAAACTATGACAGAAAAAGTATCAGTTGTTACCAATGTTCAGGGTTTGGGAGAGATGATTGACTACAAAGAGGCATGCGGAACTTTTTGGGGTGATAAAACTATTCTATATCTTGATTGTGATATTGCTATATAACTATACACATTTGTCAAAACTCATAGATTTATGTATCTGTAGTTTTACTCTATTTAAATTGTATCTCAATACCCTTAAAAACAAATGAAAAAGAACTGATTTGTCATCATCTGTGCATCTGCCTGTCATCTGCTCAATCCACCTCATGCTTACAAGAAGGCTGTCACATTTCCAGCCATCACAGGCAGATAAGATAGTGTCCCACAGAAGCTGTTCCTTTATGTGTTCTCTTCTCACTTGTAAGAAAAACTTTTCAGAAGCCTGTCTCCCTACTCCCTCACAGCAGGCTTCTCACACATGTCATGGACTAGACCTGGGTCACATGACTACTCCTTAATCAATTCTGACAAGGAAACCAAATCATCATAATTAACATGGACTCCGATTTAACCTTAAGCTCAGGATAGAGATATCTTCTCTCATGCTAGATACTTGAATACATTAGAAATTCAACTGGTAAGAATAAACCATGGTTGTAGTGAACACAACGAGTTATGGTGAACACTAACAGTATCTGTTCAGCTGGCTAGCAACCTTGTTGTATTAGGCCATTCTTGCAATGCTATAAAGAAATAACGGAGACTGATTTTTTATAAATAACTGAGACTGAAAATTTATAAAGAAAAGAGGTTTACCTGGCTCATGGCTCTGCAGGCTTTACAGGAAGCATGGTGCCAACATCTACTTGGCTTGTGGGAGGCCTCGAGAAGTTTACAACCATGCCAGAAGGCAAAGGGGGAGCAGGCGTGTTACATGGTAAAAGCATGAGCAAAACAGAGAGAGAGAGAGAGAGAGAGAGAGAGTGGGGGCAGGAGGGAAGGTGCCACACACTTTTCAAGGACCAGATATCCTGTGAACTGAGAGTGAGAGCTCACTTATCACTAAGGGGATGACCCAAACCATTCATGAAGGAAGGATTCACCCCAATGATCCAAAAATCTCCCAGCAGACCCCACCTCCAACATTGAGGATTACATTTCAATATGAAATTTGGGCTGGGATAAACATCCAAACTACATAACTTGTCATTTTATTCAATGGTAAACTTTGATACAGTCAACAAGAAGGATACAAGACCAAAAACAAACAAACAAAACCAAACAAAAATCCAAGCTAATACTTTGCTTTACTTACATATTTTGCTTACATACTGTAATACTTGCATCTCTGAATAGATGCATCTTTCTATAATTAGAAAGATAATGTCTTGAAGAAATTTATTTGATAAGGGATAGATTTGGAAACTATGTCATATGAGGAATTACTGCAAGAAATGTGACTAGCATGTACACTAGCATGTGGAAGACGCGTTAGACTCTATCTTTATGTTATTAAAGACTAGAGAGAGAACGATATGCAGAAAGTATCCTACTACATTGTAGAGAGAATTTTCAAATATGATTGAGTTATCCAAAGATTTCCAGCGGTAGTGAATTATTCATCACTGCGAGTATTCATGCCTGACTCAGACAATCCCTACAGGGATGTAGCATAAAAACATCTAGTCTAACAGATGGCTAGTTGGACTGGACATTCTTTCTTTGCCATATTGAAATAATGCTAATATTATTTCCTAAATATACAAGGAAATATATTTGTGTTTATAGAATACTCATATATACATAGCATATGACTAAAAAAACTTACTGTTTAAAAGACTAGAAGGGAATACATAATAAAATGAAAATGTATTATATGAGATAGGAAGATGATGGATGAGTTTAAAAAAAATCCAACAGCAACTTGGATGAGATGTGGAAAATTTTGGCTTGGTTTAATACTGAGAAATTATTGATCTGAGTGGAATCCATTCACAAGGAAAACAACCAAACTTCTTTCCTTTGAATGTGCCTTCTTTAGGAGACCCTCCAAGCTGACACCAGCTGTCTGGGCCTATTCTGATCCAAACCCCAAACTTTTGAATTCCTCTCGTTTCGGGTTCATAAACATGTTTTTTAAAAAATATAAATTGGAGGATACTCACTGACATTAAGATATTTCATGAATGTTTACAGCCTGTAGAAAAAAAAATATGATTTCCAGCTTGCCTATAAAAGGGAGAGTAGCAAATGTTTGAGAAACATCTTCTCTATGCTTATGCATAGCATTGATTCTCTGTTGAATTATTATTATTATTATTACCTAATGCAATCTCTTATTTGTGTGGCAGTTACTGGAAGCAGAAAGGCCAAGATTAACAATAATGACCTATCACTGACAGAACTAAATGAAGAGCTTTACATTTCATGAGTTACTATTATTATTACTGTGCTAATCATGGAAAATCCTGCTAACTTGAAATCATTCAAATGTACCAGATAAATTTAAGCAGCTGCCTAGCCATCAACACTTAAGTGGAAACACAGTATAACCCAAACTCTACAGTATAAAGTATCAATTAATAACACAGGTGTGTCTGGGTTATTTTTAGCAGCCTAGAAAACCTAAAGTTAAATAGCAGAGAAATCATGTGTAAAGCTCTTTTTTCGTGGTCTAGGTATATCTATCATGCTTTACATCATGTTAAATGATTTTTTTCTCAAATTATTTAAGAGCTCATATTATCTTACAAATAACTTTAGAAATGTATCCTAAACTGTATGTATCCTAAATGAGAAATGTTGCCTCAACTGAGAAGCTTGCTGGATGGATGATTTATGTTGGCTGAGAAAACAGCAAACAAAAAGGCTTTAATTAGGAAAAAGATGCAGCTACAAGAACTCAAATGCTAGAAAACAAAAAAGCAGTAATTGGAAAAGAAAACAGAGGGACCCTGAACTGATTATGTTTTGTTAATTTCATACACGTACCGAATACTCACATTCTATAAAGCTCTCTGTTAGCCTTTATGGTGACATAATGATGTATAAAATAATTTCATTTTCTGCTCCAGTGATTTCAACATTGTTATAAAAAGAGAAAGAACCCTTATGGTATGGGTTTTCTCTAACATTAACACCAAGTTAAATTATGCTCCACTGGTTGTGGAATTCTTACACTGGTTTCATAGGAAAACATTTTCAGAAGCAATTTACATTTCCTTCTAGGATCTAAACAAGAAGAGCAGAATTTCTAGTTACCAGCATTTCCTACTAGAGTAAGGGCTTCTCTACTCTGTTGGTCAGATCAAAAGACTGATTTTTTTTTCTGTAAGTATTTAAAACTTATTTATTCAGTCACTTAAAATTTAGGTTGAATGCTTTTGTAACACTCCTATGTCAGTTGCATAGGAACAATTCAAAGAACCTTTAAAGGATAAAAGCTGGTCAATTTCCATATCTTCCCTACACTTAGCAGATCTAATTTCTCATAGCTCACAACATGAGCAGCCTTAACATCTTTCTGCTCATGACGCTGCTTTTCATTTTTGTGCTTTTTATCTATTCTGCGTCCTCAATCTGAAATTTTCTCTCCCCCCTTTTCAATATTTATTTAGATCCTGCTTAAACCTTTAAAGCCCAACAAAATCCCTTCCTCCTACACAGAGACATACTGCAGCAAGCTCTCCTGGTATTTTCCTCTCTCTCTTCTGTTTGTTATGCTTACCTGGGAAGTATTGTCCAGTGTGACTGTTTTGATCCCTTTAGGTCCACTCCCCCTTCAAATTAATGGTTATTAACCCTTTCAGCACATAAGATTCATGAGAGGTGCTTTTCAAAAAGGGGATACTCAGGTTCTGTCCCCAAAACAACTGAATTTGGAGCTTTGAAGATAAGGATTGAATTGAACACTGCTATTTAAAAGGAAATCTTTAAGGGTTATTTTCATGCATAGTAGAAATTAAGAAACCAGTTGATTTAGGATAAGATTAATCCAAAGCAGTTTGTTTCCCGTAAAAGATTATAAATTAAGACCTCCTTTTCCCATCTTCCTGTTTATATTTCTGTCATACACGTGACACAGAGTACATGCAGCATTTTTAGATTCAACATGAAAAGGTGTGACCATCCAAGCCTATTGGTGGTGTAGTCAGTAAGTTGCAGAACCAGTCCAAGTCCAATACCTGTACTCTTAAATAAAATTACTATACCAATTCTGACAAGGGGAACACCAAGATGAGAGGGCCTGATCTCTGCCCATAAGGAGAGAAGCATATTTTTGGTTAAAAAATTAATGTATGTATGTGTGTATGCAGGGATGTATGAATGTATGATATGTATACAGACACATACACCATACACATATAAAACTTACAATTAATAAGTGATGATTTTCTTGGGTAGACGTAGATGGCACAAGTGGGTGGAGGAATAGGGAAGACTCCAGCATGCACGCTAATCCCTAATCCAGAACATATTCTTCATTAATAGATTAATCAGCTGAGGTCCATATGGTTTAAAGTTACCCAAGGTAGAGGAGCCCAGCATGTTAGTGAAAAATGAGGTACAATTTGGATCAAGTCTTCAGCCTCCCCAAAAAGTGAGGTTTTAGAGTTAACCAGGCTTTGTGCTCCAGCTGATCCCTAGTTGCCTTGTAAGTTGTGGTGTTCTTGGCATCTGAAAGCTCAGTTCTTCTGGTTTTCAAAATAGTCCCTCATACACCTCTTGTTTCTTCCACATTGTCTGCAGTGCATAGAATACACACAAACACAACTTGATTGATTTAATTCATGAACATTTTCCCTTCTCTTGTGTTTGTAGCCTTCAGGAATGCTGCTGTCCTAGGAAAAAAAAGGCCATTTTTCTTAAGCCTTAGAATGAAACAAAGGGAAGTCTGTACTTGGAATGATCTTGACCCCAGAAATCTTGTTTGGTGTTCAGAAAGTGTGAAGGATGCTAAATATTCAATATTCTACAAGAATGTTAGCTGCACATCTCCTAATCTCTCTCTCTCTCTCTCTCTCTCTCTCTCTCTCTCTTCCTCCCTCTCCCTGTCCCTCTGTATCTCCCTTTCCCTTCTACCTGGTCTTTCTCCCTAGGGCATGGCATGCATGTAAGATTTCTATTTGCATTCTGCCAAGTAATCAGAAGTAACAGTACCTAATTATTTAACAATCTAAAATATAATTGAAAAAAGCCTATATGAACTATCCAATTTCAATTAATGTGAAAGCTATTTTTATCAATGTCTGTATTAGATTTCATTACTGGGTAGCTGCTACCCAACTGACCTCCATTTTCAGCTTCTTTGATTTCAACTGTCTTTGATGGTATTGAATGGACACATCCCCTTGCCACCAGTGGTTAAGAGTTATTGTTTACAAGATTTCCAAGGAAAAACTTATGCACCTCAGCTTTTGCTCCTAAGAGATGCACTTTGGGGATGGTAGGATTTTCAGCTTAGTTTTCTAGTTCTGGTGTCTTCAGAAAAGATTCAAAAATTTCCCTGAAATACACCAACTACTGTTCTCACCTTCTGTAAAATATTGACAACAGAAATGCCATATCATAAATGGGCTATTTTATAAAAAACATATTTGTGTTTTTACAGATAAAATGACAAATTTAAAACCCCAAGAATATTCCTTCTGTCAGTTTCTGTTGTGTCAGATATTGTATGCTCTCTTCTGTATGACCTTGGAAGATAACAACTTCCCTTATGTGAAAACAACTCTCCCATGAATTGTAAATGATGTCGAAGGATTGTTCTACAACAAAAGTGTCTGGATTGATAGTATCTGGAATTTCTCCAAGTTGTTAGTGTCTTTTCTAATCGTTTTTAGCCAGCCCACTTTTATAGCAAACATCTCAAATTTTGTTTAGAAAAAATAGTAAAATAAAATAATGTTTTTTAACTTGTAATACTGAATAATGTTTGAATGGCTAAAAGTAAATCAAACGATGACAATTCTGCATTTTTGTCAAAGGGGGAATTTTCTGTTCCCATAACCACAATCTCTTTAATTCCACTAGCCAATTATAGGGCGTGAGGTAATAATGCTCTCAAGGGGAGATGCCATTGCATTGACCTCAGACTCAGGGGGACTAGGGAATGGGTTGGATAAGCAGCAGAAAATAATGAGCACACACCGTAAGGTCAGATGAAATGGAAATAGAATGTAATCATAACAACTTTGCTCTTCATGCTTTGAATTTACTGAGCTATTTTCCTGTGTGACTATCTATATGCAAAGAATGCCTTAACCTTCCTACTTCTAAAATAAATGCTGCTTGCATCAAGCAAACTTCACAAAGCCATGACCTGTTTTGATAAAATTCAGGCAAGTTTTCAAGTGGATTTTTTCTGTACCAACCAAGGAGTTTGTTGTTTGAAGAATACACACACGTACACTCATACACACACTGCAGAGACACACAGACACACAGACACACACACACACATCCTTTATAACTAAAAGTTTCAAAAACTCTAGTAGTTTTCATTTCCAAAGAATAGAAGGCACATTGTTTGTAGATAAGAAACAAATAACATTCATTGTTTAGAATGTGTACCATTATCTTCTTTTGTCTTCCTTCTTCATTAGAATACATACACTTTTTTTAAACACTTGTGCCATCTACGTCTACCCAAGAAAATCATCACTTATTAATTGTAAGTTTTATATGTGTATGGTGTATGTGTCTGTATACATATCATACATTCATACATCCCTGCATACACACATACATACATTAATTTTTTAACCAAAAATATGCTTCTCTCCTTATGGGCAGAGATCAGGCCCTCTCATCTTGGTGTTCCCCTTGTCAGAATTGGTATAGCAATTTTATTTAAGAGTACAAGTATTGGACTCAGACTGGTTCTGCAACTTACTGACTACACAACTTAACATTCCTGAGCCTTAGTTTCCTTGCCCTGAATATGGAGGTAGCACAATCTACTGCATATCTAGTATTAGATGATATATACACAGTTTTGGGTTATTTGTAATTACCCAACGTTTAATCATTATTGATATAGTTTGGCTGTGTCCCCACCCAAATCTCATCTTGAATTCCCATGTGTGGTGAGAGGGACCTGGTGGGAGATAACTGAATCATGGGGGCAGGTCTTTCCTGTGCTGTTCTCGTGGTAGTGAATAAGTCTCATGAGATCTGATGGTTTTAAAAAGAGGAGTTTTCCTGCACAAGCTGTCTTGTCTGCTGCCATGTGAGATGTGCCGTTCACCTTCCACCATGATCATGAGGCCTCCCCAGCCATGTAGACCTGTAAGTCCATTAAACCTCTTTCTTTTGTAAGTTGCCCAGTTTTGGGTATGTCTTTATCAACAGTGTGAAAACAGACTAATACAATTATTATTTACCAATATATATGAAAGAGAAAAATGGGAACAAGATGTTTTAGAGTAACTGTTGGATCATTTAAGGTCCTAAAAAGAAATTAATGGTACACCCAAATTCCAACAAGAGTTCATTTGCCAAAGGATTAAATACAAAGGTATCAGAAGGTATAAAAGAGAATTGCAAGGAATAATGCAGAAACCTGGAGGGATAAAGGGAACAATAGGCCACTGGGGCCAGTGGAGGGCTGAGACCTGTGCTGTGTGTCCCTATTGCTCTTTATTTGTCTCCATTGCTCCATAAAATACAGTGCTCCTTTAAGATTAAAAATTTACCATCTTTAACCCACAGAATTCCCTGTCTGTTCTTTCCATGACCTCTAGTTTGGTCTTCTGATTGGCAGTCTTCATTTTGATTCTTGCTCTTCAGCTCTTCCCACACCCCAGGCAGGAAAAATCCTTTGTTTCTTTCTTTGCTCAATAGATAATGAATAGCTTCGATTCCCTGACAAGGAATCAAAGTACTCAGTTCCCACCCCACATCACACCTTCTTGTCATCTGAAATTGCACTTTTCTGAATTCACAGTTTTCTAACATTCCACTCTCCAACTACAACCTCTTGTGCCTCTAGCTCTCTCTCTTTTTTTTTTTTTTTTTGAGACGGAGTCTTGCTCTGTCGCCCAGGCTGGAGTGCAATGGCGCAGTCTCGGCTCACTGCAAGCTCCGCCTCCCGGGTTCACGCCATTCTCCTGCCTCAGCCTCTCCGAGTAGCTGGGACTACAGGCGCCCCCCACCACACCCGGCTTATTTTTTTTTTTTGTATTTTTAGTAGAGACAGGGTTTCACCGTGGTCTCGATCTCCTGACCTCGTGATCCGCCCGCCTCGGCCTCCCAAAGTGCTGGGATTACAAGCTTGAGCCACCGCGCCCGGCCGCCTCTAGCTCTCTTACTCAAGCTGTATGGTTTATTGATACATGGTTACTTCTCTAGTTTTCCAATATGTTTTATCTACCCTGTCCTCTGAATGTGGGTGAATGATAATTAGAGATATATTAGTACGCTTTGAAGTCGGAAAAAAAGCCTATCTCTTGGACATTAATGAAAAACAAATGAGCAAAGATAAACAAATGAGTTGTGGTTTCACTGAGTCATCTCATGAGCCTCTTCTAGAAGTTCCATGAGGTTCTGCTATGTATTATCCAAGATTTGGTTATAGTTTTCCCTTTAACATTTAAGGGATATGCAGTTGGCTTCTTGGCATGCAACAGACAAACAAGCAAACAACCTAACAGATTCATATCAACACTATTACTCTTTTTCCACAAATTTCACATTTCAAACTTACTGACCCCATAATTTTCCTTTCATCCATTAATCCTCTCCTCTCTTTCCATCTGTTCTTTTCCAGTTTGAATTCTGTAGTTCATATTCTAATCATTGTCAGTAAATATTTTTATTGCTTTTGTGATCTCTCCAGAAAAAGCCCAATGATTTATTTTCTTCCAAATTTGCATCTACGAAACTGCAGCTTAGTAGAGAAATTTCACATAACTGGTCAGATTCTGCCACCAGAATATATCTCAAACTTGCCTAATTCCCCTAATTTCTATTGTGAAATAAAACCAAACCATATGGTTTCTCACTGGCCTATTCCAGCCTTTCATAGTACTTTAGGATCAACTCATGATCCATTCTAATTCACTCTTCACAACGCAGCAAATGAGAGTTTCATAAAATATAAAATAGTTGATGCCAGTGCCTTGTGGGAAATTCTTCAATGACAATCCTTTGTTGTGAGAAAGAAAATGAAACTCCTGAATATTGCCAAAAAATCCTGCCTAATTTGGTCCCTGGCCAATGCCAACATCATTCTCCCTCTTCTTTGTTACACTCTAGGTTCACTGTCCTTCTTTCACTTCTGCACAAGGCAAATAACCCCACCTCAAGGCCTTTGCATATGCTGCTCTTTTTCCTAGAACATTCTTCTTCCTCCTTCGTTAATGTCGATTCCTTCTCTTTCTTATGTATTTGCTTAAATGTAGTCTCCCTTATTTGAAGTAGGCAAATACCTTCCTCCTTCCCCTACTTTCTCCCCAATACTCATTTCTCCTGCTTTCTCCCCTTTCCTACTTTCTCTGTCTCCTACTTTCTCCCTAACACTCTATTCTTTTTTTTTATGATTACACAGTACTTACCATCTTTACCTATTAGCATCTCTACTGCATCCTGTGTGTGCTCAGGACCAAGTTTATTCTGTTTGTTTTTGTATTTCCATTGCCTAGCACAGTCCTTGATATATAGTAGATGATGAATAAATATTAAATGAGTGAAAGAAGCATTAGACAGGATATAGTGGGCAATAGGGAGATATATATACCTTTTGAGCTAGGAAATTGTAGTCTGTATCATAAATTTATGCAGATTAATTTAGTGATATAAAAATTAAATTACAAGTTAAGTGAGAGAAGCGAAATTATCTCTTAATTAAACTCAGGACTTTCAGGGTTATCTTTGTACAAAGTTTGAATGATCTGGACCTTGCTCTCTTCAATTTCACTTTCCCCCTAATATCCTCTCCCTTTGATTATTTCTGTCACATTTCACTTGCACCCAGAGATGCTGACCCCTTTAGATGTTCTGATTCAAGTATCGATAGCTCTCTACAGCACAGCTAAGATAGGCTGAAAAATACAAAATATATTGCATAACACTAAGAAAAACCAATACCTAAGGGCTTAAATACAAAGAATATAAGAAGTGCAAGAAGTCCAATCTATAAGATACAGGAGTTTAGTCCTGCTGTCTCTAGCTCCCTGCTTGAGTGCAAAAAGTCTGGCTTAGCCTACCTCTCACTCAGAGCTGCCTCCACTAGAGCTCCCCAAAGGGGTGGCACAGCTCACTGTCTCTTTGACTGTGACTCTCATTTCCTGGATCTCTATATTCCCAGGTAATAGTGGCCCTGCCTTGGGCCTCCATACTTTAAAGGAGTCTATTCTTATCCTCTTCTGGTCTTTCCCTTCTTATGAGGGTAAGACATCTTATAGATCAAGGGAACTTACTCAGAGGCTGTAACTGCCTGCTGCCATTTCTAAACCATAGTTCAGGAACCTGGAACTCTGGCATAAGTGCCCCAAGCTCAGTTCCAGAGTCTTTGCAGTCCTCCTCCCTAGATCCATTTTCCAATGGCAGATTACACCCTAGAATGTATGTAACTCTAGGCCTGAGGGATGGCTACAGGGCCGCCGTTTAAAGGGATGTGAAAAGACCTTGAACATGTAGGCTGTGGTGTCTGCGTGGATGTGCATCGGGCCTCTTGTGGTAGAGGACAAAATGGGATGGAAAGAGAAGGTAGGAAAATACTAAGAGCAATTGAATTATCTTTTTTATTAGCAAGTACACAACAAATAGTTTAGACTAAAAGTAGACAATAATTGAACGTTAGGAATTATAGGCAAATAGAAGAGTTTAAACCTGAATATGTAATATTTGAAAGAGTTTTTTTATTAAGTTACAAAACCATGCTGTCTAAATTAAATGAGATTTTGCCCCACCTTGTTGAGTCTGCATACGGGCATACAGAGTTGCACATACTTTAGGAAGTGACCCAAGCTCTAGTTGGATGCTTAGTAGAGTAGAAACCCATGTACAGATGTTTGGGTGCTTTCCAATAAAAATAAGCCATTTGCTTTTCTTCTCAGTACTGAAGAAGGATGAGCAAAAATATTAAAAGGCAAAGATAAACAGGCCTTGCCGAATTGTCTAAGACTGACTCCATTTAGGTCAAGGTCATATTATATATCTGTGTGGTTTTAATTATATTGTTTTCTAGTGAGCATTATGGGTGTGTCCGATTCCAATTTTAATTATTTCATATACTTTTTCAGTTGCCTGTGCTATAATAAAGCACATTCTTCAGCATTAAATCACTAAGAACTCCACCTAATTTCAGTGGGGATATTTTCTGAGGCTAAGCTAAATACTTGTACCTAATATCTCAGAAGCCAACAACAATCTGTGGATTAAAAGATAGCTTTTTTGTATAGAAGAAATGTCCTTTGTTTTGTCATACATTTGTTAAAAGAACTACTTGTAGTAAAACAGTGTATAGGAATTTATCATTTACACCATCAGAAGCAGTTTTCATTATTTCGAACAACTATAAAAATAAAAATTACAGGTTGAAATAAATAATGCATAAATTAATAGTTAAAACTAATGTAGTTGAGCCAAAAAAAAAAATCTTAACTATTCTGAAGATTCAGTATCATTGTACTTTTAAGGGTATTAATTTTGTGATAAGCATCATTAGGCCTCTTCATGAAAGTGATTTTACAACAGCTATAGTAAAGCAGGGTGATACTGTTTTGGATACATGTCCCTGCTCAAATCTCATGTTGAATTGCAGTCCCCCAATGTTGGAAGTGGGGCCTGGTGGGAGGTGATTAGATCGTAGGGGTGGATTTCTCATGAATGGTTCAGCACCATCCTCTTGATGCTGTCCTCACAATAATGAGTTATCACGGGATCTCGTTATTTAAAAGTATGTGACACCTTCCCCACTCTCTCCCCCTTGTTTTTGCTATGTGACTTGCAAGCTTCTGCTTCACCTTACACCATGATTGTAAGCTTCCAGAGGCTTCCCCAGAAGGAGATGCCAACTCCATGCTTCCTGTACAGCCTGCAGCACCGTGAGTTAATTTACCCTCTTTTCGTTATAAATTACACAGCCTCCTCTGGGTGCCGTGGCTCACGCCTGTAATCCCAGCACTTTGGGAGGCCAAGGCGGGTAGATCACGAGGTCAGGCATTTGAGACCAGCCTGGCCAACATGGTGAAACCCTATCTCTACTACAAATACAAACACTATCCAGGTGTGATGGTGGGCCCCTGTAACCTCAGCTACTCGGGAGGCTGAGGCAGGAGAATTGGTTGAACCCGGGAGGTGGAGGTTGCAGTGCACTGATATCATGCCACTGCACTCCAGCCTGGGTAACAGAGCAATACTCTGTTTCGGGAAAAAAAAAAAAAAAAAAAATTACCCAGTCTCAGGTATTTCTAGCAATGTGAGAATGGCCCAATACGTAGGGAGAGAGGCTAGGTTTGGAAAAGTTGTAGCTTCTCTTCAACCCTTGATATAAACTACAGATTTTTAAGTAGCTGTTATTTCAAAATGTATTTCTTGAAATGATACTGCCACATGGGTATATAAATGAGGTGCACTGCTTTGGAGGGCTCTACCATCATTATTATTCCAGCTATCTGAGTAGATACAAGCCTTGTTAAAGCATTAAATAATGAGGTCACACTTCAATAGCTAATTACAGCCTCTGTCTTCTGTTTTCTGTAAATGCATGTATGTGTGTGTTTCTAGCCCTACGGACATAATCAAATCTCCAGAAGAGTAGTCTAATCTATTACGGTAGCAAAACTAAAATCTTCAGAATTTTGTATTCTCATTTTCATATTTGGTATGGTTATTCATATAAATGGTTAGTTTAAAAGTCAAACAAAACATCTTTTCCACCATTACAAAAATCATTTAGATTACAGGGGAGTGTATCTCCATTTTGCATTAGAATAAAAAGTAACAAATAATATTATTTGCCAAGTCGACCTTTTAAAGTCTTTATTATCTAATACAAAGCAATATGGAAAAGAAATTTGATTTTCACTGAAATTCAACACACTCATCAAACCTTCAGTTTTGGTGAACCATCGATGTTATGTAAAAACTCTAAAATTTAGGATGATAGAAAGAAAATGAACCCTTATCATAAATTTACAATCATATTGTTTAGACTGCATGCAATGTATTTATGTATTTGTAGTGACTCAAAGGGTTACGAAAGACAGTGGTCGAATTGTCAACATTTCTCTAGTATTTATATAGTAAGACTGAAATAATGAGAGTGATTTATTGTTCTTGGATAGGACCCTGATTTTGAAAAAGATTAAATGGCCCCAGTTATAGCTAACATTGTACAGTTTAAGAATTTTCAGAAATAAGTGACTATAATAGTTTTTTTCTAAAAAGTAACAGCAAAGAAACCCAAATTTGTTGCATCAAATAATATGTTGAATCATTTAATTATATGAATTTTATTTAAAAATACCTGTTTAAGATAATAATGTTACTATTAGCAAAAATAAATTAAGGATTAAAAGTAAATTATAATGAAACCATAGAGATGCCATACTTGGTATATTGGAAAATCCCTTTGTAATTTTAAAAATTCTAATGTATTTTTGGTCACTTAATCTTTAAAATACTTAGAGAAATAGGGAGAATATTAAATTTTGGTTCTAATTTAGGAATAGCTTATTGGAATAAGACAGAATGCACTATAATATCTTGCTATTACTGGTAAAAGAAAAATGTTTATCTGGTCCATTTTGACTGTGTATTCATGACAACCAGTGTGGTGAATGTAGACCCCCGAACATTCAGTCATTTGGAGTCCTACAAATAATCTGTCCTGCTGATTCAGATACCAAGATACCATCTGGATATTTCCTTGTAAACATGATCCTTGTAATGAAAATAATGATGTTGATTTGTGCTTCTCCTCAACATGTATGTCTTAAGAAGGGGCAGAGATTGGTCTCTGCTCTAGGATGATTTCTTTACAATTGCCGTTGCTCTATTGATTGTTTTCACTTCATTTAAACTTAGAATATAGATTAGATCCGTGCATATAGTTGTTAATGACATTCTGTTAACAGCAGCAAGATAAAGTTGCCAGTACCATGGCAAGAATATTTTATTAATTGTCCAGTCTGGGCAACAGGCCAAGGTAAAACCAACAGGATAAATGGTTCATTGCCATTGCTTTCAAAATAAGATTATAGTACTGTTCTTTCCTTTTGAACATTGGCTCAATTCCCACTCTTTAATTAATCTGCAAGAGGCTGACACTATTGTCTTTCCTAATTTTCTTGTTTTGGAATTGCCTAATGGATTTCCTCTCTTATCACTGTACTCACATCCCATTATTCCTACTATGTTATTGCATATAATTTATACAAATTCTAATTGCATGTAATTCATTCAAATTCTTAGTTTTCCTGCCTTTATTTCAATTCCTTAATACTAAACTTTATGCTTACCTCACTCCTAGGTTCTTTCTTCATAATGCTAATCTACAGATATTAAGAGTTACACATACACACACACACACACACACACAGAGAGAGAGAGAGAGACAGAAAGAGAGAGAACAGAGAGAGGTCAGAAATGTGTATGTCACATTTTAGTCAAGAACTTAAATTTTTATCAGAAATGGTTCGGAGATTACAAGGTAAAAAAACATTTTACTAAGTTTTAAATGTATCTTGAAGCATGTTATCAGCCAAAGCAATGGGGTGCAACATTATAATGATGGTACACCGAAGTAAGAAATTGTTCATGAATGCATTTTCCCTAGACCTTCTGTGATACTACGTGGATTTCATTGTTTAGAAAGAGGCTTTTAAAAACTGTTGTGTTTTTGATTAAGCAACTTAAAACTAAGAGCTCATTTGTGCTTTGGATAGGAGCTTTGTTAAATAAAAACCAGTTCTTATTAACTTTATGACAAATGAACCTGAACAATATTATATCAAGGCATGTAAGCATAACTACAAAATGGCATATAATCAAATACACATCAATTAAAAATAAAACTTACATAACTAAAATATTTTACCTAAATGAAAAAATCTACATACAGATATTAATAGCATTGTTCAATGTTATCTGTAAAAAAGCTGAATATGCTTATGATATAGAAGTTTGTTATGCACCCAACCTAAATAGATGTCATGATTTAAATGTTGACATGGTGTCCATTTATTTTGAGTCTATAATTAGAAAATGTTAGTAACATGACTATTTACTAATGGAAAAAAAACAAAACTTTGTTTGGTCAAACATAAACCACAAAGAAGCCTTTTCAGTGTCCTGAGATATGAAATGATACATAAATCTATAACAAGTCTAAGTACATGATATTTTCTGTTTTTGAAAAGTAAGATAATTTAATAAAAAACTTGTGACCAATGGCCGTGACATGGACTATTTTTAAAAAAAGAACTAAATCTACCAACACATCTAATTATTCAGGAAATAATTTTGTCTTTCCTTAGAAAAAGTTTATGGTAGTTAAGCTGTAATTTTTCCTATAAACAAGCATTTAAGGAAATGACCAGAAAAACATCTTATATTCTTTTAACATTCCAATGAGGAGTCCATAGTCCCAAGGGAGTAGAAATGTTGTTACTAATAAAGTTAGTATAATGCTTTCAATACTAATGTGTCAGTGTCAATATGTATGCTAGATATGTTTCAGTAAACAGTGCAAAGGCTAAGATTTATTTTTGCATACATGCGATGAAAAGATGATTCTTATAATAATTTGGAACTTCCTAGAATAATAATATCTTTACTTAAAAACATTCCACTCTAAATTTATAAACCTAAAATGTTTGGGAGAATTCATAAGAACACCAGTCAACATTGATACACTTGACTAATTACATCTCTATAAGTTAATAAGATTCAGTCCATAAGCCATACTTTAAAAATAGACCTTGTTATTCTGTAGTGGAAACACACATACACAATCAACATAATTACCTAAGATAAATTTATCTTCTGAGCACACGAGAAAAGTTTAGAAATTTCCTAAACCCTATTCAAATGATAATATTTGCTAACATAGCTGAGGTGGGTCTTCAGGCTGCTGTGGCATCTTAATATAAATCATGATGGCATTGAGTAAAGTATTAAATATTCTTTGAAGGATATTTTTTAGCTGTTTCCCTAGTGTGTCTATCAGAGTCTAGCCCTAATCAGAATCTGACATTCCTCAGGGGATTAGACTAGTTATTTTAGGCACAAAACTTATCATAGTTTATATCAGAAAATTTAGAACATAAACTAAATATCTGTAGAAAAGCTTGAGTGGATTCAGACATCATTTTCAAGGAAAAAATAAAAAGCAGTTCTATGTAAAGGCATCTCTTGCAATCAATTCTATAGTAAGGTGGGATAGGAGCTTAAAGGAAAGGATGGAGACATGACTGCTAAATCTTTATGATGGAATATCAGCAATGCTTCTCACACACCTAGGGACCCAAAAGGAATAAAATCTCACTTGTTTATTAATGCCTTAATTTAAATTTAAAATTAAGTTTATTAATTTTCTGGAATTAATTACTGTTTTAAACTGCTTTATGGAGCAACACAGTTTCCTTTTTAGTTGATGCATCTTCACTTTGATGATTCTTATTGATGAAACAAAATTAAAAAAAAACTTGGAGGAAACACTGGAGAAGTCCAGATGTACTTTTGCAATAAATAGAAAAAGATATTTTAACCAAATGTTCTTTTATTTAAACCATTTTATAGATATGCAACTTCAATGGGACAACTTATGCAGTGTTTCCCCAACTTTTGTTTTTTCCTAATAAGGATCCTGTTGAATAATATTTCAATGTCTCCCAGAATTCTATCCTAGGGGAAGAAAAACATCTCCTCAGATCAAGTTGAACAAATTCCCTGTTAGAAATGAGAATATAATAATATCAGATGGGGCTTTTTGTTTGTTTGCAAGTGTAACAGATGTCAAATTCAAGCTAACCTTGGCACCAAAAAATGACTTATTGGTTTAAAAGTAAGCTGAAGACACTGAGGCAGCTCACAGCGTCAATAGCTTAGATGCAAGGACTGGTCTTCAAAGGGCTGAAGTAGGATAACCTCTTATCCAGTGCTCTGCCTTTCTCCCTCTCATGCTCTTAGTTTCTTTTTCTCTCAGATTAAAAAACAAACAAACAATCTTGGCCTGTCTTTTCCTGTTCACACCTCATCCTCTTAAAGCAAACTGACTTCCCCTGGTGTCTGTCGATTATGCTCTTTGCAGCCCAAATTTAACAACTCAGTGGGCAAGAAGTGCTGGCATTGCCCAGAGTCAGTGTAACTATTGCAAGGATAAATGCTGATTCCCTTAACATTTCCATTTCTTGACCTAATTGTTGTTACTAGAAGGATAGAAAACTGTGAAGAGTCAAAACTAGGTCATATGTGGTCAAAGGACAGGGTCTTCTAAGAGAAGGAAAGCTGACAAGAGGCAGTAGCTACTGCATTCTATTAATTACAAACTGAGATGTATCCTTTTGTCAAGAAGCTCAGAATTAAATGGATGCCTTCCCTTCAAGAATAGTCTTATCCTAGGTCCCCCGTATCTATATTCCTATTTGTTTTAACCTTTCATGTTAAATAATGATTATATTTCTTAAACATGTTTAATACTATAAGTCACTTCAAAATTACTTTGGAGATAGATAGTATATATTACAAAAATGTAATAAATCAAATGCCACTGGGTTTCTAGTAGATCAAAGCATTATCTATTTTAGAAAAGTTAAATGAAGTATAGTAGTTTTATCTTAGCAAATGTAGACAGCTATTCATGCAAAGAATGTGGCTAAAAATATAAAGGACTTTACAATCTATTGGCGCTGCCCACTGGGTGACTTAAACAGTAGTTAAACTAGATTCAGCTGTGACATTAATTGTTGATGCCATATAAAAATAACTCCTGGATGTGATTTAATCTTCTTGCTTCTGGAAATACTTGAACTAATTTATAAACACTAGAGGTGACTGAACATAGGCAGTGACCTAGTATTATGAGATATTGCCAAATCATAATGAAGTTTCCAGAGAATGCAATGAGAAACAATGTATAACATTTCTTAGCCATTATATTTTTAAAATGATATGTTTGGATGTAGGTTGTCATACACTTGGGTGAAGTTTATCAGTGGATAATAAAGATGTTAAATGTAAACAGTGAATGATAGTAACATATAAGGCTTTTTAAGAGTGCTAAGAAGACATATTAAAGGTATCAGCTGAACTCTGGTTTCTACAAAAATGTTTTTCAACTTAACTCCCCACTGTCCCTGGACATAGTGTATGGAAGGATATGACCTGAGAGTTAGGATTTCTATCAAACCACTCACTCAGAAATGAAAGAGATGGCCTGATAAATATATTATTCACTGCCTACAGTGAAAAAATTCATTTGATATCCCAGCTCTACCAGGAACAAATTGCTTTCCACTTGTAAAAGCCACCCATGAAATCCTGGAAGCCTTCTCAAAATGTGTGTGTCTCTAAAATTGTTACTGGGATGATCAAATCTCCATTCCTTCAGAATTCTTTCTTGGTTCTCCAATTTCTGGAATTTCAATCAAGTGATACCAAAGGGGATTAGTCCCTCCTGACTTTTCCAAAGAGGACCTTTTGTTTTCACTGAAAGATTCTAAAATTCTATACAAAATCTGTTATTGATGCTAAAGAATTAACCAAGGGACAATTTCAAGCTTGAATGTGGGTTGAGCCAGGTGGTGTAGGAAACTGAATAATGGTCACCTACAGATATGAAGTCCTAATCCCTGGAACTTGTAAATGTTACCTTATTTAGAAAATGGGTCCTTGGGCCGGGTGCAGTGGCTCACGCCTGTAATCCCAGCACTTTGGGAGGCCAAGGCAGGTGGCTCACCTGAGGTCAGGAGTTCAAGACCAGCCTGGCCAACACGGTGAAACCCCATCTCTACTAAAAATACAAAAATTAGCTGGGTGTGGTGGTGGGTGCCTGCAATCTCAGCTACTCAGGAGGCTGAAGCGGGAGAATTGCTGGAACCTGGGAGGCAGAGGTTGCAGTGAGCCTAGAGCACGCCATTGCACTCCAGCCCAGGGGACAACAGTGAGACTCCGTCTCAGAAAAAAAAAAAAAAAAAAAAAAAAAAAAGAAAGAAAATAGGTCTTTTCAGATGTAACCAAATTAAGCAAATTAAGGATCTTAAACTGAGGAAATTTCTCTGGATAGTCTGATGGGTCCTGAATCCAATGGCAAGTGTCCTTATAAGAGACACACAGAAGAGAGACACACAGAGGAGGACGAGGCAATGTGACCACAGCGGCAGAAATTGGAACCCCAAGTCAAGGAACACTTGACACCACCAGAAGCTGGAAGGGACAAGGATCAGAATCTCCCATATGCCCTCTGGAGGGAATATAGCCTGCTGACACCTTAATTTTGGACATCTGGCTTCCAGAACTGTAAAAAGAATAAATTTCTGTTGTTTTATGTTACCCAGCTTGTGGTAATTTGTTATGGCAGTCCTAGGAAACAAATATACAGATTCTTACGGTCCTAGGAAACAAATAAAACTAAACTACAGTGGCCAAAGGAAATTTTTCTTGCAGATCCTACTGTGCATGTATATTTGTGGGGAATTGGAGATTTTTTAAGCCTTCAACTATGGGTCTTTACCCATGATTTTGGGAGTTGTCTGGGATTAGTTAGACATTTCTCAATTGGGTAACATCTATTAATAATTATAGTTTATAAAACTCTTTCTAGTAAACAGAAATGCATGGGGAAAACATCTATCCTATTGGAATCTGTACATCTTCCTAATACTTTGGAGGATGCTGGCTTAATTTTTGGTTGGACGAAGGAATTTGTTTTCTGTTCTTGCTAGGGGTTTGAGATCTAGAGACCTTTTCTCTTGTGGGCTCCTGTGGCTTTCTTGTCCACCATCATTGCACTTGCTGCATTATATTACAATATCTGCATATATATATATAGGTTTTCCTTAATGTATTACTCACTCGGAGGGCCACAATTTATTCATTTTTGCATCCTAGTATAGTCCTTGACAACCAATAGGTGTTCAGTAAGTGATGACTAAATAAATTAATACATGATGACAGATATTGAGGCTTTTATTTTTCAGATTTGGAGGCACAATTTAGTAACACTCCTGAATCCTATAGAACAGTCAAGGAAAATACATTTGGTTATCATTATCTAATGGCTCTTCCCAGTATAGCTCTGGGTACTGAGAACTTCCTTGATCTAACTTACTGAAGCTTCTTCTCATTTATCCACTTTATTATTCAAACAGCTCTGAAGATTTCTGGCTGGACTTGGCCATTTGTGTGTGGATACAGCAGGTCTGATTATGCAGTTCTTCCTAGTCCCATCCTTCCTTTCAGCTTAGTTTCCAACCCTGAACTCTACCACGAGGACATCAGATATGGGGGACTGACCACAGCTAAGTTCCTGTCTTTTGGCCACAGTGATTGAATTCTGTTTATCTGTAGCTAAGGTTCATTATTAACATAGCAGTCTAAATAGAGGAAAAAGGATAAAGAGAGAGAGGAGAAATTGTTTTTGAGGTAAGTTGGTTCTTTTCCCAGTTTTCTAAGTTAGTCCAAGCTGGTAGTCCAGCCCCACGTTGAACACATAGGTAACCAAGCGACTTCTAAATAAATGAGTCATAGTATCTAGAAGAAAAAAAATTGCAAAGCTTATTTTTAAAACTTGATAAAACTGAGATAGAGAGAATTCAAGTGATTTGCTCAAGATCGTACCAATAGCTAGATGCAAAGCTGAGACCAGGACCTAGATATCTGCACTCAGAATCCACTTTTTATTATGACTTTTGTTATTTAATATATAGCTTTATTTTTTGTAAAATTGATACTGTTACAGTAGAAATAAGCTCACATGTCATACAAAAGTACCAACAGAAGTGTGAAGCTTAGAGGATATCTCAACATTTCCAAGTAACTATTCTTGGTGAGTATATTTTGAGGTATTTTGCAGCCACACACATATATATGCAAACTCTACTTGCTGTCCTGTAATCTCTTTTTATCTTCTCTCAACATGTCATATGATTTCTTTCTGTGCCATTAAACATACTCAGTAATTCTCAGTACTATATAGTGTTGCATTGTTCATTTATATCCTACTTTATCCCCAGTTTTGAAGATTTCCATTGTTTCCTAATTTTAGCTTTGAGGCACAATAAAATAATTATAATCTTGTTCCATGATGTATTCTGCATCAATTCTACTGACTTTACCACCTATATCTTCCATGGTAAGGAGCTTTCTGATTACTTTCCTGTCTCCTATGTGTATATGGCCTATGGTCTGAAGCCTGCTTTGTGGTCTTGGGCAAGTCATTAAAATATCCTGCGCCTTAGTTTTCTCATCTGTAAATAAAGATAATACCACTTGCTTCACAGGACTACAGTGATGATTTTTAAAAGATAACATAAAATATATGAAGTAGTGCTTAGCCCATAATACTCAATGGATGTTATCTAGTAGGAATGGGGAGGAGTCAGGTAGTTATGGTCTCAATTCCAAGGGACCAACAGAGATCTGTGCAAAAGTATTCTTTAGTGATGACATTACATGCATCGACTTGAATGTGTGCAGCTGAAAGCTGATTGAAACTGTGGAAATTTTATCTGATTTATGACACATTCTGGATAACTCATACTCTTTCTTTCTATGAAGGCAAAAACTATGTCCTTTTGCTTATTGTTATATCCCCAGTAACTAACAGATTGCCTGGTTCATAATAATAATAGCAATAACAACAACAACATAAAGACAATGAGTAGCTAACATTTGTTGAGTAGAAACTTAAGAAGTTCCTGGAAGTTCTGAAACATGAACAGAAGCAGGTCAAAGAGGTTAAGAACATTGACCACTGGCTCATCAAGGTACACAGTGACAGTGAGGAGCTCCATCTGAAACTCAGTATTGGAGTTTGGATGAGATCTTTCTATGTGGTAGCACTGTCCATATCCTTGATATTTCTCTGGGAGTTTCTGTCTAAGAAGATCCCCATGTAAGCCACTGGGCTGAAGAACACTACTGAACATTGAGGTGTTGTTAGAATAATGACTGAAAAGGCTGGAGAAAGTCTCAATTCCTTAGAAAAGAGGGAATAATCTGGTAACAGTGATGAGGCAAGGGACACTGGTGCTCCTACACATCATATCTTTATCATTGCTAGAAATAACAACAAAAAAGAGTTTGGAGATAATTCCAATCAATGTCACTACCAAATACAACTATAGGAATGTTAGAAAAACACAAATTTCAAAATGGGAACAGCATTTTTGGATATACATGTATACTCTCCAAACTGAATTTAGAGGTGCTAAAAAACTCAAAATATTACATCATAGCTTTAATTTTCATGATATTTTGTAGCAGCACTGAACAAATGAACATTCTTTCAGTGGAAAATAACATTGCCAATGTTGAGATGAAACATTTAATAAAAAAGCTTCTGTCTTTAAAGATTATTTGTCAATTTCAGCAGTAGTTTTAGCTATCATTAGAAAAGAAGGTCTTCATGGTCTGTCTTCCAATTGGTATATTTTTGTGAATACAGGAAGTCTGACATAACATTGTTTCCTGATTCTAATCATAGATTATATGTAATACTTAGGCATAAATATGCTCAGTGATAATTCTGAACGTTTTGGTAAAGTATATATTTTTTTCATTTTTCTCTTCTACCCACAACTACTTGTTTGTGACCCCAGTCTTCTTTTACTTATGTCCTTACTTTTGCTTAAAATATTTTAATGATTTTTTTCTTACATTTACTTAAAAAAAGCAAAGCTATATTATCCAGGGAGGGTGAATATCATTTATTATTTTTTATTTTTATAAATGAATTTTTTATCTCTTAAAACTTGCATGGTTCTGTCAAAAACTCTCCTCTGGCAATTTGCCATTTTCAAAGCTTCATTCCATTGATTTCAGTTTATACTTGTTGAATTAATAATCTATGTTTACTGAAGAAAATTTAAGTAGAAATGCATGTATATAGAACCATAGCACATTCAAATCATTGAGAATGATATACAACTAATGTGTACGTTAGATTCAATATTGTTGAAATTGCCAATCCTGCTACAAAATGACAACTAGATACATTTCACCCTAATATGAATATACCCTCTGAAAAATACCTTTTCTATAATGACTGTTAAATAAAAAAAGATTGTGTGAAATACGATAGGCAAACTTGTAAATGAGTTATTGATTTAATGTGCCTGAAGTGAAAATTATTTTCCATAAAATTATTATCTACATAAAACTTATTTCCAGACATAGTTCTTCAACTTCTCAAATGCTGAAACACAAATAATGAATGATAAACGTCATGAAACTGGCCATTTGGATTGAATGAAACATTTTATTTTAATAAGCCAATGTTAACTACACCATATGTTGTATTGATGACTATTTAAAGAATTAACTTCTTGATAAAATTTGAATGATGCTACAAAAATTAATTGACTTGAATAAAACACTTTATTTTAATAGAAAAGTTTAATGTCATGGGTCTAACTGTGCTCATACTTTAAAGTAAATTAATTTTTATAATATCATTAAAATGTTCTCAAGGAAGAGAGTTCTTTAAACTGCCATTGATACCCCTACACCTGTTCCACCCACATCAAACAAAAATGGAACAGGGTTGGGTGGAATCGGTCAAATGCCTAGAAGAGGAAGAACTGAACTGTCAAGTAGTCAGGTTAATATGAAATCATTCAATGTGAGCTCTGAATGGTTGAGAAAGAGAAAAGAGTACTGCTCTAGTAGTTGGGTAAGGGATTTGGGTTTTTAGCCTCTTTTATTACCAACTAAGTGGTTTTGGACAAGACATTCTTAACCTTGCTGAGTAACAAAAGTGAAGGGATTAGGTAATAAACAATAGATTATACAGTCATCCCTCTGTATATGTACAGGATTGGCGTCAGGTCCCTTGCATATAACAAAATCCTTGCATACTCAAATGCCACAATTAGCCTTGTGGAACTCGTGTTATACCAAAGTTTGATCCTCTGTGTACTCGGGTTTCTCATCTTGTAAATGCTGTATTTTCCATCGGTGCTTTGTTTAACAAAATCTACATAGGAGTGCGCAACTGCAGTCCAAACCCATGCTGTTCAAGGGTCAACTGTGTATAAAGTCTGTGTGGGGAAAGAAAAGGTGTCATGCTAGCTTAATATTTATTTTTTTTTAACAAGACAGTTAATGTATATTAAGCGCAAGCAAAGTCTCAGGTCCTGTGTAGTGAGCCACTTCCCTTTCTTAGAGCCAGGCTTACTTTGTGTTCTTCATTACTATAAAATACAATTCTGCCATTATTTATATATATTAAATAATTTTAATCGGTCAGAATGGACTAAGCACTTAGGTATCACTATCTAACATTTTAACTACTTTTAAGAAGTTGTTCTCCACTCAGGTGGCATTGAATCACTGCATAACCTAATTGTAAAAGAGAAGCGCACCTCATTTCTACATAATTCTATGTTGAAGTGAAATGGTATCAGCTAGAAACACAAATACCTGATGAAAACTATTCATCCCATCTTCTAATTACTGTCAGGAAATAAATAAAAACACTTGATGTTAACCTCACGAAGGCAAATTACTTTCCCTACCACCTCCCACATGTAAGTTCCAAGTTGGTTTTTAAACTGACAAAAAAACTTTATGTTGTTTTATTCCATGGCAGGTTTTAAGCCAAATCTCAAACACACACACCCAAACACACACACACACACACACACACACACACACACACACACACACACACACACATCATGCTCACACACATACACACGTGGAAAGTGAAAGGGATTTAGTTATTCTAAATTCTAGGAAAAATCATTAAATTATTTATTTTGAAGTTTATTTAATTGATTAAATTGTATAATAAATATACTCGTTACCTCAATCACAGAATGATTTATTGTTAAAACTTCATAGATTTTAGGCTGGGTGCCGTGGCTCACGCTTGTAATCCCAGCACTTTGGGAGGCCAAGGCGGGCGGATCACAAGGTCAGGAGATCGAGACCACAGTGAAACCCCGTCTCTACTAAAAATACAAAAAATTAGCCGGGCGTGGTGGCGGGCGCCTGTAGTCCCAGCTTCTCAGAGAGGCTGGGGCAGGAGAATGGCGTGAACCCGGGAGGCGGAGCTTGCAGTGAGCCGAGATCACGCCACTGCACTCCAGCCTGGGTGACAGAGCAAGACTCTTATCTCAAAAAAAAAAAAAAAAAAAAAAAACTTAATAGATTTTAACTTTCTCTCATGATAATAACTATGGTAAATTATTTGCAGCGATCCATGATAATTCCTCCTATTTTTGTTTTGTTTTGTTTTTGAGATGGAGTTTCGCTGTGTCGCCCAAGCTGGAGTGCAGTGGCGCGATCTCTGCTCACTGCAAGCTCCGCCTCCCGGGTTCACGCCATTCTCCTGCCTCAGCCTCCACCACCACGCCCGGCTAATTTTTTTGTATTTTTAGTAGAGACGGGGTTTCGCTGTGTTAGCCAGGATGGTCACGATCTCCTGACCTCGTGATCCGCCTGCCTCAGCCTCCCAAAGTGCTGGGATTACAGGCGTGAGCCACCTCGCCTGGCCAATTCCTCCTATTTCTATACTCACAATCTTTGCCATGTAACTTAGCCGCTCTTCCTATTAAGAAGTAGAGTCTGCTCCTTGCTTTAAGTCCAGGTTGGCATTGTGACTTGCTTTGACAAATAGAATGTGGCAGAAATTATTTTGCGATTTCTAAGCCTCAAGAGACCTTGCAACTTCCACTCTTTGCCTCTGAAAACACTGAAGCCACAATGTGAGGAAGTTCAGATTCATCTGTTGAAGTTAGCATAGCCCAGCTGACAAGTACGACCCCCTGCCAGACATATGAGGTGGGCATCTTGCACCATTCAGTCCCAGCTGGCTACAGAAACGAACCTGGATGAGACCAATAGAAGAACCACTCAGTTGAGCTCAGCCCAAATTTCTCATCAGAAAATCATGAGCAAATGCAATAGTTGTTGTTTTAAGCCATGACAGTTTGAGGTCATTTATTATAAAGTAATATAAAACTCATTCATTGACATGTTAATGAATAAGAGAAAAGTTGCTCACGCCTGTAATCCCAGCACTTTGGGAGGCTGAGGCGGGTGGATCACGAGGTCAGGAGATCGAGACCATCCTGGCTAGCATGGTGAAACCCCGTCTCTACTAAAAATACAAAAAATTAGCCGGGCGTGGTGGCGGGTGCCTGTAGTCCCAGCTACTCGGGAGGCTGAGGCAGGAGAATGGCGTGAACCCGGGAGGCGGAGCTTGCAGTGAGCGGAGATCGCGCCACTGCACTCCAGCCTGGGTGACAGAGCGAGACTCCGTCTCAAAAAAAAAAAAAAAAAAAAAAAAAAAAGTCAAATGATTTCATAGGTGAAAGAACATTATTTCGTTAATTTATCCTGAAACTCTTTGCCTCTTACAGGCAACTGCTTAATAGGGGCAAAAATAAATAAATAAATAAATAAAGCAAAAATATATCTTTTTTGTTTAGTAGTCCCAAGGTATGAAAAGCTGAAGATTTATTTAAAATATGAATATATATATTCTACTAAAGAGATAATTTTGTCCTTTCTTTTTACCTGAAACAGTCAAGTAAAGATTCCACTTTTCTGCTCTTTGTTTTTTAGGAACCTCTTTTTGTTTTGCTTGTTGACATTTAAAAAAAAAAAATCACTCTTGAAACTTACTAAGCAAAATGCTCCATTTGGCAAATTTCCCAGAACAATATCTATAAATGCATGTTTAGGCTACAAACTACAGTTTACTTGGCACCAGATAATTTGTCATACCTTCCCCCACTGTACTCATTTGTCTTCAAACATTAGTTAGATATATGTAAATAATCACCAAATACAACTTTTGAATAGACAGCATAAAAAGGAGGTGAGGAGGAAAAAAAAGAAAACAAACTTTGAAACCTTCCTTAGCTGACTCCTACGGAGAGAAAAGCAGTGGGAGAGAGCATATAGATATAGATACAGATATGAATATGTAGATGTGTGATTACATATATAAATGAAATTTATATTTGCAAAAGCAGCACATAGTCAACATGTGAACTGATAAATGCTGGCATGGAAATTGCTAAGATTTCTGGAGAAAAAATAATAAATATTCTTTTTGCATGTAATGCTAAAATAAATTCCATGTGAATATGAATTGTCCAAGAAAGAAAAATGTTAGAAGAAAGTAAATTTGGGAAAAAATTCTCAAATAAAGTACAAAAATGATAAAGAAAAAAGCAAAAATATTAATTTATATAAGCATAATTAAATGGCAAATAGTTTGTATAGAATGTCACTCTTTCAATAATTTCTTTATATTTTAATATCTGACAAAGCTATCAGTACTCATTACTCTTTTGTGGTATTTCTGGGTTTACTCTTGTTATTTTTTTTCCTATGTTAATTTCAGAATCATATTGTTAGAAAGCACCATCAACGAAAGAACTATTAGTATTTTTGTTGGAATTGCATTCAGTGTATTACTTTGCCTAGGAAGAATTGACATATTTATAATGGTCCTTAATTATAATTTATAATTCTGCTTACCAAAAATCACGTATTCCAAGCTACCATTGTGTTACTCAGTAATAACTTAAAGTTTTATTTGTGCTTTTTTTTAAAATGTTGATCTTGGCATTTCTTATTTGGTTTATTCATAGATATTTGGGGTTTTTTGGTAATATCTTAAATTTGATCTTTATCATTTCTTCTAAGTGGTTGTTCTTTCAGAAACTCATTTGACAAATACTCATTGAGCATTTATTAAGTTCCAGTCACTGTCTTAGGAACCAGAGATACAAAAGTGAACAAAGCAGACAGAAATCCTTGACTTTATGTCATGGTGAGGGAGATAGAAAATACTCAAGATTTATAATACTAGTATGTTAGTATGTAAATATATTAGATAAAAGGAAGTGCTGAAAAGTGACAAATGGAGGTAAAAAGTGTCAAGATGTTAATCTGAAATTTTGAAATTTTAGATATGAACAAGAAAGACCTCACTGAACTGACACATAAAAAGCTTAACAAAAGGTGGAAGCAAGTCACATGCTTATCTGGGGTGGGGCATCCCAAGAAAATAATACGACTCAGGCCCTGTGGTGGAACGTGGCTTATGTACTCAGGAATAGAGAGGAGAGGAGAACTGGGGAGATCAAAGAAGAAGGGCATAGAGCTATCAAGGTGAGAGGGAGGCTGCAGTTTGCTTGGAGCCTTGTAAAAATTGTGTATGTACACACATATATACATATATATGAATATATAAATATAAATGTACATATTTAAATATGTTATACTTCAATTGAATGTATATGTATTTGTATACTTTTTGAAGTTTGAATTGATTGATTATTTTTATGGCCTAATATGTAGGCAATTTTTGTGAATATTTTAAAAGCAGGCTGTATTTTCCATTTTTACCAAAGAGACAGTTTTCTATTTTCTCTGTAGAATTTATGAAATATATAGATAGATAGGCAGATAGGCAAATGGGAAGATAGAGCTATGATATGTGATAGACGGATGGGCAGATAGAAAATTACTTCATTAAATGTTAAATGTCTTTAACATCTTTATTGTTTATTCACACTGTAATAAAATGAGAGTAGTAACTAATGTTTTTATTATACCACTTTCTATTTCTACTTGCATCATCTATAATTTCTGTTTTATAGATGCTACTAGTATCATATTTGGTGCATAAATATATATAACTGTCTATTTTCAATGTGAATGGTTCTCTTTATCATTATGAAGTGCCCATTGGACTGATATTAAGATTGCAACTCCTATATTTTTTTGTTTGTATATTTGCATTTGTTGGCATACCTTTGCCCATCCCTTTTTAATTTAATTTTTTTAACATTTCTAAATCTCTTTTTTTGTTAAGTGACTATCCAGTATAAAGAAAAATGTTAGGTGTTTGTTTGTTTGTTTGTTTGTTTTTGTCTGATACCAAATCTGAGACTAATTCTTCTCCCATAGTGTTTCCAGTTACCCTTTGGTTGGCTGAAGTTCATTCTATTGAAGTTCACGGGAATAATATTTCCTTGGATATTACATATGCAAAAATTCTCTGCATGCAGTATTTATACTAGCATGACAACTTGATTAGGTATAAATCTCACATCTACTTCTACCATTAACAGAATGTTGGTGCCTCTTCAAAATTAATATGTTGAAACCTCATCCCTGATGTGAAGGTATTAGGATGTAGGGTCTTCGGGAGGTAGTTAGGTCACAAGGGTAAAGCCCTCGTGAATGGGATTAGTGCCCTTCTAAAACAAGACCCCAGAAAGCTCCCCTGTTCCTCCTGCTATATGAAGACACAGCAAGAAGGTACTGTCTATGAATCAGGAGGAGAGGCCTCACCAAAAAATGAATCTGATCGCATGTTGATCTTAGACTTGGCAACCTCTAGAACTTTGGGACATAAATTCCTATTGTTTATAAACCAACGAGTATGGCACTCTCTTTTAGGATTCTAAAGGGACTAAGGCAATTTCCTTTGAGGGTCTTGTAGGTTCTCTTGCAATAAATGTTACTCTTGCAAAGTCTGTGGACAGCCTGAATTTTCTCAACACATAGATGCTTGATGTTTTTTGCCTGCCTGTCCAAAGAATTTGTTCTCTACATTTGATGTCCAATATATTTACTAGTTCAAGCCTCAATATCAATTTTGGAGGTTAAATTTGCAGTATATGGTGCCAAGTGCATCCTTATATTTAGGTTCAAGTTTTTTGAATTGTTAAACTCTTAAGCTCTGCATTAGCTACTATATTTTGTTGGATCATATGAATAGAAGACAAATCTTCAAGTCTGAACAAACAAAACACCTTGATAACTTCAGGGCTGATATGATACTGTCTAACTCATTATTACCATTAATTACCCCTGAAACTACTGAGATTGATATATGCTATGTAATTGAGCCTTATTCCTGGCAGACCATGTCAAACTCAAACCTTTACCATCAGAGTGAACAGGGAACCTACAGAATGGGAGAAAATTTTTGCAACCTACTCATCTGACAAAGGGCTAATATATAGAGTCTACAAAGAACTCAAACAAGTTTACAAGAAAAAAACAACCACATCACAAAGTGGGCAAAGGATATGAACAGACATTTCTCAAAAGAAGACATTTATGCAGCCAACAGACACATGAAAAAATGCTCATCATCGCTGGCCATCAGAGAAATGCAAATCGAAACCACAATGAGATACCATCTCACACCAGTTAGAATGGTGATCATTAAAAAGTCAGGAAACAATAGGTGCTGGAGAGGATGTGGAGAAATAGGAACACTTTTACACTGTTGGTGGGACTGTAAACTCGTTCAACCATTGTGGAAGACAGTGTGGCGATTCCTCGGGGATCTTGAACTAGAAATACCATTTGACCCAGCCATCCCATTACTGGGTATATACCCAAAGGATTATAAATCATTCTGCTATAAAGACACATGCACACATGTTTATTGTGGCACTATTCACAATAGGAAAGACTTGGAACCAACTCAAATGTCCAACAACGATAGACTGGATTAAGAAAATGTGGCACATATACACCATGGAATACTATGCAGCCATAAAAAACGATGAGTTCATGTCCTTTGTAGGGACATGGATGAAGCTGGAAACCATCATTCTCAGCAAACTATCACAAGGACAAAAAACCAAACACCACATGTTCTCATTCATAGGTGGGAATTGAACAATGAGAACACTTGGACACAGGATGGGGAACATCACACACCGGGGCCTATTGTGGGGTGGGGACAGTGGGGAGGGATAGCATTAGGAGATATACCTAATGTAAATGATGAGTTAATGGGTGCAGCACACCAACATGGCACATGTATACATGTGTAACCTGCACGTTGTGCACATGTACCCTAGAACTTAAAATATAATAAACACTTATTAAAAAAAAGAAAAGCCAGAGAAGCTCACCTGGAAAAAAAAATCACATAAATTCCAGAGGAGATTTGCATGGTTGCTGCTTGAATACCTTTCCTGTATGTAACTGTTATATTTTGAAGAATGAGATTTATCCTGATGTGTCTGAATTCACGTTATAATGAGTTGCATTAACCTGGGCTCATAATTTTGGTTTTATAACAGCAGTGCTATGTACTGAAGACAGTCTTGTAGGTAACGGTAATCATATGCCATTTCCTAAACCTGTAGCCTTTTCGCTTTTAAAGGTATAGTTCCTCCCACTCCCAATAGGTTAAGAAGTAGATCCTAATAACAAAATGATGAGTCTAGAAAGGAGACCTATTTGAAACAATCAGTGAGGCCCTATTTATCTACAAAGGAATATATAAAACATTGTATACTCACACGCTATAATTTTGACTTTCTTTTTTCTCTTTTCCAGTCTTATCTCTTCTGCTTTGCCTTCTCCCTCACTTGGGAACTGTACTTGATGAGTTGGGGTCCAGGCTACATATCCTGGCTCAGTGTCATATATACCTCAACAGCCCATGAGTCACTCTCTTGTTTCTTGGAAAGAGAAGGCTGGCTTGTTTAACTGTCAACTTGGTGAACTCCCACGGTTCCCCAGAGCATTAGCTGAAAGAAAATCTCTTTGCAACAACCATTCCCTAGCCAACACTAACATAATGGAGAGCATGTAAACATTTGGCTGGACTGATTGTTACAGGGGTTGAAGCAAAGCAAGAGTGGCTTTCACTCAGACAATGGAATCTTCACTCTATATGCAAATTTCCTGGCTTCCATTTCTGGGACTGTTCACACTTCAGAGTGTGCAGTCTCAAAATGTGCTAATGCTCCTCACAAGGCCCAGAGCACAGAACTCTCTAGTCACTACCACAGGACTTCAATTTCACTGACTTTAGGTGACCTGTGCTTCAAAGCAAGAGCTAAACCCTAGAGCTGGATTTCTTAGGAGTTCTTTGCTGTACACCCCTCCCTTTCAAGACTCTCCTAAATGGGTTTAATTTCAACTTTACCGTGGCTTTTGGCAAAGCAAGTGAACATTAGGGATCTCAAAAATATGTAGTTAATTATATATTACTGCAAAGTACTATGCTGAGGAATGATCATAATGTCTTCCAAACTGTGTACCACCGTTTGAACATAACAGTAGAAAACATGTAAAAACACATGGATGCGAGAGAGTGATGCCAGGTTTGGCTTTTGTGTTGTCATCAATCTTTTAATGTAAAAATATAACACAAAAATATTGTGATTGAAACTTTTAAATTTCATGTTTTTCTTTCTCCCAGTAGTAAACTGTCGATGTTGAGAAAGTGTCCAATTTTGTTTAAAGATAAACTGCCACAAACTTACCAGCACAGTCAGATTCTGACTCTGTCATCTGCTTTGACAGCAGAGGTCTAAATCCAAAATGATAAAGTGCTTCTTTTTCATCTTCTGGCTGTAATTGTAAGTGATAATAACTGAATGCTACTCATATTACAGTGAGTGTCTATATGTATATTTTCTTTAGTTCTTTGGACATAAATATCCCTTAACTCCAGGGATTTTGCAAATGTCTTTATAAATGTATTAGATTTTGTTTTATATGTAGTTACAGAAATCTTGAGGTGGTGTTTATATAATTAAAAATATTTTATTGTAAGGGGAATATTTACGTGACTCAGATGTTTCCACAGTTATTAGATATCATGGGGAAGAATCCAAATGGCTGAGAATATGTTTTAATAAAACATGTAGTGTTTGTTATGAGGAACAGGAATTTTCAAATATTAAATTTGTATCACTTAAATATGCTGAATATAAAATTATTAGCTTTATTCTGTAAGTGAATAAATATTTCATAAGGTTCTATCATGTGCCAGATACTTGGAAGAGTGCTAAAGAATCAATGATCTGAGCTACCATATGTACTGAGAATGGATTATCTTATAAGAATTCTTATAAGGCCAATATCCCTGATGAACATTGATGCAAAAATCCTCAATAAAATACTGGCAAACCGAATCCAGCAGCACACCAAAAAGCTTATTCAGCACAATCAAGTTGGTTTCATCCCTGGGATGCAAGGCTGGTGCAATATATGCAAATCAATGAACATAATCCATCACATAAACAGAACCAATGACAAAAACCACATTATTATCTCAGCAGATACAGAAAAGGCCTTTGATAAAATTCAACACTGCTTCATGCTAAAAACTCTCAATAAACTAGGTATCAATGAAACGTATCTCAAAATAATAAGAGCTATTTATGACAAACCCACAGCCAATATCATACTGAATGGGCAAAAGCTGGAAGCATTCCCTTTGAAAACCAGCACAAGACGAGGATGCCCTCTCTCACCACTCCTATTCAACCTAGTTTTGGAAGTTATGGCCAGGGCAATCAGGCAAGAGAAAGAAAGAAAAGGTATTCAAATAGGAAGTGAGGAAGTAAAGTTGTTTCTGTTTGCAGATGACATGATTGTGTATTTAGAAAACCCCATTATCTCAGTCCAAAATCTCCTTAAGCTGATAAGCAACTTCAGCAAAGTCTCAGGATACAAAATCAGTGTGCAAAAATCACAAGCATTCCTATACACCAATAATAGACAAACAGAGAGATAAATCATGAGTGAACTCTCATTCACAATTGCTACAAAGAGAATAAAATACCTAGGAATCCAACTTACAAGGGATGTGAAAGACCTCTCCAAGAACTACAAACCACTGCTCAAAGAAATAAGAGAGGACACAAATGGAAAAAAATTCCATGCTCATGGATAGGAAGAATCAATATTATGAAAGTAATTTATAGATTCAATGCTATCCCCATCAAGCTATCAGTGACTTTCTTCACAGAATTAGAAAAAACTACTTTAAATTTCATATGGAACCAAAAAAAGACTGTATAGCCAAGACAATACTAAGCAAAAAGAACAAAGCTGGAGGCGTCATGCTACCTGACTCAAACTATACTACAAGGTGACAGTAACCAAAACAGCATGGTACTGGTACCAAAACAGATATATAGACCAATGGAACAGAACAGAGGCCTCAGAAATAATGCCACACATCTACAACCATCTGATCTTTGGCAAACCTGACAAAAACAAGCAATGGGGAAAGGATTCCCTGTTTAATACATGGTGTTGGGAAAACTGGCTAGCCATATTCAGAAAACTGAAACTGGACCCCTTCTTACACCTGATACAAAAATTAACTCAAGATGGATTAAAGACTTAAACGTAAGACCTAAAACCATAAAAACCCTAGAAGAAAACCTAGGCAATACCATTCAGGACATAGGCATGGGCAAAGACTTCATGACTAAAACACCAGAAGCAATGGCAACAAAAACTAAAATTGACAAATGGGATCCAATTAAACTAAAGAGCTTCTGCTCAGCAAAAGAAACTAGCATTAGAATGAACAGGCAACCTACACAATGGTAGAAAATTTTTGCAGTATATCCATCTGACAAAGGGCTAATATCCAGAATCTACAAGGAGCCTAAACAAATTTACAAGAATAAAAAAACAGCACCACCAAAAAGTGGGTGAAGGATATGAAGAGACACTTCTCAAAAGAAGACATTTATGTGGCCAGCAAACATGAAAAAAAGCTCATCATCACTGGTCATTAGAGAAATTCAAATCAAAACCACAATGAGTTACCATCTCTCACCAGTTAGAATGGCAATCATTAAAAAGTCTGGAAACAACAGTTGCTGGTGAGGATGCAGAAAAATAGGAATGCTTTTACACTGTTTGTGGGAGTGTAAATTCGTTCAACCATTGTGAAGACAGTGTGGCGATTCCTCAAGAATCTAGAACCAGAGATACCATTTGACACAGCAATCCCATTACTGGGTATGTAAGCAAGGAATTATAAATCATTCTACTATGAAGACACATGCACACATATGTTTATTGCAGCACTATTCACAATAGCAAAGACTTGGAACAAATCCAAATGCCCATCAATGATAGACTGGTTAGAGAAAATGTGGCATAACATGGAATACTATGCAGCCATAAAAAGGGATAAGTTCATGTTCTTTGCAGGGACATGGATGAAATGGTTTCCACATAATTCTCAGCAAACTAATACAGACACAGAAAACCAAACGCCGCATGTTCTCACTCAAAAGTGGGAGTTGAACAGAGAACATATGGCCACAGGGAGGGGAATAACACACACCAGGACCTGTTTGGGGGTGGGGAGCTAGGGGAGGGATAGCATTTGGAGAAATACATAGTGTAGATGATAGGTTGATGGGTGCAGCAAACCACCATGGCACGTGAATACCTGTGTAACAAACCTGCACATTCTGCACATGTAAATTATTTTAAAAAGAAGCAAATTGACACATATGTTAAATTGTATTCAAAAATAAATAAGTTGCAGTTACAAAAAAAGAAAGTGCAGTACTTTATTTGCTATGGAAAATAGATGAAGAGTTGATTTTCTCCCTCAAATACTCTAACATTACTAGGAGAGATAAAGCATGCAAATGGCAAGCACAATACAAAGCAGAGCATGATCACGCCAAAAGAGAGGTGCCGTGCTCAGACATTAGAGAAGTTAAAGGAGATTTCAGGCTATAGGAACAGAACTGATTTCATTGCCAGTTAAGCCAGGTCTTTAAAGGACCAGTAAAAGATTCAAATAGAAAGAGATGAGTTCAGGGAATAAGTATTTTTGGCAGATGGATTAGCATGAAAATTACTCTTAGTTGACCAAACCACATATAGAGGATTATAGTCAATTATGGGTACTGATCTTTATAAAAAATATTCCAAATTGAAACATGTACAGAACAAGGTGGCCAGGGTGGTGAGATTATTTAAAACTATGTTGTTTTGTGAATGGATGATCTAGAATAGAGGAGAATTAATTAAGAAAGACATGATAGTTGTGTTCACATCCTTGAAAGTCAGTAATGTGAGAGAGGAATTAGCCATACTCTGAATGTGATAGAAGCAGAGCCGATACCAACCATAGAAACTACAAGATCAACTTCAACCAAGAAATAAGTATCTAACTGTAAAAACTATTAGAAAATGGGAAGGGATGGCTTCAGAAGGAAGGCAGTGTGTATAATGGGCAGAGCCTCACTGCCAAAGAACAGTTCTCACAAGCTGCATAACCATTATGAGCTACTTAAACTCTAAGCTTCTGTTAAAGCTCATTTCTAAAATGGGAAAATTCATTGAATATCTACCTTATAGGGCTATTTTGAGTGTGTACTTAATCTCTAAAGTGCCTGGAATATCATAAATGATATAATATCGTTTGGCTCTGTGTCCCCACTGAAATCTCAGGTCGAATTGTAATCCCCACTGGTCAGAGGTGGGACCTGGTGGAAGGTGATTGGATCATGAGGGCAGATTTTCCCCTTGCTGTTCTCATGACAATGAGTGAGTTCTCACGAGATCTGATGGTTTAAAAATGTGTGACACTTCCCCCTTCACTCTCTCCCTCTCTTGCTGCAATGTGAAGAAAGTGCTTGCTTCCCCTTCACCTTCTGCCTTGATTGGAAGTTTCCTGAGGCCTCCCAGTCATGCTTCCTGTTAAGCCTGTGGAACTGTGAGTCAATTAAACCTCTTTTCTTCATAATTACCCAGCCTCAGGTAGCTCTTTATAGCAATGTGAGAAGGGACTAATACAAATACTTTATAAATTTAGCAAATTAATGGGTGGGCAATCTCTTAATAGCTATTGTAGATTAGAACACAAAATGCTAGTTTATACTTCAAGTTGCATTTCTCTCTAATTTTTTGTCTCTAATGCTTTGCTTCTAAAGCAAATAAGTAATTCTTCAGGTAAACAATATTTTACCTTAGAGTTTCTGCTGGAAATCTGCAAGTAATTGTCATAAAAGCTTAATTTTTCACCTCTTGGTCCTCTGTTGCTCAATATGTGGCTATTAAGCCCGAAATATAAATAGTATGGATTAAGATATCCCTCAGGTGTGACATATATACCGAATTTCAAAGATTTGGTACAAATAAAAGGGTGCTGTGGCTAGATTGGAGTGAGGGTGGCTGAGACTAGTAGGGAATGATAAGGGAAGGTGGGTTGGAGTCAGGTTTTGTGATTATCTAGGACACAAATAGTAATTTGAATTTTATTCTGTTGGAATGGGAAGCTACTCTAGGACTAGGATGATTAGAATATAGATGCTTTTGTGTTTATCTGGAATCTAGACTGTAAAAGCCAATTTGCAAAAAATAAGCCCTAGATGTATAGCAAGTCACAAATCATGTCACTTCAAAGCATGAAAGAAATGACATGGTTTGAGCTAAATTTTATAAAATTTTATCTCTGTCTTCTTGAGTTAAACAAGAAAGATTAGTCTTGGATTAAAGTTAGTTTAGGCTTGGATTAAAGTGGTATTAGGGAAGTGATAAAAAGTGGATGTAGAATATATGTTGCAGAATTTGCTAGATTAGTTTACATGTGAATTATATATATCCACATTATGTGTGGATTACATGCATGATGTAGAGGAAGAAAGATCAGTTAAATATACCTCTTGAGGTTTCTGCCCTGAGTGCATCATGGTGCCATTTAAGAGCAAGTTTTGGATTATCAATATTATCATTATTTTATAGTTGCATATTTAGATTCACCAAGCAAAGTTGTGCTGATTGTCAGGGGTGAGACTAGGGTGAGATGAGTCTGGCACTTGCCTGGGGAATAAAATTTAAGGGGTCACCAAAAATCTCAGTAATTGAAATAAATAATATTTTAGCCTAATATTTTAAAAAGATTTTTTAAAGTTAAAAAATGCAAAAAAGTTACCAAGAAAATATTAAAAATGTATGTAAACACAGGATCAATAAAAATGCTATGCAGTCATACCAGAGCTTGAGGCAAAAAAAGTTTGTAATCGACATTTTTAAAAATTACACTGAAATATTTAATATTGTAATGTAATATTAAATAAGTATTAGTTAATATTTAATTGCATCACCCTTATCAGCCTAATCCTGACCCTGCTGATTGCACACTGCACAAATACAAAGGGCAGTGTTCCATTGTAGTTTATGTGAATGGTGTGCCAGGAGTTGGACTGGACACAACCTCCATAATGCTGACCAGTGGACCTGTGTGTAGACTAAAAACCTTCCTAAAACAAAAAAAGCATTAATATGTTATATCCTTTGGCTATATATTATAGACTTTGAAAAAACCTGTTAAAACAGCATCTAGTTCATTGTGATAAATCTGCATATATGATACATATATGTGCACACACTTATAAACATACATTTATACACACACACATATATATATATAGAGAGAGAGAGGGAGAGAGGGAAAGGGAGAGATAGAGAGAGAGAGAGTCAACAAATAGGACTGTATAACCTGTTTCTTGATCTCTAATTCTATATCAGGCACTGTGCCAAATATTTTGTATGTATTTAATATATATGACAACACTGAAAGATAGATGCCTTTATCTTCATGAATGAAAATGCTAAGACTCAGTGAAAGTTAAATCTTTTGACCAAAGTCTCACAATTGGTCAGTGGCAGAAGTGAGATACTTAGTCAGATGTGTCTGAATCTACAATCCGTGCTCCAATCTCCCAAAGAGCTTTAATGTGATTTTCCATGTCTTCTCTAAGAAACTAAAAATGAAGTTCAACTCTAATAGCAATCAAAGTTTTGTACATCAATTTGGCATCTGTATATGTGAATTAAGCATTTAAATAATCAAGGGATTTTATTAAATATTTAAAAATCTGTCATGTAAATAATGTTTTAAGGACTATTTAATAATATAGCCAGAAAAATCTAATTTTCCAAAAGTGTGCATGCAACTCATATGTAAACCTTGGGGCTCAGTAATCATGAACATAAGAGAAAAACCCTAGCATATTTGATGTGTAATGAATAGTGTAAAGTTTTATGAAATAAATGTTCAAAAATCAATGGTCCCCATATATATAAAACATATCAAGGGAGTTAGTAAAAGGAAATCTACATAAAGTGACTGAGAATCTACTTAGCAAGAACTATACAAAACTACCATCAATGAATGCGTGAATCCTACTGAGCAACAGAAAGGAACACTTGAAGAGTTCAAGGTACTATTCAAGTCTCACACAAGAGTCTTTCATATTATAAGGTCAAGTTCCTGAATTTGATGTAGTAATTCAATCCTACCACAATTCAATATTTGGGAAATATGATAAAGAGATTTTATAATTTAATCTGAAATGAAAAGTTATGATTATAGGCAGAGAAGTTCTAGAAAAACATGAGGGTCATGCACCAACAAATATTATTAATATCTTTATTACATTTCTAACATTTTATAATTTCAAAATGTTACTTACACAAATGGAGTAATATCTATGTAATCTTTTGGAATTTTTTTCACTCAGAATATTTTCCTGGAGATTTGTCCAGGTTGTTGCATGTGTCAGTAATTTCTGCTTATTTTTTGTTTACCATGAGTAAAGGTGCTATGAACATATGTGTATAGGCTTTTGTGTGACTACAAGTTTTCATTTCTCTGAGTTAAAATGAATTTTCACTTCAAGAACACAATTGCTAGGTCATATGATAACTGCATATCTTACAGAGTGGCTATACCATTTTACATTTCCACTGGCAATGAATAAGTGATCCAGTTTATCTGCATCCTCACCAGCATTTTAGAAATGCAGCACAAATTAGGGATTGACAAACGTTAGTGAAGGGAGGGGAGTGGAAGGTGTGTATATGTATAAAAGGGCAACATAAAGGATCCTTGTGGTGAGACTATTGTGTGTTTCTACAGTACTGAGGGATACACAAACTCATACATATGATAAAATTGCATAGAACTAAATAAACACACTGACAATGAGTGCAAGTAAAATTGAGGAAATCTGAATAAGATTTGTGGATTGTATTAAGTTTAACATCTTAGTTGTGATAATGGACTATAGTTTTGCAAGATACTATTGTTAGGGAAAACTGAGTAAAGTGTACATGAGACCTTTATCATTTCTTACAACTTCATGTGAATCCGCAATTATATAAAAAAATTTCACTTGGAAGTGTATAACACAATTACATTTATTGAAGACGTGCTATTGCAGGAGTAGATATAGAACAGTAGAACAGAATACTGAGTCTGAATTTAGCATATAGTGAAGATCATATTTCAAATAATTGAGGAAAGGATTAGTGTTCAGTAAAACAAGCTACCATTTGAGAGTAGCTAGTCTTCAATAAAGATAGTTATATCCCAACATTATACATTATAAATTCATTCCATAAAATAAATTGTTATTCTTTATTATTTATTAAAGATATTAAATATATACTGAAGATCAAAATATGCTAACAAAATTCAGGTGGTGATTTTTTAAATTGTAGGATATGGAATGACTTCCATAGCATGGCACCAAAGCAAGAAGTGAGAAAGCAGAAAACAAACTTACGTGTTTAAATACAAAGATTTACCCTTTGTATAGTAAAAAATAAATCAATAAAGAAATAAATACCTCAAAAAATAGCATAAGAATTGCATGAGTACTTCATAATTAGAAAATATCCGTTTTCATATATGATCAGAAAAACACAAATTAAAAGAATTAAAGAGATTCCATTGTTACTCTTATGTAACAGATATAGAAGATTTTTATCTCCAGTATTGGTAAGGCTATGAAAGACAATTTAATATATTGTTTTTGAGTTTATAAATAGGTATTACTTTTACAAAGGGTCATCTGGGAATATAGCTCTGAAGACAAATACATGTGTCATGTACTTAAGTTTCATTAAACATGAAACTTCTGTTTAATTTGTTTAATATGAGCTTGTGGAGATCTAATACTCATAAACAATAGAGTTAACTGTATTAGTGGATACTCAAGCATCCTAAAATGTCATTTTGAATTTCCAATCAGATAAAACTAATCCATGTGATTAGGACCTATTTGGTTTAAATAAGAGGCTAAAAATGTGCTGTTTGTCTGTCAGTTCAAACAATTAGATTTGACAAATAGCTTCTGCAAAGCACTGCATCATTGATGTGGGAATGAAAAAAATTATAATAAATCTTATTTCAGAGAGCTTAATATAGAATCAAGAAAACAAGATATAGCTGATGTAAATAATTAGAAAATATCTTACGTCATAATAGCAAATGTGAAATAATGTAATGGTATCCTTTACACTGGCACAAGACAAGGATGCCCTCTCTCACCATTCCTACTCAACATAATATGGACGTTCTGGCTAGGGCAGTCAGGCAAGAAAAATAAGTAAATGTTATTCAAATAGGAAGAGAGGAAATCAAATTATCCCTGTTTGCAGATGGCATGATCCTACATCTAGAAAACCCCATCATCTCAGTCAAACAGCTTCTTCAGCTGATAATCAACTTTAGCAAAGTCTGAGGATATAAAATCAATGTGAAAAATTGCTAGCATTCCTATTCACAAACATCAGTCAAGCCAAGAGCCAAATCATGAATGAACTCCCATTCTCAATTGTCTCAAAAATAATAAAATACCTAGGAATACAGCTAAAAAGGTGTATTAATTTATTTTCACACTGTTATATTACCTGAGACTGATTAATCTATAAACGAAGAGGTTTAATTGATTCACAGTTCTGCATAGCTGGGGAGGCCTCTGGTAACTTACAATCATGGTGGAAAGCAAAGGGGAAGCAAGGTACATCTTACATGTCAGCAGGACAGAGAGAACATGCAGTGGAAACTGCCACTTTTAAACCATCAGATCTTTAAGGAACTCCCTCATTATCATGAGAACAGCATAGGGGAAACTGCCTCCATGATGCAATCACCCCCCATCAGGTCTCTCCCTCAACATCTAGAGATTAACAATTCGAGTTGAGATTTGGGTGGGGACACAGAGCCAAAACTTATGCCACTCCTGACCCCTCCCAAATCTCATGTCCTTTTCACATTTCATAACCAATAACCAATGATGCCTTCCCAACAGGCCCCCAAAGTCTTAACTCATTCCACCATTAACTCAAAAGTCCAAGTCCAAAGTATCATCTGAGAGAAGACAAGTCTCTTCTGCCTATGAGACTGTAAAATCAAAAATAAGTTAGTTACTTCCAAGATATAATGGGGATACAGCATTAGGCAAATGTTTTCATTCCAAATGGGAGAAATTGACCAAAACAAAGGGGCCACAGGTCCCATGAAAATCTGAAACCTGGCAGGGCCCTCATTAGATCTTAAAGCTCCAAAATAATCACCTTTGACACCATGTCTCATAACTAGGACACACTGATACAAGGGGTGAGCTCCCAAGGCCTTGGGCAGCTCCACCCCTGGGTTTTGCAGGATACAGCCCCTGCAGCTGCTTTCATGGGCTGATATGGAGTGCCTGCAGCTTTTTCAAGCACATGCTGCAAGCTGTTGGTGGATCTGCCATTCTGGGGTCTGGAGGATGGTGACCTTCTTCTCACAGCTTCACTAGGGAGTGCCCCAGTGGTGCCTCTGTATGGGGGCTCCAACCCACATTTCCCCTCTGCATTTCTCTAGTAGAGGTTCTCCATCAGGGCTCTGCTTCTGCAGCAGACTTCTGCCTGGACTTCCAGGTATGTCTGAACAACCTCTGAAACCTAGCTTAACTCTTGTCTTCTGTGTACCTGCAGGCCCAACACCATATGGAAGGTGCCAAAGCTTAGGTATTTCACCCTCTGAAGCAATGGCCTGAGCTGTATCTTGGCCCCTTTTAGCCATGGCTGGAGCTGGAGTGGTTGGGACCCAGGGCACCATGTCCTGAAGCTGCACAGAGCAGCAGAATGCTGGGCCCAGCCCATGACGTCATTTTCCCCTCCTAGACCTCAAGGCCTGTGATGGTGGGAGGGGCTGCCATGAAGGTCTCTGACATGCCCTGGAGACATTTTCCCCATAGTCTTGGCAATTAACATTTGGCCCCTCCTTACATATGTCAATTCGTGCAGCCATCTTTAATTCCTCCCCAGTAAATGAGTTTTTCTTTTCTACCATATGGTCAGGCTGCAAATTTTCCAAACCTTATGCTCTGCTTCCCTTTTACACATAAGTTCCAATTTCAAACCATTTCTTTATGAACACATATAACTGAAGGCTTTCAAAATAAGCCAGGTCACATTTTGAATGCTTTGCTTCTTGGAAATTTATTCTGCCAGATACCCTAAATTATCTCTCTCAAGTTCAAAGTTCCACAGATCTCTAGAGCAGGGGCTAAATGCCACCAGTCTCTTTGCTAAAGCATAGCATAAGTGACCTTTACTCCAGTTCCCAGTAAGTTCCTCATCTCCATCTGAGGCCACCTCAGCCTGGACTCCATTGTCCATGTCACTATCAACATTTTGGTTAAAAACCATTCAACAAGTCTAGAAATTCCAAAATTTCTCACATCTTCCTGTCTTCTGAGCACTCCAAACTGTTCCAACCTGTGCCTGTTTCCCAGTTCCAAAGTCACTTCCACATTTTCAGGTTATCTTTACAGACTACCTCACTCTGTTGATACCAATATTCTGTATTAGTCCATTTTTACACTGCCATAAGGATACTGCCTGAGAGTGAGTAACTTATAAACAAAAGAGGTTTAATTGACTCACAATTCTGCATGGCTGAGGAGACCTCAGGACACTTACAATAGTGGCAGAATGCGAAGGGGAAGCAAGGCAGATCTTACATGCTGGCAGGGGAGAGAGAGTGTTCAGGGGAAACTGCCACTTTTACACCATCAGATTTTGTGAGAACTATCTCACTATCATGAGAACAGCATGGGGGAAACCAGCCCCATGATCCAGTCACCTCCCACCAGGTCCCTCCCTCAATACCTGGGGATTACAATTTGAGATAAGATTTGGGTGAAGACACAGAGCCAAACCATATCACAAGGGAAGTGAAGGACCTCTACAAGGAGAAATACAAACCACTGCTCAAAAATATCAGAGATGACACAAACAAATGGAAAAGCATTCTGTGCTCATAGATAGGAAGAATCAATATCGTGAAAATGGCCACACTGTCCAAAGCAATTTATAGATTCAATGATAGTTGCACTAAACTACCATTGACATTCTTCATAGAACTGGAAAAAAACGTTTAAAATTCATATAGAACCAAAAAAAGAAAAAAAAAAGCCCAAATCATCAAGGCAATCCTAAGCAAAAAGAACAAGTCTGGATACATCAGGCTACCTGAGTTCAAACTACACTATAGGGCTACAGTAACCAAAACAGCATGCTACTTGTGCAAGAATAGACAAATAGATCATTGTAACAGAAAAGAGAACCTAGAAATAAGACTACACATTTTCAACTGTCTGAGGTTCAACAATCCTGACAAAAGCAATGGGGAAAAGATTCCCTATTCAATAAATCTTGCTGGGAGAACTGTCTAGCCATACGCAGAAAATTGAAACTGGACCCCTTCTTTACGCCACACACACAAAAATCAACTCAAGATGAATTAATGACTTAATGTAAAACCCCAAACTATAAAAACTCTAAAGGAAAACCTAGGCAATGCCATTCAGGGTATAGGCAAGGGCCAAAATTTCTTGACTAAGACAAAAAAAAAATTGCAACAAAAACAAAATTTAACAAGTGGGATCTAATTAAACTAAAGAACTTCTGCATAGCAAAAGAAACTATCAACAGAGTAAACAGCCGACCTACAGAAAGGGAAAAATTTTACACTATGCATCTGACAAAGACCTAATATCCAATGTCTATAAGAAATTTTAAAAAATTTACAAGAAAAAAGAAACCAATCCATTAAAAAGTAGGCAAAGTACAGGAACAGACAGTTTTCAAAAGAAGACATACATGTGGCCACCAATCATATGAAAAAAGCTCAACATGGCTAATCATTAGATAAATGCAAATCAAAACCACAATGAGATACCATCTCACACCAGTAAGAAGTCAAAAAATAACAGTTGCTGACAGGTTATATAGAAAAAGAAATGCTTTTACACTGTTGGTTGGAGGGTATATTAGTTCAACCATTGTGGAAGGCAGTGTGGCAACTCCCCAAAGACCTGCAGACAGAAATACTATTTGACCCAGCAATCACATTACTGGAATATACTCAAAGGAATATAAATCATTCTATTATATAGACATGTGCATGCATATGTTCTTTGCAGCAGTATTCATAATAGCAGAGACATGGAATCAGCCTAAATGCACATCACTAATAGACTGGATAAAGAAAATGTGGTATATATACACCATGGAATACTATGCAGCCATAAAAAAAAGAATGAGATTATGCCTTTGATGGAAACATGGATGGAGCTGCAGGCTATTATCCTTAGAAAGCCAACACAGGAACAGTAAATCCAATACCACATGTTCTCATTTATAAGTGGGACCTAAATTATGAGAACACATGAACACATAGAAGGGAACAACATGCACTGGGGACTGTTGGAAGGTGGAGGGTGAAAAGTGGGAGAGGATCAGGAAAAAAAACCTACTGACAACAAACTCCCATGACACATGTATACCTATGTGACAAACCTGCACATCCTGCACATGTACCCCTGAACTTAAAATAAAAGTTAAAAAAGGGCTGGGCACAGTGGCTCACGCCTGTAATCCCAGCACTTTCGGAGGCCGAGGCGGATGGATCATGAGGTCAGGAAATCGAGACCATCCTGGCTAACACGGTGAAACCCCGTCTCTACTAAAAATACAAAAAATTAGCTGGGCGTGGTGGGGGGTGCCTGTAGTCCCAGCTACTCAGGAGGCTGAGGCAGGAGAATGGCATGAACCTGGGAGGCGGAGCTTGCAGTGAGCCGAGACCACGCCACTGCACTCCAGCCTGGGTGACAGAGCAAGACTCCGTCTCAAAAAAAAAAAAAAAAAAAAAAATAATAATAATAATAATAAAATAAAATAAAGTTAAAAAAACCCCTAATGAATCTGGGAAAAATATTCATGATGTGTTGTTACTTTGTGGAGGGAGGTGTGACATTAAAAATCAGTTTAAAAAGTTTGAAGGCACTACACTAATGGGACAATAATTATTATCTCTGAGAATTGAGATTGCTGCCACTTTTTTCTTCTTCTCACTAATCTGTAGTTTCTAATTCCCATAATTAAAATGCCGTCTTAATAAATATGTAGTACTCACTTTGGTAGCACATGTACTAAAATTGGAATGGTGCAGAGAAGATTACCATGGCCCATGTGAAAGTATGACATACAAATTCGTGAAGTGTTCCTGAAACCTTCACATATCAATATTCACCTGGAATTGAATGTGCTAAATGCCCCAATTAAAAGGCACAGAATGGCTAGTGAATAAAGAAGCAGGATCCAACATTATGCTCTCTTCAAGAGACCCATAGGCTCAAAGTAAGGGGATGGATTAAAATCTGTCTAGTGAATGGAAAACAGAAAAAAGCATAAGGTGCTATTCTAATTTCACACAAAACAGACTTTAAACCAACAATGGTTAAAAAAAGGACATTAAATAAACATAAAGGGTTTAACTTAATAAGACGTAACTTTCCTAAAGAAATTTGCATCCAACACAGGAGCACCCAGATTCATAAAGCAAGTTCTTTAGAGACCTATAAAGGGACTTAAATAACCACACAATAATATTTGGAGATTTCAACATTCCACTGACAGTATTAGATAGATCATTGAGGCAGAAAAATTGACAAGTGGAACCTAATTAAACTAATTTAACTAAAGAGCTTCTGCAAAGCCAAAGAAACTATCAACAGTGTAAACAGACAACCTAGAGAATGGGAGGAAATATTTGCAAACTATACACCCTACAAAGGTCTGATATCCAGAATCTATAAGGAACTTAAACAAATAAAAAACAAAAACACCCATTAAAAGCTGGACAAAGGACATGGGCAGGCACTTTTCAAAAGAAGATATACAAGTGGCCAACAAGCATATCAGAAAAACCTCTACGTCACTAATCATTAAAGAAATGCAAATCAAAACCGTAATGAGAAATCATCTCACACCAATCAGAATAGCTATTATTAAAAAGTCTAGGCCAGGTGTGGTGGCTCCCTCCTGTAATCCCAGCACTTTGGGAGGCCGAGGCAGGCGGATCACGAGGTCAAAAGATCAAGACCATCCGGACTAACACGGTGAAACCCCGTCTCTACTAAAAATACAAAAAATTAGCCGGGTGTGGTGGCGGGTGCTTCTAGTCCCAGCTACTCGGGAGGGTAAGGCAGGAGAATGGCGTAAACCCAGGAGGCAGAGCTTGCAGTGAGCTGATATTGCGCCGCTGCACTCCAGCCTGGGCAACAGAGCAAGACTCCGTCTCAAAAAAAAAAAATAAATAAAATAATATAAAAGTCAAAAACCAACAGATGCTGGCAAGTTTGTAGAGAAAAAGGAATGCTTATACACTGCTGGTGGAAATGTACATTAGTTCAGCCATTGTAGAAAGCAGTGTGGTGACTTCTCAAATAACTTAAAAAAGAAGTACCACTCAACCCAGTAATCATATTTTTGGAAATGTACCCAAAGGAATTACATCATTGTACAATAAAGACACATGCATTCATATATTCATTGCAGCACTATTCAGAATAGGAAAGTCATGGAATCATCCTAAGTGTCCATCAATGGTAAACTGGATAAAGAAAATGTGGTACATATACACCATGGAATACTATGCAGCCATTAAAAAGAACAAGATCATGTCCTTTTCAGCAACATGGATGGATCTGGAGGCCATAACCCTAAGCAAACTAATGCAGGAACTGAAAACCAAATACTACATGTTCTCACTTATAAGTGGGAGCTACACATTGAGGACATATGGACATAAAGAAGAGAACAACTGACACCAGGGCCTACTTATGTAGATACTATCAGGTACTATGCTATGACCTGGGCAATGAAATGATCTATACATCAAACTCCAGTGACATAAAACTTACCTATATAACAAACCTGCACATGTAACCCTGAATGTAAAATAAAAGTTTCAAAAAGTATATTATAAATTATATATAATATATTCTATTTCAACATTAACAAAATAAGTAAATATGTAAAATTTCAAAATTAAAGTCAAACTACAAAAAGAGATATTAATTTTTTCAATGACCACAGATTCTAAGCTTTTCAAAAGAGATCACAGTCTTTCTGTTATTTTCTTTTTCATGGAAATAGCTTCCTGGCATTTTTTTTTGTTGTTGTTGTTGTTTTTTTTTAGTTTTTAATTTTTTTTATCAGTTACACATATTTCTAGGAAGTGTAGAAGCAAAAGGGCCCACAAATATCTCTTCCAGAATATGATTGAAATGGTTGAGGAGAAATTAGAAAGTAGGGCAAAAATTCACTGGTCTCAAAATTAAGAAACCATGCCAAATAGTTTATATATATAAATGAATTTCTGCCACATAGTGAGAACTTCATATGAAAAGTGACTGAAATCAGTGTACAACTCCATTTCCTGAGAGAGCACTGGTGTATTATGTGAAGTTATATAAAAGAAGTACTGATAAATTTCTCCATCATTTATTTTCTTTTTTCTTTTTATCTTTTCTTTTTTCCTTTATTTTTTAAATTGACAAATACTATGTATTTATGGTATATAACACGATGTTTTGAAATATCTATACATTATGAAATAGCTAAATGGAGCCAATTAATAAATGCATTTCTTCATATTATCATTTTGTTTTAGTAGGAACACTTAAAATCTACTTTTAATAATTTTGAAGCATATAATACATGGTTCTTAACTGTAATCACTATGCTGTACAGTAAGTCTTTAAGATTATTCCCCTGTCTAACTAAAATGTTGTATCCTTTGACCAACATTTCCTCAATCCTTCTGGAACATGCAGTGCCTAGTAACCACCATTCTACTCTCTGTTTCTATGAGTTCAATTTTTTAGGTTCCACAAATAAGTGAAATCATCCTGTATTTGTCTTTCTGTGCCTGGCTTACCTCACTTAACATAATGTCATTCAGGTTCATCCATGTTGTTATGAATGAACAGGACTGCCTTCTTTTTAAAGCTGGATATTAATCCAATGTTCATATATACCACATTTCATTTATTCATTCACCTGTTGATGTATACTTAAGTTGATTCTTTATTAAATTATTGTGAATAATGCTGCAATGAACATGGGAGTGCAGATATCTCTTCAACATACTGATTTCATTTCCTTTGGATATATATCCAGAAGTAGTATTGTTGGATCATATATGGTACTTCTATTTTTAATTGTTTAATGAATCTCCATATTATTTTTATAATGGCTATACTAATTTGTATTATCACAAATGTACAAGAGCCCCCTCTTCTCCACATTCTCACCAACACTTCTTATCTCTTCTCTTTTTGATAATAGCCATCCCAACAAATGTGAAGTGATACCTAGTGTGGTATAACTTGCATTATCCTCATGATTAGTAATAACTTTTTTATATACCTGTTGTCTGTTTTTATGGTTTTCTTGTGAAATCTCCATTCAAGTCATTTTCCCAGTTCAATAGGGTCATTTGTTGTTGTTGTTATTGAGTGGAGATCCTTATATATTTTGGATATTAACCCCTGATATGGTTTTGCTGTGTCCCCACCCAAATCTCATCTTGAATACCCATTGTGGGAGGGATCCGGTGGGAGGTGATTGAATTATGGAGGTGGGCCTTTCCTGTGCTGTTCTCATGAGAGTGAATAAGTATCACAAGACCCGATGGTTTTAAAAATGGGCATTTCCCTGCACAAGCACACTCTCTTTACTTGCTGGCATCCATGTAAGACGTGACTTGTTCCTCCTTGCCTTCTGCAATGATTGTGAGGCTTCCCCAGCCATGTGGAACTGTGAGTCCATTAAACCTAATTTTCTTCCTGGTCTTGGGTATGTCTTTATCAGCAGCATGAAAATGGACTAATACAGTAAATTGGTACCAGTAGAGTGGTGCATTGCTGAAAAGATACCCGAAAATGTGGAAGCAACTTTGGTACTGGGTAACAGGCATAGGTTGAACAGTTTGGAGGGCTCAGAAAAAGAAGAATGTGGGAAAATTTGGAACTTCCTAGAGACTTGTTGAATGGCTTTGACAAAAATACTGTTAGTGATATGAACAATAAGGTCCAGGCTGAGGTGGTCTCCGATGGAAATGAGGAACTTGGGAGCTGGAGAAAAGGTGGCTCTTGTTATGTTTTAGCAAAGAGATTGGAAGGATTTTGCCCCTGCCATAAAGACTTGTGAAAGTTTGAACTTGAGAGAGATGATTTAGGGTATCTGGTGGAAGAAATTTCTAAGCAGCAAAGCATTCAAAAGGTGACTTGGGTGCTGTTAAAGGCATTCAGTTTTAAAAGGGAAGCAAAGCATAAAAGTTTGGAAAATTTGCAGCATGACAATGCAATAGAAAAGAAAATCTCATTTTCTGAGGAGAAATTCAAGCTGGCTGCAGATATGTGCATAAGTAACAAGGAGCTGAATATTAATCCCAAAGACAATGGGGAAAATGTCTCCAGGGCATGTCAGAGACCTTTGCAGAAGCTGGTCCCATCACAGGCCCAGAGGTTTAGTAAGAAAAAATAGTTTCATGGGCCAGGGCTAGGGTCCCTCTACTGTGTGCAGTCTAGGGACTTGGCGCTCTCTGTCCCAGCTGCTCCAGCTGTGACTAAAAGGGTCCAAGGTTCAGCTCTGGCTGTTGCCTCAGAGGGTGAAGACCCCAAGCCTTGGCAGTTTCCGCATGGCATTGAGCCTGCAGGTGCACAGAAGTCAAGAATTTAGGTTTGGAAATCTTCGTCTAGATTTCAGAAAACGAATGGAAACACCTGGATGCCCAGGCAGAAGTTTGCTGCAAGGGTGGGGCCTTCATGGAGAACTTCTGCCAGGGCACTGCAGAAGGGAAATGTGTGGTGTAACCCCCACACAGAGTTCCTACTGGGGCACTGCCTAGTGCAGCTGTGAGAAAATGGCCACTGTCTTCCAGACCCCAGAATGTTAGATCCACTGACAGCTTGCATCATGTGCCTGGAAAAGCTGCAGACATTCATTGCCAGCCCATTAAAGCAGCTGGGAGGGGGGTTATACCCTGCAAAGCTACAGGGGTGGAGCTGCCCAAGACTGTGGGAGCCCACCTTTTGCATCAGTGTGACCTGGATGTGAGACATGGTGTCAAAGGAGACCATTTTGGAGCTTTAATATTTGACTGCCCCACTGGATTTTGGACTTGATTGAGGCCTGTAGCCCCTTTGTTTTGGCCAATTTCTCCCATTTGGAATGGTTGTATTTACCCAATGCCTGTGCCCACATGGTATCTAGGAAGTAACTAACTTGCTTTTGATTTTACAGGCTCACAGGCAGAAAGTGTTTGCCTTGTCTTGGATGAGCCTTTGGACTGTGGACTTTTGAGTTAATGCTGAAATGAGGCATGAGTGCTTTCGAAATGTGAGGCCATAAGATTTGAGAGGGGTCGGGGTGGAATGATATGTGTCCCCACTCAAATATCATCTTGAATTCTCATGAGTTGTGGGAGGGATCCAGTGGGAGGTGATTGAATCATGGGGGCAGGTATTTCCTGTGCTGTCTTGTGATGGTGAATAAGTGTCATGAGATCTGACGGTATTTAAAAACAGGAGCTTCCCTGCACAAGCTCTCCCTCTTTGCCTGCCACCATCCATGTAATACATGACTTGTTCCTCCTTGCCTTCTGCCATGATTGTGGAATTGCAAGTCCATTAAATGTCTTTTTCTTCCCAATCACAGGTATGTCTTTATCAGCAGCATGAAAATGGACTAATACAACCCCTTTTCAGATGTAAGGTTTGTGAATATTTTCTCCTATTTTATAGGTTGACTCTCTGCTTTTCTGATTACTTCTTTGCTATGTAGAAGCTTTGTAGTTTGATGCAATCCTATTTGTCTATTTTTGCTTTTGTTGCCTGTGCTTTGGGATCGTGTCCAGAAAATCATTGCCTAGACCAAGATCATGGAGACTTTTCCCCTATGTTTTCTTCTAGTAGTCTTACAGTTTCAGATCTTATGTTTAAGTATTTAATTCATTTTGAATTGATTTTTATATATGGTGTGAGATAAGTATCCAATTTCATTCTTCTGCATGTAGATATCCAATTTTCTTAACATCACTTTTTGAAGAGACTAGAGACTGTCCTTTCCCCATTGTGTGTTATTTGCACTTTTATCAAAAATCAATTGACTGTATATGGGTGGATTTGTTTCTGAACCTCCAATGTATCCTAATTTAAAGTGGTGGAAGATGAAGATGAAGGCATTTGAAAGCCTTTTCTGATATCAAATTTGCTATACTCATATTTCCTTTCTTGACTTTGAAAGACCTATAGTATTTAAGAGCAGGGATGCCATTCAATTCTGTCTTACATCACCTGTGTTTCCCTTAATTTTCTACAAAGTTCAAAGAAGGTGTTACCCAAAATGTTCTTCTCTGTTCTGGGGTATGCTATCAAAATATCCTATCTCCTCATCTATATTTTGTATGCTTTATGTATATTCTTGTTTTTTAGAAAAATTTTATAAGCCCCACATTTATTGCTTTTTTTCTGTTTATGTTTTAATAGATTCAATCCATGTAGGCATGCTGAGTGCCAAGACTTAATACTAAAAGAATCTTCTTGGGAGACTAGTGGTCTCTAGCTGTGGTGCTACATTAAAGATAGAAATTACAGCAGATCCTTTATCAGAAACTACTCAAACCAAGAACTCAAAGGAGTGGCATTCTTAAAGTGCTGAAAGCAAACAAAACAAAACAACCTGTGAACTCAGGATTCTATGAGCAGAGAAAATATTTTTCAAAATGAAGGAGAAATAAAGCCTTCTCTAGACAAACAAAAATCAAGAATTATTAACTGTAAAACCCTCTACAAATTTTTAAACAAATGTTTTTAGACAGAAGCAATAATACCACACAGAAAAATTAAGTATAGTAAGTTCTCATTTAACATCTCGGATAAGTTCTTGGAAACCAAGACTTTATGTGAAATGCTGGACAGTAGGTCCTAGAATAATGTCATTTAGTTCAATGCTATTTCTTTATTAAGTTGATGAGAAAAAAGCTGGTTTTGTTATACGTCGTTTTACTTAAAGTTGTAGTTTCCATGAATCTATTGATGATGTGAAGTGAGGACTTACAGTATACACAAAGAAATGAAGATCTCTGGAAATGGCTAGAATAAAGGTAATTATAATAGGCATTTTTTATTATTTTTGATTATTCTAAAACAAAATTATGTTTCTATAGCAAAATTAGTAGTAATGTATTTTGTATTTGTAGCATGTATACAGGTAAAATGCATAACAACAATAGCATTAAAATCAGGAGAGAGGAATGGGGATTTTACCCCAGGAGAGTAGGTAAGGTTCTTACTTTTCACCTGAAGTGCTATGATATTTGATACTGGTTTTGGAGCTAGATGACATGAATTCATTCAGAATTTTGAAGGAGTGAAGGAACTGGAATGTTTGGCATTATAAATGCCATCAAATATATTATATTGGGAGTATTTCTGTCTCACCATAAAGCTACAATCATTCATTTTGGAAAGCAAAGAAACCGACAGACAAATTAAGGTTAATCATTGTCTATTGTGGTAAACAATGCTAAATTTTAGCAATGATAGTAAATTATCCTAGAGGATATTTAAGTTTAGGCTTATCATCAGAGCTTTAAATTTTTGATGATGTTCCATGTCTTCTTAGTGATTTTACAAAGTTCTCCAGAAGAAATAAAGCAACAAAATTTTATCAGGAAAGCAATAACAAACTATTACAAAATATAATGAAATTAGTACCTAAAAAAATCAGATATAATTTGTTTGAAACATAAAACCACAAGAGGAGAAAGACAACAAAAGCAGAACTACAAAGTTGAGAAAGACATGAGTAATTATGGTGAATTCTCCGTATCATTAAAATGATTTATCGACTCTATCAGTTCAAGGCACACTAAGTTTGGAATGAAATTGACAAAATTTGCTTGATTAGCTGTACTACTACAGGCCTATCCCTTAGTATGTCATTCATGGAACAAATGAACCTTAAATGAATGACCAATTCAACATTGGCCATTGACATTGAAGCTTCAGAGAGGATGCCAGGGTCATACTGAGTCACAGCTTAAGGCAAAAGAAAAATTCATTGACACTGATGTACCTTTATTTAAAATTGTGATGTTTTAATTCATTATGGATTTTCTAAGTTAATTTTTATTTTTACAAATATTGCATTATATATTTTTATCTTGATTACAGAGTTTTGCAGCGCCTCCTTAAATTTTGTGTCCAAGACATGTTCCTCACTCATCTCACCCTAGTGCTGGCCATAAAGAATGATACCAAGGGTATTTTTACTGCTAAAATCTTTGCTCTGTGTGGTGTTCTAATTGTAAAACAAAACAAAACAAAAGTGAATATGTGAAGAATGAGAATCTAAGTCATATCCACTTTGTATTCAATTAATAGTATGAACCTTCACATCCTGGAAATATAGTGGTTAGAAAGCATTTGAGTATGACCTTTGTTTTATGACAAAAGAGCAGAACATTTCCTCCCATGAATAACATAAGGGAATGAGACCAATTAGCCATTTAGAGTTATGCATTTCCATGTTCTCAGAGAACAGAGATCATTGACTGAAAATCAGTCAGAGTCAAATTTTTAACTCTCCTCTCCGTGCTACTAATGCCCTCGGGAGAAAAAGCTGGAAGATTGCCAATCCAGTACATTTTTTATTGTCTAAGGGATATTGGAAGAGAATCCATCTCAGTGACTTGAGAGACACAGGCCCCAGCCAAATGAGAATAGCACAAGTGGGAGAAAAATTCATGAATAGGGAGCAAAGATCTTTTCATATCTCTTTAACTGTGTCTGTTTTATAAAACTTAAATTTGTCCATTTTGTGGTAGAGTTGTGAGAACATGTATTTGTCTCCCTTGATAAAGCCTCTGACTCATCTTTGTATTATCCACAGCACTATAATTGAGAAGCAGGTTTTCAATAACTATTGGATAATTAAGAATTAGTTAATATGTCTCTGTTGTGGTACCAGTACCATGCTGTTTTGGTTACTGTAGCCTTGTAGTATAGTTTAAAGTCAGGTAGCGTGATGCCTCCAGCTTTGTTCTTTTGGCTTAGGATTGACTTGGCGATGCGGGCTCTTTTTTGGTTCCATATGAACTTTAAAGTAGTTTTTTCCAATTCTGTGAAGAAAGTCATTGGTAGCTTGATGGGGATGGCATTGAATCTATAAATTACCTTGGGCAGTATGGCCATTTTCACGATATTGATTCTTCCATTTGTTTGTATCCTCTTTTATTTCATTGAGCAGTGGTTTGTAGTTCTCCTTGAAGAGGTCCTTCACATCCCTTGTAAGTTGGATTCCTAGGTATTTTATTCTCTTTGAAGCAATTGTGAATGGGAGTTCACTCATGATTTGGCTCTCTGTTTGTCTGTGATTGGTGTACAAGAATGCTTGTGATTTTTGTACATTGATTTTGTATCCTGAGACTTTGCTGAAGTTGCTAATCAGCTTAAGGAGATTTTGGGCTGAGACAATGGGGTTTTCTAGATATACAATCATGTCATCTGCAAACAGGGACAATTTGACTTCCTCTTTTCCTAATTGAATACCCTTTATTTCCTTCTCCTGCCTGATTGCTCTGGCCAGAACTTCCAGCACTATGTTGAATAGGAGCAGTGAGAGAAGGCATCCCTGTCTTGTGCCAGTTTTCAGAGGGAATGCTTCCAGTTTTTGCCCATTCAGTATGATATTGGCTGTGGGTGTCATAGATAGCTCTTATTATTTTGAGATACGTCCCATCAATACCTAATTTATTGAGAGTTTTTAGCATGAAGGGTTGTTGAATTTTGTCAAAGGCCTTTTCTGCATCTATTGAGATAATCATGTGGTTTTTGTCTTTGGTTCTGTTTATATGCTGGATTACATTTATTGATTTGCATATGTTGAACCAGCCTTGCATCCCAGGGATGAAGCCCACTTGATTATGGTGGATAAGCTTTTTGATGTGCTGCTGGATTCGGTTTGCCAGTATTTTATTGAGGATTTTTGCATCAATGTTCATCAAGGATATTGGTCTGAAATTCTCTTTTTTGGTTATGTCTCTGCCAGGCTTTGGTATCAGGACGATGCTGGCTTCATAAAATGTGTTAGGGAGGATTCCCTCTTTTTCTATCGATTGGAATAGTTTCAGAAGGAATGGTACCAGTTCCTCCTTGTATAGATCAATGGAACAGAACAGAGCCCTTAGAAATGATGCCGCATATCTACAACTCTCTGATCTTTGACAAACCTGACAAAAACAAGAAATGGGGAAAGGATTCCCTATTTAATAAATAGTGCTGGGAAAACTGGCTAGCCATATGTAGAAAGCTGAAACTGGATCCCTTCCTTACACCTTATACAAAAACTAATTCACGATGGATTAAAGACTTAAATGTTAGACCTAAAACCATTAAAATCCTACAATAAAACCTAGGCAATACCATTCAGGACATAGGCGTGGGCAAGGACTTCATGTCTAAAACACCAAAAGCAATGGCAACAAAAGCCAAAATTGACAAATGGGACCTAATTAAACTAAAGAGCTTCTGCACAGCAAAAGAAACTACCATCAGAGTGAATAGGCAACCTACAGAATGGGAGAAAATTTTTGCAACCTACTCATCTGACAAAGGGCTAATATCCAGAATCTACAATGAACTCAAACAAATTTACAAGAAAAAAACAAACAACCCCATCAAAAAGTGGGCAAAGGACATGAACAGACACTTCTCAAAAGAAGACATTTATGCAGCCAAAAAACACATGAAGAAATGCTCATCATCACTGGCCATCAGAGAAATGCAAATCAAAACCACAGTGAGATACCATCTCACACCAGTTAGAATGGCCATCATTAAAAAAGCAGGAAACAACAGGTGCTGGAGAGGATGTGGAGAAACAGGAACACTTTTACACTGTTGGTGGGACTGTAAACTAGTTCAACCATTGTGGAAGTCGGTGTGGCGATTCCTCAGGGATCTAGAACTAGAAATACCATTTGACCCAGCCATCCCATTACTGGGTATATACCCAAAGGACTATAAATCATGCTGCTATAAAGACACATGCACACGTATGTTTATTGCGGCACTATTCACAATAGCAAAGAGTTGGGACCAATCCAAATGTCCAACAACAATAGACTGGATTAAGAAAATGTGGCACATATACACCATGGAATACTATGCAGCCATAGAAAATGATGAGTTCATGTCCTTTGTAGGGACATGGATGAAATTGGAAAACATCATTCTCAGTAAACTATCGCAGGGACAAAAAACCAAACACCGCATGTTCTCACTCATAGGTGGGAATTGAACAATGAGAACTCATGGACACAGGAAGGGGAACATCACACTCCGGGGACTGTTGTGGGGTGGGGGAGGGGGGAGGGACAGCATTAGGTGATATACCTAATGCTAAATGACGAGTTAATGGGTGCAGCAAAACAACATGGCACATGGATACATATGTAACAAACCTGCACATTGTGCACATGTACCCTAAAACCTAAAGTATAAAAAAAAAAAAAAAAGAATTAGTTAATAAAGGAATTTCTAATTTATCCGAAACTCACAAAACATATTTTAGGAAAACATTTTCACAGAAGAGTATGACATATTACATTCTAGTTGATCTCAAATTAGTGCACCATTAACTTTGTCCATTAGGATGAGAAATTAACACCTTATTAGCTCCAGATGAGCCTTAAATACAGTCATGCACTGCAAAATATTTCAGTCAGTTACAGACTACATATGTGACAGTGGTCCTATAAGATTATGCAATATTTTTACTATACCTTTTCTATGTTTATATACACAAATACTTAGCATTGTGCTTCTATTGCCTGCAGCATTCAGTACAATAACATGCTGTACAGGTTCATAGCTTAGGAACAAGAGGCTATACCATACAGCCTTGGTGGGTAGTAGGCTACATTATCTAGGTTTATGTAAATACACTCTATAATATTCACACAGGACAAAATCACCTAATGATGCATTTCTCAGAATGTATCCCCATTGTTAAGTGATGCATGACTGTATATCTAAATCACAGCAGATATCTAGAACATATTACTGCTTGAAAGAAGTCATTCAATTACACTCTACTGTGTGACATGTTCAACTGTGCCAAGTTAGGTCTGCTTTTCTATTTTGATTCAGGATGAAAAAGAAAGAAAAACATGAGGGGACACATATTCCAGCAGAGGTTCACCATCTCAAATATAAAAAAAAAGTAAATGCTGGAGAAAGTGAGGAGAAATAAAGACAGGTAAGAATTAGTCAATTTGTGAAATTCCAAGACAAACGTACTTGAAATTGTAAAAAACATTATTACTTAATGACACCATTTGGTAGGGCTGCCTGAGAACTTAGAAAAAGGCTTTTGAACAGATCAAGTTTTAGGGAGGAAGCTATCATTCATTAAGTTATGAATAAAAGGATATATTAAACATGGAGCTTTTCATCAGTAAAAAACTCCAATTACAGTGGACAAATATATTCTGTAACAGAATTTGCCAAAGATATAACCGTTGACCCCTACATATTGTCAAACTCATTTTTCATCAGTGGCAAAATTTTAATTGACTTTAATAATGTTTATTTTTATTTGTTTCTTAATTATCCTTTTCCATTTAGTTTTTGCTTGTTTTTATATCTTAAAATTGTTCCCTTTGCCACATGGTTTGTGCTTTAAAGTTCTTCTGCTAATTTATTTTTCTACAGTTACATACTAGTTAACCACATTGGATTCTATCCTTTGTTTATATTTTTACAACATAAATTTAATTCTAGTTTCTCTCACTGGATCAAAACTATTCCCTTTTATACTAAAGTATTATTTCTGGGCATATTTACATTCTAATTCCTTAGGGCTCCTCTTATTTTACTCAAATAAATGTTGGCCACATTCAAAAATTAACCTACTATATTATTTTCACAAAGTTGAACAGTTTTACACATAATTTTAAAATACTTGTTTCTAATTTGGCTCTTATTATTTTAAGAATTTAGGCACTTTATTTAACTTATTTGGTCATAAGTGATAATTTTCACATTGAAATCCACTAACATGAAAAATAAAAACATACAAATGTCTTTTGTTGGGCATATGATAACCTTTTCTAGTTTGAGAGTCCCACTTGTTAACTGGCTAGGACTGATATACCAAAATATGGTATAATATTTTGAGAAAGATTTTACCTTATGCATTTGAGCAATTTTCTTTCTTTGCCTTGGGTGTTCATGTCTGTGTGTGTGTGATAGTGTGACAATGATTGAGATTGCTTTAGTACGTGGAATTACATATTGCTATCTGTGAAAATAGAAATTGTGTCCTTTGTCTCTACTACCCAAAAATTTTCAAGAGATAACTAGAAATTTTATCACCTTGACATTTTATATAAACAAACCTGGTTTATTTAAAACAAACATAATTGAGCAGCATATTTTAGTCTTGGCACACGGCAGATGGTTATTGTGTAGAGAATCAATAACCTATACCTCAACATGGTTGGCCTTCCATGCAGTGCTCATGATGTGTGTGCTGTATTTTAACCATGCATGCTGCTTTTTCCATCCATTCTTATGCTTGCGGTACCTTTCAGTGAACCAGCAAATGCAGTAACATGTTAAGCAGAGCTGTTTATTAGAAGGCACTATGTGAGCAAAGTGCCAAAAAGTAGGAACTGCTGACAGTGAAAGCAAAGACTTTCTATATCCCCAAGTCTCTCTTGATCAGTTGTTAGGCCTTTCTGGTCCTTAGTCTCCTTATCTGCAAACTGCAAATGCTGGCCTCGATCTCTGGTGTTAAACTGTGTCTTGTGGCACCTTCAAAGTGAGTGAAGATGCCTTAAGGGCTGCCTGACAGATGAGAGGAAGCCTCTTGAAATAAAACTTTAGACATTCCTTGGGCAGATCAATTTGGGGTTATCTCTTTGGTATTATCTACTGTGGATGTTGGGACTTCATATAAGATTTTATTTGCAACAACACTTTGATAACTAACATTTGAAAACTATCTAATGGTCTTTTCCATTTTAAAAGCCAGTTTTCCTATGGATTAAATATAATATGTAAGATATAATGAATCATATGTTTTTAATTGCACCTTTCAGCTTTTATAAGGTTGCCACATTCATCACCTCATTGAATCATGTGTTAGGACAAGTGTGATCCCCACTTTGCACAAGAGGCTCAGAGCCATCACATTATCTGTGCTGGTAGCACCAGGACTAGAGTCCAGTCTCCTCCTAGATCCACTCCACTCTGCCATCTCTCTTCCTTTTGTGTCAGATCCAATATGACAGCTGCCATTTTCCATTCTAACTTGGACTTACTCATCTAACAGAAAGATTTTGACTAATTCTTGTGGCACATCTAAACTCAGTGTATATAAATTGTTCATAGAGTTTTATAAGAATTATATGAATAAATGATTTTACTCCAAAAACATGTCTTTATCCTAGGCACGTATGATGGATAGATTTTCAATTCTAAAGAAAGCTCTCTATTGCCTGTACAAATTGTAGCTGATTGATATCCACAAGGCACTAAATGTTGTAACTAACCTTCATTTCCCTACATCCACTAGGTTTTAGCAATGGTGCCTAGTAAGAGTTAGTTGTGTATGTTCCCCAAGTTGGTGTTGTCTCTTTTCTTGATGTTATAATTTATAATTATGCATTAATTATGTATCATAAAAACCTATGATATATGGCTTTGAATGACTTTTTTTGGTGAAGGGTTGAATGCCTTGCGAAGGTTTGATGAAAGCAAGTCACTTAGAAATGCTATCAGATTAAGTACAGGTAAGGAAACCATAAGAAAGAGCATTGCCCTTAAAAGTAATTATTATTTTGTTCAACCTATTTCACAATATGCTGAAAAAGCCTACTATATTGCTCAATATTTACTTTACGGATGCATTCAACTTTTACCCAGGTTCAATACCAGATCCTCAAAGGATTTATAGTAGCATTTAAGGAATGAATCAGCTACTTAGATACCAGAAGGCCCTGAGAAGAGCAAAGCCGGAATTAAAGAAGAATGTTTTCGTTAGCCTAATTACATATTTCAAAGGTCAAAAGATTGTAGTTAATATTGTTTATTGTCATCATAAACCTTGTCATCATCAACTTAATGTTTGTAGGTCATACTGCCCAAACAGACAGACAAGCAGAGAAGTTAGCTGAACTAAAGGAACTGTAAGACTGGATGTTAAGTACTTATCTTGCAATCATGAAAATTGGCACGAGTCCAGAAAATAATTTGTGTTGCTCCAAAGTGAGATGGAAATATATTCAACTTTTACAGTATGTTTTAAGTTTCCGATGGTATTAATGTTGGCTTTTCCTTGTTCAAAGGAAGATGTTTATATTTCTGAGGATTAAAACATCAAAAGCAGCCATTAATCTGATATTTCCTTGAATTCACAAAAGAAGAATCAAATAATGTTTATATGAGGGGTACTGAAAAATGTGTACAAAGTATTCTTGGAGCACAAATGAGAGACTTCAACTCTTTCTGAAACATCAGTGATGATTTTACAGAGAAGACATTTGTGTTGCATCTAAAAGAAGGAATTTACAAAGTAGAGAAGAGGTGAAAGCAAGAAGGGTGATGTGGAAGAGCCAACTGAGGAAGGGCCGAGGTCTCAGAGTGGAAGAAGTACAGGAAATGATGAAGGTAAGGTTGAGAAAGAGATGGGGAAGGATAGATGGCTTTTCTAAGAAGTGGTTTTCATTGTTTTCCCAAGTTCACCTTGGAGTGGTTTTCATGTTCTCAGTTTAAGTATGAATGTGCAATCACTTAGAAACTACGTTGAGACATAAAGGAAAAAGAAGACAACTGTCATTTCTCCATTGCTTATGCAGTGCCAGCCACAGAGTTAGACATTGTTTGTAGTTTCATTTAATTATTTGAAATCTTCTGAGGCATACTATTAATTTTTCTATTTTGAAGATAAGGCAACTGACTCTTAAAAATGTTATGTGGCTTACTTCAAAATTCCCTAACCAATTAATGGCATAACAGGGACTTGTCCACAGAATAACTTTGGAGCTGACTCTGTAAAGTAATAAGCCAGCTAGGCTGTCTCTCACTGACCTTCAGAGCATAAAGCCCAGGGCAGCAGCAGTTAAAGGACCCATTGTTATGAGCAAAACTCTTACAGAGCTGTGTGGGAGCGAGAGGTTGGGGGTAGGCAGAATAAGGGGTGGCACAGATTTCACTGGGGCCCACATCAACATGGACCCAGGCTATGGTTCGTAAGGTCCCCAGAGAAGCCAAGTATAGGAAAGCAGCAGTGCTAGGTTCTTCTGTAGCACACACTCCAGTCAGAGGTCTGACTGACATCCCGGATGGCTGAGGAAGACTGGCTTTACTGGACTCAGTGATAGGTTGATTGGAGACATTGCCTATTCAGGCTATACCAAAGGCCCAGGTACATGAGTGACTCCAGTTGCAGGTCCTGCCCTTGCCTCTGCTTTGAATATACAGAATTTTTTGGACCCAACACAGCCACATGGGACATACTCCACTCATCACCCCAGGTCAACTGACCTTTCCATACACAACAATTCCAGGTGCATGACTGCTGTAGCTTCACCCCAGGGATTTTCTTCTACCTCTCACCCACCTTGCCTTGACTGCTGAAAAGAGATGCAGGAAGGTACCATTCATAGCCCAGTGACCCATCTCTCTCCCATCAACCCAGGTGCCCAATTTCTTATGTATAAACACTAATGTGCATTTCCCTAAGGATAAGCTCAGAGAGTTTTGTATATGATGACTTATTTGTGCCAGAGAATAAATGAACAAACGTATGATCAGATCTAAGTTGTGCCTTAGTTCAAAATGCTGACACCCATGTGACAGGGAGATAGTAATTGTGTGTGTGAATTATATCTGCATTTGTTTACTTAATGTTTCTTAAATTATCAGAATCTCTACAAGGAGTAACATTAACCATGTGGCATTTTTAAAACATTAACATAATATAAATAGATATATGAGAATCGCACATGTTCTGAATTTGTCACAGGGACAATTAAACTTTTAACCCTGTGTTTAGTCACAAACTATATGCTTCTCTCTCAAGCTTTATAATTGCACTCATTAAATGTATATGTAATAAAATAAATGAATCAATAATTAACAGGCATTATAATTATATAGGTAACTTTACAATGATAATACAATAGTATTATTTAACTTTGCTATAACAAATGCTGTTAGTTATGGGAATCTATGAGAGGTTGTCTGAGGGAGTGACTTTCTGGTTTATATTTTAGAAAAATAGTTAAAATCTACAAAAGCAGTTGTAATTCTTTATGTTTAACTTGGCCAAACAAATTATTGCAAATTTTAGGAAACTAGATTACATTATATAAATGTTTTAAATCCTTCTTCCAAAGAGGGAAGGAGACCTGTTTAAAACGTCATAATGTTGATGTCTTGAAACATAAAATGCCTTTCTGGTCATGATGCACTTATGCAAACTAGAGTATAAATTTCAGCTCCTGGCAGAATGATTAATGCATTTACATTAACTCTTGGGAAATATTATGGCAAAGGGGTTATAAGTGTCTTTAGTTTGGCATACATGGAATAATTACTTTCTTGCTTTCATGATTCAGCCTAGGCCTTAGAAAATCAAAGGATAGCCTGGCCCAGGTGTTGCAAAGAATTCGTATGTATAACTAATAGAAAAACATAAGACTCCCTGAAGCCACTGTTTGACATTATTGCAGTACCAGTTTGATTATTATAGGAACAATGAAAGGGATTTGTATAAAGGTCATATAATAGACCTGAGATTCCTTAGTGGACATGAAGAATAAGTTAATTTGAGAAACATGGATCAGAGGTGGAAATAATTAGATATTGTCATGCTATGTCCACTCTTGATTGTTGGTCTTGCACTTTGGCTTTGACTTATAGTAATAAGATGCATGCCTGTAGTTTTCTTTTTGAAATCTGAAAGTCCTTTCAATATTTGTAACAGAACCCTTAACATATAGGACTTATACTGTGTCATTTTGAAAAGAAAACTTTCTTCTGGGATAACATATTAGGCCTTTCCCTTAGTAAAAAGAAACAAATATAACTTTCCTGACTAGAAAATTTACTCTACATCACTAAAGACGGAAAAGTTATTATTAGATTATTTTCCTTTATATGGTGATCTCTGTCTTCATTCAAAATGGTGTTTTTGCCTCTCATTTCTCATAGTCCTGTTTTCTTTAGGTGATGAGCAGTTTTTAGAAATTACAAATTATTTTTGTTACATACATTTTAATTTCAGTCCATCAACAAGGATTCTTTACATTTCCAGTGAATTGTACTATGTCAATAGTTCCTGTCTAAGTACAAAATGGTTTAGCAGAGTTTCATCACCAAATCTTCTTATGTAATTAAACTCATCAAGTACACCTTAGTTGTATGTCAAATTATGTCTCATGAAAATAGAGATTTTTTCCAAAAAAGTATGTTAATTAGGAAATATGTCAAGTAAGTAGAAAAGAGATGGGCATACACTGAAATAGATTGCAAGAGGGAGAATAAATGGAAAGAGAAAAAAATTACATTATTACACTGACATATATTTCTTTTCTCCTATTTTGCCTTTCAAAAGGCCTGAATGGAGCTGGAAAGCTGAAGGCAATTGTTTATCTCATCACCTCCTCATGGAAGTGTGTAAAAAGCACTGAGGCCTAGAAGGCTTGTGTTACTTTCCCTAAAACACACAGCTAGTAGCCAATAGAGACAGGCCTAGAATTCAAGTTTCCTGACCTCACTAATGTGTTATTTAATACCCTCTGACTCTGGGCTAGAATGAGATCTAGAGATCATTCATATAAAGCAATACTTTAAGTCATGAAAGAGGATGAAATCTCTCAGAATAACAATAAGAAGTGAGAAGAAAAATGTCTCAAGGCAAAATCTCAGACTGCATTAACATTCAAAACACAGGAAAAAGTAGACTCACTAATAAGGGAGATGATTAAATGACCAGGGAGTGTACAGGAGAGCCAAGGCAAAACAGAATCATGGAAGCCAAGGAAGAAGGAATTTTGAAAAGAGGGCGTAGAGCATTAGCAAATAATTCAGAGGTCAGGTTTCCTCCTTGAAACCCTTTCTTCCTTTCTGTGATACATTCTCCAGGGATTTGTTTGTTTTTCTTTACCTCTCTAGTAGATATTCAGCCTCCTTTGCTGGCTCATTTTTTCCCTGGTGTGCCTCTAATTTTTAGAATGGCTCAGGTCTGTCTTTTTTTTTTTTTTTTTTTGACTTTTATTTTAGATATAGCGGGTACATGTGCAGGTTTGTTACATGGGAATATTGCATGATGCTGAAGTTTGGAATATGTATCCCATCACCCAATTGGTGAGCTTAGTACATGGTAAGTAGCTTTTTAACCCAGTTTCCCCCTACCCTCTAGTAGTCCACAGTGTCTATTCTTACACTTATGTCCATGTGTGCTTAACATTTAGCAACCACTTATAAATGAGAACATGCAGTATTTGGTTTTCAAACAATAACAAAAAGAAAGACTGTGATATCCTTTGAAAAGTTTAGAATATGTGATCATTGAAATAATTAAAATCAATATATATATTATTTTGTAGTTAATTTTGAAATTTTACATATTTATGTATTTACTATTTTCTTAATGTTTAAATAGAATATATATAATTTATAATATACTTTTAAAAACTTTTATTTTACATTCAGGGGTACATGTGCAGATTTGTTATATAGGTAAGTTTTATATCACTGAAGTTTGATGTACAGATTATTTCATTGCCCAGGTCATAGCATAGTACCTGATAGTACCTACATAAGTAGGCCCTGGTGTCAGTTGTTCTCTTCTTTGTGTCCATATGTCCTCAATGTATAGCTCCCAGTTATTAATGAGAACATGTGGTATTTGTTTTTCAGTTCCTGGCCTCCAGCTCCATCCATGCTGCTGCAAAGGACATGTTTCTTTTTTATGGCTGCATAGTATTCCATGGTATTTATATACCACATTTTCTTTATCCAACCCACTGTTAATGGGCATCTAGGTTGATTCCATGTGTTTGCTATTTTGAATAATACAATGATGAACATGTGAGTGCATCTGTCTTTTGGTAGAATGATTTATTTTATTTTGGGTATATACCCAGTAAAGGGATTACTGGGTCAAGCAACAGCTCTGTTTGAAGTTCTTTGAGAAATCTCTAGACTGCTTTTACAGTGGCTGGACTAATTTACATGCTGGTAAGGTCCTGCACAACCCATTCTTCTCCATCTGTAGCCCCTAAATGACCTAAATTCAGGCTTGTGTCTTTAATAGCCTCCATATGTTAATAACTCCCAAATCTACATCTCCAGCTCTGCTTTTTCTGAGAAAGTTCTGACTTTTGTATACGAAATCTTTCTTGATATATACGTATATCAAGATGTCTACTTTTGATACTACGTATACTTTTCAAACTCCATAAGGGTAACTCTTGCTTTTTACCCCCAACCTGCTCCTCCTCAAGTCTTCTCCATTTCGGTAAATCGTCATTGTTGTTATAAGTTCAATAGGAGAAATATAGAGGGTGTTACAGAAGCATGTAATGAGGAGATGTAACTCTAACAAGGTATCAGGGAAGACATCTTAGAGAAGAGGAATTTAAGAGCCAAAGGGTCCTGAAGGTCCTGAAGGTCGAGTAGGAATCTGTAATAGCATTTCTTGGACACTAAAAATTCAAGTGTTCCCCGTGATTATTCTTGGTCTCTTCAGTACTACACCTAATCTAATTCTACTTAAAAACCACACCTTGAATATGTCTTCCACTTCTTTTTCCCTCTCACTAGCTTAATCCTAACATCTTCAATCTAGACTCCTGCAATAATCTCCTGATTTTTCTTTCCATTCTTGATCTGCTATATTCTGTTCTCCAAAGAGAAGAGGAATTTGATTTAAGACATAAATCAGATCTTGTTTCCTCCCTATCTAAAACCCTTCAGGTATTTCTATCTCAATTAAAATTAAACCCATAATTGTGCTTTGGCCAGCACAACCCAACCCTCTAGGATTTAGTCTCTACCTAATACTCTAGTGTCATCCTGCACTACGTTCTTCTTGTCAATTTTCTCCCAGTGTCACTGACTTTTTCTATTGTGATTGTTCTTTAAATATTGTACAAGTTGAATCCCATTTCAGGGCTTTTGAACCGGCTATTCCTTGACCTAGAAAACTTTCCCTTGGATCCTTGCAGGGGTGGTTATTCCATATCACGCACGTCTTTTTTTTTTTTTTTTTTTTTTGAGACAGTGTTTTGCTCTGTCACCCAGGCTGGCGTGCAGTGGCGCAATCTCTGCTAACTGCAACCTCCACCGCCTGGGCTCACGCCATTCTCCTGCCTCAGCCTCCCGAGTAGCTGGGATGACAGGCACCCGCCCCCACGCCCGGCTAATTTTTTGTATTTTAGTGGAGACGGAGTTTCATCGTGTTAGCCAGGTTGGTCTCGATCTCCTGGTCTCATGATCTGCGTGCCTCGGCCTCCCAAAGTGCTGGGATTACAGGCGTGAGCCACTGTGCCCAGCCACATCTCACTATTTATGCCACCTCCTGAGAGAGGCCTTCACTGAGCAGCTAGGAATTATCTAGTACATTACCCTATTTTAAATATCTTCACAACATACTACTATCTGATATTTTCTGTTTGTTTTCTCTGTCCATTTTGCAGAAATGTAAGTTTCATGAAGAGAGAAACTTTCCTGGTCCCAGAATTATGCCAAATGTAGAAGGCATTTCATATGTGTTGATTAAAATAACAACAAAATATTATCAGGTGGCCATTGGCTGTTTAGATATGACACTGAGTTGAAAAAGTAGTAAAATAGAATGCAAAAAGTCAAATGTTTCCAGATCGATAAATTCTCTATTCACCTATGTGATTGACATAGGATTTGGGCTATGGAAGTGGGCAAGGCAGTCATAGGCTTTACCCATTAGGGAAAACTATTACCTACTTGTCATTGTTGTTATAAGTTCAGTAGGAGAAATATAGAGAGTGTTATAGAAGCATGTAACCAGGAGATGGAACTCTAACTAGGTATCAGGGAAGACACCTTAAAAGAGAGGAATTTAAGAGCCAAAGGGTCCTGAAGGTCCTGAAGGATGAGGAGGAATTTGTAATAGCATTTCTTGGTGACTAGTTGCACTGGTATGTAAATTGAATGTCATGATGTCTGAGGGAGAGAAACACCACATTTGATTGATTGCTGGTTATTAGAAATATATATCCTTCACTGAAGATGAGTGAAGTGATACATTTGGATTTCTGATAAGTCTTATGAGAGCTTAGTTAGTAGAAACATATTTTCTGAAAACTCACTAATGTGGTGTTCACTAATAAAATGGAATTTGAGTACTTGAAAATTTGGATACCAGACAGTGGTCTATTGTGAATGCCCCAAATACTAATTTCCTGTTTGACACTGCCTCTCTGTGACACAGTTTTCAACTTCCACAATTTTATGAAGGCATTTCATTATGCATTTTATGATATCCTAAGATCCAGTTTATATCTTATTCCTCCTACAATTTAGTTTAACTGACCACTGTTCTAGACAGTGCTTAGGCAGCTAATATAAGTGGGCATAATCCCTGCTTAAAGAAACTCAGTAGACAGCCGGGTGCGGTGGCTCACACCTGTAATCCCAGCACTTTGGGAGGCCGAGACGGGCAGATCACGAGGTTAGGAGATCGAGACCATTCTGGCTAACACGGTGAAACTCCGTCTCTTCCAAAAATACAAACAATTAGCCGGGCGTGGTGGCGGGCGCCTGTAGTCCCAGCTACTCCAGAGGCTGAGGCAGGAGAAAGGCGTGAACCCGGGAGGCGGAGCTTGTAGTGAGCCGAGATCGCCCCACTTCACTCCAGCCTGGGCGACAGAGCAATACTCTGTCTCAAAAAAAAAAAAAAAAAAAAAAAAGGGAAACTCAGTAAACATGTTATACGCACACACACACACACACACAGAAAATAAGTGCCATAACTGATGTTTGTGCAGAATGTTAACATAGCACACATGAGAGGCTCTCAGCCTAGAACGTAGATTCAGGAAAGGTTACTGAAAAGCCGATTCTTAAAGGGTAAGTCAATAAATAAAAGCTGAATAAGGGAATCTTTTCTCACCCTCTTTATAATTATGACAACATCATCATTTGTAATATCTATGTTACTATTTTCTTTCCCATTTTATGCTTCAAAAAACAATTTTGAGTCATTGTTTCAATCTTGTAATGTCAGAGATCTAAGGCAAAACAATTCAACAATCAATGTTTATTTAACAAATGTTGACATTAGCAACAAACTACCTAAAAAGGATATTAGCCAATATCAACAATATTATAAATGCTGACCAAATGCCCACCAAATAGTATTTAATCTAATATTTAGATGGAAAGTAAAATTTGCATGCAATTTTCCATTTCAAATTTGTGAAATATATATGCATGAATTTTTAAAATTTATTTTAACTCTAAAACTGACAAATTTCATAGACCTGATAGAAGGACACCTTTCTCCCTAAGTTTCATAGAAGTTAAACTTCCAGTAATTTAGAAAAAAATTTATCCATTAAACATTTTAAATTGTGACTTTTTAAATGATGACAACTATATTAGAAAATAAGGTTAGAAAGCTTATATTGAATACTACAAATTTAAAATACAACAAGAAAAGTTGTAAGCTAGTTCTGATTTTATTGACTGATTTAAGTGGTTAAATGGCATGCAGTCCTCTCTCCCAGAGCACAACTCCTAACCTAATTTTTGTTGGTCTTTGTTTGGATTGTTGATATCTACTACCAACTATGAATTTGATTAAGTCTTAAGTAGTACTTTTTCTAAAACTTTTGAATATCTGTTGAGTTCTGTATTGTTTGATCAATAGGTTTTCATATTGTTACTATGTTATTAAACCTTAACTTTCTGGAAGAGCTTTAAAATCTTGTCTCAAGTTAAATGACAATGTAAACAGTAACTAGGTCTATAAAATGACAAAAGGTGTCACGTTGATTCTGAACCACAAGATATTCGATATTACTGTAGGATGACTATAATTAGAAATAATATCTTATACAGTTTCAAATAACTAGATGGAAGATATTGAACATTCTCAAACCAAAGAAATGATAAATGTTTGAGGTGATGGATACTAATTTCCTTGATCTGATTATTATACATCATATGTGTTTTTTTTTTTTTTTTTTTTTTTGAGAAGGAGTCTTGCTCTTTCACCCAGGCTGGAGTGCAGTGGCGCGATCTCAGCTCACTGCAGGCTCTGCCCCCTGGGGTTCACGCCATTCTCCTGCCTCAGCCTCCCGGGTAGCTGGGACTATAGGCGCCCGCCACCTCGCCCGGCTAAGTTTTTGTATTTTTAGTAGAGACGGGGTTTCACCATGTTAGCCAGGATGGTCTCGATGTCCTGACCTCGTGATCCACCTGCCTCGGCCTCCCAAAGTGCTGGGATTACAGGCATGAGCCACCGCGCCCGGCCATATACATCATATGTATTGAAACATCACTTGTATCACATATATATTTATAATTATTGTGCCAATTATAAAATATGAAAAAGAGAGAGAACTTGTATTTTTCCTAGCATTCCACTTTTTTCGATGCAATTATCTTTCATAGCCATTGACATCAGAAAGATAAATTCTTTTCCTTGTCTGCCTCAAGCAAGATTTTAAAGTCATAAATGTATGAGATTTTGACTTTATGTAAAGCCCTGACAGGACTGAATTCATAAATTTTTTGGATGGGAAGCATTCCTAAAGATCATCTAGTCAAACATATAAAAAATAAATCAATAAAAAGAGACAAAACTGATGTTCATGAAAGTGAAGGAATTTTCCAGTAAATCCCCAGCTAGCTGGTCAGGAATTGTCTCAACATCTATGTTCCTTTCTTGGCCACACCAAAGGAGATGCAAAACTATTTCATATTATTATTATTATATTGCTTTTAGTATTTTCAATAAAATAAAAGTCTAAGTTCTCTGTAAACAAAGCTTCTTTACCTCCTACTTACCTATTCTGGCCCACTTTCCACTATTACCTCCTTTAAATCTTACATTTCATGAATATTTGTATTTCCGTAAAGGAGGAGTGTTTTCAAGCCTCTGTAGTTTTTAAGATGCTGTTCCCCCTGTCTGGACTGGCTTTCCCCGGCTTTTCTATCAGACAAAGGGCTCGATTCTCATGGGTCACTTCCCACAGGCTGGGGTCAGTGTCTTCTTAGGTGTTCCCATGGAAGTACCCTTTTCTCCCTAAGCATATCACCTCTTAGAGGGAAAATATGGTACCTTGCATTATCTTCAGATTATTAACACTTAGCACAGTGTCCAGCACATATCATGCCCTTGATGTTTTCGATTAAAGGGAATTAACAATGTGAAGCCACATTAACGTTTTACCCAAGGTTTTCATTTTACCTGAAAAATAATATAATTCATTTCTATGTTTGATACCTAAAGGCAGTAATTTAAAAATCAAGCTCTTTTAATATATTCAAGTTATTTTTTAAAGTATGAATATTTAGTTTCTTCTTAAACCTGATTTAAATGTATTGTACCTAATTTTTACACTTGATCTTAGCCAAAAGGCCGAGAAGCGATTATTGTACCTAATTTTTATCTCTTCTGGTTTATAGGTAATATTTTCATTTCAATGGAATACATTTGGAAAAAATTACTATACTTAATAGTGTAATAAGAAATCAGTTAACTCTTTTCTATTTGCAACTCTATATCACAAATTTTTGTCATAATCATAGAAATGTAGAACTGAAGAGTATTTTAAGGATTAATTCATCCAAAGCATGTATGCTGTAGTTACTGTCAGAAAATCTGTGTATGTTGCCTTATAGCCAAGCTCTTCCGACTACTCAATGTTGCCTTTTCTGCTGAATATTTACTACAAGTTAACTGTCCTAGTTAACTTATAGTAAAAAGGCCTAGAAAGAAAATAATTTGCTTAATTGGAAGAAAGATTTTCTCCCTACTCTTAGCTTAAGAAAATAATATCTTCAAAGCCATTGAGAAAACTCTGGCCCAACTTAAAAGTTGATAGGTGCATATTACTAGTTCAACAAATTTGGAAGTAGTCTTCCTCTTTGGAGTTCGTTTTGTTAATTATCTGCCCTGGGTACCAAATAGCCTTGCAATACGCATCAAATAATTGTCTCTTGCAATCCAGCACCCAAGAGAGATATAAGTACACTTTGACTTCCTGACAAGTTTGAGGACTTTAGAGCTCATCAATTCCTACTCCTCCCCTGGAAATTGGCTCCTTATTCTTGCTGCCACTTGCTGGATATGTCTTTGAATAGAACATAACGTGCTGCTCTGTCTGACTTTAGTTATTTTCCAACTAAGGTCAAACCCTACCCACTAGGTTGGCTCTCTTTGCACATTGATCCTGCTGTAAAGCTAAACTTAATTCACTGAGTCTCTGTGGATACTGCATGGTTTATGCTTACTGACTGAGACCAGCCCTACAGACAGATCGATGCCCCAAAACTCAGTTCTGTCCTGCCTTATGACACCCACCATACCCCCACAACACTATTGCTCATGTCACTAGGTTCATCATGCTTCAAGGTCAATCTGGCCAGGTTATAAGAACAGGTATTCATAAGTTGTACTTCCGCAGGTCTGCAACATATCAATACATGTGATTTTGAAACAGCTGGGTAAGTTTTGAAAACCTGTTCCAGGTGCCTTAAAAACAATAACAACAAAAGAAAAGATCTGGAAATATTAAGCAGCAGTCAATAACATTTAGACTTTTTTCTTAGTTTAGGGTTCTTTTTTATTATGGTACAAATACATAATATAAAATTTATGATTTTTAAGTGTGTAGTTTAGTGGCATCGCTCATATTGTCAGGGTATCATCTTCTCCAAATGAGGCTTTTATCTTCTCCAAATGAAACTCTGTACCCATTAAACACTAACTTCTCATTCCTTCCTCCCTCCAGTCCCTGACAGTTACTGTTCTACATTTTGTTTCTATAAATTTGAATACTCTGTGTATCTCATTTAGGTGGAATAATACAGTATTTGTTCTTTCGCGACTGGTTTATTTCACTTAGGACAATGCCCTCAAGTTTCCTGAATGTTGTAGTATGTGTCATAATGTTCTTATTAGTTTTTAAGGCTGAGTAATATTCCATCTATATCTATAACACATTGTATTTATTCATTATTTTGAGGTATTCACGTGTGAGAAATAATCAATACATGCACACACAAAAGGTTATTATATGTTTAGTATCAGGATTATGCATAATGCTGTCCATCCAGGAGGCAATAGCAAAAAAAATATGAAATTTCAATAAGATAGAATGCCACTTAATATATAGATGTTTCTTAAAATGGACTGAAGTACAGTGAAGTTGCTAAGTTTACTGTTTGGATGACAAAACCAGTGCCACCTCTTACAAGCTGGGTAAACTGGGAAAGTCAGCTTAAGTTCTCCGAGCCCCATTTTTCTCATTTGAAAAATTAGATGATGATAGTATTTTTTTGAAAAGTTAGTTTTGATTAATAAATGAAATGACATATACAAAGCACTTTGTTCAACATCTGATAAAAGAGGTAAACAAAGTTTAGTTTAATTAGTTATTCATTTTTACTGAGTGTCAGCAGGCAGCTCCCTGCTAGATATAGAAGTGATATGATAAATCACAGCCGAGAATTTGAAGCACTCACATCCACATGGAGAAAAGGACCTAAACTCTGAACTATATGTTAGGGTTTCAAGCTATTTTCAAGTGTGCAATCTAGTTTCATCCTCATACCTGGAAGTAGGTTTATGAAATAATGTTAAAAGTAAAAAGCAGAGCATAAAATCTGCGAGGTACACAATGGTTGCAGTTATGCAAGCTACATTTCTGGTGCAAACAGACATATACATACATACACTCCCCATGCAAAAGGAACTAACATTTGCTAAGTTTTTAAATGTAAAATTATCTAAGAAATTATAGGAACATAATAAATCAACACACATAATAATTCTTTTAAGAATGTCGAATATGAGTAGGAACCAAGAATTTGGGTTCAGTAGGAGAAAAATAAGCAATGCTCTGCCTCTCTTCAGAGGAGAATCATAGAATGTTATTGCTAAGAGGTCTTTAAGATACAATTTTGCCACAAATCCTCAGTTCACAGATCAGGAATCTGAAGATTGGAGATGTTTAAAGACTTGTTCAAAATATTGCGGCAAGTGAGAATAGAAGCCAACGGATTGGTTTCTTCTAGTCCTGAGGACTCTTGTCTAAACCATAAATTCACTTTTGATTCTGTAGGACTTGTCTGTGGTAAGCTTCAATGTATTTTATTATGTACAAGGCCATTTTCTCATCTTTTCAATCACATGAAACATTTAGAACTCAATGTAGAATTGTCTTTGTTAACATTTTCAAAATTAACCTTCTTAAGAATTTCACTAAAAGTCTTAATATTTAAATATAATTCTCCATACTATTCATATGATTTTTTGTACCATTTATTATCATGCACAATGCTGAAGATTATATCAAGTCTATCAAACAAGTATCTAAAGGCAATAAAATATAATTTTAGAAATTTAATTGTGCAAAGACATGTAATGCTTCATAGTAAATATTCTGAAAGCTGATAAAATGTGATTCATTAACAGATGCTGCACTACTTGTTACCGTGGCCTATTGTATAATTACATTGGAACCTTTTTGATACCTATTCAAGTGTTTCCCTCTTGTTGCCTGAAATTTCTTTTCTGCACTAAGTAAATGAGTCAATGAAGTATTTCTTAAAACATTGCCGTTACCATGGAAATAAGGGTTTCAAATTACTATTATCTATGTATGTTGACTTTATTTCGGGTCATGTAGTTGGGAGATAGCTCTCAGAGTTTCATGGTATCCTAAAAGCATTTTGTGATTTTATGGAGATATTTTCTTGAACTACTTTTTTATTGAAAAACATACTGTTTCCTAAAAGACCGGTGAGAGCATTTGAAATAATCCAAATATTTTCCCGGCTTTCATTGAAATATAGAGTTTTGGCTTAGGAAAAGCTTCTTATTTTGCTATACATTTAGAAAGCATGCAACATATTTTCTATACAGTCAACACAATCTTTGAGGCCATCTGCAGTTTATAACAAATTTATGATATAGTAGCTTAAATTGATGAGATAATGAGCTGCTGACAGACATGTTTTTCTAAATTGATATTTGAGGATGGTGCAGCCAAAATACTTGGCATGAAATAGCAAAGGAAATGCGAGTTGTATATCTACAGAACTCAACTCTATACTGCCACACAAGCTAAAAAGACTTAAAATCTAAAATTTTACTAGTATTCTTAAGTTCTATCTTATACTCTTTGATTAAATATTGCCTTAACTCTTAGAAAGACTATAGTATTTTTTTCTCTTTTACCTGTACGGATACAGACATGCCAATTATTGGAAAATCCTGTTAAGAAAGAAACTATTATTTTAAATAGGCACCCTTTGGCGTAAGTTACATGTATGGATTGATTGAATTCTCAGATATGAAATAAAATTACAAAAGCAAAACAATTCATTGGAAAATAATATGGTGGCAAAACAATTGTAAGGAAATTTTTAACATCAAATTACTTTTAATTTTCAGGATTCAGGCTATGTTTTTATATTATTTTTCTAAATTTACTAAGAGATTATTTAATTGTATATACACACAAAAGTGCACACACACGCATGCACATATGTAGTACCTCAAATGAGAAAAGAGTTTGTTTTGTACCAATAAAAATGTTTTGGTATTTCCTTTTACTTCGTTTTTGTTCTCATCCTTTAGTTTGAGGCTAAGTGGTAATGGCGTTTGTCTAAGACTATGAATAAAAAACTCTGTACAAACTTTAGTATTCTTTTTTAAAGAAAATATGTTTTAAAATAATTTGTGTTTGTTTGTTTTGTTTTTGAAACGTAATCTCTCTCTGTCACCCAGGCTGGAGTGCAGTGGTGTGATCTCGGCTCACTGAAACCTCTGCCTCCTGGGTTCAAGCGATTCTCCTACCTCAGCCTCCCGAGTAGCTGGGATTACAGGCACAAGCCACCACGCCTGGCTAATTTCTGTATTTTTAGTAGAGACAGTGTTTCATCATGTTAGCGAGGCTGATCTTGAACTCCCAACCCCAAGTGATCCACCTGCCTTGGCATCCCAAAGTGCTGGGATTACAGGCGTGAACCACCCTGCCCAGCCTCGAACAAATTTTTTTATGCTGTAAAACCTAAATTTGTGCTCTTGGTTTTCTTTTAGTATTGAACTGATCATTGCCACTATGTATTTAATTAGTTCAATCAACAGATTTTTACTAGGTTCTAATATGTAGGGCCCTATTCATGAATGAATGTAATTGCTGCCTTTGAGGCAGAGCTTCGCCAACCTTGCATGTGCATGTCCTTTCTTCTTAGAGACTCAGGATTTGTAGCCCAGGTCAAAAATAAAACTCCATAGACATTAACTCAGTCCTAAGGAGACCTGGGTAGGTGCCCTGGGTACCAACACTAAAGTTCCTTTACTCTTCCACTCCCTAGAGTTGCAATTTTCTGGTGTAAATATCATCATTATTATTTATGTTGGCCATCGCCACTGAGCAGGTCTAATTCCAATATGCCCTGTGAGCAAGACCATGTGGATTATATACTAGAAATATGCTTATATAAAGCATTGGTCTATATGGAAAACATTTACATTGGTTTTAAATGTACTGTCTGTCAGGGGGAAACCAACTCTAAGCAGTACCCAAACTGCGGAATGGAAACTAAAATATCACAACAACCTAGGGCTAAATGAAGTAATATAGAAAAAGATTAGTCTTATATTTAATTTTTTAAATGATAAAGCATATTTCTGCTTCACACAGCTTTGATTCACAAAGACATAGACGATGTCACCTCAGTAATCCCATAACCACTCAGCTGTAACTCTTTACGCCTAAATGTCCTTCCCAGGGAAGTCAGGTGTTGCCTGCGAGTGCTGGTGACTACTTTATGTAATACTTGCAATTACCATGCAAAGCACTCAGGCTTGAAGCCATATGAATTTATCCAATTTCAGGTTTTGTTAAAGAGATCTCTCAATCTGTATGAATTTGAAATTAAAGAGAGCTAGCTTGGGTTATGGTTTTTTTTTTTTTTAATAATGAGGAAGAAGAGGGCATTAAAAAATATTCATTGAGCACACAGTAGATGTTAGGTTTTATTTTAGGCCCTTGGGATCAAGGAACCAAATAGAAAGTATTCTTGCCCTCGTGGAGCTTTTACTCCAGTAGCAGACACAGCAAAAAAAAAAAACCTTAAATTATGTAATGCCAGGTACTGATAAATACCATGGAAGGAGAAGCAGCACAAGAGTCTAGAGAATGAGTGGGCAGGGTGGCAGTGTTCATGCGCGGGTAGGGTGGTAAGGAAAGACTGCTCAGCTAAACTGACAGGTGAACCCAGACCACAGTGGAGCAGGGTGAGCCACTGGGAAGAGTGCCCTAGGAAGAGGAAGAGTGACAGCCCTAAAGTAAGTTCCAGGATTGGGGGAATTCTGAGAACATCAGTAGGTTGCTACAGAGAATGAAGAATGTTAGAAAATGAGGTCTGAAAAGTCACAAGGGCCAGATAATGGAAGTTCTTGAGGCCGTGTTACAGACACCACACTATCTGTTATGTATTAATATTCTATCTGGGAAGAAAGGAAGGTATATGCAACTGTTTCCTCTTATTTTTTAATAATAATATTAAAATAGGTTAACTAATTGTTTAAGTGGGTTTGATGCACACGTAAGAACATATGTAACATGCAGGTAAGCATATTAAGCAGCTGTGGTCTCCAGGCTCATAGTCACTGAGATTCATTTTCCTCCAGTTATTCCTTCCACAACCGTCTTGACTTAGCTTCTCACCTTGGGACTCGGGCTTCTCTGAAGTCACTACCTGGCAGGCAAGTGGGAAGCGACCTGGCACTCATTCCTGCCCAGCCTGGAAGTGGGAAGAGTGAATAACCCGTGGGGCAGCCTTGACCAAGGGAGACAAGAGCTAATGATGAATGCATCTCTCGTCCCCATCAGCCAAAATTCCGAAGCATATTCTATTTGATTCCACAGGAGGTCCTGGCCGATTTGAGCACCAGCTGTCTTCAATAACTATTGGCCTTCCCCTTTCCCTGTTTTTCTCTCTTCAAAATCCCAATCCTCTTTTCTGAAATCATTTTTCAAGCCAAACTACATGCATGCCAGCCCTTATCTCAGGCTCTATTTTCCTGGGGAACCTCAGCTAAAGCAGTAAGTTAAGGGTTTGAAATGTATTTATATGAAACGCAACACCACACCCTAACTACACCACTCAACCAGGAGCTAATATATTACCAATAACTTGAGGCTATCTGTGTGTTCCTCCCATCGCAGTCCTCCTTCTACAGTCCTCACTCTCTCCCCCAACCCAGCCAGGGAACCACAGTCAGAAGCTTTAGTTTTATCACTCCCTTACTTTAATGCTTTTAAGTTTTATCATGTATGTATATATTGCAAATAATATATTGTTTAGCTTCTGAATGTCTTTGAACTTTAAAAAACGGCATCACAATAAAGATAGTTATATGCAACTCACTTTTTTACTCTGTGTTTCTAAGTGTATCCCCGTTGTTATGGGAAGTTGTAGTTTCATTCCTGCATAGTTTACCTATCATAATTTGTTCATTTAGTCTGTCATCAATAGGCATTTAGGTTTTTCCATTGTTTTGCTATTCTGAAGAACATTACTGTGAATATTCTCATCTATAGATCCTAGTGCACACATGTAAGAGATTCTTTAGGCTTGTACTGTCCACTATAGTACAGTGGTGCCTTGCCACATGTGGCTATTGAGCATTTGAAATGTGGTGAGGCCAAACTGAGACACGCTGTAAAGTGCAACTGTGTGCCAGATTTTGAAGATTTAGTACAAAAAGAAAAGAATTAAAATATTTTTTGAATCATTTAAAATATTGATTACATGTTGAAATGCTATTGGTTTGGATATATTGGGTTAGATAAAATATATTATTAAAATTAATTTCATCTGTTTCTTTTTACTTTTTAAAATATAGCTACCAGAAACTTAAAAAATGATATATTTGGCTTGCATTCTATTCCTACCAGACAGCACTGGTCTAGGAAATTGCTACTCAAAGTATTTCTCTGCAAAATAAGATCTGCATCACCCGGAAATGCAGAATCTCTGGCCCCTGTTCAAACCATCTCAATGCCTTGCAGCAAAACAGAGTTTACAAAGCCAAAAAGGACAAAGGAAAGGAAGGTAAAAGAATGGAAATGACATAGAATCCAGGAAACAGGAAAGAAAGTGTAGTGTATAGAATTACTGATTTGGGTCAAAGTAGGATATAAAGCCTTAGATGAAGGTCTTGGAAAAAGTAAACATTTGATTAAATGAAGAGGTTGATTTAAAAAAAAAAGAGGATGTATTTATTATAAATAGTATATTTAAAGGAATAATGAGAAACTTTGAGGAACAAGAAAATGGCAGAAGAAGGGATGAAATCATAGTCACTTCTAGCTCTTTAATAAAAAATATTTGTCCACAATTATGAAAAGAATGATCAAGAGGAGGTGGTGCTCATATTTTGTAATGTGGAGCATCAAAGAGATCATCTGTACTTGAAGAAACATAAAATATGAAGTTAATGCCTTACCTACAGATACAAAACACCATTTTCAAAAAGAAACTAAAACATAAGAAAAATATATAGCCCACATATTAGAGGAGGGGAGCTGGAGGTCTAGCAAAAGGAAGTAACTTTTCATCTGTTGTGGTAAAAGACAGTCAATGACTAAAATGGTGGGTGGAGAACTAGACAGATATTTTCCAGAAGGAAGACCTAAAAAGATGAAAGTGCTTATCTGTGAGGAATAGGTCTAGTGTAGGAAAAGGATAAGGGACTCACTGCTTATAATTCATTTGTATAGATTCCTTCATAAAAATAAAATATAAAAATTTATAAAATACATATACAATACTTAGGTGCTTATAGTTTTATACTATATATAGAAATATAGTTATATTTCACAGTAGTCAATTACTATATTAACTTTTTTGATGACATGTATTTATAGTTTTTCTGAGATTACCCCATTTTATTTTTTATGAGACATACATTTGCTTTATTTATGTAATGTATATATGAATACACCTCTTTCCATCTTAAAAGTTTGAAGGTATTTTGATGTTCTCTGTAGGTAGGTTATTGATCTTTAATACAGCAAAAAATTTCTCCATATTAAATATTGTTTCATTGCATCAGAGGACCCTAGAAAAGTCATAAGGTATAACTTGAACAATAATATGGGATTTATGTAAAAATAGCATTGAAAGATAATATAAGGACACACAATGAAATAAATTTTCTGGGAAAAGAATGGAGCTGTGCTTGGACGAATGTGATGAGAAAAGAGATGTTTAATTAATTAACTAATTTCATAATGTACCCCTCAAAAAAGAGAGAATTTTTTTTTTTTTTTTTTTTGTTGAGATGGAGTCTCTCTCAGTCACCCAGGCTGGAGTGCAGTGGCGTGATCTCGGCTCACTGCAAGCTCAGCCTTCCGGGTTCACATCATTCTCCTGCCTCAGCCTCCTGAGTAGCTGGGACTACAGGCGCCCACCACCATGCCCAACTAATTTTTTGTATTTTTAGTAGAGATGGGGTTTCACCATGTTAGCCAGGATGGTCTCGATCTCCTGATCCGCCCGTCTTGGCCTCCCAAAGTGCTGGGATTACAGGTGTGAGCCACTGCGCCCAGTCGAGAAATTATTTTAAAGATTAGAAACACCTCATAATTTCTATCATTTTTGCAGTGTGAATTTGCAGAGTTTTAATTATTCTTTTATTTTTTTCTAATGTTTGATGAATGCCAGCCCTACCCAAATATATAGCCTAAGGTCTTCATATATCAGTAAGACAAAACTGCTTGCAAAATTCTTGTTGTGAGATTTATGGCCCTGGATAATTGCTTTATTATGGGTTAACCTGCTATTTATGCAGATTGTTTTAGTTTGATTCTACTAAAAGCTGAAAAATATGGCAAGTCAGAAAAGGAATGAAAATAGTTTATTTTTGAAATCTTTATACCAAAAGGTAAGCTAAACTTTCATTCAAATCTAAATAAAAGTTTTGTTACATTTTATGAGTCTAAATCACTGGGTATAAGTTAGTAAGCATGCTACAGCCCAACTGTGAAGTTCGAGCTCACAGAGCACATGTCATGCCTGTGCTGGCAGCTTTGTAAGTCCAGGATACTCTTGCTATGAATCCTGAAAACATCTGGAACAATGGCATTCATATAAATGAAGAAAGCAATCAATTATTGCAATCTATGGAGTTATTCTTCAGTAATTAACATATGGTAATAATGTCAACAAAACACAGCAGTGGTTGTATTCATCAAGTTTTGGATTTAGCTTAATATTTATAATAAAACTATCATTTGTTTTTAGTCACTAAGTGTAACAACTACAAGTCATAGATGTCTTTGGATTTTGGATCACTTCTTTTCAGACAACTTTTGATTTTACTGCTGATTTTAAGGAAAAAACGGCAAACACATACCTTCTACTTGAATCTCAATTTTAGTGCTGAGTCTATTCATGAAGCATCTCGATTTGAGAGCAATATATCTCTGGCCAATTTCTGATCAATGTGAATAATTCCAGTGACTGTTTTTTTCTGGAATGAGATCCTTTAGTCATACAATAGAATTTTAAAGATAAATGAATGCTATCATGTAATTTATACAAATTCTCTCTCATTATTTTTTAGAAGACTAATCTAAAACAGAAAACTTAAGAAAGTTGCTAACCATCATAGAACCAATGGTCTGAAAGTTTCCAACACGCTTGTCTGACTGATAAAGTATCTGTACTTATCTTTCTGCTTAAGAGCTTTAGGCAAATTCTGATTCTGAAAGCAGACACATATATCAACTGAGAAAAAAATGCCCAGGTTTTCATTCCAAGGAATTGAGGGACTACTGAATCATCCATAAACTGACTTTCTGGTTTAGAGATGAGGCATTCATTGACTATCTGGTTCTTTTCAGCCAGGTACATAGCTCCTGATAGATCTAGTTTATCAAACAATAGACAACTTAGTCTGAGGAAAACAGCTGCAATGGACAGTATTCTACTTTGTTTAAAATGTTCAAATTATACATGAATGAAAAGACAATATTTTCTTGTTCAAAATAAGCTATACAACAATTACTATTCCATAGCATTCTCTATTAGTATGAGTCTGTCGATTTTTTTTCAGGAATTTTCATTTGTTAATTAGAAGCAGGACATAGGCTGTGGTGATTAATATTTCTTTTAAAATTGACTTGTACAGTCTTTGCCTATAATCTTTTGGCTCAGTTCACCAATCAATTAAATACACATTGTTTTTCTATTTCTGAATGTCTTAAAATCATGTGTAAAGCCTAAATTATTTCAATTTTAGAACAAGAATAAACTTTAAATCTGAATGTCCCATTAGCTATCAGAACTTCAACAAATAAAAAATTTACTTAGAATTAATTATTCTTTTTAAACCTATTTCCTTTGAATTTAAAAAGATATTTAATGCTGGCTGGTGCGGTGGCTCACGCCTGTAATCCCAGCGCTTTGGGAGGCCAAGGCGGGCATATCACGAGGTCAGGAGATCAAGACCATCCTGACTAACACGGTGAAACCCCATCTCTACTAAAAATACAAAAAATTAGCCAGGCGTGGTGGCGGGCACCTGTAGTCCCAGCTACTTGGGAGGCCAAGGCAGAAGAATGGCATGAACCTGGGAGGCAGAGGTTGCAGTGAGCCGCGATCACACCACTGCACTCCAGCCTGGGCGACAGAGCAAGACGCTGTCTCAAAAAAAAAAAAAAAAAAGATATTTAATGCTTCAAACTAATAAAACATAATGGTGCATATGCTATTATAGGTATGTGAAATTTGCGTTTTTATTCTTTCCAAAGATAAATTAATATCTCATCCTGATGTTATAAAACAAAATTATTTTTATTTATAGTTATTCTCTGATATTTTAGTATAAAAATGACAAGTATAAAGAAAAAATTATTGAACCAACTACATTGGATAAGTGTGGTGGGCATAATCAAAGGAAAGTGAAGCTTTAGAAATTGATCAAATTCTATTTAAATTGTGACATTTCTTCAAACAGAAAAACATAAAATTCTCCCAACAACATCATTTAGTTACAGAAAGTGCTTCTGATTTCTCTCCCTGTCTTTCTCAATGCCTCTCTCTCTCAATCTCTCTTTCTCAGTCTCTTCCCCACCATTCTTTGGTTTCCTTGTTCACCAAATTGCTCATAGATTCAATTAGGACTTTCTTTTTTTCTCCTAGCAGAGATACACTCTTATCTCAGGCTGATTTTTCCACAAGGACAACCTCGGTGTCTTCAGGCATGTAATTGACTCCAGGCCTGCTCTAAAGCCTATTGCAAGATAGGATTTTTGTTTGTTTGTTTGTTTGTTTCAACCATGCACTATATCCTTCTTTCTTCATCCTCTGTGACTAATTGAAGGCATCAAATCCTGTTTCATGAAGCTCCTGCTATGCCCTGCACTTGGTTTATTTCCTCCAAAGCTTGGGTTTATTTTTCTCTTTCTAGATTGTGGGGTGTAATAAAACACTTGAGGTATTATAACAGCAGTATAAAGTAATAAGCCAGGAAACTATCTTGGAGGTCTATATTCTTTATAAAAATATGACTTTCTGGAATAAACATATTGAGTTGTGTCAATAGTAATAAACATGACAAGCTAAGAAGAAGTTGATATTTACAAGCTCATTGAAAGTACCGAGAAGCCGTACAAAATTATAGCCACACTTCCTAATTATAGCCACATTTCCTATTAAATGACTAAAAAAACTACTCATATTTTAAATTAATATATATGCTATTGTTCAATATTTACTTAATTCCTTAAATTGAAACTTGTAAAATCAATGCTGTTTAAGTTAGAGAACCTCAATATTTGAAAATAGCAGGAAGGAAAAAAGGTAATTTTAAACACTGAGGAAAGCCTCTTTTTAGACATAGAGAAAAGGATAATTATAGAGATGGAGACTCTGGCCCTCAAGCAGATTACAGACTAGCCTGAAAAACATATAAGCCTATAAACAGTAGCAGATGGACAAAGGCAGTGTAGGACGGAAGAAAGAAGTAAGGGAAAAATGACAGTCCCAAACCAAGCATTCAGCACTGAAGAGAGCACACAGGAGAGTTTGACAGAACCTCAAGCTACACTGGCACTTAACAAGAAATCTTGAGAGACCCATGGAAGAAGGAGACTAAATTCTTGGGTAGGGCAAAAACAGAAGCCTAGAATGAGAGATAGCCAGGGAGCGACTTTATAGGGTATGAGCCCAACACAAAGTTTTCCTTCTTCCTTATCATAAGCCTCTTTCTCTGTGTTGCCTTGGTGGAAGTTAACCCAAAAGTTACTAGCTGGGTGGTCTGAGCAGGGCAGCACCCTCTCCACTACATTTGCAAAAGTTGCCTGGAGCTTGTTAGGTAGGTCCAGAACTGAGGCTCTTCATAGCCCACAAATAGCTCTCCATGTGTAGGAAGCTCCCAAAACTTCCCAGGAAGAGCAGAGCCCAGGCCCAGGCTTTTGTTCGTCATGTCGTCATGTTAGGTAAGCATTGTGAGCTGACATTTGTAATACAGTGGTTCTCAACTCTGGCTGCACATCACAATTCCCAGGGGTGGGGGTACGTTTTTAAAAACACCAATTCCTAGACCACCAATTAAATTAGAATGCCTTAAAGTGGCACACCAGCATTGATATTTTAAAAATATTCCCTCAATAATAACATACAGTGAGATTAGAAAATCATTGGTCCTAAGGCATTTATAGAAAAACAGGAAAGCTATCTGAGAAAGATAAAAAAGGGAATAAGACCCCAGATAGAAAGGAAATAGCAACTATTTCCAAATTAGTAGTGCAGTAAGTTGAAGAGCATTCTGCTCATGTAGAATGCTTTCTAGAATTGTGTAGAATTGCTCTGACAAGGACCAATTCAAGAGCTACCATCAGGGTGGCCTCAGAAAGATTTCACAAACTTCATAAACTTCAGCTGGGATTTGCTATCTGGCCATGGGACTCAGGGTGCTCAGAGTTACAGAGACACACACACACACACACACACACATGCACAAAAGAAAATACAAAATAAGATGGCCAACATAAAAATACAGTTAACAAATGGGTAAGAATAAATTTAATGTAAATAAAAGAATCAAAAGATAGAAGTTTTCAGATTTGTTTAAAAAGCCACAGTACACCATTTGCAAGAAAAATATTTAAAACATCAGGAAACAGAAAGTATAAAACTCAAAGAATAAAAACATAGAAACAGCAATTTTAAAAGTTAACTAACAATCTTAATGTTAAATAAAGTAGACTTTAAAGTAAAAAATATCATAAGGGACCATAAGAATAATACAAATAATTAAAAGGTATAATATATCAAAGACATATAATAATAACCACTTACTAATGTAGACTCAATTCTGATTGATCAGGAAGAGGATCGAAGCATCCTTATTTTTTAAAAGCTGCCCGAATGACTTATTTTCAAGTAGACTGAGAATCACTACTTTACACAATCTTTAATCAATAAATAAAACATAGTAGAAAATTCAATACCATTTACATAAAACAAAAATCTATAAATTATCTAGAAATTAGTCTCACTGAGAATGCACATAGCTTTTAGGGACAAACTTTAAAATTCTGTTAGAAGCTAATTAAAGAAGACCTGAAGAAAATCAAGTAAGTTAATGGATGAGACAACTTAGCATTATAATGTAACACTGCAAATTCCCTGCAAATTAATCTGTGCATTAAATGTAATAACAAAGAAATATCTAGCCAAACCTTTGGAGGAACTTGTGAAACTAATTCTTAAGTGTGAGTAGGAGAATAACATTCTTAAATAGATACAATCATTTCTGTAAAGAGAGCAAAGGAGAAGGTGTCTCTACCAGACATGAAGACATATTGCTAAGTCACAGTGATACTGTTGAAGGAATGGGAAAAAATAATAGTACAATAGAAAAAAATACCATACAAAATAATTTTAGCTAATAAATACAAAAGAAATTATAGAATTAAAAAATTATTTTCAAATCCTCCCCCAAAAAATATTTGAATAATGTTTCAGGCAATGGTCATTATTATGAAGATCATTAGGTGAAATGTTGATGTGAACTTTACAATGAATGGAAAAAGCTGATACCAACTTAAAAAAAAAAGAATAAAAGAAATCTTGACAGTACTTATTTTGACTGTTTCTAACTACATTTTTTCTACTGACTACATTCATTCATATATTCCACAAGTGTTTTTAAGAGCACTTACTATCGTGTCAAGCATGGTGCCAAGCCCTTACCTAGCAACAAACAACGGTAAAATTATTTGTTTTCAAAGCTTAAGAGTAAGGTTTTTATTTTTGTTTTTGTTTTCCAGAAAAGACTTCCAATTCACAATTCAGACTTTTGAGAAAATAACCTGAAAGAAATACCCAGAGAGTTCTCTTTAATCTGCCACGTCACGCATTGATGCATATACCTTTTTCTATGGTATTGATATTTCTTTCCTAATCCCTCCAGATACTCCCCAAAAGGAAGACTGTTTATTTCCTTTTTTCCCCCCAAATTACCATTCTTTCTTGCAGGCCCAGTGCCTTCTACTTTAGCAACACTTTCTGGGTTTTAAGCTTTTCCAGTATATAAAAACTGTATACCCTAGGGCTTCTGAGGCTGCACAGTGAGAAACTAGATGCATTCCACAGTGCCTGACAAGGGAGCCCAGGAAGTCTGGCAGCATTTGCTGGAGAAACATCAGGAAATATTTTCCTGTCTTGGAGTTTCATATTGGTAAGTGTGACTCAAATTAAATTCATCATTTTTAGTAAGGTAAGAATATTATTTATTAAAAAAAGGGTGAAAAGACTAACTGACCAATTTTAAATTTGGATTTCTTTGGGAGTTATTATACAAGGCAGAATTTTATGGTAGGGAAATATTTAAAGGTTGCTGTAGTTGGCAAAAAAGTCAAAAAAGTAAGAAATGGACATGGAATCAAATTCGTGGACATGAAGCTTAATGAAACCTCTAATTGGTTATAAAATTTGAAGCCCAAGTCGCAATGGATAAAATGACATATTCTCAGCCAATTGTGAAATGGATCTCAGCTCCTTGATCTGAAAAAGAGGTCAATGCTGAGTAGTTACTGCTGTTGTTGTTGTTGTTGTTTTAAACGAAAGGACATAGCTGAGTTTTACACAAAATGGGGTTGGTTTTTAAGATGAGATTTCAGCTTAGGACATCATGTGTCTGTTTCCTAAATTCCTTAGGCAGGCCCAGTGGCATCGTAAATTTGATGTACTGAAACTGGAGCTTTCTCATGCAGAAAAGCAGGCCAGGATATGTCAGCTCACCAAAAAAGCATATTATTCTTGGAGTTATAAAATGTTTGCTCTATAGCTACAATCATATTAAAATTTCTTTCAGTTTGAAGTGTTCCTAGTTGGACGTGTGATGAAGCTCTTTAGTCTTAGCAGACACTAAGTAACTTCCAGATTCTCTTTGACCTGGATGTTAGTACGACTTGGTCCTCTTTTTCTTCACCTTTGATAGGTGTCTGGGGATGAGGTTATGACTCTACTAATTGATATGATTGCATGTATAAATTCTTCAGTAATCTGAAGGTAACATTTGGCAAAAGCTTATATACAGTGATAGGAAATTGTATTATTATGCCATTAAAATATAATTCAAAAATATGTTCCAGATAAATGCCATATTACTAGTGATCCTGAAAGAAAGATCAGGATGATGGCATTTACATGAGAAAGAAAAGAAAGATATGTAACAATAAAATGAAGGCTCAGTCTCAGAGATCAGAGGCTTAAAGGAAAAGATACACTAAAATCTGCAAAGGAAAGAGAAGCCTCTTTTCTGCCTAATCTTCCAATATAACACCCAGCTAAGACCACATTATTGATTGAAACCAACTTCATCAACTCTTCCATTAAAGCTAGACTGGACTTAATGCAGTGAATGAGACTGTCTATATGACAAGTCCATTTCCTCACATAATTGTGTAATGGATAAACCTGAGAAACAGACATAGGTATGCAGTGTGTCTCTAAGGAATGCTAAGGATCTGAGATTTGAAGAATTTCCATACACACATGAACTTATGCAGCAGACTGATTAGTGCTAAGAGTAACTCAGGACAAATGTTACAAAGGTCAACAGTGTGGACACTGTTGAGCTTGATCTTAAATAAAGATGCCCAGAGTTCCTATCACAAACATTTTTAAGAACATGTACAACATGAAGGGGATGCTGTATGATTACAGAGGTTTTTGGTTTTGACTCTAAGTAACCTCATGTCCCTTCCTTCAATTTTCTCTGATGGCAGCTCACATAGCAGCATACAATTACAAATTTTATTATTTCAGAAGTATGACTAGTTTCTTCAAAACTGGCATGAAGTCTCTAGAAGCACAGAATCACAGATACAGTGCAGACCTCGAAGAGCATTTACTACAACTTTCTTCTATTTTGGAGAGGACACTGAACTCCAAAGAGGTTAAGTGAATACTAGCTGATGACTAGGCTTCTTTGTCCTAACCTGGCACTAGCCTACTAGAGTAGTGAAAAAGATTACCATCACTAGTCAGAAAAGTAAAAAAAGATTTTAATGTTCTTCAGCTCCAAAGCTTAATATATAAGGAGGAAATTTCCAGCAGCCCTAATACTTCCCATATTGCCCCCCAATTGCCCCAACTGTCATTCACAAGTGAATAGTCTTGTTGTCTCAGTCCATCTGTTTGGAGTGTGCTCTGGTTATAGAAGTAAAATACGTTCAAATTCTGAGAGCTAGTTTTAAAAAATGTCCATAATTGTTGGTAAATCTGAAGTAATAAATGAAGGAATTTTGACATAACCCAGCTGCCAGCACCATTGTTGCATAAACATGCTTGATATCTTATTACATTTTTTTAGCTCCAGGAAGAAAAATGCCATCATATTTCTAGAGTTTGTAGCTATAAAATATGAGAAAATGTTTAATCTGAAGAACAAAATGAGCTTCACGGATAATAATTATTTCACTTGAGGAATTGCTTTCACGAGAACCATGGAGTTTGGCTGAAAGCACATAATTATTAGTTGGAATTCACATAATGATTTGAGTTATAACTGAACTTTCATAACCCTAAATTTGTGTAAAAAATACAAATGGTAATGAAGCCTTTGAAAAAGATAAGAAGGTTTCTAATAAAGAGCTCAGGTCTAGAAAGTGGGTCACCCACTTTTGCGGTGGTCACTATGAATTGAGTTACAGCCATCATCATGTCTATAGTACTGCTTGAACTGACCCCCTCCAACAATCACTTGCATTCTCAGGGATCCACGGAGTCTTTGGATATGTTTGAGCTACCCCACTTCACTTGCTAATGCTATCATCTTAGATAGGTTGTGATAAAGATGTAAGATGGGGTGAGTCGATAGAAAGATTAGTTGTGGTTGCCTTGGGTAAAAATAATTAAAACAACAATATAATAATAACTCGGGTCATCAAACATCATGGTTTTCTTGGGACAATTTTATTTTAAGCCCTATATCCTGTATAGTTTAGCATCTGTCTTAAGCAAACTTCTGGACAGAATTTGATCATAATTACATGGTTGCCCTATTATAATATTTTAGTGTTCATTTTACAATATTTTAGTGTTTATTATGTGTCTGTAAGCATAAAGATGTGTCATCTAATTTAATCCTCTTGACAGCACAATGAAGTACAAATTATTATGCCCATTTTACAGATAAAGAAACCAAGAAGCATAGACTTTATGTAACTTTACAAACATCACCCAGGTTTTAAGCAATGGACACAGGATTACTGGCTCCAGTTCTTTTATGTCAACTTCTTGACGATTCACAACAAATTCACATTTCCTAGGTCTGGTAGAGTTATTCATTTAAAGCACATGGAGATAAGTTCCAAAAGCCAAATCCTAAGTTTAATAAATCACCTGTTTTTAAGTTAAGTATCAAATAGAATTTTACTGATGCTTGTAAGAGTTTGGAAAGAGCAGCTGGCTCTTTTAGCAAGTTTTGGAATATAAAACAAGGGCCTATCCCTTACATGCTTAAGAGACAAATTACTTAGAAATGATCGAAATGCAGTTTACAAAGTTAGGAGCTACTTATGGGTCTTCTTGAAGTCAGGCATTGATGCAAGTATTGATAGGCATAATAGATTATGCGTGAGTAGGTAGGTGATGGGTTGGGTGGTACATATGTAATTTTTAAAGGTTTATATTAGGGAGGACAATTTAAAACTCCTCAGAGCACACTAGAACCCCAAGCGCCCTCAGTGTAAGCCTAACACAGTTGGGCAATTTTTGCCTTTTTTAATAGCTGTTGGACAAAATCTCCTAAACCACATAAATCTTCTCAAATAGCAGTTGCTGAAAATTAAATAACATTTTTTATAAACAGTACGTACTGAAATCTGGCAATCTTTTCATTCCAGCCAGATATCCTCATTAACTAATATTGTATTTCCTTAGGTGTACAATTACCATTCTTCATGAAGAATCACTTAAAATACCTTTGACTTCATTAAGAATTATACTGAAAGCAATGTTATTGGTCCCCATTTCTGTGAAATTTGCCAATCTTTGAAGGTACATGTATAGTAACTGTGTCACTAAGAATATTGAAATAATTTGAAAATTCCATTCCCCAATCTATTTATTAAAGAACATTCACTGTATATGTGGGCAAAATGTCTAGTAACATAAAAGGTTTTTTGTTTGTTTTGTTTTGGTTTGTTAAAATGGCATATACACGCATAGGTGAATAACTGTTGGAAGCCTTAACCTTGAAATAAATGTTGGCAACTTACTGTTCTGTGAAGACTCAATATTAAGGACAAATGAATGTTTATTTGCACAGTGGATTGCAATATGCACTCTATTATTGAATTTGGTTTGTTTATATCTATAAGAAACAGACAGGCAGATCACAAGGTCAGGAGATCGAGACTATCCTGGCTAACACAGTGAAACCCCGTCCCTACTAAAAATACAAAAAAAAAAAAAAAAAAAATTAGCCTGGTGTGGTGGCTGATGCCTGTAGTCCCAGCTATTTGGGAGGCTGAGGCAGGAGAATGGCATGAACTCGGGAGGCAGAGCTTGTAGTGAGCCGAGATTGTGCCACTGCACTCCAGCCTGGGCAACAGAGCAAGACTCCATCTTAAAAAAAAAACAAAAAACAAAAAATAAAAAACAAACAAAACAAAAAACAAAACAAAACAAAAAACAAGGACAAAAAGGACAAAAAATGACAGCAGGTGAAATGTACTAAGGAGCCTATTTCTGGGAAGCTAATGATTGTGTTTAAGGCTTCCGGTGAGTAGCTGAATTACATTGTCTGTAGAAACCGGTTAGTATTCTTTCTGGTGGGAGACACCAGAGAGTATTCTGTGCTGTACTGCCATGCTGTGTGTACTTGCCAGGGAGGTTGAACTACACTAGACTGTATGAGCTCAGTACTTGGCTGCATAATTACTTTAAAAGTCTCTTGAAAAGCAAACTTTTAAACTCTTTATCTTTTGACTAAAAAGATAATCTCTGGGTAGCACCAATTAAGTTTGTGTAATATAATCTTTATGCTAAAAATAATGGTTTTATGACAGTTCTTTTTTAGTAATTCATAATTTGGCTGTAAAATTCCTGTGGGCTTAGCTATTTTAAGAATGATTGCTAAAACTATATATCTTAATTTCAGTTTAAAAGATTTCTTATTTTTATTTCCCAAGAGTAATAATACCAAATGCACACATATATCACCACCACACACATACATATTTACATATATATGTGTATGTATATGTGTGTGGATATATGTATATGTATACATACAGGCAGTTCTCACTTTGCATAGTAGTGTGGGACTGTGAAAATTATCATACAAACTGAAGCTGCAAAATGATCTTTGTAATCAACGGGAAAAAATACAGTTATTCTGTGATCTATAAGAAATTTTTGTCAAAACATTAAAAACTCTCTTAGTGTCAGTTTTAAATATATAAAACATGGAAAACCCTGTAAAACTGGTATTTATCTAATACGTTGTGATTTAAACCATTAGAAACATCAAGATAAAATGTTTCATTTCTTTCTGAAAAACTTATCAACGGTTGTTTGAACATTGCTTGCTTTATTTTTGTAAAACAGGATACAGAGCTACTATCTTTCCTAGAGAATTATACTTCTAACTTTGGATATATGCTTGACATTTTTTGTAAGTGCTTTTAATATTGTGAAATCTCAGAATTCCTTTAATGTGAAGAGTTTTGTTGGCCTCACTTCCTCTAGCACGTCATTCTTTTTTTCTTTTTTTTAGATGAGTCTCACCATAGCTCAGGCTGGAGTGCAGTGGCACGATCTTGGCTCACTACAACCATGGCCTCCTGGGTTCAAGCGATTCTCCTGTCTTAGCCTCCCAAGTAGCGGGGACTACAGGCGCCCACCACCACGCCCAGCTAATTTTTTATATTTTTAGTAGAGACAGCATTTCACCGTGTTAGCCAGGATGGTCTCCATCTCCTGACCTCGGGATCTGCCCACCTCGGCCTCCCAAAGTGCTGGGATTACAGGCATGAGCCACCGCACCCGGCCAGACGTCATTCTGTTTGTCACAACCAAGCTCTTCATATATATCAGTGAATTCATCTTCACTAAGTTCTCCTGGCTGCAGATCTAGAGTCTATCCAATAGTAGCCATGTAAACATTTCCACATTCAGCTATTTTTTTTGTAACTCTATTTATAGATTTCACTTCCAGCCTCATCGCTTTTCATTTGCTTGCTGCACTTTGATCTATGTTAGTCAATTCCTTCTGATTATCCATTTTTGTAAAATGTCACATGGATTTATCACTGGGAGGCTACCTGTGGGTGAGCTGAGTGATATATGTGCAGTGACCAATCACTGGCAGATGTTGAAAGGAGTAACATGATTGGTCCCTGATCATGATGTGCTTCTGCTATTTACATAGCGATTTGTGGACTGGGAGCAAGCAGTGAGGTTTGTACCTTACAAAATTATACAGATAATACACGTTGGTAACTGAAATTTGAACAGTGTTGTTGGTAGATTGAAGTTACTTAACTAAATCCTAGTACCTGAAATTTGTGCCATGTCACAAATGTGAAAAGAAGGGAAATTCTTGATTTTTCCATCATTATACTTCAAATTATCCCCTGATGTCAAATATTTAAATATAATAAAAATTTGAAGCAAATGAACTGTGGCTGGAATGCATGTGAATTAACCTGGATTAGGACAAAAATAAAGCACTCAGTGTTCAACAAATGTGGTGGCTAGAAAGGCCAATTAGAAATATATCCTCACCTCTGAGGCAGGAGAATGGCGTGAACCCGGGAGGCGGAGCTTGCAGTGAGCCGAGATCGTGCCACTGCACTCCAGCCTGGGCGACAGAGCAAGACTCCGTCTCAAAATATATATATATATATATATATATCTATCTCCTCACCTTGTGTTGCGTGGAGACTACTCAGGCAATTAAAATCCATGCATACATAACTGAGGCACAGCATAAAAAGCGGGCACAGTGGCATGGTAAAAATACCAAGACTATACAAAATTCATCCTCAGGCCACTTATTGGGTTGCCATTTTTTATTAGAGACCAAAAATATCTTCATTGGAATTGTTCTACATAATTGAACAATGAGAACTCATGGACACAGGAAGGGGAACATCACACTCTGGGGACTGTTGTGGGGTTGGGGGAGGGGGGAGGGACAGCATTAGGAGATACACCTAATGCTAAATGACGAGTTAATGGGTGCAGGAAATCAACGTGGCACATGGATACATATGTAACAAACCTGCACATTGTGCACATGTACCCTAAAACCCTAAAGTATAATAAAAAAAAAAAAAGATAAAAAAAAAAGAATTAGTATGAGTGTGATGTATAAAATAGATTGCAGGTGTTGTGGGAAGATTTGTGAGGAGGCTACATTATTTGCTATTTTAGTATGGCATAGAATTACCCTGGGGAAAGAGTTATTGAGGCAGTGACAGTAGTAATAGAGAGAGTGAAAATTACAGAGGTGCAGGAGCTCAGACTTGTCACCTGGAGATGAATAGAGAGAAGAGAATCATTTGGAGACAGCGATTGTTTCAAGCTGTAGTGATTTGCAGAAACCTGAAGATCTGCTGATCTTCACAAGATACCAGTGATGTTTAATGCAGCTCATTTGAACAAAATAAAAACTATTGCTAGGTTATCTCACTTATTTCTGCATGCCATCTCTCATTGTTATTCATCTGTATCATTAGTTCCCTTTATAGACTATCATTTAATAAGAAGAACTGGTGACAAACTCTACCTACTCTTCTCAATTTTTTTTCATCTAGTATCTATAACACTTTTTGAGCAACATAAGCGTTTTCCTGTCTCAAAAAGGTAAAGATAATTTTATTTATTGAAAAATATATAGTTCAGGAATAGTAAAAAAAAAAAAAAGACATGTTTTAATTGTTTTATAGTTGTTTTGTCCATAAGTATTTTAAGTATTTATATGTGTACTTAAATTCCCTTGTCATTTTCATCTTTGTGAGAAGATTCTTTGTAATAGTGGCAACAAATGAAGACTTTTCAATTTTCCCTCATTACAGCGTTCAAAAATCAGGCATGTTGTGCACATTTTTAGTGTTTCTTAGTCTGTCATCAGTGATCATATGTTCCTAATATTCTGAACCTCACAAATACCAAAGTACTTCTTGCATTTGTCTCATAACATGTGCTTCAAACTTTTGTCTGCAAGGGAAAGCTTTTATAAATGCCTAGCAGGTCTGGCATAACTGCTCCAAATCCAGAGAATTTATAACGATATAAGCTGAACCATGGAATAAAAGGATTTAAGAAGGAGAATGAATTCTTGGTAATATTAGAACAATATTGTCAATAGAGGATTATTAATGCTTTTGTTACCACAATCCAGTTTGCCTGACAGCCACAGTATATTCTTTCATGAATCAAGCATTAAAACATTATTCATGGTTACCTTTCTTACCCAGAAGTACTGGTGATATAACAACCTATAGTAGATTCAGATACATTCATCTGTGGCCTGTAGATGTTTGCAATGTAATATGCTAGAGCAGACAAGGCTTTTCTGCCAATACAAGTAATGAAATAATATTAAAACATGATGTGGGCCATATAGTTCAGCTTATTGCAGGAGTAGAGACATAAGGTTCATTTCTGACTGCCTTTCACTCAACTATGTGACCTAGAAAAAATAAGAGAACCACACTAATACTCAGATTTCTAATTTGTAATTGAGATAATTCATTTCAAGTCAGAGTTTTTTTGTCATGAAAATCAAGGAAGGAATATGTCTTATTGCATAAATGTACGAAGCATCATACAATATAAGGCTGTATTATTATTATTATCTGTAAAACACTACTTTTATATTGGAAAATATATAATGGATAACAGTCTTCATATCTATCAAACTATTGCATATACTGTCATGCACCGCATAATGTTTCAGTCAAAACAGACCACATAAAGGATGGTGGTTACATAGGATTATAAAACTGTATTTCTACTATATCTTTTTCATAATTAGCTGTTTTTAGATATACAAATATTTATCATTATTTTACAGTTGCCTACATTATTTACTACAATAGTATACCGTACCAGTTTACAGCCTAGGAGCAATAGGCTACCCTACACAGCTTAAGTATGTAGTAGGCTATACCATCTAGGTTTGTGTGAGTATACTCCATGATATTTGCACAATGATAAAATCACCTAACAACATGTTTCTCAGAATATAACTCCATCGTGAAATGATGCATGATTGTACTTTTGGCTAGCCAAGGTAAAATTAGTAGCAGCATCAACAGAGAGAGGAAATAGGGCATCAAAAGAATTTAGGGACTTTCTGTTTCTGGCCTGGCATGTAAGGAGCTTGGAGGTTGCCATTCTGTCCTAACAAGAAGTAAAAGCTGAACAAACTAAAATTCAACAACTCGTCTTAGATCCCTAAGAGAAGTAAGGTCACAGGGCAAACCACTGCCCAAAAAACTGGAGTCAGACAGGCAAATACAGAGAACTACAATTTATCTGATTACAAATGTCCACAGGAACCAGAGCCAGGGTGGAAAAATCTGAACCACAATTAACAAATTGCCGGAGTCTCTGTGTGGACAAGTCTGAGAGATAAAAACTTCAGAGACCAGTTATGGGAGGTGGGGCGTGCACTTTTGTGAGTCTTACTTCCTGGAACTCAACCAGTTTCTCACAGTGAATAGCAAAGACAAATTCCCTCCTGCTCCTGGCAGGGAGAGGGGAAAATGAATAATCTTGAAATTAGTCAGAGCATTCTGTTCGTCTTAATGAGGTCTGCCCTCAAAAGAAATGATTTAACCAGATCCTAACCTGCTTTGGTTTTATCAGAGCCTAAATAACATGGAGGAAAGGAAGTACTCAACTCTAGCCAGTTTTAATCTTCCACTTGGAGGAAGGGAAATACTCAATTCCAGCCCCCTCTAGCCTTCCGCAGGAGAGAAGGGAAATACCTAATTCCAGCTACTCTAGCCATTCTGTCCTACTTGAGGTGGAAGGGTGGATTGAGAAGCACTTGTGAAGTTTACAGCCCGGAAGTTCAGGCTCACTATGACTGAGACCTAGTTGGAGGACTTTAGTAATTCAGTGGCAAGGTGTGGGAAACAGGGACGGTGTTTCCCCTTGCTTCCCTTGCCACTGTATTACAAAAAGTTTATTTATATCAGTTCCTTTCTCCCACTATATCGTGTCCACCTATCAAGAAAAAATTACCAGGCATACAAAAAGGCAAAAAAACAAGGTTTGAAGAGGCAGAGCAAGCTTCAAAAGCAGACTCAGATATGGCAGGGATGTTGAAATAATCAGATTGGAAATTTAAAACAATTATGATTAATATGTTAAGGTCCTTAATAGATAAAGTGGATGGCATGCAAGAACAGATGGATAATGTAAGCAAAGAAATGGACATTTTAAGGAAGATAAAAAGAAATTCTAGAATCAAAAACACTGTAACAGAAATGAAGAATGCTTTGATGGGCTTATTAGACTAACACAACTGAGGATCTCTAAGCTTTAAGATATCTCAATAGAAAACTCCAAAACTAAAAAGCAAAGAATAAAAAAGAGTGAAAAAAAATAGAACAGAATGTCTAGAAACTGCAGAACAACCATGAAAGGTATGGCATATGTTAATGGGAATATCAGAAGGAGAAAGAAGAGAGAAAGGAACAGAAAATATATTTCATCACTGATAATTTTCCCAAAATAAGTGTTCCAAACTATAGTTCCAAGAAGCTCAAAAAACACTAATAGTAGGATAAATGCCAAAAATTCTCAAAACAAAGCAAAATAAATAAAAACCCCAACATCTGAGAACATTGTATTCAAATAGAAAATCAAAACCAAAAAGTCCTGATAGAAACCAGAGGGGAAAAAAAAGTCTTACCTATAGAGGAGCAAAGAAAAGAATTACATTTGGCTTCCCCAAAATCATGCAGCACAAAGAGAGTAGAGTGGAATATTTAAAGTGCTGAGAGAAGAAAACACCAGCTCGGAATTCTGTAACTAATGAAATTCTCTTTAAAAAGTAAAGGAAAAAATTAATCCTTCTTTCTCAGACAAACAAAAATTGAGAAAATGTGTTGCCGGTAGAGCTTCCTTATAAGAAATGTTTAAAAAAGTTTTTTAAAGAGAAGAAAAATTATACCAGTCAGAAATTCATATCTACATAAAGAAAGAAAGGACATTGTAGACGGAATTGGTATAGATAAAATAAAAATTTAATTTTTTTCTTATTCACAATTCATTTAATAAATATGTTTATTCAAAATAATATAGCAGCAATTAACTCAATTTTGTATGCTTATGTGTATGTATATGCTTAGTATAAGTGAAATGAATGACCACAATAATATAAGGAATGAGAGGGAAGAAATAGCATTATTTTGTTATTATAAGTTTCTCCCACTACCCATGAAGCAGTATAGTGTTATTCAAAAGTGGACTTCGATTAGTTCTAAATCTGTATTGCAAAATATAGGGCAACCTTGGCTTTTTTAACTTAAAAAATTTTTAAACATATAATTTATGTACTAAGAATTTATATGTTTATAAATTATATAAACATATAATTTATATACTAAGAAATTTTTTAAACATATAATTTATATACTAAAAATTAAAATATAATTTATATACTAAGAATTGAGAGAAAATTGAATTATGTGAAATGCTTGTTTAAAACCATGAAGGGCAGAAAAAAGGTGGAAGGTGAAAACACGAACAAACAACAAGGTTAAGTAGAAAACAGTAACAAGTATGGTAGATATTAATCAAGTTGTATCAGTAATCATTTTCAATGACAATGATCTGGACATACCAATTAAAAGACAGAGATTTTCAGACAGGATCAAATAATAAGGCCAAATTTTAAAGTGGGTCGTCTATAAGACATCAACTTTAAATATTAAAACACACATAGAAATGGATGCAGAAAGGTATATTATGTTAACACTAATCAAAAGGAAGGGAGTATAGCTACATTAATTTTAGATAGAGCAGACTTCAGAGTAAAGAAAGTTATAAAAGAAAAAGAGGGGCATTAAATCATGCTAAAGAAGCCAATTATCCAAGAAGACGTAATAATCTTTAATGTGTATGTGACTAAAAGTAGAACATCAAAAATGTCTGAGGGAAAAACTGAACTAGCCACTATTACAGAGACTTTAATGCCGATCTATCAGAAATGGGCAGATTCAACAGGCAGAATATCATCGAGGACATTAAACTCAACAACACCATCAGCTGAATATAATTGAATTTATAGACTATCCAAGAACAGCAGAATACACATTCTTCTCAAGTTCACATGGAACATTCACTAAGATAGACCACATACTGGGCCATGAAACATACCGTAACAAGTTTAAAAAAAATTGTATTCTCTCAGACCACAATATAATTACACTAGAAATCGGTGACAGAAAAATAGCCAGAAAATCTGAAAATACTAGCAGACTAAACAACACACTTTTAAATAATACATGAGTCAAAGAGAAAATCTCAAGAGACATTTAAAAATATTTTGAAACAAATAAAAATGATGACAACTCATTAAAAATGTTGGGATGCAGTGAAAGCACTGCTTGGAGGAAAATTTACAGCATTGAGTGCATATATTAGAAAAATTAAAATGATCTAAAATCAACCATCTAAGCTTCTACTTTAGGAAACTAGAAAAGTATAATAATAATAAAATAAAAAAAAGAACTATTATCCAAAATATACAAAGAACCCTTGAGGCTCAATAAGAAAAATAAACAACTTGATTTTAAAAATGGGCCAAGCAGCTTAACAAACACCAGACCCAAAAATATATACAGATGGCAAATAAATACAGAAAATGATGCCTCACATCATATGTCATCAGGGAAATGAAAATTAAAACAATGATATTCCACTACACACTTACTTGAATGGTCAAAATCCAGAACACTAGCAACACCAAAAATGCTGGTGAGAGTGTGGTGACAGGATCTCTCATTCATTGCTAATGGGAATGTAAAATGCTATACACGCTTTGAAAGACTTTTGGTCAGTTTCTCACAAAACTAAACATACTCACGAGCCAGGAATTGCACTCCTTGATATTTACCCAAAGGAGTTGAAAAGTTATGTCTACACAAAAACCTGTGGATAAATATTTATAGCAACTTTATTTATAATTACCAAAACTTTAAAGCAACCAGGATGCCCTTCAGTAGGTTAATGGTGGTAAACTCAGACAATGGATAATTACAGAGCACTAAAAAAAAAAAAATAAGCTATCAAGCCAGGAAAAGACATGGAGGAAACATAAATGCATATTACTAAATGAAAGAAGCCAATTGAAAAGGCTATATAGGGTGTAAGTCCAGCTACATGACATTCTGGAAAAGGCAAAACTATGGATACAGTAAAAAAAGATAGGCAGTTGCCAGGGAATAGAAAGAGAGAGATATGAATAGCCAGAGCACAGAGGATTTTTAGAGCAGTAAAATTATTCTGTAGGATATGATCATGATTGATACATGTGTCCAATCTATAGACTGTTCAAAGGTGAACTCTAATGCAAGCTATAGAGTTCGTATGATAATGAGGTGTCAACGTAGGTTCATGAATTATAATAAATACACCACTCTGTGGGGGATGTTGATAATAGGGGTGGCTATGCATGTGTGGGGCAGAGTCTACATGGGAAATCTTAGTATTTTCTACTCAATTTTGATGTGAAACTAAAACTGTTCTGAAAAATATAAAGTCTAGTTTTTAAAAAAGATTTTGGGCAGTGAGTTAATAAACTCTATCTCACATTATGTTTTCAGTAGTGATGGATAACATAGAGGCTATTGAGGTGTGCGTCACTGGCTAAACTTCAAGACACATATCTTAATTTCTGAATGAAATGTTAGAATACTGGCACCAGTTTCTATTTCTCTAACATATCCTAAGACCACTTGTTAGTGGGTGTTCGTGGTTCTAACAGAGTCTGATTCTGCATTGGCATTCAATAAGTCAGTTAATATAATTATTTTATATGCTTGCATTTTGGTGTGGTTCAAGCATAGAAAATTTTATATTAAAAAATGTGGCCAATAAACTTTTTTATATCCTAGAAGTTTCTGAGAGAGAAGAGCAAAGAGGAGGACTCATCTCACCACTTTTTAAGTCATACTTGCTATAGTAACAAAAAGTATGGTGGTATTGGTACAGGAACTGACACACAGAACCAAGGAAAAATAAGAATACCCAGAAACAAATTTATAGTTGATTAGGTTAGAGTTATGTGATTATGGTGACAATACAGATCAATGGAGGAATGGATTAATGTTTTAATTGATTGAATTGGTATACTGGCTCTCTATATGTAACAGTACCAGACAAATCTGGCTCAACTTTTATGTAACAAAGTTGTGAGTTGTTTTTCAGTTACCATGGACTCTTAGGTTGAGGATCACCTACCCTGAGCATGCCCAGATAAACCAAACCTGCAATCAAAGGTGCAACTTAAGTGTTCAGACTGAGGAATGAGGACTGAATTAAGAAATGGGCACTACATGGCTGGATCCAGGATTCAATTAGATTGTGCCCTAGTCTTACTCCTTGGCAGGATCCAGTAAGGTCATGACTCCCAGCATTACCTCATTGCAAGATCCAGTCAGATCACACCTCATTACCCTATCATATAAAACCTGACCCAATCCCCAGCTCAGGGAGATAGGTTTGAGCATTTCCTCCTGTCTCCTTGCCAGTCAATTTGCAGTAAAGCCTTTTCTTTTCCCAAAAGCTCGCGCCATGGTATTGGCTTCCATGTACATTGGGCAGCAAGATATGGATTGCTCATTAACATATATAAAAAAAGAAGTTGAACCCTATTTCAAACAACATAGAAGAGTAAATTCTAAATCAATTAAAAAAAATCTAGATGGGAAAGTAAAACTATAATATAAATAGAAAAAATGTAGAAGATCTTTGTGATCTTGGGGTAGAAATTTCTTCAATAAAATGCAAAAGTACACACCAAAAGACAAAAAAAAAATCACTAATTTGACTATATCAAAATTAGTCATTTCTATTCAATGAAGAATACCATAGATAAAGTCAGAGAAATACACATAGGGTTCTACTTTTCTCCATAAAACTAACACAGATTTTTTAATGTTCAATAATACCAAGTTTTGAAGTCTCCCACTATTATCGTGTTGCTGTCTATCTAATTTTTTAGGTCTATTAGTACTTGTTTTATAAATTTGGGAGCTATGGTGTTAGGTGCACATATGTTTAGGATTGTGATATTTTCTTGTTGGACAAAGCCTTTTACCATTATATAGTGTCCCTCTTTGTCTCTTTTAACTGCTGTTGCTTTAAAGTTTGTTTTGTCTGATACAAGAATAGTTACTCCTGCTCGCTTTTGGTGTCCATTTGCATGAAATGCTTTTTTCCACCCCTTTACTTTAAGTTTGTATGAGTCTTTATGTGTTAGGTGAATCTCCTGAAGGCAGCAGATAGTTGGTTGGTGAGTTCTTATCCATTCAGCAGTTCTGTATCTTTTAAGTGGAGCATTTAGGCCATTTACATTCAATGTTAGTATTAAACGTGAGGTACTATTGCTTTCATCATGCTCTTTGTTGCCTGTGTACTTTGATTTTTTTTTTATTTTTTGTTGTTGCTTTTTAACTTGTATTTTTGTTTTATAGGTCGTGTGTGATTTATGTTTCAAAGAGGTTCTGTTTTGATGTGTTTCCAGGATTTGTTTCAAGATTTAGAGCTCCTTTTAGCCGTTCTTGTAGTGGTGGTTTGGTAATAGTGAATTCTCCCAGTATTTGTTTGTATGAAGATGACTGTATCTTTCCTTCATACATGATGCTTGGTTTCGCTGGATACAAAATTCTTGGCTGATTATTGTTTTGTTTGAGGAGGCTGAAGATAGGTCTCCAATCCCTTCTAGCTTGTAGGGTTTCTGCTGAGAAATCTGCTGTTAATGTGATAGGTTTTCCTTCATAGGTTATCTGGTGCTACTGTCTCACCACTCTTAAGATTCTTTCCTTCATCTTAACTTTGGATAACCTGATGACAGTATGCCTAGGTGAAGATCTTTTTGCAATTAATTTCCCAGGTCTTCTCTGTGCTTCTTGTATTTGGATGTCTAGGTCTCTAGCAAGGCCAGGGAAGTTTTCCTCAATTATTCCCCTAAACCTGTTTTCCAGGCTTTTAGAAATCTCTTCTTCCTCAGGTATGTCAGTTATTCTTAGATTTGGTCGTTTAACATAATCCCAGACTTCTTGGAGGCTTTGTTCATACTTTCTTTTGCTTTTTTCTTTGTCTTTGTTGGATTGGGTTAATTTGAAGACCTTGTCTTTGAGCTCTGAATTTCTTTCTTCTACTTATTCAATTATATCACGGAGACTTTCCAGAGCATTTCACATTTCTAAAAGTGTGTCCCAAGTTTCCTGAATTTTTCATTGTTTTTCTTTAAGCTATCTATTTCCATGAATATTTCTTTCTTCACTTCTTGTATCATTTTTTGGATTTCCTTGCATTGGGCTTTGCCTTTCTCTGGTCCCTCCCTGATTAGCTTAATAACCAACCTCCTGAATTATTTTTCAGGTAAATCAGGGATTTCTTCTTGGTTTGGATCCATTGCTGGTGAAGAAGTGTGATTTTTGGGGGGTGTTGACCAGCCTTGTTTTGTCATATTACCAGGGTTGGTTTTCTGGTTCCTCCTTATTTGGGTAGGCTCTGTTAGAGGGAAAGTCTAGTGCTGAAGGCTGTTGTTCAGTTTCTTTTGTCCCATGGGGTGTTCTCTTGTTGTAGTACTCTCCCCCTTTTCTTATGGATGTGGCTTCCTGTGAGTTGAACTGCAGTGACTGTTGTCTTTCTTGTGGGTCTAGTCATCCAGTGATACTACCCGGCTCTGGGGTGGTACTGGGGGTTGTCTGCACAGAGTCCTGTGATGTGAACCGTCTATGGGTCTCTCAGCCAGGGATACCAGAGCCTGTTGGGTGGAAGTGGCAGAGGGTGCAATGGACTGCTTGAAAGTTTTTAGCTTTAGTGGTTTAGTGCTCTATTTTTGTGCTAGTTGGCCTCCTGCCAAGAGGTGGTGCTTTCCAGAAAGCAACAGCTATAGTAGTGTGGAGAGGGAGCGGTGGTGGATGGGGCACTAGAACTCCCAAGATTACATGCCTTTTGTCTGCCACTACCAAGGTGGATAGGGAAGGACCATCAGATGGGGGCAGGGCTAGCCATGTCTCAGCTCAGCCTCTCTTGCTGCAGCTGCTGTGGGGGATGGGGGTGAGATTCCTGGATCACTGGAGTTAAGTACCTAGGAGGATTATGTCTGCCTCTGCCAAATCATGCAGGTTGCCAGGAAAGTGGTGGAAAGTGGGCAGTGACAGGCCTCACCCAGCTCCCATGCAAACCGAAGGGTTGTCTGACTCCCACCATGTCCCCCCTAACAGCCCAGTGTCTGTTTCCAGGTGGAGAGTGAGAGGGGCTTGCCGCAGGCTATTTGCTTCCCAGCTGCAAAAGAAAAGGGCTTACTTAAGATGGATTAAAAACTTAAACCTAAGACTTGAAACTATAAACGTGCTAGAAGATAACAGTGATAAAAATCCTTCTAGATAATGGCTTAGGCAAGGATTCCATGACCAAGAACCCAAAAGCAAATGCAATAAAAACAGATAAATATCTGGGACCTAGTTAAACTGAAGAGATTTTGCAAGGCAAAAGGAACAGTCAACAGAGTAAACAGACAACCCACAGAGTGGGAGAAAAGTCTTCACGATCTATACATCTGACAAAGGACTAATATCCAGAATCTACAAGGGACTCAAAGAAATCAGTGAGAAAAAAAGAATCCCATCAAAAAGTGGGCTAAGGTCATTAATAGATAATTCCCAAAAGAAGATATACAAATGGCCAAAAAAAAATGTGAAAAAATGCTCAACATCACTAATGATCAGGGTAATGCAAATCAAAACCACAATGTGATACCACCTTACTCCTGCAAGAATATCCATAATAAAATAATGAAAAAACAGTAGATGTTGGCATGGATGCGGTGAACAGGGAACACTTCTACACTGCCGGTGGGAATGTAAACTAGTACAGCCACTGTGGAAAACACTGTGGAGATTTCTTAAAGAACTAAAAGTAGGACTGGCATTTGATTCAGCAATCCCACTACTGGGTATCTACCCAAAGGAAAAGAAGTCATTATTTGAAAAAGACCCTTGCACACACGTTTATAGCAGCACAATTCACCATTGCAAAATGGTGGAACCAACCCAAATGCCCATCAATCAACAAGTGGATAAATAAACTGTGATATATATATGTATCACAGTTTCTATATATGTATACACACACACACACATATATATATACATCTGACAAAGGACTAATATCCAAAATCTATAAGAAACTCAAAGAAATCAGTGAGAAAAAAACAATCCCATCAAAAAGTGGGCTAAGGTATGAATAGATAATTCTCAAAAGAAGATATACAAATGGCCAAAAAAAATGTGAAATTATATATATATACATATATATCATTGTTCATTTGTTATATATACATATACACATATATATGTATATATATATATGATGGAATACTACAGAACCATTAAAAGGAATGAATTAACAGCATTTGCAGTGACCTGGATGAGATTGGAGACTATTATTCTAAGTGATGTAACTCGGGAATGGAAAACCAAACATTGTATGTTCTCACTGATATATGGGAGCTAAACTATGAGGATGCAAAGGCATAAGAATGATACAATGGACTTTGGGAACTTGCGGGGAAGAGTGGGAGGGGGACGAGGGATAAAAGACTACAAATATGGTGCAGTGTATACTGCTCAGGTGATGGATGTGCCAAAGTCTCACAAATCACCACTAAAGAACTTATGTAACCAAATACCACTTGTACCCCAATAAATTATGGAAAAATAAATAAATAAATACAAAACAAAAATAATAATACCAAGTTTTTTAATGTGAGAAAATAGAAACCTTCACAAATTAATAATAAACATGTCAATAAGTGCAGCATTTCTAAAGAATGGCATAGCAGCATATTCCCTTTGACTCTGTGCTCCCCCTTCTTACTATGTCCCAGAGATTCTCTCCCACCAGTCCATGAGATGTGGATATGAATGTTCAGTGGAGCAGCTTTTGGGGGTGTTCGGAAGAACCTCATGTGGTGAAAATATATCACAGTACACTATACAGCAATCAAAGGCACTAGAGTTGATGTGCATGTGCGCGCGCGTGCGTGTGTGTGTGTTATATTTCATTATGACCAGGTCCCAAATACATGATGTTGAGTAGGAAAAAAGTGAAAAAGAAAAGGAGACTATAGAATGTTTGCAAAACAAAGTAACATACTACAAATAATATATTCATACTGAAGCTATATATTAAGCACATTAAACTTGTTCCTACAGGTTATGGGGAGCAAGGAGAGGAAGAAGTGGAAATGCTTATAGCCTCAGATAAAACACACCAATGATAATAGTGTGCCTTGAACTGAGGATTAGAATTATTGCAGTTTTTGCCATTAAAAGTATGGCAAAAACTTCAATTACTTTTTCACCAACCTAATAGCTAAATTATATAAAATGAACTTCTTAAAACAGAAAGCAAAAACTAAAACAAAATGTACTTCAGTAAGTTGAATAGATAAGGATATTACATTTATTCTTTGTTAATGATTTTTTAAAACATCTCCTTAACACGAATATATTAAAAAAGAAAGATCAATAATAGCGTATGTGAAAAGTGGCAGAAATAGCAAATAAGAAATAATACAGTAGTGTTTGTTCTGCTAATACAATGACATAGATAAACATTCGAAGATGGTACATGATAACAGCCATGTCTGAAACAGCAGGAAGAAATGCAGTGCAGAGTGGTGGGAAAACATTAGCAGAAAATGTTCAAACACAAGCAGATATGACCCAGAATTCTAAGTCTGAGTTGGCCTTGCATACGTTCCCTGAAGAAGACTGATGGAAAATTCTTATCACATCAGTATTTTTAAATTGCTTGAACCCCAAAATTTCATTTTGTGCATGACATCTTACACAGGTAGGTAAACTTTCTGACCTTCTAAAATTTATTCTAATTTCATGTAACTCCTATTGTTCCTAATCCAGTGATTATTAGTTGCCCTCTTATGTGGCCTGGAACTCTTTAGAGTCTATGAAGTCTTTGGACCCGTTCTCAGAATAATTTTCATCAAAATCAATTGTGCATTTGTTAATATTATTAATAGGCTTTGCTATCATTTGTGATTCTCAGCATAAAGACAGTGATAGGCACTGGATATTTGTAGACAAATACAGGTTTCTGTAAGTGCTTCTGCTCAGCAGCATCTCCTCATGCTCATGAGTCTCACTGACTACCCTTGTTGCCTAGCAACAGCACTTTATCACAGACGACCTAATAGTCAACTGAATTGGAAGAGTCAGAAGTTGAAAATGAAAAGTACAGTAGTTATTTGTCTAGATTGAGATTTGTCTGGTTTTCTATAACTTGTGAAAAATATTGGTCCTGGGAGTATTTTTTCTTATTTATAACCCCATTAACATAGCAGAAGCAGTATATCAGTGAACTCTGCTGTACCAATTGTATCCATTTATAGGTGGGAATGATCTCAGGCAGCGTGAGGCAATTGCTTGGTGTGCTTTATCCTATGCAGGTTCACAGAAAGAGTCAAAAATAATCATCTGAAAAGTGTTTCAAGGAGTCCAGCTTCAAATGTTCTCTTCTATCATAAAATTTAATTATATTTTGAAGCAATCTGGTCACTTACAGCTAAGACACCAGAAAATATTTCCTTCTTCTTTTTCCTCCCCTTTTCTCCCACTGTTTCTTCATTCTACCAGTTAATTGGTTAGTCTTTAAGCCTTGCATAATATTAGATGCAAAAAATGAGAGGAATGAGAAATGAGTAACAACTATGTTCTCCATCCTCTTTTTTTATGCTTTTATGCCTCTGCTATTTTCATAATTAGCAAGCTGACAGACAGACATCAATGAATTTTAAGAAATGCATGCATAGTGCTCTTTCAGGATAGCACACAGTCTGATAAAATTTCTAATTTCAATAACAGTTTCAGGAGAGAGCTGCTTGATTCTACAAACTTACCATATTTTCATTGTGATATTTTAATGAAATTAAATCTTATTCATGGAATTTAAATTACCAATATCCCACTGTTTTTCACTCCAAATCTATCATTTCAGCACTCTTAGAAGTCTGTCTCTCATGTACTTTTATACACCGTTTCATTTCTGCCTTTGCTATTATTCTCTTTCATCATAATCATGTTATTGACAACAAAGAGGGCTTTTTAAAATTTTCTCTCTTCAAATTCCTTTTTCTTCTTCACTCTATTTTAAATGAATATATAAATTCATAAAACCACTATGCAATGTGTTTGCTTAGTGTACTTTGTAAAGTGACTCTAGATCTTTAAGTATCCCCAAAGTGTGCCTACATTTTATATAACATGAAATATAAAACTTAGACCTTTAAAAGAGAGGTGAGGTTTGATCCATCCATGGGTTGATTAATCTGCCATAATGAGCTGTGCAATGCCAACTTTTCACAGCACTACTAATCCACAACTATGCAATGTTATACTTGAAAGAAAGTATGTGACCCTACAGAGTATAGGTGTTCATTTAAAACTCCGTGGTCATCTTACTATTGAGCTTGAAAGATCAACTTGCAGTTGTTTCAAATCTAGCCACAAAGCTGTATTTGTTGATTCTGTGCTCTCTTGCTCTCCTTCTCTCTCACACATACATAAACACAAGTCCCTTTAATCTATTCTTATTTTCCACTTACTGCCTTTGCCTTAAAATTTTGAAGAGTTCTACATATTATTTTCTAATGAGTTACCAAAATGCTTAGGAAGAAAAGTATAGCATTTTTTGTTTTTGTTTTGTTCTTCTGCCTTTACATTTCTACTTGCTATACAATTTCTATTACTTTAAGATTTTTATTTTGTCTTCATACAGTTATATTTTTCCAGACTATAGGCACACTGTATAATTTTCATCAATTTTTTACCTCAAAATGATGACAAACTCTTTTCATTAACATTTTTGCCCTAAGATGTCTTTATTATATTTTATAATGCAAGCCATTTTATTCTTTAGTTTGTTGAAAAGAGCTCTACTTTGAGCCTATTTGTTTTTATAAGAGCATTTTCAGCAAAATCCACTCAGTAGGAGGGACAAATAATTTATCAATTACAGCATGTTCTAAATGTTGTTAGAAATTTTGTTATTTAAGGATATAATTATCTTTTGCTCATGCTTTAAAAAATGGACTAAAAAGTCACAGTATTGTGAAATTATAGGGTTGTTTGAGGATTTCTAACTGCTCTTTTCTTTAGATAGGTATGAAATTACATATAGTCATGTTAATTTTCCAATTTCGTTCTGTTAGTATCTTTTTTCTTTATTTCATAATATATTTTAGAATATGGGTTACACAACAATTTATAATATTCTATTATTTTAAATGCATACATTTTCTTTGCAAGGGTTTTGGTCTTGCATCAAATGCATCTTCACCTATTCTCTGCTCTATATTTGCATCTGGCTTTTCTTCACTCATTGGCTTAACTGAGTGATTCTAATAAAACTAATGTCTTTTTAGGCCCTTTGTATTACTAGCATCATTTCCATTTCATTACTTAAATTGTGCTCTTTGAGGAGTCATAGGTCCCTTGGTCTTCAGGCTCTGCCAAAAACCAGAAATAGTCTGCTTATTATACATATATTTGAGGTCCATTTATTCTTATCAAAAGATATATTGTTCATTGAAATATGTGAAGGACAAGGTAACAAGGTTTGGATTCTAGGGCACGCTAGATGGATACGAATCTCCATCTTACCTCTTTCTGTATGTGAAGTTCAGTGATTTATATTTGTTTTGCTTGCCCTCCCATCCCCCCACCCCCACTCCCTTTTTGTCTTTTAAGGAAACAGGAAAATGGAATGGGACTAAATTCCATTTTAACTTCAGCTTTACCATAAACAATACCAAAAATTCCAGTAAAGTCTGGTGGATTTGCTCAACAGGCTCTCCTCCACCTCAGTGGTACCCTATCTCCTTCTCCACGTGAATATAAACCATCTGCTCCAGCCAGACTCCTCCCCCTGCTGACTCCTGAGAACCATCACGGGCATTCCCATTAGAGCAGCAACTTGTCGTTTTTGTAATCTACTTTTAGAAATTAGAAATCGTTGGCTAAGCTCTTGTAGGAACTACCAAACAAGTTATCAATAATTGCTACATAATCAGTCTGGCCTCACAGCATCTTCAGAAAGATCCAACGATTTCTCCCTCAATTCAGTTGTCTTGTGCACTGCCACCATTTGAATGGAAACATTTACCTCCCTGACCACTCTCTCTTCTATTTTCAGAAAGCAAAGTTCTCACAAGTCTGAGAAAAAAAAAAAAAAACATTGTTTCCATAACATTAGTTCAATATTGAGCCGTAACTCCATGTCCTTCGTGCACTGTTCAGCTTCTTGTACATTACGCCCTACTCAGTTCAACATTCCACCTAACAGTCATTACCAAAGCCTATATTTTGTAGCAACAATAAGTGTATCAATTGGTCACAATTTAATTGAGCATCTATAAAAAGTTTGTGCATACAAGTGAAGGTCAAACTGTTATCTTCCTCTAAAATATAGTCTTGTACCCCATCCTCATCATAATTCTTCCCACCATTAGTGTTAATCAAGGCTCAGCCTCTCTCCTTTACCTCCTTTATTAATCGCAGCCTGCACTGATTTCCCTTCGCTCCCAAGTGTGTCAGTTAACTTATAGTCAAGGACATTTTATTAATTATTTTATATCTTTATATCTCACCACCTGAAGTTTACAGCACTTACAAGTCAGAAAAATTGACTTCACCACCTGAAGTGTAGAGCACTCACAAGTCAGAGAAGTTTTGCAACACCTCAGTGAACAGATTTTCAATAGATACTTTTGAATGATTATGAGACTGATTGGGAATGCAACAGGAATCGGCAAAACTAAGTTCAGTTCAAAATTTTCTAATAATTACTTAGATCATCTACGACAAAATAGGTTTATTTCTCTGGCTGTTTTCTCATAAACTAAAGGAGAGATTTGAGTCTCTTTCAGCTCTATGATTTGTTGAAGTGATGAATTCTCTCTCAAGTAAAGAGAGAATGAGCAAAGTTAAAGATTGGCAGTAGGCAAAGATAATGGAGATACCTAAGGGACACACGGTGTTGTGTTCTGCTGACAATTTCCAACTTTAAACATTAAAAAGAAAGGTTCTAGCCCCTACTTATGAGAGAGATCTGTGTTAGGGCGAATTCAGAAGATGAGCGCTCAAGTTTAGCTCTTCTACTTTTAGTTGTGTGATCTTAGGCATAATTTTTAATACGCAAATAAGGAATAATAACATCTGCCTCCTAGGTTTCTCATCATTATTAAAAGAAGTATTTATGAAATAAGTTTGTAAACATAATATAGTATCACAAGCAGTAATACCAATACTTTTTAAATAAGTGACATATAAATGCTGTGTATACTCATTTTTTGATCAACATTTGTTTAACCAGCTTTATTTCTTTTTTCCTAAGCCTATATAGACTAGTTATATTTTGGATGACATTTAAAGGCTTGGAATCATTTATTTCCTGGGCCACACTTATCAGCAAAAAGATAAATTCACCTTGTCTGTGTTTGAAAGTACATTTCTTGCATTTATTTATTTCTTTGTACTTCGTTGGGTACAAAATGTTTGTGATTATCATCTAAATGTGTCAATAAATCTGTTTAATCTTCCACATGGAAAGTAAGGATTGAACTATTACTACTTCTGGGTTATAGTTAGAAAATTGTCTGAGTGGAATTAAGTGCTATTTTAACCTATGGTGTATGTTGTACATTTATATAGCATTTTGGTTTTAATTGAATTGACTTTTAGTCATTCTCTGTGGAGTGTCTCTAGAAATATCTGGTGCATCTAGGCACTATTAAATAACATTTTTTCTCATATTGCCAGTTTTTCTATAACAATTTCTGGCGAATTGAGATGAATATTTTTACTTATCTGTCCTTTAGCATCGAGGGAATATTTATAGATATCCTCACAGGGTAAGGTCTATTCAGCTAACACTGTGCTGTAAAATACTTTTAGCATTGATATGATTTCTCACATCTACGTGTAAATAACTATTTTCTTTCTGTGCATGAATACATGTAACTCACACTTGAAAGAGGATGACATTGATGCTGAGTATCACAAAGAGGAATGCGTTATCATCTCCAATGGGTATGTTTGCTCAAATGAGGAAGAGGTTTTATGGGAACTAACCATCCGTATTAGAAACTTGAAAGTTAACAGACAAGCACTTCCAAATCACAGCCAGCAAGTGTGATTTCCTTGCTGATACTGAAATAAAACGCAGAGAGTTGGCTAGAAGAGTTAGTAAATAGTAAAAGACAAGACACAGGTCTGTTGGTACACAACCCCGATCTCTGAGGGGTGGAGGGGAAAAGCAGCTTCCTGCACAGGAAAAGAAGCTCTAAATAGAACAAGATGCTTCCTCCCCCAGAACTTTGACATTTATCAAATGTAAGGAAATAGATTGAAAGTATCAGTTGTTTTAAACATTAAAGGACAGAAAATTCAAAAAGCTTAAACTTCTTGCTTTTATCCCATTCTTTTTCCCCATCTGATGTTGAGAACATTTTTTACTAAAGACATAAATAAAATCAAATTACTGTTCATGCTCACCAAAAAGTCTGGAGGACATTTATACCAACTAAAGGAAAATCTACAATCAGTTGAAATGCAGCAAACACTGATGTATGATTTTTAACTAATCTTCATTCTTCATTCAACATTTATTAGGAGACAAGTGTACACATTCTCAACACTGTGTTTGGTCCTAAGGCCAAGTTTAATTAAACATGTCCCTGCCCTCCAGGAACTCATGAACTGATACAGGAGATGAACATATACAATAACAAAACAACAAATACTGTACAATGAGTTACACAGTAAAGGTTTACACAAAGTTATCTCTATATGTGCATACCTATATGTATTTCAATGACTGATTATATCCATACGTAAAGTGATGAATGGGGCAAGTAAAGAGAGAATGAATAAAGTTAAAGATGGACAGTAGGCAAAGATAATCAAAATATCTAAGGGACATATGGTGTTGTCATGTTCTGCTGGCAATTTCCAATTTAAAACATAAGAATAAAGATTCTCACCCCTACTTATGAGAGAGAGCTGTGATATGTATGTATATATCAGTCATCAAAATAAATATAGGTACACACATATACAGAGAACTATGTATATATATATATATAACGTTTCCATTTAAAAAGAGTAGTTTGGCTACATTTGGCAATTAGCAATGTTGGCATGAAGCAAGAGCACAGGAAGGCTAATAAAATATTTTCTTGATAGCTTGACACAATTTAGAATTAGATCAAGAATGAGATAATTCCATGGTCTGAGTGAGGATGAGGGGAAAAATAAGATCTTCATCAAAACATAAAACCAAAGATATGATTAAGGTAAAATTCAGTCATTTTATTAATCAGAGATTGTTATGCATGTAATTGTTCTTCCCATTATCCCCCAAATTCATATGCTATAACCCATAGTATCTCAGAATGTGACTAATTGCAGATAGGGACTTTAAGGAGACAATTAAGATTAAATGAGGTCATTAGGGTGGGCCCTGATCCAGTATGACTGGTGTCCTTAAAGAGGAGATTAGGACACAGACACACATGGAGGAAGAATGAGGGAGAAGTCAGCATCTACAAGCCAAGAAAGGAGGCCTCAGGAGCAATCAACCCTGCTGACACCTTGATCTCAGACTTCTACCCTCCAGAACTGTGAGCAATAAATTTCTGTTGTTTAAGCCACCCAGTGTGTATACTTTTTTATGGCAGACCTACCATACTAACATAGGAATAATTCATTCAGCTTCTGAATTAAGGGATTTTCTTCTTAGTCCCAGTTTCCTTTCAGATTGTATTTACTTAGCTAGCAACAGGATTAAAAGAAATACCTAGTCTTAGGGAAAAAATGAATTTGACTTCTATATTATCACTGCTTTTGCTGCAGGCTAAAACAGGCCATTCTAATTATTTCCTCCAAGAGTTATTTATGGAACAATGCCTACTTGAAACCATCATACTTTCCTTGTGGACACTGTCTTCAATAGTGAGGAAACCTTGTTTGTCATTGTTAGAGGCTCTGGGAAGGGTCTCGAGGAATATAGTGAGTGGAGTCAAGGTTAAAAGAAAGTTGATGGCTTAGGTGTTACTTTACTCAACTCTGCAATTAATTTATATATTAGCTCTGAATAGACATTATTCTGTGCTCTGGAAAAGTTCTCCTCATGTGTTGCTGGGGCCCCTTCAAAAACAGAAGTGAAGCCTAGGTTCTGCACATAATCCTTCTTCAAGATCAGGGAAGTGGCGTAAAGATAATCAATCTCAGACAAGAATATAATCTCAGAAGACCAGCTGCACGTCTTGTGAGCTCCTCCCCATGGCCGAATTGCTTTCCTAACAAACCTTTCATATTATTTCCACCGTGAATGCAAGTCAAGTTATTGAAGCCTTGTGTTTGTAGAGTTACTGCTGTAAGACAGGTGTCTTGGGCACATAGACAGCAAATAAGTCTGGGAAGGGCTACCTGGTACTTAAGATGCTCTCATTGTTTTCTGTCTCTGGTACCTTGGACCAATTTTCCATCTCAGCTGCTGCCATAGTGCTCTGCCCCATGGTGAGCCAGTGATCACCTTCGTGCCACTGCTCAAACTTTTGTTTCCTACCTGCAGGCTTACCTGCTAGTGCTAATATGTGAGAAACAGCAGGATCATGCAGGCTTTCTGCAAATTAGCCACATGAAAATGGAGAATAATGCTCTTGAGAAGAACTAATATGAAATGAGGCTGTCAGATAAATTCCTTATCTTCCCCTTAGTGCCCTAAGAATCAGTTGTTTATATGCTATGTTAGCCCATTTTCACACTGCTATAAAGAATCACCTGAGACTGGGTAATTGATGAAGTAAAGAGGTTTAATTGACTCAGTGTTCCACAGGCTTAACAGGAAGCATGATGGGAGGCCTCAGGAAACTTACGATCATGGGAGAAGGCAAAGGGGAAGCAAGGACCTTCTTCACATGGTGGCAGGAGAGAGAGAGAGAGCACGTGAAGAGGGAAGTGCCACCCACTTTCAAACAACCAGATCTCATGATAACTCACTCACTATCATGAGAACAGCAAGCGTGAAATACACCCCCATGATCCAATCACCTCCCACCAAGCCCCTCCCCTGACATGTGGGGATTATGACTTGAGATGAGATTTGCGTGGGGACACAGAACCAAACCATATCATATGCTTCTCAGAAGATGGTCCCAAGAGATTAATCCACTGATTGCACTTGATTCCATTGAGTGGTTGGCTTCATAATGAAGACTTTGACTGAATTTGTCCTCCTTCCTTCTCTCTTCTTTATCCTTATTCCTGTTTTGCCCTTATTCCTGCTATTAGGGCTGTGATTGCAGACTCGTAAAACTTTATTCCAGGCTTTGCTTTATTCCAGGCCAAGACAGATGAGAAGAGAAAAGAAGCTCATTCTTGAATTTGATGACATTATTTGATCCAAAAATGGGGAAGCAAAGAGTTCATTTAATTACTACTTTCAAATACACATGGAATTTTCTGCATAATTTTATCAAAGTACCAGGAGGAGATGATGGCCTTTTGACATGTCCATATAGTTAGGCCAAACTACTTTCCCCAGAGTTCTCTTTCTTATGTGTTTCCAGATAGGGTGAGCTACAAGGGATAGTGTCTTATGAAAGATGGCAGAGACAGCCACCATTTTGCATCAGGAGCACATATTCTCCTGGTTATTCTAACGCTAATCTAAATGCTGATGTGAAATGATTTTATGAATGTAATTAAAATTCCACGGGCTAACTTTAATCAAAAGACAGATTATTTTAAATGGGCAGGGCTTAATCTGTTGGAAGGACTTCTAAAAGAAGGCTTAGACTTTCCCTGACCTGAGAGTCTCTAATAGTGACTGGTGTAAAATTGCTCCCCTTTCCTTTTCCCAATCTCCTTTACTGACTGGCTGCTGCCTGTGGTCAAAAAGCTTCAGCTCATGCCATGGAACTCTAGCCTTTTCACTATCTTTCCTTCCTGGCTGTCTCCACAGTGGACTTCAGATTTTCTTAGCCCACCCCACAGCTGTGTAACCGATTCTTTGTTTAAAAAAGAAAATTTATACAAATATAAAACTTGAGGGAAATCTATTTTTTAATTAAATGTAGGCAGTCACCTAATTTACTTATTCCTTGTGCTAGACTTACTATGTATTTACCTTTGGAAATAAAAAAATGACTATAAAAAGGGTTAGGATACCTAATCAAGCTGTCAACCAAAAGATGATATGAAGGTATATGACAAAAAGTCAAGTGAAATTACTATATTGAAACAAGATTCCTTATCATTCACACTACAAAAATGAAAAGTAGGTTTTATGTTTAAGTCTTTAATCTATCTTGAGTTAATTTTTTGTATAAGGTGTAAGGAAGGGGTCCAGTTTCTGTTTTCTGCATATGGCTAGCCAGTTTTCCAAGCAACATTTATTATTATTAAATAGGGAATCTTTTCCCCATTGCTTGTTTTTGTCAGGTTTGTCGAAGATCAGATTGCTGTAGATGTGTGGTGTTATTTCTGAGGCCTCTGTCCTGTTCCATTGGACTATATATCTATTTTGGTACTAGTACCATGCTGTTTTGCTTACGGTAGCCTTGTAATATAGTTTGAAGTCAGGTAGCATGATGCCTCCAGCTTTGTTCTTTTTGCTTAGGATTGTCTTGGCCATAAAGACTCTTTTTTGGTTCCATATGAAATTTAAAGTAGTTTTTTTCTAATTCTGTGGAGGAAGTCAATGGTAGCTTGATGGGAATAGCATTGAATCTATAAATTACTTTGGGCAGTATGACCATTTTCAAAGTTTTGATTCTTCCTATCCATAAGCACGGAAAGTTTTTCCATTTGTTTGTGTCCTCTCTTATTTCCTTAAGCAGTGGTTTGTAGTTCTCCTTGAAGAGCTTCTTCACATCCCTTGTAAGTTGTATTCCTAGATATTTTATTCTCTTTGCAACAATTGTGAATGGGAGTTCACTCATGAATTGGCTCTTTGCTTGTGTATTATTGGTGTATAGGAATGCTTGTGATTTTTGCACGTTGATTTTGTATGCTGAGACTTTGCCGAAGTTGCTTATCAGTTTAAAGAGTTTTTGGGCTCCTAAAACCATAAACCCTAGAAGAAAAACCTAGGCAATACCATTCAGGACATAGGCATGGGCAAAGACTTCATGACTAAAACACCAAAGCAATTGCAACAAAAGCCAAAATTGACAAATGGGATCTAATTAAACTAAAGAGCTTTTGCACCGTGAAAGAAACTACCAGCAGAGTGAACAGGCAACCTACAGAATGGGAGAAAATTTTTGCAATCTATCCATCTGACAAAGGGCTAATATCCAGAATCTACAAGGAATATAAACAAATTCACAAGAAAAAAAATAAAAAAGTGGGCAAAGGATATGAACAGACACTTCCCAAAGAAGACAATTTTGTGGCAAAGAAACATGAAAAAAAGCTCATCATCACTGGTCATTAGAGAAATGCAAATCAAAACCACAATGAGATACCATCTCACACCAGTTAGAATGGCCATCATTAAAAAGTCAAGAAACAACAGATGCTGGAGAGGCTGTGGAGAAATAGAAATGCTTTTACACTGTTTGTGTGAGTGTAAATTAGTTCAACCATTGTGGAAGACAGTGTGGCAATTCCTCAAGGATCTAGAACCAGAAATACCATTTGACTCAGCCATCCTATTACTGGGTATATACCCAAAGGATTATAGATCATTCTACTATAAAGACACATGCACACGTATGTTTATTGCAGCACTATTCACAATACCAAAGACTTAGAACCAACCCAAATGCCCATCAATGATACACTGGATAAAGAAAATGTGGCACATGTACACCATGGAATACTATGCAGCCATAAAAAAGAATGAATTTATGTTCTTTGCAGGGACATGGATGAAGCTGGTAACCATCATTTTCAGCAAACTAACACAGGAACAGAAAACCAAATACTGCATGTTCTCACTCATAAGTGGGAGTTGAACAGTGAGAACACATGGACACAGGGAGGGGAACATCATACACCAAAGCCTGTTGGGGTGTGGGGGGTAAATAGAGGGAGACCATTAGGACAAATACCTAATGCATGTGGGGCTTAAAACCTAGATGATGGGTGGGTAGGTGCAGCAAACCACCATGGCACATGTATACCTATGTAACAAACCTGCATGTTCTGCACATGTATCCCAGAACTTAAAGGAAAATTTTAAAAAAGAAAAGTTGGGTGTGGTGGCGCATGCCTGTAATCCCAATTACTCTGGAGGCTGAGGCAGGAGAATCATGCCACTGCACTCCTGCTGAGACAGAGCGAGACTTCGTTTCAAAAAAAAAAAAAAGATTTTAAACATAAAATACATTAAATTAATATTAGGTAGTGTGATTGCTAATTATATGTATCACCTTGACTAGGCCATGTGTTTCCCCTATAGATATTTAGTCAAAAATTTTGCTGAGTGTTTGTATGAGGATGTTTTTGGATGAGATTAACATTTAAATTGATAGACTAAATAAAGCAGACTGCTTCCCCTTAACATGAGCTGGCCTCATCTAATCAGTTGAAAGCCTGCATAGAACCAAAGGCTGACCCTACTCTTCACCCCCAGTAAGAGAGAAATGTCTCACCTGAGGGCCTGAAGACCTTCAAACTGCAACATAGGTCTTCTTGGCTCTACAGCAGGTGGCTGACCTTTGGGTTCAAGCTTGTATATGACATCGGGTCTGTGGATTTTGAATTTACCATCCTCCATAATCACATGAGTCAATTCTTTATAATAAATCTCACTGTATACGCATATTTTCTATTAGTTTTCTTTCTCTGGAGACCCTTGACCAATACAGGTGATGAAATGAAATGGAAGTTTAACTCATGGAGAAAAATAGCTACGTATAATTTCTGGCCATGAAAGAGCTTGTTTATTGACTTTTAAAATAAATAGTGGTATCTTTTACTCATTGTGGTGTATGGATTGTATTGAATGGATACATTTTAAACAGTGGAGTAAAAGTTTTACTCTAAAAAAGGGTTTCACAAATGTTTTCTGTAAAGGACTTGATAGCAAATATTTTAGATTTTGTGGGCCACACAGTCTCTGTAGTAACTACTAAAGTCTGCTGTTATAGCACAAAAGTGGCCAGAGACAATATGCAAATTATTGAATATTGCTGTCTTTCAATAAAACTTTATTTACAAAAATGTGATAGGCCTAATTTGGCTGACCAAATCAGGAAGTCAGCTAGTTTGGTAGCTGCTGCTCTGTAATATCAATATTTACACAACAGTAAAATTTGTATGTTTTATAAATTCTTAATCATATGATTAAAAATTTTAAGATACCAAATTGAAAATGTTTGAAGAAATACATGGTTTATCAGAAGTCTTTAAGGAGGCACATGAGCAAAGAACTTTGCATACTAGTGCCACTCATGTGAAGACTGGGAAGGAGGATAGGAGAACCTAGGCAAGTGAGAAAGCGAGAAGGTACATCCAGGGAAAGGGGCAGCACGAACAGAAGCACAGAGGAAACAGCATGGTGTGCTCCTGCTCTTCCAATAGCTTGATGTTGTAAGAATACAACATACAACATAGGAAAGAGGAGAAGCTGGGCTGGCAGCTAAAGGCCAAATAAAATAGGTTTGTATATTTTCTACTCAGGCATTTGAAATTTATACTGTAGGTAGCCAGAAGTCATTCAAGAATTTTAAGCAACAGAGTAACATTAGCTGAGGTTGTGGATATGCAAAATAGGCTTAGAAAGGCAGGATTAGAAAGAGAAAGATTATTTAGGAAACTATGGCTGAAGTGAATTGAGAACTGGAAGTGATCTGAACTATGGAGGAGGACTAGGAATGGTTTCAGATAGATCTAAGAAATATACACTAAGTGATATTGACAGGCCATTGTCACTGGTGGGTCATTGGGCAGATAATAGAGGAGGTGGAGGCTTCCATTGGTGATATGGAAGAAGGTATTGACACGGATTTTTCCTTTGGTGTCAGGCTGAAATATGTTGTCACCATCAGAAATACCAGCTTTAAGAAAAAGCATGAATTGACTGATAGTGTTGAGGAAGTACACTTTCAGATTGGCATGGTAAAACGGGAATTGGATATAAGGTCTTAAAGTCGTTTAAGTGCTCTTGAATAGGAAAATAGATTTTAGAGTGATTTTCCTATAGTTGGTCTTAGAGAATATGAAATTGGGCCACTTTCTCCCAGAGAGAGTGCAAAATGAAAAGATCAGCTGTTGAGGATGAACCCTCCAGGAATATCAACATTTAAAAGGCAGGTGAAGAAAAACCTATTAAGAAGAAGGGGGTGAGGAGCAAAGATAGTAACCAGCTCAAAAGAGTATATCCTTTATTAATGTAAGTTAAAGAAAGTTTTCAAAACTAGATAATTTAGATATGAATTATCAGAGTCAAATGCAGTAGGTAAGTGAAGAAAGATAGAGTGGAAATATCCCTTGTATTTGAATTTCATCAAGTGAAATTTCAAAAAACTAAAGAGAGCAAAATCTAGTTTACATTTGTATCATGGGTGTAAGAATCCAGAACTGCAAGAAGTTCAGATGAAAAGAGGAAGTAGATAGGAAATTAAAGAAATATTTAGGGTATAAAATCCCTGCCTATGAGCTGAAAAGGTAGTCTAAAGATAGAGAATCAATAAAGAAATTAGGGAGCATTGTCTTGATGAGAAAAAGTGAAGGTAGATAAGGCATGAGGGTGGAATAGAAGTGATAAGAGATGAATGGGATTGTAAAGTGGAGGGAGATTAAATCTAAACCTTCAAAGTTCTCATGGAAGAAGAAAGGGTCAATTTACAGAGAATGGCAAGGGACAGAAGCTGACTTAAGGCTTCAAAGAAAGTGGTGAAAATTGGAAATACACATTGAGGAAAATAGAGTTGGGCCAACCACGTGCGGCAGACACTGTTAGTGTTCAGCAAACATCATCTACCTTGTCCTCTACATCGCCTGAGCATTCATGTATCTAGGTTTATCTAAACTGAAGTGATGTGTCATATTTAATATATGACAGTTTACAAGGAGCACACTTACTCCATGCTCTCTTGTTCCTGGCTATAAAACTCTTAAAGTCCATGTGTTCCAGAGTGTAAGTTGGAAGAGGGTTATCAAGTGTTATCAGAATACAACATGAGCAGAAAATAGGCCTCATTATTTTAGGTTACTGAGATTTGGGGATTTATTTGTTATGGCGGCATAGGTAAATCCACCATGAATAACAGAAAGGTTACCCCCAGGATTATAGATAAGAATTTGCAGGACTAGTCTATATGGCTGAGTCATTTTTAGCTCTCTAAGTAAGCTGAAGAAGTGTTGAGATTTACTGGTGGGTAGGACAGACAGACAGACACACACACACACAGAATTAAGCATTAATAGGCTGGGATAAAAGAAAGTAACAGGGAATAAGGATCTCTTTTAGATTGAAAAGCAGGTATGTGAGGGAAGCTGGAGTAAGACTGAAGAATGGAAGACTATACTCAAAGAGTGTAAAGTTACATTTGTGGTTTGCAAGGTAGAGTGTTTCCTGGTGATGGTTAAGTTCATGGATTTTCCCTTTGGACTGTAGCTGATGTGGAAAGGACATGACAGTTAGGGTGGTCCAGAATTTTCAGGGAAATTATTGCATGACTCATCTACATACATATTGAAACAATATGAAAAAACTGAAGTTCTGATTATTTGCTCAAAATTCATAAATCACTAAAATAAAATACAAGTCATTGTTAAAGCATTTGCTTGTTTATATTTCTTGTCATATAATGTTTTTATTGGAGGAAACAAAAACGTCTCAGAATTTTTTATGAAGTAACACTACCATAAGGCATGTAGAAGTGACTGCTGTTTGTCAAGTTGTACAATTTTAACATGACAGTTAAATTAATGTATATATTTGAATTCCTACATTTAGCTTCTACTAAATTTGAATAAGAAGGAGATATATGGTGGACTTAACGTGTGAATTTAAATTTGCATTTTATTTTCAAGGAAGATGAGTCTGAATTGTAATGTTATCACTGTATAAAATAATTAAGTACAAAAGAAACTTTATTGACAATCCGTTCGATTTTATATACTGTCAAGTTTTTGCATATGTCCACTAAATGGTTCACTTTATGAGCTGATTTAGACATTATTTTTAACTGAATGTTTAAATGTAGTTTGTGATCTTCAAAAGTATTTCTTCTATATTTTGATGCACAACTGTAATATGATGATGATAAGTTTTAACAGATAAACCTTGACGTTGAGAGAGGTATCTTAACGCCTACTTTTAAAGGTATACAAATTAGTATGGGGAAAAAAAGCAATTTTAATGCAGAAGTAAGTTATAAAACCTGTAAAATTTGTTTAATAAATTCGATTTGAGTGAGTCAGTGCCTGTAGAACATAACGAAAGAGTTAGGCTAGTTAAGGACTGCAGCTAGAACATTCTGAGAGAGGGCTCTGAGAGCAGGCCATGATGAATTAGACTTGACTTGTCACCTTTCCTGCAATCTACCCCAACAAAATAACTTTGCCAACTCTAACAGTTTTGCATTGTTTCCACAACAAATTACTGCAAACTTAGTGTCTTAAAACAACATACATTTATATCTTAGTTTTGTAGGGCAGAAATCTGCCACAGGTCTTAGTGGGCTAAAATCAAGGTGCCAGCAGGGCTGCAATCCTTCCGTAAGCTGTTTCTTCATGTTTTTGGTTTTCTGGAAGCCACCCACATTTGCTCATGGCCCCCTTCCTCCATTTCAGAGTCAGAAATAATAGATCATGTCCTCACCCTGCATCTCTCTGGCCACCTCTGCTTCCAGCTTCTACCTTTAAGGACCCTTGTGATGACATTGGGACCAGCTTCATTTCTCCAAGTGTCCTCCTCTCATACCTCTCCTTGCACATCAAGCTGCTCACCCTTTGTGCTTTTGCACGTGCTGTTTGATTATGAAACTCCATGACCCTCCTCCTCACGAGTCACTTGACTGACCATTCAACACTCAGTTCAGGTGGCTCTTCCTTCAGAAAGCCTTTTTCCATCTACTGTCCTACTGCCCCTCCCAAGGTAAGTACCCAAACAATTTTCTCCAATAGCACTTGATTATTCTCTATCATAATAAATAGAATTCAGTTTTCCAATTGTGTGGCATTAGTCATTTCCCTCTGTTTGACTCTGAGTTTCTTAAGGATTAGAATCATCTGTAATTCATATTTATAAGCCCAGCATCCAATACACTGTCTGCCTTTTAGCTGGGTGTTTTTGAACCTAGATCACACAACCCATTAGTGGGTGGGCCATGGAAAAAGATTGCGTTTGACCATTATTTATTTTTAATAACATAGAAGAGAATGCAAAATATGAGTATAAGAGATAAGGTTATTGTTTTGTAAAAATTTGTTTCAGTCATAACTATGATTATGTTGCCATGTAAAATATATACCTTATCACTTTTCTGTGGTCATAATGAAAGGAAAACTTAAAAGCTACTACTTTGGTAATATGCAATAAATAACTGTGGAATGAATTATGCACAAATAATTACATAGCTGATGCCAATACAGTGTAACTTGTGTCTCTACAGATTTCTGGAAACTCCTCTCAATAACGAGCCTGAACCAGATTTTTCTGATCTTCCCTTTACCTGGCTGCAGGCTTCAAGCCAGTAGGGAATGCTGCCTGTAAGTTAGATGCTCCCATCTCTACTTAGTGGCTACCAAGAGGCTTATCCCAAGAAAAGCTGCGAAAGTTCGTCTTAGGAGCCTTGCCACTGATTTTTTTTTTCCCCAGGAATCTCTGGTAAAGAGTACCCCACCTCATACCACAGCCTGCAGAATGGCTACAGTGTCCATCCCTTAGCCCTGGGGAGTACTCTGATGTGGCAGAGGCTGCAGAAACACTGCTGGCCAGGCATGGAAGCCCATTCCCTTCACCCAGCAATCCTGGCACAATTCACCCAAGCTGGAAGTGATCCTTGTCTCAGATAATTGACCTAAAACATTAATTTAAAAAAGAGAAAGAGGTCATTTCATTATTGCTGGAAGAAAGCTCAAATTGAAGGAGTAAAGAGTCCTAGAATCAAATTTCTATTTCTTTAATCAGAACATCCTGCCACCACTATGGCTAACTTTATTTCCACGTGTTTGTTTGTCACTTTTCCATGTGTTTATTTGTCATGTTTCCATGTGTTTGTCTATTTGTCATTTTTCTAAAAGTACTTGAGGTAACTTAACCTCTCTGAGATCCAGTGATGTGAAGGCAGAGGAAAAGAAGAAGGAAAAAAATTAAACAGAAAAGAAAATTGAACTTTTTTTTAATATGTCAAGAGAAAGTTGATCTACCTACCCTCTGCCTAATCATTTTCATGAAGTTTTTGGAATTTAATGGTGGAGGTTGCAATAGAAAGGATGAAATGTATTTCATTATCAAAAAACTCTGGGAAAATAATTTTTCAGCAATGTGAGTACTCTCTGTGTAACTCCCACAGTGGGCAGCAGTTGGTCATTCTATACCTGGTTAGAACTATTTCCTGTTAGTCTCCCTTTGTTTAAGGGATATAAAATCTGCTTCTGTGTCAGATACAGAGTACCTGTGAATATAAAAACAACAGAATACTTTTCCTCTTACATTTCTGCTTACAAATAATGAGGTTTGGTCTGAATTGTATTTTTCTTTTTTTGTAGTTAAGAGCAGATGCTGCAAACGGACTGCATTTGTTGGGGTTGCTCAGCAGGAAAGTGGGGGGCAGTGGGTGACTCACCAAAACTGAGGGATACAGAAAGGACAATAGAATAACAACAGAGGGAAACATGAAGACAGAAAGGTAAGAAACAAGATGGTTCCTAAAGTAACAACTAGTTTGGACATTTGGCTGAAGAATTAATTTACAGTGAAGAGCATAGAAGGGAAATAAAATTGAAATAGAAAAAGAATGTCAAGAACTAAGCAAAAACCACTAATGTTTGATGACCTGTCAACTCTAAAATGAAAAGCAGGTGTCCTGTCTCCTAACCCAATCCTGCAAAGACTCAGGGCTTCCAAAGGGAAAGGAAAGGCAGGCTTCAATTACAGCTAAAATATGCCTATATCACATTGGAGGTATGCATTTTCTACTTTTGTTTTGAAGTCACCCTGACTACATCTGTGAAGGATTTGAGCCAACTTTGCTTCTCTTTTATATATATATATATATATTTTATTATACTTTAAGTTCTAGGGTACCTAAGTCTATGTTTCTATTAACTGGTTACTATCTTAAATTACATAGTGTCTCCTACTTTGTCTCATCTCTAATTACAAATTAACTCACATTTTATAACTTTTATAGTAGACTAGAGATTCTGGTTCTCCTTCTGAGATGCAGCACTAGTATGAGAAACTGTCACTTTGCACCAGAACTTTAAACTGTATCATTTGAAAATCAACAGAGAGTAGAAATCTAATTAGCCAGGCCCCCTGTGGCCGGAGCTGCTGTAAACCCTGGAGCCTCTTCCTGGCGAAGTGCTGAATGAAAGGAGTCAGAGATCAAGGCACAGCTGGGAAAGGTTAGCTCTGTCCGCAGAGTGTCTTTCCAGAGTGAGCAGACTCCTGACCAAGAGAGGGTTGATGGAAGCATGTGGTGGAGCTTTCTCGGGACATCAGGGTCACGTATATGGTACAGATCCCATAACACCTGTGACAGCATCAGTCTACCCTTTCCATATTAAAATAAACAACTCTAGTTTCTCCTCACTCTTTCAGTGTGGCAAGAGAAATAATGGAACAATTGTGCTTTTGTCCTGGGTATCAGATTATTTTATTTTTAAAATACATACATATGTGTGTGTGTGTGTGTGTGTGTGTGTATATATATATATATATACGTATATATGTATACATAGATATGTACATGTGTATATATATGTATATGTGTATATATATGTATGTATGTATGTGTATATATATATATATATACAAAATGCACATAGTGAACACACTGATTCATTCTATAAAACTCAAGGAAACCAGCAGTCAGAAAGTTTTTCTCCAGAATATTATGGCTTGGAACAGTCGAGAAAAAGAATCATAGCATATTGATTATGGTACATCAAAATCATAACATTAAAAATCAGAAAAACAGGGTTATTTTTTCCAAGAAATTTTGTCTTCTGAAATGTGTATATAAAGTATACATCTATATTTCTATGTGTTAAAAAGGTAAACTGAAGCACAATGAAATTTTTAAAGAGTTTATTTTAAGCAAACAACGATGTATGAATTGGGTAGCTCCAAACCAGAAGTGGTTCTGAAGCTCGACTGGTGAATGCAAGGGGTAGGTTTTTCCAGAGGAAACATAGAAATAAAGCTAATAAAATATTTGATTGGTTATAGTTATACAGGTGCCTTATTTGGTCTATCCCACTGAAAAGCCTCTAGTTATATATACTTACATAAGTTTGCTGATGGATTCTGACTGATTGAACTTAAGTTCTGTCTTTCCTTAATATAGGTGTTTACTAGAAATAGATCAAGTTAAGTTTTGCTTACGTTTGCAAATCAAGCAACGTTTAGGCCACTTAGGAGAACTAATTGGCTTGGCCTACTAAGGGCTTCTTCAGGCTTAGTCTCCATTTTAATTTCCTTTAACATGTATATATATATATATATATATTTATATATATTTTATATATATAAATACATATATATTTATATATATTTTATATATATACATATATATTTATATATATTTATAAATATGTGTGTGTATATATATATATATACACATACACACATATTTTTTTTTAATGGAGAAATGGTCATTTGTAAGTTTGGGTATCTTCTTTTAGTGGATAGGTTTTCAACCTTCTTTCCTGTTTGGGAGGAGCTTCCTACTACGTGTTGTCTTGTTGAAAGGCAATGATCTGCCTCCCACTACCAACGCCAGAAGAGTGAGAACTTCTCTTGCTCTGTCCCGGTAGGCAGTGTATATGCATGTGACTTTGCATCAGCTCATCGGATACCCCAAACCAGATCTTTGTCTCTGAAGTGAATGTTACAAAGAATGAAAAACAGCAAGAATTCTTTCAAGGCTACAGAGGAGACTATGTCCTAAAGTCTCAGAAGACCTGGTGTGTTTCTGCTAAAAAAATACACGTTGTCCTTCTGGCTTTTTGGCTGTAAGAATCTATCTTGATGCCAGGTCTGGTTCTCAGCTGCCCATTGACTCTGTGACCCTACATTAAGCAAATCAGAGTAAGTTTCCATTTTTTTGTAACCAATTGCATTGTAAAAGATGCAAATGTTGAGAATAGATTCAGTCTCAGTCCTGCCATTTAAGATCTTCTCTCCCCAAAATAAATTCTGACAATTATCAAATTGGCAGTTTTATGGAATAGGAGTTACAGCATTAGATAATAATAATTCCTCTGCCTCAAAACAAGTTGTTCCAAAGTAATAAAAAGTACTAAGAAAAGTTCTGTGATTTTGAAATTAGGAGGAAGTAAAAACTTGTTCCTTCTTACATCTGGAACCTTGAACTCTACTATAATATTTATTTGTTTTAAAAAGGTCACTATCATAAATGTTCTCAATAAAAATATTAGATGATATTGTAGCATGAACAATTTTTATGGCAGGAGACAGCAGCAGCCTTGAGGGATGAACTTTTTTTTTATAAATTATGTTAAAAAGCTAACTTACTATTGAGCTGATATTTTTCGCCTATTAAAGCATTTCAACTACCTTCAAAATCATATGGCATATCCAAGCTAAATCACAGGGTGTTCATCAGAGCTAATTACTAAATCCTTTAAAAATTATAATATCCCCCAATACAATGGATGGACCTATTCTAACATTAGGAATTATTTCTATGCTTTAAGTTATCATGGTATATAAAAAGGTATGTGGTAGACTATTTTAAAATAACATTTTTATTTTTATAATATTTTAGGAAAAATGTAGCATACAATGAAATTTTTTTCATTACTTAAATGAATATGATTGAGGGAGAGCATAAGAGAATAAATTAAAGTCATCCTAGCCAAAGTTCTTGGTCAGGAATTTTACATGATGAGATTAAAATAATATTTTTAAACAATCCAGTTAACAAAATCATGAAACTTTTTGCGTTAACAGCCATAAACACCTGCATGCATGCAGAGATAACTTCCTAACAAGTTCATTTATGAAAAGATACTGAAATCCAAAATGATGATAATAATTGAAAAAAATGAGCTGATTTCCTATGAAACTCAGAATTACTATGTAATACCTTTATCAATAGTTATTTTGTTAAAAAATTATTAAGACTATCCTGTTTTTGGCCAGGTGCGGCGGCTCACACCTGTAATCCCAGCACTTTGGGAGGCCGAGGTGGGTGGATTACGAGGTCAAGAGATCGAGACCATCCTGGCCAACATGGTGAATCCCCAACTCTACTAAAAATACAAAAATTAGCTGGGCATGGTGGCGTGCGCCTGTGGCCTGTAATCCCAGCTACTCGGAAGACTGAGGCAGGAGAATCGCTTGAACTCGGGAGGCGGAGGTTGCAGTAAGCCGAGATCCTGCCACTGCACTCCAGCCTGGCAACAGAGCGAGACTCCATTCCACCACTCACCAAAAAAAAAAAAAAAAAAACAAAAAAAAGACTATCCTGTTTTCCTAAAAGACATTCCTTGGGTAAGTCTTCTTAGCAGTTGGACTATGACAAGCCAATAGCATCTCCATAAGGAAGTCTCAAGGAAACCTTCCAAATCTCAGGAATGTAGAATAAATTGAACAAACGTGTGGAGAACTAGAATCAGAAATTCATGATAAATAACACTTACTCCTTTTATGTGTCTAAAAGCTCTGAAAGAGAAGATAATGGATGTACTATAGAACATGTAAACTTTAAACTATACAAAGTTCTATAGGGAATATCAAACAATGGCTTTTGGTGATAAAAAGAGCAAGCAAAACGAGATATATGAATGGATAACCAATAATATATTACTACAATTTTATTTGCCAGGATGGGCTAAAGTAGGTTTTGATAGACATAATAAGTTTGCGAAGTTTCTAAAAGATACATAAAAATTTAAAAATATGCAAAAGAGATACTGAAGTTCTTAAAAAAGAAACAAGAAGAAACATATAGTACCCCAAGTATAATGATCACCATTTGTTGAAGCATGCATCATTTCTCCTTGTTGGTACCATCTAAAAACTTCTAGGTATAAGTTGTTTAGGGCTTCAAAAGACTCTAATATGTTCTACTTGCTTTTCATAAAGCACACTGATTAAATCTAACAACCAGTACTAGCATTTAAGCAGATGAAGTTGATGGGGAGAATTACACAACCAGGACCACTCATTTTCTCTTAAAATTAGGATCAAGAAATTTCAAGCGGATATTTACTGTTGTCAATAGTTCTATGTACTTTCCAAGCAAAGTCATTTTGCCACTTTCCTCTATATTTATTTCACATCTTTTTTGTTAACTCCTGCATATGGCATAGAGGTTAAAATTGCAGGTTCTATAAGTAAGCTAAGAGGTAGAGCAATTAGATCTCTTATACTTTGCAGGTGGAAGTATAATGAGCTCAGAATTGCTTGGCTGTATCTACTAAAGCAATTTGGCTTCTAGGCACATTCCCAAAAAATATGTACATACGTGTGTGTGTGTGTGTGTGTGTGTATAACAAAATACATGTGCAAGAACAATCGTAGATGTTTTACTCATAATGGCCAAAAACTGGAAAGTAATCCAAATGTCCATCAATAGCAAAGCAAAAAATATGTGGTATATTTACACAATAGCATTCCACAGAATAAAAAAAAAAAACAAATAAAACAACAAGGGCCGATGCATGTACCAACATGGATCAAAGCCAGATGCAAAGGGAGCATAACATATGATTTCATTTGTGTACAGTTCCAAAATCAGGAAAAACTTATCAATGGTAATAGAAGCCAGTATGGTGATAGACTTCTGAGTGAATGGTTATTGACTGGGAAGGAGCACATTGAAACCCTGTGGGGTGCTGGAATTATTCTGTTTTTTTTTTTTTTATCTAGATGGTAGCAACGTGGAACTGTGAATGTGTGGAAATTCATTGAACTATACATTGATTGGTGCATTTTTGTATTTTCTATATGATTTTAATTTTTTTTTTTAATTTTGAAAGATGTGTAGATTCACAGGAGGTTGCAAAAATGTACTGGGAAATCCTATGCATTCCTCCCACAGCTTCCCCCCAAATATAACATCTTATACACACATGTTAAATACATACATGTTAAAATAGCAAAACCAATGTACTGAGATTTATACAATACATACAGCTTATTCAGATTTTTAGGTTACACATACACTCTTTCATGTATGTAGTTTTATACAATTTTATCACATATGCAGCCTTGTGTAACTACCATTGCAATCAAGATACTCAACTGTTATATCACCGTAAGATTCTCTTCATAGTCATGCATCCATCTTCCTCATCCCTAGCTCCTGGCAAACACTAATCTGCTTTCCATCTCTCTGATTATGTTCTCTCCCAAATGTAACTTAATGGAAGCAAGCAGTTTGTATCCTTTTGAGACTGGCTTTTTTCACTCAGCATAATTCCTTGATGTTTATCCAAATTGTTGTGTATATCAACAGTCTGCTCCTTTTTACTGATGAATAATATTCCATGATGTGGATATACCATAGTTTGTTTAACCATTTACCCATTAAAAAAACATTTGGGTGGTTTCCAGCTTATGGCTCTTATGAATAATGGTGCTATGAACACTCATGTGCACATTCTTACACAGAAATAAGTCTTCATTTATCTGGAATAAATGGTTAAAAGTACTATTTTGGGGTTGTATGGTATGTTTATTTTTTAATTCTTAAAGGAGCTGCCAAATTATTTTCTAGAGTGGCTGTACTATATTACATTCCCATCAGCAATGCCTGAATAATCCAGGTTCTCTGCAACCTCACCAGCATTTAGTGTTATCATTCTTTTTATCCATTTGCGCATTCTGATAGGTGTGTAGTGATAGCTCATTGTGATTTTAGTGTATATTTCTCCAATGGCTAATGATATTGAACATCTTTTTATGTGCTTATTTTCTATTTGTATATCTTTTTTGGTTATACATTATATATTATTTCTGTCAACACAAATGTAAAAGAAAAATTGCCCTTAAGAAAACCATTGTAGGCTGTGATGACTCCTTTAGAGTGAATACAACCTCTGTGGCTTACCAGCCATGTAGTCTTAAGGAAGTCACTTTTAAACTTTCTTTTCCTCAGTTTTCTTCTTTGTAGAATGGTCTAACTAAGATGTTGGGGGTATTTAATATATTTGTGTATTTAAAGTCCTTAAAATTGTGCCTGGGAGACAATCAGAATAAATGATATGTTAACAAAAACAAACCTTTCCAAAATCTTCTTCTGTTTGTCTCCTCATTCTCAATTGCTAGCTCATCTTCAACAGAAAATTATAAGACATTAATCTAAGTATATTAGATCTATTAATTCAGTAAGTCCTTACAACAACCTTAGAAGGTAACCCTACATTTAACACAGGAGGAAATTAAGCCACAGAAGGATCAAGTAGCTTGCCCTAGATTAGAAAGCTCTCAGAGGCGAGGCTAAGGAACTGAACCTAGGCAATCTGCCCTGGAGCAGTGCTCTGAACCAGGAAGTAGTCAAATGGGATCAGACTCATTTCACCACTATAAATCCAATCATGGATGCTTCTGAATTCATTTACTTGACATTTCTTCCTTTCACAGGAAAATAAGAATGTATATTCACTCATCTAAGGCCAATCACTGCAACTGTGCTTGCATCCTATCTCTGTAACTCGTTCACAGACTTTACTTCTGTTATCTCACTTCTCTTCTGCATCCTCAATTTTCCCTCAACCTGTATTGCTTTTATTGATATAGCAACATGTCTTAACAGTGGATCTCTTTCCCACTTGTGGTGACTTTGTATTCCTCTACAGTTGTCAGAGTTCTCTCTTCGGTTCATAGCAAAATTCACTTAATGAGTTATCTATGTATCTGTGGGATCCACTTATTTATCTGTCTTTACTTTTAAGGAATTCCAACGAGGCTTTGTCCACACAACTTACTAGATCTCTTACTACATTATCAAGTCACAAAAAAACTTCACTTTTTTCTTGCCTTTTAAATTATTAAGTCCACCCTCTCTCTCAAAAAAACTTCTCTTTAACTTTATATTACCATGTGGTTGCTTAATTCCCCTTAGCCTCTTGTCTACTGCTGTTTATTTTTCTTTCTGAGTCTTTCTTCCTGGTCCAATATCTTAATGAAAGCATGGCTTCTATCTCAGTTCTCATCTGTCTTTTCTTTCCTGGCCTTGTCCTTTCCCTAGATGGACTTATCCAGACCTCTGGCTTTAAGTACATCTATATACTAATGATTTTTTAATTCATATCTCCAGCTGTGACCACTCTACTGAGATCTCGAGTTTTATGTCCATCTGCCTACTGTCAAGCTGCACTGAAATATCTTATTGGCTTCTGACTTTGACATTGTTGTTCAAAACTAATCACTTGATTCTTGTCTGCCTAATACTCCAAACCTAACTCTCCCTTAGTCTTCCTAAACTTAGGGATGCTAAGCCCAAAGTTTAGAAGTTTGTTTTAAATTATTCTTTCTTCTACTGTATTTATGCAAGCCATATAAACATGAAGATAACAAATCAAGTCACAGATGACCATCTTCACTGCTGTCATGTCAATCCTTGAGATTCTGCAGCATCCTCTATTCTTGTTTTACTCTTGCTTCTCCATACAGCAGACAAAGTGATCATTTTAAAGTATAAATTAGATGTTACTATATTTTTGTTTAAAATTCTCTAGTGGCTTCTTGTTACATTTAAACTAAAACTAAAACCCTTATCAAAAGACTTATCATCATCTAAAAAGGATGAGCCAGCAATTAAAGACACTTTTGAAGCCCTATGGATGCAGACTTATTTAAGATGTTTATGTTATTTTCTTCTATATTTATAATTGTCTGGCTAAATTAAATTTAACATTTACATCTGTACCAATTCATCTTAATATTTTTAATATGTCTAAAGCTTTCAACTTAGTTTTCATAGAAATAACATTTTTAGTTTGTCACTCACATTTAATTGGCTTAGTGTGACACTAGTTAAATGATAATTAAAATAATAAGTACATTTTCTGGCCGGGCGCGGTGGCTCACGCTTGTAATCCCAGCACTTTGGGAGGCCGAGGCAGGCGGATCACGAGGTCAGGAGATCGAGACCACGGTGAAACCCCGTCTCTACTAAAAAACACACAAAAAAATTAGCCGGGCGTGGTGGCGGGCGCCTGTAGTCCCAGCCACTCGGAGAGGCTGAGGCAGGAGAATGGCGTGAACCCGGGAGGCGGAGCTTGCAGTGAGCCGAGATTGCGCCACTGCACTCCAGCCTGGGTGACAGAGCAAGACTCCGTCTCAAAAAAAAAAAAAAAAAAAATAATAATAATAATAATAATAAGTACATTTTCTATAAACAGATTTGGTTGCAATTTAAATGCTTCTTGTTAACCCACTGAGGAAACAGAAATAAGGTTATGCCTTAGCCTAACCTTTCCGTGCTCTCCTGAACCTTTAACCGGTTAAAATTCCTAAACTTTTAACTCCTGAACCTGAACTAGTTAAATAACTGGGGAATAGCCCAGTGCTTTTGTCAATGAACTTAATACAATTTTATTAAATTTGGATATTTACATGTTCTCATATTCTAGATACAAGCAAAAGAATAAAGACGTTTATTTGGCCATCATCTAAAAACCCTTAGTTACATATTTATGTAACTTTATGAGAAATAAGTTTTTCTAAAATAATAGATTTATCTGGTTTTGAAACAACTGCAAACATCATATATTTAATTAGATTCTTCTATTTTCTCAGGACACCAAAAGATTTATGAGGCTTTAAATTCAGTTGTAAAGTCAAGACTGACGGAAGAAATATTAATGAACATACCTGGAAGACTCATAGATTTTGTGAAAGACCTTCATAGATATCATCTACAACCTGCATAATATTATATAATAAAATATTGATAGAACTGAATATTGGAAATAATTATTTTTTAATAAATTACTGTATATATAATTTAATTTTCTGATAAACCAGTGAAAATTAAAAATATTGTCCTTTTGTACCATACACAAAAATTCTGTCCATCTGCCTAGTGTAACACAACAAATTCCTTGATCAAATAATGGATAAGAGCTCAATAAAAGAATTATTGAATACATTGAGAAAAATTTAATGCATAGTTATTTCAGATTCATATATTATGCATTGCTTCATTTAAAACCCTAATTAATATCCCAAAAGAATTATCTTATGAACAAATTTTTTCCAGAAATTATTTCCCTCACCCATACTGGTAAAATAAACAATAAATTTTAAGTCAATGGTAGGAAAGGTCCATTTTGATGCATTTTTTACATCAAAATTAATGAGGTTTAAGCATGCAATGCCATTAAAAATTTTTTTTTAAAGTCTATTCTTTGTGTAAAGCCCAGAATTACTTTTTAGGGTGGTAGTGATGTTTGGAGTGTATAAGAGTTTCCAACCATTTGGAAGGTATTAGCTTTAATCTGTAGCAGACTATTATGGTATTTGCAAGTCTATCTTTGAAATTGTCTCATTTAAGTTAATGTAATACATACCTCATTAAAGAAATATAAAATGCAAGCTTTTCTATTTTAACCAAGCTAAAAAAATAGCCAATTTTGAATATCTAAAATATTCTTGAACTTTTTGTATTTGAGGAAACTATAACAACTCTTGCCAAAGAAGCATTTTTTAAATTTCTCAAAAAGTTATTTGAGTTAGAAAGTTAAATAATTGATTTTGCTTAATTTCTTGCCAGCTGGGGGACTTACAAAGAGAGCATTTATTTAAGAACCAATTAAATATGGTGTGTCAGTGGAACATAGTTTGGAGAAGGAAGATGCATGCTGTGACCAAAATTTAACACATATCCTCGAAGTATCTAAATTTCCTGAACTGCTTGCAAATGAGCTGGTTCATGCTTAAATCCTTAGTACATAAATCTTTAACTTGAAAGTACATTTATGTATTTTAACTTTTATTTGAATAAAAGTTACTCATCACGCTTTTATTTGATAAACCAAATATAATGCTCTATATAGTCTTCAGATAATGAATGTCAGCAAATAAAAGCTGAGTTCTCAAGCTAGGCACACTAAAGTTTTGTCATAATGAGACTGTGTCAACAAAGTAGAATTATAATGGTTCCTTTTGGGATAACAGTGGGAATTAATTTTAAAATGGAAATGTGAAACATTTAAAACTAGAAAGGTGAATATTAGTAAGCTAGTAATTTACTATCTTATTAATTTAGAGGGAAAAATCTGAAGTAAAGAGAACTTATGAAATTTTCACAAGGTCAAAACATTAGCTAAGGATAGCTAAGGTAAATGTACATGCACTTTAACCTTACCACATGAATGATTTGTCAATGAATTGGAAAACCAAGCAAAAATCTTCAAACCTGTCACAACGTTTTCAGGTAGTCCATAACCTGTAAAATTCACAGCCCTATGTACCTAAGTCTGCATGAATGTTTCCAGTGATGAATCAGCATGTGCAAAAGAAAACCTGCACAAATTAAACGCTGAGTGTGCCTGGGTGTCCCCAAACATATCTACCCAAGCTTCCTATATTTCGTATTTTTCTTTATACAGTGTCAAGCAACAAACCATACAGAAACAGAAGTGAGTGATGGAAAAACAGTATTTTAAAGTCACATTGTCATATACACTCATTCTTTTGATGTTGTTTTATGAACACTTTCAATAGTCTATATCTAATCAGTCTAAACCTATGGTAATACTGGATTGAGACATTTTAAATTTGTTCCTAAGAAATTAAACAATACAGATTCAGCTAAAACTTACGTATGTATATCTCTTTTCAATGCAGTTCTGAAGTCTTCCTTCTGTAAATATGACTTAGTAAGTTCAGGGTGCTATAACAAATACCATAGACTGGATGACTTAAACAACAAACATTTCCTTCTCACAGTTCTAGAGTCAGGAAGTGTGAGATCAGGGTTCCAGTACAGTGGGGTTCTTGGTTTGCAGACAAACATCTTCTTATTGTATCTTCACATGGCAAAGTGTAGAGAGAGATGAAACAAACTCTTCCTTGTCTCTTCTTATAAGGATACTAATTCCATCATAGGACTCCATTCTCATGACCTAATTAACTTCCAGAGGCCCCACCTCTAAATCCCATCACATTGGAGATTAAAGTTTTAGTATATTGATTTTGGAGGGACACAAATATTCAGTCCATATCAAGATGTAACCACCATAGTGAATTTAGTGTTTATCATTTTCAATAATATGTTTATCTTATATTTTTACCACAAACCTACTATGCATAAATATATACAGTAATGGTATCATAATGTTTATATAGTATTATAAATTGCTTTTTTAATGGACCTATATTTTGAGCTCTATGCTTAAAACAAACTAGATAAATTTTCTAGTTTGTTTTTGTGACAATAGATATGCTACAATTACATTTGTTTGTTCTGAGATGGATATTTAAGATGCTTCAGATATTTGCTATTACAAATAATGCTGAAAAAATGTGTGATTTATCAGGCATACGTTTAAAAGTTTCTATAGCATATGTCCCTAGAAATAGAATTTCTGGATTTTAAGATATACAAATCCTAATTTTACTAGATATTGTTAAGTTGCTTCCCATAGAGGTTGTATCAATTTACTCTGCTACCATAAACATGACAATTCTTTGCCAGCATGCAGTTTTGTGATATTTCAAAAAAATTTCGTCAGTCTCATGCACCTAATTTTTGTTTTAAATTGAATTTCTATGATTGCTTACAAAATTAAGCAACTTTTCACGTTTATTGGCCATGTAGATTTCTTCTTTTGTAAATTGCTCACATCTTTATTTTATTTTCATTCACTTCTTTGCAGTTTGCTTATTCATTTGTAGATGCTAATTATACTTTCTGACTAATAATTCTTTGTTATATCTTTACTAGGGCAGGAGACATGGGCTGTGTGTGTGTGTGCACACGTGTGTTGTGTGTGTATGTATGTGCATATATGTATTTGGGTCAGTTGTCCTTTGATATCCATGGACGATTGGCTCCAAAACCTCCTACAGATGCCAAAATATGCAGACTCTCAAGTCCCTGATATAAAATAAAATGGCGTATTCGCATATAGCCTATGCACATCCTTCTATATATTTTAAATCATCTATAGATTACTTACAATGCCTAATGCAATGCAATGCTATGTAAATAGTTGTTCTGGGGGTGGAGCCAAGATGGCCGAATAGGAACAGCTCCAGTCTACAGCTCCCAGCCTGAGCGACACAGAAGATGGGTGATTTCTGCATTTCTGTTTGAGGTACTGGTTTCATCTCACTAGGGAGTGCCAAACAGTGGGTGCAGGACAGTAGGTGAAGCGCACTGTGCAAGAGCCGAAGCAGGGTGAGGCATTGCCTCACTCGGGAAGTGCAAGGGGTCAGGGAGTTCCCTTTCCTAGTCAAAGAAAGGGGTAACAGACGGCATCTGGAATATCGGGTCAGTCCCACCCTAATACTGTGCTTTTCCAATGGGCCTGGAAAACGGCACACTAGGAGATTGTGTCCCGCACCTGGCTCGGAGGGTCCTATGCCCACGGAGTCTCGCTGATTGCTAGCACAGCAGTCTGAGAGCAAGCTGCAAGGTGGCAGCGAGGCTGGAGGAGGGGTGCCTGCCATTGCCCAGGCTTGCTTAGGTAAACAAAGCAGCCAGGAAGCTCGAACTGGGTGGAGCCCACCACAGCTCAAGGAGGCCTGCCTGCCTCTGTAGGCTCCACCTCTGGGGGCAGGGCACAGACAAACAAAAAGTCAGCAGGAACCTCCACAGACTTAAATGTCTCTGTCTGACTGACAGCTTTGAAGAGAGTAGTGGTTCTCCCAGCACGCAGCTGGAGATCTGAGAACCGACAGACTGCCTCCTAAAGTGGGTCCCTCACCCCTGAGCAGCCTAACTGGGAGGCACCCCCCCAGTAGGGACAGACTGACACCTCACTCGGCCGGGTACTCCTATGAGACAAAAATTCCAGAGGAACTATCAGACAGCTGAATCTGTGGTCTCAACGAAAATCTGCTGTTCTGCAGCCACCGCTGCTGACACCCAGCCAAACAGGGTCTGGAGTGGACCTCTAGTAAACTCCAACAGACCTGCAGCTGAGGGTCCTGTCTGGTAGAAGGAAAACTAACAAACAGAAAGGACATCCACACCAAAAACCCATCTGTACATCACCATCATCAAAGACCAAAAGTAGATAAAACCACAAAGATGGGGAAAAAACAGAGCAGAAAAACTGGAAACTCTAAAAAGCAGAGCACCTCTCCTCCTCCAAAGGAACGCAGTTCCTCACCAGCAACGGAACAAAGCTGGATGGAGGATGACTTTGACGAGTTGAGAGAAGAAGGCTTCAGACGATCAAACTACTCTGAGCTATGGGAGGAAATTCAAAACAATAGCAAAGAAGTTAAAAACTTTGAAAAAAATTAGAAGAATGGATAACTAGAATAACCAATGGAGAGAAGGGCTTAAAGGAGCTGATGGAGCTGAAAGCCAAGTATCGAGAACTACACGAAGATTGCAGAAGCCTCAGTAGCAGATGTGATCAACTGGAAGAAAGGGTATCGCTGATGGAAGATGAAATGAATGAAATGAAGCGAGAAGGGAAGTTTAGAGAAAAAAGAATAAAAAGAAATAAACGAAGCCTCCAAGAAATTTAGGACTATGTGAAAAGACCAAACCTACGTCTGATTAGTGTACCTGAAAATGACGGGGAGAATGGAACCAAGTTGGAAAACACTCTGCAAGATATTATCCAGGAGAACTTCCCCAATCTAGCAAGGCAGGCCAACATTCACATTCAGGAAATACAGAGAATGCCACAAAGATACTCCTCGAGAAGAGCAACTCCAAGACACATAATTATCAGATTCACCAAAGTTGAAATGAAGGAAAAAATGTTAAGGGCAGCCAGAGAGAAAGGTCGGGTTACCCACAAAGGGAAGCCCATCAGACTAACAGCTGATCTCTTGGCAGAAACTCTACAAGCCAGAAGAGAGTGGGGGCTGATATTCAACATTCTTAAAGAAAAGAATTTTCAACCCAGAATTTCATATCCAGCCAAACTAAGCTTCATAAGTGAAGGAGAAATAAAACCCTTTACAGACAAGCAAACGCTGAGTGATTTTGTCACCACCAGGCCTGCCCTAAAACAGCTCCTGAAGGAAGCACTAAACATGAAAAGGAACAACAGGTACCAGCCACTGCAAAAACATGCCAAATTGTAAAGACCATCGAGGCTAGGAAGAAACTGCATCAACTAACGAGCAAAATAACCAACCAACATCATAATGACAGGATCAGATTCACACATAACAATATTAATGTTAAATGTAAATGGGCTAAATGCTCCAGTGAAAAGACACAGACTGGCAAACTGGATAAGGAGTCAGGACCCATCAGTGTGCTGTATTCAGGAAACCCATCTCACATGCAGAGACATACATAGACTCAAAATAAAGGGATGGATGAAGATCTATCAAGCAAATGGAAAACAAAAAAAGGCAGGGGTTGCAATCCTAGTCTCTGATAAAATAGACTCTAAACCAACTAAGATCAAAAGAGACAAAAAAGGCCATTACATAATGGTAAAGGGATCAATTCAACAAGAAGAGCTAACTATCCTAAATATATATGCACCCAACACAGGAGCACCCAGATTCATAAAGCAAGTCCTGAGTGACCTACAAAGGGACTTAAACTCCCACACAATAATAATGGGAGATTTTAACACCCCACTGTCAGCATTAGACAGATCAAAGAGACAGAAAGTTAACAAGGATATCCAGGAATTGAACTCAGCTCTGCAGAAAGTGGACCTAATAGACATCTACAGAACTCTCCACCCCAAATCAACACAATATACATTTTTTTCAGCACCACACCACACCTATTCCAAAATTGACCACATACTTGGAAGTAAAGCTCTCCTCAGCAAATGTAAAAGAACAGAAATTATAACAAACTGTCTCTCAGACCACAGTGCAATCAAACTAGAACTCAGGATCAAGAAACTCACTCAAAACCGCTCAACTACATGGAAACTGAACAACCTGCTCCTGAATGACTACTGGGTACATAATGAAATGAAGGCAGAAATAAAGATGTTCTTTGAAACCAACGAGAACAAAGACACAACATACCAGAATCTCTGGGACACGTTCAAAGCAGTGTGTAGAGGGAAATTTATAGCATTAAATGCCCACAAGAGAAAGCAGGAAAGATCCAAAAATTGACACCCTAACATCACAATTAAAAGAACTAGAAGAGCAAGAGCAAACACATTCAAAAGCTAGCAGAAGGCTAGAAATAACTAAAATCAGAGCAGAACTGAAGGAAACAGAGACACAAAAAAACCCTTCAAAAAATTAATGAATCCAGGAGCTGGCTTTTTGAAAAGATCAACAAAATTGATAGACCACTAGCAAGACTAATAAAGAAGAAAAGAGAGAAGAATCAAATAGATGCAATAAAAAATGAAAAAGGGGATATCACCACCGATCCCACAGAAATACAATCTACCATCAGAGAATACTACAAACATCTCTATGCAAATAAACTAGAAAATCTAGAAGAAATGGATAAATTACTCGACAAATACACCCTCCCAAGACTAAACCAGGAAAAAGTTGAATCTCTGAATAGACCAATAACAGGTTCTGAAATTGTGGCAATAATCAATAGCTTACCAACCAAAAAGAGTCCAGGACCTGATGGATTCACAGCCGAATTCTACCAAAGGTACAAGGAGGAACTGGTACCATTCCTTCTGAAATTATTCCAATCGATAGAAAAAGAGGGAATCCTCCCTAACACATTTTATGAAGCCAGCATTGTCCTGATACCAAAGCCTGGCAGAGACAAAACCAAAAAAGAGAATTTCAGACCAATATCCTTGATGAACATTGATGCAAAAATCCTCAATAAAATACTGGCAAACCGAATCCAGCAGCACATCAAAAAGCTTATCCACCATGATCAAGTGGGCTTCATCCCTGGGATGCAAGGGTGGTTCAACATACACAAATCAATAAATGTAATCCAGCATATAAACAGAACCAAAGACAAAAACCACATGATTATCTCAATAGATGCAGAAAAGGCCTTTGACAAAATTCAACAACCCTTCACGCTAAATGCTCTCAATAAATTAGGTATTGATGGGACGTATCTCAAAATAGTAAGAGCTATCTATGACAAACCCACAGCCAATATCATACTGAATGGGCAAAAACTGGAAGCATTCCCTCTGAAAACTGGCACAAGACAGGGATGCCCTCTCTCACCGCTCCTATTCAACATAGTGCTGGAAGTTCTGGCCAGAGCAATCAGGCAGGAGAAGGAAATAAAGGGTATTCAATTAGGAAAAGAGGAAGTCAAATTGTCCTTGTTTGCAGATGACATGATTGTATATCTAGAAAACCCCATTGTCTCAGCCCAAAATCTCCTTAAGCTGATTAGCAACTTCAGCAAAGTCTCAGGATACAAAATCAATGTACAAAAATCACAAGCATCCTTGTACATCAATCACAGACAAACAGAGAGCCAATCATGAGTGAACTCCCATTCACAATTGCTTCAAAGAGAATAAAATACCTAGGAATCCAACTTACAAGGGATGTGAAGGACCTCTTCAAGGAGAACTACAAACCACTGCTCAATGAAATAAAAGAGGATACAAACCAATGGAAGAACATTCCATGCTCATGGGTTGGAAGAATCAATATCGTGAAAATGGCCATAGTGCCCAAGGTAATTTATAGATTCAATGCCATCCCCATCAAGCTACCAATGACTTTCTTCACAGAATTGGAAAAAACTACTTTAAAGTTCATATGGAACCAAAAAAGAGCCCGCATCGCCAAGTCAATCCTAAGCCAAAAGAACAAAGCTGGAGGCATCACGCTACCTGACTTCAAACTATACTACAAGGCTACAGTAACCAAAACAGCATGGTACTGGTACCACAACAGAGACATAGATCAATGGAACAGAACAGAGCCCTCAGAAATGATGCCGCATATCTACAACTATCTGATCTTTGACAAACCTGACAAAAACAAGAAATGGGAAAGGATTCCCTATTTAATAAATGGTGCTAGGAAAACTGGCTAGCCATATGTAGAAAGCTGAAACTGGATCCCATCCTTACACCTTGTACAAAAATTAATTCAAGATGGATTAAAGACTTAAATGTTAGACCTAAAACCATTAAAATCCTACAAGAAAACCTAGGCAATACCATTCAGGACATAGGTGTGGGCAAGGACTTCATGTCTAAAACACCAAAAGCAATGGCAACAAAAGCCAGAATTGACAAATGGGATTTAATTAAACTAAAGAGCTTCTGCACAGCAAAAGAAACTACCATCAGAGTGAACAGGCAACCTACAGAATGGGAGAAAATTTTTGCAACCTACTCATCTGACAAAGGGCTAATATCCAGAATCTACAATGAACTCAATCAAATTTACAAGAAAAAAACAAACAATCCCATCATAAAGTGGGCAAAGACATGAACAGACACTTCTCAAAAGAAGACATTTATGCAGCCAAAAAACACATGAAGAAATGCTCATCATCACTGGCCATCAGAGAAATGCAAATCAAAACCACAGTGAGATACCATCTCACACCAGTTAGAATGGCCATCATTAAAAAATCAGGAAACAACAGGTGCTGGAGAGGATGTGGAGAAATAGGAACACTTTTACACTGTTGGTGGGACTGTAAACTAGTTCAACCATTGTGGAAGTCAGTGTGGTGATTCCTCAGGGATCTAGAACTAGAAATACCATTTGACCCAGCCATCCCATTACTGGGTATATACCCAAAGGACTATAAATCATGCTGCTATAAAGACACATGCACACGTATGTTTATTGTGGCACTATTCACAATAGCAAAGACTTGGAACCAACCCAAATGTCCAACAACGATAGACTGGATTAAGAAAATGTGGCACATATACACCATGGAATACTATGCAGCCATAAAAAATGATGAGTTCATATCCTTTGTAGGGACATGGATGAAATTGGAAAACATCATTCTCAGTAAACTATTGCAAGGACAAAAAACCAAACACCGCATGTTCTCACTCATAGGTGGGAATTGAACAATGAGAACTCATGGACACAGGAAGGGGAACATCACACTTCGGGGACTGTTGTGGGGTTGGGGGAGGGTGGAGGGACAGCATTAGGAGATATACCTAACGCTAAATGATGAGTTAATGGGTGCAGGAAATCAACATGGCACATGGATACATATGTAACAAACCTGCACATTGTGCACATGTACCCTAAAACCTAAAGTATAATAATAAAAAAATAAAAAAATAAAAAAAAGGTGTTCTACAATATTGTTTAGACATAACAACAAGAAAATAAGGACTGTACATATTCATTACAGACACAATATTTTTCAAATATTTCTATCCACATTTGGTTGAATTTATGGATGCAGAGCCCATGAATAAGAAGGGCCAGCTATATATAGTCTATACATAAATCTGATATACATCTGTTCCACCTGGATGGGTGTGTTTTAGGACATTGTTACATTGCTTTATTTGTCTTGCTCTATAATACCTAGTAAGTGCTTTAAGATAATTTAAAAATAAATATTGATTTTTGCAGGAAAAACAACTCTCAATAGATATTTTATTCTCCTTTGTCTATTTTTTATATTTTCTTTTTGCCATGAAGTTTAAATTACCTTTTCAAGTTTTATGTGACAACTATTTAGCCAGGTTTAGTAGCAATTCTTACATTAGCAATATGTTTTATGAATGTAACTTATATTTTACTTGTTTTTTATAATTTTTCTTTTTAGTTTGTTGGGGGTACATATTAGGTGTATACATTTATGAGGTATGTGAGATATTTTGGTACAGGCACGCAATGCATAATAATCACAACATGGAAAATGTGGCATCCATCCTCTCAATCCAATTATATTCTGTTAATTATTTGAAAATGTACAATTAAATTATTATTGACGACAGTCACTCTCTTGTGCTATTAAATACTAGGACTTATTCATTCATTCTAATATTTTTTTGGACTCATTAAACATCCCCATCTCCCTGCCAACACAACCCAATACCCTTCTCACCCTCTGGTAACCATCCTTCTGCCCTCTTTCTCCATGAGTTCAACTGTCTTCATTTTTAGATCCCATGAGTAAGTGAGAACATGTGATGTTTGTCTTTCTGTGCCTGGCTTATTTTACTTAACATAATGACCTCCAGTTCCATCTGTGTTGTTGCAAATGGCTGAATCTCATTTTTTTTTATATCTCTATAGTACTCCATTATGTATTTGTACCACATATTATTTATCCATTCATCTGTTGGTGGATACTTAGGTTGCTTCCAAATCTGGCTATTGTGAACAAAGCTGCAACAAACATGGGAGTGTAGCTATCCCTTTGATACAATGATTTCCTTTCTTTTGTTTATATACCCAGCAGTGGGATTGATGCATCCTATAGTAGCCCTATTTTTAGTCTTTTGTGAATGTAACCTACTTTAAATGATTGATGCAAATTAGGTTCCTAAGGCTTACATTTCCCCAAACATTTATTTATTTGTCTACTTATTTACTTAATTTTATTATGGTATAATACATTTAACTTGTTTAGAGTATACAATTGTATCTAGTTTTGACATCTCTAAACACCTGTGAACGCTTTAAGACAATTAAGATGATCATTTTTATTGTTGCTAAAGTTTCATTGTACTACTTTCCATCCCATCTCTCCTTTTATCCCTGCCCCAGGCAATTACCAGTGTGCTTTCTATTTCTAGATTTAGTTTACACTTTTTAGAATTTTATACACATGACATCATATCATATGCATTACTTTTGTATAGTTTCTTTCATTTAGCAAATAGATTTTTATAATCATCCATGTTGTAGTCTGTATCAATAGTTTATTCCTTTATTTTCTGTGTGATAGTGAATGAATGAACCATTGAATGGATGTATTTCAATTTATGTATACATTAACCTGTAGATGGATATTTGCATTTTTTTCCAGTTTGAGGCTCTTACAGATAAAATTACTATGAATGTTTATGTACAAGCCTTCATGTGAATGTGCCTTTATGTCTTATTGGTCTTGGATCTATACCTAGGAGTGGAATGCCTAGATGATATGGCAGACATGTAAATTTTCACTAAACTGCAAATTAGTTTTTAAAGTGGTTGTACTATTTTACATTCCCACTAGCAGTGTAGGAGAATTCCAGTCCTTTCATATTATCACCAATGCTCAGTGTGGTTAGAACTACATTTTTGTGTTAATTTCTCAGCCTACTTATGTAAATTCAAGCACAAAACTCGTGTGAGAAGTGGGAAAAATTTGACAAATCTCAGATAATATTTTTCCTTGCCTAACCAGAGCAGAGTCCTGGTCAGATAATATCTCTTATTTTCTTTCTCTACAGGTGTGTGGACTTGTTTTTGCCCACTCTTTCACTGATGGTACAGCACTTTAAAGGCTCTTGCTTTAGGTGATGGCTCCTTTTGTAACTTCCTAACTTTCAGGACCTGAAGGACTCATCTCCTATGGCTGTGTGTGTCAGTAGGCTTTTGAGACAGGTAAGGCATCACCTATCACTTGCTGCCCCAACTTCCCAATTTCTACCCCCAGTCCCAATTTTGATAGCCTCCTCTTCTGGACTATGTTTCCCTCTTTGATTTTGTTCTTAAAGAAATTGAGACTAGTTAATTAAAATTAACATATGCATATTTACTGTTTTGGTTACTTCTACAGCAAAACAAAACTATTAGCTAATTAATCAAATATATTCTCCCGCAATTGTTTTTGTGTAAGCCAAACAATTAAATTTAAAAAGTAGAATAAAATAAGAACTTTGAAGCAGTGCCATTCACAATAGCTAAGAGGTGAAAGCAGCCCAAATATCCGTTGATGGATGGATGAATAAACAAAATGTGTTATAGTCATACAATGAAATCTTTTTCAGCTTTAGAAAGGAAGGAAATACTGTCGTAAACTACAACATGAATGAACTTTGAAGACATTATGCTAAGTGAAATAAGCCAGTCACAGAAAAAAAAATACGGTATGATTCCACTTACATGAAATATTTAAAGTAAGAAAATTCATAGAAATACAAAATAAATGGTGGTCACTAGAGGCTGGAGAAAGGGGGAAAAGGAGGGTTGTTGTTTAATAGGTATAGAGTTTCATTTTGCAAGATGAAAAATCCTGGAGATTTGTTTCACAACAATGCGAATATACTTAACACTATCAAACTCATCCCTAAAAATGGTTAAGATTGTAAATTTTGTTATGTGTTTTTTACCTAGAAAAGTAAATAAATAACAGCTTTGAGTAATTTTCCATCAGTTCTAAGAAAACTTTCTTCCTGTTTCTCCTGCACTAAGAAGATTACTAACTTTTCCCACAAATATTGGCATGCATATTTACTGAAGCTTTTGAGCAAGATGAACAACAATAGTTCCACTGTGATGGATTTCTGAATACTGAATGAGGCTGAGAGAATTTTAAAAGATTTGGACTCACTGTGACCTCTACTCACTGAAGCACTGAAGTTCAGATTCCACTGCTCAAAGGGCAGACGAGTTTCCCTACTTACCAGATGTCAGCTGAAGCATGGGTTTTTTTTTTTTTTTTTTTTTTTTTTTTTTTTTTTTTTAGCTGAAAGGCAACTCCCTCTACATTTTCTTTATCAGCAATGAAGCTCAAAGGAAATGGCTTTCTGTGAACTATGACAGTTTCTTTTTATGGGACAATTGTGTATATTCAAATCTCATTATCCTGAAGCTTATCTTTAAAAGTTAGTTACTGAAGTTAACAATACTGAAAAACATAAAAACAAACATAAACAGACTATTTATTTTAAAGCAAGAACAATACCAATAGCTTTATCTGAAATATACACAGAATATCAAAATTCATATTATTTTAGAAATTTTATGTGCAGTGCCAAGATAGGTTTCCCTTAATATGCAATTGACTTTCAATGGACATTTTCACATTGTGAAAACAGTAATTTAATTTTCCCTGTTAACTTCTAATTAGGAATTGTAGACATTTTGGAAGAAGAAAGAGAGGGGCCCATTAAAAACCTTTCAGTATATTCAGTAACTTTACTCCTTTGACACAATCACTTCACAGAGCACCTCTTTTGAATAGTTTCTTTCATAAATCTGAATTTGTATTTCTCAGTTCCTTTTAAAGTCCACTCAGCAGGACACAGTTTTAAGTTAAAATTTTGAGAGGACAGAAAAAATCCTTTCCATAAACAACTTTTAGGAATCTGGTATATAATAGTAGATTTTCAGACTATGTAGCTTTTCTTCTTACAAACTTTTAAGAGTAGATTTAACTCTTGTCAGAAACAGTGAGGCCAAAGTGATGAAATATAGTTTCCCAACCACCTCTTTTGGACTTTCAGTTTATTTTCAAGATTGCTATTAATACTTATACTTTACAATAATTCCCTGTCATTATTCTGAAAGGTAGTGTTCTTTGAGAGTTTGAAAGCCAAGTGGTTAGAAATTCAGGAAGTGGAAGATTTTCACTTGTAGCATAAAAATGGCAAAAAAAGTACAGTATTTCCTAATAATATGAAATTGAACCATGATAGCAAATTTTAAAGAAAAGCAAAACTTAAAAAGAGATATACCCTTTATAATAACCCAAATGTTTTTTAAAACAGATTTCAGATGATTTCTGCCTGTGTTCTGGTTTACCTACACTCTATAGATGGTAGAGTGGCTTCAGCTGTAACTTGGAAGTAAATTTAATGGACTATCTTCTACCTTCTTAGAATTTAAGTTGACCTTACCTTACACTAAGTGAATTAAATGACCACAGGTCATGTTAGCAGAAAATTACCCTCAGAGTGACTCTCAAACTATTCTTATTTGGTGTATGTGGGGGCAGCAGCATGAGGTAAGAAAAAGGAATTGTAGATCTAAAGCCAGAGGCTTGGGTTCATTTGCAAGCTTCACTACCAATATCTATCTACCTTGAGCAAGCCATGTATACTCTTTCTCTCCAATAGAATAGATACAAAAATAATTGCCCTGCCATGTTATTGGACTATTATCAGAATAAAAAATGTGAATAAAAGGAAGAAAAAATATTAAAATTCTAGGAAATACAAACCATAATAGTCTATGGCTTTATCACATTTATAACATAATAACTTAGAATCACGAATTTTTAAAATTAGAATGGAGTAGAGAGCATTTGATAGTTTCTTGTTTCCTAAACATTTTTAGGTCATAGACCTTATTGGGAACTTAATATAAATTCTGAACATTGTATCAGAAAAGTACACGCACATATTCAAAGGCACGAAATATCGCATATACTTTTTTGTGTGTTTGGTGTATTGTGTGTGCGAATGTCTGATCAATTTCAATGCTTTCTTCTACAGAGTGGATAATGAAACTTAGAGAAACGAAGAGACTGAATTGAAGTGGCACAGGTGTTTCTAGAGTACCTCTGCTAACTCACACTCAGGTCCTCTGTTTCCCTAGACCAGGGACACTGACGAGTGTCCTAAAGAGGAGCCTCATTCATTTCAAAGAGAGATCTCAGGAGCAAATACCAGACAGAGCCCTGGTAACCCTCACCACTTCTTTTATCTGTTTCTTACATTTGTCTTCCAAGACTCCATCTTATTTAAAAAAATAAAGTTTGGAAATTGCTGCTGTAGGAGAATAACAAAATTATAAATATGAAGTGAGGAAAGAAAAGTAATAGCAAAGTCAGAAATTTCTTCTTATCATGTCCTTTCTGGAAGAAAAGTATAGCTCCCAGAAATTATGACATTCTTTAAAAACCACAGTGTCTGGTGGCCCAGAAATGAGTAACTCTAAAAATATTTTCAAAATTTAATTCAGAATTTTAAAGTCCCAAAAGAGTTATCTCTAGAACTGTTTCACTAAAGAATTCTACCACATGTTTAAGAATTAACATCAATTTTTACAATCTCTTATAAGAAATAGAAAAGAGTACACTTCAAAATTTATTTTATGAAGCTAGTATTACCCTAATACCCAAATGAGACAAAGACAGTACAAAAAAAGAAAAGCAAACTGGGAAATCACAGACTAATATTCCTTGAGTATAGCTGTAAAAAATTTTAACCAAATAATAGCAAATAAAATTTGGCAATATATAAAAAGAATTATACACCCTGACCAAGTGGTGTATAATTGGTTGAAGACAGGGCTGGTTGAACATTTGAAATACAAGGCTCATTGAATATTTGAAAAACAACCAATATAATCTATCATATTAACAGGCTGAAAAAGAAAAATAAGCATAATCGTAACAATTGATACAAAGAACATTTGATAAAATTCAACGTCTATTCATGAGAGAATAATTCAGAAAATTACAGTTTAGAGAAAAACTCTTCAAATACAAAAAACCTACATCTAATATCATATGTAATGGAAAAATACTGAATGCTTTTCTCCTAAGATCTGGGACAAGGCAAACACATCTGCCCTTACTCAAAATAGAACTGAAAGTTCCAGCCCATGTAAGAAAGCATAAAAAGGAAATAAAAGGCATTAGGGTCATAACAGAAGAAATCAACTATCCCTATTTGCAGAAGTAATGATTGTCTATGTAGAATATCCCAAAGAATCTACGAAGCTACACTTAGAATGAATATCTAATTTCACTAAGGTCACAGGATACTAGATCAGCATACAAAAATCAATTTTATTTCTGTAAACAACCATGAATATATGAAAAGCAAAAACAAAATATAAAACATAGTACTATTTTCAATGATTAACAATGAGATGTTTATCTATTTCTAAAGAAATAATAAGTAAGCTAAATGAGTACTAAACACTTAAGTATAAATCAACAAAACATTTAAAGGAATTGTATACTGAAAACTATAAAACAGTGATTTAAAAAATCAAACAATATCTAAATAAATGTAGCAACACGTCACGTTCATGAATTGAAATATTCAACATTGTGAAAATGTCAAATCTTTTTAAATTGATATAGGTTTAAGAAAATCTCTATCAAAAAGCCCTATCAATGAAGAATAGTCTTTGCTTTGTATATCACAGGTCAAAAAAAAAAGAACCTTAATTTAAACTTCACACATTAGACGATTTTAAGTGAAAATGAGTGACAGATTCAAATGTAAAACTGTAAAACTCTTATACGAAAACAGAGGGTAAATCTTTAAGAATTAAAGCTTGGTAAAGAGTTTTTAGACATGACCAAAGACATAATCCATAGAGTGAAAAGAAAAAAAAAACCGTACGTGTATTAGTCCATTCTCATGCAGCTAGTAAAAACATTCCCGAGACTGGGTAATTTATAAAGGAAAGAGGTTTAATTGACTCACTGTTCAGCATGGCTGGGGAGGCCTCAGAAAACTTACAGTCATGGCAGAAGGGGAAGCAAACGCGTCCTTCTTCACATGGTGGCAGCAAGAAATGCCAAGAAAAGGTGGAAAATCCCGTTATAAGACCATCAGATCTTGTGAGAACTCTCACTATCACAAGAACAGCCGCATGGAGGTGACTGCCTGCATGATTTAATTATCTTGCACCTGGCACCTCCCCCAACACGGGGGGATTATGGGAATTACAATTCAAGATGAGATTTGGCTGGGGACACAGCCAAACCATATCAACCTGTAAAATTAAAGTTAATTAAAATTCAAAACATTTGTTCTGCAAAAGACCCTGTTAAGAAGATGAAAAGGTTGAGAAAAAAATTTGCAAGAGATACATATGACAAAGGACTCATATTTAGTATTTATAAAGAACCCTCAAAACTCAACCAAATAAACAAACAATGCAATTAGAAAATAGACAAAGAACACACAGACATTTATTAGTGGATGAGAAAAATACATGAAAATATACTCAATATCATTGGCCACTAGGAAAATGCAAACTAAGACAGTGATGAGATATCACAAAATATATACTAAACAACTAAAATAGCAAAATAATGATTATATGAAATTCTGGAAAAGATGCAGTGGAAAACTGGACTTCTCATGTCATACACTGCTGATGGGACTATAAAATGGGAGAGCCACTTTGAAAAATAATTTAGCAGTTTCTTTGAATAACTAAACACACACCTATCACGAGACTCGGTAATCATACTGTTGAGCAAGTCTCCCAGATTGACAAAAATTTACATTCAAACAAAAATCTGTATGGGAATATTCCTAGCAACTACATTTTAAAAAGAAAAACAAAAACTGGGAACAATCAAAATGCCTCTCATTGGGTAAGTGCTTAAATAAAATGTCACATCCACACCATGAAATACTATTTAACAGTAAAAAGTAATGAACTATTGATACATACCACAATTTGATTTCAAAGGCATTATGCTGAGAAGAAAAAAAAAAAACTTAAAAGGTCAAAAGGTCATATACTATATTGTTTCATTTATATTATCTTCTTCAAATTACAAAATTATAAGTACAGAAACCAGATTGGTGGTTGCCAGGAGTTGTGGATGGTTAGAGGACAGTGGATGGCTATGAAAATAAAGGGGGAGCAAGATGTAGGAATTGATGATGGTGATGGCATAGTTGACTGCACACATAATTGATGACACATTTGATTGCAGGTGATTACAAGAATCTTCACATGTGATAAAATCACAAAGAACTGGTTGGGCACAGTGGCTCACACTTGTAATCCTAGCACTTTGGGAGGCCAAGGTGGGTGGATCATGAGGTCAGGAGTTTGAGATCAACCTGGCCAACACAGTGAAATCCTATTTCTACTAAAAATACAAAAATTAGCTGGGTGTGGTGGCATATACCTGTAATCCTAGCTACTCGGGAGGCTGAGGTAGGAGAATTGCTTGAACCTGGGAGGCGGAGGTTGCAGTGAGCCGAGATAGTACTATGGCACTCCAGCCTGGGTGACAGAGCTAGACTCCATCTCAATATACACGCACACACGCACACACACACACATCAATGACAACATTGTTGTTTTGATATTGTACCATAATTGTGTAAAATGTAACCTTTGGGGAAAACTGGATAAAGGGTATATGACACTTCCTGGTACTATTTTTGCAATTTTCTGTGAATCTGAAGTTATTTGAATATACCGTTTAAAAAAATCAAGAGGGTTCTATCTTCCATTAATGACAGAATATTTAAGATCAAGCTAACATACCTGCTGTTGATAATCATAACTATAAGTTTTTCTTAAAAGTACAAAATCTTGCTCTCCGAAGACACTGGAGACTACAAGGAAGGTGTTTTGCTTTGTTTTTGACTTTAAGAGGAAAACATCTAGTTTTTCACTATTAAGGATGAAGTTAGCTATAGATTTTTGTAGATGTTTTTATCAAATTAAAGATGTTTCCCTCTATTCCTAGTTTATTGAGAGATTTTTTTAAAAAATCAAAAATGGACATTAAATTTTGTCAAGTGCTTTTTCTGTATCTATTTATATGATCATATGATTTTTCTACTTTACTTGTTGATGCAAAAAGTTTGCCTGTTGATGTGAACCTTTATGATTAAAACCTTTATTTCCAGAAAAAAAAAATTCCAGGCATCAGTGGTTTTACTGGTGAATTCTATGAAAGCTTTTTAAAAAGAAATAATTTCAGGCCAGGCACGGTGGCTCACGCCTGTAATGCCAGCACTTTAGGAGGCCGAGGCAGGCAGATCACCTGAGGTCAAGAGTTCAAAACCAGCCTGGCCAACATGGTGAAATCCCATCTCTACTAAAAATACAAAAATTAGCCGGGTGTGGTGATAGGCACCTGTAGTTCTGGTTACTCTGGAGACTGAGGCAGGAGAATCACTTGAACCTGGGAGGTGGAGGCAGCAGTGAGCTGAGATCGCACCATTGCACTCCAGCCTGCTGGGTGATAGAGTGAGACTCTATCTCAAAAAAAAAAAAAAAAAGGAAATAGTTTCAATATGACACTAACGAAAAACAGAGGAGGAAAAATTTCCCAACATGTTATATGAGGCAAAATGACACTGATTTCAAATAAAAAGATAACATGTGAAAATAAAATTATGATACAATAGCACTATTGAACAGAGATGCAAAAATTCTCAACCAAATATTATCAAATTAAAATCCAGCAATATGAAAAAGAATAATAAATAATAAATGATCAAGCATGTTTTCCAGATAGTTATCAAGAATGAAACAAATTCAAGTTTGAAAATCAATCAATGTGATTTGCTGTTAAAAGAATAAAGTAGACCACGCAATAAATGTAAAAAAAATTATTTGCCATAAGTCAACAGCAATATGTAATAACATTTCCTACCAAAAAAAAGAGAATTTTTTTCATAAGAGTAACTAAAGATGGACAAAACAGAACACCAATAAAAAAGCCTTTAGTTAACATATTTAATGGTTAAAGAACAGGAAAAGGTAAATATGTCCACTATTACTACTTTTTCTTAATATTGTACAGAAAGTCCTACCTAGTACACGAAGTCAAGAAAAAAAAGTATGTGTATTTGAAAAAAAGAAGTAAAAATCTTTTTATTGTATAACATTATTGTTTATATTAAAAACTTAAAAAATTCTACAAAAGTACAATTTAACAAAAGTATAGAAGATATCTAAACTGAAAATCTCCAACATTATAGAGAGAAGTTAAAGAAGACCTAAATAAATGAAGACATATGCCATGTTCACGGATTGGAAGACTCAACATGAAGATGTTGGTTTAATACAAATTTATACAAAATACAAAAGACTTAAAATAGTCAAAACCATCTTGAAAAAGTATTACAAAGTTAGAGGACTATAGTACCTGATTTCAAAACTCACTATACAGTCACAGTAATCAAGACAATGTAGTATTTTCATACAAATAGGCAAATAGATTAATGAAATAGAATTGTGTGTCCAGAAATGGATCCACACATGTATGTCCAGTTACTTTTTGACATATATGCCAATAGAATTCAATGGGGTAAGAACAGACTTTTCAACAAATGATCCTGTAACCACTGGATATCCTTACATTTAAAAATAAAAACAATCCAACAAACCAAAAACCTTTAGCTTTAAGTCACATCATATATAAAAGTTAATTGAAGATGTGTTATAGACGTATACATAAAAGCCAAAAAGTCTTGAATATAAGCATTTGTAAAGATGTTCAACATCATTAGTCATCAGAGAAACGCTAATTAAAAGCATAATGAAATATTATTTCACATCCACTACAATGGTTAAAATTAAAAAGACTGGCAATATCAACATAAGTTGGAAGTGGAGCAACCAAAATTTGCATACATTGTTTGTGTGAGTGTACAATTATACCACCAGTCTGAAAAAAGTTTTGGCAATTTGTTATAAAGTTAAAAACATGCCTACCCATTGACTAATCAATTACACTTCTAAGAGAAATGAAATATGTACTTCTACAAAAAATTAATTCAAGAATGTTCATAGAAACTTTATTCATAATAACCAATAAAAACAAAACAATCAAATGTCCATCAATGGGAAAATTTCAAAAAAACAAACTGTATAATACATTAACAATATGTTGCTCAGCAATTAAAACTAATGAATTACTAATACATGCAGCAACTTGGAAAAAATCTCAAAAATGTTATGTTGAGTGAAAAAGGCCAAAAACACGAGTTCATACTGCATGATTGGAATTCCATTTTGCTTGATCCATAAAAAACAAGCAAAAAGGACACATGCTACTAGATGTGAGAATAGCAGTTGACTTTGGGATGAAGGAAAGAGACAAATGGAAAGGGAAAGGAGGGAACTTTCTGGGGTAAAGCAAATATCCTGTACTTGTTCTGCATGATGGCTACATGTTTGTATTTGTTTGCTGAAGCTTGTTGAACTTACACTTTAAATTGGAACATTTTATTGTATGTAAATTAGACTTCAATACATTTTTAAGTGAAAAATAAACATCTTTTTTCCCAGATAGTTATTCAGTCATAAAATGTGTTTACTGAATACTTATTAAATAAATCTGTAATCGCTATTCAATGAGTAATGTTGGTTTGGGAAGGCACTGAGTTTCAGTTTTTCAATTACCTTGTCTTAAATATGGAAAAAGTAAAAGATTCTTTTGAATTTAAATGGTAATGTATACATTACTAAATGCGGCTCACCATATTTAGTAAATGCTTTCTTTTCTTTGCCTAACAAGCTCCACAGAACAAACCAGTTCAAACTGAGCAGTTGTAGTACAGGCAAAGAAAGAACACTGAACTTGGAGTCAGGTGACCTGAATTTTCTTTTAACTTCTATATTTTATGATTTTATTTGGCAGAAGTTCCCAGTTGGCTGCCACTGCTAAATTTCCTTAACACTAGAAATATATATTGAATACAGAGAATCATCAGTACACAAAGCAATATCCTAATACCCTATGGCCATCTTGGTTGTTGATTTCAGGAAAGTGAAGAGATATTATCATCTATAATAAAATATGATTATTTTTGTTCTTTATTCTTTTCTTTCAGTATATTTAATCTTCAGTATCTTTGTTTTAATGTGCAAGAATCATTTTCATTTTTAAGGCTCCTGTGAAATCAGCCACTTGCTTCAGTATTACCTTTTAAGCTGCTGACATAAAGCCAAACTAACAGGACAGAGGAATAAATGCCACTTATCTTTCCTTTTGTCCCTCATTACATAGAAACATCTCCATGGCTTTTCATTAAGAATTTCCTTAAAATTTCTGACATCTTGCAAAATTAATGATTGTATAGCTTTAAAAATGTGTCTTTTACCCCCTCTACATTTTAAATGTGTTTGCCTCAATGTGTTATTGCATAAAGAAAAGAAAATTTTATCTCTATATATGCATACACACATACATATACATACAATGCTGATACAGATGTACTTACAAATATATAGAAAAATGATCATCCATTCATTCAAATGGTCTTTCATCCATTTGATACATAAATATTTTCGGTGCCTGCTATATACGGATGTTGTGCTAAACACCATGAATGTGATTATAAGCAAAATAGGCTACATCTCTATAATGGTAATAAAGATTTATATTTGTGATTGATACAGTTCTAAATATCTGCCTAGTCTAGACTTGCTTAGTGGTCATAGTACTAGAAAAAGGTATTACTTGGCTAAAATTCAGATCCAGAGTAGAATAACCTGCACAACATCATACAGCTAGAAAACAGTAGAGCCGAAATTTCAACCCAGACACTCTAACTCCCAAGTGTGGGAAGTGTGACTGCTTCACTCCGCTTCCTGCTCCCGCACATTCTCTCACAGAGCTTAAGATAAAGTTGGGGAAGATACTGACTAGTTATGAGGATGATGAAACAAGCAGGTACAACTCAAAATGTATTTCCCTCATATATCTCACTTACCTTTTCTCCTCCTATTACTTCAACAACTCAAAATTCCTTTTTTTTTTTTAACCAGATCCTCTTTTAACAATGGAAATTACTGTCAAAAAGTTTTAGTAGGGGTCCATTTTTTGTTCCTGATGTGTACCTGAGACCAGATAAAACGAGTAAGCTTTTCTCCCTTGAGAATCAAGCTTTATGAAAGAATAGATATACTTGCTATCTCCACTTTCTCATTTCTTTCCCACCTGTTTACTTCAGTAGCTTTTTCCAAGATCACCAAAGACAACCCAGTTTTCATTTCTAATTTACTTGGCCTCTCAGAAGATTTTAGCCCTGTTGATTATATCCTGTTTCTCAACACATTCTTTCTGCCTCTTTTTGGCTATGGCTCCCAATTTTCGTCTTACTTATTTTAACTACTCTCGTCTTTTCTTCTGTGGATTTTCTTCTTCAACCTAACCATAAAATATTGGACTTTGCTCCAAAGTTCTATTTTGAAAGTTTTCTCACTCTGCATACAGTCCCTCAGTGAGCTCACATGCTGTTGGCTTCCACTGCAGCACACCTGACGATGATTTTTAAATCTAGGAATCCATTCTGGATCTCTTTTCTCACCATGAGACGAGACAATGGAAGCACTCCCTCCCAAGGGACCAGATAATTGCAAGGAATCTCCAAGCTTATAACTAATCTTACAGCAAGCCCAACAGAAAAGAAATGACTTATTTTCCAGTGTCCCCACAAAAGTTCTTTATTTCAGTATTATTAGCTTCAAGGGGCTTCACTGGTTTATATGTTGTTGTCCCAGATGCAGAGGTGTGGCCAACAACACCCAAACGACATGGGCAAAGGATTAGAGGCAATAGGAAAGTAGCAGCTTTTAACAAGGAGAGCACATGATGTGGGGCTGCACGGGCAGTAGGCTCCCCCTGCACACCGTGATGTCACCAGAGGTATTCACACTTTCCAACTCCTGACAGAGCAATCATTTGAAAGACATTAAAGAGACTGGTGGCAATCTGAGTGATTATTGAGGGAATATGTGGTTTTTGGAGAAAAAAAGGACTGGGGGTAGAAATTGGTAAGTCAAGAAGGCCCTGTGTAAATGATGGATGTAGAGGGGAAAGGGCAACATAATAGAAAAAATCCATGCAGGCAGGGGATCAGGTATCTACAGAGGGATGAAGGGGCAGGTGACACCAAAATCCAAGGGAAGCAGACGGTCCAACAGGACCGAAGATGAGCAGGAAGCCAAACAACAAACTGAGGGAGGGAATAGGACAACCAGTGTTCTCTGATATTGTGTAAGAAGCAGAAAAAGGCAGGATCAGCAGTTTCAAGAATCTGAAAACAAAGGAGCTGACAAAGTACAACAAAACAAAATATGTTTACATGCATGCGGTAGAATGGAATTAGATCAAAGAATTGGATCAAACCAGTGTGTTTTGACCAGTGACTTAACTGCTTCAGCACCAGCAGTTGATTCTGTTGCCAGCAGGCCTCTCTAGTGAGTTGATGGCACAATTAAGTGTGTTCACACCACAAAAATGCCAGGGCCTGAATATGTTCAGCAACATTGTAAGGTTATACTTAGAGCCAACCTGCAGAGAGTGTAAATGAACTAAAGAAGAAAAGTCTGAGGTGAAGGAAAGAACAAGCATTAAAATGAGGAGTATTTAGGGCAGTGAAGCAATAACCCTTAGGGACAAAAGGGTCTAAATGATCCTAGACTTAGCATTTTGCATGAGTAACCAAGAATTAATATGTTGCCAGTAAGCATTTAGATTAGGATACATAGGAGGCCATCCTGAATGGATGGAATTAGTATTCAAAAAAAAAAAAAAAAAAAGATGCCAGGAGAGTCAGCAAGTGAGATTTAAATTTGAAGATGTGGCCAGCTGAACAGACTGACAGGAGGCAGGCTTCACTCTTGTAAAATTTATTTAAGATCAGCTAGAAAAAGTGCCTTATGGCCAGGTAATTGAGATATGCAACAATTCGTATGCTTTAAAATACCAGCTATTGGCCATAAGTGACACCTACATTAACATTATTTTGTAATGCCGTCATGGTGGATAATGTTATATCATGGGGTGGGGCTAGAAAAGTAGCGGTCTGGAAGTAGGAAGCCAAGGGAGGAGAGAATAAGCTAACAGTGGTTGGGGCTGGAAAATACATTTTATAGGTTTTTTAATGAGACATAAGGTTGTGGATGATTCCATCTAGAATAAGTCCCACTGTTGGGTTGAAGTCATCATCAGAGATGAATCTAGCTGTGGAACTGATGTCATCATAAGACCTAACTAAACACACCTGCAGGGATGAGGTCAACAAGGAGTGGGAAGGATGAATCCAGCTGTGGGGCTGAGGTCATCAATGGAATATCATACCTGTGTGCCTAGAGAAAGTTGGGTGTGGTTAAGATCTTGCCTACAAATATTGTATGTTGTGGCAGGGCTCTTGAAGTACCCCATCAGTAGGTAATCAGGTAAAATGTACTGTGCCTGTTCAGAAGGACAATTTAAGGAGGGACACCTGGAGAGAACAGGTCAGGTGTAGGCAGGTTTGGGCTGGGTTAAATGAGCCAGAGAGTGTAGGTTGTGTCTTTACAGTGGCTAGTAATTGGGGAAAAGATTCAGAACCTGAGAGATTTGAAGATTTGAATTTCTCACTAATGTCAAAAGAGGGAGGGAGTGTATTTAAGTTTTCTTATCAGCTTGCCCAGATGGTACAAATGAAGAAAATGGGGCTTGAAAGTGGTCCGGGGTCAAACATAAAAAATGAAGTTAGACTCCTTATTGCACGTGTTCTTCCTATTGCTATTATGATGTTTAAAAGATTTAGAAAATATTTATGAACCTATCCATATTAATTTCTAGTTCCAAGTATTTGCATTTAAAAATTATTTGAAATGACAATGGCTTTGTAATGTAATACAATAAAACAGGATTTTTTTCTTAATTAACTATGGTTTATAGACTAATAGAAAAATTAATAGTACCTGGAAGCTGAAATTGCTAGAAACTCTTTAAGAGAGGGCATGTGAATGCACAAGTAATGAGAAATTAAAATTACCTCCTTGAAGTTACTTTCAACTTAGGAATAAGGGACTAAAAGAATTCAGATAAGATAAGAAATAACCAATATTTCAACTTTTGCAGGAACTAGGCTTGAAACACATTTTTTAACTTTAAAAATAACCAACATTTTTTTCTCCATTGTTTTAAACTTAGATTCTCTCCACCTCTGTTTTTCACTGAAGTAGTTGTAAAAGTGACATTGGGTACCATTTCCACCCAACAGATGCAGGAAATACTGGAAATCTTTTAACAAAATCTGTACTGCAGAGATTTCCTTCTGAATTTTGCAAACTTCAGCAATTCACATAAATGAAAATTCAAAACAAAACAAAGCAAAAACTTTTTGGCATTTAACCCGTGAGTTACAGAGTGAGATTTTAAAAGGTAAAACGAAATTCCATTATGATAATTTCGGGATGACAGAACAAACTTTTCTTGAGTTTACATGAGAAACTTTGTCATTATTCTGTTTTAAGTTGAATGTCCTTTTGGTGATTAAAATTGATTCTTTCCATAAATATTTAACCACATGCCACAAACAAAATAAAAAAAGTTTGTAGATATATGAAACACATTTCATATATCTACATATGTCTTTTCATGTAAGTCAGGGGGTGGAGGATAATCTATATCTTTTAAACAATATAGTACCTTAGTTTGAAAATAATTGATATTGAAAAGTCTTTTAGAATGTGAGATAGCTGTAATAATTATGTTCAAATTATTAAGAATAACCTCAGAAATGCACTTTTAATGCTTGTGTCACTTTAAGGGCACAATATGCAGGTTAAGTTTAAGAGTGTACACAAATAAATTTCTTGTTCATTAACCAAATGCACTATTTTAATATTTTGCTGAAGATATTCATATCAATATGCCTTGGCATTATTAAGTGTGGACACACTTCATTGTGCTAACAACTCACTAGACGCTTTGCTAGCAGCAGAATCCTTTCCTGGTACCAAAACTGTTGGATCGGTTGTTAAGAAATTATGGATTAATCCGATTTTTTAATATTATCCTTTCCTACCACATGCATATAAACATAGTTTGGAGTTCATTTTCAATTATAAAATACACTGAATACAAAATAAACTCTGTGTTGCTTCAAAACTTGGTAGGATGCTGACTCAATACAGAAAAGATATTTGATTGTTTCTTAAACCAGAATTTGAACAGACAAAAATTTCTTAACTAATCTTAAAATATTACTGAGTGTTCTTATTTTAATATAAAAAAATGAATCTCAGTTTAAATTTATACTTCAAAACCCATTAACATGAATGTTCTTAGATAGTTGATTTAGTATCTTTTTTGTTTATACATATATATGTTATGTTTATTCAGAAAGAGAGAAAGAAGGAAGGAAGGAAGGAAATAAGGAAGGAAGGAAAGAGAGAGAAGGAAGGAAGGAAGGATGGAAGGAAGGAAGAGAAATTGGAATGACTGACAATGTATTCTTCAGCACAGCCAGGTAACATGCGCTAAATGTAGCCTCTAATTATTTTATTGGTCAATGTATTAATAAAAGGTACAATATAATCACTTCTGTAAGTCACCAATTACATAAAACAAAAATATTGTGAATTTGTTAAAATGTCTGTGATGGATCCTCCAGAACACCCTCTGTGAAGGCACAATGTGGGTTTGGTTGAGTATTTCTGATCAGATCTCTCAGGGTATGCCAATTGGCATACCAATTACATCACTTTACAGTGAAAAAGACCTATTCCTATTAATAATATACACCAAGTAAAGTTTTATCAGCAGGTGAGGTAGAATCATTTTATTTCCTGTTGTTATACTTCAATATACTTTTACTAGCAAAACCTTTCTCAGATTTTTATAGAATAATTATAACTAGATGGTCTAAAAAGTTTTAAATATTCAAAATAAGATAGATTTTATTTTTTTAGTATTTCTTAGGTTAAAATGTTAATGTTTCTTTATAAACAAACACATTTTATATATCTATAGATGTCTTCTCATGTAAGTCAGGGGCTGGAGGATAATCTATATCTTTTAAACAGTATAGTAACTTAGTTTGAAAATAGGTGATATTGAAACTCTTATAGAATGTGAGATAGCTGTAATAATTATATTCAAATTCTTACGAATAGCCTCAGAAATGCACTTTTAATGCTGTGTCACTTTAGGGTCAGGATAAGCAGGTTAATATGTTATAAATTAAAATTAATAACATCTGATGTTATATATAGCACTGGGTCCTCAAGAAAAACAAAGAGTAAGTATAAAATTGTTAGCGAAGTACCTACCCAGCATGTGGCACTGCTGTCATTCAGTAAGATTTAAATAACCACCTTTCTTGAATGGTTAACAGAGAATTTGTGAAGCCTGATCAGGCATGGACAACTTAAATAAAGATAACATGCGATATCGAGAAATAAAAATAAGTTTAGCTTGCAGATTTTTGAAAAAGATTTTTTACTGTAACTTGTAAATTTTTAGAATACAAAAAGACCACCAGTTTTTTTTTTTTTTTTTTTTTTTTTAGGGGAGCATCCTGTTTTTATTTTTATTTTTTTTAATTATACTTTAGGTTTTAGGGTACATGTGCACAATGTGCAGGTTTGTTACATATGTATCCATGTGCCATGTTGATTTCCTGCACCCATTAACTCGTCATTTAGCATTAGGTATATCTCCTAATGCTGTCCCTCCCCCCTCCCCCCACCCCACAACAGTCCCCGGAGTGTGATGTTCCCCTTCCTGCGTCCATGAGTTCTCATTGTTCAATTCCCACCTATGAGTGAGAACATGCAGTGTTTGGTTTTTTGTCCTTGTGATAGTTTACTGAGAATGATGTTTTCCAGTTTCATCCATGTCCCTACAAAGGACACGAGCTCATCATTTTTTATGGCTGCATAGTATTCCATGGTGTATATGTGCCACATTTTCTTAATCCAGAAAAGACCACCAGTTTTAAAGACTATTATTTAAGGTTGAATAAATTGTCACCATCCAGATAAGTAGCATATAGGCATGTTTTAATTTTCCTGCAAAGATGTATTTACCCACCTTATCATGATGTGCTAAATACAATTTAATATCAACTCACAATTAAGCTGGTCATGGCTTTTACCTGAAACCACTGTGTTAGCAGAGTTACTGTATGCTTATTTCTGGCATCTGCATTGAAGACCCTCATTTATTCACTCAATTAATATTTATTAAAACCAGAAGCAGATGATTAGAAAATGACCAACCATGGGAGGAAAGTCTGAAATAGAATGACTAACTCCAGAGAAGGTGTGAGGGCAAGTACAAGGGACTGGAAACATGTTTTGAAACCTATGATAACTTTTCATTGGTGTGAGCAGTAAGTTGTGGAGAAAGTTGGAAAAATAGAAGTTTGAGACAGAAAGTTGACGGAGTCTGAAGTTGTAGAAATTCTAGCAAACAATGCTGCAATATACACCTAAAAGACAACAGCTGAGGTAGAACAGAAGCGAAGGGCATAAGGATTAAGTGACCCCTGACTTGGACTGCCATGTTCATGGATGCTGAAATCACTTCCTAGGGTGGCAGGATTTGGGGTCTAGAAGACCATTGTAAGCAGGGGGAAAGTTCCCAGTGAATGTAGTATGTGACCTAAAGGCGGGTACTTATTAGAAGTATAGAATGATGGGCCAGGAGTGGTGGCTCATGCCTGTAATCCCAGCACTTTGAGAGGCTGAGGTGGGAGGATTGCTTGAGTCCAGGAGTTCCAGACCAGCCTAGGCAACAGAGTGAGACCCCATCTCTAAAAAAAATAAAGAAAAATTAGCCTGGGGTGATGGCACGTGTGTATAGTCCCAGCTACTCCAGAGGCTGAGGTCAGAGGATCACTTGAGCCCTAGAGATGGAGGCTGCAGTAAGCTGTGATTGCACCACTGTACTCCAGCCTGGTTGACAGAGTGGAAAAAAAAAAGAAGTATAGAATAATAAAGAAAAATCACAGGTTCATGGAGGTGTAAGAATATTGGTCACATAGCAGCATCACAGGGCTAGGGAAATGTCAAAACACTTGCACACAGATAAACTTTGAATAAGGTTTCAGTTAAAGCAAGAAGTTGGGGAAAAATACTTTGAAGAGTTCTCTTTTCTATTATTCTTTTACTAGATGTACCTTAAACACTTGATACTTGGTATGTATATACTTCATTTTTACATTTACTACAATATGTTGCAACTATTGAATGTATTTTTATATTTCTCTAATTGTACCTTAAGTTCACTAAAGGATTAGGAATATTCATCTCTATAACCCACTTTATATAATGTAGTAAACTTAGACACTTCATAAATATATCTTAGTGAAACAATGAAGGTAATGTTAGTGAATGCATCTTTCAATGTGAGATTTCAGATTGCTAAAATGGTCAGAGGAATTTCTCATGTTTTTCTCCTTTTTGTAAGGTTTTTGACTTATAAAATGAATTTTGACTTATAAGAATAAATTTTGAAATAAAAATCCAGTACAGTAAAGTGTACAAATCTTAGATATGCAACTTGAATGTTGGCAAATGTATATACCGTTGCAACCAGTAATGCACTAAGGCTGACTCATAACGGCTCATAAGTGCTGGTTGTGCACATTCCTTCCTGGCTTTGCTTCAGTGATGTCAAGTTGGTAATTTGAGATCAGCCACACTAACAGAATTTAAAACACAGAAATTTGCAAATGCTGGAAAGCCGGACATTTTTTTTTTGTCCCCCAGAGAGTAGTTGTTAAAACATTTACCAGGACACGGCTGGTTATTACCATCAACCAGATCAAGATAGACGTTTTAATTAGCAGAGTGATTAATTCATGCCTCTTTCAAGTTAATCCCTTGACTATCACCCTTTGGATTTCTATCACCATTGACTAATTTTTGCCTGTGCCTAAACTTTGTATAAATGGAATCATACAGTAATGTACTCTTGTTGCAAGCTCCATCATGCAGCATAATTTTTAAAAATTATATGTGTTATTTTGTGCATCAGTACTGTGTACTTTCTTTATGAGTGTGTGATATTCCATTGAATGAATATGCCACAATTTGTTTATCCATTTTCCTGTCGATGGAAATTTGAGTTATATCCTGTTTGGGGCTATTTTTGAATAAAGCTTCTATAAACATTTTTGTACACATTTTGTGTGTGTGTGTGAGTGTGTACTATGTGTTCATTTCATTTCTGTATATACTTAGGAGTGAAATAATTGGGTGATAGGATAGAAATTGACAGATTTCCAAAGTAGTCATAATATTTTATATTTGCACCAACAATTCATTTTTTTTTTGTGATTCTTAACCTCAAAAGATAGCACAGCTGATTTTCCTCAAGTATTTATCATCCCAAATTTACTTTGAAACTACAATAGGTAAGACTATTATTTTTCTTAAATTTTATATCGCCATCTCAATTTCAAAGAAGCAGAATATGATATATTAAGAATAAAGAGTTTTTATAAAATTGCCATGTAATATTGCCCTGGAGATTACACAAGCATATTATACGCCATAATCATTTCTTCTCAGGTGAAACGATAAAGAATCATGCTTATGTTAACTCTACTAAATGCCTTATGGTAGCCCTTATATATCTTCTATCTAAAGACCAAGAAAAATAAAAATGAGCAGTGATTTTTAAAGTTCTAGATATTGTTCCAAAAACTCTGCATTTTTATTTAACGGATTACATGTTTCTAAATCTGAGAGAAATATCTGTGTCTATTTTTCAGGTTCCATGCCACCACTGGACTCTGTAAATGGACTCATGATCTATTTTAATAATCTGGGATTTACCTTCATTGTTGAGTACTCTGCTATGCCTTCAGACTTTTCTCCAGAGTGAAAAATGAATTACAATGATCCAGACAAGGGCTACTTATATGCTTACTCAGGTCCATAAAAATCACTCAGTTTAGTAAAACAATTATTTTCCAGCCTGATATAGACAAAATAATTTCCTTATTAGTTGTCTAGAGTTGTATTTTTTTAACCAGCTGTGAGCAACATCCATTTAGACATATTACCTTATTTGATGGACATATGGAATTTCAACAACACTTTTATGAGTATGCTGCCAATTTGCACTTATTTCAATAGATTTTTCCAGCAACATATAGGCATGAATATGGTCATGGCCTTTCTTAAATGATAAATTGAAAGGTTCTAAAGTCTTTTTTCAAGACTAGCCAACCTTATATAACATAACTTCCATGAAAAAATATACTTTACTATACTCTGTCTTATTTTTGAGCTGTTTTAGATATTAATTTTCTATTAGTAAAACAATATGTCATTAAAGCCAAGTATGATAGCCAATAACTTTTGTCCCTCACTTATACTCCAGCAATATGTTAACAATATAGAAACTTTTAAAATACTTGATTGACTAGAAATTTGATTGAAGAAGCCTTCTTCTATCTTTCTTAAGTAGTGTATTAAGAATATATTTATAATCAGTAATATTTCTCTGAAAAGTCATAGAAAGACATTTATGCTTAGAACAGTAGCTAGAAGGATGAAGGAAAGCACTTTTAAAAGAGAACAGTAGAGAGTAAATAAAACAGATGCAAGGTTGATTTTTTTTACAGCAAATCTATTTTGAGTCTTTATTAAAATTTTAATAATAATCTTTATTTTTTTTTAATGGGAAGTTGAGGCCGGGTGTGGTGGCTCACGACCATAATCCCTGCACTGTGGGAGGCTGAGGCAGGTGGATCACATGAAGTCGGGAGTTCGAGACCAGCCTGACCAACACAGAGAAACCCTGTCTCTACTAAAAATACAAAATTAGCCAGGCGTAGTGGCGGATGCCTGTAATCCCAGCTACTCGGGAGGCTGAGGCAGGAGAATCGCTTGAACCCTGGAGGCAGAGGTTGCAGTGAGCTGAGATCACGCCATTGCATTTCAGCTTGGGCAAAAAGAGCGAAACTCCCAATCAAAAAGAAAAAAAACAAACAAACAGGAAGTTGTATTTTACTATGAAGTTATGCAATGTATGAACATAGTATTTTCTATGATATTTTTGGAAGCAAAACAACAAATCAGGAAAAAATAATAATTTTTACTTCAAATAGTCATACCTATTTATATGTTACGCAACAAGTAATAGATTTTGATTAAAATTCAATTATCATGAATGGGTATAAAGGAGACTTTCTTTATGAAAAAGCTAGTTTAATATCTGAATATTTTAGGAAGTTTAAGTTCAACAAGCTAATGACAAAAATGGCCAACCCCACCCCACCCCCAAAACCTATTCTTAGGAATTCTATGTTACAAATAGAGATAGTCCTGTCTATGAAATGTAACATTAGACTGCACTAATAGATAAAATATTTTCCACCATGAAAGGAGACATCACTGCAGAGCCTACTGAGTAAAAAATGCAATGGAATATTAGAAACAATTTTACAACAATCAACATGAAAATGTAGGTGAAATGAATAAATTCCTTGAAAAATAAAATTTAAAATAGCTGAGACAATAAAAATAGAAAATATGAATGGTTCTATACATCTAAAATAATCAAGTCCATTATAAGATCTGTTCTAAAAAGAAAACTTTAGCTCTAAATGACTTCACTTATAAATGTTTTCATATGTTCCTTATGGAAAATGAAGAAACACTTCCCAACTCATTTTAGAAGTCAATATAACCTTGATATCCACATATAAAAAAGCATTACCAGTAAAGAATATTAGTCCATGAATGCAAGGGTGACTTAGAAATCAGTGAAATTTGCCCTGATCATAATATGCAGCCAACAAACATATGAAAAAATGCTCATCATCACTGGTCATTAGAGAAATGCAAATCAAAACCACAATGAGATAGCATCTCATGCCAGGTAGAATGATGATCATTAAAAAGTCATGAAACAACAGATGCTGGAGAGGATGTGGAGAAATAGGAATGCTTTTACACTGTTGGTGGGCATGTAAATTAGTTCAACCATTGTGGAAGACAGTGTGGCGATTCCTCAAGGACCTAGAACCAGAAATACCATTTGACCCAGCAATTCCACTACTGGGTATATATCCAAAGGATTATAAATCACTCTACTATAAAGACACATGTTCACGTATGTTTATTGTGGCACTATTCACAATAGCAAAGACTTGGAACCAACCCAAATGCCCATCATTGATAGACTGGATAAAGAAAATGTGGCACATATACACCATGGAATACTATACAGCCATAAAAAAGGATGAGTCCATGTCCTTTGCTGGGACATGGATGAAGCTGTAAACCATCATTCTCTCAAACTAACACAGGAACAGAAAACCAAACACTACATGTTCTCACTCATAAGTGGGAGTTGAATAATGAGAACACGTGGACACAGGGAGGGGAACATCACACACCAGGGCCTGTTGGGGGTTGGGGGGTCTAGGGTAGGAACAGCATTAGGAGAAATACCTAATGTAGATGACAGGTTGATAGGTGCAGCAAACCACTATGGCACATGTATACCTATGTAACCAACCTGCACATGTATCCCAGAACTTAAAGCATAATAAAAAGAAATAAACAAGTATAAGAAAACAAAAGTAAGCTAGAGAAAATACATCTAAAATCAAATGAGCAAGCAGTCAAGATTTTGTTTTATTTTATTATAGCTAGAAAGACACAGCTATAGTCAAGATCAGCAATGACACTGAAGAAATCCTCTGTGCTTTTCAACAAGCAAATACATTTCTTCCAAGAGGAAAAAAATGATAAATGTGAGATTTTTTCAGAAATGCAGAAGTTGTATTTAATAAGAAGCAATATTTATTCATGATAAAAACTAATAACCAAGAATAAAAAGACCCTCCTTCATCTCATAAAGTATGTGTGTGTATATATATATATATAAAGAAAAAATACTACAGCCTGTATTATAGTTAATAGTAACTTATTGAATGCATCCTGTGAAATAAAAAAAGAGACAATGATGCCTTACATCAATATTATACTGAAGGGTTTTGCCAGTGCAATATGCAAAGACAACATAAATAAAAGTCATAAATATTGAAGAAGAAGACATAAAACAGTTATTGTTTATAGTGGCATTTTTAGCACTTAGAAAGTTCAAAAGAATCTAAAAGCAATATACAAATTAATAAGTGAAGTCAGTAAGGTGTTGAGTGCAAGGTCAACAAGTAAAATTTGATTCTGTTTCTACAAGCCAGCAAAAAATTAATCAAAAAATTTTATTTTAAAAATGATATTTACAATACTATAAAAATCATGTTTCTGTGGATAAATCTAATGGAAGATGTGTGATACACACACACACACACACACACATGTGACTGTATACCCATGTTAACAAAGACCAAATGGAGAGACTAGAATTCTACCCTTGCCCTGACTTTATCAAAGCATATCTTTCTCAGATGAAAGTGATGTCAGAGTGTGATATCAGAGAAAGTCAGTGAGGAGCTGGTATTTCAGTTCCCAGGTCTGTACAGATGGTGTCAGTGGAAAAGCTCAAGGTCTCCACTTCTACACTCAACCAGAAGTAACAAGGCATCACTTCCTCTCCGTACTAGATTACTATCAGATGAAGCCAAGTGGGACACAGAACGCTTAGTACCTTCCAGAAGTAATGAGGTCTACCTCTAATCAAGGTATTAATGGAGGTCATGTGGAGAGTGGTAACTAGGCACTCTCCCTTGCAAGCATGCTGGTATCACTAAAAACCTAGTGGGGAGCCTCAAATCCCATCAAAGTCCTAACGAAAATTTTAGAACTAAAAAAAAAATCAAACGTTTAAAAACAAGAAATTAATGGACTAAACAGTGGAATGGAGGAGAGAGAAGAAACATTCAGTGAACCTGATTACAGAACAACAGAAATTACCCAGTTTGAACAATAAACAGGAAAGTAAACTGAAAAACGTAAACAGGACTACTCCCATAGGACTACAAGAAAAGACCTAACATCCATGTCATTGGAGCCTCACATAGGAAGAAAAAAGGGGATGGGAATGAAAAACTGTTTAAAGAAAATGACTGAAAATTTCTCAAATTTGTAAAAGACATATATCTGAAAATCCAAGAAACTTAGCAAACTCTAAACAGGATAAATCCAAGGAAGTCATGCCAAGAAACATCATAATCAAATTTCTAAAAACTAAAGATAAGGACAAAAATCTTAAAAACTGTCTAGAAGGAAAAAAAAATTGGAATAGCAACATATTTCTGATCAGAAACCATAAAGTCCAGAAGGAAATGGCACATTTGCAAGTGCCGAGAGAACTGTCAAAAAGGAATTCTATATCCTGCAAAATTTTCCTTCAGAAATGAAGGGGAAATCAAGAAATTCTCAAAGAAAGGAAAACTAAGAGAATTTGTCACCAGTACACCTACCCTAAAAGAATGGCTGATGGAAATTCTTAAAACAGAAAGGAAGCAATAAAATGAAGGAATCTTAACCTATCTGGAAGAGTGAAAATATGGGTAAATATTACAGAATTTCTCCTTTTGAATTTTCTAAAGTGTTTGATGGTTGAAGCAAAATGTATAATATTGTCTAAAAAATAACTATGTAATTTAACAAGACTGCCCATATATCTTTAGTGTAAATACCTCAGCCTTTCAGTATGCTTGACTATAAACTGAACTGGAAAATATAAGACCTCTGTTGGTGATCTGTAGCAGTGGTCTCCAACCATTTTGGCACCAGGGACTGATATCACGGAGGACAATTTTTCCATGGACCAGGGTTGGGAGATGGATGAAACTGTTCCACCTCGGATCATCAGGCATTAGATTCTCATAAGGAGTGCACAACCTAGATCCCTCGGATGCACAGCTCATGATAGGGTTCCCACTCCTAGGAGAATCTAATGCCACTGCTGATCTGACAGGAGGCAGAGCTCAGGCTGTAATGTGAGTGATGGAGAGCGGCTGCAAACACAGGTGAAACTCTGATCTCTATCCGGAAGCTCGCCTCCTGCTGGGCAGCCCAGTTCCTAACAGGTGGTGGACTGGTACCTGTCTGTGGCCCTGGGGGGTTGGGGACCCCTGATCTCTATACAAAATCTATTACTTTTCAGTTTAATAAACTAGGACAAAACTACATTCTTTTCCTTTTTCTCAAAATAGGAACATAAAATCTTTATGATGTGTTTCATAAGGTTGTTTTGAGATATTTTGTAAACTATAAAAGACTACAAAATGTAATAGTATGAAAATTATTACTATTATTTAACTCAAAAGATGGTCTTGTTCAAAGGTAATGTACAGTAAAATCTATTGTGCTGAAGTATTTTAAGTACTGAGGTTTGTGATTTATGTTGAAATAAACAAACTGAGAAGAGTGATGGAAAGGATGGAGAGATGCATAGCCATGTGGTAAGAAAAGTAAATTGTTCATGGTAGCAGCTAGGTGATTGGTTTACAGGTGTTCACTGTAAATTTATTTTAACTCTTCTCTACTTGTGATGTTTCATAAGAAAGTGTTGGAAAAAACTTTAACATAAAATGTTTAATTCTCATAGATTTCAAGAAAATAAAAAAGGTGACCCACCATGTCACTAAGCATAACAACTTCATGGTACATGATATCAACATAGCTTTGGCTATAGCAACAATATTGTATTTATAAGTAAAATGACATACAAGTTCACCATTGTGTGTGTGTGTGTTTGTGTGTATGTGTACATGCTCTCTCTCACACATGCACACTGTATAAATGTATATACACACACACACATATACATAAAACTCAACATGATATGAATAAAAGTGTAAGTTTTATTCCAAATTTTTGCTAATGTTTGCTGCATGCTTTTTTAAGGTCCATGGATAGTTTCATTGTTTTTTGTAATATTCTCAGCCTATGCTTACAAATAATTTTATATCAAATACTTCAGAGAATCTGGTCACATATCTTTCATTTAATATAAAAAAAGATTTGTTGCAATGAATCTTTTTTCATAAGCAAAAGTTTTTGACACCAAATTATCACAATCACAGTCATTTTCTAGATATGGCAACTGTGATCAAAATTCCTCATTCCTTTTTACAGTATTAATGGTGGAATCTGGGCTATGTTAACTGTATACCCAACTGAAGCCCAAAACACAGAAATCACTTCATTTTTCTGGGTCAGATTATCTTCAGGCAAAGATAAATATGCTCAATATGTTTGAAAATGTTCCTGAAGACATAAACTTGTTTTTATAAAGCAATATTTAGAGATATAAATGTAGATGAGCCATATGGATTGCATTTCACTTGAAATAACCGCACATTGGAAACGTAATGGAAAATGGGCTTGGGAAAAAGTTTGGAATGTGTTAGGTTACCTTTCATGATTCCGTTTTATAGGTTCAACTGACAAGCCACATTTGAAGAGTAGAGTTACCATATATAGCTGCGGTGGCACTGCAGTGGTACATATATGTTGGAAGGGACTCACTTTGAGAGTCTTAATATCTGTCAGTCTTGGAGAGTATATCACATTCCAGAACAGGCTTGTTGTATGGTCTTGGGGTATGCTCAGTGGACCCAGAAGCCTGGTTAAACTTAGCATGTCTGTGACTTAATAGAGCCATTCACTATACCATTCATTTATCAATTTATTCATTCATTGTATAGCATTTAATTCGTGGGCTATATTATCATTAGCTTAAAAGGACATAATAAAAGAAGACTAGATCTAGATCAAAAGCCAGTGACTCACGCAATCCCTAAGTATAATAGGTGCTTTTGGTCCCACACTCATATCCCCACTGGCACCTCCGTTTTTGTGCATACTATACTAACTTCCAACAGCCAGCACCTAAATCTCTTTATCTGAGGGCTTTTTCTGGCCACCAAATCCTACTCTGCCTATGTGGAGTATGCTGAAGGCCTGGAAATTAATACCTTCCAGAAGCAGCCCTAAATCAATGTCTTGAAGGTGGGATAACACTAAAGTCCATGTTCCAAAAATTCCCAGAGTTCCCCATCAGATTTCAGCTCCAGCTGCCCACAGTGCTGGTTTTTCTTTCCTCATCATGTTTCTCCACTACCTTAATCACGTTTCCTGATGTCAAGTCGCAAACAAGCTACTTGTTCTAGAATCCTTATCTTGTAGTCTGCTTCTGAGAAACTCAGAGTAAGACAATAGGTAAAGCAGGCATGGAAACAAGAATCACAATAAAATGTGGTATGAGCCATAGTAAATATATATAACAAATGTCAAGGGACTCAAAGGAGGAGCTATTCCTTTGTTCATTTAACAAGCATTTATTGGGCACCATTTTCTAGGTCCCCAATTGGTGCAAATGTAAATGAGACACAAAGACACAGTTGCTGGTATTTCTGGGAATGTAGGCCATTAACTGGAGGCAAAGAAATTACTCTGCCTACGAAAAGATGGGGATGGGGGTGTGGGATGAAAACCAAAGGGGATGAAGACAAAAAAAATGACTGGAAAGAGGAAAAATGAAGGCCGAAAATGTTCTTGAAGTTACATGATGTTTGAGTTGTATTTTGAACTAGGACTAACTTTTCCATTCAGAAATATGGAGACTCAAAATCTAGGCAAGGAAATAGAAAATTGAAAGGCACAGAGCCACACCAAAAGGCACACTGACTTAGGAACAACAGTTCAGTGTGGCGAGAACACAGCATGTATATGGGAGACTTGAGAAAAGTGAAATACAACAGGATATTGGAGCAGGATTATGTAGACCCTTGCATAATATCTGAATATGTGGACTTAATCTTATGAGTAACGGTGGCCAGGCGTGGTGGCTCACACCCGTAATCCCAGCAATTTGGGAGGCTGGGGCAGGCTGATCACCTGAGGTCAGAAGTTTGAGACCAGCCTGGGCAACATGGTAAAACCCCGTCTCTATTAAAACTACAAAAATTAGCCAGGTGTCGTGGCAGGTGCCTGTAATCCCAGCTACTTGGGAGGCTGAGGAAGGAGAATCGCTTGAACCCAGGAGGCTGAGGTTGCAGTAAGCCGAGATCGTGCCATTGCATTCCAACCTGGGTGACAAAGCAAGACTCAAATAAAATAAAAAAACCTTATGAGTAACAGGAATCCACCAAGTTCTTTTGCCCTAGGGTTCCAACTGGCTTACCCATTTGTTTTGTAATGGTCTGACGACCGCTCTTATAAAAATTGCACTTTGGGATCTGTCTGGGGTAAACAATCACTAGAGAACTAGTACAAAACTGCTGAATGCATTTGATAATATAAGCTGCTTATTCTATATTACACTTGTTAGAAAATTAGAAAATGTTTTAAGCTACAAATGATCATAGCATTATATCATAAATCCAAGTCTCTCTCTAGTATTCTAAATTGTTTCTTAACCAGAATATTTCAATTAAAATAATTATTTAAACTATGCTATGTATGTTGGTGTTCCTATCATACAGAGAATCACAAGCACTGTATCTAAGAACTCAACACTGACAGACAGAAAAAAGTTGGCCATGTGTTGATTCTTACTGATAACAGGCGTGTGTGCACTAGAGTTCTCTGTGCTATTCTTTCTACTTTGGTATGTACTTGAAATTATTCACAATAAGATTAAAAATTAAACAGCTCCAAAGAAAATTAAAATTATTTATCAGTAGCAGATTCTGTTGAGGTGCCTTTAGCGATATGGAGCACCTGTCCCAGCTGCTGTTCTCAGCTGCAACCCTCTTCGAGTGTTGTCCTTACCTGACTCTGGGAGCCACCTCATCTGTCTCTGCCTGGGAGGCACACCCGAGTCCACTCTCAGGGGTGTTCAGAACTAATGACTAACTGAAGCGGAGGGAGTCCTTACAACAGCTCTGTCACTTCTGGGTGGGAAAATCTCTGGAGCAATTCACACTCTGGAGCCTCCTGTGTGCTCAGGCTGAGGCCAGAGTTCTCTTGAGCCCTCTTCTTTGGCTGATTTCGTCCTCTACTCTGTCTTGCATTCTTCACAATCCTAAATGTTTCTATTGAGATCACTCCCTCATTTGCAAAATAATTTCTTACACTCTATTTTCAGGAACTCAGCCTTAAGCGATTTTATTTTGGAATTAATGAGAGTTAATCTGTTGATTAGGAGACTAGACAAGGTATAGGAATCAGAAGGCCTGGTTTCCAGACTGACACTGTGTTTTCTTATCTGATCTATCAATTCTGAGAACATCAAGTTCCTTTGAAACACGAGAAAAATAACATTTCCCTATATTGTACGATACTGTAAGGAACAAATGAGATTATGCATATGAAAGCAGTTTTGAAAAAGAAAAAAGTTCTGTATAATTTGATTACATTAATATGCTATTTCATTATCTACAAGCAGTTGTAAATCGCCTGACAATTATAATGTGATATTCAATTCTGCAAAGTGAGAAATTATTTTAAGGCAAGAAAACGAGAGACTTGCTTGAATATGCCACATAAGAGGCTGGTTTTTTTTGTTTGTTTCATTCAAGTCTTTCATCTCCACCTGCCTTTTCCTGGCGAGACACTGGAACTAGATGTGAATTTGAACTTCTAATGGGCAATGGACTCTGTCATCTTTACTTGCAAGGAGAGCACATTTCTATTTTCCTTCCCAGGAGTGAAGAAATGTTTTGTTAAGTGGATGTTAACATTTTATAATTTGTATCAAGAAAAATGATCAACAACAATTCAATTAGTTATATACAGTAATAATAATCACCACCATTGGTCATGTGCTTACTTTCCAAAATGTCCACTGACAAGAACGGATATCAATTTCTCTATTTGAGTTACAGTCCAGCAATATAAATACTCACATAACAGAGAATCTAAGTGCCCGACTAAAGTGATAGCTACAAAGTTGAAACAGTGCATTAAATAAAACCTGAGTAAAAACTGCATAAAAAAGAGGGTGATGTTTATACTCATGCTGAGTTCCTGATGCACAGTTCATCACTCTTGGACAGGCGCCTGTAGTCCCAGCTACTCGGGAGGCTGAGGCAGAAGAATCACTTGAACCAGGGAGGTGGAGGTTGCAGTTAGCCAAGATTGCACCACTGCACTCCAGCCTGGGAGACAGAGTAAGACTCTGTCTCAAAAAGAAAAAAAAAAAAAAAGAGAGAGAGAGAGAGAGTCATTGAATTCTCACATCCAATGACCAATTAATCTGGCATAATGGTTTCTTCTTAGAAAGGTAGTTTGGGGAAAAGGAAAGAGTTGTTTTTGATTAGTCTTTTTCTCCTCTCTCTCTTCCTTCATAGTTTTTCAAAAGTTATCAATCCTTACTTACTCACATATTCCTATTTTAATAGCATATCTTTCATGTATAGCTTTTTTGAAATATGTACAGAACTAAAATATCTAAAGCAAAATCCAAATTTCCTGTCTTCCCTCTGTTGTGATACTTTTGCAAATAAACTTCACACAAAAGTAATTATCTGGTGATGTCACATGACTGGAAACCAAGGCATTCTAGTTAGAAGTCAAAGGAGTTTAAATAATAACTTGTATAAACTATATCAATATTGTGTTTTGTTCTGTTTCCTACTGTGGTTCTTCACACAGCAACACAGAAGGTAAAGAAATCAAAATGATGTCCCTAAGTTTACCTCCATAGGAGCTGATTTCTCAATGGGGAATATTTAAATATGAATGATTCCCACAAGCATACTGAGAACATAGAAAAAAACTGTAAGAGCTCACTGTTTTGAAAAATCTGCTGTGCATACTAAAGTGGCTGCAACTTAAACAAACATTTGAAGCATTGAGCAAGAAGGAAAATTTACACAGAGAGTGGTTAGCTATTTTCAGGAAAGTGCCCTTAAAAAAATATTTAGATGGTTAGGTTGCTTATGGGATGATATTGAGTATATGTGATATGGCAGACTGAAGGATGTTTATGTGTGTGTGTGTGTGTGTGTGTGTGTGTATGTATATCTTCAAACTATTTTATATATATATATAATCGCTATATACATAAAATATATAATTGCTATATATGTATATACCCAAACTATTTTATCCTTTGACCCATCTAAAACTTACTAAGATTGAACTTATCTTGAACTACTATTTATTTTCATAAAGGAGTTATTAAAATATCTTATTTCCCCTGGTTAAGAATAAGCTAGTTTATTACTAAATGTAGTTTCTTTATGGTAAGTCAGTGGAAATAGGCGTACAAACGGGCAGATAATTCGATATCATTGTTCCACTGCTGATGAAGTGGAACTACCACAGTAGGGCTGGGTGTGGCCTTGGAAGTAGCCCTTCCCACAGGCCGAAAGTTGAGCATTGGCCTCTGAGCAGAAAGAAAGGCCTCCTTCCAAGAACAAACATTCACAGATAGCCTTCATACTTGAGGAAAATTTGCTTTTCATGGGCTCCTCCTAGCCCAGTGTCCACATACTCTCCCAGGCACAAGGCCATTTAAGATGGTCCATGTGCTAAACAGGAGGAAGGCCTCGACAGGCACAATGCTAACTCCTCATTTCTCAAATAAGCTTCTATTTTTTTAACCAACCTGCTCTCTCATCAAGTTCGAGGCTTAATGTAAGCAATGCTGAGCGAATTTTCACTTTTACAAGACTCCAATTAGGACATAGGGAAAAAGAAAGATAATGTAAAACATGTTAGCAAATAGAACATGAAAACTCCAGATATAAAGCTCTGGAGTTTTTATCTTTACAGTTATACTCCTCTCAAATGAAATCATATTGGACCAAGTTAGGAATGTTAGTGTAATTTTAAGAAAGTGGAGAAATGGAAAAAACATGATACCCCTAGAGATTCTTCAATCAGCCGACTTTGCAGCCTTTGGACAATTTCTATGGCAGACCTGATGTTAATTTTTCATTGGGTCATTTCCAAATCAAAGTAAAGAAGACATTACTGAATAAGATCCATGGTTATTTCATCAGTGATTAGGTAATTCTGTGGCAGATTTGTCATCTTAAGTAACACTGAATTAATACACTAATAAAATATGCATTTAGCTCTTTCCTAAAAGTTTAAAAATGTTATATTAAAATGTTATACTTTATAGATTCTAAAAAGTCTTAGGTACTTTCAGACTTCTGTTTCTAAGAAGATGGAGTAGATGTGTTTTTCCTGTTTCTTTTCTAGGTACAACTAAAAACCCTGTACATTATACATAAAACAAGCATAAGAAAACTATGAAAGGTGAAGGGAAGAAGGCAGATCATCTGAGACTGAGGAGCAAAGGAACAACAGAATAGTGAGTTCCCTAGGTTTTCTTTTTGCCTCACAAATACCGGACTTGGTGCTTAAGAAGTCAACAACTTAAAAACACCACAGGAGAAGTTAAAAAGTAAGAGAAAGAGAGAGATAGAGAAGAGAAAAGAGAAAAACAACAAAAACTACTCTCTAATCAAAGGACAAGGAAAAGGCAACCCTACAAAATAGAGAACTTTTAGAAAATAAACACTACTTCAGCTTAACATCATAGAGAAAAAAAAAAAGGAAAACAAACAGAAAAACAAAAATGTTTCCCCATTCCCACTCATGATAGCAACGGCTGCATGGTAAACATAGATATCCATCCTTGCCTAGCTATAATGGGGCATTGCAATTTACCACCCCCTCCACCATCACCACCAAATTGGTGTGAGAAAGGCCAAGTAGGAAACCAGAATTGTAATCATATTTGACAGTAACCAATGTAGCTGTCCCCCAGTAGTGTCAGTGGGGACCATGGGAAGGGGAGCCTGGACTTTCAGTCCCTGTCAGCAGTAATGAGCCATCCTTACCCCTCTTTATTGAGGTGCTGTAGGAGAAAACATATGAAGGAGTCAGGATTCTCATCACCCCCCAGCAGTAGTGATATGGCTGGTAGTCACATGGGGATAATAATGAGGCATTTCTACCCCTCTTAGCCAGGGAGAGATCAATGAAGGTCCTATATGGAGTCAGAAATCTTACCCCTACCTCACAGCAAGAATAAGCTCTTTCCTCTTGTTATCAGCAGAGGCTGAGTGGGGACGTAAACCTTACTCCCACTAGTGGAACTCCAACTTCTAACCCCACCTGATAGTTACAAGAAAGAAACCTCCCTTCTTCACCTGCAAGATGTTAGACAAAATCAGCAAAAATAAGAGCTTGCCCTTTCCTTGTTGACCAGAGAGAGAGCAGTTTTTTGCTCTTGCTATTTTCTTTTCTTTTCTTCACTCCCCACCTTTCCTTTAAAATCTCCTGTAGTATTTTCAGTTGTTGGCTTTATCAGTTCCAAGTCTTGTATATATGAGGCAAAAATAAAACCCTGGGGACTCACTACTGTGTTGTTTCTTGGATCCCCAGCTCTAACATATCAATAATTACATTAAATGTAAGTGGTCCAAATACACAAATTATAAAACAGAGTAGAAGCTCAGTGGATTAAAAAACATGACCTAACTATATGCTGTCTAAAGGAAACTCACTTAAAATATAATAATATAGGCAGGAAACAAAGAGATCTATCCTGTAACCATTAATGAAAAGAAAGTAGAGTATTAATATTGGATAAAGTAGACTTTAAGCCACTGTATTAGTCTTCTCTCATGCTGCTAATAAAGACATACCCAAGACTGAGTAATTTATAGAGGAAAGAGGCTTAATTGACTCACAGTTCTACATGGCTGCGGAGGCCTCACAACCACGGTGGAAGGCAAGGAGGAGCAAGTCATATCTTACATGGCAGTAGGCAAGAGAGAGATTCTGCAGAGGAACTTCCATTTGTAAAACTATTAGGTCTTGTGAGACTAATTTACTACCACAAGAACAGTATGGGGAAAACCGCCCCCATGACTCAATTATCTCCACCTGGCCCGCCCTTGACACATGGAGATTATTACAATTCAAGCTCAGATTTGGGTGAGGACACAGCCAAACCATACAAACTGCAGAAAATTACCAAAGGTAGGGAGGACATTATATAATTTAAAAAAGAGATCATTCCACCAACAAATACGTAGCAATTCTAAGCTGTATGCACACACACACAAAAAAACAGAGCTGAAAAACATATGAAACCCACTCTTACAGAAATGAAAAGATGAATGGACAAATACAAAATTATATTTGGAGACTTCAATATCTCTCTCTAAGCAGTTGTTAGAACTAGGCCAAAAAATCAACAAGGATATACAAAAACACAGCATCATTAACTAGCAGAGTATAACCAACATTTCCAGAACACCACAACAAATAGCAGCAGAGAATATATTCTTTCTAAGTGACCATGAAATGTATACCAAGATAACTCATATCCTGGACCATAAAACAAAAAATTTAAAATAATGAAAATTCATATACAGTGTGTTCTTGAGAACAATGGAATCAAATGAAAAATCAATAACAGGAAGATTAAAAAAAAATCTCCAAACACTTGGAAACAACCACACTTCTAAATAGTCCATGGATTAAAGAGGTAGCTAAAGGAATGCTGAAAGGTAAACTTACTAAAATTAAAATTAAAACTTCAGAATATTATCACACATACATACCAATGAGCCACAAAAAAATTCATGAAAATAATTTATCATGTGTTAAGTATTTGATTTATGATAAAGATTCTAAACAATGTACAACAAAATGTTATTTACTAAATTTTAATTTAATTATAATTGGTTAGTTAAATTTTGAGGTAGATTCACAAATTACACCAAAATAAAATTAATACTAGCAATTTAAAACAATTTATTATATAAAATTAATTTTAAAAACCTACTCAAAATAATCTGATTGAATATTTAGTTAATCTCTAACAATAAAAATCTTTCTGGGCCTAAAATGATAAAGAAAATTACAAACCAAGAGGTTATCCAATTATAATAAATAAAAATGTCAAACTTCTAAGTGACTACATTAGAAATGGGAAAATGTCTCAATAATCTAAGGCCCTACTTCAAGAACTTAGAAAAAGATGAGCAAAATAAACCCAAACAAACAGAAGCAAGCAAATATAAGAGCAAGAATCAAAAAAGTTGAAAATAGAAACACAATAGACTCAATAAAAGAAATCTCTATTGAAAGAACACGGAAAGAGTTGGTTCTTTGGAAAGATCAATAAAATTGACAAACTTTTAATAAGGCTAACAAATAAAAAAGGAGAAGATACAATTACCACTATCAGAAGTAACATGGGAGATTATCACCACACACTCTTTAGACATCAAATTAATAATAAAGGAATACCATGAATAATTTGAATTCTCCACACATACACTTGACGATTTAGATGAAATGGAATAGCATTCAAATATATGCACTACCACAAGTGACCCAAAATTTAACTTGTAATAAAAAAAATCGCCAAAAAGAAATCTCTAGTCCCAGATAATTTTACTGGAGAATGCTACAAAACTTTCAAAGAAGAGTTAATGCCAATTCTACCCAATCTCTTTTAGAAAATAAAACAGGAGGGAATCCTTTCCAGTTCATTTTATGAAACTAGTATTTCCCTGCTACCAAAATCAGACAAAGACAGTAAAAACAAAGAACACTACAGACCAACATCCCTCTTGAATACAGACACAAAAATTCTTAACAAAATATTACCAGATAGAATTCAGCAGTGTGTAAAAATATTATACACTTTGACCAATTGATTTGTATCCTAGGAATGCAAAGCTGGCTTAAATGAAAAAAAATCATTGTACTCTGCCACATTAACAAACTAAAGAAGAAAACTCACATGATCATTTCAATTTATGTAAAAAAACTAAAAAAATTCAAAACGTATTCATGAGAAAAATGCACAGCAAGTTTAGAATAGAGGGAAACTTCCTTAATATGATAAAGTCATGTATATAATACTTATAGCTAATATTACGCTTCTTGGTGAAAGACTGCTTTACCCTAAGGTTGAAGACAAAGCAAGGATTTGTATTCTTACCACTTTTATTTAATATAGTGCTGCAGGTTCTAGCTACAGTAATAAGGAAAGAAAAGGAAATAAAAGACATACAGGTCAGAAAGGAAGGAATAAATCCATATATTTGCAAATGACATATTGTCTACATAGAACACACCAAGGAATCTACATAAAATCTTTTAGAACTAATAAGTGAGTTTAGTAGGTCAGAGGCAATAAGATTGAAATGCAAAAATCAATCATAATTTAATATTCTAGCAATGTTCATGTGAAAACCAAAATAAAAAATACAATACCTTTACAAAGGCTCAGAGAATGTGATACTTCGGCTTAAATTCAAGAAAATATGTACAGAATTTATGTCTTCCACAAATTTAACAAAATTCCTATCCAAATCAAAAAAGAATTTTCTTAGATGTAGACAAGGTTACTATAAAATTTATATAGAAAAGCTAAGAAACAAGAATTGCTAAAACAATTTGGAAACATAGCTACAGTAATTGAAACTGTCATGTTGAGTGAGGGACAGACACACTGATGGACAAAGTAGAAACTCAAAAATAGATCCACACAAATATTTCTAACTACATTTTGAAAAAGGTGAAAATGCAATTCAATGAAGGAAAGTCTTTTCAGCAAAAAAGAAAGATTGCAGTAATTGAACATTGATTGGCAAAAAATAAACAAGTCTCACACCTAGTGCACAAATTAACTCAAGGTGGATCACAGACTTAAGCACAAAATGTAAAACCAAATTTTTTTGGAAAAATGTAGGAGAAAATATTCAGGATCTAAGATTAGACAGAGTTCTCAGACTTGATGCTAACATCACAAATCATAAAAGAAAATTTTGATAAGTTGGATTTCATCAAAATTAAAACCTTGCTCTGTGAAAACCTTCTTAGGATGAAAAGACTTTGCACATGTTACAACTGATTATAAAGCAAAATAATTAAAACTTCAGAATATTATCACACATAGGTACCAATGAGTCACAAAAAGTTTTATGAAATAATTATGAAAATAATTTATCATGTGTTAAGTATTTGATTTATGATAAAGTAAGCATTCTAAACAATGGGCAACAAAAAGTTATTTATTAACTTTTAATTATAACTGGGTAAATTCTGAGGAAGACTGATTCACAGATTACACCAAAACAAAATTAATATTAGCAATTTTTAACAATTTATTATATAAAATTATCATTATTATTGTTATTATTTGAGACGGAGTCTCACTCTGTCTCCCAGGCTGGAGTGCAGTGGCGAGATCTCTGCTCACTGCAAGCTCCGCCTCCCAGGTTCATGCCATTCTTTTGCCTCAGCCTCCCCAGTAGCTGGGACTACAGGTGCCCACCACCATGCCTGGCTTATTTTTTGTATTTTTAGTAGAGACGAGGTTTCACTGTGTTAGCCAGGATGGTCTCCATCTCCTGACCTGGTGATCTGCCTGCCTCGGCCTCCCAAAGTGTATAAAATTAATTTTAAAAACCTACTCAAAATAATCTGTTTGAATAGTTAATCTCTAACAATAAAAATCTTTCTGGGCCTAAAATGATAAAGAAAATTACAAACTAAAAGATTATTCAATTACAATAAATAAAAATGTCAAACTTCTATCAGGCAAAAATATAATTTAAAAAGGCATGAGAAAAATGTGTTCATAAACTACAATGAACACAAATGTCAATAGTTACATTTTATAAAGAATTCATTAGAAAATAATTAAGATCTTAGTTGTTAACACACAGATTTTTAAAAAATTATTTAGAAAGTTGATCATTTCCATAGGGAAAAAATTTATATTAAAAAATGCATCATTTTCCCCTCAAAGTAAAAGCTGAATGTATTTGCTGTCTTGTTTTTGTTTTGTTTTCGTTTTTGTTTTGTTTTGTTTCAGAAGGAGTGTAGCTCTGTGGCCCAGGCTGGAGAGCAGTGGTATTGGATTGTTTTTTTAAAAAAACATAACGATAACCAGTGGTTATAGGATCATTTATTGAAAAGTCTTTTGTTACCCCATTGAATTCTATTGGCATATATGTCAAATATGTCAAAAAGTAACTGGACATACATGTGTACAGTGGTGCAATCTTGGCTCACTGCAACCTCTTTCTCCTGGGTGTAAGCAATTCTCCAGCCTCAGCCTCCTGAGTAGCTGGGATTATAGGTGCGGGCCACTAAAAATATTTTCAGTAGAGGTGGGGTTTCGCCATGTTGGCCAGGCCGGTCTTGAACTCCCAACCTCAGGTGATCCACCCATCTTAACCTCCCAAAGTGCTGGGATTACAGGCATGAGCCACTGCACCTGGCCAAAACTAATTGTATTTTATTACAGTCAATATTAGGGAGTTGATGGTAAACCTGGTACACTGCTGGGGGTAAGGTAAGTAGAAAAAAACCTGCAGGGAAAGAAAATCTAATTATGTATTAAGAACCATTTAAAAGTTTATACATTTTAATCCAGTAATTCCACTCATTTTTTTACTCTTGACATGACATAGCTGCGTTCAAAATATCACTGCAATTTTCAATAAGAAAAAAAAACAACACTAAGAAAATGGTGAAAGAAATTTGTTACAGCCCACACCATTAAAATGATATGGCTGTTAAAAATAATAAGAGGAACGTTATTTACAAGGGGAAATGCTAATTACAATAGGAGAAATAGAATAAAATTTGGAAAACTTCTGTGAATAATGACCTGGAAGCACATTGAACAAAGTCTATGTGGTAGCCCTTACCAAATGTTTTCTTAACATAGCTGTTTCCTGTCTGTTTGTGCTGCAGTTACACTTCTGTCTTCCTGTTAGTCAGCTTTTTGGACAATCTCTCAGATTCCCAAGAGGCCAACTGCCACCATCATGAAAAACATCCTGACCACGGGAACTACAATTTTCCTAAGATCCATTTATCCCTGTGATTGGATGTAGATGCGATTTTCAATTAATTATTTGTACTTTTCTAGGAGTTTCCTAAGCCCTATATTTTCCAAAATGCAGTTATATGCCTAAGCAAGTTATTCACTGAATAAATTCTTGATCTAAATATTTATCATTAGCAGATAATAAAAACAAACATCACTCCCTCTTTCTTATTTTCTATAAATATTCTATTTTGCCTGTGGATTTACATTAGATTTGAAAACTAAAAAAGTTCACAAGTAATCAGAGCACTTCCTGAAGTAAAAGATGAAATTATCTTTGTATTTTACTTTATTTTATCCTTCAAATAATATTCCAACACTGTTAACAATAGTTTCCTTTTTAATAGAAGTTGAGCACATCCAGTATTTCCAAAATGCAGCATTAAAATTTACTTCATAAATAGGCCTCTATAAGAAACTTTCCAGAATAATTTTTAAAAAGGCATCAAATGTTGTACATAAGATATATTTGAGAGTTCAGCCAATATCAGTGTTTTTACTTTGCAGATTTGCTGTTTCTTTAAATATTTATTTGCTGCTCACATGTATCGCCGGTTTTGACTAAAACAAATTTGTTTCTCTTTTAAGGGGAAATAACTGGTTAGGACCGATAGTGGCTCAGAATTTGTGGTTTTCTTTAAAAAGAAAATAGATATTATTCTAATAGCAAGCTTCTTTCAGTAGCTGGAAATCTTGAGTTGAAACTAGAAAGAATTTAAATCTTTTAAACATGGAAAAATGTGTAAATGCACAAACACGGGTCTTAACTATCAGTCAAGAAACCAGTAACTGGTTCACTTTGGAGTAAAAAGAGAGACAGGGAAGGGATATGACTAAGACATGTTTTCACTGTCTACAGCTTGAACTTATGATTTGTTTTATTGTGTGTGGGTATATATTACTTAAATGACTGTACATATATATAGATTATTGAAAAATATACTGAAATAAATAAAACTATTGTTTGAGATAAGACTTTCTTCTTTATAACTGTTTTTCTTTTTTAAAAAAGTTTGCATTTAAGGAAAATTCCATTTGGGAATGTTTTAAGAAAAAAATGTTCTTAACTCTCAATGATTTATTACCATGCCTGCCACTGGGTTTGGTATGTTTAGGAATCTGCAAGTAGTTATACAGCTGCCAATTTGCTTTACTGGTTGTTACTGATCTGTAGAGCATGTACCACGAGTAAGTCATAAAACATCACCAGGACTTACTTGCTTTTGTAAAAAATGGAACCCATGATTCTTATGGATTTCTTGCGCATGGAGGGTATTATAAATAATTTATCCAATACCGTTTGGAATTCTTATTGTTTTACCTGGAAAGAAGGCAAAAATGTAATCATTGTTATCATAGTAAACCATAAAGTTAAAAAGTGCCAATCTAAAGAGTAAGTTATTATGACTATAAAGTTTAAATTGGTTATGGGTCGAGAATAAAGATGATATTTATACTGTTGATTTAGAATGTTGTAAGACCAAAGGAAATATAAGAGCAAGAGCTATAGCTACTTCTAAAGATAAATATCATGAGTGAAACTAGTGTAATCAGAGGAATGCAGTAGCAAGTATTCAAAACCTTAAACCAAGCCATGCTGCTAGTGTTTCACCAGCATAACATTATTCCAAGACCTCAGTGTCATGAGTTCCACTTTAGCTTCTTGTTAACATTTCTGTTTATAATTATTTAAGCGGACATGAAAACCCTGTGTGTGTGTCAAATGCAGAATTGTAGTCTAACCGCCATTAGACGTCCACAGGCAGCTGTAATGAGCCCATGGAAGCCTTGATGCCATCTCTCTGACCATTATGTTCCACAAAGTGCAATATTTTAAGTATAAATTCTGTTATCTATTTGTGTAACCAAAATGCAAACATCTTCTAACAATGCCACTGACCACTTAGAATTGGTGGTAACCAAAGTAAATTTTGTTGAAAAATATTGACATGGACTCACCTTAGTTTTTGGCTTGGGAATTAGAACTTGAAAGAGATGCTTTATGAATGAGGCAGAAAATTCCACGAGTCATTAAACTCTTTTGAGCTTACATTTCACAGTAACGTTAACATATGGAGTAAAATATTCTATATTAGGACAACTACCTCAAAAATTACTCTATTTAGCATTGAAGACTTAGACAAAAAAGACACCAAGACATCAAGAAGTTGGTAGTGTATTCAGCCAGAAGGGAAATTAGATGATATAACAAAAGGTATGGCAAAGAAAGTACATAGAAATATTATCCAACTAGGACTAGAGGCAATGGGGAAGGAGAGGAAGGCTTCCTAGAAGAAGTGAAGATTGAGAAACACAGGCAGCCAGCCAAAGAAGAAGAAAACATGGAGGAAATGTATCTAGATAGAAAATGTAGCATAGAATGGTACGGATGAAGCCTGGAACATGATTTGCTCAGGAAACTGCATGATGGGTAGGTGGCTATGGAAGAAGAATGAGATACCATTGATTATTGCAAAAGTAGGCTGGGATAGGCCACAAATGGCAAGGTATGTTTGAAAGTCTGCTGTCAAGCGGGTACAGTTCTGATAAGGCCATCAGAAATGGCATAGAGAAGCACTTGTGTATTCAAGGGAATAGGTATACTCTTGAATGCTGAAAGAACACCTATTCTACCCTAATGATATACAAAGCAACAGTCCTGCAGTAAAAAGAAGCAAGCCTTCTTTTCTGCTTCGTAGCCTTCTCACTCATGTGGGCTGTTGCTAAACACCAAACCAATACCCTTTTCATGAGTATATCTTTGAGCTGCTCATTTGCTGACTTTGTATGTGGGGAGTTAGGAAAATGATCTAGCTCCTGTTGTTGCTCTTATTCAGTTTTATTTTGGTCTAGAAATAGTATTCTTTGAAAGACAAATACAGAAGACCTATTTAGGTAGTAGGGTAATGATTAGATAATTGGTTTAGCTTTTTTGGAGGTATCTTTGGGAAATAAAATTGAGTACACTTAATAAACAGACATACATAAATCTGTGTTCAGTAGCAGAAAATAGAATAGGTAGATGATAACATAGATAAATAATGTTTACTACCATGGAAGTATATAAGATTAACCCATGAGGATCAGCGTGAAATGGAGATTGAAGACAGAACTCTGAAAAGCAGCAATGGTTATTATTATATCTGAATAAAGAAGTGCCTTTACAGCTGAGGAAAAGTAGACAAAAGGATAAGGAGAAATGGAAAAAGGAGTTGAAAAACCAGAAGAGAGTCATGTTCTGGAAATCAATAGAAAGGAAACTTTCTTAAAATATTTCATTAAATGGGTAATGACTAGATGCACTTTTTGATAACATGAATAAACTCTGGCAAATCTATGTTAAGTGGATTAAATTTTCCACTACACATAGAGGTCAAGTAAATCAAGAAGTAAGTACTTTTTATAATAGTTACAGGAGCTATTTCATTGAACTGGTCAAGATAAATGTAGCAAGGTAGAATGGTATGCAGAGGTGCACAGAGGATTAAAAGTTATATGGTGTTGCTAGATGTTATTTTTTAATGTACAAATTAAAGAAACCAGAACAGAGAAGAAATAGCTGTGAGAGAGAGAGAGACTGTGTGTGTGTGTGAGAGAGACAGAGAGAGAGAGAGGGATAGAGTGGGAGAGAGAGAGAGATACCAATAGAAAACTAGAATTACGAAAGAGGAGAGAATTAATAGGTGAGAATTGAACAATGAGAACACCTGGACACAGCATGCGGAACATCACATACCGGGGCCTGTTGTGGGGTCTGGGGATGAGGGAGGGATAGCATTAGGAGAAATACCTAATATAAATGACGAGTTAATGGGTGCAGCAAACTAACATGGCACATGTATACATATGTAACAAACCTGCATGTTGTGCACATGTGTCCTAGAAATAAAAAGTTTTTAAAAATAGTAATACAAATTATTGTTAAGGACAAAAATAACATTCTTTATTTTGTTTTAGTTTAATCTATAGATACAGGACATTTCCAACAAATTTCAAATAGCCTCTTCCAATTTTAATTTTTAAAATAAATATGTAAGTAGTATGGTTTCTTATCTGAAATCTTCAGATTACTCATTTTTATTCTAATAAGAATGGTCTTCATTACATGTATGTCTATACATATCTGTATATGTATACAGATACACATATATATTTACAATATATAATATGTGGACAAATATACTTTCCCAAAATATATTTGAACCTTTACTACAGAATTACTATTTATGGAAAATTTTCAAGAGTAAAATTTAATAGGTAACTGAAGGGTCATGAATCTAAAACAAAATATTTTGAAGATTGTCTTCCATTTTCAGGGACTATTTTAAGGACTTAATTAATTAAATTATCCACATATACAATTTTATTTATAAGTAATACCCCCCACAAGTAGGCATTACATGATTAAATCCAAGTGCAGCAATATGGAGAAGCTATTGATTTTCCTGTATGCAGAAAAAGGGCAATGTTTAAAAAGAAGGATGATGAGTTTTGTTTGGGATATGTTTGTCTCTAAAGTCAGTTGAGCTGAAGCCTTTAGGGCAGGGCAGGTCAAGAGATACAGGTTTGGATGTCATTGGCATATAACTCAGTGTTTCTCAAATCATGGTCTATGGACCACTAGTATCAGAATCATCTGGAGATGATTGCAAAAAGTCAAGATAACCTAGGTATCATTAATTTGAAATAATCAAGTCTTCTTAATTTGAATATGTGCAAGAGTGGCCCTAAGAATCTTCATTTTAATTGAAACACCTCATATAATACTTAAGCCCACTAAAGGTTTTTTGTTTGTTTGTTTGTTTGTTTGTGGTGGTGTTGTATTTATTTTATTTTTATTTTCATCTTTTAAGTTCAGGGATACAAGTGCAGGACGTGCAGATTTGTTACATAAGTAAACATTAGCCTTGGTGGTTTGCCGCACAGATCATCCCACCACCCAGGTGTTAAGCCCAGCATCCACTAGCTATTCTTTTTGATCCTCTCCCTCCTCTTGCCTTTTGCCCTCCAAAAGGCCCCAGCATGTTGTTACCCCACATGTGTCCATGTATTCTCATATTTAGCTCCCAGTTATAAGTGAGAACATATAGCATTTGGTTTTCTGTTCCTGCATTAGTTTGATAAGGATAATAGCCTCCAACTCCATTCAGGTCCCTACAAAGAACATGATCTTGTTTCATTTTATGGCTGCATAGCATTCCATGGTGTATGTATGTCCCACATATTCTTTATCCAGTCTATTATTGATGGGCATTTTGTTTGATTACATGTCTTTGTTATTGTGAATAGTGCTGCAATAAACATATGGGAACATGTGTCTTTATGATAGAACAATTTATATTTCTTTGGGTATACACCCAGTAATGGGATTGCTGGGTCGAATGGTTATTTCTGCCTCTAGGTCTTTGAGGAATTGCCACACTGTCTTCCACAATGGTTGAACTAATTTACACTCCCATTAACAGTGTATAAGCATTTACTTTTCTCCACAACCTCGCCAGCATCTGTTGTTTTTTGACTTTTTAGTAATAGCCATTCTGACTGGTGTGAGATAATATTTCATTGTGGTTTTCATTTGCATTTCTCTAATGATCAGTGATGTTGAGCTTTTTTTTCACGTGTATGTTGGCCACATGTGTGTCTTCTTCTGAGAAGTGTCTGTCTGTTCACGTTCTTTGCTCACCTTTTAATGGGGTTGTTTTTTCTTGTAAATTTGTTTAAGTTCCTTATAGATGCTAGAAATTAGACATTTGTCAGATGAATAGATTGCAAGAATTTTCTCCCATTCTGTAGGTGGTCTCTTTATTCTGTTGATAGTTTCTTTTGCTGTGCAGAAGCTCATTAGTTTAATTAGATTCCAGTTGTCCATTTTTGCTTTTGTTGCAATTGCTTTTGGTGTCTTTGTCATGAAATCTTTGCCCATGCCCACGTCTTCAATGGTATTGCCTAAATTCTCTTTTAGAGTTTTATAGTTTTGGGTTTTACATTTAAATCTTTAACCCATCTTAAGCAGATTTTTGTATATGGTGTGAGGATGGGGTCCAGTTTCAATTTTCTGCATATGGCTAGCCTGTTCTCCCAGCACCATTTATTTAATAGGAAATCCTTTGCCCATTGATTGTTTTTGTCAGGTTTGTCAAGGGTCAGATGGTTGCAGGTGTGCAGTCTTATTTCTGGGTTATTTATTCTGTTGCATTTGTTTATGTTTCTGATCTTGTACCAGTACCATGCTGTTTTGGTTACTGTAGCCCTGTAGTATAGTTTAAAGTTATTAAGCCCACTAATGGTTGATAAATGGTTTGCTCACCCATAGCAGAAGTCAAAGCACCCAAGGAGAAAGTATAGAATGAGTTCCCCCAGGAAAAGAACTCTGTTTTTAATTTCTGTATGTCTAGTAGCAATATGTTTCCTGAAATTTACTATATAATCAATAAATAACAATTAAAATATTTTTGAATTTTCTGGGAAATAATGTACGGTATGCAGCAAGAATCATAAAAATGTCCATATTTTGATCTAGTAATATCATTCCTGGAAATTTATTTTGAGTAATAATCCAACAGGAAAGAAAATGCTATCTATAGAGATATTTAGCACAATACATTTATAATAGCAAATAATGAGCATTAGCAAATGACAAGAAATAGGGGTATAAGTAAGTAAACAAGAAGATATTTGTCTACTATATGACATAATTTGTTACAACTAGAAATGGTAGTTATAAAAACAGAATAGTAACAAAGATAAATAAATATTAATGTTACAAAAGATATTTTATATATGCTATGGTTACAACTGTAAAGAATGATATGCTGTTTTACACGTACTAAGAGAAATATAAACAATGAAAATCATTTCATTTTGTAAGCTGAAAGATTATAAGTGATTTCATAATCATTTCAGTTAATTATATTTGAATGTTATGTATATAATAAATAATTCTTTTCAGAAATTAATGACATCCCATTTAACAATTTCAAATTACTATAAATGTGACATATGGTTAAATAAGACTTAATTCTGCTCAAATGAAAAAATATAAATATGATCTAAAAGAGGAAGTTTAAAAAAATAAAAACGTATCATAATTAATTCCTAGATTCCCAATAATTTTCATGAACAAACATCAGCAGATGTTCTTGTAACTTATTCACAAATAGCTCTAAATGCTAGTGCACTTTCAAATGAATAGAATTCAATAAAATGAGATATTTCTGTCTCCCCTCCGTCCCTCCCTTTCCTCTTGCAGTTAGCACAGAAGAATGTGGAAATGTGTTTGATATTTTTGTCACTGAATTTTCCACCTGTTTCGTGACATGCCAACATAAACACATAAGGGCTCACATACCATTTACCCACCCCATACATACATGCATATAAAATCACTCAAATCACAGTATCCATTGAAACTAAAGAAAGAAGCAGATAGATTTCAGTATAAAAATCAAAGATCAAATCAGTCTTATAGAGAACAGTATAGTGCCTGTTTTGCTAGTGAACATTTGTTGAATAAATGTCTGTAGGCTGTATTTGTGCAGAATTTGTTCTATGCCTGCCCTGCTTTCTTTATAACAAGTAGCAGGGCTGAGGAATTAGCAAATTCCTACTGTAGAATGACCACCATTACCTATCAAAAAATGAAACCTAGGATTATGAATCGCCTAATTAGCTTTGGTCATTTTGCAACATCTGAGAAATAATGATAACGTGACAGACAGCCAGAGAAAAGGAAGCCCACATTGATGACAGAGATATAAGGAAAACATGAATTTTCATGAAAGATAAAAGTGCCTTCTTTAAGGTAGTAAATGGAGGTGGAAGTGGGGACAGGGAAAGAAAAAAGAAGTGAAGACAGCAAGTACAGAGAAAGGGCTCAAGATCTTCTGATGACAAAAGAGTTAAAGAGATTGGTAGAATATAAAGAGAGTATGGATAGGAGGGTATGTTGACCTGAATTTTTCATTCAGTAAGAAAAAGATCAAGTAGAGAAGGAGCGGATCATAATTCAAGGCAAAGCAGTCAACAGATACAGCAAAGTCCCTTGAGAAGATAAGGAGGTTTTCAGCAGCACAGTTGAATGAATTAGTCCTCGATGGAATAATTAATCCTCCCAGACTAGATTAAAGAGAATAAAGATGCGGTGGCCCCACTGATTTGTCTGTGGATATAAAAAGCAGGAAGTTGAGTGAGAGTGTGGATTGAAAAGAGTTTCAATCATGAAGAGAATGGTAAGACTTTGGAGTTTTTGTTGACGGCAACAAGATAGGAGCATTTAGAAGACAAGAAAGAGACTGAAATAGACAGAGAACCCATCAGAACTGAGAGACTGAATTTGTAAAGAGGCCAAGTTGCATGGTTTTGCAAATTCTCCAGCACTGTTTACAATGGAGAAGGCAGATTGTTGCAAAGATCGAGGACTAGGACACTGCAGGACAGTTATAAAATGGAAAGAAAGGCAGAGGAAATGAAGATTTAAAGGGCCCGCTTGAAAGAATAAATCAGGTGATTAACTGTAAAATCTTTACATTGAATTAAAATCTTTGATTGAATAAATATATAAGTAATTTCTTACCATAAGGTGTCCAAGGACAGTAGCATAGCTCCATCATCATCATCATCATCATCATCATGATCACCATCATCATCATCAAATATAAAGGATAATTATTTATACTGTGAGAGAAATAGTGAATTGAGCATTAACTTGGTAGAAATTATGTTAGTGTTTTTATTCAGTACAAATAAAATGTGATCTTCTTTCCATTACTTTAAGAGTAAAAATGTCTTCTCTATTTAGAGAGTAGATAAACATATAAAGTGTGACAGAGATGCCAGTTGCCCATAGCAGCCTCTCTATTAAAGGAAAAGCATTTTTGAGAGATTTGGGGTACAGCTATTTATTTCATTTCTCAGTTAGTCCAGACCCAAACTATATAAGGTAAGTCATTTGTCTCAACTGGCCCCACGGACATGAGGACACTTTAGACTCTTTGGAATTAAGCAGCCATATGGAACTTGTAGTGAACTTACAACTGAGACATATGGCAGCAGAATGGAGCCAGCCTTGAGGCTGTATAAGCACCCCAGTGACCATCAGCAGTCAATTAAGAGTTGAGACGAGAGAGAAATGTCATTTTAACTCCTGTAAAATTTATTTGGTAGATGTATCCTTGCTGCCTTTCATAAGCTTGTTTCTTGGTTTATGGGTCAAACTGGAGCCAGAGGAAATGTTTTCCTGGCTTCCTCTTATAGAAAGCATCTGAATTCTTGTCCAGTTCTTAGGATGCTGGAGATTCAAATTTCTGCTTCTACTTAGGGAAAGCTTAGCAGACTAGATTAGCTCCAGTACTGTTCTCAGCAATCTCCAGATGAAATATTCCTTTAACTCTCAGAATATATTTATATCCCCAAGACTTTTTCATTCTTTAAGCAAGTTCTGCATATCTACTTTCTACCAATCATTTCGTAGCTCTGATGGCACAAAATGAAAGTCATAGTTCTTGTTTTCAAAGAAATCATGAAGGAGACTGACAAGTAAACCAGAATTATGACATGGCAGAGTGAGTATTCTCAGAGAAATACAGTACTCTGTGAACACAGGCTAGCTCTCCACCCTGACTAATTGGGAGAGTCTTCTGAGGGCAGAATTGTCTGTGCAGAGTCATGAAGGATGTGTGTAGATAGCTAGAAATAAGATGATGGAGGAAGGCAAGGATTTGACATGATATGTATATCAACTGCAAAAACAAATAAAGCAAGAAGCAGCATCATTTAAAGAAGAACTCAGCAGAATGGGTTGTGGCTAGGACATAAGGCATATGAAAGTGTGTTGGAAATGGAGGGTGGATAGGTTTGCAAGAGCCAGGCCTGAAGGCTTTGAGTGGCAGTCTTGGCTATTTGACCTTCACAGCCTGATGTTGTGAAGAGCCATTGCTATGGTTACATAAAAATGAAGTGGTCAGATCTGGATCTATCTATCTATCTATCTATCTATCTATCTAGCTAGCTAGCTAGCTATCTAGCTATCTATCTAGCTAGCTATCTAGCTATCTATCTAGCTAGCTATCTAGCTATCTATCTAGCTATCTATCTATATCTGCAGAGTAGAGGACAGATGTAGAAATGTACAAGGAGGATGGAGATTATGGAAGAAAAGATGGTGCAACCCCACAGGAAGAACAATTAGGGGGCTACCTCTGTTACCTGAGCTAGAAGTGTGATGAAAACCTGAACTTCTGTGTTTGAGAAGACATAAGAGATTTTGGAGAAGGCAAAGATAAGATACCTTAAGAAAAATCAGAGTATAGCATTAATAAGTATTGGGAACATATTGTGTTCAGAGTTAAGGAAGAGCAGGAGTCGAGGGTAACATTAGGCTTTGGCTTATGGGTTGACCATTCACAAAAATAGGCGGAGTATGCAGAATAACAGCCTTCTCCAAATATGTTTGTTTTCTAATTTCAGAATCCTATGTATATGTTATGTAACATAGCAAGGGGAAATAAAGAATGTACATGGAAAATTGGGATGCCGAGGTGGGCAGATCACGAGGTCAGGAGATCAAGACCATCCTGGCTAACATGGTGAAACCCCGTCTCTACTAAAAATACAAAAACAAAAAAAATTAGCTGGGCATGGTGGCGGGCACCTTTAGTCCCAGCTACTCGGGAGGCTGAGGCAGGAGAATGGCTTGAACCCGGGAGGCAGAGCTTGCAGTGAGCCGAGATCATGGCACGGCACTCCAGCCTGGGCAACAGAGCAAGACACCGTCTCAAAAAAAAAAAAAAAAAAAAAAAAAAAGGACATGGAATTAAGGTTGCTAATCAGTTCACATTAAAACCACTTCCTTTCAAGTGGAAGAGGAAGGAAGGCAGTTTTCAAACTGCAGCCTCTATCCAAGGGAGCCCTGTGAACCAGAACATCCAACAAAAGAAATATGTACACAAAGATGGTAATCAGAGGGGGCTTCTTCAAATCCCAGGAGTGTACTAAAATTGAAGCCAGTTGAATGAACCCGCTTTATACCACAAACACTCAAGGGCATAAAAGAACATAAAAGCTAGCAAGCAAACAAACAACAATAATTAAAAAAAAACTAACCCAAAGGACAGGAACTCCAAAGATTGAAAGAATATCAGCCCACACAGATGAGAAAAAAGCCAGCATAAGAACTCTGACAACTCAAAAAGCCAGAGCGTCTTCTCACTTCTAAACAAATACACTAGTTCCCCAGCAATGGTTCTTAACCAGGCTGAAGTGGCTGAAATGTCAGAAACAGAATTCAGAATACGGATAGGAATGAACATCACAAACATTCAAGGAAAAGTCAAAACTCAATTCAAGGAATCTAAGGAATATAATAAAAGCATATAGGAAATAAAAGATAAAATGGCCGTCTTAAATAGAATTAAAGTAAACTGATACAGTTAAAAAACACACCTCAAGAATTTCATAAGTATTGCTAGTAGAATCAGCCAGGCTAAGGGAAGAATCTCAGAGCTCCATGACCAGCTCTCTGAAATAACTCAGTCAAGCAAAAATAAAGAAAAAAACAATAAAGAATAAATAAAAGCTCAGAAAAATATAGGATTAGGTAAAGAGATCAAATGTATGGCTCGCTGGTGTCCCTGAAAGAGAGAGAAAGCAAGCAACTTGGAAAACGTATTTGAGGATATCATCCATAAAAATTTCCTCAACCTCTCTCAGATGCCAAAATTCAAATCCAGGATATGCAGAGAACCCCTGCAATATACTACACAAAACAACCATCCCCAAGACCCATAGTCATCAGATTCTCCAAGGTTAAAATGAAAGAAAAAAATATAAAAGCAGCTAGAGAGAATGGGCAGGTCACCTACAAAGGGAACCCCATCAGACTCACACTGGACTTTTCAGCAGAAACCCTACAAAGCAGAAGAGATTGGAGGCCTACATTCAAAGAAATTCCACCCAAGAGTTTCATATCAAGCTAAATTAAGCCTCATAAGCAAAGGAGAAATCAGATCCTTTTCAGACAAGCAAATGCTTAAGGGAATTCATTACTATCAGACCTGTCTTACAAGACGTCTTTAAGGGAGTGTTAAATATGGAAATAAGGAAAGACTCTCCTGGGCACCATATAAACACACTTAAGTACATAGACCACTGACGCTATAAAACAACTATTCAATCAAGTCTGCATTATAACCAGCTAACAACATGATGACAGGGTCAGACCTACAAATATCAGTATTAACCTTGAATTTAAATGGGCTAAATGCCCTCAGTTAAAACACACAGAGTGGCAAGTTGTATAAAGAAGTAAGACTCAAGTGTGTGCTTTTTATAAGAGACTCATCTCACATGCAATGACACCCACAGACTCAAAGTAAAGGGACTGAGAAAAATCTACTAAGCAAACAGAAAAAAGCAGAAGTTGCTATTCTAATTTCAGACAAAACAGGCTTTAAACCACCAGTGATGAAAAAAATGAAGATTGTTACATCATGGTAAAGGGTTCAATTTAACAAGAAGATTTAACTATCCTAAATATGTATGCACTCAACACAAGAGCACTCAGATTCATAAAGCAAGTGCTTAGAGACCTACAAAGGACTTAGATAACTTCACAAGAATAGTGGGAGATTTCAACACCTCACTGACAGTATTAGACAGACCACTGAGGCAGAAAACTAACAAAGATATTGGGGAATGAACTCAAAATTGGACCAAATGGGCCTAACAGATATCTACAGAACTCACCACCCAAAAACAACAGAATATACATTCTTCTCTTTACCACATGGCACATACTCTAAAATAAACCACACAACTGGCCATAAAACATTCCTTAGCAAATTAAAAAAAAACTGAAATCACACCAAACACACTCTTAAAACACAGCACAATAAAAATAGAAATTACTACTAAGAAAATTGCTCATAATCATACAATTACATGGAAATTAAACAACCTGCTCCTGAATCACTTTTGGGTAAACAATGAAATTAAGGCAGAAATCAAGAAATTATTTGAAACTAATGAGTACAAAGATATACTATAACAGAATCTCTGGGATATAGCTAAAACAATGTTAAGAGAGAAGTTTATATAACACAAAATGCCCACATCAAAATGTTACAACGATGTCAAATTGACAAACTAACATCATACCTTGAGGCACTAGAGAAAAAAAGAGCAAACAAACCACAAAGCTAGCAGAAGACAAAAAATAACCAAAATCATGACTGAACTAAAGGAAATTGAGATGGAAATAAACCATACAAAAGATCAATGGATCAAAGAGTTGGTTATTTGAAAAAATAAATAAAATTGATAGACTGTTGTGAATAGTGCCGCAATAAACATACGTGTGCATGTGTCTTTATAGCAGCATGATTTATAGTCCTTTGGGTATATACCCAGTAATGGGATGGCTGGGTCAAATGGTATTTCTAGTTCTAGATCCCTGAGGAATCGCCACACTGACTTCCACAATGGTTGAACTAGTTTACAGTCCCACCAACAGTGTCAAAGTGTTCCTATTTCTCCACATCCTCTCCAGCACCTGTTGTTTCCTGATTTTTTAATCATGGCCATTCTAACTGGTGTGAGATGGTATCTCACTGTGGTTTTGATTTGCATTTCTCTGATGGCCAGTGATGAGGAGCATTTCCACCGCATGTTCTCACTCATAGGTGGGAATTGAACAATGAGAACTCATGGACACAGGAAGGGGAACATCACGCTCCGGGGACTGTTGTGGGGTGGGGGGAGGGGGGAGGGGGGAGGGGGGAGGGACAGCATTAGGAGATACACCTAATGCTAAATGACGAGTTAATGGGTGCAGGAAATCAACATGGCACATGGATACATATGTAACAAACCTGCACATTGTGCACATATACCCTAAAACCCTAAAGTATAATAAAAAAAAAAAAAAAAAAAAAAACAAATTGATAGACTGTTAACTAGACTAAAAACAAAAAGGAAGAGAGGATCCAAATAAACACACTCAGAATTACAAAGAGGACATTACCACTGACAACACAAAAATACAAAAAAACAAAAGAAACAAAAAAAACCTCTGAGACTATGAACACCTCCATGCACACCCATGCACATGATCTACATAATCTAGAAGAAATGGATAGAGTCCTGGAAACATATAATTTCCCCAGATTGGACCAGGAAGAAATTGAATCCCTGAACAGACCAATAAGGATTCCTCAAATTGAATCACTAATAAAAAGCCTACCAACCAGAAAAAGCCCAGGATCAGATGGATTCACAGCCAAATTCTACCAGATGTGTAAAGAGCTGGTACCATTCCTACTGAAATTATTCCCCCCAAAAAATGAAGGGGAAAAAGTTCTTCCTAACTCATTCTATGAGGCCAGTATTGTCCTGATACCAAAGCTTGACAGAGGCACAACAAAAGAAAAAGAAAACTCTAGGCCAATATTATTGATGAACATAGATGCAAAAATCCTCAACAAAATATGAGCAAATCATATCCAGCAGCACATCAAAGAGCTAATCCACCATGATCAAGTAGGCTTTATTACTGGGATGCAAGGTTGGTTCAACATACACAAGTCAATAAATGTGATTCACTATGTAAACAGAACTAAAAACAAAAACCACATTATATCTCAATAAATGCAGAAAAGACTTTTAATAAAATTCAACATTCCTTCATGTTAAAAACCTTCAACAAACTAGGCATTAAAGGAGCATACCTCAAAATAATAAAAGCTATTATGACAAACCCACAGCTAACATTACAATGAGTGGGCAAAAGTTGGAAACATTCCCCTTGAGAACCAGAACAAGATGAGAATGCCCACTCTCACCACTCCTACACCACAATGATGCCACTTATGACATAATATTGGAAGTTACAGACAGAGCAATCAGGCAAGAGAAAGAAATAAAAGGCATCCAGATGGGAAGAGAGGAAGTTAAATTATATTTTTTCACAGATGATACAATTCTATACCTAGAAAATCCCATAGCCTCTGCCCAAAAGCTCCTTAAGCAGATAAATAACTTCAGCAGTTTGAGGATACAAAATCAATGCATAAAAAATCAGTAGCATTTCTATATACCATCAACATCCAAACTGAGAGGCAAATAAAGAAAACAATTCCATTCACAATAGCCACATAAAGAATAAAATACTTAGGAATGCAGCTAACCAGAGAGATGAAAGATCTCTACAAAGAGAGTTACAAAACACTTTTAAAAGAAATCAAGAGATGACACACACAATGGAAAAACATTCCATGCTCATGGATAGGAAGAATCAATATCATTTTAATGGCCATACTGCCCAAAGCAATTTATAGATTCAATGCTATTCTTATCAAACTACCAATGACATTCTTCACAGAATTAGGAAAACCTATTTTAAAATTCATATGGAACCAATAAAGAGCTCAAATAGGCAAGGCAATTCTAAGCAAAATAACAAAGCTGGAGGCATCATGTTACACGATGTCAAACTATACTACAAGGCTGCAACAAACAAAACAGCATGGTACTGGTACAAAATAGACAGATATATCAATAGAGAAGAATAGAGAGCCCATAAATTAAGCCATACACTTACAACTGTCTGATATGTAAACCCAAACAAGCAATGGGAAAAGGACTCCCTATTCAATAAATAGTCCTGGGGTACTATATGTATTGGCCACATACAGAAGATTAGAGCTGGACCCCTTCCTTATACCATATACAAACATCATGTCTAGATGGATGAAAGACTTAAGTGGAAAACCTGAAACTATAAAAACACAGGAAAGTAATTTAGGAAATATCATTCTCAACAGGCCCTGACAAAGATTTCATGACAATGATGCCAAAAGTAAGTGCAATAAAAACAAAACCTGACAAATGAGAACTACTTAACTTAAAGAGCTCCTGCACAGCAGAAGAAACTATCAACAGAGTAAACAGACAACCCATAGAATGGGAGAAAATATTTTTAAACTATTCTGCCAATAAAAAAATAATATCCAGAGTCTGTAAGGGACGTAAACAAATTTATAAGGAACCCCAATAAAAAGTGGGCAAAGAACATGACAGATACTTTTGAAAAGAAGACACACACATGCCCAACAAGCAAATAAAGAAAAGCTCAACATCAATGATCAGTAGAGAAATGCAAGTCAAAACCACAATGAGATACTATCTCACACCAGTCAGAATGGCTATTATTAAAAATTCAAAAAATAAGAGATTCTGGCAAGGTTATGGAGAAAAGACAATGCTTACACACTGCTGATGTGAATGTAAATTTGTTCAGCTAGTGTAAAAGCAGTGTGATGATTCATCAAAGAACTTAAAACAAGTACCATTTGACCTACCAATACTTTTATTGGGTATAGACTCAAAGGAATATAAATTGTTCTACCACAAAAACACATGCATGCATATGCTCATCACAGCACTATTCACAATAGCAAAGTCATGGAATTAACCTACATGCTCATCAACAGTGAACAGGATAAAGAAAATGTGGTACATATCCACCGTGAAATACTACACAACCATAAAAAAGAATGAAATCATGTATTTTGCAGCAGCATGAATGAAGCTGGAGGCCATTATCTTAAGTGAACTAACACAGAAACAGAAAACTAAATTCCGCATGTTCTCACTTGTAGGTGACAGCTAAACATTGAGTATACATGGAAACAAAGAAAGGAACAACGGACACTGGGCCCTAATTGAGGGTGGAGGATGAGAGGATGGAGAGGATTGAAAAATTACCTATCAGGTACTAGGCTTATTACCTGGGGAATGAAACTTTCTGTACACCAAACACCTTGACACACAATTTACCTATATAACCAACCCGCACCTGTACCTTTGAACTTAAAATAAAAGTTAAACAAAAAAAAAATAAGTAAATAAACATAGATTGTACACCTTTCAAAAAATGTACTCTAACTAGGTCATAGACTTAAATGTACAATTCAAAACTATAAAATTCTAGGAGAAAATTGAGGTTACTTTTTGTTTGGTAATGAGTTTTTAGATACAGCACCAAAAGCACTAAAGCAAGAATAGGTAAGTAGTACTTTATCAAAATTAAACACAATGACATTTGGCAAAATTTCCTGCTGTATAAGAAATAGCTACTTAAACTTTTTATTTAACTCACTCCCATGGCTTTAAGGTTGCTTGGTGTTTATTTAATAAAAAATTAATAACAACATATATCCATATAATATTTTCATGGACATATTACTTTAACAAACTTCTTGTCGCTGATATGTCCGGGATTCTGTTCATTGGCCAGGACAGGGCAAGACTTACTACCTTCAGGTAGAGAGGAGACACAGAGGCTCAAAATGGTTAAAAGACTAGTTAAGGATATAGAGTTTGTTGATGGCAGAGGTGAATCTATTACTGAGGGCTTCTAATTCCTACCCCAGTGATCCAAAGAAAACACTGACCCAGAGTATCAATACTGCACTTGACTTACTAAAAGTGACAAACTGTACTAATGGAAGAAGCCACGTCACCAAAAATCCAATCATACTATTATTTCATAGGTGTACACCTATTGTGTAGGTTGCCCCTACACATTTTGGAGGAGAAGCCAAAAGACACATTAAGTTCCACAATAGAAAACATAACCTTCTATCTATTGCTTATATTATAACATCAAAGGTAAATTCTGGTCCTTCTACCTTCTAGCTGTGAGATCCTGGGCAAGTTATTTAACGTATCTAGGCTAGTATTTATCAATATAATAGGCATGATGCAAATAGCAACCACAAAGTAGTATTGTGAAGATTAAATGCATTAATGCAAGTAAAAGATTCAAAATAGTGCCCTGCACATATTAAGCATTTAATTATTGTTAACTATGACTTAATTGCTCATGGAAATAATTCAGGAAATTCTTTTCAAGGAGTGTAATGAGAGAACACTCAAGTCCAATAAACATTATTTATGTATAATATTCACTACAGCTACACATTCTCAACTCTTTGAAGATCAGCTATTTTTCCTGTTGAGCAATTCATTAGTCATGGTTCTGGTCTTGAGTAAGTGCATGTGGAGCTGAAACCTTACCTTTCCCTCCTTAAGAGAACCAATGTCACCCAAGTTGCCACTCTACAGTCACGATCAGATAATTGAAAATCTTGTCAAGGAAAGAAATGTTGCTTGAAGGCCTCAGATCCTAGGCATGTTTCTGATTCAATTTGGTCAATTATTGTTTTTCTCTTTGTGATACAAGTATATAAATACTGATTCTGTAGCCTAATAAATGAACTGAGTGTGAACTCCTTGATGAAGACTCTTTCATGATAGTGATTAATGGGCTGCAAATATTTTGAAATAAAAACCTGAAACCACAAACTAGTCATATAGTTGGCTAAATATTTTGTTTGGGTGCTCACATCCAACCTACAGATAACCTTGTGTTGACCCTGTATTCCAAACCAAGAAGGAAAGGCCGGGGTTTTCAAGAGGGCGATTTGTGGTTTGGGTTTGGTCTGTCTGAAAAGAGTTGTGGCTCACAGTCTTAATGAGGTTCATCTTCCAAGTCTCTGACCAACTGAGCATGAGGTTCTCACAGAAGCAAGTTGTGACAGCTGGAATTTGGCATCCACAGCTTCTTAGAAAAGGCTGCTGATCCTAGACAGATAGTTTTAAAACCTTAAAACAAGCCTGTTACCATTCTTCAAATTTGTTTCAGCAGGCGCCAGGGAGGAATGTTACTGCCCCTCATAGCTAGACGGGAGTCTCCTCCCAGCATAACTGAAGATCTTCTGGGCTCTGGGCTCCTGCCTCATTCAGAGATTATGTTTCCCTGTCTGTGGCAGGATGCTGGCAAAACCACATGCTTTGTTTAAACATGTGGAACGAGTGGCAAGATCAGCAAAGGCCCTTAAGGCCAATGTCAAAAGGCTATCACCATATGAGAGAACTGAGCAAAATGCACTGAGGACAAGCAATTTGTCTGAATCTTGCGGAAGTAGCTTTTAAATCCTTTATAAAAAATTAAGATTTATTTCTGAATTTTGATACATCTTGTCCAGCTTGTAATTTGTTGACTCTCATGCAAAAGAAAGCATACATATGCTATTAACTCTTGACTATGTAGAATATAAAACTCAGTTTGTAGGTGATTCATGATCTTTCATTTCCCTCTTTAATTTTTCATTTTTTCTAATGCTTTAGGACTAAATTATTTCTTCTATCAAAAAAATATAAGTCAGCAAGGAATAAGAAACTTAAATATTTCCTTCTTTGTAGCATCTTTGAGGAAAATAACTCTCAACCCTGGAGCAGGACTTTTGATTGGTGACAGTTAAAGGCCATAAAATATTTACGTGAAGATACATAATTTTTTCTAATATTTCAAGTTCTTGTTCTGTCACTTACTACTGTGTGATCGTGGGCAAGACTCCAAACCTCTCGAAGCCTAAATTCCCTACAGTCAACAATAATAATAAAGTTACATGTTGGTTGTGGGGATTTAATGAATAAATATGAAAATATTATTTGAAAACAATAAAATAAGTGTTACATTATATTGTTATAATCTTTGCTTATGTTTATTCAATTAAATCTTTATATTTTCTGTTATTTATAAAATAGAATTTAAAATTATAATATTGATAGATTTATTAAGTTAAATAAAAGTTTTATTTTTAAGTCACACAAAATTGAGTAGGAAAAAAAAATAGCAAAGCCATGAAGAGTTAGACCAGGCCAGTTTGTGTCAGAACTTTAATAATTACCTCCCAGAAGCTGGAAGGGTCAGCCAAGAGGTACTTCTGGTACTGTGGGACTCCAGCATGCCCCAATGGCTCAGGAAGGAATCCTGGGCTTAAAATTTCAATTGCTTTAGTCATCATCCCTTTCAATGTCAGTGAAAGCCAACTGTAAGGACGAATTCACAGAAGGAGTTAACAGGATGAGGGCAAATAAAGACCCAGGATTGAACTCTGGGGGTAGGAAAGAACAGTATTTAAGGAATGCTTGGAAAAATGTGACTATCCAAACCTGAGAAGCAATACCTAGCAAATTAGGAGGAGAACCTAGACCGAATGGTTTTTCTGAGAGCTAATGGGCAAAATTCCAGCAAGGAAAATGTAGTCATTTGTTATGCTGTCAATGCCACTGAGAAGTCAAATAAGATGAAAATTGGGAAAGGTACCATAAAGAGGCCAGTAATGAGATTGTATGAGCAGCTTAAATGAAATGATGAGGGAAGGATCTAGATTTCAGTGAGTTGAGGTCTGACTAGCAATGAAGTAAAGAAAGACAGCAAATGTGGACCAGTCCTCATGTTTTTGTTTTAAGCCAGGAGACACTTGATATTGAAAAAATATTTTTAGATAAATGAGAAAGAAAGTGCAATCCCAGGAGAAAAAGAAGGGTCACTGATGGAATAAGTTCTCTTAGGAGCTGAGAGGGTGAAATACCATGCATTGGCAGGAAGATTAGATATGAGGTGGAGAGGGAAAGAAGGGAGGGAGATCAGGATAGCATAGACAGGGAAGTTTACAGGTTTAGAAGCAGGAAAGAAATTGAGCATCTCTATTTTAAATATGAAATGTTCAACCTTAGTATGCTGCTATATATATATATTATATTTAGTATATTTCAACAGAGCTCAATGCAATGAAAATAAAATGGGAAAATTTAATTTGAGCTATTCATTTTTATAGTTAAATAGTGACCAAAAGAGGTGCAGAAACAAAACACTATAAATAGCTATCTGTTTGCTCATACATTTCAATTAATATATTGAGAGCTTAGCAAGTGTCAGAAACTTTGTTTCTACTGAGGGTACAAAAAAAAGTGAGATTTAGTTCCAACATGAAGGATTATAACTAACCGTACAAGGCTATGGCTTGACTACAAGAATTCTTAATATCAGAATGGACTCCTTGCAAGAAAATCAAGTATTTTACAGCTGTCTGGAAAACACCATGTTTACTGTTTTGTCTGGGACTGTTTAATAACTAAGCACGGACCTGTTGCCTGGGTGGGGATTGACAATGTGTCTTGTTCAGGGAATAAATCTCTAGAACGCTTCTGAGGCATTTAAGACTATGAAATTGAGTCTTGTGTGGCATAAAATTGGTCCCACAAATTTAAAAGCAGGACAGAATGTAGATATCCCCCAATATTTTTACAATGTGCAGAATCTTACAAAACAATACATGTAATATTGTTTCTGTACTACTCATAGATGATTAGTATTATAACAAAGAAAGCTGTTAATACTTAAGTTTAGTATATTTGGGTTGAGATACCTTTATTGAGAAATGAATTTGCCTTTTGGAAAGTTAGTCTAAATATCCAGGAGCGTGTGTGTGTGTGTGTGTGTGTGTGTATTCCATTATGAAAACTTTTAAGTTCAGTGAACATTGAAATTTACCATGCAAGTATATAATATTAATTTTCAGTAGCTTACACTTTGATATGTATTTACTAGATAGAATTAGCTAAATTGTTCTCCTAATAGCAAAACTTTAACTTGTGAATTTGTGTAAGATCATTTTAGTTCCACTCTGATTTTTACATTGATTAATAAGACATGGAAATTATAAATTAAATTCTCAGAAAAATTTAGGAATTGTCCCATAAAATTATCTGTGTGTGTGTGTATGTGTCTGTGTGTATGTATGTATTCTTAGAGTTGTAAAAAGCCTGTAAGAAATGAGATGTTTTGAATTAGTCTGAAATTAGTATTCAATAGCAGGTATGTGCTTTTGTAAGAATGTGTTAGGTCCCAATGTCTTAATTTTGATATTCAATTGAATGTTTACTGTTTTAGACTTGTGCCTTTTGTTTCCTATTTTTCTTCCTGTTAAGAGTTACAGATTTTCTGGGAGGTTCCAGTCCAGTATAAAAGAGAAGCTCTGTCTATATGTAATAAAATGCACGCAAATACACACATGTATAGATACTTGAGTAACTACCATGCTATTCAATTTTTGGAACACTATTTGTCTCATTTCATTTTTCTCTTGAGATCGAGCTTCTGTGAGATGGATTTGGCATTGCAGAACAGATTAGGTAGCCACAGAAGTGAGCTATCCTTTTCGTTATTGTTTTCAATGGATGACCTGCTGTAGGAATATAGTAAGTGATGCAATTTACAGAAACTAATAACTTACGTTATCACTGGTTATGAAGTCAGAGTTCCAAGCTTGAAAAGTACTTAATCTGCAATTGTTTTGAATTGTTCATCCTTTTTAAAAACTGTTTTCTCAGGCAAGAAAACAAGTAACTACATCCGAAGTTCTCTAAGTTCTAGTGAATAACAACTCAAGGAGGACAATTTAATTGCATAAGTTTAAGATAGATTTAAAAATTTCAAGAAGCCATAATTTTTTTTTTACCCCAAGTGCAATATATTTTATTACCAATGGAAAATGTGCAAAGGAACAAAAAGAACCACATATCTGGATTTTTAATTTTTTTGCACTGTGCAAGAATGGTCAATTTGCCTAAGAGCTAACTTTCCTCAGTAAAACTTGCATATTTTCTTACCCCAAATGACCTTGTGGAAAGTTGTTGATATCACTTTGCATATTTTCTGTAAATACCACTGTAAATGCCACTAACATGCAACATGTGAATGGACTTATTAGTAACCATTTAAGTTATTAGGAATCTGTGTTTGCTATTTAAGAATCTATTAAGCATAAGATTAATAATTCATTTGCAAAGATATAGCAGATACAATTGTCTGAAATTTTATGAATGATTAGATGCTTTTATAGACAAAATAGTTGTCTCAAATTATTGACACAACTCTCTCTTCATGCCTAGGATGGTGGCATAGCTGACTGGCAATTAATATTGGTAAATAAATACAGAGATATGATGTTTATTTAATATGTGTATATATGCAGTCAAAAAGTACATTTCACTCTTAATTTAAAGCAAATAAAAAATAAAACTATTATATTAAGATTGAACTACTTTATTAGAAAGCTACATTGATTAGTGCAAAGATCTCACATACAAATGACATAGTCCTATACATAATTCAGTGATACTTTGTGAGAAAAAAGATACCAGAATTCCTATTAAATGTAGCACAGATACTCTGAACTTAAAAATATAGAAAAATGTATCCAATAATTCAAAGAAGACAAATACTAAGGGCTAATAAATGACCTAAATAAATTTTTTTTTTTTTTTTTTTTTTTTTTTTTTTTTTTTTTTTTTTTTTTGAGACGGAGTCTCGCTCTGTCGCCCAGGCTGGAGTGCAGTGGTGCTATCTCCGCTCACTGCAAGCTCCACCTCCCGGGTTCACGCCATTCTCCTGCCTCAGCCTCTCCGAGTAGCTGGGACTACAGGCGCCCGCCACCACGCCCGGCTAATTTTTTTTTTGTATTTTTAGTAGAGACGGGGTTTCACCGTGGTCTCGATCTCCTGACCTCGTGATCCGCCCGCCTCGGCCTCCCAAAGTGCTGGGATTACAAGCGTGAGCCACCGCGCCCGGCCAATAAATTTTTATGGTAGCAAAAACAAAGCATTTCTAATTGTTCTATCTTGAAAATGTTGAGGACTATCAGCACATAGAATGATTTAGAAAAATTGGTTTTATTGAGGTTGACAGATTAATTACAGATATCAGGGGAAAACTCAGGAGTGCTAATTTGAAATTTTTTTAAGTCAGTGATAAAAAACCTTGGAATTATTTAAAGTTTGACTAGGGTAGTTGTCAGGATCTCTTGAAAAAATATGCTTCTGGGAACATGGTGGTATGAATAAGTATTTCCTTTTCCAACATCTATGATAATAAATAACGATTAAAAACATGCTAGCAGATGGGAATGGACATTTCGGTCTTTAGGGAAAATGAGGTGGATTCTCTATGCATGTAAATTACACGCTAGGAGGTGCCTTTGAAAGTTGCTTTAACTCTTTCAACTCACTGGAAACCACTTCCAGGGTCTTTCCATGTCATGGAACTCCCCAAGCTGCCTGTGAGAATATAACTTGGACATGACATAGGCTCTGAGTTATCCTATTTCATCTAAGAGAACAGAACAAAACAAAAAGAAGCATATATATATATATATGAAACTAAGCATATATGAAAATAAGCATATATATATATGAAACTAATATATAAAACTTATGAACTTTCCTCTAGTTAAGATTTATTTGTTCAGTGATAACTTTATACTACTTTAAAATATTGAACTTTACCCACATCTGATACAATATGAATGCAACTAAAGAGTTCATTACAGGAAAAATGGAGATGAATGATCTCGCAATTTTAAGATCTGTATAAAAATGTTACTCAGGCACCTTTCCCCCAAGAGAAGTCAATGACAGAATGTGTTACCATAAATAATCCAAGTTAAATCAACAGAGTCTCTTTGGATCTATAATTGATGTGAAACAAAGCAGAACAAGGTTGTTGTGGGCAGCAGTGGGGGGCTTCCAGGAGAAAAATGTTGTCACCCATTTTGCCCCATATTTGAAGTATTTCATTTAAAAAAGTCTAAACTCCTCAAAATGACACATTAAAATGAACGTATTTTTATATATTAATATTTTAATCATTTAAAAGATTTATTTAAAAAATTGACTCAACAAAGCTAATAAAATTTGTTTCCCTTTCACCACACAAGACTTTTAAAAAACATTGTGGACTAGTTTTGTTTTTTTCCCTTAAAAGGTTTTCCAAATTGGAATGCTGGCAGCTCTTGCTATCCCTGAGAAAAATAGCAAAGCAAGAATTTTTGTAATTAGAGCTGCTTAAAAATCAGAGTTTACCCACATCGCAGAATAGTCTCATGTTTTAACTAAAATAGCTGTGATATCTGAGCCACACTTGGGGCTAATGAAAAACGAAGGCCACAAGAAAAGTAAGGTATGTCCATTCCAGTTTTAAGCCTGTAAACGGAAGGAGAAAATGACAAACACTTGAAAGGGCATCTTATGGGGAAACTCATTGATAGGTTTTAAATGTTTTCACGATTATTTAACGAGCAGGTTTAGTGAAGTGAAGCAATATCCAGCTTCTCTATAATCCTCAGTCTTTTACTAATAGTCATTAAATGTTCTCATGAACATTGGAAAGCAGAATCCCATTATGTAATAATCTATAATTATCTCTGTTAACAACAGCATTAAAAAGTCATTAGAATAGTTTCTTTGACTCTGAATTTGAAAAATGTGAAAATAACCCAATGGCAAGAATAACTGAAATGGATTAAAATACTAAAACATTGTTTCCAAGGCTCCCAAAGGTAAATAACATATATAGTATTTCTAACGTATGTATGTTTAAACTAGAAGATGTTTAAAGGGTTTTAAAAACAAAGCTTCTGAAATCATTCCTGTGAAAGTATTAATTTTCATGTAGCTACGATTACGCAGTTAAGATTTTTGCTTTTTAAAATGTATTCTACATACCTTGATGATTAAATTTATTATTATTATCAGTGAAGATATTATTTTAACTCTGGCATAGGAAGAGATCACTCCTACATCTTTGGTAATGTTGACATCTCTCTGGATTTATGAATTGTTTGGTGAAACAAATTAGGCCTTTAGCATTCTACATAATTCTGAATAAGTAGTGTTAACAATATTAAAGCATTCTCTTATGAGCCTATTTGCTTTACTTTAATTATAAATTTCCAAGTAATATGTACACTTATGTGTTTAATCCTTTAATATTAATTTTGAGCCCAAATAATTGCATGCCTTCTGTTGCAGTACACTTAGACAAAAATGCTTATTTGTAGTTTTGTTTCTGCCTGTGCAATTTTTTTTTTTTTTTTTTTGAGACAGAGTTTCACTCTTGTTGCCCCGGCTGGAGTGCAATGGCATGATCTCGGCTCACCACAACCTCCGCCTCCCAGGTTCAAGCGATTCTCCTGCCTCAGCCTCCCTAGTAGCTGGGATTATAGGCGTGTGCCACCACGCCTGGCTAATTTTGTGTTTTTAGTAGAGACAGGGTTTCTCCATGTTGGTCAGGCTGGTCTTGAACTCCTGACCTCAGGTGATCTGCCCGCCTCGGCCTCCCAAACTGCTGGGATTACAAGCGTGAGCCACCATGCCCGGCCATAATTTTTAAAGTAAGAATTAATTTAGTCAACATAGAAAAATGTTTTTTCAAGTGTGATAAAGAAGCATTCAGTAAATTTTATTTTTTGACTTTTCAACCAATTGTTAACTTGCATTGCCAAGTCTCAAGATGGCTAATAACTGGTTGTGTTTAATAAATTATCTATTTTAGTTAAATGGATTAACAGGTTGTTTTTCCTTAAACTGACCACTTTTTTTTTTTTTTTGAGATGGAGTCTAGCTCTGTTGCCCAGCTGACTACTTATTTCAATGGCTTAATTAGAATAAATGTTTGCGTGACCAAACTTGCAAATCATGTATTCACAATTCAAAAATTATTTAGTGAGTACTTACTATGTGTCTGATGCTGGGCTAACTCCCAGTGATCCATTAATGGACAAGTCAATTATAGTCTCTGCCTTAAGCTGATTAGGATCCAGTTCCAGTCCCAGCCTGTTCTGCTTGTCATTAGGTAAAATGAAGTTACTAGTTTTCTTTGGTCATCATTGTGATTCTTCATCATTGCATCATTGGGATTATTCTGTTTCTGACCTTTGGTAATGAGGTGGAAATGTAATCATTGTAAAGACTGGCCATAACTTCTCTTTAGGGTGGAAATTATCTTTTTTATGGGAATATACCTTGGTCAGCCCCTTGGGAGTAGAGAGTGACTCTGAGGGAACTTGGATGTTTGAAAAAAACCAGGGCTGTACTGCTCAGTAAGAAACAAGAGGGCAAATTTCTTTATTTCTATGAGGGAGGACGAGTGAAGAAAAACAAGAGTGGAGAAGAAAGAGGAAAGAGGCAGAAACCTTAAAGTTAGTGAGAGATTAGAGGGCTCTCAGGAGAAAGGTTAGACGAAATTCTCTCGTGCTGGGTGGCCGGATGATATTACAGAGCAGGACACAAATGCCAAATGTTCAGTTTGAAGTTTTGTTGGTTGATGCTACTTTTTACATTTCTGCAGTATAAGTATTTCTTCTATCTTACTCAGATCATCCATAAATACTACAACTTTGCGAACACTTCGAGTGAATGGGTTGTTTGTGGAACCCGTGGGCAGGACTGAATTTTACATCTGTTTTTGACTGGTACTAAAATGTGGTACTTGAGGAAACAGGAACCCAGCACCAGATGTGACTGTAAGAACATAAATCTTCTCCACCTCCCAGAATGAATGAATGTGTCAAAGAGAGATTTGGACTTCCACAGAAAGGTGGAAATTATAATTTAACTAACTTTCCTGAGATTTCTAGAAGTCAAGAGACTTGTGTTAATCTAGGTTACTCATGTGCCCTAGAATCTGACAAGTGGTTTTCTTGATTGCTTCTGAGACCTGCATGCCAGGCCTTAGTTCTAGGGTTTATTTTTTAAATTGTCTATACTCTTTGGGACACAAATCCTGTCCTCCCTTTATAATCTTTTTATATCATTCCATTATTCCTGCATTTATTCATCAATTTCTTTACTCAAAGTTATCAAACACTTCCTGAATACGTAACCTATGACTGATGATAGAGTAGCTGATAAAAATACAAAGATGAATAAGACCTAGTCTCTGAAGATGCTCATAGCCTGGTGTAGGAATAAGACATAAATTTAAAACAGTTGCAATAGAAGGCAGTAAGGGCTAGGGTAGAGATTCAGGGAAGATGAAGAACATACAAGAGGAAAACTTGTTTCTGTCTAGTTTTTGATTCTCAACAAGGGTGAACAGCCATTCTAATTTACTCAGGACTATCTCAGATTTATAGCTGAAAATCCTGTGTCCCGAGACACCCCTCAAGCATATGCAAACTCAACTATGACACTTTCCCTACCTATGGAAGTGAACACTTGGTCTTCATATTCAGAATTTTATTTACATTTGGCACAGACAAATAAGAAAGAGTACTTTAAGCAGAAGGAACAACAAGTACAAAGGCACAAAGTTATGGAACAACACACTGTGTTTCAAGAAGACAGAAGAGCTCAGTGTGGCTGGTGTACCGCGTTCTTTTTGAAGATTGATAGAAGACTGCTGTAAACAGGTAAGGGAGGAGCCAGATCATGAAGGTCCTGGTATATCATGCAAGGAAGTTCACATTAGATCCAAAAAGGCTTTAGGGGGCATTGAATGGTTTTAAGCAGAGAACTGATCTAAGTTTTGTTGTAGAAAGATTACTCTGGGAAAGTGTAGTGAATCAATTGGAAGTTGACGAGGACTTTGGCAAGAAAACTGGTAAGCAGGGTATTGTAATATTTGAAGTGAGAGATGATAAAATTCTGAACTAAGAAACTGGTGGTGATGATGGAGAGTAGGAGGCACATTCTACAGATACTTAAGAGGAACAACACCGTAAGTCTGTGCCCCATTGAAGGTGGGGCTGAGAACAGCGAGAGTCAGTCAGGAGGGTTAGGCAGGTCCCTGAGAGAGGTCCAAGAGTTGATGAAGGAGGAACACATTCAGAAAAGAAAAATTAATAGGCAGGAGTGAAGCCATAAATAAGAGATAAGGAGCAGATTAGAAGTGAAGTCAGCTCAGAAACAACTCAAGATAGATGAGGACACTCAGAAGAACTTGAATCAGCAGTTGCATGTTTGTAGTTTATCTTTGTAGAAAGGCATTGTATGTGGGTGTGTCAGTTTGGATTAAACATCCATGTTAGGGATGGACAAATACGTGGAACTGTCATTTTAGGTAAAATTGTACTTTTCCTGTTTCTTTTTTTTTTTCTAAATCCATTTTAAAATTCTGTTTTTAGAGTAAGTACTGATCCTCATTTTTAATAAAAACAAGCTATTGTTACTGATATTGATACTCCCTATGTAAACTACTTAGTTGTGACAGGAGAAGTGTTCACATCTTCTTCTATTGCTATCTATTTATTTGGTACTGACAGCAAAATGGCAGTTTACTCTACAAGGAGCACAGGGAATATTTGTTCTTAAGAGAGAGGCTTAAGGCTCACCACAGTAGAAAGCAGTCAACTGGAAGAAAATTTAAGCCCCATACATATTCAATGTAAAACCTAAATCCTCCAGTTTTACTTTTTCTCATGCCACACAGAAGATCATTTAAAATAAATTATTTTTAAAAATGTATACCTGTAATTCACCTGTTGAATCATTTTCTGAGATCTAATCAAGATGGTCTGTTTTCAAAACAAATGAACTAAAACCTGAATTGTTATCTTGTGTGTTTTCTATGGATTTTTATGCTTATACACATTAAAGACTGGCTTTTATCAACACATTTTCATTTTTCAGCCCAATTTTCACATTGCACAAACTATTCCCTGGGAGTAAATTGAGCTCTTTATTTATTTATTTATTTTAAAAAACACATTCACTTCTTCAGATTACTAGGGTTCAGTTTTCAATATATCAAAGTCATTATTTTTCAAATGATTCACCACAACACTTAATTCACATGATTTTAGCATGTATGATTTAAATCTTATATTTATGTAATCACTTCATTTTAATATGGAGGATCCTGATAAATCAAATCGTCTGTTTCTGCTTGTTATAGCTAGTTATTTCCTTAAGCTAATAGCAGGGGTTTTCCAATTTGGATTGCTAACGAACAATTTGCTTTTGTTTTTGTTTTTGTTTTGCATGTTTGTTTTGCTCTGCATAATAAGAGTTAATTTGCTAAGAAGACTGTCACGACAATTATATAACTATAATACTCACAGTACTGCAAGATCAGGTGAAAAGCCACATTTCAATTTGACATTTTACTTTGAAGAAAGGTGGAACTGTACTCAAAATTTTGTAAATTCTTTAAAAGTTAATATTTGTTGGCATGTTTAATGTTGAGTAGATACCTCCTTACTGGTGAGTTGTCTAACTTGAAACAAAAGCAGGAATTATTTTAAACCAATAGATATGGAAAATATTTTATAAATTAATTTTACATTAAAGCAACTTGTAAATAATTTTTTTTAATCTTTAGAAGATTAGTATCTTTTTTTTGTCTTGCTGCAAATACACAATGGATTAGTAAACAAAGCCCTGGCCCCAGTGACCTCATTGGTAGTAAATTTATATTAATGGACTTTTATTTTCTGGTATCTTTTTTTTCTGGGCACAGGGTTTTTCTTTATATAAAACTGATGATGGCATAAATCTTTGTGAAAAGACATATTAAAATTGGTCCTCTTCAAAATGCTTTGGGTGTTGCATGATAGTCAGTCTGGAAAGAGATTTTATATTCACTATCTTTTACCACAGTGTAATGAAACCTGCCACACAGTTCTGTTGACAATAATAAATGATTAATAATTTTGATACAATATTTTTCCAAAAATTAAATACTGTCTACAAATCCATAAATTCTGTATCAATGTTAACATTTATCTTGACATATAAGATATAATTTTGTACCATAATCAAATCATTAACTGTGTTCTCTCATTTTTCATTCACTAGAATGTCAGGGAAATAAGACACAGTGTTCAATATGGTCATGAATTTAATAAAATAAGAAATGAGACAAAGACAAATGTTTGGTGATCATTTTTATTCCAAATGAAAACATCTGTGATGACTTTATCTTCTTGAATTTCTTTTCAATCATAAACACCTAATTTTTTGCCCTGTTTTTTCACAATTAAAAAACGTAGATTATCATTTTAAAAGATGTGGAGTTGGAATTCTAGACCGTCTTGCCTTAGATTTTCTCTGACTCTTTATCCTAAAACTATTTTTTGGGAAAGATATATTTCTAAAATATTTTCTTGTATCAACATAAAATCACTTTCACTAGGCTAACTCATTTGAAATTATCAAGTTCTATTTTTAAAAACATAAAAATAAAACAAAGCAATAAAAAAAAGTAACCCACCGAAGTTAAAAGCAAAGGCTAAAACTGGCATAGTTAAGCAACAATAAGCTATAAAAAAATGTTAAATCTGTCTTTTTTGTATTTGTACCTTAAGGCCTGGCACATAATAGGTGCTCAATAACAATTGTTCAGTGATTAAATAAATTAAAGTACTTTCTCAGCAAAGGATCTTAAGCAATATTGTATAAAGCATGCATGTGTCATTCATAGTTAGTGAACACCCAACTTTTACTATTACTGCTTTTTGTAATTGAAGCAATCTCCATCTAAAACTCAATAGCTAAGGACCTTGAATAAGTTATTTCACCTCTTTGGTTCATAGTTTCATTGCGTGTAAAGTGGGGGTGATAATTTTGTGTGATTGTAAAGAAAAAAATACCGTAAAGGGAGTCCCTAGTACAGGGCAAATAAAAGCCTGTGTTACCATTAAACTGCTGCAAATACTAATATTAGTAGTAGTACTATTACTGCTGCTACTATTATTATTAGAGTATTATTAAAATATTAGAAGAATGCTGCCCCCTCAATATGTTTGATAACAATTAAGTAGTTGAATTATGTTATTAATGTCAAATAAAATAATGTTAATCATTAAAAATATTGTGAGCAAAATTTTTCAATTACTTTAAAAGTACAAATGTTTTTTCTTTTTAATAGACGGTTGTCATGGGCTGATTTATGTCCCTCACCTCTGTACCCCCAATTTATATGTTGAAGCCCTAGCCCTCAGTAGCTCAGAGTGTCATTGTATTTGGAGATAGGTTCATTAAAGAGGTGATTCATTAAAATGAGATGCTTAAGGTGGACCCTAATTTAATTAGACTGAAGTCCTTTTGAGAAGCAGAAATTTGGACACACAAAAAACCATCAGTGATGCACACTCACAGAGGGAAGAACATATGAGGACACAACAGTAAGGTGGCCATCAGTAAGCCAAGAAGAAAGACATAGGGAGAAACCAACTCTGCTGATACCTTGGTCTTGGACTTCCAGCCTTTAGAATGATGAGAAAATAAATTTATGTTGTTTGAGCCATCCAGTCTATGATATATTTTTATGGCATAAAGCAAACTAATACAATGGTTATTAGATCTAGATAGTATATTTTCAGCAAAATTTGTCTATGTTTGCTACCTTGTTATTATTTTTTCTTTGCCTCATTGTTTCTATGGATTTCTTCAAAATGTTAAGCTCTTTAGGGGAAACTTTACCATGAATAGTTTTAGAAAGCAAGCTTGCATAAATGTCTGAAAAGGAAACATATTATTCACAGGTACATTTTAAAGTTACTTTAATGACTTATACCTTTGTTGCCTACATTATTTGATAAATGGTCTTAAAATCCTTATGAGTCTTAAATAGTAAACCCTGATTTAAAAACTTTATTATTATATAAAATATAAAATTGAAAAAATGTATCTGTTAAAACAATGACTTCAATCCTTCGAAGATTGTTATATCCATATTGACAATGCGTATCTTTTAAAATTTTTACAATACTTGCTATGAAATCTAAAGCACATAAGTGAAATGTGCCACCCACATTCATATATTTCATATATGAATTTGAAAATATGAAAAAAATTTAAAAATATTATAGCAAAAATTTACCTTACTAAAATGGTTTGTCTTATATTTTCACATTTATTTAGAACTATATGACATTTTTATATATCTCATTATAGAATTTGGACAATGTTTTCTATATGGCAAGAGATTCTTACCCATGTGAAATAATTCACATGCCTGAAATTAGAAAAATGAGATAATAGGAGTTCCCTCAAAATGTAGCTACCTTTCATATTCTATCCTAAAATAGTGTTTGTTATTCTCTAGTATCAACTGATAAGCAGTAAGTTAATAAGTATAAAATATTCACAAAATTTTCTGCTATCATGGTCAATTTATTGAATAAATTGATTTAGTCTTCTGTTAGATAATACAGACTTGCTGAATGGATGAATGAAATGAATGAAGCATGGCAACCAAATAAATTCAGTCCAGTTTATTTGATACTATGTTAGTAACCAGGCTTCCAAGACATGATGACTCATTTTCTTTTTTTTTTTTTTTTTTTTTTTTGAGAGGGAGTCTCGCTCTGTTTGCCGAGGCTGGAGTGCAGTGGCATGATCTGGGGTCACTGCAACGTCCGCCTCCTGGGTTCAAGCAATTCTTCCTACCTCAGCCTCCTGAGTAGCTATAATTACAGGTGACCACCACCACACCCAGCTAATTTTTGTATTTTTAGTAGAGATGGGGTTTTGCCATTTTGGCTAGGCTGGTCTCCAACTACTGACCTCAAGTCAAAAAGTCTGCCTCAGCCTCACTTGAAATGGATGAACTCATGAGTCTGTTATGACAGGACATCAGATCTAACCAAATTCTTGCCACTTTATATTGACTATAGATAGATCTATTTGTATCTGCCTGTTATGCAACATTCAAAATCTCATCTAATTTCATAATAAGATGAAGTCCTGAGCTTGCTCATTAAAATGTCTAAAATGTTTTTTCTGCTTTAAGATAAAGAATAATTTTTTTTCCTTTCTTTCTTTCTTTCTTTTTTTGGGGGTGAGGGAATGTCATTAATGTATCTTGAGATACTAGTATCAGTTCTTTTATATAGCCAAAAACCTATCTCCCCAAAAAAGAAGGAAACTACTGTCCCTAAATTGAAGATGTATGCTTATGCAATTGACTTGAATCTGTTGGAAAAAATGAGTATATCATTTTATAAAAAAGTTAAATCATTGATGTCAGATGTCAGAGCTTACAATAATCAGAATGCATAGCGTTGTATACAGCTTCATGATGCTAAAATTATTTGTGCAAGCATCTTGAGAGTGAGAGAAAGAAAGAAAATGAATTTATCACCGAATACAGAAAACATATCACCCCTTTTTACCAGCTGTGACCCACGCCCTGCAGCCATATGTTATGATTCCGTACCAAGCAATTTCAAGGAGATGCTCTAGGAGGATATTTACGGGAGGACTTTCCTGCTCTTCTGGATCACTATTTCACCTTTTGCTGTGCCAAGTCCAAATCAAAATGACTGATATTCCAAGAGGTATATAAAAATCAAATTCATCAAGAAACCAAGCATTCACTAAAGGCTGGTATTAATTTGGAAGTCTGCATTTTTACATGTGAGTTATATAACCAAATCTTCATTGAAACATTGTGGTTCACTTTGCCAGTCCTAGTTTTAGAATATGAAAGCTAAAATTAAGTAGAGAACAAAGTGTTTAACATTTCACAAGCTTGAAGAGGAACGATGGTATTTACTGACATCAAACTTCAAAAAATTATTTCTAGGACTGGAATATTGGCCTCCTTTTTTTTACACTAAAGTTACCATTTTAATGTGAAAGACTGAACAGACTAAATGTTTTTTAAAGTAATTTATTTTTACAATATTTTCACATAGACAGTTCAACTTGAAACTGCACTGAGATTGTCATACATTGGAAACAAAATTTAATTTTCAGATCAACCTTTAGTGTGTCTTTTGAAAAGTTGTGTATAATGTAAACTTCTAAGATGCTCTTGCCAAAAATGAATTTTTATATCCTGTCATTCAAATTATGCATGAGGTTTACTAAAAGCTCCATCTGAATTGTGAGAAACTGTTTCCTAAATGTGTATGTGTACACACAGACACACATTCGTGTGCACATATATCAGAAAAACATGTCTTATATTATTTCTATAACAAGTTCTCCATTCTGCTACCATTATCTGTAAGTTTCTGTGATTGCAGTAGTTTATAAAAGGACTTATCTTTCCTGTTAAAGCAAGAAGCATCCAAAACTCAGAATGTGGATGCTCAAAGTCTAGTTGAAAATAAATATCATTATTCATATTTTGATTTTATGCACAACTGTGGTCTTCCTTTCTCTGTTGTTAGCAGAGCTGTCTTCTCTTTTTAGTGAAAGCAAAACAAAGAGCAGATTGGAGATTCATTTATGGTGAGGGTTAATGTTAGTTAACATTCAATCTTTAGTTATAATAAGCATGTACATGTGTGGGTGTTTTATGTACGTGTATGTTCAATTTCTTCTACCAATATGGTTAACCATGGATTTAAATAGTTTCCAAGTCTTTCCTTCATTAAAGTTTCTTTAATGAAAAGGAATAGATTGAGAACAGCAACATTAGCAAAGGTGACATTTGCTCGATGTTAATATGGTATGAATAACAAAAGTCATCATGTCACCAGGTTGGATGTGGTGCCTCATGCCTGTAATCTCAGCACTTTGGGAGGCTGGGCATGGTGGCGGGTGCCTGTAATCCCAGCTACTCAGGAGGCTAAGGCAGGAGAATCATTTGAACCCCGGAGGCAGAGGTTGCAGTGAGCCGAGATCGCGCCACTGCCCTCCAGCCTGGGCGACAGAGTGAGACTCTTGTTACAAAAAAAAAAAAAAAATGTCCTCAGTAGAACCTGTGTGTGAAATACCAGGATTGCCTGTGAGGAGGCATATGAACAAACTTTCTCCTGTTTTTGTTTTGTTTTGTTTTTCTCCTAGAGCATCAAGAAAATTCTACATTAAGACTATTCCTCTAAATTTAAATGCACTCAATATTCAAGCAAGCCTCAAAGATGTCTTTTAACTTTCACCCTCAGCGTTTGTCTTGCCATACTGCAAGAACAATCTCCACATGTTCATCCACGAGGCACAGCGGCAGCAGACCGTACATTTTAATGGGACCATTTTCTTAAAATGTCAGTAGTATACCTTGGCTTGCATATAAAAATATATTCTGATAATTTAAATATTTTCAACAAAAACCTCTTGCTTTTGAACACACTTAGGTTCCCAACTCCCACAAATACTTTTTCCTTCTCTCAAATTTCAGGCAACAAGAGTGCCAGAAGATGTGGAATTTGTATAACCCCAAACTGTGTTTTCCTAACTAATCTTGGCAAGCTTAAAACCCTGGAAAGTCACAATTCACTTCCCAGGCGATCATCCTGGACAGCTCAACAGCAGAAAAGCAGAACAGGATATCCAGCTATTGAACCGGGCCGCCGGCCCAGGTGGCCAGCCTTGCAGCTGTGGAGATTGCCTACCAGGAGGGCCGCATGGGCTGCAGGAAGACACGTTCCTTTCCTCTGTCTGTTGTGAGCTGGAGAGGAAAGTACAGTCTGCACTCCCTAAACACTGCCTGCCAACACAGCACTTTTCAGCAAAGGTGAAAAGAGAGTATGTCTCTAACAATAAATGTCACAAGAGGAACATATCATTTATGAGATTCAAGAGGCCCCAACTCAAGCAAATAGTTGGCAGTAGAAAAACAGCTTCAATTTTATTATTGTGCTGAATGAGACATAGCTTCACAGATGTGAGACCATTTAAGACCAATTGTTTTTGTACCTAAAGTTACTTAAGTATATAGGATGAAAGAAATAATGGGTTAGGGGGCTAGGGTTAGATTCTCTGGTCTTGTGCTAAGAGTTCCATGACAGGAATTTTTATTGTTATTAGTGACAAGGTCTTCCTCCCGATGCCATTCTTCTATTTTTGTATTTTCCTTTGTTTGTTTTTTTAAGAATGAATTATTTTCATTTAAGTTATGAAATCCTCATAACATCCTCCCTCAGAAGTCTGTTTATATTTATGAAATAACCCTAATTTATATTTATGAAATAATTCTCAAATAAATAAATAAGAAAGAGAAGCAGGAAGAATGATAGAAAATGTGTATTTCCAAAATTGATAAAGCAATCTATTTGCTTGTCATTGTAAATCAATACAAAACAAATAAATTTTTTAAAAATTACTACTAATCACAGATTCGAGAAAAAAATAATTGCATTCTTTAAATCTAGGAAACTTTTATTCTAGTTCATAAAACAAGATGTGAAGAAACAGTGTTTTATATGTAATTGTATATCCAATTGGCAAGGTAGTATATGTGTTCATTTTCTTCTACAACTGAGTCTCAATAAAAGCATATATATGATAAAAAGATGATAATGGACAAGTAGATAATAGGTAGATGGCAGATATAACAGATAATAGATGCTAAGTCTACACAGCTGAGGAATCAGATCTAAAATTATACCATCAGTTTAGTTGCAATTTTGTGCCTATATAATTTTTTAGAAGCCTAAACATTAAAATTTAATACTCCTGTTATCCTACAAGAATATTAACATTTGAATTACTGTAAAAAATATTCTAAAATAGTCAAACCAATTTACAATTGCAATATACAACCAAGATCACCCACATGAAGACAAAATTAATAAAAGTGCATCAGAGACTTTCATTAACTTAAATAACCAATAATATTATTGTTTTCCTAAAGATAAAAAAGTTTCATTTTAAGAATAAATGTCAAATTCTTTTCAATTTGCTGTATAAGAATTACTAGCTGGCAAAATTAGTCAATCCACTGTTGGGGAACAATGTTGTTGGTGAACAGTGGTCAACCAGTCTATACTTTGGGGAACATAAGCAGGATTGGTCATCAAAATGAGAGAATCTGACCTACTTTACTATCGTCTACGGGATGTCTTTCATTTTGATTTAGGTTTCTCCTTTTAGTAAACAGATGACTTTTTAGTGAGGAAAAAACCCTGTTCTTTTCATCTCAATAGCCTTCTTATAAATTGATGAAGAAGCTCATCAATAAAGAAAACTTGGTACCCACTAGCGTTCACGTAAGTTGTATCAATTCTTAACTAGATTTTGCCTACGAGCTAATTTTTCAGACATGAAATTGCTTGGAAATCCAGAAGGATTTTCTTTTTCATCTGGGGGCAATCTGGTAGCAATTTCATATCCCTTACTAAATTTGAGAGTTTCTCTGTGTGTGCATAAGTGCATGTGTATTTATGTAGGTGTGTGTACTAGACTTTTTCTTTTTTTAGTTTATTTTTTAATTACAGATTCTCAACTCAAAATATTAGAAATTTAGTGAAGCATAAGAAAACCACTACTCAAAAAATCATTGTCAATACGTTAGTAAGTATATATTCAGAATTTTCTATGAACAAGCTCATTTTAAAAAAATCTAAAAAAAGAGGCATAGGCGTACACACTGTTTGAGTATCTTTATTGTCTTGTTCATTACATCGTGACTATGTTTTCTATCAACCCATATACATTTGAAGTATGGTAATAAAATCTGCATGGCATTCCGTTACATAAATGCACTCTAACCTATTTAACTAATCCCTACTCTGAGACATTTACTGTGCTTCTGACTTTCTCCCATTCTAAAAGATGCCTCAATTAATATTTTATCAAATCTGTGTTAAAACTGTAATAAATTTTTGCTAGTGGAATTGCTAAGCCAAAGTCATTGTCTACTTTTAAAGCTTCTTATTAATATATCCAAATTCTGCTCTTTAAAAGTTTGTATCAGTTTACTCTCCTATGAGTAGTATATATTAACACTTGTTTTCTCACATATCCACCGTCACTGGGAGCACTACTTGTATTTTTTTTCATATTCACGGGCACTGGATACTATTAAAAAATAAAAAATTGGGGTCAATTATTTTGTTCAAATGTGTTATCTCATTATTTGTTTTTATTTGCATTTCTTTTAATTTTATCAATTTCTTTATTAGCCATTTTAATTTTTTTTGCTTACTTTCCTATTATATACATTCTGTACATTTTCTTATCTTCTGTACTTTATTAGCAATATTTGGTTTTGATATATGAAAACAACCATTTGTTACAAATGAAACAAATAATTTTTTTTCAGATGGCTGTTTACAAAATAGTCTTTCAGTAGGAGGATGACTCTGGAGTTAGGAAAACTTGGGTTTCAAATCTGAATTATCTCATTTACAAGCTATGTGACTTTAGACAAGCTACTAGAGCTCACTAAAACTCAGCTTTAACATAATATAAAATAGGGATGGTAAACCTGTTTTGGACATAAATACTAAATAGGCCTAGGAAATAGCAAGTACAAAATTAATGATAGTTGTTATTATTTTAATTGTTTGTAATGTTTTAGACATTTGAACACTGTTTGAATGTTATAAAACCAAATCTCTATCTTTATAGCTTCTTAGAGTTAAAGTAGGAAAGTTGTTGAAACAGTCTGAGTTGGAAACCTGGCTCCAGTTTTTAGTAGTTGTTTGATTTTAGGCAAGTTACTTAACCTTTCTTAGCCTCAGCTTTCTTATCTGAAAAATAGGTGGATATTAATACTTGTGTTATAAAGGCATTGAGACAATAAAATAAGGTACTGCTTATCAAGCATCTAACACAGTGCTTGGCATTTGAAACATTCTCAGTAAACACCAGCTTTTATAACTATGAGGGTGATCATTATCTTTCTGCCTTTAATTGCTCTTGCATTGACTAAGGTTTTCTTAATCACTCAAGTGGCATGAGAGGATTCCTCTAGACCTCACAATATAATCGAGCAAATTATCTTAGGCTTTCTTGGTTGCGTTCCTATGCTGGGGGCTCCTATGGAGTCCCTCAGTCTGGTAAGAAAAGATTTTTCTGGGAAATATCACTGATTGGGTAGGAAATCTTGAGAAATATGCTAATGTATCTTAATGATGCTGTGTTTGATAGCTGATATCTCAACAGCTACTTTCATATTTAGCCTAACTGAAATGTGAGGTTTCTTTTCACTCAGCATTTGGTAATCTCCAAAAAAAAAGGCATATTGTAACAAAAGTGATCTCAAAAATTTGAATCCTAAAAAATAAAAAAAAACCACGTTTACTTCTGATATTTATTTACTTTGATATTTTATTTACTTCTGTCTATATGTATTTGACTCCACATAGACAGGATTCATCCCAGCTCCTGGGAAGGGATAAAACCTTATAATGATGGAAGTGTGTTCCTGAGTAGGCATAAGGAAAAACAGTCGCTTTCTAGTTAGCTAATGTGGCCCAGTCATAGATGACATTATCTTTGCATTCAGAAAATAAGATTCTCAAACAACACACTTGTTTCCAGTTTGCTAACTGGAATAAGGTGCAAGTGATTGCTTGGATGTTGGAACAGTGAATGTGCGTGTATGGGCTCCTATCCACTGGTAGATACAACTTTTCTGTATCTCAATACGACCACAAAGCAGGATTTTTTTTTGTTTGTTTTCTTTCTCCCTCTGGAGGACCCAGCAAAATGGCTTCCTAAATCACATGCATTCTCTTTCTGCAGTTTAATTGGTCTTTGGAACAAAAAGTTTGGAAGTCAGGATAACTCCTTAATATTCAAATCCTGTTGAGATTTTTTTTCCTGTGAAGCCGACCTTCATTTTCATGGAATACTGTTCCTATATAGCTCACTTTTCTTCATCTTCCTTTGGCTGGGTTCTCATGGATTGCTTTTGCTGTATATTTTGAATTGGTTCCCAGTTGTACTAGGTACTCAGGCTCTAGAGCTGATACTTTTATCCTCTGACTATAGAACTTTCCATCAGTCAGTCATGAATTTATGCAGAGGAGCTTGGAAGCCTCCCACGCAAGTCTGACAGTTTTAGAAGTAATCCCATTCTCACTGATCTGTCATACTTGAGCTAGCCCATGGTCTTCTTCCTGCTGATGTCTCCTAAGCTTATTACTCTCAGCAGTGTCATATGAGACTTTACTGTCTCATGTTTTTATCCACTGTATTTTAACCAGAAGGTGTGATCCTTTCATCAAACCATAATTCTTGCTTATATTGAAATGCATGTAGATTTCAATATCAGCCTTCTGGATTTAGGATTCACAGCCACTTCTCATTGCATGGGGGTGAGGAGGAAGAAATGAAAACATCCATGTCTAGACACAATTATCATTGCCCAGATTCCTTATGTTTTACATTTTTTCTCAGCGAGATATCCATTTTCTATTTGCAGAAATAAATACCAAGCATAAAGAATTTGTAGAAATTACAGATCATATTCTATAGTTTTTATTAATATAAATGTCTTATCATATATTACTGTTGAAGAGGGTTCTAAGTGCTATGCAGTGTTTACTATCTAACACCATTAAACTCGAGTCAGATTCCTTTGTGCTGCTCCTCACTATTTGGGAAAATAATGCAAAAATCTTTGAAGTAAGTGCCATTTATGTGAAGAAATAATTTGGAAAGGAAATATTCCTTTACAATATTTAATTTTATCAAATAATGTAGGGGGAAAATAGAGCTTGACTTTCCCTTTATGAAGAAAAATACTATCCTTTGAGGAAAAAAAAATCCTCTTATTTTGTAAAGTAGTTCCAAGAGACAGCTGGCATATTCAAGATATAACAACCACTCTAGAGAGCAATGAATACAAACACACACAAGAAAATCTGTCACTCAATGGCTAATACTCGTAAACTATCAACAGAGAAGTGAAGTTCATAATTCAGACAGAAAACCTATTTGCTCAGTGTCTTGCTGATAAAACATGCAACACAAGCAAATTATTAAAAACCTAATTGTAGGAGCTCTATGGAGAACTCTGCTTCTGTCCCCATAATCCCATTATTCAATTAAGCAATACTACAGGTAGAACAGGGGACACAATAATTATCACCAACAACGTTGCCATTCATGCCTCTACCGTAGGCCAAACTTCCCTCAGATTTTTGTGGAAGGTATTTGTATGTCATAAATAAATAAAAAGTCAAGACACAGATAAATTACATCTATTATCTTTTCCAAGGATGATACAAAGAAAATGTCAAATCTAAGCTGAAACTCTTAGCTGAGTTGGTAAAGATATACTTTTATGTCTTTCCTTATTATAAATATTTGGCTCATCATTTTCCTCATGGTACTGACAAATTAAATTTATATCATTGTCATCAGTTCACATCCACTTTGCATGCACTGGAGGCTTGGCATTGTGATTAGCCGAATCATTATCAAAAGAGTTACTTAACTCAATATCAAATGGAACTGACTCAATAGCTAGAGAGCAAACCTACCTCATCACAAGCCATTAAAATACAAAAGGGAGTTCGAGACCAGCCTGACCAACATGGAGAAACCCCGTCTCTACTTACAAAAAAATACAAAATTAGCTGGGCGTGGTGGCGCATGCCTGTAATCCCAGCTACTCCGGAGGCTGAAGCAGGAGAATGGCTTGAATCCAGGAGGCAGAGGTTGCTGTGAGCCAAGATCGCGCCATTGCGCTCCAGCCTGGGCAACAAGAGTGAAACTATATCTCAAAAAAAAAAAAAAAAAAAATTTCATTGCATATTTGATTTGCTTTATCCCAATATACACATCACCAAAATTTGTTAAAGAAATACTAATGGTTGAACATTAAAACTTTTATTCTGTGTTATTAATATTACAAGATCCTTTCCAAGGGATGCCAAAAGCACAGATTTCAAATATCCAATGATGTTTCTTATTGTGTTTAAGTCAAGTGTACCACCTGCATTTTAGGTGAATTGAAGATAAAGATAAAAATCATCCCTTTAACTGATTGTAATGTAGCATTTAAATGAATGGATAACTAAATTCTGTCTTCTTTCACTAATCTGGTAACTCAGGTAAAGGTGCTCCCATTAAAATGCACAATTTTATAATATGGCATTTGCAAAGATTAGAGGAAGTCTATGGTCCCTTTAATCTTGGGGATTCTGATTCATAGCAGTATTTTCTAACATGGTATATGTGTAGTATTTTTGATGAGAGGAGTGGCTGCCTTGCTTATCTGTCTGTGTGTGATCTTTTGCCTTAGGCCCCCAAGAAGTTCTGTTACAAGAAGGAAAAATTCCAGAAGTCAGGCTTCAGAACACTCAGCTATGGCTGTTGCTTGACTCATTCCATCCTCATGCCCAGTTCAGTCTCTACTCATGCCTTGTACAAGGGAATGACATTTTGTTCTCAGGTGCTGGTATTCATCAAGGAAGGAGCACATACACTTGGGAAAGGCCCAGAGAAACTAAGGCTGATATGAACACACAGACTTTTATATGAATTATAAATAATGCGAAGTTAGTTTGAGACTCTTCTAGTAAAAATATAAAGGTGGTCGTCATTATAAAAGGCCAAAATAAATTTCAAACATGAAAGCCAGATGACGATTTGAAGAGGTTCTACGCTCTAAAACGATCATGTCCCCGCCTCCCCACTCATCCATAGTATAAATTTAGAATAAAAGCAATACTGAAACATAAAATAAGTATCAGGAGATCCAACAAAGTTTTGATTTTCTTAACATATTTTTAATGTCGACATGAAAGCCTTTGCCATGTTCTGCCAAAATATTTCTGAAGTCATACCTTGCTGGTATCTGCAAGCAAGCCTAATCTATTGATTAGACATCTAGGCAGGATAGTAGTTATCAGTTTATTTTCTCTATGGACATCTTGAGCAACTGAGTAGTCTTAATCATAACACTTCATCTGCTAAGTCCTCAGTTTCTTTACCTATGAAAGAACAGGACTGCATATAGGTTGCCTTGTTAACCTATATTATAAGGAATTGCCAGGAAAATAAGAAAGTACAGTGTTCAGTGTTGTTTCCTTTTCATAGATGAAGAAGTTTATTCAGAATTCTAATGCATCATTTGTGATACTCTTCAAAAGAAGCATAAAATGTTGAAATGGCAAGTGAAAAATTTCTGGCTAAATTTTCCTGGTATTTGTGCCACTTCTACCACATACAATCACTACAATCCAGCTCCTTTGTAGTTCTCAATAGAGAATTTTATGTGACAAACACATTTTTTAAATATCAAGGAACATATGGAAAAGTTGGCTATTTATTTTTTCATAATGGCATCTTGTCATTCTCAAGTATGAATGAACTACTAAACAATGACAACACAATATTTACTATACATATTGTCCCTTTTCTGCTTGGTAGATAACATAAACACATGGGTAACATTATTACTAATCCCACACCAGTATTTCTTTACCTCGAAAAAATCCCATACTAGTGATAGAAACTAGATCTGGCAAATACTGAGTTAATTTTACTATCACAAAAAGTTCATCTGGATAATTGATGATTTTTCACAATGCTTATTATTTAAATCTCCACTGTATTATTTCCCACCACTATTGGAGGTAAGGAATATTTATTGGCTTATTCTTTTTTAACAGAAATTATGAAGGATAATGAATCCAACTCTACTTTGATAGTACAGCCTGTAAGGAAGATTGCTAAATTACCAGGTCAAGGATCTCATAATCAAAGCTGGGAGTTGAAAGGGGCATTAATAATTACCTAGACATGGAAATGAAAACTCAAATACCTATCAGAGCCAGATGGATAATGTAAAGTAGCACATTTCAGCTTGTATTTCCACCTAATGTGTACAGTAGCTATGTAGCTTTAGACAATGGCTGCCATTGCAATAATGCAAGCTGGGGTTGCCATTTTTCAAGAGAAGCCGAAATGTTTATTTTCATGTGAAATCTTTCTATCATACATTATCTCACTCTTGTTTGGTGCAAGTCATTTTGTTTCTTCAACTGTAAAATTATCACCTCCTTGAAAATAGAAACCAAGACTATCATTCTACATCTTCAAAAAGCATTAGCTGAGAGCAATAAAGAAAACACTTAGTGAATGTTGTTGATTCACTGACAGACACACTAATTGGCATGTATGTTTTTCAGGGCAGAGTAGGCTGCTCTCTATAGAGTTAATATTCAAAACTGTAAAAATACAGGCTCTTAGGATTGAAAGAATATCCAAGAATCTAAGGATAGAAGAGTGTGGCCATGGGGGAAAGCAGCTGTGTTGGCAGCAATAAGATGATATATTTTTGAGCAAAACCTTAATCTGAGGACAGAAAGGAGCCATTAATCATCTTGGAAATATATACACATATAATGGAGAAATATTAAGTTCATATCAAAAGACAGATTATTATTAAATTTAACTTTTTCACTATTAATAACTACTTGGCATTTCACAGGGAAAAAAGTGACATTGAACATCTAATCACAAATTTAAAGTTATATTTAAAAAAAATTTAACCCTGTCTCGCAGCTGGTTACATCATGTGAAAAAATAAAATGAAGTATCTAGAGGAGCATTTTCCTAATAGAAATAGAAAATGAGTCACTTTTGTAATTTTAAATTTTAGCAGCCACATTTTTTAAAAAGTAGAATGAAACAGGTAAGATTAATTTTAATAATAAATTTTATTGAACACAGTGTGCCCAAAATATCCTTCACCATGTAATCATTATAAAAATTGCATACAAGATATTATACATTTTTGTACTGTCTTTGAAATATTTACTGCATATCTCACTTTGAACAAGACACATTTCAAATACTCAAAACTGCATCTGCAGCACAGACATAGAGGAAAACTATGCTTTCTCCATACATGCTAGATGAAATCCAATACTGACAATATTATCTCCATAAATGATAACTGTCTTAAGAAAAAGTGGCTCACATTTTTGGGAAAATGGTGACAAGAATGACTTCGGTAGCTCAAAACTGGGCTTTTCCTTGTTTGAAATGCTGTAAAAGTCAGTAACAGAATTTCTCCTTCCAGTATTTGTCCTCTTTTAGTGAATTATAAGTCAAACATGAACTCACAAAATAGTTCAAGTCACAAATGTTTTCTTAGAAAGCCACTGTATCTTCTTTCAATCATATGATGGTGGTTATGAATTACTGTCTATTCCTTCCCAGGGGGAGTTCATCCTATTTCAGAAGGCTTTGCTTACCTTATAAATTGTCTTTTAGGAAAGCCAATATAGTAAGTAAATTCCAAATGTATAGTCACAGAAACAGTTAAACTTTGTATTCTTATCTACATCTTAAAAGGTCTATCTTCTTCCTGAAAATTAGCACATTTGTAGTAATTTATGTTTACATGTTACAAACCTGGATTGCTACTCTCCTAATTCAAAGTGAACAAGACTGCTACACTTAATACATATTTGTTGCAATAAGAAAATAAATAATTGAACTTAGTGTTTTTATATTATTGAAATTACTTTTTCTCATATCTGCAGACTCAAGTGTATTCTCATTCTGATAACATGAGGGAAAGGAGCAAATGCACATATTTCTTTTCTACTTCTTTGCCTAATTTTGGACAATCCATTTGCAAATGAAATGTTAATCTTGAAAATACTGGCATTTTACATTTTAGTACAGCAATTGTGAGGTGTGAGCTGTCTGTGTGTGTGCGTGCACGTGCCTTTGGGTGTGTGTTGTTTTTGTGTTTTCACACTCCTTAGGTTTGTTGAAGCCAGAATTAAAGGAAAGAGGCATGTGAAAAAGAAAGGGAGGTATTGAGGAAATGAGGTGTGAAATCCTGTGTTAAAAATGAGGACTATAGGCTTATTTTGTGACTTAAGATAGAAAGAATAATTTCATCAAGAGCACAACATAGACCTTCAGGAGTGCTTATCAAGGCTCTTCAGAGAGGAAGCGGCCATTTTTTGTTTTTGCAAAACAAACAAACAGTGCCTGTTTTTGCATCCCTGACCTAAGATCTCTCCCACTGTATCTCTCTGTTTTTCAAACCTCCTCCCTAGATCCAGTAGCAGGTGTCAGGGAACTGAAAACAAAATGTTTAAACTAAGGAGTCCCTGTCCCATTTAAGAAGCTCTGCTACCCTTTGAGTTCTTGGAGAGGCACTGGCTGAGGTCAGCAACATCATCCTACGAAGCGACAATGGCCAACTGGCAGACAAGCCCCAAAGTCATGGAGAGTATAAAGAGTGAAATATATTTTTAGTCATTTTTGTTGAAGTTTAATATTTTGCATTTGTTTATAGAGATTAAATCCTGTCAAATAAAAGTTTCCATCTGGATAAAAGGAAACCAAAAATAGAAGTGCAAGTTCTATAACTGGAATATTTGAAGCTGGGAGAAAAGATAATCCCCGACCTGTTTGGGGGCAGGGATTTTGCAATCAGGAGTCTATCCATTTTTCAAACCCTGAGGCCTGTTAGAAACAACTTCTTCCTTAGGCTGTACAGTTTCATCTCCTCTCTTTGAATCACTCAACCCCAGCAAAGAAAAGCTGCAAACCAAATTTAGGCATTACACAATCTAAATGCACAGGCTGGGCCCACAGGTACATAATTAGGTGCATTCTGTATGTTCATATAAGGTTCCTGAGTCTGCTTTATTTTAATGTGGTGATTCTTGTTCAGTTTGTAGAACCTTTTGAGAATTGAGTCATTTGGGTTGTAGCCTTGTATGGAGTTGCAGGCAGCATGTGTTTGCCCCTATGGGAATGGCAAGTATGAAGGAAAGGGAAAAGGCCTGTACAATACAAATCTATGATTACAACTAAACTCATTTTTTAAGTGACGATTCATTTGAGAGGGCCTACTAAATACTGACATATCTCCTCAAATACAAAATAAATCATAATTACCTTCATTACAGGAATAGATCCCATCAACACAGTCTCCTAAAGAATGATGAAAGTCTTCCTCTGTCCTCCTTCAGTCTCTGACCCTGATGCACAATGCATGCACATACACAACACACACATTCATATTATCACAAAAGTACACACACAGCACATGCAATCACATACACAAACACATACACACATGTTATATAAACACACAGAAACATACGCTGTTTTATATGAGCATTTGGCCCTGTTTTTTCTAATAGTTGTTTCTTTTTCAGGAAAACAGCTTCATCATTTTCTACACTTATTAGGCAATTTACTCATCTTTCTAAGACTATATTCCCATGTAAAATAAGAATAACAATCATAATCCTATATAGCACTATTATGAGAATTCAATAAAGTAAAGCAAACTTGGAAAAGTCCTCGGTATATGATAAGGAATCAGTAATGCTGGAAATTGTTGATATATATTTTTTACCCTGAAACGATGGTTGTCCTTCTGAAACACTTCTATTTCATTTCTGAAAAGCAACGGAGGAATAATATCCTGATCACAAGGCACAACTTACCCTGGTAATTATTGCATGGATTTTATTTTTGTATTATACATTTATAGAAAATTCTTCAGAAATCTTTCCTATCTCTATAGTTAATGTGATAATCTGGTCTTAATTCTGTTTCCAGTTAAAAAAGCCATGGGTGGACTGGTAGTGAGTTGTCCTCTGATAAATATACATGCATACCTCGGAGATATTGTGAGTTTGGCTCAGAACCACTGCAATAAAATGAATATTGCCATAAAGCTAGTCACACATGTTTTTTGGTTTCCTAATGCATATAAAAGTTATGTTTAAACTATACTGCACAATAGCATTATGTCTTTAAAAAGTACATACCTTAATTTAAAAATATCTTCTTGATAAAAAATGTTAATGACCATCTGAGTCTTCAGCAAGTCCTAAACTTTTCATTGCTGGAAGGTCTTATCTCTGTGTTGATGGTTGCTCACTGACAAGGAGGTGATTGTGGCAATTTCTAAAAGTAAGACTACAATGAACTTTGCTGCATTAATTGACTCTTCCTTGCACAAAAGAGTTCTCTGTGGAATATGATGCTGTTTGTCAGTATTTTACCCACTTCTATAGTTTGAATGTTTGTCTCCTCTTAATTGCGTGTTGAAATGTGATCCCCAGTGTTGGAGATGGGGTCTGGTGGGAGGTGTTTGGCTCATGGGGGCAGATCCCTCATGAATGGCTTGATGCCATCCTCACAGTAATGAGTGTGTTCTTGCTCTGTTAGTTCATATGAGAGCTGATTATCTAAAATAACCTGGCATCTCTCTCTTGTTCCCCCCTTTCACCATGTGGCATGTGTGCTCCCTGTTTGCCTTCCACCATGAGTAAAAGCTTTCTGAGGCTTCACCAGAAGTAGTGTAGATGCTTATACAGCCTGCATGAACCACGAGCCGTGCTTATACAGCCTGCAGAACCATGAGCCAAATAAATCTCTTTTCTTTATGAATTACCCAGCCTCAGGTATTCCTTTATAGCAACATAAAACTGACTAATACACTGATGCTAGAACTTCTTTCAAAATTGAAATAAATCCTCTCAAACTCTGTCACTGCTTTATCAAATAAGTTATGTAATACCCTAAATCTTTTGTTGTCCTTTTAACAATGCTCGTACCATTCTTGCCAGTATATTCCATTTCAAGAAACCACTCTCTTTGCTCAGTAAGAATTGAGCAACTGGGCTGCGGGGCCGGGGAAGAGGAGAGATCATGGCGGCTGCGCTGTTCGTGCTGCTGGGATTCGCGCTGCTGGGCGCCCACGGAGTCTCCGGGGCTGCCGGCACAGTCTTCACTTCTGTAGAAAACACTGGCGCCAAGACACTCCTCACCTGCTTCTTGAATGACAGCGCCACAGAGGTCACCGGGCACCGCTGGCTGAAAGGGGACGTGGTGCTGAAGGAGGACACGCTGCCCGACCAGAAAACGGACTTCGAGGTGGACTCGGACGACCGCTGGGGAGAGTACTCCTGCGTCTTCCTCCCCGAGCCCACACGCAGGGCCGACATCCAGCTCCACAGTCCTCCCAGAGTGAAGGCTGTGAAGTCGTCAGAACACATCAACGAGGGGGAGACGGCCGTGCTGGCCTGCAAGTCGGAGTCTGTGCCCCCCGTCACCGACTGGGTCTGGCACAAGATCACTGACTCTGGGGACCAGCTTATTGGGAACCAGAGCAGGTTCTTCGTGAGTTCCTCGCAGGGCCGGTCAGAGCTACACATTGAGAACCTGAACATGGAGGCCGACCCCGGCCAGTACAGGTGCAACGGCACCAGCTCCGAGGGCACCGACCAGGCCGTCATCACGCTCCGCGTGCGCAGCCACCTGGCCGCCCTCTGGCCCTTCCTGGGCATCGTGGCTGAGGTGCTGGTGCTGGTCACCATCATCTTCATCTATGAGAAGCGCCGGAAGCCTGAGGACGTCCTGGACGATGACGACGCCGGCTCTGCACCCCTGAAGAGCAGTGGGCAGCACCAAAACGACAAAGGCAAGAACGTCCGCCAGAGGAACTCCTCCTAGCCAGGTGGCCCGAGGACGCTCCCTGCTCCCGCGTCTGCTCCTCCGTGGAGTCCACTCCCAGTGCTTGCAAGATTCCATGTTCTCGCCTCTGAAAGAAAACCCGCCCCGTAGATTCCCATCATGCGCTTTCTTTTTTAAAAAAGTTGGGTTTTCTCCATTCAGGATTCTGTTCCTTAGGTTTTTTCCTTCCGAAGTGTTTCACCAGAGCTCGGGAGCTGCTGCGCCGCGGCCCCGTCTGTGGCTTTCTGCCTCTGGGTCTGAGTCATGGCGGGGTGGGCGGCGCAGCCTTCTCCACCGGCCGGAGTCAGTGCCAGGTCCCTGCCCTTTGCGGAAGGTCACAGGTCATACGAGGGGCCCAGCATGCTGCCTGTCTGAAGCCAATGCTGTCTGGTTGCGCCATTTTTGCGCTTTTATTTTTAATTTTATGAAGGCCACAGGTCTGTGTTTGACTCAGCCTCAGGGACGACTCTGACCTCTTGGCCACAGAGGACTCACCTGCCCACACTGAGGGCGACCCCGTCACGGCCTCAAGTAACTCCCAAGCCCCCTCCTCGTCTGTGCATCCGGGGGCAGCTCTGGAGGAGGTTTGCTGGGGAACTGGCGCCGTCGCCGGGACTCCAGAACCGCAGAAGCCCTCCCCAGCTCACCCCTGGAGGATGGCTGGCTCTCCACAGCACCAGGGCTCACGTGGGAACCCCTCTCCCACCCACCGCCACAATAAAGATCGCCCCTACCCCCCCCCAAAAAAAAAAAAAAAAAAAAAAAGAATTGAGCAACTCCTCATCTGTTCAAGTTTGATCATGGGATTGCTGCAATTCAGTTACATCTTCAAGCTCCATTTTTAATCTCGCTTTTCTTACTATTTACAGCTATCTGCAGTTACTTCTTCCACTGAAGCTTGAACCACTCAAAGCTATTTATTAGTGCTAGAATCAAATTCTTTTAAACTCCTATTATTGTAGACATTTCTACTTCCTTTCATGAATCATGAATATTCTTAATGGATTTAGAATGGTGAATCCTTTCCAGAAAATTTTCAGTTTACTTTGCCCAGATCCATCAGAGAAATCACTCTCTATGGCAGCTACAGCTTTAAAAAAACGTATTTCTTAAAAAATAAGACTTCAAAGTCAAAATTAGTCTTTGATCCATGGACTGTGAAATGAATGTTGTGTTAGCAAATATGAAAACAATGTTGATCTCCTTGTGAATATTTATCACAGCTCTTGGGTGACCAGGTACATTGTCCATGAGCAATACTATTTTAAAAGGAATCTTTTTTCCTGAGTAGTAGGTCTCAACGGTGGGCTTAAAATATTCAGTAAACCATATTTCAAACAGATGTGCTATCACCCAGGCTTTGTTGTTCTGTTTATAGAGTACAGACAGAGCAAATACAGCATAATTATTAAGGGACTTAGGATTTTCAAAATGGTAAATGAGCATTGACTTCAGCTGAAAGTTACCAACTGCATGACCCACTAACAAGAGAGTCAACCTATCCTTTGAAGCTTTGAAGCAGACATTGAAGTCTCCTCTCTAGCTATGAAAGTCTTAGATGGCATCTTCTTCCAACAGAAGACTGTTTTGTCTACATTGAAAATTTGGTGTTTCATGTAGCTATCTTCATTGATGTTCTTAGCTGTATCTTCTAGATAACTTGCTGCAGTTTCTATAACAGCACTTGTTCTTCTTGCATTTTTATGTTATGGAGATGCTGTGTTTCCTTAAACCTCATGATCTGACTGCTATCAGTTTTCAACATTTTTTCTTCAACTTCCTTATCGCATAAAATTAGAGAAAGTTAGGTCCTTGTTTTGAATTATGCTTTGGCTTATGGGAATGTTGTAGCTGGTTTGATCTTCTATCCAGACTACTAAAACTTTCTCCATATCAGCAATAAGACTATTTTGCTTTCATAATCATTTATGTGTTCACTGGAATTGAAGTTTTAATTTTCTTTAAGAACTTTTCCTTTGCACTCACAGCTTTGCTGACTATTTGCAGCAAGCGACCTAGCTTTCAGCCTATCTCTTCTTTTGACATAGCTTCCTCACTAAGCTTAATCATTTATTTATAGCTTTTAATTTGAAGTGAGAGGTGTATAACTCTTCCTTTCACTTGAATACTTAGAGGCCATTGTAGTGTTATTAACTGGCCTAATTTTAATAATACTGTGTTTCAAGAAACAAGGATGCCTGAGCAGCAGGAGAGAGAAGGTGGAACACCCAGTCATCGAAGCAGACAGAACACACGCAAAATTACTAAATTCACTGTCTTATATGGGCGTGACTTGTGGTGCCCCAAAACAATTACAATAGTAATATAAAAGATCATTGATCACAGATCACCATAACAGATATAATAAAATGGAGAAATTTTTAAATATTGCAAGATTACCAAAATGTGACACAGAGACCCAGGGTGAGCACATGCTATTAGAAAAATGGTGTCTATAGACTTGCTCAGTGCAGGGTTGTTGCATACCTCCAATTCATTAAAAATACAAAAACCCTGGAAGACAGCCTAGGCAATACCATTCAGGGCATAGGCATGGGCAAGGATTTCATGATGAAGATGCCAAAAGCAATTTCGACAAAAGCAAAATTTAACAAATGAGATATAATTAAACTAAAGAGCAAAATAAACTACCAACAGAGTAAATAGACAACCTTCAGAATGACGGAAAAGTTTTGCAAACTGTGCCTTTGACAATGATCTAATATTCAGCATCTATAAGGAACTTAAATAAATTTACAAGAAAAAAACAAACAACCCTATAAAAAGTGGGCAAAGAACATAAACAGACACTTTTCAAAAGAAGACATACATGTGGCCAATGATAATCATATGAATAAAAGCTCAACATCACTGATCATTAGAGAAATGCAAATCAAAACCACAATGAGATACCATCTCACACCAGTCAGAATTGTTACTATTAAAAAGACAAAAACTAACAGAGGCTGATGAGGTTGTGGAGAAAAAGGAATGCTTATACACTGTTGGTGGGAGTTTAAATTAGTTCAACCATTGTGGAAGACAGTGTGGTGATTCCTCAAAAATCTAGAAGCAGATTAAATATAGCATAATTCTTAAGGGATCTAGGATATACCCATTACTGGGTGTATACCCAAAGGAATATAAATCATTCTGTTATAAAGACACATGCATGTGTATATTTATTGCAGCACTATTCACAAAGCAAAGACATGGAATCAACCTAAATGCCTATCAATGATAGACTGAATCAAGAAAATGTGGTACATATACACCATTGAATACTATGCAGCCACAAAAAAGAATGAGATCATGTCCTTTGCAAGGACATGGATGGAGTTAGAAGCTATTATCTTTAGCAAACTAACACCAGGACATAAAACCAAATACCACTTGTTCTCACTTATAAGTGGGAGCTAAATGATGAGAATTCACTGACACATAAGGGGAAACAACAGACATTAGGGCCAACTGGAGGTTGGGGGGGTGGGAAGAAGAAGAAGATCAGGAAAAATAACTAATGGGTACCAGGCTTAATACCTGGGTGATGAAATAATCTGTACAACAAACCACTATGACACAAGTTTACCTATGTAACAAACCTGCACTTGTAACCTTGATTTTAAAATAAAAATAATATATCTGTGAAGTGCAATAAGACAACGTGAATAAAACAAGGTATACTTATATAATAAAGATAAATATATAAATATATTTTATATAAATGATAAATAATTATATAACAAGAACATTTATCAGTATGGTTATATAAGGCTCTGTGCAGATATTCCGGGACACTGCAGATGAAAATGTCAATATGCTATCATATGTGCTAAGTTTATGCCAAAAAAAAAATGAAACACAAAGAAGTACTTAAGCAGATATGTTAAAGTAATAATTTGCCAAGCACACAAAAATGTATTTTTAGAGTTGCTTTTATTTACAGTCATGCTCCTTTGTAATATTGTCAAACATCAAGTAGGTACTGAATAGACTGATTGGCTCAAAAGACTCTCTGCTTTGTAATTTTCACTTCCAAGACTCTGGCTTTCCAACATGTGATTTTCTTCAGGCTGGTTCAACTAGCCTGCATGTCAGATTCAGTAAAAATAATTATCCATACTGCAGGCTACTTAATAAACAGCCAACAAAAGACAGTGGTTAGCCCTTAGGGGGTTTGTCCATTAGTAAGAGCGCTTGTGATTACCAAAATGCCCCTTATCATATGGAGTCTATTCCTAACAAATCAAGAAAATTCCTATCTAGTATTTTCCATGGAGTATAATGGCTATAACTTAAAGAAAAGAAATAGTGAGCCTTTCTCAGACTCAGGCAACATTTTCTTCATTCTTTGATGTTAATTAATGTGGAGAAGAAAAATTTGAATGAACTTCCCAATGGTTTGGTTTGATGCTTTGGGTCTCTGCAGGGCATGCTCTTTGGTACTGCTATGATTTGAATATGTACCCTAAAGTGCATGTGTTAAAAACTTAATCTTCAATGCAATATTGTTGGGAGATGAGGCCTAAGGGAAGATATTTATGTCACGAAGGCTCCACCCTCATGAATAGATTAATGACAATCATAGAAGCACTTGAGGCTGTGAGTTCAATCTCTTGCTCTGTCTCATACTCTCTTTGCCTTCCTGCCATGAGATGACACAGCAAGAAGGCCCTCACCAGATGCGGCCCCTCAGTCTTGGACTTCCCACCTCCAGAATTGTGAGCTAAATGAACATCTATCCTTTTTTTTTTTTTTTTTTTTTTTTTGAGATAGAATCTTGCTCTGTCATCCAGGCTGGAGTGTAGTGGCACAATCTCAGCTCACTGAAACCTCCACCTTTCGAGTTCACGCAATTCTCCTGCCTCAGCCTCCTGAGTAGCTGGGATTACAGGCATGTGCCAGCACACCCAGCTAATATTTTTGTATTTTTAATAGAGGAGGGATTTCATCACGTTGGCCAGGCTAGTCTCAAACGCCTGACCTCAGGTGGTCTGCCCCACTCGGCCTCCCACAGTGCTTTATAAATTACCAATTTGTAGTATTTTTTTATAGCCACATGAAAGGGACCAAGACAGAAAATTGGTGCCAAAAAATAGGACTGTTGCTGAAATAAACATCTGAAAATGTGGAAGCAGCTTTGGAACTGGGCAATGGGCAAAGGTTGAAATAATTCAGAGGAGCATGCTAGAAAAGGCCTATCTTGCCATGAATAAAGAATTAGGGACAATTCTGATGAGGACTCAGAGGAAGAAGAGAGTAGTAGAGAGAACCTAAATATTCTTATAGGTTACTTAAGTGATAGTCATCAGAATATTGCTAGAAATATGGACATTCTCATGAGGTCTCAGAAATTAGAAACAGATATTAGAAACTGCAGTAAAGGCCATCCTTTTGTTTTGGTTTTTGTTTGTTTTTGTTTGTTTTTGTTTTTCTTTTTTGAGACAGAATCTCACTCTGTCACCCAGGCTGGAGTGCAGTGGCATGATCTCGGCTCACTGTAACCTCCACCTCCTGGGTTCAAGTAATTCTCAGCCCCAGTCTTCTGAGTATCTGGGATCACAGGCACCCACTACCATGCCCAGCTAATTTTTTGTATTTTTGGTAGAGATGGGGTTTCACCATCTTGGCCAGGCTTGTCTTGAACTCCTGACTTCGTGATCCACCCTTCTCGGCCTCCCAAAGTGCTGGGATTACAGGTGTGAGCCACTGCACCTGGCCAAGGCCGTCCTTTTTATACAGTTGCAAAGAACTTTGCACTAGGACTTCGTAAAAGGCAAAACTTAAGATGATGAACTAGGATATCTGGCAGAAGAAATATCTAAGTGGCAAAAGAATTCAAGACAGTGCATGACTTATTTTAGCCACTTGCAGTAAAATGAGAGAAAATAAAATTGGTTTAAAGGCAAAATTTATAATTAAAATGGGATCAGACAGAAAAATTTGGAAAACTCTCAGTCTGGTCATATAATGAATAAAAAACCATGTTTGGGAGAGAATATTAAGGGTGTAGCCCAGCATTTGTTTGCAAGAAAGATCAATATGGATAGGAGAAAATCAGGTTCTACTCATCAGAACAAAGGGAGAATGACTCCAAAGACATTTTGGAAATCTTTGAAGCTGCTCCTGCCATCAGAGGACCAGAGCTCTAGGGGGGCAGAATGGTTTCGGTAGATGGAACCGGAACACATTCTAGAAGCTCACTACTCAGGGCCCCCTCAGGCCTCTGTTCCCCACATTCCTGTGCAGTATTCCTTGGTCACCTCAGTTGTGGCTCAAGCGGGCCCAGGTGTGGTTGGGCCATCATTCCATAAAGAGTGCGCTGTAAGCCTTGGCAATGTCCACCTGGTGCTGACTCCACAGATGCACAGAATTTGAGAGCTGTAGGGCCATGGTGGCCTCCACCTAAATTTCAAAGAATGTCCCAGATAGACTGGGGGACCAAGTGGAGATTTGTCACAAAAGGAGAGCCATTGCAGAGAGACATCAATAGGGCAATGCCTCGTGGAGCCAGGAGAGCAAGGCAAATCCTAAGATCTCAGAACTGTAGAACTACCAGCATGCGACTCCAGCCTGGGAGGGCTATAAGCACTAGACTTTAATCTGTAAGAGTTGCTGGGTAGACAGCCCAGTAAAGCCATAGGGGCAGGGCTTCCCAAGGCCTTGGGAGCCCAACCCTGCCCCAGTGTATCCAGGATGTGGAATATGGAGTCAAAAAACATTATCTTCCAGCTTTAAGACCTAATGTTGTTTTCCCTGTTGAGTTTTGGACTTATGTGGCAACTGCTGCCCCTTTCTTCTTGCTAATTTCTTCCTTGTGGAATGAAATTTCTATTCTATGTCTGTTCCACCATTGTATTTTGGAAGTAGATAATTTGTTTAATTTCACAGGCTCACAGCTGGAGGATAATATGCCTCAGGAAGAATCCTGCTTTGACTCTCACCCATATCTGATTTAGATGATGTATTTGTCTGTTCTCATGCTGCTATAAAGAACTGCCTAAGACTGGATAATTTATAAAGGAAAGAGGTTTAAGTGACTCACAGTTCTGAATGGCTGGGAAGGCCTCAGGAAACTTATAATCATGATGGAAAAGGAAGCAAACACATCCATCTTCACATGGCAGCAGGACAGAGAAGTGCCGAGCAAAGTGGGGAAAGCTCCTCATAAAATCATCAGATCTTGTGAGAACTTACTATCATGACAACAGGATGGGGGCAAACACCCCTATGATTCAATTACCTCCCACCAGGTCCCTCCCAGGACACGTAGAGATTATGGAAACTACAATTCAAGATGAAATTTGGGTGGAGACATAGCCAAACCATATCAGATGAGAATCTGGACATTGACCTTTTAGTTGGTGCTGGAATGAGTTAATACTTTGTGGGCTATCAGATTGAATGAATTTGTTTTGCATGTGAGAAGGACATGAGTTTTGAGGGCCAGAGATGAAATGCTGTGGTTTGACTGTGTCCCCTCAAAAGCATATATTGGAAATTTAATTCCCAAAGCAACAGTATTGGAAGGTAGCACTTAATGGGAGGTGTTTCAATCATGAGGACTTCATCTTCATGAATGTATTAATGCAGATTATAAAGGGATTTGAGGCTGCAAGTTTGATCTTTTGCTCTCTCTCACCCTCTATTTGCCTTTCTACCATAGGATGGGTGAGAAGGCCCTCGCCAGATGCGGCCTCTTGATTGTGAACTTCCCAGCCTCCAGAACTGTGGGACGAATAAATTTCTGTTCTTCAAAAATTTCTCAGTTTGTGGTATTCTTTTGTAGCAACACAAAACAAAGACAGGTACCATCTGCAAACTCCCCTACAAATACTTTTAAATTGCCCATGCATTACTAAACTCTGGTAAGCATTGCCAAGGAGAACTCCTGTTTATAATACCTCCTTTTCCTACTCTTTTTTTCCGCAAAACAGCATTCACATTGCTGCTGGGATGATCTTTTTGTAAACAAAAATATGGCCATATCACTCTGTTAATTAAGATTCCTGATTTATTTCCCATTATCTACTTGATGGACTCCAACTCCTGAGCATGGTTCTCTGGAAACCACTGCTGTCTACTCCCATATTCTCACTTCCAAGTACTTTGCCATTGCATGTTTCTATGAGCCTAGAATTCACAACTATTAGTAGTTCCTGAAGCAGCTCGTATTTTTATTCTCCCTACTACCAAGACTTGGCCCATCTGTATTAGTTTGGTAGGGCTGCTGTAATAAAATATCACAAAATGGGTGGCTTAGACAACAAGAATATATTGTCTCACAGCTCTGGAAGCAAGAATTCTGAAATCAAGGTGTCAACAGGGTTGGTTCCTTCTAAGGGCTGTGAGGAAGAATTTGTTTCAGGCTGTCTCCTAGTTCTGGTGGTTTGCCAGCTATCTTTGGTATTCCTTGGTTTGTAGATGCATCACTCTGATCTCTGTGTTGGTGTTCACATGACATTCTCCTTGTACGCCACTCTGCCTCCAAATGTACCTTTTTTTAATAAGGACACCAGTCATATTGGATTATGGCCTATCCTAATGATTTCATTTTAACATGGTAAAGGACCTATCTCCAAATAAGTTTATAAAGTACTGGGGGTCAGGTTTTAACCCATGAATTTTGTAAGGAACTATTGAACCTATAACACCAGCCCTCTTCTTGGATTATTCAGATCCCACTCCTACCCCATTACCTCCTCCTTATTTGGTGAGTTATTATTTACCGTCAACACCTGTTGAGTAAGGTCCTCCTCTGGAAGCCTGCCCCAACTCTGTCACCATTCACCTATCTCTTGTGATATGTACTTGCATTTATTCCATGGATTGATAATTTCCAATTTTATACCTATGCATATGATTATTATGGATACATATTATTATATTACACAAATATTATTATAATATCCATTATTGCATTAGAAAGGTCTGTGGGGCCAGAGTTTTCTTATTATTCATATTCTTAGCACCTCACATTGTGCCTAGCACATCGTAAGAGTTCAATATATGTTTGGAATGTTTTAAAGTTTGTTAAATAAAATGGAAAGAAGGCAAGAATCAAACACTGCTTTGATTTTTTGAATAAATATTATAAATAGAAATATTTTACCTATGCTAGGTTGCAAGTGCTTTGAAAGGAGTTAATGTAATGAAGATCTTATCAGAAAACAATACGTTTTGACTTATTCTTAAATACTTTAAAAGTGACAAATACGTTGAACATAATATAGTTTCTTTAAAAAGAACAGTAGATGTTCTAACCTATGCATGTGTTGCCCCTACCAAGAATTATATATGATCAGCTTATTTTGTTATAAAATAATCTATAGTCCCTAAAGGACCTTCTCAGGTTTTGAAAAACTAATTGATAGCAGGTTTCTAAACAATTTGGTAACATTTTGAGACAATCAAACATGCATTTAACTACGTGAAGGGAGAGCAAAATCCAGCAGTTAGAGGGAGCTTCCTCATTTAGGTAAGCAGGCTCTCTGACACATGGCTTACCTCCACCCCATTCCACCGTCAGAATCAGGTGTACAATCAGGAAGGGAAAAACAGCATCCTTGCCCTTCCTCTGAAGCACACACAAGGCAGGGCAGACCTTCAGAATATTTGTGTCTAAAGGAAACGATAACTACTTGGGACCTTGAGGAAGCAGGAATTGAGCAAGGAACTTCCCACCACCATTCTAAATAATAAATAACGCCACAAACAGTGCCTAATCTGCAAAATCATCCTTCTCTATGGAGAGGGATCATATCTTTGAGCATCTTTTAAAAATAAATAAATAATGATAGCAAAACCAACAAACCAACAAGCAACAATAACAGAAAAAACCTTTGGAAGGCAAAAGTCTGGTTATTTTAAAGTTTAGTACACATGATGGATATTTGGTGATTGTGGGTATTCTGAAATATGTACTATTCATTGATTATCACATTGTACTTAGTCTACTAATTTATAGACATGTTTAAAATACTTTCTATATCATTTAAAGAAAATGATTGATTTGAAGCCCATGACACTTTTGTTAGTATTATCTATGCACTGCTTCTAGCATTTTTACAATTTAACATTCTCAAAAGAAAAAGTGCTTTGAAAAGAAGTTGTTGCTATGACAATAGATGAGGATAAAGATGCACAATATCACTTAAATATATATTTACTATATATTTATTTAAATTGGAAAAAAATTATGGTATTTCAGAAAATATGACGTATTCTCAGGTAAGAGTAAAAAAGAGTACTAAGTTGAATGAGTTATTTAAGTAGATGTCTCCTTAGGGAGGAAAAAATAATCAAGAATGAACATTTTTATATTTTCCAAGCAGTGATTCCTACAGTTCACATAAATAATTGACATTTTCCATTCTTTGTTCAAAACTACCTTATGAATTATTTCAATTATTTCTTTGCAGAATAAAACACATAATTCAAATATTTTCATCAAAGGTGACATTGGGCCATCTCTTTTATGTAAATATTGTATTTTGTTTATTTTCAGCACAATTTCCTTGGTATATACTTTCCCTACCTTGCAGCTTGCTCAAATTTATTGTTGACAGAACATGAACTCGTTATGACCTTCATGGCTTAAAATAACTTTCACTTGTCAGGTATGATCCTACATTTGTACCTTAAAAATACTGGTCAAATTCTATGCTTTTCCTGATTTAACAACTTGCTTTGATCTTGCACCAACAGGTGTACCTTTAGAGACATAGAGAATCACAAAGTATATTTACATGTATCCGGGACATAAATGTACCTTCACATAGTGAAGACAGCATAATGTTCAGCGTTCTGGACTGGGAGTCAGAACGCCTAGGCTGACTTCTTTGGACTTGCCACATGTTTAAGAGTCAAGTTCAGAGACTTGAGCAAGTCTCTGAACACAGGTCTCTGGCCTCCTCTGCTTTCCTAATTTTAAAATAAACACTTTGAGCTAGATGAGCTCTAGGATCTCTTACATTACAAAATACAGAGACCTAGAGTGACCTGTTTCTACTTGGACAAAATGTAATTTGTTGAGAGAACATGCTATGGCACTCTAAGGACTAATTTTAAGATGTTAGTAAATGTTAGAAACAGAGCCTGTTGACTCTGACTGTGTTTGGCTCTTGATAAAATAAAGCAAAGAACAGATACAATTACAGCATCACAATCATTTAAATTACTGTAACTCTTCTGTTAGAGATAGCCTCAGACTGACGGAGAAACAACTCATTTATTATAACAACAACAAAAAACACAAGTAATATCATTTTTAAGCTGTTTGCTTTGTTTTGGCTTTATTTCATAAGGAGATTGAGAAGAAAATAAAATTGGAGATGGATTGGGAATACAATGAAGTAAAGATATTTAAGAATAACACCCATGGCAATGTGAATTCCAGAGCAAAGATGAACTGAATAAATTTGGAAGAAATTATATAAAGTCCTCATGTGAGCTACATTCCACAATGAATTATCACATGAGACTGCAATAGCAATAAAATGCATGAGATGATTATATCTTGTCTCTCCAGTTTAGTTAGAAGAGATATAAGCTTTATAATAAACTCACTTATTCACAAATATTCTAATACACTGACATAGTAAAAAGATCATGCATGAATGTCATCAGTTTTTGCTATAAGCAACAATAAAAAAAGCCAAGAACATTAATTTTTATCTCTCACTGCCACAAAAATACAGCAATTGCAAAAAACAATCCTGTGGGGTTCTTGTTAATAGACAATTTGTTTCATGCTTTAGAAGGGAATTCCTTTCCTTTATCAGAAACTCAGTTAAAATTATATAATCATGCCACTTAAAAACAAAATCCTGTACTAATTTCACAATCCTTTTTGACCATATTCTGCTAGCAGTTAAACTTGCCACCACAATTTCAGCAATTTACTGTTAATTGTAAAACGGATTCCTGAAAGCAGTAAGGAAACATTTTTCTGGGTGGAATATGATTTTTTCTCATCAGCCTTACCTAACTGGGGACCAATTATTCCCCTGACCACACAAAAAAACAGCTTACATCTGTTTAGAAAGGAGTTAGGATAGCAGCCTTGGCTACATAAGTGAAACTCTTTTGTCTAAAAATTCCAGGAAATAGTAGGTATTTGAATATGAAATTAACACAAGAAAAGAAGGTTATGTTTCTAAGGTTCGTGTAGTATTTAAAAATAAAGCTATGTTTGCATTAAGAGCACCCTTGCACTTAAAAACAACCAGTTTTAATTATTTGTATCACCTGCACATTTGTCCTGTAACTATGTTTAAAATTTGCATCAACAGTTAAATCTGGATATTGAGGTAAAGGTGTAGTTCCAAGAGTAGAAATCATTATTGTTCACTCCTACTGGATCATTGCTTCTTTGGGTGTCAACAAAATTAAGCAGAACAATGTTTAAAGTTAGCACACTTTCTATATGGGAAGGAATTCGGAGAGCAAGAAAAGCTTGTTGCCATTTGTTCCCAGTGTTGTCTCCTTGAATCAATAGACTTTGGAATCTCCTATTCCAAATTCAAGACCATCTCAAACATCAGAAACCTCTAAGTGGCAATCAAAGAGCTATAATTATCTTTCAAATGAAAGATACCATAGTTCATCAGGTCATTTGTCTAAGTAATAGAGATTGATAATATTTATTAATTATTGTGTATTTTTAAAATAGTACATTAAAAGTGAGCATTTTAATCAGATTTATTGGATTCAGATCTCAGTACTACTCAAATGACCTTGGGTCAATGCTTAACCTCTGTAGTTCTTAGCTTTCTTATCCACTAAAGGAGTCCAAATAATTATTTATAGGTTATTTGTTAACATTAAATGAAACTCTGCATGTAAGCAGCTTGCTACACTATGTAGCATATATCAAATCCCTGATCACTACTAAATTGTAAACACTGTCCTAGATTACAAGTCTGGATGACCAGTTATTTTCTTAAGGATGCTTTACCAATACTATACAAAGTTATATCCTCATCGTTGCTCACAAACTATGACTGCCCAACCATTAGTATTACTTTAGAGAGAATACTTACTTACTACAAATATTAATAAGAATGCTTTTTTTAAAAGTACTTCCTATGCTCTAAAAGAGTGATATTTTAAATTAGGCATAGACTATTGCACATGTTCAAAAAATGAGGTTAAAAGAAAGATTATCAAAGCAGAAGCATAGGGGGAAAAATCATTTTATAAATATATGGTAATTTTTAAATCCTTTGAAATTTTAATTTTGTAATCCAATCTATATTCTATTTGACAATGGTAAATTTTGAATTCAGAGTAAGTCATTTACATTTACAAAAGTTATTTCATATTTTTATGAGGTTGATTCTTAATATATAAATTCCTTAAATGACATATGGAAGATTATAGTAGAGTCTCTCCTTTTTTGCATTTTCTGAAAGTAAAACTAATAATATGTGAGATCTTTTCCACTTTATTTTGAAATTTGAAATACATCAATAATTGTAACTTATTTGAAATTTATGTTTCGTATTTTGATTTAATTTTGGTTATAATTAATATATTTCCATTTTGTGCATCATCTTATTATGAATTAAAAAATCTCTATTTCACTTAACATAATGGTCATTTGAATGATAATGTAAGTTGATGGCCATTATGTTAAGTGAAATAAACCAAGCACAGAAAGACAAACATCACATGTTCTCACTCATATATGAGAGGTAAAAAGTGGGTCTTCTGAAGATAAAGAGTAGAATGGTGGGAAGGCTGGGAAAGGTAGAGAAGATGGGGAGATGAAAGGGAAAAAAAAAATATAACTGTATTTATTACTACTGATCTGTACACTTGAAAATGGTAAAGATGGTAAGTTTTATATGCATATTTTACCCAATAAAAATGAATTCATAGAACCGTAAAAATATATATACATATATATGCAATTGAAAGAAAAAATGCCTATATTTTGTTCTTCCTTATATTAATAGTTTAACACATTTTGCTACATTTAGTAGCTTTTTTCTATGACATCTATTAATCTAATTTTCATCTTTCAATTCTTTATAGATCTTTCGAACCACATAATCTTATCAGATTTTAAAATTCTCACAAAACTGCTTGCAATTTTCTCACAGAAAGTATTAATTTAATACAATTTTAAAATTAGGACTTCTCAATAAATTATGAAATTATTCATGTGATATGCCCCGTTGATTGACTTAGGAAGGTACATGTTTTTTAAAATTGTCCAATGTCAATGATTTTCATTCATCCAAGGGCAGAGGGAGGAAACCTTAGACCTTGAGTCTTGTTTGCTCCTAGGAGGAGAAATAAAGAGTTCCTTAAACATAAAAGAATAGAACTAAGATTATTTCAAGGGAAGAATGCTACTGATTTCCATCCTAGTGCTAAAGCTAGAAATAGAGAACAGTAATAGTCCATGTCCTGCTTTGTATTTTTTAAGATATTTTCATTTTTATTGGTAAATCTCTTGAACTGTGACTTAGTTCCTCTAAAGTAACATTATGATTTTACCCATATATTTTAAAAATTAGTAAAAGAATTATAGGTCTAAATGGCATATAGATGCTTTGAGTAACTTTTATTTATTACAATAAATCTTATACCTGGTGCTTGACATCACTCTAACACAGCCTGAAAAATAAAACATGGTCATTGCAATATATGTTTTTAAGGTAGCAATAAAAATATAGTAAAATGTTGAATCTGCAAAAGTTTTATTTAAATAATAATGTCAGTTCAGGAAACATTTTCTTAAAATTATTTTTCCTTGATCCCTGGCATCACTCTTTTATTAAGTCTCAGAGGAATTCAGGCTGCAGTTCTTAGCCTTAGTATACATCTAGCTTGAGGTTTGTTTCTAAGGGGATACCTGACTTCAGAGCATTTCACTAGCTAGCTGAAAATGGAGAGCAGGAAAATTAGGCTAAAAATAAAAAACAAAAAGGATGAATAAAAATACCCACAAATGCTTGGAAATGAAAATACATACACCTAAATAACTGAGGGATTGAAGAAATTACAATGGAAGTTAGAATTTATTTTGACCTAAATGCTTATGAAATTGTGACATCAAATTTATGGAAGGCAGCTTAAGCCCTGCTTAAAGAAAAGCTTATAGAATTAAGTATAAACATATATTAAAATATTAAAATATATGTTTATACTTAATATATGCTTATAGTTAAACATATTAAGTATAAGCATATATTAAAAGAGAATGAATACTAAAGATCAAAGTCTCTACCTCAAGAAATTATATAAGTAGGCCAGGAGCTGTGGCTCATGCCTGTAATTCTAGCACTTTGGGAAGCCAAAGCAGTGGATCACTTGAGTTCAGGAGTTCAAGACCAGCCTGGGCAACATGGCAAAACCCCGTCTCTATGAAAAATACAAAAATTAGCAGGGTGTTGTGGTGTGCACCTGTAGTCCCAGCTACTTGGAAGGCTCAGCCTGGGAGGCAGAGGTTGCAGTGAGCCAAGTTCACGCCACTGCACTCCAGCCTCAGTGACATAGTGAGACTAAATTCAAAGAAACTATATGGATATGGAAGGAAATAATAATGCCAGCAGAAATTAATAAAACAAAATAAAACACAGAACGTATTTGAAATAACTAAAAGAAATTGATAAACACTAGATTAGGATGGGAATAGTAAAGACAAAAAAGAGAAAGAGAAAAACACAAATCATCAGTATCAGGAATACCAAGGGGGAGATCACTGCAGATTATAGCATTGTTTAATAGTAAAAAGAGTACATTATAAACAACTTCAGCCCAATACATTAAAAAAAAGATGAAATGGACAAATTTCTAGAAAAACACAAATAACCAGCATTAGTATAAGAAATAATAAAGTGCATGAATAATGCTGTGTCAGTTCTTAAAATCTGTAATTAATAACCTTCCCCCCAAAAATTCATGGATCCAGATGGTATTACAATTCATTTCTACCAAACATTTAAGAAAAATATAAAATAAATCTCACACAAATTTTTCTAGAAATCAGAAAAAGGAAATACTTACTGACTTATTTTTAAAACCAGAAAAACTTGATACCAAAAACTGACAAGGACAATATAAGAAAGGAAAACGACAGAGCAATCACCTTCATGAACATATATATGAAAATCATAAAGAAAATATTAGGAAAGTATAGCAATATATAGGAATGATGATCTATCATGACCTAATGGATTTACTTCAAGAATGCAGCTTCAAGTTGATTTGAAATTTGAAAATCAATCTTTTTAATTTGCCACATAAAAGGATAAGGTATAAAAGTCACATGGTTTTTGAGATGCAGAAAAGCCATTGATAAAATGAGATATCCAATAATTATTTAAAAGCACACAGTAGGCTGGGCGCAGTGGCTCACGCCTGTAATTGCAGCACTTTGGGAGGCTGAGGCAGGTGGACCACCTGAGCTCAGGAGTTCTAGACCAGCCTGACCAACATGGTGGAAACCCCATCACTACTAAAAATAGAAAAATCAGCCACATGTGGTGGCATGCACCTGTAATCCCACCTACTCGGGAGGCTGAGGCAGGAGAATCATTTGAACCTGGGAGGCAGAAGTTGCGGGGAGCTGAGATCGCACCACTGCACTCCAGCCTGGGCGACGGAGCGAGACTTCATCTAAAAATAAAAAAATAAAAATTATATATTAGAAAGAAAAGGAGGCATTTCTACCATGAAACATGATGCCATAAATAAAGGAATATATTTGAAAAAAGGGTAGAAAGGAGGGTAGGTGCTCTTGGATATTAAAAGTGTGGTTAAAAAAAATATATATATATATATACACCCAAATGAAGGTTTAGGTGATAACGATGAAGAAATTTTTCAGAAGGTAGACCATAAGGCAACAAGATGAAAAATTAGATGATTCGTCTACTAAGGGTACACCCAAATAAAAGAAGTTCCAGAAAGAGAACAAAAGAAATGGGGGGAAATTACCAAGCTACTTCTTTGGTAATTAAAAGAAAAAAAAATCCCAGAATTGGATGACGTATTTCAAGACAGAAACAGGCCAGCAGAGTGCCCAGCACCAATTAACTACAGAACTCAAGTGACAAACAGAACTCAAGTGACAAATACTCAGATGTCCCCTGTATTTATTTGTGTATTCAAATCAGTAAATCCTAATCACTGCACTATCTTTTGATCCAAAACTACCAACAAGGAAATTTATATGACTGTTAAAATTTTGTGTCCACTTCCATGAATAAAAAGCATGCTTCAGTGTGTAGAAAGTCTAGCCCTGTTTTGAACTAGCACTAAATCAATTAGATATTTAGTTAGAACAGTGTTTGGCAAGGTAACCCACAATAGAAAAGCATTGTACAACATAACCAATAAGCAAATAAATATATATTTATCTAAATGAAACAAAATTTCACAATATAATATTTACCCTTACTCCATGCAAAGCACTCTGGTCTACCCTATCCAATTTAAATGAAATAAACACTGCTCTTGAGGCTCTTAAATGGATTTCACAATGTTCTCAGATCATTAGTTTAAGAAATACTGCATTTTTAGACTAAACATATGGTGAAATTTACTTGTAAGTTCCTTTATACTGAGTTTTTTTTTATTGTAGTGAAATTACAGCAATATTATAATTTATTACAGCTCAAGGAGTTTTGAGAATGTTGAAAAAGTTTGAGAAGAAGTATTCTTAGAAGTAAGATAAATGAAGTTTTTTCCATTTTTAACTATGTCCTATAAGTAGCTGAAATTGTGTGCAAGATTTCCTATTTACTACCTTCTCGACCTTAGAGGTGATCTTCAGGAACATTATCAGTTTTTACAGTAATGTTGTGATTCTGATCTACTGTTAAAGTGGTCATTAGGCCTACCACCTGCTTTTGCAGATGTAGCTGAATCAATAGTGTTCACAGTCTAAAGATTACTAAAGAGCAAATTCTATTTACTTTTTATGGAACTTAATGACCTTTGCTAAACACATTGTATTTCCCAGTTATCAACATCTTAAACTTTACAGCTTCATAGGTCGCTTACCAAAAGGATGAGATCAAGTAAGATAGGAAGATTCTCTAATACACATCAAAATTTCCCATAAAACTTAAAACAGCATTTTTTTCTCTTTCTCAACTAATGAGAATACTATTGTTCTGATACTTTCTTTGTTCATGTTTCTGATACATCTGTACTTGTTGTTGGTTTTCTTTCATGCACCCCTAGGAATAATATTTTTTAGGACATTATTGCAGCAACACTGTGAATAATTTTATCTTAGTGAAATTCTAGTAGTAGTTTAAGAAGCACCAGTCCTCTTTAAATCTGATTAAATAAAAACTAAGTAACTACAAGCAGTAAATAGCCAGAATAGAAAAGAGCAATATTAGAAATGCTAATAATCTGAAGACACAATCTAAATGAAACACAGGATAAGATAATGTTTTATCCAATTAACTCCTCAGAGCCCCAAGAGTTTTGCTTCCTGTCTACCTTTTCCTTTCCTTCAGTTCTCAGCTTTATGTGGTCATTGTGTATATCTGCATTGTGTATATCTGCTTTTGTGTTTCCATTTTCCCTATTGTTTATCTTTCACCATAAATTTGTCCTTGTTCCTTTAGTTTAAACATAAAAGAAATTTTATCTTTTATGTTTCTTAAAGGAAAAAGAGCAATTTTAGTTACTTTTAGATTACAGCCCTCAATTCACCATTTCATGGGTCACTTGTCCCAAATAGGCAAAATCTTCTTGACTCACACTCTATACCCGCACTGTCAAATACAGTGGCCACTAGCCACTTGTGGTTATTTAAATTTAAGCTTAAATTAATTAAGCTAAAAAATTAAGTTCCTCAGTTGCACTAGCCACATTAAATGTGCTCAAACACCACCTTTGCCTACTGGCTATTGTACTGGACAGCACAGATATGGAATGTTGCTATGACTGCTGAAGAATCCTGCTAGTCAGTCTGGTTCCACATTTGCAGCTTATCAAAAAGGACAGGGAATTAATGTGGGTATTCTATTAGTCTGTTTTCACGCTGCTGATGAGACATACCCAAGACTGGGCAATTTAAAAATGAAAGAAGTTTATTGGACTCACAGTTCCACGTGGCTGGGGAGGCCTCAAAATCATAGCAGAAGGCAAGGAGAAGCAAGTCATGTCTTACATGGATGGCAGCAGGCAAAGAGAGCTTGTGCAGAAAAACTTGCCCTTATAACAACCATTAGATCTCATGAGACTTACTCACTATCATGAGAAGAGCACTGGAAAGACCTGCCCCCATGATTCAATTATCTTTCATTAGGTCTCTCCCACAATATGTGGGAATTCAAGATGAGATTTTGTTGGGGGCACAGCCAAACCATATTAGCTATCTCCTCTAGCTGACAGCTTTAAGCACAAGTTAAAGGTAAGGGATCCCTCTGAAAAAATAATTTCATAATTTCTGCAGACATGAGCAAATTCCTGAAAAGTGAAAAACAGAAAGCAAAAGCAAAATAAGCCTTCTTAAATGGACTGCAAACAGTTTAAATAATTTTTTAATTAAATGTATTGAATCAACTCATGGCATTGCCCATGGAAACACAGGTTTGGAACAAAGCTCTGTAAGACATTCGTATCACCAGTGACAGGGAGTTATGAGGGAGATAAGAGAAAAGGGCAATAATGAACTATTGCAACAGGAATATCACAGATGTATAGTTATCTTTTGATGTTCCTCCTACAATACATATTAAAAGGATTGGTTTTAGCCTTCTAAAGAATTTGAGCCTCATATGCCACCTTGTCCCTTATTTAAAAAAGTAATCTCACCACATAAAAAAGATTTGGGGGCCAGGGGCGGTAGCTCGTGCTTCTAATCCTAGCACTTTGGGAGGCTGAGGCAGACAGATTGCCTGAGATCAGGAGTTCGAGACCAGTCTGGCCAACACGGTGAAACTCCTTCTCTACTAAAATACAAAAACTTAGCCAGACGTGGCAACATGTGCCTGTAGTCCCAGCTACTCGGGAAGCTGAGGCAGAAGAATTGCTTGAACGGGAGGCAGAGGTTGCAGTGAGCCAAGATCGCACCACTGCACTCCAGCCTGGACGACAGAGCAAGACTCTGTCTCAAAAATAAATAAATAAATAAATAAATAAATAAATAAATAAATAATTAAATAATTAAATAAATAAAATAAAAAAGATTTGGGGATATTCATTAGTTATATTCTATTCAATGCAAACATATTAAATACCTCCTATGAGTAATACTGTCTGCAAAGAATACAAAGATGAATACAAAATCCCTTTGCTGAGGAAGCTTATGGTCCACTGAGCTTAAATAAGTAGAAAGGCAAGTGTACCAGTAGAAACACATGTAAACACACAAAATTAATTTGCAGAGTCAGAAAAGAGAAAATCATTTCCAAATTTGGGAGAAGAGAGTGGCTGGAATTGCTTCATGAGGGTCTGAAGTAAGCCTTGAAGATGGTGTAGCATCTTCAAGTGTGACATCATGCAGCACTTTACAGTTTATAAAGGGCTTTCATATGCATGGTCTCATTAAATAAATCTTTACAAAAACCATGTGCAGTAGTCTTTACTATCTCTATTTTGTAAGTGGTATAACTATGACTCAGAGTTATGTCACTTGCCCCAAATCACAACATAACTAGCAAAAGTTACATTAAAAAGCCAAAGGTTTCCAGTTGTCAAATGCTCTCATCTTCCCTGTATAGCAGTGGTTCTCCTATCCTTTACACTGTTAAAAACTATTGAGGATCCAAAACAACTTGTGTTTATGTGGGCTATCTCTCTCAAAGTTTACTATAAAACAAAAAGATTAAATGATATTATTTATTAATTCATTTAAAATAAACACATATGCTAACAGATACTACTTTTTACAATTACATTTGTCTGAAAAACTAATTACTAGAAAGAGTGACATTGGTTTACATATTTGCCAACTTTAATGTCTGGCTTAACAGAAGACAGCTGGATTCACAGATCAGCTTCTGCTAAATTTGTTGAAATACATTATTTAGGGTAACGTATATGAAGAAAATCCAGCCTCGTATAAACATGTAGATGGATAGGAGAGGAGAAATTCCATAGCCTTTTCAGGTAACTGTAGATATTAATATTTGATATCTGCAAAAGCTCAACCAAGGGTAGTTAGCTCCAATGGAATGTAAACAACTGTATCAGTGAATTTTTGTGTACTGTGTTGATTTCGAATCTATTAATCTATATTGCACATTGAAGGACTCCTTTACTCATTGCACATTGAAGGACTCCTTTACTCATGAATGATTTTGTACCATCAACTATTGTTTACGTGGAAAATATTGTTTATGTGGAAAATATTGTTTCACTGAGCAATACAGTTTGGATATTCCTCCCTCCAAATCTCATGTTGAAATGTAGGTGGGGCCTGGTGGGAGATATTGGATCATGGGGGCAGTTCCCCGCTGAATCACTTAGCGCCACACCTTTGATGGTGAGTGAGTTCTCCCTCAGTTAGTTCACGTGAGAGCTGATTGTTTAAAAGAACTTGGGACCTCCCCCTTCTCTCTCTTGCTCCTGCTCTTACCATGTGACCACCTGCTTTCCCTTTGCCTTCTGCCGTGATTGTAAGCTTCCTGAGGCCTCACCAAAAGCTGAGCAGATGCCCATGCCATGCTTCTTGTACAGCCACAGAACTGTGAACAAATTAAACTTCGTTCCTTTATAAGTTACCCAGCCTCAGATATTTCTTTATAGCAATACAAGAATAGACAAATAAACTGAGTTACACCACTCCTAAATGTGGATACATTACATTACATAAGATTTTAAAATTTACATCTGTTAAGATCACTGAAGTCTTTTATGTACCTTCAAGTTACAATGATAGATACAAGTTTTCCAAAATTCAAGTTTTCACTTGAAAGCTCAAATTTTATCATTGGAAAAAATTCTGTCAGTTGTTTTTCTTGAAGTGACATGCTCACTTTATTCACTTTCAAGAAAATGTCTGCCAAATACTCAAGTTTGAATACTATAACTTGTCTGTTAGTTGTTCTTTAAAGTAAAAATAGTTTTCCAACAAAAAAAGTGGTCAGTTCAGCTTGCAACTCAAACAATCACACAAATTCTTTTCCTTCAGATTACCATCGACCATTCTACTCCAGTATGCAGCAAGTGTTTTATGCGTATTTCTCATTTTAGGACACACAATATTAAAGAGATGGGTGATCAACAGTAAAAATCTAGTAAAAGCAATACATTTTACTTTTTCATCCGAAGCAATTTTCGATGAAATTGGCATACACACAGACATGTATATGTATGTGTGTATATGTATGTGTGTGTAGATATGTGTGTCTATATGCATATGTCTATATATTTATATAAACTGCAAATACATGACAGTAAGTCATACAATGACTACTAGTGCAATTTGGTGTCACTGCCTCAATTCATGTTAAGGTGCCAACAATTTTATCACTATTTTTTTTCTACCATCAGTGCAAATGTCAGCATAGTCAAAAAGGCAAATAACAACTCTATGCTTATTCTAAAAACAGAATTGACCTTGCAGAATATCTCTCAGGGACCTACAAGTGTTCAGGTACCTTGCTTTGAAGATTGTTTCGCTGTAAACACTTCTTGCTTCTTCTGCTCAATTCCTCAGCTTGGTTGCTAAATGAGAAAAAAATAGTCACTAAAGGATATATTACTGAAAACACTATTTAGTGTATTAGAAATCACCAATCAGAAGGCAAATAGGTTCATCAAGTAGTTTATTTATAATAAAAATCAAGTTTGCCCAAGTCACTGTTATAGGCTGAATGTTGTGTGTCCCCCAAAATTCACATATGGAAATTCCAACTCCTCCCTGCCCTCAGTGTGGCTGCAAATTCAGATGGGGCCTTTAAGGAAGTTTAAGGTTAAACGAGGTCACATGGGTAGGGGCTTGATCCAATAGTATTAATGTCTTTATAAGAAGAGATTCCAGAGTGCTCACTCTTGCTGTCTCTGCCATCTGAGCACACAGCAAGAAGGCAGCCGTCTACAAGCCAGGAAGAGAGCCCTTAGCAGGAACTGACCCTGCCAGACCTTTACCTCCAACTTCCAGCCAAAAGAACTGTGAGAAAATAGATTTCTGCTCTTTAAGTCACCCTGTCTGTGGTACTTTGTTATGGCAGTCTGAACAGATTAATACACCCACTTACATTATAACTCATGAAAATGTAGTCCAAGCTCCAGAGTTTTACATTAAAATAATAGAACTGAGGACTTGCATGTGAAATGGTTGTTTTTAAAAAAGCTAAATTTCAAATGTCTAATGTAGGGAGATGTTATACTAAATTTACATATTGGTTCAGCTCTAATGTGAGGAAGTTAAATTAGATTATTTCTTTCCTTAATGCCCCATACATTGCGAGAGCAAGAGCATATTAGTTTGAAGAGTCTGGATATATTTTCCAAAATCAATACTTCTTCTTTAGCAGTGACACAGTAGCAGACAATTGCATAATGAAGCTGTCTGTCTTTATTTACACAATGTATTTTTGTATTCACTAGGCCAGAAAGAATAGTTCTGTGTAGCAGCTGTCATTTTATTTTTTGCTTATCTCAGTCTTGTCTGCCAGTGTTATAATTCACCAGCTGACACCCGCCTTGGCAGAAACCAAGGGCCGTGATTTCATGCCAAAGTAACAACGGGGCTCTGAACTCTGACACAATTCATCTTAGTTCTAGTTAGTAAAGGGGGATTCTTTGAGTTTTCTCTCCCTTCTGTTGAAGCATTTCTGTGTTGGGAGGGGAGAGGGAGAGGCGGAGATAGAGGGGGTGGTGGTGCAATGGAAAAGAACACTGGGAAACAGTTATGGCTCTGTCTGGTGCTGTGGAAGAGGGTCACAGGAAGACAGGGTCAGTTGTGAGGGATAAAGACTGGACACCCAGATAATGAAATTCCTGCTTGTTTGATTTTTCAGAGTTGGAAGGATATGAGAGCACATTTGGTATCCAAAAATACACTTCTGTTCAACTCACACTATTTGGAGGTTCAAAGTGTAATTTCTGGCACTTTCTGATTTAGGAAGCTTAGACTGAAGCATGAAGGCAGTTGATTGTAGTCATCAAAAAGCCTTGTTTTGGTTGTGAATGCTAAATAAAATAGAAAACATACTTGCCTGAGTTAATTTCTACCTATTAATGTTCATGGTTCATATAGGTCTTATTCTGCAGATAGAGTAATGGCAGGCTTTACAATGTAGGCAATGTGAAACCTGAAAGAAGTTTTGGCCAGATAATCATAATTTTCTTTTTTTTTTTTTTTTTAATCAACTTTAAAGATCAGATTTGTTTGGAGAAAACAAAAAACCCACAACCCAAAAGATGGGATTTTACATCAAGACATCTCCCAGGTAATAAGTCTACAGATTACAAATCATTTTCATAGAAGATATTTTTGTACAAATTTTACATGTATTCAGGAGTGGGACATTAATCAATCCCTGTTTCTATTTTAATAGAGGGTACAAGGTAGGGGAGAGGGAAAAACAGTTTTGGATGTAACCATTTGGAAGGAGAGTAGACATGAAGATGGCAAACTCTAGCTTTTCGTTATCTACAATCAGTGGTTTTTTTTCGTTTTAAGAAAAAAAAAAAAAACCTTTCAATCTTCAACACTCTTTAAAAGCTCACTTCTTAGCTACTGGCCCATGCACACCAATTATTTAAATTCACTTGGTACACATCTTTGTCCACTGGGTAAATTATATTCATTATGCCCACTGCTGCAGCACGTATAAACCAACACCCCTGCATGGCTGAACAGGGCCTAATCTAGGACTGATGTGAGAAGTGCTTGCAAACCAACATCAAGGTGTCATTTCTCTGCTAATACTGTCTACCAAGTTGATCCCTACAAAAATGCACATAAAAGCAGGCAAGTTTAGCTACTGTGTTGCAAGAGAAACCAGGACCTTGTTAAATAGTTCTCTCCATTACCATTTATTCTCTCAAGGGAAGCTTTAAAAAAATAATAAAGAAAAACAACACATTGGTCTGGCCACCTCATGAATCCAGCTAGCATTGGTGTGGCATTTCAGTGGAGAAGGAAACTTGGGGAGAAAAAAACCCATCAAGGTTGTCAGAAAGGCTCCCAATTTAACTGTCCCTGTCCGTATTTATCCACCATCCAAGACCATCCATTATTCTAGAGCACTCTGATCTATAAAAGGGGTCAAAGCATCAGGCACAGGCAAGGAGTGAGAACCAAAAGACATCAAGAAACTGATTTGCTTGAGAAAAGCAGCGATTCTTCCTTTCACAGCTCTCCATGGCTGAGAGACAAAATGCCCAAGGCATCATATATGTGACTTAGAGACTGCTTTTTGGGGGGTTAAGAGTAGCATGAAGAACTTAAGATGACGTTAAGAGTCTAAATTTTCAGTTTCAAGGTTTCAACAGAATGTGGATATATTCAAACTTTCAAAAAGGACAGTGTTTAGAAAGGGTGAAACTAACTTTCTAACAATCTTTCCTTTTTATTGTTAAAAAAAAAAGATGCTCATGTACCGACTGTGAGAATCCCCTAGGTTTCCCAGCATATACCTAGAATAAGAACTGTACTTTCCATTCCATTTCCTGATACTAGGCATGTCATGATGCACAAAGTAAAACGTCAAAAAACAAAAAAGATAAAACAAACTAGATAACTGAGGTCTTTCAATATCACTTTGGCTGAAATTATCTTAAAATATCAACAACAAAAAATTGTAAAGCTAGATCTATTAAGGTCAGCGCCTTTGTTTTTCTCTTTGCTTTCTGTATATACACATAATCCGATTAAGAAAGCTTTCAACAAGGGATTGCCTTAAAAGTAAATTGACTTTCTATTGTATAATAGGCTGACATTTCTTGGCAACCTATGGAACCTGTTCTGATGAGCCCCTGTGTTAGTAAAGAATACATATAAGTTGTTTCTCATTGTGATCTTGGTATTGTGTTAATGGCACAGCCCTAAATATGGAGACAAATCTCATGTATTAATGTTGCAAACTTACTAGGAAGAACAAAAACAAAAGGAATAATAATTTATCAAAATCTCAACTAAAACTACATTATACAACATTTAATACAATAGTCACTGAATACCAAAAAGAATATTGGTTTCATTGTTTTGTTGAATGAATAATACCAGATTTTCCCATTGAAAGACAATTTGCAAAGAATATTTGGACTATGTATTCTATTGAAAAGATCATCCTTATTTGAGGGAAGAAGCTTGAAGGACATTAGTTTTTTACCTTTAAGCTCATAAAGTAATCCTGATGTATCAGTGATGAACCACACATACTCCAAAGGAGAACAACCTCACTTCCATGAGCCTTTAAAAAACATCAAGGCAGAAGAAAAGACTCTATAGATCTTTGTGATCATCTTTAAATTTTTATTTAAAAGCTGACAGACACATTTGAGTAGAAATGGCTAAATGTGAAGAAAAGGGATGGGAGCATACAAGATAAACAAATGGTTTAGGGCAACGTGGTGAGCAGGCAAAGCACACATGCTGAACCAACAGCAGCATCCCTGGCCCCCAGTCAGAAACTGAGCTCTGGCCACAGAAGGAGGTTCTGGTCATCTGAGTAATGTGAGGTCAGAGAGGATGGGCAATTCTACTTTCTTCCCAACCATCCTGCAGGCCTTCAAGATGTTGAAAGACTAGTCACCACACTATATCTGGCCCTCAAAACACAAGCAGCCTATGAACATGTGAGGTGGGCTCACAAAAAGTTAGGAGACAAAAATCAGGTGTATCATCAGCTTTTTAAAATTAGCAGGCTATACATAGAAATATAGGTTTTCAAATTTTCCCTTTAAGAAAATAGCCAATCTGACAAAACTGGGTGTGTGTCTTCACAAGATCAAATAACATATTTAGGTGAGCCCTCCGATTTGCCATGGCTACTACACTGCCTTTTTAATCCCCACCCAACCTACTTCAGTCATTTATGTTAGATATTATTTCTTCAACTTAATATGTCAATCCTGATGAGCAATCAATTGTTCATTTAATTATAGTTTCTTTGTAAACTTACCTGGTTTCTGTTCCAGTAATGTTACGTAACAAACAACCTCAAATCTCTGTGACTTAAAACAGCAATCGCTTATTTCATATTCACAGATCTATAAATGGACTGCAGCACAGCTGACCTTGGACAGGCTTATTTGGGCCCAACTGGGTTCTAAGCTTTCTGCTGGGTTCAGGTATGTTCTTCATGTCTTCATCCTGGGACCTATGTTGAAGGAATCAGCCTAGCTGGGACGTACTCTTCATGAAAGAGTTCAAACTAAAAAGGATTTCAGATTTGGAGCTTGCACATTGTCATTTTGCCCTTGACCAAAGCTAATCACACAGCCAACCCCCAAATCAAGGTTCCAGGGAAGTATATACCACTCACCCTGGCAATGGTAAGCAAGAAGATTTGTAAGCAAATAATACAACCTGCCACCATAGGCAAACTGTATCTCCCCTCTTGTACCTTTGAACATTTCCTTTTTATTCCTGATCTATCAAATCACTATTTTTTATTCAAACTGCTTGACAGCTGCAGTGAACCTTTTCATTTGAATAATTTCCTTCAATTCTAGAAAACTTTCCTCTTTTCTTTACATGTTGTTGTTGTTTATAAGCCACTTCCTTTATTACCTTCTGGAATTTCTTTTAGATAGCTGTGGACCTGTTCATCACTCTACCATATGTGTATTGTAGTTTCTCTTTTCTTATATTTTTTCTTTTTTTGTTTGTTTGTTTGTTTTTTGTTTTCATTTAACATAGAGTCTCACTCTGTTGCCCAGTCTGGAGTGCAGTGGCGCGATCTTGGCTTACTGCAACCTCTGCCCCCTGGGTTCAAGCAATTCTCCTGCCTCAGCCTTCCGAGTAGCTGGGACTACAGGCAAGTGCCACCACGCCTGGCTAATTTTTTGTATTTTTAGTAGAGACGGAGTTTCACCGTGTTTGCCAGGATGATCTCGATCTCCTGTCCTTGTGATCCTCCCACCTCGGCTTCCCAAAGTGCTGGATTACAGGTATGAGCCACTGCGCCCAGCCTCTCTTCTCTTTTTCAAAACTTTGTCTCTTCCTGTCTCTGTTTTACTGTCTTCTGGACAAACTACTGGATTTACCTTTCTTATCTCACTTTGTATCCAGTTTGGAATAGCTTATCTACTGTTTTTTAATTAGCAAATTTATCTTTTTAGTACTTATAATTAGTTTCTTTTTGCTACCATTTATTTATTTATTTATTTATTCAATTTCAATAGCTTTAGGGGTACAAGTGGTTTTTGGTTACATGGATGAATTGTGCAGGGATAAAATTTGGAATTTTAGTGTACCTGTCACCCAAATAGTGTACTTTGTATCCAAGGGGTAATTTCTCATCCCTCATCACTTTCTCATTCTTTCCTCTTCTAAGTCTCCAGTGTCCATTATACCATTCTGTAGGCCTTTGTATATCCATAGCTTAGCTCCCACTTAGAAGTTAGAACATGAGGTATTTAGTTTTCTCTTCCTGAGTTACTTCACTTAGGATAATGGCCTCCAGCTCCATCCAAGTTGCTGCAAGACATTATTTCATTTTTTTTTAATGGCTGAATAGTATTCCACGGTGTGTTTGTGTGTGTGTGTGTGTGTGTGTGTGTGTGTACACTACATTTCCCTTATCCACGCATCGATCAACAGGCATTTAGGTTGGTTCCATATCTTTGCAATTGTGAATTGTGCTGCAATAAATATACAAGCACAGGTGCTTTTTAATATATTGACTGCTTTTCCTTTGGGTAGATACCCAGTAGTGAGATTGCTGGATCGAATGGTGGATTTACTTTTAGTTCTTTGAGAAATTTCCTTACTGTTTGTCATAGAAGTTGTACCAATTTACATTCCCATCAGTAAGTGTATAAGCATTCCCTTATCACCACATCCATGCCATATAATTTTTTGACTTTTTAATAATGGCCATTATCCTGACTGGGGTAAGGTGGTATCTTGTAATTTTAATTTGCATTTCCCTGATGATTAGTGATGTTGAGCAACTTTTCATATATTTGTTGGCCATTTGTATATCATTTTCTTGTTTTATTTCTGCCTATTTTTAGTTCATTTTTATCTCCCTTCACCCATAAGCTTAGGTGCATCTTTCCCATGCTTATCTTCTCCTCTCCAAGTCAGTAAAAGAGAAATTTCTGCTTATTTCTATGTCTAATTTTTATAACTTTCAAGATCCCATTCTCTTCTGTGTCCTCATGGTTCTCTGTTGATTATTTTATTTTATTTTCACTTGTCTCTTTAAACTCTCCATATGCTATGTCTTGGTCTCTAGCCTTTAAATATATTCAAGTTTAGCTGATCTTAAAAAAATTAAACCTTATACCTTTCTGATATTACCCTCTTCTTCACAGTTCATATTATGGAAAACAGTACCTGCCATCAGGTTTCTGTTAACTCATCAATAACTTTGTAAAACCTAAGAAAAAATTGCCCATTTCTCTGGATGTAAGTGACTCTGTGCCAGGGTATGACTCACTGAATGGAGGAAGTAGCTGTGTTTAGCCCACACTCACCTATTTGGCTGAGGGTTCTCATTCAAGAAACCCCCTGCATAACCAGATTAAGCCATTGGGCCCCTTACAATCAAATTAATTCTCAAAATCCTAAAGTCTGTCTACTAATCCTACTACATATTGAAAGAACTGCCACAAGGACACCAATATCAACCAGGATGCTAAATCTCAATCATTCTTTTTAGTTCTTCTATTTTTCAATCCCTGCAATAAATTTGACACCAGTGACTACACTCCTTCTCTCCTACCTGAAATTATCTTGCCTCTTGGTTTCTAGGGATCTCCTCTTCCGAATTTTATAACCAGTTTTCACCTACAGTCTCCATTTACTCTTGAAGGCTGAGTATAAAGATCATCTCTTTTTGGGAGCCTTATATAATCCCTTCTTATGCTCTGTCAAAGCAACCTACTTACATCTATTTCAATACATATAACAACATATCATAACCATATTTGCATTCTGTTCCCCTACATCTACTGTCAGCTCTCTTATATCAAAAAACCTGGCATATAATATCTGCCATAGTAGACAGATGCTCACTAATTTGAGTAAATGAATAGGTAATTATGATAATTCCATGCAACATAGCATGTGAAAATTCTTGATATCTGTGAAATGTACAAATAATGTCGTCATTTGAAGCAAGTGATATTTTAAGATGACAAATACGAAGGTAAAGGGATCATGATGGTTTCAGATGTTAACAAGCGGTCTAAAAGAGGTAAGAATAACCAAAGATATGAGCATTGAAAACAAAGTTCTTTGTTTCCCTGTAGTGCTGCCAAAATGTTCCTGAAGGCATCAGCAGGCAAGTCTCCTTTATTCATTTTTTAAAGCTCTTTGTACTTCAGGCAACAACACCTGAGAGGATTTTTCTGGCAGGTGAAAAAATGTTTGCAATGACTTTGATGATACGGTGACTGAGGTGAGAATTTTATTGAATTTCTTTTTTGTTTTTTTTTACACTGACAAGAATTTACAAACAGTAGAGCTAAATAGACCCACATTTCTCTATATTCTTTGTCATTTAGCGAGATATATTTCTAGTCATTTGCCAGACAAGTAATAGGTCTAAAGGTGCCCTCCTATGGAAAAAAAAATGTAGCGTCTTTTATGTATGATGGTCAGTCCTGGTACAGTATTCAAATTACCCTGACTTTATTAATCATTGGTTGAAGAGCCCTTGATACTTTATGATACTCTTAATAGTAGATGATGCTTAAAGTTAGAAAATAATCTGCATCCCATGTATTCTCAGGTGTATTTCTCCTCAGGTGCATAAGCAATGGCACAAAACCAAAGACTGGCTGCTACCTTCACATTCCTTCTAAAGGGGCTAAAAGGAAGAAGTATGGAAAAATGTATCCACTCAAGTAGAAATTTTATATTGAGTGTGCAATTTTGATTTTGAATGTCTGACTTTTGTTTGTAGGCCAAAAAAGACTGTGATTCCAAATTTGTAAATTAATACAAATAAAAATTAAAATTGCATTAAACTTCTTGATAACAGTTTTTGAGATGTTAACAATTTTTTATTTTGATGTTTAGATTTTTTTCTCTTCTCCATTCAAGCTCATTCAATGTGTTTGTTGCCTCAGAGATGAATGTGACAGAGTGTAAAGTTGAGAAGAGGGGAAATCACATAGGTGATTTCCAAAATCCTTAGGACTTAGGAACATGGAGAGGATGACTTAGGGCATGGACAAATTCAGAGAAGAAACATCCAAAGTGAGAGAATGAAGCCTCTTTCCACCAGAAAGGAATATAGTGAGAGCACAGATGTTGAGAGGTGGTGTGGAGAAGACATCTGAAGGGAGATAACATAGATATGAGGAACATTTCTGCAAAGGGCCTTACTCTCAACCTTTCATTATGGGAGCTGAGTCTGCAGCAATAGACTGCTCCTGGTGAAGATCACTCAGCCTCATGCTCATTGATGCTCTGGCACTGCCTAAAATATTAAGGACATGTGTAAACTGTCCAGCTCTCATTTTTTCCTTGTACATTAAGGCCAAAGAGAAAGAGAACCATTCTTTCCAAGGTCCTGCTCTTGGTGGGCAGAGAGCTCCCTTCTTTGTCATCACTTTCCTCAGTATGTGCCCAGCATGATTGATGCTGTCTATTATCTAAAAATGTCCTTCAATAACTTCCTTGACTCTTATAGCATCCCAGGATATCCATAAACCAAAAATGTGTATTTCCCTGAACGGCAAGCAAGGAGGTGGGCATTGAGGAAGTGTTAAGTCCCTATACTTGTGTTAGTGGGAGCTGGGATGGGGAAGTGGGTGGTATTGAATGGAATCAGTTTTCTGAACCAGAGACTCATCAATGGTGTGGGTAGAGGGAAAGAAAATTTCTTCCCTTATCCAAGATATTTCTAACAAACATGTTATCTAAGTATGCATATTACATTTATGTTTCTTTTCTGAATATTTTACATAGCTATTAAGTAAAGTTGGTAAGTAAACTATGGTATAGCATTTTCTTTTTTAGCTATATCCTCTGTTTTACAGAACTGGCACACTGGGCACCCATAAACTTATTTTGTTTAGCTCACACAGTGTTTAATTAAAATTAATTACTAGCATTTAAATATTTTGAAATTTCAAATGAAAATCCAAGTTTCTGACTACTCTTGTAAACCTGGATGGTTGAACAACACTGGGACTGTTCTTGCATGGCTGCAGTTGACTGCAGCTGAATAGATACTGGCGCCCTAAGCCAAGGCAAGTGCTCTCTAGCCACTTGCCCACAACCACTTTATTCATTCCCTTCTCTTTCTGGGCCTTGAAGCATTAGCGTGCAAAAATGCTTGCATGAGGAAGCTTAATATCCCTTCCAAGAATGACCTAGCCTTTCAATTTCAAGATGAAATATGGCATACTGATAAATATTTGCTGCACACACACACATACACACACACTTAAAAACACAAAGTATATACATCCTCATGAATCAAATCATCCTCAAGTCTAAATTACTAAAAGGGAGACATATCTCCTGTATTGAAAGAAAGCCCTGTAGGATTTAAAATACAAGGAATGCATGGAGAAGGTGGGCAGCATGTACACAGCTGAAATATAATGGATCCATCTAACAAGAAATCTTGCATAGAGATTCTAAAAGAATAGTCAACTTTTTCCCCTTAGAAAAACCAGCACCAACAATGGAGAGAATAGGGAAGGTTCTGGGACACAGAATAAGAAGGACAAAAGTTTATCTTTGGAGAACTAAACCTGTAACCACATGTTAACACTTTATTTTACAAATCAGCTCTTGATTTATGAAATTTTCAAATATAGTTAAAATGGTCCTTTCCTAAGAAAAACCACTACTTTTTAAATTTAAAAGAATCCTAGACATTTGAGCAATAATAATTTACAGATACCATTGCCTTAAATCAATGTAAAAAAGAACTCAGGACATCTCTTTTGCCAAGATTACTCAAAATTTAGGAAATTACATAAATACGCTCAGAAGTTCAAGGGTCAGATTTTCTTTATCTTCAGTCTTCATCATGCATTTGCAATATATTACAAAGACTGATAGCTGCCATACAGCAGATAAAAAATGTGTTGGGATAGGAAAGTTTAATTGATATAACTTAAAAGTACCACAGACACCTGATGAATGTCAAAATGTCATATTCCTCTCTTTGCTGTATTACTAGAACCATTTGATTTTAAAGAGAACATAAAATGTCAAAGCATCAGAAAATTTCTATATGGTCTTTCTGCTCAAAGTTTCCCATCTTTCTTGGCTATTAACCAATATACTCAATAAAAAGCTTTCATCACTCCAAAAAAAAAAATTCAAGGGGTTTAGCACTTGAGGCATTGTCTTCCTTAAAACACTTCCTATTTGATTCCCTCTGACAGCTGTTTATGTTGAAGATTACTAACATTCCCAAAGTACTTCATAGTAAAGATTAAACCTGAAGATTACGAAGCTTTATGCATTTTAACATACTGTGATTTGACCTTAATCTACTTAAATCTAAAGAAAAAAAAGTCATTTTACAAAGACCCATTTAGCTATTTCTACATGATTATTTTTTTGGATGCTTATTTGGCATATGAACCAGAAATTTAAAGTGTAACAAAAAATATGTCTTGAAAAAAATTAAAAACAGGCATTTGCAGCATGATGGAAAAGTTCTATAGAGCTTTGAGGGAAGTCCATTCAATTTCACTGGCATTCATAAATGATGACTAATGCATTCAAATAGAATGAGTAATTTACCAAATTACGGACATTTGGATGGGCTCAGAATGAAGATGTTGTTTGTTTGGATATGTCCTGAAGTGAATCTCAATGAGGTTTACTTCGTTATGCCTGACTCTACAAATAGACTTCAGTCACAATTTGAACAAAAGCCCTGACATGTAAATAAATGTGCAAATGATGCCCAGCTACATTATTCTTTTTGTCCTCGGACCACTCAGGAATAGTCAACTCCATTAAAAAATATCAATCACAAATAGATGGCACCATTGTACTTATCACAAAAGCACCATAAAATAGGCTTCTCTTGGCAAGTTATCAGTGTTATACCCATTCTCTTCATGCCACAAAAACCAGGTCCACACATGCTACAAAGTACCTCTCCTAGCAGCTGTGGGCTACCCTACAAAAAGTGGACCCTCCACACTTGCATGCTAGTGCCTCATAAGATTGGCACCTCCTATCGGATAGCACAAGAAAAGAGCTTTAAACTTCAGAGTGCTTCTTTTAAAGGGCTTCCACCCCCTGGTATGAAGCAGAGATGAAGGGCAACAGCAAACCCAATTTCCAGTCACAACAACATATGCATTGCTAAATGTTTTGTGATGGGGCTCAAACTCCAACACACTTTAGCAGTTTCTGTAAAGATCAGAAATTCCAGGTGACAATATAAAATCAATCCTTCATATAATCATTTCATCTGTATCCCAAAATGAATTAGACCTACTACACATCTGGTCCAAAAATTCTGAACATTTGCTAAAGTTGACTGAGAAAATAAAAATATAACCTTTGCCTCATAAACTGAATTGAATTACTAACAAATTATTCTAGAGGCAATCACTTCATTACTTCAGCTACAAAATCTACCTAATTGGATTTTGATAATCAGGGGAAATCTTACTAACAACGTGTCCAAAGCAGTTCCTGTCCATTTTCCTGCCAGAATGGTCATGATCCTGGCTACTGTTAGCCTGTTCATTCTGAGGCTTCATTCTAACACATATATACCACACCAAATATACCACACCAAATATACCACAGATACAGCAGAAATGGTTCCTGAGTCCTGGAGGATACAATCTTGCATAGAAGAGATATGTTGACCAAGTGACTGGAGGGTCATAAGGGCTGTAAATTACCAGTACAAAATTCTGTGGAAGATTACCACAGAATTACCACAGATTCCCTTGTTCCCTAGTCTAAGAGAACAAGGATGGCTTCTTTAAGGAGCGATGTTTAAGCTGAGACTTGAAGGACGGTGCTACTGACGAGGTGAGTAAGTAGCAGGAGCAGGTAGGAGGATTCCAAGCCAAAGAAACAGGACATCCAGAGGCTCCAGACGAAGGAGGATGATGTATGTGGAACTGCACAGAGGCTAGTGTGGCTGGAGTAGAGAGAGGCAGGAAGTTAGTCTAAGGCTGAGGCACCAGAGGCAAGAGTCAGTCAGATCATCCTAGGCCTTAGAAACTTCTTAGAGCCTGTGGGCTTTATTCCAGAGATGACTAAAAGTCATTAGAAGGTGCAAGAGTTTTGCTGGGGCTGCCTTGACGAAGTACCACAGACTGAGTGGCTGAACCAATTCATTTTCTCACAATTCTGCAATTTAGAAGCCCAAGATCAGGATGTCAGCAAGGTTATTTTCTCATAATTCTGGAATTTATTTTATCACAATTCTGGAAGTTAGAAGCCCAAGATCGGGATGCCAGCAAAGTTGGTTTCTTCTGAGGGCTCTCTCCTCGGCCTGTAGATGGCTGTCTTTTTCCCTGTGTCTTCACATGGTCTTCCTTCTGTATGTGTCTGTGTCGGAATCTCTTCTTATAAGGATACTAGTCATATTAGGAGCCACCCATCCTAGTGACCTTATTTTAACTAAGTTAGCTCTTTAAAGAGCCTATCTCTAAATACAGTCATATTCTGAGGTACTGGGGGCTACGGATTCAATATATAACTTTTTAGGGGATGCACAATTCAGCCCATACCAGAGGTTTAGCAGAGGGCAATTATATAACCCTATTTAGGCTTGACATGCGCACTCTGCTTGTAAGTTGGAAAGTGTAGCAGAGGGCCAAGACAGAAGGTGGGCCAAGAGCCAAGGTGCCAGTGAGAGGGCCTCTGCTGTAATCCAGGGAAGAGATCATAGTGGGGCAGGGCCCCAGCTTTGCTTCCTGGAGACTGGTGAGTGTATCCAGACAAGAAGTAACTTGGGAAAAAGGGCACTCATTACTTGGTACCAGGAGAGAAGAAGAAAAGGGAAGCAGCAAGCAAATAGGTTTGTAGCTATGATGTCAGGAAGTTGAGGTGGTTTGTTTTCATGGTTTCTGTTTTAATTTTCTTTGAGGTAGGACATCTGCTGAGAATGAGAAGAGAGAAAATTGCAGATGTGAATTGAGTAGAAAATATTTTAAATTGCCATTTCAGGGAGTGGCGAAGCAAGCTAACAAAAAGTCTCACTAGAATTTCTATGCAGTGTTAAAAGCCCCTTAAGGATGAGTGACCATAGATTCAAAGTGGCACCCATGTCCCCTTTTTGTGGATTTTATTTTGCTGTCATGCTTGACTATGTGGGGACGGATGTGGAGACAGTGAAGAGCTGGATTATTCCAGAGTTCAGATTCTCAGGACAGAGTATTCTTCCTGGAGAACTGCAAGAGGCGTTCTGGGTCACAGCTGTTCCAGCTCAACCCCTGGGAATTTCCCAGGTGCTTGGAATTTGAAGTTGTAATTTCACAAAAAAAGCCTGGGATGGTAGGTGTTTACTGGCAGTGCTGCTGAAATGAAAACCTCCTGGAAGCCTTTTACCTTGCTGTGTGGCTCCTGGGGACTCCTTGCACATCCTGAGGCTCCTCCTGTGAGCCACAGCTCCACATCTGTGCTAGATTCATTGTATCATTTTTATTTATTTATTTATTTATTTTTATTTATTTATTTTTTGAGATGGAGTTTCGCTCTTGTTGCCCAGGCTAGAGTGCAATGGTGAATGGTGCGATCTCGGCTCACTGCAACCTTCACCTCCTCAGTTCAAGTGATTCTCCTGCCTCAGCCTCCCGAGTAGCTGGGATTACAGACATGTTCCGCTACACCCGGCTAATTTTGTATTTTTAGTAGAAATGGGATTTCCCCATGTTGCTCAGGCTAGTCTTAAACTCCCAACCTCAGGTGATCCACCCGCCTCAGTCTCCCAAAGTGCTGGGATTACAGGAATGAGCCACCGAGCCTAGCCTGTATTTCTTTACTTCAGCTATTTCAAATGTCTTCTTGCCTGCATATTTCCCTGTATAGGAAACATGCTTATAATTTAGTTAAAAAAAAAAGATTATATTCATGCCACATAGCACACAATAAAGTACAAGACATGATGAAGGGCTGCCGCCTCTATGTCATTCTCCTGGTTCACATGCTAAAGAACCACTGGGATTTAAAAAAAAAAAAATCATTTCTCTTCTGAAAAAAAATATGGAAATCTTGCAGAGTCTGAATGCAAAGAAGGAAGGTACTTTGGCATGTCTAGGAATTTAATGCTTCCATCAGGCCATGTGTGCATGAGAATTCATTCCAAACTGTCCGTTGTCTCCCCACACCAAACACACACACACACACACACACACACACACACAATCTGTCACAGTATCGAGTGCTTCAGAAACATAGGAGTTAAGAGTTCACACGTCTCGAAAGGATGGAATTTAAATATACAGTTTTCATAACACAAATTATTTTTAAATAAGAGCTACTTACTGTGTTTTATAGCAGTATGTGGGCTCTTGCTGTGTAATAATAATAAATTACAAGGGATTTGTCAATAAAAAGAAGTTGAATACTGTAAAATATTGTCCAAGCAAAGTGTAGGTCTAAGATAATGCCTGAATGATTTCAAAATACGCTTATCTGAAACTTATAGTTGAGGCAGGCATCGAATTTTCTGAATAACTTCATGATTTCCATGTTAAACATCATGGTATAAACTACAGTAGTAGAAATGGGAACTTGGTGTATTCAGTCTACAATATAAAAACATAATACAATTGTTTTAAAAATATGTTATCTTTCCATTGTTTAGGTTGTGATTGCAAACAGGTAAAATTAGATGCTACAAACTGCTGAAAGGGAAGAAACACACTTGAATTTAGTTGCTGTTTGTAACTAGAAACCTGAATTGGTAAGGAAGGAAGGGGCAGAAATAACAGAACACAGCTAGGTGGTATTTTTATTAGATAGTATCCTCAGAGAAACATTTATGTGACATTCCAAAGATAATGAATAGGATCCCCCAAGTGAAAGACCCAAATAAGATATAATTATGACAGCCAGCTCCCCTGCAGTGATGGACTTTCCACTAATTTAGATATTTCCTTCTAAAATGTAGTGCATTTCTAGTTTCAGATCACTGAAATAGATATGTCCACAGAAAGTTATAAATTCTACAATTCTTATCACTTTGTTTAGAATTCTTGAAATTGAAGAGAAATATAATCTCTATAACAACTAGGAATAACTGTCATAGGCTTACATAGTCTTCAAATTAAGAGAAAATCCTTTCTCATATGTCTATCAGGTATCTCACCACCTTCTTAAGACTACAGAAGGAAGTAATGCCTTATGTTTTATATAAAAAGAATAAATTTATCTAAAGAAATAAAAGAGTCGCAATCACCTTAAATTGGGGAGAAGTTTTGCCTCGGGAAGTTTGGCTTTATTTCTTTTCATTGTAAAAACAATTCAGATGTTTTAAATATGTTCTATGACATACCAGGATCTTATTTTATCTGTGAAAATTAATGGTCTCAAAGAGGCAAGCTAAGAGACAAAAAGGAGACACCTCCATAGTTCCACAAAGCTGTTTCACCAAAATTAAATGATTATTAAAAGAACATGTGGCAAACAGACCTGAGAGTTTGTTCTAAATTGGAAGCATTCCACCTTCCAACTCTCAACTGAATACCAGAATTACTTCCTTCTGCCAGAGATCTGAGAAAATCATGCTGAAGAGTACACAGGCTATTTGATGTAATATTATTTCAATTCCATGGACTTGTAGCAATCTTCAGCTATGGCACTGTAAAATTATTTTTAGATTTTTCCAATATAATATATTTTCCTTTTTTTCTATTCTCTTCCTCCTACATAGGAGCTTGTGACTATGCATGTCTAAAAACAATGACCATCTTTGACATCCTATGGCATCGCATCTTTGCCTGTTAGGTCAATTTCAGAGAATACTGTTTCTTCTATTTATCAAAAGATCAAGAACTGAGTTTTCTTAGGATACGTATCACTTCTTATGCTATTGTTCATTTCCTGCTAGCCCAGTGTGTTCTTTTCGTGGAATTTTCTCTATCCCCACAGCCATTTGTACTCTAGAGCTGGGATTAAGCCCAAGATGGGCGTGGAGGTGATGTGAACTATCAACACACACTACCTCAAAATGTGGCCCCTTGGATTTGAGAAAACAGCAGAAACAGGAAGGTCTCTGTGATCTTCTTCTACCCTTTTCCCCTGAAGTAGGCCATGATAGAATTTTCTGACTTTCCACTGAAGCAGATCATAAGATTCTCATTTGAGAGTGCACTCCCTCTACCTTTATCTCAGAAGACACAGGGGCACAGATAAGAATTTAAACAAACAAGCCTTGCTAAGTTCTCCCCAGTTTATTACCATTAGATAATACTCCTTATTTCCAATCACACTTCTCCACAACCATCCACTTCTTCACCAAATTTAGCATAAAAATACACAGCTTCCTCTGTTTCTTCGGGACTTCATTTTCTTACGAAGGCTCCTATGTCACATAAAACTTATATTAAATATATTTGTATGCCTTCCTCTTGCTATTCTGTCTTTTGTTATAGGGATCTCTGCCATTATCCTAGAGTTGGATGAGAAAATACATCTTTTCTCTCATACAGAGAGAATAACAATTTCCCGAGGACCTAGGCTTCTCTGTATTGCTGTAGTGTACTCTGGTTGAATTCACCAGTATAGTGGCCTACACAGCAACTCTCAGAACGGACAATCTCTTTCTACAATATTAGAATTAAAAGAGATTTCATCACTACAGATCTCATGGACATTACAAACATAAGAGACAAATACTGTGAACAAGTCTATGCCCATAAATTCACTAACTTAGAGGAAATGGACTAATTCCTTGAAAGATACAAAGTACCAAAATCTCACACAAGGAGAAATGGATAATACAGCCTACATATATGAAAAAATTAAATCAATAATTACTAATATTTCCCCCAAAAAGCACCAAGTATAGATGCTCTCTGCACCATAAATCTTTCAAACTTCATACTTTTCTAAAGCCTCAACATCCCCACAAACAGGCTATAAACATTCCACTCAGGTGACTAGGTATATCAGTGCCACAAAGTTGGTCACTACCACAGGTTAAAACTTCCTGCCCTCCTCTGACTATGACCTAATGACATTCAACACACCAATAAGATTCCCTCACGTCCTTTGCTTGTGAAATCCCCCTGTAAGTAAGGACACTTACCCACAGGTTGATCCTCATTCATTCTCCCTCCCACCCCACTCTACCCCCATTTCTCCCTACCTGCTTGGTTAAGCCCACTTTGGGAGCTCCCCCCATATGGCTCCCTGAATGGTATGCCATGCCTCTGGTCTCTAAGACTTAGGAGGACTCTGGTATTTAAGACCTATGAGTATAATAAATATTTCACTTTCATATACATCTGAGTGTAATATTCATGATCATGTTGGAATGATTCTTAAAGACCCTATAAGAGTAACTTAATCTCCCATTTACAACACAGTGTTCTTGTTGAATTCTACCAAACATTTAAAAAAAAAGAAATGCCATTTCTCCACAATCTCCTCCAAACATTAGAAAGAGACTGCTAGAGCATCCTAACTTACAACTCATTAGAGAAAGTAATTCTGGTCTGAGCAAGAAACTCTCTGTAAGTTAGAGCATCCTAACTTACAATTCATTCTATCAGACCAGCGTTACTCCAATAGCAAATCCAGATGAAGACATTACAATAAAGAAAATCTATAGACCAATATATCTTATGAACAAAGATGTAAATATTTCCCACAAAATACTACAAATTAAATCCAATAACATATAAAAAGAATTATACACCATGACCAAGCGGAATTTATTCTAAGTATGCAAGGTTGGTTCAACATTGAAAAATCAATGTAATTTACATATCAACCAGCTAAAAAAGAAAAATCATATGCTCATATCAATTGATGCATAAAATGCGGTTGACAAAAGCTAATACCAATTCATGACCAAAAAAAATGCCAGCAAACTAAAAACAGAGGGAACCTTCCTCAATTGATTTAAAAAATTTGCAAAAAAATCATACAATTAACAACATACTTAGTGGTGAGGAACTGGACACTTTTTTATTTTATTTTATTTTATTTTTTATTTTTATTATACTTTAGGGTTTTAGGGTACATGTGCACAATGTGCAGGTTTGTTACATATGTATCCATGTGCCATGTTGATTTCCTGCACCCATTAACTCGTCATTTAGCATTAGGTGTATCTCCTAATGCTGTCCCTCCCCCCTCCCCCCACCCCACAACAGTCCCCGGAGCGTGATGTTCCCCTTCCTGTGTCCATGAGTTCTCATTGTTCAATTCCCACCTATGAGTGAGAACATGCGGTGTTTGGTTTTTTGTCCTTGCGATAGTTTACTGAGAATGATGTTTTCCAGTTTCATCCATGTCCCTAGAAAGGACACGAACTCATCATTTTTTATGGCTGCATAGTATTCCATGGTGTATATGTGCCACATTTTCTTAATCCAGTCTATCGTTGTTGGACATTTGGGTTGGTTCCAACTGGACACTTTACCCCTGGATCAGCAACAAGGAAATACTCCTATTCAAAATCATACTGGAAGTCCTAGTTAATGCAATACTAACAGGAAATGAAGTAAAAACCACGCAAATTGGAAAGAAATAAAACTGTCTTTATTGGAGAATAGTATTAAAAACAATGATCTGAGGATGTTCAAGGACTAGTTGAGAAGATCAGAGGAGCCTGACTAAAGTTTGGTCAGGGAGGGAGTCCATCAATATGCAAAAAGATGAACATAGACAAACATTTCACAGAAGTTAACTCAATATGAGTTACAGACCTAAATGTAAAATGCTAAACTCTAAACTTTCTAGAAGAAAACATAGGATAAAATCTACATGATTTTGAATTTGTTTATGAGTTTTAGATACAAAGTCAAAAACACAATTTATGAAAGATAAATTGATAAGTTAGACTTTATTAAAATTACTCTCCAAAAGATAATATTAAGAGAATAAATAGATGTTACGGATGAGAAACTATTTAAAAATACATAGTTAATAAAGGTTTTGTATTAAAACAAATACAAATAACTCTTAAAACTCAGCAACAAGAAACCAAGCAACCCATTTTAATAATGTCCCAAAGATCTAAGCAGACCTCTCACCAAGGAAGGTGTAACAGTGATGAATAAGTGTACAAAAACATGTTCAGTCTCATTTGTCTTTATCTGTATTCATTTCCTATTGCTGTTGTAATCAATTGTCACAAACTTAGTGGCATAACTCAACACAAATTTATTATCTTACAATTCTGTAGATCAGAAGTTTGAAATGACTTATGGGCAAAAATCAAGGAGTCAGCAGAACTGCCTTTTTTCTGGATAATCTAGGGGAAAATTCATTTCATGCCTTTTCTAGCCTCTAGATATTGAGATGCTTCTAAATATGTATATGTATGAATTCATATACACATATATGTGTCCTTGCTCTGTAAACTGAGGGGGCCTAGACGCCACGACACCCAAGTAGCAGTAAGCACATCTAGAGCTCAGATCATGATTGTCTCCGTGGGCTCCTTGGAGAAGTGACTGATTCTAGGCTTGGGGAAAGAAATATATAAGATTATACTGAAGCATCTGGTAGTGCCAGAAAGTAAGAAAATGAAAGAAAAAAAAAAGACCATAATTTTGGGAACATGCCAAGCGACACCAGGGACAACTGAAAGAGCTCCCAGTGGCTAAAGTTAAAATTATTTGAGCAACAAGATAAATAAAATATTATTGGATTATAACCCAAAGTATAAAATAAATATCCATGAGTCCATACTGAAATAAATAAGTGATTTAATAAATAAATAAGCAAGGGAGAAGAAGTAAATTTCCTGTACAGAGGAATTCCAAATAATTTATGTTCAAGGAGGTGGTGCATAACTCCTCACTTTTTAAGTGTGGACTGCACACAGTGACTTCCTTCCAAAAAGTAACGTATAAAAATGGGAGGAAAAGTAACTTCACAACAGAGAAATATGCCAAACATTTCCGCAACAATATAGCCAATGTTAACATTAACAGTGATAAGTCATTTTGATAGCATGTACCCTTGCTATGATGTGATGAGAATGGCACTTTACCTTTATCTTCCTCTGCAAAATTTATAATCCCAGTTTTATCATGAGAAAAACATCAGATAAATTCCAATAGAGGGGCATGCAACAGGACACCTGACCAGTACTCCTCAAAACTGTCCAGGTCATCAAAGACAAAGAAAGTGTTTGAAAACTGCCACGGCCGAAAGAAACCTAGGGAGACAAGACAATGAAATGCAATGTGGTATCCTGGATGGGATCCTAGAACAGAAAAACAACATTAGATAAAACTAAGATAATCAAAATAAGTTTGGGCTTTAGTTAATAATGATATCAGTATTGGTTCATTAATTGTGACAAATGTACCACACTTATATAAATGTTAATAAGGGGAAACTGGATGTGGGTTGTATGAGAACCCTCTGTACTGTCTTCACAATTTTTCTGTAAATCTAACACTTTCCTGAAAGTAAAAGGTTTTTTAAAATGTTTATTCAAATTTATCTAGATCACTATCTTAGAACAAAGTGTTACCACAAGACTTGGTATACGCACTTCTGTATTTCTTACAGTCATGTTGATGCCAAGTGATTATAGGTATATTTAATTTGGGGTCAACATATCTGGGAACCAGCAGCAGGTTTGAGCTAAATTATTGTTTTTATATTGAATTATTTTACTAGAAATAAATATGAAATGTATCTACTACATGAATAATTCACATGTGACAGTTCTATGATATAAAAATTTAATTTCTTAATTTTTTAAATAAAGTAACGCTTCAATTCTACATGGTGAAATGACAATGTGTGCAAATGCAATACATTGTCTTCATCCTTTTAAACTACAGAGAATAGAACAGTAGCTTAATCCAAAAATAAAATATTCAAGTCAAGTAAAAAGTTAATGGTAAATAATAGCTTCATGAGGATTTGAAATTTTAAATGCAAAATAAGAAGATTCATTTCTAATAAATTGTAATTTCCTTCAACAGTACAGTGATGCATTTTGTTGAAAATATAATTTTTTTCTACTTCGCAAGAGTTGAAGCCAACTTCAGATACAATTTTCCAGTTTCTGATTCCAGAAATAATTGGATTACATACCAATTTAATATAAATTTCAATGTCACATATGCTAATTTTATCTTGAAATGAAGATATTTAAACAACATTAGGATTTTGTTTGTGGAGGAATGACAGATTATGCTGAATTTGAATTTATTGCTATTTGGATACTATTGTAATGCCAACAGTCATATTCTGAATTTGCTTGATTAAAGTCAATGGATAGTAATAAAGACAAAAATGGATCCAAAGCATTACCTCATCATAATTAGAAGTTATGTTTACTTATTATTTTGTATTTAATTTATAGATTGCATTGTTGTATAGAAACTATAATCGTAGTAAATTTATACCAAATTTTATTTGTTATTATTTATTTTTTATTTATTATTATTATCATTTTTTTTTTTTTTAGATAGAGTCTCACTCTATTGCCCTGGCTGGAGTGCTGTGGTGAGATATCGGCTGACTGTAACCTCTGCCTCCCGATTCAAGCGATTCTCATGACTTGGCTTCCCCAGTAGCTGGGATTACAGGTGTGTGCCTCCACACCCAGCTAATTTTTGTGTTTTTAGTAACTGAGATGGGGTTTCACCATGTTGGCCAAGTTGGTCTCGAACTCCTGACCTCAAGTGATCCTCCTGCCTAGGATTCCCAAAGTGCTGGGATTACAGGCTTGAGCCACTGTGCCTGGCCCCAAATTTTATATGTTATATATATGTCACATCCTAATAAAACAACATTATAGATATAGAAGGTTGTTTCTTTGAGATAAGCCAATGCATTACTCAAATTTCAGAAATACTGCATACAGGGCTCATAAAATTCTCCCAATAGCAAGCCACCATTGAAGAACATCAGTTGTTATTTTGAAGCAAATCGATATTAGATTCCACCTGTTGGCCTTTTGTTTCCACAATTAATGCTAATATGCAAAGATCTTCTAAAACATGCATTATTCAGGTAGAAAAGTCACCGGGTATAAATAAATCTATTATCAATAGTGACATCTAGTAAACTGCCAAACTTAAAGAATATGGTGGCACAGTGAAGAGATAAAATGAACAGTTTACGAGAAAGAAAGAGTGAGAGCACTGAAGCCAAATTATCAAACAGCAAAAAGAAAGATTTTTTTTTAACTAAAAGGAAACGGAAATAGAAGTAGTGCTCAATATAGCTTCATTAATGCGTACTTTATCAGCTCTGTATCCTTGGATATCTCTTCTTATAAAATCAGACAAAAATGCTCTCTTTTCACAGGGATTGTAAAGTAAAGGAAACTGAGTCTGCATATCAGGGAGATAGGTTAAAAGTTAATACAATGGTTGATCTATTTTTATTATACAAAGCAACATATGTGACTACTTTGGTTAATATACAATTAATATTTTTTCCACTAAACCAAACTATGTTTTTTAAGTCTTAGATGCAGATTTGGCACTAAGAAGATCCTGGGAGGTCTGGTGTTAGGGCTTATGTTGTGACAGAAGCCAGTTTATTTAGAAAAATAAACTCTCGTTTTCTATTTCTATGTCTTCTCTTCCAGGTTTTGGCAGAAATGTGAATATAAGCAAGCATACTGTGAGATATGTGACCCAGTCATTGTAACCTTCTTTGGAACTAGTATTGATCCAGCAGCAGCTTTCAGTACTGATCCTAAAAACAAATAATATGATTGGATCAGATCGTCACAAAGGGAGCAGGAATTTGAAGGATGTATCTGGGTTATTCAAACGGAAAACATCTAACTCCAGTTCATTAAAAATCATTTCACATTTGTAGAAAAAGAATTTTAAAAAGAGTCTAGATGTAGTTATAATTTTAGAAGTAGTCATATTTCTAGAACCTTCTTTAAATTCTTATTTGAATATGAAATGACTGTAAATCTATTGAATAAATAACTATATCCATATAAAATTTCAAACTAATACATACATTAGAAGTAAGTATATTTATTTCTTGTTGAGATGAAATATTTGTGTCCCACAATATTAGATTTGTATATGTGTTTGTATGTTTGTGAATTTTAAGTAATTAAACTTTGAGTTTCGTTTTAAAACTGTGAGAGTATTTTATTACATAAAAAATTTTCAGACAGAATGGAATCTAGATATGGAAAGCCTATTTCTCTCATATCTAAAAATTCTGATCTATTTTAGCAGTCTTATGTGGTTACATCTAGAATGAACCCATAGCATCTAGATATTTTTCCAAATCTGACAAAAATTTTAGTTACATCTAGACAAATATTTAGATCTCTCGAGTCTATAATATTGTGTGAAAGAAACCCAGTATAGAATTTTATTTTCTTTATTTTGGGTAATATTGTATCACATGCGACTAGATGAAAATGTTCATCTCTATAAAAAAGAGAAATTATGCATTTTGTTCATCAATTTGTGCTCTCTGCGGTCCAATTAAAAGTGTCATTTTGACTCTTTAGCTTGAATAGATCAATCCCCAGTTTCTTCCCAAGTTCAGGCTTTTCCTGCAGCCACTCATCTTTTGCACTGCATTCAGATTTTTTTCTTCCTAAAACAACAAAATAATTTCAAAAGGTAAACAAAGACTTCCTTGTCAATAAACAAGAGACATATTTCCTGCCTTTCCTTTCTTGACATCACAGAAGATTTAAAATACCTCTTTCCTTCCTGAACCGCAGGTTTCTTCTGCCTCTCCAAGCCTGATGCTCTCCTGTCTTTCTCCTGTGATTCTGGCTTCATTTTCTTTGCTCCTCTTGCAGAGTTCTTTCTTTACAGAGAAATCATTGCTTGAAATTCCTCAAGGCACTCTACTCAGCCTAGACTCTCTTCTTAGGAGTTCTCACTTATACTTTAATTACCACACCAATACAGACAATTTATAAATGTGTGTCTCCATCCTAACTTCATCTCTGATCTTCAGACCAGGGTATCCAACTACCCCTCTTAGATGACTCAGAGGTAACTTCAAGTGAGAATGTCCCAGATTGTACTGAGATGGCTTTACAACATGGTTGTAAATTCTTTGAAATTCTTTCCATTGAGAGGTGGGGTTTCTGTACCCTCTCTTTGAATCTGTGTGAGCTTGTGATTGTTTCAACCAATAGCACAGTGGAAGTGAAGGTATGTGATTTCTGAGACTAGATATAGAATAATGTCAACCTTATTTGTTGGAATGCTTATGGAAAGCTGCCATGAGAGAACTTCAACAATGCTAAGGCTGCCATGAGGAAGCCCAACCTACATGTAGAGGCTGTGTGTAGTCATCCAAGCAGACAACCCCAGCTAGGCCTAAGCTTTTTAGTCGTTCCATGCCAGCCTTTAAACATGAGGATGAAGAAGCCTTCAGATACTCTCATCTATCCAGCCATCCAAGCCATTTCCAGCCATTTGATTTTCTTCAGGTGATATTCCAGATATCATGAAACAATGACAAGCCATCCCCATGAAGTCCTGTCTACATTTTTGACCCATTGATAAATTGATAATGCGACAACCAATTGCAATCTGGTCTTCTTTCAATATCTCCCTCTGTTTCAACTTCGTCATCAACTCCTCCTGCAGATTTCATCCCTTAAGTATTTATTGAATCCATGAACTTCTATCTCCATCAACACCATTATCCAAATTATCATGATCTGTGGCCTAAATTGTAGCATTGGCATTCCTATTTATCAACATTCTCCGCACTGCTGGTGAGTAATCTTTTCACATTTTAAATCTCTTCGTGTTACCTCATGCTTAATACTCTTCTGTGGTGCCCACTGATCTTGGAATAAAGACAAAATCCTTTATGAGGTTTATATGACCTGAATGATCTGGCAGTAGTCTCATTCCCCCATTCTGCATTGCTCAATGGGGTAACTGCCAGTCTTATGTGTGACTGTTGATCACTTGAAATGTGACTGGTGTGACTGAGGAACTGAACTTTTTATTTTATTCAATTTTAATTAATTGTAACTTAAATTTTAAAAATGAATACTCAATTCCGTTTATTGAAAAACTCTTAAGTGTGTTTGGAATAACTTGGCTATATGAATTTACTTTTTCAATCATGAATGTTATGAAATTTAAATATAGATCAGGTATTCCCAATGAAAACGTAATATCTGAATGGACATGTGTTGAAAGCTTAACATGCACACTGGATTTCAAACAGTATAAGAAAAAGAAGGTAAAATATGAAATTAATAATATTTATATTGAATATATGTTGCAATGACAATATTTTGGATATATTGGGTTAAATAAAATACTTAATAAAAATTAATTCACCTGTTTCTATTTACTTTTTAAAATGTGGCTACTAGAAAAAAAAATTGATGTGTAGCTCTCATAGTATTTTTGTTGAGCAGTGTTGCTTTAGATCTGCTTCCTCCAGATACTCCAGCTCCTTTTGCCCCTTGGACTCACCGTGCTTCCTCTCCTCCCAGGGTTTTTGCCTGTGCCATTCCTCCCCCTTTCTACTGTTTGATCAGTTAGGCCATACTTATCTTTCAGTTCTCTGTTCAAGCCTCATTTGCTCAAGGAAAACATTTTTGACCTATTTGTCTTGGTTGAATTTCCCTCTAATCTGAGCTCACACCATGTTGGATCTCACTTTTATAGCAGTTGTCACAGTGGTGATTTTACCATTGTGTACTTATTAGATACATTATCCTCCATTCTCCCTACATACTTATTAAACTGTCCGTTTCCTGAGGGCAGAAACCACGTCTGCTTTTGCTCACAATTTTCCCCCAGTGGTTAGCTCAATGTGTGGCATATAGTAGCTTGGACTTCATAGATTAATAAAATACAAGTCAGGCCCAAGAATGTCAGACAATAGTAGGCAGCAGAGCTTTACATTCAAAGAGCAATAAAATAATCACATGCATGTTTTACTGAGTGCAATATCTAACTGCTAAATTAATGAAGTAATGAATGAATGGTAGTATAATTTCCCTGAAAAAAAATATTTTATGCTTTTCTACTGTTGAGGAGAAAAAAAATCCAGATTCTTTGCGTTATTATTCTAGAGCTTCACCATTTGAACACCAATTTCCATTCTAGACTTACTTCCTACCAATGATCTCCCCAAGAGGAGACATAATGGCCAGCCTCCGGAGTCAGGCAAAACCAGGTGTGGCCCTACTCTTCTCTGTGACCTCCCTAAGATGTCCTCATCTCTAAGTGGGGATAATAATAGTAATCATGTCAAATAGCTATTGTAAAAATTAAATGGCATGATGTATATATCTGTGATGTAGGAAGTTTCGTAACTTCTAGCTATCAATATTATCTCCAGGACAACACAAGATAGTAGTTAAATACTCCTTATTAAATGCTTACTATATACCAGTCATTGTATTAAGTTTATCATTTCAATGAATCCTCACTGTAGTTACTATCACGAAAAGAAACCAAGGCTCAGAGAGGTTATTTGTACAAAATCACACAGCTAGTAAATGGAAGAGATGAGAGTCAGATGTGGACAATTCAGTGACAAAGCCCGCCTTTTCCACCACCATGTTTCCCTATATTGCAGTAGGCACTCAGGCAATCTTAATTTCCTTTCTCTTTTCATGTTCCCTATGCTCCTAACATTTAAATAACCATTGCTCCAACACAGCATGCGCTGTCACAACTCCATTTGTCTGTTCACTCTGCTCTCTTTATTCTAATTTACCTTCTCCTGCCTTTCTCTAAAGGGCAAAATTCTATTTAAGCTTCAATACTCTCTCACATATCATTATGATCTTCCTCTATTGATTGTCTATCCTTTCTCTGAATGTGTAAGCCCATCCTGTCTGCTAAGTTCTTCATACAATAAATTAGTAAAACATGCATTTTATTTCTTTACTGCATTGCTCTTTGTATCCAAAGTTATCGCTCCTGTTATGCTCTGATATTTTTAAGGTCTCAAACAGGATCATACTCATTTTTGGATCATGTGTGTCTCACTAAATGCTAGGGACATACATACATGCTCAGTGAATTTATGCTGAGTTGAAAATTAACCTAATATGAGGTCCGCACAAACTGCCCCTGTTTATATACATATACATATTCACAAACATCCACACACACACAAAGGCCCACATGAATGCCCATGCACACAAACATACACAAGTATGCATGTAAAAATATGCAGGGACACACAGACACATAAAATTCATGCTCATACACATGCGTGTGTGCACATATGCAAATGTGTACACTCAGAGCTTACTTCAGTTTTTGTTTGCTTGTGGCAAGACAAATGAAATATTAAGGAAAGTATTAGCTAAATTACTTTGGAAATAAATGTAGCATCCTTTCTCTTAAAACAATGAGAGTAATTTATATATTTAATTTTAATAAGAAACAATAACTGAAGGGGTATTTTGTTACTTAATTTTTCCACTTTATATTACAAAAATAAATTTTGAAATAAAGAAGATCTCAGTACCTGGTACTGGGAAATCTCTCTCTCTTTGATACACACACATGTACACACACACACACACCCTTAATTAATGTTCACTCTTACATTTTTGGTAAAATAACAGAAATATTGAGAAAATTCAGGCCAAATGTAGTGGCTCATACCTGTAATCTCAGCACTTTGGTAGACTGAAGCAGGCAGCTCGCATGAGCCCAGGAGTTCAAGATCAGCTTGGACAACATGGTGAAACTCTGTCTATATAAAAAATACAAAAATACAAAAATATAGCCAGGGCAGTGGTTATCCAAGAAGCTGAAGTGAGAGGATCACTTGAGCCTGGGGGGCAGTGGAGGCTGCTGCAGTGAGCTGTTACCACATCACTATACTCCAGCCTGGGCAACCGAGTGAGACCCAGTCTCTGAAAAAAAAAAGAAAAGAAAAGATAAAAAGAGAAAGAAAATTCAGACCAAGATCATCTCAAATAGATTACAACAGAGGCTATATACCTCAATATTTTTATACAAGTTATTTGGCTTTCAGATTTTACGTTCTATTAAGAAACCATAAACTTCTAGAATCGTTTATTTTACAATCTGAACTTTTAAGGCAGTAAAGCTACCAGTAAAAGTTGTCTTAAAGAATTAAACAGACACTTTCACCTTTTAAAAACAAATAAAAAGTACCATCAAAGCAGGAGAATGATCTTCCATTATCATTAAGATTTTACCAAAGTAGATTATAAACAACCAAATGTACAACTGCCCACGTAAAGATAATTCGGCCCCAGATCACCGATGGCGTTGCTAAATCACCGTGGCATCACTTGCAGGTTAGGATGCGCTGGGAGCTCATGGGGGAATTATAGCTCTATTACACATAGCCAAGCCCACATTAGTGTTGGGAGGAGGTGTGGAGGTTATAAACATCTCATACGGTCTGCACTCCATTAGGTAAGGATATTAATCACTCAGATCAATGGGACACCATGAAGCTATTATGATCACTGACAGTTAAAATAGCCCAAGACCCTTGCTTGTGTCCACCAAGAGAGGAAGAGTATTTTATATCAAATGTAGCTCATTCTAAATCTTTCTGTTTGAGGCTTCACCCTCTCTGTCACTAAAAAGCACCATTTACATTTGCATACTCTGCCTGGTGCCTGCAACATGAGTGCTTGAAATGGTGATGTCAAATGGGCTTGATTTATGTCACTTTAAGAGAATCTAGTAATTTTAGATCTTGTAATGGGGTTTTCATTCTTCCAGCTACATAATGCATGCAAACATTATCCTGATGCCTTTTAAAAAGTTGTCATAATGCATGGGGAGAACCAAATGTATTATATGTTTGCTTCCTATAGGCTGCAGCAGGGAGAGAGTGGCTCAGAGAGATTTCAACTGTGTATAATTATAAGTAGCTGTACAGCTGAATAGCTATTGTAATGCCTGCAGTGTGTGGTATCTGGAAAAGAATACAAATAAATGTGCACCACGGTATTGTTGCCTAATACATTAAACATATATTCACACATACTACAAGATGTGATCACTATACCCCCATCATCCATGGCAATAGCGGTGTATCCAAGTTCCCACCTACCTATGACTCCCTCCATGGCTACTTGTCCTCTAAAATAAGGGAAAAGGAAAAGTGGAAGCCCATATTTCTTTTTGCCAGTTTGGTCCACAGTTTTCCATCTGGTCTAAATGGTGGCATTGATTTAGTGGAATTATAAATCTGTCAGAAAACAATTAGTCCTCACTGTGTTTTCACAGTGGACCATACTGAGAGGGGCAGCTCTGGGGAAATCAGCTCCACTCCTATAAGAGACCACTCAGTAATTATTTTAGCAACATTTGGGTCAGGAAACTGCCATAGAAACTTGCACACACGGGCATTTCCCCATGTCCCGGAAGCCTGTTGAAGATGTGAGGGAGGAAGTCCAGCCTTGCAGTGCCTTTACTTCACCTCATTCCCAAAGTGCTGAGTATTTTGTAAAATCCCAGCCTCCAAGAAATACACATCCATTTGGGGGTTACAGAAGTCTCACACCTCAAATAATTAGACATAAAACAAGTTAAACAAACTGCTAAATTAAACACCATCAGGGACTCACGATATAGATTAAACAGTGTGAGATAGGATGGGAAGTTACCAAATTGCCAGTTTTACCAGAAAATTTTATAGAGAAAATGGATTTTGAGATAAGCTACTAAGAATAGGGAAAAATGGGATAAGTCAGCTGAGCACGGTGGCTCACACCTGTAATCCCAGCACTTTGGGAGGCCGAGGGGGGAGGATCACCTGAGGTCAGGAGTTCAAGACCAGCCTGGTCAACATGGTGAGACCCTGTCTCTACTAATAATACAAAAAATTAGCCAGGTGTGGTGGTGGGCACCTGTAATCCCAGCTACTCGGGAGGCTGAGGCAGGAGAATTGCTTGAACCCAGGAGGCAGAGATTGCAGTGAGCTGAGATTGCATCACTGCACTCCAGCCTGGGCAATAAGAGCAAAACTCCATCTCAGAAAGAAAGAAAGGAAATAAAGAAGGAAAGAAAGAAGGAAGGAAGGAAGGAGAGAGAAGAAGAAGAGAAAGAAAAAGAAAGAAAAAAAGAAAGAAAGAAAGAAAGAAAGAAAGAAAGAAAGAAGAAAGAAAGAAAGAAAGAAAGGAAGGAAGGAAGGAAGGGGAAGGGAATGGAAGGGAAGGGAAGGGAAGGGAAGGGAAGGGAAGGGAATGGAGGGGAGGGGAGGGGGGATGGGGGATGGGGAGGGGAAGGGTGGGAGGTGAGGGGAGGGGGAGGGGGATAGGGCAGGGGGAGGGGGATGGGGGAGGGGAGGGAAAGGGAGGGGAGAGAGAGGGGAGGGAAAGGGAGGGGAGGGGTAAGTCAGCCAGAAAGGCTGGATGAAGCAGCAAGGATGGAGGTCTCAGGCCAGATCTCGTGGCATTGCCTCTCTGTGTAGTAGGGAAGAGGATTAAGACAATGGTTGATAAAGGTAGAAATACAGATTGTTGAATATATTCCCACCCAGATGAGGAAAGAACTGGCGGAGCCATTCTCAGTTCTTGAGAGCAGTTGCCATCTATCAAAATCACCTGCATCCAGGGTCAGCTCATGGGTGTGAAGTTGCACAGGGCCTCGTGCTCAGAAAGACTGTACTTGGTTTAAAGCTCTGCTATCACTGTTTCAAAATTCTTAATAATTTTTAGACAAGCATCCCTGCAAATTACGTAGCCAGCCTACCTGCAGTCAATATTCTTCATACACTTTCTTATTAGATACACAGCCTCTGTTCTTAAACACCTCGAAACTGACATGCATGTTGATACCTGGTTGTGTGCGTGTGTGTGTGTGTGTGTGTGCATGGTGAAGGGTGTGGGGGGGCTTGTTTGTGAGGGCTGCCGGAGCAGGAGTCACTTGTTTTACCCTTGCATCCTGATTACCTGTTAGAGCCTTACAAGTCTCTCACCTATAACTTCTCCCAGGCCTTGTGACTACTGGGGAATCCCTCGATTTTATTCAGATTCTTCTAATAGCTTTCCACAATAGTCTTTCGATAATCATGTCACCCTCTAAAATTATTGGAAAAGGTCAATTTTAGACATTGCAGTCAGACAAACTACCACTTTCTGATTCTCTTCCTCTCCCTCTTTCCTTTGATTTTACCGTCTGTGACCCTGGGAAATTAAAAAATTTTTTCCAAGTCTTTGTTCCCTTGTCTGTAAAACCGGGATAATCACATCTAGCTTAGGAATCTTACGAAGATTCCAAGAGGGTGATGTATTTAAACATACTTAGCAGCCAGTACAATGGACCTGCTCTTCCATGCTTGTTCTCCATTTTCCTTCCTTCCTCCCTCCTCTCCTCTCCTCTCCTCTCCTCTCCTCTCCTCTCCTCTCCTCTCCTCTCCTCTCCTCTCCTCTCCTCTCCTCTCCTCTTCCTTCCTTCCTTCCTTCCTTCCTTCCTTCCTTCCTTCCTTCCTTCCTTCCTTCCTTCCTTCTTCCCTTCCTTCCTCCCTTCCTTTCTCTATCCCTTTTTTGTTTCTTCTCTATGGAAATATGTTAACATTAGGGCATTCTGATGATTAATTTTCCTCCAAAATCTTTCTTAGTTCTGGGGAGTAAATATAGTTAGTAATGAGGAAAGTAAGAGACCTCACAATCAAAACTGGAAATAAGAATTTCATTTGAATTACTTCCATGCAGGAAGTAGGAAAGTGAGAGCTCTTCTGCAACCACTACACCCAAGTTCTTTAAGACACAAAAATTACAGAATTTTAAAAATGATGTGCAGTCTAAGGCTTTTGACACACACTGCCCATTGTTAGTAGGAAATCAGAGTTCTCAAGATAGTCAGGAAGGGGAGAGGAAACTGGGTTCCTGGTGAGGGCAGAGAAGTTCACCAGCAGATCTCAGAAGGGCTTTTTCTAAGTGGACAGTGATGATGCACATTTGAAAGGCATTATGGTGTTGGTCCCGGAAAACATTACTAATTTGTCATTTTCTTGATTATCTTCTTATTGTATGTTGTATCATTGAGACAGGGATTTCTTCATCAATACAAAGGATGATGCAGAGACAACTAGATCCATCACTGGCTTTAGTTCTTTCCCTACCTCCCCTCCTGGATTAGAAATTCCTCCTGGCCTTCTTGGACTAGTTATCTTTACCCAAGTTATATTGTCGCTGCCCTGATCTCCTTAAGCTTTCACCTGCACCCAGACTTAGAAGTTAGGGCTCCCAAGTTTCTTCTTTAATCTTCCAGTCCTGAAATTATTTGTTCACTTCTGATCCTAAAGCAAAGGTGGAGGGAAGATGGTGCTGAATCTGCAATTCTACCTGGGGCACTGGAGGTGGGAAAGACTGAAACAAAAGAGTTCTGAAGGGTTCCTTCTGTATCTGTTTTAGGCAAAAGCAAGGTGGGAGATTAACAGGAGAAGCTGAGGAGACTGAAGATACTGCATTCCTACAGAAGAGCTGGGAACAATTCTTACCTTTCAAATGGACTTTTACCTTTCCCAGTAATCAATGGAAGGTCAAAAAAGGAACCCAAGTAGGAATAAGCAGCTCCACATATACGTTGGATAGGGGACAGTGGGGTGAAGAGGGCACAAGAGACACTGATAAGGAAATCTGAGAATTACTACCTTGATGGACTGAAGGAGTTTCTGAATAAACTGAATTTATTTTCTACAGCTTATGGAAACTGAAGCAGTACTTATACATCTAGCATCTATTCTCATTCCTCGTTTCCTCATTTGAAATAATATACAGTTCCTTTCAGCCTAAATCTTTCATCACTATAACATAGCAAAACAGATCGACTTTGCTGCAGCTCATCTCCTTGATGAATATATATCACTTCACAATATCCCGTATTCCTTGTTCAATGTTAATTGCTAAGAAACACAACAGCAAACTGTGAAAACAACACAATCTGTGTGGTATTGCGTATTATCCCCCATCCTGAAGATTTGCCTGCACTGTGAGTTCATAAAGTATCCATCTAAAGTGGCATTCTTCTTGCAGAGGAAGTTCAAGGCTATTCATGAATAGACAACAATGGAATATGTGACAGGGAAAATCAAACCAAAGCCTTCCATTGTGTTAGAGATATAAAAAGCTCTGCTGTTGGAAGATTTCTTTTTCTCAAAAACCATCACCAATAAATTTCATTGCAATATTTTTCCCCAGCTTTCAAAAATAGTATTGCTTCACTCACAGGGTAAAAAAAGAGAGACCTTGCAAGCAAACTGTGCATCCTCTCAAGCTCTTAATGTTTGTTTACCAGGATTTTAGAAAGGAGAATTAAAAGCCTACTTACTATTTAGGGAGTAACAGGAGAAAAGACAACGTTCACATAATTTTAAAATAAATTATAATACCAGATGGATTATTTCCTTGCTTGAATCAAATTGACTTTGACAGCAAGGGCTTCTTTTTTTTTTTGAGACGGAGTCTTGCTCTGTCGCCCAGGCTGGAGTGCAGTGGAGCAATCTCGACTCACTGCAAGCTCTGCCTCCCGGGTTCACGCCATTCTCCTGCCTCCCGGGTAGCTGGGACTACAGGCGCCCGCCACCATGCCTGGCTAATTTTTTGTATTTTTAGCAGAGACAGGGTTTCACCGTGTTAGCCAGATGGTCTCGATCTCCCGACCTCGTGATCCACCCGCCTCGGCCTCCCAAAGTGCTGGGATTACAGGCGTGAGCGACCGCCCTCGGCCAGTAAGGGAGCAAGGGCCATTTTTTGACTTCGAGAAACTTCTGAATTCTTACCTGCTTCTTTCTCTGCTTTCCTAGGGACTAGATTCTGATTGACTTAGATATTTAGTCCACCAATCAGTGCTGATGGTGTTGAGTGACAGCCTCGGTCTTGCTTTGAAAAGGCACCTTCCCTTCTAAACTTTCCTTGCCTGGGAGTTTGAACTTCATTAACTTTTGTCAGTGTGTCCATTATCCAAGGTATCACACCACAGCCTGTAAGTAAAAATCTCCAAAAAATCTTAATGGAAAGCAAATGATCTGAATTAAATGCCATTGCCACCAAATAAAATACCTGTCCTATCTGATATAGGAGTTTTACTGGCAGAAGGTAGATTACATCCTGATCAAAAATGGGAAGATTCTGTCATATGTTTTTCTTCTTTTCAGAAGTGCTGCATTAACTTCCACAAACTCATGATGACCAATGAATAATACAACCCCAGAGAGGAAAGACAGAGAGTTTCCTGGTGACAGAGGGTATTATGAATGATGAAAGTCAAGGCATCACTGTCTCACAAGCAAGGGAGTATGACTTAGGAGGCCTAAATGAAATGACTGCCTATATTAGTGATACTAACCAGCTTGAGTGAAAAATGTATTTAATTATCCACACTAGATATCAAACTGAAAGTAAATAATGAATCTCATGAGTCTCATTTGGTCACCAAATTGGTTACCAATTCAATCAAACTGATTATATGTGTACACCTTTCTTCCCTTTGGGTGTGTATGTGAGCATTCCTTAGTGTTCATGTGAGTGTTAATTTTTATTTCATATGTGAAATGCTTGGAATTCTTCGGCAGAAACTGCAAAGGAAAAGATTGCATTTGCCAAACACCACAATTTTCATAAAGAAGACTACAAATCACTTTTAAATAGGACCTTGAGATTGTCTAACTAAATCAATTATATTAATATTATACCGTACTGCCTAGGGGGGCACCTATTTGAGCCTATTATTTCCCCTGCCACCCCCCCTTCATTAACATTATATATTAAATATTTAAAATTAATTTGCTAAAATTGTAAAGTTCAATGTTTTAAATCAAATGAGTAGTCAATATTTAAATATTTTGTCTTGAAATGAGAAATCAAATACGTGTTTATCCACAGTTACTTACTTTATTGATGCAATGACCACATCGTCAGCTGGAACAATATATTAAAGTATGATGGAGACAGTTGACCATCTTTCCCGTTCAGTTAAGACCAACACCAAGCTAAACAGGCTCATGTTACTCCTTGATTTGTCCCAGAGCAGACCTGTGTTTATGTACTCCCCTGCCCTACCGTTTTAGGAAATACCTGCTGGTACCTCCCATGAAGGAATTCCAGGTTCCTGCTTCCCAAAGCATCTGGATTGTCTCCTCTGTGGCTCTGGTGCCTGAGGAGGCCAGCACACCTTGACCTCCGATGGGCTGCAGCCTTTGAAGGGTGACCCAGCATCTGGGCTGTCTCAGGGGCCCAGCTGAGCTAAGAACTGAAGTCACTTTTCACTAATAAACATAAATCCAGCTTTAAAATCATTTCAGTTTTATTTGTTTTAATACACATATTTTTGGAATAATGCAACTTGAAGAATAATCTTGTAATTGTGCATTCTATAAGTGTTAGGTATTTTGAAAATAAAACATGGTTTTACTAGTTCATCAATATTCTTGCTTGACCTACTTTCATAGAGAATGTCAATGTAAACAGGAATGTATATGCATGTATATAATGTGGAAAAGTGTATAGGGTACAGAAACACATATACCACCCTAAATTTTGTATGCGAAGAGATATTCAGCTATCGACCCATCTTCTGACAATTTAAACATACAGCTATGCAGGAAGGTGTTTATTCTTCTGCAGCCATAAACAATGTTGTTTATATCCCCAGAATCGGGAAGTTAGAATACTGTCTTCTGTAACACAGTAAGTGCCTGATAAATATTTTCAAATCAAATTCTTATTTTATGTAATTTTGAAAGGAGACAGAAACTGAGGACTGAGGTCAGCCCTCTTGGGTGGTTTGTCCCAAAAGTTGTTGGTCTAAGGACCTGAGGTAGACCATCTGCATGTAGCACGGGGGTCCAGGAAGCAGAGGAAGCCAGTCACAGTAAGAAGAAAGAGAAACAGACCTGATGGGCAACAGATAGTCTGATTCCTTTTCAATCTCTGTTCCTGCATTACAGTCCTGACTCCTATAATCTTAAAAGGATATTCAGTACATTTTGCTCAAGATATATTTTTATTAATTTTAAGGAAAGGAGTTATAAATTAGTTAATTCACATGTGCAAACACACACAAGAAATTTTAAAAAAGAATTAGAAGTGCTTGTATCACAGATAAAATGAAACAAAATTATTTCAAAAATTTAAAATAGAAGAGCCAAATAATATGAAGGCCTGAGAATAGACGAAATTATTACAGAAAAAAAAAATTAAGAAAATCCCCAGCAATCACCCCTGAGCTTCCTAAAATTCAAAGAGGAAAATAGTCTACAGAATACCCATTGTTAATCGAAACCAAGCACTGAAATTCAACCTAAAAAGACAAAAACGTACACTTTGAAGGGAACTATGTGGTCATTATTATAAATAACACCAGCTAATTTAATATAGTATACATTCATAGTGTGTATTTATATATGTATATAGCATAGAGTATGTATTTATGTATATGTGTGTGTGTATACATATATACATACATAATATGTACACATATCTTGACCCTTGACTAAATACTTAACTAAATGGCATACAGTTAAAATGTATTTCTAAAAGAAAAAAAAAAAAGAAAGAAATGTTAGCATCAAGTAACTCAAAAGTGTAGTTTATTATTTATACGTGGGATCAGCCTAAAGGATTTTTAAGCGTGACAATTTAACCTGTTTAAAAGCTAGAACCAGATTTATAATTTTCTTCTAGTAAACAATAATCTTTCTTGTCTTTATGTTGTCTTTCCAGATTTTATTTTTCTTTATTACCTACTTTTCCCATCTACTTACTTCAACATGTATTTTACCTTGTTATGCTTTCTATGTTTGTAAACCTGAGGTAAATTCTTTCTGGTGTTAAATGGACTATGCATACCTATGTCCTTACATATGTGCATACAGAGACTGGCAGAGAAAGGGAAACCTCTGAATTGATCCCCACTTGACTTCCTTGCTAGACTAACCAATGTTCTCCATTTCTCCTGTAAAACTTTTGGCTTTTTCCCAGGGCACATTAAAATTCCATTGGAAAGTAACTTTGCATTATGCTAGTATATATTTGTCTCCAGTAATAATACAAACTTAAATCAGTTGTGTTTGTTCTAAAGCTAGTTTCATCCTGCACTGCTTGTTAGTTTAGTAACCTATTTAATTAAATTGTATTTATCCTTGTGAAATTATATTTACCCTAGTTAATTAAGTTGTATTTATCCTTATGAATATATCCCTGTAAAAACAGATTATATCTTTAAAAAAATTAATTTGTGTCTTCATAGAGATTGATACAAGAATCTTGCTTTAAAAAAATGCAGAATTTTCAAAATATATCCAAAATCCAGCTCTTTCTTAGCAGCTTCACTGATACCATCCTGGTCTAAGCCATTATTTTTCATTTTTCCTCTGGATTATTGAAATAGCCTACTTATTGGCAGTCCTGTTGCTCTTTTCTTTTTTTTTTTTCTTTTTTCTTTTTTTTTGCCTTTTGAGCCTATTCTCAAGATAACTGCCAGGGTCTTTGTACTGGCTGATGCCCTTGCTGTAATACTCTTCCCTCAGATGTTTATGTTTATGTAGCTAATTCACTCAGTTTTTGTGGTTGTTGTTGTTGTTTGTTTTTTGTTTTTAAGACAGAGTCTCACTCTGTCGCCCAGGCTAGAGTGCAGTGGCGCTATCTCAGCTCACTGCAACCTCCATCTCCTGGGTTCAAGCAATTCCCCTGCCTCAGCCTCCTGAGTAGCTGGGACTAACAGGCACCTGCCACCACGCCTGGCTAATTTTTTTATTTTTATTTTTAGTAGAGACGGGGTTTCACCATGTTGGTAAGGCTGGTATCGAACTCCTGACCTCAAATGATCCACCTGCCTCGGCCTCCCAAAGTGCTAGGACTAAAGGCATGAGCCACCGTGCCCGGCCTCATTTAAGTCTTTATTCAAACGCTGTCTTCTCTTAATATAGAGGCCAATTCTGACCTCTCAAGTGGGACCGCAAACTCCCACATTTCTTTTATTATTATTATTATTATTATTACACTTTAAGTTCTAGGGTACATGTGCACAAAGTGCAGGTTACATATGTTTACATGTGCCATGTTGGTGTGCCGCACCCATTAACTCATCATTTACATTAGGTATATCTCCTAATGCTATCCCTCCCTGTTCCTCCCACCCCATGACAGGCCCTGTCATGGGGTGTGTGATGTTCCCCATCCTGTGTCCAAGTGTTCTCATTGTTCAGTTCCCACCTATGAGTGAGAACATGCAGTGTGTGGTTTTCTGTCTTTGCGATAGTTTGCTCAGAATGATGGTTTCTAGCTTCATCCATGTCTCTACAAAGGACATGAACTCATCCTTTTTTATGGCTACATAGTATTCCATGGTGTGTATGTGCCACATTTTCCTAATCCAGTCTATCACTGATGGACATTTGGGTTGGTTCCAAGTCTTTGCTATTGTGAATAGTGCCACAATAAACATATGTGTACATGTGTCTTTATAGCAGCATGATTTATAATCCTTTGTGTATATGCCCAGTAATGGGATGGCTGGGTCAAATGGTATTTCTAGTTCTAGATCCTTGAGGAATTGCCTCGCTACACTGTCTTCCACAGTGGTTGAACTAGTTTACGGTCCCACCAACAGTGTAAAAGTGTTCCTATTTCTCCACATCCTCTCCAGAACCTGTTGTTTCCTGACTTTTTAATGATCGCCATTCTAACTGGTGTGAGATGGTATCTCATTGTGGTTTTGATTTGCATTTCTCTGATGGCCAGTGATGATGAGCATTTTTTCATGTGTCTGTTGGCTGCATAAATGTCTTCTTTTGAGAAGTGTCTGTTTATATCCTTTGCCCACTTTTTGATGGGGTTGTTTGACTTTTTCTTGTAAATTTGTTTGAGTTCTTTGTAGATTCTGGATATTAGCCCTTTGTCAGATGGGTAGATTGTAAAAATTTTCTCCCATTCTGTAGGTTGCCTGTTCACTCTGATGGTAGTTTCTTTTGCTGTGCGGAAGCTCTTTAATTAGATCCCATTTGCCAATTTTGGCTTTTGTTGCCATTGCTTTTGGTGTTTTAGTCATGAAGTCCTTGCCCATGCCTATGACCTGAATGGTATTGCCTAGGTTTTCTTCCAGGGTTTTTACGGTTTTAGGTCTAACATTTAAGTCTTTAATCCATCTTGAATTAATTTTTGTATAGGGTGTAAGGAAGGGATCCAGTTTCAGCTTTCTACATTTGGCTAGCCAGTTTTCCCAGCACCATTTACTAAATAGGGAATCCTTTCCCCATTGCTTGTTTTTGTCAGCTTTGGTAAAGATCAGATGGTTGTAGATGTGTGGTATTATTTCTGAGGGCTGTGTTCTGTTCCATTGGTCTATATCTCTGTTTTGGTACCAGTACTATCTTGTTTTGGTTACTGTAGCCTTGTAGTATAGTTTGAAGTCAGGTAGCGTGATGCCTCCAGCTTTGTTCTTTCGGCTCAGGATTGTCTTGGCGATGCAGGCTCCTTTTTGGTTCCATATGAACTTTAAAGTAGTTTTTTCCAATTCTGTGAAGAAAGTCATTGGTAGTTTGATGGGGATGGCACTGAATCTATAAATTACCTTGGGCATTATGGCCATTTTCACGATATTGATTCTTCCTATCCATGAGCATGGAATGTTCTTCCATTTGTTTGTATCCTCTTTTATTTCATTGAGCAGTAGTTTGTAGTTCTCCTTGAAAAGGTCCTTCACATCCCTTGTAAGTTGGATTCCTAGGTATTTTATTCTTTTTGAAGCAATTGTGAATGGGAGTTCACTCATGATTTAGCTCTCTGTTTGTCTGTTATTGGTGTATAAGAATGCTTGTGATTTTTGTACATTGATTTTGTATCCTGAGACTTTGCTGAAGTTGCTTATCAGCTTAAGGAGATTTTGGGCTGAGATGATGGGGTTTTCTAGATATGCAACCATGTCATCTGCAAACAGGGACAATTTGACTTCCTCTTTTCCTAATTGAATACTCTTTATTTCTTTCTCCTGCCTGATTGCCCTGGCCAGAACTTCCAACACTATGTTGAGTAGGAGTGGTGAGAGAGGGCATCCCTGCCTTGTGCCAGTTTTCAAAGGGAATGCTTCCAGTTTTTGCCCATTCAGTATGATATAGTATGATATTGGCTGTGGATTTGTCATAAATAGCTCTTATTATTTTGAGATACGTCCCATTAATACCTAGTTTATTGAGAGTTTTTAGCATGAAGGGCTGTTGAATTTTGTCAAAGGCCTTTTCTGCATCTGTTGAAATAATCATGTGGTTTTTGTCTTTGGTTCTGCTTATATGGTGGATTACATTTATTGATATGTTGAACCAGTCTTGCATCCCAGGGATGAAGCCAACTTGATTATGGTAGATAAGCTTTTTGATGTGCTGCTGGATTCGGTTTGCCAATATTATATTGAGGATTTTTGCATCAATGTTCATCAGGGATACTGGTCTAAAATTACCTTTTTTTGTTGTGTCTCTGCCAGGCTTTGGTATCAGGATGATGTTGGCCTCATAAAATGAATTAGGGAGGATTCCCTCTTTTTCTATTGGTTGGAATAGTTTCAGAAGGAATGGTACCAGCTCCTTTTCGTACCTCTGGTAGAATTTGGCTGTGAATCCGCCTGGTCCTGGACATTTTTTGGTTGGTAGGCTATTAATTATTGCCCCAATTTCAGAGCCTGTTATTGGTCTATTCAGGGATTCAGATTCCTGGTTTCGTCTTGGGAGGGTGTATGTGTGCAGGAATTTATGCATTTTTTCTAGATTTTCTAGTTTATTTGCGTAGAGGTGTTTATAGTATTCTCTGATGGTAGTTTGTATTTCTGTGGGATTGGTGGTGATATCCCCCTTATCTTTTTTTATTGCATCTATCTGATTCTTCTCTCTTTTCTTCTTTATTAGTCTTGCTAGCGATCTATCAATTTTGTTGATCTTTTCAAGAAACCAGCTCCTGGGTTCATTGATTTTTTGAAGGTTTTTTTTGTGTCTCTATCTCCTCCAGTTCTGCTCTGATCTTAGTTATTTTTTGCCTTCTGCTAGCTTTTGAATGTGTTTGCTCTTGCTTCTCTAATTCTTTTAATTGTGATGCTAGGGTGTCAATTGTAGATCTTTCCTGCTTTCTCTTGTGGGCATTTAGTGCTATAAATTTCCCTCTACACACTGCTTTAAATGTGTCCCAGAGGTTCTGGTATGTTGTGTCTTTGTTCTCATTGGTTTCAAACTGCCTTCATTTTGCAAACTCCCACATTTCTAATTCCTTTTACACAGGTTTTCCTTTTCCTAGAGCACTTTCCACTTCTATATACTACATTATTTATTTATTTATTATGTTTATTGTTTGTTTGTTTGTACCCATGAGGCAGGCAGAGTATAATCTCCACAACAGCATTCTGTTTTCCAATCTGCCCCCAAGTGCCTGGTGCAAAATAGACTCTAAATGTTAGCTGAATTAATGAATAAAATCAAATGTGAACAAGATAGCTATAAAATGTAGCTAGTAAATGAGTTGATGAGTACTAAATCGACTTATGAAAACCAAGTGTCTCTCTTTACCAGCAATAACTAATTAGAAAAACAGTTTTTAAAATAATTGTTTACAATAGCCACAATATTATAAGGAATTAGCTTAATCAAGAGTCTAAAACACTTCCATGAATAAAATTTCAACATTTTAAAAAAAGGACAAAAAGGATAATCTGAAAAGAGATGTTTATATCAATTCTTCCTGTCTATTAATCTGTAAACTCAATGAAATCCAATATAAATTGTATTTGAATATTTGAGAAAATTAGTATTCTACAATACATAAGGGAATAATAAGGAACATGAATAGATACCAGGCTTCAAAAGAAGATTAAATACTGAGATTTGCCCTACCAAATTTTAAGCCACACTTTGCCCAGACACTGGATCAATGGTACAGAATACAGAATTTAGAGAAGACTCTCCAATTTATTATACAATTGGCACTTCAAATTAATAGGGAGAAACAGACTGTTTAGAAAATGAAATTTGAAAAATGGGTAGATTATATGGAGAAAAAGAAAACTTTATTTCTACCTACCACAACATGTAATGTGGATTCCAGGTAGATTTAACACTTAAGGTTGAAGACAAAACTAAATATTTAACAGAACAAAAAATAGAGAATATCTGTGTAATCTAAGGGAATGAAAATGTTCTTAAAACTTCAAAAGCCTGTACCATAAAACAAAAAGAATAAAATAATGTGATTACATAAAAAATAAGGAATTCTAGTTAATGAAGATTTCCATGAATAAGCAGGTAGATATGTAAATATGGAAAATATTTTTTGATGTCTAAAACCAACAGGACTAATCTCTAGAATAAAACAAAAATGTCTTTGCATTAACCAGAAAAATACAGGATCTTCAAAGGAAAATGGGCAAAGATGTAAACAGACCATTTAGAGAAGAGTAAACACAAAAGATTATCAAATATATGAAGCCATACCCTGACTGACTAGTAAAAGGATAAATGCAGTTGAAAACAACAGTCAGATCCATTTGACTTAATCACCAATGATAAGTTGAGTTATGTTGATATTATGAATCCCCTAATATGACAAAATGAGAAGAGAATCTTGTCTCTATTATGTACTTGTCAAATCTGAAACCAAGGTCTAATCAGGAAGAACACATCAGAGAAGCCTAGATTAAGGCCATTCTACAAAATAAAGACCTGTTTAGCAGTCTTCAAAATTCTCAAGGTCATGAAAAACAAGGAATGATTGAGAAACTATCACAGATAGGAGGAAGCTAAGGAGATAGAATAACTAACTGCAATGTAATATTCCGAAGTGAATCTTGCAGTAGAAAACGGACCTACAAGGAGAAATGTGAGATCTAAATAAAATCTGTAGTTTACTTACTAGTATTGGGCTGATGTTGAATCCCTTAGTTTTGGCAAACGTATCATGGCTATGTTAACGTTAAGGATGCTGGATGAAGCGTACATAGAAACTCTCTGTACTGTCTTTGCAACTTTCATGTAAATCTAAAATAATTTCAAATTATAAAAGATTTTTAAAAATAAAAAATGCAACATCCCTTTACATTTCTAAGGCTGACAAAATTAGATCACCGGAAAATGTGAAGTATTGGAGAAGATGTGCAAATACAGAAACTCTTAGGCATTAGTAATGGCATTGTAGACTAGTGCAGATATTCTGGAGATAATTATGTCATATGCCATGAGCCAGCGATTTCTCTCCTGAATATCTATATCAAAGAAATTCTCGCACCAAAACGAGACACATGTGATATGCATGTATATCACAATATATCAGTATTTTTTGTAGTGGTGAGTGCCCATCACTGGAAAACTGAATGTACAAAATACAATGGATTCACATCAAGGAATATCATGCAGCATTAGAAGTAGTAGATAAATTGCACAGAAAGCAACATAGAGGGCTGTTGAAAATATAGTGCTCAATGAAAGTAGGCATGAAATGAGATATACTGTACTTTATACTACATTTATAATACAGCACACAAAATACTACACATTGTACAATAATAGATACAATTCAAATTTTACACAATTAAACACATTGGAATTCTTTCCACCCTGCTAAACACATTAGAATGGAAAAGAACTCAAGATTAGGGAATAGGTATTCACTCCAATCAATCAAGCAACAAATTGGCCTTGGGCAAACCAATGATAATGGGTCACAAAATAGGTATATGACTTACTCAACTTGCTACACCAAAATCTTTTTTAAGCAGGCAAAATCTAGGATAGTATGCTCAGATTACTTAGCAAATATCCTTGGTTTTATTTTGTTTTGTTTTGTTTTCATTTTAAAGAATCTGAAACTGGATACCAGAGAATCTACCACAGATTCAGTTTTCCAAGGAAAGATGACCTCAAACTCCATTCAAAGGGCTCATACTTGATGATATCACCTTGATCTTACACCTAAAGTTTGATAGATAAGTTAGGTTTTAGATTAAAATATGTATTTTAAGTTAAAATTATAAATTATATATGTATTTTTTAATGAATGCCAATTTTACCTATGTATTTCAATGGACTAAATAGGTTAAGTTATAAAATAGATTTAGTGCTACTCATCTGCATGCTAGGAGAAATATGCTTCAGATTAGAAGTTTATTTTTGTCCTAATCAGTATTTAGTTTCCCCCACACTCCACACCCATAGCAATTGATTAACAGTTTAATTTTTTTTTCTTTTTTTTTGAGAGAGAGTCTCACTCTATTGTCCAGGCCGGAGTGTCATGGTGCAGTCTTGGCTCACTGCAACCTCTACCTCCCGGGTTCAAGCAATTCTCATGCCTCAGCCTCCCAAGCAGCTGGGACAACAGGTGTGAGACTCCGCACCCAGCCTAAAATTTCTTCTAAGGAGGGTCTTAGCATATAAATAATAAGGTCATGTCCTCAGAATAGGGAAAGATACCATTCTTTCTGTTGGCTCTGAAAACAGGACCAGTATACATTTTCATCACAAACAGAATCTGGTCAAATAATGGCTTCATGAATTTATATATTCCTATATAAATGCAAACATTTTTCACTTACCAATGGCAAAGACATTTTTAAATTAGCAAATGATTCCAGATTTATTTATGCAAAGAAAATACAACTTGTGAACAATTTAGTTTATCTTCATTGTGTTTTCCATTAGGAAATAGTCACTATTTAGCTACAGCGTATCTGCTAGTTCATCCCTTCCAAAGGTATTTATTACTGTTCTGTGGATAGATGTAAATTACAAATAAAAAATTCATCTGAACATAATTCTATCATTATCCTGAAGTCAACATGAAAGAGATGCTAATTGAATTTGTTTAAATACTGACAAGTTAACTGTGTTTTAAAAAATACTTATGCCATATGGGATTCTAATCTGTGTAATATTAGACTTTTTTTGTTTTTATTATTTGGCATAATTTTTAAAACCTGAGCTGCTTCTTTATAAGCATTTCATTTGCACAGGTTACTATTTTGGTAGTTCAACAGTAATTAATGGTTAACATAATTAACCTAAATGCATATGATTATAGGATTTTCACCCTATAATTACATTGCCTAATTAAGAAATTATAATGCAGAATAAAATGATTATGAAAGGTGATGACTTTCAATAAAATCTATCCTAAAGTATTCTTTGTTTACTTGGTAAAGCATATGATTAGCAAAATTACATAGTACTCTGCTCTTCCTAGTTACATATTTTTGAAGGAAAGCAAATAACATGCATTCAGCACTGATTTTTCCCTTCCAAGGTTGGGAAGAACCCACTCCCCCCTAGAAAATGGGAGGGAATCAATCTTATTCTCAACTGTTTCACAAGAAAGTATAAATGGAAAAGAACATGACTACTTGCCAAGAAGTAACATTGAAGTTTTGGTAAAGTTGTACTTACTTTTTCTCTTTTGATTCCAGGAGTCAACATGTAACTAAGACTCCTAGAATTAAATTCTAAATCACATTATTGAGTGTGAGGAACAGGGAATAATTTCCTATTAATAATTTATCTTTGCTCCTATATAAGGAATCTCTCAAATCCTGACTGCTTCCCTACCTCAGGCAACATCAGCACAGTGTGGTCACAAGTGAGGTCATGACCACATCCCCTACCCAGCCTACACTTCCGCACAGAGGCCTACGCAGAGGCCTATTCCTCTTGCACAAAAGCTTACTGGCTTACATTTATTTGACAGTAATGTTCAATGTCACCAGTTTGAGAATCCAGTAAGAAGGTATTTATAAAGTACTTTGGAGCTGTAAAAGGTTATAAAACCTAAGGGTTTTTGTTGTTTTCATTACAGTCCACAGCTGCCATATAATGAGATTAACTGCATTTTCAATCTACCCTCTTTTCCAAACTATGGACATTTTCACAAATGTTTGCTATGTTGAAAAGTCCCTCCTCCCTCATATACCCCATCTAGAGAATTTACACATTCCCTCCTTTGTGCTATCATAACACATTGTACATTTCTCATTTTGCATTAGCCTGTTGTGGAGATGTGGGTCTTCTTCACTAGGTTGAGGGCAGAGGTCACATATTTCATTTCTCTTCCCTGGTACCTATTAAAGTGCCTCTTATATAGTGAGTATCCAATTTATGTTTGTTTAATACACAAATTAATAAATAATAAATTAAAATATTCTTGGATGGCAGAGTAACATTCTATATCCAACCTATTAACAAATTTATAACCAGGGTTATCCAAAAGTCATAAAATAATGAGAAAGGAAGATTTAAACTCTACACCTAAATAAAATATATTCCTGCTACACAAAAGAAACTTGTTGACCTTAGGAAAAACAATTTTTTGGAATTTCAAGTAAACTAAATTTCCATGACCATAGTACAAAATCTAGCCACAACTTCTAAATAAAATTACAAATAAAAGTCTTCATAGGAAATAGACACACACACACACACACACCACATCAGTTTTATCTTACCTTTTAATGAAATTAATAAAAGATGTTGTTACTGTATTTATTCTTTCCAGCACCTCTAATCTTGAGTAATCTACAGTGGCACAGAAGGTATTTTGGGACAGATATTAATGTAATCATGGTGTACGATAGTAATGTATCACAGTTGTTACTGTCTGTAAGATGCAAAGCAGATCCAAAGCATCTGAGGTTTCTGGAAATTGTTAAGTAGGAATCAGATGATTATCCGACAGGAGGCAAGTCCAGCTTGGGGAGCCATTGAAACCATCAATAGTCACTTTTAAAAAATTTTTTAAAACTCAGTCCTTTAGACTTAATTTTCATAATGCCAACATAATTGAGTTCAATTCACTGGAGAGAATTCTTTTTCTAATCTTTTAAATTCTGGTATATTTCTTTCAAAATTTCTATAACAGAAATAGCTCATCTTGTATTAACTGAAGGAAATCATCTTCAAAACAGAACTTCCTTTGGTAAGTGCATTTTCCAATTTTTCCAAAATTTGGATGCCATTTGCAGTTAATCAAAACCTTTGCATCTTGTTCCTTTATTAGCATGTTCAGAAAAATAAATGCTATAGGCAGACGTTATGACTCAATGATGCTGTCTAAATGCTGAGTTCTCAAAGGCATTCTGCATTGCAACCACTGTTGCTCTCCCGCAGCAAAGCCCCAGAATGCTGACTTAGGGAAAACAGCCCATGAAACCTGTGAATAGCTATCCTTGACTTTTGGCAAAATCAGCGTTAAAAGACTAATAAATAAATAGAAACAGTCTAAACATTCCCTTGTTTGAATAGTTACACATGTAAATGTTGTTAGTCTTTGGTGAAATTGCCAAATCAAACTTTGCTTTATCAACTAATTTAGGGGTTTTTATCCAAAATGACTCCTCTGGGGAGTGTAAAAGATAATTTTCCATTCAGCAGATAGCCTGTAATCTGGTACAAGTTGGGAGGAGAGGAGACGTGATCTGATAAACTGTCCTTCCAGGCGGTTTGCAGAAATTACGGTTAGCAGGGCACGGGAGAGGGGAAGCCAGTGAAGAGCGGGCAGCGGTGGGGGAAGGGGGTGGGGCCTGGCGGAGGCATCCTGCGGAGCTGGAGTCCCCGGACTCTGGCCAGAGGAAGTGAAGCTGGGAGGCTGGTGAAGCTGTGCTCGCTGGGCAGTCGGAGGGGACGGGAAGCACCAGAAGGCAAGCGGACTCACCCTGCTGGTGACTGCGCCATCCGGGACCGTCCTGACTGGCCGCAGGTGCCCTGGAGGAGGCCGCCTGCTCGCCCAGAAGATTTTATAATCGATGGATAAAGTGAGAAAAATGTGGAATAACTTCAAATACAGGTGTCAGAATCTCTTCGGTCATGAGGGAGGAAGCCGTAGTGAAAATGTGGACATGAACTCCAACAGACATTTGTCTGTCAAAGAGAAAATCATCAGCGTAGGAGACTCAACTCCTCAGCAACAAAGCAGTCCCTTAAGAGAAAATGTTGCCTTACAACTGGGATTAAGCCCTTCAGATAATTCTTCAAGGAGAAATCAAAATTGTGCCACCGAAATCCCTCAAACGGTTGAAAAAGCATTGAAAAGGATCATGAGTCTGGTGCTACCCCAGGAAAAAGGCTTGCTCGAAGAGGTTCCTACTCTCGACATGCTCTATGGGGTGGAAAGAAAAAACATTCCTGTTCTACAAAGGCCCAGAGTTCACTGGATACTGATAAAATGTTTGGTGGAACTCGAAGTGGACTTCAAAGGAGAGAGTGGCGCTACGGCATAAGTTCTGTACACGACATGGACAGTGCTTCCAGCAGAACTGTAGGAAGTCGCTCTCTGAGACAGAGGTTGCAGGATACTGTGGGCTTGTGTTTTCCCATGAGAGCTTACCGCAAGCACTCAAAGCCTCTCCTTTCCAATGAAAGAAAAATTCAGAACGGGCGCGGTGGCTCACGCCTGTAATCCCAGGCTTGATCACTTCAAGGGGGTGGATCACTTGAGGTCAGGAGTTCGAGACCAGCCTGGCCAACATGGTGAAACCCCGTCTCTGTGGTGAAACCCCTGTCTCTATTAAAAATAGAAAAATTAGCTGGGGGTGGTGGCGCATGCCTGTAATTCCAGCTACTTGGGAGGCTGAGGCAGGGAAATGGCTTAAACCCAGCAGGCGGAGGTTGCAGTGGGCCGAGATCGTGCCATTGCACTCCAGCCTGGGCAACAAGAGTGAAATTCCGTCTCAAAAAAGAAAAAAAAATTCATCATTTTGAATTAATGCTTGGGAAATGCCCCTTTCCTGCTGGCTCAGATTTAGCCCCAAAATGGCATTTGATTAAACAGCATACAGTTCCTATATTCAACATTTTTTGATACATTTGATCCATCTTTGGTTTCTAGAAGATGAAGATAGGCTTAGAGAGAGAAGGCGGTTAGTACCGAAGAAGGGGTTGATCCCCTCGCAATGCGCAAATGCATACGTTTAAAGCTACCGCACAGGTTAATCCATTATGTAAACTGAGACCAAAGTTAGCTCCTGGAATGACTGAAATGCCTGGGGACAGTTCTGCGATTCCACAAGCTAAATGTGACTCGGAAGAGGATACAAGCACCCTGTGTTTGCAGTCACGGAAGCAGAAGAATCGTTAGGTATCTCGAGACAGCCGTGCTCGTGTTAGCAGACAAGGAGCTTGGAAAGTCCACACACAGATTGATTACATACACTGTCGTGCCTGATTTGCTTCAAATTACAGGGAATCCCTATTACTGGGGAGTGATGGACCATTATGAAGCAGAAGGCCTTCATGAAGTGAAATCTGAGGCCTGAAAGCACGTTTTTGCTCAGGGACTCTGCGCAAGAGGACTACCTCTTCTCTGTGAGTTTAGCCGAGGCAACGGATCCCTGCATGCCCAAATTGAGCAGTGAAATCACAACTTTAGTTTTGATGCCCATGATTCGTGTGTATTTCACTCCTCCACTGTAACAGAACTTTTAGAACATTATAAAGATCCCAGTTAGTGCATGTTTTTTGAACCATTGCTTTCTATATCACTCAATGGGACTTTTAGCCTGAAGTATATCCGTGGCGCGGTAATCTACAGGTGCACTAAGTATGATGGGATTGATGGGCTCCCTTTACCCTCAATGTTACAGGATTTTTTAAGAGTATCGTTATAAACAGAAAGAGTTCACTGGTTAGAATGAGAACCATTCTAGGCAAAGTAAACGTAAACTCTCCTGTCCCAAAGGGTGTTAACTAGGTCCGCTTTCATGTGCATCAGACGATACACCTATAGCAAGCACACACAGCAGTGCTAGGCTTTTTCATACAGTATGTTAGCATAGTGTTAGCATCTGTCAGATGCGACCTGCTGTTACTTATTCTGATAAACATGGTGCCTATTGGAAAAACAGAGGATAGAGCTGCAGGTGTTCAGAAAGGCTGCAAGAACATTTTGCTGATTTAGCTAACAGTTTGGTTTTTAACGGCTGCAGTATTTGAGTGAGACAACTCTGGGGCATTTGCTATGAAGAACAAATTATTAGTATTGGATGAGTATTTCAACAGTGTGACTAATGTTTGAAATTATTTTTTCTAAGAGTTTTTCTATAAACTTCCAAAAGTAATGATGTTTGTAGTTACTATAAATCAAGCTTTGGAAGAGTCTAAAAAAAAAGAGTGTCTTCCTTTTAGAAAAAAAACGCAATTTTCTGGCCACAAGGGCACAGTTCACTTAGGTGTTGATGTAGCTTGTAATCAGGCTCCTTTTCTCTTCTACAAAAGGTACTGTTAGGTAATACAGATTTTCTAAGTCATTCATAAATTTCAGACTTACAAAGTCAGTAGTAGAATTTTATTGAAAGGCCCTAGGTATTAATTTTTTAAATGAGTGCTTTAACTTAAAACAGGTATTTGGAATAACTGCTGCAATGTAGTCTTGCATGTGATTATTTTTAAAAGTTGATGTGCATTCTAATTGTTGTTACATAAAAGTTGGATCTTTTCCTATGCCCAGAATGATTTTGTGAACCATAAAGTACATGAGATTAGAAGATGCCCAAACAAGTCAGATAATAGTAACTACAGTGGTTGCTGATGTTGAGATTATTGTTGAACTGTAATTAATAAGTCAGATGGCAATATTTATCTCTTTTTTGTAAATGCTCGTAGCTGAATTGCTTAAGTAAAATATATAGGATTTCAGTGCAGTTAATTCCTATTGGAAAATCTGAAACCTAAATTGCAGATTTAAAAGGTACTGTACAACCATTATATCTGTAAATAACTTTACTTAGCACCTTTTTATCACTTAAAATAATATGTACTATTACTTGAGTGAGCTCTTCTGGAAGTTATATCAAGTTCTAGTGTGCACTTCTTAGTAACTGAACTGAATTTACCGTTCTGTTCTAGATATTTTGCACTAAAGTAGCTGAATTCATTCTTGTGTCTTTTTGTTAAGGTGCTCCGTACAACCGGTGAGTGCTCCATAGTTTCCTTACCTGCTGCTACAGAATGTTATTTTACATCCCTATGGCTATTGCCAAGGCTACAAAAAAGAAAAACTATATTTTTATGGAACACTAATCCTTTGACTGCTTATGTGTTTCTACTTGTTGCATCTTGTTATGGCTGCTTTTTTGTTCTAATAAAGTATGTTTTGTGCTCTCCTTGTATATCTGCTGTTTTATACATTTGCAACACTTTCTCTTGTAAATTGAATGGTTTGGGGTTTTTAAATAGGCATTAACTTACAATCTTTCTATAGTTAATGCAGAGTTACTGTACAGTCTAATATTGACTTATCAGAATAAGCTAACTCTAAATTTAATGCTCTACATCTTATCAATCATAATCACATATACTGTGGAACAATGTCTACAGTTACTGCAAATTACTATATAATTTAGGTTATAACAGAAAACTGACAAAGAAATAATAAACCTATTGATTTCTCTGCTTATACGTGAAAGATTGAAACTATCCAATGACATGTTATAGTAAATGAGTATCTGTAACCTCCCACTACATCAGAGGTACAGTAAATGAAGTCTTGTAAACTAGTAATATATCAGTACCATTAATTGGTTTGGGGACCATCTTAACCAAAAATAAATGCCCAGAATGTAGAACTTTAACTAAGGACTTGTCCATTTTAAAGCAATAATTTCTATTGTTTCTAATTAAAGTCCCTGAAGATCATACACCAAAGTATTTGAGAACTTCATCCAAACCTACTTTAAAACGTTATGTGCAGGCGGGGCGCAGTGGCTCACGCTTGTAATCCCAGCACTTTGGGAGGCCGAGACGGGCGGATCACGAGGTCAGGAGATCGAGACCACGGTGAAACCCCGTCTCTACTAAAAATACAAAAAATTAGCCGGGCGTGGTGGCGGGCGCCTGTAGTCCCAGCTACTCGGAGAGGCTGAGGCAGGAGAATGGCGTGAACCCGGGAGGCGGAGCTTGCAGTGAGCCGAGATTGTGCCACTGCACTCCAGCCTGGGCGACAGAGCGAGACTCCGTCTCAAAAAAAAAAAAAAAAAAAAAGTTATGTGCAATTAAGTTGTTATGACATAATTATATTGTGGAGTCTGTTTTCTTGAGCTTATAATGTATCTGGAAAATAAACCTCTTGGGAAAAACAAAAGAAATTACTGTTAACGGCTAGTTTGAAACAAATATTATATTGACCTAAACATTCAAGATAAGATGGCCAACTTACATGGGCTTTGCTAAGTCAGTTCTTAGAATTGTGCTGAGGGTGGGAATCAATAAAAAATATATATATTTCTAATGAAAAGGACTTCTATGAGGTGTTGACAAGATTTCCCAGGACACAGACATTTGACCTTATAGAAGCGGCAACTAAAATTTTCTTTCAAGATTACCATTGATTTGACATCATAACTAGGTAGAGATACACATTTGATTAAAAAAAGAACTAAACAAACTCTTGTATCCTTAAACACATTGAAGAATAATTTGATCAGGTTTTCTGATAAGAGGATAACATATTAGGAAGAACAATCTATTCCCAACACGTCATTTTATAGAATGTTCCTGCCTTATCTTCATATTTCTTCACAATAACCAGTATAGAGCCAAGTAGGCAGTAGCCATTATGAGCATATGGTGTCTTCAATCAAATCACTGTTGAGTGTGTACTAGAAAAGAATGTAGGATGTGTTATTGAATCCCAAAAGGAATACAAGACAGAAGCCTCATAGAACTTATTGTCTTATTTGGGGAACCAAGCTCACAAATATAAAATTGTAAAATAACAACAAATAAAAATGTAACACCATGAAAAAGGTCTATATAAATTGTCTTCTAACTTTAATAACCATAAAATTAAGTTAGAAAAATATTAGATGTAATTAAGCATTAAACATAATAGAAAGAGAAGAAAAACATGAGTCTTGAAGCTAACAGCATCAAAAGACTGGAATTGGGTAAAGTTTGCTGGTGGGGATGGTTTGCTACAGAAGTTCAGAGAGGGAAAGATTAATAGAAACTGATGTGATTTTTTTAATGGAGAGATGGCATTAAAGGATCACGAGACTCTTAAAATCTAGATGGGAAGAGATGAGTTTGGCTGGTTGAAGGAAGAGCAGAAGCAATGTGCAAGAGTGTGAATAAATGAAGGGCAACAGAAGAATTGCAAGATGACTAGATTGGCTAACTTGTGGTTTATGTTATGAAGATTAAAATAGCAAACAAGGCAAAATAAATAAGTTGAGGTTAAGAAAAAAAAAACCTCTCGATGTTAGGTAGAGAAATCTGGGATTTATTTTTTGAGCAAATAGAATTCACTTGAAGATTTTAATCATATATGAAGAAAAGAGAAAGTAGCTTTAATTAAATTTAATCTAAATATGAAAAAAGAAATTAGGCTTATTTTTTGTGGCTAGAGGATAGATCTAGGGCCAATGAGTATAAACCATAGAAGGAGGAATTTTGCTCAAAGAGAAAAATATATAAAAATTTGATTAAACTGAACGCGGCACAGAGTGACTTAGAAAGTGCAAATTCCCCACTACTGATTTGAAAGATCTTGTTCTCATTGGTTCTGTTGTGGAAAAAAATCATGCATCAAACAGATGTTCTCAAAGATACTCTGATTCCAGACCTTTAAGGAACAGGAGGTAGGAGATAATGGCTGGATATAGTTGCCAGACGCAATGGCTCACACCTGTAATCCCAGCACTTTGGGAGGCCAAGATTACTTTAGCCCAGGAGTTTGAGACCAGCCTGGGAAACATGGCAAAACCCCATCTCTACAAAAAATTTTGAAAAATTAACCGGGCGCGGCAGTGCGCACCTGTAATCCCAGCTACTCAGGAAGCTGAGGTGGGAGGATTGCTTGAGCCCAGGCTGTTGAGGCTTCAGTGAACCAAGATCACGCCACTGCACTCCAGACTGGGGGACAGAGTGAGACCCTGTCTCAAATAAATAAATAAATAAGACTCTGGGTATAGGGAGATCTGCCAACAGGCCATTGCTATAGTCCTGGGCTAAGTGATACAGCCCATGCCACTATCATTACGCAACAATTATTGATCCTACCAGTGTCTAAGAGTTCATGGTGCTAAGTGCTTTACATACACTGTATATTTTAATCCTTTCCATACCCTATAGAGTACACATTACTCCTTTCTTTGTTTTACAGATAAGGTATGGAGCAATGGAATAGGAAGGGTAAGAGAGGCATTTTAAAGAACAGCATGAGTGGAATGATGAATATGTTACAGGTAATAAAGCAATGAGATGAAGATGAAGTTAAGGTTATTTGAAATGACTTAATGTGCTCCCTATGCTGCATTTCAGCACAGTCCTATATAATCCAGGGCAATTTAGGATGTATTGGGTTTAGTGAGTACTGAATCTCAAACATGATCAGTTTTATCTATTAATTTATTTTTTCTTCAGGCTGCTTTACAGTAGATTAACACCATCATCATCAAAAATATTAATGATATAGCTCTTGGTTATAGGCACTGGGTGAAATCTTCAGCAATAAGAGATAAACAGAATCTTGTGACATGAGGCTGAAAACAAAGTAATCACTTAATGCAAAGATTTAATGATTGAAAAGGGAAAGCACCCATCAACCCATTCTTTTACTGTGCACTGGTTAGGGATTGATTTACTTAATTATTTTTAATGAATGAGTACACACGAACCATGTTATTTTATTTTATTTTATTTTATTTTATTTTAATTTTTTGAGATGGAGTCTCGCTCTGTCGCCCAGGCTGGAGTGCAGTGGCGTGATCTCTGCTCACAGCAACCTCCGTCTCCTGGAAGAACCATGTTATTTGATCTTGCTGTTGACCATGATTTTTGGAAGCAGGATGTAGGGGCATCACTTACAAATATACTCCAGTTTCAGCCATCTTCAGACCTCTATAGCTGCTGTTGCCTGTATCTAGAATTTCCTCTGACTTCTCCATCCTGTGGAGAGAGCTAGCTCAACCCACAACCCACGCCACCTCCCCTCACCTGTGAAGCTTCTCCTCACTCCCCTCAGAAGCAGTGGCTATATCACAGCCCTTGTCACAACATGTCTTTCATACACCCTGAGGTTCTCATAAGCAAGAGAGCATTTGTTTGTTGTTTGACTTTTTGCTGTTTTCTTCTCCTCATTGCTTCCCTCCCCCCAACCCTCAGAGCTAAGGGCATAGCTGTCACTCATGATTTGTCAAAATAAAAAGCACAGAAGTGACAGAGATACATTCATAACCAGGTTAAATCATTCCAGTCAATAAGAATAGGAAAGGATGGATTAACATGCTCCTCCTCAGGCCTACCTGAAGCTTTTTCTGATAGCTGGTATAACATGTCACATTGAATTATCATAAGTTGTTTGCCTGTATGTCATGTTCAGCATATAGTATATGGCAGATAGTTTATATTCAACATACGTTCCTTGTGTTAATTCAAATTATTAACTGTCTTCCAAACATCTAATATAACTTAATGATACAAATTATTATTCCAGCTGTGGAGTAGAAATAAGCAAACAGATGTGGGTCAGTGAAGCTAAAAAATGGTATTTAAAACAAGTGTAAGTCAAATCCCCTAAAATAAGTGGCAGCACATTACAAGTCAGTGCATACAAACATAGCCAAACCACAGGTAATTTGCTTGGCTCAAAATGCTTCCACGATGCTTTCAGGTGTGGTGTACAAGCTGCCTTCCCGAAACCCCACCCCTGCCCTTTGATTTACATGAGGCTTTTTAACACATTTATGTTAACTTCTTGGCCTCTTGAGGCATTTGAATTTGTGGTCTCTCTACTATAATTTGTCTTGACACTGTGAACACAATCTGTTTTCCCTCAAATATTTTATTTCTTTAAATTTTGGTTAATCTACTAAACTTTTAGAAATATAAGTTACATTCATAAGTGAAAGTGATGCCCACATAGATTCAAAGATAGGAGAACCTGAATAATAAACATAGTGCATTTGCTTCTGTGTGTATATTAAAGCATGACTATTTGGTTACATTTATATTAAAAACTTTGTTTTGATTATATTGAACATCACTGATGTGATTTTTTTTCTTATTTAAATGGTTCCCTAATTCTTTTTTGTTTTCTTATTGTTATTTTGTTGGTTTTAACCTTTACTGAGATATAACTTATACACAAAAAATGTACACAACGTATACATTTTGATGAGTGTGGACATATGCATACATCCGTGATACCATCACCACAATTATAGTAAGAAACATACCCATCACCTTTGGAATTGTCCTTGTGCTCTTTTGAGGTGTTTGTTTTTTGGTGCAAACCTGTAACATGAAATCTATCCTCTTAACATATTTTAAAGTGTATAATACCATACTATTAATTATAACAATGCTGTTATATAGCAGATCTCTAGAACTTATTCATCTTGTACAATAGAAACTTTATACCCATTGAAAAACAATTCCCCATTTCCCTCTCCAACATTCTATTATCTGGGAATCACCATTCTAGTCTCTGCTTCTGTGAGCTTGACTGTTAGGGACCTCAGGTAAGTGAAACCACACAGCATTTTTCTTTCTGTGACTGATTGTCACTTAGTATAATGTCTTCTAGGCTTGTCCATGTCGTTGGAAATAGCAAGGTTTTCTCTTTTTTAAAGCAAAATAATATTTCTTTTTATGTATAAACCACATATTCTTTTGATTTTTTATTTTTTTTTTATTTTTTTTTATTTTTTTATTTTTTTATTTATTTATTTTTTTTTTAATTATACTTTAGGGTTTTAGGGTACATGTGCACAATGTGCAGGTTTGTTACATATGTATCCATGTGCCATGTTGATTTCCTGCACCCATTAATTCGTCATTTAGCATTAGGTGTATCTCCTAATGCTGTCCCTCCCCCCTCCCTCCACCCCACAACAGTCCCCGGAGTGTGATGTTCCCCTTCCTGTGTCCATGAGTTCTCATTGTTCAATTCCCACCTATGAGTGAGAACATGCGGTGTTTGGTTTTTTGTCCTTGCGATAGTTTACTGAGAATGATGTTTTCCAGTTTCATCCATGTCCCTACAAAGGACACGAACTCATCATTTTTTAAGGGCTAATATCCAGAATCTACAATGAACTCAAACAAATTTACAAGCAAAAAACAAACAACCCCATCAAAAAGTGGGCAGAGGACATGAACAGACACTTCTCAAAAGAAGACATTTATGCAGCCAAAAAACACATGAAGAAATGCTCCTCATCACTGGCCATCAGAGAAATGCAAATCAAAACCACAGTGAGATACCATCTCACACCAGTTAGAATGGCCATCATTAAAAAATCAGGAAACAACAGGTGCTGGAGAGGATGTGGAGAAATAGGAACACTTTTACACTGTTGGTGGGACTGTAAACTAGTTCAACCATTGTGGAAGTCAGTGTGGCGATTCCTCAGGGATCTCGAACTAGAAATACCATTTGACCCAGCCATCCCATTACTGGGTATATACCCAAAGGACTATAAATCATGCTGCTATAAAGACACATGCACACGTATGTTTATTGCGGCACTATTCACAATAGCAAAGAGTTGGAACCAACCCAAATGTCCAACAACGATAGACTGGATTAAGAAAATGTGGCACATATACACCATGGAATAAACCACATATTCTTAATTCATCTGTCAAGGAACATTTGTGTTGTTTGCATATTTTGGTTATTGTGAATAATACCACAACGAACAGGGGGTGCAGATATCTCTTAGAAGGCATACCATACTTAGACACCGCCAGGTATCTAAAAAGGTGCTTAATGTCACTAATCATCAGAGAAATAAGATCAAAGCCACAATGAGATATTATTTCACCCCATTAGGATGACTATTATCAAAAAACAAAGAAAACAAGTGTTAGTGAGGATATGGAAAAATTAGAGCACTTACCACTTGGTAAGAATGTAAATTGGTTCAGCCACTATGAAAAATGATAGAATTTGAGCAGTATTCAATTGGCTGACAATTAAAATAAGTAAAAAATATTCACAATTCTTACCACAGAACTGTATTTATAATTCACAAGTTCTTATTTCAACTTTTGTCCCTAAAATACCAAGAAAGCATTTTTTTTTTTTTTTTGCTCGTTATAAATGTGCATTGTACCACTTTGGGGAAAATGTTTACTCTGTTATAACTTTTGGGGGAGAATAAATTCATCTTTAAACATCAACTTTGATTCTGTAGCAGCATTCCAAAGATTAAATGGATTAAAATCTGAAGAAATGTAAGAAAGCCAAAAAAAAAAGTATATGGACTAACTTGTTCATCTCTTTCAGATAATTTATAATTATTTTAAAAGTAAATGTTCATGGTATAAAGTGAGGCTTGCCTAAAGGTTATTGATGGTAATAATAACATCTAGTATTTCTTAATTTCTTACTAAAAATAATTCTTGGCAGATAACTTGGCTCAATAAATGCCAGCTACTATTGTTGCATATCAGATGTTACTTAAAGAAATTTACCTGTATTCAACTATTCATTCCCCAGAAAAGTCCTAAAAGGTAGGTCTTATTATTATTATTCTCATTTTATAGATGAGACCACTAATGCTCAACCTCACAAACCAGGATCTGAACCTAGGCCAGGACTCTTAACTACTCATGGACCAGATTCAAATTGAAGATTTGCAAAAAGACATAGCATTATTTTTGGTCACTGTTGTAGTTAAACTTATCAATACATCATGTACTCAAGGGTCATTGTTTGAGACATAAAAAAAGAAAACGCTCATTAATTTTATCTAATAATTTTGCTTGTCATCTGGTAATAAATGTTACTATTAGATTTAATTAAATTAGCACACCAAAGAAAGAATATTTGCTAAACTTGAATAATTGTATATAATATACCTCCTCAGTGTAGAAGTTCATTTATTAAAATTAAAATCAAGGAGATTGACCAGGCACAGTGGCTCGCGCCTGTAATTCCAGCACTTTAGGAGGCCAAGGTGGGCCAATCACTTGTGCTCATGAGTTCAAGATCAGCCTGAGCAACATGACGAAACCCTATCTCTACAAAAACTTAAAAAATAAAAACATCAGCCAGGCATGGTGGCGGGCACCTGTAGTCCCAGCTACTTGGGAATCTGAAGTGGGAGGATGACTTGAGCCCAGGAGCTTGAGGCTGCAGTGAGTCATGATCATGCCACTGCACCCCAGCCTGGGTGACAAAGTGAGACCCTGTGTCAAAATAATAATAATCATAATAAATGAGGAGATTAAATGGTCACAATTACTTCAAAAGTAAGTATTTTGTCTTATAAGACACATAAAAACAGTTGTAGTTTTGCCATCTCCTAATTATTTTTACTATCAAAACAAAGTATATATGCAAGAAATTTATGGTTGAATGTGTGGCTAACTCTTAAATCAGTATTTTTAGTCTGGATCTATTTCCTGGAATTTAAAATCATGGTTTCCAATTTTTTAACGATTGGTATGATCCATTGATAAACTAAGAAATTCCCTTGTTTTCCTTTTGACTTCGTATTAGTGTTAATTATACACCATCATTTCTTTTTTCATCCAGAATTAAAACTTTGGTCACGGTCTTTTTGGTCTCAGAGCATTTGTTCAGGCTGCGATGTGTCTGTAGAATGTCCTTCTACCTTAATGCACCTATCAAAATTCCACCATCTTTCAAGTCTCAATCCCTTCTGTCACATGTGACCTCATTTTCCTTGGAATCTCCATCATAGTTGCTATCCCTCTCTTATAGCAGCATAGATCAGAAGTTATGAGAGTGAATTCCAGAGGGGCAATACTGCTTGGGTTTATATTCTGGCTCTACCACTTACTAATCCGTGTGACATTGAGCAAGTTAATTTATCTTTGAGTCTAATTTCTCATACATAAAAAGGGAAACCTATAGTATGTATTTCATAGGAAAATTTGGATAGCTAAATTAATGAAGGTAATGCTTGTAAAGATTTTAGTACATACTAAGTGCTCCATAAAAGGTTTTATTATTCTTATTAGATTAACATTGTCATCACCATCCTTGAAAATGTGATATGGCTTATCATATGCCATTCAAAGGTCCTAGCCCACCTAAGAACATTTCCTTTTCATTTTCAGCAATCAGTTTCATGACAGAATTGCATTTGATGTTGGGTAAGTAGACGTGACTGATCAGCCATAACAGAGTAAGTAACCCTAACAGTAGACATGAAAGTCAAATCATCTTTAGGTATTCCCTGAATAATGTTAGCTTCCAGGAACAGTAATACAAATAATTTTTCCCAGACATGGCTATCTAATTCCTTTGTCATCCTTGTATTACCTTGCACAGTCTTTGGTATGCAGTTGGTCTCAACATATTGAGTATGTTGTATACTCAATGCAACATGAGTAAGCATAGCAAAGTATGTCAGAAACACGACATAGAGTCATTCCAAAAGCCATAACATGGAATACATTTTGCATCATGACCTATGTCTATATTACCTTTCTACTTGTCTCTGGGTCTCTTAATGCAAGAAACTATTAAACTTACCTAATTATTCACATTCATTTTTATTCTTTTGCTCCCTCATTTAACTAGTATATATTGAGCATAGGCTGTGTATTAGAGATTGTTTCCTTAGGACCCTAAAAATACAGATAAGTCATTGTCTGGAGCCCTTCCACCCAAAGTTTATCTGCAGCATGAGTAACACCTGGGAGTTTGTTAAAAATGCAGACTTTCAGGCCCTAACAAGGCCTTGAGCCAGGCCTCTCAAATCAGAGACTTTGTTTTTACAAGATCACCGGGTGTTTCATGTACACATTCAATGAAGCACTGGGCTGCACATAAGAATCACTTGTGTTTATAAAGATACGGGCACCTACAATCAAGGTGGAGGGCCAAGTATATTGAGAGCTTAGCCAATTAAACAACTGTCTGATAATTCAAGAACGTTTTTTAAATATACAGACGAACTTTTGTGGAAGCATCTTTTAACTTTGCTACACAATAAATTTTAATAATTTGAAAACTATAATTCCATATCATAGCCTGTTATGATAAACAAAGGTAATTAGATTATATGCTGTTGTTTGCTTTGGGCCCACTGTTAATATATTCCGGGGAGGTTATATCAACAAATGCTGTTTTGTTTTAAAATAAGTTTCCATGAATTTTAATGGTGATAAATTCTAGATGAAAGGAAAAAAAGATATTTTTGCCAGAACCAAATATATTAAATCTCCCTCCATCTCAAATGATTAAATCAGTGTTGTACTTCCATCAGGAAACAGACATTTCTGTCACTTGGAAGAATGTAGCAGGAAGCAGAAAGGGTTGTTTTTGTTTTCGAGACAGGGTCTTGCTCTGTTACCCAGGCTGGAGTGCAGTGGCACTATTTCAGCTCACTGCAACCTCTGCCTTCCAGGCTCAAGCGATCCTCCCACCTCAGCCTCCCAGGTAGCTGGGACCACAGGGACATGCCACCACACCCAGCCAATCTTTGTATTTTTTTGTAGAGATGGGGTTTTGCCATGTTGCCCAAGCTGGTCTTGAACTCCTGGGCTCAGGTGATGCAACTGCCTCGGCCTCCCAAATCACTGGGATTACAGGTATGAGCCACCACACTTGGCCCAGTAGAGAGTTTTATACAAGGGTGCAGCCAAGAGCACCAGCTCACCAGGTAAGCCATGCTGGGACCAAAAGCAGGTAACCTGGAATCTACAGATTCAAAATGAAAGCCAAGGAGTTAAGAGGGAAGGTGAATCATGGCTAGGCCTGCGTTCAGTAAGAAACCAAGAGGCACCCACCTAAAAGGAACCTCTAAGTGGAAACGAACCTTAATCAGGGTGCCCAAAGACAGAAACAGAGCAGGTTGAAACAGTACCAAGTGTCAAAGACACCAGAGGCAATTTGACCTTCGTGTGCTAACCAAAAAGTCCATCTGAAGAAGAAACCTGGGACATCCCATGTGGTCCTATGGAACCAGCATTTGCTTCTAATACAGCTAAGGAATTGCTGTGACACATTATATTAATGACAAGTATATTATAATGTGTTCTAATTAAACCTTGTTCTGATTGTTGTAATCAGTAAAGTTGAAGGAAAATGTTTTCTCCTATGCCTTCTCAAGGTTGAAATGATGCTCCATGACCTGCCCTGGAACAAGCTTTCCAAGGCACTTCGGTGCCCAGAGATGACCACACTTTTGTGTATTTAAAATTTATGATAGGAAAGTTTCCTCAGTGTGTTTCTTATGTGGCGTTTCCTGGATTAAGGGTCATGAAATAAAATCACCAATAAATTAGGGAAAACATAAAACACCATTGGGTACTGTGAAAATGGCTTGGGTCCAAGAACAGCATGCTAAAAAGCAAGCACTTTGCACTCCTTAAACCCTCCTAAGTTTTCAACACTTTTTTTTCTGTACTTCTTTAAGGTGAACCTTTAGATATACATCATGGCAAAAACTTTCTGTCCCCTTGGGTCGCTTGATTTCCTTATTTATATACTGATTTAAGAGCTGGCCGAAATGGGCTGACTACATGACAGGTAGAGCGCCTTTTCAACAAACTTAGCAAGGACCAACACTGCTACATTATACCCACATTACATTCAGATCGAAGCCTGTTGTCCATGTGAACAGATGAGGTGTAAATGGCTTATAAAAATCTTTTTACAGACTTCCTTTTCATGAAAGAACAAGTGTGGAATTGTGTATCAGCATTCTGTAATAAGAAGATAAACATTGTTATTCCTAGATTTACACCTTCAGCTGAAACAGTTTAGCCAGTCTATTCTTTGTGCCCCAGACATGCTTTTCTCTACCACTTTGCCTTTTTTATGGCTTTCTCTCCATATCCAAATTGTAAATATTTGTCAAGGTCAAATGCAAGTCCCTCTTCCTCGGGGAAGCCTTCCCAGACCACTCCCTCAATTGGAATCAATCTCTTTCTCTTTCAACATAGATAGCCTCATATACCTCATAAAGACATCAAGAGAAGTTTACCTATTATATTTACATCCATCATATTTTGTGTGGCAAATGGGATTTATAACCAGTCCCACCTAGCCCTGATAAAGTGCCTGCTCTGTGAGATAAGTTACATAGCTCTACCTATCAGAATTTAATAGAGAACATGCCCATTCCTTCTTCCTTTACCCCATCCTGCCACTACTCATGGTCACACTTAGCACTAAATAGGTATTTAATTAATACTAGAAAAATAATGAAATGAGTCAACAAATGAATTGTAAATAACATATAAGTGTACTGTATCAAAAGAAAAATTTCTAAATAAAGACATGGATAAATGTGGTTAGTAGAAGTGCATGTTCAGGAGGAACCTTTCATTATGAGATTATCTCTACACTAGCACTCTTGGTTCTCTCCCTAAATAATCTACAGGACTAGAGATGCTCAAAATCAGTGCAAGTGAGGATTATGGAGGCTGGGGGAGGGGGTCAGGGATGGTTAAAACTGCGTTCGGGTCCCAGACCACAGGCTTGTTATATTAGAATATCCAGGGATATAGGGGGAAATTGGGAGGGTAGGAGTGACCATTTTATCATGGACCTAAATTATATCACCAGGATCCGTATATAGGTTCTGCTTCCTCTTGGGTGATTGCAAGTAGCTCCTGGCTCTCTCTTTGTGGCTGTGGCTGCACCAACAAGCCTCTCATCCTTATAGCATTAATCCTAGCACAAAGAATCTACTTTCGACATTCAGAGTATGTCTGAGATTCACTCTGATTAGCCTTGATATGGTTACCAAATCCTTTCTCCTAAAACCAATCTTTAGACCTGCGATAAACCTAAACCAATTATAAAAATTAATGGGGGCATTAATTTCACTCAAACCCATTCACTGGGAAATTCAGAGCCATGTTATGAAAGGACAAGGAGAAATGAATGCTGGGGAGACAATTAGGAGATATCCACGTGACATGATTGTTATTTTCCTACCAGAAGGTAGGGCAGCGATATGTTACAATCATCCATCTAAGTGGTGACTTAGGGTTCTATATTTATAAAATGATGATATAAGGATACTTATAAAGATGATTTAAAAATCAGCCCAGCCTCTTTACAATCATAGTAACTTAAAATTAGACTATTCTATTGACTTTGGAAAAAAATGTGAAGCTATTTACGTGCATTATCACATTTGCTTCTCACTATCTATTAGGAAATGAAAAAATTATTTGCCTCTCTTAGTAATGAGGAAACTGAGGTCTAAAAAGGTTAAATATTTGCCTAAGTTTACACCTGTGTTTGAGCCAGGATTACAATCCCAGTCTCCTAACTCCTACTCCAGCTAACTCCTACTTCCCACCTTATTTTTTTGACTGTTCACATTAGAAAAAAAAATAAAACCTTTCAACCATACGATGGTATTTTTATATAAAACTGGTTACTATAATGGCTAAGGCAAAGTAGAATATTATCTAGTGTCTACCTTTCTGAGAGCTTTGTGTAGCCTGAATTAATCCTTCTGCTTGTATCTGAAGTGAACAGCCAGTTTAGAAAGTAAAATTTAAAAGACGGTAACTGGTCTGAATCCACACTCTAGGTTTTCATATCCATGTCTATGTTGACATGTTAAAGCTATGCCAGAGAATCATATGGTGCCTTTTAGATGTCAGACAGAACCAGAGCATCATGATTTACAGCTGGCCAAGGGAAAGCTAGTAGAGGCAACAAGCTAATCATTCAGTAAAATTTGTCTTCTCTTTCCCACCTGACCCTTTCCTCTTATCTCTGACCCAGCATCCAGACTTTGTATTCCTACAGTATTGGCAATAATTTCTGCTGCTCTCTGAGGAAAGCTGGTACTGACCCTGCTCCTTATTCTTTATTCTTCCCTCCCCGATGCCATGCAATTTTACCTCTCCTCCAGGGCCTTGGAAACAACCTAACTCCTAACTCCTGGCCTCACATTCCTATTACCAACCTGGCATGGCTACCCCCTAGATTTGGTATCTGACTAGCCCTCTTGTGCCAGTGCCTGGCAAAAGCTATTATTGACTGAGTTTTAATTTGGAAAATGCAAATATGCCTCATGTTAGTTTGTTTGAGACAACAGGCAACCTGCACAGAATTCCTGAAACAAAGAACAAAATCTAATTTGCATGCTGAGGCACTTGCAAATATCTAGAGATACCTTTCTTGATGCTGTCTTCATAGCTTGTAAACCTCTAGTGGCAATACTTGCTCAGAAACAATAATGCATACACTCAAAGGCCTCACACTGTAGAAGCTCCTGTGCTCATTCCAGCAGAGCTTTGTTATTTCATCTATGATCCAGGTTATTATGAAGCAGCTGCATGGGAGCTGTGCTTTTCATGCAATAATAATACAAAAACACTAAAAAATAAAAATAATAAAAAAACATTTACAGCCACTACATTTGCAGAGAGCTAAATTAGTGTTAGTGCTCAGACCAGCAATCATTCCCCTGCTGTGGCTTGTACCGTCATCACAAGCATCTTGATGCTATACACCCAACGCTGTCAGAGGACGGTGGAGGCCTTACTGCATGGGTTTTAGTTGTTTCCTTCAACCAAGTCCTACGTGTTTCTAAATGTGAGATTGGAGTTATTCTCTTTTCAGTGTCTGGTCAACCACTAGACAGCAAAGTTACAGTCAGTGAATGAGAGAGAGTCAAAGTTAGAATGAGACAAAAAGTTAGGGAGAGAGAGAAGGAAAGAGAGAAGGAAGGTCAAGAGGAGGGGTGTAGAGAATTCATTGATTTCCTGTGTTTTACAAAATAGTCTGTCTTAAGTCTCCTTCAAACCATAATCTAAAAGATGGCAGCTCATCCAATTGAAACCACAGAATGACTGTGAGGAAGAGGAAATTTGCAGGACTAGATGAAGAAATTGTTCCTTCCGTGTTGTACTGTGTCTATTACTGCTTGATCCACTATAGAATCTATTAAGAGAAATTTGCCATCAGGAGGATTTAACTATATTTTTGGAAGGTCAGGAGTCTTACTGCCAGAATAGATCAGTTTTAAATTTTATGAAATCTGATGACTGTCATTAACAGTTTTGTTCCTTCTTTGAAAGATGCTAAAGTTAAGTCAAGGGTAAGAGGTACTGCTCTGTGGGGATTGATTTTCATTCCTTTTTGGGAGGACTAGCTTCATTCTAGGATTGAATAAGGAAGACTGTTCAGGCCTCCTGTGGCATCAAATGCTTGGTACCTAGCGAGCAGAGAAGCCCTATCCTGGGACATAAATATAGGAAGTGAAGTACCCTGACCAATGGGCTCTGACCTCTTTTCTTCACACTGGCTACTTGTTTTCAAACCTTGTTGCATTTTAAAATTATATGGGAGCTCATTAAAAAATATATATGCCAGGATGCCTCCCAGGAGTGAGCCTGATTGAATAAGCCTGGGAAGGTCTTAGCATCTATACTTTAACAAGCTCATGGATAATTCTGATACACACTAAAGTTAGAGCCACTGCTCTAGGCTCACACTTCTCCCAATTCCCTTAAGTGGGTATGATATACAATGTCCCTTCATCAAATTGGTTTTCTCTGTAAATTGGTGTTTACTTGAAATAATCATAAGAAACTGATTGAAGATGAACAAGCCTTCAAATAAAGCTGTTTATGAGATACTAACTCTGTTCCAGGTGAACACTGTTCCAGGTAAACTCAGCCTTTAATCATTGCAGCAGCTAACAACTGCGAGAACACAAAGGGGGACAAAATACTAAATAGAACTCTGAAAACCCAACACAAATACTGAATTACATTGGCCACATCTCTCAAATCCTTAGTCCAAAACAGAAATGTCATTTATTGAGGCTGTTTTTCTATTTTCCCATTGACCATAGAAATATCACGTAAGCCTATTGCAACATTTGCCCTAGCAGGGGAGGAAAGTCTATTTTCTTCATTTTTGTCACTCTGAGGGGTATTTATATGCAATCAAAATTGTTGCTACTGAATAGCTTTAGAGGAGTTGCTGCTTTTAAACTGCTGTTGTCAAAATTTCCCACAAAGAAATCTATTTTAGTTGATTTTTATGGTAACATTATGCTTTTTCATCTTTACTCTAACCTGTGACGTTATAAGTATCTTTCTAGGGTGAAGCACATGTTTTTTGTAATCAGGGGAGTGAACTTTGTGTTTTAAGTATTAAATTGTCCTGTATTGGGTGATATAAAGCGTTAGTTTCAGTTTAACCAATAGTTAGCCCTGTGCTGATGAAATACATTTGTCTGGGTTCTTCAGTATGTAAACTAGGATATAAGTTTCTAGACTACCTCCAGTGCGATAGGATAGTTCCAAGGTGACATGTGACCTTTTGAGTGGGAGGAAGCTTCCAGGGAATTAAAAATATATCATATCAATTGCTTTTATATATCTTATGATCTACTTTAACGTTGCTAGGTTAACTTGATAAAACTAAACTTACTTGAGAGTTGGCCTCTGAGTAGAATATGGCTTTATCGGCTCTGGGCAAACCAAATCATCACATAATAATCTTTGCCAAAATGCATGCCCTTATTTGTAATCAAATGGCTTATCAACTGGTAAATATCTTTCAGTTGACATGTATGTTGCTTATTTTTCTGGGCAAAAGTAACATGTCTGTTCATATTGTATTATTTACTATGGCTCATGAATGCTATCACTGTAAGACAGTTAAAATCAAGCGTTATTGGTAATACCTGAAATGGTAAAGATTATTTTATTTGATGCTGAGTTCCCCTTCAGTTTCTTCAAACCTTTTTCTTTCTATGACAAAGTAATGGGAATTGACCTTCTGTCTTTGAAGACCAATATAACTCTCTTATTTTCCTTAATTATATTTTCAATTGTAATTTCCTCACTCCCTCCTGGAAGCCTTAGTCTGTGGATGCTTCTTTTGACTCCTGGTATTGCCGTGGTGCCACTACCATTGTCCTTTGTATTCCAAGATCATAAATAACTGCCTCTTGCTGGACTTTTTTAAAAAGGAAACTTGCTGTTACTTCCCAAATTATTTTTCCTGGAATAAGCACTAATGTTCTGTAATACTTTTCACATCAAATTAAGTAGTGATTATTCGAAGGCGAGAGTTATTTATTGCTGCATATCAAATTATTCTAAAACAAAGCAGTTTAAAACAAGATACGCTTATTACCTCATTCAGTTTTTGTGGGGCTGCAATCTGAGAGCAACTTATCTGAGTGGTTCTGGCTCAGAGTCTCATGATGTCACAGTCAAGATGCCAACTAGAGCTGCATTATCTAATGGCTTGATGGGAACTGGAGGACTCACTTACTGCATGGTCCACTCATGTGGCTGGCAGGTTAATACTGGCTATGGGCAGGAGGCCTCAGTTCCTTACTACATGAACTTTCCTATACAGTTACTTGAGCAGCCTCATCATGCAGTGACTGACTTCACTTAGAGCAAGTGTTATAAGACAGAGTAATGTGGAAGCCACATGTCTTTTGTAATCTAGCTTGGAAGTCACACATCATATATCTTTATTTCTGCAATATTTTATTTGTTATACAACTCAGCTCTTTTTAATATGAAAGAGGAGTAAAGAAAGGTATGAATACCAAGAAGCGAGATTCACTGGATTCACTGAACCAGTGAAATTCATTGTTCATCTTGGAAGCTAGCTACTATAAGACTTCCTAACTCAATTTGTTTTTTCTTCCTTTAAGAACCTGAGAAAGATACTTTCGAGTTTTGAGGATTAGAGAATGTTTGAATGGCACAAAATTGTATTTTCAAGCAATTAAGGTGTTACTTAGGAAGAAGCACAAGTTTATGAAAGCTTTTCTTTAGTAGGTTTACTTTCATGTTCACACAGGGCACAAAACAGGAGGCTAGATACTCACTTGCTGCTGCTACCTACAACCTAGTGCTCTTTCCCTGAATCTGCTGAACTGTTTCCCTTTGAAATAAAGGTATTGGGATTTGGTTAAGATGGCTAACTAGATGCAGCCAGGTGAAACAGCTGTCACAGAGGGACCAGGATGACTGGAGAACTCTTAACAGATCTTCAGAGGGAAGGCACCGAGAGTGGACAGAGGGAAGACAGGGAAGGGGTGAGGGAAGGGGGGGGGGAAGGGGGAAGAAGCAGGGAACCCCACACATTGCTACAATGGACTGGGACTCATTCCTGGCCCCCAGTGACGCCAGGGAAATGGTTAAGTTTAACTGACAAAGAGCAAACCACTCTCACCATGGGCCTCTGGAATCCCAGCAGGAGGAGACCCCTTGACCAGCATGGGCACTGGAGTTGTCAAGGAGAACTGCTTAGAGAAGTGGTAGGGGCAGTGCACCAGACAAAGCAGAGCCCATAGGGTTTGGAGCTGAAGGGTCTATGGCAAGCATGGTCAGGGATGCCCATCTCCCCAGCTTTGACTTCCTCCCATAGGAGACTTCAACCTAGAGAAACTCAGACCTGAACTCTGCAGGGAAGTCTGGCCCATCTGACAAGACTGGTCTAACCTGAGCGCCCCTTGGTCTTCCAGCCTCTCCAAGGGCCCCAGCCTGGCCATGCCTGCTTGCAGCACAGCCTCGGGTGCCCTGGGGGCCTGCATCTAGCTCCTGCACTTGTGGACCATGCCTGACCCTGAGAGCTCCAGGGGGGCAGCCCCCATGACCACACACCAGCCAGCCTGCTGTCTGCCCAAACTGCTGCTTCCTTTCAAAATATATCCCTTTCAAAAAATTACTGTTTAATAATAATGCACCTGGTCAACTAAGAGCTCTGATGGAGATACACAAGGAGATTAATGATGTTTTCATGCCTGGTGACACAATATTCATTCTGTAGCCCATACATCAGTCATAATTTTAATTTTCACATCTCATTATTTAAGACAAGCTTGTCCAATCCATGGCCTTTGGGCCACATGCAGCACAGGACAGCTTTGAATGCAGCCCAACAGAAATCTGTAAACTTTCTTAAAACATTATGAGATTTTTTTGTGATTTTTTTTTTTAGCTCATCAGCTATCATTATTATTAGTATTTTATGTGTGACCTAAGAAAATTCTTCTTCCAGTGTTTCCCAGGGAAGTCAAAAGATTGGACAACACTGATTTAAGAAATACATTTTGTAAGGCTCTGGCTACCATAGATAGTGATTCCACTGATGGATCTGGGCAAAGTAAACTGAAAGCCTTCTGGAAAGGATTTACCATTCTAGATGACATTAAAAACATTTGTGATTTACAAAAGGTTGTCAAGATACCAACATTAACAGGAGTTTAGAAGAAATTAATTTCAACCCTCAAGGATGACTTTGAGGGGTTTAGGACTTCAGTGGAGGAAATCACTGCAGATGTGATGGAAATAGCAAGAGAACTAAAACTGGAAATGGAGCCTGAAGTGACTGAATTGCTACAATCTCATGATCGAACTTGAACAAATGAAGAGTTACTTCTTATGGATGAGCAAAGTGTTCCTGAGATGGAATCTACTCCTTGTGAAGATGCTGTGAACATTATTGTAACGACAGCAAACAATTTAGACTATTACATAAACTTAGTTGATAAAGCAATGTCAGGGTTTGAGATAACTGACTCCACTTTTGAAAGAAGTTCTAAAGTGGGTAAACTGCTATCAAACAGCATTATATGCTACAGATAAATCTACCATGCAAGGAAGAGAGCCATTTTGGGGTACTTGGTGATGACTCAAAACTTTCTCCTTTACTTCCTCTCATTTTCTTTCTTCGATCTGTTTTTTTTCTCTCCTCTTTATCACGCTATAGATGTGTTCATGTATACATATGTATAGATGTGTCCACGTGTACATATGTAAATGTTTGCATCATTTACAAACTTAAAAACAACACCTAATGTCATGTAGATCACACATCTAAATGATTGACAAAAGTCTCACTTTACATTAAAAATGTTTTAAAGTACTATAGATACAAATAAGGTTCAGAAAAGAGCCTTCAATGGACTGTAACATAGCTCAGAGTGCAGCAAAACAAACTTTACTCATTAAAGGAGACCACCAAAGGAGAGAGTCCATTTCTGCTGGAAATTTACTATGCACCGATACAGGTAAAATTTCTGCCTTGGGGGCCCATGAGTTACACTTATTCTTATTCTACTGCTTCTCAGTCTCTAATCTGGAGGAAATAAATTCAAAATTAACCACTCTGCAAGTGCTTTGCAATTATCATCTTCTTTGCATGTGTTTCCCATAAGTGTTCTAGCAAAGCAGAGTTGCTGCTGCAATAGTAGAGATTCACATTAGGTGTTTTTTGAAACATGCTGAATATTGGCTGTAGATGCCTTTTCCAAATGAATTGGTGTTACAGGAAGATTTTTTTTTTTTTTTTTTTTTTTTGTATAAAATGTTGTAAACTCTTCCAAGGCATGCCAGACCTTGAACTCTAGGGAAATGTGGTCTGGAAGTTTGAGAAGGCACATTACTTCCTCAACTTTACTTTTTGATCCAGATGGAAGTACTTAAATGAAGTCATAGCCTTGTATACATGGAGCAGAGGCCAAGAAAAAGAAATACAAACAGCTGTTCCCATATATGTATGTCTTCATACACATATATATGTATATGTGTGTATATATACACACATATATGTATATATACACACATATACATGCACATATGCATTTCTCCCCAAGTAAGTAGTGAACTAGTCTCATTAATACTTAAAAATTTGTTTCTTATATAATTATTATGATTTTCAAAACACTCATACACACATATAAATATACATATATGATCTTCCTAGATATTCTATAAAGTAATTAAGACATATTAATTATTATCCCCATTTTGTAAATACAATATAACAAAGAAAACAATTTGCTTAGGATCACAATTGACTGGTGACAGTTAGAATTGAAATCCAAAATTCTAGGTTCTTATTTTAGTGCTCTGAGCTGTGTACTTTAGAAGAATTTGCTGCTCCAAGAGGGAATATAGTTCTTCTTTAATCTGATGGCATATTGATTGCCAAAGGACAGCATATAACACAAGAAGCTTTCTACATAGATCACTTCCACCTATCCTTTGGAAGTAAAGATAATTATCAATGTCCAGCCCAGTTTGGTGAATTGCTGTATCTGGGAATTCGATTTTCCAGCAGGGCTTCTGAAAGGAGGTTGTTAACAAAATAACGAAATCAATTATCCAGGCCTTCCTTTAACATAAAGGCAAACCAGAAATTTGCATTTCTTGTTTTTTGATGAGAAATATGGAATGTGTGAAAATAAATGGCAGAATCATAAGCCAAATAAATCTCCTTTATAAATAAATTACCCAGACTCAAATATTCCTTATATCATGCTATCTTCTTTCAGGCCATATTCTATGAGACATGGGTCCCACTGCCAAGTGGATACCCCAAATCCTTTGTGACTAATAATACTGGTTTCACTTTAAATCTGAATTGCAGAAAATCATCCTTCAAGGGTAAAAATCAGCAACATATTACTGATTTAGACTTACCCATTATTATCTTTCTTTTATGATCTTTAAGGAAATCTATTTATAAGGTGTCATTGAAGTAGTAAATATTGCTGTATTTAATTCTTAAGTGATGATACTGTTGGTTGCTTCTTTTATCAGTTATCAGTAGAGTGAGTTATTTCCAGTACATTGTTTGGAAGGAAAAATGATAATATAAACACCCATAAAGTTTGAGTATTCCCAGCTTGGTAGCTTCAACTGATTCAAACTATTGGCAGAAGAGAGACAAATACCAAGTTTGGCCTGTGATGTGGACAAATGAACTAAAAAAAATCCATATTAATTTATTCCTCCCACCATGTAATTTTTCTTTACCCTTATCACAGGTATTCAGCATGTTTCCTTTTTCTTCCTCCACTTTCTCTCTAAAGTGTGCCCTTCACCCACAATCCATAATGAAAAGACTGGTGCATCCCAGGCTATCTTTTGCCTGAATTATCTCATCTTTCTCACTGAACTCATTTCTTCTTCTTCCTCCTCCTCCTCCTCCTCTTCTTCTTCCTCCTCCTCCTCATCCTCTTCTTCTTCTTTTCTTCTTCTTCTTCTTTTTCTTCTTCTTCTTCTTTTTCTTCTTCTTCTTCTTCTTCTTCTTCTTCTTCTTCTTCTTCTTCTTCTTCTTCTTCTTCTTCTTCTTCTTCTTCTTCCTTCTTCTTTCTCCTTCTCCTTCTCCTTCTTCTTCTTCTTCTTCTTCTTCTTCTTCTTCTTCTTCTTCTTCTTCTTCTTCTTCTTCTTCTTCTTCTTCTTTTTTCTTCTTCTTCCTCTGTCTAATCAGTCAAAATTGCTACAACAAAATAACAATTTCTGTTCAAAAACTGTATTTTAACCATCATCTGTCACAGGGAATAGAAGCATTTCAAAAGAAGAGCTATAGAAAAATTAATAAATTATTTAATTGAAAGAAGTGTATGTATTAGCCTACTTTGCGTTGCTATAAATGAATACCTGAGGCTGGGTCATTTATTTTAGAAAGAGGTTCATTTGGCTTATGATTCTGCAGGCCATATAAGAAGCATGGCACCAACATCTGCTTCTAGTGAGGGCCTCAGGAATCTTTCTATCACAGTGAAAGGTGAAGGAGAAACATGATGTCACATGGCAAAAGAGAGAGCAAGAGAGAGAAGAAAGGCATCAGACTCTTTTTAACAACCAGATCTCCAGAACCAGTAGAACAAGAACTCACTCATTACCACGGGGTGGGGAAGTCACCAAGGTATTCATGAGGGATCTGCCCCCATGCCCTAAACACCTTCCATTAGACTCCACCTCCAACATTGAGGATCACATTTCAACATGAGATTTGGAGGGGACAAATATCCAAACTATACCAGTGCAATTAAATATACTGTGTATAAGAAGAATCTTCCCTGCCACTTCTCAGTGCTTTTCTAGTCTAAATATTTGCCAGTATAGAATTATGCATCAGCTGAATCTGTGCATATAAACTAATAGGAAAAAAAGCAAACTTGAACAAATAGCCTGCAATTTAAAGACAATTATAATTGAATTTAATTTGTATTTGTTTATTTTGTGTCAAAACACATGATTACTTCAGAGAATCTGCCAGCTGTACCATCTTTTACCCCATCCTATTTCGGACAGTCTGCATAAGGATTTATTTACTAGATATTGATAACACACATGTTTATAAATAAATACTAGCCTCCTCCAGAAAACCAAAGTGTTCTTGAGTCCAGTTAGGGAGGTTCACAGTTTTAGTGAAAGAGAGAAGCTGAGTATTCTACCCAAGGTTGGTGAATGTCTAGTGAAGACTATGAAGTCCTTGGCATTATGATCTTTACCACTTTCTGTTATTTATAATGCCCTATTTTTTGCTAAAGTACTTGTGAGAGAAGATAAAGGACATTCAGAGTGATGAGAGATTATGGTCTTGCAGATTAGTTACTCAGAAGTCTTTTTCTACTCCTGAAACTAGCTGTCAAGTGATATACATATAAGGTGGCTCAAGAATTTTACTTATTTTGTGAAAAATATATTTTATTAACATTTTTATAAAGTGACAAAGTCTACTAAATGTAAACCATGTTACATTCAGTATAAAGAGCTGGCATCTAGTACTATTGATTATTTTAATATCATCCATTAAGGGTTAAACAACATTTAAAAAGTATTGTAGTAGGTTGAATAACGCCCACCCAAAGACATCCAGTCCTCATCATCCCTGAAACTTGCAAATGTTACCTTATTTTGAAAAATGGTCTTTGGAAATGTAATTAAATTAAGGATGTTGAGATGAGAATAGACTAGATTAACCATGTAAGTCCAAAATGCCATCACAAATGCCATGAATTCAAAAGGAAAAAGTCATTGTAAAGATAGAAACAGAGACTGGAGTGATATAGCCACAAATCAAGGAACTCCAAGGATTCCTAGCAGCTGCTAAAAGCTAGGAGAGAGGCATGAAATTGATTCTCCCCCATAATGTCCAGAAAAAAACAAATAAGAACTCTGCCAACACCTTGATTTTGAACTTCTAGCCTCCAGAACTATGAGAGAAGAAATTGCTGTTGTTTTAGGCCAACAAGTGTGTGCTAATTTGTTATGGCAGCCCTTGAAAACTAATAGAGATATTTATAGCACATGATATGAATTCTTAAGACAGTCATTCTTCTCATAAATTAATATATGAATTCTTGCTACTAGAATACTATATCTATAGTATTTACTACCCAATATTACAAAGAAAATAAACCAAGATGGGAAAATTAAATCCTGAAATCAGGAAATTAGAAACTTCCAGAATACAAAATATGAAGATATGGGAAGAAAAAACAAATGTAAAAATGAATTAAGATATTTTACACATGGCTTTTAATGAAAGTAGAAATTAGTTATTATGTTATTTTTCTCCAGTCTTCTCTGAGGCTGCCTTTTGAATCTATTTACCTGATCCACCATGAGAGAAGGTTTAATTTAGTTTTGCTTTTTACAGATGGATAACATGCTTTTATTTAAAGCCAAATTTTTGTAGGCTCTAGATTGGAAAAATAAATTATACTTGGACTTCATCCAAGTATTAGTATTTTTAGAAGTTAATTCTTGTTCTTATTTAGAAAAAAAGAGCAGAGAGAAAGTGAGAGCAAAGGAAAGAAGGAAGAGAGAAAGGAAGGGAGGGAGGAAGGAAGGAAGGAAGGAAGAGGGAAGGAGGGAGGGAGGAAGAAAGAACAACTATAATGTGTTAATATTCAGGCTTCAAGAAACTCATTTTCTAATCAGACATCTTCTCTGGGCTAGCCTGAGACAAAGTGTGGAATTAGATCAAATTTTTAACTGGTGTTTTTCCTTACCTTTGTTTCTACCTCACCTACTGAAATAAAATAATGTGTTTTTAAAAACTTATTCGGACCAAAACATTGAAGAATTAATATGTCAAATATGTGTAGTAGAGACTTCTGGTTTAGCCCAATACCCATTCTCCTCTCAATAACAAAATTCCTAGTTTTTAACAGCAGTCAAAATAAAGAGTATGTTTTCCAGTATCCTTTATAGCTAGATGTGGCTACATGAGGAAGATGGAAGTGTTCTTAAAGGGGGAAAAACGTATTCCCTTATTTAGCTGCTATTATGAACAAGGATGTTGTAATTGAATTCTGAGTTGCCATCTTAGACTCAAAATGGAAGCTGCATATGGCAGAATAAAAAATGGAAGGAGCCTTGATTCCTGATGCCATGAGGTACCACAACATTCAAGCCAACCACTTAGCACACCACCTAGCCCAAAATAAGTACTCATTAGGTATTTTCTATTTCTGTTAATTTTGTAACAGTATTATTTGTTAATTGACTACAATATACTAGACACATTATGCATATCTTACTTAGTCCTCACAATAATCCAGTAAGTTAGGTATTATCATCTTCACTGTTTATAAAGAAACAAAAATCCCGAAAGATAAGTTTCCCAAAGTCATGAAGCTAGTAATTGATATATGGGGCTATCCCACCAGTATGTCTGATTCCCTACTGAGTCTTCTGTCCACTACATTGTTCTGTCTTATCATAACATTATTGGTTTTCTGTTTCTGATTATCCCACAGTTCCTCAAAGGTTTTAATTACTTTTTTGTAGCAAGTATACTGAGTAGAAAAGAAATGTATTCATTCCTTACTCAGCAGATAAGATATTGATTTTTAAAAACAAAAATAAAAATAGTAAGTGGAACAAAAAGAAATCTGTAGGGAAATGAATATTTTGAACGAGATTTCTGGTATTTCCTGCTACTAGTCATGCAGGAAATGTCTTTTTTATTCTTTTCCCAACCCTTACACTCATGATTGTACCACTTCTGTTTCAGACTAAACACAATGGCTAGGGGTCTTGGGAGGAAAGCAAATGTATGGATTTAAAATGAAAAAAAAAAATAATGAAAGCTTCCACATTGCATTTAGAAATGCAACAACCATCAATATGAAAAGAAGATTTGAAGAAATGTTTCTACTGCCCAATAGTTTCTCTCTTTTTACTTTCAGTATATGAAACAATTTGACTACCTTTATCAGAAATATTTTAACCTTTTAATAAAGACAGTTTATTTACAGATATTTTAAACATTCTGAATAAAAATAAAACTGTGACACTAAAAAATAGAGCATAACCTTCCAAACTAATCGGAGGTATAAATACATTAAAATTACAATTTAACTCTTTTATTCCAATGCAATTTTTCCTTTGCAAATTATGGGCTGCATGTAGAGTATTTAGTAGCTGGCTGAACAAAGAGGCTTGGCCGATGTCAACATTAGAATTATGTCTCAGAGTTTCTTATTTGTTCACAATCTATTCAATAATTTGGGCACAGGAACACATCAAAATTGTGAGTGATGTCCAAAAGAATAGCTACTATGTGATATGTTGTATAAATTAGCTTTTGCTGTACAAAAAATACTCCCAAACTTCGTGGCACACAACAACAGGCATGTATTAGCTCATAGTTTTATAGATCAATGTTTTGGGTTGGGTTTGTCTGGGCAATTCTACTGACCTGGCCTGGGCTTAACATATCTTGACTGAGGCTCCCCTAGGTGTCTACAGTGAACTGTGGGTTGGTTTGAGCTGACTGACTGTGGGATGAGGTGCCCCAGTTTTCCACATGATGTTTTATCCTCCAGCAGGCTAGCATGGGCTTATCCTGCACTTTCATGGTTCCAAGAGCAGCTAAAAACTCGTACTGCAATCACTTCTCCAGTCTCTGCTGTGTTAAATTTACTTTTGTTCCGTCGGCAAAAGTGAGTCACATGGCCAAGCCCAGAGTCAGTATGAAAGGGACTAGAAAAGTTTAGGGGTAGAGTATAAAATAATTGGAAGCCAATATTACAACAATTTAACACAGATGATTATAAAAGTTTTTTTAAATGGCAAGAATGGTGGACCAAAAGTATAAGGAGAAATCTCATAGAGATAAATATAGAATGTAGCACTGGCATTCAGAACACACTTTAGTAGGTAGAGGATCAAGGAGACCTGATTTAACTTCAGTTGCCTGAGAAATTCTTAGGAACTTTGGTTGGTAACAAGCTCAATATACATCGGCAATGTGAACTGACATCCAAAAGAGAGAGGACTAATGTAATCTTAGGTCACCTTATTGAAAGTAGAAAAGTCAAACCAATGGAACCAATAGTCCTGGGATTTTTCAGGGGTCATGCCAAACCTGTTCTGGGTACAGTAAATGACAAGGGAAAATGGAACATAAAGGATGTCCAGAGGAGTGCAACCTGAGCGACAGGAAGCTGGAAATACATTGCATACAAATTCTTTGAAGGACATGAGGATGTTCACTCTGCGAAAGAGAGGATTTAAGATTTGAAGATAGTATGATAATAGCACACTTCAAATACTTTAAAAGCATTGTAAAAAAGTAGGATTAGATGTGTTCCCTATGGCTTTGGAAGGAAAAGGGAACAATTAAGTAGAAGCTACAAGAAGACAAATTTAGGGATAATGGTAGGGGGAAAAAACTCATAATTATTAGAAGTGTCCATAAATGGAGGAGTTATTGACAGGGATTGGGCTTTCTTTCACCAGAAGTGTGCAAGCAGAGAGGATGACCACAACCAGTGAGAATCTAGGCAAGGCCCTCTGCAACAGTGGCTCTCAAACCTGGCTGCAACTCAGAATCATCTACAGAGCTTTGGAAAATACAGACAACATGGCAACCTCTGGAACAAAACCTGCACAATTGTATTTTAAACTTCCTTATAGGAGATTATGGCACATGACCAGGTTTTGGAACCATTGTTCCAACAGGTCAGCAAACTATGGCTTGCCACTGGTGTTGTGTAGCCCCAGAGCTAAGAAAGGCTTTTACCTTAGTACTTAGTGACACTTGAAAAATCATATGAAAATCGAATGTTGGTTTTCAGAAATAAAGTCTTTTCAGAACACAGCTATGCTTATTCTTTATGTATTGCCTACAGCTTGCTACCACAGTGGAGCTGAATAATTGTCACAGAGACCATGTGTCCCACAGCCCTAAAATATGTATTATCTGGCCCCTTACAGAATAAAATCTGCCAACTCTTGCTCTGAGATTTCGCTATCAAAAGTGTCTCCGGCCCTACCCAGCATCCACTGAATGAGAAACTATATATTAAATGAACTCCAGGTGATCAGTGTATGCACATTAGAATCTGAGAAGCCCTACACTTGGTGTTGATCAATTCTAATTTATATAATTTTTATAAATTTAAACTTCATGTTGTATTGTTTGCATCAATCGTGTAAGAATAAAAATGTGACTAAAACAGGCTGATATTGGATACATTTATTATTCAGTGGAAATAATGGGATATTGCTAGTCTGGCACTCTCCTTTAAGTGCTATATTCAAAGCATTTTTAAATGACCCTGGAAATCCACCAGTGAAACAGAACTGTATAGTCATTTCAGTCACATGGAGAAAATTAGTATTACAAAAATTGGAGCAGTCTTCTCAGTGCCCAGATCTTAGTTTTTGATAACATTCTCTAATAAAAGGAACCAGAGCTTCTTGGAGAAATGGCTACTTCTAGGACTGGAGCAGGCAATATACAAGATGAAATAAAAACAGAAACAAACAATAGGGACATGGATATGCCAAAGGGGCATGGGGGAGGGGGGCAAATGAAAGAGCTTTGTATGCTTAAAGCTGGAACAATTTAAGCAACAAAATAAATAATGTAGTACTCAATTTTAACCCAAAGTATAAAATAAATAATCAGGAATCATACTGAAATAAATCAATGACTAAACAAATAAATAAGTGGGAGAGAAGAGACAAATCTCCTGTGCAGAAGAATTCCAAATAAAATGTAGATATTCTGTCCTCAAAGAGGTGAAGCAGAACTCCCTATTCCTTACATGTGGGCTGTACATAGTCACCTCTTAGAAAAGAGTACAGTGTGGAAAGTACTTCTTCCAACAATTACATTATGGACTAACTTTACAGTAGAGAAACCTGACAAACATTGCCTGAGCCAGGTGATCAAGGGTAAAGTCAACCATGATAAGTCATGAGGATAATATGTACCCTTGATATGATGTGGTGAAAGTTGCACTTTATCTCTGTAGTCTTCTTTCCCAGACCCAAAACCCCATCCAAGAAAAAAAAAATTATCAGATCCCAACTGGGAGAGAGTCTACAAAATACGCAACCAATATTCCTCAAAACTGTCAAGACCATCAAAAACAATAAAAGTCTAGAAACTGTCATAGTCTAAAGCAGCAATCTCCAACCTTTTTGGCACCAGGGACTGGTTTCTCAGTTTTGTGGAAGGCAATTTTTCCACGAGTGCCGGGGGATGGTTTGGGAGTGAAACTGTTCCACCTCCGATCATCAGGCATTCGTTAGAGTCTCTTAAAGAGCATGCAACCTAGATCCCTCACGTGCGTAGTTTCCAATAGTTTGCCCTCTTATGAGAATCTGATGCTGCTGCTGATCTGACAGGAGTCAGAGCCCAGGAGGTAATGCTTACTTGCCCACGGCTCCCCTCCTGCTGTGCAACCCAGTTCCTAACAGGCTACAGATTGCTACCAGTCTGCAGCCTGGAGGTTGGGGACCCCTGGTCTAGAGGAGCTAAGATGAAATGACAACTAAATGCAACATGGTATTCTGCATAAAATCCTGGAACAGAAAAAGGGTGTTAGATAACAACAAAGGAATCTGAATAAAGTATAGATTTTAGTTAACAGTAAGGTTCACTAATTGTAACAAATGTACCATACTAGTAGAAGATGCTAATAATAAGGGAAACTGAGTACAAGATATATGGGAACTCTGTACTCTCCATAATTTTTCTGTCAATAAAAATTAGTCTACAATCTCTTTAAATTTAAAATAATTGGGGCAATTTTGAGATTTTCCCTTTCATTTATATATTCACTTTCATTTCCTTAAGTTTACTTAACGTAATTTGTCTAGAATCCCTTTTGAGTTAGGTTGAATATGTATCATAAATTAAGTTAAATAATTAAGTCATGCTCACAATCACATCGTGGTACTTTGCTGGTTTAGTTCTTCTGGTCACAAATACTTTTAGTTTGGTTGAATGGCTGAAGATTTAGTATTCATTGCTTTACCAACATGGCTGTTCTAACCAGAGAGTGCATTCTTGCCGGGTTTCTGTTTCAGAAGCAAGAATGGAGACCCATGTGGTCTGAATGTAAGTAGAAGTCATGAAGTGATTCTGACACATGGAGATGCAGAATTTTGACCTTCTTGCTTTTTGGAAATGTGAGTGACTGCTGAGAGCTGCAGGGGAGACTCAGCAGGACTGAGGAATGTTAATGAAGTCTGCCTTTTATAAGCAGTTGTTGTTATAGAAAGAAACCACAGTTATTAATGATGAAATATTGTAGAGAATTTTTTGTAATGTAAGCAGTTCTTGCTCTTACAAATATCCCTCTTACAATTCTTGGAAACAGCCACTAGCGCTAAGAGAAGCATTATGAGAAAACAAACAAACAAACAACATTTAAAAAACATTTTTAGAGCATCTGTGGTCTCATGGGAAAACTAAATTGCTGAGAAATGCAGGCAGAGGGGTTGCCCTTGTGGCACATTCTCAATCTACCACAACCTTAGTAGATGGTGGCATCCCCCTGGGTAAACAGATCATATGCATACCACCAAAATTTTTAAGTCAGTCTGTCACATTCTTAAAATTCCACCAATTTATCTCATTATGAAATGTAAATATATTTGGCATCTTTGTGAATCTCTTTCACAATTCACATGGATTAATTCCATAGAGGATTCCCGCCTGGTTAATACCTAATTGAGGATGGGGAGCAGTTCTTTGGCATGTGCAGGAAACATCAGGAAAACCACATAGCAAAACTATTAACAATGCAGTTCCAAATAAATTTTTGAAACAGTTTGTGAATTTCTTTAAAAAAAGAAGTCTGCTGGAGTTTTGATTGCAATTGTGTTAATTCTATAGATGAGTTTAGGGAAAATTAACATTTTAACATTGAGTCCTCTTAAGTGATGAACATGTTATATCTTTTCATTTATTTAGGTTTTCATTAATTTCTCTCAGTAATCTTTTGTAGTTTTCAGTGTACAGGTTTATCACCCACTTTATTAAACTTATCACTAGATATCTCATGTTTTGATGTTATTAATAATGACATATTTTAACATTTATTTTTCAATTGTTCAATGCAAATATTTATGAGTTCAATTGATTTTTATGTTTGGTTTATTGACCTTGTATTCTGAGATCTTGCTAAATTCCCTTACTAATTCCAGCAGGTTTTTTGTAGGTTCCTTAGGATTTTGTTTCTATGTGACCATGTTGTCTGTGAATAGAGAAAATGTTACTCTTTCCTTTCCAATCGGTATGTCTTTTATTTTACTTATCTTATTGTTCTGGCTAGGAAAGCAAGCAACGTGTTATATGGAAGTGGTAAGGCCAGATATACTTTTACTTGGTCCCAACTTTGGGGGAGAAAGCATTCAAGCTTTCATCATTATGTATGTTAGCTGACATTTTTTAAGCACCCTTTATCAGAGTGAGAAAACTACATTTTATTCCTAACTTGTTCATAAATTTTTATTATCGTGAATGAGTATTGAATGTTGTCAGATGTCCTTTTCTGCATCTATAAAGATAATCATGATTTTCCCCTTTACTTTGTTAATTGATTAATTACTGAGTGATTTTTAAATGCTAAATCAACCTTATAATCTAGGAATTAACCAGACTTTGTCACAATTTATTATTTTTAAATGTTGCTGGATTTGTTACTATCAAAGACTTTTCCTCTGCATTCCTGAGGAATATTAATTTGTTGCTTGCTTTCTTATAATGTGCAGGTCTGACCTTGGTATAAGAGAATTGCTAGCCTCAGATAAAGAGTTAGGAAGTATTATCCTTCTATTTAAAAAAATATATAGAATTTCAGTTGTTCAGTTGTTTTTTTCTTTAATATTAGATAAAATTCAGCAGTAAGATTATCTGTTCCTGGGATGTTCTTCGGGAAAGATTTTTAAAACAAAATTGAAAATGTTTAGTTGGTAAACACTATTCATTTTTCTATGTTTTAATAGCTTTTGTAATTTTGTGTCTTTAAAGGCGTTTGTTAATTTCACATAAGCTGTCAAACTTATTAGTATAAAGTTATTCATAGTATTTATCATTCTTTAAATATATGGAAAATTAATATGTATGTCCCATCTTTCATACCTGATCTTGGTCATTTATATATCCCCTCTCTCTGTCTCTCTGAGTTGAGCAAGATATTTGTCAACATTACTGATCTTTCAGACATTTATGTGGCCAACAAACATGTGAAAAAAAACTCAACATCACTAATCATTAGAGAAATGAAAATCAAAACCACAGTGAGATATCATCTCATGCCAGTCAGAATGGTGATTATTAGAGGTCAAGTAACAACAGATGCTTGTGAGGGTGTGGAGAAATAGGAATGCTTTTACACTGTTGGTGAGAAGGTAAATTAGTTCAACCATTGTGGAAGACAGTATGGAGATTCCTCAAGGATGTAGAACCAGAAATACCATTTGACCCAGCAATCCCATTACTGGGTATATACCCAAAGGAATATAAGTCATTCTGCTGTAAAGACACATGCACACATATGTTTAGTGGGGCACCATTTACCATAGCAAAGTCATGGAACTAACCCAAATGTCCATCAGTGATAGACTGGAAAATGTGGTATATATACACAATGATATACTACACAGCCATAAAAAGGAAAGAGGTCATGTCCTTTGCAGGGACATGGATGAAGCTGGAAGCCATCATTCTCAGCAAACTAACACAGAAACAGAAAACCTAACACCGCATGTTCTCACTCATAAATGGGAGTTGAACAATGAGAACACATGGACACAGGGAGGGGAACAACACACACCAGGGCCAGCTGGGGGTGGGGGGTGATGGGAGGGAACTTAGAGGATGAGTCAATAGGTGCAGCAAACCACCGTGGCACACATGTACCTATGTAACAAACCTGCACATTCTGCACATGTATCCCAGAAGTAAAAACAACAACAAACATTATTGATCTTTCAAAGTAACTAGATGTTGGTTGTATTTATATTATTCATTATTTGTTTACTTTCTATTTTACTAATTTCTGCTCTTATCCTTTTATTTATTTTTAAAAATTTAATTTGGGTTTAATTTATTCTTCTTCTAGTTTCTTGAAGCGGAAACTTAGGTCACTGATTTTTGGATCTATCTTCTTTTCCAACACAAGCATGACAAGTATCTAAATCTATAAAATTCAAGGATTGCTTTAGCTTTCCCCCACATACTTGATGTCTTATGTTTTCTCTCTTATTAATTTTAAAATCTTTTAAATTTTCCATTTTATTTTCTTTTTCCCCTACGGGTTATTTAGAAGAGTGTTTCTTAACTTCTGTTGATTTATAAAGACATCATACTTTTTCCTTTCCAATCTATATGCCTGTTAGATATTTCCAATTTAATTCCACTACGATTAGAGAACATGCTTTATGTTATCAGACATTTTGAATTTATTGAGACTTGTTTTATGTTTCAAGACATCAGCTACTTTGGTAAATTTTCCTTGAGCACTAGAAAAGAACGTGTGCTATACTGTTTGGCATTCTAGAAAGGTCAATTAGGTCAAGTTGGTTAATAGTATTTTTCACAGTATTCTTACTGATTTTCAGTAAGAATTGTATTTTATCATTTTTTGAGAGAGAATGTGAAAATCTTTAATTTATTATTAAATAATAAAATAATTTAATTTATCATTAAAGAACAATAATAAATTTATTCATTCTTTTAACTTTGTCAGTTTTGCCACATGAATTTTGAAGATCTGTAATTAGGTGAATACATATTTAGGGTTGCCATGTTTTTTGGCAGTTAACTTTTATCTTTAAGAATTTCTTTCATTATTGAACATATTCCTTGTTTTGAAGTCTCCTTTGTCTGATATTAGTATAATCACTTCCCACCTTTCTTTTAATCAGTGTTTGCATGGTGTACCTTTTCCCATTCTTTTATTTTTAACTTATCTATAGCTTTATATTTAAAGTAGATTTCTTATACACAGCATATAAGTGGATTGTATTTTATATTCAGTTTGATAAACGATGCCTTTTAATTTGAATAGTTAAACCATTTACATTTGATGTAATCATTAATATGTTTGGATAACTCCACCATCTTGCCAGATGTTTGTTATCTGCTTTATCTCTTGCTCTTCCTTTCTCTTTCCTGACTTCTTTTGACTGAGCATTTTTTGGATTTCATTTTACCTCCAGTAATGGCTTATTAGAATATGTTTAATTGATTGGTTAATTTGTAATTGCTGTAGGGTTTATAATATGCATCTTCATCTTTCACAGCCTGCCTTCATATTGCATTTTGATACTGCACATATAAGAATCTTATATGCTTTCCTATTTATTGCTAGTGTTGTCATGTTATTCTTCTAACTGTACCTTAAAACTTTAAGTCTCTTGTTACTATTTGCTTTAAACACTCAATTATCTCCTAAAATATTTTTTAGTGAGGAAAAATATTTTATAATAATTCATATGTTAACCATTTTCAGCAACTCTTCACTCTTCATTCTTCTGTGTAAATTCAAGTTTTCATTTGATGTCATTTCTTCCATCTGAATCATTTATTTTCTTGTAGTACAGGTCTCCTGGTGACAAATTCTCACAATTTTCGTTTGTTTAAATATGTCTTTTTTTCACTTTGAAAGATAGTTTTGCTGGCTATAGATTTCTAGGCTAATTTTTTTCCCTACAACTTTGAAGATTGTTCCACCGTCTTCTGGCTGACAGTGTTTCTTCTCAAATGTCACACTATTTCATTCAAGGTTTCTCACGAGGACATTGTCTTTCACCTCCTGTCCTGTGCCGTTTGTCTCTGGCTGCTTTTGAAGCTTTCTCTTTATTGCTGGTTTTCAGCAATTTCATTATCATATACTTTGGTCTGCTTTCTTTGTGTTTATCTTTGTGTTTATGCTTGGGCTCCATTGAGCTGCTTTGATCTGTGGTTTATAATTTTCATTGAATTTGAAAATTTTTGATATTTCTTCAAATGTATTTTTGCTCTCTCCTTCTGGAAAGATTGCAACAACACAGTTTTTAGATGATTTAATACTGTCGCGTTGATCACTGAAGCAATTTTATTAGATTTTTTTAATTGCATATGTTTTATTTCTATACCTTAAATTCACCAATAATTTTTTTCTGTAGTGTCTAATGTGCTATGTAGTTCATCCATGAATTTTTATTTTCTGATGTTCTATTTTTCAGCCTTACAGGATCCATTTATTTCTACTTTCTATTTCCCATTTTCCCCCATTATTTTGAGTTTTCTCTAAATCATTGAGCATTTTTCCAATAACCATTTTAAAGTTCTTATTTAATAATTGTATCATATCTCACATTCCCAGCTTCTGTTTCTATTGACTAATTTTTCTTTTGATTATGAGTCACCTTTTTGCTTCTTTTATGTGTCTAGTAATTATTTACTGTAATTATTAATTGGATGTTTATCATTGTGAATTACATTGCTGAATGTCTAGATTCAGTTATACTCCCTCAAAGAATGTTGAATTTTGTTTGGGCTGGTGTTAATACACTTTAACATCCAAGTGATCCTTTTGAGGTTTGTTTCTAAGCATTGTTAGGGAGGGTCCAGAATAGTCTTTACATGAGGGCTAGTTTAGCCCTATTCCGAATACATGGCTTTTGGGTCTTTACTTAGTATATGCTGTTTGGTGAGTTCTCTCAACTCTGGCTGGTAAAAATTTAAACATATCCCAGCCCTGTAAAAACTCTGAGAAATGTTCCATTTACAGCTCCCAGGTACTTTTTTGCCTTACCTCATAGATCTCTAGTGTTTACCCTTTAGCAAAATATTCAAAGGAGTCTTTAGGAAGATAACTGTATTAGTCCATTCTCACACTGCTATAAAGAACTACCTGAGACTGGATAATTTATACAGAAAAGAGGTTTAATTGACTCACAGTTCTGCAGGCTGTACAGGAAGCATGACTGGGGAGGCCTCAGGAAACTTATAATCATGGCAGAACGCTGAATGGGAAGCAATCATGTCTTCACGTGGTGACAGGAGAGGGAGAGCTAAGGGGAGAATTGCTACACACTTTTAAACAAACACAACTTGTGAGAACTCACTCACTATCACGAGAACAGCAAGGGGGAAACTGCCCCCATGATCCAATCACCTCCCACCAGGTCCCCACCAATTCCCAACTGTAATTGGGAATTACCATTCAACATGAGATTTAGTTGGGGACACAGAGCCAAACCATACCAGTTACTGTAGCTCTTTTTCTACGTAGTCTTTTTATTCCAGTACTCTTTCTTTTAAATACCAGCTCCATCAGCCTCCCTTTCCTATGATCTCTATCTCTTCAACTCAGAGACTACCGTGCTAAGTTTGAGTTCCCCCAATTTGAGCACAATATGAAAAGTTCCTTCACATAGAAAGCCAGGACCATCACAGAGCTGACTTCATTACTTTCTCTTCTCTCTTGATTATGGCAGTCCTGGGAGCCTGTTTTTTGAAAACAGTAGTTTCAGTTTTGCCTTATTTTCCAATTGCTTGCAGGGGTGAGGCAATTTTTACACTGTTATTCTAGCATGCCACAAGTGGAATTCCCCATTCATTGAAGTTTTGAAAATGTTGAATCCTGTGAATTGATAAATAAGATTCAGTATATTAATATAGTAAAATGCTATTCAGCAATGTAAAGAACAAAGTACTGACACTTGTTACAACATAAATGAACCTTAAAAACATTAAGCTAAGTGTAAGAAACCAGAGACATACAAACATAAATTGTATTATTCCATTTATATAAAATGTCCAGAAAATAAAAACATAGAGAAACAAAAAGTAGATTAGCATTTGCTTAGGGCTGGGGGTGTGAATGGGGAATATCTATAAATATGCAGGAAGGGTCTTCTTTAGGATAATGAAAATGTTCTAAAATTGTGAAGATGATTGTACAACTCTGTAAGTGTTCTAAAATTCATTGAATTGCATACTTAAGATGGATGAATTTTATGGCATATAAATTATATCTCAATTAAGTATTTTTTTAAAAAGTTACATCCTGTAGTTAATCATGCTTTAGAAAATTAAGGAAGAACTTGTGCCTGCATTTGGGGTAAAGCATTCTGGGATGGACGAGTTGCTACCTGAATAACCCTCTTGGAAGACAACAAAATATGACTTCAAAACTTTGCAATAGAAGTAGTATGGAAATTTTAGCTGGTGGGATGAGAATAGCACCAATATTTATTTGTAGAACATGTTAACATTGCTGGGGATTTTTGAAGGGAGAGAATATGGTTTGGTGTTATTGGGTCGTGAAATGAAATTCCTATTGCTGATGACTGGAGTAGGCAAGAATTGAACATTATACAATTATTAAAAGTTTTTAAATATGACAAAGGAGCAAGAGCTAGCTATAGCAGAAGCTATAGCTCTCATAGCTATAAGATACAGTCGCTCTGTTTAAGAAAAGACACTTAGAAACCACAATTTAGCTAATTTTGGAGACCTTCTGAAGAATCTAATTTTATTAAATGAATACCAAGGTACTACTGAAATAAATCTTTTCTTTGCATACATTTCTGTTACTATTTCAAACTCTTGTTTCATATAACATCAAGAAATTACTAAACTACTCTGCATTCACAGTCAGCTTGTGGGTTTTTTTAAAAGAAAATTGAATATTTCTATTTTTTCACCACTACAAAACTGCACTGTCGGTGGTACTACACTGTATCAGAAAATTCCCTACTATCAAAATTCACACCCACATCTTGCAATAATATTTAAAGCTTACATGCATTTTACTTAAAGGGAGTATTATCTTGAACAGTTCTTTGGATAAGAGGAATAAATGTGCTTTTTAAAAAGCACGAATTGAGTCTATATGGACAAGAAAGTTAAACAGTTGGAATGGGTTTTATATATTCAACCATACTGATGTTTTAGAATTCAACTAAAACTGAGTTTGAATAGGATAATTTCATGGTTTATATCCAAAATACACTAGAATCGAAAACAAATAATTGATTCTGTGGATAGACTCATGATGTTAGATCATCTTTTAAGAGAAAAAATTGTGGCTTAATAAGTCAAGAATGTGTTTTGTCCTCTATTTCTGTTTTTCCACTCAGTGTAACATATTGCCTAGCCTGCTGTTGTTTGCAACCTTTTTACAGTTGGCATAAGTACATACATTAAATGTATTCTGATTATTATGGACGCCCCACTGTGCAGCTCCCATTACAATGGTATCCCTTAAGCAATGTTTTTACTTCCTAAGTTACCATGCTTTTTTAATGTGTGTTATTAAGTGCCACCTCTTTCCAGTACTTTGAGGCACTATAATTACCCAAGAAGGCAACTGTATGGTGTTTGTACATTTACAAAGAGCATGAACGGGAACACAGGCTGCTAGATGGCAATAACAAAATTTGTGCCTGGGGATTCTGCTGAAAATGGTAATTTCAGTTTAACATTTTTGATTTTCAGGGAACCATTTGAATCTAGACCTCTGGGTAACCACAACCACATTCATCAGAAATAGATAGGATTGCAACACTGATAAATGCAACACTGAGAAATACAACAAAATATTCTCAGAGCATTCTTTCCTAGAATATTGCTCTTCATGGAGCATTTTGCTGCTTAATGAACTCAGGGCACATTTATTTTTTATTTTGATTTTTTGATTTAGTAACTTGTTTTTACAACTGAAGACAATTCCCCCTCCCATCCAATGTTATTCCCTTTCCCATCCATTTCAGTGTGAATAAAAAATAAAAGAGGTAGGCATTCTTGTCCTTCTCTCTTTATAAGCTCCTTCCCACTTAATACGGTTTGGCACCGTGTCCCTACCCAAATCTTACCTTGAATTGGAATAATCCCTACATGTCAAGGGTGGGACCAAGTGGAGATAATTGAATCAAGGGGGCAGTTTTACTCATACTTTTCTCGTGATAGTGAGTGAGTTCTCATGAGATCTGATGGTTTTATAGAGATTTCTTCCTTTGCTTGATTCTCATTCTCTCTCCTGCTACCCTGTGAAGAGGTGCCTTCTGCCATGATTGTAAGTTTCCTGAGTCCTCCCCAGCCATATGGAACTGAGTCAATTAAACCTCTTCTCTTTATAAATTACCCAGTCTCATGTATGTCTTTATTAGCAGTGTGAGAACAGACTAATACACCACTCAAGAATATCTTTCCTGATATTCCAGCTTGTTTTGCTTACACACCATAAGATAGTTATTCTTACTCAAATTCATTTTTGTTGAACGAAGTAAAAGATTCAAGGTTCTAGAGGCAGAAATAAAGTATCTAAGGATATGGCTAGCCAAGGAGGAAAGACATTTGGGTCATGGTGAACCAAACATAGCATTATGGAGCATAGTATATGGAGGTCAACCCACAAGGTTCCAGATCACAGTAGCCAAACTCAACCTGTGCAAACCGTCCTGCTAGACAAGCCAAATTTGCCCAGTGCCATTTTAAGTACACATGTGTATCATCATCATAGAAACGAAGTAGCTGAAAGTTTACAAAATTACTTGAGAAACTACATTTAGGATCAAGGAACCTTTTGAGTACTGCAAGGCCACATTTAATCCAGTGGTAAATCATGAAGCACAAAAGAGGTAAGAGTGATCAGTATGGGATGAAACAATTTTTAAAAGTTAGATGACACATACAGGGTAAGTGAATTGAGAAAAAATGTTGCAGGAACTGGAGAAGGGGAGAATTGGTAAGGCTATTTCAGGAAGCAGAAAATAAAAGCACGAAAGAATAATATTGTTGAATCATATGACACATGTTTGCTGCTCTACTGGTTAGATGCAGACAATAATAAAAATGCATTTTATTTTATTCACAGGGTACCTTTACAATTCACAGGGTACTTGTCTCATATTGACTCATTTAACAACTTTGTGACATGAGGCCAGGAAGTGTCTTTAATTTTCAGAAAAAAAACTAATATTCACTAAAATGCTTAGTGGTAAGTATACAGCAAAGGAAATATTGGAACTTCAGCTTTCTAAATCCTAATCCAATGCCTTTTACTGTTCCATACATTTATATAATTTTTTTTCAAAAGGTAAGAGTATCTGAAATGACATTTTAGATGCCTTTAGAAGAGAAGTATCTCAGTGGTGGTTTGAGCTCTTTCAAGTATTTCCAGCATCCTCTGCTTCCATGCTGAAACTTTGCAGCTAAGGGGAGAATAGAGAGGCCAGGACAGGTGTTCAGGAGTGGGGGAAACTGAAGAAGGACCAGTGGTATTCCTTGTCTTCAGAGCTTCAGGCTAAAATCTGGCCAGTTTACCTTGAATTTTGTAACACTCGATTGTAAAAAATAACAACCTTTTCATCTAACAAGAAAGACCTCCTTAAGGGGATCCTCATTCCGGTTGCATATGTTCTATTGTTACCATTACTAAGGAGTACAGTTTTAAAATATATATAAATATATAAAACACTTCTTATATTTAAAACCAAGAAGTGAAGAGTAGAATGCATTTTCTGTTTTCACTCTGCCCAGACATTAAGGTGACAATCATATGGTTATCAGTGATATGAATCAGCTCATAAGTGACCTTTTGGTATGTGAACATGGGGAATTTTTTAATACTTGGCTCTTCAATATGGATTTGTGTTACAGTCATGTTATCATCTCACGCCTTCCAAGATTTCAAAGGATCTGATGGCTGTAATTGCAAAGAATAAATGAGTAATCTTTAGTCTATTTCAGAAATAGAAGGCCAGATGAATCTCTTTCCATAAAGGACTAAGGTTTCATCCGATGCCAACTCTGGTAAGACCTTAGTCATTTTTGTGGGTGAAATCTGATCAGATGCAAGCAATGGTATTTTCATTTCTGAAAATTGTCTATGTCCAGTGCATCAATCACCCAGTAGGTCCATACTCCAATAAAAAGATATGAAATGGAAGAATAGCTTGTTTCCTTCAGTTCCTCTCTTAATTCTGCCTTAAAGTGCATCTTGAATCTGAATGAGCTCCAGACAAACCTTACATACAACAGACAGGAGAATTCAAACCAATGCATTTATTATGCTCAGAAATCACAGCTGACTCCCAGCGCTGCCAAATCCAGCAGGGTTTACACAAACTGCTCGTGGTTTTCATAAGCATTGATTGCAGCCAAAATGCTGTTTTGTGAGCTGAATTTTTATCCGATTGCCAAGTGACCAATGTTAACTTTGCATCAATATAAGGGTTTATTAACCTTATTTTATGACTTTGGCTTACAAATTTATTTAGTTCTGCAAAAAAATGTAACAAACATGAAAATTTCCTTCCAAGTTACTGTCAATAAAGACAATGTTTTGTTTTGTTTCATTTCGTTTTGTTTTCACGAATCCTGAGCAGTTGAACTATAATCACATACCAAAAAACAAATCATACAGATCAATCTTCCTGGAAATTTGGGAATATGAAAAGATATTTTATATATAAAGAGAATTGTGTCCCTGAATCTTTATCTATAAAACCATTCAAGTAATTACTAGCAGCAGGATCCTGTAGAAAAAAGAAATAAAATAATGAATTTTCCATATACCATATTGTAGAATAGATAAAAATAGAGTCTTAGGCCCAGTGGAATTTGGGACCATAAAGTTCTGCATGTAGATGGGTGGAAACAATGCAGAACTTAAGCAAAGGAATGGAATTTAACTCTGAGGATGCTCCCTAAGGAGCTTGTTACTCCAAGATCGATCTAAAGGGTTTCTAAAAGCCATTTGAGTGTCAGTCATCTGGCTGGGATTCTACAGCAAAAATGTTTCCCTGAAATTCAGTCTGATTGATATCTATTCATATTTTTTAATGGGAAAGGGAAGATTAGGGAAAAAAATAAAATTAATGGTTTGAATGAGGCTCTCTCTTTTGAGATTTGAATCTGTTTAGAGTAGAAATGGTATCCCTGTGATTGGCTTCCTTCTTATTGTCAGTCTCTGCTAAAAGAGTGAGAAGTGGTGAGGAAGAAAATGGGAAGCAGAATCTCCTCTTTTGGGTTCTGGTTCTAGAAGAAAGAGCTCCCCTTGGGAAAGATGATTACAGACATTCATGCTGTCAGGATTTTTGAAATATGGAGGCCCATAAAGCAAAGATTTCAGTAGGCAATTACCAAAGACTGACTTAGAAAACAGAAGAAAAATCATTACACTGACTAAAAACCAAAATGACAGACTTGTTCAAATTGCTGAGTACTTGACAAGGCAGCCACTATGCCGTATCACAAAGGCAAGGCAAAATAAATAAGCATTTCTGTTAGTCATCAATCAATAAACATGTATCTCATAGAGATCTGCTCAATTCCAGTGGGATTTTTATTTTTATTTTTTACTAATATAATACCAATGTTGTTGCTCTGGAATTCTTAGAATTTGTGTTTCCATGTGGAAACTATCAGCACACAAGGCTATTGGGCCAGACCCACCCACTTTCAAAATCCCAAACAGTACATTGTAAAACACTATAAGCTTTCATGTTTTCCAAATTTATTTTATCATCATTCTGAAGAGTACTGGTGTTCTATAATACGCTATGTAATCAGATATAAAGATTCATTTTTACAGGGTCATTTTACTCAAATTAATCATGGGATCTAAACTCCAGAAAATTTTATTAGTAAGTATAAATGATGCTAATATGGTATTTAATAATAATTCTTAATGAAGTAGATTTAACACCTTGGGCTTATCTAATAAATGAAAAACATGTAACAAAATTATTGTCATAATTTTGTCTCAGTGAACATAGACACATTTATAACTTTCATATGTTGAACAAAGAAGACCAAAAAATGTTGACAATGTAATGTATCTTAATATACATCCTGAGTTCTGGGTAAGGAGATTTTATTTATTTGATCATGACTTCTAGAAAAAAATAGTTCCAATTTACTTATTCATTTGTTAAATATATGTTGCATACCAAGGTATCGCAGACTCTGTGCTGGTACCTAAGAATAAAAGATGAACAAGAACTATGTCATAACATTCTGCTTCTTAAGACAGCCATGTAAGTAAAGAATCATGATAAAACTGAATCAGGAAGAAAATGAATCTCTGAATAGACCAACAGCAAACCCTGAAATTGAGGCAGTAATAAATAACCTACCAACCAAAAAAAAAAAAAAAAGCCCAAGACCTATACAGATTCACAGCTGAATTCTACCAGATGTACAAAGAAGAGCTGGCATCATTTCTACTACAAGTATTCCAAAAAAAATTCAGGAAGAAGTATTCCTCTCTAATTCATTCTATGAGGCCAGTATAATCCTGATACCAAAACCTGGCAGACATAAGAAAGAAAAAGAAAACTTTAGGCCAATATCCTTGATGAACACTGATGAAAAATTCTCAACAAACTACTGGCAAACCAACTCCAGCAGCACATCAAAAAATTCATCCACCATAATCAAGTAGGAGTTATCCCTGAGATGCAAGGTTAATTGAACATATGCAAATCAATAAATGTGATTCATCACATAAACAGAACTAAAGACTAAACCACATGATTATCTCAATAGATTCAGAAAAAGCTTTAGATAAAATTCAACATCCATTCATGTTGAAAAGTCTCAATAAGGAATTGAGGCATTGAAGAAATATACCTAAAAATAATAAGAGCCATCTCTGCAAACCCACAACCAACATCATACTAAATGGGCAAAAGCTGGAAGCATTCCCCCTTAAAAACCAGCCCAAGACAAGGGTACCCTCTCTCACCATTCCTATTCAACACAGTATTGGAAGTTCTGGTCAGGGCAACCAGGCATGAGAAAGAAATAAATGGCATCCAAATAGAAAGAGAGAAAGTCAAACTATAGGACATTATCTTATAACCAGGAAACCCCATAGTCTCAGCCCAAAAGCTTCTTAAGCTAATTACCAACTTCAGCGAAGTCTCAGAATACAAAATCAATGTGCAAAAATCACTAGCATTCCTATACACTAACAACAGTCAAGCTGAGAGGCAAATCAAGAACAAACTCCCATTCACAATTGCCACTTAAGGAATAAAATCCCTAGGAATACAGCTAACCAGGAATATGAAAGAACTCTGCAAGGTCGACTACAAACCACTGTTCAAAGAAATCAGAGATGACAAAAAACAAATGAAAAAACATTCCATGATCATGATTAGGAAGAATCAATATCATTAAAATGGCCAAACTGCCCAAAGCAATTTATAGATTCAGTGTTATTTCTATCAAACGACCAATGGCACTCTTCACAGAACTAGAAAAAAAGCTATTTTAAAAGTCATATGAAACTTAAGAATTCAAATAGCTAGGGAAAACCTAAGTAAAAAGAACAAAGCTGGAGGCATCATGTTACCCAACTTCAAACTATATTACAGAGATACAGTAACCAAAACCACATGGTACTGGTACAAAAACAGACACATAGATCGATGGAACAGAAGAGAGAACCCAGAAATGAGACCAGACACCTACGACGAACTGATCTTCAACAAAGCTGACAAAAACAAGCAATGGGGAAAGGACATCTTATTCAATAAATGGTGCTGGCATAACTGGCTAGCCATACACAGAAGATTCAAACTGGACCTCTTCCTTACACTTTATACAAAAACCAACTCAAGATAGATTAAAGATTTAAATGTAAAACCCAAAACTATAAAAACCCTGGAAGACAACCTAGGAAATACCATTCAGGACATAGGCACAGGTAAAGATTTCATGACAAAGACCCCAAAAGCAATTGCAACAAAATCAAAAATGGACAAATGGGATCTAATTAAACTAAAGAGCTTCTGCACAGCAAAAGAAACTATCAACAAGGTAAACAGACAACCTACAGAATGACAGATAATTTTTGCAAACTGTGCATCTGACAAAGGTCTAATATTCAGCATCTATAAGGAGCTAAAACAAATTTACAAGAAATAAACAATCTTATTTATAAGTGGGTAAAGGACATGAACAAACACTTCAAAAGAAGACATACATGCAGCCAACAATCATATGAAGAAAAGTTCAACATCACTGATTATTAGGAAAATGCAAATCAAAACCACAATGAGATATCATCTCACACTGGTCCCAATGGCTATAATTAAAAAGTCAAAAAAAATAAAAGATGCTAGCAGGATTGTGGAGAAAAAGGGATGCTCATACACTGTTAGTGGGTGTGTAAATTAGTTCGACCATTGAGGAAGACAGTGTGGCAATTGCTCAAAGACCTGAAGACAGAAATAGTATTTGACCCAGCAATCCTATTACTGAATATATACCCAAAGGAATAGAAATAGTTCTATTATAGGCCGGGCACGGCAGCTCACGCTTGTAATCCCAGCACTTTGGGAGGCTGAGGCAGGCGGATCACGAGGTCAGGAGATCGAGACCACTGTGAAACCCCGTCTCTACTAAAAATACAAAAAAATTAGCCGGGCGTGGTGGCGGGCGCCTTTAGTCCCAGTTACTCAGAGAGGCTGAGGCAGGAGAATGGCGTGAACCCGGGAGGCAGAGCTTGCAGTGAGCCGAGATTGCACCACTGCACTCCAGCCTGGGTGACAGAGCCAGACTCCAACTCAAAAAAAAAAAAAAAAAAAGAAAAGAAAAGAAATAGTTCTATTATAAAGACACATACATGCAAATGTTCATTGCAGCACTATTCACAATAGCAAAGACATGGAATCAACATAAATTCCCATCAATAATAGACTGGATAAAGAAAATGTAGTACATATACCTCATGGAATACTATATGGCCATAAAAAAGAATGAGATCATATCCTTTGTAGGGACATCAATGGAGCTGAAGGCCATTATCCTTAGCAAACTATGGAGGAACAGAAAACCAAATACCATATATTCTAACATTTAAGCAGGAGCTAAATGATGAGGATACATGGACGCATAGAGGGGAACAACACACACTGAAGCCTATCAGAGGGTAGAGGGTGGGAGGAAGAAGAGGATCAGGAAAAATAACTGTTGAGTACTAGGCTTAACTCCTGGGTGATGAAATATTCTGTACAACATACCCCCATTACACAAGTTTACCTATGTAACAAACCTGCACATGTACCCCTAAACTTAAAATAAAAGTTATTTAAAAGAAAAAGAAATCACGACATAATCTAAAAAAACACCATAATCTTTTTATACAGCAAACTCTTCAAGTTCATTCCTGCCTTGCATTGTACCTGGGCTAATCTTTCCGCCTGTAAGTTTCTCCCAGCTTTTACCCTATTATTCAATTCCACACATCATGCAGCCTCTGCTCACATTTTCCCTTCACAGAGAAGTGCTTTATTCCCTTCATAGCACTTGCCACTATCTAGGGCTCTGACTCTTCTTATGTATTTCGTGTTTTCTCCCATTAGACATGCACCCAGTGTGGGCAGAAACTTTGTCTTGTTCATTTTCATACTCTGAGTGCTGAGGACTGCTTGGCACACGTTAAAGATTTAACAAATAGTTCAACGAATCAATAAATGTAGAAACTATAATCATGGCAGAAAAAGGAGTTTTACTTTTTTAAAACTATCATTTCTGTGTCAAACCATTATCATTGAACAAGTCAGGATAGCAAGGCAGCCCTAGGAATGAAGGAAAATAAAAACATTGAGGTTATGTTGAATAGATCATTCAAGAAGTCAGGGAAAGGCCTTTTCCAACACACTTGTTTCCTTTCTTAGTTAATCAATCCCAGGGTCCCCCATAGTCCCTCCCTAAGGAACCTAAGGGCTCAGGTGCTGCTGTCTATTTTTCTACCAGTAGCTACTTCACTGGACTCTCTTGTGATGTGGAGAGTCCTTTGCCTGGCTCCCCAGCTTCTGAAATAAGTGTGGTTCTTATTAATTTTGACTATGTTACAATGAGATTAATTCAATATATCACCAAAAAATTCACTGGGTTTTTCCTTTTAATACGGGACTTTTTGAATGATTACATTTATACCTTTACAGATGAGTCTTCTTCATCCCTCATCTTTATCCTGAAAAGTCAAGTCTCATTCACAGGAGGAGAATGTTTCCTAGTTTGGTGATCATGATTAAGCAGAGGGCGTGTTGCACATGGGTAGGATCCTGCCTTCCCAAGTCGTACTGCTGGGACATGACCTTGGGTATATTACTTTTCCTCACTGTGTCTCAATTTTATCAGGGGTAAAGTTAAAGCAGCAATGCTACCCAATAGTGTTATAGTGAGGATTAGACATGAAAATTCATGAACAACACTGAGCAGAGAGGTTAGCCCTTAGAGTGGTAGATTCATTGTCAGTCTTACAGGTCAGTACTATCAACCTTCTTTCTCTTCATTCTAATGTAAAATCCTAGAAACTCTGTATCATTAGCCATTTATATTTTGTACTTTGAAAGGCAGTGCTGCAAGAGATAGTTACCTTTCCGGCACTCACGAGCTCTGCTCTGAACCCGATAGGGTGTGGGGGCAGGGGCTCACTAGACTGGAGAGTAATGATAACAGTCATATTTCTCCCATTATTGTTGCTTTATTTCCTGAAAAAATTATGATATGTCCTGATCTAATTCAGTCTCATAGAATTTTATGAAGTAGATCATCCTGTGTGAATATTCTTTCTTTTCTTTTTTCTTTTTTTGAAACAGAGTCTTGCTCTATCACCCAGGCTGGAGTGCAGTGGCACAATCTTGGCTCACTGCAACCTCCATGTCCCAGGTTCAAGTGATTCTCCTGTCTCAGCTTCCCCAGTAGCTGGGACTACAGGCACATGCCACCACACCCGGCTAATCTGTATTTTTAATAGAGATGGGGTTTCACTGTGTTGGCCAGGTTCATCTCAAACTCCTGACCTTAGGTGATCCACCCGCCTTGGCCTTCCAATGTGCTGGTATTACAGGCGTCAGCCATCACATCCGGCCCAGTGTGAATATTCTTATTTTCCAATAGGCACTTTTAACAAACTGAGATTGTTTTGTATGCAAATAGCAAAGTTGACTAACAAGAGATAATGTTACATATGGTGATTAAGAGCAGCCTGAGATTTAGAATCAGACAAACATGAGTGCAAAGCTCCACAACCTGTATGACTTTGGTTATCTTATTCAACTTCCCTGTGTTTCCTTATCTACAAAACTGAGTTAACAATACTAACTACCTCATTAGGCTATTGTGAGCGGCAAATTACAAAACACATGCAAAGGTGCCTGGCACATGGTCAGTGTCCAATATGTCTTAGCTCTTATCATTGTTATTACCAGGTAGCATTCTGTATTCTCCCCAGTTGTAATGCTAACACAACCTGGACTTAGAAAATTTAACTAGCCTTTTCCTAGCACCATATAACAATCACAACCTTAGTCATAGAAAGGTTGAAATTGAGTTCATGCGCACGCGCACGCACACACACAGGCACACACACACAAATACAGCTTAAGAATTGGGATTTAGATATTCTAGATATTAGTACGTATGACTTTATAATCCATCATTTTTCATCAGTGCCAAATTGGTTAAAATTATAGCATGCCATTGCTTAGTATGGGGAACAGTGCCATACCTCCTTGGTAGACTAGCCCGAGATTTATTTACACTGTCCCTTGTGTGACTGGCCAGGGATATGTTCTCTCTGACTTCATCGTTAAGAGAAAGTCAGATTTCTTTTTCCATGGTTAATGGGGGCTATATATCTCTGCCTTCCTAGTCACCCCCAATTTATACTTTATTGTCCCCTTCTCAGGTATTAGTAGACGTGGAGTGATCTCTTTGCCAGTACTTCAAACTAGAAAAGCATTCCCCAAGGCTCCATTGCAGAATGGAAGTTTTCCTTCTGTGCATCTGCCAACTAGGCTTTGAGCCAATTGTATTTCACTGGGGGGTTTCAGTCTAGAGGGTTCTAAATGGATTTTAAATTTAATCCTAGGACAATTATCACCATGTAATATTTCTTTAATTTCTGTGATTTGGCAACACCAGTGAAAATGTGTCATTTATTAGCCCTTTCCCTTTCAGCATAGGCCAGGACTAGCTCCATACTACTTGTGTGATTGGTGAAATTTGTTTAAAAATCTCCCTCTTTACCTCCATTCTAGTACATATTTCTGGAGTTAATAACAAGCCCTTCCTCCAGAGCCTAAACATCTCCTTCATCTGCAAGAGTGAGACTCAGAGAATATATGCCCAAATCAACCAATTTCTTTCAGAATGGTCCTCAAATTTTAATACTCTTTCTATAGTTCACAATGTTTTACATGTTTTAAACTTTATGTAAATAGGTTTGCATTGTACCTATTTTCTTCCAGCTTGCTTTTTCTAGTAGCACTAGGTTTTTAAGATTTAAACGTACTGATGCTTGTAGATGTGGTTTATCCTCTGTATGAATGTAACACAACTTATTTATGTACTATGCAGCAAAGGAATAACTCAGCAAGTCTGGGTTACCATTCCAAAGAAAGACTTGGCCCTTACCTAGCTCCTGGGAGGTAACCTTGAAGTCCTTGTAGTTTCTTCCCTAATAAGGGTGCTCTTGTTTCCCTGGGGACCTTGGGTGATGCCAAGTCTTCTATGCTAACAATGGTGGACATTTTGGGCCATGCAGTATCAGCTTAGACACTAAGGCTCAGGTAAGCTTCATTAGGTGACAATATAAGTTGAGTATCTTTTATCTGAAATGCTTGTGACCAGAAGTGTTTCAAATTTCACATTTTTTTTTCCCAGATTTTGGAATATTTGCATTATATTTATTGAGTGAGCATCCCTAAGCCAAAGATCCAAAACGCAAAATGTCTCAATCAGCATTTCCTTTTACCACTATGTTGTAGCTGAAAAAAAAACTTTGGATTTTGGAACGTTTTAAATTTCTGATTTTCAGATTAGGGATACTCAGCCTCTACTTCATGTGTATTTTCATGCATTATGCTAAGAGAAATAAATAAATACAACTCCACTGAGAGAAGACAACTGAAAGTTCATGCTTGGTGAATCTAGGATTTTCTTTATGCCTAAGTATATCATCAGCAGATAGTGACAACTTTATTTTGCATTTCCTTTTCTTCTTCAGATTGACTTAAATATGATTCTGGGATCTCATCCTGATGGACTGGTGGGAAATGCTACCCCAGTTATTATAGGTCATTGCTCACTCATACCCATAAACCCAAGGTTATGTCCATGGGCCCAGGGTCTTATACATCACCAGTAAGTCAGGAGGGGCTACATGGGTCAACCATTACAGATGCGTGTAGTTATTGCTGATATAAGACTTTTCATGTTTAAAACCACAGAACTCTTTCAGGTGTGATGGCTTTGCTTCTTTTGTACCATGCTGGGGGCATAAAAATCTTCGCGAAAGCTGGGAGCCCCAGGCCCAGCCTCCATATGCACCACATGCCGCCATCTCCTCTAAGATTTGGCTCCCTCTCCAGTTGCAGTCACAATTCCATGTGAACAAATAGAACAGGATTTTTTTACCAATCCCTCCACTCCCTATTAGTCCTTTAAAAACAGTCAATGTGTCTGTCTACCTGAGTGTAACTAGATACACAAATTAAAATCATAATAAGCTACCCACCCCTGTGCTACAATCACCTTTATAAAGTTGTTTTTTCTGCCAAGTTTCTATGTAGTTGCCAACGGCTGGGTATTTATCTCTTGGCATCCAATTTTCCTGCCACTGCCTTTCCCCATAAGCACACACAATCTAGTAATCTGCTTATTTGTCTCTAGCCTCATCCACCCGCACATCTAATCTTCACCTTCCTAAAACCTCTTCTGACACTAGCTTCTCTGATTTGCATTCTGACTCTCATTACCCCATTTAGTCAGCAAATAAACTTCTTTAGGAATTGTGAATAATAAATAATTTTCCCCTTCAAATATTTTTTTCTGCATTCAGGATGTCATTTACCATATAGTCAGCAGATACCAACCTGGAAGAACATGCAGAATTGTGCAGGGTGCTGGCCCATTTGTGTGAGTCAAGGAAGGATCACAGAGAGGAAATCCCAAGCCAAATGTAGACATTTTGCCAGGGTGAGCAAACTGAGGCAAGGGGGAATTTGTAGCTGAATGATTCATCTGTGCAAAGAGATAGAGTTTTGAGAGAATATAGTCCACATTTTTTAAATGTAAAAGAGTAAAGTATTCTTTTCAGCAGAATCAAAGAGGAAGGGGTAGGAACCTTGGTTACAGAATTCAGGTCAGACAACTAAAGGTTTTAAAATTCATATTAATGGAACACATACACCAAGAAATACTACACAGCCATAAAAAAGAATTAGATCATGTCCTTTGCAGCAATGTGAATGGAGCTGAGGCCATAATCCTAAGCGAACTAACACAGGAACAGAAAACCAAATACCACGTGTTCTCACTTATGAGGGGGAGCTAAACATTAATACACATGGGCAGAAAGAAGGGAGTAACAGACACTGAGGCCTACTTGAGGGTGAAGAGTGGGAGAAAGGAGGGGATCAAAAAAATTACCCGTCAAGTACTATGTTTATTACCTGGGTAATGAAATAACCTGTATATCATGCCCCCATGACACAGGGTTTACCTATATAAAAACCTGCATATGTACCCCTGAACCTAAAAAAAGAATTTTTTTAAAACTAGTTCATAATAAATAAACAAATAAATAAATAAATTTATATTAAAAAATTAATATCTTCTTATAGATGATGGGATTCATTGAAAACATTTGAATAGGGAAGAGAGGGAAAGACATAATATTTGGCTCCTTAATTGACAATGTGATGTTAATGTTTAATATCAGCTTAATACATCATCTTTTCTATAACTTTTGCATTTTAAAAGAATATGTTATGTAACTAGGGAATTGCAAAGTTAAAACAACAAAGAGATTCCACTACATATTTAGTAGAATCGCTAAAATCTTAAAAACTTACAATGCCAAATGCTGGCAAAAACGTGAAGCAGCAGGAAGTCTCATTATTTGTTAGTGAGAGTGCAAAATGATACAGCCACTTTAGAAGACAGGCAGTTTCTTAACCATTTAACATATCATGCAATTCAGCAATCATACTTTCCCATATGAGATAAAAAACTTACATATACACAGAAAACCTTCCTATGGGTAGTTATAGCATCTTTATTCATAATTGTGAAAAACCAGAAGTAACTAAGAAGTCCTTCAATAGGTGAATGGGCAAACAAACTGTAGTACATCCATAAAAGGGATATTATTTAGAAATACGAAGAAACGAGCTGTCAAGCCACAAAAAGACCTGGAAAATCTTTAAATGCATATTGCTAAATAAAACCAGTCTGTTTGAAACACAAGTGAAAGAAGTCTGTTTGAAACACCTATATATGATATAATTCCAATTTTATGGTACACTGGAAAAAGCAAAACTATAGAGTCACTAAAAAATATCTGTGGTTGCCAGGGGGATGAAGCAAAGGAGATTTTTAGAGCAGTGAAACAATTCTGTATAATGCTGTAATCATAGATATATCAAAGTATGCATTTATCAAAACCCATAGAATAGTACATCACAAAGAGTGAATCCTAATGTAAACTATAAACTTTAGTTAGTGATAATTGGTAATAATATACTGGTTCATTAATTATAACAAGTGCAATGCAAGATGTTAATAGTAGGGGAAATTGTGTATAGGGGAGTGGAGATGGAAAAGAGATATATGAGAACCCTTCTGTCCTATCTGTCCAATTTATCTGCAAACTTAAAACTGTTCTAAAAAATAAGGCATATTTTTAAAAACATAAATAATAGTAGTAGTATGCTAAGAGAAGAAATTGCTGCATCCAAATCAGTGAACATTTCCAATCAATTATCTATATGCACATTGCATTATTTTACATACACCACACACACACACACACACACACAGTGTTCCAGACACCATAAAAAGTCTTGAAAGAAATGCTTCATGAGGTCAAAAATCTCTGCCACTGGGAGTTGTGTTGTTGATGTATCTCTAGTGCCTACTAAGGCCCTTTATAATTAATTAGTAACATAATTTCTAAGTTAATGAATAAATTAATACAAATATGCAATAGAAAAAGAGACTTCAATAGTGATTAGAAAGAATCCCCAGTGAGTCTAGAAATGATTTTGCAGTAGAGCAATAGTTTTAATATTAATTTTAAAAAGGAAAGAAAAAACAAGACCAAGCTGGAAGACCCCATTGGTAAGCTGGTTACCTGTGGTCTGTGGAAATGGTTAGCATGACTGGGACTTTTGGAAAAGATCCAGAGAGGACACTATCTATTAGTTAGCCAAATGAGGGCCAGAACGAAAACCAACTTGGCCTTCCTTTGTCACATAGATCATTCAAATTTCAAATGAATTTACTGTGTTCATGCTCAAGATGGGTATATCCCATAAATATGAACTTTCTATTGAGAAATTCCTGTGGTAAGGGTTTCTGTTCCACATTTTGTGTATGGGAGAGTGCCAAAAAGGGGGTGGGGTGATGCTGGGGACAATTAAACTAGGAATATTTCAGGGAATTTTTCTGACTGTACTGACATTGGTTTGCCCAAATATGAATAAGTTCCTGTCTTAAGATGCTGAAAACTCAGAGGGATTGAATTATAAGCAAAGGAATGTTACTATAAGAATACTAAAAAAATGAGAATTTTTAAATAAAGGACAGAAACCATAAAGGAAAAACAACAACCAGCTAGCCATATAAAATTGTAAATGTTTATTTGACTAAAGATGACATAAAAATGTTGAGCCACAGTCACAAAAATGCTTTCCATTTTAAATATTGAAGTAAGAGTCTCTAGTCAAATGATAACCAAACCATGAGAAGAGAATAAATACGTACCTCACAACAAAAGATTAAAGATTCAAATATTAACTAAAATTTTTATTACTCCAGTAGTAAAACAATGCTAATAGTATCAATATTTTCATCTATTAGACAGAAAATAATTTAAAATATTTATATTATCCAACTATAAAGTGTTCTCAAGAGTATAGGTAAGTAGTTTCTCATGAATGTTCTTTATAAATAATAAATTGATTCAACTTTTTTGAGGTCAAGTAGGCATTCTTATCAATAAGAATGATGATAACAAGTATATATTATGCATTATATATTGCATAAGTATTTATGCCATAAATACTTTATGTTTATTAGCATTTGGTTTTTACAAGGACTGTGTGAGGTAGATACTGTTATTATTATTCCCTACTTTACAGAGGAGAAAACTGAGTCATGAAGAGGTCCAATAGCTTACCTAGTTAAAAAAGAAAAATTATACAACTAGGAAGCAGAGACAGTGGAATTTAAACCCATATACTCTGGCACCAAAGTTTGTGGCCTTAACTTTTCAGTAATACAACCCTATAGTGTTTCATATATTGTTTTTAAATGTGCCCAAGATTTTATTTTTATTCAAGGATGGCGAGGCTAACAGATCAAGAGACAGGGTTATCAAAAAGACAGTTTGTTGCTCACAGTTCCCAAGAGAAGGGACATGCTAAACCACACAGGGCTACCTGGGCAGCACCCAGGTCAGGCAGGTGGCAGAAGAAGCAAGAAGAAAGCATGGGCCACAGCCTTTGTTATGGTCTTCACGGGAAGGAATGGACAAGGCAAGGGAAGCAAGCTGCGCAGTCTTAGGACTGGGTAGTTTGAATAATTTCAGTGGGCTCAGAGATACAGGGGTTATCTCTAGTTGCCTGATACCTAGCCCTGGGATAATTTGGACAGAGGAATATTGCCTCCTGGAGTGTAAGAACCAGATAGAATAGGTGGTTCAGAGTATGGACTTGGGATTGGTTGATTTGTATATCAAAAGCACACTTTTAGGCCAAGAAAAAAAAAAAGTGTGCTTTTGATATACAAACCAACCAATGGTTGGTTTTTTGCTATGTCTAGGAATAATCTAACCTTGGGAGAGGCAATCTGTCCAGAGTCAGAAACACTCCAGATGCCAGAGCATCAAGAATAGAGAAAATAAGAAAATATGCTAATGCATGTATGTATTCTCTTTGACTCACTAATTTACTATCTAGGGATTTATACTATAGAAATCCAGGCGTAAGCAGAGATGTGTAACACAAATGCTCAATGCAACACTGCTAAAACTTGGAAACTATATATATATATATTTACCAGTAGCAAGTGGTGGGATTGATTTTGCTGTAAACAGAATGGGTTGTGCAACTCTTAACAAGAGGAGAGATGACTATATGCATTGACATGGTAGGCTGTGACAGTTATATTTACATGAGAAAGGCTGAGAAAGATGAAAATACTTTCTGCTTCATACACTACTGTATTGTTTGAGTTTTCATAAAGAGCCTATTCTACTTTTCATACTTTCGATAAGGATTATTTTCTGTTTTATATCCTAATAACAGAAGAATGTATAAGTTAATTTGAGTGATAAGGGACTAACTGCAAATAAAAGATCAACTGTGGTGTCACTTTTGAAGAACAATGATCCTGGTGTTTGTAGAAGCTGTACCTACAGAGAAGGAAGTCAGACTCTAGCAAATCACTGTTAGAGGTACGGATGTTTCTGAAGAATTCTAACCACTGGCCACAAGACAACAATAGCTCTATAAAGTTGGTGAGCACCAGAACTATGTGAAGGGCTTATTACAATGAGATTGAGATTCCTGCTCCTCACCTCCAAAATTCATGATGCAGAGGGTCTGTGGTGGGCCCCAAAATGTGCATTTCTAACAAGTTGCAGGTGGTGCTGATGCTGCTAATCTGGGGACCACACTTTAAGAACCACTACCCAAGAGAATGAACTATTGAATGAGGACACTAATTCAGAGGAGACTTTTTAACAGCTTTGAGTAGAGGCTGGCTCAACTGACCTTGACAAAGGAGCAACCAACCATACCTGTGAGACTGGGTGAACGAAGCCTGCCAGCAGAGGGCAGTGCAAGAAATAATAGGCACCCCAAATGTGGATAGAGCTATTGTTCTAATTTCACCTGACTTAATTGCATGACAAGAATCCAAAATGATTCACTGTTTAAGTAAGGTTAAGTAGTGATTCTTTAACATAGCTGTTTTGAGTGATCAACTGCAAGGTAAATATTTTGGGGTCGATCCTCAGGCCTGGAATACTCACATGGCCAAGTCATATATTGGTTATGGAGGATCCCAAAGGAGGCAGTGAAAAATCTTACAGCTTAAAAGCCCAGTCGTCAGGGATATTATTTGGCAAAAAATATGTTTCAACTTCTCTATGTGAGTCTCTTCCATTTCTATTCATATACTCCCTTGTCAAACTTGACTCTGGGAAGGGCAACACTAAATTTTACCTCCTTTGCTAGGATATTGATATGAGAGTGATGTGGAATATGTCACTTTCTCATGAAAAAAATAATAGGAAACCCTGAAACTTTGCTCTAAACTTTAGCCAAATTGACTCACGAAGTTTAATTTTGGTTATCATTTCATATTCAAAATTCAGGACAAAATGGTGAAAGAAAATACCAGATAGTAGTTTTGTTACATTTGTTTTATTATCTCAAATCAGGTTTCTGCCACAAAATATGTTTAAAGCTAGTATCAAAAATAGTGTAATCATTTTGATCTGAATTACAGAATGGTAAGGTACTGAGCACTTGGTTCAATTTTGTCACTTAAAGGTAGCGTTGGTCATGCCAGTTGATGACAAGGGCATCAAAAGGAGCAATAGGGACAAAGGGAGTACTATTAACATATGCTGTTTTATAAATAAAGTCCGATATTTGAACCGAAGTAATCCAAGCTGAAACACTGGCATTTTACATAGAGTCAAATATTGTCACCAATGTGAAATGCATTACAAGGTAGAAAACTACATTTCCTGTTGTTTTCAAAAGATAATATCTACATTTTACATTTGATGTTTATTTATTTATTTATTTTATTATACTTTAAGTTTTAGGGTACATGTGCACAACGTGCAGGTTTGTTACATATGTACAGTGTGCCATGTTGGTGTGCTGCACCCATATACTAGTTTTTGGGTACATTTGATGTTTAAATCAGAAAGTTGTTCCACCAAAATCTGAGAAATTAAGAACTTTTTAGTAACTCTATCACTTCTTTCTGAAGTATGACATGCCATATTATGTGATCGCAGCAATAACCTAATTGCAATGACTAGTTCTTACACCACAGATTTTCAGACTCACTGTGGGATGGGTGGTAAAGGATGGCAATGGTTGTTTCAATAGGGAAAAAGAATACAGACCAATGAATATGCAGGATGGATGAATGGCATTTACTGATGAACAACACAATTCCCCTCTATTAACACCAAGGACTGAATCACAACTGACATCCTTGCTCTTCACAGACTGGCAAAGACCTTTGGCAGCAGAGGGCTGAGTCAATTTTATCTGCCGTGTTGCCATGGGATTTTACTGCCCTGGAGATCCTTCTACTGGCACCTGTAGCACCAGAAATGTGCATCACTCGCACTGGGAACTCTCTCAGGGAAGAAGCAGAGGCGAACTACCTGCGAACTTTTCAAAATCAGAAAGCGTCATTTTTTCAATGGCTGAGTTATCTCTTTTCCATGAATGAGCATAGCTTGATCATTTTTGCTTTTAACCTGATGTCACTAAGAGCTGTATGTGTCTGTGTCTGTGTGTGTGTTTAACTGACTTCTAATATGTCAATATGACAAACGAATTACTGGATTGACTCATTTTTTCTCTGAGCACAGAATATCAAGATGCATATCATTAAGCTCTGCTATACTGCCTTGCTCAGAAAAAACTGAAAAAAAATAAAAAGCTAAAATATTCAACATAATTAATCACCAATTAATACTGAAAGCATATACTATATTTTAGATGCCTGAAATATATATATTTTATATTTTAGGGTAAGAGTGAGTCTATCTAGCTAGGCAAAACTTCCATGAGCTAGCATTCATCCATTTATGTTTTATGATTACTCAGAGCCCTGGCTGAAATTTAGGTTTTACTTCCAATAAAGAACATTTTTCTCAGATTAATAATATCATAAGACCAAAGAGGAATGTTTGAACTTATTAAAAATAGATAACTCTTCAAATATGCTAGAACAATTTAGAAAAATTGATTTACATTTAAATAATTTATGTATTTATATGATTATTATCTGTCTGATAAAATTTTATCTGTTGCTCTCTAAGAAGATTATTCTTCAATAATTCATTAACATAGTTTGAAAAATTCTCGGCACTTAAAAGTCATTCAATATTTCTTTAGAATTTATGTTCTACATGAATTTGTGAACAGAGTAGAGTAATAGAACTCAGAGCTCAATATTTTGTTTCTTTACAATTTTATGAGAAATGCATAATTTTATGAAAATTTAAAATTTCTGATTCAACTCATATTTATGGAATGTTTACTATGTGCCAAAAGGCATTAGTTGCTATGACAAAGACTGAAAGATGTCTATCCAATGTTCAATCTTTACTTCTTCCTGAGCAGAACTCTGTTTTCTGTTGGGTGTGGGAATGGCAATGTATCCAACTGAGAAAATGCATTTCCCAGCTTTCTTTTCAGATAAAGAGGACACCTGACGAAGATCTGGCCAGTAAGTTGTAGCAGAAGGTGTACGGTGAGCTGATTTGGCCAGATGTTAGCCCTTCCATCTTTCTTCAGCTTGTTGCTTGGAACAAAAAATTGAGGGCTGGAGTTCCATGACAAAAACCAGCATTCAAAAGAGAGGGAGAGAGAGAGAATGAGGGAGAGAGGGAGGAAAGGAGAAGGAGAGAGGAGGGAACAAAAAGGGGAGGGGAAGGAAGGGAGAATAAAGAGAGAAAGAGAGAGAGAGAAGGAGATTTACTATAAACAATTGTCTCATGAGGGTAGGAGGGCTGACAACTCCCAAGATGGGCAGTCAACAGGCTGGGGATCCAGGAGAGCCAATTGTGTAGTTCCAGTCTGAAGTCCAGTAGGCTCAAGTCCCAGGAAGAACTGTTTCAGTTTAAGTGGAAAGAGAGGAGAAGACTGATGTCTCTGCTTGAAGGCAATCAGGCAGCAGGAATTTCTCTCTTATTTAGCCTTTTGGTTCTATTCAGACCTTCAACTGATTGACTAAGGCCCAGAAACTTTAGGGAGGACAATCTGCTTTACTCATTCTACCAATTTAAATGTTAATCTCATCACAAACACCCTTATAGCACACCCAGAATAATATTTGACCAAATATCTAGGCCATCCATGGCCTAGTCAAGTCGACACATAAAACTAACCATTATAGGGATATGACACAGCAGCCCTGAACAGTGTGCTTCTACATTTCCTCTATGTGAAAGAGGAACAAATCTCTACCTTGTTTAACCCACTGTTTTACAGACCTCTTGCAGCCAAATGCAATTTCTAACTGATATAGTGACTACAGCCACATAGGAATATCTGAATTTCCCACAAATATTTTAGAATTTCAAACATCATTTCACATAAGAAATGCTCAGCAAATTGATATCTAAGATCAGGGCAAAATCTTTACTAAACTAATTTATATGACTATAATCCATAAATTAAACCATATTATGTTATAAAAATTCTTTCTTACTGAAAAAATCCTAGTTTTCTTTCTTTTGTGTTACTTTCCATTCATCTCACCTGGATAATTCACATTCATCTTTCAGAATTATGTGTCAACCCTTCCAGGGAGTTTTCCAGACGTGAGGTATTTCTCCCAAGTTCTCCATTAGCATGCTGCACTTGCTACCTTCTGTTATTTTAAGTACTTAGTCATCTGATGAGTTCTCAGAGAATGGATGTTTTATTGAGGTTTCTTTTCTTCTAAATATTTGGAGCCTCATGTGAGGAGGGCTAAGTTAATTTTACTTCTGAGTTCATTGCATATTATCTCACTTTGTTCTCACAGAACCATCCAACACCTAGTACTAATTTGTTTACTCACTTACTTAAACCCTTTTATCTCTATATACACTCCGATTTCTCTCTGTTATCCCATAGGCAACCTGAGTAATGTGTTCATGTGCACCCTCATATTCATACATGCCCTTGTAAATTGTTTTGTTTCACATGCCGGTATTTAAATTTTTATTAAAGGTATTATGCATAGTCTGTGTTTTAATTTGTTAATTAAACATATTCTGTGTTTTGATTTGCTTATTCAATAATATATTTTTAAGATCCCTTCATGGTGCCCTGTATATATTTAATCAATTACATCTAACTGGAGCGTAATGTTCTCTTTAATACAGCTGCCACAATTTGCCTATTTATTCTCACAAGGATATTTTACTGGTTGCTTCCAAATTCCCATCACCACAATAACTAAATAACAAGCATTCATTTGCAAATCCCTTTAGATTGTGAGAATTTGTATGTGTGTGTGTACAATGTTTATACATATAAATACATACACATATGTGTATAATGTATGTTTTTATGTATACATGTGTTATATATACATACATGTGTGTATAAATATAACTATCTCCTAAAAGCTGTATTGCTGGGTCACAGGAAACTCACATGTTTAATTTGACTAAGTAGTGCACAAATGCTCTCCAAAATAGCTGAACCTATCTCCTCTCCTACCAGAAGCATATGAGAATATCTATATGCCAATGTCCTCACCAACACTTGGCATTACTTACCTTCCAAATTTTTAGCTGTCTAGCCATGTAAAATGGTATTTTGTTTTTTATTTTGCATTTCTCTGATTACTGATATATTTAAGAATCACTTTACATACTTCTCAGCCTTTTGGGCGTTCTTCTTTTCTGTATCACTGTGCATTCTTATTGGATTGCTGTTTTTTGTTAATGTTGATGATTTTCAGGAGTTCCTTGTGTACCTTATATATGAAGAAATTTCCAGAGTTAGACATTTGTAATATATTCTCCCATTTTGTAATATATTCTCCCACATGTCCATTACCTAATCCATTAAGTCCCTTACTGAACAGAAATACTTATTTTGATATAAAACAATCAAGTTTACCTTATAGTTTGTACTTTTTGAAGCTTTGTTTACAAAGTTCTTCCCCACCTCATCTCTTAATCAAAAAGATATTCTCTTATATTTTTATTTTACCAACTTCCAGATTTGTCTTTCATATTTTGGTATTTAATTCATCTGGACTCTACCATTGTATGTGGCAATAGGTAGGAATCCAGTTTTATTTTTTTCTCCATATAGTGAATCAATTTTCCCAAAGTCATTTTCTAAACGACTAGTTTTTTCCCATTATTTATGGTGCCTTGTTTATTATAAGTACATACACAAACCTGTGCGAGCTTTTTATTATATCTTATTGTGTGTGTGTGTGTCTTAACTGTTATTATTCATCATGTCAATCTCTATATCCTGGGAATCTGATAGAATGCCTAGAATTATTGTGTAGAATAAATGACAATGACCTATTTATACTAAAGCCTTTTTAACCAGTGTTCACTTAACATAATTGTCAAATCAAACAGAGCTCTCTTCCCACTTTAAACATAGCCTGATGCTCATAGTCTCTAAACACTCACCGCTGAAATCTCACTTGCTCTTGAATTTTTGTATCCACCAGCCGAATTGTATTCTTTCTTTCTTTCGATTTTTTTTTTTTTTCTGAGAAAGAGTCTCGCTCTGTCACCAGGATGGAGTGCAGTGGCACGATCTCTGCTCGCTGCAACCTCTGCCTCCCGGGTTCACACGATTCTCCTGCCTCAGCCTCCTGAGTAGCTGGGACTACAGGCACGTGCCACCATGCCAAGCTAATTTTTGTATTTTTAGTAGAGACTGGGTTTCACCATGTTGACCAGGATGGTCTCAGTCTCTTGACCTCGTGATCCACCTGCCTCAGCCTCCCAAGTGCTGGGATTACAGGCGTGAGCCACCGTGCCCAGCCCAAACTGTATTCTTATAAGCATTAGGTATTTTAGTTCCCAAAGTGTTTATGCCCACTGTACTTATTGTAACTATACAATTTAAATATTACATAAACAAATGAAATGGGAGTGAAAAGAGGGGGTTGTTTCAATAAAAGCTATTTTTGAAGTATTGCAAAAAGGAGAATTGTTAAATGATTATTGCAAAAGAGGTGTGGACTAGGCAACTGTGAATGATTGGGACAAAAGGATGTAAATAATAAAGATACAGAAGAATTCTTCACTTAGATGGCTTTACATTCTTGTCCACCTGAGAGTAATCAAAACTGGAAAACACAGATGATGTCTCAACGGACATGTTCTATGTAATTCAGGTGAATTACAATTATAAACAAGGTATCTGCATCCCAAAATAATGGCCTCTAATCAAAAGATTGACACAAGAATATATATATATATACACACACACATACATGTACACATATATACACACACACATTGAAAGAACATGTATGTATGTGTCATTATTATAATCATTTTTATGATTTTTATGATTTCTTGTTTTAATCAACTTTTGCAATTTACTAATTAATTATGAGATTGGATAAGAGACCATCTGTAAGGCAACTGTGTAAAGGGAGTCACAGTTTCTAAATAAGCACACATTCAAAATTTGGGAACACATTTAGAAAACTATTCTCCAAGAATTTATTTAAATCATTTAACTTTTTTCCCCTTTGATTATTAAAATTAGAGGTACTAGGGTAAAGATTATATTAACATGAGGACAGAGCACATACATCCATCTTTCCTACTACCTAATTTATTTTTATTTTCTTTTTTGAGACAGGGTCCTGCTCTGTTGGTCAGGCTAGAGCGCAGTGGTGCTATAAAGGCTTACTGCAGCTTCAACCTACTGGGCTCAAGTGATCCTCCCACCTCAGCCTCCCGAGTAGCTGGAACTACAGGTGTGTGCCACCATGCTCAGTTAATTTTCGCATTTTTTTTGTAGAGATGGGGTTTTGTCATGTTGCCCAGGCTGGTCTCAAACTGCTGGGCTCCAGAGATCCTCCTGCCTTGGCCTCCCAAAGTGCTGAGATTACAGGCATGAGCCACCACACCCAGTCTACTACTTAAATTTTTTAGAGGAACAAATCCAGAACAGCAGTTACAAGCAGAAAGAATACCACCAGTTCCTGGGAAATTTTGAGGAATTCTTGAAAGATGGGAGCAGATGGAGTCAGAATGTCAGAGAAGCAAAAGCGGAGAAAACAACGGCCAAAACACACAGATGAGAAAACTACTTTTAAAGGCAATTTCACTTATAATCAAAACTTGGAATCAAAAATCAAGAAGAGCTTAGGAAGTAGGGTAACTGAAGTACCATATTTTGATTAACCAGGCCAATTTCACCCATCTTTTGCCCACTTATGTTAAACAACAGGCAGTAGCTATGAGTCTCCCAAATATCCTTTTTTAAAACTATCTCCAAAGAAAACCTAGGTCTTTAATAATGTGAGTGATCTTCAAAGATAAGGTTCTTCACACTACCGATGGCAGTATAGAGAAAAACAGAGTAAGGCCTAAAAAAAACTTCACCCTCCATAAGGAAACTGGAGAAAGAAAGAAAGAGACAGAGAGGGAGAGAAAAGAGGAAGAAGAAAGAAGAAAGAAGAAGAAGAAGGAGAAGGAGAAGGAGAAGGAGAAGGAGAAGGAGAAGGAGAAGGAGAAGGGGAAGAAGAAGAGAAAAAGAAAGAAGAAAGAAAGAAAGAAAGAAAGAAAGAAAGAAAGAAAGAAAGAAAGAAAGAAAGGAAGGAAGGAAGAAAGAAAGAAAGAAAGAAGAAAGAAAGAAAGAAAGAGAAAGAAAGAAAGAAAGAAAGAGAAAGAAAGAAAGGAGCAATGGACTTCAGCTTGCGCATGCTAAAGCCATAACTACGTTACTTCCTGAAGTGTGTATTTTTGGCATAAAAGGCTCCCAGAATAAATATTAGGCTTTGAAAAGTAGGAAAGTACCCCAACTAATTTAAGAGTACTGAATTAGCAGAGAGCTCCCACACTCTGAAAGAATCTTCACAAGCTGGCAGACCACATTCTTGTCCTTCCATACAATTTTCAGAGAAACCTACTTTAATCAGAACATATGTTCACAAACAATTAAACATTGATTATCGTATGCAAATATGAACCATCAACAATCACTGAGGATTTGAGTAAAAGCAGCACCAGATCAAAGAGGCCCCATATTCACCAAATAACGGAATGCCCAATGCAGTGGAGTGAGAAGAACAAACAGAAGACAACTAACATACAGGTACAATTTCTATCTCAGACAGGTTTTAGGTGACAGTGCATTTACAAGACAAGAAAAGGATTTCATGAAAAAGAAGCAGAGATCTTGGAAAAACATGCTCACAGAAGTTAAAAATAAAAGCAATTCAATAAATGTGCTGAGTGGTACATTGGGAATAGCAGAAGACACAATGAATAAGCTAGAATATCTCCCTGAGGGATATAGTTGGAATGCATGAGCAAAGGACAAAGAAATGAAACACATGTAAGAAAAGTTGAAAGATCTTTACACTATGTATATGCATTTATATCTATTTTCATTTGATCATTATAGCCACCTGGTAAGGTGGATTAAATTACTAATGTTCACTTGGCAGATGGGGGAAACAGTGTCGCAGTGTCACACAGTATCCTAGAGCAAGTCAATAGTACGGCTCAGTCTAGGATTTGAGTCTCTTAAGCCCCAGGCCAAGTTCTTTCTGTCTTTGACAGTATGTGAATGACTATTGAGCTCAGATAACCAGTAAGTTCCTGTTTTTTACATTATAGTACTAGGACATCCAAAAGGAGAGCATCAAGATGCTGTATCACAAAGTTAAGGAGGCTGAAGCCCAGAGAAGGCTGCTGGATTTGGCAACTGACAAACTTTCAGAAAGGTTTTATCAGGGCTGTGGTTCTCGTAAGTCAGTAGCTTTATTGGGAACTTATGAACCTGCTGAATTCTGGGCCTAATCTTCAGAAATTACTACTCAGGTAGTGTAGATGGCCTCAGAATCTCCAGTTTAATAGATACCCCAGATAATTCAGAAGCAAGTTCAGAAATGAAAGCACAGAGTGGAGGATTTGGAGAGGTCAAGGTGGCTAGAATTCCCAGGATGGAGGGCCAGAAAGGAGAGAGAGTTCTGAAGACATAGAGTTTTCCTTAAGTCTTCAGCTAAAAACTGTCAGCACATGATTGTGAGCAAATGACTGCAGTCTTAGGGAAAAAAATGCTGAAGCAATTGGAACAATTTCTGGAGATTACCCAAGACCAGAAGTAGTTCATGTCACACTTGCCAGAGTGAAATATTTTTGTAATACAAAGGGCACTAATAGAGTACTCAGAAAAGTATTGCCTCACTAGTGAAGCCAAATTAGCCCTAACTCAAAGAGCGGTCATGTACATCTGACAAAGCAAAAAAGCAAGCCTTGGAAGGATCAACATCTTTCTAATTTAACTACATCCTAAAGCAGAACTCAAGGATATTTAAAGAAATATTCCTTATTCACAAATGACTGTAATGAGAAAAGTTAACTAGTAGAAACAGATCCAGAAATTACACGTGATAAAATTAGTAGATAAGGACATAAAAACAGTTATTATAATTATAGTCCATATACTCAAAAAGGTAGAGGAAAGCATGAACATGTTAAAAGAGATGTAGAGGTATTAAAAAGACAAATAGGACTTCCAGAGCTAAAAAAAATATCTAAAGACTGAGATTAACAATAGATTAAACACTAGAAAAAAATATTAGTGAATTTAAAGTCCTAGCAATGTAAATGATCAAAAAGTAAAATATAGAGAGAAAAGAGAATAAAAAAATATGAATACATCATCAGCAAACTGCAGCCCAACTTTGAGCATGTATGTGGTTTGCAGTCCCTGGGTTGAAAAAAGAGGAAAGAAATATAATTGAAGAATTATGAATAAAAAATTTCTAAATTAGATGAAAATGATCCAAAAAGCTCAATGAACTCAAACACAAAGAACTTGAAGAAATTTACGCGGAAGGCCTAAACATAAATTAAATTGCCTGTAGACTGTAATAAAGAGAAAAATTTTTAATGCAGCCAGAGAAAAAAAGACATATTACTTGCCAAGATATAAATATAAGGATGGCATGATTGGAGCTCTCATTAGAAATAATATGAATTAGAAAATAGTGGGGCAGCATCTTTAAAGTACTGTAGTAAAAATAATGAGAAGGATAAGGCCTTCCCTATCTTTGTGTCAGAGCCCAGAATATATGTCCAGAAAACAGTCTGAGTATAATAGTTCTCGATAAATAAGTGAATATGTAGGCCTTTTTTTCTCCAATCAATGGTTAGTTTAAGGGGTAGAGTTGTGTTTTTACAAATATAACAATCAAAATTCAGAATAAAATTGTAAATGTGAATACCATGTATCACTGTACCCTTCTGCAATGGTATTTTGATATATGAGAAATCTTTAAAAACCATTAAATTTATTATCTATAGGGAGAAAAGTAGAAATGATGGATTAAAGCAAGAAAAAATAACGTTTTTGAAATTCTTCTCTTAAACAAAGGGTGGTTAATATCAAGTGAAAGTCCCTATATACACTCTGGCATTCAGCTAAATCCAGTCATGCTCTACCTGGAGCTGGATGCATTTCCTTTCATTTTCTCCCTTCTCTTCATTTTCCTCGCTGGGTCTATCCTCTCATAAAAGTCACCAGAAAGCAGATGAATATCCATAGAAGCAAATTCCCAGAGGGTTCCAAGGTCCCAATAGCTGTTGTTACCCTTGCTCAGAGTGCAGATGGCTGGGTGCAAACTCTCACATGAAACCCAAGGCCCAGCAGTAGAGTTCAAGCTCTTATGAATAAATCATGCTCCTCCACTCAATATTCTGGCCCTGGGTACTGGGTAGCATTTGTCATTCACCTGAGTCCAAACATGTCATTATAGAATTGAAGAAATTTTTGATTATATATTCTTTATGAACCACCTACATACAACACTTGGGACTTCTTGGGCATAGGCACATCTGTGCAAAGAATTCTAAACTTGCTTTTGATATAATGGCCTTGACAGTGACAGAGTCTTCCACCTGCCCCTCAATGAAAGGATGCATTTGACTCAATAATAATTAGCATCCATTATGGGAGAGCTCTTTCTGAGGACTGAGTATGGTCCTCCCAGGCTGCAGGTGCAGAATTATCCCCGTGACCTTTTGCTCCAGGATCAGTCATCGAGGAAAGGAGCGGGAGCCGTCAGGAGGGAATCACAGGCTGTTTATCTTCTCTAAGAATCATTGTCTGGCCTCTGCTATTCATGTCAGCAGCAGCATTTTCCTCTCGGGAAACCTACGGGAGAGGCTGAGATGCCTCATCTGTGTGCTTGCTTGCTGGAGCCTTGCGAAGAGGCACCTGGTTTTATTTTCTGTGTACCTTTATGCTCATTCTCAAAGAAAGAAAATCTACTTTATTACAAGAAACAAAAACATAATAGAAAGAACACAGGTGGCTGAAGGCTGACTGACAGGCAAGCACATAAGGAATAAGATGCCAGACAAGGCCTCTGTGTTTCCAAATGGCAGCTTCTGGCTGCCAGCGTACGTGTGGAGCCTGCTGCGTTTGGAGGAACGCTAACCAAAAGTGGCCAAAACCCTGACCCTTCTTCACTCACAAGTTTCAAATAATGCAGGTATTACAAGATGCTACACGGAAACTTGTCTTTTCTCTCATTTGCTTTGTGTTTTTGCTTCATATCACAAGAACAGAAAGAAAAAAATCAAAAGGCAGCTGTGAACAGCTTGTTTTCTGAAGAACTGTTCTGAGAATTCTATAGATTGAATGCTTTTCTGGCTCTTTGCCATTCTTGGTGATAAACAGAACTCCTGTTTAAGCACTTCTCAGTTCCCACTGATCCGTCATGGTGCTTTACAAATAATTTTGCATCATAGATTACAATGATCTGTGTACTGCCGTCCTCCCCAGCCCCAGGAGCTCCTCCAGGAGACAGTCTGCATCTGACTCATGTTTGCTTTGTCCCCCACCCTTCCTGGTGTTCCTGACAGTAGGTGGCAGCTGGGGGAGAAAGGACCCCAGGGGCCAGGAGAACTGGGACCAGTCAATTGGAGCCTTTTAAGCTTCAGATTTCTGTCATGAAAACTGGAGCCATAAGATCAACCCATTTACTGTAGGTCTTTATTTGAAAATCACTTTCTCCATGAACTTCACCATCAGAAATTTCAACACCCCTAATATTTTATATTGCCCTCCCCTATTTTAGATTTTTTTCTTTTGTACTTAACACAGTCTGAAATGCTATTTAGTTTGCTCAGTTTTCTTGTACATTGTCCACTCACTCCATTATATGGTGGCAGGGAATTCTGCCTATTCTGTTTCCTACTTTATTCAGAGTGGCTAAATAGTGCCTGGTACATAGTAGGCTCTTGATAAATATCTGCTTAGCTAATTAATTAAAGAACAGAAGCATGTAAATTCTTTGTATATTGTCGTTGTTTGAAAATTGTTTGCTTAAAAGTGACTTGGCTGAATGAATAAACCAAATTAAATTCAACAAAAATTTTCATGTATTTGTGGAAGTTCTTTGATAAGTTTCATGTTTAGTAACATTATGTCTGCTAGAGTTTTCATACCTATATGTTTAAAAAGAAGTATTATTGGCCAGGTGTGGTGGCTCACGCCTTTAATCCCAGCACTTTGGGAGGCTTAGGCAGGCAGATCACGAGGTCAGGAGGTCGAGACCAACCCAGCTAACACAGTGAAACCCCATCTCTACTAAAAATAAAAAAAAAGATTATCCAGGCGTGGTGGCACGTGCCTGTAGTCCTAGCTACTCAGGAGGCTGAGACAGGAGAATTGCTTGAACCAGGGAGGCGGAAGTTGTAGTCAGCCAAGATCGCACCACTGCCCTTCAGCCTGGGCAACAGAGAATCCGTCTCAGAAAAAAAATAAAGAAGTATTATTAACTTTAACTACTTCAGAAATTCTCAGTGTGGCATCTATATCACTAATGGCATTAGCTGAAAGGAAAACAAAGACTCAAATTAATATGCAAATTATAAATCTTTCTTATTGATTTGGTTGCAAACAGCCATAGTAAATACAGAGGTGAATGCAAGAATTGAGCAAGTGTTTAAACACAATTTGATTGTCCATGGGTTCACAGCTTCCAATAACATTTAGGTTTGATTATTTTGAACTCTCAGCTTTGACCTGTTTTAATTGCATTTACTGTTTTTAGAGTAATACTTCATATTACCAAGCCTGAAATACATTGTTGAAGCAATTGTGGCAAAGTTCTTCATGATTTCAAACACCTGTGGTAGGCGGAGAAATGCCCCCCTCAACCCCCTGCAAAGACATCCATCTTCTAATTCTTGAGACCTTGTGAATGTCACCTTGCATGGAAAAAAGGGAGTTTGTGGATATGATTAAGGATTTTGAAATGGGAGGATTATCCTGGATTATCCTGGATTTTCCAGGTAGGCTCAGTCTAATCACATGAAAAGTGAAGACCTTTCCTGGTCCTGATCAGAGGGAAATGCAACAATGAAAGAGTGGTGATATGGTTTGGCTGTATCCCTACCCATATCTCACCTTGAATTGTAATAATCCCCACATGTCAAGGGTGGGGCTAGGTGGAGAAAATTGAATCATGGGGGCAGTTTCCCCCATACTGTTCTCATGATGGTGAATAAGTCTCACGAAATCTGATGGTTTTATAAATGAGAGTTCTCCTGCACAAGCTCTCTGGACTGCCTCCATGTAAAATGTGACTTTGCTCCTCATTTGCCTTCCGCCATGATTGTGAGGCCTCCCCAGCCATGCTGAATTGTGAATCCATTAAACCTCTTTCCTTTATAAATTACCCAGTCTTGGGTATGCTTTATTAGCAGCGTGAGATCAGACTAATACAAGTGGTCAGAGAGATTTGAAGGTAGAAGAAGGGAAAGGGGGCCTCAAGAAAAGACAGGGAAATGGCTCTCCCTCCAGGTTCCAGAAGGAAGCACAGCCCTGCTGGCACCTTGATATTAGCTCATTAAGACCAATATCACATTTCTGACCTACAGAACTGTAAGATAACAAATTTTGGTTGTTTCATGGCACTCAGTTTGTGGTTATTTGTTACAGCAGCAGTAGAAAAACTAATATTCTACCTGTTCTGATCTCACTTCCCACCATGTCCCTCTCTGCATTTTATTCTAATAGCTGTATTTGTCCCCCAAAAGCATGGAACATTGAATCAAGACAAAGATTTCCATACCTTTACTCTTACTGTTCCCTCTACTGGCACCAAGTCCCCACCTTTAAAGCGATCACCCATTATTCATAGTCCAGACTGAATCATCTCTGGGTCCCAGGCCAAATATAATCACTCCTCCTTCATTTCTTTTTCATTGAGTTCTTGCACAATTAAGTAGCATGTTTTTTACTTTGCCTTGCAGTATGTTTACTTTGGTCTCCTCCACCATAGTTCCCAAAGGACAGAGCCCTGTGCTTTTCATCTTGGTATCCTTTACAGCACCTAGCTTAGAATCATACATGTAACGCCAGTTTGATATATTTTTGCTCATTAAATGATTGCAGAATGGCAGATTGTCTGTTTATTTTTCTAATCTGTGGAAAGAGTTGTAGGAAAGAGTATTGCTCAGTTGTGCTCTGGGTTTGGTAGATAAACAGTCTTGGATGCACATTAAAGAATGGGTAGTAAATATCTATTACCAAGTGTCAGGAAGTTAATTCAGTGTGAGATCTCATAAGTGGGTGGAAATGCTTATAGAAAACAGCCTGAATGACTCTGAACCGCTAAATAAAAACACTATATAATGTAATCAAAGACAAAAAACTGAATAAGTAATAAAACAGGTGGTTGTGTGACACAACCCAAAGAGAAAGGGGCTATTCCCTAAAAATAAAAATTAAAGGACAAAGTGTCAAGAGATTTGCTTAAAATGAGAATGATAAAAAAATACACTATAAAGAAAAACATATCCAAGAAGAAAGGATGAGAACACAGCTCAGTCATAAAAATGGCAAGCATCTTAATTCCTCTCCATGCTCAGAGAGCTCACTGGCAAATAGAACATTTAACTTATTTTTTCTTTCATTCAACAAATATTATTTCTGTACCAAATATCTGTAATATATTTTGATAATTTCTGGGGATATGGAATTAAATGAATATACTTCTTGCTATAAAGTTGCTCACACATAGTAAGGGCAGAGGTGGTTTATATGGAGTAGGTCTGAAAATGGAAAAGGGAATCCACAGTTACAATTCAGTGGAATGAGTTCCAGAGTATTTCTCAATTACTCTTTCCTACGTATGTTAGTTAGGATTTTTTTGGCTATAAAAAACCTAACTCAAAATAGATTGTGGAAAGTAGAAATGTATTGACCTCTATAACTAACAAGCTCATGGGTGGAGCTAACTTCATTCATAGCTGGATTTGGGGCTCAAGTAATATCAAAAGAGCCAGATCTTTTCATCTCTGGGATCTTCTGTCTTTCAATGGTTGGCCTCGTTTTCAGGTTCCAGATGGAGGCAAGATGAATTCATTTTTTCTCTGTTTTATTTCCATTGAAACTGAAAGTTTATTCTTCATGAACTTCCAATAAAATGTTATTACTTTTCATTAGTTCTTACTGGGCCATTTGCTCATCTTTAACAAATTGCCATCATGAGGGGAATGTGATGCTCTAATTGACCAAACATAGCCATGTTTGGACTCTGATTCAGGGGAGCAACCAACTCTGCTTAGAGCACCGCAACTGCGAGAGAGAGAAAAGATGATACCCAGATGAAATTCAGGGTGCAGTTACAGCCAGAAGGGGAAAAAACTGCTGAGAGGCATAATAAAAGATTAATGTCTGCTAAGCGAGAGAAGCAGAGACAAAGACTAACTGAGGGAAGTAGCAAATACAATGTCAAGAAAAATTTTATTGATAAAATAATTACTGAGCTGAATTTTGGAGGACAAGGAAGAGTAAGCTAGATGAATGTGCTCCTGTCCTTACCCCAGAGGTGAAAAGTAGGTGCAAACCACCAGGTGAGGTCACCAAGATTAAAGTCATTTAGTTCTGTTTTGATATGGGTTTTCCTTTAACTGTGGATCAAAGACTGCCAGCATCTATATCATGGAAGGTAATTATTTTAAAATACAACTTTATCAGGTCTCACTTCTTACCACCTGAATTTTGGATCCTTGGGGCTGGGGCCTAGAATCTGTACTCTAACAAAACCAAATTAGCCTAGAGGATTTTTATACATATTAAAGTTTAAGAACCACAGTTCTATATCTAAATAATTTATCCAATTTCTTAGGAGACCATGGGTACAGTATTCATCCATCCAATGAACAGACATTTTTATCTAGCACCTAATACATGCCAGACAGTCTTCCAGGCACTGGGAATATGTCAGTGAAATACAGTTACTGTCAACAGGACATTTCTACATAATTTGTGAGTTCTAGTGCAAAACAAAAATGTGAGGACCTCTTGTTCAGATAGTAAGAATTGTAAGACAGAGACAGAAGAGCATTAAACCAAGTGCGACTGCACAGGTCCCATGGCCATGAAACTGGCCCTGCCTGCCAGTATAACACCTATAATCTAGCTGAGCTAAAGACCCTCAGAAACAAGAAGACTATAAGCTCTTAAATTAAAAACTTAGAGGTTATCGAAAACACACTCCTTCCTTATTAACTTTTTGTCTCTGTTCCTCTTATCAAAGTAGATATTATCAAAACTAACTCTGACTCTTATTTCCTCGAGTGACTGATGTTTTGAAGAGCAAAAGTATCTTTAAATTTGGTATAGATCAATAGGATTAGTCTTTCCACTTTATCGTACCAGTGGTTCTCAAAATCTGATCCTTGTAACAGCAACATTAGCATCACCTGTGAACTTGTTAGACCTGCCCCAGTCCTACTGAATCAGAACCTCTAGCGGTGGGGCCCAGCAATCTATGTTTTAACATGCCCCCAGATGATTCCAATGCATGATAAGGCTTTAGAAGCACTGTATTGCACATACAACATCTGGGGCTGAGAAGTGAGGCATTTTTGGTGTATATTTCCATTAAAAACAAATTGTACTTATAATTGACTTACTATTTATTCGTTAGCAGAATCAAGAAGGTATGTCCATTTAAGCAATTAGAAAGAAATATACCTAAAACAAAATGATTTGGAAAGGTGAAAAACAAAAGAATAGACAAACTTTGACAAGTGAGAACTAAAGATGCAAGGATTAAAATCTTAATAGTAGAATGTAAGCTAAAAAAGAATTAACAAGGTAAATAATGGCACTTCAAAATGCTAAAGAGCATAATTGAAGGTGGAGATATGACATTCCACCATGTAATGTATCATCAATATTCATGAAACATAAATTACAGGAAAAACTGGAAAAACAGATTTTTAAAAACTAATAGATCTTTAGTTTACCTGCTTTAAGTCTCTAGCAATCACCTTAAGAAAATATAAGAATATTTATAGAAAACCTAAATTTCATAATTGAAATAGTTTATCTTATTGATAAAATTCAAACACCATCCTGAAAATGGAGAATGTTTTTTAAGAGTACACGAAACAATTATAAAATGAATAAAAATCAGAACATATGAAAACATCAATAATTTACAAAAGAATAGATAATATAGACAATATTCCTCAATTACAATGCACACAAAAAGACACAAATAACAAAACTGAAAACCAAAAGGCCCTTTCACCTGGACATTGAAAAAATTTTTCTCAGAAAAAATATAAACCGAAATCTCAGCATTTTTAGGAAACATGACAAGTAAAACACTACATAACGGAACTATGGGAAACAACAAAGAAACAGTCAAAGGGAAACTTGTGGACCTAGATATTACCTCAAGAAAAAAGAAAGAATTAAAACAAAGTCAAGCCAGTAGAACAGAACAGAGAGCCCAGAAATAAGGCTGCCATCTACAACCATCTCATCCTTGACAAAGCTGACAAAAACAAGCAATGGGGAAAAGACTCCCTATTCAATAAATGGTGCTGGGATAACTGGCTAGCCATATGCAAATGATTGAAGCTGGACCCCTTCCTTACACCATATACAAAAATCAATTCAAGATGGATTAAAGACTTAAATGTAAAACCCAAAACTATAAAAACTGGAAGACAACCTAGGTAATACTATCCTGGACATAAGCATGGGCAAAGATTTTATGAAAAAGACCCCAAAAGCAATCATAACAAAAGCAAAAATTAACAAGTGGGATCTAATTAAACTTAAGAGCTTCTGAATCTGCACAGCAAAAGAAACTATCAACATAGTAAACAGACAACCTACAGAATGGGAAAAAATATCTCAAACTATGCATCTGACAAAGATCTAATATCCAGCATCTATGAAGAACTTAAACAAATTTACAAGAGTAAAACAAACAACCCCATTAAAAAGTGGGGCAAAAGACATGAACAGACACTTCGCAAAAGAAGACATACATCTGACCAACCATATGAAAAAAGCTCAATATCACTGATCATTACAGAAATGCAAATCAAAACCACGAGATATCATCTCATACCAATCCCAATGGCTACTATTAAAAAGTCAAAAGATGCTAGCGAGGTTGCAGAGAAAAGGGAAAACTTACACACTGTTGGTGGGAGTGTAAATAAGTTTAACCATTGTGGAAAGCAGTATGTCAATTCTTCAAAGAGAATTGACCTTCTTCAAAGAAGAACCACCATTCTACCCAGCAATCCCAGTACTGGGTATACACACCCAGAGGAATATAAAGCATTCTACCATAAAGACACATACGTGATAATGTTCATTGCAGCACTAGTCACAATAGCAAAGACACGGAATCAACCTAAATGCCCATCAATGATAGACTGGATAAAGAAAATGTGGTACATATCCACCATGGAATGTTACGCAGCCATAAAAAAGAACAAGATCATGTCTTTTGCATGAACATGGATGGACCTAGAGGCTATCATCCTTAGCAAACTACCATCGAAAAGAAAACCAAACACCATAAATTCTCACCTATAAGTGGGAGCTAAGTGATGAGAACTTATAAACACAAAGGAAACAACGAACACTGGGGTCCAATTGAGGGTGGGCTTCATACTTGTGTGATGAAATAATATGTACAACACACCCCTGTGACACATTGTTTACCTATGTAACAAACCGTCACACGTACCCCCACACCTAAACTAAAAATTAAAAATAAAATAATAAAAAGTCAAGAAAAATTCAATCTATAAAGGTTGAAAAAAATGGAAAGAAAGCAGAGGAGGGACTAAGTTATGAAAGATACAGTAAGTAACAAAAAACAGAAAATATAAAAATCATGGAACTAACAGGTAAATCTCAAGCAGGCTTACTGGAAAATCAGCCAAAAATGGAGGAAAACAACAAAAACTCCCAGATAACTTAAGTCAAAAAAAGATGCGGAGGGGCAAAACTACAAATAAAATAAGAAATAAGAGGAAAATAACTGTAGAAATAGAGAATATTAGGAGATAAATATAAGATTCCTTTGGCAAACTCTATATAAAAGTTTTGGAAACCTAAATAAAATTTACTAAAATGTACCCCAGAAAAATAGAAAATCTATAGAAAAATTTCATTTGTTGGCTTCGTAAATGAAAACTTCTAAGTAAAATATCAGCAAACAGAATTCAGCAGTACATTTAAAAGAATAATTGACATGATAAATGAAGTTTATTCCAAGAATCTAAGAATGATTCAATATCTGAAATCTATTTATGTATTTTCACCACATTAAAAGATCAAAGATAAATAGCTTATTATCTCAATAAATGCTAAATACACATTTGAACAAAAAAATGAACAATTCTTACCTGTTTTTTTAAAAAGTAGGAAGTAGGAAGTGGCATGCTTAATGAAACAAAATGTTAGAACAGGCCCATTAAATTAGTATAGTCACTTTATAATGTGCTACTAGCTTTGTCTAAATGAACTGATTTCCCAAAATTCTCTTCCCTGTAGGTTTCCAGTTAAGGTGGGTCACAGAGAGATTCTTGTGTAAGATTTGGAGGGCAGAAATGGAGCAGCAGCCATTCTGTAGTTCATACATGTTGTACTGGTATGCTAGCTCATCGCATTGGCATGGGACAGTAGCCAATACTGTAACTGCTCCACCTTCCCCTGATTGCCCTTCAGCTTCTCTGACTCCTGGGCAGCGATCTGTTTAGCTGTGAGGTGACGGTTTCCAGCACCTCCTGAGAATTGGCATGTGTTTTAATCCATCCTCATGAGTCCCAGATCATGCTTGTTAGTTCTAGCTTGTCCTCACTCTCTTCTTTACATCCATCTTCCCTTCCTAACTTCCTTCTTTGTGGACTTCTAACTCTAGCATCAGACGCAAAGGCATTCTTAAAGACTATTTAACCAGCTCATTTGTGTATAATCTACTACAGGTTAGAAATAAGACAAAGATTTCCTTAACCTATTATTTAATATTGTACTAGAGGCACTAATCATTACTGAGAAGAGAAAGAATTTACAAGTATACAATTTTTAAAATAATTTGGTTTTCAACATACAAAGAATCTAATACAATATCTAGTTGTAGATACATGACTGTATGCTTGGAAAACCCAAAATGACACTATCCCTCATTTACAAAACAACAGAAAAAGAAAAATGCTCAGAAATAAACCTAACAAGACTTAATCACATCTATATGAATCAATATTTTAAAGCTTTGAAAGACCCCAAGGTAGATTTAAGCAAATAGACACACTGTGTTCTTGGACAGGACACCCTTGCATTGTAAAGATACGGATTCTCCAAAAGTTAATTTCTAAATTTAATGACATACTAATAAAAATATCACCTTTTTTGTGGGAAGAGTGTGACTAGACACGATGATTTTAAAGTTTACATAAAAAGTTAGACGAGTGGCCAGTAAAACTCTGAAAGTGAAAAACGATGAGCAGATACTAAGCCAACTAAATATTTAAATAGGTTAGAAAGAGTTACTATTTTAAACAGCTGCATACTGACACATGGGCTAAGAAAGACTAATGGGAGAGTGGTAAGCGCTGGGGGCCGCACAGGGCAGCAGGGCAGTGGGAGTGCATGTTGAACCGATGCAAACACCAAGATGTTACTAATTTCTCCAGCTCTGATCCACTCTTTTACCAGAGGTCTAATCAGGCCTCTATCTGCCTCCTTCCTGAGTAGGCTGAAGATCACCTCAACAGCCTTCCTAGAGCAGCTCCCCACTCCAGGTGGCTAGACTCGCGTTGTCTCCTGGAGCATTAACACAGTGGCAAGTTTACTGGTGCTAGGGCCACCATAGTTGGTGTGGCTGGTTCAGGGTATAGCATTGGAACAGTGTTTGGTTGCTGGATGATTGGCTATGCCAGGACCCATCTCCAAAGCAGCAGCTCTTTTCCCGTGCCATTCTGGAGTTTGCTCTGACTGAGGCCATGGGTCCTTTCTGTTTGGTGGTCACCTTCCTCATCCACTTTGCCATGTGAAGCTTCATGGAGGTCACTTACCCATTCTTGCTACTTCAACGCCAGGCCATGCCCGGTGTTGGGGTGTTTTAAGCTTTACTATTAAACACCATGCTCCTCTGAGCTATTAAAAAAAAATGCAACCAAAATAGAAGGTCCTGAAATAGACTGAAACACAAATAGTAATTAATTTTATGCTAAATGTAGCAATTCAATAAATGATACTGAGATGGTTATGTCCTTCCCACTGTACATCAGGTTCAATACCTAACACACCATAACTTGAATGTGAAAAATATTAAAGCACAAGAATACTAAAAGAAATTTTACCTCTTTATACCTTTACAGAGGTAAGGACCATTCAAATTGACTGGAAATAACCCATAAACTGCAAAAGGAAAAATTTATAAATTATATTAAATTTTGTATTACGCAAGAAAAATCTACTTTATGGACCAAAAAAGTCAAACAAACCAAACAAACAAAATCTGTTTGCTGTTCTATCACAGACTGTGTTAATCTCCAAAAAAAAAAAAAAAAAAACACCTTCTTGAAAAAGTAAAGACCATTAGCTCAGTAGAAACTGGTCAGAGTAGACTAATTTACAGAAAAGGAACTGCAGTGACTGTTAAACATACAAAAAGATGCTCAACTTTAGCTGCAATTAAAGAAATAAAGGCAAAATCTACAATGTGGTACGCTTTTCACCTGTCAAGAGGGAAAGCATTTGAAATTTTGATTAGCACTTTTGGAAACGCTATCAGCAAATAAACATCCTCATTCATTACTGGTCAGATATCCTATGGAGGACAAGTAGGCAATAATTATCCATATTACAAATGCATATACTCTTAGACAAAGCAATACCATTTTCCGAAGCTATATTTGTACATGTGCAAATGACATGCATAGAAGATTACTCATTATAGCCTAAGTTCAGGTACAACCCAAATGGCCATCCACAGCACATAGGTTACACAGGTTAGGTTGCTTCCAATCAATTAAATACAAAGCAGCTGTAAAATAAAAAGCAAGGCAAGTTTCTGTCATGTCATCGATACTAAATGAAAATGAAAGCTATGGAACAATGGGTATAATTTGCTATCTTTTATATAAAATAAGAAGGAAAATAAAGTCGTATGATTATTTTAAAATGACAAGCACTACACATTGCTTTTTAAAATCTTTTTATTTATATAATTCATATTTGAATACATTTTGAAAAATTCTATTTTTGTAAAAACCTAAATATTTTTTAAATACTCGTTACTATGATACATCAAGTAAGTGTGTGTTTATTTACACCCCACTCTGGCAATTTCTTGTTGTTAAGTTACCTTCTCCTACTCTTCCCCACTTACATCATAGAGCACCTTGCAAAAGGCTTTGTACATTGGAAAGATAGTATCAATAGTAGTGATATCAATTGTAATGATTGCTAAAAGTTATAAAGTACCTGCTATTTTTAACATTCAAATTTTGAAGGCGTAAACTTGATTTAATCTTCAAAACAATCTTCTTATGAGTTAAGGGACAGAAGAATGGGAAGGTCAGGACATTATAGAAGTGGAGGAACTTCCACCCCAGAGCCTGTGCCCTTCATCCCCCTCCCCCTTTCTCTCCACGTCTTGGAAGCACTCAATCAACACTTGTTGAATGACTAAATAAATAAATATTTGCATTTCAAGGGAACAAAATTGAGATGGTGTCACTTAACAGGGCTCACAGTCCTGAGGAGCCATAAAAAATACAATTATTAAGATGCTACCTTTCCTTCAGTTGGATATCTTCTGTTTGAAAATAAACTGACTTAAGAACAAAGGGGATATGGATTCGCATTATCTGAAAAGTTCCAGAGGATACATTAGTCACGGCTAGATCCGAGGTCACAAAGGATATAATCCGGACTTGATCTCTCTCGCTGTCCTCCCCGCATCACCACCACCACATGCCGTCAGTAGTTCATATTCTCTTTCTTTCCATGTCTCAACTCTACTTTTCCCTAGGTTGACTTCATTCTCAGTCTTACTTAATTGTACCTAAGGATCACAAGCCACTTTCTAAAATCTAACTTTTCTTTCCTCTCTTCACTGTTTGGAAGTGAATTCGACTTTCTTGTGACTTCATTTTACATTTTATCTTTCTATCTAGGTGGCACGTGTTTGCAGAGGGAGAATAACATGTCAGTGAATTTCTACAGAGCAATGCCAGGGAAGGACGATAAAACAACAGCAAAACCTTAAGTTCCATATAAGAAATAGAATATTAAGAGTAATGCAATTTTCATTTTGTTTTGTTTTGAGGTGGAGTCTTGCTCTGTCACCCAGGCTGGAGTGCAGTGCTGCGATCTCAGCTCACTACAACCTCTGCCCCCCAGGTTCAAGCAATTCTACTGCTTTAGTCTCCCAAGTAGCTGGGATTATAGGTGCTCACCACCACGTCCAGCTAATTTTTGTATTTTTAGTAGAGATGGGGTTTCGCCATGTTGGCTAGGCTGGTCTTGAACCCCTGACCTCAGGTGATCCACCTGTGTCAGCCTCCCAAAGTGCTAGGATTACAGGTGTGAGCCACCACACCCGGCCGCAAATGTTTACTAAAAAGGGAAGAAGAGGTCATTTTCAAAGCAAAGCACGTTTTTCTTAAGCAAACTTGCCAAGATCATAACTTTTAAATGTCACACCAGCAGTTTTACCTTTTCAGCTCATCTGTTGAGGGTACTAAAAAAGAAAATTGCAGCAAGCTAGCTGTCATCAAAAGGTAAATGGAGAGTTTGGATGGTATGAGCTTGGGCTGCCAGGTCAAAAGTTCCTCTCTTTGTGTTGTTATTTGTTTTGCTTGCTATGCCAAATTAATTTGAAATTTAAAATTAATTTAAAATCAAGTGAGAAAATATTTAGGTATAAAGACCTGATTGTGTAAACGGAATACTTCCACCACTGAGACTGAGATTTATGGTGAATTTTCTCTTCCAAGATGAAACCTTCATTTTCCCAAACATACTTATCAGAAATCCATCTGGATGGTCTGTTTTCTTTTTCTTGTAGATGCCTGGATACTACATTATAGTGTCTCTTTCTCATTCATAGAACAGGGAATAGAACCTGAGATAAAAATACAAAGTCAATTACAAGAAACCAAAACTGTGTTCAAGGAAGAATACTGAGTGTGACCAACTCATTGTGGTTTATCTAGAATTTTCCTGGTTTTAGCTTTGAAAGTACTGAGTTCCAGGAACCCTCTTAGTCCCTGGCAAATCATTCTCTATCTTTTAACTGTGCTTGGTGTGAGATTTGAGACAAAAATCAGAAATGGGTCGCATAAACCCTGTATTAATATTTGATGATGTTTTAGCTACTCTGGAGGGGTGGTTGTTTAAGACCGCACATTAATTTACAATGCCAAATTTTACACTGGGCCTTGGGAATTCTAAAAAGACCATGTCCAAGAGCCCACTAAAATGAGTAAATATTAAGTACTCTCATATAATACTTTTTAATGTTGCCAATTAAAGAAGCAAGAAATTTACATAAAATACACGAAGAAGAAAGTTAAGCTTTAGTAAATGGCATGGTTTATTGACTGATATATAAAAATACCACGACAAATTTCTCTAATGTTCATTTAGAGTTCTCTGATTTTAATGCTAAGGAGCAAACAATGAAAAATCTGAGAGCCTTCTTTTTAGAGAACGCTCTGCAAGCGAAGCAGCTCAACGATGCTGACTATTCTCTGTCAACTTGGTTTCAAATTGTGTTGTCAAAATCTTGCCATTAGGAAAAAGAATAGATATATTCTTAATGAGTCACGCTTCATTTCTTCTGCTGTGTTTGGCAGAGAGAAATCTACTTTGACTAGAGAGTAAAATAAGAGTGGATGGAATAAAAGAAAGCTTTGTGTCCTATAGGAACACGGAAGAGACCGTCCCTGGCACCAATTGTCCATGTGCTTCCTGACATTTCCCAGTCTCCCTTGCAGTTAGATGTGCAGTTAGCTGAAGCTCAATGATAAGAATGTGAATGGGAGTCTGATCTGAAGCAGCTAAGAACAGATGCAAATTCTCCACTGACACCTTGGCTGGAAGTGAAGAACTCTGAAATGGAGTCATTGGAAAACTGAAGCAGCTGGATTCCTGAGACATCACTGGAGAACCACCAAACCACTAACACCTGACTGGCATCAGATTATGATGTGAGCAAGTAGAAAAGCTTGTTCACTCAGTGGTGTTATATTAAGCTACTGAGATTCTGGGGTTAGTGTTTCTGACCTATGAAATTGCTTTCTGGAAATTATAAAAACTAAGATTTTCCATTTAAGCCCCTCTAAATTTTCTACTTTGAAAGATATATTAGAAAATATATATATTATACACACACATATATAGTTTGACTTTGACTCTGTATTACCAAGTAACAGGTGAGCATTCCATAGCATAATCAACTCTAGAATAGGTACTATAATGAACCACAAGTCAACCAAATGAGGAAATGGACTTACAGTGTTCAAAGGACAAGAACATGAGACTGACAAAGATTCTCTGCTTGGCCAAACTCCCGAACCTTTCCTAGGCTCATCTATGTACTTCTTTGTAAAATTCAGTATGAGCAAAGAACTCTGTCAATTTTGAAAGAATCCTTCCCCCAACCTCAATATCTGATCATCCTCTGTGTTTAATCAGCCTTCTTATCCTCTGTCATCCTCCAGGTGATGTCTAATCACCTTGACTTGTCTTCAACAAGAATCCTGTTAGGATTCTTGAATTATTCTTACTCCTGATGTTTCCTCTTAGTAATTTTCCATCACTGACCCCTACCTTACTGCTTGGCTATAAACTCCTACTTTGCCCAAGCTGTAATCAGATTCTAGCCCAATCTCTCTCCCCAGCTGCAAAATCCCATTGCAGTGGTCTCGATATCTACCATGAAAGTCCTGAATGAAATCTGCCTTACCATGCTAAAAAAAAAAAAAAAAAAAAGCAACATCAGCTCTTTCTGTTCTCAATAAAATTCTTAGTGGGAAAACTGTGTGTTCAGAATGTTGCAACTGGATCACCCAGTTTGTGGTACAAGGACATTACAAATATTTTCCTTGCACGAGACAACTAGTCTGAATGGCCACTTGTTTTTTCCTTTCCCCCCTCAGCTCGTCTTATCCTCTACTCTAGCCTTCATTTTTCTATTCAACATTATAGACTGTCATGTTGCATTCAAATGGATATGTTGATTATTTACTCAAATGAATATAGTGGTAGTAAAACAGGCGAAGAAGCAGCAGAGTCTTAGTAAAATGTTTTCCCTTGACTGTAATCCTGTCCTGTACTGTTCACACAGTAAGTCACTGCAGCTGTGGTGTTAAGTACAGATTCACAAAATGTGGAGTCAAGCCTGTGCTCCACTACTTACTAGCTCTGTGACCTTAGAAAAGTTACTGAACTACTTTAAATACTAGTTTTTGATCTGTAAAATAAAAACAATGAGATCTACCTCTAAGCTATTTTAAGAGATATAAACAAGACAATGCTTGTGGAAGTGTGTCCAGCAATACCTGGCACGCAGTGAGTGCTAAGTAAATATGTGTTGAATGTTCATGAATTCATACAAAGAGAAACCATAAAACGAGTGAAGTATGCACATTATTTATCAGAGCTATGCACAGTGGTGTGCTGGTAAATATGAACAATTTGCTCTCCTGGGGTGGGGGACAATTTCAAGCAACAAGGGAAAGCCATTAAATGTAGAGTTGCACATCATTATATGGTTTTTCCACCCAATAGACATTAATAACCTCAAGAACACAAATAATGGTAACATGGAGAAAAATAATGGGGGACTTATAAGTTTTGAATTTTATTACCTTTTAAAAATATAATTTATTAAATTTTAAGTTTATAGAATTTAATTTTTATTAATGTCTGTGTATAACAACTGGCACTTGAAAATTTAACTATCAGCTCTTCTAAGCTGGTACAAGCCCCTGTTGTGTGTGTCTACTTACATTTGCTTAAATTAACTGTTTGTGAACTGCACATAATTTATTCCACTATGTGACTCAGTCTTGGCATGGTGGGAGGTCATATGCTCCAGTAGGGACAATGAGCTGAATCCCAGCTCTGAGACATGTTAGCTCTGGGACCTTAGACAAGTGACAACATTTCCAAAGCTCATTTTCTTTATTGTTAGAGTTGAAGATTGGGGCTAAAAATAATACTTAACCCATAAAATTTTTATACATTAAAAAACCTGACATGATGCTTTACATGACATGAATTCAGTAATGTTGGTACCATCCTCCATTTCTCCCAATCTTTTTTTGACTTCACAATGTCTAGAGGTAAAACAAACAAACCAAGGAACCAAATAACGATACCCTTTTGGGCCTGATTTTTTAAAAAGTCCTTGAACCAAGTAACCCCACCTAGATTGTGCCTTTGTGTGTTTTTGTGTCTTTGTTCTCCAGTCAAAAGCAAGTAACTAGAATTATCTGGAATTGGTGCCACACAGAAGTAATTACCATTTACACGAAGCCGTGTTTACATCAATGTGCAGATAAGAAACAACCTTCCCTGGCTCTTTTGAAAGAACTGGGTCCTGAATTTGGGTCAAGTGAGATGTTACGTCTGGGTTGTAGATGTGTACAAAAAAGAAACAAACAAACAAACAAAAAAAGCCTTGAAAATGCTAATGGCAAAAGAGAATTCAAGACCCAAAAGAAAATATCTTTTATACATTCATTCCTGACTTTTACTAATTTCAAGCATAAGAGATTGAAATTTAACATATATTTCTAAATTTTACAAAAATGTGAATTTATGCTGTGTGGAAAAAATCACTATTAATTTAATATTATACCCTTTTCTTTTTCATATTTTAATAAAGGGCTAATTCTAACCCTCAAAAATAACATAAAATCATAAGTTATGCATTGACATCTACTGCACCAGCTGCTCAAATATTATGAAGAATTTCTATTTAAAGAAAACCTCCAGTGCATTCATTTTAGCCTTACCCACAGGAATGTTTTCAAAGAATGAAAATATCCTTTTCAGATGACAATTTTACCTTTGCGTTTTGTTTTCACTCCAGCTGGAACCCAACTAAATATCATCAACATATTCCATCACCAAACTACCTGGAAGCAAGTTGCAAGTTACTTAATCATATTTCTCTTTTAAAATACACTACCGGATACTGCCAGATCCCAAACCCAATTTCTAAATATATCACTAACTATAATTAAATAATACAAATAGTTGGGTACAGAAATAACTAAAATTTATAATTATATGTGATATTTTTCAGTGACCCCCTTTTCTTCTTCTCCTAGTTGACTTGGTTATTTTACTGAACATTGGTCAGCACCAAACTTTGAACCTGGGAAACTGGAAAAGTTAAAATTCCAAAGAGCCAATATTTCAATTTATTAATAACACTTTTCTAAAAATTTGATTAAAACAGTAGTTTACAATATTTTATAAAACTGGGTATTGGCAGCACACCAACATGGCACATATGTACAAATGTACATATGTTACATACATACATACAAATGTACGTACATTTATTATGTACATATATTACATACATACATGTATTTATATGTACATTTATTATGTACATATATTACATACGTATGTACATTTATTATATACATATATTACATAGTACATACAAATGTACATACATACAAATGCACATACATATGTTACATACATACATATGTACGTATGTAACACATGTGCATGTGTTACATATGTACATGCGTATGTAACACATCTGCACATTGTGCACATGTACCCTAAAACTTAAAGTATAATAATAATAATAATAATAATAATAATAAACTGGGTATTGGAGAGCTTAATAGTTTCTTTCTAGCCAGAGTTATGAAAAGATTGCTCAAGGTGCGTTTAGTTTTTACCAAGTTACCCCTCTCTATGCCTGTGCACCTGCATCTGTGTATCTGCGCCTGTCCTTGTGCCTGTCCTTGTGTAGGTGTTAGAGCATGTGGGTGTGTCTGGGCTCCTGACTCTGAGAGTGGAGGATGTGTTTTGGATTCAAGGATGAAGAGTAAACCCAATAGACCATGACTCATTTTATATCTCACAGGCCAGAAATAGTGATGTCAACTCAAAAGATACATTTGCGGAGTTCCTATTATACTCTAGTCCTACTTCTGGCTTCTGAATCCTGGGTCACAAAGATGAATAAAACATAAAATCTGCTCTCATGAGGTTTATAACCTATTGAAAACAAATATGCATATATATGTATTTTTAATACAATCTGCTCTTCTACTCAAAAAGAAATTGACACACTTTTGTTTTAGTGACACGTACTAAGGAGATTAGAGGGCCCTTTTATTTTTAAAGGACACTTGTCTGCTGAATAAGTGAACAATTCTCTCTGATTCATTAAAGAAAAGAAATAATTTGTTTTGCTAGTATTAACAGAGCAGAAGGGGGCGTAGAAAGGATCAGAAGATGAATTTCCTAGTGCATCAGAAGTTGAATGCCAATGTTCTTTGACACACACACACACACACACACACACACACACACACACACACACGGGCACAAAGGATGTGGAAGGGAGAGAGGAAGACCAAGCCTGCAGAGCCTCTTAGAGGAGTTTCCATTTGTCATAAAAGTAAAAACTCCTCTCAGAGGAGTTTCCATTTGTCATAAAAGTAAAGTAAGAGCTCAACAAGCAAAGAACGGGAAAAGAGGGTAAAGAACTTCCCAGACAGAGGAACAAAGCCCCAAGGAAAAGTGAAGAAAGTACAGAGTCCTTAGGAGACAGACAGTGGCCTGCAACACTGGAAACAAGGTGTGCGTGGGGAAACTGGAAGGAGAAGGCTGGAAGACTGATTGCACGTACTTGGTTGCTTCTTTGAACACAGGGCCAGGGGTTAGATTTGATTCCTGAAATCTGTGGGAGGTTTGAGGAATGGCACAGTCGGGTCTGTGCTCCTGTGTTGCATGGACAGCAGTGTGAAGGACGGGTGGACGGGCAAGATGCTGCGGTGAGGGAAGTGGGGTAGGAAGTCCTTTGGAACCTGAAGTGAGGTGGTAACCATGGGATTATCAAAAAGAAGTCTTTTGAGAAAATATGTGTCAAAATTGACAGAAGTTGGAGATCTTTTGGATGTGGGTGTGTGAACAAAACCCAAGATGGGAACCAAGCCAAGATGCTGCAGGGGCCTCTGGCTCAAATGGACACTGCTAGACTTAGTCCAGATGGGGAGCTAGGAGAAGCAGGTGTATGAGGAGAAGGCTGGGTTTGGTTTTGATGATAAAGCAGTTTAAACACAACAGCATCCATGAGATGGAAAAATAGATGTAAAGTCGTGCTGTGCAAGTCGGCAGCCACTAGCATACTGAGCATTGAAATATGCCTACTCTGTGCTGAGATGTGTGTAAGAGTAAAATATACACCAGATTGTAAGGCTTGATATAGATTAAAAGAATGTACAATACTTCTTTTATCATTTTCATGGTGATTACATATGGAAACGGTAACATTTTGGATGTAATAGGCTAAACCATATATGTTAATCAAATTAAATTCACCTTTTATTTTTACTTGTTTAATGTGGCTACTAGAAACTATTAAATTTGCACATATATCTCATATTTCTATTGGACAGTGCTGATGCAAGTGGTACTACTAAGACTAGAATCCATCTTGGCCATACTATAAAACCTATACTTTTTTATTTTGTTTATTAAAACATGTTTTTGTTTTTTTTTTGAGACGGAGTCTCGCTCTGTCGCCCAGGCTGGAGTGCAGCGGCACGATCTCGGCTCACTGCAACCTCCACCTCTCGGGTTCACGCCATTCTCTTGCCTCAGCCTCCCCAGTAACTGGGACTACAGACGCCCGCCACCACGCCCGGTTAAGTTTTTTGTATTTTTAGTACAGATGGGGTTTCACCGTGTTAGCCAGGATGATCTCCATCTCCTGACCTCGTGATCCGCCCACCTAGGCCTCCCAAAGTGCTGGGATTACAGGCGTGAGCCACCGCCCCAGCCAAACCATAGAGGACTTTCAATGCTAGACTAAAAGAAATAGAACTTAACCTCTAGGTTATCAACTCTCCCCACCCCCAACCCCCGCACCCAGAAAGCATTTGGCAATCTCTGGAGATATTTTTGCTTGTCACAACTAGATGAGAGGGATTTGCTTGTGGCACCTAGGGGTAGAGACCAAAGACGCTGCTAAACAGCCTACATAGCCCCCTAAAGCAAAAAAAAAAAAAAAAAAAAAAAAAAAAATTTCTGGCCCAGAGTGCCAATAGTGCTATGGTTGAGAAACCTGGCTCTAGGTAATGAGGAGTGATTCCAGATTGATGATCCACAAGCAGATTGCATTTCTTTGCATTCCCAGCTATGTGTAATATATGTGCATTTTAATCAAGAGAGCTGAACAATTTACACTGTGTTCTCCATTCTTGCATAGTCCATGGCTACAAATATGCCTATTTCCTTTTTTTTGGGGGGGAGGAGTTCTGTCCATTTTTTTTTTGTTTTGTTTTTTATTTTATTTTATTTTATTTTATTTTATTTTATTTTACTTTAAGTTCTGGGATACATGTGCAGAATGTGCAGGTTTGTTACATAGGTACATGTGCCTATTTGATACATGTGCCATGGTGGTTTGCTGTATCTATCAACCCATCATCTAGGTTTCAAGCCCCACATACATTAGGTATTTGTCCTAATGCTCTCCCTCCCCTTGCCCTCAACCTGCCAACAGGCCCCAGTGTGTGATGTTCCCCTCCCTGTGTCCATGTGTTCTCACTGTTCTACTCCCACTTATAAATGAGAACACGCAGTGTTTGGTTTTCTGTTCCTGTGTTAGTTTGCTGAGAATGGTGGTTTCCACCTTCATCCATGTCCCTGCAAAGGACATGAACTCATTCTTTTTTATGGCTGCATGGTATTCCATGATTTATATGTGCCGCATTTTATTTATCCAGTCTATCATTGATGGGCATTTGGGTTGATTCCAAGTCTTTGCTATTGTAAATAGTGCTGCAGTAAACATATGTGTGCATGTGTCTTTATAGTAGAATGATTTATAATCCTTTGGGTATATACCCAGTAATGGGATTGCTGAGTCAAATGGTATTTCTGGTTCTAGATCCTTGAGGAATCGCCACACTGTCTTCCACAATGGTTGAACTAATTTACACTACCAACAGTGTAAAAGTGTTCTTATTTCTCCACAGCTTCACCAGCATCTGTTGTTTCCTGACTTTTTAATAATCACCATTCTGTCGTAAGATGGTATCTCACTGTGGTTTTAATTTGCATTTCTCTAATGACCAGTGATGATGAGCTATTTTTGCATGGCTGTTATTCTTCAGGTTGATGCTTCGTGGAATTTTACTGAGCCTTGGAAAGAGAACACCAATTAGTGGAATGAACCAACCTGTTCCAATAAATAGAACACTAATTTAGAAGTGACCTAAAAGTGAACTCATGAAAGTCAGGAATGTGTTTGCACTAATTTGGAATTTTATTTTCAATTTTTCTCTGATATGAGAGATGTTGAAATAGCAAGAGACAGAAACTGTCCTTATTGAATTTCCATCTGGAAGTAAAAAAATAATAGAAATACTAGAGTAACTCCCTCCCAATTTTGCAAATTCAGAAACAGAGCCCTGGAATGAACTATTGTTTGTAAAATCACTGGCACATAGTAGGTATTTAATAAATGTAATTTATTCTCTTTGCTTTACCCATTCCAAGAAAAATGTGCCTGGGTAGAATGATTCTGACTTCTTGAAGCAGACACACATTTTACAGGATTTTTGCTTTTCAAAACTAGGCCCAGGATATCATTTTTAACTAACAAAATTCTCCATTTCCTAATTACTTCAAGCTAAAGGTAGGATCAGGACAATGGATCAAAATGCTATCAAGAAATATGCAAAAAGCATATGCCCCACAACCTAAAACTCTTTCTAGCAAAAATAGTCCAGCAAATAAAGAAGCCACCTGAGCAGTGACAGATGGGATAGAGAAAAAAAAAAAAAAAATGTTCTCTTGATGATTTTGTTCTATCTAACGGCATTAAACCTCACTTGTATGTTGGTAACTATGAGATTTTTATCTCCAGCCTAGACCTCACCCCTGAATTCTGAGCTCATATAGTCCCCTGCCTTGTTGGCATGTCTAGTTCAATGGCCACATGATATCTCAAACCTCCTACGTACAAACCAAACTGCTAATTTCCAACCCTAAACATGCTTCTCCAGTGGACACCCCATTTGAGTTGATGGAAATTCCAAACTTCTAGCTCTTTAAGCCATAATCCTTCACTGCATTAACTTCAAAAATATATCCAGGGAACTAATCCTTTTTGTTATCACCTCATTTTCATCCTTACTACTCTATGATGATCTCTCTCCTCTGCATCACTGTAATCACTATCTAAATCAGAGGTGTCCAATCTTTTGGATTCCCTGGGCCACATTGGAAGAAAAAGATTTGCCTTGGGCCACACATAAAATACACTAACATTAACAATAGCTGATGAGCTAAAAAAAAAAATCACAAAAAAATCTCACATTTTAAGAAAGTTTATGAATTTGTGTTGGGCCACATTCAAAATTGTCCTGAGCTTCCACTCTTGCTTCTGAGTCCATTCCCATCACAGTCACCAGGATTTTGCTTCTAAAACGTAAGTTAGAGTAAGTTACTCTCACCATTGTCATTACGTTTCACTCAGCATAAAAGTTAAAGTCCTTGAAACAGCATTCGATGGCCAGCATCAGGAACCTCAAATTTGTTTGTAAAGGGCCAGAGAGTAAATATATCAGGCTTTGTGGACCAGATGGTCTGTGTTTCAACTATTTAACTTGAAGCAGCTAATGAGAAAAGTGTAAATGAATGATTGAGGCTATGTTCCAATAAAATTTTATTTATAAAACCAGGCAACAGGCCAGATGTGGTCAGTTGGCCATAGTTTGCTGACTCCTGCTTAATATTCTCGTTTCCTGCTTTATTTTTCTTCATTACACTTAATGTCACCTGGCATACTGCTTATTTACTTGTTTATGTCTTTTCTAATTAGAATATAAGCTACAGGAAAGAAGACACATCATCTCTTTACGCAGTATCTTCAGTACGTAAAACAATGCCTGGCACATAGTAAGCATTCAATAAATATTTGTTAAATGAATGAGTGAAGATGAAGATGCAGCCATGCAGAAAATCACTGGTCTTCTGGCTGGTATATCACTGTATATGCAACTAAAATGTACAGTCCACTGAAAATACCACCGTGCATCTATGTCATTACATTAGGGAAGTATTTTCTGACACCATCATCTAGATTTCTTGATCGTAAGGGTACATAAGGAAAACTGTAAATTAGAATAACAGAGAAGAATTTCTTATGTTCCTATAAAAAACATGTTTGAAAACCACTTTCAATATCTATCATCTCATTTTACCTTGATAGTATTCATATATATATATATATATATATATATATATATATATATATATAACATATATATAAAGCCCTTTATCCACATTTACTAATTAAAGAGAAAACAAAGAGGTTAAAAAGCTTTCTGAGAGTCAAAGAATTAATTACACCCTCATAGAGCCAAGCCTAGAGCTTATGTCTAAGGTTGTTTCCACTGTGCAATTACTTTGCCATGACGTATTTTTCTCTTATGGTACATTTGATTCTCAGTAGTTAAGGTTTTATGTTGTACATTAAAAAAGGAATATATTCAGGGGGAAAAATGAGAAGAACTTTGTCCCCTGAACTACTTTGCAAAGTTGTGGGAGAGAGCAAGGCAGTTAAATTTACCCATCCTTGAAAATAATAACTTTCTCTCTAGGCTTTAATAAGAGAATTATTGGGTGCTAAATGACAATTTGCTAGTGAGAATGAAGAATTAAGGCAATATTTACTGGGAAGGTAGTAAAAACTTTAAAAAATAACCAAACCTTTAAACTTCTATGACCTCTCTTTCTCTAGAGACTTTTCCATTGGGTTTTGGCAAGGGCACTCATGGTCTTGAAAACTCTTCTCAGAGTTCTTCCAGCTTCTTTCTTCATCATAGGTTTGGGGAGCCAGTATCTGTTTTCCTATGTCAAAGAGGCAGGCAGTGCGATTTCTGAATTCCTGTGTCTGAGGTCAGTCATATCCTAAGGGAGAAACAGATATGTGAAACAGTACTTTTTCAGTATGACATTCTGATTTATGACATTTGGTGTGTTATGGCATTGCTTCTTTTGGAGACAGAATGAATGGAAATTTAATGCAAATATGCCTTATGTTTTCCAAACTAAAAGCTGAAACATGTAACCTCTCAACACCTGAAATGCAACTTACATATAAAAGGACATTTCAACATTTTCTGGCTTCCACATTGGGGATCCTCCCTTCTATCGGTCATCTACAACTATATGATCAAAAAAATCTGTATTATTAACAATTCAGCGTCAAAAATTTATAATGGTACCCTAGAGAATAAACTCCTAATTTGAAATGACTCCTTGAGCAATGGATTGAGAGAGAATTGGAGCTGCCTCTGGGCTCAGTGGGAATAGAGAGGTGGTATGGTTGTGGAAGGGGGAGGTAGAGACACAGTGCCATAGTTTTGTCTTTCCAGAAGCTCTGTCTTACAATCTTAACCTTTTCTCTCAACATCCCCTTTCAGCTCAGGCTCCCTCCTGCTGCCAAGGCATTCTATGGTCATGCTTCCCCTGGTTTAAAAGGCTGCTCGTCCTGATCTTTTCCTAAAATGCCGTCCCTCCAGTGCTCTAGGACCCTGCCCAAGTTCTACCCTCTCCCTAATTACTCTAACCTCTCCCACCTTCAGACCCCAGTGCACATTTTGGTCTTTGCCATTCAATTTAGTGCTTCTTGTTACTTCCTAATACTTAAATATTTCATATATGATCATCTCCCCTCTTTTAACTTCAAGCCAAGTCTGAGTATTTGAATTTATTTAAATCCTTCAATAGTGGATTCCACATAGTGAAGGTGCATAAAACAAATGACTTTTAACTTTCTTGTATATGGTAATTTCCCTTGCATTTTTTGGGTTTGTAGTTGCTGTGAAATGAAATCCAAATTTTTTAGCATGACATGCAAAGTCCTTTCTGGTCTGCAGCTAGCCTACCCCTCCAGGCTCATTTTGCACTGTTTTCAAGGCTGCCACCTCCCCTCCTTACGTTACCATCCCACAACACACACACACACACACACACACACACACACACACACATGCATCTTGTAGATTACAGCAGTGCTGAACTACTTGGCACTCCTCAAGTTTGCCTTGTTTTGCTTTATATATATATATATATATACATATATATATATATATGTATATATATATGTATCGTACTCTAATAATAAAATTTACTTGTCTATAAGTCTTTTTCTCCCAAAAAAAACCTTCTTTTTAAGAATGAGGTTCTTAGTGTCTGTCTCTTCTTCATCTTCAGTTAGAAGCATTTAATAAATATGGATCACTGTATAAAATTTCAAAGGGAACTTTTTAAAATTAAAAATGTAGAAGCAAGGGTTTCCCCTCAGAGAGTTCAGGAGGTCGAGGCTGCAGTGAGTTGTGTTTGTGTCACTGCACTTTAGCCTGGGTGACAGAGTGAGATCCTGTTGCAAAAAAAAAAAAAAAAAATTGAATTTGACTAGTAAAATGTGGTTAACAACTTAAAAAGACTCAAAGAGAACTCTAAGCAGCCAAGAATATGCAGCTGCAAAAAAATCAGCTACTACCTCCAGGCTTAAGGAACGTACATAATAAAGAGACCGGAGACTTAGGAAAGGGTTTCCCCAAGACTGAGATTCAGATCTCTTCAAAGAGGGTGCAGTCTAAGGGCTCAACCGAAGCTACCACAGACCCTAGAGCTTCTCAGAAGCTGCCTGTGATTGGGGAAAACCTGACCTGAAAATGCGGTGGAAGTTGATTTAAAAAATAGGAAACCAGAACCAGTCTTCTATTGACGAAGCCAAATGTCATGCCCACTGACAAAGGAGAACAGTTTACAGGGTCCAGTTCCATTTTCATAAAGCAGAACAGGAAAGCACGTATTTGGAGCTGAAAGACAATACATTTAAAACTGACACAAGCTTCAGTGTAAAATTAAGATATATATATATATAAAATATATATATGTAAAAATAAATAGGATTGAGATGGGCAAAGTTAATCTATCATATTTCATCCCTGAAAGAAGATTATAAATGCTTTTGGATATTTTTATAAGTTAAAAATTTTAATACATAACAATGCAAAAGTAATACTGCCTGGGTTAAATTGGTTACAGGTTTTTAAACCCCAGGAATTGAACCTAATTTTTTAAAGTTATAGTATCAAAAATTTTACAGAAAGGTAGACTTATGTAACCTGAAATGATGAGTTTGAAGTAACTGAAATACTGTCAGGATTCTCCCAGACTATCTTAGCCAGAACCTGCAATAGAAACTGTTTTTCACAGAAGAAAGTTATATCTTTCTTCTGCTTTGGAGAAGATAGAAGGCTAAAAACAATAATGGAAAATAAAAACATATCAATTTATTTATTTTTTGACAGCTAAGCAATGATAATTTTATTTAATAGAATGAATAAAACAAATTTTGTTCATAAAAAGAGATAAATCAAACTTATCTATTAGATACTGTCTACAGGATAGAGTACTAGGGGACCATAGAATCACAGCTTAGGTTTATTCCCTTGAAATATATATAGAATAAAATATGTCTATTCAGTATCTGTTGTGTTTTCCCTAAATTGTTCCGTTACCCATGGATTTAGATTTTGTGAGTGCAGTTCGGCATATTGTGTGTGTCATTTTCAGGATGTGTAATCTAGAAACATAAAATCAATTATGAAGACAAATATTGCATTACTGAATTCAGAAGACCTAAAGAATGCTAAGAAATTTGTGGAATTGACAGCTTGAGAGAACTTTCTTAATGCAACTCATATTGAAAACCAAAGTTTCTTAAATATAAACAAAAATATTGTCAGACTAATACTTGTTTCCATTTGACATGAAAGAGCTTGAGACCTGACCGGCTATGGATTTTAGAGCACTGGCATGAGGGACATTAACTGTTGGTTGTATTTTTTCCATAGAGGCATTTATAGCAAGGGCTATAACTGACTGTGACAGGCTTAGCTTGATTAGGTTTCTCAGTTTAAAATCAACACCATGTATCTTCACTGTGTTCTTTTTTCTTCATCTCCCCAACATCAGAAAATTTCTTTCTTTCGTTTGCCTTGAATGACCTCCAGACACAGGCCACTGGTTTTTACTGAGGGATAGGACAGAACCCATTAGAAATGCTTATTTGTTTTTCTGACAAAAATGGCACCCATGATGCTTTGCTGCTTCTCAGAGAGCTAACTAACCGCTGTGCATATGCCATAGGACTCATCTTGAAAGGGCAGGTTGTCCTTGTTGAAAGAAAGTTGTTCTTTCCCTTTGGAGGACATCTGGGAGTAATATTCCCTGTATCAACTCTGTTAGCTCCTGTCTCACCCACACCAAGACACCTGGCTGCCAGATACACACACTGGCTTGTCAAATTCCATCAGTTCATTGGCAGCACAGAGAGGCTTGGATTTGGGTGGCCCAAGGGTGTAATGCTTACCAGAGAAAATATCACATTTTATCTTTTCTCACTGAACAACAATTATCAGAGAAAGTTGATCAGCCACCCCTTGTTATTTTTGTGTCTGGTAAACACTCATCTGACCCCCTTGTCCACTTTGTTGAGCATCTATTGCAAAAGTGAACTCAGATCAAATTTCTGAAGTACTTATCAGACTTTCATGAGCACCCAGATGTGTTTTTCTCAAGGTAAGTGTAGTCAGCCTTTATTCATCTCTGAGCATGAATATTCTTGCTGTTTTTGATAAGATTCATTATATAACTTAAGAAAGATTGTCTGTATGCTTAGATAGGGTACTGAAGATTTATAATGAGGCTCAGGTACTTCAGCTGTTTCCAAAGAATTCACTATGATTTAAATTCAAACCAGACTGAACTCATCAACACATTTCTTTGATGAATTATTATTTACGTGAACTGACAAAGCCGTGTGATTTTTCTATCAGTCGTCAAATCTGCCCCTTCACAGTTGGCAATAAATCTTTATTCTTTTCAGTAAGAATGCTCTTAATATGCTTGCAACCTGCTGTTTGTTGTGATTTTTGAGGTGGATAATGTTAATCCATTTTTTAAAAAAATCTGATTCGAACATTATCTAGCTCTTCATTGGGTTCAAAACTAGAAAAGGCACCTTTCCGCAAATTTACTTGTATGATAAATGCTCACCAAGGACTTAATAATGTTGGATTGCTTTATCTTAACAGCTACTCAAGGCTCAAAAACACTATGAAGGAAATTAAAGAAGATAAGAAAATAGAATATCTTTGCCAATAATGGAAACAAGATGTAATAGATCACCTCTCAATGAACATGACTGTACAGGATACCTGTCAAATAATCAGGCAAATGTGTCAAATATTTGCTCTCGAGTGATAAGACATTGCTGTTTTCTGATAAAGTGGAAACTTAGGGATTATATCTTTTTATCTCTTTGTACCTTATTGATCCATCATTAAATATTTCTTAATGAACAGCTTTGTAGTTTGCTGCATTTTAGAACTAGTGAGAAGTATAAAGATTTTCAGATTGCAAATTTGTCATCTAGACTGGATAAATCTAAAGAAAGGTTTCTCAACCTTGGCACTGTTGACATTTTGGGTCACATAATTCTTTGTTGTGTGAAATTATCCTGTTCATTGGAGTATGTTTAGCAGCATTCCTGCTCTCTACCCACTAAATGCAGGTAGTATTTTGTCTCCCCTGGTTGTGACAAATAAAAATGTTTCCAGAAATTGCCAAATGTCCCTTAGGACATTTTCTTTCCCCTGGGCGGAAAAATCATTCTAGAACATCTGATTCAGAGTAAGATCTCCATTATACATCAAATGGAGAAAAAAAAAATTGAAGCATGAAACATTCACAAGTAGGCATTCCTCCAAAAGCAGACACTGAGACAGGGATGGGAATGCAAATAGTTTATTTGGGAGATGATTTCAGGAAGTGTCAATAAGGGAATGGAGATGATACAGTGATGGGAAGAAAGCCAATAAAAAAATGAGTTGTCAAGTTGGGTACCTCAAGGGTAATTAGGGCTCATTGTAGCTTAGAATACAGTGCTAAACACTTTTCGAAATTATTCAAACTATGGGGAAGGGAACAAGAGTATTTTTATCCTAGGTCTGTCTCCAAGAGTCATTAACTCTTCCATCTTTCTTGCCTTCCCTGCAATGGGCTGCAGAAGTTCTGGCAACTACAGAAAGCCTCAGGCACAGAATTTCAGAGCTTACATTTGGAAATTGTAGGGGTTGCTTGCCCAGAAATGGTGACAGCCTAAGGGAAAGTCACCTGCATCTATCTTGATTACTCTTAACTCTCTGACTTCTCTGCACTCTCATCTGTCTCTGACCTCATGCATTCTCCATGGAGGCAATATCCCTTCAAGGGAGCAAAACTTACCTTTTTTACACTGTTCCTTTCATCTAAGAAAGTCCTTACTTTTTCTTTCCTCTTCCACTCCCCTCTCAAAATTTTATAATCTATCAAGGTCTAGCTCAAATGCCACTTACTTCTTCAAGGTTCCCTATGCTCTTACTCCAAGAGGTCACCTCCTGGCCCCACCTTTGAACTTCTAGCCAACCTCTACTGCTTACCCTCATTCTACCTGGAATTAAAGTTACTTTTGGGCCCCTTCACATCCACTAGTTAAGTTCCTGGAGAAAAAAGATTGAGTCTTATACAATGCCATACTTCCCAAGTGGTCTAACATAATGCTTTGAACATAGTAAGTGCTCAAAGTTATGAATTGGAAGAAAAAATATTTTTATCCTTCAACTCTTTTTTCTTTTTTTTTCTGAGATGGAGTCTCGCTCTGTCACCCAGGCTGGAGTGCAGTGGCGCAATCTCGGCTCACTGCAAGCTCCGCCTCCTGGGTTCACGCCATTCTCCTGCTTCAGCCTCTCCGAGTAGCTGGGACTACAAGCGCCCGCCACCACGCCCGGCTAATTTTTTTTGTATTTTTAGTAGAGACGGTGTTTCACCGTGGTCTCGATCTTCTGACCTCGTGATCCGCCCGCCTCGGCCTCCCAAAGTGCTGGGATTACAAGCGTGAGCCACTGCGCCCGGCCCAACTCTTTTTTCTTTAGAAGAAAATTTACTTTTTGTCACAGCTCAATTCCTGGGTCAATGTGGGGCATAGTGGGAGCACTTCGTGAACTCTGGCTTCCTCAGAAGTGGTGAAGACCACAAACTATCAATCTGGGGAAACTCCACAATCCCTCTATAGGCATTGCTCCAGAAAGATTCCTCGTACTTTTTTAATCAGTGCTAGTTATTCATTATATTATTATGGGTATGCAAAATAATATACAGTTGGCCCTGTCTGAAGAATTACAAAGGATTGCCTAGGCCCTTTTGGTTATCCAGGTGTTTTCTATTTTTTTCCACTGCCAGGGTGGCTTGTGTTAAATCTGGAAAGACAGATGCCTTACCAAATGCAGATCAACTCCTGAATGCATTGATGACGACAGTATGGTAATGATTTCTTAACTTCCTTTGCTTAGTGATACTTTCCTGAATAGTTTCAGTAAAGGAGCTAGCATACCAGGGAAGTTTTTCTGCAGCAGATAAACACCGAGTATATTCTACATTCTGAATCAGTGTTAGTGTTGTTGGTCAATGATTCAGGAGGAAGAAATAATTCTCCCTTCTGCTATCTAAAAAATCTAAAGTTTGGAGGAATAGAGATAGCATTTTTTTAAGCCTAGTCAAAATTGCACAACTTGTAAGTGGCAGAGTTGGAATGCGAATCCATGCCCATCTGATTTTAGAAATGGACAATTGTTGGCCATGCTGCCCACACATAACCCTCTCCTACCAACGTCTTCACTCCATTCTACCACTCCTTTTTTCTAACAGGCAGCCCTTGTTGGTCACAAGTCAAAGTATGCATTTTGCCAGCAGGGAAAACACAAAGGGCATGGATGGGTCCTAAGCTTCTAAGGACAGTCACCAGCCCTGAAAAATCCTCTAAATTACTATATTGACTACTCCTAACCATGAGAAAAGAAATAAATGTAATATTTTTCATTGATATTATTGTTTCATTAACCGAAGCTGTCAAATTATAGAATGATTTTTCCAGGAGAGTGAGTCCAGCGTTATCTTCAGTTACTGGACCAGTGTCCGTGGGTCCTCAGTGGTCTGAATGGATTAAGAAAAGAGCATCAAGATGGAGACCTTCTGCCATCATGTTTTGTCATTCATGTTTAATTGTATTCATTTTATTTTCAAATGGCTGATTACACCTATAATTATTTCCAAAATTATTTGCATCCTCAATATAATTTAGTTAACTTATAATTTATTTTTTACATTCATAAAACTAGTTCCAAAATTATCTTTATTGAAATATATAATTAACATGACACAAACTTGTTAATCCACTTCACCCATTGTATATGTTTGTATCTTGATTGTAGTCGTTCAGGAAAAGAAAATTTTTTAACTTTGTAGGAGATAGCATATGTAAATCCCCAAAAAACTGCCTTTGTTCTTCACTGCTGGAACATGATTCCCTCCCCAGTTTCCTGTGATAGGAAAACAAAATGGGATCAAACATGTGGTGTTTTGTTTTTGTTAATAGTATTAGGTCATCAGCTCTTCCTTGTTTCACAAATTGATACTTGGAAAAGGACGTAATGAATTATCTATTCCTAATGTTTTCTTCAAGAAGCTTCTAGAAACAGAGACTTGAGACTTTTAGAGAAATGGAAGCAGCAAGAGGAAGTTAACGTTTATATGCATGGGCCATAAGAAATACATCCTTCTTTATTTCAAATTGGCAACAAAACAAGAAGAATAAGAATTTATATATATGTAGACCACATACTGTTTTATTTAATTTACACAGAACATAGCATATCATATGCACCTCTGTTTAATATTTTAAACCTCTAATTATTTAGAATTGAAATCAGAATGTAAATGTCCAAAGGATTAGTTTTCTCCCAGCTCTCACCAATGATTCATTATCTGGAACAACTGCAGAATCTGTGTAGATCTCAGCCTAAGATCTATTTATACTACACACACACAAACACCCCTACATATATTATATATTATATACATTATGCATGTTACCTGTAATATACATGATTTATACCTGATATTAGTGATAACTCAGTTAAAATATTTAGTTAACCATACTACTCCATTTACTAAGCATTCTAGAGAATAGAATTTGGCTTCTAATAATGTTCTTCAAATTTAAATTATATTTTACTAAAAGATTTATGGTATCTCTCACTTGACCAGCAGAAAACTTGAATAAGTGGGTACTTCTGTTTTTACCCAACAGACCATAAAAAACTCCTATATATGAAAGAGAGGGATTGGGAAAATGGCTGGTTTGTTTGCTTGTTTGTCTGAGTCTTGGATTCTTTGCCTCACCTCTGTCCAGAGAAGATTTGAGAAGACTGAACAACTATAACAAAAAAAAGTAAAAGGCTAAATAAAATTATAATCCTAGAAATACATCTAAGAATGGATATTTAAGGCCACATTGGGATAAACTTCACAAATATGGGAGCTCTAAACGTCTATGTAGTTTAATGGTTAAATTTTAATTCCTTGTAGCATTCTTGTTGTATTTTGTTTTTGTTTTTTTTGGCAGTGGAAGCAACAAGAGATGAAATGTTACATCATCTTTTTTTATAATAAGGAAAATATTGATGTGTACTTTCCAACCCCCCAATCTTGAAAGAATTTTGCTCCCTGAGTTTTAAATTGGTGAAATCCATAACAGTGTGATCTGTCAGTTGTGACAGAAATAATACATATCTTTGTTATATATATATATACGCCATTGAAGCTGGCAGTTTTATCCAGCACTGTCCTGGGAAGAAAAAGAAAAATTTGTTTTTTTGAATGAAAAAGAAATGCATGTTTTCTGGCTGGAATAATGTACTGGGTCCTAGGTTCTGTAAGAAATTTCTCTTTAAATTATTCATCCCTCTTGGCTCTGCTTCTTATGTTTCCTCAGCAAGTCTAAATATGGCAGGAAAAGCAGACCCCAGATGGAGGACATTGGCATTCCAGATTACGAGTCAGACTCTGAGGAGCTTGATAAGAGTGAGTCAGCCTCCCTGAGTCTGATCAATTTGGGAATGCTGACGACCCTGTGATAATTTTAGTAGAAAGACATATTGCCTGCCCCTGGAGACATCCAACCCCAACCTCACCATCCACAACTATTCTTATCATTAGAGAAAAAGAAACAAATCACTTCAAGCAAGATTGTCTTTTGTAGTGCAAATTCTGTAAGAAATTTATCACGTAAGATTTTGCATCGGATATTCTGGCTTAAGTAGTAGATGACACCTGGAAACACAGGCAGAGGGCTGGTGGTTTTCACAGTATCCTTTGATAAGAACTGAGCGCTGCCATTAGAGCCTGAAGAAAAATACTTCTAAATAAGGCCAAGATAATGTATTCCAAGTGGTACCATGTTTTCAGTGATCTGGACTAATGCATAAATGAAACTTTGAGTGCCTAGGGAATTGCCTTCCAAAAATCCTCCAGATGGTCACTTCCTCAGGAAGAGAGCCTAGAGGCAACCCAGGATTACATTCTCTATGAAGAGTCCGGAATCTATAAGGAGAATTTAGTCTAGAGGAAAGGCCTGAGATCCTTATCCTGAGTTTGTTGGTTGAGGGAGCGTCCTACACTTTGGGATTTGGGAAAGCGGAAACTTACTCAATTTCAGATCCTTGTTTGGAAATAAACAATCCTAACCAAGACCCTGGCCTCAAAGGAGAACTGCTCAGCTTCTACGGAGAGTGACTAAACAGATTAACTGATGGAAAAATAAAAATTTTTCTCAAACAGTTGTATTTATTCTCTTGTAGCAAATAAGCAAATGGCTGACTCAGCCTCTGAAGATCACCACTATGATGAGTTTTACCTGGGAGGCTTCTAAAGCAGAAGTTGCCATGAGCATCTGTTCATTGTGCCTATGGAGACACAGCCAGGAAACATATTAAAGGATATTAATTTAGATGAATAAAATGTATTTAGTTGAATAAATATTACAATTTTATATTGAAATTACTTTTATATGATTATGTTTTATGCACTGATTTCATCAAGCAATCTCACTAGTTACTATGAACAAGCTGCATTTTATTATAATGGCAGTGGACATTATAAATTAATATAAAATTCTTCCAATTCTCTTACAGCCTTTATTTGATGATGCCCTTTGTTCAGTAGAAATGTGGTTGCTCCTGAGGGAGTTAGCAACATGATAGCTAATTTCTTAGAAAGGTGAAAGCAATTTAAAATTATTTTATTATGCAGTTCAGTTATGTTTATTATAACTATGATAAAATGCTGACAATAAAATGTCAAGTCACCCGTAATCGCAACACCCAAAGATAATATTTTGGTATGCAACTTTACCCTCCAGTTTATAAAAAATATATTTTGTAAAATATATCAAGAAAGAGAAAGAGAGCTTGTTGGTTTCCAGGAATAATGAAGAGCAACGCAGTCCCCAAAGCCGGCTGTCTGATACTGACTAGCTAAGTGAACTGGCACACGTTGTTCAACTTCTCTATGCCTTCACTGTCTCATCTCTAAAACAGATGCATATTGTCTAGTAGAAATGGTGTCTATCCCCAGATCCCATTTCACCAGACCAAGTATTAAGTAACTGATAAAAGGAATAAAATGCTAGTATCTCTCTAATGCCTATTTTCTTCTTATTTATCCTACCTGTATTATTTCTTACTTCCTTCCATTCCTCCTTCTCTCCTGGATTTGTAAAATGTAAATCAATTAACTAAACTTACTTTCCTGACAATAAGGTTTCTTGACAACAAAGGTTTGTGTAGCCCAAACCCTTTTGGAATTTAATGTAAGTTTTAACTCTCTTTTCAGGAAAAAAATATAATAGTATATGGAATAATACAGGCAGGTATCTGAATAATATTTCAGGCCCTTCATAGCTCATACTCAATTCCCTAAAGAAGCTAGAACTCCTATTCCAGCTTTCCTCCTTTCCTCTGCTCTCTAGTTGGATTTTCTTGTCTGACATTACTCTCAATAACACATTAGAACCTTTCCTTTTCTGGGGCCAAGGGAGAGCTTTCCCCTTGGTCCTCTCAAGTTTCTATGAAAAATCAACTTGCAAAAGGTAAATTAATTGGGGAAAAGGTTTACAAATTTATTTAACGTGCATATGCAGGAGCCTTCAGAATAGAAACCCAAAGATACAGAAGAAATTGTTCATTTTATGCTTAGGTTAAATGAAATATGGATGATTGTGTAGAAACATGATTGGACAAGAAGGGTATGATCTCATGCTAATAGACTGAGTGAGGAAAGCCAGCAAGGCCTGTCTGTCTGTATTCTTCTTGGCCCCTTTGAGCATGTATTCCTTCCTTCTAGGTATGAGGCAGGACCCTCTCTGGAATGGGGGTCTTATGACCTACAGTCAAACAAGATATATCAGATAAATTATGGCCAGTTTTTACACAGAAAGATGTCAGGAGGGAGTTAAAGTAATATCTTTAGGTTTTTATGGCTGACTTTGGGAAAAAGGGGTTCTGGTTTCTATGACTTGCCTTGCAGAAAAGAGATTCTAGTTTCTATGATAGTCCTCCAGGGAGAGTGGGACTATGAAACAGGAGGGCAGGAGAAGGTCAGAGAAAAACTTTTGCTTCTGAGGCTGCTTCTGAAGCCTTCATTTGGGGTATTGTTTTCTGAGTCCCAACACCCCTCAATCCACTGGTAGTACAGACTTTCCATTTGCTTCTGCAGCTTACAGTCAGCAGTTACAGGGCTAGTGGGCAGGGATGGGGGTGTGGTGTTTGATATGGGAGAGAAAGCGGAATATACATCACCCAGTTGCTTCTCACAACCTGCTGGACCTGCAGGTGACCAGTTTAGTCACCTATGTACAGTCAGTGATAAATGTGACGAAAATACTTGTGACTCCCAAACATGTGGGGAAATGAAGAGAAAAAGATATAGTATAAAAGAACGAGAGAAGAGCCTCAAAACTAGCAGAAGGTTCTGCATAATATAGGAAAGTCTTTGTGGGCTCTGGCTACCAGATGCTTGCTATTCAAAGATTTCATTACTGTGCAATTCATAGGCATCTAAAATACCAGGAAATATACTAATAGCATTTGCAGTCCATCCCAAACCAGGAAGATTTTAAGAGTGATCCATGTGAGCTCAGCCTTTTGCTTTGTTCATAAAGCAATATGATCACTTGATTAAGAGAGAAAATAGACTGTTTTTTAACCTTGCCTTGAAATTGTGAAATTCCTGTCATAAAAATAAGAAATAGTATAGGAAGCCTTGGGGTCAGATCACCCACTGGTTTTCAGGAGTTCTCAATAGTTTTTAGGCTTTGAAGCAACAAGGTGAAGGGAGATTATGGTTTCATACTAGTATTTGAATTTCCTGAGATTTGTTTGCTTGGGAAAGACCCTTATTATTGTTGAAATGTTTAAAGAATTGAAAGAGCTGTTTTCTTGTTTGCAAATCCACTTTTTGAAATAGAAACCTCTAGGATGGAATGGAACAGCCACTGAACTTAAAACTGCATTTTATGTGTTTTTTTGTTACCTGATAAAAATACCAATCCCAGGATTCAATTTTTATAATTCTTCTGTCATACTCCAGTACCATCCTTAAATATTGGAAAATCTTTACTTTGCGGGGGAGGGGAAAGAAAACAATAACAGATCCTCTACCACATGATAAACCATGATATTTTCCTCAGTTGTTAGTCACATTGTACTTTTGGCCATGCCCCAGAAACCACAACCCTCAATTACATTTGCTTCCAGACATGTGGAAGAAACACATGCTAAAGTAATTAACAAAATTTTGACATTTACATTTTTCCCCTGTCAGTCCCTGTGATTCTTCAGCATATGATTGTATGTGAACCAAAACAATCATACATCAAGCTGACCACAATTATCCTTATCTAGTGCTTTGAAAATGTCAAAAAGTAAAACAGAAGAAAACAGTTTTTTCATAGACTTAGCACACTCTACTCCCTGTTTGGCAATGAGAACCACATGTGACAATGGCAGGAAGGTAAAGCATCACGTATTATCCCAAAGTCATTGCACTCCGCAGACAGCCAACTGAGTTTGATGACTAGTGGCTCTGAGCTGTCTCATTTGCCCTGCATTTGCTGTTCCTCCTTCTCTGTTGATAGATTCTAGTGCTCATTAAATGGAACGTGTAGTACAACCTGAAACTAATGAACTTTAAGTAGAAAATGAAACTAGAACATCAAATTTTCATAGTATCAGGAGATTTGTTGTAGCAATGGTAAGTGTATCTTCTAACTCTATCAGCCAATATGTAATAGAACATTTTAGAGAGCAGTGAGAGTGTTGTGCATTTGCTTATTACCCAATTTACTTATAGGACTTTGATAATTGTTCACCATCGACTTCATATCTTCATAATCCCACAAGCATTCATTAATCGTCTACTGTGGGCCAAGCACATAGACACTGCATATATAAAGATGAATAAGGCATGGCCCTTGCTCTCAGGGTGCCCACAAAATAGCGGAATGACAGACATATATGTTAATGATATTGCATAATGGGATAGAGTTATAACCAAGCTAACTAAAACACTCTATGAAGCACAGATAAAGAGACTTCATCTGTGAGTCACAACGGAAGCTGTGACCCTGACCACAGCCAAGAAATATGTCTTTAGTAATCATACTACCTATCTTTTTGTTTGCCTTTCTAGATCTCCTCTCTACCTTTCTCCACCCTGTTCTTGCCCCATGAAGCTGACCTTTGAGGACTGGACCAACGGGCTCTTTTGCCCTCTTGGCAAGAGATAAGAGGATTAAAGGAAGAGATTAGGCTATTTGTTCCCCTCTACTTTCCTGCCTAGTTTCCATGGACTGGTGGCATCTTTCTACCAAAGGCTATGATTCCTGTCAGAGCCCTTTCCACACAACTCCCCTCTCCAGATTCCCAGTCCCACTCTCCCCTTCCCCTTTTCAGCCTAGGAGAAAGAACGATCCTTTGTTGGCTTCCTACACTCTGCCCACACCTAAATAAAAAAATAACCCTTTATTAAACTCTCTTCAGTTACTCAGTTTGAAAATTTTGTCTGCTTCTTGCCAGGACTCTGACTAATGCAATAACCCTCTAGGAATTTAAGGTATTCAATAATTTCAGTGTTACTCATAGAGAATCCAGCTTGGGAGCATACAACTAGGGTCTCACCAGTCACTGAGCAAACCCATCACAAATGTCCTCAAAAGATAACCCTCCTAATAATTCCAGTTCTTACCTAGGAGAGCCACTTATTCTAGAACAGGTCCTACCTCATCAATCCTGCCATAGGCAAATTGAAATAACAACAGATTTCAGGACATGCTACACCAAAATATGGCACCCCAGCATGTGAGGAAACAGCAGAAGTAGGATATAGAAAGAATTTCACTTGTACCATTTTTCCTGAAGCAGGCCATAAAACCTCCCCTGAAAATATGTCATAAAACTCTCAGTCCCGAGGAGTCCTCTGTATTCCTGGAAAAAGGAAAGTCACAGAGATATTAAGAAGCATTGGGACAAAGAGGCCTTCTTAAGTCCCCCCAGTTTATTACCATTAGAGCATACTCTTTTGTTCTGTAATCATACCTCTCTGCGTGACTGTCCATAAAAATACAGTTTTCCCTGTTTCTTTGGGTCTTTACTTCTGAAGGCTACCATGTCACATAAAATTTGTATTAAATAAATATATATACTTTTCTCTTGTTAATCTGTCTTTTGTTATAGGGGTCTCAGCCATAAACCTTGTGATGGATGAGGAAAAACTATTACCTTTTTTTTCTACACTAACACCCGCCATTCTGCAGTGAGGTCAGGGGGTAGACAGAATTCTAAGAGACCTCCAAGCTTCCCAGCCCCTGACACACACACATTTTTTCCCAGTAATTTAATCGAATGCTAATCTAGTTGCTGCTATGAAAGAATTTTGGAGATGTGACTAGGATCCCAAATAAGCTGTCCTTAAATTAGAGCTATTATCTGGTGAGCCTGATCTAATCCCATGAGCATTTCAAAGCCAGAGAGTTTTCTCCAGCTTATCGAAGGAGTGCAAGTCAGAGGTATATGCTCTGGTTGACCTGGAAGACAGCAGGCATCCATACTATGAACTGCCTACGGAGGCCATGTAGTAAGGAACTGAGGGTGGGCTCTGGGAGCTGAGAGAGGTCCTTGGCCAACAACTAGCAAGAAAATAGGGCCTCAGTCCTGCAACTACGTGGAAATGGATAGGTCCAACAATTACTGAACTTAGCAGAGGACTCCAGGACTCAAATGAGAACCACAGCCCGAGCTGACACCTTCATTCAGCCTGCTGAGACCCTGAGCAGAGAATTTGGCTACGTCATGCCAAGATTCTGCCCAACAGAAACTATGAGATAATAAATTTGTGATATTTTATAACTACTAAGCTTGCAATAAATTGTCAGGCAGCAATAGGGAACTAATACAGGCAACATGGTAGCTTTGCTTTGCCTTTGGGAAATGAATTAACTTAAACACAAGTTTCTTCAAAAAAATAAAACATATTCTTTTCAATGCAAACACCTGGATATGTTAATAATACATTATCCATTTATTTGCCTTATTATATAGTATTTAGTGTACTGCCTGATATTGAAAGCATCTAATAAATAGTTGCTGAATGAAATATACAGGAATCATTTGACATTTTCTTCATTACTCAGATATTTAGTAATTCTAAAAGCATCCATTATTTACTAGGCTCTGTGAAAGACTGGATTACTCATGACCAATATCCACTGTCTTTCATTAGGAGAGGGTTATACTTTCCTGTACCTTTGAAGTAAGGCTTGGCATGTGATTTACAGCAGCTAATAGTAAGCAGAAGCAATATGACCACCACCACACAGAAGCCTTAAGAGTCCTTTTGCTCTTTGCCCCGCATTTTCCATGCTCTCATAACTAGCATGTTTCCAGGTAGGGGATGCTCTACCTGAGGTTTTGGGCCACAGTGATGCAGAGCAGAGCCCCAGTCAATCCACAACTGCCATGCAGTGTGACCAAGAAATAAACCTCTGCTGTTTCAAGGCATTGAGACATTGGGGTATTTTGGAACTATGGCATAATCTAGCCCATGTTAACTGATACAGGTTCCAATAATACTGATGCCTTCAAGAGTTATTAAGAAGTATATGATCTCAGGCCAGGTGCGGTGTCTCTCATGATTGTAATCCCAGCACTTAGAGAGGCCGAGGCAGGTGGATCAAGAGGTCAGGAGTTCGAGACCAGGCTGTCCAACATGGCGAAACCCCATCTCTACTAAAGATACAAAAATTAGCTGGGCATGGCGGCGGGTGCCTATAATCCTCGCTACTCTGGAGGCTGAAGCAGGAGATCGCTTGAACCTGGGAGGTGGAGGTTGCAGTGAGCCGAGATCATGCCACTGCATTCTAGCCTAGGTGACAGAGCTAGCCTCTGTCTCAAAAAAAAAAAAAAAAAAGTACATGATCTCACTTACATGCAGAATCTAAAAAAGTCCAATATATAGAAGCAGAGAGTAGGACAGTGGTTACCATGGGCAAGGAGGTGAGAAAAAAGGAGAAATGCTGATCAAAGGGTACAAAGTTGCAGTTACATAGGATGAATATGTCCAGAAGCATGAGGATAATAATAATACTGTGTTTTATACTGAAAATCTGCTAAAAGATTAGATCTCAGATGTTCTTACCACATACACAAACAGGAAAGTCAACTCTGTGAGAAGATGGATATTCCAATTTGCTTTTCTGTAGTTATTATTATTCTTCTTATTATTATTATTTGAGATAGAGTCTCGCTCTGTTGCCCAGGCTGGAGTGCAGTGGTGCGATCTCAGCTCACTGCAAACTCTGCCTCCCGGGTTCAAGAGATTCTCCTGCCTCAGCCTCCCAAGTAGCTGGGACTATAGGTGCACACCACCATGTCCAGCTAATTTTTATTTTTAGTAGAAACGGGGTTTCACTATGTTGGCCAGGATGGTCTCAATCTCTTGACCTCGTGATCCACCTGCCTCAGCCTCCCAAAGTGCTGGGATTACAGGCATGAGCCACTGGGCCAGCCTTCTGTAGTAACTATTTTACTATGTATATATATGTATGTCAAAATATTATGTTGTACACCTTAAATATATTCAATTTCTATGAGAACAAAAGTGGATATTCATTTTCCCTTAGCACTAACTACCTCTTTGCGTGGTATAATTTTTGCTTCCTTCCTGTGGCATCATCTCTAAACATATCCTTTTAATATACATGCTTCTTTTAACTGATTTCATTTCATATACAGTGTCAGGCTTAGGATCCTGAAAAAGGCTCTATGCAAAACAAAAACATGCATAGGTTTTGTAAGAATGTTTTCTCACTTACAGATTATTCTTGTTTGCTTTTGGAAGCATGGTCATATTTCAGGATTTAAACGGAAGGGTGCTTTCCATGTGGGTGAGTCATTAATTATAACAATTATAACTTGTATGTTTTTTAAACTATGTGTAAAATAAAAAAGTTTTGGCTCTAAAATGGCTTAATCTCAAGAACTCATCATAGAGTAACTGTCTCTTCTCAGGAGGCGTTAAATGCCTGTGAGCACCACAATTTAGTATGACTTCAGGCACTTAGACTCTTACCTCCACACCTCACTTTGTTTGCTTACTGAACTGCTAATGTTGACTAGCTACTGGGTATCCATCATATTCTCCCTGTTGATGGGGAGGTCTATGCATACTTGGTTAACCATTAACATGCAATATGGTGTAGGAATTCAAAGAAAATGTAGTCTTTGCCCTTCATAAATTTGTAGTTTTGTAAGCTTCAATTTTTCAGCTTGAAAACTTGTAGAGTATAAGGAAAGGCAGAAAAAAACTTTGCCTAATGAGATAAACAGCCATTAAGAATTCCCTTTCCCTCACTGCTGTGCGTTCCAGTGTCTACTGTCTAAAATGGCCCACAGTGTTGAGGAACACAGAGGCAATATTAGGCAGCTCTCCATGAATAGTTTTGAAACACTGTCTTCCTTATATTCCTCAAACATCTATTTCTCCATGTCCTGACTTTCCTCTTTCCTCCTAGAAAATAAAAAAAAAAAAAATTTGTTTCACTCTACCATTTAATTTTGCCATAATGCTTTCCTTCTCAGAACCCCCTAAAGACTTCCAATGTGCTTCCAAATCAGATAAAAATTGGCCAGCAGCTGTTATAAGATTCTTCGTCAAATGACCACAATGCTCTCTTGTTCAAGTAGAAGATGAGATTTCTGGTTCAATTCATGATCCCAGAAGAACTACTCAGCCTCCATGAGGGACCAAGAGTAGGATTCTAGCACTTGTAGGGTTCAAGGGACAGGTTCTTGGACCTCTGAAGATTCACTGAAAAATCAACTCACAAAAGGTAGATTAATTGGAGAAAAGGCGTACAAATTTATTTAACATGTACACACGGAAGCCTTCAGAATGAAGAGCCAAAAATACAAGAAAAATTGTCAATTTTTATGCTTAGGTTAAACAAAGTGTGAACAGCAGTGTAGAAATATAATTGGGCAAAAAGTTATGATCGAATGTTAATTAGATCATTTTCTCTTGCGGGAAAACGCAGAAGGGCCTGTTTGTTTAGATTCTTCTTGATCTCTCTTGAGTGTACATTCCTTCCTTCTTGGAGGTGGGGCAGGACTCTCTCTGGAATGAATGTCTTATGACCTAAACAAGATCCATAAAATAATTTTTTATGGCCAGTTTTTACACAGAAAGGAGTAATATTTTTAGGTTTTATGGCTGTCTTGGGGGGAGAAAAGGGATTCTAGTTTCTGTGACCTGCCTGGGGGACAACGGGGATGCTAGTTCCTATGGCTAGCCTTGGAGGAGAATGGGACTGAGACAGTGGGCAGAAGAAGGTCAGAGAAAAACTTTTGCTTCTGAGGCCTTCATTTTGGGGTATTGTTTTGTGGGCATTAACACCCTGTAGTACTAGGTCAGGAGACTGATCTTATTTTATGAAATATGGCCCAACTGACAACATCAAAGACCTCATAATCTTGCTTTTCTCATTCAGTCTTTTTTAATACAATTCAATACAGACAGCCTGGTTTCTTTACATTGCCCTCAAAACTCCCACCTGAGTACATTTATTTAATTTGTTTCTCTCATCTGGAATACCTTTCATCTTTCTCCTTCATTTTTTCAAAGCCTTTTTCCCAACCTCAAGTCCCTTGCATGTAACCCCCAGAGACTTTCTCTGCTCTGAATGCTCTGTGGTTGAATTGACAACTGCAGTCATAAAGCACAGAGTTATGTGTGTCTACAATGTGCCAAGAACTAGGGCTTGAAAGAACGGCAGGACAATCCTTGCAAGGCTTCCCATGCTATCAGGGAGAATGAGATGGATATTTAAGAAGATAAATATCAATATATTCCATCAGCATATGCCACCTTGTCTCTATCCACAAAGCACTGTGATATGACAGAGTGTTCTGTGTCACTCATTTGACACTTAGTATTTGTAAAACTACACACATGATGTCTTCCACCAAACACTGAGGTGTTAGCTGAGATGTAGTGATATAAAAAAGCCTCTCTTCAATAATATACAAGCTTTGTGAGGTCACACCGCTCTGTGACCCTTCTCATTCCAAGATCAATACAACACACATGGCCCCATGTCATAATGAAGACTGCAGACTCTGGAGGCAGAAGTCCTCCGTCTGAATATAGCTGAGCCACTTCCTACGTGTGTGTTCTCGAGCAAATTTCTCTGTGTCTGAGTTTTCTTATCTGTAAAATGGGGCAATAAATTTACCTACCTCATAGAGGATTTGAGAAAATCAAATGAGATAATGTAAGTAAAGCACTTTGCACACTGTTTGGCACATGGCAAGTCAATAAATGTTAGATATTTTTGTATTATCTCAACATATCTAATGCAAGTGACTGGCAGTCTAATGATACAGTTTCGCTGCCTCTAAGGAGTAGGGGTGCAGCTGTAAGTAACCCTTTCTGCATGATGGATCCTCTCTGGGTGAAATAAAATGAAATAGAAATTTCACGCCTAAAATCTCGTCTTAAATATAATATTTTTTAAAGCTTCATTCCCTGTTGCCCGAGGGACCTATAGCAGGATTCTGGTATAAGCTGTCCCCACCCTGACCAGTGGGCTAGAAACTTTCTACTGGGCACCCACCTTCAGTCTTGGCTCTGCTGGCATGAGCAAGGCAGGGTTAGGGACAGGACAAGCACACATCGTAGTTCGCCTAAGACCCTAACATGTTAGGCTTGTTGTCTCAGTGTTTTTATTAACAGCACTTCCACTTGTTCCTTAGACATGTCTTGGTTTGGACAATAAATTACTCAGCCACCCTAGTTATAGAGTCTGCTATTCTGTCCCGCATTAAAGAGCAGAGTATAAAAGGGAAACATGGGCTGAGCTTGAACCCAGCTTTGACGCTGCTGCTCGTTAGCCACAGGTCCTCGGGCAATTGCTGAATTTGGCTGATTGGTAAATATCTTAGTCCATTCAGGCTGCCCTAATAAAACACCATAGACCGAGTGGCTTACAAAAAACAGAAATTTATTTCTGTTAGTTTTGGAGACTGAGAAGCCCAAAATCAAAATGCTGGCAGATTGAGGGATGGTGAGGGTCCACTTTCTGGTTTACAGATGGCATCTTCCAGCCATGTCCTCACATGGTGGAAGAGGAAAGTCCTTCTGGAACCTCTTTCATCAGGGCACTAATCCCATTCATGGGACCTCTGCCCTAATGACCTCATCACCTCCCAAAGATCCCACTGCCTAATACGTTAACATTGGTGATTAGGTTTCAAAATATGAATTTTGGGAAGACACAAAAATTCAGACCATAGCAGTAAATTTTGCTCATTAGTAAAATGAAAATAGTCGTACCTACCTACCTCACATGGCTATGAAAATCACATGAATACACAAGTAGATGTCCAAATATGTGAATTCTTTTGCCTTTCCTTTCTACCCTGCATACATGAACAGAAAACAGTCCCAACCTTTTGAGATTAGGCTGCATCTGCAGGGCACCTGCTTTTGAGGTTAGGCTGCATCTGCAGAGCGCCAGAATGGCCTGTGCACGGTATGTGTGTTTCCCAGGCAGTGGGGAGGGACAAGGCCCTCCTAGGTCTGTGTCCCAGAGCAGTTAGGGGAAAGAGAGAGACCCTATGGCTACTGATTACAGGCTTTAACTGTAATCATTCAATTACATCCTTTTATGTTCTATTTTACTGCATCTGAAAGAGACAAGGATATCTGGATATCTAATAGCTACATTTACTGGGAGGTGAGCTACTAAAAATTGTCCCACAATCTGTGGGCAGGTTTCCAGGAAATGCTGGACTTGTTAAAGCAGAACTGCAAAGAGTCTGTTAATCAAGCCCTTCATCTGAATCACTTGCTCATGCTGCTTGCCCAGGGCTGAAGGCTTAGCTCTTGCTCATAGCAAGTGAGATAGTATAGCAGAATCTTAAAGGAATATAGGCAATTAAAGGGGAGTTGACGATTGATACTGAAACGTGTATGGGGATTGTACAGGAGTGACTTTAAGCCAATTTAAAGTATCATACCACTAAAACTACCAGGACCAAATGTAATTCATTATTTTAATTCCCTCTGGATAAGATTGTCTCTAGAATTCCAAGTCTTTAATGACGATAATGTGTTTTCATTTGTGGATCCTCTCATACCTCAAAGCTGGAGAGGCAGAGGGCCCATGCCCTTTTTAAAAATCAAAAGTAAATATGATGAAGTCTTTTAACTTCACAGATGGATGCTACTGGCAATATTTCAGAATATTTAACATAGAAGGTATTCCAGTTTTCTTGCAGTTCTTACAAAGGGCAGAGACAAAGCCTGATTAGAATGAGTTTGCATTGTCAGAATTTTTGAGTCTGGCATTTTCCTTGAGTTTAAATGCTATATTAATAAATTCTGAATATAGTTTAATGCCACTACTTTTTCTAACTTGAAGTCAATTATTAAAAGGTCAAAAATTATTAATGTGTTTTAAGAAAGAATACTGTGGAAATGAAATATGACACACACATAGTAAGCACCTTTTAAAAAAAAGTTAGTACTTAGCATTAAAAAATAAATGATAAGAATACAAAATTGAGTTACTAATTTATTTTGAACTTTAATAAAATAAATTAAAATACAATACCATTTGAAATTAAGGGTAACTAATCATCTGCTAGAAACAAAAAATTAAGGTTTTTTAAAAAATTAATTGGACCTGAATTAATATTCAGGATGCACTTTAACACATTTTGTAAAGAATTTTTCATGCTCCATCTTTGACAAAACAAATGGTGGATTTAGGTAAAGGGATACAAAGGGCAGTAAATCCATAACAAATGTTTTGTCAGGAGGAAATAAACACCTTTACATGTAGTAGACAACACTATTTTGAAGTGGGAATTGATTCCACCTTATACTTCAGTTTTGTTTCAAATTGTTTATTTCTGTTAAGAGATGGGGGGAGTTCCCGACAAAAATCTTTCAATCGGCTATTAATGAGTCACTTGTGGTCAGGTTCACAGACAAAAGCCTTTTTATTGACTGAGATGGGTCAGATTTCCAGATTTTTCCTACCCTTTTTCATACCATGAAGACAAAACAAGGCAGAGGAGGAGTGTTGTGGGGACGCCCGTCATCTCAAGTTTTTGAAATAGGGGCAGCCATCAAGAAAGTTGCTTCAAGGATGGGATCTTTTTCTGGATTTGCTGTGAACACTGAGACATTCTGGTTCAATCTTTGTATGTTCAGGGCACAACATTCTCTTTCTGCAAGTGATGTCATATTTGGGGGCATAGTTGTAAGTGAACAGGGCTAGTCCCGGGACTGTTCTGTCTTTGTTCTAGTTCTGCCCTCAGTAGCCATGTGCCATTAGCCATGTCTTTCAACCTTGTTATCTGTCAAATGATTGGCGATCAGGCCTCTTCTCAGGTCCCTTCCTACTAATTACTAATTCTAACTATATTTCCTGTTGTTTATAATCAACATATAATATGTGTATGTGTGTGTGTGTGTGTGTGTGTATGTATAGTTTAGGTTAGATAACTACTCATATATTGGTAAAAATAAAGAAGTATTTTGTTTATAATAATGCAGTTTCAAAATTCAAAACAAACTTTTTACTTGATTCTTGGTCTTGTGATAGTTTAAAAAATCACCTTTTACCACCTTTTTTGCGGCTCCAGTCTTAATTTTAATCACAAAGAAAGTGGTAATTTGTTAGGCCAAATAACAGAAAATAATAAAAATAGTTAAAAAAAAAATGTGAGGAGAAACAAAAGGCAGACCAGGGTCAAGAAAGTCATTTCTTTTCTTAAGCAACATCATGATATGTGGTATATTAGGAAGTGTGTTGATAACACACTGTGTATTTGTGTATATGTAGAAGAGGAGGTGGTATGTTGCTAAAGGAGAGTCCAAGAGATGATTAAAGGTCCGATGTCAAACATTTGGCTGTGGTTTTTATGTGCCTTTTACATTTATTGCTCCCCCATAAAAGTAAAATGTGACTAGTTAAATAAGTGTTGCTAAAACAGGATATTGAAGTTGTAATAATGGGAAAGCATTGCAAAGAACCCTTAGAGAAATTCAAGTCATTTCACATATTAATTTCTTAAAATTGATTTTTTTCTTTCAGGTTTTTAAGAAAAAATTCTCTTACAAATAATAAGGACTTCTACATTTAGAGCCTATACATATAGTGGCTTTAAAAAAAAAAAAAAACAGTTTGAAATAGAAAACTGTCCTCAGATCCTTTGGTATGCAAAAGCATTGCATTGGAAGGGAAATCTGCGGCTGAGCATGCTGTGATTTTAATTTTATGTTTTAAGTTATTGTAATAAAATACCAGACACTGATAGTCACACAGTTTTAAAAAATCAGCCTAAGACCTTTGCTCACATCTGTCATAGCTCCTCTCCTGGGGAAAGACAACGTGGCAGGGCCTTGCTTCAAGAGCCCAGAGAACTGGCTTCTTGTTCCCGGTCTACCACTTACTGAGCTGCTGCAAATTTGATTCTTTCTCAGTCTTCCTGGTTTCTAATTACCATGTCTGTAAACCAGGAATAAACAAACTTCACTAAAAACAGAGGATCTGATCAAATGTCACTTGACTTCACTTCCAGCTTTAAGATCCAGTGAATGTGTCAACTCATGACTAAAAATGAACTGAAAGGGGGGAAAAAAATAAGAAAAGCAAACCACTCCTGGCATTCGCTGAAATAGTCAGCAGAGATTCCACTCTCTCACTCTCACTTTCCACCACACTGTGCTCCCTGGTTGTCCCCCACTCTCCCACTATCACTGCCTAGCTTACTGGTCCAGGGGCTTATCAGCTAACACCAATGGTCTCCTGGCTGTGTCCTCCTGCCCCTCAACTCCCTCTCCCACACAGGACTCGCTCTTCCTGAAAACAGTTGAGATCATCATGTCTCTATCTCAAATCTTATGTTAGAAAATTCAGATTTGGTCTGCCACTGAAAGCCCTCCACAGTCCAGCTACAATTTTCCTTTTTAGATCTAGCGCTCTTCATTCCTTGACCCACAGAAATTCTTGGCTTCAAACAAATGATATTATTAATTTGGCCCAGAACTAAAGTAATCATATTCTGTTGCAGAAATTTTTCCCAAACCATTCTTTCTGTCCCTCACATGCAATGAATTGGAGGGATTATCTTAGTCGGAGAGAACTTCTCCAACTTCTCCAGTGAAAATCATCTCAGCTATGCTTCAATTTCAGATTCAAATCCTGCCACTGCTAAAAGGTTCTCTTTCTCTCTTTCCTCTGAACTTCATTAATTAATCATATCTTTATTACTCATCTGGCTTTTCGCACTTAGTCTTTTTGTTAATAGTTTTACTGCCCATAGACCCATGTTTCTTTCCCGAACTGGGCTATAAAGTTCTTGAAGGATGTACCCTAGGCTTGTCTTTCTCTGTCTCCTGCACAAGTCTGCTATAGGACTTCCTGAGTAATATAAAAACAATGATAAAAATGTCTATGTTATGCTTACATTTAAAATCAAATTGTCCATTTCTGTGAGTATTCCTTATTCCTTGACTAGAACTGTAATCACATGGACTATATACTCACTTGGTAAAGTATGAAATGTATAGAAAACTGAACATGCTTACATTATTTATTCTTAAATGTCAACAGCCTTTCAAGTTCTTATGTTTAGAAAGATCAATGGCAAATGATAAGCAAAATTATTAAAGTGTTTTTTTAATTTCTTTTAAATATATCAAATAGAATTCTAATATTTAATCATAGCATTTATTACAATTACTTTCAGTGCCAAAAATTGAACACCTTCCCCTTGTCTTATGTTCTCTTGGAACCAGTGTTCTTAAATTAAAAAAAAAAAAAAAGATAATGATTGTATCATAGCCAAAATATGCTTCTTGGTGATTCAGAATTAAAATGTACTACTTGCAATCTTTTATATCACTAACATCTGGAAAAGCATAAGACAAAGCCTAAGTGGTTTTAAGAATGACATTATTCAGATATGATTATTGTAGGAAATGGTCACAAGTTGAGCTAATTGAAAACTGTAAGGGCTAGTTTTTGTATTACCTTAATTTTCCCCATAATAAAGTGAAAGGCCTATTTCAAAGAAGTCTAAAGGTCTCTTATATTATAGGAATTAGTTACATACCTAGATCATGCTTTGCTATAATTCACCCTGTTTTTACATTATGTTTTATGACCTTCAAGGGGAAAAAATAGAAAACTATAATGATAAACTAGAGAGGTTGAAAATGTAGGTGATTTTCCTGGCTTGTTCTCCAGTGAATTTCTGGTTGTGTACCCAAGGCCTTTAAAACTGTCTAATGGGGAACATTGTCTTTAACTGAGGCTTCTTGCTAAAGGGACCACGGAGAGGGTTCCTCAGCCTCCCTTGGTGTCCCTAGCTGGAATTATCACTCTTTCTTTAAACTCAGCAGTGTTTATGCCTCTCAAAATCCCATCCTCAGAGATGGGCAATGAAGATGCCTGTGGAATTCTCCCTCCTGTATTAGTTTAAAAAGCACGTTTGCCAGATTTTCTTTAGGCTTCTTAATCATCATTGCTTTTTCATTAAAATTTCTTAATGAACTTCCACTTCATTTGCCTTTTGACACCATCAAGTTCTGCTCCTTTGAGGCCTAAAGCTGTGCTTGGAAATTTCCCAGCAGGTGAATCTTGAGCCCAGGCTGGCAGACAGCACCTGTGGAAAAGTCTTTCGAGTGAAGTGCCAAGAGGAACTTAGAAATTCCACATCTCAGCCCTGAAGGTATATGCACCAGCATGGAGTACTGGAAATGTCAGGGGTTCTCATGAAGAAAGACTGACTTCTATGTAGAGAGATAATTCCTAAATACAGCTACCTAACATCATGCTAATTCCTCTCTTCTGATGTCACTGTCTGGAAATATCCTCAAGCCATCTTCTATGTTCCCTAAATCTCTTAAGGAGGAGGCAGGAAGTTCTTCAGACCAATTATATCAGTTTTGGCTTAAAAGCTTGATTTTCTAGGGAGCTGTTATGAACACAAAACAAGAATTTCATATTTAAGAGGCATTTGTTCTAGATAAGTTTTTGGAAATCATTTAATTTAAACGAAAATCACTTTTAGACTTTGCCATGAAGAGTCTCATTGGTGTTTGTTTAGTGATTTCCATGTGTAAATGTGGCTCTTCTGTTAGTTGTCTTCATCCTGTAATCTGCCTGGATGAGTCACTCTTATTAAGTGGCTCTCCAATGAGCTGGTCCACAGTTTTCACAGTGGTTTCACTGGCCCTAAAAATGACCCCATAGGAAAAGAAGACTGTGTATGAGCTACCTCCCCCAACTGAGGAATTCACAGAACCTGTTAGCTTAGTAAAGTCTTCAGAATTTCAGCTGTGCAGAAATGTGATTGGCTTCGTGTAACAGTGCTTCCAAACTTATTTGGCCATGAAACTGAAAATGTGGATTCTGGTTTTCATCCAGAAAAATTGGCATTTCTCAGAACACACTTTAGTACACACTGGGTTAAGCATCTTGCCTTACAAAAAAAAAAAAAAAAGGAAAGACATGAATTTTTTTCCAACACAAAATATAACAAATAAACAACTATTCCATTTTTATCCTACAATCATTTTCCATTGTCTAACCACAGGTTTCTCACTATCATTTCAGATGGTGTGATCTCAGGTACTGTAAGTACACACCGCTCATTTTAGTCCAGTTTTGAGGAATGTGTGTTTCAAATGTGACTTTAAAAATGTGTCTGGGGGCTGGGTGCAGTGGCTTACGCCTATAATCCCAGCACTTTGGGAGGCTGAGGTGAGCAGATCATGAGGTCAGGAGATCGAGACCATCCTGGCTAATATAGTGAAACCCTGTCTCTACTAAAAATACAAAACAATTAGCCGGGCTTGGTGGTGGGCGCCTGTAGTCCCAGGGAGGTGGAGCTTGCAGTGAGCCAAGATAGCACCACTGCACTCCAGCCTGGGTGACAGAGCGAGACTCCATCTCAAAAAAAAAAAAAAAAAAAAGTGTCTGGGGATTCCCATTGCTGTCTGGAACTGAGAAGGGTGGCAAACAACTTGGGCTTCCGCACACACGCACATACTCGGTCCCATTTCAGCTTTTTTGCTACATTGATAGTGGGGCAACGGGACAGATAGCCTGGATAAGGTTCTTAAACATCAATGGAATTTCTAATGAGATGATTGAAACTACACTCTATTAAATATTTAAGGCCTAAAACATGATTAGAAAATGGGATCATCTACACAAAAACTGTGAAGGTGGAATTTCTAATTAAAAAAAAAAAGACAATCAAAAGGAAGAACTCTAGGCTCAGTGGTACTTTATTCATTAATGTATTCTGGAATACTAATAACTTCTAGTTATATAAGGCATAAGACAGAAAGCACACAATGCTAATGATCTGAGTGCCTTAAAAACACTAAATGAGAGGTGGAAACTGTCCTCTGAAGGGACTGCAGAAGACAGAGGAGAAGAAGGAGCTGAGTGTTCCCAAGACCCATGATCTTGTAATTTCACCAATGTCAACCTATGGCCAGAAAATGATGAGTCATTCCTCTGCAATGTAGCAATGACCCTAAAATCCCCTGGTCTACTTGAATTCTCAATAAACTTATCTCTTTTATAGCCAGTAATTTTTTCAACACTAAGTTTTTATTTTCAGAGGGTTAACTGTGGAGGAATCAGAGGAAAACCACAGGATACATTTTTTTTTAAATCATAGTTTACACGCTACCTTGTCCCAAAACTGTATTGTCCCTCTAGTTGCCCACGAGCCTACTATGAACCTGGACCGAAGCATGGGTTCCCAAAACCAGGCCTTATTTATTTGCTTTGCAAGGAGAAATAATGGTGAAGGTTGGCCTGTGAATTTCATTTCCTTCTTCCTTCCTTGCACTTACTTACATTTTTCTAGATGGACATCCCTGATACCCAGATTGGTTTCTCAGGCTATCACAATCCAACCATTAGCCTAATTGCCATGCCAGGATAGTGTCTGATACTCCACAGTGTGCAGCAACAGAAAGAAGTGCAAGGCAAAAGGGAGCAGAACCGAAATACAGAAGAAGAGCATCTGGGGAGTCTTGGGCAAGAAAGCCTAGAAACCGCTGATTTGATTTGGGTCAGGCCCATGGTATATAACAATGAGGGAATACATTTTAAATAACACAAACAAATCTCATACCTTAAAAAAAGAGAAAGGCCATGAATGAGATAGACTTTTCTTTGAGCTATATTTCATATGAACTGAAGAAATAGAAAGGATGGAGCCTCATGGAAAGGGATCCCCCACATAAGTGGGTGGAGAATTGTACCCTTCAGTGCTTATCACGAGTGCCTGAAGAAGCAGGAAAGTGGCTTGCTTGGAACTGCAGAAAGTCAGATTCTTCCATAAACATGAGAGACAGGTCTGGGGTCTCAAGTCTGCAAGGTAGCAATGTGGGTTAAAATACAAAGCAAAACTCTAGATTTATACAGAGTAGTAAAATGTGATAATTAAAATGGTCAATACTTATTTGGTGCTTTACATTTTAAAAATATCCTCCACCTTCATTGCCTCATTTGATCCTCAGAACTCCACCATGAGGGAGGTTCTATACTAAATTCATTCAAAGTTGTCTAGTGGAATCTTTGCTCTAAATATCCTAAACCATTTCTATTAGATTCACTTGAAATGTAGCCCCAAGTCAAGCATCGTAAGACCCAATCTCTAGGAGCTAGTTTGAGTCTCATACCTGAAACTCCCATAGGAAAACTTGGTCAGACTCTATGTCCCAATTTTGCATTCATAAAATATTTTCTCATTTCATAGTTGAGAGTACTAGAGCCCAGAGACATCAGATTTTTTGCCCAAAATAACATGTCCTGAAATACAAACAGAGGTCTTTTGATTCTGGAACTATCTTTTGTCCCTTGCACCAGGCTTTCTCTTATGGCATGCTTGCAGATTCTATTTGGCTACAGTGAAAGTTCCTGGTACAAGGCCTTACTCTCTGAAAGCAACCACAGAATATGTGCTGAATTAGTTAAAATGAAGGAAAGCTTTCAGCAGTTTCTCAGGGTCCTACTTGAGTCATCTGTAAGGTCACAAATGAGGCACTCCTACATGGCCTGAGTCTATGGGCCTGAAATGGGGTTCAGCAGGCACTTAAAACACCACCACGTGAGAAAAGTAACAATTTCCATTAATTTTGACCCAACTGTTTCCCTGGCTTATGGTATCATGATGCAGACATGGTTAGGCTAACACTTAAAATAATAACCCAACTTTGCCCTCCCCACACACATCCCAGTGAAGCCCCTGTAAAGTCTCCCCAGGACATTTCTGGGAGTCTGAGGAGCTGTCTTAGGTGTTTCCCTTCGATGGCTGTGAGCTCTAGGGCTTTCCTTCTTCACCAACACAACACTCTGCCACCAATGCTCATAGAGCCTTCAGTGCCACCTGAAACAGACCTTAACACACCAACACTACCAGCCACAGTGTACTAGGGCACGCTCTTCTCCCCACAGAGGCAAAGAGATCATTCTGCTCCACACTGTATCAACTGAGTTACTGCAGATCCCTTCACCCCTGCCTCACATGATCTCACAGAGACCTTCCAGCTTTTCCTATCTCACCCCAATGCCTTAGTCCATGAATCCTAGAAAACAGGGAGGTTAAGGAAACGCATCACTACATGAAAACTCCAATGTGAAAATCTCTACCCTCCCGTTAAGCAAGGCTGGTGGCCCACCAACTTCTCAACCTCATTAGGCAAGCCCAGATATGTCTCAGTGTCTTCTAGGCCCAACCTGGACCCTCCCTCCTGGATCCTCAAACAGTTACAAATGCAATGGCTGAGGCTAAAGTTCTCTCGCTTCCTGAGCCACACATTGCTAACTGGGATATCCATTCCCTTGTTGCTCCACTTTAAGCCTGACCTTGATATTCATCTTACCCACAGTTCTCTGAAAATTTTGGAGCACTCTGCTGTAAGTTGTTCTCTGCCCCAGGTAGAAACTTCCTCCAGAGATGGACCTGCCCTTGATGAGAGGGCTCTAAACTGCTCCAGGCCCCACTCTCAACCAGGACTTCCAAAATTTGGAGTGCATTCAGAGAGACGTGGAAGGACCATTAAATATTTAAAGCACTGAGAATATTGGAGGAAAACAAAAGGCTCTGGGGTCACTGGCAGCATCCTGCAAGAGAATGAACATGAGTTTTATAATCAGAGAGACCTACCTTTAAATCCCAGATTTATCTTAACAGTTGTGTGACCATGAGCATTTACTTTGCTTTTCTGAGTTCCAGTTTTCTCACATCTGAGATGAAAATTAAATGTACTTTTTTGATTCTCCATGTTGCCTAATATCTAATGAGAGATATAAGAAACAATGGGAATTTTTTACGTGTGTATAATAGAAGCCCATTTATTCTTGCTCACAATTAAAGGAATGTTGACTTTAGAAGTTTGGAAAATAGGGGAACTAACATTCTTGTTTTATAGAAATGATAGAGAAAATGCTCTACCCTCCACCCAAACATAGGCCTATCACTCTGTGGGAACCCCTGAACTGAAAGATTTCTCAGAGTCTTGAAATACGGAAATGTTCAGATTTGTCAAATCAACTGTCCTACACCAAATAGTTCCTCCCCTCCACCTTCTAGTAGCTTCAAGATGTGAATCTATGTGAAAATATATAATGATCTTGCATTTTAGGATAATGTTTAACAATTTTAAGATTAGCAAATAAATTCAATTTCAGATTAGCAAGCGAAGTTTTAAATTAAGCATAGGCTGAGTGCAGTGGCTCATGCCTGTAATCCCAGCACTTTGGAAGACTGAGGCGGGCGGATCATGAGGAAAGGAGTTCAAGACCAGCCTGACCTACATAGCGAAACCCTGTCTCTACTAAAAATAAAAAATAAATAAATCAGCCGGGAGTGGTGGCGAACTCCTGTAATCCCAACTACTGGGGAGGCAGAGGCAGGAGAATCACTAGAACCCGGGAAGTGGAGGTTGCAATGAACTGAGATCATGCCACTGCACTCCAGCCTGGGTGACAGAGCAAGACTCCATCTCAAAAAAATAAAATAAAATAAAAATAAAACTTAACAAGCATTCCTTTCTGTATTCTGAATTTAAGTCTATCTTACTTTTACCACTATAGGACAGAGGAAAAAAGACTATACATGTGTATGTATGTGTATATGTATGTTATGCATGTGTGTATGTATATATATATATACATACATTCATATATATACACACATACACAGATACATATGTAATACACATACATATGTGTGTGTACATAGGTGTGTGTCCTGGTCATCACAATTTATATTAAGATAGAAAGAAAATCCGATTATAGTTGATCAGTACTTTTCTTGAGGTTTCCTTTGAAGTAAATGGCTTTGTTGTACAAACTTACTTTTTTATTTATTTGCAAGGTACACTTTGTATATGAAAGACCATACAAAAGAAAAGAAACTCTCATAAAGATGAAACAATATTCTTGCTATAGGAATAAAATTTTGCTTGAATTATTTTTATATTATTTTATAATTATATATAAAACAAATAAAATATAAAATAAATATTTTGCATTTGCTTGAATTATTATATTATTATATTATAAGTAAATAAATATAGCAAATTATATTATAGGGAATGAATAATATTGGAAACTGGTAAATTGTCCTGAGTTGTGATAAGTTAATAAGATGCATATTGGTGGTCATATTAAGATGCTGCCTGCTGTTAGAATAAATGAGTTAGATATCCCGCAGCGACCTCCAGTACTTCTCCACCCTTTACCCTGGGGGGATCAGCTGAAGTGATGTGCCAGGAGAAACACACACTAGATGTGCTCCGAAGTTCCCTCTGCACACTAACCACTTTACTATTTGGGGGTCATAGAGCTCTTTAAGCTAGGATAAATATGCCAGGTATAAATAAATATGATTTAAGATATACATGGCATTGATTCTACTCCAAACTCATAAATTTTGTAATTTTTTTTCTCTCCATAAAGGAGAGGCTAACCAGTTTCAGACATAGGTTTTAAGGAAGAAGTGAGGTTTTCTTTTCTAAAGGTCTTCAACACTATTGTGGTTATGATATAAATTTTAAACTGAAAATTGAAAGAATTCATAATCCATAAAACGCCCATGGCATTTCCAGGAACGCTTTTAAATTGCTACAGTATAAGTTGAATATGTATTTATGCATTTCTCAGGGGACTATTCTCCCTTGTTAACTAGACTGAGAAAAGGCAATAAAGTATTCAGCTGCCTAGTGAAGGCTTTCTGATGAAGAATTCAGCTCTAACAGCTACTCGAGCAACAAATGTCTTATTCAGGGACAACTTTAGAAACTCTCCGCTCACAAATTATTGATAAAAATTTATCTACTAAAGAATTGGAAATGAATGAAAATGGAAACATCTCAAATTTGTCTAAATAATCAAAGACCAGGGTTTCATTGTCGTTTTCAGTAGAGAAGCTTTTATTAACCAGCTCCCTTTGTTCAGCATTTACTTTGCATTCTCTCAAGTCACGAGATTTCTCTTTTGGAAATTTTATTAGTTAAGACCAACAGAGTCCGATAGTGCTGCTTGAAGATTTCATAACCATCTGAAAGCGCCCATGTAGCTTTGAAAGGCAGCTCTTAGAAGAGGGCTGGGCATCTTACTAAAGAGCTGAGAACAAAGGCCCACGGTACCTTCCAAAAACTTGCCTGATAAACAGTAGTAAATCAGGACTCAATGCACAATTATGTTGATCTCAGGTGATACCAGGAGTACAAATACTAAAAATCACCAGATAACCTCAAAATATTGCTTGGATAATTGGTTGTGAGTTTCTTTCCAAGACTTTTTTTTAGAGCTGCTAAATGTTCTAATAAAATAAAAGTAAAATAATAAAATAATCTAAGTGGTTAAGTTCAGCTTCTCTTCATGGCTGAATTACTAAAAGGAAAAAGAGGACAACGTATGTGAAAAGGAGAATAAAGGAACTAGATAATCCATATCTAAAATCAAGCTATGAATAATTTGAAAAAGATGAAGGTAAAACTGAACATAGGACTGGGCATGATTTTTTTTCTTATACAAATCTTAATATTCAATGATGTAAAAACACTGTATCCCATAGCTCATTATTTTAAAATTTAAAGCCTATGTTAGTTATGTTAATTGTTGCTAATTGAATGGAGGTCAACTTTTGATCTCACAATACTTTGCCAAAAAATAAATAAATAAATACTTAGTTCCAGTATATTCAGAAAACCATTTGTTCCAGCCTCACTACAACTCCAGTGGTTTTACATATTTTGGTAAATGTGAGTGAACACTTCCATAATCAGTTTTACTCACAGTCATCCCTCTGTGCTTCTGAAGTCATCAGTTCTGAAGTTATCCTTTATTTAACACTTTGCACACATTGTTACTTTGTAATTTTTCTTATAAATTGTTTCTGTCAGGGTACAGTGGCTCATGCCTGTAACCCCAACACTTTGGGAGGCCAAGGCAGGCAGATCACTTGAGGTCAGCAGTTCGAGACCATCCTGGCCAACATGGTGAAACTCTGTCTCTACTAAAAATACAAACATCAGCCAGGTGTGATAATCCCAACAACCTGAGAGGCTGAGGCAGGAGAATCGCCGGAATTTGGGAGGCAGAGGTTGCAGTGAGCCTCTGAGATTGCATCACTGCACTCCACCCTGGCTGACAGGGGGAGAACCCAACTCAAAACAAAACAAAACAAAAAACCGTAAACATTGTTTCATTTTCCCTGTATATATATCATGCCTTCCTAAATATCGTTCAAGCTTTTCAAGATCAAAAGTAGAGTCTTGTTATATCCCAAGCACACAGACCTAAGTGTCCTCCAAAGGCTAGGGTTCCATATGTGTAGAACAGAGAAACTCAAGGTCATTTCTCAAGGGTATCCCATTTCAGAGCTCCTGAAACAACATCGGCCTACCAAGATGCTGTCAGGTGAGCCCAAGTATGAGAGCACAGTGGACTCTGAATGTTGACCTTAAACCTCCTGTTTTGTTTTCTACTTCTAATGCATTACTTCTAATATCATTTCCCAGGCCACGGTACCTAGGAAAGTCAAATAAGAAAGTGGGCTCAGATGTCCCTGCAGCGTCTTCTTGGCCACTTCCCACATGCTCTGGTGTCTGGTGGTGCATGGATTATACAGGTAAGGAAACTGAGCGTATATTTTATGCTTTTCTTTTCTTCTCTCACCCCATTATCAATTTTCATATTAACAAGGTCATCATGTGCTTCTCACTAAAGGAAGAGTTCAGGAATGGAACTAGAAATATGCAAGTGAATTCATTTCTTCAGTTATCAATGAATTGTGGAATCCTCCTATGTATTAGGTAGAGTTCCAGGCATTAGGATTGCAATAAGGAACATAGCAAACAAGGTTCCTGCTCCCATGAATCTTCTGTTCTAGCAGGGAGTGGCTGACATGGCAGAAAACAAGAAATAAGCGAGCACAAAAAATGAACAAGAGATAGTGCTTAATAACCATATATGTTCCAAATAAAATAAAACAGAATGATGTAGTAAAAATAAGGAGTGTTGATGTGTGTGCTAATGTAGGCAAAGAGGCCTGGTAAGACCTTGCAAGAAATAAACATTTAGATGGACGTCAGACTGATGTGAAGGAGCCAGCCCCAGGGGTTCATGGAGCAGAGAATACGCTGCTGAAGAAAGGGAAAGTGTCTGACTGGCTTTGGATATAAAGAACAGAGAGAAAGCCCATGTAGCTGTAACATGCTGAGCAATGGGCAGAGTGTACGGGATGAAGTCAAAGAAGACAAGCAAGGGGATGCAGGGCCTCATTCCCTCGGAAATAAATTGGGATTTTATCCTAAGTATGGTAGAAATCCAGTGGAAGGTATAGCACAGATGTGACATACACAGATTTAAGTTTTTTTAAACTTTTTTTAAAGATCACTCTGGCTGCTATGTGGAAATGATCTGGGTTGAGACAGGGACCAATGTGGAAACTGGGATATGCCATCCCAACAGTCAACCTGGCTTGAACTAAAGTGAACATCGAGATAAAGAAGAGTTGGTGATTTCAGAATACGTTTTGCAGGTGATGCTGGAGAATGGAAGACAGAGTAAATGGCAAAAAGAATCCAGGATAGCTTTTGAGGTTTGCACTGAGAAACTGGTATTGAAATGGGGAAAAAACAGACTTGGGACAGGTAGAGGTAGAAAGCTGTGTGGCTGTGCCAAGTTTCAGGTGATTATTACACTTCTGAGCAAAACTTTCAAGTCCAGAGAGTCAGTTCAGAGACTGATAAAATGATTTCAATGATCGGCATTTTCATCTTTGGGACAATAGTCATGGAGGGAGCAGAAATAAACCACGTTCCCTTCCTTGAGGAGCTAACAGAACATTGGAGAGACAGACATGACCATAGCTAAATGTTTTAGTTAACATTTTCTGGCAATTGCTCTAATAGGCCCCAAGGAAAGCACTTTGGGAACATTAAAAGGAAGTTACTTACTTTGATTCATGTTGCCTTTAATATCCCACTGCTAAGCTGTTCTGCTCTGCTCATCCTTAAAACATCTCTACCTTCAACTTTGGTTCTTTTGGGCCAGAGTCTGTAACTCTTCCAGGCTCATCATTTTGAAAACGCCACTAGAAGAAATTGAAATTATTTTTCCATGACTAATTCTTCAAGGTCATCAACATTTAATGGAGTCAAAATTGTCTGTGACAGGGTTGTTGGATCGAGCTTCTTCCATGGGCCTCCAGATTTTATGTTTTAGAGGCTTTCAAATACTTTTATAGGTCAAATACTAAAGCACAGCCTTAAATAAATTGTAGCAGCTTTTAACACAAACTTAATACTATTCTGTTTAAAGTATAAGTGTCTAGGACCGTATAATCTTTGGTGCTTAAATTCTTAAAGCACCCTACAGCTCCTGATGTAACATTTTTGTACACAATTTCTTTATTCAATGAATGCTTTACAAGTATTCAAAAAAGTGAGAGGTGGTGAAACAAATTACAAAAAATAAAGTTTATCTTAATGCAAAACCATTTTCAATTCCTCGTGCTTTTTTTAACATAAGGTTTAACTGTGCCTTAATATATGTAATGATAACCATTACAGACTCTGAAGTCAAGAGTCTAGAAACTCATTGGTAAAAATGCACATCATGGGTCGGGCGCGGTTTGCTCACACCTGTAATCCCAGGACTTTGGGAGGCTGAGGCAGGTGGATAACAAAGTCAGGAGATGGAGACCATCCTGGCCAACCTGGTAAAACCCCATCTTTATTAAAACTACAAAAATTAGCTGGGCATGGTGGTGCATGCCTGTAATCCCAGCTACTCAGGAGGCTGAGGCAGGAGAATCGCTTGAACCTGGGAGTCAGAGGTTGCAGTGAGCTGAGATGGTGCCACTGCACTCCAGCCTGGTGACAGAGCGAGACTCCATCTCAAAAACAACAACAACAACAACAACAAAGAAAACTTACATCATGAGTGGGCAGGCTTTAGAAAGAGCTGCAACAGGATACTGAGCAAATACACACACATACACAAACACACCCATACAATGTAAACACATGCCAAACTGTGGATGGTACATACTTATAAATAATAAGTCTAAAAGAACATGTCTGATTGATAGATAAATAAGTATAGATTCCAATCAAAACTAATTTTTCAAGGAGCTGTTTTTTTTTTTTTTTTTTTTTCAGTAGAAAACTGAGTTTTGCTAAGGCTCAGTGCCATTTCCAAACCCCCTGCCAGCCCCAGGCTCTTGTGTTCCGCCCCATCTCAGGGGTCATCCTTTATTAGAGCATCCTAGGATGTCAGGCCTAGAAAGAACCTCAGAGATTATCCAAGTTGGCCACCACATCCACCCATACGCATGTACTTACTCTATTCACACTCTTCATTCTCCTAGGAGCTGTTGCTGTGGTTCATTGGGTGAGTTTGGCTCCAGGATGTGCTTCCTCGGGGGACTGCCCTCAGTGAAGCCAAGGGAAATCCAATCCACAGGAAGCCATACTCTGCCCCAGCCCCATCCTGTGAAAGCATGTGGCCCTGCCACTGGGGAGCTGGGGGATGACACGAAGTTCTGAAGGGCAAATATGGCCAACTCCTTTTCTCAGCCTCTACCAAAACAAGCCTCCACTCTTCATTTATTTCTCAGAATCTGGAAGTCAGCTCAAGAAACAGAGGCATCTGCTCCCATTTAAAAACAAGTTAGAGTATTAGATTCAACTTTTTTTTTTAAGAGCTTTAAATTTGGAGAAAAGCCTTTGTTTAATCACATCAAGTCTGTGTCACAGGCTGAAAAATGCCAGGAAATTCCAAGCTAAAGGCAGATACTTCATCTATAACTCATGCCACGGGTTTTTTTTTTTTTTTTATTCTTTCATAAGCTTGCAAAGGCTGAAGCATGAGAAAAACTGATTTTTTTTTTTTTTGGTCTTGTCAGTTCATGTCATAACCTTGGCATTACTCTCTGTCTTTTTTTAACTTAATAAGAATATGAGATTATACTGATCCTGTTCTCCTATTTCTTGTTAGTGCTGAACAAGCACTTCTGGCGCTCACAATTCAAATTCCTGCCATGTTGCTCTGTGCCTTAGTATGTTTGGCTATGAAGTAAAGCGTCTTGACCTATCATCTATCTTTAAGGCCTGAGAAAGAAATTATTTTAGCATTTCTGCTCTCAGCTCATATATATAAATCTGTGATCAATGACACATCTGCAGCTCTGAAGTTAGCACAAAACTATGAAGAACAAAAAGAGCAGAGGGATGGAGTGGGATAAGGTAGGGGTGGGTGGAGGGGGCAGTAAAAATCAACAAAACCCACCAGCAGAAGAGTATTAAATCTCCTGCTTTATGCCCAACCATGGGTTCTGGATTTTATAAATGGGATGAAGAATGTATGTAACTCGAAAAATATGTAAGTCTTTCTCCTTTAAATGTGGAAAGTGTTCATTTTTCAATCTAAGTGCCCTGAATTTCTGTATTGCTTTTAGAGTTGTGTGGTACATAATAAAAATATTGAGCCTGCCCCAGACATAGCACAGCTCACGTTTTCAGGGATTTGAAAGCTTGATCACTCCAACTGTCTGTGAATAAAAGGGAAAAAATGAAGCATTAACGCCAGGCATAGCCTTTCCTGATTATGATCGTCAGTCATTATAACAGAAGAACAAAACATGCTAGAGAACAGTGTCAGGAAGATGGCTTTAGTGAAATAAAGAATGCTCTGTAACAAATTAATGTTAAGATCAGTTTCCAATCAATTAGTAACTACTTATGAAGGATTAACCAACTAACTGCATGTTTCATTTAGTCCAAATAGAAATCGTAAGATCTGCTTTCAATGAGCTTTCAACCTAGTTTCAGTATGACAGTATAGAATATAGCATATAGGGTACAGGATAGTGCATATGTAGCCACCAGGACTTGGAATCCATGTATAGGAACCATTCACGAAAACACCACAAGCACTCCTGCAGTAGTACATCTGTGACTTCCATGGTACAGGCTTGGTTTTAAATCTCACTTTAACTCACTCTTTCAATGATATTTACTGTGTGCCCTGCTGCATGTCAGTTTCTGTGGTGTACAGAAGTGATGCAGCAGTGGAAGCGAAATAGATACAATCCGTCCCCTCACTGAGCTTTACAGGATAGCACATGACACATATATGATCAATCACACAAGTTTACAATCCCAAATTGTTATACAAATATGAGGCGATGAAGACAGTACTGTCTAACGAGGACCCAATTTAGACTGGAGGCTCAGGCAAGGGATCTGTAAGACGGAAGCCAGGGAAAATATCATCAGGCCTGCTAGATAGTCACAGGGCACAGGAGTGATCAGAGGCAAAGAACCTGACTTACAGGCCAAAAAAAAAAAAAAAAAAAAAAAGGTGCAACACTTTGGATTGAAATGATCTCGACCATGTATCAACCTGCCTGAGGCCCAATCTTCTCATTAGTGGAGGTGAATATATCAATACCTCCCATAGATTTATATTAGAAAATAAATAACAACTAGTATCTTTACTAATACAGCAGAATATCCTGGGAAAAATTACTGAAATTATACCAAAGCCATCAATGCCTATTGAGGAGCACCACAGACACAATAGGGGAAAATATATAAAATATTTAATAAGGAAGAAACAATCCTAAAGAGGAAAGAAAAGATGTGATGTCTGCAGTGGGAGATAATTAATGGTGAGGCCCATAGGGGTCAGCACTTTTTTTTTTTTTTTAGGTTCAATAAAGTACTGGATTTATGAGGCAGTGGATTCAAAAGTTCACATAACTAAATACACAGACTGGCTTGTTTGTTTTGGATCGTTCAGTGTCTGAGAGTGAATTATTCATGCAAGCATTAATAAATTAAAAATTTTCAATTTGGCAGTTGAGAAAATTTACTTAAGGAAATAAAAGAGATATCTACCAAGTTTGGACTGGCTTATGCATTTTTTTAAAGCTGGCTCAAATCTTGAAGAGTAAAAGAAAGTTAAGTCATTTATTCATGTTAGTCTTTTACTCTACTGATTTAGTGTACATGTAGAAACAAATCCTGAGATTGGCTGGAACTAAAGTATGAAGACAGCAAGAATTTGCCTGCATTTTATCTAACCCAGTTATAACACTGACTATGATAGGCGAGAGAATCTGCTATAAGAAGAAAACTGATGCAATTTTCCTTTATCATGGAATAACTTTTAATGACATCCCCATCCCTTTGAAAATGTCACTTCTGTATCTTTTTTCCCTGGCTTAAATATACTTTTAAAAAATTCTCTACTGAAATACGTTCTGATGACTTCAAACTTCTGAAAACAATTACAGTTTTGGCACATTTTATCTAGAGACAATAGAAAAATGTCATTCTATCAATCGCTTCACACATATACAAAAAATCCCCCTGATAAATGATATGTAGTTAAAAAAAAAAATCTCCTGATAGGTGATATGTAGCCAAAAGTCCATTACAGTTCAAATTTTTCTTAGGAAAAAAAAAAAAAAAAAACTATTAATTTGACTTCCCCACCAAAAAAATATAATAGCTCTTAACTACACCTTCATTTTGTTTTCTCTCTGTGTTACTTAATCACTTCTTAAAAAAATGTCTTCTAAATTTATTTTTTTCTACTTTCTTTCATGACCTTAATAGAAAGTAAAAGAACCCAGCATGATTTCTCTGATTGCTTATAAATTGTAGTTTGTACAGATGCCCTGCAGTTTTTACAACTGTATCACAGATAATATTTCCTGGAATCAGTCACTGCCTGTTCTTTTCAGCATTGTCAGGCTTTCTTTTAATGAACATGAACAAATATGCTTGTCTTCTATTGTATCTTCTAAGATTGAGGGAGGAAAAAGTCCCATAAAACTGAAATTCCAGAACTGCCGCGTCTTTTTAAATCTGAGTATCATCATTAGAGCTGTATTCACCCATGCACTATCTATGGCTTAACAGAAAACCACATTTTTTCTCTTTAATAGGAGAGTTTATATAAAATATTTTCCAGACCCTGGCACTTAATGTTCACATAAAACAATAGTTCCCTTCGCTTCATCCTTTTCAAATATCTTGCTGCATCTCTGATGCATTATTGCTAGACAACTGATTTAAACTGTAGTTTAATAAAATTATACATGATTTCCTGGTTAACAATCCATTATATATATCATATATATATATATGCATCACATTCAATATATATATATTTCCTTGAGTTTAACCTGTGGATTTGAACCAGTCCTTTATTTTGCTTCTCACTCATTCAAAACGTCAAAGTCTTGTTTTCTCAATTTGGCTTTTGCCCTCCTCCTGTCATCCTAAGTTCCCTTCCAACATTCCCTTGTTTCAGTAACTGCTATCAAAAGGTGTATGCTGGATAAGGTTTCAAATCCTGTCACATATTCTCATCAGTCAATAAAGGTCTGCTCTCCAGTATAAACTGCCTACTCTGTGCCAAGCACTCTGTTAGATTCTGGTGGGTATAAAGATATGTATCACATATGGACTTTATACTCGGAACCTAAAGTCTGCTTGGACACAAAGCAATTGACAAAGAAGTTAGTCCTAAAGTTGCACTAACTGATGTGAGGGGAATTGAGGAAAAAATGAGATAATTAAGCGCAAAGTAGACAGGAACCATATAGTTCATTTAGAAATAAGAAAATTGAGGAGATGCAAAAGTAAGATAGTTTTTCCTTTCAAAGGAGTTCATGATATTGAGGGAGAGACAGATATTAACAAACGTACACATACACACAAAGAGGTAAATAAAGGAGGGAGGGAGGAATGATGTTGGGTGCCGATGGAAAATGGAAGTGGCTTACCTCAAGGATCCAAATGGAAACTTTGGTGTTATACTTAAAGTCACTGCTTTTCAATCCCGTTTCTTAGGGTGTGGGCGTTGAAGAATCTTAACATTCTTATTTTCTTGCATTTCCATCATTTTACTGGTCAATCATCTTCCTTCTAACCTTCACAACATTCAGTACTGTCTTCTATCCAGGGCAGTAACATTGGGTCCTGCAGGGTTCTGAAAGTGAGATTCATGGACCATATGCCTGTAAATAACCTTAGTCATCTGTTGAAAATATGGCTTTCTGCTACCATACTTTAAACACGTGAATCATCCATTAGATGTTTCTGATGAACATCAAGGTTTACTAAGAGGAATATGGGACTGGAAATCACAAAGCCCTCATTTACCTCATATCTAAAATTAATAGTTGGATTAAATAATCATACTTAGTTTATGATTTTAAGTTAAACATTTCTATTATTCTGTGTATTTCTTTGGGATACTTACTACTATTTCTCTTGATTTTTTTCTACAGTGCCTAATTCTATAAAGCTTTTATCCCCCTTAATTTAAGATTTATCTTAACTTAGGAATATTTAAAAAGCAGAATGTTTTACTTTGTCCACGTGGGCAACCGTATGTGAAACTGATTTAAGGAATAATAAGTGTACTGGACTCTGAAGGAAAATTACTCTTAAGAAATTAATTTGGTTTAAACCCAGAATAATGAATTTTTAAATGTGGAACAGGAGTTTATTCTTATGCTTTATTTATTACTAACTCAACCCTCTAGGACTTGTACTTTGTTTGCCCTTTATCTAAAATATGGATGCTAAGCACATAATTAATAAATAAGAGATGTCCTTAAGACAAGTATTTTTAAATGCCTAATGAGAATTAGCACTAATCTTGTTCGGCTGCAAGCCTGAACATTCTATCAGACAGGATACCCAATTTAAACAATTAAAGGTTTCCAGAATGAGTGTTTATTAATTGAGCCATAGCATTACAGTGGAGTCTCTTTTTACTTCCTCTTGTCAAACCTATTGAGGATGCAATGCAGAGCTATTTGGCAGGTGGCCACACTGAAAAGCAGCAGGATGTATTTGGCAGATCTATATTACATGTTGCCAGACTTTTGCCATTTGGCTCGCTAGAATATTTCTTTCTTCTTCCTTTCCCTTTCTTGTCCCTTACATAAAAATGTTTTTGTTCTCAGCAGAATTATAATTCATAACTATAATGAGCATCAAGTTAACTATTAATAATTAAACGGAAACATGGCTTCACAAAATATTTTGCAAAACCTGTGGAATTCTCTCAGAAGAATTTTCTCAAGATTACATAGTGTCGTTTCTAATGGGAAGGTAACTGATTGGTATCGATCAGCAAATATTAATTGTCAATGTCTACATTCTCTGCACAAACCCCATCTACCTCCAAAGCATGTAAATTATACCTAAAAATGCAAATTATGTACAGTCAGCCTTCCATATCCATGGGTTCCACATCTGAAGATTATTCAGCCAACACCATGGATCAAATATATTTTTAGAAAATAAAATAATAATAATGCAACAAAGAAAGCAAATTTTAAAACACACTATAACAACTACTTACATAGCATTTAGATGTATTAAGAATGATAAGTAATCTAGATGTGATTTAAAATATATAGGAGGATATGTGCAAGTTACATGCAAATGTTACACATTTTATTTAAGGGACTTGAGCTTTTGCAACTTTTTTTATCCACAGGAGTCCTGGAACCAATGCCTTGCAGATATCAAGGGATAATTAATATATAACTACAAAGCAACTGGAAACTTTCTTTCCTCCTTTACAGAAATTTAAGTTTAAGTGATTTTGACCTATCCATCATTAAAATATGTCTTGACTAAATATGGTTGTATCTTGAATTCCCAGACTGATTTCTTAAGCCCTCTGCATCATATGTAAAAACAAACAAACAACAAACAAAAAACGTGCCATGAAACTTGGACAACAAGGCCTCTTGCCTTGGGTCCTGTAGTTTAAAGAACTCTGCATATAACAAAAAACAGAAGTAATTCATGTTAGAAAACTTGACAGCCTATGTCACTCAGCGTGCAGAGCTCAGTTCTAGAACCTCAGCTACACCTGCACCCTAAGCTTGTGCTTTCCTTACTAATACCATCCAGGCCCCAGGGAAACACTTCACCACCTCTCTTGCTCTGTGTTCTCAAAACAGAAGGCAGCAGTGCTCAAATGTGTATGGGTTGTGCCACTGCGATCTAGTTTAGTCTATTTGTGCTTCTATAACAAAATACCACAAACTGCGATACTTACAAGGAACAGAAATTTATTTTCTTACACTTCTGGAGGCCGGAAGTCCAAGATCAAGGCACCAGCATTTGGTGTCTTGTGAGGGTCTCCTTGCTGCATCTTCCAGAAGGGAGGAAGGCTGTGTCTTCACCTGGTGGAAGGCAGCACAGGAAGCCTCCCTTCCCATTCAGGATGCAGGAGCCCTCAAGGCCTCATCACCTCTTAAAGGCCCCACCTCTTAACGTCATCATATTGGACATTAAGTTGAAACACATGAATTTTGGAGAAAACACATTCAAACTGTAGCAACAACATTGAAGATATAAACACACCGCTTCAAAATGCAGAGAAGATTTGGGAGGCAAATGCATTAAGAGATAAGAAAAACGAATTAACTTGCCAAAGAGGATAGCATGAATTCAACAGATTTTTGCATAATGAAGTACGGTTTCCCAATAGAATCGATGGCATCATTTTTATTCTTTTCTTCTTTTTATTTCACAATTCGTACTTCTAAAGATATTTTTACTCTTGCATTTGTATATATGGTGGCTAAATAACATGCCTAAGGTATGATAGCAGTTCTTTATAGTGGCAACTAAATGCGTACAGAATGCTAGAATTTTTTTAACAAAATGTTTGTTTAAATTGATTTTTTAAACAAGTAAAAGAATCTCCAGGCTGGAGTGCAGTAGCATGATCATAACTCACTCCAGCCTCGAACTCCTGGGTTCTAGTGATCCTCTCACTTCAGCCTCCTGAGTAGCTAGGACTTCAGTTGCACACAACAATGCCTGGATAATTTATTTTATTTTTATTATTTTATTTTATTTGTATTATTATACTTCAAGTTTTAGGGTACATGTGCACAAAGTGCAGGTTTGTTACATATGTATACATGTGCCGTGTTGGTGTGCTACACCCATTAACTCGTCATTTAGCATTAGGTATATTTTTATTTTTGTAGAGGTTCTCGCTACATTGCAGACTGGTATAGAACTCCTGGCTCCAAGCGATCCTCCTGCCTCAACCTCCCCAAGTGTTGGGATTACAGACATGAAAAGTATTCAAATAGTTTTCTTAAAACTTTTGGTGTACATAAATTAAAATTTGCATTTGCCGTGTAATGTTTGATAAATAAACCTAATATTTTAAGAAATATAATCTTTGAAAACATATATGACAATTAATTTTACTGTTTTACATTTACTTTAATTTACATTTTGTGGATACTTTTAATCCCTTAGCTCATTACTGTCAATACACAAAAATCATGTAAATCTTTTGATTATAGCAAAATAACTAGAGCTGAAATGTTCTGGAATAAGTAATTTATGCATTTATATTACTACTCACTGAACATACCCGGCTTATCAAGAGGTCATCCACATATGTGCATTAACAAACTCAGTAGTCTGACATCTTCTCAAATTTCAATATATAAAAATAATAGCTTTGCACAAATTCTTTTTTGAATAAGTATATTTGACAAAATAAGAGGATGGAACCAAATTTAATTGCCGGTTTAATAGCTTAGTTTATATCTTTTACATATTTAGACATACAGCATATGTCTAATACACAATTTTATTCTTGTTTTCTCCTCTCAAATGTTGGGGTATGTTTGAAAATGTAAATGTTTACCACAGATGGATATTGAGTCAAATTAAGGCTGCCTCATGTAAGTGGAATGCTGATTTATATCATTACAATGCATACCACAGGAGCTAAAAAAATATCAAATCATGGAGAAAAATGACAATGCATAATAGTGATTGGTCCAATTTATTCACTGAGTACATGTTTTATGTCAATGATTTATAAACAATAGAGTAGAATTTATTCCCAATTATCACAAATACTGTGGAAGATGATAAAATTGGCAGAGTCGGGGCTTAAGAACTATCTTTGCAGAACTTGTGTCTAAAAGTCTATTCTCAGTTAACCTCGGCTTGACTTCTAGAAATCTACACATACTGAGGGTTAGTCATTTGGTGAATAAAACATCTGTTGGTGTATTCAAACTTTGTAGGAGACACTTATTCTTCCACAATAATATCTATCTTAATCATGCACAGTGGTCTTTTCCTCAGCTATCTTTTTCATGGCAATTATAACACCCACGGTGCTAGGTTAATAGAAATGGAGAATTGAAGGACAGATTGGAAGAAGAGTCAAAAGAAAACATCGTTAAACTTTAAGTTTGTCACTGCAGAATGACATTCTTAAGAAGATATCCCACTATTTTCTAAAACAATGATTGTGTGTGCAAGACTTAACAATCCAACAGTGAATCTCAAAAGATATAAATTGATACAAGCACAACAACCTGACTTTGATCACTGTAAATAATAGCATATTTTTTTCAGAAATCAAGGATAAATTCCAATAAAAGTAGATTTTGAAAGTTATGTCTTAACATTTAATTATGAAAATACCTATAGGCTACCTAAAAGTAAGGGCAGTGATTACTCAACTATATGAAGGAACAGACACACACATACACACACACACACACACACACACACACACACACAGAAGGTGTACAGTTGGTTATATGAAATTACAAGGATTATTATTCAATCCAAAAAAAGTATTCTTTTCCTCCGATATTTTAAAATCCTAAGTCAAAGGAAACTGTAATATTCCTCCAATTTCTTCTGGCCTCCCCTATTTCAAAATACCTTATGAAAATATCGGACACAGGTAGGAAGTTGATTGTTTTCTTTATTTGCTAACTCTGTGTGTTCCCTAATTCCCAGTGTGAATCTGTGACAGTGGCTTGCCAGAAAGCACTCTATCACTTTGGCTAATAATCAGATTTTACTGATTTACTCTTGGAAAGAATAGGCAATAATGTGCAGTAAAAAAAAAGATTTTATTTTACACATTTTGTAAAAATATGTAACTCCAATTGACTTTGAGGGAGACCTGAAAGAATAATGCCGTACGTCCTTCCTGGAAATGTTAATGTGTTACTTCCTTAAAAGAGGATGTACTTTTTTTTTTTTTTTTGAGACTGAGTCTCGCTCTGTCACCCAGGCTGGAGTGCAGTGGCGCGATCTCGGCTCACTGCAAGCTCTGCCTCCCGGGTTCACGCCATTCTCCTGCCTCAGCCTCCCGAGTAGCTGGAACCACAGGTGCCTGCCACCATGCCGGGCTAATTTTCTGTATGTTTAGTAGAGATGGGGTTTCACCGTGTTAGCCAGGATGGTCTCGGTCTGCTGATCTCGTGATCCGCCCGCCTCGGCCTCCCTAAATGAGGATGTACTTTATAGTTAGCAGAGAAATAAAGGTACTAGAAGCTCTTTATCATTATTATTACTACTATTATTTTATCACAATTATTTTTAAAGTACTCTTCAAATAACAGCAAATAATTTCTATAAGCAAAGTAAGTTTTTTCAATGCTTACACATATTTATCTAGTGACAGGGTCTCACTCTGTCACCCAGGCTGGAGTGCAGTGGCACCATTGTGTCTCTCATTGTAAGCGTGAAGTCCTGGGCTCAATGATCCTCCTGCCTCAGCTGCCTGTGTAGCTAGGACTACTGGTGAACATCACCATACCTGGCAATTAAATAGAAATTTTTGTAGAGATGGGGGTGCTGTGTCTTGCTGTATTACCCAGGCTGATCTCAAACTCCTGGCCTCAAGCGATCCTCTCACCTTGGCCTCCCAAAGTGCTAGGATTACAGGTGTGTTTGGGCCTGTTTTGAGCCACCATTTCTAGCCACACATATTTAAATAAATGTTTAGGCCATAATTGATTCTTAAGTTTAGTTTGAGAGTCAGAATTATTGTAGTGTGCCACAATTAATATTACTATTAAAGTTTAGTTTTATGATGTATAAAAATGTGAAGAAAGCTCTTTGGAAAAGATAAAAAGAAAAACCTTTTTACTTCACAGTATTAGCATTTTTTTCTTCAAATATTATAAATGACATCCAAAATAAAACTGAGGGTTTTTTCCCTAAATGTTTGGTATTTGTTTAGGGTTTTCCTTCTGTTTTCTTTCTACAATAAACAGCATTGCAAATAAGTATGAAGATGGAATGAAAATGATATATTTTATAGAGCAAGATGGCATGCAGAACTTTGCATTATAACACAGAAAATGTGCTTCTTTGGAATTATCTGAATCATGGTATGTTAGAATAAGTTTTATATTTGCATTCACTTGTTTGTTCATATTCAAAGCCATTATCTGGCCACTTTCTGCTTATGTTGCATTGTATACTGTCTGCAATCCGGAAATGCTACTCTTTAACTATCACTTTGCAAATTTCATTTACTTCTGTTTTTATTTCTTTTCATTTAAGATTCTCTTGGTTGTATTTCTGCATTTAACTCAACATACTTAGTATAATACAAACATTGCATAGCCTGCAAACTACCTAGAACTAATGGGTCATATTTATATTAGTTCAGCACCATAGTCTCATCCATACTTATTAAATGGTATGCTTTTCATAAAGAAATCGTCATGTTTCTGGCTTTTATCACAAATTAGCCTCAAAATATAAGGAATACATCAAAAAACAATGCCATAAATCTATAATTTTGCACTGATACTTAAAAGATTTTATGCCAATAATTCTATAGAGAAAGATAACATAATTTGGTTTACCTTCAGTGGAAATGCTGGGTGGAAGGACTTCCATTAACTCAAGCTGCATCCAAAAATCAGAGGAAATGTTCGTGGATTAAGTCCTCGGGGAACTACTATTGACAAATTTCAAAGTTCCATTGGCTCCTTTTTTTCTTTGAACAATCCTCGAGATTGCTCACTACTCAAACCAGGGTCCACTTCTACCAGCTCAGAACTTCCCGGAAGACGTGGTTGGAGCAACCCTGCCCATGAGACTGAGTGGTCACTGCAGGGATATTGCCTTGACCTTATGAAGTTTCTACACAGTTCTATGTGTTCTTTACATGCTTTGTATAAAATTAAAGACTGTTTGCCCATAAAGCATGAGTGTCTAGTGACTACAACAACTAAAAATGTTATCCAAAGAATAGCAGAAGTGATCTGTTGCCTTGCTATTTAGTGTACAGTCCTTAGACCATCAACATCTTTGTCACACAGCACCTGTTACAAATGCAGAATCTCTGGTTACACCAAGATCTGGTGAATCAAAATCTGCATTTTAACAAGATTCCAAGATGATTTATATGTAGCTTAAAGTCTGAAAATCAGAGATATAGAGCAGTTCGTCTCAAACTGTCTATGATTTTAAATGTATTTACTGCCTATACTTTTATAAAATACAATACAAATAAATTATTAGAATAAGTTATTGAGAGAAATGAAGGCATAAAAACTATATATGTCATTTTTCTATTATAATCACAGACAAAATAACATTCTATCAAACTTATAAGGTGTTCTTACTTTTCACAGATGTGCGATATAAAAATTCTCACTTATTTTATTGATAATTGTTGTTTCATTATGAAACACAAGAATTTATAGAAGATCTATTTTTTCTCACTTCCAACTTTTATTTTTGCCTTTCAATTTTATTTGTCACTGAAAAACAATGCATGCAAGTATTAAGATCATTCAAAAAAAATCAAACACACTAAAGAGACAAGAAAGACCAGCGGATCAATTCCCATCTTTAAGCAGTTGGAACCAAACTATTTCTTATCTTGTAGAAGCATGAAGGCTGTGTTTCATCATTTAAATATTCTTAAAAGAAATTTCACCTTCTTACATCATCTCATCTTCTCCCTGCAATATTCGATAGCAGTCGTTTATAATCAGCTTCCATGATATCTCATAATAAAGAAAACAATTTCTAATTTAATGCATTAGAATTTACATAATTCACAATTTTTACTATATTGCTAGGGGCACTGCTTAGTTCAACTGTGTTTTTACTTTAATAGCAAGGCTTACTTGATGGAGAGAAAAGTGAATTATTTGCCTTCTAGCCTAGCTCCTCAATCTGGATAACTATTCGGGAATATTGCTATGTTCGTCAGACTAAGAATACGAAAAGAACAGGTTACACTCACTTCAGACAATTTTATTACGTGTAAGCAAACAGGATTTAAGAAAATGTATGGTGGGAAGATGTAAGTTAAAAGTAACTAGGAAAAAAAGTGGGCTCTTTTTATATTTGTCATTTTTATATGCTCTTCTTCACTCTATTCCTCATTGTCATAAACAATTAAAACCACTTGGTTGTTAGGCTGAATTCCAACTCTACCTCCCTTTTGTGAGCCTACTGACCCCGAATAGCTACCTGTTTTCTTGTGTTCTGACCCTCCTTTTAAAATTCATTTTGTATATGAATCCATTCACTCACTATGAAAATAATTTGATCACTCTGAAGTGTTATTGATTTGTTTTTACTTTATGTCCTTTTTCATTTCATCAGGGTAGGTAGCTGGATGTTACCCTTTCCAATTAAGTAATGTATTTATCTGTGAAGTAATACTACTGAAGGGCACATCATACTTTTATCACAATATATTCCTGGAAGCCATGTTACAAAGCAGATTATCCTAAAATGGAATCTACATTTTCATAGAAATAATTTAATATCAGAAAATGCTGGGTTTGGGTTCTTTATATTTATTTAGTTATGTTTTTACTAGCCCTAGCTCCTCAAAATAAGAGAAATAAAAAATAAAATTGTCTTCCACTTCGTGGCCTAACTTTGGGCAAATAAAATTTTAGAAGTAACTTTTAGATTTGTTTCATTGATGAAAAAAGAAATTTAGTGCATAAAAATACAATTTTATTGACTTAATAATAGACTGACTGTAATTTATATGTTTTCCAAACATTGAAGGCTAATTCATTTGCTTTCTGATTTAGAATTTGAGCAGCTTTTGGACCTGTTTGGACCTGTTTATTTCTAAACATTTAAGGCTAATTCATTTGTTTTCCAATTTAGAATTTGGATGGCTTTTGGGCCTGCTTTGGGTGTCCTTGCCAATTGAGATCATTGTGCAGGAAGGGGAACTACAGCTTTATATTTCCTCTCATAAATAATCTCAACAAAAGAAAAGACCTTCAAAATTATCCCATAGATCTTAGAATGTTTTCAGAGTTCTAAAATACATAGTACTTATTATTGTTAAACCAGTTGATGTTTCTTAAAATGAAAAGTAAGCTTTTAAAGTAAGGAAGAACCCAATAATTTTCTCCATTTTCTTCTACTATCTCAGTTTATAGAAAACTGAAGGTAAAGTTCTTCATCTGAAGTTTCCAGATATCTGCTTAATAGCCAACAGAAAACAATAAGTACTGTTATTCTCTTCATTCTCCATTGTTATAAGGCTATGTTGAGACTTAGCTAAAAGTTGTCCTGACCTTAACATTTTATTAAAAAATAAAAGCTATGTAAACAAGTACCCAGTAACCGCACTATGTTTTTAAATAGAAATCTCCAAATTGTACCGAAAGAATTGTGAAGCTTGGACTATGCAGTACGAATGTGTGAGGTTTGGGAATGCCAAATAGCAAATAAAAGGCATTAGAACTTGTGGTGTGAATGTTAATTGGTCAGTAAGGAATAAGAGACACGGCCAAGATTAAAGTTGTAAGAAATGACTGTAAGTAGCAATCCAGCAAAGTACTGAAAATCACAGGCTACAAATTTACTATCTGTGGCCGCCTCTGCTTCTTCTACAGAACTGCTTCATTCAGGTTCTCCGGCACAAGGATAGCGTAAATCATAAAAGCCAACAATTACTTGTTTTGTTTCCAAATTGTTTCAATTCTTATGCAACAGCTACAGTTTGCTCAGTTTATTATTTAATTATGAAAACAATTCATATTTCTTGAAAAGTATATATCAATGGTTTGTATCAACATATATAATGAAAAATTTGTATTTCTGAATTTTTGCATTTGGCATTTATTACAGTTATTTTGTAATTTGGATTTCTCCCCTGAACCCTGGGCTTCTGAAGATGGAGATCATGGTATGTTTTCCTGCCTGTGCCATCAGCATCCCCACCAGTGTCTACACAAATAAGATGCTCAAAATGTATGTGGAGTTGTCTTCTTTTAAATCCATTCCACTCCACAGATACAAGACTTTCTCTTCCATAATTGCATACTCCCTCCTTTTTTATTTTTCAGTGTTATTTCCTCCTCCACCCAGAAGGTTGCATTGATGAAAGTTAAAAATAACAAAAACCCGCATGCTTTGTGTTTGCAAATATCCTCATGAATGGAGTTCACATCTTTCATCTATTTCTTTTCCTTATTCACATCTGTTGTCCATTTTAATAAAGTCTCTTTCAGGGTTTGAACTGCAAGTTTGATTCACCACCATGTTTTTGTCTAAAGGTCCCCAGCATGGGGTAGTGGGCACAGGGGGTTTTCACGGGAGGAGAAGGTAAATGAAGAGTAAACCTCTGGTGACCTTCTAAAGAATCGATTTAATATTTCGACCATATTTTCCTTTAGAATAGGAGGATTTTTTGGAATAGGAATACCACAGATACTTACAATTGTGTTTTGAAGGGCTACACTGGGGGTTCATTCCTACCCAAGAATAGGTAATTGTTAAACTGGAGATTAAATGCCTGTGTTAAAAATAAAAAATCCATATGCAGCCTGCACGGTGGCTCACGCTTGTAATCCTAGAAATTTGGAAGGCCGAGGTGGGTGGATTGCTTGAGCTTAGAAGTTCAAGACCAGCCTGAGCAACATGGTAAAACCCCATCTCTACAAAATAATACAAAAAATTAGCTGGGAGTGGTGGTGCAGGCCTATAGTCCCAGCTACTTGGGGGACTGAGGTGAGATGATCACTTGAGCCCAGGAGGTTGAGGCTCCAGTGAGCCGAGATTGCGCCGCTGCACTCCAGCCTGGGTGGCAAAGTGAGACCTTGTCAAAAAAGAAAAAAAAATCCTAAGAAATCACTCATGATCAGATTGCAAAATGATTGCCAAAATTAGCTATTCACACTCAAATGTGACATTGATACCATACCAAATTGTGTGCATGGCATGTATTTGTGTTTGTATGTGTCTCTAAATCTTGAGATATGAAAAAAGAGGAATTAGTCAATAAGACATTTAGGTAAATAGTCTATTGGTAGTGTTACAAAAAAAATAGACACTTAACAAGCTAAAACTTTTACTCCCCAAATAATTGTTAAAACATTACATAAACATCTCTTTAAAAGAGAGCCTGATGTGTGGTTTTGAAAGCTTGAACTTGGTCCTCTTGAGCCCCAAGGTTATGGTTGACTCAGAAAATTCCCTGTTGGTTGGAACTCTACCAGGCCCCTGGACTTTTAATAGAATATATGTTTATGTAATTCTCCTTGATAATGTATTCTTATTATTTCCAAAACAAAAAGAAATGAGCCTAGTAACCTTCACTGATTGCTGAGTTCATCATGCAACTCAGCATCATCGCTCATTCATCAGTGAATAGTAACTCATTTGAATAGCATGTCAATCTCTTCCCTCAGTAACAAGAGATTGTTCTAGCTCTTGAAGTGTTAGTGAAAAACAGGATCGAGGAAGGAAGAAGCAGAGATTTGTAAGTAAATTGAAAGGGCAAGTTAGCAAGAGATTTCTTTGTAAGGTTTGTGTTTAGGGTTTATATCTGAAGAAATTGATAGGAAGAAGAACCACTGGTTGCTGTGGTCTCACCTCACTGCCCATTGTCTTTGAAAGATATCCTAATGACATAAACAACGTGATGTCTCTAATACAAAGTGAAATGAGAAGAGATCAAGTTGCACTTCAGCTTAAGAAGGTAGAGAAATGAGGGCTCCTTAGTTTCTTTAGTTTCACTATGTCCTTTGACTGTTTGTCTTCTCAGACAAGGACAAATTGACCTCTACCTATAGCACTTCTTGTTGATTCTAGTAGTTACCATGTCAAAGAGAAGAATTCTGGGTGAATTGGTAGATTTTTTCTGGATTTTCATTTCAAAAAAGGATTGTGGAAAATCTAAGTAAATATAAGCATTTCAGATTCAGATTTATCCATATGGTTGGGTAAAATGTGGTGCTAATGTGAACTTGTAGGTTCATCCTGATTTGAACATACTGCCTTTGCATGAATATAAATCTCTCTTACCTTGGCCAGCTGTCTCACAAATGTGTGCTATCATTCATGGAACCTTTAGACACATGTGTTGAGGAAAACTCATCTTTACTATCAGAAAGTCAACTCAAGACACACATCCTATTTTAAAATATATATAAAAGATCATATTATTTTAGGAAATTCATAACAAGAAAAGTAAAGGCTCAGTTTAGATGTCACTTTTTATCACTAGCTTTCTATCACCCCCAAAATTGCATAAAATTGTTTAGTTGCATCAATGAAGTTATAAACCTTAATATATCCAATTTGGTAGTAATACTATGCAATACACATGTTTAGGTTTAAACACATGTATGCAAACTTCAAAGTACTTGGCTCTTGACTGATGAAGATTCCATGTCTTATTGATTTTGGTTACTAGAAAACTAGAGGATTTGTTATTTTCTATGAGCTATTGGCATTTGAGAAACATCTGTGTAAAAGACTTGCAAAATTTATATACACATGTGCATGAGGGCAAAATTATTGATCTCATATGAAGTGAGTTCTCCAGGTTGGATTTTTTTTTCCCGTGGATAAGTCATAACTCTTTCATTTGTTGCTTATAACATGATAGAGAACTAAAATCTGTGATGTTTGTTTTTAAAACCAGGTGGAAAATTATGAAGACTAGATTATTCAATGTAGATACAAAAAATATACAGCAAGATCTTTTTATTTTTCTTCTTGAACTATTTTTAATTGTTGAGGGATTAGTGTTATTGTTGTGTATTTTCTTTACATTTCTTCTTCTTCTTTTTTTTTTTTTTGCAAAGCAGAAAAAAGAAACTTGTCTAAAACAGAAGACAAGACTGTATAGTGCTACATGCTGGCTGCTGAAGGCCCACAGTGAGGTCCAAGTAAAGTTCAAGAATGAAAACAAGTCTCAATGCATGACGAACATCGTTTCTTTCATCGTTGTAGTGTTCAATGTATTAATCTGAGTGCTGGAGTTCTTTTCTGCATTTTTGGTTTCTGTTTTTATAAAAACTAGAAACCCTCAATATAATGACAAGAATAATTTTTGAAGCCACTAATGTGCTTTTTAGAGTCAGCACAAATTACTGTCATTGGCACTGTTTCCATCATTGTGTGTGTTTCCACTCTCTATTCTAAATCTGAAGACTTCCAATATTTTTTCTTATTTCACATACGAAGTAGAAGTTTTATCATCAAACAACTTATTACTTATTTCTAGAAGGTGAGGTTTTTAAACAGATTCTCAACTATCTAATAAGGTAACAGCTGTCTTTCCTAGAGTCAGGTCATTGGGGTTAACAATATCTTTTGGCATATTTAACTTTTTAAGTCTATATTAAGACTCATAGTAATTTTGTAGACATACCTATTCCTGTTTTCACAGGAAAACTGATGAGTATGCATTGCATCTTCTATTGCAAAATCATCTGGGTGCCAGTAGCAGTGATGGCATCAAAAGCCAATATTCACTGAGAGCTTACTACATGCCAGATGCTCTTCTGTGCTTTATATAAATTTGTCTACATTTTGAGTTGGGTACTTTCATCATAACCTTGTTATAGATGAGAACACTGAGGCATAAATGATTTACTTAAGATCACTGAACCTTAAGCAAGTAGCAGAGCCAAAATTCTAACCTAAAAAGTCTGGCTTCAGTGTCATAAAACTCACCTGAATCCCTATGGACATGGAAGGACCCACTGATCTTATAATGACTCCACCACTCAGGGGCTCTGGCCTTGTCAAATAAAGGAAAGGCCTATTAAAGCCATCTTAGTCCAGTGGTTGGTGGGTAACGCCTTTGGAGAGGATGCTATATATACTGAACCAATGACCTCTATAGTGTTGTCTCTCCCACAGGCCAAATATAGAGATCTAGGTGACAAGAAATGTAAGTATAGGTGGCACTTTTTACACCCGGAAAAGTGGCTTCCTGGAAAAATTTTGACTGAAATTCCAAAACAAAAGTCTTGATAGATTAGAGATGAGCTGTCTCATATTATAAATAATAATCACATGAGGCCATATAAATTCATTTAAATTAATACTAAATAAAATTGGAAATTATTTTCTTCAGACACACTAGCCACATTTCAAGTGCTCGGTAACCACATGCTAGTGGCTTCTGTGTAAGATAGCAAAAATATACTTTCATTGTCATGCAAACTTCAAACCTTCATTTACGGTTTGGTGGTAAAGGAAACATACAGTCTGGCAGTAATGACTGGCATAAGTGTCCAGAGGTGGCTGTGCCAGGTGCAGCTTCCTGACCAGACCACTGCTGCAGCTGGGCCTGAGCTGCTCCATACAGTGTAACCTCTGCAGGTCACTATTTTCTGAGCCTGATTTTGGAAGCTACCTGATTTCCTTCTACAGAAATTTATTTCCTGTTTAAGTTTGCCACAGTTGATTTCTGCTGGTTGCAACAAGATCCTTTCCTAATAGAGTGACCTTTACTTAACATTATCTGAAACTGAACAACCTATACTATAGGAAATAATTACTAATGCTGAGCTACTGCAAATATTACCATAATTGTTCTTGGATCTCACAGGATAATTATCTAGAAGAAGGCAGGTTTGTGGATAGAGCTGTGCAGGCCTGAGATTGGTGTGAACGGTATTTTTAATTCCCTGCAGTTTGGTGACTGAAGGACACTGTTTAGTGAGGGTAAATGGACCCTGCCTCATGGAAAAAGCTTGGGGTTATAGAGGGGGTGCCATGTGAGAGTCTCATGGCCTGCAGGCTTCAAGGGAAACCATATCTAATAGCAAAAGATCTCAAGCCTTTGACAAATCTCAATGAAAGTTACAGTCTTTGCTATAGAGAATGTAATGAAGATTTTGTAGCAGCAAAAGGAAGCTCAGAAGCTCTAAAGTGTGGCTCTAAGTCACAGCCAGCTGTGCCTGGCAGAGCAGCCATCTTATGAGAACCGTCAGAGTTCCAGCCAGTATCACGGCAGGTTGACAAGAGGGCCAGGGTGAAGATCTGGGTGACATCCACAGGGAAGCATGTGTAAAACGCACTCTGGGCAGGATGGAAAGTACCTGAGAAATGATCTGAAAAGAGACTTTCTCTCAAGGGTTCATAGGGACTCAAAGCCATCATAATTTGAGTTTTAATGGAAATACAATCTTCCAAATATTCACAGGCTGAAAAGGAGAATAGCACTTGAATTTTTTAAAGAGGAACTTTTTTTGCCATCAGATACATTCAACAGTGGAGTGGGCTAACTTGTGCAGTAATGAGGTACTTACCACTGGAAGGGCTTGGCTGGAGGTTGGATAAGCAACTGGCAGCCAGCCAGTGAAAAAGATTTCTTTGCGGGTAGGATTTCCAAAGCTTCCTCTCACATAAAGGCTTTGTGAATCTCTGATTCTAAATATAATAGAATCTGCAATCTAATGTGATTTCAAATTGCAAAGGTAGCAAATTTTTCTTCAAAACCCAACGAAAACCAAGAATAGTCATTAAAATACTTGGAATTCTGTGGCTGGACTCTTCAGTTTAACTCCCTTAATGCCTGGCTCTTTTCATTTTCTTTCTGTTTTCTTTCCCTGTAAAATAAACTGTGGTTTTGAGTAAGGTAGAAACTATTAAAATGCTTTAGAAGAAAGGTAAATGATTCTTAATACTATTAGAATTTTATTTAGAATATGGTGAACGATTCTTGTGGAATACTAATCCGATATGCTACAATGATTAAAACATTTCTCTCTAGAAAAACAATCCTATAAATTGCTCTGATTTCTGCAGTATTCTGAATATTTATGTTTCCAAGAAGACTTCAGTCAGAGGCTGAGAAACTTGGGGAAATAGAATTAGGGCTGGATTTTCCAGGACATTCACATGTGCAACCAACTCTGTGGCTATGCTTGGAATCTGCTCCTGGCTCAGGATTAGATACATACATAAACTCATACCACATTTGCATCCTATCTGTTTCCAAGAGTCATTCTTCACAAATGCTGGAAGTTTGCTTTATGTTTTACTCATTTATTAATGACCTGCATAATCTGTAATTTTTCATACATTTGGAGACTTTAGGTCTAGCTTCATCTTTGCCTGTTCTGCTTTTCCCATTTGGTTTTTCTGTTGTTTCCTCTTCTATCACATACTGTAATGAAATATCAAAATATGGAACGCTTTTACATGTGCACATGTACCCTAAAACCTCAAGTATAATAAAAAAAAGAAATATCAAAATAAATACTGTTACGTTTTACATGTTTCACAAATTTATTTAGCAAACATTTATTTCTAAAACTCGTTGTTTTGTTAGATAGATGATAGATAGATAGATAGATAGATAGATAGATAGATAGATAGATGATAGATAGATAGACAGATAGATGACAGAAAGAGAGATAGATGGGTAGAATTTACCAAACAATATGTTACCACCATAAGATATTGCTTTTATTGTTGTACATTTTCCTATTTTTATTTGTATATGTTCCTATTTCCCGTGAGTTTTGTACTTTGTCGCCGTAACTAGATTATAAGCTATTTGAAAGGAACAAGAGGTTTCTCTTGTACAATAAGATACATCCAGTTTCTGCAACCATTCATGCATTTATTTAATCATTTATTTATTCAGCAAGCACCTATTAAGAATATAGTCTGTACAGACTGCTGCACAATTGGCTATTGTCCTTTATAAAATCAAGTTCCCAGAAGGGAACATAGCATCCCAGACATACTTGACCGTGATGGAGTAGAGCAAGACTGTTAATTTACCTGGCTCCAAACACAGAGGAAAGCTTACATTGAATTTTACTTGATATTATACCATTGTCCAATACTGAAGGATATTATGAGAAATACTTCTATAAAACCTGTCCCCAGATTGACTGTAAGTACATTTACATGACAGCCTTTCTGAGGATCCTAGGAGAAATCTCTCTGGTTGCACATCAGAAATAGTTGTGCTTCTTGTAGGTATCTGGTTTGCTTTTATAGCATAGACATACTGTGAACATTGTAAGGTATTCAATTCCTACTTATCTGCTAGCATTTAGGAGGAACCCCTTTTCTTCATCCCTCATTCAATGACTGGACCAGCAGTCCAGTGGACTACCCAAGCAGGTATACCCAACTTCATGACAGGCATGTTTTGTGCACAGTTCTTTTTCCTTTATCTAATTATTGTGTACACTTCTTTGTGAATTATTTGTATCTTGTTAAAAGCAAGATTCGAAGAAAGAATAGATTATTAACTTGATATCTAGTAAGCTAGATGGTAAATGATGATGATGATAGAAAAAAATAGATAAGTAAATAGCTAGTCCTTTAAAATTCCTTGAGTTTGATTCTATACTTCTATCACTGCTGACCAAAATTTCACCTGTTTATAGGTTTTCACCATTATTGTTCTCTACTTAAGGGTGTTCTTTAGCACTAAGCCACTGTAAACCTAAAATGAATGAAGTCTCTTTGAGTTTTTCCTCTATTATGACACTCATACACTCTCTTTTCTCTCTAGTCCCATTGCCACCATCCCTTTTTAAAGTTCTTGAGCTAAGGCAGTGATTCTTCCAAATATGTCTACAGTAAATTCACACTGGGGTTTTGCCCCATTTACAGTGATTCCTACCGTGACTGTCTCTGTGCTACACCCACTTTCTCCTTTGAAGGAAGCTGATTCTTCTCCCCCATCCTACTGGACATATGCTCTGAATAGTAGTTGCCAATTTCATGCTTGACTTCATCTCCATGACCATATTATTTTGGCTAGAAGTATTATAACCCTTAGAAAGATATTTACCTAAAAATAATCAAAAACTGTCTAACAATAGCTTAAGCAAAAAAGAGACTTTGTCATATAACAAGACTGAGGTAGTTGCTCACATTGGCTATAGTGGCTCAAAAAATTAGGGCCTATGTCTTTGCAATTCCTTTGGAATTTCCTACATATGTACTAACTCATGGTACTAATTGGCTTCTGCATCTCAAGAAAACGAACTGTGTTCTAATGGAAGGAAGAAAAGGAGAAGGGGGAAAGAGGGCCTGCAACCAAATCCAACCTCCTCTATCTAGAGAGAAAATGGTGTCTTAGAAACTTCTGCAACACATTTTCCTTAGAATCTCATTGGAAGTAAGTGGGTTTCAAGGACAGCTCCAGTTGCAAAAAAAAAAAAAAAACTGAGAAAATAAAGAACCAGATGTGTCATGAAACTGGCATTGTGTTGTAAGCCTAGCTTTATAGCTATAAAATACTTGATAATTTGATTCTGTATTTGGAAGTTATCCTCCCATAGTTTTGTACAGCTTTAAAAATTATCACTGGTACATCTCTATAAAATGTATCAATAATATATTAAACAGCATAAAATCTAGAGTTGTATAGGAAATTCACTAAAACCTGCACATAAAGTTGACATTGATCCATTGGCCACTAGTCCTTGAGCCTAGTTCTTTATTTTACTGTGAGTCCGTCTAACTGGAGTTTCATCCTGGCCACAGTGTGTAACATTGCTGTCAAGCATTAACTAATTTTGGAATAAGGTTGAAAATACATAAATAATATGTCTGTTTCATAGTAAAAACAAAACTTAGTTTAAGAAAAGCTATATGACTTATCAATGCTTTTAGAACGGGTAAGTGGGAGAGTAGGTAGCTTTTCTAAGTGCAGTGATCATTTCATTATACAACAACCCCCTTAACTGAAACTCTATCAAATGTCCTACTAAAATAAAACACTGTACCTGTAGCATTTTTATCTATCACTTTACACATTTTATTTAAATAAGAAATTATGTTTTCCTGGTGGGATTTGTTTTCAGTGAATCCACGCAGTTTCTAAACATCACTTCTTCTTTTTCTACATACTTACCAACCATCTATTAATAATTTATTTTAACCCTAATTGCCCGTTTTGATTATCCACGATATCTCCAGACAAGTATTTGCTCAGCTTCTTATAATCCCAGAGACTGTAAAACTTCTGTAGATTTTTCACTTTTGTGAACCGTTTTGTTCAGGAGCTATACAATACGAGAAGACTCAGTGTTACCAGAAAAATGTCAATTACCAAGTTGAAAACCAACCATGATTTATTTATTTTTTATGCTGAGGAATATTCCCTCTTAGACCATTGGCATAGGCAATTTCCACACTCCTGTGTAAGAAGGGCTTATAGGCAAAAATCTGTTTGGAAGAGGACACATATTTGTTTTGATTTGTAAGCATAGTGAGCCCACTGTTTGTTTTGACTTAAATTTTATGTGTATTTGGTATGTTTGGAGGCCTTATGGAGATTGAACGAGAGGACTAAAGCACTGCCCCTGGCCCGCCATGATGTTGTCATTGGATCCTGGTCAGTTGCTTTAAATGCCTGAATTTCTACCTCATCCAGGTAACATGCTTGCTCTGCGGTTACAACAGGCAGTAAGACCAAGGGCTGAACAGAAGCCTGTTAATTGTCCAAACCACTCATGTCTGGCTGCCAATTGGCAAGTTTCTCCTGGAACAATAGTGCACTGCTCAGTGACAGAAGTCACTGTAGATCAACCTGAGACAATTCCCTCCCCCAAGGGGAGCACAGCAGAGGACTCAAAGACTTTGCCAACCAGAAGTCTGAAGACTTAATTTCTCCTGGGAGGAGCAGCTGCTGTATAAACTGTTAAAATCACACCCCAAGAAACCCAGACTATAAAATACCTCTTTGTAAAATTCACAGTGTAATAGAGGTAAAAGGATTAGATTTGTGCTTCATTCTCCTCCTTTTGATTGCAGATGAACAGGAAAAGAATGAAACTTTATAAGGTAGATTGGGAAAGTTAATCAGTTTTAAAGTGAGAAGTATATTGGAGAATATGTAAGTTCAGCCTTGATACATATTATACTTCTTGTCTGTGTTTAACTACATGTCATATAATTGATTACATGTTTTATAATAATTGATTATACATTTATACACACACACACACACACTCTTTGATTTGGTGGGGGAAAACAATACAAATTATAGAAAATTTGTTTCTCAGCCAGGGCAATGGGTTCAAAAAATGATTACTGTTCAGTCTAAACCAATTGCCTTCCAAGCTAATAAACTTAAAGGCATTTCACTCACTTGATAGTGTCAGGGCCAACTTGGGGGCCAATCATAGGCAAATTTTGCTTTGTGTGCCCATTCATAATAAGGTCAAGGTAATATTATGTTTTGAATTGAAGACTTTTTTTTTTGTCAAGGAAATTAAACACAAAAGATGCTTCTGTGATGGGAACAGTGAAGAATTAGGAAGTAGAAAGAGTGGATTTCATTGTTTTGTTTGGGTTTGATGAAGGTTGACTGAAGTAGGAAGACTATGGCTTGATCTTATGTGTGTGGGCCTCAAGTATTTTTAATGTCTCTTGGTAAACCAATTTTCTTCTGCTTGATAAGCAGTATCTCTAACACCAATGCAGGAGTCCCCTAATTTGATAATTCCATAATCTTCATGTAATTCCATAATTTCCATATCCAGGTGACCCAAAACATGACTTTTATAACTCAGTTAAATAATCATATGTTTCTATACTTTTTCTGGCTTTAGTAATGATGATGTTATTCAATTCAGTTCCTTGGTCCCTACAAGAAACAGTACACCAGTCAATGTTTGTTTCAATAAAACTTACAATTATTTCAACTTTCTCTTATTTTTTCTTCCAGTTCTGAAATTGTTAATACAGTGAAAGGCTACTAAAATCAAGTATTCATAAAAATATGTTAAAATATTCTGTATTCTGGATAACTGCCCAAAAAGAATGTTATTTGCCTGCATTGATCCTAAACTGTATCCTCAGTGTTAAGTCATGACCGTTCTCAGAGGCAGGGGCTTTCCTTAATGTGGAAACTAAAGAATTAGACGTTCAACTCTCACGACATCCTTTTTTGTCTGCCCCGTAGGTTTGTTCACAGAGCTAAACACTTGGAAAAACATTTTGGAAAAAAAAAAAAAGTGAAATATTTATTCATGGGAAATCTTTACTCCACCCAGGAAAAGATAAATGGCACTTAAGAACTACTCTTTATGAGTGAGATGTTTATTGAAATAAGGGAGGCTAATTGTCAAAAATGATGAGAAACAAATGTGAAAAGCCCTATGTTTGGAGCTCTGGCCACATGGAGCGTTTAAACAAGCATATGCTGTGTTTCAAAAGAAGAGACATAGTTTGAAAGTTGCCATTTTTGGGAAAAGAAATGTTCAGTGAAAGAGAGAGAGAGAGAAAACAACAACAACAACAACAACAACAACAATCATGGCTGCTAACGGCAGTTCCAGAACATAGAGTAAGAAAGAGAACATGGCTGCCAATGTTCTCGTCTCTGAAAGGCTGAAACTCCACTTTGATACCAGTTTACCTTTTTAACAATATTTTCATGACAAACCAGTTCTGCTGGAGACATGTGTTAAAGGGCGTGATATGTGATTGCTGCTAGAGATAGGATCACGTTCTCTATAGATATGAGATGGGTACTTCTGCTTGGTCCAGTTCTCAGTCTTTCCACTGTTTTGCCATGAATTCCCAGATCAGTCAAGAACAGAGTTGCTCAAAGTTGGCACTATTGACATTTTAGGGAGAAAATGCGTTATTGGGAAAGGGCTGTTCTGTATGTTGTCGGATGTTTAACAGCATCCTGGCCTCTACACATGAGATGCCAGTAGCAGCCCCCACCCACTTGTAACAACTAAAAGTGTCTCCAGACATGGCCAGATGTCCTCAGGGAGGATCAAGGAAAGATGAGAGAGTTTACTGAGGAGAGCTTTTTACATTTATTGCTCTAGATAATAAAACATAAATTTACGGTTCTCAGATAAGCTGTGTATTGTATGTTTACAAATGTATTCAGCAAATGTATTCATGCAAACTTCATGACACCAGAATAGGGTAAACTTGGTCTTAGATGGTCCCCATTAGAAAAGGTCAGTAAGTTAGTGACACTTCTATTCTTCTCAGGCAATAGGCATTATTTCTGGTGCCTCTATAGATTGTCTACAGCCTACATAGGCTTTGGAATCAGACTGACCTGGATTTTGGTGCTGACTCCCTCATCACCAGTGTAACCATAGGCTTATTATTTGACCTCTCTAAACCTCAGTTTTCCTCATCACAAAATGGAGTCGTTGCTGACCTAAGAGGACTATTGTAAGGATTAGATAAAATAGCACACCTTCATATTTACACTTGGTAATTCCCTAATAAATCATCATCTGTTATGATGTGGTGCAATCATATTCAGGTTCAATGAAGTAGAGATGTCATTTCTTTTGTTTAACCACTAAACCAATTATGACTGACAGATCTCATTAAATAGAGCATGTTTAAATAACCATACAGTAGAACCTACAAATAATTAGACCCTTTCCAGCTTTTATTTTTGACTTGTCTTTAGTTATCTTCATGTTGGATGCACATTAGTCACTTGTTTCTGTCCAATCAGCCCACAGTTTTGTTTTCAGTGGGAGTGCCCAGTGAAATAATTAACATGAACTTAATTGCAGCTTGACAAGCTGCAGAGTTGTTTCAATAAATGTGCAACATGCTGAACTGCATGCACTTAGAAGTCAGCAAATGTTGACCAGTAATATCTTATTTGGGACCCACCCAGTCCCCATAACCCATTGATAGCATTCCTCTGAAATTAGGAAGAGATTCAAGTTGCTCGATCCTCCATTTTAAACAGAAATACACCGGCAATATACCAGCTTCAGGAAAGAGGATGAGAAAGAGTCTCACAGCAGTCAAGAACAGACAATGATCCAAGTGACAAGAAGACACAGGCCCATTTGGGGTGTCTCCCATTCATTTCTGCTGAACTTTTTCCAAAGACCATGCTTCTCAGAATTGTGAAAGAGGACCAATGACTATTATGAGAAACAAAATATTCTTCTTTACAAAAGCATCCCAGAGGAATGGGGATGTTTACAACACTTGGAGAATGGCCAAGCTGGTGTATCTTTCAGCACAATGTGGAGACATGTTCAAGCCCAGTTCACAGCCTATGGTTTGTACATAGGCAAAGCACACCAAATATCTCCCTAAAGGTGGTGTTAACTGAATAGCCCTTTGAAGGCGTCTACCTGGGGAACATGATTGCCCACTGACAATCACCTCCATTTGAGAGACTCATCTGCCTCAATGCATTGTGCAACTTCAGAAAGCCTCATTCGAGGGCCTGAGACAAACATTTGGAGTGTTCAGCTGTGTCAAACCAAGTAAGTCAAAAGGGTGACCACTGTGCCCCTGATCCCTTCCAGCCTCATCGCTAACTCAGTGGTAGCTTCTCACTAGTACTGGTAGTACCTCCTGGGAGCAAGAAACAGAACTACAACTCATGGCAGTTTAGGCCTAATGGAAGGAAGACTCCCTTAATCAGGAGAAAGAAAATGTTCAAACTCCGGCATCATAGTGTGAGTGTGGAGTGAGCATTTCCTAGAAGGGAACTGTTGTTTTGGGCATATAAAACAACAGATGTCCACTCCTACTTTCTGTCATTTCCCACAGGTGATACTGATGTATAGCAGTATCGATGCTTTAAATCAGGTTTACTACCTGCTTTTATAAAGTTTTTTTTTTTTATACAGCCAGGTCTATTCATTTACTTCTAATTGCTGGTTGTCCATGTGCTATAATGGCAGAGTTAAATAGCTGCTCTAGAGACTATGTTGTCTGCAAAGCCTGTATCTAATATCTGACTCTTCACAGAAAAACTGCTTATCCCTGCTTTAAATCATTCTCTCAGAGAATGTCTAGATTTAAAATTTGGCTTAAGTAAATCCAAAATGGTTACAGGTTTGACAAACCTTTCCAGTCCCTATTTTTTTAAGGGACTTATTATATATTTATATATAATATATCTGATTATATATCTAAATGTACATACTTATTGCTGTAACTACCCTGAGATATTTAGCTTATTTAGTTGTTTGTCAACTAGTTTTAAAAACTAAAACATATGAGATTTATAATAGATTTACACTTCAAAAACTGACCATTTAAGAACAAATAATTAGGATTTCCATCTACCCTAAGTGTTCAAGAATTATATGTAGTATGGCTGTGACTCTACTTCAACTCCTTTTTATTAATTAACCAACTAATTTCAAATCATAAACAGGTAATGATGGTCTTTTTATATATTTAAATATCTTACAAAGTCTGGACAAAATTTGACAAAAGTAAATACTTATATTCTTCATGATGTAATTATTGCTGACTAAAATAAACCTATTTTACCCAGGCTTGACTTAGATGGTCCTGGAACTTTCTACCACTAAAGATCTCTAAAAAGCCAGGGACTAATAGCTTATAGGGAACTTCCTTCTAATATTCCATTTTATCTCTGTAATTGCTAAAATCGCCTGGGAAACTAACTAGATTATTAGTTCACGAGAAGACTTTTATGGGTTTTCTAATGATCCAGATAGTTTATGCCTTACTCCTTCTGACTTTTCTGTGAATTCTGTAACTTAATGATGAAACAATGGAAGATTAAATAAATAAATAAATAAATAAATAAAAGTCCTGAAAGGACATTTACTCTTTTTTGCCTCAAAGCATTTTATTGATGCTACAGTCCAGGTTATTAATGATTCGAAAAAAAATGGTAAAATTTAACTTTAAAAAAAAGTTTATTTTATTTCAAAAACAAAGAAGCAGCCAACCAAACAAACAAAAACATGTAATGAGGACCTACTGTATTTCAGCAAAGCACTGGTTTGGCTAGTGGTGGATAGAAGAACATCTAAGACAATGTCATCTCCAAAGAGACTCCCAATTTGGGAGGAAGATAAAACAGATAGACCACAAATTATAATGCAATTCAGACTTTGAAAATAAGAGTTTTGATGGAGGAAAAGGAAAGTGCCATGGAAGCATAGTGTAAAGGGCAATTAATTCTAAACAAGGAAGGAGACTGGGGTGCCCAGAAAATGTTTCACAGGGAACATGCATTGGAATTCAGTCTTGATGCTCATGGTGTGTGAAGGGTGGGAATGAGGACTCTGGTTCACTATAGACTTCAAGGAGAGAGAATATCATGACCCAATGCAAAGAGATTTGTGTGCTTTTCTTAATCACTTACCATATTTCATTGAAATGAGTTGTTTAAGAGTCTGGTTTGCCTTTCCTACCACACCTTAAGTTCCTAAGAAGGGGTCACATCTTCACTGCACTACCAAAGTCTCACACAGCGGTGTCCCTTGAATTAAGCAATGACCCTAGTATGTTATTAAATCCATTTCATATTCACCTTGTCTTCAATTGCAATTCAAGTTTTCCAATATTCAAGCTTTTAAGAAGTTATAAGTAATTTTAACGCCACCCTAAATCTTTTTTTTTTTTTTTTTTTTTTGAGACGGAGTCTCGCTCTGTCACCCAGGCTGGAGTGCAGTGGCGTGATCTCGGCTCACTGCAAGCTCCGCCTCCTGGGTTCACGCCATTCTCCTGCCTCAGCCTCTCCGAGTAGCTGGGACTACAGGTGCCCGCCACCACGCCCGGTTAATTTTTTTTTTTTTGTATTTTTAGTAGAGACGGGGTTTCACCGTGGTCTCGATCTCCTGACCTCGTGATCCGCCCGCCTCGGCCTCCCAAAGTACTGGGATTACAAGCGTAAGCCACCGCGCCCGGCCATGCCACCCTAAATCTTACCAGTTTACTAAGACAATATATTTACCCTCTCAGATCCTCAGGTTTCTAATCTACAAGTTGGGAAGGGGAGAGTAGAGAGGAATGTGGCAGGGAAAGAATAATATCACTTACATCACAGGGATCAGGATACAATGAGGCAACACGTGTCAAGTGCTCAGCTCCATGATGAACCCATAGGAGATACATTCATTTCTTTCAAAATAAAGAACAATAATTGCATTTCTCATATGCTCAATACTAGCATACGATTTTCCAAAACTTGTCCCAAGGAACTGATTTCCCTGTGAGCTCTTCCAAAAGCATTTCTGGGAAGCTGCACATCATGGTCACCTCTAGGAAAATTACACTGCGGGAATTACACTGCGCAGCCACATGTTAAAGTCTCAAAGAAGTCCTGCAGGAAACAAGTCTGCTTAGCTTTCTTGAGCCCAAAGTTTTTCAAACTTATTTGAACCCAGACTTTTTTCCCATGATGCTAGTATCCATCAAGACACACTTCACAAATTCAAATCTAAAAATTTTACAGGGCCGGGTGTGGTGGCTCACACCTATACTCCCAGCATTTCAGGAGCCTGAGGAAGGAAGATCACTGGAGCCAAGGACTTCAAGACCAGCTTGGGCAACATAATGAGACCCCACCTCTACAAAAACAAAAAGAAACAAACAAAAAAATTAGCTAGGCACAGTGGTGCATGCCTGTAGTCCCAGCTACTCGGGAGGCTGAGGCAAGAGTTCAAGATTGCCATAATTCCACCACTGCACTCCAGCCTGGGTGATATAGGGAGACCGTGTCATAAAAGAAAGAAAAAGAAAAGAAAAAAAGAAAAAGAAAGAAAGAAAGAGGAAGGAAGGAAGGAAGGAAAAGAAAGAAGAGAATATGGTATTGTAGGCCCATTACTTTCACTCTGCCCTACGAATGTTCTTGCCCTTCTTCACATTCTATCACATGCATAAGTAAAAGTAGCAGGAAAGTGGTTTTTTGGTTTGATTTGGTTTTGTGCCTCTGAAATAACCATTTTACAATATCATGTGTTAAATGTGAATTATATACTCCTCTTTCCATGAATATTGACCATCCTTCTTTAAAATCAAAGTAAAATAATTAAAGACCACGTTATTTTAAGGTTTTATTTATAGTTTTTGTTCTTTTAATTTTTTTTACATCCGTGCCATTAGGGTTTACTTATTTATTTTTAATGCAGAGATGAAAGAAGTTTCAGGAAAACTTCTTGAGTGACTCTCACCACCCATGGTTGCCTGGACTTTTAATGCTCTCACCTGGGCTCCGCGCTTTCCTACCTCCTGCCACCAGCCCTGGAAATAACACAACGTTGTTATCATTTGTCATTCAACACTCGCTAATAAGTCTGTGTTGAATTCAAACCTCTTTCACTACAGTTTTAGTTTTTAATTATTTTACTTTCATTTTATCCAGGAGTTCCAGTCTGAGGATATTTTCACCTTTCAAAAAATATCATATGTAATAATGATGCCACGTCTCTCATGCTGTGAAACTAGTAAAATAGAAATGTATCTTTCATAAGCTCTGAACTCTAATAAAAAAGACTGAAAGGATTTTAAGTGATAAAACAATAGTAGCATAACATTAAACATACAAATATATTTTTTGAAATTTTAATGGAAAATATATGTAGCCTCCATATCAGATTTTAAGTTGCTCAGTGGCTGAAACAATCTCTGGTTTATCTTGTTATCCCAGGGTTCTAGTACAGTGTCTTGTACACAGTGTATTCTCAAACATTATTCATCGAGCTAAATTTAGCTCTTTAAAGAGTTAAGTCTTCCAGTGGAAGTTATTGCAGGAAAATCTGGATCTTTAAAGAGTAATGAACGGTAATTGCATATCAACTTACTGTGTCTTCACATAACTAAGATCTAAGTCAGTGAAAAAATAAGGCGGCCCAAATGTCCTGAAACTCACACCATTCTTGATCCTTTAAATCGGAACATATAAGAAAAAATAAAATGTATTTTACATTTGTGTTAGAAATTGTCTTAGCTTGCTAAATAAGCATCTGTATTATCCAGAATTTAAAACGGGGTTGTTATCTTGCCATTCTCAACTTTCAGAAGAGGATACGGGGACAAGAAAAAGAAAGAAGAGGAGGGGCAAATAGAAAGAGAGAGAGAAAAGAAGGGAGAAGAAGGAAGGGAGGGAAGGAGGGAGGCAGGGAGGGAGGGAGGGAGGGAGGGAGGGAGGGAAGAAATCTAGGTTTGCTTGTTTGTATATTTCAAGCAACTTTTACAGTTTGTCCAAGAGTGAATCTAAATTAAATTGAATTTCACTGTATCACTTTTCCTCAAACTTCAGTGTTGTACAATCAGCTTCAAAAGAGAAAAGTTTGATAATTAACTTATTTTTACTTCAGTCCATTATCAATAAAATTCAATAGTGAATCCCAAAATATAATAATGTAAAAAAATCACTAAATTTAAAAAAATTCTTATATTTACTTTTGCATTTATTGCTGTTGCACTTTTCTAAAATGCCTTGTTACACATATAAAGGCAAGATCCCCAACTGACATTTCCTCGTAGCCTGCATATCATGAGTATCCTGCCTCCTGCTTTGGGTGGGGCTCTTTTCAGTTCAGTGTGTCTGCACTTCTCTGTGACAAGGGAAGGCCCCAAAGTCCCACTACTTCTACCAATTATGATAAAACCATCTCCATGATATCATGTGGCCTTCACATACCACAAATAGTTTATTTATTTACATAGTAAGTCCACTACTAAATTTTCTTCATTACTACGTAACAGTAAGTTCCCAAATTCATTTTTATGGTGTCAGACCAAAGTCCAAATTTTTAAATAAGGAATTAAAGTCTTAGTCAATTAAGTAGTTTTTCTGTTGCACATTCTTGTTGCAAACAAAAAGTTCTATCATTATACTAGCAAAAGGAACTCATCTCGATGGCTACCTTAGGACAAATATTTTGACATTAGTTTGGGCCAAGGATATTAGGAGTTAAATACCAACTTCTTTGATGATCTCTCAGCATTGATGCAACAGTAACACAAATAGAGACCATGAATCTATATAGCAATCGTAGGTGATCTGGCATAAGAAACATGTACATTTTTTAATTCAGTAAAATGAGAAAAAACTAAGTAAATAAGTTCTCACAGAACTTACAAGCTCTGAAGAATACATCAGAATATTTCAATTTGCAAAGCACTGCCATTTTAGATGTACAGTCTTACACATCAAATTTATTATTTAAATAATGATCCTTAAATACTTTCGGATTCTTTTGTGTGTGTGTGTGTGTGTGTGTGTGACAGAGTTTCGCTCTTGTTGACCAGGCTGGAGTCTGGTGGCGCAGTCTTGGCTCACCGCAATCTCCACCTCCCAGCTTCATGCAATTCTCCTGCCTCAGCCTCCCGAGTAGCCGGGATTACAGGTGCTTGCCACCACGACTGGCTAATTTTTGTATTTTTAATAGAGATCGGGTTTCACCATGTTGGCCAGGCTGGTCTCAAACTCAACCTTAAGTGATCTGCCCGCCTCGGCCTCCCAAAGTTCTGGGATTACAGGCATGAGCCACAGAGCCTGGCCCTGGATTCTTAAATTACCAATTTTTGAAAGTTTTATAAAACAGTTTTTAAATTAAAGATGTTTTTTCTCACCTAAAACATGATTTAATCTGCAGTTTTATTTTATTAATGTGTCCCACTCCCCATGAGTTTTTTTCTATTGAGTTTCAGTTGCTGAGACTTGTAATTCAGCATCTGAGTAGTAAAATCATCCATCCAAGACCTGTTAGCAAGGAAACTCATGAAAAATGGCTTGTAATATTTTCTGCAATTACATGATACTTCTCCTAAACTAATCTTATCATTGTGTAACTAATAGGATTTTTTTCTTTCTTTTTCTTTTTTTAGTAACTAAGAATTTTGCTTTGAAAATGGTATTTTCTACTATATATTGTTAACCATTTCCTTTCTTTCTGAGTTGAAATTTTCCCTTGAAGATGGAATCATTCTTTCAGGGAAACTATCACTTTATCTGACCATGTCATCATTCACAATGTGTATGCCCACGAAAAGATAGAAAATGGGGCAAAATGTCAACATGTAATGAAAATAAAAAACTATGTGACTTTTTGGAATTTGGTTTTTTCTTTGCAGAAAAACCAACTTTGCTTTCCAGAACACCAACCAGATAAGCATCAAATTGTATTAACTGACCATATGGATCTACTCCAAAGAACCAATTTCAGAGTCACTGAGTTTTCTGACTTTGAATAAGATCATATCATTTATTTGGGCATAATCTGCTGAAATTCAAATTTAATACAGTCTAAACTCATGGCCATTACCTACAAATACCTAGAGTTATCTTGTATCATGAGATCTAGCAAAATTTCTGTTTTACTCTGATATGAACAATCTTTATTTCTAGGATATTAATTGATATAAAAGGGTATATGTATAAACAAATAGGAAATTATCCTTGAGGCATGGAAAATTTGCTCCTCTTAAAGAGCTCTTTGGTTTGGTGTTGCTTGGTTTGCTTTCTTTTTGTTCTAGGAATTAGCATGACTCAGCGGTCTGTAATGCTAACTGCAATCAAGACCAACAAGTTAGTTCCAATAAGGAAACTTCAAGAAAATCATTAAAGTACCAGGCTAGCTATTAATGATGATAATAACAATAATGATATTTTATGTGTCTATAGTTACTTTTTATATGAGCATTTCAGAGGACTTTACTGATAAATACTTTGATTTTACCCAAATAAAGCTACTTTTTCAATTATATGCACTTCTGTAAAATTTCTTCAAATATCAGTATGCATCATACACATAGAATCCCTGAATTTTAGCACTTGAACCATTTATGCACTTAGTTTATTTAAAGAATATCAGTATTCTTTTATGTTCTAGAAACAGCTTGCATCCTGAAAATTGATTACAGGTGTTATCAAAGTTAAATAGCCATTATTATAAATCATACAAGAGAAAATATAGATATATGCATCTCATTTCTAGGTCAGAAATGGAAATTCTAATGACCTAGAAAATAACATTTTTGGAAATTTGTCTCATCTCAGTGAAACAGGATTTTTCATTGTTCTTCCAGGTTGAATACTTTAATAGCAAAACTCTTTGTCTTAAAAAATATATATACACATACACATGCCTTAGGTTCAGGAGTGCTCTGACACATTGTAAGGTACCCCAGATGAGAGAGTATCCTAGGAGTGATCATTCCTCCTCTCTGCGGAGTGAGCCCCTCCAGGAGGGGCTGAGCAGTGCATTTATCCCCTAAAAGATAAATTTAGCTCTGTGGTGAAAGGCATCGAGTAGTCAATGGTTCTCTAATGAAACCTTCACTTGGCCGGGCGCTGTGGCTCACTCTTGTAATCCCAGCACTTTAAGAGGCAGAGGCGGGCAGATCACCTGAGGTCAAGAGTTCGAGACCAGCCTGGCCAACTTGGTGAAACCCCATCTCTACTAAAAATTAAAAAATTAGCTGGGCATGGTGGCACACGCCTGTAATCCCAACTACTTGGGAGGCTGAGGCAGGAAAATTGTTTGACCCTGGGAAGCGGAGATTGCAGTGAGCCGAGATCATGCCAGTGCACTCCAGCCTGGGTGACAGAGCAAGCAAAAAAAAGAAAAGAAAAGAGAAGAGAAGAGAAAAGAAAAGAAAGAAAAGAAAAGAGAGCAAGAAGGCCTCTGTGGCTGGAAGCTGGTAAGGGACAAAAGACAATCTTAGAAACACAGGGTCCAAATCCTATGGGATCAATTAGGTTATGATAAGGAGTTTCAATTTTGTATTCATTTCAATAGGAAGATATTAGAATGCTAAGAAGATTACCACAAATGTGCTTGTTTGAAAACTAATAATAATGGTAGTAATAATAGCAACAATTCAAAAATAACAAGTAGTCGTTTGAATTTTCTCTCCCCAGCCCACACTGTCCTCCAAATGAGATGAGAAAGGCATCACAGTGCCAGGGAAGAATAACAATATTCAAAGGGGTGAAACCTGTGCAGAGCCCTGAAGCATTGGCAGAGCCTGGCCTGGTGGCCAGCAAGAGGCTAATGGTGCCAATTACCAACAGAGGGAGCCTGGAGATGGAGCAGACTCCTGGAATACGATGATGGAGGAGACTGACGCATTTTTGGATATTTTATGAGTGAGTAGTCTATTGGAATATCCAGGTGGATTTTTTCAGCAGACCTTTGTAATAATGTCAGTAGAACAGTCTGATATTATTATAAAGAACTTAAAATAGAACTATAGATTTGGGAGCCCTAAAAATACACAGTGATCAGCATGTACTTTTTTGTATTTGTGAATTAAACATGATTTAAAAACATTGAACAGTCTATTTGTTGAGAGAGTAAAATTCCTAAGAGACAGTATTTTAGAAGATATTTACAATCTGTGTTGTAGTAACCAACAGAATATATAGTGACTACTACAACCTGGGAGCCTTTTTTTGTTTTTGTTTGTTTGTTTGTTTGTTTTTGAGACAGAGTCTTGCTCTGTTGCCCAGGCTGGAGTGCAGTGGCGCAATCTTGGCTCCCTTCAACCTCCACCTCCTGGGTGTAAGCGATTCCCATGCCTCAGCCTCCTGAGTAGTTGGGACTACAGGCACGCACCACCATGCCTGGCTAATTTTTGTATTTTTAGTAGAGACAGGGTTTTACCGTGTTGCCCAGGCTGGTCTCGATCTACTGGCCTCAAGTGATCCACCACCCTCAGCCTCCCAAAGTGCTGGGATTATGGATGTCAGCCACTGCGCCTGGCCAGGAGCCTTTCTTCTTACCAGTTTTATATAAACAACAACAAACTCCCTTACCCAGTAGTATTACTAAAAGGACTAGAAGCATTAAGTTTCGAGGACATTCCTAGCACAATGCCAGACCCTTTATGACTTTTTTGACCCATGATAAGAATCCCACTGAAAATAAAACAAAAACAAACAAAGAAAAGCAAAACAGACTCTGTAAACAGAAAATTCACTTGCTACTTTATAGCCAGGTCTCTTAACCTGAAGTCCATTGGATTGCTTTGTCTCTAGAGAGGCTTCAGGTAGACTGTGAATCCTTTGATTTATAATCAAAATAGTGGGGGTGGGGGAAACATGTACATGAAAATTTTCCTAGAGTCCATCTCTCTCATCAGAGACTCCAAAAATTTCTTGACTCAAGAGAGTTTAGAAACCATTGCCCTATACTGATAATATTGTTGTTGGTAACAATGATGACATAATTTGAAAATTCCCTCCTTCACCACCTACCATACCTTCACAAACTCACCAAAACAACAACAACAACAACAACAACAAACAAAATAAAAACAATATTTGGTAATTTGGTATCGGTACTGATGATTCCCTGATGATTTTAAGTGTAAAGGAAGGTGTACAGCCCACAAGTTATCCACTACTAGTCCACCATCCCTTGGATACACTTGCCTGGTTGATGTGTTCTAGTTTCTCCATTTCTTATATTTGTCAATCCCCTTCTGCTAATTTCTGGGTATAATATAAATTAAAATGTTAATATATAGCTATTTGGGCAAGGTGAAGATATAGAGTGTCTTGAATCCAGATCACTAGAATTTGTAGAGCAGCCTATAGTTTAAAAGTATTTACTGTGAGTTAGGGTATAATTCATTTCCATTTTATAGATCAGAAAACAGAGTTCTTAGGGGTTAGATGACTGGTCTAATTGTATCCAGCTGGTGCAGAGCCAGGATTTAAGCCTAAAAGTTCTGACTCAAAATTCTTGTTCCACAAACTAAGACAGCTTTTCCCAAAGGAATGAAACCCAGCCCTTCTCTTCCACAGTGCTCCATTTAAAAAAAAATCCAAATCAAATACATGTCAATTAATGTAGCTCTGTATAGGGAGATTTTAAAGAATCGGAAAACAAACTAACCAAACAACTGTTTAACTTTCTCATCCTAGACATGACCAGAAGACCTTCTATTGAACAAAAACACTGCAATGATGCTATACTAGATCCAGCTCTATCTTTGAAAGTAACCTCTTCGGGGTGGAGAGTTGTGATGGAGAATAATATTTTTATACCCTCTTCCCCAATAACCTCGAAACACATATTTTGAATGAATTAGCCACCAAAAGAAAAAAATGTGTTTTCTCTTGTCTATTTGCTTTAGTTTATTAGGGTTTTCAATCAACACTCTTCCTTATCCAAAACGCTTCTCTTACTTTCCGTCTTTTCCACCTAATACTGTTACTGGTCTCCCTGGGGCTATTTTTCTACTACAATCAAGTCTGCTATTTTTTTTTTTTTTTTTGGCAGACAATCCTTCTAAACACAAACCAAATGGCATCAGTCTCCTGCTCAAAAACACTGATCATTACCTACTACAGAATACCCTTAATGAGCCCTTCTGTAATCTGGATTCAAAATCTTCAATTTTGTCTCTTTCTGTTCTCTACACCAACGGTGATAAGTATGTGGAACATTTATCATTGTTTCCCCCAAGCTCACATATTCTTTCAGCATATAGTTGTGGGATACCTGCCACATGCCATGTACCCTGCAGGGTTATCACAAGCATGTGACCCTGACCTCATAGAGCTCATCATTTAGAAAAGGCAGACAATTAGAAAGACAATAAATAAACTATAAGGATTACTAAGGAAACTGAGTGACTGTTGAGATATAGAAAATGAGGATGGGTTTTGTGGCAGAAAAGAAGGGAGTTATTTAAATATGATGATTAGCGAAGGCAAAGGGGAGGATGTGACATTTTAAATAAGAGGAAGTTGGACCAGGCATGTTGGCTCATGCCTGTAATCCCAGACTTCGGGAGGCTGAGGCAGGCGGATCTCATGAGGCTAGGTGTTTGAGATGGCCTAGCCAACATGGCAAAGTCCTATCTCTACTAAAAATACAAAAATTGGCTGGGCATGGTGGCATGCACCTGTAGTCCCAGGTACCAGGGAGGCTGAGATGGGAGAATCACTTGAACCCAGGAGGTGGAGGTTGCAGCGAGCAGAGATAGCACCACTGCACTTCAACCTGGGCAACAGGGCAAGACTCCATCTCAAAAAATAATAAATAAATAAACAAATAAATAAATCTAAAAGGAAGTTACAAATTTAGGGACCAGTATGTATGAAGAGCCCAAGGTGGGAAAGAGTTTGCAAAAGCTGAAAGAGGCCCTTCTGGATGGAAACCAGGGAATCGAGAGAGTGGCCTCCAATGAGAATGAGTCCAGCTCCTGCAGGTCCCTGAAGGCTATGGGGACAGTTTGTTTTTTTATCCAATGTAATGGAAAGTCAGTAAAGAATTTTAATCGGGGAAGTGCCACAATTTAATTAATAATTTTGAAAGACCAAGAAGGCCTTGATAACAAAGACAATCCTCTGCCTTTACAGAGAATTCAAATTATAATAGTACTGATCTTAAAAAGTACAGATATTAGGGTATTAGAAAAAAAGGCACCATACATTGTATAAATACGTGTTTGTTTCAGATTTTATTTTAACAAAAATAAGTCTGGAAAATTTTAGAGGATTCATTTCAGGACTGGAACTATATCAAGCATCTTTTTTCTGGATCTAAGGTCTGGAGTACAGTACATGGAGACAAGGAAGTGCTTTCAGTCACAACTTCAACTCTTTTGGCCTATTAGTTGTAGAAGTCTAGAGAGGGTAGAATAGAATGCAAATTTCAGAATACATTATAAAGCAAACCTAGTTTGACTTTCAGAGCATGAAAATACGTGTCATACCAAGAGACTTCCATATATAAAACTACCTAACATCTAAGAAAATAATTCTAGACCAAAAAAAGTTTTTTTTAATATTTAGAGCAGATAATAGTCCCAGGGCAATATAGGTTATAAGCTCATGTTTGTTTCAAATTGTCCTCATCTTCCTGATTCTATGCTGCTTTTGTTTTCAAGAAAGAGAAAAGCCCCCCTACTTCACCCCTTGCTTCCTTCCTATCACATTCCTGGAGAGTACCTCTAACTTGATAATTATAATAGACAATATTAATTTAACATTTATTTCATGCCTGGGGCTGTTCTAAGCACTTTAACTATGTTATCTGACTTTCAAACGAGGACACTGAGGCTGCATGAGGTTAAATAATTGCAGAAAGTCATAAAACTACCAAAGGTTTAAGGCAGGATTTAAACCCAGGTCTAACTCAAAAACCTGTGTTCCTACCTACTATGCTAGGGGGATATGTGAGATAGTTTCGTAGAACTGTTAATGGGGAAGAAATCATTCTAACAACCTTAGGATTTCAGCTCCATACAAGAAGAAATGCTCAGCAAATGGTTCACAGCAGCAGCACTTGCAGGTTAAATATGAATCGCAGATGCCATTTCCAGTCTGTGGGTATGAAAATTCAGTGATAGTAATAAAGATGGCTTTCTGTATGTTTTTATAAATGTTAACTATACTTGAAGGCAATGTTAGACATCCTTAAGACATGGCAGATTTTTGCAAAAGCTGTACTGTAGTTTCTTATCATGGAAGTCTAAGAGTTAAAAAAAGAACAAAGTGACTAATCAAAGAGTAAACATATGTGTTCTAAAAGTTGTGAGATAAATTTAAATAAAAATAGAAGAGAAAAAAGGTGTAAGTTTCTAGGTGGTATCTTTTAGAAATATATGGAAAAAAAAAAAGATCTTAACACATAAGCCAGAGTTCTCCAAAGAGGATAGGGTATTTAGCACTGCTAGAATACAGGATAATTTTATAAGATAGCTGGATGAATATGCTCTCTATTGTGATAGCTCCATCTTTACTATAATGTGTATTCAGAAAAATACTACATATATGTGTGTATATACATATACATATATATACATATATATATATATATATATATATATACACGTATCACATTAAATCTATGAATTCAGGACTATAACCCTTAACATAAGGTTCAATAAAAATGTAATTTTATTTATGAAAAGAATTATTTTAAATTATGTAAATAGCAGTAGAGTAGTATGATGATATGCCAAAAATTGTGAAGATGGTATTTAAATAATTGATATTAATGAACAAATTTGAAACCTGGTTCACCATAATACTCACTCCTAAATTAGTGAAAATGTTAGTTTAAAAAAAGTAAGGTCCTGTTCGATTCATTAAAATAAAATTTGACTTGCACACATCTTCAAGTAGATTTTGTAAGTAAAGTAAGCAGACCCCTGAAATATTCAGAAGAGCAATACCACAGCGTTCTCATCAATTCTGAGTAGGATCTCAGAGAGCCAGAATCAAGTCCCTGGTATGTTGTTTGTAGTCTAACACTAGAGATCCTTTCTTTAAATAAAAAGTCTGATGTAATATTTCATTTTTTGACAAAAACTGGAGTAGACCCTAGGAGAAAAGTATGGCAATTAGATCGTAAACAAACGTGTGTTAGAAGCAAGCTGAAACCTAACCAGAAGGCAGCATTGCCGTGTTAAGAGTCAGGGCTGTGTTTTCAGATGGCTAAGGCCCTTTGACATTGCCATTGACTTTCTTTCATGCAGGCCTGAATTGTCCTACCACTGAAGACACAGCATGAGGTAGCTGACCCATCCCTGAGACTGCTGTGTGGGCTGATGTCGACATCGCTGGCCTTGCTGCATGGATTCCACACTGTTTTTACTGTTTACCCTCTAGTTCCTGTGGCTCTCAATCAATAACTTCTTTTTTGTACTAAAGCTTCTCTAACATGGACAAGGTTAAGAAGAGAAAGTGTACCTTTTCAGAGTCTAGAAGTGCTATTGTTCACCACATAGAACATTTATCTGAGATTGTGGCTGTATATGATAGGATGTGGAGAAACCGGACAAAAAAAATCTGACAACACGTTACAAGAGTTACAAAAACCAGGAATGCAGAGCACTGGCTTATCATCTGTTGACTCTAGTATGACCAGCCTGGTTTGCCTTGTGTCAATGCAGCACAGCCCCCAACTACCCCATAGGAAGGCAGACACGATGTGGAGATTAAGTCCTGTTTGGGTTGTTGTTTTCATGATGCTAACAGAGGATTTCACCCTGACTTAATTTCTTTAACCTTTTTTTGATCAAATTCCAGGTAGCTATAGCAATTCCAAACTCAGCCAATTGAATTTGAAGATAATGCAAATAATCTTCTACAAGCTGTTGCAGTCCTGAGAGCAATGGTTTCCTACTAAGCACTGTGGACAGTTTAAAACAGCCTAGTAAGCCTTTGATTAGCAGTCTGGAATCTCTTGTGGGTGCAGTACAGCTCTTGATATAAAATATCACCTACACAATACAATTTGTTTGGAATCTAGCATGGGACTACTTGAGGCGGAAGTCATACTCCAAGGAAACACATTCAAAATTTGATTCCACATTTGTATGATATGGTGAAGATGTTTCTCTAACCTTTAACTAGCTATATTCCTCTTAATCCAATCATCTTTTTTGATATACCGATTGGATCAGGGTCGGCCATGAAGCTTGTGGCAGCAGTTGCCATCCCTGTTTCTTGGGAGTAATCCATCAGAGGAGACATATGCTGCTGCTCACAGAAATAAATACCAAGAAACAACATCAGAGGTTCATCTTCCTTAGGAAGCTACATGAAGATGGAAGGCATTGTTTTTTAAGTGGGGGCGGGGGGGGTACTCTGGAGACACAATGTCATTAAGAACCTAGTGGGATTAGAAAAGAGGTACATGATAGAATTTTAAAAATACATTCAAAATACAGTCTCTGATTAAAATGGTTCAGACCATGTCTTGTTTCTTTTATAATAATATCTTGCAAGATATAAGGCTTTACATTTTTTAAATTTTTAATCTGAAGCCAGGTTACTTAGAATCTTGGCTTTGTCACTTAGTAGTAGTTAAACTTAGGCAATTGAATTCAGGATACCTAAGTTTCTTCTGTAAGCCAGAGGGAAAAACTATAGGAACCTCATAGAACTGATAATAACAGTATCTGGCCCACCACAGAAAAACTGTAGTAACCCTGTAATCCCAGCACTTTGGGAGGCTGAAGTGGGCAGATCACTTGAGGCCAGAAATTTGAGATCAGCTTAGCCAACATGGCAAAACCCTGTCTCTACTAAAAATACAAAAAATTAGCTGAGTGTGATGGTACACACCTGTAATCCTAGCTACTCAGGAGGCTAAGGCATGAGAATTGTTTGAACCCAGGAGGCAGAGGTTGCAGTGAGCCAAGATCCCACCACTGCACTCTAACCTAGGTGGGCAGCAAAGCGAGATTTCATCACAAAACAGAAAGAAAGAAAGAAGGAAACCAAGCAAGAAAGAAAGAAAGGAAAGAAGGAAGAAAGGAAGGAAAGGAAAGGAAAGGAAAGGAAAGGAAAGGAAAGGAAAGGAAAGGAAAGGAAAGGAAAGGAGGGAAGGAAGGAAGGAAAAGACTATAGTAATAGATGTTGTAATAGTAATAGATTGATTGTAATAGATGCTCTTGCTGTTACTATTATGTTGGTGCAAAAGTAATTGTGGTTTTTGCCATTGCTTTTAAATGGCAAAACCTGCAATTACTTTTGCACCAACCTAATCTTACTATGCTTATCATAGTCATCATGGTTATTGTCATTGTGTCATGGTCATCAACATCGTCATCATCATCACGTGTCATCTTTTTGAATTTCCACAGAAAAACCCTAAAGAGCCATAGCCAATGCGTCCCATTATATATATAAAAGTAATTAAGGTCTTCATAGTACAAAGACCTAAGACTTTCCAGCAAGTTAAAGCAGGGTCAAGACTAGAATGCTGGGCACTTCACCAGCAGTCAGAACTTGCTACAGGAGAACAGACTCCAACACCATTCAGTGCTGCTTTTCGAATACCCTTGTACCATTTTCTGGAGTCACTGGTTGTAAACTTCACATCCCTTCCATTTTCTCCTCCCCTTCTCCTGAAGTCTTTAGGGAATTGCTAGTGTTGTAAGAAGTTGCAACCTGTAATTCCTCTGACCCCTAGATGCTACTCACAATTGGTTTTAGTCACCTCTTCTGTATTGCAAAGCAGTTTATACATATCATCTCCACATTCACTGTCTAATTCTGTCACATAGTTTCCTACTCTAGGTGAATTAATTTGCTCATCTTTTTGCCATAACTAGCCCCTCCTCGCTTTCTGTGAAGGCTCGTTTGCACTCCCTCCTTTCCCTCTCTCTCTCCTTCCCTCCCTTTCTCTCTTTCCTCTCAATCCCTTTCTCTCTCACTACTATGGCTCTCTCTTCTTTTACTCTATTTTTCTAAAGCATCATCAAATTATCTGTCATTCTTTCTACTTCAAACAAGAAAAGATCTTCCCTTTTTTGTCAGATCTTTACTTTTCCTGTGTCTTTTCATTAATTCACACACATTTTCCAGATATCGGTGGTATCCACAGCTCCCCCCACTCATCCTTAGGTCCTACAATCTAGCACTTTCGTTTGTCAAGCATATAAAATGTTTTGCCTAAAAGTTACCAGAAATCCACTTGTTATTGTCTTCAGTGTCCTTTTCTCAGCCACTCCTTCCCTTAATCTCTAGTGATGACACTGGAACGAACCTCACCTCTTGCTGTGCACCCTTCATTTGGATTTCACCACATCTCTCCTTCCTGTTCTTCCTCCCAGCCATTCTCCATACTCCTTTGTCTCCTCTAATACTCACCTTCATTTTCTCACCCACATTTTTCTTCAATTAAAAAAAATCATTCTACAAAGACCTGTCTTTAAGCCCTATAGACTGCCCTTCCTGTATTTCCCATCTGGGTTATAAATCAGTCATTTGAAGCCTCTGTCTTCTCCCTAAAACTTGTCACCTCCTCATGATTTCCCGATTTCTTCTTCTTCTTATATGTGGCTCTCAAGAAGCATTAGGGATAGAGGAAAAAGTTAAAGTAAACAATTCCTGGGATTAAATGTTAGACTTGTAATTTACTACATCACTCAAAACTCCCTAACACCTCTGAATTTTGGCTTATCATTCATAGCATGGGAATTGCATGAGGAAACTACAAGTAAATACAGTACCATCCCATTGAGGGGGCCTGGGGAAGTGACCTCCCCTGCCTGCTTCCTACTCCCACCCACCACACGCATCACCCCTTTCCCAACCCAGACTTCCAGCATTGACATCATTTGGCTAGACTTGATTCCTCTCCAGCCCCATGGCCATGTCCAATCTGTTGTCAACTCCACCTTTCTAGAATCTCCTGCATCCTTCTCTTCCTTTGTGTTTCCTTCACCATCTCCAGAGCACAAACACTCATTTCTTATTACTTGATTGTCACAACAATCTTTGAACTAGCTTTACTGCCTACAATTTCTTCCAGAGCACACTCATTGCTCATCGCTTGACTATCACAACAGTCTTCTAACTAGCCTTACTGCCTTTAATTTCTCCCATTTTTCAATCTACCCCAGACAGACTAGTAGTCTAACTAACATACTGCTTTGATTGATTACTTTCTCAAGGAAACTCAGCTAATAAGTGGCATACAGAAATTCAAGCCCAGATACTCTGCCCCTGAGTCTGTGCTCAGAACTGTAAGCCTGTACTGTATTAGTGTCAATGTTTGGCACTGAAATTCAACATTCTTCACAATCTGGCCCAAGGTACCTTTCCAATTTTTCCTTCCACCAGGCCTATATGCCAGGGGTTGATTTACTCGTTCTTCTTGAAATAAGCTTTCTTTATCCTTTAGGATGCTTTCAGCTGGCAGCAACAAAAAGCAAAACAAAGCAACAACAACAAAGCTCAAGTGGCTTACACACTAAGAGGATTATTATCTTTTTATTATAACAAGCCCAGGGATAAGAGAGTTCTGGAGATGTTTAAGTATTTAACATCACTGCTTAACATCAAACATAGATCTCGGATTCTTTCCATCTTCCCACTCTGCTATGTTCAACATGATTTCATGTGAGCTTCTTTCATGGTTATAAGATGGTGCCACAGTTCCAGGAAGTACATACAGACATGACAACATCCAGTGAGGAAGACAAGAAAAGACCATAGCTCCTCCGCACATCATGCTTTTGAGTGAAGAATTTTTTCCCATACTCCTACCCTATGTCTACCTTCCCCAGCAGACTTCCCTTGACGTTTCGTCGGCCAGAGCTATATCACCATCATTAGGTGATTTACAAACAAAAAGGAACACAGATTTGGACAAATTCTTCAGCTTCCAAAGTTTTTGAGATACAATCTCAGGGAAAAGTTGTATACCTTAACTCAATATACACATAAATACATTTTAGATGCATACATAAACTACAAATGAAAGTTTCAAAAATAGAAATTGGAATCCTTATGTGCAGTACATCCAGATATTTTCCATTCTATTTTATTCTTTATACTACTCAATTAATTTAAAAATTCTGATTAAAATTACTAAACTGATTTTAGAATTCATTAATGGACTGCTTCCTGCACTTAAAAAAAAAAAAAAAAAAACAAACAAAAAAAACACTGGTTTAGAAATACCATTTGACCCAGCAATCCCATTACTGGGTATATACCAAAGGATTATAAATCATTCTACTACAAAGACACATGCACACATATGTTTATTGCAGGACAATTTACAATAGCAAAAACTTGGAACCAACCCAAATGCCCAGCAATGATAGACTGGATAAAGAAAATGTGGCACATACACATCATGGAATACTGTGCAGCCATAAAAAAGAATGAGTTCATGTCATTTGCAGGGACATGGATGAAGCTGGAAACCATCATTCTCAGCAGACTAACACAGGAACAGAAAACCAAGCACCACATGTTCTCACTCGTAAGTGGGAGTTGAACAATGAGAACACATGGACACAGGGAGGGGAACATCACACACCGGGACCTGTCAGGGGGTTGGGAGCAAGGGGAGGGAGAGCATTAAGACAAATACCTAATGCATGCGGGACTTAAAACCTAAATGACAGGTTGATAGGTGTGGCAAACCACCATGGCACATATATACCTATGTACCAAACCTGCACGTTCTGGACATATATCCCAGAGCTTAAAGTAAAATATTAAAAAAAAAAATGGCTTATACTAATCAGAATTTACCCAAGTCATTTGGACTCAAGAATACCATCAGGATCAGTGTGGTAGAAGGGGAACTGGCTGTTTTGAAGACAATATTTACCCAGTTTTGTGTGTATTAAATTGTATATTTATCTTTTACCAATGTCTGTAACACCTTTCACTGAATACTCATTTGCTAAAATTGAGATGTTTCAAAACTGAGCTGTTTTGACTTATTGCTTTAAAAGCTGGAGTTTTCATAATTTCAAAAAATAAAAACTGATGTTCTTCAGTAGTTTGTAAATCACAGAAAATAAATCAAGCACTTTTTAAAATTCAAGATCTAGTTTCTTTTGATGATATTAGTAGGGTAAAATGTCATGAGAGTTCAATTAATTTACTTTAAAATGTTCCTTTTAAATGATGTCCAAAGAATAAATCATCAAAGATTAATCAGAAAAGACTGAGTCTCTCCCCCTTATTTAGAATGTCTAAGGATCTGGGAGCAGCTGGCCCCATCTCTGTTCTCTCTTTTCCTGATTCATCTTGTGGGTGACCCCAGGAAAAGGTCAGTCTGTGGCCCTAAATCACATAAGCCTGTACATGGAGCGTGCCATTTTCTCTCTGCAATTACCCCATCCTTGAGAACCTTGCTGAGCTAAGGCAAAGGTTTTAAAGAGCCTGGGCTTTGTACCCCCAGGCCTGCTTTATATCCTGCTGAGCCTGGCTCTTTCCAGACCTATGGTCATTTGTATTTTTACAGTAATACACTGATGTATCCAATATGCCTTAGCATCTGTTAGGTACAAAGCACTGAGCAAGGCTTCAGGGAACCCCATGTGAATAAGCCCATAGTCGCTATTCTTAAGCAGCTTGGAGTCTAATAGGAGATAAGCTGCAAATAGCTGCATAAGATATCATTTAATCGTGGAGATTTCCAAGAAGGGATACTGACTAGCATTTGTAGACTACCTACGGGTGCCGGGTACTTGGCTAGGCCATTTATGCAAACTACATCATCAAAAAGTCATAATCATTTTGCAGTATTATTATCTCCATTTTGCAGATGTGGAAACTAAGGCTAGTTATTCTTCCAGTGAGATATTGTTAGTAAGCGCCCAAGTGCAGAATGAGATCCCATAGACTCTAAAGTTGTTTTATGAGTGTGTTTGTGTGTGTGTCATTTTTTCTGCATCTTTAAGCATTAAAGAATTTTATCTGCCTGAAAGGAAGACATGTTTGAACTAGGCCTTTGAAATATAAGGGATGTATTTTCCTTGGTAATGGTGATGGTAATGGGGCCAGAGCAGTGTCCTGGGGCAAAGGTAGCTCTTCCATGACACATGCAGGCAGGAAGGGCAGACGGGTTCAGAGGGTACCTGACAGTATAGTTTGGTTGCCACATGAAGTCTGCTTGGGAAACTGAAAGAAAGCAAGTCTGCAAGAAGAGGTGGGGTTTTGAAAATGCTAAATTCCAATTTCCCCATCTTTTATAATTCAGTAGAGGTTTTGGGGGGAAGGAAGCCCCTCTGCAGCTTACCTAGTAGATTGAGTCAGATGGGCAGAAGTTGTGCGAACAGAGGTGACCCTCTCAGAATATGAACCAGGTGTTCTATTCTTTTGTTACCCTTACCGTGAAACTCAGTGCTTTACAACCAGTAGGTCTGCAGTTTATATCCAACGAATAAATGAAAGACAAAAAAGAGAGAGAAAAAGTATTCTGCTCTCTCTTGGCAAGTTCCTTAAAGGATGGGTCAGGGTAAGTTTCTGGACAGTGGGCAGAGGAGACAGGTACTGGCTGAGTGAAGCTCATGGCAAGCTTGACTCTTCCACTGTCCCAGCCTCCAGACGAATGACCTAAATGGAATGACTTTTAGTTGAGTCAGATATGACCCCTTCTGTTAGGTAGAGATAGCGTGCTGGAAGGATAGAAAATATTTAAGAGCAGAAAGACAAAAGGTCTAAGAGGCAAATGTTCTAAAGGATTTGCAATGAGATCCCATAGTAAATAATCCCACAGCTCATACCACCACACTCCAAGCCACACTTTTCACACACCAATCTGCTATTTCACCTTACACTGATGAAGAAAGCAGCCTAAATATCTAACTTCCAGGTTAGGTGAGGACAAGGTGAGTGACACTGGTATGGCAATTAAGCAGCACTGTACACCACAGTCTAAGGTGCAGCTTTGTGCACAGGCTCAGCTCAAAGGCTTTCCAAGTTGCTAATATATAGATGAATTCCAAACAGGAAGAGACCAACTTATGTGGCAGAACAGTTTTGCAAGATTAGTTCTCTTGGCTTTACAGTCAGATAAAAGTTCGCTCCCTTGCAGACAGTAGTCACAGCCTGAGCAAAGTGAAGCCAAAACTGTGGGGGTGGGAGAGGAGAAGGGACAGAAAGAGGGGAAGCAAGATGCAGAGAGGAAGTTATGCTTTAAAGATACACCAGTTTCTGGTGGGGCACGATGGCTCATGCCTGTAATCCCAGCACTTTGGGAGGCCTAGGCGGGTGGATTATCTGAAGTCAGGAGTTCGAGACCAGCCTGGCCAACGTGGTAAAACCCCGTCTCTATTAAAAATACAAAAATTAGCAGGGCGTGGTGGCACACGCCTGTAATCCCAGCTACTCGGGAGGCTGAGGCACGAGAATTGCTTGAACCCGGGAGGCGGAGTTTGCAGTGAGCCGAGATTGTGCCACTGCACCCCAGCCTGGCCAACAGAGTAAGACCCTGTCTCAAACAAAAACAAAAAACAAAACAAAACAAAACAAAACAAAAAAATACACCTGTTTCTGTATCTGTGAAAGCTTTGAGTTAGTAATAATGGCAGCTTTGTAAATGGTAGTGGTAGTAGCAGTAGCAGGAGTAACAGTGACATTCAACAGGAAGTTGTTAGTGATGACTATTGTTAACAATTAATGATATCTTTCATTGGCTTTTGTAACCCCATCACAATGCAGTATGAGGGTGGGCTGGCCACATTTAAATTAGCAAAGTTTAGGTGAAAAATATCAGAGTTTCTTGCTAGTGTTATCCAATAACTAGTGGAAATGTGTTAGATAACGTTGACTTGAGATGAGTGTGCATGAAGTCTGTGACTCTGACATTGCGAGCTGGACAATTTTCCAGGTGTACCATATTAAGAAGTGATTCTCCCACCACAGCCCTCTGAGTAGCTAGGACTACAGGCACACACCATCACACCTAGCTATTTTTTTTATTTTTAACTTTTCATAGAGATGAGGTCTCTCCATGTTTCTCAGACTGACCTTGAACCCCTAGGTTCAAGCAATCCTCCTGCCGCAGCCTCACAAAGTGCTGGGGTTACAAACATGAGCCATCATACCCAGCCCAATTTTTTTTTATTTCAAAGCAATAAGAATAATCATGCCAGTAATAAGATTGTTGTGAAGTTTAAATGTGATGTTTTAACATTTGTTAAGTGCTTCACATAAGGCATTTAACCATGTCAAGCTACATATTAGTGTCTCAGTAGCATCTATTAAATGCTTACTCAATCTTCTTCTGAAACCATCAAAAATTGTTACAAGCCTTCTATGTACTAATGATTACACTTTTAGTATCCATTGATTAAGAAAGAATAAATGGGTGCTTGGCTTTACAACTCTGCAAATGTCCAAGGGTCCCTAACCCATAGGTGAGAATCTCATGAACTGTAGATTGTCCCAGGATGTAGAATGAAGCTTATAGTTCATCATGACAGCCATTATGGCAGAGCAAAACACCCACAACACAAGCAAAGCACAACAGTCTGAGAGTAACAGAGGAAGGGACAATAAAGGAAAGACAGCAGGTCTCATTGCTTCCTACTCTTCAGAATCCCCACAGATTCATAGGTTATTGCCAGTATGCAGCTACTTCACTCTCTTCGATCCCTTGCTCCACTGTTCCTAGGCAGCAAAAGAGAATACACACATACATACTCAACAGTAGCTTGAGGAGGCTGTGTTAAAATAAAATAGACAACCTGATTATGTTTCTTATGAGCCTAAAGAATTCCAACTAGATTTCTTGTACTCATTTTTTTTTCTAAACCTGTTAGTTAGAACTATCCCAGTTTCACATGATGGAAATGCAGCCTTAACTGTTTAAACAAACAATATGGAGACAGGCGTAAAGAATGTATTAATTCACTGAAAAGTCCAAAAATAGGATAGGTTTAGACACGACTGTATCCAAGAACTGAAAAATAAGTCACCAAAACTCAGTTTCTCTTTCATTGTGATTTCCTCCAAAGTAGGTAATACTTTCAACCAGGTTCTCCCCACATGATATAAAGGTTAGTTGATATTAACCATAGCAGAAAGTAAAGTTCTTTCTCCCAGTGGCTCCCCAAAAAATTCCATAATTGGCAGCCAGGTTTCTCTGCTTTAGGTCAAAACAACTCACAGTGATGGCGGGGATATATTGTTTGGACCAACATAGTTTACTTGCGGGATACCAACCATCCTGCTTTTCTCAGGATTGTCTTGGTTTTAACATTGCAAGTCTTTTGTCCCAGAAAACTTCTCAATTTCAGGCAAACTAGGATGTTAGTCACCCCAGTTTACGTGTGTGCTACTAGGCATGGAGTTTTTTCCAGACTACAGCACTCAGTGGGCATAATAACAGGGATGAAATGCTAAGTGGGGGGAAAATGTCCCCTACATTGACCTGCGAACTATTGAAATGTGCTGACGTGGTGGCCACATGTGCTCATTGAGCACTGAAATACAGTGTTCTACAATTAAGTTTGAGGGCTGAATTAAAATGTGCATTAAATGTAAAATACCAACTAGATTTTAAAAATTTACTAGAAAAAAAGAATGTAAGAGATATTAATAAATTTATATTTGCATGTTAAAATAATAATGTTTTGAATATAGCTAAATAAAACATATTATTAAAAACTAATTTCACCAGTTTCTTTTTCCTTTTTTAATATGGCTATTAGTAAATTTTAAATTACACGTGGCTCACATTATATTCCTGCTGCATGGCACTGCAATAAGATTTTTTAAACAAAGTTAATAATGTATTTGTGTCATGTATAGGCGGAGTACATTAAAAAGATATTTTGAGTATGTAGACACCTTAAACAACAAATGATAAATGAATTACGTAGAAAACATCCCAGGCCCACAAAAAATGAAGGACAATAATGTCAAATTCAATACCAAATTCACACGCTCAATCATTTCTGTCCTCACTGGTGCCAGGACCAGCATAAGTTCTGGGGCTTCAGGCCCAAATGACAAAAGAGGTTTTTCCTTCAGAAACCCACAGACCAGAAAGGAAAAGAGACAGGTTTAAAAAAAATTATACAAAATTATGTTGTGAGTAATACGATAAGTTCCAGCATACACAATCTGTTTTGATTTAATTACAGTAATTACATCATCTACATAATTTTTGGTTTATTCAATCCATACTCTACATGTTCTCTTTCTATTGCATGTCAACTTCCTTGAGACCAGGAGTATTGCATTAATAAGTTTTATACAACCAATTGCATTTGTTTCAGTGCTTCCTTTCTATTTAATGACCAAATGTTTCTTCATCTCGTATTTACTCTCCCCAGAGTCAGGTTAGCCCAGTGAAATCTAATGGGCTTAGGGTCAAATATTGCCAAAGTCCCTTACGAACTTGCTTACCTACTGGGAGTCTGTAACCCCTCTGCACCTCATTTTCCACCAACAACATTGAGAAACAAGATACTCAGTGTCTTTCTGACACATACACACTCATATTCACACACACAAGTTCAGATCATTGCTTGTAATTTAGCTTATTATTGTTAGTCATCTGAACATATCAAATGCTTCCAAACACTCCAACTCACTGGAGTTGTGCTCCCTCAATATATCTATTTTTAAGCACTGGAAGGGGGTTCTACATGCCAGCAATTGGGTTCCCTCTAAACATCCTTGAAAATGTTTATTTGAAAAGATTACCTTGCTGTCCTTCAGGATTAAGACATGGTCACTGCAGACAGAGATGATTTGGAAAGATGGCAGGCAGTTTTTGATAGCTCCTCAGAGACTACCTTTGTTAAATGAATATACCTACAGAAAAAACAAAATGCATTCCAGCCCACACACGTTAGAGACATTTTTCAAACACCTAGATGAGAGAAGATAGCTATTACAAATAACATATTTGTTGGAGAGAGTGAAGAAATCACAAACTCGCTTGGATAAACACTATTAAATGCATACTTAGCCAACCGATTGCGACAGTTTCCCTCTGGCACCCACTGACAAGCTTGGCTCCAGCTGTAAATTAGGTTGCAAAACTTCCTTGTCAGAGAACTCACCCTGTGAGGAGGACTCAACCCTGGCTCTGAATCTTCAAGGACAGAAAAATCAATGTGACAGAGAAGCAGTTGCTTGTGTCAGGCCTCACCAAAGAGAGAAAGGGCTTTAAATCAATCATGATTTAAGGATGCTGGCAAAGCAGTGCAAAGGCACATTACTGGTGTCTCTGAGAAAAGGAAGAAAGGAGCCTGGAGCGCTTTGCGGATGCTCCCCACCGATCCTGCCCTTCTGTTATAAACAGGATTCAGTGTTTACTATGGGAATGAGAAAGCACTATGGATCTCGTGTAAACAGATAAAATGGAACAAAATTGACAAAAGTTTGGTGAAGCAGTATTGGTCAGTGTGTAGCGTGCGGATAAATGAAAGTTTCATCTTTTCTTCTAGAACCTATGAATGAATTAAATCACTTGGGAGGATTTCAGGTCATAAAGCAAATTTTGATGTCCCACAATAAGAAAAAGCTGGCTGGAACCTCTTATCTGGAGAGGGGTCAAAAATCACCTCCTGGAGACGCCTTTTTTAAAAAAACGTCTCACCTATATTGGACAATGGGGTCATCTGGATGAGAGAAATCAATTTTTTGCTTGGCTTATGCTTTGGAGCAGTGGCTTTAAAATGTCCAAAAAGACCTACTAAGATTACTGTTAAACTGCCACCATTATATGTTACCAGTGAAGCAGTGAGCCCCAAAGGTAGGGATAAGCTCTACCTCAGATGGCAATCACTGCTGGCCAAGGAAGATCACGTTAGGAAACATCTGCCTCCGCTACCAATTTAGGCAATCGAGTCTCTGCACTACAGAAAATGACATCCCGGACAGCTGATTTCAGACAGACTTTGTTCCTGTGTCAGGTACCACACCTTTCCAGTTTGGGCACAAGAACTCAAGTCAATGAGCCAGATTCATTTATTTTCATAAGTCATCTCTGACTACAGGACCAGGGTTGCTCTGGGCCTTCGACTGGCCTCAACTATGTCAGTTGTTTGTCATGATGACACAACAGTTATTCCCCAGTTTTTTCCTCTACAAGTGGAGAGACTTCCAATGAGGACCAAACAGGATTAGACCCTATTGTTAAAAGTTTCCTTTGGCTTTATTTTATAGTATCATCTCTATCATCATAAAACAATCACGAAACACAAGATGTTCCACGAAGCACTACACAAGCGAACTACATAGATGTTGTACCCACCCACTAGGGCTTGTGATAGAAACGACAGAGCACTTAAACTATGCAAATATGACAAGTCCCTATAAACAACAGAGTACAGAGGCTAAATCAGCAGGAAATAGAAAATACAAGCATATACAGAAAACTGAGTGGTAGGGATGAACAATACTGGTAAATATTATTACTATACACTTTTAAAAAATAGAGAAATTTGAAATCCAAGATAAGGAAAAGAAAAAATTTATACAGCTATGCTGCACTAGAAACATGAACAGCTAACACATAGCCTCATTGTAATATGAACTTTTTGGCAACATTGGGTAACAAGCAGCTTCCAAAAACAATGCCGTTCCAATTTTTTATTTAAAAAAAAAAAAAAGAATGTGTAGCCATCAGTGCAATTTTCTTTGAAAATGAACAGGCTTCATTTGTACCAAGGGAAATTACCAGAAAAGCTGTAGACACTCCCTCTCAGGAGATCTTTATAAATAGTATAACTTTTCACCTGTTTTGTGTGGTTCTCTCAGAAAGCAGATAATAGGCAAGGAAATCCTTTCAAAATCCTCTTTCAGTGTCTCATTCTGGGTTATTCTCCAGTTATTCCACCTATTTGCCTTTGCCTCATCTTGCGGTCAACACTCTTGAGAAAGGACAGTTAAAAAGGAAGAAACAAATAGATGTCAGCATTCCTGAGAGAAAACTAGAATAGCTAATAAATATACAATCCTTTCTATATTCCAAGAGCTACTTAGTGCTCTACCAGAGTTTTCAAATAGAAGAAAAATCTGTTGCAATCTTCTTGTCTAGACCAAATCCATAGCCAACAGAAACCTTTCCATATGCCAAGTCCTAAGCTGAACATTTTATATGAGTGGTCTTATTCAATCTCACCACGACCCTATGAAATAGGCACTTTATTATTCCCATTTTATAGATGAGAAAACAGAGTCTTAGAAAGATTATCTTGCACAAACTAACAGATGTAGGATCTGTTGGAGCTAAGATTCGTGTAATTAGTTTCCTATGGCAGCTGTAAAAAAATTATAATAAACAAGTGGCTTAAGATGACACATATTTTTGCTTGGGCCCAGGAGTTCAAGACCAGCCTGGGAAACATAGGAAGACCTCATCTCTACAAAAATAAAAAATTAGCCTCACGTGGTGGTGCACACCTGTAGTACCAGCTACTCGGGAAGCTGAGGCAAGAGGGTTGCTTGAGCCTAGGAGGTCGAGGCTGCAATAAGCTATGACTGTGCCACTGCACTCTGGCCTGAGCAACAAAATAAGACCCCCTTCTCAAAATAAATAAATGCATAAATAAATAACACAGCTTTTTTCTCTTACAATTCTGGAGGTCAGACTGCCAAAATCAGGTACAGTGGGCTAAAATCAAAGAACCAGTAGAGCTCTTTCTGGTGGCTCTGGAGGAAAAGCTGTTTCCTTACCTGTGCCAGGAGGGATGCAGTCCTCATTCCTCAGCTCGTGGCCTGGCATCACATCCCCTTTCCTCTTCCTGTTCTTTCGTCACGTCCCCTTCTCTTCTTTATCAAATATTCCTCTGCCTCCCTCTTATAAGGATATTTGTGATGACGTAGGATTTACCTAGATAATCTAAGACAATCTCCTCATCTCAAAATCCTTAATTACATCCACAAAATCCCTTTTATCATATAAGGCAGCATTCACAGGTTCCCAGAATTAGGACCTGGATACCTTTGGGAGCTGTTATTACGCCTGCCACAATTAGCATTCCAACTATCTCCCATTCTCCCAAGCAGTATATGATCTTCTTTCTAGATGAGTAATTCCTAAAAAGCTAAATGACTGATTGTCAGCAAGTGAGTGGGTATCTCATATAAATTAAAGAGGTAAAAGTAAGTCATTTGTATGGATGGTAGCACAGTATTGGCAAGAGCCCTGGACTTGCAGTCAGAAAATGGAGTTTATTTTCATTAACTAGACATGCAAACTTGGACCAAACACTACATCTCTTGGTATCAGGAATAATAAAGAGGTGCCAATTCTGATCAATAGAAGTAGAGAAGGATTCCACAAATCTCTTCAAGTTTCATGGGAAATGTTGGACCCAATTATCAGTGTCTGCCCTACTTAATCCTTAATCTCCAGCCTTTTTTTTTTTTTTTTTTTTGAGATGGGGATCTCCCTGTGTTGCCTGGGCTGGTCTCAAACTCTTGGCCCCAAGCAATCCTTCTACCTCGGCCTCCCAAAGTACTGGGATTACAGGTATGAGCCACCACGCCCAGCCTCTGGTCTTTTTTAACTCCGATTTTATATGATTCAAGCCAGGATTGCCATCATCTGCATGCTTGACTGGGACTGGAGAATCCACTTCCAAGATGGCTTCTTCACATGGCTATTGGTAAGACGCGTCACTTTCTTGTAACTCGGGGCAATCCATAGGCCGCTTGAGTGTCCTTACAACATGGTGATTGGCTTCCCCCAAGCAAATAATCCAGTAGAGAAAGCAAGGCAGAAGCCACAAAATGTTTTATGACCTAGCCTTGGAAATGACATACCATACCATCACTTCTGTACTCCATTGGTCATACACATTTATCCTCATACAGTGTGAGAGGGAGCTGCATCAGGTCATGGATACCAGGAAACAGAGTTAAGGCCATGCTAGAGGCTGATCACCACAATAAACCATGTGGATTAGTGCTTCCCAATAGCACTTCCATGTTGGTGTATATATCTGGAGACCTCATCAGTGTTGGGGAGAAAAAGTATTCTTTTCCTCACCTATAGGTGGGTTCATGGCCAAGATCACTACAACAAAAGACAGATTTAAAGTATATGAATTTATCTAGTGTTAAGTTTCATGAGACACAGGAAATTTCAGAGATGAAGACCCAAAGAAACAGGGAAATCTGTATGTTTTTATGGTTAGTCATCCAGAAGTATCATTGGAAGACAAGTAGGTATAACCTAATGGTGATAAACAGGGGAATTTAGCAAGGCCAGTTTGTTCAGATTCTTTGATATGTTTCTGTATCTTCACTCATTTCTTCTGGGCCTAGGGAGAATGCCTCTGGAATGAGGGTCTTACAGCCTACTATAGATGTAGGCCAGAGAATTCTTTTATAGGATGTTTCAGGAGAGAATGTCCAGAGAATGTCAAAGAGACTTTTCCACTTCTGCTGTTTTCTTAAATGTCAAGGTGCCATATTTGGGGGTAGTATATCCTGAACCCTACCAAAGCCTGTAACTCATTATACTTTGTGATGGTTAAGAGTGCTCTGTGGCTTTCAAGAAGAAGGCTAGCATCATAAAACTTGCATTTTTAAGAAGACAGCTCTGGCAGCAGAGCAGAGTAGTGGGGTAATGTGGGTCCTTACTGCCTCTCAGATGCCCAAGACTCTCATGCAAACTGCTAGCCTGGCCTTCTAGCCTCACATGTGTCCCCAGCCTCTTCTTTCCATGTTTTCCATCTCTAGCTACTGTGACATTCTTATTATTCCCAAGACAGGCCTGGTTCTCTTCAGATCACGCCTTGAATATCCTTCTCTGCTCAAAATGCCACATTTTCTACAAAGTCTCCTCCGAGTCCTGAGATAGAGCAAGTAGCTATTTCTAGTGTTTCCATAGCACTATGTTCATCTCTCTGTCAGAGCATTCATCATGCTTTTCCTTCAATAATTTGGTTATGTTTCATTCCCCCAAACATTCTCTGCATCCCTTGATGGCAGGGACCAAGGCTATGCCCTATGGCCAGAATATCAGAGGACATAACAGATTTTTTTAAATTAATGAATAGACTTCTTTCAATAAGTTTTCTTTCTAACACACTTAGTGAATACCAACTAAGTAACAGGCACTCTGCTCGATCCCAAGTTACACACTAGTGATCAGTATGGTCAGGTCCCTGCTTCCAGGATGCATAGAGAGTATCCTTACCCGGTACTTCATCAATGACAATATCCTTGTTCCCTCTCTTTCTCATTCCATTTTCTATTTTCCTACTACCTTTCTGTCTGTTTCCAACTGTCCTTTTTTCTTTGATGCTTCCCTAAGCATGACATTGCACACATGGGCATTGCTTAGATTGCTTAGTGTCTCTAATAAAGAGATAGATATAATGGCCAACAAGTTACCCCAGGTCCAGGTTTAGATTACGATTTTCATGTTGCCTGCAAAGCTATGGGTACATGAAAATCTATTCCCATTTCCCAGATATCACTTAGAGAAAAATGAAGGAAAAAATAAGTCCTCCCATGGCTGCATGACTTGAAATTTTTATCTTTTCTTATCTTCACTCTCCCAAGTGAGTCAAATGCTCAAAACTGTTATTGTCTTTTAAAATGTTAATTAAAGTAATAGTGTTAGTGAAGACGATATAACTACCTAGAAGATATATGCTCCATCACTGCAGGAAATCTGGTCTCTTTTTACCTTGATAGACTCACAGCTCCTAGAATATTGCTAGCACACAGCAATGCTCATTGAACATTTTAAAATGTGTTCCCTTAAGCTATAATTTATTTTCCATTCATGCTAGGTTTAAAGATTACCTGAACTCTTTTCCATTAAAAATGGCTTATGTAGCTCAGTCAGGTCACTAAGCCTAAGTCTTGGTTGTTTTTTGCATAAAACAGGGACCTCATTAGTACCTCCCTCGCATGGGAATGTTTCGAGTATAAGAGAAAATGCACGCAAAGCATGTAATCTAATGTCTTCCTAGACTACAAACTGAAGAAACTCTTTGAGGCTTAATCCAGGGTCTATCTAATAATCTTTTATTGTCTGAACACATAGTTTAAAAAAAATGCTTATCTCTGGTCATCCATTATACACTGAGTAGATTGGCTTTCTCTAAAGTTAGGCTCTTTGAAACACAGGATATATCAAATCAAAACTTATTAAGCACTTATAATGTACCAGTTATTATGTTAGGTACTAGAAATACAAAGAAAAACTAAGATATACTCCTTTACCTAAAGAACTTTACTATATCATAAGGAAAATAGACAATATAATGGAAAATTACAGAACAAGATGTGAGGTTTGCTAAGATTGAGACAGACAAAAAGATCATTTAGGGGGAGCACCCAACCCAGCCTGGGAAAGAAGATCAGGGGAGGTTTTCCAGAGGATGTTAGTTACAAAGAAGTGGGGGTTACAGGAGCTGCTCTGAGTGGAAGGAGCAGGCTGAACAAAAGAACAAGGAGCAGAAATGACATGGTCAATTAAGAGCATGCAGGTGACACGTTTTGACTGGGGCATATAATGAAAAACAAAATTATGTCAAGAACTAAAGCTGTGCGATGGTGAGCACAAGCCAGGTCTGCATGACAGGGCTTTGTATGTCACGCTGTCAGTTTTGGACTATGTCTTTATGGCTAATGGAAAACCCATGAGTAATTTTAAGCAAGAGGGTATCATCACCAGCTTTGCACTGTAGAAAGATCACTATGGTGAAAATGTAAGGATTTTACCTTACATTTTCTGGAAGGATGCTAGCACGGGTTCACCGCCTTTGGTATGCATAGCAATTACCTACAATTCTTTTTCACTAGGTCTGGTTGGGTTCAAACATAGGGGATCTGGATGCAGAAAATCTGTGATTTATACTTTCAGAAACAGGAAAAATTAAAAACAAAAACAAACAACAACAACAACAACAAAAAAACTATTGCAGTAATCTAGGAGTTGAGTTATGAGGGTGTCCACAAAGGCAATGGTAGTGAGATTGAAGAAAGTAGCTGAACTTGAAAAATATTAACAAGAACCTGGAGATTAACTAGATGTAAAGAAAGGAAGAGGGGAGACAGAGGCCTAGGCAACTGGGTAGACTTTCCATGAGATGAGAAATCACTGGAAAGAGCAGGGCTGGAAAGAAAGCTGATTATTTCTTTCTTCAAATATTGAAGAGGAGGTACTTTGAAATATCCCTTTGGAGGTTTACTGTGTTGGAGTTTGAGAGGTCCAACAAACATCACCCCTCTTTCCTACCTGAGTTTGGGGCTAATTGAGAGGAATCTAGCATTTGGAAAAGCTATCACCTTTGTTACCCTAAAAGCTAGATCTGAAGACCTAGCTTGGGTACTACAGCCCAGAATTGGGCAGATCTACGGACCTAGTCACAAAGGACAGAGCAGGGTGTGTGCTTCCTGCAGACAGCTGGATTCCAAAAACAAGATGCTGCTCTGGGAAGGTCCAGTTCCTTTCTCTAAATACACCAAGCAGAGAGACCATCTCTTCACCCTAGAAAAGTAGTGTGTAAAGGAGATTAGAAAGGCCAGAAGTGTTGCTCTGATGGAAGATCCTTTCACAGTGGAGACACCCCAGAAGTAAGAAAAAAGAATATTTAGCAGGGACTTAGAGGGACATGCATGGGGGACACAAGAGGGTATTCTATGTGAATAGCACTACTAGGAGCTGTGTAAGGGCTGCCTAGGTTTTTCTTTTTTTTTTTAATGGCGTATAATGAGAAGCAACAAGAACAGGTGTACATTCATTTGCCATTGCTGCCATAACAAATTAGCTCAAACTTAGGGGTTTAAACAATACAAATAAATCATCTTACAGTTCTGAAGGTCCTAAGTCCAACACACTCTCACTGGGTCAAAAATCAAGGTGTCAGCAGAACATGTTCCTTTCTGGAGGCTCTAGAGCAGAATCTTGCCTTTCCCAGCTACATTCTATGGCTACACAGATCCCTACATTCTATGGCCCTCGGCCCTCTTCCTTCGTCTTCAAAACCAACAATGGACAGCTGAGTTCTGCTCACATGGCACTACTCTGACCTCTTTTGCCTTCCTTTTCTACTTTTAAGCACCCTTGTAATTACACTGGGCTCATCCAAATAATCCAGGATAATGTTCCCATTTTAAAGTCAACTGATTAGCAACTTTAATTCCCCTTCCCATGTAACCTAGCATATTCTCAGTTTCCAGAGATTAGGACAGGGACATGTCTGGGAACCGAGGGAGGACTAGGGGAGGGAGGCATTGTTCTGCCTACCACAAAGAACTTTTCTAAAACATGAGAGGCACCAGCTTTTATAGGTGTTCTAGGAACAGTATTTGGATGAACTTTGCGGTGAAGAAAATAATTGGGCTATGAGAAGAAATGTCACTAAAAGTGCTATTGCCTGGCTCATAAGTTACCTCAGGAGCAGGAAACTCCACAGAAATCACTTAAAGTCACAGACACACTGATGTAGCTTTGAAAACTGTGAAAGGTGATAACCCATAATTTCTTTTTTGATAAAATGGCATGCCCCAGGGGTGAGCTAGATTTGCTTTGACAAGAAAGTAAACAAGGAGCAAGTGAAAGGAAATAAAAAATATATATAACCAAACTCTCATATTTCAGCTGTTGATGCTGCCTATAGTCAGCTGCAGCAGAGCGTGGAATGGATTCGAAACTGCCACTCATACCATCAGGTGTGTACCTGATTCAGCTCTAGGTCTCCATCCTCATAACAGTTCTCCTGTAAAAGGAAATAAATAATTCTGCCTTTAGTTTGTTTCTGTATAGTGTTAGTAAAAAAAAGTCAGGTTCTGCTTCATTAAGGTCTCTCTTTTTAGCTTGGTAAAACCTTTTGCTTCAAAATGTTTGCTTATACTCTTATTCTTGACTTTAAATCGTGTAAATTGCATGAATTTCCTACATGTAATTACAGATAGGGCACAACTTCCAGCCTCCCAACCTCCACTACATGAGAAGGTCCACAAATTCTATCCCCCAGAAAGCAAATAAAAAGCTGAACAAAAGAATAAAAATAACCACAAAAAAATTGTACACCAATATTTCTCATGAACACAGATACAAAAAATCTTTAACAAAACATGAGCAAACTGAATCTAGAAACACATAATTGATTTTCAATATTAAACTCAACTTACATTCCTAGGATGCATTTGGTCATAATATAAAATTCAACTAATGTAATATACCATATCAATAGAAAAAAGGACAAACATTACTTTATTATCTCAATAGATGCAGAAAAGAATATTTGGGGAAAAAACCACCTTAAAACTCTTACCTTCTTGTGTTATAAAATGAATATTTGTATCTCTCCAATTTTCATATATTGAACCCTAATCCCTAACATGAAGGATTTGAATGTGGAGTCTTTAGGAGGTGATTAGATTGTAAAGGGGGAGCCCTCATAAATGGAATTATAGTAGTTTCCTATTATCTATGGTTTAGCTTTCCACGGTTTCAGTTACCTGCAGTACAACACAATCAGATATTTTTTGAGAGAGACCAATTCACCTTATTTTTATTAAAATATATTGTTATTTTATTATTAGTTATTGTTAATCTCTTATTGTGCCTACTTTATATATGAAACTTTATTGTAGATATGTATGTATAGGAAAATATATAGTATATATAGGGTTTGGTACTATCTATGGTTTTAGGCATCTACTAGGGGTCTTGGAACATATTCCCTGTAGATAAGGAGGGACTACTGCAGTGCCCTCCTAAAAGAGACCTCAGAGACTCCCTTGGCCCTCCCACCATGTGAGGTTACAGTGAAAAGGCCACCGTCTCTGAATCAGAAAGCAGGCCCTCACCAGATATGAAATCTCTGGCTCCTTGATCTTTGATTTCATAGCTCCCAGACTGTCAGAAAAACATTTCTGTTGTTGATAAGCAACTCAATCAACAGTATTTGTTATACCAGCCCAAATGAATTAAGGTATCTCATGTAATATGGCAAAACTAACTCAAAACTGATCACAAACCTAAACGGAACAGGTAAACTAGAAAGCTTCCAGTAGAAAATATAGAAGAAAATCTTCATGCCTTTGCGTTACTGATAGAGTTCTTAAGTCACCAAAATCACGATCCATAGAAGAAAAAAACTAACAAATTGGACTTCATCAAAATTTAAAACATTTATACCTCATCAAAATTAAAGACACTTGCACTTCATTTTTGAAAATAAAAAAGGAAAGCCAAAAAGTAGAAGGAAATATTTGCAAATCATATATTTGATAAAGGACTTACACCAGGCAACATAGCAAGACCTCATCTCTAATTAAAAAATAAATAAGGCTGGCATGGTGGCACACATCTGTAATCTTAGTACTTTGGGAGGCCAAGGCAGTTGGATCACTTGGGTCAGGGGTTCGAGACCAGCCTGGCCAATATGGTGAAACCCCATCTCTACTAAAATTACAAAAATTAGCCAGGTGTGGTGGCACATGTCTGTAATCCCAGCTACTCAGGAGGCTGAGACATGAGAATCGCTTGAACCTGGGAGGCAGACGTTGGCGTGAGCCAAGACCGTGCCATTGCACTCCAGCCTGCACGGAGTGAGACAGTCTCAAAGAAAAAAACAAAAAAAATTTCTCCCACTCTGTAGATTTCCTGTTCACTCTAACAACAGTTTTTTTTGCTGTGCAGAAAGCTCTTTAGTTTAATTAGATCCCATTTGTCAATTTTTGCTTTTGTTGCAATTGCTTTTGGTGATTTCAGCATGAAATCCTTGCCCATGCTTATGCCCTGAGTGGTATTGCCTAGATTTTTTTCTAGGGCTTTTTGTTGTTGTTGTTGTTGTTGTTGTTTTCCTTTTTTTGAGACAGGGTCTTACCCTGTTGACTGACTGGAGTGCAGTGGCGAGATCTTGGCTCACCCCAATCTCTGCCTCCCCAGCTCAAGTAGTTCTCCTGTCTCAGCCTCCCAGGTAGCTGGGATTACAAGCATGCACCACCACACCCAGCTAATTTTTGTATTTTTAGTAGAGACAGGGTTTTGCCATGTTGGCCAGGGTGGTCTCAAACTCCTAACCTCAGCTGACTGGCCCGCCTTGGCCTCCCAAAGTGCTAGGATTACAGGTGTGAGCCACCGCACCCAGCCTTCTTCTAGGGTTTTTATAGTTTTGGGTTTTGTATTTAAGTCTTTAATCCACCTTGAGTTAATTTTTGTATATGGTGTAAGGAAGGGGTCCAGTTTCAATTTTCTGCATATGGCTAGTCAGTTCTCCCAGCACCATTTATTAAACAGGGAATCCTTTCTCCATTGCTTGCTTTTGTCAGGTTTGTTGAAAATCAGATGGTTGTAGATGTGCAGTCTTATTTCTGAGTTCTCTATTCTGTTTTATTGGTCTATGTGTCTGTTTTTGTGCCAGTACCATGCTGTTTCAGTTATTGTAGCCTTGTAGTAGTTTGAAGTCTGGCAGTGTGATGCCTTCAGCTTCTCACTTTTTGCTTAGGATTGTCTTGGCTATATGAGTTCTTTTTTAGTACCATATGAATTTTAAAATAGTTTCTTCTAAATCTGTGAAGAATGTCAATGGTCGTTTAATGGGAATAGCATTGAATTTATAAATTGCTTTGGGCAGTATGGCTATTTCACTATATTGATTCTTCTTATCCATGAGCATGGAATGTTCATCTGACAAAGATCTAATATCCAGAATCTACAAGGAACTTAAAGAAATTTACAAAAAAAAGCCATTAAAAAGTGGGCAAAGGACATAAACAGATACTGCTCAAAAGAAGACATTCATGCAGCCAAGAAACATGAAAAAATGCTCAACGTCACTAATTAGAGAAATGCATATCAAAACCACAGTGAGATACCATCTCATGCCAGTCAAAAAGGCAATTATAAAAAAGTCAAAAAATAACAGATGCTGGCAAGGTTGCGGGGAAATAGGAATGCTTTTACACTGTTGGTATGAATATAAATTAGTTCAACCATTGTGGAATATGATGTGGCAATTCCTCAAAGATCTAGAACCAGAAATACTATTTGATCTACATCCCATTACTGAGTACATACCCAAAGGAGTATAAATCATTCTATTACAAAGATACATGCACGTGTTTGTTCAGTGCAGCACTATTCACAATAGCAAAAAAATGGAATCAACCCAAATGTCTATCAACTATAGACTGGATAAAGAAAATGTGGTACAAGCTGGGTGCAGTGGCTCATACCTGTAATCCCAACACTTTGAGAGGCCGAGATGGGTGGATCACCTGAGGTCAGGAGTTCAAGGCCAGCCTGGCCAACATGGTGAAACCCTGTTCCTACTAAAAATACAAAAATTAGCCAGGTACAGTAGCACATGCCTGTAATCCCAGCTACTCAGGGGGCTGAGGTAGGAGAATCATTTGAACCTGGGAGGTGGAGGTTGCAGTGAGCCAAGATTATGCCATTGCACTCCAGCCTGGATGACAGAGTAAGACTCCATCTCAAAAAAAAAAAAGAAAAGAAAAAAAAAAAGAAAATGTGGTACATATACACCATGGAATACTATGCAGCCATAAAAAGGAACGAGATCATGTCCTTTCCAGGGACATGGATGGAGCTGGAAGCTGTTATCCTCAGCAAATTAATGCAGGAACAAAAAACTAAACACCACATGTTCTCACATATAAGCTGGAGCAGAACAATGAGAACACATGGACACAGGGAGGGGGACAACACACATTGGGGCCTGTTGGGGGGTAGGGTCGGGAGGGAAAGTATCAGGAAATAGCTAATGCATACTGGGCTTAATACCTAGATGATGTCTTGACAGGTACAGCAAAATGCCACGACACACATCTACCTATGTAATGAACCTGCATATCCTGAACATGTACTCTGGAACTTAAAATACAAATTAAAATTAATTATAAAATAAATAAAACTTTAAAAATTTAAATGCAAACTTACTATACAACATAGCAATACCTAGGAATATGTGCAAGAAAAATAAAAACCTGTCACAGAGACATGTAGGTAAATATTCACAGCAGCATTATTCATAATAGCCAAAAACTGGAAATAATTCAAATGTCCATCAGTTGGGAAATGGACTTTTTAAAGTGGCATATCCATACAATGGAAGATTATTCAGCAATAAAAAGGATAGCACTACCATACATGCTACAATGTAAATTAACTTCAAAGAAGAAGTCAGGTGCAAAAAGCATAATTACTCTGTAATTCATTTATATGAAATGTTCAGAAAAAGCAAATTTATAAAAAGAAAAGAAATCAGTATTAGCCTAGAGCTGAATGTGGAAGCGGTGATTAACTATAAACGAATACAAGAAAACTTTAGGGGTAATGGAGATGTCCTAAAACTGGAATGTGATGATGATAGCTCTGCTGTATAAATTTATTACAAATTATTGAATTGTATACTTATAATAGGTAGACTTTAAGATACATAAATTATACTTCCATAAAGCTGTTAATAACAAAAAACTGCATTACATTAGAAGGTATCTGGACATAAACTACTTGATAAGCAAGAAGTCTACTGATTGTAAAGATGTCCTCAGAATTTTAAAATTCTGGCTGAATTTTTAGTTTCTTTTTATGTAGTCCCAATCAAGGTAGTGGAGAGTTAACTTAGTTTCCCCTATTATGAACCCATCTTAAATGCAGAAGCAAAGAAAAAGAGTGAGTCAGCTCTCACATGACCCAAACTTGTTGGTTCATCTCTAAAAGTGACTCATGAAGGCAACTTTTTCCTTGCCTATGAACGTGTTTGAGGAAAAACTATGTGCTTGGTTTAGCATCATTGACCACAATAATTATAGTGCATGAGAATTTATATTGTAGTTATAAGACTGCTAGATTGGTGGTGGGGGCTAAGGGGACTCAATGCCTGAGGTCTAAGTCTTTAATCCACAAAAAAAGATGCACTTTTTTTTAATGGTCTAAACTGACAATTATGGGTTGTAGAAGTATTTGTGCTTGTTCAGATGTTCCATAACCAAGAATTTGAAGATGTACATTTTCCAAGTAAATCCAGTACTGAGGAAGAGTGTTAAATTGTTATATTGGAAAGCTGTTTCTATTTTAATGAGTCACATCTCTAGTAAAGACAGGTCTTTCTTTTAAGACACACCAAGCCTGCTCAGAAGTTAAGAAAGAAGTTATGGTTCAGGTTCTTGGAGGGGGAAAAATGTTTTCACTTATGATTTGAACTCCATCACTAAATTATTACTGATGGTCACAGAGCAACTATTAGACTACGTATGGGTAACCAATTCGATTTCAAACCAACGGTAATAGCACAAAAGTTCCCATAGGCTCACACGGAGCAACAGAGCAATCAGCAACAGAGCAATCTTAAGAGTAGTAACTCTTAAGCAGTTACTACTTAAGCTGTTAATTTTGCCACTTTTTTCAAAATCAGTAAGGCACAAAAGCCAGTATTTCAACCCAAATTGGGGCACAGGATCAGATACATAAAACTATTTACGCTGCTGGGCATCATCTATACAATATCAAGGCTAAAAAGAACAGCTTTTAAGTCTGATATTCTACAGTCGTTTTGAGACAACAGCTTCCCAATTTTTATTTTATAGATTATTACAGTGGAAGCAGGTAGTCCTTTCATATAACTTCTCATATGCCTAAACGTTTATTTTATTTCTGTTCCTCAAAGTGAACAAAAAATGTAAAGAATAGAGGAGTATTTAATCACACATCTAGATCACCTAGTAGCTGTGGTAATATTAGAAAAGATGATTTTGCTGTCTTAATTAGTGGTACAAAGAGCCATAAGAGGATGGAATTCCCTCATTTCTGGTACTTTTCCTCCAATCCAGAACCACAACTGAGCAACTAAAGAAGCTTAGCTCAAATTTTATATGGCAAAACTCCAAACCCAAGCAAAGTTTGTCTGAATTTAAGTTCAGCTACTGTTCTCATCCTATCTGCAATCAAGTGAAGTCAGTTTCTATTGGCCCATGGAGGCTCAGATCTACACAGAACCCAGAACCAGTCACCACCCAGGCAGAAAGTGGATCAGAGGCCCGTAGTTGAGCCAAGCTTTGCTTCATGAGGCTGAAACCACGGCACCATCACCTACACGTCCATCAGGACTAGGTACATTGTGCCTACACCAACCTCTGGAAATTTCTCTTCGGTCAACCCAGAGTTCGTCAGCTTGGACCTTTTCCTCCCAACACTTTAGAACTCTGGTAACAACAGACATTTTGCATGCTTTCCCGATTGTTTGGACCTTTAACCTTTTCTAATCTTTCAGAATCCTCCCTATACTATTTATTTCTGAGACTCCTTATTCCTGGCATTTTTCCCAGTGACCCCATACTCTGCGGCTGTGCCATGATAAAAAAGGAATCACCGTCACTGCAACAAGGACTTTAGTTCTATTGCACCATGGCTCCCTATAGAGCCAGCAGTAATTTGGCACCATGAGGCTTTATTTTAATTCATATCCCATGATTTCAATTTAGCAAACATTTGCTGAGGCCCTCCTCTATGCTAGATGCTCTGTGAAAATGACTACCTGCACCTAGCCCCCAAATTCACAACCACTCCCCTCCCCAAGATTTTTTGCTTTTAAATTAGACATGAGGAAGAGTTAGTAATAAGGGAAACAGCTGACCCTGAATGTCTCACCCTCTGAGGCATGAACCCAAGGTTTTCTCCGACTTATGAATCATGTTTAAGATGACAATACTCTTTGAAGTTATTTTTCTTGAAGTATTAGCAAGAGGCATGTCCTAGCCTTCTCAGAGAGGTTTTGTGTAAATTAATGCTGCTTCTGGAATACATCAAAGGAAGTATAAATGCACAAATCATATCAGAGTCTCTCTCCAAGGTGTTTACTTCCCAAGCATCTAGACCAGCACTGTCCAACAGAAATGGAATGTGAGCTACACATGCAATATTTAATTTTTTAGTAGCACCATTTAACATAGTAAAATGAAACAGGTAAAATAAATTTCAGTAACACATTTAATTTAACCTATTATGTTCAAAATTTTATCATTTCAGTTAAGTCTTTAAAATCCCGTGTGTATTTTACACTTACAGTACATCTCAGTTCAGCCAAATCACGTCTCAAGTGCTCAATAGCCACTTGGGCCTAGTGGCTACCACATTGGACAGCACAGTCTGTGTTTAGTTAGTGAAAGCCACCCAAAACAAAGCTATAGACTTAGAATAATTCTTTTGAATTGTTGAACTTCTGTAATTGACTAAACATGGTCCAATAGCCATGCTATTAGATCTTGTTTAGAGGCAAGCAAACTGTTGACCTGAAATAATGTTTTTGAATCATCAAAGCTTACAGAATTGTATAATTGATGAACTTGGGTCAATGACTTGCTTAGATTTTGTCCAAATGTGAAAGGTTTTCCATTACAAAAAAATGTAGCTACGAAAATTTAAGATGTCACGATTAATTGGGTAAGGATTTTGATACTGGGCTATTTCACTTTATGAACAGAGCTCTCTCAAATCCACCAAAATGACTTATGATGAGAATCTCTATACCAGCAGCAGAAAACAAGCTAACAATGCTATTGAAGTCAGACTGTATCATTTGCATATCTTGTGACATGTCTGTGGTAACACTTTGCCCTTGGCAAAGGTCAGAGACACAGACATGGAGCCTCAAGGACTGGTCTCCAATCTCCTTATAATTAGCTTTGCAGACATGAAATTCCTGACCCTGAAAAGAGAATGCCTCCCTCCACTGAGAAACAGTATCTAGTCTCTTCCTGTGTGAGAATGTTTTGCTTCAATGTAAACAAACTAAAGAGTTGAAAAATGAGGTGCAAATATGCTCTCTTCCAAGTAAACAACCAAGCCAGTTAGAATATGATTTTCCTGTAATGTGTTGTGAATTCCAAAGGCAGGCACACACTTGTCAAAAGAACAGAACGTCCTGTGTTGGATATGGACTGAAGTGGAATACATTCATGCATAAATTCCACAAATCCAGCCATGCATTTACATTTTTATAATGTTTACATATACATACACATATATATATATTCAAATATTTTCTGGATCTTAAGGCATAGCAAGTGTTTATTTTAAAGAACTTTGTTTTGTGGACCATTAGAACCAATCTTATTTGGTAGCATAATTGAATATTATATCACCTTCTAATAACTCTGACGCCTGTCTTGCTTTTTGTTTTTTTAACAAGAGAGATACAACACAATGACTAAAAAAAGAAATGCTTCCCAAACTACTTAAGTATCTTAGAACAATTTTAAGTAAATATGGTTTATTAAGCTACTAAACATCCAGCCAGGTAGGTATATGTCCCCTTCTACTTACATTCCTAACTGGAAAGGGCTTTTGTTAGTGTTACCCTTTGAGTGATTCTCAGGGCTGGGGGTAGGGTGAGGTAAGTGAGGCGTTCATTTCAGGTGCAAAATTTGAGGAGGCATCAAAAAACTCAATAATCAAGAAAAATAATGTTTCTAATACAACATTTTTAAAAAATCAAAATTAATGCAAAAAAATATGATGATCAAAATAACAAAACTTTAAATAAAGACAGAATGTGACCCTGCACAACTCTGCCTCATTTCCTTCACCCTAGACCTAGCACTGTTCAGTCCCCTGCTTTGGAGGGAAGAGTGAATGGTCTGTGGGTGGATTGGAGACAAGGAATCAAGTGGTGTGCTCTTCCTTCAGAGTTGAGCAACCTGCTCTGTTCCTCTATGCTGTGAGCATCACCTGGTTAGGCCCCCATTGTGGGAGGTCTTGCAGCTGGCCAGAGCTGCCATTGTCTCTGAAGTACAATCATATGTCTTTCAACAACAGGGACACTTTCTGAGGAGTGCATCATTAGGTGATTTTGTTGTTGTGCAAATGTAAATAAACCTCAATGTACTTACAGAAACCTGGTTGTATAGCCTACTATGTATCTAGGCTATATGGGATAGCCTATTGCTCCTAGGCTACCAAGCTGTATAGCATGTTACTGTACTGAATTCTCTAGGCGATTGTAACATAATGGGAAGAATTATGTATATAAGCATATCTAAACATAGAAAAGGTACAGTAAAAATATGGTATAAAAGATAAAAATTTGTGTGCCTATATAGGACATTTACCATGAACGGAGTTTGCAGGACTGGAAGTTGCTCTGGGTCAATGTTAGTGTGAAACTGACCCAGTTGTCCCATAGAGCTGATGTTTATGGTTTCCTTGACTAAACATAGAAACGGATCCACCCAGTTTTAAAACTTGAGAAAATTATATTTGTTTTATCTGAGTTCCTTTCTCTGGAAAACAACCATCAGACCTCTCAGATAGTAGCAAGGAGTTGAAACTTACAAAATCACTTCATTTAGACAATGAGATGTCAGACCCCTCACCCCCATCATGATTGCCTAACTGACCACCTGCTTTCCATTGACCAGTTCCTCTTCCTTATCCCTCCCTAATTCCTGTTTTCCCACACATGATTACATTTCTTCCCTGCTATATAACCCCTAATTTTACTGGTCCAGAGAGATGGATTTGTGACTGACCTTCCATCTCCTTGGCTGTAGCACTTAATTAAAGTCTTCTTCCTTGGCAATATCCATTGTCTCAGCGATTGGCTTTCTGTGCAGTGAGCAGCAGGACCTAGACCGCACCCCTGATGTTTTGGTAACAAATGACTGGTGAGTTAATGTGAAGGCCTAGGACATTACTGTACACTACTGTAGACTTTATAAACATTGTACACCTAGGCTAAACTAAGTTTATTTTAAAATATTTTTCTTTCTTTAATAATAAATTAACCCTAGCTTACTATAACTTTTTTATTTTATAAACTTTTTTATTTTTTAAATTTTTTTATTCTTTTGTCAAAGCACTTAATTTAAAACACAAACACATTGTACAGCTGTACAAAATTTTATTTCCATATATCCTTATTGTATAAACTTTTTTCCATTTAAAAAATTGTATTTTTTTCAACGTTTTTGTTAAAAACTAAGACACAAACACGCACATTAGCCTTGGCCAACACAGGGTCAGGATCATCAATATTATTGTCTTCCACATCCATATCTTGTCCCACTGGAAGGTCTTCAGGAACAATAGCATACATGGAGCTGTTATCTCCTATGACAACAATGCCTTCTGGAATACCTCCTGAAGGATCTGCCTGAGGCTGTTTCATAGCTAACACTTAAAAAAAATAACTAGAAAGAGTATACTCTAAAATACCAATAACAAATATGTGTAATAAATACATAAACCAATAACATAGTCATTTATTATCCTTACCAAGTATTATGGACTGCATGTAATTGTATGTGTTATATATACCTTTATAAGATTGGCAAGGTAGTAGGTTTATTTACACCAATATCAGCACAAACACGTGAGCAATGCATTGCACTATGACTTTATGATGGCTACAATGTCAAAAGCAATGGAAAATTTTCAGCTCCATTAGAATCTCATGGGACCAATGGTATACACACTGTCTGTCATTGACTGAAACATTATTATGTGGCACATGACTGTATTAGCAAGCCCACCTTGTTTAGATACCAAGCATCAGGTTCCCCAACAGTCTTGGTGAAAACAGTGATATTTTCCTCTCCAACTGCTTAACTTTTGTGGATGTGTATGTCTCTTGATAGATTCTGAATTCAGGCAGAGAAAAAGGGTAGTTCGTGCTGAATCCTCTAATATCCATTCATGTAATACTGGAACTCCTGCACATTCTTGTAGTCATCATAACAAATAGTCTTATGTTATACAGATGTTGTGCATCAGTCACTCTTTCCTATGTGTTTTAGGATGATAGTGGTAGGGCCATTCAAATACCTGTATCTTAAGTTCACCAGAAATAAACTAAAAATATTCTTTATTTCCTCTGGGTTTGCTTCTGCTTCATTCTATAGAGAATACTTGAAAGAAGAACTAGGCATATTTTAGTTAGATCCTAAATGATCTTAGGCCTACTTCTCATGACCTTCAGAGAGAGCCCATCACTGCCACCAATTATCACTAGTTGTTGACTTCCTAAACATAACACAATATGAATTGCATCAAACTCTGTCTTCAGTTGGCTTGTAGTCTAAAATAGGCCAAACCAAATCATATAGGCTGCATGGAAAATGGAAAATGTATTGAATAATTAGTTAAGGGCACAGAAATATCTTCTTAATAAAGAAAATGAATTCTATTGCTACATGTCCTGATCTGAGTCTTTATTTCACAAGGTAGAAATAAGACGGGGACCCATAATAGTGGCTTTCCCAGAGAAGAGGGATATGGTACAACAATAGTATTATGCAGTAAGAACAATTAAATGTGCACAAAATAATAAGCTATGTTTTTCAAAATTTTGATGCCTGAAGAGAAGAGGAAAAGGGCAGAATTGGAGTGCACTTGACAGAGAGGAGAGAGAATGACCTGAGACCAGGTAGGTGGGAGATAGGAAGATACTGTCAGAAAACATATACCAGGCTCTAGAAGTTATTGGCAAAAAGGGACATAACTTCCTTTATCCATAGCCAGCCACCTGCTTTCACATGTACCCTTCAACTCCCACACAACCTTCATCACTTGCTTGCTAATGCCTGGAATTCCTTTATCTGCAAGTGAAGGTATTTATAAAAAGTCAGATGAAGAATTGTTAAATTCAAGTACGTATTGACACCACAAATGGAACTCAATCGCAATAAAATGTAGGCAGTTAATCCATCATTAAACTCCTCATTCTAATGAGGCAAAGACTGGAATATGAAGATGAAGATATGCATGCACTGGTTACATCGGTACCTAGCACAGCATCAGGAATTAGCATGTGCTAGATAAATATTTGTTGCATGAAGAAGTCAAGGAAGGAATGGAAATGGGGCAAGATAGAGAGAGGGTTGATGGGGGGTGCTGTGAAAAAGCAGGGAAGCAAGAGAGTAAAAGTGTGTGCGTGGACACGGATGAAAGGAGAATGGCTGGCCCATCGTGACAGGGATTTTTCCAGGTGCTTTGTATTTTTCTATGAATTTTTACAACAGTCATCTATGTAAACTATTAAAGAATAAGTTCAGTTTCTCATAGCAGAAAATCCAACAGACAGCAGCTTAAACAAATAGGGGATTATTTTCCTCTCCATCTGCCTGACTTTTGTGGATATGTGTGTCTCTCAATAGATTCTGAATTCAGGTAAGGCAAAAGCAATCAATCATTGGTGCTGAATCCTCTAAAATCCATGCACATAATACTAGGACTTCTACACATCCTTGTAGTCATCATAACAAATAGTCTTATGTTATACAGATGTGTGCATCAGTCACTCTTTCCTATGTGTTCAAGGTAACAAGGTCTATGCAGGCAGGTGAAGACTGGTGTTAGTTTAGTGGCTCAACAAGGCTGGCAACTTTATGAGTCTGCATTATAGCATAGCAGCTTCAGTTTCCTACCTAAGGTCCATATTCAGAGGGAAAAAATGAAGAAAAAGGGAGAACCAGTGTGTCTTTCTACCTTCTCAGGAAAGCAAGTCTTCAAGAATCCTCATCAGATTTCCACTTGGAACTCATTGGTTAGAAATGTATCACCTTGTCCACTTTTCAGCAAAAGGATTCAGGAAAACAAATCCTTTTTCTGGTCAGCTTGACATTCTGAATGAAATCTAGGTTTTGTTAGTAATGAAAAAAAAAGGATGAATAGATTTTTAGGAGGCAATAGTTTTCTAATGCAATGATAGAAAATTACCACAAATGTAGCAACTCAAAACAACATAATAGAAAAGACAGCCTTCCCAAATACAACACACACTTACTATATCCCAGTTTCTGTGAGTGTGGAGCTTGGGGATGGCTTAGCTGGGTCCTCTGCTCAGGATCTGAGAAGGCTACAATCAAGTGTCAGCTGAGCTGTGTTCCTTTCCAGAGTTGAAGTCCTCTTCCAAGCTCACGTGGTCATTGGCAGAATTCATTTCCATGCTGCTGTATCACCAGTGCCCTCAGGTCCTATGAGCTGCCCACAGTATCCTTCCATGTCCCCCTCTCTCTTCACACCATTCACATCACAGCAGCTTGCTTTAAGGTCAGTAGCAGAGCCTCTCTCTCTTTCCATCTGTCTCTCTCTCTCCTCTCTTTCTGTCTCTCTCATTCTCATCTGCTGATATGGTTTGATTGTGTCTCTACCCAAATCTCATCTTGAATTGTGGCTCCCATAATTCCCACGTGTTGTGAGAGGAAGCCAGTGGGAGATAATTGAATCATGGGGGCAGTTTCCCCCATACTGTTCTCATAGTAGTGAGTAAATCTCACGAGATCTGATGCTTTTATATAAAGAGTTTCCCCTTTTGCTTGGCTCTCATTTTCTCTGTTTGCCTGCCACCATGTAAAATGTGGCTTTGCTCCTCCTTGCATTCCCCCATGATTGTGGGCCTCCTCAGCCATGTGGAACTGTGAGTCAATTAAATCTCTTTTCTTTATAAATTACCCAGACTCTGCTATGTCTTTATCAGCAGTGTGGAAATGAACTAATACATATGCTAAGATGAAGTCTCATATAACAAAACATAATCATGGGAGTGACAACCCATCACCTTTACAGCATAACGTCATCTAATCAAGGGGGTGACATCTCATAGCCTTTGCCATATTCCTTTGTTTAGAAACATGTTGACATGTTAGGAGAGGGGATCATACAAGGGCGTGAATCACTAACTAGTATTCCAAGGGGTTCATCCTAAGGTGTGTCTGCCACAGCAATAACAATGTAATAGAGAAACCAAAAGGAGATTCATTGAAGCTTGGAAGCCCACTTAGGTCACACAAGTAAAGAGGCAATCCCAGGCAATACTGTCTGGAAACTCCAGATGTCCGACTAGGTGAGCATTTTCTAAAATATCTTGTATAGACCTCACTTTTACAAGATAATATCTGGTGAATTTTGAAATAAACAGTTTTGGAAAGCTAGAATAACTAAAGTTAAACAGATTTCTTTAATTAAAAACTTTTTATCACTTTTATTGTAAATCTCATAGGAATGAAAGCCTTCCCAAATTAATCTGATGCTGGAACACTTTTGTTCATAAAACAATAATAAGAATAGCTAAAAACCATAAAGAACATTCTATGCCACAGGCATTATTCCAAACACAGTCATAAGTCAATAATACTGAAGGGGCTGCCAGAGGCTGTGCTTGTGTGTGCTTGTGTGCGTGTGCACATGTGCTGATATGTGTGACTCCAGGACAATATATGGCAATATATGGATGGTGCAGCTTCTCTTTCTCCTCCCTCCAAATCCCACACTTCCAATCTCCCACCAATACCTGCAGCAAAGGGGCCTAGAAGAGATAGTGGTAAAAGGATGAGAAGGATGAACTTGAAAAGGAGAAAAAAGACACAATTCCTCACATCTTCACACACATGAAACATCATTTCAACAACCACTAAATGGATCAGATCCAGATCTCCAATTCCAGGTCTAGTTCTTTGCCAGTTTCTGTTGTGGCAATGTGTATTAAAGAAAAAGAACGGCTAATTTGCTAATCACACATTCTGTAACAAGATCCATTCATATCTAAAACTTTTATCTGGTAGTAAAGGGATAGACCAGAAGCTGCATCTTTTATAGTCTTCTCCCTGAAGTTACCAAGATTGCTTTATATTTTTATTTTGTTACTATCTCCCACTTTCTTCCTGAGTTCCTTTGGTTGGTTATCCATTCTCTGAGATTTGTTTTCTTAAAAGAAGGATCGAGGATGATGTTAGCTGGCAGCCAGGAAGTGGGTGTCACCGCCACAAAAGGTCAGTGGAGGGCTACAGCCAGCATCATGGAAAGGGGCCTCTTAGCAAGGAAACATGGCCGTGCATTTCTCCAAGACCATGTGACAACCAAGAATCATCTAGAGCTGGACAAGAGGAAATATTCCAGGAATGGCTTTGTGGTTGGCTGGACATTTGCACAAAGTCCTAAGAGAATTTTTAAGGGACCTGCCCAAACTCTGCCTGTCTATGTGAAAACTTTATTGCATTCTTTGTTTCTTCATTTTCTACATTAAAACTGACGTCAAAATGAAACATAATTGGGCAGTTAGCAGCATTGCAAAAGCAATGAACTGAGATGTAACCCATTCATAAATAAAACCTATTACTTAATAGTTTACATTCATACAAGTATTTTTAGTTTTTTAAAATAACCAGGGAAATTCTCAGAAAATGTCAAGAGAAAACCTCAAAAGAAAGCCTCTCACAGACATGCAGGAGTCTGATAACAGTTTACAATATTAATCTGACCTATTTTTTTTTTACTTGTTACAACATGGGCTTGCTCTAGATCATACCGTCTTTAATTGGTGCATTTGCTTTGCACTGGACTGTTTGCCTTTCTTCAGTTAACGAAGGAATTTTCCTGCATGAAATGATAAAAACAAAGGTCAGATATCTGGGGCCAGAGTGTCAGCAGGAGCCCATGTTCTGGACTGTAAGGGGTAAATTACCACTGGTCACAATGAAAAAGAGAGAGAGAGAGAGAGTAATTGGGTCTTGGTTTTCTGTTGTCCTGCAGGAAGATAATTGTGTTCTTCACATGTCCATTTCCACTTAAGGAAAAGGTAAAACACATAGCAGATTACAGTTTTCCAGCACTCCGAATTACCCTTCTTTATCTCCATTTTAAAAGCGAAAGTCTTTTTCTATAACCGGTTAATTCCTGAGCTTCTGTCATATCTTCTTCCTCATTATGGAAGGATTTCTTCCCAGCACATGTTTATGTATTTTGAGGACTAACTAGTATTTCGAACTTCAGTATTCTTGCTTCTCTTTACTGCACACTAATGAGAATTATTCTTGAATAACATTGTGGATTAATTATGGCTCCAGAGAGCAAGATTCCATTCAAGTTCAAGATAGATAGGTTAATTCTAATTAGCATAAAGGTTAGAGATTGAATTTGAAAAGCTACTGTAATAAGCCATGAAACAACCAGGAAAACCACAGATTTTCTCCATGGGTAGTGATGTATTGTGTTTGTTTATTTGTTAACACAAGCCGTAGTTTAGGAAGGGGCTGGATCATCAGACAGCAATGAGACCTGGAAAGGATGTGGATAGCTGGACAGGGGCAGGGAGAAGAGAGTGCATTAATAGGAATTAACAGAAAATATAATGTGTAATCAATCCCTCAGCTCAGGAGGCAGCAATCTTTTCCTGTCAAAAGCCAGAGAGCAAATATTTTAGGCTGTGTGGACTACATACAATCTCTGTAGCCAATTGTTCTTTGTTCGCTTGTTTTTCTTAGAATGCTTTAAAAGACAAAAGCTATTTTTAATTTTTAGACTGAACACAAACAAGACACATGCCAGACTGGGCCAATGAACTGTAGTTTGTGAACCCTGTTTTAGTCCATTTACACACAGCCATTAAAATTGAACCTTAAAAAAAAAGTTTCAGAACTAAAGATTTCTAGTTGTTTAAAAATAGCTCAATCAAGTCATGGGTCAAATATGAGAAAACCTTTGGATTATTAAAATATAATCCAAGGTGGGCCAGCTGCAGTGGCTCATGCCTGTAATCCCAGCACTTTGAGAGGCCAAGGTGGGCAGATTACTTGAGGTCAAGAGTTTAAGACCAGCCTAGCCAACATGGTGAAACCCCGTCTCTACTAAAAATATAAAAATTGGCTGAATGTGGTGCTGGGGGCCTGTAATCCCAGCTACTTGGGAGGCTGAGGCAGAAGAATTGCTTGAACCCAGGAAGCGGAGGTTGCAGTGAACTGAGATCACACCACTGCACTACAGCCTGGGTGACAGAGCCAGACTCCATCTAAAAATGAAAATAAAATAATAATAATAGTAATCCAAGGTGTTAAGTCAAAGAGACAGATTTATTTGTCAGTTTTTGTTTTTTTCCCCACCCCCCCAAAAAAAATTAAACTTAGGTGATTGTAGTGTCTAATTAAAGTTTTAGACTTCAAAAATAGAAAATTTACTCTTCTTTATTTATGTAAAATCCGTGAGATATATCATAAGAGACCATAGCTGCCTAATATAGTCAAGGACTGCCAGTTATATATTTCTCATAAATGCCAGGATAACATTAATTCTTGGTTTGGCTATAAGAAAGGGGGAAGAGGATGAGAAAAACTAAGACAATATAATAACAACCAATAACCGATATAATTAACAAGCATAAAGACTAATAATTACCATTTAACTGAACAGATGAGCTTTTAAAAAGCACAATCGAAGGTCAAAACTTTCTTTCTCATCACAAAAATGTAATCAAACAAAGACTACTTAATTATTTAAGATGAGTCTTATAAAGGCTAGGACCTCCTCCATGGTAGGAGATGAGGTCACTGACCCAGGGATTGTAGAATGAACTTTCTCTGAAATTCCCTTGCATTGCTTTAATGTTAGGGGGAAATACTTTTATCCTATCCCCATCTTAAACACCAAATTCCTTTAAAGTCTTTATGTGAATCTTGAATTCTCCCCTGCAATAGATTCTCACCATTTTCTTATCAAAGAATGGCCAATTCATTAAATTTCAATGAATGCTATTAAAATTTCAATTGGATGGCCCATGCCTACCTTACAGTTTCATCAACTCCTAATGCCACACACCCTTGAGGTCACACCTTTTCCACGTTGACTTGCAGGGAGCCAGCTGCAAGGGGCTGAAGAATTTCCACTGCCAAAATATACCCCTCTGCCCCAGTGACTGAGTGTTCACCTTTACAAACTCCCAGCTCTTAGCTAAGGCTTCTGGTTAGGACAAAATGGAGGACAAAATCCAGACCATGGGACCAGGAAAAATTCTTTACATGACTATGTGTAGTTTTCCAAAACATACCTATGTCACAATTTGCATCAATTAGAGAATATTTTATATGTACCAGAAAACTGCTACTGAAAAGACAGAAACTAGAAATCCTTGGGCAACATTATCGTTTTAACACTGATTTTAATCTATCTGCTTTGCTTACAACACTAAATTACTATTAAATCAAGTTTAGCCGAAAGCTCCTTACCTATTTTAACTTTGACCTAAAAATTTATCTGTACATAGTGAACTGCAACCTAACTGGACGTGTTAACAGACTGTAACCTATTCTTGTACCAATCACAGAGTTTTGGCCAATCACAGGCAGCTGACTGATTAAATCATGTTCCAATAAGGGAAAACCCAAGCTGTAGCCAATCCAGCAGTTTCTGTACCTCATTTCCATTTATTGTCCATATATACAACTTGACCATGTGGCAGCCCCAGAGCCCTCTTAGCCCATTCTGGTTCAAGGGACTGCCCAATACGTGAATTGTTCTTTGGTCTATTACACTCTGTTAAGTTTAATTTGTCTAAGGTTTTTCTTTTAACATAATATACTACAACAATGAGAGGAATGCTACATTACTCCCACTTTACAGCTGAGAGAACTGAGTCTCAGAAAGGCTAAGTAACTTTCCCACAATACCAGGGCTGGTAAGTAGAGAACAGTGTGAACCCAGGTTGTTTGGCTCCACAGCCTGTGCTCTTCAACCCTCTGCTCTTGATAATATTATTCAGACACAAAACTACGTTAAAATCAAAATATTTATGAGTAATTTAGCAACTTCTTACAGTTACATTGCTTTATGCTGAAATTAACAATACCTCTCTTTAATAACCCCATCACTGATTACCATTATAATGTAAGCTGGCATATTATAAAGAGGAAAGAAAAAGAGTACTTCTCGCTCTTAGCTTCCTATGGATCACTGATGTCTGGTAGAATCTAATGCACCACTTCATTAGTTTGTACTTAATAGTAAATTGTTTGGGCCCTACAGAGCCCCTAGTGGTCTTACCAGCCACCTTTTGAGGTTCCATTTGTTAATATTCAGCTGCTTCTTCTCATTAATATGGAAACATGCAGTGATTTCAGCTTATTTCCAAATTTTGTCTTGATACCAAGTGGTCTTTTCTCTGGGTATGGGTCTTTGGGTAGCCACTGGAAGGGTTTTGTCTGAACTCTGAAATGTCTTGTAGCAACACAGACATTCCTTAGAAACTGAACTATCTCGTAACCCTGATAACAAGCAAAAGTAAAAATTATCAGGTAATTTGACAATGCAACTATGAATCACCATGATCTGCTCTTCATTCCCCATGAAAACTTGCTCTGACATAGTTCTTCCCTTCCTCCAATACAAAAAGCATGTGACTCTCTTGGACTCTGGCTATAGAAAAAATGTTTGGCTAATATGTTTCATGCTATCCTAGGTTTTTTTCCCTTATAATTAACTCTCAGATGGACTTTGTCAGAGTTGTCCTCACCTCGTTCAGCAGTCATTTTTTCTTACTGTATGAGTGCGATGAAGTTAACATGTTGCCCCGCTGTGATTATCTCAGCTTTCCAAACAAAAAGATTCACTCCGCAACTATCAAGATGGGCAGAAAGGCAATTTGAGCTTCCTGCTTCTGCATGCTTCGTATCTGTGAACTTTTCCATCCAAAGTTCACGGGGTTCAGGGGTAAAGGTACAACTCCAGTATGCATCATTTCTGGTGTGCAGATACCAGACATGTAAGCAACCCTTAAAACAAAAGGATATGTGATTTTGATGAAAATATTTTTATTTTTTAGGAGTGTGAGAAACTGTCTGGGCTTAGAGAAACTCTGTCAGTCTTGGATTGAGCACCTATTCTCCTTCATATAGTTATAAGAAATAACATTACAGTGTCCAATTCTTTCAGTTTCAAATCATAGTACACAAAAGCATATAATACAACTTGCCATTTAACCACTTATTACTGAAAAGTGATAGTGTACAGTTAATTGTCCACACAAATGAAGCAGAATACTCTTATAATTATTTATATTTATCAAAAGATCATGCTGTAGTATTGCCTTAGTTTTATGAGTGAGTTGCCTCTATTTCTACATTTCATTTTATATTAGACCAAAGGAAATTTCTAGCCCAACTCTTTAACCACCACCCTAATCCCACCCCTTTAACACCATCCTTGTGCCATTCCTTTACTCCCATTTTACAGCTTATGTCCTTTCCCTTAGTTCCTATAAAGTGTTCACATACAGTTTTACATTTGAATGTCACACTGAATAGTATGGATTGAATTGTGTCCCCCCAAAAATTCATATGTGAAAGCCCTAACCCCCAGTGCCTCAGAGTCTGATTGTATTTGGTATTTGGAGATGGAGTCTAGAAAGAGGTAACTAAATTAAAATGAAGTCATTAGGGTGGGTCATAATGCCGTATGACAGGACCTTGTAATAAGAGATTAGGACACAGACCACACTTGAGAGGGATGACCATGTGAGGACACAGTTAGAAGGTGGCTATCTTCAAGCCAAGGAGAGAGGCCTCGGGAAAAAAACAAACTGCTGGCAGGGCGTGGTGGCTCACACCTGTAATCCCAGCACTTTGGGAGGCCGAGGCAGGAAGATCATGAGGTCAGGAGTTCAAGACCAGCCTGGCCAACAGAGAGAAACTCTGTCTCTACTAAAAAAAAAAAAAAATTAGCCGAGCGTGGTGACATGCGCCTGTAATCCTAGCTACTCACGAGTCTGAGGCAGGAAAATTGCTTGAACCTGGGAGGGAGAGGTTGCGGTGAGCTGAGATCATGCCACTGGACTCCAACCCGGGTGACAGAGTGAGACTCTGAAAAAACAAAAACAAAAACCTGCCAATGCATTGATTTTGAACTTCTAGCCTCCAGAATTGTGAGAATATAAATTTCTGTTGTTTAAATCAGCCAATGTGTGGTATTTTGTTATGACAGCCCTAGGAAACTAATACACTAGATAAATTACAAAGATTTCAATATGGACAGGCAGACCAGACATGTGCATAACAGTCAGAGGTTCCAAAAAAGAAGAGTTTCTAAAATCAAGATTCTAGTCAAGTTATTTATTTCCTGCTGGTAAATTGCAACAATTACAAAATAGAGACATCGAGATTGTGTTGTGAGGATTAATGAGATCACATTGGCTAAGTGCTCCTTTAGCGATAACTACATAATTTACCACCTGGGTACATGATTTTTAAAAACCCAGTTTTCTTTCATGTGCAATGTATAGTCAGTAATGCCAGCAGCCTTCATTAATCTTCTTTCTTTTTTTTTTTTTTATTAACTAATGCCGTTATAGGAGGGGTTATGAACCAAGGCTAAAAATAAGAAATCTTTAAAAAAATGAAGAAAAGGCAGATAACTAAGAAGGCAAAAAAGAAATTGATTTCTATCATTTCTACTCAATACATTAACCTTGTAGCCAAATTCCACCAAATTCATTTGTCAGTCTACGTAACAAAACAGAATGAGAAAAGAATTCTGAAGAAGATCAAATTGGAACAAGATCTACTGGATGGACATCTCTTTGAACTTCAGTTTCTCCATCTGCAGAAGTGATGACAAAATGCTCCATCTCCATCTGCAAAATGCAATGACAAGCTTCCTTCTAATAATTACAGTCTAAGTAATTCAGACCTACACTCCTATTGAGAACAAACAGTCAGACAAAATATTTAAAATGATAGTAATATTTTTTTCTTAAAAGCATCAAAGAGATAATAAGATACTGAGGAATTATTGGGTGAAAATCTGGAAGATGAGATCCTAGAGAGTAAGGCCAGGACTCGAAGCTACTTTTGCTCCGAAGTCATCTTCTGATTTATTAAAAATAAAACTGTGGCAAAACTGAGCTGAGTTTTTGGCAGACTTATAGGCTAGAAAGTGAAAATTTTAATCCCAAGGTGTATCAAAGCTGGGGACTCTGATAAACTATCCTCAGTGTATTAGTCAGCTCAGACTGCCATAACCAAATATCACAGACTGGGAGGCTTAAATAACAGAAATTTATTTCTTACAGTTCTCAGGGGTGGTAGTCCAAGATCAAGGTCCTGACAGGATTTAGTTTCTGTTAAGGGCCCTCTTTCTTGCTTGTATATGGTTGTCTTCTTGCTGTGTTTTCACATGGCAAAGAGAGAGAGAGCTCTTTCTGATAGGATTAGGGGCACTAATCCTATCAGATTGGTGTCCCACCCTTATGACCTTAATTACATCCTTACTCCAAATACAGTCACAGTGAGGGTTAGGGCTTCAACTTATGAATTGATGGGGAAGGAGAGGGGAGACATAATTCAGTCCGTAGCATCCAGTTAACCTGAAACCTCATAGCCTCTGGGCAAGGAAGCTTGGAATTTACCCAGCTCTCCCACAGATCTGCAGTGTTCCAGGTGGTCCAGAGAACATCAGGCCTTGAGCTGGAATCAAGAGATTCTCAGAGGCTCCTGGGAGCACTGCATGTCTGGATCAATGGTGGGTCAACAAGTGTTCCTTCACAATACAGACTTTATATTTAATACACACTTTCATATGTGTGTTATATTTCACTTACTGAAGGCTTCTTGATATAGTGATAATGCCTGCCTCTCAGGCTTATTATTGGAATTTAATGACGATATCAAGGATTCAGTGTAGTGTCTGATGTTTGCTCAGTAAGTCTTCATGTCCTTTTCCTTGTCTCCATTTCCTCTTTCAATTTTGCATGGTTTCTTCTCCCCACTGACCTCTTCTCCCTGTAGTACTCAACCTCCTCTCTTAGCTGTTTCACCATCACGTGATGAATCACTCTTGAGTCATGTCACATAGGAAATAGCGTAAGGAAGGGGCAAAGGGAGGTCATAACAATATCACAGCCACCTGAGGACATGAGTTCCAAAACTTTTCTTAAAATAGTAAATTTGAAAATTTTGTTATAATGTTTGCAAAGCCATCTATTTTAAATACTTCCATTAATAGATGTTGAGCAGATTATATGTGACTTGCCAGGTGCTGGAGAGAGTGGAGAAGAATCCTAAGAATGATTTCTGCCCCCTTATAGCTAGAGACAATAAGTGAAAACACATTCAGCCTTAGAGAAATGAGGGGACTCCGAGAAGACTGTGTGAGGGAAGTACCTTAAATGGGAATTAAGACTATGTGAGGGAAGGACCTTAAATGGGAATTAAGAATGGAAGCCACTACAAGTGCCAAGGAAAGAACAGGGAGGATGCTGCCCATGAGAACAAGGGATGTAATGCAGAGGATGGGAGCAGAGGAAATGCTGGCTGGAAAATAACGGTAAGCACATGAATTGAGTGCCAACTGTGTGCTGTGTACTTTTCTACACGTTACAGATGGCCTCCTGCTTTGTATGCCTCGAAAAGCCTTATCAAGGAAGCATTAGCATCATTTCACAGATTATATTGAGACTTAAAATGGCCATACAAGAGCCTGTAGTAGTAAAGCTAGAATTTAATGCCAAGCCTGTATGACATTAAAGCCTGTGTTCTTAACCACTACCCTAGACCACATCTCATTAGGATCTTATCATGGAAAGTCTGTCAAGGAAGGCAAATGTGGGCTATAGGCAACAGCCAAATGGGAGCCATGCATTATGGATTCTTGAGGAAGAAAATGAAATGCTAACAGCATTTCTCTGATCTTGACACTGGGGGGAAATAGAATTTGTTCGTGACTGTGTTTGTTGGACCAAATAGAAGATTGTGAGCTCTATCCAGGATCTGATATGCTTTGGTTTTCAACCAAGGGGTTGGCCATGAAAACAAAGAGCAATGGTTGAATCTAAAAATGAGTTTAAAGGAAGAAAATAAGGAAATGTTGACATTGGCTAGACAGATGAAGGAGAAAAAAAAAGTCAAAGGGAATCTCAGAGGCAGACCAAAAAAATGTAATATTGATAAGCAGACAATAGACAGGGCAAGCAACCTCTATGAGGAGAACGAGAGCTTGGGTTTTAATGTGTTCAGTTTGAGATGATTATAGGATATCTGAGGATAGGTTATCATAAGCATTGAGAAAACCTTGGATAAGAGATCATAGTTAGATGCTGGTGAAGCAGTTAGGCATGAGAAGCCTCTGGTGTAGGTAGGATAACTGTTGGTTCTTTGTAAAGCCTCAGAAGGTGCTTATAGGAAAGAGACAGCAAAAGTACAAAATGGTAAATGATGAGAAAATTCCACCTAGCTGCTTCTTTACTGAAATGGCTCTTCTTTTCATGCTTTCCCCTGTAAGGCACTAACTGCTAGGCATGGATGTCATAATACTACCTCCACTTCCTAATTTCTGCCCATTTGTTTGTATAGCTATGTTTATACCTTTAATCCTGCTCTACTTCATGCCATCTCAAATAATAAGGACAATAAAGATTGGAATCTATCCACTTCAGCTTATACAGCACTGATTGGGGTGATATACATTTATACCATGTTATTTCGAGGTAAACATGAGATTAAACTCAATTACATTGAAGATTAAATTCCATTAAGTCAGCCTTTCCAATGAAACAGACTTCACAATTCCTTTGCATGGCCTTTGTTACATTACTTTGGATAAAAGCTGAGATGCTATTTAAAAAAAAAAAAAGCAAAAACCCAAAATCCAAAGATTCAACAACATGGAATTTTATTTTTCACTCACATGCTTGTTCAAAAGGAGCAGTTACAGTCTGGTGAGATAGCTCTGACATCCTCAAATTATGGCTTCCATCTTAGGGACTAAGGTCGCAGTGCCAGCAATTGGGATATGGAGGGCAGGTGTAGCTTCCTTTTTTGAGAAGGGATACAGAATATACACTCACCACTTCTGCTCACACTTTACTGATCAGGACTTAGTTATGTGACTCAGGGCCAGCTCAAGGAAGGCTGGGAAATACAGCTTCTAGCTGGATGGCATGTGGCCAGCTAAAGTTGAAGGGGAGCTGGAAGATCAAGGTTAATTACTAAAAAGAAGTTCAGAAAAATCAGCAGATTCTACCACATCTGGATTCAGATTCTCTCCTCACCCTGCTGCTCCTTATACAGTACAACTTTTCTTCTTCAGGTAGCAAATTAACTGTTAAAGCAGCAAGTCCACTTTATAGTGTTGTTTTCAAATGTAACATGTTGCTATTTAAAAAGAGCTAAAAGCAGAGCAACTAGGCTTGAAATTAGGAAGTAAGCTGTCAGAATATGCATCTGACCCTCCCCTCTCCCTGTCCCCATCTCACTTTGTGGGAACCCCTTGATTTTGAGAAATAAAATTTGGAAATTGCTCTCACAGTTTTTATTATAAAAAAAGAATATGCTATGCTTTCTAGGCAGTCAAACGTAATTAGTGAAAATCATTCTCTCCTACTTAAATAATGAAAAGACCTTTTCAAATCCTGGTTTACATTCATCCTGTCAGCAAAGGGCACACCCATGGATATGAGTTCAGAGCCATCTCCCAGCCTGAGAGGGCTTCTGGCTTTGCAGAACACCCTATGAAGCATGAATTAATCACCACGTTGATGCAAAGAGGAGGCTATTTCTGCAATTTCCCCCACAAATCTAATCTTGACAAATGGAATAATGTTACATCTCATTAGCTAATAAACTGTCTGGATTGGAGTTACATGTAAGGACAGGAATGATATCAAATTAATGCCTGATACTCTTGGAAACAACTTTTCTTTTTCATTCAAGAATAGAGGGGGATGCTGTAAGTTTGATTGGATTTAATTTAAAAAAAGAATAGAGAGGAAAAAAATAAAACAATTCCCAATAGAAAAGTCAATAGAGCTCAAACAAGCAAACAAAAAAAACTAAGAAATATTCATTTCAGCCACTAATTCTATAGCCTCAATTACTGAAATCTAAGAAAACATGGCAAATACCTTGACTGCGTGGGGTTATGTCTCTGGTTATTTCAAGTCATCTGAGCCAAAACAAGGCCATGAAGTTTGGGGTTTTCTGATTTCAACAAGTAATTTTTGTGTTGTTACCACTTGGAGCTTATATTTTATTCTAGATATGTAACATAATGGAATTAATCATTTTGATTATAGATAGTTTTCAAAATATTTAATTGCTTCTTTTTAAGGAATCATGCCATAGTTTCTAATTTATTCCACTATTGCCTGATAAAACATTTCCAGTGAGGAAATCTCTTCTTGAAATGTCCAGTATGTAATATAAATCACTTTGCTTCAGATTGTGAATGTGGGAGTAAGTTGTATTCATCTACTAGTTAATAAAACTCCTAGACTGAGTTCAAAATGGGTTATGTCAATGCTTATCAAGGGAGTTCTTTGCAGAATGACCTCATTACCTGAATTAACAATATACAAGAGCTTTATTACAATGTGACTTCGTAATGGCCTAAGAGCATTTTTTATAGATTATTAATAGTGTCTTTATACAATTACCTGTTTGCAAATAGAAAACTCAAAATATTGATGCGCTTTAAATATATTTGTGCCCCATCAAAAAGTGGGCAAAGGATATGAACAGACACTTCTCAAAAGAAGACATTTATGTAGCCAACAGACACATGAAAAAATGCTCATCATCACTGGCCATCAGAGAAATGCAAATCAAAACCACAATGAGATACCATCTCACACCAGTTAGAATGGTGATCATTAAAAAGTCAGGAAACAACAGGTGCTGGAGAGGATGTGGAGAAATAGGAACACTTTTACACTGTTGGTGGGACTGTAAACTAGTTCAACCATTGTGGAAGACAGTGTGGCGATTGCTCAAGGATCTAGAAATAGAAATACCATTTGACCCAGCCATCCCATTACTGGGTATATACCCAAAGGATTATAAATAATGCTGCTATAAAGACACAAGCACACGTATGCTTATTGCGGCACTATTCACAATAGTGAAGACTTGGAACCAACCCAAATGTCCATCAGTGATAGACTGGATTAAGCAAATGTGGCACATATACACCATGGAATACTATGCAGCCATAAAAAAGGATGAGTTCATGTCCTTTGTAGGGACATGGATGAAGCTGGAAACCATCATTCTCAGCAAACTATCACAAGGACAGAAAACCAAACACTGCATGTTCTCACTCATAGGTGGGAATTGAATAATGACAACACTTGGACACAGGAAGGGGAACATCACACACTGGGGCCTGTTGTGGGGTGGGGGGAGGGGGGAGAGAGAGCATTAGGAGAGGTACCTAATGTAAATGGAGTTAATGGGTGCAGCACACCAACATGGCACATGTATACATATGTAACAAACCTGCACATTGTGAACATGTATCCTAGAACTTAAAGTATAATAAAAAAGTAAATAAATAAATAAATAAGTAAAAATAAATATATTTGTGAGGCCAGGCATGGTGGCTGACACATGTAATCCCACCACTTTGGGAGGCTGAGGTGGGTGGATCACTTGAGGTCAGGAGTTCGAGACCAGCCTGGACAACATAACAAAATCCTATCTCTAGTAAAAATGCAAAAATTGGCCAGGTGTGATGGTGCGCAACTGTAATCTCAGCTACTCGGAAGGCTGAAGTAGGAGAATAGCTTGAACCAGGAGCCAGAGGTTGCAGTGAGCCGAGATCATGCCACTGCACTCCAGCCTGGGCATCTGTCTCAAAATACATATGAGAATAAAGTTTTTCTGTATTTATGAGGGCTCTTATTTCTTACATTTAGGGACCAAATTAAAATGAAACACGTTAGAGTATCTACCACTTATATTTTGTTTCAATTTCAATTGTTTTAATTTGCACAGAACTTCATGCCAAAACTTATTCAAGAAAATATTAGGGTTTCAGATATTGCTTTAAATGATTTCTATCAAACAATATTTAGATGAACAAAATACTGTTTTGCAAGTCCCAGTCCCCGGAGAGCCATGAGTAACCTACTTGTATTCAGGAGAGAGAACTATGGAAACAATTCTGCCTACAAGAATGCAACGTGTTATTTTTCTAACAATTCATATCCTGATCAAACCAGCAATTAAACTATCTAAGCACCACAGAGATAAAATCAGATTAAAATCAAATTATGGCACCTGGTCAACTACTTCTCCAAATAAAAACAAGAAGAGAGTCAATAATTCCTTTTTAAAGATGCCAGATGCTTCAACTCTTAAGATAAATATAAATAGCATTTAACAAGTTCTAGCTCACAGAGGCAGTACCTTCTCTAGTGTATCCTACAGCCCTCACAACAAACATTCTTTAGCCTGTGTATTTCTTTCTTGGTTTGTTTTTTTCAAGTGTGTGCATGTGTATGTGCACGCACGCACATAATAAGTGTTTTGAAGTTTATCCCTGTATGAAATCACAGCCTATTATTACAGTAAAATACCCTAAGCTACAAGAGGACAGGGGTAATGTCTTTCTTATGCACCTCAAACCCCCAGTGCTTGGCACAAAGCAGATGCTAAGTATTTTTTAATAAATTAGTGTATTAATAAACTATTGACAGGATTTTTACTCTCACATTCTCTTTCACTCTGTATAAAAACTGCTTTTTTCAAGGTTACCCGTAACCTCCATTGCTAAATACAGCTGTCAATTCTCAGTCCTCATCATATTTGACTCATCTACTGATTTGACAAGGTTAATTACTGCCTCTTCTTTGATGGTCTACTTCTTACCTCATTGTTCACTCTTTTCAAGCTCTTTTGCTGTTTCATTTTCCCCCTGAGCTTTTAATGTCAGGGGTCCTCAGGATTTGAGTGGTGGCGTTATTTTCTTTTTTCTTCAATGACTTCACTCAATCTCATGGCTTTAAGTGACATCACTAACTTCACATGTATACCTGCAGCCTAGACATCATTCCTGAATTCTAGATTATCCAGTACTTACTGACATCCCTACTTGGATATCCAATAGTCATCTCAAACTTAACACTTCCAAACTTGAATTCCTACTTTCTCCCCATGCACAAACCCCTTTCTGGTCCAAAGACATTCCATTTGCATTTCTCTCCGTATCACTTGGTGGTTTTCTATCCTCTAGATGCTCAGGTAGTTGCTATTCCTACCACCAGCACAACTGGAGGTACCACCAGATGCGGGACAAATGGCTTCTCCCTTCCTTGAATTTATATTGTCCCATCACGTTTTTCCATTGGCAGATCCTATCCGGAAACCAATTGACAAAAGAATCAGAGAATAGTAGTTTGCAAGCTTCCAGCTCCTTGGTAAAGAGGAGAGTTTAGAATGGGTGAGTGGAGCCAAACACCTGCAGCCATTATCCGCTGTAGCCTTCTAATTCATCTCTCTATTTCCACCCTTACCCCTAGTCTATCTCAACACTGCACTCAGAAGCATTTTTTTCTTGTAGGAATTTTTATATATATATATATATATATATATATATATATATATATATATATATATATATATATATACTTTAAGTTCCAGGGTACATGTGCACAACGTGCAGGTTTGATACATAGGTATACATGTGCCAGCTGGTTTGCTGCACTCATCAACTCATCATTTACATTAGGTATTTCTCCTAATGCTATCCCTCCCCCAGCCCCCCACCCCACAACAGGCCCTGATGTGTGATGTTCCCTGCCCTGTGTCCAAGTGATCTCATTGTTCAATTCCCACCTATGAGTGAGAACACATGATGTTTGGTTTTCTGTCCTTGTGATAGTTTGCTGAGAATGATGGTTTCCAGCTTCATCCATGTCCCTACAAAAGACATGAACTCATCCTTTTTTATGGCTGCATAGTATTCCATGGTGTATATGTGCCACATTTGCTTAATCCAGTCTATCACTGATGGACATTTGGGTTGGTTCCAAGTCTTCGCTATTGTGAATAGTGCCGCAATAAACATGCGTGTGCATGTGTCTTTATAGTAGCATGATTTATAATCCTTTGGGTATATACCCAGTAATGGGATGGCTGGGTCAAATGGTAATTCTAGTTCTAGATCCTTGAGGAATTGCCACACTGTCTTCCACAATGGTTGAACTAATTTACACTCCCACCAACAGTGTAAACGTGTTCCTATTTCTCCACATCCACTCAGAGGCATTTTTTAAATGCAAATCAGATTGTGTCACTCCTCTGCTAAAATAAAATAAAATAAACCTCACTTGCTCTTCATTTTATATTTTACTGAGTTAAAGACAATGAACTTACTGTTGTCTGTAAACGATATGTGATCTGCCTCCTGTGATCTTTCTTTCTCTCTGCATTGTTAGCTCTACACTAGCAGCTATAGGAGCCTCCTTGCTGTTCCTGGAAAACAGGCACAATCCCTTTTGCCCTTGACACTTGTTCGGAAACCCTAAAACATTCTCCCTAGGTGGCCATTTGCATAACTCCCTTACCACTAAGTCTTTGCTCAATTGTTATTTTGCTAGTTAGGCCTATTTTAAATTATAATCCTCTGCACCTCCAACATTTTCAATACCCCTTTCTATTACTTTGTTGTTGCTTTTAGAAATTAGCATGTGTTTTATTTTTTTATTAGCCATTACATAATACATATACAAACAGAAAGATTAGAAGTGAATACTAAACAGCTTAAGCTCTAAGAAAATCAGACTTACATGAAAAGGCAATCCCAGAAATATACAACTTTAGTAATATTACATTATATGTTTTAGTTTTACAAATCATTTTCATGTACACTATAGCTTATTTAATTTCTTTATTGCCTGTTGACCTTTAACTCTAATGACTTTTTCCATAATACTATTTTTATGAGGCCACTGTGTAATTATTATTTAGTTTTGTGATATGTAAATTCATTCAATAATACTTCAATAGGCCAGACACAGTGGCTCACACCTCTAATCCCAGCACTTTGGAAGGCCGAGGGGGGCGGATCACAAGGTCAGGAGATAGAGACCATCCTGGCTAACACAGTGAAAACCCATCTATACTAAAAATATAAAAAATTAGCCGGGCGTGGTGGTGGGTGCCTGTAGTCCCAGCTACTCGGGAAGCTGAGACAGGAGAATGGCGTGAACCTGGGAGGCAGAGCTTGCAGTGAGCCGAGATCGTGCCACTGCACTCCAGCCTGGGCAACAGTGCGAGACTCCTTCTCAAAATAATAACAATAATAATAAATAATAATAATAATATTTCAATAGTTTCTCATTCATCACTGTTTAAATAATGTCTTTATTTTTAATCATTTTTAAAGTATATAATACATTACTATTAATTATACTTACTGTATTGTACAATAGATCTCTAGAACATATTTGTCCTATTTAACTGAAACTTTAAACCCTTTTACCAACATCTACCCCAGGCCCAAACCACCCCCCAGCTCCTGGCAACCACCATTTTACTCTGCTTCTATGAGTTTGACTTTCTTAGATTCCACATCTGTGTGTGTATGTGTGTATATTAAATTTTCTTTATTAATTCACCCTTTAATGGACATTTAGGTTGATTCCATATCTTAGCTATTGTGAATATTGCTGTAACAAACATGGCAGTGCAGATACCTCTTCAATATAATGATTTCATTTTTTTGATATGTACCCAAAAGCAGATCATATAATAGTTCAATTTTTAATTTTTGAGAAACATCCATACTGCTTCCATACTGGCTGTACTAATTTACATTCCCACCAACAGTGTACAAGTGTTCCCTTTTCTCCACATCCTCTCCAACACCAGTTATTCATATTTTTGGTAGTAGCCATTCTAACAGTTGTGAGGTGATAGACCATTGTGGTTTTAATTTGCATTTCTCTAATGATTAATGATATTGAGCATTAAAAATATATCTGTTTGTCATTTGTGTGTATCTTTTGAGAAATTTCTATTCAGACCATTTGTCTATTTTTTAAATTGGAGGTTATTTTCTTGCTGTTGAGTTGTTTGAGCTTTTCATATAACTTATTAGACATATATTTTAAAAATATTTTCTCCCATTCCATAGGTTGGCACTTCACTCTGTTGATTATTTCCTTTGCTACACAGAAACTTTTCAGTTTGAAGCAATTCCATTTATCTATTTTTGTTTTTGTTATCTGTGCTTTGGGAGTCATACTCAAAATTTATTACCCAGCCCAATATCAAAAAGCTTTTTTTTCTGTATTTTTTCTAGTAGTTTTACAATTTCATATCTTATGTTTAAGTCTTTAATTCATTTTGAGTGATTTTTGTATGAGTGGTAAGACAAGGGTTCAATTTCTTTCTCCTGAATGTGAATATCCAATTTTCCTAACATAATTTATTGAAGAGATTGTCCTTTCCACCTTGTGTATTCTTGGCACTTTTGTCTCAGATCACTTAACTATAAATGTTTGGATTTATTTCTCTGCACAACAAAGCTCTCTGTTATGTTCCATTGGAATATATGCCTGTTTTTATGCCAGTACTATACTGTTTTGATTATTATATTTAATCTATTTGGGGATCTTTTTAGTTCATGGACCTGAATGTTCATTTTCCTCTCCAGATCTTGGAAGTTCTCTGCCATTATTTCTTTAAATAAACTTTCTTCTGCTTTCTCTACACCTTCTGGAAATCCCATAATGTGTATGTTGGTTCACTTGCTGTTGCTTCGTAATTCCTATACGCTTTCTTCACTATTTTTAATTATTTTTTCTTCTCTAACGGTAATTTCAAATGACCTGTGTTTGAGTTCTCATTATTTTCTTCTGTGTAATTGAATCTGCTGTGGAAGCTCTCAATAGAATGGTTTAGTTAAGTCATTATATCCTTAGCTCTAGACTATCTATTTGGTTCTTTTTATGGTTTCTATCTCTTTGTTGAACTTCTCAGTTTCTTCATGTGTTATTTTCCAGATCGTATTTAGTTGTCTGTGTTCTCTTGTAGCTTACTGAACTTCTTTAAGATTATTATTTTCAATTCTTTCTCAGGTGGTTTGCAAATCTCTATTTCTCTACGGTCGGTTACTGATGGTTTATTTTGTTTCTTTGATAGTGTCAAGTTTCCCTGATTGCTCATGATCCTTGTGGCCATATGTTGGTGTCTATGCATTTGAAGAAGTAGCCATCTATTCCAGTCCTTATAGATTGGCTTCATCAGGGAAAACCCTTAACAGTCAGCTGGCTGAGATTCTGTGTGCCCTCTGACAGTATCTGTGAGAGATCTTGCTGCTCAAGTCCTCAGGCAGGCTGGCCTGGTGACTAGGTCAGCAGCTGGGCAGGCTTGGTGCCTGAGTCCACAGAAGCCAGCCTGGAACCTGATTTTGAAACACTGCGCCTGGATCCTGGGTACATGGGGGCTGGCCTTGTGCCAGGATCCACTAAGGTAGACATGTTGATTGGGTCTATGGGAGCAGGCCAGGAGCCTGGGTCTATTGGGTGGGCCTAGGGCTTATATTCATGAGGGCCAAGCTAGTGCTGGTGTAAGCTTTAAGCTTGATTCCACAAGGACTTGCCTGGCACTGAGATGGGCCTGGCACCTGGATTCTCAGGAACCAGCCAGGAGCCTGAGTCCTTGGGAGCAGGCTTGGGTCTTGGGACCATGAGTGCCAGCCTGGATCCTGGGTCTACTGAGGCGATCCTGGGTCTACTGAGGCAGTCCTGGAAATCTCAGGCACCAGACTATACATTGGAAGGGTTGGACCCTGGATCCACTAAAGCATGTTTGGACTCTGGGTTCACTGCCACCTAGCACCGTGGGGACCAGCCTGGAGCCTGAAACCTGCCTGTTTCGTTTTTGTTTTGTTATGTTTTGTTTTGTTTAACATAGCTCATTTCATCTTCTAACCCACAGAAAAAAAAAATTTAATGCTTAGTTTCTCATGGGTTTTTTTGTTTCTCTTTCTTTTTTTTTTTTTTTTTTTTTTAGATGAAGTCTTGCTCTGTCACCCAGGCTGGACCACAGTGGTGAGATCTCAGCTCACTGCAACCTCTGCCTTCCAGGTTCAAGCGATTCTCCTGCCTCAGCCTTCCAAGGAGCTGGGATTACAGGTGCATGCCACCATACCCAGCTAATTTTTGTAATTTTAGTAGATACGGGGTTTCCCCATGTTGGCCAGGCTGGTCTCAAACTCCTGACCTCAAGTGATCCACCAGTCTTGTCTTCCCAAAGTGCTGAGATTACAGGCTTTAGCCACCACACCTGGCCTATTTCATGGTGTTTTTTCAATGATATCCTCCAGCATATTTTTCCACAAAGGCAAAAATTCTTGTTTGTTCAGTGACATTTCAGGAGCCTACGCCAGTGTTATAGCAGTTAAAAATCAATTTCCCACATGCTTAACCTAATGGTCCTCAGGAAAGGTCTATTCATAACCAAGCAATTGGTTTTCATGAATGATAAACATAACAAGTCAAGTAACTCTTTTATTGCATTTCTGGCAAATAGCTTCCTAGGAGGAAAAATAGAGAATTGGTATTATCATGCAATGGTAGAGAGGCTGCAAAGTGACAGAATCAAGCATTTTACTAAAGATCTCTTTTATCTGCAAATAACAAAAATTCAATCAAATTGGCTTAAGCCATAAGTCGATTTATTGCATGCATTAACTGAAAAATTCAGGAATAGTTCTGGAAACGGTGTAACTGGATTCAGATACTCTAGTGGTGATAACAGAAATCAGTGTCTCTTCTCAACATGACTTTTTCTTCTGTGATGGCTTTAATCTCTGATACGTTCTCCCCAGCTGCTGCCAAATCTGGCCTCCGGCAAGGACAGGTTACCTTCTGCCCACAAGGACCATGATGGAAAAAAAAAAATGCCTCTATCCCAGTGGTTCCAACAAAATGCCTTGCCTGACTGTCACTGGCCTGGATGAGTCCATGGCCTCCCTGAACTATTCATTCAGTCTTCACACATCCTGGTTTGGGTCATGCCTTGTTCATCAGGTCAGGGACTGGGGTGACTCTCACTCAAACCAAGATAAATGGCTTCATAAGGAAAAGTCAAAGCCTTTTACCAAAAGAAAGAAGGGGCTGTGGGCTGCCATTGCAACTATATAATGAAGTGCCTGGAGTTCTGAGGAAAAGTTAACAATATATTCAGAGTTAAGTGATAGGAAATGAGGCTGGAAAATTAGGGTAAAGTTTGATTGCAAAGAGCCTTTTTTTTTTTTTTTTTAATGAGAAAAGCACTGGATAAGGTCTCAGGAGACCTGAGTTCTATTTCCAAATCTTACCAGAACTATCTGTGTGACCTTGCCAAGTAACTTAATATCTCTATAAATATTTCCTCAACTCTGAAATAATAAATTACATTAAAAGAATTTCCATGTTTCCCACCAGCTGCCAGCTGACATTTCCAAGTGGGGCAAGCTAGGTGGTACAGCCGGCTAATGCTTACCTACTGCAGACTCATTTATCATCATATGAGGGAAGGAAGAGGGAAACACCTGCTCCCTTCTCCCTTGTTGCTGGCCAGGGACATTGTTTAGAACCCATACCTGGTGCTGTAAAGGATCCTGGCAGATGCTGAAATTAATTCCAGACAAAGAGCTGGGTTCTTGCCTGTGCTTCCAAAACCTGGTTATGCTTCAGCATTACCTGGAAAGCTCATAAAAATATAGATTCCTGGGCCCACTTTTATGGTATTGAATGGGGCTCATGAATTTATATTTTCAGAATTTTTATTGTCTTTACCTTTTTCCACTTTCCAGTCTTAGATGTGTCTGTTTTCTTTTGATCAATATTATTTAATGATAATCAATAATTTTACATATCTCCATGCTGAGAGATCTTGGTTTGGAAATATGCATCCAGAAAACATAGTACGTATTTTTTGACACTAAAGTATGGGAGGCAAAAGAAACACCACAATCACCAATATATTTGAATGTTTTATGCAAAGAAGTACTCACTTAATGAGAATTATGGTTAATATATACAGCACATGTCATTTTTATTCTGCCAGTTTCAGAGAACTAGTCATAATTCTGCAATTTTCACCTAACATCCAAGTCACAATAAGAATAAAGGTATTCTTCACGTTTTCAGTTACTGATTTTCTTCAAAACAACTCTAGAATCTTAAAAAATATGATAATGGTAAATAACTCAGTATCAATTATGTCTAATACATATGTAGTACATCTGCTTTGTTTGTGATGGATTTTTTTGTTTCTTACTATATTTGATCAAGTTCTTAAATTTATGAATCAATAATCAGCTTTAGTCTTAATTTTTCTCAAAATATTTCTCTTAGATTAGCCAATATTTTAATTTTTAAAAGTTCATTCATTTAGATGTGATCAAATTAGCCACACAGAAAGCCTGGGTTCCAAGGAAATGAAATTTCAACCACAGACATGTTTACCTGAAGTTGTTTTGTCATTCTGACTTCCTTCTTGTCTGTGTGAGCATGTGCTCTGGGATTTGTCAGGAAATAGTTAACTTCTGCATGTTGCATGTTCTTGAGTACGTAGGGAGTTCTGAGAAAGCTGAAGTAAGAAGTAAGCATAATATTTCCTCTCCACAAACGTAAGAAAACAAACAACAGTCACACATACAAAAAAATACACTTAGGATCAACATGAGAACGGCCCTGAAAAAAAATGTTAAGCAAATGATTGCTTCAGGTAAGATGGGAAGTTTCCAAACATCAAATAAATTTCAACTCTACTATAACAAAAACCTGGGGCTGGGCATGGTGGCTCACACCTGTAAAATCCCAGCACTTTGGGAGGCCAAGGTGGCAGGATAGAGACCAGCCTGGGCAATATAGTGAGACCCCATCTCTACAAAAAACTAACAAAAAAAAAATTATCCAGGCATAGTGGCACACATCTGTACTTCCAGCTACTTGTGGGGCTGATGTGGGAGGATCGCTTGAGCCCAGGAAGTTGAGGCTGCTGTGAGCCATGATTGCACCACTGCACTCCAGTCTGGGTGATAGAGCAAGACCCTGTCACAGCAAAAAAAACAAAAAAAAAGAGAGAGAGAGAGAGAAAGAAACGAAAAGGAAAAGAAAAATCTTGAAGAAATATATTTCTCCTTTGATCCTTTGCACTCCAGCATAATGCAGCTGTTTCATTCTTTAATGAGGCATTCTTGCCAGGGCTATCATAAAACAGAACTAATATTTCAAATCACAACATTGTTCATTCATTAATTTTAATCAAATATTTATTTATCTTCTACTATGTGCTAGAAGACTTGGTGCTGGGAGATTCTTAGTATCTTCTATATTAACCAAGATCAACACCAGAACCATTTTTAAAGTCGTTTTTCCAAGACTACATAGTTGTCACAGCCCTCCGAATCAGAGGAGGGCCCAGAAGCACCTCAAGGCCTCTCCTGGTCAAATACATCTCCTACTAGAACCCACATGGATGTGCAGCACTTTCCCACACTCATACAGCACCTCCGCTGTGCCCAACACTGTCCTCATCCTAGCTCTGGAGACAGAGAGGAAAATCAGATTTAGCCTCTTCCTCCAGGATCTCCCATACCAGTGATGGAGATGGACATGTAAAAAATTGTAAGTGTGTGACAGAACCTACAACAGTTGCCGGTGCAGAGTGCCAAGGCATCAGGGAAGGCAGCGAGCCCTATCTCTCGTTGTAGCACAGGAGCTCAGAAGCACGTGAAGAGGAGCATAGAGAGAAACCCTGTGCATGGCAGAGGAAAGTATTAATGCAAATGCAAAAACAAGCATGGCCAGTTTGGGGCAAGTAGCTCTGAATGTTTTGAAGAAAAGTAAATATGAGTTGGGAGAATAAAGAGAGAAGAATGTGAAAGGAAGAGAAGAATGTGGTAAGAATTGAGGCTGGGCCAGATAAGGAGAGGATTTATTTACTTTGAAAAGGCTTTTGCCTATTACCTAAAAGCTAAGGGTACAGTCAGGCTGAATTTTAGAAATTTCCCTCCACTAGCAGTATGGGATACATTAAAGTGAGGAAATCTGAAGTTAAGAAAGAGGGTTAGAAGGCTATTTCTATCCAGACAGACTTGGTAATAAGGTCTTACCAAAGGGGACTACCAATAGGAATAAAGGGGAGATGGGTTTGAGGTTTGAGGTAACCAATTTGAGGAGAAAAATGTAAGGGAGGGAGAAATCACGGATTCCTGGCAGGTTTCCAGTTGGAGGAAACTACATGGATGGTGGCATTTTCACTAAATACAACAGGAAGAAGTAAAGGCATGAGGGATGTAGAGAAAGGGAAGATGCTGAGTTCAGTTTTTTTCATGCTAGGTTGGGGTGCTTATGGAAGCTCTGGAGAGGTGTTTGCTCAGTAGAAGCGTGAGTCTGGACTGAGAAGACAGCTGGGAACTGGAGATGCCGATCTGGGAAGCTTCCACACACAGGTGTCCTTTGAAGATATCGAGAAAATAAGATCAGCTTGGAAAGGTGTCAGTGAGAAAGGAGGTAACCTAAGAACAGAACTCTGAGAAAAACCATCATATAAGGGAGGATCAAGGAAAACCACCCACACAAGGGAATAAACTGGGAGAACTTGAGGGAGAAGTAAGGCCTGAACAACATTCACTAAAAATAGTAACAAGGGATTCATTAGTGACTTCAGTAAGAGGAATTCCAAGGATCATATGAGCAACAGCCAGAGTAGGGTCTAGAATCATGATTTAGCATTTAGGATGCAGTGGCTCACTCCTGTAATCCCAGCACTATGGTAGGCCAAGGCAGAAGAAGACTCGCTTGAGCTCAGGAGTTCAAGACCATCTTGGGAAACACAGCAAAACTCCATCTCTACAAAAAAAAAATATGAAAACTTAGCCAGACATGGTGGAGCATCTGTTGTCTCAGCTACTCGGGAGGCTGAGGTGGGAGGATCGCTTGAGCTCAGGAGTTCAAAGCTGCAGTGAACTAAGATCACACCACTCCACTCCAGCTTGAGTGACAGAGTGAGATCTTGCCTCAAAATAAATAAATAAAGATTTAGGGATGAATTAAGGATGTTGGGGATGAAGAGCAGAGATATGGGCAATGAAGCTAGACCATGAGCGGGAGAGGAGACAATAAACACAATCCACCAGAAGAGGAGACTCAGCCAAGCTGCTTTTATTGCATTGTTTTAAGATGGAAGATGTTTATTTGCAGAGAAGAAAGGAGCATGGAAATGAAGATTGAAAAACACAAATGGGAAGAAATAATGATGAAGTGGGTTCTCTGTGAAGACAGGAGAGAGTGGGCTAAGAGGATATAGCGAAATAGATTGGCCTCAGAGAGAAGGACACTCCCCCTGAGAGAGGAGGGAAAGGCCTTCGGTGAGTGCAAATGCAACTGCATATTTTGGGTGAGGGAGAGGAAGCTGAGGGCCTTCTCCCTGCATCTCTTGCAGGAAGATGCAGAGAATGTTTCACAGAGAACATTGAAACATCTGAGTCATCTTAGAGAAGGGAGCATCTTGAAGGCCGCACTGTTGCAATCCTTCCTTGGGTGATATGAGGAAGGTGAGAGCCTTGTGACCAGAAGCGGGTAATTAAAATTTACAACCCCATGGGCAGGAGTTGCTAAGAGATCCTTCTAATCCATTGAGAACAACACTTTTGTTGTGAGCCTGACTGCGAGGGGCTGAGGTTCGATTCACTGAGAAACATTTGGGGACTGAGGTGGAGTGTGGCAAATTGGTGGGGTCGGGGATAAGAAAGCAAGGCAAAGGAGACAAGTGGAAGCTGCTTCACGGAAAACTTGGGCCCTGGAGGATGTCAGAGTTCCAGGTAGTTACCAAAGATGATTCCTGAGTTAATTAATTATGGGAGGAAAAAAGCTATTGTAGGAACATATTTATCTATGTCATCACCCTGCTTACAGTCCAGCATTGAGAATATTGTGGGTGGGGGAACCCCACCAAGCCAATGGGGCAGGGCCACTCTGCAGAGCCCTGAAGGTGATGATGCCACCACAGTGGGCCTAGAAGGCAGGATGCAGAACCAAAGAGGATTCTTTTCAGGCCTTCAGATCTACTGGAATTTGTTCCATTTGGGTTCATTCTTCCCTTTTTTCCTGGGCATTTCTCAGGATCATGTCCCCAATTCTGTTCCAATCTTACTTTATAGTTTCAAATCCTAATTTCACATTGGAATGACTTCAGAGATTGTTTTTAAAGTACTGATTCCCGGTCCCCATTCCCAGAGATTTTGATTCCATTGATCTGGGATGGGCTTAGACATCAGTAGTAAAATAAAATAATAAAATGAAATAAAATAAATCTCTCACTGGTGATTCTAGTGCACAGCCATGGCTAAGAACCACTACTCTTTAGAGATGTCCTGAGTAATTCTATTCATTTCCATAACTAAGATTACTACATCTACTGTTAGCTTTAGCTTAGCCAGTGTAACAGGGAGAAGGAAATCATGGATAATCACAAATTTACAGGGAGAAAATAGACAAAACATGGTACAAAAGGTTTTAAAACCAATTTATTTAGTAAAAGTTATTTTCAGTGTGTAGGGACATATTTACCACTCTAGAGACATCACTCAAGAGTATAAAAACTTAATGTTTCAGAAAGGTAGCACTGCATATATTATTTAAAGGAAAATCGTTCAAAAGTTTTCAAAGCTGTCTTTATCATATTGCTGTCTTAGAGCTGAGCTCTGCTTGTTTTCATGTATTAGAACAAATACATCACACGATCTGTTTCACTTTGAGAAAAATCCCCTCTTCACCTTTTTAATGGCCCAGCCAACTGTCAGCAGCATGAAGTTCAACTCCATGGGTGAGCTCATGTTTGCCGGTTGACCCCTGAACTTCACTATCACTATCATTTTTCTTTTCTTCACCTCAGAATGTTTTCTTTCCCTAGAGTCTCAGACCTGAGTTCACATAGTCAAAATATTCACTCATTTTTTTTTTTAAGAAACAACTTTCTGGCCTCCAAAAGTGTGATTTGCAATTGAGCTCACACCAACAGAAAGGTACATCTTCCCTGTCAATATTGTAGCCTCATGTCCAATTGGTAAGAAGAAAGGCTCCTGGCCAGGCGCGGTGGCTCACCCCTGTAATCCCAGCACTTTGGGAGGCTGAAGTGGGTGGATCTCTTGCGGCCAGTAGTTCAAGACCAGCGTGGCCAATATGGTGAAACCCCGTCTCTACTAAAAATACAAAAATTTGCCAGGCATGGTGGTGCATGCCTGTAATCCCAACTACTCAGGAGGCAGAGGTTGCTGTGAGCCAAGATCACGACACTGCACTCCAGCCTGGGCAACAGAGCAAGACTCTGTCTCAAAAAAAGAGAGGCTCCCAAGTTGTAGTAGCCACTATATACTCTGTTGGTTATTACAACTGAGATTGTAAATATCTTCTAAAATCCTGCCTCATAGGAATTTTACTCTTCCAAAAAATAGACTGTTTGATGTTTTTAAACCATGTTCAATTCACAGCATACAAAAAAGTACATGCTGAGCACTGTGTATGTTTAGGGCTCCCAAATCTATAGTTCTATCTTAAGTTCTTTATAATAATGTCAGACTGTCCTACCAAAGGTCTGCTGAAAAATTCACCTAGATATTCCAATAGACTACTCATAAAATATCCAAAAATGAATCAGTCTCCTCCATCATCATATTCCAGGAGTCTGCTCCATCTCCAGGCTCCTTCTTGGTAATTGGCACCATTAGCCTCTTGCTGGCCACCAGGCCAGGCTCTGCCAATGCTTCAGGGCTCTGCACAGGTTTCACCCCTTCTGATATTATTATACTTCCCTGGCACTGTGATGCCTTTCTCATCTCATCTGGAGGAGAGTGAGGGCTGGCGAGAGAAAATCCAAACCACTGTTTGTTATTTTTGAATTGTTGCTATTATTACTACCATTATTATTAGTTTTCAAACAAGTACATTTGTGGAGATCTTCTTAGCATTCTAATATCTTCCTATTGAAAAGAATATAAAATCGAAATTCCTTATCATAACCTACTTGATCCCATAGGATCTGGCCCCTGTGTTTCTTTCTTTCTTTTTTTTTTTTTTTGAGATGGCGTCTCGCTCTGTTGCCCAGGCTGGAGTGCAGTGGCACAATCTCGGCTCACTGCAAGCTCTGCCTCCCAGGCTCACACCATTCTCCTGCCTCAGCCTCCCGAGTAGCTGGGACTACAGGTGCCCACCACCACACCCGGCTAATTTTTTGTATTTTTTTAGTACAGACGGGGTTTCACCTTGTTAGCCAGGATGGTCTCGATCTCCTGACCTCGTGATCCACCTGCCTCGGCCTCCCAAAGTGCTGGGATTACAGGCGTGAGCCACCGCGCCCGGCCTGGCCCCTGTGTTTCTAAGATTATCTTTTGTCCCTTACCAGCTTCCAGCCACAGAGGCCTTCTTACTATTTCTTTCATTCTTTTTTTTTTTTTTTTTTTTGAGTCAGAGTCTTGCTCTGTCACCCAGGCTAGAGTGCCCTGGTGTGATCTTGTCTCACTGCAACCTCTGCCACCTGGGTTCAAGTGATTCTCTTGCCTCAACCTCCCAAGTAGCTGGGATGACAGGAGCCCACCACCATGTCCAGCTAATTTTTGTATTTTTAGTGGAGACAGGTTTCACCATCTTGGCCAGGCTGGTCTTGAACTCCTCATGATCCACCCACCTCAGCCTCCCAAAGTGCTGCCATTACAGGCATGAGCCACTGCGCCCAGTCTCTTTTTTTTTTTTTTGCGACGGAGTCATGCTCTGTCACCCAGGCTAGAGTGCAGTGGCATGATCTCGGCTCACTACAACCTCCACCTCCCAGGTTCAAGCAATTCTCCTGTCTCATCCTCCCAAGTAGCTAGGATTACAGGCGTGTGCCACCACACCCAGCTAATTTTTGTATTTTTAGTAAAGACTGGGTTTTGCGATGTTTGCCAGGCTGATCTCAAACTTCTGATCTCAGGTGATCCACCTGCCTCGGCCTCCCAAAGTGCTGGGAGTACAGGCATGAGCCACCATGCCTGGCCATTCTTGCTTTTTCTTAAACACACCAACCTTTTTCCTGATTCAGAACCTTTCTACTTGTTGTTTCTACTGTACAGAACATTCTACCCCAGTCTTCCTAAGGTTAGCTCCTTCTTGCAGTTCCAGTCAGCTCAAAGGTATGGCTTGGGTAGAAGCAAGGTAAGGGATGAGAAATTACTTAATGGGTACAATGTATACTATTCAGGTAATGACTGCACCAAAAGGCCAGGCTTCACCACTGTGCAATATATACATATAACAAAACCCTGCTTATACCCCTTCAATTTATACAAATTAAAGAAAAGAAAAAGAAAAAATCACAGGAGGCAATATCACAGACTAATACTAATTATATGCAGGAATAGATGGAAATTCTGCTTTAATGTGCCGTATTCACTGCAATTTTGTGTGATACATGGAACCATGCACTGCTAAGGAGAAGCAGCACACTGATACATGTTACATATTGCATATTTTTATTATATATTGCATTATTTTGTATTAGTCGGTATCATTGTGTAGAATCAACAAACCAGCTATTATATCGTTTTGCCTCTGTTTCCAGATTTTATAGGTATATTTAATAGGCTTATGTAATAAATTAATTTGGCAAATGTTTTCTCAGCATCAAAAAAAGATATAGCCTCAAGAAGTCCTTCCTTGTCTATCAACCTAAATATGGTCCGTCTCCCATCACTATCACATCATCCTGCTATACCATCTTTATAATATATATCCTTCTCTGAAATTACTGTGTTTATTAATTTTCCTGATTTTTATCTGTCTTCCCTCACTAAAATGTAAACACCCTGTGAAGAGATTCCTGCCTTTATGCTCACAGCTCTATTCCAGGAGCTAGAATAGTGCTACTGCAGGGTAATGCTCATTTAAAAAAACTAATAAATGCCAAATGTTCACTGGGCATGAGAAGGCATATCCAAAACACTTGTTGGAGGGCAGCGGGAAGCAAACATCAAGAAAAATATCAGTTTTGAGAATACAATGGCCTACTAGAACCCCCACAGGGATGATTTGGAGAAGGTTAGCAGAAAACAGTGAACCAACTAGCAGGACGTCATGGGGACTAAGGAAGAACTAATTTTCAGTAATTGTTTTGAAATCCACCTGATCTGACTCTGAGTGCCTAGGTAGACAGCCATTGCCTCAGGAAGCATGTGCCTGTGTCATGCATTTCATCACTTCATTGCACCATGCCCGGTGTGGTATTTTGACTCTTTAATGTCCATGAATATGCCTTGACTTGAGAAGCACTGTGGTGTGGTGCAAAGTGCGTCTACTATGAGATCAGCAGACTCAAATACTAGGTCCTGAACTAGCTCTGTGATCTTGGGAAAGACCCACACATGCCTAATGGACTAGTCTGTTTCCTGCCCTCCAAACCAACTACCACACAAAGCCAGGCATCATTCCTCTGGGCTAGGATTTTAGAATGCTACTGTTTCCATTTAGTAATCTGACTGCTCTTAGCTTTAGCCTACCCTCCATTCTTGCCATAATGCCCTTTATTAATTGTCTGTCTTCTTTTCTTCTCTAGGTCAGATCTTCTTTAAGGGTTTTGTTCATGCTTACATCACATCGTCAGTACCTCATCCCTACCTACTCTTAACCCCATCCACTACTATTACGCATATGGGAAGAAATACGAAATGTGGCCGGGCGCGGTGGCTCACGCCTGTAATCCCAGCACTTTGGAAGGCCGAGACGGGTGGATCACGAGGTCAAGAGATTGAGATCATCCTGGCCAACGTAGTGAAACTCCGTCTCTACTAAACATACAAAAATTAGCTGGGCATGGTGGCACGTGCCTATAGTCTCAGCTACTCAGGAAGCTGAGACAGGAGAATTGCTTGAACCTTGGAGGTGGAGTTGCAGTGAGCCGAGATCGTGCCACTGCACTCCAGCCTGGCAACAGAGTGCCAGACTGTCTCAAAAAAAAAAAAAAAAAAAAAAGGAAATAAGAAATGTTTGTCAAAACTTTCAGAAAAAAAAAACTGGTAATATAGATCCAGTACTTTAAAAAGAAATATATTCTTTGACCTAATTATTCTTTTAGAACCTTAGCCTTAATAAATAATTCCACATGCAAACAAAGATACACATGCAAAGATGTTCAGTACTGTGTTACATTAATTGCAAAACAAAACAAAAACAACAAAAAACCTATAATGGAACAACATAAATAATCAGGAGGACAAGACTAAGTAATTCATGAAATGTCCAACTATAGAAGCTTCATATGTATGAATATATGATAGAAGGACATTAAGCATACTTCAAAAAATGATGTTTAGTGGAGAGAAAAGTAAAACATACTATTAAACGAAGAAACCACATATTTTAAAAAACCTATATGCATTGTGATCCTAGTTATGCAATACCATAACCCTTATCACCACCGCACCCCACCCCACATACACACACCAGAATAAAAAAGAGCTAAATTTGTTCAGAGCATATTCAATTCAGATAATTTACATCTGTTTACTGGGGGACTGCTCTATGAATCAGAGAGTATTAGCTTTGTTTTACAGTTCAAGAATGTCAAGATTTAAAGAAGCAACTTTACTAAGATTACTGAAATATATTATATTCAGAATATTCTCTGTCATTTTCTATGAGTCTCTCCTTATGTAAAGCCTATACAATCCTAACCCATTGACTCAGGCTTAGCCATGCAGCTTGTTTAGAGTGATGAACAGAAACACATTGTCCACACACATGTGTGGACACATAATATATTGTAAGGGAACAGGGGATTATAAAGGAAATTTGTGCTGAGTTCTCAGTGAGGACAATCTGAAGAAGGGAAGAGGTGATAAAGACACATTAATTTAATCTACCTTATTAAAATCAACATAGTGTGATGAACAGAATCGCATTGTCCACCACGAGCCCCCTTTTCTCTCTCTCCTTTGAGGCCAACAATGCTCTCAACCACAAAAAGAGATAAGCTGCTTCTTCATTTTGGGTTCTGGAATAAAGAAGACACGGAGAAGAGCCATAGCCAACCTAATAAGATGTGTAATATGAGTGAGAAATAAACATTTGGTGTCACCTACTGGGATCTAGCAGCTGTACATCCTAACCTAACCCATGCTGATTAAAAGGGACTAGCAATGGGTGAGGGCAAAATTCTAACCTGGATCTGTTTGGCTCCAATATCCATGATCTGTCCACCATATTAGACTATCTTCTTTCATGTTTTCAATTGTCTTGATAAAATTTACTTTTATGTTGGGAAAGAATATACCGTAAAACAATAGCTTTTGTGAATCAGGAATATATTCTAAATGTAAATTGAAATAAATAGTACTTGCCTCCCTGGTTTCACCTTATGTCTCCTATTATAAGTAATTTTTATGTTTTGAATCTAATACCCTAGAAATTGTCACCCATGCTTTCAGACTGATGCCAAGCTAAATTTTCATTTATTAGATATGCTTTATTAGCTATTAGTCAGAAAACCCATATTCGGGGACATCCTCTGTCCTTTTCCTTTGGAAAGGTTAGTTGAACTGATGGGTGCATGTCACCTCTTATTTGCCAGCCGTTCCAGTGATGGGAAAGTAGGCTTTTTGAAGGCTTTTGGGTTTATGTTTTTATCTTGACAAGGTGCTATTAGGCCACTCCATGAGTGGGGACCTTTCAGTACAGGCATTCTAGATAGCTCAGAGAATATCACAAAGCCTTTATAATCCTCTACTTCGGGACACCCTCCTACTGAGCGTAGCGATTTGATGCCACGGAGACTCAATCTCTTGGCAGCCAGTGCTGGACTTTCTATGGGAATTTACAAAATTCCTGGCAGGCTCGCCTCTGCTATTTTGAAAGCCTAGAAACTGAAAGTTTGTTGCTAACTGCTTACAGGTTATAGCAATAAAATTGGTTGTCACACCTAGCCAAACTCATTAAACCTTGGCTTTGGGGTCCAGTAGCACACACATATATATAACTATACACATGCCACCTTCTTTTCAATATAACCCAAAACACCCAGACTCGCCAGTCTTGAGAACATCTGAGGTAACAATAATTTTTATACCCAATGTTTCTGACTCATCCTCTCATTTTTTCATGTAGGATTTTAGCCTTCTTTAAAATGAACTACCTGCCCCATAGATATATTTGGAGGATAGCCCCAGAAAGGGTTTCACATGGGTTCTAGAACAAGTCTTCAGCCACTAGGCCTAATATAACTTTTCCCAGGCTCATACTGAACAGCCACCATGCCCGTGTGCATACTCTGTGCTCAGCATTACTTCAACGGCCTCTAGAGGACACTACCTTGCTAAAGGTCCTGTCTCCTGATGTACTGAAATTATATATTTGAATCCAAAACCATTGCTGATTGTAAAAAGGAACAAAAGAAACGTGAAGTAATATGGCCCTCGAGACACTGAAACAGAGCTGTGTTCATATCCTCTCTGGCTAATTTGGTTGTTTCCATGTAGGGGCCATTATGAATAAAGCTGCTATGATTATTCTCATAGAAGTCTTTTGATAGAAGTATATCTAAAAGTGGAATGAAATAGTCATAGAGTGTCTTTTTATTAGAAACTGCCAAACGGCTTTCAAAGTGATCTATCATTTTATATTCCTCCAGCAATAAAAATGAAAGTTCCAGTTGCACCATGTACAGGAGGGTATGTAGTGGTATTTTATTATCCTTCTTAGGGGTTCTGGAAAGTCCATCGGCCAATCTAGTCTAGTCCTGTGGCAAACACAACTTATTAGTTCCTGTGTTCAGGTTAAATAACTGAAAGCCCAAGACAGAGTTTCCTTTTCAGAGATCAGAATAAAAGAATTACAATATAAACCTGGAATCTTTCATCCAAATGGAATTTTTCTATGTAGGCTGCTATTGTTGTGCGTGCTTGAACAAAAAGTTATTAATTTTATCTTGATGTTTTTATTACCTGATTGCTCATTTTCAGAATTCCTCATCCTTGAAGGGTACTTTGTGATTTTATATGTCTGTTGGCTCTCTCCTTGTAACCCTTGTAAGTTAGGGAGATAAAAGTGTTGTCATCCTGCCTGGAACTCCGTGGTTGGCAATGGGGGCTTAGCAGAGATACTAGACACAGTAATGATGTTTCCCAGAGGAGGTGCCTAGACATGAAACTCAGTTTTGCTTGAGCTGGAACTATGTTTCAGATCAGCACTAGAATTAGAGCTAAAGATATTTTACACCTGGAGATGTAATCAAGAGCGCTCCCACTGCCCCTCAGCATCCCTCAATTATTTCATGGATGTTGACTAATGAGTACACGGCTGCCATGGGCTATTTACTTCCAGCCTAGAAGTAAATATCAGGTATTTCATAACCAACTCAACTGGGGCCAAAATCAAAAGTTACAAGGCAGTGGGAGTTAAAGAGATAATAACTTCCTGAGAATTTGTTTCATAATTAATTAAACAGATACCACTCCTTCTCCACTGGAAATCTTCATGTACCAGGAAAGCACATCCTAGGTTTTCTTTTACTTCTGCTATTTTCATATTGATTGAATTCAAGCAATGTAATTAGTGCATGATTTTACCAATATTTAATCTAGATTAATCCAGTGTAAGAGATTAACATTTAAATTAAGTATTTGGAAGAAGAGAATTAGGTACATATAATGTAGTTGTTAGATGACTTTAATTAATGGACTGAAAATAACCAATATTATCTCTAAGTCTGATTTTCACTAAATAGATGTGTTCATCTATATACCTGTGTTTATATACAGATGAGCCTCAACTCACAATGGGATTATTCCCTGATAAACCCATTGTAAGTTGCAAATATCGTAAGTTGAAAATGCATTTCATAAACCTACCCTACAACACATCACAGCTTAGCATAACCTATTTTAAATGTGTTCAGAATCCTTACATTAGCCTAAAGTTGGGCATAATCATCTAACACAAAGCCTGTATTACAATAAAGTGTTGAATGTCTTACTCAATTTATTGAGTTCTGTACTGAAAGTGAAAAACAGAATGCTTGTATGGGTACTTGAAGTATTTTTTCTCCTGAATACGTATTGTGTTCACACCATCATAAAGTAAAAACTTGTAAGTTGAACCATTGTAAGTTTGGAATCATCTGTATATATGTGTTTATATGTGTGTGTGTATGCAAGCAAAATTGCAAGTCTTATAGTTAATTAAATCAGAAGGCTTAAAGCTGCCAAATGCCACATAAGCCAGATTGAACCACGTTTGCCCTGCCCAAGTCTGAAGAAACTCGGGACATTTATTCTCCTCTTTGCAATGTCAGACTCTTTATTTATTCATCACACTTTGATGATGTCTGACTCTTTAAAAATAGCTCCTGGTAAAGACTGGGAAATGGTTGATGTCTTGCAATCAACAGGCATTTTTAGAGGGATCTGATCAGTAGCCTAAGATGCTACTACTAGTACTGTTACTGTTGCTTTTTTTCTTCCTTTAGTCACTTTCTTTTCCCAATTTCCTGGCTGTCTGAAACTAACCAAGGGAATTTGCTAAATATACTTGAAGGTATATCCTATTCATAGGATTTCCTAACACATCATAGCTTAGCCTAGCCCATTTTAAATGTGCTCAGAACGCTTACATTAGCCTAAAGTTGGGCACAATCATCTAACACAAAGCGCATATTATAATAAAGTGTTGAATATCTTAATTTATTGAATACTGTACTGAAAGTGAAAAACAGAATGCTTGTACGAGTACTTGAAGTATTTTTTCTCCTAAATATGTAGGTCCTAGAACATTCAAAGGACCTGCGGGTTGATGGTCTACCTGCTCAGTGTTATATGACCTTCTAGAGCATCCATTTTCTCCTCTGAAAATCAAAATTCACATGAACTCCTCTTGGGATAGTTGTGAAAACAAATAGGCTAGTGGATGAGAAAGTCCTTCATTAATTTTAAGGCATGAGAAAAATACTCTTTATTATTCTTTAAAAACAGGAAACTCAAAATGAAGTCAAAATGAGCACCTAGATCAGGGTATTGTTAAAAGTATACATATGAATGTATAAAAAAGATGTGTGTCATTTCTCTTAAAGTGTATATTTTAGGTCAGAGGAGGAAATAAGTCATATTCAAAAAAGAACCATGTCATAATGATGTCTGACAGGAGGCAATACTAATGCAAACAATAAAAGTAGAGAAAAGGAGATCAATTGGAAAAAACTGAGAGAAGAGTGGATAGAGGCAATAACAGACAAATGAAGCACAACTATGCTCATTAAATTTAGCAAAATATCTATTAAAGTATATGATGACCAACTTCACTAAGATACACATTGAAAGTGAAATTTAGAGATTGTAGAAATCAAAGAACTCTGTCAGTTACTTTTTCAGGTATCCTGATGTTTGCAAAGCCTATCCCTATTTTCTACTCTGCCCTTATATTATGGGATCATCCTAAACCTTTGTCCAAAAGCCCTTCTTATGACTGTGCTTCAGGCTGACCATGTGCTAGTTGTTTATCATCTACCTCCAGGCCATTATGTTTGAGGCTCATCTATACTCCAACTATATTTGCCTAAGTTTAATTCACCTTACAAGTGGCCTGGGAATATCTTGGTTTCTTTATCTTCCAACAGCTTGGCAGACCTCAGCTCTGATCTTCAGGACCTATTACTGATAATCAGGGCTTGACCAAATGAAGTGAATTTGGAAGCAACTCTGATAAAGTTCTCTTATTTCTGTCTACGGCAGGAGTTTGTCTACTGTGGATGTATCTCCACTCCCATTTGACAAAACCTGATTTGCAAAAATGAATACATCCTAAACAGACCCTTTTAAAAATGTCTCTTGGATTAACAAATAGATTTAATATAGGATTTCTTTAAATCACTTTTTTACTGCTTTAAAACAAGATCTGATTTACCAATTTTCACGAACACATCTGCCACAAGTAAAGAGTAATATTCCTGCATAAAAGTAACACAGAAAGAGTACCCTTAAAGGCTTAGTCCTGCCTCAACAGCATAACCACAACAACAACAAAAACATTAAATATTAGTCTTAGGCACAAAGAAAAATATGGCCCGATTGTTTTTAAATCATCTTAAGGCTCTATCTAAATATGGGTTCCCCATTACCCAATGTCCTTTGCGCTCTACTTTCTTGGGCTTGACACCTAAATGTATCCAGACTTATTATTTTTTTAAATATCAACGTCCTTTTCTTTCCATAAAGGAAAGGAAAGAAAGTAGTGCTCAGAGAAAGTCATATGCTTGAACATTTATTTTGAGAATCAGATGAAAGCATATGGAGTAAAAGAAGTAGCCCTCAATTATCCATGTTAGTAAAGAGCAAGACTAGTTTTCTTAATTCAAAAATTTTAACAACGTGTTGATTCAGACAACATATTCAATTTTTAAATTAATTCATTCATGATAAACATAGCTTTTAGTATTTTATCAATACCTTTGCCTATTCTCCTTCCTAAATCCCTTTTTTTTCTTTCTTTCTTTTTTTTTTTTTTTGAGTGGGAATTTCACTTTATCGTCCAGGCTGGAGTGCAGTGGAGCAATCTCAGCTCACTGCAACCGCTGCCACCTGAGTTCAAGCGATTCTCCTGCCTCAGCCTCCTGAGTAGTTGGGATTACAGCTGCCACCACTCCCTGCTAAATTTTTTTGTATTTTTAGTAGAAACGGGGTTTCACCATCTTGGCCAGGCTAGTCTTGAACTCCTGACCTCGTGATCCACCCGCCTTGGCCTCCCAAAGTGCTGGGATTACAGGCGTGAGCCACCTTGCCTGGCCTCTCCTTCCTAAATCTCTACATGATCTTTGTTTCCCAAGACCCTAGCACGTATTCTATAGACTTGAAAGAGTTAGATCATACCTCTTCCACTAATCCATTTAATTACCCAACTCACCCCCAAGCAACATGCTAACCAGAAAGACAACATATTTTATTGGTGAGTACCTATGGTAGGTAAAACCGGATCAACCTGATTCTGCTCTGTCAAGGTCCAGGTTCCTGAGTTTCTGTCCTCTGTGATGTTCCACCAGATCAAACAGTATACAGGAGACACTGAAGGACAGGATCAGTGTCTCGTTCTTTTCTCTGTGTCTTCTCTCCCCCATGGTATTTAAATTTATACAAGACTCTCCCAATAAACATCTTTTTAAAAACCCTTCTCTTTTGTCTTGACTCTCTGTCTTATCACTTGAATTTCTTATGCCCATTTCCAAATTTCTCAGAAGTTCAGCCTATCCCCCCACATTGATCACTCTCTGCTTCTTAAAACTCTCCTAACTTAAAAAAAAAAAAAAAAAAACTCTCCTAACTTGGTCTCTATTCTGCCACATCTTCCTGGTTTTTCTTATATTTTGATGAGTCTAGCTCTTACCTGTTTTCTTTGCACAGCCATCCCATATTGCTCAGCTTTATCTTATCAATCCCTATGTTCTCTCTCATTGTAGTTTTATGTACACCTGTAGTTCAAGAACCACATAGTTACTAATGGCTTCCAAGTTCAAATCCTTGGTCCAAACTCCCACTAGAGATGCTGATTTGTACGTTAAACTACAGTCTGACTAAATACACCAGAATAAACAGTAAGACTTCAAATTCAATGTGTCCAAAGCTGAAATCATTAATTTCTCCGTTAAGTTTGTTCCTATTCCTATATTCTCTAGTTTATTATACTGCCATTCAAACAAATATTTCAAGTAGAAACAAGGATCCCATTATTAATGTTACCACCTCCCTCAATCCTTGCATGTAATCAATCAAATCACAGAGTCTTGGTTATTTTACTTCTAAGTAATTATAAAATTTATTCTTCTTATTACCCCAGCTACTGCTGTCATAACTAGGGCTCTCAACTTGAGACACTGCGGCAACCTTCTAAAAAGTCTCACTTAGAACCATTGTATCTTCTGCTAGCCACTAGAGTTATAGCTATAATGTCTATCTCTTTAATAGCTCCCTAACTACTCAGAATAAAGCTCCTAGACAAAGAACATGGCCCCTTGCCCATTTCTATGCCATTAATTTTTGCCATTCAGTCTCATGCCTTTTATTTTTCACCTCTGAATCTCACACTTCGTATTTCAGAAACCTCTAAATGCCTGCAGTTTCTCATACAGCATTCAATTCCTTGCCTTCATTCTTTGCTCACAGCTTGTCTCTCTTCCTATCTCTTCTTGTCTTCTTCTCACCTCTGCCAACACCCCTTACCTGCCTAACTCCTACTCATTCTTTGAGAATCTCCTATATGTTTTTGACATGTAACACCCACCCCCCCGCGCCAGGCTGAGTTAAATATCTGTCCTGCATGACCTCACAGTGCCTTGTGTATCTCTTTCCTGAATACTCATCCTCAGCCTGCAGCATAGTGCCCCACATACTGTTGGTGCTCATGAATATGTGTTGAATGGGTGAGTGTAGAATAGCAGGTTGGCTTCCTGCTGACTGGGCTTTTAGCAATGTATCAGTCTAAGATATGATGTCATTTCTCTCCATCAAGCAGAGGACTGTGACTAATGATTTTTATCACTATTTCCTACTGAGCCTCATGATTTTATTTGAAGTATTATAGATTTGCAGAATTTCAAACACATCCAGATCTACATGTGCTCACAAATTATGTTTGAAAATGAGTATTAAAGTAGTTTCAATTGTGGAAAATTGTGACAAGTTTTCTCCAATAAAAGATGCAATCAAAGATAGCCTTATCATTTTCATGTTCTTCCATTCCAAATTTGTCACTGGAGATGCCAACAAGCCGGACAAAGTTTTACTTTTTTGTCTTGTCTCTATGTCTTCTCAGTAGAGTGGTGCGAGTGATGTGAATAGACAGAAAGTTAGACCCCAAAGAGAAAAAGAGAAAAATCCCCTTCCATAATCAAGAGATAGCATAGTGCATTTTTACACTATTTTAGCATTTTAAACTCTAGAAAAATAGAACACTGCTTCCTGTAACTCACAAGTCAGAGCCTGGGATTTGTCTCACAGGAAACATCTGGGATGCTGCAGGTCAGAGGTGATGAAGGTTACAATGGGTATGTTCCACAGGGAAGGAGTAAGTGTGCGGAAACTGGAAGTTTCAGGGTATAGGAATGTGAATACTTTTTAAGACAATGGCAAAGAAGCACAGACAACGGAAGAACTATGGAAAGAGATCTGAAAAAGAAACCAAGAGGCTTCAAGAGATAAAAACAAAATATGTCAAATAATTACTACTCACTGGATAAAAATGACAGAAAGGGAAAATTTGAGAGGCTGAGCTTTTGATTCAAAAAATGACAGAAGAAATGCAGCAGCATCTGTGGATGAGTAAATCTGACATCCTTTGTTTGAGAGATGGTGGAGAACAAGGAAATATGGGTAAGGGGAAGAATAGTCCTTTTTATCAGCACGTTTTCTAGCTTTATGGACAAGAGACTTTATTGATTGTTTTACCTGTACATGGTTTAAAAAAAAAAAAAAGCTTATGTTAAACATCACTAATTTTCATTTGAACTTTAAAAATAAAATTTCACAACAAATTGATTTAAATATTTTATTCTGGTAAGACACAGTGCATTGTTTCACCTATACTGATTTATTTTATAATTTGCATTAGCATTTGGAGATTTATATTTAGTCTTATCCACTAGGTATATTTCATTCAAAGTACCTTCATGAAACCTAACCTCCAAACTCTCCAGGCTCATGTGTCCCTTCAAATGACAGAAGGGTTCAGACTTGCTCTTTATCTCCCATGCCTTTGCTCCAAAAGCATTAGACTCCTGGCTTAGCCAACAAGATTACCATTTTAAGTAACAGTTTCTAAATGTTCAGGTTCCCATAATGGAATAAAGTTTATACAAGTAGACAATCATAGGTACAGAGTTCATTTTTGTCCCTCTTGGTGAAATGAAGTTATGGAAAAATATATATTTATATTGTCTTCGATTAAGTTGTGTTTGATCTGAGCTTGAAAAGTTATAGAGTTATATAAATATTATATAATATACAGTTATACAATATTTTGCAGTAGCACAATACATATGTAGCGCTCTTACAACAGCTATATATTCAGAATATTTAAACAATATTTTTAAAGTTTAGTATCACAAAATTATTTTATACACTGGAAGCCAAAGCCCCACATAAAACAATGCATAAATCTTTTAGGTCAAACAGGCAAAAAAGGGGGGTGGGGAATGATACTGAGAAGTCAAATATATTACTGCATTTTGGAATATTAAATTCATTTACTTATTAAGCAAATTTTGAGTTTTTTTCTAAACTATAAACATGCCTGTAAATGTGACAAATATAACATCTTATGGTTGCCTGATGCTAACTCTTAACATGAAACATTACTCCAGACTGCTCTCCATGACTTATACTGAAACAGGAGTGAAAGAAGAAAAAGCATCAGCATTTTATATCTTATTTGTCTCAGGGATTTCTGTGTTATTTGGGGTTGTTCACGGGCGGTAATAGCATTAATTTTCGTGTATGGCTCCCCACTATTGTAATGAGAAAGCCCTCGTGTAATATTTCTCCACCCCAGTTGCAATTAAAATGAAGAGGCAAGAAGAGCAAGATGCTCTGCTATATGGCAAAGTGGAATCTGCAGAAATCTCCTAAGCATTTGTGAAGAAAATTACAACCTACACTTTATATTTTCTTTCTTCAACACCTTTTTAGTAGAGACAGAATCTAGTGTCTTGGTACAGTGTGATATGGAATATGTATGAGTTATTTATTGCTGAGTGGCAAATTACTACAAAAACTTACTATCTCACACAGTTTCTGGAAAATCATAGATCTGGGAGCAGCTTAGCTGGGTGATTCTGGCTCAGGAGAGATATCACGGGTTGCAGTCAAGCTAGGGTGACCAACCATCCCAGTTTGTCTATGACAGAGGACCTTCCCAGAAATAGATTTCAGTGCTAAAACTGGGAATGTCTCTGGACAGATGACATAGTTTGTCCTCCTAAATCAAGTATCAGTTGGGGCTACAATCTCTGAAGACTTGACTGGGATTGGAGGACCCACTTCCAAGCTCTCCCAGGTAGCTGCTGGCAGGAGGCTTCAGTTCTTTGCTATGTGTACATCTCCAAGGACAAGCTCACAACATGGCTTCTCTCAGAGACCAATCCAAGAGAAAGAAAAGACATGCCATACTGCCTTACATGGCTAAGTCTCCAAGCCATAAACCAACTCTTCTGCCTTAGTCTATTCACTTAAAAAAAGATGACAAGCCAAACCCACACTTGAAGGTCAGACTATGAGTGCATGAATACTAGAAAAAAAGGATCATTGTGGATATCATGGAAACCAGCTACCATGGTATGGCGTGGCATAGCATGATGTGGTATGGTTTGGTGTGATGTGGTATGGTTACTGATGTAATGTGCTGAAAACACCACAGTAGGTGTCCAAGTGAGACACATTCATTTATTCATTGAACAAGCCTTTGTTATTAATATCATGTTAAGGACTCCTATTTGAGCTTGTATCTGGAGAATAATGACAGCAGAGCAGTCCTTAAAGCAACGGGCAATCTAACAAGTCACTTTCCCAGGAATTTACACAGGAGAAATAAGGCCTAAAAGAATTTCATGTTTAACCTTAAAAGAAAATAAAGAAAAAAATATATACAAAAAGCAAAAAGTAGGTGTCTCATTCATATAGGTGGCCATAATAAAAACAACATATACTGGATAGTTTATAAACAAAAGAAATTTATTGCTTACAGTTCTGGAGGCTGGAAGATTCCATATCAAAGCACCAGCAGATTTGGTGTCTGGCTTGTTCTCTGCTTCACAGATGGCACCTTCTCGATGCATCCTCACATAGAGGAAGGGACAAACAAGTTCCTCAGTCCTCTTTTATAAGGCCAGTAATCCCATTCCTGAGGGCTTACCTTCATGATGTACTCACCACCCAATACCACTGCCTTGGAGATTAGGTTTCAATAAATGAATTTTGGAGGACACAAACATTCAGACCATAGCAGTAGGATAAAGAGACTATCACATCTTGGAGCTTCCTTGGACATTATGTAGATCAAACACTTGCTATAATGCAATGGAATGCACAGGCTTTTGAGTCAAATTGCCTGGGTTCAAATTCCAGCTTTGTGATCTTCCAACTGTGTGACCCTAGTCAAGTTACAGCTATAAAATGATAATAGTAATGACACCTACCTCATGGAGTTGTTGTGAATGTCAAAGAAGTTAATTGTGTAAAGTGTTTAGAATAGTGCCTGGCATGAAATGCGCAGCTATTAGCCTTTATTACTAACTATCATCATTCTTGAAACCATCGTCCCCCACTTCTTCTTCTTCTTCTTTTTTTTATTTTTTATTTATTTTTTTTTTTTTGAGACAGAGTCTCGCTCTGTTGCCCATGCTGGAGTGCTATGGCGTGATCTTGACTCACTGAAATCTCCGCCTCCCAGGTTCAAGTGATTCTCCTGCCTCAGCCTCCCAAATAGCTGGGATTACAACTGTGCACCACCATGCCCAGCTAATTTTTCTATTTTTAGTAGAGATGGGGTTTCACCATGCTGGCCAGCTGGTCTCAAACTCCTGATCTCAGGTGATCCGCCTGCCTTGGCCTCCCAAAGTGCTGGGATCACAGGCATGAGCCACCATGCCCGGCCCCCTACTTCTACACTACTGTACACTCTTAGTTCTCTATCTCTGTTGCATTTCATTTATTCTCTAATCCATTTTTGGCTGCTTTTCTCTTTTCTACTCCTGTGTAACTTAGGATCCTGACCTCAAATTACTTCTCTTTCCACACCTTGCTGGGAAATGGCATCCTCACACACAGCTTCAACCACTGCCTCTCTTCCAAAATCCCATTTGCCTATTTAGACTCCTCTCTTATGAGCTCCAAAAAGGAGCTAGAATCAGCCAGAATTACAAGCAAGAGTAATAGAAACAGAATAGAATTGTAATAGCAATAGTAATAGAATCTTAAGCAATAGTAACACAATAGATCCAAAACTGAGGTCATCATCTTGCATGCTATTTCCTACTCACTGTTTCCCTTTCTCGGCAAATAGTGCTGCTATCTCCCTAGTTGTGAGAGCCAGATTTCTACCCCCCGGAGGCATCTACACTTGTTCCTCTTAGTCACACTCAACATTTAGTCACCCCCATTTTATCTCTTCAGATCTTCTCAGTCACTGTCTGTCCCACTGCCTCCGTCTTCTATTGCTCCAGCAATGCCCCAGAAGAGTCGACATAGCATGAGGAAAAGACATGGGTTTCCAAGCCTAGGGACATCATTTTTTGGTTATATGGCCTCACTAAGCCTCAGAACCCTCTCTGAAAAACAGACAACCTTCAGCACCACCCAGGGGCCTTAGGAACACCCTACTCAAGACTTACAGGACCCTCTATCAGAGTGTTGACATTATCTGACTGTGCCACTGTGCTGTGAGCTTCTTGAGGGTAGAGATTTGCCTCAATGGCTCTATATGCCCAATAACGTGTGGTGCCTGGAGGAGAGAATTCCAAATATATTTATGGAATGGCTGTGATAGGTGGGCCTCAAGCTTCTCTGGCACCCACTGTTGGAATCACCACTTATTGCTCCCTTATTGACTGCATCCCTGAGCTCAAGTATATGGGTGTCCACCAACATGCCCTCATTTGACTACCAGGAATGACTTAACTGGTCATCTGCTGACTATTTTAAGTGAAACTGAACTTTACCAACCACAACCATATACGCATTCAATAGAAGATATTTTCTTTTTTAAATTGACTAGTCAAATTCCCATAAAAATCACTTTAAGTTGATAAGAATGATAACTTTTGGAAAAAAAAATTCTTCAAGGTAGAGAATTGGGGGGTAAATAGTATTCATTACATTTTGTTTTTCTTTTAAAAAAAATACCTCATGCAGTGTTTTTCACTTCAAGCCTGACAGCTGTGATAATGATTTGAATCAAGTTTGAAAGAGAAATAATTATTTTAGCTTGTATAAGTCCTTAAAGTATAATTGGGTTTCATGCTGAGAAAAAAATTATAAGCTGTTTTCAGACCTCTCAGGTCTCAACTACAAACATAACTTATGAGGCCTTTGCACCGCTGCAAAGCAGCTGCCATTCAGGTCTCCAATATCATGGAATAAATAGAAATATTCTGGCTATTGGTAAATATCACACTTATAATATATTGTTTCCATAATCCACAGCCCTGCCAAGGAATCCCAATCCCTTGACACATCTCAGTATTCTGAAATATTCTATGAATTTTGCTGGATGAATCTGTTTATACCAGAGAAAATGCTATTGTTAAATTAATGTTGTTTTTATGTTTGCAGTCTCAGAAGAATTGACATTTGACATCTTATAGAAAATAGTAAAGATAGTTTATACAAAGAACAAGTTTTCATTTGTCCTATATTTGGTGACAGTGGAGAGTTCTGACACAATTTCATCTTCCATCTACTTTGAATTCCCTCCCATAATCACCAAGACATGGCAAATGACATTATCAGTCACGTGATAAATATTTTTAGCATGGACAACCTATTAGTGCTCACATTAATCTGGGTAATTAGAGCCAGTATGAGGTATAGTTAGGCCAGAATCAGAAAAAAAACTAAAATAGAAATAAAGTTTTAAAACTCCTTATCCTAAGAGAGCAAATAAAGTGATATTTGACTGTGAAGCTTGAGAAACTTTTCTAAGATTTTTAAAAATAAGTTTCCTTTTTTCCTAGGCAAGATATTTATTATCATTTCTCTTTATTTTGATAGTCCTTTATTTCTAAACTTGAAGCTTTATTCTTTGTTGCTTTAAAAATTGATAAGATAGTGGGATATCTGATCAATTTAAATGTGGCAAGTGAACAAAAATAATAATACAACTGATTCATGAGGTAACATTTAGATTCTGTAACCATATTAACTGAAGAAAATATAGAAGAAGGCTGTCTCTTTATAACTTTGTTAAAAGACTCTTAAGCACAAGTTTTATCTTTTCATCCTCCCTCTGTCTCCTAGTGTGTAATGCAAAGCCTTATACACAGAGAGAATCCACTAATTAATTATCTAAAGGAGAATCCACTAATTAGTTAGTGAGGATGACCCTTGTCATCATTGTCAGCCAAACATTTTTTTAAATCTTAATAAATATTGTTTTTTGTCTTATCTCTGAATCATCTAAACTCATTTGAAAATTTTTAGTAAATGAAAATAAGCACAAGGAAAAAATACAAAACACGTATAATCTCATTTCTCTAGAAAATTTACTATTGACGTTTAGAGATGGTCCTTATTTCTCTCTAAAAAATTAAAAATAAAATATACTTATGTTTCTATAACCACCTAAAATATTTCATGTTGATACCTTGCTTAGTGAAATCATTATGGAGAAGACAGCTGCAACAACAACGACAAAAACAGCTATTGCTACTCCGTCGTGCCACATATGGAACACTTACACAAGTATGTAATACAAATGAAGAATGAATACATGAATGAATGAAAGTTGGATGGTTGCTTTAATGAAGTAGTTTTGGCAACAATGATGATAACAGTAGTCACTTACTGGCGTACTGGATTTTTTTTTTTTTTTTTAGCTCATTACTAAGCGTCACAGTAACCCAAGAAAGTAGGTTTTATCACATATCTCCATCATTTTAATGGTCTCTGGGAAATTAAAGAACCTACCAACTTTTGGAGCCAGAATTCAAACCCAGATCTAACTGAATCTGAAAGCCTATATCTGTTTTCACCATAACACTGCCTTTCAAATATTGCTGATATATTGAAATGGAGCTTTGTTTAAAGGATATACCCCCACCTGCAGTAAAGGGAATCACATAAAGACAAGATGCCTTCAGAGGTCTGTGCTGCACATCCAGTCACTGAGTGCCCTGGTGTTACAGTACAGCTGCTACCATGCATTTGTGTGGTGGCTGTTTCATACTGGTACCGTCAGGGCCATTGAAATCACAGACACATTCACTCAGAGGAAAATAAGAATGGATTTTCTTTTTCTTTTTGAGAAAGCTTTTTACACTAATCCACTTAATCCCATGGTTGATTTGCCACTGAAATCTGAAGCAGAGCATCTTTTATAGGGTATTTCCTAACTTTGAAAAAAAATTTAAATTAGCCAATAAGATCTCATCTCTTCTTTAACTTTCAAAAAAGAAAAAAGTGTGTGTGAGTTGAATGGGGAGGGGTGAAAGCAGCAGATGGATCCTTTCAGCAAAATGAATATTATTTTACCTCTGAGGAAAAACTACATGTTCTACAAAAACAAAGAAAAATATGAAAATTTGATTACTTATAATAACTAATTTATTTTTTAGTAGGATTTTAGACACATGTCATTATACATTTATTCAAACCCATAGAATGTACAACAGCAAGTAGGAACCCTACTCTGTGGACTTTGGATAATAATGATGTGACAAGGTAGGTTCATAGATTATAACAAATACAGCACTGCTCTGAGCAGGACGTTGATAACCAGGAGGCTGTGCATGTGTGGGGACAGGGGTGTGTGGGAACTCCAGATTTTCTGCTCAATTTTGCATGAATCTTAAACTACCCTAATGAAAAAAAAAGGAGAATTGGCATGACATAAATAAGTATAATTTCTTAATTTGATAAAGAAGTAAAAGATGTTTTTCTTATTCCAGTGGAATAAACAAAAATAGATATATACAGTAATGTACTACTTAATGAATATTTTCTGAAAAATGCATCATTAGATTTTAATCTAATGATCATAAACTTTAGATCATTAAATTTTCATTTAAAAAATTAAAATTTTTTCATCATGTGAACATCATAGAGTGTGCACAAACGTAGCTGGTATAACCAACTACACGCCCAGGCTCTATGGTCACTCTCCTGCTCCTAGGCTATAAACCTCTACAGCATGTTACTGTACTCAATACTGTAGACAATTATAACACAATGGTAAGTACTTATGTGTCAAAATATATCTAGACATAGAAGAGTACAGCAAAATAAGACATAAAAGATTAAAATGCTACACCTGTCTAGGGCACTTACCATGAATCCAGCTTGCAGGACTGGAAGTTGCTCTGGATGAGTCAATGAGTGAGTGGCAAGTGAATGTGAAGGCATCTTGGACATTACTGTACATGACTGCGGTCTTTATAAACACTGTACACTTAGGCTACACTAAATTTATTTTTTTAATATTTTTTCTTTTTTCAATAGTAAATTAATGTCATCTATCTTGCTGTAACATTACTTTACAAACTTTTTTTTTTTTTTTTGAGACGGAGTCTCACTCTGTCACCCAGGCTGAAGTGCAGTGGTGCGATTTCAGCTCACTGCAAGCTCTGCCTCCAGGGTTCAGGCCATTCTCCTGACTCAGCCTCCCAAGTAGCTGGGACTACAGGCACCCGCCACCACTCCCAGCTAATTTTTTGTATTTTTAGTAGAGGTGGGATTTCACCGTGTTAGCCAGGATGTCTCGATCTCCTGACCTTGTGATCCACCCACCTTGGCCTCCCAAAGTGCTGGGGTTACAGGCATGAGCAACTGTGCCTGGCCTGCAAACATTTTAATATTTTAACTTTTTGACTTTTTTGTAATAACACTTAGCTTAAAACACAAACACATTGTACAGCTGTGCAAAAATATTTTCTTTCTTTATATATTTATTCTGTAAGTTCTTTTCTATTTTTAGATTTATTTACTGATTTTTTTACTTTTTAAAAATTTTTTCTTAAAAGCTATGGCACAAACACACATACTAGCTTAGGCCTATATAGAGTGAAGATCATCAATATCACTGTCTTCCACCTTCATATCTTGTCCCACTGGAAGGTCTTCAAGGGTAATAACATGCATAGGGCTATCATCTTCCATGACAACAATGCTTTCTTCTGGAATATCCTTCTGAAGGGCCTGCCCGAGACTGTTTCATAGTTTTTTTTTTGTTTGTTTTTTTTTTAATAAATGGAAGGAGTACACTCTAAAATACTGATAAAACATATTGCAGAGTAAACACATAAACCAGTAACATAGTTGTTTATCATCATTATCAAGTATTATGTACTGCACATATGTGCTATAATTTTATACAACTGGCAATGTAGTAGGTTTGCTTACAGCAGCATCACCACAAACATGTGAGTAATGTGTTCTGCTAAGATGTTACAATAGCCACGATGTCAATAGGTGATTGGAATCATTCATTTCCAATATAATTTTATAGGACCACCATCCTATATGCAGTCTATTGTTGACCAAAGTGTCATTATGGAGTGCATGACTGTGTATACAAAAATCTATGGCCTTGAAATTTACATTATTTATATGAGAAGTTATCTCATTGCCATAGATTTCTGCCTTAGGTTCTCTCCAGTCCTGAATAACATCACTTCCTATCACTGGGCTCAGCCCAATGCAGCATCAGCATCTCCTGGGAACTTGGTAGAAATGCAAATTCTCAGGCACTATCCAGTCCCACAGGAAACTCTGAGACTAGGGCCTGGCAATCTGTGTGTTAATAAGCGTTCTGGGTAATTCTAATGCATGCCAAAATCTGAGGACCATTGTTTAAAAGTACAACACCACTGCATTCTCTTGCCAAATCATTCTTACCCTTAGAGTTGAGAGGGACTGTAGAAAGCCAGCTCTCTCATTTCACAAGCATGGAACCACATTTCACGAATCTCAGAGTTCAATCATCTGTGGAAATGGAAAAACAATACCTACTTCAGAAGACTGCTGTGACATTGACTAGTGAGTTCATATAAAATACTGAGAGCCTGGCATATAGACACCCAAGAAGTACTAGCTATCATCATTATCATTGTCACCACGGTGTTTATTGCTACCATTATAATAACCTAGCTTTTTGAAATGGTTCAAGAATATAATTCATAAACTACTTCAGGACAACTTTTTTGTTAACCGCTCTTAAAGTCTTTCTTATGGGAAAGTATTTGTACTTGTCACATTGATATTTACCACACACAGGTTCTCATTGACTAACACAATAGGACGACTAATAATGACATCTTCTCAGCAGGTGTGGAGCATGAGACCGATACTGATGCACCAGCCTCCCTGGATGAGATGCTGAGAGCAGGTGAATAATGGCAGACCTTGTAAACAGGCCCTGAATTATTGGGGAACAGAGAAGTGGATGACAAACAAGCTAAGGAAAATGTTGAAAAGACACTGAAGAAATAGACTGTGCAGAAAAACAAATTTAAGTGTGTGGGCTAGCTGTGGACACCCAAACAGAATGGTTTCTACAACTGAAGGAATAATGAAGAAATGAAGGAATGCCAATCGGGGATGAAAGCATGCATGGCAGAGATTAAAGATGGTCCCTTAACTTCAGTACCTGTAAAAAGTGGGGACATTTAGTGATTTGTTTTAGTCAATGCCAAAACGGCCTTATCAAAATGGTCTCATCAAAATGGCCATGACAAAACAGTATGGACCCAAGTAGGACAGAGTAAGGAAAAGCTTAACCTAGAACAACCACAATGTCCAGTGCAGTTGCCTGGACTCAAGGTCTAGATCAGATTGATATAAGCCATTTCTGTGCTCAATACTCTTCCCAAGGTTTCCCTGCCTTTCTGGTAGACCTATGTTCTCATGGTCCTTATCGAAATTAATGTAGTTTATAGAATACTAATAATGGCTAACACTTGTGTGTATTTTTCTCTGAACCCGGCACTGTCCTCAGAGCTTTAAAGATAACTGACTTAATATTGATAATAGCCTTATAAGAGATAGATATTACTATTAAAGGAAACTGGAGCACAAAGAAGAAAATAACTCCCAAGATAACAGAGCTGATAAGGGTTAGAACTGAGATTCAAGTGCAGGCAGTTTGGCCTCAGAGCCCAAGTTCTTGTTCACTGAGCTTTGCTGACTGAATGTTGTTCCATCATATATGTGCTATTTCTATTCTGCACCTTATGAACCCCAAGGTGAAGTAAGTGAAATAGCCCATTCCTTTGATTTATTTTTTTAAAACAAAAAAAATTATCACACAAGGTGTAGTAAACTCTATTAAAGGTTTGAGATGATGGATAGAGCAATTCTGCCTTATGGCAATTAAAACAACTCAAAATCATGTGCCTAAAATACTTTCCTTTTTTTCTGTCTTCACCTTCCAGATTGAATCTGGGGCCTATTTTTTCACACCTTTATAGTCCATTTAACTTTGTTCATAAAGAAAGAAAAAACCAGTTTGTTCCCTAGAATAATTCTGGTACTGACCACTACGAAGGCCATTGTATTTAACCTTGTCACCCAGGCATTCAGAAATTGGAGAAAGCCAATTACAAGAAAAAATTTGCTAAAGGGCTAAGAAGCTTGAATTATACTTACAATAGGCTCTAACACATACCTGGCTCTATCTTAATGCAATATGAAAAGGACTGTTGTTTTTCACAATTTCTTTTTTATTTTTGATTATGCACACATGTCAAGGAACAACAGTGTTAGCAGTAGCAGCACTCAGATACACGGGCCTGAGTAGACACTGGAATGTCTCTTAGAGCATCCTTGGTGCAGGCAGATAGCATCTTGCTAAAGTATGTTTTGTAAAGGAAATTTGAGCACCCCAGTCAGGGACAGCTTCATAATCACGTGACCCATGCAATTGCACAGGGTCCTGGCCTCAGAGGGGCCCCATGGTTGGCTTTATGCTCTGCTGTCCTTGCCTTGGAATTCTCAATAATCTTTGAATAAGAAGACTTGTATTTTCATCTTGCATTGAGCCCCGAAAATTATGTGGTCTGTGCTGGCCCCAGTGTCTGCCTTGTATCTTTTGTCTGCTAGCCAGCATAATACCTTCTAAATGGACAAGAAGGTGAGACAAAACTGTCAGAAGATGTTAAGCCAAACAGCATCTCAACTTGATCACAGACTAACTAGAATTTGACTTTGAACAGCATCAGGTACCTTGGTGCTATATCCTCCAAGTATGGCCTGCATATTTCATGCCCATCTGCAAATTGTTACACATTTTCAGGGAGATAAATACAGAAACTTAGAGTGAGTGTTTAGAAACATTTTAACAAGAGATATCATCACAACATCAAAACACATGATCATCTTTCTAGTCATTCATTTTTATTGAGCTGTATAAAAATATGAGTCCATGACAGATGGGGAGGGTGGGCATATTGAGGCCCTTGCCACAGATCTTTTGAAAAGCACTGCCCAATTTCCAACTAAAAGTAAGAAACAGGTCAAGTACAAGATACCTGAAGACATAAACTCTAAACGAAATATCAGAGAAAGATGTTGCATATAGGAGTATGGGGTTCTGGGTCATGAGACATCCTGTAGAGATTTTCAAAATAAACAAAACATCTAAAAAATTTTAGAAACTCTCTCTTGCCTAACAGTTACCACAGAAAACATACTTTCTTGGAAAATCTTCTTGATGATCTTAAATTAAAATTACACTCTTTGAATTCAATCGTAGAACAGTAGTTTTGTATTTCTTGCCATTTTCTGTGCAGAATGACACATTAGCAAGTGGTATGCCATCTCAGACCTGGCTTTTCCACACTTCCTGGGAGCCTAACTACACTCAGAGATTGTTTACTACCATGATGGGCTGGTCCTGGTTAAAGACTGCACACTTTATCTTCTCTGGAACTTAATCAATTTTATAGATTACATTTGCTTTCCCTCTCAGTGGAATATGGCTCTTAGCGTACGTTTAATATAAGTTATGTATATTGGGATCTAGATGTTTGCCTACATTCAAGCTAGGATGCCAATACCGTTTACCTTCTCTTCCTCTTCTGGGCTTTTTAAGTCTTTTTTTAAGTCTATGTAGAAGGGTTGTTTTTGTTTTGTTTTTTTCTACCCAGCAGATACGAAGAGGCAGGGTAATAACTAGGGCTTATCAAATTGTTGCTATTGAATTACAGTAGCAAAACTGGCAAAATACTATCTGCTTACACCAAGGATCACTCCATGAAACAATCCTACAAAACCCATCCTTGCGTCTACTAAGAGGTAGTTGTCCAGTTTGTTCATATCATTACACCCTCGGGAGAAATTCCTACCTGTCCTTATTACAAGCAATAGTTAAGTTTTCCCTACCCAATTAGTCTCTTTCTATGTCATAGATGCTGTAAGTTGTGGAAGTGATCAAGTGGCTTTCTCTTTCTTTTTGGCTGGTAAGACACCAATTAGTACAAATCTATAGTCCCTTTGTACAAACACCATAGGATTTTATGGAAGGTTTTTACATTCATTGTGTTCTTAATGCCATGTCATATTCCTCTCCAGCTTGTCTTCTCTTTCTTTGCCTACTTATAATTTATATTATATCTCATTGTAAAATATCTCAGTTGGCATTGAAACAGACTGTCAGGTAAAGAGAGAAAGGAGAAAGCAGAAATGTGACACTGATCAGGGGAAAAGGGAGAATAGGAAAGAAGGAAGGAAAGGAGGGAGGGAGGGAGAAAATAAAAAAGGGAAAGAGTAAGACAAGGAAGGGAAAAGGCCCTAAGCTTGTGGTAAGAAGCTAAAATGAAAGTCTCCAGAATTCAAACAGTGAGCTGTCCATAGAAAAGAAAGTATAAATTATTATAGGCTGGATTTAATATAAAAATCATTTCAAAGCTAAAATCTGAGAACTGCTCTCCAACTGCACTGTTCACTGTCTATTGCTATTAAACTGTATCCAAGTATAAATGTGACAAGAGTTGGAGTGAAGTTTTCCCTGTTGTCTCAAAAGCTTGACTAAAGCCTCAAATCTAAGGACTAAATCTGACTATTATTCCCCTCCCCCTTCAAAAAAATGTTCTTGCTACATCCCTACAGGACTTACTAAGAGGTTGCCAAACTGGATCTTTGACTACCAAGTCCATCAGCCAACACCAATGTGGAGCAGCTGAAAATGCAATGGAGGAGAGTTTTCTTGAAAGACACTAGAAAGAGCAGAGGGCACATTAGTGTTTTGTCTCACTTTTTCCATGTGGTGCTTCTCCTACACACACTGATATGGTTTCGATCTGTGCCCCCACCAAATCTCATGTCATAATTCCCAGTGTTGGAGGCCTGGTGGGAGGTGATTGGATCATAGTTGAATGCTATTCCTCTTGGTGCTATTGTCGCAATAGTGAGTTCTCCTGACATCTGGGTGTGTGGCACCTTCCCCCGGTCCCTTCCTCCTGTTCTGGCCATAAGAAGTGCCAGCTTCCCCCTCGCCCTCTCCCATGATTGTAAGTTTCCTGAGGCCCACCCCTAGAAGCCAAGCAGATGCCAGCATCATGCTTCCTGTACAGCTTGTGGAACCATGAGCCAATTAAGCCTCTTTTCTTTATAAGTTACCCAGTCTCAGGTATTTCTTTATAGCAGTGCAAGAACAGACTAATACACACACACACACACACACACACACACACCCCAAACCAAGACAAGAAGGCTCAGAGGGAAGCTCTCATAGAGATCAGGGTTACTTTCTACAAGAGGAGATTGGTACTTCAGCCCCCAGCTGGATATTGGCTGAGGTTTGAATATTGGGTAACCTGCCCTTTTAAAGAAGTCTTGGAGGCTGGGTGTGGTGGCTCATGCCTATAATCCCAGTACTCGGGAGGCCAACGTGGGAGGATCTCTTGAAGTCAAGAGTTCGAGATGAGCCTGTACAACACAGCAAGACTACAATCTCTTAAAAATAAATAAATAAATAAAAGTCTTGGGAGAGCCTAACATGTTGGCTTGTGTCTCCATGGGTTGTGACTATACATGAAGATAGACCCTGATGGCTGCCTTGCCTCAGAGAAGTCTGAGGGTGGGACACTGGCTACAGGCAGCTACAGCAGGGGGTGAGGAGAGAGGGCAGCAGTGGAGGTGACCCGCTCTTCCACAGCTTTCCTTCAGACCAAGCAGAAACTGCAGAAGGTAGCTAGGCTCTAGCCATCTTGAAGGGATCCCATTGGAGAGGGTTTCCCACCAGTTGGAGGAAACCCCAAAGGTAGATCTCTGTTACAGGAAAGGAGGAAGTTTCAGAGAGGTGAACAAGAGGAAGCTTCGCCTGTGTGAGGGACTTGCAGTGAGGATGCCTTCAGAGAGGCCTCTCCAGAGAACCCACACATGCACCTAGCAAAAGAGCAAGAGGTGAGCATCTGCCACAGACAGGGTGCAGGCAGCCTGACCAGTCAGTTCACAGCAGGCAGGCAGGAGGCCCGTGCTCCTTTTCCTCTGATGTCTGAAGGGCAGAAGCCAAGCCTGGTTCAGGCCTCACCTATGGAGCAGGGTTGTGCCTTTGAATTCAGTGATGGTTTCATTTTTTAATTTTAATTAAACATTTTCATAGCTGAAAAAAAAAAGACTGTTCTAATACTAAAAGTAACCACAAAAGCAATGGGATCTTTGGGTCCTGAGAAGGGATATCTAACAGATGGTGGGGAAAATCATGCTTTTTCCTGATATGTACCCTCTCTGGTCCAGCCGATTCAATAAATCTTTTATGTGACTTTAAGAATTTTTATTCCAAATGGAAAACAACACAACACACCTTTCCCCCTCCAAAAAAAAAAGAAAGAAAGAAAAAAAGCCTGAGATACCTAGTAATATAAAGTACTGGCTGGGCACAGTGGCTCATGCCTATAATCCAAATGTTTTGGGAGGCTGAGGGAGGAGGACCACTTGAGCCCAGGAGTTCAAGACCAGCCTGTGCAACATAGAAAGACCCTAACTCTACAAACGTGTAAAACAAATTAGCCAGGCATGGTGGTGCACACCTGCAGTCTTAACTAGTCAGGAGGCTGAGAAATGTGGATGGCTTGAGCCCAGGAGTTTGAGGCTGCAGTAAGGTATGATTGCTCTACTACACTCCAGCCTGGGCAACAGAGCAAAACCTCGTCTCTAAAAAAATAAAAATAAGGTACCCTCACTTGTTTCAGAACACTTACAAGATGTTTTAATTAAAAATTAAATTGATAATATCATCTCACACCTTAATTTTTCCCTTTCTCAGATAATTGACCTTCCCTCTTATACCCTCTTTTTTCCTCTTTTCCAGATGCTCTTATTTTTCAACTTCCCTTTTTCTAATTTGTTTAATCAGAGTAAAAGAAAAAAGTGGGGTGAAGGGGCAAATAACAGAGGCAGGAATGTGTAAGCTTCAGAAAAAAAATAGTATAATTTCTAAATTCTTAGAGTATAGCTGTTATAATAACCCACCTATGGAAACAGTTTCATGCAACGATGAACTCGTTTGATTTCTATATCTTGCGCCTTGCTTGAAGGAAGGCATTCCTCGAGAACAGATCTATATGCCATCTATCCACGGTGACTTAGAGTACATCACTTTCGAGAATACAGCTTCAGGAAATCAGCTCTCGCCAAGCTTCTTTCTCAATAGTGCCTCATTTTCTTGCTGCAACCAACAGTGCCAAACATTTTGCCAGTTTTATACAAAATTCTCCACTAAGAAATCCTAACTCATTTGCAAATTGCTTTCATAACTATCCTTTAAATTGGACCTTTGAATTTCTCTCCACAAAATCAAGTTTTCATAATGAATATAGCTTATTTTCTTTCCCAATGACTCCTCCAAAAATCTCTGCACACAGGCTATTTTAGTTCAGTTGAAACAGGTGGCTGGAGTCAGAAAAACTGTGCCTGAGTCTCCAGTCCATTGAAACACATTTCCTCCCTGGCAGCAGCTGCCCTTCTGAGCATATTTAAACTGTAAATCCTTCCCACATACGATACAATTAGTCAAAGTGACTGCTTTTGCATAAATGCATGTAAAACCTAGAATATACAATTAAAATTAGACAATGATTGGTCAGTAAATCAATTTTGGTAGACTGTAGGTGAGCCTAATTGGTGAAGATCTTTGAGCCTACAAATTGTTCCAGAAATAGTTTCATACACATTTTCTGACACTTTTCTAGTTACATTTGCTATGTCACAAATTGTCACAGAACTTAGTACTTTTAAACAACTGTTTTATCTTGTGCAGTATTGTGTGCAATGGAAATGGAGGGAGGGCTTGGCTGGGCAGCTCTCACTTGGGGTCTCTCAGGAGGGCATAGTGAGAGTGGGGTGTAGCTGGGACTCAGCTGAACACTCTCCTGCACTGGTCATCCAAGATGGCTTCCTCCTAGGGCTTGTGGTTGAAGCTGACTGTTGCTGGGCATTCCGCTGGAGCTGACGACAGCACCTACATGTAGCCTCTCCAGTGTGGAGTTCTCGCTAGAGGCTTACGTGGTGTCTGCTTCCCCCAGAGCAAACATCCCAAGTAAAGCTGGACGAAGTTGCATGGCCTTTTTTGAACTGGCCTCAAAAGTCATCATTGTTGCTGCCACTGCATTGTTGGTTGCAAGGTAGTTACTAAGGTTGGGCCAGGTTGCACAGGACAGGACATAGACCCCCACATATCCATGGGAGGAATGTCCAAAAATGAGAAATCATGTTTTAAAACCGCCACGTTGTAATTCACTTATTATAATTATAATGAAATTATCCTTCTTCCTGCACACTAAGTCCCCCCCACCCCCCCCCACACACAAGAAAACTTCTGAAATTACACTACCCTGTAAAAATCCTGACTGAAATGTAAAGGTTTTTTTTGTTTGTTTGTTTTTGTTGTTTGTTTGTTTGTTTGTTTGTTTGAGACGGAGTCTCGCTCTGTCGCCCAGGCTGGAGTGCAGTGACGCGATCTCGGCTCACTGCAAGCTCCGCTTCCTGGGTTCATGCCATTCTCCTGCCTCAGCCTCCCGAGTTGGCTGGGGCTACAGGCGCCCACCACCACGCCCAGCTAATTTTTTTTGTATTTTTCGTACAGACGGGGTTTCACCGTGTTAGCCAGGAGGGTCTCGATCTCCTGACCTCGTGATCCACCTGCCTTGGCCTCCCAAAGTGCTGGGATTACAGGCGTGAGCCACCACTCCCAGCCCTGAAACGTAAAGTTTTTGAAAGTACAAGATTTAGTTGTTTGGTTTAAAGCAAACATTTTCACTTCTCAGGGAAAAAAGTCCGAGGGTATTTTGGCTATTTTCACCTGGATAGTACGGATGGAATTTAAAAATTTTTTATTGGCTTTAACATCGTTTCACAGAGACTGAGAAGTCTCTATGCGTAATTCAACTAATAAATTTGATTCTAAGCCAAGGTTTGATTAGCATTTTGACACCACCCATCAAACAAATCTTTTCAAAGATCATATTTTTATAGCTCCAAGGTGATTCCAATTTATTCTCAAGATTGAAAACCACTGCTAAGTGGTCTTTGAACCTAGTTAATGATGTGGTGTCTCTACTCTGTCTGGTAACACAATGGTCTTGTTTTGTTTTTTGTTTTTTCAATATGTGTTATTTATTTATTTTATTTTTTTATGTGTTATTTATATTACCTGTTTCTATCGTTAACTGAGTGTATCTCTCCTTTGCCACAGATAAACTTCGCCACACCCTAAAATATCATAAGTCAGAACACTTGTACCTCTAAATTTCTGGGTCTAACCCCAAATTCATAACTGTTTACCTAGACTACTTTACATTTACTAAAGTAAGCTTTGATTTCAGCACGAACTCAAATCCTATAATACCTGCACCTCAAACATATCGTGCCACCTCCTTTTGATATTCACTAGCCTCTTAGCCAATCAGTTGTGTTGGTTAATAATTTCCATCTTACGTTCCCTAGCATCACAAGATATTATGAAATTTGGAGCTTCTTGTATAGAGATATTTTTGTATCATTACCCTTGTTATCTGTTCTTCACTGCACCGCATTTAGTAGATGTTCTATTCCCTTGCTACTCAAAGTGCGCTACTCAAAGACCAATGTATTAGCATCACCTGGATGCTTGTTAGCAATGCAGAATCTCAGGACCCACCCCAAACCTACTGAATCAAAATAGAAATTGGTACTTCACGCCAATAATTCACGAACTTATATATGAATAACCAGGGGATCTTACTGAAATACAGATTTTGATATTAGATATGGAATTGGGGCTAGATATTGAGGTGATGCTGCTGGTCCCAGACCCACACTTAGAATGCAAAAATCTGGTCCAGTCACTCCCAAAGTATCATCTGGAATAGCATCTTCAGCATCATCTGAGAAATTTTAAAAATGTAAATTCTTGGGCTAATTCCCAGAACTACTGGATCAAAAGTTCTGTGAGTGGTAGTCAGTAATCTATGTTTCAACAAGCCAATAAGATGTCAGATGATTGTGATGCTTGCTAAATTTGAGAACATTGGTCTAATCCATTGGTCTCATACTTGACTGTACATTAGAATCACCTGGGAAGCATTTTTACAAAACAAAACAAAACAAAAAAAAACACTGATGCCTGGTTCTTTTACTGAGAGATTCTTTAAAGTGAACACAAGCCATGTTCACTTTAAGTGTTGACTATTTACCAAGATAGATCATATTCTAAGCCATAAAACGAGTCTCAAGAAATTCAAAAGAATTTACATCATACAAAACATGTTCTCTGCCTACAGTATAATTGAATGAGAAATCACTAACAGAAAACAAATTCAGAAAATTCCCTAACATTTAGAAACCAAATCCACATGTATATAACCCATGAAACAAAAGAGAAATTAGTTTAAAGTAAAGGAAAATAAAGACACAATAGATCAAAACTTGTAAGATTCAGGAAAAGCAGTACTAAAAGGGAAATGTATGGTACTGAACACCTATATTAGAAAAGAAGAAATGCTTCAAATCAAAGTTCCTGTCTTCCACCTGAAAAAAAAAAAAAACTAGAAAAAGAATAAATTAAATCTAAAAATAGTCAAAAGAAACAAAACAATAAAGATTAGAGCCGAAATCAACAAAATATAAAATAAGAAAAAAATAGAGAAAAATCAATTAAACCAAAAGCTAATTTATTGAGAACAGAAACCTCTGACTAGATTGATTAGACATTGATAAACCTTACACCAGACTGATCAGGGACAAAAGAGAGAAGACATACCTTACCAAAAAACAGAAATGAGAAAGGTGATATCACTATGATTTCTACAGATATTATGAGGATAATAATAAAATATTGTAACCAATTTTACATTAATACATTCAACAAATTCAATGAAATGAACAAATGTCTCGAAAGACACAAACTACCAAAGTTCATTCAAGTAATAAATAACCTGATAGCCTTATGTTTATGAAAGAATTTTAATTTGTAGTAAAAAAAATCTCTCTTTTCTCACTAAAAAAATTCCAGACTTATGATTTCACAGGCGAATTCTACCAGACATTCAAGGAAGAAATAATGAAACCCCCTTTGCAAAATTATGACTGAGACAGTGAAACAGATCTAACTTAATTGACTCCATCTTGCTTCTAACCTCCAAGCTGTCCTTGTTCATTCCTGGACATAGGCTGAACTAACTTTGGGAGAAACTTAGTTTATAGTTTATAGTTTAAAACAAAGATGATGACAGCCTTTTCCCAAGGCAGATCTCCTTCTTGCCTGGGGACTAGATTGTCTTTATAGGACTAACATTAGCCACAGGATTAGAAATTGTGGTTTAGGAGTCAGGCAGCTGGAGGCTACAAGATTCTGACCCTCCCTCAACTGCTCTTAACATTAGTGCTTGAGGTATTTTGCAGACCCTGCACTTGATGGACAAGCTGGCACTACCCAGATGGATTAAATGGCTCATCTGATATTGTTGCCCCCACCCAGAAACTGACTCAGTGCAAGACAGCCTGGAGTCCCCGTGATTTCATTCCTGACCCATCAGCAGTCCTGGCTCACTGGCTTCTCCCCACTGACTGAGTTTTCCTTAAAATCTCTGATCCCCTAATGCTCCAGGAGACTGATTTGGGTGGTGTCCATCACAGCCAGCCCTATGTGGATAACTCTTTCTCTATTGCAATTCCCCTGTCTTGATAAATTGACTATGTCTAGGCAGTGGGCAATGTGAACCCACTGAGCGGCTACAATAATATAAATTTGATATAAATGCTTCCAGAAAAGCTGAGGAGGAAGCACTACTTTAACAACTTATTCTATTAATATAAGTTTAGCACCACTCTGATACTAAAACCAGACAAGGAAATTACAGGAAAACTACAGACCAGCATCAGTCATCAGCATAAATATTAAAAGTCTTAAAATTTTAGCAAACTGGGTTATCCAAAATTATGTAAAAAGAATAATGCAACATAGCCAACTAGGCATTACCTCAGGAATGTGAGGTTGGCTTAACAAGAAAATTCAGTCAATGTAATTCATTACATTATTAGAAAAATCATATTATCATCTCAATAGATGTAGAGAAAGAATTTGACAAAATTCAACATCTATTTCTGATAAAAAGTCTCAGAAAACTATGACTAGAAAGGAACGTTCTCAACCTAACTAAAAAGGGACAATTGAAGGAAAAAAAGATGACTTAATACTTAAATGGTAAAAAACGAAAAGCTTTCCCTCTAGGGTCAGGAACAAGGCTGTCATCATTTCTATTCAAAATTGTAGTAAAGATTCTTTCCAGCATAATAAGGCAAGAAAAAGACATATGGCATCAATATTGGAGTGAAGGAAGTTAAAGCTGTCTTTATTAGAAAACAACATAATTTCTATGTAGAAAATCCTACAAAACCTATAAAAAAACTGGTAGAATTAATAAATTATTTTAGCAAGGTTACAGACTAAAAGATCAGAATACAAAAATAAATTATAATTGGCATATACTAACAATGAATAATCAGAAATCGAAATTCAGAAAAACAGTATTTACAGTAACATCACAAATATGAAATATTTTGGAATAAATTTAACAAATGATATGTGAGACTGGAACATTGAAAATGATAAAACATTGCTGAAAAAAATTAAATAAATCGTAAATAAATGAAGACTCATACCACATACCACATTTATATATTGAAAGAATATTATTAATATTTGATCTATATATTCAATACAATGATAATCAAAATTCTAGAAGCCCTTTTCTTTGACAAGCAGACTCTAAAGTGTATATGAAAATTCAAAGACCCCTGAAAGGCAAAATTTTTTTAAGAAAAATAAAGATGGAGGACTTACACTACCAGATTTCAAGGTTTATTATAAAGCTATGGCAATCAAGACAGTGTGGCATTGGTACAAAAGCAGGCAAATAGATCAATGCAACAGAAAAGAGTTTAGAAATTAACCCACATGTTTATAATTAATTGATGTTCAACCAAGTGACCAATATAATTCAGCAAGAGAAAGGATAATCTGTTTGGCAAATGGTCCTGGAAAAACTAGACCTCAATACAGAAAAAAAATAAATACACCTTGACCTTTTCCTGACAATTAATTCAAATACATCATAGAGCTACATACAGGAGCAAAATTATTCAACTTCTAGTACTTAAAAAAAAAAAAACAGAAGAAACTCCTAGTGTCCTTGAGTGTGGCAAAAGCACAAATCATAAAAGAAAAACTCAATAAACTGGACTTTAGCAAAGTTAAAAACTTTTAACAGAGTGGGAGAAACTATTTGCAAGACATATAGCTGACAATAAAGTTTCATCTAGAATTATATTGAAAAACGCTTCCTACTCAAAAATAAAAGGACAAATGATCCAATCTTTAAAAAATTGAACAGACACTTTACCAAAGAATATATATGATTAGCAAAGAAACACATGAATATATGCTCAACATCATTTGTCATTAACAAAATACATATTAAAACTATAATAAGACACCAGTATGTACCTGTTAGAAATGGCTAAAATTTAAAAGACTAACCATACCAAATGTTGGCAAGGATGTGGAGGAACTGAAATAATATTTAATGCTGATAAAAATGTAAAAGGGTTAGCCACTTTGGAAAAACGTTTGTCAGATTCTTAAAACTTAAGCATCCATTTACTTAATTCTATTTTTACACATTTATGCAAAAACATAAGGAAGGCGTGTCTGTCTCTACAAAGATTGTACATGAATGTTCACAGCAGCTTTATTTGTAATAGTCATGACTCAAATGTCCATTAATAAGTGAATTGATAAATTATGTTTTTTGCATACAATGGGATACTACTCATCAATATTTTTTAAATGAGCTTTTGACACATGTAACTTCTTTCTGATGAAAGAAGAGAGACCAAATAGACTATACACTGCATGATTCTATTTATATACAATTCTAGAAAGTGCAGGCCAATCTATAGTGGCAGAAAGCAGATGAATTGTTTCCTGGAAAGAGCAAGGAGGGGCAGGAGGAAGAGATTATCAAGGAGCATGCGAAAAACGTATGGATATATTTATTATCTTGATTGTGATTATGGTTTCGTAAGTGTATACGTATGTCAAAATTTATTGTATGTTAATTACATCTCAATAAAGCTGTTTTAAAAATTATAAAAAATCGAAACCATACACCCACATATATAATGAATATAGATTTTAAAACAACAATAAATCTAATGCCTGGAGCTCTTACCCAGAAATTTGGATTTCATTGATAAGTGGTATGACCTAGATATCAAGTTTTTTTTTTTTTTTTTTTTTGCAGTGCAGTGGTGTAATCTCGGCTCACTGCAAGCTCCACCTCCCGGGTTCACACCATTCTCCTGCCTCAGCCTCCCGAGTAGCTGGGACTGCAGGCACCCGCCACCACGCCCAGCTAATTTTTTTGTTTCACCATGTTAGCCAGGATGGTCTCGATCTCCTGACCTCGTGATCCACCCACCTCGGCCTCCCAAAGTGCTGGGATTACAGGCGGGAGCCACCGAGCCTGGCCGATATCAAGATTTTTAAAGAACTCCCTAAATGATTCTTATCTGCAGCAAAATTTAAGAACCACTATCCTATTCCATGACCCTAATCTTCATCTGCAGTCCTGAAAAGCCCTCACCTAAATTAATGCCCGTAGTTGCCAGGGAACCATGTTGGAAAATGTGAGTAGGCAACGTAAATCCATCCTCACTTCAAGACAGCAACCTGAAGCACCTAATATCGATAGCCAATCAGTAGTATATCATCTTTGTAAAATGAAGGATAACTTTATATTTTAAAAGTGTGCCTCTGAAAGTTCAGTGCAAGTTCTGACAACTGAAAAATATGTAACCATAGCTGCAGAATATAAGAAATAAATAATTCAGAAAATGAAGCTTTCTAGCTGGACACGGTGGCTCACACCTATAATTCCAGCTCTTCAGGAGGCTGTGGTGGAAGGATCTATTGAGCCCAGGAGTTTAAGGCTGCAGTAAGCTGTGATCACACCCCTGCACTCCAGCTGGGCCGACAGAGAAAGAACCTGTTCCAACTCCACCTGCCATCCTCCACCTAAAATTAAGTTTTCTGACAAGCCCTGCTGAACAGGGAAGGTGAAAGGTACACGAGAAGGTAGAAAATGTAAAAAGGAAAAACTTCAGAAGTTCTGGACAATGGATCAGGAAGTAAAGGAAGTTAACACCTCAAATCATCGCTCTTAAAAGTATCCTGTGTCAATAAAAGATTGTTTACTTTTTCATATTTGGTGCTTTCTATATTTTTTTCTATTGAATAGTTTTTAATGTGGTTTTATTTTTTAATATGCCTGTTTTATTGTTCCTTTCTTCAAAAAGATATCTGGAATTATTTTCCTTCTTCTTATCAGCCATGCAAATAATTGCGCAGTCTTATGTTTTGGTTTATTGGTTTATTAATTTTAAGGATTTAAGGCTTCTTTTTGAGCTCATTTTACTATAAGAATACTTACATTCCTTTTCACCAACTTCTGCTTATTCAAAGATGTGAAGAAATTAGTTCACTGTGCTCAATCCTCAGCTGTTTTCTTCCAGCAACTCTGATAAGTCCCTGGAGAATTCCTTTAGGAACAAGAAAAGAGACAGAAATTGTTGCTTTCAGTCATCTGTCCCTCCCTAACACCAACTAACACTTGTCCTGAATTCCACTGAAATATTTTGTAGATAATGATAAATCTATGCAACTCTTCTAAGTGTTTGGTGTCCTTGCTATTTTATAAAGGCGAGAACTCAATAGGAAAAGAAGAGCATTTCCAGATCATGTTTGATCTTCAAACCAATGTGCAAAAATTAAAGGTGCTAAAATCCCAAAATTTTGTATAATGAACAATTTCAACTTCTTTTATTAGAAATGGCAAAAATGGGCTAGGCACAGTGGCTCATACCTGTAAACTCAGCACTTTGGGAAACCGAGGTGAGAGAATCACTTGATCCCGTGAGTTTGAGACCAGCCTGGGCAACATGGTAAGACCCTCAACCTCTACAAAAAAAAATTTTTTTTTTAATTAGCAGGGCATAGTGGCATACATCTGTGGTCCCAACTATTCAGGAGGCTGAGGTGGGAGGATTATTTCAGCCCAGGAAGTCAAGGCTGTAGTGAGCCGTGATCATGCCACTGTACTCCAACTTGGGTGACAGAGCAAGACCCTGTTTCAGAAAAAGAAAAAAGAAAGAAATGGCAAAAATGCAGGTTTGTTTTACAGTTCTTTATAGCTGTGATACTATTTAAGTGCAGAGGGTACAGAACTCTTCTCCGGAGGAAATAAAAGAGCTCAGACGTATACTATTTCACACAGAAATGTTCCAGGTAACATTACAAATTGAGACACAGGTCAAAAATGACTCCTAAATATTTGTATTATTAGGTCAGAAATGAACTAAATAAGATGAAAATATTATTTTTGTTTTAAGATTATTTCCACCTTTTTTTTTTTTTTTTTTTTTTGAGACAAAGTCTCGCTCTTGTCCCCTGGTCTGGAGCGCAATGGTGTGATCTTGGCTCACTGCAACCTCTGCCTCCCGGATTCAAGCAATTCTCCTGCCTCAGCCTCCCGAGTAGCTGGGATTACAGGTGCGTACCACCACGCCCAGCTATTTTTTTTTATTTTAAGTAGAGACATGGTTTCACCATGTTGGCCAGGCTGGCCTCAAACTCCTGACCTCAGGTGATCCATCTGCCTTGGCCTCCCAAAGTGCTGGAATTATAGGCGTGAGCCACCACTCCTGGCCTCCACCCCTAATTTTTTAAAATTATTTTATTTTTGTTTAAGTTTCAGGGTACATGCGCAGGATATGCAGGTTTGTTTCATAGGTAAACTTGTGCCATGGTGGTTTGCTGCACCTGTCAACCCATCACCTAGTAATTAAGCCCAGCATGTGTTAGTTCTTTTTCTAATGCTCTCCCTACCCTGCCCTCCCCTGACAGGCCCCAGTGAGTGGTTGTTCCCTCCCTGTGTCCATGTACTCTCATTATTTAGCCCCCACTTATAAGTAAGAACATGTGATGTTTTGTTTTCTGTTCCTGCATTAGTTTGCTGAGGATAATGGCTCCAGCTCCATCCATGTCCTTGCAAAGGAGGTGATCTCATTAGTTTTTATGGCTGCATAGTATTGCACGGGGTATATGTACCACATTTTCTTTATCCAGTTTATCATTGATGGGCATTTGGGTTGACTTTATGTCTTTGCTATTGTGAATAGTGCTGCAATGAACATATGTGTGTATATATCTTTATAATAGAATGATTTATGTTCCTTTGGATATATACCCAGTAATGGGATTGCTGGGCCAAATGGTATTTCTGGTTCTAAATCTTTGAGGAATCACCACACTGTCTTTCACTGTGATTGAACTAATTTACATTTTTAATTTTAAGAATTGCATAAGCAATGACTTAATAATGGATCATAAAGAAGTTGTAGTCATAGCCCCAATTTTAAAAATAAGACAGTTTTGAGTGATAAACAGGTAGTGATCACAGTCCCAACTTAAAAAATATACTCTGACTCTACATGGCCATATAGAATATGGCATAGTTTAATAGATATGAGAGTTATAAGAAGAGCATGAGAAAAAAAGATTACAGAAGGAATGATGTGTGTGAGTACTGATAAGCATGAGGGCAACTCAAATATGGAGAATCACAGTTGTTGTAGAGCAGGCACAGTCAGAATCAAAGTCCCAGATAGATAGAGTGGCCCTGTAATTTACTGCCCAAAGAGGACACTTTTGAGAATAAGAGGGGCACAATTAATAATTGCTTAGGACTCTCCTGGGCGAACTAGAATATATAATTATTTTACAAAGAGCAGAGGGTAATGAGAGAAGAAGGAAGAGGGCAATGGAAACACTGAAATCTCTTGAGAAGGTGTTTAAATTTGATGTGACAGGCTATTGAAAACTACCACAAAAGAGGTCACATAAGATAAAGAAAATATTTGCTGTGTGAATGCAGCTGATCAGATGAAGATAGACTAAAGGCAGAGAAATTGGCAAGGAAGTTGTTTAAGGCAGTAAGTTCAAGATTCTGTGTCTGTAGAATGAAAAGGTGCCAAGAGTGGACTTAGGAAACATTTGAGGGAAAGAAATACAGGATAGATAGTAAACCAATTGCTGGGCAGTCAAGCAAAATGATACAGTGCTAGGACCAACAATGTAGGGAATGGGGAAAGCATTCAAGAAAAGAATCTGGGGAGTTGTCAACACAGATAAAGATGCTCAAGAAGTGCATGTGTGAAAAATGTGGGTGTGTATACAGAATACGATATGGGGAATTAGAAGAATCCAAGAAAGTGGAAAGGAAGGCGAAATAAGACAGTACTGAGAATGGCTAAAGGAGCCTAGCAACTGAGAAGTCAAGAGCATCCGAGATGACGAAGTGGTTGGTGGTGTTAAAACAGTGTCCCGGCTGAGAAAGGAGGAGAACAAGACAATATATTTGCCTTGGGTGACATCACCAAGATGTCTCATTAAACACAAAAACTAAGTTAACAGGGACTCAGAGAGGAAAATGATAAAGAGTAATTAAAGCCAGAGATCAATTTTTTTGTATATGTGGTGGTGAAAAATGAGAGAGATTGCAGCCCTTTGAGAAATAGCTGCAATCTTTTGCACATCATGTAAGAAATTGATTAAAACTATAATTGGAAAATACGGATGTTATGGAATTTTGGAGAAACATGCTTGACGGCTGTTCTTCAGTTGTATTTTTTAGTTGTTGATTTCAATATACAAAACTCATTTCTTTTCACCTCTTTTTGACACCATCAATCTTGGCAGCTTTGGGCTCTCCTTGGTTTACTATTATATAACTTATGCTCAATTTTGACCCCACTCCTATTAATCAACTTTCAGTTCAATCGAATCCCATCCAGGCTAACAAAAATATTTTAAAATAGTACTCTTTTGTGACTAAATTAATTTTTCACTTTGACATAATTTGAGGAAGCATTGAGTATGAAAGAAGTCTCATAATTACATAATTAGATTACAGAGATGGAAAAAATGGAAATATCTTTTGGGCAAGTTTTTCCAATAACCTATGAAATTTAGAACTAGGTAACTTAGTTACCTGTGAAACTGGGAAAAATTTCACTCTACCTAAAGACTTATTTTCTAATTAATTCTAAATGTTTTGAAAATCAGGCCTGACACCTGAAATTTCTGCATTCACAGTGTTGTCTGATAGGATATATATAATATGGCAGAGTTTACTACCTTTTTGTTCTTAAATACAAACTGGATTATATTTTCATGAATTGCCTTCTAAGTGAACTGACCAAAAAATAAAGTTACTCTGGTTTAACATCCTATTAGCTCCTGTTAGCTTAATTCTTATCTTTTTTTCATAAATTGTTCTAATTCAAGGCTACTATTTGCCTTGAACTTTTGTGCAAATTAGAAAAAGTGCCTCTTCCTCAACACTTGGCTTCAACTGGCTTCAATTGTTCAATAGTTGGAACAATCTCATAACAAATATGAACATCTACATCTTTGATGTGAATAGCGCCCTTAGAGTTGTGCAGTGTACAGCCTGCACAACCATGCACAGCACCCCTTGGAAGTTGTACCTGGTGCCTTTCTCCCTCAACTCTAGTGCACATTCATCTAGAGAAGGTAAAGCAAGGACCTGAGGCCCAGAAGAGTGATGCAATTCCTCCATAAAGTCTTGTTAACACATGGTGGTAAAACCAAACGGAGAGATCTAACTTCCTGGCACTTAGGACCAGAATAACCTGAATCCCTCTCAGTAATCCTCCCAGGACTGCCAACCTCCCACTCAGCGGTGATGCTCCAGCATGCCCTGGAAGGATGACATCATTATTACCCTCTGTATTAGGACTGTAACCTTAGGTAGGAAAGCAGGCTTGTTCTACTAAGGAACTTCATTTTCTGATGTAGTATTTATAATACTTGGCTGTACTTATGCATAAAGAGAAAGTGGTGATACCCACCTGTCTACCTCACAGACTTTGAGATTCTCAAAAGAGATAATCAATCTGAATGTTTTGTTAACTATAATGTGCTCTGATCTGATATTATCACCTTGAATCACAAAGATATTTAATAAAAGGGGAAGAAAGTAAAACTTACAATTAGTGAGAGAAGAGGTCTGGATTGGGCTTATCCCTGGGCTTATTCTAAGAAGACAGTGCCAGAGCTAACACTCCCTCTGTCCCTGCTATTGCAACAGATACATGTAATCTCCTAAAATAACCAGACTGCCAGCTAACTAGGTGACGCACATCCAATTCAAACCCATACCAGCTCCATGCAGCTACTCTGTAATAAGAATATTTTAATATTTAGTGCAGCACCTTTCATCTAAGGATTTCAAATATTCTTTAGTCAATAATTAAGTCTTATAGCACCAACAGAGCAGCCTAAATTTTTTAGAAGTTGCAGAACTTTAAAGCTAAAGGGCAGTGTCTGGATGTGAAATACAATTCATTGAAGACCATTCCTCTTTTCGGGTACATGTGATCATCTCATTTGAACATTCTTTTTCTTTATGAGGTCAATGGTACGTGAATTGAGTTGGGACCTGAGAGCCTTGACACACTGGACATACTCTTAGGGACCTAAGACCAAGCCCTGGCTTTACAGTCACCTGGACTCGTGGCCAAGACAAGTCATTTTACCTTTATGGGCCTCAGCCTGTGCACATGTAAAGACCCTTGAGGGCACTGGTGTTAATGGTTAAAGCATCTGTGGGCAGGTAGATACAAACAGATTCAGACTGAAAGGAACATTAAATAGCAAACACCTGCACTGCAATTCAAATGTGTGTTCTCTTTATGTAGTTTTCATCTTCTGTTCTGTATCTGGTCTTTGCAACCAATGTTTCAATCTGTTGATCTAGTGGAAATAAACATTAATGAGACAGCAATTGATTGGTCAGATCAATAAGACATAATCAGATCATTGTTTTGAATAGCATACACTTCACACAGAGTTTTCAGAACAGCTATCAACCTGATTTGATTACTATTAACACACCTGAACCTTGTTGGTGATTAAATTAAGGTAGCATCCATTTTTCCTCCAGCCTTCTTCAGACTTCATTAGATACTCCTAACATTTAGAAATGCTACACACTCAAGCAAACTGTCATAAGATATCTTAAGCCTCCTGCATGCTGAATCTCCACAAATGTCCTCCATGTTTGGCTCCCTTTTGAAGTTAGCAGACACGAATGCTTGATTAAACGTATTTAAACTTCTCACCGATCCTCCTTCCAAGTTGCTTTCAGAAGCCTCATGTTGGATTTATACTGAAGAGGTGGAAGAATGAAGGAAAAAATATATTGAGAAATAATCTGCTTCATATATATCCTTTTTTTCCAGAGACATATTGCTGCTGCTATTAAAACATTTATTTAATGGAATTTCTTTATATCCTAATCCCCTAAGGAGTAGAAGCCTGAAGGAGTTCTTCGGATAGTCATTCCCTTTCAACAATGTGGGATGCCTCTTCTTTAGAAACCTTAAGAGATAATCAATGCTATTCTGAGGGCTGTCCTCCTACAAAATAAGAATTATAAGGAAAGGAGTCCATGAAACTCTTAAAGCAGTACTTTGAGCTTTGTTTTGTTTTCACTTTTGGTTCTGACTATGCCAGAGGACTTGTTTCATGATTTGGGGCTGACACATAGGCCATGAAGGCTCCTTAGCTTTCTGATATGAAAGCTGATGAGGTAGGACTGAATGACTTCTAAGATCACTTTCACCAAGAACCAGTTCAGAGGCACTAGGAGAGGATGGTTAAGAGTGCAGCCTCTGGGGTTAAGCTTCTTGGTTTTGACCCTTGGCTCTCCCACGCTCCTGCTGTAATTTCTGCAAGTTGTTCTTTATTCTCTCCTCAGATATGGCCTTCATGTCTATCAGACTCTGTCCAGGATTCATGTGTAGTGAATCTTTTTCCCAGTGGCCCTTCTGTTTTCTAGTCGCCAGAGTCTGTCTGGAAACCTCATCATACTTCCTCCCCATATAGTCTAACTCCCCATGGCTATACTACATACAATGCAAAGGAAGGGCCTGAAATACTGAAGCACCACTTATCAAATTGCCTACATAGAGTTGGACAGTAACTATTTATACATTCAGGATACTATCAGTAACATACGGTATGGTGGAAAGTTCAAGTTAGGAATCAGTAAGAGATAAGAAATTGGATGCTTTTTCACTCAACATGAAGATAATCATTTATATTCACCCATTTCTTCATTAAAAGAATGACACTTATTTCCTTCCTGAGTTTTCTTCTTCTTGGACATTGAGGTAGGCAATCCCATGTGTGTAGGTAGGATTTGTGACTCACATCTTACCAAAAGAATACAGCAACAGTGATGGAATGTACATGATTATATCACATAAAATTATAGTGTCCTTCTTGCTAACAGACTCTACCTTGTTTCCTGGCATTAGGAAGCATGCAGCCACATTTGGAAGGTGGCCAACATGGAAATAGCTGAGGGCTGGCCAACAGTCAGCAAGGAGCTGAGACCCTCAGGCTGACAGTGCACAAGAAACAAAATGTTGCCAACAACCCCCTGGCTTAGAATCAGATCCTTCTACAGTCAAGCCTCAGATGAGACCTCCAGCCCTGGCCAACACTGATCGCAGCCTTGCGAGACACTCAGGGCTCCTCAAGGCCAAATTCTGACCCATAGAATATGAGAGAATAAATGTGTGTTGTTTCTGTTAATATTGTTACACAGCAATAGATGAATAATAAAATCCTCAAATTCGACTATACCCTTAAGTCAAATTTGTTTCTTCCTATTTCTTGTCCCCATACTTTTCTTACTCTATTATCAGTTTCTGCAATACCCTCTCTCTTTTTATCTAAATTATTTCTGTTTTTAAAGACCGAACAAAATTGGTTGTCACTTCTCTGGACTCGCAGTGTTAAACCAAATAATCAGCCCATTGGGAGCTACAGCCTTGTTTATTTTGCTATATTACCACTATGCAGAGATAGTGATAGTTTCTTTTTGGAATCTAAATTAATAATCCAATATCTTACATACAACAGATGTTCATAAATGGTTATCTGTAATTAGTAAATGAAAAACATATTACAGTTCCAATTTGTATTGAGGAAAAAGTACAGTGGTGCATAATTTTTAATGAAAATATTTAATTACTGTTAGAAATGTGTTAACAGCCACTCAAAGCAAATATATATTTTAAGGTTATCCCACTTGAAATTGAGTTTAAATACTCTATTAATAAAGGGTGTACATACTCAATGGTAGAAACTCTTAACAAGTGGATGAATAAAAAATAACTTTAGAGCATTTTAGGAGGCGGAGGCGGGTGGAACACTTGAGGTCAGGAGTTTGAGACCAGCCTGGCCAACCTGGTGCAACCCTGTCTCTACCAAAAAACACAAAAATTAGCTAGATGTGGTGGCACATGCCTGTAGTTCCAGCTACTTGGGAGGCTGAGGTGGGAAAATCTCTTGAACCCTAGAGGCAGAGGTTGCAGTGAGCCAAGATCTCACCACTGCACTCCAGCCTGGGTGACAGAGTGACACCCTGTTTCAAAAAAACACTTCTTGCTTTGCTTTATTATTTTTCCTTTTGGAAATAAGTATTTGTTCCCAAAATGGTACTCATTAAATAGTGTTCAAAAAAGTTAAAATGTATATTAAAATCTCTGAACTTGGAAATTATCTTTAGGGGAAAAAGATAATTGCTTGCTTTAAAGATGGAGCATATTTTAAATAGCTCATTCATAAATATAAAAGGCTTTTCAATATCTAAGTCTGTAAAAACTAACCCTCATTAAATTACTCATAGTAGTGAAAAAAAATAGTCGGAAGCTAACATGCTGAAATTTAAAGTAACCCCAGGCACTGAATTGTTCGCAAGGTCACAGTGAGCTCAGACAGGGTCAGATCTGCCCCCTAGCCTTTGACCAGTGCTCTCAAACTACATGCGCATGTGCCTGCACATGGGTCTGTAGGAGGTAGAGTGACCTCACCCAAGCATGCTGTTATTCATACAAAAGCATTACAGCACTGCTCTGAGACTCAGACCATGTTGCCTTGGGCAAATCAGAAGAGTAGAAGCTTTGTCTGTATTTGTGGACTAAGAAAATATACATCCATTCAAAAGAGCAGTTGACACCAGATAAGGCCAAAAAGAGAGAAACTTTGAGTCCAGTATGGAAAAGATTGTAGATAACTATTCATTTTTACTTTCTTTAAGGAAAGCCAAAATGAATTTGCCTCAGAAAAGCAAATGTTGACAATTTCCTGATGAGAAAGAAGGGATAGTTGCAATTCTAGTACTTTACCCTACAGCTTCCCAGCATTGTTTCTGTCTTTGCATTTTATTAGACATTTGTAGTATAAGATACAACGAAGAGAATAGAAATGAGTGTGTGTATATGTCTGTGTGTGTGTGAATGTGTGTGTGTGTTTACATGTACATACATACATATAGCTGGGGTAGATGTGAGAAAGAGAATAAAATGGAGAAAGTAGAATAACTTCCACACACAGCCAATTTGAAACATCTTTCCATCGGTTCTTTTGGGGCTAAAGCCCACTTACTCCCCTACCACCCCTACCTTCACCATTTACATATATATATGTGTGTGTGTGTGTGTGTATGCATGTATATATGTATATATATATGTATATATATATTTTATAGAAAGCATGGCAATATGCTACAAAACTTTGGCTACTATTAATAGAATAGTAAAAGTCATTGAAAAAAGTTATATGTAAACTTAATGCTTATGTACTACTATAAGCATATACAATGTCATTTTTTATTTTGAAACAGAGAAACTCTAACAGTTAAGGAAAAATGAGCTTTACAAAAGGGTACATACTTTTGTAGTAAATATGACAAGTGCCCTTCACCTCATGATTTTTAGCTCAGCTCTAAAGTCACAGATCATTAGGTAGCAAATGCCATCAGCACTAGGAGGAGAGATCTGAGTGGTAAGGTAGAATAGCCTGTGGTTATTAAGAAAATGAATGGAGACTGGAACATAGTATTGAGTCTTCTGAAATAAAGTAATCTTACAAGACTCTAGGCCAGGCACAGTGGCTCACACCTATAATCCCAGCACTTTGGGAGGCCAAGGCAGGCAGATCATTTGAGGCCAGGAGATCAGGACCAGCCTGGCCAAAACTGTGAAACCCCGTCTCTACTAAAAATAAAAAAACTAGTTGAGCATGGTGGCCCATGCCTGTAGTTCCAACTACTTGGGAGGCTAAGGCAGGAGAATCACTTGAACCTGGGAGGCAGACGTTGCAGTGAGCCAAGATCACGCCACTGCACTCCAGCCTGGGCAACACAGCCAGAACGCATCTAAAAAAAAAAGACTCTAGAAATGTTATAAATGTTATGTCACCAGCCAAAGTAAAAATGAAACACATAATCACATAAATATTTTCATTTTCCCCCAAATAAATGTATCCCCTTCTTTGCTTGTCATGTGTGTAAAAATCAGAGTTTGAAGAAAATTGAGTTTGGTAGAATGTTGTCTCTTTGAAATCAAATTGGGGGAGAGGGATGGGCAAGATTGGACACAACTCAGATCACAAAGAAATATGTTTAGATGATAATTAATTAAATAATGTCCCATCATTATTTGCTTTCTTTAGTTCTCAATGGCGAGGAGAAGTCATGTCTGCCATCACTCATTTCCATCTGCGGCTGACCAGAGCAAATCTGGACTGTTCGACTATTACAATATCTTGCCATATTTTTTATTTTCTGAGGAAGTTGGGAGATTTTGGCTGTGGCAAATAGTTCTCTAATCATTTTGCCTTTAGATGCATGTTAACTTTCAGTAATTTTTTTTTTTTTTGAGACGGAGTCTCACTCTGTGGCCCCAGCTGGAGTGCAGTGGTAGGATCTCAGCTCACTGCAAGCTCCACCTCCCGGGTTCATGCCATTCTCCTGTCTCAGCCCCCTGAGTAGCTGGGACTACAGGCACCCGCCACCATGCCGGCTAATTTTTTGTATTTTTAGTAGAGACGGGGTTTCACTGTGTTAGCCAGGATGGTCTCGATCTCCTGACCTCGTGATCCACCCGCCTCGGTCTCCCAAAGTGCTGGGATTACAGGCGCGAGCCACCGCGCCCAGCCAACTTTCAGTAATTTATCTGGCATGAAATGGAACAAAGCTCCAATTCGTTCTGAATTCTACCGTGAAGGGCTGAGGAAAAAGAGAAGTGATAAGTTAGAGGTTTTTATAATGCACCAAAGCAGTCTTCCCTAGAAAACTTGCTTTAGAATCCGAAGTATGCCTGAGCTTCCCTCTCATCAAGGCAAAGGGCCCTGGGTAAAATCCCAGAGTATTCAGCTTCAGCTCAGGAGCACATTAACAATAGGAACCCCTTTCCTTGAGAATAAATGATTTGCAAACCAGCGATCACTTTCTCTGTTGTAAATAAGAATCTAAGTCAAAAACAATGATATGCTTTTCTTTTAACTTTCCCATTATCACAAATATAAAGAAATTCCAAAGAGCCCTTACTCCAAGTGTAAGCAAAACAGCAGAGGCTGCAGTTTGTGCCCTAAATCCTCTCTCCAGTGTCTGCCCTCGATCAGTGCTTTCAAATTCCTTTCATGCCACTCTATCTTCCAAACCAACCCCACAAATAAACACACTCTAAGTCTGCTCTTGAATCCTTGTTAACATTTTCTGTGACAATGGCTGATAATAATGTTGAGTTATTCCTCCTGTGTCTCTGCATTTTAGAATCAAAACCACACACTAAAGGGTTGACAGTCTACCAGTGTAGTATATCTAGCCAGAGCAAAAACTGTTTCTTGAAACATGAGGGACAGAAAGACCCTTCCTTTTCTATTTTATTGACTGAGTGGCCTGTTTAATACCATACCAGTTCTGGAAGAGCCCACAAATCTTACCTTCATTACTAAGAGAAACAAAATAATCTAGAAGAATAATTGGAGTCAAGTTGCTTTTACATCATCCAATGTACCAAATGATTTTAAGATGGCATGTAAAGTGCCAAATTTACAAAATTTGAAGAGCACAGAATAGGATCACAGAAGTTCTGATGTTAAAAGAACTTGGGGCTGACTCATTCTCTTGTTTCTGGATATAAGCCTAGAAATAAAAGTTGACAATCTTAGTTTTCTTCTACAGTTGTAATTTTGCCCTTAATAGCTATATCATTTCCTAAAAGTCATTGATTTTTAATTTATCAAAGTAATTCATACATTTGTTTGCAAAAGCCAAATAGTTCTAAAATATTATACTTATCATAAAAACCAACATCCACTGCCCCATCTCCCCATACCAACTCCTGTTTCCTAGAGGGCAAACATTTTCAAAAATGTTTAAGCCATTTTGTCTGGTATTTTCCCCTATGTTTCTAACTAATATGACTAAATAGTTGGCCCTCCATATCTTTGGATTCCATATCTGCAGATTCAACCAACCATGTATCTAAAATATTTGAAGAAAAATGCATCTATATTGAACTTGTGCAGACTTTTTTCTTGGCAATATTCCCTAAACAATACAGTATAACAACTTTTCGCATACTATTACAATGCATTAGGTATTATAAGTAATCTAGAGATGAATTAAAGTACACAGGAGGATGTGCATTGGCTATACTCAAATACTGTACTATTTTATATCAGAGATTTGAGCATCTGCAGATTTGGGTATCCATGGAAGTTTTACAACCAATCTTCAACTGAGGCTTGACTATACATCATCTACTGACTTCCAATTATGGCAGATTTTTTAAAATTTTTCTTACATGAAACCCCTTATACATTAGCATTTATTTTAATCCCCATCATCCTCCCAGTATATTTATACATCTGTTTTTAGTTAAATTCCTATTTAGAGGTACAGTCATGCATCACTTAATGACAGGAATATATTCTGAGAAATATATCACTAGACTATTTCATCATTATGTAAACATCATAGAGTACACTTACACCAACCTAGATGGTATAGCCTGCTACATACCTAGGCTATAGGCTACAGCCTATTGTCCTAGGCTGCAAACCTGTACACCATGTTACTGTACTAAACACTGTAGGCAATTGTAACACAATGAGAAGTATTTGTAACTCTAAACATGGAAAAGGTACGATAAAAATATGGTATTATATTCTTATGGGACCACTGTCATGTAAGTTGTCCATCATTGACCAAAACATCACTACGTGGCACATGACTATACTTCATTATAACTTCATAACTAGCATAAGTTACTTAGCCACATAGTATAATATGATTATGTTTCCATTCCCATAGTACTTCTATTATTTCTTGAAGTTAATAGTTGTCTAAATTCTGCCGGGCATTGTTACTCATGTCTATAATCCCAGTACTTTGGTAGGCTGAGCAGGGCAGATCACATGAGGCTAATTGTTTGAAATCAGCCTGGCCAACATAGTAAAACGCTGTCTCTATTAAAAATACAAAAATTAGCTGGGTGCGGTGGCCAACATCTGTAATCCCAGCTACTTGGGAGGCTAAGGCATGAGAATAGCTTGAACCCAGGAGGTGGAGGTTGCAGTGAGCTGAGATTGCAGCACTGCACTCCAGCCTGGGTGACAGAGCGAGATTCTGTCTCAAAAATAAATAAATTGATTAATTGTCTAAATTTTTAATTTACTTAGGTTTCTAAATACCTATGCCTAGTTTTTCTCAAAAGTTTAAATTCAACATGTATGAAAATGTTTCACAATACTATTTTCCACATGGCCAAATGCAACAGGTAGTCTCCTAGTTCTGTATTTTTTTTTCCTGGGAACGTCTCTCTCTGTTAAGTCCTCTATCACTCCCTCTCTAATCTAAACTGGCTGCTCTTTCAGGCCTGCTGCATAGCTTTTTTTGTTGCTCGGAAACATCTCTTTGCCCTCCTGTGATGGCTCACTCTCCTGTTTCCACAATCCTGCAGCTTCATCTTTCTTAATTTCTTTCTTATCTTGATGGGACACATCTATTGGTAACTTCCTCAAAATAACTGAAAGAAAGACAAAATTTTGATAACTGTTCACCAAAATTTGTGCTCCTCTTTCTACAGTTTGGAGTTGTTGTTACCTGTGGCTACTCAGCCAAGGACTTTATGCCTCAGGCCCTCTTATAGCCAGGTAAATCCACACAACCAGTTCTCCAACAGAGATATGAGCAGAATTGATGGTGACGCTCTGGGCTGGAGCCTATAAGAAGCATGTGGGCCAGTCCATCTTTTTTCCCTTTTGCTGGAAAGGAAGGCATGTATTGTAGTTGGGGACTCCATCAGTCTGGGTCCCTGAATGATTAAGTGACTCAGAGCCATCACCAACTCTCTGTTGTATTGAACTATTGAGTGAGAAATAAACTTCTAATGTCTTCAGCCACTGAATTAAGGGATTGCCATTACCTTAACTTGATTAATAATTTGACTGGGTGGAAAAACCTAGGTTAAAAATTCTCAGAATTTTAGAAGCATTTTTTCCCAATGTTGCTTTCTGCTTCCAGTTGCTGTTAAAAATTATCCTTCCGTTTCTACCTGTTTTGTTATGCATGGGTGATCTCACTCTCTCTGCTTTTAATTTGGTCTCATTAGTCTTTGAGGGACAACTTTGCAATAGTTGAGTGTAGGATTTTGTGTGAGTCTCTTGGCTTTGGGCTGGGTAGCAAGTCCTTTCAGCCTACAGACTCAGGTTCTTTCTTTATGGGGAATTTTATCACCTTATTTCTTTGAAAACACCTTTATATCTTTTCTCTTTTTTCTTACCTTCTAGAACTATAGATGTGAGATATCCTTGATTAATCATATAAATTTATTTTATCCTATAATGTATCTTTTTGCCTTTAATCCTGCCATCTGGGAAACTGCAACAAACCTACATTCCAAACCTCACATTAAATTTTTTCAGGATTGCATTTTCAATACCTACAAGTTATTTTCTGTTCTCTAATTGCTAATTTTATTGCATCCTGTTCTTCCTTCCTACATGCTCATCCCCCCAAAGATATTATGGTTTCTTTAGAATTTTTCTTACTAAACACATTTCTGTGGAATTCCTAAATTTGCAAGCATACCCAAGTAAACCTCCTCTCATTAAATCATTTTTCATAACATTTTATTCTGCTTTCTAGTTTTTCCTCTCTGCTCATCTTACAGTATCATGTGATAGATTTAGGTTCAGAGGACAATAGTACAAGTGGCTCTCATTTATAATTTATTCTCATGACATTAAAAATATTATTTTAATGTATCCATTATATTGAATACTGATTTATGATTTTAAGGAATGTAGTTGTCTGGTCTAGCCTTTGAAAAGGGATCTCAAAAATGTTTTATTTATGATAGACATGTTCTCAAAGGGTCATTCCACTGTCAATATTTATCAGGTGGTAACACTCTGGACAATAGTAATAATAACCTTTGAATGTTAGATATTAAAAACCAAAAATAGTAGGTAAGCAGTCCTAAAACAGGAGGGAAAAGGAAATAATACACTATTTCTCCGTCATAGATGGAATGTTGGATACTATTGAAAAGTTTCTAACTCTCCTTAAAAGAAGTAACCTCCACTTTTTGCCTAACTTACTTCAAGCACAATTTTAAAAATAATATTTCTCTGATTACAAAAACAGAACATGTTTCTCATGAAAATTTTGGAAATGTGAAATTACAGAAAAGCCCAAAGGAAAACAATGAAAATCACTTGCAACTACAGTACTTAGAAAAATACCTATTATCATTTTGTTTTATATCCCTGCTGTCTTTACGTGTACAACTTGCATTTTGCAAGAGTTTAGAAAGTTGTAACCTTATTTTTTAAATCAGTGCATAACTAATATGTTTATGCAATTAAAATATTATTTTAAGATGTACTATATAATCACGTCTGCATCATAATCTACTTAATCTCCCCTTGTTGACAATTAGGTAGTTTCCAATTTTTCACTATCAAAACAATGCTACAAGAAGGATATCCTGGTATAGAAATCATTTTACACAACACAGTTATTTCCTTGACATAAATACCTAGAATAGAATTAGTCAAACATAAGAAATTAATATTTAATACCTCCGATACATCCTGCCATGCTGCCCACAAAAAGACCATACCAAGTTACACCACCACCAAAAATGTGTTAAAGGATCAGTTTGCTCAAAACTTAAATAAAATAGAATAAGTTATTTTATATCTACACATTTAATGAGTTGAAATGTATCCTCTGCATTACTTTCATATGCACTTCTGCCAATTAATATGAAATTCATATGTGCGAAAATTAAATAAGAGAGTAACACATCATTAGGGATTCCAAAAAAGGCAAAAAATATTTACTAATTGTACAATTACTAATTGTACTTCACTTTTTTGGACATTTGCCTAAATAGTATGTATTTTCTTTATAATATAATGTCTTTATTAAGGGTACACTGAATTTGACAGCTTGGCATAAGTGTGGCAAGCAACTAATTGAGACTAAAATACTATGAAGGCTCTCAAAATGACAAATGATTTCTATCTTTGTCTCCATTGTTTCAAATTTGAGCCATATATTGCTTATCAGTACATAAGTAATTCTTATTTTTTTCATTTCTACTCACTTTTGTGAAATGAAAAGGACAAAATATGATGAAACATTCAAATAATTTCATACACATTACTATGTTGAGAGAGATAGAAGCACTGCTGAAACTGAAATACATATTGGCAGACAAGCAGCACCAACCTACCACATTTAAAAATATTATTTTACCATGTGAATGTTCACATTAAGTATAATAAAAATAATTTAGGAATATCAATGTCATGCCTAGTCAAGTATATGAAAGCCATATAATCTCACTGGTGCTTTATTTCTCATATCGTTGATTACTAGCAATGGTGAGCCTATTTCCATAAGTGTTTTGGCCATTGTGGTTCTTTGTGAATTTCCAATTCATGTATTTTGTCTGTATTATGTTGGAATGTGCATAATTTGCTTATTGAGTTATAAATGCTTACATATTCAGAATATAAAAGCCATTATAGTTGATGTGAATAAAAATACCTAGTTGGCTAAATGTCTTTAGGTTTTGTTTATGTTGTTTGTTTATCACGGATCTGCAGACATTCTTAATTTTCATGTATATATTCAAATATATTGATATGATTTGGTTCTGTGTCCCCACCCAAATCTCATGTCAAATTGTTAGACCTGGTGGAAAGTGATTGGATCATGGGGGTGGTTTCTAATGTCTTAGCATCATCCCCTTAATGCTGTCTCATGATAGAATTCTCACAAGATCTGGTTTTTTAAACGTGTGCAGCACCTGCCCTTCTCGCTCTCATCATCTTGCTCCAGCCACGTAAGATGCGCCTGCTTCCTTTTCGCCTTCTGCCATGATTGTAAGTTTCCTGAGGCCTCCCCAGTCATGCTTCTTGTACACCTCATGGAACCGTGAGTCAATCAAACCTCTTTTCTTTATAAATTTTCCAGTATCTGGCATTTCTTTATAGCAATGTGAGAATGGACTAATACATATCTCAATGCTGTCTTCAAGACTTTTCTTTGACTCATTACTTAAAAGATGGCCCTAAGTCACATATAATGGATGTTCCACTAGACTATTAACAGATTTCTCAGTAGAAACCTTGCATGCCGAGGGAGAATGGGATAATATATTCAAAATGCTGAAAGAAAGAACTTGCCATTCAAGAATATTATGCCCAGCAAAGATATTCTTCAGAAATGAGGGAGAAATAAAGTTCCAAACAAGCCAAAAGCTGAGAGAATTCATCAACTTTAAATTAGCCTTAAAAGAAATCCTTAAGTTTAAGGATTTCTTAAAGAAGCATAAGGATGTTAATTAGTACCATAAAATCATATGAAACTATAAAAGCTCACTGGTAGAGGTAAACTCATAATCAAATTCAGAATACTTCATTACTGTAATAGCAGTATATAATCTTCAAATCTCTAGAATGAAGGTTAAAAGTCAGTATGGTTAATGATAACCATAGGTACAATAAGTTGTTAAGAAATACACAACATAAAGATATATTAACTAAGGTAACAAAATTACAAAATGGTAGAAGAACAAAAGTCTAGTATATTTGTATGTGACCAAAGTTAAGTTGTTATCAGCTTAAAGTAGACTTTTATAGTTCTAAGATTGTTTTGTGATTCCCAGAGTAACTATACAGAAAAAAAAAAACTATATCAGATACATAAATGAGAATGAGAAAAAAATCAAAGCTTTTCACTATAGAAAATCACCAAATTACAAAGGTAAACAAGAGAGAAAGAAATAAACAAAAAGACTTATAAAATAACCAGAAAATAATTAACAGAATAGCAGAAGTAAACCCTTACATATTAATAACCTTGAATATAAATGGATGAAATTCTACAATTAGAAGATATAGAGTGGGCTGGGCGTGGTCACTCACGCCTGTAATCCCAGCACTTTGGAAGGCTGAGGCAGGTGTATCTCCTGAGGTCAGGAATTCAAGACCAGCCTGGCCAACATGGCGAAACTTTGTTCTACTAAAAGTACAAAAATTAGCCAGGCGTGGTGACAGATGCCTGAATCCCAGTTATTCAGGAGGCTGAGGCATGAGAATCGCTTGAATCTGGGAGGCGAAGGTTGTAGTGAGCTGAGATTTTGCCACTGCATTCCAGCCTGGGCAACAAGAGCAAGACTCTGTCTCCAGGAAAAAAAAAAAAAAAAAAAAAGATATAGAGTGGCTGAATTTAAAAAAAATCAAGACCTGACTATATGCAGTCTACAGGAGGCTCACTTCATCTCTAAGGACACACATAGACTGAAAGTAAAGGAATGGAAAATGATTTTCCATATAAATGGAAACCAAAAGCTATACTTACATCAGATACAATAGACATTAAGTAAAAAGGACTACAAAAGGAGACAAAGATGGAGATGATCATTATGTAATGATAAAGGGGTCAATGCAGCAGGAGGATGTAACAATTATAAATATATATGCACTCAACAAAAGAGCACCAAATATATAAAGCAAATATTATTAGATCTAAAGGGAGAGATAGACTGCTATACAAAAGCAGCAGGGGTTTTCAACACCTTACTTTCAGCAATGGCCAGATCATTTAGACAGAAAATCAACAAGGAAGCATCAGATTTAAACTTCACTGTATATTAAATGGACCTGATACATTCACTGAGTATTCCACTAAAGAGCTGCACAATACACATTCTTCTCATCAGCACATGGTACTTTCTCCAGGATAGATAATATATTAGACCATAAAAAAGTCTCAACAAATTTTTAAAAATCAAAATCATGTAAAGCATCTTTTCCGACCCATATGGACTAAAACTAGGAGTCAATAACAGGAAGAACTTTGGAAACTACACAAATATATGGAAATTAAACAACATACTCCTGGATGACAAATGAGTCAATAAAGAAATTTAAAAGGAAATTTAAATATTTCTTGAGATAAAAAATAGAAACAAAATATACCAAAACCTACAGGATACTGAAAAGGCAGTTATAAAAGGGAAGTTTTCAGCAATAAATTCCTGAATCAAAAAATTAGAAAGATCTCAAACAATCTAACGTTGCACCAAAAAAAAAAAAAAAAAGAAAAAGAAAAACAAGAAAAACACTAAACTCAAAAGTTGTAGAAAGAAAGAAATAATAAAGATCAAAGCATAAATTAGAGACTAAAAAATAAAATACAAAAGATCAACAAAACAGAGTTTTGCTGAAAAATAAACAAAATTAACAAAACTTTCAGTAGACCAAGAAAAAAAGAGAAGATTCAAATAAATAAAACCAGAGATTAAAAAAAGAACACATTACAATTGATACCACAGAAATACAAAGGATCACAAGAGACTATAAGAAACAACTATATGGCAACAAATTAGAAAACCTAGAAGAAATGGATATATTCTTAGACACACACAACCTACCAAAATCAAATCATAAAAAAATAGAAAATCTGAACAGACCAATAGCAACAATATTAAATCAGTAATGAAAGACTCTCATCAAAGAAAAGTCCATTACTTGAATACTTAGCTGTTGCAAACTATTCCAAAAAATTAAAAAGGAGGAAATTTTTCCAAACTCACTCCATGAGGCCAGCATCACCCTGATAAAATAATAATAATAATGATAACAGACAAGGACACAACAACAAAAAAAGAAAACCTCAGGCTAATATCCCTGATGAATATAGATGCAAATAGTTCTCAACAAAATACTTGTAAACTAAATTTATCAGTACATAAAAAAAGTTATTTGCACTAATCAAGTGGAATTCATCCATAAAGATACAAGAATGGTTCAGCACATGCAAATTAGTAAACATAATACATCGCATTAACAGAATCAAAGACAAAAACCATATGATCAATTGAATAGATGCAGAAAAGACATTTAATAAAATTCAACATTGCTTCAAGATAAAAACTCTTAACAAATTAGGTATAGAAGGAACCTATCTCAACACAATAAAAGCTGGATATAACAAACCACAGCTAACATCATACTGAACGGGAAAAACTTGAACACTTTTCCTCTGAAATCTGGAACAAGACAAGGATGCCCCCTTTCACCACTTTTATTCAACATAGTACTGGAAGTCCTAGCCAAAGCAAGAGACAAAAATAGAGGGCATTCAAATTGGGAAGGAGGAAATCAAATTTTCCCTGGTTGAAGATGACATGATCTTACATACAGAAAAAAACCTAAAGGCTCCACCAAAAAAACTGTTAGAACTAATAAATGAATTCAGTAGAGTTACAGGATACAAAATCAACACACAAAATCAGTAGTATTTCTATGCACTAATAGTGAATTACCTGAAAAAGAAATAAAAAAGCAATCCCATTTACAATTGCTACCAAAAAAATAAAATGTCTAGTAGTAAATTTAACCAAAGAGATGCAAGATCTTTTCAATAAAAATGGATAAAATAAATTGAAGATACTATGAATAAATGGGAAGATGGTCTTTGTTTATGGTTTGGAATAATTAATATTGTTAAAATGTTCATACTACCCAAAGCAATCTACAGATTTAGTGCAATCCCTATCAAAATGCTAAAAACATTCTTTACAGAAATAAAAAAAAAAATCCTTAAATTTGTATGTAAACACAAAAGATCCCAAATAGCCAAAGCAATCTTGAGTGAAAAGAGCAAAGTTAGAGACATCACAATACCAGACATCAAAATATACTACAAAGCTATGGTAAACAAAACAGAATGGCATTGTCATAAGAATAGACATATAAACCAACGGAACAGAATACAGAACACAGAAATAAATTCACACACAGCCAATTGATTTTTAACAAAGGTGCTAGGAACACACACTGGGGAAAGGACAGTCTTTAAATGGTGGTGGGAAAACTGGATATCCATATGCAGAAGAATAAAACTAAACCCCTATCTTTTACCATATAGAAAAATCAACTCAAAATGGATTAAGGACTTACATGTAGGCCTCAAAACTATAAAACTACTAGAAGAAAATATGAGAAAATGCTTCATGACATTGATCTGGGCAATAATTTTTTGGATAAGAACTCAAAATCACAGACAACAAAAGCAAAAATGGACAAATGAGATTATATCCAACTAAAAAGTTTCTGCACAACAAAGGAAACAATAAACAAGTAGAGGAATAACCTAAAGAATGAGAGAAATATTTGTACTAACAAGGGGTTAATATCCTGCATACATAGGGAACTCAAAATCTCAACACCAAAAAAAAATACATGATTTTTTAAATAATTAAAAGACCTCAATAGATATTTCTCCAAAGAAGACATACAAATGGCCAAGAACGTTTTTTTAAATGCTCAACATCACTAATCAGGGAAATGCAAATCAAAACCATAATGAGATACCACCTCAGCTCAATTAGAATGGTTATTATAAAAAAGACAAAAATAACAAATCTTACGTGGGTATAGAGAGATGGGAACTCTTACACACTATTGGTGGGAATATAAACTAGTATAGCCATTATGGAAACAGTACAGAGGTTCCTCAGAATATTAAAGATAGAACTATTGTATAATCCAGCAATCCCATTACTGAGTATGTTCCCAAAGGAAATGCAATCAGTATGTTGAAGAGCTATCTGTAGCCCCAAGTGCTTTGCAGGACTAGTCACAATAGCCAAGATATGGAATCAACCTAAGTGTCCATCAACAGATGAATGGATAAAGAAAATGTGGTATATATACACAATGGAATACTATACAGCCATAACAAATTGAAATCCTGTCATTTGTGCAGTGTAGATGAACCTAGAGGACACAATGTTAAGTAAAATAAGCCAGGCACAGAAAGACAGATACAGCATGATCTCACTCATTTGTGGAAACTAAAAAAGTTGATCTAATAGAAATACCGTACCGAGTACAGTAATGGCTACCAGAGGCTGGGGAGGGTGTGTGTGTGTTGAGGGAGATTGGTTAACAGGTACAAAGTTGTAATTAGATAAGAGAAATAATTTCTGGTGTTCTTTTGCACGGTAGGATAACTACAGCTAGGAATATTGTATTGTATATTTCAAAAAACCAGAAGAGAAGATTTTGAATGTCCTTACCACAAGGAAATAATAAATGTTTCAGATGATGGATATGCTAAATAGCCTGATTTAATCATTCCAATGTATTTATGTATCAAAACATCACACTGTACCCCATAAATATGTACAATTATATTATATCAATTAAAAATAAACAAAAAATATGATCCTTTTGATCTACCTCTATTTTCTTCAAGTTCTTTTTTGGAGCATGGGAGATAGGGTTGTTCTTTGATTACATTTAAGTAATCAGACTGCCATTGATCTTATGGCTTAGTTTAAGACAGGGATCTAACTTTATTCTATTCCAAATTGTAACAAATTGGTCCAGCATCATTTTTAACTCATTGATTTTTTTTCTCCCTAAATTGAAATGCAGTCTTAGTCTGCATGCAGTGGCTAACACCTATAATCCCAGCACTTTGGGAGGGCAAGGTGGGAGGATTGCTTGAACCTAGGAGGCCGTGACTGGCCTGGGCAACACGGTGAAACCCCATTTCTACAAAAATTAAAAAATATTTTTTTTAAAGTTAGCTGGGTGTGGTGGTGCACAACTGTGGTCCCAGGTACTTGGGACTGAGGTGAGATGATCGCTTGAGCCCAGGAGGTTGAAGCTGCAGTGAGCCATGATCATGCCACTGCATTCCAGTCTGGGTGACAGAGTGAGACCCTGTTTCAAAAAAAAAAAAGCAATCTTATTTTTATGCTAAGTACTTACATATACTTGAGCCTGTTCCTGTTTCTTCATCTTTTACTCTGTAGGATTTCTACTCCTTTGAATTTTCTATTTTTTGCACATATACCACAACTGGAATTATTTTCACTGTTTAACATATTTTCATAGTCAATAATCTAAATTTCCCTCCCTTCATTTTCTGTTTCATAATTGTATTATGTAAGTTATTTGGATTTTTTCACATAAACATTTTAGTCATTTTGCTGGATTTTTATTAGAATTCCATTAAAATTATAAATTAACTTAGAAAAATTGGCTAGGCATGGTGGCTTATGCCTATAATCCCAGTGCTGTGGGAGACCAAGGCAGGAGGATTGCTTGAGCCGAGGAGTTCAAGACCAGTCTGGGCAACATAGCAAGACCTCATCTCTACAAAACAAAATGAAATTAGCTGGGCATGATGGCATGTGCCTGTAGTCCCAGCTACTTGGGAGGCTGAAGCTGGAGGATTGCTTGAGTGAAGGACTTTGAGGCCATAGTGAGTCGTGATCATATCTCTGCACTCCAGTCCGGGCAACAGAGGAAGACTTTGTCTCCAAATTTAAAAAATAAATTTAGGAAAATTCATGTATTTGCAATGTTAAATTTTTTTCATCTAAGGTCATGTTATTAATAGAAAGTTCCATTAGTTTGTATTTATAGTGCTCAGTAAAATTGTATGGTTTTCCCCACTAAGTTCCTCTACAGCTTTAACAAATACACTTGCTAAGTTTGTTATTTCCCATTTTGGGGTGACTAATCTTCCCACTTTACCCAAAACTGTAAGACTTCCCGGGACACAGGACTCTTAATACTGAAACTGGGATGGGCGGTCTCCCTATATTATAACATGGAACTGGTTGTGGCTGATTCATAGGAAAATTAATTACTTATACATATATTATTTTCATTTATTTATTTATTTTTATTTTTTTGAGATGGAGTCTCACTCTGTCACCCAGGCTGGAGTGCAGTGGTGCAATCTTGGCTCACTGCAACTTCCGTCTCCCAGGTTCAAGCGATTCTTCTGACTCAACCTTCTAAGTAGCTGGGATTACAGGTACGTGCCACCACGCCCAGCTAATTTTTGTATTTTTGGTAAAGATAGGTTTTCAACATGTTGGCCATGCTGGTCTTGAACTCCTGACCTCAAGTGATCCACCCGCCTCAGCCTCCCAAAGTGTTGGGATTACAGGCATGAGACACTGCACCTGGCCTGCATATATTATTTTCTTCCAGGCCACTGAACTCTTTTCATTTTGAATAGACTGTCAGTTGAATTTATTGAGATTAGGGGGATTTTATATAAAAATCATGATAATTCCAATATTTATAGCTGCTTTTTTGTCTTGCCTTACTGTATGGGTCATTATGTCCCAAATAATGTTAAACAGTAATAAGAGATACTGCATATTCATTGGACACTGGCTTGATAGACTTACTCATCAAGTTATAGAAATATTCTTCTATAATTTTTTTAAGACTTTGTGGTGGTTGCTCTTTTGGTTTGTCCTTAAATTAAACATGAATGTTTTAACTTTATTTTAAAAAATTGGAAATTTCTATTTCAGTGATATTATTGAGGAAATATTGAAGAAAAGAAAGGAAAATACTCCATTGGTGGTTTTAGCCAATCAACTGAAGAGCTTTCCCAAACTAGACTATACTCTCATATACATGAGAATCTGTATCCCACTCTCTCTTCCTTTCTGAAGGTTGGAGGGGTGATGCGGATTGCCCCTATTTTAGAATCAGTGAGAGTGTAAGCCAATTTTCTAATAAAATGTGTTATCTCCTAGGGTAATAAAGTTCAACTGGGAAAACAAAAACAGTTGACAACCAATGAGTAGAGAATACTATACATTTTTTTCTCTTTTATCTATAGAAGTGATAAAAACATATTGATAGTATTTCTAATATTAAACCTTCCTTGTATTTCTGAAATATGCCAGACTTTTTTTTTTTTTTTTTTTTTTTTTTTTTTTTTTTTTTTTGAGCATGAGCTCTGCTCTTACTGCTCAGGCAAGACTGCAGTGGCGTGATCTCGGCTCACTGCAACCTCCGTCTCCCAGGTTCAAGTGATTCTCCTGCCTCAGCCTCCCAAGTAGCTGGGATTACAGGCACGTGCCACCAAGTCCAGCTAATTTTTGTATTTTTAGTGGAGACAGGGTTTCACCATTTTGGCCAGGCTAGTCTCAAACTCCTGACCTCAGGTGATCTACTGCCTCAACCTCCCAAATTGCTGGGATTACAGGTGTGAGCCACCGCACCTGGCCCAGACATCTCTGAATACAGTATCAGAGAGAGGTTTCAAAACTTTTGATATCTCTATTTATAAATGAGAACCTCTTATAGATTTCTATGTCATTTGGGGGCAGATTTTCATTTGGTTATCATCATTAACTTTGAAAGTGAATTAGGAATTTTTACACATTTTTCCCCTGCTCTGAAACATCATACATTGTGAGAATCAATTACTCCTTGAAGGTTTATAGAAACTCATCCATGAAAGTATCAAGCCATGCTTTGCTGGAGCTGATTTATCAACAACTTTTAGTGGATCTTTTTTTTTTTTTAATAATCATTGGACTACTTACGTTTTATTTCTTCTTAAGTCAATGTCATTAATTTATATTTTTCTAGACATTTATTCACTGCATTAAAAGTTTGGAATGCAGAAATATAAACATAATTTTAATCTCCCTTGTATCAATAGTTGTATTTATTTTCACATTTTTATTTTGTGTTTTTTCCTTCCTTTCTTGATTAGATTAGCTAAAGGTTTGTCACTTTTTTGGTGTTATTACTGTTTGCTTTGTTTTGTTTTAAAAAATTGCACTTGGGTGTTTTTTCTATTGCCATCTGTTTTCTGGAGAATCCTAGGACATTATCTCTTCATTGCTTCTGCCACATTATTTTATTTAATTAATTAATTTATTTATTTATTTTTGAGACTCCAAGTCCACATATCTGAAACCTTGTCACCGTAACACATTGGTCTCTGATGGTTGTTTATGTATTTTGTCTTTTTGCCTCTTGATACATTAGTCTGGATATCTGAATATTTTCTTATTACCTATCTTCCAGTTCATGAATTCTGTTTTAGTAAAACCTATCTATTCAGTTCTTACTTGCAATTATTACATTTTTAAGTTATAAAATTTCCTTTTTATATAGTTATATTTTCTGGTTCTCTGCTGAAATTATCCATCTTTTAATAAATTAACCACAGATATTTTAATATCCATGCCCGATAACTCCAATATCTGGATTTCCTATGTGTTTGATTTTATTTGCCTGTTTCAAATTTTTTTCTCTTAGTTTTTGTCAAATGACAGACTAATTTTTAATGTAATGTGGGACATTATATATTAAGAAATAATTTGAAGTTCTCGATGGTTTTGTCTCTCTCCACAGAGGATCAATTTTTCTCTAGCAATGAAGTAATCCAAAGGTATATCTTTTTGATCCATTTTATTAAAGTTGATTGAGCTGACTCAAAACTGGGATTTTTTCTTTTTTTTTTTTTTTTCCTTTTGAGAGCTGGCTAATTAGCCTATACTCCTAAGATAACTTTTTTCGGAGTCTGAGCTGAAAGTCCTGGGTATTTACCAGGCAATGCCTGTTTAGTGGGCTCTGTACTCTAGTTTCGGTCATCTCCAGCTTCATAAGACTGACGCAAACTCTGCTCAACTCCTTACTCTCTCAACCACAACTTTCTGCAAACCTTCTTAGCCTCTCAGCCTTCACCCATCCTTCTAACCTGCAAATACCTTAAGATGAAAAGTGATGGTAAAGGTAGGGTTCATCTCTCTGTGCTCTCCTTTCCAGGATCTTGACTCTCAAGTCCTTGCTACTTTGGTAGCTCTTCAGTGCCTTCAAACAGATTTTGTTGTTGTTGTTGCTGTTGTTCAGCTTATTTTGTTTTTCTCAGTGTGTAGAGTGGGTTTAAAAGTAAATAGTCTAACATGATCACAAAATGAAAAAGTCTATTCCCTTTTCTAAATAATTTTTGCTTTTGTCTGTATTAATTCCTTTGGTCTACTTTGGTTTGGTTTGTTTTATTATAGGTCTCTTTTTTTTTTTTTTTTTTTTTTTTTTTTGCTTTCTTGGTTGAGTATTTAATCTGATGCTTTCTCTTCTTTATCACTTCAAACATTGCTTTTAATGTAAATTCATTTTGAACTTATTTAACAACTGTCCGTGAGTAGTAACCGGAAAGATCATAGAACCTGATATGGTTCTATCCGAAAACTTATACAGCAAATATTTGATGATTTTCTATCTGGTATCCATTATCTACTTTCTACATTTTAGTGACACTCAAGATTTGGTTCAAGTATCTGCTATTGCCCCTCTGGCTAAATTACTTTGAGGGAAACTGATCCTACCTCCATCTCCAATTTTAGGCTGTGGATTGGTTTAAATCAAATTATACATTTCATTCTCTTGGCCACAATAATTGGGTTAGCTGTCCAGATATGATCTAATCAAATTCAGGCACAGTAATCTCAAGAGTCTTTCTTGAAATCCTAAGCTAGGAATACTCTTATTCTTTCCTATGTAAGAGTGAGAAGCATCAAACCCTTTTTTCTCCTGGTGTTTATCTTGCAACCATGAGAGAAGCCTGGCAGGGACTAACATGATACACGCATAGAATTGGACAGAGCTGAAAAAGCCATAGAGGAATTGACCTGGAACCCTAATTAAACCATGCTGGAAGCCCACCCACCAGCTGGACTTTCAAGTTACTGAGCCAATAAATTCCCTTTATTATTTAAGCCACTTTAGATTTAATTGACTTTTCTTTCACTCACAGCCAAATGCATTCTAACTAAAACACTTGGGTACCTAACAAACACTTTGTAATGATGGCGACATCAGAGAAAAGAAAAAAGCAAAAACAAATAGAAATAGATTAATGTTCTTAAGTCCATATTCACTAGTCCATTAAATCAAAATATAAACCACTCGATTTTAACATCTGGAATTTTATTTGTTTTGTTCCTCATTGTATCCCCAGTACCTGGTTTAGCGCCTGGCATTTTTCAATAAATATTCACTGGGAAGTGGTAGGGGGAAATAATTAATAATAATAAATATTCAGTAAGTACATGTCGAATGAATGAATAGTTATGGCCTTGAGTAATTTTTTTCCCTAAAGATATTGCCATTGACTTTCAAGTACTGAGAGGAAAACATTTTCTCAGGGTGTAAAATATCCCAAGCCTATGACCAAGAAGGAATCTTAGCATCCATATGGTCTCATCAAAATGAAATGCTTTGTTCCTCTGATTTCCCAGATTGAAAGGGTATGTGTATAAACAATAAATATAAATCCCAAATACAACAATAAATTTCATGACATGTTTTTATAGAATATCAATTAATAGGAATGGCATCAATGTATAAACTGTGTAACTAAGCTACAAAACACTTTTAGTTCTGTCATTTGTAAAATAAATGAATGATTCCAAGATTACTTCCACCTCTAAAAATAACATGAGTTTATGATTCGAGAGCTGCTCTTTTACCGTCAAAGTGGTCCAATGTATTGGCACCTCCAATCTGTTCTGATGGTCTCTGTGGCACTTCTAGCAGTGCCGTAATCATACCCAGACTGCAAAACGTAATGGTCTGGGATGTGCATGTCCAAGGTCCAGGAGCACTTCACCAAGAGACCTGAGCTCAGCTGATTAAAGAAAGCATGGCTCAGTGCTCCTCACCCAAGGGAAGGCCCACAAAAGATCTCTTCAGTGAGGAAAGGGAATGGGAAGCACAGTGCGCATGTGAGTGCAATCAGATACACCCCAAGTTAGAGCAAAGGGTAAAATTAAGGTGGGTTAAATAGCCTGGGAAGAGTTAGCGAGAGGGAAAAGAAGAGAAGTGATTGTACACTTAGAGGCAAGCATAATCCAGGTTCTTATGTTTTGCCAGTGGAGAAGGGTTTGAGTCTAGCCAGACTGGTAATAGCAAACGCTTGGCTCTCAAAGTGTTTCCCACCCCAACACCTGCTGCTACAGGAGAGACAGCAACCAGTAAGAGGCCGGGGAGGCTATGGTCTACAGCACTGGATGGGGGGAATGGCAAGGGTCCTGGGTGGCAGCACAGGTGGCAGCCAAGTGGCAACTTGTATGCCAGATGGGAGAGTGTCACATGCTGCCCCTGGCACATACGCAGCTCATTTTAGGGGACTAAGGAAGCCCTGTATTTCTCAAATGGACATATGGTGTCAAAGAGGAAGGTACAAAATTTTATTATGTGGAAACCAATGAATAAAAACAAAATATTTCTTTGTTACTTAGAGGAGAATGTAAATAAATGGAATTCTCAATTATGATTTTCTAATAAAGATGATAAAAACTTCCGCTGAAATCTGAAGAAAGAAGAAACTACCTAAATAAACCCCAACAGTGAAGCCCATTTTTCAAGACAGATACACCCAGCTTCTCTTTACAATCTACCGCCTGTTCTCAGCACTAATTTTCTCCCATCTTTATTCTGTCTGCTCATCTCAGTTCTAAGCTTCCTCTACAAGTCAGTGACTAGTGTGGAGCAGCTTTTCTAATCTACGCACATTCTTGTAGGCATGGTAATGGATCCCTTCAAATAGGAAATTGCTACTTTAAAGAGACAGGACACTTTGAAACCGAGACAGTTGAAAAGATGTCATTGTAAATTAACACAACAGACAAACAGAATCTGGAAAGAGTTATTTCCAAATGTATTTGGGCATGAAGAAGGAAGTGGGTCAGAAAATTATGACCCCTGCATATTTAGTCTAGTACACATCCTCATTCCAGACAACTAACTGTGAGCTATTGAAAATGAAAGTATATAGAGAATATAATAAAAAGAGATTCTCATAACTTCTCTTCTGAAGTTGCATAAATAGATTGGAAATAATGTCCAGGAGGCCTTCGCAACTGCTTGTGGGGGTAGCAGTAATTAACAGAATCCAAACACAATGTCATCTTCTACTTAAACACTGTCACCATTTCTTACTTTTTTCTTAAAATTATGATTGTTTCTTGCTAGCTTCCTTGGCTCAATAGATATATTTAAATTGCCCTACTTTTGCTCCCTGCATATCAAAGAGAGAGAGAAAAAATGCAGCCTAGTTAGCCAGAAAGGAAAACAACATTTCTATAAGCATATAATCTTACTTTAAAACTGGCAAAGCAAGTAGAAGGGACTAAAAATGTTACAGCCTTGGTTCCATATGCATTACCTCCAAGTACAAGCATACAATATGTGGCAGTTGCTGTATTAGGCTCTTTATTTCTTACTAAATACAAATAAGTTCAAGCATAAATTCTAAAAAGGATAACTTTACTTAGATATTAGGAAAAATTCTCTTCCTTTAGGGGACCCTGGAATGCTGAAAGAGGAAACCAGGAAGGTTATACAATTTTCTTCTTCATGAGATTATAACGAAGACAGTAAGAATTTTTAAGGATAATTCCTCCATAATATATTTCCTAGAGGAAGAAAGATACAAATGCTTGTATAACCCAAAAACTCACTAATGGCAGAACGATGGACTTTTTTTCATGAAGGGAGGGGACCACTCTTTGTCATACAAGATCTATGCCTAGTGATGGTTCATAAATGTGCTAGAATAAATTCCTAATTCTCTGTGTACATTTGAATAGCAAGATGATTCTGAAAATTGTTCTAATAGTAACTATTCCACTAATAAAATTAGATCCAGAAAGCAATTGGGTTTCCAGGCCATGGGTAAGCATATGTATAAAGTACTAATTCTTTAGGGCCTCTTTAAAGCACATTTTTTGTTTTACTATGATAGCAAAAAAAAATTTAAAAAGTGTAATTTTGGAATGTGTGTGGTGTGAATGTGTCCAAAACCAGTGCTGAAATTAATAAGGGATCCTTATTTAGACACTATTCCAACAAGAACCCCCTATTAGTCTGCTAGAGCTGCCACAACAATGTATCACAAATTGGGTGACTTAAACAACAGAAATTTATTGTCTCACAGTTCTGGACCTAGAAGTCCAAGATCAAAGTGTCAGCAGAGTTCACTCTTTCTGAGGCCAAGAGAAAGAAGCTATTCCATGCCACTTCCCTAGCTTCTGGAGATTTGCTGGCAATCTTTGGCATTCATTTGCTTGAAGAAGCATCATCTTATCTATGCTTTCATCTTTACATGGCAGACTCTCTAGATGCATGCCTGTATCTAAGTTTTACCTTTTTGTAAGGACACCAATCCTATTGGATTAGGACCCACCTGAAGACCTCATTTTAGTTTGATTACCTCTGAGAAGACTGTATCTCCAAACAAAGTCATATTCTAAAGTCCTGGGGCTTAGGTTGCCAATATATCCTTCTTTATTAGGGGGTAACGCACTTCAACCCATAGCATACTCCCCCGAAAGAATAATTACATAGGGTAAAAGCAAGCAAACATATATAACCAGACTAGATGTCTATATTACTTTATTCCTTATACAAAGACTAGGTCTCTATAAAATCAGACATTTTAATTCTGTCCTCTGAGCTAGCTCGTTGTCTAGTGTTTAGGAAGCAACCAACTGTTGGTTAACTTTTTAAAATTCAATTTTCATAAGGTTGGACAGATATCACATAGACACAGCAAAAACAAATGCCATACCACTGGAATGACTCAGAGGTACAATCACAAGTCACAAAGGCACAACATTTTGTTCTTATGATGAGTATCAAGTGGGTGTTATATTAAAAAAAATCCTTTAAAAATGTATGGTTTCCTTGTCTGATGTGTGTAGATTGCCTCAGGTGCTTTCAGAAACAATAGAAATTTTTTCCAAGTTTTATATTGGTCAACTTATTTTGATAATAATGAGAATATAAAATATTATAACTGAAAAGCACCTTCAAAATTGTCTAGTCCAACTCTCTAACATTATAGACTTGAAAACTCTGTTCCTGAGAGGGTAAGTGACTTGTCCAAGGTAATTTAGCAAATTGCAGTAGAGCCAGAAAAATAATCTGAGACCTGGCGTCCCCTCTAAATTAATGATGTTCTGCTACAGGATAGCCATCACATCACCCTTGTCTGGAAATCACCTATGTTACCCAGAATTAGGCCCCCAATGGCTACACAGAGCCTAGAAGTAAGTTTAGAATCTGTTGCAGAGGTCATGCACTATTGTTCTCTCTGGGCAGTACTGCCACCACCCTCAACGGCTCAAACAAAAGTTGTGATGTCTTAGAGCTTTACTTAAAATGTAGTATATAATTTTACTAGTGTAGTTGTCTGCTTTCTCCTTTAAATCTTTAGTTCTTCCTAGATTATGGTTATAACAACCACATTTTCAAATCTAAAAATCAGGACACATGTTCTGATAGGAAATCTGTTTATCCCAGTGTGTTTGCACATAATATCACTCATGGCTAGGCGCAGTGGCTCATGCCTGTAATCCCAGCACTTTGGGAGGCTAAGGTGGGCAGATTACGAGGTTAGGAGTTCAAGACCAGCCTGGCCAACACAGTGAAACTCTGTCTCTACTAAAAATACAAAAATTAGCCGAGAGTGGTGGCGTGCACCCGTAATCCCAGCTACTCGGAAAGCTGAGGTAGAAGAATCGCTTGAACTCAGGAGGCAGAGATCGCAGTGAGCTGAGGTTGCACCATTGCACTCCAGCCTGGGTGGCAGAGTGAGACTGTCTCAAAAAAAAAAAAAAAAAAGGTCACTTATTTAGTATTTTTTCAAAATGACCCTTTTCTGAATGCATTAAGTCTGCTTGGATACATATATCCATGTCTATATCTACAGCTATGAGTATTTCATTCACACGTGTGGTGGTGTGTTGGCAATGGAAACATATGATGCAATATTTAAAATAAGGATTGCCCTAGATTGGGGGATGGGGTGGGGGAAAGAGAAATTAGGACACCCTGTTTGTGGCAAACACAAGATTAGAAAAGTTTGAATGGGTGGGGAAGTGAGAATGATTGTAATAAAGTTTCTTGAGAAGGGAGAGCCGTCAAACTTTCAGGGTGAATAATATGGAGCCATTTTTGCATAAGGATAAATAGTATTCTCATCAGGGTCCAAAGTAGGGTGCAGCAAGGGAGGCACACAGGAGGAAGCAGCTAATAAAATACTCTACAGCTGATTCTCATGCTGGGCTGCCTTCACAAACGGCTGGTCCCAGGTGCCTCCCTCTACCATCCTGGACCCAGCCTGCCTCTCTTAACCCTCAGTAGTTCTTAAGGGAATCACCATGTTACAGTATTGCATAATAACTAATGTGCATAATTATTATTCTGAATCATGGAAGCACTAAATCACTTCAATAATTCTACCTAATAAGTCAGGGAAATGCACTTAAAAGTTTTAAGTAATTTAAATGTTAAGTTTGGACAAACAGAGCATTAAACTTACATTCTCTGAAATAATCCAGTTCAACCAGAATGCTTCATATCTGATGATGCTTCATGGCGTTCTAAAAATGACTGCACACTACTGTTTGCACATTACATGTGAACATATCTTTCCCCTTGTTTGAAAACTGCCTCTGATAGACAGAGTCAGGCTCCTACAGCCACCACTGCACTCCTCATGCCTGCCACCTTCATCCTTCTCTGATGGGTCAGAGCAGTCACCCAACAGCAAACCAACATAGGCCCACCAAAATCGACCTTCAGATAATTTGAAATTTAGATACAGAGGTCACCAGAATGTCAGCACATTTAACATCAAGTTGTGGAGACTAAAGACCGCCCATTCCTGCAGTTTGTGAGGTTGGCACTTCCTTTCTAGTGCTGGCTGTTCACCTCTTAGTCCATAAGAGAGAGCAGCATCTTTCCCATAAATCTCTCTTTTAGTTTAAGTTTACCAGTATTCTGTTCCTTGTAACTCCCAGTGCTGAAACAAACACAGACTCCTATGCCATGGCAGGAATTGTGCTACCTGCTGGGGTAATGAAGATAGATATACTAATAATAGTTTCGGCCTTCAAAAATCTCACAGAGCATCAACAGTAAATGTGGTCTTACTCTCACTTATTTGATTAATCCATAATTAATATATTTGAGCACATGTCTTTTCTCCTATGAGAAACTCTGTTCATGCAGTTTGACACTGGAAATTCTGGCAAGACAGAGTTTATCAAGCTTTGTGGTTACATGTATTAAATACAGGCCTTTTAACTGCTACTGCTAACTTGTTTTTAACTATAGGATATAATCTCCTGATGTTATATTTAAAATATCATTTGATCTCAGTAAAATCAAAATACCAATTACAGACATTTTAGAAAAAAAAAAATTCTTTTGTTTGTTTTTGAGACAGGGTCTCACTCAGTCCCCCAGGCTGGAGTGCAGTGGTGTGATCACGGCTCACTGCAGCCTCAACCTCCTGGGCTCAAGTGATCCTCACACCTCAGCCTCTCGAGTAGCTGTTACTGAAGGTGCTCACCACCATGCTTAGCTAATTTTTTAAAAAAAATTTGTAGAAACAATGTCTTGCCCTGTTGCCCAGGCCGGTCTGAAACTCGTCGCCTCCAACAGTTCTCCACCTCAGCCTCCCAAAGTGCTGAGATTACAGCCACTGAGCCTGGCTAAAAAATATACATGTATATATATTTTTATATATATACATGTATATTTTTTATATATACATATGTTTTAATATGTATATATATGAGAAAAAAAGTAACAAATTTCCCAGTTAACAAGAAAGGAAGGAAATACGTTAAAAGTAAAACAAGATTTAAGTGAATTTTTTTTTTTTTTTTTTTTGCATTTTGAAAATACATCTTGCTTTAAACACACAAAATCTTAGCAGCTGGAAGCCTGCTATGTGTTTGATTAAATGGCCCACACATGTGTTTGTAATGCACAGCACTGTGATCTGTGAACGGAATCCTGGAATCCCCGGGGTGTATGGTCAGCCTTTTGCCTCACTGAACTCTCCTCTGGAGGCCACGGGAAACGGGGTACTTGTCTGAGTTTTCTCCTCGGGTCCACATTTCCTCTATCGACTACTGCTGTGTAAACAGACTCATGTTCAAAAGGTGCTGGGCTCCATTGACCTAATCCACTCTGAAGTGCCAGATCTGTCCACACGTCCTCGGGATTAGGCCAGCCTGGCCAGCTCACCCTGACTTTGCCTAAGGGATGGTGCAGTGGGCTTGGACCTCCCCAAGCCAGGTTCATCTGATTGGTTTCCCTTTTGCGCTCTTCTTCCCCTGGGAGAGGATATCCTCAGCATGGACTGGGGCCCACAGAGCAGGGAAGCTGAAACACGGATTCTTCCTCAATGAGCTGAAGTTCTCCAGATGGCAGCAAGCGCTCGTCATGCAAATTCTTGGCAGCAGGGAGCCTGTCAAGTGGCTACTGCCGCTTATTGTTACCAACACTCCCCCACCCCCTCCACACAAATGCAGAAGAAACACCATCTGTCGCCTGTGGGGCTGAGCGGTTCTTTCCAAGTCCCTTCTAGTCAGTGCGGCTCAGCAGCCCTGCGCTGTGCGCACAGTCCAAACAGGAGTTGCCTCTCCTTAAGCCAGGGAGGACCCTGTCCGGTGCTGGCAGTTCTCGTCTTCCACGCCCCCTGGGCCTGGCCCCTCACCCAGGGCCGAGCCAGGGCGTTTTGCTAGCAGATTTCTCATAAGATAGTTATGTAACAAGAATAGGAAAACGATTGTGTTTCTCCCTTTAAATTCTGGGAAAGGAACAAGATGAACTGAGTTAGCAACTTGTCTCCATCACTAGTGAGAAATGTGAATAGAAGATAACTGGTTAAACAGCACACTCCGGATGTGAAAAGCAGAGCCTTGAAGTTAAAAGGTTGCCCATAACATCAGCGTGATTTCGGGTTTGTGTTCTCTTCTCTCCCACTGATGTTATGTCTCCTGATTAATGATGAACTCTCGTAAGACCTAAAAACGTTCTGTACAAACGAAAGCTGTCGCCAAAAGACTCTAAGCTCTGGAGAAGGCTCAATATCTTGTCCATCTTTGAATTCCGAGATCATCCGTGCAGTCATTCAATAACTATTTTTTCTTGTTGCTGTTGGATTTTGGAGGGATAGTTATACATACAAATACAAATGCAAGCAATAATAATATGCCATGTCATATATGCGTTTTTAATGTTTTCTTTTTAACCCCCGAGGTACAGGAGAAAGTTGTTCATATGTCTCACCTCAGGTCATTCTATCTTCATTTATCTGTGCAAATCTCCCATTTTATTTTTTAAAACATTTAGTATTAATCCCTTATAGACATAGACATCCCTAAAATGTAATTTCTGCATTTCAAATCTACCTTTCATACATTTCCTTAGATGGATATTCCTGAAAAATATTCCACATTTGTCTTTTACATGTGTTTATTTTAATGTACATAGATTGAACTACGATTTGTATCATTCCTGACTTTTTCACCATTATTATCCTTTGAGGTCTACTCCATTGCCATTCTTCCTCACACCGATGTTACTTTCCCATGAAGGGTCTCGTTCTATTCCATTTTTTCCTCCATGACTTGCATTAATGGGTAAATTTGAGAAGAATGGTTGGGCATGCTCTTCTCTGTTCTCCCTTCTTCTTCATGGGTCCTGGCGACTTTCAGAGAGTCCACTTTTTCTCCTGCTTAGATGTGGTGCCCCATGTGGGCACCTGGCCCAAGGTAGAGATTCTGTCTACTCTGGTTTTCAGTGTTCGGGTCCCTTTTCACCCACACTAAACATCTTCCAATTCTATGTTATCAATAATAAAAGCAATATTTAGATCTCTGTTCATTTTTGCTTTTATTTCTTAATTTGTTCAGAATCCAGATAAGGAAGATAATTATCCTTTATTGGTAGTCTTCTGGGAGACCCCAGGAGTCTTTAGTCAACTAGGTTTCATGGTTTGCATTTACATATGATATTTACATATTCCACTGGTGATAAACACATACAATTGCCTCCTCCCCTTTGCTAAGAGGACTAGCACTCTGGTAACCAAGTCTGCCTGTGGACGTGGGGGGAGATTCTCTGGAGTATACACCAGGAGGAGGATTGTTGGATCATAGTTACATGAATATTTAATTTTACTAAATACGGCCATATTACTGCCCAAAGTGACTGCATCATCCTTACCTCCAACAACAGTTGATATTATGAGCAGTGGATATTCTGAAGCTACCTCACTTTTGCCAGCCTGATAATGGTAGCTCATGACTGTTGAAATTAGTAAACATTGGTCGGTGCGGTGGCTTACTCCTATAATCCCAGCACTTTGGGAGGCCAAGGCAGGCTGATCACTTGAGGTAAGGAGTTTGAGACCAGCCTGGCCAACATGGTGAAACCCTGTCTCTACTAAAAATGCAAAAATTATCCGAGCGTCGTGGCATGCACCTGTAATCCCAGCTACTCAGGAGTCTGAGGTGGAAGAATTGCTTGAACCCGGGAAGTGGAGGTAGCAGTGAGCTGAGATTGTACCACTGCACTCCAGCCTGGGCAACAGAGCAAGACCCTGTCTCAAAAAAATAAATACATAAATAAATTAGGAAGCACCTGCTCATATGCTTATTAACTATTTGATTCCCACCCCTATGCTTTTGTGAATTATTATTCATATATTTTGTCCATATTTTATTTGGTTTACAGACTTGCTTATTTTCCAAAAACCAATGTACACATTTATGTGTATTTATGTGTATGTAATATAATTTCTTGTTAGTTTTCACATTATAAATATCTTCCTTCAATCTATATCTGCCTATTAACTTTGGTTACGTAGTCCTTTGTTAAACAGAATGTTTATATTTGGATATTGCCAAATACATTCATTTTTCCTCTTCTCATTTGTGCTTTGGGTTACTGTTGGAGTTTCCTCCACATGAGATCACTAAGATAAATTTCTCTATTTCTTCTATAACAGCTTTAGATTTTCACCTTTCAACTTTAGCCCTTTAATCTAATTTAAATGGATTTTTCTTTTTTCTTCTTTTCTTTTTATATATGCTATGATGTATGAATTCCCAATTTATTTTTCTTCATATGGTGACCTAATTATTCTATTCCTTAATAAGGAATCCACTCTTTCCTTGCAAACTTCTTTTCTTTTCTTATTTTTTTCTTTTTTCGAGATGGTGTCTTACTCAGTCTACCCAGGCTGGAATGCAGTGGCAACGACCATAGCTCACTGCAGCCTTGCTCTCCTAGGTTCAAGCCATCCTCCCATTTCAGCCTCCTGAGTAGCTGGGACTAGAGGAATGCACCAACACATCTGGCTACTTTTTTAATTTTAATTTTTTTATAAATGGTGTCTCGCTATGTTGTCCAGGCTGATCCCAAAGTCTTGGCCTCCAGCAATCCTCTTGCCTTAGCCTCCCAAAGTGCTGGGGTTACAGGCGTGAGCCACTACTCCTAGTCCCTTGCTATTTATGATTATCATCTCAATCTGATGTGTTATTTTCTCTACTCTCTGGACTCTATTCTATTCTATTATCTACCCATATGTTCCTGTGCCGGTACCACATTTTTAAACAATAGTTTTATAATGTGTCTTAATTTCTGTTTGGGTAAGTCTCTCTTGGCTCTTTTTAAAAATTATTTTAACTATTCATGGACCTTTATCTTTCTACATAAATTTTAGAATCAATTTTTTAAGTTACTCAAAAGTTCTGCTGGGATTTTGACTGGATTTGTTAGAATTAATGAATTAAGTAATGGAAATTTAAAATATGTATACAGAATATTAAATATATCTTTCCATTTATTCAAGTTTCTTTGTCTTTTTATTATGTTAATAGTTTATTGAGGCTCTGGAATTTAAGGTTATATCTCTATTACTTTTTTAAAATTTATTTTCCTTATCTTATTTAATTGGCTAGAAGCTCTTATAATGTCATCAGGGTTGAAAATGAACATCCTTGTCTATCCATGAATGGACTGGGTATAGAACTCCTCCATTAAAGTTGATCTTGCTATAGATTTTTTTCATATAGCTTTATTGTATCTAGTATTTCTTGTGAAATGAAATGTTGTAAATGGGTAAAATGGAATGATAATACTGCTGTTGTGTTTTCTATGTCAGCTTGCGCAAAAAATAAATACAAGTCTAACACAACTCAATTTCATTTTCAGTGGTATTGAGGACATACATAGTTTATGCTAGAAAACATACTCCAGTGATTCTTAAATGTTAGCCTGCATCAAAATCACCTGATGGCTTATTAAAATACACATTTTGGGGACACATCTCAAAATGTCTGATTCAGTGAGTTTGCAGCCAGGCTCCAAAGTCTGCATTTCTCACAAATTTCCAAGTGATGCTGATGCTGCTGGCCCAGGGAGCCACTTTGAGAACCTCGACAGAGTCACTTTCATTCAACATTGATCTTCTCATAGGCAATTTAATATTTTATTTCAGACACAAGTTGCATTTTGTGTCTTTGGCCAATAAACCATTACAATGTATTAGGTTGAAATACATATAGTAGGCCAGGTGCAGTGGCTCACACCTGTAATCCCAGCACTTTGGGAGGCTGAGGCAGGAGAATCGCTTGAACCCTGGAGGTGGAGGTTGCAGTGAGCTGACAGGGAGAGACTCTGTCTCAAAAAATAAAAATAAAAAAGAGAACATTTCTTATGTTTTTGTCAAGATGCTAAGAATGAATTTCTTGTTCATTAGACAACTTTTCATATGTAGAAAATCAGTTTGTGAGCCTCAAATGAAACCACTTTTCAAAGACTGGTTTAGGCATTTAGCTATGACTATCATACATCATAAATTGCAGGGATCACCTTAATAAATTCTAGCCAATCAGATTGAAACAAGTCTTTGTCATACCCAATTCTGTTGCTAGTATAGGTATGGCCAATGATTCTACATTTTCACATTTAAGTTGATAGTGCATGAGAAATTAGATTCTTAATGAAGAAATTTCCTAAATGTCCAAAACATGATCTGTCCTGTTGAATTATTTTATAAAGTCTTATTTCTTTTAAAAAGCATCTTGGCAATCAAGTGACAATTTTTGCCCTTGTCTTCATGTTAAAGATAAAATTAGGAAAGAATATTTTGTCATTTGTAATTGCTGCTTCTTTATTCTCTGTAAAATTTAGAAAATTTTATCCCATTATAGCTTTTTCTTTTTTCTGAATAATGCCAACTTGATATAAACTGGTTAGTTTTTTATTTCTATTTTTATAGTTGAACTTTCCACAGTTTGGTGTGATAGTTGGCTTCTTCTGTTAGCAACTTATGCTGTGTTTCCAGTGTCTTGTTTTGGGAGTGATTTAGGGAATGAGGGGCTTACTTTAATTTACATATAGTATAAAGAACATGAACTTTTGAAACAGGTGAATGTGAATTTTAATCCTAATTATACCACTTATTAGTTCTGTGACTTTAGGCAATTTACTTAATCTCTTGAAACATCAGATTCTTCTACTTTAAAATAGGTATATAAGAACTTGCCTTTATAGAAGAGAAGTCATCACAGTACCTGAAATTTATTTGAAATATAAAAGTTTTGAAAGGCAAAAGTATAAATAATTACATTAAAACATTCTACTAAAAGAAATACTTAAAATCCCAAACAAACCTGCACGATATATGAAGCTAATTGGAATTTGTAGAAATTAATTTATTCTACAAATATATATTTTGTGTGTCTGCCAAATTTATGATCCGGCTTGCCTATGCAGATTCAGACCAGAGTTCACAGCTACCTATGGGAGCAATTCATAGCATGTGTCCCTAAGGCAATATAACTGCCAGGCACTCTACCAGGCATTTTGCACAGAATCCATAAAACATTACTTTGGGGTAGATTCCTTGGCCTCTTTCCCCAAGGCCTGGGTTCTATTACAACATCATGCTGTGAAAAAGAAGGCTGACATTTACTCCTGGCAGAAAGGAGCTTTATGGTATTTCATCAAATCTGGAATATCATATCTTGTAAAACACATCATTATTTTACATACCACTAAGAAAGATTAAGAAGCTGCCAATTAAGTTATGATATCATTTTTTATCTCTGAGAATTTTAATGTTATAAACATTAAAAGAGCCCATTTAGGTTTATTTGGGATTATATATTGCTTATGATATAAAAAGGAAAACAAGCAAAATAAATAGGGTAAGGCATTTGCAAAGCTTTCCCATATTTTGAGTTCAACTCTACTAGAACATGTCATATAGGATAATTGTTAATATCTGTGTTTTTCTACATAACATCATCATTTATGCCATCAAGATCATTGATACCACAGCATTTCTCACTCTATTATTGTCTATAGTTTTTTTCCAAGCCACTGACACTCTTTCTGCAAGTTTATGTGCACCTACGCAAACAATAACATCCACAATATGACTGCCACCTAGCCAAGAGCAATTGTAAAACACCCAAAGTCAAAGACATAAAAATATGAAAAAATGTATATCTAGAATCATGAAATGCTGTGCCTATTGCATGAGCTGTACCACATTAGATAGAACTATTTTACTACTTCATAGAAGTTGAAATGAATTTGAGAGTTAAGATACTTTTCTGTGGTTTTTGCACTTTGTCCCATGTTTTCCAGTTTTTTTAATACTTAGTTTTTCTTCTTCTAATATTATTGTTTTGTCCTTGACTCCCTTAAATTCCATGAAACAGAAACCTGATCACAGCAGCCAAGCCAAATAGGGGTATAGTTTCCCCACATAACAAGGAAGTCTTGAAATTGAAGGGTTACAATTACGGTGGCATTAGGATTCCATGTGGATCCATCCTGGATGGATCCCATCCCAGGTCCATACGGCTGTCCTTCACTGTGCCACAGCTCAGGCTCCATCACATCCTTGTGCTTACGGCCACGTCCCCAGAGAAAAAGCAGGAGATGAACAAAGGGCAACAGACATCATGAAGGAGTCAGCCAGTTTTATGGGCTACGTATAGCCCTATTATGAGCTATATGTAGATTTCTTCTTACATCTTACTGAGAAACACTAGGTTATACCACCAACCGTAATTTCAAAGGAAACTGAAGAGAGTAGTATATTGTAACTGGAAACATTGTTTCTCTGATTATATGGGGTTTTCTCAAGAAAGAAAGAAAGAAAGAAAGAAAGAAAGAAAGAAAGAAAGAAAGAAAGAAAGAAGGAAGGAAAGAAAGAAGGAAAGAAAGAAAGAAAGAAAGAAGGAAAGAAAGAAGGAAGGAAGGAAGGAAGGAAGGAAAGAAAGAAAGAAAGAAAGAAAGAAAGAAAGAAAGAAAGAAAGAAAGAAAGAAAGAAAATAAATGGCTAAAAAAAGAAGAAACAGGGTCTACTTGCTACCACTCTGGGGCCCCAAAGGTTTAAAAGTATGAGGTAACATGATTGCCACATGTACATGGAAGGTTATAGTTCTTGTTTTATTTTTATCTAATGTAATTGGGTAGGGTTTCACTGAGAATTAAACAGATCTCTTAGATCAGTGGTCTCCAACCTTTTTGGAGGAACCAGGGACTAGTTTCGTGGAAGACAGTTTTTTTTTTTTTTTTTTTTTTGGAGATGGAGTCTCGCTCTGTCTCCCAGACTGGAGTGCAGTGGCGCAATCTCGGCTCACTGCAAGCTCCGCCTCCTGGGTTCACGCTATTCTCCTGCCTCAGCCTCCCAAGTAGCTGGGACTACAGGCACCCACCACCATGCCTGGCTAATTTTTTTATTTTTGTATTTTTAGTAGAGACAGGGTTTCACTGCGTTAGCCAGAATGGTCTCGATCTCCTGACCTCGTGATCCGCCCGCCTCGGTCTCCCAAAGTGCTGGGATTACAGGCGTGAGCCACCGCGCCCGGCCAGGAAGACAGTTTTACCATAGCTAGTGATGGGGGCAGGGGATGGGGGTAATTTCGGGATGAAACTTCCACCTCAGATCATCAGGCATTAGGTTCTCATAGGAGCACGTGGCCTAGATCCCTTGCATGTGCAGTTCACAATAGGGCTCAAGAATCTAATGCCAGCCTATTGATTGACAGGAGGCTGAGCTCAGGTGGTAATGCTCGCCACTGCCACTCACTCCTGCTGTGTGGCCAGGTTCCTAAAAGGCCACTGACCACTACCAGTCCATGGCCAGGGGGCTGGGGAACCCTGTCTTAAATAATGCTGCTAATAAATTGTACATCCTCGTCCTCACAGAAAGTGTTAGCTGCAAAGTAAAAACAAATGAAAGATGAAAATGCTTACAGGCTGAGCGCAGTGGCTCACGCCTGTAATCCCAACACTTTGAGAGGTGAGGCAGGCAGATCACTGAGGTTAAGAGTTCAAGACCAGCCTGGCCAACATAGTGAAACCTCGTCTCTACTAGTAACATAAAAATTAGCCGGGTGTGGTGACGCATGCCTGTAATCCCACCTACTCAAGAGGCTGAGGCAGGAGAATTGCTTTAACCTGGGAGGCAGAGGTTGCAGTCAGCCCAGGTCATGCCACTGCACTCCAGGCTGGGCAAAAAGAGCAAAACTTCAACTCAAAAATAAAAGAAAACACTTACAAATAATTAAAATAATGTAATATTATACTGGTTTTCTAATCCCAAACAATACATACTTAACAAGCATTTAATAAATCTGTATGAAATGAATGAATAAGTACTTTCTTCACTTTTCAAAAGATCCATTTTTGTTTGGTTGGTTTTTTTTCTGCTCTACACTTTGGGAATAAAACCCTTTACAAAAGGCATATAATAATAATTCCTTACATGTGAATAACATTTAGCCTGAAGTACTTTCTGCCACATTCCAATTTCAACTTTTCTTTTTGTTTTTTGAAATGGAGTCTCACTCTGTCACCCAGACTGGAGTGCAGTGGCGAGATCTCAGCCCACTGCAGCCTCTGCCTCCCGGGTTCAAGCGATTCTCCTGACTCAGCCTCCCGAGTAGCTGGGATTACAGGTACGTGCCACCATGACTGGCTAATTTTTGTATTTTTAGTTGAGACCAGGTTTCACCATGTTGGCCAGGCTGGTCTTGAACTCTTGACCTCAAGTGATCAGCCCCCTCGGCTTCCCAAAGTGCTGGGATTACAGGTGTGAGCCACTGTGCCCAGCTTTTTTCTTTTTTTTTTTTTTTTGAGCCAGTGTCCCACGAGCTCTGTGATCTCAGCTCTGCCTCACAGGTTCAAGCAATCCTCCTGCCTCAGCGTTCCAAGTAGCTGGGATTACAGGTACCCACCACCACGCCCAGCTAATTTTTTGTATTTTTAGTAGGGATGGGGTTTCACTGTGTTAACCAGGCTGGTCTCGAACTCCTGAGCTCAGGCAATCCACCCACCTCAGCCTCTCAAAGTGCTAGGATTACAGGTGTGAGCCACCGCACCCAGCCCCAATTTCAACTTTCAAAGTTAAACTACAAAAGGTATTTATTTGCATATTAATCATAAGTAGGTATTGTTAGGTAACAGGGGTACCTTAATGGCGCTGGTTCCGGGTTCTTCTCCCCTCCTTGACCGGGCACTGTCTGAACCCGCCAAAGGAGGGCCAATCAGAAAGAAGCATCTCCCGCCTTCGCTTGGGCCTGCCCCACGTAGGCCCAAGGGATATAAAACCCAGCACACCAGCTCTCTCTCTCTCTCTCTCTTCTCTTCTCTTTTCTCTCTTCTCTCTCTTCTCTTCTCTCTCTCACTCCCCCGCGCGACCTGACCTCTACCTCTCCAATAAAGATCTCTTGGCTGCCACCGGTGTCGTCTCTGACTAGCCTGTCCCCCTTCATTTTGGTGCCATGACTCGGATCGGGATTCCCCACCTTTAGGTGGGACCCTGATCCCCTTCCCAGGCTCAGTCTAGACCTCCGGCCAGCCTTCACCCATTTTCCTGTTCGCCGAGCTGTTCGCCCACCACCAGCCTCATCTCGGTAAGTTTTCCCCTCCCGGGCCTACCTCTCGGGCAAATCTCCAGACCCTAGCCGCTCCCGTGACGGACACATTTTGCCCAACGCCCTTACGGCAGTGGTAGGCCCCTATCATTCACTTCCACCCCGGCCTGCAGGGAACGGAGTTTTCTCCCTCTCCTCCTCACGTCTCCGGCCTGGGCCCCTCTCCTTCACTCGTTAAAATCCTGGTACCAGGTGACCCACGGCCTCCCGCCTCTCAGAGGCTCCTCAGTCCTTCTGTTTCGGTGACGATCGATCCGGAGGCTCTGACTCGCTCCGCGGCAAGCAGCCAGCCGGGGACGCCCTGCCTAGCTCGTCGCCATCTGTTCCTTCCTGTCATTATGGGAGGCTCTGCATTCCTGCCGGCCGACTCCCCCCTACAATGTCTTTTAAATAATTTGTCGGCCCTTGGCCTTGCCTCAGACATCAAACCAAAACACCTAATTAAATTTTGCACTCAAAACTGGCCCACCTATCCCCTAGACAACCAAAACAAATGGCCTCCTTATGGCTTTCTCGATCCTGATCTTCTTCAGGATCTCTACAACTATTGCGTGCGAACAGGAAAATGGGTAGAGATCCCATATATTCACGGCTTCTTCCTCCTACGGGACACACCTAACCTCTGCCTCCCTCGCGAACCCCAACAGCTCCTTGCCACTCTTAAACTGCCAACCCCTCCCTCTGCCCCCGACTTCGACCCAGCCGACGAGCCCCCCCCATACCACCACCCTCCGCCCCGCCTTCCAGCCACCGGCCCAGATCAACCAGACGCCCCTCCCAGCGGCGCCTGCCCGCCCCCCACCAACTGCACCTACATCACCTCTCCTCCAAACTTCCCAGCCCCCGAAGGCTGGTGCAATGGCTCCCTACACAAGTCTATCAATTCTTCCACTGGTGGCCCCTGTGTTCCCGTCACTCTCTTTCCCCAATTCACCCTATTACCCTTCTCTGAAGGCTCATCAGCACACCGACACGAGAGAGCAATTTTCCTACCATTCATTCTCGGGCTATCCCTCACCACCTCCCTGCTAGGCTCAGGACTAGGGGCTGCCTCCCTAGATTACAGCGTGTCTCAGTTTTCCAATCTCAAGATTCCGCTTTACAGCATCAAATCACATCCCTTGCAGGGGTAACACTTCAAACCGCCGAGCTCTAGATTTACTCACCGCTGAAAAAGGCGGTACTTGCATTTTCTTACAAACACCAAAACTTACATAACATTAGGAAGAAACTAATAGGGGCCAACTCTTCCCCATCATTGTGGGACACCCTAAAGACCCCCTCCTATCCTGGATCCTCCCATTTCTAGGCCCTCTCCTGGGTCCTCTTGTGCTCTCCTTCCGTGCCTTCTCAAATTCATAAGACAGCAAGTCTCATCCATCTCTAACCAAACCTTTAACCAGCTTCTCCTTAAACATTATCAACTCCTAGCAACCAGCGAAGAAGCGGCTGACTCCAGAGACAGACTGAGCACCATGTCTCGGTTCCACCAGTTCCTAGACGATCTCCGCAAAGACTGCTGGCTCATCACAGACCCCTCCCTGCCCTTTGGCTGGCTACAAGGAACATTCATGGACTTCACAACTGAGGAGATGTTCACATACAGCGCCCTACTGCTTGGCCTTATACTCCTGCTGTGCCCCGTACGCAACCCCCACAGTCCTCCCATACCCCTCCCCCACGACGCCCCCGCTCAGCAGGAAGTAGTCAGATGAACTACAAGGCCCATTTCCCCACTTCTTAAGAAACAAAAAAGGGAGGAATGTTAGGTAACAGGGGTACCTTAATGGCGCCGGTTCCGGGTTCTTCTCCCCTCCTTGACCTGGCACTGTCTGAACCCGCCAAAGGAGGGCCAATCAGAAAGAAGCATCTCCCGCCTTCCCTTGGGCCTGCCTCACGTAGGCCCAAGGGATATAAAACCCAGCACACCAGCAGCTCTCTCTCTCTCTTCTCTTCTCTCTCTCCCCCGCGCGACCTGACCTCTACCTCTCCAATAAAGATCTCTTGGCTGCCACTGGTGTTGTCTCTGACTAGCCTGTTGCCCTTCAGGTATAATCATTACACTAACAAAACAAACAACGTGCCCACTGACTTTAGAGTTCAAATTTAAATAAAATTTCTACTGACATTTATTGTTCGCTCCTTACCTGTCTCACTCTCACTTTTTATCTGCATTTTATTCTGCTTACCAGTTCTCTTGACCCTTCCATCTATGTATATACTTGGACTTTGCTGTTTTTACAGGAAATCATTACTCTTGTTATTCCTGATACCGATAAGGATAAGTTATTGTAAACTCTTCCTTGGTAGCTATAGGCTACTCTTTCTTCCTCCTCTCTCCATTTCCAACTATCTCCGTTTTCTGGATCCTACTTCAATAAGGTGGCATGAGAAAATAGACTTTGCTTGATCCTTCTTTCCTTCCTCTACCCTGCTCTAGAAAGATATTGTCTCTCAACCTTAGAATTCTATGCAGTTTTTATCTGGAGTTGTTGTATAAGCAGTTCCATTAACAACTTTTTTGTTCTAATTCTTAAAACCAATTGCCAGTCATTATAATTGGCAAGTCCATTTATCTTCAAGGCCATTTCTATTTTATAACTACTAATCGGATTTGATAGATCTTACCATAGTACATTCCTGTGGTTTTTGTTTGTTTTTGCTGTTTTGTTACCCTCTTGAGGTCCTTTATCTTCACACTAGACTACATAATCTATATTACTTTTTATCTCCATTAGATGCTAGGCTACTAGGAATCGTGGAATGTGTTTAAATACTCTTTGTATTCATATAAGCCATCAGAGTATCTCTACAGAAATGGACAATAAATGTTTGTTGGATGAATAAATTATTCTTTAACCTAGATTTCTTTAGTTCCCCCTTCCTGTTTAAAAAAAACAAAAACTAATATTTTTAAGTCATGTAATCATTTATTTCACTAGTCATTTGTCATAAGCAGGCCAAATCAGAGGAGTGTTCTCTTAATTGTTCATGTGTTCGGACTTTCAAAGTAAACACACACATGGAACTTGAAAGGCATCCAAATTGGTGTGCCTAGAATTTCCCTTTCCCTTGGCAAACATTGTGAGCTGCCTTTCCGTTTGCAATGTTGTTTCATTAGGTCATGAAAATGGGCCCCATCAGAAGGTTGGCACACCCCATTCGTGGAGTTACACTCAACTAAAGTTCAAAAAAAAATTGGCAACAAAAACCATTTGATCACTCTTATTCTGGTTTCTAAGAATGATTTGCTTGTTTTTCTACTTCCTATGTTTTCATTTCTCAGTTTTCTTTTGCATCTTCTTCCCATCACAGTATACTCTGAGAATTCTCACTGGCCCTTTATTCATTTATTCAAGAAAGAGTTATTTAGCTACCTTTAAGGAAAGGGCCCATCCCCCACTACTCATGCTCCACTCCAACTCCTCCTATCCACCAAATGTATCTATCTCTTGTCCCTTACGCTAACATTTTTGTTCCTATGTCATTGCCTTGTTGGAGCTGGTACTCACTGAAGAAAAAAGATGGTCTTCGTTAATTGTACCAAAATGATGTAGGTCATAAGACTAAAAATTATGACTTCAATGGCAGAACTGGCAGTGAATAAGCTGGATTCCTTTCTCTTTCTGCAACCACATTCTCTTGAGCCTAGAGTCTAGGTATTTTAATTTAATTTAATTTTTAATTTTTATTTTTCTTTTGAAAAGGGGTCTTGCTCTGTCCCCCAGGCAGGAGTGCAGTGGCGCGAGCTCAGCTCACTGCAACCTCTACCTCCCAGGTTCAAGTGATTCTCCTGCCTCAGCCTCCCAAGTAGGTAGGATTACAGGCACCCACCACCATGCCCAGCTAATTTTTGTATTTTTGGTAGAGACGGGGTTTCACCGTGTTTGCCAGGGTGATCTCAAGCTCCTGACCTCAAGTGATCCACCTGCCTCAGCCTCCCAAAGTGCTGGGATTACAGGCGTAAACCACCTCTCCTGGCCTAGGTATTTTTTAAAGTATTATAGAAATTTGGACTGGTGACTCTGAGATCAATAATAGCCAATCAGTAAATTAATTTCTGAGTCACAGTTATTCTCTTTTGCTACTCACTGGACAGCATTCGTTAGTGTCTGGCTTTTTCATTTTTGCCCATCTTTTGAGTCTGATGGTATCAGATAGAGATTTCTACTCGCACTTCCTTGATATTAAATACGGCTGAGATGCTTTTTATATGCCAATTGCCCTTCGAGTTTCCTCTTCTACAAAATGACCCTGTAGTTTTTTTAAATTTTCCATCGAGTTGCTTATCTTTTTTTATTGATTTTCAGAAGTTTAAAAAAATATTTTGAGTACCAAACCTATTTGGTTATTCATGCTGCATAAGCAGTCAATTTGTGGTTAGCTTTTTAGGTTATTTATATCTTCTAAGGAGATAGTTTTAATTCCAGTGTATTCAATTTCAATTTATCAACCTTTTTGTTGTGGTTTTCACTTTCTAAAAAATTCTTATTAGAGAGAAATCCTTCTATCCAAGAAATCCTTTCTTATTTTTAAGTAGGGGCAAAGGTAAGCAGCTATTTTTCCTTCAAGAATCAAATCTCATAATAAATAGATAGAAGCTTTATTGACTGAATTTCATGTAGCAGACTAGCCTGAATAATCAACACTCTCCCTTTTCTGTATTAAAAATTGAACCCTCAAAGTTAATAGATTGTTTCTTAATTGTGGTATATTTCAAAAGCAGCCACAAATTCCTGCCTTTTTTATGTGTACTCCTCTTTGCAATGTGACACTGCAGCCTTCCCACCATGAGGTGGTGCCTGTCTTTCCATTCCTTGAACCTGGAGATGACCATGAGACATGTCTTATCCAAGAGCACTTTAGCAAATGTTTGCAAGCAGCGGCCTGAAAATTGCTTATGCATTTGGAACTTACACTCTTGATGCTTTATGAAACTCTGATATATCTATGAAAAGACACCTGGACTAGCCTATAAGAAGAAAACAAATCATGTGGATCAAAAATGAGAAATCCTAGTGAGAATTCCTAGATCATGCAGCTGCAGTTAACCCATCAAGATAAGAACTGCTCAGCTAACCCACAAGATCACAATGTGTGATTGTTGTCTTAAGCAACTAAGTATGGGATGGCTTGTTACACAGCAAAAGCTAACTGATACAGTATCACACAGGACTCATTTCTATCGCCGTTAATTACTTTCTTTGTTTATGGGATCAGACTGCTGGTGCTTAGAAGTAATTTCCCCCTTCTTCCTTTTTTTTTTTTTTTTTTTTTTTTTTTTTTTTTTTTTTTTGAGACGGAGTCTCGCTCTGTCGCCCAGGCTGGAGTGCAGTGGCGCAATCTCGGCTCACTGCAAGCTCCGCCTCCCGGGTTCACGCCATTCTCCTGCCTCAGCCTCTCCGAGTAGCTGGGACTACAGGCGCCCGCCACCACGCCCGGCTAATTTTTTGTATTTTTAGTAGAGACGGGGTTTCACCGTGGTCTCGATCTCCCGACCTCGTGATCCGCCCGCCTCAGCCTCCCAAAGTGCTGGGATTACAAGCGTGAGCCACCGTGCCCGGCTTCTTCCTTTAAGTGAAGTTCCATTTTTATCTGGATAAATGGCCAGCTATGGACTTTATTTTTCCAGCCATCTTGCAGCTATGTAAGGGTATGAGTAGGTTGGAGCCAGTAGAAGTGAACAGTAATAATTCAGGACAACGTCATGGTCATCTCCTTAAATACACTGCTGCTTTTATTTGACTCTCTCTTTCCTCCTCTCCTCTTTCTTGGATTGAAATGCAGACATGGCATAGCTAACCTCTAACTTTAAAGGAGAAAAAACACACGGGGGTTATTTTTTACCCACCCTAGACTACTCACCTGATTTTGGACTGCTATGTGAAAACAAATTTCTACCGTATTAAAGTACCTCTGTATTGAATTTTTGTTATTACAATAACTTAGCCTGTAATTAATGCATTTACTGAAAATCAATTGTGTTTGTCTTCAGACTTATGTCACATATATTTGTTATTATAATTACATGATTTTTGAAAATATTATTTCACCCAGTGAAATATGAGTACAAGATAAAAGGAAGTTATTGCTTCTATGAATACTAACTTGAATACTTTGGAACAATTCAGTAAAGGCAAGTCACTAAAAATCAAGTGTGATTAAGACAACTGGGGGCTAGGCACACTGGCTCATGCCTATAATCCCAGCACTTTGAGAAGCCAACGCAGAAGGGTTGCTTGAGTCCAGGAGTGCAAGGCTGCAGTGACCCATGATCGCACCACTGCACTCCAGCCTGGACAATACAGTGAGGACCCATCTCAAAAAGAAAAAGAAAACAAACGAAAAAACAACTGTGAATGATGGAGGAGAAATCACCAAAACTTAAAAGATTCTTCCCTCAGAATGTTTCAAAAGTTTCTATAAATTCCTCCTTTACTTGGGTGCAGTGGCTCATGCCTGTAATCCCAGGACTTTGGGAAGCTGAGTTGGGATGACTGCTTGAGGCCAGGAGTTCGAGACCAGCCTATGCAACATAGCAAGTCTTCATTTCTAAAAAGAAATAAAGCTTAGTCAGGCATGGTGGCACACACCTGTAGTAGTAGGAGGCTGAGATGGGATCATTGTTTGAGGCCAGGAGTTTGAGGCTGCAGTGAGCTATGATTCAGCCAACTGCACTCCAGCTTGGGGGTGACAGCCAGACTCCAAATCTAAAATATTTTATATATATATAATTTTATAATACACATAATTTATAATATATATATTCCTTTACTGAACAAAATTTAACATTATAGGGGTGATATTACATATGAGATTTATAAAAGAAAAGTAATCTGAACTCTAATCAGTAGATTAGATGTGGAATGCTGCTAAAATTTCCAGATCTTTCCCTTCCCCCTCCCTTCCTTCCTTCTTTCTTTCCTTCCTTCCTTCCTTGCTTCCTTCCTTCCTTCCCTCCTTCCTCCCTCCCTCCTTCTGTCACTCCCTCCCTCCTTTTCTCTCTTTTTCTTTCTTTCTTTTTTTTTTTGACAGAGTTTCACTCTTGTTGCCCAGGCTGGAGTGCAGTGGCACAATTTCGGCTCACTGCAACCTCTGCCTCGCGGGTTCAAGTGATTCTCCTGTCTCAGCCTCCCAAAAAGCTGGGATTACAGGCGCATGCCACCACGCCTGGCTAATTTTGTGTTTTTAGTAGAGACCATCATATTGGTCAGGCTGGTCTCAAACTCCTGACCTCAGGTGATCCGCCCACCTCGGCCTCCCAAAGTGCTGGGATTACCATGCTCGGTTTCTTTCTTTCCTTCTCTTTCTTTCTTTCTTTCTTTCTTTCTTTCTTTCTTTCTTTCTTCTTTCCTACTTTCTTTCTCTTTCTTCTCTTTCTTTCTTTCTTTCTTTCTCTTCCTTCCTCCCTTCCTCCCTTCCTTCCATTCCTTCTTTTTCTTTCTTTTCTTTCTTTCTCTCCCTTCCTTCCTTTCCCTTTTTTACTTCATTCATTTCCCCCCACGTTGGAGCTAGAAACGTGAGTGTGTGTGTGTGTGTGTGTGTGTGTGTCTGAGAGAGAGAGTGAAATCTGTTGGTTTTAAATGTCAGCAACTGTGTCAGAGACTACTCGCCATCTATCAAAGTATATTCTCCTCTTCTTGGTCACACAGCTATCAAATACTTCCTCCTCTTCTTCTTGAGCACACAACTAGATGACATTTTACAGGCTCCTCTGCATTTAGTTAGGGCCACATGACTAGGTTCCAGCCAATGGCAAGTATGTAGAAGTGATTAATGTGTTCTATTTCCAGGCCTAGAGTATAAAACCTCATGTGCTCTTTTCCCCTTCCACTGCCTGAGATGTTGATAATCAGGTGTTCCATGTATCCATGTAAGGCACAAATTGAGGATGATAGAGTTGCCTTCATCATAGGTCCCCGGAAAACTGCATGAAGAGAGTCCTTCTGCTACCTCCCTACCTGGAACATAGGAACATGCAATCTGGACTGAGTGAAACATCAACTTCAATAGTGGTTTAGCCACATTGTATTTTGAGTCTATTGGTTATACCTGTTTGGTCTACACTAACTAATACAGCTACCAACATCAATTAAAATATTATGCAGGTGTTCTCACTTATAATCGAGAGCTAAATGATGAGAACTCATGAGCACAAGGAAGGGAATAACAGACACTGGGGTCTACTTGAGGGTTGAAGGTGGGAGGAGTGAGAGGAGCAGAAAAAAAAGCTATTACCATCATATTGGCGTATTACCAGTATGCAGGGCAGGATTCTGTCCTTTGAGCCCATGCCTTGGAACCTGCCTTTAAGGATCTTTTTAGTTTCATTTCTCCATTCAGAAAATGCAGGGAATTCTTTTATTCTTTTTCTTCCGAGTCTCTATTTTTGCATAGTCCTTTTAAAAGAAGAAAATGATAAACTAATAGTTGCTTCTTTCTTTCCATTTTACTCTACCCTATTCTATCTTTTTTCTTTCTTTATTTTTCCCTAGTCTTTAGTTTTCTCTTTTAGCTTTTTCTTTAGCTTTCATTTTTGTGCTGGTGCAAAAATGTGTGTGTGTGTGTGTCTAAATTTATTATATCTCTATTCCCACCGCTTTTATTTTCTTGACACCTCCATTTTTTATTTTATTTATTTATTTTATTTTTATATTTATTTATTTATTTGAGACAAGGTCTCACTTTGTTGCCCAGGCTGGAGTACAGTGGCGCAATCTCGGCTCACTGCAACCTCTTTCTCCTGGGTTCAAGCAATTCTCCTGTCTCAGCCTCCCGAGTAGCTGGAAGTACAGACACGTGCCACCATGCCTGGCTAATTTTTGTATTTTCAGTAGAGACAGGGTTTCACTATGTTGGCCAGGCTGGTCTTGAATTCCTGGCCTCAAGTGATCCACTCACCTCGGCTCCCCAAAGGGCTGGCATTACAGGGGTACGCCACCACACCCGGCCCTTTTTTTTTTTTTTCAATTTTTTTACAACTTATACCCATACCCTGGCCTCATAGTTCTCAGCACCAACAAATATTTTCAAATAAATTGACCAACAGGAGAACGTTTTCTTATCCTGTTGGGAATTGAGAACATAGCAACATTGAGAGGGAAATGAGGTACCTATAACTCATATGCAGACAATTATACAAGGCCTCTCCTGTCTTCACTTTTCTTCTCTCCCTGTTTGCTTTTCTTTGCAATGTATTAATTTACACTGCTAGAAACTTTTCTCTGACAAATAGTCAAAATGAAATGATATTTTTCAATAGATGTTTCAATGTAGTTCTTTCTAAAAGGTGCCAGTCTGTCCAAATAGGGCCAATTGTCACATCATCCCCCCTTCATGACATTATACATCTTATGCTAACATTATTTTTTTCTATACATTATCAGGTGACTTTGGGGGGTAGAGAGAATGTCTATGGATCAGGCATCATTTTAAATGCTTTTACATATATATAACTTGTATGTGTATTATATATATAAATATATATATATATAAAATATATATAATAGGACCAATCTCATATATTTGCTGTGAGTTTATATAAGAAAAGAGTCCTTCTGCTACCTCCATACCTGGAACGAGGAGCATCCAGTCAGGACTGAGTGAAACATAAATTTCAATTGTGGTTGAGCCACATCGTAATCTGGACCGAGTGAAAAACCAACTTCAGTTGTGGTTTAGCCACACTGTATTTTGAGTCTATCGGTTATACCTGTTTAGTCTATACTAACTTGTACAGTTATCAACAGCAATTTAAACCGTTATGCAGGTGTTCTCACTTACAAGTGGGAACTAAACGATGAGAACTCATGAACACAGAGAAAGGAACCACAGATACTGGAGTCTACTTGAGGGTTGAGGGTGGCAGGAGGGAGACTTTATATAAACTCAAAACAAATCTATGAGATTGGTCCTATTATTGTCCCATTTAACAGATGAAGAAACTGAAGTGGAAAGTGGAAAGGTAAGTTGCTGAAAGTCAGACAACTAGTAAGCTGAAGGGCTGGGATTCAAACCGAGGCAAGTAGGCTCCAGTCTGACTCCAGAGCCCTCTCTCACAGCCCGTTTGGAAAAATGTCATTTCCAAAATCCCACCACTTGCTAGTGAAGAACTCAAGGTTTTATGAGTTATAGTAGAAGGTTTGTTCCAATAAAACAAACATTTTCGCTTTTCGATCCACCATCTGTGGTGGAGCCATCACTAAAATGCAGATTTTCGTGAAAACCCTTACGGGGAAGACCATCACCCTCAAGGCTGAACTCTTGGATATGATAGAAAATGTAAAGGCCAAGATCCAGGATAAGGAAGGAATTCCTCCTGATAAGCAAAGACTGATCTTTGCTGGCAAGCAACTGGAAGATGGATGTACTTTGTCTGACTACAGTATTCAAAAGGAGTCTACTCTTCATCTTGTGTTGAGACGTCGTGGTTGTGCTAAGAAAAGGAAGAAGTCTTACACCACTCCCAAGAAGAATAAGCACAAGAGAAAGAAGATTAAGCTGGCTGTCCTGAAATATTATACAGTGGATGAGAATGGCAAAATTAGTTGCCTTCGTCGAGAGTGCCCTTCTGATGAATGTGGTGCTGAGGTGTTTATGGCAAGCCACTTTGACAGACATTATTGTGGCAAATGTTGTCTGACTTACTGCTTCAACAAACCAGAAGACAAGTAATTGTATGAGTTAATAAAAGACATGAACTAACAACAACAACAACAAAAACATTTTCTCTGTATATCCAACTGCCTTCCTATGTTAGGCATCTACATCATACAAAAACTTTAAAACATAGCTAATTAGAATCTTCCACAGAGCCTAACCTCCTGAGATACCCTTATTTTTGGCAGATATCTCCTACTGAACAAACTATTGAAGTATTAATCTAGTATTTGGGTTCTCTAGATGTAATAGTTTCTAATTTCTGAATCTTTCTTTCTTTCTTTCTTTCTTTCTTTCTTTCTTTCTTTCTTTCTTTCTTTCTTTCTTCTTTTTCTTCCTTCCTTCCTTTTCTTTCTTTTGAATATTATGTTGAGATTCATGAAACCCAGGAATGAAGGTCTCAAACTCCTCTCAACATCTAGAATATACTTAGCTTCTCAGAGAAATGTAAACAGTTTTGTCCCTTGGGAATTATTTTTAAAACACTAGTCACCTTTTGTTTTGAAACTCAGCATTAAAAAATACGTTTTTGGATTATGAAGATTATATCCTTCTACAACGAGGTACAGCAAACGGTAGAAAAAGGAATAAGGTAGCTCCATGAGGGTGTTAACCCAATGAAGCGAGGAAGCTCATTAATGAATAATTTGGAATTGAAATTTGGCCGGAATACCATTCCTCACATTTCTCCAATACTAAGGTTATGTATTTGTACGCAAAATAGAGCAAGAATTGAGGCAATTATCTAGATAGTTTAAGCTACAGACCACTTTCACTGATAACAACCCACACAATTATAGTCTCTGTTGGTTTGGCTGGAATTATTCAGACAGCTACCTCAATTTTCCCCTTCACTTTCCATCCACAGAGACGACCCAAAGTAAAAGGACAAACCATAGCTGGAATTGTAAATGCAGAGTTCCACATTTTATTCAAAACATGAAACTTGTTAGATTTGAGAAGTCATCTCAAGGGAAAGATTATTCTACAATAACCAGAAATAAATCCCTCAGTCTCTAATTAGAATGACTTACTTGAATCCTAGTTAGCCTTGACAATGCTCTGTTTTTATTCAACTTTCCAAAGTTCGGCAAAGAAAAATAATTATTAAACACCTACTATGTCAGAAACTATGGCAGTGTATTAGTAGAGTTTATTTTATTTCATTCTTTTTAGAAACATTGTCTAAGTAGCAGATAACATTCCATTTTGCAGAGAAATGAAACAGGCAAAGTCAAGATTATTTTAAATATAAGAAGTTTGCCCAACAGAACACTCTTAGTACATACTTGAAGAACCAGAGAATTCTTTTGATATGAACCTCAGTATTCCATCCACCGTGGAGACACGGATGATAGAAAAATTTTTAATTGGGGAACTGAAAGGCAGTACCTTTTGATGTCTTTACTGCTTTTAGCGTAACAATCTCTTTAAAAAATAGAAAATCTCCTCTAAATTAGTAATATTAAAAATGAACTGTTTTGTTAACTTTTGCCCCTCAATATCTTGCTAGTAAATTAGAAATCTTAATTACCAAAGTCAATTAGTTTGGCTCAGCAAGATCCAAGAGGAAAAAAATAAGAAAAGATAATAAAATCATATTTGAGAATACTCATATTCACAAATCAATTTTATCCAACAGATGGTTGCTGTTATTCCCATTTTGCACTAGATACAAGTAAATAATACCATCATGTAGTGAAATGAGTCTAGTTTTTGTATAGGCTTTTTGAATCAGAAACTTAATAAAGGTCTAAACTTAACTTTGAAATGTACTTTGAAATGTATAATTGGCCAAACAATTAAATTAAGCAAGAGTGCATTCAAAATAAATCCCAACTAACATGGAGATAAGATCCCAAAGTAGTTCTGACATTTACAACTAGCAGTTGGTCTCTCACCAAGCATTGGTTCTGATCTTTAACCAGAGAAGCAGGTCAGGACGACTTGGGAAACTAGATCCAGTTTCACTGGCCCAGAGCTCATCCTGGTCCTATGGTCTGATTCCTCAAGGATAGGGCCTGGACATACATATTTTAAAAATGTTCCATTCCTCTCCCATTCGGATCAATGTGATGACCGAGATCTACTCCAATAAATAACAGATCCTAATATTTATATTATTGCTAAAACTGAAGCCATTATTTTGAGAAGTTGAACTCCAATACTCTGTTGGTTCTTTCTAAGAATGCCATACCAGGCAAGATGTTCTGTGTGAACATAATGGAAATTTGTTACAGCCATGGGGGACAATCATTGCCCATAGTACTTTCAAATGTTTATAGATAAACATCATGGAAGTTCTGCTTTATGGTACCAAGCTTTGGGTTTCTGTACTCTGGGAAAAATACCTCATATATACTATAAATTTTATCTTGGATCAAGCTAGATCTTCAGAGGCTGTCTATGTGCCCTAGATTGTCTGACTCCTGAAGGATTTTTTTCGCTGAATTACACTTTAGGTTGTGCCATCAGACACTTGGCTTCTTCTCACAATGACAAAAATCAGTGATTCTGTCAGGTTAGTTCAAGTAATAAGCACAAACCCATGTCTTGCAGGAAGAGCAGAACCACAATAGAGTGAGGTTCCAGGGAAACCTGCTATGTCATTCAGAAATTTCCACAGTCCCCGTGATCAGCTGTCTCAAACCTCAGCTCAGCATCAGGGCTTATGGATTACACCATTGCTAGCGCAAGAAAATCATCACCTCTGTGTGTCCTTTTCACTTTGTGCCTATGTATTGTCTCAGCTGCCTCTTGGCCTCTGCAACCTGACTTTTCTCCTTGGCCCTTCAGTTCCTGCCCACGCTTCCAAATAATTGCCACCGCTTTGTACCTATTGTCTTCAAACACCCTAAAAGAAAACATCCAATTGTTTTCTCTCAACTTCAGTCATGCTTTCTAAGCAAAGCTTTTTTGTCAGATGGCCTTGTAGGCCACTAGCCAGTCTGTAAACACCAGTTACTCTTCAGTCAAGTGCCCCTGCTATCCCCAGGCCAATTAGCTGTGGCCATAATGTTTATAATTGGGGCATTGGTTATCTGTGCAAGTGTGTGTGTGTGCGCGTGTGTGTGTGTGTTTGTGTGTTAGAAGGGGAGCTATAGGGTACTTGTAGGCCAGCCAGCTATGGCTAATTTCCTTTCCTTAGTGATCTGTGGCTATTGTAAGCACTTTAAATTTTAGTTTGTCCTGGTTTGCACTGAGGAATAGTACACAAAATATTTATAGAGACTTGTATCGCATTTATTTTAGTTATGTTGTTGAGAATGTACCACTATATCTCACTGAATACAGTTTTCACAGGTCTAGGAGAGAAATTTCTCTTACATCCTGATACAAATAAAAGCTTTGCTTATCATGAGCTTCTGGTTGGTTTTGCTCTTATGTAAAAGATTACATTTGTAAATACCCATTGGAGCAAATCAGGGTTACATTTGTGGTTCACCTCTGGCAACAATACAGAATTTTGTGGTCGGCCTCTAGAGCTCAGCCTATTCCTACTTTTACTTTATTTCATTTTCCTCTTTTGATTTTATTTCACCGATTTATTCTCATTTATTTTATTTTTATATTCTATGATATGTATCTACTTAAGCCACAGCAAATCTTAATTTTAGATGAGATAAGATATTAAAAATGACCAAAGCTGGCCAGGAGCAGTGGCTCATGCCTGTAATCCCAGCACTTTGGGAGGCCAAGGCGTGTGGATCACGAGGTCAGGAGTTTGAGACCAGCCTGGCCAACATAGTGAAACCCCGTCTCTACTAAAAATACAAAAATTAGCTGAGCGTGGTGGTGGGTGCCTGTAATCCCAATTAGTCGGGAGGCTGAGGCAGGAGAATCACTTGAACCTGGGAGGCAGAGGTTGCAGTGAGCCGAGATCAGCCACTGCACTCCAGCCTAGGCGACAGAGCAAGACTTCATCTCAAAAAAAAAAAAAAAAAGACAAAAGCTATAATTATTTATTAACGTAATTATTCATTCACTAAACTATATTTTTCAAGAAAAAAGCAGTCATATCATTACACTTGTATCTATATAATTCATCCCAGTTCTAGCCACAATGAGTACTTATTAAAAATTTGTTGAGTGAATGAAAATCAATGATTTTTACCAAATATTGGAAGATGATAAATTCCACACTGCAGATATTGAGTAAAATATGCATTTGAAAAATAAGATTATTTCAAAAAAACCAGCAAATTTTATTATATAATCTTGGTAATAATATTGGTCAGATCTTAAATTCTGATTCATCATAGCTACAATATCTCTTTTCTTTTCATCAAACAACACTACTACAGTCACAAATAGCATGAAAGTGAGATTCATTTAAGTTCATAAAGTTTATAAGGATAAAACATGAATTGCATTTTATAATCACTGAAGACCAAAGCCAATACTTTAAAAGCAAATTGTAAATTCTTTTAGTAATTGTTACATTATTATTTGTCATTGTAACCTGTCTCTGAATGAAGTTGTATTTTTGTGTTAGTGTCCTTTGAAATATGTAATTCCATAAGCATTCCATTGTGATGAAAGCTCTTGTGTCCATCCAAACAGAGAAAACACTGTATCACAAGTTACTCATGGCAAGTTTTTGGCAGCTACTTAAAGGGGACAAAAAAGAGGAATTTAATATAATTCAATCAAAGACAGGGGAATGCACATGAGAGAAAAACAAGGCTGGACAGAATATTAGTAAAGTCAGCATTATAACTGAATGCAATACTTCATGGTATTTAAGAACCAGCTAGAAGGAATGCATTGTGTTAGCATGATACAACAGCTAATTCATATGTGTGACTACTAGATTTCAAGCAAAAACTTAGCTGTACTAGACATTAGGGTATTTGGCATGAAGATGTCACTTTATGTTTCTGGAAAGATAAACAGCCAGTCATGATTTCTTTCACAGGTCAGGGAAACCTAGGATGCCATCAGCATTCTACAGCTTGCTGTTGTCTGCATCCTGGACAATTTCAACAAGTCACTGGAAATAACATGTTGCGCTGTTCAAAGGCTGCCTGAAGAGGAGAGAAAGCCTTTCCCATTGCACTTCCTCTAAACCATCTCTAAACACCTTCTTAGACTCAAAGATAAAAGCCCTTGGCCTTTTTACGTAAAACTGAAGTGTATGATCATTGCAACTGATAGTCTACGAACCTACCCTGGATGGATTCCCTTCCAGGTCCTGAATGAGAGCAATGATTTGACACATCCTTTTGGTTTCAGATTCTTATTCACTACTTTTTAAAATAGAAGCAACGTTGAGGGTAAAATCTGGATTCATAAAAGTCTGCATTAATTATATACTGACTCTGCATTATTACAACAAAGCCCTTTGACAAGCGGCCATCAGATACCTTTCAGAGGAGGGAGTCTTGGCTGTTATTCTTACAGCGTCCCCGAAAGAGCCCTGATCCTCTCTCTGGCTGGAGCTTTTGTTTCCAGCCCTTCTTTTTTCAATGGTTGTCATGGAATCAACTTATTAGCATATGAAAAGCCATACACAACACTTTTCCCTTTACCCCTCGCTCCCCCACAACCAAAAGCCTGTTGCTAAAGCCTTAGTCCTTAATATTCATGTAAAGGAGGGTGGGGTGTGAGAACAGAAATAAAATTGTGAGTGAAAAAACAAAGACGTTTTCAACTTGCATCCTCTTGGGCAAAAATGGCTGATTTTTAAAGAGTTAGAATTTTCTCAGTTTCTGTCTTTTTACTGAGCTTCCCCAGATTTTGGCAACTGTAGTCTCCTACCCTGTTATAATTGACCTTATTCACCGAAATTGGTTTTAATTGCCTCATCAGTCAGAGGACAGATATGTGTGCTTCTCAATGTATTATGACAACTTTTGCTTAATTTGGGATTAATTTCAATAATCAATTCTCATGTTTTCTTAAAAATAACTCCTAAATTTCTTCAAAATTTTTACTTCATAAGTGACAGAAAATTCTCTTCTTTAAAGTAATCTTATAGGTTATCTAAACTACAACTCGTGAAAAAGAATAGGCATGTGTTTGGTTTCTGAAGTTGTCTTAACCCATATTTATAAGCTACCTTTTGTCTCACCTTGTGTATATATGGTCAAAATAATGCATTGTTTTTCTGTGTAAAAATAAATCTTGCCAACTCCTCCCAAATACACTTATGTAACTAACTTGAAAAGGCTCTAAGAATGTTGCCAAATAAAGAGGAGACTTCTGCTTTTTTGTTTTTTGTTGTTGTTGTTGTTTTTTAATGAGACACAGGTCTCACTATGTTGCACAGGCTGGTCTCAGACTTCTGAGCTCAAGTGATCCTCCCACCTCAGCCTTCCAAAGTGCTAGAATTACAGGTGTGAGTCACCACACCTGGCCAAGAGAAGACTTTCTTAAAACAACAACCACAACAAAAATCTCATGAAGCACACTATACTCCATATTCTACAGTAACATAGACGAAACCCATTGTACCACCTGCAAAAATATTCTTGCACAGCATATAAATGTAACGCTATCTGGCTTCCAGGAAATTTCTCAACCTAGTCCCCAACTCAGTAACCTTTAGTAAACACCTAGTATGATGGTGATGATGATAATGATGATAGTTAGCAAATAATTAGAGCCATGTGCTGTTAAGAGCATTACATGATTGATAAATTTAATAGTCAAAACAATCATAAAACAAAAGTTGATCACTTCCTCAATTTGAGGACTTACCACAGTCAATTGTGAAAGCTCTTTTATGGAACAAAATTCTAGTGAAATATACTTCTGTCCAAATGTGACCACGTTGGTTTGGATAAGCCACCTATATAGTCCACAGATGGTATTAATCAGAATTCCTTCAGTGGTTAGTGGCAAATAACCAATTTAAGTGAATAAGCAAGAAAACAAAGGAGGAGGATAGTTATTGACTCTGGAAATGAAAATCCAAGGGAGGCACTGGCTTAAAGCATGGCTAAATCTGAGGATAAATGTATAAATGTCAAGTGTCCAATATTTGACCCTTTTTTCCTTCTTCTTTCCCTTCTGTCATTCCTTCATCTCTCAGCCCTACTTTTGTAGTTGAGCTCCCTTATGCTAGAAAACAATGACAGTTCCCTCTGAGCAGCCCAAGAAAGTGGCTGAAGGAAGTTCTAGATTTACATCCCATTTGTTTAGTAACCCCATCAGAAAGAGATCACTCCTTTCTCCTGGTTCCCATGTAGCAAAAGCAGAGAAAGATTCTAACTGCCTTTGTTTGGCTCATAGGCCCAAATTTTAACTGCATCTCCACGGCCAGGGAAATACTTGGCCAGTTCTTGTTACTGCCTACTTAGATGTTTGGAGGTGCAATGTCTGTTACACAAGGAGGAAGATGAGAAAGCTTTCAGGGGATGATGGATAAAACCAATAGCTACCTATAATCCACTCCTCCATGTTTACTCCATGGAGGCCTTACTACTCCATGTTTGAAATAAAATATAACTCAAGTTAAATCAGGGCTTCTAATAACCAGCTTCTGTAATTACTTAAACTAATGAGAGTAATAGAGGTGTGTCTACTACCATGAAAAGGAAATAATATTAAAATGTCCTTCAGGCCGGGTGTGGTGGCTCATGCTTGTAATCCCAGCACTTTGGGAGGCGAAGGAGAGCAGATCACTTGAAGTCAGGAGTCCGCCACCAGCCTGGCCAACATGGTGAAACCCTGACTCTACTGAAAATACAAAAATTAGCCTGGCCTGGTGTCATGCACCTGTAATCCCAGCTACATGGGAGGCTGAGGCAGGAGAATCACTTGAACCAGGGAGGCGGAGATTGCAGTGAGCTGAGATCACACCACTGCACTCCAGCCTGGGCAACAGAGTGAGACTACACACCAAAAAAAAGAAAAAGAATGTCCTTCAGCCAAAATTTTACCTAGCATCTATTTAATGTGAAGTCTTGGACAAGTTAGAATGGGCCAGTGTTAAGGAGACATAGCAGAGGCTCAACTGTATTGAGAGGAAGCACTTTAAAAAATACAAATCAATCAATCAAGACATATTTACTTAGTTCCTACCATGTGATCCACAGTGTGCTTTATGCACAGGGAGAAAAAATATGAGAGGCCCACTGGCTATCAGATGATAGAGGTAACACACTATAATTACTCAACACACAGCCTAGAGGGTAAACTGAAAAATAAAATTCATTCTTATCCACCAGAAAAATCAATAAGAAAGTGATATAAGGCAGAGAGTTAGCCTTTGTCTAACTAATGGAAGCCTCAAGCCTCAGGAATGTCTCCTCCCTACTACCCACCAACATCCCTGGGTTCTTTGATATCCTGCAAACCCCTGTAGTAGCAGAAGCAAAGCGTGGGATTTGGGCTTAACTGGGATTGGCATAAGGAATTTCTAAAAAGCCATGTGTGTCTCCTACCTGCTTGTTACTATTCCATAAGGCATGAGTTACCATTCCACAAAGTGTGAGACAGATGTGCAAGTGTTCATGTAATTTTTAAAACTATTAGTTCTCTGCAGCCTCCACGTTCTTGTGATTCTCACCTACAAAGCATCTTGGAAAAAGGTGCTATGTAAAGGGTGCTTATTACCATCCGACGGCATCTCATCGCCCTCCCAGTCACCATGCCAAGAGAAATGAGTGGGAGTCATGAATGTGAAAATCTAAAACCCATGGCTGGGTGTGCTGGCTCATGCCTGTAATCCCAGCACTTTAGGGGGCCAAGGTGGGAGGATTGCTTGAGCTCAGGAGTTCGAGACCAGTCTGAACAACATAGTGAGAACTTGTCTCTATTTTTTTTCCAAATAAAAAACTTAAAAAAAGAAAACAAAAAGGAAATCTAAAACCTCTCCTTCGTGGGTGAGCCCATAAGTGATTCTGTTACCCACAAAAGGGCCTATGCACACAGAAAGAGCACTGCTATTTGGAGATTTTTCAGGGCCTTAAAACATTTCTGTAATTTCAATTTATAGCAATCACTTGTCCATCAGGTTGTTCTATATATTGAAACATTTGGAAGCGTAACCCCTGACAATCAGATACTACTTTAGTTGCTTTAAAACCACAACATTGGCTTTGAAACGCTTACCAAAAAAAAAAAGTTTATTCAAACAAACCTCAAGATGTTCCTATACTTAATAGATTAAATCTCACAAAAATATTAGTCATAAACTCAGATTTTTCTTAAATTAAAAAACATTACTAAATACGTCTAATTTTCTGTCTCCCATGTGGAATCCCTCTTTTCCAATCAAATGTTCTTTTGCTTCAAAAATCAGTTTTGAGCACCCCTCTATCAGAAACCTTCCTTGATTTACTCCACCCTATCTTGATCCATCTATTACTTAACACTTTATAGAGATTTACAAGAAACCAATCGGCAATCCACAAATAATTATTGAGTCTCTTACATTCTTAGCACTGCAAAAGTATTGTGGGAAAATTGAGAAAAAGTTTAAGAAAGACATGATCTTTTCCCATATGAAGTTTATAGTCTTTCTCATGAGAGTATTTACACAAGTGAAATATTTTAAAACAAGACAATATAAGGTAAACATGCTGAACTGTATGGTTCAGATAAAAGTAGAAGTGTTCTGTCTTTTCAGTGACCATGATATCACCTCCTGTGTGCTCCCTGTTAGGTTCTAGGGATACTAAGGTTGCTAAAATGCAAAAGTGGCTTTTGTAAGACTCACCATCCAAAGGGAGAAAGAGACACATAAACAGATGGTTATAATCAATATGTTGAGTGCAAAGACAGAATCTGTATATTTGGTTCTGGAAGCACAGAGGAAGGGTACTCAACTCACAGAGGAAGGGTACTCAACTCAAAAATGTCTCCCTATATTACCAAATGTCTTCTGGGCGACAAAATGGCCCCCAATTGAGAATAATTGGCCTAGAAACATTTAGAAAAGTATTAAAGAATGAATGGAGCTTTGCCAGGTTACAAGTACTGTTGGGGCAGGGGAAGTGAGAAACAGCAGAAGTGAGGAACAGTATGACAGTATGGTGTGTGCAAAATCAATGTGTGCTACATTGCAGGAGTGTAAAGAGCTAGATTCTCTGCTTCAAATTCTTTTAAAATGATGAAGCAACTAAATAGATAAACCAACAAATAAATAATCCCCACACATGTTTGCTGAGGAGCAGAAGCAGATTTACCAGGCCTTGAGCATGTTGGAATCTGCTAGGCTTTGAGGACTTTCAGAGGTATAACAGGAAAGCCAGGCTGCAGTCAGGAAGCATTCTAAGCAAGCATGTCTGGAAAGTTGCCAGGGGTCTTACATGAAAAGGACCTGAAGCTCAAAGGCTCCAGTAATTTATTGTACTCCATTTTCTCATGCTAAATAAATATTCACTTTTGTACCTGATTTTGTATTCTTTATCATAAAGAAAACCCCTCAAATTGTATAAAATTCCATTCCCCAGAACCTGAATCTGCCCTGCTGAGGAGAGATCCGCAATGAATTACTTTGCCAGGAAGGTAGGTCTTGACCTGGGCTTTGAATAGAAGGCTCCCCTGCTGAGGAGAGAAAGAAATTGTATTCCAAGTGGGGGAGTTTTGTCTCTCTGGGATGGCTTAAATGCAGACTTTCCCAGAAGCAGAGGTGGACTTAATGACCATGAAAGATCCCACCCCGCCTTGTGATTTTGTGATTTCAAAGTATTATACTTACACGGGTCACAGTGTACCTACAAGCTTACGATCACAGATCCTGCATGTTGCAGGTCTTGAGTGTGAGCCATTGCTAAGGGATAGCACAGTTCTAAGTATATGTCATAATATATGTATCAACTTCAGAATGAAAGAGCCACTTCTTAGTCCCAGAAACAATTGTCATTCAACTAGAGGCTCTGATCTGTTGTTTTCCCGTTCGTATTTGTATGGATTTAGACTGGGTGATTCATTTTGAGGGTGGTTTTTTTTTAATGAGGCTGATAATACAGTTCTTTAAAGTTTTCTGGTTTAGGCCAATGTTTTAGACTAAAGAACTCAGTTTGTGTCAACCGGAAGTGCTATGCGAAGCTGCCTGGTAGAGTTGACAGAACTCAGGATTTGGAGTCAAAAGACCTGGGTTTGAGTCCCAGATCTCCCACCTTCTTATGAGTCACCTGGTACGGGCACATCTTAAAGGATTTCTGGGAGGAGTAACTAGATTAATTTATCAGGCAACGGTAAAGCCAACTGTATTAGTCCGTTTTCATGCTGCTGATAAAGACATACTCCGGACTGGGTAATTTACAAAGGAAAGAGGCTTAATGGACTCACAGTTTCACATGACTGGGAAGGCCTCACATTCATGGCAGAAGGCAAAAGGCATGTCTTACATGGTGGCAGACAAGAGAAAATGAGAGATCCAAGCAAAAGGGGAAACCTCTTATAAAACCATCAGACCTCATGAGACTTATTCACTACCACGAGAATAGTATGGGGGAAACTGCCCCCATGATTCAATTATCTCACAATGGGTCCCTCCCACAACACATAGGAATTATGGGAGCTACAATTCAAGATGAGGTTTAGGTGGGGACACAGCCAAACCATATCAGCAACCTGTATTTTATAGTTAGTCTGTTTGTATTGATTGATTGCTATAATGATTGTTAAATATTAAATATTTTGAGTTTTACCTTGCATGAAGCACAAAGGAGATGCCAGTTAAGATTTCTGCCTACCACTAGCAGAACTTTTGCAGACAAGTCTTACTGCTGTAAGCACAGATTTAATTGTTGGTTACAATATGGAGGATGTTATTCTAGAAATGAACCTTTCTGGGGTCATAATGGCTTTGAGTTCTTTGCAAGTGAGTACAAACGTTTAATGCCATGCTGTATGAGAAGCAAAGTCATTAGGGTGGGCCCAGTGGTTCTCAGTCCTGGCTGCACATAGAATCACCTGGTGTATTAGTCAGGGTTCTCTAGCAGTACAGAACTAATGGAATATATATATAAAGGGGAGTTTATTAAGTATTAACTCACATGACCACAAGGTCCCAAAATAGGCCATCTGAAGGCTGAGGAGCAAGGAGAGCCAGTCTGAGTTCCAAAACTGAAGAACTTGAAGTTCGATGTTTGAGGGCAGGAAGCATCCAGCATGGGAGAAAGATGTAGGATGGGAAGCTAGGCCAGTCTCTCTCTCGTTTTTTTTGAGATTGAGCCTCGCTCTGTTGCTCAGGCTGGAGTGCAGTGGCGTGATCTTGGCTCACTGTAACGTCCACTTCCCAGGTTCTAGTGATTCTCCTGCCTCAGTCTCCCAAATTGCTGGGATTACAGGTGCCCACGACTATACCCGGCTAATTTTTGTACTTTTTAGTAGAGATAGGGTTTCACCATGTTGGCCAGGGTGGTCTCGAACTCCTGACCTCAGGTGATCTGCCCGCCTTGTCCTCCCAAAGTGCTGGGATTACTGGCGTGAGCCACCATGCCCAGCCTCCAGTCTCCCTTTTTACATTTTTCTGCCTGCTTATATTCTAGCTATGGTGGCAACTGATTAGATTGTGCCACTCAGATTAAGGATGAGTCTGACTTTCCCAGCCCACTGACTCAAATGTTAATCTCCTTTGGCAACACCCTCACAGACACACCTAGGATCAATACTTTGTATCCTTCAATCCAATCAAGTTGACACTCAGTATTAACCATCACACCTGGAGAGCCTTTTGAAAACACGTGCCTGCACCCTACCCTAAACCAAAAAAATCAGAATCTATCTATGTAGAGTCATGGGGAATCTTCCCCAGGTGATGTCACTGTCCATCCAGAATAGAATCACTGCAGCTAGATATCTATTCTCATTCAGTGCATGAAGCAAGTACCTGGCCCTACAGCTCCTCTACCAGCAGACATTGTGGCAGGTGTCCACTTTCTAGATGGAACCTTCCTTATAAAAGACCTACTGTAGGCCAGAAGGTGGCTCACACCTCTAATCCCAGCAGTTTGGGAGGCTGGGGCGGGTGGATCACCTGAGGTCAGGAGTTCAAGACCAGCCCAGACAACATGGTTAAACCCCGCCTCTACTAAAAATACAAAAAATTAGCCAGAGGTGGTGGCGGGTGCCTGTAATCCCAGCTACTTCAGAGGCTAAGGCAGGAAAATCACTTGAACCTGGGAGCCGGAGGTTGCAGTGCCCTGAGGTCGCATCGCTGCACCCCTCTGACTCAAAACAATAAAAAATGAAAGACCTACTGTGTATGTACCATCCATAAATCCAAGCAAGAGAGGATGCTGCTCTGCATCTTATAAGGGAGCAACCTGGCCTTCTTTCAACAGCACTTCTCTTCATGAAAAGAAGAGTCCACGGGGCCAAAGAGATACCCCCACCCCACCCCCAACACATCCTTAATCATGCTTTGAGTTCCCAGGACCCTAAAATTCCCTTCCAAATCAACTAGAACCAACTTCTTAGGACCTGACTAGGCACACCTTTAGGCCAAGGAATGTCCCAGAGGTGGCTGTTGATGAGGATGTTAATGCAGCTTGGACATGTGTGGTGGAGTTTGAGAGGTCCCATGCATTGTAGGATGGGGGTAGGGTCTGAAAAGATGGGGGTAGACCCAGGACCTAGGGTAGTGGACCAGGCAGTGTGAGGCCCGATTTCCCTGGCCATCCAATTCCAGGATGAAACTCCAAAGAGTCAGGGAACTCTAAATTCAAATCCAGCCTCTAGATAGTTAATGAAAATACATTTGTCACGAAGGGAGGGTAGAACATATTTTATGTTTTACTTAAGAATGTTCAAGCTTGCATCATAACTTTTAAGTATTTAGGCATATGGCTTGTGGGCCTCCGTTTGTACTCTTGCCCTGGGCCCTGCAAATATTAGGGGCGAATCCAAAGGACACATCTTTGCCTCACATCCCTCTGGGATGTTTGCTTATTTGAAATTAGCAGCCATGGAAGCTTTCCAAGGCTCTTTGAATGCAATGAGAATGTGGTCCATCAAAAATGCTGTCTGGTTTTATTGCACATGAGAAGTTGTTAACTCTGGCAGCCCAGCCAGATTCTTGTATGTTCTCATTGTCCCTTAGGCCTCCCCAGCCAAATCCCAATGGGGTAATGAGTCTGTGCCTATGAGATTTGAGGGAGGGGCTGAGGGAAGTGTAATCAAGCAAATCACAAAGTGTTGAGCTTAGAGACGGAAGGCCTCTGTTCCTTTGACTTCATTTTCAATTCACTTAATTTCAGGGTTGGATCCCCCCCCCACTCCGCCCCTTTGGCAGCGAAAAAGAAAAGGAATGGTCTCTGTTTTTCCTTTTGTAAACCTGGAGCATAATAACTGCCCTGGACTCTTAGGAACACGGTGAGGAGGATCTCAGAGAACAGGGACTGCTTATAGCCTACATATGAAATTGTATAAGCGATTGTCGTTTTTCCCCCATTCATTTATCTGGCAGGATTTACTGAGGGTTTTAGAAGGGAAACGTAGCTGTTTTAAGAGAAGCTACAATAAGGAAATGGTGGGGGTTGGGCAGAGAAGGCCAAGGACAGAATTGAATTCACACTTTATAAATCTGGCACAGTGTATGTGAACTGCTTCATGAACTGGCTGATATCAGGCAAATAAGAAAGTTAAAGCAAACCAAGAGTTATGCTCAAGCAGTCAGTTCTCCCAGCAAATTAACCAGGCACTTTCAGGAGTATGAAACTCCAGAATCCAGGCAAATGGCACAGAGGTCTCTGAATGGGTCTCAGCAGCTGCCAAGGCAGCTCACACATCTTACGCACCAAAGGAGTCACTTACCCTCTTGAGGAAATGAAAAGTCCCTAAGACCAAGCCTCTCTGGAACATGTCACAGGCCCTGGGAGAGCCCAGGGATAACCTTCAGGGTTAAGTGTCCCCGTGATGCTGCTGGTATTTCAGTGAGAACAGGCAGGCCGGAAGGAGGCTGGTGTGGGAAGCAGCCCTCACACAGATGTTAGCATAAAAGAGCTGTTTACTTGGTGATTAGTATCATGAAATGAAAAGCTCAGGTTTCAACTGCTTAGGGAAGAATGATTATTTTTCTCACTGTGCAGCCTTTGCCGTTGGCACAGAGAATGTACTCATCAACGTCCCAGGTGTCATTCTCGGGCAGGTGGGATTCCAGACTCAGGTTGGGCCATCACCCTTGGCCCCATATGAAGAAGCATGGAGACTTGCTCAAACTTTTGTATTTATGTAATGAGTAAGGGGCTGAATCCCAGAGGAGTTACCCCTCAGCCAGGCTAACCTCAGGGTTCTGCATTTACTATGGATACATCACCACAAAACAGTGACCAACACTATCTCGTTCCTAACTTCCCCAGAAGGGCAAGGGTGAAACGGACCAACCTACAGATTCTTGGGGTGCAGAGAAATAATTAATCAGCCCCCTCTTTTTATCACCAACAGGCCTACCCACGGCCAAGACATCCAAATTGTGCACACTGTGGAAAGATCACTCTCTTAGTGCCTCAAAGCTTAGAATCAGTTTTATTATTCTAACATTTCCCCCAAAGAAGTATGAGCCAAGAGGCAGTTTATTTTCTGGAAAAAGACATGCACTTTGAACATAAAGGGCTCTTGGTTTGAATACTGGTTCTTCCACTTACTAGTTATGAGATCTTGGGTAAGTTATTTAAGAATTCTGCATCTCAGTTTCCCAATATATAAAATAGGGATAATAATAGCTACATCACAGAACGATTATGCAGATTAAATTAGATAACTCCTGATAGGCACTCAATACAAGGAAGCTTTTATGAACAGGAAATGTGCTTTTCAGAGAAGGCTGTACCTCCCTTCCCATTGTAAGGTCTTCGAGTTCGACAGTAGCATCCGGGGTGGATTCTCCTCCAGAGCTACAGTGCTGCCTCCTCCTCTCCAAATGAATAAATCTGGTTGCTCCCATTGCATATATCAGTGTCTAAATAAAACTTTCGGTGAAAATGATTTCAAAAAACAATCTGAGGGGCTAGATGTGGTAGTTCATGCCTATAATTCCAGCACTTTGGGAGTCCCAGGTGGGTGGATCACCTGAGGTCAGGAGGTCAGGAGACTAGCCTGGCCAACATGGTGAAACCTTGTCTCTACTAAAAATACAAAAATTAGCAAGGCATGGTGGCAGGCACCTGTAATCCCAGCTGCTCAGGAGGCGGAGGTTGCAGCGAGCTGAGATCACGCCACTGCACTCCAGCCTGGGTGACAGCGAGACTATCTCAAAAAAAAAAAAAAAATCTGAGGGATTCCTTCTTGCCCTCTCCTTCCTACCATCCCACTCTACCTTCCATGTTGCATCAGGAAAATAGTGTCTGGGGAAAGAATGGGAGACTCGGCTTTTCTGGGAAGTAGTGATGGGCAAAGGCAGTTGAAGGCTGTGACATTGAAAGGACATCAGAAGCCACCCAATAGAAACCCCTCTGAAGCTGAACGCTAGATGTTAACAGAATGGCTTTTTTGAGACTTGTTTTCTTACTAGCTTCAAGGCTACCCTAAAGGCAGACCGGAAAGGGGCAATTCCTACATCCAAGGCCCAGGTGTGAACCCAGCATCCTTACTTGTAACTGCATGTATCGTAGTTCTCTGTCCAGCATATCCCAACCAGAGATGCATACCATCTTGCCTCAATCCTGTTTCCAAATTCTTTTCTGCATATAGAATACCATATCTCTACTGCCATGTAATACTTGTTATTATCATTAGGCCCAATTATCACTGATACCACGCAACAGTATTTTTTAAAAGTCTTGATGTTATAATGACGGATGTTATGTTTTGGCACCACTCTTCTGCCTGATCTCATACGGAACTTCTCACATACCACAGATAAGATGCATGAATAAATAAATTGCTTTTAATTCTGGATGACACATGGACTGAGTGTGTAATGGCAGGTCCATGAACAGGGAGGTGGGGAAAAACATGTGTGGAGATACTTAGACAGATAGACTGCTTAGAACCAAAAATAGGTAGTTTAGAATTACACGAGCATCCCTGATCTCTTCACAATAGGGAATTTTTATCTGTTCTTTGTCTCATGTAGCTTATAGATCTACCAGAAATTCGTGGGGGTGAACTAGAGCAAGATATCCTTCACTTTTCCTTCCCGGAACTGAGTTCACACTTTGCTCACATGAAATTTTGGTTTGCTGTTGGAAAGAATCTATGTTAATGGTCCCAATCTTAACAAAACATGCTGTCAGAGGAGTCTGGCAATAGAAGGGAAGAAAAGGGTGGGCAGGGCTGTGTGGCTCTTCAGCCTGAGCCCTGTGGAAAAGATTACCATCTGGAGACTGTGACCTCTTAGCAAGTGCAAACATCATTTAACTCTTTAAAAGCAACTAGAGCATCCATCATCATTCTTTAAAACAAACAGAAACCAAAAACCAACAAACAAATATGAATCCCTTACTTTTGCAGGCACTGTGCTTTGCAAAGGGAGTAAGATAAGCCTCTCAAGCAATGATTCACAGGGAAGAGAAGAGAACATTACAAGTCTCCATGGGAATGATAAAGGAGGTAGGGGAGGAGTCTGAGACCCCAAGTCCCACACTTCTTCAAAATGCCCCTGGCCACTCTGCCTGAGTCTTAGCTGGCCTGTGAAGTCCTTACATGGCTCCTGGGAAAGTGCTATGCAGCATTGTTGTTTACAACATGTTTATATGACCACATTAAGAGTAGAGTCATTATAGAAGGAGCAGGATTAAAAATAAATAAATACAAAAGAGTAGGACCAGCCAGCTGGGCAAGTAATTGTCACTAATCTATAAAGGTCACCAAAATGTTACGGGAATCAATGTGCACTGATCTCACTCTTAGTGCCCTTGAGAAGAAAAAAGAAAATACTCTTCACTAGGACAAACTTATTGCTATTGAGTATTTTGGGGGTAAATAGTGTTGGCCATCAACTGAAAATTATGATCACAGATAGCTGAATTCTGACAAATTCTAGAACAAATAACTGAAGATCTACTGAAGTTGTTCATGGGTCAAATAATGGCAGAATCACTGTCCTGGAGACAGTCAAAAGGATATATCCCCTGGGAAGTGCCTACTGATGAAAAACAATAGACACAGGAGTTGAATATATTCCAGCTTTCCTGGTGGTCTCAATTACTAAGTCAGTATGATTACTTGGTCAATTGAATTGATTGTTGATTAGCTTAAGTGGCTGGAGGAAAAAAGCACATTGATTCTTTTCTCTAGGTGGTATTTTATGTCAAATAAACATTGTATTTTTCTAAGGATCTCTAGGAAATGAGATTTATTATCGCTCTTTAATAAACTTTTCCAATGATTAAATGCCTTAAAATCCAAACATTATTTTGCACATTTTACCTAAACTTTCTTGGTGAAATGTAGACTTATTTTCCCTTTGTTCAAGATCACTTCTGAAATAGGGAGTCCTCACAGCTTCACTTATGACCCTGAATAAACTACCTGTTGATATGGTTTGGATTTGTGTCTCCACTCAAATCTCATGTGGAATTGTAATCCCCAATGTTGGAGAAGAGGCCTGATGGGAGGTGACTGGATCATGGGGTTGAACTTCCCCCTTGCCATTCTTGTGATAGTGAGTGAGTTCTCACGAGATCTGGTTGTTGTGTGTGGCACCTTCCCCTTTGCACTCTTCCTCTTTCTCCTGCCATGTGAGATATTCCTGCTTCCTCTTTGCCTTCCATTATGATTGTAAGTTTCCTGAAGCCTCCCCAGCTATGCTTCCTGTACAGCCTGTGAAACTCTGAGTCAATTAAACCTCTTTTCTTTATAAATTACCCAGTCTCAGGTAGGTCTTTATAGCAGTGTATTGATATAATAAGTAATAAATACTCTTTATTAATAAATAAAGAGTATTACAGACTAATATACCCATCTTGTTTGCAATAAAATTCAAACTCTTTAATGTTGCCTGAAAGATTTATCTATGACTTGCCTACTCACCCACTCTTCACCTCTCCGATCTCATGACCTCCTACTCTGCCACCACTTACTGTTTCAGGCACACTGACCTCATAGCTATAAAATTACCAGACACATGCTTGCCCCAAGGCCTTTGCACTTGCCATTCTTTCTCTCTAGAGACCTTGTTCCTAGATATCTGCCCAGCATGTTCCCTCACATCAGATTTCTACTAAATATCCCCTGACCAAAGAGGTCTTTCATGATAGTTCTATATAAAAACTACTCCATAATTCTACAGTTCCTTAACTTTCTCCATTTAACTGCTTCACTTTTCCTTATTAATATTTTTAACCCAAAATATTTATGTATCTAATATATGTTTCCAACTATGGTTTATAAGGTTTGTGAGATCAAGGTCTTTGTTTTTGTTCACTGATTGCTATGATTTGAATGTTTGTCCTTTCCCAAACCATGTTGAAATTTAATTTTCAGTGTAATAATATTAAAAGGTGGAAACTTTTAGAGGTGATTAGGCCATGAGAGCTTTGCCCTCATAACGGATCAATGCCATTATCAGGAAAATCTGTTTGTTATTGCAGGAGTGGATTCCCTACGAAAGAATGAGTTTGGCCCCATTTTATATCTCCCTTTCTCTCTCTTTCTTCCTTTCTTTCCCCTTTTGCTATGTGATGCCTTTCACCATGTTATGATGCAGCATGAAGGCCCACACCAGATGTCGACACCTTGATCTCAGAGTTCCCAGCCTCCAGAAGTGTGAGAAATAAGTTTCTATATACCATAAATTTCCCAGTTTATGGTAGTCTGTTATAGGAGCACAAAACAAACTAATACACTGTCATATCCCCTACAGCAATAGGTGAACATTTGTTCATTCAATAAGTATTATTGAACATGTCTATATGACAGACACTGAGACACATGCCAAAACCAAAGGTGCACCAGAGAGATGTTAAACCAGCCTTTTCCAGTGTGAGGAGAGTAGCCCGTTGAGGGCTATGAGTGTTGTAATTCTTTCCTTTCTCTCCTGTTCTTAAGCAAAACAAAGACAACAGCATACACTTTTCTCTTCCAGAGCCCTTTCAATTTTTTAAATACACAATCTTCTTCTTGTTGTTTTGGTTGCTTTTGACATCTTTTTTTTCTTCTTCTTCTTTTTGAGCCAAGGTCTTACTCTGTCTCCCAGGCTGGAGTGCAGTGGAGTGATCTGCAACCTCCACATCCCACATTCAAGCGATTCTCCTGCCTCGGCCTCCCAAGTAGCTGGGACTACAGGTGTGTACCACCAAACCAGGCTCATTTTTGTATTTTTAGTAGAGATGGAGTTTCACCATGTTAGCCAAGCTGGTCTTGAACTCCTGAGCTCAAGTAATCCACCCACTTTGGCCTCCCAAAGTTATGGGATTACAGATGTGAGCCACTGCTCCTGGCCTGATTTTTCAATTCTTAACGATCTTCTCTTTACATTTACAGACTAGTACCTTCCATTCATTATCTATTTTTAACAGATTGAATTTTCTCTTAGGCAAAAGGTTAATTTTATTGTAAAAAGACATGACATATCTTGAGAATTTATTATTTTTGACTTCTGCATGTAACCCAAAGTCATAGGTTTCAGCAAGATTAGTAATGAACAAACTCATGCAATGTTAGGAGCTCAAATTCAGTTAGGCTCAGAAAACATTCCAAGGGTTGCAATATTTCTCAAATGCTCATCTTTGCATTTGAGCAGAAAGCCCACTATGCATGTAATCTCCATTCAGACATCAGTATGCCAGCCTTATTCATCATTGCAGGACCCACCAGTGCCTCACATAGTAGCAGGTAGTAGTGAATCTGTTGTCAGCTTCAGTGTGCCCAGTCAGTGCTTCTGGCTTTATTCTTATATATATATATATATATATATGAATAAAAAAAATATATATGAATAAAATATATATATGAATAAAATATGTATATATGAATATAATATATATATGAATAATATATATATATGAATATAATATATATATGAATAATATATATATATGAATAAAATATATATATATTTTATTTCGGTAATGGCTTGTGTCTTTATCTACTATTTTATGAAAAGATATTAACTTTTTTGATAGAAATTGAAATGAAATCTTCCCCAGCAGTGCTTTTCCTGTGGGCACCCATACCTTATTTCTCAGTATTCCTATATCTCTTCACACCAAAGTAAACACCTCCTGTAAATTTTGAAACAGACAATGAAGTTAACTAATTTTTCTCATGCATACAAACAGTTTGGGCCAAGATTCAGAACAGTTCCTATGCTGTCAAACATGATTAGTCATCCCAAAGGAAAACCAGCAAGGAGAGAGAGAAAGAGAGAGAGAGAGAGAAGTGGTGACCAGTTATAGGAAATGGAAGAAAGGCCTTTCTCTTACCTCTGGAGATTGTAGATGGTTGATATGGAAGATTACACTGGAACAAAGATTGCATTGCTGGCTTATGTCATTTATGCTCTACTTGTACTACATTATTATAGGCTAGTTCTATTGTCTTGGTAGACAATAGAGGGTTTTATTTCAACATTATGTACAGACTGCCTGTATAGTCTCTTTCTTCCCTCCTCCAGATGCAGGAAGATATTTAGTATCCGATTTCTGAAGAAGCCATGTCAAAAAGAGGAGGTATAAACATTTTCTTTTTTTCCTCCTTTTTCTCCCATGTCAGCTTTCAAAGTCCCGTAATTCTTCTTTTGTTTGTGATAGAAAAGTAAATCATAGCCCATTACAGTGCAGCCTTCTTGGACAACACTGTACGAACAAAACTGAGTAATAAAATAGAACCCTAAAAGGATAATTTTCATTTCAAACAACTAAAGAGTAAGTGTTTAAGTAATTTAAGGAAAAAATAGTTTAAGCATAAATACTTAGAAAATTCTGCTTTTAGATAAAATCTCTAACTTCCTTCCCTCTTCTTGTTTCTACCTCATCATTTACACATGAAAAATTCAAAGTTCTATGTTCCCAAGTAGACACATAAATATATAATGCACAGCCAATGCACTTTCATAATAATTGTTTAACTAAATCATGCTTTCTGATGTCATTTACTGGGATGTATATTCAGCAATGTTGCCAAACCTTGTATTCAACTGAACTCTATGTTCTGTCCAGTATCTCGATTTTCTCTTACCATTGGTGAATCAATACAAGTGGATTGGGACACACACAAAGTAAAGAATAAGCAAATCTATTTTTTTTTTCTTAATTTGGACCAAAAAATTGTCATATAATTCATGACAATAATCCAATCTCATTCTCCTAAATTTCCTAAATTATCCATGCCAGCTTCAGCAATCAAGGACCATCCTTTGTTAGGAAGAAACCTCTGTCCCCCAAATATGCTCAGATTTAATTACCTCCAAATTAGCCAGGTCATCACAAGTTTGCCCTGATTAAACCACTTCACTGATGAGTAGCCATGTTAGGAGTACTGACCTGTCTCTTGCTAAAGAAAACTGGTGCGATGGGAATAGGGCTTTTGTGTCACTTTGTATACTTAACTTTTGGGCTCCAGTTTCCCCATCTTCAAGCAAGAATGAGTCATCAGTCTCAGAGGGATTGATGAGCATTGGACAGGTAATATCATGGGCAGTGGGGGGTTGGAAAAGAAAGCATATTGGATTTAAGATTATGATAAACATCATTTGACATATGTCTTTCAAGTCAGTGACTGAGTCCTTTTCATAACACTCATAGGTAAATCTTAGGCAAAATTTCTGCAAAATAAGTTGTTACATTCCTGGAAAGTTTAGCATAAGCATAACTAATTTTATTGGTTCACTAATCAAGGCAAACTTAATTCTCTGGGGAAATAGCACTTCCACATAATATATCTTCTCTCCCTTTTATTTATACTGCTCCCACCTCATTTCCAATTCTTATCACACCACACCTTGAGTATTGCAATAGCTTCCCAACTGACCTTCCTCCCTTCCTCCTTCTCTTGCCCCTCTCTCCTCTGGTTTATCCTGCAGATTGCCCTCCAGATCTATTTTTTTAAAGCACGGAGAAATTGCCAAGCTCCTACTCAATATCTTTGAGTTCAGTGTCTATGGAATTAAGTCCAAACCCCTTAGCCCAATAATCTGACTCTTAATGAATCTTTCAGTCTCAGGCACTACTACTCTTCAAGGTTGAACACAAAATACAATTTATTTTGAAGTATTTTCTGATCACAATCTGTCCTTCTAGCCTCCATGTTATAGGTTCTGCAACACTGCATAGCACTGCCCTTCAATCTTTATCATAATGAAGTCTATCCTTCAACTTCAGACGTTATCCCCACCATAGTTGAAATCCTTCCATTCAAGTTTTCTGGAACACAGGATCTGCATCACAGCAATGGCATATCATCACTGCCTGGAATATTATATGTACAGGTACAAGTCTTAGCTCTCCCACCAGACTGAAACTTAATGGAAAGCAGAAGTCATATCTTGCAGGGCACAGTACCTAACACATTGCCTTGTTAGGTGAGGGAGGTGTCATTAACTGAATATTCATTGAGTGAATGAATTAATGAAACAAATAAACATAAATGCAGAGCTATAATTTTTTTAAAAAGTAATTTTTAAAAGAAATTATCTGTCAGTAAAATGACCAACATAGAATATAAGCAAAACATGTAATAAACTATTTCTTATGAAAATTCCAAATGGAAGATGATAACTTTGTATCAAGAATAAATGCTTACATGTATCCTACCTGCATTAGAACTAAATACTCTCAACCCAACACCATGCTTTTGCAGGTCAAAGCAAGTGAATCTTTACCATCAGTGAATGCTCTAGTGTTCTAGAAATGGACTGGTAACTTATATTATTAAATGCCTGGTAGTTATAAGCATCAATGGACTCATGATCAATTAACAAAAATGATTCTGTCTACAAGATAGCACATGTCTGAATAATGAATTCCATTAATGCTATGCAGCAGTTCAGAGCTGGAAATCTGAAAGCATTTACAAAGATAATGTTTACACGAGTCTTTGAATACCCTGGCAAGGCAAACCATAAAAGTTAGTAAATTAGTGATTGAAGGGTGGAAGGGAGACCATATCACAACCATTGGAAGGATTTTGAATGATCTAATAAAATGCCCTACCCTATATATAAAATGTTATATGGGAAACAATCCTTCAGAATTTATTGATACTGTAAGGCTTTATTCCTCACACAATCAAAAGTAACTATCATAACACTAGACTGCCAGTTGAATGCCAATTTAATTAAGGAAATGACTTAAATATGCCATAGATACATTGTTCTTTTACATCAAAAGACCTGACATTACACAGACCTAAAATATTTCCTGTCTTCTAAGTATGAAATAATACAAACTCTGGTTCTATGTGTGCTTTCCCATAAATGCCATTTTTAGAAGCATATAAATAACATCGTTTCATATTCATAAACCAAGGAATGAAAAGCAGTTAGAACCAAAAGGCAGTTTTTACCTTGTGTGTCAGGTTATTTATACTAGGGAATCCCCTAGAGCAATCTGTTGACTTCTTGGATACCCAAGTACCATCAGTGCCTGGTGACACAGGAAGAAGGATAAATGAAGAGGGTGAGTGTGTGATTTTATGAATGGATGCCAGAAATTGTACCAAGGAAGGTTTCATTTAGTTTTTCAAGTCTTTGCTCCTTTTAAAATTGCAAATTGCAAAAATGCAAGCAAACATATTTTAAAGCTTTTATCAGTCATATGTATGTTGGTGCTAGTGGAGGATTTGAAAACCCAAAACCTTGGAAAGGGAAGAGGAGGGAGGGGAGAAGTGGGATGAAGAGAGCCAAGTTTAGAAGACAGCATATTAATGAGGAAAGAAAGGTATATAAGATTATCCTGGAGAGATCTAGACACCAATCTAAACCTTGCCTACTTCCCAGCTTTGACTATCATCGCCCCCGATACACTCCTTTTATTATAGTTCTACTTTTATGTTTATTGATTTCATTAATTCATTCACTCAGTAATCAGTTCAAATTTATCATCAACCATACTGTGAAAGTGGTGGAACTTCTGCCAAGAGATGGTTGCCTCAGCTTCTTAAGAGTAGCCCTCTTGCTGATAAAGCCATTCAAACACAGTAAACTTAACTGTGGAAAGGCACTAAAGGAAGGTGTTCCAAGCACTGAAAATATTATTAGGAAAACCATGCAATTTATCATGCAAATGAGGATACAAAACGGGGCATTATTTATAATTATATCAGGTCTACAGGCAGACAGGTCAACTAGAATGTATGGTTATCCTATTTACAAATCCACGTTTGGCCATGAAAAACTATTACTGTCTTTCTGGTGTATTGGATAATTGATTTTTATCTTTGTTTTGAGAGTTGAATGATTGATTCCATACCTACTACTGTTTATAAATATTTGTTTTCTAATTCCTGATCTAATTTTCAGCAATGTGTTAGATGCTTAGATGCTTAGTTAATCTAATAAATTCTTCACAGCTGTCTCTAGCGTGAAACGTGGCAGGCATACACAGTTGCAAAGATAATTAGAAGCTTCTCCAAAAGGAAGCCAGTTCTTTTTCTTTTTTTTTTGAGACAGAGTCTTGGTCTGTCTCCCAGGCTGGAGTGCAGTGGTGCAATCTCGGCTCACTGCAACCTCCGCCTCCCGGCTTCAAGAAATTCTCATGCCTCAGCCTCCAGAGTACATGGGATTACAGGTGTGCAGCACCACACCCAGCTAAGTTTTGTATTTTTAGTAGAGACAGGGTTTCAACATGTTGGCCAGGCTGGTCTCAAACTCCCGACCTCACGTGATCTGCCTTCCTCGGCCTCCCAAAGTGTTGGGATTACAGGGATGAGCCACCGTGCCCAACTGGAAGCCAGTTCTTTAACACAGGATAGACATTGTTCCTGTAAGGCTCTGAGACAGGAAGGAACTGGAAAGGAGGCTAAGTCATTGCAGAAGGAATAAAAATTATTTTAGGATCTGAAGGAAAATGCTGAGTAAGAGAGAATTAAAAAGTCTCTGAAATCTCTGGAAAAAAAAGAGTGAATGGCTGATTTATTTTTAAAAGATATGCTTTAGTATTGTTTCTATATTTCCGTACTTTGCACTGGGTTGATTCCCATAATGCCAAGCTATGGCTGCTTGATATGGTTTGGATGTGGCCCTGCCCAGATCTCATCTTGAATTGTAGTTCCCATAATCCCCATGTGTCATGGGAGGGACTCGGTGGGAGGTAATTGAATCATGGGGGGAGTTACTTCAATGCTGTTCTTGTGATAGTAAGTGAGTTCTCACGAGATCTGATGGTTTTACAAGGGGCTTTTCATCCCCTTTGCTCTGCACTTCTCCTTGCTGCTGTCATGTGAAGAAGGACATGTTTGCTTCCACTTCCACCGTGATTGTAAGTTTCCTGAGGCCTCCCTAGTCATGCTGAACTGTGAGTCAATTATACCTCTTTCCTTTATAAATTACCCAGTCTCGGTTATGTCTGTATTAGCAGCGTGGGAACAGATTAACACACTGCTCTTCCAGCTTATCTCCTCAAAAAGTACAGGCTCTGTGTGATTTTATCATTCCCAAGTAAAGACCCTTATGGCCCGAGGACAGAATCTGTCAGTGAGAATAGACCGTGCGTCATGTGGAGCAATCCTTTGGCCTCTTTTGACTTTGCTTTCTCTGTGTAGGCAATAGACAGGGTCAGTCAGGAAATTCTAAGAGTTAACTTCCTGAGCTAATTTAACAACAGCAAAAAAGTGTTGCTGAGAATGATGCATGGATTTCAATTTAAAGACCTGCAAATGCTTTCAATTCTGCACTGTGGTTTTTGTCAAAAAAGCAGAGGCCGCATTTTAATGTAATCACATGCCCATACCAGGTCCTGATTTTCCTAAATTGCACTTACTAAATAGAATTCCTTTACCAAAGTACAGACCCACTTTTGCCCCAAGGGGCATACTATTCTAGTTCTCCAATGAAACTTGATTCTGTACAGTTCAAGATTGAGCCAAGGCTGTAATAAATCCACCTCTAAACACTTCCGTTTATTTATCATAAGATTTTAAATTATTTTATTCTGTAGATTCTGTTTTAATAGACCAGAATATATATGGCAGTAGAAGTTAATCCATTAGCCTTTTGGCTTACTTATTGTCTATTAATTTATTTTGGTTAGTAACATATTTATTACAACACACTTGGCTGAGTAAAACATCAAATGAATAGTTTTCCTGAGAGTTGAGAACATGGAAAAGGCTAACAGCAACTTTTCCACATTTCTCTTCATCTCTTCTACCACTGTCAAAAAAAAATATCAGCTTTTAGCTTGGTCTTCTAAACGTGATTTTCAAAACTCTGAGTAAACTTAATTTTGGAATCTTTAAAATGCCAACAGTGAGCATTTCCTTATGCACAGCCTTTAGTAGAGCAACCTAGGTTGTCATGGTGAAATGGGTCAACGCTGTTTGCCCGGCAGCCTATGAAACTGCAAGCAGGCTACTGGCGTAGTGATAGCAGCACAGGCCAAAGCAGTCCACAATCTATAGCTGAATCTAGGTCACCAGGATTATTTGATGCTGCAGCTGTCCATGTGGGACTTCCATCTCCAACAGGGCTCACAAAGCCTTCATGCACACTGGGCATCCCCTGTAGCTGTAAACACTGCCATTCTGCTAGATCCCCTCCTTCTGCTGGCCATGTGTTAATCTTTGCATTTCATTGAGGGCTTCTAGCCATGTGAGCTGGAAAACATTCTTCGTGCGTGTGTGTGTGTGTGTGTGTGTGTGTAAAAAGATACAGAGAGACAGAAATCTTTCTCTGGAGCCTGCATGCTGAAATTTCTCCCATTTAAATACATATTTCTGCAGAGTGAGCTAAATATTAATATCACATTCCTCTGTTAATGTAAACACCAGCAGCAAGATTTGGCAGCTTATTAAAAAAAAAAAAAAAAGAAAAAAAAAAAGGAGGAAGAACTTGGGCTTTTCTCCATACACAACATGTGTATTTTTTTTTCCCCGAGCACCATTTAAGTTAACACCACGTCTACCGTGTGTCTGAAATGGCAGAGATTCAGTGACACTGGCAGGCAGCTGAGATGGCAGTGGGCTTAGGCACCACTGGCCACACGACTGTTTAACAAAGCTCCTATTGCTAGGAAAGCTCTAAATTCTTCTTTCACATCAGAACTTTAAATTACACATTTGTGCTTATTTATTTGACAAGACTTTTAAAATATGCATTTTTAAAATGTACCTTTTTCTTTTCTATTTAAAAGTGGTGATTGGCATTTTGAATACAGACAAGCAATCTTCCTTAGCACTGATTTTTTTTTTTTTTTTTAAAATAAATAGAGACAGGATCTCACCATGTTGCCCAGGCTGATCTCAAACTCCTGGGCTTAGGCAATTCTCTTGCCTCAGCCTCCCAAAGTGCTGGAATTACAGGTGTGAGCCACTGCAATCGGCCAGCATTGATATTTTCATGAGTCTTTTTTTTTTTTTTTCTGTTGCTTTTCCCATTTGGAGTATATTGTTTAATTGAAGAGCGTACATTTTAGAAATTGTCTAAATGTGAGTTGGGATTTCCAAATTTTCAGGCTAAAAGCTGTATGTACATATATGCACTCATAATGTCATTTGCTGCTACCTATCCTGTGTTGTGTAAAATCTGCGTAAAAATCTTAAAACAAAGGGTCTTTTCTCAATTTAAGAAAAGGAAAAAATTCTTTCTATCTCTACAATAGTAAGTATGTGAGACAGGAAGGAAGATTTATATTTATCTACCTCTTTCTTCGAAGCAAAATGTTTAAATAAATGAATAGCAGAAGAAGATATGACATAAAACCCCAAATATCAAGACACTCACAAAGAGAGGAGGAAGACAATACGTGACGGAATGAGGATCAAGTGAAAGGATTAACTTTGCAAAGGAAATAACACTTTGAAAAGAGGGGAAGGAGGCAAGGATGATTACAAACCCAAGTCAGTTTGAAAGATGATGGACAGGAAATCGAGTAAATTTTTGCCTTAGCTAGGTATCTAAGACCATTACTAACGAAAACAGTGGTTATTTTATTCGGTGTTTGTTATACATTAGGCAGCATGTTAAATATTTTCATGTTCTGTTACAATGAGTCCTTCCTGCAACACTGGGAGATCCAACATTATGGTCCCCATTTAACACATGAGAAAATGTGTCTATGTGTGCGTGTGTGTGCACGCACGCACATGTGCGCACAGAGGGTTAATAAGTTGACCAGAACCTCGAAGACAATGGTGGTCAGTGGTGGTTAGATGTAGGTAGTCTCCCTCCAAACCTCATGTTTAACTGCCACAAGGTAGGCACTTCTCCAGCTATAATCACCCAATGGCTAATTGTTGCCCACTGCACAGATAAAATCAATTCACTGAGACTGATGTATTGCAGTAGAGAAAGAGTTTAATAATGGCAGGGCTAGTTGAGTGGAAGGATGGGAATAATTGCTCAAATCAGCCTCCCCAAGAACTCAGAGGCTAGAGTTTTATGGATAATTGGGCAGGTAGGGAGCTCAGGGATGGGAGCTGCTGATTGGTTGGGAACGACAACATAGGGGTGTGGAAAATGGTTCTTGTGCACTGAGTTAGCTTCTGTGTGGGGGCCACAGGACAGGTTGAGTCATGAGTCATGGGGCCAGCGAGTTGCCAGAATGCAAAAGCCTGAAAAACATCTCAAAAGACCAATCTCAAGTTCTATAATAGTGATGTTATCTATAGGAGAATTTGTGGAAGTCACAAATCTTGTGCCTCTGGCCACCTGACCCCGAAGCAGGAAGGGATTATGGAAAAGCCAACTGGAGATCAATGTCTGTTTATCATTTACTACACCTACATTTTAGCAGAATCCAGGCTTCTCCCATAATCCTAATCTTGTGGCCTCTCATTAGTCTTACAAAGGCAATTTCAGCTCCTGAACAAGGAAGGGGTCAGTTTTAGGGAGAGACTCTTACCATTCTTGTTTCAAAGTTCAACTATAAATCAAATGACTCCCATGGTTAGCTGGGCCTATACCCAAGAGTGAGTGAGAGTAGCCAGCCTGTGAGGCTAGAAGCAAGATGGAGTCAGCCATGCTAGATTTCTCTCACTGTCATCATCTTTGCAAAGTTGGTTTCACAGCCACGTGCCCTTCATGTGGTACTTCAAACAAGGAACATACATTCCTATCGCCATCCCATCACTTCCTATCAAGAGCTATACACTCCCTGCTTCCTCCTTGAACCCTATTTATGAATTCAAAGCCCAAGTGAGATTCCAGCTACACATAGAAGCCCATTCCTCATGCTCTCTGCTTCCTCTGCTTCCTGGAGCATAACTTGCTATGCATTCATATGGCACTGCCTGCTGATGACTGGGCATTATCCTGAATGATCTACCTGGAGATATGTCCTATATTCATATCCAGTGGAAAAGCATCTCGAGGTCAGGAGCTACATCATGCACTTCTTCCACAGCATCTATTGCTGGTCTATCCTGTGACAGCACTTAAGAAAAATTATTTGACTACAGCTTCCAAAAATAAATTTTAGTATAGACGCTGTAAATAAACAAGTTCTATAAAAACACCTCAATCATAATCTAGGATGTGTGGTTTCAGCTTTGACCTGCCTTGCCTCTTAGAAGATTCTGCATGGATGTGGTGCCCAAGGGTGATCATACAAGGAGCAGTGGGCAGCAAATCCAGTGGCCTGAGTTTGAGTTCTGAACTGCCTTGCATTCCCTATTCAGGTATCCCTCTGTTCCCCTAGCAGGCTCATTTCCAGTGCTCACCAGTTTCTCAATTAGACAATTCGTTCCGTGGAAATGCAAAGTTTTAGAGTCAGATAATTAACAACTGAGCAACCTTGAGCAAATTACTCAGTCTCTGTGAGCCTTAGTTTCTTATTTACAAAGGAATGATAATGATTCTTACCTCAGAATCTCTATGACAGACTCATGTGGTTGTAGTAAAGGTTAAAAGAAGCAATCAATATATGTAAGGTGCCTGACACAGCAGATACTCAATATATATTAATGTCCCTTTCTCTCATTTATTCCTATAAAAAAAAAAAAAAAGCTGCAGTTACCTATTAGATAAGGTACCAGCCTCCTTAAAAAAAAAAAAAAGGAACCAAGTTCTCTGTATAGCCATTCCAAAAAGGTTACAACTATATTGATATTTAATGTTTAATTAAGGATTTGCTATTTACAAAGGGCTTTTACAAGTCTTGGCATTAATCCTCAGAAAAAGTTCTATAAAGTAATCCAAGCAAGGATTATTATCCTATTTATTTTACAAGAGAAAAATGAAACAACATTTTGAGTGCCCTCAAACAAATTACACAAACTTATTCAATTACTAAGTCACAAAGCTTTGTCTTAAACCTAGAGAATTAAGATATTTCTGGGAAAATAGCAGAAAGTGCCCAGACTGGGCTCTAGTGCACGTGACTGTTGTAAAAAAACACAGCGCAGGACATTCAGTATGCATTCCCTGAGCCATCAGAGCAAAGGATTTTGCTTCTTTTCTCCCCCAACCATCCTCAGGTTATGCTCCCTTCTAGGGACATTCTCAGCATAGAAGTGAAAAGTATCCCCTTCCCATTTCCAAGAAGTGTTACGAACAGGGTGACATCTATCCACTTCTCTTCCATCTAAGAAAAGAGGCATGGCAAAAAGTCTGGGAGGCACTGTGCACATCGTATTGGTATGATGCAAATGATTTCAGCTTGAGGTGCCTCCATTTTCAGCTGCAGTATAGAGTCAATTTAATCGTGTCTTTTTTGTGATAGATAATTCATGAAACTGGTAGAGACATGGTTTAGGTTGGCAAAGGTGCTAGATAATCTCAACATAATAATCAGAAATGACCCTCTGGAAACTAAATTTAAAAATTGGAAAATAAAATTTCAAAAGAATGCCATGTACAAAGGTCTCAGAAGACATACAAATTTAGAAATAAATTTAGACAAAAATTGTGCAAGACTTTTACACAGAAATCTGTAAGACATTGCTAGGGAAATTTTTAAAGAAGTGGAAAATGGAGATAATACTATGTTTATGGATTGGAAGACTCAGTATTGTCCTCCATTCTTAGCAAATTAATCTACAGATTTGATGTAATCCCAATCAAAATCCTGGCAAGCTTTTTTTTTTTAAAGAAATTCACAAGATTATTTTAAATTATACATGAAAAAGAAAAGAATCTAAGGGGGAAAAGCAATGTTTAAAAAGACAACTTACACTACTTGATTTTAAAACTTAACTGTGAAGCTATAGCAATCAAGATGGTGGAATAGAATAGAAAGTTCTGAAATAGATCCGAACATGTATGATGACCCTGTGGTAGGCAAAGATTTTTTAGATAAAAAAGGAAAAATCACTAAAAATAATTTTTTAATTAAAAATTTTAAAGTGCTTAAATTGGACTTTTTCAAAAGTAAATCCTTCTGCTGTCTTCAAAAAAAAAAAATTTTTTTTTAATGAAAAAGCGGACTGGAAGAAAATATTTGTGACACCTTAACGGATACAGGAGTATATCCAGAATATATAAAACACATTTCCAACTCAATAGGAAGGCAATTAATACAATTTATTGAAAAGGGCAAAAGATTTTAGTAGACTCTTCACAAAGACATGTGAATATCCAAGATGTTAAACATTAGTCATTTTGGGAATATAAATTAAAACCAATGTGATATTACTGTATACCCACTAGAATAACTAAAATTAAAGATTGGCAATATCAAATGTTGCCAAGGATGTGGAGAAACGGGAATTTTCATGCATTGCTGGTGAGAGTGTAAAATGGTACAGCTACTTTGAAAAGCAGTTTAGCAGTTTCTGACAAAGTCAAAAACATACTTAAGCATAAAACCCAGCAATCCCACTCCCAGGTGTTTACTCAAGAGAAATAAAAACACATGTGTACACAAAAGACTTGTACATAAACATTCAAAGCAGCTTTATTCATAATGGCCCAAACCTGGCATCAACACAATGTTCACCAAGTGAATAAACAAATTATGGAATGTTCATTAAAAAAATATCTTAATCATTTTTTTAAAAAAATGACAGATCACCACAAGGTTGAATCACACAGACATTATGCTGAGTGAAAGGAGACAATACAAAGAAATGCACAGTGCATGATTTTATTGTGTGAACTTGTAAAACAGGCAAAGTCAGCCAGGAGCTGTGGTTCATGCCTGTTAATCCCAGCATTTTGGGAGGCCAAGGGGCAGATCACCTGAGGTCAGGAGTTCGAGACCAGCCTAGCCAATGTGGTGAAACACCATCTCTACTAAAAATATAAAAATTAGCCAGGTGTGGTGGCTGGCGCCTGTAATCCCCACTACTCGGAGACTGAGGTAGGAGAATCATTTGAACCCGGGAGGCAGAGGTTGCAGTGAACTGAGATCGCACCATTGTACTCCAGCCTGGGCAACAAGAGCAAGACTCTGTCTAAAAAAAAGAACAAAAAAAGAAGAAGAAAAAAAAGGCAGAGTTAATCTATAATAATAAAAATCAGATCAGCATCTTCCTAAGTAGGGGAGAAAGGTAATTAATCACAAGTGGCCTAAGGAAGCTTTCTGGGGAGGTCAAAATTATTCTATATCTTGATCTGGGTGATGTTCTACAGTGTCATAAACTTGAATATTTAAAATATATGAATTTTATTGCATGTACATTATATTTCATTATTTGATTTATATATTTGGTTGATTTTTTCAAAAACTGACCTTGGTCAAACTTCCGTTAAGTACTCTTTTTCTCTCACTTTATAAAAATGTATGCAAATACATGTCTAGAACAGAGATTAGTCTGCATGAGGGTATAGATTCTACTGAGTTCCCCTCTCAGTGTTCCAAGTACTAGTCTCCCCAGAACATCAGTTCTGATATTCTTAAGATGGTGAGTAGTGAAAGAGGGTAATATTTCTAAAACTACTAACTGAATTAGATGATGACTATGCCCACAAATAAAGTTCCAAAGGCTTTTTAAAAAATATTTTATTATGAAAAATTACAAACATATGCAAGAAGAGAGTATAGCATAATAAATTTTTATGTACCCATCATGTAGCTTCAAGAGTCATCACTGTATGTTTATCTATATCCCTATACACCCTTCTCCCTGCCTCCCATTGAATTATTTTAAAGCAAATCCTGGGGGTCATATCATTTCATCTGTAAATGCAAGGAGCTCTGAAATTGGATTCATTTGCTCACACTGTGTCCTCTGCCTGAAATGTTTATCCCTTGCTCTTTATATGGCTGGTTCCTTCTCATCTTTCAGGTGAGACCTTTTCAGAAAGATCTTCCCTGGTCTCCCTATCTAAAATAGCTCACCTTCTACCTGAACCCAGCTACTTTTTGTCCTGGTAATCTGGACCCTGGGCTTTCATATCATTTTCCACAATTTATAATTATTAGTTACTGGTTTTTGTCTGTCTTCTCAACTACACGATAACTGCCACTGGCATAGTACTATCACAGTGTCTGGAAGGTGATTAATAAATGATAGCTCCTCATTAATGAATCATCTGAGCAATTTGCTTTTCAGAGGTCAACAATGAACATTTCTCCCATATGTGGTGATGGTCTGGATAACCACCAAAGATGAGTTGGTATTGCTTTTCCAGAATTTTCTAAAACCTTATCCTAAGGTATCAAGTAACCAATAGAAGTAGTACTTCTTTTGTATGTTTTTGTAAGAATTATGGAATGTTATAAGTGAAAGAGGCTTGAGAAATAACCTACATTCATAGGTCTGTTGGCTTTTAAAATGAAAAGAATCCTTAGAAAACATTTTGTTGAACCGATAACAGATAAGAAAACTTTATAACCCATATCTAATGTTGCAGAATTTGTGATTTACAAATGGCCATAATCTGAAACCTTCATCTAGAAAAATAGTCCATTTACTATAAATCATGCTGCTATAAAGACACATGCACACGTATGTTTATTGCGGCACTATTCACAATAGCAAAGACTTGGAACCAACCCAAATGTCCAACAACGATAGACTGGATTAAGAAAATGTGGCACATACACACCATGGAATACTATGCAGCCATAAAAAATGATGAGTTCGTGTCCTTTGTAGGGACATGGATGAAACTGGAAAACATCATTCTCAGTAAACTATCGCAAGGACAAAAAACCAAACACCGCATGTTCTCACTCATAGGTGGGAATTGAACAATGAGAACTCATGGACACAGGAAGGGGAACATCACGCTCCGGGGACTGTTGTGGGGTGGGGGGAGGGGGGAGGGACAGCATTAGGAGATACACCTAATGCTAAATGACGAGTTAATGGGTGCAGGAAATCAACATGGCACATGGATACATATGTAACAAACCTGCACATTGTGCACATGTACCCTAAAACCCTAAAGTATAATAAAAAAAAAAAAAGAAAAATAGTCCATTTACTTGAGTGAGAATTGAACCTCATAAAATATCAGAAAAATAACTCAATTTTATAGTATCTATATACATAGTATACTCAGTTAAGCCATTTATTTGACAAATATTTATTTCCAACCCATCATGTTTCAAAAACCATTCTTGCAGCTGTGTCAGTGAACATAACCAATAAAGCTTACGTTCTAGCCTAAGTGTCAATATCGTAAAAGTACATCCTCTTGAATTTGCTGTAGGATCATCGTAAGGTAATTTAGAAGAAAACACTTTTTATTATGTACTCAGTAAAGGCAGAATACAACATTTCCTTGTTGAGCTTATATTACCAAAATTCCAATGTCATTATTCAGCTTCTTCGCTTTCTAAACTCTGATGAATGGGCCCCCACCACACCATAACGTTGCAGTTAGCTGGTGGCTGGGATTAGCGAGAACATTTTATCCCAGGAGCTTCCCTCCTGTGGACTCATTGATGTGCAAAGTGACTGCAGGAGCCCAGACCTTGTATAACAACCCTGGGATGGAATAAGATGCACTGTTGGGTCCAGAAGTGCCAAAAACACCTAATACATACACATTTGAGTTTCAGGTGACCCAAAATCAATCATTCTGCCAAGTCTGATTCATTTTCTTCTTTTTTTTTTTGAGACAGAGTCTTGCTCTGCCACCCAGGCTGGAATGCAGTGGCATGGTCTCAGCTCACAACAATCTCTGCCTTCCAGGTTCAGGCAATTCTCCTGCCTCAGCCTCCCAAGTAGCTGGGACTACAGGTGCCCGCCACCATGCCCAGCTAATTTTTGTATTTTTGGTAGAGACGGGGTTTCACCATGTTGGCCAGGCTGGCCTCAATCCCCTGACCTCAGGTGATCCACCCGCCTCGGCCTCCCAAAGTGCTGGGGTTACAGGCATAAGCCACTGCACCTGGCCCTGCCAAGTCTGACTCATAAAAAAAGCTAGCCTCCATCCCATTTTCTCCAAAAACTTATGTAAACTATTCTATCCACTTTCCTCACAATTCATTCACTCTTGTCAGAGTGCTATTCCCAAGGCGTAGTTTGGGAAATATGGGTATCACACTGACACTTTCTTCTACATTGGAGATAGAGTCAGAGGCAACCTCAGAAGTGAAGGGGCAGCAGCTAAGGAGGTGGGGACAAGCAGCAAGAGGGAAGGTAGGAGTGGAGCAGGAGTGGAGCAGGTGCAAGAGTCCCTCCTACCATTGCAGCCTGATGTCACTCCTCTGATCTGTCTCTCCAGGTTTCTCTTCCACCTCCACTATATGCAAGGGAGTTTTCCTAATTCCCTGATAAAAATTATTCTGATTCTCTGGATGTTTGCTTGGCTCTCTAGTGACGTTTCTGGGAACTCTAGCTAGACTTGCTGCTTTACCTGCAGTCCAGGAGGTATCCACTCTGTGTGATCACAACGCAACAGAACAGGAAAGCAAGCCTAATAAGTGTGAGATTTTGAAACAATCAAGCTACAGTAATTTTATGTTACCCCTCTAGAAAAGAAAATAACATGCACTGCATTTTTAGAATTAAAAAATAATGCAAATGTCTTATTTTAACAGCTCAGATCTCAGTTGCCAAGTAACAAAACCCACAAGTTCTCTGTATTTTCCATGAGCTTTCAAAGTTTGTTTCTGGCATACTTCAGGGCAAAGAGGAACTTGTTGCTAAATATATTGCGTGTTCTCCCACAAGAAATTTGGGGACTTCTCAGAAAAACCTGGGAGGTAGAAGGGGTGATTGAAAAGTCACCACTAGCTTTTCCTTCTGAGCCGTTAAATCTTTTACTAATGAAAGACAAAGACTAATTGTTCCTCTCCAGGATAAATGTTGCTTTGAGAAGCCAGAGGCATTTCTGAAAAGATGCAGCATTACCCTGGTGAGTTCAAGAAAGGGCATAGGGCATGTTGGAGAATAAGACCAAGATTCTATCTTCCTTGTAGTTTTCGAACACTCCTAAACTTGCAAAATTCTAGTCAGTGCACAGAACTAGATGCCCAACCCTATGTCTTGTCTCTCTGTCCCATACTCTTGGTGAAAATCAACATTGGCGTCCTCTAAATTCTTGTGTACTTTATTCTCAGTGTAAGCTCTTGCTTCTCTGCTACTGGTGAATGCTGTGCACTTGTGATACCCCTAACTGGATTACAAGCTTCCAGAGGGCAGATACTTCTTATATTTCTTGTTTAATCCCCCACTGGCCTAGGAAAAATGCTCCATACATAATTTCTAAATAAAAAATTTATTAAGTGACTAAATATACCATATATGCCTAAGCTAAAGGAACATAAATATTATATTCTCCAAGTTCCCTGTTTCTTTCCCTAAGTAACACACACACACACACACACACACACACACACACACCCCTATAGATACTAACAGGAAAGCCTATTCTTTATTTCCATTAGCTTCAATTTCTAACTTCTTTTGGCCTACACTGATTTGTTATAGTAAAATATATGAGGCCAGGCATGGTGGCTCACACCTGTAATCCCAGCAGTTTGGGAGGCTGAGGTGGGCAGATCACGTGAGTCAGGAGTTCGAGACCAGCCTGGCCAACATAGCAAAACTCTGTCTCTACTAAAAATACAAAACATTAGCCAGGTGTGGTGGTGCATGCCTGTAATCCCAGCTACTTGGGAAGCTGAGGCAGGAGAATTGCTTGAACCTGGGAGGCAGAGGTTGTGGTGAGCCAGGATCATACCACCGCACTCCAGCCTGGGTCACAGACGGAGACTCTGTCTCAAAAATAAATAAAATAAAATAAAAATAAATAAAAAATTATATATATATATACAGAGGTTGCCTCTGACTCTATCTCCAATGTAGAAGAAAGTGTCAGTGTGACACCCATATTTCCCAAACTATGCCTTGGGAATAGTGCTCTGACAAGAGTGAATGAATTGTGAGGAAAGTGGATAGAATAGTTTACATAAGTTTTTGGAGAAAATGGGATGGATGCTAACTTTTTTTATGAGTCAGACTTGGCAGGGCCAGGTGCAGTGGCTTATGCCTGTAACCCCAGCACTTTGGGAGGCCGATATATATAATGTATATATATATATTAGTAAATGGGCCTGTACTTAGTTTCACATTGTTTGTCTTCAATTCTGTGATTCTACGGATCCATAGCTTTCTCCCTATTTCTTGTTTTCTGGGCTCCTTTGCAGGTTCCTGCTGTGTCCCATCTTCTTAGCCGTTGCACTCCTCAGCAATGTGCCCATGTTCCTGCCTCAGCAATCACCCAGATCATACCATCCATTACCATCTACACACTGGTGACTGCCAATTTTCTGTCTTTAGACTAGCACTCTCCTCTGAGTGCTAGGCCCACAGAACAAATTGCCTACTGGACTTCTGCATATAGTGTCCCGTAGACACCTCAAACCCTACATGACGCAAACCCGAATCATCTTCCTCTCCAAATGTACTCTCAGGCCTGTGTTCCTGATCTTTGAAAATGAGATTATCATCAAGCCAATTACCTAAAGCAGACACTTTCCCCTTGACCTGGCTAACCACCAGTTATCAATGGCTGTCAGCTCTACCTCTCCCATATATCCCTTTATCTCTATGATCACCAGGCTAGTTAGGCACCAGTGTCTCTCACCATATTACTGCAGTCCTGTTCTAACGGGTCTCTCTACAGATGTATGGATTTAACCCCTTCAGGTCATGTAATGCTGTGGTCAGAGTGATCATTCTAAAATATAAATTTGATCAGTTCCTTAACTTGGCTTACAAACTTTTATGCAACCTCATTCAGCCCCAACACTAGCCTTCTTTCTATCCCATCTAAATGTCTTTCCTACATCAAATGTGCCACGCTCTCTCTTATTTTTGAGTCTTGGCTCATGCTGCTGCATTGGCCTATCACACTCTTTCTGACCCCACCCCAGCTTTGTCTTAACTTATGCTTATTCTTCATTTTAGTGTCCGCCTCTTCCGAGAAGCCCTTTCCAGACCCCCAGCTACAGGTTAGGTATTAGGTACCTCCTTGGTGTTTCCAGAGCATGTGTATTCTCTCTTTGATAGCATTCACCAAATCATTTGCTGGATTATCCTCAGCTATTTTTTGTTCTGACTCTCCCATTAGCCACTCCCATGAGGACATAGATTCTATCTGTTTTGTTCAAAGTTTAATCCCCAGCAGCTGGCCCAATACCTGGAATATAGTATACATTCAGAAAATATTTGCTGATGAGAGTCTTGAATAATACATCACATGAAATCACTTTCCCAAAGTGAGTGGGATATTCCAAAGAGAAAAATATTTCTTACCTTGTATTTAAATCCAGATGTGGGTTTTGCCCTTTCTCAGCCTTATTGGTTGTTTTAGTTATCAAGCAAAGATGATTTCTTTATTAAGTGAGATAGAGGCAGGGAAAGTACAGCAGAGACAGAGACAAACAGTTCCAGTGTCCAGTGAGAGCAGACTTCCCTTTCTCACCAGGTTCACCCAGCGTGGGGGCCTAGAAGCCTCTATGATGATTCCCCTGGAACTGCTATTTTCCTTGATTTATGACTGGTTTGAGATGGAGCCAATAATAAGGTACATTCCAAACTTCTGGTACACTCTGGAAGGTTGCAGATAGATTTTCTATGCACATTAAATACATAATAATGATGGTCATTCAGACCTCATACTTGGCAGATTGTACATTGAAGAGGACTTGTTTCTTATTTAGCTGTTCAAATCACCTGGAATGGCCATTAAATTCAAAGGGATTCTGTGTTTGACTCTCTCCAAGTAGATTCTGAGTAAGATAAGAAAAAGAGTGGTCTATTCAGTGGTTAGTAACCTCCTTAATCTGTGCATTTCAAAATTAAAGACCCATCTATAATCCTACCTCTTTGAGAGGCCAAGGCAGGGGGAAATATCTTGAGGCCAGGAGTTTGAGGCCAGCCTGGGCAACATAGCAAGATCCTGTCTCTACAAAAAATAAATAAATAAAAAATTAGACAGTGTGGTGGACCTGTAGTCCCACCTACTCAAAAGGCTGAGTCAAGAAGATCACCTGTGTTCCATGGCTGAACCCTGGAGTTTAAGTTTATAGTGAGCTATGATCGTGACACTATACTCCAACCTGGGTGATAGAGCTTGTCTCAAAAAAAAAAAAGTTAAAGGCCAAAGTACAAAGAAACCCACCATCTTACTCAGAATAGATTAAGGAGAATGTTTTCAAGGAGGTGATTAAAACTAAAGGTCTTAGCTAGCAAAGCCCATAGAACCTGTTAATTCCTTTCTGAGAAAACAAACTGCCTAAATTAAATAATCACTCCACCAAAAGACATTTAAAGGTCACTTTTAGCAGACTCCTCTTGTCAGGAACATCAGTACCAATTATTTCTGGTGTGCTAGGGATTACTAGTCACCTTGTAAGAAGGAAAAACAAAACAAAACAAAAAATGAGCAAACAAAACAATTGCTTTGTCATATTTCTGGAGATAGCATATCTTAAATCCAGCAAACAGACTCTAGAAAAACAGGAAAAATTAGCCTTTTCAGCACTGAACTTATGAACCTAACCATGAAGTACGACTCAGACTGGGCGTTATTTAGAGTTATCTGGGTCTTGGGCATTCTGATTCCTCCAACAGCTAGGTGCAGCTGTGGTATGGTCAAAAGCCAAGATTCAAGTCAGGAGGCCCAAATTTAAATCTAAGCTTTACACATAACTCAGGCATGTACCCAATGTCTCAGAATTTAAGAATCTTCCTCTTCAACAGGAAGATAGTGGTATGTACAACACCAGGCTATAGTGGCACTGAAACGAGGTAATGTATCTAATCTTTTAGATTAGCTTATTAAAGGGTCTATACACAGTGTGTGAACAGTAAATACTACGGTAAGAAATGAGTTGTGTGCACTTGGCCAACTCACTCCATTTCTCTGGATTTCAGTTTCCTTATCTGTAAAATGGGAAATAATTAATACCAATCCCTTAGACTACACAGAGACACAGGGGCAGAAGTGGTGGCGGTGAAGACAACAGAAGCAAAGGAGGCCAGACCTTCAGCCTCCCCACTGCACACAAACTGTTCACAGGACAGTCAAGGCACGCCCTTCATCTGCATTTTTCTTTTAGACGGATTCTCGCTCTATCACCCAGGCTGGAGTGCAGTGGTGCCATCTCAGCTCACTGCAACCTCCCCCTCCTGGGTTCAAGTGATTCTCCTGCCTCAGCCTCCCAAGTAGCTGGGATTACAGGTGCATGCCACCATGCCCGGCTAATTTTTGTATTTTTTTTTTGATTCAGAATAACATACGTTTATTATTTCACCATGCTTGGCTAATTTTTTTATTTAATTATTTAATTTTTATTTTTTTAGAGACAGGCTCTCACTACATTGCCCAGGCTGGTCTTTAACTCTTTTTTTATTTTTTTTTATTTTTTTATTTTTATTTATTTACTTTTTTATTATTATACTTTAGGTTTTAGGGTACATGTGCACAATGTGCAGGTTTGTTACATATGTATCCATGTGCCATGTTGTTTTGCTGCACCCATTAACTCATCATTTAGCATTAGGTATATCTCCTAATGCTGTCCCTCCCCCCTCCCCCAACCCCACAACAGTCCCCGGAGTGTGATGTTCCCCTTCCTGTGTCCATGAGTTCTCATTGTTCAATTCCCACCTATGAGTGAGAACATGCAGTGTTTGGTTTTTTGTCCTTGCGATAGTTTACTGAGAATGATGTTTTCCAGTTTCATCCATGTCCCTACAAAGGACATGAACTCATCATTTTTTATGGCTGCATAGTATTCCATGGTGTATATGTGCCACATTTTCTTAATCCAGCCTATCGTTGTTGGACATTTGGGTTGGTTCCAAGTCTTTGCTATTGTGAATAGTGCCGCAATAAACATACGTGTGCATGTGTCTTTATAGCAGCATGATTTATAGTCCTTTGGGTATATACCCAGTAATGGGATGGCTGGGTCAAATGGTATTTCTAGTTCTAGATCCCTGAGGAATCGCCACACTGACTTCCACAATGGTTGAACTAGTTTACAGTCCCACCAACAGTGTAAAAGTGTTCCTATTTCTCCAATTTTTGTATTTTTAATGGAGATGGGGTTTCACCATGTTGGCCAGGCTGGTCTTGAACTCTTGACCCCAGGTGTTCCGCCTTCCTCAGCCTCCCAAAGTGCTAGGATTACAGGCGTGAGCCACTGCACCTGGCCTCATCTGCATTTGTGTGTGTGCTTTAAACAAAAGAATGTATGGAAAGAACTTACATTAACACATTATATTATAAAATAATAGCAATTCTTAATATCCTGTTCCATAAATTTCATCTTTTATAAAACAAATACATATTTCTTAGTTAACTACTGTTTAAGCCCTTGATTCATCCCTTAATTAATTAATCAAGCCCTAATTAATCCTGAAGCTAGCTCCCTCCAGGGGGTTAGTCTTGGTGTTTTCCTAGGTCTGCTGAGAAGAGAAATGGACAGTGACCCTCCAATCAGATGAAATTCCAAAGAGAGTCCCCACTGGACTCACACTCAAGCTCCCTGCCTCCTTCTCTAGAGAACTGCAAGTAAACTACTTCCCAGAGCTTTGGGAGCCTCAGCGAACAACATATGGATTAGAGAAATGAGTTAGTCTATCTCCTGGCTTCTCTTCTAGGAGAGAAGACAATCTGCTATAGAAGTGTCAAATATGAAGGTTTCACATCTACTTTGCATCTTTTTGAGTTTCTTTTAACAGCAACCTGAAAAGCTCCTTCACTTATGCCCAATACTGCAAAATGTTGGGCTTGCGAATTTAGAAACACTGTCAACACTTTGCTGCAGGTAGATATTAATTGAATGTCTGTAGAAATGCACTAGATGCCAAACACTTTCTGATTGAGGAAAGGTAAGCACAATGAAATAATTAGATATGATTTGCCATTTCTTTACAAATGTTGCTACATACTCAATTCAGCAGCATGTGATTTCTCACTTTCATTGTTAGCTTCCTTGTATTCATTGTGTCTAGCTCTCTGGAAGTGGTTTTTTAAGCCCTTGAAAATCAAATAATGCAGTATTAAAAATCAATTTACTAGGTTAATCATAATGCGTTTCTCATTATGGTGTGCACCTGTAATACCAGCTATTTGGGTGGCTGAGATAGGAGGAGCACTTGAGCCCAGGAGTGCCAGATCAGCTGGGGCAACATAGCAAAACCCAGTCTCTAAAAAAAACTAAACTAAAAATAAAATAAATAACGCTTTTCTCAGCACTACCAATTCAACTGAAATGTGGCTCTGTAACAATACCGAGAGAATGCAGGACTTTCAAACATCTTTAAGGAAGAAAGTGGGTACTCTGGATTTAGACATGGAGTTATCACTAGATATTTGAGGAATATATGTAAATTCCAAAGTTATTTTAAATGCTTATTTAAAAAGTTATTTAAAAAACAAAGTTGGGATCATGGGGAAGATATATGTGCTACTTACCAATATTTCTAGCTTCCCTCTTTTAGGACAAGGGAATATTATATTGTCCTACCACCTTCGAATTATTAGCAGATGTAGCCATGTGACTTCTTTTGGCCACCAGAAGGAAGTGTTTCATTTCTAACATTCTCCTGACCTGCCTGGCTAGCAGGGATGCACACACAGCAGAGCCATCACATGAGTGAGGGATGCCCTTGAGAATCACTCAGCCATTTAGCAGACTTGGCATGAGCAAGAGAGAAACTCTGTCACTTTACGACACAGATTTATTTGCTTCCACAATGTGGCCTAGCCTTTCTCACCAGTACAGAGTCCACCAAGCCCTACCATAGCAAGCTTGTTTGGGTCCCTAAGAATGTCCTCAATACTGTCCATTCACCCTTCTCACTACGCATTCTGTTCTCCTGCCTCCCTTTCATAAGGACCCTGATGTGTACATTAGGCCTACCAGGATAACATACCCCATCTCAAGGTCCTTAACTTAATTGCATCTGCAAACATCCTTCTGCCATATAAAATAACATTCTCAGCTGGTGTCTATTAATCATCTTATCTCACCTTGCTCCTCTACCATTCCACACCCTTTCTCACCCTTGGCTAACACAGTGTCTTAAATATACATCCCTGCTGAATAAATAAATGCTTAGTTCAAAATGTATACCGTATCAGAATCTCTGCTTTATCAAAAGCCCAAACAATATGGTTAATAAAGCTACACACACACAAACATACACACAAAGAAAAAGCTAATGCACCTCATAAAACAAAACTAGGTAAGAAGAAAGTTGCTCAATCCAGGCTATCAAAATTAATGGGAAAAGGAAGTAAACGATCCTCTCATACTGACACTCAGTAGTAAGTCCTTAAGAAATATTTTAAAATGCATCAAGTCTACGATTCTTTGCAGAAACACATATATTGTATATACATATACCAGTAGTTAATACATATGCGTGGAATCAAACCACCAATAGCTCAGCAGAACCTAAGCCATATGACTTCTTGCAGACAGTTGCTTATTAGCTGTCTTTCATTCCTTCCATATTAGACAATTCGAGAAAGGTAGAGACAGTCATTTCATTCTTCTCAGTTCTATTTCTGCTTTCTTAGTGCCTTCATATTCATCAATTCACAAGGGCCCTGGGGCGAGAAAACAGAAAAATAATCTCTCTTTAAACATGTGATCTCTCAAATCTGCCAAACTTGGTGACTACGTGGTAATTGTTTCAACCACTTTCTTCTGCTGACCCAATACTTAATACACCATAAGATTGGAGACATTCTCTTTTATCTGCTGTTCAATCTGCTTGCTCTCCAGGCGCTTACCTATAGTTTTCACCATTTTTTCAGAAGTACAACCTTGACAGTTCTGGGATCTTCCAATGGTGAGTTTAAACTAACTTGAGCAACTATCTATGGGGCTTCGAATTATCCCATGAGTGAATCTAATAATTGAGTTGAAAATAAATTTCAACCACAACAATACAGTTTTAGCTCAAGTGCAGGTTCTGAAGTAAAAACTGAAAATATGAGACTAAAGTATTATTTTAAGGGGCTATTACAGGGAGAAAATGGTAAAAAAAATTTTTTGCCTCTGACAAGAACTACATGGGGGTTAGCAGCCACATAGTGGCCTGAGGCCTGGGAGGTGATGGCCTCCCTGGCTGTGGCTGTGAACTAGGATCAGCTGAGCCACAACAGTGAATCCCACAACATTCTCTGACACCCCAGACTAACCCCCTGCTCCTATAGACTTTCTGCCCTTGAACTTCTCAGCCGCTCTCATCTCCTTTCCAGGTTTGTCAATTCTAGGTTTTCAGCTCACTTTATTCCCTAGCTTAGTTTCTTTATTCATAAAATAATGTTAGAAGAATGAATAAGGTAAATATGTAAAACATGAGCATAATACCAGTATACTAGATCACACAAAAAAAATGTTACTTGGTTCATTCATTCATGTAATCACTAAATGTATTGAGGGCTTAATACGTGTAAGTCTTTCCACTAGGTGTGGGAGATATTATGACCAAAAAGTCACAGTGCTTATCCACAATTATTCCACACTACAGAGCAGTTTTTGAGCTAGAATCTATGGAACTCTAGGGTATGGATATATATAACTTCAGAAGGTCTGTGAACTTCTGAAATTGTGAGCAGAATAATGTTATGTTTATATGTGTTCTACATTTTATTTTATAATTATCATTATATTTTGAGGTAGGGTCTCACTCTGCTGGCCAGACAGGAGTGCAGTAGCATGATTATAGCTCACCACAGCCTTGAATTCCTGGGCTCAAGAGATGCCCCCGTCTTAGTCTCCTGAGTAGCCAGGACTATAGGATTGTGCTACCACACCTGGCTAATATTTTTTTTAATCTTTTCAATAAAGGTCAAGTTTTGCTATGTTGCCCAGGATTGTCTCAAGCTCCTGGGCTCAAGTGATCCTCCTGCCTTAGCCTCCCAATGTGCTGGGATCATAGGCATGAGTCCCCACACCCAGCCAAGAGTACTTTTCTAAAGAGAGAAGGTCCATTTCTTTCAACAGATCCTTAAAGGGATCTGTATTGTGGTCATTCTTGGTTTTCACCTACCCAGCATGCCTCTCCTGATAACACAACACATTCCTTCCCCTTGAAGAAGTACCATTTGCCATTCTCAATCGATATGGTTTGGGTAAGGGCCAATCCCACCACCTGCCTCCAGGATTAGCCCCCATCCAAACCATATGGATTGAGACTGGCCTAGCTGGGCTAAACAAAGCAAAAAGGACATATACTCCCAACAAAGCTTCAAAACTTGTAGAATTTAAGCCATAAATGTTTATAGCCATCTTTGCCATCATGTGAGAAAGGCTGCCTAAAATAGAATAAGGAAGAAAGCTAAGTCAAAAGCTGAAAAAAGGCAAACTTACAGAACTTTTGTTGGAGGAGTTAATTTCAGCTAAAATTGAGGTCAATTCCAGCCTGGGACTTTTTGGTTACATAAGAAATAAAGCTCTGTCTTCCTGAAATCTGTTAGAATTGTCTTTCCCTCCTTTTCAGTGAGATTCAATCCTGCTAATTCAGTTTAAATCTCCCATACCCACCTCCCCACTCACCAACAAATAAACAAAACTGCTAGTTTATTGTCCCAGATACTAAGCTATCCAAACCATGGGTTATTTATTCAACTTAGCTTTATTAATCATAGGGCTCATTACTTTATGTATCCTGAAATACAAACTCCACCCCACCACGAGGCCACAGTTTACCATGCCCCCTCATTTTACTTTATCTCCACATCCACTTCTTCCAACCTTGCAGAACCCAAAAACAGAGATCATGTTTTCCTCTAATTGACTCTGACCCACTTACAGAATCACAAAATCACCAAAATAGTTTCCTCCCTGTGTTTTCCCTCCATATTCACCATGTCAAAGTGATTATACATCCTGTGTCCCCAATCAACATAGTAGCATTCAGTATTTAGTACACTCTCAACACATATTTGTGGAATAAATAAAATAAGCCATGCTGGAACTTTATCTGTTGTTCTTAAGAGAAAGAGAAGCTGCCAGAATTGGAGCTTGATCCAGGGCTTCCCAGGGGACCAACCTCTAGGGAAGAAGATGTTGGTTTCATAGTTACTTGGTCCATTACAGTTCACAGAGGACAGTGCACACAAAATCAGAGAAGCAGGTGGGCTTATTGCAGTAAATGTGAGGCAATAGCTAGCTTCATTTTGATAGCACAAATTTTAGACCCTACCCTAATGAAACTATAATACATGAATAAAAAATGAAAGTTAATATATGAAAGTGAAACCAATCGTTACAATAAAAGGATGGGATTGAGGCTATATTTTCTAATTATGAAAAATCTCTTTTATGATATTTAATGTGATTTAAAGGATTTTCAAAACACTTAGTACAAATCTCTATTTAAATATTAATGTTTAAAAAATATTGCAGCCTAGGCAACATAGCAAGGCTCTGTCTCAAAAAAAAATATTGCAGATTTTCACTTATGTTACAACATATACTCAAGTGGGAAATTCCCTGGTGACAAAATATCTAGAAAGTATGGCAATAAACACACACGCGCACACACACACACACACGCACACACACACGCACACACACTTGAATTAAAGGAATGAGCCCATTTAATGAAATGGACTATATTTTATCATGATATGTAAATAGCATTTCAGTTATAGAAAAAATACTACAAAAATCACTAGAGCAATTTTTTTCATTGCAAGACCTGAACATAAGGTACATATTTTTGCAACTGTGTTTTTTAGAAAAGAAGAAGTAAAAGAAGAACCACCTGCACCTAGGTGGCAATTCCCCATCACAGGGGGAGGGAGCCAGTCTTGGCCACTGGGCACAGAAGAGACTGCTTAGGAAATCCCTGTGAGCTCTAAAGGAAGTGAGAACACACAGAAATGCAAAGCTCCAACACTCCCCCACGTATCACAGACTCCTCTAAATTTCCACTGGATGTTTCAAGAGTTGGTCCTGGTGAGGTGGAAGGGGGAGACCAAAGAGAAGAGAAAAAAAACAAAGGCCATTTGTAGGGAAGCTGAAAGGACACAGAGGTATAGAGGCAGAAATGGTGGCAGTGATGACATATGGGGCAAATGTGCCCAGACCCTCAGCCTCCCCACTGCACCCACACTGTCCACAGGACAGGCGGGGCAGGACCTTCATCTGTGTCCTCCGGTTGAGGGGTTGTCTGCATGATCTGAAAGAGAAGCGTGAAACTCCAGAAGGGGGGAAAAATGCCTCTTTTGAAGGGGACTTCCGTTGCCAGTGAGGTTTCAGATCATGTTCTGTAACAGCCTACTGGCCTGTGACAGGGCCTCCAGGAAATGAGACAACTCAGACACAAAGTACTAAGGGAAAAATTTCAGTAGTGGCTTGAGAAAACTAACTGTTGAGTCTGACAAAGCAAAGTTCTAAGATAGTGCGAAGTATAACTAGGGCTGCTTTGAAAAGGAAACCCAGAGAGCAAGGACAGGTGTCACTTAGTTTTAAAAAATAATTAGAGCTTCTGTTTATTGAAAGCCTACCATGTGTCAGGAGCCTTGCATGCCTTATCTCTTATTCTTACATCAGATGACATGAAATTGACATTATTATCCCCATTCTCATTTGTAAAGTGAGAAAACATACTCAGATAAATTAAGTAAATTGGCCAACATCATCCAGTTCCAGGGCCACGATTCAAGCCAAGGTCCATCTGATACCAATTACCATGCTTCTGCCTTGACCCTTCTGTCATTAATTCATGTGGTTCGCTGTGAAAGTCACAGACTTCTTTAAACCTAGATTTCCCCTTATGACATGGTACAAGCAAACCAAAAGTTAGATAAAATCATAGCCTATGATGAGCTAATTTAAGCCTCAATCTGTCTCTGTCACTAGCCAGTTCTGTGGAAATGGACAACTCAAGTAACTTCTCCAGGTCTCAGTGTTCCACCTAAAAAGTGGGGTTGTAGTGGGCCTCTACAGCTCTTGACTTCTATGAGGCACACCGAGTCCTCACATGCCAACATAAAAAAGGAAATTTCAAAATTGTCTTTGTTTTTTAACAAAGTATATGAGGGGATTATTCCAGTTCTCTATGAATAATACATATATTTAAAGAGCCTATGTTTAAAAAATTAAAATGCTTTAAAACATTTTCTAAATGGCCTTACAAATGGAAAAAAAAGTATTCCTAGCCAACCCTTTGTCAGCAGAAAGCCCACACAGAAAAAAGCAAATCACAATTCTTTACCCCTCTCAGCACAAATCATTACTCACTGTGGGAAAATGATTACTTGCCAGGAAGTAGAGCCTATGAATCATTATACTGTTGTCCTCGACCTCTGATAGAGCAAGAATTAGGGGAAAGACTGAAAAGCTGGGGTGTGAACTCTGATTTGCCAATAGTTCCACTCATGGCATCATAAGGCAATGAAAACTGAAAGCTGATCGAGCCGTAGGGCTGTCAAGTCCTGGTGCTGCTGCAGTGCATGTCTGAGCCCAGAGCAGAATGACATGGGCCCCTGACTTTCTGAGTCACTCCTTGGGTCTGAGTCTTCACAGCCCCAGAGTCATTTATCAGCAAATACAAACAATGCCATCCCTGGGCTTGTCCCGACAGTCAACCTACTTGTTAATGCCTGTGTAAGAGATACCCAGCTTGGAAATAGGAGCAAAAGTCACAAGGAAGGGGTTAAGTTGCCTAACATCAGCATTCATTTCCTAAAATAAAAACACATGAAAGATAGACACCACAAATATGTGTTCCCTTGTGGTATAAGCAAATATTGTGCTATAATTTCTCTACTGTTGCTAATAAGCTATGACACACAACTGTAAATTCTTTTTTTTTTTTTTTTTTTTTGAGACAGGATCTTGCTCTGCCATGCAGGCTAGAGTGCAGCGGCGCAATAATGGTTCACCGCAGCCTCGACCTTTCAGGCTCAAGCAATCCTCCCACCTTGGCCTCCCAAATAGGTAGGATAGGCCAGATGTGGTGGCTTATGCCTGTAATCCCAGCACTTTGGGAGTCTGAGGTGGGAGGATTGCTTGAAGCCAGGAGTTCAAGACCAAATAGCTAGGACTACAGGCATGAGCCACCATACCCAGCTAATTTTTGAGTCAGGGTCTCGCTGTGTTACTCAGGCTGGTCTCAAACTCCTGGGCTCCAGCGATCCTCACACCTCTGCCTCAATGTGCTGGGATTACAAGCATGGGAGCCACCTGTAGGTGGGTGAGGAGCAGCGATCCTCCCACCTCTGCCTCCCAAAGTGCTAGGATTACAGACATGGGAGCCACCTGTAGGTGGGTGGGAAGCTACCACACCCAGCTCGCAAATACTTTTTGTATTATGTTTTTCTACACGGCCTTTGATGTCTTTAGAAAATGTTTGTTTTAAGCAAGGATCTTTTTGTGACTAAAAGCATAGAAAAATACAACATAGTTAATATGTTACACATCAAATATACAAAATCCTAGAAACTTATAGAAGGAGATAGGAAAATTGATCTTATAACTAATCTGAATATTGTTCTCTACTTTCCTTAATGTTTTTAAAGGTAGTGAAAGTAAAACTGCATTGTTCTGATGATGTAGAAGGGAGAATGTTTAAAATTCCTCCCAGTTTTAGGAGGAGATATTAGAACCTGTCTTTATTATACTGCATTGATTAGAGGGAAGAGGGTATTACAGCCAAAGTGTTACCTAATCATTAAGCTTTCACTGTATTTGATCCCACCTTCTTACTAGTTTAAATAAAATTTGAGCATGTACCACCATATATCTATGTTTTTATTTATGAATGACATAATTTTTATTAATTTATTGTGAGTAATATAAATCATTCATAAAAATACATCTTTTTAAAGATGATATTTATTAATAATGATACAATTATATATTTTTATTATTCCCTTTTTCTGTACCTCAATAGATCATGTGCACCCCACTTTGGGACCACTGACCTTTTAGTTTGCTTGTCATGATAGAACTCATCTACTAAAGGAACTCTGGAATGTTTGAGTCTCTAAATAATCTAGTTATAATCCAAAATAGCCTGCTAATTTCAAGATTGATCTTCAGGCAACTAAACTAATCACTCATAAGAAATCACAAGGTAAAAGAGTTCAGGTCACTGTTTGGTTAGCTTACAAAGAGTTACTTCTATTTCCCTAAATGTTTTTGAATCACTGCCCATTGGCTTTGAAGGGACAACTAAATATCATCTCCTCAGTAATGTCATTTTCCCTCAAGAGTCTTTAACACAGAGCTGTTTCTCTAGAAGAGAACAAGGTTATATAAATGGAAGAGAACACGTCTCCCTCCAAGATAGTTACGCAACATGGGGAAGATTCCACAGAAGAGAGACAAGGCTGAACAGAGATGATGGTTCTTTTACCTGGACATGGTGATAACTCGAGTTTCTAGATAAACTTGAATACTATTACTTAGTACTGAGTAAACTTGAGTACTGTTACTCAGTACTGAGTAATAGTACTGGTACTGTTGGAAGAACACATAAAACGTCTGGCACAATCAGTGAAAGAAACATGGGCCTGGGTCCGGGTGTTAGATGGGTACAGGAGAGCACTAAACCTCTCACACTCACTCTCCGCTTATATGCCCCAAATCACAAAATTCCCCTACTTGAAGAGCGTACACTCCCCACTCAATTCACTTCCCATTTAAAAGTGTATTTGTTTGCTTTTCTAAAGATTCCTAGTGGGTTGGGGAAACTCACTAAACCACTATTAACACTTAGTGTGACCTTCAGGAAGAGGCCTCATGAACTAATAAATGTGCTAAGAGGATCTGAAATGTTGGTGATGGGGGTGTGGCAGAGAAGGAAGGATGAAAGGGAGAAACCTGTTTGGAAGCCTATTGATTTCTAAGGGGGTAATGCTGGGGTGGGGGAAAGTGGTGAATAAATTATCTGACAGGAAAGCAACATCATTCACACTTTTGTTTAGAAATCATTCTAATGAGAGCCACCCTAAATTTTGGTTCTATGTTGGGTTAGTTCCACAATCACTGAAATGAGGAAGTGAGCTCAACAGTTTTGTAAACCTCAGAGTTGACAAGAAGTTATGAAAATTCCCAGTGAGGTTACATTAGACTCTAGCACTTAAACAAGGAAAAGCAGGGAGATTCCATTGATGAATCATATCTAAGGGACAAGGGAGACTGTAGGGTTTTCTCAGACAAAATGAGTCTTTACAAAATTGGAGAGAACCAAATGGAGTAAACAAGTTTGGAAGATATAGGTGTATTTCCCACAGAACATGAGAAGGAACACTAAATGAGAAATGCCTGGAAACAAAGACTGATGCAAGAAGAATGCCCGGTTGGAAGTAAAAAAGCAAGAGCAAAGATGCTGGTTGTGAGGCCACAGGCAATGTTGGGGAAGGACCTTGGGACTGAGTCAGCTGGGACCAAGGAAGAGCCAATCAGACCCGGATGGATTTAAGGAATGCTAAGACAGGTCCAAAGTTGGAGAGAAGAGGTGACCAGCTAGCCTGAGGACAGGGCCAGACACCGTAATACCAAATTCCTTACAGAATCAGCAGGGTAGCGCAGTGTCCCGGGGCGGGAGAGATGACCTTGCCAGAGGTGTTTTGATGGTAGAGGCTGAAGGAGACAGAGGTTAAGTGTACCAAGAAGAAGTACATTTATGGGAGACTAACACAGATGAATATTTCTGGTAAAGTTTTTTCCTATTGAACACATCTGCTATAAAGGCTTTGGCATCACATTTTGTATCATACAAAAATCATAACAGCACTGAAGTGACTAATAAACGAGTGATGTCAAACCTAATGTGAGCATAAATAACTTTGAACACCTTAGATGGTAATTTGGAAGGTTCTAATTGCATCTTGACAACAAAACATAAACATTAGAGTCTATATGATGTCAAAACATTGGAATGGCAAAAGAAAAATAAGCATCTTTTTCTGCAAAGGCCAAACATTTGTATATTTTGGAAGACTAAATATATGTTTGATAAAACCACGGTATATAAAGTCAAGGCATTTTATGATCTTCCTGGATGTAATTATTTTCCATGGCTTTGTGTAATCATGGTAAAATAGTAATAATTCAATAACCAATAACTAACTATAATAATAATTAACATGTAACAGTGACTGAGTTTCCAATAACTGTATGATGTATGTATTTTTAGTGCCTGTATTTTATACATGAGTCTTTTACAAATAAAGTAATTTGCTCAGCCACACAAAGGCAGAGGCAGGACTCAGAACTATATCTGTTTCCAGAATCCTAGCTCATCCTACATCTGGCCATTTACATAGTTTTCATTGGTTTTAAACAAGTTTTTTTTTACATTAGAAATCACTTCTGTAATAACATTTTATCTTATTGCATCCTGTTTTATTACAGTGAAAGGACCTGCTTACTTATTATCTCCCCAGCCACACTGGAATTCTTCCACAGCTTACATGAGGTCATCAGCCTCTGGCCATGTCTGGAAAACAGCAGGAGCTAAACTAATGTTTATTAAACTAAACTAGATCTAAAATGGATACAAAATTAACAGTTCTGGCTGAGCACAGTGGCACACACCTATAATCCCAGCACTTAGGGAGGCCAAAGTGAGAAGATCACTTGAAGCCAGGAATTTGACACCAGCCTGGGCAACACGGAAAGATAACAAGACTCTGTCTCTATAAAACAGTTTAAAAATTAGCCAGGTGTGATGGTGCATACCAGTCATCCCAGCTACATGGGAGGCTGAGGTGGAAGGATAGCTTGAACCCAGGAGTTCAAGGCTGCAGTGAGCTACGATCACCCCACTACACTGCAGCCTGGGCAACACAGAGAGACTCTGTCTCAAAAACTAAATAAATAAAAATAGAAGAGTTTTGCTAGAGTTCAGAAAGCATGTCAGATCATTTGCATCTTAATTAATGGTACATTTGCTTCCAGACTTAAGCAAACAAGTTTCATCTACAACTTTGACTTCATTGGTTCTTTCAATATTAACATAACTTCGATGCAGTTTTATTGCTCTACATGTGTGTAGTTCAGCTTGTTTATTATGACTTTCCTTTTTGTTTTCCCTTTAGTTGATTACCTGCCAGCTTTTCTACACTTCTTTCTCACTCCCCACCTTGTCATTGCCTCTAGACAAACCTATTTAGTCATTTGTTAGATTAAAGATAAAAAAGACACAGGAAGAAAAAACAAACATGAACCTTGGGCATAGACATTTTTTCTTCTCTTTCTCTTTCTTTCTTTCTTTCTTTCTTCCTTTCTTTCTTTCTTTCTTTCTTTCTTTCTTTCTTTCTTTCTTCTTTCTTTCTTTCTTTCTTTCCTCTCTCTCTGTCTCTCTCTCTCTCTCCCTTTCACTTTCTTTCTTTCTTTTTTTGGACTGGTTCTTTTTTTTTTTTTTTTTTGACACAGAGTCTCGCTCTTGCTGCCCAGGCTGGAGTGCAGTGGCACAATCTCAGCTCACTACAACCTCTGCCTCCCAGGTTCCAGCAATTCTCTTGCCTCAGCCTCCAAAGTAGCTAGGATTACAGGTGCCTGCCACCACACCCAGTTAATTTTTGTATTTTTAGTAGAGACGGGGTTTCACTGTATTGGCCAGGCTGGTCTCAAACTCCTGACCTCAACTGATCCGCCCACCTTGGCCTCCCAAAGTGCCAGGATTACAAGCGTGAGCCACCACACCCAGCCCGAGACGGGTTCTTACTATGTTGCCCAGGTCCAGGCTGCTCTTAAACTCCTAGGGCCAAGGGATCCTCCTGCCTCTGCCTCCAGAATAGCTGGGATTACAGGTGTGCCATTGCACCTATCTTTAGACTTTTTAATTTTATTTCCCAAATTACCGTAAAAGCAGCTTAGAATTTTTTTTTTTCTCTTCTGTTTTAACCCATGTTATAACCTGGACAGGCAACTACTGATTCTTAATGTCTGGCCACTGATTTTTAAGTGCTTAAATATTCAAAAGTTTGTTAAGCATATTATTTAATATTCACTTATTATTCAGAGTCTGTGCCTAGGCAGAGCTCCTAATAAAAACACAGAAGACAACTGTTGGCATTCATTTTCATGCCATAATCAAAATACATTTCCTGATGGTGGGGAGTGCTTCCATGATCACCTCCCTGCAGAACCAGGCTAGGGTGGTCACTACAGGTTAATCCAGATACAAGAGCTATTTTCAAACACTCCCAGTGCCCATAAGGAGAGCAGGCTCAGGAGCAGGGCCCATGGCTATCCATCAGTGTGAATCTCTAGATCCATCCCTTCTATTTGCTTTCCTGCAGGATAAATACATTTTTTGAACTTGTACTGATTAATTTCAGCTGCATAGAAATACAGATGGGACTATAACAAGCTCTACCTCTTTTCCCTGCAAGCCATTAAACAGATGTCAATCTGATATGTTCTCCTCTAAAGGGGCACATTCTAGTCCTAATTTCCAGAACATACCAGGTCAAAATGTTATATGTCATTTTAAACTTCCTTCTACCTTCCCCAAAGAGTCAGCAACTAATTAATTCTTAAGAAAGAAGAAAGAGAGGACTATGAGATTGTGTACTGAAAAATTAACACTTCAAACCCAAAATAGACATGAGTTCAAATGCTGCTTCTTAAATAGATTATCTGAGCTATATTTCCTCTAGAAGCCTTGTTTTCCTGATCTGTAAAATGAAGACAGAATATACTCTCATCAGGTGGTCATGGGGATTAAATGATATTATACAAACACCTACTATATACACATACACTATATATAGTTATATATATAGTTATAGATGATACATACAACACATACACTCTTACATACACACACAGTGCATAACATGGGACTCAGTAAATGGAAGCCATTGCTTATCAGTCAAACAGTACTTATTAAGTTCTAGGCAAAGTTTATAGGATTCAAAAGAGGTCCAATTTTATTCCTTTCTTCAAAGAGCTTAGGATATTATTTAAAAGTTAGGATAAAATTTTTGAAATATAATACATAATTAAGACATAAATTGTGTAATTTTTACTACATATATTGTAATTCAAAAAAAAAGGAAGTAATACATAAAGATGGGTTGAATTTTTTTGATAACAAAAAAAGTTTAAGGCCTGATGTGGTGGCTCACGCCTGTAATCCCACCACTTTGGGAGGCCAAGGCAGGCAGATCACCTGAGGTCAAGAGTTCAAGACCATCCTGGCTAACATGGAAAAACCCTGTCTCTACTAAAAATACAAAAATTAGCTGAGTGTGGTGGTGCATGCCTGTAATTCCAGCTACTTGGGAGGCTGTAGCATGAGAATCACTTGAATCTGGGAGGCAGGAATTGCATTGAGCCAAGATTGCGCCACTGCACTCCAGCCTGGGTGACAGAGCAAGGCTCCATTTCCAAAAAAAAAAAAAGTTTAAATGCATATGTAAAGCTATTCTTTAAACACTAAAATAGGAACCAAATTTAAATAATACAGAATAGTTGTCTATTTTGTTCCATAGCATGGTCTAAGTTAGGACACAAGCAAAATGCATACTCAACTACTAAGCGTTTAGCATGGCATTTTCTTCTCCTTATGTTCCATCGATATCTAAACAGCCTTAAAAGACTATTAAAAAATACTTTTCCAACTACTATTTTTAGGGACATAAGTATCAAAATATTACATCTAATATAAATTTATTGTACAAAATTTGCATTTCATAAATTTATCTTAAAAAGTCAGGACCTCGTAGGCAATGATCTCATTTCTTCTCACATTAATGAATTACATTTTAGAGAAATTCAAGGTCAAGAGAGCCTTGATAAAATGGCAAATCATAAAAAGCAAAAGCAAATTAACACTGGGAACACTCAATAGATTTGTTCTAGTGAGTAAACAATAAGCATCCAGTTGCTATTGATAGCCTAGGTTGACTGGGAGATCTCTTACATCCTAGGGTAATCAAAGTTGGTTACTCAAAAAGGTATTTTCTTCAGATTATTTACTCACCTAGTCAATTCCCTAATATGAGCCTGGTATCGTGTTGTAGGGAGCTGACATTATACAGGTAATCACTGCAATATAGTAAGTGTTTCAATGCACAAATATACAAATTGCTTGGGAAGCACATAATCACAGAAGAGGAAATGCCAAATTGTGGAATAGTTAGGAAGGGTTTCACTGAGGGAAATATTCATGCCGGTTATTTGACAAACAGTATCCTTGAGAAGTAGATCCTAGTAGACGTCTCTGAGTTGTCTGCCTGGTCTCCTACCTGAGCAACCAGCACTTGATTCCTTGGCCAGATAAATGTGAGCCAAAATACCTTGTGGCTTCCTTGGAAATGCAGCTTAGCAACCATTTCTGGGGACAAAAGTCTATAGGAACAGGCACCTGGCTGTTATCATGTTTGATGGGCCTGTGTCTTTTCTTCTTTTTTAAGGACCTTAATACACCTTCCTTCCATCTCTGACTCTATATTCTCAACACTTAAAATTAACAGGGTTAGTAAGCAAGGACCAGTGGGAACAAGAGAAGGGAAAATTGTCTAATGGGCAGTTTATTAATTCAGTCCTTGGGAGTTTTCAGTGAGCAGGTTGGATATATTTCCAACGTTTTTCTCAAATTTTTAGGAAAATTAACTATTAAAGTTGTTGGTTTTTTTTTTTAATAAAAAGATGTTTATAGGCTGGGCACAGTCGCTCATGTCTGTAATTGCAGGGCTTTGGGAGGTTGAGGCAGGAGGATCACTTGAGGTCATGAGTTCAAGACTAGTCTGGGTAACATAACAAGAACCCATCTCTACAAAAAAGTTAAAAATTAGCTGGGTGTGGTGGCATGCACCTGTAGTTCTACTCAGGAGGCTGAGGTGTGAGGATTCCTTGAGTCCAGGAATTGGAGGTTGCAGTGAGCTATGATCACACCACTGCAGCATTCCAGCCTGGGCAACAAAGTGAGACCCCATCTCTAAAAAAAATAAAAAATAAAAAAAAGGGGCTGGGTGCAGTGGCTCACGCCTGAAATCCCAGCACTTTGGGAGGCCAAGGCAGGTGGATCACCTGAGGTCAAGAGTTTGAGACCAGCCTGACTAACATGGTGAAACCCTGTCTCTACTAAAAATAAAAAATACAAAAAATTAGTGGGGCATGATGGTAGGCGCCTGTAATTCCAGCTACTCAGGAGAATGGGGCAGGAAAATCGGGAGGTGGAGGTTGCAGTGAGCTGAGATCACGCCATTGCACTCCAGCCTGGGTGACAAGAGCAAGCCTCCATCTCAAAAAAAAAAAAAAAAAAAAAAAAAAGGCTATTTATGGTGTTTTAATTGGAAAAAAAAAAAATCTTTGAAAAAAATAAAAACTGAGTAACATATAGAGCTGATAAAAAGGATTATGGTACCTATATACATACATAGCATTATTAAAACATACAGAATATAAACACCTATCATATACAAATCTTCTAAACAAGACCATATCTCAAGATTTCAGTCATTAACTCAAAAAACCCTGCTCCTCCATGCTGCTTATTAAAATCTGTTTCAACAAGTCCTTTACACTCCTGACTCAGCCATGCGGTACATATTTTTAGTTCACAGGATTAATTGAAAATATTTATTAAACTTTCTGCCCTATCCCTCGGCTTTCTGATCACTGGGAATCTACATTTGCAGATATTCTTCAACACCCAAGCATGCACTAGACTTGATCATGTTTGCCCAAGTCTTCCAACTTGGTTCTATGCTATCTTTCATTGCTAAATGAAATTTTGTTAATTTAAGTGTATTCCATTTGGTGTGTTTTTTAGGGCTTTGCTTTCTATTTTCATTGATATTTTGCCTGGCGTCTTCCTCTTTGTCTTCTTTCTCCACTCTTCACTTTACTATTGTCTCTCAACAAACCTATTTCTAGATGTAAACATATCCATAAAGAGGGGAGCTAAGGCCAGGTGCAGTGGCTCACGCCTGTAATCTCAGCACTTTGGGAGGCTGAGGTGGGTGGATCACGTGCTCAGGAGTTCAAGACCAGCCTGGCCAACATGGTGAAACCTGTCTCTACTAAAGATACAAAAAATTAGCTGGATGTGGTGGTGGGCACCTGTAATCCCAGCTACTCGGGAGGCTGAGGCAGGAGAATTGCTTGAACCCAGGAGGCAGAGGTTGCAGTGAGCCGAGATCATGTCATTGCACTCCAGCATGGGCCACAGGGCGAGATCCCGTCTCAAAAAAAAAAAAAAAAAAAAAAAAGGGGGGAGCTAAAGCAAATATCTTGAGAAATATTCAGCAAGAAGTCACAACTTCCTGATCCAGGGAAGATGGCTGGGGCTTTTTAAGCACTGAGTTTCTCCAAAATGAGGCAAGCTGATACTACATCATTTCTAAACCTTCCAATCTACTCGCTAAAAGCATATAGATTTATATTTAACTAAGTATATATACTAAGTGGGAGCAGAGAGTTCCGGGGTAAGGGAATATCAAAGAAATGAAAGGAAAGAAACGTATTTAAGGAACTGGATCTGAGCTGTGAGCCTCATAGGCACTATCTCATTTAATGTCTAAAACAAAACTGTAAAGTAGGTATGACTATCTCTGAGAGATAAACAGAGACTCGGAGAAGTTAATTAACTTTCCAACATTCTCGTAGCTACTAAGTGAAAGACCCAGAATTTGAAAGCAGCTGGGCTGATTCCACAGTTCATGCTTTCTACTTGCTGAACTCTGCTCTCATGCCAAATGGAACCACCATGAAGATGCTGAAAATCCATAGGGGGAGGAAAGATTTACCTTGATAAGGGAGAAAAAGGTCGACTTAAAAAAGGAAACCAGCAAACACAAGATAGGATACAATAAAATGCAACAAGGAAGGTGGTCAAGAAACATAACCCATGGCCATGGACAAAAAGCAAAGAAGAGGAACGACCTGTGTTGGATGGAGGTGAGCTTTGATGTTCCCTCCTTGAGCTCATTAATATTTACCTTTCGTGGGCTGATACGGAATTTGGATTCATTGGATGATTGCTCCACGCTCTCTTTGACCTTGTTTCTGAATGTGTATACAGAGTCCTGGGATCCCCATGTATTGTTGTCATTTTTCCTTCCCTAACCTCCTTGCTCACCTATCCTTACCAAAACTCTTCCCCAAAACACCAGCTAAGCTAGTAATTCTTGAAAAATAACAAGGAAGTAGAATTTGAAATTGTTTTGATAACGTCTGTGCAAACAGCTGCAAATTCTATAGATCACATCATCCTGAGGGCTGCAGTGTTTACAGTAAGAAAGAGTCAAACCAAATATTTGCATCTGGGGCTTTACCTGTTAGAACAGCAGTGAAGAGTTCAAAGTCCAGGCTCAAGGCAACCATGGAGGGCTAGCAGCAAGCTTTATGAGTGTTTCCCTCGAAGTTCCTAAGAGCTGACTCTCTTGGCCTTCTGCCGGCTCCTTTGAAATGGAGATATCAGCTCTCTTCATTCACTTATCAAAAACATGTCCATTAATGGGCCAGATAAAATTGTTTGAGTGCTCATTTGAAATCCTAAGCAGCCATTCCTGCTTTGGTCCAGGAAGACATTTAAAGTGACAGACTGACAAAAGAAGAAAAATAATTGAGGACCCTTATCCACACCATCAACACCTCTTGTTTCCTTCCCAGAATTTAAACTGAAAACCCTGGTATGCAGTAATAACTCGGAAAATACCCGGACATTCTTCTGGGAACCCCCACCACATCTTTCTTTCATTCCTTGGATCATTATGAATCAGGATTTTAAAGGGAGTAATTTCATTTTGGTTTTGGTAGATTGAAATTAATTTAGGCCATTAGATGAAAGAAAGAGAAGGAGTGGAAATGTACTCATCCTATACTACCCCAAGTCTGGAAACATTACTCTTGAAAAAAAAATTCATTTTTTTAGCACAAATGATTCCCAGGGAAAAATAAACTCACATTTCTTCTAATAAAGAAAAATATTTATTCTTTATTTTTTTATTTTTTTATTTCTTTATTCTTCTAATAAAGAAAAATAAACCCACATTTCTTCTAATAAAGAATATTGTAAGGCCCGGCGCAGCGGCTCACGCCTGTAATCCCAGCACTTTGGGAGGCCAAGGCAGGCAGATCACGACGTCAGGAGATCGAGACTGTCCTGGCTAACATGGTGAAACCCCGTCTCTACTAAAAATACAAAAAATTAGCCGGGCATGGTGGCAGGTACCAGTAGTCCCAGCTACTCGAGAGGCTGAGGTAGGAGAATGGCGTGAACCTGGGAGGCACAGCTTGCAGTGAGCCAAGATCATGCCACTGCACTCCAGCCTAGGCAACAGAGAGAGACTCTATCTCAAAAAAAAAAAAAAAAAAAAGAATGTTGCAACTAGTGGAGCCTCATGTCATGCTAGAATGAGGAGTAGGTACCAGACCTACTCTGGTGAATTTTTGTGTAATACTGAAAAAAGAAGCATTATACAGGCAGTGGGCGACTTACACTGTCAGAGTTTTCTGGGCTTTCCTGATGTACATATCAGACATATCACCTAAACAGAAAAATATGTGTCTACAAATCTAGCGTGTGTCTACTGGTTGTATACAATCTAACAAAGCGAAATTGACTATGTTTTAAAACTTTGCGCTTTAAATATTCATAGCATTTCATCAATTATAGACTAAATATAGTTTCAGCCAAGTTTTGAGGATTAATAATAAAGGAAAATATCATTTACAATCTGATTTTACTTTTTGATAACTAACAAGCCAATATTTAGGGCTTGGAAAGTATTTTGCCAATTATTTTGTTCCTCTCTAAACATATCACAGAATAGTTAAAAGCTGAAATATGTCCCATTTCTTGGAGGCTTACATTACCAAGTTTTCAAAAAAGCAGGGTTTTTTGTTTTTTTTTTTCGTGGTCCTCAAGAGTATCCCTACAACCAACTTCAACTGGCCTGATAGCTTTGAAAGCCTCTGAGTCAAGGCTCAATAGCTGAAACAAAAAAGCCAGAGAATGGTCTATTCAACAGACTGAGGCATGTAAGAATAAAACAAAACTGCTTTATGCCATTACCAAAACTCCTAAATTATCTTTTCCTAACTATTTAAAAGCAGTAAATGCAACTCCACAAAGCCTGAGAGCCTTTCATAGTGTATGGCTGTAGTCATTCCTCAGTCAAGGCCCTGGGAAATACCACAAACCTCAGAGAATTGCACATATGTGGAAACTTTTCCCATAGAATTGTAGTAGGTGTGTGTTGTGGTTTAAGTCCCTTTATGACTAATGTAGTGGCTGATTTGTTTACGATTTCATTTCTTTTTTTTTTTTTGAGATGGAGTCTTGCTCTGTTGCCCAGGCTGGAATGCTGTGGCGCAATCCTCCCTGGTTCAAGCAATTCTCCCTGCCTCAGCCTCCTGAGGATATCAGGCACCAGCTACCACGTCAGGCTAATTTTTGTATTTTTAGTAGAAACGAGGTTTCACCTTGTTGGTCAGGCTGGTCTCGAACTCCTGATCTTAGGTGATCTGCCCACCTCGGCCTCTCAAAGTGTTGGGTTTACAGGTGTGGGCCACCGTGCCTGACCAAGATTTCATTTCTTTTACGGGTCTGAGTGGCTACAAAACATTGCTGTGAGGACTGTTTGTGGGGTTTTGGTTTCCATTTCTGACCAGTGTACCAGTCCTTTTAGAAATCCGTCTCCCAAAGAAAGGATGAGAAAACTGCAGAGCGGGGAGGAGACCAGCAGAAGTCTAACTTGTGATTGTACCTCTCTGCCCTGAAGGGGAAATTTTTTTCCCAGTAATAAAAATGTGGTGGAGCCTAGATTCTTTATTCAGTTGAAGTTCCTTCCAAGAACAGCAAAGGGGGTCTCAAGGTCTAAAGCTGCTTGGGCACGTCCACATTCACCCCTGGCCTCTGCAAGATGCAACCATGTGGCCTTGGGGAACAATAAAAGCCGAGGTGCGTCAGGCCAGCCAGCTGACCATAAACTGTGCTTATCACACGAATGACTCCTTGTTTTCATGCTGAAAATATGCACCTCCTGGAAGCTCATCTCTCTTGGTCTGATGTGTGTGATGTGATTTACATTATGGAATGCGGGGGACATGTGCTCACAAGCATTCTGATTCAGGAATCAGGTTTCTATTATGTACTCCATTTGTATTGCCTTCTGCGCTGACCTTAATACATTTTTTCTTTTTAATTTTGGACTTATTTTAGAGCAATTTATTTTCTATCAAATCCTAAGCCTAGAATGTCTACATGGAAGATAATTGCACTACAGTAAGCAAAATGTCCTGGAGGCTAATTTCACAAGTCCCATTTTCCTGTGGTCAGGGGGCCCTTGGCCTTGGTACCTAGGAAGGGCGCTCATGTGAGTAACTGAGACATGAGAACGTCCCCCTTGGCCTACTCTCTGGGCAGTTATCTTCTGCTGAGTGGTGTGTGGGTGAACATATATGGGGTTGCAAGCTCCTCAAAGAGATAAGACAGGTCTCATGGATACATCATGGATAGATTTGCCAGAACTAGTTATATTAATCTATTGTTCTTCCTCCTGAGGCTGTGTTTGTATTCACTGGAGCTTACTTCTCAGGCAAATGTAGGGAGTAACAAATAAGCTTTATGTTCCTGGGAGTCAGGAAGTCTAGTTAGCATGGTTTAAAGACTTCACCCCCTACCACTAACCCACTAGTAGATTTTCTTATCTGCACTTTAGCTTGGGAAGCCTTGGTTGGAATGAGAAAAGTCTAATATATATATATTTTTTTTTTTTTTTTTGAGATAGAGTCTTGCTCTGTCGCCCAGGCTGGAGTGCAATGGCATGATCTCGGCTCACTGCAACCTCTGCCTCCCAGGTTCAAGCAATTCTCCTGCCTCAGCCTCCTGAGTAGCTGGGATTACAAGCATGTGCTATCATGCTCAGCTAAATTTGTATTTTTGGTAGAGACAGGGGGTTTCACCATGTTGGCCAGGCTGGTCTCGAACTCATCACCTCAAGTGACGCACCTGCCTTGGCCTCCCAAAGTGCTGGAATTACAGGCTTGAGCCACTGCACCCAGCCTAGATAGTTGAGTTGAGTTTTTTGTTATTTTTTTCTCTGTAGGATCTCTGAGTCTTTAATATGCTAATGGGTATTATTGTAAGTTCTAAGCATGTATAATGTAACCCAAGTTAGCGTGACTATTGAATACTCCCCCACCCCAATAAAAGCCTATTATTATAACTTGAGCTATAAGTTTCTATAGAATATAGTTCAAAAAAACCTCTTTCTAGAAGCAGAAGTTTTCTTCCTGCTCTAAAGTTCTATGAATTTACAAAAACAATGCAGAATTACACACTTTAATGGAGATATAAAAAGAGGTCCAGTTGATGATCTTATTGTAGCATTAAAGGATTTATATTGCATATAAACATATTCACTATAGATAGTTTAAGCAGAAGGGTACTTATTATAACCAGTAGCTTATACCATGTAATTGAAGACCAAAAAACTAGTCTTGAATGCTGCCAAGGAAAACCCAGGAAAAATGCCCAACCACATCAGTTTTCCTACCAAAAACACCTCTGCTGTTGCTGCTGACTTTTTGGCTCATATGGCACTAGGAAACAGAAGTGAAAACTCCATTAAAGCGCCCCTGGAAGTACTACCCATGCCATTGCACTTGCTGAAAGCTACAATTTCCCCGTGTGTGTACGCTACCTCACCTTGCTTACTTCTGCCCCAAGCAGCACATTGTGGTAGGCAGAATTCTGAGATGCGCCCCAAGATTCCTGCTCCCTGACGTACACACCCTTTACAGTACTCTCTCCTTGAATGTGAGCAGGACATGTGAATACAATGGGATGTCACTCCCATAATCACATTCTATTATATGGCAAAAAAGCGTTTTGAAAATATAATTAAGGTGTCCAGTTAGTTGGCTGTGAATTAATCAAGAGTGAGATTACATTAGGGTGAGCCTGACCTAATCAGGTGAGCAGTTAAAACAAAATAGAGATTCAAAGCCAAAGCCACTTTCCTGTTGGCTTTGAAGGAGACAACTGCCATGTTGTGGGTAGGGCCATGTAGCAGAAAATGGCAAGAAGCCTCTAGGAGCTGTGAATGATCCCTGATTGATAGCCAGCAAGAAAGCAGACTTCAGTCCTACGACCACAGGAACGGAATTCTGCCAACAACCAAAAAGCCTGAAAATGATACTGATAAGATTGTAGCCCTGGCCAACATTTTTTTTTTTTTTTTTTTTTTTGAGATGGAGTCTCACACTGTTGCCTGGGCTGGAGTGCAATGGTGTGATCTCAGCTCACTGCAACCTCTGCCTCCTGGGTTCAAGCAATTCTCCTGCCTCAGCCTCCCAAGTAGCTGGGATTACAGGTGCCCTCCACCACACCCAGCTAACTTTTTGTATTTTTAGTAGAGACGGGTTTTCGCCATGTTGGCCAGGCTGGTCTCGACCTCCTGACCTCGTGATCCGCCTGCTTTGGCCTCCCAAAGTGCTGGGATTACAAGCATGAGCCACTGCGCCCAGCCCATCCCTGGCCAATATCTTGATTTAAGCCTTGTGAGAGCTTGAGCAGAGGATTGGCTAATCCATGCCCACACTCCTGATTTGCAGAAACTGTGAGCCAAACAATGATGTTATTTTAAGTTGCTTAATCTGAGCATGCAGCAATAGAAAACTAATATTTGCCTTTGCATGACGGAGCCCAGTTTACTCCTCAAATTCAAACTGCAAGAGCTTTGGGAGAATTACATTGTTAGCTTTCCATACTCTAAAATTCAATAAGACAAGTCAGAAGTAGTTGTTGCTTATATTAAGCGAGTCAATCTCTAGTGTCATCCACCCACTTTATTTGAAAATTATTTTCCAAAACATCTTTTACAGGCTATATGATAGGCTAAAAGATGTCATTTCGGCCAGGCATGGTGGCTCACGCTTGTAATCCCAGCACTTTGGGAGGCCGAGGCGGGCAGATCACGAGGTCAAGAGATCGAGACCACAGTGAAACCCCATCTCTACTAAAAACACAAAAAATTAGCCGGGCGTGGTGGCGGGCGCCTGTAGTCCCAGCTACTTGGAGAGGCTGAGGCAGGAGAATGGCGTGAACCCGGGAGGCGGAGCTTGCAGTGAGCCGAGATCGCGCCACTGCACTCCAGCCTGGGCAACAGAGCGAGACTCCGTCTCAAAAAAAAAAGATGTCATTTCATTTTTTCTTCGTGTAAAATGGCAAAGATCAACCTGTCCTGTGAATGAGTATTCAAGAAAAAGTAATTAACATTGCTACCAGGAATTTCCTTGTATGCATCAACCAGTTGGGTGAACTCATAAATATTCCTGCTGATTTCTCTATTAAAAATTGCCTAGAGAATAGACAACTTAGGAGTTTACTGCTACTCCAGGAGTGGCCACTTTAGCAGGACTGTTGACATGGAGACTTTCCATGACCTTACACACATGTTGATAAGAATGCCTGTGCCCTCGAGTTCTCATCAGTATTGAGTAGATTGATAATATTCTCAGTGGTCTCCTCATAGAAAGTCCAGCAAACCATCAACAAAGTAAAGCTAATAAGAGAGGGATTTTGTAAAATCTTTCAGCAGAGAAGCATTAGGGCAAGTTACATTTATCTGATCATGTACTACTACTTCTCCCAGGGAGTGTGAGAGGATGGGAGCTGATAGTGTTCCATGAAAGTAGAAAAGTTTTCTGATTCACCACAAAGCTGAATTTGTTTTCCACATAATGAATGTGTAGTATTTGATTCTCCCCACACTAAAGTGGTTTGGTTGATTTTTACATCAAGTAAATTTTCGCCATCTCCCTTGCATTATTAATACTCTCTAACCCAATCTCCTTTCATTCCAAAACCACCAATGGTGAGGAAGGGTAAACAATAAGAACGACATGTAAGAAACTGTGGTATCCAAAAACAAAACGAAAAGCCCCATTTGCTTTACCTCATGTCGTAATTTCCCAGACTTGTTCCTCTTGGCAGTGTTGAGCTCGGCATTTTCTCCCGGGGAGCAGAGCAACTTCTTACAAAACCTTACTTCATGGGTTTTCCCAGGTGCCTGTTATTTCCTGAACAGCACATAGTAGCAGTCCCTTAATTTTTACAGTTCTGAAAGTTGGCAAAGTGCCTTCAGAAAGTCTTGTCTTATTTCAGTTGATACCTTTGCAACAACCCAATAGGAGTCAGGACATGTATCATTATTTCCAGTTTATAAACAGCAGAAACTTCCATTTCTAGAGTTACATAACTAGCTTACACTATGATAAGCCATGGCATGGAGATCAGAACCCAAGTCTTTGGAGTGTAAATGAGGCAGTCTTTCCCCAGGACTCCTGTCTTCTTACCAACACATCAGTGAGTGGCTAGAAATAAAAATTTAATAGGCAATAGCTTCCTGCTGTTCTCTAGTCTTGCCTACCCAAATCCTCTTCGCACTCAGAAAATGCACATGAGACACTATTGACAAAACTAAGTGCAAGTTTCCAAGCATTGACCTTTGAATAGGAAGGAAAAAGAAAAAAGAAATTTCCAAGGATAAATTTGTATACTGCTTACCTCATAAGTTTTACCCTTTTTCCTCCAGACCAACCATTTCTTATAGCCTGTTCCTAACTCCTCCTGGCTTCTGCCTAGACTGGCCACTGACAGCCTTTTTCGTCTGAGTAAGTTGTATTTGCCCCTGCAGACTCTGCTCAGACTTTTCCCAGGCTGGTCAGGAGAGTCCTCTTCTGATCCAGTCTATTTCTCTTCTTATCACATTATTAAAATTTCTGCTAAAGTGTGCATAACCCTCTATAAGATATGACCCCATTTAGGTGTCTTATTTATCTTGCATCCTCTGTGTTTAACTCAGTGCTGGGAATTTCAGCACTGAAATGTCTGTGAAATTAGGATTTAATAAGCAATGGTTTTATTGGCTAGGAAATCGTGGCAAACAAAGGTGAGCCTCCAGAGGTGTAACTTCCCTATCCAAACTTGCTCTGTGGGGACTGAGAATCTAGGAAGGGGATGAGTCACCTCCTTTTACACTTTGCCATGAGTTGGTCTAGAGAGGGGAGTAAAGAACAGAAGGAGTGAGGCCAAGGGTCCTAGGATATAAGGGTACACCTGTGGGTACTGTGGTGACCATGGAGGTGCCCCATTCAAATCTTCCTTCCAGAGGACCCGCAGCAGGGAAGAGAGCTGACTGACAGCCTTCTGATGCCCCACCTTTAAGCTGATTGCAGCGTTCAAGCCAGGTGCTACTTTCCACGGGCTGCTCCCAGATAATGGCATAGTGCAGTGGAGATAGTAGGACCAGGCCACCTCTGCCTGACACAGAACTCCTCTAATGAGAAGCTTCAGGTCTTGGAGCCCAGGGATCCGCACTGGCCTGGCAGAGACATTCTTAGAACTGCCCTGTGGTCTGAGGCTCCTCCCAACTCCGTTCTTCCTTCTTGCTCTCCTTTCTCAGACCCACATCAGGGGCTGAAGGCCATTCCAGACTCCTCATGCTCCCTGCCCGTTTTTCCAAATAAATCTCTTGCCCATCTAATCCCATTTTGACCGGATCCTTTTTAAAGGACCCAGACTGACAGAGATACTTCAAGATTTAGGGCTAAAAGTGTATTTTTTAAATGCCGCTCAAAATCTGTAGACCACTATCCAAAATTTAACAATGCCCTACTTAGTCTTGAGCTGTGTAGTAGTTTAGAATTAGAGCTTAAAATACAAGATGGAAAAATAGGTTCTGCTTCTGCACATCTGAGGTACACACAGGCAAAGTGGAGGGGCAAAGGAGCCCAGGCTGGCCTGCCACTGGCGCAAGGAGGATCAGGCTGCTGTGGAATCCTGTGACAACTGGACTGTGGCCAAGTCATCGGGGTACCACATGGGTTGAGGAGCACGGAGCAGGCCTCTGACAGCCACAGAATATAAATAACACAGCTGCCTCCGCCACTAGCCAGCTGAGGAGAGCCACAGAGAAGAGGAGAGGGCAAGATTTAACTTGTGCATCAACTCCTGAAATGGACTAACACTTCCATTGTTACCTTGTTTTTAAAATTTTAATTTGGTATTTTGGCCGGGTGCAGTGGCTCATGCCTGTAATCCTAGCACTTTGGGAGGCCAAGCTGGCAGATCACCTGAGGTCAGGGATTTGAGACCAGCCTGGCCAACATTGCAAAACCCTGTCTCTACTAAAAATTCAGAAATTAGCCAGGTGTGGTGGCACATGCCTGTAATCCCAGCTACTTGGGAGGCTGAGGCAGGAGAATCACTTGAACCCAGGAGGCGGAGGTTGCCATAAGCCGAGATCACACCACTGAACTCCAGCCTGGGGGATAGAGCAAGAATCCATCTCAAATATATATATATATATATACACATGTATGTATGTATATATTTTTAATTGGGTATTTCAAACCACTTTGTACTTTCGTTGTGTTTGTGGATATTCATACCAGAAATGTATGTAAATATGAGGGTTGTGACTTGGAAGCATTTTATTGTATGGGGAAATCTTTGAGATGCCAAACAGCAAATAGTTAATTAACCCTTTAAAAAATCTCCTTCACATAAAGACCCCAAGCTCCATGAGATCAAAGCCTCTAGTTCCTTAGTTCCTTAAAAATAGAGCACTCAGTCACCCAAACATGCTAGGCTGAGTTTCACTTCTTTCACAGAATCTTCTAAGCCACACCTAAACGAAACTATCAGCCTCTCTTTGATCATGTGAGCAGGTAAATGAGGTAACAACAGGTCTACACGGAGACACCTGGATAACTTACAATGTCTGGTTTACTTAGCTTCGTGGTATTTCTGAACCTAATATTAATGTGATTTATAATTTTGCCATTCTTCAAAATAAGACAAATTTAAAGAAATGATAAAAAAAGATTACTGAGGCCGGGCGCGGTGGCTCATGCCTGTAATCCCAGCACTTTGGGAGGCTGAGGCAGGAAGATCACGTGAGGTCAGGAGTTCGAGACCAGCCCGACCAACATGGAGAAACCCCGTCTCTCTACTAAAATTACAAAATTAGCCTGGGGTGGTGGCACATGCCTGTAACCCCAGTTACTTGGGAGGCTGAGGCAGGAGAATAGCTTGAACCTGGGAGGTGGGGGTTGCGGTGAACTGAGATCATGCCATTGCACTCCAGCCTGGGCAACAAGCGCAAAACTCCATCTCAAAAAAAAAAAAAAAAAAAAAAGGGTTACTGAGTAACCCTCCAATATATCCAAAAAAAAACAAGGTATATGTGAGCCATGAAAAAATGTTAGGTGATGGGAGGGGAATTAATGCAGTGTCTTTCACCTTTATTTAGTTCAATGAATAACATAAAAGAGAATAAGTCAGAGTCCCTACCACAGCTACCCCAAAGATTTTACACAACCTCCTGGAACGGTTTAGCCTTCAACCTCTGAGAAACCAAAGAGCCAATATTTTCCTGGTCCTTTCTTTCTACTGTTTAATATTACAGAAATAGTACCTTTCTTTTTTCTTCCCAACTGTAAAATTGTATAATTATACTGAATAAATTTTTTCAAATCACAAATACTCTAATGAAGATTCTAATGTATTCTATTCCATCCCTGAATATCAGGGTAGGTTTCCTCAATATCAGTTGAGAATTATTGGTCTGGTCTAACACTCTTACTTTACAGATGAGAAAAATTGAAGCCACAAATTAAGTGATTTGCCTAAGTTTACAAAATTAATAAAATCCTGAAATTGATTATGTTATATCAACTTACCTTAATCAATTTGAAAAGTATATTCCAATATTTTTGAAAGACAATGAATATAATAATTGAAAAATAATTTCTCCCTGTATTAGTCCATTTTCACACTGCTATAAAGAACTGCCTGAGACTGGGTAAATTATCAAGAAATAGGATTAATTGACTCACAGTTCTGCATGGCTGGGGAGGGCTCAGGAAACTTACAATCATGGCAGAAGGCGAAGGAGAAGCAAGGCATGTCTTACATGGTGGCAGGAGAGAGAGAGAGACAGAAGGGAAACACCACACTTTTAAACCATCAGATCTCGTGAGAACTCACTCACTGTCGTGAGAACAGCATGGGGAAATCCTCCTCCATGATCTAATCATCTCCCACCAGGTCCCTCCCCTGACATATGGGGATTAAAATTCCACATTGGGTGGGGACAAAGAACCAAACCATATCAGTACCCCTGAATGATAAAATGCGACAAATTTCCTGTAGTATAATTATACTTTGCCTGTTAAGTTTCTATGTCCTGCCTTTCACAGTCTCTTGTAAGGAGTAGGGAATCATTCCTACCTTCAAGGGGTTTATGGTCTAGTGGGTACAACAGACGAATAAATGGATTACTTCAATTTATGAAGCAGATTTAATGAAGGGGGGAAAACTGTGATGTTCAAGCAGAGAAGAGAGTGCTCCAGCCAAGGTTAGTGGTCAGGAAGATTCTTGAAGCAGTCCTCTTACCTCTACAAGACGAATGTTCCTAAAACAGAACCTGTAACTGTTTCATCTTAGTGACCCACGGTGCCTGCTACTATACCTGGTTTATTTACCCTTAAAAAATATTGCTTTCACTTTTGCATGACAGTTTTCTTACACAATACTATAGCCAAATAGTTTTCAGAACTTTGCAAACACCTACATGATTGCACTCAAAGTTATTTCTTTTCAATTGTTTAAGTACTTGAATAAAATTTATTAAACCATATAATACGCAAAGAAAGAAAAAAAATTCTTGTTTTTCTATTCAAAAGGGAATTTTTTCTTCACTCTTTCTACTGTTTTGACTTAGGGGAACTTGACTCTTTATGTGTTTTGTATAAGTAAAAATAAAAACAGAATTCTACCAATTAAATGATATAAATGAATCAAACAATTAAAAAATAATAAAAACAGACTCATCTTTAAAATATTCAGTAAGATAGATAGCCTGAATTATTTTACTTATAATACAGAGCAAGAATTGAAAAGTTTTAAGGACGTGTTCTTACAAGGTCTATAATTTGCTCACCCAAGACTGCCTCTTTGACTCCAACTTCCTTACCTCCTCCCTTCTCCATTGGCTGAAGCACTGGCCTGGACAAGCAGTGTGCCAACACTGCCTTTTTCTCAGAATACAAGAATTGTGCCACCCACAGTCCCATGGCTGGAGGCCAGGGCACTGCCAACAACACAGACATGAGTCAGGCCGTGGCTTGTGTAAGAATTCCTGGTCTAGGTTCTTTCCTGACAGTTCACTTGGAATTGCCACCATTGACAGTATGACGGCAAGAAGTATGTGATAAAAAAGTATGTAGTAAGACAAGTCAGGAAACTTGACTCCCAGTCTTGTTACTTTCTGGAGGTGTGACCATTAGCATTTCTCCTAATCTGCTCTGTCTACCTCGTAGAGTTATTATAAGAACCAGAATGAGACAATGAAAACTAATCATTTAATTTTTGTTAGTGAGGGAAAAGAGATATTCTCATATGCCATTAGTCAGAGTATAGATTACAATACTTTTTGGCAGTAATTATTAAACTTAAAAATGTCCAGACCTGTGGCCTAGTTATTCCTTTTCTGGAAATTTAGCCTCAGGAAATAATTAAGAAAGTGCAGAAATATGTATATAAAAGGATGTTTACCAATGTGCTATTTGTAATAACCAAATATTAGAAATAATAAAGTGTCTAATAATAGAATTTGGGTAAATAAATTAGAATATACCTATATAGCAGAGTACTATACAGCTATAAAAATAATGTAAAAATAAAGAATATAGCTATTGTTACATGATGTACAAAACGTAGTTATTAAATATACAAACAAATCACAATGTGTATACATAATGACACACACACACACACACACACACACACACACACACACACTTACCTAGAGAGAGAAGGGGTGGGAGTACGGAATTATACTCACCAAGAGGTCCAAAAGGTTTAACTCAAAGTAATGTTGTTTTATTTTTCTTCTATTTATGTGTCTGTTTTCCAATTTTCTTATATTGTGTAGGTATTTTTATTGTAATAAAGAAAAATATATTTACATATAAAAAGTAAGATACATTACATGAAAACATGTTGTAGTAATTGTTTTACAAGTACGAGGTACTATTATGTTCTGGTAGCTTCTGTAGACTACCCTTATGGCATATGTAGGGATCTAGATATTATATATTCATGTAAATTATGAAATGGCCTAGCCTTTGTTGTCTCAATGGTATATTTGTCACTATAAATTTATGATTGAAAAATTGAGAAAGCTTCTCCTTTTTCCATGGCAAAAGACTACTAAACATTTAAATGCTGAAATAGTTTGTAAAGCTTCATTAAAATGAACATTCTTTTAGTAAATTTAATTGAGGTTGAAAATTATGATATCTATGCAGAGGGTGATGAATATTGTAAAAGAGATACATTTATCTTTGTATAACAAGCTTGATAGTTTTCACCTACAAATATGTCATATAGTGTTCTCAAATAGTTACTACATTTGCAAATAAGAAACTCTAGCTCTGTTACTGGTTCCAGCAGAAACTATCTACAGTACCTCAGACATGTATAGCTTGTCTGGACTTGATTTAATTTGTCTATGAAGTGAACATCATGTTGGCAAAGCCTTAAAATGAAATTTAACGTATGTACATAAAATTCTTATGAACCTCTTAAAAATGGAGAAGGAGCAGAATTTGGAAAAGGAAGAGAAACACGCTTTGATGGTTTATTGAACAGAATTTCCTAGCTGTTTCTTAATTAGATACTACAAAACTTATTTAATGAGCCAATTCCAGTGCTTTAACTCCAACAAATTACTATGCTGCTGCTGCTAAAATTTAAACTACTGGCATTCACGGCTGACATAAACACCACTATTTTTTATTTGGGTCAAGTCTTCTTAAGAAATTTGTAGCTAACTTTAATTTAAATATCATATTTCTAAATAATACATAAACTTCTAATATAAAGCTACTCTAAATATATAGTATTAATTTTTCAAAATTAAGCCAAATACTGAATTATATTTTATTGAATTATCAGCACATGTAAATATATAGAAACACAACAAATAAAAATCAATCTTTGTCTCTACTCATTACCATTGTATCACATTTGCCTGTAAAACCAGCTACTTGAGAGGCTAAGGCAGAAGGATCACTTGAGCCCAGGAGTTTAAGACCAGCCTGGGCAATATAGCAAGACCATGTATCATTTTATTTATTCTATTTATTGACTTATTTTTGAGACAGGGTCTCACTTTGTCACCCAGGCTGAAGTGCAGTGGTGTGATCTCAGCTCACTGCAGCCTTGACCTCCCAGGTTCAAGCGATCTTCCTGCCTCAGCCTCCCAAGTAGCTGGGACTACAGTCACACACCACCACATCTGACTAATTTTTGTATTTTTTGTAGAGATGGGGTTTCACCATGTTGCCCAGGCTGGTCTCGAAGTCCTGAGCTCAAGTGATTCACTTGCCTCAACCTCCCAAAGTGCTAGAATTACAGGCATGAACCACTATACCTGGCCTCAGTGTCTCATTCTAAAATAAATAAAAGAAATTTAAGGGCCGGGCGCGGTGGCTCACACCTGTAATCCCAGCACTTTGGGAGGCCGAGGCAGGCGGATCACGAGGTCAGGAGATCGAGACCATCCTGGCTAACACAGTGAAACCCCGTCTCTACTAAAAAATACAAAAAATTAGCCGGGCGTGGTGGTGGGCGCCTGTAGTCCCAGCTACTCAGGAGGCTGAGGCAGGAGAATGGCATGAACCCAGGAGGTGGAGCTTGCAGTGAGCCGAGATCACACCACTGCACTCCAGCCTGGGTGACAGAGCAAGACTCTGTCTCAAAAAAAAAAAAAAAGAAAAGAAATTTAAACAACAACCAAAAAAAGTATATCAGATCTGAGTAGCAAACTATTTACTTTTAAAAGGAATATTAATTATTTTGGGACATGAGACAATATTTCTCCATTTTTCCTGATCCTCAGCACTTATCATGAATTTACAAAAAATGATAGTTGGCATTTACATTTCTTTTCTTTTTTCCATATTCCTTACTCTGCGATCTAAATTTCCATGTTCATAATTAACCAAGAATTTATGCCTACCATGTCTAATATATTCTGAAAGGTGCTATGGAAAATGCATAATTAAGCCATCAAAAATTACCATTGAGTATGAGGTTAAGACATAGATACAAAAATCTCCCAATACAAGTAAACAAAAAGGAATGCTACATAGTACTAAAGATAATAAAGATACCTCACATTTAAAAGGAAGATGAGAGCTTCAATACCTGAATTGAATTAGAACTGCATGTGAAAAGTACAAGTACATTTACATTTCCTGGCACATAATAGCTACTCAATAAATTTCAGGAGATTTATTCGCCTTGCTTTCTTCAGCTGGAAGTTTCATGAATATGGTGAGAACTAAGCTTTAAATGATGGATAACATTCGAAAAGGCAAAAAAAAAAAAAGAATGGATAAACATTGAGACAGGATATCAGTGGGACACAAGGCAGAGAGGTAGGGTGGCATATTTCAAAAGATTTAATACATTGACCTTTTCAGTTGGAATACAGGTGTTGGTAATGGAGGAATGGAATATGTGGGCAGGGGACCGGTGAGCTTTGGTGTTTGAACTTGGAACTAGTTAACTATGTATCCACACTATCAAATGAGTGTCTATCAAAAGCATATTATATCTAGAATGAGTGTTTGGACTTTATCAGGGCCTCCAGTCCTCTTTCATTTGTTCTTTTCTCAATCGCTCCTTCCTATCTTCACTTCCATAATTATGCTGCTTAGATTCATGGTTGAAACTTCTTACTCCTCTTTTAGCAATACTCTAAATTCCTCTTTCCCATTATCTTTACATAGCATATACATGGCAAAACCCCAACCCTAGATAAACCCCTTTGCTTCTTCCATGTAACTTAATCAGGTTTGGTTCAGTGTTGCATGATGCAGGAGAGAAATAAAAATGGGGCAATTTGGTACCATAAATCTGTGATTAGTAGTCTCAGCTGGACTCTCCAACCTAGTTGTAATTCTTACCGTGATTACCTAGCATGCTCCCATTTTCCACAATTGCTTTAAATTCTCTCCCCTCCCCTCAAGTCTCTGACAACTACACTTTACCTTGCACTTTAATCAGATAACCCTTCTTTCTACTCCACTAAGAAATGGAAGTCATAATAAGGGAACTTGTCAACTTCTGAGTACCAAATCTACTTTCTTTTTCAACTCTCCTTTTCTCTTCTCATAAGGAAAAAATAATAATATTCCTCATTTTTATCTAAAGCCAATCCCTCAATGTGTACTATAAATTCCTGTCCCAATGTTCTCAGGGATACAGATCTCTAATTAATCTCTCCCTCTATATATTCAACTTTCTCTCTTTCTTACTTCTTCTGATCAGTAATTAAACAAGCTCAAATCTAATGGTGAGGAACTGGGGGGGGACCTCCTTTTTTCCAAATCCCTTCTGTCTCATGCCCTATAGCACTTCTACTCTTCGTAATTGAACTTCTTGAAAAACTTGACTGTACCTACTTTGTTGCCTCACTTCCCAGTCATCCTCCTGAATCTATCATAGTCTAGAGGTTTCTCTGTTATGATTCTACCAGGATTTCTTGCAGGAAGACCACCAAAGTCTATAAAAGACTAAATGCATTGGGTATTTTTAGTCATTTTCTCAGTGGCTTTTTCTTCAGCATTTGACACTGCAGGTCACTCTTTAAAATACTCTTTTTGTGGTTTCTCTTGCTCCCCAGTCTGCAGGTTTACTACTCACCTTTCTGATTGTTCCTGTGCAGTGTCCTTTACAAGTTTCCCTTCCTATCCTTCTCCTTTAGAGAGTAAGTATTAGCATTTCTTGCTTTACATACTTTCTCTGGATTATTTTCTTCATTCCTAGGATTCCAAAGTTCCCCATATCTTTAACCTCAATCTCTTCTGTGGACTTCACACCCATATCTCTAAGCACCCCAAACTCAATATAGACCCCAAACAGAAGTCACCCCCTCTTCTTCCACATGGGTTCACTCTGGAGTTTATCTCAATATAGAGCATCGCACCCAGCCAATTGCTCAAGTCTGAACCCAAGAGTCACCTCTCTCTCTTCCTCTCTCTCTCTCTTTCTCACACACACACACACACACACACACACACACATCATACATTTACCACAAAGTCCTACTGAGTCAAATGCTAATTACTGCAACCTTACTATCACCCAGTTCATTTTATTTTTTCAACTGTCTCAGTGAGTGAAATTGTTCAAAGTTGTGTAATCTTTGTAAGTCATTAGTGTAGCTAAAATGGTCATTTGTGGGGAGTTTAAAGTTCTATTGTTTTTAGGAGATTGAAAAAATCTAGGAAAAGCTTTTCTGTTTCTTCTTCTCATCTTTTTAATAATAGTGTTGGTAAGATAATATCCTCAATTTTCTCAGGACAATTTTCCACAGATACACATCTTCCGTGTTTGATCATGCGGACAAAATTGGGAGGAATGTGTTTTCTTTCTGCAAACATAACATTTCTACAGCCTCAGAAAATACAGGTTATTGCTGTTTGTCTGGGCACATCAACTACATATCTGTAACAGGCTGAACTGAAACAACTGAATCAATGTTACAAACATCCATTGGAATTAAGAATAATAACGAGAATGTCACAAGGATCTGAGTTTTATTTCCCTGATATCTAGAAATCACAACAGATCACCTGTCTAAGCCAAAGGTCGCAAGTGGTGATAAGCTCCAAAACCAGCTTATCCTCTTCCTCAGTCTCTGTAGAAAGAGGTCAACACATGGACTTTTGGTGTAAAGCTCTCTGTCTTATTTGTTAATACGCCCTTGAGGGTCTTATCAATGGTTTTCTAAATTCAGGAGAAATAGTAAAGAGAAACAAATTAGCAAAATACCAAGTAGATGCACAACTACACTTCTAGTGGAAAGCAGAGGAGAAACCATCACTAGATAGAAACTTCTTTCTTCTTTTAGGCCTTTACATCTTCATTACACTCAAAGCTTCCACTAGGCAAGCTAAAGTCTACCAGTAGTTCATACAGTGATGACCTCAATTTTATCAGGTCTCACATTTTTTTTTTTTTTTTTTTTTTGAGATGGAGTCTCACCCTGTCACCAGGGCTGGAGTGCAGTGGCACAATCTCGGCTCACTGCAAGCTCCACCTCCCAGGTTCATGCCATTCTCCTGCCTCAGCCTCCTGAGTAGCTGGGACTACAGGCGCCCGCCACCAAGCCCAGATAATTTTTTGTATATTTTAGTAGAGACGGGGTTTCACTGTGTTAGCCAGGATGGTCTCCATCTCCTGATCTTGTGATCCGCCCCCCTTGGCCTCCCAGAGTGCTGGGATTACAGGCATGAGCCACGGTGCCTGGCCCAGGTCTCACTTCTTTTTTAAGCTGGAGCAGATTGAGTATGGTAATACATTTTCTTTCTGTCTATCTGTCTGCGTCTGTCTGTCTTTCTTTCCTTCCTTCGTTTTTTTTTTTTTTTTTTTTTTTAAAATAAATGTCACTCTTGTTGCCCAGGCTGGAGTGTAATGGCACTGCTCACTGCAACCTTTGCTCACTGCAACCTCTGCTCACTGCAACCTCCACCTCCTCAGTTCAAGCAATTCTCCTGCCTCCTGAGTACCTGGGATTACAGGTGCCTTTCACCATGCCTGGCTAATCTTTTGTAAGGTATGGTAATATATTTTCTGCTTTCTTATATTATCTTGAGCGGGTAGGCACATATTTATATAAGAGAGAGATACTCAGTTTTAGAGGAAGCTTTTTAGCAAAAGCCTACCTTTCGTGCCCACCACTGTGGGCACAAAAGTCAAAAAGTTAAAAAGAATAAAAATTTATAAAGTAAAGTAGTTACAGTAAAGGGAGGTTAATTTGGTTTTGGAGAAATACTTCTCTTGGTAAATGTAGTGTAGCCTAAGTGTACAGTGTTTATAAAATCTATAGTAGTGTGCTATGATGTCCTTGGCTTTCACACTCACTCACTCACTCATCCAGAGCTGCTCCAGTTCTGCAAGTTTCATTCATGGTAAGTGCCCTATACAAATGTAGCATTTTTTAATCTTTAATTAATGTATTTATATTTTTTTGTTTTTTATTTATAGAGATGTGGTATCGCTATGTTGCCCAGGCTGGTCTTGAATTCCTGGCCTCAATCGATCCTCTCACCTTGGCCTCCCAAACTGCTGGGATTACAGGTGTGAGTTACCACATCCGGCCATTTTTTTTCTTTATGCCATACATTTACTGTACCTTTTGTATGTTTAGATACACAAACCTTACCATTGTGTAACAATTGTCTGCAGAATTCAGTCCAGTAACATGCTGTGTGGGTTCATAGTGTAGAAGCAATAGGCCATGCCATATATGCTAGGGTGTAGTAGACCATACCATCGAGGTTTGTGTAAGTTCACTCTATGATACTCACATGAAGATTTATTTCTCAGAATGTATCACTGTCAAGCAATGTGTGACTGTAGCAAGCCAGGCAAAAAGTGCCAAGTTCAGTCTTGAAGAGCACATAATTTCCACCTGAAATTTTAAATAGCCTCAGGTTTACTTAGAACTTGGTGTTCATACAAATACCACAAATTCCAGGCTCAATGAAAGGTAAGTAAACCTTGAGAAAGCTCTGATCAGTTCAAGCATGAGCTTAGAAAAGTAATAAAACGGACACCCAGACAAAGACTTTGGAGAGAGAAAGCTTCAAATCACTATCCAAATTGAAAATAATTGCCAAAAAAAAGGAACATTTCCTCCCTTTGTCCCTCTCCCACTCCCACTTCCTTCCTCATAATGGCTATAAATATTAGTATAATCTGTTGGAATTTCCAGAAGAAGCCCTCCTCCCAATTGTGCACTTTCTTTATTAATCAGAATGAAACTATATATTATGAAATATATATTACAGAGTCCAAGAAATCATCAAAACTTCTCCACTTTGTGCTTCACTTTTTGTGGCGGAGGTGTGGCAGGGACAGGGAAGGGAAGATAAAGTCTGTCGGGTTAAGGGAAAGTGACTCTGAGTGAGGAGCAGATATGATTCACTTTTAGAATGTGTGACTGTATACAATCCAGGCAAAAAGTGCCAAGTTTAGTCTTGTCGCTTTTAGAAGTGACAATTTAGAAACAGATGGTTTTGAGTTAATCCCAAGTCAGGTACCATCCTTAATTCAGTAGTTATTTCCAATGAGACCTCAATGCTCTCTTTAAAACTATCAGTTGAGCACTTGTATAAATTTATACTGCTGTTGCTTTCCAAACTTTTCAGCCAAGTTTCTGCTCTCTTGAGAGAAGAAATGCATTGCTCTGTCAACTAGACTTTGGTAGACTTTAGCTTGCCTAGTGGAAGCATAGAATGTAATGAAGATGTAAAGGTCTAAAAGAAGAAAAGAAGTTCAAGTGGAGGCTAAGAACTTCTGTGTACAACAGGAGAAAGGTTATCAGAGATTTGCATAGAGAACAATTTCTTGATAAGAAAGTGCTTAGGAGCAATGCTAGTCAATTAGAATCTGTTTTCCTAAGATTAGAAGTTGACATTTTGATTGCAGTATAATTACAATTATCTGTAACACTTTGCAAGTTGAATACAGGAAAACACTAAACACAAAACTTCTCTAGTTGGGAGACAGAAGGGAGGGACCACAGAAAATCAGACCAGAGAAAGTAGGGTCTATACAACCCCCTTAATTTACAAATGAGGAAGTGAGTCTGGGACCATTTAAATTATATAGCAGTGCACTTAGCAAATTGATATCTGAGGAATTAGACTCGTCACTAATGAAAGGGATTTCCACCCAAGGTGATGTGTGGTTTAGCAGAGATATTTTGGGAAAGGCAGAAATTCCAATGTCCTTCAAAACACAGTGTGTTTATACCTGTAGTGAAGTTGTTTTCAGGGTATGTAGAGTATGCAAACATATCTCAACATTCAAAATCCGTATAACTATCCCTAAATGCCATTATGAACATAACAGGGAAACAGGTAGTATTCTGATATGTAGCATTCCTTAGGTTTGCTAAGATTGTATGCATTGTGTAGACAGGCTGCCTTGGCAAAATAAGACAATTGTTCAAAAATATATCTATACTATCTATACAGTTCAAGAGAAAGTTGGCCCATATTATCCAAATATAGTAATTAAGCCCATTGGCCACTTTATTGCTATAGTCTTTAAAAATCCCTGGAACTAGCCATGCACAGTGCCTCACACCTGTAATCCCAGCATTTTGGGAGGCCAAGGTAGGAAGATCACTTAAGGCCATGAGTTCAAGACCAGCTCATGCAACATAGCCAGACCCTATCCCTACAAAAACAATTTTATAAAATAAGCTGGGCGTGGTGGTATGTGCATGCGGTCCCAGTTACTTGGGAGGCTGAAGCAAGAAAATCTCTTGAGCTCAGGAGGCTGAGGCTGCAGTGAGCCACGATCACACCCCTGCACTCAGCCTGGGCAACAGAGCAAGACCCTGTCTCTTAAAAAAAAAAAATCCCTGGAACTGTCTGTGCTGCTATTTTGCAGATTGCATATGCTACACACACATACACACACACACAAAAGATTTAATGCAGCCAAATCCCCCTCTTTGCCTGAGCAAGGAAAAAGAGAAGAAATGTTGCAGCTTGATTCAAAGCTTAACCCATGCAGGGAGAATCTCCACTTTCTGTAGGACTTTCTCCCTTGCTGCTTCCCAGAATGGCTGCTTTCAGTGAACTTTTAGCTGACAAAAGTCAAGATGCCCCTTCCATAAAGATGGAGGTAAATCCAGAATTTGGAGAGGGACACAAGAGAAGCGGAGGTAAAAAGCTGCTAAAAGTACTGTATTTAGTGCTGGTAGCTAAAGCAACTTCCTATGTGTGACTATCACACAAGCATGGTAAGTGTATGTGATTATATACAAAACAAGTATGGCTTGTTTTGAGGAATAAGTAAGATACTATTTACTTAGGCTACTGAGTGAAGTTTGTGTGGATCTCTTGGCCTCCGTGCTTCTTGGTCTTTTGAGTAATAGAACTCTCCATCTTTCTTTCCAAATGAAAAAATACCACAGCTATGCAATTTATCTTAATTCCCAAAAAAGTTTCTTATTCTAAGTATCTGGCCAAAATGTAGTGAACTAACAACAAAGAAAAAAAAAATCCAACTATCTTTCCAGTTTGGGATGTATGTTACTGATGAATCTCACTGGAACTCTCGAGCTGGGGAACAATATAACTCTTTGATATTTAACTTGAATTGATTTTTAAAAATAATTTCTGACTCCTCTTTTTCAACTCAACCATGTTTATACACTCATGTATCAGTGTACTAAAATCATACAGTCTTTTTAGAAGTGTGATATGCCACCCTCATTCCCAGCCTGTGGGATGGTAAGTATTAGGACCTCCAAGAGGGAATCTGCAATTATTATCAGCAATAACTACGGAGTTGAGTATCTCCTCTGCATAATTGCCAGGATAAATATGTAAGAACCAAAAAGATGGACAACTATAAAATGTGTCCTATTCCTCAACATAATTCAGAAAGTAAGTCGTGTGCATAAAAAATATAAGCACAGAAATGACACAATACAAGGTAACCCACCTCAAAGTAATTGTCACAGGCCATAAAGTTACAGGTGTTCATAAAAGCCAGACGTCACCAATGGCTGAAGAGCTGACTGTTTTCATATTTACCTTGAGTCAAGGAGGCTGTAAGGTCTCCCAAACTCTTTTAAATGTTTATTCCAGTTTCCACAACATTTAATTTCCATCACTTAAGTAACTCAACAGATTTAGGCCAGATGGGGGTAAGAAGGGAGAAGAGCATTTCTGAAGTAGTATAAATATAACAGGTGATTACCCTTTATTTCTGAATGACAAACTTACAAGAATTTTTTTTTTTTTTTTTTTTTTTTTTTGAGATGGAGTCTTGCTCTGTCACCCAGGCTGGAGTACAATGGCGCAATCTCGGCTCACTGCAACCTCTGCCTCCCGGGTTCAAGCGATTCTCCTGTCTCAGACTACCGAGTAGCTGGGACTACAAGCACGTGCCACCATGCCCAGCTAATTTTTGTATTTTTAGTAGAGATGGAGTTTCACCATGTTGGCCAGGCTGGTCTCAAACTCCTGACATCAGGTGATCCGCTTGCCTTGGCCTCCCAAAGTGCTGGGATTACAGGCGTGGGCCACCGTGCCCAGCCACAAGAATATTTTTTAAAGGGCTTATCTTCAGTCTGCCTTGGGCAAGAAAGCTGCTGCCTTGATTTTGGACTTTTTCTCCCACCACAGTTTTCCACACATCCTGTGGATGGGTTCTCTCTAGGAACCTGTGAAAGTCATGCCAGCTGGGACCCCACTAGGGGCCAGCAGATGGATATGTCCTACAGCAGGTCCCAAGCATGGCCAGACTCTGAAGAGTAAAGGAAAGCTCCCTCAAAAGGAACTTAAGTATAGGAAAACATCCAAAACCAACAGACTCACAATAGGGCACTCAGAAACATTTCCCAGACTGTTGTCACTCATATCACATATGCATAAAAGTATATGTTTAGATAAAAATTAAAGTAAATATATTTTTACCATCTAGTGTTTACAAATACCTGGATGACGGAAATTTTCAGTTTTCACTCAAATGTGGGTTTGAAGTTTATAGTATCTACTCAACTAGTCAGTAAATTTGACACTTCTGGGGTCTGGCTTCAATTTGACAGTATGAAGTATTTATTAGAAACGGTATACAGTTGGCCGGGCATGGTGGCTCATGCTTGTAATCCCAGCACTTGGGAGGCTGAGGCAGGTGGATAGCTTGAGGTCAAGAGTTCAAGACCAGCCTGGCCAACATGGTGAAACCCCACCTCTACCAAAAATATAAAATTTAGCTGGGCGTGGTAGTGGGCGCCTGTAATCCCAGCTACTTGGGAAGCTGAGGCACAAGAATCACTTGAACCTGGGAGGCAAAGGACGCAGTGAGCTGAGATCACGCCACTGCAATCGAGCCTGGGCAACACATCAAGACTATGTCAAAAAAAAAGAAGAAAGAAAGAAAGAAGAGAGAAAGAGGGAGAGAGAAATAAGGAAGGAAGGAAGGGAAGAAGGAAGGAAGGGAGGGAGAAGAAAGAAAGAAAGAAAAAGAAAGAAAAAAAAAGAAAGAAAGAAAGAAAGAAAGAAAAAAGAAATACAGTTGCCACATAATCAAATTGAAGATTAAGACATCATTTTTCAAAAAAATATAATGTATACATAACACCGATACTGATGTATACATAGCACTATGATTTAGTGGGAAGAGCCACTGATTGAGATTAAAGAGTAAAATGGAGATTTAAAAAAAGATTCTGTCTCCCCTGAAAGATTGCTGGGTGGATCAATCTAAACTATCTGATTTGAACTGCAAATAACCAAAGAAATTTAAGTTCTAAACATAAGGATTATTGAATGTCAATCCAACCCCCACCTGCTGTGTCATTCAACCTCATTTGCTTGTTTGCCACTTGTAGAATGTAAAAAATAGTACTATACCTGCTCTGACTACCTTACAAAATTATTCTGGGGATCAATTATTCTGGAGCTCATAAAAGTGCTTCAAAAAATCTTAAAAGCAGCTTGCCAATGCTAGAGTTAAAAAATAAATGTTATAACATAATTAGCCATCTAGCTTTAACATTTAAAAAGGAATATAACATCATTGAAAATTATAGCTTAATTATAACAATATCTTTCTTTATATCAAAGACTTAAACAGTAGGGTTATTGAGTTTTCTATTTTGTATTCATAAAATCTTCATATATCCACAAAAACTAAGAAGGTAAATGCATTCCCACATTCATGATTGCTACTTGTTTTATAATACAGTCACACTCATATGCTATTTCCTTTCTAATTTCCTCATTTCCTTAGACTCTTGAAAATAAAACGACTTTGATGTATGAAACTGTATTTTAAGAAAGTAAAAGTAATAGGCATTTTCCTTAAAAGATACCAATCAAAATCTTAAATGATTTACATGCACGATGTTATTAGTCATCTTAATTTTACATCTTAATAGAGAAAAATGTACTTATTTCCTTCTTTCCCTGTTGTTAAAATTGCTGTTTCACTGGGCATTATGGCTCACGCCTGTAATCCCAGCACTTTGGGAGGCTGAGGTGGGCGGACCACCTGAGGTTGGGAGTTTGAGACCAGCCTGGCCAACATGGAGAAACCCCATCTCTACTAAAAGTACAAAATTAGCTGGGCGTGGTGGTGCGCCCCTGTAATCCCAGCTACTCGGGAGGCTGAGGCAGGAGAATCGCGTGAACCAGGGAGGCGAAGGTTGCAGTGAGCCAAGATCGTGCCATTGCACTCCAGCCTGGGCTACAAGAGCGAAACTTCATCTCAAAAAAGAAAAAAAAATTGCTGTTTCATGTTTGTTCTTATTTTTGAAATATCAGTGAAACTATGAAGAATATTACCAACAGTTATTGAGTATTTGAAACGTTCTATGCACTGATGTGAGGCCTTACATGTTCATCATTTTATTTTACAAGCAGCTTATATATTTATCACTTATATATGTATCAGCATATATATATATTTCCTCATTGTACAGTGAGGAAAATGAGGTCAGAAAGGTTAAGCAACTTGCCCAGTGTTGCACAGCTAGGATTAGAATGGGACGGATCCCAAATGCACAGTGAATCCATGGCACAATACAGCCTCTCACTCTCATTCTCAATCATTTCAACTCAAGGCAGGTAAACTTTTCTTCATTGAATGAAGGTCATCAATCTTGAGTAGAGGTAATAGGACTTCTTCCTTAATCTGCTCAGTTGAGTATCTCACAGAGTTCAAGCACCTCCCAAACATATCCAATATTTATATATTGGGTATATACCAATATATATATACCAAATAGTCACTTTATACCCAATAGTCACTTCACCATGACCCAAATATACCCAATAGTCACTTTACCATGACAGCTGACCTGTTCTTGCTAAACACCGAATCTAGCTGGTGGAAGTAAGATTCCGCTGGAGTGTGCCCCATGTGCCTTCTTCTTTTTCTACTGAGATTCTGGCTCCAGAACCCTATGAATACTCTGCTGCCACCGAGGCATCAAAGTTCTCTATTTTCATCCTATAGTCTTTTGAGATGTTTGACACTGAAACAGAACTAATACAGAAAGCGTGATCTCAGCAGTTAAGTTCAATACTCTTTTTTCCCCTACACTTTCTCTTTGCCAGTTCTTATGGGTAAAGTAAACTAAGGAAAAGTGAAAACATATAGAGGTTGTTGAATGGATACAAATCATTCTACCATGAGGTAAGACAAACAGTGGGCATATAGGGAAACCCCATCCAAAATGAACACAGGGCCCCGGAAAGGTGAGGGGCTCATTTCATTATTTTCATATTTGTCTTTCATATGACAAATAAGGTAAGAGTGGCCTCCAACTGGTGGAGCAAATATCACTTGTAGAGGATGGCCCCCCATTTTTTTGTACAAAGGACAGTTTCTATTTACCCTGGTCACAGTTGTCATAAACATTTCAGAGCTGTGTACCTCACTGTTTACTTAGGCATTAATAAGCTTTATTTTACCAAAATTTTCAACAGCATGAAAGTGTAGTTCTTTTGCCCCTCAATCCACTTGGGACTAATTTGAGCAATGCAGGGCTTAGTAGCAGGAAGCATGTAAAAATTTCATCCCAATTTTTGGCAGCTTCGGAAGCTGGTGTGTTTACTTTCGGATATCTAACAATTCTGGAACTTCATAAATGAAGAAGCTAACTGCAAGACTTTAACATATTTTTGAAAAGGAAAGAAGTCAAAAGTTTCCTCTTCCCTGCTTCCTCTGGATTAGGCCAGAAAGTCTTTATATCAAATTGTCAGTCTTTGCCTTTGCTAGGTTTGCCCAGGAGGTAAGAGACCCACCTGTTCACAAAGTAGGAGCCCTTGAAAATGGGTGCACAGGCCAGGAGCCCTCACATCTTTGGGCTGCAGCCCTTCCCTAGCTCCTAAAGTAAACATGCAGGGGGCTGGGGTTGCAAATTCCCAGGAGGCAAGGCCACTGGTGAGAGTTTCCAGAAGCAGCCACGGGTCTCTACCACTTCCCTGCTCTGCTGTCTTCCAGCCTCGGAAAAAGTGGAAAAGGCTCTGCTTACCAGACAAACCACAATGACAAATAACAACTGCTCATCAAGTACTCCAGCCCCAACTGCAGGATAGCGGCTGCTCCCTTAAAGACCAGAACACCAAGAAACCCAAACAACGCGGTCCAGGCTACCAGCATATTCTGTTCTAGAAAGTTGTTTGTGTTTGTGTCTGTGTCATATTGGTGTACAATAATACTCAGAATGATTAGCTAATATTTATTAAGCACTTTCTATATGTCAGGCACCCATCAAAGCAGTTGATGTATTATGAATCATTTAATCTTCATAACAACGCTATTGAATTAAGAACACTTTTTATCCCCATTTAGCAGAAGAGGAAACTGAAACCCAGAGTGTCTAGAAAGTGCTCTGGTGAGAAATATTTGCTTATTGAATTCGTAAAAGTAAGAAAGCACTACTCCATATAAATAATGTCATAAATAGGGGGAGAACTTCCAAGATAAACCCAAAAACCTATTTAACCCGTTCTTATCTTTTTTAGTTATTATTTTAACACTACCTCATTTAAGCCTAATAGTCATTATAACATTGTTTTTAGAGAGAAATCTGTTCCCAACTGTAGCTTCTAGCTTGAGCAGCTATTTTCTTTTTTTTTTTCTTTTTTTTTTTTTTTCTGAGATGGAGTCTTGCTCTGTCCCCCAGGCTGGAGTGCAGTGGCGAGATCTCGGCTCACTGTAGCTTCTGCCTCCCAGGCTGAAGCGATTCTCCTGCCTCAGCCTCCTGAGTAGCTGGGACTACAAGTATGCACCACCAGGCCTGGCTGATTTTTATATTTTCAGTAGAGAGAGGGTTTCGCCATGTTGGCCAGACTGGTCTCAAACTCCTGGCCTCAAGTGATCCACCTGCCTTGGCCTCCCAAAGTGCCAGGATTACAGGTGTGAGCCACCATGCCTGGCCACTGAGTGGCTACTTTCTAAAGCAATATTAATAATGCCAAGGGCAGGTATAAAGCTAAGCAGGTGCAGTCTCTACCATGTAGGAACTTCTATCCCTGCCCCACCCCAAAGAGCAGAGGGGGGGTTTGCTGGAGGGGCTTCCAGCTTTGACTGGAATGGCAATAAGTCTTTCTGGACATCAATGCTTGCTCCCTCTCCACCCCAGATGCTCCCACACCCTTCCAACAGAACTCTTGGGGTCACTAAACTGCTATAGAAATTGTGGAAACATCGTTTCCCAAATCACATTTTTAAATTAAATTAATGAATAGAATTTTCTAAAGTCTTCATTTTCCTTAGACTTTTGGCACCTGTTACTGCTTGTCTGGTAACACATGCTAGCAGATGACAAAATGAATTAACTAGTGGTGTATTAACATTAGCAGGAAAATGGAGAAACAGTTGATCTTGTTTAGCTCAACAGCGAGGAGTTATTTTTTGGCCTGGGTGTTCACAGTTGTGATTTTACAGTACAATATATATTTAAGCAGTCCTACTTTCTGTTTGTAAGATCAAGTCTACTTTTTGTGGTGAAATAAAATATATCAGCATCTCATAGTGTTCCTCAGTAGCATCAACAACACCCTCTACCACCTACACAGCTTTGAGGATTCCTGAACTAACTCTCTCTTGGTTGGACTCCACACATGTCTACCCCACCCAAGTATCTCAGAGGAGTTTTCCCACCTTACACTGTGAGCTCTCTGAAGGCTCAGGTTGTCTCTTGTTTATTTTTGTATCCTCAGTGGCACCACCAGTTAGGGATTCATAGTTACAGTAAGTGTATAATAAACTTTGCTGAATTTCAACTGATCCCAGTGTAAGTAAGTGAACCAAGCTCTGAACTTGTCTTTCCTTTCCATCCCATCCATCCACAGAGGTCTGCCCTGAGTCACATGTTTGAACAGAGTCTGCTTGTGAGCCACTTTTCCTTTTATCTAAACAACATAAAATGTTAAAGAAAAGGCAATCTGGCTTAAAGAGCTGTTTTTTGTTTGTTTGTTTGTATGTTTGCTTTTGTAGTGAAAATATGATTGCATGTTAAACCTACAGATGTTTTAACTCAGTTCACTTCCTATTTATTAGTGTTTCTAAATATAAATATACTCTCATTAGGTAAACCCGTTGGAGTTAAACTTTGCAGGACCCAACCAGCAAAAGTTTCTAAGTAAAGCAATATTCTTCTCTGCTGAGTTTTTAAGTAAAATACTAAGTGAAAACAACTAAAACTAGGAGTTTAATATTTCAGTAATTATACATCTTCAATGTCTCCTTTTAGCTTCAGCACAAATTCAACCTAATCTCTGTTTATCATTATCCAGCTGATATAAACGTGCTGCAAAATCTGTAATCATCAAGAACAATGTGATAATTTCCACTGCCCACTACTTTTAAAAACCAATTTTATGCATTGGGAACAGGATGGGTTTTCAGCTAGGCCTTTGTCAAGAGAGAAAGAAAAGGAAAGAAGGACAAAGGAAGGGAGGGAGGAAAGAAGGAATGAAGGAAGGAAGGAAGGAAGGAAGGAAGGAAGGAAGGAAGGGAGGAAGGAAGGGAGGAAGGAAGGGAGGGAGGGAGATAGTAAGATAAATAACAAGAAGCCCCCAATTCCTGGAAATTTCTACTTAACTGAATTTTATTGCACATGGAAATCTTTTTTTTTTTTTTTTAAGAAATAAAAAATGAAATAATTACATTCTTGGCAAAAGATCTGCCGGGTAATTCCTTTTAAATGGCAATTTCTCTGCTGAATTTAAAATGCAATTTGATTTACAAAAGTATGATTTTTCAAGCGGTGGAAATCTGTCTGTTGTGTGGAGCACACCCAGCTGGTTTACTTTCTGTGCCTGGAGACCCCACTGTGCATCTTCCAAAGGTACATTTGCAGCCAAAGAACAGCTTAGATCCTGGGAAAATCTGCCTCAATAACATTTTTTTGGAGAAAGAGGCAAGATATTTTTTTCTCCCTGCATTTGGATTTGGCCAATATCTCATTTTAAACAGCCTATTCTCAAAAGCACTACGACATAGGAAGGGGAAGGAGGAGTGCCATCAGCAAACCAAAACAAACATGGGCCCACTAGGGTGCCCAGGGCTTCCTGCCAGGCCAGCCCATTCAGGTACAGGCACTCCTCCTCTTGGTGTCCCTAGACAGGCAAGGCTGACCAGCTACAGCTGACTGCATGCACCTTGGGACCCACAGATTGTGTTTGTTGATAAGTAAACACATTATTGCTTATCAGATGCGCATTCTTTTCCAATGTGCAAAATACTCCCGTATGGCATGCAAAAGCTTATTTTGGAAGTATCCCCAAACAGCTTTGAGTAGGAATTCCCAGTAAGCAGATTCCCTCATTATTATACCCAATCATCCTTTCAATCTCTCTTAGACATTGCTTGTAACTGACTCCTTTATGATTGCATTGCTTTATTTCTTGCTACAACAAATGCAGAGATCTGGTTTAAGAGTAAATCTCAGGTTCAAAGATGGAACACTCAGAAGGAAGAGTTCCTCTAGCTCATGATGATCAAACTAGCAGGCATAAAAATCATCAGGAAAGCTTGTTAAAACACAGATAGCTGAGCCCCACACCCACAGCTTCTGATTTGGTTGATCTGGTATGGGGCCCCGGAATTTGCATCGCTCGCAAGTCCTCAGGTAATGTTGATGCTACTGGTCTGGGAACCACACTTTGAGAACTACTGTTCTAAACAAATTGGCTGCCGTGCTGAGTGCAAAAACTCAGCAGGTGTGCACAGAAAAAGTTGGCTTTAATGCACCAGCCCAGGCACTCTTAAACTCAGAAGAAGAGAAAGAGAATGGACTGTTCCCTCTCCAGCAAAGAATAGGAAATGACAGCTCCCACGAATCCAGGAAAGATGGATAGAGAACCTAGTGGAAGGAGGGGCCCCTGGAGGAGCTGGGAAGGCCATGTCTGAGCATTGCTGCCAGTGGGCTCCAGTGTATTAGGTACCACACAGACTGGAAAGGAGAACTCAGAAACTTCTGTAATGGTTATTGGAAGAGAAAGGAGCCAGTTTTCCAAACACAAGTTATGGAGCATTTTTTCCAAATTATATTACACAAGTCAATCATAATCTTGTATTTCAAACATTTTCAAATAAATTTGAATTTCTGGATCATAACTAAATTACATCATCTAGTTCATATCTTGAGGCCTATAGATTCTAACTAGTTTAGGAGGCAGTCTGTTAATCAATGGGATAAAATCTAGTTATATAATGGCATTTGCATAATAGATCTAAGCACCAAAAGAGGATTGTCCAGGGGGCCCTTTTGAATATCAGAAGATATAAAAAATGTTTTATATCTTTGGGGCTGATATATAAAGATTATCAGCCTTAAACACTATCATGTATATAATATACAACTTACGAATATGCATTATTACTCAGACGCAAGCCAGTCTAAGACAAGACACTCAACTATCTCCAGGTCTGAAGTATTCATTTATCACCATTTGGAGCCATTTAATTATTTATTAAGCCAGTCCTGACTAAACAACACGAATAGAGCCCTGGCTGCCAGCCCAGTCCGGGTCCTCATTATTGCGCTATGCCTGGATTAAAATCCTTTTCATTGATCTTAATGGGTCAAGATAGGCTCTACTTTAAAAAAACTTTTTATAACTCCTTAGCTTCATGATATAGCCACCCTCTACATTTCCAGTGTCCTCGCTCACTACCCACCCACCCGATGCCCAAGAATGCTACACCAATCAACCTAGAAACCCTATGCATTGCCTCTGATTGATATTCCTAAAACAACACTGTTTTCATCTTGTTGATAACTACCTTGCTCAAAAACATACAGTGATCCCTCACGGCCTACAGATTTAAAGTCAACCCCTCTCTCTTTTTAAAAACAGAAATTCAATTTCTTAAATTGTTTTTGAGATGGAGTCTCATTATATTGCCCAGGCTGCTCTCAAACTCCTGGGCTGAAGAGATCTTCCTGCCTTGGCCTCCCAAAGGGCTAGTATCATGGGCATGAGCCACCACACCCAACCCAAACTCCTCCCTTTTTATTGAAAAGAGTTCACTGTTTAACCTAACTCACCTTATTTCAATAACTCCCTAAATAAGCACTTGACTCCAGAACATCAGTTTCACACACAAGCGTGTGCATGTGCTCACACCCACGTGCCATCTCAGTCTGAGCTTCTCTGTAAGACAACACATGGCTATTTCTCAGGGTCTATCTGACTTCCTAGAGCTGCGCTACCTAAAGAATAGTCTGCAGAAGAGTACTAGGCCACGCGCTGTCATGGTTTTTACACTTTCAAAAAGTTGTACAAGTAAAAAAATTGAATAATATGTAACAGAGAACATGTGTGGCCACACAACATATATCCTATGTGGCTTCCACCTTTACAGAAAATGTTTGGCTGCTCATAGTGGCTTATGCCTGTATTCCCAGCACTTTGGGAGGCTGAGGCAGGAGGATCACTTGAGCCCAGGAGTTCAAGACCAACTTGGGCAATATAGTGAGACTCCATCTCTTAAAAAAAAAAAAAAAAAAAACTGGCCTGGCATGGTGGTGTACACATGTGGTACTAGCTACTCGGGAGGCTAAGGTGAGAAGAGCACTTGAGCCCAGGAGGCCAAGGCTGCAGTGAGCTGTGGTCACACCACTGAATTCCAACCTGGGTGACAGAGCAAGATCCTATCTTTAAAAAAAAAAAAAAAACGGCCGGGCGCAGTGGCTCATGCCTGTAATCCCAGCACTTTGGGAGACTGAGGTGGGTAGATCATCTGAGGTCAGGAGTTCAAGACCAGCCTGGCCAATATGGTGAAATCCCATCTCTACTAAAAATATAAAAATTAGCCAGGCATGGTGGCGTGTAACCTCAGCAACTCAGGAGGCTGAGGCAGGAGAATTGCTGGAACCTGGGAGGCGGAGGTTGCAATGAGCTGAGAGATCACACCGTTGCACTCCAGCCCGGGCCAACAGCAGTGAGACTCCGTCTCAAAAAAAAAAAAAAAAAAAAAAAATCAGTAGAAGTTTGCTGGCTCCATTCTAGAGCACTATGCCTTCATACTATCAAGAGTGCTTTATATTAATGTAAAGGTTTATACTATTATTTCATTTCCTATATGCCTTGTTTTCCTAATAAGACAATGCACTTTTTTGTGAGGGGAGATCAGAAGACTTCAGACAGGGCAGAGCCTGCAGTACACATGGAATTAGCTGTAGTGTCGTCTGAATGTTTGTGCTCCTCAAAATTCATATGTTAAAATGTAATCCTCAATGTAACAGGAGGAGCCTTTTGGGAAGTGAAAAGGTCCTGAGGGCTTCACCCTCACGAATGGGTAAATTCCCTTAGAAAAGAGGCCTGAGGAAGCTTGTTTGCCCCTTTTGCCATTTAAAAACCCAGGGAAGGCACCATCTGTGAAGAACAGGCCCTCACCAGACACGAAATCTGCTGGCATCCCGGTACTTGACTTCCCAGCCTCCAGCCTGTGAGCAATAAGTTTCCGTTGTTTATACATTACGCAGTGTAAGGTGTTTTGTTATCACATCCAAACGAACTAAGATGGTAGGTATCAAAAAGTGCTGATTTAATTGAACTGGCCCTGTTATCTTTATGTTCTCAAAAGCAAATTTCTCAGAATTTGGGTCTCTCACACACACCTCCCGTTGTTTACTTTTGTCTGCTTAGTAACAATACAAGTTAGCTCTGCTTTACATTACTAACAGCATTTTTTCAGTCTCACCAACTTTTTTTTTTTTGAGATAGGGTCTTGCTTTGTTGCCCAGGCTGGAGTACAGTGGCATAATCTTGGCTCACTGCAACCTCTGCCTCTTGGGTTCAAAAGATTCTCATGCCTCATCCTCCCGAGTAGCTAGGATTACAAGCATGTGCCACCACGCCTGGCTAATTTTTTGTACTTTTAGTAGAAACAGGGTTTCGTCATGTTGGCCAGGCTGGTCTCAAACCCCTGGCCTCAAGTGATACACCCCCGTCAGCTTCCCAAACTGCTGGGATTACAAGCTTGAGCCACCGTGCCCAGCCCTCACCAACTATTTAATGGAATGAACCTAAATGCCTGTATTTGGTGAACAAGAATAGCCACAGATAGGAAGATTTCTGTAAGGGGCTTGTGGTAGGCAGACCCTAAGATGGTCTCCCCTGGTCTCTCCTGGTATTCACCCCTTGGGCAGTCCATCCCCTTCAGTGCAGGCTGGGCCTAGAAACTTGCTTCTAGAATATGGTAGAATTAATGGAGTGCCACTTCTCGGAGCAGGTTGTAAAATGTCTGCTGCTTCTGTCTCAGGGCTCTCCCTTGCTCTCTCTAGGATCTGGGGGAAGCCAGTTGTCCTTCTTAAGGCCTCCCTGTTGAGAGACCCATGTCAGTGAACTTGGAAGCAGACCTCCTAAAGCCTCTCAACAGCTACAGAAATGAGCTGGAAAGGAGATCCTTCAACCAGCTGAGCCTTGACATGACTGTAGCCCTGGCCAGGACCTCAGTCACAGACCGTGAGAGTCCTGGAGCCAGAATCACCCAGAGAAGCTACTCCTGGATTCCCGACACAGACCATTGAAATAATAAATGTGAATTGCTTTAACCTCTAAGGTTTTGGGAGTGATTTGTTATAGTAGTAGATAATTAATACAGAGCTATAATTTGTGGTTCAGACAAAAGGTTGTATATTTCCTGCTAAAAATCCATAAAAACCCAATTTCTAAAGTAATCCACTTGAAAATAATCATCGTGGACACTAGATTCCTTTCTGATAGAATTAGTAGTTAAGTGAGGTCATGTTTGGTCTCATAGGCAAATATCATAACTATAAAGTGGAATTAGGCTTTTAAGGATGGCCTGGATATGCCTGGAATTCTTGTCCTGGTAATTCAAAAATAGTTGCAGAAGAACTTTTCTATAGCTAACCTGAGATCAGGAGAAAACAACTGTTTAAACAGAGTTTGTCTGGTTCCTCATGCTACTGTCTAAGAAACAGCTTGGCAACAGGCTTTTCAGCCCAGGAGGGAACTAATACTTCCCTGGGGAACAATTTCCCTGAAATACCATATAGTTCACACATGTGTGCGTGCGCACGTGCACACACACACACACACACACACACGCTTATACCCAGCGTTAAATCAGAAACGACCAAAAAACTGCTTTTGACTTCTAAAGGCTGAGCGTGTCCAGGAAGCCTTGATTCAAGGGAGTCCTCCTCTATTTCCCATTAGCCTCTCTAATTAGCAGGTACTTTTTCAGGCAGCAGACCTAATTCTCTGCTATTGTCATAGAGAAAAGACAGAATCCAGACTTGGAGCTCACCACAATTTTGCACCCAGAACGTCATCACCAAATAATACTAAAGTTTCAGGCTGAGCATGGTGGCTCATGACTGTAGTCTTAGCACTTTGGGAGGCTGAGGTGGGAGGACTGCTTGAGGCCAGGAGTTTGAGATCAGCCTGGGCAACATAACGAGACCTCATCTCTACAAAAAAAGATTTCAAAATGAGCTGGGCATGGGTGTCGTGCACCTGTAGTCCCAGCTACTCAGGAGGTTAAGGCGGGAGTATTGCTTGAGCCAGGGAGGTCAAGGCTGTAGTGAGCCATGATTGCACCACCGCACTCCAGCCTAGATTACAGAGTGAGACCCTGTCTCAAAAAAATAATAAATAAATAATTAAAGTTTCAAAGCAGATATCCTTTTTATTTGAGGGCACGGACTCTCTGGATTTTAAGCCTCTGAATTCTCATATTCTCACTTTGGGGCCTGCTAGAATGGTTTACCCTGAAGTAAGTTCAGACAAAATTGTGATGGAGCTGGAGGTAAGCTCCAAGAATGTGGGCTTTGGAGCCAGACTGAGCTGTGGTGAAGATTAAACTATATAATGTGTTTCGTGCCAATGGCCAAGGTAGCAGACACCAAAAAGGTGCTGAACCAGTGTTGGTTACATCACCATTCCCTTCAGTGAGGTGGCTGCTTCATCCTCCTCCCTCTTCCCTCCGCCAGTCACCACCACCCTGGTTCTAGTCCTCTTGCTCTTTGCTTTTTATGCTCAGAAAAATCTGCTCTCTGGCCAAGCACAGTGGCTCACACCTGTAATCCCAGCACTTTGGGAAGACAAGGCGGGCGGATCACCTAAGGTCAGGAGTTCAAGACCAGCCTGGCCAACATGGCGAAATCCTGTCTCTACCAAAAGATACAAAAATTAGCCAGGCATGGTGGTGGGCACCTGTAGTCCCAGCTACTTGGGAGGCTGAGGCATGAGAATCGCTTGAACCCAGGAGGCAGAGGTTGCAGTAAGCAGAGATCACACCACTGCACTCTAGCCTGGGCGACAGAGTGAGACTCTGTCTCAAGGAAAAAAAAGAAAAATCCTCTCTCACATTCTTTGGCCAAATTCAAGTGATTGAATAACAACTGTAACTATGCTTTTCCCAAAGACATTTATGCATTAACAAGTATTAATGAGATTTTTTGTCCCAGATACTGTAAGACATTTGTGTCCTGATGCCATCTGTAAGCTCTAGAGTCAGACTGCCACTACTCAAATTCCACCTCTTCCACTTACTACCATGTGACTGGGGCAAAGGACTTAGCACCTCGACATTGACAGCTTCCACATTAGTAAAATAAAAACATCTTCTAAGCATGTGGCAAAGATAAAATGAGAAAATCTAGGTGACATTCTTAGAAAAGCTCTAGAGTATAGACATTGGCATGTAAGCCACTTGAACACAGAGACTGCCACGCTTATGGCTGTGCCTTATAACCTGGAACGGGGCCCAGTATGAAGTACAGGCTCAAATACTTGTTGAATAAATGAATGAGGCCAGGTGCAATGGCTCACACTTATAATCCCAGTGCTTTGGGAGGCCAAGGCGGGAGGATCACTGGAGCCCAGGAGTTCAAGGCTGTGGTGAGCTACCACTGCACCACTGCACTCCAGCCTAGGCAACAAAGGGAAACACTGTTTTGCTGTTTCTGAAAAAATAAAAAATAAAAATAAATGAATGAGTATATTATATGCATATAGAAACTAAAATATTTATTAGGCTTTTTTTTTTTTTTTTGTAGAGATGGGATTTCACCATGTTGCCCAGGCTGGTCTCAAACTCCTAGCTCAAGCAATCCTCCCACCTCAATCTCCCAAAGTTCTGGGATTACAAGCATGAGCCACTGTGCCTGGCAATGTATTAGGCTTTTTATTACAAAGATATACAAATAAGAACACAGATTATCTACTTGTCTTTTTTTAATTTAAAAAAAAACTCATGGGAGCACCTAAATGTAAAGTAAATATTAACAGAACTGAAAGAAGAAATAGCATTACAGTAATAGTAGTAGACTTTAATACCTGACTTTCAACAATAGGTAGATGATACAGGCAGAAAATCAATGAGAAAACAGCAGACTTGAACGTTACAGACCAAATGGACCTAACAGACATGTATAGAACATTCCATCTAACAAATCTAACAGTAGCAGAATACACTTTTTTTTTTTTTTTTTTTTTGAGACAGGGTCTCACTCTGTCACCCAGGCTGAAGTGAAGTAGCAGATCTTGGCTCACTGCAGCCTTGACCTCCTGGGCTCAAGCAATCTTCCCACTGCAATCTCCGGAGCAGCTGGGACTACAGGCACATGTCACCATGCCCAGCTAATTTTTTTATTTTTATTTTTTTGTAGAGATGGGGTTTCACCATAGTTCCCAAGCTGGTCTCCAACTCCCAAGCTCAAGCAATCTGCCCTCCTTGTCCTCCCAAAGTGGTGGGATTACAGGCATTACAGGCATGAGCCACTGCTACTGGCCTAGAATACACATTCTTTTTAAGTGCACGTAGAACATTTTCCCGTAGAGATCATATGCTTGGCTTCAAAACAAATGTTAACAAATTTAAGAAAATTGAAATAATATCAAGTATCTTTTCTGCCCACAGTGCACAATGGTATGGAACTAGAAATTAATATCAGAAGGAAACTTGAAAAATTCACAAATACGTGGAAATTAAACAGCACACTCATGAACAACCAATGGATCAAAGAAGAAATCAAAAGGAAGCAAGAAAAAGAAGAAAGCAAGAAATATCTTGAGACAAATAAATGGAAACACAACATGCCAAAATTTATGGAATTCAGCAAAAGCAGTTCTAAGATGGAAGTTTATGGTGATAAAGGCTTACATTAAGAAAAAAATGGTTTCAAATAAATAATCTAACTTGACAACTCAAGGACGTAGAAAAAGAAGAATGAACTAAGCCCAAAGTGAACAGAAGGAAGAAGATAACAAAGACCAGAACAGACAGAACAGAATAGAGAGCTCAGAAATAAATCTACATATTTATGGTCAGTTAATCTTTGACAAAGGTGCCAAGAACTCACAATAGGGAAAGGATAGTCTCTTCAATAAATGGTGCTGGGAAAATTGTGTATCCACATGCAGAAGAGTAAAACTGAATCCTTATCTCACACCATATACAAAAATCAACTCAAAATGGATTAAAGACTAAACATAAGACCTGAAACTGTAAAACTACCAGACAAAAACCTGCAGGAAAATCTTCTTGACATTGGTCTGGGCAATGATTTTTTTGGCCATAGCCCCCAAAATTCAGGCAACAGAAAAAAAAAATAGACAAATGTGATTGCATCAAACTAAAAAGCTTCTCCACAGCAAGGGAAACCATCAACAGAATGAAGAGACAACCTATGGAATGGGAAAAAGTATTTGCAGAGGATACATCTGGTGAAGGGTCAACATCTGAAATATATAAGGAATTCAAACAATTTGATAGCAAAAAAAAAAACAAATAACCCAATTTTTAAGTGGGCAAACGATCTGAATAGGTATTTCTCAAAAGAAGACATACAAATAGGAAACAAATATGTGGAGAAATGCTCAGCATCACCAATCATCAAGGAAATGCAAATTAAAACCACAATGAGATATCTATACTTCACGCCTGTTAGAATGGCTGTTATCAAAAAGACAAAAGATACCAAATGTTGGTAAGGATGTGGAAAAAAAGAAAACCCTTGTACACCTTTGGCAGGAGTATAAATTGGTACCGCCGCTACAGAAAATAGTATGAAGTTTCCTTAACACATTGAAAATAACGCTACTATATAATCCAGCAATTCCACTTAGGGATATATACCCAAAGAAAGCTAAATTAGTATCGCAAGGAGATATGTACACTCCCATGTTCATTGCAGCATTATTCACAATAGATAAGATATGCAATTAACTCAAGTGTTTACCAATTAATAAATAAAGTGTGTGCATGTATGTGTGTAGTGAAATCTTATCCACCTTAAAAAAAGAAGGAAATCCTGTTATTTGCAACAATGTGGATGAACCCGGAAGACATTATGCTAAGTGAAATAAGCCAGGCACAAAAAGACAAATACTGCATGATTCACTTGTATATGAAATCTAGGCCAGGCGTGGTGGCTCATGCCTGTAATCCCAGCACTTTGGGAGGCCAAGGCAGGCGGATCACAAGGTCAGGAGTTTGAGACCAGCCTAGCCAATATGGTGAAACCCCGTTTCTACTAAAAATACAAAAATTAGCCAGGCATGGTGATGTGTGCCTGTAATCCCAGCCACTTGGGAGGCTGAGGCAGGAGAATCGCTGAACCCAGGGAGGCGGAGGTTGCGGTGAGCCAAAATCATACCACTGCACTCCAGCCTGGGTGACAGAGCAAGACTCCCTCTTAAAAAAAAAAAGAAAAAAAAGAAAAGAAAAGAAACCTAAAACAGTCAAATTCACAGAAGCAGAGAGTAGAATGGTAATTGTCACAGTCTGAAAGGTGAAGAAAGTGGGGCGATCTTGGTTAAAGAGTACAACACTTCAGTTATGCAGGATGAGTAAGTTCTGGAGATCTAATACGAAGTATGGTGACTATAGTTGTATTACTATATAGTTGTATTGCTATAGTTGTAATACTATATTGTACACTTAAGATTGCTAAGAGTGTACATATTAAATGTTTTCAGCACACATACAAAAAGCTATGTAAACTGATGGATATGTTACTTAGGTAATCATTTCAAAATGTGCATGTATATTGAAATGTCATTTTGCACATCTTAAATATATACGGTTTTTGTTTGTCAATTATACCTTAACAAAGCTGGCAAAAAAGACCTCATTCAAAGACCTCATTCATAAAGCTTAAAAATTCAACTTATTGGTCTGGCGCGGTGACTCATAACTGTAATCCCAGCACTTTGAGAGGCAGAGGCGGGCAGATCACTCGAGGACAGGAGTTTGAAACCAGCCTGGCCAACATGGCAAAACCGTATCTCTACTAAAAAACACAAAAATTAGGCAGGTGTGGTGGCACACCTGGAATCCCAGCTACTCAGGAGGCTGAGGCAGAGAATCGCTTGAACCTGAGAGGCGAAGCCTGCAGTGAGCCAAGATCACACCACTGCACTCCAGCCTGGGTGACAGAGTGAGACTCCATCTCAAAAAAAAAAAAAAAAATTCAACTTATTACACTTTAATTTTAGTGTATTTAGTAAGTTCAACCTAAGAAAAATGACAAAATGAGAAATAAAAGCTAACCATTTCATTTTCTCTAGACCTTTTCCCCCAAAGGAAGCCACGGCTTCTCATGTTTCCTGCCAAAGAAACAAAAAAGCTCTATGCATGTATTATAAACAGCCATTGAGATGCAAAGACAATGAATGTAAGCCCTGATTTAGGTGTTAGGATCTTCCACAGTCCGTGACATCAGACTGTGTTGACCACTTGGTGCAAACAAGTGGCACCTTAGTGGTACAGGCGACTGTTTCCTAAGTTGTGCCTCTGTCTTTCTGACCGAGAAGGCACTAGAACCACGATGGCATCATTTTATATGCTGTTCCAACTTCTTGAATCATGATGATGAGGCTCCATGCCGGACTCAGAGCAGAGCTCAACTGATTAGCGATGTCTCCTGTGGGTACAAGAGTGGTATAATATTCTTGACGCTATACCAGAGCTTATTTCCTGAAATTTTTTTTTTTTTTGAGATGGGATCTCACTCTGTCACCCAGGCTGGAGTGCAGTGGCACGATCTCGGCTCACTGCAGCCTCCACCTCCTGGGTTCAAACAATTTTCCTGTCTCAGCCTCCCGAGTAGCTGGGACTATAGGCACAGGCCACCATGCCCGGCAATTTTTTTTTTTTTTTTTTTTTTTTTTTTTTGGTAATTTTAGTAGAGATGGGGTTTCACCATATTGGTCAGGCTGGTCTCGAACTCCTTACTTCAGGTGATACACCCCCCCTCTTTGGCCTCCCAAAATACTGGGATTACAGGTATGAGCCACCGTGCCCAGCCTATTTCCTGAAATAAACAAGGAAATTGTTTGATTCCTGATCTGCTTTGGGATCTTTGTGATACACCTAAAATGCCTCTGTGATTCATTATCCTTGTAATCATCAAATAAGACTTGACTCAGTTGCAAGTGAGAGAAATGCTACTCCAAGAGACACAGGAAATAAGACAAGTTTTGGTTCACATAGAATGTCTGCATCCATGGTCTCTGATAGTTTCATTAGGAATTACCTTCATCCTCAGCTCTGATAGACTTGGGGCTTTATTTTATAGCAGTATCATCTTTGTTGTAGTACGATTATTCTCAGAGGTTGTACGCTTAGGTCCTGCTTGCTTAGCAACCAGCAAGAGAGATGTCTTTTATTCCAATTATAGCAGCAAATAGCTTAGAGCAGACATATTGGATATCTTGGGTCATGTAACTTGCTGGAACAATCACTACATCCAGGCAGATGAACCACACATTATGTCCCCATCTGAGACATAGATTCTTTCTGACACTAGGAAGTGAAATTTGCTCTATGTGAACAACACCATTTAGGACAAGGGTGACTATCCAAAGAATAATCAGGATGTGGCTAGCAGAAGAAAGAAGAATGTAAACACGGAAGCCAAAATGGGACATATATACCCCAAGGTGGTCCTACTCAACGGGTGAGAAGAGAGCAGTAGTAGAACATGTTAGTCAGCCTGATCTGCATAGATGCATCATTGATTGGCTTATCAACCCTAGGAGCAAAAAGTCAGCACAATGGGAACGCAGTGGAACTGGCACCATGAAGTGTTTTGAAAAGAAATCAATTCTTTTGTTTTAAAAGAGGAAGTTGCTGCCATTCAAGTGCCCAGAAATAGAATACATTTTTCTCTGAGCATATACTATATTTATTAAAGCTAATTATAGATAGAAAGAAAGCAAAGACACCCAAACCTCAACCTTGTATAGGAAAGAAGATATGTAGTTTGATTTAAAAACATATAATAAATAATTATTTTCAAGTTAAAATACATAATGACAACAGGCATTTATTCAAGGTAAATAAATTCATTCAGAGTTATTTGAGAGTAAAGAAGGTTTCGGACTAATCCAGATGTTTACTTCTATGTTGCTTTCTCTTTGCTCCAGCTGTAAAATGTTAAATTACAAATGGATCAAGGGTTAAAGAGTCCTCAGGTCAATCTTAAGTCTAAACTTTTGCCACAGTGTTTATAAAGGTTGGCAAAACCAAGAGAAGATAATCATCCCCACTACTGTAACCTCCACTCTCACCTGAAAACCATGGCAAATCTCTTGCCTGGCATCATGTTTTGTGTGTTGATACAATAGATTGGAAAAAGTGAGCAGCTAACATCAGAAAAGTTTAGATGACAGGTTTTATGTAATGAATTATTGGGACCAGACTTTTTTTTTTAATAAATTAGTTGACTTTAAGAAAAAAGTTGCTCTTTTTAAAGGCTTATGCTGATAGAAAGATGCCTTTATATATGAAGAAGACAACCTTCTTAGTTCTCAAGGTCAAGATAGCTCCTTATCCAATTGTAGTATCCCACAAGTGATCATGGAATAATGATACAGAAATAAAATCTTGAGGACTCAACCAGGCCATTCTCCAAAATTCAGAATCGGCCTCATTTTAATAATCACTGATGATTAAGGAACATATTTTGTTTTAAAAGAACACTTAAGTAAAGAGGTAGTTCATAATTTCCTTAAGTATTCCATCCCAGTATTTAGCAATCTTTTTTCTTAGAGAAGAAAAACTATTTGATATTTATGTCTCTGTTAACCCTTTACCTCAAAGCATTTATTCAGCCTTCATATATAATTTTCAGGGATGCCTATAGTGGAAAAGAAGATATTTTATTCCATAAATATTTGTGCAAAACAAGATGTTCAGTACTATTTTAACAATAATTTCAGTCATCTAATCCTTTTCTGCCTTCCACTACTTCATTTTCTGTATTGAATTTCAACTTATAGCAACCCAATCTCTCAAGGCATATATGCTGAGGGAATGTTTTCAGCTACGCTATTTGCTTCTTTAGAAGATAACTTCAGTGTAAGGGTAATGAAAGTACAGAGAGTTCTTGGAATCCTTTCTAAAATGTCCTTTGTTTAGTCAATATTTACAAATCACCTTCTTTGTTTTTGTTCTGTAAATAGAACAATAGAGAGAGACAGTGAAACGATAAGAGTGGTAGATGGTGCGTGGGTATGAAATTTAGCTACAGCCTTGTGAAATAAATTGGATACTAATTTAACTTGCATTTTAACCTCAAGCTGGTCATAATAGAATGGAATATGTCTTTCCTTGTAACTACATGGAACCAAACGGCTTTTTATAATTAGCAAATACCACATAGGTGTCATAGGATCTGCTTACGTTTTTCAGTTTGCATCTTTTGCTTCTCAAACTCACTGTTAATGGAGGACTACACGACATTCACATAGACTGAGAATTTTGCCACTGTCATTCATAATGTGGGCTCTATGGAGAAGCAGACACACTGTGCTAGATATAGATACAGAGCAAAGATGAATTAGTAGCCCAGAGACTGGAAAGAAGAATCAAGAAAGAGAATTTGCTTAGATTCATTGACGTGCTGAGAGAAACATCAATTCTCTTCTAGATACTACTAAGAATGCAGCATGGCATAGAAGAAAGCCACATAATTCAATCAGCAAATGACATTTTGGCTCAAATTCTTTTTGTTTCTATGTCTTTTTTAGGGACAGGGCTGGAGTTCAGTGGTGTGATCACAGTTCACTGCAGCCTGGAACTCCTGGTCTCAAGCAATCCTCTCGTCTCAATCCCCCAGGTAGATGGGGCTACAGGCACATGCCACCACACCTAGCTATTATTAAATGCTTTTGTAGAGACAACGGTCTCACCATTTTGCCTAGGCTGATTTTGAACTCCAATCCAGGGCCTCCAACCCTGGGATTACAGGCATGAGCTGCTGTACCTGGCCATGTTCCCTTGCCTTTTACAGCTTCTAGAGGCTGCTTGCATTTTTGCTGTGGCCACTTCCTCTGGCTTCAAAGCCAGCCATCTTCCTTCATTTTCACATTGCACTATAACTTAGCCAGGAAATACTCTCTCCATTTAAGGACTAATGTGATTAGACTGGGCCCACCCAAATAATCCAGGACAATCTCCTTGTCTCAAAGTTTGAACATCAATCACATCTGCAAAGTCCTTTTTGCCAGGTAAGCTAACATATTCACAGGTTTTGGAGAGTAGAGTGTGACTATCTTTGGGGGCCATCATTCTCCCTACCATCCTATCTTAGCTTCGATTTCCTAGTCTGTGAAACTTTGTAGGCTGCTGTAAGAATCACACATGCCACAGAAAGAGAGCCTAAAACCATGCCTGGTACATAGGTATCAGTAAGTGGTTATGAAGATGTAGATAATGATAAAGATAATGAAAAATATATGGATAGACTATTGTCAAATAGGGAGGGGGATTGAGTGAGAAAAACCCAAAATTATGGAAATAAGAATGAAAATGTTTGGAAGGGGCCAGGCGCAGCGGCTCACACCTGTAATCCCAGCACTTTGGGAGGCCAAGACAGGCGGATCACCTGAGGCCGAGAGTTTGAGAATAGTCTGATGTACATGAAGAAACCCTGTCTCTACTAAAAATACAAAATTAGCTGGGCATGGAGGCACATGCCTGTAATCCCAGGTACTCGGGAGGCTGAGGCAGGAGAATTGCTTGAACCTGGGAGGCAGAGGTTGTGGTGAGGCGAGATTGTGCCATTGCACTCCAGCCTAGGCAACAAGAGCGAAACTCCATCTCAAAAAAAAAAAAAAGGCCAGGCACTGTGACTCACGCCTGTAACCCCAGCACTTTGGGAGGTCATGGCGGGCGGATCACTTGAGGTCAGAAGTTGGAGACCAGCCTGGCCAACATAGTGAAACCATGTCTCTACTAAAAATACAAAAATCAGCTGGGCGTGGTGGTGCATGCCTGTAATCCCAGCTACTGAAGAGACTGAGGCAGGAGAATCACTTGAACCCGGGAGGCGGGGGTTGCAGTGAGCTGAGATTGTACCACTGCATTACGGCTTGGATGACTTGAGACAGGTAGGCAAAAGAAAAGAAAAAAAAAAATTTTGGTGTAAGAATGCCCATATTTTAATCCTTAGCTGAAAAAGCATACATAATTGATTGTTCTAAGAAGTAAATTACTTTTTTCACTGAAGGTGATTTAGAAAAGGCAAAGGATGGCAAGGGAAAGAAGAAATGAATAATTTTCAAATAATCACTAAGAAAATAAAGTATTACCTTTCTTCTGTTATTTCACCTTATATTAAAGTATATTTGTTCAGTAAATTTTGATTATTTTAAATTTCAAGTATTCCAATTTTCTCTCTGCCCAGTATGTCTTATTTGAGTCTAAGTTCCATACCAAAGCATTTTAGGGAATTTTTAAAAGCTAAACTGCTCACATAATTTAAACTGCTCACCACAATTTAAGTGTTACAACAACAGTCTTCAGCATGGAAACTAAGTCCCCAAGAGGTATGCAAATGCAACCTTATTACTTCCTGGTATTGACATCAACATGAAAGTGAAGTCACAGCCAGGCGCGGTGACTCACGCCTATAATCCCAACACTTTGGGAAGCCAAGTGGGAGGATAACTTGAGACCAGGAGTTCAAGACCATCCTGGCCAACATGGTGAAACCACGTCTTTACTAAAAGTACAAAAAATAGCCAGGCATGGTGGCACATGCCTGTAATCCCAGCTACTTGGGAGGCTGAGACACAAGAATTGCTTGAAGCTGGGAGGCAGAGGTTGCAGTGAGCCAAGCTCAAGCCACTGCACTCCAGCATGGGCGACAGTGCGAGACTCTGTCTCAAAAAAAAAAAAAAAAGGCCGGGCGTGGTGACTCACGCCTGTAATCCCAGCATTATGGGAGGTCAAGGCGGGTGGATCACCTGAGGTCAAGCGTTTGAGACCAGCCTGGCCCACATGGTGAAACCTTGTCTCTACTAAAAATACAAAAATTAGCAGGGCGTGGTGGTGTGCGCCTGTAATCCCAGCTATTCGGGAGGCTGAGGCAGGAGAATTGCTTGAACTTGGGAGGCAGAGGTTGTAGTGAGCCAAGATTGTGTCATTGCACTCCAGCCTGGGCGACAGGATGAGATTCACGAAAAAAAACTGGTTGAACCATGATAACTTTAGTCAAACTAATTGTTTGTGACTGTCATTAGGTAAAATTAATGAACTTGACTGGCTTAAAACCATAATATTTGTTTGCTTTTATTTTTTAAACCAAATTTGGTGGAATTTGAATTTAGGTGGTTGTAGGAAAAAAGTCAAATGCAATTTGTATGTTTCAATATCAGCTTCATGTGTGCAGAATACTGCAGACTTCCTCGATACAGAGAGCAAGAGTGCAGTAAGGTCGACCAGGCACGGTGGCTCACGCCTGTAATCCCAGCACTTTGGGAGGCCAAGGCAAGCGGATCACCTGACGTCAGGAGTTTGAGACCAGCCTGGTCAACATGGCAAAACCCCGTCTCTGCTAAAAATATAAAACAAATTAGCCAGGTGTGATGGTGTGCACCTGTAATCTCAGCTACTCTGGAGACTGAGGCAGGAGAATCACTTGAACCCAGTAAGCAGAGGTTGCAGTGAGCCAAGCTCGAGCCACTGCACTCCAGCCTGGGCAACAGAGCAATACTCTATCTCAAAAAACAAAAGAAAGAAAAAAGAGTGTACTAAGATCTACAGCTAGGAGGTGCTGGCTCCAAGGATGTCACCTGGTGACTCAAACATCCACCTGCCACAGCACTGACATGTGGAAAGCAAGACATGCATTCTCTGAATGCTGCTAAGAGGGCTTCCCTCAACCTCTGGGAACTAATTTATTTGTGATTTCTGAAAATACATCAATCAAAAGAACATCAAAACTTGGGGGAAAAAAACAACAAACTCCCTTCAAGGGCATACTTAAAAACAGACTGAGTTGCTGGGCGCAGTGGCTCACGCCTGTAATCCCAGCACTTTGGGAGGCTGAGGTGGCTGATCACCTGAGGTTGGAAGTTCGAGACCAGCCTGACCAACATGGAGAAACCCCATCTGTACTAAAAATACAAAATTAGCCGGGTGTGGTGGTGCATGCCTGTTATCCCAGCTACTCAGGAGGCTGAGGCAGGAGAATCGCTTGAACCGGGAGGTAGAGGTTGTGGTGAGCTGAGGTCACGCCATTGCACTCCAGCCTGGGCAACAAGAGTGAAACTCCATCTCAAAAAATAAAATAAAATAAACAAACAAAAAACAAAACAACAACAAAAAAAAAACAGACTGAGTTAAAGAAAACCACCTCCTGTTATTGTAACCAAAGTTTTGTAGCCAAAATGGAATCTTTTTATGACTATACAAATTGTGCTGTCTGGGAAGACTGAACATTTTCTTGGTATTTAAAAAATATTGTATAAATAGGCTAAAATGTCCCCAGTGTCCATAAAAAGGGAAGCAAGTCTTATTAAAAGTTTTAAGAAATGTATGATGGCTAGCTACACAACAGTGTCATATGGAAGATCTACAATTTTGAGAAATTTATGTCTGTTAACAGACCCAGTATATTTAGCCCAGTTCAATTTATTAGAATATCAATTCATTCTTTAAACAATATCAATTCCAGAAGTAAAACAGTTGAGGGAGTATACTGTCTCTACAAGTCAAACAATAATACAGTTTAAATAACAAAACCAACCATGTGACAATCCAGTTATTTCAATTACTTAAACATCTGAATCATACAAACCACAGAGTAGCCTGAACGATGTCATGGTACCTAGCATCCAGCTGGCTTTGAAACCTCTACCTAAATGAAACTGCTTCTCCTGATATTGACTTAAATAGTGAATCTGTATATTTTGACAAAAACGAACCAATGATACTAGGTAACTGTGAGTGCAACTGATGGGCATATGTTAGTTGTAAAAACTGATTTTTTTAATTGACAAAACCTGGATTAGTTAAAAGACAGAGTCAGCACAATGTCACTGTTACTCACAGACACACACAGCTGTAATGGAATAAATTAATAAATTTATATTAATTACTCTTGAGAGAATAATGGGTGCTTGACTAATATTTTTATACTCTTTAATTCATTAAATTATACAATTAATAAATATTTGTCAAGCACCCATCATGCTCTCAAAGTGTTGTCCTTGCCCAAATGGAGCCTACATCTTCTTTCATAAGAATAATATAAGATAATTTGAAGATAACAACGTAAGATAATGCTCAATAAATGATTTATACAAGAGGTGGAGCAACAATTCAGAGAATGCTGATATAAGTGTCACCTGATGTCTTCAGGGAAGTCCAGAGATGAGGTAAAAATCTGAAGGTGAGGTAGAGTTCCCACAAGAGGAATAAGAAAGGCATTCGAATCAGGAATGGAGGCGGGAAATACAGGTGAGCATGGTGAGTAAGCAAAGAGATACTGAAGAAGCACAGCCTTTATTTGGAAGATTAAGAGAAATGTGTCAGGGACAGGCTTTCTACAGGAAATTTAAGCCAGGGTGCGGGTTTCATGACTGTAATCCCAGCACTTTGGGAGGTAGAAGAGGAAGGATCACTCAAGGCCAGGAATTCAGGGCCAGCCTGGGCAATATAGCAAGACTCCATCTCCATAACAAGTTTTAAAATAAAAATAAAAAAGACATTTCAAAAAGAAAATGCAGCCGGGCACGGTGGCTCATGCTTGTAATCCCAGCACCTTGGGAGGCCGAGGCGGGCGGATCACGAGGTCAGAAGATCGAGACCATGGTGAAACCCCGTCTCTACTAAAAATACAAAAAAAAATTAGCCGGGCGTGGTGGCGGGCGCCTGTAGTCCCAGCTACTCGGAGAGGCTGAGGCAGGAGAATGGCGTGAACCTGGGAGGCGGAGCTTGCAGTGAGCCGAGACTGCGCCACTGCACTCCAGCCTGGGCGACACAGCCAGACTCCGTCTCAAGAAAAAAAAAAAGAAAATGCAGAATATATTTAGAATAGTAGTAGTCTTTTGTTTGTTTGTTTGTTTTAAGACAGGGTCTCACTCTATTACCTAGGACGGAGTGCAGAGGTATGAACACGGCTCACTGCAACCTCCATCTCCTGGGCTCAAGAGATCCTCCCACCTCAGCCTCCCAAATAGCTGGGACCACAGGCACACACTGCCACATCTGGCTGATTTTTTTGTATTTTTTGTAGAGACAGGGTTTCACCATGTTGGCCAGGCTGGCCTCGAACTCCTGGCCTCAAGTGATCTGCCCGTCTAAGCCTCCCAAAGTGCTGGAATTACACACAGACTGGGAGCCACTGTGCCTGGCTTAGCTGCCATTTCTGAGTTCTTAGTGTGTATTGGTCATTTTTTATATCACTCTTCTCAATTGCCCTGTGAGATAGGCATTATTACCCCTCTTTTGCAGATAAGGAGACTGAGGGTCAAAGAAATTAAATAACTTGCCCAAATTCACACAGCTTATTCTGGTAGAACTGAAATTCAAATCAAGTTTTCAGTGACTCCAAAGTCCAAGCTCTTTCCATTTGGGGCACCTACCTCCCAGGTTCTAAAAGCAAGGGGAAGGCGGGCAGGTGTGGTGGCATACGTCTATAGTCTCAGCTACTTGGGAGGCTAAGGGCTGAGGCGAGAGTATCACTTGCACCCAGAAGTTTGAGACTGTGCTGAGCTATGATCGTACCACTGCACTCCAGCCTAGATGACAGAATGAGTTTGTAAATAAATAAATAAATACAAATAAAAGCAGGGCAAAGGCATTATTTGGCTTCTTGGTTGCTATGTTTATCCAGTGACTGGCCTGCAGCAAAGTTTTAAATGGAAAGGACCTAGAAGGAATAAGACTCCTCAGAAGGACACAGGTCAATAAAAGTTATGATTAAAGTGGCTGCAGAAGTCACCTGGAAGAGGAAAATTCAAGAGCTAACACAAACAGTCATTAAATTTTGTTAACCATAATTCTATAATTTCTAAGTCTAAAAACTGGCTCGCAAGATATATAGTACATAATTTGCCCCCAGGAATCATAGCAGTAAGTATATTTCATTTAAAAATAATTATACAACATGACAATTGGACGTAGAGAGATAATACTCAGCATGGAAAAGAGGACAAAAGAAAATCAATTCGGAGAAGATCTGAGTAACCTATAAACGAAACTGGAAGTCACTACGGTAGGGAAAAAAATTGCTGCTGGATGATCTAAATAAGTATTAAATAAAGACTCTGAGGCGGGGGGATCACTTGAGGCCAGGAGTTCAAGACCAGCCTGGGCAACCTATTTAGACCGCATCCCTAAAATAAAATAAAAATAAAGACTGATGTCTATAAGTAATTAAAAAGACCATCTGAGAAGCTCAATCAGTTGGTTGGTTAGGCAAACCCAGCTTACAAATCCTTGAGGTCCATCTGCTCAGTTTTAGCTGCCAACACACTCTTTCCAGGCCTCTCTATCCTATTCTACCCAGTAGAACACAGAAGACTTTGCTGCTGTTGAGGAACTTCTTGTCTTGCAGAGCCTGTTAGCACCTCCTTGCCCCATGACTCCCAAGCCCACTGAGAGTGTTTCCTACAAGTAGAAGAATGCCTTCATTCAACTGACTTTTATGAGCACCTTCTATGTTTTCACTACTGTGCTAGTGTCCTGACAGGGTGTATAATTTGTAAGGCCCAGTGCAAATGAAAATGCAGAATCCCTTGTCCAAAAATTATTAAGAATTTCAAAATGGCTACAACAGAGCATTCAACCAAATACAGGGCCCTTGCAAGTGTAGGGTTCTGTGTGACTGCACAGGCTCTATATCTAACTATGAAGCCAGCCTTGCAGAGGCTCTGTCCTCCAAGATCTCCCAGTCTACTTTTTGCTAGTATGTGTGGTCTCATAGACCCTCATCCCAGGGTCCTTCTTGCACTGTACTTACAGCTGCAGCCATGATCCTTGCCTGGATTTGTGGCTAGCCTTAGATTCCACCCCTTGAGATCTTTGAGATTCCTATGCTTCTCTTTGTCAACACTGCCAATACTCCATTTCCAAACATCATCATTTCTTCCTAGATAACTATAACAGCCTTCTCTTTAGTCTCACCCTCTAATCCATTATCTATATTACCTGTAAAGAGAATCTTTAAAGAGCCAAATCTGATAGTGTCACTTCCCTGCTTAAATTCCTACAAAGGCTTGCCATTGGCTGTCCAATGAAATCCAGTCCAATGAAATGCGATACTGCTTTCGATACTGCTTTCAAGATCATGTGTGACCTGGCCCAGGTGACTCCTACAGGAATAATTCTTACCCCACCCACCCCCACACCCCTGCATGAACCAGCCTCACTGTTCACTTTTCATGACACCTGGCAATCTTTTCTCTCCATTTTCTGCTTAGACATTTTCTCCTCTAGAAGGCCTATTTTGACACTCTCTCTTATCCTAGTCTCCATAAGAGGACCCTATTATGTGTCCTCATTGTCCTTGTCACGAAGGGTATTTTTTTGTCTATTTATCTGCATCACACGTTTACAATAAAACAACAAAGACAGAAAGCATGTCTCAGTCACCTTTGGCCATGAATATGTAGCCGACTCCTGATTCATGAGGCACTCAAATACTGTTAAATAAAGGAAGACTCATACATCAAAAGGAGTTACTGATATTTTCACAGGTGCTTGCGTTTATATAAAGTCTTCCTAACCCATTGTGAGCTCCTTAGGGCCCAAGGTTGAACTTGGATATTCCTCCCAAATCCTGACTCTGTGCCTGGCATATAGACAACAGTTGCCTCCTAAGAATTCCAGAATGAGCTGGGCGTGGTGACTCATGCCTGTAATCCCAGCACTTTGGGAGGCCTCCACTTAACATACAACCACATTTCTTAAAATCTTGTGAAAATGTCATTCACTAGAAAGGAAAAAGGAAAAGAGGAAAAAAAAAAAAACAGTAAGTTTAGTGAGCTCACATGTCCCCAAACAACTTCACTTATGAGCCATTGTGCCATCTGATCTCAGTTTCAACTCCAGGCCTTGTTGGCCTGCCTACAACAGAGCCACCAGCAATGTCAGTTCAGGTGGTATCTGTCAAATCAGCAATTCATGTGTATGTTCTTAACCTACTAGTTTGAATATTTCTCTCATGACCGGATTACATCCTCTAAAACATTTTTCTTCTAAACTGTTGACTTTCCAAAGAAACTTGCAGTTTCAAAGAAACTTCCAAATACTAAACTCCTTTGGAAAAATCACTTAACAGTATAGAGTTTGTTCATTCATTTGTTTAAGAACTACTGACTAGGTATGTGTTATGTGAGCAGCCCTGTGATAGCAGATAAGAAAAAAGTAATGAACAAGACAGATGCTTTCTTTACTAGGAGAATCAAAACTGTAAATAAGGGCTCCAAAAAAAAAAAAAAAATGACTGGGCACGGTGGCTCACACCTGTAATCCCAACACTTTGGGAGGCTAAGGCGGGCAGATCACGAGGTCAAGAGATCAAAACCAGCCTGGCCAACATGGAGAAACCCCGTCTCTACTAAAAATACAAAAATTAGCTGGGCGTGGTGGCATGCGCCTGTAGTCACAGCTACTCTGGAGGCTGAGGCAGGAGAATCGCTTGAACCCAGGAGGCGGAGGTTGCACTGAGCTGAGATTATGCCCCTGCATTCCAGCCTGGTGACAGCCTAATTCCTTCAACACAGATTTCTGTGGGCCTTGCAAGACTCTGTCTCAAAAAAAATAAAAATAAAAATAAATAAATAAAAACTAAATAAACATTATTACCATAGTTTTCAACAGCCAAGCTCCAACTTTCACAAGAAATAAAGAGGTGGTTTTCATAACAGACTTTTACCACTGAAACAATGTGGTTATGAAGGAAGAAAACGTAGCAACTGAAGTTGAAGGCATGTCAGTTGTTGGAATGTCCTAACCGAAGATTATGAAAGAATACATAGCAGCTTGTAAATGGCAATAGCTATATCCAGAGTCATTGCAAAATGTCTGGGTAAAGAGAGTTTTATGTTAGTTTTCCAAATACTTTCATATATTTCCTCCTAATTTAATTCTTACAGCCACCCTGAGAGATACGTATGGCAAACATTATAATACCCATTTAGAGTTTGGGAAACTACAGGGGTTAATGACTTGCTTTTTTTCACTTTATAAATTGCTGGCAGAAAAAGAATTAAGAATCTGCAGCTCTATCCCCTTGCTCTGGACTTTAGATCAACAGAGAAACTAATTAGGTGACCTGTGCAGGGCTTGGTTTAAGAATACAACACAGTTTTCTCTTGTGCCATGACCCTGGCTCATATGCCTTTTACAAAACTGTGGAAAATGCAGCTAGGCAAATGCCACTAGCGTGTTTATCCACGATCAATGATCTCTTCCAATTATTTGTTTTTTTTGTTTGTGTTTAATAATTCTAATTACTGCTGTTAGAGAATATGGTTTTATTCCGGATGTAGTTTTATAAATTTATTGAAGAACATCTGTGATCTCTTTGGGAGTATTTATTATTCCCAACGTTATGCATGATTCTTTTATTATGAATGCTTGTCTAGGTTTCCATGTCATTAAAGAAGTTTAAAGACCTCTCTGTTCACTGACCTGGCTACAAACAAGAATTCCCAAATATATATGATAGAGCAGATTTTTTTACTTCCCTCAGAAGCAGAGCATGCTGCCAACATGGGCCACAATTTACAATTTTTCATTCTGGAATTTTTTTTTTTTTTTTTTAGATGGAGTCTCACACTTTTGCCAGCCTGGAGTGCAATGGTGCAACCTCGGCTCACTGCAACCTCTGCCTCCCAGGTTCACGCGATTCTCCTGCCTTAGCCTCCTGAGTAGCTGGGATTACAGGTGCACACCACCACACTTGGCTAATTTTTAATAGAGATAGGGTTTCACTATGTTGGCCAGACTGGTCTCGAACTCCTGACCTCGGGATCTGCCTGCCTCGGCCTCCCAAAGTGCTGGGATTACAGGCATGAGTCATCACACCCAGCTTATTCTGGAATTCTTAGGAGGCAACTGTTGTCTATATGCCAGGCACAGAGTCAGGATTTGGGAGGAATATCCAAGTTCAACCTTGGGCCCTAAGGAGCTCACAGATGGGTTAGGAAGCCTTTATATAAACACAAGCACCTGTGAAAATATCAGTAACTTCTTCAACACAGATTTTTGTGGGCCTACTGTGGACCTGCTCATTGCTAGATGCTGAGGATTAAAAAGATTATTGAGACTATCCCTGCACTCTGGAAGGAAAAAAATCTAAAACCTTTACAACTGGATTTGCAAGCAGTTCTGCTTTTGTGCATTATCTCATTTAGTCCTCATCATCATTATGAAGTGTCATCATCTTATTTTATGAATATGAAACCTGAGGTTCAAAGAGGATAACTCAGTTTCCCAAGATCACAAAATGAGAGGCTGAATCAAGACTCCAGCACAGGTGTTTAGACTCATAGTCTAAGATTCTCTCCACAACTGGGTTAAAGCAGTTTATTCTAATAACTACGTCAAATATTTTTTATGTAAGTAAATTATTTCAGATAAAAACAATGTTGACTTGGAAGAGCCAACTTAGAAGAGTCTATCATGCTAGAAAGACAATAAAAAGCAGACAGATTTTCAGTACTCAAACATACGAAACTAGAGAAGAGTGGGAAGAAAGTCAAGGTGCAAAAATAGCCAAAACAACCATTTGTTTAAGGAAAAGGTGTGAGGAACACATTTTAAAAATATTTTTCCCTTGATTCACTATCATGCCTTCTGTAGGACTCAATGAAAAAGAATAAATTAAAAGAACTCTGCTGAATTTTGATCATTAACTGTTCCCATTTTATTGTTTCTCTCATATAAGACCCTTCCTATAAAGACCCCAGTTAATAGTCTGGTAAGTGCCTCTAAAAATACAAGCAAGAAACAAGCAAGCAAACATTTGTTTCTCAAGAATTGAGATCATTTCTGAGTTATCAATATCCACTTCCTCTTTCTACATGTAGTCCTCAGTATTTCCTACAGTTAAAAAGATGAGTGACTAATGAAAAAGCAGTAAGATATTTCTGCTTTATGCACGTGTATAGACAGTGCAGTTACTGTTTATTATCAGTTTTATTTTGCCCTTTTCAGCATGCACCTAGCTGAGTACTAAAGTAAGTCAAGACTTAAGCACCTCAATGAAGTGCTCTCAATTAGGTTGAAGCAAATTGAATTTATTTCCAAGAAAGGAGTTATATGCCATTAAATAAAATCAGTAACAACTGAATTTTACATTATCATTGATATAATGCTATTTTATACAAGTATTGCTATTTATTTACATATCCAAATTACTCAACCGTATTCTCAACATGTGTTCAGTGTGCTTTGATTAAATACTCATGACTAAGTGTCTGTGGTCATTCCTGCACATGAAGGGAATGTGAGTATTGCAAACTTTGTGGTTTCTTCACAACAGACAAACTAGAGTTTCTCACTGCATCAGAAAAAGTGGACACAAGGCCTCTAAGGAAAGTGCAGGTGTATCCCGAGGCAATGTTTTCTCTAGAGCCCCATAGTTGCCATTTTTCTGACCTCAATTAGAACCAGGAATTGGATCAGAGAATGAGATCAGCAGCACCCAATCAGAACCAATTCTTCTCTTAGTGGTTATTAACAAATGCAAATTCTAAACTCGTTGACACTTTTTGTCTTAAACATTAACAATGCAGCACACCAACATGGCACATGTATACATATGTAACAAACCTGCACGTTGTGCACATGTATCCTAAAACTTAAAGTATAATAATAATAAAATGAAAAAAAAAAAACGTTAACAATGCTTCATCTGATTTTTCATTTTATCTCTTGAAAACAAACATGAGTCAAAAGAAATGACCAGAGACTATGCAGATGAAAAGCCTGCTTTCACCCTGAGCTCTGTTGGGTTTAGCTACCTAACAGTCAAAGTTGAAGCTTGGGTACTTAGGAAGCACTGGATGCTTTAGGCACATTTTCTTCCTCAACCATCTGAACAAACCAATAAGGTGATCACTAGTATCCTCGTTTTATAGCTGTAGCAAATGGGGTTCAAAAGGGTGAGACCGGTTGCTTCAGGATCATACACCCTGTCTGGTCTCAAAGCCTCTGCCCTTTCCACTATTCCATGCTACCTTCCTGTGATTTTGACCCATGGATTAGGGAATCTCTCCAGACACACAATTCTGTTCTCCTTTAACCTTATTTCTCAGCTCTGCCTTTCCCAGTTTTTATCATGTTACTTCAGATAATTCTGCTCCTACGCTGAATGCCTTTGAATTGATATTCTGGTTCAACTGTCTACCTAGTTTTCTATATCAACTTCTTCTCTATATACTATGCCATTGTCAATATAAATAACAGAGAGGAATTCTAAATAAATATATATATATTATATATATATGTATGTATATATGTATATATATATACACACACAAAAAAATGTTTAGGAATAGGGCTTTTCAATGGGAATGTGTGCGCCATAGTCAGCTATGTGTATATTAGGGAGGTAATGGAAGACAAAGGTTTGTAAAGGAAAAGTGAGGAGGGTTACATAATTGCTTTTGAGATCATTATCTTTGACTACAAGAATCAATAACAAAGGTGACACTAGTCCAAGGTTGGACAGGCAGTTGCTGAGCAGATGTCCTCACACAGAAATATTTGTGTGTGTATGTAAGATTGTAATGGCTTTTGTGCAGTGTTGTGTTTTTTGCAGTCCTTTGTGATAGTTTTCGTTGTCAAGCATTTATGCATGAGAACTCTGCCTTCATGGGCTTCTCCAGTTGTATTTGTCAGTTATTTTTAACACAAGTGACTCCATTTTGATTCTGACAATTTTCACATCAGAGATTCTCCTGTTAAAGCTCCTAGGACACAAGCCTAATCCAATATCTGGAACAGAGTTTGGATATGAACACATGATCATCTATTCACTCTCCTGTCCCCAACTTCAAATATTGTGATAAAAGTCTTGCAATAGGAAGAAAGCAGGGAAAGAAGTTGATTAAAAGGGAAGAAGATAGTGAAAAAGCCTGGATTTTAAAATATCAATTGTATTCTCATTTTAAATGGCCCCTGTGGGGCTCCGTGTCAGAGAGAATAAGGTCAGATCTCAGCACCTACAAACCAGGGATACACTAGGGAAAATTACAAAACAAAACTTTCAAACCGAAATCACACTACAGTATCATAACAAAGATGAACTTCAGAAACACATGGCCTACTAATAATGGGAACTATTTATTTATTGTTTAATATCTGCAGAGAGTTTTGCTGACATATTCTGATTTTTTTAGGTGGGGAGGGGGTGGAACAGAGTCTCACTCTGTTACCCAAGCTGGAGTGCAGTGGTGTGATCTCGGCTCAATGCAACCTCTGCCTCCCGGGTTTAAGTGATTCTTCTGCCTCAGCCTCCTGAGTAGCTGGGACTACAGGTGCGCACCACCATGCCCAGCTAATTTTTGTATTTTTAGTAGAGACGGGGTTTCACCATATTGGCCAGGCTGGTCTCAAACTCCTGACCTCCTGATCTGCCTGCCTTGACCTCCCAAAGTGCTAGGATTACAGGCGTGAGCCACTGAGCCTGGCCCATATTCTGATTTTTTAATTAACTGTGTGGTAGGCATTATTGTACTCATTTTACAGATTATAGAAGTAGGCAAGAGAGGTTCAAATCTCACTAAGTGACAAAACTATTACAGAATTTGAATACAGGAGTATTGATTCCAAAGGTCCCATCCTCAGCGACTATACCATTCCATACCTCCAACCTGTTCTATAGAGCTAACACATTTCAATCAAAGTGCTTATCTGGCTTATCCGGACTTTTAAACAATTCTATTCAATACACTTTGGATGTCAGATGCAGTGGCACATGCCTCTAGTTTCAGCTACTCGGGAGGCTAAGATGGGAGAATTCCTTGAACCCAAGAGTTTGAAACTGGCCTAAGCAACATAGAGAGACTCTATCTCCAAAAAAAGGTGGGGGGCAGGGGTGTACACATGAACATAAAGACATGAACAATAGACACTGGGAAGAGTGTCTTAGATGGGGGAGAATGGGAGGGGAGCATGGGCTGAAGAAACTACCTATTGGGTACTATGCTCACTAACTGGGTGACAAGGTCATTCATACTCCAAACCTCAGTATCACATAATACACTCATGTAACAAACCTGACACGTACCCCTTGAATCTAAAATAAAAGTTGAAATTATAAGAAACAAACTATATATAGATGTGTGTGTGTCCTGTCCTCAAGTGATCCACCCACCTTGGCCTCCCAAAGTGTTGGGATTACAGGCATGAGACACCACACCCGGCCATAGCCATTTTTCTTTCCTTTTCTTTTCTTTTCTTTCTTTTCTTCTCTTTTCTTTTTTTTCTTTTCTTTTCTTTTCTTTTCTTTTCTTTTCTTTTCTTTTTTCTTTTCTTCTCTTCTCTTTTCTTTTTTCTTTTCTTTTCTTTTCTTTTCTTTTTTCTTCTCTTCTCTTTTCTTTTTTCTTCTCTTCTCTTTTCTTTTTTCTTCTCTTCTCTTTTCTTTTTTCTTCTCTTCTCTTCTCTTTCTTTTCTTTTCTTTTTTTCCTGAGATGGAGTCTCATTCTATCCCCCAGGCTGGAGTCCAGTGGTGCAATCTCAGCTCACTGCAACCTCTACCTCCCGGGTTCAAGCAATTCTCCTGCCTCAGCCTCCTGAGTAGCTAGGATTACAGGCGTGTGCCACCAAGTCTGCTAATTTTTGTATTTTTGGTAGAGACAGGGTTTCACCGTGTTGGCCAGGCTGATCTCGAACTCCCAACCTTGTGATCTGCCCACCTCAGCCTCCCAAAGTGCTGAGATTACAGGTGTGAGCCACCGTGCCTGGCCTATCGTTTTTCTTAATGTTACCAAATTGACATGCTTAGGACATTATCATCTGACTCAATGATTACAAATATTACATTATCTCAGACTAGGGACAAATCTTCACATTTATTCAATATTTATTCAACAAACATTTGAATAACTACGTGTGCCAGGTTTAACTTGAACTTAGTGCTGAGAATTCAGTTGTGAAATAATCACAGGCTATTGAGTTCACAACCTAATGAGACAGCAAAGAAACAGCTGTTATGCAGGGTGGTGAGTGCCTCTGTGAGTTATATCCAAAGTGTGCTCCTCAAAAGAGAAAGCAACTTCCTTTGTGGGGGCCAATAAAAAAGGGTTTCCTAGAGGAGTGAAAATTTTAAAAATGAAGTGGTGCTCACAAAGCAGAGAAAGGGGAAGGGTAGTCCACACAGAAGTCTCAGCAGGATCAAAGGTGTGGATGTGAGAAAGAGGGCAGTGTGTTCAGAGGACCCTATCTTCCATTCTGTAGTGCATTCACATCTGTTATCTAGAACAACAGTAAACACAGCTCTGGCTACATGAGGCAAGTATTTCCAACCGCACTGTGTTCTTTGGCTCACAACATTGTTCTCCATCTGTTTTATTTGTCTATACTACAAAAGGAATATGAAAGATAAGGTGGGAACTTGTCTGGGTGAGGCCAGTAACCACCCAAAGAAGGCCTTTGTCTAGAAGCCTCCTTTTAATATGATAGAAAAAAAGGATTTGAAACAAAGATTTAATGAAAGAAAGAAAAGAAAGAAAAAAGAAGTAGTATCTCAGCTAAGACAAAAATGACACTCAGATGAAACAATTACTTTGATCTCAATACATTTGGGTTTTCCTTCTGTTTGTTAATCACAGCTCTTGAACATTATCCGTTTCATTCTAATGAATTATTTAACATTCCATTCCTTCAACATACATGCATTGAGAGATAGTATAAATAAAATACATGTTATATCTAGAAGATATAACATGTTCCCAAGGGGCTTCCAGTCTAGTGGGAAAGCTAGATCATTAATGCAAAAAAAAATTATGTAATCCATGTTATGAGCACAATACTCACATAGTGATGGGAAGCACAGAGTAAGGAGGGGCATTTAAACCAGGCTGGCTCAACAGGAAACCTCCCTCAAGGAGACAAAGCCTGAGCTGACATTGAAGGAAGTCCAGGGGTTAAGCAATTAAATCAGAAGAGGGGAATGGAAAGAAGAGTTTAAGGCATGAGAACCATATGTGGTAAGGTATATATAGTAAGTGTCTTTCAAGAAAATCCAGGTATGATTAGTGGTGGAGAGTAGCAGGATTTAAGTCTGAAGATACAGTGTAGAACCCAGACAGGAAGTATTCCATCCACCATGCTATGGAGACAGACTTAACTGTGACCTCTGCAGGGAGCCACTGAAGTGTCTAGACTGGGTTCAGTCAAAATCAAATTTGCTTTTTTTTTTTTTTTTTTTTTTTTGAGATGGAGTTTTGCTCTTCTTGCCCAGGCTGGAGTGCAGTGGCGCGATCTTGGCTCACCGCAACCTCTGCCTCCTGGGTTCAAGCGATTCTTCTGCCTCAGCCTTCCAAGCAGCTGGGACTACAGGCATGTGCCATCATGCCTGGCTAATTTTGTATTTTCAGTAGAGACGGGGTTTCTCCATGTTGGTCAGGCTGGTCTTGAACTCCCGACATCAGTGGATTCGCCCACCTTGGCCTTCCGAGGTGCTGGGATTACAGGCATAAGCCACCGCGCTTGGCCCAAATTTGCATTTTTTAAACTTTATTTTAGCTGCATTGTAGGGGTTTATTTTATTTTATTTATTCATTTGTTTTTTGAGATGGAGTTTTGCTCTTCTTGCCCAGCATGGAGTGCATTGGCGCAATCTCCGCTCACTGCAACCTCAGCCTCCCGGGTTCAAGCGATTCTCCTGCCTCAGCCTCCCAAATAGCTGGGATTATAGGCATGCGCCACCATGCCCGGCTGATTTTGTATTGTTAGTAGAGACGAGGTTTCTCCATGTTGGTCAGGCTGGTCTTGAACTCCCGACCTCAGGTGATCTGCCTGCCTCGGCCTCCCAAAGTGCTGGGATTACAGGCGTGAGCCACCGTGCCTGGCTGTAGGGGCTTATTTAACCGGACCAGGAAAATGGTGGCAATGATCCAGTCAATGAATAATGAGACCATGAGAATTGGTATATCATGACGTTTAGAACATTTTGCAAAGTTGAATCAGCAGCACTTTGTGAACACTTTGTGAAACTCAATGAGTTCAGTGGTAGTTACAGAAGAGCCTAGGATGACTCCAAGCTCTTTGCTGAAGCAACTGGGAAAAAATTAAGACAAAGCAACCCAACACTTATTAAATACATCCTATGCACTAGGCATTATGCTCATTGTATATATTCATGAACTTTTTAAATCTTTTTTTTTTTTTTTTTTTTGAGACGGAGTCTTGCTCTGTCACCCAGGCTGGAGTGCAGTGGCGCAATCTGGGCTCACTGCAAGCTCCGCCTCCCGGGTTCACGCCATTCTCCTGCCTCAGCCTCTCCGAGTAGCTGGGACTACAGGCGCCCGCCACCACGCCCGGCTAATTTTTTTGTATTTTTAGTAGAGACGGGGTTTCACCGTGGTCTCAATCTCCTGACCTCGTGATCCACCCGCCTCAGCCTCCCAAAGTGCTGGGATTACAGGCGTGAGCCACCGCGCCCGGCTAAACTTTTTAAATCTTTATAATAAACCCATGACATAGTTATTATTACTTCAACTGTAGATGAAGAAGCTTACAGTCAGAGAAGTCATTTTTATAAGAGCACACAAAATGGCAAAGACAGAGTTTGGAAGTAACTATGTCTAATTACCTTATCTTTCAGGCAATAACATCATACCTCCTGGGCAGATGGGGCCTGTCGCTAATTACGATAGCAAATTTTGAATATAGAGCAGGTTTGGGAGGCCACTTTACATAGAAGAGTTGAAGAAAGAGGAAAACCCGTGGGGATAAGAGGTGAAAAACACTGAATGTTAAACAGGAGACAAGGGGATTGAGTGAGTGATCAACAATACTGATGACTTGTGGACAGACAAGATATTGACTGACAGATGTTTATTGGATTTACTGACAAGAAAATGGATGATTGTAACCATGAAAATAACAATTTTAGGGGAGTTGTGGGTCTCCACAAAACCATATCATGATGGTTAAAAAATGACCATGTCAAAAAAGCCAAATCCAAGTTGAAACTGTTTATATGTGCTGAGGGGATGAAAAAGAACAAGTTATTGTCAAGGGGTGAACCTAGTCAAAGAAGGCTTCCTACTGGAGTAGGCCTGGGGAAGCATAGATTTATGGCATCTTGACCCCTAGGTAAGATCTTGACCCCTAGGTAAGATCTTGACATAAGCCTTCTCTTCTCAGTTCTTCCCCAAGTTAGGAAAAGCTGAGTTGAGAGGGGAAGAAAAAATCTTAACATTAATTTTAAAGGTAATCTGGGAATTTTGCTGGTTCTGTACAACTGAGGGACTCCAAATATATCAAAAGTACTGGGTTTTCCCCAAGGATCCATCATCAATTGTAAGACCAAAAATCTTCCTCCTCAATTCTTACACACTTTATATTCCATGAAATCCCAAGAAAGGAACATGTGGTCAGGTTCACAACATGCGTGTGGAGAGAATTAAGAAAAATGGAGGGCTGGCACAGTGACTCACATCTGTAATCCCAGCAATTTAGGAGGCCGAGGCAGGAGGATTGCTTGAGCCCAGGAGTTTGAGACCAGCCTCGGAAACATGAAAAATCCTATCTCCACAAAAAAAAAAAAAAAAAAATTAGCCGGGTGTTGTGGCACGCACCTGTGGTCCCAGCTACTTGGGAGGCTGAGGCAGGAGGATCACTTGAACCCGGGAGGTGGAGGTTACAGCGAGCTGAGATCATACCACTGCACTCCAGCCTCAAGTGATCTGCCTACTTGGCCTCCCAAAGTTCTGGGATTATGGGTGCGAGTCACTGCACCCGGACTTAGCTATCGTTTAAAAAGGTCTCTATAAAAAAAAAGAAAAAAAAAAAGAAGGTCCTTAATAAACTAACCAGTGAATTCACGCTCTGAAACATTACGTGGGATTAGTAATTCTGTCATTGTTTCTGACTCAGTGATATATGTGATAAGGAGAACATCAAGAATGGGCAACAGAGATCTTGCCTCAAAAAACAAAAAAAAGTTAAGTAGATAAAGAAGAAAATGTATGGTACTGCATGTGTATGTATATGTACATTTATACAGTATACATAAACATCTACATGTACCTTTAGTTCACAGGTGACAATCCTGCACATAAGTATCACTTCAACACTTCAAACCTAATGTCACTTAAGATCGGTGGCTTTAACCTCAATTTTAATACTTATGTTTCAGAACTTTAAAATGCAATTGCTTAGACTTCACTTCAAAGACATAAAGTAATAGCAACTTAGTCATGCGTTTTGTGGTTTGTTTTACAAGAAATAAATTACGGTATGTAACAAACAATAATATAAAGCCACCAAGAAAAAATTTTTTTTTTTTTTTTTTTTTTTAAAGCCAGGGGAAAGCGCGAACGCAGTCCCCCACTACCACAAATTATGCAGTCGAGTTTCCCACATTTGGGGAAATCGCAGGGGTCAGCACATCCGGAGTGCAATGGATAAGCCTCGCCCTGGGAAAACCACCTTCGTGATCATGGTATCTCCCCTGCCAGGTAAGTATGAAAAAATTTTTAAACTAGCAATATTTGATATGAGAGGACAAAGACTATAGTGAGAGAAAACTGTTGTTTTTCTGACACTCTTCATGTTCTCCTTATCGTATATATCATTCAGTCAGAAACAATGACAGAATTACTAATCCCAAGTAATGTTTTAAAAGCATGAATTCACTGATTAGTTTATTAAGGGCCTTCTTTTTTTTTATAGAGACCTTTTTATTATTTATTTTTTTTTTTAGTTTAGGGTCATAGATGCATTTTATGTGTATATATATATAAATATATATATAAATATATATAAATATATATAAATATATATATATAAATATATATATAAATATAATACTTTAAGTTCTAGGGTACATGTGCACAACCTGCAGGTTTGTTACATACATATACATGTGCCATGTTGGTGTGCTGCACCCATTAACTCAGGGATCATTTCTATAGTTTGTTATAGAGATCTTTTTAAACAATAGGTAAGGCCGGGTGCAGTGACTCACACCTGTAATCCCAGCAGTTTGGGAGGCCGAAGCAGGCAGATCACTTGAGGCCAGGAGTTTGAGACCAGTCTGCCCAATATGGCAAAACCCCTTCTCTACTAAAAATACAAAAATTAGCCACGCATGGTGGCACATGCCTGTAATTGTAATCCCAGCTATTCAAGAAGCTGAGACAGGAGAATTGCTTGAACCAGGGAGGCAGAGATTGCAGTGAGCCAAGATTGCACCACTGCACTCCAGCCTGGGTGACAGAGCAAGGCCACAAAACAAAACAAAACAAAACAAAAGGTAGGATTCATACAAAGACGATAAATAGGAAAGATATTAAATCAGTGTTTCCTTGGTTTTAATCCTTATTTTAATGTTTGTACTGAAACATGCTCATTTTGTCCTGAAAGATATTAAAGCTAGCTTCCTGCCTTTTCTTGAACCACCAAAAAGTATAACATTTTCCCACAGTGTTCTGGCCATTGTTTTTATTTTATGTTATTTTATTTTAGGCTATATTGAAAAGTGGACCAAAGCCCTTCATGAACTAGCATCATGGAGATTTGCCAGACAGTCCTGATGAATCTCGTCTAACCCTGTCACCTCAGAAAGCTTGCCAGGAAAGCTGAAAAGTTAACATCCTTCATTTTGCCACCTTTACTTCCTCCAGAGAGGCATCTTCTCCACACCTTGGCAGAGCTGCGAACACCCTCCCACTGAGTTCACATTGTTCTGTGAGTGTCGCTAACTTCTGCACCCAAGCAACCTCCATGGGAGAGCTTTTTTTCCTCCCATAAACATTATTAATTTTTAAATTTCTTCCCTTATTTTGCTAAAATTTTGACTATTTTGTATTCATTCATCTTACTTAGTTGTTTTGAGGGGGAATGAAGATGGCTTCTTTCGATATTTACAAATATTGATCCCCAGATACCTAATAAGGATTTGGGGGATAGCTGTTCACTAGACTTAATAAAGCCTGTGAGGAAGTGACCAGAAATGACCTGACACTAGATAAGAGGAATGTCTCCAAATTTCTGATTCTAACTGGTCACGTTCCATGCTCTTAGTAGACATGGCGATTATAGCCATAACTGTAAAGAGACAAGAAAGAAGTTCATTTGGACCACAGAATAGTCAGATCAGTTTCCAAGTGGGGCAGTGTATTACCACTGTGTTTTTCTTTTTTTTTTTTTTTTTTTTTGAGACGGAGTCTCGCTCTGTCACCCAACTGGAGTGCAGTGGCGCGATCTCGGCTCACTGCTAGCTCCGCCTCCCGGGTTCACGCCATTCTCCTGCCTCAGCCTCTCCGAGTAGCTGGGACTACAGGCGCCCGCCACCGCGCCCGGCTAATTTTTTTTTTGTATTTTTAGTAGAGACGGGGTTTCACCGTGGTCTCGATCTCCTGACCTCGTGATCCGCCCGCCTCGGCCTCCCAAAGTGCTGGGATTACAAGCGTGAGCCGCCGCGCCCGGCCTACCACTGTGTTTTTCAACATTCATTGACTTTCTGTACCCAAGGAATAGCTTTTCTTTTTGTTGTTGTTGTTTCATTGTTTTTTGTTTGTTTGTTTGTTTTTGTTTTTTAAGACAGAGTTTTGCTCTTATTGCCCATAAGTGCAATGGTGCCATCTGGGCTCACCACAACCTCCGCCTCCTGGGTTCAAGCAATTCTCCTGCCTCAGCCTCCTGAGTAGCTGAGATTACAGGCATGCACCACCACGCCAGGCTAATTTTGTATTTTTGGTAGAGACTGGGTTTCTCCATGTTGGTCAGGCTGGTCTTGAACTCCCGACCTCAGGTAATCCGCCCCCATCGGCCTCCCAAAGTGCTGGGATTACAGGCATGAGCCACCACGCCAGGCAGAATAGTTTTTCTTTTACAGTTTCCAGCAAGGCCCAGATGAGCAGAAAGAGGCTTTCTTAGTTATTTATTTTTTGTTTGTTTAGCCTATACTGCACACATTTGACAGTGTTAAGTCTTCTCCAGGGCTCAAGAGTTTGCCTGAAACGTCTCTTTGGCACTAATAGGCCCATGGCAAGAGGTTTGAGTTCCTGTACCCTTTTAATAAATTTATTTCTTTTCTTTTTTTTTTTTTTTTGTTTCGTTGTTGGTTGAGACAGAGTCTCACTTTGTCACCCAGACTGGAGTGAAGTGGCACCATCTTGGCTCACTGCAACCTCCACCTACTGGGTTCAAGCAATTCTCCTGCCTCAGCCTCCCCAGTAGCTGGGATTACAGGTATGTGCCATCATGCCAAGATAGTTTTTTGTATTTTTAGTAGAGACAGGGTTTTGCCATGTTGCCCAGGCTGCTTTCAAACTCCTAAGCTCAGGCAATCTGCCCACCTTGGCCTCCCAAGTGCTAGGATTACAGGCATGAGCCACTGCACCCGGCCAAATAAACTTATTTCTAACTTTCCCTGTGCTTAATTATTTTCTCTACCTCAGGCCATCAGTGCTACGTGACCACGCCCTAACCTAGCTATAGAATGTTATCTGCAGGATATACTATCATTCACAATCTGATTATACCAGTTTGCATGTTATGATTATTCAAAATCTGGTGAGAAGTACCTAGAACACATTACAAAGCACCAAGCGACAAGAACGCTGCCCTGAGGAGCTCACACAGTCTAGGCCAGACAAAAGCTAGAATGTCTAGCAAGCAGAGCAGAGCTGCAGAAAACTGTTTGAGGGGATGAGCATTGGAAATATCTGAAAAAGAGACCACGGGACATACAAATTATAGCTATCTTTTATAGAAGTAATATAAAAATAAAGCATGAAGAAAATAATATATAAAAAGGAAAAAATTCCCAAAAACAGACACGAGGAAAAAAACTAAGAAATAAAATAGATCAAGCCAGATTATCGATTGTGCAGAGCTTAAATGAAAACAAACTCATGGAATGCAATTTGGAAAAAGAAGTAAGTTAAAGAAGCATGTCAGGTAGAAGAGTGACATGGTCTTATTTGTAGGAGGGGCAGGGGAAGTATGGAATGCTCGACACAAGAGTTTTACATAGATTATATGGTAAAAATTTAAAAGTTGAAAATTCACCAGTCAAATACATTTAAAACTTCTTTTTACCTAATTGTACTATAATACAATCTTAGATCACAGTTAATTGTTCAAGTTCATAGATTGTGGTGTAATGTAATATGGTAAATAAATAAGAAACATTAATGAAATCAAATGACCATAAGATTTTATGCAGTTATGTTCCATCAATTGTGCAAAATTCCTTGGTAATTAAAATATATTTTCTTGTTCTGATTTTGTTTCAAAAGCTATTTTAGAAATGTTTAGACTAGGCAACATAGGGAGACCCCACCTCTACAAAAAATAAAAAAAATTAGTTGGGCATGGTGGCTCACACCTGTAGTCTCAGCTGGAGTGGGGGGCTGAGATGGGAGGATCACTAGATCCCAGGGAGGTCAAGGCTACAGTGAGCCATGATGGTGCCGCCACACTCCAGCCTGGGTGACAGAGCAAGACCTTTTCTTAAAAAAAAAAAAAAAAAAATGAGAAATATTCTACACCAGATAGAACATGTTTTAGTTTATACAATTGGTTGTGTGTGTGTGTGTTTTTTTCCTTTTTGTTTTATGGATGAGATTTCAGACTTTGTCATTTGGTTTCCTTTTTTCTTTTTTTAAATTTTAATTATCTCACACTGAAGTTGGCAGGAAAACTAAGTAGATGGTTTATATGCAATATACACAGACAAAGTGCTGTAGAGTAAATAACACACTATACAAACACCCAGCAATTTAACTGAGAAAATCCGAGGTAAGTGTGTAAAAGCTAGTGTCGGCTCCACAACTGAGAATTACTTGGCTGTGTATGTTTAAGGTGGGGCTGAAAGGGCAAGGGTCAGGTGGGACCATGACTCTCCCACGGATGGGAAAACTGCTCTTTACCCTTCTGCCTCTCCCCATGCGCAGCAAGTCTAAACCAACCTGGAACTGGATTTGTCACAGGGAAGATTTTCTCAGTTTGCCTTCAACAGTGATGGCTCCTGACTCCTGTCTGCTCTGTGATTTCCCAAGGGAGAATGTCACATTTTTCTAACCTCTTTGTGGGGTGAGGAATATGTATGTCCGGTCACTGCAAAGAGCTGCCAATGACTGGCCACGTCCTTTTAGCACCTTGGAAATCAATACTCTGGCTGCTTCCTTGTAGAAAAATTTCAGAATTGAATTGATTTCTATACCTTTAGGAGATGTGAGCGATTGTCTAAGACCACATAATATAAAGGAGTTTGGAAAGATCACTATTGGGGTAAATTGTTCCCCCCACCCCCAACCCCTATAACCTTGAATTCCTGGGCTCAAGTGATTCTTCTGTCTCAACCTCCTGAGTAACTGGGACTACAGGCACACACCATCATAATTTTTTTAATTTTTTTTTAATAGAAACAGGATCTTGCCATGTTGCCCAGGCTGGTCTCAAACTCCTGAGCACAAGCTATCTCCCCGACTTCGCAAAGTGTTGAGATTACAGGCATGAGCCACCTCACCCAGCCAAGTCTCAGGGATCTTGAAAACAAGTGGTCCAGAGGAAAAGCTGTCTGAAAGGTGTCCAGCTCTCCCATTCAACACCTGCCTGACATCACACATCTGCAAGGCAGAGAGGTAAACTATCTCTAAGAAATCAGGCCCCTGACATAATTCCAGAGCAAGTAAGACTAGCATTTGTGAGTCTGCTGCCCTGCCACATATTATATTTAGCTGAAGTTTCTTAGGCATAATATATTTGAACTAGGAAGCAACAGAAGTTTTCACATGACTGTACCATCTATCGCTTTCTAGAACGAAAATCTTAACCTGGGGTTAGAATTCAGGGAGCTTGGGAACTCAGATGAGGGGAAAAAAAACCCACATCTTTATTTCTACTAACCTCTAACTAACATTTAGCATTTCCTTCTATTTTGAATGTAGGTAATAGACCCGTGTTACTAGCAATATCAATGATAGAAATAGAAATCATTTCATTAATAGAAATCACGGATATATCAGTTATTGAAGATATAATGCTCATCTTCATTTGTGCTCATCACTTCTTCATCACTTCTTTTTTTTTTTTTTTTGACGGAGTCTAGCTCTGTCACTAGGCTGGAGTGCAGTGGCACAATCTTGGCTCATTGCCACCTCCACCTCCTGGGTTCAAGCGATTCTCCTGCCTCAGCCTCCCAAGTAGCTGGGACTACAGGCGCGTACCACCACACCCGGTTAATTTTTGTATTTTTAGTAGAGACGGGGTTTCACCATGTTAGCCAGGATGGTCTCATTCTCCTTCCTGACCTTGTGATCCGCCTGCCTCGGCCTCCCAAAGTGCTGGGATTACAGGCGTGAGCCACTGGGCCTGGCGCTCATCATTTCTTTGGAATGTTAGTAGTCATTATTATTTAATGACTATTATTATTATGTAATACATCATCGAAAAGGTAGATATTAGTACATTACATTTTATGATAAATGCATCTTAGGCTGGGCATGGTAGCTCACGCCTGTAATCCCAGCACTTTGGGAGGCTGAGGTGGGCAGATCACAACGTCTGGAGTTCGAGACCAGCCTGACCAACATGGTGAAACCCTGTCTCCACTAAAATACAAAAATTAGCCAGGCATGGTGGCCCACGCCTGTAATCCCAGCTACTCAGGATGCTGAGGCAGGAGAATCGCTTGAACCTGGGAGGCAGAGGTTGCAGTGAGCTGCAATCGGGCCACTACACTCCAGCCTGGGTGACAGAGTGAGACTGTCTCAAAAAAAAAAAAAAAAAAAAAAGCATCTCAATATAGTTTCTTTGGTAATCCTATGTGTTTTATTCATGCATTTACAAGCATTGCTGTGAAAAGGGATTCCTAAGCTTACCAGCTCTGGTTGGCATGATGGCACCCGAAAGATTAGGAGCCTCGGATGTGGTCAAAGAATAGCCATGGGGGAAGTATGGCTACCCAGAACTTCAGATATCCCAGCACATTTTTTATAATAAGACAACAGAAAGATCTATAATACACTACTGAATCATTGGAAGCTACTTAAAAATATGAGAGTTGAGTTCAGGGAATCTTGGGTAAATTTCTTTGTTGGTGTTTTGAGGGGTTTTATTTTTATTTATTTATTTATTTATTTATTTATTTTATTATTTAGAGACAGGCTCACTATGTTGCCCAGGCTGGAGTGCAGTGGCACGGTCTTGGCTCACTGCAACCTCTGACTCCTGGGTTCAAGCAACTGTCCTGCTTTAGCCTCCCAAGTACCTAGGATTACAGGTATGCGCCCACATCTGGCTAATTTTTGTATTTTTAGTAGAGATAGGGTTTCACCATGTTGATCACCTGGTCTCGAACTGCTGACCTCAAGTGATCTGCCCGCCTCTGACTCCCAAAGTGCTGGGATTACAGGTGTGAGCCACCACTCCCGGAGTTGGCAGTTTTATTATGGAACTTGTTGGAGCCTACCTTATGTTATAGTTAGTAGGCTACTCTCTTCCCCTGGATGCAGGCTTTCAGGGCTGATCTGCTTTAGACCTTCATTAATACACCTCTTGAGGTCAGTGACCCACAGCAGGGGCTTAAGTGGAATGACTAGAGGTGCTCAAATCTGCCCTCGTAGCTCACCATCTCAGCTAACCAGGTGGCTGATGCCTGGGTTGGAGTCCTGGCTTTGCTACTCACCAACTGTATGACATTGGGCAATCTAGTTATCAATATTTTGAAAGCTCCATTTCTCTCACTATATAAGCGAAGGATACCTTCCTCTTAGATTTGTTGTGGGAATTACAAGAGATCATGTATGTTAAGCACTTAAGACAGCACCTGGGAAGTGCTCAGGAATTATTAGCTATTATTATTTTCAGCCAACAACTTGGATAAAACACAAAAATTATACAACTATGAAATCTTGAACCAAGGAAGCCTTGGATAATGGTTGTTCAATAGCATTAAATGACTTGAGCATTAGAGCCAAGTAACAGAGCGGTTCTGAGCCAGCGTCGCTCATCAGAATCACTGGAGAGCTTTCACAACATTCTAAGCCAGAGTCCTTGTGATGCAGACTGGGCACAAATGTTTTTTTAAAAGCTCACCACATAATTTTGATGAAAAACTCCTGGTTAAGCCGGGCGCGGTGGCTCGCACCTGTAACCCCAGCACTTTGGGAGGCTGAGGCGGGCAGATCACTTGAGGTCAGGAGTTCAAGACCAGCCTGGCCAACACAATGAAACCCCGTCTCTACTAAAAATACAAAAATTAGCTGAGTGTGGTGGCGCACACCTGTAATCCTAGCTACTCAGGAGGCTGAGGCATAAGAATCACTTGAACCTGGGAGATGGAGATTGCAGTGAGCAGAGATGTCACCACTGTACTCCAGCGTGGGTAACAGAGCAAGACTCTGTCCCCTCCCCCCGAAAAAAAGAAGAAAGAAAAGGAAGAAAGAAAGAAAACGAAAGAAAGAAACTCCTGGTTAAGAACTACTCAAATATTGGCCAGGCGCAGTGGCTCATGCCTGTAATCCCAGCACTTTGGGAGGCCAAGTTGGGTGGATCACTTGAGGCCAAGAGTTCGAGACCAGCCTGACCAACATGGCAAAACCCCATCTCTACTAAAAATACAAAAATTAACTGGGTGTCGTGGCGCATGCCTGTAAACCCAGCTACTCGGGAGACTGAGGCATAAGAATCACCTGAACCTGGGAGACAGAGGTTGCAGTGAGCCAAGATGTCACCACTACACTCCAGCCTGGGCAACAGAACAAGATTCTGTCAAAAAAAAAAAAAAAAAAAAAATTCAGCCACGTGCATAGGCTCACGCCTGTATTCCAAGCACTTTGGGAGGCCGAGGCAGGAGGATCACCTGAGGTTGGGAGTTCAAGCCCAGCCTCACCAACATGGTGAAACCCTGTCTCTAGTAAAAATACAAAAATTAGCCAGACATAGTGGCAGAATCCCAGATACTCTGGAGGCTAAGGCAGGAGAATTGCTTGAACCCAGGAGGTGGAGGTTGCAGTGAGCCAAGATTGCACCATTGCACTCCAGCCTGGGTGACAGAGCGAGACTCCATCTCAAAAAAAAAAAAAAAAAACAACTCCCAGTTAAGAACTACTCAAGTATTATAAGCATGGCACCCTGCTAAGAACTGTGAGGATACTGAAACTGCAAAAGGAGTACCTTCTATTGATGGGTCCATGATCCTATCAGGTGACCAAGGCATTTACATAAAAAGTTAAAGAAAAAAAAAAAGCAATACCACTGCTACACATGACAAAGAGCTAAGTAATGATGTTAATATCCTGGCAGAACATGACAGAAAGGAAAGGGGGCCAAATCCCCTCCCAGAAGGGTCAAGTGCAAGAGAGAAGCCCAGGGGCCTTGAGATACATTTCAGGCGGTGGAGAAGAGATGGAGATTCAGGTGATGGAGAGGTGGAGTCCTCCAAGTCTTAAAACAGCAAGAGCCCCTTTATTTGAAATATTTGGCTAATAACAGTGCCATTTTCATGCCACAATTTAAGAAATGCCGCTCTTTCTTGAACCTTGGCTAGGTCAACTGGAAGCTCCAAACCTCTGAGAGGAATACTTTGCTACCTCTCCCTTCCTACTCATCTTAGTATAGATTAGATCCTTGCTGTCCTGGCTCCTAACTTCCATTCTGTTGCTTCTAATTGCACTTAACTTACTAGGTACTTGACACCCAGAATTTGCTGGGTAACCTGCCTGAGGGAAAGTTATTTTGAAAAGTTATCACTCTGTGGTAATGACCTGGAAGCAGTATTTCTGGAAGAATGATGCTGAGGGAGTCTGGAGTCACAGGGCACATGGCTGCTGACAGATTCTCCTAAGACCAATTAATGAGTTGCTGCTGGTTTACAAGTGTCCATTTCTGTGGTCTTTTCAGTTGACCTATTATATTCCAATACATTAATTTTTTTCAGATTCATACTTATAATCAATAGGTAAGTCAGAGAGCTCCCCGTGAAACATTATTTAAAATTAAGTAAATTAAATTTAAAAATTAAATTATTTAAAAACTCTATTCAATGTACACTTAAAAACAGTTAAAATGGTAATTTTTTTAATCACAATTTTTAAAAGTTAAAAATGTAATATACCAAAAACAAAGTACTTTTTATTAAACTTTCACACAAAATTTTTAGAGACAGGAATCTTGCTATGTTGCCCAGGCTGGACTCGAACTCCTGGGCTCAAGGGATCCTCCTGCCTCAGCCTCCCAAGTAGCTGGGACCACAAGCTCATGCCACCACACCCAGCAAAAATGAGGCATACTTTATTTATCTAATTTATTTTTTATTTTTAATACTCTTTAAACCAGATAGTGACAAACTATTTTATTTTATTTTATTTTATTTTATTTTATTTTATTTTGAGACCGGGTCTCACTCTGTTGTCCAGGCTGGAGTGCAGTGGTATGATCTCGGCTCACTGCAGCCTTGACCTCCAGGACTCAGGTGATTCTCCCACCTCAGACTCCTGAGTAGCTGGGACCACAGGCACGCACATCCATGCCTGACTAATTTTTTTTGTATTTTTATTAGAGACAGGGTTTCACCCTGTTGCCCAGGCTGATCTCGAACTCCTGGACTCAAGCAATCTGCCCACCTCGGCCTCCCAAAGTGCTAGGATTACAGCCATGAGCCACCGCATTTAGCCTAGGCATACTTCAAATGGCTGCATTGTATGGTATGTGAATTATATCTCAATAAAGCGTGTAAAAGACTCTCCATTCAAAATAGGGAAAAATTTCTAATCCTATTTGCACAAAAGGGGTCACAACAAACGTCCTTATCCTTAGTGGATAGAGCCCATTCCTTTCTCTACAAGTATTTTCAGTCAAAGCAAAACTTTGGTCAATTGAGACTCAGATTTTCTTTAGAAAACACCGATTTAGGTCTCCTAAGGAGAAGAGACCAGGCATTGTGGCTCACGCCTGCAATCCCAGCACTTTGAGAGGCCAATGTGGGCAGATCACTTGAGGTCAGGAGTTCAAGACCAGCCTGGCCAAGATGGTAAAACCCCATCTCTACTAAAAATACAAAAATTAGCCGGGTGGGGTGGCAGGTGCCTGTAATCCCAGCTCCTTGAGAGGCTGAAGCAGGAGAATTGCTTGAACCCAGAAGGCAGAGGTTGCAGTGAGCTGAGATCACACCACTACACTCCAGCCTGGGCTACAAAGTGAGACTCTCTCAAAAAAAAAAAAGAGAGAAGAAGGAGAAACTAAAAATAAATATATAATTATGAAGTGTTTCTATCTAGCTTAATAATCCTACCTTTGTTTTTAGAAAATAGTGAAATAACTCAATTTTACCATCATTGTTCTTCAATCTCTTTTTTCCCTTCCTCTTGCATTCTCTTCCCTGGAATAGTAAGGGTCTTTCTTGGGATGCTCCTGGGAAGGAGAACAAAGCTTTTGTGTCGTCTCCCCAGTTAGTTCAGTACTTACCTCAGTCAGGGTGTTCTCATTACCTGCATTCAACAATGTCACGCTAAGGTATGAGGGACTGGAAGGGTTACAATGAGTTAACATTCCCAGAGGTGGTCCTATTTGGAAAGGTTTGCTCATTAATTCAAATGGATGAATCTTGGGGACAGGAGGGTCTGTAGCGGTGGGGCTGGATTTGTCCAAATTAATTTTGTTCAGATGGGATTTTCCATCTACCTCAAACGTAACCACAGTAAACTACGTCTGTGTTTGAAGCCATCACCATCTATCTTTCCTTTGGAGTTTCAGTGTTTCATTTTATGAGGGCACCACCAAGATGGACGATGTATGATGTATCCAACCTTGTCTACAAACCGCCTGATAGGCCTGAAGATGGTCATTTAGAAAATTTCTCTCACTGGAGAAACAGCAAAGCCTTTTGTAAAGCCTGTGTCCATATCCTTCACTGTTTACAAACCAAGGATAGGAGGTTAAAAGTTTTTAAATTCATTTAACTCAGAAAGCACCACTTTAGTGTTTCCAAGGTTAAGAGACTTGTCCACGGTTAACTGGTCAACTAATAACAAATAACAGAGCCGGAAATGGAAACTAACTCTCCTTATTCAAATCCTTTAATTAGTACCAAGGCTTGATCTCCTTATCTGATTGTGATGGTTGAGAAGCTAAAAGAAAGAGGTTATATGGCTTCTAAAGCCCCTCCTAGGTTTATGACTGTAGGGATTTGACTGCAGGGAAAGTTTCATCAGAATAGTGACAAATTAGCCAACATTGCCCCACCTAAGGGTGACTCAGGGACGTTCTGCTGTTTTTATCTGGAGTGATAGGGTCAATTGTCTCTCTTCTGAGGACAACATTTAATATACAAAGGCACAGACTAAAATCTTATGATCTGCCAGGTGTGGTGGCTCTCGCCTCTAATCCCAGCACTTTGGGAGGCAGAGGCGAGCGGATCACCTGAGGTTGGAAGTTCGAGACCAGCCTGACCAACATGGAGAAACCCCATCTCTACTAAAAATACAAAATTAGCCAGGCGTAGTAGCACATGCCTGTAATCCCAGCTACTCGGGAGGCTGAGGCAGGAGAATCTCTTGAACCCGAGAGGTGGAGGTTGCAGCGAGCCGAGATCGCACCATTGCACTCCAGCCTGGGCAACAAAAGTGAAACTCCATCTCAAAAAAAAACAAAAAACTTATGATCATCATAGAAAAAAATGTCCAATGCATGATTCAAACTTGTATAACATCACATAATGATGTCATTGTATTAGTAGCACATCCAAAATATTTATGCAGAAGGGGTAACAATCTGGTTGTTAGCTGAGAATGGGGATCATGGCCACGTTCTCTTTCCCCAGCACCACCTTGGCAAGGTCCGATTGCATCAGGAGCATAGGAGCCACATCCTCCATTTGCTCCTTAATAAGGAGCATAAACTTTGCAATTAGCCCACCCTTTTTCCATTTTGAGTAGGATCCTTACTTCAAATAGCCTACTTCTGTGCCACCCCTTCCCTACCTATCATCTCCTTCACTTATGTTCATCTTCTGAGCTTCCCCGCTAGTGTCCCTATCTGGTCCTGTCTTCCGTGGTTGCCTCTTCCTACCTGCATGGTTTACATTACACCCTCTGCCTCCCCATTTCTCCCTTGTGAGGTAGTTACTATTACCCTCATTTTACAGAGGAGGAAACTGCAGCAAAGAGCCAGTCTAGTGATATTGGCTTAAACAAGAGTATGCATTTAGAAGTGAAAGAAGGGGTTGATGAGGCTGCGAAAAGCAAGAAATACTTAAAGAAGCTATTCCAAAAAGCAAGAAAGGGGAAGGACACTTTCTTCCTCTTGTTTTTCCTCCAGCAAAGGCCCACTTTACCTAAAGACCTGGAACTCAAGATTCTTTTTTCTTTTTTCTTCAACTTTTATTTTAAGCTCAAGGATACGTGTGCAGGATGTGCAGATTTGTTACATAGGTAAACAAATGTGTGTGATGGTGGTTTGCTGCACAGATCATCCCATCAGCTAGGTATTAAGCCCAGCGTCCATTAGCTGTTCTTCCTGATGCTCTTCCTCCCCTGACTCATGCCTCTCCGACAGGCCCCTGTGTGTTGTTCCCGCCCCATATGTCCATGTGTTCTCATCACTTAGCTCCCACTTACATGTGGTGTTTGGTTTTCTGTTCCTCTGTTAGTTTGCTAAGGATAATGCCTTTCAACTCCACCCATATCCCTGCAAAGGACATGATCTCATTCCTTTTTATGCCTTCATAGTATTCTTGAAAAGACTCAGTTAAGAAGTCATTGGAGCCAGATGAGGTGGCTCACCCGTAATCTCAGCATTTTGGCAGGCCAAGGTGGGAGGATCGCTTGAGCCCAGGAGTTCAAGACCAGCCTGGGCAACATAACAAGATCCGATCTCTACAAAAAATTTAAAAAAAAAAAAAAATTAGCCAGGTGTGGTGGCTCACACCTGTAATCCCAACTACTTGGGAGGGTGAGGTGAAGGCTGCAGTGAGCTGTAATCATGCCACTGAACTCTAGCCTGGGTAAGAGAATAAGACCCTGTCTTAATTTAAAAAGTGAAGAAAAAAAAAAAAAAGAATTGGAGGTTGTTCTCATCATAAAAAATAAGCATGTGAGGCAATGTATATGTTTTTTTTTTTTTTTTTTTTTGAGACGGAGTCTCGCTCTGTTGCCCAGGCTGGAGTGCAGTGGCGCAATCTCGGCTCACTGCAAGCTCCGCCTCCCGGGTTCACGCCATTCTCCTGCCTCAGCCTCTCCGAGTAGCTGGGACTACAGGCGCCTGCCACCACGCCTGGCTAATTTTTTTGTATTTTTAGTAGAGACGGGGTTTCACTGTGGTCTCGATCTCCTGACCTCGTGATCCACCCACCTCGGCCTCCCAAAGTGCTGGGATTACAAGCGTGAGCCACCGCGCCCGGCCAGAGGCAATGTATATGTTAATTAACTCAATTCAGCCATTCCACAATGTATACCTTATTTCAAAACTTCATTTTCTACATGATAAATATATACAATTTTAATTTGTCAATGAAAAATCTTAATTTTTAAAAGAAAGAAATTATGGGAGGAACATCTTTTATATTTCACAGCCCAAGTTAAAACGAAGATTAGGAAATTCGAGGCTGATTCTACTTTTTATTCATTTATTTTTCTTTCATTATCAAAAAGTTTCAGATGCTGCCTTTGGCACATTTATCATAGGAGACAGAGCCATGTGCTGTTCAGTTATAGTTATGTGCCTCCTGCTGTAAGTATTAGGTGGAGATATAAGGAATATAGCAGCCCTTGGTGATACTTTCCCAAATGAACTCCCATAAAATAGATTTATAAATTAAAGAAGAAAACACCACACATCAACTTGTATGTGAAACCAAAATTGCACCTGATCCATGGTCCTTAAATATTAAGTTAACAAGGATAACTTTAATCTATTAAACCCTGGGAATGATTCAACTGAGAAATAAATTTGCTTCTTCCCATCATACTACCTTTGTTTGAAAGCTGATTCTACCACTTTCAAATTGTGTAACCTGTGCTAGTTACTTAAACTTTCTGAGCCTCAGTTTTCTTATACAGATTGAGCATTCCTTATCTGAAATGCTTGGGACCAGAAATAGTTCTGATTTTGGATTGTTTTGGATTTTGGAATATTTGCATATACATAATGTGATACCTTGGGGATGGGACCCAAGCCTTTATTCTCATTATTATTATTATTATTATTATTATTATTATGTTAGAAAGAATCTTGCTGTGTCGCCCAGGCTGCAGTGAAGTGGTGTGATCCTGGCTCACTGCAGCTTTGACCTCCTGGACTCAAGCAATCATCCCACCTCAGCCTCCCAAGTAACTGGAACTATAGGCACACTCCACTACGCCCAACTAATTTTTAAATGATTATTTTTTGTAGAGAAAGGGTCTTGTTATGTTGCACAGGCTGGTCTCAAACTCCTGGGTTCAAATGATCCTCCTGCCTCAGCCTCCCAAAGTGCTGGGGTGAAAGGTGTAAGCCACTGCTACCAGCCAGGACTCAAGCCCAAACACAAAATTCATTTAAGTTTCATATACACCTTATATACATAGCCCAAAAGTAATTTCATACAATATTTTTATGTAATTTTGTGCATGAAACAAAGTTTATATTAAGTAGTTATGGCCAGGTGTGGTGGCTCACACCTGTATTCCCAGAACTTTGGGAGGCCGAGGCAGGAGGATCACCTGAGGTCAGGAGTTCAAGACCAGCCTGGTCAACATGGCAAAACCTTGTCTGTACCACAAATACAAAAAATTAGCTGGGCCTGGTGGTGAGTGCCTGTAATCCCAGCTACTTGGGAGGCTGAGGCAGACCTGCTTGAACCCGGGAGGCAGAGATTCCAGTGAGCCAAGATTGCGCCATCGCACTCCAGCCTGGGCAACAGAGCAAGACTCTGTCTCAAAAAAAAAAAAAAAAAAGTAGTTATGTGTGAAATTTTTCACAGGTAGCATCATGTTGGTGCTCAAAAGGTTTTGGAATTTAGAGCATTTCAGATTTCGGGTTTTCAGATCAGGAATATTCAACCTGTACATACAATGAAAATGAGAATAGTGTCTGCTTCTAAGTTAGGAATGTTAAATGAGTTAATACATATGAACTGCATAGGACAGTGAGTAGTGTTAAAATATTGCTATTTGTCATATCATTTATTAAACATTCATGTATTTCATATCTTAATATCATCCAGGTACCAGTACTGTGTTAAGCCCCAGGAATACATGGATGAATATTTTTCTTATTAAACTCTCCAAGTTGTTTAAATATTTTTTTCAGATGACTTACAAAGATATAAACAATGCTTCCAGATAACAGGAATTAGAAGTAGATAAAGATAAAGCCAAGAGAGGGAGAAGAAGGAGCAAACGTGGAGCAGGAAACTCCTTCTCTTGAGCTCCCCTACATACTTCTTAGGGTGGGTCACCTTTCTGGCTCTGGACTTCTCCGCAGCCAGCAGGAAACTGCAAAGTTGAACAAGACAAGAATTCCGACCTCAGGGAACTCTATGTCTAGTTAAGGAAACAGATGTGTAAACAAACAACTACAGTGCAATGTGATGAATGCAAAAGTGGAAGTTCTCAGCAACAGGCTTTATAGAAGAGATACTTGCCATTGACTTTAAAGGATGAAGAGTGTTGTAGAGAATATCCAGGAAAGGCAACAGTACATACGAAGATCTGGAACCTTGAACAGCACCATTTGCAACGTGGACAACAGGGTAAAATTTCTAGAGTCCCGTCAGAGAGGTTTTGGAAGGCACACAAGTACTCAGTACTTTTTTTTTTTTTTTTTCCGGTAAAATAACGAAGGAATTCATGATAAGTATTTCATGGCAGCAAAAACAATAACATTGCATCAAAGAAAGCAGAGTGAAGTTAAAAAATCAAAATAGGCAAAATAGCAATGTAAGAGAAGAAAAGCAAGCCCTAAAACTCCACTTCTGTTACTATTTGTCTATTTCAATTTGTATTTCCTAGGAAACTTGTTTGGAAGAAGAGGGTTCTATGCTTAGGTATAAATACTAAGAAACTCACAATTGCTTAATATTTATACCTAGACATAGATGTTTTAAAACAGAAACAGTAAACTGAATAGAATTTTGGAACACCCTAGATCGTTAGAAATTATGAAATCCTATACTATCATTTTAATTAAGAGGAAAAGGGCCGGGCACTGGCACTCATGCCTGTAATCCCAACACTTTGGGAGGCCTAGGCAGGCATATTGCTTGAGCTCAGGAGCTTGAGACCAGTCTGGGCCAAATGGTGAAACCCTATCTCTACAAAAAATACAAAAAATTAGCCAGGAGTGGTGGCACCTGCCTGCAGTTGCGGCTACTCTGGAGGCTAAAGTGGGAGGATCACTTGAGCCCAGGAGGCGGAGGTTGCAGTGAGCCAAGATCGTGCCACTACACTCCAGCATGGATGACAGAGTGAAACCCTGTCTCAAAAAAAAAAAAAAAAAAAAAAAAAAGAGGGAGCGAGAGAGAGAAAGAAGGATAAATTAATTACCAAAATAGCTGGATAGTGGTAGAGCTGGAACAAGATCAACATTGTCCTATTGAGTGTCCTTCTACTCGACCATGGGGACTTTCCCAACCCAGTGGCAAGGTTTTGAAATCTGATATATTTCTTCAAAAATAAAGGAAAGACACAAGGCTGGAAAGAGGAGACAGTAATTTAAATTGGAGGGACTAATTCAAATTCCAAGAATCAAAAATATCTGTTGCAATATGTGAAAGGTTTTTAATATATGAAGAATTCTATAGAGGTGGTTGTATATTTAAAACTAGAGGAAACCATAATTACATATATTAACATTTTTGTGAAAATTCTTCCAGCTTGCTGTATATGTACCCTCACATCTATACAGAGCCAAGTAAACTCATTTTCAATGAAGAATGAACTACTGAAACTTGACTAAAGCTGTATTGTTACACATTGACTTCAATTGTCTTCTCAGAAATCCTTTATCTTCTTGACTGATTGATCTTCTTTTAATAGTGAATCCTAGTGCCTCATTGTTAGCTGTTTCCCCACAATGCTCTCAATCAAGTGGTTCCTCATCTATGAACATATGTTTAAGAGCATTGAAACAGTTCCATATTCAAAGAAACTCTGTTGAAGTCTTTTAAGTAAAGCAAAGATAAACAATTCCTCCCCTATTGTACTCTTTCGGAAGCTCTGCTTACATGCTCCACATTGTGTGTTTGTTTTGTTGCTTTGTTTTCTTTTTCATCTCAGTTTTCGAGGATAAGAATGCTTTGTTTTAAAAGGGATCATCTGTGTCTTTTTAAAAGCTTACTGAGTTTTCCTGGTGTGAATTATTTGCACGTACTCATTTTTGTGGTTGGTTTGGATTTTACAGTGATTAAGATTTTACAGTACCTGCTCCACCGGGCCCAGATCCTGCTTCCCAGATCTTCCTGGGAAGCACAAAACCCCTTCCTGGCCAGCAGGCTGTCTCACTAATCCTGAGATAGAGATCACTATTGTTGATCTTCGTACCACCTTGCCAGTGCCTACTTAGCATCTGACATCAGAAGCATCCCATCAAAACCTGGTGAACAAATTGAAAGATAAATGATTCAGGACTAGAGAAACACGGTTAAGTATGGGAATCCAAATCTTTGGCAACTTCCAGCTCCCTTCATTGTACTGCTTGATTTATTTTTTGTTTGTGTTTGTTTGTTTGTTTGTTTGTTTGTTTGTTTGTTTTAGAGAGAGAGGGTTTTGCTCTGTTGCCCAGGCTGGAGTGCAGTGGTGCTATCATAGCTCACTGCAGCCTCGAACTCCTGAACTCAAGAAAATCTCCTGCCTCAACCTTCCAAATAGCTGGGATTACAGGTATGCACCACCATGCCCAGCTAATTAAATAAATTTTTTTTTTATAGAGACTCTGGAGGTCTTGCTATGCTGCCCAGGCTTGTCTCAAACACTTGGCCTCAAGCAGTTCTTTCATCTTGGCCTGCCAAAGTGCTGGGACTACAAGTGTGAGCCCCCTCACCTGGCCTCTGCTCTATTTTTTGAGGGTTTTTTTTCTCCCCTTGAGATATCAATTGCATACTGCCCAATAGGTGTCCAAAGCCTCCACTTTTGCTAGGCACTCTAAACACATCAAACACTATATATTATCACTAGCAGTATGAGCATACACTAATTTACAGGTTTTTTTGTTTTGTTTTGTTTTTCCCAAGACAGAGTCTTGCTCTGTCGCCCAGGCTGGAGTGCAGTTGCATTATCTCGGTTCACTGCAACCTCTGCCTCCCAAGTTCAAGCAATTCTCCTGCCTCAGCCTCCCAAGTAGCTGGGATTACAGGTGCACGCCACCACGCCTGGCTAATTTTTGTATTTTTAGTAGAGACTAGAGACGGGGTTTCACCATGTTGGCCAGGCTGGTCTCAAACTCCTGACCTCATGATCCGCCCACTTTGGCCTCCCAAAGTGCTGGGATTACAGGCATGAGCCACTGCTCCTGGCCTACTTAACAGTTTTAAAAGGCCCTTTCTATTATCTCTTTGACTCCACAAAACAATCAAGCATTGTTACTGGGACAGACACACAAGAAAGCCAAGAGGCAGGAAGATGGAAGCATCTGGCCATCAGCACATGGACTAAGGGCAACGGGGTCCCCATTCCTCCACTGCCCTTTGCTCTGCCCCATATTATTCCCATTCTACAAAAGGAGCTCTCACTCCACACCTTCCTTTCACCTTATGTTAAAATATCCATAGCTTATCTAAGTCACTTAGGAGATTCTTCTGATAAAGAAGTCAAGCTCAGTTTCCAATCCAATTTCTACCACATACCAAATTGCTCACTCTCCTTGAATCTCAGTGGTTTCATCTGTAAATTGGAGTCATATATAATTGCTTTTTATAATGAGCATGTGCAATTAAAAACATTCCAAAACAAATGTAAGTAAGTGACAATTAGTTAAAATGGCATGTGTGAAGTACCTGGTACAGAGTAGACCCCAAATGTCTGCTCTCCTCCTTCCCCCAGGAAGTTTGATTGTGCAATTAACAAGACTAATGAGCTTTACTACAGTATGTTGTCCTAAAATAAGAATGTCCATCATTCCTGACTTGCTAGTTGGTGGAATGTGTGAGAAATAAGCTCATCCTCATTTCCTCTTACCCATCCATTTGCAGAGGCTGAGGAGATGTAGGCCCCCTGATCGTGGGGAGCGTACACTGGGATAGGGTTGATCTTGGGCCAAATAGCAAAGGAAGGTAAGTTTGCCTTTTGTGTCCTCTCATTTCCCTCTCTGAATCCATGCTATCCTTCCTGCATTTGCATTTGCGTTTTTGTTTCTTTTTTTTTTTTGAGAAGGAGTCTTGCTCTGTAGCCCAGGCTAGAGTACAGTGGTGTGATCTCTGCCTCCCGGGTTCAAGCGATTCTCCTGCCTCAGCCCCTCGAGCAGGTGAAACTACAGGCGCCCGCCACCATGCCCAGCTAATTTTTGTATTTTGAGTAGAGATGGGGTTTCACCATATTGGCCAGGGTGGTCTTGAACTCCCGACCTCAAGTGATCCATCTGCCTTGGCCTCCCAAAGTGCTGGGATTACAGGGCGTGAGCCACCGCGCTTGACTACATTTGCGTTTTTCTTCCCCATTCACTCCACCCACTCCCCTAGATTCTGTATTTTCACATTTACCTAATCAAACTAATGATTACAAGTTTGTGTGTTTTTAAGACTCACAATTCCTTTTTACTAAATATCCCCTGTGCCCAAAATAAATTTATTCTTGGCCAGAAATAATTTTTTATAGCTAATGATTATAGTTACAGAATTCAAGACTCATTCTCTCCTTTGTTTGAAAACTGACTCTACCACTTTCAAATTATGTAGCCTGCACTAGTTACTTCAACTTTCTGAGCCTCAGAGTATCCCTTATCTGAAATCTAAATCCCTTATCTGAGAGGTCCTTATATGGGGACAGAAAGAATCTATCCCCATATGGCTTTTTTTAAAAGTAGATAATTATCCTGGTCCCTCCACACTGGAATGACAGGCAGGAAGCTGCATCCTGCGATGTCCTTGGGCCAGGAATTTTGCAGCTACTTCCATGGCACTATGACTTCTCTTAAACTACAGGGCCACCCATCTCTCAGTGAACCCAGACACATAGACACATGACACACACTCATGTACACACATTAACACACACACACACACAAATGACAAAATGAGACTTCCTCCATCCTCTTCCATTTGCAAGATATATTCCTGTAAGTCGGAGAAAAGAAAACTTTTTTTTTTTTTTCCATTTGATTGTTTTCTAGTGATTTTCAAATGAATGATGCCTTTGACAGGCCAATAGAATGCTGTGTGTAGTTCTATCTTAAACATATTTAAACTTGGCAGATTATATAGTTTTATATATGTATGACCTGAAGAAAACCTATTTAGATCCAAGAACATCTGGATCATTTTTGGTAGTTCCTAAATGTGGAAAAAATGGCCCCAAATCTGTGAATTATCTAAATCTATTCTATTTAGTATGGCAGCCATTAGCCACAGTTGGCTACTGACCATTTGTCTGAATAAGTATAAAATACACATTTTAAGTATTAAATACAAGTGGACTTTGAAGATTTAGTATGAAAAATAATATGTAAAATATCATTTAATAATTTTTATATTAATTACACGCTGAAATGAAAATATTTTGGGTGTATTGGGTAAAATAAAATATATGAATAAAATTAATTTCACCTGTTTCTTTTTTTTTTTTTTTTTTTCTTGAGACGGAGTCTTGCTCTGTCGCCCAGACTGGAGTGCAGTGGCACATCTCGGCTCACTGCAAGCTCCGCCTCCCAGGTTCACGCCATTCTCCTGCCTCAGCCTCTCCGAGTAGCTGGGACTACAGGCGCCCGCCACCACGCCCGGCTAATTTTTTGTATTTTTAGTAGAGACGGGGTTTCACCATGGTCTCGATCTCCTGACCTCGTGATCCGCCCACCTCGGCCTCCCAAAGTGCTGGGATTACAAGCGTGAGCCACCGCGCCCGGCCAATTTCACCTGTTTCTTATTCCTCCTTAGTGCGTATGTAGCTTATACTTGTGGCTTTCATTATATATATTTATATCTAGATATCTAGTGTAGATGTTAGTTCAGTCATGAAAAAGGAATGTTTTCTTATTTTAGAGTAGATGGGGCTAGCTGGGCAAAGATCTCCAGTGGCCATGTAACACCTGACACATCATATATTTACTTGCTTATTTATCATCTTTCTCTTCCCCATTGGAAAATAAGGTTTCTATAAATAAAATTTTATGGGCTGTTAACCCACAGTGTATGAAATAACTGAAAACCCAAAATGCATCTGGCCTCCTTCATTATGAGCAAAGCTTTGTATGAAGGCCATTTCAGTCTTTGTTCTCTAGGAACTGTGGGTTTCACTCACGTGGATGGTAGTGCAGCAGTTGCACAAGTGACATGTGCTGTAGAGTTGGGCCATCATCATTCCTTGAAAGAACTGTCACTTCCCACGGAGCATCTAGGAAACTTTGGGGTCAACATTGTAGACTGTGGTTCAGCTTTGGTTTATGGCTTCCCCATTGTTCCCTTTCTTTCAGCCTTCCTTCCTGGTGCTTAACCCAAAAATTTTCAAGTTGTACTTGACTCTTCTTTTCCTCTCACTCTCCACTTCTAATTAATTGGTAAAGCTCTTTCTTCAGATTATTCCAGATTATACCCATTTCTTACTCTGCCACTGCCACTTCGGCCCACATCTCCCACATCTACATGAATATAAGTCAGATCATGTCACTCTTCTGTATAGAATCATCCAATGTTTCTACTGCACTTAGACTAAAAGCCAAAGTGCTTACGATGGCTTTGAAGGCCTGTCCAACTCCCATCCCCCAAGTGCTCACACCTCTGACTCCTAATGGTCTCCTCTGGCTCACTCTGCTCCAGTCCGTCTGGTCTCCACATTGCCTCTTACACTCCCAGGCACACATCTCCCTCAGGGCTTTTGCACTTGCTGTTCCAGTTGCATGCAATGTCCTTTCTCCAAATATTTCTTTGGCTTGTTCCTTTACTGACTTCAAGTCTCTATTCAAATGTCATGTCTTCTTTGACCACCTATATAAAGTATGCCTTCTCCTCGTTACCTAATTAGGTTTTCTCCATAGATTTTATTGGCATAGGACATACATATTTACTTTTTTTTTTTTTTTTGTCATTTCTTACTATTAGAGCATTAGCTCCATGATTGTGAAGATTTTGCTTTCTTCACTGTTGTTTCCTCAGTGCCTAGACATGGCTTATATCAGAGGTGCTCAATAGATATTTGTTGGCCAGGCACAGTGGCTCATGCCTGTAATCCCAGCACTTTGGGAAGCTGAGGCAGGCAGATCACCTGCACATACATACACATATATATGTATACACACATACATAATTGTACTGTTACAGTTATATGGTAAATATCTGTGGGTTAGTTGGAAAAAAGAACACAACTTGAACTTTGCAGCCTTAACTCATCCTGTTAACTAGACCTGGAATACTTCTTCTTATGGGTTGGAATTCAACCAGGAGTTAGGGACCAGCCTGGGCAACATAGCAAAGCCTCATCTCTAAAAAAAATTAATGATAAGCCAGGCGTGGTGGCTTATGCCTGTAATCCCAGGACTTTGGGAGGCTGAAGCGGGCGAATCACCTGCGGTCAGGAGTTCAAGACCAACCTGGGCAACATGGTGAAACTCCATCCCTACTAAAAATACAAAAAAAATTAGCTGGGTGTGGTGGTGCATGCTTGTAATCTCAGCTACTTGGGAGGCTGAGGCAGGAGAATCGCTTGAACCAGGGAGGTGGAGGTTGCAGTGAGCTGAGATCGCACCACTGCACTCCAGCCTGGGTGACAGAGCGAGACTCTGTCTCAAAAATAATAATAATAAATAAACAAATAAATAAAATATATTTTTAAAGTAAAATAAAAAGAAATTATACCGAACCCTTAATCAAACAGTATCTTTACTGGCTGAAGCTCCAAATCCTTTTTATTTTATCTATTTTTATTTTAGTTTTTATTTTAGTTTTTTTTAGAGGTGGGGTTTTGCCATGTTGTCCAGGCTGGTCTTGAACGTCTGGGCTCAAGTGATCCAACCGCCTCAGCCTCCCAAAGTGCTGTGCCCAGCCCTCAAATCCTTTTTAAAAATACATGGTAACTATGTGACTTATTTTATTTTTCCCACTCCTAGACGTTTAAGAAATGTTACTATTCTTTCCTACCTCCATTTTTTGCAATTAGCCTGTAACACCTCAGGAGGGTTACGTTTTATTCAGCTTTTATTCCCTGCAGCTTGTAACACAACTCTTTATATAACAGGCACTCAATTATGTTTGCTGGATGGAATTTAAGATTAACAATAACAGACATAGTTGTCTGTGCCTGTAGTCACAGCTACTCACGAGGCTGAGGTGGGAGGATTGCTTGAGCCTGGAAAATTGAGGCTGCAGTGAGCCGTGATCACTCCACTGAGTATAGTGACACTCCAGTCTGAGCAAAAGAAAGAGACCCTATCTCAAAAAAAAAAAAAAAAAAAGAGGCCAGCCACGGTGGCTCACGCCTGTAATCCCAGCACTTTGGGAGGCTGAGGCAGGCGGATCACGAGGTCAGGAGATCGAGACCATACTGGCTAACACGGTGAAAATCCGTCTCTACTAAAAATACAAAAAATTAGCCAGGTGTGGTGGCGGGCGCCCGTAGTCCCAGCTACGTGGGAGGCTGAGCCAGGAGAATGGCATGAACCCCGGGAGGCGGAGCTTGCAGTGAGCCGAGATGTGCCACTGCACTCCAGCCTGGGCGACAGGGCAAGACTCCATCTCAAAAAAAAAAAAAAAAAAAAGATGAGCAATACTTCTAAGGAAAAAAAAAAGCTTCACCAGTTTTCTTTTTAACCATGAAACAAACGTTTAAAGCAGAATTCATTTCTCATTTAGATGAAGTCCACATTATATAAACTGGCTGTATGTGAGCATACATAAAGTTTATCCTGTTTATTTAAATTTTCCTGCTGGGAATGATAACTATCTGCAACTCCATCATCAGCATGTCTTTAGCCAGCTTGGTGTGTCCAGCCATAGCACCCTTTCTAACTAGTTTATTTGCTCTCTTTCTCTCCAAACATAATCTATTTAGTGAAACTTTATTTTATGTTTCCCTTTAGTGTGAGGCACCACCCAGCCTCACACAAAGAGAGTTGTCTAGGGCTGAACCAAGGCGTGTGCTTCAACAGGGGAGGTTGTTTTTTAATTGCCTTTTTTCATCACTCACCCCCACACCACCCAAGGACATATAAGTAGATTTTCTGTTTAATTATTTTTCTTACTTTTTTGAGGGTGTGAAGTTGTATGTGTTGTAATTCTAAGGGGAAAAAAATAGCTCTAGAAAAGAAGCTATTTCTTTGTTTTTATTATTAGGAATAAGTTTTTTTAAAAAGGAACTATCATTCCATTAAGGTCTTCATCTGTTAAAATTGTTTTGCGGACAGGAAGTTTAGGAGTTTTTAAAGTTCTTTCCAAAAATTTGTTTTTTTCTTAAGGAAAAGTGAAAAAAAAAGATTTCCAGGTATCTCTCACTGTCTTATTTATCATTCAGACATTCTACTTTCATCTCAATACCACCACGAAATGATACAAATTTGTATGAATGATATGTCACTGATCTAACCCCCAAAATCCTCTAAAGACAGGATTTCTTAATTTGTTCTCTCATTGGATAAATGCTCAAAGAATACACGGAGGTCTTTTAAGCTTAGTTGGAATCGACTTATTGGGCAAGTAATGAATCTGATTGTTATGTTAGCTTCCATGTCAGCAAAATAACAGATGTACAAGTATAATAGAGGAGAAAAAAAGTTGCTTTTGGATTGTTAGAGCAGGTGCTACATGAAAAAAAAAATCACATGGAACTTTCTCAAGTGCATTTGGAAACACTTGGAAGGTAGCCAGGAGGAAAGTTCTCTTTCAATCCCTTGGACATCCAGTTGTGAGCCAGGATTAGGCTCCTGAACAGCTGAGTCAATGAGGACACTGACACCATGTCACTTCTTCAGCTCTTTATTCCTCCCTCACCCTCCAACAAAAGCAGCAGAGATTGCCCTCCCCCACTAGACACACACACATACACAGAGTCCAGCTGTCAGATATGGCTTTCAGGGAACATTGGAGAGTGCTGAGTCCCAGTCCGGGGTGAAGGCAAGTTACCATGGTTCTCTGGCTATTATTGCGTTCAGCACATCAGGGAATGGAAATAAGTTGCACATGTTCTAAAAGGCCCTTTGGGAAAAATCAGTGGGACTGCATGGGAGACACAATGGCAGGCTTTGTCGCAGAGAAAGGATTTGCTCTGGCAAGCAACAGCAGTCCTGCTGGACACAGGGTTGGTCCGCACAGGCAGGATGGGAAAACCATGTGCAAGGTTTACAGAACATCCTCATTAGAAAAAAGTAGGGCATTTAGCATAATTAAAAGTCATCCTGAAGACATCAGGTATGAGCCTGCTGTTTTTAATTAATTGTTCCTGTGATCCTATGACTTTAAAAGGAGTGCCGCTCTTGCCCACAGAGATTTAGAATTACTTCAGAAATGTAAGTCATTTAGTTGGGGGCAAAACAGCATCTGTGAAAGTTGGAAAAAGGCAAAAGAGGAAAGAGAGAAGAAAAAGTATGGGACAGTGAGAAAGAATTGAAAATTATGAAGCTACTAATATATAATTTGCAGAGATTATCCTGTTGTCTTTTCATGCTCTGTGCCTTAATATCCTCACATCCAAATACAAAGTTGGGGGCAAAACAGCATCTGTGAAAGTTTGAAAAAGGCAAAAGAGGAAAGAGAGAAGAAAAACTATGGGACAGTGAGAAAGAATTGAAAATTATGAAGCTACTAACATATAATTTGCAATGATTATCCTGTTGTCTTTTCATGCTCTGTGCCTTGACATCCTCGCATCCAAAATACAACTCCCCACTGACCTGCATCCTGCCTTGATATATAAATTAGTTTGGGGGAAAAATTCCCAGAGTCAAGGTTAAGAGAAAACAGCTGAGAAATAAACTATGGGCCATACGTCATAGATTTCTCCAAGTACGTAGAGTTTAAAAAAAAGAAAACCCTATTTTGAAGAGTCAGCATGTCCAGAACAAGTAGGGTGAACCAAGGACTTTATGTGGTCTCCATATTCATGAAAATAAGTATGGGGAAGACTATATAATTGTATCAGTTATGCAAAGGGGGAGGACTAAACAACATAAGAAATCCTGTCCAAAACTTTTTTTCTTTCTGTTATAAAATCCTCAACCTAAATTATCTAAGTAATACTATAACTCTCTGATTTTTTTGTGCCTAGTGTAGATAGAGAAATAGTTACTTTTTTTTTTTTTTTTTTTTTTTTTAATGAAACAGAGTTTTGCTCTGTGGCCCAGGCTGGAGTGCAATGGCACGATTTTGGCTCACTGCAACCGCCACCTCCCTGGTTCAAGTGATTCTCCTGCCTCAGACTCCCAGGTAGCTGGGATTGCAGCCATGCGTCACCATGCCTGGCTAATTGGTCTTGAACTTCAGTTGTATATTTTCTTCTTTTCTTCCACTGTTTTTTGTTTTTTTTTTTTTGAGACGGAGTCTCGCTCTGTCACCCAGGCTGGGCAGTGGCGCGATCTCAGCTCACTGCAAGCTCTGCCTCCCAGATTCACGCCATTCTCCTGCCTCAGCCTCCGGAATAGCTGGGACTACAGGCGCCCGCCACCACGCCCAGCTAATTTTTTGTATTTTTAGTAGAGACGGGGTTTCACCGTGTTAACCCGGATGGTCTCGATCTCCTGACCTCGTGATCCACCCTCCTTGGCCTCCCAAAGTTCTGGGATTACAGGCGTGAGCCACCGTGCCTGGCCTTCTTCCACTGTTTTAACTGTGTTATATAAATTTGTATTCTGCTTTTCTCACTTAATATAGCAAATATATTCCTATGTCCTGACAGTGTATTGGACATTCCATGCAAAGTACTGAAAATTATACTTCCTTCTTTTTATTTTTTATTTTTAATTTTAAATTAATTTTTAAATTTATTTATTTATTTTTAAAGACAGAGTCTTACTTTGTGTCCCAGGCTGGAGTGCAATGGTACAATCAGCTCACTGCACCTCTAACTCTTGGGCTCACGCCATTCTTTTGCCTCGGTCTCCCAAGTACTTGGGATTATAAACTCAAGCTACATTGCCCAGCTAACTTTTTAAATTTCTTCTTCTTTTTTTTTTTTTTTTTTTGTAGGAATGGGGTCTCACTATTTTAACCAGGCTGGTCTCAAACTCCTGGTCTCAAACCATCCTCCCACCTAGGCCTCCCAAAATGTTGGGATTACAGGTTTGAGCCACCACACCCAGCCACCTCCCTCTTTTAAGAAGCCACAGTTTTCACCAAGCCCATACCTCTTCCTCCGTGTGTGTGTGTGTGCCCAGATTCTGTGCCATGTAGCCCTGCTACCACAGGCTGATTGAGAACCAGCCTATGACTGGTCCTCATTAGTCTGTGTGTCTGTGAATAATATCTGTGTGTTGACATTATTCAACACAGACACTCTCTATTTTATTAGGACTTGTGAAATTCATCAGATTTTCTGTCAAAGCTTGCGGAAGGAAAGATGTAGTCATTGGTGGAGTGATGAGGAAGCTGAGAGAAAGCCATAAAAAAGTGATAAAGCAGGAACCACGTGGCAATAGAACTCAGGCAATAGAAAGTGGAGTAGAGAGAAACTGGATCATTGAGATTAAGCTGAGTCACCCTGATGTGTAAACCACCAACAGAACCAATTAAAAAGTCGGCTGCTTTCAAGAAAGGATCAAATAATTGAATCAGAAGAGGTACACTAAAATCTTCAGTAATATTAGTTAACACATTAACAGTACTTACTATGTTTAAGCATTATTCTCTTGTCTACTTACATTCTTTCAACTAATCTTCCTATCAATCCTACCATGTAGCTTCTCCAGTCATCCTCATTTTAAAAATCGGAAAACACAGGAGCAAAGTAGTTCAGTGGCTTGTCAAAGATCACACATAGAGTAAATGAAGATGCCAGGATTCAATCTCAGGCAGGCTAGGTCCAAGATCCACAACTTAACTATTCCATGTGTGTCCCCCAGAGACTTTTCAGTTCTTTACATGCCCTGCAAAAAAGATTTCCTGTTCTTTCTTACTTCCACGTTTGCCTTTATAATACATTTCTAACGCCTGAAGTCTTCTGAATGCCTGCATATGTCGCTGTATTTGCAATCTGAGACACTTCTGTCGTGCAACACTTTAATACATACATACACACGTGTATGTGCGTGTATGTTTGAATGCTTATATAGAAAGATATATATATACACATATGTATATACATATATATATATAGATATATATATATAGAGAGAGAGACAGAGAGAGAGAGAGAGAGAGAGAGAGAATCAATCCAGTGGCAATTAGCCAGGCATGGTGGTGTGCACCTGTAATCCCAGCTACTTGGAAGGCTGAGACAGGAAAATCGCTTGAACCTGGGAGGTGGAGTTTGCAGTGAGCTGAGATTGCGCCATTGCACTCCAGCCTAGGTAACAAGAGCAAAACTTGGTCTCAAAAAAATAAAAATAAAAATAAATTAATCCAGTGGCTAATGCATAGCCATTCCAAAGAGACAGAAAGTAGATAAGTGATGGCTAAGGATGGGGGTTGGGGAGAATGAGGAGTAACTACCAATGGGTTTGGGGTTTCTTTCTGGGATGATGACAATGTTTTAAATTAGATAGTGTTGATGGTTGTACAACTCTGTAAATATACTGAAATCCACGGAATTGTACACTTTAAAAGATCTAGATTTTATGTATGTAAATTATAGTTCAATTAAGCTGTTACTAGGGGAGAAAAAAAGCCATGATATGAAATCTTATCTCCTGTAAGAAACATCAGAGAACAGAGAATCAGAGAAAATCTTGATAGATCATTTACCTGCCCACAGGCAACCAACTGCTAATTCCTGGCAGCACTTTAATATCCTATCAACTTTTAGTGTAATGTCAAACATGCTATCTTTTATCCTAGCCACTCTTTAATGAAATATTCACAAATATAAACCATTATTTGGGTAAAAGAAAGAAAATAATTTTAGTTAAGTTGACTCAAAATACTTACTGCGTTTACAGCATATAAGTCCTGATGAAGGTATATATATATATATGTGTGTGTGTGTCTGTGTGTGTGTGTATTGTTTGTTTTCAATTGATTGCTAATAACTATAAAAATACAGCAAGGGACATTCTAGCACACAGATTAATTTTTTTCTATTGAATTATTTGTTTTAAAATGAATTTCTAGGATTGGAATAACTGAGCAAAAGGGAAAGAACATTTATATGATGATTTTTATGTACTATTATTGTTATCCAAAACAGCTACACTTATTTAGCATGCCTTGAACAGATTATGAGAATCTTGTAGTGTTGTACTACCTTATCTCAGATGAAGTTCACCTCCTGAATTAAGGTTTTTTAATGATTAAATATTACCTAAGTAATCTGATTTAGCAGAATGGACATTTGCCACAACATTTTGTGTTGCAACAAGTTTGACATGTTCCCTAAGTCAAAAGCAAGTATCCTGGGAAATTCACCATAAATAAGGTCCTATATTAATGATTAACTAGCTGAGAACAGGGCATTTTGTTGGACTGCTCTCTGGGATGTTTAGAGAAATAGAGATTAATAGTGATTACCTCTCCTTAGAAGTTCAAAGAAGTGAGAAGTTAAGAATCAAAATCCTTAGTTGACACAGCATTCATTTAGTTTAGTTTTTTTTTGGTTTTGGTTTTGGTTTTTTGGTTTTTTTGAGGTGGAGTCTCGCTCTGTTGCCCAGGCTGGGGTGCAGTTGCAAGATCTCAACTCACTGAAACCTCCGCCTCCCAGATTCAAGCAATTCTCCTGCCTCAGCCTCCTGTGAAGCACAGCATTCATTTAGTTATGCAATCATGAAACACATTTATTAAACATTTTGCTATAGTCTTAATGTTTGTGTTCCACATCGGTGTGTTGAAATCTAATCCCCGCTGTGATAATATTAACAGGTGAAGACTTTGGGAGATGATTAGATCGTGAGAGCAGAGCTCTCATGAGTGGGATTAGTGCCCTTATAAAAGAGACCCCAAAAAAACTCACTGGTCCCTTTCACCATGTGAGGACACAGCTAGAAGGCACCATCCTTGTGGCAGCAAGCCCTCAGCAGAGGCTACTGTTTCCGTGATCTTGGACTTCCCAGCCTCCAGAACTATGAGAAATAGATTTCTGTTGTTAATAAGCCAGACAGTAGTATTTTCTTATAGTAGTCCAAACAGAGTAAGACAAACCTACCATTTCTTTTGTTCATAAAAGGCAAGTAAGTCTCCCCACTGAAGCATTTACAGGCTAGTGGGAACCCAATGAAAGATTCATGAACCTCGGGGGATACAGGGAAGATATGACTAAGATTGCTGTTAGTCATGGAAGATATTACATCCATGCCAGGTTGAACCTGCCCACCTCTCTTTTAGTAATAGAATGCCCGGCCGGGCGCGGTGGCTCACGCTTGTAATCCCAGCACTTTGGGAGGCCGAGGCGGGCGGATCACGAGGTCAGGAGATCGAGACCATGGTGAAACCCTGTCTCTACTAAATGTATAAAAAAAAAATAAGCCGGGCGCGGTGGCGGGCGCCTGTAGTCCCAGCTACTCGGAGAGGCTGAGGCAGGAGAATGGCGTGAACCCGGGAGGCGGAGCTTGCAGTGAGCCGAGACTGCGCCACTGCACTCCAGCCTGGGCGACAGAGCAAGACTCCGTCTCAAAAAAAAAAAAAAAAAAGTAATAGAATGCCCAATATTTAGCCAGGGGTGGGGCCACCCTGAGTAGAATTCATTTCCCAGCTTCCCTTGTAAATGAGGTGTGACCATGTGACTAGTTAGGGAGATATATAAAAAAAAATTGAGTGTCAGTTTCAACAAAATTCATTTTTAAACAGCCGATGAACATACTTTTCTTCTTTTTTCTTCCAACCTCCGTTTTGTCACAGAAAATCAGTTGTGAAGGTTGGTGCTCTGGCTGACATCTTGGAACATGAAAAAGGGACCTAAATTCAGAGCTGTGAGCTAGAAAAAACTGTGTCTACAAGATATTTTGTAATATATTCTAACAGAGTGAATTGCTTGCCACCAATATTCTTTTACATAAAGGCAACTACAATAAACCTTCTTTCTTGTTTAAGTCATTGCTAATTGGAGTTCCTTAGTCACATGCAGCCAATCCTAAGTGACTGAGAAGGCTTCTTTAAGTTGAGTCTTAAAGTCTGATAGAGTTTGCCAGATAAGGAATGTGGAAAAGGGATTCCAGGTGTACAGTCATGAACAAAACTAGAAAGAAAACCCAAAGAGGCAAAGGATGTGGTTGGTAAGGCATGGCATGAAATTAATTAAGACCGAAAAATTTGTTTTATTTTATAGAATATGTATTTTAAACACAAGATCCTCAGGGATCTGGATATTCTGTATCAATAGCCTGTATCAGTTATCTATTGCTGACTAATAATTGCTCCAAACTTACCATCTTAAACAACAGTAAATATTTATTAACTTACACAGGTTTTAGGATCAGAAATCTGAGTGGTTTTGGCTCAGAATCTGCCGTTCAGGATGTCAGCCAGGGCTGAAGTCATCTGAAGGTTTTATGGACTCAACGCTCACTTCCAAAATGGCTCATTCACATGCCTCATTGCTGGCAGGAAGCCTCAGTTATTCACCATGTAGATCTGTCCATAGGGCTGCTCAGGTGTCCTTACAATATGGTTCTTGGTCCCCCAGAGGAAGTAATCCAAGGGAGCAAGGGGGAGCCACAATATCTTTTACGACCTAGTCTCAGAAGTCATATATTATCAGGCCTTCACAAAGGGATAAAAAAGAGTAAGAATACCAGGAGATGAAAATCACTGTGGTCATCTTCTAACCTTAGTAAGCCTGAAAAACAGAGACCAGCCAGAAAAGTCCAGTTGTTGGTCAAAGATAAATGATTGTCTTTTGAGCACAAAAGCATCTTTCTGTAGACTTAAAGATGTACAACTGGCAGGGTGCTGTGGCTCATGCCTGTAATCCCAGCACTTTGGGAGGCCAAAGCAGGAGGATGGCTTGAGGCCAGGAGCTTGAAACCAGCCTGGCAACATAGCGAGACCTTGTCCCTAAAAAACATTAAAAAATTAGCCAGGCATGGTGGTGGCTACTTATAGTCCTAGCTACTCAAGAGGCTGATGTGGGAGGATTGATTGAGCCCAGGAGCTCAAGGTTGCAGTGAATTGTGATCATGCCACTGCACTCCAGCCTGGGCAACAGAGAAAGACCTTGCCTCTATTAAAAAAAAAAAAATGTAGGATTAAGTGATTTGAACTAAATTTCATAAAATTCTAACACTACTATTTTGCCTACCTAAAATTGACTTCCTTTCTCCTCTGTGACTATCAGTCTTTATAGGCCCTATTCAGGATAAAGTTCCCTAAAGGACAATTTCTTCATAAACACAAAAAATACCTATTATCCTAACCATGTGAGTACTTTATTAAAAGCATCTCCCTGAATATTTTATGTACATAAATCTTTTTTTTTTTTTTTTTTTTTTTTTTTTTTTTTGAGACGGAGTCTCGCTCTGTCGCCCAGGCTGGAGTGCAGTGGCGCGATCTCGGCTCACTGCAAGCTCCGCCTCCTGGGTTCACGCCATTCTCCTGCCTCGGCCTCTCTGAGTAGCTGGGACTACAGGCGCCCGCCACGACGCCCGGCTAATTTTTTGTATTTTTAGTAGAGACGGGGTTTCACCGTGGTCTCGATCTCCTGACCTCGTGATCCGCCCGCCTCGGCCTCCCAAAGTGCTGGGATTACAAGCGTGAGCCACCGCGCCCGGCCCATAAATCTTTTTTAATCAACCAAGTTTTACTTTCAAGGTAGATAGAATTCTGTTCAGTTCATACCAACATCTATTAAGCAATAACTATATATGAAGAATGGTGCCCCTCTCTACAAGTGCAGAGTCTAAAATGGGACATGTATTGATGTGAATAGACATGTTCAGCAGAATGTGCCAAAATGCACTGGGTCTCAGGTGGTCTTTGTCACTCTTCCAAGCCTGTACACGGAATTGGGCACATAAGTTTCAAAACTCATAGTCTAAGGTTTTAACTAATCAGTTATTCATTCTAGTCAATCAGGGGCTAATTGATTACAACTTTACACTAGTGACTTTCAGAGTTTTATTTAAAACAAAATTCTACTTAAAGTAAAACCTTACTAGTGTTCCATGAGATATAACAGGTGTTTTACAGAACAAAACAAAATGAAATCCTCTCAGGATTAGGAATATTTTCTCTAAAATTACTCTACAACATGTATGAGAGGAATATCGAACACGTAGATGTAGCTATTTTTATTTTTCTGGTAATTTTTCTTTTAAAAGGGTATGGTGAGAATGTCAAATAGTCATGAGGGATGATACAACAGAGACTGTATGACATAAGACCTACCATTACTGTGCAAGCTTTATCCAATAACAGGTGCTGCACTGTGTATTCTATTATGATTGCTGGTCTGTGTTCAAGGGTTTATTTTACCATTTCAGCATTTATATATAATGTTATCTAATATCAACTGTATATTTGCATATGAATCAAATTTTGATCGTTTCTCATTGCAAGTAATTTTTTCATGAGACCCCTTTATGATTTCTGTTCATCTATGCCTATCTTATTTCTCATGAGCTCTAATTGCTGTCTCATTAATATGTTTTAATTTTAAAGTATGATACTGCCAAATGAATTTGGGAAATTGAGATTTATATATACATGACCATTTGTGCTAGAGAATCCAACAAACTTGGGTTCTAAGCCAAACACCATCACTCAATGACAACTATTGCTGGTTATAGTTAATTACATTATCTATTGACAGCATAGTTGTAATTCATCTTACCCTAGGTACTGATAGAAATAGAGATAAAAAGCGAATCTTTTCTTTAGGTAATCACAGTCCAGGGGCAGCATTCATTTCTCCTAACCACATTCTGACAAAAAATCAAAATTTTCTGCATTCTCCAGAATCATAGAACTTCTTTTTTTTTTTGAAACGGAGTCTCACTCTGTTGCCCAGGCTGGAGTGCAGTGGCGTGATCTCGGCTCACTGCAAGCTCCGCCTTCCCGGGTTCACGCCATTCTCCTGCCTCAGCCTCTCCAAGTAGCTGGGACTACAGGCGCCCGCCACCGGGCCCAGCTAATTTTTTTTTTTTTTTGTATTTTTAGTAGAGACGGGGTTTCATCGTGGTCTCAATCTCCTGACCTCATGATCCACCTGCCTCGGCCTCCCAAAGTGCTGGGATTACAGGCGTGAGCCACCGCGCCCGGCCAATCATAGAACTTCTGAACAGAGGCCGGGCGCGGTGGCTCACGCTTGTAATCCCAGCACTTTGGGAGGCCGAGGCGGGCGGATCACGAGGTCAGGAGATCGAGACCATGGTGAAACCCTGTCTCTACTAAATGTATAAAAAAAAAAATAAGCCGGGCGCGGTGGCGGGCGCCTGTAGTCCCAGCTACTCGGAGAGGCTGAGGCAGGAGAATGGCGTGAACCCGGGAGGCGGAGCTTGCAGTGAGCCGAGACTGCGCCACTGCACTCCAGCCTGGGCGACAGAGCAAGACTCCGTCTCAAAAAAAAAAAAAAAAAAAGAACTTCTGAACAGAAAGAATGATGAACATCCAAGTCTGATCTTTATTTTATTTAAAAAATAAAGTGGAGCCCGGGTGCAGTAGCTCACACCTGTAATCCCAGCACTTTGGGAGGCCAAGGTGGGTGAATCACCTGAGGTTAGGAGTTCCATACCAGCCTGGCCAACATGGTGAAACCCCATCTCTACTAAAAATACAAAAATTAGCCAGGCGTGGTGGCAGGTGCTTGTAATCCCAGCTACTCAGGAGGCTGAGGCAGGAGAATTGCTTGAACCCAGGAGGAAGAGGCTGCAGTGGGCCTAGATTGCGCCACTGTACTCCAGCCCAGGTGACAGAATGAGACTCTGTCTCAAAAAATAATAAATAAATAAATAAATAAATAAATAAATAAATAAATAAATAATAGAGACAAGCTCTCACTCTGTTGCCCAGGCTGGTCTCAAGCTCCTGAGCTCAAGTGATCCTCGGGCCTCAGACTCCCAAACTGTGAAGATTACAGACATGAGCCACCACGCCTAGACCAAATCTGATCTTTAATAGCTGAAGATCAGAGAGTACTGCATTGCAAGTCAGGGAGTAGTGACTAAATTGTGATTAGAACCTAGGGTCAATTGTATTACTGTTCCCAAATATTCACTCTCCTTTCCTATAAAAGGATTAATTCATTTCACTCATTGTCACGTAACATGCAGTGTCTCTTACAATAGTTGTATATATCTCCATCCTATTGACATTGGGCTTGGCCATGAGCTTTGTTTGGCCATTGGCATGTTGCGGGGACATTGCATCTGCCATGGTCATGCATAAACTTTAACAGCCATCATATAGTTTACTAACTTCCTATTCTATTCCCTCTGACACAATCTCACATGTCCTGGAGGGGACACCTCCTTCAGCAGGGAATGAAGAGGGCACTTGGAGCAGACATGACTGATCCATCTTCTCACATGTGAAGAAAGTGAAAAACAGACTTTTTTATTCTTCACCCTTGTAAGCCACTGAGATTTTATAGTTCTCATTGCTAGAGCAAACCTGAATAATTTAGAATGCAAGCCAGAAAGAATATGTGATTTGTACAAGTTTACACACTTACATAGCTAAATGGCAGAACCAGAGTTAAATCTTAGTTCTTTTGACATCCAGCCCAGTATTCTTTCCATATTTTTAGAGCTCTTTAAGCCACCAGTGTAAACATCTACACAGTATATTTTACTGTGATACTTAGAACATCCCCAAAAGCAATTCACTACATGACTAAAGGTTTGTCCAATTAATTTTTCCTTAATTACCCATGTACTGAAGGCAACTCACAGGCTACAAATAATTTACGAAACTCGTTTACTCATTGTGGTCATTACTGACCATACTGGCTAGCAGTAGTCCTTCCCAATGTGAAATGGGTGATGTGCACTTGAAAATTACATGAGGCTTGCACTTTTCAACTGCTCTTGTTGGCCTGGTCATCTTCAAGTGCCTGTTATCTTGAGTGAGATAGAGGATTCTAGCAACAGCTCCATTGTGTAGTCTTATCTTAGGAACATATGGACTCTTTCACACTTGGTTTCCCTAAGTAGGCCTTTAAAAGTGATGGCAAATTCTGTCAACATCTCCACCTGTTTTGTATTCTCTCCAGTAAAAATCCGTCCAGTAGCTTCAAGAAGCTCAATCTACTGCTGAAACACTTCATGTCAGTTTCACGTGCCCCTTTAGTCATTTTCTTCCTGAAGTCGTGTCAAAAATGTCTATCTTCAATAAGCCCTGTCACTTAGAATAGAACCCTCTACCTACAGATTATGTTTTCCTTTTGACTTGCGTACTCCATTTGAAGTATGTAGCATAGATTTTCTATATCCAATTCAACGTTTTTTCTATATTCACTTTTGGATGATTCCAAGTCTTGTTATCATATCAGACTATCACAATTTTGAATGTTGAACTCAAACTAAATACTTCATTGTTTCTAGTGCTGTGGACCTTTAAAGGCACTCAGTATAGTTTAGGCTGAATTATAGTAATGATTAACTAGGCTTGTATTATGAAGAGTTAACTCCTCATTATTAATTCAAAATTGGAATCTTGGCAGAGCACGGTGGCTCACGCCTGTAATCCCAGCACTTTGGGAGGCCGAGGTGGTTGGATCACCTGCAGTCAGGAGTTCAAGACCCACCTGGCCAACATGGTGAAACCCCCATCTCTACTAAAAATACAAAATTAGCCAGATGTGGTGGCACACACCTGTAGTCCTGGCTACTTGGGAGGCTGAGACAGGAGAATTGCTTGAACCCGGGATGTAGATGCTGCAGTGAGCCAAGATTGCACCACTGCACTCCAGCCTGGGAAAGACAGAGTGAGACTCCATCTCAAAAATAAATAAATGAAATAAAATATATGCTAGAAAAAGACTATACAATTTGAAAATATAGGTAGGCAAACCTAGATTTTCCCAGCCAATTATTAAATGCTGATGAGCCAGTTTCAGACTGTCATCTTTTTTTTATTAATCAGAACACATAACCTTATATATAAATATTTTCTAGCATAAGCAGCCATTTCATAAATTTCCATGAGCTAAAACACCTCTAAAATTATAATATGCTGAATTAGGAAATTACAGAGAAATGAATTCTCGAATTGAAGCAGATAGCAAGGAAAAAAACTAATCTGAACTAAATTTTAAAGTAAAATGCTCAGCCAGGCATGGTGGCACATGCCTGTAATCCCAAACAGAAAAATCAGTTAAGCTCAGGAGTTCGAGGTGACAGTGATCTATGATGGGGCCACTGCACATCAGCCTGACTGAGAGAGCAAGACCCCATCTCTAATACATATAAAAATGTAAAAATATTATATATATACACACACACTATACACACTTAATATTACACACTATATATAGTAATAAATAAAAATAAATAGTATATATAGTGTGCATATATTATGTTTAGTATATATTAAGTATATATACTTAATATTTTTGTATTAACTACCAAATACTTGATATTTTAAGTGTTTATATATAAATATAAATATATAATATTGTTACCATAATACCATATATATGGTATTATGCATACACTATATATGTGTATATATATTGTGTGTATATATAGTATCATATACATATACTATATGTATATATACATATATAGTGTGTGTATATATACATATATAGTGCATGTGAATACTGTGTGTGCGTATACATATACACACACTATATATATATAGTATAATATATATGATATTATGGTAACGGTGACCTAATTTAGAAAAAGAGGTTCATTCATATAGTAGGTACTTCTGCCGTTCCTCTGTCAGTACTAGTCTTACTATCTCTGAAAGTTTCTGGAGGACGGTGGGGTGATAGATGGATACCCCCCAGGTGGAATTCCTATGCAGTTACAAGTCTCTTCCAGAGAACTCATGCTCCTTTTCTTACCCTTCACCCTTTCCTCCCTGCCATCCCTCCCCCACAGCATCTCACTCCATCTACACCATTCTTTCAGTGTCAGGGTTATGAATTCTCAAGGTTATGAATTCTCAAGCTAAACTCGACATTTTAAAGTAATAGCTTTACTTTAAACACATGCTACCATTTTGCCTCATCTCTTTTTGACTTTTATTCTCAAAAGTCAAATGTCTGCGGACCATTCAGGCAACTGAGCTGAAGTATTCTCCACATTTTTATACCTCCCATCCTCAATATAATGATATCCATGATGAATCCAGTGCTTCTCAACCACCTGCCCTAAGTTCCACCCCCAGAGCTCCTGATTCAGTTGGACTTAGACAAGCCCAAGCCAACAAGATGCTTTATTTATTTATTTATTTATCTATTTATTTATTTATTTATTTATTGAGACAGGGTCTTGCTTTGTCACCCAAGCTAGAGTGTAGTCATAAGATCACCGCTCACTGCAGCCTCAACCTCTGGGGCTCAAGGGATCCTCCCACCTCAGCCTCCTGAGTAGGTGGGACCACGTGTGCACTCCTCCACATCCAGCTAATTTTTACAAAAAATTTTTGTAGTGACAGGGTCTCACTATGTTGCACAGGCTGGTCTCAAACTCCTGGGTTCAAGCAATCCTCCCACTCCTAGGCTCAAGCGATCCTCCCACCTCAGCCTCCCAAAGTGTTGGGATTACAGGCATGAGCCACCCAGCCCAGGATACTTTTAAAAGCTCCCCAGGTGATTCTCGTGTATAGTCAGGGTTGAGAACCTCTGTTTCTATCTTTCCCCAGCATTGGAAGTGACCTAAAAACCACATCTTAGACCTCACTTCTTCTCTGCTCATGGATCATGAATCTATGAATCTACTTTTCTTTATAAGATCACAGATACATCTAGTATCTAAAAGATCTTGAAGAATAACTATCAATTGAAATGGTCTAAACACAAAATCACTCTGCTTATACTAAGTGAAGATAAGAATATGTATAATCAATTCAGTCTTCCAAACATTTTAACTAGATAATTAAAGCCAAACTACTTTTTCTTTGGCTTAAAATTTTAGATAATTGGGCCAGGCGCTGTGGCTCGTGACTATAATCCCAGTAATTTGGGAGACCGAGGAGGGCGGATCACTTGAGGTCAGACTTTCAAGACTAGCCTGACCAACACGATGAAACCCTGTCTCTACTAAAAATACAAAAATTATCCAGCTGTCGTGCTGGGCGCCTGTAATCCCAGCTACTCAGGAGGCTGAGGTAGGAGAATTGCTTGAACCCGGGAGGTGAGGTTGCAGTGGGTAGAGATTACGCCTCTGCACTCCAGCCTGGTCGGCAGAAAGAGATTCAGTCTCAAAAAAAAATTTAGATAATTGGCTTAACTCTCCACCTTGCTCAAGGGTGTGGACATGGCCCCACCATCCAGGTAGTGCACTATGCCATTTGCTTGGCCTACAGAGGAGGGAGTGGTGATGGTGGCAATCAGTTGTTAATTTCACATTGTGGGTGGAATTTTGACACAACCAAATCCAATGGCTTCAAGCCTTTTGCTGGATTATTACTTCTGAATACATTCAATTTGGATCAGAACTCAGAAATGAAATGTTATTTCCTTCTCTTCATCCCCCCCTATAAAACTTCTATTAATACTTATTTATTTATTTAGAACTCCTGGTATTTTTGTGACAATGCTCTCTTCCCACTGTTTCCTTGTGGCAAGCTAAAGAGTCTTTGGTTTTTGACCTTTTGATATGAAAACATGCATTACAGCCATGCTTTTGTGACTTTTTTATTTTTTTTTTTTTAGGGAAGTGGCAAGAATGTGTGGAACGATCACAAAGTTCACATTTCCTCTTATAAACACAACAAAACGGCAACTCATCAGAGTTTCTCACTCTTTACTTCAGGGCCTTTATCTTTAAAAAGAAAGGAGAGAGAAAGAGAAGAAAATTCAGAAACTATATACTTTTATGATATCCACCAAGCCTATGGCTTTGGACAGAAGATCCAACATTAATTTTCAAACTTTCAGCCAAACTGTATACAGTATTGTGTACAGCAGTGTGAAGATCTCAGATAAAATCCTAGTTCTATCCACTCATTGTGTGACTTAGGGAAAATTACCTAACTTCCCTAAATCTTGTTTTGTGTTCTATAAAATGATCTCATGTGAATCTTATGTAAATTAAATTTAATAATATATGTAAAGCATTTTCACAGTGTCTGGCAAAGAAGACAGAGTCAATAAATGATAAAGCAACATTATTATTGCCCTAGGCAGATCCTCTGAAAGTTAACATGGGCTGCATTTTTCAAACTCTTCTCTGACCACATCAAACTCAAGTATTAAACAATTGAAAACTAGTGATTTCAGAGGTTTCCTCAGTAACCTTAGTTATAAGAAAAAGACAACTCCTACGTAGTACGGGAAGTCCTAGCCAGAGCAATCAGATAAAAGGAATACTTTAATTAATTACTTAATTAATTAATTTATTTATTTATTTTTGGGCCAGGTGCAGTAGCTCAAGCCTGTAATCCCAGCACTTTGGGAGGCCGAGATGGGTAGATCACGAGGTCAGGACATCGAGACCATCCTGGCTAACACAATGAAATCCCGTCTCTACTAAAAAAATACAAAAAAAAAAAAAATTAGCCAGGCATGGTGTCAGGCGCCTGTAGCCCCTACTCGGGAGGCTGAGGCAGGAGAATGGCGTGAACCTGGGAGGCGGAGCTTGCAGTGAGCTGAGATGGCACCACTGCACTCCATCCGGAGCCACAGAGTGAGACTCCATCTCAAAAAATAATAATAAAATAAATAAATAAATAAATAAACACTTGTTAAAGGCATCCACATTGGAAAAGTGGAATTCAAATTGTCCACCTTTGCAGATATCTAGAAAAGTGTAAACACTCCCCCAGAAACACCTAGCCAGAGCAATCAGATAAAAGAAATAAATACTTATTAAAGGCATCCACATTGGAAAAGTGGAATTCAAATTGTCCGTTTTTGCAGATATCTAGAAAAGCTTAAACACTCCCCAGAAACTCTTAGATCTGATAAATAAGTTCAGTAAAGTTGCAGGATACAAAATCAACTTACAAAAATCCGTGTATTTTGGCTGTGCACGGTGGCTCATGCTTGTAATCCCAGCACTTTGGGAGGCCAAGGCGGGTGGATCATCTGAGGTCAGGAGTTGGAGACCAGCCTGGCCAACATGGTCAAACCCCATCTCTACTAAAAATACAAAAATTAGCTAGGCATGGTGGCAGGTGCTTGTAATCCCAGCTATTTGGAAGGCTAAGCCAGAAGAATCGCTTGAAACCAGGAGGTGGAGGTTGCAGTGAGCCGATATCATGCCACTGCATTCCAGCCTGGGCAACAGAGTGAGAATCCATCTCAAAAAAAAAAAAAAAGAAGCCAAAAAAATCAATGTATTTCTATACACCAATAATGAACTAGCTGAGAAAAAATCAAGAAGGCAATTCCATTTACAATGGCCTCAAAACAACAACAACAACAACAACAAAAACCTAGAAATAAATCTAGCCAAAGAGATGAAAAACCTAAAAAAAAAAAAGCTATAAAAACACTGATGAAAGAAATGGAAGAAGGGCCAGGTGTGGTGGCTCACACCTGTAATCCCAGCACTTTGGGAGGCCAAGGCAGGCAGATCACTTGAGGCCAGGAGTTCAAGACCAGCCTGGCCAACATAATGAAACCTTGTCTCTACTAAAAATACAAAAATTAGGCTGGGCGTGGTGGCTCACGTCTGTAATCCCAGCACTTTGGGAGGCCGAGGCAGGCGGATCACAAGGTCAGGAGATGGAGACCATCCTGGCTAACACAGTGAAACCCCGTCTCTCCTAAAAATCCAAAAATTTAGCTGGGCATGGTGGCAGGTGCCTGTAGTCCCAGCTACTTGGGAGGCTGAGGCAAGAGAATCGCATGAACCTGGGAGGCGGAGCTTGCAGTGAGCTGAGATTGCGCCACTGCACTCCAGCCTGGGTGACAGAGCGAGACTCTGTCTCAAAAAAAAAAAAAAAAAAAAAAAAAATTAGCCAGGCATGTGGACATGCTTGTAATTCCAAGTACTCAGGAGGCTGAGGCACAAGAACTGCTTGAACTTGGGAGGCAGAGGTTGCAGTGACCCAAGATCACACCACTGCACTCCAGCCTGGGCAACACAGTGAGACTGTCTGAAGAAAGGGAGAAGAGAAGAGAAAGAGAAGAGAAGAGAAGAGAAGAGAAGAGAAGAGAAGAGAAGAGAAGAGAAGAGAAGAGGAAGAGAAGAATGCAAACAAATGGAAGGATATCCGATGCTCATGGATCAGGAGAACTAATATTGTTAAAATGACCATATTGCCTAAAGCAATCAACAGATTCAATGCAATCCCTATCAAAATAACAAAGTAATTTTTCACAGAAATAGGAAAAACAATCCTAAAATTCATATCCAAAAAAGAGCCCTAATAGCCAAAGCAATCCTGAGCAAAATGAACAAAGTTAGAGGCATCACATTACCTGACATCAAAATATATTACAAGACTACAGTAACCAAAACAACATGGTATTTGTAAAAAACAGACACCTAGATCAATGGTACAGAATAGAAAACCCACAAATAAATCCACATATTTATAGCCAACTGATTTTTTACAAAGGCATCAAGAATATACATTGGGAAAACGACATCCTCCTAAACAAATGGTGCTGGGAAAATTGGATATCCATATGCAAAGAATTAAACTGGATCCCTATCTCTTACCATGTACAAAAATCAACTCAAGATGGATTAAAGACTTAAACATAAGACCCCAAACTATAAAACTACTGGAAGAAAATGTACAGAAAACAATTCAGGACATGGGTTTAGGCAAATATTTTATAGCTAAGACTTTAAAAGCACAAGCAACAAAAATGAAAATAAACAAATGGAACTATATTAAACCAAAAAGCTTCTGCACAGCAAAGGAAAGAATAAACATAGTGAAAAGACAACCTGCTCAACTGGAGAAGATATTTGCCAGCGATTCGTCTGCCAAGGGACTAATATCCAGAATCTATGAGGAACTGAAACAATAGTAAAAAAACAAACAAATAATACCATTAAAAAGTGAGCAAAGGGCATAAATAGACATTTCTCAAAAGAAGACATATAAATGGCCAACAAGTAATATGGAATACTTCCTCTTGGCTGGGCGCGGTGGCTCACGCCTGTAATCCCAGCACTTCGGGAGGCACAAGGTAGGTGGATCACCTGAGGTCAGGAGTTCGAGACCAGCCTGACCAACATGGAGAAACTCCATCTCTACTAAAAATACAAAATTAGCCAGGTGTGATGGCACATGCCTGTAATCCGAGCTACTTGGGAGGCTGAGGCAGGAGAATCGCTTGAACCCAGGAGGGGGAGGTTTCGGTGAACCCAGATGGTGCCATTGCACTCCAGCCTGGGCAACAAGAGCAAAACTCCATCTCAAAAAAGAAAAGAAAAGAAAAGAAATGAAAAACTTCTCAGCATCACTGAACATCAGTGAAACGCAAATCAAAATCATAATGAGATATCATCTTACCCTACTTAGAATGGCTTTTATTAAAAGCCATTCTATAAATGGCTATAAATAACAGATGCTAGTGAGGGTGCAAAGGGAACTCATACAGTGTTGGTGGAAATGTAAATTAGCACAACCACTATGGAAAACAGCATAGAGATTTCTCAGAAAACTGAAAATAGAACTATCATGTAATCCAGCAATCCCACTACTGAGTATTTATCCAAAGGAAAAGAAATCAGTATATCAAAAGGATATATATCAGTATATCAAAAGGATACACTCACGTTTACTGCAGCCCTACTCACAATAACAAAGATATGAAATCAACCTATAGACCAACAGATAAAGAAAATGCGCCATATATATACAATGTGATACAATTGAGCCATAAAAAATAATGAAATTATGTCATTTGCAGCAACATGCACAGAATTAGAGGTAATTGTATTAAGTGAAATAAGCCAGGCACAGAAAGACAAGTATTTCATGTTCTCACTCATAGGTGGGAGCTAAAAAAGTTGATTATCATGGAGGTGGAGGGTAGAATAATAGATACCAGAGGCTGGGAAGGGTGTGTGGGTTGGGGAGAGGGATTAAGAAAGGCTGTGTAATGGGTACAAACATATGGTTAGGAAGAACGATTAAGTTGTAATGTTCAATAGCAGAGTAGAGTGACTACAGTTAACAACAATATATTGTACATTTCAAAATAGCGAGAAAAGAGGACTTGAAATGTTCCCAAGACGTAGAAATGATGAGTCCTCGAGGTGATGGATACCCCAAATACCCTGACTTGATTATTTCACATTCTATACACGTAACAAAATATCACATGTACCCCACACATATGTACAAATATTATATATTAATAAAAAGAGAGGCCGGGCACAGTGGCTCACGCCTGTAATCACAGCACTTTGGCAGGCCAAGACGGGCGGATCACGAGGTCAGGAGATTGAGACCATCCTGGCTAACACAGTGAAACCCCGTCTCTACTAAAAATACAAAAAATTAGCCAGGCGTGGTGGCAGGAGCCTGTAGTCCGAGCTACTCGGGAGTCTGAGGCAGGAGAATGGTGTGAACCTGGGAGGCGGAGCTTGCAGTGAGCCGAGATCGGGCCACTGCACTCCAGCCCGGGTGACAAAGTGTGCCACTGCACTCCAGCCTGGGCGATAAAGCGAGACTCCGTCTAAAAAAAAAAGAAAAAGAAAAAGAAAAAGGTGATAAGTAGGAAACTCACAAACCATAGGATATGTAAAAACTGGGCAAGCAGGCTTCCATAATGCAGTATTCACTATGGAGAAATAACACATAAATATAAGGGCAATCCAAGTTCCTAGTATTCCAAATGGACCAGTAATTAGTAATAATTCAACATGAGGCCTGTACCGTCAAGAAACTATGGGAGCCTTTTTGATCCTAACTTCATTGAATATTATTAATAGAATGACTCTGACCAAAACACTGACATATGTATACTTCAGCAGACAGTACAGGGAAAGCATACATATGACTGAGATGCGGAAGGCTTCCAGAGCTCTGCTCGTTTCTTCAAGAGGTCAGCCCCCCTAACCTGCTGCATTATTGGTTCAAAGTCGCTGTGGGACCATCCAAGCAAGCAGTCACCCCACTTCCTGCTAATCCTCCAAATCTTCCCCAGGGGTTTGCATTCCAAGCCTGTCCTGACTCTGCTGCCCCAGGGACTCCTCTAGGCTCACAGCATGGGGAATTCTATGGCTATAAGAAGATACTCCAAGAAGATGGAAGATCAGAACTGTATTAACTCACAGAGAAGTCTGAAAGAGGAGATGTGGCTCTGAACTCCCAGATGAAAGAGATTTAAGCTTATGAATCACTGAAAATAGCAAGAAATCAAACAAAAAGGGCCTTGTCCCAGAGTAATAGCCTCACTCAGAGATTAAAATAGGTCTGACCTTTGTCTGTGGGACTGTGTTGTCTCAGTCATATTTAGTTGCTCCAGCTGAGGACTTCTGAAACCTCCATCTGCATGTTGTGAAACCCCTTCTCTGGGTCACGGGTTGGTCTCTTCCCGAACACAGAAGAGCCACTTATTCTGGACGGTACTTAATGGGGTTTGTGGCTTCCAAGCCAAGAAAGTGGAGCTCACTGAGGTTCTATTTTTTCTTGCTCAAATAAAGTTAGAAACAGTATCATGTGACAGTCATGAAAATTGAGGTTCTTCAACTGACACTGAAGTTACATGACCCTCATCCACCTGTTCACTCACCTCTGGAAGGACTTGAAAGTCCCAGTCTCCTTGTATGGCTCCTCCGCTCAGAAAGCTCATGAGAGGAGCCCACTGTGACTGTTTTTTGAGATTTGGGGGTACAGCTTTGTTGAACAGGATTAACAGAACAGAAGGCAAGCTATTTATAGCCAGAAAGCCCTGGGACCAGGACTCCAGAAGCCTGTTCTTAACTTCCAGCCCTGTCCATGAGTCACTGCCTCACGCCCAAATTATTTCTTGCTTCCTCAGTTTCACCTACTATAAAGTGGAGATACTCATACTCATTCCTACTTTCTTGGTATATTGTGAAAAGAAATTATTACATACGTGAGCCCTAGGGAAGAAAGACTTAAAGCATCTTTATTGCTGTTTCTTATTGCCAAATAGTATCCATGGTAATCATAGCTTTCTTCTATTAATAACCCATGCTACCTCTGACCTGGTAACCTAAACGTTAAAAGATGTATATCACATTACAGTTTTGAAGTCCTCTGTTCTATAAAATACTGCTTTTAATTCACATAGCATCTAATTTTGATCAGAGTCATTTACCAAAAATCATTTTACCAAAAATCATTCTGCATGAGTAGCCTCAATTAAGATGCAGCAGGAGCTGAAGACTGCAACGCACAGTAAATACAACCCAGGGGCTTCAAGTATAAACCCTTGGTCTCATAGTATACTGATATGGTTTGGCTCTGTGTTCCCGCCCAAATCACATCTTGAATTGTACTCCCATAATTCCCACATATTGTGGGAGGGACCCTGTGGGAGATAATTGAATCATGGGGTCGGTTTCCCCTATACTGTTCTCATGGTAGTAAATAAGTCTCACGAGATCTGATGGTTTGATAAAGAGAAACCTGTTTCACTTGGCGCTCATTCTCTCTCTTGCTGCCACCATATGAAACATGCCTTTCACTTTCCACCATGATTGTGAGACCTTCCCAGCCACATGGAACTGTGAGTGCAAAAAGCCTCTTTCTTTTGTAAATTGCCCAGTCTCGGGTATGTCTTTATCAGCAGCGTAAAATAGACCAATACATATACCATCCCATTAGATAGTGGTGGCCATTTTCTTTCCTGATTTATTCTTCTGTTGTCCTCTTTGACCTGGAAGGAATTAAGGTGACAGTGGTGCCATTCGTTTGTATGTCTTATTTAAACCACCCCCGTAAACAAGCATTATTTTAAAACTTGCCTGGGATAAGCAAAATCGTGTGGTCCACACCATCAGACTCCAACTCACCTAAAATAGTTTTCTGTTCTCTTATAGTAAAAGTGACATGTAAAAATCAAACTTGAAGTTTTATTTTTAATTGTGGTAAATTATACATAAAACTTTATGTTAATCATTTTCAAGAGTGTACAGTTCAGCAATATTACATACATTCACATTGTTTGTGTAACCATTACCACCATCCATCTCCAGAATGTTTTCATCTTTCCAAATTGAAACTGTGTACCCATTAAACAACTCTCCCCATTCCTCACTCCTTCCAGCACCTGGTAACCACCATTCTACTTTTCATCTCTATGAATTTGACCACTCATGTAAGTAGAATCATGGAATATTTGTCTGTTCCTGACTTATTTCACTTAGCATAACTCCCACAAGGTTTATCCATGTTGTAGCATTTGTCAGAATTTCTATCCTTTTTAAGGCTGAATCATATTCCATTACCGGTATATACCATATTGTGTTTATCCATTCATACATCAGTGGACACTTAGGCTACTTCCACCTCTTGGTTATTGTGAGTAATGCTGCTGTGAATGTGGGTGTACAAATACAACAGTTTCAGCCAGGTGCAGTGGCTCACGCCTGTAATCCCAGCACTTTGGGAGGCCGAGGCGGGCAAATCACCTGAGGTCAGGAGTTCAAGACCAGCCTGACCAACATGGAGAAACCCCATCTCTACTAAAAATGCAAAATTAGATGAGCGTGGTGGTGCAGGCTGAGGCAGGAGAATCGCTTGAACCCGGGAGGTGGAGGTTGCGGTGAGCCCAGATTGCGCCATTGTACTCCAACCTGGGCAACAAGAATGAAACTCCTCTCAAAACAAAACAAACAAACAAAAACAAATACGACAGATTCTCGGAATATGACAGGAATTGGTTCCAAGACACACACACAACCCACACGTAACAAAATCTGTGGGTACTCAAGTCCCACAGTCAGCCCTGAGAGACCCGTTTATACAAAAATTTGGCCTTCCATATACGTGGGTTTCACATTTTGAATACTGTATTTTCAATCCATGTATCTGTATCTCTTACAGACGTTGCTTCAATTTTGGGGGGTATGTGCCCAAAGGTGAAGTTGCTGGATCATATATTAATTTTATTTTTAATTTTTTAAGAGATGTCATATGATTTTTCATAGTGGCTACACCGTTTTGTATTCCCTCTGGCAATGCACAAGGGTTTCCATTTCTCCATATCCTCACCAACACTCGTTATTTCTTGTTTGTTTGGTACTAGCCATCCTAATGGGTATGTTGAAATTCTATTTTTAATTAATGAGTGAGAGATGGAGGGATCAGATTTAAACAGGTTACAAGGCAGTCTTATAAATTTGTATGAGACTTCTCTTGGGCAGAGTGAGAAGGACTAAAACAGAATGACTGACTAAGAGTCATCTCAAATAACTGTACTTATTGGTTACCCTTGCTCTGTCTGAAGAGGAAGTGTACAAGAAATGCCTGCAAAAGATAGCAGGGATTTTCCCTTCTAACTCCAAGACAGCCAGAGAAAAGTGAGCCTCAGAAGAGAAAAAAAAGGAAGACTTTAATGTAAAGAACTCAAAATGTTCTGGATGACCCTGAGATGCAGTTTAGTGTTTTCACTGTTTTGCACAGTTTCACTATGGAATTGCCTGACAGAAGCAGATAAGCTACAGAAGGAAGAGTGGGAGGGGTCTTCTCAGGAACTGGGCAACAGAATGGGGAAAATATGTATGGCTAACCCTGGTCAAAGGTAGAAATTAAAAGAATGAGATGGGAAATTAAGCCTAGAAAAACTGACTTGTTTCTGCTCTTCTCACTCCTACCCCAGAGCAATCACGAAAAGAACTTAACATACTGCTTACTTCCTTTCCTAAACTGCTGATGCCCTGTTTACTGCTGGCATGCTACTCCCTGTCTGCCCATAGCCCCCGTCTGCAGGATCTTACCCATCTCCATGCTCTCTCCTGGTCAGGCATTTGAAAAAATACTTCTTGAATACCTGCTAACCATGGAAGTTAAACAAGAGTAGATAACTTGGGATTTTTAACACTTTTAAATAAAATTGTGTTCAAAGGAAAATTAGTGGAAGATGACATTGGTGTGCCAGGGACAGGGCAATGGGATTGGTCTGCCTCTGGAATAAGCAATTTATTTTTTGTGGAGAATTTTTAAATTTTAAAATAATTAAGATGAATTTTAAAATAATAATAAACTAAAATAAACTCACTCTGCTTTTTATTTTCCCTATGCTCTGCCAATTCTAAATTGCCAATGATAAAATACTGCTCCTATGCAAAATATCTTTTGTTGGTCCAAGTTCTAAACAATTATGTGGTTACTGTTGAGTTTTAATAATATATATGTAATCTTCAGATACATAGAGAATATATTTTTCATTAATAAACATGAGTTGGGCCTGGTGGCCGATGCCTGTAATCCCAGCACTTTAGGAGGTGGGAGGATTGCTTGAGGCCAGGAGTTAGAGACCAGCCTGGGCAACATAACAAGACCACCATCTCTACAAAAAATTTTCTAAAAAATTAAAATGATTAGCCAGTGAGGTGGCGCATATCTGTAGTCCCAGCTACTCAAGAAGCTGGGGTGGCAGGATCACTTGAGCCTAGGAGGTTGATGTTCCAGTGGGCTATGATCATTCCACTGTGTTGGATGATAGAGGGAGACTCCATCTCAAAAAAAAAAAAAAAAAGAAAAGCATAAATAAAAAAATAAACATTGTATTCTATGTGGAAGTCAAAGAATTCCCATTTGTGTACCAGAGACTTAGCTGTCCTTATTTGTTTTGAGAGCAAATTCAAAATTATTTGGAATCATTTGAGCTCACCTGGAGAACAGTTAATGTCTCCAGCACTTAGGGTATACAGCTTCATATGTCTAAAACTATGGGCCAGGCACCGTGGCTCACACCTGTAATCCCAGCACTTTGGGAGGCCGAGACGGGCAGATTGCCTGGGGTCAAAAGTTCAAGTCCAGCCTGGCCAACATGGTGAAACCCCGTCTCTACTAAAAAAAATAAAAAAATTAGTCGGGCGTGGTGGCTGGCACCTGTAATCCCAGCTACTCGGGAGGCTGAGGCAGGAGAATTGCTTGAACCGGGAGGTGGAATTTGCAGTGAGCCGTGAGCCGAGATCCCGCCATTGCACTCCAGCCTGGGTGACAAAAGCTAAACTCTGTCTCAAAAACAAAAGACAAAGAGAAAAAAGTATGGATTCAAAACAATAATTGTGAAGACAGAAAAAAAAAATTGAGTGACTTCAATTTTGCCTCTATATAACTACTTAGAGTTACTCGTGTTTAAAAGTTTAAACTAATGGAACAGGGTACACAGTAGTATCACAATTATTGTTTTGAATCCATATTTTTTCTCAAGAAATTATGTATTATATATTAATTGTTATGTATTATATATTATTATGTAGTGTATATTAATTATTATGTATCTTATTATTTATAGATTGTGTTATATGTTAATGTATATTATATATTACTTATGTATTATATATTAATTTTATACGTATAATTAAATACTTTTTTCTATATTTGTTTTATTTTCGTTTTTAATTCATTTACTTGCATGATTACATATATTAAATTTAATGCAACTGTACTGTCTATGTTTCTTTTCTGGCTATTACTCATATCATGATTATTATGAAATATATTTTTCCTCTGGCAGTATTAAAAATGATCAGCATGGGTGTCAAAAATACTAGGTATATAACTGCCCTTACTGGATTTTTTTCTAAACTGTGCATGATTCATTATTCAATTATCCAACAAAGCACCTGATATCTGACAGGCAGTGGGTTCAGTGGTGGATAATAGAGACCAATAAAACACAGCTCGTGTCTCAAGGTCAGTGGCACTAGAATATGGTAGACTGGAAAGGTCTAGATTATGGATAAAAAATGAGGCCAGACTGAACACAGTGATATGAGATTAACGTACAAGTGAATAAATTCAAAACAACCCAAATTGATCAAATCTCATATTTCATTTATTTTCCCACAAATGAGAGTCCTGCTATATGCCCCAAAGAAGGGACCTGACATTTTTTACACCTACTTAAAAAGATATTTATGAATCTTTTTCCAATCTAGTTCTGCAATTATGAAATGCCACAATCACAATGCCTGTTTATGCTATTTTAATAAACATGCAATAGAGAAAGTAGGCTTATGCACATCAAAACTAAGTAAACCTAGTTCTCCAAATTCTTATTTTCAGTATTCTGTATTGAAAGGTGAAGGGTATATGTAGATAACTTTCTGTTGTTTTTGCTATTTTGATGATGAGAAAGGATGGGAGAAGTACCAAGTCTAAAGTAAAAAAAAAAAACCTAGAAGGAACACAGAGCCGAAGGGTATGAGGGATCTTTAATATATTTTTATTTTTTCTATGCAACCCTAAAACACACACGCACACACATCCCACACCTTGCTCTTTTTGGAAACCAGAATTCCCCCAATTCTTTGGAAAAAAGAAGTATTCAACTGAATTTAAAATACAAGAGGGTTGATTATTGCTGAGCAATTAAGACCTGGGAAATTCCTCTTCAAATTTATATTCTGTAGCTATCATCAACATGAGACTCCATATCATTTTTTTTTTCCTTAATGCACTTTGGCAGAGGGCTTCATTTCCTATCAAATAGACCATTTTGCAACCTTCTGTGCAGAACTGTACAGGTGGTCCAAGGGATAATGGAATGAAATTGAGCAAAAGAAATTTTAGGTTGAAAATTAGTGAAAAAAAAATACCTGTAGCAAGGCCCATGATTCTGGAAATAATCTCCCAGTGGAACTGGTAATGGCTCCATCACACATATAATTTTAAAAAAGAATGGAAAAATGCATACGACAGTATTCTATAAAGATATAGCCTGTATTTTAAAAGGAGAGAAAAAATGGCCTAATTTTCCCTCTGTAATTTTCATTATTCTGCTCTGAATGGTCTCTTCACACATGATATCTGACAATTTGAGTATTTAAAGCAAAAAAAGAAAAACCACAAAAATGATCTTTGGTCAACTCTTCAAGGCAAGAGTTAAAGAACTTTAAAAGGAAATATTCTTGGCAACAAAAATCGGGTTTAAATGTATGATAAGATACTCATACTTATTTCATACACATTTATGCACTTATTCAGTGTGTGTGGCTTGTTTTAAGATCAAAATTCATATGGGTTTGAATGTAGTCACCATTTCAACATCTCAGTCCCTGCAGCTGATGCTGATATTGATGTTTCCCGTTAAGAGAAAAATCCCGTTTTTTAGGCTGACACAGGAAATACCACTCAGCACTGGAATACATATGAAAATCAGGAAATTTTCAAAGATGTAATGCAGGAAATCAACCAGGGAATATTCAAATTGTCACAATGTGCTTAACATTTTAAACATTTCTTCCTCTTTTAAATAAATGCTGAGCAAAGCTTCCTGTGTTTCAAAAGCAACATTGATGGACTCTCAAAATGGCAAGTCCCACATATTTACCATCTCTTCTCTTCACCCTGAATTTATTTTCCTGACTCGAGGTAGTTTCCAGGGCTTAAAAGATGGCCTATATGGCACTTAAATGTATTTATGTTTAAACTCCTGTCTTCATGGAGTAGATAAGAAGTAAAATCAGCCATTGTCATGGACAACTTGCTCCTCTGAGTTCTTAACTGTTTTGGGGAGAAAGTGAGATACCAAGGAGTAAGAAACCTGTTTTCAGTTCTTGAGAGACTTACAGGTCAGGTGAGAAGAGGTGATATAATGCTAGGAACGTAAACACAAGGCACCGTTATCTGTGTTTCTTTACCTCTAAAATGTGGGAATATTATTTACTTGGTGATAAGATTAGACAAAATGATTGCTGCAAAGCACTCAGGCACATATAAGTGCTGTATTAAAGATCATTATCATTGAAGAGGAATTGCCAGATGAGTAATTTTAAAAGATGAAGGTGAGCTCAGATATTGCGGAGAAGCAGCTGTCAAGAACAGATGAGACAGTCTGAGGCAGCCCCGGAAAAGTTTCTTGGACAAAGCGGGACTTATACTGGGCCTTGAAAATTTAGAAAGACCAGCTAAAAGGCAAAGAAAGTCTCTGTTTACTTCCAAAAATGGAGATTGGCAGGACTATCTGAGCTGATGACACATTCCTTGAAACTCCTTTCTTGGGTGATCCTGACAGACTGATTTCCCATGTCCTTTAAACCTGTTTTTCCAACTAAGTGCAAACATCAGAGATGAGCTCGTTTACAATTTAGTCCTAACTCAAATTTGCCCCAGTTCAAACTCCTCCAGAGGACAACCTGAGAGCACTCACTAGCCGATACTTCCTGAAAAACCTCTACAACAGGGCAACACTCTAAAGACCCTTGGAGATCAGTGGGGAATGGGTTTGAGAGCAAACTGAAGCTACCTTTCAACATAAGTCAAAGTTAACCAGGCAATTCCTTTCCAGTCACCATAGACAAGTGAAAGCCCCACACCCCTTGAGTCAATGGGAAGTCATTTCTTAACTCCCTTTTGAGAAATGCTGCTGGTGATTCAGCACTACATCCTGGCTCACTGGGACACTATAAGTGAAATTTCCTTTAACAGCCACCCCACCACCTTGTGAAAGGTGAGTTTCCCAGGCTAGAGTTACTCATGAGCACTCTTGCTACGAGAGGAGAGAGGGTCAGAGGGTCAAGGGAAGTCTTTCCTTCACCAACATCGGAGAGACTCCAGAAGCCTCTTTGAGTCAGTGCTGTATAATTTACTATCCAAACTGGGAACGTTTTGAGAATAAAATGTGGCACCACTAATAATTGTGCTGCAACAACAGATGGAAATGGGGGAATTTCCAGTCAAATCAGAACACAGGACTATTCTTTTTTTTCTTTTCTTTTCTTTTCTTTTTTTTCTTTTTTTTTTTTTTTTTTTTTTTTTTTTTTGAGACGGAGTCTTGCTCTGTCACCCCAGGCTGGAGTGCAGTGGCACGATCTTGGCTCACTGCAGCCTCTGCCTCCTGGATTCAAGCAATTCTCTTGCCTCAGTCTCCTGATTAGCTGGGATTACAGTCACCCACCATCACACCTGGCTAATTTTTGTATTTTTAGTAGAGATGGGGTTTCACCACGTTGGCCAGCTGGTCTCAAACTCCTGACCTCAAGTGATAAGCCCGCTTCAGCCTCCCAAAGTGCTGGGACTACAGATGTGAGCCACCGCGCCTGGCCAGAACACAGGGTTATTCTATCTTTAGGTTGTGAGGTCTCATCTTCTAAAAATAAAGACATTCATTTGTCAACGATTTACTAAGTGTATACTATGTGACACTGTGATATATGCTAGATATAGTATATTAGCTGTTTTTGCCCCAGAGACCTCAGACTAGTAGGGGTAACCAACACACACACTGGCATTTATAAAGCACTGTGGAGGTCAGGGACCCTGGGGAACACACCTTGCAGAGTCAGAGAAAGCATCCTGGAGGAGACACTGACCTATCTATTAATATGTCTTCATTAGGCAATGAAGAAGGCTAACTGAATTCCAGGCTTAAAAATAGCATATAGTGTCACTGAAAATCAAAAATATCTAATATTTATGGACCAGTCACTGTGTCCTGGCCATTCTACATATGATAACTCATTTAGCCCATACTTCTAGGACCTCCATCTTGCAGATAAGGAAATAGCAAGTAATTTCCGAGATATACCAGTATTAAAACACTAAAAGCATCCATGTCCTTTTCTCTGAATCTTGTTTTGACCAAGAGTACATGGAAGTGATGCTATGAGACTTCTGAGGCCAGGTTATAAAAGGCCAAACAGCTTCTACCTGGTTTTCTGGAACACATGTGTTGGATCTCTGAAACCCCAATAAAATGCCCAGCTACCTGGAGATCACCATGCTGGAGTGGTGACCTGAAGGCACTCCAGTTGACAATCCCTGCTGAGTCCATCTTTCAACCATCGCAGTCCAGGAAGCAGGCAAGTGAGAAGCCATCATAAAACAGATCCTCCAGACCAGCATAGAAGAGCTGTCCCCACTGGCCCTTCTCTGAATCTGGACCCACTGAATTTGTAGCCTTAAATATTTCTGGTTTTATACCACTGTTTTAGTGGTTTGTTTCATAGCAATAGTAGTAACCAAGTCACAAAAACACAGGCCTAAGCAGGCAATGAAAAAGGATTCAAATCCAGAAAATCTGACATTGAAAACCATTCCTTTAGCTCTTGTTTCTCAAGAAACATAGATTCTTTGTAGACATACCGGTATCTGTGGGTGCTGACATAGGCAGTTCAGTGAAGAGAGTGATTTGAGATGGATTGGGGGAGAAAACAAGCATCCATCAAGTTACAGAAGTCTTTACAAACCGCATTAAGGAGTGTGGAGCCATAGGAAGCCATTGAGAAATTTTAGAGCAGTAGAATGTTGCACTCAGCTTCATGTTTTAGAGGGATTACTTTGGTGGAAGAAGATCTTGAGGGAGGCAAGATTGGAGGCATTTAGGAAAGTATTAAAGCAATTCAAGGGAGAAGAAAGCAACAGCAGTGGCAAAACAGAGGAAAACAAAGGGGGGAAAATCAAGAAAGAAATAGCAGCTAGACAGAGGACAATTGTTGAATGTTGTTTTCTGTCTAGTTCCAAAAAATACTCTATAATCATTCAGTTACCAAATCTGAAGCTAGAGAAAATTTAGAGAGGTACAAATGATAGGAAAGACCTCCAGAGATGCACTGTAGTCAATATTCAGGGCCACCCTTGCCCTGTAGACTGAAAAGTTCAGCTACACTCTTTCCTCCCTTTTCCTTCCCTTCCCTTCCCTTGCAGATGGTAGAAAGAGGACAAAGTGTGAAAAAAGATTAATTATATATAGTCATTTTGAGGAAATATATTGTCAATAATGAGAGCCAGGTTTCTCACTGTCAAAGAAAGTGAAAGAAAAGTCTGGAAATAAACCTGAAATTATGAACTGGAATTGCAAGTATTGGAATAAACTTATAGTTTTAGATACGTAGATAATAAGTAAATAAATAGATAGATATAGAGTTATCCGTGTGTGTGTATATATACATATATACATCTGTATGTGTATATATACAAATATACATCTGTATGTATATATATACAAAATTTCAATTCTGTTTCCCAAAAGGGCCTAGAAGCAGTGCACCCCAGTGTCAAGGAAGACTCCGAGAGCAGATCTTGTTTCCAAATACCATTCTCTGCTAAAAGAAACCAAGCCTCCTTAAACAATGGACTCCAGAGCTCAGGTATAGAGAAAGCTCATTATAGGCCCAGATATCTTGTTGTCCCAGAAAACAAGATAGGACACAAAGAACGATGTAAACACTGTCAAAAAGACACAGGCACCAGCTTACAAGGGTTCTTACTGACCAAATCTGGAAAACTTTCAGCATCAGGTTAAATAATGATAATAATGAATTATAATCCATTGGAAAAAAAATAAAAATTCATGTCTACACTGATATAAATAGATGACTGAAATGATAGATATTCCAATTACCCTGATTTGATCTTTACACATTATATCAATATATCAAATTATCACATGCACCTCAAAAATATATACACCTATTATGCATTAATTTAAAAATAAATAAGTAGGCTGGGTGCAGTGGCTCACATCTGTAGTCTCAGCACTTGGGCAGGCTGAGGTAGGTGGATCACTGGAGCCCAAGAGATAGAGACCAGCCTAGGCAAAATGACAAAACCTCATCTTTACTAAAAATACAAATATTAACTAGGTGTGATGTTGTGTGCCTGTAGTCCCAGCTACTCAGGAGGCTAAAGTGGGAGGATTGCTTGAGTCCAGGAGGTTGAGGCTGCAGTGAACCAGGATCATACCACTGTTCCACAGCCTGGGCAACAGAGCAAGACCCTGTCTCAAAAAATAAAATAAAATAATAAAAACATGATTGAATGAATATATAAATAAAAGGCAAAGATCTACCCAACTAATAAAAATGATGGAAACAGAAAATTATCCTTTGACAATCATATAAGGGTCATTAATGCAGGTAGGAATCATGAAAGGATGCTAAGCTGATGACTGAGGCTTAATGAGTTAGAGGGTGTTGGCATAATTTTGAAGTATCTCAATAAAAAAAGTTTATAAATTATAAAAGGGGAAATGGTGATTTTTAAAGCAGTGAAAGCTGACAGCTTCACCAGGTGGTCAAGGTTGGCATCGCCAGGGGTAGGATGGATGATGATTCTATGCCTCCATCACATGGTCAGCTCTAAAGGAGCATGTCAGCTCTGGAGGCTTCCTGCTGGTAACGCATGATCTAAACCTTCTCATAAGAAAACCTTGGAAAGGGGCCTGGCGTGGTGGCTCACACCTGTAATCTCAGTACTTTTGGAGGCTGAGGTGGGCAGATCTCCTGAGGTCGTGAGTTTGAGACCAGCCTGGCCAACACGGTGAAACCCCATCTCTACTAGAACTACAAAAATTAGCCAGGCATGGCGGTGCGTGCCTGTAATCCCAGCTACTCGGGAGGCTGAGGCAGGAGAATTGCTTCAACCCAGGAGGCGAAGGTTGCAGTGAGCCGAGATCACCTCACTGCATTCCAGCCCAGGCAACAGAGCAAGACTCAGTCTAAGAAAAAAAAAATTACTTTTTAAAAAGAAAACCTTGCAAAGGGCTGGGTACAGTGGCTCATGCCTGTGATACCAGCACTTTGGGAGGCCGAAGCAGGTAGATCATTTGAGGTCAGGAGTTTGAGATCAGCCTGGCCAACATAATGAAACTGTCTCTACTAAATATACAAAAATTAGCCTGGTGTGGTGGTGCACGCCTGTAATCCCAGCTACTTGGGAGGCTGAGACAAGAGAATGAAGTGAACCCTGGAAGCAGGGGTTGCTATGAGCTGAGATCACTGTAAGCTGAGATGGCACCATTGCACTCCAGCCTGGGCAACAGAGCTAGACACCGTCTCAGGAAAGAAAAGAAAAAAGAAAACCTTGCAAAAGCCCAGGTAGAAGGACATCCTATCAAGTTAAACACCTATACTCTTTTTATTTATTTATTTATTTATTTATTTATTTATTTATTTATTGGTATTTGTCTGGCTCCGTTGCCCAGACTGGAGAGCAATGGTGCTATCTCAGTTCACTGCAATTTCTGCTTCCCTGGCTCAGGTGATTCTCCCACCTCAGCCTCCCGAATAGGTACGACTATAGGTGTGAGCCAGGTGTGCGCCACCAAGCCCGGCTAATTTTTGTATTTTTGGTAGAGACAGGTTTTCCCCATGTTGCCCATGCTGATCTCAAACTCCCGGCCTCAAGCGATTTGCCCGCCTTGGCCTCCCAAAGTGCTGGGATTACAGCCGTGAACCACCACACACGGCCACCTATACTCTAACTCATCATGATCTTACACCACAGGGAGAGACTGAGGGACTGCTGCAGATTAGAGAAGAATAAAGAGTGGTAAAAATAAGTGTGATGCATGTTTCTGGACCATAAAGGGAAAAGACACTATTGAGATAGCTATCAAAATTTGAGAGGGTTCTGTGCCTTGGGAAGTAGTGTTTCAATTTACTGATTTGAAGGATTATTTAGGATTAAAAAGAGAATATCTTTGTTTCTGAGAAATGTATGCTGGAATTTTAAGCATTGTGTCAACATGAGATATGAGAGTGCTTTGACCTAACCTTGTACCTTTTTCATAGGTTTAATTTTCATATTAAAAATAATGTTTTTAAAAATCTCACAGGGAGTAGGGAAGGAAAAAATAGAAATAGAAAAAAAAACCTTAAAGAAAAGTTTAAAAACAAAACAAAACCTGGAGGAAGATATTTGTAATATACATATATGAGAGAGAGAGAGAAAGTATAGGTGCACAGAGATTCCTTCATAACGGTGGCAAAAATAAACAGGCATTTTTTTGTTGTTGGGTTTGGGGCAGTGTTTTTTCTGTTTCTTTGTTCTTTGTCTTTTTTTGTTATTTTTTTTTAAGAAATGAAATCTCTCTGTATTTTCCAGACTTGTCTTGACCTCCTGGTCTCAAGTAATTCTCATGCCTCAGCCTTTCCAGTCACTGGGATTATAAGCATTCATCACCACACCCAACTATTAATAAAAAGGTTTTAATTGATAATTTTTTCAAACATTCTGTGTAATGAGCTCTATGAATACTACAAAGTACAGATGCTAAAATGCTTTGCAGTTTTCACTGGTATTTGAATAAATGATAAAAAGAAAAATATAAGGAAAAACAAAGTAAGATAATGGTTTCTAAACCGTCTTTCCCAGAACCATAAAATTTCTGGAAGGTCATTCGTCTTCCATATATATTTAGTTCAAATTTCATTATAAGGCCTGGCACAGTGGCTCATGCCTGTAATCCTTGCACTTTGGGAGGCTGAGGCAGGCAGATCGCCTGAGGTCAAGAGCTCAAGACCAGCCTGGCCAACATGGCAAAACCCTGTCTCTACTAAGAAAAATACAAAAATTAGCCAGCCATGGTGGCGGGTGCCTGTAATCCAAGATACTCAGGAGACACGCAAGAGAATTGCTTGAACTCGGGAGGCAGAGGTTGCAGTGAGCCAAGATCGCGTCACTCCACTCCAGCCTGACCAACACAGCGAGACTTCGTCTCAAAAAAAAAAAAAAAAAAAAAATTCATTAAAAGAATATGCTTTCAAATAAAGCCTGTGTGGTGGCTCGTGCCTGTAATCCCAGCACTTTGGGAGGGCAAAGTGGGAGGATTTTTCGAAGCCGTGAGTTTGAGACCAGCCTGGGCAACATAGTAAGACCTCATCTCTACAAAAAAAATTTTTTTTTAATTAGCCTGGTGTGATGGCGTGCACCTGTAGTCCTTGCCACTTGGGAGGCTGAGGCAGGAGGATTATTTGATCTGAAGTGTTTGAGGCTGCAGTGAGCTATGATTGCTGCCTGGGTGACAGAGTGAGGCTATCTCTAAAAAAAAAAAAAAAAAAAAAAAATATATATATATATATATATACACTTTCAAATAAATAAAGCAAAAATTTAAAATGTATACTTTCAATAATATATGAAAATTATAATTTAAAAGAAAATCTATACTATACTATACTGAAATAGGTTCTGTACCAAATAGGAACCCACCAACACATTAACTTGAGCAGCCAATTTCTCTTACCATTTCTATAAAAATGTTTGAATTTAATATAAATATGTACTTTATTAATAATATATAGCTCTGAGTTTTTTTTAATTCAGGATTTCTTCTAAATATATAAAAATTTGCACATTCAGGATACTAATTCCTATCCATATCAATTATTATTTTTAACTGTCAAATTCAAATTTAAAAACAGAAATAAATTGAATGGTAAAACTGATAAAACTCTGCAACTATTTTCTGTTACACTAGACTTTTAATATCTATGTTCATAGGAATAGCTTTTGTTAACATATCTGACTTTATAAGCAAATACTATGAATGTGACTTTACAACCAAGCATTCTAATAGAATACTGTTTTCATCTGTTGTATATGCTGATTTTTTTCAACAGATGTCTAGAGAAGAAAATAGTTCTCTTTTTAAAAAGGTTGAAAACCACTTGTGTTAAGTATTGTTTAAAATAAATTGTGGTACAAGATACATTTTCTCTTTCATTGTAAGATAAAATAAGAATGATCAATAAGAACATAACATAAAGGCAACTCATCCAAGAGAAGTGTGACCCTAACCCTTTAAATGGCTTGCTTTGCCAGATAATCTGGAAAAGAGTAGAATTAATGGCTGATAATAAAACACAATTATATGTCATTTGGTGTCTTAAGCTCCTTTGTGATACAAGAACCTACACTGGGTGCATCACATCAAAGACAACTGATTAGCTGTGCATAGACTCTTTCAACATTTGAGAAGCATGTGCTCAATCTATTGGTTTCTTTAACACTTGAAAATATGACTCCACAAAATAAAACGGTAAAAACCAAGAAATACTATTTCATTGTGGGTTCTGCCCCATCAAGTCCTCCTAGAGTATTAGAGAATTGTTTTTTAATCAGGGCAATTTTGCCAACCCCCTACACCCCTCACCCATGACATTTGGCAATGTCAAAGACACTTGATTGGCACCACTGAGAGATGCTACCCCATCTAGTAAGTAGAGTCCAGGAATGCTGCTAAACACCCTACAGTGCACAGGGCATCCCCCACAATAAAGAATTATTCAGCCTAAAATATCAAGTGCTGAGGTTGTGAAACTCTGCTTTACAGAGTCAGGGGTAAATTTTAGATTGATCTAGATCATTCTTGTGTTTCTAAATTCTTTTCCTTCACCCCCTCTCTGCTTCTTCATAGTTCTCCAGTGATGGATTCATTTTTTTTTTTTTTTTTGAGATGAAGTCTCCCTCTGTCACCCAGGCTGGGGTGCAGTGGCGCGATCTCGACTCACTGCAATCTCCACCTCCCCAGTTTAAGTGATTCTCCTGCCTCAGCTTCCCAAGTAGCTGGGATTGCAGGCATCCACCACCATGCCTGGTCAATTTTTGTATTTTTAGTAGAGACAGGGTTTCAACACGTTGGCCAGGCTGGTCTTGAACTCCTGACCTCCAGTGATCCACCCACCTTGGCCTCCCAAAGTGCTGGGATTACAGGCATGAGCCACCATACCCAGCCTCTGTGTTGGGATTTAGATGGAATTTTGGTGAGGAAAAAATTAGGACAAAAAATGTTGGAATGTTTCCCAAGGAAAATTCCACTAAACCGTTGTGTACAATTATCTTCCAAACAAATTTAGTCCAATGAGCCAGCACTTCATTTAGAACCAGTAATTCCTAGTCACTGGAAAGAGAAGCTGGGAAGTTTGTCTGTACTCTAATCAACTCTTGGCCTTAACTCATTCTTATCTCAGACAGTCAAATTACAAGACAATTGAGTTGACTTCAGTTTCTCTGTATCATCACATTCCAATCATGAATTCTTTGAGAACACACCAGCTCTCTAAATAAAAACTTGGGAAACACCCTATATTTATCAGGAAGGTGGGTGTCTCTTCACATGAGCATTCTCGTCTATTCTGGGTTTATTTTTTTTACTATATTCAACCTTGGAGAGTGTGAACTTCTCTTGACCTAGCTCCCATATTTGAGTACTATGTTACTGCAACTCTCTATGCTTAAGTACACTGACAACATACAATACTCAACTAAAAATGCCATTTTATGTGTAATTCTACAGACAAGCATAATGGCATTACGCCCAAAACAAACATCTGTGCCCTCATCTGTATGTGTTCTTTCCAGATTCTCAACTTTTAATAATAGCAGGATGGATGGCTTTTCCTTTTCATGATTTATCAGTGTTGACCAGACAGAACCGAATTCATTTTAACTAGATGTCTATGAGATCCTCACAAATGTGAACCTAGTAGTTTTCCACCAATTTCTTTCTGAACTATGTGTGACCTGATGGCATTTTTCAACAATACACAACATTGGCATGCTTCATTGGATGTTTCTTCTAGGTCAGGACTAAGGTTGAGATTTATTGAACAAAAAATCTTGCAAAAACTGTATGTGAGAATTTACTACTCATCTCTTCTCTTTTTCACGTTTGCAGCTGGAGATCACTTTGAATTTTTAAATCTAGGATACTCAATTATCAGAACAAAATTTGCAGCGGTAAGAGCCGTCAATTATTTTCCATTTAACTAATATTTTGAAAAATTTAGAAATAACAAATAATTATTTTTCTTAAACTTGCAATTATAAGATGGTGGTTAGTTCAAAAATGCTTTTTAGGCCGGATGTGGTGACTCACGCCTGTAATCCCAGCACTTTGGGAGGCCAAGGCGGGCAGATCACTTGAGGTCAGGAGTTCAAGACCAGCCTGGAAAACATGGTGAAACCCCATCTCTGCTAAAAAAAAAAAAAAAAAAAAAATTAAAAAATAAACCAGGCATGGTGGCAGGCCCCTGTAATCCCAGCTACTTGGGAGGCTGAGGCAGGAGAGTAGCTTGAACCTGGGAGGTAGAGGTTATACTGAGCCGAGATCATCCCATTGCACTCCAGCCTGAGTGACAGAGCAAGACTCTGTCTCAAAAACCAAACAAAACAAAAAACAAAAATGCTTTTTAATAGATAAGCTTGGTTTGGATTTCCTGAGATATTTGAATCTCTTTGTGTGTGTGGATTTCCACAAATAGTATGTTTTCACTTAAAAACATAATTTTAGAAATATACTCATCCTTGCCAGTTTTTAAAAATCCCAAATACATTTAAGGCTAACATTCTTCACCAACAAGTCCTCATTTATCAGGTTTGGCAGTAGTGGTTAATGATGTTCTGATTAACAGAAGATTGATTCTGAAGAAGATATTTATCTACAAAAGATGTTTTTGAGAAAAAGAAATTATTTCCTAAATTGGTAACATCCTATGACACATTCTGACTCATTCAATGTAAGAGGCCAATTCCCCAAAAAGCAATTAAATCAAAATAATTTCTACTTATGTATTGAAAATATATAAAATATATACTACACATATATAAATTTAGTCCAAAAGCAGCACTTCATTTAGAGTCAGTCATTCCTGGTTAATATCCGGTGATAAACTGTATATATATATAGTGTGTGTGTGTATGTGTGTGTGCTTGTATAATAGGATCTTCGCCCAGCAGTGAATGGTGAAACTGGCTGTAATAGAAGTTAACCAGTCTGTGCTCAGATTCTACAAGGAAGTATGCAGGAGCTTATAATCCATCCTTAGAGGCTTGCATCACAGGAGGAGGTACCAACAGCTACTAGGAGAGGAGATCTAAAGTAACAAGAACTGGCAAGAGGTGAAGATGGAGGAGAGGGGTCTCAAAAACAAGCAGAAAACATAAAAGCCATTCTAGCAGCAGAGATGACTTCATATCTTTCCAGCTACAAATCTGAATTGGTTCCAGTGGCTGAGCTAGGAAACAGCATGCTGGTAGAAGTCAAGGGCCTCTTGCTGTGGAGAGGAAAGACCCAGCAAGACTGACAGCTGAGCATAGCCGTGAACCTTGGCTCTCACCTAGACTGACCTCAGTTTACTTACAGTATGACCTTGAACATTCTTAACCTCTCTGAGTTTAATTCCTTTCCTACAAATGTGAATAATATTAGTGCTAACCTCACAACGTTGTGAGCCTTAAATGGGATAACACATATGAACAACATGTGATGAACATATGACACATCATAAACTCTTCATAAGTGCTCATGGTTATAATAATAATAATTGTAATTACTGTTATTATTATGTCCTGGTCCACAAAACAAATAATTGCAGAAACTGTTTGTACCTTAGGTGTGATAGAATGAGCACTGTCTGTAAAGTCAGGAGATATTTTGTCTAGAACCCATGTGATGATAGCAAACCTCACTTTTCTGCATGTCATTTTCTTCATTTTTATGTTTTAAAGATGAGATCTCTCTCTATCACCCAGGCTGGAGTGTGGTGGGTACACTCCGTCATAGCTCACTGCAGCCTTGAATTCCTGGCCTCAGCCTTAAGCCTCAAGCCTCCTGAGTAGCTGGTACTACAGCATGAGCTGTGATGCCTGGCCCCGTGTGTTTTTTTTGTTGTTTGTTTTTGGTTTTTTGAGACAGCGTCTTGCTCTGTCACCCAGACTGGAGTGCAGTGGTGCGATCTCCACTCACCGCAGCCTCCATCTCCCAGGTTCAAGCTATTCTCCTGTCTCAGCCTCTGGATTAGCTGGGATTACAGGCACCCACCTCCATGACCGGATAATTTTTTGTATTTTTAGTGGAGTCGGGGTTTCACCATGTTGGCCAGGCTGGTCTCGAACTCCTGACCTCAGGTGACCTGCCCGCCTCAGCCTCCCAAAGTGCGGGATTACAGGCGTGAGCCACCATGCTGACCCTGTGTGTCATTTTCTTTATCCAATTTAATAGTTAACTTCTAGAATCTCTCCCTTAAACACTGAAGATTTTTTTCTTTTGTCTAAATAAATGAAAGGTCATCATATGGTAGAAGAATTTTACTTAAGAATTCCAAATAGAAATGTTTAGTTCATCAATCTGGATATAAGTTTGTGGGGAAAGAAAAAAGTCAAAAAATAACTTAAAGTTGCAAAAGTTTATCAATGATGGACAGAATGCTTTATTAAAGGACATCAGTTGCACTGTTAAAAACAATCTAGAGCCAGCGCAGTGGCTCAAGCCTGTAATTCCAGCCCTTTGGGAGGCCAAGGAGGGCAGATCACTTGAGGTCAGGAGTTCAAACCAGCCTGGCCAACATGGTGAAACCCTGTCTCTACTAGAAATACAAAAATTAGCCAGGCATGGTCGTACATGTCTGTAATCCCAGCTACGCGGGAAGCTGAGGCAGAAGAATTGCTTGAACCTGGGAGGTGGAGATTGCAATGAACTGTGATCGTGCCATTGCACTCCAGCCTGGGCAACAGAGCAAGACTCCGTCTCAAATAACGATAATAATAATAATAATAATAGAGTATAATGAAGATTTCTTTGCTGTCAGACAGACTTAGGTTTGAATTCCAGTTCTATTTCTTGATCACTTTGGATAAATTATGCAACCATCTTTTTCTCATCTGTAAAATGAAGATAATAGTGAATTTTTCCTAAAGTTATAGCAAAACTAAAATACAAACATATTAAAATAATTTAGCATCATGATTGGCATATTAAGTGCACAAAAATAATAAAGAGCATTGCAAATATTCTTGTACCTTTTTTGACAATTTTTTAAAAATTGGTAGCAACCGAGGCAACATATTTATTTCTTGAAGAATTTACTGTTGACCTTGAGTGAGTTATGTAATCTCTTTGACCCTTGATTTTGTTATGTATAGAATGGAAAAAGTAGTGCTGCTCAGAATATTGTGAGAATAAAATAAGTCATGAAAGAGGTCCAAGAATAATGCCTGCCCAAAATAGAGGTTGCTTTATAAGGTAGTTGTGAATGTAATTTACCACACTTAACAAAAATATTATTTACATTTAACTATTTGAAGGTATAAATATTTACCCATTCTTTAAAATAATCAAATGAACATTGTTGTTCAGTTTTCTCTGTTGTTTTAGGGAATAATGGAGTAGGAGAATAGGCAGAGGATTATGAGAAGTGTTGGAAGATAGCTCTGAGTAGAGTGATGCTGAGCTTAATCTACTTTCCATGATGAGGTCATTTGCACAATAGAGAAAGCATCCCTTGTTTGTAAAGTGATCAGATTGTAAGCACCAGGCATTGTTTGTTGAAATATTTCCTTTCACTTGTAGATCTCCAGTCTTTTCTATGCAGCTTGACAAGTGAAGTGGAATGCCAACAACCTTCTCTCAACAAACTCAGAGGATAGAGCAGAGAAGAAAAGAATGTACTTAAAGACATGGTTCAGGACTTCACACAGATGACGCCCGCTTAGAAAACATAAACAAACTTTAGCCTTAGCAGAGTCAGGGCCAGCCCGAGATCTTTCTGCAGTGAAATTGGGATCAATCTCAGGTTGAAGCCTAGTATATTAATCCCGATCTGTTGCCTCAATTCACCTAGAAACATACATAAGTTATCTGCTAATGGCTCTACTTAGGTAATTGTTCACAGATCTGCAAATAGTTTTCCAAGAGCACCAAGTACATCAAAACCTAAAGTGTGTAAGCATGCAATAGAAAAAGGGTAATCAGTAAGATTGTTAGGTATGTCATTTATACTTCCTTGGTATAAAATTGTGATGGCTTCCCACAAACTTCTATGCTGATACTGGCATTGGAAAACAGCTAGATAACTTTTTCAGCCACTAAATTCTGATAATCATTGCCTGCCATTATCCAAATCCTTATCTTCTTGGCCTTTGCTCTCCTTTTCCCTGTATTAGGCAAGCGAAGAGATTGAAGACAGCAAAGTTCACTGGAAAGAATCCACAAATGCCGTGTGGCCTGGGACATCTCACAAAAAGCTAATCTGAAAAATGAGCGTAATTCCTACTTCGTAAGAATTAATTGAGGCCAGGTGCTGTGGCTCATGCCCGTAATCCCAGTACTTTGGGAGGCTGAAATGGGTGGATCACCTGAGGTCAGGAGTTCAAGACTAGCTTGGCCAACATGGTGAAACTCTGTCTCTACTAAAAATACAAAAATTAGCCACTTGTGGCAGCGGGCATATGTAATCTCAGCTACTCAGGAGGCTGAGGCAGGAGAATTGCTTGAACCCAGAAGACAGAGATTGCAGTGAGCCGAGATCATGCCACTGTGCATGCCTGGGCGACAGAGCCAGACTCCGTCTCAAAAAAAAAAAGAATTCATTGAGTTAATTCATGTAAAGTTCTCAGAGTAAGACCTAGCACATGATAGGTGCTATTAAAATTACAGAATCACATATTCCAGTTTGTCTAAGCTCATCCCAATTTATGCTTGTTTTCCAGCTTCTCAGTTAGTTTGGTATTTGTCATTCTCAAGGGGTCCTGATTTCGATGATTGATAATTTTTGTGCTCAACCTGTGTGAATGTAGTAAAGCTACTATTATTGTTGTTATTAATAAATTGTAGGGCCAGGCACGGTAGCTCACATCTGTAATCCCAGCACGTTAGGAGGCTGAGGCGGATGGATCACCTGAGGTCAGGAGTTTGAGACTAGCCTGGCCAACATGGCCAAACCCCATCACTACTAAAAATACAAAACTTAGCTGGGCATTGTGGCGGGTGCCTGTAATCCCAGCTACTCGGGAGGCTGAGGCGGGAGAATCACTTGAACCCAGGAGGCAGACGGAGGTTGCAGTGAGCCGAGATCACTCCATTGCACTCCAGCCTGGGCAACAAGAGTGAAACTCTGTCTCAAAAATAAATAAATAAATACATAAATAGTAAACATGTATGTCTAGTAGTTTTGCGGAATCTTGCTTATAAATGCACATTACATGTTGAGCTATTAATACGTGCTACCATGTCCTGGAGTCAGAAAAGTGTAATAAAAAAGTGAAATCTTGGACATTTACTGCTGCGTGATTTGATAAAAATTACCTACCCTTTCTCAAACCCAAATCTTGTGCAGTAAAGCTAGATAATATATAGCCAATGACCTTATGGTTGTAAGAATCTAGTGAGATATAACATATATGAAAATGCTTTGTAATGTACAGCACTTGATATAAATGAAACAAATTCTTAAACTAAAATTCAACATAAGGTATGTTTTGATAAATACCATATTTAGATGGCTGACTTAATACTTCCACAAATATTCTATGTACCTAATGTTTCAGGTGTATTACTGGATTTACAATATTCGGTTAGAAAAAAAGCATCACATGATGCAGTGGTGCAAGCCTGTAGTCAGTCCCAGCTACTTGGAAGGCTGACGTGGAAGGATCACTTGAGCCTAGGAGTTCAAGGTCAGCTAAGCAAGATAGTAAGACTTCTGTCTCAAATAAATAAATTGAATTAATAAGCATCAAGGGGTCAAAATGAACCACTTGCTCAACCATGCACTAAGAACTCTAGAACTCAGTTCTTCCGGCTTCTTGACTGGCTTTGGGCACTTGAATAGACACAATAGAATTAGTAGTTAGGTGCATGGGTTTAAGTCTTTGCTTTGCCATTAGCGAGTTGAGTAGCATTAAGCAGATTATTTAATAATTCTAAGATCTCAATGGGGTAAAACTATTATTACACAAAATTATTGTTCTGAGACATAAATGAGATCATGATTATACAAGTCTTAGCACAAAAGCCTTAGCACAGTGACCTTGATATGTCTGACACATAGTAAAATATGAATAAATGTTAGCTATTGTGTATAATTTTTTGAACTTCTTAGCAAAGCTCTGAGGTGAGCTCAATATCTCTATTAGACTGTATTTTTATCATTGTGGAGCAGGAAGAGGTCAACAAACAGATGACTAGCTCCTGACAGTAAGAAAATTCTAAATGGTATCTTGTGGTTGGCAGGAAGGCAGCTGTTGACCCAGGTCAGCAAATATTTATTAAGTAATTGGTATATGCAAAACACTGCTAAAAATAGTAGAATATAAGAATATCACGAAAAGCTAATAGTTATAAGCAGCTTATAATAGCCGTTTGGTAAATGACACAGGTAAAAAGGCAGAATATAGAAAGTGGTGTAAGAAAGGTATAATAATAACATTGGGGCTCAGTGAAGGTTATAACACCGTGTTGGGGTTAGAATTTTAAAGTTCTCATGGAAACAGGGCCGTAGATGGTGATATTTTAGATTGGTTCTGAGGGTTTGGATAGGCAGAAGGGAAGGCAAGAACATTCTAGGCAGAACTGAAGGAAATAAATAAGGACTCGTTCCCAAACATTTAGCTTTTGGAGTTAAAATGCATAGATAGGCTACTGGTGTGAAACTTAAAAACAATAGATTTTTTAAATCTCTGTATCAACCCCACTCATGATAATCTACAAAATAACTACTATTCACTCACTAACTTCAATGTATTATTTTCAGCTATGTTGGATGTTTTAGAGGTGAAAGGCATTTGGTCTGTACTGAACCTTTGAAAACCATTTCAAGTGAAACAACCTGGGTTTTTATATTATACATGTTTTATGAATGTGAACCCATATATAATCACGGTCATTTACTGCTGATAAATTATATAATAATATGACTGGTATAGAACAAATCAGATATGAGCCTAAATCATACCAGTAAAACTAGATTGAATTATTCTCCAATATAGTGTCATTCATTCTTTTACTTAAAAAACAACAAATATTTTAAACTATGTGCCAAGAACCATGAATAAGGAATTAAAAAGTAAAAGTCTATATATATTGTTAATCTATTATCAACAACAGGAAATAAAATTGGTTCATAATTCCCATAAGTATATTCTGTGAACATCAAAGTCTATTATAGCTGTTATTTTCACTTCATTTGAATGGATGTGGTCTTTTCATAAGCTGATTTTTCTCCTTAGTTTTTTTAATTTCTGAAAATGAAATTTTCTGCTTACATGTTTCAGTGTCTTGAACCAAGGCACTACAACTTACCACCATTCTTACCATATTTGTCTAAGTCCTAAATTTAGCTTTCTGGTACAAATTAAGCCTGCCAATTGTTGAAAATAATATTTTTAATCCCGATTGTAAAGATATATATGTACTCTCTATAGGAGATTAAACAAATCTTCTATAGGGTTGATAAAACAAATCCTGTTCCTTCATTTTTATATGAGAAAGAAATACAACTAGGATTATTACAACATCTCCTACAACTCTCAGAATCTTCACCGCCTTATTAACCTGGTGTTTGGATTCTCTTTGTTGTATCTTTTTTTAAGAAGAAACTTCTTAAATTAAAAATGGAATTGCTCAGACTGCATTCCTTCCCGAAGAGCAAAGCTGGCTTCACACTAAAGAGAGAACACTGCACCTACTCCTTCTGGCTTCTAGTGCTCTACAAAGTTGGAGAAACTTTTCTAGTAATGAACCATAGCAATGATGCTGGGAAGTATAGTCTTTGATATATCTTTTAAAGCACAGATTTTTCACTGAATCAGTAATCACTCTTGGAAAATAGATGTAGACCAAAGATATATATATATAGATATATTTGAGGTAGGAGCTTGTTCTGTCACCCAGGTCAGAATGTAGTGGTACGATCATGGCTCACTGCAGCCTCAACCTCCCTGGCTCAAGTGATCCTCTCACCTCATCATTCCAAGTAGTTGGGACTACAGGCATATGCCATCACACCTGGCGCTCTCTCTCTCTCTCTATATATATATATGTATACGTATATATATATATACACACACATATATATATACGTATATATATATACACATATATATACGTATATATATATACACATATATATATATACGTGTATATATATGTATATATATATACACGTACATATATATATTTTATTTTTTTTTGTAGAGATGAGGTCTTGCTCTGTTGCCCAGTCTGGTGTCAAACTCCTGGCCTCAAGTGATCCTCTGGCCTTCGCCTCTCAAAGTGCTGGGATTGCAGGCATGAGATGCTGCGCCCAGCCTACAGTATTCAGAATTGTCCATCTGCAGCATTCCTTCAAGCAGCTTATACACAAAATCAAATCAATTATTCTGGTGATCAACCTAATAAAAATAGCACCATAATTTTAAAAAGAAGAATTGTTTTGGCTGAATTAGAAGCCTCCATATTAATCCAACCTCTATGCATGTCATAATGGGCCTGATTTGGGTGCACTTTCGTATCTAAAGCATGATATTTTAAAAGGGCATATAAAATGGGAATGTTTGTTTGTAGACAAGCTAAATTTTTTCATGGCAACAGGCAAAAAAAACCCTGAAATAGAAGAGAGTTCTGGAGTTCTAGCCCTCAAGCTGAACAACTGTGGGAGAAAGACTTTCAACTTCCTATAGAGCAGTTAACAGAAGTGCTTCTTCATCAATATCTTGAGTATGTGTTGCTTCATAAATGCAAGCAATATTATCAGTAATACCAACAGAAATAATTTGATATTTTAAATTCGTAATGAAATCATCATTTTAAAGGAAAGAAGGGAAAATTTGAGTATCGGCCTTGAGCTTCTTTCATTAGTCTAGTGAGTCTTGGTCTTTCTCTGCTTACAATGACTTTTATGCATATTTCTAAAATTAAGGAAAATGCCAGAAATACAGGTTGTTTGTGTATATAGGTGGTCCTACGTCTGTTATTTGACAATAATGACATTTCAATAATGACATTGAAACAAACAAAAAATGTCCATGTGGGGCAGAGAAACTGACCCCAAAATGTAACTGAATAAGAAATGCTAACGTTTAGCAAAATATGACGATGCTACCTGCACAGGGCTGTGAACCACTTCCTTGGGCTCAATTTCGTTCTCAGCCTTCCTGACAATACTTATTTCAATATGAACATTAAGCAGTCAAATGTAGGGAAGCATTCAAAATATATTGTATCCACCCAAGAAGGCATCTTCCTGTATGAGTGAGTAGGTGTCTTAAGAGAGAATAAATGGTTTAACAACCCAAGACTTTATATTTTTCCCATTAATCATTTATTTTCAACCAGGCATGGTGGCTTATGCCAGTAATCCTAGCATCTTGGAGGGCCCAGGCTAGAGGATCACTGAAGCCTAGAAGTTCAGGACCAGTCTGAGCAACATAGTAAGACCTCATCTCTATTTAAAAAAAAATATATATATATATATATATATTTTTTTTTTTTTAAAGGGCCAGACATGTTGGTTCATGCCTGTAATCTCAGCACTTTGGGAGATGAAGGCAGGCAGATTGCTTGAGTACAGGAGTTTGAGACCAGCCTAGGCAAGGTAGTAAGACATTTTCTCTACAAAAATAGTACAAAAATTATCCAGGCATGGTGGCAGGTGCCTGTAGTCTCACTACTCAGGAGGCTGAGGTGGGAGAATCAATTGAGTGCCGGAGGTTGAGGCTACAGTGAGACACGATTGTGCCACCGCACTCCAACCTGGGTGACAGAGAAAGACCTTGTCTCAAAATTAAAATTAAATTAAAATAAATAAATTTATTTATTTATATTCTTCCACCACATTACTATGAGGAAAAATATTCAATACCTAATTGTCCTTTGCTCTTACAGATAGAATAGATGACTTCTTAAAGTCAAACCCTGCTGAGAAAATAGTATATACTCTAGTGCATACCGGCCAATCAGTATATATATAATTGTTGAAGACATTTTCTGTAACAGAGAAAACTAGAGCAACACCAGTCCTACCACTCTTCTTTCCAGCAGCTCTGTAACCACACAGTGTCTGTGACATTTTTCTCCAGTTTCAACGGCCTGAACATTCAAATGTGGTGGGCACTGACTGCCACTGTATTTTCCTCATTCTATTATTTTTCCCTTTACTCAAAGGGAAAGCTAGAGACATCCCTCCCTGACTAAATGGCCTCTATCTCCAGGAAAACATGTCACTACTGTAAGGAGAACATAAAGACCCCATTATGTCTTTACTTCTGTATTTACTTTTTTTCTAAAATCTGAACTGTACAATTTGTGAACATAGGCATTCCAACATCAGAGTCAGGTTTTTTAACTGTATCATTCTGTTAACCCACCCTTTAAAGAATTCAAATTTAACATAGTTTGCAGCTTAAAAGCAGCATAAAATAAAATTTCAGAAAATGTCATGGCAACACATCAAACATTTAATGTCAGGTTCCCTTATGCTCATTGCATTGCAAAAGGCAACCACCAATTATGCAATTTTGAAATGATATTTTACTTCGTAATTAAAACCCAGGTTCCTCGTGCTTGATATTTGTAGAGCATCTGTGCAAAGCAATTGCTCCCTGGAAAGGGAAGATGGTATCTTTGCACTTTCAAAGACCTCTGCCTACAGTGCCGTTATAAATAAGCTTCTTTCCTTTGTTAGCTTAATGCACCTAACTTCACACTTAGATATGTTATCAAGGAATCACCAAATAGCATGCATGCATAAGTTCATTGTTTAGAAGTTGGTGTAAATTTTATTACTAGACAGTTCCTTTGTTCCATATGACAAATATTGCCTTCATTTAATTATAATGCTGAAAACTTCATCTGATATGTACCCAGCCTTGAATTGTTTTCAATCCTAAACTGAGTGCACTTTATTCTGACACAATATAGCTATCATCTTGCCTAATAAAATAACAGTACCACACACATTTAAGTATATATATATATGTGTATATATATATATATGTGTATATATATGTATATATATGTGTGTATATATATGTATATATATGTGTGTGTATATATATATATATATATATATAAAATTTACTGTCAACCAATGGAATAAATCTCTATCTTACTAAAGTCTGATAGACTAAGGTGCAATCATAAATGCAGGTATTTTAATAAATGAAATATTTTATTTTTTATTTATTTATTTATTTATTTATTTTTTCCGAGACAGAGTCTCGCTGTGTCGCCCAGGCTGGAGTGCAGTGGCACAATATGGGCTCACTGCAACTTCTGCCACCCAGGTTCAAGCAATTCTCCCTGCCCCAGCCTCCCAAGTAGCTGGGACTACAGGCAGCCGCCACCACGCCTGGCTAATTTTTGTATTTTTTAGTGGAGACAGGGTTTCACCACGTTGGCCAGGCTGGTCTTGAGCTCCTAACCTCAGGTGATCCACCCTCCTTGGCCTCCCAAAGTGCCGGGATTACAGGTGTGAGCCACCACCCCAGCCAATACTTTATTTTTTTAAATGAAATACTTTAATTAGGATATAATAAAATCTCATCTATCTAGAGAGCAAAATTTTTTAGATAACCAATCTTTCCCTCTTTAAGTACCAAACCTTTTTGATATTTGAGCAACTTTAGGTGGAAATCATTCTTTGTTTGTTTTGTTTTATTTTGTTTTTGAGACAAAGTCTCACTGTGTTACCCAGGATGGAGTGCAATGGCACGATCTCAGCTCACTGCAACCTCCGCCTCCTGGGTTCAAGTGATTCTCGTGCCTCAGCCTCCTGAGTAACTGTGATTACAGGTGTGTGCCACCACGCCCGGCTAGTTTTTTGTATTTCTATAAGAGACAGTTTCATCACATTGGCCAGGCTGGTCTCGAACTCCTGACCTCAAGTGATCCACCTGCCTCTGCCTCCCAAAGTGCTGAGATTACAGGTGTGAACCACCACACCTGGCCAGAAATCATTCTTAAATATATTACACAATTTTCTACCTTCTTAAAGAGGGCATATTGATAACAACACTTTTTTTTTTCAAAATGACTCAGGACCACTTTTGAGCTTCAGTTATTAATAATTCTAATATAAGGCCAGGCACGGTGGCTCACACCTGTAATACCAGCACTTTGGGAGGCCAAGGCAGGCAGATTGCTCGAGGTCAGGAGTTCGAGACCAGCATGGCCAACATGGTGAAACCCCATCTCTACTAAAAATACAAAAATTAGCCAGGCGTGGTGGCATGTGCCTGTAATCCCAGCTACTCGAGAGGCTGAGGCAGGAGAATCGCTTGAACCTGGGAGGCGGAGGTTGCAGTGAGCCGAGATGGCACCATTCTACTCCAGCCGGGGTGACAGAGGGAGACTGTGTCTCAAAAACAACAAAAAAAGACTAACTAAAATAATTCTAATATAAGAATGACTTCAAGACAATCAAGTGGGAAGTTTTTCCTTGTTACAAAATGACTCCAGACAACTGTTTTCAACCTACTGTAGCGTTTTATAGCTTTTGGTTCTCTCCTAATGACTAGGAGTTTAATTTTTTCTTCCTAATCTTAACCAGGAAGCATATTAGAAGTAAAATGTTGCCTCTTTTGTGTGAAGAGGACTTTGGACCCAGGAACTACATCAGGAAAAAATGTTAGAATGATATATGAATCATGAGTGTGCAGACATCAAGTAAGGACTGAAGAAACATGTCTATCACTCTACGAACAGTCTTGTGTGGCTTTTGTAATATTAATTTAATCTGCTCAGAATCGTTATAGCTGAAGTACTAGTTTATTATTTCAGGCAGGTGAGCTACTGATTTATTGAGTTGTCTGTAAAAAGAGTATCACTATGGTGTAACTGATTCAGACTTCATAGAAGGCAGGTAATTTATTCCTGGTTTCTAGAAAACAGCTTGAACACGAGGTTGTCAGTTGTTCCTTTTTTTTCCCCACTTGTTTTATTAAGATACCATTGACAAATAAAAATTATATATATTTACAGTGTACAACATAATGTTTACATATATATATATATGCATTCTAAAATGATTACATCAAGCTAATTTCCGCATCCATAACCTCACATACTTTTATCTTTGTGTGTGCATGTGTGTGTGGTGGAACATTTAAGATCTAATTTCTTAGCAATGTTCAAGTATACATTACTATTATGAACTATAATCACCATGTTCTACAATAAACCTCTAGAACTTATCCATTCTAACTGATGCTTTCTACCAACATCTCTCCATTCCCCTCAATCGAAGTGTTCTTTTCTTAACTATAAAAATATTTTAAGCAATAGGCCAGGTGTAGTGGCTCAAACCTGTAATCCCAGCACTTTGAGAGGCCAAGGCAGACTGATCACTTGACGAGAGGGGTTCAAGACCAGCCTGGCCAACATGGTGAAACCCCATCTCTACTAAAAGTATAAAAATTAGCTGGGCATGGTGGCACGTGCCTGTAATCCCAGCTATTTAGGGGGCTGAGGCCAGAGAATCACTTGAATTCGGGAGGCGGGGGTTGCAGTGAGCTGAGATTGTGCCACTGCACTCCAGCTTGGGTGATAGAGCGAGACTCTGCCTCAAAAAAAGAAAAAAAAAAATTGGCCAGGCATGGTGGCTCACACCTGTAATCCCAGCACTTTGAGAGGCCAAGGTGGATGGATCACCTAAGGTCAGGAGTTCGAGACCAGCCTGGATGACATGGTGAAACCCCATCTCTACTGAAAATACAAAAAATTAGCCGGTCATGGTAGCGGGTGTCTGTAATCCCAGCTACTCGGAAGGCTGAGGCATGAGAATTGCTTGAACCCGGGAGGTGGAGGTTGCAGTGAGCTGAGATCACACCATTGCACTTCATCCTGGGCAACAAGAGCGAAACTCTTTCTCAAAAATAATAGCAATAATAATAATAAGTAAAAAACAAAGCCAGATAATAACACAGTTGATAACTGATATTTTAAAATTCTCACTTGCTTGATAATATACTAAATTCTAAACATGTGGCCTATTACAGGATGGAATTTTAAAATAACAGGCCTATTTTGGAGCCTATCCATAGTGCTGAGATAATAGAAGTGTAAGATCCTACTTATAACATAGTTCCACAACATGAACTCTAAATGTGATGTTTTAGCAAAACTCCAACATCAGGCTAGAATCTTACTCAAGTCTGTACTGTGTAGAATTAAGAAGCAAGCACTGTAAAACTATAATGTTAGGTTCCAAACAGCTAACTTCTAGGGAGGTAATTAAAACTGGGGAAAGGGAGATGAAGAATGACTTTTATTTTATATTCCATATCATTTAACTTTTCTTTTTTTCCAGACAGGGTCTTGCTCTATTGCTCAGGCTGGAGTATAATGGTGCAATCGCAGCTCACTGCAGCCTCAACTTCCTGGGTTCAAACAATACTCTCACCTTAGCCTCCCAAGTAGCTGGGATTATAGGCATTAGAAATCCACCAGGCTAGCTTTTTTGATGTTTTGTAGAGACAGGGTCTTGCTATGTTGCCCAGGCTGGTCTCAAACTCCTGTCCTCAAGTCATTAGTCTGCTTCAGCCTCCCAAAGTGCTGGGATTACAGGAGAGAACCACCACGCCCAGCCTCAGTTAGTTTAACATTTTATACAATATATGTGTGTGTATATATACACACACATGCATACATATATACATTATTTTTCAGTTAAAAATTATTTTGATTACCCATAAAACCACAAGAAAATTTGACTTCAAAGAAACAAAAATGTTACTTAACTCTGTGAGATAGCTCAAATACAATTAGGATTTTTGCTGCTTACTGAATCCTTAAATTTATTTAGACTGGGTGTTGTATTAGTTTGCTACGGCTGTAGTAAAAAAGTGTCGTAACTGAGTGGTTTCAGCAACAGAAATTTATTATCTTACAGTTCCGGAAAACTAGAAGTTCAAAATCAAGGTGTTGGCAGCATTATTTCTGAGGGCTGCCAGGAAAGGATCTATTCCAGGGTCTGTCTCTTTGGCTTGTAAATCAGTGCCTTTGTGTTCACATGACATTCTCCCTGTGCATCTGTGTCCAAATTCACCCCTATTTATAAGAACACCAGTCATATTGGATTAGCGTCCACTCTAATGATCTCATTTTATGGTAATTACCTCTATAAAGACCCTATCTCTACAAAAAGTCACATCTTTTTTTTTTTTTTGAGATGGAGTTTCACTCTTGTTGCCCAGGTTGGAGTGCAATGGCACAATCTCAGCTCACCGCAACTTCCACCTCCTGGGTTCAAGCGATTCTCCTGCCTCAGCCTCCTGAGTAACTGGGATTACAGGCATGCACCACCAAGCCCGGCTAATTTTGTATTTTTAGTAGACACGAGGTTTCTCCATGTTGGTCAGGCTGGTCTCAAACTCTTGACCTCAGGTGATCTGCCTGCCTCTGCCTCCCAAAATGCTGGGATTATAGGAGTGAGCCACTGCGCCCAGCCAAAAAGTCACATTTCAAGGTACTAGGGGTTAGGAATCCCACACAGGAATTTTGAGAGGACTCAATTCAACCCATAACAAATGTGTCAGTTCACTCAGGCTGCTATAACAAAATACCATAAACTGGGTGGCTTATAAATAAGAGAAATTCATTTCTCACCATTTTGGAGGCTGGGAAGTCCAAGATCAAGGCACTGGCAGATTGAGTGTCAGGTAATGACCCGCTTTCAAGTTCGTAGATGGTGCCTTCTTTCTGTGTCCTCACATGGTAGAAGGGGTAAGGGTCTCTCTTGGGCATCTTTTATAGGGGCACTAACCTCATTCATCAGTGCTCTCCCCTCATGACATAATCACTTCCCAAAGGCCTTATCTTCTAACACTGACACACATGGTATTTCAACATAAAAATTATCGTATTTCAGAAATTAAGAGTAGGATTAGAACTTCAGTATATAAATTTGGTGGGACACAAACATTATATATCCAGAATCTATATCCCTTGTGGAGATCTGGTTAATCAGATCATGATCCAAAGCAGCCGTGGGCCCACTGCTCCCTAGCCTCACTGTGGGCATCTTCTCCCTCCTTCCTCTTGGTTTCTGCTCTCAACACCTAGAGAGGTGGAAGCAGCCACAGGTCACCCCTACCAACAAGCAAGTAGTTGTGACAATTATGTTTTCATCGATTTCTCATTATTTTCAGAGAAGTAATTCAAAAAGTATCTGGAAAATTTCTTTCTAAAAAGACAGAAGTTTTCCTGAAAGTTGAGAGTCCTGCCCACACACTTCCCACACGGACAAAAACCGACAATTTTTTCCTTTGGGAAAACATTATCGCTTGAAAACTCATTTTGTTAGCCCTGGCACAACAGTGTATCAAAACATATTAAAAAGAAAAAAATTCAGCGCATGTGGATACTGTTGGTGGGACTCTCATTTTACCTAGTTCTGTATGAGAATTTTTATAAGAACGTGTATCTTTGGTTAACATTCAATTATAACTTTCTGCTCCCTATTTTCTTCAGTTCTTATACTAAAAGATCCAAAGTTTCCCCTATATCTTATTTTAAAAGAACATTGCAAAGATAATTGTTTTTACAGAATCATAAAGTAAGAAGAGGACCTTTAGTAATCAGCTGGTGCAAGCCTTCATTTCACAGACACAGAAGCTAGACCCAAAGGGTTCCTGAGAGCTGCTCGGGGATGCTGGGTAAACATTAGAAGCAGTTGGTCAGACGGAAGACCACTGTGCTGTGTGCCTGCTTTCATAGTAACATTTAAAATTATGATCCAGCCTATAAAAAGGGACCCTTCCGGAATCTTTAGAAAAGTAATATATTTGCGATCATTTTTATTTAGTGCTAGTGTCTGAACTGCGTCTTACACTTGCAACTTAAAAACAAAATGAAACAAAAACTCCACAACATACACATCTGAAATCCAGAATGAATTTGTTTAGCTTTAAATAAGGCCTGGTAAGAGAGGAAGATGGAACTTACTGACAATAAGTGCGTGTTTATAGACTGAACTTGTCCATGAAAACAGAAGATTACCAAAGGAAATATAGCACATAAAATTGAAATATTAAATATTAATAAAGACCACAAAAATCAATTTAAAGAGATAGCTTTTATTTTTAATGTTATTTTCATCAGCTTTCCCTGTAAAAATAGAGATCTATTTAAAATGTTTTTTTTTTTTTTACTCTACTCACTTTGATATTCTGCTCTTCAATTGGTAAATCATATTCTTCTTCCTGCCAAACATATCATTCTCACTAAATCTGGAATGGGATGCTTGGCTAGATTTCCTTTGTTATGGATATTAGAAAACCAGACAGATAATATTTTTCCATGCAAATTGGGACCTGCTTGTTGAGTGAATTAGCTCTGATAACAGCCAAAAGCAAAACAAAACAAAACAGAAATAGAATGAGAAACAAACTAACAGTTCACACAATGTTATGAGCACATGATCACATAATCACGAGTACATGTATAATTAAATTTGAGAGCAGAAAAGAGGTTACCTTAAATTTCCCAACATGCTTGCTTTGAAATTTTAATTTTTTTCAGAAGTTCAGAAAATAGTTCTAGTAATTACTAAATAGTTTATGCCTTTAGCTATTAGAATTCATTTAAAAAGTGGCAATACCTAGGCCAAAGCAAAACGGAAAGTTAATTATTGCCTGAAGTTAAAGGACAGAGGTCTTTCAGATAATAAAAACTAGGCGGGGTGCGGTGGCTGATGCCTGTAATCCCAGCACTTTGGGAGGCTGAGGTGGGTGGATCACTTGAGGTTAGGAGTTCAAGATCAGCCTGGCCAACATGGTGAAACCCAATCTCTACTAAAAATACAAAAATTAGCCTGGTTTGGTGGCAGGTGCCTGTAATCCCAGCTACTTGGGAGGCTGAGGCAAGAAAATCGCTTGAAACCAGGAGGCACAGGCTGCAGTGAGGCAAGATGGCACCACTGCACTCTAGCCTGGGAGACAGTGAGACTCCGTCTCAAAAACTACCAAACAAACAAACAAAATTTTAGGTGGACTCAAATGACATCCCATTTTGTTTCAATCTTAATGACTGACAATTTTTCTAAAATTTTTAAATATATTTTCTGCTTTAGTAAACAGTGTATAAAAATTGTCTTAATATTTATCTTATAGTTGAAAATGTTCCTATTTTAGAGTCATTATCTGATGGCAATTACAATTAAATAGTTATGTAGATCTGACTAGGAAAGTAAGAAATATTGACGTGAATCCATGTTCACCCCCACAATGACCCTACCATTATTTCTGTTGCTTTTTAAAGTCTTTGAGGTGAGTTTTCTTCTTTTTATATTGCAGCCACTCATAGACCCTTGGCAGAAGAATGGTGCAGTCACATTTTTTTCTCAATTGGACCACCATGCAGCCTGCTAATTCCTGTGATCTTTCTTCTCCTTTTGAAGAAATTCTAAGAAAGGAAATGATGGTTACTTACAATTTCACTTTACTGAATTCCAGTTAATTAGGGGTTTCTGAATTTGAAATCAAGATACTATACACATGAAACAAGAAAGTTTATTTCTTGCTCCATCCAGGTTAATTCTATTATGCATTGACATTAACATTATTCAAGTCATTCATATAAAAATTAAGACACAGCATTCCCTTGAAGCCCTGAAATTTCTCCACATTTTTTCCTTTGGCTGCTAATAGTTTAAGGAATGATTGTATTTTTTTTTTGGTGTCAGGGATATCTGTTATGTATTTTGACATCAAAGACATTCCAAGTGTGTAGGAGGAGGTTAAAAGAGTATTGAAGCAAAGAGTGCTTGAAATAAACACTGTCAGAAACAGTTTTATTGCATAGAGATTTGCAATATAATGACTTTTATTGCGACGATATTTATACACACATATATATATATATACATTTAATGATTTGCTGAGATTTCCCCTAAGGGCATTCTAAGAAAATACTATTACTCAAAACACAATGAATTAACTGCTCCCATTAGACACCTCACTCAAAAGAACAGAGGAAGAACCTTGTTAAGTAAGAGATGTTTCCTAGCATAGTGTGCAGAAGTGTCCTGACTTATTGATCATATTATTTAGCTACAACTGGAAGTCAATGCCTCTTAAAAGATAAACATCTGAAGAATATACCTTCTGATTTCATCCTTCCCCACCCTCCCTACAGAAGGGACAGAAGCTTCTTTCTTTCTCCCCTTGACAGAAGGATACACTTAATTGCCATTAGACTATGCATGGTCCCTGCTTGAAGAAATGTGCACACCTGTCTAGCAGAGGCTGCAGTGCCTAAGATGACTACCAGGATGGCAGTCACTTTGGTTCCAGTAGTTGCATGTCCACAGTGCCACCCCACTGCGGGGCCACAATTGCACCCTCAGGGCTCCTTCCTGGCTGTCATCTGTTGTTTTCCCTTCCTCCTACTCCATTTGTGACCAGCCCCACAGGTTTTCCATGTCAATAACAAACATGTTCTAAATAGTAAAAGATTTCAATCCCTTGTAAAATAAAATTCAATGTCATTTACCAACCTGATGAAAATTTTCAGCCACAGAAAATTCATAGTTTAATCGATGCCCTGGAAAGAACTCATGTTTTCCACAAAGCTTTTTCTTCTACGTGGTAAAATAATATCTTCTGTGCTTACTTCAAGGAAATGTTATTTGAGACAGACTCATGTACTACTTTTGTTGTTTACGTTCATGACTTGCTAGTGGCCCAAGTTTTCATGGCAAATATGTGCCAAGAAAGCTATGATATGCTACAGACAGGACATTTTAGGCATATTCTTTTTCCTTTTCTTTTTTTTTTTTTTTTTTTTTTGAGATAGGGTCTTGCTCTGTTGCCCAGGCTGGAGTGCATGGTGCTATCACAGATCACTGCAACCTCGACCTCCTGGGCTCGAGCAATCATCTTGCCTCAGCCTTCCAAGGAGATGGGACTATAGGCATGCACCACCATGCCTGGCTTATTAGTATTAGTATTAGTATCAGTATCAGTATTAGTATAAGGGATGAGGTTTTACTATATTCCCTGGGCTAGTCTCAAACTCTTGGGCTCAAGTGATCCTCCTGTCTTAACCCCACAAAATGTTGGGATTTTAGGCATGAGTCACCACTCCCAGCCTCTATTTTGGGAGGCATATTCTGTCTTTCCTCATGATTTCATTCAATCTGACTTTTCCATCTCCATGTTTCCAAAATTCATCTCTGTCTGCTGTTCATAATACTACTTATTACATCAAATCTCTTACAGCTATTTGTTTACATATTTTTCTCCCCTTCTAGACTGACAGCTACTTAAGATAGAAACAGTCCTGCTAATCCTTGTACCTTCTTCTCTAAATCTTAAACTTCATAGTTTAACAATGAACCAGAAGACCGCATTCTATCTTGGTCCGTTATTTTGTGTGCCCTTCCTGCCCTGCTCACCTTCAGGGATGTTGCAGAGATATAGGAGGTGGATGATATGAAAATATTTTGAAAATGGGAAGAAAACTCCAATGCAAATGCAAGGCATGGTTATTTATCTTTAGATAATAAACAATAAAAAATTATTTGAACAATGTTTGAGTTTTGTGGATGATTTTTAAGTCAGTTATTATTGTTCTGCATTGATATCTTAGACATATTACTTAATATAGAAAATAGCTTGGACATGTTTAAAAACCTTTCTAAAAATTATATATATCATGGACGAAAGACAGAATTGATATGTAATATTGTGTGCATGGTTCATGTTAAGTGAATCTGAATAAGCAAAATTTGCAGAAGAGTAGCACATTAACCAGTAATAAGCTGGTGATAATATGGGAAAACCAGCACTGGAAGAAAGTTTCAGGAAAGAAGGGTTCTGGCTTTATAATGTCCCATCTGTTTCAAGCCTGTTTGACAACAAAACAGACATTCAAAAATTCTGTGTTCAGAAATTCTAGGAGTCATTCTTGATTCTTCTCTCTCTCATACACCCCAAATTCAAACCATCAGCAAAACCTTCAGCATATATTCAAACTCTCATCAGTTCTCACTCAGCACTGCCATCATATCCATCTTGCCCAAGCACCATCATCTCTTACCTGGATTCCAGCAATGCCATCTGGACTGGTCTCCCTGCTTCAGCCCTTGCTTGCTTTTACAATGTAGGTCACATCATGTCACTCTTCTACTCTAAACCTACAGTGGTTTCCCATCTCACCAAAAATAAAACCCCGACCTGGCCCTGTGTTACCTCTCTGCACTCACCCTCTATTCCTCTCCCATTTGGCCCCATCCACACTGCCTGCTTGCCGCCCCTCGAAAGAAGTCTAGCTCATTTCCATTTCAGAGCCTTGTACTTGCTATTTCCGGGGTGGGAGGCTCTTCTGTTGGCCTTCAATTACTAGACAGTGAATTTTCATTGTTCTGCTCCACTCAAATATTATCTCTTCCAAGAAGGCTTTCCTGACCACCTTAGCAACCTCTGAATAGTCACCCTATACCCCACTATCTAGTTTTATTTTCTTGTTTTCATTCATCACATTCTGATATTGTTTTTATTATTTGTTTCAATAAGTTTTTTTTTCACATGTTAATTTTTTGTCTTTTCCTACTAAGCTATAAGCTCCATTATGGAGGTGATCTTGTCTGTTTTATTTGTTAGTGTATCCCAAGGACATAGACTGGATTAGTCCATTCTCACGCTGCTATGAAGAAATACCCAAGGCTGGGTAATTTATAAAGGAAAGAGGTTTAATTGACTCACAGTTCAGCATGGCTGGGGAGGCCTCAGGAAACTTACAACCATGTTGGAAGGCGAAAGGGGAAGCAAGGCACCTTCTTCACAAGGTGGCAGGAAGAAGAAGTACAAGCAGGGGAAATGCCAGATGCTTATAAAGCCATCAGATTTCATGAGAACTCACTCACTATTACTAGAACAGCATGGCGGAACCACCCCCATGATCCAATCACTTCCCACTGGGTCCCTCCCACAACATATGGGGATTATGGAAACTACAATTAAAGATGAGATTTGGGTGAAGGCACAGCCAAACCATATCACAGACCATGTCTAGCACATATGCAGTGTGTGATGGCTTTGTGATGTGCAACCCCGTTAGGCTAACCTATAGCTCCTAGAGTTCCCTTTCTACTGTGTTTCCAAATAAAGAGGGCTACAAGAAATAATCTCTTCTGAGAGTTGGAGGATGGAAGGGAGGCAGCAGCTGTTTTGTGGCATGCAAGCACCTTCTCCCCGTTTTAAACACTAATCTAAGTGCTGCTATGAAGAGGTTTCACAAATGTAATTTGTGAAAGTACTACATCAGTTGACTTTAAGTTAATTGAAAGAGAGATTTTGCTTGGTGGACCTGGGTTAATTAGTTTGAAGGCCTTTAAAAGAAGACTTAGGGCTTCACTTAACTCAGAGACTCCAAACAGCAGTTGGGTGTGCAATTGCTCCCTTCTGTCTGCATCTTCATCCCTCTCTGGCTGCTACCAGTGGACAAAAAGCTTCAGGTCATGCCCCTGGGACTCCAGCCTGCTCATGGTTTTCCTTCCTGGCTGCCTGCCCTGTGAACTTCAGGCTTGTTTAGTGAGCCTCCACAATGTCATAGGTCAATTCCTTGTAGTGAATCCATGAATACACACACCCCACATCTACATTTCCTTCTGGTTCTGACCCTGTGGTTCAGCCCTGACTGATGCAACAAATGTTCAATGAACAATTTATTGGATAAAAATATAACTATAACACAAAAGATTGGAAACATAATCTATTATTTATCTATTGTTTCACTGAATCACCCAAAAGCTTAGCAGCTAAAAACAGCAATAATCACTTATCATCTCTCATATTTTTTATATGTCATGAATTTGGGAATAGCTTAGATGGGCAGTTTTTCCTTGGTTCTCTCATGAGGTTTCAATCAGATGTTAGCAGGGGTTGCAGTCCTCTGAAGGTCTGACCAGGGAAAGAGGACCCACTTCCTAGCTGGCTCACCCACTGGGCAAGCAAGCTGAGGCTGGTTGTTGGTGGGAGACATCAGTTTCACTCCTCATGGGTCTCCCCAGGGGTCCTTGAATATCCTCATAACATAGCATCCTTATAACATGGTGGCTGGATTCCTTCAGGGGAACCAATCCAAGAGATCAAAACAAAAACTGTAATTTATTTTAAGACCTATACTTAAAAATCATACACAGTAGATTTCAAGTTATTCTTTTCTTCTTTAGACAGGGTCTCACTCTGTCACCCAGGCTGGAATGCAGTGGCAGGATCCTGGCTCACTGCAGCCCAACCTGCTGACCTCCTGCCTCAGCCTCTGGAGTAGCTGGAACTACAGGCACGTGCCATCAGGCTCGTTAATTTTTTGTAGAGTCTAGGTTTCACCATATTGCCCAGGCTGGTCTCCAACTCCTGGTTCAAGTGATCTGCCTGCCCTGGCCTTTCAAAGTGCTGATATTGTAGGTGTGGGCCACTGAGCTCAGCCTTCAGTTATTCTTTATTTTATTTTATTATCTATTTATTTAGATACAGGGTCTTGCTCTGTCTCTCAGGCTGGAGTGCAGTGGCACAATAATAGCTCACTGCAGCCTCGAACTCCTGGACTCAAGCGATCCTCATGTCTCAGCCTCCCAAGTAGCTAGGAGTACAGGCATGTACTGCCATGCCCAGTTAATTAAAACAAAAAAATTTGTAGCTATGAGGGCTTGCTATGTTGCCCAGCCTGGTCTCAAATTCTTGGGCTCAAGCGATCCTCCCACCACTGCCCCCCAAAGCTCTATGATTACAGGCCTGAGCTACAATGCCCAGTCTTGCTTTCCAGTTATTCTAATGGTCACATAGATCAGTCTGATTCCATAGGGGAAGAGGCTGTCTACACAAGGATGTGAATAGCAGGAGGTGAGAATTGGGTGCTATCTTGGAGGCCAGCCACAAATACATAGCAACATACTAAACATGTTAGCTCTGAGTAATGGGATAATGGTTATACGTTTCCTCTTCATACTTTTCTGTCTTTTCTAAAATCTCTACAATGAACATGGTTTTGCTATTTTGTTGTGGTTTCTTTTCTTTTCTTTTCTTTTTCTTTCTTTTCGTTTTTTTTTCTTTTTTTGAGACAAAGTCTCACTCTGTCACCCGAGCTGGAGTGCAGTGGCATGATCTCAGCTCACTGCAACTTCCACCTCTTGGGCTCAAGCAATCCTCCCACCTCAGCTTCCTGAGTAACTAGGACAACAGGTGCGTGCCAGCACATCCTGCTAATTTTTGTATTTTTTTTTAAGTGACAGTGTTTCACTCTGTTGCCCAGGCTGGTCTTGAACTCCTGGGCTCAAGCCATCCGCTAGCCTCGGCCTCCCCAGGTCCTGGGATTAGAGCTGTGAGCCACTGCACCCAGCCCATATATTATTTTTAAATCAGAAAAAAATATGTATCTTGATGTTTTTATATACACCTATATGCATATTTATGTATAGACATATTTATCTTCAAGTGAGAAACTAGGTATATATTATACATCATTCATAATGAAAGACCCAGCAAATAAAGTTTTCTAAATTCTTCTTATACTTAAGACTACATTTCCATAGACCTAAACATAAATTTTCATTCATTTTAATGTAAATAATCGAGTCATTTACAAACTGTGCACCTGGTTAATTTTTAGAAAATAAAATCAATTCATTGTTTGATTTTATTTGATCAAACAATGTTTGTTTGATTTTATTTGATCAAACAATGTTTGTTTGATCAAGTCTCAAAGATAAGCTAATTTCTAAAGCACAAATTATTCTTAACAATAATATCATTCATACTCACATAATTAGATGACAACATAATTGAGGAAATATTGGGGTAGCGATGTGGGAAATGAAGATGGAAGCATTTATTTAGAGGCTAGACACTGATTTTCAAATCTATGAGGATGTTACAAATAATCACTAGCTGAAAAAAATCCACATAGAAATTTTGTTTTGTGTAAGGACTTTCTTTGCTTTATATTGAGCCAGTTTTATAAGTTAAAGCTCATTTTTACATGCCGCATATTATGGGAAGAATGTGGCTCCTCCATCCCAACCTCTACTCCAAAAATGTATGTGTTGAATCCTTAACCCATCATGTGATTGTATATGAAGATAGGGCCTTTAAGGAGGTAATTCAGATCTAAAAGGTCATAAGGCTGGGGCCCTAACCCAATAGCACAGGTGGCCTTACATGCAGGGGAAGATCTATCAGAGACATGCATGCACAGAAGAAAGGCCATGTGAGGACACAGCAAGAAGAAAGCTTCTGCAAGCCAAAGAGAGAGGTTTCAGGAGAAATCAAACCTGCCTACACCTTGATGTGGGACTTCCAGGTTCCATAACTGTGAGAAATGAGTTTCTGTATTTAAGCTACCCAGGCCATAGTATTTTGTTATGGCAGTCCTAGAAGGCTAATACACCACACAATTTAAGATCTATGGTAACTGAGCAATATTTCTAACAATGCAATAGTTTTTGAGTATTGATACCAACCAAATTAGCCTTTATCTGAAAATATTTAAAATTACGAAAACATATCAAAAAAGAATAAGATAAAATCATTCATAACCCACCACCTACTCTTCATTTTGTAGTATTTTTTTCCTTTTTCCATGCATATACACTTTTAAAAAGTAATATTGGCATCACAGAATCTATGTGTATATTCTGTAATTTTCACTTAGAAAATATATATTAGTGTTTATATTACTGTGTGTGCATGTGTGTATGTATGTAAGGAGAGATCGATGATAGATAATATAATATATATTAGGATATTAGGAGAAATAGATAAATGCTAGATAGATGAGAGAGAGAGAGAGAGAGCGTGTTATGGACTGCATGTTTGTGCCCCCCCTCAAATTTATATGTTGAAACACTACCCCCACCCCATGTGATAGTATTAGGAGGTGGGACCTTGGGAAGTAATTGGGATTAAATGAGATCATGAGAGTAGAGCCCTCATAAATGGGATTGATGCCTTTATAAGGGTCATGAGAGATCTTGCTTCCTCTGTCTGCTCTCTGCCATGTGAGGATACAATAAGTCAGCCGTCTGCAACCTGAAAGAGGGCCCTCATGACAACTTGACTATATTGGCACCCTGATCTCAGACTTTCAGCCTCCAGAACTGAGAAAAATAAATTTCTGTAGTTTAGAAGCCACCATGCCTATAGCAGCCTGAACTGACTAAAAGATAGATAGGTAGATGGATATATCTGCATATGCATACAGATACATATATAGGCAGAGTATTTATATTATATATACATATATTATGAGAGTGTGTCTATATATATACACACACACATATATATGGTTAGGGTTAGGGTTAGGGTTAGAGTGTGTGTATATGTGTGTATATATATATATATCATTATATGCTTATTGTATACAAGTATATATATTCTGCATATACATACAGATACAAATATAGGCAGAGTGTATATATTATACACATATCCACATGTGTGATATTTCTCTATCTTACTTTAAGTAGAGGCATTCGCAGGCTTCTAGAGACACAGAGAACATGGAGCTATGCTTTACAGTGGTGTTAAGAGCACCAAGCCTTGGAAGAGGAAATCTGGTTACTCTTCTTCCCCCCTACCAACTAGCTCTGTGAGTCTTAGTATTTCTGAATTTCTCTGGAACTCAAATTCCTTCTCTTTAAGCCATGCTACAGACACCCAACTCAAATTGTTCTAGGCCAGAGAAGAAAAATTTGCCAAAAGACTCAAACAATTTAGAAAGGCCCTGGAGTTCTGCCAGAACTCTTCCTCCACCTCTTCTATGCTTTCTTTTTTCAAATATGGTAGGAATCATGGCCACCAGTTTCTTCCAAGATTCTTATGACACTTTCTCCTCCAGAGAAGGACTGAGTCTCTTCTCCTGGATCCAGTTCAAAAATTTCCAAGGAACAAACAACTATGGGAATGGAGCCATATACCTACCTGATGTAGGAAAAGGGCATTGACTAGGAAAAGGGGAGCCATTCCTAAAAGGGAGGGAAGCTGGTCAGAGGAAACAATGTTATACCACAGGAGATCCGGACTATGGATAAGACACCAGTGTCCTAAATGTTCTTTAATTTCCTCTTTGCATATCATCTGAATTTCTTCCCAACTTTCCGGTTCAATAAATTGAAGATAGTTATGGTTCCTGACACTGCTAAACTGAGAGCATCAAGTGTAGGTGGAGAAGAGGGAGGGAAATTGATTTCTTTGACAAAGTTATTTCTCTGGGAAAAAAAAAAATCTGCAAAAATATTCCACCTTGCTTTTAGGCATAATTTTATCATATTTAATTAGTACTGAAGCCAAGAGTTAGGCTTAGACCTTGACTGGAAGCAAACACTGTGGTTGGGTACTAAAGCTGGCTTGTACTTGCTTGCAAGAGTTGATCGTTAAATTTTGGCAAAAAATTTGGTAAGCCAGCTGCTAAACCCAAATATTGTTAAAAATTAAACCATATAAACTTAAAATTAAATTATATTTCAGAAGGTAATAATACTTCGAATTCATCACTTCCTAATTGTTTGATTATATTTTACTATCACATATGCTGTTGAGGTTATTTACATTTATTATACTTGCACGGTGGAAATACTAAATAATAGCATGCTATCATGCAACTCCTGCCATTGTTTACTTAAAATCAACCAAAGTGGGAATGTGTACACCATGGAAATCAGCAACTACTACAAATAGGATTTTTTTCTTAGAAAGCTGATTGGTAAATACTTAACCATCACACCACGGAACACCACTTTCAAATACTAAAGAAATCAATTGGACTTGAAAATTTACAGGACTTCTGGGAGCCTAGAGTGGCCTGAAACGATCTAAAAAGTTTAAAATATTGTCTCTGGTCTCCACTAGTCAAATAAAAGTGTCCAAAAAAGATTATAACATTCTGAATTTTTTTTAAAAAAAATTCATGATACTAAAATAAAGAAGAGGAAAAGAGAAAAAGCATTATTGTACAGAAAATTATTCAATTAATAAATGTACAAATGAGGATGAAATTAGAAAATCACCATTTTGGAAACATCACTGTAATAAATGAGCCAGGTAAGGATCATTATTAACAAATGTTAATACTATTGGGTGAGGGGTTATTGGAGGACAGGATATTCATACAATCACCTCACTTAATACTTCTCAGCTCCAAAAAGAGAGAAATCTGGTGAAAATACCTTACCAAAAACATAAAACTTAACATCACCAATCTTTATATAATGCACATTATATAACAGATTATACACATCACCTTTAAAGTATTCTTGCCAAAAATGTTTGTCCTGAACCTAATCATGAGTAAATAATCAGACAAATCCAGGTGTAGACTATTCTATAAGATAATTGATTTTGACTCCTCACAATATCAATGTATGTCAGACATTTTAAAAAGTAGAGAGCTTTTTCTAAAATAAAGGAGACTAAGGAAATCCAATAACTAATATATGCATTATATTTGCTTGGGTCCTGCATTTTTTTAAGTGTAAAGAATATTTCTGGGACAGTGGGAAAAATTTGAATGTGTTATCTCTATTTGGTATAAGTGCATCAGTGTTAAAGTTTGAGAGAGTAATAATTTTGTTATGCAAGATATTAACTTGTTTCCACATACTGAAGAAACACCTGAAACTTAAAAAAAACCTGTGAATACACACACACAGAATGCAAATGTGGCAAAGTGTTAAGAATTGGCAAATCCAGGTGAAGAATATACAGTCTTCATTATATTCTACTTTCATCCTACTTTTCTGTAAAACTGAATTTTTTCAAAATAAAAATATGAGTCTGGGCGCAGTAACTCACACCTGTAATCCCAGCAGTTTTGGAGGCCAAGGGGGTGGGTCCCTTGAGGTCAGGAGTTCGAGACCAGCCTGAGTAAAATGGTGAAACCCTGTCTCCACTAAAAATACAAAATTAGCCGGATGTGGTGGCACACGCCTGTAATCCCAGCTACTCGGGAGGCTGAGGCAGGAGAATCTCTTGAACCCGGGAGGTGGAGGCCGCAGTGAGCCAAGATCACACCATTGCACTCCAGCCTGGGCAAGAAGAGCGAAACTCCATCTCAAAAAAAAAAAAAAAAAAAAAATATATATATATATATATATGTAAAATACAAAAGTCAGGAGAGATAGATGCAAAGAGAAAGAGAAGAAAGAAAGAAAGAAAGAAAGAAAGAAAGAAAGAAAGAAAGAAAGAAAGAAAGAAAGAGAAAGAAAAACAAAGAAAGGAAAGAAAGAGAAAGAGAGAAAGGAAGGAAGGGAAAAAAGGAAAGAAGGGAGGGAGGGAGAAAACAACTAAGTATAAGAGAATCTTAACCCTCATTGCTCAATCAGGAACACAGATATTCTTGATATAAAAGCTTAAATATGATTTCTCATAATCAGAAATGCAAACAAAACAAGACATCCAAAGATAAAAGAAAATTTATCTCTTTTAAAATTTTTTTGAGTTCAGCCTAATTTTTATGTATTCATATCATGCAACAATACATAGCTATCAGAAACATTTTCTCGAAAAGTAGTAAAGAGCATAGAAAAATAATAATGTGAATTAAATGAAGCATTAAATAAAACTCTTAGTGATCTTCATTTTATTTTTATTATAACATTAACATAAAATAAAATGCACAAATTTTAGGTGTTCGGTTTTACATATCTTGGCAATTGTATACACTAGCATAACTACCATCCAACAAGAAATAGAACACTTTTGGGTGTTCTTTATATATTCTGCATACAAATTTTTTGCATGCATATAAGGTGAGAATATTTTTTCCCAGTTTAAGACTTGTCTAGTCATTTCTGAATGATGCCTTTTAAAAAGCAGAAAATTTTTTGTGAAATTCAATTTCACATTTTTTTCTCTTATTGTTAATGATTTTTGTGTTCTTTCCTTGAAATCTTTGCCCACCCTAAGATCATAAAGATATTCTCTTTTTGTTCTTGAAGCTTTATGTTTCTGGTTTTAAGTTGAGGTCTATGATCTGTCTCAAATGAGTTTTTTTGTATAGAATGAGATATGGGTCAAAGTTCATTTGTTTTCTTCCATAGGGATATTCAGTTGCTCCAGCAGCATTGCTAACTCCTTTGGAAATTGACTTGGTAGATTGACTGATCTTGGTTTGTTTGTCTGTTTGTTTGTTTGTTGGTTTGTTTGCTTGTTTGTTTGTAAACAGGGTCTCACTCTGTCACCCAGGCTGAAGTGCAGTAGCACCATCATGGCTCACTGCAGCCTCAACTTTTCCTGGGCTCAGGTGATCCTCCCACCTCAGCCTCCTGAGTAGCTGGGTCCACAGGCATTAGTTTAAAATTAATTAAAAATTAGTCCACAGTTAATTTTTGCATTTTTGTAGAGACAGGGTTTTACCATGTTGCCTAGGCTGGTCTCAAACTCCTGAGCTCAAGCCATCCTCCCACCTTGGCCTCCCAAAGTGCTGGGATTACAGGCAGGAGCCCTGCACCCAGCTGCTCTTGGTTTATTTTGTAAAAGTATAATATACAGACAAAAAAGGCTAAAAGTACAGTTGTCCCTTGGTATACACGGAGGACTGGTTCCAGGACCACTTGTGCATACCAAAATCTTATTCATACTCAAGTCCCTCAGTCGGACCTGCAGAACCCATGTATACGAAAAGTCAGTCCCCTCCCACCGCCAATGTATGCAAGTTTCCCATCCCTCAAATATGAATTTTGTATTCTTTTTAAAGTGAAAGCAAGTTGATTAAGAAAGTAAAGGAATAAAAGAATGGCTACTTCATAGTCAGAAGAGCCAAATTTTGTATTTTTTATCCAAGTTTGGTTGAAAAAGATCTGCGTAAAAGTGGACCCATGCAGTTCAAACCTATGTTGTTCAAGGGTCAACTGTAAAACCAAAAGCATTAATGATAGTTATTATTAAGTAATAGGATTTTTTTTTTTTTTTTTTTTTTTTTGAGGCGGAGTCTCGCTCTGCCGCCCAGGCTGGAGTGCAGTGGCGTGATCTTGGCTCACTGCAAGCTCCGCCTCCCGGGTTCACGCCATTCTCCTGCCTCAGCCTCTCCGAGTAGCTGGGACTACAGGCGCCCGCCACCACGCCCGGCTGATTTTTTTTTTTATATTTTTAGTAGAGACAGGGTTTCACCGTGGTCTCGATCTCCTGACCTCGTGATCCGCCCGCCTCGGCCTCCCAAAGTGCTGGGATTACAAGCGTGAGCCACCGCGCCCAGCCAAGTAATAGGATTATAAGTGGTTTTCTTGTCTTCTTTATACCTTTCTGTGTTTTCTTAATTTTTGACAATAAACCTTTATTACTTCGTAATCTAAAAATATATAAAGCTCTTAAATTTTCGTGTTCATTTTTCCTCTTTTCCTTTAGCTATAGCATAAAACCTGCAAAATTATAGCTTAAAATGCACATAAATAAATGTAACTTTAAAAACTTGTAAGTTTGACTCTATACACAAATATCTTAAAGATAAGTAAGATATTTTATCTAAATGATAAAAGTACATCTGAATAAGTGGACATATTGTGAAAAGTATTCCAACAATTACTATGTATTTTAGCTCTATTTTTATATCTTTCATTTACACTGAATAATTCTGGAAGTTCATAAAATTTGCCAAGTACAAAACTTTGAACATTGCTTTAGATATGAATATTTTGTCATTTCAATTTTGTAATAATTTACATGTATATTTAAATTCTTTCTGTGCTGGCAAAGTGTTTTTCAAAGGCCGAGAAATTCCTTTTTTCTTGTATGGGGTTAAACATTGATCTCATAATCTTATACTCCAAACTTTAGAGACTCTTTCTTGTGAGTTCAAAAGTAAACATCAACCCCTACGTGTCTATCACAAATGGAGTCAAAATGAAAGCAGTTTTGCTGTAACACGGTATTATGCCCGAAGAGATAAATATATACTGGCAAAAGAGGAAGACAAGCTAAGAATCAACAGTAAAAATGTATAACTCATCAGTTTCGATTACAGAAATGTCACATACAACTTTCTTCTTTCTGTTTTGAATTGGTTTTGCATTCCCTGTTTCGCTTGAGGTTTAAATTTCAGCCTTAAATGATCAAACACCAGTTCTCCAGGCCTGCCTTTCTTGCTTTCTCAGCAATTTAAGCCAGCTTAGACAATTCAACTTAACCTAAATTAGTCAAACATTGGAAAACTCTCAACACACCTGGCGTGTTTCAGCTGTATGACAACCTGGGCCTCAAGCTTCATTGCATTGATTTGTGGCACAACAGTTAGCAGCACGCTTGGGAAGGGAGGCCTATATCACGGGAATGTCGGGAATGGGAGCAGAGAGAGGAATCTAACAGCAGTTCTTCTGATGGACTATGTAATCAAAATATTTACTTTCACTGTACAGCTATTGTGGCACTGAAATGACACATATGTATGGTGAACCTGGGTAGAATATTAGAAAGCTGCTGTATAGGAAGCAGCATTGTCTAAAAAATATATTGAACAGAACAAATCTAACATGGAAAAAATAGTTAATATGAATAAATACTGAGGAGGGAAAAAAGGAGTCCTGGAAAAGTGATTGCAGAACTGCAAAAATGAATATTTAGGACTGAAAGAGTTCATGTGGAAACTTTTCTGCAGCTGTGACCATTTGTCTGTATTAACAACAGACCTGTTTTGTTTTGTTTGGGGTTTTGACAAATTACAGTATCCTGTATTGTTCTCTCATCTTGTGGAAAGAAAGGGAAACGTAACTCTATAGAGTTTTAACTTGTATTTTTTATTTTCCCAAAACTCTCCTGAACTCACCGATAGGTGTAGACTAGATGAAAAAGCCTTTGAACTCCAATCGTAAAGTCAGAGGGAAAGGTTTGGTCTTGACGATTCTAAGTCAGTCACTAATGGAAATGAAAGCTGTGCACTCTGGAAACCCTGGCTCCGGTGCTGGGGGATCATGTGCAAACCATGGAATAAGTGGTCAGGCCAGAACTCTGGAACAGCCTTCCTGTCCCTTGGCTGAGTCTCCCTTCCCCACAATTTCCACAGCTGCTTATCCCAACCCCACTTCTCTGCCTGTTTTTCTCCAACACAAATCAACACTTTAATCAGAAGTATTGAAGTTCCTAATTGGTGAAGAAGGCAAAGATACTGTACCAAGAAGTGAAACGGATAGGTTCCTCCCTGCTAGAACCAATGTAAAGTTATAAAACAACCAATTAAGAAAGGATTATATTTTTCAAAGACCAACAGATGAGATCGTTCTGTTTTTTAAGCTTAAGGAGGATGATTTGGTATGATTTAGGCAAAAAAGAATATTCTCAGTGCTTGACCCTTGGCCTCCCAACACGCACACAAACACCATTTTTTGTTTTTTTGTTTTTAAAGAAAAAGAGTTTATGATTGGGGGAATCATTGATTTGAAGAGAACTGGAGTAACAGAGTCCTTGTCTATCACTTTCTACTCATTTTTTCTTGTTGTTGTTTGTTTGTTTGTTTTTTGAGACAGAGTTTTGCTCTTGTTGCCCTGGCTAGAGTGCAATGGCGTGATCTCGGCTCACTGCAACCTCTGTCCCCTGGGTCCACGCAATTCTCTTGTCTCAGCCTCCTGAGTAGCTGGAACTACAGTGCATGCAACCATGCCAGGCTAATTTTTGTATTTTTAGTAGAAACAGGGTTTCACCATGTTGGCCAGGCTGGTCACAAATTCCTGACTTCAGGTGATCCACCTGCCTTGGCCTCCCAAAGTGCTGGGATTACACGCATGAGCCACTGCACCCAGCCACCTTCTACTCATTGTTATTACATGGATCTACAGGGAGAAAGAGTTTCTGCCCCTTATTTCTACTGATGGACAACCCCTTTAGTCTTTTTTTAACAATCTCTGTAGTGGGTTGTATGGTGAATCCCAACAAGGTATGTCCATGTCCTGACCACCAGAGCCTGGGAACATGGTCTTATTTGGAGAAGAGGTCTTTGCAAATGACATCAAGTTAAGGACTTAGATGAGGTAATACTGAACCATTTAGGTGGGCCCTAAGTGCAATGACAAGTGTCCTTATGAGAGACAGAAGAGAAGGCCATGGAAATATGGAAGCAGAGATAAGAGGGAGGAAGTCACAGGCCAAGAACAACTGGAACCACCAGAGTCTGGAAGAAGAAAAGAAAAAAATATCTCCTACAGCCTCCAGAGAGAGTAACGTGCCCTATCAGCAACTTGATTTCAGACTTCTGGTCTCCAGGACTATGAAAGAATCAATTTCTGTTGTTTTAAAGTACTAAATTTGTGATAATTTGTTACAGCAGCCTCAGGAAACTAATACAGTAAACTAAGGTTTTTGTTTGTTTGTTTTCTTTTTTTTTCAGTTTCTAATTTCACAATTTCTATTATTCATTCGTTTGTTCAGTAAACAAACAGGCAATGAATGTGTCAGGCATTGGACAACGCACGAGAGATACAAAGTTGAAAAATAAATCTATTCTCAAGAGCTTTATAAACTGGTAGGGAGAATCAGACATGTAAGTACAATGAAGTATTACAACGTCATTATTATGTATAGGCATGAGAAGGAAGTGACCACTGCTTCCTGGGATGGTCACAAAAGGGTTCAAAGAAGAGAGACACAGAAAAGCTGAAGAAGTGTTTGCTGGCCAAGAGGGTTAAGAATGGGAGGGAGGGAATTCTTGGAAGAGAAAGTATCATAAACAGAGGTACGGAGGTATACAATCACATAACCTCTACAGATATTGGATGCTTTTAAGTATATCTGGTAAGATTCTACAGTAGGCCTGGTGAAAGGAAATGCTAAAGGGTAGATAAGGAAGGGCTAGATTATTGACAGCCACATTAGTCAAGCTGAAGAGTTTGGAATGTGTCCTATGGAAAATGGGAAACCCTTAAAAAAACCCTTAAAACTTAAGGTTTTTAAGCAGGGTGACAACATGTCACCCTTGTGTTTCAGAAAGGTTGCTGTGGTAGAGGTGCCTTGGGGACTCAAGATCAAGGCAGGGAGATTCATTAGAAGAGTACTGATGTGGTCAAAGGAGCAGAAGTAAGGCTAAACTAAGGCACAGTCATGAGGCGGAGCAGAGGAATGGCAAGAAAGAGAAACTGACAAAGGAGTCTGAGATAGAATAGAGTTTGAGTTAGAAAGTGAGAAGCAAACAGAGCAAATTCTATTACAGTAACCAAGAGAGAAGAGTGGATCAAGAAGGAAGTAACAACAGTCAGAAGCCAAGTAATGTGAAGAGGACTCCATTGGATTTGCCAGTGAAGAGGCCACTGGTGACTTTGGCAGAGAAGTTTGAGGGGAGATGTTACCTATTAGCCATTTAAATTGCTGGCAAGTCAATTAGCATCAGCAAAACAAAGATTGGTCCATAGATCAGTAGTCATCAAAATGTATTCCCCACACTTTCCCAGCATCATCTTGGAACTTAGAAATGCAAATTCTCAGGTCCCACTCCCCCTAAATCAGATACACTGGGTTAGGGGTCCACAATCTAGGTTCTAACAACAATTTTGATGCTGAAGTCTGAGAGTCGTCTATATACACTAGACAGGACCTTACTGCTGAAAATGTAATTCATGGACTGGCAGCATCAATATCACCTGGGAGCTTGTTACAAGTACAGAATGTTGGACCCCACACCTGACCCATTGAATCAGAAGCTGCATTGTAATAAGATCCCACGTGATTCAGTTACACAGTGAAGTTAGAGAAGCACTGTTGAAGGGTTAATCTCAATAGGTTTCTTGCCCAATGTCTTGAGATTACCTTTTACATAAATCTGCTAAGTTGCTAATTCAAGGAAGGGGGGAGAATTCAATATAACATAACAAATTTCCTCCTCTCAAGTGGGATAATAAGGAATAACAAATGGGCTATATATAGCTTACATGAGACCAGGAACATTGCACATGCAGTCAAAGTAATGTAGGTGCTTTGTAGTTTTTGTCATTTCAATTCTAGGTTACAGAAATACATATTTTTCTTCAAAAAGATAGAAAACATACTGGGGTTCATTATATTATTCTGGTGGAAAATAATATCAGGCCATTAGGACTTTATTCAAAAAAGTATCTTGGTATTCTTGACAGAGACAGTATATGGAAACAGATAGATCTTTACATAACCTAGTGGGGAATTGCTTATGTTAGGAAACCAAAAACATTAAGATCTGTGCAATTTACTGTATGTAAAACAGAGCTCCATAAAAAACTGAGAACAATTATATTTACTTTGTGTAAATATAGTTTAGCCCAAAGATTCTCAAAATGTTCTCAGACCAGCAGCATTGGCACCACTGATGAGCTTGTTAGAAATGCAAATGATCGCTCTTTCCAGCCAGCGCCGAGCGATGGGCATCTCTTGGGACAGCTGGCACAAGCGCCGCAAAACTGGGGGCAAGAGAAAGCCCTACCACAAGAAGCGGAAGTATGAGTTGGGGCGTCCAGCTGCCAACACCAAGATTGGCCCCGGCAGCATCCACACAGTCCGTGTGCGGGGAGGTAACAAGAAATACCGTGCCCTGAGGCTGGACGTGGGGAATTTCTCCTGGGGCTCAGAATGTTGTACTCGTAAAACAAGGATCATCGATGTTGTCTACAATTCATCTAATAACGAGCTGGCTCGTACCAAGACCCTGGTGAAGAATTGCATCGTGCTCATCGACAGCACACCTTACCGACAGTGGTACAAGTCCCACTGTGCGCTGCCCCTGGGCTGCAAGAAGGGAGCCAAGCTGGCTCCTGAGGAAGAAGAGATTTTAAACAAAACTCAGTCTAAAAAATTTCAGAAGAAATACGATGAAAGGAAAGAGAATGCCAAAATCAGCAGTCTCCTGGAGGAGCAGTTCCAGCAGGGCAAGCTTCTTGTGTGCATTGCTTCAAGGCCGGGACAGTGTGGCCGAGCAGATGGCTATATGCTAGAGGATAAATAATTGGAGTTCTATCTTAGGAAAATCAAGGCCCGGAAAGGCAAATAAATCCTCGTTCAGTCTTCACCCATGTAATAAAGGTGTTTATTGTTTTGTTCCCACAAAAAAAAAAAAAAAAAAAGAAATGCGAATGACTGGGCTCTGCTGTGACCAACTAGATCAGTACCCGTAGGGCCGGGATGCAGGAAATTGTTTAGCAATCCAGGTGACTCTCGTGCACGGTAAAATTTGGTTTAGGCCTCAGAGACGCTTCATATAAAACACCTCTGCCTGCACTCTCTCCTCTTTGCCTTAACTGCCTCTGAAACTCTCTTCTCAGCTTCAATATTTTCATTTATCTTTAAAATCCTTTTGTGGGTCCTTTCCTCCTTCCCCTTTTTTCTTCCTCTATCTACCTATGTCTTTCCGTTCTACTTTTTCACTTCCTGTTTTGTTCCTAGCTCACTTTAGCTTTGAACTGCCCCATTCTCAAAGATGCATACAAATCTAGCACTTCTACGCAAAAATTTGCCAGCCTAAGCAAGTCTATCAGATACCCATGCTCAGCATTATGAAAGAAACGAAACAGTACATCAGCCACTTAGTTCTTGAAACAACGCAACTTAAAGAAATGACAGTATAGAACAAGTCACTGTACAGTTCTTTGGTATTAACGTGACTTTAGCAAGGACACTCATGACTGTCATGTGCTAACTGTCCACAAAATGTCTGCTGGCATAGAAAAGTACATGATTTTCAATCTACAGGCAGTCCACCAGAACATTTGGGCCCTGTATTAGGATTAAGTGCTCAGGACTTCACCATAGGAGGTGGCTAATAGGCACAGTAGGAACAAATATTAATAATAATATTAATAAAACTGTTACTTTGTTTAACTGAAATAATTTGTCTTTATTATAGAGTCTACCACTAATAATGATCATTGCTTACAATTATTTATTACTAAATTTGGTCCAAAGCCTTTTCTATGAGCCTTACAGTTAACAGGTTGGTGCAAAAGTAACTGCACTTTTGCCACTAAAAGTAATGACAAAAACCGCAATTACTTTTGCACCAACTTAATATTACTGTACGTATGTATTTATTTATTTTGAGACACAGTCTTGCTCTGCTGCCCAGGCTGGAGTGCAGTGGTGTGATCTCGGCTCACTGCAATCTCTGCCTCCTGGGCTCAAGCAATCCTTCCACCTCAGCCCCCCGGTAGCTTGGACTACAGGCGCCCGCCACCACGCCCAGCTCATTTTTGTATTTTTAGTAGAGATGGGTTTTCGCCATGTTGCCCAGACTGGTTTTGAACTCCTGACCACAAGCAACCCACCGTCTCGGCCTCCCAGAGTGCTGGGATTACAGCATGAGCCATGGCACTTGGCCTATTAATGTATTCAAACCTCCCCATAACCCTATGAGTTCAATACTATTATTATCATCTCCATTTTACAGATGAGGAAATAGAGGAATGGTAAAGTTAAGTAACTTATCTAGAGTTATTTTGCTGGGAAGTAGTAGACATGGGATTTGCATATAGGCAATCGAGCTTTGGGGTCCTAGTTGTAACTACTGCATTACACTGCTTCTCAAGTGAGAATGGGTTGAATTATACAAGGCATATTTGAATTTCACGTTCCTTCATCTTTTGCATTAAGAGACCAGGTTCATTACATATTTTCACATTCTCACGCTTTTGTGGAAACAGCATGGTACTGTGGGGCAAATGCCTGCCTGGGAGCCAGAGGTCCTCAAATTTTATCCTAGTGTTATAAGCAACTAGCTAGATGCATATGGGGAAGCTCATGGGTTTACTGTTAATAGGTCACAATTTCTTCTCTTAAAAAAGTAGAGTGTTAGACTCCATTAGATCATATTAATGGTTCTTTCCAGATCCAACATTCTGTGAATTCGAAGAATGAAACATAGTCCTAGGAAATAATTAGACTTGGGAACATAACGGTATACAGAAGCATAATTAATCAATTTTCTACTTATTCCTTTAGCTATAATATAAACAAATAATTCAACATGGCATAATTCTTGGTTATTAAGGCAGAACAGAAGTGTTTGCTACTATGTGAGGAACAGCAGAGAAATAAAAACAAAAACTAAAGTACGTTTGCTCAACACAATAAAGGCCAGAGGTGAAGGATATTGTTAATTTCCTACTGTTGCTTTAACAAATTATCACAAATTTAGTGGCTTAAAAAAACCCCACAAATTTATCTTATAGTTCTGGAGATCAGAAATCTAAACTGTGTCTCACAAGGCCATAATCAAGCATCAGCAGGGCTGTGTTCCTTCTGGAGACCTAGGGCAGAGTCCATTTTCCTTGCCTTCTCCAGCTTCTGCAGGTGGCCTACATTCCTTGGCTCATGGCTCCCTTCCTTTACTTTCAAAGCTGGCAATGGCAGGTTAAGTCCATCTCATATGACATCATTCTGACCTCTTCTATTAGGCTGGTGCAAAAGTAATCGCAGCTTTGCCTTGTGATTAAATTAGGCCTACCCACATAATCCAGGATAGTCTTTCCTTCTCAATATCCTTAGCTTAACCACATCTGCAAAGTCCTTTGGCCATGTGAGATAACACCATAACAGGTTTCAGGGATTAAGACATGGACTTCTTTGTGGGGGGCCATTATTTTGCCTACCATGGGGATATTTTAGGGATTTCCAGGAAACTTTCTGTATCACATATTTAAAAAACAAAACAGTATTCATAACAGAAAGGAAAATGATTCAATTCTGAAACGTTGTAAGATCTCTTTCAATTTAAACAGTGAAGTTCACACTTAAATGGAATCTACACATTTATTGAAGATTTTCTAGAGTTGATACTTTCTTATTATTTATTTACTTTTTTGAGACAGGGGTCTCTGTCACCCTGGCTGGTGTGCAGTGGTGTGATCTCGGCTCACTGCAACCTCCGCCTCCTAGGTTCAAGTGATTCTCCTGCCTCAGCCACCCCAGTAGCTGGGATTACAGGCGTGTGCCACCACACCTGGCTAATTTTTTGTATTTTTAATAGAGATGGGGATTCATTATGCTGTCCAGGCTGGTCTCAGAATTACTGGCCTCAAGTGATCTGCCCACCTCAGCCTCCCAAAGTGTACTAATACAGGTGTGAGCCACCAGTTGGGCCTCAGTTTTATTTTATTTTATTTTTATTTTATTTTATTTTTATTTTATTTTATTTTATTTTAGAGATGGAGTTTCACTCTTGTTGCCCAGGATGGAGTGCAATGGCACAATCTCGGCTCACCACAACCTCCGCCTCCCAGGTTCAAGTGGTTCTCCTTCCTCAGCCTCCTGAGCAGCTGGGATTATAGGCATGCGCCATCACGCCTGGCTAATTTTGTATTTTTAGTAGAGACGGGGTTTCTCCATGTCGGCCAGGCTGGTCTCAAACTCCCGACCTCAGGTGATCCACCCAGCTTGGCCTCCCAAAGTGCTGGGATTACAGGCGTGAGCCACCATGTCTAGCCGGTATTATTTTAAACGCAAAGGAATGTTACAGCCCAAAAAGACCATGAAGACAATCTAGTAAAGTCAAGCCTCCTTATTTTATATATGAGGAAACTAAGACTCAGAGAGTCTCAAGAGGGACAGAAGCTAGCCTGAGACCTCATGGCTTGATTCCCAGGTCTAGATTTCTTCCATTACTAAACCTTTAGCTGCCTCTCATTTTGTCACTCTACCAATCATTCTGAGGCCTCTGTGCAAAGTTTCTTAGCTTAATGGTTAAGGAAGAGTCTTAGCCAAACATTCTTTGGCACACTCGGCAACTCAGACTCTGGGTCCACAGTTAATACTAATGATAAGAGCAGATCTCTACCTCTTTCCTCCTCTTAGGGGAAGTACATGGAAGAGAAAGATACTGCAGAAGGGAAAAAAAAAAAAAAGTCTTGTCTCTTGACTGCCATGTTAGGATAAAGAGTAGGAGGAAAACTATGCTGTGGTAAGGAAAGTAGCTGAACCACAGATGAGGCGTTCATTGAAAAAACATTTTGTAAATTCCATTTCTTACCCTTAAGATGTGTCAAATGCAATGTGTTAGGTGTAGTGCTAATAAGGAGATTAATTTCTTACGGAGTGTTTATGAAGCAAAAATTCCATTAAAACAAAAATGTAAGAATAGCAACAAATTTAGTTGAATTATTAAAATATGTTTTAGTGATTCTAGGTCAAATCCTTGTTTTGCAAAGGAAAATCTTAACCTCTGCATGGCCCAGAACAAAGAGAGTACAGCACCAATCCTAGACACAGGAAGCAGAAACAGCCTGGTTAGACTTCCACCTCAAATTTTCCCCTTTCCTAAAAAATATTTCAGTGTTTCCTCGGAGAAGAGTAGTAAAGCCATCCTGAAAGACTACTGTTAGAAAACTCCTCCCATTAGGAAACTACATTAACAAAGTAAAGGTTAAAAAGTATATGATGATTTCAGTGTATGCCAAGAAAACATTTATTGAAATATGAAATTCATTCCTGTTCTTTTTGGTTTTGTTTTTGAAACATTTCTTAGCAAAGCAGTAATAGAAGAAAATGTTCTTAAATAAATTTGTTGTAGAGGACCTTCTAGAATCTTAAAACAAAATCATAATGTTGAAACCCATGTTTTTATGTTTTTTGTTGTTTGTTTGTTTGTTTGTTTGTTTTTTGAGACGGAGTCTCACTCTCCTGCCCAGGCTGGTGTGCAGTGGCACAGTCTCGGCTGACTACAACCTCTGCCTCCCGGGTTCAAGTGATTCTCCTGCCTCAGACTCCTGAGTAGCTGAGATTATAGGGGCCTGCCACCACCCCTGGCTAAAAATCTATGTTCTTAGAGATGTCAATCAGGTTTTTAGTGCCTCACTCATCGTATGAATGACTAGCCAAGGATCCACAGACATTGGTTTAAACCTCAAATAAGATCAAAATAAGTACATAGGGAAAAATGCAGAGAGCAGAATAAAAAAAATTTTTAAAGATTAAAAAAAAAATACAGCAAAGAAAACGGGGAGGGAAGGAGAATGAGAGAGAAAGACGGAAAGAAAGAAAAAGAAAGGAAAGAATAAAAGAAAACATTCAGAGAACATAAAGAACTTTGGGAATTTTAAAATGTAAAAGAAGGCCGGGCACGGTGGCTCACACCTGTAATCCCAGCACTTTGGGAGGCCAAGGCAGGCAGATCATGAGGTCAAGAGATCAAGACCATCCTGGTCAATATGGCCAAACCCCATCTCTACTAAAAATACAAAAATTAGCCGGGTGTGGTGGCGGGCGCTCCTAGGGAGGCTGAGGCACAAGAATCACTTGAACCCAGGAGACAGAGGTTGCAGTGAGCCGAGATCGCCACTGTACTCCAGCCTGGCAACAGAGCGAGACTCAGTCTCAAAAAAAAAAAAAGAAAAAAGAAATGTAATCATAGTACGCACTGAGACTCCATCTCAAACAACAAAAACAAACCCAATCAAAATCCTAACAGGGACTTTTGTGGAGTTGACCAACTTATTCTAAAATTCACAAGGAATTATAAATGATCAAAAATCATCATGACACTCCTGATGAGTACAATGCTGGAAGACTTGAAGCTATTACGATTAGAATGGTATGATCTTGACACAGAAATAGACAAATGAAACACAATCTGGAGCCCAGAACAAACTCATGAGTATATGAAAAGTTAACTTGTACCAGAGTTGGCATAGTAGCTCAAAGATGAAAAAAGGGACTATTCAGCTAGGTGTGATGGCTCACGCCTATAATCCCAGCACTTTTGGAGGATGAGGCAGGAGGATCAGTTGAGCCTAAGAGTTTGAAACCAGACCGGGCAACATAGTAAGACCACATCTCTACCAAAACAAAAACAAAAACAAAAACACAAAAACCAAGGGGGATTACTATTCCATAAATGATGCTGGGACAATTGTAAATACACATGAATGAAAATAAAATCAGATCTCTACTTCAAACCAGTCTCAAAAATCAGTGCCAAGTTGATTAAATAAATTTGAAAAACCTTAAAACCTGGAAGATAAAACTATAAAAAACTATATTTTAGAAGAAATATAGAAATATATCTGTATTACCTTATCTTAGGGAAGACAAAAATTGTGTAAACTATAAAGAAAAAGACTGATATATTTGTGTAGATTTAATCTTGGAATTACTATCCACAAAAGGTACATAGAGATGATACAAATAGATTAATAGAACAGGATAGAAAGTCCAGAAGAGACCAACACATTTACAGTCACCTGATTTATGATAAAGGTATCACTGCAATTCAGTGGGAAAGGGGTAATCTTTTCAACAAATTGTGCTTGGTTGATTGAATATTAATATAGAAAAACATGAACTTGGACATCTTCACACTACATACAAAAAAATTCAAAATGGCTTATAGACTTAAATATGAAAGCTGAAATAGTCAAACATATAATCTTGGAGTAGGCAAAAATTTCTTAAACACAAAACCTTTGTGTAATGTTAAACACTACCATAGGAAATTTATAAATTGGACTTGATTAAAATTAGGAACTTCTGTTTATTAAAAGACAACACGAAGAGAATAAAAGAGAAAGTCACAAACCTGAAGAAGGCAGTTTCATTATATGCATCCAACAATGGATATCAATCCATAATATGTAAAGAAATACAAATCAATATCAGAAAAACCAAGCAAAAGATAATAGGACTTTATAAAAAAGATTTATGTTCTCAAAGACCTACAGAGAGAAATACCATTCAACCCAGCAATCCCATTACTGGGTATATACCCAAAAGAATATAAATCATTCTATTACAAAGATACATGCATGTATATGTTCATTGCAGCACTATTGCTAATAGTAAAGACATGGAATCAAAGTAAATGCCCATCAATGATGGACTGGATAAAGAAAATGGAATACTATGCAGACATAAAAAAGAATGAGATAATGTTCATTGCAAAGCCATGGATGGAGCTGGAGGCTAGGCGCGGTGGCTCACACCTGTAATCCCAGCACTTTGGGGGGCCGAGGCAGGCAGATTACCTGAGGTCAGGAATTCAAGACCTGCCTGGCCAACATGGTGAAAACACGTCTCTACTAAAACTACTAAAATTAGCCGGGCATGGTGGCATGCGCCTGTAGTCCCAGCTACCCAGGAGGCTGAGGCAGGAGAATCTCTTGAACTCAGGAGGCAGAGGTTGCAGTAAGCCCAGATCGCACCACTGCACTCTAGCCTGAGTGACAGAGCGAGACTCTGTCTCTGAAAACAAACTAACTAAATGAAAATAAAATCACCTACAAAAACATTATTTTAGATGTGCCAACCTAATATAATGTGGCTAAAATTCAAGGACTAACCACACCACATATTGATGAGGACATAAAGAAACTGGACTGTCATACACGTGGATGTGAGTATATATTGGCACAACCCCTTTGGCAAACTTTCTGGCTATACCTACTAACCCAAACATACATACATGCTATGCCCAGAAATTCTGCTCCTGGATACATGCTGAAGGAAATTGAGGGCTGCTGTACAATAAAGGATGAGTACAGATATGCATAAGAGTCTAACCTATGAAACAACCTACACACACATCAATTGTAGAATGGGAAATCATAAAATGTTAACACATTGGAATACTACATGGCAATGAAAAGAACGCAGTCGTTTTATGCACAACATCCCTCACATAAAATATTGGGTGAAAGAAGCCAAATATGACATAGTACCTACTTTATGATTCTATTCATTAAGAGTTCAAAAAAGGCAAAATTAATCCCGAGTGGGAGCGAAGAAAATACTGGAGGTGTGGGAGATTCAGAGACATTACCTGGAACGGAGGCATGAGAGAGCCTACTGTGGTCTTGGAAGTGTTTTATACACTGATCCAGGGGATGGCTATGTGGATATACACATATATAATAATTCTGTACACAGGTTTATTCACTTTGCTGATTGTAGGTAAGACCTCCATAATAAAAACAAAATTAAAGGCAAATGATGTAAAAATATAAATGCGAGAAAATATATTTGCAAAACATAATTAACAAAAGATTAGTATCCAAACTATTTATTTATTTATTTATTTATTTATTTATTTATTTATTTATTTTTGAGATGGAGGCTCACTCTGTCACCCAGGCTGGAGTGCAGTGGTGGGATCTCAGCTCACTGCAACCTTCACCTCCAGGATTCAAGCAATTCTCCCAGTTCAGCCTCCTGAGTAGCTGGGGTTACAGGCATGTACCACCACACCCAGCTAATTTTTGTAATTTTAGTAGAGATGGGGTTTCACCATGTTGGTCAGGCTGGTCTCGAACTCCTAACCTCAGGTCATCCATCCATTTCAGCCGCCCAAAGTGCTAGGATCACAGGCGTAAGCGACCGCATCCAGCCCCAAAATACACTTTAAAATCTCTGTAAATTTTAAGAAGACTATAAACAACCCAATAGAAAAAAATGGGCAAGGACTTAAACAGAAAAGCAATCAAAAGAAAACAAGAATGTACCCCCCTCCAGAAAACACATAAAAAGATGTTCAATGTTGTTAGTAATCACAGAAATCCTAATTAAGATCAAAAGATACCATTTCACAACCACCAGGGAAGCAAAAATTTTAAAGTTTATCCTTATCCAGTGTTGGCATGGATGTGGAATAATCAGAACTTAAACCCTGTTGATAGCACTTTTTATGTATGTATAAACTGGTACAAGCACTTTGGGAAACAATTTGGTAATATTTAGTAAATGAAGAACGCATATTATACATGATCAGCAATTCTCTTTCTAGATATATAATGTAGAGAATCTCTTGCACGTGTCCACCAGTAGTCATGTGTTCATGGCAGCAATGTTTATGCTGCAAAATTTGGAAGTAACATTCAGTCACAAAAAAATAGATAAATTGTTGTACACTTTCACAATGGAATGTCATACAGATATGAAAATAAATAAGCTATGGGCAGCCACATATCAACATGGCTCAACGTCATGAAAAAAATATTGATCCAAAGAAGCAAGACATATAATTATTATACATTGTGATTCCCATCTATATCAAGTTTAAAAAAACATACAAAACTCAACATTATATTGATTAGGGTAATGTTCTGTATTTTAAGCTGGATAGAATGCACAGAAGTATTTGTAATTGTTGTTTTTTCCTAATTTTTACATTAAACTTCCGTATTATTTTTTATTAAGAAAAAATCGGCTGGGTGTGGTGGCTCCCACCTGTGAGTCCCAGCTACTCAGGAGGCTGAGGCAGGAAGATTGCTTGAGCCTGGGAGTTGGAGGTTGCAGTGAGCTGAGCTCATGCCACTGCACTCCAGCCTGAGTGACAGAGCCAAATCCTGGCTCAAACTAATAATAGTAACAATAATAAAACAAAAAAATAGATAGTATTTTGAGTTTGGAGCAGAAATAAGGAATTTCTTAAATATCTTCTAGTTATATTAAATCAAAAGGGTTTGATGTTATCATTAAGAGTCTTTCCTCCTAGCTGTAATATTCTACTTATCTGTGCATTCCCAAATCGGAAGCCTGAGAAGTATTATTACCTGGAACATTGACTATCAGGCACTCTTTTTCTTTTGTAATATAGTACCTTATAAAAAATCATTCTGTATTCTTGCCTTTCTTCGGAGAATGTGATTAAAATGTTCAAGGTCAATGAAACAATTTGCTCTACAAGTTTTACTAAACAAGAGACTGGAGGGCAGAAAGAAAGAGAAAGACAGATAAGGCTTCACTTTTCATACACCCTCTGATATATAAAAAGTTTGTTTAGATAATTACTATCTTTACAAAGTAAATACTTCAAAAATTACTCCATTCTGTTGGTATTGCATAAGCCAAAGACAGATTTAAAGGGAGGGAGAAATGAAACTGACCAGCTGAAGCTTCACTGTCTTTTCAGATTGTGATTCTCTTTAGACATTACTCATTTGGAAGACAAACTCCAAGCAAATAAAATTTAATGTCACAAAAATGTACTTTTCTACTAATAGCTATAGGGACATGACTAGAGCACTAATAGTGACAGATTCACTTCAGCTGAAAAATCCTTTTAGAGAACCTTTGGAATAATGAAGTATCTCTGGCTTGTGCATGATGTTAACCATTGAACTAAGAAAATACGCCACATATATAATTATTCAAAATACTTACATGGACACTCTGACTGGTATATATGTTGTAATTTTTGGTTTAAGGTATTGTTTAGTATAGCAATTGTGTAGAAACTTTATTTTAGTTACCTTTGTCATTTCATTAAATATTTTCTCTGTAGATGTAATTAAGCACCCTAATAATTCTTAATAAGATAACAATATTATTACTTATTCCCCTGTTATCCTCTCAACTCCAGACTCAGTAAAATTTATAAAATAGATTGGATATTTAGATAAATTTCATTTATAGGTTCCACATGAAATTCATTTATTATATCTTGAGTTCTGGTTAAAGATTTACTTGCTTTGCTGTGCTAGAGAATCGAGAGTCAAAAATCCTGTTTTTTTTTAAATAAAATAGTTCTTTATATTTTCTTATTTGTAATATTTCATAAGTCTCAAACTGAAATTCATGATCCTATCTGTTTTTCCCCTTGTTTTTTTATTTCTATAGCAATGAGGAGAAGAAGGTGGTGGTTTGTAAATATTTGTGAAAGCAAAGGCAGTTTATTGACAACCTGAGACTTCCTGGTTCATAGTACAGACGTGGCCTTGCCCCTGGATAGGGCTACACTGGAGGAAAGTGTATGCTCCGGAAAGGAGTTACCACTTAAGGATCTAATCAGATTTATTTTGATTCAGCACATTTTCTATTACTTTTGTCCCAATAATTTACTTGGTTTAAATTATTGTCATTTTTCTTTTTGGTCAATTGTTGTTCCCTTTTTGCCAACCTATTTTGCCACTATTCTGACCTTTAAAATTGTGTGTTGTTTCTAAATAAAAATGGAATCTGGAAAAACAGCAGTGTCCTTACTCTCTCTCAACACCTATCAGGAGGAGAGAGCCAGTGGTGAGGTCCTGTAATATTGGTAAACTGTGGAGTCCCCTGAATCAAAAATCAATGTTTTTGACCTCCTAACCTAAGTGTGCATCACATTTATACTTTGTTATAAAATCCTTAATTTCAGTGTTTGTTCTAAAAACTAATAGGGAATTTCACCTGTGAGTTGACGTAAAATAAAATATTTTTTTAAAAAATCAATCTAAAAGGAAAACCAAAGTAATAAAGTATAAAGCAAAGTTATTCAGCATATTTTCTGGAATGCTAACATGTTCTAGTATAAGTTAGACTTTCTTCTTTCAGAAACAGCATTTTAAATTGTAATATTGCAAACCTTATCATAAAGATAAGAACGTGAGACCAAAAGAATAGACACGTAGAAAGAAGAAAATAACAAAAATAGCTGGCCTTTTAAACCTACTTTTGGTGTTTATTATAGACATTTAATTCACACTATAATTTTAAGTAAACAAAATGGTAGAGTTTATTAAATGTTAGGTGTGATATGATCCAAATTTTTTTTAATTTATACACATACTGCACAGAAAAAAATGTGAAAACACTTATACACCAAATGAGTATTTTTGATGATGTGATTGTTTATATTTTAGTTTTGCTAACTTTCAAAAGCATATATAAATTATATGCATATAGTTGTACAATATACACACATCAGATATACTCTATATTTTATTTAAGTGTATTTTGTATGTAGACATATAGTTCTACTAACTTAAAAAGTTATTTTTTTAAATAAACTATATTTTTTATTTCATTGTGACCCAAGAGGCTAATAAATTAAGCTTTGAGCAGTTTGATCACTCATTCATTCATTCATTCATTTGACAATTTTTGAGCACTTACCATATGTTAGGCACTCTTCTAGGGGACTTGGATACAGCATAAGCTAATGTGACAAACGACAATGCCTCAGACTGTGCTAAGGCAACTGAGTCACATTCGAGATCCATGGAATTCAGTTCTCTCGTAACACTGTCTAGATGATTTCAACAAAGATTTATTGGGCAACTTTTGTGTGCAGACTCTTGTGGTAGGTCCTAAGAGGAATGAAAAGCGGCTGCAGAGAGAGAGATGAGTTTGGACTGGAAACACTGGATATGAGTAAATGATTAAGAGCTGACACTTAAATAGTGCTTACTCTGTGTCAGAACCTATTCTAATCACTTTATATGTATAGCTTCTCACCAACCTATGATGGAGTTACATCCCAATAAACCCACCATAAGCTAAAAATATTATAAATTGAAAATCCATTTAATACACCTAACCTATCAAACATCGTAGCTTCGCCTAGCCACCTTAATCGTGCTCAGTGGACTTAACATTAGCTTAAGTTGGGCAAAATCATCTAACACAAAGCCTATTTTACAACAAAGTGTTCAATATCTCACGTAATTTATTGAATACTGGATTGAAAGGGAAAAATGAAATGATTGTATGAATACTCAAGGCATGGTTTCTACTCGAATGGGTATTGCTTTCACACTATCATAAAGTCAAAAAATCATATAAGTCAAACCATGTAAGTTGGGGACCATTGGTATCGATTCGTTTAATCCTAACAACAGCCTTACTAAGGTCTATCAATGATGATCAGGTCTATCATTAACATCCCCATGTAACAAATGAAGAAATTGAGACTTGGAGAGGTTAAGTGTCCCATACAACCATGGATCAGTTAGTGAGTGGCAGAGCTAGAATTTGAAACCAGGCACTCTGGTGCCAGTGGTCATACTCTAAACCACTACGCCATACAGAAGGTGGTTTGGCAAAGAAGAGACAGGAGTGTATTCCAGAACACAGGAAAAGATGTAAAGCACATTTGGAAATAAGCCTGTGGGAAGAATGTGGCTGACAATGGACAAGACTTTATAGAAAGGGTACAAGTAACAGGAGGCTGAAAGCTTCATCCTAAAAATTACCAACGGATAAATTACAGGTAAAGATAAAAGAAATCTGATGAAAGAATTTGAAGCAAAGTGAGTTAAAAACACACCAGAAAGCAAAGAAATTTTTGCACCGAAGCATTTTATGGTGACCAAAATCCAGAAACTTCAGACAGGAAAATCAAGTAAAAATATGCAGGGGTGTCCAGTCTTTAGGCTTCCGTGGGCCACACTGGAATAAGAATTGTCTTGGGCCACACATACAATATGCTAACACTAATGATAGCTGATGAGCTAAAAAAAAAAAAAAAAAGCCAAAAAAAATTCCATAATGTTTTAAGAAAGTTTACAAATTGTGTTGGGCCACATTCAAAGCCATTCTGGACCACAGGCAGCCCGAAGGCTGTGAGTTGGACAAGCTTGATATACAGGCAAGAGATACCTGAGAATGGGAGGGTGAGCCATCAGAAGAAATGCCAGAGTTCTCTGAGTGACTGAATTAGAATACAGAGTAGGGTTTTGAGACGGGAGACTAACCGTAGGAACTGAGTGAAGAGAAGTACTTCATAAAGAAAATGACTTAGGCTCTGTGTAGGCTGACCTCTCAGGCAGCTATTGTGTAGCAGGGACACGAGAAGTCTGACGAAGGAAGGAACTGGAGCAATTGACAGATATTTGGGTTGTGCAGTGGTCATCAGAAGAGTATGAAGGGCTGGGCACTGTGGCTCATGACTGAATCTTAGCATTTTGGGAGGCCGAGGCAGGCGGATTGCCTGAGGTCAGGAGTTAAAGACCAGCCTGGCCAACATGGTGAAATCCCATTTCTACTAAAAATACGAAAATTAGAGGGGGCGTGGCCGTGCATGCCTGTAGTCCCAACTACCCCGGAGGCTGAGGCAGGAGAATCGCTTGAACCCAGAAGGCAGAGGTTGCAGTGAGCCAAAATCACACCACTGCACTCCAGCCTGGGCCACAGAGCGACACTCTGTCTCAAAAAAAAAAAAAAAAAAAAAAAAAAAAAAAAGAGTATAAAGACACTGGACAGTGAAGAAACTATAACAGGAAAGTGGGGTGGATTCTCAGTGGAATCTCTTTCAGAAGACAAAAAGAAAATGCCTCCAAAAGAAGAATCAGGCTGGGCATGGTGGCTCACACCTGTAATCCCAGCACTTTGGGAGGCCAAGGCAGGAGGACTACTTGAGCCCAGGAGTTCAAGACCAGCCTGGGCAAGATGGAAAGACCCTGTCTCTATATTTAAAAAACAAAAAAGAAGAAGAATCCAGAGACAAGACAGGAAAAATTAATGGGAACAGAAGCAGGAAAAAAAAAATGCCAAGACAGATCAGATTAAAAGAAAGATTTTAAAGAGTTTTTTATAAATCAGTGTTTAATATTTGTTTTTACACATCTTCTATAAAATCTGAAATATATCATTCTAGAAGTTTATTATGATTTTAAGCTAATGAATTGCCCATGTTAAAAATGAGAAAAGAAGCCAGGCGCGGTGGCTCACGCCTGTAATCCCAGCACTTTGGGAGGCCAAGGTGGGTGGATCACCTGAGGTCAAGAGATAGACACCATCCTGGCCAACATGGTGAAACCCCGTCTCTACTAAACATACAAAAATTAGCTGGGCATGGTGGTGCGCACCTGTAGTCCTAGCTACTTGGGAGGCTAAGGCATTGAACCTGGCAGGCGGATGTTACAGTGAGCCAAGATCGTGCCACTGCACTCCAGCCTGGCAACAGAGTGACACTCCATCTCAAAAAAAAAAAAGAGAGAGAGAGAGAAAACATAATTCTGAGGTAAACTGATCTTTTGAGAAAACATCTGCAATTACAGTTACATTAATCACAAAACAAAAGCATAATAGTAATTTAACTTATGTTGAAGACTTCTGAAGTCCAAGCATGCAAATCACGTATCAATTTTACTGCTCTTTAGAATCACATACTGATCTATTTGGGTAGCTGAGCCCCACAATTCAAAAGTCTTAAACATTAAAATTCAAGATCTTTTCTGCTCTGCAGTAAAATGATTCCAGCGCTTAATATGCTCCAGCTCTCACTTGCTGAGTGGCTCATGTTAGCTATACAAGTGGCTTCTGCAGGACTAAATGTGACTGGCGAGGAAACAGCCATTGAAAAGCATCTCCTGAACGACTTGGGAACCCAAAAAGCCATCACACTCAGGATAAAATAAAGAAGAACCCTTTTGCAATAGAGATCCCAAAGTCTAGCATCAGAAAATTAGTTACTTCACAAAAGGATTTTTATTTTTTTAAGCTTTACCCAATAAGAAAAGGCAGCAGGAAAGAAATCCTTTCAAATATACAAACTTCTATTGTATCTAATAAACAAAGAGTCTTTAGTCTTCCTTAATCTCTAGGGCTATCCCAGACACACACACACAAAAAAGTATCAAATTTTTAGTGGTTCCCAAAAGTGATCTTTTCTCCCCAAAAATGTTTACTTACTGACAATTTATAAATCAGTTGACAAAAGTGTTTATAGGAGGAGAGCATCATGGGGCGATCCATCTCTGGCAAGAGGTTTCATTTCATAAGACACCCATGATTCAAGCAGATGTGATCAACCACCCCCCAAGAACAGACACGATGACCCATTCACTCCTGACAGACCATACTCTTTATAGCCTCTGTTCCATAGCACTTTGGATGTCTGCTAAATTGTTATTTGTTACAAAGCATGCTTTTGCTATGACAGACTCCCCCAACTCCTTCTCCCTGCTGAGCTCATGGAATCACAGCTGTGTTGTACCACAAGTGCAGTGTTGTCAAATCTTAGCTTTGTTTAATTATTCAAGTTGGTTCTGCCACAGAATTAAACTGCCTGGAGGTATTATGGGATTTCAGCACAAACAACACACATGACCACATAGATGCCAACCCTTGCCAAGTATCTACGTGGACTCCACTTCTCACTCACAGTGGTAACTAACAGCACACCCTCAGTAACCAGGAGCAGGACTAGATGGAACAGTTTAATCAAAGACAGTTTGCCTCCAAACTGTATCGCAGTCCTTCAGGCTGGGAGTCCTTGCATGCTCAAGGCCAGCATAAATCAGTTCAGCCTAGAAGATACTTCCTCAAAACTTAGGTTCTGGCCAACCTACAAATTCTAGTTCAAGATTGTAGTTTTCCAAATTTAACAGAAATGTCAGAATTAATTGTATTCTCTCAGATTTACCTTTTCCGTATTCTCCTCCAAAGTATTTCAAAAGGCATGGAGAAGTGTTTCTACATGAGCTAGATGTTGCCCAGTACTCTAGTGGAATTACGTCAAGAATAACTTGGGGTGTGTATTATTTTTCATTTCATGAAATAAAAAAAATAGGATATTAGGACAGGAAAGATACTTTTCTTTTTGTTTCTTTGTTTTGTTTTTTGTTTGTTTTGTTTTGTTGTTGTTGTTTTTGTTTGAGACACAGTCTCACTCTGTGGCCCAGGCTAGAGTGCAGTGGTGCAATCTCAGGTCACTGCAACCTCCCCCTCCCGGGTTCAAGCAATTCTCGTGCCTCAGCCTCCCGAGTAGCTGAGATTACATGTGTGCACTAGCACACCCGGCTAATTTTTGTAGTTTTAGTAGATGGGATTTTGCCATGTTGGTCAGGCTGGTCTCGAACTCCTGGCCTCATGCAATCCACCCACCTCTGCCTCCCAAATTGCTAGGGTTACAAGCATGAGCCACCACGCCCAGCCAGGAAAGAGATTTTAGAGATCTGGTTAGAGCCCCTCATTTTGCAAAGAGGAAATGAAGGTCCAGGGTGATAGAGTCCCAGTAGCAGATCTCTGACTGCCTCTGAGTCTGGGGCTCTCCCACTGTGCCACTGTGCCGCACCTCCTCCAGCCACTGAAGGGAGACTAAAGGAGGCCTATTTTCTGTCTCTCCACTCTCCTCTCTTTCTCTGCACCTAAGCAGGGGTGACTGTCTCTCCCTTGAAGGAAGAAAAGACTTAAATATGCAATCTTTCTCCTGTGTTCCTGTGTAAACTGTGGCCAGAGTGAGGAGAAGGAGGGGCAACTTTGGGAAAGTCATATTTGTAGGGCAGAGTGCCTCCCCAATCCCCTACAACATCCTGGTGCCTCAATGTCTATGAGCTGAAAAATCAGCGCATAGAAAGAGACTCTTCTTGGCCACCATGTAATGAGGAGTGCAGCTGCACTGGCGACCGCACGATTCCCAGGAGCAACCGGGCATCGCTCCAGCTCCTCTGAGAACTGCTGGGCTGGCGGAGACAGGGCCCTGACTTTTTCCCTCCACACTTGGAAACATGCATTGCTTGAGCTCTCCCATGCTGGGAGGGGAGAAGCAGATTAAGCTACAGAAGTTGAACCAGAAGGTGCTCTTTTACAAGGCTCAGCCATCATTTCTCAGTGCTGGGCTAATTTACAGAGAAACACGGAGAAAAAAATAAATAGAGGTTTTGGAGTAATGTGCACTCCTAATATGTCAAGGATTCGTAGCTTTATCTAGTTCCTTCTCACCCGACTTAAACTTAGATTTCTTAAAATTTTAAGGGACCTGAGAAATCAGCAAGTACAAAATAGCAATTAACTAAGACTTCCTATCTGTAATAGGCTTAAAGCCTTTCAACCTATCATCAGATGAAAAAATATATATAAATTTTAATTTGGTAACTTGTAGTAATAAATTATTTTCTAGGAGAAAGGGAAGATTGAGGCTATTACCTAAAAATTCCACTTGTCTGTGAATTTTACACATAAGTGTTCTCTTTGTATCTCGTTAGCACAAGTAACATAGGGTGACATATGGGTCTAGGTAGCTTTCCAGAAAAATGACTCATAAAATGAGGATTATGTACCAGGTATGTCACATGCAAAGCCAGATAACAAAAACACATAGGACTTGGTCCTACCTTCAAGGAGCTTATAACAGAGAAATTACAACAAAGGAAGGAAGTGGACAACTCTTTTTCATCATTTCATCTATACATTTTTACTTTCCTTTTTATTTATTTATTTAGACACAGAGTCTCACTCTGTCATCCAGGGTAGAGTACAGTGGCATGATCATAGCTCACTGCAGCCTCAAACTCTTGGGCCCAAGCAATCCTCCTGCCTCAGCCCCCTGAGTAACTAGAGCTACAGTCATGCACCACATGCCTGGCTAACTTTTTGATTATATTTTTGTAGAGATAGGTCTTCACTATGCTGTCCAGGCTGTTGTCAAACTCCTGGCCTCAAGCGATCCTCCTGCCTTGGCCTCCGAAAATGCCGGTATTACAGGTGTGAGCTAACATGCAGGCCTTGTATTTACTTTCTAACCTCTGATCTCCCTTCTAAGCTCCAGTCTTGAACATTTAACAGACTGGTTAACGCCTGCTTCCTCTGCACCCAAACATTCCACCATTGCATTTTCAACCTGAAAATGTCTAAAACTGAATGCATTATTTTTCCTCCAAAATTGATTTTCCACCGTTTATCAATGGTATCACAATTTTTAACATAATTTAAACACGAGACCTAGAAATGGGTTTTTATTTACCCCTTTCCTTATCCTCAAACTCAATTGCAATGTCTTATTGATCATCTCTTTATAATCTGAGGATTCCACTCTCCTGCTCTAGTTACTCTGTCTTACGCCTTTATATCTGTTCCAAGATGTTCACATACTCTTGCACAAGTCACTAATTCTTCTGATTTTTTCTGCCTCCAAGCTGTCTCACCAACTCGCATGCCATTACCTGAGAAATCTCTTGAAAATGTCTCTTTGATATGGCACTCAACTGCTCAAAAAAATTTTTTATCTAATCTTTGCTTATGGAAGAGCCTAATCATCTTAGTTTGGCATTTGCAATGTCCCATCCTCTAGTGGCTATTTACTGTCCATCATCATCACCCCTGGTTTCCCAAAGATATATTCTTTCCTATGGGCACCAGTTGCTAATGTTTTTTCTCTACCTGGAATGACTTCACCCCACCTCTCCCATGACGACTGGATTAGCCCATTTTCACACTGCTATAAAGAAACACCCAAAACTGGGTAATTTATAAAGGAAAGGGGTTTAATTGACTCATAGTTCCGCATGGCTGGGGAGGCTTCAGGAAACTTACAGTCATGGAGGAAGGGGAAGAGGCACATCTTACATGATGGCAGGTGAGAGAAAGCCAGCAAGAGGAGGAAAAACTGCCTTATAAAACCGTCAGATCTTGTGAGAACTCACCCACTATCATGAGAACAGCATGGGGGTAAACACCCCCATGATCCAGTCACCTCCCACCTGTTCCATCCCTCAACACATGGGGATTATGGGGATTATAATTTGAGGTGAAATTTGGATGGAGACACAGGGCCAAACCATATCAACCGCCCTACTTCCAAGTGCTTTTCCCTGATCAATTCATCTCTTCATTCCCAGAGCACTTTTTAATGTCTACCACCCATATGCGCATATGTCATTATATATTGTGTTACATTATTGTTATTTTTGTATATGTTTTCCATTCTATATTTATTATCTGTAAAGCACAAGGGGATGGCGTAGACAGTTTAAAGGTTTTAAGATAATAAAACTTATAGTATGGAAAATAAAACATGTACACAAATAACATTATATGTATCAGCACATGATAAGTATTGTAAGAAAGTTAGAAAGTAGTGAAGCCAAGGAAAGAAGATTGCCTGCAACTGAGTACCAGAGAAAAAAATTGTGGAAAAGGCAGCATTTGCACCTTTATGTTTGGATAACCTTCTATGTCTTAGACATATTAGATTCTCCAGGAATACAAGTTGATTGGATAAATCACAATAAATGAATTAATGAATGATAAAAATGGACACAAAGAAACAATGTACATTATCAAAAATCATTCACTAATTTAATGACAAAGATTAGAAAAGCTTATAGAATAATGCGTTCCATTTTAGGCATTTTCAGGTTGAAAATACAATTGAATGTTTGGGTGCAGAGGATGCAGGCAGAAAACAGTTTGTTAAATGTTCAGGACTGGAGCTTAGGAGGCCCCATGAACCCTTTTCAGTCCAAATATACATTCCCAGCTTTAATTTTTCTTTTAATCTTCAAGTCTTCTCAGATCCTGTATCATGATCTACCAGACGTGTGTGATATTGTGTTGCTCCAGAGGTGGGCAGTGTCTGAGAGCCAATAGAGTGATGGGCACCCATCCTCCCTTTTCAGTGCCTATAACTCCAAGCTGCCCCTAAAAATCTTTCTTTCCAAGGGAAATTAAATACCCTGGTTTTAACCATTCTGAGAGCAGAAGAATTAAAGCAGCTGCACAGACATGCTATTTGTCCTATTTATAACAAGCCCAGGTAGGCAATCACTCAGTTAGTCCATGTTACAGTTGGGGAAATAAAGGTATCAGACATCAGGGAATTACCCCAACTCACAGAACAAGCCAGCAGCAAGTAGATACTCCTGCTCCGAGTCCGGTGGGTCATGCCACTTCCAATTAGGACTAGTGCAAGGCTAGATAGAAATGTCCCTCCCTGGTTTGTAGCCAGAATCCATCCCCGGGCTTCCTTTGACAATGGAACCTTTAGATAACCCTCGTCTCTTTAAGTATTAACAGACTGTATTAACTCTCCTGCCTGCCATGTACTGAGCTTCCCACCCCAACAGGCACTGACATTACAGGTGTCTAAAGAGGAGGTTATAAATATTAATCAAGAGAGTGAAGTTCATGCCTGAGAATGTTATGACAGTTGAAGTAACACATAAGACAGAAATTGCTTCCACTGAATAAGGAGGCGTCTTTTCTCTGCGTGATGCCTCTGCCTGCAATGTAATTTCCTGTAGAGGTGGCAGAGCAGGAAAGAGTAGAAAAGCAAACCAATATGGTTCTTTATAATGAATACATGGATGAGGTCTTGTGAAAGTAAAGTCCCTGTAAAACACCAGGAAATTTCTTTGAAAATAGCCCACAAATTGGCCATAAAGGTTACCTTAGACTGAAAGCCAAGGTCATGCATATAATTAGAATCACTAAAAGAATCCAGACCAAGGATGAGGAGGAGCCTAAGTACTGTGCAGTGTGGGGAAGCAGGCAGAGAATGGACAAGTAGGAATGTTACTTCCTCTTGAATAGTCTCCCGAAGAGATTCCACACACTCTCTCCATTCTCTTTTGGGGTAAGGTTTAGTAATGGGGACAAAAGGTTAACCATAAGAATTTCACCACTAGACTGAATTCCTGGCTTTGTGCAGTCAATAGCATTTGTGATTTTCCCCATAATTGGGATATTTCTTGAGTATTGCCAAACCTAAAGATACAGAAAAGGTACAGAGAGTGATTCCAAAATCCTTGAATTTTTATGAACCTAATTATTAAAAATTTTAAATAATTATGTTGGTTTCTCCTATTGGTACGTTATTAGAGCATGTTTATATTAACAGCTCATGTTTCTGTAGCTTTTAGTAGTTTACAAATGGTTTTTACCTGGATTACCTCATTTGAACCTTCCCCAACTATGTAAGGGAAGTTAATGAAGCTAGGAAAATGTAAGCAGCCAGTCCAAGGTCAACTAACAGCCCATATGGCTCAGGAGAATTCACCAGGCAGAGCTTCTTTGGGTCACTCTGGCAAGGTGAGTTATTATGCCAAGGAACATATTAGCTGCTGGCTGCATATTGTGCCTGTGCCCAGGACTGCACATCTCACCAGTCATTGTATGAGAAGATCTCAGTGAAAATCAGATAAGAAAGGACCATTATTCTCCAATTATTGTGTAAAAAGTATAGGCTTAAGGAACATTGATCTCTTGTTAAAGAAGTCTTTGGGACCCTATGTGTAAATTTAATGCCTAGGGTGCTCGAAAAATCTACGTGTTCTGTTGGAGAATCACGCTTGTGCAGTGTAAAATAAAACATATAAGGTTTCATATATACACAGATGTGTACGTACACATGGATATATACGCATATATATATAGTATACTGAAATTATATGAAAATATAAAATAAAAGTATTTCTTGCAGTAACAACGAACACAGCAGTTGCTAATATTTACAGTCCAGACAAATTTGTGAAATTGAGCCAGTCTTATGAAATTCAGTAAACCTATAAGTATAATGTGGAAAAAACTGAATATAAATCTTAGCAAACACCAGAAATGGAAGACAGACAGAAAAAAAGAGAATTCACTGAGTCTTTAATGAGGACATCATTTATATAGACATTTTTCTTTAAAAGCAATGTATAGATCTTCAGACTTTTTACTGAATGAGAACTTGTTATGTAATAATCAGTATGGCTAAAGAAATCACAGACATGAATGAATTTATCAGTGTCTGGGACTATTAAATAAAAATTTTAAAAGAAAGAATGAATGATGGAAGGAAGACTGGAATAAGAAACATAGTGTCAAAATTGTCCTTTGTGGTCTACCACCAACTACCTGAATAGCCTAAGAGCAGTAAGCCTTCTGAACCCAATTTTTTTCATTTGTTAAATAAGAGAGTCAGATTAGGTCATCTAAAGATCTCTCTGTAGCCAGGCACAATGGCTTATATCTGTAATCCCAGCTCTTAGGGAGGCAGAGGCAGGAGAAGAGCTTGAGCCTGGGAGTTTGACACCTGCCTGGGCAATATAGCAAGACCCTGTTCTCTACAAAAAGGAAAAAAAAAGACAAAAAACTCAAGTAATAACAATAAACAATAGTATTTTTGAGCTCCTCCTAAATATGAGATACTGGTTCAGTGCTTTACACACCCATCAACACTAATCCTTAACACTCCTGCAAAGTGTTACTGAGAGGTGAAGCCAGCTGGACTTCCTGGGTCGAACGGGGACTTGGAGAACTTTTCTGTCTTACAAGAGGATTGTAAAATGCACCAATCAGCACTCTGTAGCTAGGATTATAAAACTCACCAATCAGTGCTCTGTAGCTAGCAAGAGGATTGTAAAATGCACCAATCAGTGCTCTGTGAAAATGCAGCAATCAGCGCTCTGTAGATAGCCAGAGGATTATAAAATGCACCAATCAGTGCTCTGTAAAACACACCAATCAGTGGGAGTCTAAAAGTAGCCAATCGTGGGGAGGATTGGATAAAAGCACTCTGATAGGACAGAAATGGAACATGGGAGGGGACAAATAAGGGAATAAAAGCTGGCCACCCCAGCCAGCAGCGGCAACCTACTTGGGTCTCCTTCCACACTGTGGAAGCTTTGTTCTTTCGCTCTTCACAATAAACCTTGCTACCTCTCACTCTTTGGGTCCGTGCCATCTTTAAGAGCGGTAACACTCACCCAAAGGTCCACAGCTTCGTTCTTGAAGTCAGCAAGACCATGAACCCACCAGAAGGAACCAACTCCGGACACATTACTATTTATTTCCATTTTGTAGATGAGAAAATCTAAACGCAGTTTAAGTAACTTGTTTAAGGCCCCATGGATGACAGAAATAGAGGTAAGATTCATGTCCACGTCTGTGTCTTTCCAAAGCCTGTATTACCTCCCAAGACACTAAAGTATGCTGGCATCTTGTAGGCATAACCCAAGTGTTGAGATTATCTAGCCACTTTTGTATACAAGTAGAGGATTATCCACTTTTATACACAAGATTTCCATGTTGTCTAAGGAGGGTAGTAATTCAACCATTCTGTTCTGGGCTGCTAAGGGCATAAACCACAGCAGTCATTACGATATCCACTTGAGATCCTGATGGTGAACTCCTACCTAAATGAAACAGGCTCCCAGAATTTTCTCAGTTCTCAGCCAGATAAAGCCTCTACTAATAACATGCAGTGGATGATAAACCCTATTAAATTATTGATGTTATTACTGAAGAAGGTGGATACCTGTTTCAAGTCTCTCTAGTAAGGAGAAAAGACTCATTGTTCAACCCATGGCTTAGTGAGTTTCTGAATAATAGGACTTTACTATATATGTATATGGATGTTATTGTTTCTACAGGTCAGTCTCTGCTTGTTGACAACAAAACAAAAACAAAACAAAGACAAATCCCTTAACATTAGGAGGTACGACTATTTCATATTCTATTATTATTATGCTATGAGTCTAATGCATAATTAGGTATAATAACTAATGATACTTTGGTCATATACTTCGTCCTAAAATCTCTTAAAAACATGTAAAATGTCTGTTCAGTGTTTACCTTTTCACTTGCTTTTATAATTACTTGGTAGGAGGAATGTTTGAAAAAATACATACCTGATGGTTCACGCCTATAATCCTAGCACTTTGGGAGGCCAAAGCAGGCGGATCACCTGAGGTCAGGAGTTCAAGACCATCCTGGCCAATATGGTGAAATCCTGTCTCTACTAAAAATACAAAAATTAGCCGGGTATGGTGGCACGTGCCTGTAATCTCATCTACCAGGGAGGCTGAGGCAGGAGAATCACTGGAACCTGGGAGGTGGAGGCTGCATTGAGCAGAGTTCGCACCACTGCACTCCAGCCTGGGCAACAGAGAGAGACTCCATCTCAAAAAAAAAAAGAAAAAATGCATACCAAAATCTCAGAAATTATCTCTGAGAATTGAGATTATAGGAAATTTTCCTATTTTTATATTATCTATTTTGGCATTATTTGAATTTTCTACAATGAGCAAGTTTTGGTTTTGTAATTAGAAAAAACAAGTAAATCACAATCTTTAACAATAACTTCAAATTTTACATTACATAAATCTCATTAGAAGTACATGCATAATAAATCAGAAAATTTAGATTTATTTTGCCTCAAGATAAAATAGCAGCGCTTAGCATTAGAAGATGAAGTCTGTTCAGATGTGCAGAATATTATCTAATATCTAGTTTTCAATGAGTACCTAGGGAATGACAACATCTTACCAGAATGCCACGTAGTATTGAATCATAAAATGCCTTTAATTTAAAATCACCTCAAAAGTATACTCAGACCTTTGGCACAGAGAATGCTATGATCCCATGAGGGAAATATCCTAATCCTTCAACACAAGGACTCCGGGTCATGTTCTTCATTTAAGCCTGCATCACCTCTTAATCTTGACAGCAAAATCCTCACCAAAATTTTGGCAAGCACACCAGGAATGATGCTGCCAAACAGGCATCAGTCTGGCTTCCTCCCTGCTAAAACATGAGGCCATTGAAAGTTTCTTGATGCAAATCACAAACAGGTTTCCTCAGAATGTGGTTCTTTTGTTTATGAGCAGAAAGAAGAAAAATTACCCTCAAGTTACATCTACCTCCTCACCATCACTATATCATATCTGTTAGCAAACTATAGGCATTGGGTTGAATCTTCCCTCTGCACCCCATCCCCCTTTTGGTAAGACCCACAAACTAAGAATGATCTTTTAAATTGCTGCATAAAATTCGAATTTCAATGTTCATAAATAAAATTTTAATGGGAACAGAGCCTACTCATTCATTTATGCATTGCCCATGGCTGCCTTGCTGCTACACTAGAGACTGGATGACTTTCTGCAGGAATAGTAGTAATAGTGTCTCCCAAGTCCACCCAGAACCTCAGAATGTGACCTTATTGGGAAATAGGATCTTTGCAGATGTAATTAAGTTTCGATGAGGCCATACTGGATTAGAGTGGGTCCTAAATGCAATCACTGGTGTCCTTATATAAAAACACAGATATACAGTGGGAAGAAAGCCATGCTGTAATGAGGCTGAAATTGGAGTGACGCATCTACTAGTCAAGGATTGCAAGCAACCAGCAGAAGCTAGAAAAGAGGAATGGCCAGCCTGGGCAACTTAGCAAGACCCTGTCTCTACAAAAAATAAAACAAAAATTAACCAGGCATGGTGGTGCACACCTATAGTGCTAGCTACTTAAGAGGCTAGGGCCTGAGGATCATCTGGACTCAGGAGGTCAGGCCTTGCAGTGAGCCATGAGATCATGCCACTGCACTCCAGCCTAAGTGACAGCATGAGACCCTGTCTCAAAAAAAAAAAAAAAAAGGCATGGAATGTGTTCTCTCTCAGAGCCTCCAGACCTGCAAGGGTATATACATTTCTGTTATTGTAAGCTATTGTAAGCTACAAAATGCCGTAGTTTGTGGCATTTTGTTACAGCAGCCTAGAAAACCAATTCATTCCCCAAGTCTGAAATACCTGACACTTTACCCAAAACTATTGCTGACCCCTAGTATAAAGCCCTGGTATAGAGGATTGCATTCTGGAAGAAAACTCACACAGTGTTAAGTTACCCTAGGTCAACTAAACCAGGGCAGTGCTGGGCCTGGTAAGGTATAAAAGCATTAAGAGACTATAGGGGAATTATAGGAGAGGGCAGTTCTTACCACACATGCCCTCATTTAACTTATAGTTTTTCTAGGCCAGGCATGGTGGCTCACTCCTGTAACCCCAGCACTTTGGGAGGCCAAGATGAAAGAATCATTTAAGCCCAAGAGTTCGAGACCAGCCAGCCTGGGCAATATAGCGAAACCCTGTCTCTAATATACATATATATATATGTATGCACACACATACACACACATATATACCAGGCCTAACGGCATGGTCCTATAAATCCAGCTACTCAGGAGGCTGAGATGGGAGGATTGCTTGAGCCCAGGTGGATCAAGCCTGCAATGAGCTGTGATCATGCCACTGGACTCCAGCCTGGGTGACAGAGCAAGACCCTGTCTCTAAAACAAAACAAAACAACAACAACAACAAAAACCTTACAGTTTTTCTAAAACTTACAGAAATGCAAAATGCTGAACACCTATTTTAGTGTCAATCACACATTATTATGTTGCATTACATGAATTTCAGCAATGGCATTTCAACTTATAAAGAAGTTCAGGAGCACCCCACTGACCTATTCATTTGTTCCATAAGTGCAACAAACAGTCAGTGTATTTGAGACTAGTGATAAAGAGGGAACTGAGGAGGGATTAGCCGACTCTCAGTAAGGAATGATTCAAAATAGCTAAGTCTGAACCTGGTGCAAGAAGAATGCCACTTCTTACCAGGCTCTAGGAAGAACTGTTACCACCACTACAGTCTAACAGCAGTACTTTAAATATCTTTAAACTCAGAGGCGCTCAAAAATACATGCTGATTGATTAATTAAATATTTATTTCTATTAATTGGTAAGATTTAAAGAAGAGTCAGGTTTTTGGTGAATTTGTTATATGTATATGATAAATAAATAAAATAATATTATATTTATATATAAAATAGAAATTCACCAAAATATATATATATATATATATATATATATATATATATATATATATTTTTTTTTTTTTTTTGAGAGAGAGAGAGTCTCCATCTATCTCTCAGGCTGGAGTATAGTGGCACAATCTCAATCTCAGCTCACTGTAACCTCCGTCTCCCAGGTTCAAGCAATTCTCATGCCACAGTCCCCAGAGTAACTGGGATTACAGGTGTGCTCCACCACATCCAGCTGATTTTTGTATTTTTAGTAGAGATGGGGTTTTGCCATGTTGCCCAGTCTGGTCTTGAACTCCTGACCTCAAGTGATCTGCCCACCTTGGCATCCCAAAGTGCTGGGATTAATGGCATGAGCCACCTCGCCTGGTCCTGAATTTCTATCATATTTGATTGTAAGAGTCTTTATTGCTGGTGCTCCACTGGAAATAAAAACACAAACGAAGAAACTGAAATGCCTCTTTCTCAATAACCACTTAATTTTAATTTATTTGACTCAAGACTAGACTTTTATTCTCTTGGCCTAATTATTCAAGTAAAAAGGGTGAAACATACCCAGTAAAAGAAGGATAAAACGTAAGGTATAATTTTAATACAAAAATACCCAGGATGCTGGTTATGGAAAACTGGGAAGGAATTCTGTGCCCAGGATACCAAATAGCACAAAAGGAAAAACATTTCTCTTAAGAACCAAATTATAATTTTCCTTGCATGCCAAAGAACCTCAAAGACTTTGCTGATCCCTATGTCAACCACCATGATTTTTCAAGGGAAGCTGAAGGTTGAAATTTGGTTTGATGAGCCCCTTGCTTCCTCTTGGCTAAGAAAGAAACAAGACTGCCAACCAGGCAAGTTACACTCTGCAAAGCTCCTTTCCAAATGTTTTTCAGTAGAGCAGATTTGTGTCAGCCAAAGAAGCATTAATGCCTCAGTGAAAAGCTGGGGCACCATCTTCCTAACACAGCTACCTCCAGCCCCTGTGGCTGAGCACTGGATCCCAGTGGCTCTCATTCCAAGTGTGGCTGCCTTGTGCAAGAACGAAGACAGGAGGCCTGTCTGATAGGACTTGCAGGTTTCACATGGGCAAAAATGAGAATGAGACACAAATAGTAAAGATATTGAAGTTTACATGTAATGGTGTAAAATATTTTCATTTTTAAAATGAAGACATTTTATTTTAAAAAATAATAAATTTTCTGTTAAGAGGACTCGGATTGAGGACAACAAACAAAGAACAGTCATGTTATTAGATGTACTGGATCACTATCAGCACTACGTCTTCCCAGGACTCTTCACCAGAAGGGAGCAACAAATACTAAAAGTAGAAGGCAAAGATATTCTGTAAGACCTCTGTAAATAGTAACATAAAGATTTTACTAACATGTAAGACCTACTCAAGTCCTACTCTTCACTTGTGGGAGACTCCACAGCTGGCATCTGCATACCAATGGATGTCAAAGAGGGTTCATATCCAACTGGCTCATTATCAAGTCAGGAGCCTACCATGAAATCAAGAGTGTCAGAATCCTCAGCTTTTATACTGCTTCAACCAGGACACCTAGACCTTTTCAAGCATGGTTGACTTTCTCCACAAGTGCAGGAAATTCAGCTACCTCCTGAATCAAGAAGAAAACTGTCTGTATTTTATTTTGTGTTCTTCACTTGTTCAACTGGCCTCCACACCATGAAACTTGGTTCCACTCATCTTTGATCCTCTCAGTCAGTTCCTTTTCTAAATGTTTTCTATTTAAAACAAGCCATGTTTTTATAATTTACCAAATCTATTTTTGACTGGATGAGCATTTAAGTGGACTGACTATGAATTTCAATTTCTCACTGTTATGTATTTGATCTGATCTCACAGACATAACTAGCATCTTGTTTGAGGCACTTTGCTTAAGAATGGGGGGGAAGATGCAGTTTGTTAAATCTTTCAGGGTTCTCCTGGTGAAATGGAATTAGTCGGCACACCTACTAACTTTAAAGAAAGTGGCTGGATACCTTTGCCTATTCAAGGGACAGAATGCATCAAGCTTCCTCCTGACAAGCCACCTGCAGAAGCGGTTATTAGGGTATACCATTAAGCCTGCATCTATACATTTTGTGCCTTTAGTTTAAGTTTTGTTAAAACATTCTGGTTTTATTTATTTCAAAAGTTATTTATTGAAATCACTGATTTTCACTGGTATTAAAATACTTGATGATAGACTCACAATGTACCAATAATTGCTGAAACTACCATCATGTTTTCAACTGTTGACAGTGATCAAACAATTCTGTTTTGCAACTGCACTAAATAAAAGACAAAATGCAAAGTTTAATTATAATGAGATTATGTTTTTTCAGTCTTTAATGAGATATAAAACTTATGAATAAGATGACCTTTTAGAGCTTTATTTCATAGATAAAATTTGAGATTACTATTTAAGAAATTTTGCTTAGATTTCATTTGTGTGAACCTTTAAAGAAACATTAGGTTAAAAACAGACTCCCTAAATTCCATCAACATAAATATTACTTGCTTTGAACATGAATAGAATTTGAGAAATGAACCTTACACATGTATTCCAATTTCTTATGAGTCTAAAATTTATGGGATTAGGCTATATTTTCTTGAATCAGATTCATTATTCAACATGAAGCTACATTCAAAGAGAGAGAGAGAGGCCAGGTGTGGTGGCTCACGCCTGTAATCCCAGTACTTTGGGAGGCCGAGGTGGGTGGATCACCTGAGGTCGGGAGTTCGAGACCAGCCTGGACAACATGGTGAAACCTCGTCTCTACTAAAAACACAAAAAACAGCCAGGTATGGTGGCAGGTGCCTGGAATCCCAGCTACTAGGGAGGCTGAGGGAGGAGAATTGCTTGAGCCCTAGAGGCAGAGGTTGCAGTGAGCTTACATGGTGTTACTGCACTCCAGCCTGGGCGACAGAGCAAGACCCTATCTCAAAATAAAATAAAATAAAATAAAATAAAATAAAATAAAATAAAATAAAATAAAATAAAATAAAATAAAATAAAACAAATAAAAGAGAGAGAGAAAGATAGCAACAAGAATGGGGCAGTAGTAAAAGAATCTGCCTTATTGTGGGAGGAGTCCCAGTCAGAAGACTTGGTATCTAATCTAAATTCTGTTATTAACTAGTTGCACTTAGGCAAATCACTTGCTATTTCTGCCATCTCCTCCTGCATGTGGCACATATGTAGGTAACTCATTTAAAAACAACAGGAAGAAGATAAAATTATAGATTATCTAGGAATAATTTGCATAACATATAATGAAGACAACTCTAAACCTATATGTAAGGATGAAAAAAAAGACCTGAATACCTGTATATATAATATTATACAGATATCACCTTTCTCACTCCCCAGCCATCTTGGCAACTGCTCTTGGTTGGGGCCATCCCAACCAAGGAGATGAAAAATTCACTGGAGTCAATTAATTCTCGGCTCCAACTCAGGAAAAGTGGAAATTACATGCTGGAGTACAAGCAGACTCTAAAGATGATCAGACAAGGCACAGCAAAATTGGTCATCCTTGCTTACAACTGCCCAGCTTTGAGGAAATTGGAAGTAGAGTACTATACAATGTTGGCCAAAACTGGTGTCCATCACTACAGTGGCAATAATATTGAACTGGGCACAGCATGCGGAAAATACTACAGAGTATGCACACTGGCGCTCACTGATCCAGGTGATTCTGCTATCATTAGAAGCATTCCAGAACAGACTGGTGGAAAGTAAACTATGCAAAATTTTTCCTTTAATAAAACTTGCCAAGCTTTTTTAAAAAAAAAAAAAATACATTATAAAGGTATCAATTTTATGCAGATTTATCAACTCAGTATAATCGCATCAAATACTCAGAGAAAAAATATGTTTAGGATTAAAAGGCTGATCCTAATTTTATCTGGAAGAGTAAATAAGTAAGAATGCTGACTTTTAAAGCAAAAGAAAAGTAAAGATGATTTTCCATGCCTGATATCAAAATACGTTACAAAATTATAGTAATTAAACAAAAATGTACTGGCATAGGACTAAAAAGATAGTTCAGTAAACAGAAGAGAGAATCCAGCAATAGACCCATGTTTTCATGGGAACTGTAGTGCATACTAATGAAAGAATTTCAAATCAATTGTGGTAGAACATAAGGGAAAAATAATCAAATGAGATTCCTACCTCACACTATACTTCAAAATAAATTCCCAATTTTTTTTTTTTTTTTTTTTTTTTTTTTTTTTTTTTTTGAGATGGAGTCTTGCTCTGTCATCCAGGCTAGAGTGCAGTGGCACAGTCTTGGCTCACTGCAACCTCCGCCTCCGGAGTTCAAGCGGTTCTCCTGTCTCAGCCCCTCGAGTAGCTGGGATTAGAGGTGCATGCCAGCATGCCTGGCTAATTTTTGTTTTAGTAGAGATGGGGTGTCACCATGTTGCCCCAGGCTGGTCTCGAACTCCTGACCTCAGGTGATCCACCTGCCTCGATTTTCCAAAGTGCTAATATTCTAGGCATGAGCCACTGCGCCTGGCCATAAATTCCAATTGAATTAATCATAAGATTAAAAATGTTAACAAATATGAGGAAAGCATAAGAATATGTACGTACTCTTTTTTTTTTTTTTTTTTGAGACAGTCTTGCTCTGTCCTTCACGTGCAATCTCTGCTCACTGCAACCTCTGCCTCCCTGGGTTCAAGCAATCCTCCCACCTCAAACTCCCAAGTAACTGGGATTACAGGTGTGCACCACCACTCCTGGCTATTTTTTGTATTTTTAGTAGTGATGGGGTTTCACCATGTTGGTCTCTAACTCCTGACCTCAAATGATCTTTCCTCCTTGGCCTCTCAACCTGCTGGGACTACAGACGTATGCCACCTCACCCAACCCAAATATGTATGTACTCTTAAGGAAATATCATTCCTAAACAAGATAGAAAACTTAGAAGCCTGCTTCTTTTGTAGCTCATGAGCGATGATGATTGGGTGTCCACATGCATCTGTGAAATGCACTACAATCTTGGCACATTACCCATCTGACCTGAACTTGGGGAGGAAAAAAAAAAACTCAGAAGCCACAAGGAACACAAGGAAACAACAGACAGATATAACTACATGATGCTTTACATTTTTCTGCCCAGGAAAAGATCACATAAACCATGTTTAATAAAAGACAAAACAGACTGAAAGGAGATAGGTGTAACATACAACAGAAAGGGATTAAATGCTATAATATGTAAAAATTGAAGAGTTCCTTCAATTAAGTAATGAAAAGACAATCCAATATAATAAGGTAAAAGAATAAAAATGAACAAAATAAAAAGAAAAAAGTGATCAATCAATCTAAAGATCAATAATTTTTTAGTGATTTCCCACCGGATTAAAGAAAATTGAACAATTGATAGTATGTAGTTTTGGTAAGGGTATAAGGAAAAGGGCATTTTCATCACTATGCATCTGAATATAAACAACCATAGCATTTCTGTGTGTCAGTGTGGCAACATTCATCAATATGTTAAAGATTATGCCCTTTGATGGAACAATATTACTTCTAACAATCCATCCTACAAAAATACTTACACATGTAGACAAATACATATATGAATATTAATGATACAATAGAGAAAAATTTTAAACAATCTGAACATTCATCAGTGAAAGAAATGACTAAGTAAGTTTTAATATTTCCATATGAACAATGAAACACTATATGGCTATTTAAAAGAATTATGTTGTTTTATATATACTCTTAAGGAAATTCTTCAAGATATAAAGTTCAAAAAAGAAGTCAGAAAACAATCTAGATAGATTGCATACAATAATGTCATTCATCCCATTTGTAAAACTCATGTATATATCTGTGCATGAGCAAGCATGGGAATAAAATAAAGCCTGAAAAGATATACTACAACTTGTTAACAGGAGGTAGAATTCTTAAAAAGGATCAATGAAAAGGAATTTACTTCAGTTATTTCATACACTCCTGTTCTATTTGAAAATGTTACAAGAATGCATTTTTTTCTCATTAAAATTTTTAATGGAAAAAACAGGAGTTAGCAAACTGTACTATTAATGTTGTTCCTGCCTTATCCAGAACTACTTGGTAATATAAAAAACAGCAGAATTACAAAGTCCAGAACTTTCTTTTGTTACATGTTCATTTTGCCTCCTTAATTTTTGTATTTATGTAAATAACTATAGCTTTTATAAAGCTCAGCTACAAAGGTACTAAAAATTTTATCAAAGTTTTTTTCTGTACCCCTTTTAAATATACACAAAGCCAACTTTTAAAGCTGGCTTTTTAATATAAGCATGATCTAAAAGTCCGTAATTTTTCCCAGAGGACTGAATGCCTCCAGAGGACCTACCACTGCGGAAAAGATGCTGTGTCAAAATGATGCGGTGCAGCCATGCACTGGGCAGGACATCAGCCTTGAAACACATGATACTGGTGACCACATAATGAGAATTCCATTCAAATTTGACGGCTGATCTATGAAGTTCTAAGATTCTTGAGGGTTCTTTTAAAGGCAGTTACCAGGCATCTGAAATCACTTTCTGCAACTTATCTACAGTATAATCTAGAGAAAAATTTCCAGACCTTGGTATCTATTTCATCATTCAAATGAAACTAATTCTCACCTGCCATTTATTATAAAGATTAAGTAAAACAATGAATCCAAAAATGCTTTGGAAGTTACGAAGTTGCTGTAAAACATTGTTTTTACCAGTATATGAACAGTTGATCTTCCACAAATCAACTTGATATTCCTACCCCCACCCTTACCCTTCTATGGTCTGGAGTCAGATTTGTTATCATTTAATGAGAACTTCCTATATTCAGGTCCTTAGGAAAAGTCTCAAAACAGTTCCGGAAGGCAATGCTCCTATTACCCCCATTTCTCAGATGAGGAAGAAGATTAGGTACCTAACCCCAAGTCACAAGGCCAGGAAATAGTAGAGCCTAAATTCAAAGCTGTTTATTTGATTCCAAAATTATTAACTGCTGCTTCTAACAGAGCACTGCCTCCCAGTATATTGATGTTTCATATCTTTTAATACCAATGAGGATAATAATTATTATGAGAATTATAATTGCTATAAATTATCACTTTTCAACAATTTTTTTTTCAAAATTGGGAGAAAAGCAAGCCTGCAAAAATAAAATTTGCATAGGTATTAACAAAATATTGCCCAAAGAAATTCAGTGTGTAAATAAATTATTAATATGCTGCTGCTAACAAGATTGGTAATTAGCACTTAAGAAAAAAGAGAGAGAGCAAGAGAACCCGAAGAAAGCTCGTTTATCTATCTAGACTTTCTGTGAGAAGGATGAGGTTTTTTTTGTTTTGTTGCTGTTGTTGTTTTGAAATAGAGTCTGACTCTGTTGCCCAGGCTGGAGTGCAGTGGTCCAATCTCGGCTCACTGCAACCTCTGCAAGAGACTTTTGTGCTTCAGCCCCCCAAGTAGCTGGGATTACAGGCATGCACCACCATGCCCGGATAATTTTTGTATTTTTAGTAGAGACAGAGTTTTGCCATGTTGGTCAGGCTGGTCTCAAACTCACGACCTCAAGTGACCCTCCTGCCTCGGCCTCCCAAAGTGCTGGGATTACAGGCATGAGCCACTGCACCAGGCTGGATGAGATTTTTTTTTTTTAATCTAATGTAAATTTTTTCAAAGTGCTGCTTACCCCCAGATAAACAGCAAGGCTGGCTCTCCTAGCTAAGTGCAGATGAAATATCCAATTACATTAAAAAGCTCTGGTTTGTAAAATATTTGAGGAAAAGCAGAGACTAAGAAAAGATAGCTTAAGAAATACAAAATGTGGGGACACAGCATTTGCTTAATCACATAAAAGTCTAAACGTTAATTAAAATTGACATTAACTAAGAACTATAATCCCACCTCCCTCAAGAGAGAGGCTGGCTTACTGAAAGGAAAGGACAACTTGGAATCACCAATTGTCCTACAGGCCATCTAGCGCCTTCAGTAATCCCTGGTCAGTGTCTCAGAATTCCTTCGGGAATTCTTCCCAAGGGAGGAGTCAAAAAATGGGTTCATTGCAAATGCTTACTTTACAAGTGAGTACTTTATTACAGCTCTGCTGTTACAGGTTTTTCTTATTTTCCTTTCACTTTCAAATCTAGTCAGAGTCTCTTCCAAACCCATCTTATTCCAGGATGATAAGATAGAAAGGAAAATCAGCTTTTATTGAGGATCTGCTAAATGCTAGGGCCTGGGGCTACTAAATCTCAAAACTTTCATTACAGCTTCTGCCTATTTTCATCCAAATCGCACCAGAAAACTTCTTACAAAGAAGGCTTAAAGCGGTGGCTCATGCCTGTAATCCCAGCACGTTGGGAGGCCAAGGCTGGCAGATCACTTGAGGCCAGGAGTTTAAGACCAGCCTGGCCAACATGGCAAAAACCCGTCTCTACTAAAAAAAAAAAAAAAAAAAATACAAAATTAGCCAGGTATGGTGGTGTCGCCTGTAATTCCAGCTACTCGGGAGGCTGAGGCAGGAGAATCACTTGAACCTGGGAAGCGGAGGTTACAGCGAGCTCTCCCCACTGCACTCCAGTCTGGACAACAGAGCAAGACTCTGTCTCAAAAATAAATAAATAATTTTTTAAAAAAGAACACCTAAAACAACAACAATATCACTGTACCTTACCTTTAGATATCTCTATTAAATCTTAGAACTAGAACTCTTTCTTTAAGATAGAAACTTTTATCTACATTTTACAAAGGAAGAAACTTGGTCTTAGAGAACCGAAGTCAACTGCATTAGTTCACAACATAGCCACCAAATGTTTGAACCTGAAATTGAACTCATGTCCTCAAATAGTGTAGTCCTACTACACTGCAGCTTCTTCACCCCAGGGGAGCAAATTCCCCAAAGACAAGTACCATGTTATTTTAGCAACAGCCAAAAGCACAGTGAATAAAATTGTATTTTGAAAGCAGTTTGAACACTGAAATGTTTAATGCACCTGGGTGGTGTTAGTATTATTAAAGAGTTTCCAGTAATAAAAGTGATCATAAAATATAATCATAAAGTATTGAAACAGTTTCTTATATGGCTTCTGGGGCCAGTCCCAAAGAGGAATGCCCCCACTAAATTGATTTGAAGATTGGCATGGGTCTGATGGGTGTTCTGATAAAGTGATAATTACAAAGGATAGTTGCTTGTTCCCATGAGTTCTGATACAATGACAATGGAAATCAACATTCTCAACTTTATATTCTTGCCATGTTCATGCATATATATCTACACACATATATATCCACTGTGATAAGGAAATATATATATTTATGTATAAAATGACATAAGCTGTATTTTAATATGCTCCATGAAATAGTCCTGAGGGGCTCATTAGGAATTTTAAAAGTTTTTAATAAAGCATTAAATAAAAAGATAGGGACCAAACAATTTAACTAGATATTTGCCTACTTGATATCCAATAAATTTTTTACAATTCTCCCCCAGTAAATTGAATGAATCTTTTGACTGTGTTAATAAAATGAAGTTAAAATGAAAATCAAATTATTTTTGAAAAGTAGTGATGATGCTTAGACTAATAATTCTTTATCCTGCTTGTTATTGGATATTTTCAAAACACCACAATTACAATAATATGGATTTTTTAAATGAAAAGTTGTAAAAAAAAATTTTTTTTTGGTAATTTGGTGAAAAGAATATAAAAGTAGATGCAGGGAAAACTATTACCCATTTTATTCAATTAATGGCCGCTCTATAGTTTAAGTATTCAGGACATTTAAAGCCACAGTAGAGGCTGGGCACAGTGGCTCATGTCTGTAATCCTAGCACTTTGGGAGGTCGGGGCGGGAGGATCACCTGAGGTCAGGAGTTTGAGACCAGCCTGGCCAACATGGTGAAACCCCGTCTCTACTAAAAATACAAAAATTAGCCAGGCGTGGTGGTGCATGCCTGTAATCTCAGCTACTCGGGAGGCTGAGACAGAAGAATCGCTTGAGCCTGGGAGGCAGAGGTTGCAGTGAGCCAAGATTGCGCTGCTGCATTCCAGCCTGGGTGACTGAGACAAGACTCCCTCTCAAAAAAAAAAAAAAAAAAAAAAAAAAAAAAAAAAAAAAAAGTTACAGTAGGAAAAAGCAGGAGATAAAGAAATTAAGTGTTAGTGTTAGAAAATAAAATGTTAAGGACATGAAAAAAATATTTTGATCAAGAAGTAAAACTAGTCTTGTCAACATAATCAGGAGGAAATATCTATTATTTATCAATTGTCATTTTCTCTTCTCTGCTTCTTAGGAGGACATTTTGCCCCTACTGATGCAACTGTTGCTGTGTTTGAGTCAGACAAACATAAAAGACCGTGACAGGACCCTGAGAAGTTCAAAGACAAGGCTCTCTTCTCGGTAAAAAGGGAGATCAGTTCACAACCTCCTTGAAATCTCTTAGTTTTTAGGGAAGAAAGGAGAGAGGGAGAGACGCTGGTGGAAAACTGGCTTCCTAAATTTTTTTAAATTATAAAATATCTTGGAATTCTTCAGTCTTTCCTCTGTAAAGTATATTTATTGGGTCTATATTAAAAACTTGTAACTACTAGTTCTTTATTGGGAGGCAAATTAAAACAATCATAAGGTAGAGTTTAATAAATCATCATTCGGTGATCCAAACTGGTCCTCTGTCTAGAGATTATGGTGACAGATTATAAACAGCCTTGGAAGTCAGGCAGGGAGGGTTAGATCCCAGGAACTAGAAGCCAATTTTTGATCAGAGATGTGACAAGAGAGATATTTGTGGCATTGAACGCTCTGGAGAGGGGAACGATGACCTAGGAGGTAATTCAGGGAGAAAATATCAAGAACTTTGACTTGAGTTTTAGTCCTTGGAAGGGAGAAAATACCAGAGATGTTTGAAAGGAAAATAAATCAACACAACTTGACAAGGATAATCCGTGAGGTGTTCTGAGCTGATAACAAATTATACAGTGAGAATTCCAGTCTTCTCCTTGATACTCAATTATTTTTATATTTAGTAAAGTCTAATCAATAGGAATTTTAGAGGAAAAAGTAACATAATGTAATATGTGCCTGAGACATGAAAGATGATGGAGGTGAAAAGAGGTTTATAAACTAAACAAATGGGCAAAACCTTCAGGGTTTGTTTTATTTTATTTTTTGTTTTACACTCTAATTGGTAGTGGAGTGTTTAACCATAGTGAAACCTAAGGAGGCCTTATACCTGGTTCTATTCTTAGCCTGAAAAATGGAGAGAAATGAGTCCAAAATGTCTCCAAGAAAGCTGAAGAAATCATCAGGGGAGAAAGGAAGAGAAGGAAGGAAAAGAAAGGAAGGGGAGGAAACCATCAGCTTTCCTGGAGACATTTTGGACTCATTATAAAATATCTTGAGTGGAAAGTGTAAGACGTGGTACACTAGATCACTCAGAAGATGAGGTGGTTTAGATGGGAAAACAATAACCTGACTTTAAGAAAGTGGTGAGAAATATACAAGCAGCAATTACCAGATCAGTAAGGAGACAATGGAAAATACAGAGCTGGAATTTCAGTTAGCCATTAGGATAGGAAGTTCTGATTGTTGTGTCATTGGCATAAAGCAATATTTAAAGCAATGAGAAAAAATCCAAAGTCAATTGAAAACTTGCCTTAAGTATCTTTTCCTCAATATTGGAGATGAGTTGAGTGTGGTGATGCATGTCTGTTGACCCAGCTACTCAAGAAGATGAGTAGCTTGAGCCTGGGAGTTTGAGGCTGCAGTGAGCTATGATTAGGCCTGTGAATAGCCACTGCACTCCAGCTAGGCAACATAGCGAAAAGCCATCTTAAAAAAAATACACACACGCACACACACTGGAGAGGAAGGGGAGTGGAAGACATGTAGAAGAGGCAGAGACCTCAGGATAGGGCAGTGACAAAGTCCCTGTCTGTCCCAGCAGACCACCAGATACTGGCTGGTCTGGGTAGCTATAGTTGAGATTGGGAATTTTTTTGTTTTTAGATGAGGTCTCTCTCTGTCACCCAGGCTGGAGTGCAGTGGCGTGATCTCCGCTCACTGCAACCTCCGCCTCCCAGGTTCAAGCGATTCTCCTGCCTCAGCCTCCTGAATAGCTGGGATTATAGGCGCGTGCCACCATGCCTGGCTAATTTTTTTATTTTTAGTAGAGACAGGGTTTCACCATGTTGGTCAGGCTGGTCCCGAACTCCTTACCTCATGATCTGCCAGCCTCGGTCTCCCAAAGTGCTGGGATTACAGGCGTAAGTCACCGTGCCCGGCCTGTAGTTGGGATTTTAAGCAAATTATTTAACAGCCTTATAACTGGGAATTCACCTAATTGATCTAATTGATCTCTGAATTTACTATGGGTATTAAATAAAATAATATATACAATAGTGATTGAAATTTTAAAAGTGTCAAGTATTTATACCTACAATCAAAATGTAAATCAAATTCCAACCATAGCCTTAATGGAAGAATGTCACATTTTCATCACTCCCTACATTCTCCGCCATAAGTCCCCTCCATCCCAGGAATCCTTACAGCTTTCTCACAGTGCCACTGCGAAGGGCTGTACCTTCTTATCTCTGATCTCATCTCTCAGCCGCATCTCACATCTGGATTCTCTTTCCAACTGTAACATTCTCTCCCTTTCTCTACACACTATTTTACCTACATTCCAAAAAGCTTCACTCTGCTCTAAGCAACATTCACACTTTTGCCCCAGGAAAGGTAGAGGTAAGTTTTGGCACAACTTAACCATTTATGTTTTTATTCAGTTGTCCAAAAATGTGTTTTGTGATGACAATATTCTGGATAAAGTTACTAACGATGTTTCCAGATTCAAGAATCTGACCTGTCAGTTTCTGTTTGTGTGTGTGTGTGTTTCTTTGAATGCTAATTCCCACCTTGCAGATGTAGCCCTAAATACTTCTCTTACAACAGGTAAAGTTTAATATTTAATATATTTCAGAAATTTTTAGTGTATCTTGATCATTTTGTAACCTTCACAAAAACTGGAAACATCCCATAAAATTCTTAACTTTATCTAAGGCAGTATGATATAGTCAGGGAAACAGTGTCACAGCTTTGGAATCATTAAGAGCTGGACTGAGAACCCAGTCCAGACCACTTATGAGCAGCATAAACTTGAGCATGTTATGTTATGCCTCAGGGATTTGATTTACAAAGAAAATGGAAGTAATGGTTTCTATTTTATAAGATTACTATAGGGATTCAAATATGTAATGGAGGCAAATCACTGCACGCCAGTGCCTGGTATAAAGTAGGTATTTAATAAATATCTGCTGAGCAAATGAACTCCTTCCGAGTCATCTCATCACAAAACCTAATAGAGTGTTGAAGGTACTGAAAAGTCCATCAAACTGGAAGGGCCCTTACTAAAGTTCTACTTTAGCAGTAGCTTAATAAAAACTTTCTATTTATTGATTGCAACAAGTTATTTCTAAGAGTTTAATACATCTTTTTTAAAAAGCTGCATTGTTATTTGGAATAAAGGTGTTTGATTTTATACTTTAATTTCTAGAACCATAGATTACTTTAAACAGCTCGTTTCAGCCACTGTTTAAATCTCCTTTTTAATATCAGAAAGTATTTATGACTAAAAAAGCAATGAAAACGTACCCCTTGTATGGTCCCTATATTCATCATGCCGAAGATTCAACTTTTTTCTATGTGAATGTTTTACCTCCATTTCTGGTCTGCCAGTTAAGAACAATGAGAAAAGTGACTAGGTAACTCTATAAGACCAGGAACCTGATCTCCTGATCCTTTTAATGAAAACTTTGATTGCTTTTCTTTATTTACTTGCCTTTTATCTCTGAGAACAAAGTAGTTGGAAAGAGAATTATCCCTGTGCCCTCCCCAATCCCCCACCTTCATTCCGTTCTTCCAAAAGCTTATATGGAAAATTTTCAGCCTGTCCCTGGAGGATAAATATTGCAAATTTTGAGAAATGCTACTATGGATAAGCTTTGATTCAAAATTTCTGGAGAAAAATTTTTCTTTAAAGATTTTCCTACTTTTTGTTTACTTGTCTCTAATATTATGTCCTACTCTTTGATTACTCTCTCAAATATTAAAAAATCTTGGGCAGGCATAATGGCTCACATCTGTAATCCCAGCACTTTGGGAAGCTGAAATGAAAGAATTGCTTGAGCTCAGGAGTTAGAGACCAGTCTGGGTAACATAGGGAGACCCGGTTTCTACAACAAATACAAAAATTAGCTGGATATGGTGGTACGTGCCTATAGTTCCAGCTACTGAGGAGGCTGGGGAGGGGGTGAGAGGATCATTTGGGCCCAGGAGTTAGATAAGCCTGGGCAACAGAGCGAGACTCTGTCTCAAAAACAACAAAAGAATATATATATGTGTGTGTGTGTGTGTGTGTGTATGTATATATGTGTGTATGTGTGTATATATGTATATATGTGTGTGTATATATATGTATATACATGTGCGTGTGTGTGTGTATGTGTATATGTATATATATATGGTTATTTCAGTTGGTGTGCCTGAATAGCAGTGACCAAAAAATACACTCCTCCTTATAGTGGTTTTGTAGTGATCACCTATTCCGACCATGTGGAGATCTAACATGCCAGAGACTTCACTCCTGTTGTAGATGTGTTAGTTCTTGATTCCTCAGACAGATAAGCAGTGACTCCGATGTTTCCTAATTATGAAAGAATCTTTCTATTTGAGTACTATTGGATAGTTAATAAGGAACACTAAAGCAAAGTCTAAAAATAAAGAAGCTTGCAGTTTTAGTATCAATTTTAAAAACCAATAAAGCTCTTATTACAGGCTGGGGGCAGTGGCTCATATCTGTAATCCCAGCATTTTGAGAGGCTAAGGTGGGAGAATCAGTTGATCCCAGGAGTTCGGGGCCAGTCTGGGCAACATAGTGAGACTGTCTCTATTTTTTAATTAAAAAAAAAAAAAAGCTCCAACTACATATAAGGTTCTGTGCCTATTACAACCATTTGAGCTCTTATTAGATTCCTAGATGCCAGATAGACTTCAATGAACAATGGCTAACACACTATTAAACTTTATTTTCCAAACCTTCCTGAACATCAATTTCCAAATCTGTAAAATGGGAAAATGATACAAGTTCAGGTTCTGTTGGAAGGGTGAAACACAAGCCTAGCGGACTCACACAGTGCAATCCCTGGTACAGAGTAGGTTATCTTCCCTCCCTCTTTCTCTTTATGCATATCTGTATGAAATAATACAGGATTAACTGACATTGTGCTTTGTAATAGCACTGCCTTTTAATCTATATTCTATTTTTGTGTGAATATTGACTTACAGATATAATACAAATTGGGCATAGGTTGAGAGAGTGAATGGCTGGAAATCTTAAAGAGGATTGTAGAAAGATATATTTGATATATTGATTAAGCATCCTTGAGATTTATCAACCTAAATGGGCCCTCATTACTGCTCTAAAGTCTTACCATGCCCAAAAGTCTCAATCCTATGCCTCCCAGTCATTATTCCACACCTTCTATAAGATCATCAAACTGCAACTCTCCCTTTTCTTCTTTCCTCTTAGCTGAATAGAAGCCATCAGAGGGAAACTTTCTCATCTTCCCACCAGCAAATCTATAGCCATCCTCTTCTTCTCTCATTACAGAATATTTTAAAAAGCAGAATATCTTTTAAAACCCAATTTCTCAGCATGTGCCCTATATCCCCATCCCTTCCTGCCTTCTCAGAAATGTTTTTTCATTCTTTATTCCTTTTCCTCTTGTATCTTCATTTTCTTTTCTACTGTATTAGTTTCCAGATCAGTTAAACGTGCTCTGATGCCTTCCATCCAAGACAGCATAACACAAGCCAAAAAAACATTAAGTGGGTTGAGCATTCCTTATCTGAAATTCTTGGGACCAAAAGTGTTTCAGATTTCAGATTTTTTTGAATTTTGGAATGTTTTCATATACATAATGAGATATCTTGGGGATGAGAACCCAAGTCTAAACACGACATTTATTTATGTTTCATATATACCTTATAAACATAGCCTGAATATAATTTCATACAATATTTTAAATAACATTGTGCATGAAACAAAATTTGTGTACATTGAAATTTATGTACATTGTGAAAAAAATTTGTGTACATTGAACTACTTTATTACCCTTTGTGGTGTGCTTGCATGGGGGAATCTGGACGTGCAAAGAAAACATATACTGCAGCTGACAGGGACTAGGGGGATGTTTTTTCTCCTTGGAGACACTGAAAAAACTGTGTGTCGTGCACGTGTGTTTTTACCACGACCCCTCACATGAGGCCAGATGTGGGCTTTTCCACTTGTGGTGTCTTATTAACACTCAAAAATTTCAGATTTTGGATTTCAGATGTTCCCATCAGGGACGCTCAACCTGTCCCAGCCCTCTCCAGCTACTGCCTTGTCTCCCTAAACCTTTACTGAGTCCAGCTTCATAAAGAGGTGACTATGCCATCAACTTCTTCGTCTTCCATTTTATCCTCAACACATGAAATCCAGCTTCCATTCTCAACATACCTCAAAAACTGCTCTGGAGCCTGTATCCAGTAGTTTCTGTTCTGCAACATCCAATGGAAACGTCTCAGAATTTCATTTGAACACTCAACAGCATTTGACAAAACTCACCTTTCCCCCTTGAAACACTGTCTTTATTGACTTTCCTGACCCCACACTCTCCTGGTTTTCTGTCTACTCTTTGAGAGTTCCTTCTCAGTCTTCTTTGCCATCTTGGCTCCTTTTCTATGGGTCCTCTGAGAGCAGAAATTACTCAGGGCATCATTCTGTAATCTCTTACCTTTTGCATTTTCCTGTGACTTGGCTTCTAAAAATATTTTCATGTGGAATGATCACAAATCAATATTTACATTCAAAACCATAGTTTGAACTCCAGACTTACATCTGTGAACTTCACTCTTCTACTGAGACGTTTTATAGGAATCTGAAAATATGTTCTAACTCATCTCTCTACCTTCCTCCCAAATTCATGCCGAACTCTTCCTCCTCATGGGCTTTGCTATTTCCTCCATCTGAACACAGTTCTTCACCTCTTTACCTGGCTAATGCCTACTCTTCCTTTAGGTTTCCACTTAAATGTCACTTATTTCAAAAGGCCTTCTTTAACTCTCCTGATGAAATTATACTATCTTATAGCACAAAATAGAACTTCAAATGGTCACATGTACTCCCTATTTTCGTTCAGAGTACATATGACAGTTTAAAGTTATATTTCAGTCTGTGAACTCATTGTTAAATGCTGGCTTCTCCCCTCTGTTGTTAGGCTAGAAGCATTTGAGTGAGCCATCTGCATTATTAATTCCCTCACCTCTTCAAATCTGCTTAAAGTTTGTCTTCTCAATGAGGCCTTTCCCGGCCTATATGGGATTACATCTCAACTCTCCCCTGAACTCCCATCTCTCTTATTTTGCTTTAGTTTCCCCCACCGCTCCGCCCCTCCCACAACACTTACAGACTTCTAACATTTCGTATAATTTGCTGACTTACATTTTTTTAACTTGTGCTTTTCTCCCCACCCAAGAATGTATGCTTCATAAAGATTTCTTGTCTGTTTTGTTCACTGATATATCCCAAATGCCTACTACATGATAGGAGTTCAATAAATACTTGCCGAATGAACTGAGGGGCTGTGTCTGTTTTCCTCCCCACCACACTGCAAGCTAATCAATTTCTGTGGAATTAAATTTCAAGTAGCATAAAATCTAAGATGAAGGATGGAGCAGAACACTGCCTGCACAGTGGGATTGCATATGTTGTGAATGCATGAATGCTTCCAGGTGAAAAAGGCGTATTTAATTTGGAATCTACAAAGTGGCTGTCATCTTTTGTATTGTTTTTTAAGCACACAGTTAATCCTGTTTTTCCTTTCTTTCTTCACAAATTAAGAAGTTTTAAGAAATAATAATACAAATGTAAGCTGCATGAGAGGAAAGACCATGTCCATGTTTGTCCCTGGTGCAAGCTGATGTCTAAAGCCTTTTTCCTGGCACTTAGGAGGACCTTAATAAATACTTTAGGAATGAATGACTGACCTACTGAGTGAATCTGTGCCATCAAGGGAAGATGGCAGCACCGGCAGTGGTGGAAAAAGCCAGCACTCAGAATCATCAAGGGGGCTGAGCTCTATTCGTGGCTCTACCATCTGAGAAATCTGGCAACGCTCTCGTGCCTATTTCTTCATCGTTGAGAGAGGGAAGCCAGGTGCTCCAGTTCAACTTCACTAGATGATCTTCTAAATTGGAAGCCCCTGAGGTCAGAGACTGAGTTTATCTTGTTCAATGATATGAAAACAAGATCTAGATTATTGTGTTTGCCACACTGGGCCCTCAGGATTTTGTGGAATGGTCTCTAAAATTCTTTCCAACGCTAACATTTTGCAGAAAAATAACAGGTCTCTTAAATAAATTGCTCTTTTTTTCTAAAAAAAAAAAAAAAAAAAAAAAACCTATACACAGATTATTATTATTATCTTGCAAATATGTTAGGGCAGGGTGAAAGGGGATTACAAATAAAGAATAAATGACCGTTTCTTCCTGCTGATTTGGTTACAGACACCGGTTTTACATTTTCACTATGAACTCTTGGGTTCTTTAGTCATATTTATATAAACACTTTTGGCGCTTTATTTGAAACTTTTAACTCTGCGTGTGAGCACACCAAACTCCTGAGGAGCCACACTTGCACTTGTACTGCTTCCCTACTAGTTCCACGTTCTTGGCCTTCCTTCCCTGTCATTATGCAGGTTTTCAAGAAGAATCACAACCGTTTCCCATTTCCCAGCCCGTTCTTCCTCACCCATCCTCCGCCGGGACCCCCTTCCCTATAAGCTGAAGAAATCCCTTGCTTGGACGACGCTAGTCGCTGGGGGAGGTTGGGGAAAGGGTGGCCCAGCCCTCAGCGGCCGCCGGCAGCGCCAAGGAGCCTCTGCCTGCCACTTGCTGGGGACCGTCGGCTTTCCAGCTACTGTAGAATGCGCTTGCGTATCAAAAAGAAATCATCTTTCTACTGTAAACTAGAGACTGAGACCGCTCGTGGGGAGGGAATCTATGTGTTTACATTTTTTTTTTTTTTTTTTTTGCCCCGGAGCTGCTGCGGGAATTGATTGGCTCCCTTGCGCCCCTGACGCTGGGACTGTACCCCCGCCCCGCCCCGCCCGCACCCAGCCCGCACCCCGCCCCCTCGCTCGGCCATCTGCTTCGCAGTCTGTCTCTCAGTCTCTCACTCGGCCCCTCTCCCCTCCACCACTCCCAGTCCCCGTCTCCCCCACCGTCACCCCCCAGCGCCGGCTCCGCCTCTTCCCCCTCCCCGGCCCCGTGCTCCGAATCTTCCCCGGCCGTTGCCAGGGAGACCAGCCGATACCAGGCAAATAGGCGTACCAGAAAGAAGAGGGGGGAAAGCTACACGGCAGCCTGGTAACAAAGGAGCAATAAAAGCAGCCCCCAAATGAAGGGCTAAGGACGCGTCTGGGAGAAAATCTGAAAGCGAGCTAGCAGTCACCCCAATTTAAAATAGGAGGGGGATGCGGAGGAAGGGGCATGATTCACGTTGGGGGTGGAGGGAAATCAAGAGCCTTAAATGGGCTTTTGGGAATCGCCTGGATGGTGGTGTCGGATCAGCCCAGTTGGCTTTTCAAGTTGGAAATGCTAATACAAGTGATTCGCGTCCATCCTGGCGGCTGGGCTCGTGGGCCAGGCCAGCGGGCTCTCTTAAGGGTAATAACACGTTTGCTGGCAAGATGCATTTCTACGGAAACGTCTTTACATCAGCTCTGGGGAATATGACCATGGTCGAATAATGCATCTGAAGGAACTGGACAGTGAGAAGACGAAGCTTCACGTAACAGTCAATGTTCAGCTTGGTGATTTTCAAAGCAACGCTTGAACAAAGAGTTATTGGCTTGAACCAACCGTCTTTTTCACTCAGAGTGTGACCTATTTCCCTACAATGAGCAGAAAATAAAACTGTTTGAGAATTCAGAGCCAGCACCAGGAGAAATGAACCATTCCCTCGACTGCTTCTCACCTTCATAAGCGAAAGATTATTCCTTGCAGGATCACCAAATGGAAACGAGAAAAGGTGGTCTGATTTTGCCACGAGTGAAAACTTTGGGAAGAAAATGCTTATTAAGCTGTTTCCTTGGTCCCCCTCTCCCCCCATACTTTTAAGTCAGTGACTTGTCTCTCACGCACAAAAAGCGTCTGGTACTTCGATGGCAAGGAGTGCAGTGACAGATGGAGGTATCCTGTGTACCATTATAGAAGCTTTTCCTCTAACCCAAGTTAGACTTGGAGAGCTTAGGGATCTTGCTATCTCTCAACATGCAGAACATTTCTCCTTAGAACTGCAATCCGGTTTAGAATGTCATCGTTGCTGCCTCCCTTCCTTCCAGGAGCACATTCGCCTGCGTACGCACTCACACACACGTTCAAAAAGAGTCCATTCGATTCTGGCAATAGGCTGAAAACGATCCATATTGACGCGAATAACATCCCAACTGTAAATATGGATTCGTATTTACTCGAGGCTGTGTCTCATTTCACCATAGAGGAAAATTATGTCATTTAAAACAGTGATAAAACGCGAAGAGTTTCGATCTTCTGTAAATGGCTCTCACTTTGAATTGTGGAAAAAAAAAATCACTAATTGGGAATAGCCAGAGAAGGGGGAATTTGTTGAGCGCCCAAGGCCAATCTCAAAATATTTTATTTCATGCCAATGTGGGAGAGGGAAGGGAGTGTGGCTTCGCTGTTTGCCGCTTTTGCATTTTCCACATCTGGCCTACAGACCTAATTCTAACTTGGGATCTCGCTTGATGAAATTCGATCTTCGTGGTTTAAATACCTTTCAATTTGGGACGATTTAACCATTGCAGCAGTTGAAAAAACAAACCCTGAGCATTATCTGTAAATCCAATATGGAAAAAGAAGGAAAGAAAGAAAGAAAACATGCTGCAAACACACAAATCGCAACCATTGTCTTTAACACTCGCATACACACACATACACATAAACACACGGAAAGATGGGGGAGGGGAGCGAGAGACACACGGATATAGACCGGCGAGAGTCGATGCGAGTCAAGTTAACGCTTTCTCCGCCCCGATGCACAAGTACCCCCCTCCCGCGTTAATTAATTCCAAACAAAGCAAGCCAATCAAGAAATGCATTATTATTTTCAAGCAGAGAGAGGCGAGTGCCATGTATTTTTTAATTGATTTATTTATTTGGAAGACATTAATTCTCGGTCTGAGGCTGATTTTCAAACCGTTTGCAAAGCGCGGCTCCATTGTTCGCCAGGCGCGCAGACCCCGCCCCCTGCTTTGTGTGCGGCGCGCGGATTGGCCGACGCGCGCGGGGGCCGCGTCAGCGCCCGCGAGCCCATTCATCTGTGCACTTGGGCGTTGGACCCCGCATCTTATTAGCAACCAGGGAGATTTCTCCATTTTCCTCTTGTCTACAGTGCGGCTACAAATCTGGGATTTTTTTATTACTTCTTTTTTTTTCGAACTACACTTGGGCTCCTTTTTTTGTGCTCGACTTTTCCACCCTTTTTCCCTCCCTCCTGTGCTGCTGCTTTTTGATCTCTTCGACTAAAATTTTTTTATCCGGAGTGTATTTAATCGGTTCTGTTCTGTCCTCTCCACCACCCCCACCCCCCTCCCTCCGGTGTGTGTGCCGCTGCCGCTGTTGCCGCCGCCGCTGCTGCTGCTGCTCGCCCCGTCGTTACACCAACCCGAGGCTCTTTGTTTCCCCTCTTGGATCTGTTGAGTTTCTTTGTTGAAGAAGCCAGCATGGGTGCCCAGTTCTCCAAGACCGCAGCGAAGGGAGAAGCCGCCGCGGAGAGGCCCGGGGAGGCGGCTGTGGCCTCCTCGCCTTCCAAAGCGAACGGGCAGGTAAATTCTACCTGTGGTTGTGGTCATTTATTTGGTGTCTTTCTCTCCTTCCCTCCTGGTGGCTCCCAAGGCTCATTCGTGGAGAGGAGTGTGGCTAGATTCTGGTCTGAAAGTTGAATGGAAATGGATAGCCTAAATTGTGGATTTTTCATAGCAGGGGTCTTCCCCCCCCCCCCCCCCCCCACAGCAAAGGAGTAGTTCCTTAGAATCCTGGAGAATTCTTGAGTAGACGGGAGGAAAGGAGTGATAAATCGTCTAAAATGGCGTGGTTTGGAGATTGGCAGAACGTGACTAGCTAGGTGCCCTCCTTCCCCGCCCCCAGCCAGGTTGCATTTGTGTTTGGGGGCACAATGGTGTTTGGGTGGCTCTCGGGTTTGTTGTCGAAGCTGGATTGTCTTCGAGATTTCTGAACTGGTAGTGTGATTGTGTGTGGGGGGGGAGTCGGGAATGGGGGGCGCAATGGGGATGGTGGTGGAGAAGGGCGAGGAGGGAAGGGCTGTCTTATTGTATGCCGCGGCGGCGTGCCCTGGGTTCTTGGAAAGGTGGCTGGCTGCGGCTAGACAGAGGGCTTCGGTACCTTTTGATGAGGCTTTCCCACTGTCCTAAATCTTTATTCGTAGCTGTCTGTGGAATTACACACCCATTTGATTTTTAAATGGCATCTGTGGGATAGGAACACTCGGTGGGTCCTTTAAGAACCTTTCCAGATGGTCAAAATGAGGCGGTTCGTGCCTTTCGGTCGGGATTGTTCTTGTGCGTGGCGCCTCGACCACCCGCGGGGGGCCGCCCGGCGCTGCCCGGACCCAGGCAGATAGCCACGGTTGGGTGGACCCGAGAGGTCGGCCATGGGTGGCTGCTTCGCAAACATGGGCACCCACCACGCCTCTTTTCCTAGAGAAGAGATCGTGTCGCTTCGCCTGCTCTAACCTACTGGGGAAAGCGAGGTCTGCCAAGAGGCTTTAAACCCGTTAAAAATGCAAAATGAGCCACCGAGGAGCGCCCAGGCTTCGCAGAATCGCAAGGGAAGGTGGGCGTGGAAGCAGAGGCGAGACCTCAGAAATAATGGGTTTCCCCCTGCCGTGTTGGTTTCAGCCCGACCGGCAGGCCAGGAAACCACCTGAGCTTTGTTTGCGGACTGTTGGGCTGCGCGATCCGGGCTCGGGGGCGCCTCGGCCTGCGGGCAGGGCCCGGCTGGGCAGGGCGGGGTGGCCCGGCGACTCCGCCCCTCCTCGCCGGCCTGCGCCCAACGCGGCGCGGTGGAGGCACAGCGCCCCCTGCCGGTCCCAAAGGCCTGGGCGGGCGCAGGAGCTCGGAGGGCCCCGCGCGGGCGCTCCTGGCTCGAGTGCTGTGATCCCCCTGGGAATTCCTGGTATTTTTGAAGAGGCCTTTATGTATTTAGGGCGAAAGAGGGATGTGAAACGTAGGCGCGAACCACCAGCTCTGGCTCTGTGCCTTCTTCCAAAGGGCGTTTGCTGTGTCAACTATTCCCTGGCACCTTTTTTACCCCAAGCCCACAATAAGGCGAGGGCTGGCATGGTTAGCCTTTGCTTGCTACGTTTCGGACTTCGTCTTTAGGGCACTTGCTGAATGGCTGGGAGGCCATTGCCGTACTTGAGGGCTACAGTTGTGTTTTGGGGGGTCTCCAGGCAGCGGTGCCCATTTCCTCGTTCGTGGGGCTCTCGTCTGGGCATCCACCCGCGCCTCCCTCCCCGTAACGGCAGGGGTGGGGTCTCGATGGCCACAGGGGCCTTAGGGGGAAGCGGGGCACTCCCGGTCCAGGGCTGGGGGCGGGAATGGCGGCGCCCTGGCCGCTTCAGTGACGCTCCCGCTTTCTCTGCCCCTTAGGAGAATGGCCACGTGAAGGTAAACGGCGACGCTTCGCCCGCGGCCGCCGAGTCGGGCGCCAAGGAGGAGCTGCAGGCCAACGGCAGCGCCCCGGCCGCCGACAAGGAGGAGCCCGCGGCAGCCGGGAGCGGGGCGGCGTCGCCCTCCGCGGCCGAGAAAGATGAGCCGGCCGCCGCCGCCCCCGAGGCCGGGGCCAGCCCGGTAGAGAAGGAGGCCCCCGCGGAAGGCGAGGCTGCCGAGCCAGGCTCGCCCACGGCCGCGGAGGGAGAGGCCGCGTCGGCCGCCTCCTCGACGTCGTCGCCCAAGGCCGAGGACGGGGCCACGCCCTCGCCCAGCAACGAGACCCCGAAAAAAAAAAAGAAGCGCTTTTCCTTCAAGAAGTCTTTCAAGCTGAGCGGCTTCTCCTTCAAGAAGAACAAGAAGGAGGCTGGAGAAGGCGGTGAGGCTGAGGCGCCCGCTGCCGAAGGCAGCAAGGACGAGGCCGCCGGCGGCGCAGCTGCGGCCGCCGCGGAGGCGAGCGCGGCCTCCGGGGAGCAGGCAGCGGCGCCGGGCGAGGAGGCGGCAACGGGCGAGGAGGGGGCGGCGGGTGGCGACCCGCAGGAGGCCAAGCCCGAGGAGGCCGCTGTCGCGCCAGAGAAGCCGCCTGCCAGCGACGAGACCAAGGCCGCCGAGGAGCCCAGCAAGGTGGAGGAGAAGAAGGCCGAGGAGGCCGGGGCCAGCGCCGCCGCCTGCGAGGCCCCCTCGGGCGCCGGGCCCGGCGCGCCCCCGGAACAGGAGGCCGCCCCCGCGGAGGAGCCCGCGGCCGCCGCCGCCGCCTCGTCAGCCTGCGCAGCCCCCTCACAGGAGGCCCAGCCCGAGTGCAGTCCAGAAGCCCCCCCAGCGGAGGCGGCAGAGTAAAAGAGCAAGCTTTTGTGAGATAATCGAAGAACTTTTCTCCCCTGTTTGTTTGTTGGAGTGGTGCCAGGTACTGGTTTTGGAGAACTTGTCTACAACCAGGGATTGATTTTAAAGATGTCTTTTTTTATTTTACTTTTTTTTAACCGCCAAATTTTGTGTTTTTTTTTTCTCCCCTCCCCACAGATCCCATCTCAGATCATTCTGTTAACCACCATTCCAACAGGTCGAGGAGAGCTTAAACACCTTCTTCCTCTGCCTTGTTTCTCTTTTATTTTTTATTTTTTCGCATCAGTATTAATGTTTTTGCATACTTTGCATCTTTATTCAAAAATGTAAACTTTCTTTGTCAATCTATGGACATGCCCATATATGAAGGAGATGGGTGGGTCAAAAAGGGATATCAAATGAAGTGATAGGGTTCACAATGGGGAAATTGAAGTGGTGCATAACATTGCCAAAATAGTGTGCCACTAGAAATGGTGTAAAGGCTGTCTTTTTTTTTTTTTTAAAGAAAAGTTATTACCATGTATTTTGTGAGGCAGGTTTACAACACTACAAGTCTTGACTAAGAAGGAAAGAGGAAAAAAGAAAAAACACCAATACCCAGATTTAAAAAAAAAAAAAACGATCATAGTCTTAGGAGTTCATTTAAACCATAGGAACTTTTCACTTATCTCATGTTAGCTGTACCAGTCAGTGATTAAGTAGAACTACAAGTTGTATAGGCTTTATTGTTTATTGCTGGTTTATGACCTTAATAAAGTGTAATTATGTATTACCAGCAGGGTGTTTTTAACTGTGACTATTGTATAAAAACAAATCTTGATATCCAGAAGCACATGAAGTTTGCAACTTTCCACCCTGCCCATTTTTGTAAAACTGCAGTCATCTTGGACCTTTTAAAACACAAATTTTAAACTCAACCAAGCTGTGATAAGTGGAATGGTTACTGTTTATACTGTGGTATGTTTTTGATTACAGCAGATAATGCTTTCTTTTCCAGTCGTCTTTGAGAATAAAGGAAAAAAATCTTCAGATGCAATGGTTTTGTGTAGCATCTTGTCTATCATGTTTTGTAAATACTGGAGAAGCTTTGACCAATTTGACTTAGAGATGGAATGTAACTTTGCTTACAAAAATTGCTATTAAACTCCTGCTTAAGGTGTTCTAATTTTCTGTGAGCACACTAAAAGCGAAAAATAAATGTGAATAAAATGTACAAATTTGTTGTGTTTTTTTATGTTCTAATAATACTGAGACTTCTAGGTCTTAGGTTAATTTTTAGGAAGATCTTGCATGCCATCAGGAGTAAATTTTCTTGTGGTTCTTAATCTGAAGTTTTCAATCCCTGAAATTCATAATCCGCAGTGTCAGATTACGTAGAGGAAGATCTTACAACATTCCATGTCAAATCTGTTACCATTTATTGGCATTTAGTTTTCATTTAAGAATTGAACATAATTATTTTTATTGTAGTTATGTAGCATGTCAGATTAAATCATTTAGAACAAAAGGGGTGTGAACCTAAGACTATTTAAATGTCTTATGAGAAAATTTCATAAAGCCATTCTCTTGTCATTCAGGTCCAGAAACAAATTTTATACTGAGTGAGAGTCTATAGAATCCATACTGCAGATGGGTCATGAAATGTGGCCAAATGTGTTTCAAAAATTGATGGTGTATTACCTGCTATTGTAATTGCTTAATGCTTGGCTAATTTCCAAATTATTGCATAATATGTTCTACCTTAAGAAAACAGGTTTATGTAACAAAGTAATGGTGTTGAATGGATGATGTCAGTTCATGGGCCTTTAGCATAGTTTTAAGCATCTTTTTTTTTTTTTTTTTTGAAAGTGTGTTAGCATCTTGTTACTCAAAGGATAAGATAGACAATAATACTTCACTGAATATTAATAATCTTTACTAGTTTACCTCCTCTGCTCTTTGCCACCTGATAACTGGATATCTTTTTCTTCACTGGACCCTAAACTGATTGAAATTTAAGATATGTATCAAAAACCATTATTTAATGCACATCTGTTTTTCTGTTTTTGAGCAGTGTGCAGTTTAGGGTTCATGATAAATCATTGAACCACATGTGTAACAACTGAATGCCAAATCTTAAACTCATTAGAAAAATAACAAATTAGCTTTTGACATGCATTCTTAATTGGAATAATGGATCAAAAATAGTGGTTCATGACCTTACCAAACACCCTTGCTACTAATAAAATCAAATAACACTTAGAAGGGTGTGTATTTTTAGTTAGGGTTTCTTGATCTTGGAGGATGTTTGAAAGTTAAAAATTGAATTTGATAACCAAAGGACTGATTTATGGGTCTTTCTTATGTTAATCAACGTTTTCTTAGTTACCTAGATGGCCAAGTACAGTGCCTGGTATGTAGTAGGACTCAGTAAAAAATGGATTTTTAAAAATAACTCCCAAAGTGAATAGTCAAAAATCCGGTGTAGCAAACTGTTATATATTGCTAAGTTTGTTCTTTTAACAGCTGGAATTTATTAAGATGCATTATTTTGATTTATTCACTGCCTAAAACACTTTGGGTGGTATTGATGGAGTTGGTGGATTTTCCTCCAAGTGATTAAATGAAATTTGACGTCTCTTTTCATCCAAAGTTTTGTACATCATGTTTTCTAACGGAAAAAAATGTTAATATGGCTTTTTTGTATTACTAAAAATAGCTTTGAGATTAAGGAAAAATAAATAACTCTTGTACAGTTCAGTATTGTCTATTAAATCTGTATTGGCAGTATGTATAATGGCATTTGCTGTGGTTACAAAATACTTCCTCTGGGTTATAATAATCATTTGATCCAATTCCTATTGCTTGTAAAATAAAGTTTTACCAGTTGATATAATCAAGCCTGCTAAAATAGGATTTTTTTTACAAATTTTATTTTAAAATGCAAATATTTTTAGAGAAAATTTTTAAATCTTGTGTTAAAGGTAAGCATTCAGTTTAAGAGATTCAAATGATATGCTTAGCATTATATTTAACAAAATTATATCCATTGAAGGTGAGTTGTATGCCCCCAAGCCAATTAAAAATTTTAATGATAGAACTTGATAATATATTTGAGAAACAATGCAATTTTTTTATCATATGAATATAAACATATCCTTTCAATTAAAGTTAAGGATTTGGGGTAAGGTACTTTTCACAGCCATATATATATATATGTATGTTTATTTACTTATAGGCAGGTGTCTTACTATGTTGCCCAGGCTGGTCTTGAACTCTGGGCTCAAACGATCCTCCTGCCTCGACCTCCCAAAGTTCTAGGATTACAGGCGTGAGCCACCACACATCCCTGGACGTGCAGTCATATTTTTTAGATAGATCCTTGACTAGCAGTTCGTAGGGGAGTATAGTTTAATGTAGCCTCAGTCAAGTTTGAAAAATTTTTAAAGTATTTAAGTAAGAGATCTATTAGATTTTAACTTCCCTTTAATCATTCACTGCAAATTGAGCATTTTTTTCCCCTCTCCACATCCTATGAAAGTAGAGTGTGCCACACAGGAATTTTAAAATCCTTTTAATGTGTAAATGTTCTAGTCCCCCCTGTTGGGGATTGAAGTTCCAGCACTCTTTTTAAATTATACTCAAGAATGCTATTCTGAAAATGGAAAATAAATACTTTTAAAAGGTTAGGTGTCAATTTCAACAACTTTAGGATTTCCTATATGTTTTCAATATTTTTAAAGTATTCAATAGATATACTTGGGTGTAGTTGACTAAAACTGATGAGATTATCCTTTTTTCTATTTTATCTTTATTCTAGTAACATGCCAATCACTAATGAATTATAAAAAGCAATCTTTTCAGTGTTACTTGTTTACATATGTTCTTCATTTAAGTTGTAGGTAGGTGAAACATATCAATTTTTTGTCTGGAATTTATTCAACCCAAAAGGTTCTCTGAAACTCCTCTTTCAGAGACATGTGGAAATCACTCCTTATTTATAGTTATGGCTCATATTTAAGAAAAAATGATAATACATAGTTTGATCTCTTGCCTAATACTTTGAGTGATAATGACTTACTGTAAGCCATACCTTTTCTCAAAAGATGAGGATTTGGCATCATTTAGAAAAATTGTCTTCTGGATAATAGGCATTTCTTGTTAAATTCTAAAAATACTTTGAATCTTAAAAGCATCAACTAAATTAATGAATAAACCTTTCAAGACCACTGTAAGGGAAGCCCCATATTTAGATATATAAGGTGTGTTTCATTCTTAAGAAAGAAAATTCTTTATAGATTGGTGTCGAAAATGTGAATGAAACATTTTTTTTAATTTTTGCTTATGAGACCTGAAATTTGAATGTTCAAAAATAAACTGTGTAACTCTTTGTAGAATTCTGGGGTAATTATGGTCTCAAACTCCACATTACAAAGTTAACAACCATCTAGTATCAAAATATGAGCTTTTTTTTTTTTTTTTTTTGAGATAGGGTCTCACTCTTGCCCAGGCTGGAGTGCAATTCACTGCAACCTCCTGGGTTCAAGCAATTCTTGTGCCTCAGCCTCCCAAATAGCTGGGATTACAGGCATGCACCACCATTCCCAGTTAATTTTTGTGTTCTTCGTAGAGACGGGGTTTTGCCATGTTGTCCAGGCTGGTCTCGAACTTCTGGCCTAAGCAATCCGCCTACCTCTGCCTCCCCAAATTCTGGGATTAGAGGCATGAGCCACCGCGCCAAGACAAAATAGCATTCTCTATAAGCATTTTGTTTCAGGTCCTTGAGAGAGGCTAAATGAAGTTAAATACACAGCTAAGTGGCATAGTATGCCCTTGGAAATACAAGAAGGGAAAAAAAGTAAACCTTTTATAGTAATCAATTTAAATCTAAAGGATTTCATTTACAGACTGTAATGTTGAGAAAGCTAGATTAATGTTTGCACTGATTCTTTATAACGCTTACTAATGTGCAGTGTTGAAGTGCATTCAATGAACAAGATATTCAGCAATCCACTTCTATAGTATTTTGCTTTCTCTGTAACAGGGTACTCTCCCTCTCCCCTTTTTCCTCCATCTCAATCCTCCAAACGGGTAATCCAATCACCCCAAAATGCTGCAAAAGTACTGCTTGAAGAAATGTTTGGAAGGATACTTCAACTATAAAAATAATTATTCTGAGATTCTATGTTGACTTTACTTAAGATAATTTTATAGGAGACAATCAAAATTAAGGATGTGAAAAAGAGACCTAATTACAAGGAGTCTTGATAAAAACTTGACTCTCCAAAAACCTTTTTTTTTCCTATTTCAATGCTTTAAACTTATTTTAAAAACTGACATTTTCATTATTTGATTTCTTGGCAATTCTTAAAGATTACTTTGATGATTGTGGAAACTATCATTCAGGGATATAGACGATAAGCCAAAACGCAGTTTTTAATCCTGTAGGTTTTGAGCCACTGTTGTGCTGCCAAATAAGTATACTCATCTGATGAGCATTTAAATCTACCTAATTAAGCCTGTATGGATTAATTGTACTAAAATGAAAATCTGGGTAAGATACAACTGAGCCTGCCAAGAAATACAAGCAGTGGATATTAATCATATTTTATGTTCCTGAAAAAGTAAAAAATTACTGATGCTGAAATACTCCTAACTACAATTCCTCCTCTCAGCATCAACTTTTAAGCAAAATGAAATATTTATCTTTGTCACAAAATTTAGCAGCTGCAAATATGTAAGTATCGCAAAAATTTCTAGAAATCTGTATAAGCCCGGTTCTAGTGTTTTGGTAAAATTGGAGCATAACACTTTTTCTAGTGTTGTTTATAAATGAAATATGAGAGTATCTTTTTTACATTATTTATTTATTTATTTTTGAAATAGAGTCTCACTCTATCACCCAGGCCGGAGTGCAGTGGTGCAATCATGGCTCACTACAGCCTCGACCTCTGAGACTCAAGTGATCCTCCCACCTCAGCCTCCAAAGTAGCTGCGATTACAGGCATGTACCACCATACCCAGCCAATTTTTTTATTTTTTTGTAGAGATGGGGTCTTGAACTCCTGGACTCAAGTGATCCTCCCACACTGTCCTCCCAAAGTGTTGAGATTACAGGTGTAAGCCACTGCGGCAGCCTGAGAATATCTAGTACCACTGGTAAAGGAAAAATGAGAGTATCTTTGTCAATTGCTATTATTATAGCTTCTCTTTTTCCTTGGAAATGGTAAAAGGCAACAGAACTATCCATCACTTAACATTTCAATAAATATAACAAATTTCAGTGGTTTTTTCTAAGTTAGCATTACATATTGTCTGCCTAAGAAGTAGGCACATGTTCTTCAGGTTTGAAATGTGAATTAAGGACTGCATATAGCGCTAGAATTCTGCACCTAGGTTATTAAATGTGTGGTGCAAAAGGAAAGGGATTATTGGGGAGAGTCATAAATTGGAAGTCTAAGAAAGTCTTTGAAGCAAATCTTAGGTCAAATGACAGGTACCTGTATTTTTGAAAAGTGCCATCCAATAGAAATATAAAGTGAGCACATAATTTTAAAGTTATTTACTAGCCATTTTTTTAAGTGAGAAGGAACAGCTGAAATTAACTTTAATAATCTATTTAATTTAGTATATCCAAACTATCATTTCAACATGTAATCAATACAGAAACTAGTAACGAGATATCTTTCTCTTTTTCTTGCTAAGTCTTTGAAATCCAGTGTAATGTATACTTACAACACATCTCAGTTTGGATCAGCCACATTTCAAGAGTTTACTAGTTCATGTGTGACTACCATATTGGAGAAAATAGAACTATAGAATTAGTCTGAAAGTGAAGGAGTGGTTAGGATTGTTGGGCTATGGACTTTGCAAAGTATAGCATAGTGATTAATGCCAGGAGCTTACAAAGTTTAGCTTTTGAGCCAATATTGAAGGTAACCATTTTAAGCAGTTTATATGGCATTGATATTACAAATAAACAGAGCAAGATTCTGAATGGACTTGTTATGAACTGAATTATGTCCCCGCAAATTCCCACTAATGCCTTAACCCGCAGTACCTCAGAATGTGACTGTATTTGGAAAGAGAACTTTAAAGGTGATTAAGTTAAAATCAGGCCGTTAGAGTGGGCCATAATCTAATCTGATTGGTGTCCTTATAATAAGAATAAGAAATTTGGACATGAACCCACGGCCAAGATTGCCTCGTCTATACTCAGTCCCCAACCCCAACACCAGACTCTTGGATAATTTGGAAGCAAGTTTCAGATTATAAATCTTTTCTTCTGTAACTATTTTAGGAAGTATTTTTAGAAGAAAAAGACTCAACAAAACCCACAATACCATTAGCACACCTGCAAAAATGAAAACTTTCTTGTCATTAAATATCCAGCCAACATACAAATTTCTCCAATAATCTTATTATTTTTTCACACTTTGTTGATTAAAATCTGAATCCAAATAACATTCTGCGATGGTTAATTTTATGTGTCAACTTGACTGGGTTAAGGGATAGCCAGATAGCTGGTAAAACATTTCTGGGTGGGTCTGTGAGAGAATTTTCAGAAGAGACTAGCATTTGAAGCAGTAAACTGAGTAGAGAAGAACCACCCTCATCAATATGGACAGGCATCATCCAATCCGTTAAGGGTTCCAATAGAAGAAAAAAAGAAGAAGGGCAAATTCTCTCCCTCTTGGGGCTGGGACATCCATCTTCTCCTAACTTCACTGAGCTTTCAGACTCCAAGAGTACACCAATGGCCCCAGTTTCTCTGGCCTTCAGACTCAGACTGAATTACAACATTGGCTTCCTTGGTTGTACCGCTTGCAGATGGGATGTTGTGGAACTTCTCACCCTCCATGATCATGTGAGCTGGCTTCCATAACAAATTCCCTCTGATATACCCATATATATCCTCTTGGTTCTGTTTCTCTGGAGACCGCTAATACACATCCATAAATTGCATCTGGTAAGCATATCTCCAAAGTGTCTTTATCCATGTCTTTATTTTTCCCTTGCAATTTGTTTCTTCTATAGAAGAACAAACTATAGAACAAACTAAATTGTTTGTTCTATAGTTTCCACGGTATGAATTTTGCTGATTGTACCTCATGCTGCAGTTTAGTACATTCCTTTGTCTTTTCTGTGTCTCTTGTGTTTTATATAAATTGATGAATAGATCTAGAGACTTGATCAGATTCAGGTTCAAAAGATGAAATCATAGATAATTGTGTATATTTCAACCAGGAGGCACATAATATTTAGTTGTTTCTTTTCTGTGTTCTATTCAAAGCCATTTCTTTTTGCTTAGATTCATTAATTAAATCAGGATTGCCACATCTTGTTATTGTAATTATCATTCCTTTCTCATTTATCTACTCAGTTACTTTTTTTTTTAACTGCTCCTTGTGGAGCCAGGCTACCCATAGGCAGTGTGCCCACAATAGCTGATGCCCAGTTACTGTTTTAAATATTTTCTTTCTTTTTAAAGACAGGGTCTAGATATGTTGCACAGGCTGGTCTCAAACTTCTGGGCTCAAGTGATCTGCCCACCTCAGCCTCCCAAAGTGCTGGGATTACAGGCATGAGCCACCACGCCTGGCCTCTTCAGTTGCTTTTATAAAGAGAAACTTTCTTTCATTATCACCCATTTGGTTGTTCAAAGTACAATTTTTTATGGAAAGACAGAAAAAATGTTTGCTTCTTTCCCTTTATTTACTGATTTTCAGAATAGTTAGTTAATTCTCTATTATTCTCCAAAGGTGACTGATATGGTTTGGCTGTGTCCCCACCCAAATGTCATCTTGAATTCCCATGTAGTATGTGAGGGACTGGTGGAAGGTAATTGAATCATGGGGGAAGGTCTTTCCCGTGCTGTTCTCGTGATAGTGGATAAGTCTCACGAGATCTGATGGCTTTTGAAAAAGGAGTTCCCCTGCACAAGCTCTTTTCCCTTGTCCGCTATCATGTGAGATGTGCCTTTCGCCTTCCACCATGATTGTGAGGCTTCCCCAGCCACATAGAACTGTAAGTCCAATTAAACCTTTCTTTTGTAAATTGCCCAGTCATGGGTATGTCTTTATCAACAGCATGAAAACAGACTTAATACAGTGACCAATGATTTTATTTGTTTGCTTAGTATCATTATTGATTCAAATTTAAACTTTTATATAAGCAATATGTGATGCTCAAAATGATCCAAAGTAGATTGTCTTTTAAAGTTAATAATAAAACTCAATAAGTAAAATCAGTTTAAATTTATGGAGATGCTACTTGGGAATTTGCTAAAAGGTAAATGAAACTCAATATTTACTCAAACAAAATGGATTTACTTATAAGTGCTGTCACACCCCTAAATTTTAGTTGGGGTATCATGTTCAGAAGACTTTCATTGTACACAATTTCAAAGAAATGGGAGTCATGGCAACTTTTTCTTACCTTCGAAATACTGCAATGTAGTCACATTTAAGTGTCATCAGACATTTAGCAACATAACACATTACTCCATGTACTAAGAAAAATGTTTAGAAATTTACTAATATAAGGAGACTCAGCCATCAGCAGTCACTGGAGACATATACGTTGGCACTTAGTGAAGCAGTACACCAAATAGAACATGTTGGTCAATAGGCAATACTAATTAACAGCAAAATGTGAAAACTTTTATCATAGAATATAGATCAAGAAATTGGCAATTTTTAGGGAAAAATTATACTCACTGTGGAGCCCAGAGTGTCCTTTGGCAGGATTACTTCACAGCTTTATATAAAAAAAAGAACTTTTGAGGATGTTGGATTTAAGTGACCACGGGGTAACATTTCTTTCTAAGTAAACCACCAACTAGAGCTATTTATTTTAGTGTATTTGAGAAACTGGGAACCACTGGATGAAGCAATAGGTAATCTAAAATAGGTAACATTTGAGTAGAATTAAGGACTTCTGTGAGATTATAATGAAAAAGAAGCCTATAGATTAAGGTCAGATTATACAATATTAATTATTAACTGGAAAAACAATTATGTTAGCAATGCCATTTTCCTCCAGTCTCTGAGGCACTATCTAGCTGGTTCATTATTTGGCTTACAATATACAATGAATGTCTTTTTTTCCTTTTCTCATTTGCTTCCTGATATTTTGAAAGCATGAGTTACTGCCAGGAAATACAAGGGATACAGAAAAGACAGAAAAATGTATTAAGTGACAGTAAAAGACAGAGGAATGTATTAAATTATAGCAACTGCCTATGTTTAAAATTTTTCAGAACATTATAAATGAGAATTTTTATGTTAATTTGAAAATTAGTTGCTGTACAGCTTCTAACTTAAAATTTTCACATGGTCTAGAAGCAAAATTTATTAGAACTCCAGTGATGAGTTTATTTAAAACAAACAAAAAATAAACCAATACTAGTTTATTTTCCAAACTATAGTGAAAGTTGTTATTCGTATATCCGGATTTGAATTGTACATTTTTCAGCATTCTTACCACAGCACAAAGATTTTTTTCATGCTTAGTAATGCTTAGTGAACAGAAAGGACTTAATATAACAATCAGTAAAAAAGAATTCTAGCTTTCTAGCTGTAGTATTATCATATGAAAAAATATTTTTTTTTCCTTGAGACAGAGTCTTACTTGCTCCATCACCCAGGCTGTAGTGCAGTGGTGCCATCTCAGCCCACTGCAACCTCCACCTTCTGGGTTCAAGTGATTCTCGTGCCTCAGCCTCCCAAGTAGCTGGGATTACAGGTGTGCACCACCATGCCAGGCTAATTTTTTTTGTTTGTTTGTATTTTTAGTAGAGACAAGTTTTCACCATGTTGGCAAGGCTGGTCTTGAACTCCTGACCTCAAGTGATCTGCCTGCCTCAGTCTCCCAAAGTGCTGGGATTACAGGTGTGAGCCACCATGCCAGGCTTGAAAAATATTTTCTGTGAAGCATTTCTACCATAACTTCTTGAGACTTAAAACACAGAGAAAAACATATTTATTGAGAAAATGCAGAGTTTTGATTTTTTATTGTTTAGATTAAGAATACGATCATTGAAACCAATTAGTCATAAAGCATGCTTCCTCTAGACCTTCTTATTGTCCTGAATTCCTATTTCGTTAGCAAAAGTACATTTACAAGAAATATATATATATATTTATATATATAATATTTTTATAATATTATCACACCTGTAATCCCAGCACTTTGGGAGACTGAGGCAGGCAGATCACTTGAGGTCAGGAGTATATATATATATATTTCATATATGTGAATCAGGCATAAATATGAATGCATACTTCCCATTATTAAAATTAGAATTCTTTAAACAAAACAAAATTTTCCTCTATTTTCAACTTTTGTCACTTCTGCAATTTGCTGCTTGAAGTCCTTAAAAAATATATCTTCTGAATGCTTTCTAAGAGTATAGAGATAATGGTTGAATGAGGTTTAGAGTTGGCTAAAGGAGGACTTTTTTGACCAGAAGTTGATTCTCTGAAGTTTTTTGTGTGTCTTTAATTTGTTTTTTTTTCCACTGATTAATCTTTCATAGTATGTAGTTATAATGGTAACCATCACGTACATCTGACCTACAATAAAGAAGAAAATGGGCAGAAAAAAGATTATTAACTTTTCTTCCTTTTTTGTTCCTTCTGTAGGTCTCATTCCTGTCAGTTAGACTTGTGGTCATGTTATTTCCTGATGGGGTCACGAGGATGAATTAGTGATTAGACACTTAGGTGCTGGACTCAAAGGGACCTGGCTCCATCACCTGCGAACTTTTTGTAATAGAAGATACATTGTTTTATAATGTGCATTTTTGGTTGAATATTAAACTAAAACTTGAGAGCAATCTAGCTCAGGTAGACACTGGTGTCCTGAAATCATTTGCAATACATTTAAACTAAGATATACTAGATAAAGATATTAAAACAAAAGAAAAGGTTTAGATTTTATTCCATATTTCATTTATATTTTTACCAAACACTTATTGAATATCTAATATGTTCTAGGGAATGGACTTGGGTCTAGAAACTTAAGAGTGAATGTACAAATGCCTAGAATCTGTTCTAGTAAGAAATTCACTTGAGTAAAAATCAATACTAATATTATCAATAATAATCCATAATGTGATTTTTTAAAGCCAACTAATTTAATCTATTATATCTAATATAATAGGTTAGATTATAATCTAGACTGTACAATCGATAGTCTAGATTATAGACATTTAATAAAAACAAACTGAATATTGTAAAAAAAGTACTTAATATACCTAGTAAAGTTTTATATGCCAAGTTTGTATTTTAATAATATTTTTATTTTAATAAATATCAGGAAGAAATAAACATAAAACATAGGAAGTGCATGTTCAGGTTATCTATTGTCATATTACAAACCACCTGAAAACTCAGTGGTATAAAACAACAATTATTTTTAAATTTTTGAACAGCTTTATATATAATTGACATATAATAAACTGCACATTTTAAAGTGCACAGTTTGATAAGCATACATAGGTACACACCTGTGAAACCATCACCAAAATCAAGATCATGACCATATCCACAAATTTCATGATTCTGTAGGTCAAGGATTAGGGCAGCCATAAGCAGAGAGAGTTTGTCCCTGATACACGATGTTTGTGGCCACAGCTGTAGTTGTTTGGATAGCTGGGGGCTCCTGGGATGGCTAGAGTGGGATCATATGTCTGGGGTCTTGATTCTTCTCCATTGGATGTTTGCTCGGATGAGAAGGTCCAAGATAGTCCTTTGATAATGTGTCGTGGTGCCTGGGCTAGGATGGCTGAAACACAGGAGTCTTAGCAGAAATTCTCTATACTCACCGCGATCTCCGGATAGTCAGACTTCTCACTCAGCAGCTGACTTCCCCCAGGTCCGAAGTTTCAAGAGACTTCCAAGAGACAGGAAGTGAAAGTTGCCAGTCTCTTTCAGCCTGAGCCCGAGACACTGGCACAGCTTCACTTCCACTATGCTTTATTGGTCAAAGCAGTCAATGAGCCCACCCAGATTCTGGGAAAGAAGGACATTGACACCACCTCTTGATGAGATAATGTCAAAGAATTTTGACCATCTTTAAAGCACCACAATGCATGTTGGATACTCTATATTCCTGAGTGAAAGAAGACTTCAATTTGGTCACACGAACAGACTATTTCTGTGTTTTACAAGGGCAGTAGTAGGGGAAGGAGGGGGTAGTAATATCAGAATTTCCATCGACTCTTCTGTCTTCATTGCTGTTTATCAAGTAATATTCTTCAAACAAGCTGGAGTTGCTATGCCCTGATATGGTATAAATGAGTGTGTTTTGGATACAAATACACATGGTAAAGGTAATATGGTAAATACCATTGTTTATTTATTATAGAATATTGTCATGTTAATGGTATACTTTAGCCATGTAAGTTTTTATCAAGATTCCAAAATATTATTGAGACATAATCAATTCAGTAAAAAAGTATTTGAGATGAACACATCAGATTCTAGTGATGTTACTCCCCTAGGGTCTTACCCTATTGGGAATCTATTGTATAATTGACATATAACTGTACCTTTGGCCGGGCATAGTGGCTCACGCCTGTAATCCCAGCACTTTGGGAGGCTGAGGCAGGTGGATCAATGGGTCAGGAGATCAAGACCATCCCGGCCAACATGGTGAAATCCCGTCTCTATAAAAATTAGCTGGGTGTGGTGGCGTGTGCCTGTAATCCCAGCTACTTGGAAGGCTGAAGCAGGAGAATCGTTTGAACCCAGGAGGTGGAGATTGCAGTGAGCCAAGATCGTGCCATTGCACTCCAGCCTGGCAACAGAACAAGACTTCGTCTAAAAAACAAACAAACAAACTGTACCTTTATACAAATTCCATCTTTTAAAAGTCTATAAATGGAGCTGTTACATTTTAACAAACTACTAGAGGTAATTTCAAATAGATGGCTTCAAATTTTCTGAATAAATATAATCTGTTGTGAGGATAGCATCTTGAAGAAATGTTAACAAGCCATGGTAAAAATATATCTTTCCTTATATGTTCAACCACCATGTGAAATGTGTGAATCTAGCATAAAATGCAGTAAAAACAAATTTTTCTAAGTCAGTGAAATAAACTAAATTTTTCAACAGAATGTTTTTATTGTGATCTTTTGAGTAGCACAAGGGAAACAAAGTATGAATACAGTTTTTATACATGGAAAGGGGACACGTGACTCATTTAAGAGGAGCTAAATAATTATTAACAATTGTTTGTATTATTTAAATATTTGTTCAATGGCAGTGGCTACTACTTGTAAAGAAAGAGATACCCCATATCATCCTTTTGGATTCCACTTAACCACAAATAGTCATCTCAGTGGCCCAGTGGCCCCTGTTTCATAAATTTCTCACTGTACCACCATCCTAAAACATCTCTTCTGGCTAAAGCACACCGGAATGCAAAGAAGGAAGATAGACTATTTTTGAGTGCACATGTCCTTGCATACATGTATTTCTATATCAGGGAGATCACAAAGAACCATTAAAAATGTAAGTCATTTGGAACACTAGAGCTAGAGGAGTGGCCAGATGGTAAAGAGCTTGATCATTTAGTACATCTGAAGGTGATGTATAGGGGCAGGAAGTATCTGCCACGGAACAGAGTTTAAGGCAGCGACATTCCTTGGGAGAGCAGTGGCAGCACTAAAAACAAGCAGTGAAAGCACCACATTTCCTTTGTTTTGGATATCTTATACCTTTGGTTACTGAATGCTCAAGTCAAATCTCACGTCTGTTTCTTTAAGAAGCTCATGTCAAGGTTTTTATTTTTTTTTTTATTTTTTACAAGGTTATATCATTTCCATGGAGTTGGGGGATCATGTAACCAAGGTGAAAAGCAATTAAAATTAATTATTGTGATAGAGGTTAAGCCAGGTTAAAATACCTACCCAACCATCAACATTCCAGACTTCTAATAGAGGTCTGTGTGTGCGGGGTGGTAAGGGTTTGGCATGTGGGGCATTAATTAATTAGCATCAGAAGAGAGAGAAGTCAGACACGGTAGACAGTAAATATAGCTGGAGAAAAAAGAGACTCAAACATATTTCTTTATTGCTGAGCCTTAAGTTCTAGAGTTTCAAACATGCTTGTTCAAAACATAGCTTCTTTGTTCGTGGTCAACAAATTCCTCCCAGATGATGTCAGAAAGAGTGGCTTTATCTTTGGAACCCAGTGCAGGCCTAAAGTTTATTTCATATGGTATCAATACTTACTGAGAGTGTTTTATATATGATCCATTGTGCTAGGTTTTCAGGATACAGCCATGAAAAAGACAGGTTTCCTGCCCTTGAGAAGCACACAGGCAATAGGCAAGATTTTAAACATAATTAAATACAACAGAAAATGACCTAAAAAAGGAAATTCATATCTCAGGGGAGATTTAAATGTTAAAAGATACAACAAAATTTAAATGTGAAAAAAAAGTGTTAGAAGAATCCAAGGCAGAAATTCTATCAAAGTAGTTAAAATTTTGATAAATTTGACAACATAAAAGTAAAAAGTTATGCATGGCAAATATTACTCTAAGTAAAGCCAAAAGAAAAATGACAAACTGAGAAAAAATGTTTACCACTCATAAATCAATGATTAAAATCTCTAAAGAGCTTTTATAAATCAATTTTTAAAAAAACCAACATCCCAGTAGAACCTGAGCAAAGAACATGGACTATTTAGAAAAAAGAAAATACGAATGGCTTTTAAATATATTAAAATATGATCAATGTTATTTTAAAAATGGAAATACAAATTAAAATTATACCATTTTCTACCAATTAGATTAGCAAAAATCAGAAAGTTTAATACCATAGTATTAGTCAAGGTGTAGGAGAATAGTGACTTCATATATTACTGCTGAAAGTGTAGGTTGGTGAAATCTCCCAGATAACCATTTTGTAATATCTATCAAAACTGTAAGTGCATATTCTCTTATATCCGGAAATTCTAATTTTAGGAACCCATCCCACAGATACAGTCACTCATAAAAAGTGACATATTTACATCATTATTAATTGCAACATTGTTTATAATAGCAAAAGAGGAGAAACAACCTGAATGTCCATCAGTAGAGGTTGGGTTAAATAAAACAGCATATACCCACATGATGGATTACTATGTGTTTTAGTTATCTATTGATAGTCACAAACCACCCAAAACATAGTGGCTTAAAACAATAACAATTATTTATTTTCTCTCACAATTCCATGGGTGACTGGGCTTAGTTGAGAAGCTCTGTTCTGCGTGATGTCCACTGGGGTCATCACAGGGTCATCTGGAGAGTTAAATCGGCTGGAATATCCAAGATGGCTCCCTCACATGCATGTTAGTTGGTGCTGGCTGTTGGATGGGAAATCAGCATAGACTGTTGAACTGGAGGGTTTTAGCATTAGCTTCCTTCCATGTGGCCTCTCTTCATGGCTTGGGCTTCTTCCAGCATGGTGGCTAGCTTCCAACAGTAAGTCTTCTCAGGACATAAAGTTGTAGATATCTTAAGATCTCAAAAGCTGTAGATCTCAGAAATTATACAGCATCACTGCTACCTGATTCTATAAAGAAAAATAAGTTTCAGAGCCAGCCCAGATACAAGGGGAGAAAAGTGGACTCTACCTCTTAATTAGAGAAGTGGTCAGGAATTTGTGGCAGTCTCTAATCTATACTATGTATCTATAAAATAGAAAGAGGTAATACTTTATGTATTGATTTGGAATAATTTCTAGTACCTATTGTTAAGTGATGAGTATACATCAGTACAGTATAATGATACAAACATACTATACTATGTATGTATGCAAAAAGTATGGGCACAGGAGAAGATGCAAGATTGATTACTTACATATTACATTAATATCTTTAGAAAATACACAAGAAACTGTGTAGTTAAGCCCAAGAGTGTAAGAATGCTCACTAATTCATCTTTGTGCCTGGTGAAGTTTGAATAATATGAATGTATTACCTTATTTTAAAAGTTAAACTCTAAAAATTACAACACTTATTATAGGCTACATTTCCTGAACTAAAAATTAAGAGATATTTGGTAGAGAGCAGGAAATTTGAAATATATTCCTAAAATATCTGTCATTTTGATAGTGATTATATTCACAATGTGACTGATGGAAGACTGACACCGGAACTGGAAGAGAATGATCCAGGGTGGCCACAACAGAGGGATGGCTTTTGAGCTAGGTCTTGAAGAGTGAAATGATGACCTATAAATATTGGTAAGTTGCAGTAAGAAGACTGGGAAGGGTCAAACCTGATGGTTTTATTTTTTTCTTTTCTTTTTTTTCTTTGAGAGAGAGTCTTGCTGTGTTGCCCAGGCTGGAGTACAGTGGTGAGCTCTCAGCTCACTACAGCCTCTGCCTCCCAGGTTCAAGCAATTCTCCTGCCTCAGCCTCCCGAGTAACTGGGACTACAGGAGCGCGCCACCACCCCCGGCTAATTTTTGTATTTTTAGTAGAGATGGGGTTTCACCATGTTGCCCAGGCTGGTCTTGAACTCCTGACCTCAGGTGATCCACCCACCTCTGCCTCCCAAAGTGCTAAAATTACAGGCATGAGCCATTGCACCCAGACTCTATTTTTTATGTGAAAGAAGAGGCAAAGTTATCTCTTAAATATGATTTTTTGAGAATGAAGAGGAAGACTTGAAGAGAATGAAAAAGGTTAACAGCATTTCCATAGGAAATGAATTTAAAAAGTAAGAACAAGTAGAATAGCCAGGTCAAAAAATTCATGAATCTGTCACACTGTCATCAACACAGCGATGAGATTTTTTTCTGCCTACTCAGTTACAGAGGAAACAGATCATGAACTGTTGCAGGGCTGAGGATGAACAGCACAGGTGTGGGAGGAGAATGAAGGAATGTGAAAGGACACTGATGTGAGAGATGTTAAAAGCCACTCACAATACAGTCCTGCACAGGAACCCAGAAGAAACAGTAGACAATGGAAACTCAGCAGCACCCATGCAGACTCAGAGATGGTAATGGGAGAGAAGGTAGTGAAGTTAGATGAATAGAAGATAATTTGATTATTGGTTTGAAGTTGAAGATTTCAAACATGAAACAATTCTGGGTGAAAGAAGGTACAACCTAGACTGGAATGACTGACCATGGAGTTCTGCTTCTGATACTGGCTGTTAGGAACCTATTTTTCTAGGTTTTATTTGGAGACAATACTTTTTGACTGAAAAATATAAATTGGATAAGCGCCCTTAAAAACCTGGGGCATAGTTCTAGTGATCATATTTTATAAACCCAAATTAAAGCAGATGGCTTAGCAATAGCCCCTACATTTTGGTAATTTGTTAATGTATTTATATGAAAAGACAAAATAACATGTAACATATAACAATATATTGGTTCTATGTCAGAAAACTCAGGAACCACAGTTTCTGTAGACATTATAGCAGTAACTTTTAGAATGACAAATAACAATGATGAAAAAATTAAATACTTCCAAACATGCCTAAAATACAACAATTTTGAGTTAGACTGTAAACTTCTTGAGAGAAGAGACCATTTATGAACTCCGTGTGTTTCAATACTCCTTTTGCACAATTGTTCCCTTCGTCACTACCAATATTTAGGACAGTACAGGCCAATAGTAAGAGATAAATAATACTTCTTGTTCAAATTCTTGGTTGGTGATTTTATCTATCTCTTTTGGGGAGGTGCATCCCAGCTAGAATAACTTTATTTTTTTGTCCCCCAGAAGGTTGAGCGTATTCTTTCTTGTTCTACTGCTAGTTTAAAGAACAGGCGACTTCCCTGCTCAGATTCCAAATTCCTTAGGAAAACAAGAAGCGGCAACAAAACCACACCAGTAACTTCCACTCACATGTCAGTTTTAAAACAACTTGGGAAAGGTCAGTCTATTTGACTTCCTGCTATTGTTGAATTTACCCAGTTCCTGATTATATTACAGTCTGGTGGTGATTTTTAAAGGAGATTCCTTTATCTGTTTCGGTTTTCTAAGCAACATAAATTAACCGGGAGCTTTCTTTTCACACTGAATACTGTTTGTCTTGGGAAAAGATTAGCTGTGATTTAAAATTGTTTTAAAAAACCTGTTCTCTTTAGCTCTTGCCTTTGCAAGCACACCGATAGCACTGGAGTGGGAACCCGTTGAAGAGATAGGTAGAAGGGAGCCAAGGAAAGCTCACCAGTGACACGAAGAGGTCACTGGTGTGTACTGTATCTCAATTTCACTGCCAAGGACACTCCTTAGTGGATTAAGCACTAAATTTAGACTTACTGAAATTATAGTCTTAGCCTTCAAACTAGGATTTCAGTTTGTTTTGATTTCTATTATCTCAAAGTTATTAGGTTTGTCCCAATTATCTGAAAACACACATTTATACTATGCAGTGGCTGAGTATAATGTGTAGAAAATTGTTCCTTAGGAAGTCTTTTTCGTCTATCTTATGAACAATTCAGAATAATATATTATTTTTATATTTATCATTTTGTTGATTGTTATTTTACTTTTCAGTTACCAATGCTAGTCTAAATTTTCTATAGTTTTCTATATAACCTCCATATTTTTAGTACATTACTTTTTTTACCTTATTATTATTTTTATCTCCCACTTGGCTTGGCCGCTTTAGTACCTTTTTAAATGCTGCACAGACAATATCTGATAGTTAAAGTAGAATTCAATGTTTTCTTTTTTTTTTTTTGACTTTTAACTTCCGGGGTACAAGTGCAGCTTTGTTACATAGGTAAACTTGTATCCTGGGGGTTTTCTTGTTGAGATTATTTCATCACCCAGGTATTAAGCATAGTACCCATTAGTTATTTTTCCTGATTCTCTTCCTCCTCCCTCTCTCCACCCTTTCAAAGGCCCCTGTGTCTTGTTGCCCTCTGTGTGTCCATGTGTTCTCATCATTTAACTCCCACTTGTAAGTGAGAATATGCGGTATTTGGTTTTCTGTTCCTGCATTAGTTTGCTGTGAATAATGGCCTTTGGCTCCATCCATGTCTCTGCAAAAGGATATGAACTCCTTCTTTTTTATGGCCATATAGTATTCCTTGGTGTATATATACCATATTTTCAACATGAAAAAGGGGTTGAATATCAAAATCATCATTTGAAAAAAGAAATCCACAAAACTGGGTGGGAGTGGTCTGGGAGGAGATTGTGCTGGATGAGGAGACGAATTTAGAGCATAACTTTCTTTCTTTCTTTCTTTCCTTCTTTCTCTCTCTCTTTCTTTCTATTTTTTTTTTCAGACAGAGTCTCTGCTTGCTCTGTCACCCAGTTTGGAGTGCAGTGGCACGATCATGGATAACTGCAGCCTCGACCTCCCAGGCTCAAGCAGTCCTACCACCTCAGCCTGCCAAGTAACTGGGATTACAGGTGAACATCCCCATTCCTGGCTTTCTTTTTTTTTTTTCTGGTATAGATGAGGTGTTGCTATGTTCCCCAGGTGGTCTCCAACTCCTAGGCACAAGTGATCTTCCCGCCTCAGCCTCCCAAATTGTTGGGATTACAGGTGTGAGCTGCTACGCCACGCCTAGAGCATAATTTCTCAGATTACTTGAATATGTTTCATGGGTAAACCTGCTTTTAGACTTCAATAATACTACTTACCAGAAGAATGTTCCAGAGGCAATTTAGTATATATTGGTCATCAGTGTTTAGGAATTGGGTAACCAAACCAGCAAGCTTAATGTAATGGACAAGGAGTGCAGAGCAATGGTTATGAGCACACATTCTGCTTTGGGGAATTTGCTCAACGTGACCTTGGGCAATTTACCTAGCTTCTCTCTGCCTCAAGTTCCTCACCTGTAAAAGGAGGATAACAGAACTACCTCTTAAGATTGCTGTGAGGATTCATGAGGTAATAATATATGTATCACACGATATTGTGAACTTTAATCCTGGCACATAGTAAGCACTCAGACATCAAAGTGAATACTCTGCCCAGTTTTTAAGTTGGTGTAGACTCCAGATGAACCATAAAACTGGTGGAAGTTTTAAAATAATGCCCATTTCTAGAGGTGGAAAAAAATAGGAAGATCAAAGAGTCCTGGCCTCTATGAAGGGATTGTGAAAGAGGAGAGAGATAATTAAGCATTTGGTTTGTACTAAGGAGGAAACAGGTTTAATTTATAGCAGGAAAGGCTTAGTTTCAAGTTTGTAGACTTCCTGGCACATTGCACTGTAAGATACTATTCAGATGAAAATTGCAAAGAAAGGAAAACTTACTGAATATCAGTCAAGATGGCATTAGTAAACTTGGAAGCTTCCCTGCATCTTTTTTGGATATGAAGTATAGTGATTTGACATAAATATACTACTGCCTAAAACAAAAGAGCTGGATTCTACTACTATTAGAGTCACTTAACAGGGAGAATCACTTCACCCTGGGTCTCCTGTTAGCAATTCAATAACTAAGTTCCCTTGGTTGAGTTCCAAGACCAGTAATTCTTATAAGGAGGTTCACTCTAGAGCAAATAGTGTTTATGGTGATGTTTAAGCCTTACCCATATTCAATTTGAATTACGATGGAAAGTAAAAGTATTTGACATCTAATAATCCATTTACATTTGTTAGTGATCTCAATTTAAATCACCGTGCCTATGGCCTGACAGATGAGTTACTAGATTTTGATTTTCCTGAGGTTTATAATGTTTTAAAACTCATTAACATTTTAAATATTTACTATTTCATTTTATTACATAAAGCAGCACACAAACAAACTGAAAATTATTTCTAAACCAAATTTAATCCAGAACAGTTATTAAAACAATAAATGTTAAAAAATGACATTTTAAAAAGCAAATGTGAAGAAGATATCCATTGTCAGAATGATTAAATTTCAGTTCAAAGGGACTTTGAAGATCAGTTAATTTGTCCATCCTTTGTCATGTTATATACAGGCTGCCTCTTTGCATGTTCCTTGGAGTTGTGCAGGACAGAGCCTGTGTGGCCTCGCCCAGTGCCCTGGTGATAGATGGGAAAATCGACTTAAATGCAACTGCCCCAGGCTTCTTAAAAGGTTTGGTTTCTTGTTCACTTCTTGGGTGCTTTCCAAACTCCACAGTGTTGAAATAAAAGTTGACCTGCTAAATCTAAATTCACATTCTATACCAGGACATGTTGTTTGGTTAAAATGAAGACCTTAGAGGATATTATATTAAGTGAAATAATCCAGGCATAGAGAGACAAATACTGCATGTTCTCACTCATTTATGGAAGGCAAAAAAGTTGACCTCATAGAAGTAGAGAGTAGAATAGTGGCTCCTAGAGGCTGGGAAAGGTGTGTGTGTTGGGGGTGGGGTGGTAGGGAGCTAGCCAGAGGTTGATTAGCAAACACTAAGTTACTGCTAGATAGGAGGAATAAATCTTAGTGTTCTATGGCACTATAGAATGACTACAATTAACAAAAATTTACTTTCAATTTTTGTGAATAATTTATATTCAAAACCTACAAGAGTGGATTTTGAATGCTCCCAACACAAAGAAATAAAGTTTCAAGGTGATGAATTTGCTATTTACCCTGATTTGATCACTACACAGTGTGTAGGCGTGTCAAAATGTCACATGGTACCCCATAAGTATGTACAATTATTATGTGTCAATTAAAAATAAAAGCAAATAATCACTAGTGAAGACAAAACTGATTTAAATCTTAAAAAATTTATGCTCCCCAAATATCTAAATGCTTTCAAAACAGAATTTCAAAATGCATCCAAAGGAAGGACATAGAATAGAGTAGAAAAAATAGTGCATAGCTGTTTCGATAGCAATAGCAGTAAACTTGTTTTTTTTTAAAAATGAACAGTTCCCTTGAGGTAGAAAGTAGGTAGGAGCGCGTGGAAGAAGCTCAGGCCTGGAGCCATTTGGTGGCGTCAATCTCTGGTGATTTGAGAGCTGCTCTGCCACCTGCAGTGCTCTCAGTGGTTCCTGTCTCATTGTCTTAATTTTATGGGATCCTGGTTTAGGTAACCTCACAGAAGCAAGGATTCTCTGAAGAATCTATAAAATGTTAACTTAGAGAAGTCATTAAGGGATAGCTGAAGGAGGCATTGGGGAAAAGTGAGAATGTGAGCAACAGCAAGCAGAGGTAGCACTAAGATATTTACTTTTGCACGTGGGGGAAATGCATCTATCTTATATGTTATGTAACTTGTATCCTTTGGACTTCAAAATGCATTGAAATATATGCAAATAGAAACTTTTAACCTCTTTTTCTTTTCCGTCCTAGTGAATTATTTGTACCATGGTCATTGTGATACAATTTCTGACATTTATCCGTGAAGGGCAAGAAATATCATATACTTCTTTGGCATTCCTTACATGTACAGCAATTATGATGGGGGTAAGACAGAGTTCTATTACATTTGTCTCATATTATTAAGATAAAGGAAAGGGGGAGATGAATCCCTAGTTTTCTAGGTTTCTGTTTATTCTCCCAAATATACCGTGTATGTGTTTTTTCATTTGTCAAAGCTTATCAATTGAGTGTGAAACTCTATTTTCATTCATAGTCCACAAAGACTTACTCTGAATTGCAACCTATTGCAGTGGAAAACAAACAAAGAAAAACAAAAACAGGCTGGCTGGCATTGAAAGTGCTGGCAGGCTGAAGCAGTAATCTGTTGGTAATTTTATAAGATTTCTTTGCTGATTACTGCTTGGGCAGTGTCCGCGTCACTGATGAGTTCACATACTCACAGCTGCTCTAGGAGCAGGACAACATCTCCAAAAACAGACAAGGACTATTCTGACCATTTAAAAAGCTGGCTCCTGCTAATGGTATTGTTGATGATCTTCTACGAGAATTTCAATTACATGAAAATCAAATGCCAGCTCTCAGAGGCCATATGGTGTCATGAAGGAAAAGCCGTACACCCATAGTCAAGGAGCCCTGGTTCCTGCCCTGGCATTGCCAGCAACTAACTGAGAAAGACAGTGATCAGCTCATGCATGCACAGACCTAGGCAAAGGTCTTTAGAATCAGAGAGAAATGACCTGCTCCTTCAGTAACCCAAAGAAACTGAGGAAAAGCTTATATTAGACTGAGAAGAAGAACAGACACACTCAAGAGGACAGAAAGGAAGGACTGGGCTCGAAGAGAAAACTGCAGAGAACACCTCCGAGTGTGGAAACAATAACTCATATTTTTTAGTGCCTATAGAATGCCAAGCACTTTTTAAAAATAACTTATTAATATTTTTATTGGAACATGTAATGAATCAATCACCATCCTTTCAAATTTCATGCATTGACATCACTCAGCAGTTGCCGCATTGCAATGCCAAAGGGCCAAGCACTTTCATCTAGTATTTCTAATGGATAAAACAAACTTCCACCAGAATGTGTAATTGCGGTTGTTGAGGAAACTGAGATTCAGAGAGGTTGAATTCTCAGAGACACACAGCTGGTGCATGGCACCACTCCTCTTACTGGAGATTTGGGCAAAGCTTTCAGATGATTCAAGCTCTCCTGAGTGAAGGGAGCCTATCGACTATGAAGATTCTCATTCTGTGTAGTCTGAAATGTTCTCACTTGATGGTAAAATGCTTCCTATTCTTTACATAGCTTGCACTGAGAAGAGAACTAACAAAAAGAAGGAAGGAAGAGAGGAAGAGGAGGAATCCGAGAGAAGAAAGTAAAGAAGAAAGGAAAAGGTAGAAAGAAAAAAATTAAAAGGTAAGAAATAAAGGGAAGAACTAGTGGGGCCAAGAGAATAAAAGGAATCTGAATAAAGATTCTATTTTCTGAAGAGTAATAAAATACCTTTCCCTATATCCTGACCCCAGGTACAGGGGCCTGTTTTCTCCAGATGTAATAACTGCTTCAAAGGAAGCTTCAGACCAGGAGCAAGTAACTTTGCCAAGTCAAGGAACTGCAAAATGGACACTCCACACTACAGAAAGCATTTATTTTGAAGAATTAGATCTATTTTCTTCGTTTGCTTGGTAAATTCAGGCTAGTTTTCGCCATAATATTATTATAACTTTCATACAAGATCTGCTATAAAATTTTATGTAAACTAAGTGTTTAATAATAGGGAGCCACAGAACAATTCTAGGATGTTAAATTCTTTTCAGAGAAGAAAGCTGAGCGTGGCCATTTTCCATGTGTGTTTAATGATCTTCTGTGCTTGCTATTGTAATTATATCACAGTCATTAGTTTACTCACAAAGACTTGCAAATATAATGTATTAATATAGAATATATTACCATTATAATAATTTTTTCTTGAGCCAGAGTACCGCTCTATCACCCAGGCTGGAGTGCAGTCGCACGATCTCAGCTCACAGCATTCTCCGCCTCCCAGGTTCAAAGGATTCTCCTGCCTCAGCTTCCCAAGTAGCTGGGATTATAGGCATGTGCCACCACACCTGGCTATCTTTTTTGCATTTTTCATAGAGGTGAGGTTTCACCATGTTGTCCAGGCTGGTCTCGAACTCCTGACTTCAAGTGATCTGCCCGCCTCAGCCTCCCAGAATGCTGGGATTACAGGCGGAAGCCACTGTGCCTGGCAACAATTATAATAATTTTAACAACTAACTTGAATTAAACCCATTCTTTCTTAGCATAGCCTTCTCCAATCAAAACTGCACCCCTGACACTGTCCCCTATACCTATTACTTTTTTAATAGACTCATTGCCACTCTAAAATTTTACCTTACATATTATTGTTGGTCTCCTTTCAGAGAATATAAACTGTCTGGGGCCAGAGTTGCTCTGTTTTGTTCCCTGCTGTATCTCCAGGACCTGGCTCAGGGCCTACATGAAATAGGTGCTAGTAACTAGTCATCAAATGAATTCATGAACAAATGATGAGTGAATACGTGAGCAAATGAATGCCATGTTCCAAGAACTACACTTTTACTTACCTATGTTTTTTAGCTTGATTGTCACATCATTCTAAGGTGGGAAGTCATCTTTAGAATGACTGAGTTACTTGCCCAAAGTCTCACAGGTATTAAATATCAGGGCATGACCCAGGCCTTCTGATTCCAAAGCCCTTCAACAACTATGCTATGAAATAATAGTTCTTGTGTGTTTGTGTGTCTGTGTGTGTGTGCGCACACATGCGTGCATGTGCACACTTAATCCCTGCAGTTAGATTGCCCTAAACTCCCTGATTAAATTAAAAAACACTCAGTTATATGCAACCAAAAGGTGATGACAAGACAAAATGGAATAGTTAAAAGATAAAAATAAATGTTTAGTTTTCTTTAGTTACTGCTAAAAAGAGAATTGCTTGTGGGAGTGGGAGAAAAAAACAAAACAGTGAAATTCTCCTTTTTCACATTTTTTCATACCATAATGCACACATAATTCAATTTACCATTTTCCCTTAAATAAACTAAATATGTAAAAATACTCTTTTTCCAATGTGCAACATAGCATATCTTGTCATTGTATAGTATCAGTATTAGTTCATCATGCTCTTCAGGGTAAGAGAAGCCTTGATTTTTTATTTTTTTTATTTATTTATTTTTTTTGAGACTGAATCTCGCTCTGTCGCCCAGGCTGGAGTGCAGTGGTGCAGTCTCGGCTCACTGCAACATCCGCCTCCTGGGTTCAAGTGATCCTCCTGCCTCAGCCTCCCAAGTAGCTGGGACTACAGGCATGTGCCACCACGCCCAGCTAATTTTTTGTATTTTTAGTAGAGACGGGGTTTCACCATGTTAGCTGGGATGGTCTCGATCTCCTGACCTCGTGATCCGCCTGCCTCAACCTCCCGAAGTGCTGGGATTACAGGCGTGAGCCACCGTGCCCGGCCTTGATTTTCATTTCTTACCTAGACCATCTGTTTCCAATTCTCTACTCTTGACTCCATTCAAAGTAGGGATGCACCATAAATATGTCCACTTTGTGGTCTGAGAAGGTGTCAGGTGTTCCTGAGCAATACGCTGGTGGTCTCAGAATAGAGAAATTGAACCAGTGAGGGGTAAAACACAGTATGTTTGAGTATAGTGGTGATGTCAATAGGATAGTTATTTAAATTTTACTTTTCTTTTTCCAGTCTCTTAAGTTAAATTTAAACAATTAATGTATGAATTCTGCCTGAAATTAGGGGAAACATTATGGCCTCATTCAGAGCCAGGAGAACTGGATTCACATTCCAATTCTGCCACTTGTTTGCTCTGTGACTTGGACAAATGGGAATTTATTTCCTCAGCTGGGAAGTGAAATAATCATGCCTGCCCTGGCTGCTTCTGTGAGTGGAAGATCATAATTGGAGTGTATGAAAGACTTTGTAAACTGTTAAGTGCTCTATAAACGTTAGCATTTTACTCAATAAATTTTTATCACACACTCGATGGAATAAGGAAAGAGAATTGAAATAATACAGTTTTTGTTCATTGCCTTAGATTATAATTCAGATATAATAGAGTTCATTACATTTCATATTTGTGGCTATTTCAGTAAATTTATTTGTCAAAGTCTATATTAAATAAAATAAATCTATTATATTTTATCTATGGGAAAGTCATTTGATTTGCATAAAAATTTTCTAAGATGTATTTTTATTCATTTCTTATACTTTTGTTGTGTGGATAATATATTCAAATGATTCAAATACTTAAAATTTAAAAAGGTATGCAACAGAAAGTATACTTCCCGTCTTTGCCCCACAGTAGCCTAGTTCCTATGCCCTCTCCAGCAGATAATCTGTATTCGAATGTCTTAAATATAATTTTTGTCTGGTTTTATGTACACATGTAAGGTTAAGATCTGTTTTGCAGTAACATGGGTTTCTTTAGGCTTAGGGTATTGGGAGGGGAGGCAGGAGCTAACTCTTCTAGGCAACAACAAGTTCACACACTGGTTCAGTGGTAGAGCCAGATTTGAACTAAATCTGTTTGTTTCCAAAGCTGGTATCTGGTCCATTGTGTCAGACTGAAGAGGTATGGAGTTAGAGGTCAGAGAAAAATTAAGTGAGGGGAGGACATGAGTGATAAGGGGAGCAGGAAGAAGGCAGGCATTGCATATTTGGCTCTAGCCAGAGAAAGGGTCCCAGTCCAGGAACATCAGGAGGTGAGCCACAAATGATGTGTGCTCAACTGCAGACAGGTGCCCAGCCTCACCTCAAACTGGGGAACTACATGCCTTGCAATCTAGGAGCTCAGAGGCTTTTCCGAGTAAGTCACTATGAGTCGTGATTAAGATCCAAGGTAGCAGGGTAGACTGAGCCCATAGGGCCACATTCATTCATCTGAGAGGCAGGAGAGCAGGTACAGCTTCAGTTTTTCTTCCAAGTGAAACCCAGAAGTGCATCTGACTTTTTTCTTCCGCATGGACCAAGCCTGGAGAAAGATCAGTAAGTAACCTTCAAAGGTGAAGCTTCCTCTTCTAACGTTGCATTTTTAAAGGGCTACCAAGGGATGAATACCCTGACAAGTGCAAAAATGGCCTTCAGACATCCATTGCCATCACTTTGCAATGGGCATTTGAAACACTTGGCCTAGAGAGTAACCTCTTAGGTCAGCCTTCAACTAATTAGCTTATTTTCAGGGACTTTGAAATTCTGAGATGATGTAAGATATTCCATCAGGAAATTTTTGGAACTTTGAGAGATTTGTTTATATATGGTTGGCCTGACATTTTTTCTTGAACACTGTATTCTTAAACGCAGCACACACACACACAAACACACACACACACACACACCCGTATCTGTTACCACACAGTGACAGAATTATGGGATTTGTTGGTATCTTACATGTTTGTTTCTTCTCAACTGCCTTCAGCTACTCAAAAATAACCTAAGAATTCTAGTTTGAACTTCAAAGATGTTTCTAAACTTGTGTTTTTGCTGCATTATGTTATCCTAAAAATACTTCCAACTTTTCTTGATTTTTTTCCCCTGTGTAATTGTTTTCATGTGTTTCTATTTTCTTACATCTGAAATGTAACACTTTGAAAACCACATGTGGTTGCTGTGTTCCAGAAGGGCCACTCAGTAGGAAGCACCCTGGAGTCATGGAGTCATGGGACTTTGTGATTTCTCCTCCTTTATTTCACTGATTTTAAGCTGAACTTTATAGTGTGCCTTCATCAAAAAAACTAGATAAGGAGAAAGATGCTGGGGATGTTCAACATGTTTGTATCTGTCAAAGCTATATTAGGATCTAAACAATTAGTCGTATGAGTCAGGCATATGCAAAAGATGAAAAAAGTAGCGTTATACAGTGAGAATTTCATAGCTTCCGATATCTCAGCAAAACATAAAGCTTGAACAGAATCTCAGATGTGATTCTTCCATGTCACTAAATTGTTGATCAAATATTCAATTCAGCCTGGCACAGTGGCTCATGCCTGTAATCCCAGCACTTTGGGAGGTGGAGGCAAGTGGATTGCTTGAGCCCAGGAGTTTGAGAACAGCCTGGACAACATGGTGAAACCCCATCTCTACTAAAAACACAAAAATTAGCTGTAGCATGAGAATTGCTTGAACCCAAGATGCAGAGGTTGCAGTGAACCCAGATCGTGCCACTGCACTCCCACTCCAGCTGGGCGGCAAAGTAAAACTCGGTCAAAAAAAAAAAAAATTTAATTCATGAGCAAAGTGATGTAGATTCAACAATAGTCATTACAGCACCATTTTTATAGCAAGAGATCAGAAAAACTTAACCATCTTGAGGTGATTGTTTGCGAACTATGGCACATCAATAAAATGAAGCTGTTTAGATAGAATAAAAAAAAAAAACAGGCTGGGTGCAGTGGCTCATGCCTGTAATCTCAGCACTTTGGGAGGCTGAGATGGGAGGATCCCTTGAGGCCAGGAGTTTTGAGACTAGCCTGAGCAACGTAGCAGGACCCTGTCTCCACAAAAAAACAATTGTTTTAGTTAGTGGGTATAGTGACACATGCCTGTAGTCCTAGCTACTTGGGAGGCTGAGTCAAGGGGATCGCTTGAACCTAGGAGATGAGCTATGATCACACCATTGCACTCCAGCCTGGGTGACAGAGTGAGACCCTGTCGCTAAAAGTAAATAAATAAAAATAAAATAAAATAAACACAACAATATCCAAGATATATTGTTAGAGAAAATCCAAGGTGCAGAAAAGTGGGGTGTGTGTGTCTTTGTGTACACACATATATACAGGCATACCTTGTTTCATTGCACTTTTCAGACACTGTGTTTTTTACTAATTTAAGGTTTGTGGTAACCCTGCATTGAGCAAGTCTACCAGAGCCATTTTTCCAACAGCATGTTCTCATTTTATTTCTCTGTGTCACATTTTGATTATTCTCTCAATCTTTTAAACATTTTTCATTATTATTATATATGTTACTGCGATCTGTGATCAGTGATCTTTGCTGTTATAGTGTAATTGTTTTGGGGTGCCAAAAACCACACCCATAGAAGACAGCTAACTTAATCGATACATGTTTTGTGTTCTGACTGCTCCACTGATCAGTTGTTCCCCATTTTTCTCCCTCTTCTCAAGACTTCCCATTCCCTGAGATGCAACACTATTGAAAGTATGCCAATTAATAACCCTATAGTGGCCCCTAAGTATTCAAGTGAAAGGAAGAGTTCTATGTGTCTCATTTTAAATCAAAAGCTAGAAATGATTAAGCTTATTGAGGAAGACATGTCCAAAGCTAAGATAGGCCAAAGCTAGGCCTCTTCTGCCAAATAGCAAAGTTGTGAATTCAAGGGGCAAGCTCTTGAAGGAAATCACAAGTGTTACTCAAATGAACACAAGAATGAAAAGAAAGGCTGGGCACAGTGGCTCACACCAGTAATCCCAGCATTTTGGGTGGCTGAGGTGGGAGAACACTTGAGGTCAGGAGTTCCAGACCAGCCTAGACAACACAGTGAAACTCCGTATTTTTAGTAGAGATGGTGAAACCCTGTCTCTACTGAAAATACAAAAATTAGCCAGGCATGGTGGTGCACACCTGTAGTCCCAGCTACTCGGGAGGCTGTGGCAGGAGAATCACTTGAACCTGGGAGGCAGAGGTTGCAGTGAGCCAACATTGTGCCACTGCACTCCAGCCTGAGCCACAGAGCAAGACTCCGTCAAAAAAAAAAGAAAGAAAGCAAAACAGCCTTATTGCTGATATGGAGAAAGATTTAGTGGTCTGGATAGAAGTTCAAACTAGACACAACACTCCCATAAGCCAAAGCCTAATCCAGAGGAAGATTCCAACTCTCTTTAATGCTATAAAGGTTAAAAAAGGTGAGGAAGCTGCAGAAGAAAAATTTGAAGCTAGCAGAGGTTGATTTGTGAAGTGTAAGGAAAGAGGCCATCTCCATAACATAAAAGTAGAAGGTGAAACAGCAAGTGCTGATATAGAAGCTTCAGCAAGTTACCCAAGGGTCACTGATGAAGGTGACGACATTAAACAATACATTTCCTTCTTTTTTTCTCAATCAATTTTCTCAGGTAGAACACAACAGATTTTCAATGAAGACAAAACAACCTTATACTGTATTGTAAGAAGATGCCATCTAGGACTTAATAACTAGAGAGGGGAAGTCAATACCTGGCTTCAAAGATTCAAAGGGCAGGCTGACTTTCCTATTGGGGCCAAATGCAGCTGGTCACTTTAAGTTGAAGCCAGTGCTCACTTATCATTCCAAAAATTCTAAGGTCTTCAAAAAGTATGCTAAATCTACTCTGCTTTTGCTCTGTAAGTGAACAACAAAGCCTAGATGACAGCACATCAGTTTACAGCATTGTCTGCTGAATGTTTTAAGTCCACTCTTGAGATCTACTGCTCAGAAGAAAAAAAAAATTCCTTTCAAAAGATTACTGTTCATTGACAATGCACCTAGTCACCCAAGAGCTTTGATGGAGATGTACAAGGGGATGAATGTTGTTTTCATTCCTGCTAAGACAACATTAATTCTGAAACCCATAGATTGAGGAGTAATTTTGACTTTCAAATTTTATTATTTAAGAATTCATTTCATAAGTCTATAGCTGTCATAGATAGTGATTCTTCTGATGAACAAATTAAACTGAAAACTTCTGGAAATGATTCACCATTCTAGAGGCCATTAGATTCAGATTAAAATATTGACATTAACTGAAGTTTGAAAGAAGTTGATTTCAATCCTTGTGGATGTTGTTGAGGGGTTCAAGACTTCAGTGGAGGAAGTAACTACAGATTGAGTTGGAAATAGCTGGATAATTAAAATTAGAAGTGGAGATGAAGAGGTGAAGATGTAACTGAATTGCTGCAATCTTGTGATCAAACTTAAATGGAGGAGAAATTGTTTCTTATGGATGAGCAAATAACATTATTTATTGAGATGGAATCTACTCCTGAAGATGCTATGAACATTGTTGAAATGATAACCAAGGATTTAGAATACTACATAAATTTAGTGATTAAGCAGCAGCAAAGTTTGAGAGGACTGACTTCAATTCTGAAAAAAATCTATTGTGGGCAAATGCTATCAAACAACATTGCATGCTACAGAGAAATCTTTTGTGGAAGGAAGAGTCAATTGATGAGGCAAAGCTCACTTCCTTGTTTTAAGAAATGCCACAGCCACTCCAACTTTTAGCAACTGCTACCCTGATCAGCAGCCAGCAACATCAAGACAAGACTGTCCACTAGAAAAAGATTACAACTTGCCAAAGGCTCAGATAATTATTAGCATTTTTTAGCAATAAAGCAAACTTGAGGAGAAAGCAGTCATAACTGGGGGAACTACTGGAGGTGTTCAAATAGGAAAGAGGTGAGTTCAGAGTTTTGAGAACATTGTTCTGACTGCAGAGTGCAGGATGAATTGGTGGAGGAGCATGAGATCCTAGTTAGGAGGCTGTAGCAGTGGCCAACAGAGAGGGAGGAGGGCCTGAACCGAGGATGTCACCCTAAGAAGGAAAGGTAGTGGAACGAATGTGGAGGAGGCAGCACCAGTGGAACTTGGTGATTAGCAGGAGTCAAGGTCCTGAGTGGAGGAAAAATCAAGGGTCACAAGGAGATTTTGAGCCTGGGTTACTGGGACTATTGTGACATTATTAATAAAAGTGTGTCATATTCTTTATCACCTCCAGGCCTTTACACATCCTTTTCTGTCTTGTAAGTTTGCTCCCCCAGCCCCCAATATTTTCCTCCCACTCCCTCTGGCTATTTACCATTTACTCTCAAGTGGACATCACTTCCTCTGGGAAGAGTTCCCCAATTCCTATGTATAGTTTTGGTGCCTTCCTTTGTGTTTTCACTGTAATGCATATTTATCATAACATATCTTACAGGCTACATAATATGATTAACTGTTTTTTGAAATCTTAGCTTGGATTTCCCCATAGTAAAGCCTGAAAGAAAGACTTACATGTGGTCAATGTTAAACAAAAATTGTGGGAAGCCACTGTTTTCTACTGAGTTCCTCCATGAGGCCCCAGTGGTACAGAACAAACCAAATGCCACACAATTGAACGGAAAGTTTAAGGAAACAGACAGATTCCCAAACAGATCAGTTTTTCCTGAAAACAGGAGAGTCCAGTCTTGCTGAGTCAGTGTAATTGGGAAGTTCCCTATGCTTTAACCTTCACCAAAAAAAAAAGTAGCCTGAAGTAACCTGATGTTAACCAATCAGCTTTTTTTCCCCCTATTATTCTGTTTCCTTGTTTCTGCCTAACCTAGTATTTTGTCATTGTCCAGTGGGAACTCTCATCCTATTTTTTAGAGTGGAAGCTGACTGGATTCATGAATCACAAATGAAAGCCCATATGATTTATAACAAAATTTGTTGTAATTTTGTCATTTGACAGTACTTTTTTTGGTAATGTGATTGCAGGGAGTAGGAATGAGGAATGAGAAAATGCAAAAGGGAATAAACAGGAAGCCAGGACAAAGATGCTTTAGCAGGTAGCCACCATTGTGGAGGCTCAATTCTAGCGGAACCTTCTGAGAAGACTTACGAAATAAGAAGAAGACAAGTGAAGAATTTATCCATCAGCTTCCATCCTCCATGGGTCAACAACTGTCCCACAGGGCATTCTGTCATTCACACTTCCAGGTTGCCCTAGCACTGTGCTGGCCATTCCCCCACAGTCATCCCAGGTAGTGGCACTGGGTTTTCCTGCTCTTGCCTGAAGTCAGTCCAAGCCTTTGTGGAAATGGATGTTATAAACAGTGCTAGAACAAGAGGCAAGGCCAAGAATATTGAGAATTGTGTCTAAGAGGTATCTGAACTCAGAATTGAGGAAGAACATGAGGGAATAGAGGAAAGGATAGTCTTGATGAGAAAAGAATATGTGAGCACAGCATGAGCATCTTGGCAGATAATACAAAGCTGGGAAAAGATGACCTGGGGAGGAAGGGCTTGGGATCCCTCCATACTTCTGTCATCTCCGGCAGCTTTAATCATACCTGCCATCTATCATCTAGGACCATCTGCCTCCACTTTCATTTCAGGGTATTATACATTTTTGCATTTTGGCAGTCTGTGAGTCATGCCTATGTTCTATGAAGAGAATTCAGGGATGGAGATAAGATTTGGCAATTATAGAAATAGAGATAATGTTAGAAGCCTTAGGAAAGGGTGAAATTGTCAGGAAAGACAACGTAAAATGAAAACAGAGTTCAACATAAAACTTTTGGTCAGAGGAAGGCAAGAAGACACGGAATATAACAGATGGAATTAACTCAGCTGTTAGGAAAAAAAACCTACAGCACAGAGGCAGAGACTCATTGGAAAGGCCAGAGTGGGTGACAGGAAATCAGTACAAACTATTCTTTCAAGATGTTTGGTGATAGGAAGGAGGGGGCAGATGCTTGAGGGGGCAGTGTGGTTATAGGAATGCTATCTTGGTGTTTAAGAAGATACTTTTTATCATATTTAGAGTTCTAAGAGGATGAGTGGACAGGGGAAAAATGAAGGTGCCAGAAAGAAGATTAATAAGTAAAGCCAGATCTTGGAGAATTTGTGAGACACCAAGGAAACAGGTCTAACCTTAAAAAGGATGATGTAATAAGACTGAAATACACTTCATCTTTTAAATAGAAAGAAAGGAAGAATAAAAGAATGAGGACATTCAGAAATTTGGAGGTGTGGAGAGGAACTGAAGGATCATTTTATCAGGGAAGTCGAAGGCCGAGTCTTTCCCTGTAGGGGTGTGTGCATCTGTGCTCATGCATATGCACTGGGGGAAAGGACAAGGCAAAGTGACAGGTAACTGTGAACAAGCAGATGTTTGGAGTTGGAGATCTTGACTCTGGAGTCATTGAGAGTCATGATATGTATGGTGGCCAAGGTGGAGAGGACAATCTGTTACTGGCGAAGTTGAGGAATGTGGGGGATATTTCTATTTTAAGGTAACTGAAGATAAAAAAAAAAAAACTGTGATCAATAAAAGGACAAAGAGTGGAGTGTCAGGACTATGGAGGACAGGGGATGGAGAGCCAGCTATAGACACAGGCAGCCTACACTTCAAATAAGAAAATGAGGCTTCTCCACTCCCTTGTTAGGGAGAGACATTCTAGCAAAAGCAGGGGCCATTATACACCTGAACATAGGAGAAGGAACACCCATTTGTTGTCCCCTGCTTGAGGAAGGAATTAATCTTGAAGTCTGGGCAACAGAAGGACAATATGGACGAGCAAAGAGTGCCCATCCTGTTCAAGTTAAACTAAAGGATTCCTCCTCCTTTCCCTACTAAAGGCAGTACCCCCTCAGACCGGAGGCCCACCAAGGACTCCAAAAGATTAAGGACCTAAAAGCCCAAGGCCTAGTAAAGCCATGCAGTAGCCCCTGCAGTACTCCAACTTTAGGAGTACAGAAACCCAACGGACAGTGGAGGTTAGTGCAAGATCTCAGGATTATCAATGAGGCTGTTGTTTCCTCTATACCCAGCTGTACCTAACTCTTATACTCTGCTTTCCCAAATAGTACAGGAAACAGAGTGGTTTACAGTCCTGGACCTTAAGGATGCCTTTTTCTGCATCCCTGTACATCCTGACTCTCGATTCTTATTTGCCTTTGAAGATCCTTCAAACCAAACATCTCAACTCACCTGGAATGTTTCACCCCAAGGGTTCAGGGATAGCCCCAATCTATTTGGCCAGGCATTAGCCCAAGACTTGAGCCAGTTCTCATACCTGGACACTCTTATCCTTCGGTACGTGGATGATTTACTTTTAGCTGCCCGTTCAGAAACTTTGTGCCATCAAGCCACCCAAATGCTCTTAAATTTCCTCGCCACCTGTGGCTACAAGGTTTCCAAACCAAAGGCTCAGCTCTGCTCACAGCAGGTTAAATACTTAGGGCTAAAATTATCCAAAGGCACCAAGGCCCTCAGTGAGGAATGTATTCAGCCTATACTGGCTTATCCTCATCCCAAAACCCTAAAGCAACTAAGAGGGTTCCTTGGCATAACAGGTTTCTGCCGAATATGGATTCCCAGGTACCGCGAAATGGCCGGACCATTATATACACTAATTAAGGAAACTCAGAAAGCCAATACCCATTTAGTAAGATGGACACCTGAAGCAGAAGCAGCTTTCCAGGCCCTAAAAAAGGCCCTAACCCAAGTCCCAGTGTTAAGCTTGCCAATGGGGCAAGACTTTTCTTTGTATGTCACAGAAAAAAATAGGAATAGCTCTAGGAGTCCTTACACAGGTCTGAGGGACCAGCTTGCAACCTGTGGCATACCTGAGTAAGGAAATTGATGTGGTGGCAAAGGGTTGGCAACATTATTTACAGGTAGTGGCAGCAGTAGCAGTCTTAGTATCTGAAGCCGTTAAAATGATACAGGGAAGAGATCTTATTGTGTGGACATCTCATGATGTAAACGGCGTATTCACTGCTAAAGGAGACTTGTGGCTGTCAGACAACCATTTACTTAAATATCAGGCTCTATTACTTGAACGGCCAGTGCTGCGACTGCGCACTTGTGCAAATCTTAACCCAGCCACATTTCTTCCAGACAATGAAGAAAAGATAGAACATAACTGTCAAGTAATTGCTCAAACCTACACTGCTCGACCTTCTAGAAGTTCCCTTGACTGATCGTGACCTCAACTTGTATACTGATGGAAGTTCCTTTGTAGAAAAAGGACTTCAAAAAGCAGGGTATGCAGTGGTCAGTGATAATGGAATACTTGAAAGTAATCCCCTCATTCCAGGAACTAGTGCTCAGCTGGCAGAAATAATAGCCCTCACTTGGGCACTAGAATTAGGAGAAGGAAAAAGGGTAAATATATATACAGACTCTAGGTATGCTTACTTAGTCCTCCATGCCCACGCAGCAACATGGAGAGAAAGGGAATTCCTAACTTCCGAGGGAACACCTATCAAACATCGGGAAGCCTTTAGGAGATTATTATTGGCTGTACAGAAACCTAAAGAGGTGGCAGCCTTACACTGCCGGGGTCATCAGAAAGGAAAGGAAAGGGAAATAGAAAGGAGCCACCAAGCAGATATTGAAGCCAAAAGAGCTGCAAGGCAGGACCCTCCATTAGAAATGCTTATAGAAGGACCCCTAGTATGGGGTAATCCCCTCTGGGAAACCAAGCCCCAGTACTCAGCAGGAGAAATAGAATAGGGAACCTCACGAGGACATACCTTCCTCCCCTCAGGATGGCTAGCCACCGAAGAAGGAAAAATACTTTTGCCTGCAGCTAACCAATAGAAATTACTTAAAACCCTTCACCAAACCTTCCACTTAGGCAATGATAGCACCCATCAGACAGCCAAATTATTATTTACTGGACCAGGCCTTTTGAAAACTATCAAGCAGATAGGGCCTGTGAAGTATGCCAAAGAAATAATCCCCTGCACTGCAGGCCATACATTTCAATCCCTGTATCTTTAACCTCCTTGTTAAGTTTGTCTCTTCTAGAATTAAAGCTGTAAAACTACATTCTTCAAATGGAGCCCCAGATGCAGTCCATGACTAAGATCTACCGCAGACCACTGGACCGGCCTGCTAGCCCATGCTCCAATGTTAATGACATCAAAGGCACCCCTCCCTAGGAAATCTCAACTGCACAACCCCTACTATGCCCCAATTCAGCAGGAAGCAGTTAGAGCAGTTGTCGGCCAACCTCCCCAACAGCACTTGGGTTTTCCTGTTGAGAGGGGGCACTGAGAGACAGGACTAGCTGGATTTCCTAGGCCGACTAAGAATCCCTAAGCCTAGCTGGGAAGGTGACTGCTTCCACCTTTAAACATGGGGCTTGCAACTTAGCTCACATCTGGCCAATCAGGTAGTAAAGAGAGCTCACTAAAATGCTAATTAGACAAAAACAGGAGGTAAAGAAATAGCCAATAATCTATTGCCTGAGAGCACAGCGGGAGGGACAATGATCAGGATATAAACCCAGGCACTCAAGCCGGCAACGGCTACCCTCTTTGGGTCCCCTCCCTTTGTATGGGAGATCTGTCTTCACTCTATTAAATCTTGCAACTGCAAAAAAAAAAAAAAAAAAGAAATTAAAAAAAGATAATGAGGCTTCTGAGTGATGGTGGAGAACAGTGGCTGGAAGAATAGAACATCTACATGTATCCGTGATTTCTTCTGCATTCTCTATACCTCCCTGGAGCCCTTCTGATATGAATTAATCTCTCTCTCTTTCTCTCTCTCTCTCTCTCTCCCTCTCTCTCTCCCTCACTCTCTCTCCCTCACTCTCTCTCCTCTCTCTGTCAATGTTTTTTTGTTCCAAGAATTTAAGTTACTATTCCCTCATCTTTTAGAAATGTAAAGTGGTACCTGTTGAGGCCTGTTCTGCATCCTAGAAGGAAGCAAGCAGCACACTGGTTCCCACTGTCAGGACAGCAGGTCATTTAGGCCATGCTCCCCATCTGACGTTTGTACCTGGAGTAGTTGTTGTGTCTTCATGTGACAGGCAGGGCCAAACCAGGCCACTATCTTTGCTGAGAGCTTCTTCTTGGCAGACTACAGTATAAACACTTGGGGAAAAGGCAGTTGTAAAAGAGGACAGGAAAGGAGGGGAAGGTGTGTGGAGCAGTCACAGTTCTGAGTTGGAATCCTCCAGGGAGGATCACCCTTAAATCATAGTGCATCAGCCTACAAGTGTGAGACCTAATGCAGCCAAGGTGGGGGGTACACAGAAAAAACAGGGATGGAAGGAGGTGGAAACGGTGCCCAGCATGATGCAGGAGGGCTGGGGTCCTTGAAGGCAGCCAGCCAGCTTGCTTTGCTCACCTGTTTTTCTGCATGGACCTTTGGATTATTTTAACACCAGATAATACAACACATCCTCTTTTCCTGCTCCCTGAGCTTCCAGGGAAGCTCAATAGTTCAAATAGAGATTGGGAGCCTTGGCTCTGGAAGCCAAAGCAGTCATTTCTCTGAATGTCATTGTCTCTAGATTCCCTTTTCTACTTGAAGAGAGCTTGGCTTGTGTCTCTAAACTGAAGGGTTCTCTACCTGGATTATAGGCTCTCTTGCCGTGGTTAGAAGCCCCAAATTACAGAGGGGCTCATTATTAGTGAAATTGAGGCCCAGAGGGAGGCCAGGAGGACACTTACCAGGATGAGCTCTGTGATCATGGGAAAAAGGGATTACATTGTCACTTTTACAGAAGAGGAGAGGGAGGCTTGCTGCTTAAATGGCTCGCCCAGAACAAAGCTAGTAGGAGTTGCAGCCAGAATTTAAAACCAGGGCTGAGTTCAAGACAACACACTTCCTGCCCCACTAGCTGTTTCCTAAGGTGCTATGACCCACCAAACCAAGAGGAGGGTCATGGCAGGGCCATGACTGGAGCTCTCTTCCTCAAACTCTACCTGCAGGTGCCTTTCCCCTGCACGGCTCTGCCGACCTCATAGCCTTTCTGAGGCATGGGGTTCAGAATGAGGGAATGCTGATGGTAGAGAAAGAAAAGGGTATTTTTAATACATGTCAGTTCCATCTCTCTATTTTTTTTTTTTTTTTTTTTTTTGAGACAGGGTCACACTCTGTCACTTAGACTGGAGTGCAGTGGTACAATCATGGCTCACTGAAGCCTCGACCTCCCTGGGCTCAGGAGATCCTCCCACCTCAACGTCCCTAGTAGCTGGGACTACAGGCATGTCTACCTACAAGTGTGTGCCACCACATCTGGCTAATTTTTCTTTTTTTTTTTTTTTCTTGTACAGATGAAGTTTTGCATGTGCCCAGGCTGGTCTTGAACTCCTGGGCTCAAGCAGTCTGCCCACCTTGGCCTCCCAAATAAAATGTTGTGATTACTGGCGTCAGCCACCACACCCAGCCTGTCAGTTCAACCTTGATATAGGGAGCCCACTGCAGTTCAAATTTTCCATCCAGAGAAGGCTGACGCATTCTGAAGCTTGCCTAAGAGGATTTGCTTGAAGGAGGTCGACGGTCCATGATAAAATACAGATTTCTAGAAAGTAATGAATACAAGAAACAATAGAAACTTTTGCTAATTTTCAGGAGATATTGAATCATTTGAGTGAATTTGTATGTAAGCAATCAATAACGTCAAATAGACAGTTTTTAAGAAATAATTTATCATTTGTTTTGTGAATGCTGCCAACAGATTTCTAGATCTTGAAAGACCTTGGAGTAAGTCTAGTCAGCTACCTCATATTACTCATGAGAAAACTCAGATATGGGGTAACTGATTTGGCCAAGGAGGCTAAGCTAATTAGAAGCTAAGCCATGGATGAAAACAGAGGTCCTTTGACTTTTCCTTATAAAATTAGTGTCCTGATTGTAAGTTTGGTCCTATTTATGAATATCTTTTATTTAAATTATAAATATATATTCTACTTTGTTAAATTAAATGTGTATATTACTTAATACAAAATAAAATATAACTAAAATGTGAATGGATTCTGAAATAAGACATTCTCATTTAATAGTAATAAAGTCCTGCAATACTTCATGGAGAAACTTACACCTTATGACTATTAAAGACAGAATATAATTTGTATTTTCAACTTTCAGAATCTTAAGAATTGTATCCTCCACCTGAAAAGTTGTCTTAGAATGGCAGTGTTATGGCTTGGACTGTACCCCCCAGAATTCCCTCTCTAGCATGTTTCTGGATAGGGTGGACCACAAGGATATTCTCTCTTCAGAGTTGGAGGATGGATGGGAGCAGTGGCCATTTTGTGGACTATCCACACCTTATTCCAATTGTTTTGCCAAATGCTAATCTAGGTGCTGCTGAGCAGAGATTATATAGACATAATTAAAGTCCCAAGTCAGTTTATTCTGAGTTAATAAAAAAGGGGCATCATACTGGTTGGGCCTGATTTAGTCAAGCCAAAACCCTTTTAAGGAGCAACTAGACTCTTCCTAAAGCTCAGAGACTCCAAGCTTCAGCTCAAGCTCACGGGATTCCAGCTAGCTTATGACCTTCCCTTCCCAGCTGCCTGCTCTATGGACTTTGGGCTTGCTTAGCCAGCCCTCATGCATGTTTAAGTCAAATCCCTTCCTATAAACATATATATCTTATTGATTCTGCCTCTCTGGCTGAACCCTGACTGATACCGGCAGTTTCTGTAGTTTATGTCTTAACCAGAATACTCTCTATCTTTTTCCCATTTAGGGTTCTGCTCATTCAAATGCTTTCCTGCCTTCATCTTGGCAATTTCTGCAGCAAATTAACCCCTAACTGTTTCAGAACCCTCAGTATTCTGGCTGTACGACAGATGCCATGGCACTAAGTCTAAGTGTCATGGGAATTTAGCCCATGTTGTTTAACTGTCCTCGTCTTGGCATCTTCATAACTAACATTTTCTAGTAAATGGGACTTCTGGTCCTTCTTTAAATAACTCCTTTCTAGGTGACGGTCTCACGTGTAGGGTCTCCTCGCCTTCAGTCTGTCGTCCTTACTGCTGCCAGTTGGATTTTTCTAACATGTACATTTGACCATGCCATTCATTCTCTGGATTGAAAAAGCATCAATTGCCTTCATCTTAGCAATTTCTGCAGCAATTCCTCCATTAGTTGTTGAGTAAAATCTAAACCTCCTGGTGTGGTCTATTCCGTCTGTTCTAACTGGCCTGCTTTCCCAGTTTCTTCTACTTTTGTGGATGTGCCTCAGTGCCCACATGGTGCACTCTTTGCAGGTCTCCTACCGTGCCTCCCCAAGGCCACTGGAAGAACCCAAACTGCCATTGTTAAGGCAAAGACCAAAATAAATATCCTTCTGAAAACTCTTTTACACCATCCCAATAAAACTTAAATATAATCTTCAGGCATCTGCAAAGTGTTTTATGCACCATAACTCTCTGCGAACTTTTAGCTTTCAAAAAGCTGTTGCATGCCGTGTTCTACACACAGCAATCCCTCTTTTTCCTGCAGCAATCCCTCTTTCTTCTATTTGCTTCATTGTTAAAAGTGGCATTATGCTCTTCACATTTTCCTGACTTTTTACCTTGGGTTTCCCCTCAACCAAAAACTTTCTTCTGCCTCATACCTAGCCCTGGAGCTGCGCTCTCACGATACTTCTCTTTCCTACATACAACACTTTGAGCCCTTGGCTTACTACTGACCTGACTCAAGGCCCTTTGGACCTCACTGTGGATTCCTCAACCTTCTCTAGATGCCTTTCTTCCAGATTCCCTTATCAAGACTAAGAAGGAACTTTCTCATATCCCTTTTTTCTTTTCTTTTCTTTTTCCTTTGTTTGTTTGGAGGCAGGGTCTCGCTCTGTCACCCAAGCTGGAGTACAGTGGCATGATCACAGCTCACTGCGGCCTTGACTTCCCAGGTTCAAGCCATCCTCCCACCTCAGCCTCCCCAGTACCTGGGGCTACAGGTGTATACCACCACACCCTGCTCATTTTTAATCTTTTTGTAGAGATGCAGTCTAACTATATTGCCCAGGCTGGTGTCAAACTCTTGGCCTCAAGAATCCTCCTGCCTTGGCTACCCAAAGTTCGGGGGTTACAGTCATGGGTCAGTGCACCTAGCCCCTCATATATTTTTTAATGACATAATTCACCACTCTGAAATGTATATCCCCACTCAGAAACTTATCAACGGCTACCACTCAATCATTCAACAAATCCGAGTTACCAATTTTCTACTACTTTAAATTAAAGTTTCTAATTACGCTTAGTTACATAAAGCTAGTTACCAATGGCTATTTCCACAGCATCCCTTTGCCCACCCACATAAGTTGGATTTCTCTGTTCTAGCCAGTAAATTCCTCTTATCCCTCCACATCACTTGACATTATTCTGGTGATTCCAAGCCTTTTACTCCCCTCCAAACTTTTCCCTGGCCTCTCCTTTCCACCAGCCTACCCTTTTCCTTCTTCAAACAATTCTCATAAATCATCTATCCTATAAAGCTTTCCCAGGGCACAGCCGTTTCAGCAATCTCCTGAGTCCTTGTATAAATATGAACCATGTGCAGGCATCAGAAATTGGCCCTGAAAAATTTTAGAAAATTATATATAACCATGCAAATTTAGTGGGGAAAATGAGATAGAATTTCAGTTCCCAAACACCTTTCATAGAATCAAACATGCAAGCCAGAATGACATTCCAGAACCTTGTTTTTAAGACTCACGTGGCAGTATAACATAAAGCCCACCACTAGATATAGGTCAAATTGGGTGTTTATATCAAATAACAAAACTGTCTGTTTTTATGCACTTTGCATCTCCCTACCTAAGATGAGGAATCTAAATCCTTTAGTCAGTGTTCAACTCCTTTCTGCTTTGGGTCTGAGGTGAGGCCAGCTGTTGAAAGGTTCACTTGCATTGGGGGATCAAGGGAGTGTAACCTGGACAGAGGAAGATGAGAGAGAAATGATGGGTTTTAGATTTACCAGTACATCAGACCAGGTAGTAAGAGGAAAATCTACCAAATTGCTTCCCCCAACTCCTGGGTCTCCAGGCTTTAAACTCTGTGGATCACTTCTCTCTTACAAATACAGAACATTACACAAACCACAAAGGTTAGTGTTAGGTTTTTCCAGAATGTTTATCCCAAGGAAGATCTCCATTCTCTTGCATTGTAGGCCTTCGTTGTTATCCAAAGTTGGCTAGAAGTTATGGAGTCATTGTTACCTCTCCACACAGCTGTTCTTTATTTTTGTATTACCACCATAGATTCAATCAAAAGAAAACAAGGCAGCTTATTATTTCAAATGTACTTTTTAAACCTGAAAAACCAGGAAATAAGCCTACAGTCATAAAAATACATAAATTGAACCATGGCACCTCAGTCAGGAAAAACATCGGGCCTCCTGAGCCAAGCAAGCTTAGCCTCAATCACTGCTCAGGCACACCCCCACAGAAGGACCTGATAGTATCTACAGACAATTTAAAGCCAAACTGAAATGAGTCACTTACTTAGCTCTTGGAGAGCAGGAGCGAAGAGGAATTATTGGTGGACTGTGGAGAGTTTAAATTACAAGAGAAAACCCTCTTGCAGATATGAATCCCAGTGAGATGGCTGCAGAGGATCTTAGTTTTCAAACAAATTTTCTACTTGAAATAAAAGAGCAGAAAAACATTTTGGTTTCTAATAAAATTGATTGATTTTAATAATAAAACTCTGAGTTTAGACTTTTCTACAATAATATGAGATTCTCGGGGTGACAGACTTCAATTTCCTTAATGCTAACACAAAATTTCCTGGGTCATAGCACCAGGAAGGCAACAACGTGGAGGTGAATGTAATAGTGAGACCTCCCTGTAGATTGCAGTCTCCATCAGTCTTCCCTGGACCTTAGTCCCACTTGTGCCCTTCTCAGCCTTCCTGTCCACTGGCCAGGCCCCAGCATCATGCACCCATTCTCCTCAAGACCTTCAGGCTCCTGTTGCCACCGCTATGCCAGTGTCAATCCCTGAATCCTGCTCTGCTGCCTTGCTGCTGGTATTGCTGTGGTCACACTATTACTCTGGACTTATCATTGCGATTTGTCACTGACACACAGATATCATGTCCCAGGGAATTTCTTTTCTTATAAACTCATTATAAACCCATAAATTTAAATGTAATTGATGTGCTTTAACTTATTGCAGTTATTGTTTCTGATATTCAAATGGGAATCCCTGAAAATTGGCTCTTGACTCTTTGTGACACAACCATGGTAGTCTTCAACAGTATACTTGTTTTCAGGTAGGACCATGTGTTAAAGGTGCATCTTGCACATCTTTCACTAAGACCTGGAGCTCGGTATTTCTCTAAGGAGCCCCGACTCTTAGGGGAGCATTATCTGTGTGTTAGGGATGATCATTGCTAACAGGTTGTTCTTTGTTTCTAGGCCTTTTCAGGGAACAAAGCTAGGAGATTAGAGGTAGGTTAATGAATGGATCTGTAGATAGATAGATAGATAGATAGATAGATAGATAGATAGATAGATAGACAGACAGATAGATAATGTAGATAAAACATCATATTTATAATTGAATGTTTCCAATTCAAAGTCTGATTCAGGACTATAGAGCTTTTATTTGATCCCACTTAAATTTACATCTCTTTTCAACCTAAATTTCTGGTTCTCAACAACACCTACATATTACTCACTTGTTTTATACCGGGAAACATATACAATAGTCTCAGAATAACAATAGGAAAATTTTCCATGACAATGTAATTACTGGAAACATTTGAAGTTTGTGTGTGTGTGTGTGTGTGTGTGTGTTATTGCAGTTCCTTTTGTTCTAAAGGTATATCCCACTTGAGGTCTACAGTCAATTCCCAGGTTTTAATGTCACTTGAAATACTTTCTCCCAAGAGGATGTGCCACCAACTCAATATCTAGTTAGCTTTGACTTTTTTCATTTTGTTTTGAGTTTTAATGATTATGTCTTAATATTTATCAACTATATATTTTGGAGATCTTTTCATACTTGCATGTAGAGATATTTATTCCTCTTTTCTTTACAGCTGTGTACTACTGCATTGTGTGGATGTACCATCGTTGAGGGTTCCCTATTGATGGACATTTGAGTTGTTTCTAATACACAAATCGTGCTCTGATAGGTGGCCTTGTGAATACATCTTTCCATTTCTGTCAGTACATCTTTGGGATAAATTAGAAACTGTAATGCTAAATCAAAAGTAGCCAGTAGAATGTCTTTTTGCTTGAATAATCATAATATTTATCCTATGCTCTAAGAGTGAAATGACGCCACCTCTTCCCCAAGTGCAGGGAATGAAGAGATGAGCCTTTGGCCCCTGATATGTCAACAATTATCTCTCCTAGAAGACCAGCTGAGCTCTCTTACCAGTAGACTTTCTGAAAGAACATCCAAACATGTCCTGATGGAAACAAAGCCAGATCTTGTCTCAGAAGAAAAAAAAAAAAAAAAAAAAGGAGCAAAAATATGCTATGCAGATCACAAAAGTTTTCTTAGGAAACCATGTTCCCCCTGGGCAGCTCCCCAGGAAAGTAACCCTTGGTGTTGATCTTGCGATTGGAGGGGTGTTCATTTTTTAATTATGCTGACAGACATTCAGTGAGAGCTGTACTTCCCGAGGGCTAGTGAGCAGGGAGAGGTTTTCCCTGGTGTGCTCAGGCAGGATGTTCCAGGGATCCGGGGAGGCCCTGACATAACTGCACGTTCACACGGCTGCCCCTCCCTCCTCCTCCCTCTGTCTTCTCCAAAACAAATGACCTCGCTGGGATCCTGTTTGCGCTTTACTGACTTCCTGGACCAAAGCAGTGTGCCTGTGAGCGCAACAGCTGATTGCCTTCGGAGTGGAGTTTCCTAGCTGGTGCCTGTCCTCTCTTGAGCATTTGTTTCCTGAGTGAGCACTCACTGGGGCTGTGGCTCCACGAACTGGATTTCAGGAAACCAGCCAAGGCATTCTCTCTCTCTCTTCATTCCTAGAGAGGCAGAAAGCCTGGGAATGGGTTTGGCAGGAAGATCTCTGTACCTCAATCTCCATTGCTTTCAGCACCACTGGCTTTCTCCCCAGCTCAAGCGCAAAACCTGCCATCATTGCTACCTGGGGTGCCTCAGAGTCACCCAAGTCCCCCAGGCCAGAGGACATGCTCTCAAGCCTTGTTTCAGAAAGAGGGACCCAAAGGCTGTTAGGGAAGAGAACCAGAATCCTCAAACCCAGGGTTTTCTCACCCACTGCCCCTGCTCTGGCTGTGGCCGGCCAGACCTGTCCTCTGATTTTCGCTTTCCTTCCTGCCAGTGCCTTTGTTTATCTGAGGCACCAAGATCCCACTGTGAAGCCTGAAAGGAAGACCGGTGGTTCTCGCTTTTTGCCTCTAGATGCTGTGTCTCCCAATGTCGTCTTCTTTCCTCTCAAAGACAATTGGATGTTGTTACAGATTTTCTTGGAATGAGGTGAGTGGACGTTGTTTTTCCCTAAGAGTGTTCTCCTGTGCTTCAGAGACATATTTAGAAGGGCATAAGAACAAGAGGAATTAGTGTGGGTCCCTGCCACTGGCACCCCTCCAAGCTTGGCTTTACCCCTTCATGCCAACACTATTTCCTCCCAGGCTTTTCACAGCTTTACAGCCCATCTCAAGTCTTTAGCTGCTAAGTGAGCTTTAAAGAAAAGAAAAATCTTCAAAGACTCCACCAAAGGAAAGAACAGGGAACCTCACATTCGGCCTAAGACAGGAGTGAACAGGCAGAAGATTTGACATTCGCATGGCTGTTCTCTATCCCACCCACTTACAACTTTATACTTATCCTCCCGAAGTCTCAATCCAGCTTCAATTTTATCTGAAAAGGGTCATTTGGGATACAAAATCTGTTCCTCCAATGCCACCAAACAACTGCTGGTGCCCTCTATTAACCATCTGAGAAAACCTAAACATCTTTCCAGCACAAGTAGACCAGGAATTCCCAGCCCCCATCCCATATAAAATCCAAATGATGACAGTAACTGAATGACACAGTGTATTCAACAACCCCGCCCTACCTTCCTTCACACTTCCAGGGATGATCACATTGACATCTCACCTCATCCGTGGGCTGCCCACAGCCTGGCTATGTCCAGGACTTCTGGTCTCTCTCTCTGTCTCTAAAAGGCAGGGTCTCGTTATGTTGCCCAGGATAGACGTGAACTCCTGGGCTCAAGCAACCCTCTCCTCTCATCCTCCCAAGGGGTTGTGACTACAGTCTCACACCACCATGCCCAGCTAAGCTCACTGCACATGTCAGTGTCTTATCTCCCGGCCCTTCCCTTCTTCCGTTTGTCCTCCCTTCCCCTGTTCTCACTATTCACCTTTCCTTCAGTTGCCCACCTACTTCCATGTTCGGAGGCCAGTGCTTTTTGGATCTGACATGATGTGTGTGGGTCCCAGTGGTTCATAGAAGGCCAGAGGGTCAGACACTTCTGCTCAGTAAGGGGAAGGATGAGAGGATCCATCTTGATCCTTCCCATCAAGGGCCATGGCAACAATTTGTACAAAGAAACCCAAAATAAAGCAACTCCCAAGAGGAAGGAAAAAAGAAGGTAGCTCCAATTTGCTTCAGTGTGGGAGAATGCGATGAACAAAGACCTACTAGTGGGAAGCTGAGAAACTCTGTGAGGGCTCCTGACTTGGAGCAGGATGGGTGGACTGCAGGGAGAGTGGCCTTGCCCCTGGCCTAGCAGGGCACTATGAGCTGAAGAAAATGACCATGAGGCTTCGGAAGGCTTTGTCTGGCCTAGGTTTCTCAGAATTATAATGGTTTTCATTCCTTAGAAGGGAAGTCTAAAATGGGGAAAAGAAAAGCAAAGAGATGCTGTCTAAATCCTAAGTGTTAGCAAGAGTTTTCTGCTCTGGAAACTGTGACTCAGATGTGGTAGAGATGAGATGGATACATGGCCGTGGTTGCATCCACGAAGAGGTGCAGCCACAGGACCAGGGACAAAAGGCGTCACATGGAAGGCCCAGGGACAGCAGGCCTCACGTGGAGGACCCGGGGACAGCAGGCCTCACATGGAGGACCCGGGGACAGCAGGCCTCACGTGGAGGGCCCGGGGACAGCATGCCTCACGTGGAGGGCCCCAGCCCCTGTCTAGAAGGAGGCAGGTGGGGAATGACAGCTGCATCATGAGAAGCTTCTGTCTTGTTAAAAACAAAGACAGAAAGAAGGACAGGAAGACAATCACGTAGTCATTATATATAAGGTTTTTTCAGTCTTCACCTGTTCCAGTTATACTTTGCAGCATGAAAAGTCATTCCAAAACATAGTAGCTTACACTTTGGGAGGCCAAGGTGAGAGGCTCCCTGGAGCCCAGGAGTTTGAGACCAGCTTGGGCAAGATAGCGAGAACCCCTCTCTACAAAAAAATAAAAAACTAAAAAAATTAGCCAACTGTGGTGGTGCATGCATGTAGTCCTAGCAACCTGGGAGTCTGAGGCCTGAGGATTAATTGAGTCCAGGAGTTTGAGGTTGCAGTGAGCTATGATTGCACCACTGCACTCAAACCTGGGCAACAGAGGGAGAAGAGACCCTGTCTTTTAAAAACAAAATACAACAACAAAACCGCCCCAAAACATAGCAGCTTAAAACAGCTACGGTCATGCTATCGCTCACGGCCTCTGTGGATCAAGGTTTTGGGAAAGGGTTGGCTGTGCATCTCTCTCTTCATGTAGTATCAAAACCTCTCCATGTGGTCTTTACATGGACTAATTTGGGCTTCTCACAACATGGCAGCCTCAGAAAAATCAGACTGCTCACATAGTAGCTGAAGATTTCAAGAACAAATATTCCAGAAAGCATGGTAGAAACTGCATCCCCTGTTTTGACCTTATCTTGGAAGCTGCATAGCATGAATTCTGTTATACTCTACTGGATAAAACGTTCAGAAAAGCCTGCCCAGTTTCAAGGGGAGGAAATACAGCCCCACCTCTCAGTGAGAAGAATGTAAAAAGGTCTGCAGAAATGTTAAACAGCAGTGACTGACCACCTTTTTTTCTCTTGAAACTAAGTTTCTGTCACCCTGATCTTTTCCCATTCTTCTGATTGGTGTGTCTTTAGCTTATCCCTTCCGTTCCTCAGAGCAGGATGTTTTTCCCATTGAAAATGTTAGCATGCGAGGTAGCCATGCTTCAGAAATGGCCTCCTGAGGAAGCACCCTTTCTAGCACCCATGCTCCTGTGCAGTCTCCTCCCACACTGGGTCTGGGCTGCACTTGGAGGAAGTAATACTGTGGCATTTCCAAGGTTAGGGCATAGGAAACCTTGCCGCTTCTACCTGGGCCTTTTGAAAGGCCCTTATTCTAGGGAATAGGGCTCTTTCCCTCCTTATTCTAGGGAAAGTCAGCCACCACATAAGACATCTAACCTGAGACCACCATGCACGGAGGAAGCCCAAGCTAGCCACATGGAGGGGGCATGTGGAGAAAGCAAGATATTTGGCCAAACCGTAGAGATTTTGGCCATCCCAGCCCAGGGGTCCAGACATGCAAGTGAAGAAGCCGCGTTGGATGTTGAGCTTGGTTGAGCATTCAGAGGACCCCAGTCCAACCACCATCTGACTGCAGTCACACTTGAAACTCAAAGTGAGAACCACCTGAGTCTAGTCAACCCTCAGAAGCTTCAGAGATAATAATAAGCTTTCATTTGAAGCTCCTAAATTTTGCGGTGGCTTGTTATGCAGCCAGAACATCCAGTTCTATCAATTCCACATCAGAATTTCTCCCAAATCTGGGTCTCTTAAATTGGCCTTCAACATCATTTCCTTGCTGAAGCAAAGCTTCTTCTCTGGTTTCCGAGCAAGGAGGCATGCTTTAAGGAAGTTGGCCATAGAGGTGATATAAGACATGCTCATAAGCAACTATAAAATAAAGCAGTAAGGAGGTATGCCACAAGGTCTGTACAGAAAATAACTACCATGAGAACTCAGAAAAGAGAGGGACAGAATTATTCCAGCCTGGAGCCAGTGGGCCTGAAAAGGAGGTAGCATGAATTGGACCTTGAGGCCGCGTGCAGTGGCTCACACCTGTAATCCCAGCACTTTGGGAGGTCAAGACGAGTGGATCACGAGGTCAGGAGATCGAGACCATCCTGGCTAATGCGGTGAAACCCCGTCTCTACTAAAAATACAAAAAGAAAAAAAAAGAAAAGAAAAAAAATTAGCTGGGCATAGTGGCAGGCACCTGTAGTCCCAGCTACTTCGGAGGCTAAGGCAGGAGAATGGCGTGAACCCGGGAGGCAGAGCTTGCCGTGAGCCGAGATCGCGCCACTGCACTCCAGCCTGGGCGACAGAGCGAGACTCCGTCTCAAAAAATAAAATACAATAAAATAAATGAATTGGGCCTTGAACGCCAAGTAGAAGTTTGTGGACTTGTTTTGTAGAAGTAGGGAGCTACTAAAAAGTTTTGAGCAGAAAAGAATGTGATCAAAAATATGTTTCATGAAAACATTGTTCTGAAAATGATGGACGTACAAGGCAATTGCATTTGGGAGACACTAGACGGCGTGCTCAGTGAGGATGGGGAGACCAGTGAAGAAACTATCATGACAGGCCAGGGGAGAAGCATTGAGCCCGTGAATAAGGCTGGCCATGGGACTGAGGTTAAAGGGAGTAGGCATAAGAGACATTCCAGAGGTAGATAAGAGTGTGAAATACACATAATGACAAAATTATAACCCAAATTCTCCTATTCCCTGAATAAGTGAAAACAAATAATTCCACAGATTTTCCTTTTGGGAGAAATGTGGCTTTTCAAAGAAAATACCTTTTCAAATAAATACTTTATGTTTAGGGGGAGAAGAGTAAATTAAATCCCTAACTTTACATATGTATGATCAGAGATTTTTTTTTTTTTTTTTTTTGAGACGGAGTCTCGCTCTGTCGCCCAGGCTGGAGTGCAGTGGCGCAATCTCGGCTCACTGCAAGCTCCGCCTCCCGGGTTCACGCCATTCTCCTGCCTCAGCCTCTCTGAGTAGCTGGGACTACAGGCGCCCGCCACCACGCCCGGCTAATTTTTTTGTATTTTTAGTAGAGACGGGGTTTCACCGTGGTCTCGAGCTCCCGACCTCGTGATCCGCCCGCCTCGGCCTCCCAAAGTGCTGGGATTACAAGCGTGAGCCACCGCGCCCGGCCGAGATCTTTTTTTTTTTTGAACATTTATAGCCAGTTCTGAAATATTCACATTGACTTACAATTTTTGTTACTTACCCATCCCTCTGGTATATTAGGGTGTAAGAAGCTTCCAAAAACAATTCAGGGCAAATCATTACTGATTTTTAAAACCTGCAGTGGTCCTTGAAACACGACGGATGCTCCAAACAGTTTTTAAAGTATGAGCTCCCTCTAGTGGCCAAAAATAATATTTACTGCTTTATCAAATCTGCCACGCATTTATATTGATTTTAATGAGTAGTTTATCTTCTGCTACAACTGAACCTACATTTTCAATTTTTTTCTTGCTTGTTACCAAATAGGCTCCATAATATTCACGATGAGTCTCAACATCTAGGATCTAGTATTATTGTTATAATTAGTAATTATCAGTTTTCAATAATGTGTTTATTGAGTTTCTGACTGCACCAAAATGTAATTATCACCTGATTAATGTATCAGCTAATTTACTATAAATGTTCCAAGGAAGTAATATTATTATTCGTCACTACAAAAAGTACTCATTGGTCCATGATCCTTGGCTCATGCCGATAATCCCAACACTTTGGAAGACCAATGCGGGAACATCACTTAAGGCCAGGAGTTCAAGATCAGCCTGGGCAACATACTGAGACCCCATCTCTACAAAAAAAAGAAAAAGAAAAAAAAATAGCTGAACATGTTAGTGCACCTGTAGCCCTGACTACTTGGAAGGCTGAAGAGAGATCACTTGAGCCAAGTATTTTGAGGTTACAGTCAGCTATAATCATGCCACTGCACTCCAGCCTGGGCAACAGAGTGAGACTCTGTCTCTAAATAAACAAACACTTTAGGCCGGGCGCGGTGGCTCACGCTTGTAATCCCAGCACTTTGGGAGGCCGAGGCGGGCGGATCACGAGGTCAGGAGATCGAGACCATGGTGAAACCCCGTCTCTACTAAAAAAAAATACAAAAAATTAGCCGGGCGTGGTGGCGGGCGCCTGTAGTCCCAGCTACTCGGAGAGGCTGAGGCAGGAGAATGGCATGAACCCGGGAGGCGGAGCTTGCAGTGAGCCGAGATAGCGCCACTGCACTCCAGCCTGGGCGACAGAGCGAGACTCCGTCTCAAAAAAAAAAAAAAAAAAAACAAACACTTTAAAAAGTCCTCATTGATAAATGCATATTCTCTCGGAATTAGTTCAAGTTGAAACAACTCCAAAGATGTACATTTCCCATCCAGATCCCATCATTTCTTAAAGAAAGGGGTCACCCTCATCAGACATTTTTCCTACTGTCTTGGGGATTAACATCCCCTCTTGCTGCTTATTACTTAGGCAAATTTCTGCAGCCGGCTTGAATTTCTCCTCAGAAAATGGGTTTTTCTTTTCTATCACATTGTCAGGCTGCAAATTTTCCAAACTTTTATGCTCTGCTTCCCTTATAAAACTCAATGCCTTCAATAGCACCCAAGTCACCTCTTGAATGCTCTGCTGTTTAGAAATTTCTTCTGCCAGATGCCCTAAACCATCTCTCTCAAGTTCAAAGTTTCACAAATCTCTAGGACAGCAGCAAAATGCCACCCGTCTCTTTGCTAAAACATAACAAGAGTCACCTTTGCTCCAGTTCCCAACAAGTTCCTGATCTCCATCTGAGACCATCTCAGCCTAGACCTTACTGTCCATATCGCTATCAGGCTTTTGGTCAAAGCCATTCAACAAGTCTCCAGGAAGTTCCAAACTTTCCCACATTTCCCTGTCTTCTTCTGAGCCCTCCAAACTGTTCCAACCTCTGCCTGTTACCCACTTCCAAAGTCGCTTTCACATTTTCGGGTATTTTTTCAGCAACACTCCACTTTACTGGTACGAATTTACTGTATTAATCTGTTTTCACACTACTGATAAAGACCTACCTGAGACTGGGAAGAAAACAGGTTTAATTGGACTTACAGTTCCACATGGCTGGGAAGGCCTCAGAATCAAGGCAGGAGGTTAAGACGCTTCTTACATGGCAGCAGCCAGAGAAAATGAAGATGCAAAAGTGGAAACCTTTGATAAAACCATCAAATCTCATGAGACTTATTCGCTACCACAAGAACAGCATGCGGGAAACCACCCCTATGATTCAAATTATCTCCCACTAGGCCCCTCCCACAACACGTGGAAATTATAGGCGTACAATTCAAGATGAGATTTGGGTGGGGACACAGCCAAATCCTATCACTAATTTAGAGCAGATACATTGTTGCTATTGTAAGAATCAAACCAGAGCTATAACTTGCACAGATTCTGTCACATGGTAGATGTTCAATAAATGCTTACTGTACTTGATTTGAATCTTGTTTCATAAGCCCTTATTCACATTTTTTTAAAGTTGTAGAAAATAATTTGGCCAGCTTTCTTTCCATCTTTCTAGTTGGCATTTCATGGGTGGTTCCACTGAATAGCAATCAACTTTGATATGGTTTGAATATGTGTCCCCTCCAAATCTCATATTGAAATGTAATCCCCAATGTTAGAGGTGGGTCTGGTGAAAGATGATTTTGGGTCATGAGGGCAGATTTCTCATGAAGGGTTTAGCATCATCCCTTTGGTGCTGTCCTCATGATAATGAGTGAGTTTTCATGAGATATGGTCATTTAAAAGTGTATGGCACCGGCCGGGCGCGGTGGCTCACGCCTGTGATCCCAGCACTTTGGGAGGCAAGGAGGGCGAATCACGAGGTCAGGAGATGGAGACCATCCTGGCTAACACGGTGAAACCTCGTCTCTACTAAAAATACAAAAAAATTAGCCGTGCGTGGTGGCGGGCACCTGTAGTCCCAGCTCCTCGGGAGGCTGAGGCAGGAGAACGGTGTGAACCCAGGAGGCAGAGCTTGCAGCGAGCTGAGATCGCACCACTGCACTCCAGCCTGGGCAACAGAGCGAGACTCCATCTCAAAAAAAAAATAAAAGTGTATGGCACCTACCCCCCCACTCTCTCTCTAGCTCGTGCTCCTGCCATGTAAGACGCTGGCTCCCCTTCACCTTCCACCGTGATTGGAAGCTTCCTGAGGCCTCCCCAGAAGCAGGTGCTGGTGCTATGCTTCCTGTACAGCCTGCAGAACCATGAGCCAATTAAAACTCTTTTCTTATAAATTACTCAGTCTCAGGTATTTCTTTATAGCAATGCAAGAATGGTCTAATGCAACTTCATACCCTATGATATTGATCGTTAGTTTTCCATCTTGCTGAGTAGAATTGTTCTTACTTGGGGTTTCTAAAGTGAATCTCAGTTTAAATGAACACATGCTAGACTTTAATTATAGCTTCACTTATTTGAATTTTGAAGACAGGTATTTAATTATATATGTTGATCAATATTGATAAACATACTGGATAATGTAAGGGAAAGAGGAGAAAATCAAATTCTCTAATAGAAGTTTAGTTTAACCTATCCTAAAGGTTACAAAAAAAATCTTAGAACATCAAAATTCTATCCAAAATACATTTGTGAGCAACCTTCTATTTCCCAGGCACTCCCAGAAGCACAAGGGACAAAGAAATAAGTAATATATAGTTCTTACTCTAAATGAGAAATTTTTTTTCATTCAAACAGTGACAGTTATTTTTGATAAGATAAACTCACACAATGAAACCACAATCTTCTCTAGTCTCATAAAATTAATTAGCTAAAAAAATACAAAAGCATTTCTATAACAATTCTTTCAAATTTAATTACCAGATTAAGAATATTCCTTTGGATATTCTAGTTCAATGATTGCTAACATTGTTAATAAAAGTTAACATAATTTAATTTATATAATATTCTGAATCATTGGTTCTAATTTAAGACATCTAAAAACTTATTAATAAGAAAACCAATTTGTAACTGTTTTTATACAACTTGCCTCATTCATTTCAATACATTGTTATCCCGTATCAGGGAGATAAATAAGAATCTATTTTTACTGAACAGAAACGTATTTAAAATAATATCGCTGTCACTCTCTCCTTATAAATCATAAAAGAAAAGGTAAGATGTGAGCTTTTCATTGTTTAGCCAATAAGATAGTTATTTAATGGTATGGTTGTAATTTGTAATTCTCTGGCTACTAAAAGATTTTTGTATCTTTTATATATTTATTAACCATTTGATTTCTTCTTTTGTACTATACATATTTAGGTCTTCTGGCCATTTTGCTTGTTGATTTATACTAGTATTTATATATTTTGAAGACCAGGGCCTTTTTGGATATATGTGCTATAAATACTTTCTCTGTTCTGTTTGTTTTTGTTTTTGTTTTTAGTTTTTAAAGAAACAGACATTTTAAATTTACCATCTAAAAATGTATGTAGCCTTTTGCTTTTGAAAGCTATTTTTACTGGGTATAGAATTTTAGCTTGATAGTCTTTTTCTTTCAATATTTTAAAGATGCTGCCTCACTGTCTCTTGGTTTCCTTTGCTTCTATTGAGGTATCTGGCATCATTTTTATATAATATTTGTTTCTCTATACATGATGTATATATTCTTTCTAGCTGCTCTTAAGATTTTTATCTTTCTCACTGATTTCAAGCAATTTGATCATTATGTTTCCTGCAATATTTTCTTCAGGTTTCTGGTGCTAGAGATTCTTTGAGCTTCCTGAATCTGTAGGCCCATAGTTTTCATCACATTTTAAATTTGTTCAGTTGTTATTATATTTCTTTCATTATTTTTTCTACCCTCACTCTCCTCCTTCAGGAACTATTATTACAGTCTTATTAGGTGTATTAGTCCATTTTCACACTGCTATAAAGAACTGCCTGAGACTGGGTAATTTGTAAAGAAAAGATGTTCTTTTCACTGTTCTGCATGGATGCGGAGGCCTCAGGAAACTTACAATTATGGCAGAAGGTAAAAGGGAAGCAAAGACATTTTTCACATGGTGACAAGAAAGAGAGAGCTTGTGAGAGCTCAGGAATAACTACCATTTATAAAACCATCAGATCTCGTGAGAATTCACTCAGTATCACAAGAACAGCATGGGGAAAACCACCCCCATGATCCAATCACCTCCCACTAGGTCTCTCCCTTGACACATGGGGATTACAATTCAAGATTAGATTTGGTTGGGGACACAAAGCCAAACCACAGTATTAGGCTACTTAATGCTATCCCACAGTTCAATAATGCTCTCTTTATCTTTTTTCAGTCTTTCTCTCTTCGTCACATTTTGAATAGTTTTGATTGCTGTGTCTTCATGTTAACTAATCTTTTCTTCTACGGTGTTTAATCTGATTTTAGTCCTATCCATTATTATTTTATCTTAGACATTGTATTTTTTCATCTGTTGAAGTTATGTTTGGATCTTTTTTATGTCTTTAGTGTCATCATATAACATGTTCAATCTTTCCTCTACTTTTTTTTCACTATTGAATTGAAAAAGCCATTTTCTATCTTTTTAAACCTGTGGAATATAGTGATGATAACTATTTTAATGTCCCTATTTACACATCTAATTTACCACTTGTATAATTTATGAATCTGTCTCTACTGACTGGATTTTTTTTCTCCTTATTTTGGATGCAAAATAAGAAGAAAATTGTCTTATTTTTTCATTGTCTTATTTGCCAGACATTGTGAATTTTATCTTGTTAGAGACTAGATTTTTGTATGTCTATAAAAAATCTTAAGCTTTGTTCCAAAAGCCAGTTAATTTATAGAAACAGCTTGACCTTCTCTAGACCTCCTTTTAAGTTTTGTTATATGAGATCAAAGCAGCCATTAGTCTAGAGCTGATGTTTTCCAACTATAGGCAATGCCCTTCTGAGAACTCTACCTGTTGCTACATTAATTATGTGGTTTCGTAATCTGACTGATAAAAACACAAACTACTTCCAGCCCTATTTGAGATCCAACTACTGTTCCCTCTGATACTTTTGGATTGTTCTTTCTCCAACCTCATCCTTTAGGTTACATGTATATGCTGATCAGTATATAGTCGAAGACTTAGCTACAGATAATCTGAAACTCTCTCTGTGTATAGCTCTGTCCTCTCCAGTAGTCTGTTCTATGAAGTCAAACCATTTTGATCTTCTCAGACTCCCAGCTCCATCTCCTCAGCTCAGAAAGACCACTGGGTTCCATCTGGATTCCTCCTTCCATGCACTGTGGCCTGCAAACTCTTTCCAGAAAGTAAATGTATTCATAGGTGTATTCATTTGCTGGGGTGGCCATAAAAAAGATACCCACAGATTGGGTATTAAAACCACAGCTTTAATAATAGAAATGTATTTTCTCACAGTTCTGAAGGCTAGATGCCCAAGATTAAGATGTAAGGTTTTGTTTCTGCTAAGGTCTCCCTTCTCGGCTTGCAGATGGCCACCTTCTTACTATGTCTTCACATGATCATTTATCTGTATGTGGGTGTGCACCCCTGGAATCTCCTTATTTGTCCAAATTTCTCTTCTTATAAGGACATCAGTCAGGCTAGACTAGGGCCCAGCCTAGTGGCCTCATTTTAACTTAATCATCTTTTTAAAGGCTCTATCTCCAAATACCACCACATTCTGAGGTACTGGGGGTTAAGGCTTCAACATACCAATTATAGAGGAATAAAATCCAGTCCACAACAGTAGTGCTGCCCTCATTCTCTTTTTGCTATCTCCCATGGATCACTCTTCGGCACAGCCCAATGTCTGATAACTATTGTTTCATATGTTTGCCTAGTTTTTAGTTGGTCTGGGGGACAGGGTAAATCTGGCACTATATTATACCATCTTGGTTGGAAGCAGAAGACCGAAACAATTAATTTTGAAGTACTAAAATTTGTTAACCCTTTTCTTGCTTACCCTAAAATATGAAGATATTCTTTTATGCTTTTTTCAAAGATTTATAGTTTTGCCTTTCTTGCTTAAGTTTTCAATTCATGTGGAATTGATTTTTGAGCATAGAGTAAGATCGAAGTCCAATTACATTTTTTTCCCATAAGGACATATAATTGTTTCAGCAACATTTGATGAAAAGTCCGTCTACTTTTCCCTTTGCTATGAAGTACATTCTTATAACAAGTCAAGTGCTCATAAATGTGAGAGTTTATTTTTGAGTCCTCTTTTCCGTTCCATTGGTCTAATATTTTATTCCTGACCAGTTGTGTATGGTCTTAATTAAAGTAAAAAGTTTGATAATACCAATTATTGATGAGTTGCAAATGAAAAGAAATATTCATACAATGCTACTGAGAATAGAATTCAGTACAACTACTGTATTAGTGTACTAGGGCTGCTATAACAAATTATCATAAACCAAGTGGCTTAAAACAATAGAAAGTTATTGTCTTACAGCTCTGGAGGCTAAAAGCCTAACATCAAAGTATTGGTAAGACCATACTCCCTCCAAAGCCTCTAAGGATGAATTCTTCCTTGTTTCTTCTAGCTTTTGTGGTTGGTGGCAGTGTAGCTAGCTGCATCATTTCAATCTCTGCCTCTGCCTCTACATGGCCATATTCCCCTCTGGGTGTGTCTTCTCTGTTCCAAATCATTTTCTCCTTATGAGGACACCAATCACTGGATTTAGGACACTCTCTAATCCCATATGACTTCTTCCTAACTTGATTATATCTGTTATATCATACAGTCATATCTTCAACACCACAATCAAGATGTAGGACATTTTCATAATCTCAAAAACTTTCCTGATGCCCCTTTGCAATCAACTCTGTCTAAATTCTGGCCAAAGACAACCACTGATTTTCTTTTTGTTGCTATAGTTTTGTCCTTTCTGGAATTTTATACAGGTGAAATCAATTACAGTAGGTAGTCTTTTTATATGGTTTCTTTCAATTAGCATAACATTTCTCAGGATCATCCAAGTTGTTGTCTATATTAGCTGTGTATTCATTTTATAAAAATTTATTACAATATATGGACAAATGGACATTTGCATTGCTTCTCTTTTGCTTCTATGAACAGTGTTGCTATGAATATTTGCATACAAGTCTTTGTATAAACTTATGTTTTCATTTTTCTTCAGTAAATACCTAGCAGTGGGATTGCTGGATCATATGAAAATGCCAGACTATATTTCATCACCAACATCGGAGAGTTCCAGTTGCTCTATACCCTCACTAGCACTTAATATTGTCAGTCTTTTTAATTTTAGCCATATGAGGGGGTGTGTAGTGGTGTATCATTTGGTCTTAATTTGCATTTCCCTACTGACTAATTGTGTTGAGCTTCTTTTCACAGTGTCTATTAACTATTACTATATCTTCTTTGGTGAAATATCTGTTTAAGTGTTTTGTCTTCTTTTTAATTGTGTTATTTGTCTTAGTAAGTTATAAGGATTTATTATAAATCTAGTTACAAGTCCTTTGTCAGATGTTTTGCAAACATTTTCTACAACTCTATGGCTTGCCTTTTTGTTTTCTTAACTGTGCTTTTCTAAGAATTTTTTAAAATTTTGAAATGACATCCATCTTCCTTGTTAGTTTTGCAAGCTCCTTAAGGTTGGAAATTGTGACTTACATGTTTGAAGTATGTAGCATATAATAGGCACCTGTAAATATTTGGTAACAATAATTAGTAACATTCTGAGACCAATTATGTGGTAGTCACTGTGATTAGTGCTTCAAATTTTTGTTTGCATTCTATCCTCACATACCTGTAAGTAGATATTCTTATCCTCATTTTGCTGTTGAGTAAATGAAGCCACAGACAGGCTTCGTAGCTTGACTGAGGTTGCACAACTGGTAAGGGATAGGGCCAGACTCCAAACCTCGGTCTACTTGACTTTAAAGTCCATGCTCTTAGCCACATGATGATGCCACTTTTGTTGACTAACAAGTGAATGAATGAATGAATTCTACTTTATTTGTTCTTAAAGATTATATGCTTATGTGCTTATGTATTTGTATTTACTTTTCTACACATTAAAACTCTCTGCAGCAATACAAGGAACTGAAAAACATGGTTAGCCATGGTGGTAAGGAAGAGTTGGGAAAGCAAAATAGGAAAGAAAGTTTATATATTTCTTTTTTTTTAATTTTTAGACAATGTGAATGTATTATGTACTACATTCAAAGTATTGAGTAAAAACAATAAAGTCTTTTATTAAAATAATGACTTGTATTATAAATCAATAGAAAAACAATTTGCATATTTAATTGAGGAAGCAATTGTTAACAGTTCTTAGGCTGGGCACAGTGGCTCACGCCTATAATCCCAACACTTTGAGAAGCCGAGTTGGCTGGATCTCTTCAGCTCAGGAGCTCATGACTAGCCTGGGCAAGATGGTGAAATCCATCTCAACAAAAAATACAAAAATTAGTGGCACATGCCTGTAATCCCAGCTACTTGGGAGGCTGAGGTGGGAGGATCAATTGAGCACAGGAGGTTGAGGCTGCAGTGAGCCAAGATTGCACCACTGCACTCCAGCCTGGGCAACAGAATGTGACCCTGCCTCAAAAAAAAAGCAAAATAAAAATAACTCTCAGAATAAGAGAAAGATTGATTTCTGTAGAGAATTTCCTTTAGGGAATTTTAAGATTCCAAGGCCCAACGTGTGGCTTTAGACGTGTGCACAGATCCAGGCCAGGAGCAGTGGCTGTGGCTTTAGAATTCACATCTTCATTCAGTGAATTGTGTAGTAGCTCTGGTGTCTGGCAGCCAAGCCCATCTTACTGTGCATTCTTGGCCCTTAGCAGGTGAGGCATTGGTTACTGTTGAAAACATGGGGTTATTGACATAGTTTCTACTTGTAGTTGATCGCTTCCTGGATTCACAGAAGGACAAATTACAATGCATTTTGAAAGACTTGTCTACAGTCAACTAAAATACCAGTTATCACAGACTTCACTGGCCTTAATGAGGAGGCTGAGAGGGATTTGATTACTGGGACATGCAACACTTACACCAAGCTGTTCGATTCACAACTTAGAAAAGCAAATGTGGATACAGATGAGTGTGGACATGGCTTCAGCAGGAAATGTCGAGTTTGTTCATCACTCTGAAGTTTCTTCAGCTGCAACAGAAACTGCACCCTCCCTCCCGACTGGTTGGTTATCTTGCTGTGCTCCCAAGAAGGTATTTTCTACTGACCTGATAGATCAGGTAAGAGAATAGCAATGTGTCTTTTGTCATCTCCCTCCAGTTCCCTGGATGCCTGCATTGCTGCCTTTGTTATCTGTGGATTGAAGGTGACACCACTCTCAAGGAGTGTGAAGGCAGAGGTGTATGCACAGCTAGTACCAGTAACACCCCTAGAATGAGCCAAGAGAAGATGAGGTAAGGAGGAAAGGGAGCCTTAGCCATGGACCTAGGAAAAAGCGTGGGAGGGGAGTTACTTATGTAGAAGGTATGGATGGTGAAGCTGGATCTCTTCTTACCTGTAGTGAGCACACCGTACCGGACAACCCAGGGCCTACATTATAGAGGGTGCACTCTGCGCATGCAATGCGTTTTGTCAACAGAAAGCTCTGTGTAAAAGTCTTAAAGCAACTCTTTAGAAATCCTGTTTCATTATTAATTTAGAAGGATTCAAATATGGAAATGTGGCAACAGCTGTAATGGGTATTAAAAGCCCCTGCTAGCAGTGCTGGGTCTTAGCTCCCTCCAATAGTGATCCTCTTCAAATAAGGAATCTTGAGCCAAAAATCCACCCTTCCTGTTAAATAAGTGTTTATAGTCATTATTTTATTATAAAAGTGATAATAGCTTGACAGTATGGCAAAGGACAATGAAAGATAAATGCACATAAGTAGTATAATGCAGTAATTAAGAGCCTGGTAAAAATCTCAACTCTGTCACTTAATAACCTAAATCACTTAATAGCTTTGTGCCTCAATCTTCTAAAAGGTGGAAATAATACTGATAATAATAACAGTAATAATGTTTGCCTTCGTGATGTTGTTGTGGCGAAGAAACAAGTTAATATAGATAAAGTACTTAACATAGTATCAGGCCAACATAGTATCATAGCAACAGGAAGCATTCAATAATTAGTTGTGGTTGGGTTATGATTATTGTTGTTGCTATTATTGTTATTATGACACTAACATCTACAACTTTCTATATTTCATCTGTTAACAAATATTTCAATATAAAATCTGGTCCTGCTCTTTGACTCAGACCTTTGTCATTTTGATTGAAAATATGTTTACCTGTTGGTCCTCAGCCTCACTCTTCTGAACCTCAGATCAACTGAGTGTGTATCCAGAGGTAAGTATGTGGTAAGTATGCTTGTCATTTACATTATCTGTCGGCATGAGTATTGGTTTCCTAGAAACCTAATATTGAAAACACTTAGCATTGCTAAAAGCATTAAATGAAATAAAGACTCAATATAGCTGCACTAATCTGTGCTTTCTAAATTTACTGATGGAAGTGAAGAAAGTAGGTTGGCATGGAGTTTATACAATTTATGGATCACACTGATCTGAATTCAGACACTGTGTGCTCAGATAAAAATATTGTTTCCTCCCATGAGGTTTCCAATTTTGCAGAGAATACCTCTGTTTAGTTCATTACTTAACACAATGGGTAGCTGGGTGGCCTTGCATTCTGGAAGTGAAATGACTCAAGAATGTCTCCACTGCATTCTCCAGAGGTAAAGATTGTCTGGCACAAAATCACAACCAAGGTGGGGTTCCAAAACTATAGAACAAATGGCAGCAGCCAAGAAGCCAGCCTTGGTTCGGGTGGGCTGTAGAAGTAGAGGTTGTCCTCATGTGATCAGCACTGACTTCCTGTTGTGGCCACACTCACAGAGATGAGATGGCAGAAAGCAGGAAAGAAACCAGAGCTGCAACTGACAGATGGCTGGCCAAAGTTGAAGGGACAGAGACTACACCAAAGACTTCTCAGAAAATACTTGCCTAGGAGGCTCTTACTTGGAAAGATATTCAGGGTTGTTAAACATATACTGTTATTAGGAAAACGAGAGTTTTATCTTTCTCTTACTCAGAAAGAAAAAACAAAAAGAAAATTAGTGCTCTTAAAAAAAGCTATTTTAATGTTATCCGTTATAAAATTAGAAAACCTTGAAAAGCAAATGTTTCTTCTGACCATTTACATTGAGCTTCTTTCATCATCTCATATGCAACCTTGTGGATTGAAGGTGGAGAGTCCTTAGGCTCACCCAGGAACATCCCTGTCTGGTGCCCCTGCTAGGCAGGAGAAGATTTGAAACCACATGTGTCTACTTCATTTCTGTCACGGGTAAGACAGTGTCATATACTTTGTAGGTAACTCAAAGATATTGTAGGTAACTCATAGATATTGATTGAATTAATGTTTAATAAAATGAGAACACCAGCTCTGCTGTTATCGTCATCCTCATTTTGATTCACTGAACTTGGCACCAAGGCCAAATACATTATACTTTAGGCTTTGTTAAAGCCATCTATGTAAAGCTGGCTGAAGTCGAGCTGTGCAGTAAGCAAGAGATGGTAATAGTCTCTGCATGTGTTATTTCTTTCAACTCCAAATCTCAAAGCATTTTGGGAAGAAATACTATTTCATCTTTTTAAAAAAAAAATAGAAAAAAAAATTCTGAAAAATTAATGCAATCTAAATAATAGTCATTAAAAAGTAAATTATTGTAAAATGGCATACTATGCAGTCATTAAAGAGACAATGTTGCTCTATACTTATTTACATAGAACATTATCCTTGGGAAAAAAACTTATTTGAAAAATAGAAACAGTTTAAAATATGTTTAATATAATGCCTTTTGTAAAAAAAATGTATGGGTATATGTGTAAAAATGTGTATGGGTGTGTGTGTGTGTTTGTAAATAGGAAATAATTGGAAGATATTCAACACAGGTTTCCATGGATGAGATGGGAGGCAGATAAGTGATATTTGTTTCTATATTTTATATATTACTATATTTTCTGTTTTTATAGTAATGAAAAAGTATTAGTTTACATCCTGAAATAAATGTAACTAGCTTAAAATAATATGTAGGAGCAATCTTAAAAAATTTTTAATTGCTAAAAATCTCATCATCCAATAATTATTTAAATACTTTTTCATACTATCTGTGTAAGTTAGCTAATGTTTTATAACAAAGCCTTGAAGTACTAATTTATTATTATGGCCCATGAATCTGTGGGACACCTGAGGACTAAGTATTGACTGACTTAGGTTGAGCTTCACTGACATTATAGACTGAATTATGGCCCTCAAAATTCATATGTTGAAATCCAAATCCCCAATACCTCAGCATGTGATTGTGTTCAGAGATGGGGTCTTTAAAGAGGTAATTAAGGTAAAGCGAGGTCATAAGGGTGGGTTCTAATCCAATAAGATGGGTATCCTTATAAAAAGAGTAGATTTGGGCACAAACCTGAGCATAGAGAAAACACCATGTGAGCATAAAGACAGCCATCTACAAGGCACAGAGAGAGGCCTCAGAAGAAATGAGACCTGCTGACGCCTTGGTCTTAGGTCTCCAGACTGCAGAACTGTTAGGAAATAAATGTCTGTTGTTTTAACTTACATAGTCTCTGATACTTCGTTGCGGCAGCCCTAGCAAACTCACAAGCTGCTATCAACTGGGCTCACAATATGGGTTGACTAGGAGATCTGCTCTAGGCTAGATTTGTCTAGGGTACTTTAGCTGGGGCAACTCATCTCCAAATGTCTCAATTTCTTCTTCAAGCACCTGTGAACTTCAAGCTCTGGCATATCCTTCTCATGGATGGCAAGAACACAAGAGAGAAAGTGGAAACATGCAAAATTTCTTGAGGCCTAATCTTGGAGCCAGCACACTGTCACTTCTGTCTCATTCTATTGGTTTAAGCAATTCACATGACTAAGCCTAAGATAGAGAATTATGCTGTGCCTACTATGAGAAAGCATTGTGAAGTGGCATGGTAAAGAGAGTAGATGCGGGGGAGGGAAAGTGGGGAAGAGCAATCAGGGCCAATGATATAATCTACCATGATACCTTAGTGTTCACATATCTGTTTATATTGCAGCATTCTTAGTCCACATACTGTAACTATATATTTCCAGTTTCACTCAATATTTAATCTTATATCACATTTTTAACATAATTCATTTTTTATTTTATTGAATGCATAATATATATATTAATTGAGACTTCAGATGTACATGATCAATTGCACGGTAGGATAGTGAGGAACTAGAATAAGGAAAATCACATTGAAAATTTGTTCCAAAAAATTAGTCAGTAAAATTAACACGTAAATAAACCAGTAGGAAAGTTTAATTCAAATGGAAAATTTCATAACAGCACAGTATAGTGTTTTGCACATAGCAAGCAATCATGTTTGTTGAATAGACTCTATGTGAATTTGTTTTGAATGTGGGAACTGTTGCTAAAACAACACATTCAAAATGTGGAAAACCTCATTTTTTGAAATAAAGAACAACAGCGACAATAAAATATACATACAAAATACTGATGACAGTATAAACTGTAAAATGTCACAATTTAGTATCCATCCTCAGCTTTCTGCTTAGAAACATGTGGAAGCATTTTACAGGCCTGTTAAAACTTTTTGATCTACTTGGATGAAAGATTAGCTAAAATTTAGCCATTCTGTTACCACTTTAAAACTATGATTTTATTTTTGCACTCCGAACACACTTTTAAGTTACTGAAAAATGAATTATCAAAGAATTTTGTTTTCTGAAGAGTGACAGCCTCATTTTTCTAAGAGGATCAAAGGATGAGAAAGCTTTGTTGAAGGTTTCCTTCTAAGAGAAAGTAAATCTTGGCTCCAAATTCATTTTCCAAATCAGGAAGTAGAAAATTTTTTCAGGAAAAGATTGAACTAGGGAAGCAGAAAAAAATATTTTCCACTGGTTAATTATTTTGATAATTTGGTTCTAAAAACATTACCAGTATGTATATTGCTAAAAAATATTTTAGTGTCTTATATGGTAAGTAATTCCATCATTTAAAAACCATGTGGAAATTGCAAAGCTAAATAGCAGACATACATTTATTACATTTGGTTCATGCACATACTCTAGGGATAGGTAAATGTGTGTATAGTACCCCTTTGTATCCTCTGTGAAACCTCTCCAAAGCTATTATGAATTATATTGTTTAAATACGTCCTCACTCAGCTTCATGAGAGTTATTCCCAACTCAGTTTCAAACTGAACACATGTTGCATCTGTTTTCTGTTTGTGAATATTGAATGCTTGGCACTTTCATTGGGATATTTTTCTTTGGAATGAAATAATTTCAAATATTCACTTAATCAAAACATCAGTTTCCTTTTCCAGTTTCCATTGTGGGTTGTTGGTAGGTTTCCCAGACCTGCTCTCTTGTGCTGTGCAGAAGGACCCTCCTCCTCTTGGTGCATAGGAGGGAACAGAGGGGAAAGGAAGCAACATCTAGACCATGGGCTTGTCCCTTCTCCACATCTTGTTCCTCTCTAGATTTCACCTGACTTGAGGTCTCATTCAAGTACTCTTCAAGATTTTAACTGTTTTGTCCTCTTCTGATTATTTATAACTTCCTTTTTTTCTTTTTGAAAATGTTACTGGTAGCAGAATAATTGAAGTTCTGTGAAGCCACTGGAAACTCACCGCTCCCTCTCCTGCCAGTTTCAATAAAAAGCTTTTTTTTGAGGACCTATATCTTTGGGATATACATGTTTAAGCAAAATTAACCTGGCAGGGGAGATACATTGAGAAGGGTTGATTGAAGCAGTAAGAGCTTGGAAGGGGGAAAGACAAACTCGGAGGCTCTGGCCACCATGCATGGAGGAAATGAAGATCACTGCAGTAAAATTCAGTGAAAAAAACACCATGTGCTACTGGGAAAAGCATGGACTTTAAAATCAGAAAAATTGGAGTTGAATCCCAGCCCAACAACTCATAAACTCTGTGACCTCAAGCAAGGTACCCAACTTCCTTAAACCTCATTTTCTCTACTTATACAATGGACATGAAATCAGCATACATAATTGTTGTAAAGACTAAATTATAAAGGTTTTTAAATGCTTTGTGTTTTAATCAGTTTAAATTGCTACAACAGAACACCATAGACTGTGTTAAACAACAAACATTATTTTTCATACTTCTGAAGGCAAGGGAGTCTAAGATAAAGACATCAAGAGATTTGGTGTTAGATGAGGGCCCACTACTTGGTTTATAGATGGCCATCTTCTCACTGCATCTTCACCTAACAGAAAAAGGGCAAGAGAGCAATCTGCAGTCCCTTTCATACAGGCACTAATCGCATTCATGAGGGCTCCACCCTCATGACATAATTATCTCCCAAAGGCTTCTCCTAATACTATCACATTGGAGGTTAGAATTTCAACTTATGAATTTTATGGGAGGGGACAAAAACGTTCAGTTTATAACACCTAGTATATAATAGATGTTCTGTGTTAATATATGATTTTAAATGGACATATTTGAGAGATATTACAAAGGAAGAAACAAATGAATAATGGACTGAATATAGGAAACCAGGGAGAAAGATACTCAAAGATGCATAAGCAACTAGGTTATTGACACACATATTGTAGTTGGGAAAGAGAGTCAATTTGGAGTAAAAGCTAATGAATTTAACATTGAACACATTGAGCTTGAAGCAATGGCAGGATATCCAAGTAAATATGTGCAGAATGTAGTTGGAAATACAGTACTGGAACACATGTGAGAGGTTACAGGGGGGCTACGTATTGGGGTTAGAGATACAAATTTTAAAATCATGTACTGAGGAATAATATTTGAATCCATGAATAACAGACCAACTCACTAGAGGCAAATAGCAGAACCTTGGAGAACATCCATAATTTAGAGAAAAGCAAAAGAAGTTAGAAGATCAATTTTTAAATCTCAGGAGGAGATTTAGGTAAGCTTTCATCCATGGAAACCAATGGGAAAATCTCAATGAATGGATAATTGATACTATTACATTATCAATACATTGGAAAGACCATGGATGCCCATCAAGGGGGATTTGCTCAGCAAATTATAGCACATCCACATAAACGAAAACTATGCAACCTTTAGAGAATGGTAGATCTATATTTATAGACATGGAAAATATTTTAAAACAAATGGATGAAAAATCCATAGGTTACAGAACACCATGTATAGAATGTAATCCTATAAAAATGAATACATAAATATATATGGAGTAGGTAGAGAAAGTCCTTAAAATTGTTTTCTGAGTTCTACTAACAATTACCTATGATGACATCCAAGGCGAGTTTTACTTTTTCTTTGTACATTTCTACATTACTTTGTTTTTTTAAATAATCATGTATCACTTCAAAAACAAAATATTTTTAGAAAAGAACGAATACTACTGAAGTTGGTATTGTAACTTTATATTCTTATATTATCTGTTGGTCCACACTGAATCCTTTCTGCCACTTGCAGGCCATTTACTCAGCCTCAGGGTGTCTTTCTGCAGGTTGTCTCATTGATTGGACCTACCTAACTCTTTAGTTAGCATTAGTTGAAGTCACTAGTGTTGTCCTTTGAGGTGCTTTGTGGAGAAAATGCGTTGTGTGGTCAATAGGTTAGAGAACTGTGAAAGTGATACCTCACTTTAAGAGATCACCAATCACACTTGCACATTCAAGTATCTGTGAAGGTGCTCCTGAAAATGAACTTGTCAACATTCAATCTAATACTTCCCCAAATTCTTTGAGCATGGAGGGAGCTATTTTCATGTTTTATCAACTGCTAACATACCATGGGACTAGTATCTGCAAAGCAGATTATGAGAGACATGAGCTTAAATGGTGATCCAGCGCTTTGTTATGGATTTTTCAGCTTTTCTTGAGTGAAATTCAGTTTGACCAGCTAATATGTGCAGTTCCTAGACTCCCTTGGAATCTCTCCAAGAGACAGGTCAGTAATCTAATATTTCCCTTTGTTCTGTGGTAGGTCTCCATCAGGCTTATTTAATGACAGGTTGTACACTGTCAGCAAGTACTTTATAGTTATAGTTTCGGATCTCTTCAAGATTCTACTTGGGAAAAAAGGACAAAAATACAGAGAATCCCGAAGTTTGCTTCTTTGTGTAAATTTTTCATCTCCAGCTTTCCTCTTATCTGAAAGTTAGAAAATGTTAACAATATTCCAGTGGTAGAAAGTTAATCACATTTTGCAGCCAATGAGTTGTTTTAAGAAACTATCAAAGTAATGTATGTTTTCATTGAAGATAAATTGAGAAATAAATAGAAGAAATTAAAAAACATATTAATCACATCATACAGAAAAAAAATCACTGTTAATATTTTGATCTTTAACCCTCTAGACTCTATTTATGTTGATATACATATATAGAGTCTGGATCACCACTTAAGCTCAAATCTTCCATAATCTGCTCTGCAGATACTAGGTCCCAATTTTATTAGCAGTTGCTAAAACAAGAAAGAGTTCTATGCTCAAAGAATTTGGGGAAGTATTATTAATAGATTAAATGTTGTCAAGTTTATTTTCAGTGTATGTATTTGTTTTTTTGTTATCATCTGAACAACAATGTAGTCACATTATATGTTTGTTATATAATCTGCTTTCCCTTACTAATTAATATATATATAAATATATTTCCATGTCAAGAATATAGATTTACATTATAACTTTTATGGAATAAGTATTTAATTGAATTAATAAACTATACTTTCTTAAAGAGATTTTTAATGTTTTAAAAATTGATACGTAATATACATATTTTCATGGTACATGTGATAATTTAATACATTTATGTAATTTGTCAAGATCAAATCAGTGTGTTTAGGATATCCATCACCTTAAATATTTGTTTTTTCTTTATGCTAGAAGCATTCAAATTATTCTCTTCTAGTTATTGTGAAATACACAATAGGTTATTGTAAACTATAGTCATAGATCAGTTTGATACTGATCTATCAAACACTAGGTCTTATTTATTCTATGCAAGTATATATTTGTGCCCATCAATGAACCTCTCTTTATTCCCTCTTCCCTTCTATTTTTTCCAGCCTCTGGTAACCACCAATCTACTCTCTATCTTCATGAGATTCACTTTTTACTTCCCCCATATGATTGAGAACATGCAATATTTGTCTTTCTATGCTTGACTTATTTCACTTAACATAATAACCTCCAGTTCCATCCATGTTGCTGCAAATGACAAGATTTCATTCTTTTTTATGGCTGAATAGTATACCATAGTGTGTATATACCACATTTTCTTTATCCAGTCATCTACTGATGGGCACTTAGGTTGATCATACTTTGGTTATTGTGAATAGTGCTGCAATAAACACGGGAGTGCAGATATCCCTTGATAAATTGATTTCCTTTATTTTGGATATGTACCCAGTAATGGAATTGCTGGATCACATGGTAATTCTATTTTTAGTTTTTTGAGGAACTTCCATACTGTTCACCATAGTGGCTATACGAATTTACATTCCTACCAACAGTGCACAAGGGTTCCCCTTTTTTCACACCCTCTCGGCATGTATTATTGTCTTTTTGATACAAACCATTTTGACTGAGGTGAGATAATATCTTAGTGTGGATTTGATTTGTATTTCTCTGATGATTAGTGATGCTGAGCATTTTTAATATACCTGTTGGCCATTTGTATGTCTTCTTTTGAGAAATGTCTGTTCAGATCTTTTGCCCATGTTTCAATCCAATTGTTTTTGTTGCAGTTGAGTTGTTTGAGCTCCTTATACATTCTGCTTATTATTCATTTGTCAGATGGATAGTTAGCAAGTATTTTTGCCCATTCTGTGGATAGTCTCCTGTTACTGTTGAAGACTTTTCCTTTACTGTGCAGAAGCTTTTTAGCTTGCTGTAATCTCATTTGTCTGTTTTTTCTTTTGTTGCTTGTGCTTTTGAGGTCTTACATAAAAAAAGATTTACCCACACCAATGTGGAGTGTTATCCCAGTGTTTTCTTTTAGTAGTTTCATAATTTCAAATCTTAGATTGATTGATTGACTTTTTAATTTTTTTGAGATGGAGTTTCACTCTTGTTGCCCAGGCTGGAGTGCAATGGTGTGATCTCAATTCACTGCAACCTCTGCCTCTCGAGTTCAAGTGATTTTCCTGCCTCAGCCTCCCTAGTAGCTGGGATTACAGGTGGCCGCCACCATGCCCAGCTAATTTTTTGTATTTTTAGTAGAGATGGGGTTTCACTATGTTAGCCGGGCTGGTCTCGAACTCCTGACCTCAGGTGATCCGCCCGCCTCAACCTCCTACAGTGCTGGGATTACAGGTGTGAGGCACTGTGCCCAGCTAGATTTAATTTTTTAATCTATTTTGGTTTGGTTTTTGTAAATCATTAGAGATAGGAGTCTAGTTTCATTCTTCTGCTTATAGTTATTTAGTTTTCCCAGCACAATTTATCAAAGAGGCTGTCCTTTCCCCATAGTATGTTCTTGGCACTTTTGTTGAAAATTATTTGGCTATAAATGGTGGGTTTATATCTGGATTTTCTATTCTGTTCTGTTGGTCTGTGTTTGTTTTCCTGCCAGTACCATGCTGATTTGGTTACTTTAGTTTTGTAGGATATTTTGATGTCAGGTAATGTGATGCTTCCAGCTTTGTTCTTTTTGCTAAGGATTGCTTTGGCTATTTCGGATCTTTGATGGTTCCATATAAATTTCGGATTTTTTTTTTATTTCTGTGAGAAGTATCATTGGTATTTTACTAGGAATTGCATTGAATTTGTAAATTGCTTTGGGAAATATTTTAAACTTCCCTCTTAGTACTGCTTTTGCTGTATCCCATAGATTTGGGTATGTTGCATTTCAATTTTCATTTGTTTCAAGAAATTTTTAATTTTATTCTTAATATATTTATTCACTCATTGGTTATTGAAGAGTACGTAATTTAATTTCCATGTGTTTGTGTATTTTCCAAGGTTTCTCTGGTTACTTATTTCTAGTTTTATTCCATTGTGGTCAGAAAAAATATTGATATGATTTCTACTTTTTTGAATTTGTTGAGACTTGTACTGTGGCCTAAGATATGGTTTATTCTGCAGAATATTCCATGTGCTGATAAAACAAATGTGTGTTCTGCAGCAGTTGGGAGAAATGTTCTGTAAATGTCAGTTAGGTCTATTCATTTTAGTGTGTATTTTAGCTCTAGTGTTTCTTTGTTGATTTTCTGTCTGGGTGATCTGTCCATTACTGAGAGTAGGATTTTGAAGTTCGCTACTGTTATTGTATTGTAGTCTGTCTCTCCCTTTAGATCTATTACTTATTTATAAATACTTGGGAGTTCTGGTGTTGGGCACAGAGATACTTTTAACTGTTATATCCTTTTGCTGAATTTTCCCCTTTACCATTATATAGTGAACTTCTTTGTCTCTTTTTGCAGTCTTTCATTGGCAGTCTATTTTATCTTATGTACATGTAGCTACTCCTCTTCTTTCTTGTTTTCCAGCTGCATAGAATATCTTTTTCCACCTGTTTACTTGCAGTCTGTGTCTTTATAGGTAAGGTGGGCTTCTTGTAGTCAGCATATTGTTAGGTCTTATTTCTTTATCCATTGAGCCACTCTGTGCCTTTTGTTTGGAGAACTGAGTCCATTTACATTTAGTGTTATTATTGATAAATAAGGACTTGCTACTGCCATTTAGTTGCTTGTTTTCGGGTTGTTTTGTATCTCCTCTTTTCCTTTCTTTTTTTCTTACTATTTTCCTTTGTGGTTAAGTGATTTTTCTCTGGTAGCATGTTTTAATTTGTTATTTTCATTTTTAGTGATTATATTATATTGTGGTTACATGATACTTATAAGAAACAACATATAGCTATACAGTTATTTTTTAAAGATGACAACTTATCATAGATCACAAACAGAATAAAAATAAAGAAAAAATTTAAACTCTAAATGTAAACTTCATGCCCCACCAGATGTTGACTTTAAAGTATTCTGAGTTTGTCAATAGACTGCATTTCCATCAGTGGGTTTTTTTTTTTTTTTATCTTCAATTGTTTTATTTTTGCATGTTAGTGTTCTTTTTGTTTTTGTATTTTGTTTTTGTTTTTTCCTTTCAGATTGAAGAACTCCCTTTAGTATTTCTTGTAAGATAGGTCTGGTGGTGATGAATTTGCTCAGCTTTTGTTTATCTAGGAAAGGCTTTATCTCTCCTTTGTATTTCAAGGACAGCTTTGCTGGATACAGTGATCTTGGATGAAATATTTTCTTTGAGTACTTTGAAAATGTCATCCTACTCCCTCCTGGCCTGTATGGCTGCTGGTGAGAAGTCTGTTGCCAGGTGAATGGGAGCTGTTAGTTATTTGTTTCTTTTCTCTCGCTGTTCTTCTCTTTGTCCTTGACTTTTGAGAGTTTGATTATTATATGCCTTGGATAGTCTTATTGGGTCAAATTTGTTTGGTGTTCTGTGACATTCCTGTACCTAGATACATATCTCTGCCTCAGTGTGGTGGTTAATACTGAGTGTCAACTTGATTGGGTTGAAGAGATTAACATTTGAGTCAGTGGACTGGGGAAGGCAGACCCACCCTTAATCTGGTGGTCACACTCTAATCAGCTGAGAGCGAATATGAAGCAGGCAGAAAAACATGAAAAGGCTTGACTGGCCTAGCCTCCCAGCCTACATCATTCTCCTGTGTGGGATGCTCCCTGCTTCAAGCATCAAACTCCAAGTTCTTCAGTTTTGAGACTCAGACTGGCTCTCCTTGCTCCTCAAGTTTGCAGACAGCCTATTGTGGGCATGTAAGTTAGGTTTGGGGAAGTTTTCTCTTATTATTTCTTTGAATAAGATTTACACCTCTTGTTCTTGCTCAATTCCCTCTTGAACACTAATACATCTTAGATTTGGTCTCTTGAGGTAATTTTCTATATCTTGTAGGTGATCTTTTTTCCTTTTTATGTTATATTTTCTCTGGCAGTGTATTTTCAAATAGCCTGTGGTTAAGCTCATTGATTATTTCCTCTGCTTGATCCATTCTGCTCTTGAGAGTCTCTAATACATTTTTCAGTTCAGCAAATATATTTTTCAGTTCCAAAATTTCTGATTTTTTAAAAATTATTTTAATCTCTTTGTTAAATTTCTCTCATAAATTTCTCAAATGCTTATCTGTGTTATCTTGGAGGTCACTGAGTTTCCTTAAAACCACTACTTTAAATTGTTCATTAGAGAGCTCATATGTCACCATCTCCTTAAGGTCAGTCACTGGTTCCTTGCTTTTTCTGTATGGAAAGGTCATAGTTCCCTGTTTGCTGTTGTTTCTTGTGGATGTACATCTATGTCTTTGCATTGAAGGGTTGATTATTTATTTCAGTCTTCATTGTCTGGCTTGTTTTGTTTTTTATTGGATATGTTTACTTAGAGATTTTTTCTAATTTACCTGTTGATTTTTTTTCTTTCTCCCTTCCCTTACTTTCCCTTCCCTTCCCTTCCTTTCCCTTCCCTTCCCTTTCCTTTTCTATTTCATTTCTGTATTAGTCAATTCTCATGCTGCTATGAAGAAATCCCTAAGACTGGGTAATTTATAAAGAAAAGAGAACTCACAGTTCTGCATGGCTGGGGAGTCCTCAGAAAACTTACAATCATGGCAGAAGGAAACTCTTCACAGGGCAGCAGGAAAGAAAATGAGTGCCAGCAGGGGAAATGTCAGACACTTATAAAAACTTACAGACCTCTTGAGACTCACTCATTATCACAAGAACAGCATGGAGGAAACCATCCCCATGATCAAATTACTTCCACCTGGTCCCACCCTTGACACATGGGGATTATTACAATTCAAGATGAGATTTGAGTGGGGACACAGAGCCAAACCATGTCTTTCTTCCTTTCTTTCTCTCTCTCTTTCTTTCTTTCTTTCTTCTCTTTTTTTTTTCTCTCTCTCTCTCTTTTCTAGGTTGCTACCTCCTTTTTGGCACTAGATAGGACCTTAAGCCCAAGTTTGCCTTGGTTTTAGTAAACAATCAGAGTGCCACCTGTCCCAAACGGAGGAGGTCCCAAAGGGGATATCCTGATACTGTGGAAAGGCTGGCTTGGAATTTGTACCTAAGGCACCTGTGGAATGAACCTCCTACAGTGTGGTGCTGCTGAGGCACCCTGATTTGGCATCTCCTTTGGCTGAGTAACACAGTAGAGTTTTCAGGGCTGGTGATGGTAGTCCTGCCTCTCCTCTTTGTTTCTGGCTGTCCTCGGGGATATTTCTCTTTTCAAGCACTGCTAATGCTTTCTATGGGTTGAGGCAGGGACAGGTCTCCTGCCAAGAAAATCAATATGGGGTTGGGGGAAGCTTGCTGTCCAACTCAATCTCACTTTTTCAAGTGTAGAAATTCTGAGTTTGGAGAAAATTTTCCCTGTGCTTGGTGACAAGCAAAATGAGGGGAGGGGCATTGTAGATATGGACGTCTAATTCTATCACCATCTGCTCAGAATTTTTCACCTCTCTGTGGCCTCAAGAACTGGCTTATCCTCACATATGAGTAGTGGGATATCGCTGGTGATAATCAAAGCACTGTGTATTTGTCCTTGTTTTTCTGTGGGCCAGGGGGAGTAAAGCCAGCTTGCTTCTACCCTACCATTTTGGTTAAAGAAATTTTTGAAGGTAAATATCTAGGCTGTTATTGTAAACAACACTAAAATAAATATCCTGAAACTAACTTTGTGTGTGTGTCAACAATTTTTAAAGTTAGGCTTAGGCTTAAATATGCTTATAAAATTTACAGTTCCATACATCTCCATATTTACAAACACCCTTTCTTTTCTCTGAGGAAGCATGGAGAAGAGAGAAGCAATAGTCTATCTTCACACATGTGATCAGCAGGAAAAGAGATGGGTCTTTTTCCTTTGTTTGAGCTTTGTCTTTTCCATGTATATTTACATTATCCCAAAGCCAGTATCCTTGGGGGAAATTATACATAATTGCTAAAATGTTGTCATGTTTTTTTGCAGTTTGCTTTCAAAATGATTCTCATATTCTCATTCACTAAGCAATTAAAGTTAACATCATCAGTAATGAGAGAAATCAAATCATGCATTACCTGACTGGGTGCACTGAGAACACAGCATCATTCCTGTGATATTCTTGCCCAAAACATGCAACCTACATCTAACCATGAAGAAACATCAGACATGCCCAAACTGAGATATTCTACAAGGCCAGAGAGTTAAGTGACTTTCCAAATTTCTCAGGACTTGTTGATGGCAGAACTGGAATAGGATTCAGTTATTCTGATTCCTGGACCTGAGATTCGATCCTATCCCATCCCATCTTATCCCATCTCCTTCTATCCTCTTCAATCCCCTTCTATCCCCTTCCATTCCAGTCCATTCTATTCCCATTCTATTTCACTCAAATTCCATTCCATTCCACAAATAATAATTGAGGCTTTATGTGTTAGGCACTGTTCTAGACACTGGAGATTAATCCCCAGTGGAGTGTAAGACAAACAAAACCCTTGCCCTTATGAAACTCTTAATCCAGTGGAAGTAAGCAGACATTCCACAAATACAGAAATAATCTAATTTTAAAAATTGAAAAAAATGCCACAAAGTAAATAAAAATGAGGTATTGGTTAAGCCTTAGTAATACGATTTTACATTACTTACTATCAGTGGTGGTTTAAAAATTTGCCTGAAAAAGTTTTGACTTTTTCCATAGAGTGGTGAAATCCATGTCCCCTCCCTTAGAACCTGGGTGGGCTTTTGTGGATGCTTCCACAAATAGAATGTGATGGAAGTTGCATGCCTTTTGAAGCTAGGCTAGCAAAGGTCATGAAGTTTCCTCCTGGGTCTCTCTGTTGGGATGCTTGCTCTTGGAACCTAGACACCTCTGTCGAAGCTATGAGGAAAGCCAGGCCATATAGAGAGGCTGTATTTAGGTGTTCTGGCCAGCAACCGAGCTAAGGGCCCAGTCATCAGCCAGACACCAACCACCTGCCTGTGAGTGAGGAAGCCTTCAATGTGACTCCATATCCAGCCACCCTCAGGCTAAAAAGACTTGAGACTCAGAATCAGACTACGTGACTGAACCCTGTCAACATGCAGAACTATGAAAAATAATAATAAAGTGATTACTGTCATTTTAAGCCATTAAGTTTTGGAGTGATTCATTATGTAGCAATAGATAACTAGGATGCTATCATCTTCAATGACAGATAATCAGTTTGAATATAGAAGATAGAATTATTAGTAGGGTACAAACAGAAATGTAGAAGGAATTAAGGGGAGAGTAAAGCATAAAGAGTGAACCTATTCTATAATTTTCCCCAAAGCTTTGATTTTACAAGTTTGCTGACAAATATGTAATGTTGCAGAAAAATTATTTTCTCAGGGCTTTTGAACTACTCAATAAAAAGCATCACTTCCTTCCATCCCAGTCACTCCCTGTAGGACTAATGATTGTCCACGCCTGTTCCATGCCTCCTTTCTAAGCTTCTCTTAGCAGTAGCTTGCAAGGTAAATTTGGATAAATATATGGGTAAAACAAAAAGTATTCATAATCTCATTCACATGAACATTTAGGTGTATTTTCCTCAATTCTTCTATATTTACATATTTTTCCTTACTACACACCATGTGTGAAGTCATATCTCACTGTGGTTTTTATTTGCATTTTCCTAATGACTAATGGTATTGACTATCTTGTCATGTATTTGATGTTTTAGCTGTTCAGGATCCCTTTCAATTCCCATATGAATTTGAGGGTTGTCTTTTCCATTTCTGCAAATATTATAGTATTCTTTGTAATCTTTATTTCAGTAATGTTCGTAGTAATATCTCCACTTCCATTTCTGATTTTAGCTAATTATATAGTCTTTTTCTTAGCCTAGTGGCTGTCAATTTTGTTGATCTTTTCCAAGAACTTCTCAAGTTTGATGAAATACATGAATCTACAAATATAAGGAGCAACAAAATCCAAGGATAAACATAAAGAGATCCATATTGAGACTCAATGAACTGTCACAGTTCAACATGAAGACGATTTTTTTCTCAGTGTGTTGCCTCACTTCCTATGTCTCTGAGCCCAGAGCCAATCTGATTCAACTTCAGCAGAGGGTACACCTTTTTTATTGGGGTGGAGGAGGGTGCCTGTTAGGCTTCTCAGTGTAGGGGACGGTATCTGGGGGTCTGAATACTCCTCTTAATGACATGAGTCAGTCTTCCTATTTTCAACTCCAATCTGCACTGGTTTTCTATGATGCCTCACATTTCTAGACCTTTCTGGAGTTCTGGCCTGGGAACTGATTGCTCCCTGGCTTTTCCTCTTGCAGGTGGTTTTAGTCACCACTTGCTTGTTAACTTTCCTTAATGGTCATTTCCCTTTTCTGCTGTGGTTTCCTCTTCCATTTTCCTTCTGGATTTTTACCTCCTTTTAATATACTAGTGAGGCTTTGGGAAGGACCAGGGATAAACTCATATCTCATTTAGCTTCATAGCTATCTGAAGTTGGTATTTTCACCATTTTATAGATGAGGAAACTGAGGTGTAGGAAACTTGTCCAAGGTCACAAATAAGTGATGGAGCCTAGTTTCAATGGTCTTTATATTACCCTATATAGCCTCCCTGAGAATAAGTACACACAATTTGCCTGAATATCATCTGACTTCACTGTTCAAAATCACATTTCATTTTAGAGTTCCCTCTGTTCTTTATGGTAAAAATCAACAAATTCACCCTTACAATAGTGGTGATAACGCCTGGGAGAGATGTTGATAGTTGGGCGGGAAGGAAGAATGGATTCACTTTTAGGGAATGGAGAGCAAAGCAAGAGACTCAGGTCTAGCTAAGCCCAGGTCAGATATAATAGCTGATATACTACTTCATTGCACACAAAAGCTAACACCAGACTCCTCTGGAAAAGGGAATAAGCTAGTTAACATTTTATTGCCTCTCAACTTCAAGTATCTTCTTTATTGCTTGCACTGCAGTATTGGAGTTGCACCCTTTAAATATTTCTGTTTTGCCAGGTGGCATGATGTCAAGCTGCTTTGCTAGTGGAGGAAGAAGCTTCTTTTCTCACTCTCAGGTGTGCTCTTCTCATCAGGTCCCTGAAACACACATGGCTTCTTTAGCTCCTTACTCTAACATCTCCAGCCAGTTCTCTAGGATCTGGCCCCTGCTGTGGGATCAGCAGCACTCGGTAGCTTCCCCTGCACCAGCTCCGGGAGTTTCATGATAGAGTTCCTCCTGTGAGACACCTTTCCATGAACAGCTTTCCCTAACACTCTAGAGGGCAGATATCCAGCAAATGTTGGAGAGTGAATTTTCAACAAGTTACACCCATGCAATGCCCTGAGGACTTCTCTGCCACCCAGTGACCCATGAATGTGGATTCTCTACAGTTTCTATCTCAGTGCTGGACAGGGAAGGTAAGGTAGGCTCTTCCTTGGGTAGAAGGAATGGGAATGGTGGCTGCTCCTCAGCCTTGGGAATGGTGGCGCTCCTTGTCTGACATTCTTATGTGTGTGTGTGTGTGTGTATATACATGTGTGTGTGTGTATATATGTGTATATATACACACACACACATGTATACAGAAAGAGTTCTCTTTCTTTTATCCCTTATTCCAATCCTGTTATTATTAAGGATTATATTTAACTTTACATGTTCAAATTAGTATAGTTCCTGTCTCCTCACCGAACGCTGATGCAGGGAAATTCTGGTCTCAGACTTTTTTTTTTAATAGTAATGTTTGGTACAATCAACTGATTTAAAACTTTAAAAAAATGAATTTCTATGGGTAAATGTCTAAATATGAGAAAAAAGTTGACTTTAGAATGTCTAATAAGCCTATCCTATTCAACAACCAAGAAGTAGATTTCATACCTATTACACATAAAGATATAAAGGCATATTTTGGACTTTAAAGAGCTTGCAGGACAGGAAAGGCAAAAACATTTTATCCTTAATACCAACTCTTACTATCTGGGTTAATGGCTATCTGGGTTGATATGCATCTCAAGGCCAGAAAGGAATGATCAATTTGTGACATCAGACAGGTAAAAGACAGAGTGGTGGAAAAGCATGTCAGCTGTTACCTAGTCAGTTTCATAGATTTAGTAAACTGAAGCACAGAAATTTAAATGACTTGCCCAAAGCAAAGTTGTGTAACGTAAAGGCTGGTGCTAGACCCATATATGTGATTTCTAGTGCATTATTCTTTACATGTTGCTGCTCTAGATGATGATGGTGTTTTGAGGTCAGGTCGGAAGCACAAACAACTTAAGATGAGGCTTGTTTACCTTACCTATTGGGGTCCAGATATGTTTTTCTGGGAAATCAGATTTATTGCCCACCATAGTCACAAACAGACTGGAAATAAGATAGATTTACAGAATTTTCTGCCTAACTCTAGAAATAGGATGGCAGAAGAGTCATTACACTAAGAAAGCCCAATGCTGTCATTTACTTTAAGACATACTAATTTGGATTTCAAACAAAACAGATTACAAAAGGGTGTTTGGCATCAAAAGGGAATAGCACAGGAATTATACCTAAGCCTATTACATATAAACACTGAACTATACAAATAAATGTGTTTGACAATAACAATGCTTATTTGATTGTTGGGGAAGGTGACAGCTAGTAATAATTTGGACTTTGAATTATATTTTTTCCTGGAAAATGGTATTTAGGGTAAATTTTTCACACCTACTTGCCCAAACTTTTTTATCAGATGCTGAGTTGAAAAGAACATACCTAGATTCTAAGGAAATTAGAAATCTAGCCTTTTTAAGAATATAACTTTGGAAATACTGGTGAATGGTAGATCTCCCATCCTCATGCTTGGAGGGCTATTACCTACCACGGGGCCACACAACAGTGCCCTCTTGAGCACCTTAATTTCACCTAGTCTAGCCAAAGGCAACACAAGTTCAAACTTTCCCGCTAGACTTCAGAATAAGAAAATTTTTGAAGTGCATTTCTCACTTAAATAAGAGCAAAAGGGGAAATTCTTGTCTTTTTAAATCAAACATTATTTGTTGCCAGAAGTGTGATGACTTTTTGTTGGTATTTGTTAAGTACAACCAGTTTTGATAATGTGCTCTCTTTTACTTTAGGAATTGCCTGTCTGTACTTCCCTTTAAAAGTTTTACCCGTACATCATCCTAGTAAGTATATGGCAAGTGCAAGGAAGTGACCCTGGATGTTTATTTCTGAAGAAACAAAAAAGATGACTAGTAGAGGATACAAGAGAAGCTGGAAGCTACTGATTTATCAATAAAAAATCCACAACACAAAAACAGATTAAAGTCTTCTTTGTTCAACTCACTCCTAAATACAAACCACTGGTTGCAAAATGGGTCTGGCCAAAAAAATTTCCTATTCAGAATCCTGCTACTCATTTTACCTTAGAAATAATTATACATTTCTTTAACATTTAGAGTAAAAACAATCTTAATAAAAAGAGCAAATAACAGAATCTAATCAAGGTGTCTTCTGTCCTTAACCGTTTATTCTACTAAAAAAGAATTTTTCATTAATAATCCTAATCATAACTCTGCACTGTTCAAAGACCAAAGGGGTTAGGTACTTAGTTCAGTAAACTAAAGTCGTGGAACAAGCACCCAATGCCCCTGAATATTAACTTCACTATTTTAAGCTATAATTCCTAGAAATAAATTTCAATTCTTTCCCATTCTGTATACTAACTGATTCTTACCGCCAGTCAAAATAGAAAATTATTCTGGCTCTAATATTCAGTTCCATTTTGTCTGACTAGCAAAGTCACAATTAGTCAATGACTACCAGATACACTCTACTGTTTTGCAGATGTAAAACTTAGAAATTAGTGTTATAATTCTTATAGGAAAACCTAAATCAGCATACTTAATTGTAGTTTAATTCAAATAGTTTTTAATCCAATATTGCATTCAAAAAGAATCTGTTAATACATGTTGCTCTGCTTGTTACATGGCCACCAAGTGACTGTAAGAGAAAACACACAGAAAAAATTTTAAATGCAGTATCTGCCATCTTGTGGTAGAGTGAGGAAATGCAGCAATTGAGAAGCTTCTAAATGCTGTAATCCTGAACACTTTCTCCACATTGCTCATGTAAATAGCCAATAATAACAATATGATAGTTCTATTTTTCTGTAATCTACTTAATGCCACTTTTCTTGAGATTATAATTGAGTAAATTACAGAGGCATCAAGATCCCCCAAAGTTGTCAAATATTATTCGTATCCTTGCTAAAATCAGGTCTCCAAAAGATTGCTTCTCTATCCACTATGTATGACCTAGTAGTCTTGATACTAGTAGGCATCAAACTGCAATAAAAGGCTCAGATACAACCCATCTTGCATCTAAAGGAACACTCAAAAATTTAAAACTTCCCCTGGCACCACTCTCACCCATCTATCTACCTTTACCTCATAACAATAGCAAGCCAGGCGCGGTGGCTCATGCCTGTAATCCCAGCACTTTGGGAGGCCAATGCGGGTGGATCATTTGAGGTAAGGAGTTCAAGACCAGCCTGGCCAATATGGTGAGAACCCGTCTCTACTAAATATGCAAAAATTAGCCAGGTGTGGTGGTGCACGCCTGTAATCCCAGCTGCTTGGGAGGCTGAGGCATGAGAATCACCTGAACCTTGGAAGCAGAGGTTGCAGTGAGCCAAGATCATGCCACTGCACTCCAACCTGGGCAACAGAGTGAGACTGTTTCAAAAAAAAAAAAAAAGAAAAAAAAATAGCTGCTAACCCTTACTGAGCATTAACTATGTTATTAATACTCATAACAAACCTATTAAGTAGGGACTATTATTTTCCTCATTTTAAATGATGAAGCAACTGAGGCACAGAGGCTAGTAATTTTCATAAGATTATGGTGGAGAGACCCTAAGCTATTGAAATGATTACTACTTGTTTTCAAAAGCCCCTATCATTTATATCACAATATGAATAACAAATATTATGAATCCCAGTTATCAAAAAAACTTCAGCAGTATTACTGTATCAAAACCATAAAAAACAGAAGATGCGGGTGACTAACTTCAATGTAAAAATTTCAAATAATCACCCATTGACAGAATGCTAGTAGCTCTGGTAGAAGGGCAAAGCTTAGATATGATGTAACTAGCTTAGAGTACCAATGCTGACTTAGAACAGCGTTCACCCATGCCATGGAGAACTGAGACAATGTGGCACCTTCATTAAATGAATTAAAGAGCTTTACTTGAGTTAATGTCTTAGTTTACCAAACCTGACATGAGTTTCCTCAAATACTTGCCAATAGTTGCTTCCTAAGTCTGTAACATGATAGGTTTAGGCTGGGTATGGTGGCTCATGCCCGAGTCAGGAGAATCGCTTGAGCCTAGGAGTTTGTGACCAGCCTGGGCAACACAGGGAGACACCATCTCTCCAAAATAAAAATGTAAAAATCAGCTAGGTGTGATGGTGCACACTTGTAGTCCCAGCTACTTGGGAGGCTGAAGTGGGAGAATACCCTAAGCCCAGAAGTTCTAAGATGTAGTGAGATATGATCATGCTACCACACTCCATCCTGGGTGACTGAGATCCTTTCTCTAAAAAAAAAGAAATAAACGGCCAGGCGCCGCAGCTCAGGCCTGTAATCCCAGCACTTTGGGAGGCTGAGGTGGGTGGATCACGAGGTCAGGAGTTCAAGGCCAGCCTGGCCAACATAGTGAAACCCCGTCTCTACTAAAAACACAAACAATTAGCTGGGCGTGGTGACGGGCACCTGTAATCCCAGCTACTCAGGAGGCTGAGGCAGGAGAATGGCTTCAACCCGGGAGGCAGAGGTTGCAGTGAGCTGAGATTGCGCCATTGCACACCAGCCTGGGCGACAGTGAGACTCCATCTCAAAAAAAGAAAAAATAAACATAATAGGTTTAAAAAACTAGGTTAAAAAATGTCTCTCTATAGCTTTTTATTTACTGAGGTTAAAGATCTTTTCATATTTACCAACTATTTATATGTATTTGTTTCCCAGTTCACATCCTTATACATTTTGTTCCTCTACTATCTAGATATGAGCCTTTTGACCTGGATGAGTTACAAATCTGCCTCCCACTGTCTTTTGTCATTTTTCTTGACTTGGCTTCTAAGTTTTTGTTGGTCCACTGAACTAATTTTTTTTTGTTATCAAATATATCATTTCTTTTATAGTTGAATTTGGTGTCACACTTAGGCCTTCTCCAATCCATTTGCTTTAAGAGTTTAGGTTTTTGGTAGTTTTATCTTTTCCTATTTAATTCTTCTAGTGGAGGGCAGAAAACTGGTTTTTTTTCCATTTGGTTACCAGTTGTCGTCCCAATTCCACCTACAAAATAATGTCTTTCCTTGCCAATTTCAAATATCATTTTTATCCTATATGATTTTTTTAAAGTATTAGGGTATTTTGACATCCTACTATGTTACATTGACCTTACTGGACACCAGAACCATAGCTTCTTTACACATTATTTCTAAAAATTTTTGTTATTACAAATGGGGGTCTTTTTTCTTCCAACAGACTTGGTCACTAAGTGTTACTGATTTCTGTATATTAATGCTGTACCAAATCACCTTGCTGAAATTGCTTTAGATAATTCTCTTGAGGTTTTAGTTGTATATAACCAACTACTTAGAAAAACAAAACCTCTTAAATACACCCAAGGAGATTCAGTATAGTATTGAAGTGTACAATTTCAGTATATTCACACAATGGAACATAATACATAGCAGTCAAAATGAACTATACTTAATACGTGTCAACAGGGGTCGATCACAATACTGAATGCAAAAAAGCAAAGGGCCTTTGTCTCCTAGCACCCAGGTACTGAGCTCAGTTCCCGTCTTTACTGTTCCATCTCCTCCATCCACTACTCGAGGATCTCCTAGGTGACTCTACCACAGCCCCTGATGTCCTGTGAGCTGCAGGTACTGGGAGATCCACAAGGATGCCAGAACATCTGGAGCCTGGGAAATGGTATTTTCTTATTTAAAACTGAGGATCATCATGGTGGATGGGAGGCACAGTGGGAGGGGGGCGAGGGATAAAAAGACTACAAATAGGGTGCAGTGTACACTGCTTAGGTGATGGGTGCACCAAAATCCCACAAATCACCACTAAAGAACTTAATCATGTAACTAAACACCACCTGTTTCCCAGTAAGCTATGGAAAAATAATAAAAAGAAAAAAAGCAAAGTTACAGAATTGCCCAAATACATACCATCTATGTGTTTCACAAACACTAAATATATTTCATTATCCCCCTAATGAAGGGACTAAGTTCCTTAGTTCCTAATTGTCATAAAGGTTTACAGATTGATAACAAATATGTAGCAAAAGTACAAAAACATGGGTAAAATATTCACAAAAACACGGATAAAATAATCACAATGGTGATTACTTCTTAAGGCTGGGAGGGAGGGAGGATTGCAAACAACAAAATACACGAAGAGAGCTTCAATTTCGATGTATTTTAAGAAAAAAACACAGAAGCAAATACAGCAAAAGTAAAATATTTGCTAAGTCTGGGTGGGTGCACAGCTGTTCATTACAAAAGTCTAGGTGCTATTGTGAATGTCTGAAACATTTAACAGATGCTTGTAGAGAAAGATTTCTTTTAATATTTTACTCCACTGAAGAGAAATATTTTTGACTGAATTATCTTCTAGCATTCTGTAATCTTTAATCTCAAAAGAATCAATGTGGGCCTGACAAAAACGGAGATTTCACTGATTTTGGTGCGTTCCTAAAATGTTTTGTCTTCTTTGCACATCTTAGTAGCAGGAGTTACCCCCATTTGTCTGCTTCCTCCCACTAGAATGTAAGCTCTGAGTGAAAGCATTTTTCCATTATATTCAGTTACACTTCTACAGTCTTAAAATGGGCAGACACACAATAAGTAGTTGTTGAATGAAAAATCACTTGTGTTTATTTCCTTGAATTAGAAACCTGGATGTCATGTAAATAATAATGGAACGTGGATGCCGTGTAAATGCAGTATAAGAAACAGGTTTTGTCTGAATAGCAGGTTCCATTTTAAACCAGCAATATACTATAGGCAAGTCTGGTCAACACAAGTTCTGGTCAGTTTCTTCTTTCAATTCAGAATTTCCATTTCAATTCTGAGAACCTTTGGGTCAGCTCAAAGAACTCCTATATCTCAATTGCAGAGCCTGTATTATTATTTCATAAATTGTAATGGGATGTTAATCTTCACTGATACTAACTGGCTAAGCTATAGAGGGCAAAGTGGTAGAATTTCTATTGCAAAAATAAGTAAAAATTACTATAAATACTCTTCCCAAAGAAACAGCAAATAGTTATCTTTCAAGCTGTAATCATTATCTTTCACCTAGAGTGTATTGTAAGTCTACAGAAATGATGTCATTAGCCGCTGAAACAAGATTTCATATTGTAGTAATAAACAGACAAAAGACAATCCAAGTACAATTTTTTAATAAAGATAATTACAAAAGATGGAAAAATCAGCTCAGAAAGGCCAATTACTTCTTTAATAGATCAGTTTTTTTGACATAATAACTCACATCAATTTTAAATACTATCACATAAAGCATGGTGGAGAAAAGAAATTTTGCTTCATAATTAGAAAAACTCACAATAAAACTTGCCAAGAAAAACAAAAACGAAAAAGCCATTTGAAAATAAATACAGTCCATGCCAAAGTAGTATAAAATGAAGCCAGAAGTCTTCAAAAAGAAAACATTTTCCTTTCAATATTTTCTTTTTAATGATTTTCTGAAATTGGTGAGACTGTCAAATTCAGGGGTTGCTGAGCTGTTCTGATTTGGTTCTGTTAAAAGAGGCAATGTGAAATATTAAAAATGGCACAATCTTGGTTTAAATGCACTGACCTATTACATTGATCAGGTCCTGTAGGCTCATGCTAAGAAACACATTAATTGATAATGTCTTAAGTGTTTCTGGAGTAATTAATGCCTTAATCTTTCTAGTGATTTAATAAACTATTCCAAGTTATCCTGTAAAGGCTGGCACAAAATTATGTGTGCCCAAACATTTATATGCTTTCTGACAATAAAATCCTCAACTGTTTTTACTTAAAATTGTTTCTTAAATTTACCTATCTCACAACACTAAAAAAACACGTACACAGAAATAAGAACACCATGAAAACCATTAAGTGCATATATAAAAGATAATTGCAAAAAAGGGTCTCAGATAAATTATGTACAAGAATACAAACTGACTGATTCAGTTATACTGATAAACCAACAGGTAAGATGGGCATATGTTGTCTTATGTATCAATACAAACTAAAATTCAGAGCACCTCATAATGATGTTCTAAGGTTCAGTCTAGTATTTCTGAAGTGTGTACACAAACACACACCAATAAACATGTTTAGTATTTTTATAGTATGTAAAAAGTACTTGATAAGGAACATCATTTACCCTTTGGTATCTGTTTTTTCACCACTGTTGTCCTTGGATTTATCTTCTTCCTTAACGTCTAAAAATAAAAATTGGGAAAAGATTAAAACCTATTTTGAAATATAAAATGTATATATATTATTTCAAAATATACTTTATTTTCAAAATATAAAGTTATGCAATCTTATTATTAATGAATTCAGTCTAAATAAGCTTTGTGTTGGGTGTTTCCTTTACGATGGCAGTACAAGCTATGAATAGTCACTGGATTGGGATGGGGAGGGAGAAAAGGTGGCCCTAACTCTAGGTTTTGACCTATAGATTTAAAAAAAGCTTTCTGTGGTACTATTTCATTTTTCTGTAGGCTGAAGAATTTTAACAACTGCAAGGCCCTATCAGAAGAGTCTCATCACCAAATAGAGGGTTTAATTTTTAAGCACAGAAAAGATAAAGCTTTTAAAAATGAGAACACCAAAAACAGACAAACAAGAAGACATAATGAAAATGAAAGAAAAGAAAAAAAGGAAAATCCTACAGCTAAAGTTAAGTCCTTCTTACCTCAGTCATGGCTTGAATTTTTGGATGTCAATCAGTTACAAACAGACTGAAGACATCATTGTAATACACTGGGAAGTTAAAATTATAAATTTCTGTACGTAGCCTATTGAGGAGTGAATCCACAAGTAAAAGAACAGAACTAAATGTGTCAGATGTTACAGATTACCAACTCTCTAGTTAAAAAAAAAAAAAAGAGCCGGCTTATTCACATAACTTCAATTTGATAGATATAGGAAAAATTGGATCACTCTCTAACTCAGTTTTTCACATACTACAGGATCAAAATTAACAGGTTAACTAAAACGTGTGCTCATCACCACTACTTGCATTAGGAAATGCAACAAGTGCTGAGAATACAAATATTTAAGATACTGTGTTCCCTAGCCATGAGCAGCTCAATCTAGTAGGGAGACAAAATCCTGAGGTGCTACAATATGATGTGTTAAATAAAATGGCAGAGGCATGTGTAAGTGTTCTGAGAAGTCAGATGAAAGGTAACAGATTCCAGTAGCAAATTCAATTGCCTAAAGCTAACTCAGCGTTTTAAAGTAAGGCAATGTATCAAAGTATTATTTCCTCCCTAACCCAGGTCCCAAATCCCCTCCTAGCTTTCCTCAGAGTTTTTAATGTTTTCTTCAATTTCTGAACAAAATCCATTATTTGACCTTTTTCAAAATGGCAAAACTGGTCTAAGGATATGTAACTCTTCTTTGTGTTTTCTCCCATTAAATAAGCTTTAGGTAGTTAAAAATTATCTTAGAAGTTCAGTTCTGACCATGCACTACCAACAGATTCATAATTACTTTGTCCTCTTTCTTACCCAATCTGTATCACAGTGCAATGTTCACTATTTTAAACCTATGTTATCAAGAAAATAAGTTTTCTTGTATTACTAAAGCAAATAGGAATGATAACATTTATATAAAAGCTTTAAGAGCTAAGTACCACTTATATGTAAGAAAAAAGAGTCACCTACATAGCATACTTCCTCCTCTGATACTTAGGCAACTGACTTCTCGATAGCATAAACATTACAATGCAGCTCAATTTTTAAAATTTACAATTAAAACATAATTACCAAGAAACAAATCTGACCTGCTTTTTTGTCCTCTGTTTCTTTCTTATCTTCTTCAATTCTAGCTTTCTTTGCTCCTTTCTTATGATCAGCCACATTTCTTCGACCTCCTTCTCCTTCATCCTCAGAATCTGAGAATTCTTCATCACAAGCTATCCGCTTGTCTGATGCTCGAACTGCAGAAAAGATTTTAATAAATTTTGACAAAGTCACAGGTTTTATAATCATTACAGCATACTCTTACAAATGCACTAAGCAGTTAGTTACCACATTTAAAGGTAAAGGATAACATGCCTAATGATTTTAAAATTTGAATGGAATGAATGGTTTACTTAATATTGAAAACTTTGCTTTCATGTATGAAGAAATGGCTCAAAAACACGTAATAAAAATTGGGGGAATCTCTTTTTCTTTTAAAAATGCTGAAACTCTAAAGGAAAAAAGTGTGTTTTTCTAATAGGGGATGGGAATAATGTCATTACTTAAAAAGTAGCATTTTATTTCAGAGCTGAGAGGTGAAGTAGATCGAAAAAAAAAAAGTACCAATACCAAATATGTTAGACAGTCTATATCATTACACATACCATTATGCTACAATCTAACCATCACATTAAGTGTAATGAGAAGTTGTAAAATCAAACAGATGTTTAGTTATTTAGTTCACCCTACTTTAGATAAATGAGATGTCTTATTAATTTCCAAATATACTGAAGTGGCTAACTTTTGAAAACTTTCAATCATATATGTATATCCAGCCATACAAACTGAAACTGCTGACACCCAAATCAGGTTTTGAGACATCAGGAAGCTAAATCTCTGAAAGTGGCAAAAATGACAACAGTAATAGTGCGCTCATGAACATGACTTTATAGTGAAGTTCTTAGGCCACTAAAACCTTCCATTTCAAGTATCATTTTGACAAACTGGAAAAATAAAGGCATTATCTTACTAGAAATTCTCTTGTCTGGATCTTCTCCATCTTCATCTCCACTGTCTTCATGAACAGCATCTTCTGGAATAGCTTGCATCTGGACACCAGGTGCATGAGGTAACATGCGCAAATTTTCAAATAAACGCTGTCTAAATTACACATGCAAAGTTTATTAGACAAAATTCAATTTCTTTGCAGTTCTTACATGCAAGAGAAAATATTTAGCAAAAAATTTCATCTTTGGTCTAGCTAAACCTATAAATTAAAAGGTCTCTCTTTGTTGCCCAGACTATAGTGCAGTGGCAAGATCATAGCTCACTGCAGCCTCGAACTCCTGGCAATCCTCCTGCCTCAGCCTCTGCACGTTAGGACTACAAGCGTACGCCACCATGCCCGGCTAATTTTTAAATTTTTTGCAGACAAGGTCTCACTATATTGCCCAGGCTGGTCACAAACTCCTGGTCCAAAGCTATCCTCCCACCTTGGACTTCCAAAGCATTAGGATTACAAGCATGAGCCACCTTGACTGGCCAAGGAGGCATTATTTTAGTCCGCCATTTCAATGATGAGAAAACATAAGCACAAAGGCAAGCGAACTTATCAAACATCACACAGCTTGTTTGTGGTACAGAGGTGACTCAAATTCATGCTATGTACTATAATGTCTCTACTTTGCTTGTGGAGACAAAGCCTTAACAAAATGTTTCAGACAATGAAAATAACTTATAGTGCACCTTGCAATTTTAAAATACATTTCAACTAATAAAAAAATATTATTTCCATTAACTGAAGAAATTAAATGGCTGAATATGGTGGCTCATGCCTGTAAGCTCAGCACTTCTGAGAGGCAGAGGTGACAGGATCACTTGAAGCCAGGAGTTCAAGACCAGCCTGGGCAACAAAGCAATACCCCATCCTGACAAAAAAATTAAAAATTAAAAAAAAAAAAGAATAATCAGTAACTTAATGTTTTAAATCCTTTAGAAAAAAAACAAAATATCTAATAAAGTTAAAAAGATCCATCATACTTGGCCCTCTAAAGCATCCTAAATCTTTGTCAAGATAAAATGTTTATCAAAACAGTTCAATGATTTCTTACTTTATCTTTTCCATATATTCTGGAGTGTTCTGGTTTGTCATGTTTGAAGGACTAATATGCAGCTTGAAGTCTGGTCCAAAATACTCAAAGTAATCATTATATGGCAACTCTAATGAAACAATAAAATAAAGTTACATATTACAAGCTCAGTTTTCACAAAAATCCATGCACAGAATCCAGATTTAGGTGGCGAAATATTTCCAAAGAAAATGTTTAAAAGTGAACACAAAGTGAATGTTCTCCCATTTATAAAGAATGGCACTTACTCTAATCATTCATCCATCTATTTCTATATATAGACAGTCTCTGACTTTCAATAGCTTGACTTACAGTTTTCTGGCTTTTTTGTCACAACTTCAATGTCTTGTATTCAATAAATTACATGAGATATTCAACATTTTATTGTTATAAAACAGGCTCAGTATTAGATTATTTTGTCCAACTGTAGCCTAACCTAATTGTTCTGAGCACGTTTAAAGTAGGCTGGGCTAAGTCATGTTTGGTAGGTTAAGTGTATTATATCGATTTTCTACTTATCATACTTTCAACTTATGATGGGTTTATCAGGACCTAATTGCAACATAAGTGGAGAAGCATCTGTATTGACAGTTCATACAATAAAGATATCATAATAAGAACACTTACCATTGGGAATCTCACAATCAAGGGCAACTGCAGTCTCATATGTCCAACATCGAGCAACATTACGGATTGTGTAGCCACCTCCTCCAAGCATCAGTAATGGTAAGTTAAAAGTTTTTACAACTTCTACACATTTAGCATGACCTAAGACAAGAAGATTTGGTTAACAACAAAATCTGCATACTGTAACAGTTTGAAAAAAAATTTTAAAAAGATAATAAGTGCAAATGTTATTCAACCAAAATGGGTTTTCTAAATATTTTAAAAACAAATAAAAATGTAAAAAATTTCGAGTCTAAAACTCCTTTCCAAACATGTTACACAATAATACATATTAAAAAATTAAGATATAACTAGCTATTTTAGCAAGTGTCCCTGATGGAAAAGTCAAGTACACAACTATATTAAGATTATAATATGAATATACACCTATTTTACTAACATAGAAAGATGTTCATGTAGGGTTACATGGTGAAATTAATCAGGTTACAATAAAACATTATGTATAATCTAAATTAATTTTTATTAATATTTCTTTCCCTATGGACATGTGCAAAATAATTATGGAAAGCTAAACAACATAGTTTAACCCTGAGTTAACTTTAGGTAGTGGTACTGAGTAATTTTCATAACTTAAGAGTTAAAAATATCTATTAATATTTTCAAAAACTTCAACTTCTATGTGTAGAAATTTAATATTAATAGTAAACCTAACATGAAAGTAAATATTTTATGTGGATAAATGTCACAACTCAATAATCATTTATAAGTTACCAGTAAGTTCCCTTCCCGGAATATTACCAGTTAGGCACATAACTCAATCTTTAAAGAAGAAAAGAAAATCCTTCAATTATAAAAGACATTTGCGCATACTGAAGAGTATTCGGGAAAAAATTAAAAAGGGACAATGAAAAAACTAACCACCTAAAAAAAACATTATTCAAAAATCGTTTTTCTATATTTCCTTGCATTTCAGAGTTAATTTTACAAAGTTTATCTGTTCTCTTCATGTAACGGTATACTGTGAGAATTTTCATTAAGCATTCTTCAATAGTTGCACTATGTGATTTACATAATTCTAGCACTCAATTTTTATTACTGCTACTAGAAAAATTTCTTGTAACAGATAAAAACCATTTGGATTTTTTTAAAGACAAAACAAACATACAAAAAGTTAACTTACAGGCTTCCAAGTAAAGATAACTGGCTAACAAAGATGTTTACTTTTCCTTCATCCCAAAACTTGACAAAAATGACTGGAAAGGGATTTTTTTAAAGGCCAAAATTTGTAAAAACGAAGAATGGGAGAGAATACAAGAGCAAGAACATAGCTGATGGCAGCAAGGAGATGGAAAAGAGATAACTAACTTCAGCAGATCTGAAAAAGCTGAATCAAAGCTGGCAGTAGAGAAACTCAGAATGAAGTTTAAGACTTGGAATTACAAATATCCTTACATGCTTTATGCAACTGAAACTCTATTAGCTGAAATACAATGTAAATTTTTTTCTAAGAGTGAACTGATGCAATTTATGATTATAAAAAATATTAAGTACAAAAACATTAAGGACTTTCAAGTCAAACAGGAAAACTGACAGTTAATATATACTTTTAAGAGTACATTAGGTAGATCATTTTAGAAAGTTTATAAACATTTTGAGGCAAAAGATGGTTATTAACACATTAAGTTACAATATGAAACTGTGGTTCAACCACTGTTGACCTACAAAGGGACAATTAATTTAATATCATTCCACTTAATATAGAATAACAGATTATACCATAATTCTAATATAGCTGGTATAGTAGCAATCATAACGTCAAATAAAGAAGCTTTTAGTATCTGTATTTAGTTATCCAATTCCATTAATACCAGCAACTGTTCTGGAGAAAGTTCTATTTGAGAATTCTCCACATCTTAGAGAATACAATGCACACTATCAACTTGCTACCTAAAAGTTCACGTGGAAAAAAACCTCTAAAATCATACACAAACGCTCATGATAAAAATCATTTCTAATCTACATATAAATTATACTATCTTATTAAATAAAATTTCAGATTTATTCTTACACCCTAGAAGTTCATTCCAGAATGGTGATATTTTGCTTTGGCCTAGCCTTCAATCATATGCTGATTTCAACACATGATCAACATTTACTATGTACTGCAGCACTCCTAATCCCCCACACACTTTTTATCAGGAAGCTACTTGAGAAGGTGCTCCACCAAAACATGAGAAAAAAATTAAGGACAGAGAACAGAGCCACCAGGGAGAACCAATACAACAGAAAAAAAGCAGAGAACACCTATATGTCCTGTCAGGCCTACCAAAGATAGTCATCCAAACACGAACAGATGAGAAGGCTGTTTTTCAAGAAGGTGAAAGTGACAGAATATTCAATGAATCTGAACACATGAAGATACTGAGACACCAGTAGTTTAGCAGTAAGTGGAGAGAAAACTAAGCAAATGGGAAACTTAGGACCAATTATGCGGCAAAGAAAAACTGCATAAGCTGAAAAGTGTTTAAAGATGCTGCTGTAAACATTAAGTATCACAATCAAACTCTGATTTGTAAAAATAGAGATATGGGAAGGGTACAAGTATGTTGTAGGCAAAGTGGTGAGGAGAGCTAAACCCTCTTCTTCCTTAATGAGAAATAAATAATCCAATTAAGTAACAAGGTATGCATGTTTTATTTACAATGAGTCAACAACCATTCAAAAATAGCTGCCTTGGGTTCAAACTACAATAAACCTTAAAAAACTAGTCATGTATAAATGTATATATAAATCTGCCATAATGAAACAAGAATAACTCTAGTCATACATACAACAGACAAAACCCCATGAAAAATGCAGAGTACAGTGTTAAAACAGCAGGCAAGAACCTACAATGAGAACTTTTATGGGAAGTTCTTGGGTGGAAGAAAAACCATCTTTTTCTGGAAATACCACCCTTTGAATTGCTCACCTTTGACTGTTAGATTGAAACAACCCAGTCTATCACCAGATAATGAGTCTGCACCACACTGTAATACCACAGCACTAGGTTGATACATCTCCATCACCTTTGAGATAATCTACACACAAGATAACAAATGTTAGCATCTCCAATAACATTCTGAAATTCCATTCCAATTTTGAAAATAATAATACTTACAGGCTTAAATATCTGCCCATATGACTCATCATCTATACCATCTCTCATTGGAAAATTGACAGCATAGTATTTGCCTTTTCCAGCACCAATATCCTAAAATATATAATTAAACTGATCTTACAGAATATTCTATAATAAAAAGTTTGGCATTTGTTTACCACATTTTGAAAAGACTGAAAGACTAAGTATTAAGGATCCAATTTTGAATTCATCTTAGAGTGGAGACCGGAACAATCAAACTGAGAAAGGAAATAATACAGAACAAATAAGTATATGCTCCAATATTTATAGACTGCTTGTAAAGCATACAAGAACCATTTTCAATTAATCTGTAGTGATTATTTTTGAGAAAAGAAATTTAACACAAGCAGTTAAAGGCAATGAAATTACACTACATTAAACCAGAAAATCCATCATAAACAGAGTATTTAAGATGACAAGGCAACTTTATGAGTAAACCTGTGGAAAATAAATTAAGCCAAAAAGCCCTGCAGGACAATCATCTGCAGAATCCTTCTTGTGGTTCACAATCTGTTGGTATGAGTTTACCTATGATGAAAGAACGACCCAGACTTTCTCGAAGATTTAACAGCTACCGACTAAAGCACCAGATTTGTTCTTTTTTTTTTTTTGAGACGGAGTTTTGCTCTTGTTGCCCAGGCTGGAGGCGCAATGGCGTGATCTCGGCTCACTGCAACCTCCACCTCCAGGTTCAAGCAATTCTCCTGCCTCAGCCTCCCTAGTGGCTGGGATTACAGGCATGCGCCACCATGCCAGGCTAATTTTGTATTTTTAGTAGAGACAGGGTTTCTCCATGTTCAACAGGCTGGTCTCGAACTCCCAACCTCAGGTGATCCACCCACCTCGGCCCCGCAAGGTGCTGGGATTACAGGCGTGAGCCACCGCACCTAGCCTCAGATTTGTTCTTAATTGGACTTCAAACAAATTTTGTTTCTACTTGTTCAATGAGTACCACTCCAGGCATTAATCTCTCTCAAAAGACGCAAAGGTTCCAGCTACATATACTCTTAAATGATATATACACATATTATATATACTTATTTGTACATATTATGCATTTGTAGATGTGCATATGCATTTCTGTGTGTGTATACGTATTCCTAGAAGATACTGTATAGTACAGACATTACTACAAAATAGTATTTTAACTGCAATACCAAAGGATTGGGGCGTGCCTTTTTTTTTTTTTTTTTTTTTTGAGATGAAGTCCTGCTCTGTCACCCAGGATGGAGTGCAGTGGCATGATCTCGGCTCACTGCACTCCAGTGAGCCAAGATCGCCTCCTAGGTTCAAACAATTCTCCTGTCTCAGCCTCCCGAGTCGCTGGGACTACAGGTGCACGCCACCACACCCAGCTAGTTTTTTTTGCAATTTTAGTAGAGATGGAGTTTCACCATATTGGTCAGGCTGGTGTCGAACTCTCAACCTCAGGTAATCCACTCACCTTAGCCTCCCAAAGTGCTGGGATTACAGGCATGAGCCACTGCACCTGGTTGGGGTGAGGGGGGGATGGGGGTGGGGGTGCCTAATTCTTATGTGTGTTAAATTATAATGTCTGAAGATCCATGAATTTTTACAATTACTAGCACTTGTGCAAGTTTTTCCTGAACCTCTCATGGAATGATCTTAGCTTCAGTCCAATTTTACAAAAGCAAAATTTACCCTCAATATTAAGAGTTATGAGACCCAACATCCAACAAGGAGAAAGCAAGCAAAATTACACACCTCCTCTCCCAATTTTTCTTGAAGTCTAAATTTTTATTAAGATTTATTAACTAAATACAAACCATACAAATACGGAAAAGCCAAAGTATTGTGAATCTTTACAGTCCTACTGCACAGTTAAAACACAGATGAAATATATTTTGACCCTAAGATTTCAGAATACAGAAAAGTTGGTTAGCACTTCTCATCCTAACTGCTACTAACTAGCTGGCAACTCAGAGCTGCTGCCCTTGTTAGACATAGCTTTCTCTCTTCCAGGTCTCATTCTGCAACTGCTAATATGCCACCTTTCTTTCTTCCACTAGACTACTTGAATTAAAGCAAACAGTTTCAACAATGAGCTAAGCTCAGAGTAGCCTTCTTTTCAGCATGAGAATTAGCAGGCAGAAAAAGGAGTGTTTATTAAGTTAACATCCAACGATACACGTGAATTACACAGAAAGCCCAAATACAGCTGTACATATAATGTAATGACTGATTTTAATTCTCTCACAAAGTTATGTGGATATGCTTAAAATATTCAAATTTTATCCTTAAAACATCAGCGACTGTAAAATGTTTTTTTTTTTTTGAGACAGAGTCTTGCTCTGTCGCCCAGGCTGGAGTGCAGTGGAGCGATCTCGGCTCACAGCAAGCTCCACCTCCCGGGTTCACACCATTCTCCTCCCTCAGCCTCCCGAGTAGCTGGGACTACAAGCACCTACCACCACGCCCGGCTAATTTTTTGTATTTTTAGTGGAGACGGGGTTTCTCCGTGTTAGCCAGGATGGTCTCAATCTCCTGACCTCGTGATCCTCCCGCCTCGGCCTCCCAAAGTGCTGGGATTACAGGCGTGAGCCACCACGCCCGGCCCAGCGACTGTAAAATCTTAAGTGAGAGGAAGAGATGTTGAAAGCCATTCTCAAATCCTTCTAAAACATGCATTCTCTAATATTTTCAAAAACTTCAAACTGTAAGAATTATGAATAATAACTGAGATGAGACCACAGTGACATCCACCTGTCAGAAATTAAATGAGGCTTCCATTTTCCACTTCTGAGATAAACCAGGATCACACTGCAAAGATACTGTCTTATTCTTTAAGCTTAAAACAGAGAAGACTTTTGCTTGACTTCCACTAGGATGTAATGGTTGTTGACAAATGTATTCTATCGGTTTACAGCAGTGGTTCTCAAACTTTAAGGTGGAGAATCACCCAGAGCTTCTGGGCCCTAAGAATGTGTATTTCTAACAAGTTCCCAGGTGATGCTGATCTGCTTTCCTCAGTTTAGGGGCCACTGTTTGAGAACCACTGGTCTGTAAGATAAGACCGGGTGGGGAAAGGGAGAAATTGAAGTTTACTGGCAAGGAATTGAAATTACAAATCTGCAATTTTAAAAGCTAAATAATTTAAACTCAAACCAAACATTTGACCTCCCACCCATTTTTAAGTATGGAAAAGTTTTAGTAAGGTAACTCTTTTATTCAAAGAGTTTACTGAGAAAGTATCACACTGTGGTCTAATAAAGAAAAGCCATACAGCTTAATACTTTACGGCAACTCTTTAAACTATGGTTGCTAAACTGTAATGATATACCACAGATGTGAAAAATAACCTTAATAAAATTGTTTAAAACTTTGTTCAATGCCATATAAATCTCCCATATAATCCAGGCTGAACTAAAAACAGCTGTTTAAATTATTGAATAAATTTCAACATGCATGTACTTAGGTTCAAAAAAAGTGTAGTGAGGCAAAAAACCAATGAGCTTACAGAAATAGGATTTGACCAGTGAGTCATAAAAGACAAGAGCATCAAATGGAAAAAGATAACAGAAATAAAATAGAAATACACTTAATGTAACAGGTAGGCAAAGCTACACTATGGTATTCTTTCTCTACCTAAATACATTACCAATTTTAGAAGCTTAAAGAAAAAAAAAAGATTAAAATTAGATCTACTAAAAATCAAGACCAATCACAAAAGAGAGGAGCAGAAGAACCTACAAAGACCTAGTCTATTTTATTCCACCATTCTTTATAATCAATAGCAACGTAGGCTACCATCAGGTAGTTTTGAAGATTCAAACTGAACATCAAGAGAAGGGCTTCATGCTTTGTGGATATTCAAAAACATTTATTCAACCAAAGAAAACAGCTGAGAAAAAAAGCAGTCCTTAAGTTCTCACTAAATTTTTGCTTATAGTCAGCAACAGTGAATTCTAGCAAATGTTACTGCATACATAGTAATTCAATTCTGCATACAAGTTTCAAATTATTAACTCAGGAAAAATACTACTTCAAGTATAGGATTACTGATCTCCTAGGTTCATCTCACAATATTTATTCAGACAGAATTTAGTCTTACCCTCAAGTCTCCTGTGCCAGGAAAGTATTCCCCATATTTATGGAATGATACAGTCATTACACGATCTGTCGTATAAAAAGCTTCTTCAACACCATCACCATGATGAATATCTATATCAATATATAAGACTCTCTGATGATACCTGAAAACAAATCCATATGTTTTGGTTTTTCCTTTAAAGGTTCTAAGATGGGACGAAGCACCACAAATTCAGGAAACCCATTTTTGAGCTCTTGCATTCCAGAATGTTTAATCACCTTTTACATTCAGCCTAAAAGGTTATTCAAATATCTGAGGTTTGAGCCTCAGGCCTTTTAAATACTCACTTGTGGCCCAATGTAGGTTAAAAAATATATATTTACTCTTTGTGAAATTTGTTCTATTCTACATGCTTCAAGAACATAGCACATATTTCTAATATATTAAAAACTGAAGATTATACCATACTCAAGATTGTTAATTAAAACACCTCTGTAGTAAATCTTCAATAGCGTAAAATAGGGATTGGCTAACTATGACCCATGGCCCAAATCTGGCCAATTGCCTCATTTTTCAGCTTTGAACTAAGAAGTTTTTATATTTTTTAAATGGTTTAAAAACAAAACCAAAACAAGAGTATTTTCTGACGTGTGACAATTATAAAAAATTCAAATTTCAGTGTCCATAAAAAAGTTTTATTGAAAGACAGCCATGCTCAATTGTTTATTACCTATGGCTTCATTTGAACTGCAGAATCGATCAGCTGTAACAGAGGCTACATGTGGTACTCTCATGATTTCAAACTGTTGCTTGGACTAGAACCACAGATTAGTGACACAGTTGTAACTCAAACACAGTTTAGGAGTCACATGAATCACCGTATCATGACATTTCGTTACCAGCGCATACTCATGTCAAAATAAGGGGAAAATGGACTTCTCATGTCATCCTTTTGAAGTATAGTGAAGTGAGATATTATTAGATGGCAAAGCATTGTATTTATTATGTAATGGTGCCACAGCTGTGCTAAATAAAACAATACAATGTAAATTGGTATTTCCAGACTAAGCACTCATAAGAATATTCTCATAAGACTATAAAGAGCATATCATAGTATAGCAAAATTTCTTCACAAAATTAAAAAAACAGAAATGAGGCTGTGATCAAAGTAAAGTTTCTGAGTGGCTCATGTGTTAGATAAGCAAGGAAAGCTGTGCACCAAGTCAATTAATTAAATCATGTTTGATACACCACCCAAAAAAATGTGTCCAGAGAAATTAAAGTTGTTTAAAACTATTAGCTGAGTGGGCAAGAACTTGCTCAAAGAGTTGAAGACACTGGAACCAACATCAACAGTCAATTAAAAAACAAGGCAAATGATTGCAAATGATTTTCCTTTGCTCCTGATGAGCAGGCAAGATGTTACACTGATACTGCTCAATTACTGTTTATTTGAGGAGTCAGTATCAATTTTAAGTTGACTGAAAAATCAGCCTCTATGGATAGCATGCATGGAATAACTACAAGCAAAAAACACTAGCTCAGTATAATATAAGGTAGAATCTGCTAAGATGTGTCATAACTGATGGCAAAAAATAACTAACATTGCAAACGTCCAAATTCATAAGTACCTCTATAGATCTCTCTCTCAAACTGCAGCCACAGATAAGGAAAAATAACTCCAACAACTCAGAGATAATTTTATATGCATCAGTAGAGAACAAAGCCTCAGTCAGATATGGAAGTTAGGCAGTTACACTAACTCAATAGGTAAACAAATTTCCTTTAACACTGGTTTCAAATTTTTGTCTTCAGTTTAAAACTTACAAAATACTAGAATATAAACTTCCAAGGTCATTGTCATTTTTTACTAGCTGAAACTAAAATGAAAATTGCCAAACTACTTTTAAAAAAGGGTATTTAATGGAGTTTTGACATTTATATACACTTCTAATTCCTTTTTTTTTTTTTTTGAGACGGAGTCTCGCTCTGTAGCCCAGGCTGGACTGCAGTGGTGCGATCTCGGCTCACTGCAACCTCCACCTCCCAGGTTCAAGCAATTCTCCTGCCTCAGCCTCCTGAGTAGCTGGGATTACAGGCGCACGCCACCACGCCCGGCTAATTTTTTATTTTTAGTAGGATGGGGTTTCACCATGTTGGTCAGGCTGGTCTCGAACCCCTGACCTCATGATCCACCCACCTCATCCTGCCAAAGTGCTGGGATTACAGGCGTGAGCCATGGCATTGGCCTTTTATACACTTCTAATTCTTTTTTTTAAGGCAGGGTCTCACACTGTTGCCCAGGCTAGAGTGTAGTGGTAGGAACATGGCTTCCTGCAGACTCAACTTCCTCGACTCAGGTACTCCCACCTCAGCCTCCTGGGTAGTTGGGACTACAGACGCATGCCACCACATCTGGCTGATTTTTTTTCTGTACAGATGGGGTTTTGCCATGTTGCCCAGCCTGGTCTCAAACTCCTGGGCTCAAGAGATCCGCCCACCTCAGCCTCCCAAAGTGCAGGGATTACAGGCCTGGGCCATAGTGCCTGGCCATACTTCTAACTCTTAATAATTGAAGAATTGGGCAAATTTCCTGCATTTCTTCATTGTTTTGTAATGAATTCATAGAAAACTCACCATTAACTATTTCAACCTATGGTTTACCTAATATTTTTTAAAGCCATAGACTTTTACTTATTGTGTTTTAATGAAAACATTTTATCACTGTAAAGAGTATCAATATAAATAAACATACTTTAGTAATTCAAGGATGGCAAGCACAATATCATTAACATAACAGAATCCTGATGCTTCTGACTTCTTAGCATGATGTAATCCTCCAGCCCAATTAACAGCCATATCAGTCTGTTGTCGGTTTAATTTCACAGCTCCAGCTAAGAAGTAGAAACAAGATAGACTTTTTAAACATTTATCATAAAAAATTAGTACAATGAGACAAAAACACTACAAGTGTATGCCATGCATAAGCAAGAGCTTAAAATCATAAAAGTTAACAGAAATCATCCGTAACATGAATAGTTAGGAGTTACTCCCTAGAAAAATATTCTCCTAGAGCTGCAACCTGAGATTACATAATGGTTTATGTGGAAAGTGGTAGTAACAATGACACCTAGAAGACAAGGGGAATGAAAGAAGTCTCTTAAGTGAAAATACGTTAAAAAAGTGTTTAAGTCACAATCATAAAACATAGAGGTCTGAAAGTAAATTGTACTTTACTATAAACATACTGATTTCCTTTTGTTATCAAAATTCACAATCATTAATACTTCTGCTTCACACAAATAACCCGAAAAATAACACACCAAGTTCAGATCAACTTTTAAATCTGATTGCATTAGCACTTACCAACTGAACCGCCAGTTGAGAGCTGACAAAACTCAAAGAGTCCATCAAACACTGGACAATCTTCTCCAACATTAACTGTGGAAGATGGATTTCATTAATTTCAACACACTCTGCAAATTAATGAAAGCCTTTTCTTACAAAAACTATTTCCTACAAATACTTTTTTGCTTGATGCAATCATCAAACATACACTTCACAGTATAATATAAAGTTTCCAACTTTAAAATATATTTATTGTTTTATCCAAGGTAATCAAAGTGTTATCTGTGAAAGATCGTCAAATCTTAACAGGATTATCTGTGGAATATTTCTGGTCTATTAACAAGAACTCAATAGTTGTCTAAGTACAACAGTTCTTATTTAATTAAAACACAGCCTTAAATTTTCTAGGCCTTTCCCCTTAATATTACAATAAGTTAACATTCTAAAAGTAACTTCAATTGCTTTATAATTTACTTTCTTTAAAACTCCTTAATCCGTAACTTTGAAATGCATGTCAGTAAGTTACTAAACCAAAGATGTAACAACAGCTGGTTGCCTATTCCCATGGCTAATCTTGATCTTGAAAGTTGGTAAGAATTAACTAGGTTCATGGGAGCCAAAATATAGAAGGATACTAAAGACAACAAAGAAAAAACATATACAGATGAACGACACAACATCACACATTTAGTTCCTTAGTACTGAGAGAATGAAAGGATATGGCAGATGTATGTAACCCTTTCTTAGTCTTTCTCTACGCCCTTGAATTGTAACCTCTTCAAGAATAAGGGTCCTTGTTTTATATATTAATATCTTTGTACACCCTTAAGTCACAAGCACTGTAAGAAATGAATTTTAGTTTCTTACTGCTCAGAGAGATCATAATCTTTTTTTTTTTTTTGGAGACAGAGTCTCACTCTGTCGCCCAGGCTGGAGTGCAATGGCGTGAGCTTGGCTCACTGCAACCTCCACTTCTGGGGTTCAAGCAAGCAATTCTCCCGTCTCAGCCTACTGAGTAGTGGGATTGCAGGTGCGCGCCACCACACCCAGCTAATTTTCTGTATTTTTTTTTAGCAGAGACAGGGTTTTGCCACATTGGCCAGGCTGGTTTCAAACTCCTGACCTCAGGTAATCCACTCACCTCAGCCTCCCAAAGTGCTGGGATTACAGGCGTGAGCCATCACACCTGGCCAGGATCATAAGCTTAATAGAACTCATTATTATGTGGGTTTTAAACCAATCTTGTTATGTTGTTTGCCCAAGGGCTACTCATGCCTCTTTTGCATCTAAGTTGGAATCTTCATTGAAAAAAAAAATAATTAAATACTACATGTTCTAGTTACATTGTAGCATTATAACAAATCAAACAAGATATGATAGAAATGTGTATAAGATTGTAAATATGAGATGTCTAGCACCTACACTAATTTAGTATTATAATCATCACTGAAGTCAATCAATACAAACACTAATGAGAATGAACTTTGGTATCAAGCTTTAAAAGATACTGTTCCAATAATTGTAGGTTGACTTTTGCATTCTACCTTCAAGCCAATTTGTTACCAATCTCTAAAAATAAAATACTTCTAACCTGTACGAGAACATTACGTAGAATCAAAAGCTTCACTAATATCTTAACAAAGAAAAAGAGATGTGTATTATAGTCCAGGTTAACTGAAGTACACAAAGAGAAGACAAGAGATATGTATATGCCAAGCTAAGGCTAATCAAAGTGTAATCTTGTTTTTGTTTTTTGAAGCAAGGGAGTAAGGGAGTGAGGTCTCCCTACCAATATGTATTAACCCAAAGTTATCAGGGGAGCAAACTAGGAGTAGAAGAATATCCAAACAGCAGTTTCACGAACCAATAAGCTTCAGATAGGTTTGTTTTTTTCTTAAGTAGCTTTAGTAGTGTTACAATGACTTTTCAAATCAGTAAATAATTTTAACATATTAGACCAACAGGAAAAATATTCAGATTTAGATCATTCTAAGCTCCTAAAAATACTAATTTACATTTATCAGTGCAAAACTACTTTTTACTTAGAAACGTACATCTCTGCATCTGCTTACTATACTCAGACATGTTATCTGGTCTTATTGACCGTAGAAATTTGATATACTCATCACTGTGATATTTTGTCATTTCTTCAGCAGTGGCTTTATGGGGCCTCTGTGAAGAGAAATAAATGTCAGAACTGTGGAATTACAACTGGTTATATCAGTATTATCAAACAAATATACAAATTCCCCTATAGGTCCCCTCAAAAGAACTAAGTCTACCAGAACAAAATATATAAATTCCAAAACTAACCCAAACTTATACATGTGTTTTAGAAAACAGTAATCAATTTCAAAACTAATTCAAACTCCTTTGGAAGCATTACACAGGCGTATCAACTATGATTTAATCACTCCTTATTTTAGTGGAAACAGTTCGAGTAAAAAATAAAATCCATATGTTCATAAACTCTACTTTCTTTCCTTTTCCATGATAAAACATCCAGTGATTTCATCAATGAAATCACTCACTAAAAGAGTTTTCAATTCTAAATCTTTGTTCATGACCTCTCGTCCTTTTTTCTGTCCTAATCTTCCTTGTTTCGAAGAGCTCAATTTCACATATGACAAAATTCTTCCACAAGACTTCCAGATTGAGTCTTATTCTAACTTCCCCTTCTCTAAATGTCTATATGTAACTGAAAATAATTCACATATTCACATACATTGCCTAACATTAATTGTTTTAAATATTTCTTTTCTCCCCAAATAGCTAATTGTTGTGTCTATATTTGTTTATACATACCCTCATCTTTATCTACAAAAACATTAAGGCAGCTGTTGCACTTGCGTTATCTGTACTATGCTTGGCCACACTAACACAGTATTCCATATGTATTATATGCCCTGTAAATATTTGTGGGATTAATTTTATGTGTTATTATTTTGTAACAGTCCCAGGTCAACTCTTTTCGGCAGCACAGGCAGATTAATAATTATTGTAAAAAAAAAAAAAAAAAAAAAAAGTTAACATGCTACACTGAGTTGTTGCTATACTGAGTTGTTCTCCAGAAACATGAAAATCTAGGGTAGGGGTAACTTTTTTAAATGGTTAAAGGAAGATGGAAAAAAAAAAGCTATAGTGCCCATTCTTATACATCTTTTAAGAATAAAACAAAAAGAGTAGTTTTTTTCAGCAGCATAGGCATGTTACCAATGATTGTAATAAAAATAGTTAATATGCTATACTGAGTTGTTCTCTAGAAAAAACATGAAAGCCTAGGGTACGGGGAGCTTTTTTAAATGGTTAAAAGAAAAGGAAAAAGAGGGTATAGCTCACATTCTTATTCATCTCCTAAGAATAAAACGAAAAAAGAAGTTAGTTTTATTCCAGATCTTTTCATCTGCTAAATGCCCTCAAAAGGGGAATAATAGACAAAGTTTCACAGTAGCTAAAAAAAAAAAAAAAAAAGATCAGTGCTGAATATGTATTAAAAGGAATACTCACATATATTTCCATTTTTCTGTATAAGCCATAATTTAACAGCAAGTTATGGGTCATGCGGATTCTATGAGGCTTCATGGGATGACCCTGTCCATAATAATAATTTCCAATATCACCTAAAATAGAAAAGACACAAACTAAACAATACAGACAAGAGACCCTCCATGAACTATTTGAATTTATGTATATCTATCATTAGAAGGCATTTACTATTTGACAAAATTTATTTAAAACCTTAGTAACTTAGATTTATTTTGCAACTTTCAAACTATATCAGATGACCAAGATGCTATGCACACTTTTACCAGCTGAAGACTCCATTATTACACACTATATTTATTTGTAGATTAAGGAAAGCAAGATTTTCAGATTTTTAGTTACCCCCAATTTTTAAAATTTCTGTTCCTTGAAATGATGCCTGCTTTCTGTATTCTCTGGCAAATTCAGATGCTTTTAAGTTCTCTGAGTTTTATTGGTATGATTTAAAATTTTTTCAGCAAATACTGCTTCTTGGATGATTTGCTGGCATTTGAGAAATCTCATAATTGGCGTTTTGCATGTTAAAACATACTGTGTCCATATTAAAGCCCATCAGGGAAGTTTTGGTAACTGAAATTTAGGTCCTAAGTGAGGTTTTGCTCCGCTAAGACACAGCATGACATTTTTCAAGGTAATAAAAATACTGTCTCATTCTTCATGACTAAAAAGTTGTAATTCCTAGCCTGTCTTTTTAAATGGCATCTTATATCACAATGTCTTTAAACTTATGCTTAAGATTTAAAAAAGAGAAAGTAACACCAAAATCACAGATTTTCATCAACTAAATTTCAATAAAATTAATACTTTTAGGTAAAGCTCCAGTGTTTCCTATAATAGTAAATAACGAGAAGCCTCTTAAATATACAAAATCAACCCTCTGTATCTGTGGATTCAACCAACTGCAGACTGAAAATATTTTTAAAAAATAGATGGTGGTGTCTGTTGGAAACACGTATAGACTTTTTTTCCTTGTAATCTTCCCCTAAATCATACAGTGTAACAACTATTTACACTGCATATGCATTGTATTAGGTATTATGAGTAATCTAGAGATGATTTACAGTGTAAGGGAGGATATACATAGGTTATATGCAAATACTCTACCAGTTTATTTAAGGAACTTAAACATCCATGAATTTTGCTATCTGTGGAGGTCTTGGAACTAATCCCCCACAGGGTCAGGACAATCAAGTTATTTTAATGGTTTGAAGTCTATCATTTCAACATAGGTTTATATATTACAATAAAAGCTAGGATAAATAATGCGATTTATCCACTAAATCTTTCAAAGTCCTCCCTAAATACACCTTTTGTTTGTTTAATGGAAACAACCCCAAAAACTTTTTTGTCCTCTCTTCTACATATTTGATAACAGTCCAGGATAAACAATCAGCTTTTACAAAATCCATGCTTCTAATAACACAAATACTTGATTTTATTGGTATCATACCTCTAATTTTACTTCATTTTCAACACAGCTCTCTTCTGAAAACAATTCATATACACAAAGTCTTTTAAAGGGAAAGCGACCTTTTTAATGCAGGTGCCAACAAGGCTAACAAACAATATAGACTTAAGCAAAGCAGGGCCATGGCCCTTTGCAACATTCCTCTGCAATTATAATTAAGAGGCTATGATTGCAGAAAATAAACTACCTATTAAGAAAGAATCTACTATAAAGCTCTACCTTACATGGTGACAATACAAGGGATATACAGTTCCTTGAAAGCAGCCTGGTCTCATCATTTCTTAGATATGGAAAACCCACTAGTATTATAGAGCATCTTGTAATTAAGTTAATACAAGGGAAGGCATTTCTTTAGTTATCACTACTAAAGAAATCATTAAAGTAAAAATAATGAAAGTCTAGTCTTCACTAGAAATGCAGATTCTATGAGGTTTTATGGGATGACCCTGCCCATAATAATTTCCCATATCACCTAAAATAGAAAAGACACAAACTAAACAATAACTTCCACCTATCTGCCTCTGTGTAAGAATTACCCAAATGAAATGTCTCTAACATCTACCACATCATAACATCAAATACTCTAGTTATAGGCACACTGAAAATCCAGTGAAAAGCCCCAGGCCCCAACAATTGGAGACTACAGTAGCAATTTCTGAGCAAGTGTGTTTGAACAAAAAAAGCAGTAATTAACACTTGTTGAGTGCTTACTAGAAGGCACTATTCTAAGTACTTCACATATCTTTTAATCTTGTCAATAACCTTATGATGTGGGTATTATTACATTATTCCTATTGTATAATAGTAAAGAAGGATGAGAAACAGACAAGTCAGGTATTATTGCCTAAGTCACATAGCTAGCAAGTGGAGGAGCTAGATTCAAACTCTGGCAGGGCAGCTCACAACTAATGTTCTTAAGTAATAACAACAGGGAATGTCAAGGGCACTTACAGATTCACTAGAAATGGCAGGGTGAAGGCTGAAAAAAAAAGACATAATATGAAATATAAATATTTTAAATAAAGGCTTAGGGTCTTGGTTAATTTAAAGAAAATGAACACAAGAAACTATGTACCTAATATATCAGAGTAATTTACTTTTTACTAATAGCGTCCTCAAATTGTATACGAATATGCATAGCTTTCAACAAGTTTCTCTGTTGAAATTTAGGGACCCCAGTCCCACAAAGAACACACAAAGAACCTAAATGATACATGTATACAGGGCAGCCAAGCTACAGATAATTTTTTGGTTTACCAAGAATTCTTCTGGCTGGGTGCAGTGGCTCACACCTGTAGTCCCAGTACTTTGGGAGGCCGAGGCGGGCGGATCACGAGGTCAAGAGATCGAGACCTTCCTAACACTGTGAAACCCTGTCTCTACTAAAAATACAAAAAATTAGCCAGGTGTGGTGGCACACACCTGTAGTCCCAGCTGCTCAGGAGGCTGAGGCAGAAGAATCACTTGAACCCAGGAGGCGGAGGTTGCAGTGAGCTGAGATCGTGCCACTGCACTCCAGCCTGGGTGACAGAGCGAGACTCCGTCTCAAAAAAAAAAAAAAAAAAAAAAAAAAAGAATTCTTCTAAAATATAAAGGGGCTATAAAATAACCATCTCCAACTTTTTCCCACTAATTCTGTATCTCACAATTCTCTAGATGGCTACTTTGTAGGCATCCACTTTTTTTCTTTTTGAAATGGAGTTTCGCTCTTGTCACCCAGGCTGGAGCGCAGTGACGTGATCTTGGCTCACTGCAACCTCCACCTCTGGGGTTCAAGCGATTCTCCTGCCTCAGCCTCCCAAGTAACTGGGATTACAAGTGCCCACCACCATACTCGGCTAATTTTTGTATTTTTAGTAGAGACGGGGTATCTCCATATTTGCCAGGCTTGTCTCGAACTCTTGACCTCAGGTGATCCGCCCGCCTCGGCCTCCCAAAGTGCTGGGATTACAGATGTGAGCCACTGCGCCCGGCCCACTTTTTCATAAAGTATAAAAAGGCTACAAAGTTTTAAGACCCTACGATTTTTATTCATCATTTAAATGGTCAGTAATGTATTAATAATTTGGGCATTTTAAATGTTACTGATTTTCCCCAAAATACAGATTATCCCTAATCTGAAAAATTTGAAATCCAAAATGTTCCAAAATCTGAATTGTTTTGAGCACCAACTTAATGGTCAAAGAAATGCTAACTGGAGCATGTCAAATTTTTGATTTTCGAGTTAGGGATGCTAACTGGTAAATAATTACGAATATTCCAAAACCTCCCCAAATCTGAAATACTTCTGGCTCCCAATAATTCAGATAAAGGATATTCAACCTGTACATAAAAATACTTTACCAATGAAATAAACATTCAGAAAAATCAGCTCAAGGTAGTTCCTTGAACACAACAAACTTTAATTGTCAATGCAAAGAAATTACTGTAAATAATTATTTATCTGCAACATTTTACAAATTGCTCAGTCTTCAAGAAACTAACAGAATGGAAGTGTCTACTAAGGTCCACAATCTCTTATCCATACTCCTTCAAATTAGATATGTTTCAAATTTTACACTTTTTCAGATTTTGTAGAGCTAATATGGTACACCTGCCATACATTACGTAATAGCCTAGAGTTTGGGTGGCATGATATAATCAAACATTAATATTTCTGCAGCAAAAACGTGAATATTTACAGTATTCACAGAGGAATAAAGATCATAAATAGTGTCACACTGATTCAAGGTAAGATTTTGATTCCAAATGAGTTACCAAATTTTTTTTCAATTTTCAGGTCATTTTGGATTTCAGAACTGTGAAATGTACCTTTAGCCCCAAAGATAAGTTGACTGTAAAAAGAGACTCAGGAAAAAAGAAAAAAGAAAAAAGTGTATTATTTTCATTTTCCAGACTACTTAGCCCACTATCCATTTTTTAATACATATTAACACATCTTTAATACATATTTCAAGGAGGTCACTCCTCCTTGAGACATTCACAGCTTTGGCTTCCATAATACCATTTTCTTGGATTTTACTCCTACCCCAAGGCCACTCCTCCACCAACCTTTAAACATCAAGGGTTTTCAGTTCATCCATTCATTTAATAAATCAAGAGCCTACCATGTACCAAGCAGGTACAGTTCAAAGGGTTTGGGTTCATCAGTGAACAACAGTTCTGCCCTAAATTCTCTTCTCTCGGGAGTTCAGTCCTGGGACCAGTTGTCTGTCTATGCTGTCTCTTTTTCAATCTCAATACTTCACCTGATATAAACTGAGAAATCCCAAATTTCTATGTCTAGACTCTCCTCTCTGGATTATAAACTCACAGAGTAAGTTAACTCTCTTCTCAGTCTTTTCACTTGAATTCAATAAGGATCTCAAATATAATAAGATGTTGAAAACAGAGCTCTTTATTTGTATTCCCAATCTTAGTGAGTAGTACCATATATCACCTAACTGCTCAATCCAGAAACTTAGGAGTCATCCTTTATTCTCTACCACCCTTTCTCAGCTCCAACTCCATTTCTAATCCATCAAAAAGTTCTATTGGTTTGAGGCCCAAATCTCTCTTAAATGTGTCTATTTCTATCTAAAATGCAACCATTACATTTTATATGGACCAATATGCGTTCAATTCTTGCTTCCAGCCTATAGTCCACAACTCCTTACCAATTATTTTAAGAGAATGCATTGTATTTGAAAAACTTTCAATGGCTTTCCACCTCTGGGTAAAGTCAAATTTCTTACTACACAATTTTGTGCAGTCCCACCTTTTACTGCCTAACATGGGACTCCACATTTTCCTTGTCTTCCTTCCCATTAAGTGCACCAAGTTCTATTAATAACTATCTGGCTTTGCTATTTGTAATATCTTATGTAGTAAACTCTTTTTAAGGCTGGCCCATTCTCTTCCTTCAGGTCTTCCCTCTTCTGATTACACTATCAAAGGTCCCCTCTCTTTCACTTTTTTTGTTTTTTTTTGAGACAGAGTCTTGCTCTTGCCACCCAGGCTGGAGTGCAATGGCATGATCTCGGCTCACTGCAACCTCTCCGCCTCCCGGGTTCAAGCGATTCTCCTGCCTCAGCCTCCCAAGTAGCTGGGATTACAGGCGCCCATCACCATGCCCGGCTTTTTTTTTTTTTTTTTTTTGAGACGGAGTCTCGCTTTTTCACCCAGGCTGGAGTGCAGTGGCGCGATCTCGGCTCACTGCAAGCGCTGCCTCCCGGGTTCACGCCATTCTCCTGCCTCAGCCTCTCCGAGTAGCTGGGACTACAGGCGCCCGCCACCACGCCCGGCTAATTTTTTGTATTTTTAGTAGAGACGGGGTTTCACCGTGGTCTCGATCTCCTGACCTCGTGATCCGCCCGCCTCGGCCTCCCAAAGTGCTGGGATTACAAGCGTGAGCCACCGCGCCCGGCCTAACTTTTTTTTGTATTTTTAGTAGAGAGAGGGTTTCGCCATGTTGGCCAGGCTGGTCTCAAACTCCTGACCTTGTGATCTGCCCGCCTCAGCTTCCCAAAGTGCTGGGATTATAGGCGTGAGCCACTGCACCCGGCCCTCTCTTACTTTATATCTGCAGTCTTTTATTTCCTTCTTAGGACTTGAGCAATCCTTTGTCTATTTGGCACACAGTAGGAACTTTAAGCCTATTTGATATGTATGAACCCAAAGCTGGCTTAATGAACAAGTCACTATAATCAGACCGCTACTGAAATACAGAGGAATAAGGCTTACTAACCAGTATAAAAAAATCCTTGGACTTGATTTGAATTCTTCCAAGTTTGAATTTATTAACATTCCCTAAGAGATGCCTTCTCCAATCCCAAGTGTCTTCCTTTAAGGACTTGTCAACAGAAGCATTTAAAGTTTTTGTTAAGCATTTTTGTTTGTTTGGTAGCAGAGGAAACACTTTGAAAAGGAGAAAAGAAAAATAAAGATTCCGGATGCTGAACTCTCCTTGGACATTAAAACTAGAGTCACTGTGGAAAAGGAAAAGTGGTAGACTGCACCAAACAGAATTGTGAATCTGTTTTCATCTAAACAATACCAAAAATGCCAAAATGCCACCCATCCTACCTAAATGTAGTTCAGAGTAGTTCCAAGAATTAGAGGGAACGTTATATGAAAGCGTTCTATCTATAAGAATAAGGAATTGGCCACGCGCAGTGGCTCACGCCTGTAATCCCAGCACTTCAGGAGGCTGAGGCGGGTGGATCACCCTAGGTCAGGAGTTCAAGACCAGCCTAGGCAACATGGTAAAACCCCCATCTCTACTAAAAAATACAAAAATTAGCCAGGCGTGGTGGCACGTGCCTGTAATCTCAACTACTTGGGAGGCTGAGTTAAGAGAATCGCTTGAACCCGGGAGGATGGTGGAGGTTGCAGTGAGCTGGGATCACGCCACCACACTCCAGCCTGGACAATAAGAGCAAAATTCCATCTCAAAAAAAAAAAAAAAAAAAGTATAAGGAATTAATCATTTATTCATCACTAATTCAAAAAAAAAAAAAAGCTACGTTTTTAAATGTAGTTGGCGAAGATACAAACACAAGCAAAACAGACAGACTGTCCTAATGAAGCTTATGTTATAGTGAGGAGAGAGACAAAAGTTATATGGTACAACCGAAAGGAAGAAAAATAAGGCAGTAACAGAGACTTAAGTAATAGGAGAAAGCATCTCTGATGAGGTAAAATTTGAAAGAAAAGAGAGGCAAAAGATTTCTGGGGGAAAGAGAAGTATAGGAAAATTTCAGTCTTATTTAGTCACGTTTTATTGTGCAATTAGTATTATTGGTATTTACGAACTGCTGCTGTAATTAATTTAGCACTTATTTGCCTCCAAAGAAATTATTACCTATTTCACGGATAATAAAGATTTATACCACAGCTAAGAACCCATGCAGTTGTATTAAAGGTTATTCAGCAAAAGACTTTGGTACCACTCATAAATACAAGTTTAGGAAAATCTGACAATCGTTGGCTGCCAAGTAGAACTTCTAGAATTTGCTAAAGAAGGAGTACATTGGGAGGTATCATCTTGTTAACTTTTTTTTTGAGATGGAGTTTCGCTCTTGTTGCCCATGGCACTATCTTGGCTCACTGCAACCTCCACCTCCTGGGTTCAAGCCATTCTCCTGCCTCAGCCTCCCGAGTAACTGAGACTACTGGTGCCTGCCACCATGCCTGGCTAATTTTTGTATTTTTAGTAGAGACGGGGTTTCACCATGTTGGCCAGGCTCTTCTCGAACTCCTGACCTCAGGTGATTTGCCTGCCTCAGCCTCCCAAAGTGCTGAGATTATAGGCATGAGCCACCACACCTGGCCTAATCTTGATAACTTTTATATTTATATAGTTTTATCTGTATACAATCTTTGAGTGTTTTTTTCTGGACCACTGGTCTCCGAAACTGATTATGCATCCCTCTCAGAGGAGGAAAAAATAGAGCACAGAGAAATTTGTGTATAGTTACATAAATTAGGTATATAAACCCTATTTTATACACCATAAAAACAGGCACTAAATATGTTTGGCCTCAAGATTAATTCAAAACAAAGCATAAACATGTCTAGATACAGTATTAAAAATGTGAGTATTGTAACTAGAGCCTAACACAGCTTAGCTGCTAATTATATTTAAGTAGAGAAAAATCACATCGTTTTAAGGCCCAGAAGGGATCTTAGTGACCATCTAATTAGCTGTATCATTTTACAGATTGTTGATGATGTTCTAGTGTATAAAGAATGAATATGATTCAGAAGTATGTTTTTGGGAATTTGGAGGCATGGATCAATAGTTATGGTCAGAGAAGTAATAGCTTCTCTTACTTTTCTTCAAAGGTTTAAGGATAACTAATCCATCAATGTCTGAAGGTTCCCTTGGGACCAACATTTCAGTGACCTAAAGGGCTACCTGAAGATTACACAACGTGTGCAGAACAATACATATATCTTTAAAAGTTCTTTCATTAAGATGCAAACAGCCTCAGTGGCCAGACATTCTGTGTGGCCAAGAGGCTCAGTGTGCCTAACAGCCCCAGGAAGCCTAAAGGTAGGATTTCTATGGTTATAAAATTTGCTACTTCCCTCCTTTTCTTTTTCACTCACTTTCTTCCTTCTACTTCCTTTACCAAGAAGTTACAACCATCTAACCTAGGCTCGCAGATAATTCAGACCCTATTACTACAGATATAACCCATTCCCAATCCAATCCATGTTATATACCTTAAAGTCACGACTCTTTGGTACAGAAGCTCCTTTCCTTGCATTCTTTTCTCACAATAAAAAAAGAATTAGTATTGCTACTTTTGTAAGCTGACAAAACAGTGTTCTCTGGTAATAAAAATGTAAGTTTTTGGATGAGGTCAGCACGCTATCACATATTAATAATTAGCATAATATAAAATTTAATAATCTCTGCAAAATATTTTAATTCCCTCCCACGAAAATTCAAAGAGTATGTGAAACATAAGCAACTAAGAACTCCACTTTAACAAACAAGTGAGTCACACACAAAAGACAAAATAACCCACCAGAGATTTCCAAACTATCAGCTATTCACTTGTTGCTGGCCATCACGTAAAGCAGGTGAATGGGCTACAATAAAGTATTATACATTAAGTCACAATCACAAGACAAATATTTCCACCCTACTCATCAAGCTTGCATCCTTTCCCGGGGACGCGTGCCGGCTCCCATTCCCACAACGAAGGTTATCATAAACGGGCCCAGGACAAGAGCGCTGTTCAGAAACTGCTACTCAAGTGTACCCTCCTGGTTCTAGAGTTCCATTGTGGTGACAAGAAATTACAAGCAGCTTACTTCCTCAGAGTCCATCACTACCAACAGCAACTGACAGCTTCGAGAAGAACCTCAGTACCACTTTCCCTAACCAAAACTTTTCCTCTTTACTCCAAGCCCTGACAAGGATAAATCTCTACACTTTAGAAACAATGTAATTTTACAAATTAACTTATACACGGGGTTACTTCCTATCCAATTTGATCAGGGAATGCAGGGCAAGAATAACCCAAAATATGCAATGTAAATCATGTTGAAATTAAAATGTATTTCCATCTCCACCCCTCCACGATGGCATAATTTCAAATCAATTTATATAATGCATATCTAGTCGTCTGAAAAATCATTTTTTAAAAGTAGGGCTCTTATTATTCTGTCCTAGCTATCGCATATCAATTTAGATTTGTTCTTTAAGATTTCAGATTTTCCCCAAATGACACAGGTGGTTATTTTATATGTATCAGTCATTAGAAGATTAATCCTTTTTAACTAAAAAGAGACAGTATGGCCATTTACAAGTTAAAGATTTATTCTGAGCTGGTGCTCTAGGGTCTTACCTCTCTAAGATGTTGTGATTTACAATACACCAAATGTAGGAAACAGCTTCCAAAATTTGTATTGCTTCATACAAATCAGACAGGACTTTCAGGAGAAGGAGCCTAGGATAGGTTCTCTGTTAAATTTTGGAATCCCTTCTCTCAAGAGTAACCTACTATAAACTATTTACCAAGCCTTTGTGAAATCTGTAAAACAGGTTACTACTCCATTGAACAAGGAAACACAGGAAACAGGATTCGAAGATTTAATGTTACTGCTCATACTCCAAATTATAGAATGCTTAAAATTAAATTATCTGACTTTTATAATTCACTACACGGTGAGCTCAAATTTATCTCATTAGAATATTTAGTACTTCTGCACTTCTCCCACTTCTCAAAGTTTTCCCATACCAGGATTCCCACCACCTCTTTGCAAGATACCAATGCTCTCTAAATCCCCAAAGCAGGGTCTATTTCCTGATCGAACAAAGAGCAACAAAGAAGTGGGTGGTAACCACCTCTCTGAGGCAAGCCAGGACCCATGGAGTCTGATCTACAACACAAGCAGTAGCAGTTCCACATCTCCCTACCACCTCTTATTTCCTGCGAAGGCTTTCTGCCTGAAACTGGAAAACCCGAACTATTATTGAGGAAGTGAAGCCCTTCCATTTGAATCCTGAGAAAGACGCGCTCAAAGAACCCAGCGAACAAAGGAGAGGGTTGGAGCCCACGCAAAACATGGGTGTGATAAAGCCACACGCGACTTGAGTCCCCACCCTCAGTAACTACTCTCCAGCGCCCACCCGGGAGGAGGGGTCCGGGGAAAGGGTAAGCCGAGGAAGGAGAAGACGCTCCGGCCAGACCGAACGCAGGGGAGGGGAGGCGAGCAGGCGAGGAGGGGGGAAGGGGACGGGAGGGGTGGAGCTCTCGCGGCCGCGGGGCTTTGTGTAGAGTCAAGGCCGGGGCAGAAATTTTGCCTCGCGGGGGACGGGTCGAGGGGGTAAGAAGCTGACGCGGGTCACCCCAAACCTGCGCTGCCACGAATGGTGGGCGGGAGAGGGGAGAAAATGGGCCGCCCCCTTCGCCGCCGCCACCACCAAGGCGGGGTAGGCCGGCGCCGTCCCCAGCGGCGGCCACCTTCGAGGCTGCGGACTGCACGGCCGAAGGGGGAGAGGCAGGAGACAAGGCAGGCGGGCCCCCTGATTCCCGCCCGCAGGAGCCGCGGGGGCTGCGCCAGGAAGAGGGTCTCGTTCTAACGGTGCCGGGCCGGGAACGGGTTAAGATGCGGCCAAATGTCGGTCCCTCCTCCTTCCCACCCCTCGGCCGCGGCGCCCACTCGCGACGGCAGCCGCGGAACCCAGCGCCCGGCCCCGCGCGCCCACCCCTACACCGGCCCGGCCGCTCACCGTCGTAGTAGTAGCAGACTTTTTTTTTGCCGCCTCCTTGACTGTACGCCATGGGCTCCCCGGCCACCGCCGCCTCCGGGCTCCTCCTCCTGCTGCTGCTGCTGCCGCCGCGGCTCGGCCGGGAGAGAAAAGGGCTGAGGGAAACGTGGGGGCAGTAGTCCCGCGGGGAAGGGCAGGCCGGTGGGAGGAGAGGAGGGGGCGCCGGGAAGGCTCGGTACCACCCGGCAGAGATGCCGAAAGCTCGGAATCGGGGGTGGCAGCGGCACCAACTCGCGAGGAGGGGGCCACCAAACCACCTCCGGAGGCCGCAGGGAGGTGGGCGCATCCACTGCGGCCTCCACGGGGGAGGAAGGGGCACGGCTGGGGAAGGCCGCTTCGGGCTCGAGATTAGAGGCCCTCTTAGGGTGAACAACCTGCGCAAGGCGGCGCAATACACAGTCTTAAAATTAGGAAGAAGACAAGCTTCCGCTGCGCAAGTAGATCCAGGGAGGGTGCAGCCGGGTGGACATTCTCCCCCTCAGGTCTGCGCGCAGTGGTTGCGCCTGTCCCTGAGCCTGCGCAGTCGGCGCCTCGTAGCCTTGGCGGTCTGGACCCCTCCTCGGCGTCCCACGCTGCTCCCCTCCCCCACTGTCGCGAAGCTCCCGCCCAAGCCGACCACGTGCCGCGAGCTCGGCGGGGAGAGCCCACTCCCGCGCCCCTTCCGGGCCCACTACCGCACCGGGCTGTGGCCCATCGCCCCAGTGCCTGGTAGCCTAGTTTTCTCGTTTGTCGTTTGTTCACTTATTTTTTATTATTATTATTATTTTGACTCGTAATGGGTATGAGGTATAAGGGGACCTATTACGGATGTTAAGGGGAGAGGGCACCGCTCGGGTTTTAATAAGCATCTGTGGAGCTCATTTATAAGGTACAGTTCTAAGCACTTGCATTTATAATATATTCCATTGATTATTTATAATTCTTAATCTCATTTAAGACTCCCAACAACTCTAGGAGGTAAGTGGCAATTGTACTCCTTCTTTATAGATGGAGACAGATTAAGGAACTTGTTCTTACTGGTGATATGTCTGGAGGTTTGAACTCATTCTGCAAACTCCACGCACCCTAGCTGTTCCACCCTGCAGCATTGCTGCCGGCTAGACACTGGAAGATGGGAGCAGAAAGACTTTCGAAACTCTTGGAATTTATGAATACATATGTTCCTCTGTTAAGTAAATCCACATTTATCAAGCACCTACCTTAAGCCAACCACCTTGCAGGTGAGGGCTAGAGGCTAACAGCCTGTTTTATAGCACCCATCCCAGTTATATAATTTACGATTCCCCCCATCCCCCAAATACACCCCTATTAAAAAAAAAAAAAAAAAAGGCTGTATTGATGCTGGAATTTTAGAGCCACTACCAAAAATACCCCTTTTAATTTGCTATTTGACTTCAAAATCCCGAAAGTGTTCATGCTTAAAGCAGCAGTTTTCCCCAACCTCACCCCCAAGAGATTTAGAAAACGTTAAGTCCAGGGTGGCCCCTGCCCTCCCTCCGCCTCCTCCTCTGTATTTTTAACAAGACCCCAGGTGACTGATGCAGTTGCTAGAGAAATCACGGTGAGTGAAACACTGGCCTAGAGGTAAAGTTAATTGACCGTCTAAGTTGTGCTCTATCAAGTACAAAATCAACTTGGAAGATTCTGAGAACAGAATAAGTGAATTTAGTAGAAGTGAATGTTCTTCCCCAGGGCCAACACAATGAAGTCTGAAATGACACTTTGTTTCCTTTGGGAAGACTTCCCTGACCCCTCTCCCGCCAAGACTGTTCTCCATGCCATGTACTTTGTATGCTGTAGCTCAACACTTAACCATGTTGCAGTTGCCCACAACTTGTCTGAATGTCCCACTATGAATGGAGTGTCATAAATGAAGGGACCAGGTTTATCTTGCATATAATAGTTTCTCTAGTGCCTGTGACTTAGGGCAAGTCACTTAAACGTTTTTTGAATTGCCTTATCTGTAAAACGGGGCAGTATTACTTGGAGAGTAATATTCAGAATCTCAAATAAGAAAATTAATATGGAATACTTTTAAAAAATGAAGAATTATATGAATAAGGGATTATTAGGATTACTATAATAACAGTGACAATTACTAAATTACTGTTTGCAACGACAGCACCTAACATTGAACTTGTGAGAAGAGCCTGGACATATCTTTTGACTAGCTGAGAAACGTATTTATTATTTAATAATTTTAAACCAATAGAAGCAGGTTATATTACCTTTAGAAACTGGTGTGGGAGAAGGAGTTTTATTCCATGATAGGAGTCAGCCAAGAGAATTCTGTCTATAATCTCTACTATGTTAGCAGAGCTAAAAGTGGCATCAGTTATTGAAACCCATTGATAAGCTCCAGATTTCATTGATCACATTGTAACTCTTCTGTATCAAACCCTTTTAAATATGGAGTTTTAGACAGTGCAGTAAAAGGAAACCAGCTGAAAGCATGCATAATTCATAGGATGCATGCATAGTTAAGGACTGTCTTTTTCCTTAAATTGTTTTTCTTTAGTTTCTGCTCCATCTATAGATACTTATTTTTTCAATCTTGAAGATATTTAGTGCTTTGAAATTGTTCAGTAAAATGATCTCTTAAACAGAAATGATTATTTAAGAATAGGACTGTTAAGAAACTGATGGCCTCTGCTTATGCTAAAAATTAAACCCTGCTGACAACTGCAGCAGATAGTTTAATTCCTGTAAGAGAATTATTCATATAAGCTTATTTCTACTGTAAGGAAATTTAGGTTTCTTAGTGCTAATTTTGTGTAGTAATTCCATACGGTGATACAGAAGGTAGAGAAGTACAGTGGCACACTAGAGTGTTGTCGTAAACTCAAACAGCCTCAAGCTGAATTCTGATCTTGTAAGCATGGTGCCTATCTTTATACAGTACTACAAGCTATAACTCGTAAACCTGAATAGCAACATCTAACAATGAGAGATTATAGTACTTTTGAACTGTGCATTTGTGTAACAAAATTTCAAATTACCCATTTACATTAAAAATATATTTTTGAACTATGGCTTATCTACTCAATTACTGTTACATTAAACCTTTCAAATCATTCCTGTTACATTGTTAACTGATTAATGCTTTACCGATGACTTTCGAAACACAGTATCACTTTGATCTAATCCACCTACTTGCTCAAATTTTCTAATTTTTATACTCACACTGCATCTGAGAAAATTAACTTGTTAGTGTCTCCTGATCACCTTACATGTGTATCTTAATTCTTCCTCTTTCCTATCTTAGTGTTTTGGCTTTTTTTTTTTTTTTTAAGACAGAGTTTCCCTCTTGTTGCCCAGGCTGGAGTGCAATGGCATGATCTTGGCTGACTGCAACCTTCCCCTCCCGGGTTCAAGCGATTCTCCTGCCTCAGCCTCCCGAGTAGCTAGGATTACAGGCGCCCACCACCACGCCAGGCTAATTTTTGTATTTTTAGTAGAGATGGAGTTTCACCACGTTGACCAGGCTAGTCTCTAACTCCTGACCTGGTGATCACCCGCCTTGGCCTCCCAAAGTGCTGGAATTACAGGCGTGAGCCACTGCACCCGGCCTCCTATCCTAGTGTTTTTAACCTTTCTTAAAATCTAGTCATCATTCTTCTCCACCTACCACCAGGACTGTACAGATGGAGGTGGCGTATGCATGTTGTGACCATGGGGTGGAAAGCCACATGAGAAGAATAGTGGAGCAGAAGGATAGGGACCTGGGTCCCTGATGACCTCATATGTAGCCGTTCCAGACCTGGACTGTGCACTTCTGGACTCTGGTGACATGCAGGAAAAAAAAAATGAAACAAATGAAAAAACACATTTAGGTAAACCACTGTAGTTGGGATTTTGTTATATGTAGCTGAATATAATCCTAACTCATGCAAAATCTGAATTAGAAGTTAGTGGTTTCTCAGAATTTCTCCCAACTACAGGCTTCCCTTGGGAGACAATTTTCTGGGTTTCTGAATATCTTGAGAACAGAGGTGCTGGCTTTGTCTGAAACTATCTTTTCAGTGATGTTTGTGTAGTGAACAGTGTTCCAACATAGAGAAAATGACTCCCTCTGGAGCAAAGAACAAGCATGATTACTACCCATTATAAAAAAAATCAGGTTCTCTAAGTACTATACTGTACTGTGCTGTACTGTACTGTACTGTACTATACTATACTCTACTACACTACACTACACTACACTACACTACACTACACTACACTACACACTACACTGCAGTCCATTTTCAGTACAAGTATTATGTGGCATCTTCATGTTGGCATATGGGAATTGGGGTTTAGAACAGCAGCACAAAAATTAATACTGTTGCTCCGGTCACTGCTATTGCCATGGGTAATAAATTATCCCTTAACATAGGAGTCTTGAGTCTAATACTAGCATGATGAAACTGTGGCTGGCTAGCCTGTTAGCTTGCAAATAGGGTAAAATTTCAGATTGTTTAAGGAACCCAGAATAGACTACATAGCCCTCAGATGACTGTGGAGAGCTCTCTGAAATAGGGCCACCCTTAGTTACTTGGAGGAACTTTCCAGAGGGAAAGCAGACTCATTTGTGTGCACTTTGTGGTTGGTTGTCCCAACGATGGGAGTCAGGTAGTTAGAAAAGGTGGTAAGAAATTTGTCCCTGAGGCTGGGCGCAGTGGCTCATGCCTGTAATCCCAGCACTTTGGGAGGCCAAGGTGGGCAGATCATGAGGTCAGGAGATTGAGACCATCCTGGCCAACATGGTGAAACCTCATCTCCTAAAATACAAAAAATCAGCTAGGTGTGGTGGTGCAGGCCTGTAGTCCCAGCTACTCAGGAGGCTGAGGCAGGGGAATTGCTTGAACCTGGGAGGCGGAGGTTGCAGTGAGCCATGATCACAGCACTGCACTCCAGCCTGGCGACAGCGAGACTCCATCTCAAAAAAAAAAAAAAAAAGAAAAGAAAAAAGAAATTTGTCCCTGAGTTCAGCTGAAGTGATTAATTATATCACCTGGGCCTTAGAAGGCAGTCAGCTCCAACTCAACTCACTGACCAGAATTGTTATAGATGATAGAATTGCAACAGATGTCAGATTCTGAATCATCCCTAAAACATCCAGCTATACCTGGATTAATGCCGCAAACCAAGTAGAAAGTTCAAATGAGAGCCTTAAGGAGAAAGCCACTGACTTTCCAAGGTAGACCCTGTTGGTTTATGGTATTCAGAACTCTGGCTGTCATGATTAAGGTCAGTACTTTGTCCTGCTGCTTGGGTATTGTTGATAGTCCCTTAATTAAATGCTATACGAGACAAACGGAATTAAGCCTCTATACATCAGATTAATCACAGTGGTCAATGGAGTCACATATTCATGTGAAATTTTGAGTTCTGCCAAGAACGTGTAAGGGTGGGTGGTTAGAAGAGGAAGATCTGTCTTGGTCCTGAGTGTCCCTGCATAATCTTGCTAAGTATGCCAGATTGCAAGTCTTATCTGTCTCCTGAGACTGAGCATTTTTGCAGCTAGACACAGACAATTAAGTGGGTCAGGGTAACTGTACAATGACTCTCGTGTAACTGCTCACCATCAGGGTAAGGGAGATTGGCTTGTTTGCTGCTCGTTCAAGAAATTTGGACTGTTGGATCTGGGTTTCTCTTTTGCAGTGCAACCCACAAAGTGTGCGGATGGCATTTGGGTCCATTACATATTCCCTGTGGGAGTTGGGGGCAAGAGGAACTGACAAATATGCTGATGCTCATGCTGCTTTCTGTGCTATAAGCAATAAAGTACTTTGTCTCCTAACTAGGATTTTTGTGACTTCTGCCAGCATCCATGAAACCAGCAGATTAATTTATTAGCTTGCAAGAAGGGTAAAATTTTAAATGCTTTATAGTTCATGACAAAGTGTAGCCATCCCTCCCTCAGTAAACATGAAGGCTTGGTTCTAGAACCTCCTGCATATATCAAAATCCATGCATACTCAAGTCCCACTGTTGATCCTGTGGAACCTGAGTATAAAAAAAGCTGGCCCTCCATATACATGGATTTTACATCCAGGGAATGCTGCATTTGGTTGAAATGGAATCCCACATGGTTCAAACCTCTTTTGTTCAAGGGTCAACTGTAATGCCAAAGCATTGTAAGCAATGAGAATTTTTTTATACTATAAACCCACAGAATCTAGGAGTCGTCCTAATTTAGATGAATAAAAATTAGGATGACTCCTAGATTCTTTCTGATCATAGGTGGAAAACAGAAAATTCCTAGGAAATTTTACATAAGTTTTGGATAGTTTAATTGGAAAACTCCATCAGATTGGTAGTGGTCCTGTTTCTCTGGAGAACCCTGACTAATGCAACCATAGTAAAAGGATCAGTACTATGTCACTTAAGAATAAGCTGAGTGCTGCATAACTGCAATCTGGTGCACTGCAGCTCTCCCATCTTAAAAAGTTTCTTTCAACTATTACACTGTAGAAACTAAAGAAGGAAATAACTGAAAAGATCACTTAATTTTTGTATTTTGCTGAGTTTTCCTTTACAATATATTTCCAAGTACTTTAAAAGTACTTATAGCAGGCAATAAAGATTTTTGCTCTTCCCAATAGAAAATTATTCCGTATGTTTATAATAAACCAGAATTTAGCTTAACTCGTTTTACTCTATTAAACAAAAATTTTCCATTTAATTGTTTCCTTTATTACTACTCACTGCTTTCCATTACAATATACTTGCAAATGCACATTGGCTAGGTAGAGGGTTGAAGCAAGGTTAATTGGATAATTTTACTTTTATTTCTTCATTTTATTATCTTAAAATTTTAGGATAATAGGTATTCCCTAAAATTGTAGATTCCCCATAAGTTAATTTATAAATTAAAATTTGGTATATTAAAATTATATTTTAAATCATTTAGAGACTACCCTTGATGGAATTTTATGACTTTAAAAGTATTTTCCCTAAGTTCTTTTTCGGTGCCCAGCAAAATTCTGATGAGTTTTTCTTTCTTTCCTCCCTCCTTACATGCCTTTTCTTTTTTTTTTCAAGAACTATCTATACTTTGAAGACTGTTTTGTTAACAACATAGATGAGATCCTAGGATGGTTTCTGTAGTAAGAATTTTGTGAATTTTATGAATTTTAATCCCTTAAAATTTTACTGGAAAAAAAATGTTGAGCCCTACATGTAATAAAATTACTCTATTTTTCAACTGTTTAAAGACAACTTTATACTTTTCTGATTAATGTTCATAGTCAAAATGTTATACAAAAGAACTGTGCTATTAATAATGATTGTAACATAAATGATGTAGGGAAGTCTCTCTTGGCAGACTGATCACTTCGCTTTTATACTGTTTCTACCTTATCATTTCTGAAACAGGAGTTTTCATGCTTCATTGTATATAAAAATCCCCTGGGAATTGATTGAAAATGCCAGTTCCTTGGCCTACCTTCTTTATTTCTGAATTGGAAGTTCTGGACTGATACGCGGGGAGTCTGCATTTTAACAAGCTTCTCAAAGTGATTCTGATATAGATGAGCCAAGATCCACTTATTGACTAACGCATGGTATCTAAACTTGACTAATGCTTGGTATCCAAACATTTTCTGCACATCAGTGTAGCACACTTAGATTTTTAGCTAAAGTTTTCTTATAAATTGAATCATTTAGCTCATGTTAACTGGGTAAGTTAGTGGGACCTGACTTCTGCCTTTTGCCACTAGGCACCATGATAGTTTGGAATGGATTAGTATTTGTTTATTTTTATTATTTATTTATTTATTTATTATTTTTTGAGATGGAGTCTTGCTCTGTCACCCAGGTTGGAGTGCAGTGGCATGGTCTCAGCTCACTGCAACCTCTGCCTCCCGGGTTCAAACAATTCTCTTGCCTCAGCATCCAGAGTAGCTGGGACTACAGGCATGCACAACCACGCCCAACTAACTTTTGTATTTTTAGTAGAGACAGGGTTTTACCATGTTGCCCAGGCTGGTCCTGAGCTCCTGACCTCAGGTGATCTGCCCGCCTTGGCCTCCCAGAGTGCTGGGATTACAGGCGTGAGCCAATGTGCTTGGCCAGGAATGGATTAGTATTTGTAACTAGGGTTGAATGCATAAAACTTTGAGTTGTATAGAATTTGAGTTTTGTTTTGTATGTCATTTAATAGAAAATACAGACAAAAAGGAAAAAAATTTATCATGCATCTCTCTTCCCAGCCGTTAATATCATTTTGTCGCACATGCTTCCTTACTTTTGAAATACACATAAGTTGGCCGGGCGCAATGGTTCATGCCTGTAATGCCAGGCTTTGAGAGGCTGAGGCGGGCGGATCACATGAGGTCAGGAGTTCGAGACCAGCCTCACCAACACAGTGAAACTCCATTTGTACTAAAAATAAAAAATTGGCTGGGCTTGGTGGCACCTGCCTGTAATCCCAGCTACTTGGGAGACTGAGGCAGGAGAATCACTTGAACCCGGGAAACGGAAGTTGCAGTGAGCCAATATCACACCATTGCACTCCAGCCTGGGTAACAAGAGTGAAACTCCATCTCAAAAACAAACAAACAAACAAAAGATACACATAAGTCTATGTAAGCAGGTGAGGGTATCTGTTGTAAAACAAAAATTGGGATTTACTGTTTATATGCTGTCTTATAAACACATAATGTATTAAATTTGCCTTTCCCCTCTCAATAATACATTTCTGTATAAATACATGCAAAACATTTTGTGAATAAATTAAGATTTAACTAAACCCTATTAGATTAAAAAAAATTTCGGCTCTTACAACTAGTGCTTTCTTTAAATCTGTTAAAATACATCTTCATGCATTGGTCCAATATTTAGCTTAAAAAGCTTTTGATACATAGTTATCTATATGTCCATTAGAATTATAAAAGTGTACATTAATGAAGCATGGGGACAGTGGTAATTATACTTTTTGTCTGTTTACTACCTTTTTTTTTTTTTTTTTTCATCTTCTGGTTCTTTGGGTGAACTATAACTCCTAACATCCTGCTCTGCCACCCATCCTGGGCCAGGATCCTAGTAGGGTTGTAAAGCACATAGCCTCCATCCTCCCATTCCAGGGTGTGCTTGTGATCCATGTTGGGCCAGAATATTTTCCCCAAACATTGCTGATAGAGCAAACTGGAGAAACTTACTTTATTTGCTTTTGGCTGTCTTCCCTGACCTTAAGGAGAAGCCCGTTTGTACACAGAGGAACTGGGAAAAATACAGAGGGAAGTAAAGAGATATAGATGATAGACAGAGGGAGAGCTAGCTAGTTAGCTAGCTAGAAGGAAATCACTGGAGCCCCTGGATTGAGCCATGCCTGAAAGCTAGCACTGCCTCTAAACTCCCCAGTTATATGGACCAATAAATTCCCATTTTTTCCTTGAACTAGTTTATATGGATCTCTCTTATTTATAACCCAAACAGCTTTTATTAATACATAATGCAAATTCAAAATAAAATACAAAAATTCACCGCTCTTATCAGTAAATAATTTTAATAGTTATACAAACTAATTGCCTATTATGTGGTCCACAATTTTAAACATGTAAGCTCTTAAGCTTACATGATTTATCACTCGCTTCTAACTATGTAAATATCTAACTTTGTAGGAATACTGCACTTTAGCAAAACATGATTTTTTTCAGAGACTGAATATTTAGATAAATAAAAAGTTTCTGTGGCTTCACATTTCAAAATTTCATCCTATAATATTATTTTAAATTCTCAAGGTGCAGTGAAAATGTGGTTGCAGTTACAAAAGTTCAGTTTACTCAGCTTTTCAAGAACTCATTAATGTGCAAAGACTATTACATAACTTTGCTTTGCAGTTGCACTTTTCCCATTTGAGAGAACTGTTCAATCATACTTTTGTCATTATCTCTTAGTACTTGTATAGTTTTTGACACAATTGTTGTACAGTAGCTTATAAAGCTACAGAAATATGATTGGCATTACTTTATAAACTAAGGACACGAACACTGTTACATCTCTTATTTTTCCCATTTCTAGTTTGAAGTTTCACATGCCATATTAACTGAAAGCATTGTATCTCTTCCTAAACATCTTTACTCTCAAATTGTCGAAGAACTCTAGGAGATGATGGAATTAAAAGCAGGTCAGTCCTGGTGAACATATGGCACTGAGGTCCGCAATAGCTCTTCATTGCCACAAGGTGTCACAGAAAGAAGAGCTTGCACAGAAGGGCCACCCTCTGCTGTAGGGAGACCCTTGCTGGTCCAAACCCCTGTCTAAATAGCAATGACATCCCTCTGTAGTTCATTCCCATTCCCTGAGGATCATCTGTGTTTATTTTCTAAAATACAGCCAGCCTGTGAGCGTTGCTGGATCCAGGGAAACAAGTATTGCCCATGTCCAAACCAGCCCTATTCCATGAACGCTGAAGTCCTTACCTTCTTTTAGAGGGTTAGGGAGAGCTTTCAATTTTTATATAATTTTAAACTTTCAGAATAATTGCAAAAATAGTATGAGAAACTTTTGTATACCATTTCCCCAGATTCGCCAATTATTCACACAAGTTTTTTTTTTTTTTTCTAAACCACTTAAAAGTAGGTTGGAAACATTTCAGTGTGTATTTCCTGAGAACTAAGACATTCCCTTACATAATCAGATAAAGTCATCAAAATTAGGAAATCTATATAAAACTCACCTAATTCAGGGTTTGTATTAAAATTCCTACAAACTATCCCAATAGTTTTTTACAGCTAATTTTTCTGCTAATTTTAGATCCAATCCAGTATCATATATTACACTTAGCTGTGATGTCTGCAGAAATACCATAGGAGTGATACTGTGTCCTTAGTGACCATGACGGGAGATGCATTAATCTATTTTCGTTATCTATTGGTCTTGTTAACTTTGATAACTAGGTCAAGGTGGTGTCTACCAGGTTTCTCCACTGTATAGTTTTCATTTTCCCCTTTGAAAATAAGTTATTTGTGGGAATAGACTTTAAGACTCCCCATGTGGTTCCTTAGTGTTTCTCACAGAATGGTTAGATGGGTTCTAAGAATGGATGTACCAATAGAGTTGAAGAAGATGGCATTTTTATGATCTTGCCTCAGAAGTCTCATAACTTTACAGCCCTTCTTGGCTGAAGCAGTCACAAAGGTGCACCCAAATTTAAGATGGGGGGACATAGAGCCCACTACTCCAATGTCAAGGTGACATTTCAGAAAAACATTATGGATTGAAAGGATTATTGCAGCCATCTTTGAAATACTCTGTTAGCCACACTGGGCAGTACTGTGCCTACTGAATCATAGCCACTTACTCCCAGCAGTACCACCCTCCCACTCTGTGTCCAGTCTGTTTAATTTTAGGCCTCTGCGAACCCTCTTAAGATTGGCATTCTCAAGAGAGCCCTGGGATTAACATCCAGTGAATTTGTTGGGGCCCAATTGTCTCATGTGCCTGTTGCTGCCACTGTGCAGTGCAGCAGATGATGAGGGGTGGCACCCTCCTGCGAGTCATGTTAGCAAAGAGGAGAACAAAGGCAAGTAAAAAAGACCCTAATATTGCCCTTTATCCCAGAGCCACTTAAAAACAACAGTTGATTTTTTTTTTTTTTTTGAGATGGAGTCTCACACTGTTGCCCCAGCTGGAGTGCAGTGTTGCGACCTCAGCTCATTGCAAGCTCTGCCTCCCGGGTTAAAGTGATTCTCCAGCCTCAGCCTCCCAAGTAACTGGGATTACAGGCGTCTGCCACCATGCTCAGCTAATTTTTTGTATTTTTAGTAGAGATGAGGTTTCACCATGTTGGCCAGACTGGTCTCGAACTCCTGACCTCATGATTCGCCCACCTTGGCCTCCCAAAGTGCTGAGATTACAGGCGTGAGCCACTGCACCCGGCCCAGCAGTTGACCTTCTAACCTCCTTTATTTTCAGTTATCTTTGGAGGCCACTTGTACACACTGGTCCTAGGATCTATGCACAACTCACAGTTGACTTTTCCCACCCTCTGCCCCAAGGCCATCTAAATTCCACACTGTGTATGTGATTCCTGAGACAGTGGAAACTTTTGGAAATCTGTGTTCCAAACGTAGAATAGAACTCTATGTTCTACTCCTTGAATGGGCTGAGGCTTTACAAATTTTCTACTTGTAAAGTATATTTAGCAGCTGTGGGGATAAGAGGTTGGTGACCTCTTAGGTAGTAATCTGCCTCATCATATTGATCTAGTATGAGGTAGTCAAAAATATATGTTTTTATGAAATAATATTGTATATGTACGTACACTACAAATTGGCAAAAGATTTGAAAAGACACTTCACCAAAGAAAATTTGCAGATGTCACGTTCTTTAAAAGGTACTCAACCTCAGTCACTAGGGAAATGCACATCAAAACCACAATGAGATGCCACTATACACCTGTTAAAATGGCCAGAGTTAGAAAGACTGATCACCTCAAGTGTTAACAAGACGTGGGGCAATTTGAGCTCTTATACACCATTGTTGAGAATGTAAAATGGCACAACCACTATGGAAAACAATTTGATAGTTTCTTTTAAAAGTTAAACATTCGGCCGGGTGCAGTGGCTCAAGCCTGTAATCCCAGCACTTTGGGAGGCCTAGGTGGGCGGATCACCTGAGGTCAGGAGTTCAAGACCAGCCTGGTCAACATGGTGAAACCCCATCTTTACTAAAAATACAAAAAAATTAGCCGAGCATGGTGGTGGGCACCTGTAATCCTAGTGACTCGGGAGGCTGAGGCAGGAGAATCGCTTGAACCTGGGAGATGGAGGTTGTAGTGAGACAAGATGGCGCCACTGCACTTGAGCCTGGATGACAAGAGTGAGACTCTGTCTCAAGAAAAAAAAAAAAGCTAACATTTGTCAGCCAGGCACAGTGGCATGTGCCTATAGTCTCAGCTTTTTGGGAGCCTTAGATGGGAGGATCGCTTGAGCCCAGGAGTTTGAGGCCAGCCAGGGCAATCTAGCAAGACCCTGTCTCTAATTTTTTTTAAAAGTTAAACATACATCTATCTTGTGATCCAGCCTTTCCACACCTAAGTGTTTATTTAAGAGAAATAAGAGGATACAAACATATAAAGATTTGTACATGAATGTACGTAGGGGCTTAATTTATAATAGCAAAAGACTTGAAAAACCCAACAACCTGTTCATTAACAGGTGAATGGCTAAACAAATTGTGATATAGCCATGCAGTGTGATACCATTCTGCATTAAAAAACGAACTGTTGATATCTGAAGCAACATAGATGAGTTTCTGTTGTGCTTAGTGAAAGAAGCTAGACAAAAATAAATACATACCGTATAATTTCATTTATATTAAATTCTAGAAAATGCAAACTATAGTGATAGCACATCAGTGGTTGCTTGGAGATGGGAGGAGCAGTGGGAGGAGCAGAAAGGGAAGGATTACAAAGAGGCAAGGGGAAATTTTTGGAATTTATGGATATATTCATTATCATGATTGTGTGGATAATTTCATGAGTGTATATACATCTTATATACACTTATAAGTGTCAAAACATCAAATTGTATATTTTAAATATGTGCAATGCAGCATGTACATAAATTATACATCAATTAAACAAGTATGTATCCATTACACATTACACATGCTTATAATATGAATATTTCAATTCACAGGCTGGAAGATAAAAGTAAAGTTCATATTTCTTTTTTTTTTTTTTTTTTTTTTATTTGTTGAGACAGAGTCTCGCTCTGTCGCCCAGGCTGGAGTGCAGTGGCACGATCTCAGCTCACTGCAACCTCTGCCTCCCAGGTTCAAGCGATTCTCCTGCTTCAGCCTCCCGAGTAGCTGGGATTACAGGCGCCCGCCACCACACCCAGCTTATTTTTGTATTTTTAGTAGAGATGGGGTTTCACCATGTTGGCCAGGCTGGCCTTGAACTCCTGACCTTGTGATCCACCCGCCTTGGCCTCCCAAAGTTCTGGGATTACAGGTGTGAGCCACCGTGCCCAGCCAAGTCATATTTCTTTTTAAGAGACTCCCATTCCATCTATTGTTTGATCTCTTCAGGATCTCCACTGTGATACATTTAAGGATTCTGAGGGGCTTTGTCTAAAAGGGCCATAGTTACATTATGAGGAAATCTGATGGTCTGCTGAAGCAGCCCATTTGCTGCTGCTGTTGCTATTCCCATCAAGGAGTCTTCAAGGTGCCAGGTAAGGAGAGGCCCTGGCATCAGCCACATGCTCTGCCCAGAACAAGTGCTGTCTTCTCAATTTGCATCCAAGAATATACATAGTCTATTTCTTTTAACTGCACACAGATTATTTGCTCCATATAAATAACCAAGGACATTATGGCCTAGAAAAGCAGTGCTGTAAATGGTAGTATAATTCTCAAAATCTAGATCTTCAATAATAAATAATTTCATAAGAGGGCCACCACCTAAGTTTTCTTCTATTGAAAATCTTTTCTTCTGATTTTTTTTTTATAGGGAAGGATCTAAATCTACATTTAATCAATGTTTATTGTTCTCCATAATCCTTAAAATCCTAGGCTTTAGCATCTGTCATAGATTTAAATGACCTCAGACTAATCTCTGAGAACAATGGATGGTTACTTGCTTTATTTTTATAAATAATTTCATAACATTTTTTCCAAATGAAGGGCATCGAGTCTAAATGCTGTCTTCCTCTCTAGGGAGTGAAACTGCCATTACCTGCAAAAGGGCATTCCCTGGTTGAAACAAATATGTATGTTAAGTTTTCCTCAAAGAAACATCACACGCCCTCGGGACAAGAACTTGGAACTGGCCTTGGGATAGGTAGAGGATTGGCCTCCCTGTATCTTCAAGTGATGAGAATGCAGAGGTTCTCATGGAGGGGCCCCCAGAACCTGTGCCATCTCAGTCATCCTTCCCTAGGGGAAGTTGCTCTGTGGATGCTAAATTCAAACAGCTGAGATAGGAGTGGAGGCTCTTAATGCATAAGGGAAGTCCAGGGGTCAGAGCAGCCAAGGCCTTTCAGCTCCTTAATATTTCTAATATTAGACACACAAACAAAAAGCAGTCTGGGAGTTTGTAAGAATAGGCTAGCCAATCCAGTGACCGCTACTCATAGCTAGATGTGCTTCTTCTAGATGAATTCCAGTGGCAGAGAAGGAGGGAGTTCCTGTACAGTGATTGCAAGGCCGAAGATGTGAGTTTGCTACCATTTGTCATCAAAAGCTGCCTAAAAATGTAGGGGCAGCTGTGTGGTTGCGCTCTTCAGAACTGCTTTGTTACTGTCCCAACCACTGTTCAGGGCTGTGTAAACTAAGTCTACTCCTCTCCTTTGGCATACACTCACCTGCTGAAACACAAGCAGGAGCTGGAATCCATTGTCCATCCTCTGTCAGTTAGGAGGGGCTTTGAAATGCTGGCCACATAGGGGGTTTTTGTGAGTTTCCAGGCCATCTGCTCCATGGGTGCCAATACATTTGGAGGATGATGCCAGGTAGCAGCCTGAAGAAGAGCTGGGAGAGCAATGGCCAACATACAAAAAAACTCCCATGGTGCTTGCCCTGGCCTTTTCCTAGTTGTGGCAGTTGTAGAGTTTTGACACATTCAAGATGACCATACCATGAAAGCCAGCACAATCAATTATGGGCCATTTTGAGGGCACTGGGGCTCACATGTTGATATGGTTAGGCTTTGTGTCCCCACCCAATCCTCATCTTGAATTATAATCCCCATAATCCCCACCTGTCAAGGGAGATACCAGGTGGAGGTAATTGAATCATGGGGGTGGTTCCCCCATGCCATTCTCGTGATAGAGTTCTCAGGAGATCTGATGGTTTTATAAGGGGCTCTTCCCCATTTTGCTCAGCACTTCTCCTTCCTGCTGCCTTGTGAAGAAGGTGCCTTGCTTCCCCTTTGTCTTCTACCATGATTGTAAGTTTCCTGAGGCCTCCCCAGTCGTGCTGAACTGTGGGGTCAACTAAACCTCTTTCATTTATACATTACCCAGTCTCGAGCAGTTCTTTATAGCAGTATGAAAATAGACTAATACACATGTCCACAGTTACTGGTTTTATGAACTTAAATCTTTTTATAGTAAATATAAAATTCCTGTGCCAGAGTTCCCTATGAACTACCAAAAAAAGCAGTTACACAGGTAGGTGTCATTGTGGCTTCCAGCAGCTTACATGTTGAAATTACCCAGATTTAGGGAAGTGCTTTTTGATTCCACCAAAAAGCTGAAGAATCTAAATGAGGTATAGATGGGGCAAAAAACCTCTAGTTAGCAGTAACCTTTGCCAAGGAAGGGTTAATGGGGGTCTGAGAAGAAACTAAAACCCCAAATTTAAACACTTGTGATTATCTGTGCTCTGTGATCCACAACACCAATTATCAAAGTTGTGTGTAATACTTTATATTTCATAGTACAGTATAACTGTGAATTGCAGTGTTGAAAAATCTATAAAGTAGAACAAGCCATTGAATCAGCTAAGATGCTTTGGGCTGAATGTAACTGAAATCATAATTCAAAATGGCTTAAGCAATAAAGGCATTTATTATCTCCTTAACAGGGAATCTAGAATAGGGTAGGCTTCAGGGTTGACTGATGCAGCAGCTCTGCAGTTTTGTCAGAGCCAGGTTCCTTAGATGACATTTTCTACCATCCACAGGGTTAGTGTCATCCTAAGGTTGGCATCAATTAGGGCAGTGGTCGTCCTTCTTCTCATCTAGTAAGACAGAGAAAGATATGATGGGGTCTAAGTTCTTCTTGTCAGTTTCCTTGGCCAGGCTTGATCATAGGCCCATGCTGAACTGGTAATTGTGGCAGTGGGAAGGACATGCACTTCTTGGTTTAGAGTTCAGAGATTTCCGTCTTATGCTGAGAATGGGTTACACATGTAGAGATATTGATCCCTTCAGGCCTTAGGGCTGCCATTTGTTCTTGCCCCAAAGCCACTGTCACATCTGGCCAGTCATCTCTAAGCAGAGTGGCCTCTTCCTTTTATCCTACAGTGCTATACTTTTTTTTTTTTTAATTTGTCACATCACAAAAAAATCTAGAGGCATTGGCTTAGGTGATGGATACAGTCCGTTTCCAGAAGCATGGAGATGTGTAGAACAGAAGTATATCTCTTGCTAATATCAGGGTAAGAAGGAAGAAGGGGTCACGGATGATGCATACAAAACTTCCATGCCTACAGGATATAAATAATATCCAAATCTGATAATCATTTATTAGACCTATAAAAATCAAGTCAAAATTTCCTCAAAAGAATTGATTGAAAAATCCTTAAAATGGTGAAGAAGATGGCCAAGCCAAGAAAGGGCACTGAATGAATGTAAAGTCTTTCAAAGTGTGATTGTTTTAGGTAAAGCAATCTGATGAATTTTTCTGTTTTCATATTACATACAATATGTTTATGTTTCAGTATCTCTCATGTACTTTCGTGATTTTGATATCTTTAATAGAGTATTTAGATATTTTATTGTTTAAGAGTAGATGATACTTAGAAAGCATTCATCCATGTTAGGCAAGAACTGTATTAATTCATTTAATCTTCACTATACGTCCATGATGATATACAATTTTTAAATCCATTTTGCAGATGAGAAAATTGAGAAATAGAGAGGTTAAGTAATTTGCCCAATAAAACACAGCTAGTAAGCACCAGAACCTGTGACTGAACCCAGAAAATTTAGTTTCCAAATTGTTTTTATTATAAGTTGATTCAGGATGCTCTGGAAGACAGTGGTCTGATCCAGTGGGTACTAAATGTTTGTCTATGAGCGACAATAAAAAAATTAAATGTTTATTATAATCTAATGCACACACACTAAAAAATCTTAAGACAATACTTACTATGGAGGCAAGCATTCTGCTATTTCTGTTCCATTCCATTCTCTTCTTTGTTCTATTCTTTTTTTTTTTTTTTTTTTTTTTGAGATGGAGTCTCGCTCTGTTGCCCAGGCTGGAGTGCAGTGGCCTGAGCTCAGCTCACTGCAAGCTCCGCCTCCTGGGTTCACGCCATTCTCCTGCCTCAGCCTCCCAAGCAGCTGGGACTACAGTCACTCACCACCACGCCCGGCTAATTTTTTGTATTTTTAGTAGAGATGGGGTTTCACTGTGTTAGCCAGGATGGTCTCGATCTCCTGACTTCGTGATCCGCCTGCCTTGGCCTCCCAAAGTGCTGGGATTACAGGCATGAGCCACCACGCCCGGCCTGTTCTATTCTTTAAAAAATCAGCTGTGACTCACAAAATTAATTCTAGGACTAGTAATGGGTCACGATAAACAATTTTTAAAGCCCTGGTAATATAATAGGATTGAATACAGCAATTATGGTGATGACTTAGATGCTCAATGGTTGTTTTAGTCTGTTTGTGCTGCTATAACAAAATGCCATAAACTGAATAGCTTATAAAGAACAGAAATTTTTTCTGACAGTTTCGAAGGCTAGGCAGTCCAAGATGAAGGCACCAGCAGATTCAGTGTCTGGTGAGGACCTGTTCCTGGTTCATAGACAGCCATCTTCTCTCTGTGTCCTCACATGGTCAAAATGGAGAGGAGGCTCTCTGGAATACCTTTATGAGAGCACTGATCCCATTAATGGGGGCTTCGCTCTCATAACCTAATCACCTCCCAATGGCCCCACCTCCTGATACCATCACCTTAGGGGTTAAGATTTCAACAGATGAATTAGGAGGGTTAGGGGACAAACTTCAAACCATAGCAGTGGTCATTTTTGAGCCAGAGGTCTAGTTCACGAAAAACACGGAGGTGGCAGTCTGAAGATTAATGGCATAACTGAGTTCCAAAGCAAATTGATCTCAAGCTTCCAAGAGAACTTTGAAGGGTTTTGAGTTGTGAGTAATTAACTGGATATAAGAGCTGGGAGTCAGTAGCAAATAGTGGAAAACCAATCAAAGCTATGTGGATGAGACCACTGGAGAAGAATGTGTGAAGTGGGAAGACAAGAGTTCCAGAACAGAACTGCAAGGAACAGCAGTGTTTATAAGAGGAGGTGAAGAAGCGCCTGCTGGAGAGGAAACTGTGGAACTGGAGTAGGAGGGGGCCATGGGGAAGTATGGTGTCAACAGAAGCCAAGAGGGTTTGGAGATGTAGCTGATGTCAGCTACAGCAGAGTGATCACATATCAGAGGTGCTGAAAATTGTTTGTTGGATCAGTATTTATTATTCAATAGTGTATTAGTTTGTTCTCCTGCTGCTAATAAAGACATACCCAAGACTGGGTAATTTATAAAGAGAAGGATTTTTAATGGACTCAGTTCCACATGGCTGGAAAGGACTCACAATCATGGCGGAAGGCAAAGGAGGAGCAAAGGCATGTCTTACATGGTGGCAGGCAAGACAGTATGTGCAGGAGAACTGCCCTTTATAAAACCATCAGATCTCATGAGACTTTTTCCATATTACAAGAACAGTACAGACAAACGGACAAAAATTCCATGCTCATGGATAGGAAGAATCACTATCATGAAAGTGACCATACTGCCGAAAGTAATTTGTAGATTCAATGCTATTCCCATCAAGCTACCATTGACTTTCTTCACAGAATTAGAAAAAACTACTTTAAATTTCATATGAAACCAAAAAAGAGCCGTATAGCCAAGACAATCCTAAGCAAAAAGAATAAAGCTGGAGGCATCATGCTACCTGACTTCAAACTATACTGCAAGGCTACAGTAACCAAAACAGCATGGTACTGGTACCCAAAGAGATATATAGACCAATGGAAAAGAACAGAGGCCTCAGAAATAACACCACACACCTACAACCATCTGATCTTTGACAAACCTGACAAAAACAAGAAATGGGGAAAGGATTCCCTATCTAATAAATGGTGTGGGAAAACTGGCTAGCCATATGCAGAAAACAAACTGGACCCCTTCCTTAAACCTTATACAAAAATTAACTCAAGATGGATTAAAGACTTAAACATAAAACCTAAAACCATAAAAACCTTAGAAGAAAACCTAGGCAATATCATTCAGGACATAGGCATGGGCAAATACTTCATGACTAAAACACAAAAAGCAATGGCAACAAAAGCCAAAATTGACAAATGGGATCTAATTAAACTAAAGAGCTTCTGCACAGCAAGAGAAACTATCATCAGAGTGAACAGGCAACCTACAGAATGGGAGAAAATTTTTGCAATCTATCCATCTAACAAAGATCTAATATCCAGAATCTACAAGGAACTTAAACAAATTTACAAGAAAAAAAAAACAACCCCATAAAAAAGTGGGCAAAGGATATGAACAGACACTTCTCAAAAGAAGACATTTATATGGCCAACAAACATGAAAAAAAGCTCATCATCACTGGTCATTAGAGAAATGCAAATCAAAACCACAATGAGATACCCTCTCATGCCAGTGAGATGGCATCGAGGGTCTTAATTGACCACAAAACTCAGTATGAGATGAAAATATGAAGTAGCTACCAGAAAATTGAATGCCATTTTAGACTGCATTAATAAAAAATTGTGTCTGGAGAAGGTTTTGGAGTATTGCACCTACAAACCATCTATAAACAATTATAAAACAATGAAGGCCATGTGCTCAAACTAGTCAAAAACTAAAATAGAAGGAAAAATAGGATAGAGAAGGAGATGGCCTTTGAAACGGGCCTTGAAATATTGGTAGAATTTTGATAGGTAGAGATGGCAGTCAGACATTCCAAACTGACTTAATGTGTTTTTGTTTTTGTTTTAATTTTAGAGACAGGGTCTCACTCTGTCACCCACACTGGAGAGCAGTAGTACAATTATGGCTCATTGCAGCCTCAAACTCCTGGGCTCAACAGATCCTCCTGCTTTAGCCTCCCGAGTAGCTGGGGCTATAGGCACAAGCCATCATGTCCTGAGGGCCAGCTGCAGCCGTTTTAGAAATAGTTTGGAATCAGGAGCTAGAACAGCAGCCAGGATTCTGGCTTTCTCTCTCACTTCACTGTTCTCTTCATGCCTGCTTCATTCATCTCTTTTTGCAGATTGGCATCCTCTGCTTCTTGAATCCCCATGCAGAAAACATGGCTACCAACATCTTCTGAATCCACCTGCGGAGAGACTGACTGCTCTGTTATTCCCCCAGCATCTGTGAAGAGGCTCTAACTGGCTAAAATGTTGATATAGTGATCACCCCAGTGTTAGGCAACCATGGCTGGTGAAAAGGAAAAATGTTATGAACCTGGCTGTGCCGAGCCACCTGAGGAAGCTTGTAGGAGAAGGGGTCAGTTTGCAGAGAAAGGGGAGGCCTGGGCAGACGACACAAGAGGTGCCCATTACATCCCTGTAGAGGTGAGCTGTCTAAAATGGTAGGCACTGGCCACATGTACTTATTTAATTGTAAATGTAAATTTCTTAAAATTTCCTTAGACGCATTAGCCTCATCTCAAGTGCTCAATAGCCACATGTGGCCAGTGGCTACAGTATTGAGCAGTAAAGATATAGCACCATTTCCCTCATTGCAGACAGACATAGTGGACACCTCTCCTCTAGAGTTGTCTGTGGTTCTACCAGCAAAAGCCCAAGTGTTCCAGCTAGAGAAACAGCAAATTTCTCTGGGACATGAACAACTAGAAAACATCTCACCTTGTCCTCCAATAACTTGGAAAGGATTTTTTTAGTTGGAGACCCCAGAACTGGTTCTTGCTTTTTTTTGTTTGTTTTGTTTTGTTTTTGAGACAGTGTCTTGCTTTGTCACTGAGGCTGTAGTGCAGTGGCGTGATCTAGGCTCACTGCAACCTCCGCCTCCTGGATTCAAGGGATTCTCGTATCTCAGCCTCCTGAGTAGCAAGGACTACAGGTACACAGCACCACACCCAGCTAATTTTTGTGTTTTTAGTAGGGATGGGGTTTTGCCACGTTGGGCAGGCTGGTCTCGAACTCCTGCCCTCAGGTGATCCACCTACCTTGGCCTCCCAAAATGCTGGGATTACAGGTGTGAGTCACCATGCTTGGCCTGGTTCTTGATTATATCCGATTTGAACACTGAGCAAAGCCTCCTAATCTCATCATGCCTGAGTTCTTAGACTACCTTACCCCCGAAGTTCAAAGATAATTAATTCAGTCATCCATCTCGTCTTTGTTATGCCAGGATAACAGACAAATGCAATTCCTTTCAGTTAACTGTCTTGTCCATTTCCCATAATATTCTGTTTCTTCTTCTGCTGGTTTCCTTCTTAGTCCTGTCCATTATGCCTTATCAAAACTTTACATGGCAGAGATGGCTAGCTGTCCCCTAAAATTCAGCATCCCCTTTCACAGTGTAGAGATGTCAGTTGAATTTGGCTGCCCAGCCAGGAACCGCATCTTCCAGCCCTTCCTGCATCCAGATTATGCCATGTGACTAGTTTTCATCAATGAAATGAGAAAGAGATTTATGTCACCTCCCAGATGGGGTTTTTAAAAAGCATCATTGTTTTCTCTACTCTCTTCCCCTATCTGAATAGGAAGGAGTCTGTAGCTTTAGGGGAAGACAAAGCCACAAGATGGAAGGAGCTTGGATGTCTGAACTATTCCATGGAGAAAAGCTGCAGCCAATGAAGAACACCTGCAATGGACTCTTAACCTGGGGGTGACGACAACCACTGAAATGTGAGGGCTTATTCGTTAGCATTTGTCTAGCATTACCCTAACTGATATCTAATTAATTTCCTTACATCCTCAAACTTCTTGCCTTAAATTTAATCTCCTGCCTCTCCCCCAGGAGTTCAATTCCCCTCAAGCTGCTGGAAGAGACGCTGCTCGTTCTTCCACAGCAGCCTAGACACCATGGAGGCTGAGAGATGGGTACTGGCGTTTTCTTTTCTTTCTTTCTTTCTTTTTTTTTTTTGAGATGGTGTCTCCCTCTGTCGCCCATGCTGGAGTGCAGTGGCACGATCTTGGCTCACTGCAACTTCAGCCTCCTAGGCTCAAGCGATTCTCTTGCCTCAGCCTCCCAAGTAGCTGGGATTACAGGTGTGTGCCACACCTGGCTAATTTTTGTATTTGTAGTAGAGATGGGGTTTCACCATGTTGGCCAGGCTGGTCTCGAACTGCTGACCTCAGGCGATCCATCCATCTTGGCCTCCCAAACTACTGGGTGTGAGCCACCGCACCTGGCTGGTATTGGCATTTTCTTAACTCCTAGTTGCATTGTTCAGACCACTTCACATGTGAAATTAATGCCATCCAACTTTTTTTCCTAGTTAGTGTTGCACACACAGATTGGCATTGACATTGTTATATAGCCTGCCTGTGCTCAGGGAGAGAATTTGAGGATGAAAGGGAATATTGGCATCAGTGTCTATGGCAACCTAAAGAAATGTATATGAATTTGCGTATGCATCAAGCTCTCTAATTACCATGAGGAAAAACATGAATTCTCTCCCAGTCTGGTCCCTCTTATTAGTCTCACTTTTCTTTCCCCCATCCACCAACTGCATCATCTGTCCCATTTCCATGGGGTGTGTGGGCAGCTAAGGGAGATCCGGCATAAGACATCAGTGCTGAAAACCCTAGCCTGGAAACACCAAAGGCCAAATGAGACTCCATCACAGAATTTCTAACACATATATCCAACGTGCAATGACCCAGTTTGTCAAACCTTTAGATTATGTGATAATTTACTGATGATTCACTTTAGAGATTTGAAATTAAAAGTACTTTTATATTTTTGTTTTTCTGAAAATGGTCCCAAAGTTCAATGATTTCTTGCATATCTCAAATATTACAATGTAATTGGTGATTTAAGGCCAGCACATTTTTGCAGGCTATCTGAAAAGAACTTACTTTTCCATAAAGCCCTCTAAGTTTCTTTGCCACTTATTAGATTTATGGCTGATTCTTACAAAGCTGACTGTGACCTTGACCTGCAGACAACAATAGCAAAATATAAATTTTGTGGAAGGCAGTAGCACTGTCTTTCTTGGATAAAGTCTGCATCTCCTACCAAGAAAAATTCTAAGAAGTGTTGCCAAGCTAATGCACATGGTTAAAGTAACTGCCCCATCGCTCCTTTTCTTTCTTTCTTTTGATTTTTTTGTTCTAGGTTTACTGCCCTTGCCTCTAGCAGTTATGGAATTCTATGCCACACAAATCCTCTATCTGTTGCAAAAATGTGCATCCCAAGATGGTGCTCTTGAGCTGTGGTGGAGTATCTTCAGACATACACTGTGGGTCCCACAATGACGCAATGGAGAAAAAGGACACCACTAAAGAACTACCGGGGTGCAGCATTCCTGAGTGGCAGAAGCCTTGCAGGAAATGGCAGTATGTATAGCTGGCACTTTGAAGAACAATGAATTCCTTCAAGGCTTTGTGCAGACATTTCAAACAGTGGCTACCAGACAGGCTTGGCGTAGCTTAGACTCAATTATAGCTAGAATTATTTTATTTCTGGGTAGGTAACTGAGAGAAGCAGGAATTGTGCATGTATCTCCATATGGTTTTATTTTTAAAGAATGAAACAGCAACAAATATAAACAACTGCTGTAACAGCAAAGAGCGTAATTTCTTCTAAAATGAGGATTATATTTAGAATACTCCAAATGGGGACACACTGTCTGACAAGAGGTCAGAATATTGGAAAATGGAAGTGTCTTAATTAAATAACCCCGAAGTAATTTAATATCATGAGTAGGTGAGACTTTTAAAAAGGGTTAAACAAAGGCATATCCCTAAGTAGGAATATGTAGCCCTATCACCTGCAAAATTGTCATAGATCTTTCTGTTTTATTTTCACAGATGCTGCATCTTAGTCCAGGGATTTTTAAAGTGTGGTTCCTGGAAGAGCTGGATCAGAGTCATCTGTGTTGATGGTTTAACGTAAAGATTTTTCGGGCCCCAAGACTCAAGTAGGACAAGGTATTTGAATTTTTAAGCAGCTCACCTGACTTGTCTGTCCTCTAATGTCCGAGGACATCTGACCTCTGCTCTTGCAGTAAAAGCAACAATGGTTTTTTGAGCATTGTCGTCACATCTCTCCACTCGAGGGATCCTTCTCATTTCTCCCAGCTGAGGTCACCCACAGCTGCTACTTCTAACTGCTGGCTTCCAGCCTGCTGTCTGCCAGCTGGCTCTACCTTCTCCTGTAACACAGCAGAGAGTAGCTGTGGTCTCCTATGTGCTCACCCTCCGCTCCCTTGGGTCCATGCTTTGGTCCTGCACTTAAATTTTACAAGCATACTCTCTTTCTCTTAAGGTAAGCAATCATTTTAAATTTCAGCAGTAAACAAAACAAAAAATCACCAGGAAACTTTTATCAAATCAGGTTTTTTTGTTTGTTTGTTTTTGGTTTTTGTTTTGTTTTTTTGGTTCCTTTTTTTTTTTTTTTTTTTTTTTTTTTTGAGATGGAGTCTTGCTGTGTCACCCAGGATGGAGTGCAGTGGAGGGATCTTGGCTCACTGCAACTTCCGCCTCCCAGGTTCAAGCAATTCTCCTCTCTCAGCCTCCTGAGTAGCTGGGGTTACAGGCACCCACCACCACGCCTGGCTAATTTTTGTATTTTTAGTAGAGATGGGGTTTCATCATGTTGGCCAAGCTGGCCTCAAACTCCTGACCTCAAGTAATCTGCCTGCCTCGGCCTCCCAAAGTGCTGGGATTATAGGCATGAGCCACCATGCCTGGCATCAAAGCACGTTTTAACTAGCCTTTTTGTCCACTGATAACATAAAGGAGGTCAGCAGCAGCTAAGTCCTGTGCTGGTAGAGCTTTCTTGTCCTTTCACACTGCAAGAGAAATAATCACTTAGCTAAGAGGCCAATTTTACCTTTTTTAAAAAAAATTTAAAAATGAGGCCGGGTGCAGTGGCTCACTCCTGTAATCCCAGCACTTTTGGGAGGCCGAGGCGGGCAGATCACTTGCAGTCAGGAGTTCGAGACTAGCCTGGCCAACATGGTGAAACCCCATCTCTACTAAAAATACAAAAAAAATAGCCAGGTGTGGTGACGGGCGCCTGTAATCCCAGCTACTTGGGAGACTGAGGCAGGAGATTCCCTTGAACCCAGGAGATGGAGGCTGCAGTGAGCCAAGAGCATACCACTGTACTCCAGCCTGGGCAACAGAGCTGAACTCCATCTCAAAAAAAAAAAAGTTTTTTTTTAAATGAGAGCTATATCTTATTAACAAAATTAACTATGTTCGTTTTTGGAGTTTTATTTTTGTAGCATTTACAGAAATTTGTTAAGAGCTTCTTAATTATAAAAATGAGTTAATAACCTAGTTCTCAAATTGACTTATCAATTCGTTGTCATTGTGGATGAAATTGCTTTATAATCAGTTACCATAAAGAAACCTGATTTGATTTCAGCTCACCCTCAATATTCAAGGCACTTGGATTTTTGGTCTCCACCCATTTATTATGTGGTTTACTAAAAAGAGACCACATCCTAGGAGTTAGGATTCCAAGAACAGTTTCCACTTATTACTCATTTCTTGATATTTATGGAACTAGTCATTTCGCAAATATTTCAGCTCTACTCTCCAATCTTTAGAAGAAAAAAGAAAATAACAATAACAACAATAGAATTTCATTCTCTCCAGAGAGTTAGCAAGGAAATGAGAGTGGAAAGAAAGCAAATGAGAATGTTAGAATTGGGGAAAATGTAGTGCAAAGCCAAATGTGAATAGGAATAGCAGTTGACAAGAGGGGAAAAGAGGGTGCAGAGGACAAATGTATCAATAGAAAACTTGTAAACTCAATAGCATGCAACCTTTTAAAAAATAAATGTTTTAAGTTCATTTTGATAGTGGATAGGGCAAGAATATTGGCACATTATGAAACGAAACATGACAAGACCATGAATAAATTTTAATGAAAATATATAAATGGATTACCCTCTATTACAACACCAGAGGCCACAAAACTACAGGAAGCAAATTCCTCACTACAAGATATTCCTCACAGCCTCTTTTAATCATGATGTATACATCCTCATTCCACATTAACTTCCATACACAAAAACAAATTAGAATGAAATTCATTTCTATACTTACAACCTGACATCCTTAGAAATGTGAATCTTGTGCCAACTTAGAGCAAAAATCAAAATTGGAAGATTATACAATAAGAAAAGGCCATGGCCTGTAATCCCAGCACTTTGGGAGGCTAAGGTAGGCAAATCATGAGGTCAGGGGTTTGTGACCAGCCTGGGCAACACGGTGAAACCCCGTCTCTAGTGAAATACAAAAAAAAATAAGCCGAGTGTGGCGGTGTGCGCCTGTAGTCCCAGCTACTCGGGAGGCTGAGGCAGGAGAATTGCTTGAACCCAGGAGGCAGAGGTTGCAGTGAGCCGAGATCGCGCCACTGCACTCCAGCCTGGGCAACAGAGTGAGACTCCGTCTCAAAAAAGAAAAGAAAAGAAAAGACCATGAGGGGGAAGATCAAATAGAGTTGTAGAGACTTCTGGTGTGGATATGCAGACACGATTTAATCCATAGTCTATGGTAATCACCATCTGTAAGTGGAGACCCCAGCCTACTTGACTTGGTGGTAGAAATTCTTTTCACTGGCAGCAGCTTTCATTTCTTTTTCCTGGAAATTTTATCTTTCTTTTCTATTATAGAGTAAAATGGAAGCCTTTTAGCAGAACACATCTATCCACATGACTCCAATATAGTAGCCTGCATTTCCCAGCTTATACTACCTTCCTTTATGGGAGTTATTTTTTATTGCATTCTGAAGACAAAAGACCTTTGGTGATAATCAGTAAAGATCCTAACTTGGTGGCAGACAGTTTTCTACGGAACATGCAGTTCTGACTCCAATAAGCCACAAGGCAGTTCAAACAAAACACTTGGCTGCCCTTTGGGAGGGACCTGGTGGGCACATCTTTCTCTTTTCCTTCACATCTCATTGCCTGTTGTCACTCACGGAATATGTGCATGGCAGAATCAAGACACCACCGTCTGGTGTTCCTGCCGGCAGGGAAAATGTTGGATTTTGAGCCTAGATTCCTAATTTATGTTATTTTACACCCCTCTACCATTATCTTTGTTTTATAGCCTGGGGGGAAAACAGCGTTCACTAAGGAGGAGGTGGTTATTGCAACTATTTGAATGTAATCTGGGGCCATTAGGAATTCATCCATCTGTCAAGCCTGTGGAAGGAAGGAATATGAATGGAGTACCCGTTCTGATGGTGAAGTGTGCCTTAGAACAGATGTTTGAATTGACAAGTCTTCTCAGTGGTGTAACATATACCAGGGTAGCACTGGTACCAAGTGAGAATGGGGCTTTGTCTTTGTAGCCTTTTTTCCCTTGTGGCTTGTTGCAGTGCTTTGAACTGCATGGTTTTTTATTTATTTATTTTAAAGAGAATTTAGCAATTTGTGGAATTTTTCTAGAATTGAATACTTTGATAATAGCTCATTTACTGAGGGAAAGTTCTATTGTGAGTTTTTGCTTTTTTTTTCTTTTTTTTTTAAAGAAAGCACAGCAGCATCAGTTTATTATTGTGCTCTATTTTAGGGCTACTCCCACCTTAGACATTCTTTGTGAGGTGTCACGCTCTCTCTCTCTTCCTCTCTCTCGGGTGTGAGGGAGGCTTTGCAATATGTTCCTGTAAGAGTTCTCAAAAGTGAGAAATGAGATTTTCAATCTTCTAAACAGTAACTGCCTGAAAAGCCAAGAAGTGGAGTGACGGGGTGTGTTGAAGGTGGCAGATTGAAGAAGATAAGGAGAAATGAATTTGGAAAAGGAGGGAGGAGCAAACCAATGAAGAGTTGTAAAAACCAGAAAAGCAATTCTGAATTAGAGTTAGAAGTGGCAGAATGACAAGGTGAAGTTTTCTATAGGGAGAAAGTTGCTAGGTTGCCTCATTTGAGACAGCCTGGAATTTTTGAAAAGCAGAAATTAAAAAAAACTAGAGCAGTGTGATCATTCACAAGAGGCAGGAGTTGATGGTAGGGGTACCTGCAGAGGCAAGCCTTGGGCAACTTCTCTGGGGGCAGTTACTTAATTATTTGCTGTGGTTTGGTCAAAACAGTGTATTAGTTCGTTTTCACGCTGCTGATAAAGACATCCCTGAGACTGGGTAATTCATAAAGACAAAGAGATTTAATAGACTCGCCGTTCCACTTGGCTGGAGAGGCCTCACAATGGCCGAAGGTGAAAGGCACGTCTTACATGGTGGCAGACAGGCAGACAAGAGAACTTGTGCAGGAAAACTCCCCTTTATAAAACTGTTAGATCTTTTGAGACTTATTCACTATCATGAGAACAGTACAGGAAAGACCTGCCCCCATGATTCAGTTACCTCCCACTGCGTCCCTCCCATGACACCTGGGAATTGTGGAGCTTCAATTCAAGATGAGATCAGAGTGGGGACACAGCCAAAGCATATCAAACAGCTTGTTTGTTTATAGAGAATTAACTGGATATCAAATATGTGAGTCAGTCTTAAAGTCATAGAGAACTGACCACAGCAACCCCTGCATGAAGCTTAGATTTGGAAAGATCTCTTGCTCCTGGCCGCCTCATATCATATATAGTTACTTTATCATTACTTTTAGCTCTGTGGCTTGCACTAAGTATCTTGGTCTCTGTTGCTTCTTGAAAATTGACAAGAAATGAATAATCAAAGTGATCTAACCCCATCAACTCTGTCTGTCTCACAATGCATCCTTCTCACCTTAACATATGTATTGGCAAGGTTAAAGGAAAAACAGTTGGAAATCTACATTAAGACATGATGGAGAACAATGTCTGGGTTCACTAGCTTTCTGGGCTTCCACAGAGTCTTTCCCTTTGTGTCCTCCATGAAACGGTGGACACATCTGCTCTCCCATCCCCAGCCCTGTTCCCCGGAAAATATGCCTTTGAATTTTACAGTGCCCAGGGCAAAAGAGCTAGACAATCCTCATCTTCCAACCTAGCTCCAAGGTTTCTAGTGAGAATCAAGTGAAATAACATGTACGGAAGTGCCTTGTAAGGCAATATAAACACAATCCATATATAGGTATGAATGTAATGTTTTTCTTCAAATTCTCACTTCACATCTCCTTTTCTTATTTTTGTCTCTCTTTCTCATATGTGTGCATAGAACTGCCTGAGCATATGAGTGCATGCATGTGAGTCTGGGAAACATTTTCAAAGTTTCACCTGAGAAATTTCTTTCTATGCCATCCTAAAATTTTTATAGAATTCAAATTTCAATTATTAGGTTAGTGCAAAAGCAATGGCAAAAGCACCATTTTTTGCCATGGCAGTTTTTGCCATGGCAGTTTTTGCCATTACTTTATTGTGCATTTACAAGAGACAGTCAACTCTCCCATATACACAAAAATTAAGAACAACACATATAGAAAAGAACAGGGAATGGAGAAAGTGCTTTTATAATAAGCATCTTTTTTTTCACCAGCCTTAGCATTCTTAGGACAAATTGAATTCAGTAATCCCCATAATGTCTAAAGATGAACTTATTTTTTAAGACAAAGATGAACTCAGTGTCAAGATGGTGCAAGAATATTATTGCTATTCCTTTTATTACCATATATAGTACCCTTCCATTGAAAAGCCAAAGGCATTTTACAAAATCTGACAGTGATCCTCATAATGTCCCTCTGGGCTGAGTAGGTTTCATTACAAACAATAAATAATAACCGCCCTTTATTTTGAAATGTCTCTGACAGAAGCTATTAAAAATGGATTGGACAGTCATGATTCATGGATTCTAAAGGGAGCTTATTTTATGGGGGGGAAGATGATGAGTTCCTAGGTGTTTCTATCTGTTGGAGTTGTTTTGTCTCAAGAAGCTAATTGCATCAGAACTCCATTGTACCTGAAAAGTGTCTCTCATAATTACTAACGTTTACTTACAAAATAAAAGAAATATATAATCATATTATATAAAGTAAATATGAAACAATTATAAATTTACTGACTCACTGAAGATCTCCGAACCAGATAATGAAGCTATCTACTGGCATGTCTTCTGACTGAGTTCCCCTGATTTAGTTGTTTAACTAGAGATGTCAATCACACTGCCTGGCTGACCTGCAGATGCTCCAAAGGAAAGTGGCCCCTTCTCCATTCCCCACTGAAGGAAGAGCCCTGGGTAGTCACATTTAGTACCATGTGTCCCCATCTCTCTGGACTCAACTGGTTGGACAAGAATGGGCACCTGACCCAGGGCAGTCAATGTATGAGCTAGTCAGTGACCCATGCATGAAAGATGATCTAAGCCAATCAGACTATCTGTCTTAGACAATCTAAGTGGGATATTCCAGAATAGAGTTATCAGTGGGAAAAGAAAGTGAAAGGGAGCGAGATGGAGATAGGCTGGACCAAGTTATGAGTGAGGTAAACTGTGCATGAGCTATAGTTATAAATGAGCATATACTTCAAGATGGAGAAAAGACTCACAGATTAGAGGGTGAATAAGACAGTTCCTAGGAAGAGAAACCAGAGAGGCGTGTGCGGAAGAGTCAGTGCCCTGTCAATTGCCGAGCACTGCAGCAAAGACATACTGCTGAGCTCTCCAGAGAAGTCTTGGAGTAAGACCCACCTTTCAGTTTATTCTCCTGGATGTGTGAGTGTTGACCCTACTCTGGCTTTTGTATCTGTGACATTTCTTTTGTCCTCTTGTATGTTCCCAATATCCTGACTTAATTGAGTTAGTTTGGGTCTTCGTTCCTGAAAACCAAAAAGCTCCTTAAGACAGTGACCCTCCAGCATGACAAGGAGTATAGGATATAGTTGTTGCTTAGTGTCCACTTCACCAGTGTATGAATACAAGCCATAACTTAATAACAAGTAAAGCAACAACAGCAAAAACATGTCTTCCCAGAACATCTTCCACCAACCTTTGAGATCATTCTCTACTCTGTAGACGTTTTACTCGTTAGCACACTAATTATATCTTTCAGCTGCCAAGCAGGATTAGATGTTATTCTAATAAAAAAGGCATGAAGATGGGGGTATTCATGGAATCTCAATGCATTCTCTTTCTAGCCAGTTTATATTATTGTCCCCATTAGTATCACAATACATATGCAAAACACCTGACAATTTATGCCACATTTTATGCTACAATTTGTTCTATTCTCTTCCCCAAACACTACTTCTAGAAATTAGCTGTTTTCCTTTGGCCATCTAATATTCAAGAGCCATGCAATCATCTCTCCTTACTATTTTCTGGCTTTGATTAATGATCTTTTAAAAATTACTGAATATAGTTGTCACTATTGACAAAACCAGAAGGTCTCATATTAAAATGTTTTATATTTTCGGCCGGGCACGGTGGCTCACACCTGTAATCTCAGCACTTTGGGAGGCTGAGGCGGGTGGATCATGAGGTCAGGAATTTGAGACCACCCTGGCCGACATGGTGAAACCCCATCTCTACTAAAAATACAAAAATTAGCCAGGCACAGTGGCAGGCGCCTGTAATCCCAGCTACTCGGGAGGCTGAGGCAGGAGAATCGCTTGAACCCAGGAGGTGGAAGTTGCAGTGAGCTGAGATCACGCCACTGCACTCTAGCCTGGGCAACAGAGCAAGACTCCGTCTCAAAAATAAATAAATAAATAAATAAAATAAAATGTTCTACATTTTCATTAATATTTACTCTCCTTGATATTATTCATTAAACAAATTACTATTAGCAGATAGTAATTGCAGGGTATAAATGCAAATGTCTATGACATCATATAAGTATATTTTGCTGATAGAATTTAATTTAAGTGCTCATTGTTGATTTGTCCTTTTCTCGTAGAAATAAAAGATAACAGGAGTGCATATTACATTCACTTATATTAATTAATGCATTTATTCAAGAAATCGTCGTGGTGTCTTAAGTTAATGATATGAAAAGATCATGACTTTTTAGCAAGTGGTCAGTGTGAAAGATATCTGCCTGGGCACAGAATAGACTGAGGTTGAATGTTTAATGTCTGTGGGTGTTTACTGCTTGTCTCTGTAGACAGGATAGCACTCCTGAGTCCCAAGGAGCTGAAATTCTTTACATTTCCTTGAAGAAGGGAATAGTTTGAACATCAATGATTTCTCACATTTTCCTCTACCAATAACCCATTAAAGAATATTTTCAGGCTGGGAATGGTGGCTCACGCCTGTAATCTCAGCACTTTGGGAGGCCGAGGAAGGTGGATCACCTGAGGTCAGGAGTTTGAGACCAGCCTGACCAACATGGAGCAACTCTGTCTCTACTAAAAATACAAAATTAGCTGGGCATGATGGCACATGCCTGTAATCCCAGCTACTCAGGAGGCTGAGGCAGGAGAATCTCTTGAACCCAGGAGGCGGAGTTTGCAGTGAGCCGAGATCGCACCATTGCACTCCAGCCTCAGCAACAAGAGTGAAACTCCGTCTCAAAAAAAAAAAAAAAAATTTTTTTCTCCCATGGAATTCTTATTTTAAAAGAGTCTTTCATATTTGAAATATACCTTTCAAATATATTTATTTAGTTATTGATTTATTAAAAACATTCCATTAATTCAATATATATTTAAAACTAATATAAGCTTCTGATTAGGATGAGAGAATAATCCTTAGCATACTGACTCCATAGAATTTCAGTCAAAATCAAAGAAATTTAACATTTTAGTTAGTTTGTATAGATCTTTTCTCCTAGGGCTTTTGAGATATTGAAAATAGCTCAGAAATTCCATCAATACCTTCTGATATTTCTTTTTTTATTTTTATTTTTATTTTATTATTATATTTTAGGTTTTAGGGTACATGTGCACAATGTGCAGGTTTGTTACATATGTATCCATGTGCCATGTTGGTTTGCTGCACCCATTAACTCGTCATTTCGCATTAGGTATATCTCCTAATGCTGTCCCTCCCCCGTCCCCCCACCCCACAACAGTCCCCAGAGTGTGATGTTCCCCTTCCTGTGTCCATGAGTTCTCATTGTTCAATTCCCACCTATGAGTGAGAACATGCGGTGTTTGGTTTTTTGTCCTTGCGATAGTTTACTGAGAATGTTTTCCACTTTCATCCATGTCCCTACAAAGGACATGAACTCATCATTTTTTATGGCTGCATAGTATTCCATGGTGTATATGTGCCACATTTTCTTAATCCAGTCTATCATTGTTGGACATTTGGGTTGGTTCCAAGTCTTTGCTATTGTGAATAGTGCCGCAGTAAACATACGTGTGCATGTGTCTTTATAGCAGCATGATTTATAGTCCTTTGGGTATATACCCAGTAATGGGATGGCTGGGTCAAATGGTATTTCTAGTTCTAGATCTCTGAGGAATCGCCACACTGACTTCCACAATGGTTGAACTAGTTTACAGTCCCACCAACAGTGTAAAAGTGTTCCTATTTCTCCACATCCTCTCCAGCAGCTGTTGTTTCCTGACTTTTTAATGATGGCCATTCTAACTGGTGTGAGATGGTATCTCATTGTGGTTTTGATTTGCATTTCTCTGATGGCCAGTGATGATGAGCATTTTTTCATGTGTTTTTGCTTCTGATATTTCTAAGGAACACTAGTGTAGGAACCACTGTCGTCACCATCTTTGTGGTTTTTCAGATTTCCCAAGGTAATCTTGTTATCAAATGCTCATTTTCACTGCTAGCTCTGATTTGGGGTTTTGATAACATGGTTATATCTGTAGCCAACAGATCTTCCTATCCTTCATTGCTAACAGCATCTGGACTTGGTCAATTCTTACGTATTCCATGTCAAGGGAAACTGACTCCTCACCAACCCCTAGGAAGGACTTATAATTCACTTGTGCCTGTTCCTGCTTTGCCTTTCATTGATTTGGTGTGTACAATATGTTACTTAGTTCTATCAATGAGAAATGAAGGGATGTCTGCTGATTTAAACCAATCATAGTACATAGGTGACAAAAATCTGACCAATAAGAAGCCCAGTGGGGAGTTTTATGAAATACTTTCTTTGTTCTTAAAAAAAATGGAGGCCGGGCACAGTGGCTCACGCTTGTAATCCCAGCACTTTGGGAGGCCGAGGCGGGCGGATCACGAGGGCAGGAGATCAAGACCACGGTGAAACCCTGTCTCTACTAAAAATACAAAAAAATTAGCCGGGCGTGGTGGTGGGCGCCTGTAGTCCCAGCTACTCGGAGAAGCTGAGGCAGGAGAATGGTGTGAACCTGGGAGGCGGAGCTTGTAGTGAGCCCAGATTGCACCACTGCACTCCAGCCTGGGCAACAGAGCGAGACTCCGTCTCAAAAAAAAAAAAAAAAGGGGAAAGAAGCAAAGATGTTTCACTTTTCCTTTGTATTACCTGTGGAGACTTTGTAATGATGTGATACCTGCTGGAGCTAATCCAGCCATTTTGTGACCATGGGGAAACTGCTGGCACATTGATGACTGGCAGGCTAGAAAGATGGAAAGAACCCTGGCTCTGATGATTTGTTAAGCAACTTTATTAACTAACCTGGAACTTCTTTACTCCTGGAATGCTTTTTACATAATGCAGCTTATGTCACTTTTTGATGCATTTATCTGGATATTTCTGAAGCTCCCACCTAAAAGTAGTTCACCTGATATCATATAAACAATCATAATTTTTAAAATATTAGCAGTTAACAAATATACTCATGGAGTTTCAGAGTTAGGAGGGACCTTAAATGTCATCGAATCTAACCCCCTGCTTATGTTATCCAAATTAAAAATTTGATGCACAATCCATAATCACTGTTGTGCATTAGATGTTGTGATAGTAGGCTTACACTGACCTTCTGAAATATTGTCACAATGACTAAATAAATGGTATATTATTAATAAGAGGCAAGCTGTTATGGGCTGAATTGTGTCTCCCTCAAATTCATGTTGAAATTCTAGCCCTTAATGTGATAGGGCCTTTAAGGAGGCAGGAGATATTTGGACATTTGAGGAATTTGGAGATAGAGTTTTTAAGAGGTAATTGAAGTTTTTTTTGAGATGGAGTCTCACTCTGTCACCCAGGCTGGAGTGCAGTGGCGCAATCTCAGTTCATTGCAACCTCTGCCTCCCTGGTTCAAGCAATTCTCTGCCTCAGCCTCCTGAGTAGCTGGGATTATAGGGGTCTGCCACCACACCTGGCTAATTTTTTTGTATTTTTAGTAGAGACGGGGTTTCACCATCTTGGCCAGGCTGGTCTTGAACTCCTGACCTAGTGATCCACCAGCCTCTGCCTCCCAAAGGGCTGGGATTACGGGCGTGAGGCACCATGTTCAGCCTTTGACCCAATTTATTAGCTGGATATGTCTTCTGATATGTAAAATTGCCAGGGCAAAGAAGACAAGATTGCAAGTAACATCCCTTAAGACTATCCAGCTTTCTTTGACCTTATTCCATGCTTATTAAGCAGTTTCCTTTTGATTAATTAGGCTACCTAACTACTTTGATAACCGGTAGCAAGTGCGATGGATAGCCACCTGACATAATTAGTACATTAGAGAGGTGTATCACATGTTATAAATTAATAACTTCATGTTCTGACCTCACACAACAGTCTCGTGAGTGTAATTAGAGTAAGTAATTTGTTCATCATTCACTCAGCACTTTCTTTGTGCTGGGAACTACCATAGGTGCTGAAAATATGAAAGTGAAGAGGATGGATTTCTGCTGTGGGGGCTTCTGTCTCTCTTAGGAGCTCACAGTCCCACAGGCAGCTATTACAGGTACCATTTAGGGAGCAAGTCTCAGGTGCTGGGATAAGGGCCTTCTGTGTTTCACAGTTGTGCTTCTTGTTCCTTTTCGACCTCATTTCTGAGAATTATTTCCCTCATTCATTATACTCTGGCCATGCCGGTCCATAAGCTGGGTGTTTTTGTTTTTGTTTTTGTTTTTGAGACAGAGTCTTGCTTTGTTGCCCAGGCTAGAGTGCAGTGGCACAATCTCAGCTCACTGCAACCTCCACCTCCCGGGTTCAAGCAATTCTCCTGCCTCAGCCTCCCGAGTAGCTTGGATTGCAGGCACCCGCCACCATGCCTGGCTAATTTTTGCATTTTTAGTAGGGATGGGGTTTCACCATATTGGTCAGGCTGGTCCTGAACTCCTGATCTCCTGATCCTCCTGCCTTGGCCTCCCAAAGTGCTGGGATTACAGGTGTGAGCCACCACTCCCAGCCTGTAAACTCTTTTAAGTTTTTTCTTGCTAGTCTGCTCAGGACTTTCATGGAACCAGATGGCATGGCAGATGATTCAGCTGGAGAAAGTAATATTTTGGCTTCTTTTGTCTACCTCTATTTTTTTTTCCAAAATGAATTCCTTCTCAGTCTTATCATATATTTGAAGAAAGGATCATGGAGCCATTATCCCTGCTGTTCACTCACACTGACCTTCAGTTTGATTTTCTAGGCCCTTCAGTTTGAATTCGTGGATGGTCCCATGATATCCATGCATCTCTTGTTGGGAAGTGGAGACTTCTTCCCTGTGTGTATGGATAGCCAGTGATATGTGCTGTCTTTCTGAATAACGCAATGAATAACATCTAAAACTCCTCCCATTATGATTTGAATAAATGTCAATTTATTAACATTTTTCTTTCTCTGCTTCACATCTTTTGCCTGAAAATATAAGCAGACATTCTTCTCCAGTGTCTGCTCTTTCATCCTGCTAAGGGTGAGGATTCAGGATACCTTTTGGATGCCTGCTCCTTTTAAGGCAGGCTATTTATAGTTTTGCTGCATGGACATAATTTTAACCTTTTCAAAAGAAGCAGGGCATGTTTCAGAGGAGAGGTGAAGTGCATTAAAGACAATAGCCTCTCACAGTCTGATCTGAACTATGGTTTGGGTCAGACAGTATTTTAATTAGTTTGGATTTTCAGTCCGTTAAAGGAAAGCTCTGATTACATTTTACAACAGGTCACTAGGCAAAAATCTGCTTCATCTGCACAATGATTGTGGTTCCTTTTCATTTGACTATGTCACTAGAAGACACTTACTTTGTGCTGGGGAGCAGAAGCAGCCCATGGGGGTGTCTCATTCTCCCAACCACATCAAAGCACTTTCTACACCACAGAGCCCTGAAGGAGGATACTTAGGTGCACGGGCTGATATTTACTTATTCATTTCATAGTATCCAACATCAGCCCCACGTCCTGAAAACAATGGGGTGGTTGCTGCAGACTCCAGAACCCAATGTGAGGTTCCAGGATATCCCTGCCCCATGTAAGGGAAGCCCCTATCTTTCAACTTTAACAGTGAGCTGAGGAATAAGGAGGGAAACTGTAGTTCAGGAACATCACAGAGCCTATTAGAAGGAAAGCATGCTTGCTGTGCCTGTGCTTAATAGTTGGTCTTAGAATGACCAAAAAATGTGGGCAAGGGGGAAGTAATAAACTTGAATTTTTAAAGCTATGAAGCCTGGGGTTTAAGAGTGGCACTCTGAAATGTTTGCAGTATGCGTCAGTATCACTAAAAAATCGTTATATTAAAAAAATAACTTCCAGTCATGGAAAAGCATCAGCCAAAGATACAGTAGAATTTCCTTGCCTTTTAGTCCTTTGTAAAAGGCATTTATTTAATAAAAGACCGGTACAAATAGGCATTTTTAAAAATTCATCATTGTCTTTATTTTATAGTAGGAAAACTAAGTCATTTCATGAAAAATTGTTACCAGTGGAGGGTGTTCAGGTTCTTGGCATCTTGAACAAAGAATTGGACAAAATGCACGAACAAAGCAAGGAAGGAATGAAGGAATTTATTGAAAATGAAAGTACATTCCACAGTGTGGGAGCAGGTCGAGCATAGGGGCTCAAGGGCACCATTACAGAATTTGTGGGGGTTTAAATACCCTCTAGAGGATTCCATTGGTTACTTGGGGTATGCCCTATGTAAATGAAGAGGATGAAGTGAAGTTACAAAGTCATTTACTCGACGTATACCCTATGGAGAGGATATTCCCTGTCATAGCTGGAGCATAAATTGGCATTTCTTTACAATAGTTCTTACTTTACTTTAATCAAGACTAAGAGCTTTATGAAAATGTTAGCCAAATATCTCCAATTCTCCATCAGGTTTTAAATAATATTTTATTAAACTTTCCAGATCTTTCCTCCCTACTTAATGATTCCTTACTACATTGTTTCACAAATAACCTTTTCAAATCTGTAATTTGAACTAACTTTCAGGTAACTTCTGAATTAGACAAAATTATTCTTGTTTTCACTAACAGCATAACCCTTTCTGGCACATTTTGTATACAGAATTATGGGTTAACTAGAATTTTTATCCTTAGAAACCTAAAACTTTATTGAAACCCTAAAAAGCAAGAAATCTTGAACTATCAGGTATGGGAATTTTTAGATAAGAACAATTCCACAATTTTAGAAACATATTTCCCTACATAACAATCCTTTCTTAATTGAAAATGACCCAGATATTAAATGAGCATCAAAAATAACTTTAAGATTTTAATTTACACAAAAAGTTTACCTAAAACATTTATTTCATTCACTGTACTCAATTCTTTCACTTTTAACCTGGGAGACATGAGACATCAATCAACATATGTAAAATGAACATTGATTTGCTCCAGAAAGGTGGGAAAACTCAAAGCAGGGAGGGGTTGTGGGGGCTTCCAGGTCACAAGTAGGTGAGAAACAAATGGTTGCATTCTTTTGAGTTTCTGATTAGCCTTCCAAAGGAAACAATTAGATATGCATTCATCTCGGTGAGACTGAATAGAATGGGAGGTAGGTTTGCCCTAAGGAGTTCTTAGCTTGAATTTTCCCTTGAGCTTGCTGATTTTGAGGGCCCAAGATATTTTCCTTTCATAAATTACTCTTGTTTGTTAAAAAAAAAAAAAAAAGCATGCAAACCAAGATCATTTTGTTTCGGCTAGGTTTATAGCTTTATAACTTTCTATGCCAAACACTAACATCTCAAACTCTCTAGCAAAGACAAATATAAAATCCAGACAAAAATGTATGCTGACAATTCTGAAGGCATTTCTATCCTTATTTTACCAATAATTTAAAAGCCAGCTTGTTTAGTAACTTAAGTCACATGAACTTGAAAATTGCTTAGACTATTTACTTAATTTATGAGCGCTCTTTTACTTATAAGCCAGTTTGGTAGACACAAGATGTAACAGTAAGTATACATGTAAATAAACACATCTAGACATGTATAAACAGGCATAAATGAAGATCCAATAGCTTACAACCCTAGCCATGAAATAGCAATAAGAGCTCACCAGTTTTACTTTGGTTGCCCCAATAGATAATCCAATGAAGGCTGTGAACCAAAATTTCAGGTAAAGCAGTTTTGATGGCAGTTTGATTTTTAAAGGCCAAACCTCCGAGACTCCAAAGAACACTGGGGCTAAACAGCACCAAATGAGAGCATCATACGTTAGTTAACCAGGCCCCCTGCTTAGCACAAAAGCCTACATACATGCAATGGCCATCCCACTCTCCCATTAGACAGTAAACTCCAGATTATAAACAATTTTGGGGCCAAGCAGCATTGTAACTCAGAGAAAATTCTAAGGAGGGCTTATGCCTAGATCTCAGAACCTCTGCCGAGAGCGTCCCCTTTGGGGAGATTGAGGTCCACAGGATCCCCCGGAGTGTCCTCCTGTGGGGTGCGATGAGTGTCAGACGTCGCTGACCTTAGGTGGGCACCAGTGCCACTTTTCATGCTTTCCCTCCAGAGCCTACTATGAGCTTTCCTTTGGTACCTGAGTGTAATCCCTGACTTTTAGCATCCTTATAATTTGATAAGGCCACGCTTTCCCATGCTTCCCTTTCCACAAACTTTAATGATAGGAACTGGAGGCTGGGTGGGTTTCTTTTGCCCTTAGTCAGTTGAACAGGGGAAGGGTAGAATATAGCATAAGAAAAGGAGGTTGAAGTCACCTGAAACTTGTGTGCGGGTTTGCTCTGAGCTGTCTACAGATAGGGATCAGGGACCACACCCAGAAAAGATTAAAAAAAAAAAAAGAATCATTTCCCCTTCTGGGCAGGGCAGCTATTCCCATGCATTCCTAGGCCTTCAGGCAATACTAGGGAGTGACCCCAGCCAATTGCCCTCAATTCCAAGCAGGTACTAGGAAACAGCCACTGAAAGACTGAAAAAGAAAGAAAGGGGGAAAAAAAATGAAAAAGACCCTGGTCCCTTAAGCAAACTGGGCGGTGGCAGTTAGGCACCTTCACATGGAAACCCCTTAGTTTCACCGGCCACGGCCAGAAACCTGCAGTTACTTCCTTGTTTCGGTGCTGCCCACCAAAGGGTCCTGAGTTGGAAAGAAAAGACAGAGAGAGAGAGAGAGAGATTCCCCTGTAAAGAGCAGAAAGGAAAGGGGAAAGAAGAAAAATAAATCCCAAACTTTGGACCTACCTTCTCCTGGAATTTCTCCTGACTGGCTCATCAAAATACGTTACCAGTGGAGGGTGTCCAGGTTCTTGGCATCTTGAACAAAGAATTGGACGAAATGCACAAAGCAAGGAGGGAATGAAGAGATTTATTGAAAATGAAGGTACACTCCACAGTGTGGGAGCGGGCCTGAGCATAGGGTGCCATTACAGAATTGGTGGGGATTTAAATACCCTCTAGAAGATTCCACTGGTTACTTGGGGGCACGCCCTATGTAAATGAAGAGGATGAAGTAAAGTTACAAAGTCATTTACTCAGTGTATGCCCTATTGTTGGGAAAAGGGCTTGTGGGGTGCCTGCATAAGCTGGCCATAAAAATATGGGACAATAAGTTGTGGAAAGCCACAAGAGGCCTCTGAGGAGGAAAGCCCTGTAAATGCCATCATGTTCCCATGCTCAGAGCGAGACCTGCTCTCTTATCCGTAAACACTGTGTTCAAGGAGAAAGACACTCCTTTGAAGCACTGGAATGTGGCCAGACATGCAGGCTCCTAGTTAAACCTGCTCCTCTAGCTACTCTCTGATAAGTTAAAGATATGCTGTTTGAGTACAAAGGAGATTCATTTAAACCACCACTGCTATAGATTACGCGTAAGATGCACTGTGAAGAGTCCGTGTGAAGACACCACCAAACAGGCTTTGTGTGAGCAACAAGGCTATTTATTTCACCTGGGTACAGGCAGTCTGAGTCCGAAAAGACGGTCAGCAAAGGGTAGTGGGATTTTCATTAGTTCTTATAGGTTTTGGGATAGGCGGTGGAGTTAGGAGCAATGTTTTGTGGGCAGGGGTTGGATCTCACAAAGTACATTCTCAAGGGTGGGGAGAATTACAAAGAACCTTCTTAAGGGTGGGGGAGATTACAAAGTACATTGATCAGTTAGGGTGGGGTAGAAACAAATCACAATGGTGGAATGTCATCAGTTAAGGCTATTTTCACTTCTTTTGTGGATCTTCAGTTGCTTCAGGTCATCTGGATGTATACATGCAGGTATACATATACATATACATATACATATACATATACATATAGAGGGGATATGATGGCTTCACTTGGGCTCAGAGGCCTGACATTCCTGTCTTCTTATATTAATAAGAAAAACAAAACAAAATAGTGGTGAAGTGTTGGAGTGGCGAAAAACTTTGGGGGTGGTATGGAGAAATAATGGGCAATGTTTCTCAAGGCTGCTTTGAGTGGGATTGGGGCGGTGTGGGAACCTACAGTGGGAGAGATTCAACTGAAGAAAGATTTTGGGGTAAGGGGTGATATTATGGGGTTGTTAGAAGGAGCATTTGTCATATAGAATGATTGGTGATGGCCTGGATACAGTTTTGTATGAATTGAGAAACTAAATGGAAGACACAAGGTCCGAATAAGAGAAGGAGAAAAACAGGTATTAAAGGGCTAAGAATTGGGAGGACCCAGGACATCCAATTAGAGAGTGCCCAAGGGGGTTCAGCATAATTACTTGCTTGGATGGTGAGTTTTTGGGCTCTATCCTTGACAGAGTCTCCTTTTTAAGTTGGAGGCTGAGCTCGGTGAGGTGTGTTTTTAAAAGACCATTAGTCCGTTCTACCTTTCCTGAAGATTGAGGATGGTAAGGGGTATGAAGATTCCACTGAATACCAAGAGCCTGAGAAACTGCTTGGGTGATTTGACTAATAAAGGCTGGTCCGTTATCAGACTGTATAGAGGTGGAAAGGTCAAACTGAGGAATTATTTCTGACAGAAGGGAAGAAATGACTGCGGTGGCCTTCTCAGACCCTGTGGGAAAGGCCTCTACCCATCCAGTGGAAGTGTCTACTCAGACCAAGAGGTATTTTAGTTTCCTGACTCGAGGCATGCGAGTAAAATCAATTTGCCAGTCCTGGGTGGGGGCAAATCCCTGAGCTTGATGTGTAGGGAAGGGAGGGAGCCTGAACAATCCCTGAGGAGTAGTAGTATAGCAGATGGAACACTGAGAAGTGATCTTGAGGATAGATTTCCATGATGGAAAGGAAATGAGAGGTTCTAAGAGGCAGGCTAGCAGCTTGAAACCTACGTGGAAGAGATTATGAAATGACGATAGAATAGAATGGGACTGTGAGGCTGGAAGGAGATATTTTCCTTGGTCCAAGAACCATTTGCCTTGTGTGGGATGAGATTGATAGGTGTAAGTTTCAGTGGGAGAGTAGGTGGGAGTGACCGATGAGAAGGAGAAAAACTGGCTGTGAGGGACAGAAGTTGGAATTCTAGCTGCTGCTTAAGCTACCTTATCAGCATAAGCGTTGCCCTGAGTGATGGGATCTGATGCCTTTTGGTGGCCCTTGCAGTGTATGACTCCAGCTTCCTTTGGAAGTAAAGCGGCCTTGAGAAGAATTTTTATTAAAGAGGCATTAATGATGGAAGACCCTTGCATAGTAAGGAAACCTCTTTCAGCCCATATAACAGCATGGTGGTGCAGGATATGGAAGGCATATTTAGAGTCAATATAAATATTGACATGTAATCCCTTTGCAAGAGCGAGGGCCCACGTGAAGGCAATGAGTTCAGCTTGCTGAGAGGTAGTGGAGAGGGGCAGTGCAGTAGCCTCAATGATAGATGTGGAAGATACTATAGCATAGCCTGCCTTTGCTGGTTAGTGGTGATTAGGCCTGGTGGAACTGCCATCAATAAACCAAGTGTGATCAGGGTGAGGAACAGGAAAGAAGGAAATATGGGGAAATGGAGTGAATGTTAGGTGGATCAGAGAGATACAGTCATGAGGGTCAGGTGTGTTGTCTGGAATAATGTGGGAGGTCGGATTGAAGTCTGTATTAGGAACAATGGTAATTGTGGGAGACTCAACAAAGAGTGAGTATAGCTGAAGGAGCCGGGGAGCAGAAAGTGTATGTGTCAGGTGTGAGGAGGAAAATAGATTTTGGAAGTTATGAGAACTGTAGAGAGTGAGTTGAGCATAGTTTATGATTTTGAGGGCCTCTAAAAGTATTAAAGCAGTGGCAGCCGCTCGCTGCACACAGACATGAGGGCTAGGCTAAAACAGTAAGGTCAAGTTGTTTGGACAGAAAGTCTACAGGGTGCGGTCCTGGCTCTTGTGTAAGAACTCCGACTGCACAGCCCTGCAGTTCGGCTGTGTGTAATGAAAAGGGAGTGACGAGTTAGGGAGAGTTAGTGTGGGAGCTGCTTTTAGGGCTGTTTTTTAAGGAATGGAAAGGGGAGTGGGGAAAGGATTTAGGATTTATGGGGTCAGCTAGGTTTCCTTTTGTGAGTTTATATAATGGTTTAATCAGGATGGTAAAACTAGGTATCCAAAGGCAGAAGTACCTAACCATGCCTAGGAAGGAAAGGAGTTGTTGTTTTGTAGAAGGGGTTGGGGTTTGGGAGATTAGCTGGACACAATCAGCAGGGAGAGCACGTGTGTTTTCATGAAGAATTATGCCAACATAAGTAATGAATGAGGAAGAAATTTGGGCTTGACTGAAGTAATGGGCACTGTCTGTGAAGCCTTGTGGCAGTACAGCCCAGGTTATTTGTTGAGCCTAATGGGTGTCAGGGTCAGTCCAAGTGCAAGCGAAGAGAGGCTGTGATGAAGGGTGCAAAGGAATAGTAAAGAAAGCATGTTTGAAATCCAGAACAGAATAATGGGTTATGGAGGGGTTGTGGAGGGAGCTATTGAGGATAGGAGAGTGTATGGCTTTGGCACCACAGGTTGGATGGGCAAAACAATTTGGTTGATAAGGCGCAGATCCTGAACTAACCTGTAAGGCTTGTCTGGTTTTTGGACAGGTAAAATGGGGGAATTGTAAGGAGAGTTTATAGTCTTTTAAAGGCCATGCTGTAACAGGCGAGTGATAACGGGCTTTAATCCTTTTAAAGCATGGCGGGGTAATGGTGATTAGGTTTTAATGGAATGGTAAGGGGTGCATGATTGGTCTCCAAGGAGGGAGTAGAGGTGTCCTATACTTGTGGATTAAGGTGGGGAGATACAAGGGGAGGATGTGAAGGAGGCTTTGAACTGGGGGAAAAGGCGGCAGTGAGGTGTGGCTGTAGCCCAGGAATAGTCAGGGAAGCAGATAATTTAGTTAAAATGTCTCAACCTAATAAGGGAGCTGGGCAGGTGGGGATAACTAAAAAGGAGTGTATAAAAGGATATTGTCTTAATTGGCACCACTGGGGAGTTTTAAGAGGTTTAGCAGCCTGGCCGTCAATATCCACAATGGTTATGGATGCAAGGGAAACAGGCCCTTGAAAAGAAGGTAATGTGGAGTGGGTAGCCTCCATATTAATTAAGAAGGGGACGGACTTACCCTCTACTGTAAGAGTTACCCAAAGCATCTGTGATGGTCCAGGAGGCTTCTGAGGTGATCGGGCAGTGTCAGTCTTCAGCCGCTAAGCCGAGAAGATCTGAGAAGGAGTCAGTCAGAGAGCCTTGGGCCAGAGTTCCAGGGGCTCTGAGAGGGGCTGCTGGGCGAGTTGGACAGTCCAATTTCCAGTAGGGTCCCACACAGATGGGACACGGCTTAGGAGGAATCCCGGGCTGCAGGCGTTGCTTGGCCCAGTGGCCAGATTTCCAGCACTTGAAGCAAGATCCTGGGGGAGGTGGTCCTGGAGGAATGCCTGGCCACTGCGGTTCAGACATTTTGAAGTTCTTGTGTGCTGGAGATGTGGCTGGGGTTTCTCTCACAGTGGAGGCAAGTAATTGCAACTCAGAAATATGTTACTACTTGGCTGCCTCTACTCTGTTACTGTACACCTTGAAGGTGAGGTTAATTAGGTCCTGTTGTGGGGTTTGAGGGCTGGAATCTAATTCTTGGAGCTTTTTCTAATGTTGGGAGCAGATTAGGTAATAAAATGCATATTGAGAATAAGGCAGCCTTCTGGCCCCTCTGGGTCTAGGGCGGTAAAGCGTCTAAGGGTTGCTGCTAAGCAGGCCATGAACTGGGCTGGGTTTTCATCTTTACCTTGGGTAGTTTCTTTAAGTTTGTCGTAATTAACAGCTTTGTAAGCTGCCTTTTTAAGCCCTTCAACTAGGCAGGAAACCATGTAATCTCGCCTAGCTATACCTGGGGAATCTGCCTGATAGTTCCACTGGAGATCTTCTCAGGGAACTGCTCTAATGCCTTCCTGGAGGTCTGGCTCATGAAGCCAGCGGTTATCAGCGTGAGATTGGGCTAGATAAAAAACTCTTTCCCGTTCATCTGGGGAGAGGGTAGAAGTTAGGATGACATTTAAGTCACTCCAGATTAAATTGTAGGACAGAGTTAGATATCGGAATTCCTGTATATATTTAGTGGGGTCTGAAGAGAAAGAGCCTAAATGCTGGCTGATTTGGGAAAGGTCTGATAGAGAAAAAGGCACATGTACCCTGACTATGCCTTCAGCTCCAGCCACCTCTCTAAGAGGAAATTGTTGGGCAGGTTGGGGAGAGCTAGTTGCAGAATGAAACTGTAAACCAGACCAAGTGTGGGGAGGGGAGGTAATAGAAGGGTTATAGGGTGGGGGAGCAGAGGCTGAAGAAGAGTTGGAGCCTGATTCAGCCTGGTGGGGAGTGACCTGAGGAGGAGCTGTCTGGGGAGGAGGTGAGAGGTCAGATGGTCAGTAGAAAAGGAAGATTCACAAGACTCAGCGACGCTTGGGGTTGGGACTGAAGGGACAGGCTGGAGGAAAAGAAGGAGGATTTGGGATGAGTCGCATTGGGAACAGACTAGGTAGGGAATGAAGTGTGAAAAATGCCATGACGTAAGCCACCTCAGACCATTTGCCCATTTTTCTACAAAAATTATCTAGGTATCATAGGATGGAGAAATCAAAAGTGCCATTTTCTGGCCATTTAGAACCATTGTCGACTTTGAATTGGGGTCAAGCAGTGTTGCTGAAGAAAATAAAATGCTTAGATTTTAGGTCAGGCGAGAGTTGAAGATGTTTTAAGTTCTTGAGAACACAGACTAAGGGAGAAGAAGTAGGAATGGAGGGTGGAAGGTTGCCCACAGTGAAGGAGGCAAGTTTAAAGAGAAGGGTAGAGACACGGAGAAAGGGGGTGGGGAGCAGCCCTGGGCTGCAATGTGGGTAAGCAGCCAAAGCAGGCATCCCCGCAATTGACTTGACACCAAGGGAATGTGGGTGAATGACCAAGGCAGGTGTCCCTGCGGTGATCAGACACCAATGGAATGTGGGTGAATAATCAGGCAGGCATCCCTGCAGTGATTAAATGCCAAGGGAAGACTGTCTTCCTGAGTCCGTGACCGGCGCTGGAGTTTTGGGTCCACAGATAAAATGTGTCTCCTTTGTCTCTACTAGAGAGGAAAAAACTGGAATTGGAAGGACAGGGAGATTGAAGGGTAGCGAGAGAGGCTGGAGAAGAGAGTGAAAAGACCACTTACCTGATTTGAAATTGGTGAGATGTTCCTTGGGCTGGTTGGTCTGAGGACCCGAGGTCGTAGGTGGATCTCTTTACAGAGTGAGGGTGAGGACAGGGGACTGATCTCCCGAAGGAGTCCCTCTGTTCTGGGTCTGTGGCACCAAATGTCACGCGCGTCCGTGTGAAGAGACCACCAAACAGGCTTTGTGTGAGCAACAAGGCTGTTTATTTCACCTGGGTGCAGGCGGGCTGAGTCCAAAAAGAGAGTCAGCAAAGGGTGGTGGGATTATCATTAGTTCTTACAGGTTTTGGGATAGGTGGTGGAGTTAGGAGCAATGTTTTGCAGGCAGTGGGTGGATCTCACAAAGTACATTCTCAAGGGTGGGGAGAATTACAAAGAACCTTCTTAAGGGTGGGGGAGATTACAAAGTACATTGATCAGTTGGGGTGGGGCAGAAACAAATCACAATGGTGGAATGTCATCAGTTAAGGCTATTTTCACTTCTTTTGTGGATCTTCAGTTGCTTCAGGCCCTCTGGATGTATACGTGCGGGTCATAGAGGATATGATGGCTTAGCTTAGGCTCGGAGGCCTGACACCTCCCTTTCACTGTTTCGCCCTGAACATCTGCTTCTTAGATCTAAGTAACTGTACTCAATAAATAGTGTGGAGACCAGAACTCTGGGCCTTTGCAGCCTCTGATCTGCTCTGGCACCCTGGCTCCCACCTTTATGAACTCTTAACCTGTCTCTTCCCATTCCTTTGTCACCACCGGACTTTGGTACCCTTACGGGTGGTGTTGAGGCTGGTCCCCAACACCCTATGGAGAGGATATTTCCTGTCATAGCTGAAGTGTGAATCAGCCTTATGTTCCCTTGCCTCCAGACCCTATTTTCCTGCCTCAAAATCAAATCATTTGTCCAATGCGTAATATAGTCAAAGATCTTGACACAATGGGTGTCTTAACTATCATTTCTCACCCCCCCTTTTTTTTTTTTGAGATGGAATTTTGTTCTTGTTGCCCAGGCTGGAGTGCAGTGGCACGATCTTGGCTCACTGCAACCTCCGCCTGCCAGGTTCAAGCCTCGTCCTCCCAAAGGTGTGAGCCACTGCACTCGGCTTCTCACCTTTAATCAATAAATATTATTTATCTTTAAAGACAATGAAAAATTACTCACTAAATATAGTAAAAATAAACATCATTAATTAAACACCACACCTCTGTAACCTCTTTACGTTCATTAACACTCTGGCATAAAAACAATGATGGTTTTGGTTATGGCTTCGCGTTTCTTTAAAATATCAACTAAGATAGATTTCTAATTTGGGAAACATAATAACCAAATAATGTCCTTTGGTTTTAAAAGGAATTGTATCTTAATCATCAAGCTAAAGACATAGCAAGAAAACAATGACATGGTCACTTTTAGTTTATCTCAGTCTCCTGTTCACCATCTAATCAGACACCCTTAAAGTAATTCCAGCAAAGTGTCTAAGAAATTCATGGATCATCCTTCAAAGCACATCAGGAAAAGTGCCAATATAGTGGATAGGTTCAAGCGTGTCTCATGCCTCAGCCTCCCGAGTAGGTGGAGTAGGGACTACAGGTACAGTCCACCATGCCCAGCTAATTTTTGTATTTTTAGTAGAGATGGGGTTTCACCGTGTTGGCCGGGATAATCTCGATCTCTTGACCTCATGATCTGCTGCCTCGGCCTCCCAAAGTGCTGGGATTACAGGCATGAGCCACCGTGCCCAGCCTTATTTAAACTTTTGAGATAATAAAACAATACAGGAGTGGGAACCCTTGTGAAATTTTTTTCTTATTTTGGTTAACAAGATCATTAATACTTTATAAACTTTATACATGTGGCACATTGTAAGGTTTAAAGAATAAAATAAGCAAGATAGCTCCCTAAAACACTTGAAATAAGAAATAGTGCATTTAATAGCTTTTACTGGCACAAAGTTCCTTACATTTCAAGCAAGTTGAAATTCAACCCTCATTATTCACAAGGACTCCAAGTAAGCCAGTTTATAAACGAGCACGGGCACCCTACAGATGGCTCTTTCTTACTAAGGAGTTCTTGGGATAAACGTGTTTACACTTTGAACAGCCACGTAGATATCATAAAGATGGTGATTGGATATCACTATTCAGTGAAACTGCTTGCCTTCCTTCATGATTTCTTCAGCCTTTTGTTTGTTTGTTTGTTTGAGACAGAGTATTGCTCTGTTGCCCAGGCTAGAGTGCCATGGCACCATCTCGGCTCACTGCAAGCTCCATCTCCCAGGTTTGAGCAGTTCTCCTGTCTCAGCCTCCTGAGTAGCTGGGACTACAGGCGCCTGCCACCACGCTCGGCTAATTTTTGTATTTTTAGTAGAGACAGGGTTTCACCATGTTGGCCAGGCTGGTCTCGAACTCCTGACCTCAGGTGATTAACCTGCGTCGGCCTCCCAAAGTGCAGGGATTACAGGCCTGAGCCAGCACGCCCGACCCAGTCTTTCTTTTCAGTAGAAAAAAGATTTTCTAAAAAGTCTGAATCTTCCAAGTGTAGCTCATCAACTGGAAAAAGCTGGAGCTTCCTATCAGCAGTTAACAAGGTGATGGGCAGCCATCTTTTCCATCCTTCTAATGTACTATCCAACCACAATTTGTGCAAGTCAGGGAGAGAGGCCAAGTTTTCAAGTCTTCTTATTTCATAGAACTGTGGGGGTGCCAACCACATTTCTTTTGATAAGAAACTCTCAGCTGCAACTGACAGAGATGACCACTGGCAGCCCACCACCTTGGCCAAGTCAGGGTAAACCGACAGCGGCTCGAGGAGGCAACGCAGTAAGGAGGCCGTGTGGGAGTGACGAGTGGCAGCGTGCATGAAAGGTGTGAGCCAGGCACTCCCCTCCTGCAGCGCCCAGATGTCGGGCGTGCAGTCAAGGTGCAGGCACAGCCACAGGAAGGGGCGCGGGTCCCGGTGCAGGCAGGCTGGGGTTGCCAGGCAGCGAGGCCCCTAGGCAGCTTGAGGGCAAGGCCAGGCCCTGGCGTAGGCCAGTTGGGGCGGCCCTGGGCCAAAGCAGCAGCATGCCTACCTCCTCCAAGCGGCATTTGCTTTTAAGATGTCAATCTATCAGTACTTTAAGATTTCAAAGTGAAAATATTCATAGCTTTCTGGTCAAAATAAAAATTCCAGATGTTCCTTGGGCCAAAAAAATGTACAAATGCAAATTAAAAGCACAATGAGATATCACCTCACACTTGTTAGAATGGCTATTATAAAAAAGACAAAAGGTAAGTGTTCATTGAAAACGTGGAAAAAAGGGAATCCTTGCACACTGTTGGTAGGAATGTAAATTAGTGCAGTCATTACAGAAAACAATATGGCTGTTCCTTAAGAAAATTAAAATAGAACTACTATATGGTCCTCAATTCCGCTACTAGATATATATCCAAAGGAGATGAAACTCATGTGTTGAAGAGATATCTGCACTCCCATGTTTGTTGCAGCATTACTCACAGTAGCAAGCTATGAAATCAACCTGAGTGGCCATCAACAGATGAATGGATAAAGAAAATGTATGTATACACAATGGAATACTATTCAGCCATGAAAAAAAGAAATTCTGTTATATGTTACAACGTGGATTAACCTGGAGGACATTATGTTAGGTAAAATAAGGCACGGAAAGACAATACTGTATAATCTCACTCGTGTGGAATCTAAGCAAGTTGAACTCATAGAAGAAAAGAGTAGAATGGTATTTATCTGAGGCTAGAGCTATTGGAGGTGGCAAGGAGGTGATGTTGGACAAAACCGAAATTTCAGTTACATAGGAGGAATACGTTCAAGGGATCTATTGTACAACATCATGACTATAGTTAATGATATGTTACATTTTTGAAAAATGCTAAGACAGTGGATATTATATGTTCTCACCACAAAAATGATAACTGTAAGTAACGTGTATGTCAATTAGATTTAGTTATTCCACAACGTATATATACTTTAAAACTCATGCTATATGTGATAAATACATACCATTTTGTCAATTAAAAAATATATAAAAGGCATATATTTCCCTGACTAAATCTGAAGTTTCTTACTCAGCTCTGAGCTCCTTGAGGGTAGGAATGTGTCCTAGTTATGGTGACATCCCTGATCCTCGCAGGGTACTGACTGCAGAAGAAAGGAAGAGGAAGGAGAAAAGGAAGGAAAGGAAACTTCTGTCAGTTACAAAGAATTAATGTAATAGAAAGGAACACTTCAAACAAGAGTGAGAGATGATGGCAGAGAGTGATCCTTTAAATGCTGGAGCCACTTTTATCTTTCTTCCTCCAATATGTTCCTTTTTTTTTTTTTTTTTTTGAGACCGAGTCTCACTCGTCACTCAGGCTGGAATGCAGTGGTACGATCTCAGCTCACTGCAACCTCTGCTTCCCAGGCTCAAGTGATTCTCCTGCCTCAGTCTCCTGAGTAGCTGGGATTACAGGTGCCCACCACCATGCCCAGCTAATTTTTGTATTTTTAATAGAGACAGGGTTTCACCATGTTGGCCAGGCTGTTCTTGAACTGCTGACCTCAGGTGATCCACCCACCTTGGCCTCCAAAGTGCTGGGATTACAGGTGTGGGCCACCATGCCCAGCCCCTGTCTTCTTAGGGATATTTTTTTTCTGGCCTCCAACACATGTTAGGGCCTCCCATCTGAATTTCATAACTTTGTGGAATCATTTTACTGTAGTAAAGAGAGCAACATGGAATGCCAAGGAGTCTCGCCTGGGGGTGTCCCTTATTCCTGTGCCTCTTGTGACTTGGGGGAAAGTCAGGCATCTTTTTGTGGTTTAATTTCCCAGAGAATTATCCTCATGAGGCACAGGGACACTGGATAAATATATGTAAAGAAATTAAAGCTTTTTAGATTAAAAAAAAAAAAAGCCAAGCCAGGACGAAGTCTTATTATGGATGATACGTTTGATGCACATTACTGAAAATGGGGTCATTTGTGGGCAATGCAAATGATTTTTGTCCTGATAACAATTTCATGATGCTAATTTAAAAAATATTCTTAGAGCCTCAATTAAAAATAAATGCATTTCTTTGACTTTTATGTTTTAAAAGAAGCCTAATTTTAAGAATATAGTTGATGATTAATTACATTGCCCTTTTTCATAGACCTGATAATAAAACACTGTACTTCCCCCCATACTTATGAAAATAATTACAGCACTCGATTTTAGAATAATTTTTCCTAGACCTTCTTTCAAAAGCAAATGTACTTTCATTGCTAGTTATACCTTACACTTACAGTGTAATCATAAGTAATTAATTAGTTAAGATTTCCTCTTAGGAGTGACACTTCTTTGTGTGGCTTTAGAAAATAATGAATTAATCATTTTTAAGGGCTGACTATATAACAAGGGGTTATTGTTGTGGATTTCAATAAAGAGGTGTGGTTTCCATATTCTAAATGTCTGTATATTCCTCATACCCATTGTCTTCCTGGGTTTCCTCTCTTGGTGAAGGGCATTACCAGCCTTCACGGAAACCTGGAGCCACCAGAGATTCTTTCCTTTTACTCATCCCAAACATCAGTTATCAGGTCCTGCAGATTCTTTCTTCTTGTCATCTCTTCTCTCTATCCCCTCTTCTCATTCCCAGTACTATTGACATAGTTCAGACTCTTATCAGCTCTTGTTTGGACGGGTAGGCTTTTTTTTTTTTTTTTTTTTTTTTTGACAGAGTCTCGCTCTGTCGCCCAGGCTGGAGTGCAATGGCATGATCTCGGCTCACTGCAAGCTCCGCCTCCCGAGTTCACGCCATTCTCCTGCCTCAGCCTCCCGAGTAGCTGGGACTACAGGCGCCCGCCACCATGCCGAGCTAATTTTTTGTATTTTTAGTAGAGAAGGGGTTTTACCGTGTTAGCCAGGATGGTCTCGATCTCCTGACCTCGTGATCCGCCCGTCTCGGCCTCCCAAAGTGCTGGGATTACAGGCGTGAGCCACTGCACCGGGCCTAGACGGGTAGGCTTTTTATGGCACGTCCCCTTCAGCAAACTGATGTGTTCAAACGCTCCAATAAATTATATTTGATGAAATTATGAGATTAAGTACATGCGCTATTTGTCTAATATTTTATACATTTCAAATATAAATTTTAGAAGATGAGATAATGAAACAATAGTGTTTTAGAAGCTGTATTTATTAACAGCACAAAAACAGTTTCCCATGAATTACAGAAATTTGTCAATGCTCTTGATAATTATTAAACATCTTACTTTTTTAAAAAGAGAAAACAAATTTTAATTTTTTAATTTATTTTTTAGACAGCCTTATTAAGATATAATTGATATACAAAAAACTAAGCATATTAAGTATGTACAGTTTGAAGTGTGGACATGTGCATCCACCTGTGAAACCATCACCATAGTCAAGGTAACAGACATATCCATCACCTCCAAAAGTTTCTTTGCATCTTTTGTGTGTGTGTGTGTGTGGTGGTAAGCACATTTAATATGAGATCTATCCTCTTAATGGATTTTTAAGTGCATAACACAGTATTGTTGACTGTGTTGACTTATAGGTACTATGCCGTATGGTAGATCTCTACAACTAATTCATCTTGTATAACTGTGACTTTATACCTATTGAACAACAGCTCTTTCTTTCCCCTCTCCCCAGCTCCTGGTAACCACCATTCTTTTCTCTGCTTCTATGAGTTTGATTATTTTAGATGGCCTCATATCAGTGGAATCAATAGGTGAATTAACAAAGTATGGTATTTATACACACACACATATGCAAAATGCAAAGTGGAATTTTATTCAGCCTTTAAAAAGAAAGAAATCCTGTTATTTTTGACAACATGGATTATCCTGGAGGACATTATGCTAAGTGAATAAGCTAGTAAGAAAAGGACAAATATTGTGTAATTCTTTTTATATGTGCTACCTAAAATAGTTAAACATCTTACTTTTTAAAATCTATTTCAGGCCGGGCGCAGTGGTTCACACCTGTAATCTCAGCACTTTGGGAGGCCGAGGTGGGTGGATCATGAGGTCAGGAGTTCAAGACCAGGCTGGCCAACATGGTGAAACCCTGTCTCTACTAAAGATAAAAAAAAAAAAAATTAGCTGGGTGTGGTGGTGCACACCTGTAAGCCCAGCTACTTGGGAGGCTGAGACAGGAAAATCTCTTGAACCCAGGAGGCAGAGGTTTCAGTGAGCTGAGTTCGCACCACTGCACTCCAACCTGGGAGACAGGGTGAGACTCTGTCTCAAAAAAAAAAAAATCTATTTCAAATAAAGTTTTATTCAATGGCAGCATATATGTAGAAAAGATGATACATTGTGAGTGTGCAGCTGGATGAATTTTCATAAAGTGGACACAGCATGTGAGCATGTAGTTTAAATTAGGACCAGGATATGGAACATTGCCAGTACCTACAAGCTCCCCTCATGACCTCTCCCAGTGACTCATTCTCCTCCCCCATCACCAAGGATAATCACTAGCCTGACCTCTGACGCCACAGCTATGTTTTAATTGTTTTGAACTTTATACACAAATTTCATCAATAGCAAATCCTCCTTTGTATCTGGCCTCTTTCGCTCAGTGTGAAGTTTCTGAGATTCATTCATTTTGCTGTAAGTAGCAATATATATTTTCATCCTCGCTGTTTAAACATCTTACTAATTCTGGTGACTTTGTACTACCAGTAACTAATAGCTGACATCTCAAAGCACAGTACACAATTTGGGTAAGGTTTATCTTTAAGGATGTAAAACAATATTTTAAATAGACTTACGGATAATTTAGACTGTTTTGGCCAATTTCTTGTTAGATCTATGTGGCCATTGCTTTTAACAATGTGGTTGAGAAAGAGCTTCAGCTAGCAGAAGAAGAGGCTTCAGCTCTGCCATTTCCTTGTGCTTGAATTATTCATATTATCTACAATCTAATGTCTCTTTGCAGGAATCTTTTAAAAATCGTGCTCATTTTTTTTTGAGGGCTAGTTTAGCTTAAATTAGATAATATAAGCCATAAATCCACTTCACCGGGAACATCTAAGCTGAAATAGACACTCTAAAGTATATGAGATGAAGAGTGTCACTGTCAATGGTTCTACATCATAGAACTGTCCTCACTCTACCATCAGGATAAATAGCACATGACCCTCTTGCACATGGACCAAGGAAAGGTCTTAGTATTAATTCATGTGCTACTAGTAAACCTTAATGTTTTAGTTAACAATAAATATAACAAATAACATATCAAAAGAAGTTCTGAATTAGCTGGGCATGATGGTGCATGGAGCCCGTAGTCCCAGCTACTAGGGAGGCTGAGGTGGGAGGACCGCTTGAGCCCGGGAGTTTGAGGCTGCAGTGAATTATGATTGTACCACTGCACTGCAGCCTGGGTGACAGAGCAAGACTCTGTCTCAAAAGAAAAGAAGAAAAAAGAAGTTCTGAAGTTCTGATTTCCACTAAAATGGATAGGCTCACCCCTCTCCTAGGGTACACTCTTCCTACCTTGGACACCACTGATTACATGCATACAATAGCATCCTCCTAACATTTTTCTAGCCTCATGTTCCTACTTGAGTCTACCCTCCAGACAGCTGCCCAAGTCAACTTTTTCAATGTGTATCTAATTCCAGTATTTTCATGTTTGAAATTTTTTGCACCCCGACCTCTTTTGATAGCTCTGTGATCCACCTGCTACCTACACTGCCAATTCATTGAATTCTGCCCTCCAAACTGACCCCTCCCCTGCCAGCATTTCCCTGGCTGTCCTCTAGTCACCCTAAGCTGCTTGTTGTTACCCTAACATGGTCCACGCACATACAGGTCCCCATACTTTTGTTCATTTCGCTTTCTTGCCTAGAAGGCCCTCTTTTACCTCTTCTGCGGGGCAAATGCTTTCTCCTCTTTGCAACTAGTCTTATGAATAATCGTTTTGATGAGGTTTTTCCTTTCAGTGGTGGGATTTTAGTAGCCATGTTGTGTAAGAAGCCTTTTTCCTCAGCCAGGCATGGTGGCTCATGCCTGTCATCCCAGCACTTTGGGAGGCCAAGGCCAGTGGATCACCTGAGGTCAGGGGTTCGAGACCAGCCTGGCCAACATGGCGAAACCCCATCTCTACTAAAAATACAAAAATTAGCTGGGCATGGTGGTGGGGGCCTGTAATCCCAGCTACTCGGGAGGCTGAGGCAGGAGAATTGCTTGAACTCCGGAGGTGGAGCTGAGCCGAGATCGTGCTGTTGCACTCCAGCCTGGGCAGCAAGAGCAAGACTCTGTCTCAAAAAAAAAAAAAAAAAAAGCCTTTGTCCTCAACTCCTGCCCTACTTCCTACTTTCTGGTTCCTGTCCTTGAAGTCCAGCAGCATCACTGGATTTGGGATTCATCAGACACCCCTAAATCCTTGACTTTTTCTTAAGCTAACTTCACTGGATTTTTATTTGTTTCATTTTAGAGTACTAACAATCCTCTTTCTCTTACCTAGTTGTACCCTTAGTGCCCCAGTGAACTCCATCTAGATCTTCAAACAACTATACACTCTTGTTTTTATATTTGTTCTCAATCTAAGTGACTGTGGGTTGTTTGAGAGCAAGGTCCATAAAGTATTAGTCTTTGTATTGCCAGATCTTAGCACAGTACCTAGAACAGGGCAAACATGCAATTCCTTAAGAATGAATAGCTATGATACTGAAGTAACCAAATTATTTTGCATAATTCTGTATGGGCTAAAAGTTGACCCAATGAATGCATAGAAAGAATTTTTTCCCTTATCTACAAATTCTCCTATCCTAATAAATTTATTTAGGAATTTCCTTGATTGCTTTACTTCTGACCCATATGTCAGAGAACCAGGCTGAGAGAATGAGTATGTTCTAGGCCTTGTGAAGGTAAAGGTAAATATCAGCTTGCCCAAAACACAAAGCAGGACTTTTTAAAGTCTGATTAATTTCACTCATCAAACGTTTATTAAATACTGACTACATGGTATTTTGTGCTTAGTACCAAGGGAAATCTGTAAATGTGTAAGACATGTTTCCTGTTTGAGCAATCAGGCTACAGTACTATATGAGGAAACATAAGGGATCTTATTATTATTATTATGTAAACGCAAGGCAGGATTCTATCCACTAGAGCCTAACTAGATAAAATTGTTTCCTTATTAACATTCATTCCTTTGCCCCCAGCATTTTCTTTTTTTCTTCTTCTTCCTCCTCCTCCTTCTTCTCCTCCTCCTCCTCCTTCTTCTCCTCCTCCTCCTCCTTCTTCTTCTTCCTATTCTTCTTCCTCTTCCTCTTCTTCCTTTCCTTCTCCTTCGAGATGGGGGTCTTGTAATGTTGCCCAGGCTGGTCTCAAACTCCTGGCCTCAAGCCATCCTCCTGTCTCAGCCTCCCAAAGTGCTGAGATTAAAGGCGTGAGCCACCATGCCTAGCTGAAGCATTTACTTCTTTCCTCAGCACCTTCTCAAAAAGTGCATACTCAACAAGCCATGATGGCTTTCAAATTGCCAAATTCATCAGACTTATTTTTTTAAAGTTTACTGGTTATCAAACTTTGGAATATGCCAGAATCACCTTGAAGGCTTTTAAAAACACAGACTGCTGGGCCCCACTTCCAGATTTTCTTATTCAGTTTTGTGTGCTACCCAAAAACACATATTCCAGAGCTGGGCATGGTGACATGCACTAATAATACTAGCTAATCAGGAGGCTGAGGTGGGAGGATCACTTGAGCCCAGGAGCTCAGGTCTAGCTGGGGCAACAAGCAAGATCCTATCTCTTAAAAAAAATTATAAACTTCTGTCAAGGCTCCCTTAGCCTAATGTTGGCCTTAGTGCAGTAACTTGGTTGCATCTTGGATAGAGTGCTCTTATGGAAAGACTAAACGTCACATTTGAAAGACTATGTGCTAGATCAGTAACACTGACATTTGGGGTTAGATAATTCTTTGTTTAATTCCTCTCTCCTGGGCATTGTATGATATTTAACAGCATCTCTGGCCTCTATCCACTAGTTGCTAATAGCAATTCTCTCTCCCTCTCTCCTCTCTCCTTTGCTCCCTTCCACTCCCAGTTCTAACAACCATAAATATCTCCAGATGTTGCCAAATGTCTTGTGTGAAGCAAAATCACCTGTAGTTGAGACACGCTGTTAGATTTATCACTTCTTAGCTGTGTGCCATCAGATTACTCAGGGAATCTCTCTGTGTTTTGGTATTATTATCTGTCAAATGGGTATGACACATCTTGAAGGGTCATTGTATGGATTAAATAAGCGAATGTATACAGGAGTGCAAGCTGATTTGGACTCAGAGTTTGACTCATCTTAAAACTCATTGTTCTCCTGGCTTTCAACCCCTAGAAGATATTGTTTCTTTTGCTTTTCCCTCTTTTTCATTGACTCCTCTACTTCCTCCAGTCTGCTAATCTTCATATTCTCCAAGGCTTATTTTGAATAACTTCAATTGTTCCTTTTTATTTTTTATTTTTTGAGACGAAGTTTCGCTCTTGTTGTCTGGGCTGGAGTGCAATGGTGCAATCTTGGCTCACTGCAACCTCCGCTTCCCGGATTCAAACGATTCTCCGGCCTCAGCCTCCCTAGTAGCTGGGATTACAGGTGCCTGCCACCATACCCGGCTAATTTTTTGTATCTTTAGTAGAAATGGAGTTTCACCATGTTGATCAAGCTGGTCTCAAACTCTTGACCTCAGGTGATCAACCTGCCACGTCCTCCCAAAGCAGTAGGATTACAGGCGTGAGCCACCGTGCCTGGCCCAATCGTTACTTTTGTGTAAATGATTATAAAATTTAAATCTCCAGACCTAATCTCTTTCAAATTCCAATTGTGTGTCCACAGTGCCCTGTTGAATATTTTAACATAGATTTTCCTGCTAACACCTGAAATTCAACATGTCTAAAATTATTTATTGTATTCTCTTTTTCTTTCTGATTTTTCTACTTAAGTGAAATGCATTGTAATTTTTTTTCTACGTGAAATAAGTTCAGGGTCCATGGGGTCTGGTCTAGGGATTGTGCAACATTTGAAGAAATAGAGTTGAGCTGTTAAAACTAATTATAACTACTGAACTCCATTTTCCTAATAAGTGTTTTGAGTAAACTACAAAAGGAGGTAGAGTGAGGTTTTCTGCGAGACCTAAAGTATCAACTAATTAAGTGAAAGTCAAGATCTATACCATTACATATAAATAAATCACATTTAGTGTGGTATTTGGGTTCACTTTGAGATGCTTGATTGAAACATGGGGTTTCCCTGGGGTTGGGCCTCCAAACTCAGTGTCTTGGCCTTGAAAGACTTTGAGGGCCTTGAAACAAGCCTTTCTGCAGAAGTCGCAAATGCAGGTTATAATGTGCAATATTATATATTAAATATTGGAAACTTATTTTGATTTTTTCAAAAAAGTATGTGGGCCATATAAAATCAGCTGTGGGCCAGATTGGGCCCATGGGCAAATCATGTATGAATTTGGTTTCATTGGGTTGAATTATTGAAATAGTTTTCATGCTGGTTTTTCCACCTTTATGCTTTTAACCTATCTTGTTCACAGGTTTTGCCTTAATCTTCCTAAATCACAGTCCCTTTATCTGCAGAATAAAGTACAAATTGCTAAGCCTGACATTCAAGACACTACATCATTTTGCTCTTAATTACCTTTTCACTTTTATTTTCCATTACATCTGCTACAGGAATCCTGACTGTATTCAAATTAGACAAGCCAGATGAATTCCAATCTCTAGCCCTTTGCTGACATGCTCTTCTTACCCTGGATGCCCATGTTCCTCTTCTTCATTTGTCCAGTGCTTCGAGTACTTTCAAACTCACTTCATGTCTGCATTCTCTGTGAATTCTTCACTGACACCTCTCTAGAGCAAGACGTTACCTCTTTCTGTAGCATTTGTTTTCCTTAGCATTCCTTTGGTTGGTAGTTTGTACACTTAACTATTTTCAATACATATTCTTTTTTTTTCTTTTCTTTTCTTTTTTTTTTTTGAGACAGAGTTTTGCTCTTGTCGCCCAGGCTGGAGTGCAATGGCATGATCTTGGCTCACTGCAACCTCTGCCTCTAGGGTTCAAGCAATTCTCCTGCCTCAGCCTCCCGAGTAGCTGGGATTACAGGCGTGTACCACCATGCCCAGCTAATTTTTGTATTTTTAATAGTGATGGGGTTTCACCACATCGGCCAGACTGGTCTCAAACTCCTGACTTCAGGTGATCCGCCCACCTCGGCCTCCTAGAGTGCTGGGATTACAGGCGTGAGCCACTGCTCCCAGTCTTTTCAATGCATATTCTTAGGTATGTTGGTTTTAGTCTCAGTAAATGTTTGATGATGGTGAAAAATCTAGAGTTATATATGTTGTTTCAAAGTCTAGGAGACAAAGGAGTTAACATGCCCATCAAAGGACCAACTTTCTTAAGAAGTCACTTATGTCCTTGAATAATCTCAGGACACCAAAGTGGAGAGTCAATACATGAAAAGGTCATTAATCCAGCTGCCTGGGAGCACTCTGATGATAGATGGAACTTTGGACCGAATCGGCCAGCTGTTGTGTTCAAAGCCAATGGGTATTTTTAGAGCGAAAGTCTGCGACAAGAAATGTAGGACATTTATTTTTGCTCAGAAGTTTCTAGATATGTTTCTGTTTGCTTACACCTTCTTCAGAAAGCAGTACGGATGAGAAATAGCCCTGATTTTCCAAGTTTTGTGTTGGATTGACTTTTCCTTATAAGTTATGATTCTTCATATCATATTGTCTATCATATTAGAACATGTTTTTTAGGCAAGTTGTAATCTACTATTTATATTTAATAAAAATTGATCCTCGGTACATAAAATTTTCACCCATACGGTATTGCCATGCAGACTTTCTAAGGTTCTAAGGTTACAGCATCTTTCTTTCTTGCATCTGAATGTTAACACTGAGTGCTTGGCATGTCATTAGTAGCATTTCCCTGACTCTGGCCTTCACGTGTTTTACTCTGAGTGTGAAATGCTCTCATACTCTTCATGGCAATCTAATTATGATGTTGGCTTTTGTGTGTGTGTGTGCCGCTGCTCTAATATCTTTAAATGGCATCTCTTATTACCCCTGTTAGTGAAAGTGACCATATTTTCCTGCAACAAGGCTAGTTCTGTTTAATGAAGGGAATCTTTGTCCATTAGTATTCCCAATTGGTTTCTAAAAATAAAGCCTAATAATTTCTTCAGGATAGAAGTTGAACTAGCCAGTCCACAACTTTCTGAATCTAGAGCATTCTTGATCCATTGTTGTTGTTATCTAATTTCAATTCTTCAAGAATTTTTCCTGAATTCTTGGCTAATGTTATTCCAATTAAATCACCTTGGTGTTTAAGTGTTGTGCTAAGAATTTTTCTAATCGGGACTTTTATTTTTTATCTGAGACAGGCTCTCGCTCTGTAACTCAGGCTGGAGTGCAATGCTGCAATCTTGGCTCACTGCAACCTTCGCCTCCTGGGCTCAAGCAATTCTCCCACCTCAGCCTCCAGAGAGGCTGAGATCATAGGTGTGCAACACCAGGACCAACTAATTTTTGTATCTTTTTTGGTAGAGATGGGATTTCAACAGTTTGCCCAGACTGGTCTCAATGAACTCCTGGGATCAAGTGATCTGCCTGCCTTGGCCTCCCAAAGTGTTGGGATTACAGGCATGAGCTACCATGCCTGGCTTAATCAGGACTTTTAAAAATGACTGGCCGGGCACAGTGGCTCATGCCTGTAATCCCAGCACTTTGCAAGGCGGAGGCGAGTGGATCACAAGGCCAGGCCTTCGAGATGAGCCTGGCCAACATAGTGAAACCCTTTCTACTAAAAATGCAAAAAATTAGCTGGGCGTGGTGGCGGGCGCCTGTAATCTCCGTTACTTGGAAGGCTGAGGCAGGAGAATCTCTTGAACCGGGGAGGTGGAGGTTGCAGTGAGCCGAGATCGTGCCATTGCACTCCAGCCCAGGCAACAGTGTGAAACTCCGTCTCAAAAATAAATAAATGACAAAGAAAATGACAACACTAATTTTGATAATGTGACAGTAAATGTTGACACTACAGTCTTGTTCATTCTCTTGTTTTATGAGCAAATCAGCCTGTGAGGGACACGGAGATGGTTTTCACTGCCTTTTTGAAGAAACTGATGTACTTCTGATTCCTAAAGAGCAGTTTGAAATAAACTCAGGCAGAGTACGTTGAAAGCAGCTAGGTTGTTTCTTTCATTTGGAGTTAAATGTTTGTTTGTTCTTTCTTCTCATCTTTAGCCTAACAGTCCGTCCCCAAACGAGTTAAGTAGCATGTGATATGTTCCTTGGCATAATCCTTCCATCTGTTCCTTGTCTGCCTTGGGCAAGTTTTCCAAAACAATTCAATTTTGTCAGTTTCCACCTCATTTAAATACGTTCAGAAAGCTGTGAACTACCGTCATGAAGGTTTTCCAAACTTCCTAATTCACTTACCATTAAAATATATATATATATATATATATATATATATATATATATATATACACACACACACACATACACATACATATTTAAATTTAGATGTTTGTAACCTCTCCTTTTCCAGGGATCTTTAAGGTTATCAGAAATGAATGCAGTAAGCTGGGAGTGGTGGCTCATGCCTGTCATCCCAGCACTTTGGGAGGCTAAGGTGGGCGGATCACTTGAGGTCAGGAGTTTGAAACCAGCCTGGGCAATATGGTAAAACCCCATCTCTACTAAAAATACAAAAACTAGTCAGGCATGGTAGTGGGTTCCTGTAGTCCCAGGTACTCACTTGGGAGGCTGAGGCAGGAGAATCACTTGAACCTGGAAGGCAGAGGTTGCAGTGAGCCAAGATTATGCCATTGCACTCCAGCCTGGGCAACAGATCGAGACTCCTTCTCAAAAACAAAAACAACAACAAAAAATAAGTCCAATAGAGTAGGACATTCTACCTGTCTTACAATTGCCTGACCTTTGGTTTTGTACATTATTTAAAGAAAATCAGTTTAATTTCTTATTTCTTGTCTGAGTTGCAACTTTTCTCAGTATTATTTCTCAAATAACCAGTTTGTTTAAAGTGGGATTTTTTTAATATTCTGGTTTTTATAGAATATGAAAATACAGTAATGTATTTGGAGTGTAAATATTCTGATTAATAGATAAATCTTATCAATTTTTTTTACCAGAATGAATGTAATCTTTGGGCATATGAACATTTTTCATGCTGAAGTTATATGAATTGTGGCTCCAAGAAGAATAGAATACATTCTAATGACATGAATAGTCTCTGTATATGCTACACAATACATTAGTTTAACAAAAAAGTCATTGATGATAACTATGCATACTGGGAACTTAGCTAGGCACTGTGCATACATTATGGAGACATGATTTATACCAAGTTAACATGCTAGTTGGAGAAACAAAAATCCAATATGGTCATTTAAATGATAATATAAGACAATAAGTCAAGAGAAGTTAAAAGGTAGTATTTGTAAGAGTGAGTTGTGAATTCAGAGGAGGGCAAGGTCATTGGGTGAGATTGGTCAGAGATGTCTCCATAAAAGAGCTGACACTACAGCTGAGTTTTGAATGATGGGAAAGATTCAAATAGGCAAAGGATAGGCAGAAGGCATTTTGGATGGAAACAGTGGTTGGAGTGAAGCTTACAGTCAAGAAAGCAAGAAGACATGCTAGGAACCTTATAGTACTATTTTTGTCAGTTAGGAGTAGGACCTAATTTTGAAAGGTATTTAGAACCAGATTGTGGAGGGCCCTGATTGAAATCCTAAGGGACCTGGAGTTTATCTTTAGAATAATACAAAACTATTACACGAATTAGTAATCTCTTTGTTCTTCAGTTAACTATAAAGTTAGGGTAATAAAATAGTTCCTGTTTCATAGGCTTGTTGTGAGAAACAATGCATATAAAGTCTTTAGAACAGTGTTTGTCACATAATAAGCCCTCAATGTCAGGGACTACTATTTTAAATTATTATTAGTATTATTTTTATTACTTAGTAGGAAGGAGCATTATGAAGATGCTGAAACCAATCTCTTCAGCAGTATACAGGAAAGGTTTCTTGGGTAATCATTCCTACACTTCATCTTCAAATTGCTAAATTCTTCTTTATATATCTTTTAAATAAAACAAATATATGAAATAAAGTGGAAAATTCTCTTCTGTCATTCATTATCAGCCCCTTTTGTCCTGAGTTATGACCTGGTTCAGTATATTTTACTCTTTTCTGAATAGCCCCAATAACATCAACTATTTTACTCTATTTTATATCTTTCCTCACTCCATCCCTCCATTATGTCCTCTATTTCAATGCAAAAAAAACCCTCCTATATATATAAAAGTGCATCATGAAAGATATAGAACAGAATAACGGTTCTCTAGCCCTTGCTCAGTGTGCTCTCTATCCCTTCAGTCACTCATTTCTTGGCCTCCCCTGAAGTGGTAGGCACTATGCCAGGCTCTGGGCACATTGAGATCAAAGACACATATCCACTCTCCTTTCTTGTTTTCCATGTACTCCCTTACTGAATGCCAGGAGAGAAATGGAGAAGAGCAAGGAGGAAATGAGAGAATCAGAGAGAGAATAAAAGAACGGTATAACTGAAGGTAGGGGACAGAGAAGCAGGAACAGTGAAGATAAGAGGAAACATTCAATATTAGGTTAGGCTTCTAGGCTGCACACATTCTGTAGAGCTTCCTGTGTGGTCCCTGAAGCAAACAAAAAGGGAAAAATAACATTCTGAATTGATGCTGTAGTTAAAAGTAATATATTACATTCTTCCCAAGACCTAAAATGACTTTACAGTAAAGGCATATGGAATAATTTAACCAACTAATGATAGAGAAAATGATTTTTCAGAGCAGTACCAGTGTTTTTAAAAAGGTACTGCTCAAAGTATTTAATAGATGACACTAGTCATTTTAGTATCTACTTTCTGGCAAGGCTGGTCACTCATGATTGCAAGCAATTACCTTTTAACCTTTCAGGCAGACAATATAAAGGTTTAAATATTATCCAGTAAGTATCTACTAACTTTTTTGAATTGTGTATTTATTTTGTAAGCTCTTTCTATTTTATAGAAAATGCATTATTAATTTTTTAAAAAGTATTTTGTTCCCGGGGCTTCTATTCTAACTTTACAGTGATGCTGCTTATTAAATTTTTTAAAAAATACCATCATGGACACAAACAAATGGAAAAACATTCCATGCTCATGGATAGGAAGAATCAATATTGTTAAAATAGCCATAGTGCCCAAATCAATTTATAGATTCAATGCTATTCCCATTAAACTACCATTGACATTCTTCACAGAACTAGAAAAAACTATTTTAAAATTTATATGGAACAAAAAAAGCCCAAATAGCCAAGGCACTCCTAAGCAAAAAGAACAAACCTGGAGCCATCATGCCACTTGACTTCAAACTATACTACAGGGCTATAGTAACCAAAACAGCATGGTACTGGTACAGGAACAGACACATAGGCCAGAGTGGTGGCTCACACCTGTAATCCCAGCATTTTGGGAGGGTGAGGCATGAGAATCACTTGAACCCAGGAGGCAGAGGTTGCAGTGAGCCAAGATCGTACCACTGCACTCCAGCCTGGATGACAGAGTGAGATTCTGTCCCAAAAAAGTAAAAATATCCTGAGACTTTGCTGAAGTTGCTTATCAGATTTAGGAGATTTTGGGCTGAGATGATGGGGTTTTCTAAATATACAATCATGTCATCTGCAAGCAGGGACAATTTGACCTCCTCTTTTCCTAATTCAATACCCTTTATTTCTTTCTCTTGCCTGATTGCCCTGGTCACAACTTCCAACACTATGTTGAATTGGAGTGGTGAGAGAGGGCATCCCTGTCTTGTGCCAGTTTTCAAAGGGAATGCTTCCAGTTTTTGCCCATTCAGTATGATATTGGCTGTGGGTTTGTCATAAATAGCTCTTATTATTTTGAGATACATTCTATCAATACCTAGTTTATTGAGAGTTTTTAGCATGAAGGGCTGTTGAATTTTTTTGAAGGCCTTTTCTGCATCTATTGAGATAATCATGTGGTTTTTATCATTGGTCCCGTTTATGTGATTGATTATGTTTATTGATTTGCGTATGTTGAACTAGCCTTGCATCCCAGGGATGGAGTCGACTTGATCCTGGTGGATAAGCTTTTTGATGTGCTGCTGGATTCAGTTTGCCAGTATTTTATTGAGGATTTTAGCATCGATGTTCATCAAGGATATTGGTCTAAAATTCTCCTTTTTTGTTGTTGTTGTTAACGTCTCAGGATACAAAATCAATGTGCAAAAATCACAAGCATTCCTATACACCAATAGCAGGCAAATGGAAAGCCAAATCATGAGTGAACTCCCATTCACAATTGCTACAAAGAGAATAAAATACCTAGGCATCCAACTTACAAGGGCTGTGAAGGACCCCTTCAAGGAGAACTACAAATCACTGCTCAATGAAATAAAAGAGGACACAAGCAAATGGAAGAACGTTCCATGCTCATGGATAGGAAGAATCAATATCATGAAAATGGCCATACTGCCCACGGTAATTTATGGATTCAATGCCATCCCCGTCAAGCTACCAATGACTTTCTTTACAGAATTGGAAAAAACTACTTTAAAGTTCACATGGAACCAAAAAAGAGCCCTCATTGCCAAGACAATCCTAAGCAAAAAGAACAAAGCTGGAGGCATCACGTTACCTGACTTCAAACTATACTGCAAAGCTACAGTAACCAAAACAGCATGGTACTGGTACCAAAACAGACATATAGACCAATGAAACAGAACAGAGGCCTAAGAAATAACACCACACATCTACAACCATCTGATCTTTGACAAACCTGACAAAAACCAGCAATGGGGAAAGGATTCCCTACTTAATAAATGGTGCTGGGAAAACTGGCTAGCCATATGTAGAAAACTGAAACTGGATCCCTTCCTTACCCCTTATACAAAAATTAATTCAAGATGGATTAAAGACTTAAATGTTAGACTGAAAGCTAGGCAATACCATTCACAACATAGGCATGGGCAAGGACTTCATGACTAAAACACCAAAAGCTATGGCAACAAAAGCCAAAATAGACAAATGGGATCTAATTAAACTAAAGAACTTCTGCACAGCAGAAGAGACTACCATCAGAATGAGCAAGCAACCTACAGAATGGGAGAAAATTTTTGCAATCTACCCAACAGAATCTACAAAGAATTAAACAAATTTACAAGAAAAAAACAACCCCATCAAAAAGTGGGCAAAGTATATGAACAGACACCTCCCAAAAGAAGACATTTATGCAGCCAACAGACAAATGAGAAAATGCTCATCATCACTGGTCATCAGAGAAATGCAAATCAAAACCACAATGAAATACCATCTCACACTAGTTAGAATGCGATTATTAAAAAGTCAAGAAACAATAGATGCTGGAAAGGATGTGGATAAATAGGAACACTTTTACATTGTTGGTGGGAGTGTAAATTAGTTCAATCATTGTGGAAGATAGTGTGGCGATTCCTCAAGGATCTAGAACTAGAAATACCTTTTGACCCAGCGATCCTATTACTGGGTATATACCCAAAGGATTATAAATCATGCTAATATAAAGACATATGCACATGTATGTTTATTGCAGCACTATTCACAGTAGCAAAGACTTGGAACCAACCCAAATGTCCATCAATGATAGACTGGATTAAGAAAATGTGGCACATATACACCATGGAATACTATGCAGCCATAAAAAAGAATGAGTTCATGTCCTTTGTAGGGACATGGGTGAAGCTGGAAACCATAATTCTCAGCAAACTATCACAAGGACAGAAAACCAAACACTGCATGTTCTCACTCGTAGGTGGGAATTGAACAATGAGAACGCTTGGACACAAGGTGGGGAACATCCCACTCTGGGGCCTGTGGTGGGGTGGGGGCAGGGGGAGGGATAGCATTAGGGGAAATACCTAATGTAAATGACTAGTTAATGGGTGTAGCAAACCAACATGGCCCATGTATACCTATGTAACAAACCAGCACATTGTGCACATGTGCCCCAGAACTTAAAGTATAATAATTAAAAAAAGATTAATTAGAGAAAAGTGTCTGATACATAGGAAGGCAAACTGGCAGCTTTCAGATCCTGAAGAGTCACATATGTACACTTTAGCTTATTATTGAATGGCTTGAATACAGTTATGAAAGCTAAAGTCTATTTTTCTGGGGTGGTACTGCTTTTAAAAAACTTTGAATTATCTTTGATCCTCTTATTCCTGGCTAAGTTTGAATGTGCTTCTTAATAAAATCAAAATACACATATTAAAATGTTAAGATCAAAAATAAATAAATAAATAAAACAGACACATAGACCAATGAAACAGAATAGAGAACTCAGAAATAAAAACACACACCTTCAACTATCTGAACTTCAACAAACCTCACAAAAACGAGCAATGGGGAAAGGATTTCCCTATTCAATAAATGGTGCTGGGAAAACTGGCCAGCCATACATCAAAGATTGAAACTAGACCCCTTCCTTACACCATAAACAAAAATTAACTCAAGATTGATTAAAGTCTTAAACACAAAACCCAAAACTATAAAAACCGTGGAAGACAACCTAGGCAATACCATTCAGGACACAGGCACGGGCAAAGATTTCATGATGAAGGCACCAAAAGCAATTGTAAGAAAAATAAAAAGTTGACAAATGGGATCTAATTAAACTAAAAAGCTTCTGCACAGCAAAAGAAACTATCAACAGAGTAAACAGACAACTTACAGAATGGGAGTAAATTTTTGAGAACTATGCCTCCAACAAAAGTCTAATATCCCCCATTGATATGGAACTTAAACAAATTTACAAGAAAAAACCAACCCCATAAAAAAGTGGGCAAAGGACATGAACAGACACTTTCAAAAGAAGACATACATGCAGTCAATAATCATATGAAAAAAAGCTCAATATCTCTGATCATTATAAAAATGCAAATCAAAACCGCAATGAGATGCCATCTCACACCAGTCAGAATAACTAATATTAAAAAGTCCAAAAAACAGCAGATGCTGACAAGGTTGTCGAGAAAAAGGAATGCTTATACACCCTTGGTGGGAGTATAAATTAGTTCAGCCATTGTGGAAGATAGTTTGGCAATTCCTCAAATACCTAAAGACAGAAATACCATTTGACCTAGCAATCCCATTACTGGGTGTATACCCAAAGGAGTATAAATTATTCTTTTATAAAGACATGTGCACGCCTATGTTCATTGCAGCACTATTCACAATAAACAAATACATGGAATCCACCTAAATTTCCATTACTGATAGACTGGATAAAGAAAATGTGGCCTGTTTTTTTGAAAAACAGTTCTTAGTTGATGTTCATGAAGAACAGTGAGTACCTAGAACTGTGCTGCTAATGAAAGGAAACCCTAAGAAGGAGCATTTCTTTACAGAGCTGTGTCATACCATCCTTTGGGCCCTCTGCTAGAAAAGTAGAATCAAGTCTGAAATAATGCCTTTTTAATTGTAACTTCTAGTAATATAGATGTAGGACAGTACTGTATCATACCTCTGTGAATGCAGAATATCTTGTACCTGCTTTATGATACATAGTAGTGACCATGCTTTATCAAAGTTGTTTTTAATAATGTTATTCTAGAATGTTTTCCTTCCAGATAATGGTTCTGAAACTAATTTAAAAAATGGTGCCAGGTAGCACAACAGTAACAGAACTTTGCAATTTTCTGGGATTTTGGTTTTTACCTTTTTTTCTCCTTTTCGTTAAATGGAGTGTGCTGGGTGTCTCTATAATTTTGTTCAGATTACTGCAGAACCTGGACAAGTTGTTGCTGCTATTGATGCATAACATGCTGCTATTATTGGTCTTTTTATATAAATATATATATAATTATAATTATATATATAATTATGTTTGTATAATTATATATATAATTATGTTTGTATAATTATATATATAATTATATATATATATAATTTGAATTTTTGGAAACTTTAGCTGTACTGTAAACTTTGGAAAAAGTATCCCAGTTTACCATGTTGAGTTGACATTGTACATAAATTAACAACCGTATTTGTGTAGAAACGTTAAACTTAATTTATTTCCATTTGTACAGGAGTAACCCTTGTATTAAATATCTAAGGTCTTATCTATGTGGGTTTGATTACAGTGACTAATATTCTCTAAATAATGAAAAAAATACCATCATGTTATGTTGTAAGAAGAAACAAAACTTACAAAACATTAACAAATTGTTTTGGCACAAACATTACAACAGTAACAATTATTATGAGTTAGTTGAAAATAGTGATTGAAATGTTATTGGATATTCTACCTTTAGGTTCATTGTGCAAAAAAAGAGACTTGCTTAAAAAGGAATTAGTTTTGTTGAGTTGAAATTAACTTAAGGAAAATGAGATAAGAGGTTGAAATGATTCTAGTGCCTCTGGGTGGAAGACTTAATATGGCGTAATCAGCTCCCCATGATCATCTTCCGTATGGTTTAAGCCCTGCCTAACATTGGATTTCTTATCCAGCTTAATGGTATTTTCTGTAACCAGACTACTCAGTGTCAATGAACTCAAACACATACATCGATGTTCAGAAACTCACTGAATTTAGAGGACCCCAGCTTATGTGGAACACAATCTATTATCTTGGATAAAGGATAAAACAGTTTAAAAGCAAATTTCTGTTATATGAATGGCTGTGTGGTATAATTGAATATGGAGATTTAGGGGGTGGAGGTCATACAACCAGACTTTAGCTATGTGAATCCAGGCAATTTATTTAATCTTTCTGAGATATTTTATTCATCTGTAAAATAATAGCTATTCCAGAAGGGTACAGTGAGTGTTAATGAAAGAATGTATCTAAAATGCCAATCATGGTGACTGGCAGACAATAGGTAACAGTCAGTGGTATGTTATGGCTGACGTATACAAGCTCTCAAAAACTGATTGATAAATTGGAAATTTTGAGAGCCAGTTGTCAAACACGGGCATTATGCAAAATTAAATTATATATACTTGTAGTTAAATAAATTATATTAAAAATAAATGTAATGAATACTTAAAGCTTATCACTTACTAATAATTTTATTGCATTTTACTAATATCTATACCTTAAGGTTTTTTTTTTTTGAGATGGAGTCTCGCACTGTCACCTGGGCTGGAGTGCAATGGTGTGATCTTGGCTCACTGCAACCTCTGCCTCCTGGGTTTACGTGATTCTCCTGTCTCAGCCTCCTGAGCAGCTGGCACACCACAATACCCCGCTAATTTTTTGTATTTTTAGTAGAGACGGGGTTTCACTATGTTGGCCAGACTGGTCTCGAACTCCTCACCTCATGATCCACCTGTCTTGGCATCTCAAAGTGCTGGGATTACAGGAGTGAGCCACCGCGCCCAGCTGCTCTCAGGTTTTTTACATGGATTGTTTCTGTGTGATAGAAATGGCATATTATGGTGTTCCATGGCATATTTCTTCCCAGCCCTGCATTCAGTAACTACATGGTGGTAGCTTGAAACTATGATGGGAGTATTTATACCACAGACATTAGCAAATGCTACAAATCAGGGCCCTCTCTACCCACAAGAGAGCTGGTTTGCATTTGGCTAACCAAAAATGTTGGTTAAACATTTGCCAACATGCCACTGGTAACACAAAACACTAGTTTCCCTCCCTTTAATGTATGTAAAATGTCTGGCAGAGTGCATGGCACACGGAATGCGCTGGTGAAATACAAGTTCCTTTTGCTCTCAAATGGGTTAATTAATTAGCCTTTTAGAAGTAAACAGAACTTTAGACATAATTTCATTCAATTCCCTTGCTGGCCCAGAGAGGTAAAGTGATCTGCCCAAGGTCATTTGGCTAATCGAGGACAACCCCTAAAACAGTCCACTGTCTGACCTTGATTATTTCCAAGATTGCTCTCCTTCCTTACTTCAAAGCCAGAGTAATCAGCTCTACTTGGAGGCTCAGGGACTATTTGGGACATTAGTCAGGAGGGACTTGGGAGCTCTAGCCTGATATTTGAGTTCACCCTAAACCCCATTTGGCGCATGTCCAGCTGTGCCCTGAGCTCCAGTTCTGGTAACTCATCTTAGGGCTTATTTTGGCATCTCAGTCTCTTCCCCAGATGCCTGGCAGCTCTACCAAATGGATCTGCCTTGATCCTTCTGCTGGATTGCTGTCTTGGGACCCTGAGCCTCTGCAGTGAGGGCTTTGCCTTGTCCTTACCAAGCTAACCTTCCTCTATAGGGACCCTTGTTAACCAGTTGCTACCCAGCATGTGTCGGTCTCAGGATTTCCCTTGCACCTAGATTCACTGCTGCTGGAGCCTTATGTCGCTAGTGTTAAACTCTCAGCCTCCCTGATCACATGCCAGGACCCACAGACATGAGCACATGCTGGAACCCACAGTCACAATATTGCCATGCTCAAGCTACTAGCTTCCACATTTGGCCTGATAAGCTGCGCTTCCTCCTTGCACCCCCTGTCCCTGTGGCAAGTCCGACTTTGGGTCACACACCCTTTTAGTCTTCTCTGTTCTTCTGTGGTTGGCTCAGCCAAGAAAGATTCTGTCACAAAATAGGAAAACAGTAAACCTACAAGGGGAACTACTTCTACTAGATATCAAAAGTACACTATAAACCCTCTATAACTAAAATCGTATGGCACTGCCTCCTTGGAGACATGGTTTATTCCAGAACTAAGGTAACGAAAATACAAGATGAACCTGCAACACTTTGTGATCTTTTTTAATGGGAAAACACTAGAGGCTTTTCCATTAAGATCAGGCATTCTTCTAGTGTCTTAGTCCATTCAGGCTGCTATAACAGAATACCACACTGGGTGGCTTATGAAAAACACAGATTTATTTCTCATAGATTTGGAGGCTGGGAAGTCCAAGATCAAGGTTCTAGAACATTTGTGTCTGGTGAGGGCCTACGTCCTGGTTCATAAACGGCACCTTCTTCTTGGGCCCTTACGTGGTAGATGGGCCATGGGAGTTCTCCAGAGTCTCTTTTACAAAGGCACTAATTCCGTTTGTAAGGGTTCTGCCCCCATGAACTAATCATGTCCTAAATTGTAACAGAATCACACTGGGGATTCGGCTTTAACATATGAATTTTACAGGGACATAAACATTTAGTCTATAGCATTTTTCAACCCTTTGAAGACCACACGATTCAAGTGGTGTATAAATTATTCCAGAGTAGATATCAGCTGCTGACCAAATTCAGCCCCAGCCACCTGTTTTATTTTTTATAAAGTTTAATTGGCACACAACCACCCTACTTGTTTCCTCATTGTACATGGCTGCTTTGGGGCAAAGTTGAAAAGTTTCAACAGAGACTATATGGACCACAAAGCCTAAAATATTTACTGTCTGACCTATTATACAGAAAAATGTGCTAATACCTGCTCTAGAGCACTGAAAAGGAAAGAAACCTCTCCAACTCCTTTTTTGAAGCAAGTATAACACTGCTGTATAAGCCAGATAAAGATAGTACAAAGAAAACCACAGACCAATATCACTCATGAATATTGATGTAAAAATACTACGTAGATGTTAGCAAATAAGCTGTTCCTTTAAAACCTCATTGACCTTTCTTAAGCAGAAATTGAGTAATTTGGCTCAGTGCTACACACATCTGTGTTGAAATTGGTGGCAGTTGTTTTGGTTTTTTTTTGCAGTCACTGTGTGTAGTGCCAGGGATACAAGCAGAAACAAATTATAATTAATGCCCTCAATATGCTTATAGTCAATGGGGGAAATAGGCACTGAAAATATTTCATTCAAAAATGTTTGTGTTTATCAGGGCATAAATGGGGGTTCTGCAAGCAATGATTAGGCCAGGGTTCAAGAAAGGCAACTCCTGGAGGTGTGGCCTCTTGCATTGTGTACCATAATTTTGCCCATATTGAGCCTGGCACACATCTCTTTATGAGCAGCAATCTTGTATTGTGCACGTTGTCACATTTCTCTCTTTTTTTTAAGAGACAGGGTCTTGCTCCATCACCCAGGCTGGAGTACAGTGGTGTGATCCTAGCTCACTGCAGCCTTGAACTCTTGGGCTCAAGGAATCCCCCTGCCTCAGCCTCCCGAGGAGCTGGAACTACAGACTTGAAGCAACATACCCAGCTTATTTATTTATTTATTTATTTATTTATTTATTTATTTATTTTTGAGACGGAGTTTTGCTCTGTCACCAGGCTGGAGTGCTGTGATGCAATCTTGGCTCACTGCAACCTCCGACTCCCTGGTTCAAGCGATTCTCCTGCCTCAGCCTCCCAAGTAGCTCGGAATACAGGCATGCACCACCACGCCCAGATAATTTTTGTGTTTTTAGTAGAGATGGGGTTTCACCATGTTGGCCAGGATGGTCTCGAACTCCTGACCTTGTAATCCTCCTGCCTCAGCCTCCCAAAGTGCTGGGATTACAGGCGTGAGCCATCGCGCCCGGCCAGCTAATCTATGTTTTATTTTTTGTAGAGATGGGGTCTCCCTGTGTCACATTTCTTGTGTCTAGGGGCTCATCTTGTATACCACCATGTCCCGTGCACCCAGCACTGAGTCTGGCAAAAGCTCCTTGAAGGTAGGTACCTTGCACTGTGCATATCATTATTATGTTCCTTGTGCTCAGCTCTTGGCCTGGCACCCAGTAGTAATTGGAATGATTCTCAGTTGAGCTGTGAAGGATCAGCAGAGTTACCCAGGTAAATGCAGAACAACAGGGGATTACTGATAATGGAATTAGCCTTTAAAAACCACAGATGTAATTATTGAGTCTTAAGTACACCTTTTACTCTTACCTTCTAGTTTTTCCCCACTGTTTTGTTGTTGTTTTGTTTTTCATTTTTTGGCCAGTCCTGAAAAATTAGTCATGGAAACACACGGCTGGCAACTGGCCTCTGCTTTCTTTCGGGGACTGCTCGTTTGGGGCCTCAGTTCCACTACATAGTAGAATTTGCATCTTGCTGATTTGCAGTGAGATAAGGCTCAAGTAATTTTCTTGGAGATGACTTGTTAGGCTCAAGAAGAAGCGGAACAAGAAGCAACTTACTTTCACTTACTTTCACTTTTCTCCCTATTCTACCTGGAGAGAGATTTTTGTTATTTCATGCTTTTCTGATGAAAGATGTCACGGGTGGGAACATCTCCACCAACCCCGAAAGTGTCAGAAACTTTCAAAGAGGAAGGAGAACATGCTTTGAAAGCTGAGTTAAAACTCTTCTTTCTTCTGAATGCCCTTCACTGCCTCAGGTCTGGTCTTTTCAACTTGGCTTTTGAAGTTCTGTTATCTTTCAAGCTTAATTCCTCTTGGAGTGTGACCAACTTACTAGAGAAGCTACATTTTTCAAAAGGAATATTGAAACCTGAGCATTTCTATGGGAATGTGGATTAGTATTCCTGTACCTTTTCTGCCGTTTGCACTTGCTCTGTTCAAAAGCACATTCTCCTGTAGACCTGTGGATCCCATGCTTTTGTTTCTCAATTGAATTGACAAGGAAGAGCAAAATGAATACCTAAAGGGCAACTTATCTATTAACAATCCTGTTATGAATGAGTTTAGCCCCATATGTATGAGGATTGTTGATGCTCAGAGGCCCAGGGCCACCAATATTTTCTGAGATTCCAGGCACATTTTTTTAAAAAGTCAAAATATGTTGTATGTGTCAGAGCTTTTCAAAGAGAACAGTATAATCTCATTTGGAGGTGTAATGTCACTGCTGTAAAGTTGGGACTCTGTCAATGTGAGGCTTGGAACGAATGGGCCTTCTTGCATTCCCATGATGGGCTCTGAACTAAATGCCTATATGTAAGACTATCCATGGTGTTCTCTGGGAGTTATTTTGCATCAGAAGCTATTTTTCAGCAAATAATGAACTTCATTATTTTTTGTAAACCGGGTACACCCTTATATTTTTAGCTTCTGTAAACTTTTTTTTTACTTGATATGCTCTTTAGTAAAGAATAATGGAAGCCAAGAAGCCACAGTAATTTCAATTGTTACATTTAATTCTAATAATTAAAAGAATACTTACGATCTGGCAGGGTTTCCTATTTATGGTCCAAGGTATCTGAGTGAGTTGTGAATGGGTTAGAAATGTGCCAAGATAAATTGTTGTCCTCAGAGGATAAATTGATGCCCTCTGAGCATCTGGACAGGGTCTGGATAGCTAAAGAGTCTCCAGGGTCAGGAATAATAGCTTTGTATGTACTCTAGGTTGCAAACAAATATTATCACATATACGTATGTGTGCTGTGGCATGAAAAGGTTTGAGAAGCCCCGTTCCCTGCCTGTGTGCTGTAATCTCAGATTTTGAAGGATTCTACCTGGTACTTTCAGGATGTGGATATGGCTCCCCTTCCTACTCTCTACCTTGTTTTTTAAAATCATGAATTGCCACAAACAGCCACTCTTCCCAAGTGTAATAATAACAATGGACTAAATATAATAAGAACAGCTGGGTTCCTAGAGTGTGGGAATCTGAATCCCTGGGGATCTGCTCCCAGCTCTGTAATTACCTGTTGTGTGAGCTTAGGCAGGTCATTGAACCTTTCTGCATCCCAGTTTTCTCCTCTGCCATATGAGGGTGGGAAGTGACATAAACATTTATTTTGAGTCTCTGCCAGAATTACCTGTGAGATGCTGAAATAATCAGTTTGGAGGGTAGATGTTAACGTTATTATCCATCGTACCTAGACAGAACTATCTCTATTGACTTAGGTGGATATCCAGGCCAAGAATTTTTCATCTATTCACAGCTGCTGCCTCTTCATTTGGTGAATTTTCCAAAGTTATTTATTCATTAAAGTATGTTCCTAAAAGATTTGCCTGTGTCTATATGATGTAACCAATCAACTGAGATGCAATAATAACTAGACTCAGAGAATGACAATTTCAGTTTGCAGCTATTTCCACCATTAGAGAGTAGAAATAAGTGGATCATCCATGGTCTGATTATTTCATTTGTACACACAGAGCCTTGTGCAAATAATTAGTCTTAATCATTCTTTAATTAATGTCTAATAGTGATTTCCTAAATATGTCAAAGTAAATAGAAGTGAGTGTTTCTCCTAATCTATGACTGGGAAGTTGTGTATATGTAGACCCCTATTACTCTCCAGAGGCATTGTGTCCTGTGAACTGCCTACTTCTCTTTGAGTCCACTGGACTGTGTCGGCACTTTGCCAGGCTAAGATTCATTAACATGCAAAAAAAGATAGAATTCAAGTGTAATTAAAAACAACAATGGCCGGGTACAGTGGCTCACGCCTGCAATCCCAGCACTTTGGGAGGCTGAGGCGGGTGGATCACAAGGTCAAGAGATCGAGACCATCTTGGCCAACAAGGTGAAACACTGTCACTACTAAAAATACAAAAATTAGCTGGGCGTGGTGGCATGTGCCTGTAGTCCCAGCTACCTGGGAGGCTGAGGCAGGAGAATCACTTGAACCCAGGAGGCGGAGGTTGTAGTGAGCTGAGATCACGCCACTGCACTCCAGCCTAGCAACAGAGTGAGACTCCGTATCAAAACAACAACAACAAAAACTAGCTCTAGCTTCCATGCCACTAGTGAACTAAGAGGTTCACTTTTAATATCATAAAACCCTGAACAATGAATATTGAGAACATTGGTTTAATATGATGAAAGTGGCACTTCATTTATTATTTGAGTTATGGTTTTGGAAATTTACAATTTTAACTCATGCTTAATTAAATGTAAAATTTAACAGCTTAATAGATAAAATTTAGGGATCCATGTTATTGAGGGACAAGGACTCTTACATAAATAGGAGTTGACATCTACCACCTCACTGCAGTATATTACAAGGCATAAAGGAACAAAGTGACTTGAAATATCATGCTGGTACCTGGCACGAGAAGTCTTTTGAAGAGCAGAGTTTGAAGCTAGCCCTTGGTTCTTTGTGTTTGTGTCTTACGATGCATGAAAAGTATAATGGGCATTCAGGAGCTCAGCAAAATCCTGCACTGTGTTCACTGCTAGGGGATATGTATGACTCTTTGGTGGACTGGTCACCAGAAATCTATTTGCATAAAGAATTTTAGGTTCTCTTGGCAGATAACCCAATCGAAGGGAAGAAAGAGACAGATAAGTTTATCCCTCTAGTAATGCCTTTGTCATTATAATGAAAGAGTGATTCATTCACCCACTCCATTAATGTCTATTAAACATCTATCATAAGCTTCCAAGTTTAACATGGTGTCTATTACACAGATTTGTCTTCCACTCCATCCTGACCCTATTAAGGTCAAGGGTAGTTTCTGAACATAGGAACTGAAAGAGTGGCTTTATTGATATATCACTATAGTGTGGCTTTGGTACTTTTTCAAAGGGAGTATTACATAGGAGAGAAAGAATTACCTGCCCCCATCCACACTCACATGCACACACATATGCGCGCACACACACACACACACACACACCCATTGTCATTGGTCTTTGGTTATTTGGAGACTGTGGCAGTGCCTGACTAGGGAAGCCGCAATGCCTGACTAGGGAAGCCACACTGCCTGAACAGAATTGGCTGTAGTACTGAACAAACACTGAGGCACACAGCAGGAGGGCAGCCATGCTTGACAGGTGATATGTAGTGCTGACTGGCTTGTGTGTCAGCAGAGCTTAGAAGTTCCCGAGGACACCTGGGAATGCTCTGGGAGTACATTTACAGGGGCTGGGGGCACGAGGCAGCCAAAGAGATTGACAAAGAATTAATTTCACACACAGAATTCTTAAGTTCTTTCTCCAGATATTTCAAAGACACTATTTGAGACAGATATTGCAAAGGTTGGAGTAACTTTTTGAGGATGATCATGTAGTAACCAATAATTTGACCAACTTAACAAACTTCATCCAAAATAATGGCTTGCGAGGCTGGATTTGGCTGGTTTGTCTGTGAGTATAAACACAGTTGATAATGGGTGTCAGTGAGTGTCTGTGTTGGGGTTCTTTTGTCCCTATGATTCTGACCCCTCACCGCGAACACCTTTTGTTTTCAGTAATTGCTTGGATCTTTAGCTCAGAGTTCCTAAGGACATTTCAGGATCTCAGAGAAAGTTATCAATACTCTGTTCTCAGAGTTTCAGGCTTGGGTTTGTATGCTTATTAATTTATCACTTTATATTAATGAAGGAGACCTCAGACACAATAGATGCAGGCAATAATACTAAGTAAACACTTTATTCTTCAATTTGTCTTTAAATTTAATCGTGCTTTCAGAGAAACCTGATACAATTTCAAGATGGAATACTTGCAGTGATGGTCAAGATGAAAGGTAACGTGATCATCACAATGGGATGAACCAAAGAATTGCTGAAAATCACATGCACACAGACACAATAGTTGGGTGTGTAATGCTTCCCAAAAGCACTTTCAGTATCCTCGGATTAGAAGACATCTGCCTTTTACCGTTGAAACTTCTTATACTATATAGTGACACTTTAGGCAAGCTATCCTCTTTTGTCAAAGTATTTGTTTCCAGATTGGTTGATGTGCTTTTGAAATATCAATTTATTGAGTTTTTCTTTTTTTTCTCTTATATATTCTTACTTTGTTTGGCTAGACTGTGACACCTTTGGAATATAATTTTTTAAAGGCAGCTGTAAATTTGACGGGTAATTGTTAGCAAAAGAATGTTTGAATTGGTCCAAGGATGAACCATTATTATTAACTTCTTTCAACAGGCTTACAAATAAAAATATATGTGTTCATATATATTACATGTATATTAAATGGACATACATCTTAATTTTAATGCTAATTTATATATATATATATATATTTTTTAGATGAGGTCTCGCTATGTTGCTCAGGCTCATCTTGAACTCTAGGGTTCAAGCAATTCCCCCACCTTAGCCTCCCAAGTAGCTGGGATTATAGGCATGTGCCACCGCACTCAGCTAATTCATATTTTTATACAGATTCCGTACATGCTTCTATTCAAGGTTAAGTACAAGGGATTAAAATGTACCCAATAAAACGAGATTAGAAAGAGATTAGAAACACATTTTAATTAGAAAATTGCCACCTCAAATCCATTTAGGAAGTAGGCAGGTATAAATAATAAATAGAACTACTTAGAGACTTTTCTTGACAAGTGGCCCTGGGCTGGAATTCTGGAGAGCTGTATTCTGGTCACACGCCTAACTAGTTTTCCTAGTGACTTTTAGTAATTGATGAATTCTTCAGGAGCTAGGAACATATTAGATGATTAGATGATCAATAAATCCCTCTAAATTTCATTAAGTCCAAGAAAAAGCATTTCAGGTCTTTATTTTCCCATGGAATGATTTACAGTGCCATTTAGAGGAATTCTTGGGATCAACCTGGGAAAAGACAGAGGCTCCTGGCTCTGATCTTTGGGGACTTCAGATTTTCTGGATCAAGGGGAGATACTACAAATTTGTAAGAAAAAAAGAAATGTTTTCTCTTTTCAGCATAAAAGCCATAATGTTAAGGATATTAAAAAATATCATGTAATCTGCACTTCGCATAAACGTATCTGAAATTTAGCATTAAAATTGTTTTTTACTCTTTGAGCTACAAGGGAAGGTGTCCCAGAAGAAATGAGGCTTGCTCACTCCGTGTTTCCATCACCAGGGGATTGTGTCCTGCAGGGTCACTCTGCCTGCATTCACTAGGCCTGTTCAGTCTTAGGGATTTGCAAAGGTTCTCCTATCCTTCAGGACTTCTGTTTGGATTGTTCGGAAACGTCCTTTGTGATTGATGGCTCTTGCCTCATCACCCATTCATGATGAAGGGGAATAAGCTGATTAAACATGACATTTTGTGAGCCCTCCATTTCCTCTTGCTTCTTGTATTAGTTTTCTATGGCTGCTGTAATAAATCAACACAAATTTAGTGGCTTAGAACAACATGAACTTGTTATCTTACATTTCCGAGGTTTAGAAATCCAACACAGGTCTCACCAGGCTGAAATCAAGTTGTTGGCAGGGCTACGTTCCCTTCTGGAGGCCCTGGGGGAAAGCTGTCCCCTTGCTTTTTCCAGCTTCTAAAGGCTGCACACATTCCTTGGCTTATAGCCCCCTCTTTACATCTTCGAAGCCAGCACTGTTGCATCTCCCTGAAGGTCCTTGAAGTGTAAACCCATTCTTCAGTTCTTATCATTCCACTAACTGCCCCTTACTGCCTCACTTTTCTACCTTTAAGGACCCTTATGATTACATTAGGACCACCCAGATGATCCTTGATACTCTCCTCATCTCAAGGCCCTTAACTTCATCATACCTGCAAAGTCCCTCTTGCAATGTGAGCTAACATAGTCACATGTTCCCGAGATTAGGATGTAGGTATCTTTGAGGGAGGGCATTATTCTACCTACCACTCTTCTTATTAAGATTCTGTATTTCTTTAAAAATTAAGAAATATAAAATTTATTACTATATTATAATTTTCATCATGATAAAATCAAGGTTGAAGTGCAATAGATTATTAGTAAAAATGGTCACAATAATTTCCTTTCTTATTGGGTGTAGCAGCTCATGCTGAGGTTGGGGGAAGGATTGCTTGAAGTAAGGAATTCAAGACCAGCCTAGGCAACTAAGAGAGATTCCATCTCTTCAATTTTTTTTTTTTTTTAAGACAGAATCTTAATCTGTTGCCCAGGCTGGAGTGCAGAGGCATGAGCTTGGCTTTTTGCAACCTCTGCCTCCTAGTCTCAGGTGATCCTCCCACCTCAGCCTCCTGAGTAGCTACAGGCACATGCCACCACGTCTGGCTAATTTTTTAAAAATTCTTTTGCCCAGGCTGGTCTTGAACTCCTGGGCTCATGTGATTTGTCTGCCTCAGCCTCCCACAGTGTTGGGATTATAGGCATGAGCCACCATGCCTGGCCAAAACATTTTTTAAAAAAATAATTTCCTTTCCTGTATCCACACCCTTATGAAATCACCTCTCATATGGACTCTTGAGCTTGGCCATATGACATACTTTGGCCAGTGAGACTATTGCAAACATGATGGAAGCAGATACTTAAAAACTACTTGCACACTGGGACTTGCCCTCTCTTGCTACTCTTAAGCCCTTTCTGACTACCATGTGAAGAGGCTTGGTGCATATACTAAGTGAGAAAGATACATGTGACCTAGGCACCTTTGTCATCAAGCCGACAGCTAACACTGGGAGGTAGCACCAATCACTAAGCAGCACAAGCCACCAGACATTAAGATGAGGCCACCTGAGATCATCCAGGCAGCAGCTGACCTGGCAGAAACCATAGGTATGTGAAAGAGGCCAGCAGAGGGAAGACAAGCTGGGCCAGAACAGAAGAATTGCCTGGCTGAACAACAGAATTGTGAACTAAATTAAATTTTGTGGGGACGGTTGGCTGTGTGGCAAAAGTTAATTGATGTGGGAAGGGATAGGTAAACTAGAAACCAAAGTTGAGAATAAGGTTGAATGAACAGAAATTTAGTTGCAAGGGAGTGGTGACAAAGAAGAGCCCTTAAAGGCAAAATCATAGACAACGTTTTTTGGAGAGATCATTTGCACAAGTACAGTAGGGTACATTGAGTCTGGCCCCTCCTTCCTCCTCCACCTTCATGCCCTGACTCTGGAAGTTCAGTGTCACAAGAAATGCTCCAATAATCCCTTTCATGGAATGGTATAATGTCATAAGAAGAAGCGTAAAAATTCCCTGTTCTGATTCTCCTATTTAATGGGAAGCTCGAAAAGACAAAATGGCTTGCCCATTTCATCCTGAAAGTTTAGCTTACACAGTGATATGCCACATAATGATATTTTTGGGTCTACAATGGACCGCATATATGACAGGTGGTCCCATAAGATTATAATGGAGCCAAAAAATTCCTATTGCCTTGTGACCTTGTAGCCATCATAATGTCATAGCACAATGCATTATATTTGTGGTGATGCTGATAGAAACACACCGACTGTGTTGCTGGGTGTATAAAGGTATAGAACATGCAATTATGTACAGTATATAATACTTGACAATGATAATAAGTGACTATGTTGCTGGTTTGTGTATTTACTTTTTATCATTATTTTAGAGTGTTCTCCTTCTACTTATTAAAAAATATAACTGGAAAACTGCCTTAGGCAGATCCTTCAGGAGTATTCCAGAAGAAGGTATTGTTATCATAAGAGATGATAGCTCCATGGCTGTTATTGCCCCTGAAGACCTTCCCGTGGAACAAGATTTGGAGGTGGAAGACAGTGATGTTGATGATCCTTATTCTGTGTAGGCTAATGTATATGTTTATATCTTAGTTTTTAACAAAAAAAGCTTAAAAGGTGAAAGAATGAAAAAATTTAGAAGTAGAAAAAAGCTTATAGAATAAGGATATAAAGAAAGAAAATGTTTTTGTACAGCTGTACAATGTGTTGTTTGTGTTTTAAGGTGGGTGTTATTACAAAGGAGTCAAAAAGAAAAAATTAAAAATTTTATAAAGTAAAAATTAGAGTAAGCTAATACTAATTTATTACTGAAGAAAAATACTCTTTTGTAAGTTTAGTGTAGCCTAAATGTATAGTGTTTATATATAAAATCTACAGTAGTGTAGAGCAATGTCCTAGGCCTTCACATTTACTCGCCACTTACTCACTGACACCCAGAGCAATTTCCAGTTCTGCAAGTTCTATTCATGATAAGTGCCCTAACTATACAGGTGTAGCATTTAACAATTTTTTAATTTTTTTACACTATATTTGCACTGTTCCTTTTCTATGTTTAGATGTGTTTAGATAGACAGATCTTTATCATGGTGTTACAATTGCCTGCAGAATTCAATATAGTAACATGCCATACAGGCTTGTAGCCTAGGAGTGATAGGCTATACCATATAGCCTAAGAGTCTAGCAGGCTATATCATCCAGGTTTGTGTAAGTACACTCTTATGTTGTTCACACCATTACAAAATTACCTAATGATGCATTTCTTAGAACATATCCCTGTCATTAAGTGATGCATGACTTTATTTGCTTTATTTGTAATGAAATGAATATGTTTCTTGGCCTTTTTTTTTTTTTTTGAGAACACTCTTACCACCTATCTTGCAGGAGAATATTGTGTTTGTTTTTCTTTTCATTCCTATGTCTCCTGTTATAGTCTCAGGATGGGTGAAGTTTTGGTGAGAAGCTCAGTGGCAAGGAGACAATGTGACTCTTCCGTGGTCAGTATACCCACAGAAACACTTTTTCCTCAATCTCAGGAGGAAAATGAGCCAAATATGGCGGATCCCATCAGCGGCAGCAAAGCTACTGGCCATGAAGAGAAGTGAGAGAAGCAAAGAGAAGAGTGAAGCAGAATGGGAAGGAAAATGATGATTCTGTGGGCACCAATTGTGTGATTTTTTTTTTCCTCTTTGAAAGATAACCTTCGGCTTATTAATTTTATCATCTCTTTTCCAGTATTTAACCCTCAGCCCCTAAGGATCAGCTGGGTGTAGAGTCAGCATGATGGGCCTGGCCTGCTATCTAGCAGGGTCCCCTCAAGGCTATGGTGGAAGACTCGCTCAGGGCCTAGGAAGCTCTGTTGCAGTTTCCATTCCTACATTCCACCTTCTCTTATGACGTACTCTCCAGCTATACTGGATTTGCTAGTCTTTTTCACACTTTGTGCTTTTGCTGTCTTGTTTCCCTCATCCTGGAGTATGCTTTTCCTGTTTGTCTGCCTGGTGAGATGTTATGATCTTCAAATGTGCCTCATGGAAGCCTTCTCTGATTCTTCCAGGCTGAGTTATTTATTTATTTCTCCTACAGTTTCTGAACTGTGACTCACTAGTTCTACTTGGTATGGCAACATGGTCATCTGGTGTTGCTAGAGAGTCTCACGTTTAAAGAGTCGTATTAAGTTTATTTACAGGACCTAGTGTTAGATTACCTGATCATGTAGCAATTACAACTTCTTTTATAATTTATGCCCAAACCTTTAGGTGAGTCTTCCTGAGGCTTTACCAAGGAAACAGGCAGTTTTAGAGTTGGTCTTAAGGATGTTCTCTGGTGTCATCAAAGAAATGGAAATGCAAAGCACAGACATGTGCATTTAGATATGTGTAAGGTAAGCTACCTTTTTGAAATGGTGCTACCCATCTATTAGAAGACACTCAACCTTCTTGACAGACTGTTTTTGAGAGAGGGTGACACATATCTTTAGAAACAATAAAGCCTTTTACCAACACCTCCCGCAAACCTGGTAGACTGATATGGTTCATAAATTCATCAATAGATCTAGCCTGATCAAGTACCAACCATGCTACTGCCTACTTGATATGACTGAAAGGGTACTGCTTTTCAACTGAACTATCTTTAAATAACAGACACTTGTTTTTGAAATACCAGTCAGGTGCTTTCTATGGGAGCTGCATATTGCTATCAGTTCAGTTCTGCCTTTCAACTCCTCAGTCCGTTTCTAATCATTATGAAATAGCACTCTTATTCCTAAAAGGTGCAATAAAATGTAACTGAAAAGAATTTTTTGAAAGCTCAAATGTAAAGAAATTGTTTTTATAAGATGTATAGTAAGGCATCGTTAATTAGAACCTTACCAAATGATCATATTTTGGACTAAATTTCACTCTTACATGAGCTACAAAAGGTGTGCTATAAAAATTGACAGATGCTAGGGGGCTTGAATAACCTACTTAAGAGAACAGACTATTTTGAAATACTTGAATAATACCAATTTGGAAAAAAAATCCAATATGCCAATTAAGAGGCTTTGATTTGGCAAAGCAGGCACAATTGGATATTTTTCTTTTCTTTCTTTTTTTTTTTTTTTTGAGATGGAGTCTCACTCTGTCACCCAGGCTGGAGTGCAGTGGCGCAATCTCGGCTCACTGCAACCTCCACCTCCCGAGTTCAAGCGATTCTTCTGCCTCAGCCTGCTGAGTAGCTGGGATTACAGGCACATGCCACCACACCCAGCTAATTTCAGTATTTTTAGTAGAGACAGGATTTCACCATGTTAGTCAAGCTGGTCTCGAACTCCTGACCTCGTGATCTGCCCGCTCGGCCTCCCGGTTTGATGCTTTGTCTACTTGGCAATAATTGCAATGAGTTTGTTTGAAAATATTTTATATTTTCACCTTGTTAGCCCAAATTGCTAAGATTTTGCTGTATTTAGTAATTTTGAGGGAGAATGTTTTTCTTTCTCTCCTAGACGGTAGACTATTTTTAGAGGAAAATGGCTGCTGAGTGTGTGGAAAGAGTATAAAAGATTTCAGTGGGAAGATACTACAATCATTTGAAATTCTCCATTGCTGGAAAATTCTCAAATTAGGCTTATGAAGGCAATTTGATTTAGCAAACAGCTCACTGGACCAAGCAAAAGCTTCTCAGCAGGGATGGAATTTGCACTGCACTTGTCCCTGGTTCTCACCTTCCCTGAGCAGCAGCGCATCTGCAGTGTCCCAGCTGATGCCCCACAAAGGCCTTGAAGCTTGTCTTCCAGAAGAGCCTTCATTTCAGGGGCAGCAATCCAGGAAGCACGCCCGTGAAACACTCATGAGGAGGAACTGGGCTGCCAATTAATGACTTCTCACTGCTCCATCAACATAAAACGTACCAAATCTAAGATCAGATGGGATTATAAACCTCAGAAGAGTTTACAAGCCTTTGCTTGATCATGTATTAACTCAGAACCAAAATGTCTTGGGCTTCTGTTATTCTATACGGCAATTATTAAGAAAAGTTTAGTGCCTTAATTAATTAAGGGTTTCAATGCAGTGGTTTCAGGTGGGTAGGAGATAGACTTGGAATTTCAGGATGTGTATCTATGGGTTTATTTTACTGTTCTAAAATCTAAAATCTCTCTGATCCTTAGTCTCTCTCCATCCCTTGGGCTATTTGTTTAATTGTAACTGGAATTCCTTGGCTTCCAGAAATGGTGTAATTTCAGCTTTCTGGTCCAGCAGAAACCCCACCATTGCTTAAACAATTTTTCTCGTTGCAGCTAGAACTGTTTCACAAAGCTGTATGGTTCCACTGTGCCTCTTGAAAACATGCAAGGTGTTTATGACATAAAAGAAGTAACTTATTAAAGACAGCCCTAGTGGAGCTATTGTAATGAGGTGAAGATTTCTCTAGAGTTCTGTTGTCTGTCTGATAACAGGAAACATTTTTCTAAACAAGTAGGTTTAAAATCTCCACGAGTGTTATGCTATTAAATCATAGCATTTTTATTTCTCTCTACCTAGCTCAATCAGCAGTGGCTGTGACTGTTTTCTTCAGTGAAATAAAACCTGCCACCCAAAAAATTCTCCCAACATAGGCCCTTGCTTTAGATCTCCTTGGGGAGGCTTAAAGATTTAAAACAATTCTCAAATTTACTTAGGAAGTGGAACAACTAGAAATCACAGTGCTTCCCTCCCCCTGCCCCTGAATATGAAGAAATACTGGCTTATGGAGATAAAAGTTGGCATAAGTCAAATAGAATCTTAGAATAAAGTCTGATATACACTATTGGTAGCAGTAGCAAAGTCTAAGAAAAATTGGTAACATATAAGATGATTACGGAGAAATTTCAATTTATTAACTTTTTTTTTTATTCCTCTATGAATCTGGGAAGAGATTACCATTTTTTATTTTACTGATGGAATACCTGGTCTGAGTTTTTGAAACATCCGTGTTCCAATGGAGCATAATTTGACAGTTACTGGCACAAAATCATACTGGCTGTATAGCGCTCTAAGAATACTTCTATGAAATTAATGATAATACAGTGATTGTGTCCTTGAACATTGTATTCAAATAGTTTATACTGATGGTTAGCAGAGAGTTGAGGCCCAGAGAAATCTGATTGTAGGATCCTTATATTGACTTCATTCATGGCTTAGGGGAGAAGTGGCTGACATTTAGACCTGAGGCTCTCATTCTAGTGTCATCCCACAGTGAGGGAGGAGCTGGCCTGCCCGCATGTGTTGGTGTCATGCCTGTTTCAAGCTGAGAGAACAGCATCACTGCTAATTCAGACAATAGAGATGATTACCAAGGTGGTGGCTTGAGAAGCAATATATACCGACACCAGAGGGGAAAGGGCTATTTATTTAGAAAAGTTCACCGTCAAATCACTGGACAGGATAAACAACTCATGGAGAAAATCAACACTTATTACAATCAAAGGGGAATCCATTGTAATTTTCTGATTTCCCTAGGCACTGTCACTGTGATGTTGAACAAAACTCTCTCAAACATCTCCCACTGGATTAGCAACTGTGATTGTGAGAAATAAAAAAATCCGTCTTTTTATTGTCGTTGTTAATACCCCTTTCCACATTTTACTGAATATATTTAAGTATAATACAGTGTATCTGATGTTAGCGAGGCACCAATTTAGCATTAATTTCTCTGGGTGGAAATATGAGCCATATGTTTATGTTAGTAATGGCAACACTAGGCAGCTGAATCCTTTCAGAGCAAATTGATATATTTTCAACTAACAGGGAGAGTTCTGAGATCTTGTATTCATTTTTGAAGCATCAGCAGCTTTCAGTACAGAGTTTTCTAATCTTATTTTATTTAATTTCTCTACTGGTCTGACTCTGATTAGAGGTTCAAATAAAATGATGATTCTTCTATGCCTTGATTCTGTTAAAATATTCCTTGTCTCTCTTCCTGAGCAGCAGCAACTGCAAGTAAATTAATTGTTACAAAGTTGTAGCAGAGCAGCACTAGGGTTCTTTGAGGTGGCTATTATACTTGATTTCCAGATGGTTGAGGTTTTTCTTTTTTAATATACTCAACCTCACTTCATAAATACATTTTCACAAGGGTACAGAAATCCAGCAGGGAAGCACATCTTTCCAAGTGCTCTCATATGCACGTAAACAGCTTCCATTTTGGAAGCCAGCAGGGGGCATGTAAAACAAAATGAGTAAAAAAAAAAAAATTGCACATAGAGTAATTTTAATCCATTCCATTTTTAAATACCACAATAAATTTAATTTTCACAATAAATTAAATAGCCATATTCGGTTTACAAAATAGAATTACTTAGTGTGAAACCAGTATTTACAACAATATACATTATGTACATGACATTTCTCTCTGTTGACATACAACATGGAAGTAAAAGGACTTGACTTTCCAATGTGTGATTGACATGCTACAAGTGACACATGGTCCATACAAGAAAACAATAGTGCAAAATCACCACAAGAACTTTGGAACAGTGTCAATTTTATGAGATAAGACATTCTTTTAAATAATAAGAAAATAGCATTTTCTGTTTTCATGGCACCAATTCAGCATTTGAATTAAAGAGCCAGCTTTCCCTTAGGAAAAAAAAAATGCATCACTGGATCCTCTACTTCCTGAAGCTTCGCAGCCATTGGTACATTTTCACACATTTATCTTTTGGCTTAAATCTATGAAAATGGCGGGTGACAAATTCTGAATCAAAGGAAGACTAACTCTGTGAGAATAGCTGAAGTCACTTTCTCCCAATACCACCACCTCTTCTTTTTTGTAAATAGCTGAAAAGATGCGACTATGCAGACAGCAATTTTTTTTTTTTGTAAGTTTTCAGTAGAAAAAGAACTGATCTTATATGTGGTCACACACTGCGTATGTACAAGTATACATGGAAAAATGACTTGGATAGCTCTGCCTAGGAAAAGTGCATATTTTAATCTACAGGAGACACTGTGTGTCTCCAGGCACAACACATAGTGTTGTATAACATATTATTTCAGGGCCAGTTCAATGTCCTCCCAGTGATCTGGTAAAATTTTTGATTAAAAGGATGAAAGAATTTGCGCAATTTAGTAATGACAGAGGGGTCCACCTCTGGATGAATGCGCCCCTTGCTGCCCGCCAGGCACTTATTAAAGATAATATTAAACCTCAAGCAGTAAAACCCTCTGGTAGCATTGAAGTATAAATTGTATTGACTTATCCTTGGAGGCAGATTTAGGAACTTCTCCACGAGCTGAAGTTCTGGCAGAGGTTCCATGATGAGGCGATCTCCATCGACGACATGAAATTGCTCAATTGGAAAGTATTTCAACCACCTTTCCAGATGTTTGGTGTAGATGCTGGTTCTTACTGCTTTGTATTTTGTGTTCACTTCGCATGTATTAGGGTCTATGGCCAGCTTCTCAAACTTGTAGTAAGTTTTGTTCTTCCTCTCCTTCCCCTCTAGCACCTGAGTATAATCAGAAATAGCTCTTGTGGTTGGCTCCCTGACAATGATCAACAACTTGATGGATGAGTTCATTTTGTAAATCCTTTCTGGAACCTCCTCTGTGATAAAATATGCTGGGCTCTTTTCAATTGTGATTTGCTGAGGGTAGGAAAAAGGCATCTTTTTCCTATACCACTCAATGCCCTTACCATAATTCTCATCATTATCAAAAAAGTGGATTTCTTGAGAGGCTTTGACTACTGCCGGATGTAGGTTCAGCATTTCAAGCAGGGCCCTTGTGCCGCCTTTCCTCACCCCAATGATAATGGCCTTGGGGAGCTGCTGGACCAGGTCATGGAGGCGAACCTGCTCCTTGGAAGCGTTGCCCTTCCGGAACTCGTGCAGCAGGCCACGCTTAAACTGCAGGGCGCGGAGTGGGAATTCAGCCTGACTGTGGGCTCCACCCAGTCGACCTTCAATGGGGCAAATGGGTTGTAGCCTGCAAGCAAGACAGAGACACTTTAAGTTCATTGCAACTAACTTCTCATTTTTCTGGTTCCCCAGTCAGACCAAGACTTTAAATGCATAAATAAAGCCACTGGTTCCCAGCCTGCTGCAATCCATAATGAACATATGTTTGGGAAATTTTATTTTAAGCAACCATGTATTAAATGGAGCACACATAATTGATGAGATTTTTTTATTAGTGCTCCTTAAAATTTTTTTATTCACCAAGCACTTAATTGACTACGGCATGTACTTCTGTTCACAGTACAGGATAGACAAGTGACACCAGCCATACTAATAGCTTTTTAACAGCTCACCAGTTAAAATCATTAAGAAAAAGTGAAAGGCAGGAGATTATAATCTTCAGCTGGGAGGTGGAAGGGTAGCAGGGAGGACATGTGTTTCACATTTCATGTGGTATTATTTTCTTGCAGCTCAGCAGCACTCATATGGCTCTTGAAACTCTTTGAGATATAATCTGAAAGGAGGTCCCAGTTTCTGCCCCAGGCTGTTTGCGTCATCAACCTGCAAAATTCCAATCTTGGAACTTGCTGAGCTTTTCATTCTGAGACTCTCTGCCCTTGGCCTTGAGGATAGCCAGAAGAATACTATATTTCTTCTGCCTCTCTTTCTCTATCTAAAGAGGTCAGGATTGTATTTCCACTTTGCTGAATATAGGATCAAACCCAATTGCCATCAGCAAGTGCTGTATATCACCTACCACACCTGGGACCAGGCATCGACAAGACCTTGACAGGGCCAGAAACCTCAAGACCTCATTGCCAAGCCCATTAAAATCAGGAACTCAAGCTCCTAAAGGGAGAAGTGCAATGGATATAGCCAGAAAGGAGCATTTCCATTTCAATATTATCCTGAATAGTGAACAACCATCCCTGCTTTTCTCAGGGAGAAAGATGTGGTAACAGTCACAATGACAGCAGACGATGGTGACTGTTTAATTTGTCATGGCTAACATACATGGTTAGCAAACTGAGTTTCCTTTTAGGTATAGTCTGAATTGAACTGAAGTTCATTGTAATTTCCCTAAGTTGATCTGTGAGGGCATTTTAGCCTTCTTGGTAAAATTAAATAATATCAGTCAAAAAGGCTGTTAAACCAATTCTTACACTTGAAAGCTTCCAGTTATTCTAATAATTTGGAATCTGTGTCTCCCCGTCTGTGGCAATGAGGCTGTTGCTTGCTTTTCCCAAGAGACTGTATTGCATCTTTCTTGTTTTCTGAGATGAGAAACAACCTCAAGGGCATGCCCAGTGATATGATTTGGCTCTGTGCCCCCACCCAAGTCTCATCCCGAATTATAATTCCCCACATGTCAGAGGAGGGGCTTGGTGGGAGGTAACTGGATTATGGGGGTGTATTTCCCCCTTGTTTTCATGATAATGAGCTCTCATGAGATTTGATGGTTTAAAACTGTGTGGCACCACCCCCTGCAAGCTCCCTCTCTCTCCTGCCACCATGTAAGACGTGCCTTGCTTCTCCTTTGCATTCTGCCATGATTGTAAGTTTTCTGAGGCTTGCCCAGCCATGCAGAACTGTGCGTCAATTAAACCTTTTTTCTTTATAAATTACCAGTCTCAGGTATGTCTTTTAGCAGTGTGAAAACGGACTAATACACCCAGCCTGTTCTGCAGAATTGAGGAGCATGGTCTTGGTCTGTTCGGTTTAAACAGCTATCTATCATAATGCTTAAGGAAAAATATCAATGTATATTACTTTTCATGATGTTTCTTTTTTATTATTTTTAAAACAACTCATGCTCATTGTGGAAAGTGTGAAAATATAGACAACTTTTTTTTTCTTTTTTTTTTTTGAGATGGAGTCTTGGTCTGTTGCCTAGACTGCAGTGCAGTGGCACGATCTTGGCTCACTGCAATCTCCGTCTCCTGGGTTCAAGAGATTCTCCTGCCTCAGCCTCCCGAGTAGCTGGGATTACAGATGTGCGCCACCATGCCCAGCTAATTTTTGTATTTTTAGTAGAGACGAGGTTTCACCATGTTGGCCAGGCTGGTCTTGAACTCCTGACCTCGTGATTCGCCTGCCTCGGCCTCCCAAAGTGCTGGGATTACAGACCTGAACTACTGTGCTTGGGCTAGACAGCTTTTAAAAAACAGGATTTAACCTGGTTAATAGTTTAGAGAAACATGAATTTTGTTTTTATAAATTTGTTGAGATTACTGTACTAGGGCTTTAAATGGAGGATATAAAATTATCAATAGATACATAGGCAAAGATGCTTTTAATTGTGACATTGATTGGAATAATACAAGTTCATCTTTCAGTTCTTCTTGGGTTCTGGTTGAGAATTAAGCTCTAATTCCGTAAGGCATCCATTGATGGATTTCTGTCCTAAGCACCTAGAATGATGCTAGTACCATCCTTGGAAGAATTGAGGGAACAGTCACTCAAATTCTCTTTTGTAGGATTTAATTCTCTCATAGTACCCTGGCTGAGAGTGGCTGATATAGACAGTCTCTGCTTTGTTTGAGGTCAAATGGAATTTCCCCACTTGTAGAAAGGGTCATTTTCTTTCTTTTCTTCCTTCCTCTTTCTATCTTCCACCCTGGGAGATCACATCCTCCAGAATAGTCGCTTTTTGGACTCCCTAACTCAAGATAGGATGTGAAAATATGAGAAAATATAATATTCTTTCCCACTTCCGAAAGCATAGATTCTGAGTATGGGTCCCAGACTGAAAAATCATACAGGTTTAGGATTGGAAGGGATGGTAGAAGTAACCTCTGCCTCCCTCCCAGAAAGCAGGGTCTTCAGTTACTGGAGGGGGGGCCTAACATAAGCCTGTGTTACCTTCAGACATAATCTCAAAGTCTCAAGTGAGAGGCTTTTAGAAAGCCCACCAAACAATTCAATTCCAAATAAAAGCTATACCCTTAGAGACTAGAGATAGAGTTAAAAAAATGAAAAGAACCATCAACTAAATAATAATGCATTACTGATCATTAGATCAATTACTAAGTAAAAGGTAAATGATTGGAAGCTAATTAAATATCAGTTGGGGAGGGCTGGATATGAGTTCCATTACAGAGGTAGGCCAATGGCACCACCTCAAGGCTTCTCATTAACTATCAAGTGCTACTTTAGGAAACTACTGGAAGTCAGTGAGAAGCTCTGATTACACTTTCAGGGTAGGTAACAACCAGTGAGTGAGACAATTACTCAGGAATTTTGAATTGAGAAGCATCAGAGGAGTTCACTTTACCAGTCAAAATGACACCAACTAAAGGAAAACAAGGACCACTGCTATGTTATTACTAAATAATCTAAGTGATAAGGTCTACAGATTAGCTTAAATTTTGGAAGGAAAAGAAAACTGAAAGGAAGAGATTTTCATTTTTAATTTTGTATGTGTTTTCACTGACTGTGAGAACTGAACTCATGGAGAACACACTTCAGTCTTTCCAGTGCAAGAATTAATTTTAAAGGGCCAGCCAGGCACAGTGGTTCACACCTGTAATCCCAGCACTTTGGGAGGCCGAGGCAGGTGGATCTCCTAAGGTCAAGAGTTCGAAACCAGCCTGGCCAACACAGTGAAACCCTGTCTCTACTAACAATATAAAATTAGCTGGGTGTGTGGCACATGCCTGTAATCACAGCTACTTGGGAGGCCAAGGTAGGAGAATAGTTTGAACACGGGAGGAGCAGGTTGCAGTGAGCCGAGATTACGCCATTGTACTCTAGCTTGGGCAATGAGCGAAACTCCGTCTCAAAAAAAAATATATATATTTTTAAGGGCAAAAAAGGAAGCTTCACATTTCAGAAATTAACTTCTCTGTCTTTGCCCATTAGACTAGACATAGAACACACCAGAAACATTTAATGTGAAGCCGGCTGATGTTGCTGGGACTTCTGCAAGTCCAATATCTCTCAACTGTTTGCCTATTTAGAGCTAAATCCTAGCACTGTAATTTTCTCTCCATGGATTTCCCATTGCTTTCTGGGCAATTATTCTGAGCAACAGCCTCCTTGTCTGGTGCGTTCAGCCCCTGAAAACCAGAGCTAATTAACATAGTTAAAACTCCCCACGCCTGCAGCCATCTTTCCAGAGCAATGGATGGCAAACTCGGTGAGCTCCTTTAGAGGCTCATACATAATTTTAATGCTCCTGATAGCACATTAAGTGTCCATTCGTAAATTTCAAAAGGAAGATACATAGATACATCATCACTGTTTTGCTACAGCTAGAGGTCAACACCAGATGCACACAGACCACACTGAGCTCTATTAAATGACATTTTTTACTGTACACAGCTTTATCCCTTCCCTGAAAACAAGTGTCAATGCACACGGAATACAAATGGATCTTGACAGAACATCTTGGTTTGAGCAACTTGGATCTCTCTCTTTTAAAGGCTCAATAAATCAAAATCAATACTGCAGAAAAGCATGTTTCCTGGGAATTTCGAAGGAGAAAAACAAGTGGATAGACTTAAAATTATGTCCTAAAGAAGTTTAAATCAAGACTTAAAGTCACAGGGGTATAAGCATGTGTTTTAAGCACCCACCTATCCAAGCTCCCAACTCTGGCGACTAGATACAGGAGACTCCCAACGGCAAGGCTTCCCAGCACCAGGAGCTTCTGTCTCAGCCACGCCTGCTGTTTGAATAGCATGGCCCTCCATCAACCTTCAGGACTGCTGCAGCCTGCGATAGAAGGACTCATCAGCAGTCATCTCTTAGAAGATCTGTTGGTTGTTACAGAGCTAAGCAGAGGTGGAAGACAGGCGATAAGTGACGCTGCACAAAGAGCAGATCCCATACCAACTCTCACAATTGTCATGATGTAACAGGTATTTAGCAAAACTTACCTTTCTTTTCCTGGACCATGTAATAAGATCAAATACTAACTCTAGGGGGAAAGATGATAACTAGACAGAACCTGTTAGATAATTGTCAAAGTAAATTAAAAAATGCATGTAACATATAGTGTGTGTGTGTGTGTGCATGCGTGTGTGTGTATAAAATGATTCAAGGAATATGGATAGAATGAGCAACTTGGCCGGTCACTGTGGCTCAAGCCTGTAATCCCAGTACTTTGGGAGGCCAAGGCGGGTGGATCACCTGAGGTCAGGAGTTTGAGACCAGCCTGGCCAAGATGGTGAAACCTCGTCTCTACTAAAAATGCAAAAATTAGCTGGGCACAGTGATGGGCACCTGTAATCCCAGCTGCTAGAGAGGCTGAGTCAGGAGAATCGCTTGAACCCAAGAGGTGGAGGTTGCAGTGAGCTGCAATCATGCCACTCCACTCTGGCCTGGGTGACAGAGAAGACCTGTCTCAGAAAAAAAAAAAAAAAGGGCAACTTGAGGCTTAACAGCAGAGCAACCATAAACTGAAGGCTCTGCTTCATAATAACAAGGTGAATTTGAAATCCCAGTTCATAAGTTATCATTCTGAGCATAGCAATGACATATTTTAATTACATATGTTTTTGTTTTGTTTTAGTTGTGAGTAGAAGAAGGGGGTGAAATCAAAGTGATACTGAAGTTATCAGTGGTAACTATCAGGATGTCACATGTTTGAGGACAATGGCCTTGGGGAACCTGATGTTTCCCTCCATGTCCTCTGCTCAGTCCTGGGTTCTGAAACATGTTCAGGCTAGATGCTTTTGCTATATGACCTCCCCTGGCTGTCAATGAATTTAGACAGGTTTGGTGATATTGGTCTCACTCTTAGATCATGAAAGAAGCTTACCTGGAAGCTCTGTTCTCGTATACCTGAAATAAGGCCAGCTGAGGAGTGCAGGGCTTTACTAGTGCTGTTATTAAATTTTGGGGAAAAATGCAAGCTCCCAATTCAGCCTTTCTTATTAAAAATAAATCCAATCCCCCTTTCAAGATAAGATTGTTTGCCTCTTATTGAAACTCAAAATAGTAACCCAAGAAGGAAGCTATATAGATAGCAATGAGTCATGGTTAGAAATTGTTTTGCTGCAATGATATCTCTGTATTGCTATGTGAAGATTTTCTTTGTGCAAAAGGGATATACTAGGATTGAATGATTGATCTATTCATTTATTAATCAAGAAATCACTGAATTCTCAAAGCATTTTCAACTATTATACTAGGTTTATCGGAGATTTGAAAACAGATCCCCAAAGAGTTTTAGTCCTTAGAAAACTGATAATGTGATTACGGAATCATGAAACAACCAGAAAACATTACCAAATTATGATAATGTATGAGTAAGTGTTGGGAAAAGAAAATTAAGGAAAAGATCAGAGAATGTGGGCATGGTAAAATTTTTTTTTGTGTGTGGAATGTACTATGTGAATTGCTGAGGAGATGGTAGGAGGGCATCCTAAGAGGGAGAGATAAGACCAGCACTCATCCAACACACAGTTGACAAATACTTATGGAACATGTCTTATGTGCTAGATTCTGTATTGGGTACTATGGAGAATAGTGGCCAAATAAATAGACATGTTCTTGCCCTGTGAGAGTCCACAGTCTAGTGGAGAAGACAGGCATTAAGCCTACATACAGGATTAATGCATACTTACAAATTGTATTCAATATGACAAAGGAAAGTTACAGGATCTAGTGAGAAAGAGTAATAGGAGGAACCTACTTCAGTCCTTCCTGAAGAAGTAACACTTGGGGTGACACCTGGAGGAGGAGGAGCAAGGAGGCATGAGCGAGCAGAGGAACCAGCCCACATGAGGGGCTGAGGAGGGAAAATGCTCGGCTTGTTTAAGAAGTGAAGGCAGGCAGGTGTGGTTGACAAAGGTAGAAGGAAAGAGAGAAAAGACTAAGAGTATAAGCAAAGAGAGAGCAAAAACAGGTAGGCTGGATGAGCCTGTGGTTTTAACATAGCAGGGCTTGCCTTGTGTTTAAATAAAATGGGGATGAGAAAGAGAGTGAGGTTTCTTGAGGCTTACTGTGTAGCAAGGACATTGTCCAGGTGGTATTTCAGGAAATTCTCAAAAACCCTATAAAGTAGATGGAGTTATTTCCATTTCATAGGTCAAGTGAAGCTCACAATTTTTTCCAACTTGCCTGTGATCACACAACTGACAGATAATGTGAAGTCAAGACAGTTACCTACGTAATGTGATTCAGAGCTTCACTGAAAGAACCAATCTCCTGTCTACAGGTTGATGTCTGAAGTCCTCAGTTAGACCCACGTGCTTTGGGCTCTGATCCTTGTTGAACTGCAAATACTGCAGCAAGTTGCAGAACAGGGTGGCAGAAAGAAAACTGTGTTCAAGTCCCCCAGTTAAATACTCCCGTTAGTAATTTTATGGTTTTGAGGTTGGATTCTCTGGGGTTTCCTTTTCTTATCTACAATATGAGGACCACTTCTGGCTTCCCCATTCCATAGTGCTGTAATAAGAATGAAATGAGGTTTCTACAAATGACATTGCTATGTAAAGGTTTATTAGCTTGCCAGACTAATGCAAAGGATTATGTGTCATTTGTTTCTTAGCATGACTGAATTTAGTGTGCATTCACAGATGAGTAGTGTGAGGGAAGAAAGCTTGTCTGTGGCTGAGCTGCAAAGGGAAGGGATGGGAAAAATAAAGGAAAAATGTGCTTGCCCCATGGCCTTTGCAAGGGTCTCCAGCCTCATACAGGGGACCAATTCAGAGGTAGGCTAGGGAAGTTATCAACCTCCTCTGCTATTTAAACATAGTGCCCACACCCTCCTGCTTAAAACTGTACTGCACAATGCTTCGTCCACTTTCACCAGCTACTTGGTCCACCTGTCTGTTTTTAGCTCTAGTCCACCCATTCTTTAAGGTCTGGGCTATATCACAGTTCCTCTGGGAAGCCTTCTCCAGCTTCCAGTCCAGGATCGTCACCCACCTCCACTAACTCTTGTTCTTTCAGTCAAAACCACAGTTAGGCATTTCATTGTGCATAAGCGTTTGAATTGTGTTAGCTGCTTCTTTGGTGTGCATTATCATCATCTCCTAGCAATGGGGCAATGGACTAAACCTACTGAGTGACTCAGAAGCACTAGAAAGCTTACGGAAAGGTACTAAGCCCAGAATCTGCTTTGCTGCACAGGCCAGTGATTCTTTATGGCAAGTTTGCAGAGCCTTTAAAACACACACACTTGCTACCACCCTCAGATATTCTGATTTAATGGGTATGCATTAATCTTGTATTTATAAAACTAGAACAGGCCGGGCATGGTGGCTCATGCCTGTAGTCTTAGCACTTTGGGAGGCCAAGGCGGATGGATCACCAGCTTGGACAACATGGTGAAACCCTGTCTCTACAAAAATACAAAAATTAGCCGGGCGTGATGGTGGGTGCCTGTAATCCCAGCTACTCTGGAGGCTGAGGTGGGAGAATCACTTGAACCCGGGAGGTGGAGGTTGTAGCGAGCCAAGATTGTGCCACTGCACTCCAGCCTGGGTGACAGAGCAAGACTCCGTCTCAAAAACAAAAGCAAAAATAAAAAAACAACAAAAAAACTAGAATAAAGTTATAAAGCTTATCGTTTTCTACTATCTTTTGTATCTTCAGTCACCAAGGTCAGTAAAAATGATTTCTCCTTAATTTCTTCTTGCTTCGTGATGTGCAGGCATTTTGTGCCTCCCTTGTTCCTTAACATTTGGGTATGCTCCCCTTGTTCATTTTCTATGGCCCTGTATAGTATTATTAATCTTCCTAATATAAGTTATTTTGTCGCTCATCTGTTTTTGGTTGTTCACTGGATCAAGTTCAATCGCTTCCTCTTGAAAGTCTACGCCCTTCCTTCTGAGGTCCCAGTGTGGACAGTCAGCTTCTCACCCTCTTAAGTCACTCACTCCAGCCTCTGAGACTGTCAGGTCAGCCCCTGCACTGTTCTCCATATGCCTTTTCTCTTATCTCTGTGCAATCATCAGCTTCCTTGCTGTCCTGGGATATCTTTCCTATGTCTCCTCCTTTGAGACTTCCAGATCCTACTGGTGTCTTCCTAGGAAGTGATCTTGATCTCGGTGGATGTGGAGTTTAGGGGAAAAACCCCAATACACATTCCACTGGTGGGTAGGAATGGGTCATGTCCATTGTATAAATAATTACAGGACCAAAGGGCAATAGCTGGGCTTGGGAATAAAACTTGCAAGGCTTTTGCGTGTAGGGGTGAGTGAAGTTATAAAATGACCTCATGGTTAAACTGTTCAGGTTTAGCAGACAGGAAAAAGAAGAAAAACATGACAGAATGTGAAGCCTGCTGAAGAAGTAGTGCAAGATTTAGGAGACTATGCGAAAAAACTGTCAGCATCCAATTGCAATGCACAGGTCATCTGGTATATACTAGGCTATTAAACCTAACTCTCGCTTTATGATAAACCCAGTTATTACCATAGACATTTTGTTCTCTGGGATTAGATACTACTGCCATCCTAGCTTCTCTGTGCCTGAGATGCCTTAAATATGCCTACTGAGGTTTTTCTCTCTTCAGGAGACCTGATTTCTCCAGCATTTTGTTCGCAAGGCTGCTGGCTCCTTACACTGCCCCCCTCTGGTTATGGCAGGCCCAGTATGCATTCCAAGGTACCTTCCTATCTACTGTGACAATGAGAAAAACTAATATTTTTATCGAAGATCTCAACTAATATGAGTGAGTCACTCATGTTGAAGTGGAAAGACCACTGGATTGGGAGTCAAAAGACCTTGGGTCACATTTTGGTGTGGTTTTGTCATGGAAATTTTCTGAGTTTTGTTTTTCTCATCCATAAAATTATGATAATAATGTCTATCTCACAGGGTTCTTATGATGTGAGCACTGAGTAAAACAGTAGGATAGAACTTTGGGAACATTTGTGCATTGTGCAAAAATGAAGCATAACATAATTAATGGCTTCACGAGGTAAATTAATTATTGCAATGCATTTTACAGAGAAAAAGAATAAAATAAATGCAGTTTTCATAAGTAGTATACTGGAATTATGAAAAATAGTATTTTAAAGTAAATGGAAATTCTTGTTAAGAATTAGAATGCTAATGCTATATTTTTTGTTCAAAGCAAGATGGTGCATGCATACACACACAGTCAATATTTCTCTTCTTGAGCTGAAATCTCTTGGAATTTTTGAGAAATGAGGAGGCCAAGCCAAAAGTTTCTAATGAGGCTGTCTAGCAGACAGAAAGTGAAATCTCATTCTGTTTTGTAACCAGTCTCAGACTATGTGCTAAGATACAATATCATAGCAGCTCTGAATAAAACTTCCCCAGGGAAAACCAAAGATATCTGGTTAATTTAACTTTGAAAATGCCTCTTTGGTTTTCTATAACATTATAAAGCATTTGAATCTGCCAAGATGGTGTCTTAAAAGCTGGAGATTGTTGCTTTTGGTCTAGGAATATAAGACAAAGAGAAGGCACACCATTTGATCCTTATGGACAATGCTGTTAAATTGGGTAGAGTGTTAACTGCTTCTCCAACCCCCAAATCCCATCCCTTTAGCTATGCCAGCTTCAATGGATATTTTAATAATCTTTCATCAAAGCAGTTATACTGGTAATGGGAAATTCATATAAAACTAAAGTTTTTTTTAAAAGTTTATTATTTCTTTTTATATAAAAAATGCTTGAAGACCTACAGTGACATTTAAGCTCCCCCCATCCACAGTTTTTAATCTCTCAGTGTCTTTCATTTTGCCTGCCAATAACAGCACAATTAGTTTCTTCAGACTCCTAAAGCTTTAACAGACACGGTATCTTGGCTGAACAAAGCAGAGTATCTAAATAACAGAGTATGTGGCCAGAAACGACAAATTGTAGAGACATCTGGCTGTTTCTCTAAAGCAGCACTAAGCAAAGAAACAAATGAGTCCCCAGATGAAACAAAGAAATAAGGAGATTCAAAAAAAATAATAATAAAGATGTGTTCAAGTGCTGCTCAAAGGCTTGTAGACATGGTTACCACAAGCCCTTGGTACCAGTAAAAACAACAAGAGGAACAATAGCAGCAAAGTTCATTAAAAACGACTGAACTTATATAGCAGAATTATTCCAAGGAAATCATAACCCTCTTTTGAGTATTAGCTCATTTATCCTGGGCAACAGCCTTATGAGGTGGACAGGAACTACATTTATTGAACACTAGGCTCTGTGTTATTTTCTTTTACATTTACTATCTCATATGATATAACAAACCTCTGTAATATTATCTTTTTTTTTTAATGGAAACTGAGCAGACATGAGTAGATTTTTTACCCAAGGGCTGTGGTTGGTAAATGCAGAAGGAGAATTTAAATTCAGAATTATCTGACCCCAAAGAACATGATCCCATGATTGCAGCACCAGTCATAGAACTTTGGATACTTACATGGCAGGTTTTTTTTTTTTTTTTTTTGAGACGGAGTCTCGCTCTGTTGCCAGGCTGGATTGCAGTGGCACAATCTTGGCTCGTTGCAACCTCTGCCTTCCAGGTTCAAGCAATTCTCCTGCCTCAGCCTCCCGAGTAGCTAGACTATAGGCACACGTCGGCATGCCCAACTAATTTTTTTTTTGTATTTTAGTAGAGACGGGATTTCACCATGTTGCCCAGGCTGGTCTCAAACTCCTGAGTTCAGGCAATCCACCAGCCTCGGCCTCCCAAAGTGCTAGGATTACAGGAGTGAGTCACCACACCCGGCCCATGGGAGACTTTTTAAAAAATAATTTCAATTGTTTTGGGGATACAGATGGTTATATGTTATCTTGTTATATGGATAAGTCCTCTAGTGGTGATTTACACTTACATGGGAGAGTTTTTAAAAAATAATTTCAATAGTTTTGGGGGTACAGGTGGTTATATGTTATCTTGTTATATGGATAAATCCTCTAGTGGAGATTTCTGAGATTTTAGTGCACTTGGTACGCAGGCAGTGTACACTGTATCCAATATGTAGTCTTTTATCCATCCCCCTCCCAACCTTACCCCAACCCAGTCCCCAAACTCCATTCTATCACTCTTACGCCTTTGTGCCCTCATAGCTTAGCTTCTGGGAGATTCTTAATAAATATTCATTCATTGACTGAGAGCAGAAAAAAACCACTTAACTCCACCCAAATTACCTGCCATTGAACCTTGAGTTAGAGGATAGGGAGATGAAAAAAAAAAAAGAGGAAAAATGTTTCCATAAAAGGACAGGTAAAAGGGACCATTTAGGTGGTTTGAACCTGATGAAAGCAGGGAGAAAATACTAATAAGTAATGATAGTAGCAATTATAATGAAAGGTCATGTTTCCATAATTTACCAAGTGTTTTTTTCATATTCACCAAGCCACTTATAATTAAAACAGACCAGAATCATGGATACCCCACTTTTTCTCTCCATAACTCAAGAACTATCTCTTAGAAAGATTTATAGTAGATGATCAAAATACCGTTGGGATTAGCTGCCACTTATCACAGACTCAGATTCTTATGTGCTGGTCTATGTAAGATCTTGATTAAAGCTGTCTTTGCCCCCTCATTATCACCCAATCCCTACCCACCCCTTCCCACAGCACTGCCTCTCAATATCTCAGTGAATGGCTCCCCATCTGCCCCTCACCCATGCCAAAAACCTTGGAAGTTGTCATTCTTGGCTCCACCCTGTCCCCATGTCCAATCAGCCAGTAAGATGCCACCTCCAGTCCTGTTAGAATCCACCCAATTTCTGCCATTACTTGTGACTGCCTTAGTTCAGGCCACTGTGTCTTTTAGACTAATTTATGAGCTCCCAGGTGGTATCCCCACTATTAGTTTTGTTCCTTCCTTAATTTATTCTCCATACTGATGCCAGAGTAATCTTTCCCAGTGGAAACTGGATCACATCATCTCCAGGCTTAATACCCTTTAATAGATGCCTATCATCGACAAGACCCTGTACTCCTTTCTACTGTAACTCCACATACCCTACCCAAGGCCTACATATACAAACTGCAATACACAGAACAACTTGCAGTTCTTTTGAATAAGCCATGATCAGTTTTGCTTCAGGGCCTTTCTTCATAAGACTTCCATTGCTTGAAAATACCAATTCTGTACTCTATTTATCAGATCTGTCAAATGGGATACCAATAACCTGCCCCACAGCACTGCTGTGAGGAGTAAATAGGCATGTGTTGCTTGGCTTATAGTATAAATGCTAGACACGTCGACGGATGCTTGCTCTTCCTCCCAGGCCTCGGTTTAATTCCTATGTTTTATATCTGAGGTTCTCACTGCTCTCAGGTTCCTTGGGAAAGTCTTTCTTGATCATTTAGGGCTGGTTTAGATGTTCTTCCTATATGGCACCACAGCAGTCTCTACTTAATTCTATTTAAGCCATATTGTAATTGTCTGTTTACTTGTGTGTAACTCTAACTAGATTAAATTCTGTGAGATTAAGAAGTATGTGTTGTGCATTATTGAGTTATCTCCAGCATTTAGGGTCATTGATACTCAGTAAATGATTGCTGAATAATCCAATCAGTTAGATAAAATGAACTTTGACTATCCTAAGATTATGGCATCTGGATACCACATCTCTTCAGATACTACTACTTTGTCTTTGTATACTACTTAGCAGGTTTGCCAAATGCTGTCTGTGTATAAATGACCTTAGTGTTTCTATTTTGTTATTTTGAAAAAATCGAATACTCATATATCCTTTGCCTGGATTCACTGATTGTTAATGTTTTTCCATATTTGTTTTATTTGTCTCTATAGAAGCACATATTACTTTTATGGAACCATTAAAAATAAATGGCAGATCTCAACATTGCAGCATGTGAGAAGGCCCCACCTGACATGCACATGTTGCCCTGTGATAGAAGTGGGGCAGTGGGCATTCTTGTCTCAAAGCCTAGGGAGGTGAAATGTCCTGCTCAAAGCTGCAAACGCTTAGTCTGGGGTTGTAAATAATTATATTAGGGCTTTCTACATTGCACCACTCTGCCTCCCTATGAAGCTCATGCGAAGTTGAAAATATTGCAGATTTTATTGGTAGAAATAGATGTATCCCTCATCTTTGTCTAAACTTTCAGTCTGCAAATTCTGAGTTGAGTGTTTAAAAAGAAAAAATCCTTTGGCAAGGTGGTGACAAAAAATACTCTTAGGAGATTCTTGTCTCCTGTTACACTTTTCTGAATTCCTTTTAAGAAAGAAAAAAAATTGAAAAAGCTCTTTTTATATTTTAACACAGATGGTAGAGTCATGTGGTGATGCCCATCCACTGGCATGCCACAGCTGGCTCCTACTTTGCAAGCCAGTTGTTAAAGTCATTATTAAAAATTAAAATTGTATTATATAAATTCATAATTAAGTAAAGCGAAGGTAATAAATTTGAAAAACTCCTTATTTCCTAATTATCTTACTCCATTTTACTATTATCTATGGTCTCGAGGTTAAGTCTGTTGCATCTGTACAATGGAATACTACACATCTCTTCCCAATTTCACATTTAGTGAATTCATCTTGTTAGCTTAAGATTTCATATTCAGTCAATTCATGTTGGTAGCTTAAAATTGGCCATGAAGAGGACAGGAAGAATCAATATCATGAAAATGGCCATACTGCCCAAGGTGATTTATAGATTCAGTGCTATCCCCATCAAGCTACCACTGACTTTCTTCACAGAATTGGAAAAAACTACTGTAAATTTCATATGGAATCAAAAAAGAGCCCACATATCCAAGACAATCCTAAGCAAAAAGAACAAAGCTGGAGGCATCACGCTACCTGACTTCAAACTATACTACAAGGCTACAGTAACCAAAACAGCATGGTACTGGTACCAAAACAGAGATATAGACAAATGGAACAGAACAGAGGCCTCAGAAATAATGCCACACATCTACAACCATCTGATCTTTGACAAACCTGACGAAAACAGGAAATGGGGAAAGGATTCCCTATTTAATAAATGGTGCTGGGAAAACTGGCTAGCCATATGTAGAAAGCTGAAAATGGATCCCTTCCTTACACCTTATACAAAATTAACTCAAGATGGAAAAGACTTAAATGTATGACCTAAAACCATAAAAACCCTAGAAGAAAACCTAGGCAATACCATTCAGGACATAGGCATGGGCAAAGACTTCATGACTAAAACACCAAAAGCAATGGCGACAAAAGCCAAAATTGACAAATGGGACCTAATTAAACTAAAGAGTTTCTGCACAGCAAAAGAAACTATCATCAGAGTGAACAGGCAACCTACAGAATGGGAGAAAATTTTTGCAATGTATCCACCTGACAAAGGGCTAATATCCAGAATCTACAAAGAACTTAAACAAATTTACAAGAAAAAAACAAACCCCATCAAAAAGTGGGCAAAGGATAAGAACAGACACTTCTCAAAAGAAGACATTTATGCAGCCAACAGACAAATGAAAAAATGCTCATCATCACTGGTTATCAGAGAAATGCAGATCAAAACTACAATGAGATACCATCTCACACCGGTTAGAATGGCGATCATTAAAAAGGCAGGAAACAACAGATGCTGGAGAGGATGTGGAGAAATAGGAACACTTTTACACTGTTGATGGGAGTGTAAACTACCTACTAGTTCAATCATTGTGGAAGACAGTGTGGCAATTCCTCAAGGATCTAGAACCAGAAATACCACTTGACCCAGCAATTCCATTACTGGGTATATATCCAAAGGATTATAAATCATGCTACTATAAAGAGACATGCACACATATGTTTATTGTGGCACTATTCACAATAGCAAAGACTTGGAACCAACCCAAATGTCCATCAATGATAGACTGGATAAAGAAAATGTGGCACATATACACCATGGAATATTATGCAGCCATAAAAAGGATGAGTTCATGTCCTTTGCAGAGAGATGGATGAAGGTGGAATCCATCATTCTCAGCAAAATAGCACAGGGTCAGAAAACCAACACCGCATGTTCTCACTTATAAGTGGGAGCTGAACAATGAGAACTCATGGACACAGGGAGGGGAACATCACACACCATGGCCTGTTTGGGGGTGGGAGGCTGGGGGAGGGATAGCGTTAGGAGAAATACCTAATGTAAATGATGACTTGATGGGTACAGCAAACCAACATGGCACATGTATACCTATGTAACAAACCTGCACATTATGCACACGTACCCTAGAACTTAAAGTATAATAATTAAAAAAGAGCAAAAAAAATGGCCATGAAGAATTTATGCAATAGAAATTGACAAATACTACAAACCACACCCCCCTCCCCAAGAGCTAGTTGTTAAGTATTTACCAGGACACCACTAATTATGCCCCATTTATTTTTCTTTTGCACATTCAATAATCAGGCCTTTCCCAAGTTCCCATCAAGTGTGCAGTATGTTGCCAAGAACTCTTTTAAAAAAGAAGGATGCCTACCTCTCATCTTCTGTTTTTAGCCTCCCTCTCCAATCTGCCTATTTACAGAGGTCTGTTTTGATTTCTGAGACCCCTGCGATCCTTTTCTTTCTTTTTTTGACTTTTCTAAGTCTTTCTTCCCAGCTTTTTTGCTTCTCCCTATACCCTGCCACTGACTATGTTCTCTAAATAAAATAACCTAAAAAGAAAAGACTACTGAGATATTATTCTTAAGTAACATTAATAGCAAAAGTACAGCTAAAAATCTTAGGAAACTTTATAAATATTTAATAAACCTATAAAATAATATATAATTAGCTTGTATGCAAAATGATACTAAAAGTCTCCCCTTCTTAGGCATGCTAACATTTTCTTAAATTGCAGTATTAAAATTAGCATTCTTAACATGCTTCAAAACTTTTTTCTTTTTATTGCCAGGGGCACCTTTCTTCTCTAAATCTCTGATCTTCCTTTTAGGGCCAGAAGGACTCCACCAAATTTCAACACTAATATAACCACCTGTTACCAGTCATCAACAAATAGTTACTGAGGACCTACCATGCATCAGGAACTGCAGATGCAGGAAATAATATGGACAACAGACACAGATTCTGCCTCATTACTTTTGTAGTTTTCTAGTGTTCAACTCTTGATATACATATAAGATCCGCATCATCTGTTAAACATAGAGCTTAGATCCTCTCATGAGAGTTCAGGCGCATTCAGGGTGGTGTGGCTGTAGCCTCTGATTCTCTTAGATTGGCAGTGAAGGAAGAATCGCTACAAAGGCAGGATCTGCTGCACTTCAGAATCTCACCTCCTGGCCCTAAAATCCACCTTGAAGAGTCCTTGCCTCCTGCCCAAGTAGCCACAAACTACTCTCCAAAAAGCACAACTCTTCCTTCAACAACACTCTTTTCTTCAAAAACCACATGCAAAGTGAAGACTTCACTGGGTATGTTTAGACCAGACATTACTAAAGTAACTACTTGTGGTGAGACATGAGCTGGTACCTGTGCATTTACGTGGGGCTCTGTGCTCAGAAAGGCCCTGTGCTTGGTTTAATGCTCTATTGTCGCTGTCTTAGAATTCTCTGCATTTTTATTTTGCCCTGGGCCCCATAAATTATGTGCCTGATTCTGCAGCCAGACTTTTTGGTCTTTGAGGATAGATTACTTGTGTGGGAGCTATGGCTCTTCACAGTGGTACCTCCTTTCTTCTTCAGACACTGAACTTTAAGAGACAGACACTGTCTTAACTCCATCACACAGGAACACAACGCTTCACATCTTCTTACAGAGCTGGGATTTTCACTTCCTTTTATTTCTCCCTCTCAGTTCTGTGGTCTTCCCTGAGTCTCGTCTTTTCCTTGGGTAAACAACACTGAAAATGGTGTCTGCCTTCGAGAACATGGTAGCTCTCCACAAAGCCGTAGAGTCCTAAGAACAATAACCATAGCAGAGTATGTGCCACACAAGGTAGTGCTGTGAGATACACACACACACACGCCCCCAGAAGAAAGGGTTTCATCACAACAGATTACTGGGGGAAATCCTGTGAGGTGAAGAGGACAGTATCTCTATCAAACAGGTAAGAAAATGCAGAGGCCTGAGGACATCTGCTCCTTCTGTGGGTCAGGAAATTATTTCTCCATTTCATGTTCCCTTCAAGGGAAAAACAAAACAGGAAGCTCAAACTATGTTACCCTGCTTCTATGTGACTTTGTGTAAACCACTTAACCCCCTGATCTTCTGTTTTTTCCTAGAAACGAAGGCCTGAGAAGGGATGAGTTCAGCAATCCCTCTGGGCCCCAAATTCTCTTATTCTAGGAAAAAATGAATGTTCTTATAATGAGAGATTAATGCAGAAGGAAGTAAAGACAACTGCATTGTGGTGGGAAATTTGTGCCTGAGGTACATTTTAATTTTTAATGTCTTAATTGCCCCCAGTTTTAAACAGTCCTGACCTCTTTAAAGATGGCTGCACCACATCATACTGTCTATTACTGGGAGAAACAATCCTCTTGTCCTAAGACATAACATTTCTTAGAAAAGATACCGATCTTCAGAAAGATTCTACTGATGAGCTTTCAATTTGCTTTGTTGTCAGGGAGCCCATAGAAATCACATTTTGAAAAAATTAACCAAGGGCAGCTGAGGAAAATTGTCATAAAGGACTCGTTTTCCTTCTGTAATAATAATTACATTAAGAGCGCTGTAACGAGAAAGAAACAAATGAAGAGAGGCACAGGAACAGGGCACAAAAAGCAGTGTTGTGCATGTGTCAAGTCGAATGGGAGATGGGGTAGAGATTAAGAGGAAAATGGACACCATTTGTTAGTAGATTAAGCAGAAAGTGTATCAGTCAGGATGCTCATAATTGCTCTATCAAATGCCTAAGGAAGCTATTTAGCTCTTTGTTTCTTCAGTTAACCATGAAGGGTCAATGTTAGAAATGAAAAGGAAAAAGGTGGATAAATTATACAGAACTGCAGGGTGGAATACTGCTTATCCTCCCTGGAGTTATGGTGAGAATAGCTTTGAGCAAATTCCAAATTTTCGTATGGGTTCTTCATTTCTGTCCTCCATTCAGCTTTCCATATCAGGCGTAGATTATTTATCACAGCTCCCGTTATTGCATCAGCTTGAGTAGTCCTCTGGCTCTGTCTGCAGGAGGATACTCATTTTGCATTTGTAATTACCAAACTTAAAAGGAGCCAGTTAATTCTGCTTCTGTTCAGGGGTCTCATTTAGTAGAATGATGTCTTAAGAAAAAATATGGGAACTGAATTTTGTTTGGGCCTGGAATCCCAATTACTCTTAATCCCAGTATCTCACTGGTATAGGTAACTAATGTTTATAGAAGGGATAAACTAATGTTTATCCACTCTTCCCCCAAATTTCTTTTCACTGCATTAAACAGTTGTTAGTTTAGTAACTTTGACCTGCTAGGGAGCTCAGAAGCAGAATCCTTCCTTCTTTAATCTTGTATTTATATAGAAAAGTGTGAGTTGGAGAGGTAACAATTATAGTTAATTAAGTTAATATACATGGTCCAAACATCATTCTAGTGATATAGGCTCCTGCAGTTAAAGAGTTCCAGTTAACTGGATTAAGCTCCTCCCTCTGCTCCATGTAGCAAACATCAGTTTTACAGTAATATTAGTTCTACTTGTCATATCCGTTAACAGTTGAAGGTATCTATTTTAAAATCAAAGATAGTATTCACTAACAGACAGAAAGCCAACTTTTAAATTTTATTTACCTCAAGTTTTGTTTTTGTTTTTAATGAAGACCGAAGACACATATATATAAATGGCTTTTAATGCCATAGATACATTAAAAGTATAACGGTATTTTTATCATCAAGCTTCATTTCATTGTAGTTTTCATTATCCTCTCTCTGCAGTGACTTTTTTCTCCTTTTTAATTTCCATAACACTATGCCATATATTTCTTTCATAATGACTGATGATGAATGCTGATTTTTAACATTAAATATTTTATGTGAAGAATTAAACCATTAGCAGACTGTGCAGAAATATGAATGTATCATATTCAAATTACCAAGTTAGATCCAAAAATTTAACATGTTTAATATAAAATTTTAGCAAATTTGTGTAAGTATAACCTCCTGAAAACTTTAGAGACAGATAACCTACTGTTCACTTAAGAAACATAAACATACAGTTTTCTTTTTCCTTTTCTTTTTTTTTCTTTTTTTTTTTTTTTTGTGAAACAGGGTCTCGCTCTGTCACCCAGGCTGGAGTGCATTGGCGCGATCTCTGCTCACTGCAGCCTCCGCCTCCCGGGTTCAAGCAATTCTCCTGCCTCAGCCTCATGAGTAGCTGGAACTACAGGCATGCACCACCACGCCCAGCTAATTTTTGTATTTTTTTTAGTAGAGACGGGGTTTCACCATGTTGGCCAGGCTGGTCTCGAACTTCTGACCTCAGGTGATCCACCTGCCTTGGCCTCCCAAAGTTCTGGGATTACAGGCGTGAGCCACCATGCCCAGCAAACACACAGTTTTCAAAATACTATCCATTTGTATAGCGCTTTTCAGTTTTTAAAGCACAAGTTTAAACATTTTATTGGACTTTCACAACAAAAATGTAAGGGACGCAAGATATTTTATTCTCCATTCTATAGATGAGGAAGCCAAGACCTCATTAAGGTGTGGTGCCCCAGTCTACCTAGCACCTATAACTAGCAGAGTTCAAAATACAGTCTAGCTATATTGACCTTCAGTGTTTGTGCTGGGTAAATTCATCCCCTTTCTATGAAGATTTGTCATTATTTGGTTCTAGGACTGGATATGCATTCATTAGTGCAAATCTAATCGTTGAGTAGTATAGGCACACCTTGGAGATGTTGTGGATTTGGTTTCAGAGCACTTCAATAAACCAAAAATTGCAGTAAAGTGAGTCACACAGATCATTTGGTTTCCCAAGCATATAAAAGTTATGTTTACACTATATTGTAGTCTATTAAGTGTATAACAGCATTATGTTTTAAAAAACAATATATGTGCCTTAATTTTAAAATACTGTATTACCAAAAAATGCTAATGATCAACTGGGCCTTCAGTGAGTTGTAATCTTTTTGTTGGTGGAGGGTCTTGCTTCGATATTGATGGCTGCTAACCAGGGTGGTGCTTGATCAAAATTGGGGTAGCTGTGGCAATTTCTTAAATTAAGACAGCAATGATTTGCCACATTGATTGACTCTTCTTTCTATGAAAGAGTTTTCGGTGGGATGCAATATTGTTTGACAGCATTTTAACCACAGTAGAATTTATTTCAAAACTGGAGTGTGTCCTCTCAAAATGTGTCTCTACTTTATCAATGAAGTTTATGTAATATTCTAAACCCACTGTTGTCATCTCAACAATGTTCACAGCATCTTCACCAGGAGTAAATTCCATTTCAAGAAACCATTTTCTTTGCTCAGCCATAAGAAGCAACTCCTCATCCTTTCAAGTTTGATCATGAGATTGCAACAATTCAGTCACATCTTCAGATTCCACTAATTCTCTTGCTATTTCTACCACATCTGCAGTTACTTCCTCCACTGAAGTCTTGAAGTTCCCAAAGTCATTCATGAGGGTTGATATCCACATCTGCCAAACATCTGTTAAGGTCAATAATTTGACCACCTTTCATGAATCACAGAAGTTCTTAATAGCAGCTAGAATGGTCAATCTTTTCCAGAAGGTTTTCAATTTGCTTTGCTAGATCTATGAGAGGAATCACAATGGGAGCTATAGCCTTATGAAATATAATTCTTTTCTTTTCTTTTCTTTTTTGAGACAGAGCTTTCGCTCTTGTTGCCCAGGCTGGAGTGCAAGGGTGTGATCTCAGCTCACCGCAACCTCCACCTCCTGGGTTCAAGCGATTCTCCTGCCTTAGCCTCCTGAATAGCTGGGATTACAGGCATGTGCCACCAGGCCTGGCTAATTTTGTTTCTTTTAGTAGAGATAGGGTTTCTGCATGTTGGTCAGGCTGGTCTCGAACTCCCGACCTCAGGTGATCCGCCCGCCTCAGCCTTCCAAAGTGCTGAGATTATAGGCATGAGCCACCGCGCTCAGCCTGCAATGTACTTCTTAAATAATAAGACCTGAAAGTTTAAATTACTCCTTGATCCATGTACTGTAGAATGGATATTGTAATAGAAGGCATGAAAGCAACATTAATTTCCTTGTACATCTCCATCAGGACCCTTGGGTGATTAGGTGCACTGTCAATGAACAGTAATCTTTTGAAAGGAGCCTTTTTAAATAAACAGTAGGTCTCAACAGCAAGCTTAAACACATTCAATAAACAATGCTGTGAACAGATGTGATATTTACACATATGTTTAAAACGCTTTTTATTTAAAGTGAGAGACATCACAGAACATAAAACAGAACTACCGTTTGACCCAGCAATCCGATTACTGAGTACATATCCAAAAGAAATTAAATTGTTCTACCAAAAGAAATGTGTACTCACATGTTTATTGCAGCACTGTTCACAATAGCAAAGACATGGAATCAACCTAGGTGCCCATCAGTGGTGGACTGGATAAACAAAATGTGGTGCATATACACTATGGAATAGTATGCAGCCATAAAAAATGAAATCATGTTCTTTGCAGCAATTTGGGTGCAGCTGGAGGCCATTATCCTAACTGACTTAATGCAGGAATAGAAAACCAAATACAGCATGTCTCACTTAAGTGGGAGCTAAACATTGAGCACCCATGGACATAAACATAGGAACAACAGACACTGCAGACTACTAGAGGTAGGAGGGAGAGAAGGGGCAAGGATTGAAAAACCAACTATTGGATATTATGGTCAGTACCTGGGTGGTGGTACCATTTGTGCCCTAGACCTCAGGGTACAATGCACCCAGGTAACAAACTTGCACATGTACCCCCTGAATCTAAAATAAAAGTCGAAATTACAACAAAAGTAATAAAAAATAAAATGAGAGATGTGTGACTCTATCTTGAACACTTAGAGGCCATTGTAGGACTATTAACTGGTCCGCTTGCAATATTGTTGTGTCTCAGGAAATAGGGAGGCCTGAGGAGAGGAAGAAAGACAAGAACAGCTGGTTGGTGGAGCAGACAGCACACATATTTATTGATCCAGTCCGCTGTCTTATGTGGGTGTAGTTTATGGTGCCTGAAACAATTATAGTAGTAACATCAAAGATCACTGATCACAGATCACCATAACAGATATAATAATGAAAAAGTTTAAAATACTGAGAGAATTACCCAAATGTGTCACAGAGACATGAAATGAGCACATGCCTTTGGAGAAATGGTGCTGGTAGACTTGCTCAAGGCAGGGTTGCAACACATCTTTAATTAAAAAAAAAAAAAAAAGCAGTATCTGTGAAGAAGAATAAAGTGAGGCACTGTAAAACAAGGTACGCACAAATTTTAAAAGAGAGCTAGAGTAATTTTTGTAAAAGTACAGAACTTAGAAGAAATGAAAGAGGTGTCAAATAATTTGAAATTAACAAGTGTTAATAGTCTTTCTCACTCTCTCTGGATGGAGCAATGTTTCACAAAATACCATGCTAGGATGAGAAGGATTATAGTAGATTCATCAAAGCTAGCAAAAGAGGAAATAAACTAGTTGCTTGAATAATTTCTGAGAATGACAACAGTAGAATTAGTACACCAATTCCAATATCTCCTCCTCACTAACATGTACATTTTTTAGTCAGAAATTTCATTATAGACTGATTCTCCAAATCTCCCTATATGGGACATTATTTTTATTGCTGTTTTAGACAATATTTCTTTTAGATTTATCCACATTTATCAATACCATCGCTCACTATTCCTTTTTTATTGGTCTCAGCTTTATTGAGATATAATTCACATGCAACTCACCCATTTAAAAGTGTACCTACATTTTAATATACTCACAGTATTGTGCAATCATCACCATAATTAACTTTACATTTACGTTTTCATCACCCCCCAAAAAACACTGTACCCTTTAGCAGTCTACCCTATTTCTCCATTTTTCCTTCCCAGCCCTTGGCAACCACTAATCTAATTTTTGTCACACTATTCCTTCTTGCATCTCAGCTCTTTCATTTTCCTTCTGCCAGAAGTAGAATTTCCTTCCATTCAGCAAACAAAAATTGTGACGTTTCAAACCAAATACAGAAATATTTTCCTTAATTTCTTCTCATTCCCAAAGGCAAAAATATGTAGGACTTCTTTCTTTGAGCTGTTTTCTTCATTAGGATGAACTAATTCTTGAAATATCATCCTAATGATCAGCTGTTGAGACTAGTAGTGAGTTGAAGCTGTTTTTGAAAGAGTTAAGTTACTAAAATTTTCTCCTCAAAAAATTAATCTTACTCTCTTTTTCTTAACTGGATTTTAAGGTATTTAGTGTTCAGTAAAGACCTCTTAGGTTAGTAATTGCCTCCAAAATATAAGACACAAACTTGTAAAGAAGAGTCAGCATCCAGGAGGCAGAACACCTTCATGGGGACCAGGGAAATGTATTGAGATATCAGAATAAAGTTGTCATTTATTGAGCGGTATTAAAGAAAAACAAAGCCAGACTCTAGTTAAAGGTGGTAAAGACAGCTTCTATTCAGTAATACTACTGCAGTAGTGGAGAGAGACTTCAGAATGTTAGATATGAGTAATAAATTTCTCTTCAATTAATCAATATGTCAGTATGTTCAATTCTTTGCCTTCTACTTTTAAACTTAACTTCCTTGTAAAGCAACCTTTTTCAATTACCTGCTCCACCCTGACTCATTCCGATTACCGGCTCTGTCACAACCATTTTTCCTGCCAAACCTCACTTACCCCGTCATTCTTTTTAAATTAGCCAATCAGAATTAGTTTAGCCTGTGTGGTCTAACCCTAGCCAACAGGGGAACAACACAGCAGCAGGGTCCACGTGTGTCAGGGATAAGAACCCCTTCCCCTCCCTTGTCCAAGGGTGCACTCACCATTGCTCCATCTGTAAGGGCACACCCTTCTATAGAAGTACATTACCTTGCTGAGAATTAAAAAGAAGATTTCATATTCAAGTGCTATTTCTTTTGCGGCACCAAAACTTTATTTATAACAAGTATAAAACTGAGCCCAACTCCAATTGTGTAGAGGTGATGGTGGTTTAAAGAAGAGACTGATGAAACAGGGAGGGAGAAACGAGTGGCAGGTCCAACAGAGTCAGGGAAGTGGAAAATTACAAAAAACAAGAAGGGGCTTGGTCAATGTAATCAGGCCATCTGGTTTATTAATTGGCACTTATATGGAGAAGAAACAAACTTCGTACCTCCAGGACAGGAGACAGTTTTACAAATTGGGTAAGCACCTATCAAAATTCTTCCCTTACCCTCCCAAGGAGCATGGGAGGCAAAAGAACAAGAGGGAGGTAAGAAGACAGGAGACGGGATGGGAGTGGGGGAGTGGGGAGTGGGGAATGGGGATGGGTGGAACTCACGCTACCTCCTTTGAGGTCAAAGACACAGCTCCAGGTCATTAAGGAGACAGTTCTGGGTGGTAGAAGATTTACATCTCAAACAGGCAGTTTATAATCAGGCTACCTATTCGTACTTTGAAAGCAATCTCTCTTTTCACTTTTTCCACTTTTAGGAACTTCTCTTTTACTTTGGTGTTCTATAGTTTTTCTTTAATATGTCTTGGTGTAGAAATCTTTTCATTTATCTTGTTTGGGATCCACTAGGTTTCCCATTTCTAAGATTGGTATCTTTTAAAAATTTGGGGAAATCCTTATTACCCCATTGAGTATTCCTCTTCTCCATTATCTCTGTTATCTCTGCCTGAAACTCTGATTAGATGTATGCTAAACCTTCTTACACTAGCTTCTGTAATGACCTATGTTTCATGTTTTCTATATTTTCATCTCTCTGGACTGCATTCTAGTTTGTTTCTTAGGATTGATCTGCCAGTTCACTATCTTCATTATATCTAACATGTTGAATGCTATTATCCATTTCATTATAATTTTTAATTATTATATATTACTTTGCAGAATCTTATATTGTACAAACACTTGGTCTTTTTTTATGGTCTCAGATTCCCTGATCATATTTTCTTTTCTTTTTCTTTTTTTTTTTTTTTTTTTTAGAAACGGATGTTTATTTCCCATCAACCTTATTTCCGTGTTGCTTAAGAGCCCATCCAAGAACAGCTTAAGACCATTCAGTGGTTGCTCCTACAAATTCAGTGGCCTGAGCAATGGGAGCTGCAGACCAGTCTTCCGTGGCAGGCTGAGCACTCCAGTCTTCAGTAGGGAACTGCTGAATAGGCACAGAGGGCACCTGCACACCTTCAGACCAGTCTGCAACCTCAGGCTGAGTAGCAGTGAACTCAAGAGCTGAAGCAGTCCATTCACCCTGAAATTCCTCCTTGGTCGCAGCATTTTCAGCAGCGGGCTGCTCTTCTTTTTCAATCTCTTCAGGATCTCTGTAGAAGTAGAGATTAGGCATGACCTCCCGTGGGTGTTCATGGGAAATGGTGCCACGCATGTGCAGAACTTCCCGAGCCGGCGTCCACCACATCAAACCCGCTGACTGAGCTCCCTTGTTGCATGGGATGGCAATGTCCACATAGTGCAGAGGAGAGTCGTTACAGAGCAATGCTAGGTAGGTTAACATAAGATGCCTTCATGAGAGGCTGATGGTCAGCCCTGGGGTCAGTAACCACAAGAAGCCATGGCTCCTGGAAGGCTGCCTGGATGTGGTTATTGAAGGTTCCAGGTGTGAAGAGGCCAGCACTTGGAGTGGCTCCAGTGGCAGCAGCAAACTTCAGCATATTTTCAAACTCTTAGAAAATTTCTGTTTTCTTTTTCTTTTTCTTTTTTTTTTTGAGACAGAGTCTCCCTCTGTCGCCAGGCTGGAGTTCAGTGGCGTGATCTCAGCTCGCTGCAACCTCTGCCTCCCGGGTTCAAGCGATTCCCCTGCCTCAGCCTCCTAAGTAGCTGGGACTACAGGTGCGCACCACCACTCCTGGCTAATTTTTTGTATTTTAGTAGAGACAGGGTTTCACCATGTTGGCCAGGATGGCCTCAATCTCCTGATTTGCCTGCCTTGGCCTCCCAAAGTGAGAAAATTTCTTTAAACATAACTGTTTTATATTCCACGTCAAAAATTCTATTATATGAGGATTTTGTGGTCTGTCGTTTTACTCACAGTGCCTTACTTCTTTTACTGTTTCGTGATACTTCACTCTTGACTGTTCATTTTATAAGAAACTTTTTTTGCGGTATCTTGAATCCTAGGCTGATGTTGAGTTCTTTTGAAGAAGTTATACATTTTTTTCTGCTAGTCACCTGAGGACATGGTCGTCTGGGATCATGCTTGAGGTTTTATGGACCACACATGCAGGATGAATCAGAACCCAAACTCAAGCAAAGACCAATTTGGGATTATGAATCCTCAGAGAATTCCATCCTCTCACACTATGCCACAATCAATTTGCTTGTGAAATATCAGAGTTTGTTGCAAATTCATTCTTACATTGGCAGTATAGCTCTCTAGCATACAGTTTTTATGAATGCCTCCTGTTAGATTCCCTGTACTGACCAAGACCTAGGCTATATCTCACAGCTGGTCCCACAAAACCATCAGAATGGAAGCCAAAGAATTCTAGGGTTTAGCAAACATTCTCACAGCAATAGCCACTTGGGAACTTGCTTACCAATCAGGTGTTCTGAATTTATTTTCTGTTAGGGATCTGTTCCCTCCTTACTTTCGAGCAGCCTCATAGATATAGTTTTATATTTATAGATTTAGACATATATTTTAGCTATTTCATCATATATTGTAGTTATTTCAACAGTGAGGGTGATGTAGATGATATAGGGTACCTATTCTACCATAGTATCAGAAATAAAAATTGCTTTTATTTTATTCACTTTCTCTTAAATTCATATACATTTATTGCCCCCCCATTTAATCAGCCACTTAGAGGAAAAACTTCTATATCTGTTCTTTTATGGACATTCAAAGATTTTTTTTTTGTTTTTGTTTCATTTTTAGCAACAGATGCTTCTTTCAGTTTACAGGAAAAAAAAAACGGTTCTATCTGAAAGGTACTCTGACATGCTATTAAAGGGAGTGTGGAATTGCACATGGCTCCCATAACCTTTGTCTTGGTGTTACTACTATGATTGTGGTACATTTACAAGGCAAAAGGTTTTGCGGATTGTAATTAATGTTACTAATCAGCTGAACTGAAGATAGGGAGATCACTCAGGTGGGTCTAATTTAATCAGATAAGCCCTTTAACAGCAGAGTATTTTCTCTAGCAAGTAGCAGGAGTGATTAGTTTCCAAGCAAGAGAAGGATTGACATAGCGTTGCTAGTTTGAAGATGCAAGGATTTGGAAAGCAGCCTCTAGGAGTTGTGACCCCTAGTCAATAGCCAGCAAGAAAACTAGGACCTCATTCCTACAACCACAAGGAACTGGATTCTGCCAACCACAAGAATGAACTTGGAAGCAGATTCTTCCCGAGAGTCATCTCCAGACAAGAGCACAATCCACCTGACAGCTTGATTTCAGCCTTGTGAGATGCTCAGCAGAGAATCCAGTTGAGCCTACCTGGATTTCTGACCTAAAGAACTATATGCTAATAAATGGGTGTTAAGTTTCCATGGTGGTGGGCATTTGTTATGCAGCAATAGAAAACTAATGCAGGCATATTTCTACATCACCTGTAGCTTTAAGAAAAAACAAAACTAGTGATTTTTACTTGAAGCTTTTTGTTTCAGGAACACAGAATGCCAAACAACAAAAGCTCACCTTCAAGAGATACATTGTGCCTATGACTATACTATTAAACTTTGAACAAAGAGGATAATGCAATTGAGTTTGCTATTGGCAAGCAAAGGTCAATTTAGTGAAATGTCAAATACTTTTCGGTGAAAAGGCAGATCATTATATCTGACACCAAGTCAGTGTTCTGGGTTGTAATCTGTAAACCACTGTCTTCACATTACTCTCACAGAAGCTGACTCCTCTCTGTCTTTTCTCAGGTTAAAGCCATGTTCTCCAGTGCTCACCTGTGGGTTCTGGAAGTGCCCTCTTTCCTTGATGAGGCTCTAGGTCTCTGTGGCAAAGTGGAGCCACTTTGCATTTAGCTGCGTGTTGACCTCCCTCTTCCTCCAATTCACCCTTAATTGCCTTTCTAGCTTCATTTCTGACAAATGTCCACACGGACCCTAAATTGGGAAGATATTTATTGTTGCCCAGACATGCCAGGTACTTTCCAAATTTCCAGCATATTCTTCCTTCCCTGCATGATGCCCGTTCTTCCATTTCCACCTGTAGAAATTGTAGTTATCATTCAATATTCAGCTCAGGCGTCACTTGCCCCGTTTCTTGATTCTTCCAGGCAGAATTTGATAGTTCCTATTTTGTGTTTCCAAATACACAATAGAGGGCTTCAAAATAGCTGTTGCCCTCTATTGTGTAATTGCCATGACATTAAGTTACTGACATTAAGAACAATGGCCTGTACGTCTATGAATCTCCAAAGCCTGGTGCAGTTCATTATTAGATGTTTGATCCTTGTTTGTGGAATTGAGTGAACCTAATGTGGCTCAGGCCCAGTGAGATAAACAAAATAATCAGGTGCAAAAAATAGTTCTATGCAAAAGAATAGTTCTATTTTTTTAAATGTATGAGTCAGCATATTGCTCACTACTTTCTCTTTAATTGGATTGTGTAGCCTCAGTGTTTCTCCCAAGTTTTCATAACCTGTGAGTCAACCACCACGCTTCAAAACCAGATGATTTCAACAGGTTCATCTCTCTGTCCTGTACTATAACATCCTCCCAATTTGATACACATCTACATACAAAAGCCTCATTCAGCTGCCTAAAAGTTGCTTTTACTAATCCACTCTCCCTCTGAAACCCCATAATAACTTTCCATAGCCTGGAACTGCATGGTCTAATATGGTAGTCACTAGCCCCTAGCCATGAGCACAGCTTGAGATGTACCAAAAATGTTAAATGTTCACTGGATTTCAAAGATATAGTATGAAAAAAAGAATGTCAAATATATTGATTTTATGTTGCGATGCCTATATTGGGTAAAGAAAATTTATCACTAAAATTAATTTTCCGTTTCTTTTTACTTTTTCTAATGAGGCCTCTAAAATTGTAAATTACATATGTGGTTTGCATTTGTGGCTTGTATTATACTCTACTGGGATGTGCTAGCCTACAGCATAAAATCCCAGCACCTGAATTTTGTGCTGTAATTCACATCTGGCTGTAATCTCTACTTGTCTCAACTCTCATATCCCACATATGAAATGTCCACCATGGCCAGTATTTTTTCAGAGACTCTGTGCTTTCTTATTCTTTTCTTCTGCCCACACTATTTCCTGGATGATCTTCTCTTTTTTTTTTTTTAATTTTGCTTATCAATATCTTATCCTCTCCTCCAAGCTCACTTTAGCTTCACTGACTGGAAGAAACCTCCTCTGATCCCAATAATGGAAAGGGATTTCTTCTAAAGGAAGGATTCTGATGTGTATTTATTGTATATTTATCTTGTCTCATCTATTACGTTATAAGTACTTAGAAGATAGGGACTATTTGATACACCTGCTTATGCCTTCACAAACAGCATAGTGACTTCCCTCAATAACTCTCAAAAATGTGCAATACATAAATTGAAGGGAGGAATTCTATTTAGAAAATAGGTTATAGGCTACATACAGATGTGTGTGTATATATATATACATGTTCATATATGTAAATATATATACATATATACAGACTCAACATTTCATAATTTAATGAATAGGGAAAGACTCAGCAAGATTATGTAGGTCCTTAGAGAAGATTAAAGAATGAAAATCTTCAGAGAGAATCAACACTGAGAACATTAGGGCTGGAAGATACTGTAGAGAGCACTGCACTCATTTCCCTCTTCTTACAGATGAAGGAGCTGAGGCTGGAGACATTAAGAGACCCCTGCTAGAATAGGAAGGCACGTGAGAAGTATACTGCTCTGTCTCCTATGGTAAGTACAGGACCTGATACTTAAGAGGTCAGTAAACATTGGCTGAAGGAATGAATGAAATGATCAGTGCAAAGTAAACACATCTAGTGAACTCAAACTAGGCTACATAGCCCCTGATTCTCAGAATAGTAGTATTTTCATTCTACCATGTAGAGAGGGGAAGGACAGTTGGGAAGCAATGGGGAGCTATATTTAAAACAGAATTTCAGCCAACCATTAGCCATTTAACGGTTTTTCTGGCAATGGCATCTAGGCATATGTGGATTCACAATAGTTAATTACACCTTTCCTTCCTTTTTGAATGACCCTCTCCAAGTTGGTCAGTGCTGATCTTGCTGACATTTTTCTGTGCAGAAAAGAGTATATATGTGTTTTCAATAATTTTCCTAATTATCAGTGATGGATTTTCATTGATCACCTATCCTTTCGTGTCCTGGTCCCTTTCATACATTTATTTGTTGCTTGATATTTTACAGAGCACCTGTCTTATGTATTCTATATCATCAAATTTTCAAAGCAAACTTTAGTTTTTAGTAGCGCTTCCACTTTGAAATGTGGAGCCAAAGACTCAAAGAAGTTAACTTAAACTGATCAAATGTCACATAGCTAAGAAATGTTGGAGCTGTATGTGTCTTCTATATTATTTTCAAATATTATGATTGCTTCTCTGATTGCTTCCCATTATTAATTGTATTGAATAAGTACACAGATTCATTATGCTGAGGCAAGGGGTATAATTTGTGGCCACTGAACGGAGGGAAGCCGTTGGGCAATCTCATGATCTCAGTCTCCCCAGATAATTTCTTATTCTTTATTCTCTTCAAACACAATTTTGATGGTTTAGTACACATTGAAGGAAAACGTTTCTTTTAATAGCTTTATCCAATATAACAATAATCGGAATAATTGCTAAACTGGCTTCCCAAAACTTTAGTTGGGGGTACTCTTGCATTTCTGAAGCTCTGGCATTGGGGAGGTAGTCATTGACATTTCTTTGAGAACCCTGTACATGTGGAAACTTCCCTCTGCCAAAGATAAGGAAACTTTATTTAAAGCTTGAAGATTTTGAAATGTGGGGCTTAGGCTTTAATAGAAGGTGAAAATAATGCAGTCCGTGCTTTTAAACAGAATAAACAAGTAGGACAACATTAATAAGTCTTAGTTGAGGTTGCCTCGCAGGAAATCTATGCACCTTACACATTCTCCATCTGTGTAAGGCAATTTGCTTGTTGTTATTTAGATGTGACTGACATAATTTGGCAATCTGGTTTATTAGTATACTTTGTAACAAATTGTATGTCGAATGCCAGTGATATTTTTTTCTGGCTGTAACTTAAAAAGGTGACTTATTCTGAAGTAGTAAATGAATGTCACAAAGATTCTCTCCCACTTTCCCTACCCCCTCCTCCCTCCTCCCTCTTCTCTCTCCTTCTTTCTTCTTTTCTACACTTACCTTTAATCCACTGATGAAAACAAATTTTAGAACACCAAATATTATGGAAAACTTGTTGGTCATGAGCGTTACCACGGGTATGCTATGTTCCAGCTTTTCAGTTTTAGGAAGCTTGGGTAAATGTCTGCTATTCCCTTGTGCTGCAGCCCTCCCTTCTCCCATTTCCTTTTTGGGTACTATGGATAGTTTGGAAAAAATGCCAACGCAATAAAGTGAAGCAATTCCTTTTCAACTTGCATCATGAAATCCTTAGTGTTAAAAATGAGTGTATCTTAATGGAAGAGCCTATTAAATGAACAAGAAGTAAATAATAATGAAGTCATCTTGCTAATTAACCTGGACAGTGACCTGAGTTTTGCTGCAGCTGAAACTCAGCAGTACAATTGCCTTCTTAGCAGAGTTCTGGTGCATCAGACTTTCCCCGTTCTCTGGTGTGCACGTCTAGCTATTTCAAGAATGTTTGTATCAAACTTTATTACAAATGTTAATACTGGGTTATTTAGGGAAAAAAGTGACAAATGCTTTCTGTGGGGAGAAAAAAAACATTTCTTTCATTTCAGGGGGCCTAATTATAACACTCCTTTCTATTTTAGTCCCTATTTATTTTCCAATTCTTTGGGGATTGGGTAGTATTTAACAATGAAACAAGCAGTGCCCCAGTGCCTAATTAAGATTTTCTTGTAGGATTAGTAAGTCATGTCTCATTAGCCCCACTGAACTGGAGGTGTTAATCTTCACCTTGGCATTCTAATTTTGAAATAAGTTTGTGGATCAAGTATTGAAGGATGTTGAGCAAACAGTTTGATTAAAGCCACTGAGTCTTCAGATGCCAGTCTCATGTTATTGATTCAAATGCATCCCTAAATACAAATGCTTAGATTTGTCTTTTTAAATGTACTAAGCAGTGGCTGGGTGCAGTGGCTCATGCCTGTAATCCCAGCACTTTGGGAAGCCGAGGTGGGTGGATCACCAGGTCAGGAGATCAAGACCATCCTGGCTAACGTGGTGAAACCCAATCTCTACTAAAAAAAAAAAAAAAAAAAAAAGATACAAAAAATTAGCCGGGCATGGTGGTGGGTGCCTGTAGTCCCAGCTACTCCGGAGGCTGAGGCAGGAGAATGGCATGAACCTGGGAGGCAGAGCTTGCTGTGAGCCGAGATTGCGCCACTGCACCCAGCCTGGGCGACAGAGCGTGACTCTGTCTCAAAAAAAAAAAAAAAAAAAAATGTACTAAGCAGTGGTCTGGAATGATTGCTGGAAGAAGCCACCATGTTTTGGGCTTCCCCAACAAAGAAAGCAGAAAATATCTTTGCATGTTTCCTGAATTACCTGTGTTTCTTCCTATGATGATTTTTTTTTTCTCACACTGGGGAACAAGCAAAGAGGTCAGAGCATAGCAGCCACAGAGAACTCTTGCGTTTTCTGGTAGAGACTTGCAGGAGGCTATGCCATGGACATTTGCTGGCAATGCTGTCTGAGATAAGTGGCCTCTTTTACAGTGACATGGCAGAAGGCAAAACCACTCTCAAACTCTCACTCAGTTAAAACATCCTAGACTTTTATCTCTTTGTTTTTCCAAACAACAGTGATTCAACAGGCCAAAAAGAGGTCAGTGGAGAAGAAATTATATGGCACTGTCATTTCTGTGATTCTCATTTGTATCTTTGTAAAAGTAAAGAGCTGGGCTAGATAATCTCTTAGGGTCCTTCCATTTTTAAGATGACAGTGCCCTTACTTTAGTGACGTAACCCATGCCTACCTCTAGGAAGCTGAGCTTGTCTTCTTTGTTGTTTCATCCCCAGTACATCACACATGGTGTTAAATACATACCTGCTGAATGGGTGAATGAAGCGGGGCCTTGAAATGCATTGTAATCTCAAGTGCAGGCTGAGTATGATGAGTTCAGCACTGGGAAATCCCTCCCCAAGGAGCTTTTAATATCATTGAAGAAATTAGCTTGAATAACCTGGAACTTAGCACACCTAAAGAGCATTCTGTGGTAAGTGGCACAATGTACGAGGCAGGTTTTATGGATCACAAGAGGTTAGAGAAAGTCATGCAGACCTCATAAAAGGATAGCTACAACTTGGCAGCCATTTTGGTTTTGGCAGATAGAAAAATAAAAATAAAAATAAAATGACAAAAATCAACATATATGTTGTATACTTGCCAGATGTCAGGCTTATTTATTTATTTATTTATTTATTTACTTCCTGAGAAGGAGTTTCACTCTTTTTGCCCAGGCTGGAGTGCCATGGTGCGATCTCGGCTCACTGCAACCTCCACCTCCTGGGTTCAAGTGATTCAACTGCCTCAGCCTCCCGAGTAGTAGGATTACAGGCACATGCCACTATGCCCGGCTGATTTTGTATTTTCAGTAGAGATGGCGTTTCACCATGTTGGCCAGGCTGGTCTCCACCTCCTGATCTCAGGTGATCCACCCACCTTGGCCTCTCAAAGTGCTGGGATTATGGGCGTGAATCACTGCACCTGGCCGATGTTAGGCATTTCATATAGTATATGTAATCACATTTAATTCTTATAACCCCATGAGATTGGTAGAATGATCCACGTTACAGATTAGTGAAGTCAGGATTGTGGAAGTTCAATAACAAGTCCAAGGTCACACAGTTAACAAATGGTGGAAGAGGAATTTGAACCCATGTCTGACTGGCTTCAAAGACCATAATCCTCCACATGCACCAGTCTGCCTGAACAGGAAGTACACTGGGTTGTTAAAGATCCTGGCTTTCAGGATGAATGTGGCCTCTCTAATCAAGCCTCTCCTGGTGAATATGCACCTGCCTGTTCTCTTTGCTCATTCATCCCTATAAGGCCTGAGAATATCCTCACATATGACCTTGTATCTTTTGTGTGTGTGTGTGTGTGTGTGTGTGTGTGTGTGTGCGTGTGGATGTTTTCTGTCTGCCCCTCTTTGCTTGTCTCCACCCTTGATATTTACATTTGTCCTGGCTTACCTACCAGGCTTGGATTGGTTTTGACTTCTAGAATCTGATGATATTACTGTTCATTTTGCCTACATTCTTCCAACCTTCTGGCTCTGCCATGGGCTTTGCCTTCTGAGTTCTGTTATGGGTTCATCTCATCTTTCTCCTTTTCTTTTCTATACATCTGGTTTCCTCTTACTCTTTACCTGGGCTCCCCATTGTGCGATATCTATTCATCGTAACTTAGGGCAGACATGATGACAGATGCATGGACAACCCAAGCTGGAAGTAAAATCTGAGAAGACATAAAAAAACAGAAACAAGACTGCTTTGTATAGAGGCCAAGAGGAAATTATTTGGAAGAGAAAATATGATTTGTGTTAAGAATGGGAATATAGTTGAATAGGCAGGTACATTAGATAATAGACCTTCTAAAAAAGCAGACATGGGCATGTAGATGGTAGTGTAGGAAAAGGAGCACCAGCATGCATGACTGAAAAAAGAAACTACATGTTCAAAGCTGTTTATATATAATAAAAATTCAATCTTGAATAGCTCTGACAGAAGAGGGAATGGAAAAGTGAGTAAGGATACCAAATAGGAGGGTAATGCTGATTTATCCAGACATAAGACAGTAACAGCTTGCACCAGTGTTGAGAAGTTGTGTAAATAGAAAAAAAGGGGATGAGGTAGAGCCAGTATTAATATTTTAAAGAAAGAGTCGTTAGGACTTAGAAGACGACTGGATATAATATATGCCATTTTAGGACTGCCTTAGTTTTTAAAAAATCTTGATTTATTTGGGGGGAGTTCAAGAAGAGGTGCACAAGGAAAGAATTTAAGGTTAGTTTTGATACTTCCCTAAATATTTACAACAAGTCAAACTTCACAGTGGATAGGAAAGCAACCAGCAACAATCCAATGTTATAGTGTTACTTAGTTTTAGGTATTCTTGGAGTTTGCTCTTTGATAGTTTCCAAACCATGAACTGAGATTTCTCAGAGGTGTATGAGACACTGAAGAACAAATTCCTGTTAGAAATGTAGGAACCCTTCTGAATGGGGGGTAAAGATCAGAAAGAATGAGTTATTCCTTTTTTTCCTCCTATATGGTAGCTATTCTTGGGACATTTATTCTAATAATCCTAAGCCTATATAATAACGATCCAAGTTATAGTATAATATGATTTCCTTACATCGATAGTTGGAGGTAAAAACACTCAGTAATTTCACATTTTGTAAACATTATAAAAGTACTCCTATGATAGACAGGGTGGCTGTTGTGATCCCTGGTCCCTGATATTCATGCTTTTGTATATTCTCCTCCCCGTGAGTATGGGCAGAACCTGTGACTTGTGTCTAGCCCACATAGCAAAGGTGATGGGTTGTCACCGTTGTGATTTTTATACATGACATAAGATGGCTTACTGTGGACTCTATCTCTGTTGCTGGCTTTGAAGGAGGAAGCTGTCATGAACCTTCAGCTGCTAGAAACTGAATGCTGTCAACAACCACATGCAGGGAAGCACATCTCCTTCCCTTAGTTTAGCCTCCAGATGAGCACCAAGCCGTAGGTGACACCTTGATGGCAGTCTTGTGAGACTCTGAAGCAGGGAACTTAGCTAAGCCATGCTCAAACTCATGCCCCATAGGAGTGATGAGGTAATAAATGCATGTTGTTTTAAGCTGCTAACTTCATGAGAATTTGTAACATAGCATAGAAAGCAAATACACTTCACTTTTGGCCCTCCCCTTTTATTGGCTGTATAAACAGTGATTAGTGCTTCCATCTTCCCAGTTGCAATGCCAGAGACCCTGGAGCTATTCTGGCCTTCTCCCTGTCCCTTATGCCCAACATCTAGCATCTAACCACTCTGCATGTTCCAAAATCCTACCTTTCAACCAGTTATTCTTTTCTTTGCTTCATACCCTTCAAACTAGTGAAGCTCAAACTACACAACCCATGCCTTTCTTCAGGGCTGATGGCTACAAGATGCTCACATGAATATGGGAGAGGGAGGGAGGCAGCAGAATTGCCAAGGATAAGGGGCAAATAACCAAAGAAGACAACACTGATAGGCTATTGAACTGAGGCAGGGTGGTGCTAAGGCCTTTGCTGAGACTCCAGTTAATTCTACTGTTGTCCAGGGCATCAGTAGCCCAGAAATGACCTCACTTTACTGTAGAGGCACTTTTGACAACTTTCTCTACCAGCTCTCATCGTTTCCTGCTTGGGCCAAATGTTCACTCTGACTTGGAATCTTATTCCCCCTCTAATTTATCCTCAAGTCTATTCCCAGACTGATTTCCTAAAGCAGAAACCTGGTTTATCTTACAATATTTTCTACTAGTATTTAGGATAAATTAAAATCCTTGCTGTAGTCCCCAAAGCCTTCCATAGTGTAGTTGGTCCCTGTTACATTTCTGGATACGTCTCCTGTCCTATGCTCCTACCTCTCACTCTGTATTTCAATGATACTAGTCGTTTGCAGTATAGTTCCCAGGGCATATTCATGCTATTTTCATCTCCATATTCCTGTTGAAGTTATTTTCACTGTGCAGAACATTCTTTTCCAGCATTTGTAAGACTAACTTCACCTTACCTTTTAAGATTCCATGGATGTATTTTAAACCTTCAGGAAGCATTCACTCACCTATTAAGAAGGATAATTTTAGGCAAGGGCAGAGGCTTTGTGGGTATCCAGTGGAAAAAGCATAAAAAATACTGCAAACTGTTCACTAGTCTAAGGGAACATCACCCTTGAGTCTGTCATCAAATCTTGACCATAAACTAGTGTAATGTTAAAAAGTTCCAAACATGTTAGATGGCTGCCTCAGTGATAATGCATCTTAGGTATCATTTTGTATATCTTTTCATCTGGCTACATAAACGTGTAATGAAGACATGCCTCTTTACTGCAATAACATTAAAATAACACCTATTTGGGTAAGTGTATGCTTTTACCATTTAACATAGGACTTTTTTCCCATAAAAATGTTTTTCACAGTGAATCTCCAAATGATTTCTGAGATGACTGGAAATGTTACCAGGTGAGAAAGAATGAAAAGAGATGTTTAGCAACTGAGCATTTGAATAACCAGAGATGATGTTATTATTACATTTTTGATGCCATAAACGTGCACAATTTGTGTGGTACATAAAAGGAAGTCACCTTGGGTTTAAAAATTGGGGAAAAAAGTCAACCAAATATGTTTAGGTATCAAAACTGGTCCAAGCAGTTAGTAAGGAAAGTAACTAACTTTATTGTTAGTTTGGAAATTTAATAGGCATATAAGTGCCACTAGGGGGCTCCCTAATACTCCATAGGCGGGAGGCCTGACTATCACAGCAGGGGTAATAGAATAATGAATACATATGCTCTGTAATTTAAAGTATATTTCTTAGTCATATTAACATTTGCATGTTTGTATAAAGCCTGAAAAATTGAACTTTATTATTTTAAGGTTTTCTCATGTTAAAAATGTATTTATGGTAAATAATTTAGAAATGCAAAGGTAAATACGCACCTGATGAAGAAAGGCATAATGTGCTTCATTGCACTTAATTTCTTTGGTGTAATAAAAAGGGGAAAAAAAGAGCTTCCTCTAGTTTCCTGATTACTTTTGAGTAATACAAAAGAAAATGTTTAAAATTTTTGCCACCTGAATTATTCCATCAATTAATAGATAATTATAGATATGAAATATGTATCTCTATATGTATATAATTGGATATTAGGTCGTTTAACCTTATTCAACAGAATATACAGAATAAAACTTTTAAATTGTAAATACTAATATATTACCAGTTAAAGGAATTCATTAAAAGGCCTGGTCCTATGTGGATATACTTAAGAAAAAAGGTAACTTATTAGGGTATATTTCATTTACTGTTCTAAGATATGCAAAATACAAAACTTGTTTAACAACTTTTCCTAGGAACATTAAAACATATTAAAACAAAAGCATTATTACTAGGGAAGGAAATATTGGGTATTTAGCATCCTTTATATTGTATATTGTAATTTATGTTTGTTTCCATGCTTTCAAATATGTTCCAATTATAAGAATTCTGTGTTGCATATTTCTTATATTTTTCTATGATTGTCAAATGTTGTGGCATAAATATATAAAATTCTATATAGAACTATATTTGGAGTCTATTTTGTGCTCTGGAAAATATGAGCACTTTGAATTGAAGTAATCAAAATTATTTTGGGGATAGAAGATTTGGGGAATGAGAAAAGGAAGGTAATTTTCCTGAGCTCTACTTCCTTATTCTTTCCTTTTTTTTAAAAAAAATCAAAGTATAGTATATATTCTCAGTATTTTCTGGTTTCCCATCTCAGTCTATTAATTCCAAACAAAATTTAAAAAACAGATTTTTAACTAACTCTACCCCTAAAGGACAAAAAAGGAGTAGTGAAAAATTTTGTGGGCTGGCAAATAATTCATTCTTATTTTTAGGTTTATATATGTATATATGTATTTTCTTTTTCTTCTCTACAATCAAAAGACAAATGCATGACTCACGTATAGACATTTACTTCTCTACTTCTTTCACTAGTATAGTACTTGGAAAAGTGAGGGTGGCCCCTGAAAGGAAAGGCTGGAAATTAAATGGTAATATAAGCTTTCTAATTCAGACGTTTTACTAAGCGAGTGAAGAACTTACTTTAAAACATTCAAGGTAGTTGATAAGATAAAGTTATTATGATCTTTTGCTTAACCTGGAAGTTTTTGGCTGTGACAATTCTCTTCCTAAAATCATTTGCTTTCTTTTATTTAAAACAAAAAAAGCAAGTAAAGAAAAACCTTCAACTTGGTAACTCAAGTTAAAATCAGAAGATCAGTTAATTTGTGAAATGTATACGTTTACAATATATTTGCAAACACTGAGTGGTCACTAAACCTGGAAACAAAACATATAACAAATACTGTATTAATATTATATTATATATAGATGATAAATTAATATTGTCTATATTTTCAGACTTTATGGCCACGCTCAAATTATTTTTTCTCAAGTACATATATATGTATGATATGTATATATTTATCACTATCAAATATATATTTTAATATATAATTTAATATATATTTGAAAATGATATTTATATGCTTGAGCATGAAAGACTACTAGGAAATACTTGATGAATGGGCATATTAAGCAGCTATATAAACCGTAAGAAGAAAGAATAAACATTTATTGTTATTCTGGATAATATCTTTTGAGGTAATTTGCATTCATCTTAGAATAAATAACTGTGTAAAGCTATTGGTGTGTATTTCTTTGATTTCAGTGTAAAAAGTGATTAAATAATTTAATGTCAGAGGAAGGCTAGCTCATCTTGCATTAAAAATATATACATACGGCCGGGCGCGGTGGCTCACGCTTGTAATCCCAGCACTTTGGGAGGCCGAGGTGGGCGGATCACGAGGTCAGGAGATCGAGACCACGGTGAAACCCCGTCTCTATTAAAAATACAAAAAAAAATTAGCTGGGCGTGGTGGCGGGCGCCTGTAGTCCCAGCTACTCGGAGAGGCTGAGGCAGGAGAATGGCGTGAACCCAGGAGGCGGAGCTTGCAGTGAGCCGAGATTGCGCCACTGCACTCCAGCCTGGGCAACAGAGCAAGACTCCGTCTCAAAAAAAAAAAAAAAAATATATATATATATATATATACACACATATATGTATATATGTATATTTGTGTATTTTTTCCTTGAGCAGTTATGAATTTATGCACTGCCGCCAACATAATGAACTATAATGCATGTTTTTATTGAGTTTAATGTCCTGTTGGAGATGCTTAATAAATATATACCCAAAGTTAAATAACAATACAAGAAATGATGGGAGGTGAAGCAGTCAAGAGCTGGTCTAGAACTCCTGATAGACAGGCAAAGATCTCTGAGTCAGCGCTGGTCTTCCATGCTGCAGAAAGGGCTGCTCTTCCATGCTGCAGAAATAGCCACCTTAGGAATACCCTAGAGGGTCAGCCATAAGCCTTAGCTTGTTAGTCACGTTACAGGGCCAGCAAGCTACACCTGTTTTAAGATAATTTAAGTTAATTTTAAAGATTTTAAGGCAGCAGCCCTAACTGAAAAGTTCCATCTACTTAGATCATTTGTAAGACCTCATTTGTCTTCCGAGTTACCAGTAACAAACTGTCTTCTGAAAGTTTTTGTTACAGACTCCTAAATTTTAATGCAGAACTTTCCGTATAAAATTGCCTTATCATAGTAATTCCTATTCCCTTAAGGTCTATTTCAGATCATTGTTTTTCCTTTAATCTCGAGCACAAGGCACACAGATCATAAAATTTAGAGTACTGCAAAAGTCATTGAGTAATCAACAAAAAGTTAATCAATTTGCAAAGTGAAGTTTTCATCATGTGTCTGTACCTAAGGCCAATAAATCAAACTAAGTGGATTCAGCTCTCTAAGCTAGCATGGAGGGAAAGACCATATCCCTTATTAGTTTATTAGGGTTTTCTCTAATCCCAGTAGTTGATTCCAAATAATCCATATATATTGCTAGGTGATGACCCCTCTCCTCTTCCACACTGATTTTCCATTCTAATCGCCTAATATTAGCGTCCATGCTTTATCCCAGCTGAATCAGGAGTGCAGCCTTACCTAGGCAGCTGAAATCCCCACAGATATGACCCAAAGCTGCATGATTATTATGACTCTTGGCCTTTTCATATATAGTTAGTCAATATTTACAAGCACTGCAGTCTATGAATAAGGTACAGCTCAGGGAATAACTCCTAAGAAATGGAAAAAAATGTGGCTAGTTTTCTTACAGTCTGAAGGAAAAGAAAGACCCCAACTTCACAGTTCGTATTCTAATATGTTTTACCTTTTATCCTGTATTGTGGTTCTGGATAAAATTTTCTAAAAATAAATTTATTCTTCTGCAATGATTTATTCTAGGAGATATAGGATGACAATTCCTAGCTGAAGCCTACATGTGTGTTATGAACCATACACAAACAGACCAATGTGTAGATAGGTGGCATGAGCTCACACCCTTTCCCACATACATGTCTTTCATGAAGACAATCTTTATAGTCTCTGGGTCACATTCTCCACGCAGAGATTGCAGACGATAGAGAGGCATCTTACCACACCTCGGTTAAAGAGAAAAATTTTATGTCTGGACATGTGTAGTCTTGTGGAAAGGAACCTTATTTCACTCATAGACGAGCAGTAGTATGGCTAGCAGTATTTCCCCAGAGATGGTCTGATTTAAAAAAAAAATCGATATCAACTCTTGACACATTTTCATTTACATCAGCACATGGCTTTCAGTCGGGGCACAAATCAATAGGCAGCTTTTAACACTGCCCAACTATTTCTTCCTATTGGGCTTCAGGCAGGCCATTTGCCGTTAACATACCATGTTTCTTGGGGGAGGAAGTTTAACTGTTTTTCCTGTGACTAATCACAACAGCCTAAACTGTAGCATTAATCACACGACATTTTGTTCATCACCACTTACAGCCAATTGACTTTTTACTTAGTGAAAGCATTTGAAGAAGGCGACAGATGTTCTAAGGGGGTCAAGAGTCAATGGAAAGAAGAAATATTTAGTTCCAAAATATATACAGTATATGGCTTCAAAAGCTGACACTATGCCGGGGATCATTAGAAGGCTTATCACTCTATAGGTACGATCTCACAGTCAAGATGGAGGAGAGGATTTGTTTAAAATTAAAGTGCTAGCTAAGAGTCATAGCTTTTGGTTTGAAAACAATTAATCTGGGCCTTTCTATAAATTAAAAGTCACATCAAGGGTCACTAGTAATTGGCAAAGTGTTTTCTCTAACTTTTGGAAGTGAATTATTTTTCTGTCTTTTTTTCTAAAACTAGCAGGAAAATTCAGTTAGGTCTGATGTCCTGTGAAGCTGGCAATCTGTAGTATTGGCAGTCTGGATTAAATGTAATATCTGGTTCATTGCTGCAGCAACTCAGATTTCTAAATAATGAATCAAATTCTTACATTATTCAAAAGCCTCAAAAGCGTTATTAAGCCGAATAAGCAGATACTCACAAAGGTTTACAACATATTTATCTAGGGCAACTCCAAAGCACAAAAGTAACATGTTTTAAAAATATACAAAAACACAACTTCCTATATGATATTGCATTATATCTATATTGTCCCAAACAGCAGTATCTTTTTGGAGTAGGACTCTCCTGGGATGCTGTTCTCCTCACATGCTCCTAAAAAAGCACCACATGGTTAAAAAAATTTGAAGAATGATGTAATTGAGAACAGAGTGTCCCTTTTGTTGATTTACAGTGCCTGTGGGTATATCAAAGGCTCCAAAAATATTTTCGATAACGAAAACCGTGTATGATGCTAGTGAGGCTGCAGAGAAAAGGGAGTGCTTATATACTGCTGATGGGAACGTAAATTAGTTCTGCCATTGTGGAAAGTAGTTTGGCAATTTCTCAAACAACTTAAAACAGAACTACCATTTGACCCAGCAATCCCATTGTTGGGTACATATCCAAAGGAATAGAAATTATTCTACCATAAAGACACATGCACACATGTGTTCATCACAGCAGTATTCACAATAGTAAAGGCATGGAATCAACCTAAATTCCCATCAATGGTAGACTGGGTAAAGAAAATGTGGTACCTGTACACCATGGAATACTATGCAGCTATAAAAAATAATGAGATCATGTGGCAATATGGATGGACATGGAGCTCATTATCCTAAGCAAACCAATTCAGGAACAGAAAATAAAATACCACATGTTCTCACTTATAAGTAGTAGCTAAACATTGAGTGTACTTGGACACAAAGATGGGAACAAGAGACACTGGGGCCTACTTGAGGGTGAAGGATGGGAGAAGGGTGAGGATCTAAAAACTACCTATCAGGTACTATACTTAGTTATCTGGGTGGTGAAATCTGTATACCAAACCTCTGTGACACGAAATTTACCTATATTACAAACCTGTACGTGTACTCATGAACCTAAAATAAAAGTTTAAAGATGTGTATTAACTGCAGAGTTGCCTCTACTGCCTAACCATTCAATATATTACTGCACTCCTGGCTTATAAATGGTTGAACATAGTTCTTTCTACCTCAGGTCTTTGCCATTCCCAGACCATAAGCTGGTTCCAGAATCTCTGACATTCGGCACTGAAATGGGAGCTGATTTGTGGATCTGGAGGAGCTCACTGTTGTTTGTCTACCTTCCCCCATCCGGAGCAGGAGGACTGGTGCTCCAGACCTTTTGAACATTACCATGATGGGTCCCCAATGCCTTAGATGCCCAGGGAGAATTGTGCCATGATTGAGGAGGGTACAGACAGGGATAACTTAAAGGTAATAAACTTTGACCACAGTAGCTCTACCCAAGGAAGCAAGAGGTAGACATTCTGGCTTGAAGAGATTTACATGGTCTTTGTTTTCCTTTTTCGAACACTCAGTTTATTGGATTGTTTGCCTATGCCAAAAATCACACACTATAATCTTACTTCAAACTCCAACCTTAAAATACATCATAATGCTAACATGCTAAGCCACAGGTAGGGCTGTGTAAAAAGTTTAAAATCTGGCTTTTTAAGCATGCATTACAGAAAAATTCTGAACTCCAGAATGTGCCAATATCACCCCTTCCTTTGACAAAACAGAAGTTTCCAGACCAAGATAAAATTTTAAACCTCAAATAAAAATTTTTCTTCAGATTCTACACTTCCAGATGACTTTAGTGACTGTAAATAATTTTTTTTTGAAAAAGAGAATTTTCAAAAAAATTTCTAACTCACCTTAAGTTAAAAATCAATACTGTACTTTTAAAGAGGAGAGTGATGCTATCTGAAAAAGGATCAAATAACAATTGTTCAACCCTTTTATGGCTTCTGTTTCCTACCTGTTCAGTCTCAGCTACTTGCCTGCATTTTAAGGCCTTCTTCTTCCCTAGCAGTGTTTATTGAGGCATGATATACAGAACTTTTAAAACTTTTAATAAGTATGAATTCATTTCAGTACATATTAAATTATTGGGAGGCTGAGGCAGGAAGATCGTTTGAGCTCAGGAATTAGAGATTATTATCGCACCACTGCACTCCAGCCTGGGCAACAGAGCAAGAACCTGACTCTTAAAAGCTTAAAAAAATGATAAACACATCGACCTCTGATTTTATGAATATTATGTTTTATGATAAGAGTAATGTGGGTGCAAAAGGGGAAAATGAGTTGATTTAAGAAAAAATATTAACTAAATAATTGTATAGATGATTAGAAGACATGGAAAAGCTCATGAACATCAGCTAGTTGACTTCAGAGAACATAGTCAGCAATACATTTCTTGTTGATTGACTATATATTCCTTTCTTTCTCTTTCTTTTTTTAAAATTAATTTTTTTTTTACAGAGACAGGGTCTCACTCTGTTGCCTGTCTGAAACTCCTGGCCTCAAGCCTAACTGTATTCTTTATTGTTCTAATTTTCTTTCTTTCTTTTTCTTCTTTTTTTTTTTTTTGAGAAGGAGTCTCGCTCTGTCGTCCAGGCTGGAGTGCAGTGGCGTGATCTCGGCTCACTGCAAGCTCCGCCTCCCGGGTTCACACCAACCTCCTGCTTCAGCCTCCCGAGTAGCTGGGACTACAGGTGCCCGCCATCATGCCTGGCTAATTTTTTTTTTTTTTTTTTGTATTTTTAGTAGAGACGGGGTTTCACCATGTTAGCCAGGATGGTCTCGAACTCTTGACCTCAGGTGATCCTCCCACCTCGGCCTCCCAAAGTGCTGGGATTACAGGCGTGAGCCACCGTGCCTAGCCTATTGTTCTAATTTTCAAAGCACTCTTATGTGTTTCATTCCTTTTGATATTTAAAACAATCCTGTTATCCAGGGAGGGGGAGTACTAGACTTTTTTAAAAAATGTTTAAACTGTAGAGATTTTTATAAGCTACAAAAATCACGACAGATAAGTGACGGGTCTTAGAATTAAACCCAGATCCTCTGACCCCTAGTCTGAGTGGTATATTTGTAAAAAATACTAACGACTAGAGAACTGTGTAAATTCAGATATCCAGCAAGTAGACATACCTTGCCTCTTATCTCTGGTGAATAATTATAAGTTAAATTAGGTCTCAAGGGACACAAATACACACTCATCATTTCTTTTCCTGAGCATCAGTGTTTATATCAGTGGTGCTTGGTATCTCAAATCAAGGCCTCCCGGCAGCCCATAGCCATTTTACTCTGAATTTTCTTCAAATATGCTCAGCTTTGAGGTTTCCCAGAATTGGTCCCAGTTCCCTGACTGTCTTGGATCCTGCGGAATCCTATACTTAACTTGGTTTCAGCAGCATTCCTGGTACCACGTGGACAGAGCTGATTTTATTCTGGCACTTTACTCGGTTGTGTTCAGCAACATGTCAGGCATGAAATATGCAGGTGCAAGCCTTGAGAAACAAATGTAGCTTCCTAGGCAGCCCTGACTTTCTTTTCACCCTACTTACTTAGAAAGTTATGAGGAATTGGGGGTTGAGAACAAATATACAGAAGAAGGAGAATACTTTTGGTTCAATTACCCATGGATTAAGGGTTATGTCACAAGACTCATTTTTTGTAGCATTGTATTTTCATTTTCCTCAGTTCAGGCTCAATGAACACCTAAACCTCAATTTTTACCACTTTTGTCCATCCACTTAAAACTTTGACAGATTTTGAAGCAGGTACCTGTGCTCTGGGATACCAGTCATCTTCGTGGTTTACCAGAGCACTTTCAAACATCCACAGAAAAAGGAAAAAAAAAAAGTTTGTGCTAATGACTTGGTGATTTTTTTTTTTTTTCCTATGATCTCCCAGTAAAGTGTGAACTACTCTCATAGCTGTCAATAGAACCACTGAGTAACCAGTGCCTACATTATTTGAGGCGGTTTTAAGGTCAAAGGAATAATTATGAATGCACACTTTTGCTTGCTAGAGGAAAAATACATTAGGAAAAAGAAGGCAGCAGCTCAGATGTCTATGGACAGCTTCAGGAGCGCTAAAAAGTGATATATAATCCCTCTAAATCCTCCTAAATTCTAAGCCAAAGAAATGTCAGTAAAATTTTAGCCAAAGCATGTTTCAGCTAGTATACTACTTTAGGTAACCACACAGTAGAGTAGCACTGTTAGAAATTATGTGTACAGGGAGTGGGATTTTTGACCTCTTGAGGAGCAAGTAATTAGTTAATTGGTTGGTACTGTTTTATATGATTGGCAGCATAATTTTACCATTTTATCTCACGGAGGAAGTTTATATTTGTTGTATCTTTGCTACTGTGATATAATATTGATTATATTTTTTATTTATTTGATACCAAATATTTATTTGATTGGGAAATGTAACCACAGTAACATTTTCTGCCTAAGGAGAAATATTGTTGTCACCTTAGAAACAATTTTCAAGAATTAAATTTGGTAAAAAGTGGGGACTTCTGATTCTTGTGGTTACTACTGAGTAGATTTTCCTTAGGATAAGTGCACTATAAATTTGCTGTAATAACTAACTGATCAAATTTATAAACAGCTGTTTTCTGTGTCAATAAATGTTTCCATATAGCTCTGTGCACATCTCCTGCCATAACCGGACATAACTCTTGTTATACAATGATTAAATAGAACATTTTGGGGTAATATTCTTTTTGTCTCACAGAACTACCTTAGATCAAATTAATATTGCATATGATACAAGTTTATGAAATAGACTGCACACATGTTCTTTTACAAATGGATTTGACTCCTTGTGGCATTAGTGAAATTTACATTGATTAACCAGTAAGCTGTAATGTTGTTTTCGATTTGGGCTCAACAAATCAATTTTACTTAATGCTCTAAGTTTTCTTTACTTTGGGGTATTTAGGGTAAGTAGACATTATATTGCCTGTGGGAAAACACTACACTTGTAATTAAGCTAAGGACGTAATTTCGTGAAAAGAAGAAGATAACAGGGCAAAGTTTTCAAGATAATGAGATTCCCAGAAATGCACGAACTATCCCTACTTGAATGAAATAAATTACATTATCATCCATCATATGACTAATCTAAGAGTAGCCATCTCTCTGTTAAAATAGACCTATCGAATAAAATGATAAAATACTGTCACTTAGGAAAAGGATAACAAATTAAGAAATACTATTAACAAAAGAACGCTGTGTAGAGTTGGCATTCCACAAATGTTCCTTGATTTGAATTGAACAAAAAAGACCTCCAAAAAAGAAATTCTCCCTTTCCCACTTACAGCATATTCTATTTGTACTTTTCTGTAAATAACAGTACAGAGTAAAAACTACATATAACGGGCACATATCCATACTTTAAAAAATACATCTATAACAACTTTTATGCAGTACATGAAAATAAGGTATTGATTTGTGGCAACTATAGTAAAATGACTGTCTAGAAATTGGGAGAATATTTAACATGAAGTTGAAACTTTCCTTTTGAAAAAACTTCCTTGCTGGTTTAGAGCTGAAGCTTATATCATTACTGAAATCACTTATTCAAGGTAATTATGAAATGCAAGGTACAATGTATAAAAGTTGAAAATCAAGACAAGGTTCTGAGAACATATACAATCATCTAATCCTAGAAAATAATTAACAAGGAAAAACTACCTGAACATTAGTTCTATTGGAGAAAAGTTACCAGGTTAAGATATAAGTTCTGTAAGATTGTTACGTATTTTATCACATCTCAGACTTTCTTTCTGATTCTAAAATTAGAAGACCAACAAATGGTATATTAAAAAAATTTCATTAAGCCCATCTCAGAAACTGAACAAAAAGACTTGGGTTGGAAATGATACTGAGAAGTAATGGGAAGCAAACATAGGTTCTATTCTTCCCCAAAGCTCAAATTACAAATTGAGTAAGAGATTAAGAAGGCATCAGCATATTTTCCTCGCTGTTTTTTCCCCTTCCCAAAAGTTTTATATTCTAACTTTTTGAGAAGAAAAATAGAAAAACATTTAAAAAATAATTCGTCATGAACAAGTGGAGTTTATCCCAAGGATGGTTTCACAGTTGAAAATCAAATAATGTAACTTATCAGAGTAATAGACTAAAAAAGAAAAACCATATGATCACCTTAGTAGATGCTAAAAAAGCATCTGAGAAAATCCAACATCTATTTCTAATGAAAACTCTCAGCAACTGAGAAATTGAAGGGAATTTCCTTGATCTGATAGAGATCATCACCAAAAATCCTGCAGCTAACATCATACTTAATAAGACTTAATGCTTTCCTCCTAAAATCAGGAAGAAGACAACATCTGTTCTTACCACTTCTACTCAATATTGTTTTTAAAGTTCTAGCCAGTGCGATGGGCAAGAAAAGGAAAAGACAGATTGGATAGGGAGTGGTAAAACTGTCTTTGTTTGCAGATGTCATGATTACATAGAAAGACTGATGGAGTTAATAAAAATGCTACTAGAATAAGTTAGTGAGGTTGCAGAATACAAGTTGAGCATATAAACTCAGCTGTATTTCTATATACTAGCAGTGATCAATATGAATTTCAATGTCATTGCAATAACATAAATGTGTGAAGTATTTGGGAAATAAATTTGACAAAGAATATGCAAAACCTGTACACTGATAATTAAAAAACATTATCGAGAGAAATTAAAGATGCATGTATAAATGGAGCAGTATAACTTGTTTATGGGTTAGAAAATGCAATATTGCCAATCTGTCAGTTCTCCTTATATTAATTTATAGATTCAATGTAATTCTAATCAATATTCCAGTAGGCCTTTTTTGGTAGAAATTGATAGGAGTTCTAAAATTCATATGGAAATTCATATGGGAAGGCAGATATAGGTATACAGATATAAACAGATGTGTGTGTGTGTGTGTGTGTGTGAATGTAGATATAGATATATGAGAAGGTAGATATGGTCTGGGTCCAATCAAAAGAGGGAATCTGTACAGTAATTCAAACAGAAAATATAAAGAATTACTAACTATAACGGGATTGGAGCAACCAGGGGTAAAGAGAACTCTACAGGAATAGCAGCTATAAGGAGCAGCTACGCTTTTGAATGCTGAGACAGAGCACCCGAGAAAAAGCCCCAGTCCTCGCCCCTCTGCTACCGCCTCAATAAGGTTGAAATACAGAACTGGACAGCAAAGGAAGTGGCTGCAGCACTGGTGCAAGTTGCTTGAAATCCACTTTCTAGGGTGCCAGAGGAGCTGTTTATAGAACATGTCTCACCAGAGGCACTCACCTATGAAAATGCCCAGGGACGTATTGCAGGGAGCTTCTGGCCACCTGGTGATGTCGGCCCCTAGAAGAGCCTGTCTAGTGCACACACTGGAACCCAGAAGGGAAACCCTTTCTTCTGGTAATATCTCTCCGGCGCCCTCTACCGACAAAGCTCAACATGGTGACAGCTCCAAAGGGAAAATATTTAAAGGACCTAGGTCCATTTTCATTGAGCAGGCAAAAAATGCATTTGGAGCTGAGAAGTAATAAAACATTAACTGGCACAAATAGATAACAAAGAGGCATAAGGACATTTTAGGGGGAAAGGGTGATGGATATGATATGTTCATTATCTTGACTGTAGTGACAGGTATGTACGTATGTCAAAACATGAAATTGTACAATTAAAATATGTGCCATTTATTATATGTCAAGTCTACCTTAATAAAGCTGTTAAAAATGTAACTGGTCAAGCACAGTGGCTCACTCCTGTAATCTCAGCACTTTGGGAGACTGAGGCTGGTAGATGGCTTGAGCTCAGGAGTTGGAGACCAGCTTGGGCAACATGGCAAAACCCCATCTCTACAAAAAATACAAAAATTAGCCAGATGTGGTGGCAGGAGCTTGTAGTCCAAGCTACTCAGAAGGCTGAGGCAGGAGGACTGCTTCAGCCTGGGAGGTCAAGGCTGCAGTGACCTGTGTTTGTGCCACTGCACTCCAGCCTGGGCGACAAAGTGAAACCCTGTCTCAAGAAAAAAAAAATGTATCTGAAAGTCTTCCACTACTCTCCTAACAGAAGCAACCCTTGCACTGATTAAAGGTTTAAATGGAAGGTGTTTGTATCTATATGTGTGTGTATACATATATGCATTTATGTATTATTTTTTCATACCAAGAGCAAAATTGCTGACCATTGAGGACTCTTCCTCAGGGTGAAATCCCTTAGGGGTTCTACCTTCAGATCCACAGCTCAGGAGCCCAGCTTGGCTGGGGAAGCTCACCTCCAGGTGCTTGTTCAGTGGGACCAAGAATTTAAAAACCTCCTTTGCCAAAATCCAGTAGCTCTGGAGCCAAGGCTGGACTTCCCTGGGGCCAGTCTTAACAGATACTTGGTGTTCATGAGCTCCAGCTGTCTGGCTGCAGCACAGCACTCCTTCCCTTCCTCTCTGGCCATGTCTTGCTTCCTGGCTAATGGATATCCCTGGACCCTCATCGCTCTCCTTTCTAGGAGGACCTGGTCCATGGCTGCTGTTCATGAGAGGTGTAGATAATACACCATGTTACCACAGTGTGTGCTACCTTTGCAGTCTTAGAACATACTGACTGCCCTCCCTTTCTCACCCCTCAGTCTTCTTTATGTCAAATAGCAATTCTGCCTTAATTTAACATTTATTTATTGCCTACTATATGCAAGCATTGTGTTAGCTATGAAGGCTACAACAAGGGACAATGCAGACATAGTCTTTGCCTTCATGGTGCTTACCTTTTAGGAGAAACTGCGGAAAACATAAAAATCCCAACTTAGCTGGACTTATATCATGGTCAAATGGACATAATATAATGATTTCTCTCTCAACATGCCATGTCATTCTTCAAACCAGAATTACTGTAAGCTCCTCAAGGGCAGGGACCCAGAAACGATGGACTACAGTGATGCCATTTACATATGCACACATGTATATACAAAATATTCACCTCTTGGGATGACTTTTTGATAGATGAGGGCTTATTAGAGAATTGGTTTGATTTTCCCTTAGCCTACTTTAAATTAATCTGTCAAAAAGTAATTAAAATTGTTGTTGTTGATGAACTATGTAACTGTGGCCTAGAGTCTATACATTATTTTATTTCTCTGCCACTGTCACCACTGCCATTACAAAATGAATTTCATACTAGATGTTTACTAAAAGGTAGCTAGGGTGTGCTGGAGGTTGGGTGGTGAGACATGCATTAATTATCCATTAAATCAATCAGTGAAACATGCTTTCAAGCATGACTCTGTGCCCAGGACCAGGCTGGTTCTGTAGGGATGAAGAGAGCCATGTAAGAATTCAATTTTGTTCTTACAAACCTCAAATTGTTAAATGTGAAAACTAGCCAGTAGAGACCATTTGCTTTAGAATGGTGGTACTAAACCCAAGGCCAAAAGAAAGTCAGAAATGAATAGTGTTTGGGCCTTACAGTCAAAGGACTTTCTGTGGAAGAGGTAGGCTTCATAGGATATTTAGAAAATTGAAAAGTTGAAAGAAGGGTTTGGGGAGAGTGGATATAAGAGAGTAAATGAAGGGCATGATGTGGGATGAGACAGGTGAGGCTATTAAAAGTGTCATGGAATTAATCATGAATTTTTAAAAACTGCAACTTGTTTTTGCATATTCTATAATGTAGTGGCTTCTATTAGTTTGACAAAATATTTAAAATATGTATACTGTACTATTTTCTAACAAACAATCAAATTTCATTCTCTTCAAAAAGCATAGGGCAATTTCTTATTTTCTAAGAATATCATCGTGATAATTACATTTAATTAATACTTGACCTTGGAATACATTATGCACCATTTCATCTATCCTCTAGTTTTACTTGGATTTCATATCCAACTCATATTCACCCCCAAAGTATAGAGAACATGCAAACCTGACCTCTTATTTTTACTAAACTGTCATTTTTTACTACTTTGGAAAAAAGTATATGCATAGGCCTGGAAGAAAATGTTATTTTAATAATCTGATATGGAAACTATAAACTTCTCAGTCCATTTTGTACTGGTTTCAATGGAGCATAACTAATTCAATGCTTTCTGGGCATAGTACACTAGAGAGAAATCTTTCAATGAACAGTGCAATGAGATGGCACATATTTGTATTGCAAAATACATCTTGGAAGAGTTTTAAGTTCAAAATAGGAACATCCTTAGCAAATTAGATGCTATGTTCCCTAGGTGCCATAAAGACATCACAGATAACGCTACCACAGTTTAGTGGAAACATTTGCACATCATATTCTAAGCCATTTAGTAGTCCCCAAACAGAATGTCCTATCTTCCTCACACAGAGCATGGGTCTCCTGCCTAGGTCTTTTGGCCTCTGCCTCCCTGGGTGACAGAGCTCCCTCTCTATGCACTGTACTCCCTACTTCTCACACAGCTAGTGCTGGGGAATAACTTCCTCTCCATAGAAGTTTAGGGGCCAGGAACAGAATGTGAAGTTGGGTTTACTTTTCAGGAATCAATAAACTGTGCATATTCTATTAAAAAATAAGCACCCTAGAACCTTACCACAACCTTGGGGCCAATGCTAGGTATTTGACTTATTTTAGAGGAAAATGACTTGTTACTCATTTTCTTGGGTTTTTCAGTTTCAAAACTCATAAGCCTTGCCATCTCCAACAACTTCACACCTCTGAAATCTATTTTGAAACCTCCTGCCTCAACCATCACATCCTATTCATCCAGTTCACTGATTCCAGTACTCTACTTCAGAAATTTTCTGACCTCCTTGAGACCCATCACTCCTTTACATGACTAGTGTGTTCCCTTCTTGCCGTCCTTCTCATAACCTCACTTTCTCCTTGGCTTGGAGTCCATGGTTCCACTGTATAATTATCCCTTATAAACACTGTCACTGTTTTCCATTCTCTTCGTTTGGCAAAACCTCAACCATGGTGAGCTGGGCAGAATAATGGCTACCTAAAGATGCCACGAGCTAATCCCTGGATGTATGAATATGTCAGATTATGTGGCGAAGGGGAATTAAAGTTGCAGATGGAATGAAGTTTGCTAATAGCTGGCCTTGAGATGGAGAGATTGTCCTGCATTATCCAGGTGGGCCCAGTGTAATCTCATCGGAGGCAGAGGAGGGAGAAGCAGAGGTATGGCAGCCATTGCTGGCATTGAAGATGGAAGGGATCAACAAAGCCAAGAGATGAGCTCTAGAAGCTGGAAAAGGCAAATAAGTGGATTCTTCCTTAGTGCCTCCAGAAGGAATGCAGCCCTGCTGACTTCTTGAATTTAGCCCAGTGATACCCAGTTTGGACTTCTGACCTGTAGCAAGGTAATCAGTTTGTGTTCCCTAAGCCACTAAGTCTGAGTATGTTATAAGAACAATAGAAAACTAATGCCCATGGTTAAATTCAACTATCTACTTACTCTCTGCCAGCATCTACAGAGTTGATTATTGCAAAAAGCATACCACCATGCTAGTTGACCTCACTTCAAATATGGCTACATGTCAAAATTGGCCTTTTGACTTTTCCAGACTATCTTATCACACTTCTCCTTCTCCTTCAAGATAATTATTTTACAACTTCTCTTTCCTCAAATCTCTATCACTGCCTTTCCTCAATTAACTCTTAGCTTATGCTTCTTACTTTACCAAAAAAAAAATGATAAATAATTGGAAAATACCACATGTTCCTGCCATTTTCCTAATGTTTCCATTGCTGTGCAGGTGCTCTGTCTTCCACATGTTATAGTAGTAGATGAACTGTCCATGAGCCAATTGAAAGCCAATCTCTTCCATTGAGTCCTGGATCCCACCCCTCTTGACTTCTCAGGGGCCTCCCTAATGGCAGTAACACTTAGTAGCTCAGGCAAAATATGCTGAAGTCTTAATTCCACTTTCCCCCTCAAATGCCATATCCAAAGGCACTGGTAATTCCTGTTGTCTCTACACCATAGATGCCCTGAGTCCAATTACTTCTGTCATCTAGAGATGAGACTGCTACAGCTTGGTCCAGTTCTTCTTCATCTCTCACCTGGATGGATGCAATAACCTTTCTATCTTCACTCTCCACTGTTCTATGGCCTTAGTAATTTTTTCTAAAGTGTAGATTAAACTATTTCTTCACCCATAATCTTCAAAATTCTCTCCACTGCAACCAGTAAAAAATCCAAACTCTAGTATGCGCTACGAAAATATATGTAATTGGACACCTGTTTACTCCAGCTTCATTACAACTTTTCCCTTCATTTACTCCAGTCACACTGGCCCCCTTTCCCTCTCTCTCACATTAAACAGGCTTGTTTCCACCCAGGACAGTTGTATTTGTTATTCCTTCTGCTTGGAATGATCTTCCTCTCCTTCAATGGATGGCTGCCTTCTTTTCATTGATGTCTCAATTCAAGTGTCACCTCTTCTAAGAAGACTTCATTAATGCTAGCCAAGTAAGCCTAAAGTTGTTCTATTAAATTGCTCATAGCATATATCAGTATCCAAACTCACTGATCCATTAACTAAAACACTATCCATTTATTGTCTGCCTGCCCCCACCAGAATGCCTGGCATATAGTGTTTCAATAATTTTTTTAATGACTAACTCTTATGCTAGTCTATAAATTAACACTCCAGAGTTAACTTGGTTGAAGAAAGATTTGGGCAAGATAACTGTCAAAGTCTTTTTTTTATGTGATCATTTACTTGTCCTTGGAAGTAGTATGAAAATAGGATGCCTGTTGTATCATTACATTGTTATCGTTAGAAATCAGGCTGGCCAGCTGCATTACCTACTCATCTTTCTTTGTTTCTACTTTGATTCTGTGACAGGATTAGTGACATCAATGATTACCTCAAATGAATAGTTTATACCTAACTGAGAGTGCTTATATTTTAATTTTTGTTCTGCCATTACAATGACAAGCTGTGGGCTTTCTCTGCATTTGTTACACATGCATTGCTTTGGTTTCTGAGACTAAAATGGAATAACCTGGGTGGTGGAAACAATTTATAGTTATTTAAATCACTATAGTGCCAAACATGTAGCAGGTTCTCTATGACTAGTTGGATTCACTGATAGATTTTCTATGGAGTCATGAATGCTTCTTGCCTCACTGAGGCCTTCTTTCCTTCATGCCTAGAAATGCACTCACCTTCTACTTTATCCATTGTGCTGTTACTTTTAAGTGTTAGCAGTAAGTGGAGGAATAATCCCTCCCATTTCTGATTTACAGAATAGGACGTTACTAAAGTTTTCTTGACAGTAATGACATAAGAACTCTCAGGACTTTTCAACTGAGTCTTAGCTACTGAAGATCCAATAAGATCATATAATTATGGGATCTCTTACAGCATGATTTGCAAAAACAGGAATGCTGGGAGGCCTCAGTCATTGGCAATATAAAGTCACACATTTTTCCTACTTACAAAACTGCCTTTAAAATCTGATTATGTGCAGATATTAGGTCTATCTTGTTATTATTACACATGTTTTTATGATTGGCACAATATTCATGTTTTGATTTTTCCTTTCTTGACTAAATTAATCATAGTATAATATATAAATGAAGCAATAGATATTACTGAGAGGACAAAAGTGTTTAAAGAAAATGCTGCAGTTGAAACTGCAAGTTACTTTTTTAAAAAATTGTATTGATCAGTTGCTTTGTTGTAATTTAGACTCAGTCATAGGAAAATATACTCTTTTTGTGTTAAAAGGTTATTTGAACAAAAAGGTTATGTGAATTCATTAATTCACTCAGCAAATCACCTTTGATATTATCTTCATAAGCTTTATAAGTGCAAGGACAGTGTTCGTATGGTTCAGTATTTTTTCTGCAGTGAGCCAGAGTCCTGGTCCCAAAATCAAGTGCATAAATGCTATGTACAATGTGGAATCTCAGTAATTCCCAGTTGGCAAATTATGAGGATAATAATAAAATCTATATGAGGATATATTTTATTTTTTATGCCATCCCAAATATTTCTGTCTCACATGAAAAAGGCATGAAAGTAACACATGAATTTTAGAGTGGTTGATGGTGGTTGAAGGGTATATTCATTTTCTTGGAGATAATTTTTTTTAAATTCTGATTTTCTAAGAAAACTGTAAAAGTCTCTCATAGACACATTTACAAACAAGAAACAATGGCATTTAGTTGGATTTTGGGGAATAAGTTTTTACAGCAAGTATGTATAGCATGAAGTTAGCAGTCTCAGAACCTTTTGGCTAAATTACATGAGTCTCTTTCTCTTAAAAAGCTAACCAAGTCTCTATTAGCTTGGTCTAGTCCTGCTATAAAGAAAAGAATAATGTCATATATCTGTACTATCATTATAACAATGACACAGTGTTACCCTATTATGGAAGGGGAAAGAAGCATAGATGCCAGATTGAATCCCACTGGCCCGAAAATCTTGCTCTTTCCCTTATACACAAACCCTCCACAAATGCAAAAAGTGTGGTTAACTTGCTGTGATCCTTCCTCACATTATTTCAGATGTCCAGAAAGACACTAAATAAAATCAGAAGTTGAACTATTTGAAGGAAGTTCTCTTTCCTTTTATTTTTTGTTTGAAATCCTGTTTAGCATCGAAGCAGGCTTCTATGATTGACAGTGGTAAATGACAGATAGGGTTCAACAGAGTTCTGTGGTGAAAGGTAAGTATTTTAGTGTCTCTGTGACCTGATCCAAAGGCTATTCCTAGCAGTTTGTCATTTAGTACAGAGAAGGTTAGTGAGGTCATGTTGATATATGATCTTTTATGCCCTGAACTTATCACTGCAGTTGAACTGGCCCTATAATTCTCATTAACAATGAGCAGTTATTTTTTGATACTAAAGCATAAAATAAAACAATTTTTTTCTCTATTCTCCAAACTACAATATAAAGAAAAGGCACTGCTTGAAGTTTAAAGTATTCCACCAGAGAAATTTAGGGTATCTTTATTTTTACCCATAGGAGTAAAAAGACTTTAACGTTCTCAGAGAAAACCAAATGAGATCACATGAATGAGATTGCTGGTAAGAACTGTCTAAATGTTAACATCACCATGATAAATATCTGTTTTTAGTGGAGAATGAGACTACCTTTAAAGATATTCTAACATCTCAGCATATATTCCAAAAGGAATAAAATTCTCTAAAGGAATAAAATGCCAAAGAGATGGGAAGGCAATGTGGGATGGGAGAAAGAAATGCCAGCCTAAGAATTAGGAGACCCCAGTTCTAGTTTGCTCAGATTATGGGCTAAATGATGTACAGCATAGATCATAACCTCTCCTTACCTGGTCTTTTCTTGCTTGGATTTTACTAACAACCTGGAGTGTTTTTGAGTCAGCTGACAAACTTACTAGGTCTCCAAATCCATTTACCCCACAGACCTTTCTATTTTTATAAGTTTCAGCAGCATCTCCAAGAGCATTAAGAATAAACTTAAATTTCTTAGCAGGCCATAAAGGTCTTTCAAGGTTTAACCCTTGCTTACCTCTTACTTTGCCCTTTGCCTTCCACTTCCCACCTCCTTCCCCATCCTCTTGCCATCCAGAACTGATGGAGCTTCTGCCCTAACAGCTAGATCTCCATTTTCCCCCACCACTGACCTAACTCTTACTTAATGAGTTTAAGTAATGGCTTACTTCACCTTAACTGCTGCCCTTCCTTTTGGGTTTGGTGCCATCCTTTGTTACATTTCAGCACTTACTGTATTATAATAATCTGTTTACTTATTTGTTCTTCCCTTCCCTTCATCCATTAGACTAACGCTTCTTGGCAAAGGGTAGTAAATGAATAATGAATGCATGAAAATCAACTCTCCTTATTCCTATTATTATAGGGGAAGGAGAGATGGAGTTGAGTCATTGGCTAATATCATCATCAAGAAATCAAGTCATCATTTTTACCAGGAATTCAAAATACCTCCCCCTCCCATGCCGGCTGAATGCTCTGGTGGAAAATAACTAATTAATTAACTGAATTAATTTTAATTCATTAGAATACTAAAATTAATCTTGAAGAAATAGTTCATTTCTTTTACTTTCTAGGCAAAAGATCTTGAATTTGACTTCAAATAATAAGTTCCTCTGGGCTAATTTTTCATTCAACCCTGTCTTGGTTCCATCTGATCATGGTTTATAGCTGGGCATCACTTATCTCTGCTAGAAAACACAGAGGTAGACTAGAATAATGGAACGAAATATTACTCCATGCAAAATCAGAAAATATGGGGTTGAATTTGTCATTTCTTAGTGTGGTGACATTGGGCAACATACTGAATCTTTTGAACCTCCGTCTTCTGTAAATTAGGGTAATAATCAGCTTACACAGTTATGGCAAGTCTCAGGTAAGATGATACATGATGTGAAAGCACTTCAAAACAGTTAAATGCTAAACAAGTATGCTATTACTCTAACCCTAAACCCAAACTGTCAGTATTGTTTATAAATTGGCCATCCAATCTAACTTCTTCCTAGAGATACTATACCAGGCAAAAAAGACCAATTTGAATTTTATCTCCTCTGCCAAGTAAAAAGAAACCAGAAAAATGCCTAAAGAAAGGAGGAAGATCAGTGCATCAAGCAGGCCAGATATAATCCACAACGTAGATAACTGACTTAGGCTAATTGGGAATTCAGAAATAGACATCTCTGCCCTGTATAACTACCCCTTCCCTCAAATATTTCATTCCCTACCCAGACATCTACCTCTAGGAGTGGCACTGTGGGCAACGTGGGGAATTCAGAGTGCATCAAATGTCTCTACAGTGTCTCATATTCTGAAAATGCCTTTGCAATCAATTCTATATATTATGCTTCACAAGGACCTAGAGAAGTATGTTAATATTATCCTCGGATCAGAAAAAGAAGACACCTAGCAATTAAGTGATTTGCCTCACATCATAAAGGGAATTAATGCCAATACTAACATTCAAAGAGGCCTTCTTTGCATGGCAAGGAGAACTCCTTTATTTCTCCAGTTGTAAATTATCCATATTATGACCAGATTTACCAGTCCTCAAGGCAGATGACCTTGAGGTACCATTGAGGTTCTGAGGGCGCATGTATGGACACCTATACAATTATTGCCAGCTTAGCCATTTCCACATAAGTCACAGCTAGGTATAATTTTCAGCGGAAAAAAAATGGCATATAGAAAGGAGCCATTGATCTATAGTCAGGCAGGTGATACAAAAAAGAGACATGAGGGCAAATCTGTATTTTGTCTTTAAGAGTCTGATGTTCTTTCTTGGAGACCAGTGATTCTCAAACACTTTATGTATTTCTTAAGGATGGGAGTTAACTGCATTATAAACAATCTATATAAGAAAGCAATTATATGGGGTTATTACCATTATTTACCATTATCTTGACTACTGATTCTCATTTTTCTGCTCAAGAATATATAGTGAACAAATAAAGTAAATTTGAAAGTTTAAAACATGGAAGTAAATATGAGCTCCCACAGGTGGGATAGGCCTCATGACCAAAATGAATTGATAGAAAGGTATATGTCTCAGTCATTAATCTCTTCACAAGATGTTTACAGTTCTTCTTTCCAACAGGTGGTAGGAGAGTTTCTCTCCATCCCCTTTAGAAGACAGGAGTAGAATAGGACTATTCTGACCAATAAAACATGAGCAGAAATGGCACATGTTACCTCTAGGTGAGAGCTTTAACAGTTAGTGTGAAATGTGGGTCTCTTTCTCTCTGCCACCATGTCTGGTGTCTGGGAATGCTCCAGATAGTGGCTGTTCTGTTTGTCTGGTCCTGGACTAAGACCAAGAGGAACTCAGGACTACCCAAGCCATGATGGATATGTAGCATGAGAAAGAGAAAAACATGTATTATAAACCACTTAGATTGGAGGGTTGTTTGTAATCAAAGCATAACATGTACTGTCCCTATGAGACAATTCACCTGATTCAAAAAGAACAAAGGCACTAAAGGAGTAAGAATAGCAAAGCAAAAGAAGAGGCACACAGTGAATGGATGCCCACAAACCTAAAGGGAAAAGTAGAATGCAAAGTGCCTGAGGGAAGATAAACAAGGCAGTAGAGAAGTTATTTCACTGGGGTGAGTCAGCCAAAGTATTTCCTGACACAGATGGCAACACTGGCATGGTGGTTGGACCACCATTGGGAGACTTCATCCATTTGATAGATGACAGAACTTTTGTTCTGATAAAATGGCAGAATCTGATAAATTCTTGACTTCCAGAAAATAATGTGACCTTTCTTTTAAAACCAACAATGTGGTCTTTCAGAAGTTAGGAAGGCAGTGAGGGGAACTGCAAATTGAAATTAAACTGCCTCAATAAGGAAGAACTGCGTAATGTTAAGGACGACATGAAAAACCTATGAGATTAAGTAGTAACCAACATAGGGAGAGCACTGCACACAGAATTGCACTCTAGCTTTTAGAGAAGTGAATACGAAAGATTTAGAGAAGAGATATTTGTGATATCCTAATTATAAATTTTAAAAGGGTTTGGAACTCTGGCAGGATGGGAAGATTTAGTATATTCGATTACAATAAAGTCACAAATAATCCTGATTAGGAGCCCTCAATCTTTGCAGGATACTATATGCTTCACCAATTCATTCAACAAATGTTTATCGAGTAACTACTGGGAGTTAGAAATTATGTCAAAATGTTGGGGCTCAAAGAGGACATCGGTCCTGCCCTCAGGAAATTTACAGTAAAGCAAGAGAGATAAACAATAAAGAAGTAATCCCAGCACTTTGGGAGGCCGAGGTGGGTGGATCACAAGGTCAGGAATTCGAGACCAGCCTGGCCAACATGGTGAAACCCCTTCTCTACTAAAAATACGAAAATTAGCCAGGTGTGGTGACATGTGCCTGTAATCCCAGCTACTCAGGAGGCTGAGGCCGGAGAATCACTTGAACCTGGGAGGCAGAGGTTGTAGTGAGCCGAGATCGTGCCATTGCACTCTAGCCTGGGTGATAGAGTGAGACGCTGTCTCAAACAAAACAACAGAAAACAAAAGGAACAAAAAAACCCAAATAAATAATGAACAGACAAGCCCCCAGTAGGATTTATTAAATATTTAGTATTCATTAGTGATTATGACCATACCTTTACCTGATTTTTTCCCCTAACTATAAGCCTGTAGATAGGAGTAAACAGGAGAAACTGAGGTACAGAGAAATGAAGTAATTTAGCCCTACATTTATAGAGTAATTGTCCAAACTATGACAGAAAGTCAATCTTCTATGATTTCAATGTCTGTATTCTTTCAACCATACTTTGATGCCTTTCATATCTAACTTTGAGATTACATATACTGTTTTTACATTTTAAAAATGCTTGTTTGTTTGTGTGTGTGTGTGTAAAATGAACAATAGATTTATCTCACACACAAAAAATACTTCTTTATGTGATTATTTTGGTCATTTTTTTCAGTTCAATTGGAAAATAGTTATAGAAAATCAGAGGATATTAGTGATTTATAGGCTATGATTTGAGAACCTTTCTAGTAAGTCACATGTAAGATATAAAGTTGCTTTTCAGCAAAGAGTCTAAAAATATTTAACAGAGAAAAAATGATACTCTTAGAGAAAAATAACAAAATCCTCTCTAAAAATACAAGCAGCGATCAAATTGGCTTTACAAATGTATAGGTGAGGGTAGAAATTTTCTTATTTTTAAGAGGATTTTGTTCTTTTTCTTTAGGGCTTGAATTCCATGAATTAAAAAGGGAGGTCTTACATATTTATTTTTTCAGAAGTCCCAGTAATGTACACCTATAATTGGAGGAATTTTGGCATCTGAGAATATAACTCAGCATTTATTATAAGCCAAACAGCTAAATTGATTTTAGCATTCTGGAAGAATAATTGCACCTTTGGGGCTGAATTGCTTCCCTATGAGCATTGAGCCAAATATTAATGTACATTTGAAAGGAAACAAAAAACGTTCAAACTCTAATGTACCTCAGGCTTATAAATAGGAATCCAGTCACTTTAAATTAAGTTGGATTTCTTGAAGCAAAACTACTTTTATTATTTTTGTATCACTGTTCTGACCCACAGTTTATACACCACATAACAGTGTTCTAAGCTTTTCAAATACAACAGAAATCACTACTGGGAGGTTTCTGTGATATTGCTCGCTCCACCTAACACAAGCAACCACCACAGTGTCAACTCAACTCCTAGGACATCCAAAAGACAGATGATATTTATTCCACTCAGAGTTCTTTCTGTAACTCAGTGCATCAAGGACAAATTTACTGCCTGTTAATTCTTTTACCTTTTTTTTGCATTAAAGAAAAATTTAAATTTCTTAATAAGCAAAAAAAGGAAAAATGTATAATCTAATTACCTAACAAAAAAATTGGTAATATCTTGGTTTGTGACTTTCCAAACCCCTTTCTTTGTAGATAAATAATTTTCTTTTTATAAAAAATACAATACTAATATTTATTACCTTATTTTTTCACTTAATCACATGTTAAAAGAATATTTGCAAATAATTGAACACAGTTGTATAGTATGAGTGCATGGCTATCCCATATTTTTAAAAAACCGACCACCATATTTGAATATTTAAGTTGTCTCCAATATTTGGTTATTATCACATCATCCCTTAGCATATCTGCCATAAAACAAATTGAATATTTATTTTTATTTATTTATCTGTATATTTGTTTATTTTTAGCAAACGTTAAAAATAACATTTTGGAGGTGGGAATACAATTTTGGGTGATAAGGAGTTAATGAATATTAGATCTTAGTTCTGACAGCGTGTCCTACCTGCTTCCTGCTGGAAGTCCTGTCCCAGGCCCCACCTAGGTGCTAGATGCCAGGGGCTGCTACCTTCTATGCCCTTGCTTCACTCCTTATCGAGACTGGGGCTTTTCCCTGACCCAGTCCAGACATCACCCCCTGTCCCTGGGGATGAACCTGTCTTGCATAATACTTGAAGGGAAGGTCCAGCTGGGACTGTCTGTCACTCTGCTTAGCCAGCCTTGCTAAGCTGACAGTTTCCAGAATGTGTGATGAGCCCTTAGAGTCATGCTTTGTTACCTGGAGCCCTCAGAAGCCACTCTGCAGGATATCCATATCATCCTTCGAGGCTGACCTTTGGGGGCTGTGTGTAAACATTTCATCATTCACATAAGCATTCATTAATTCACCTATCACACAATTTAGTGAGATCCTGCTTTTCAGTAGATTTTATCTGGGTCTGGAGATACAAGTGTGAATAACATAAACTCTGCCCTCATGGGGTGGGGCTAAGTTTCAGAACTCCTAGGGAATTCTGAGCCAAGAGAGAAGGCATTTATGGCATCCAGTTAGAAAATCTCTGGAATTCTAAATTTTCAACAGGGTGGTAGATTACATTTAGTTTGGAACAATTGTGGCATTAGGTATTTTTATTTCAATGATTTTCCCTCCTATGTTCACAGTAATCCTTGTTAACTCGAGGTTGGAAGAGAATAATTCACCTAAGATGTGAAACCTACCCTTCTGTTAACATATGTTACAAATACACTGCAATATGAAGAACGAACTATGCCTCCACCATGTCCACTTTCCCTACCTTGAAGGAGTGTGTGTGTTATAGGTAAAGTGTGAGGACAGAAGCAAGGAACACAGGGATGACTTGTAGGTCGTAACATTAATGTTTTAAACAAGATTGTAACATTTGATACTCTGAACTTCCAATCTGCAGTGATATTTATTGTTGGATACTGAATCATTAAGCCAGTGAAAACTTTTCTCTTATTTCAATGTCAAGTGTATATACAGATAGTTCTTTTTGTTTTTGTTTTTTTGAGACGGAGTTTCACTCTTGTTGCCCAGGCTGGAGTGCAATGGTGCGATCTCAGCTCACCGCAAACTCCGCCTCCTGGGTTCAAGCGATTCTCCTGCCTCAGCCTTTCTGAGTAGCTGGGATTACAGGCATGTGCCACCACACCGGGCTAATTTTGTATTTTTAGTAGAGACGGGATTTCTCTCTGTTGGTCAGGCTGGTCTCAAACTCCTGACCTCAGGTGATCTGCCCACCTTGACCTCCCAATATGCTGGGATTACAGGCGTAAGCCATCGCGCCCAGCCATACAGATTGTTTTTACACCGCCCAGGCTCAACCTCTAAGTTGGAAGAGACCTCAAATATCTTCTAGCCCAAGACATTCATTGTAGAAATGAGAAAACTAAGCCAACATGAAATGGCTTGAGGTTTTCCCACTTCAGAATTTGAATGTCCAAAAGCAATTAAGAGATGTCTGACTAAAAACTGAACAGAACAAGGTATACACCCAAGAGGATAATTCTTTAAAAAGTATCAAGAAAATGAAAATAAAAATGAATAATTGTCCAATTAAATAAAATCCCAACTTTTAAGCCAGACATTCAAGGTCCATTTTTGTCTTTCCTAACATAAGGTCTCCTCTCCAGCCAAGTCACTTTTTGAATGCAAGCATATAGATTCACAATTCCATTCAGCATGCTAATCCATGACTTGACCTGCTTCCCGCCCAGTTCAGAAATTCAGCCTGCCTTCCAGACAAGTGGGTCCTGTAGCTATGAATCTTTGGCTAACATGTACTCTGTATGGAACACATACTCATTTGCACGTATAAATGTTACTTTGGAAATTTAATAATTCTTTGCATATGTTGGGGTATTTGGTAACTCCAAGATAATTTTTTTTTTCTTCCAAGGTTTTACAACCCTGTGAACTTCTCGGGATGCACTAGGGAGGAGAATTCACTGTTGCTCTATGTATTTCTTTTTTCAAGAATTATATAAGGATACCAGCTCTTTCACTGATCTTTACCATGATCATTATCACATCCACTCTCTAAGGCTGAGGTCAAAGCTGGCAGTGCCCTTAACATCTCCCTTCCACCAAGAGGTATCTTGCCATAAAGATTTTCCTTCCGTGGTTTCAAGTTGCCTCTGGAATGCTTCTGAACTCCCTAGCTTTGATTTTTCCCATTGCAGTCCCTGCCTTTCTGTCCAGCTCTTGCTGTGACTGACAACCACCATGGACCTGATACCTTAGACCCCTGTTCTCCCTGATGTTGCACTAAACAACTGGGCTGACAACCCCATACAATGCCAGCTCCTGAGTCCCAACCCAGGTCAGACCTGCCCTGGACCTCAGAGGGAATATGAAACCCTGGAATGCAGGGTGCGCCAAGGATGCATATTGGCCAGACTGAAACTCCCAAGGCAGCTTATCAATTTCTTTCATTTCTGTCAGTCTATAGCTTCTTATTCTACAAGGGCTTCAACTAACCATACCCATTCCTTGGCGCCGAAACACATATGTGACTAAAATAATACGTGAGGTTTTTGTGTTTTGCTTTTATTTTTGCCTATATCAAACAGACATTTAGGTGAATACATTTTGGCGATATCCTAGCTTATATTAATACTTTTCCATTACTATGGTTCAGTTTTTTGGTAAGCAGCTCTGTCCAGGATTAGCTCTTTTTTTTTTTTTTTTTAATCAAATGGGACCAGTTAATGAAAATAAACCTTGATAATCAGAGGAAAAAAAATACACAATGGATTTAACATTGTTATCCTGCTTTCTGGGTCCATGAGACAATGTAACTGAAATCTCTCTTTTAGATCGTATTATTAACAATCAGCTATCGATTTTCAGGTTTACATTGTTTTGGGTCATTTGTTGTATTTCTCTCCAGAAAACTGCTTGATGGTAATAAAGAAAATATTCTATAAAATAAGCAGTAAGATGCAATGTTTCAAAGCTTGATCCATGGGCTGAGTCTAGTTGTGTGGCATAAGCAATTTGCCTGGGTGGCTACTTTTGCTGGAAACCTCTTAAGAAAAGCAGCCAGGATATAAGTTTATATATCTTGGGTTGTCATTAAACTCAGTCTGGGGAAAGCAAATAAAATATCATTGATTTTTTTCTCTGGAAGATGTGATTTTCCACTGAAATATGTAAAATAAAATATGTTCAATAAATTACATAATTTTATTTTTTTAAATACAAAACACTTCTGAAGTAGAAATATTTTTAGAATTACAATTTGATCTTTCTAGCATCACATATCAAGAGCAATCTAACAAATGCCTTTCAATTAGGAAAAGCATATACAGCTTAAAAACTTTTATGTTTTTCAGTAGCAATTTCCTTACCGAGGCTTAAAATGCAAAAGGTGCATACTAAAGGTCACTTAAAAATGTTTGAATATTCTGAGAAAATTATTTGTAAAATGTAGGGCAACATATCAAAAATAGTTGTAAATATATAAAACTATTTTGGTTCAGCAAAAGAGTCATTGAATTCTAGTAAACTAGTTTTCTAAATTTTTATCTTTTTTATGAAGGTTGCTAAATATTCAGCAGGATCAAAAGGCACTCTATTTCCAGCATCATCTACATCAAAGGCAATTCTTAAGAAATTGGTAGTTAGGTAGAGTTTTATTCCTATAATGGAGCCTTATGTCACATATTCCTGTTTAAGGTACTAAGACAACAAACAGCATAACTGGGACCCTGAGTTGAACTCCACCTGATTAATCGATACCCACTGTGCAGGGAGAATACTTAGTTGATGCAAAGCTGAAATCATCGCACAGCGTCTCAAATATATCAACTTGATGATTACCTGACTAGCCTTTCCTGCTGACTTCTTGTCAACACATGATAGCCCATTTGGCATTGTTTGACTCTGCTCTAAAGTGCAGAAATAGGCAAATTATCCAGGCTCTCTTTTGAAGTGAAATACATGCAGCCTGGAAGCTGATAGGCAGTATTACAGGGAACTAGGAAACAAAACCCTCAGAGACCGCTCAGAAAAATACCTATAGGAGGCCATTGAGACAACAAAGCTCTTGAGGTAAAATTCTATCTAAGAAGCTTTAATCAAAGAGCAGTGTGAATCTTATATTCTTGTTCTTTCTTCACCACGATTAATATCATCAGTTCCTTAGGGCGCTCAGTAAGAAACAACATTTCAAAAATACTCCCTGGATAGACCAAGAAAAAAGTGCCAAATACACAGTCTACACAAGCAAAGAATTCATTGTAGAGGGAAATGTTTTTAAAAAGAGTAAAAATAAAAAAACAGAGAGGCCTTTATAACTTTTTTTTATAGCTAGTCATTCATAAATATTAATTCAAGCCAGCTCCAGACACACTTATACACCAAGTTCAACTTGACTCATTTTCCCAGCCACTTGCCTGAAGGTGTCCCAACCTTTCATCTCCCCTGTTCAGCATCTTATTGGAAGAAAGTCTGGTAAGAGGTGGTATGAAAAGCACTATCTATACACATATGCAGATTTGAGATTAAGAAACAAGATCCTCCAGCTATGTGCTGTGTAATTTTGAAGAAATTACTTAAGTATTCTTGGGACTGTTTATTCATTTGTTACATGGGGATAATAATGCTGACCTCAAAAGATTATTTTGAGAATGAAGTGAGGTATCTAATGTATGTAGGAACAGGTTCAATAAGTGGCTGTTATTTCTACTGCTATAAACTGATTTCCCCTGGGTGAATTTGCTGTCACTGCAACTCATCTGTAGAGTATTTCCACTTTAAAGGGGTTTCTAGAGGATTGGAGAACTCTCAGGACCAAAAGATGTCAATTTACTTCAGGCATTTCAGGCACCCTGCTGGGCTGGTGGGTGAGTTAATTTCTGTCATGGGAGCCGTCCTTGTACCTTTCAAACAGATGCACAGGAAGCCACGAGCAGTGAATCTGGATCAGAATAATTAGGTTCAAATGATGGTTTTACCACTTGCCAACTGTGTGACCCTTAAGCACATTACTACTTAATCCTTCATGGTCTAGGCTTTCTCATAGGTAAGGTGGGGATAATGATATATAAGAGGTCATTATAAGACATATAAGATGTTGATAAGAGGGTTATATGACACAAAGCATAAAAATGACATCTTTTAGTCCTGCAAGTTCTCCAATCCTCTAGAAACCTCTTTAAAATAGAAATACCCTCATGCCTGTAACCCCAGCATTTTGGGAAGCTGAGGTGGGCTGATCATTTGAGGTCAGGAGTTTGAGACCAGCCTGGCCAACATGGTGAAACCCCATCTCTATTAAAAACAAAAACAAAAAACAAATTCCTCTGTTATTGGAAGAAAATTCTACTTAATTACCAATGTCTTAGGAATTGCCTTTGATGTAGATGTTGCTAGAAATAGGCATGAAAATGAGTACTTGAGTACTGTCAATGGTCAGTGCTATACAACTGTAAATTATTACCATGATCCATTCCTTGCCCTTGTCATGGAACATGCCTCAAGAGTGATACAAATTTCATACCACTGAGAAATAAATAGTAACCTAACTGGTCAAGAATAAACCAGAGAAGGAAAGAAAATACACACACATTTAACCCAAAACAATTTTGATTCCAAGTTTGGGCATTTCAGCATTCATATGGCTAGCAGAGTTTGAGAACTATCAAAATTACCTGGGCAAATAACCACGGATACAAGCCATAAAAGGGGTGAATCTTAAAGCACTATGCCTACTGAAAGAAGCCAGGCATACAAGTGTCCATCAAGAGATGAATTAATCAACAAAATGTAATCTATACATACAAATGAAAGATTCATTCAGCCTTAAAAAAGAAGGAAATTCTGACACATGCTACAACATGGATGAACCTTGAATACATTATGCTAAGTGAAATCAGTCAAAAAGGACAAATATATATATATATATATATACATACATATATATATATAGAGAGACATATATATATATAGACATATGTATAGAGAAACTTATATGTATGGAGAATTTATATATATATAAAATAAATATATATGTGTGCATATATATAGCCTGCTGTCCTCTCTCTAATACAACCATACAGCTGACTGAAAAAGGAAAAAGTAAAAGACAATCACTTGAGATTCTCTGTGAAAACGTGGATTTTCAGACTATACCCTGAACTCACTAAATCAGTATCTCTTGAACAAAGACCTGAGCCTCTGTAGTTTTAAAGAGCTCTTCTAGATAATTCTGATACGTACCTCTGGTTAACCACTGAAAAGTTTCTGTGATCACATCTGAATCTACTTAAATAATTGACGTTTTAAGAATTTTTAACTTTCAATTTTGTATGCTGCCTTTTTGTTCCACGTTCTGAGTATTTTATGTAAATACACTTACTTTGTGTAAATAATAACCTTTTTTTAAAGGTGGCAAAATTGCACTAAAAAAAAGGGAGGCAGAGGAATATAGTGCAGCCATGTAAATATTTAGAACTTTGGTCATTATTTATGTAACTAATGTTGATTGCCTGCCTACATGTCAGGTACTTTTCCAAGGCCTGGGGATATATGCAGAGATGAGCAAGCCAAAGTCCCTGCCTTCACGAATCTTACACACTAGTAGAAAGGATCTCAGATAAAAATTAATGATGTGTAAGCAGGTTTTCATTAAAAAATAAACACTACTCAATAGGCACACATTAATCTAAGAGATTTAAAAAAGTAAAACAAATCAGAACAAAATAAACCTGTAGATTTTACAACTTGTATTTTCATCTTGTAATTTAATTGAGAGTACTGAACCAGCTTAGGAGACAACTGCTGAGAGTAAAACGTACAGAAAATGAGAGTAAGCAACTAGCTCCAGTCCAGTGTCAATGTCAATGAATAAATCTGGCTCCTTATAGCTCTCAGTGTTGCTCTTTGAACCCTTAGTTGTTAAAAATATTAGGTAGACACACATATTTTGCAGTGAAGAAAAACTGTTGCTAAGGCTTGTCATTGTAGAAAAAGCTGCTGATAAATTCTCTTTGTCTTTCTATAATGCACAAGTCAAACTCCAGGAAAAGAAAAAGCCAAGTTTCTGGACTGTTTCTTGTCCATTTATCATACATTTATTAAACGGAGACTGTAATAGTGTCTACCTCATAGATGTTGTGAGTGAGAAGTGAGAATATAAATCCTTTAGCACAATGCTTGGTACATAATGAGCCCTTAGTAAATGTTAATTAACATCATTGGCATATTGGTCTCATCACTGGCCAGGCATCTTCCTTACCAGGAGCTGGAGATGCAAAGACAATTGAGACACACACCTGCAACAAGAATCTTTTTTTTTTTTTTGAGACAGAGTCTCGCTCTGTCACCCAGGCTGCAGTGCAGTGGCGCAATCTTGGCTCACTGCAAGCTCCGCCTCCTGGGTTCACGCCATTCTCCTGCCTTGGCCTCCAGAGTAGCTGGGACTACAGGCGCCCGCCACCACGCCCGGCTAATTTTTTGTATTTTTAGTAGAGACAGGGTTTCCTTGTGTTAGCCAGGATGGTCTCGATCTCCTGACCTTGTGATCCGCCCGCCTTGGCCTCCCAAAGTGCTGGGATTACAGGTGTGAGCCACCATGCCCAGCCAAGAATCTTAATATAACATCTAGCAGAGGGTGGGATGCCAAACAAATGAAACATTATGCTTGCTATTGTTAGGAGAGCTCAGTAACATCACCGAAAAGTTCTCTGGGGTGGAGAGAAGAGAGAAAGGAAGGTTAGGTGAGCTATTAAGGGGAAGGTTTTGCTAGTATTTTTTATGTAATTGCAATTGTGCAAAGATACTTTCAGAAAAAATGTTTTCTGCCACTTTTGTGAAAAGTAGTATGATAATGTTGACTTCAAAGATATTGTATAAAACTCAAACATATAGGGTAATTCTTACAGATATTAAAGGCTCATATTATTAGATTTGATGTTTAGATCTGTGATAAAGCTGGTTTTAAAGAGTGTGATATTTTGGGATAAAGAGGAGAATAGACAAGTTTCAGCTGTAAACAATATTAGAAATCACGTAGTCTACACCTTCATCTAGGTAAGAAAATTGAGGAGCACATGGGGTAAGTGAAAATACAAACAAAGGTTCCATCTCAATGAAAGGAAGTATATAGATAACAAGCCACATCTATTGGTTATGTGTTGTCCAGTATGGTAGCCACTAGCTATATTTGGCTATTTAAATTTAAAGTAATTACAATTAAATAAACATTTTAAAATTAATTCCATGGTTAAACTAACAACCTTGCAACTGTTCAATGTGACCAGCACCTCCCTTATCAAGCACCACATATATAGAACATTTTCATCATCCTAAAACATTCTATTGAGTTGCATTGTGTTAGTTTTACACAATGAGAGAGAAAAGTAACTTTCAGTCACTACTGAAAGCATTTCACAATGAATAAAAAGCTTGTTTAATGTTGTTACCGAATTTTTCAAATGTACTTCTAAAGTTACCTATGCAATTGCTAGTTTATAGAAAAATCTGGGGTGGGAGATGGGGAGATGGTGGCTCATGCGTGTAATCCCAGTGCTTTGGGACGCCAAGGCAGGAGGATTGCTTGAGGCCAGAAGTTTGAGATCAGCCTGGGAAATACAGAGACCCTGTTGTTAACAAATTTTTTTTTTTCTTTTTGAGACGGAGTCTTGTTCTGTTGCCCAGGCTGGAGTACAGTGGTGCAATCTCAGCTCACTGCAAGCTCCGCCTCCTGGGTTCACACCATTCTCCTGCCTCAGCCTCCTGAGTAGCTGAGACTACAGGTGCCTGCCACCACGCCCAGCTAATTTTTTGTATTCTTAGTAGAGATGGGGTTTCACTGTGTTAGCCAGGATAGTCTCGATCTCCTGACCATGTGATCCGCCCGCCTTGGCCTCCTAAACTGCTGGGATTACAGGTGTGAGCCACTGTGCCCAGCCATATTACAAAAAAAAATTTAAAAATTAGCTGAGCATGGTGGTGCACCCCTGTAGTCCTACTACTCAGGAGGTTGAGGCAGGGAGGTTTGCATAAATCCAGGAACTCAAGGCTGCAGTGAACTACGATCATGCCACTGCACTCCAGCCTAGGCAACAAAGCAAGATCCTGCCTCTAAAAAATAAATAAATAGAAAAAAAAAAAAAATCTAACTTTGCACTCAAATGTTTCACATTAAAAATCAGGCAAGCATCATCACTGAATGCCTAACTTCGCAGATGCATCAAAGTTGCATGAGTAATTTTTGGAAATGGAGGTGGAAACCATTTTAATGTTCCAATTGTCATACATTTCAGGAGCAATCTATGCAAATATCTACTACAGATTATCAAAAGAAAAAAAGGAGGTAAGTGAAATTTAAGTAGATCATATTTCAGGAGAGAATTCATAAAGTAGAATACAAAGGAGGAAATGTAGGTTTTATTGCTTTCTTAAAACGTTATAAAAGTAAACTTTTAAAAAGTGACTTTTCCTATAAATTTAGGAAGTAAAAAACTGCGAAGTATTTCCTCCTTTTGACAATAGTTTTTCACAGTATAAAAATACATAAAATATTAGATCTTAAAAGATGTCTTGTAAAAGAATATGCCATATAGAGAAAAAAGTGTCCTTAAACTTTTTAGGGAACATGGTGTTATATCATGATTAAAAAGTGGGAGAAGGGGGACAATTTGAAATTTAAAAAAATTTCTTAAAATACTTCTTTCAGGAAACTGAATTTTGAAACTATCTATTGTAGAGTTTGCTCTTGGGCCTAAGAAGTCAGAGACCTACTTGGTATCTTTATCTGATTACGTTTCTTTTTATGTAAAAATAAAAAATCCACAAATTTCACTTCTGTGAAATCATTATTTACTATTGTTTCTGTATTTCTCTTTCTGATTAGTAACATTCATTATCAGTGGTCACAATAAGCCTTGCTTTTAACCATGTGGGCATTTAATATTCCAATGTGCCCTTTCACTGGTGCCAAGGGAGTGATTGTGGTATATGCTTCCACTTGGAAATTCCTCTCTCATTATCATTTAATATGTTTTTCCTTCAATTTAATTTTTCGATATTTTACCTTATAAATCTTTTAAATTGTTATCTTATTTGCACCCTAAATTTTAATTTGTTTTTTGCATATTAATGATTCCCTTTTTCAATATTCTCATAGCTTATATCATAGTTGAGAGGTTCTCAAACACAAACTGGTGCCAAAAGTGACAAAATGAGGAAGATAAGGACTGTGCAATGATCATATCTGTGCATGGTATGGTATAGACAGCTGATTTGTAATCAGTACACTTGCATGATTTTATGAATTTCCAGTAAAACTTTGCCAAAGGAAACCTTCATTTTATTGCTTGTTCCCACAATAAATTAAAGCTTATCAGCAAATGTGATTTTGTTTTCAGACAACCAATGCATCAATTTTTGATATCAATTTATGCATAATTTCCTCTAAAGTTTGTCATATCTTATTACGCCATATAAATGTTGGGAATGAGTAAAGATCACCCTCTTGTTTGCATAGCAGCTGGCTGGCCAAGGTAGTCAGAAAGACAGCTATTCAAAATTCAGCCAAATAACCAGCAGGGCAGGCATTTTCCAGAAATGTGCTCCTGGTCACAAATAGCATTTTCCATGCTGTTTACCTATAATCTAAGAGCAACAGCAAACAGAACAGTGTTAGCGCCTGAAGTGATGGAGATTGCCTGGTCCAAGTGAAGCAAAGGTTTTGGCCTGATATAAGGGGAGAAAAGGCAGGCTTATAAATAGTTACCGTCTCTGTGAGTATTGAATAAGGTCTTCACCAAACAATGTGTATGTACCTACCGTGAACGAAGGCTGGGTTTTGGTAGGTCTGAAAGGGAGGCTAACAGCTGGACCTTGAGGCGACTGTGCCATTCACCACCGGAAGCCCAGGCTCTTTCAAGCCGGTCTGAATTCAGAGGACTTGAGTTTTGACTTTCTTCCAGGAGATTTTCAGGGCTAATGTTAATGTGCCTTACATGACATTTTCATTGTTCTGTCCTCCTTGTTCTCTTATCCACATTCTATTTTTGTCAACTTGATCCCCAGCCAACCCTCCGATTTCATCTTTCCCCCACTCCAAACCCTTCCACGGTGCTTGCTGTGAGAAGATCTCATCCTCCTCTTACCCCCTGTTTCTCACCTCCCTCTCCATTTCCTCTAGACCCTGCATCTAGATCTGCCCTTCCTGAATGATCTTCTTGCACAGATCTCATCATTCCCATCTTGTCTTCTGCCCATCAAGGGATGACAATGGGCCTGGTTCCTCACTGCCCTGTCCAATTCTCCATTTTTCTCCCTCAGAGTCAGCTTCTTTGAACTTCCCAAAGACCTGAGCCTGCCTCCACGAAGTTCCAGGATTGGAGAGAACCTGAGAGTTTCTCTAGCCCATAACTCCACTGTTCCTCGGAGGACACCAATGGATAGGGAGGTGATGACGATGGCTGCAGTAGATAGTCCTTGCTCCTCTGCAGTATCATGCGTTCGTGTGTGCACGTATATACACAATTGCACTTTAGCTAGATTTGCATAGAGAATCTATACAGTGGTGGTGTTTTCCTTGTTTAATCCATGGAAATGATGCCAATGGTATAAATTTTAGGCTAAGAGGAGGGGACTAGATGTCTTAATATGCCACTGGGAAATATATTTTACAGCATTTATTTAGTCAGTCAGCATTTATTGAGTGCTTATTGTGTACCAGACATTGTTTTAAGCACCAAAAGTATAAGACAAATAATGCATTTTAAGATGCTCATTTGTAGTGGAGGCAAGAGCTACATGCACAGATAGAATGTAATGTGGTAAATGCAGTTAGAAATATGTGCAGAACATTTCAGTAGCACAGAGGAGAGGATTCTGGTTGAGATAGGGTGCAGGGGCTTGTTCAGGGACAGTTTCCAGGGAGGTGATTATAAGATGAATCTTGAGCATGCATAGGGGTCCATGCCTGGAAGGACAGAGAGAGGCCAGACCAGGCAGAGGGAGCAAGACTGGGATGTGATAGATACCACAGAGTGTATGTGGGAGCATGAGAGAGAGAGAGAGACAGAGAGGGCAGTGGGGAGCGGTAGTGGGAGGCGGTGGGCGGAGAGAAAACGGAGGAGGAGGAGGAGAGAGAAATTTAAAACAATTCAAGTTTGAGAGTCCATTGAGTCAAGAAACTGGCAAGCCTTGTGTCTGGAGGGCAGGGTAAGGACTTGCATAAGTCCGGTTAAGACACACAACACTGACAGCAAATAGCAGCCTCCTACTGTGTGCCAGGCACTATCTGCACTTATGGTATCATGGAGTCATCACAACCCCACTAGGTGCATATAATTATTGCCATCTGGTTACAGGTGAAGCAACTGAGGCCAGGAGAGGTTAAATAATTTGCCCAAGGTTGCACTGCTGGCTTGGATCCAAGGTCTGACCCAAGGTTCTAACGCTTAGCCATCTATTTTCCTCTCCTGTAAAGAACTGTCTGGTTGAAACCCCATTTTGGAGATATAGGAGTGGCAGAGAGGCTAAAGAGGGAGTCCTTCCCAGGTAGGCAGGATTTTTTGCATAGAGCTGCACAGGAAGCAGGATCTGCAGTGAGAAGAAGGCAGCTTTGATTCTAGCTCAGTTGTTCTCAGCCTAAGCTGCATGTGGAATTGTCAAGGAAATACGTGCTCGGGCCTTACCCCAGAGATTCCCATTTAATTAGGGATGGAGAATCAGTTTTTCAAAAGCTCCTCAGGTGATTCTAGTGTGCAATCAGGGCTGCTGGAAACCATCATTCCTACCTAGCTCCTTCTATGCTGGGACTGCCAGGGCTGAGGAGAGATGCCTTAGCCCCTAGCCTGTATGCATTCCTCTTTGACCCCAGCCTCTGTGAATTTCTCTCTTTTCCTGCAGTGTCCTGAAATTTTGTGTGCATTTCAGTGTGGAATCCTCTAAAGTGATCTTAAGCCCACGTTACTGTCACAGCTTCCAAGTCTGCCATCCATGCTTACCATGCGGGTGCCATGGCACAAGGGTTGCACAGGGTGAGGAGGCTCAGAAACACCAGGGGAGCAGGTGGAGAGAGACATGGGTGAACTTGGTGACACTGGTTTTCTCTATAAGTGACTTCTTGATTGGTGAACCAGGGTAGAAGGGGCATGAGAGATACAGAGGCCTAACCTGGCAAATAGATAATGTGGAGAGGACACCATGAGCTCTTTCTTCAGAGCCCCTTCAGATACCTGCAGGTTGCAGAGGTCCCACTGTTGCCAGTTGCTCTTCCTATAGGTGGCTGCAAATGTTTCCTACACCCTGATCATTCCTCCCATAATTCAGAGCACTATTGATTAGATTGTGACTGAGATACTGACCTGGGGATAACTGATACATACATTAAGTCAGGTGAGAAAACAGGGTTTTCTGGGGGCAGGGACTATGCCCAGAGACAGGAGGAAGAAGGGGTGATGACCACAGCACTCCTCACGCAGGGAAAAAACCAAGAGGTAGATGAGGATGTGATGGCAGAAAGAAACAGCAGGGAGCTGTTGATGAAGTAATGAGCACCAGTAACCCACAGAACCGGAGGTGGAACAGACAGGCGGGTGCCAGCACAGCTGACCTGCGTCTTGTTCTCACTCTGCTCCCTGCTCGTCTGCTCACTCTGCATGTCACTGTCCTCCCTCTCCAACTAGGGCACGGTTTCAAGATTTAGGTCAGATGTCATCTTTTTCTGTGATGTTTTCTCCTATTCCACAGTCAAGATTAATTTCTTCTTCCTCATGACGTTTATTTATTGCTGTTTCTTGCACATGCCAGGCATAGTGTTTATTCTGTCCTTGCTCTTTCAACTCTGCCTGGAACACTCTTCCCCAGCCACTCTAATGACTCACTCACCTCCTTCAGGTCTTTATTCAAATGCCATCTTCTCAGTGAGGACTCCTACTCCTCACTGGAGTCCAGGTTGCATCCCCCTTGTCTGCTTTGTTTTCCTCCATATCACTCATGGTCATTCCAACAATCCACATGTTAGAATCCCACATCAGGAAGGCAGAGATCCTTGTTTTCTGCTTTATGTCTAGCACTCAGAACACAGACTGACACACAGTGGGTGCTCAGTGCATATTGGTTGAATGAATGAATAAATCCTGCCTTGTGTTGTAATTGCAAGGGTAGCTGTCTAACTCATTAGATTACAAACCTCACAAAACGAATCAGGCTACATCCCCCTTTGATATGGTTTGGCTCTGTCTCCACCTAAATCTCATCTTGAATTGTAGCTTCAATAAGTCCCACGTGTCATGGGACGGACCCAGTGGGAGTAATTAAATCGTGGGGGCAGGTCTTTCCCGTGCTGTTCTTGTGATAGTAAGTCTCATGAGATCTAATGGTTTTATAAAGAGCAGTTTCCCTGCACACACTCTGTTGGCTGCGGCCATGTAAGATGTGACTTTGCTCTTCATTTGTCTTCAGCCATGATTGTGAGGCCTCCCCAGCCGTGTGGAACTGTGAGTCAATCAAACCTCTTTCCTTTATAAATTACCCAGTCTTGGATATGTCTTTATTAGCAGTGTGAGAACAGACTAATACACACTTGTATCTCTCATAGCACCTTAAAAGTTAACATGTTTTTGTTGTATTGAAGTGAATTGGGCATTAACTTGAAATCCTTCAGTTTCTCCTGAAGGGCCAGTTTGTTTGTTTGACTGTTGGCTACTTTAATGTGCTGCTCTTATTTTATATTTTTGGCATAGACTCACTTCAGAATACTATTCAAGGAACTTATGCCAATTCAAAAGCCTTGTTTTGTTCAAGTGGAGGTTGTTGTGGAATATTCCTCATTCATTTGCATATTCCCAACACTTCAAATCATTCTAGACATTTTCATGGAGTAAGGCATTGGGACATTTTTCATTGGGCTCTACATTTTTCTGACCTTCTTTTGGCTCTTTTAATTATAATTGTTACAAAACCGATATTTACAGAGTGCCAAAAGTCCTGGTGTTTTTATGAAGAATTACTTTTGGAGAGAATATCATTTTTTGATATTTTGCCTTCCCAAGCTGATTCATTCAGAGAATATAATGAATTCTGCTGAAGAATTATTGCCAATTGTTTTTTCCTAAATGGATATGTGGATATGACAATATAATGTATCATAGCAATCTTGTTTCGATGACTTTCTGGATAATGGCAGTATCCAAAGTGGAAACCTGAGAATTATCTCTTCTTGAATAGGTTATCTGGAAAAGACTTTTCTCCCTTAATGAGAGCAATTCCAATTTCTTCTCCCCCACCCAAACCATATCCCATTTGTAGTTTCAAAGTACAAAAGTAACAGTATGCTGGCTTTAACACTTGGATACTAGAAAGCATAATTCTCCTTGCATATGAGAAAGCCACTTAATTTTGTCAAGGTGGTAAGAGAAATACACACCTATAGACATCACAGGGATGTAAGATCTTCTGTAGTCTCAGGTGAAAAATATTTAGTATATCATTGCTTGAGTGCCAAGAACTGGGTTTTGAACTTGATGTTGCTCCTGAAATATCTGCTAAATTGAAATAGTTAATATTAAGTTGGCCAAACAAAAGAATGAAACACAAAACAGTGACAGAAAATAAGAGGACCTTTTTCAGGTGTCCGTTCAAAAGTTGTCAAGTTTTGTCGCTCCTGCAGTCTCAGTGGACTCTTGAGGAAAGGAAATGCGATTTCTTATGTGGATAGGTCCCACTGTGCCAAGTGCTAACAAGGCAGGGATTCGTGGCAAGTCACTGCTCCTCCACTGAGCTCCCCTTCTTTGCCTGCCTTTCCTATCCATTCATTTATTCCTACTTCATCTCTTCCACTTTTCCCATTTCCTGCTTCTGATGTCTCCTCTGGCATCCAACGCTGTGCCTTGTTAGTGGCACTGATGAGTAATTGGTGGCACTGATTCTTAGGTCTTTGAAATTAAAGGAGTTTTCAGACTTCTTCAATATCCCCAAATAGATCCACTTATAAGTATAATAAAAAGAGCTACCACTTATTAAATCCCTCTTATGAGCCAGGTACTGTGTTAGATGCTCTAAATACTTTATCCCTAATCTTAAAAATAACACTGGCATTTTATAGATTAAAAAAAAAGGAGGCTCTGAGAGTTGGGTACCTTGTCTGAAGTCATATTGGTCAGATAGAGAAGTAGTAGTAATTAAATTAGCACCCATTTCTGATTCCTTAGTCCATTATATGTCCAAATTTACATGCATTCATTGAACAAGTACTTATTGAACATCTATACGCCATGATAGTTCTAGGTGCTGGGAAAAGGACAGTCACTGATCTCATAAAGTGATGGATATTGCCTTCAACTTGAAAAAATCATTGTCTTCACAAAATGGCTTTTGGATTAATTTTGTTCTGTAAAAAAGATGTCTACTATGGTACTAGCATAATTAAAAGCAAAATATATTTGGGTTAGTAAGATCCTTCCTGTTATTACTGTTAGAGCAGTTGCTACTTAAATGATGGAATGGTGGAAATCTGGGCGAAAGGTCTTGATGTCTGAAGAGGCCACATAAAAACAGAACCCAGAGTTAGGAGAAGCTGAGTTGGAATGAGCAGGTAACCATGCAGGAATATCTTATATATACACTTTAATTTCCTTCCTAGCATCTCTCAGAATGGCTGAAAATATGACACTTGACAGTCCTTTGCACCTGACCCATCTACGTGGCTCTCCTGGTAAAAAATCCTGAGTAGTAATTTATCGCAAACATTTCTTCAAGCTCCTGCTCTTGGAATGGAATACATGAATGTGAATTCCACCAAAGATAGTAATGGCGAGTTGTCTTAGTCCCTGCAAGCTGCTATAACAAAATACCATGGACTGGGTAGCTTGTAAACAACAGAAATGTACTTCTTAGTTTTGGAGGCTTGGTAGATTCAGTGTCTGGTGAGTGCTTGCTTCCTAGTTCATAGAAGGCATCTTCTTGCTGCATCCTCACTTGGAAGGGGCAAGGGAGCTCTCTCAGGTCTCTTTTTATAAAGCTACAAATCCCATTCGTTAGGGCTTCAGAATGCCCCACCCCCTAATGTCCTCACCTTGGAGTTAGGATTTCAACATAAAAATACTGAAGGGACAAAAATATTCAATCTATATCAGGAGTGCACTCTGCCAAGAGCAGCACCATTCAGTCCCACAGGAATATCTTTGCCCTGTTGCCTTGACCTTCTCCCCACTCTCCTTTCAGATGTGCTTATATTGTTCTCACTGCAGTGACTGAAGGACTGTTTAGTTTCCAACTAATCCTGATCTTTGGTGTTGAACAGTCAGGCCATCTGGGATGATTAACACATAATAGCCTAATGGTGGCCACTCTTGGGCTACTGTGGTTGAAGAGATTGAAGTAGGTGGAAAGAATGGTTGGAAAAGTCTGAAGAACTCAGAATTTTACACTCTCGCAAATGACATTAGGGACAAAAGGTCAAAAAAAAAAAAAAAAAAGATGAGGGAGGAGGCAGAGTGTGTGTTTGCTGATCACTTCATCCGGGTAATTCAGCATGAGTAGACCCATTTATCTGATTCTACTCTACATGAATAGGGCTGGAAGCATAGGTATTCTCAGTAAACAGAAGTTGAACTTAATTGCTAAATTCAGAAGGAAGGAGACAACAAGATTCCTGTCTATTTAAAGATTTGTCCCCTATTACTTATTTAATACATGCTAGATTTCCAACTCTGTGCTAGGTTTTGCCTTGTAGAACTTGGATCTGTCATAGAATCTGCATCTAGCTCTCAACTACCATTTATGCATCAGTTTCAACTTGTGGAGCAGTATGTGGCATGAACAAGAACATTGCTGGGAGTCAAGAGACCACCTGGGTTTTGGTCATACTGGCAGGAAACGGAAGTTACAAAATTAGAAGCCATATTTGATTTTAAAGTACAAATATGTCCAAATACCTCATTTATTCACTCATTTAACATCTACTAAATGCTAGATGTCAGGTATCAGACATGTAAACATTTCACCTTTCTGGACCTTAGTCTTTTGTTCTTTTTAATGAGGAGAATAGCTATTCCCTAGACTTTCCTGAGTGTTGGATACAAACCACTGGCTATGCTGGAGATGACTGTAAGTAATGCACAGACATGGCATTAAATAACACTGAACTACCTGAGGAAAGATTAATTTTCTTCTCCTTCCTTTTCAATCCTTCTATTTATTCAGGGGGAAAAGTCTCAGTTTGATGCTACAGTATCTTTCACGCTTCTGAAATAATGTCTAATCTATACTGGCTATCAATTTCAAAGAGTTTGGCAATATTAGACTAGAACTTCATAATGTTATTTTTGTACATTTTTATGGTTATCTTTAATTTGTGAAAAGTGATACTGACTTGCCATTTGTAATAGTGATATAATTTTTTTTAACATAAATACATTTAAAAAGTGTTAAAAAGTTTATTTAAATGGTGTATTAAATAATTGTAAAAGTAGTTGGTAGATCTGGCCAAAATCATAAAGATGTTGTGTGACTGGCTGAAATTTGAGATGCATCACATGTTTGAGATGAATTTGAAGTTCTCTAAGGTCCACCCCCTCCTTGCTTGTTATAGTGTTCTAAAATCATTTGTATAATAAATAAAGGCTTAGAAAGCATTGGACCTTGCTGACTCTTTTCCACCCTCACCTTGGCTATGAATCCAACACAGGGCATTAGTGTCATGTTCAGATCTGCTCCAACGGTACACAGAAGAGCACGCTGGGCAGAGAAGCACAATGAGGAATGCAGAGAGGGCTGCTCTGAGATTGAGCCACCAGGGAGAAATGTGACTGTTCTGTCAAAAATGGCTAGTTTGTTATTTTTCAAGCTGGAAGCAGTACAGGGCAGAGGCAAAGGCAAGATCTTGGAGCCTGGCAGTTCTTTTCATTTACTAGTTGTGTAATTTTTTTTTAGCAAGTTATTTTATTTCTTTCTGCTTCAGGGTCCTCATCTGTAAATTGAAGAAATATACCCACAAGGTTGTTATAAGGATTAAATAAGATACAGTGAGAAACAATGCCTGTAACAAATCAAGTACTCAATAAGTAGTAACTATTATTTTTATTCAGAGGGAAATAAAACGGCATTTTGCAAATGAGTGCATTATACATACTTTAAATATCAAGAGGACACCTCTGGCTACAGTGCCTCATTAAAATATACTTAACTTTACCACTGGAGACCTGTGTTTCTTCCTGCCCCCACAACTTCAGCAAATCTCCACTTACCCAGAAACCTGGGTTCATTTTAAATTGGATCCTTTCCTCTCCTTCACTCAACGATTGAAATGTAATCACAGCATTGCCATGGATGGCTAAAAACAGTCCAGTGTATTAACTGAAAACTTTTATCATGTAAATATGGATACTAAATTTGTTCTTCAGCATGTCAGTAAATCAGCCATGAAGAAGTCATTTTTCAGATCTCAAAATTCCATGTAATATTTATAGCCTCTAAATATATTTAAAGCTAAGCATATGAGGGATAAGAAAAAGTTCCATAAGGGGAGAAATAAATATGCTAAATGTGTGCGGTATATCTGTCCTATGAGGCTCAAGCATGCTTTATGCAGTGCTGAGAGTTTGTGAGTGAGAGCTAAGCTGCATTTCCCTGGTTGTTCTTTTTAACTGTAAAGAAAGGTGATAAATTATAAATGTGCCTGACTCACCCAAGTATGACAGTTTTAATTTTCATTTTAACAATATGTACAATACCAAATGCATGAAACTCAGTTGGAATATGACAAGTAGGGGCTGTTTGGAAGGCGAGGCTGAGAAGGTGAGCGCGTCCTTCCTGCCCATTGGCTCTTGTCCTACAGACATGGGCTTGGGACTGCCAATGTTCTCAGCATCTTGCCACTTTGTCAGCTTCCTGCTCTATCTAAGATGATAGTTTATGTGTGTGTGTGTGTATTTTGCATACAAGCCTGCCATGTGAATGGCTCTCAGATCCTTAACTATTTGAATAAAACAAATGCTTCCCTGCTTCATGTTCCGTCTCATATTTTTTTCCTCATTTCCAACAGCTGGTTGTTTGTAATATTCATGATATTTCTTGGTTTCCAGTTTGTCTCTCTTCTCTCTCTCACAAAATAATGCCCTGCCTTTAAATTTTTCCATTTGTGTACTGTCTCCTTTATCATCCCTATTTCTTAAGCTTTCCTGCTTGGAGCATCACTGTCTGATTATTTTAAGGATAACAACCTCCCATCTCTCTATAGAATTCTTTAGATGGGGATATGAGGAGCATGAATTTATAGGAGCTGTGCAATTGTAATGAAGGTTTAAAACATGGAAAAAGTCCTGGGTCAAATAAGGTTTATAGTTTGGGATTGGTAAACCAATGAAAGGAATGAGTAAAATAAAGTAACATCAGAAAGTAATGTCAACAATATTCCTTTTCATTTAAACCTATTCCATGTGGAAGCTCTGAATATGGTCACATGGCAGGCTCACGAGTCATGGGAGGTAAGTGTGGCTGGGAGAAAGGAGGGAGCAGTTACTGCGAGGGTGGGTGAGGATAACACAAGCCTTGTGAGCCAGACAGAATTTAAATGTGATAATCTTTGCAAAATGTTTGTTAAGATGAATAATTATATAATCAATAGATGTAATCATCTTTTTCCTCTTACAGGTAAATGCCATTTACAGAAAGCATTCTGTATAATAAAACTTTCAAAGTCTCATAAGAGAAGCTAACATAACTGCCCTTAATCAATCTAGTCTTCATGAGCTCTACACAAAGAATAGTCCCATAACAAGGTTTTCCTGTATGTCTATCCATTTATAGGGGATAGGGAAGCTTAAGGGAAGAGTGCTGTGAAGAATGGTGTCATTTCTTCTGGACTGCTACTAAGTGAAAGTTATCTTCTCACCTCACTCACCAATTTCTGCCTTAGTATTACAGCAATTATCTTTGCCTAAACACATTCACAGGGAAAAATGTTCAAGTTTTTGGAGAAGAGCTACAAGTGGTGGAAGGTGGCCACAGTGAAGAGTGGGGTAACTTAGACTAAATACTATATATAAGTTTATCACGCTCTCTCTTTTCCCTTTACTGACTCCAGAGTACTTGTCACTCATTAAATCTGTCTCATTATCAGTTCTTTCAAACAGGAAGCATAATTTCAGCGGTTTCTTTTCACTAGACATGTGGTCTTGGGCAAATTACTTAACTGTTCTATGCCTTGGTTTTCTCATCTTGGAAGATGTAATATTGGAAGAATAATAATATCTACTTCGTGAGACTGTTGTAAAGGTTAAATGAGTTAATATACATAAAGTATGAGAATAATGCCTGGCACATAATAAGTATTGCATAAATGTCTAGTATAATAATGATTATCATTGTTAATAACACATATGTTGTGTTCAGTGGGAGATCACTATATATAACCATTGTCTAATTCCTCTTCTGGATTTGTCTTCCTCTTAGGAAGTTGTGCATGTCCATTGCAGAATAAAGTGATTAGATATGTAGTATCATTACTATTCCAATACTAGCATTTGTGGTGTGAAAGTTGTAAGATTCAAAATAGAGTCACTTGTGTCAAACCCGGGCAAATGGGGCCAAGGAGGGTCATGAAGGGAGGGATCTCACGCATGATTTGCTTGATAACAGGAACCATCAGAAGAAATTTTTCCAAACTGCAGCTTACTACATGGGTCACACAAGGACAGTTTGCAGCATAAGGACAGCTAGCTGCTTATACAAGAACATGTGCCTGACACAGTCTCACAAGCCCAGTCCAAAACTACAAGGGCCTAACTGTAACTCCAGGATTACAAGTCCTACCTAATAACTATTGACACTTGCCAGTCAGAACTCACCAGCTCTTTTCTTGCTGCCAGCACCAATAAGCTTTCTTCCAAAACCAAAGCATAGCCTCCACTTTTCCCAATAAACTCTAACCTTTTCCTTTATTCTGTGAACACTCCAGAGGCCAATCTGGTCTGTATATATGTCCCAGATTGCAGTCCTACTTCTCGTGTACTATTCTCAAATAAAACAATTTTTACTTAAGAGACTCATCTCTATTTTTTATGTTGAGGTTTTAAGTGAGTGGGAAATCAGCAGGCAGTGTAAATGCACTCCCAGAGTTCCCAGTGGCAACTGTGTTCACCACTTTACTCTGTAGCCTGAGCAGACTGGCACAGAACTGCCCCTGACCAGATTGATAAACATAGGAGAGCCGCTTTCCTGTGTTTTTAGGCTGAAAAACTTCACTCTGTTTTGGACTGTACAGAGACAAGCATGCAGCATTCCCAAACATTGGCAGACCTCTCATCACCCTTGGATGACCTATGACTGATACATTTAGTGAAAAGATCACATTATTAACTGGATTTCCCACCAGTCATTGTTCAAAGATTGAAATTTCACAAATAAGATCAGAGCCTGATAAAGACATTTTTAGTTACATCACAAAGAAAGAAAACTCTTTCAGCTTTGGGACTGTCTTTGATAAGTTGCATAATGGTCCCACACAGCCTAAAATTAAACTCTCCAAAAGTTCCTACCGTGTGACCAAACATGAGCATTTAATCATGAAACTTCTATCCAGAAGATAGTTCTCAAATAAATACATCTACAGGACATAAGCAGAAACACGGAAACTGGAGGTAGCAGGTCCCAAAAATCCATAGATTGTTTTAAACATACTTTAACCCCTGCTGGACAGAAAAGGCAAAGCCATTTGCATTAGGTAGAACTGGGCACTAATCTTAGTCTGACACTTACTAGCTAGGTCATTTGAACCATGTTACAGTTTCCTCATCTGTAAAAGGCTGAGTTGATACCTACTTCGTAGTACTGTTATTAGAATTAAATGAGTAACCTTTGTATAGCTCCTGTGGCAGTGCCTGATATATAACAGCTATTCAGTAAACGTTTATGTCTGCCTAACTTGTTGCTCTGCTGTTAGTTGGGACCAGAACAGTGGAGCCTTGGCCAGGTAGTGACATACCTGTGTCTGCAGAGCCTGGGCCATTCAAACATCTCAATTGATGCTCACGGAAATTACTCTCACTTGTGCTCCAACTTCACTCCAGGTCCTCCTCTCTGTTGATTTTTGCTGCTGACCTGACCCTTACTTCTTGGCATTCCTCATTGTTTACCTTGAGAATCTTGGCTTTGAACCTGACTTCATACCTTGTATACCAACTAGGTTCTGGTATTCTGTCCACATTCCTACAAGCCCCAGAGGCAGGGCTTAGCTTTGTACTTGGTCCTGATAGCACATTCCAGTCCTATCTCACACAGCTCAAAGACTGCCTTGCTAAAACAAAACAAAACACAAAACACCTCACACTGAAATTTCATCATCTCTCCAGGAATAGAGTTTCTTTATTATGAAAGGTTCTTTCTCAAAATGGCTTAGTGTGCTTCAAGTTTTGCCTCAGGTATTATTTGCGGTGGTCCCAGCAGTAAGCCTGGCTTATCTGAGCCCTGGTTTAAGGCAAGGCTGAAATGAAATGACAAAGTTGGGTTTTGGAGAGACAGGTCCCCAAACCAGAGGAATGACAGGAACGTTCACATGGGGACACAAAGCCTGCCTGATTAGAAGGAGGGAGTCTGGAGAGAGTGGCCAGGGTGGTTTACATGGGCGGAAAATGGCAGATGTCAAAACCATAAAGGTTCAATGAGAGTGGCCAGGTACGTGGAGCAGGCAGGGTCAAGGACACCAAAGCAAACAAAGACAGCAGATGCAGAAGTGAGAGTTGAGTCTTGAGCTGCTGGGAATTGCAGTGGGAGGGAGTGCTCGTGTGGGGGTGCTGTGCGAAGCAGGGGCCTTCCTCACTCATCAGGAACACAGCTGTCTGCCCCTAAGCCACAGCCCTCAGCTTTGGGAGGATAATTTCTCACAGTAGTGCTGTACCTATTGTAGCTGAACTTAAAGAATTTGTGGTAAGTGATCTTAATTGAATTGATACCCTTGAGATGTGGCATCACCTTTAAACCAATGGACATCTGAAAGGAAAGTACATTTTCCTAATGTTGTGATGGAATGGATTGTTATTGGAGACTGGCTAACTAAATGGGTCCAAACTCTCATAATTTTCAATAGAAAAAAAGTCTGATTTAGAAATAAAATCACCTTTAGCATTTCTACTAAAATTAAAAAAAATTACAGAGTCCAGTTGCTTCTAGATATGCCTCTTCTCTGTAAACCACAGTTCTACAAGAAGCAGTCTTTGAGAGTAGAGAGCTGTATCGTAACGGGCAACCATAAAGACAGCTAAATAGGATATTTGAGATAGAAATCTGTGAGCACTGTGAAAGAGTACTTTTTTTTTTCAAAGGTAGTCAACTTTGATCCTCCCTTACAGAAGATACAGTTGGCTGACCTAAATTGACTAAGTTTTGGGAGAATCATATCATTAAAGAAAGTAGAAATCTGGCCCATAAAGTCCTGTGATTGTTCAATCCCTAAACGAGGTCTCCAAAGGCATGTTTCTCTCTGTCTCACCTCACATGTGGCTAAGGAGAATATGGGCAAGGAAGAACCTGCAGAGAGGAAAGTCAGAAGCCATGGAGGCCAATGGCCAAGAATGTCCACCAGGGTCTAAGCAAAGGGCATCAACCCCTAGAAGGGCAGGGAGGCTGTTCCTAAGTGATATGGTTTGTATATTCACTCCTGCCCAAATCTCATGTTGAATTGTAATTCCCAACAGTGGAAGTGGGGCCTGGTGGGATATGTTTGCATCATGGGGGTGGATCCCTCATGGCTTTGTGCGTCTTTGCAATATTTGATGAGTTCTCATGTGATTTGGTTGCTTAAAAGTGTATGGCATCTTCCCCCATTCCCTCTCTCCTGCTTCCGTCATATGATATACCTGCTCCCGCTTTACCCTCTGCCATGAGAAAAAGCTCCCTGAGGCCTCCCGGGAAGCTGCCATGCTTGTGCCTGCAGAACTATGAGCCATTAAACCTCTTTTCTTTATAAATTACCCAGATGCAGGTATTTCTTTATGGCATGCAAGAACGGCCGAATACACTGAGCAGCAGGCTTTCATCACTGGTATGGATCAGGGACTGCTATGCGTTTCCCTTTCTTCCTTTTCTGAATGGGAGATTATATTGCATTATCTTATTACTACACTAACACTATATAGGGGGACTCTGTGGGTAAAGTCAGCAATCTTAACTGTTTACACACATTACCAGCACAAAAGAGCTCTCAGCTCTTGTTGGAAAAGCCAGTACATGACTTTGTGCTGGATGCAAAGACTGACTGGGATTTTGAAAACACATAGTTATTTGGCTATTTGGGGTATGAACTCAGATGAAGATGCCACAGACTATTTTCCAGCCTCCCTTGCAGCTAAATATGGCCATGTGACTGAATTCTCACTGATAGAATGTGAGCTGAAGTGATGTGTGCAACTTCCACATCACTTAAGCAGTTTGTTTGCCCTTCATTTCTGCTCCTCCATGCACAGGGACACTGGCATGGCAGTGACATCACTTCAACCATGAAGATGAAGTTGATTGAAACACAGAAGAATAGGGTCTTGGAATAACCTGGTGGAGCAGAGCCAACCTACCAATCTGGACTACTCATTCTGAATTGTTAGGTCAGTGAGAAATAAGCTTCCTTTCTTGGGGGGTGGGGGGGATGTTTTGGAGTCTCGCTCTGTCACCCAGGCTGGAGTGCAGTGGCACGATCTCAGCTCACTGCAACCTCTGCCTCCCAGGCTCAAGTGATCCTCCTGTCTCAGCCTCCCAAGTAGCTGGGACTACAGGCAAGCATCATCACGCTCAGCTAATTTTTGTATTTTTAGTAGAGACAGGGTTTCACCATGTTGGCCAGGCTGGTCTTGAACTCCTGACTTCAAGTAATTCTCCCACCTTGGCCTCCCAAAGTGCTGGGATTACAGGCATGAGCCACCGCACCTGGCAGAGAAATAAATTTCTCTTAGAGGTAAGCTTCTGTCACTTTTGATCTCTGTTGTAGCAGATATATCCTCCTTCATCCCAATGCATAAAATTATAATTTCAGAATGATTTGATATAAGAAAATCATTACTTCTACAGTATTTTGAATTGGAAATTTAATTTCTAGGTACCATAAAATCATTTTTCTAAACATTATAAATTCTTAGGTCTGCAGCCAATGGAACAGAACAGAGACCTCAGAAATAACACCACACATCTACAACCATCTGATCTTTGACAAACCTGACAAAAACAAGCAATGGGGAATAAATTAATAAATGGTACTGGGAAAACTGGCTAGCCATATGCAGAAAACTGAAACTGGACCCCTTCCTTACTCCTTATACAAAAGTTAACTCAAGATGAATTGAAGACTTAATGTAAAACCCCAAACCATAAAAACCCTAGAAGAGGCCAGGCATGGTGGCTTATACCTGTAATCCCAGCACTTTGGGAAGCCAAGGCGGGTAGATCACCTGAGGTCAGGAGTTTGAGACCAGCCTGGCCAACATGATGAAACCCCGTCTCTATTGAAAATACAAAAAAATTAACTGGGCGTGGTGGCAGACACCTGTAATCTCAGCTACTCAGGAGGCTGGGGCAGGAGAATCGCTTGAACCTGGGAGGCGGAGGTTGCAGAGAGCCAAGATCGTGCCACTGTACTCCATCCTGGGTAATGAGAGTGAAACTCTGCCTCAAAAAATAAATAATAATAAACAAAAACCCTAGAAGAAAACCTAGGCAATACCATTCAGGACATAGGGATGCCGACTTCATGACTAAAACACCAAAAGCAATTGAAACAAAAGCCATAATTGACAAATGAGATCTAATTAAACTAAAGAGCTTCTGCACGGCAAAAGAAACTAGCATCAGAGTGAACAGGCAACCTACAGAATGGGAGAAAATTTTTGCAATCTACCCATCTGACATTTCTAATATCCAGAATCTATAAGGAACTTAAACAAATTTACAAGAAAAACAACCCCATCAAAAAGTGGGCAAAGGATATGAACAGACACTTCTCAAAAGAAGACATTTATGTGGCAAACAAACATATGAAAGAAAGCTCATCATCACTGGTCATTAGAGAAATGCAAATCAAAACCACAATGAGATACCATCTCATGCCAGTTAAAATGGTGATTATTAAAAAGTCAGGAAACAACAGATGCTGGTGAGGCTGTGGACAAATAGGAACATTTTTACACTGTTGGTGGAAGTGTGAATTAGTTCGACCATTGTGGAAGACAGTGTGGTGATGCCTCAAAGATCTAGAACCAGAAATACCATTTGACTCAGGAATCCCATTACTGGGTATATACCCAAAGGATTACAAATCGTTCTACTATAAAGACACATGCACACGCATGTTTATTGCAGCACTATTTACAATAGCAAAGACTTGAAACCAACCCAAATACCCATCAATGATAGACTGGATAAAGAAAATGTGGTAAATATACACCATGGAATACTATGCAGCCATAAAAAAGGATGAGTTCATGTCCTTTGCAGGGACATGGATGAAGCTGGAAGCCATCATTTTCAGCAAACTAACACAGGAACAGAAAACCAAACACCACATGTTCTCACTCATAAGTGGGAGTTGAACAATGAGAACACATGGACACAGGAAGGGGAACATCACACACTGGGGCCTGTTGGCAGGTGGAGAGCAGGGGAGGGAGAGCATTAGGACAAATACCTAATGCATGCGGAGCTTAAAACCTAGATGGTGGGTTGGTAGGTGCAGCAAACCACCATGGCACATGTATACCTACATAACAAACCTGCCCATTCTGCACATGTGTCCTGGGACTTCAAGTAAAATTTAAAAAATTAAAAAAAATTTCTTAGGTCAACAGAAATTTTAAATCTGAGGTATATCACCACTTTGATATTACATGGAAAAAAGTGTAATACACATATACAAAAGTTTAGTTTTTATCAACTATTCAAAAGTAGTCCTGAATGATTTAAAATACTGTCCAAAATTGCGGTAATTCTGCATCCTGTCATATCAAGAAGAGACAGGCTTAAAACAGTTTCCCTTTGTTGGTTAGATCAACATTTAGCCAAAAGATAAGTGAGGCTATTAATGTTAGGAGGATGCTCTGGTACTTTTGGCTAGCGTTAATTTTAAATACAAGAATTTGTATTCTATAGGGAGTAGGAAATGACTATGTTTTCCTTGATGACCATTAAATATTCTTACTGAAAACTAGTCTTCTGCTCAATATTGTCACATAAATGGTTTTAGTTTAACAACACTTTCAATACAACGGCTTTGGATGTCCTGTTAAGTTTGTTTTTAATCTGTACTGTTATTTGTGCACGCTGTGGTATTCACACAGATCTAGATGTCACATAGCCTACATTCACACAACCGCTAATATAAAAAACACCATTGAGCTCTATTAAGTTCCAGTGGCACACAGTGCCAAAGGATTGTTGTTCAATGTTTGACTTCTTGAAGTTTCCTAAGACAGGCAATCTCATAAGCAAACGTATAGAGACCCAGCTGCCCTTTTGACTAAATACATCAAAATAAGTATTTACTTCATATATGAGAAATAGTACAAGTGCCCTTTACAGAGAAGAGAATGTGGGGAAAGCTGCTTCAATTAGACCTTTATATGAAGGACTGGAGGTGAAAGCCCTATTTCATTTTCATTCAAGAGAGGTTTTATGAAGAAAATGGGGTTTCACAAGCTGTCTGGGTGTGATGGGAGAAGGAAAGGAGGATTTGCATTCTATAGCATACATGCAATATTTTTTTTAAAAGATTCAGAGAAGGAGTTAATGCCTGAGTGTAGGAGATATATTCAGCAATTATAATAAAATCCTGAAAGAAAGCATTATATTTTGTGCTCATATTTATTTATTCACTGCAAGCATGAAAAGGAACCCCAGAAGGAATCGTCAAATTGTCTTATGTGAATTACATTGGAAAACGTGTGTTTTGGACATTTTCAAAACTCAAACTATTTTGCTTGTTCTTGAAAGTGGGAATTCCAGTGTAACTAGAAAGATAAACATCCTTAATATCCTTTCACCTTGCATTTTTACTGCTTTTTTTAAAGCATGAATAAAAAACCAGAAAGCACATATTCACTTGCCCCTGTACATTTTAAATGACTGTTTTTCAAGTCATTCAAAACATGGCTGACTCTGATAGAATGAAGCACTCAAAAATGTTGATGCTGAGGCAAAGGAATGACCCATGTCTCACAAATTAATCATGTTGAGTTAGGATTTTTTGGTATTGTTTATTTGTCCCAGCATGATCTGTCCCACAAAATAGCTATCCGACACCACATAATAAAAATCCTTTTTTATAATGGGGTTCTACTTAGAGATCAAATGTCAGTGTTCTTTGATCTTTGTTGCTAAGATGTTCTCATTATATGGAACAGAATTCAGCAGGTGTTTGATTGCTTATCCAGCAAAGGGGAAGGTGAGCTGGGATTAAATTGTTATGGCATAGCTTTGTTTTAGGCCCGCTGACTCTCGCTGAATTTGGAATAATTGTGTTGCTGCAGTAGCAATCTTGCTAAGTACAATAGGACACTGAAAAGCTTGGCTCAGAAACTAATGGTCTGCAGCTACCATCTGCGGGATTGAAACTAAATGCCTCTAAAAGAAATACTCATAAATGTAACTAGCCATCTTGTTGATTAGCTTTCTGGTAAATGGGATTCCAGTTGCCTAAATGAACCAGTGCAACCTCTCTCTGGAAGCCAATAGATGCACAACCACTTGCTTCTGAGTTAGCAGTTGCCCAATAAATTCCAATATATTTAAAGCTCCTTTGAAAGAAGACACTCCCAAATTATGTAATGTAGAAAATTATATCAACACTTCACAAGCTATAAATTAAAATAGAAAAATATAAATTCTTGTGCCAGTGTTTTTAAGGTCATTATTTTTCAATTCAATATATTCAGCTATGCTCTTATCTCCTATTCTTTGTGGCTAGGTTAATTATATGCTGATGATTTCAAATTTATGTTTATTTTATTTTATTTTTTTAATTTTTGAGATGGAGTGTCTGTCACCCAGGCTGGAGTACGGCGGCGTGATCTCAGTTCACTGCAACCACCGACTCCCAGGTTCAGGCGATTCTCCTGCCTCAGCCTCCCAAGTAGCTGGGACTACAGGCGGGTGCCACCACGCCCAGCTAATTTTTAGTAGAGATGGGTTTTCACCATGTTAGCCAGGATGGTCTCGAACTCCTGACCTCGTGATCCACCCGCTTCGGCTTCCCAAAGTGCTGGGATTACAGCATGAGCCACCGTGCCCGGCCACAAATTTATGTTTCTTATGCAAAATAAATTTCAGTTTCTATTCTCAATATTAGCATACATTTTCTATTTTTAAAGAAAAAGAATTATTCCTTACAAATTCACACTTCTTTCTTTCAGTGTACACATCTATGCTGCACATACCACTCTGATAATCCATTAACTGTTAACACTCCTACATTCTTAATTTTTTACATTTTTCACTCCAGAAATTTAAGCTTTTGAGGTTATCATTTCCTGTTGAAATCCAGTTAGAGGAGAAATTTTAGGTAATTAGAAATAATTCTGTTACTACCTGAGCTAAGCAGAAACCAGTTTTTATAAAGAAGGAGGAGTGTGAAAGCTCCCGGGAACTCTACAGATTTACTTTTCTCATCTTTCTTCTCAGAATTTCATCTTATAGCCCAGGAAAGTCAAGGCTAAAGTGGATTTTGCTGGGAGTTTGTCAAGTTAGAGGGGCCAGCACTGGCTCAGTTCTCCGCCTTGACACATTTTCTCTTCCTGTGATCCAACCTCCCAGTGTAGGCATGATCCCAAGTGGCCTGCCCCTTGAGCAGTCAGTCCCTGTCTCCACTGGGAGGGATGTAGAAGTTCAGCACCCGTGAAGCCTTTGCTGCTAAAGGCTTTGGCCTGTGCTTTGAGCTGTGATTCCAAATCTTCCCTGTCTTGAATGATTGGCTCCCAGTTTTGTTAACTGAATCTGCTTGGGGATCTGCCTAATAATTTTCATGCTCTTTATTTTGCTCTGGGCTAGTCCTAGTCTTTCTCTCAGCCCTCACACCCCTCTTGACTCTACAAGGAGTTGATGTCTTGCCACTGATCCCCAGCCAATGGTTGAGACTTTACCTATCAGCTTGAATATTCCCAGTTGCAGTATTTAACTTGTTCACTGAAACACCCTTTTACTGCCTGATGCCCACGGTACTGTTAATGTGGGCAGCGCTGCTGTTCAGATCCTGGGCTCTGTCTCCTGGTTTAGACTTCCTCACAGTATCAACAGCTGGGATATCTCCTTTAGTATGTTCCATGCTGGTGCAGGAGTGCCAGGTCCTAAACCCAGGTCAGCCCTGCTCCAGGATAGCTAATTGAATAATGTCCAGTAATCTCCATTAAATAACAATAGGTATAGGTGGAAATACTTACATGTCCTATTGGGATTCCATTATATTTCCTAATTTTATAAATGGCCTGTTTCTACATTTGCAGTGATCCACTCCTTTTTCCCACCCATCTGCTAAAAAATCATATCCTCTCTCCATGGCAATATTTGTTTCATGCTCATCTTCATATTCATTTTCTCAATGGGGCAGACTCCCATTGCACCATATTGATGGAGAGATGAAATTTCTGTCCTGGATTATCATATTCTGTCTTATCTCATTTATTTGCTCTTCTGTGCTCAGTGAGGTATGATAGAAGTGGCAGTGTGGTGAAACTAGGAGGCCAGTACAAAACGTAAGTAAATTTCACCTTGGTTTCTTCTGTTTCAAGTTCCTGGGGCCCTCTTTTCTCCTCTCTTTTCCTCTGATGAGATCGAGGACTCATGTGGTGTCAGCTGTAGTCACCTTATTAATAGCTGCTATCTCAGTACTCACAACAATCCTGCAGGCTGGGCATGGTGAGGCCCATTTTGCAGATGAGGAAACTAAGATGCAGAAAGGTCAAGATTATTTTGCTTTTAGCTCTTTGCTGTTCATGTCCCTTCAACTGGACAATGGTAAGCAGGGAAGGGTTACCAGGGGGCTCACGGGGACTGAATGCTCACAGGACCAAGAGGGGGGATTTCGTGGGGAGCAGAAAGGATCACAGGAAGTTTTAGTTCCTGGGTCTCAGACAAGTGCGCAGAAGCAAAGGCAAATCCAGATGCTGAAGGTTTGGCTCTTGGGACTGCAGTCTATTAATGAAGGAGAGGTAAAAAGGGAAAGGAGATGTCTGAGTATTCAAGGTTATGTCTGGAATGGTTCATTTCTTGACCAGCTCTGACTTTTTGCAGTGTGCCTAGAGAAATTTGTGATCAATTATTGCTGCCTGCCTCAGTGGGAAGGCGAGGTGAGTGAAAGCATGCTTATTTTCTAATCCTGCTCAATATTCCAGCTGGAACTATTTAGAACTGAAAAAGGAACCCAAAAGAGAAGCAAGGTGGTAAAACTTGGATTGAGACTGAGTGTGGTGGCTCACAACTGTAATCCCAGCACTTTGGAAGGCTGAGGCAGGCAAGTTGCTTTAGCTCAGGGGTTTGAAACCAACCTGGGCAACATAGCAAGACCCCATGCCTATTGTTTTTGAAATCAGTTTAAAAAAAAAGACTTACATTAGATGTATCAAAACAATATTCATTGTAACTGTGACATATTTGAATAAATCCTTGAGGGGCTTGTACCAGCCTGTACAAGTCAGACTACTGCACTTCATCACATTTTATTTAGTCTCTTGCCATTCTGCCTTCCCCTCACCCACTTCATCTGCTCACTTTGCTTGGAGGAAGGCAGGAGTAGGGGCACATAAACATGTAGCAAGTTCCTGCCTCTGGCATTTTCTGGTCATGTTGCCCCTTCCTGGGATGTGCTTCATGCAGATGTGGGCAGGGTTTGCTTCCTGTGGCCTCTGTCAAATGTCATCTCACTGACAAGTCTTCCCTGACTGCTATACATAAGAAGGCAGCCTCTCTCCTTCCATCCTCTGGGCATCTTTATCCATTTGACTTTGCCTTATCCTTCCCGATTGCGCTGGTAACATATGCATTTACTGCCTGCCTCCCCTCCAGCACCCCACCCCCAGCTGGAATGTCCGCTTTGGGAGGGCAGGCCATGCATTCTGTGCACTGCCATTGACCCAGCATGGAGAGGCACCCTAAGAGTAGGAGGTGCTTGAGACATATTTGTTGAACAAATTTATGCTAATTATCCTGTAGAACAATATCTCTCGTGCTTAATGCTAATATGTTTAACTCTACTTCTTATATATCGTATTTTATTATGATACAAATTTTGTTAATGACTACATTATCTTGTGACTTAATAAAGTGTCCTCTTATTCATCCCCATGCCAGTTTTAAGTGGCCTGTAGAGATATAAATAATAGGACACAAATAAGTATAAAAAAGAAAGAAGAAAAAGAATAGAGAGTAAAGTGAAGTCCGCGGTAGAATTAGAAAACAAAAATATCAGTCTTCTGTTAATCAAGCCAATGGATTCTATTCAAAACTTGGAAAAAAGAGAAAAAAAAGAAAAAAAGACAAGCACGCTACTCTTTAGTTCCACCAGGCTGCTGTGAAAAAAATCCGGTTTTGAATCCAGGTCTTGTTACTTACCAGATGTGTACTTAGGCAAATGACTTAATTTCTCAGATTCTGACTTTACCTTTCTATAAAACAGATATAATTAGAGTGTCGACCTCATCTACCCTTGAAGCAATAAAACGACTCTGTGAAGATGCAGAGTTCATGAAGGAACCCATTATATCATACACCTAAGTGACATAATACATATTTTTAATGGAAAAATTACCCAAACACTGTCCCTTCGAATCTCTTCTAAACACAAACGTCACATACTGACCTGGCTTGGGCTTGGTGTGAAATGTGGGAATAAACACCCCTATATTTATGGATTGAAATGGAAGCAGTGCTTTCACATAGAGTTCCTACAACCCCCTAAACTAATTTGCTAGGCTTCTACCTTAGTGCACCAACAGGAACTGCCTGTAGAAATGAATAAGCTAGTCTGGGTGGACCATACTGCAAATAACAGCCACCAGGAAAAAAAAAATCCTGAGGAAAGTTAATTTTCAACAGTGGAACAGGGCAGAGAAAGCAGAATCGTGTTTCTCCTGTTTGTGATTTATAGCATGTCTTCTCTTAACTCACAATAATGAATCGCCGACTTTTCTTCCAAGGAGTCTATTCTCTGAGTTTGACTCTGTACACGCAAGAACAGGACCTTTCCTTCCACGTGGAATCCCTCTACACTAAGCTTCCACATGCTATTCTTTCCCAAATTAACAAAAAATCTCCAAAAGGAATTTCTCCAAAGAGGATTTTCTCCCTCAACCCCTTCCTGGTTCTTCAGAATCCTCAGCTGAGGTTCACCAGGAGGCAAATTTCTAACAATTGGATTAGGGCATAAAATTCATATTCTTCTAAAGAACGTTTGCATGATTCAAAGGTACATGTCAAAACAGTGATGGAAAACCTGTTGTGATCAAAACTGGTATGTATTTTGTAGTTGTGCTTAAGTTTAAAAATATGTATTTAACAGACAATGTATAGTGTAACTCTCTTAAATATATAGCTATGTAGTGTGCTATTGAGGAATCACATTTATCTGGAATTTCATCAACTTTTAGTTGTGGTTCCACTTATTATTTGTACCCTGGTTTGCTCAAAGCCAGCCTCTTCTAAGCAGAGTTGCCACAGATTTCCTTTTTGACAAATCTGGTGTTACACTTCTCGATATCCAGCTTATTTCACATCTTGGCAGCATCTGGCACTATTGACCATTCATTCCCTTCTTCTAGAAACATTTCATCTCAGTGGTCATCGTGATAACCCCCTCTTCACATTTCCCTACCATCTCTGTAGCTATTCCTTCTCAGTGTTCTTTGAGGTTTCTCTTCTTCCACTTATTATCTTAAATATGGCTTTTCCTCAGGGCTCTGTTCTAGGCCTTTCTCCTCTCACTCCAAGCTCTGCTTAAGCAACCTGTCCTGTGTCCAAGGATGCTGTAATTACCATGTTATTTACATCTTCATGAAAGATTTCTCACCTGAACTCAACGCTATTTATTCAACACTTACATGTCTTCTGCAATTAGATAATAACAGGCACTTCAACCTTAACATGCCCAGTGAAATGCACTGTCTTCCACCCCTCACCTTCTTTTCTTCTGCATCTTTTCCTTCCCTGACTATCCACCCCATTGTCCAGGATGGAATTACAGGTACCATCCTAGATTTCCGAGTGTGATACTTTCTACTTTCTACCCATCCTCTTCTCCTTGTTCCCACTGCTGAGACCTGAATTCAGACCAGTGTAATCTTCTACTCTGTTTCCTGCCCCAGCCTTTTAACTGGTCTTCCTGCCTCCTGTCTCATTCCCATCCAATTCATTCTTTACTTTGTTCCTAATATACAAATATGATCAAGACATTCACATTTAAATCCATTTAATGGCATATCTGAGAGTATAATCATTGTTCCCAGGGGCTGGGAGTTGCAGGGGGATGGAAAGATGTTGGTCAAATGGTACAAAGTTTCAGTTAGATAGGAGAAATAAGTTTGGGAGATTTATTGCACTGTATGGTGACTATGGTTAATAATAGTGTACTGTACACTCAAAAATTGCTAAGAAAGTAGACCTTAAATGTTCTTATAACAATAAATGTTAAGTATGTGAGGTGATACGTTAATTAGCTCGATTTAATCATTTCATAATGTATACATATATCAAAATATTACACAGACCACAAATATATAAAATTTTTATTTGCCAATCATACTTTAATTTACAAATTAAAAAGTAATGAAACCATCAGTGGCTTCTAATTACCCTCAGGATAAAGTCCAAGAGTCCAGTCTATAAAACCTTAATGCTTGCTTTTTTAGCACTACCCCTTCCTTTCTGACACTTTTCCTTCCCCCCTCACCTCCCATACCTAGGCTTCTAAGCTTCAGGCTTTCTTGAAATCTTCCTGTTCTCTAATGCTGCCTCTTCTGTCTATTGCATTCTTGTTTCTGTACATCCCTTACTCCTCCCTAACCTGATTAACTCCTTTGCATCCATCAGCTGTCAATGGAGCTGTCACTTCTTTCAGGAAAACTTCCCGAAGTGAAGCAGTGCCTCCTCTGTGCAAACTCATTGTGTCTGGATCCTCCCTTCATGCCTGGTCCCATGGCATTGTAACTGTCTGTGGACTTGCAAGCCTCGACAGCTTTGCGTGCCTGTGGACAGTGTCTGAACTATTTCTGGTGGAATCCCTGTGTCTTACATAGTGCATAGCATGTAGAAGGTACTCAATAAATATTTGTGGAAATATTAATGAAAGAAAGAATAAAATCTAATTGTCAGATTCTAGTTGATTATATAACATGTCTGTCTATGCATAAATTATGAGCAGCAGAATCTTTAGTATCTTAGGCAGAGGTTGGAAGAATACTCATCTTAAAATTGAAAAACATCTATAACATTACCCAATACTTACTATTTATCATGGGTAGACTTTATTTATTATTATTAACATGTGTGAAGTGCTTCATGTGTGCTATGTCATTTTGTTTTCACAGTGATCTGGGAGGCAGGGACTATTATTTTTTCCACATAACAGACGAAGAAAATGAGGCTAAGGGAGATGAAGCATTTGGCAAAAGTCAGTTGGCAGAGCTAGGATTCTATGCAATCCCCAAAGCTCATAAAAAACCATTTGACAAAATGGATAAATATGTTCAACCAAAATGTATTGAGGACCTGTTCTTTGCAAAATACCATGCATACACACAATTTCTGCTCTGCTTCAGTGGAAATAACCAGGAACCCTGAAGAGAAGGCATTGCATTTAGCTAGTTATTACCATCAGCCTGGCAAAAAATGTTCTGTATTACAGGGAAGCATATAATTGGGCAAACCAAAAAACTTTTCAGCTTTTCTGCATTCAATGCTGTAATTTCATTTATTTATCATAAAATGTGACTTCACAGGTTTATTAGCAGTCAAATTCAGATGCAAATGCAAATAGACAAATATAGTAGAAAACCAAATAGCAGATTCTCAATATCTGCCTTTTGTCGAAATCTATGCCAATGCTCTCTACTGTAAACAAGTACTGAATTACAGAAATTTAGGCCTGAGAGAAACCTAGAAATTATTTACCCAATTCTTCCCAGTTATGTCTAAGCCTGAAGGCCAAAGGAAAATAACTAGTAACTATGAGACTACCAGTAACTCATGAAAACTGGTTGGCCATATCTATGAAAGCTGAACTTCTATTTATTCTGTGGCCCAGCCATTCCACTCCTTGGAATAGACCCAACAGAGATGCTTTCATATTTTGCCAAAAGCCATGTATAATAATGCTCATAGTGGCATTTTTTGCAATAACCCCAAACTAGAATCAAAGTAGTGATCATCAATAGTAGGCTGGGTAAGTAAAATATATTTAAACAATGGAATGTACTGTGCAACAATGAGAACAAAGTATAACTACAAACAACCAAGTAAATAAATGTCAAAAACATTATACCAAGCACAAGTTATGACTATGTTTATATCATGTTCATAAAAACAGGAAAATCTAATCTATAGTGTCATGAGTCAGGAGAATGGTTGTAAGGGCTGGGAGGTGACAACTGGAAGGGGACACAGAAGTGTTTGTTGGATGCTGGTGATTTCTGTTTCTTGATCCAAGTGCTAGTTACACAGGTGGGCTCACCTTGTGAAAATCCAGTGAGCTATGCACTTACAATGTATACATTTTTCTTTGTATATGTTAGATTTCAATGTAAATTTGACAAGAAACCTTGGAACTCATTTAAGCCTAAGACATTATCAAAAAATTTTCTGGCACAATGAGAAAAATTTGTGAAATGCCTTGAATCTTAATTCTGCTAAAACTAACATTTGTTCCAGTCAAATATCAATAAAAACAAATACTTCAGTATTGCAAACATTTGCTAAAGAAACAAATGTGTTTGATGAGAAAACAAAAATCAGTATTTCTTTTGGCAAGTACTTGTTGTATTGGAGGTAGCAAATGTAAAACTTCTAAAGTGTTACTGCATTTGTTTACATGCTCAGTTTACACAAGATTCAGAATTTTGTAAAGCTGCATTACATTTTTAAAAACTGTAGGAATAAAAATAATTGTGACAGGAATAAAAAGATTGCATTTCTAGAATGTTGTGATGGATGTGTCTCAACTCTGCATAGTTGTATGATGCCTGCATGCAATAGGCGTGCATTTGCTGTATGAGTGAAGATAGTATACAGGGTAACTCTTGAGAATACTTCTTATCAATCTTTGTCGACACCATGATTATTTTTAATACCTGGTTAAATAGGAAATTACTAATACTTTCTCAGTATCCTAGTAGACATTGAATGGAGAACAACTAAAAAAAATCTCTATCAAAGTGCTAATTCATATTATTTTACAAAATACTTCCAAATGACATATGAAGCCAGTCATTTAAGATAAAGAAGTTTCATTAAAGAAAAACTTGAGATCTCAGAAAAATAAATTAGAAATTCCCCCTCCCCCAACTACATTTAGAGAAAATATTGAGACAGAAGTATGATTCTCCCCTGAAGTAACTATATATTAAATCGGTGTCAAGAAAACCTTAGAAAATATTAGCTTTCAGGGAAAAACACTTACAATTTATATTTTCTATTTTTCAGTAATATATTCTTACTATGACTCTAAAATCTGTCTAATGCACCATTAACATTTTAAAAGAAAGTTCTCTAGTTCTTACCAAAAAAGAAATAAATAATATCTGACAACAGCATTAGGGAACATAAACATAAAATTACCTGTTATTAAAAACTGAGCACATTTTTCTCAAAGAAATATGTTACTCAGCTATAAAATAGTATGTTTGCCATTCACACTAATGTTTCAACGTTATGGTTCAATCTTCTAAAAAGCTGACATGGAAAATAATGGTGTAATAAACTAATTCATCACAATGTGCAAAAGAAACCACTGGAATAAATTGTAATAACCTTTCAAAAACTAGCAGCTTTTAAAAGTATTAATTTCTACTCCAGATAATTGGAAAGGACACCTGGGTGGGTAGGCAATATTTTTTATGGGATTGCTCTGTCAGGAGCTCAGATTGTCTCTGGACTCAGCAATGATCATTTAGCCCTAAATGACAGTGAATCTTACAAATGGGTCTTCCTAGATGGTGTTTGCCATAAATTACCAAACTCAACTCCCCTCAAGGTCAGCGATATGAGAGGGCAGGTATCAAATGGTCTTCGTGGAGACCTAGAGTGGTCCTCGGGTTTCTCAGAAATGGACAATAGTTGTGTTGGCTGCCATAAAATCAACTTAATGGACTGACAACATAAATTACCATCAAACTTTGACAACATTCCTCCTTAGGAAACAACTGAAGAATGCTTTTATATCAAAGCTGGGGAAAATGGATAACAGTAAGTTTTGCTCTATACTAGATCATAAATATTTTTAACAATGCTAAGTGGAGAATGAATTAATATTAGAAGCCACGATATGTTTTATCTGATGCATTAAAAACAGCATCTAAGTAATTCTAAAATGACACTTGCTTTCTGAAGTTATATATATATATATATATATATATATAAAACGCAATGGTGTGTGTGTGTGTGTGTGTGTGTGTTAGGGAAGAAGGTTGCGTTTGCCTGGCATTCAATATTTTCACTAAGTATAAGCAATCAAAAATGATATTGTTTTCTCATCTTTTTTTATCTATTAATATACAGTCCACTGGACCCATAGGAAGAGATTCTTGACCTCTCACACTACTTTGGATAAATCATAAAATCACTTTCTCTATGGCTGCATTTTTCCACTTGGAAAGTAACGTAATTATTATACAAATATATTTTGAAGACAGTGGAATTATTCCTAAAATGAAGACACAAAAACCCCCAAGTTACTGGAAAATCATATTAACATATTTGTGAAAATAATCAAATCTAGACTTAATTCACACTTTAAAAAAGCCAATTTGGTAGAAAATATAACAACAGCTAAATTAATAAAATAGAATTTTGGAGGTAAATGAAACATCATTGTTTAGCTAATTTTTCATCTAATTGTGCTGCCATTCTGTAATTGCAGTTATTATTATTATTGTGATATAAAGATAAATTATTCTCTCAGTAATTTTTATAATAGAATTTATTATCTCTTAAAATGCAGCAGTTTCCTTTAGATTTTGCTAAAAGAAGTGCTACATCGAGTAAAAGCAACATCTTCCTTGGATCCAGTGGCATCTCAGGCCAGGAATATATATAATGTCTAATGAACTCTATACACTTTATAAACTATAAAAGTTTCCAAATAGGATTTAAAATTAGTGTATTTTGTCTGTTCTCCTCCAACATGTAGTCATCACCTTCTGTCATGTCTTCCTTTGAACTATCTCTTACATTTATTTCTTTCCTTCTGTTCCTATTGTCACTTCTGCCCAGTACCTCATCACCTTATACCTGAGTTATTGCAGTAGTTTCTTTGCTCCTGTTCTTTTTCCACCAGTCCATCCTGCCTAGTCCTGCCAGATTAATCTTTTTTAAAGGACTACTTTAATGATGTCACTCCCCTGCTCAAAAGTGTACAACGACTCCCTATCACTGGAGGCCACAGGCCAGAGTCTTCAGCTAAAATCAAAGCCTTTGGCTGTCTGGCCTCACCTCCTTTTCCAGTCTTCTCCAGTTCCCTTGCACAAACCTTCAGGACAATAAATGAATTTGCTTCCTGGCCACCTGCACCACATGCACTTGCCTGACCAGTGCTGTCCATCCTCTCTGCTGATCCAGTTACCTTCCTTTCTGGAGTCCTTCTGACCACTTCAACCCACAGTCAGCACCTCCAGCCATGAAGTTGGAGCACTCTTTTTTTTTTAAGCATGATTTATTTCACAGTTGCAATATTATGTAACTTTGGCTTTTGTTACTTAATGGTTGCCCTGCCTTTTCTCCTTAATTAATTTGTAAAGTTCTTTGAGGGCGGGGAGTTTTGAATTATTATCTACCAATGTTCCCAGCACAACGCTATAAAAATAGTTGGCCATCAATGGACACTTGTTTAATGAATGAATGCAAAATGTTGTTCTAGCCTTCTTATATGATTAGGATGAAAGCTATTCAGTTGTATTTGTAACTTGTGGTATTTCAGAGCAGCAATTTACATATATGAGGCAGTTTTCCTGAGTTCAATAAATTCTCTTTCATTTTTAAAGTTTTTAGTGAAATTGTAGACTATGAAATACAAATTGAGCACGAGATTTATAATGTAAAAATCTGACTCGGAAATCATGGGCAGCATTAGAATAAACACAAACTAGTCCATATTCGTCGAACTAATACTAACTATCTGAAAGTTCCTTAATATCATAAAGCTCGGTAAGTTTTAAATAAAACTGAAATCATCCCAAGAATAAGTTAAAAGAAAAAAAGGTAAGTACGCAGTAGTCCAGAGTCTTTATTGTATAAATAAGACACATGTTTTAGCATATAATATTATTTAATAGAAAGAATATGTAGTTTTAGAACTTGGCAAGACCTGAATTGGTAACTTAGATCTGCTCTTCACTAGGTGTGCCATTTTGTGTCAGTTACTTAATGTCTTTGAACGTTAAACATCTCATAAGGCAAATGAGAATATTAATTTCTAATTTATTTGAAAAATCTGAGATGAATGAACTCTTTTGAGCTGTTTACTAGGATAATGAACTTAAGGTCTCTAAGGCACCAAACCCAGTACCTGGCCTGTTAATAAATGGTAGCTACTATTACTTAACTAATTAATTAATTTATCTGTCGATCATTGTTTCTATTTGAGAGTTTTTCTTTTTCACTCCTTACCTCCTAGCCTCTCTTATAGTTAAAGAGCATGGGCAGAGGGGTCTAAAAGATCGGGGTTTGAATTGTGGTTCTACCATTTATTAGTTTACTAATCTTCTTATGAACCTATCTTAGCTGCAGTTTTCTCAGCTGTATGAGAAGATAACAAAATCTCCTTGAAGTAATGTTCTGAAGACTAAGAATGATCCATTTTAAAGTGTCTGGCATACAGCAGGTACTTTATTAAGAGCAGATATTATTATAATTCTCATGAGTCTTCTCACAGACATCCTGTTATATGTCAAAGAACACATGCTCATGAATACTTTTAAAGTAAAATATGTAGGATTTTTTTCTCTATAATGTCTCACTATCTTGCAGAAAAACATAATTTGGTATTATAAAAATTATTCCTATAAATAATGTTTGTATAGTGACTTACAGTTTACAAAATACCTTTGAAACTGAGGACTATACCCCCAAATTAGCCATTTGTTGCTGTGTGACTGTGATCATTATTCTTGCAACCCATTCTGCCATCAAAATGCTTAATAATTAACAATAATGATAAACTGCAAATACTAAGGAGGCTATGAACAAAGTCCAATGTGTTATTGTCACAGGCCTATATTTTTAGAAATACTTGACAGTTGAAATTGGCCAGATGAAATTGAGCAATTGATCATAGATTCTCCATCTCAGCAGTATATCTTGGAAGCAGAGGCCTCCTCTAGGCAGGCTTTGACAAAGGACATCTAAAACTGGTTTCTTCTTTTTGACTTCTAAAATATCATCTAAAGTATCAGTTAAGTTGCCTGTTCTCATTTGGGTTAAAATACAATTCTTAAAAAATCGAGTAAGTAATTCTGAAATAAACTTATATAAGTGTAAACAAAAGAAGAGAAAGAAATTTGGGTAATTTTCTTAAATCTAAATAAATATACTATGTCACATTGCTGAGATTAATGACATTATCTAAACTCAGTAGGAATGCAATTAAGTGCTAAGAAATGGAAAGCACCTCACAGTTTTATAAGACTGAGCTGTTTTTACTATCATAATAACTGAAGCATGTGCTTAATAACTCATCAAATACATTTACTTCCCTTCAACATCTACAAGGTCAAAACCAGTCATCAGCCATAACTTGAAGTGCCATTAATTCCTCTGAAAAACTGTTAAAGAGATTGTTCCAAGAAGCATCAAGCTGTATCCCATTGAGGTTCCTGGGGTGTTTCAGGGATGCTGGGATGTGCCTTTAAAATGATGTATGGATGGATAGTATTATTCTTAATGCTCCAAATGAAAAGCTTGCCATACAACCGTTCCTTATACAAGATACAGGGCTCCATATGCAACAGTTCTGATGTTTAATGTTTTGTCCTATGTCCAGTCCTTGGTTTAGTGATTATGGCCATTATACCTACATTTTAAAACATGATCTAACATATAAGGGTAACTGCCACTTAGTAACTGAGAACTGCATAGCATTGGATCAGCATTAGCACTAGGTCACTAGGGGCAATCTTGTCTAGATTTGCTCCCAGAAGCCCTGCATGAGGATGGGGTTTCTACATCTTTGGTCTTTGTTTCATTTTATTACTTCCACTTCTTCCCCATCGCCTGCCAGGGTTTTCAAATCCTTTGGGGATGTTTTGTTTCAATGTTTATATTTACCAAACTCACAACTATAATTAATATTTATAGCACCTCTGATCATTTTAAAGCTATTTCACAAATAAAATATCTTGATCTTCATGGTAATGTCATGTGAGATGAGAAAACTGAAGCACGAGGAAGTTCTATAATATGCCTGAGGCAACTTGACATCAGTGTCAGAGTACCTGCCTCAGGACGCTGAACCTAGCGCTCACTTCACCCCCATGACTGCTACGTCATTGGTTAGGTCTTTGGATTAGACTTGCACCGGAAATTCTTTCTCACCAGCTGTGTGATTTTTAAATATATTAGTTAAACTCTCTGGATTTTAGCTTCCTTGTTGGTAAATGGGGACAACAATGCCTACTTCATAGAGTTATTTGAGGATTACATGAAATGATGTATGTAAAGTTAAAAACCTAAGCCAGGCATGCTGGCTCCTGCCTATAATCCAGCTACTTGGGAGGCTGAGGTGGGAGGATCCCTTGAGGACAGGAGTTCAAGACCATCCTGGGTAACACAGCAAGACCCCATCTCTAAAAATATTAAAAAAATAAATAAAAATAATAAAGTAAAAATACCTAGAATAAGGTTAAGTGTTCAAAAATGCTCATCCTTCTATCCCTACTCTTGGTCATCTTCACCTAAAGGTAGTTTCCTTAGGTCTACTGAGAGTCTGTGAAGCTACTCTGGACTTTGGTGTTGGGCTGGGGGGCACAGTATACTTAATGTATCATCAGTAGGGTGGTAAAATATTTACCAATAATCTAAGGATTTATCAGTCATCTGCCACATCCCAGCACAGTGCTCAGTACTTCAGATGCACAAAGAAATAGCAGCAGCTAAGGAATTTTGCAAGTGACAAGAACAAGACTTAATGATTTTCTAGACAATAAAGAGATTCCAAGAGTGGCTGGCATGCTCCATTTAACCAAGGTCTTTGTAAATTCTCCAAAACAATTTCAAATAGAATAAAATAATTTTAAAACTCTACTTCATATAAATTGGATAGCTTACTTTTAAATGGCATATTTCACCAAATCCTAAAATGTTATTTTTTTATAGACAATGATACTGTATCCAACCTGCACTATTACACAGGGTGAGGGAGGGACCGTAAAAGGACCAATCTCACAGTGAACCTAGGAATGAGAGGTTAAATTGTGTTCGATGTTTCTGCTATGTTTCCATTACTGAGTCACCTAGATTTAAAATACCCTAGGGTAGGAATAACCATTTGGTTTTTCTCCCTCGTTTACCAGTGCCTCAGAACATCAAATATTTGTTGAGTTGCATTTTAGCCTCTGAGTCAGACCAAAAAAAAAGTAGTTATGACTCCATCCGATTTGAATTAGCCCACTAAAAAAAGGTATTTACAGTTAAGTGGAAACATTTCATCTTCTGATTATTTTTTAATATAAAACAGTGAAATCTCAGCATACTTTAGTTTAATACTATAAGAACAGAAAAGAATAATTTTTTTTCTTCTTGAGACAGGGTCTCACTTTGTCACCCACACTGAAGTGTAGCGGTGCGATCATAGCTCACTGCAGCCTTAAACTCCTGGGCTCAAGCCATTCTCCTGCCTCAGTCTCCTGAGCAGCTGGAACTACAGGCACATGCCACCGTGTGTGGCTGGAGAGGAATAAATGTTATTGTTATCAATAGCAACTGGTCACTGCACACATGTGTGTGAGACAATATTCAGAGTGATACAGCCTAGGGTTTAAGAACAGAAACTTTAGTTCTGATTCTGCTTCCTTTAGTATTTTTATCCAGGGACACAGTGTTCCTGTTTTGAGGATGGGAACAATGCCATATATTTTATAGCATTATGGAGAAAATTAAGATGGGATATTACTGTAGACAGAGGAGTAAATAGGCAATAATTTTGAGTGTTTAACGTGTGTCAGATACTGTTCTAATCAACTCATTTAATCACAACAACTCAATGAGATGCATAGTATTATTATTCCTATTTTAAAGATATTAAGGCATAGCAGTTTTAACAAAAAACCTTGCCAGGATCACCCAGCTAGTAATTGGCTGAGCAGGATCTGAAATGCAGGCAGTCTAGCTCCAGAGTCCATGCTCTGAGCCACTTCCCCGTGCTGCCTGACTCTACCACAGCAGCTCGTGACATGCTGGTTTCCCCTCTTCTTGGATTCTGGTATACAAAAACACAATAGATCCTGTCTTTTTCAGAAAGAAACAGTTGTTACAGCAAGGACACAAGATATATGCACATATGGATAAAAAGCATGATAGAACTTGTCAAACAAATGTCAGAGGAGGTATACAACAAGTTCTACAGAAGTTTGGAAGAAAGGAAATAATGGGGATGAGGAAATCAGCAAGATTGTTGTGATGTGGGTGAACTTTGACCTCGTTTGGCATTCGAGAGTAAACAGACTTAAAACTATCAAAGAGTAGTTGGGAAAGATATTTCAGATAATAGGAACAGCAAAGACAAAGGATCTCTGTGTTTAGGAAATAAGAATCAGTTTCATGATAACTGCACCTTGACAAAAACAAACACACACACAAACAAAAAACAACACACACAAAAGAAAATCAATAAAAAAATTTTTTTAAAAAAGAATCCATTTCAGTGATGGGGAAGGTTTCTATATGGGCAACACTGAAGCAGGAAGCAGTTTCAAGTGATTTTGTACAGTGTTTTAGAAGCTCAAGAGAGGAGAAAGACCTCCTGCTGGAGGGCCACCAGGGGGTTCCGAGTGGCTGTGAGTGATGAGATGGCAGGTATATAACATGGATGAAAGTAGGGAATGCCAGTTAATGCACCACGAGAGCATGCAGAAGTCTTTGGCACACATACCTACATTCAGACAGGTCCCTATTATTCCAGCGATGATTATCTTGTTGGCGGGTATTCCATGGCCTCTCCTCACCTACTGGCTGTCCTTTTGGTTTATCCCCTGCTTTAGCACCTGGGGGCACAGAGGCAAAGTGATTTTCCAATTAGTCTTTTTGTTTGTTTGTTTTTGCTGCTTTTTCCCAGCTGTGGTTAGATTTGCTGTTGGAAGGAGAAGTATACTGTGGATGATAAGAACATTTCTTTCTCTTTTTCTTTTTTTATAGTACTTCCAGTCCCTTTATTGAACAATTTGCAGGGGAAGAGCAGAAATCACATTTGAGCTTAACCCTGGAATATGTAATTGTTAATTTCCCTTGATCAGAGATGGGCTAGGAAATGGGAAGCTACCCACATGGACTTTTAAATAACATTTGTATAGCAGAACCTTGTTTCCAGTCTGGCTGCTGAGAATTTTAGGTGAGACTGGTTAAAGTTATTCTCCTTAAAAATGTTATGTATTGTGTATCTCCAGACCTGTTGATAGCTATATGATTATTTATATCAATCATTCTTACCTTTGCTACTACTTGGATATATTATGCAGTTACTGCTTCTTCCTAAGTTAAACATAAGCTACCAGTAATTCTAATTCTCTAGCTGCAGAGTACATGTTTGGCTCTAAAACTAAAGTGCTGTATTAGTGGGATGAAAAAAAAGAAAGACATGAGAAAAATGAAACAGACTGCAATGCCAAGCTCTTTTTTAAAAGTAACATTTAATTACTATTTCAGGCTACTATTAAGAGTGTATATGACATATAAACAGATTGTAGGACCCTAATACATCATTTCACTAATAGATATCCAATTGCAGTTGACAAAAAGATTATTTTGGTCCATAATGGCCTAGAAACCCATCTTTTACTTGGATCTATTATATGAAAATATATTTAGGGTAGAAAGCACACACACACACACAGACAATATCTTTCAAGTAAAGAAAAAGCTCTTAAAAATTTATACACTTGGCTAATAGCCAGCTACTGAGTCTACTGTGTCTCCTCTCTGATTAACATACTTTCATAAATTATTTCCAATTTCTTCTAGTTGAGTTCTTGTCAACTCTTCACCTCACAACCCCAATATTGCCCACATCGTTCTAGAGAAATCAGAGAGAGAGTAGAAAAAAGCATATCCAGCTATTTTAGGACATGGCACATATCAGTCACGCCCAGAAAACTGGCTCCTTTGCTTGTAAGAACTTCTTGGCATATTCATAAGCCTGCTGACCTCGGTATGAAAAATCACAAAATAAAGCCACAACTACTCTGTTTCTCTTTTTTTTTTTTTTTTTTTTTTTTTTATTTGAGACGGAGTCTCGCTCTGTCACCCAGGCTGGAGTGCAGTGGCGCGATCTCGGCTCACTGCAAGCTCCGCCTCCTGGGTTCACGCCATTCTCCTGCCTCAGCCTCTCCGAGTAGCTGGGACTACAGGCGCCCGCCACCACGCCCGGCTAATTTATGTTTCTCAATTTGTTTGATAAACTAGAATTATTTCCAAAGTTCTCAAATAAACAGAAATCATTATAATTATAAATAATTAAAATGCTAAACTCAAGAGGGCACTCAACATTCATTATACTGTAGAGCTTGTCCCCTAAGGGTAATACCTTCAATTAGTTCAGTTTTTACAACAGAAGAAAAATGTGACAATCAGTAATTGCAGGTATTTAGTTCAAGGAACAAAACATGCAAACTTGCCTTTAAATTGCCCTTTCAGTCACCAGAGGTTATGCTCTCTTTTAGATTCTTAACATTTGTACTAATTCTAGAATACAGGAAAGCAACAGATAAGTGAAAAACACACAATCTTCAAAGCTGTGAGAAGATACACTTCAGCTTTATCAGCTCTTTCAATGGAGAAGGTTAAAGTAGAAGGTAAGAGCTAACAAAAAATGATTTTAAGAGAGAGCCCTTTAAAAGACATTTTATAAAATTTATCACTTATTTATTCACTTACTTTACAAACATTTTTTAAGTGTCAGAGTTTATGCTAAATGATAATTACATTGCACTAGAAAAACTAGCTGATGATTTTTTAAAAAAACATACAAATTTATATATGTGTATATATGTATATTATTACAAATATAGAGTATATATATCCATAATTTATGAAATGATGTTTTTGAATGTTATTCCTCAATCTTGAAGTTGTAATGTAATTTTTTAAAAATTTAATCACAAAATTATTTAGATTTTATTCCTTGGAGTCTCCTCTATAAAAAGGATCAATTTCCTTTATAAAATATAACTATTTTCTGTTGCAGTAGTAAATGCTATTTCAGTTACTAGGGCTTTTCTTAGGTGTCTGTAGAACTATAGTACTGTCAGTTGGAAATGGATTAGCAAATAGTAAATACTGTTTTGGATCAAAGCGAGTATAGCAAAACAGGTTTCTTTACTCTGATTCAACATCAAATTGACAACCATGACCTGAGAAAGGGTTATCTTTTACTAGCTGCCACGTCGGGGAAATAAATTTAATCCTTCATTTAAGTAGAAGAAAGAACTCATTAGAAATGTGGTACAAGTGGTTTCAGGATGATAAATCTCAAGTTACCAATTCCACTTTTAATGATTAGCTGCCTGCACCTTGTATTTAATTAAAATGGTTATTTTAAATGCTTATATTTAATTTAAACATAATTAGCTAAAGTTCAATGTTACTGCCTCATCCATTTTGAAATTAATTAATTTATAAAATAGTTCAAAAAGTGCTGTAAGATTTTAATATTAAAATATAGCAGGATCAATTTGCATCTTTTGTTGGTTTCTGTTGTGGACTCCTAGTGAGCTGTTTACATTAGGTAGGACTACAGGGTCTCTGGCATAGCTAATGTGTAATGAAATCAAATATTGATATGTCCTTGACATTTCCTTTGCACATAGGATATATACTTTAACCTTCCAGGAAATAATAGCTCATAGCTAAACTTTAACTTTGTTTAGCTTTAAAGCGATGTAAGTTTTAGAAATTAATTGTTTAAACTTTAAAGCGATGTAAGTTTTAGAAATTAATTTTGGCCTTAATACATTTAGGAGAAACCACTGCTTTTAGCAAATGATTTATAAGTATGTAACAATCAGTGTGATAAAATTTCTTATGAGTCAGTCCAATAAATGCGACCGGAAGGTATTTTCAAAGAGAAGTTCTGCTTTAAACTTGTATTTAAACAAACAGTTTAAATAGTGGGTAGTGATGTACAACAATGTTTCCTGGTCTATAGATTCTGAGGATATTCTGAAACACTCCTGCATCCATTTGGACGGGGTTTCCTGGTGCAGTAAAAAACTATATCCATGAATGTCCTACAATCCTTAGTGTGCTTGGTGGGAAAAACTTCTAAGCTGTGCACATTTGTCTATTAATGATGATTGCTATCATTTATTAGGTACTGAATATGTATTAGGCACTGAACTAAATGCTTAATAAAGTTGTATTCAGCCCATTTTAAAGATGAATGAAGTGAGACTTGGAGAGACTAAGGTACACATAATTCATACATATAATTTTTAAGTTACAGAGGCAAGACTCAAAGCCTAAATCCACAGCGCTGCCCCTTACTGTCTTCAGCTCCCATCTCAGAGGGCTAGGAAGGCATTCTCAATTGTGAGATGCTTGTCACCCCCACCTCCACCACCACCACAAACAACAACAAAATAGTTCTCCCTTGCAGTAATAGTGTAAATTAATGAAAAGGTAAAGGTAACACATTTGGCTTGACTATTAGTAATTAAAATCTGTTGCCCCCAATCTTAGTGTCCTTTTATACAAATATTAATATATGCAGAATTTTCTAGTATTTTATTAAAACCAGGGCTTTCTATTCTCCAACAAACCTCTACAGTTGGGGAGATTTGTTCCCATCATTCTCTAACATTAGCTCAAAACTTTGCACAATCTCTACCCCCAACACCACCAATAACCCTTGGGGCATTTTAATTGTGAGCAGGCTATAAGGCTATAAAATCAGACTCAGCTTACACATCAAGTAAGTTGTGCAGACTATTTCTTTCCTTTTCACACTAGCATTATTAGGTGGCATTCCAGGATGCCTTTAAGCTACGCTGTATCTCAATTACCACAACTGCCATCTGTTTCTGTTTCTTCCAATGAACGATATCCCCACTCAAGACCTAGGCTTCAGTGTGTTTTCTGCAAAGAATATGAGTAACACATACAAATATTCCTCCTATTTAGATTAGACAGTATTAGGTAGTAATAAAAGCCAATTATCTATTGATTTTCAGTTTAACATTTCAACTATCAAACATTATCTTAACTGTGGACATCCTCAGAAGGTTCAAAGGATTGGAACCATTGCAAAGCAATTACAGCAGAGAAGACCTGTTTGAGGTGCTAGAATAGGTAAAAATACAGGCCCATCTGCTTTGTAAATCTTGCTAAGGCCTTTAAATGCCATCTGGTTTCCCACTCTTTTCCAGCTACCATCTTCCCCTAGGCTAAAAGATGTTTAAATGACTGGGGGGAAAAGAAAACTTTGAGAAACTAGTTTGAGATTTTAATTCTGCATTTTATCTGTCAGACAGTGAAATGCAGTTAACTGCAGCAAGTGTTCCTAATAGATAAGGGAATTGTTGCTTCACATATAATTACATTGAGTCTAACAGTAGACATAGCCAACTATATCATCATCATACTATTAGAAGTGCTAGTAAGTCTGAAAAGAATCCATTTTGAGGAGGGTCAGAGCTACTTTTATTTTACTTCAAGCCAGGGTTATCATGGAATAAAACCGATAATTCTTTTGGGGAACAATTTTTGGAATATAAAAAAAAGTATTAAAGGGTAAATGAAACTAACTGTTGTGACTGGCAGTGAGTTCAGGCATTTTGTGTTCTTTTGTGTTTGCTTTGGAATGTTAAACAGGTCGGGTTCTTTTTAAAAGAAAACATTTTATTCAGAACATTCTTCCATGAAAGGCTTCTTTGACAAAGTGTCATTTTTTGATATATTAGTACATGTCTGCCCACATTTTATATTCAAAAAAGGCTAGCAATGTTTTAACAACTTTTGACAAGCATGGGGAATTAAACTTCCACAGAATCCACTCTTTTAATGTAATGCTACAATCTATTTTATATTCTCGATTTTGCACTTCTTATGGCAGGCCACAACATTTTAAATTATGTCAACTTATAGTTGAAAAAAGTACAAAGAAATAAAAAATGAGTAATTACTTAACTCATCAATAAAATATTTTTAAGCACATAATTCTGAAATTTGTTGAGAAAGGGAGCTACAGATATAGAACTAAATGAATTATAAGTTAGTAATGAGATAAGTCAAAGAAATTTCTAATAAACTAGCCAAGGAATCTCAAGAAATTGAGCTACCTCTTAATTAAATTTAGGTACTAAATTATAAATTTCAAAATCAAGTGCTGGCTGGTCACGGTGGCTCACGCCTGTAATCCCAGCACTTGGGGAGGCTGAGGCTGGTGGATCATCTGAGGTCAGGAGTTCAATACTAGCCTGGCCAACATGGTGAAACCCTGTCTCAACTAAAAATATAAAAATTACCTGGGTGTGGTCACGGGCGCCTGTAATCCCAGCTATTCAGGAGGCTGAGGCAGGAGAATCACTTGAACCCAGGAGGCAGAGGTGGCAGTGAGCCAAGATCGCACCACTGCACTCCAGCCTGGGCAACAGAGCAAGACTCCATCTCAAAAATACAAAACAAAAACTAACAAACCAACAAAAAAATCCAAAAACAAAATTAAATGCTTTGTTTATTGGCAATGCAGGCTCTGCCTATTGGAAATCTTGCCTGGATACCTATAGGCACCTCAAATCAACACTTCAAAGATCTCTCTGACTCCCCCAAACTGCCCCTCCCCCGATTGTGACCTTGCATGACTGGGGTCCTAATTGCTCCCCAGCTTCATCTGTTCCCACTCCACCCTGCCTGGCCCATTCATTCATCCAGAGATGCTTTCAATGCCTTGAATACACTGGGCTTTGCTCCTCTGCCTAGATCACTATCCCAATCAGCCTGGCTGATTTCTCCTCTTCAGTCTCAGCTTGGATGTCACTTTCCTCAGGAAGATTTCTCTGGCAGTTCTTTTTCCAGGTTCCCTTTCTCTAGATCCTTACGACCCTGTTCTCTCCAAGCAAAGTCCCTGTCACAGAGTGATTCGATTCTCTTTACTGGCCTGTACCCCTAACAGAGTGTAAGCAGCATAAGGGCTAAGACAATGTCTTTCATTTTACTGTTAATCTCCACAGCTTAGGCCAGTGCTTGGAACATTCTAGATGCTCTCAAAAAACCTTCTTTAAAAAGATTAATGAATCATTTAAGTGAGAAGTTCATATATGATGAACGTGTTTCTTTTTTCTTTTTGGCAATAACACAAACTGCCAAATATAACCACATTTAAAAAATAACTTCCCTAAGTCGGTATGGGTTAACATTAATTTCCCCATTTAGTTATTTCATTTAGCTGGAACAAGTTTCTCATTTTGGTTTAAGACTTTTCTCATACCACCTATCTGTATAAAGAAAAATGCAGGCCGGGCACGGTGGCTCACTCCTGTAATCCCAGCACTTTGGGAGATCAAGGTGGGCAGATCACAAGGTCAAGAGATCGAGACCATCCTGGCTAACATGGTGAAACCCTGTCTCTACTAAAAATACAAAAACTTAGAGTATAATAATAAAAAAAAAATAAAAAAAAGAAAAAAAAATTAGCTGGGCATGGTGGCGTGCTTCTGTAGTCCCAGCTACTCAAGAGGCTGAGGCAGGAGGATTGCTTGAACCTGGGAGGTGGAGGTTGCAGTGATCCAAGATCACGCCACTGCACTCCAGCCTGGTGATAGAGCGAGACTGTCAAAAAAAAGAAAAAGAAAAAGAAAAGAGAAAAGTGCAAGGTAGATAATAGGAGCAATGAAGGATGTTAAGCTCTGGAATGCCATGCTAAGATTTGAGTTTAAGATACAGATTTCTAATGGTAACAGCAAAGGTGTATTGATGTATTGAAAGGGGCAGAAAGAATTTATGAAATCCAATGTACAACACCTGAAGTAGCTAAAGGTGTTGCTTGATATTGCTGTGTCACTATAATCACAGAACTTTAAAGGGGACGTTGTGATTGGAAAAGAAAATTTGAAACCAGTACCCATTAGTGGGTCAAGCAAATGAAGATGGAGAACAGGGCATCTTATGAATATTGTTATTATATAATAAAGAACTGGAATAATCAATATCATCTTGAAAGAGACTTTAATGAAGCAGTTGTGGATAACTAAATTATGATTATGACATATTTAGGGAATTGGTTCAGGGTCCTTTGCATTCAAAATTCAAATAAGTAATCAAAGTGAAATTGCATTAGCTGACCTCCTCAGACCACCTCTGAAATACAGTGAGCATTTATTAAGAATACACAAAATAACAGCATGACATAACTGCTTCTATAATTCACAAATGCCTTTGGCTAAGGGGGAGGAGGGATGGAGTAAGGCAGGGGAGGGCACTTGAGGGAGGGGGACACAGGAGGAAGAGAAGAAGCTACTTGCACAAAGATAAGTGGAACTCTTATTTTAATAATTGCCACAGCAGTATTTTTCTTAAGTCAAGATTAAAAATATGACGAGCTTACAGAATGTTATCGTCCACAGCAAAAGTAATATAAAAACAATTCTTATTCCCACATAAATTACTTAATACAACTGCTACTGGTTTTACAGATTAGTGCTAGCATTGATGGGCCATTCTATAAAAAAAGCATTCTTTCTCTATTATTTTTTAGTCGTCAGCTTTTGGTATTCCTTTGTCTCTTTAGTATATTCTTATTTCTTATCTTGAAGTATAATGAAATATTTCACTAGTAACACCCATGGAATTGTTTTCATGGCTCTCTTCTGGGCCTCCTGAGGCCATTATATGAATGGTAACAAAAAACAATTTCAAGGCAATAATAATGATGAATAAATTAAAGCACAGTGTATATATATAGTCTCCATCAATAAATAAATTTGTTTTACTGAACTGTATTTTCATCTCAAGAACTGTTCTCCCCACCCCCACCCCTTTCCAAAATGCTTCTTTATAGCAGTTCTTATTTCACAAGACTGTTTCAAATTGATTCTGAGGAATTTGAGTTCTCCACACTCTTTTCTGGCAACGTGGTTTTTCTCAGATCAGCAGAAACAATGTGAAAACACCTGTCACAGTAATTTCAAATGTCTATCATCTACCAAGTTATACATAAATGATCCATGGTTGCAGTGTGGTCTTTGAATGAAGAACTTTCTCAAGAAAGACAAATGCTGTTGAAAATATAAATGGATACCTTGTAAGAAAAAGCCACTTGTATCATTTCAGAAACCTATAGTTTTTATTTTTATCTTTAATCAGAGCCAAGCTAACATTTTTGAAAGAACTAATTTTGCTTTTCATTCACAACAAGCGTCATGTATACATGCACGCTTACCTACACGTTTAGATGTCATTCAACTCAACTCCATGGGGTTGCGGCTGGAAATGGAATCAGACTGGCAACAAAGAATTTACTGAATGCCTACTCAGGGTAAATGATTCTAAAAAAATCTACCTCTTCACCCCACGCTATCCCCCCAAAAACAAGGCAAGGTGTAATTGTTGAACACATGCAGTATAGGTGTTCTAAAAAGCATAGAGAAAGGCTCTGGGGTATAAATCTATTTTTATGTCCTATATACCCATTCTTTCTGTGGTCTTAGCTTAGATGCGAGTCACTCCCAAGAAGTGGTCTGCTTCCCAGGTGATTCTGCAGCCAGAGTTGGGAATCCTGCTCTTAAGCCCTAGTTTGTTGCTTAAAATGCTCTGCATTTTAAGCAACAAACTCCCTACCTGTTTTCTGTTTTCAGTCGTCTGTGCAACCTGCACTTCCTTCACATTCTTAGTCCTTTCACCAGGGCTTGAAAATTAGTTTTATTTCCCTATCCCATTTCCCTCTCCTGTCCTCAGAATTGCAATGCAATTGTACCGTAGTTTGAATGGTTAGTATCATATATTTTAACATCCAGATTCAAGGAGGCAAGTATGTATCAAAATAATTTTGCAATTTTTTTTATCCACAAGAATAACCCTTGAAATAGGCCTTGTGAGATGGGTTGCAATTTGTTAGGAAATAAATGATATGAAGAACAATGGAAACATACATTATGATAGCCATACCTTTTCCTCCTTTAAATTCAGTATATTCAGACTTAAACCTATGGGAACATAATGCCACAGTATGATAATCACTCCAGTGTTCCTAAAGGCTTGTCATTTTTTAAATGTGTATGTAATATTCAGGTGGCGCTCAAATGGATCAACCACCCTGCTTCTGCTAATGCAAAGCATCTTCTGTGGTAGTGTGGCTAAGGTTAGCAATATCCAACTCTCAAAAGGCAATAAAGAACACTCTTAAATGTGCCTTATTTCTAAACTATGGTGGCATATTATAGCACTCCTTGTCAGCACTTTATTGGTTTCACAAAAATAAAAACAAACACTGAGGTCTTTATTCTGAAATCCATTTCTGGAATTTATCTTACTAACAAAAGACTTGGTCCTATGAGAGGTGTTCTAGTTATGAAAGAAGAATTTCCTTTTGTAAGAGTTTGTTATTTGAAAGGCTACCTTTATTTGGTACTATAAACTTATAAATGTACATGAAAAGCGACAAACTCTGTAAAATTATACCTTTTCCATGATCCATATGGTAAACCTAAAAGAAGGAAATTTACTGAAATAAGAATGTTTTTTCATAGCTGAGAAAAAGTAGTATATATATGCATGTATATGAGAAGAGGAAAAGAAATTCAAAACTTTGTTTAAACATGAAAATTTTTTGGAATAAGTGCAGTTTGCTTTCAACATTCAGCATTGTTTCTACTGGTTATTTTACTTACCAAAATTGCTTATTCATTGATATTGTGCAAAAAGACTTGCTCTTAACAGTTTTTGGCTTTCTTTTATTTAAGCATACAAGAATAGGCAACTGATACCAATGCTTCCCTTAGCTGCTGTGACTGGATTCTATATACATGAACAAAGGTTACCCCGAAATAATACAGGAAAATCAGACATATTTCTAAAGCAACAAAAGAACAACCTGTTTTGCCACACTCTCACTACAGAGACATCTCTTGGTGAATGGGTTTTTAGATGTGAAAACTCGTTTATTACTCATAACCAAATTCATTTACCAATCAGCCCTGCACATGGTTTAGAAAAGAATGACAAACATCACAAAGTACATAGTAAATGGCCACAAAACAAAGCAAAATCTAGTCTCTAATTATTTATGCAGCAAAAGTTCACTACTTTAACTTGCCTTCTTAATCCAAAGGAAAGATGAATGGTGACAAGGGAAAATACACATATAGGAACACTAGAAGGTTCCCAGAGCTGCCCTAGACAGGCTTCCACGGAAGTTAAGACAGGGAGTGTGCAACTGGGCAGGGGCCCTCAGAAATGTGTCATTGTGAAGTTTTAATTCCCCAAAGTGTTTTAACACCTGTTTTCTTTTGTGTTAGGCTGAAATCTTTCAGAGACAACGTTCAAGAGAGCAAGCAAAACATTACAGGACAATGAACAGATCAAGGTATACTTCTGTTTAGGCTAAGGAAGCTGGCTTTATATAAAGCCTTTCTTTTCAAAGGGGAGAGATGAGGGAGAAGAAAGCCTTTAGAAAATAAGGGTGATAGCTTCTCTTCCTAGTTCTTCTTGGAGTTGGGAAAAGCTGGCTTGAGACGGTTAAAAAAAAAAAAAAGAAGGGTGACAAGTAGCTTTTAACAAAATACCACGTCAAGAGTCCTTCATGCATTTTTGAAAAAAAAAGAAAAACAGTAATACCATATATGTGGCAAGCTATTTGACAGCATACATTTTCTTTGTCTCTTTTTCCATATAGGTAGCCACTCCCAGTCAAGGACTGTATGAGTTGCCCAGAGCAAGACCTTTTAGGATATGGTACATAGCTGGGAGCCTGCCAACTCCTGGTTTTGTCATTACCCTCAGAACTCCAGAATGTAAGCTACATGAAGCTAGTAGGTTTTTAAACATTTTTATTTGTTTTTCTATTTTGCTCACTGCTGTATCTTTAGCATGTAAAATCTTGCCTGGCAGATAGTAAGCAAGCAATAATTATTTGGTGTATGAATAAACAAATGCAATTCAGACCTCACATTCTCTAACTTTGCCAGCTGTATGTAGTTACCAATTCACTGAGATGTGAGCATATGCCAGACACTGTGCCAAATACTAATCATTTAATATCTAATCATTTAATCCTCACAACAACTATGTGATAAAGGCATTATTATCTCTACAGTAGGATTCATAAAGTACCCAAGTTAGAATGAGGGAGTTAAGCAGCTTAATTAAAATCTTGCAACTTGTAGAAGAAAGTTAACCTAGTTTAATTCCAAATTTACTTACTATGCTAAATACTGGTTCAATACTGCTTAGTCAATGACTCTGTTCTGCAACCTCAAAATTTCCTTGGATTTTGAACCTTGGTCTCTTGTAAACCCTTGTATTAGTCAGGGTTTTTGTTGTTGTTGTTGTTGTTGTTTTTTGTTTTTTTTTTTTTTGTTTTTTTAGAGGAATGGACTAATAGGAAAGGGAGTTTATTAAGGAGAATTGACTCACACAAACACAAGTTCAAGTCCCACGATAGGCCGTCTGCAAGCTGAGAAGCCAGGAAGCCAGTAGTGGCTCAGTCCAAGTCCCAAAACCTCAGAAGCAGGGAAGCTGACAGTGCAGCCTTCAGTCTGTGGCTGAAGGCCAGAGAGCCCCTAGCATACGACTGGCATAAGTCCAAGAGTCTAAAAGCTGAAGAATGTGGAGTCTGATGTTTGAGGGCAGGAAGCATCCAGCAGAAGAGAAAGATGAAGCCCAGAAGACTCAGCAAGTCAGCTTCTTCCACCTTCTTCCGCCTGCTTTTTCTGGTTGTGCTGGCAGCCAATCAGATGGTGCCCACCCACATTGAGGATGGGTCTTCCTGAAGGTGGGTCTTCCTCTCTCAGTCCACTGACTCAAATATTAATCTCCTTTGGCAACACCCAGAATCACCCAGATACATCCAGAAACAATACTTTGCATCCTTCAATCCAATCAAGTTGACACTTAATATTAACCATCACAATCCTGCTCTCTAACTCTGGACATGGGGATCCTGTACTGCACATAATGCAAATCTTGCTTCAACACTCCTATCTCCCAATGTATGTCATGCTGGTGAGGTCTTTCTCTGCTTGGGCTGCCATAACAAATGCCATAGATTGGGTGGCTTAAACAATAGGTACTTATTTTCTCATCATTCTGGAGGCTTGAAAGTCCAAGATCAAGGTGCCAGCATGGTTGGGTTCTGATGAGGGCTCTCTTCCTAATGCCCATTTATTCACTGTGTGCTTCCATGGCCTTACCTTGGCGTATGATTGTGGAGACATTTCTCTCTTTATTCCAATAAAGCTGCCAATCTATCAGATTAGGACCACATCCTCATGACTTCATTTAACCTTAATTACTTCCTAAAAGCTCTATCTCCAAATACATTGCTGAGGTATGGTTTTCACATATGAATTTTGGGGTACACAATTCAGTTCATAGCAGGTATCCCTCAGAGCTAACCTATCAAGAACAATAACAACTAAACACGTTCAATTTCTGTGCTTTAATTGCATGATTCACTGTCACACTTGCTGCAGTAACTTTTGCCACCTTAGCAGGGTTCTTGCAATATTTTGGCCTCAGTAATTTAGAGACTCAATGTGCATATCTAGGCTAAATGTGTACTGGATTTGAAAAACTGTTAAAACTCTCTCTGTAGCCAAGTTATTCTGCTGATGCACTTTTCCAAAAGTAGTTCCTCAGAGGTTTCTCGATCTTTCCAGATCTTCATCCTAGCCATCACATTATCAGAGTTAGCATTACAGAGGAGAACACAGACTCAAGGGGACAAACCTGAATCCTATCTCTCTTTCTAACTGTGTGACCCGGGAACATTGTGACAATCACAAAGTATATATTTTTAAGTTATTGTTTTCCTGAATCACCCAAACCATAGATATCTGATGTTGCCCATAATGAAATTTCATAGATAGAATGTGGCTTAATATATTTTCCAATGGTCATTACATCTATATGCTATTTTCTTACATATAACTGAGAATTCCTGTTCTGAAGAGACAATGAACCATGAAGTTTACACAACTCTAAATTATTCTTTGGGATATTATAAGTACTTCTTGGAATTTTCCAAATTGAATCTCAAAATCAGAAATATAGTCTGACCTGATTATTACAAAGCTTCCTTATCACAAAGAAAAAAATAAAGCCTGTGACATGCTCTTGTTAGTAACAATAGCCTTGTTCTCTAACCAAGCTGCTATTGATGTGGTAGGAAATCCTGAAGAACAGCAGAGTACATGGTATCATGACCTACGCCAAGATTTCAAAATGTTGTAGATTTGGCCATTTTAGACATTACTAAGATGTCACGGAGTTCTGGTGCAGCAGTATGAACCTTTTAAAAGAGTGCTTTGTTTTCTGGCAAAAATAGACTTCCTGACTCATGAATATTCTTTTTTCAGGGAACTTAGGGAAGTGTGTGTATGTGAGTATGTGTGTGTGTGTGTGTGTGTGTGCATGCACACACACACAGACTGTCTTGAATTGTGAAGTTTTCTGAAGGAGAGATATTTCCTTATATGTTTCCTTAGCTTTATATTCTAAGATATGATAATGTGTTTTTTTAACATAAAATTAAAACTATTAAAATATGAGCATTCATAGTAAATGCAAAGCCACTATTTAAAACAGATTGAGGATGTATGCAAGTCATATATATTGCCATATTTATAGGAATTCTTGGAAATATTGTAACAAGTTATCACTGTTAGTGTTTCACATAATTATTTATGAGTATAAAATATAAGCTACTTATTTTGTAAAGAAGAGATTGATCATCCCTAAGCTGCTATCAGGTTCTACATTTAGACAATAATGGAATACTCAAGTGGAAAAAGTAATCATTTCTTGCAATGTTTTCTTTCATCATTGAAAAAAGAAATTTAAAGTTTTCTGTTGTTGGGCAATGCTGAGATAACCACTTTCTTTAAAAGGTCAGGTTATGAGGAAAAAATTCTAGAGAATAGTCATAGAAAATAAACCTGAAGATTCGAGTTCTTGCTTTGGCCCTAGAATTAAATAGCTCTGATACCTTAAGCAGATTACTAAACCTCCTGGAGGCTAAGTTTTCCTGTCTGCAAAAGGAAAGTATAAGAAGATTAGAGCTCTGAAGACCTTTAGGTTCTCCCAGTCTGTAATTCTAGGTGGTTATTCCTGCAGTAGAATCAGTGGAAGTAATCTCCATGAACAAAGACAGTAAAGGTTATCCCAGGTGAATATTACCCTACATGTGGTTACAAGGGCTAAGCTTGTCATTATTATTAAACAGCACATTCCAGTGGCATCCTCCAGTTATACCAGCCTGTGATTTACTGTCACCTTGACTGAACCGCATAACACCCAGGTGAAATATAATTTCTAGGTATGTGTGTGAGGGTCTTCCCAGATGAGACTCACATTTGAATTGGTGAACTCAATAAAACAGATGACCCTACTCAATGTGGGTGAACATTATCCAATTAGTTAAGGGTCTGAATAGAACAAAAATTGAGTAGGAGAGGATTTGTCCCCTTCTTGCCTGCCTCTTTGAGCTAGGATATTATTCTTCTGCCCTTGGGCTGAGATTTACACCTTCAGCTCCTCTAGTTCTCAGGCCTTTGGACTCAAACTGGGATTACATCACTGGTTTTCTGGGTCTCTGGTTGCAAATGGCAGATCATGGGACTTCTCAATCCCCATAATCTCATAAGCCAATGATATGGTTTGGCTGTGTTCCCACCTAAATCTCTTCTTGATTGTAGCTCCCATAATTCTCTCAAGTTGTGAAAGGGACCCAGTGGAAGATAATTGAACCACGGGAGCAGTCTCCATCACACCGTTCTCATGGTAGTGAATAAGTCTCATGAGATCTAATAGTTGTATAAAGGGAAACCCCTTTTGCCTGGCTCTCATTTTCTTCTCTTGTCTGCTGCCATGTGAGATGTGCCTTTGCCTTCTACCATGATTGTGAGGCCTCCCCAGCCACGTGGAACTAGGAATCCATTAAACCTCTTTCTTTTGTAAATTGCCCTGTCTCAGGTATGTCTTTATTAGCAGCATGAAAATGGACTAATACAGCCAATTCCTCATTTTATATACATATATAATCTCCTGTTGGTTCTGTGTCTCTGGAGAGTCCTGACTAACACAGAAACTGGTACCAAGAAGTGAGGTGCTATTGTAACAAACACCTACAAATGTGGAAGTGAATTGGGCATTGGGTAATAAGTAGAGGTAGGAAGAATTCTGAAGTGCTTGCTCTAAGAAAATGAGATGATCATAAAGGGATTTTTAAAGGATATTCTGGTGAGGGCTCAGGAAGGAAAAAGGAGAGATGTAGAGGAAACTTCCATCTTATTAGAGAATACATAAATAATCATGTACAGAGTGTTAGTAGAAACACAGATAGTAAAAATGGCCATTCTGATGAGGTCTCAGCTGAAAATGAGGAATATGTTATTAAACAATGGAAAATAAGTGAGCTTTGTTGTAAAGCAGCAAGGAACTGCTGTGTTCATGTTCCAGTGCCTTGTGGAAGGTAGAATGTGCAAGCAATGAAATAGGATATTTAGCTGAGAACATTTCTTTTCTTTTTCTTTCTATTTTTTTTGAGACAGAGTCTCGCTCTGTCGCCCAGGCTGGAGTGCAGTGGTGCAATCTCGGCTCACTGCAAGCTCCGCCTGTTGGGTTCATGCCATTCTCCCGCCTCTGGCTGAGAAGATTTCTAAGCAAAGTGTTTAAGCAGTGGCTTGGTTGCTCCTGACTGCTTATAGTAAAATATAAGTAGAGAAAAATAACTTGAAGACAGAATTATTAAGCAAGAAGGAACTAGAACTGAGTGATTTGGAAGATTCTCAGCTTATCCATATGGCAAAAAATGAGAAACCATGTTCAGAAGACAGTACTGTAGATACGGCCAAGAGACTGTTCAGTAAGGAGATTAGTATGGGTATGAACCATGGACTTAATTAACTACCCCACCAAAGCAACTGCCAATCTGAACTAAAAGAGAAAGAGATGGAAAAAAATGAAGGAAGGCATCAGACTTCTGGGATTTCACAGGATGTGACCATAGAGGTATTTTGCTATGAACAGGGTCTATTTTTCAAGGGAAGAATGAGGCCAAAAGTGATTCAGAAATTATCAGGGCTGCTTCCCTGGTTTCAAAATGGAGGGGCCATTGCCTTGTTTTCAATAGGCAATAAGATCTCTGTCCAAAGCTGTGGAGGCTCATTCCCTGCCAGTTAGAACAATGGGGACAGGATTGCTACCCCGGTGGGGCCAAAAGGTGGGACTGCTGACCCAGTGGGTCTGGAGGGCAGAATATAGAGCTAAAGATGATTATTCTCCAGCCTTAAAGTCTTATGGAGTTTGCCTTAATAGGTTTTGGACTTGCTTGGGACTCGTCATCCCTTTCTTCCCCATTTCTACCTTTTGAAATGGGAATGTGTATCCTGTGCCTTTCCCATTATTGTATTTTGGAAGCACATAACATATTTGGTTTTACTGGTTCATAGCTGGAGAAGAATTTTGCCTCAAGATGAATCATTCTTTGAGACTCACTCAAATCAGATTTAGATGATGTTTAGATGATGTCCTGGACTTTAGACTTAGGAGTTGAAGCTGGAAAAAATTAAGATTTCTGGGGCTGTTGGGATGAAATGAATGCATTTTGTATATGAAACAGGCATGAGTTTTGAGGGGAAAAGGGTAGAATGTCATGGACTGAATGTGCCCCTCCCCCAAACTCATATGTTGAAATCCTAGCCCCTGATATAATGCATTGAGCTTTGGCGAAAATAATTAGGTCATGAGAGTGGAGCCCTCATGAATAGAATTAGTACCCTCATAAAAATATCCCCAGAGAGCTTTCTCTCCCTCCTTCTGCCATGTGAAGACACAGCAAGAAGTCTGTAAGCCAGGATGACCGACCTCACCAAGAGCCCGACCCTGCTGGCACCCTGATCTTGGACTTTCAGCTTCCGGAAATGTGAGAAATAAATGTTTGTTGTCTAAGCCACCCAGTTTATGGTACAGGCATACCTTGTTTTATTCTGCTTCATTTTATTGCACTCCACAGATAGTGCGTTTTTTTAACAAATTGAAGGTTCACGGCAACCCTCCATCAAGCAAGTTTACTGTGCCATTTTTCTAACAGTATGTGCTCGCTTTATGTCTCTGTGTCATAATTTGGTAATTCTCACAATATTTCAAGCTTTTTCATTATTAATATATCTGTTATAATAATCAGTGTCTTTTTCTTTCTTTCTTTGTTTCTTTTTTCTTTTTTTTTTTTTTTTGAGAAAGGGTCTTGATCTGTCACTGAGGGTGGAATGCAGTAGTGCAATCCCAGCTCCCGCAGCCTCAAACTCCAAGGCTCAAGAGATTCTTCTGCCTAGCCTCCTGAGCAGCTGGGGCTACAGGCACACATCACCTTGCCAAACTACTTTTTGTTAGTAGAGACAGGGTCTCCCTATTTTGCCCCAAGCTGTGATCTGTGATCTTTGATGTTACTACTGTAATTATTTTGGGGAACCATGAACCATATTGATATAAGGCAGAGAACTTAATCATAAATGTTGGGTATTCTGACTGCTCCAATCACTGGCCATTCCCCCTATCTCGCTTCCTCTCTTTGGGCCTCCCTATTCTGTGAGACACATTAGTATTAAAACTAGACCACTTAATAACCCTACAGTTGCCTCTAAGTATTCAAGTGAAAGAGTCATATCTTTCACTTTAAATCAAAAGCTAAAAATGATTAAACTTAACGAGAAAGACATGTCAAAAGCCAAGATAGGTCAACAACTAGGCCTCTTCCACCAAACAGTTAGCCAAGTTGTGCAAGCAAAGGAAAAAGTTCTTCAAGGAAATTAAAAATTGCTAGTCTGGTGAACTCATGAATAATAAGAAAGTGAAACAGCCTATTGCCAATATGGAGAAAGTTTGATTAGTCAGGACAGAAGATCAAACCAGCCACAACCTTCCCCTAAGTTAAAGACTAATCTAGAGAAAGGTCATAACTGTTTAATTCTATGAAGGCTGAGAGATGTGAAGAAGCTGCAGAAGAGTTTAAAGCTAGTAGAGGTTGGTTTATTAGGTTTAAAAACAGAAGGTCTCTCCATAACATAAAATTCAAGGTGAAGCAGCAAGTATTGATATAGAGGTGGCAGCAAGTTATCCAGAAGACCTAGCCAAGATAATTAACGAAGGTAGCTATGCTAAACAATAAATTTTAAATGTAGACAAGACAACCTTCTATTGGAAAAAGATGCCATCTGGGATTTTCATAGTTAGAGAGAGAAGACAATGCCTGGCTTCAAAGCTTCAAAGACTAGACTGCCTCTCGTATTAGGGGCTAATTACTTTATTTTGAAGCCATAGTAGCTGATGACTTTACACTGAAGCCAATGTTCATTTAATATTCTGAACATATTAGGGCCCTTAATAATTATGCCAAATCTACTCTGCCTGAGCTCTATAAATGGAACAACAAAGCCTGGATGACAGCACATCTGTTTATAGCATTGTTCACTAAGTGTTTTAAGACCACTGTTGAGATTTACTGCTCAGAAAAAAAGATTCCTTCCAAAAGATCACTGCTCATTGATAATACACCTAGTCACCCAAGAGTTCTGATGGTGATGTACAAGGAGTCTAATCTTGTTTTCATGCCTGCTAACACAACATTCATTCTGTAGCCCATGGATCAAGATGTCATTTTGACTTTCCAGTCTTATTAACTAAGAAATACATTTCATAAGGCTATAGCTGCCATAGACAGTGATTCCTCTGATGAATCTGGGCAAAATAAATTAGAAATCTTCTGGAAAGGAGTCACCATAACAAATGCCATTGAGAACATTCATGATACATGGGAAGAGTTCAAAATATCAACATTAATGAGAGTTTGCAAGAAGTTGATTCCAACCCTCATGGATGACTTTGAGGGGTTCAAGACTTCAGCAGAAGAATTAACTTCAGATATGGTGGAAATTAGCAGGAGAACTAGAAACAGAAGTGGAGCCTGAAGATGTGACTTAATTGATGCAATTTCATGATCAAACTTGAACGGATGAGGAGTTGCTTCTTATGAATGAGCAAAGAAAGTGGATTTTTGAGATGAAATTTGCTCTTGCTGAAGATGCTGTGAACATTGTTGAAATAACAATAAAGGTTTTAGAACATTACATAAACCTAGTTGACAAAGCAGCAGCAGGGGTTGAGAAGACTGACTTGAGTTTTGAAAGAAGTTCTACCCTGGGTAAAATATGTATCAAATAGCATCACAGGCTACAGATAAATCTTTCATGAAAGGAAGAGTCGATCGATGTGGCAAACTTTACTGTTGTCTTATTTTAAGAAATTGCCACAGCCACCCCACCTTCAGCAACCACAGACCTGACCAGTCAGCCATCATCAACATCGAGGCAAGACCCTCCAGCAGCAAAAGGATTAGGACTCACTGAAGGTGCAGGTGATCGTTAGCAATAGATTACTTTTAATTAAAGTACGTACATTTTTTAGACATACTGCTATTACACATTCAATAGACTACAGCATTGTGTAAACTTAACTTTTATATGTACTGGAAAACCAAAAAAATTCATGTGACTCACTTTATCATGGTGGTCTGCAACGGAACCTGCAATATCTCCGAGGTATGCCTGTACTTTGTTATGGCAGCCCGAGCTAACTAATATAGCCTAGCAGATGCCATAGAAGCTGAAGGCTCAGATGGGGTAAGTTGATACTTATCCCATAAGGTGCCAGGATGTCACTCTCTCAGGGAAAATTTTTTTGGCCTCCCTCGACACTAAGCCACATCTCTTTTTATAGGGGCTTATACAATTTTGAACAAAAAATTTCTGCCATAGCATTTAGCACAATTGATAGTTACATGTTTATATAACTGTATCATATCTGTCTCACTGTTGGGTGTAAACTCCCAGACAACTAAGTCTAAGCAAGGTTTTAAAAACATTTGGTATTTATTTTTTCAAGGTAACAAATGAACGCATCTTAAAGAGACAGAGCTACAGGGCTTATTATGGAAAACAGGAGCTCCATGTCTCCTCCAACACCATTTTCAGCTCCCCAGAAGCAATTACTTGAAATTCTTCTAGCTGAATATTGTGGCATTTTTTATTATCTTTATTAATATCATGCTTTTATTACTTTCAAGTAGGTCTTGAAATTTTGGCTTTAGGCATTGATTATTGGTGTCACTCTTGGAGGAAAAGGCTTTCGTTCTTTTTTCACACTCTCTCTACACTTACCGTGGAAGCACTTTCTGTCATCCTATTCTCTCAGTATAGTTGGGTCAGTAGTGATTATTATAACTATTATTAATACAGTATTATTGCCATGTAGTACCATTCTCATCTGAGTCACATAGCATTACGTTTTCTGTTAATTTCCCTCTTTTGGAGAAATCTCTTAGAGCCTTCTGCCTGTTTCCATTCAAAACTAGCTGATGCACAGACGTCATCCTAGGATTCTCCATGCTTTCTCTTGGATTAAATCTCATGTTTCTTGATTCCTTAAATCATATATATTCTACTTGTTTTGTTGTTGTTTCTCTCCTGCTTGGTGAAGTACATCCTGTAAGGGCTTCTTGAGAAAGGGTGTATATAAGGTAAAATTTTCTGAATCTTATGTATATAAAAACATGATATTGTGAGATATGTCTACCCTCTGAAATGATCAATAATACCATTTAGTATAGATTTAGGTTAGAAATATTTTTTCTTCTGAATTTACCCTGTATTGCTATTGAGAAGTCTGACATGATTTGATACTTTATCTACTTTATGAAATCTGCATTTTTGCTCTAGAATTCGTTAAGATTTTTCTTTGTCCTCAGTGTTGTAAAATTTCCTAATAAATGTGGTCTATTTTTATTCAGTGTGCTGGGCACTTCATGGTCCTCTCAGTTGGGAAACTCTTGTTCTCTAATTCTGAGAATATTCCTCTGATGATTTTTCTCCTCCATTAAAAAAAATTCTCATACTGGAGAATTCTTATTATTCAGAAATAGGATCCTTGGACTAATTTTTAAAAATCTCTGCTATTTTCCATCTCTTTATCATTTTGCTATATTTGCTGGAAAAACACCTCAACTATGTCTTTACTTTTATTGTATATTTAGTTTTCCATTTCCTCTATTATAATTTTAATTTCCATGCATATTTTTCTTTTGCTTTCTGAATGTGCCTCTTTTATACCATACACTTTTTCCGCTGAGGCAGTATCTTATCTCTTCACATAGTCTGTTTCCTGCAAGGTGTTTCTGTCTGGTTTTGTTTGTCAAATTAGATGCCTTCCTGAAGCATGTGTTGATCCACTGTTATCTACTCATTTTTGAATGAAGAACTTGTGAGTGTGCAAGAAATGGGTCAATTGTGCTCTCATTCCAGGGTGATCGGGCTGGGCTGTTTCCTTAGGGAATCCTTGATCTTAGTATCCTTAGGTTTTTCATTTTGAACTGATCAAATTCCCCAAAGAAAACTGATCGAGTATCCTTCCTCAAGAAATATGATTGCCAGGATTCTCTAAGTCCAGTGAGGAAGAAAGCTGTAAGTCTCAACATTCTGTAGCTAAACTCTTAGTTAAATGCACTATTTTCAGTTTGGTATTTTGTTTACTCTTCTGCCTAATGATTCCAAGTTCATTGACTCTGTTTTTCCCTAGTCATGGAACAAAACTTCAGTTTCCCAGCTACATGGAGGAGTGTGAGATGGGGGGTGTCTAGTTGCTCTTAATCAATCTTCCTGTTACTAAGCTTACCCTTGCTTCACAGTTCCCGAGACACACAGTGAGGCCATTTCCTGAGCTTTCTGGAAGTCTTTCAGTGGAAACTGGATTGCATTTGGACTTTCTCCACTTCTGGTTTTAGAATTCAACATTTTGGGGTTTCCAAAAATTCATTTCCATGATTGCATCTGCTTTCCAGCTTAAATGATTTGTTGTTATTGTCTCCTAGTGCATGAATTTTGGCTTTACATGTGTGTGCCTTTTTAAAAAATAAACCCTTTTAAAAGTCATTTCACTGGGGGTTGGAAGGTAGTTAATGCACCATGACTACCTTGCTTATGATGACATCCTCAGAACAGAGTGCAGTGCCAGGGATTTAGAAGGTCCCTGATACATATTTGTCAACTGAGTGAAAGAATCATCACCATGTATAATTCTTTTCATTCTCCTTATGTGAATAAGGTTTCACCAATTAAGCAAAGTCTCTGTATGGGTCCTATGTATATTTCTCCCAATATTAAGATATTACATATTCTTTGCTATCTTAACATAAAGCTCTGCATGGAGCTCTTCGTCTTTTAGAACTTCGCTATTGTGAAGATAACTTTTTGGCAAGAATGCCCCATCTAGACTGAAACAGAATACCAGACTCCAACAATGACAAGAGCTTCTCTGGCTGATATTGCCATCTGTCCTAGTTTCCACTTAACATGTATATTAGTTGTTTGAATAGATTCTTGGGTGGTGAAGGTCACTTTATTGCAGCCCTTTGAATACAGGGTCATCATGAATAACCTGAAACTGCAGCTGTGGCCAAAGAGAAAATGACTTCAACTGTTGACACGTGTCCTTGGTACAGACTTAATGGTGGTCTAATAATATTAAGTATAGAAAATATGGGACAAAGAAAAACATAGACTCACAAAAGGATCCCACTGCATATATCCTGACAGTTTTTCCTCTTATGGGAAGTTCTTCACAATGTGTATTCCATGTATGTGTGTGCTCTCTCTCTCCTTAAGTTATTTTCAATTACAGAGTAATTACTATAAAATGAAAATATACTTAAATATATAATTATTTTTACTCGATTCTGCCTTATTGGCTATTAACACAATACTATACAATTAGACTTTTTACTCTGCTTGAAGAAAAAACACATGAAAATAGGCCGCTTGCTTTATTAGAGAAATAGTTGAACAGGTAACTACAAAGTATATTTATTTGTTCTGAAATAAATGTCACGTTAGGGCCAGGGAAAGACAACATGAGAATCAAATTCTACGAGAAGCAGTGTTGAGGCAGGTAATTCCTAGGCTTTGAAAATGAAACAATGGATGCTGGCTAAGTGGCAGAGACTTTATCTTCATTTTTGTTTCAGCATTAAGTCGAGTGAGGATAATCCTCAGGCATGTCGTCAGTGCCTTGCAGTGTCAGAAGCTGGGGCTTGACTGTTACTATGGACTGTGTGTGGAGGGAACTATTTTCTGAGGAAATGTTTGGCGCTGTCCACCGTGGTCCTCCTGGCCCACCTCCACTCTGGATTCTATTGACCATCTTTGAGGCAGACTGCTTGATTAGATTCCTTAGTTTCTGCAATCAAAATTTAACCCTATTTTCATTTCATTGATCATGAAGACATATGTATCTCACCAACACAGGCATTTAAATTTCAGTTTCCTCCAAAGGTTATTACCTTGAATTCTGTTGGCAAATTATTCCCCAAAGCCAAAGGTAACATATAAATTTTAATATTTTATAGAAACAGTTATCTGTTCTTCAAGAGAGAAAATATTTTTCTGTTACTAACTTTAAAATTGAATGTGTCATGCAATCTTTGTATAAGAAACGACATAATGAAATTAAGCAACATAATGGATGTTATTTTGAACCAGGGTTTTAAAACATGGAGAAATGTTTTTCACAGGGTTTTCTATCACTTTCATTAAGTGGAGGGCATGGAATTATAAGAATTTTTGAAAGCATTTTTGTTGAGATTTAATGTATGCATATAGATTTCTAAGTAACTTGATGATGGTTGAGTGTTCTAAGCACTTTGCAAACAGAACTCATTTAATCTTCTTAATAACCATAAGGTATAGATACCTATCATCCCATTTCACAGATTAGAGAACTATCTCACAGAGAGGTATCTTTCTCAACATTACAAATGATGTTAAGAGGCAAGACTACAAGGCCAAACGCATCTATTTAAGGTGCATTCAACTTTGTTTTGCCTAGCTTTTCTAAATTTTATTTTAATCACCTCTTCCACCCAGGATTTTTTGAAGGAATTTGAATAATGATACATTCAAACTTTACAAAACAAGGCTTTGTCTTGTCAAAATTATAAGGCAAGAGCCAACTGTCCTGTAATTCTAAAGCATTGATTAAAAAGGCAAGACCCAGGAAAAAGGGTGGCACTCCATTTTGGAAAATTTAGAAGACTCAGAGGGCGGGCCACAGATTATTCAGCTAGAGACCTCAGAACTATACAATTTGGGTAAAATTGGTCCCAGAGTCATAGCTTCTACCCTAGGGGTATAAAGTAAAAAGAAATAAGATACTGTAATGTCAGTCAAAATATATATAGACTACCAGTTTCTCAGAAAGATGTCATATTACAAGCTTCTATGCAACAGAAAGTGATTTTACTATTTTCTCCAACTGCTATATCCATGCATTTCATAGAATGTTATTATAATCTAAGTGTTTTTTTCATTTCTCCCACCTGCCCCCACCTTTTTAAAAGTTTAACTTAGGGAGGAGCCAAGATGGCCGAATAGGAACAGCTCCAGTCTCCAGCTCCCAGCGTAAGTGACGCAGAAGATGGGTGATTTCTGCATTTCCAACTGAGGTACCGGGTTCATCTCACTGGGGAGTACCAGACAGTAGGCACAGGACAGTGGGTGCAGTGCACTGTGCACAAGCCAAAGCAGGGTGAGGCATTGCCTCACCCAGGAAGTGCAAGGGGTCAGGGAATTCCCTTTCCTAGTCAAAGAAAGGGGTGACAGATGGCACCTGGCAAATCGGGTCACTCCCACCCTAATACTGCGCTTTTCCAACAGGCTTAAAAAACGGCACACCAGGGATTATATCCCGCACCTGGCTCGGAGGGTCCTATGCCCACGGAGTCTTGCTCATTGCTAGCACAGCAGTCCAAGATCAAACTGCAAGGCGGCAGCGAGGCTGGGGGAGGGGCGCTCGCCATTGCCGAGTTAGTTGTTTGATTAGGTAACAAAGCGGCCAGGAAGCTTGAACTGGGTGGAGCCCACCACAGCTCAAGGGGGCCTGCCTGCCTCTGTAGGCTCCACCTCTGGGGGCATGGCACAGACAAACAAAAAGACAGCAGTAACCTCTGCAGACTTAAATGTCCCTGTCTGACAGCTTTGAAGAAAGTAGTGGTTCTCCCAGCACGCAGCTTGAGATCTGAGAACAGGCAGACTGCCTCCTCAAGTGGGTCCCTGACCCCCGAGTAGCCTAACTGGGAGGCACCACCCCCAGTAGGGGCAGACTGACACCTCACATGGCCAGGTACTCCTCTGAGACAAAACTTCCAGAGGAACAATCAGGCAGCAGCATTTGCGGTTCACCAGTACACACTGTTCTACAGCCACCGCTGCTGATACCCAGGCAAACAGGGTCTGGAGTGGACCTTTAGCAAACTCCAACAGACCTGCAGCTGAGGATCCTGTCTGTTAGAAGGAAAACTAACAAACAGAAAGGACATCCACACCAAAAACCCATCTGTATGTCACCATCATCAAAGACTAAAGGTAGCTAAAACCACAAAGATGGGAAAAAAACAGAGCAGAAAAACTGGAAACTCTAAAACTCAGAGTGCCTCTCCTCTTCAAAAGCAACGCAGCTCCTCAGCAGCAACAGAACAAAGCTGGATGGAGAATGACTTTGACGAATTGAGAGATGAAGGCTTCAGATGATCAAACTACTCCGAGCTACAGGAGGAAATTTGAACCAATGGCAAAGAAGTTAAAAGCTTTGAAAAAAAATAAGATGAATGGATAACTAGAATAACCAATGCAGGGAAGTCCTTAAGGACCTGATGGAGCTGAAAACCAAGGCAAGAGAGCTATGCGAAGAATGCAGAAGGCTCAGTAGCCGATGCAATCAACTGGAAGAAAGGGTATCAGTGATGGAAGACGAAATGAATGAAATGAAGTGAGAAGAGAAGTTTAGAGAAAAAAGAATAAAAAGAAACGAAAAAAGCCTCCAAGAAATATGGGACTATGTGAAAAGACCAAATCTACATCTGATTGGTATACCTGAAAGTGATGGGGAGAATGGAACCAAGTTGGAAAACACTCTGCAGGATATTATCCAGGAGAACTTCCCCAATCTAGCAAGGCAGGCCAACATTCAGATTCAGGAAATACAGAGAATGCCACAAAGATACTCCTCAAGAAGAGCAACTCCAAGACACATAATTTTCAGATTCACCAAAGTTGAAATGAAGGAAAAAATGTTAAGGGCAGCCAGAAGGAAAGGTCAGGTTACCCACAAAGGGAAGCCCATTAGACTAACAGCTGATCTCTCGGCAGAAACTCTACAAGCCAGAAGAGAGTGGGGACCAATATTCAACATTCTTAAAGAAAAGAATTTTCAACCCAGAATTTCATATCCAGCCAAACTAAGCTTCACAAGTGAAGGAGAAATAAAATACTTTACAGACAAGCAAATGCTGAGAGATTTTGTCACCACCAGGCCTGCCCTAAAAGAAGCACTAAACATGGAAAGGAACAACTGGTACCAGCCACTGCAAAAACATGCCAAATTGTAAAGACCATCAAGGCTAGGAAGAAACTGCATCAACTAATGAGCAAAATAACCAGCTAACATCATAATGACAGGATCAAATTCATACATAACAATATTAACTTTAAATGTAAATGGTCTAAATGCTCCAATTAAAAGACACAGACTGGCAAATTGGATAAAGAGTCAAGACCCATCAGTGTGCTGTATTCAGGAAACCCACCTCACATGCAGAGACACACATAGGCTCAAAATAAAGGGATGGAGGAAGATTTACCAAGCAAATGGAAAACAAAAAAAGGCAGGGGTTGCAGTCTTAGTCTTGGATAAAACAGACTTTAAACCAACAAAGATCAAAAGAGACAAAGAAGGCCATTACATAATGGTAAAGGGATCAATTCAACAAGAAGAGCTAACTATCCTAAATATATATGCACCCAATACAGGAGCACCCAGATTCATAAAGCAAGTCCTGAGTGACCTACAAGGAGACTTTGACTCCCACACAATAACAATGGGAGACTTTAACACCCCACTGTCAACATTAGACAGATCAACGAGACAGAAAGTTAACAAGGATACCCAGGAATTGAACTCAGCTCTGCACCAAGCAGACCTAATAGACATCTACAGAACTCTCCACCCCAAATCAACAGAATATATGTTCTTTTCAGCACCACACCACACCTACTCTAAAATTGACCACATAGTTGGAAGTAAAGCACTCCTCGACAAATGTAAAAGAACAGAAATTATAACAAACTGTCTCTCAGACCACAGTGCAATCAAACTAGAACTCAGGATTAAGAAACTCACTCAAAACCGCTCAACTACATGGAAACGGAACAACCTGCTCCTGAATGACTACTGGGTAAATAATGAAATGAAGGCAGAAATAAAGATGTTCTTTGAAACCAACGAGAACAAAGACACAACATACCAGAATCTCTGGTACACATTCAAAGCAGTGTGTAGAGGGAAATTTACAGCACTAAATGCCCACAAGAGAAAGCAGCAAATATCTAAAATTGACCCCCTAACATCACAATTAAAAGAATGAGAAAAGCAAGAGCAAACACATTCAAAAGCTAGCAGAAGGCAAGAAATAACTAAGATGAGAGCAGAACTGAAGGAAATAGATACACAAAAAATCCTTCAAAAAATTAATGAATCCAGGAGCTGGTTTTTTGAAAAGATCAACAAAATTGATAGACTGCTAGCAAGACTAATAAAGAAGAAAAGAGAAATGAATCAAACAGACACAATAAAAAATGAGAAAGGGGATATCACCTCCGATCCCACAGAACTACAAACTACCATTAGAGAATACTATAAACACCTCTACCCAAATAAACTAGAAAATCTAGAAGAAATGGATAAATTCCTCGACACATACATCCTCCCAAGACTAAACCAGGAAGAAGTTGAATCTCTGAATAGACCAATAACAGGCTCTGAAATTGAGGCAATAATCAATAGCTTACCAATCAAAAAAGGTCCAGGACCAGATGGATTCACAGCCGAATTCTACCAGAGGTACAAGGAGGAGCTGGTACCATTCCTTCTGAAACTATTCCAATCAATAGAAAAAGAGGGAATCCTCCCTAACTCATTTTATGAGGCCAGCATCATCCTGATACCAAAGCCAGGCAGAGACAAAACCAAAAAAGAGAATTTTAGACCAATATCCTTGATGAACATCAATGCAAAAATCCTCAATAAAATACTGGCAAACCGAATCCAGCAGCACATCAAAAAGCTTATCCACCATGATCAAGTGGGCTTCATCCCTGGGATGCAAGGCTAGTTCAACATACACAAATCAATAAATGTAATCCAGCATATAAACAGAACCAAAGACAAAAACCACATGATTATCTCAATAGACGCGGAAAAGGCCTTTGACAAAATTCAACAACCCTTCATGCTAAAAACTCTCAATAAATATCTCAAAATCATAAGAGCTATCTATGACAAATCCACAGACAATATCATATTGAATGGGCAAAAACTGGAAGCATTCCCTTTGAAAATGGGCACAGGACAGGGATGCCCTCTCTCACCACTCCTATTAACATAGTGTTGGAAGTTCTGGCCAAGGCAATCAGGTAGGAGAAAGAAATAAAGGGTATTCAATTAGGAAAAGAGGAAGTCAAATCGTTCCTGTTTGCAGATGACATGATTGTATATCTAGAAAACCCAATCGTCTCAGCCCAAAATCTCCTTAAGCTGATAAGCAACTTCAGCAAAGTCTCAGGATACAAAATCAATGTGCAAAAATCACAAGCATTCTTATACACCAATAACAGACAAACAGAGAGCCAAATCATGAGTGAACTCCCATTCACAATTGCTTCAAAGAGAATAAAATACCTAGGAATCCAACTTACAAGGTATGTGAAGGACCTCTTCAAGGAGAACTACAAACCACTGCTCAATGAAATAAAAGAGGATACAAACAAATGGAAGAACATTCCATGCTCATGGGTTGGAAGAATCAATATCGTGAAAATGGCCTTACTGCCCAAGATAATTTATAGATTCAATGCCATCCCCATCAAGCTACCAATGAGTTTCTTCACAGAATTGGAAAAATCTACTTTAAAATTCATATGGAACCAAAAAAGAGCCTGCATCACCAAGTCAATCCTAAGCCAAAAGAACAAAGCTGGAGGCATGACGCTATGCTACCTGACTTCAAACTATACTACAAGCCTACAGTAACCAAAAAAGCATGGTACTGGTACCAAAACAGAGATATAGACCAATGGAACAGAACAGAGCCCTCAGGTATAAAGCCATGTATCTACAACTATCTGATCTTTGACAAACCTGACAAAAACAAGCAATGGGGAAAGGATTCCTTATTTAATAAATGGTGCTGGGAAAACTGGCTAGACATATGTAGAAAGCTGAAACTGGATCCCTTCCTTACACCTTATACAGAAATTAATTCAAGATGGATTAAAGACTTACATGTTAGACCTAAAACCATAAAAACCCTAGAAGAAAACCTAGGCAATAACATGCACGACATAGGCATGGGCAAGGACTTCATGTCTAAAACACCAAAAGCAATGGTGACAAAAGCCAAAATTGACAAATGGGATCTAATTAAACTAAAGAGCTTCTGCACAGCAAAAGAAAATACCCTCAGAGTGAACAGGCAACCTACAGAATGGGAGAAAATTTTTGCCACCTACTCGCCTGACAAAGGGCTAATATCCAGAATCTACAATGAACTCAAACAAATTTACAAGAAAAAAACAAACAACCCCATCAAAAAGTGGGTGAAGGATATGAACAAACACTTCTCAAAAGAAGACATTTATGCAGCCAAAAAACATGTGAAAAAATGCTCATCATCACTGGCCATCAGAGAAATGCAAATCAAAACCACAATGAGATACCATCTCACACCAGTTAGAATGGCGATCATTAAAAAGTCAGGAAACAACAGGTGCTGGACAGGATGTGGAGAAATAGGAACACTTTTACACCATTGGTACAACTGTAAACTAGTTCAACCATTGTGGAAGTCAGTGTGGCGATTCCTCAGGGATCTAGAACTGGAAATACCATTTGACCCAGCCATCCCATTACTGGGTATATACCCAAAGGATTATAAATCATGCTGCTATAAAGACACATGCACACGTATGTTTATAGCGGCACTATTCACAATAGCAAAGACTTGGAACCAACCTAAATGTCCAACAACGATAGACTGGATTAAGAAAATGTGGCACATATACACCATGGAATGCTATGCAGCCATAAAAAATGATGAGTTCATGTCCTTTTTAGGGACATGGATGAAACTGGAAACCATCATTCTCAGCAAACTATTGCAAGGACAAAAAACAAAACACTGCATGTTCTCACTCATAGGTGGGAATTGAACAATGAGAACAGCTGGACACAGGAAGGGGAACATCACACACCGGGGACTCTTGTGGGGTGGGGGGAAGGGGCAGGGATAGTATTGGGAGATATACCTAATGCTAAATCACGAGTTAATGGGTGCAGCACACCAACATGGCACAGGTATACATATGTAACAAACCTGCACATTGTGCACATGTACCCTAAAACTTACAGTATAATAGTAATAAAATTGAAAAAAAAGTTTAATTTAATCAGAGCATGGGTGTATATCTGTGGGATTTTTTTCTTCTTCTTCAGGTTCTGTCATGCTATCATCACAGCAGTCTTTATCAAACCAGGACTAAGTGGTTAATATCCTGTTAACTCATTCATGGAGCACTTTCAATTAGCAAACTTCTATTAATCACTAATGGGTGGAACCCTGGAGATGAAAGCTACCTGCTTCATAAGCAGCACTGGTGGAAGACAAACATGAACAAACACACAGACAGACAGACACACACACAGTGTTATGGGAGCTGAAGAAAAGAAGAGTTATAATTCTGCTTAGAAAAGTCAGGGAAGTCCTCATAGATAAGGTGATATATGAACCATATTTTGAAGGATATGTAGCAAGCCAAAAGATGGACCTGGTGAGTAAAGTTTATTATTGATAAAGAGAAAACCTCACAGAACACAGAGTTTGGTGTGTTTGGGGACTACAATGGCTGTGGTAGAAGCATGTACATGCAGCAGTGTCACATGAAGGTTAAGACACTAAACTTTGGCGTCATTCTCCCTGGTATGAACCCTGGCACTGACCTTGAATAAATTCATTATTAATTTCTTTGTGCCTTAATTTCCTTATCTGTATAATAGGAAAAGAAACAGTACCTAAACTGTAGGGTTTTTAAGGGTTAAATGAAATAGTACTGTAATGTCTGGCACATAATAAACACTTAAAAATGTTAACTATCAGTATTATTATCCCGAAAAGACAACTACTTCTTGAGTAATCAATATTACTATTATGAGTGAAATTTCCTCCCCATGTGTCTTCACACTAACAATAAGCAATATTAGATTATGGTTAAACATTCCTTTGGACAGGTACTCTCTTCTACAAATCAGAAATCTATTCCTGGGAGAAGCTTCCAAGTCATATATTCTGAATGGTGTCTGAATAGCTGTTTCGCAGCCCATCTAAGCATTCAGGTCTCCTAAATTATGAAGTAAGTTGATAAATGGGTCTATAAAAATAAGTGCAAGGAACATACTGTCACTAGGTACCTTATGTACATACTTTAGGAGGAGACATGTATTCATCAAGATACATCAAGTTTATCTTTTGAAGAGAAGAGAATCATATTGAAAGAAACAAGTTATCATTCGTGCTGGAAAACCCAGAAATCAATCCTCTAATTTCAACTGATTTGAACACAGATATCTTTTGCATCGACTAAATCTGGGCATTTGGATGCAAGAAAGATCCGAAGAAATTAATTTCCTAAAAGCTAGCTCCCTTTAGCTGAATAATATTAAATAATTATGATCACTTCGTAAATAAAAATACAATTCTAAGCCCCCCTCCAACTGGATGAATGAACTGTTGGCCAAAGGGACATCAGAGAAACTCTGGAAACTGAGTTCCTGGCCATGACAGGATGGGAAGTCGGACACACTTTGTCACGCTGTAGTCTCTTTGTTAACTGCCTTTAGGCTTTCTTATGTAAGGGCTAAACAGAAACCAGCCCTTTCAAAAGACTCCACTGCTATTTCAACCAACTGCCTGATTGCTGGCCCTCCCTTTTGTGGTTTTTGGCACAACAGCCAAGCAGTATTTCTTCTTGATAAAGGAGCACTCACCATGGAGTGGTCCTGGCTAGTCTGTGGAGGATATACAGTGAGGGTTTTCGTGTCCCCTGCTTTACCTTTGACATCAGAGTGTGGAAAATTCCACCCCTGGATCATGCTAATGCTGCCATTTTTTGAACATGGGTCCCATGGAGAAGCATGAAGCTCAGTTGCATATGGGCAGGTCTCTCCTTTCATGAATATTTATGACTGCTCCTATAGTTCATTGAATATGTATATTTGGCCATCTCATTCAGCATAAATCCCCGTCCTATTTGTCCCACCCTTGAAGCAGTCTGTTTCTGACATCTGGCCAGAGGCCATGCCTCCCAGCCTGTCAGAATAGCCACCTTGCAGGCTGCAACTCTTTATGAGAAATAAAGCTCTCCTTTCCACTTGTATGAACCTTGTCATTCTTCAGCTGACCTGCTTCAATAGATACCACTGAAAGATACAAAGAAAGTGGGCAGGACACATAACCTTGATGTTTAGATTCCACATTCCACCACTTTACAAGAGAGTTTCAAGTCATTATTAAGTCCAGAGAGCCACAAAGGAACTGCTGTTTGGATGATGTCAGCAGATTTAGAGGGAGCTATTTCCCCAGAGATGACCAAGTTCCACAGTCAAGAGATCTTTTCTAGTTTTCTAGGTCAGGCCATCTGAGAAAGGGAAAAATGATCATTTTGGTGAAGGGAAGTTGCAGCTAGAGGCAAATAAATCCTGTATACTGGAGAAAATGAGATATATGAATATGAGTCAAACTGAGGAGCTATAGAGAGACCAGACCCACTGCCCATGTCACTAAGCAGATAAATGTGTACATTCAGCTGTTGTAAGGCAATAGAGTGGTGAGGTCAGGCTTGGAGTGTGCCAGCCCCAGTAAAGGAATGCAAATTAAAAAAAAATTGTTAAAGCATTGCACAAGCCACACTAAATACACTTGTGTCCAGGACCAAGATTCTATCTGTTTTATAATCCTGTGGACTCATGGCCCCTGGCCTACGCTGAGAGGGGAGAAATCACACTGTGGGGCAGAACTGATAATATCATTTGTTAACAAATAAGCAATTAGGTAGATAAATGGAAGAAATAGAATTTATAGTTGTATGTCCTCAAGAAGGATAAGAGTGAACTTCAGTTGGAGAGAGGAGAAAGGGGGATACTGGTCAAGCAGGCAGTTAGGGTGAGTCCTTGGTTGAATTCTTTCAAACAAAAGAATAGCCTGAAAAATCAGCATGCAGGCACAGATAAGGGAACTTGTACAGAGGGGCTTGCCTGAGACGTGCCCTCAATGGAAAATTCTGTCCCCTAATACATGCGCAGTAAGGGAAGCAAAGCAATATGGAGTAACTCAAGCTAAGGGCTTGTATGCTCACTAGGAGAACAGGAGCGGAGCTACCAGAAATTCGTGACTTATGCAAATGAGACGCCCAGCCCTCCTCAGTTTCTTATAAAAGCCTTTGCGTTCAACTGTAAAAACAGTAACCCTCTTCTGGGCCCCCTCTCCATGACAGAGAGCTTTCTTCTTTCGCTTATTAAACTTTCGCTCCAACGTCACCCTTTGTGTCCACACTTCTTAATTCTCTTGGCTGTGAGATGAAGAACTCCAGGTGGTACTTCACAACGAGACACTGCTACATTATGGTGCATTGGTGAGACTGGAACAGTAAGGTCTACATTAAATTAGGGAAATTAGTATGGGGGTCTATATTCTGTAGCTTTGCCAGTTTGTTCTTAGGATTTTCTGTTTTGCCTATGAATTGGGGTGCAGGAAGACGGAGTTGAGCAAAAAAGCAAAAAGATCTTTCCATACCCGTCCTTCCGCTGAGTGGGGCTTTTGTAAAAGAATGAGATATTACAACCTTATCGTAGGTTCTTTTAGCTTACTTAATTTCTTTGTGTTTACTCTTTCAAAGAGCAAACAGATAATGTACTGCCCAAATTCTAATGACAAAACCAAATAAACAGGGAGCGGCCCTCGTGAAGTCTCCTCCATTACTTGCTAAAACTCAATTATTAGCATCATTGTAAGCACCTCTTAGCCAGACTGGAGCTCCACAAAAAAAAAAAAAAGACCTAAAATTCCATAGGAGTAGAGTCTTAGTCTAGGAAGTAAGAGTCACTTGATATGGAATTAAAAATGTGTGATGATAATAAGCTATATGATTATTTTTTAAAGTTACTGTTTTGTTTAACGTTGTTTTGAAAGATTTTGTTTTTAAAGGAGGGGATTTGGTGTCATTAGGAAGGAGAAACTAAAGTCTGGGCAAGTTTGTAAATGGAAAAAAAAATTAAACATTGGGTGAAAAGAGCAATGATTGAGGAAAGAATTCTACTGAAGGGTAAAGAAGTAAAGATGCAGTGTTGTTTTTTTGGTAGCTGTTGCCTTGAAAAGACAAGATAGGTTTAGTTTCAGGATGGAGACAGCCCAAGTCCCCAGGGCTCCAACCAGTTGGTCAAGAACCAGCCATTTTTGGTTAAAATGATAAGAGACCTCTCTATTCCATGGAACAGTGTTTTTTTTTTTGTTTTTTCTTTCTTTCTTTTTTTTTTTGCTGTTGTTTTTAATGAGTACTTTATTTTTTGAATAGACAAATAAATGAATGAACTGCCACAAAATCACTTACCAAGTTCTTGCACATATTTGGTCCTGTTCAAGACTATATATTCTGTATTATTGATATTTGCTTGTTTTGTTGTCAGTCCCATACAAATTTAATAACTGCACCTTAAAAACATTTTAATATCTCTTAGGTTATGATGGCTTCCTATATACTCTACAATAATTCATTGTAGTCTAAAACGTTTTCCAAATATTCTTACACATTTATCCTCCAGTTGAATTTTATAATCATTTGTCAAATTTAAAAAAATCTCATTGTATATATATTTATTTTAATTTCCATTTTTTTTTTAGATTCTGGGGTAGATATGCAGGTTTGTTACAAGGGTATATTGTATAATGCTGAGGTTTGGGCTTCTATTGATCCCAACACTTAGACAGTGAATACAGTACCCAACAGGAAGTTTTTCAGCCTTTGCCCACTCCCTCCCTCCCTGCTTTCGGAGTCCTCGGCGTCTACTGTTCCCATCTTTGTGTGTACTCAAGATTTAGCTTCCACTTATAAATGAGAATATGTGACATTTGGTTTTATGTTTCTGTGTTAATTTGCTTGGGATAATGGCCTCCAGCTGTATCTATTTTGCTGCAAAGGACATTATTTCAAAAAAGTAGAAATGCCAGCTCCCTTAGATGAGAAAAAATCAGCACAAGAACTCCAGCAATTCAAAGTCAGAGTGTTTTGTTACCTCCAAAGGATCACACTAGCTCCCTAACAATGGATCCTAACCAGATTGAAATGTCTGAGTTGCCGGACATGGAATTCAGAATCTGGATGGCAAGGAAGCTCAAGGAGATCCAAGAGAAAGTTGAAATCCAGTCCAAGGAAGCCAGAAAAGTGATCCAAGATTTGAAAGATAACATAGCCATATTAAGAAAGAAGCAAATTGAACTTTTGGAATTGAAAAGTTCACTAGAGGAATTTGAAAATACAGTTGGAAGCCTTACCAACAGACTAGACCAAGCAGAAGAAATAATTTCAGAGCTCAAAGACTGATCCTTCAAATCAACCCAGTCAGACAAAAATAAAGAAAAAGGAATCTTTAAAAAATGAATGAAGCCTTTGAGATATATGGGATTATATAAAGTAACCAAATCTATGACTCTGGCATTCTGGAGAGAGAAGAGAGAGTAGGCAACTTGGAAAACATATTTGAGAATATAATCAATGAAAATGTTCCCCATTTTGCTAGAGAGGTCAGCGTGGAAATACAAGAAACAGAGAACCCCTGTGAGATACTATACAATTCGATCATTCCCCAGGCACACAGTCATCAGAATTTCCAAGATCAACCCAAAGGAACAATCAGGGTTAATGCAGAAAAATAGGGAATAGGTTTAAGGTGCAATTAGCACCTTCTGTTCTACACATCGGCAGAGCTGACACAGAAAGTGATTCACCAGGTTGTATGAAGAAATTCTGAGAAAACTCTGTAAATTCACAAAATTCAATGTACAATTAAATAAACTAAAGAAATAATCGTGCATAGTTGGAAGCATTCTATACTGATTGTGGACTTTACTTTGTAAATCATGTGATTATAAGTAGAAATGAGAGATTAATGGAAATATCTGCTACTTAGTACAAGTTTGTTTTTAATAAATGCATTAGATAATCACAGGTTGTATGCCTAATTCTCATAATGACCAAACATCTGTTTATGACATATACACACACACCTCTATTCCCGGATGTAGCTACCTAGAGACTCAGTGCCCTCTAGCAGTGAATTGGCCTATAAAAGGTTATTTTTAGAATCACAAACATTTTACAAACTTAAAATCTCACATATGATTTTCAAATAGACACCAAGGCACTTCCAAGACATAGGGTAACTGTCTAGAAGTAGAACTGAGGGAATAGTGGTAGGGGTAAAAATATGAAAGTCATAAAATATTGATGCCATTATTATGAAAGTGGTAAAATAGAAATATAGAATGTTTATGTTTTAACCAAATATAAAACTAGAGACATTAAAATAGCATACCATGCACCAAAATAAACCGGGAAAACAATAAGAAACTACAAATTTGACTGCAAAAATGACTGAAGTTTTTATGGCCATAAAGGATGCCGGCACAGGATAATGTACTGGAACAAAATAAATACTCTGCTCTTTCTGGAATTAGGTCTCTGTTTGGTCAATGTGGCATTTTCCAGTGTGTGAATTTGTGGAATATTGTTCCTATGAAATGCTCCATTAAAAAAAATTCTATGCTCAAATAAGTTTGAGAAATGTTGCAAAACATATTTCTCCTTTGTATTTGCTAATGCACACAAGCACATTAAGAGCTCTGAGAAGTCCTATAGTAAAAAAATGTTTACCTTATTTTACAACCAGAGTTAACTATTGTAAGGACAAATGAAAATTAAAAATAAGAGTCAGAATCTTCCTGTTGAAAATAGAGGGAGAGATACTTTTCTCCCCTCTTTTTTTTTTTTTTTAAAGAACATCTACTTTAGAAAATTTACCATTGTATTAATAAATAATAAATACTTTCTACTTTTTAAAAAATGTCTATAAACCTTTTGAGAGCTAGATAGGCCTTTTGTCAGCTTTACATCTCAAAAATGTTTTTCTTATGGACATGAGAGTCATCTTTTTGAAATGCAAACACCAGAAAAGATAGCATCTCTATCTTCCAGTTTTGTGGCAAAGTAGCTTAACTTCAATGGGCGCCTTGCTCCAATTTGCAAAGCTACCTCCTGTTGTAAAGATATGAGGTTTGGGCAGGGCACAGTGGCTCACGCCTGTGTTCCCAGCACTTTGGGAGGCTAAGCAGGGGTGGTGGGGGGGGGGCAGATCACCTAAGGTCAGGAGTTCGAGACCAGCCTGACCAACATGGTGAAACCCCCTCTCTACTAAAACAAAATTAGCCGGGCGTGGTAGCACGTGCCTGTAATCCCAGCTACTTGGGAGGCTGAGGCAGGAGAATCCCTTGAACCCTGGAGGTGGAGGTTGTAGTGAGCTGAGATTGCACCATTGCACTCCAGCTTGGGCAACAAGAGTGAAACTTCATTTAAAAACAAAAACAAAAACAAAATGAGGTTTGTTTTTCCTCTGGTTAAAGACAATAAACAAACACAGATGATCACCCCAGAGTGTCACACTATGTGTGACAAAAGGTGTTAGCAAGTCCTCTCATTTGAGAACTAGTTATTGTTTATCTTGAAAACATGTATATAATGGGTTTGTAAATGCTCGGCTATACAAGGTGGTGAGATTCCTTTTTGTCTTTGAAATATCTTAGTGGATATCACAGTGAATTGCCTGTGACGAGCATCACATTTTGGTTTAACGCATATTCAATAATAAAAGTACTTTCTTGTTCTATATCTTTGTGGAGGGGATTTCTGGGTTGGGAAAAGATTTAATTTTAATTTTTCTTTCCAAGTACTATACATGCTTGAGCTCCCCCAGCCCCCAACCCCCATACACATGCCTTTTTGCAAACACCAATTAAAACTGTGCACATTTTGAGAAACAATGACTTATAGTATTCTATTTAAGGTTTCATAAGATGGCTTCAAATATTTTTAAGATTCCAATTATCTTAAGAATGAGAATTAAGAAAATTTGACTGAAAAAGAGACAAAATAACAAGTTTCTTTAGGCACGCAAACAACATTTCTCATTTGCGCTTCCTCATCAGCACCTCAGAGAACGCACAAAAAATGATTCAATTCTCTCAAGGATGCTCCATAACCAGTACTATTTTGTATATATAAGATATAACTTAATTTATTACATACAAGAGATGTTTTAAGACAAGAGGGCTTAATTCTCTTGTGAAACTCCAGTTGAGAAGACTGGCTGATCATCGGCTCCTCTACGAACAGAGCAGTCTATAAGCTGATGACAATTCTTCTGAAGTTTGGACTCATACATGCAATTGCTGACTTGACATTTCCACTTGAATGTCTAATAAAAATCCCAGCTTGATATGTCCAGTACTAAATTTGATCTTTCTCCATAAACCTGCTCCTCAAACTATCTCCTCTATTTCACTTGACAGCAACTCAATTCTTCTAGTTGTCAGGTACAAAAACCTTGGAGTCATCCTTGACCTCTCTTTTTTACCTATAGTAAAGAAATCTTGCTGGCCATACCTTCTAAACTTGTCTAGAACTGGCCACTCCTCATCTCCTCTGCTATCACTTAGGAGTGCAAAACCATCATCTCCTACTTGTTATTCCAATAGTCGTTTACTAGTCTCCCTGCTTTTACCATTGGTCCCTCTCTTGTCCTGCCATCTTTAGAAAGGCAGTCAAACTGTTCTTTTAATAGTTCTCTCTCTGACCTCATCCAGGCACACTCTATTCCTTGCTGTTCATATATGCTAGGCACCTTTCACCTTAGGGTCACTGCTCCTTCTGTGATATTCCCCCACATGGCTGCATTCCTCACGTTCTTCATTGAGAAGCCTAAAGGTCAGCTTCTCAATGAGGCTGTATTGGTCCGTTCTCAGGCTGCTAATAAAGACATACCTGAGACTGGGTAATTTATAATATAATTTATAAAGGAAAGAGGTTTATTTATAAAGGAAAGAGGTAATTTATAAAGGAAAGACTCACAGTTCAGCATGGCTGGGGAGACCTCAGGAAACTTACAATCCCAGCAGAAGGGGAAGAAAACATGTCCTTCTTTACATGGTGGCAGCAAGAGGTGCTGAGCAAAAGGGAGAAAAGCCCTTATAAAACCATCAGATCTGTGAGAAATCACTCACTATCACAAGAATAGCAGCATGGGGGGAGCTGTCCCCATGATTCAATTACCTCCCACTGGGTCTCTCCCATGACACATGGGGATTATGAGAACTACATTTCAAGATGAGATTTGGGTGGGGACACAGCCAAATCACATCAGAGGCTATCTTGACCACCCTATTTAAAACTGCAACCTCTACAAAAAAGTTTTAAAAAAAATTTCAAAAGGCCGGGCAAAATGAGTCACACCTGTAATCCTAGCACTTTGAGAGGTTGAGGAGCAGGGTTGCTTGAGACCAGGAATTTGACACCAGCCTGGGCAACATAGCCAAGACCTCGTCTGTATAAAAAATTTTTAAAAATCTTGCAACCCCATTCTCCAATCCTTGGTCCTCCTGACCTGACCCCACTTATCCTGCTGCTTTCCTCCCATTGTACTGTTTTCTAATATACTAATTAACTTTCCTGTTATATTTATTGCTATTTTCTGATTATCTTCTCCCCACCCCTCTAAAATATAAGTACCATGAAGGCAGGAATCTTTGTATCTCAAGTGCCCAGAGAGTTCCTGTTACATAGAAATAGTCAATGAATGTTTGAACAAATTAAACAAGTGGAGTTTGAAACTAGCAGCAGGTGAGACTAAGGTTTGATGCATGGAAAATTAAAATCTCAATAGGTTGGCTGTCAGGTTCATTTACAGGTAAATGAGCAAAGTCACAAAATCCTCTCTTAGGAAATCATGAGCCTAGAGCACATTCCTACACAGTCTAGAATAGTTAGGGGAAGCCAGCCTGGAGGAAGAGTAATGAAGCAGACATTTGGTAGATTCAGAGAGCTCTATTGTTCTATAAATAATTTAGAAGGAAAGAAAAAAATTTGAGGGCTATGCTTTTTATTTCAAAATAAATATGAGAGTAATATACTCACTAAAATTTGATTAACTCTCCTCAAATGAAAACTGAAGTCATAATTCCCTTCTGACAAAATGGTGTTGCAAATAATTTAAATTTTGAACATTATCTTCTAGGCTTTCAGGCGATAACTTCAAAATTTTTAACCAAAAACAGAATAGTTGAGGCATGGCCAACTCTCTTGTTTTGTAATCAGAACTGGTGGTTAGTTAACTGCGGAAGTGGCTAAGGTGGGAAATTGACAATTAATACTTTGCACATTTGTACATTTCACGTTAACTTAAAACATGTACATTTCACGTTAACTTAAAAGAGGTAAGGGCCCGGCCGGGCGCGGTGGCTCACGCTTGTAATCCCAGCACTTTGGGAGGCCGAGGCGGGCGGATCACGAGGTTAGGAGATCGAGACCACAGTGAAACCCCGTCTCTACTAAAAATACAAAAAATTAGCCGGGCGTGGTGGCGGGCGCCTGTAGTCCCAGCTACTCGGAGAGGCTGAGGCAGGAGAATGGCGTGAACCCGGGAGGCGGAGCTTGCAGTGAGCCGAGATTGCGCCACTGCACTCTAGCCTGGGCGACAGAGCGAGACTCCGTCTCAAAAAAAAAAAAAAAAAAGAGGTAAGGGCCAAGGGAAACCTCTCCTTTTCCCTCTGAAGGCTTGCTGAACTCACAAAAGACAGATTAACTGTGAAACTGCCTTTGTAGTTCTAAAAATTATAACAGTGACAGAAATCTAACCTAAGGGACTCCATCTGGCTTCTAACCTCACAAGCTATCTGCCTTGGTTAGCTTTAACACAAAGATGGCAACAGTTCCTTCCTGAAATTAACTCCCTCCTTGCTTGGAGACTGAACCGCCTTTGTAAGACTGATGAAAGGCCACAAGGTTAGGATTATGTGGCAACCCTGAATTCCACTAAGATGTAGGCATAATTAGATGATGATGGCCATCTTCGGGAGGTCACAAGATTTGTAACTTCCTCAATTGCTCCTATAGATAACATCATTATTGTCAAATAGTGTCTAAGATTGGTCTTTGAGATATTTTTCAGACTTTTGCATTCTGATGACAGCCCAAATGCAAAGCAAGGAACTAAGTCATACCAAGGAACAAAGTCAACTGGTCCTGTGACTACTCCCCCTCCCCTGAAACTGACTCAGCACACAAAGACAGTTTCAACACTCCCCTGATTTCATCCCCAACCATCAACTGCACCCATTCCCTAGCCTCTCTCTGCCAAATTATCCTTACAAATCCTAGGCTCTGAGCTTTTGGGAGGCGGATTTGAGAAATGTCTCCTGTCCTGCATGGCTGGCTTAGCAATAATTAAATGTTTTCTCTACCACAACACCACTGTCTTAGTGTGATTGGATTTTCTGTGCAGCAGGCAAGAGGAACCCATTGGGCAGTTACAATTAAAGAAAAGGCATACAAATTTATTAATGTGTACATAGAGAGAAACATAGAGTGATTCCCTACCTTCCAACAGGGTTCAGAAGCGTGTATACCATCCTGGCAAAATAGGTTATGGTCATGGAGAGAAGTGGAATTCTGTGGAGGGAATTACTAGGGAGAATGAATGCATCAGGGAACAGAGATTAGCTTGTAGGTTTTCTTGTGAAAAGCTTTGTTCAGGTGTGGTTACATTCTTGGTCTTACAGGGAAGGGAAAAATAACAATTGTTCCTTTTCACAGGTCTGGATCTGAGGCAGATAAGGGCTTTGGGAGAGACAGTGGTGGGGTAGAAGGTCAGAATGACCTTGAGACTTCTTCAATTCAGCATGTCAAAATGCCACATTTTGAGGTATCAGTTTCTAGGTCCCAACATACATTATGAATCGTCTTTTAAAGGAAAATCAAGGCCTTTTCTTTGAATATAGGACTGGTGATTGGTACTCTTTTATTTTTTTCCTTACTAAGTCACAACCTATATTTCACCATCTACAATTCCAGTTTCATATCTTCAAAATAATACTATAGACACCTCTGACGAATTTTTAGGGTTGATTCATTTTTTAAATCTAAAACTTCTGTACTGGTAATTCATATTTACATATATTTTTAAAAAGCTCTAAGTATGTTTTAAAGTATTTTTTTGGGTAATTTTACACTATAAGATTTACTTTTATAGTATAAAACACACACTTTATTTTTAAACTTTCTAGAATTATTTTTTCTTTAATATTGAGTTGTCTTGTCCACTTTGATAGAATTTTTTTGTAACTTGCCTTTATTGAGTCTTTCCAAAGAATTTACTTAATTTTCATAGAAACTACTCTTTCATTTTGTACTTATATTTCTAAAACCTGTTAAACATTTAACTAAAATATACAACTATACTGAGAATACTATTGGCACAAATAGTTTGGGACCAAATTCTACCAGCTCTTGATAAGTACACAACATGCCTGGTAGAAACATGAATGCATGGTAATCAAAAGGGTATCATACTGGCCACACACACTCCATATGCCTTGAACCATGCTCATGGCCTTTTCTTGAGGGCATGGTGAACACTGCTGTTTGTTTTTTCCAAACAACACCCAATTCTACAGTTTTCTAACACAAACTAGGTTTCAAACAGTTTAATTCAATTTTGATACTAACTACTTAGAATTAGTGCAGACCCCACAAGTTAAGGGCTCAGTTCTGCAAGGATGCCCCACTTCAGATGCAGTTTCAAGTCCTGGGTCCTCTGGCTACCTAGATTTCTGTCTGACTTGCTAACAAATTTAGAGGTTCCAATAACCAGCCTATTAGGTATAATTATTTGCTAGAATGACTCATGGGACTCAGGAAAACACTACACTGTACTTACAATAACCAGCCTATTATTAAGGATGCAACTCAAGAGAAGCCAAATGGAAGAGAGGCATAGGGCAAGATATAGGGAGTTAGGGAGCACAGAGCTTCCATTCCTTCTCCAGGCACTCTACCCTCCCAGTGTATCAACATGTCCACCATTCTGGAAGGACTCTTAGCCTTGATGTCTCAAAGTTTTTAATTGAAGTTACATTTCATAGGCATGATTGATGAGATCATTGGTCATTGATGATTTAACTCAATCACCAGCCCTTCCTCCCTCCATGGACATCAACTGGTGGGGCTGAAAGTGTTAACCCTCTAATTTGGTAGTCCTCAACCTTTTTGGCAGCAGGGATCTGTTTTGTGAAAAGGACCAATTTTTTCATGGACTCGCGGTAGTGATCGGGGATGGTTTTGGGATGAAACTGTTCTACTTCAGATCATCAGGCATTAGATTCTCATACAGAACAGGCAACCTAGATCCCTCACACGTGCAGTTCACAATAGTGTTCATGCTCCTATAAGAATCTAATGCTGCCACTGATCTGACACGAGGTGGAGCTCAGGAGGTAATGCAATGCTCACTTTCCCACCCCAAACCCCCAACCCTACCATTCACCTCCTGCTGTGTGGCCTGGTTCCTAACAGGCCATGGACCAGTACCAGGGGGTTGGGGACCCCTGCTGTAATTCCTGCATTTATTTCTGGGTTCTCTATTTCTATTCCATTTTTCTAGACCTTCCCACTCCCTCTTCACTCTTGAGTCATCTAATTAACAGACGAAAAGACACCCCTATCACTCAGGAAATTCGAACAGTTTTTAGGAGCTTTATTGGGGGTGGAGGAAGGACAAAGACCAAATGTATTTTTTATTGTACTACACAAAGTGTTATGGTATTGCAGTGGACACATTTATTTATTTGCTTCCCCTCTGGACTGTAAACTCCTTGAGGGCAGTTTTTGTATCTCTTTTTCTTTTTTCCTCCTGATGCACAAAACAGATAGATACTCATATTTTTAAAATAAATGAGAAATTGTCTGAATGAAGCTAGCAAATTGTATTTTATTCACCTATAACATCACTCAGTAATAAAAATATGGTATAACTAGACATTTCAGCAGAAATAAAACTATCATAAATATAATCATCCACGTGAAAAAATTCTTATTAACTCAGTTTTGGGATGCAGAAACCAGATATCTGGCCCCAGATTGGCCACTTACTTGCTACATATGATTGAGCAAGTCACATAACACTCTAAGCCTGAATGTTCTCAACTGTAAACATGCAGGAAAAATAATACTCTCTTTTAGCTCACAGCAATACTGTGAGGGTTGAATAAGAAAATGTACTAAAGTGGTCATACCTTTAAAACATTAGTCAAATAAGAGAAATTAAAATGTTACTAAACATACAGTATTTATAAACATAGAATGGCTTCTGAACAACAAAATGAAAGGAACAGAGAAAAACATTTTCTATAAGTTTTATTTAATCCTGAAAGAGGCCAAAAAGCTTGGAGTTGCATACATAGATTAATCTGACCTTCTAACTCATCAAGTTTGAGAAGGTTGTGGCAGGGAACAGAAGGGACATTGTGGAGTACATTAAAAATTGCCCCATCTTCAGTCTACTTGAGTCTGATGCTGCAATCAATGAGAAATTTTCATGTATTAAGGCGAGAGGATACAGTATATCACATTCAACTGTTTCCAATAAGGTTATTTATTGCTATTCAATTCACATTTCCCTTAGGTTTTGGCAAGATTATAGAATTTATTCTCCTACATGGTAGCCAGCCAAGTAAATCACATTGCATACTTCCATTGTCACACATTTTTCTTACCCAGCATTAGTGGCTTTATTTCTTTGTCTCTCAGAGTATCTTAAAATTTAGCTGTATAAGCTGCCCTTTTGTAATTCTGCAATTTAGTATTATTGCTTCCTTCCAAATATTTTCTTAATAAAAAATGTTGAAAAGCAAAGGAGCGCAAGTCAGGTGGTTTTCAACAATAAAACCAGAGACGAGGTGATAAATATTATGGACAAAACATTTTTCATTGTAGAGAAAAAGTACCAGTTGATATTGAAACAAAAAACAATACTATCTCTGCTACAGGGTCTCACAGCACTTCATTAGAAATAGAGAAGCATAAAGAGCAACATTAGAGCAGCCTAGTGGATTCCCCTAAGGACAGTCATGGTGAAGACGGCTCATTCCTACTGTTTCATGCCAAGCATTCTCAGCGAGAAGTCCAAACTCAGATTATGCTGCTCTATAACTCAGGCTCTCTCTCGCTCTCTCTCCTTTAACTGACTTTGGTTGGACAAAAGACTCCCCTGCCCCCACCACCCATTTATCTTTTACATCTTTCCAATGGAAAAAAAAAATCTTGGTGATACATAATACCTTACTATATTATACTGTTGCTGTATTATATTGTACTATCTATAGTACTATTATACTGTTAACATACCTTACTACTATGTAATATAATTATACCATTCTATACCATATGTCTTATACTGTGCTGTACTATACTACTTTATATTGTACTATGCTGTGTAATTCTGAGGGAAGTTTGTGCATATATCTACTCTAGTGATGGAAGTATGAGGGATCCCTCTTTGAACCACAATATATCCCATGTCTTACTACAGTATAGTTACTCTAAGGCCAAAAATATCGCTCACAAAAGTAGAGATCACTAAATTCTTCAGGGTTAACCAAATAGTTCATAATGACCTAAGTAGATAATGATGAATTAAAACTAGAAATAGTAGCAATTAAAAACCCTAACCAACTGAAAACTTCATCATTGAGACACTGATAATGCTTCTTCTAAAAATTGGGGACACTCCAATGTTGTGTATGGATGTGCAGGGGCTTCTGAGTGTTGGTGGCCCATTCTTAGGCACGTTTTTGATAAATTCTGACAATCATCAATTTTAGTTTATGAGGGCCTAATTTTTAAAAACACATCATAACTCACTATTTGTAATTCATCCCTAACATGCTTTCAACATAGGCACTGTCCACATTTGGGGTTGGAGAACTGTTCATTGTGGGCACTGGTCATTCACCTGGACAATTATTGTCCCTTGACCCTGAGTACTAAATGCCAATGGTATCATTTAATCTTTGTGACCGCCAATAAGATCAAGGCCAAATGCTTCCTAGCTGGGGGATAATAGTACAAAGAATCATACTGCTTATGAGAACTTAAGAGAGGATCATTGCAGGGGCGAGTGTGCAACCCACCAGGAGACCCCATCCTTTCAAATTGCCATGTTGACTCTGAATCTGACTGGTCCATAGACTAATAAAAGCTATAGATACGTTGATCATTGCAGGGGTGAGTGTGCAACCCACCAGGAGACCCCATCCTTTCAAATTGCCGTGTTGACTCTGAATCTGACCGGTCCATAGACTAATAAAAGCTATAGATACGTTTGTTAGCATTGCATTGTAGGAAAGAAACATTCTTGTCTCCTTTACTTACTCAGTGACCCTGGATGAGTCTTTTGATGTCTCTAAGCTTTAGCTCTCTCAATTTTGAGAAGGAGATGATAATACCTGCTTTAACGTCTTTATACGATTTTATGCAAAGTGTCTTGTTCATTGTAAATCATGATGCAGCTATTTTAAAGTTTAGGGATTGTCTTGGGTTATGTATTTATTCCCAAATATAGTGCTTACAGGGCTATACTATAAGCTCACTAAATAGTACTGGACAATGAATGCAATGAATTTAGCCAAAGCCAAACAAGAAGGATAGGAATTAAATCCACAAGGGATCATAGCAATTGCTGGCATGTAAACAACAGACTTTAGTTTAGTTAAATTGGATTATGAAGTGTGGGGGCTGCTGGAATCTGGGCTGTACAGGTTTTCAGAATCACTTCATCATTGCCAAACTAAAATGGGTATAATGTTCTTTTTTACATTCTGCGTTGTCAGTGAGACTGTACATTTCTCTACAGTCAATTCAATCCAATTAAGCAAAGTTTCATTAAGTTTATGCTAAATTTTGGTACTGTTTTTGTTTTGGAAATTACTAATTATATATTTTAAATTTTTAAAAAATGTGCATTTTGAGTTCCTTTTTTATTACTGAAAAAGAAACTTGTTTATTTTGTATACCTTCTTTTTTTAACAATGTTCCCGTGCATAATTTTCAACATTATTTTCCTCTGACCCAATTTTCTCTTTTTCTTAAAGTTTCTTCTTCTTACATTTTTGCTTCCTGTATTCTTTCAGCTTTTCTATTGAGTATTGTTTATCTTCTCACCAACTCATTAAGCAGTGTTAGAATAAATGATTTGGTATTCAAATCCTGGATGCTTATTTTAATAAAAAGAAAGCCATTAAGCAGAAGATGAAAATTACTTGTAATTGTTCCAATTTTTATTTTGCTATCCCTCATAGTAGAAACTGGCATGCAATTATTAATTTAAGTTGGTTAGAAATAAATAGCCCATATCAGTTAAATAATACAACCTCAAATATCTTGGGTGAATGACTGGAAGTCAGAAGGGGGAAAAAAGAAATGGGAGAAGGAGGAGAGGGAAGAAAGGGAGTGAAAATACAAACACACACATATGAATGCTTGTGTATGTTGCTGGACAGTAGCATAAACTTCAAATTTGTTCTCCTTTCAGGGTAATGTAAAAAAAGAAAATTCTCAGGCAATAGTATAAGGTGAACTTTCAATGTATTTTGGGCTTTTTAAAAAAATCTATGAAAATTATTACTCAAATAGAATTTTGACACCATACCAGGTTGTTCATAGCCTTTGATTTTTCTGTCAAAGGCTAAAGTAACAAAATTGATATGTCATCCAAGGCAAAAAACTTAAATACTCTATTGTAAATCAACCAGATGAAATAAAATGGAAATGTTGCAAAAATACTTAGACAAAATATTCATTACTAGTAGTAATTACAAACAAATTAGGAAATAAAAATTCCATATGAGCAGTAGTGATTTTGTAGCTCCATTCATCTGTGTGCCCCTCTAGGTATATTCTACATTTTCATTACATAATTTGAAAGCAAAAGCCTCTTGTAGATTTGGACCTCAATTATACGAACAAAAAATGCATTAAAAAATCTGTGATCACAATTCATGTCTTAAGGGATTTTAGCTTATTTTAGCTATTGTAGCAGCTGCTCTGATTTCTGAAAAAAATGGACAAGAGAACTGTTAGCAATTCTCCAGCTAAAGCAGCGGCAATGTGAACATCAACTAATATGAACTGGATTAACAGGGGCTGCATTAAGTGGCTTACTACGAACGCGAAACTGATATTTTGTTACAATTCCAAGAGACAAATGGACCATAGAGCATTATAGTCCATAAGAGCATGTACTATACCCAGTTAATGTCTGGGACACTTCTGTGTAATTCAGATCTAGGTTTAGAAGGTACCAACGACAAGGCACTCTGTTCCCTCAGACCAACTGCATTTAGATATAGCTCGCTCAGCATTTGCAATGAGCAGTGATTGGCCTTTGCCCAACTCAGGGACAACTGCTACTTGCCAGGCATCTTGGTCATAGTTATAAAATTTCTACATAAATTGAGACAAGATTTACATACCATTCCACACTTTCCTCCCTCTTCTATCCTATGTCTAAATTCCATATTCTCCAACTCAGCCTTCAAATATTGAAGACAGTTTTCAGTCCCCCACTATATCTTACCTCCTCCAGGCTAAAGGTTCCCATTCCTTCAGGTTACTCCTCAACCCTTTTATAATCCTTGGTGTGGTACTATGAACACATTTTGTCTCTGCTCTAGTAAAGTGCAGCTTTCAAAACATAATGTACTATTTTAGGCATGGCTGCAGGTGTGACCAACCTAGAATAAGACAGGTTGTCATGCTGGACACATTCTTATTACAAATATAAGCTAGTATCATATCAGCTTTTAGGCAATTACATCACATCTCTAACTCATACTGAGTTAATTATTAAATGAATGCCCAGAATCTTTCATATATATTTTTCTTTCTAAGTTCCTCCCAATTTACTTTTTAAATTTTTAATTGGAGAATGGGACTTTAAATTTATTTCCATTTCATCCTATTTCTCAGATTTAGCCCAGTTTTGTAGACAATACAGATCTTTCTTAGTCTTGATCCTAACTTCCATTGTCTGAGTTATTCCTCAGTTTCATGACATCTATAAGTTTTATTTCCAGAGAGCCACTGGTTCCTATGACTCATTCTAAAAGCCATTTCACAATAATAAAATTAAAGATAAAATTATACAAACATTTTATATGATGGCTATATAAATGATTTTTCTTTTTAGTAACTTCAGGAATTTTTTATGAGACTCATGAAGATATTTCCTAAAATTATGCCGTATTCTATTAATATAAAGGCTCCATTTACTAAGACAAGCATTTAACTTTGTATATATCAGGGAAAAATGTGTTAAAACCAGCTTTCATTAATATATTCCTGAAGTACACAGAAGGACCAGAAAATTGTTTCCACTTATGATACTGTAGTGGAACAGAAAATACTTGGCATAACAGACTAAGCAAGAAGAATCAAATAGAATTCAAAATAGACTCTGAATACTCAGAAGTTTTGGAATTATTGAAAGATCATGTAAGGTAATAGCTAATGGCTAAAACATAATGAATGGGAAAAATATCATCAAGTAACATAGCATGTGCACATGTTATGTGCCCCACATTGTTCTACAACAGTGTGGGAAATATGAAAGACATATTGTCACACTTTGGAATGATTTTGTGAGAACTGACAACCAGAGTCCAATATTTCAAGCATGGCTGTGGGTGTGGTCTATAACGGCCTCTTCTGAATCCCTGATTAAAGGGGTTTGTGTTCATGGAGTCCCTGCTTGCTAACAGATCATGCTGTTCACTTATAACCAGGCTCCTTAGTAGACACTGACTGGGAGTTAATAGGATCATTATCACCACAGGGAGTCTCCTCTCTAGGATACACAGAGCTTTCTTCAATGAGGGCAGGCTGGCCTTCTGCAAAGTTGTAGTCATAGTAATGATGGATATTCCAAATTCCTAATATATTTTCTCTATGGAGAGCTTCTACCATTCAGTTGGGAGATGCATGGATACATGGTGATGTTGATGTTTCATTGCTCTTTTCTCACTTGCTGCCCCAGAGTAATGAGCACCCCTCCAATTTATCACTCCTCCTTTTGAACCCTAACACCGTGATGCCAACATTCATATTCTATAGATCCTGGTGGAGAAAACAAAACATCAGTTGCAGTTTACTATTCCCTACTAAAAAAAGCATTAATTAGACCATAAATGCTTTTATATATTTAGATAATTCCCAGTATTATTTAGCATTTTAATAGTCCTCTTTTTAACTTAGACATATTTACTTCTGCAATTCCATCAAAGAAAGCTCTCTCCATTTTATCTCTTGAAAAAATTTAAAGCAGTTAACTCTAAATATATTGCCTGTGTTTACAACACTCTTAACTTGCCTGTTGCAGTAGGTTAGTAAGAGCCTTCATTCTAGTTAGTAAGTTCTTTTGAAATGGGATAGCTCCCTTGACCCCTTTGAGGGACTCGAGAAAGGGGTGGTTTGTGTACTCAGCCTGCAGCCCTCAACCCCTCATGGGAGGGGGAGAATGCAGGTGAGTGGATGCAGGGGCTGGGTCGAGTGCTTCTGGGTGCTGACAGGACTTTTAGCTTTGCTGTCTGCAAATGGCTTAAGTGTTTAAAGCTCAATGTGACAGCCCTCTGTACCCTGAGCTCTCGTTCAGCATACAGGAAGAATCAGGTCACACGAATGAATTGCAGATGGTAAATGCAGAGGATTTTATTGCCAATGAAAGTGGCACTCAGCGGGATGGAGAGCTAGAAAGGGGATGGATTGGGAATGTGGCCTTCCCCTGGAGTTCGGCCATCCCTGGTTGAACTCTTCGAAGTCCTGCCATCAAGCCGTCCTTCTGAAGTCAAGCTGTTTCTTCTTTCTGATATCCAGCTGCTTCTTCTCTTCTCTTCTCTTCTCTTCTCTTCTCTTCTCTTCTCTTCTTCTCTTCTCTTCCCTTCCCTTCTCTTCTTTCTCTTCCCTTCTCTTCCTTCTCTTCTCTTCTCTTCTCTTCTCTTCTCTCTCTTCTCTTCTCTTCTCTCTCCTTCTTTGCTGTTCTGCTGCCAGTAGAGCCTGGGGTTTTTATGGGTACAGGATGGCAGGGGGGTGGGCAGGGCAGGCAAAGCTGGTTTTGGAAAGGGCAACATTTGGGCAGGAAAACAGGAATGCATGTTCTCACTTTGGGCTGTGGGTCCAGACTTGAGGGTGGGCTTCACCAGGGACTCCGCCCTTCTCTGTCTAGTATTTCCCTTCCTCCTGGTCTGTTATCACTTTTAACCTTTCTCCCAGGTACAGTATTGTCTTCTGGCTTTCAGATTAAAGCATTCTCTGCAGCTTCCTCCCTTTTCTTTGTAACATTCCAATTTAAGATATTTCCTCCTGTATACCTGTCCCCAGGTATCTCAAGATAAGATATAATCCCAGTTTTATCATACTCATCCATAGTCTCCTAGAGGACAAGCTAAAACATGTGCAGGGATATCTTGCTGCATAGGAGAGGCATGAAAAACTCCTAACTTGGTATTCAAAATCTTTCACAATTTTATCTCTACAATCCCCAATCCATCTTGATCCCCACTCAGTCTCAGTTCACCTATGGTGAACTCTAGCAAATCAAATTGCTTACTAATCTTCCTGCATGTTCTCGCCTGTCTCTTTACCTATAAATTGCATCTTAAGTTCTTCCTCAAGGCCTACAATGCTCTTCATTTTACTTATTCTGTTTTTCTTTCCTAGAGAAGTTCTCCCTTTTCCTGATTTTAAGTCTTCATTCACTCTGTTTTCTCTCCCAGGAGATGTCTCTTATCTTACCTTTGGATATCTAACTGCCTCTTTATGAAGCTTTATTTCACCAACTGAAGTAAAGCTTTCTTTCTGAGAACATCCAAAGATAGTCATCTGCATCTTCCCTATAGCATTTATCACTTTTCAAACTTTTAATTTGAAATAAATGTAGACTTATAGACAAGTTGCAGAGTTCCTGTTATACCCTTTAACCAGCTTCTCCCAATGTTAATATCTTGCACAACTTTTAACTAAACATTCCAGTTTATTTGAATTTCCCCAGTTTTTCCAGCAACATACTTTTTCTCGTCCAGGAGCCAATTCAGGATCCCACATTGCATTTAATTGTCACATCTCCTTAGTCTCCTTCAAACTATATCAGTTCCCCAGCCTTTTTTACTCTTTCATGACCTTGACAACTTTTTAACTTACAATAGCCTTACATTTGGACATGTATATTTCCTTACTCTGTTGTAAGTTTCCCGTAAGATTTGTAATTGAGACACGTTTTTAATTCCCAATGTGTCCAGCACATGATAGGAGCTCATAATTACTCCTTAACTACATGTCAGAAACAATTAGAAAGGACAGTAACAAAATCTGCATAATTAAATACTGAGTTGTATACCACACAGAATTTAAGCTGTTACAAAAGGTAGAGAGCAAGACTGAGAAATTGTAAAATAGACAACTCTCTTTTCAGACACTATTTCTGAGCCCAATTTCTCTAGGCCCCAGAACAAGAATCACTGATGCTTCCAACTCTTAAGCTAATCATGGCACACAGAAACCTGGTGGCCAGTAGAAAGGGCAGACACAGCCTCAGTCCCAGCATCTAGCATGACTTGCTGTTGGACCTCAGTACCAATAGACCTCATGTATCCTGTGACAGGGATAGGTCCTGGACACTTGCAGAGACTACTGAGATAAAGTGATTACTCCCTATTATTTCTAAACCTTAGTTTCTGTCCTGTAGTTTCCTGATAAAAACTCAGGGCCGGGTGCGGTGGCTCATGCCTGTAATCCCAGCACTTTGGGAGGCCGAGGTGGGCGGATAATGAGGTCAGGAGATCGAGACCATCCTGGCTAACACAGTGAAACCCTGTCTCTACTAAAAAATACAAAAAATTAGCCAGGCTTGGTGGCAGGCCCCTGTAGTCTCAGCTACTCGGGAGGCTGAGGCAGGAGAATGGCGTGAATCCGGGAGGCGGAGCTTCCACTGAGCTGAGATCACGCCACTGCACTCCAGCCTGGGCAACACAGTGAGACTCTGTCTCAAAAACAAACAAACAACAACAACAAAAAACTCAGGACAGAGAAATCCAGTCTTCTTGCATGGGACCCTGAACTCTGGCTGGTTCCACTTCTGGTTCTCCCTACAAGTGATGGATAAGTGTGTCATGATGCCTTAAACCAGGATGTCAACACTCACCTACCCTTTTATATCCCCCTGCTGCCTGGATTTCCCCATGGATATGACCCTTCTGCCCCTATTGAGTCCCACCCCTCCCCGAGGAAGCCAGGAGAATCCTCAGCTGACAGTTCCATGCCTTTTGCCTTTTGTATGTTGTCATACCCACTGGTTGTCCTCCTGGCCATCAAGGCTTCCTCTCCTTTCCCACAGGCCCCTGCTGCTATATGCCAGCAGACTCGGTGGTATATTCAGAATAGAGTCCATTCTCCCTATGCCACAGCTATCTTTAGTTATTTCACATTGTTATTAATCTCAAATCACTATGATATCTGCATAAGCCTATATCTCCTCATTACTGTTGTACAAACTGCATCTGTACTTTTCCCCTCCTGTTGAATCTGTTAGCTGTGGCCCGCTGATGAGTCCACTCATCTTCTGGGGCCACAGAAGCTTTGTTTCATTTTGGTGGGATCTAATTACTGACATCTGAAGGAGCGGACTCTTTAATTTCAGTTCCATACTGCATCATATTCTGATCTTTCACAAAGATTCAGAAATACCATCTGACAGCATCAAGGACAATTGAACTGGTATCTATTGGGTTTTAACTGCGGCTCTGCTGCATAATTTTTCATTTTCTTTGGAAGACCTTACCACAAAGAGGAAACACGCCTAGTAGGGTCCCAGAGAGGTGTTTTGACATTAGGTTTAATAAAGCATGAAGAGCTCATTAATAAATAATGTTCTGCTAGGTTAACAAATAAAGCTGAATGCACTGGCTAGACCCTGGAGTAAATCAAATCATTCAGGCAGCCCTGTGACTTGTTAACTTGCAGCAGTCTCTTCTCAGCAATCTGGCAAAGCCTATTGCAGCAATGCACAAATAAAACCAGCATATCATAAATGCATGCACCTTCAGTTATGATACAGGCTGTTAATTTTTTTTTATACTCTGTGGTCCCAAAATAGTAAACAAAGCTTCATTGCTGGCAATCAGGAGGCATTCTAGTGATACTTTTATTCTTTGCTAAAAGAACAATTCCACTCAACATGTTTACACTCCAGTAGACACACATATAGACACACATATCCTCTCATTGCATATTCGTTGCTTTACTATCTACAGGAAGTTGAAAAAAGTGAACTAGAGAATGAGCTAATGTGTGAAGGCATGCTAGTTTATTCCATCAAAATGGTTTCTGATGAACTTCTTATTCTGACTCAGAAAACCTTCAGGAAAAAACCCCAGAGATAGAGAACAGAATCATCCTCCTTAAAAAAAAAAAAAAAAAAAAAGAAACAAAAGGAAAAGAAAACTGAAAGTGCAGGACACCTAAAGAATACCTTCCTTGATGGAAGATTGCATGGTTTTAGTTGGGGAAGGATTTCATGGCTGCCCCCAGTAGGTTAAAGCTCTCTCAGGGTAGACAAGGATGGGAGGAAAGTTTGGGTTATTTCAGGCAGTTGCATTTCTCTGATGATGCTGCGGTGCTGAAGCCAGCTGCTTTTTCATAAAGCTCTTCTCATGATTATGAGCTGATGGACAGCTGTCCAGTGTCAGTTGAACATGACTCACTTGCTCCAGCTGCTCAACAATTTGGATGAACCGAATCTCCTCCTTCATACTATTCTAACTGGCCACATTCTCCATTTACTGATGGGTTTAGCTAGAAAGCCAACCACCATGTAGTAAGATAAAAACATTTCCAGGCAATGTTTTGATGAAACAACTTGTTGGGTGAGTTCAATTTCAACTCAAAGGTCTTGCCAACCATGCCCATATGGCCAACTTTACATATCTTGCCAGATCTTTTATGTGGTTATGATGAAAAAGTCATTAGGTTGCCATTTAAATTCTTTTCCAAAGCTGCAGGTTTAAAGCAACCACTATCCTGAGAATAAAAGTATTCTATTAAACAGTCTCACTTGAATACTTTCACAACTCAATATATGCATATGCATATGTATATACTATTCATATATAGTTATATAATTATATAAAGTTGTATATTAACAGTTTCTTCATTTTCAAGTCAATGAAAACAATGAAAATGAAGCAGCAATCGGAGTTCAAAGTGTTCATGGCAAGATGTCAGTTTTGGGATAACAAGAGAGACCATTTGGAATAGCACAAATGAGAACAGTCTATATCTATTGAGCCTTACAATGTAGTTTACAATGTAAAGTACATCTCTTTTAATTCCAATAGTCCTAAGATGTTGGCAATGTTATCATCTGCATTTTACAGATGAGGAAATTGAGACTTAGCAAACTGAAGGTGTCCAAGGTCACGCAGCTAGTAAGCAGCAGAAGTGGGGACTTGAATTTAGGCCATCTGATTCCAGAGCTCACATTCATAATCACTATTCTATACTGCCTTGTATGTTATCAGAAAACTCAGCCACAGATGGCTCCACCACTAACCTGGAAAAAGTAGGACTCACTTCCCTCACTCTCCTTGCATTAAAATGAGTTTAGTGTTAGCCTAAATATTTAAGTTACCATCTTGTATGATTCTAACAAACACTAAACTAAATACATATTTCTTCTTTTCTTTCTTTCTTTTTTTATTTTTGAGACAGAGTCTTGCTCTGTCACCCAGGGTGGAGGGCAGTGGCATGATCTCAGCTCACTGCAACCTCCGCCTCCCAGGTTCAAGTGATTCTCCTGCCTCAGCCTCCTGAGTAGCTGGGATTACAGGTGCCTGCTACCACGCCCAGTTAAGTTTTGTATTTTTACAAGAGACAGAGTTTCATCATGTTGGCCAGGCTGGTCTCAAACTCCTGACCTCAGATTATCTGCCCACCTTGGCCTCCCAAAGTGCTGGGATTACAGGCGTGAGCCACCGTGCCCGGTCTACATACAAATTTAAATATATTGTTTCCTATAAGTGATGACTCTCAGAGCTAAGGTGCAAAACAAAATGGAAAAGAATGTTTTCATTTTGTTACCTGAACAACTAAGCAGTTCCAGTTTCAGTGACAAAGGTCTTTGATATTTACACAAACATATATTGGTATGAATAATTCTCTTCAGAAACTAAACAACACTCAAAACCTCAATGTGAAAAATTTTGCTTCTTTTGGAAAACTGAAAAACTTAGTTGAAAGGTTACTAAGCTCATCAGTAGGTGCAAGGTTTCGAAGGAATGATGTGGTTTTATGATGAGCTGGGAGTGAACTGGTATTTAAACAGCTGGTATTTAAACAGCGTAGCCTAAAGAAATGAAAAATGCCATGCCCTGAGTAGGCCTCGAATCAGAGTTGTATTATTTGATCCTTGTTCAGAATCAAACACATAACTTTTTTATGACTAAAGTCTAAATCATTAGGAAATATACTCTTGCCGTTAAATCATGAATAAAACTTTCTAAATCTATTTTTTTTTTGCTTAAACTTCTGCACACACTGAATTTATTTAGATATGAAATATAGAAGGATAATTTATAATGGTCATGTCAATCCATACAGAAATTTCTATTTATTATTAACTCTTGTGTGATGTGACTTCTTGTGCCTCTGTACTTTACTTCCCAAATTAGATTGAAACTGGATTTGGCATTTCTTTGTTACCCGTAGAGTGGTTAAGTAGAATGTTTTAAAAACAGTTCTACTTTCCCACAGCGATTTAGTATGCAATCTAAACCGTAGAGAAAAATGTGTAAATGGAAATCCTCATTCACAATAAATGTGGTGCCCCAAAGCACTATTGCTACCTCATAAGTATTTGGATATTATATTACACTATATTGTCTGTCAAGCTGTACTTCCAATCACATTATTTTTATTCTTATCAATTTACATAATGTTTGAAAAAACAATGAAAGGCAAAGGTAGGTTCGATTTTACTCAGCCCAAGAGGCAAAATACAACACTCTTGGACCATATGGGTTTACGTAGAGGAGACGTGTGGCCCACTAATCCCCTTGTTGATCAGAGGACAATTCAACTATGAAGTGATTAAAAATGAAAAATAAAGTTCCTTTGGGAAAAGAATATGCAAAAAAATGTTGCCTTCTAAATCACATACATATTCATGGGGGAAGGGATAGAGGGAAAGGAGAGGGATAGACATTTCCAAGGACATCACTAAGGGCTTCAGACAAAATGAATTCAGGCCATCAAAAATAAGCGTAAATTAGTTATTTTCACAGCTTTTCTTTCATTGGTAATCTGAAATATATTAGCTTTGTATTGTTTAAGCATTTTTTGTTATCATTGAAAATAATAAACAAATTAGTCTAAAATGCCTAATGCGAGAATGCTAATAATTGGGCATCACATTAATAAGAATCAGATGTAGTTTTAAACTGTGATTTTCAATTAGCTTTACTTATCAATAGAAGACTTTAATTGAATGATACCATGTGTATTGGAACAGGTAGAAGATCCAGTTTTTAGCTTCTTAATTTTATAAGATTTACAAATGTACAACAACCAAAGTAAAAGCTGGTTGTATTATTTATTTTTCTATTTCATTCACTACCAGAAAAACCATGAAAACCTTGAAAAGTTCACAAAGTACTTATTAAGTCTTCAGGAATTTAGGTGTTTAAAGCTGCTTCCATAATCATTCTTTATCAAATAATTTAGAGTCCTGTCTCTAATGTTATACATATTTTTAAATTTACTTACAATTTAAATTATATTGGTTTAATATATGGTATGCCTGGAAACACATATGAAAATTCTATTGTGTGCAACGAGAAAGCCTCGTCTTGCCATTATATAAAGCCATGGTTTTATCTTTCATTTCAAGGAAATTTAGAATCCATTTATAAGCACCAAATGCATAATTTTTAATGATGTATTATAATGCTTAAACTCAGAACTGTCTTTGAAAATAACTGATATTGCTTTAATTATTTAATTTTTTGCATATGAAACTCCCTAGGCTTAGCAGACAGTCTTTTATACTTTCCTTTGTGTTTTGAATATATTACCTCTCTGCTCTATTAAATCTACTGAAATTTTCCAGTGAGTTATGTAATTTTCCCATATGAGGGTTCAGAGAGTTTTCAAATGACTCTGTATCACTTCCTAAGGACTCTGAGGAACCTAGGGCACAGATGTTACTTAAGTTGTTTTCTAAGCTCAGCACTTTACTACTTAGTATTTTCTTCTTTCATAATTCATTGAAAAATAATACAGTTGTATTTTATTTGTGCCATATATTGATTAATAGGTAAGTCATTTCATGGCTTCATAAATAATTTCATTTATTTTTCAAAGAAAAAAAAATCTCCAAAGATCAATCTTCTGTCCAAATACTAACCAGCTCCGACCCTGCTTAGCTTCTGAGATCTGATACACGTTCAGGGTGGTGTGGCTGTAGCTAAGATCATTCTCATTTTTTTTTAAGTCTAATTCCAGTTGTGCTGAAGAGGTTTTTAAACAACTGAGGCTATTTCAGGGAGCTTAGGCACACTCAATAATTAGATAACTTTAAGAAATGCAAAGATATGGTCAATTCTCCTTAATTTTAAGGGAAACACTATTTTGATAATAGGCAATGAAAAATCTCAAGTAGAGTCAATTACTAAAAAACATACATAGGTTGGGATTTAAAAGAATAGGTTTCCTTTCCAACCCAGTTCTACTATTAACTGGCAGAGGGACTTGCACACACCATCTAACCTGGACAAATTACTTTCCCTCTCTGGAACTCAGTTTCCACACCTGTCAAACAAAGGCAGTAGGACTAGAAATTCTGAAATTACTTCCAGCTCAATCAGTCTGTGATGCTACAGGATTGGTAGGTAAGAATTTACATGGTAATTAACATAAAAATAAGTCTAAAGGTGGCATCATTTTACTATAATTACCTACATTTTAATAAAATTATCTATAAAAATTACTATAGGTGATTAAAAAATACATATAGTACATAAAAATATGTATTCAAATTTAAAGTTCAGTCCTCATTTTCCTGATAATCAAGTAACAATTTTATCTAATGGTTCCATAATGACATACCTTCAAAATCAAGGTAAATTCTAAAAGTTAACATACTCTTACCTGACATTTGAATCTTTTTGAACTAATTAGGCTTTGCTTAACATCACTGACCAGGATTACAGTTATAGTGATACTGTAATAGTTTAAAATTATTCCATGGGTTCTAAATTTACTAAATTTTACTGAAAAGTACCTATAAAATGGATAATTTTAAAAAGATACATAAAATATGTAAAAATATATATTCAAATTTATAGTTCAGTCCTCATTTTTCTGATAATCAAGTAAGAATTTTATCTAATGGTTCCATAATGACATACCTTTAAAATCCGGGTAGATTCTAAAAGTTAACATACTCTTACCTGACATTTGCATCTTTTTTAACTAATTAGGCTTTGCTTAACATCACTGGCAAGAATTACAGTTATAGTGATACTATAATAATTTAAAATTACTCCGTGGGTTCTAAACTATCAGGAAAAAGAAAATAAATTTAAATTTAATATTCTTCATTGTTTGATCCTTTTGGAAATCCCACAGTATTGCTTGGGGAGAGCTTGTAAGTATCTCAAGTACAAATATCAATGTAGAGAAGCTGATCATTAAACAAAGAAAATTTGCGCAACATTCATTTAATAAAGACTCCACTCTCCAAATCTAATTCACATATTCTGATTTTAAGACAACAAGAATGAACATTGAAAAACATCAGCCAGAAGAACTGGAACAAAGTACAGGATCTGATCTCACGTCCCATATCTTGTCATATTGTTTCTTATCCATTTTATGTTTTATTTAGGTTTTCTTTCTTTTATACCTTATTGTAGTCCATAATGCCACATAATTCATTTACTTGTTATGATTGCTTTTTATTGCCTGCCATGCCTCAACAAGGCCATGAAAATAGAGCTTTTCATCTGCTTCATTCAATGATGTATCTCAAGTCTTAGAACAGCCTACCACAAAGTAGTTATTAACCAAATCCTTGTTGAATGAATGAAGAAATGAAGAATGCATTGAATTACAATGTATATAGGAATGGGTCTTGATTCTCAGCTGAAATCACTGTACAATGCACATCTCTCGTGCATCAGAACACTCACGTCAAGCCACTATCATTTATAAAGTTCATATTGAGCTTGGCTGGAAACTTACTTTTTCTGTTATTAAAATCAGTCATTAAATTTGGCAATGGTGATGAGGCATGATAGAAATATGGTTGCTATGGCACAGTGTATATGTACCCTGCTCATGAAGGAAGAGCAAGGAATGGAAGAACAAAGTGAGTTACCTGAGCAAGGAATAAAGATAGAATGGTTTGTTGCTGTAAAATGTTAGCTACGACACTCATCAAATATGATTTTAGCTAACTTGAGGAAACTATCATCTAGAATTTACTCATTTGAAGGATAAGTCCAATGTCTTAGTGACCTACTCTGTGGTAATGTGTGGTTTAGATAGTTTAAGTTGCATTTATACAGAAAAGATTATTCTTGTATCAGCAGACAGAAGATGTATTTGAGCAATCTTTACTTTCCTAAACAACGTAAGGAAATTTTGGGCCACGTGGTTGAGATCTAGCAGAAGGAAAGAAATTAAACTAGGGAAAATTCATTTAAATTAGAAAGAATGTGCAAGGTAGGAAAAATGTTACTGTGAAATATAATAGTTTGATTTAATTTTTTTTTTTTTTTTTGCTGAGGTATATATAATAAAGGCCAAGTGTTAAATTTTCATTTTTGAATATTTTTTTCATTTTAATAGGAGTATCCCATGCCAACATATACAACATTTCTTCATAATTTTAGGTTAGAAAATATAAGCTTCTTTTCTCATAAGTTTTCATGCTCTACAAAATTTGCCATCATAAACCACTTTGCATTTATCACAAATGGGTATTACATTAGAAAGGCAATTCAACTGTATTCCATTTCACTAGTGAAGCTAAGCGGCTTTGCATGATAACTAAGTTGGGTTAATGGGACTATGTTTGAAGAATGTGTTACCTGGAACTGAAGTTCCCTATTTGTTTTTAACTGAGCTTAGGAGTCTGCAAAATGAAGGCAGGAAACCTGCTGCGAGAAGGATAGGAAAATTATTATCATCTGCATTCCTAAATTGAACAAGAATTTCTGCTCAGCAGAAACCTCTTGACTGCAGAAACTCTGAAATTATATCCTGCTGTTTAGAATAGCTGTTTAGAGTAGGAGGAGTCCAAACATTCCATTTTTCTTCAAATCAAAAAAGTTTGATGCATACGTTTACAGCCTTACTGGAAGCTTGCTTGCTTTCTTTTCAAAAAGAGAAGCTACGTGGAACCTCTTTTTGTTGATAATGAAAAAAATTTTGTGACTGGTTAAGTACCTAATTTTTGGTTAATGAGTAGTTTTAATTATCTTTGATATGGAAATATTTTGTCTTGAAAATAAATTTCAATATAAATATTTGGCTTCATAATACAGGAGTTGAATTTTTAAACTCAGTCTACCACCTAAAAAATGGGCTATTTCTATTTCTTGGGATGTTTTCAGAAGTTCATTTGCTGAACAAACTTCTATGGTAGCTCTTAAAGCTATTACTTATTCATGATCATATACCTTCATTATGTATTATACCCATCAGCATTTATTATAGAGTCCCTCTTTTGTGTTAGTAAATGCTTTTGGGCCCTGAAGTTTTATGTTTTCTGATATTAAGATTTTTAATTCCTAATTTCTTTAGATAGCATTTTCCCAGTACACCTCTGCCTATCCTTTCATTTTCAAAGTTTTGAATTAGCTTCTATTGGTTGTATACTTGTATAACTTAGAATTGGGTTTTAAGCTACGATACGATTTGAAAAAATTTTAAAGAAATAAGTGTATTTTTTGTATTTATTGATGTGAAAGATATGACAGAAACATACTGTCACAAAGGATTTGAGAAAATCTTTCATGATATGGTCTATTTTGGGTAACTTCAAAAATATACATTTTCTTCTAATTCATAATGTTTATAAGTTCACATAATAAATTATATCATTTCTATAATCTCATAGCCTTGATCATTTATCTCTTTAGAATGTTTACTATTTTCCTACTATGTGTGATAGGAAAAGTTCTCTCTCTCCTCGCATTTTTTACCAGCCATTTCTAGGCAATAACAATAGCCCCTTTAGTATCTTTTTTAATACTCTTAAATCTGCTTATACTGCTATAGTTTGATTGTGAGTTTAAAAAATATTCATTGATTCCTTGATATTGAGAATAAAGTAATCAAATAACTTTTTATATATATATGTATATATGTATATATATATATACACATATATGTGTATATATATACACATATATGTATATATATACACACACACACTAACTTCTTTCTGTTGTGTCTTTCCTAATTTTTGTTAGTTGTTTTAGTTTTACATTGTCAGAACATTACACTTTTATGTTCTATTACGTCATCCTAATCTCCATATTTATCTTAGATTTAGTGCTAGAAATAAATATTCAATGCTTGCAATCAGGTTTTTTGCAGTAATTTCTATAGTCACTTATTGGCTGGATAGATAATAGTTGCTTCAAGAAGGGCTCTAATAGTTGCTACTAGTTGTTTCAAGACGGACTCTTGATAACAATATTTCCTAAGTTCCAATATGTTCAGAAAATTTGCCTCTAGCCTTTACACCTTGAAGGGCAGTTTGGCAGGTCATAAAACCTTTGGTACCATAAGAGATGGTGAATTCATTATCTACCATGGCATCCTATTCATTGTTGGATATCTTAACTGCTACTAGTTTTGGAAGTTTTTCAAATTTTGCCAAAATTCATATAGCATGACCTATAGTGCCTTCTACATAAAACCCTTCAAATATTTCTCTACTCCAGGATAAAAGTAACAAGGCATTGAAGGAAAGCTTGTAAGGCCAAAATATCCCCATGTACCTTCAGTAGTAGACTTGCTGTTTTGTTTGTTCAGTCAGCTCAAGTCATTGCGTCTTCCCTACCATCCTTTTATAGTGCTCTTTTAAAGCAAGTTAGACTTATCATTTTAGGGCCAGAAAGACCCTCTGGGATCATCTGGTATAAAAGTCTTATTTTAGGATAAAGAAACAGGTTCAGGCAAAGGTGAAGATATTTTCTTAGGGTCATGCCGCTACTAGGAAGCTGAGTCAGACTTTGAACCCCAGGGACTCCCAGGTAAGGATTCTTTCCACTTCACTAAGTCCTTCAAAAATACAATGATCAAAACTGTTGCATTGCACTTAAAAAACTCAGTGTGTGTCCTGTCACATAAAAGAATGTACCTAAAGTCTGTTTGATAATTGTCATTGTGTTCCATATTCTAGCTATAGAATAACACATACAGGATAGCTGTATCAGGGAACTTTCAGTGGGTTTGCTGTTCATCTACATGAACTGTCACTTTTATTTTCTGTTTCTTGAAAATGAGAAACTTCAGACAAATGCACATTTAGTTTTCCTACCCCAAACTCTGTAAACCATCATCTTGAAGTAAAATTACACAGCTTATGCTTACAACATAAGGGCCAGATTTTATCTTCAAATATACCACCCACTCTCGAACAGCAGAATTTGGCCCTAAACACCCATTAACAAATATTGTCATTAAACTAAAGAGCTAATTACTTTGGATTCAGACAGAATGAACAAAATCATAGGCCAACCGCAGCTGGTCGTAATAATGGTGAAACTGTATGTTACACCAGAGAATTAAAAAACAAAGACATATTAACACTAATGTAACCAAACGTATAACATTATCCTCCAAATGGAACAAACTATTATAGTTAGAGAATTCTTGAAAGTACATTGTCTTATTTGATACAAGAAATAAAGAATCTTTCCAAGGAACTAATTGTCATAATTTGAAATTATCAGTGTTTAATGAAGAAGAAAACATGGAGAATTTCGTACCACTACAATATTCCACAAATGAAGAATTATATCTAAAAATTATTTTGATCTAATTAGACACAAATTATTTTAAATTCAATTTTAAGTACTTAGGTATCTATAAATCTTCAATCTTCATCTTGGAGGAAAAATTTCCCCCTAGTTTTCTTACTGAAGAAATCATTATTGAAAAACACCCACTTAACTTCCCTTTGTTGATGTCATCCCTAACCAGATTGTTGTTTACTACTCATTGTGTTAGACTTTTATATGGCAGATTTGGAAGAGAAAATGTGATTATACATGAGGGGACAGACTAGAAGATCAAAACAGTCCATTTCTGCTCAAAACTTTATGTTTCTATGATTCTATAAAGTTTCTGTAATTTATTCTTTTGTTGCATGTTTTGCTTCCTGCTTATTGAGACTGTCTTGCTCAGGTTCCCTGAAACTACATTGTAAGTTTTCTTTAAGAAATTGCAACTTAAAAACATAGTCTGATAAATACACCAGTGATAACGAAAATGATTCACTTCAAGACACAATTCATTCTTTCTCTACCTCTTCCTTTTTCCAGAAAAAGTAAGTAATAAGAAAAAAGAAAGAAAGAGAGAGAAAAGTAAAGGTATGTTTCTCTGAAATGGAAATATTGCAGAGGATTTACACTAAAAGCTTTATGAAATTTTATTTGGAGATTTTATCCAATGATAAACTTGTGAACTACAAATTTGAGGCTATGTTCAGGTATGACAATCTTACTACTGAGCACAATTCTCATAACAAGTGCATGTGAAACTTCATTATTATAGTTAATCCAATACTGCAAAGTTTTAATTTTGATTACTTGAAAAAAGTACTCCATTATTTTATGCAAATGACCATATTCAATTCTCTACATGTAAAACTAATAGCTAATATGTGCTAATTGGCACTATTAAGACACACTTCTTTTTGATGAAAGGTTTATTGTTGCCTTTTGATACGTTATGGATAAAAAATTCTACACAACGTGAACAAGGGTACACAAAGACTAATAGAGACAAAAAATGTCTATAAGCCTGAAATCCAATGAAAGGATTTTGATTAAAAACTTCAGTCTTCACCATAAAAATAATATCTTATTGAACCTTTAAAAAATCATCACAATTTAAGATCTGAATGTGTCCCCACTAAACACTTTCACTGGAATAAAAAAACCTTTTGTAAACTTAAAATTACAAATTATAGAAGTTGCTAAATGACATACAGGAAACAGAAATACAATAAAGTGATATTCACCAAATGTACATGTAACCTTCCATAAATGTATCACATGATTTATAAGTTCTTATTTGCTAAGAAAAAAAGTAATGGAAAGGGGTATTAAGCAGATTTGTTCTTTTAAAATCTAAGGCTGAGCTTTCAAAATGAAGAGAAAAAGATACAATCCTCAAAATTGAGAAATACTTAGCCAAACCTAGTAAGAACTCATTATTTTCATCTTTTAGAAATTTCTTTTATAATTAGATACAATAACCCTAAATATCTAAATAATTGAAACATTACACGAAACATAACAATAGCTACAGAGAGCAACCACAGGGCTATCACTCTGAAAGAGAGATAGTGACACCTGGGAATTAGCTCATCATACTGAACTTTAAAAAGGAGTAACTCAAATTAGGGGATTCAAAGAGGGAGTATCAATTTAGCACTTCTGTAACAAAATTACCCCTTCCTTATTTATTCTTATGACTGTAGGAGACAACCAACATAAAAGCTCAGGTTTAGCATAAGGTTTGAAAATGGGAAGTAGATTGTATTGAATGTCACTTTCAGTGTTTCTCAAAGGCCTCAGACTCACAGGCATCAGGATCACTTGTGAGTGGGTAAATGTAAAAATACACATTCTTACTCCACATCCCATTCCTAGTGGATCTACGTTTCTGTGAAATATCCCCAGGGATTAGCATTTTAAGGATCCTTCCTCCCAATTTCATGTGACTCCTATGCACATTAAACTTTGAGAACCACAGTATGTTACGCTTTGTAATGTGATACTGATTATCAAATATCAAGATTTCTACTCTGCCCTTCTTGGGTTTACATTTACATGACAGAAACAATTTTTAAACATTATGTTTTATTTATTTCCCCTTTTTGCTGTGGAACTACACATACATGGATAATTTTCTTACATTTAATAGTTTCTTTTTCTTTCTTATATTTTATTAAAATATATAATTACTTTTGATGCCATTAAGGGTTATGCAAATATGTGTGTTACCCCCTAAATTCACTTACCTTCAAATCCTTGTGCTCATTCAGCAATTTTTGAACATATATGGTGGAAACTTTCAAAGGAATATATGTGGTGGATTCTCTCCTTAATTTCCAAGGGTTTTAAAACAGGTCAAGGAGACTCCTGGGGTGGCCACCAGAAATGCCGTTGAGAATAGAAGACACCAATGCTGAAGACAGTGAGTATCTGATTATCTCTAAACAGAACAGAAAAAGAAGTGGTCGGTCACCTGTAATTCATAGAGAATCTGCTATGGAGAAAGTTATTTTCAGTGTTACTAAATTTAAACTCGGCCTGGGTTTACTGCTCCCTGATTTAGCACAGTTGTCATTTAAAATTTCATGTCATTGTGAAGTCAGAATTACATGATGCTGCCTGCAGAGCATTCTGGTTGAATTCCTACTGCTTTAATTGACTATTTTTTTCTACACATTGCATCAAGTGATATCATTACTAATTTTATTTTTGATATGCAGGTGCTACATTTTTCAGCTGAATTTCTAAATCAGGTTGATGAGGTCTCTTGGAAATATTTCTTTACATGAGGCTCTATCACCCCCATAAAAGATAAAATGGGATACTTTAACTAAATCCCCATGGAATCATCTGGTAATTTTGCTATATTTCCTTTCGCATGGGTAGTACTTGCCAAGATAATTAGGTATAAACAAGAAAATATTCTTTTTAGTCAAAATGTGTTGCCTATTCAAAATTCTAGAATCTTTGTTGGATGAGTTAAGCAGAAGTTGGTAGTGGTTGATAGAAAAAAAGAAGAAAACATATATTTTTAAAATTGGTAATCAACCATGCAAGTAGTCTCCTAAAGAACAGAGGAAATGGAATGTACAGATAAATACAAGGTCAAAACTAAGATGACAAGAGCATACACACATGCAAACCCAGAGTACACTGTATAACAATAGTTCTCAGAGAAGATTCTATTGCTCGGCCAACCACCGTGCCCAACTCTCTTCTTTCTTGCTATACATCTCACAAATAGAGAACAGAAAATCAAGTGTTCACTTTCTGATTCTTCCTTACTGCTAAGAGTGGTTATGTGACCCCATTTTGGCTCCCCATTTGGGCTCATAAGCTATAAGAAGTATGCTGGGTAAGAAATCCTGCCAGAATATTGCTTTATTGATAAACGGATTCCTGCTTCTCTTCTCTCTTTCACACATTTGCTTGCCTTGAATGACCACATGATGCTTTGGGGATAGAGCAGCTGTCTTGTCCCCATGATGTAAAAGACAATGGAAGTCCAGAGAAACACAAAGATACAGGGCCTGTGAAGGATGAGCAGCTTAACCAACAGCACTAACGGCTTTCCCTGAAATCCTACCTGTGTAAAGCATTCAGTTGTCGGTTTCTTGCTGATAGAGGCATTTCTGGTTGACGAAATGTACAAAAAATGTGTTAAAAAGTAAGTGCCACTGAAACGGTTGCAATGATAGCTACTGTTTAACTCCAATAAGGAGAAGGTTTCATGATGTAGAGTCAAGAACAGCCTTCATTCTGACAGAGGTTGGAACTTGCCTTTTTTTTTTTTTTTTTTTTTTGGACTCCTAGGAGAGTTGGGCATGTGGGGAATAATGGGACAGGAGATGATGGTAATGAATTAAACCAGAATGGAATGGAATGGAATGGAAAGCCTAGCGCAGGGCTTGGTTTGGAAGAAGAGGGTCCAGTATTATAGCAGGAAAAAGGAAGACTTTCATCTTTGCCTCGGTGACAAAGCTATGACATTACTCAAAATCTCAGTGAGAGACTGAAGTTTCACCTCAAAGTTCATTATTCTTATCTCATGAAGTCCTGTGGATTCTTTTTTACTGAAATATTTTTCACATTTAGCACTTCACTACTATCTTCCTTTCATAAATATTTCTTCATTAACTACAGTTCAGGCTTTCACCATCTTTTTCCTAAACTATTGGCAGAGACTCTTTAACAGATTTCTCTTTTTCTTTTTTCTTAGATGCTATAGTATGCTCTGTAATTGCCTTAAGACTTACTTCTTTTTTTTTTTTTTTTTTTTTTGAGACTGAGTCCCACCCCAGGCTGGAGTGCAATGGCATGGTCTCAGCTCACTGCAACCCCCCGTCTTCTGGGTTCAAGTGATTCTCCTGCCTCAGCCTCCCGAGTAGCTGGGATTACAGGCACACACCACCACACTCGGCTAATTTTTTTTGTATTTTTAGTAGAGACACGGTTTCACCATGTTGGCCAGGCTGGTTTCAAACTCCTGACCTCATGTTCCGCCTGCCTCAGCCTCCCAAAGTGCTAGGATTACAGGCTCGAGCCACCTTGCCCGGCCCCTAAGACTTACTTCTTAAAGCACTGATCTCATTGGATCCCTATTCTCTTCAAAACAAAAGAGCTCACTTTGTCTATTGAATTAAGTTTGATGTAGTTTGTATATTTGTTCCTGCCCAAATCCTACGGTGAACTGTAATCCCTAATGTTGGAGGTGGGGCCTGGTGGGAGGTGACTGGATCATGGGGGTGGGTTTCTCATAAATGGTTTAGCACCATCCCCTTGGTACTGTTCTTGTGATAGTTCTCATGAGGTATGGTCATTTAAAAGTGTGTGGCATCTTTTATGGGTTTATAACTGAATCCATAAAAACCTTCCTCTTAAACACAGCCTTCTTCCAGTGCTCTCATTTTGTAAATAGCACCATCAGTCATCAGCTGAATAAGCCAAAAACCAAGATCTTCAAGCTTTTAAAAAGGTTGCTCCTGCTTTCACCAGGTGATGTGCCTGCTCCCCTTTGCCTTCCGCCGTGACTGTAAGCTTCCTGAGGCCTCCCTAGAAGCCAAGCAGATGCCAGCACCATGCTTCTGGAAAAGCCTGAAGAACTATGAACCAGTTAAGCCTCTCTTCTTTATAAGTTACCCAGTCTCTGGTATTTCTTTATAGCAATGCAAGAATAGTCTAATACAAAGTCCAAGTTCCTTAACCTGGCATTTAATTCTCCCAATAATATGAAAGCTTCCAGATTTCCTATCCCTTTCTGAACCCTCTAGGTGGTTTGTTGGGTGGATTTTCCCCACTCCAAAGTTGCACTCTAATTTTTTTAAGATAATCAATGTATCTCAACCTCTTCCTGCAATGATAGGAATGAGCACACAACCTTATTAGGTCAATCGGTCTCCATTTGACTTTGGTTGCCCTATTCTATTAAATAGGCTTTGGTTGCCCTATTCTATTAAAAAAAAAAAAGCTCTGTTTTTCTTATTGGACATAAGCATGTAAAATACAGCCTCTGGAACTACTGGCAGCCATCTTGGGATCATGAGAGGAAAACCTGCATGAAATTAAGTGAACAACAAGGAAACAGAGCTGAGAAACAGAAAAAGAAGAACTGGGTTCTGAGACTATTGTTTCACTCTTGGAGAGAGATTTGCTTGCAGTAGGAATACCCTAAACATTTCAGTTATATGTGAATCTAGGGATTCCTTTTTTGATTAAGCCACTTTGGCTTAGTATTTCCATTACTTTCAATTAAAAATATCTTTTCTATCTATTTATTTCTATTTTTATTGTGTGCCTGCCAATTTCATTCATTTTACTCATCTCTTGTATTATCCATATTCTATATTTTTTTCATGATTCAGCTCACCTCCCCCATTAAACCTTTCCAGATTCTTCTAATTCATAATGAGAGAATCCTAAATTGAAACCACTTTATTGTCCACTGTATATACTAATAAGAAAGCTCATGAAGGTCTATGACCAATCATTTGGTGATGATTCTCAAATTTTATCTTTAGCTTAACATTTTCCCCCTATTTCCATATTTATTTATTTATTGAAGTTTCCCTATGTTGCACAGGCTAGTCTCAAACTCCTGGGCTCAAGCAATCCACCCCCCTCAGCCTCCCAAAGTGCCGGGATTACAGACATAAGCCACCGTGCTTGGCCCATATTTTATTTCTAATTGAATAGTTGACATGTCAACTTCAACGTTTTGAAGACTCTCCAAACTGAGTATGTTTATAACTAAATCCATAAAAACCTTCCTCTTAAAACAGCCTTCATCCAGTGTTCTCTTTTTGTAAACAGCCCATCAGTCATCAGTTGAATAAGTCAAAATCCCAAGTCTTCAACCCTTTAAAAAGGAATCAGAGTAGATTTGATCCTTCTTTTCTTCTTTAGGTTCATTATCTAATCATCAGATCCTTTTGATTTTACTTCCTAAATAATTTTCAAACCTACTTCACTACTTTTCTCGGTGTATCCTCCTGTTCTTTTTCTCCTCCTCTACCACCATCATAACCTTGTCTGTTTCCCTCCAGTATATTTTCCACATGGCATCTAGAGTGATTTTTTAAAAAAACACAATTAATCGTGCCAATCCCTTGTATAAAAACTTTTAATACCTTTCCACTGTTCTCAGGCTAAAGAAAGATAACACTTTACTGTGACCTCATATCACCTGATCCCTGTCTAACTCTCTAGCCTCATCTCCCTAGATGACAGACACTCTTTTTTTTTTCATTTTTAGATACGCAACATTCAGCAGTCTTTAATATATAGTAGGCACTCAATAAATATTTGTTGAATGAATGAACAATTACTTTGCAGTAACTCTTAAATCACGAAGCACCTTGTGTTAAAAAATTTTCCTTTATACGTTATTGTCTGAATTACTTATAAGTATATTGAAGATAAGGATATGTCTTACATTACTTCATACCCTATAACAGAATGCCATGCAAATAGTATGGGTTCAATATTAATAATTCAACTCTGAATTTTTTTGTTGTTGTTTTTTTGAGACGGAGTCTTGCTCTGTCCCCCCAGGCTGGAGTGCAATGGCGCGATCTCAGCTCACTGCAAGCTCCGCCTCCCGGGTTCACGCCATTTTCCTGCCTCAGCCTCCCGAGTAGCTGAGACTACAGGCGCCCGCCAACACGTCCGGCTAATTTTTTGTATTTTTAGTAGAGACGGGGTTTCACCGTGTTAGCCAGGATGGTCTCGATCTCCTGACCTCGTGATCCACCCGCCTCGGCCTCCCAAAGTGCTGGGATTACAGGCTTGAGCCACCGCGCCCGGCCAACTCTGAATATTTTTCAAAAGGTTGAAGTAGATTCTCTCTCTCACAATGGCTAGATTACCACTTTTCTGTAAGATTAGAAATGACCCAGAAGAAATATATCATTACTGTGCCAAAAAAAGTAGTAAAAAATAGACAATTTGTGTCTGATCAGAATTCTACAGAATTTACACAGATTAATTATAAAGAAGCTGCTTTTCTACATGACAAGAAAAACCCTCAGCTAAACCTTGAGTTCTATGGACAAACATGTTTGTAAAATAGCATGTTTGCTATTTTCATGGTCATATTTTCAAATATTTTATATTTCTCTTTAGACATCATTTATCCCTGAAAAATAGAAAAAAATACATTTAATAACTAAGAGCTGAAGTCTTTTGAGTTAGAGACTGATTATTTTGGAAAACAGTTACCCCAAGTGCAAATTAATTCCTAGTTAGTGGATATTTACCTGAAAAGAACAAAAGAATCTTCACAGATTCAAAAGTAGGTATGAAATTCTAGCCTATTTTATATACTAATATCACCCCAAATAAGAGAAATATTTCCCAGAGTAGCGTAAATTGAAAACATGCATAGGGAACATAAAAGCAATGAAAACAGTTGGGCTGGGAATGTATTTTGTTAAACAGGAGGACACAGGGATACCTGCTTCTCCAGGTCTTCTAACAGTGTTAGCTGTAGCCAGATAATGTTTTCCAAGTTGGAGAATGGTAGGTAGAATTAGGATTGAAGAGATACAAAAGGAAGAGAGGCAGGAAATGTAAGGGTAGACAATGCAAATTTTGTGCCTGAATAAAATTCCTGAGTAGGCTTAAACTTCTGGCTCTAAAAAACAACTTGAAGTTTGCCTAAGGCATAGTTATACAAGAAGTAATTGCCTCTGGGTTTCTATATACCAGTTATTCAGTTATAAATACCTTGTAGTTTTCACAGGGTATTAAATCTGTTAGGATATTAGTAAAATTAAAATTATATATATGAAAAAGAAAAGAAAAAGAGCCCTTTTGCATGAAATGCATTTTGAGAATGACTACACATAGTTCTCTTAAAAACCCGAGAGCAGGCTATTTTACACTTTTCCCCTAGGGTACTAAAAGATATTTTAGGAAACTAGTGAATCATGATTTAATAAGAAATTCCACCAAAGTGTCAGTCATGATTTCATTTTTCCTGAAACATAAACTCCAAGGGGTAGGTTGAAGCTGCACTCTTTATTTTGCTCTTCTGTATATAAATAAAAAATAAGATTAACGGAATGATGGAAGAATAGCTTCTTATGCTCTGCCTTTTCCGACATGCTTCTTTTCTGTACTTGCGGGAAAAAATGAATTTTCATGTGTAGGATATTTCACTTGCGAAACTTTTTTGTTTTATTTAATAATTTCTGAATCTTTTGACAAAATTGTGTTTATTCCCTGCATGAAAATTGATATATGTTCTAAAATTATAGCACAAACCTTTTATATTTCTTTAAAAATTATTTTCCTGGGGCCGAGTGGGGTGGCTAAACTGAGGTGGGCAGATCACCTGAGGTCAGGAGTTCAAGACCAGCCTGGTCAACATGGTGAAACCCTGTCTCTACTAAAAATATAAAAATTAGCCGGGTGTGGTGGTACGCACCTGTAGTCCCAGCTACTCCAGAGACTGAGGCAGGAGAATCGCTTGAACCTGGGAGACAGAGGTTGCAGTGAGCTGAGACTGCACCACTGCACTCTAGCCTGGGTGACAGAGCAGAGCTCTGTCTCAACAAAACAAAACAAACAACAAAAACTCCCAAAACAAACAAAAATTCTTCTAAGAGTATGAGATTGCTCATTTATATATACTTCATGCAGATATTCCTCCAATATTGCATAAAATGGTAAAAAGCTTTTTAAATTAATCTCTAGTTCAAAGATTTAGAATACCCTATGATAGCTCCTATTAATACAAAGTAAAATTATTCCTCATAATTTAAAAAATTTCCCAAAGAAACAAAAGAAATAATATTGTATAAGAACTAAACAAGTAAAAAAAAATACACGTACATTGTAACCCCTAGATGATCAGCTTTCTGTGATTTTCTCAACAAATGAGTGACAGAAGAGTCTGAGAACTCCCAATACTCCATTAAAGAGATCTAAAAAGAATGTCATTACAAGGATACAGAACTAGAATATGATTAGAGAAGCTAAAATTGTTAATACAGGGAGGGGAGGGCTAGATGAGAGTAGCACTCAAAATTTTGGAATTTTTTTTCTTCTTAAGAGGATCCACCTCCCACAAAACAATTCTTACATGGAATCCTGGAGTCTTTGGAAAATGGTTTGAACACCACCAGCTTTGAGAAAGACGAGAAAATCCAGGAATCAGAAATGGATCATGTTGATTAGGATCCTACACCCTCCAGGTAATGGCAGAAGTCACTCATTCAGATGATTCCACAAATTTCTCTTTGTCTGGATGGTGTATCCCTTGCAATCATCCATGTTCACTGATCAGTTCACAGGACAGAAAAGGTGGTCCAGGTAGGGGACACAAAGAACACCAATGTTTTGGGAACAGTAGTGGTCAGGAGTGGTCCCCATTCATGAATCAACCTTGCAGTTCAGAAACTTCAACTCCTAATGAGTCTGACCAGAATGAGAGTGCCTCCTTGAGCCAGACTCTCAGGTTGATAATTCAGACATCTGTACCCTAAACTGTGGTACCTTCCGCAAGGGCAGATTTATTATGGGGTTCATCATAGAGAGCCACCTGGTCTACTTTTTTCAACACCCTGATCTTCCTCACTCTGTGGTCCTACTATGGGCATTTTTTTCAAGTCTTCCAAAAAGTGATCATTAAGACATCTGCCATTTATGAATTTCTTTATGTTTTGTACTATAGTGATAATTAGTACAAATCATATGCAACTCACATAAGGTAACATCAACTTATACATAGGTACACTCAAGTCAACTATCCAATTAGGTAAATATATCTTTATTGAATAATTGTAATAGGCTGAAAATTGAGTGAATGTATATAGCTTTACTCATAATTCACAGAATATCCTCACACTTATAAGTTTTTTTCTCATTTAAATGTTTCTTCTTCACTCCCAACTCCTTTAAAGTACACTTGTTTATTTTGTTTTTGATTAATAACAGCTGAATTTTTCTGTGCTGCTTTTAGAGGGGAGGAGTCTGTTGCAGGTACATTTCTCTGCTGATAATAGAATGTTTGGCTTATAGTGGATGCTTAAAGCATGATGATGATCACTATACACAATATTTTGCGTGTGCGCAAAAGAGAAAAATACTTCTGGTCTTTATCTACTATCGTTTTCATTTATTTCTGGTACCAGCATGACAGAAGATTTGCATTACTTCTGAGCATAGGCATGATGCATTTAGATACGCTTTTCCATCTCTCCACAAGATAAAACCTATGCCATGTAACAATCGGTAATGCAATTGTATGCTGTATTGAAATATTTTAGACTTTGATAAGCTCAATAGACATAAACATACAGAAAAGATAGATGTCAAAGAACTGGAAAATGTTGAACTATCTACATCTTCAGTACTGCCGATGCTGGGCCTATGTTATCAGTTCCACTTTCTCAGAATGTTACACTGAAAGTGAGCTATCCATACATTTTATGATGACTTTAAAAATGAGTCTACATATGCTAAAATGATTTGCGACATCTTCTTGACTTACATAAAATGAAAGTTATAAATATGTTTTGAAACTCTTTACAACAATCAAAGACTAATGTATTTTTGATGAAAGGCAAGGAGGTAAATAATACTGGGAAATGTAGAACATCCATGTGTTAATTTATACTATCGCACAGCATCATTTCTCTAGTTGACAAAAAAATCCATTTCACAGGAAAGTTAAGAAACGGAATTCTTCTGTTAATGTTAATACCAAGGGAAAGTTCAAATAAGTCAAAAATACAACAAGATACAAGTGCTGTTTTTTTTTTTTTTTTTAATGAATATAGCTCTTAACTGAGGCTAGGTGATGTGGCTTCTAATCTAGGCTCTACTATGGCCTGAGATAAGTTATTTCTTCCTCCTCAATTTTTATTTTGTCTATTCATATAAAAAGCGGTTGGATTAAACCAGAGGTTTTTAAACTTTGGCTGCACTTTAGACTATACCTGGGTGTAAAGAAATACCAGTGCCCAGTCCCCATCCTCACAGATTCTGGTTCAACTGGTCTGGGGTGGAGAAACTGAGCCTCCGAAGTTCCCCATGTGATTTTAATATGCAACCTGAGCTGAGAGTCACTGAATACATGTCCTCCAAGCACCTTTAGTGCCTAAGAGTGTATGATTCTGGAATTTCTGGGAAAAGTTCCTTAACAGACACATAAAGAAACAGGCAAAGTTTGTTCATTAATCTGGATTCTCATTTAGAATCTAATAGTAGTTTTCTACGTAAGTAAGGTCTATATTTTTAATGAAAATCACAATACCTTTTGTGCAAATTAGATAAAGTATTAATAAAGAAGATTGGTAGAGGAAAGAGAAGCAGAGAAATAAAATATAATCACTGTCAGAATATACACTTTCTAAAAGCAATTTTGTATCCGCATCAATATTTAATTAAAATGTTATTAGGTGCTTATTTACACATAGCAATTTAGAATCATAAGCTTTTAAAAATTCATCTACTTTAAATATACAAAATACAAAAAGATAATCATGATAGTGGGAACACAAAGTTGACTGCTACAGAAATGTTGAGACTTAGTCTGCTTAAAGGAGACAAAGATTTATTTTACTGAAGACGCTGCTTGATGATTATTTATTAAATGACTAAAACTCTCCCATGAGTAAATGTAGACCTTATGTCTATCGAATTATTGGAAAAGAGCTTTCTTAGGAAACAGTTGGTGGCGCTTGCTTTTCTACAGAAAGGTCCAGAAATTGCTCAATAGTGTCTCTATGGACCACACAAACTCAGCCCAGCAGAACTTCTGGTGGTTTGGCCAAAGGAAAGAGCATCAGTGTAGACGATTGGCTGTGGCATAGTTTGCTTACTTGGCTAGAGGATCACTTTACCAATATGTGATAAGTTAAAATGAAGAATAGGAAAAAAATATTTTTGTGTGTCTTTAAAAAGATTCTTTTTTTGTTATAGATTCAGGATGTACACGTACAGATTTGCTACATGGATATATTGCATAATGGTAGGGTGTGGGCTTCTAGTATACCCATCACCTGAATAGTAAACATTGTACCCAATATGTAATAGAAAAAAGAAGGTTTAAGAAAGTGTAAAGGAATCATTGGGAGAGGGCTGGTCTAGTACTTTGCATTTTATGACTAAATATCCTGAGATGTCACCAACTACTCATTTTGCGAGATGGATAATAGACAAGGTTGAATATTATAGACCTGTACCCTGAAGAAAAGAGAAAGGACCAAGTTTGTTCCCCACAGCCCCCACCACCATATTAATAGGTTATTCTACATAATGTTGTTTTTCAACTCTATGCTCTGCCAGTGCTCCCCTGTACCACTGTTTAGCTGAATAATATATAAAATCTAGGTTTGTTGTCAGTTTCAAATTAGTAATTATCCCTTGTGCATTTCCGTTTCTAAATATTTTTTACTTTCTCCACTGTTAGGCTTGAGAGCTCTCCAAAGACAGATCATACTTTTCTAAGCACTCCGTATATTGGACATAAAGAAATGCTAAAGATAATCAGAGATTAAATTAAGATGATTTTTAAAAATCACAGGCAAGCTTTCAAGTATAAACTTCAAATTTGTGAGCTTTTACACTTCCTTGAGTGACTTCAATTTGCAAAGTTGTTTAATCTCATTATACACATAAAAATATCCTCCTTGATTTGGATTCTGTTATCATTAATTTTCAGTTAGCAAGAGGCATAGAAACAGGCCTGTTCATGTACCAGGGTACCTAGTGGAGAGGATGATTTTTCAGCAGCTCGAAGCATCCATCACCCTGATATGAGCTGCATCCACCAGGAGGGAGAGATACGTTTTAACAATTTGCACAAAAGCGCCAAATGGGGCTAAAAGTGGCCCTGCCCCTAATCTTGAAATTGTGATGGGGTTTCCTTGCGGAGGGAAAGATGTATGAGGTAAACAATAAGCATACAAGGGTTAGACCTCTGACTCCTCTCTTTTGTACTTTTCTGTTCAGCCACAGTTAGGAGGCAAGAGTTGCGTTTGAAACTAGGAGATGAGAACTACAGACATGTTTTGCTACCTAGACTTAACTCAAGCCTCGTTTTCGGCAGTTGGATGCAGTTGGCCTCCATCTGGTCTATGAGACACTGCAGCAGGGACAGGTGAAATCCCCACAGACAGGATGCTGAGAGCTGTATCTGAAAGACTGCCTAATTCTGAGATCCCCCTTTCTGTTTGGAGGGGCTTAATATCCAGAAATAGGTGAACTATATTCTCTGGGTCAGCATCAATTAAAATTTGTTTAATTAGGAACATTCATGCATTTGTTCATCCAAGAAAAACGTATAGCATAACTTCCTTGTTCTAAGCCATGGGAATATAAAGATTCTTAGATACTTTGCAAGCACAAAGCTCATCACTGAATTCAGCTTAAATTGTTTTACGTCAATTCTTGAGCTTCAGCACAAATCTCATCACTGAATTCAGCTTAAATTGTTTTACGTCAATTCTTGAGCTTCAGCACACACACACACACACACACACACACGCTTACTCTCTATTACACCGGCAATCTTTTTAGTCTTTACTAAGTGACTTTAACTACTATTTAACGAAGGCTCTCCCTTTTCACAGGAGCATTCTCTGTCTCTGAGTCAATGATGATGTCTCTGTTGCCAAACTTCCCATTCTATAACTTTAATCAAAGTCCCCTGCACGCTTCCTGACCTGGGGCAAAGGGTGGTGGTAGTAGTGGTGGTAGTTTTCAGCCTTCATCATGGCCTCCCTATTACAGCTGCTTTTCATTCATAAAGCACCAATTCATAAAGCACTGGTTTGTCATTAGCTGTACCACTGCTTGACTCTTTTCAATTTGTTTTTAATCCCATCTAAAAATATCTCAACGAAATGAAATGACCCAAAACGTCTCAATGTTAAAATCCAGAATGTCAGATGTAGTATGTGGAAGGAGAGGAGAGCAGCTATCTGGTATTTATCCACTGGTGGAAAAAAAAAATATTATTTGGAAGGGTTAACTCGAAGTGGTCCTTTGTTGCTAAACACGAGGCTGGTGTTGCTGTTCTGATGTAAATCCTTCATGAAAAACTGGAGTAGATGCACAAATATATTTTTGTAATTTAAAGTGTAAAAAAGCTCACCATGTAATCTGGACTCTCTTCTCTATGTAATTAAACTCATTTTCTAAAGTGTCTAGTATGAAAACACAGAGCCATAACTGTAGTTTTCAGCAATATCTTGTGAAAACAGCATGTAGGAGCTTAAAATTCAGTATGCTGCTTTTTGTATCATATCACCCCAAAACTACTTAAACTGTTTGCTATTTAGATATGAGTATTGATCACACCAGAAATAAAAGTCAAACAGGCTTTGGGTTCGCTGACAGTGTTATTCCAAATGCCATCCCCGGGACCTGCCATTTTGCCTAAGGAACAATGAAGCATGAGGACACCGAGCAAGGTAGTTTTGATATCAATGGGTTACACAATCAAAGCAATGACTCACTAATGAAAAGGCAGGTAATAAACTGAACAGGATTAAAAAAAGAAATCACAAGGTGATTCATACCTTTTAAAAGAAAGCTCTTTCAGTTCTTCAAGCTATGTTTATATATTTAAAGAAAAATCAGGTTTTTTTAAATGTAATACAAAGAAATATCTTATCTCCCTATTCTTGCCAGGATGCTTTCAAATTCAATAGACAATAATTGCTTTAGTAAAATTACCCTCTTTGATAAACGCTGCTTGGATAGTTTAGCATGGAAAAGTCAAAACTTTCTCTTGGGCAGTTCCAAGTTTAATCAGGTTAAGAACAGATTAATATGGTTAATGTTTCCTTTTTTTCTCACACCTTTTCCATTCTCTGCTTCTGTTAGTCCTTGTACTACTTCTGAAGCAATGTTCTCCCTTTTATCTACGTTCATTATGTATTTTCTCTATTACCACTCACATTTTTTATAAAGCAGATAAACACAGAGAAAAACAACTTTTCCATTCAATTTTTTTATTATAAAATGTTGGGCTCTTATCAGGCAAAGTCATAATGAGGAAATTTATCCACTTGGTAATAAGATCTCAGGTAATATCCCTTTGCTATATTGGTTTTGCAACAAACTGCATCTTCGTTTCCAGACTTAGGAGCATAGTGATGGCTTTTTATAAGAGATTTTGAAAAGGTATGTTGAAATGTCTCCAACTAAACCAGGCTAGGAGATTGGAAAATTTGATGAGTTTTGTGGTGGGGGTGTGTAATAGAGAACTGTTAGAATAAGAAGTGATGCTGCACAGTGGCATGACAAGATCTAAGAGATGTAAACACAAAAATCTTCCCAAAGATCTTCATTAAGATGTGAACTTCTAAGAAAGGTATATAATGACTATGAAATTTAAATTAATTCTCCTTCTGTCATTCTCCATAGTACCATCCTGTTTGGTTCCATCACAACATCAGCAACAATTGTTTACTGCTTTGGGTCATTCTTTTATGTCTTTATGTCTAGACTGTACTATCCATAGGGCAAGTGTCAGGTATCTTCAGCACCAAGTTCAATTCGTAGTCTGTAATTTCACTAATACAATAGTTACTAGCTGTTTTTGGTTCAGCACTTGAAATGTGACTAGTGCAAACTGAGAGGTGTTGGATCTGATTGAATTTTTAGGACAGTAGGGAAAAAGAATGTCTTATTAATGACTTTCATATTGATTACATATTGAAATAATAATATTTTAGATTTATTTAAGTATATTATTAAATTTAATTTTATCAGTTTCTTTCTACCTTTTCTAAATGTGGCATTAGAAATCTTAAAATTCCATGTGACTCATGATGCATTTCTATTAAACAGCACTTGTGTAAAAAATTATTATTATGTGTTAAATGAATAATGAATAAGTGAATGGATGGTACCTGCATCTAGAGCTGACACTACCTAAATGTATACTATATAACTTTTGAGAGGAGGATACTCAAGAAAAATAAATCAATGCTGGTAGACTTTATCAATGTCCTCAATTCTTTACCTCTTCCATTATCCATGACCACTGCTATGTGCCTTTTAGTTTGACCTAATAAGAAGGTGGGATGTCTTTCTCTACCCTTTTTCTTTGGATTTGACCATGTGACTTGTGTTGTTCAACTTGTGTTGCTCACATTAGTGAGCATGATGTGACCAAAGGCTTGGGCAATGCTTGCACTATTGAATTTGCCCTCTAGCACTTTCACTACTGTGAGAACCTGTCTGGGTTAACTGGCTTATCCAAGAAGGAGGATGAGAGATATGTAGAGCAAAACTAAACTGCCCCAGTGGAGTCCAGCCTATCCCTAGCTGATCTCATACACAGAAGCAAACCAGCTAAGATCATCATAACTCCCCAGCCCATCCCAGCCTAGATTAGCCCACTCCAAGTGGCCCACAGACCCATGAGCTAGATAAATGCATATTATTGTATGTTGCTGAGATTTTGTGTTTATTATCCTGCCTTTATTCAAAATACCTAAATGATGTAGAAGTGAAATCATCAGAACTGAACTGAGTGGACAGTATAGGAGATCTCAGCATCATAATTAAAAATCTCCCCTTCTCTGACTTCTTAAATAAAATATTTTTGGCCACCATGACACATATGAGAACTAGGGAAGATACTATAGTAAGAGCTGGGCAAATTCAACCTACAAGTATAACTCATTGGTTATCATGGTGGTTTTTTAAGTAAGCAGCAGCAGAGATTCTAGGACTTAAGTGGAATTGAACAGCACAGCACAGTTCTTACTTTTCCAAGCAAGTGCTGGATTTGTTAAATCCAGATGTAGATGTTCCTAGATTTTGTTGTTGTTGTTGTTGTTGTTGTTGAGGGAAAGCTGTTGACATATGTCCCCAATTCTTTACGTCTTTCAATATCCATGTCCACTGCTATGTGCCTTTTAGTTTGACCCAATAAGAAGGTGGGATGTCTTTCTCCACCCTTTTTCTTTGTATTTGACCATGTGACTTGTGTTGTTCAACTCCCAGGTTTGTCTTATTACACTGACTACTGAAGAGGGTACTGGCTTTGCCCACTTTGGTCATTCCCCTATGCTGTCCCCAGTACACTGCTAGGAGGGTCCTTCTACTGCCTGATTCTTTGGGCTTTTGTGATGCCAAATTAAAATAGTGAGAATGAGACAGAAATGGAATTATAGGTAGAACAGTAGAGGGTAAGATGAGGAGAATGCTGTCCTTTTGTAGAAGACAGAAAAGCTCCAACAGGGACAGAGGAGTTTGTGAAAGGGTTTTAAGTGAGAGGACTCAGATAAAGTGAGGTTATAGAGAGCAGGGATAGAGAAGGAAAGAAGGTTTTAACAAACATTTCTGCAGGTTTTGCTGTCTGAATTCCCTTTACAAGACTGGAAACTGTAGGTAGAAAACTTGAGTTAATTTAATTCACTATTATTTTTTAGCAATACCATCTCTCTTAGATTGGTGTCTGTGGATCGCAGCTTTATGGTAATGATTTTGTACAAAAAAATTTAATATGGAACGAAGTGATGGCATGGTGGCTAGAGTGGACAGAATGCCCAGGACCTATAAGGTTACTCACTGCCCATATCACTTACTAGCTGTGTAACTGGACAGTTAACTAAACCATTCCGAGGCTCATTTTCTTCATTTATAGCACGGAGAAAATAATGTATTTCATAGGTTCTTCTCAGGATTAAATAATATGGTGAACGTTAAATATCTAGCTCATTTTTTAGACATAAATGTTAGGTGAAATATTTGAGCATGATGTTTTCTTTATGAAAATTCAAGGTTTGGCCTAAAGTCACTGTCCCTGTATCTGTACCTTCAAGCTGTGCTCCAAAGTTAGTAGCTGCAGCTGACTACTTAAGCAGTTGCTAATTGACAAAGACATCTCTGTTTCCCTTATAGTTATTTTTGTGGAAGGCCAAAAAAAGAAAAAATCTGTTCCTTACAATCTATAACCGATAAGGAGCTTCCCCAGGTAGAGAGAACTCAAATGCTGGGAAACTCTGCCAATAAAGAAGTGACCACTTATGTGGGCTTTTAAATTAAAAGGTTGAAAGATCACCTTACATTTGCTTCCATTATTATCTTAAGTTTACTTCAAGGAGGAGACAGCAGATGTATACCCACAATCAAAATAGTATTTTGATCTCATGATAACATATTACCTTCAGTAGTAAAATTTGAAAACATACATTGTTACTGTATGGAAACTGACTAGGAACTTATAGAATTCCAGCTTTAATTAGCAATACAACCAGTGAATCACAAGGTGGCATCTAGGTTTCAGATACTATTCAGTGTAGAAGATCTATATTGAAAAAGCATCGGTAATTACATATCTACAGTTTGCAATTACAACATGAAATGAATAGCTGATGCTATGTAGGCAGCATCTCGCCTAAGACTGCACAGAACAAATACAAGAAGAAAGTTAGATTAAAAAGATAAATATGCTATTTTGGAAATTGGAAAGTTCCCATACAGCATCATGCTTCTGACATAAAATGAAGGTTTAGAGAGATAGAACAGTAATGCACATCCTAACCCACAGTTATGAGGCAGAAACAGGTTAGAAAAACATCTGGTTTTCCTATGTACTTGTGATGTTAATGCTTAGCGTTAAATGGAAAGTCAGGATCATCATCAAGAATAATGTCTTGGTATGCGGCCAGCCTACTTGCGTGGATTGTCACACTGGAACACCAGAGGTGAGAAGAATAGATAACAACAGGACAACCATGCAGAAGTGGTTTGGGGAGCTGGTGTGGGGACAGCCACAAGTTGTGAGGACAGATACAGTCCTACAAGGACATTGAAGCATAATTTCAACAGACACTGTGGAGAGCAGTAGACTGCTGAGAAGCTAGAAAGCCTGATAGATTGCTCTGACACATAGAAATCAGGGACAGTGACTTGTTTTCAAGGCAAAATATCAAGCAAACCTCATACAAACAGCAGGCTCCCAGAGTCCTAGGCTTTGCCCACACCAGCAGAAGCCACCAACAAACTAGACAGGCGTTATGCATACATGTGGGAAAGAAAAGCTGCATACATGTGGGACCCAAACCCGGTTAGTGAAACTAGTGCCAAATCTCCTGGAAAAACACTACGCTTTATACCGACATAAAGGTAAAAGTTTTCATGGAAAGGGTTCAGGGAAGATGTTTCAATCAAATCTCATGACCCCATTGAAACTGAAGCTTAAATGGTAGAGCAGGATACATCTTCAGGCTTTGAATGCAGGCAATCTGAATAAGGTTTTTCATACACTGACCTAGCCTGGAAATTCTCAGCAGCTATAACCCAGGATACAGCACTCTACACACATAGTGCTTGTATATGAGCTGTATTATATTCTCTGTGAATAAAATATCTTAATATAACATTGTAGGAACAGTGCTTGTCCAGCATTCAACTATTTCCATGATTACTAACAAAGGGAAATGTGACACAGAGCAATGTTCCATGAACTAAATTACCCAGGGAAATTACTGGAAACTTCCAGGCATGGCTGAGGCACATGAGTTTTGTAATTTGTCAGATAGCATCCTTGCTTAAGTCACAGTGTTTTTTTGAGGATCGAAAGTGATAATAGATATAGATGCGGTTTTGTAATCCATCAAGCACTACACATACATATTGCAAGCTTTAAAGTATAATCAAGAGGGCTTCAACAACAATGTTCAAAGCAGACCTATTACAACTGGCTCTTGCACTCAGTTCAGCTTTAAAAGACAGTAAGATAGCTTGTCTGCCAGTCGTTTAAGCTAAGGCAAATAAAAAGTGGCTTTAATGATACCTTAGGCAATGCTTATACAGCAGTGTTCCTATTAAGAGAAAAAAAGAACAAAATTTCCTCCTCTTCTTAACAGGTATAGGAAATCCATCTCCTACTCAAAATCAAGTTTTATATTGGCGAGTTTGTTTAGACCTTACACAACTTCTGAATGTAAGGGTGAGCACTGTTTACCAACTTGTAGTCACTGAAAAGAATATGGGTTTTGTTCTGCTTTACCAACATAATAAGGAGAATCTTCAAAGAGAAAAGATTTCTCATGTAGCCAAACTGTTACTTTATCTACACAGACAAAACAACGAAACAAACAGAAAAAAACAACTTTGAGTGAGAAAGTAAACTCTATTCTTCCACCACACCTGGTTTCATTTATTATGGTAACAGGAAAAATAATCAAAAGAAGAGATTAAACAAAACTTTCTTCTTTTTAAATATTCTTTTCTTTTCAATGAAAGTTCCCAACCCAAATGAAGTCATTTTTGTAATGCCACTTAATTTTGTTTATTTTGCCATCATGGTGGAACTGGTAATTCACTCAACTGTGGGTTATTGTTTCTTATCTTTTTAACTATCCTTCTGAGGTTAAGCTTCCACTGTTGTTAATCTTGTTGCAACGCGGTGGTTCTTCAGCTTTCATGAATTTAACACAAGGGATCACGAGGGAGGTGCTCAGTAATTGTGTAGAGGTGTCAATTTGAATTGGGAATACCAGCCACTCAAGCAATGAAAGAGTTAACCCAATGGCTACCAACATATTAGGCTGGTCTTTACTTGTACCTTAGTGATGAAAACCGGAAAACTGCATCTTTATGAGAAATGAGAGAGAAACCAAGAATAAGATAAACTCCAAAAAGCAGAAAATGCATGAATTTGAGGTTTGAGACTAGTCCAAGAAACAAGATTGATTGGCAGAAATGTTATTTGGAAGAAAGCGCTAGATCTTCTACAATCAATTTATAAATCACAAATTTGTCTGTTTTGAGGTACCAGGGCATGTCTTATAAATATAAAAAGCTATTCCTTCATGTTTAAAAGTCTGCTGTTAAAAACAAATTTAAGAGACTCCATGGGGTTAAGCACTCTGTTTTCTAGTCATCATTCAGCTTTCCCCATGCCTCTGAGCATTGCTGCATCTCATATTTGCATTTCTAGTCCTTATTTGATATCCGTATTTTTTCTGTTCTGCATACTAGATATCCTAGTCTATGTAAGCATGAATAATATTGAGTAGGGTTAGAAACTTGAATTATTTTTAAGTCAACAGAAAATTATTTTTCTAATGAAATTTAAAAGCCTAAACTTATTTTATTGAAAATAATAATACGTAAGCCAGGTGCGGTGGCTCACACCTATAATCCCAGCACTTTGGGAGGCTGAGGCAGGTGGGTCACCTGAGGTCAGGAGTTGAAGACCAGCCCAGCCAACATGGCGAAACCCTGTCTCTACTAAAAATACAAAAATTAGCCAGGCGTGGTGGCACAAGCCTGTAAGTCCCAGCTACTCAGGAGGCTGAGGCAGGAGACTCACTTGAACATAGGAGGCAGGAGTTTCAGTGAGCTGAGATGGCGCCACTGCACTCCAGCCTGGGTGACAGAGCAAGATTCCATCTCAAAAAATAAAAAATAAAAAAAATATAAAATATTCACTATGGGCTCCACTAATTATACATACATATGAATGTCAATCCTTTTGGGAACTAGAGCTATAGTAATTAGTTGGAAATAAGAGAACAACTAATCTTTGTTTAGAATACAATATTATGAAAGATTGCTATAAAATTATGCATCTCTAAATAGGAAGCAAACATTAACAGTTTATTACAGAAAGTTCTGTTAGTTTTGCTAAATTTACCCAGGTTGTATAATTGATAAGTAATAGAAAAAATAAAAAATAAAATTAAAATTAAAAAAAGATTCATCTGGCAATAATTCAGAATAATGCTGCTATACAATTACTTCCTTTGGTTGATAGTTCTGCCATTCATTCATCAAATATTTATTGCATGTCTGCTGTGGGACCAGTCACCGTGTTAGGCTATAGGGATAAAATTAATCAGTCAAAACAGACAAGGTCTCTTCTTTCATGAAGTTATAGTCTAATGATTCAGACAACTTAATTATTTTCAAGATAGAAGCATAATTTTAGGAAAATAAAAGTTACAATAATTGAAATAAAAGTTAATAAGATGGTCCTTACATTCTGTAGTTTCAATATATACCAGTTTCAGTTAACACAGCAGCCAGCAAAAGCAAGGATTGCCTATAGTATCGTATAATTACTGGCTGTTTCAGTCTGGTAGCAGACACTTTAGGTCAAAGACATTGTTTATACCAACTATCTATCCCTATTTTATTTTTAATGCTTTTCTGTGTATATGCTATTTGAGGACATCTGTAATACTTTTGGTTGTTTCTGCTGTTAACAAAAGTACTACCCAGTTTCTCAGAGTTTTGCCAAGACTAGGCAATTTAACCAATGAAATACATGAAATAATTTCCTTGTGATTTCCTCTTTTCTCCCCTACTTAAGAAATATACTACATACCTAAAAAAGTCAACCTCCAGAAATTCATGGCCTATCCATGTTTCTTTTATTAATAGAGACTTAGCACATATGCACTAATTAATAATTAATCTTTTAGGCCCAGGGCAACCCCTTACATGTTTTTCTTATTCAATCTACCACTTATTACTTGTACTTTCATTGTGCCAACAAATGTCTTTTACCTTACTAAATCATGCATTTAAAGTTACTAGAAATAACTTGTGTGAATGGCAAACAAGTCACGAGAGAGAATAGAAGCCCTTGGAAATCCTTGGATACATACCTATCATTCTACACCTCAACTCTCCTCTCTAGGTATGAAGATGGGGGCCCTACACTGTAATGGATGCCCCTCCTCTTTAGAACTGAGGAGCTCATTTCTTCAAGTGCTAAGAGTGCTGGTTGCAGACAAGAGTGTTGCCCTTGGCTGAAGGAAACTGCCTTGCTCAGGGTACGACACCTCCCCAAGGGTGTTGTGCATCCAATGATTGGTCAGTGTGGGATACAAAGGCCAAGCCCCTTTGCCTCCATTTGGGATAGCTCTGGGGAGCCAGCTAAGTCAAGAGTTCCCATGATAACCTGGGGCCTCTGTCATGACAGCGTTACAGATGAGCCTCTCCATCTGTCCAAAATGTTTTTTTCATTTCCTTTCAGCTGTTGTTATCAAAACACTTCCCAAAATTCCAGGCACACAAATTTCTCATGGAGTCTATTTCCAGGGAACTTAAATGGGGATATTGCACCAAATGAAAAACAAAGATAACTAATGTAAAAATAAATCCATACCAATCTGAAATATTTGTGCATTTGTATCTATTTTCATGCTTTTTAATCATTTGCTTTTTAATGGGTAAACAACTATTGATACAATAGACTCACTACACAAAGTTATGATATGCATTGCATAAGACTGAATTTTAGCGGACAGTTTGAATTCTCCAAGTGCTTCTCTGAAAGTACTTAGAGGGATAAAAAATTTTTATAAGCCAAATATCCCATGATGGTGAAATGGGATGGGAGGAAATTGAATACAAATAGAGATCTGAATTCTTTGAGAGCTAATGACAAATGTGATAGATTTAAAAATTTATATTTTCATTGACTAGAATATGAAAGAGATTTTAAAAAAATTATCAGAGGCTGGGCGCAGTGGCTCACACCTGTAATCCCAGCACTTTGGGAGGTCGAGACAGGCAGATCACAAGGTCAGGAGATCGAGACCATCCTGGCTAACACGGTGAAACCCCGTCTCTACTAAAAATACAAAAAATTAGTCGGGCATGGTGGCAGGTGCTTGTAGTCCCAGCTACTCGGGAGGCTGAGGCAGGAGAATGGCGTGAACCTGGGAGGCAGAGCTTGCAGTGAGCTGAGATAGCGCCACTGCTCTCCAGCCTGGGTGACAAAGCGAGACTCCGTCTCAAAAAAAAAAAAATAAAAATAAAATTATCAAAGAAAGTGAAGAATTCACCAAGTATATGACCATAACAAATATACTGCAAACTTTGACCTGAAGGGAGAGACATTTTGTCTTCTCTTGAATAAAAGTTTGCTTTTTTTGTTAAGTGTTAATATTCAAACTATCAGCTATAACTCTATTCCAGATACACGGTGAGATTATTGGAAGGACAGTCATACTATACTTGCTTAGTGTCTACACTAGTTCACCTCACTGGTACATAGTCACTTGCTTATTAAAAAATTTCACTTGCGTACTCATGACTCAAAGTTGAGTGTTTAGAAGTCTTACAGATGCAGAAATCATTCTCAAGTGTTTTGAGTGAGTAAATGAAGAAGAAAATGGGAAGAAAGTCTACAAAATGACTACTATCAGCAAAATATCAGAAGCATGAGAAAGCCCCTGAAATGAAATTTTCAGCACTAAAACCTAAGTTCCAGGAAATGCCTCCATGACATACTGATTCCATTAAATTAGCACGGGAAAAGGCAATACAGAAATAGGGGTAAATTCTTGAATCAAAGAAAAAGTAATGTATGAAAAGTAATGTAGGTGACTTTGGTGTTGCAACAGTATTATGTGTAGGAGAGCAGCTTTCCACTGTACTTCAGCAGTGAGGCACTTTCTTCAAATAAAATCTCACATGGAAGCCCAATATGTCAAACAGATGAAAGAGGGCTAGCTCTGTTAAAGTTGGAGGTAATGGGTTGGAGGCTACAGTGATGAATATCCCCTCAAATCCTGAGATGCCACTAGAGTACTTCTAGGGCTCCATGACACAGCATGTAAAAACCAACAGGAGAATTGGAAAGCTCTCAAGTGTGAGCACTTGAGGGAAAGAATTATATTTTATTTTTTTGTTGCTTCTCAGCATTTACATTCCCTTTTCCCCTTCCTTACAGTGTTCAAAATTCCAAGCATGTGGTTTGGATGGAATTGACTCCATTCTTGTCTTTGGTAGTGGGCCCTGATTGGCTTAAGCCAGTCGGCATCTAATCTCCAGGCCACACCAATTGGTTCAGGGTTGAACACATAACCCAATTTGGGCAAATTAGAGCTGCGAGAATAAATTCCAAGTTGTTTTGTGCTTGATTGGTATCTGAAAACACATAACCCCAGGAGCTGCTGATGGTTATATTGTGACAATAATGGAGGAGACCCACAGAAATGGAGCCAGCACTGAAGAAGTGGCAATGAGAACCGAAGACAGTCATCCTAATTATATCATTTGAGCCACTGTATCAAGAGTAGTCTGATGCTAGCCTAACTTCTCAGTTACATGACAATAAATTGTCTTTACTCTTCAAGTCAACTTTTCCTTGTGTCTTCTGTTATAACAGAAAAGCACTGTAACTGGTATCTATTGTATCCCAGCACCTAGGAAAGTACCTCACACACAATGGGTAGCTCAGCATTTGTTGACTGAAAGAGTTAAGAGCCATAAATTATAATTATTTCCTTGGCCCTAACTGGCAATTCACTTACCTACTCCATGTCTTATTTCCTCTATCTTTTAAAACCAGAAAGTTGTTCAGGCTCATCTAAAAAAAAAAAAATCCATTAGTACTCTAACACTGTAAGTGTCTCTATGCCTTCATGCAGATTATTGCTTAGGTGTTTGTGTCTCAGACAACCTGCAGAGATTTTAGAGTTAATGTACTGATTCAATTCTGTACAAATTTAGCCCACTGAGAATTTTTCATTAGCTGAAGGTTAAGGTGGCCCTATTCCTCCCTCAGCTGACTGCCTGACTGTGAAATTATGGTGACCCTCAAAAGAGAAGCTACACATTGGAGGACTGGGAATGTATAATTCACGGGAACCAAAGCAGGATTATCACTATTTGTTTAAGAATATCCTGAACATCTGTGGAGGGGGATGAGCAAAAGCTCTAGATGGTTGCAAGAGAAACATGTTATTTGAGGATAATTGTGGGGGTACCTAGAATTCTTAATCAAACTTTCGGGATGTTTAAGGGCCTCTGAACAGAATATGTTTAAAAATGAAAAGCAATGCCTTATTTTGAAAAAAAAAATGTCATCTACCTATAAAGTCACTCCAATTTAAGGCTGATCCTATCTGAGGCTTATGTCAAAGCACCACCATCTTTGGGTCTTCAGAGGACAGGATGGGAACAGAAGTTCTGCCCTTTATGTATTTCCATAGATCAGGTTGTTCTCCCGCATAGTTGCAATCTGGAGCAACTCTATGCAAGAGAATTATAATGCAAGTGAACCACATACACAATTTTAAATTTCCTGGTAACCACATTTTTGTTTAAGTTAAAAGAAACAGGTAGCTGTGCATGATGGCTCATGCCTGTAATCCTAGCACTTTGGGAATTGCTTGAGCCCAGGAATTCAAGACCAACCTGGGCAACACAGGAGATGAGACCCCATCTCCACAAAAAATTAAAACTTAGGTGGGTGGGTATTAGTAGTGTGTGTCTGTAGTCCCAGCTACTCTGAAGCTGAGGCAGGAGGCTCTTCTGAGCCTAGGAGTTTGGAGTTCAAGGCTGCAGTGAGCTATAGTGGTGCCAGTGCACTTTAGCTTGGGCAAGAGAATGAGACCCTATCTCAAAAGAAACAACGTGAAATTAATTTTAATTTACTTGCTTTAACCCAATATATGAAACACATTATTTCAACATGTAATCAAAAATATTAATAAGATATTTTGCGTATTTGGATAGTAAGCCTTCAAAATCTGAAATTCGGCACATTTCAGGTGTTTAGTAGCCACGGCTACTTTGTATTGGTCAACAAAGATCCAAAGAATCGCTGTTTCCTATTGGGTTTTGCTTAGTTTTGTTCTGTTTGGAGTGGGGTAGTGAGAATCTTAAGGATGCAAATACTATCAAACACTGTAATTTAAATCTGAAGAGCTACCATATTCTTTCTCAGAAGGGCTATAAGTTTTAATATGGCCCAACACTGGGAAAGAGAAAGAGAATGACAGGAGAGCAGAGGAGGCTGTGGGCTTGCAATGACTTGCCTCAACTTGTACACTAGGTCTCCAAGTTCAGACATGACACTCAGCACAATTAGAAGCCACAGAAAATGTTCACACAAGGGAATAACGAGATTCAATTAGTGTTTTAGGTCTTGCAGCCAGTCTGCTTGGCTTCTCTATATTGAATGCATGGTGAGATAGTATTTCAGATATTCATCTATTTTTTTCTCTCTGTGTTTTGTTTTTCTCCCCTATTCTCTATTTAAGCAGACAGCAGGCCCTCTGCTCATTGCCTCAGGTAAGGAATATGGCAAAGTGAAAAATAGAAATGTTCTCTCTGGCTCTTTTGATCCAAAATTGGCTTAGAGCAATTTAGAGATTGTGTGCAGTGGGTAACAGGAAGAGAATGTGGAGGTGTGAGAAAATGCAAGGCAGGAAGAGCAGTCCTCCAGGCAGAAAAGAGAGAGGCCTAAAAGGAGAGGAGAAAAGAGAGAGAAGAGAAAAATAAGAGAAAGGAGAGAGAGTTCTGAATTATGGTGCAGGGGCTCTCTGAGTTCTGCGTCCTGGAAAACAGGATGAAGCGCACTGCAGTGGTGGAGCCTCCAGGCAGCCAGTGCTCATCAAGGATCAGATTTTCGATTGTCCCTGCCCCACCTGAGATTTGGCACTGTGGAAGACCCTGAACCTCCCAAATGAATGTGTTTAAATTTCTGGCCATCCTGGCAGGTTCAACATGGCTTCAAAATAGTAAGTAGCAGGCGCTATGGAAAATAGTATTAATATAATCTGTTCTGGACACTTGAGTTGTGGATTGGGATTCATACCCGTATGGGTGCTAGGCTGAGGCTACAAAGTCCAATGAAAAGGCTATTGCAAGTCAAGAAAGAGAGTTGAGTCTCTTGAGTAGGGTAGCAGACCTTCCAGAGACAGAAATAGATGGTGTCAAGTTCTGCTTAGGAGGCAGAATTGGCAGTTGTATTAGTCTGTTTTCACACTGCTGATAAAGACATACCAGAGAGTGGGAAAATTACAAAGAAAAAGAGGTTTAATGGACTCAATTTAATGGACTCACAGTTCCATGTGGCTGGGGAGGCCTCACAATCATGGTGGAAGGTAAAGGCATGTCTTACATGGCAATGGGCAAGAGAACATGAGAACCAAGTGAAAGGGGTTTCCCCTTATAAAACCATCAGATCTCATGAGACTTACTCACTACCATGAGAACAGTATGAGGGAAATCGCTGCCATGATTCAATTATCTCCCACTGGATCCCTCCCACAACACATTGGAATTAGGGGAGCTAAAATTCAAGATGAGATTTGGGTAGGGACACAGCCAAACCATATTATTCCACCACTGGCCCCTCCCCAAAACTTACGTCCTGACATTTTAAAACCAATCATGCCTTCCCAACAGTCCTCCAAGGTCTTAACTCATTTCAGCATTGACTCAAAAGTCTACAATCCAAAGTCTCATCTGAGACAATGCTAGTGACTTCCACATATGAGCCTGTAAAATCAAAAGCAAGCTAGTTACCTCCTAGATACAGTGGGGGTACAGGCATTGAATAATATACCCATTTTAAATGGGAGAAATTGGCTAAAACAAAGGAGCTAAAGGCCCCATGCAAGTCTGAAATCCAATAGGGCAGTCAAATCTTAAAGCTCCAAAATGATCTCCATTGACTCCATGTTTCACATCCAGGTCACATTGATGTAAAAGGTGGGTTCCCATGGTCTTGGGAAGCTCCGCCCCTGTGGCTTTGCAGTGTGCAGCCGCCCTCCAGGCTGCTTTCATGGCCTGCAGATTTTCCACAGACACCACTGAGTGTCTGTGGCTTTTCCAGGTGCACGGTCAGCTGTTGGTGGATCTACCATTCTGGGGTCTGGATGATGGTGGCCCTCTTCTCACAGCTCTACTAGGCACTGCCCCAGTGGGAACTCTGTGTGGGGGCCTCTACCCATTTTCCTTATGCACTGCCCTAGCAGAGGTTCTCTGTGAGGGCCACCCCCTACCTGCAGCAAACTTCTGCCTAGACATCCAGGCATTTACATATATCCTCTGAAATCTAGGCAGAGATTCCCAAACCTCAATTCTTGACTTCTGTGTACATGTAGGCCCAACACCATGTGGAAGCTGCCAATGCTTGGGGTTTACACCCTCTGAAGCCACAGCCCAAGCTGTACCTTGGCCTCTTTTAGCCATGACTAGAGTGGCTGGGATGCAGGGCACCAAGTCTCTAGGCTGCCCATAGCACAAAATCATTTTTTCCTCCTAGCCTCCAGGCCTGTGCTGGGAGGGGCTGCTGCAAAGGTCTCTGACATGCCAGGAGACATTTTCCCCATTATCTTGGTGATTAACATTTGACTCCTCATTACTTATGCAAATTTCTGCAGCTGGCTTGAATTTCTCCTCAGAAAATGGGTTTTTCTTTTCTATCATATCGTCAGGCTGCAAATTTTCTAAACTTTTATGCTCTGTTTCCCTTTTAAAACTGAATGCTTTTTATAATGTGTCTTATAAAAATATTTCATAGTGGCCAGGTGCAGTGGCTCACACCTGTAATCCCAGCACTTTGGGAGGCCAAGGTGGGCAGATCACAAGGTCAGGAGATCAAGACCATCTCGGCTAACACGGTGAAACCTCGTCTCTACTAAAAACACAAAAAATTAGCTGGGCATAGTGGTGGGCACCTGTAGTTCCAACTACTTGGGAGGCTGAGGCAGGAGAATGGTGTGAACCCAGGAGGCAGAGCTTGCAGTGAGCCAAGATTGCGCCACTGCACTCCAGCCTGGAGGACAGAGCAAGACTCCCTCTCAAAAAAAAAAAAAAAAACTGAATGCTTTTAACAGCACCCAGCACCCAAGTCACTTCTTGAAGGCTTTGCTCCTTAGAAATTTCTTCTGACAGATACCCTAAATCATCTCCTTCAAATTCAAAGTTCCACACATCTCTAGGGCAGGAGCAAAATATCACAATCTCTTTGCTAAAACATAGCAAGAGTCACCTTTACTCCAGTTCCCAACAAGTTTCTCATCTCCATCTAAGACCACCTCAGCCTGGATTTCATTGTTCATATCATTATCAGTATTTTGGTCAAAGCCATTTGACAAGTCTCTAGGAAGACTTTCCCACATTTTCCTGTCTTCTTCTGAGCCCTCCAAACTATTCCAACCTCTGCCTGTTACCCAGTTGCAAAGTTGCTTCCACATTTTCAGGTATCTTTACAGTAGTGTCCCACTCTACCAGTTCCAAGTTACTGTATTAGTCTCTTTTCACACTGCTTATAAAGACATACCTGAGGCTGGGTAAATTATTAAAGAAAAAAAAAAGGTTTAATGGACTCATAGTTTCACGTGGCTGGGGAGGCCTCACAATCATGGTGGAAGGCAAAAGGCACCTCTTATATGGTGGCAAGCAAGAGAGAATGAGAATCAGGTAAAGGAGTTTCTCCTTATAAAACCATCAGATCTCATGAGACTTATTCACTACCACGAGAACAGTTTGAGAGAAACTGCCCCTATGATTCAATTATCTCCCACCAGGTCCCTCCCACAACACGTGGGAATTATGGAAACTACAGTTCAAGGTAAGATTTGGATAGGGATGCTGCCAAAGTATATCAGCAGTGTTTGTTAAATGGAGGCAGTAGGCTAAGGAAAGAGGGGATGCAGGGCATAGCCTAGTTTTTAACGTAGAAAAATAAGAAAAATTTTGAAAAAAATGTACACTTCTGAGGCACTTTCCAAATAGTAGATACTATTCTAAGCTCTTGACAAATAGCAACTCATTAATCCATATGATAACCCTATGATGTAGGTACTATTATTTTCCTCCCTATTTTACAGAGAAGAACACTAAGGTTCAGGGAGGTTAAATAACTTATAGAAAGTTAGAAGTAGAACCAGCATTTGAACCTAGAAAATCTGGGTTCACCATTTGGCTTGCACACCTCTACTCCTGTTAGATAACAGGCTAAATGAAACTCAAGAATTGATTAAAACTAACGAGAAACTTATACTAAGAATACCCTGGTTGAGGCAACCCTGTATTTTTGTTATCATGGTCCTGGATATTCAATAACTTTTGTCCACACTCCACATCTGTCTTTAATCCCTTTATTTCTATATGTCATGTATATTAGTTCTTCTTCTTCTTCTTCTTCTTCTTCTTCTTCTTCTTCTTCTTCTTCTTCTTCTTCTTCTTCTTCTTCTTCTCCTTCTCCTTCTCCTTCTCCTTCTCCTTCTCCTTCTCCTTCTCCTTCTCCTTCTCCTTCTCCTTCTTCTTCTTCTTCTTCTTCTTCTTCTTTCTTCTTCTTCTTCTTCTTTTCTTTTAATAAAAAGGGTCTCACTCTGTCACCTAGGCTGGAGTGCAGTGGCATGAACATAGCTCACTGTGGCCTCAAGCCACAAGTCATTCTCTTGCCTCATCCTCCTGAATAGCTGAGACTACAGGCATGTGCTACCGCACTTGGCTTACTTATTGATTGATTGACTGATTGATTGGTTGATCAATTGATTGTAAAGGTGAGGTCTCGCTATGTTGTCCAGGCTGGTCTCAAACTCTTGACCCCAAGGGATCCTCCTGCCTTGGCCTCCCAAAGTGCTGGGACTACAGGTGTGTCCCACCATGCCCAGCTTATTTCTATTTAATGTTATTAAGAATCTGAAATCCAAATATAAATGGTCTGTCTTTCAGTAAATTTACCAAATGAGTCACTAAATGCAGAGACTCCCAACTGCCTTTCCTTATTCACAAATAAAAGATGGTGTCTGGGGTGATTGTTGTTACCCACATATGCCCTCCTCTGGAGAGCTGATCTGACTCTGTGGGGAGTGCATGAAGATTCCCTTCTTGTTTCAGGTCTTGAAGACTCAGGATTTCCCTGCTGGGATCCTGTGTCTCTACCAGTTCTCACAGAAATCTGCATTTAGATTGAAAAAAAGAAAACCCAGATTCCATTCAGAGTATCAACTTCACAGCCATCAGCAGCAGTGTGATGACAAACAGCAGCACAGTGACAAACACTAGCAGGGCCAGCCCAATGCTGTGCAACATGTTCGGGGTAGGAGTGAGATCCAAGGAAGGCAAAGAAATGACAGAGGTGTTTGCAGCCATGGGCCTGGGGGTGAGTGACAGTGTACTGTCCTCAGGCTTCAGCATTTGCCGGCCACTTGGGGCCAGAGCACCTCTTAGGAGTGTGTCCCTCTCCCTTTAATTGAAGCTCTTTTTGCCCCTTCTCCTTGTCCTGCTGTTGATCTTTGCCTCCAGGCAATTTTCTCCCAATTTAAAAACTGTTGGCTATTCTGACTTCTTGCTATATTCTTTTAACTACCTGGAGTCCCTGGTTTTGATCTTCTAAGGTCTGATCTCTCCTACTCATGTTGATTTCTATTTGATAAGCCTCTTTGTTTCCAACTGAATTGCTAGCTCCAGGTTATTTGAAATTATAGAGACAATAAAGCAAATAAAGACATGGGGTTTGAAGTGGAGATGATATGGAAAACAAATATTAATACAGAGGCTTTGGGCAAGGAACTTTATGATTCCTTGGCTCAGATTCTCATTTTGAGATACTAAAAAGTTTTTTCTCCTTGTATAAGACGCACATGGGCCATATCACAGTGTCTGGCCAGTAGTAATGGTTAATGTTAGCTATTAATATTGTTGTTGTTATTGATTTGTACCTTCAGATTAGCTTCAGTTTCCCCAGATTCTCCTCAATACCCTTTATAAACTGGAGACTATTACATGTTATTGACCAATTAGCCATCAGTTCTAGGTAACATGGGAATCATTTCCTGTAGCCAGTAAAAACATGAGCAATTAATCATTTCACATAGGATTTCTCGGAAGGAGGTTTTGTGTTCATAATTGATGACATTGTTGCCTTTCCATCAATCTCTTCCTCTATATAATAAATTAAATTAAATTCTTTCAATACTCATGTGGCATCATTGTAGACTTTTTATAAATATACATCATGTTTCCCTTCCTAGACTGTAAATACATAACACAGGGCTATCTCTCGCTGTTTGGTGTCTCCACAGATCATCCTGTTTTACACATGGTAGGAATTCAATTAAAATCTATTGGCTGATCCTTTTAAGCAAACGAGAGGACACGTGTACCACAGACAGGGTGAAATGGGTTCTCTTTTGAAACTAAGCAGTTGTTTTATAGAGATAACACTTCGGTGGTTATGCTGTTAAACACTCAAGTTAAAAAAATCAATGTGATACCTCAATGTATTCATTTTTGTTTATTGGAAAGTGTAGTGCTAAGATTTTTAGATGCTTTTGATGAAGTCCCTAAATACATATATACAGATGCAGAATAGATATAGATGTAGACATAGAAATATGTCTGAGGAACATGTGCATCAATCCACAATGCACAGGTTTCATGAAACATCTCAAAAAGGAAGCTAATATTATAACTAACCAAAAGCAATTAATAGCAAAAAATTCCACTAATAAATTCCACTAGATTTTATATTTTTAAAATGGAATTTTTTATTTCTATTTAACTTATGATATGTCACAATAAAAATGCAAAAATTAAGTTATCAAGTTGAGTTATTCCACATTATTATGTGTATTATGGTTTTTACACATAAGAATTCAGCCTAATTAATAATCCAAAATGCCACATACAGATAAATTATGATAGTTCACGTAACAAAATTATCATTTGTTGACATATATTTTGATACTAAGAATCTTAATAAATTCAATATCATAATGTTTTTGTTATTGAATAAAAACTGCAAAATTGAGTATTATTTGGTCATAAATCTTATATCATCTATTCTAATATGGCAAACTACATATCACTTTGATGAACATAACAACAGTCATAAAAACTTTAGGAATGTTTTGGATCTTTTGAAACTAATTTTTAACACACATTTTCCTCAGAGGTAAGGACTATAAAAATTACTGTATAAAAATTATAAAATCGCTAAAATTCTTCCATGAGTTTAACTATAAAAAACGCTTAAAATAATTATAAGACTTCTTAAACAACTCTTTCACTTTGCTCTTTTAACAGTAAGATACTAGTTTAAAGATGTGATATTTACAATCAGTATAAAAAGGTAGCAATTGATTTTTAAGAGAGAAGCCAGTGTATTAACTAGAACGTGCAGTTTTCTTTGGCAGATGTAGACAAAGGTCATAGGGTCCTAGTAACCATAGCTATCATTGTCATTTCCAGAATTTAAAATAATCTAAGTGATCAGACTCCAGATTATTTTTAATCTAAAAGATAAAAACAAATACTTGAAACCATCCTCTATGCTAAATTCTAGGTTGACCTGAGAAGGCAGGTGTTCTAGGCAAAAGGACCAGCACCTGCAAAGGGACAGAGTTGAGAAAGCACGATCTGTTCAAGAAGCCTAAAATGGTTTTTTGTTTTTGTTTTTTGGCTGGAATATAAAATGGCAAAAAAGGAAGTTGGAGAGGAGTGCAACATTAGGTAGGTCCTGAACTGTGTTTAAAAATAGACATGATGGCATGATCACATCAGTGTTTTAGAACTCCACTCTAGATGCAATATGTGAGACTGATGTGAGGGAGACAACAATGGCTGCAGTGACATCAGTATAATGATGATGGCTGTGATGATGACAATAGTGACAGCAGCTATCTGAGCAACTCATTGAGCATGACAGGGGCAGAAACCGAGTTCAGTGGCTTGAATAATGCCTAAGATGAGGAGTGCGCAACAGTGCAGACTCTTATTCAAGAATTTGGATAGGAAAAAAAATGAGGGGTTAGAGCAGTAGGTAGTGAAAGATAGGACTGAGAGAAGGCTGTTCTTTAGGATGGGAAAAGTTCAGGGTTTTGGTAAAAGACAGGAGATTTTTAAGAAAAAACCATTGAAGAAAAGATGAGAATTAACTAATGAGATGCTATCATGGGAAGTTGAGGGATTGGGTACAATCACACAAATAGAAGAGTTAACTGGGCAAGAGACTAAGAATCTCTTGTTTAAGGGATAAGCAGGAAGGTATTTTTAGATGGATGAGAGGGAAGCTGGCTGAGTATGTACTTGATGGTTTCTATTTTTTTCTGTAAGTATGGTCTGAATATTAAAGAGAGTGGTGATAATTAGTCATATGAACAGAACTGAAGTTGATATTTATACTATTTTTCACAGAGAGAGAAGAGAGAAGTAGGGTTTAATAATTTGTATACTACAAACACAGAGGAAATACACCCATGCCTTACTTAACAATAAGCATTTTCCCCAAATCCACTTATAGTATAGTTTATTGCTAAATGACGAGTGTAAATTCTTAACTATTGATTAATATTCTTACATTAGATATGTCTTCCAACATTTTTGCTTTTTGCAGTGCTTCAGAAGGACAAAGCCTCCTCCAGGCCCCATGTGCTTCTTCCATGTTAACAATCTGCAGGAGAGTGTTTCTGCCTCCATATTTATTCATTTGTCAAGTAGTTATGGAGGGCCTCAGTACAGGCATGATGCTAAATGAGGAAGACAGTCTGTGTCCTCATGGAACTTTCTGTCTACTGGACCCTCTTTTTTCAGCAAGCCCTCTTCTCACACAATTTCCCTACCAATAGCAGAAAACAATGAGTATATTTTCAATGGAATTTCATTAAGTGAGGTTCATGCATTATTAATTTGTGTAGTAAGACAAAGCATTGAAATTTCTCTATTTTGCACATCCTACTTTGCAGATTATTCACCTGAATAATGAGGCCACAGATCACCTAAAGAATATTTTCATAATATTGGATCTATGAATCAAACTGGATTTCTGCTCTAAGAAATGACAGCTTCGTATCTTGTCTCAGGAAAAGACTATTATAACATCTTATAAAAATATTTCATATCGGCCGGGCGCACTGGCTCACACCTGTAATCCTAGCACTTTGGGAGGTTGAGGCGGGCAGATCACAAGGTCAGGAGATCGAGACCATCCTGGCTAACATGGTGAAATCCCGTCTCTACTAAAAATACAAAAAATTATCCAGGCGTGGTGGCAGGCACCTGTAGTCCCAGCTACTTGGGAGGCTGAGGAAGGAGAATGGCGTGAACCCAGGAGGTGGAGCTTGCGGTGAGCGGAGACTGCGCCACTGCACTCCAGCCTGGTCGACAGTGCGAGACTCTGTCTCAAAAAAAAAAAAAAAATTCATAGCGCATACTTTTGATTAAGTTGTACCAATGTACTTCCTCTCACTTTAAAATGAAATGAAAATGTCTTAGAATATTGCAAATATATTTTTTTCATATTATACATATATTTACCTTTAAAAATGTATTAATAAAACAGCAATAATATTTAACAATAAAGATAAAAGCAAAAGGAACTTAAAAACTCAGTTATTTGGAATGCATGGGCGACTATGAACTATTAAATTTTCGATTCAGAAATCTCTTTGTTTAATGAGTTTTTATTGGAGAAGTGGTATCAAAAACCACCTTTCTCCTTTGGAAATATACTGAATACAAATCAGTCTTCTTTGACATTTGAAGATTTTTCTATGCTTATGAATATAACCAGAATACTATTAGTAATACGCTTGAAAATGTAGAAAGCGTAGGAGATTGAAATAAATATATAATGGCATTCAGTTGCTGTTGTTTCCCTTAAGTTCTTTATTTAAGTTTGATTTCTTTTAAGTATTGCCAATTTAGTCCTGAAAATAAGGGATAGAGAAATCAATATCTCCCATGGACTCTAAGTGACTCCCATTTTTACAAAATATTCAAACAATAAAATTTTGTTTTATTTTTAGTAGATAAACATTTAATAATTATTACAATTAGCATTTTCTTTCGGGACTCTGGACCTGTCAGGCAATTATTTTTAAGTAAAATGTTTCAAGATTTTTATTCACTTATTATCTACTTTTGTTCAGAAAATTATAGCCTCCATCTTAATATTCAAAAATGGAAAAAAAAACTTGTAAGCAAAAGATCTTCACTATGCTTTGAACTCTTATGTGTTATCATTTCTCATTAAATCGTTAAAATAAAAAAACAAAACTCTTGTTAGCTTGTGAAGCAGTGAATTATCCAGTTCTCCAGATAAGAGAAAAGCTATTTGAACTTCTCACATATCTCCTAATCTTCAAAGCCTTGTGTTATTTTCGGCTACTTTTCTGCCAACCTTATTTTAGATGGCAGCTCATTTCTTTTAAAGTTTCTATCATTGATTTCTAACTGAAAAACAAAACACAAAGCTTGCTGATAGCCAAAGTCCCCAAGTGAAATAGCATTAAGGTGTTCCATAAAGGTGTTTAGGAACCACAAGGTATGTAGTCAGCAGTGGGAAAAACTAAGGAGTGGGTGACAAAGCATCTCTGGTCTCCTTTCAAAATTAGTCAGAAGAGAAAATGTATTATGAAGAGAGATCTCTCCACCCCATATTGTCAAATGTTAATCATAGTAATTAAGGACTGAAAAGTAACACCCATATTCATTTGCAAGGAGATAGTTTTTTTTTTTTATAATTAAGGGAGTAAAATCTAATAATATGGTCATGGTATCTCAATCACATAAACTATAAAGAAGAACATAAAGAGTCCTCACAATAACACTACCCCAAAAGACTCACTATCAACTTTATATCGTGTCTCTTTCCAGATGCTTTTCTAGGCATGTCTAAACAAATACTTTTTAAAAGGATTGTAATATGAATGTTATTTTAAAAACTACCTTTTAAGCTTAATATAGTATTGCTCTTATTTCTAAAAATAAATGTAGAGCCACATTACTATATGTATGATATCCTTATATGCAGATAATACATAATTTATTTAACTCATTCTTTATTGATTGACATTTAGATTGCCTCTAGACCTTTGCTCTTATAAGCTCAATGATGAAAAACATGTCTGCATATCATGCATTTGTGAAATTATTTCAGGATGCATTTCTGAAAGTCGTAACATTGTGGAAAAGGACGTGTATAATCTACGTTTTGATACATATTTACAAACTGTACTTCTAAATGCAGAGTTATTGCCCCCAATATTGCATAAAAGTGCAAATTTCTTCAACATTCCTCATTACAATATGTATTATATTTCATCTTCATCTTGCCCAGTGAAATTTGGTTTTAATTTTATTTTTGATTATGAGTGAGGTTGAATAGATGTTCATGTGCTTATTGGACATTTTCACCTTTTCCTGCTCTCTCAGTTTCCTAATGTGGTGTCTTTTTTTCTTTTTTCTTCTTATACTTATTTGTAAGAGTTTTTCATGTTCATTCCATTAAGTAGGGATGTGCCTATCAGATGTTCAGTGAAAAGCTTGGACTAGTGTTGTAAACCTGAGAGTCTATGGGACGCCTTGAAAGTCCAGTATCAGATATGATCACCTAGGAGGAAAGTTTAGAAAGTGAGGAGAAGAGGTTCCAGGGAAAAATCCAGGAAAACTGATATTTGAAAGTTGAAGAAAGGATAAGAAGTCAGCAAAGAATACAGAGCAAGAGTTGGGGTTTGTTTTGTTTTTTGAGACAGGGTTTCGCCCTGTTACCCAGGCTGGAATGTGGTGACACGATCATAGCACACTGCAGCTTTGAACTCCTGGGCTCAAGTGATCCTCTTGCCTCAGCCTCCTGAGTAGCTGGGACTACAGGTGCATGCCACCACACCTAACTCATTTTTATTTTTATTTTTTGGTAGAGATGGGGTCTCACTGTGTTGTCCAGGTTGTTCTCAAACTCCTGGCCTCAAGAGATCTTCTGGCCTCAGCCTCCCAAAGTGCTGGAGTTACAGGTTTAAGCCACCTCCCGGCCAGCAAGAATTGTTAGTAAGGCAGAAAGGGTACCAAAAGATTATGTTGTCACAAGAGAAGAGAATGTATCAAAATGGAGAAAGTGGTCGATGATGTGTAACTCTGCTGAGAGGTCTAAAAAACGTGTGTGGGGTTTGGCTGCTTGAAGGCTACTGGCAGAAAGCTCGGGGAGGTAATGGTGCAGACCTTAACCTTCAGTGGGTTAATGAGTGAAGTGGATCCTAGATGGCAGGGAGAGCATACACAAACACTTCTTTCAAGTAGCTTCACTGTGAAAACAGAATAGAGATAGAATGTAGTGGCTGGAGCTCCCTCCAGCCTGGGTCAAGTTTGAAGACAGAAGCTCACTATGACGGCAATAATCCAGTCAAAGAGAGGCTGTGTTGCGGGAGAATGATGGGAAAACCGAAGGAGGCAAGTTTTTAAGCAAGCAAGAGGACATGGGTTCTAGCAAATGGATGGACTCCTGTGAAAATCTCTGGCCAAGGTTACCAATGACTTTCATACCAAATCTAACGAAGATTTGTTGATTTTCATCTTACTAATATACCTAACACATTTGGCTACTTATTCCCTCTACTCCTTGACTTCTACTACATCTCTCTTTCTTGGTTCTTTTCTGTCCTTTCTGAATGCGTTTTCTAAACTTCTTTGGGGGCATCTCTTCCCTGCCAATCCATTCTTGGTGTGTTTCAGCACCCTATCTCTGGTTCATTTTTCTTCTCTTTCTGCATGCTGTCCCTGGGTGATCTCTTTTGGACTTATGAATAAACTATCATTTATATGTCAATGACTCCCACATTGAACCCTAATTCCAACCTCAGAAATTGATCTTATAGCCAATGGCTTGATAGATAATTTCACCCAAATATCCCATAGGAACCTAAAACTCAAGGATCCCAAACTGAATTCATCACACTCTCTGATTTAAGATTTGCTTCCTATATTCTGTTCTCTCAATTAATGATACTGTCAACTACCAGACGCCATATCCAAAAATTTATTTAACTCATTCTTTATTGATGATATTTAGATTGCCTCTAGACCTTTGCTATCATAAACTCAATGATGAAAAACATGTCTACATATCACGTATTTGTATCTCTTTTCTTAGGCTTGTTGATGCCCTGAATTTGACTAAGAGAAAAATGCTTGAATTCAGAGATAAGTTTAAAAAATTAGGAAACATTTGGCAAAAAATTTAAGATAAAATTATAAAAAGTTAGTTTTGAGAAATAAATGGAGTCAAAACTTCTCTCTTTTCACTTCAAACTTGCTAAGTTAAATAGCGAGGCATTAGCTAACTCTCTGTATCAGTTGTCTGTTCATGAGAGAAGCAAGAAAAACAATTACTGATTGTCACTTTTTATTTTAAAATACAATGTGTGGGTTTATTTTCCAAAAATTATCAGAAGTACATCAAATTACGAAGAACAGAAAACAACATTAATACTTATGCAGGTTTGAGAACAATAATTTGCCAGTATTTTTCTTCATCATAGACATATATATCACCAAGAACTTGTGATAAGTGACAAGTACCAGCTTTTTGCAAATAAAATGTTTGCTCTAACTTTTATTGATCAAGAGGCACTAAAAAGTTTACAGAACACCTATTTCTGATATTATTAAAGTGGTTGGCCAAGCTAAGCTTCTGGTTCATACTCAGTACTCAAATATTAGTTCAAAGTTCAAATATATTTGGGGGAAAATTCAGTTTCGATTGCAAAAAATATGTTTGGTTGCCCTCAAGATACACTTTTTGGTACCTGTTGTTTTCATGTCTGCAGAGAACACTGGCTCTCTGTTTTATTGCATCTTATTATTGTCTTGCCTCTGCACACACATACAAAAATGCCAGCCTTTGCCCAAAACATAGTCATTTGTGACTTGACAGGGAATCTCAGAAATGGCAATCATGACACAAAACACATTGGTCTATCAGGAGGTGTGGGAAAAAATCAAATAACTAAAGATTTAATAAAGGCTAATTTAATAATGATAAGAATGGAAGTGATAAAAATGAGTCAATGTGATAAAATTATTTTTGCATTAATAATCTAGCTATTTGCTTCAATAAGAAAGGGTACCCATTTTAAGGGGGATCAATTTCCACTGAAGCTGGAATCTGTTAGATTAAAATCTTTAGGTGGGGTTGTTTGTAATTTTCCATGACAAGAAGCACCAATAAAAGGGCTAATGTATAGCTAAAAATAAGAGGTGCTTAGCACCTACTACTTCCCACCATTAGGCAGGACGTTAAGAATAGGGTGTCCCAAGTGCTCTGGGCCTGGAGGCGAGGAAGGTTGAAGCAGATGACAGATCCCAGAGAACTGAGCAGAGAATCAGATATGGAGAACACAAGGCACAAGCCCCTTCTAGAATCGGGGTAGCATAAATCTAGCTTCTAGAGTTGGAGTACTTCCTTCTTTATTTATAAGGTAGAGATTTTGAACAGAGGAACAATTTGCTGAATCCAGGGAACAAGTAGAACCAACCAAACATCCAGTTTGGCCAAGTTGCCGTTGGTCTTTAGAATTCCAGAGGGCCTGAGAGAGTGGGCCATGGCATCCAGAAGCCAGGTAGAACAAGCAATCTGGTTTTTGTACGGTATCTACATCAGTACACTCTTTCTCGAGTTCCAGGTTACCAGTTTCAGAAAATATAGACTTCTTTCTTGGATATCTTTCCTAGAAAAACTTTTATTATTAACCTTCCCTATTCTAGTTCTCATGATACAAGTCTCTATGGACACACTTAATGACTAGAAAAAAAATCTATTTACAAAATTTATCATCTTTCCCTGTGTACAGATACGCATTCGCAACATTAAATTTGTGCACCACATATATATAGTGAGCTTTCTGCCAAACAACCATGAATGTCCACTTCCTCAACCTATGATTGGGTAGGGGACTTCCCTCCTCTGCTTCACTGGCCTTGTGGTTTTGTCTGTCTGTGGCTCAGGCACTCATACCACACCACAAGTTCTTGGATAGCTTTCATTGCCACTGTTTGTGCAGTTTCTACTCCTCCACAATCCAGTGTAGATGTATCAGGTATATGGGTTTACTCAGTTCTCTTAGAGATTTGGTATAGAAGGTATTCTTATTCTTGGAATAAGAAGCACTAAAGCTAAAAGGGTAGCCAGCTCAGATCTGCCCAGTTTATCTCTGCCATTGTTGCTCTTCCTCCTGACTTTGAGGAATAGAAAATAACTAGAAAGGATGGAAACAGTATGTATTTCCTAAGGGGGCATTTACCTAGCATTTCTTATAATCAATACTTTAAACCCATTTGCTTTTTAATTTTCATCCTAACACAACAAGAGACATGTATAATACAGTATGAGCGCTGATCAGTTATCATTCTTCTTTTCCAAAAATATAAATGAAGGAATACTCATAGCTAGTTGATAGATTAGCAACAATTCAGAAATGAAGAGTCAGGCCATTTCTTGCAGCTCGTCATTTCTTTGTGTAACAAGAACTGAAGGCAGCAGTTAAAAGGGAGGTGCAGTAAGGAGTGTTTTATTATTCATTGTTAGCACTTTAACTCAAAGTAGGTGAGAGAGTGAGGCATAGAGGGATGGAAACACAGGATAGATGGGCTTTGACAGGTGCAAGAGAGGAGGCTGGTGCTTGAGGCCATTCCTGGTCTGGATGGAGCCCTGCATTGGAGGCAGAGCTGACCACAGCTCACTGAATGCCAGAGAGGAGGTAGTGGGACTCTGAAGATGCTGCCCATTCCTCATACTAGGTCTCCAGTATCTCAAGTTGCAAAAGTTATGATAAGGGTTAAGAATGTTATGGGCTATTAGATTGCTACCTTCCAACACTTAACATTTTATGATTCAAAAACATTTCATTAGTTGCTTTCTAAAACTTCACCTAAAGTATAAACTAGTCACATTTTTGAAAAGAAGTAAGAAACAAACTTGTTGAATGCCTATGTGTCAAGCATGGTATTAGGCAATGTACACATATTATCTCATATAACCCCACAATCCTGTGATGAAGGAGTTATCTTCCCATTTTATGGGTGAGAAAACAGACTCACAGTGATTAACCATCTTACCTAATATCTCACAGCTCTATGTAACAGAGAGTGGAGATCTGATTCAGTGCTCATCCTGTTTCTATCATATTATGATACCTCTATGAAAACCCCACCACATGTAAGACCATGCACGAAACCAGGGATATTTAAAGGGAGACAGATACGGGTAGCTCTAGAAGCTAAAGCAAAATTTGAATAGTTGTGTAATTTTCTGGGAAGGGACAATTTATAGTTTTCATCATATTCTCAAAGGGTTAACCATAAAATTTGAAGAACCACTGCACTCAGTGTATTTAGAAAACAACAGCCATTTCCCCGTTCAGTTCCACCATATGGTGTCATAAGCTCATTCCCAACATACTCAATTTTCTCTGGTGATTGGAGCTATGGTGGAAACCTTAGAAAGAAGGAGATTAAATAATAATGAAATATACAAGAGTCCATTTGGCTACGTGTGCTGTTTGGCGGCTGCCCATACAATTTCTGGTTATCAGCACACCCCAGGGGCTATTGTAGGTTCATTAATATAATTTTAGACTAGAAGATCCTTGGAGATCATATAGTCCAATCCCCTCAGTTTATAGATGACAAAACCAAGACCCTCAGGGCTAGAGTGACTCACATTTTCACACAGCCTTTCACTGGCTTGATAATGGATTTAATATTTATCCAGTAATCAGTCACTTTTGGCCATCATCTGTGCCTCCATGATCAGTCAATGGGAGGAGAAAACATTGGGCTCATGCTCAAATTGACCCTTCCAGTGCTAGTATTGATCTAGCATTACCAGATACTATTTAGCTTTTGAGCTTTAATCAGATTAGCTGCAGTGGCACCACAGTCGTCTGGCACCAGAGTGGTCTGTGGACGATGTCAGGAAAAGTTGACATGATGCTGAGAATTCTTGTATTCTGAATTAGTAAACGAGAAAAAAGAAGATGCCCTTCTCAAATGCAGCTTAATGAGGCAGACTTTGCCAATTTTGCTAATATAAGGCAAGTTATAATGACAAAATAAGTAATTTAATTAGTCTATTGCAAATGAAAACATTCCATCCACACCATTATTTCAAAGCATTATGATTTCATTGATTTCCATTTCAGTGAAAATATAAGAAGGAACTTTAAAAAAAATCCATTAAAAAATCTTTAAACCGGGTATAAGAGGAAACTGCTAAAATAAATTGCATTTTTAGACTGCATTATAAAATTTCATTTTGATACAAATTGATGCATGCTCCTAGTCATCTGACATGATCCTAAAGTACTGAAATAAATTACATATTTTAAATAAAAACACTGCAGAAAGCTTCATTTAAATGGACTTAAATGGGCAAGAGGCAGCAAATGCTGTAGAGACAGCTCTGGAATGGGATCCAGGGAGGTTCTATGCAGCGTGAGCTTGGGTAGCACACTTAGCCTCTCTAGGACTTACTTTTTCCTCCTGAAAAATGTGGAGGTCTGCCTGTGTGAGTTTTAAGGCTTTGTCCAGCTCTAAGTTGATAAGCCTATGATTCTGTCATAACGTTTTTATCACTGAATATGGATTCAGGAAGCTTGTTCTTATCACAAAAAATAAAAGGGGTTGGGATTAGCCATATAAAAAGCAACATTACCAAAAACGGGTGGTGCAGATTAACAATTATCACAGAAAAGTGGAGAAAAAAGAAATTAAATCAATATAATTTTGTTTAGGTTCCATGTTTTTTTTTTTAAAAAAAAATGCTCCAAGTAGACTTATTATAATAGGTTATCATAGAATCTTAGAATCAGAGGGGATCTTAGAGGCCGTCTATTAAATATCATTCACAATATAAATTTCCTCTAAAGTAACACAGAGACATGATGTCTATCTGTTGCTTGAATATTTCTATTAACTAATAATAGGAGAAAGTCCACTTGGACAGGTCTAATTGTTACAAAGTTCTTTGTAGTAGTTAAAACCTGGCTTCCAGTTGCCTTTGCTGATTTCTACTGCTCAGTTCTGGTGTATGCTGTTTCTCAATTGATCATGGAGACCAAATTTTGCCATCTCGTCAGGCCCACTCCCTGATTTCTTTTCTTTCTTCTTATTAATCTCTACCAATTCCTGTTTCTCTTTTATCATTTTTGGGGTTTCTTAAACACAGTAAGTGAGATTATGTATATATGAAATAAATGAATTGACAAACTCATTTAGAGTAGAAATCAAACAGCTCTTAAGAAATATAATCTAGCCCTGGATGAACAGAAATTATATTTCTAATTTATATTTCTAATTTATTAGAAATATAATTAATCCAGGCTTTGGGGAGGCTTATGCTTAGGAAATATATATTCTATACCTAAGAAGAAAGTTATAACTTCAAATTAAAGCAAAAATCTAGTTTACTTATTGCAGACTCAGTATGTCTTCCCTTACAATTGTATCCTATTTTTTTAAAAATTTTCCTCAATTTTATCCCCTCATTGCCTCCCACATGATTGAATTCATTCAATATGAGGTCCCAATTAGTATTCTTTCTGCCTTATGCTATATATTTAAGATAAGCCTTTATATTAAGACAAATATTTTCATTTTCTCCTTCTCTTTCACTTCAGAGGAAGAATTCTCTCCTCTCCTTTCCAAAACAAGTTCTACATTTTCTACTCTATGATTCCCACCTGTCTGCAGGAGGACCATGGCCCATTAGGTCCTCCTTCTTTTTCTCAAATCTTCCATCTTTCCTGGCATGCTAAAATATGTTCTCAATATATTAGCAAAGCAGAAAAATGACAGTGTTGAATGGATAGTGGATGACACTGGTGAGTCACTGTATCAACCATATCCTAATGCTACACTTCTTTGAACATATATTTATTTAATTTTTTGAACATATTTATCATATGCTCTTTAAAGTCTGTCTGCTAAATCCTACTTCTGGGTCACCTAAGAGTCACTTTCTATTAACTCTTTTCCATTATTGTGAACCACATTTTCCTACGTCTTTACATGTATAGAATTTTGGATTGAATACTAGATTTGGCAGACGATACGTTGTAAAGGTTCTGGAGTCTATGTTCTCCCTTTGAGGAGTGTTCATTTTATTCTAGTAGGCAGTTAATTACTTGATGATCACCTTGACATTGTCTAGGACAGATGTGTAAAAAGGTCAAGGTGTTTCTAATCCCCTCTAACAGGGCAAGACTTAACTTTGAAAGATTATCTACCATTCCAAGGAATCTTGACACACATGTTTTTAAGCTTTGCAGAGAAGGGTATGGTACCAAACCTAAGGCATAGCCTTTCCAATGTGGCATTAGATGTTGGAGGTGATTACAAGGTGCAAAGATGTTAACCTGCCTAAGATGGAACACCAAAGTCTTCCAGTGCTGCTCTTCCCTTTTCAACGCCATAGTACATAGCCACTTACTGCTAAGCCACAGGAGAGTTCTCCCTAAGCCCAGCCTTCAGCCCAGGATCCACGTGGGACCTCCACAAAGACCTCTGGGATTCCTCTACAAATTCCTCTCTCTCTAACAACACATGCAGGGCAAGGCAATTACTAAGTTCACATTTGATCAATGAGCTGAATGAGGTGAAGGAACAAGGCATGTAGATAACAGAGGGAAGAAAATTCCAGGCATCAGCCAGTGCAAAGGCCTTAAAGTGTAAATAGTCCTCGTGAATTTGAGGACACAAAGTGGACAGTGTCTGACTAGAGTGGAGTGAAGTAAGAGTAGCAGAAGATACATTCAGAGACATACAGGAGAGGGGGAGGGAATGACAGCAGCCTTGCAAGTCACAGCCAGGATTCTACTTTTACTCTCCGTAAAATGGCCAGCCATTGGAAGATTTTGAGGAGTGACACGATTAAATTTAAGTTTTAAAAGGATCATGCTGGCTGTGTTGAAAATTAACTTTAGGGAACAAGGGCAGAGGAAAGGACAAAGAAAGATATGAAATAATGCCATTGAGAGATTATTGTGGCAAACGAAAGAGTGATAATGGTGGAGAAGGTGAGAAGTGGTCAAATTTGAATATGGAGCCAACAGGTAATCCTGATAGATTAGATGTAAAGTATGAGAGAAAAACCCTTTTGTCCTAAGCAATTCAAAGGACACTATTACCATCTACTGAGATGGGAAAAGGTGCTGGAAGAGAATTAACTGAAAAATTGGGATTTGTTTTGGATCTTTAAATTTGAGATGCTTATTAGAATCTAAGTGATATAATCTGTTGCATCTGAGCCTGGAGCACGAGGGTGAGGTCCAGGTGAAAATTATCAGCCTATTGATGGTATTTAAGGCCATAAGACTGATTAAATCATTAAAGGAGTGAGAAGAGGAAAGAAAAGAGATCCAGTGTCTGAGCCTTATGACACTCTAAGAGGTTAGGGACATGAGGAGAAATAACCAAGATGCAGAGAAAGAGCAGCTAGTTAGGAAAGTGAAAACCTAGAGGGGTATGGCCTCCTGAAAGTCAAGTGCAAACAAAAAGTGTTTCAAGAAAAATGCAGTAATTGATTGTGTCAAATGCCAATAGGTCAAATTGGACGAGGAATGAGAACTGACCACTGTATGTGCAAGATGGAGTTATGGGTGATGCTGAAAGAGCAGTTTCAGGAGAATTGTGGGGTGAAAGCCTGACTGGGGAGGGTGGTCCAAGAGAAGGGAGAAGAGGCACTGGAGATAGAGTCCTCACAGCTGTTTAGAAAAGTTCTGCTCTAAAAGGCAAAAGAAAAATTGGGGTCTAGCTGAAGGGAGAAGTAGGGCAAAGAAGAAAGAAATCAAAGATGGAAGAAATAACCATGTTTACATATGTGGGAAAGATCTAGTAGAGAGGGATATTTTGATGGTGTAACATGAAGAGGTGAGAACTGGTGGAGTAGTTCTCATGGGTAAGTACAAGGGAATGGGATCTAGTGACAACATGGTGGCCTCAGGTAGAAGCATGGGTGGTTCACCCAGAGTAATGAGGAGAAGACAGAGAATGCAGGCACAAAGGCTTGGGGCCAAATGGTTCTGCTGGTGAAATCTTTGGAAGTTCTCTTCTGATGCTTCTATTTTTAATGAAATAAGAGGAAAGGAGATCAGCGGAGAGAGACAATAGTGAAGATATGTGGAGTTTTGAGAAGAGAGGCTGATGATGGACTCAGGAAATATACCATGGCTTCTGGGCAGCACTAAGGATCCCTTGAAGTTAGTGATCATGAATGTAAAGTGATAATAGTCAGCATGGTTGTGTGTTTTTCTCTAGAAAGGTTGGTCTGCAAGGGAGCAGGCCTCACATAAACTGGGAGTTGTGTTTAGTTATGGATGGAACTGAGGTTATAAGGAAGAAACTAATTTGAATGAAGGAATACACTCTTAAGCTGGTAGGAGTAAAGTAAAAATAAAAGAGTAAGTGACAGTGAAAAGATAAACAATCAATGGATCACAGGCCCCTAGAAGTTTCTGAAATTGGAATAATAAAGGGAGCCAGATGGAAAGACAAGTGGCAGTTAAGGATGCAATACTTGAGATTATAAAGGATATTCAGGTATTGGTAATTAGAAGGCTTGAAGACTTTATGGCTTTAAGAGTGGTTGCAGCAAGGTGAAGGACAAGATCAGCTCAAATATTTATCTGGGTATGTTCTAGAGTTTAAGTACCTTGGAGTCTGAGAATGTCAGAGTCATCTTTGTGCTCCTTAGCACCTACTAGTTCCCTGACTATACAACTATGTATACAACTATACACCTGACTATACACGGTGACAGAGCTGGGATTAGAGGCCTTCCCTGATTTCCCTTCTACTAGTTCCCTGACTATACAACTATGTATACAACTATACAACAACTAAACACCTGACTATACACGGTGACAGAGCTGGGATTAGAGGCCTTCCCTGACTTCCCTTCTCCCCCTCTCTTGCTTTCTAAGTTTCATAGTACTTTATCTATAATTCTTTATGACTCAATATTCTATTTTGCATTTGTTATCTGGGTATGTTCTAGAGTTTAAGTACCTTGGAGTCTGAGAATGTGTCAGAGTCATCTTCATGCTCCTTAGCACCTACTAGTTCCCTGACTATATAACTATAAATAAAAAGAACATAATATATGTTTATTAAGTCAATAAACATATAACTAATTATACAACTAAATACCAGTAGTAGCTAACATTGTCCCTTTGTGCCAAGCATTCTCTTAAGTGCTTCACACAGTGTTACTAAACTTTACATTAACACATTCTTGTATATATTTTATGCTTACAATACATACAGAAACTGTGAAAAGGGAATTATTTAAGTGACTCACATGGAGGATTTCGTCAGCAGATGCGCATCAGAGAGCACATGATGACCAGGTGGCTCCCAACTAAAACAAGGTTAGGGTTTTATATATAGGGTTTTATAGCATAGGGTAGGGATCAGGAAACTTTCTGTAAAAGGCCAGATAGCAAATGTTTTAGGTTATTTGGCCATTTGGACTCTGGAGCAACTCTTCAACTCTGCCATTATAGCATGAAAGCAGCCATCCACAGCACATGAACAAGTATGGCTGTGTTCTGACAAAATTTTATGGGTACTGAAATTTAAATGTTATATAATATTCACACATCACAATATATTATTCTTTTTAATTTTTTCTCCATCCATTTAAAAGTATAAAAACCATTCTTAATTCTGAGATGTACAAAACCTGGTGCAGGTCTTTGGCCCACAGGCTATAGTTTGCTGACTTCTGTGATAGGAAAAAGTCCTCGTAGTTTGGGCTTAGGCATCAGTTTTCAACTTTAATGGAAATTTAGGTTGGTCCCCTTACCTGTTTCCATGCCCCTTGCCTAAGGTTATTAGCACAATCTCAAACACCACCTGAAAATTATTTTCTGACGGCTGTTTATAGGCTGATCAAAATTTATGGGGCTGGAGAGGTGACTAGCTGCCCTCCCACCCCACCCCAAATAAAAGGCACATAGAAGGCAAGGGGGGAAATTGGAAACCCTTTACTATGCTCATTTTAGTTCTTTAATAACACCAAAGTTTAAATAAATTAAGTGACTCTTAAGGTGACAGAGCTGGGATTAGAATTATTGATCTATGGGTTTCTCAGTTCATTGGACATCCTAGAGTACTACATTGTAAAAGACATGCTAATAATTAATACCTTGCTCTGAATGTGCTTATAATACTTCATATGCCATGCACATAAAATGTTATTTACATATTTATTGGTTAAATGAATTAACATTCAAATATTGGCATTGTAAGTGAATAAGTATTCAGTATCTTCGTAATCAACGGGTAACTCATGCTTTTACACATAATGAGAGTACTCTTCTGATCAGCTATTAAAAAGCAAAAAGCATTTTTTTGTATGAGTACAAATTCCATTTACATAAATTAGCCCATGACCTGCTACAGCTAAATCTCCAAAAGCTATGAGAGTGTGGGGAAAAAAAAAAAAAAAACTCTCAAATTTTGGTGACAGTTTCCAGATGAAATACATTAAATGACTCAGCACTCCATTTTCAATTTTCTACTCTTTAACTCATATTTTATAAAATATAGGACAGTTTCTACAGCAACGATTGGGGTCTAATTGGCACAAAAGGCCTATTTTTCAAGCATATGCATTTGTTCCTTTTTTCCCACTTGATCCACATAACTTACCTTGCATAAAATATTTGCTCTTTCCTATATCCTTGTATTTATGTAAGGAAATAATGGAATGATGGTCAGCATGGGATTAGTTTAGATCTTGTTGGAAGATACTATGATCCTCTGGCTGCATTAGGAAGCTGCAATATGAAGGGAGTGGTGCATCTGGCAAAGAATGAACATCAATATGACCTTTCAGCTTTACCCTTTCTGCAGTCTGACTTTCTCTCACCTTAATGGAAATTCTATAGTCAGAGTATTTTGGGATTTTTCTTTGTTTTGTTTATAAGACCACATACCACAAGATTCATGGTTTTTCAACTTAAGGTTTCAAATATTTGCAGAATCACTTCCTCCTCTATAAGGATGATACATTATTAAAGCTGTTTTCTTTTTTTAATTCTTGACTTAATTCTTGTTTAAATTCTGTAACCCAAGAGTGGCTCTTCTGAGTTACAGTATCAATATGGTATTGTCTGCCCATGGTGGATAAGTAATAAGCAGAACTAGGAAAAGGAAAAAATAAATTATATTTCTTTTGCTTCTTTGCAAGAGGAAATATTAGGTTGGTGCAAAAGTAATTGCGGTTTTTGACATTACTTTTAATGGCAAAAACCGCAATTACTTTTGCACCAACCTAATACACTGCTGCTTACAACAGTAGTTATACAAACAGTAACAGTAATTATAACAATCATAAATTTTTTGTATAAATGCAAATATTAATTTTTTCCCCATTCCTTTTTCCCATTCCATTTGTAACTCTGGAGTTAATGGATACATTCATGGGTTATAATGCTTCCTGCACAAAACATTTCATAGGCAAAGGGAAGGGGAAATAGTTCCCGATAAGGGAATGTATTCTAAACTGCTCCGTACTTGAGTGCACATGTGGAAATTTCACTAACTTTGGGAAAAGCCATATGCAGATATTATTCAAGGTCGTTTTAAAAGAGTTAGCTCCAGAGAGTTATTCTTATATCCCTTCTTGAGCAAAAATGCTCTCATTGCAGGTTGCCTTGTCGAGGTTATAGTTGTAATTACAAAGGAACAAAAAGATGACTATTTTTTTTTACTCTGTCGTTTTAAAATATATGTTAAAATTTTCCAAACATGAAATGGTCACCCTAATTATCACTGATGACAAATCTCCGTGGTTCTCATTACTTACCTTTGATGAAGGCCACCTGCGATGGGCTTTGAGTGGGCAGGTTAGTGGGAGAAACAATAGGTGATTTAACATTACCACTCATGACTGACAGCTGCTTCCTGACATTCGGGTTAAGTCATGAGGGAGGAGACCCAAAAGGGGCAAAGGAGCAGGTTTACATGTGCTCTTCAATTATTCTTATGAGATTTATATAGCTCCATAAATGAACACCATGCCGTAATAAAAAATAAATGTCAAAATCAATAGAAATCCTTGCTGTTCAATTCTTCTACTTCTTGAATTTGAATGTAGGCAATTTAAAGCATTATTCTTTTTCTTGTCATTATTATTAATTTCTCTGTCTTAAGGTTACATTTTCTGCATAATTTTGCTTGCAAATTTAACAATTCTTACAAGGTTAGAGTCAAAAAGAGCAGAAAAATTTCTCCCAAATAAATAGTGAAGTCCAACAAAATAAAATGGAAGTGGAGGAGAATTTAGAAATTAAGAGAAATGTGAGGTCTTTTCATATTTATTTCGAAAATACTGATACTTCAGTATTCTTTAAAAGTCCAGTAAAGTGAGGGACCGTAAACTCATAATAAATCTCCAGGGTTTTAATTTTTGGTCAGCTGCATTCAGATTACTGCATACTAATTTCCAGAAAGCCAAAGGCTGAGGGCAGGTTGCGTGAGAGGAAGCACACTGCTGAAGCAGAAATTAAACAGACAGGGAGTGATAAGAACCTCTGAGTGAATTTACATTAAAAAAGACGAAGGCTAGGGGAACATACTTTTTTCTCTGCATGTAATTTCATGCACACATGCAGATCTCAAAGGATTCCTTTCGAAAACCAGATGGAAATGTGTTCTCCACAGCAAATGACAGAATGCAGCTAACAATCAGTTTATCAGTAAGTCACCACTCAGGAAAAGCTCCCAAGCTTGGTAAAGAATCAAGCACTTCAAGAAGAAAACTTCTTTTATTCATTCTTTTTCTACTTTACTGCCTCAATTCCACTTAGATAAATAGGCAGTAAACTATAGGACTGCTAATCAATATCCGATAATTTTTAATGGCAACAAGTAGTCAATTTCTTTAGCTGGCAATTAGACAAAGAAATCTGGAGCTACTTAAGTATGTTAAAACTTCAGGAATATTCCAAGTTCGTATTTCTTTACAAGAAAATCAGCATCTATGTCAATATTTAGATGTGTGTGCTTGTGTGTTTATCAGCATTGAATTGAAAGCAGGAATGTATTTCTGTCTGTACAAGCAAAAGCAAGTATATGCAATGTTACTAAAATGTAAAAGTGCTGCTTCAGGAAATGCCCTATAAATCGTGTTTGTTCTTAATATAGTACAAGAGAAATAAGGAGCAGTAAATTGCACCATGGAGTTCTGCCACAGAAGCATAATTTCAACTTTATAACCTGTTCTTTCTATTTAGAGAAAAATAGGTGGAATCTGTGCTTTATGTGTTATACACAGTTCTAAATCTAGACCATGCAGTGATGGCATCTAACAAAGCTGTCCCAGATTTTTGTTGCAATTGCAGTGAGATCTAAATGATAAAAATGCCAAATGGGGGTGTTCTCTATTCTGGACAGTCCCCACATTTCTATTAGCTCCTGAAGGCTGTCCCCATTTTATTGCTTCCTGAAAACCTCCTCATTATGGTCAGGACATGGCCCCGGTATGGCTGGATTTACCTTGAAAGGAAGGAGCAGAAGTAGGAGTACCAGAAATAGGACATGTCTCTTGCAGCAGGGCAGTGGTCTGGTGGGAGAGGAACAGCTACCTTCCAGAAGTTGGGAGATTTTGGACAAGCTGGCTCCAAACAGTGTGCTTATTCATTCAACAAATATTTACTGAGATTACTATGTAGAAGCACTAAGACAAGTGGTAGAAACAACATGGTGAATCCTGGTCCCTGACCTCCAATATTATGGAGTAGCTAGGAAGGTTCCCATACAGATCAGAAATGGGCATATAATTCTAATTTGGAATGATAAATGGGACCAAAGCAAAATTACATGGTACTGGAACTAGGAAAGGATACAGGAAGGGAGACAAAGCCAGCCTGGGAGGGCTTCCCAAAGAAGTGATATCTAAGTGATACCTGAAAAAAGTGAGAGTTTTCCAGGATAAAGATGTGTGAGAGAGTGGGGGATGAGGCGTCGGGGAAGATGTTGGAAAAAAGGTATTCCAGGCAGAGGGAAAGAAAATACAAAGAATGTGGAAAAGGGAAAATTGTTCAGGGTGACTTCACTTGCTCCTGAGCACAAATGGGATACTCTACCCCAGGATACAGTGGGTGATACAGGGCAGGAGATGGCAGCCATGAAGGTTAAGAAAGATTTTTTTTTTTTTTTTTATTATACTTTAGGGTTTTAGGGTACATGTGCACAATGTGCAGGTTTCTTACATATGTATCCATGTGCCATGTTGATTTCCTGCACCCATTAACTCGTCATTTAGCATTAGGTGTATCTCCTAATGCTGTCCCTCCCCCCTCCCCCCACCCCACAACAGTCCCCGGAGCGTGATGTTCCCCTTCCTGTGTCCATGAGTTCTCATTGTTCAATTCCCACCTATGAGTGAGAACATGCGGTGTTTGGTTTTTTGTCCTTGCGATAGTTTACTGAGAATGATGTTTTCCAGTTTCATCCATGTCCCTACAAAGGACACGAACTCATCATTTTTTATGGCTGCATAGTATTCCATGGTGTATATGTGCCACATTTTCTTAATCCAGTCTATCGTTGTTGGACATTTGGGTTGGTTCCAACTCTTTGCTATTGTGAATAGTGCCGCAATAAACATACGTGTGCATGTGTCTTTATAGCAGCAATTGTCTCAGCCCAAAATCTCCTTAAGCTGATTAGCAACTTCAGCAAAGTCTCAGGATACAAAATTAATGTACAAAAATCACAAGCATTCTTGTACACCAATAACAGACAAACAGAGAGCCAAATCATGAGTGAACTCCCATTCACAATTGCTTCAAAGAGAATAAAATACCTAGGAATCCAACTTACAAGGGATGTGAAGGACCTCTTCAAGGAGAACTACAAACCACTGCTCAATGAAATAAAAGAGGATACAAACAAATGGAAGAACATTCCATGCTCATGGGTTGGAAGAATCAATATCGTGAAAATGGCCATACTGCCCAAGAAAGATTTAACAGGGGCCTGGTGAGCTGAGCCTGAAAGGAGACTGTGGGTCAGCATCGCATAGCCTTTCAATAGGTAAGATAAGGGCTCTGGCCCTAGGCTAAGATTCAGGAGGTACGCCCTCTTCCAACAGTCAGAGGGACACATTGCTGGGAAAGAGAATCTGGGCCAGCAGATGTTATTCCAAATCCAGTTCATCAAAGACTCATTCCAGTGGCATAACGATGGTTACTGAATGTTAAACTATTAAGTTACTTCTGACTACATTTTGCTGCTTTACACATTGTAAATGGTGTATTTAAAGTTGATTTCAGTACAATTATTTTCCCCATTCAAAAGTAAGATATTTCTAAAGGCAGTAAATAAGAGACTTCATCTCTTCTCCTTTGGATGAGCCTTCAGAGATCTGATTTCAATTTGTATGCCTTTGAAGGTAATCTGACCTGCTTATTCACAATTCAGCATTAAAACCAAAGTAGGGCGCCTTCAGCTGTAGACAGAGCTGAAGTAATAAATAAGTAATAAATTCATAAAACCTCAAATCATCATCGAACTAACACTGCAATCTGTAAATGTAAGCTTCACATCAATGGGTTTGTGGTACCTTTTGAGGGCACATACTTCTGCTTCTTTAACATAAGATAGCAGCCTTGTAAGTAAGGCTTATAAGAAAGATAAGCCTTATAAGTTTGGCAAAGTTCTTATTAGAAACAGATTTTGAGCATGAAAGTAAGAGTTTAGATACCATTTAATTTTGGAATTCAGAATAAGAAGACATATTCTAGGATATGGTAGACCATTTCCCCAAATAACGTATCATATCTCCAACTCTGATCCCTTCCAATGTATCTCAGTGTTTCACTTACTTTGTTACTGCATCCTTAGTCCGTAGTATAACTTACATAATAACATGTAACAAGAATCTTTAATTAAAATAACTGATTTTAAATGAGCTGTACTTTACAAAGTATGCCAGTGCAGTTTTATAGTGTCAGATTTAATTCTTGGAATGATGGTTCTGTATAACACACTTTTGTCCTGATAGTTTTAAAGGTTGTCCTAAATGTAGTGAAAAGTTTCTTTAAAAGGTTACAAACACTTTTTGGTAAGCTTTTACGTAGCTTGACAACAATAAAATTCTTTTCTCCCTGGAGGAGTAGACTTTGGATTCCTTGTTTTCCAAGCCTATTTTCCAATCCCCTGTGGCCACTTGGAAAACAGCTCACCACTACACTGATGTTAGGGATAGTGGGGAAGTGGGAAATCAAACTTGGAGAGAGAGGTAAGCTTTTAAACTCTGCTGTCAAGAAGAAAAAGAGGAAGTAGGAAATATTGCTGCTACCCGCTTTTTTCCACCTTCCTTAGTCCAGGCATGGTGTGAAATCCCCAAGGGAACACCGCAATATGTTTTAGCTTTTCTGTCTGGCAAGGCCCCCAGGAACACACTGCATTGTTTATTTCAGATAGACCCTTTGCTGTATTCAATCCCCAGAAAGCAAGCATGACAATTAACATCCTTGCAGAAGACATTGGGAGATGGCAGGAAATTTCAAGTAGGAAGTGCACTCAAGGGGAAAAATAAGCACCTTTTACAAAAAAAGCAAGGTGCTGATGAGTCTTGGCATTTGGATGAATCAAAATCAACTGGGATTTTTGAACACTTTAAAGCAGTGAGTTGAGGTAGGCGTTTCAATTTGCTATGGAAAAGAAGGTATATACTGAAATAATCTTTAAATAAAACTCAGAAACTGTATGTGTATGTATGAGTTTATGGGTATGTATAATAAATGTATATAATATTTGGAAACCTGTAAGTACCTTATGTGGAGAGACTAAGTGAAGAAACATTCTTTCTAAAATGAATCACATATTGACATAAAAAATCCCATTTTTCTTGTTTACTTTGAAGGCTACCTCTCAAAAATGTAACATGCAGCCACTGGCATCTTTGCATCTTTGAACTCACTATTCCTTTTTCAAGCAGTCTGAGTTGAATCCTGCATTCTTGCCATATGCCAAGGGTTAGACCATTAATATGTAAAAGAAGCTGGTATCCAGAGAATTGACTTTATAATTGGAGAACGCCAAAATAAACCTAACACTTCTCAAACAATGCTACCCCACAGCATCCCCGTTCTCTTAGGCTATTAGGCCATGTCCAATTTTCTCGGTCTGTCGGAGGATACAGCTGCCTCCATGTGCCAGTAAAGCTTTAATTATGGTGACTTTTCCTCCCCCTGGAAAGCCTCTTCCTGTGGTTTGAAAGTTTGAATTATTCAAGCCCATGTTAATACACTGTATTGAATGCTCTGTTTGGCCCACTGAGGTGCACTTGGAACTGTTCTTTTTCCACATATTTGATTTCTCTGTCTCCATTTTTCCTCCTCCTATCCTTTCTCCCTCCCCTTTCTTCCATTATTAAAGGCAGGAACCAATGACCACTTTGGTAAGCTTTTACGTAGCTAGACAACAATAAATCACGGATTTTAGTGTAGCTAATTTCTTACAGAAAGTATGTGAAGTCACATGCAAAATAATCTCTCAACTAAAGTTTATCAGGTAGAAAAAAGCTTTTTTCCCTAAACGGTTTTTTTACTAGAAGTGACATAATTTATATACTTTGGTAGATGGAGTTCCAGGACTTCTAAACATTTTTCTTTCAAATCCAAGCTATAAATTTGGCTTGACTCCTAATATAGAATCAGTAAGAGAATTCTTGATATTTTCTGCTGAAGCTACAGGGAGAGAAAGACAGTAGAGAGGGCAGGAAAAAATAAAAGAATACCGTTTTTTAATTTTAAAATCATTTTTAAATTTTTAGTTGAATGAATGCTGTTTAAATACCAAAGTCTAGATTTCAGTCTTTGATTAGGTTTTTCATCATTTGCTTAAAATACCAACCTTGGTTTTCCTTTATTCTAATTTTTTAGGTTTTGAGCTGTCATTATGATTTATTTATAACCAAAATCACCATCAAGATGATATGTATCATTGCACTGACAGTATCCATAACTTCTAAGCTTGGTTTGTCATTAATAACCTGTAAGACCTCTTGGCAGCTTAGTAACAATACAAATGCTATCAACAGACTACAAAAATCACATAGGATTATATTCAGCAAAGTTTATTTTCAAAATTATAAAGTAATATAAATTAACATATTTTTGCTATTATTATTTTTTCATGTCATAAAATAAACATCATCTTTAGTTTACATTCCAATTCACTCAGTTAAATAAAAATGTTTTGGAAGTTTTTCTCCAATGTTTGCTTACAAAAATAAGTTACCAAGTTCACAATGCAGACAGTCAAATTATCTTCCTTTCCTACACAGTGAATCTGTTCTTTTAGGAAAAAAGAAAATGACAGGGAAGAAAAATATGTTCCCTGAAAATTCCTAATGAGATGTGCAAGTCTTCTAGTTAATAAACAGAGCATTTGTGAAGTTTATTGCCTGTGCTGAGAAATGCTACTAGAAACTGCTTCAGGATATCAAAAAAATGATACACCTGCAAAAAGAACCCCAAATCTTTTTCAGAAGCAGGTGGATTATTTAGGCAGGAAATACAGAGAGGAAGAACTTATTAGAAATAACATTGCATATATCTGAGGCAGGAAAAAGTGATGAGGGACTCACCCAATTTTATCAGACAGAGGTTATCTCCATTCCATGTAGGTCTAGTCATTGGATGTTAATTATATGTGTGCCTTGTAATTGATCAGGAATCTAATCTTAAACGTTCAACATTAAGGAAAAAAGGAAATAAACCTTCCTTTAAAGATGATAAAATGATAATATCCTCACATGTCCTTACTCAGAAAATGCTTGGCCCACCTTATAGGGGAACTTAAAAGTCATTAAAGTATTTTAAAGTTTAATACTAAGTCTATGTTGGCTTCATTTTTCACATTCAAAATCCATTTTTCATTCACAAACCCATTCACAATGTACAAACCCGAAGGCTTTCATGTTGAGACATTATTTTACCAAGAATGTATTTTTGTGCTAGTTGGAGAGTTGTTACAGTCATCTATTTTTTTAAACTTTTTTTGTGTGAGTTCCTTTTCATGGTGATAAACCAGTTATGAAATCTTTTATTCTCAACTAATTGTGCTGAAGGTTGAGAAGCTTGTCTCAGCCACAAGACCTAGCCTTGGTCACAACTTGGCACAGAAAACCTTATGACCACTCTCTACTATGCATTGCCTCAACCACAACCCAAGGGGAATGGAATCTTCCAGCTCCTAAAATTTGGATCTATGACCATGGAACACAGGGAAAAGAAGAGCTAAATGCTTCTTTAATATTAGTGTTACAAATATTTATATTGTTTTCCATAATAAGCTGCAGAAAGTAAAATTACAACATAAGAGTTTACAGCCATAATAAACTTACATTGTAGAGGTAAAAAGTGAATCTCCAAGCTGCTCCTTATAACACACACATGCACACCACACACACTCATATGTATGTGAATATATACACATAGATAAGAGTAGAACAGTACTAAATCTGAGAAGAAAATTATTAAACTTAATAAAATTAAATCAGGAGGAAAAAGACTGAGAAAATATCCATCACACTAAAATCTGGATTGATCTTCAGCTCATTTGTCTATATAATATGACCCATTATCTAAGGTGCTAGGATATTCTATTTGTATGCTATTTTCAAGCAAATGCCATTTTTACAAACTAAAATAGATTAGCTAGTAAATATTTGAATGCTGAATCTTACTGCAAGGCATTTATCCAAAAGAATTGAAATCAGGATCTTGAAGAGATATTAGCATTGGATGTTCACTGCAGCATTACCACAATAGCCAAAATGTGGAAATTATCTAAGCAGTCGTCAACAAATGAATGTATTAAAAATGTGGTATATGCATGTTCTCACTTATAAATGGGAGCTGAATGATGAGAACACATGGACACACAGAAGGGAACAACATACACTGGGGCCTATTGGAGGATGGAGGGTGGGAGGAGGGAGAGGATCAGAAAAATAACTAATGGGCAGTAAGCTTGATACCTGGGTGACAAAATAATTTATACAACAAACCCCTATGAAGCAAGTATACCTACATAATAAATCTGCACATGTACCCTTGAACTTAAAAGTTAAATTTAAATAAATGTGGTGTATACGTCCAGTGAAATACTATGCAGCCTTAAAAATGAAGAAAATTTCTGCCATATGTGTCAACATGAATGAACCTTGAAGACATTATGCTAAGTGAAATTAGCCAATCACAGAAAGATAAATACTGCATGATTCCACTCATATGAGGTATATAAAATGGTCAAATTCCACAGGGAGGGGAACAACACACACTTGGGCCTGTCAGGGTGGGGAGGGTGGTGGGAGGGAGAGCATCAGGATAAACAGCTATTCATGGGGGGCTTAATACCTAGGTGATGGGTTGATAGGTGCAGCAAACCACCACAGCACATGTTTACCTATGTAACAAACTTGCACATCCTGCACATTTATCCTGGAACTGAAAATAAAATAAAATTTTTAAAAAATTATAATACATTTAATTATGAACTTTCATGAAGCCATCACGAATAGTGGTGAAGTCGATTGCTAATGACTTGGAAAGACATCACTAAATGAACAAAATAGGTTCCAAAATGCCACATGCAGTCTGATCCCATTTATTAAAAAAACATCGAAATATACATGTATGGAAAGATAATGAAAAGATACATGCAAAAAATGTCTAATGCCATAATCTCTAGAGGTCGGATAACAGGTGATACTTATTTCTTTCCCGGTGTCTACTTTTCAATAAAATTTCCATAATTAACAAGTAATGCTGTTTTTGATAAGAAAATAAGAAAAGTATTTTTAAGAACAAAATTAATAAAATGGTCAAATTCATATACTCAAAGACTGGAATGGTGGTTATCAGTGGCTGAGGGGAGGAAAAAAATGGGAAATTGCTAATCGATGGACATAAAGTTTTAGTCAAGCAAGATCAATGAGTTGTAGAGATGTGCTTTCAGCATTATGCTTAGTCAACAATAATGCATTGTACATTTAAAAATTTGTTAAAAGGGTAGATCTCATGTTAAGTGTTCTTGCCAATATAAAATTTAAAAACGATTTAAATGGTTATTAGCCACGTATATCATATTATATTGATTAATTTGCTTAACAAATTAAAAAGAGAAAGTAAGTATGTTTATGTTCTACCATAAAGAACCTTGTTTTTCTTCCCAATTAAACGTATATGAAAATTGTTAAAATCCATCCTTCCCTTTTACAAACTAGCACTGAATTACCAGTGACTTATTAAATTTTTTTCCCTCAAGCATACAATTTTGCTTTTCTCATTTTCCTGTGATTCACTTTACATTAGAACAAAATAAGTAGTTAATTTTAAAAAGAAACCTATGAAGTTACAACAAATGATAAAAGTCTGTCAATATTTATTATGAATAATATTTTAAGAAAAAAACAACTCGCATTTTTGTCTGCTAATCTTACTTTTGTGGAGCTGTTCAGATGTTAGTAACTTAGTAACATTCCAATTTTAATGCATTAAGAAGAAAGGTAAAAATGAAATAAAAATTAGAATGGTACAGAGTGGTTTCTCTTTAGAAGATGTTAAAGATAACTGAAGTTGTGCTTGAAGATGTCTTGTATAAATTAGTGTACTCGCCTTTTTTCTTCTTATTTGAATAACACCTTTATTCAAGTGCATTTTAGGCAATTTAGAAAATACGATTATAAATAAGAAAATAAAAATCACTTTTAAGGTCATTATCCAAAGATAAGTACTATTAATATTATGCATTCATGGCAGTAATATAATTTTAATAATATTGAGCACTTACTCTGTACCAGTCACTGTCCTAATTATTTATATATATTTAGTCATTAGTTTACAAACCCTAACATTGTCTCCATTTTGCAAATGAGGAAATTACGGCCCAGAAATGTTTAGTAGCTTGCTCAGGGTCAAGGATCACATCTCCAGTAAGTGAACAAACTGGGATTTAAAACTGGGCTCTTTGAACTACACCAGAGATCGTGCTGGAGACATAACCACAATTGTACCACATGAAGTGTTTTTCTGTGTGTAAAACATAAAAGGGCTATAATTTAATGTACACACTGTTTTATAACCTGTTGTTTAATCCATGTAACATACTACAAATATCTTCTGACATTGTTAAAGAATCTCTTATCACAGAAGGTGAAAAAGAAGCATTCTGACTTGCTAGAAATCTTGTGGTATGGCTGTTTCTGGCATGGGATGATTCAAGAAGCCTGAAACAAAGAACACTCTCTATTTTCTGACATGTATTCAAATCAAACAAACATCACCCTCTTTAGGCAAACAGAAGTTACCATAGCAGAACCAACCAATGGTCTGATCATTCCAATATCCTATTTCTGAAATTGTCCAATACTGGCTATTTTAGCAGAAGACATAAAATCCCCCATAAAGTGCCTAATTGTGTGATACACTGTAGTAAGATGAGAATGTCTCCTTTGTCCAGCGTCTTATCTTCTACCACCTAAAAACTTTAGAGGGAATCGTCCTTGAAATTTTATCTCGCTGAAACTAGCAATGTGTGAAGATGTTATTTTAACACACACATATCCACTCACATATACACTAAAAGTGTAAAGAAATGAGTTTTATTCCTGTGTAGCTTAAGAAAGTCAGGAATTACTATAGCTATCTCTATCAATGTATAATACATAGAATATACATGCATAATTAATCCATTAGGACTATGCAAAAATATTTGTTAAGTAATGTAAAGCAGCAGTGTGATCAACAGGTAAACAGCATTTGATAGAGTAATCTTTTCCTCCATTAATAGTGTATCATAAAATATACTCTTTAGGAGAGATAACCAAAGGGCAATTATTGAATGGCAAAATTCACTGGGTAAGTTTCTACACAGTGCAAACCAGAAAATCAATGCAATAGTACATTTTATTTTATGAACTGGGATTATATTACATTTGGATTTTCATGTGGTTCTAAAAATATCACTAGTATATTGGCATGCTAGCCAGGCAGACAGCAACATTTTAAAGAGGGCTCCAAAAAATAAATTATTTGATATCTTTCCTTTTTCTAATGAAAAAGGACATAAGAACATAAGAGACTTGTACCTTCCACTTACTGTCTCTTGGAATCCTTGCTCTTGGAGCTCTGAGCTGCTGTGCATAGGGAGCAGACAGAGAGTCATGTAGATACAGATGTATGACACCAGATCCATGAGCTTTGTGAGGTACAGTGATTATCTTTGACCAGTCTGACTGCTAAAGGTTTCATGAAGAAGGCATTTATGCTATCTCTATACTGACTCTTTTCCAAAATTTCTCACCTGCTTGCCTTTGTTGCCATTCCCAGAAATGATTAGATGTTAGATATAGTCTGTGCCTAAGAATTGAATAAAAGTAATTCAGTCCAATAGTTATGAGGACCATTGCCCCATAACCTTGGGACTTTTCCCTGACCTAATCAGCTACTAAGTACTCATCTCTGCTTCCCACAATAGCACAGATCTGTAGCTCCCGAAGAACACAGCTGTGCTTTATGAACTTTGTATTTAGAAAGTCTCACATGGTTCCTGGGACAGAGAACATTTTCAACACATTCTTATTGGAACAGTCCCTGACACATAGTAGGCCCTTGATGAATGCTGACTGATGGAATATTTGAATGGATGAGTGAATATATTTAACCATTTACTGCATTTTTCTAATGTTATCCTTTACATTTCCATCTAGAATATATATATTTTAAAATTTCATAGAAGGTATCATAATACAACATTGTAGTTTTACACCAAAAATACACCCACTAAAGACAATTCAGTCACAGCTAAAAAAAAATACACATTGGATACTGATCAGTACTATTTATAAATTTTTCCTTGGGTAGGAAAAATGATGCTGCAACTGCTTCCAAATCAGCAACGTGTACAGTCGGTACGTCCAAGAAACATGAAAATATTATATGTTCTACAAGAACAAATGACTGGATTAAAAAAAAATTCAAGACACAAAATTTAAAGACATCCCACCAATTATCTTCCTCCTCATTATTTTTAAATGGCCCCAGTCAGTGAGCAAGCATTTATAGAATTAATTCACCAAATATTCTCAACTTCTTCCAGCGTATCTGGGAGGCTGAGGAGAAGTCATTCCAAGAGGTTGGTTTCCTTGTAAATCACAGATGATAAAACCTTCAGTCAATCATAACTTGTGTTTTAGTTTGTTTCAGCTAAAGGACATTAATACTTGTTATCTATCTCCTCAGGAAGATGTAAAGAACAGTAATTTCCAGAACCCACTTGCTCACTAATGTGAGCTCTACAAGTACAAAGCTCATACTTCGTAATCATTACCTAAGGGACAGATAGAGCTGAACTCAGGAAAGTTAAGGGAAATAAATTTTGAATTTTCAAAACTATCTTCCTATGGGCTTTGAAATCAAAGTTAAATATTTTTCATTTACCACAGTTTAAAATTTAGCACAAAATATCCAATGGGTTATATAATAGTATTGTACTTCAAATGAAAAACAAAAATGATAGATTTCTTTTATAATAATGATTACATGAGCTCTGGGGTTCCAAAAAGCCACAACAACGTATTATATAAGAATTCTTTGTCCTCAGTAGTCACTGAAATGCAGCACAATTATAAATGGTATTTTTCTATAAGTTCCAAACTTATGTACTATTTCAAAATGATTAATAAATATGGAGAGATTACACCACAAGGTTTTTTGTGGTTGTTGTTTCTATTGTAATTACATTTTTAGAATCTAATTACTGTGCCAAAAGTGGTCTTTTCGAAGACACACTAAACACAGTATGAATCAGCTTTGAAAAGTGTGAAGTGTACCAAACACAGTGGCTACTGCTTTTACTAGTGCAGGCTGAGGAAGACAAAAGGTTCAATCTATTGCTCTTTTTTGGAATTTCAGAATAATCAATAAACCATTAGGTTTAAATGGAGAATTCAGAACTTCTTTAAAGATGTCATGGTATAGACACTAACTAAAGTCCCATCCTGAAATTTTGTCTATAAATTATGCCTTTCTGATCAAGATAATACTAAAATTGGAGTACTAACAGAGAAGATCACACAGAAACCAGTAATGCCAAAAGGGGTTTCATTTTCTTCAAGGTTGTTCAATTCAGTCTCCTGTTCCTTACCAGCATTGTCCTAGGAGAATTCACACTACTATGAATGTTTTTTAATGTGATTTGAATACCAGATGGTATATCAGAGTTTATGCTAAATTTTTCTTTCAAAACACAGAATCATTGTGAACACATTTTTTATTTCTAAAATTACAACTTAACAATTGCTAGGTGCCACTTGTATTGGTACTGTCATATCCTCCTAAGAAAGTTTTAAAAAATAAAAAGGAGATGGTTTTATGTACAAGAGTTGTGTTACTATTTTTTTTTTAAGCAATAAGCCATTAACCCTTGTGGGGGAAAACTGCTAAAAATACGTTGTAAACAATCTATTATTTAATTTGTTTCCCACTGTTACTCCTGATTGCACTATCAAGCAGCAGTGGAAAACTGGGGCTGGGAACCTAACAGTGCCCAATTCCGGGGAGTCGACCCTACTCAGCCTCTTTCTAGGTATGCCAGGTACTCTTTCTATCCCCTGTCAAATGGGCTCTCGTTCTCAGGCCCTATCCAGGGCAGGGCTGCCTGATGCACCTTTTCTCTGGAGATGAAAGAAGTCTCAACACAGTTGGGTTCAGTCCTGCTTGCCCAACCACTTAGTACAACTACTAGTTAGGGAGTGCATGATTTCAGAAATCTTTTCTTTGGAGCAAGCAGAAAGCTGATTAAAACAGATACACAACTATGTGCATTTCATGCAAGGAAGCCATCCAATCTCTGAAGAAAGTTTTTGTTTTGTATTCATACCAACAGTAATGTAGCACACCTAAGGACTTAAAGGGTAATTACACTCAGTATGTATGCACCCGCAAGTTATTAGTGGCTGTAATGGAAAGAATAGGGAAGAAAGTCAAGTCAATCATTAGTCTGACACATATTTATGAGGCTCAGTATTGAGCAGGGACTGAATCTCGGGTCATCTAGTTCCATTTCCCCCACTTGCTAGGGTATTCGATTTGTAGATACAGGCAATGCCATGGAGATGGCGGAGAGTGATTTCTGCAAGGCATTAGTGAGCTCTTTGTAATGTCCTTGTGGACAGGATGAAGAAAGGTGGGCTGCCTACTAGGAAGATTGATAAGAATGTCTGATAAATGGATGGTGCCACTAGGAAAAAGATCTGTAATGTCAGTTCTGGGGGCTCAGAGTTCGGCTCCTTCTCATTCAGCATTTGTTATCAGTGCCTTAAATAAAGGCAAAAAGAGCTTCTAGATCAGCTTAGTGTAAAGCTCTAGGGCCTTGAATTTGAAACTCTGCTTTGACACAGTCTGCACCTTTCTGTTTTTTCACATGTAAGAGAATAACAATACGGACATTATAGAGTTACTCTGAGGATGAAAGGAGATAAATGTTGGCACTAAGTGCACACTTTGCAACCCAAAGTATGTTCTAAAGAACAAATCTACATAGGACACAGACAGGAAAACTAGCTAATATGGTTTATAGCAAGATGAAAATTTTAAATGATCCCACATTTTAAAATAAAAAATGAAATAACATTTAAAGGGAATAAAGACATTGTTTAATTATTAGTAAGTTTCATAAGAGCCAGTTCATTTTTATCTTACCAGTAACATCTATTGTAGCCCTTTGTAGACAATAGCATTTTTGCCCATTTTGTGGTGCTATAACAGAGAATCTCAGACTGGGTAATTTATAACGAATGGAAATTTATTTCTTACAGTTTTGGAAACTGGGAATTTTAGGATCAAGACTATGGCATCTGGTGTGGGCCTTCTTGCTGCGTTCTCATGTGGCAGAAGGTGGAAGGGCAAGAGAGGACAAAATGTTGTGTTCTCACATAGCAGAAGAATGAGAGAATCCACTCCTGCAAGCCCTTTTCATAGTGTCATTAATCCATTCAGCTTCTCTTAATGACCCAAACACCTCCCGAAAGTCCCCACTTCCCAACACCATTACACAGGGAATTAAGTTTCCAACACACAAATTTTGTGGGACATACTAAAACCACAGCAGATGGATACTCAAAAAATGTTCACTGAATGAATAAATGAATATTAAGGCATACATTCAAGTGCCAGAGTCATTTTCATAAGTACTGGGGTTACACATATGAGAAAAGATAGCCCTTCCCTCAAGTTACTCATGGTTTGGTGGTGGAGAGACATGTACAGTCACCCCTCAGTATCCACAGGGTATTGGTTCCAGGGCTCCCCAAAGATACCAATATCTGAGGATGCTCAAATCTCTGATATAAAATTGCACAATATTTGCATATAACCTACCAATATCCTCCTGTATACTTTAAATTATCTCTAGATTACTTATAAGATCCAACATAATGTAAATGCTATATAAATCACTTTATATTCTGTTTTGAAATTTGTATCATATTTTAGTATTGTATTGCTGTTTTTTCTTTGTTTTCCCAAATATTTTTGATCAAGGTTGGTTGAATCCATGGATGTGGAATCCATGGATACAGAGGGCTGACTGTACATGAATGATCATAATACAGTGTAAGAAGTGCTAAGGTAGAGAGGTGCACCGTGCACAGCAGCTCCACGAGTCCACGGGAGAGGCACTTAACTCAACTCTTTGGAAGAGTAAGCCATGGGATAGAGGAGTGGTGTCTCTGAGCTGTGCAGGAGGTAGTCATGTGAAGAGAAGGGAGAGAGGGAATGTCAGGAATTTCAGGCAGAAGCAGTAGCCTAGGGCTCAGAGCAGGAGAAAAATCACCAAGTGTTCAGGACACAGAGGCTGGTTCTCTATGACTATAACTTTAGAGTTTAAGATGGAAAGTGGTTTTACATGAGATTGGAGATGTAACCTGAAGTAAGTCATAAAAAGTCTATGGACTAAACAACTAAGGAGCTTGAAAAGGATTTGGTGGGCAAAGGGGAGTCACTGAAGTCTTTGACTCAGGATAATTATTAATATTTGTTTCAGAAAGCTTAGCCTAGCCACTGGGAATACATGAATTGCACCTAAGACCAGTCCTGAGACTGTTGTAGTAAAATGAGTAGGAAGTGACAAGGTCCTAAGCTAGGGAAGTTCATGGGGCAACTTAATTGTAAAAGTTAGGAGAGATCTGGATTGGTGATTATGTATTTGTGAATTATCTAAATATGGATAATAATACATAAGACCATATAAAATCACTCAGTAAGTATGTGTACTATATGAAAAGCTAACAGATAATACCTTGGAAGATGCCAACTCTGGGCTTTAAATAGTGAACTCAAAGAAGAGCCTGAGAAGAAGCAGAAGGAGGTTTCAGGACCCCAAAAGAAGAAAGAGCCTCAAACAGCCAACCACGTCAAATGCTGCAGAGAGACTAATATAGTCAGGGCTTGGTGCCCAGGAGACCATCAATAACCCCATGGAGACACACTTCAGGACACACTTTAGGTCACACTTTAGGTCACTTTAGGTCAAAGGAGAAACCAAACTGTGGTACTTTCTGGAGTGCCTTACAAGTGAGGAAGCATTAGCATGACACAAAGTTATGGAAGTATTTTAAACTATGGAAAGAGCTGGATGAGAATACCCATCCAGAAGGGAAACCAGGAGGGCACCTAATCTCAATAACGTGTTAAGGAGAAACACTTAAGGAGAAGCAGCTGCAGGAAATTTGGAATGTTTCAGATGATTGAAGATGTGATCACTTTGCTTGTCTCCAGGAGATGGCATTGGGGAAAAGAGAGCTGATGCACTGGAAGCAGAAAAAAACCCTGCGGAATTAGTGTTCACCAACACCACAATGCTTACACTTTACTAGATGATGAACTTTTTGTTTCTGAGGTATTCAGGCAGAGCCTGGACAAATGTTTGATGAAGATCTTAGGAGACATTCCAGCTTTTGGTAAAAACTTGGATTAGATGGTTTTTGGTGTGTCCTCTTGAATTCCTAAAATTAATATTGCTAAGGTCAAGGTTAGAAACTTTTTTAGCATGTCTAATCCATTTAAAGGTATGCATTTCTCATATAGAAAGAGCTTTCTCATGATCCTGAAACAATGTTAATACCATGCAATAATATATCACTGATTATGTTTCACTAACCTTCGCTGAAATTTTGGTCAAAAAGTCTTTTGGAAATCCTTTCAAAGATCAAATATCTAATTCTTCTATGTATCTTTCTTTTTCTCTAAATTTTGAATAAATATCTAAAGGCGAGGATGTCTGCGCAATTGAGGATTACAGTTCTCTTATTGAATGGAGCTTAATATCATTAATATTATTACATAAGGTAATTACTTATGTAATAATGGTGAACACATAATTAACAAGGCACTAGAAAATTTTTTTCAAACCCAGATACCTGGCATCAGAACAAAATCACACACAAGAGTAAGATTTTATTCTGAGCGAGTGTGTGCCCACATTTTCTCATTCGTTCTCTTTCTCATTGTTATGCACTCACACACATTTAATAAGGTAAAATATATTTACAGAAAATAAGGGGAAAAATAAATTTGAATCAGAACTGTCTTCTCTAATGCCCCTTATTCATTTCAGATACTTTATTAATCAATAAATTTTATCTATGAAGTAATAATAAATGTCTTTTAAGTGAGTAGGCATTGATGGCAAGCACATTGAGTCCTCAGTAAACTCAGGCTCCCTTCTCCAGAAGAGATAAAGCACTTGACATAGAGTGAGGGTAATAAGACCAAAGGTGGAGAAAGACTGTATTGATCATGGTAATCTTTAACTTGCCACATTTACAGATGTATCAGATAGGTAGAGCTTCCTCCAAAGCAGAAACACTTATTCAAAGCTATATATAAGAAACTGACATATCTAGATACTGCTGCTTCAAACATCAGATTGTTGCATAATAAGGTCATCTATAGCCTGTGACCACAAATCTCTTAATATCTGAAATAACAACGTGGAGAATAACAGTGCAAAAGCATGCAAACTATATAGAAGGGAAGGAACTACTCAGGGCCATGTACAAGCAATTACTTCCTTAGTATTCTTAATGACAGTGCCCCTTGGTGCTCCATAAAGTAGGTCTACTGTGACAGAAGCTGAAATGATTGCTTTGAGACTGCTAAACCATATCCAAGTGGCTTCTTCACAGCTTGTACAATCTTCGGGGCTGCACCAAGTGGCAAATAAGATAGTCATAAGTGGAAGGGAGTTCAATTATTTGAACAGGCCCATGTGTATGTCTCACGGGTTTCTATCAGATTTGAAAGTTGCTCCTATTGTGAATCTATGCTTCAAGGAGCTAACCATACAGAATGTTCTAAAATAGGCAGCAATCGTCAGCCAAACGGTCACCTATTTCTCAATGTAATGGCTGCTATTCTACTCAGTACAGAAAACACACTCACAAAATTTACATTTGTTACTTTTTTTGAGTGCAAAAACAGCAGAAGTTCATCTCACTGTTCATAACTACTAGTTATATTAACATTTTTACTCAACAAAGGCATGTTATGGCCCACTGTAACTAAATATGGGTCTATGTCAACTATACTTCAATCTAATAAGCAGCAATATTTATAGAATGCCACATCATAGAAGTAATCAGACCTCACACAACAGATTCACTGAGGATTATACCCCATTTTTATATTGGTTTTGCCCTGGAAAAAAAAATCCTGGGGTATAACTAATTAAATAGTTATTAACATGTCTATAGTACATATGTATACTTACTTACGAATTTTGCTGGTAAGTTCAGAATCAAAACGTATTCATCCATCTCCATAACCAACATAGACTCATAGGTATAATCCATAGAAAGGAAAATAAATAATTCCAAATTAATAATAGCATTTCTAAAATTCATGTGTGGATATATATTCCGAAAGATGTTGTTTTCCCACTATTCATTTTATCTTCATCATAATGCCAAAAATTCACACCCTGTAGGGTGCTAATAAAAATATCTAGAGAGAAGATATAATCACCCCTGTTAAAGGGCACAGCCAACAGCAGGAATTTGTGAGCTTTGAAATCCAAAAGCTTTGCCAGGTGGAAAGAGTCAAAACAAATGATACTCAAGAGGACAAGACAATGTAAATGAAAGCTCCTGCTTGTAAGTAAATGGAGGTGAAGCACGAAATCATGCATGTCTTAAAACCACAGACTCCAAATCTTAGAACAGAAAGGTAACACAAAGCTTCAGCCTATGCTAGAGTGCCTTCAGGAGCTTGGAGGATAGCACTGAGCACAAAGGTGAAAGTTGAAAGGGAGTCTTGCAGCAAAATGGGAGTACACGCTTCTCTGTAAAAACAAACAAGAAATAATAAAAATAAAAACACCGTTCTGGATCAGAATCAGCAAATGGATCACCTCATTTCAAACCCTGATCAGGTCCAGCCTCATCTCTTTATAGAGAGATGGACAGAGGCCCAGAGAGGCTAACAGACTTCCTCCAAATCACACAGCTAGCCCACAGCAGAGCTAGATATTTACTTCAATCATTATTATATATGAGTGTTCTTTACACAGGACCACTACACACTAGACAAAAATAATGCAACAAAAGACAAGAATGATTTCTGCCTTCACAGGGCTCCAGTTTAGAGGGAGAGACAGGGACATACACAAGCAAGAGAATCTGCTGAACAAGGCCGTTCCAGATACGCAGGGAACACCTGTAGATGCACCCAGCCAAGCGGTGTCCTGAGGCATCTGTGTTAGCACCATGAGCGACAGGAAGAGGAACAAGACTGGGAAACTGCAAAGGAGCAATGGGAAAGCAGGCTTCATGGGGAAAAGTATCTTTCCAGACTTTTTTCATTCCTTTACTGTAGAGTTAGTATATATATTTTTTCATACATTACATAAATACTTCATGAATTTAGCTATATCTAATGAAGGCCTTTCTCCTGTGGCTTTAAAATTGTATGATCCCTTTGGAATCTACTGAGTGCTTTCTATGGACAAAGTACTGTACTGGATATGGGGAATACAGAACAGGCTTGGTTAACGCTTTCCTTCAAGGAGCAACAGTCTGATAGAGAGACAAGATATCTATACAATTTTGTGTCTACTAGAAGATAGTATGCTAGTTTCATACTGTTAGTGGCAGCATAGCCCAAGCTGCCAAAATGACTAATAGCCAATGAATACAATAGAATCTGACACATTGTTTTGGGAATAGTAACTGGAACATGCTTTTAGGAACTGTAACATTAATTTTTCTATGAATTATTCTTTTTCCTATAAATGGAATTAATATAATTGTTTTAAAAGTTCTTCCTCTAGAAGATGGTTGCCTCCTGTCCCTCTACCCCTGCTGTGACTGCCATGAATAAATATTAGTATATTTGCAGCATTTGAAATTAATTGAGACTCCTTGATCAATTAATGTGCTATTTTAATGTTTGAAATTAAAACAAATTAAACAATAGAAACTAGCAGAGGCAATTTCCTTACTATTAGAAGGTATAATTTATTTTTATAAGAGAAGAAATCTTAGTAAAATAGAAATATATAACTGATCATGATCATTTTTGTTTCAAGTATGCATATCTAGCACTGTTCATATTCTAGGTTATATTTCATTTTGTCTGAAATATTTAAACAGCAATAAAGAAGATCCATCAGAATTTGTTTTGGCCAATTTTCCACAGACACACTAATTCTGTAACACAAAACAATAACATCATTATCATTTAACACTTAAGGGCACTTATTATGTGTCAGATATTGTTCTAATTAGTTTACCTATAATATCTCATTTAATCTTCACAATTCTATGAGGTAGGTCCTGTCATTATTCCAATATCATAGATGAGAATTAAAACACACACAAAACATCATATAACTTGCCCAAACTCATACGGCCAAGTGTTAGAGTCAGGATTCAACCTGGTAGCACGACTCCAGAGTATACACTCTTGTCCTGTGTTGTGGGAAGTCAGGGACCCCAAACGGTGGGACCAGCTGAAGCCATGGCAGAAGAATGTGGATTGTGAAGATTTCATGGACATTTATTAGTTCCCCAAATTAATACTTTTATAATTTCTTATGCCTGTCTTTACTGCAATCTCTAAACATAAATTGTGAAGATTTCATGGACATTTATCACTTCCCCAGTCAATACCCTTGTGATTTTCTATGCCTATCTTTACTTTAATCTCTTAATCCTGTCGTCTCGTAAGCTGAGGAGGATGTATGTCACCTCAGGACCCTGTGATGATTGCATTAACTGCACAAATTGTAGAGCATGTGTGTTTGAACAATATGAAATCTGGGCACCTTGAAAAAAGAACAGGATAACAGCAATGTTCAGGGAACAAGAGAGATAACCTTAAATTCTGACCGCTGGTGAGCCGGGCAGAACAGAGCCATACTTCTCTTCTTTCAAAAGCAAATGGGAGAAATATTGCTGAATTCTTTTTCTCAGCAAGGAACATCCCTGAGAAAGAGAATGCACCCCTGAGGGTGGGCCTCTAAAATGGCCCCCTTGGGTGTGGCCGTCTTCTATGGTCGAAACTGTAGGGATGAAATAAGCCCCAGTCTCCCATAGTGCTCCCAGGCTTATTAGGAAGAGGAAATTCCCACCTAATAAATTTTGGTCAGACTGGTTGCTCTCAAACCCTGTCTCCTGATAAGATGTTATCAATGACAATGGTGCCCGAAACGTCATTAGCAATTTTAATTTTGCCCCAGTCCTGTGATCTCACACTGCCTCCATTTGCCTTGTGATATTCCATTACCTTGTGAAGTACGTGATCTCTGTGACCCACACCCTATTTGCACACTCCCTCCCCTTTTGAAAATCCCTAATAAAAACTTGCTGGTTTTATGGCTCCTGGGGCATCATGGAACCTACTGACATGTGATGTCTCCCCCAGATGCCCAGCTTTGAAATTTCTCTCTTTTGTACTCTGTCCCTTTATTTCTCAACCCGGCCAACACTTAGGGAAAATAGAAAAGAACCTACGTGACTATCGGGGGCAGGTTCCCTGATAGTCCTGTACTAAGTAACACTATCCAATAATTTATTTTGGAAAAGATAAGACTGAATTTTCTAGTGATAATATTCTTTGTGAGCATTCAAAGTGTTGGGCATTAATTAAAATACATAGAAATAACTAGAAATATACTATACCTCAGTGAAATTTCTACATGAGGTTAAGAAGAAAATGTAAGTTTTGTGTTCTTATCTGCTCTTTCCCATGTTCACTGCTAGTGGCTGCTAGGAGGTAAATGATTTCCATAAAAAAAGGACTTCCTGAAAACTGTTCCCTCTCTCATGTTCTAACACCAGAGAAATAGTCCTTAAGTGCTGGTGAAGACAGCCTGATAATACAGCAAAGGAAAAATTATGCAAGTATAAAAGACTAAGGGTTAAAATGTAAAATGGCTTAATATGCATAGTATTTTAGGCAGTCTTTTTTTTTTTAGATATGACACCAAAAGTATGGATGAGAAAAGAAAAAAACTGGATTTCATCAAAATTAAAACTATTGTGCTATAGTGTTTCAAAGGACATCATCAAGAAAATGAAAAGACAACCCAGAGAATAGGAGAAAATATTTACAAGCCATCTATCTGAAAAGAGTTTTGTATATATAACATATAAAAACACTTTAAATATACAAAAATTCCAACTTAAAAATGGGCTAAAGATTGGAATAGACATTTCTCCAAAGAAGATATTCAAATGGCCAAAAAGCACATGAGATGATGCTCAACATCATTAGTAATTAGGGAAATGCAATCTCAAACTACAATGAGATATCACTTCACCACCATCAGAAAAGCTAAAACAAAAAAGACAGACAATAATAAGTGTTGGTAAGAATGTAGAGAAATTTGAACCCTCATACATTGCTGGTGGGATTATAAAACGGCACAAACACTTTGGAAAACAATTTGTGAATTCCTCAACATACAAAACATAGGGTTGCCATATGACCCAGCAATTCCATTCCTAGATATATACCCAAGAAAAATAAAAACGTATGTCCACACACACAAACGTGTACATGAATGCTCACAGCAGCATTACTCATGATAGCCAGAAAGTAGAAACACAAATACTTACAAACTGATGAATGAATAAATAAAAGATGGTATATTCATACAATAGAATATTACTGTACAGTAAAAAGGAATAAAGTACTGATGCATGCTATAACAAGGGTGAACCTTGAAACATTATGCTGAGTGAAAAAAGCCAGTCACAAGAGACCACATACTGTATGCTTACATTTGTATAAAATGCTCAGAATAGGAAAATCTATAGAGACAGAAAGTTGATTAGTAGTTTCCTAGAGCTAGTAGGTTGGAGTAGGGGAGTCTGAAAAGTGACTCTAACGGGTGCAGTGATTATTGAGGGGATGAAGAAAATGTTCTAGAATAAAAGGTTCCAAAGATTGTGGTAATGGTCACAGAACTCTGTGAATGTACTAAAAACTGCTGAACTGTATGCTTTAAATAGGTGAATTTTATGGTATGAGAATCACATCTCAGTAAAGCTGTTTAAAAAATAATAAGCAAGTTTCATAAAAAGTCAATTCTGTGCAAAATCTATGTTATTAATAATAAGTTCATTTTTAGTTCATCTTTGTTATTTTTCTAGGAAAAGTTAATTTACTTCTAAAGGTCATTCACAGGACACACTAGGGTCCCCTGGGAAATGAAAGTGTTGCACTGGAGAAAGGATGTCCTCATTTTCTCAGTCGTGGATTCACTGTCAAAAACTTGTAGTCTTAGCTCACCTGAGTCAATCCTGAACAAGGCATATTTAATTTGAGAAGCCTCATTCCCAGTAGCAAGTAAGGTCTAAGATTGAGTCTTGGTATCCTAGGCACTTGCGTAAATTTAAGGGATCTACATCTGGAACAAGCCATTATATTCTCCCTATTGAATCAGCACCAGAGCTCCTTACCCCACACTCTTTCCTAAATATGGAAAAGCTTTGGTTCACTTCTCTACCTGGGGCTAAATCCTTGACCTGAGCTCCATTTCAGGGACACTGACACTCTCCTTAGCTCTCATCATCCATCTCCTGAAAAATCTGGACATATGGCTGAGCCCTCAGCTGCTTCATGGGGTTCTCTTCAGAATGGGACAGGTCTCCCAGGACCATGACACAGCCTGCCACATGCCACTATCCACTCATCATCACTACTTGTGTGTCTGCCAAATTTAGAAGAATGGAAGGGCAACCAATGGCTTTTTAAGAAGAAAAAATAGCCTCATGAATAACTGAAAGTTGATTTTCAGTGTTAAAACTGTAACATGTATTTATTAGATCTTTGCTGGCTTTCAACATCATTGTTGACTCACAAAGTTTACTCTCCAAGCTGCAAATCATACTGTCTGCTGTTCTCTCCAAGTTTTACAAATATTTGAAGTTACCCAGAAAGGTGTTGAATGTATTCTTGCCAAACTGGCAGCCTACAAACTCAATTTTTCAGTTTTGCAGGAGTTATACATTCATTTTATGTGTGATGACCCTAGACACCCTTAATATATTTGTTAGGCTCAACTGGGTAATGAGAAAGACAGAAAAATTAATTGTTTCAATCAACATAACCCTCAAAAAAGTAGAATCAAGGTACCAGTAATCTATCGTTGCTGAAAGCCATTGCAAATTATTATTTCATGATCACTAGAATATGGCAGTAGACATGAAATGGTAAGAGAAAGTCATAGTTAAGTTTATTAATGATAAAGTTTGTCTAGTTTCATTTCACCACCATGGCTATATCCAAGCACATATGCAAAATTAAACTATCAATCACCTACTACTTAAGTAAAACCTAGGACAATAATTCAGGTATGTAGATGTGAGATTAAAAGAAGTTCATCTGGAGAGCAATGTGTAATAATGAAAATTCTTTACAAACATTTTAGGGAGCAGAAATGCAGGGTACAATTATTTTGAAAGAAAGAAAAAATTATTTCATTTTCTGGGTGAGCTTCAACTGTCAACATTTGCCAAGAATTTGTGAGCAAAAAGGACTGTCTTTCTCCTCTCCTTTCTTGTCTTCATTCCTATAGCATCCTTAGGGGACATCTTTGGTCCTCCCATCCTTTATCTCTTAGTAAAATCATTTTATGTCTTCATTATTCATAGTTTAAATATATTATGACAATCCTTTCTCAATTAAGAGTGAAAATGTTACAAACTGAATATGGATGAACAACTTTAGTGTTACTATTGTGAGTTGTTTGCCCACATTTAAAATGCTCTTAGCTTCTTTTATATAACTTAAACTTGTGTAGTTATTCTTAATGAATTCTTGAGACCAATTTGGCTCCTGGAAACTCAAAAAAGTTTAAATTTGTTTAAACTAAGATGGACTCAATACTGCTTTTCTAAATACATCACTTTTTAAAATCCATGACGGAGACTGGCAGGTTGAATGGATTTCTGCACTGGGGTGTAACCAGGTTTCACCAAGTCTGGCCTCAACTCTACCAAAGCTTTCAGCTCTAGCTTTTATATACATAATATTTTAGTAGAAATGGATTTTGGAGCCTTTACTAAAAGTATTTCAGGATTCCCAAAGATTTTTTTTGTGATTTCAAATAAATAAGGTGATTAACGCATGTTAGTCCCAGATACTTATCCTCTCCTTCCTCAGTCCCCCCACCCCCACCTCAAAAGAAACCTGCCACATTCTAGCTTCACTGGTTTCCTATTGATTTAAAGTCTGGATTCTTAACCTAGACTCTCGTGGACTTCAGGAGGTCCAAAAACCTGAAAATTTGTATGCAAAATGTATCATACTGTGTTTGCATTTTTTTTTCTGGGCAGAGTGACTATGGCTTCCACCTGATTTAAAAACAATTTTTTTACTTCAATATGTTAAGAACCACTAGTTTAAGAGAATATAAGAAAAGACTCTGCAGGAAGAAGAAAGTACTCAAGGAAAATGATTTTTCTTATGAGGGTTTTCTCACGTTGGTACTTATCAGGGCACATTACGTCATACTAAGAAGACAAACTAAAGAATTTGGACCAACATTGGTGCTGCAAATTTGGATGTGCTTAACTTAAATTCTACTATAACACTGTCTACTTAAGATTATTTGTGAAATATAATAATGCATGCAATTATATCTAAAATATCTACAAAATTAATCTAGCAGCTTTACCTATTGAGCCTGTGCCCATAAATCAGAATGTGATTTTCCATATCAAGCCTTCAGGAAGACAAAGAAAGATAAATTTTATTATTTAAAAAATGCATGTCACTGAGGGAGAGTTTATAAAACCACAGGAATGACTGGCTGCAGTAGTGGTGTGATTCCATGTGGACCTCAGAGAAGAGAACTAAATCATTCAGGACTTCCCCATTGCTTCCATATGCACAGTCATTTCTCTGTAATTGATACAAATGTCTCTGGGAGAAATACAAGATGTCAGAAGTATTTCTGACTGACCTACACTCAATTAGCAATTACTCAAAGGTCAGTCAGAAAAGAAAGAACTACATCAACACCTGCTACTTAAAAGGAAGCAGTTAGAAAGATGAAAAAGATAATTAATTCTTTCTATATGGCATCATATATTAAGAATTTGTGATGTTTTCTTAAATATGTAATGTAGACATCATTTTCTCAAGCATACTAGGCACAAACACAATTATGATTGTAGGAAAAAAATCCTTCCATTTTGTTTAAAGGGCTACCACAGAAATAAAGCAGTAGCATTCTCACAAAGCTTTGTGCTGCATAGTAAGTGCTGTGATTCTAGAACTCTCACATTTATTTTTCATATAAATTCTTAATGCCTCTATACAATACATTTATGTAAAATGAAAGCTCCCTCTAGTGGCAAAATAAGCTTTATTTTGGATTTGAATAGCTGCTTCCAAACCACCCTGATTGTATCAGCGATTCTCAAACTTTTTGGTCTTAGAAGCTTTTGTTTCATGTAGATTATATTTATTACTATTAACCATATTAGAAATTAAAACAGATTTTTAAAAAATCATTCATTTAAAAATAGCGAAAATGAACTCATTCCATGTTAACACGTAACATTGTTATGAAAAATAACTGTCCTTTCAAAGCAAACAAAAACTGCAAGAAGAGATAGACTGTTTCATATGTTTGAAAAGTTCTAGCGTCTGACAATAAATGACAGCTGGATTTTCATAAATGCTTCAGTAGTCAATCTTTTGCAAGATGTTTTGGTTGATGTATATTTTTAAAAGTTAGCTCTCACATAGATACAGAGTTGAAAAAGAAAGGAGTAATTGAATAGCTTTTTAAAATAGCTGTGGGTATTTTTCTTTAATACTACACCAAAACTTGACAAGTAATCATTTCTTAAAGATTAGTTGCAATGTGAAATCTGAAATCATATCAATGGACTCTATTACATTAAAATTCACTGGTCTTTCACTTTGAATGGATCTCTTACTAAGCATAAATTTTACCATCATGTACTGGTCATTTTGAAAATATTGCACTGGGTTCTGCAGTTCTCCCAAATGTTGACATGTGTCATTATTTAAAAATCATATTCATTAATATCACCACCCACCTCATCAGGAAAGTCTTTACATATTGAGAAGCAGTCATACTCAGAGTGGCATATACAATTTTCTAATACTTTTTTCTAATTCTAAAATTCAAGCTTCCAAGTAAAAGTTCAAATTTGGAAACAAATATTGCCGGTTGTTCTTTTGAAGTGACAGACTCACTATGTTATTTTTGAGAAAATGCATGTGAAATACCCAACTATGAATAATAGCAGCTTGAAAGTTGTTCTTTCAAGTAAACACGATGTTCCATGAAAAAGTGGCTAGTTCAGCTAGCAACTCAAACGACCCACATGAACTTTTCCTCAAGACTGCCCTTGTGCTTGGGTATGCAGTAAAAGTACTTTATGTGTACTTTTCATTTCATCACATAGATTATTAAAAAGACCATACTCAAAAGTTGAGATTTTTACTGCTTCATCAAGGACATTCTTAAGAAAAGCTGCCTCCTCCTTCTCCTGTCTCTTCTCCTTCTCTTAATGTGAATATGTGGCAGTAAATAATACAATCAGTCTAGTGCCACTTAGATTTGATTCATGCTAAGGCACCAGCATCTTACTCACCACTGATTTTTGCACCATCAATACAAACCTCAACACAATGAAACGGACAAAGAGCACCTTAATATTATTATGAGACTCTCTTGACAGTGACTAGAAGATTTCAGGGGTCCATGGACCACAATTTGAGAAGCAGGATTGATATAATACACTGGACTATATAATGTTGAACTGAGAGACCAGTTGGTTGGCATCTTGAATTAACAGACATAAACATTGAAGTTCAGAAAGTCCAAAGCCACGCTCCTGTACAATTACCACTGCATTCTGCCTCTAAGAAAGTGCTTTAAATTCTGGGATTCTTTGCCTGAATGTAATTTCTTAAATAATTATGACTATTAAAAAATGTTCAACATAGCCTTCTATTCTCATAAGGGTCCAAATTTCAGTTTAGTTTTTTTTCTCATTTATTCAGGGACTATTTAAGGCAAAGCTTCTGTAATGAAATATATATATATATATATATATATGCACACACACACATATATATATATAATATATATTCTTCATTCCTACGGCATCCTTAGGGGACATCTTTGGGCTTCTCATCCTTTATCTCTTAGTAAAATCATTTACATAAAAATTATTATATATATATAATCTATAAGCAAATAATTTTTTCACTGGATTACAAATAGTATATAATTTTGACCCAGAATATATCTCAGAGCCAATTTTGAATTATAACATTACTAAAACATTGTTTTTTAGTGCTCAATATTATATTTATAATAATTTTTCTAAAGTGTTTCTATATTCTAGCTGTGAAGTGTTATCCATCAACGCAATTATAGACTAAAAACATTCTCAATATTCTACAGGTTAAATAAAAAGACACATATGGATTGCTCTATAAGACACAGGTGTGGTTGCTATAAAAATAGCTACATGTGAAAGATACTATTTGAGTACCCAAGTTAAATGAAAGTGTATCAAGTGCTTTACAATCCAGAATCCAATAAGTTTAATAAAAGGATTAAGAAATCTAGTAAATCTTACCTATTTCTGATCTAGCTAGAAATCTGAATAACCAAGAGACTCCTAAAATGCTAAATATTTATTTCCTTCTTAAGAAATACATATAGGATATACGATCACTTATTTTTGTCCATTTCAACATCTATTTCTCCTGAACTTTGTTCTGACCACCACAGTATAGGCAGTAGCAGCAGCTGGTGAAGGATCATGGGGGGACTGTGCACAATTAACGATAGTAGCAAGGGAAGCATGAACATCTTACTATATTCACTTCAAGCAAGGACTTCCAAATCATAATTAGACAAAATGTGGATTGGGCTTCCTTTATTGTTGATACAGAAGGTCCAAAGCCTTATGTTGTAAAACTGCAGTTTCCAAACTTTGTAGGCACTAAGAGGAAATTTACAAGTTTGATTCTGAAACCTGTATGAGATTACCTAGGGTAGGTTTGCTAGAACATCCTCTTAGTCATTTTACCAGTAGTTCATAATATAAAAGGCATTTCTCTTTCCTTCATGAGAAGAGCATAGGATGCCACATTTGAAGTATGTATAGCACAAATATCCTTACTGTTTTTTTTTTTCCAACTAGTAATCTATTGAAAATTACACAGGGATTTGTGAGAACTAGGATAAAACCTAGTTTTTTTTTTCTTTAATAAGAAATGTCTAAGAATTTTATTGTTATATTGCAATTTCATATAGAAACTAGGATAAAAATTGAATTCCTTGATGTCGGTCTAAAATAAGTTTTTGGAGAATCATGATAAAAAATAATTTTGATATTGAAGTGTGTATAAAGTAATGCATAACAGACGCAATTCCTATTTTGACTTATCTCTTTGTAAAGGCAAGGGGTGGAAAGAATTTGCATTTAAATTTAAAAAGTAGATGAATTGGCATTTACCAGTGAGATGTGATTTGCTTTCCTTTAATAGATAATAAAATATTGATAGCAATATAACCAAGAAAATTTGGAATACTACCATTTTAATTAATATCAATGTGAGGTGAATTAAAATTTCTTATCAATATATTATTATTTACCAGTTTCATATTGTTTTTTGATTGAAATGATTTGGGAGTTTTGATTATGTCTGTATATATAATCCTGCTCAAATTTATAAGATAATTACTCAATGTGCAATATTAAGACTGATTAGTAAAAAACCTAATGAGTTGTGTCATATAATGAATGCTTAGAAATTGCTTTAGGAAGCAGATAACAATATATTAATTTGGAAATAAAATTTTTATACATTGACATTGTTCACAGAGAGAAAATAAGTAATTAACAGAATACTCTTCAAGAAAAACAGAGAAAAATGATCATAGTAAATGACTATTAAAATAATTTAAGCTGAAAATCTATATATTAGTAAGTTTAGGAATATCTTCAGCATAAATTGAATTATAAAAAATTATCTCTGGAGCATAAGTCTCTTAAACTTAATATTCTTGTCCTTATTTGTCCCTCCTACATAGCAGAAAATATCGTAGTTTAACTAGATGGTGGCTGGGCGCGGTGGCTCATGCCTGTAATCCCAGCACTTTGGGAGGCCGAGGCGGGCGGATCACGAGGTCAGGAGATCGAGACCATCATGGCTAACAAGGTGAAACCCCGTCTCTACTAAAAAATACAAAAAAATTAGCCGGGCGTGGTGGCGGGCGCCTGTAGTCCCAGCTACCTCGGAGGCTGAGGCAGGAGAATGGCGTGAACCCGTGAGGCGGAGCTTGCAGTGAGCCGAGATCACACCACTGCACTCCAGCCTGGGTGACAGAGCAAGACTCTGTCTCGAAAAACAAAAACAAAAACAAAAACAAAAACAAAAAACAACAAAAAAACTAACTAGATGGCTCACTGAACATTTGAGTAGAGTACAAGAAAGAACAGCACTTTCACTGTTGACATAGACCTGTAGCTCATGAAATGCCTCTGACCCCCTGAACTGCCCCAGCACCCAGTCCCAGGAGGAGGCGAAAACCAGACCAGGTAAGGAGAAATAAGTGAACAAATAGATTGGTAAGGTGATTCTCTTGACAGCTCCCTGCATGCCAACAAAACCCTGAAATGCCCATGGAAACATTTCTCCTCCCGAGTAGGTGAGACACAGTTGTCCTTGATGACAGGTGCTCTCAGAGCCAAGCAGGTATGAAACAAGAGAAGGATGATGTTCCCTTCAGACTAGGCATCATGTTAACCGGCAACTAGGAGGCGAAAATGAGAACTGATCTTGTAAGTCATTGGTACTTAAACTGTAGTGAACATCATACTTATCTGGGATGTCATCAATAATATAAAATACAGAGTCACACTTACAGAGATTCAGATTTAGAAGAGATAGGGCCAGGAAAGCCCTTTAACAAGTAACCTAGGGGATGCTGTTGAAAGTGGTTTCTTTGACCACACTCTAAGAAATCTTTTCACAGAATACATATGAGCACTCAGGGACATAAAGTCTCTAAAAGGGTGGTAGGCTTAAATAGCCGAAATTTGTAAAATACTTAAAGTACAAATAGAGTTGTCCAGAAGAGATTTAAGCAGTAATAGGTAAAAACCTCTTACTATGTGAGGGACTTGTCAATAAAACACATCCACCTATTTCTAAAATGTTACCCAGTATAATGATTTAAGTAGTAACCACAGGTTGAAAATATTAAATATCTTGGCCAGGTGTGGTGGCTCACACCTATAATGCCAGCACTTTGGGATGCGGAGGCAGACAGAGCACTTGAGGTCAGGAGTTCGACACCAGCATGGCCAACATGGAGAAACCCTATCTCTACTAAAAATACAAAAATTAACCGGGCTTGGTGGTGTGCATCTGTAATCACTGCCACTCAGTAGGCTGAGACAGGAGAAACGCTTGAACACAGAAGGCGGAGGTTGCAGTGAGTCAAGGTTGCGCCACGGCACTCCAGCCTGGGCGACAGTGAGATGCTGCTTTGTCTCAAAAACAACAAAAAAGAAAATATTAAATATCCTTTTGTGTTAAATTTTTTAAATATGAGAAATAAAACACTGAAAAATATAGTACTACATTTGTCTTTGGGCCAAGATTGTTTCACATTCTAAACACAGAATTAAGTTTGCACTAAATATTGCTTGCCAGGGCTCTTTTCCAATTTTGATTTCATAAATATAAAGTACATCTAAAGAAAAAGTATCTATATTTATGTATACTTTCAAACATGCCTTTCATTAAGGTCTTCAGGGTAATGTGCAGAGAAAAAGACCTATGATTCAATGGAAGTAAGCAGTAAACTTGCTCTCTCCAATATATTGTACTGGACAAGGAAATGATGAGTCCATGATGGAACGATAGGGAAAAAAAAATTAAACTCATAGTCCTCACAGAAGACATAGATTTAAATCCAAACTAAAATCTCCTATCTGAAATAACTTTCAAATGTTATAGTCCCAAGTAGGTGGCAAGCTCCTCCAGGATGCTCAGTACATTTATTGCACAATAGCTACTCAATAAATGAATGAAAACATGCCTTTACTATATGCCAGTGGTCAGGGAGAGGTAGTTGTGCAAGAAAAGCTTTGGGATTCTAGATTTTTTTTTCAGAGAGACATGAAAACAAATAATTATGCTTATCTGTAACTTATTAAGGACTCCAGAGTAAGAAATTTCTATTGAAATGGCATCTTAAATTCTCTAATTCAATTGTATTACAAACGGCAAAAACTTCAAAAATGTTTTTTTGTGGAAAAGACTTTATTTACTCACCAAATAGCTTTTTTTTTTTTCCTGCTAGGAACCTAGGAAGTCTTGTATTTTTTTCAGGCCTTTTGCATCTAGATAGAGACCTGTGCACAATGGATGTTTGTTGTATACAGATGCTCTTCGACTTGCAATGGGGGTTATGTCCCCAGAAACTCACTGGAAGTTAAAAATATCTTATGTTGTTTACTTTCACACCATCGTAGAGTTGAAAAATCATTAAGTTGAACCTTGATAAGTAGAGGACTGTCTGTATATGTTTGATTAATGATATGATTATATTCCCCCACAATTTTCAATGATAGAAATGTGTAACAGAATATTCCATCTACTTTCACATACGTAAACTCACTTAAGGCCTCAAAATCCCCTGGAAAAGTAAATAGAGTTTGGCAACTTTCTGGTTTACTTCCAGATTATAAATGTTCCAGTAGGTTGAATATGCTAATACAGCCAATGTCATCAAGATTAAGTTCAGGCTCAAGAATAAATACATTAAATAAACAAACAAACATAACTACCAAATTTATTCATTGAAACAAACAGTCTAACAATCAGATAAGAATGCAAAATTATACCTACCAGGTTCTTAATCATAGCATTGTTAATAATGACAAAAATAAAAAACAAAACAAAACAACAACAAAAATATTTGTAATGAACATTACTAGGGAAGTGGTTAAACAAGATGTATTACTTTCAAATAATAAAATCTGATGCTATTTGACCTTCATTTACTAAGATATAGAGATCTACAATGTTTTAAGGAAAAGAATGATATTTAGAATATGTTTCCATTTTGGTCCTTGTGATTGTATATTTGGAAGAATATATACCAATATGTTAAGAATGCTTATTCTGAATAGAAAGGTTATGGTTGATTTAAGTTACCCTTTATGTTTTCCTATAACTTCTCAACTTTTACAAATAAACATATTTCTACCACAATATTAAATATAAAGCTATTTTTTAAATTGTTACCACTTAAAATGAAATTTAAAGCAACATATTTTCTTTCTTTCTCTCTCTCTCTCTTTTTTTTTTTTTTTTGAGACAGAGTCTCACTCTGTCACCCAGGCTGGAGTGCTGTGGCACAATCTCAGCTCACTGCAACCTCCACCTCTCAGGTTCAAGCAATTCTCATGCCTCAGCCTCCTTAGTAGCTGAGACTACAGTCACGCGCCATCACACCCGGTCAATTTTTATATTTTTAGTAGAAACAGGGTTTCACCATGTTGGCTAAGTGGGTCTTGAACTCCTGACCTCAAGTGATCTGCCTGCCTTGGCCTCCCAAAGTGCTGAGATTACAGGCGTGAGCCACTGTGCCCAGCCGCAAGGAAGATATTTTCAATGGTTATAACTAAATCAATGCATAATTTCATAATTTACTAGGCATTTCATTATTTCAGTCATTTTACTTTCAATTTAGCATTCTGCTTTGAAAGTTGGTAGTATTTTAACTACGCCACCTAAGAAATGTTCTCCATTAGCAGATTCACCTTTCCAATGAAGTAGAGTTCTACCTAGAGCATTCTTGTCTTTTCTTTCCTCTAGCTGAATTTAGGCAAAACTAATACATATATTTAGACTAATATTAAATTCTCCAGGAATATTTGGATTTCATGTTACTATGTTTACAAATGAACATTATCTAATGGAAGCTCTGGCCAAAATCTAAGAATAATGGAGAAGAGTCTTAAACTTTTAAAACAAAACTAGTGTAAATTATTTTAGAAAATTAAAAACTGACGTTTGTCTGAAGTTTCAACAAATGTGCTGGAACAACTGGATATACAAATGGAAAATCAAAAAACAAAAACCATTGGGTTATGCCTCACACCATATACCAAATATATTTAGATCTAAATAGAAACGTAAAATACTTGTAAATATAAAAGCCAAAATTATAACACTTTTACAACAAGACACAAGAGAAGATCCTTGAGGTAGACAAGGGTTTCTTAGGTCAGGAATAATAAATTAAAAACTTAAAAAATAAAACTGAGAAATTGAACTTCATTAAAGTTATAATTTCTGGTCTTCAAAAGATATTAGAAAATAAAGAAGACTTGTTACAGACTGAGAGAAAATATTTCTGATACATGTAATGACAAAAGACCTAGATCCAGAAGCGGAAAAAAAATTCTTAAAGTTAAATGATAGAATGAAAACCAACCCAATTAAAAAGAATTGAACAGATAATTCATCATCAAAGAATATATACTCAGCTGGCCGTGGTGGCTCATGCCTATAATCCCAGCACTTTGGGAGGCCTAGGTAGGCAGATCACTCAAGGCCAGGAGATCAAGACCAGCCTGGGCAACAACACTGAAACCCCATTTCTATTAAAAAATACAAAAAGCAGTCAAGCATGGTGGTACATGCCTATAGTTACTAGGGAGCCTGAGGTGGGAGGATCACTTTAGCCCAGGAGGTTGAGGCTGCAGTGAGCCATGATCGTGCCACTGCACTCCAGCTTGGGTGAGAGAAAGAGACCCTGCCTCAGAAAAAAAAAAAAAAAATACACTAGATACACTCACGGCCAATAAATGCATGAAAACATGCTCAATATTAGTCACCAGAGAAATGAAACTTAAAACCACAGTGAGAGATCAGTTTACACTCATTAGCAGGGTAAATGCTAAAAATAACAACAACATACCAACAATACCAAGGTATTGGAGATGGTGTGGACGGAACGACTGGAATTTACGTTTCTGGTGGGAGTATATCACACTGGAAAACAGTTTGGTAGCCTTATGGAGATACATTGTACATGCAACCCAGTAATTCCAGTCCTAGGCACTTGCTTACAATAAAGAAAAATGTGTTCACAAAAAGATCTGTACAAGAATGTTCACAGCAAGCTTTGTTTATAATAGCCCTAAACTGTAATCAACCCAAATGTCCAACAACAGGTGAATGGATAAAGAGTTGTGGTATGTCCATACAACTGAATACTATCCAGCAATAAAAAGAAATGAAGTAATGATATACACAACAAGCTGGCTGGATTTAAAAATAAATCATGTAGAGCAAATACTGTATAATTTCATTTAGAAATGACATTCTAGAACAGGCCACACTAATCAATAGTAATGAAAATCAGATCAGTAGTTTATTGGGGAGGAGGTGGTGGGAACTGCCTGCAAATATACAGGAGAACTTTCTGGAGAGATGGAAAAAAATGTTCAATATCTTGATTGTGGTGGCTGTTAAATGAGTACATAGATTTGTCATAACTCAATGTATACTTAAAATAGGTGCATTTATTGTATGTAAATTATGTATCGATGGAGTAATTAAAATCAGATGCTTGGATATGAGAATTAGAAATAAGGGAATTCCTTGCATCAGGATCAGGAGTGCTTCTTTAACTAGATTGTTGAATCTAACCCCCATTTTGTTTGTTTGTTTGTTTAAGACAGAGTCTCACTCTGTTCCCCAGGCTGGAGGGCAGTTGTGCAATCTCAGCTCACTGCAGCCTCTGCCTCCCAGGCTCGTGTGATTCTCGTGCCTCAGCCTCCAGAGTAGCTGGCATTACAGGCATGCCCCACCACGCCTGGCTAATATTTTGTATTTTTTTGTAGAGATGGGGTTTCGCCATGTTGGCCAGGCTGGTCTTGAACACCTGGCCTCAAGTGATCCACCCGCCTTGGCCTCTCAAAGTGCTGGGATTACAGGTGTGAGCCACTAATCCCAGCCTCAATCCCCATTTCTGATTCAATAGGTCTGGAGTGATGTCTCAGGAATTTACGTTTCTAACAAATTATCAGGTGACACTAACGTTACTGGTCTAGACATCATACTTTAAGAACCACTACTTTAGACATAGACACAAATGATTCCTAAGCTAAGACATTATACAGCAGAATTTCAGTTGCAGCCAAGATAGCCTTGCTGCAGTTCAATATGGAGCAAATGTTGAAGTTGAAATCCATACATATGCCTCTCAATTTAATGGTAATGAAGTTTAACATTTGGAGTAATTTTTTGAAAAAACAAAAATGAGCTTTATATTTGCTTTCATAGGCCCAAGAAGTCCCTGAAGTTCATAGAAAGAGCTGGCAAATCCTCAAAAATAAAACACAGTTCTTTTGTGTGTATGCTCTTTTTTTCCTCTCTGGAGATAGGGCCAGGCTTTCATCAAATTTTCAAGTGAAAATGATCAAAAAAGATTAAGAAGCACTAAAATAACTTTAGGAGTATCCTTTCAGCTTTAAATTTTCATTTACATCTGTTTTCTTCATAGATAAACAGTAGGTACACATGAAAGCTTACAACTTCATTTTTTATTTATGCTGAGCACTCAGAAGTTTTAGATTTAAGACTTGGCATAAATATTATGTAGGTCACTAACTGATGAGGAATGAATAAGGGTGCACCATTAAAATAGTAACAAGTAAAGAGAGGGCTTCTGAGAGTTGCAAGACATTCTAGAAGTACAATTTTTTTAAAGTAAGATAAAATTAACATAGTCTTAATTTTATGTTATCGTACCTCCATCATCCTCCACCATTTCTAGTTCCAATGTAATTAAAGCAACAAATATTAATGTAAAATTAATAACTATAGTATGTGGCTTGGGTAACACAGGAATAATAGAGCCTTTGTGGATATAAGAGCATTTTCATTTGTGCAAATAAATTTTCATGTGTGGAATATGTAAACATGAATGGTTAGGATTATTTTATACCTATTTTAGCATTATTTATAAGCATTTTAACAGAACGGCTGCACATATTAGAACATGGCACCTCTATTTGTTGTCTATCACATTTCTTTTTATTCCTTGCAAATATAAAAATATATTTTCAGTCTTCTGCCTTTGTCTGATCTGTATCCTAAACACATATTTAAGGGGTTGTTTTAGTCTTTCAACAAACTACTAGAAACCTTGTTAAATTCGTTTATTTTAATAAAATAGAAAAAATTGCAAACAATCATAGAGCTTAATGCTCAACAGATTTAGTAAGCAGATTTAGTATACATATTTTAATCATTTCATCTCAGAAACAGTAGCACACATATTTTATTACAAATATGTTAAAAGGATTCTTCAAATATGTAGTCCACTGACTGATGTTTTGTGACTTAGAGATGCATAGAAAACAATTTGATTATAAAATATTATGACCCCTACTAATTCTTTCATGCTCTGTTTCATGAAAAGGTTGGACTTTTCTTTTTCTGTATGCTTTTCAACAGGTTATAGACATATATATTCACAGTCTAGATACCATATGTACACTAAGTTCTTCAGGAAGAGAAAATTTTTTTTCTTATCTGCACTTTGTTTTCTCTCCCATTTTAAAATCTTTGCATAAAATCACCTTGCAGAGTGATATTCTTTACTCTCTCTCTTCTTGTCTGAGCTGTTGCTAACAGCTTTTAATTTGGGAAGTCTATCTCTGAGTTTACTGTGCCTCACTGGTTTCAGCTCAATTGTTTCTCTAGCCAGCAGAGCATTTCATTTCTCCTGAAGGTCACCACAAGCTGCCACGGCTTTGAAAACATACCATCTTTTCATTCATGCTGCAATCTAACCCTGCAGTGCCATTAAGAGAAGCAGAAGCAGGCATGTGACTTTTTCTATCAACAATTATTGAATTTATCATAATATAAAGTGAATTAGGCCATCAGTGAGCAAGGATCCTCCATAATGCCACCTTTGTTCAAGACTGTAGAAATTATTTTTGTATTTTAGTAGTCTGTCTGTGTATAGATAATTATTTGTATAAATTATACCAAAATGTCATCTGCTTTTGAAAGTTACTCTTCCAACCATATCACTACCGGTTACAACAAACCAATGATGCAGGAAGCTGTCCCGATCTAAGGACACCATAAAACGAACATCACGTTGGCCATCTGTTGGAGGAGGGATAGCATTCAATGTAATGTGTGCCTGGAGCACATCCAGTATTGTTTATTCTGTCACATATCAGATGAGCACTGAAATCAAATTGATGATTTTTTAATTCCAAGGGGACAAGAAATGGAGAACAGAGAAGAGAGATGATTCCAGATATATCCAAAAGTGTTCAAGTGACAACATGATCCAAAAAGTGAAAAGAAATTAATAAAAGCAAAGGAAGAGTAACTCACATTATACTTGCCAGATATTTACACTGTTGGGCTAAAAAAAGCATTTCAATATTACTTATGTGTTCTACAGTTAATGCTGTTAGAAAAAACCAAAACTTTCCTAGATGAACAAGTTAATTGAATCAACAGCACAAATTATTTTAAAGATTTTAAGGGCAACAACAATTTTTCTATATTTTAGATAAGATTAAAATGTTTTAGATTATTGAATATGCCAATGTTTTAGATTATTGAATATGCCAATGTTTTAGATTAGCTTCTCTGAAAGAGGTGAGCTGTGAATCACGAGTGTTTTTTGTTTGGTAGGTAGTGGTTGTTGTTTCCAGGTTCTGAGGCAATGAAATTGTTGCATAGCAGTTATACAGTTAGTTAGAAAAATAAAATTAGATTTTCCTTTTAAAAGCAAATTATTCTTGTGTGTTTTAATGGGAAACTCACTGAAGTTTGATTCAAAGCTCTGATTAAATATCTTTGATTTTCCAATTATCTGTGAGGAAACTTTGTGCAAGTAATTTAATTTCCCTGATTCCTGGTTTCCTTAAGATATAAAAATATCAAATGTGGAATTTATGTCCAATATCTCCCTAAAAGTTAAGGCACTGTGAAAACATAAATAATTTTATTTTCAGTTTAGGTAAAATATATAGGTCAATCTTGGAGGAAAAACCCATAGAATTTGTGACATTCTCATGTAGAAGTGCCCTCTTCCTCCCTAAATGATCTCCGCTTCCTGCATTACTAACAAGGGTAATCATTAACACACTTGGAGTAAACGGATGCATGTAGTTCCAGTATCCAGATGTCCCTTAAGAATGAAGGTGCTAACTAAAATATGAAGGAATTCTATAACAGTCTTAAAATCACAATAAGGAAAACACTCTTTCTTCTGGGTTTGGAGCCATATCTATGGATATAATATTTAAATAGTATATTGTAATTTTTTTATTCTTCTACATTTAATGAAAAATACATTTCATACATCCATCTGTTTATTTAGTAGATATTCATTGAGTACCTATAGTGGTAGGCTAGGCACCTACCTAGCTGGGAACAAAAGTAACATGGTGCCTGCTCTCGTCATGCTTATGCTTTACTTTGGGGAGTTACACCAACATCAGGTAAACTAAATTATTCCACAAATGGTCCTAAGGGCCATGAAGGAACCACAAGAGTAATGATGGGAGGGGCGGTAGGCTAGAGGAAGGGAAAAAGTTATGAGGCTTATTTTAGACAGGGTGGCTAGTGATCTGACTACCACATCATCAAAATTACATTAAAACACACACATTAACAAGAGAAAATGGGATGTCCTCCTTAACATCACTGTTAATTCAAATACTCAAATTAGGGTACTTTAGTAAATAAAATGAGCTTTTCTCCACTTGAAAGTTGGAACTCTCCGTTCTTACGCATACAACTGGCGAGAGTTAAGCCCACTGCAGTGTGAGCAGATGCCACCTAAAGTCCCCTACCCTGACCTGCCAAGGCTTATTAATCTCCACCATTTAACACCTTGCTATTCATGGCTCTCTGTCCTGGAGAGTAAACTATATTCTGTCCACTTCATGTCCAGCCCATAATATAGGGTGACTAATTAGAAAAAGCTGTAATGTCTGCACCAGCCAGAAGCATAGGACATATATTTTTTTAACAAGTTCTTAGCAATGCTTTAACTCAACTTCAATCCCTTCATTGATTTCAAAATCCATGTGGATTATGTTTCTAACTTACGTATCTACTCCTCACTGGATTCTTCAAATTGCTATTTTTTTTCTCCTCCTCTCCCCTATTCTCAGGGATCTAATATCAGACTCTTTAAGTAGATTTTTTTTTAATAACTGTCTGACAACAAAAGGTTGCCTTGGGCAAAATTATAATAGTAAAATATAGGTCATTGATTCTGCCCACCAAGACTCTTCACAGCATTATTTCCTATTTCTATGTACAAATCTGTTCCCTTAAATTGCTTTTCCTCTAGCTCTTTATAACTAACTGAGTCCTACCCCATCCCCCTCTTGCAGGTTATACCCTAAGCCTAGAGCAACCAGCATCGTGGTTACAAATAAGGTGTCAGCAGACTTGGGTTCAAATGCCCACTTGACCTCTTACTACCTATAAGATCATGGGCAAGTAAATGAACCTCTTGGGGAAAGAGAAGGAGTTACCTTGTTAAGTTGTTATGAAGACTAACTGAAATATCAATCACTCAGCACTATGCTTGGACCTAGCAAGTGCTCAATGCCTATTAAGATTTTATAATTCCATAATCTTTTTTCTAAGAATGATTAAAACATCCCTTTTATTAGCTCCTATCAGCCCAAGGAGACACAAAATGTAGGTATTTCTATCATCTTAGCAGTCTTTTGTTTTGCTTTGTTATATTTGTTTGCAAAAAACAAAACAAAAACAAACAGTGGATATATAAGACAAACTGGATATATTTATCTAGATATACAAATTAAATATGCATCCAATTTTTAATTTATGTGGTTTCTATTAAACATGATACAAGTTTACTTGCATGTTTCTGATGATGTTATATATTCCAATCTCAGAGAAAATATAAGAATTCAGAATGTTTAATTTTCTTACTTAACACATTTCTTTTGCATTATCCAATTTACATGCACCATTACACAACTTTAAGATTTAGATAAGTCCTCTCTTTTGGATTCAAAGATATTACTCCTGGGAATGATTCTACAGACAAATACTGCCTAGGAGAATAATTTTTATCTTGAAGTTTTTGGTAAACTTGACTCTTATATAGTACAGCTTCTGGTTACCAGCTGTCACTGCTATTTTCAAAGTCTATGGCTATGGCTTGCTGATGCCTTGTGAAGGCCATTTTGGAAGTCTTAGTTAAGGGGCAACATCAATTTCTCATCTTTTAATTCTACTTTTTTTCTCTTTTTTGGTACCTTGGGTACATATATCATAAGTAGCACAGGTGAGCAAATTAAAATGTTACTTTTCCAGAGAGTATATATATCTTGCTTTTATACTTGACAGTTATTTTGGAAACCATTTCATATTTTAAAGTTCTGTTTTATTTTTTCTTGTGATTGAATAATATTCCACAGTATGACTATGCCTTAATTTATTTCTTCTGTCCTTACAGAAGGACATTTAAGTTTTTCCCAGTCTTTTGCTACTACAAACAATATTGTCATAAACATACTTTATTCCTTTGCGTACATGTATGAGTATGTCTTTAAGTACCTGATACTATTTTTTTGTTGTTGTTGTTGTTAGTGACTCTACTATTATCTCAATTGGGCTTAGAGCCTCATTGCCTCTCTCATCCTTTTTCATAACAATGGATGGCACATCAAGTTCAGTTAGTTTTTCATTTGCATCCTTTTTTTTGTAATCTTTCACTGGAGAGGAAGAAATAGGGGTAATAATAACTATTAGAACTTGTTACTGAATGCATACAAGACATTCCCTAGAAAAATCTTAGAAATATTGGTGGTGGCATGAGTACTCTGTAGGTGACTGCACTGTTATTGGGACTCTACACACATTATCTTTAATTCTTACAATTAGACAGGGTATATTTATTACATCCATTTTTCTAATGAAACTGAGACTCAGGTCGAATTAGTAATTTCACCAAAGTTACAAAGTTTAAGTACTAAAGCCAGCCTAGGTGCCTCGACACTCTGATTTCTAAACTTATACTCTATCTTCAAATTTATAATGTCTCTCTAATGCATGACAGTCTTTATATGCTGATTCATTATGTCTTCCAAATCCTTCTGAATCTACTCAGTGTCCACTAGTTCAGGGGGGGCTACTGAAAAACCTCCCAAAGTCTTCTTCCCTTCTATCATTCTTCTCACTGTCCAAATAACCTCACTCCCATACTAATTCGATTACATCATAAGATAGCTCTTGTGATCTCTCTATTCCTATTTCACTATCTGCACCCATTTCTCTTGTCCCTCATTGATATGTCCACCATTTTGGTAGCAGTATCGGGGTGTACGGGCTTTCTAACTAGGTATAAATGTAATGAGAAAGGGTGAAGGAAGCTCTGGCCAGGTAGAGGTCCCAGCCCCTTACATCACCTTAACCAAACAGCTTTATTTGTATCTGCTTTATGTGTAGGGGAGAGAGTTATTAATGTTTTATTTGAGAAAAATTTGCACAGCTAAAAACTAAACAGAAAACCATGAACTATTAGCTCCATAAGGACAGGAGTATTTTTTCTCTTTTGTTCACTCCAGTATTCTCAGCACCTATAATGGCAGTACATAGGAAGTGCTCTCTCTCTCTCTCTCTATATATATATGTATATATATAAGCCGGTGTCTCACTAGGTTGCCAAGGCTAGTCTCGAACTCCTGGCCTCAGGCAATCACGCTGTCTCAACTTCCCAAATTTCTGGGATTACAGGCATGAACACGCATATTTTTGGATGAACAAATAAATGAATGGATTTAATTAATTTTGGCTTCATCTAACTGAAACTTTGGGCAATTCACCCAACTACTATAAGCCTCTTTATATTTTTCCCTCATATAGAATGCTCCACTTCCGCCTAATAGCATTGTAGAGATTAAAAATATAAAAATACTTAGCACAGTGCCTGAAACATTCTGGCATTTGGCTTTATTGCCCCATCTATATAAAAAACAATTTGCTGTTTCATAAACCTACCTTTAGCTGAAATTTCCTGTCCTCTTTCCCTTTTAATTTTTTCTTCATTAATGCCATTAGAGGTGTTCTCAGGGTCTTTCTCAATTAGCCTGGTGAACAGCTCTGGCTCTGCCTCTCATTCATTATAAAATTCTTTATTATCCTGCTTGGGCTTAGCACTTTCTGGCTTGAGTTATTGTTCTGTGTTCCACATTCTCTGTAAGATTGTAAGCTGAAGAAGCTGGGGACTCCAATCCATTGCCATCTCTCAATAGTTGTTAATAGTGCCAGTTCGATAATTATAAAGATCTTTTAAAATACATGTAGCACAATATAATAATAAGTGAAAGTTTATTTCACTTACCCGCATAAAAATGTTAATAACATAACATAAAGTCTACTTCAAAGTATTAGATTTGGTACAATATACAATGTGCTAGCAAAATATGCATCTCAATGTATCTTTTTACACACAGACACACACGTATATCTGCGTCTAGCATTTGACTGTTTATCTGATTGTTGGCATTTGTCTATATCCCATGATAAAGGAAGGTAAAGAAAAAATAGGCTAGTCTGACACTTTTTGCTCACTTAATAATTTAATAACTTGGTGACTTGATCTTTCTGATTATTAAGATCATATTTACAATAAGTGGAAAAGCCACTTATTTTCTTACAATCACTACTGAATTTACTTTTCTCCATACCATTTAGATTACCATAGTATGTGGCTTTTTTCATTTACACAGTTCTTGATTGCATACAGACTTTTCTTTGGTATGTTAATTCTTGTTAGTAGCATTAACTACAAGTAATAGAATTTTTAGCCTTTCAGAATTTCTGTCACAAAGTCAGAGAAGAAAAACTCTATGTGCCTGCAAATGTATTTCCTGCACAATTGAAATACAAATGTGGTTTTAAAGTAGCAATATAATGCGTCTTTCAGAATGTGTTTATATTTTCAATTTGTTTTATCCTAACTCTCAAAATGAATAAGTCTGTGGTAGCCAACTGGCTTCAAAGTAGCTTAACCTTAGTTTTAAGACCATACTAAAAATATTGTCTGCACAACCTTTCCTAATCAAGTTTGAAAGAGACAGATGGGCCTGCTTTTTCCTTGTACTGTGTTTATGGTTATAATCTACATTTGCTCACATAACACATTAAAAAAAAATCAGCTGCAGAACTGACATCAGAGAAAGTGATTCCAAATTCTAAATATATATTCTAAATTCAAAAAGGTAACAGTGAAGCCTATAAATTCCCTGTTGATAATGACCAAAATCCATTTAAGCAAAAGTAATAAATATGAAGAAACCTGTTTGTGAAAGGACAAGAATCCTGGAGGTCATTTCTGTAGAAGCTGCTAAGGTAGCACTTGAGAAAATTCCTTAGAGCTTATTTCCTTTCTTGCCATCTATAATTCCCAATCTCTCTGAAGGTTTAGTTCACTTACCCACATAAAATACTAGCCATACTACTACGGTATGGCAACGCATGCATACCTAATAGTATAGACAGTATTAAACTTCACAAATATTTGCTTCTCCTCCCTGGGGGAGGAGAATTATATTTCCTTGCTTCATGGATGTCATATTTGACCATAGGCATTGATTTGGCTAATAAAATGAACACAGTGACTTGTGTCACTTTCAGAGGAAAGCATTTAGAGCCTGTGTGTACTTAGCAATGATCTCTTTTCATTCCTGATAAACGCTACTCTGCTGGTCGGGAACTCAAAGTGCAGACTTGGAGTGGAGTTTCCAACTTGCAATACACACATAGTGGGAGGGAGAAATGAATCTTTAAAGTCTTAAGCCATTGAGACTGGTCATTTGTTACCTCAGCATAATGTAGCCTATTCCCAACTAACACATGTGATAAGGAGCCATGCCCCAGAATGAAGGGAGGCTCTTTTACCTAGAAGGTATGAAGGAAGAAAACATAAAGCAGGATTAGTATTCAGATTAGAGAAAGACAGCATATGTAAAACTGCCTAGTGCATATTTAATGATATGTAAAATTATTAACGGATTAAGGAGGACTCATTTTGGGATGATTTTTTTTTTTTTTTTTTTTTTTTTTTTTTTTTTTGAGACGGAGTCTCGCTCTGTCGCCCGGGGTGGAGTGCAGTGGCGCAATCTCGGCTCACTGCAAGCTCCGCCTCCCGGGTTCACGCCATTCTCCTGCCTCAGCCTCTCCGAGTAGCTGGGACTACAGGCGCCCGCCACCGCGCCCGGCTGATTTTTTTTTTATATTTTTAGTAGAGACGGGGTTTCACCGTGGTCTCGATCTCCTGACCTCGTGATCCACCCGCCTCGGCCTCCCAATGTGCTGGGATTACAAGCGTGAGCCACCGCGCCCGGCCCATTTTGGGATGATTTTTATGTGTTGGGGGTGATACAGGTAAAATAATTAATCTGTTCATACCAATAGTACAAGGATGCTTACATTTTATCCTCAAAAATCATTGTAACCCTTAGTTGACAGTATGATTGGTGGCAGGGATCATGAAATTTTGGCAGGAATCAGAAAGATAAAGAGTTCAAGTCCTATTCCTTCCTCTTCTTAAATGTTCAATTTTGAATAATTTAATTTAAGCTGCAATTTCCTCATCTGTAAAAGTATAATATGGAGCCTACCTCATAGGATTATTATGAAGATAACATATAATGCATGTTACGGGTCTAATATGGTATATGATGTGGCATGCAATGTCTGTTCAACCAGTACAAATCTTATTATGTATGTACATTTAGTTTATACTTTCCCACTCAGTAAATGGAAAAATAAAGTATACAGAGTTATCCAGGGTATAAAGCTATAGAATACTGGTTTCAGGTTTTGGATCTTAATTTGAGACAGAGTGTTTCAAAGATTCTCAAAAGGCAAACACAGTTTTATCTTTAGGGCCAAAGAGTCCTGGGAGGCTGTTTTAAAGGAACACTGAGTCAGAGGGTGAGTAGCTGTGCTGTTTCCTTCTGTTAACAAAGACATTTTGAGAAGACCCCAGCAGGGATGGCTGGGGGACACTGGCTTCTTCCTGTCCTTTCTTAGATTCTGAGAGTATAAGATTCAAGGGGAGGAAGGTGAATATAAATACAACCTAACAGAAAAAGTGCTATGTATTGCTATAGTCATTTTTGCACATATAATGTAACTACATAAAAATGCTTACCCACTGTGGTTCCCTTTTAGACAACAGGGCTGCCAGGTGCCATTGGCACCCAATTTAATGACTGGGTAAGGAAAATCAGAAAGCTTCTAAATTCTAGATAATGTGAGAGAATTAAAACTGTATTCCCTTTAATATCTATTCTGAAAACTGTCATCTCTAACTTGGCCTTAGAGGGACAAGTAGTTTCTTCTTATGTGAGCAGGTTTCTAGTTTCAGCTCATCACTTTTCTTCATCATTTACACATGGCTTTTGACTTTCATTCATGGTACAAATCCTTGGACCTAAAACATTTTGATGCAACATTAGCTTGATGACTCTGACTCTCAGTTTTAAAAAATGAATGACCTTCTCCCTGAATTATTTAATCATTATATAGGCTAGGATGTATTCTCTGTTTTCTTGCAGATAAGTGTCCATCAACATAAATTCCCTTGTGCATATGAAGTGTCGCTTGTCAGTTATTGACTTGTTTTTATGTTCTTTGCCTTTTCAAGCCAAAGCCTATTTCAATTTATAAGACAACTGGTCTAGATGCACAAAGTCTATCAGTACCGTCACTGTATAGTGGTGTTCTGAAAGTAGACATTCAACCAACATATTCAGGTGCATTCAGATGGACCAAGGATGGGTTCCACAGGTCTGAACTATCACTTGTACATCTGTAGAATCATTGCTCTTAAGGTTTCTAGTGATTCCAATTGCGGATAATGTGTCTCACTCAACTTAAGGGATATTACAGCCTAAGACAACTTTAGTCCTGTGGCTGGTTAATAAAGTACTGTCAAACTAGGAAATGATTATACTTGCAGGAAATGTCTACAGTTAGTTCCAGGCCAATAATCAGGAGAAAGAAACATTTAAACAAAGATTCTAACAAATCCTTAGGATTGGCTTGGTGTAGAAAGTGAACATTGACTGCATCAGTTAAATCTCCTAGTTTCTGAATGAATGAATTGCTAGGTTTAGCACAGGCAGAGGATTTGTTTATCATCTTCAGTAAGAAATTTGGCTTGAGGCTGAGACCCAAGCCTCATCAACTTGATCTTGAGACCAAGACCCCATCAACTTGATGGGGTTAGTTACTCAATCACAATTGATGAAGGGTTAAAATAATAACCTATTTAGACCACAAAAGAGGTCTAGGCTTTATGGAAAAGGCTGTTCCAGTTTAAAATATGGAAAAAGGTATTCTAGCCCAATATTGATCAAAATTAGGTAATTTCAAAAACATGTTAGAACAGAACATGATGAAAGTGTTATTTCTTTGTTAAGGTGGTTGGGTTTGGCAGATAGTATTGTTAGGCATCTGGAGAGAAAGATAGATTTGGGATATAACTGTTGAACATGCGAAACATGCATAGAGATGAAGAGAGGTGTCTCAAGGAGTTTTCTTGCATCCTAAGATTCAAATTACTTGTATATTACTTTTCCCCGCCAAACTAGTGTTTCTCCAACTCACTGTTAAGCCAGGTTTTAAGACAAACACACACACACACACACACACACACAAACTAAAAAAAAAAAACAAAAAAAAAAGAAACAAAAAGGGAAAAACAAACCCACTCAGTTTTATGCAGGCATACATGATCCTGGCAAGTTTTGCTAAATTATTTTCTATTTAGAGTTTCTAGATGGATCTCAAAGTTTACCTCCTCCTGGAAGCATTTTCAGACCCTTTTCCCTCACAGCCACTTTTCTGTTCCACTACTCTTCTCCCATGCCCCCTCATATACCTATGAGTTCATTCAACAAGTACTTATTGAGCACTTACTCTGTGCCAGGCAATATTTTAGCATGCTTCGGCTATGTTGGTGAACAAAAATTCTTGCCTTCAGTGGAGTTTACATTCTAGTTGATGAGAGGGGAGAAATGACAAGGAACTAACCCTTATTTAAATTGCAATGCAATAATTTACTTTCTCACCTGACTCCTTGAAGCCAGAGGACTGTGTTTTATCTCTATTAAAAAAGTAGGCCCACTGGGCCTGGTGGCTCATGCCTATAATCCTTTGGGAGGGTGAGCTGGGTGGATCACCTGAGCTCAGGAGTTCCAGACCAGCCTGGGCAACATGGCAAAACCACATCTCTACTAAAAGTATAAAAAATTAGCTGGGCAAGGTGGCACACGCCTGTAATCCCAGCTACTTGGGTGGCTGAAGTACAATAATTGCTTGAACCTGGGAGACAGAGTTTGCAGTGAGCGGAGATCACGCCACTGCACTCCAGCCTGGGTGACAGAGTGAGACTCTGTCTCAAACAAAACAAAACAAAACAAACCAGTAGGCTCTCAGAAAGTATTTGTCTAATGACTGAAACAGGAATGACAATATTACAAGTCAAAGATATTCTTAAAAGATAATATTTGAACCTTTATTCCTCAGTACTAATTTATGAACTAGCACAGTAATTAGAGCAGTTGTATAGTAGAGTTTCCAATTTTATAGATGTAATTTTGGAAAGTTTTCTAGTTGAAATATTGAGTTGTCAAACATACTCAATTTCAGTGATCATAATACTTCTTTTTAGTCAATGCCCTTGAAGCCTTTAAATTTTTTTTTCAGTGAAGAATCTTCTATTCAAGCACAAAATAAAAATAAATCTCTATTCTTAATAGGATTTAAACTTCAGAATATTATGAGACTCAGTAGAGCTTTAAATTTGTCAATGCCCTTGAATCCTATAAACTTCTTTTTCAGTGAAGAATCTTCTATTCTAAAGCACAAAATAAAAATAAACCTCTATTCTTAATAGGATTTAAACATCAGAATATTATAAGACTCAGTAAGGCTTTAAATTTAGGGTGTTAGTGAAGCTTTGTGGTTTAATATTCAAAATAACTCTTAAATGGTCTTAACTGAATGCCCATTTGGATACTTATATTTAGTATCCACACAATGCTGTTTCTTGGAATTTTCTTTGAGTAAAATCTCCTAGAATACAGATAAGCTCCTGACATTTTTTTCTTTAAATACCCTTGTTAGAATGATTAGTGTTTGCAAACAAAGATTACACATTCTTCACATTAAATACATTTATTTAGTGCCCAGTCTGGGATTGTGAATACAGTCGGTGGTAATAATGTACTTGTAGATAGTGATAAGTATTAAACTAGTGGGTTGGCCATATCCTTTGTGGATTCCCCATTGTTTACCTGGCTGTGGGCTTTCTCTATGCATCTTCCTTGTTCCTTAGCTATGTCCGCTAGAGGGTGAATGGGAGGGAGGAAGAAAAGACAAAAGAAGAAGTTTGGCAGATCTGCTGAACAGTTTGATGATGCAAATTAGTTTGAGGATCAATTTAGGATTTCTCTATTCATATTCATCTTGCCTCTTATTGCCATGGATACATAAGTTGATTTTTATGAATATAGCATTTATAATGGCAAATTACAAGATGGCAGTATATTATACAGAGTCTATTTTTACAACTTGAAAAATAAATGCCAACATCCAGATAACTTCAAACAGCATTGTGAAAACACGCTACACTATCCCAACAAACATAAAGTCCAGACATGCAACATCATTTTTTTTTCACATTTTTAGACTACCAGTAAATATTTTTGGCATTGAGTTCCATGAATGTGAGGAACTATATTAAGTTATAGGACTGGCTCTACTGATAATGTCACAATAGGCTGTTTATAAATTTTCAGTAATATATTTAAATAATAAAAATAGAAAACGTCATTCAAGTCAAGAATTGCTAGTTTTAGTCATCTTCACAATCCTTAAAGTTAACACCATCTACCTATGCACCATGGATTGATGATGTTGGAATGGTGATATTGCTCAAGATATTGAACAGCTATGTGATGCTTGGAATTCCATCAGTATAGGCTCACACTTAGTAAGAACTGCCAGGTGAGAGACCTAGATAGGGCAGTGGAAATGAAATAATAGAGGTAGGAGCAGGTAAGTCAAGCCTTCTTACTATAAAAAAGAATGCATGGAAATTGCAATCAATTGTAAAATTTAGTTTATATAAAATCCTAAATTTGATCACATATACTTTTTATGATATTCCATGAACTAGAGATGTGTACAGGGTTAAGTACAGAAGGTAAAGAAGAAGGGAAAAAAGGAAGGAAGGAAGGAAGGAAGGAAAGAAGGAAGGAAGGAAGGAAAGAAGGAAGGAAGGAAGGAAGGAAGGAAGGAAGGAAGGAAGGAAGGGTAGCAATAGTGTCTTTAATATAATCAGAAATTACTTATTTACAGGGATTAATTAATTTCTTTCCATCTGTGGCACCCAAACACCTCCATTCCTTCCTACCCATCACACACACAGACTCACAAACACAAAAACACTGACACACAATCCCAGAATGGGAACCAATGGCTGGCACTAGACTATTTCTCATCCTTGTACAATCTGCCTGTTTTCCTAAAAAAAGAAAAAGAAAAAGAAAAAGAAAAACACTTCACAGCTACTGTTTTTCTTTCTTTTTGTAAAACCATAGACACTCCCACGTAGCACAAGCTCAATTCCAGCCAAGCTGGGTGTGCTTTTAAATAAAGAAAACAGGTCTTCTAGTTCTGTGTTAGCAAAGTCACCTCTCACTGGCAGTGCTAATGCTAAACATGTAATAATACTTTATTGTCATGAGCAGGAATCTGCTCTGCTAATTAAATGCAGCTGTCAGTAATTACTACTTGTCAGTGTAATCTATTTTAGGGAACTCTACTTTAAATGATAAAAGATGGGCTTGATATTGAGAGGGTGGGATAGGCAAGGTGACTGCTTACTTCCCCAGATCAGAAACTCACTCTTTCTTATGATGAATGAGTACCTTTATTGTGATGATGTCTTATCTGAATTATTCTGTATTTCTTTAGTGCATGAGTCACAAAGTTTGAACTTAGTTTTTTTAAATATCTGAAATCTGTCACCCCTCTTTGTAATGCCAAGTACTAAGACTGTCGCAGAGTTATAAATGCATCATGATGGTAATTTGTAATAGATGATAAATCTATAAGAAAAACACCAATAGTGAAGTGATTATAATCCCTACCATCAAATACTTAGTTCAATATGGATGTACCTTCTAATTGCTGGCAAATTTGATTAGACATAGAGGAGAATCACTCTGAAGTGGGGAGTAGTAACCATTCCTTGTATAACCTTTTTCACTGATACCCAACCAGGTTTTCTCTGGGAAAATGTTTAGATTTCAGTTTAAGACTTTGAAATTTGCAAATCAAAAGAAATTCATGGTGTTTGTGTGTAATATTAATTTATCTAACTGATTCTGGTATGAACCTAAAACTCTGTAATAGCCTACATCTGCATGACTAAAAGCAATGTCAGGACAAGGATACTGCAGTCTGCTTTGCTCCACGGGATTGGTATTGGGACTGCCACAGATGCTGGCACTGAGTTCTGGGTCCAAGGGGAATAGACCTTTGCCCTCACCTCCCCTAACTTCTCTAACTTCTCTTGACATTTAAAATGAATGTGGTGGCAGTGGAAAGGGAAACTGGAATCTCAAGGAGTAAAGTGATGGGGTGATGGAAGGATCAACCAAAACAAAGTAAGCAGAGCAGGAAGTATGAAGGAGGTTTGGCGCACAAGTAGCTTTTACCCCACTGAGGCTGGAAGACTTATCACACCCTCAGAGCATCCTGACTGCCTCATCCTTCTTCTTCCACCATCTGTTTTATATCCAACACTCCAATAGTCCTTGTGTGCTAGATAATTAATTATCTTGTTGTAGGTCTCAACAAATTTGGCAGCTACTCTTCTGAATACAGTACGTTATTTAAATAGAATTAATAATTTGATTTTTTTGTCCTAGGAAGAAAGAAAAAAGTTTTTCAGATGGAAATAATGACAAAAGTAGAACTACTTAAATGTATGTTTGAAATACACTTGCATTCTTCTTCCTGCTACTCCCTATTGGGTAAGAGATGCACAGTCCGGTGGGAGGGGTATAAATGTCCCCATTTCCATGACATAAATTCTCACTTCCTTTACTGAGAAAATGTAGATTATTCCAGATTTTTAAAAAAATATTTAAAATTCCAAGTGATCAGCATCTCAAAAGAAGAAAGAACACATTAAATAGACACCTTTAAAAAGTAGAGTTTATTGAAAGAGAAAAACCAAGAAAATAAACGTGGATAATGGTTGGAATTCTGAATGATTTTTTACTTTTATGGGTCCTACCGCCTCCTCCAATGCATTCCTAAATGGCCTGTAATATGCTGAACTGTCTTTTGTATCAACGAATGAAGTTCTTAGAGTACAGTAGTTGCTCAATAAATAGCTGCTGAATGTAGTAGCAATGATTCTGAGCTATTATCATGATATTGAGTTACTGTTACGTTTCCTGCTACCCACTCCAGCTAGATGAAGTGAGTGGGGGATGCTTCACAGCAAGTGTTTAGGCAGCAGGGCCAAAGGTATGCTTCCAACCTTCTGGTTTAGTGATGGTTACAATGGGGAGAACATGGACTCTATTTCCTCACATGAGCATCCACAGGGTCCACCCAGCTCCACACTCACAGAGGTCCTTATTTTCCTTTTCTGCACTGTACTCCCTTTATACATCAGTCTCCCTTTTTTCTACCTTGGAGAGCCAAGACTCCACTTGGTTCTCTTCTGAAACGATGAAGTCTTTCTCCTCAAGCCTACTGTAGGTATCTAGGGAGTCCTGGGTAAAACAAAGACTGCAACATGCATCATTACCAGAATGTCTGCCCCAGCCTTGTGTTGGGTAAAAAAAGACAGGCTGATAGAAGGGGTCTTCCCAAACAGTAAACCACTGGCACAGGAAGACAGCAAGCACTACATTAACCATATTTAGGACTTCATAACATTTTTCTCAGCATCATTATTAATATATCCCCTTTCAATTTCAAAAGTCTCCCAGTATGGATTGTAAGTCCTATGTTCAGCTACTTATAACACGTGTAAGACTTGTTCAGCTTTCCAACATTTCAATATTTTGGAATATTGGAACTACCCGTAGACCAAGAATAGCTGATTGTTATCGTGATAGAATTAAGTCACAGTAAACCGCATGGTTGCAAGATAATAAAACTAGGCCCTTTCTTAGGGCAATGGAATTATTGGTAATCAGAAAGCTACTAAAGTCAGAGAAAGAAGTTAAGGTGACTTTTAAAACAGGATATAGTTACATCTTCAAAATAGTTTAAGAATTTCCAAGTAAATTTATAACTAAAAGTAGATATAATTAATTTGGTTCTACTTTTTTATTGCTCATGATTTTCTCTCACATTAAGACAGGAAATGGGAATATAATATCCACATAATTAGAGAATATTAATGAAAATGTTTCTATGTACTTTAGAGGAAAGCAAAGAACATAATATTTAATTACTACTTTGTTTTTAATTTCAGGAATAATATACAAGAAGTCACCTAAAATGGTCTAGTTTATTCAGCAAATTAAATGTGTCAATGTCTTTAGAGAATAGTGTATTATATTTTACATATTTTGAAGGTAATACTACATTTTACATGTTATATTTTTGAAACTAATTTCTTATTTTACTTGCGCAAATAATTACTTACCAGAGGATGACCATGCACATCTAAAAAAAGACTTGCTTCCAAATGTTTGCCATTAAATGTATTAATCAACAGGTCATTTCTATTTATTTAGTACTAGAGAGACATCTGTAGTGTGATTACCATACGTTGTTAGCTAATTTTTTGATCTTATTAAGTTTTCCATTTTGGTCATGGTAAAAGAACTTAATTTCATACTTATTTCCATTCTTAAAAGAGAACTCAGATTTTTAAATCTCATTAAGTGGATACTAATAATTGGTTAAATATAAGTCCCTTGCTTTGTAGAGAAAAATAAACTTAAATAACATGATTATTAGATATATTTAAAAGAATTTAAACAAAAGAAAACCTCAAAAATGAGCTCATGGACTGTTACAGAACTTTTTGAAGCTTTCTTGGTCTGCAAGTAGAAAATAAAAGTGGCCTAATTCTCTATAGACTATTATTGAAGAAATGGAGACCTAAATCGTCTCTTAAAAATTATTATAATCATATTGATAGATGGATGCTTACTTCTAGGCACTTAGAACACTACTAGAGAAAAATAGGTAGTAGGGGGTTAGGGCAGGACGGAGGGGTAGAGTTTTCCCTGCTCCACCAGGCACATTGTCCCCGCTTTCTTACATTGTGCCCTCACTATGCGTTTTCTCCATCATCTAGCACACTCGATACTGTTTGTTTCATTGAAAGTTGGGTTGCCCTTGGGCTTACAAGTTCTTTGAGAACTTCTAATATAAGGACAAATAAGGTCATCATATTCTCAGATCCAGCACACTGCCTGACACATAGTACCTGTTCAATGTATACTGAAATAAGTCAGCAAGTAAGAAAGGCATTAAAAAGTCAGACACAGGGAGAGATAAGATGATTATTTCTCCTATCAAAATGTATTTAGTGCTTCCTATATATTCCAGACACTGTTCTAGGCACTGGAGTTGTAGGTACTGTTGGGGGTGGGGAGAGAGTGTGTGTATGTGTGTGCGTGACAGGGGAATAACATTAACTCAATAGAGTATGATCTGTACTACCGAACAGAGGAGCAGAAAGATAGCCCATCCTGGCTTGGGTGGAGGTGGGTGAGCTACAGAGAAAAGGGGCAAGAAAACAAAGAGAGGTAGTGTGGAAGATAAGAGGTTAGACAAGCAGAGAACCCTTAGGGAGAGGGACCAGCATATAGAAAGGAATGAAGTATGAAGGAGCATGGTCCATTCCTTCCCTGGAGTCACCCAATTGTAAGGACCTTGCAGAGGAGTGACAGAAGTTGAGTCCCAGGCTGGTCCACTGGAATAGTAAGGGCTTTGTAGGTTGAACTAGTTTGAACTTTACCCTGAAGGTAAGGGATGCTGCAGGTTAGTAAGCAAGTGAACTGCATGATCAGGTCTGTAGTCAGAAAAAAAATCAAGCATTGAAGAGGATGGAGATCCAAGGCTTATTAGGAGGCTACTATGATTCAGGTGAGAAGTTCCAACGGCCTGAACTTAAGGAATAGCACTGGGGCTGGTGAGATAGGTAGTGTTCAGGAAGCAGGATTGTCACATCTTGGTGACAGACTACAAGTGGGAGGAGATGATCTTGAGGTACCTATGTTCCTACTATGATCTTTGTGACAAACTATTCTTAGTTTCTCACTTTTCTTGGATGTCTGGGCAGATGATACTGCCAATACAGAAGAGCAAAATAACATAAAGTGTTTGAGAAGAGGTAATCTCAAAAAAGTAATGGTGTATAAAAATTTTCAAGCACTTGATCTTTCTGTTAGTAGTACAGAGTTGGAAGCCCTTATTTAAAGAATGCTAGTATTTGTGGAATTCAGAAACTCCCAAAGTAAATGCTTCTATAAATAACCCTTAACTCACTAGCAATCCATTTCAGAGTGGACAGGGTATAAAGATAAGATAAACAACTGATTGGCCGGGCGCGGTGGCTCACGCTTGTAATCCCAGCACTTTAGGAGGCCGAGGCGGGCGGATCACGAGGTCGACAGATCGAGACCACGGTGAAACCCCGTCTCTACTAAAAATACAAAAAAATTAGCCGGGCGTGGTGGCGGGCGCCTGTAGTCCCAGCTACTCGGAGAGGCTGAGGCAGGAGAATGGCGTGAACCCGGGAGGCGGAGGTTGCAGTGAGCCGAGATTGTGCCACTGCACTCCAGCCTGGGCGACAGAGCAAGACTCCATCTCAAAAAAAAAAAAAAAAAAAAAAAAGATAAACAACTGATTAAGAAAAAATAATTATATTCATAGAAAATCTGAAAATAATATTATGGCTAATATATATATATATATATATTTTTTTTTTTTGGATACAGAGTCTTGCTCTGTCTCCCAGGCTGGAGTGCAGTGGCGCGATCTCGGCTCACTGCAAGCTCCACCTCCCGGGTTTACGTATTATGGCTAATATTTTTAAAGATTTTATGATGTGCCAGGCACATCTATCAAGACGATGGGAATTATGTTCTTCACTTTAAAGAGTCAGATATCAGAGCTAAGTTGGTATCACACATCTAGTCTAGATTTGGAAACAGAGGAATAGAACCATAGTTAAGTAAAAATAAAATGGAAAAAAGTATCTCCCAGCTACCCATGCATCTGCAAGCCCATCAGTCCCGCATACAACCTTGTACCTGTCTTGTGCTCTGCCTCTGCCCAGTTTCCCCAGGTCCTCCTGTCTGGGTGCCTCAGCTCTCTGCTTCTGAAGTTCTGAGTACCTACACTAAGGAGCTCTGTGTCTGCGCCATTAAACCATGTGCCAAGTACCATGGAAATAGGGATGAAAAGAATACAATCCCTGTCCCTGAGAAGCACTCAAGTCAGGTGAGCAAGACAACAGTCCTTGAGCCTTTTATGGATGTTTTCAAGGGTGCGAGGGGATCTTTCAGATCTGCAGGAACCCTAGAGTTCCCTGTGGCAAACTTTTCCACTTTTCCGTGCTGCATCCCTGGGAGGAAGGCTCTTTTCCAGTGCCCTCTCATCCTATATTGTTGCATTCAGCTCAGAAAAAGTGAGCCAGATAGGAACCTTAGGTCACAGACAGCTAGCTCACCAGATGAGGACATTCCATTTGCATAAAATGTCAGTTCCCACTACTGCCTACAGAGTGTGAGTGCAACTGCAGTCATGTACTGCATAACATCGTTTCGGCCAATGACACACCACATAAACAACACTAGTCTCATTAGATTACACTATTATGTTTTTACTGTACCTTTTCTATGTTTAGATACACAAATCCTTACCATTGTATTACAACTGCTTACAGTATTCAGTACACTCACATGCTATACAGGTTTGAAGCCTAGAGATGATAGGCTATATCATATATCCTAAGTGTGTACTAGGCTATACCATCCAGGTTTGTATAAGTACACTTTATGATGTTCACACAATAACAAAATCGGCTAACAATGCATAGCCCGGAATGTATCTCCATTGTCAAGTGACACACGACTGCATTTAGAAGGATTTTGGCATACTTATTTAAGTCTATTTTAAAATAAATTCAATTGTTTGCTAAAAATTAATGTTATCTAATTCTTTGTTCTAGCGGCCATTGCATATACATATGAAAAGTATGTACACAAAGTCAAGAAATTGAGCCTTATTGAAATTAAATTACTCTTTTGTTTGTTGCAAGGAAGATACAGGAAAGTAGGGAGGCATGAGTTTTAAGGCCCACAAATTCACAGAAAATACTTGGGGGCCAACTGCAACTAAGAAGCCCGTTAGTGTGCGGGTTAAATATGGGCTTCAGAGACAGATGGTGTGGGTGAGGATCATGGCTCCACCTCTTTAGCCCTGGGTCCTTCCTGGGCCTCAATTTCCTCATCTGTGAAATGGAAATACTAACGGCATATGTCCCAATGAATGCTCTGTAAGGGCAAAATGTATAAAGACCTGTACTGCTTGGTACATAGTAAATATCAACTACCAGAATTAAATGAGTGGCAAAAAAAAAAAAATCTAAGAATAAAATTAAACTTAACCTTTTAAGTCAAGTTATTCACATTTAGTGACCAGAGTTAGGAAATAGCTTTTCCCTTTATACACTGAATTCTATAAGGTATGAAATATAAAAATGTCAGAAAGAAATTTCTGTGTAACCTAAAGTTTTCAACTCATATCAGATACAAAGACAAATATAAATATTTCAATTCCTTTAGCAAAAACTTTCATTCTTTTCCATTTACTACATCTGGATAAGAGGATACATATTCCAAAGAATCAAGTGAACTTATAAAGCAAGGCCTTGCAAGTAAGAACAGTGAATTAGCTGTCCCAAAAGCCTCCTCTTTTTTTTTTCTTTCTTTTTTTAAATTAGATGGAGTCTCACTCTGTTGCCAGGCTGGAGTGCAGTGGTGCAATCTCGGCTCACTGCAACCTCCACTTCTTGGGTTCAAGAGATTCTCCTGCCTCAGCCTCCTGAGTAGCCGGGACTACAGGCATGCATCACCATGCCCAGCTAATTTTTGTATTTTTAGTAGAAACAGGGTTTCACCATGTTGGCCAGGATGGTCTTGATCTCTTGACCTTGTGATCCACCCGCTTTGGCCTCCCAAAGTGCTGGGATTATAGGCGTGAGCTACCGCGCCCGGCCCAAAAAGCCTCCTCTTAATTTCTGTGTTCAGCATAGGCCTTTAAATCTGGTATTACTTTAATCAAGCTTAAGTCTTAAAACACATAATTCTTTCTTCATACACTTCCCTCAAGAGTAAGAGAACCCATGCTTTAAAATGGAGAACGATGTATTCAAATACACATAATGAGCATGTTGTTCCCATTATGTTTAACCATCTATGATGATGGTATGTTGATGTTAAAGATGGTGGTGATGACAGCAGTATCAATTACTACTTCCTGAACTTTTACTATGTATGACACTCAATGCTAAGTATTTTACATAGATTATCATATGGATATCAATGAAGTGGTATTTCCATTACCATGTAATAGATAAAATTACTAAGAATTTGGCCGGGCGCAGTGGCTCACGCCTGTAATCCCAGCACTTTGGGAGGCTGAGGTGAGTGGATCACTTGAGGCCAGGAATTCAGACCAGTCTGGCCAATATGGCAAAACCATGTCTCTACTAAAAATACAAAAATTAGCTGGGCGTGGTGGCACATGCCTGTAGTCCCAGCTGCTCAGGAGGCTGAGGCACGAAATCACTTGAACCCAAGAGGCGGAGGTTGCAGTGAGCCAAGATTGTGCCACTGCATTGCAGCCTGGGTGACAGAGCGTGAGTCCAACTCAAATAATAATAATAATAATAATAATAATAATAAATTAAATTACTAAGAACTAGAAGAATGAAGTAACTTGCCCAAGACACCATAGCTAATAAGCAGTAAAGCAGGGATTTTAATTCAGCCAACTCTGTCTGACTACAGTACTAACACTCCAATAAATATTTATGTTGAGGCATGTTCAGAATTATTGTGATTTTTTTCATTGACTTGAGTTAGTTAGCTACGGCAGAGAGCATTACAGTGACATTATAATATGTTCTTGAATAGTTCCCCAAACTATACTCAAATAGTAAGACTGTAAATATTTATGATAGAACAGTTGTGGTACCTCATTAGCAGTTTAAAGATTCTGTTACTTCATGTTAATTATGCCTTGTATGCCTTTTTCAAATAAAAAGTACAATTACAGGCATTCTTCTTTTTGTCTACTCCTAAACTTAAACATTAAAACCGGTTTATTATTTCACACTTCTTATAACATCCTTCTCCTTTCTATCTTAGGCCATTCCATCTCATAAAAGTTATTCCACAAGGTTTCATAGATAGTAATGTCCTGAGATCATCATGACAAAATAAAATGTCTATTCAGTATTAAATCACATCTTAAAACTGTGCAATTATAAAGACACTTGAAGCTTTTTTTTTAACCTCTGGAGTAACAACATGTGGAATGCCCTGTGTCAGTACATGCAGTAAATATTAATGGGATGCCAACTGTCTGTACCCAAGTCTGAGCAGAATAAGTCTTCTCACTTCACACCTCTATAAAACTCAGATTCCTTTGGCAAGTACTATACACCGTAGTAACACAATATTGACCTCTGTGCAAGAGGTTCACATTATAAGGATATCATGGGAAGCATAAAACATTCAGTATCAGATTCTCTGAGCTATTAAAACTACTTAAATATGGCATCAGTTCTTAAAGTTACCTCATTTAAAAGTAGCTGAACCTTTGAAAATTATTAAGTCCATTAAAAACTACATTAAGTTATAGCACTATGCTCAAGGACTGCTGTGGTTCAGGTTATGTCACAGCTTCATTACAATCGCCTTCCTTACGAATTTCAGAATTCACTAGAAGTTGAAAATTATAAATCTCAGTTGCTAGAATCTATTTGCTTTACACCTAACTTGCTCCCCACTGGGCCCTCTATTTAAGTAAACTTAAAAAAAAAAATCTATTGGCCGGGCGCGGTGGCTCACGCTTGTAATCCCAGCACTTTGGGAGGCCGAGGCGGGCGGATCATGAGGTCAGGAGATCGAGACCATGGTGAAACCCCGTCTCTACTAAAAAATAGAAAAAATTAGCCGGGCGTGGTGGTGGGCGCCTGTAGTCCCAGCTACGCGGAGAGGCTGAGGCAGGAGAATGGCGTGAACCCGGGAGGGGGAGCTTGCAGTGAGCCGAGATTGCGCCACTGCACTCCAGCCTGGGCGACAGAGCGAGACTCCGTCTCAAAAAAAAAAAAAAAAAAAAAATCTATTCAAGAGCAGAGTAGACTGCCTGGACTCAAATGCCAGTTCTGCCATATAGTAGCTGCGGAGCTTGAGTCATTTATTTAGGTTCATAAACCCTCACCTTCCTCATCTCCTAAATGGCAGTAAAAATGATAAGATCAAAAGAAAAATAAAATAATAATAGCAGCTGTACCTACTTATTTTCCCTCTGTAAAATGGGAAATGACAGGAGAGCTACCAGAATCAAATGAGTTAATATGAGTAGAGCTCTTTGGACATTGTCAGGCACATACTAAAATTTATTACAAATGTTTCTTAAATAAATTGTTCAAAAAATGTATCATACTCCATATTTTCAATATCAAACTAGTAGAGCATTTATGGGTGTCATTCTCAAAGTGATGCTGACTTCACAAACCACATATGGCACAAAGGGATTCTATTCCTATTGTACAAGGTTATTAAAAAACAGATACATACATAAACAGAAACATAAATATATACTATATATGTATACATATGTGTATGTGTATATGTGTGTATATATATACACAATGTATATACACATTGTGTATATATATATATACACATGTTTATACATTGTGTATATATACACACATATATATATATAAATATGTATGTATAAATAAATATAAATAAAATTTACCTCCCCCATGCAGAGTCAAGTTAGGTAAAGTGGTCTAAAGTCAAATAAACTCTTCAATCATTTCTTAATATGGACATAGCTTTCCTTCATAAAACTTCAAGAAGAAGAAAAATAATCTATTAGACCAATGTTAATTAATAGTAAGACACCATAATGGAACTTCCATATGAGATTTAGAGAGGTTCATTTATCCTATCAACATTTTATGAATTTCCAGATGTAATCTTTTACTCTACTTTTGATAAGGGTTAGCTACTCTGAAATGTTTTTTACTTAGATTGGTGATTTTTAAATGAAGTTACTAATATCTTGCTTTAATTGCACTTCTGCTTAAAGGTTAAGATAACACTAAAACTCAGAAACAAACATTGATTCCAGAGGAAGCAAAATTTGTCAACAAATGTTAGATACCAGAATATATATACAAAAGGTTACATTTTTGCTAACTTGAAACAATTAATATTGAATTCACAGAAAGCCTAAAATACAGGATTTTTCTGAATGGTAATGGTTTAATTTATAATGAAAAGTTTAACTAGGTATTTTTGTTTTGAGCTCCCCTCACCAAAAAATGGAAAGGATTTAAATGATTTGAAATCTATGGTTTAAAAAATTTCCTTAACTTGACTTGTTCTCTCTTTCAAGCTATTCACCTGTACTTAAAAGAAAATACTATTCCATTACCAAATAATAATTCTTCACTTAATTGCAATCATCTCAGAATATGAAAATATTGGGAAAAAGTATTTAGAAATCCAAAAAATTCATCCATATAAGAACCAATGAAATACAGAAATATTCACATAATTTCAATGTTCAAACACAACTCTAGTGTTACTACTCATACTCTATTCCCAAACTGGAATCATTTTTAGTAAGCATTCTCTCCTCCACTAGACCTTTTTACTAGGAAGTTACCTTGAGAATTATTTTATTCATGAATGAGGGTGCCTACAATAAATAGATCATCCTGCTAGACATGTCAAGAGCATCAAAGAAAATTCACTTCAACTAAAATTTCCATAAGACATTTCCCCTTTTCTAAAAAATCCTAAATAACTACTTTTGTTAACTTGTTCATTTATATATAATTGCTTTTTAAAAAAATGTTACTGTTTCTGAGATTATAAAAATTAAGAGACGGTAAGATTTAGGAGCAAAATATTTCTTGTGTTCTATGAATGCGAATTCACTTTTGCAGTGCAACAAGAACATTTGCATTTTCTCATAAATGAATACTAATGACAAATTCAGAGCTGGCATTACTCCATAGAAATCACACACAGAAAGCCAGAGCTAGAAATCATACAGTGCACAGATAGTTAAATTACTCTAAAGTATTCAGACAAAGAGCAAGGAGATTAGAGTCAACATTAATTCTCTGAAGTTGAGTCACATCTTAACGACATGGTGGGTTAAAGATAATTGTAGAATTTAGGAGGGAAACAAAGTTGGCTAGTTAATATCTTATGTGATTTCTGAGTCAACAGCTCTTTGTTGACCACCTACTCTGGGCAAGATGCTGCTTCCCTAAGTAAGCCACTGCTCTACAGTTCTATTTACACTGTGTAGGAGTAAGCATCCTGCTTCTACCAGAAATTCTCCCTTTTTGTTTAAAATAACACCCCAGCTCAAATTTGCATATTGTGTGTGTTCCTGTGCTCAATAAATACTTTTTGAATGAGTGAGAATTCAGTGAGTAAGAAGGTTATTCATTCAAAAACATCTGTGTATGCCGGCAAAAATGGTGAGGACAATGATAAAAGCATAATGAGAACACTGGGCAACACCTCCTCACAAAGATGTCAAAGGGAGCAACTTCAAATGTTAAAGTTTAAGCATGAGCTCTGGCTTAACCTAGAAACCAGGATCCCAGTACTTGCTGTAATACTCCATTGACTATTGTGCTCATAATTTCCCATGTAATTTGCTTACGTACCTATTTGAAAATATTTTTCTCAAGTAATGATGTTTCTATATGTTTTATTAATTGAAAAAAGAGGGTTTCTAAAAGGCCAGAGTAGCTTGGGAGAAGCCAAAGCAGTTTACTTTTGCACTGTTAAAACACTGGAGGCGGTTAAATTTAAGCAATGGTTTCCTTCCCATTGCTATGTGTCTTGTAATATCTTCTTGTGTCTCCATCAGTTCACTGGTGAATAACTTCATATTCCTGAAGTTAAGAAGCCTGCCCTGATGCTCATTCAGTTAACTTTGAGCAATGACCAGAGAGAGGAAGGTAAGTAGTATTGTTTTCATTTCTCTAAAAACTTCACTAGGAGGAAACCCCAAGGTAACAATGACAACAACAAAAATCTATTGCAACATAATTGATAGCAATAAAACCTTTTTAAAAAAATAATCATTTTTGATATTCACATTTGTAATCCTCTTTTATTATCTTCTCTTCAACTTTTTCTTGAAAAGAACTTAATATATTTGAAATAAATTATAATGTGTAATTTGTCTAAAGCTCTGAAATATGTAGAAACTACTAAGTAAAACCTTTGAGAAGCACCAGCCGTTTATTACTTCTAGCAAATCAGTTTAGAAAGGAGCACTAGCACAGAAAGAAGGCCCACCCACCCACTTTCGCTCCCACCCAACCCGACCCTGCATGCTATTTATCAGGCCAAGTTTACATAAATCAGAGAAGAGTTACAGTGCTATTAAATGTATCCACGAAGTAATATGACATAAAGCACTTTGCAAATATTAAATCTCTCCCCAATGTTTTCTAAGAAGAAACTGGTATTCGGAGACAGAGAGGAGAGGGAGAGAGAGGGGAGGGAGGGGGGGAGAGAGGGGAGGGAGGGAGGGAGAGAGAGGGAGAGGGAGAGGGGAAGAGAGAGAGAGAGAGAGAGAGAAAGACCCACCGGGTGAAGACAGGGTAGACCACGGATCTGAGCATCAGCTCCCTTGGGTGGGTGCCCTGAAGCAGTGAAGTAGGGAAGCGGAAGAGCAGAGGAAACCCACCAAAGTGAAGTGACTCCGGAGTTGTGGTAGAGGTTTGTTTGCTGTGCGCTTGGAACCTCCAAGTGAAGACATCCACCTTAAGCTGGACGCTCCTTGCAGGTTGCCCTAAACCAAGGTGGTCGCCCAGGTAACTGCAGCAGGAGTCTTAGCGCTCCAGTGAGTAGACAGCGACCTCTCAGACTTGTTACTAGTAACAGTATGACCACCCCTCGACTGCATCCATCCCGCGCGCGCGCGTGTGTGTGTGTGTGTGTGTGTGTTGGGTGGGAAGAGATGCATAAAGTGGGGCTGTGAGGGGTGTGGGAGGGGCTAGCTGGGAGGAGAAAACACCCCACCCACATGTTAACTTAGCCTTTGCCTGTTCTTTGCCTGCCCTCTGCCTGTCCTCTGCTAGGGCCTCGCAGGCCCCCACTGTCCCAAAGCTGCCCTCGCGCTCCAAACAGCTCCACAGCAACCCCAGAAGTGACCGAACGCGAACCCCCAAACTCTGGAGAGCGCAGTAAACGCGTGTTCCCTTTCTCCCTCAAAGAGAGCGCTACCCAGCGCTCTAGGAGAGACTGAGAGAGAGACAGGCAGGCTGACTGACACCTTCTGTCGAATTTTACCTCAGGAATTGCCCCCGCCGTTCTCATCTAGCACTAGTTTAACCTCTGGTCCTAAGCAAACCTCTCAAAAGTCTTCCCCAGGCAGCGCCCAGGAGAACCGCACCCCACAAAGTGCTTTTTTGCTGGCATCACCCGGATGCCTCCCTTTGGCGATTTGCCCCTTCTCATTTCCCCCCAAATCTAGAGGTCTCAAAGCCCCTCCCCCGCGCGAGGCGTGCAGCGCGCCTTGCTCACCATGGTCCCCGGCTGTGGCGGCGCGGACGGGAGCCCCAGGGTGCGGGGGCCGGCGGCGGGTCGCGTGGGGCCACCGGGCCGCTCCTGCGGTCCGGGCGGCAGTTGGTCCAGTAGTTTCGGATGCCCGGGCTAGGCTCGGCGGAGAGCGAGTCGGCGTGAACGGGAGCAAACCAACAGGGCTGTGCGTGGCGCGTGTGAGTAAGAGGCGGGCGGGCCCCACACGCAGGCGGCGGCGGCGGCGGCTGCGAGGTCTGGGGCGGGGAGCCCGGCGAGGGGGCAGGCGGGCGAGAAGTAGTGGAGTTTAGGGCGCGTTTCCTGCACTTCCCCTAGAGGCTGGAACCAGGTGCGGCAGGGCGCGCTCCCGTGGCGCGGGCACGGCACGGGCGGCCGCAGGAGCCGGAGTCCGCGCAGTGCCGGAGACCGCAGCCGCTCTGCGGGAGGAGGTGCGCATCCTCCTTGCCCCACTAGGGCACCGGCGCAGCCCCGGACCCTGAGCGCAGAGGGCGAGACTTCGGGCGTCCTCGGTGACAGCTCCTCGGGCAACCCGCTCCCTCCCAATCCGCCCCAAACAGCAACAGTCAGTGTGGCTGGGATCTTCCCTTCCTGCGTCCTCGAGCCTCCGGTGCCAAGCTGTGCGGGCGCCCCGCTCCCCGCGGCTGGCGCTGTCACGGCCGCCTCCCGGCCCCCAGAGCGCCCAAGCCGGCAGCTGCCTCCCGGAGACGTGCCCAGCTGTGTGCGCCTGTGTGTCTAAGCGAATCTCTTCCCCTCCATCACTTGGGCGCGCAGGAGGGACCGGGTCCCCGGCGACCAGCTGCAGAGTGGCTGCCAGTCCACACCCTCCCGGCTCTCTCCCCACCCACCCCGCCCCTACTCCTCCTCGGCTTCCCCTCCTCCCCCTGCTCCTCCTCCAGCTGCCGCTCCCGAGCTCCCAAAGGCAGCAGAGAAACCTCAGCGAAAGGGAGGAGGAGGGTGGGGAAGGAAGCGCAGGTGTCTTCGGCGGAGAGACGGGCGCACGCACCGGAGCGGCTTGATGCAGAGGGAGGGCAGGGCCTTAGGCGGAGAAAGGGGAGGAGGAGGATTTACCCGGAGGCAGAGGTCCTGCTGCTGAGCCACTACGCGTCCCACCCAGGCGCTGGAACCACGGGCGGGCAGCGCAGTGGGGCGGCCGGATGGGCGCGCAGGGCTCCCAGTTGGACTGAGGTCGCAGCTTGGGGAACCTGCGGAGGTGACCAGGGTGGCAGAACTCGGGGACACAGAGGTCGGAGGGACCCAATCGCTGAGGCGCTGAGACCGGTCTCTCTGGGGTGAGGGGGATGCCTAGACCCAGAGCTTGGGGCACACAGGTGTCCAGGAAGCCGGTGTGTGTGGCTCCAGAGTGCCAGGCTGGAGAGCCGGAGGCGGTGAGGGGTCGGGCGGCGGCCGCGGCGTGCTCGGGGCTGCTGTGTGCATCCGGAGTCACAGGGGGCGATCACTGCCTAGCTGGGAAGCGGAGCTCAGGACTCAGCCTTCTTTCAGGTCCCAAGTCCAGAAGCCGAGAGGCACACTAGCCTTCCCAATTTAGTCTGTGTTCCTCCAACCCTTTGACCTCAGCAAAACAGGCCAGGAGCTGATTCCACCTGCTACTTACTGTACTCTTTACCCGATTGAAAGGACTCTACTGCTCCAAGGAGACTGATGTGTTACTTCCTCTCTCCCAACTCTATCTAGTCTGCTCCCTCAACATACATCCCTACCCAACCAAAATTACCCAGAACACTGTATTTCTCATTGATAAACTTTTTCCCTCTGGGGTTCCCTTAAAATGAAAATCTTTCCTCCCCTTTTCTCTGTAAAGGCATTAAGTCTCTTGCTTACATTCCATAGCATAAATGCAGTACACAGAAAAGTCCTTTAGGCAAGAAATCACAGCATTATTGCTTATGACGGCTTGTCTGTTTTCAAATGACAGTCGCAGAATGCAAATTTGTGTCAACCTGAGGTCAGTGGAGAGAGTTGGTCCATTTAATTAGAGGTATGTTGGAAGGAATCTGGGCAACAACACTAGAAAGAATTGCTGTACTTTCTCCAGTACACATTCCTTTTTATTATGGTAATTTCACTCTGTTAATTTAGGCAATCTGAAAATGAAACGTGGGATGCAATTTACAAGGCACAATATTTCTAGATTCTCATTCAACAGCCCACCCCACCTCCTTCCTCCCACCACTCTTACCATCACCTCAAAAGGTCATGAGCTAAGAACCCAAACTGCACTTTTTAAATCTCAGGATATAGCCTGAATGACAAAGCTGTTGAGTTTTAGAAAGAGACCAGTTAAGTCTAAACTTATTTACCAACTACTCAGACAAAATCATATGCTCAGCAGCAACAATAAAATGTATACTGTATAATATATTGAGCAGGAGGAAAGATGGCTGTTTGCCAGATATGTGATCCACTAACCTTTTTAGCTCATTGTTGGCAACAATAGCATACAATCACATTCCTATGTTTGAAAGACGAGATTTTTTTTTCCTGTCTCAAAATCACAATGCCACATTATAGTCTAAAAGAAACCTCAAACAATAAAAGTAATAAGAAAGGAAGAAACACGATTTGTTTTTTTTTTCTGAACAAATATTGTTGTTCTGTTTTTTTTCTTCAGGGGAAAAATGCTGATAAGCAATAAAGTCCACAAAGGCGTGACAATAGATTTTGAAGAATGCATCACTCCATCTATTAGTCCTTTCAATTAGTAAATTTTATTTAAAAGGTTTATTTATATTATCTTTTGATTAGTATTCAGTCTTTCTTTTGTACCTGGAAGATGACTGAGAAGGAGGATGGGTGAGCTGAATCTGGTTTCTCATAAGTCTGTCTTGCATCAGGTTTATGTCTGGCAGGAGAGGAACCCTCAGCAGCCTGTGCTTTCTCAGCAATCCTAACTTCTCCTCAGAGGATCCTTTGCTCTGTAGCTGATGGATTGTGAGATTGTCACAGTAATTTTGCCCACCTGCGACACGGTCACACCTGGGGTTGGGAGCAGGTACGGTTCCAAAAACTGGGATGCAATGCTCTGGAAAGAGCTTTTACCTTGCCCAGGGTTGGAGGATTAGATGAAGGTGCATGAGCTTTTTTGTGTTGCTTTTCGGCTTCTACAGATGACCTGGATTTTCTGCTAGGTGAAGTGCAGAGGTGGGTGGGTGTGGTCTAACATTTTAAGAAACATTTTGGTATTGTGGTAAATTAAACAAATAAAACTAAACACCAGACATAATGGTACACCCAAAAATCTATTTGAAATACAGTTTTGAAAACAGTCACAGATTTATTGGTTTGGCTTAGTCATCTATGCCAAATAAAGTACACAGCAGTGAAAACATTTGGTTAATTAGAGTGTTCATTTGGTAAATAATATATTTTTTTCCTGAACATCAGCATACTTTCTTGTCTCATAAAGATGTAACCATTAAATATTATTTGGGCCAGTCATACTAGCTTATGTCTATAATCCCAGCTCTTTGGGAGGAGAAGGTGGGAGGATCACTTGAGGCCAAGAGTTTGAGATCAGGCTGGGCAACCTAACGAGACCCCTTCTCTACAAAAAATTGGAAAAAAAAAATTAGCCAGGCAGGGTAGTGTATGCCTGTAGTCCCACCTACTCTGGAGGCTGAGCCAGGAGGATCCCTTGAGCCCAGGAGTTTGAGGTTACAGTCGTCCATGATCGCACCACTGCACTGCAGCCTGAGCAGCAGATCAAGGCTCTGTCTCCAAAATATAAAAAATATTATTTACTTTACAGCTTCAAATGGAGGCTGCCCTCTCAGTAAAATATAGAAATGTTTGTCATTATGAAGAAATTGAGGGTAGCTGACTTACTTTCCAAAATCTATCTTTTTTTCTTTTAACCAGCCAATTGCTGACTTTCAATTGGTTTAGTAAATATTCATTGAAAGGGCCCTTCAGTCCAGGCACAGTGGCTCACAGTTGTAATCCCAGTGACAGGTGACAGCGTGCTGGCAGTCTTCACAGCCCTCACTTGCTCTCGGCACCTCCTCTGCCTTGGCTCCCACTTTGGCGGCACTTGAGGAGCCCTTCAGCCGTTTCTGGGCTGGCCAAGGCGGGAGCCGGCTCCCTCAGCTTGCAGGGAGGTGTGGAGGGAGAGGCGCGAGCGGGAACCCGGGCTGCGCGCGGCGCTTGCGGGCCAGCTGGAGTTCCGGGTGGGCGTAGGCTTGGCGGGCCCCTCACTCAGAGGAGCCGGCTGGCCTTGCCAGCCCCGAGCAATGAGGGGCTTGGCACCCAGGCCAGCGGCTGCGGAGGGTGTACTGGGTCCCCCAGCAGTGCCAGCCCATGGCCGCTGCGCTCGATTTCTCACAGGACCTTAGCTGCCTTCCCGCGGGGCAGGGATCGGGACCTGCAGCCCGCCATGCCTGAGCCTCCCACCCCCTCCATGGGCTCCTGTGCGGCCCGAGCCTCCCTGACGAGCGCCACCCCCTGCTCCACGGCGCCCAGTCCCATCGACCACCCAAGGGCTGAGGAGTGTGAGCACAGGGCGCGAGACTGGCAGGCAGCTCCACCTGCAGCCCCTGTGTGGGATCCACTGGGTGAAGCCAGCTGGGCTCCTGAGTCTGGTGGAGATGTGGAGAACCTTTATGTCTGGCTCAGTGATTGTAAATACACCAATCAGCACCCTATGTCTAGCTCCAGGTTTGTGGATGCACCAATCGACACTCTGTATCTAGCTGCTCTGGTGGGGCCTTGGAGAACCTTTGTGTCTATACTCTGTATCTAACTGATCTGATGGGGACGTGGAGAACCTTTATGCCTAGCTCAGGGATGGTAAATGCACCAATCAGTGCCCTGTCAAAACAGACCACTCGGCTCTACCAATCAGCAGGACTTGGGTGGGGCCAGATAAGAGAATAAAAGCAGGCTGCCCGAGCTAGCAGTGGCAAGCCGCTCGGGTCCCTTTCCACACTGTGGAAGCTTTGTTCTTTTGCTCTTTGCAATAAATCTTGCTGCTGCTCACTCTTTGGGTCCGCACTGCCTTTATGAGCTGTAACTCTCACCGCGAAGGTCTGCAGCTTCACTCCTGAAGCCAGCGAGACCACAAGCCCACCAGAAGGAAGAAATTCCCAACACATCCGAACATCAGAAGGAACAAACTCCAGACGCGCCACCTTAAGAGCTGTAACACTCACCGCGAGGGTCCGCTTCATTCTGAAGTCAGTGAGACCAAGAACCCACCAATTCCAGACACACCAGCACTTTCAGAGGCTGAGGCAGGACTGCTTGAGTCCACGAGTTTGAGGCCAGCCTGGGCAGCATGGAGAGACCCCATCTCTACAAAAAATTAAAAAATATATATGGGCTTGGTGTCACATGCCTGTAGTCCCAGCTACTCAGGAGACTGAGGTGGGAGGATTGCTTGAGCCCAGGAGGTCAAGGCTGCAGTGTGCTATGATTGTACCACACTCCAGCCTGGGCAACAGAACAGGATGCCATCTCAAAAAAAAATTTAAAAAGGAAAGAAAAGGGTCCTTCTTTGTGCCGCCACTGGAAATCAGAAGATGAATAGAAGAAGTCTCTGCTCTCATTGAGTGAGGTCAGTAATCACTAGGGCTATCAAGTTGAACAAGGTTCATTTTATTATAAGGAAATGTGCCCTGTACCCAGATCTCCATGCTCCATCACTATATTTGGGTATCTCTTGTATGAAAATTGTGGGTTTTGTATCGTGCAATGCTGTATTTAGTCACGAGAGACCTAAAAGTGTAAGGCCACGACTGATTATAAGGGAAGCATTTCTCATGGAAGGAATGGGTCCACAGACCGAATATCAAAAACTCTGAGGGTAGTAAAGAGGATTTAACCTCTCTAGAGGTCTAGACAAGTGCTGACCAATAGAAATACAATGTAAGACACAAATGTGAGCCACATATATAATCTTAAATATTCTAGGAGCTTATTCAAAAACTTAAGAAACAGATGAAATCAATTTTAATGATATATTTCATTCAATCTAATATATCAAAAATATTATTTCAACATGTAACAAATATAGTTATCATTAATGAAATACTTTACTTTTTTTTCATACTGTGGTAGAAAGAATGACTTCCCAAAGAAGTTTGCACCCTAGTCTCTGGAACCTGTACATGTGTTACATTACCTGGCAAAAGGGATTTTGCAGATGTAATTAACGTTAAAGACCTTAAAAGAGGGGGATCATCCTGGATTGACTGCATGGGTTTAATCTAATCACATGAGTTCTTTTTTTAAACAGTCAAATAATATTGTTGTATTACTAATTTTAACTATTTAAAATGAAAAGTTACATATTTTAATTAGTGAAAAGCTAATTCTTTGACCTAGGGAGAAAACACCTGTAGTGACAAATGTTGAAAACGCTTTGTAATCAGTATACTAAGGAGACATTCATATATTTCAAGAATTGCTTAAATGCTGATATTTAAATGTAAGCATGTGACCATATGCTGACTTTAAAATATACAATTAAAGGTATTTATCACAATTGGCTATACTCCCAACATTAATTACAGATACTTTGGAGCATAAATCAAATGGTTTAAAGTGAGCCTGTAACATACCTAAGGAATACCTTCCCATATTGTACATGCAAATTATTTCTCCTCCATGTAAAGGTCTCATCACTTTAAGTTCTAAGTTAAGTTTAACCCAGCTCTGTAAGTCACTACTTAGGGGCTCAGGATGGCCTAAAAAGAAGGAAAAAAAGAATGTAACGAGGACTGATCAACAGAGTTTTCTATATATATGTAACTATATATGATCTACATATGTTATATATGTACTATATCATATAACATTAGTTATATGATATATAAACTATAAATATGATCATTTCTATTACTGATGCCACAGCTAGATTATGTATTATGCACCTTCAAATAAAAGTCGAAGTAATAGCGTAAATGCAGAAGCATCACAATGAGTTCCACTTAATACACATAACTATACAAACCAACATTTCTGTTGGTACTTGAAATGGATCAAGTACATCTGGTGGACATTGACCGGTATCAGAAAAGATGGGCCATTACAATGGAGAAGCTTATGAGGATGATGAACATCATGCCAGAGGTGGTGTTCAGTGTCAAACCTCTTAACAGTGCCGGTGAATAACACTCACTGCTGGTATTATATATGCAGTAGTGAATAAGTGAAGGACTATAACCATAATATGCTCACTTCTTGCTATTTCATTTTATCTTCTGATTACCAGTTAAATATAGTGGTCCCTTAGTATCCATGGGGGATTGGTTCCATGACCCTCCTGGGTACCAAAATCCAGATGTTCAAGACCCTTATATAAAATAGTGTGCTATTTGCCTATAACACATGCACAACCAGCTATATACTTCTTTTTTTTTTTTTGAGATGGAGTTTTGCTCTTGTTTCCCTGGCTGGAATATAATGGCATGTTCTCAGCTCACCAAAACCTCCACCTCCTGGGTTCAAGTGATTCTCCTGCCTCGGCCTCCTGAGTAGCTGGGATTACAGGCATGTACCACCACGCCCAGCTAATTTTTTATTTTTTAGTAGAGACAGAGTTTCTCCATGTTGGTCAGGCTGGTCTTGAACTCATGACCTGAGATGATCTGCCCTCCTCAGCTTCCCAAAGTGCTGAGATTACAGGTGTGAGCCACCGTGCCTGGCCAACCTGCTATATACTTTAAATCATCTTTAGATTACTTATAATACCTAATATAATGTAAATGCTATATAGTTATACTGCACTTTAAAAATTTTTATCATTTTTTATTGTTGTATTTTTTTTTCTAAATATTTTAAATCTAGGGCTGGTTGAATTTGCTGATATGGAGGGCCAACCGTACAGAGTTTTAATTTCATAGCTTAACAATGAATGGCCATAAGTGGAGGTCAATACATATACTTAGCATTTCAAGCTAAGCTTGTTCATATACACATCTGAAATTTATTACAAGACATGACCTAACAAATGCTAGCATAACTTTTCTTTTTTTTTTTTTTTTTTTTTTTTTGAGACAGAGTCTCGCTCTGTCGCCCGGGCTGGAGTGCAGTGGCGCAATCTCGGCTCACTGCAAGCTCCGCCTCCCGGGTTCACGCCATTCTCCTGCCTCAGCCTCCGAGTAGCTGGGACTACAGGCGCCCGCCACCGCGCCCGGCTAATTTTTTGTATTCTTTAGTAGAGACGGGGTTTCACCGCGGTCTCGATCTCCTGACCTCGTGATCCACCCGCCTCGGCCTCCCAAAGTGCTGGGATTACAAGCGTGAGCCACCGCGCCCGGCCAACTTTTCTTAAAAGTAATTTTTACAGATATTAGGCCGGGTGTGATGTCTCATGCCTGTAATCCCAGCACTTTGGGAGGCCGAGGCGGGTGGATCACAAGGTCAGGAGATCGAGACCATCCTGGCTAACACGGTGAAACCCCATCTCTACTAAAAATTAAAAAATTAGCGGGGCATGGTGGCAGGCGCCTGTAGTGCCAGCTACTCGGGAGCCTGAGGCAGGAGAATGGTGTGAACCCAGGAGGCGGAGCTTGCAGTGAGCCGAGATTGTGCCACTGCACTCCAGCCTGGACGACAAAGCAAGACTCCGTCTCAAAAAAAAAAAAAAAAAGTAATTTTTACAGATATTAAACTTCATCTTGCACACTGATGTCAACATATATTTAAGGCAAAATCAGAGCTTTTATATTTTCATTTATTATTCATTTAACTTTTAAAACACGACTATAATTGAATATTAAAACAAAAACAATATCAAGAAGTGAGCATATTATGGTTATAGTCCTTCACTTATTCACCACTGCATATATAATACCAGCAGTGAGTGTTACTCATTGGCACCATTAAGAGGTTTGACACTGAATACCACCTCTGGCATGATGTTCATCATCCTCCTAAGCTTCTCCATTGTAATGGCCCATCTTTTCTGATACTGCTCAATGTCCACCAGATGTACTTGATCCATTTCATCAGCCTCTTTTACTTCCTACCTCTTAGGAAGGAGTTATTCCAGCAAAGAGAGTTTATCATGAAACAGAAAGGCATTCTCAGGAAAGTAGACCTTAAATTTGATGATTAGGTGATCCTTTTCATAGGATCTACAATAAACTGGCATGCCTTCATTTAGCACACACTTAATGTCTCTATGCTTGACAATCTGAGTTGGGGGATGAGAGGTGTTGACTGGGGTTTGGTTGTCAAGGGTGGATATTGGCTTTTGGAAGCCATGCATTGCTTCAACCAGTTTTACGCCCACACACATGAAAAGGTCTTCTGGTCGAGTAAGAAAGTATGGTCCTTCTGATCTAAACCAATGATAGTATCTCCTGGCTCCTGATCTCCTTCACCATGAAAGATATCTACTGGTCGTCTTTCACGCCTTTGTCATGAACTTGTAGAATCTTCTTTTCTCAAACTATCTTCCTTCCATTGCAGCTTTTACATCTATCTTTAGGACTGATCTCCTCTCCATGGCTCTGGCACTCCATGCACACAGACTGAAATTCTTGAGCCATTCTAGATCGTATCTGATGAATTCTTATTTGCATTCTAGTACTTCAGTGATTGGGACAGCACTCTACTGCTCCTTTCTTACCACCTTAGCCTACACACTTGCCACAAATCACATTATTTTATGGAGCTAGTTTTCTTGTTGCACCATTAAATACATCTTCTATGGTTACTGAGAGCTGATGCACAATATTTTTACCTCTTTTTCTCTCTGCATCCTTCGTCTTCCTTCAAATAACATATCAACGATGTCCATGAGGGAGCCAAAACTTCCACTCACTTCACCCTTTTTAATTGCCCACTCTCCTCTTTTCTCAAATAATTCAATTTTCTTTGCTTCAGAGAGCACTTCATAAGCTTGAGAAATCTGTTTACACTTCTGTTTGTTATTTGGATTCTCACCAGGGTAGTAATTCAAGACCAGTTTCCTATAAGGCTCTCTTAACTCTTCCTGGATGGCATTGTGTCTCACCCCCAAACCATTACAGTAAGTGGTTTCTTTCACCACTTACTACAGCTGGCAAGTGGACTAAGGCTGGTGTGTGGGAGCAAGGAGGAGTTTGGGCAGCTACCACTCCTCCATCTCTCACCAAGTGTTTTGGAAAGCTCCCTCACATGAGTTCTTAAAAGCAGAGAATTTGTTCAGGCTGGAAGAAGAAGAGAAATGACAGGAGCATTCAGAGAGATTCAAAGCATGAGAAGGATTCAACATGTCCTTGCTGGTTTGAAGATGGAGGGGACAGTATGACAAGGAATGCAGGTGGCCTTAAGGAGCTGAGAGGCTTCTGGCTGACAACCATGAAGGGAACAAGACTCCTGCCCTACAACCACAGGAACAGAATTCATCCAACAGTCCAAATTAGTTTGGGACAGACTTGCCTCTAAAGCTTCCAGAAAAGAACGAAACCACATGTACACATTGATGTTAGCCTTATGAGTCTCTAATAAGCAGAGGGTTCAGCTGAGCCACTCGATATGGGACTTCTGGTCTACAGAGTTGTGAGACAGCAAATGTGATAAAGGGGTGTTTCAAGCCACTAAATTTGAGGTAATTTTTTATGGCAGCAATGGAAAATTCATATATGTAAAAAATCTTGAGATCTAGTATGTATTTTACATGTATGGCACATCTCAATTTGTACTAGCCACATTTCAAGTATTCAGTAGTTGCACATGTAGCTAGTGGCTACAGTATTGGACAGTGAAAATCTAGACCAACAGGAGTCAAGATGTCTAGGAAGTACTAGGTTTGTAGCCCAAACATAATGTCACCATGTGGAAAGAGAAGAAGATCAAGGAACGGGGGGACTTGGCAAGTTCTTTTTTGATTCCCCATCCTGTAATCTGTGAATTGGGTAATCTTGCTCATACAGAAAACAGGCTAAATTTTACAAACTTTATAGAGTGTCTAAGTTCATTGGACTCTGAAATTTTTGTTTTAATTGCCTTCTGGCTATTGAAAAAGTATTTTTTGAATGTTTTATTTTTATATCAGTTAAATTTTGGAGCAATCAAGAGAAGAGTTGTTGCTCACACCTGCATTTATGCTTGAGATGGAGAATTAGTTATTTAGTTCTAGCATTATGGGGTCAGGGCAAGGTAGGCAAGGGTAACCATGGAAGATCTCCAGGAGTAGAATTATGCAGATTGATTTAGCTTTCCTAGGAAGGCTGTTACTCCTCACCAGAGAGTTGGCCTTTCAATATCAACCTTCTGAGGTCTAGGTTTCATTTTTATTAAGAAGGGCAGCATGTTTTATCATTCTAATTACATTCCATGTTTAGCCTTCTAAAACCATCTTTTACCATCTCCCTTAATAGATGAAAATATATGTTTATCCTGCAAAATTTAGAGCAACAACTAATCATTGTAATCTAGAACCATATTAGGAAGGTTTCACCAAAGAGCTATAAAATTAGACTGGGTTTAAAGGAAAAAAATGGAACCCAGACCAGGAGAGAGCAGAGGGAGGTCTTTCCAGGCTTTGAGGAGCAGTGAACGTAACAGTGGAAGACAGGAAAGTGAATGGCAGGTTGATTGTTTGATGAAAAGTTTCTTTTGACTAAAGCAAAAAGCTTTTGTAAGGAAAGCTATAGTTGGTGCTGGAGAGGGAAAGGTCAGAACACTCTAGATATGCACTATCCAGTACAATGACCCCTAACCCCATGTAGCTATGAAACACTAGAAATGTGGTTAGTCTGATTTGAGATATACTGTAAGTATGAAATACACACTGGATTTAAAAGACTTAGTACAAAAATATTATAAAATATTTCACTAATAATTTTATATTGTTAAAATGATAATATTTTGGATACATTGGGTTAAATAAATTATTAAAATTATTTTTACCTTTTAAAAATCTTTTTTAATGTGGCTCCTAGAAGATTTTAAATTAGATATGTGGCTTGTATTATGTTTCTGTTGAACATCATTGCTCTAAACCAAGTGCTTCTCATACTTTAAAGTATATAGGAATCATCTGGGAATCTTGTTGAAATGCACATTCAGAAACTCCCGGGTAAACTGCTTCTGCAGTTCAGTCTTTGGACTACACACTACCTTGCCTGCAATATGTAACTATTCAGGAACTTTTAAAGTCACAGTGACCAGATTGCTGCACCCCAAATCCATTACTTAAGAATCTCTAAAGCTCTGACGTGAGTATCAATATTTGTTATAACTCTCCAGGTTAATTAAACATCTAGCAAATTTGAGGACCCCTGCTTAAGAAGCTCTTGAATAGAAGTGAACTAATTTAAAGTTTATTTTATAGAAAATTGGGAAGTTTGGCTGGGCGTGGTGGCTCACGCCTGTAATCCCAGCACTTTGGGAGGCCAAGGCGGGTGGATCACGAGGTCAGGTGATCAAGACCATCTTGGCTAACATGGTGAAACCCCGTCTCTACTAAAAAAATACAAAAAGTTAGCCGGGCGTGGTGGCGGGAGCCTGTAGTCCCAGCTACTTGGGAGGCTGAGGCAGGAGAATGGCGTCAACCCAGGAGGTGGAGCTTGCAGTGAGCCGAGATCGTTGCCACTGCAGTCTGGCCTGGGCGAAAGAGTGAGACTCCGTCTCAAAAAAAAAAGAAAATGGGGAAGTTCATATATCAGGAGCAATTAATTTGTCACTAGTGAATATTCATTGATTCATTAAGTGAGTTATACTCTGTGTCAGTCATGGTGATTTATATCACCCTGCCTTCTGGAAGCTAAGAAGCTAGTCAAGAGATAAGATAAATAACTGCAAAGCAATATGGGATAGGTTCAGCATGAGTGGTATAGATATTAAGGGTTATAGGACTTAAGAAAAGGCAGAGTCAATTTTGGGTGGAATAATTATTCTTGGAAGAGCTGATGTATAAGATCTAATACTGTGGTTCTCAAACTTTAGGTTGCATCACAATCATCTAAAGTAACCAAGTTGAGAACACTGTTGTCACAGAACACTGCTAATGTCACCCCACCACGCTGTGAATGCATTTTAACCATTCTTACATCTCTGTTCTACTATTAATAATTCAAAATTCAAAGTGCCCAGTGGGAGGCTGATTGGCTGAGCCCAGACCACATGCTCAAGCCCAGTCTGGCCAAGAGCCATTGGCAATGCACTTCTCACTCAAACAAAAATAGGAATGAAGTACAATACTGCTAGGCTTGCTCCCTAACCCTTCCCTCCACCCTCACCAAAAAAAAATTCCCAAACTAAAACAAAACCAAAAACGAACAGATAGACAAAGTGTCTACTGCAGGTAGTACAATTCCAAAAACAGGCATGCATCAGGGGAGACTTGATTATGAACAAAAAGTCAAATTAAATTTTAAGTTGTTAAGTTTGAGATTACAATATTTAACTTAAGCAGAGATGTCCAGTTAGTTAGTTTTGAGAATGAAGTAAAGGCTAGAGAAGGTAGCTTAGGCATCACCTCTTTAGAGGTAAAAATAGAGAACAAATGTGAGCATGAGGAGGCAGAATGTAGAGGTAGGAACCGAGGACTGAGAGTCTGATAATATCTTCATACTTCTGGGACTCTAGGAGTAGTACAAAGGGATGCTGCATTAGATGTTAGCAGGTATTAAACTCCAAACCTATTCAGATTAGAAGAGTTAAATAGGAATTTCTGTTGTGGTACTTCTCAGAGCTATTAATATACTAACTTGCATTATAATGCTTTAATAATGCTGTGTTTCCAAATATTATTTGGCTAGGAACTCTCTTAAAGAATTAGCAATATATTTGAAGACATTTTGGAAAACAGTGGGCTAGAATTTTCTGGAACCAGTAAAAGATGGAAAGAGACTTAGAAAAGTATTCAGGGAGAGAAATAGTAGTACCAGGATCGAGACTATTCAGATAATTCAAACTCCTATTACTCCATTATAATAGAAAATGGGTTTAATAGTATGGGATTAATAGTATTAAATTCTGTTTTACATATATGTCTCCCAAATGCACAGCACTTGGCAAATGGAGTTGTACCATATATATTTAAATGAATAAATAATAATAAAGAGTGAGAAAAGTCCTTTAATTTTCTGTATGGAGATCACAAGAAGTCCTTAGCAAATAGGTGTCTCCTTCAACTCACCTCCAACCAGCTTCAGAATACTGGTGGGGTGGGTTGGATGACACATCTATTTGCTAAAGATCTCTTGAGTGATTTCTCAAGAACCCCTGACAGAGAGAATTGCCACCCTATCATCTGTTTCTCTCTTTTTTCTTGGAAACATAACAAGGGTGACCATATAATTTATCATCCAAATTGGGACACTTGAGAGAGAAAAAAGGGGAGCTATTAATAATTACGCCAGGACAACACATACAAAACAGACTCTCAGGCAAACTGGGACAAATGGTCATCCTAAATATAACTCCTGACGTTTAGCTGTGCGCTTGACTATTGGGAATAAAGTCTGCACTCTTCGATCGCTCTTGTATTTATAGGGAGCCAAGTACCAGATCTCAGTAGTTAGTTCCCCTCTTCCCCAAAGTTTACAGAGATGGCTCATATCTTGACCAAAGCTAGTTCTTACCAATCAAGGAAGATGGTAGAAGATGGTTGTAGAAGGCCTCACAGAGATAGATTCTTAACGGGCTCCTTTCTTCTTCCTACTGGCTGGAATGTGGTTTTTCTGGTTAGAGGTTTAGCAGCAATCTTGGATCACAAGGCAGTGTGCTTAAGATGGTGGAACAGAAAGATTAAAGAAGCCTGAGCCTCTGATGATCATAAGCCCTTTTAGTCCAGTCTACCTTTGGCCTATTGTGTGAGGAATCAATAAATATTTATATTTAGTAATCATTGTGGGTCATTTTATCATTTTCTGTTACTCCTCATTGAACCTAATCTGGGTAGATAAAACCTTATAAAAATGCTGTCAAAAAACATAATGTGGGTCACAAATGTGAACCATATGTGTAACTTAAAATTTTCTAGTCATTTTAAAAAACAAAAAAACAAGTGAAATTAATTTAAACAATGTATTTTATTTAAACTATTGTAGCCAAAATATTATCTTTTCAACCTCTAATCAACATGAAAAATATTAATGTGATAATTACATGCTTTTGTTTCATGCTAAGCCTTCACAATTCTATGTGTATTTTGTGCTCACAGCACATCTCAGTTTAGACTAACCACATTGCAAGTGCTCAATAGCCACATGTGGTTACTGGCTATCCTATTAGACAGCACAATTTTAAACCACAAATACCTCCTTTCACCCACCCACTCATGTATTTTCTATCTCTCTCTTCTTGTTTCTCTTCAACAGGTAAACATAGATAAAACTCTATATCTTACACAACAACAACAAAATAACAACAATAAACCCCTTTTCATTCTTCCTCGAAGATATTTTTCTAGTGTTTTTCTTTCCTTCACATCTCTATTTAATTGAGTTTGCAGTAGCAGGTAACTCTGGTCTTAGGCTAATGACAGAACAGGGTCCTTTAGGATGCCACTTGATAAACTGGTGCCTGGGTGATGTGAAACCACCAGAAATCATATTTTTAGGATGATCTTCTAGCAAATTAAAGCCCATGTATTAGGAGTTTTTAATATCAGGACCGAAACTCACTATGTTTTGCTATGAGTTGCCACAAATAATTGGTCTATTTATCGATCTACCTCATCTATCTATAATGATTTAAGAAAATCACTTCGAGAATCAGGTTACCCCTCTGGTGATGCCAATTTCCTTTACTTTGAGATATATGGTGAAGAGTAACTGAAAGGGAATTGTTGGAGCTGGCACTTGGAAGTTGAGCCTAACCTGGATACCTCCTGGGAGAGGTCATGAATATATACATCAACTACCATGTGTGCGTCAATGGAGAAGTGATTTCTGGCAGGTAGGCTTTATCGAGTACAGCATAACTTCAGTTATCTGGAGTCTAGTGTTCAAGCACCAGGAATGGTGTCAGTTACAAAAGGAAGAATAATGTGCATCTTGTAAAAAACGAAATAAACCATGAGCTTTGAGTATTTTGTACATGATTAAGAGGAGCCAAAAATGTGAAAGTTATGGTGGATTAGCCGGGATTGATTAATTCTCCAACAAGAGGGAAGAAATATTCTGGTTTAATAGAGATTTACAAAAAAAGTTAGTCTTTTCATATAGATGTAGCCAAGAAGCTCAGATGACATGATAGGGACCCAACAAAATAAGAAATAAAAAAGGCAGAGAGAAGAGGAAAGCAAGCAAAGGAGATTATATATGGAACAGAAGTGGTGGTAACAAAGACAGAAGTAGTAGCAAAAGAGCCCAAGAAATGTCATCAACTCTGTGGAGGCAGAAAGAATGAGGCAGACATGAAGTGCAGAGACATTATCAGCAACCCAGTGGATGTTTGGGTACTATGTACAATTACATCTTCACAGGCACAATATTTCTGGGAAAAACTACTTATGCCAACTGGAGTCATTTTTTGTTTAATGCTTTACTTACTCATTTGCAGTTATCTAATTTGTACCAGCGGTTTGCACTCTCTTTGGCCTATGTGCTCTCAGTGACCAAAGCCTAGGTGCTATGGGTGATGCTGTCAAACCTAAGACCTGAAACACAGAACATGGGCCAAGAAAAAGTAAGAAGAACAAGAAAGAAAAAGACCATTATGAACACTTTGGTTATCCAGACGTCATTTATCTAGCCCCCTTAACAATATATCCTCCAGCTAAGAACAAGGAATAGCAAAAGACACATCTGAAAATCTAGATAGATGATGCCAAAGACTACACGGTGTTTTTCATTGCAATTTACTTATTGAAAACTCTCCAGGTCCCAGAAGTGTGGCCTCACTTTCCCTTTACTTAACCACGCCAGAAACGGTCACTCCCTATGGGCCCTGGTTCCTGAAGAGCCATGGTTATTGCTGCAGAAACGTCAACTCTAGGTGCTACTACTAAGCCCGGGTCAATGTGCAGCTTTAAAACCATTTGTCATTCTTTCCTTTTATTGTTGCTGAGAATGTTTTATTCTTACTTTTAAACAAGTCTAATATACATAGTTAGTATTTTCTTTTTTTTTGAGACGGAGTCTTTCTCTGTCCCCCAGGCTGGAGTGCAGTGGCGCGGTCTCGGCTCACTGCAAGCTCCGCCTCCCGGATTCACCCCATTCTCCTGTCTCAGCCTCCCGAGTAGCTGGGACTACAGGCGCCCGCCAACACGCCCGGCTAATTTTTTGTATTTTTAGTAGAGACGGGGTTTCACCGTGTTAGCCAGGATGGTCTCGATCTCCCGACCTTGTGATCCGCCCACCTCGGCCTCCCAAAGTGCTGGGATTACAGGCTTGAGCCACCACGCCCGGCCCATAGTTAGTATTTTCTAAGTCAGTTGCAGATTAGGACAGTAAAAGAGGTCATGAGATAAATTATAGCCAAAGAGGTGGCAGGCGATATTGAGGGTGGGGCAGAAAAATTGTAAAAGCCATGAACTTCATCTCAAACCACAAAGCCCATTCAATGTCAGAGTTAGTGTATATGGTATGTGTTGTGGCAGGAAAAGAATAGACTTTGAAATAAGACAGGTCCAGACTCAAGTTATAGCTCTTCTGCTGGTAGCTGTGTGACCTTGGGCAGGTATTTAAGTTATCTGAGCCTCAGTTTTCTCATTTCTAAAGTGGAGATAGTAATATTACCTTCCTTATTCAGTTGTGAAGATTAAATCTATGTAAACCAACATGGTTGTTGCAAATAGTTCCTTCTCTCCTAGAAATGAGTAGGTTTTCAGGTTATCAGTGACTTTTATAACTTCAGGTAGTACTTACTAAACTCATACTGGAATGTGGACACCATGCAAAGCACTGGGACATGGAATTAAATGAACGACAGTCTGTATCATCAAGGAACTTAGAGTTATTTGAGAAGAAAGATTGTAAAACATAAGTTAGACCGTAGGTTAAGGTGAAACAATGGAAGTAGTTTCCAGTAATTGAGGCACTATGTACTAATGGCAGCATGGGGTGGGTGTCAACAATTTGAGGGAGAGCATCATGTGTTTATAGTGAAGATAATCCTGAACCATCAGGAAACGTAAATTGTGTTAATAAACTATGTCTAAAGAGGCAGAATATAAGTAAATCTTGTATTTTAAATATTCCATTTAAAATGATGAAATCTAAAAAAATTAACTTCCATGATTTACTTTGGCAAAAAAAGCCATTAATTTCTAATGGAACACCTTATTTATTGATATGTCAAATAAATGAGACATTGCTAAAATGGCAGATGAGAAAGGCAGAAAAGAAGAAATAAGACTATGGAGAAAGGAAGGGGAAAGGAACAGAAATGTTAAGGTGTGACCAGAATTGCTCATAAAATCAGTCTTTTGTCAGTGTGGCTTCCTTGCTGTTTCTTTTCATCTTCACAGCTGCCCTGTCTGATTGGTAAAACATGTATTATTCTCTGTATAATTGATGATGAAGTGAAAAATGCAAGGGGCTATTGCTTGTCCAAAGTCACACATTTAGAAAGACATGCATCCAGAAAGTAGAACTCAAGTTCTCTGCTTGAGGCACAAAAAATGTAAGGAAAAAAAGTCACCCTCAGTAGTTCCAAAGAATTTCATCTAAAGAAATAAAGTTTAAAACCAGGAAGCAAATATCTAAGAAGTGGTAATGGCACAAGCATATTCTACATATGAAAGAAGTGCTAAGCATAATTGCTTTGCCATAACTTCTCTTTTTTCCCATGTTTTCCTTTCTCACCTCCTTCCTCCTCCAAATAGATGAAGGCAAGAGAGAAATACCAGAAAGGAAGAGAATAGGAGGGAGAAAATAGAAGGTTATGAGAAAAGAGAAGGGAAAACAATAGGAGATAAATGTGTAGGGAAGTCTTACTCGTGAACATATAATATGTTTCTGGTAGATCTAAAATTTGTAAATAAGAACATATTTATTCTTATACCACATATGAAAATCCTTGTTTTGAAGTTTCTCCCCAAAACAATTGAGGTCTGGGAAGGGGAAAATGTGTCAAGAGATGTGTATGTTGTCTTGGCCACCCGTAATTCAAAGATTGCCCCATGAATCAAGGGCTGTAAATTTGTACCATTTACATTTTTATTTCTCTAAGCAATCTCTGCAAAATGAAAAAGAACATAATTTTGAAAGCTGGTGTTTATTATTATTTTTATACATAGTCCCATAATGAATAGCCTGTTTGGACAGAATCAAAAGCCTTCCCTGAGGTCCCCGAGCTGGCATAGCCCTGTAGACTGGTACTCTCTATTACTCAAGGGCATCAACTGACCAGTACACTTCTTCTTCTCCAAGTCACTGTAAATACCACCCAAAGCCTGATGCTGATATAGGGATGTAAAAAAGACCAATGCTGATCATGTTCCCTGGGCACTTCTCAGGAAGGAAAAGCTCATCTGGAGCCCACGCTGCTGAAGCAGGTGGGTGAGATTTAACACCAGCATCATCCTTTACTGTGACCCAGCAGGCACTCCACCAATTGGCAGGCCAGTTTCTCCTCTGCTTGGAGAGGGAGAAAATCAGAGGGCACATCTCACAGGACATTGTGAATGTTCATGGAAAGTACTTAATAGAGGTATTGGCTCATAGTAAGTTCTCAAAACAAGCTGTCTTTCTTCTTTTCAAAAATTAACACTATTTGTCAAGTTTTGGTTTCTCTGACCTTAAATGATCATGTTTAAAATATGAAAACTAGGCTTCAGTGGAAACCAGCTATTCATGGTTTCCTATTGTTCAACACAAAAGTTTCCCTCCTTAAAAGAAGTGACAGAAATCTGGTGGTGTTTGAAATGTCTGCATTAAAAGTTTTATGTGGCTGGATATTTGTGGGCTTCTTCCACACAGTTGGGAAGGATTGCTCCATGAATCAAGGGCTGTAAATTTGTACCATTTACATTTTTATTTCCCTAAGCAATCTCTGCAAAATGAAAAAGAACATAATTTTAAAAGTTGGTGTTTATTATTATTTTTATATGCTGTCCCATAAATATGAACACTTTAAAACCTCATTCATTTGGAATAATGGAAGAAAAATGTGAGAAATCTGCCTGAGAAAATATTTGGGAAGAAGTGGAGTTTTAGTAATGTCAAAGAAAGTTAATATTATTAACTAAGATATAAATGGATTTTAATAAGTAATAAAGCTAAGTTTGTAAAAACTACACTTCACAAAAGGCCCTGGTTTTATACTATATCATAAGAATAAGCTACTTTGATAACATAATAAATTTAATTACTAGAACCAAAAATAAATGACTCTTTTTAAAAAAACTGGATTTGCCTACTTTACAAATAAGACTCTAAAGAATTATCTGAAGAAAAAGTACCATTTCTTAATTACATATAGTTTAGTTGGTTATCTTCACATGAGATCAGTGAAGTATGGATTAATGGAGCTTTATTGCATAATGCAAGTTAAAGCAATATACGAATAAAATAAACAACCCAATTATTTTATCTCATATCATAGCTTCCAAGCACCTAGGGCTTGGGGCTCGTTTATCTTTAGTTGTATACGGACAAAACTCTGTAAAGGGAATGCCAGGGATGTGGAGTTGTTAACTCTTTCCATGGAAACAACACTGAAGAGAAGAAAGCCAGGGAAGCCGGAGGTCACAGCAACATCCTTCTCAGGGGGTGCAAGCATGATTTCAGTGTCTGGGCTCTGGAGTCACACTGCCTAAATTCAAGCTCTGCTTCTCCCTGGCAGACTCAGTGACAATGGGGAAGTTACTTCAGGTTCCTCCTCTGTAAAATGGGATGATCATGGAATCTCACAACGTTCCTGAAAGAGTCACATTTCAAACAGTGCCTGACACAGAGTGAGCACTCAGTCATTTCTGCTGTCTCTATAGCTGACCTGATATTAAAGGATATTTGTCCACCTTTAACCTCATGACAACAAGAAAATCAAGCCCTAACTTAGATTATCAATTTACCTATACTTTACCATGTCATTTCATAGTTTTGTGTATTATAATATTAAAATATCTCACCAAGAAGGTGACTTTTAAAAGTCATTCTTTATATAAATGCAATATCAAATGCTTTTAAAAATCTAAGAATAGAACATCTACTGAAGTTCTGTTCCTCTATTGTTAATATTTGGATGACCTTCATGGACCTGTTTAGATTGGTTACTTCTTTTGTTAGAGTTTTATGGTGATTGAACTATCGCCAGGAGAGTGCTTGAATTTGCCCTCTGTAACTTGCTCTTTGCTAGCCATCAGCCACTTGTTTAAGCCTCAAAACCTGTTTCTCCTTGATTCTTCTCTTTCCTATACATCCCACATCCACCATATCGCAAGAAGTGTAGACTCTGCGTCTGAAATATGTCTTGATTCCATCTGTTTCTTTCTCTCTCTACTATCATCACACTCTTCCAAGCTGCATCCACCAGTCCTCTTGCCTGGGCTACTGTGATAGGTTCCTAAATGATTTGCTTGCTTTCACCTCTTTCCTTATAAAATTCATTCTTTACTGAGAGCTCACAGTGATCCTAGCGAAACATACATGGAACCCTGTTACTACTCTTATTTGCAACATTTCAGTGGCTTCTTGTCATCGTTAGAATAAAATCCAAACTCCTTATTCTGCCATACAATGCTTTCTGTCCTTTGACCACTCTCTATCTCTTCGACCTTATGTCCTGACCCTCTCACCAACACTCACTGTCCTCAGCCATACTGGCTTTCTTCTGTTTCTTGAACGTGCCAAGCTTGCCATCTTAAGACCTTTGTGCTAGCTGTGCCTTCTGCCAGGAATGTACTTACCTCCAATCTTCTCATGGGCCAACTCTTTTTGCCCTTCAGATTTCAGACTAACTATCACTCCCTGGAGATGCCCTTCCACTCTCACCCAATCAAAAGCACCTGCCTAGTCACTCGCTATCATATTGCCTTTTAAATGTTGTGTGTGATATTTGTCATGGTCTGATCTTTCTTGCTCATCTATTTACCTCTAATTTATCTATTTGTATATTACCAGCCTTGCTCCAACTAGAATATAAATTCCAACAGAGTGGGAACAATGTCATTCTTACATTCTTATATGGTATAGTTTGTGTTGGAACACTGTTTGGAAGATAGTAAGCATTCAGCAATTATGTTAACTCAATGAATGGAATTCTCAGGTTGCCCAAGGGAGGAAGCTCCCTGTGTCCTAACCGGGACCACCTCTTAATCTCCTCAATTCTTAATTTACATCCAGAATTATTCCACCCAGAGCCCAGAAGAGTGTAATGACTTTAATTCCTCCCCAGGAAAGCAGTATAGCTAACTACTTCTTTCAGCACTGCCTTGCATAACCATTATTTCTGTACTAGGATTTGTTTTGCCTCCCTTTTCCCAATTTTCTTTTTCTTACCTCATATTAACATCTTTGACAAAATTCTCTTATTCAATTCACATAACAACCTGGGTAAGTATTATTACATCTTTTTTTTCCCTAACGGACAAAGTGGAGGCTCAGAGAGGCCAAGCAACTCACAAGTGATAAAGATTTGAACACAGATCTGTCAATATTGAGATCATGAATTTATTTATTGCCTGGAGATAGTGTCCTACCAATTATTGTGATCACAAATTTTCCACAATAGCCATTGATGAGTTGACCAAATGATTCCCAGACTTATTTGGGGATTCATGTGTCCCCTTAGACTTGCAGAATAAAAGTCTGGAGTATAGCTCAAGAATTTTCTTTCTCCTCTTTCTTTCTTTCTTTCTTTCTTTCTTTCTTTCTTTCTTTCTTTCTTTCTTCTTTCTTTCTTTTTTCTCTTTCTTTCCTTCCTTCCTTCCTTCCTTCCTTCCTTCCTTCCTTCGTTCCTCTTTCTCTCTTTCTCTTTCTTTCTTTCTTTCTTTCTTTCTTTCTTTCTTTCTTTCTTTCTTTCTTTCTTTCTTTTCTTCTCTTTCTCTCTTTTCTCTTTTCTTTCCTTCCTTCTTTCTTTCCTTCTTTCTCCTTCCTTCCTTCCTTCTCAGAGTTTTGCTCTGTCACCCAGGCTGGAGTGCAGTGGCACAATCTCGGCTCACTGCAACCTCCACCTCCTGGGTTCAAGCGATTCTAATGCCTCAGTCTCCCTAGTAGCTGGGATTACAGGTGCCCACCACTACACACAGCTAGTTTCTGTATTTTTGGTAGAGACAGGCTTTCTTCATGTAGGTCAGGCTTGTCTCGAACTCCTGACCTCAGGTGATTCACCTGCCTCAGCCTCCTGAAGTGCTGGGATTACAGATGTGAGCCACTGCAACCGGCCCCAATAATTTGCATTTTTAAGGAGCTGTCTAGATTATTCTAAAGGCAGCCAGTTTTAGGTCTCATTGACTTAGAAAAGAAGCAGCAGGTAGGGGAATGTTAAATTGAGTACGTGTTATTTTTGGAAAGGTCTTTTAAATGTCAGCTGAGATTAGTTTATCTGGTTAAGTTGGTGACTGAGACGTGGAAATAGGGGATTGGAGACCTTCAAGTTTCCTCAAGGAGGAAGAAGCATCTGCAATTTTCTAAGGGAAAAGCCACAAAGCACGAGATGGGGCCTGAGCTTTGGTGAGGGCTTTCCAAGGGGAGCGCTGAGAGTACAAAAGAATTCTTTCAATATTATGAGGTTCTCCAGTAAAGCCCCACTAGATATTTGAGCTTTGTAAACTGTCTCTTCAAGTTTCTTAAAATCTTTACATGTTATTCAACATGTTTTGAATCATTAAAAAATCTAGGTAAAGTGGGTGAAAAGGGCATTTTATAGAAGTATAAAATAATCTAGGCTGTCAGAGGTGGCTTTATAAGCATGTCTAAACTATTCCCAAACTACTGAGAAGTCTGTTTTATGATAAAATCATGATGCAATGAAGAGAAACAACACATTCGGAGTGCTTTTCCTATTGAAAAAGCTAAAATTTTGACAAATTCAGATACCCTGATAGTAAGATGCTGGTTCTGCCACCCTTTATAGCATTGAGTCCTATCTAATAAAAGAGATAAATGGCCTCCTGGGGCTTAGAGACCATGGAAAGTCACATCTGGTAGCTTGCACCTGGCTGACCTATTCACAGAACAGGTCAATGTAGTGCAAAAGGGCATTTTTTTTTTTTTTTTTAATCAGCTCTGCTGGAGGGAATTGAGCAGCAGACAGGGGAGGTTTTCATCCTTTCACACCATTCCACTCACTGAGCTGGTTCCTTCAACTATGGCTCGGAGGGCCATGACTCTGCATTTGATACCACTATAGCAAGCTACCCTTAGCCTTTTTGCCACTAGTGCAAAATTGGAAATTCAATTATTTCTATATTTTCTGAATTGATTCATGATCCAAATAAAAACTCAATCACTTTATTTTATTACAATTTGTTTTAGGACTGGGTTCCATTGTCTTTACAAATATTCTAATATTGTGTTTTGTATTTCATATTCATTTTATTTGGTAAGTTGAGTTTTCTTCAACAACTGGTTGTCGTGAAAATTTTTTTTTTTTTTTTTTTTTTTTGCTGTTTTCAAATTTGAAACTTTTCCTAGAAAAGTTCTAGGTTCTAGGAAAACCACTTAGCAGAGAGGCAAGTTGGAGTCAGGTTATAAAGAATACCATTTTTGATCTCAGTACTGTGATGCTCCACTAGTACCCACGATATGCTTTTCTAAAACTTAGGTAGTAAGGTTGGGCCTTCTATAAAGTTTGTAAGTTTTGAGATGCCTGAATTCTGAGTGAAGTACTTGTTGGATTAGATTGGAAGACTGTCCCTTAACTAGATCCAGAATGTCTCCAGTCAGAGTTGATTTCTATCCTCTATTTTCCAGTGGATGCCTATATGCTAAATCTAAGGTTTAGTATCACAACTCTTCTCTTCAGATCATCAGTTTAAGATGTTAACAACATCGGAAAGACCATGTTTAGTTATTCTAAAAGTGACTTTTTCTAAATTTTCTACTCTATCTTTTAACTTTTCTATTTCTCCATTCAAGTTTAAATGGCCTAAAAGAAAAGGCAGTACTTACCCAGATAATACAAAGATTTGCCCTCTGGTGTTTATGGGCCCCAAGTCCTCAGTCACTGATGACCCGAATTTCTAGCTTATCTGATAAATGCTGAGATTTCACATCACCTCATTCTGAAGAGCCAAGTTCATACTGAAATAATTTTCCTTTTATTCAAAGCAAAATATCAATATGCCCAGAATAGTCTACCCCTTCAAAAGAGAAAAGTCAGGAATCTTTGAGACTATTATGTATAATTATTTTATGTTTAGCTAAGGCACTTTTTAAAAGGCTTTAAATATATACTTTAGTTTTTTTTTAAAAAGGGTTTTATGTAGAGTTCAAATATTTAGTTTAACATGTTTAAGTTTCAATGATTCATGTCAAAATAAAATTACACACTAGCTAAATGCCAAACAAGCTTGACATGGAGATGAGTCAGATCTGGGCCATTCTGGCTCCAGACTGCAAAGTGCTGTTAAGTATTTCCGCATTATGCATGCCATCTCCCTACAGAGCACCCTCTCTCAGCATTCAGACCATGGGCTTAGGGGAGTTGCACTAGAAATATGGAGAATACTCTATTTCTGTTCATTTATCATGGCTGAATTGGTATAATGAATGGTGACAAATACGCCTTTTTCATTTACACAACAGTTACCATTACCTTTCAATGGTTTCTGCTTGTGAGTTAAAAATAGCAAGTTTAATTACACAAAAGCTGGTGGACGCATGTGGTATGAATTTAATGGGAGCAACCAGAGAGAGGCTGCTGGACATCAACTTTGATCCTGCGTAGGGAGATAAAATCTATATAAATATACACATGGAATGAGCTGTTAGAGATTACAGAAATCATATGAAAATTTACTTCTTCACATCAGTGTTATATTTATCTAGAAAACGTGACAGATTGAGAGCAAAAACAACTGCTAAATATGATTCCTTGATTTCCTTCTGTCTCAAGAGTTAAACACACCTCTGAATTCAAATTGTATGTGGAATGTTAATTTTGCAAGATGTCTTCAACCTAATTTCAAGAAGTGCTGAAGGTCTGATCATGGTATTTAACAAAATATCATCAGTTAGGAGAGAAGAGCCCATCATAGCATTGTCAGTTGGGTAGTAAAATTCTTATATATAAAATCAACTTGATAAAGTGTGGCCCCAAAATGTAATTATTACCACTAGACAACCATTTAGAGTTATTTGACATCTATTATATGTCAATAAATCTACCTGAAGGTGGATCACAAGCACATAAAAGATTTTCTTTAATAGCCCACAGTTAATATATTTTCCTTATCGTGATTGATTATGACATAATTCTCTGTAAATTTTCACCTCTGAAAAATAAAAAAAATTGATAATTCAAAATGAGCTATCTAGCCAAACACTTCGATATTGAGAAAATGCAATTTGTTGCATCTCAATATTAATGGCATGCCTTATTTTAAGTACATATTGATTTTTACTTACATACTTGTGAAACGAAGTTTATTTTATTATTTTTGAAATAGAGTCTACCTCTGTTGAATAAGCTAGAATGCAGTGGCATAACCACAGCTCACTGTAGCCTTGACCTCTCAAGCTCAAGTGATCTTCTCATCTCAGCTTCCCCAGTAACTGGGACTACAGGTGCCCACCACCACACACATCTAATTTCTGTATATTTTTTGTAGAGATGGGGTTTTGCCATTTTTCCCAGGCTAGTTTTGAACTCCTGAGCCCAAGCTATCCACCTGCCTCAGCCTCCCAAAGTGCTGGGATCACAGGTGTGAGCCATGGTGCCCAATGGAAATGAAGTTTTTTTTTTAAAAAAAGAATAACTATAATAATATGTAAAAGTATGTTCATCAGTGTTTTGTCTCAATTTTCTTTAAGAATACAGAAATTTGAAAACTATCTGGCGTAACTATTACTCAGATCTAAATAAAGATAAAAACAATTAACTGTCACAAAAATTGCCTTAGTGACCAACTGGATGAATGTGTAAAACTGTACATTAGAGAATCATGTCACAAAATCACAAATCACGATATTTTAATGTTCTTTTATACTTTACAGTGCTTAGTAGTGTTTTTTTTTTTAATTGGAGCAGGAGGGAAGCCACTTAAACCTACACTTGTCCTAGAGGTTTAGATGGCTTTATGTGGGTTTTTAAATGTAAAATGGAATGGGATAGATACATTTCCCTTCCAGAGTTCTATTGTGACAACTTTAAAGAAGATTAAGAGCAAAATTATATTCTTACTATCTGTTTATTAAAATGGAAATACCATTGTTAGTTTCTAGATAAATAATATAAATCACTCTTCAGCTATTGGAATTAACTAATTAAACACATAATTAACATTTGCTATGGGCCAGGCACTGTGTAGAAGCTGGAAATATAAAGAGTCATACATAGTTCTGGATTTTTTTCTTTTTTGGCGCATGAAAAAACAAACTGTGTCTTCATGGAGTTCACAGTATCGTTGGGACGATAAGAAAATGTTAGAAAAGATGATCATATACAAGCAACCTGGTAAATTGTTTGGGATTGAGTATAAGGATAGTTAACAAAGAAGGCAGAACACAGAAGGCAGAAAGGGAGAAGCCAGTGTGTACTGAAACATTTAGGGAAGCACTGATGAGGGTAAGGATGATAATGGTCCCAAAGAGAAGCGTTTCATCAGCCTAAAATCAGTATATGTTTGTATGCTACAATTTTGAATATGTTTTGGTTTGTGTTATCAGAATAAGAACAAAGAGTCAAAGCAATGTTAGTTTGGACTCTATTGCAAATCAACCCTGTTATTAATCCCTTTTTAACTTTTGCTTTTGCAGAAGTCCTAGCAGAGAGAACCCACTCCCTACTACATCCCCTTTCCTTCTCTTTTCCCAGTGGTGCATCCATACTTCTTTCTCTTCTAGCTTAAACATTTTAGAAGGATCAATTTCACAAAATTCAGAACACTCATGGTTTTGGAAGGAAAGAGTGGTAATACTGTGTACATATAAGAAATCTTAAAGGATAATTATAAATTAGCCTTAAAAAATTTTGATGATGTCATAGATGTGTGTACGTGTGTGCGTGTGTGTGTGTGTGTGTGTGTGTATAGAGCATTTCCAAGGCCATGACCTTATATGCCTCAATAGAGTGTCTAGACAAATAAGAAAAAATTATATCCTGGGAAGTTAAGGTAAGGATTGGTGATCACTAAAGTAAGAACTTCCTGAGGAAAATACAGTTGTCTTTCAATTATAAAGGGATGATACAATTCTGAATATATTTTCCCCTGTAGCATTACAATTATGGCAATAATATTTAGATTTTCTTATATTAAACTCTTATAGTCCTCCTTAAATTTTCCCCAACTTCTACATGATTTTTTTTTCTTAAAATTAAATCACCTTATTTTGTTTTCCCATGGAAGTATGCACCCTTGGCCTCAGGATGGAAAGTTATTTGCTTTAATATTCGTGATTCAGCAGGATATTTTATGGCTAGTAAGAGTTGCAGCTTAAGTGCATATCTTCTGAACATACAGAGGTCAGAAATAATTTGCTTCATGATATAGGAATTAAAATCAATACTCTTACTTCCTTAAAAAACAAACATAACATAATGTAAATGAGAAATGAGTAAATTATTAATAGATAGGTTTATCTAAAATATAATACCATCTAAGCAAGGTCAACTCAGAGAATAGAGCTTTAGGAAGCAGAGCAAGTTACAAGAAGTGTGAGGAAGTTAGATCCATCGCCACAGCTTTGTTTTCAGAAAGCCAATTTCACCTGAGGGGTTTCAAGTCATATTACAAACATCCTTTTAACTGTCCCTGTGAATAAGTGCCTATTATGCTGATATTCAGCTTGACAATTAAAAAAATGGGGAGAATAGAAGTCTTGGTCATGGTATCTTGGGGATACTCACAGGTTTCTCATTAACACTTAACTGGCATTCAAGGGAGAGAGAGTCCCATCGGATGCTGTCTGGGTGGTTCCAGCATCATAATTTTCATTTCCTGTGCCTTTATATTTGCTCTCTGTGCAGGATTTAGACAAATCCTATACTCCAGAAGGACCTTCTTCTTACTCTGTGCTTGATATACTTCCACCTATTGAAAAATGTAGTGAGCTGAAGCTGAAGCTGCCTGGGTTAGTCAGAGAAGGCATTTTCTTCTTCCTTCTCAGAGAACAGAGTTTATCAGATACCATGTTTCTGGGCCCTGCCCTACTTTCTGATTTCTACATAGAGTCTGGTTTTTTCTTTTTATTTCTTCAGCCAAGAATGGGTATTTCTGTGCATCTGAAAAAGCATTTCTTCTAGAAAGAGGAAGGCCGGCTTGTGAGCCTGACCCTCTTGAAAGATAGATGGATGTAAAACTCATAATCAGTGAAGTCAGAATCAACTTTGAATCTCGCTTTCTTACCTTCTGTACATGTAATTTATTTATATTTGTGGGATCATTTCCATCACTTTCAAATCATTACTTCCATAGCAATTCATCCTTTTACTTATTGAAACAAACAAATTTAACTGTTAGTATTGGTGTGGGGGATGTAGGCATATACGAAGCAATCCCCTACCTTAAATCACTTATAGTTTAATAGGAGGGACTTACACAAATGAATCATACTAAGTCATAATGAAATAATCTGTAATGAACTTATGTCCCAAGTACTATGAAGGCATAGGGGAGATACGGTTATTGCTAATTGGTAAGAGGCAATACTACATGCATAATTTTGCCAATGGAGGAAAAACCAGTGTTTCTTCCTTTTTCAACCTGCTTGGGACCCTTTAATGCTGAGGTGTAACAGTTTTTTAAAAGTTCCCAATACAAAGAAAGGATAAGTGTTTGAGCTGATAGATATGCTAATTGTCTGATCTTATCACAATATATGTATCAAAACATCATTATGTATCCCATAAATGTGTACCGTTACTATGTGTCAAATACCTTTTTTTTTTTCCGAAAAAAAAAAAGAAGAAAAGCTTCTACTTGTTGACCAGTGAAGGCAAGGTAAAAGCTAACCAACAGAGAGGAATTGTGAGCTCTATTGTTGGGTTACTGAGAGCAGGTTCATAGATTTTTCATTATGTTCAGCTCATATCATGGAAGATGACTGTTGAGCTTACGTATATGATGTGTACATATAATATTCACAATTCTAATGGAGAAAATACTTCATAAACAGTAGGGGATTTGAAATATTATCTTTCTAGCAGAGCTTTCTGAAGGAATTGCATTGCTCTTTGACAATTAAATAGATGGCTAGTAGAGACCTGTTGGACCTCAGGATCTCAGGGCCTCACATAGACTACAGTCTAACAGAGGATAATTTGAATGCAGGGCATGAGTACTTTACCAAGAAAGGACATTAAAACACCACAAAAAGGAAAGCTTGTGCAGAGACATCACATAGGCACACAAGGTGGGAGGTAATTTATCATAATGGCTTATTTAAACACAAGGGAAAACAGAAGTTGGAGTGACATTGTTTTCATCACCTCCATCCCCTGAGGAATCCAAGAGACTACCGCAGTCTTATGTAATGGACAGCAATTTTCTTCACACTATTTTGCTTTGTTCCTAGTCCCTAGCAGATAATAATAATAAATAATTCCTAAGGACTATCAGTGTATTCCCTCTCAAATGTTACCCTTCTACAGACTGTATGAACTCATGAAATATGGTTTTACTTCCTGGGCCTCTGTTTCCTCATTTACCAACAACAAAGGAAAAACTAAACAATATATAATATTTAAGGCAGTTTCTAGTTAAAACAACAATATGAGTCTACAAATCTTTATCAAGATGGGTGGCATCAAGTTCCAACATGTTATGTAAAAGACATTGAAGATATATATTTCTGCATTTAGACACATACATTTAAAATAATATTTATTATGCATATGTATATAAATGTGCCTACTTTTCTAAAACGTTGATAAATGCATGTTATCAAAATATTTGTCACTATTGTTCCAATATTGTAGATTGTAATCTTTGTTAAAAAAGGGAGAACAGTGAACCAAATGTTGGAAGACTGGCATTCTAGTCTCCTCTGCGCCACTCAGTAATTTTGTGATACTGGGCATGTCACACATACTCGCTGGGCCTTGGAAGAAATTGGAGAAAATAATCTCTTTTAGATCTACAATTGTGTGAAGCTTCTATCAATCAAGATAGGAAAGACTACGTATGCTGTGTAGTAACAAATTAAACTTCAAATCTTGTGGCTTAAAACAACAAAAGTTTGTCACTCATGAAAAGCCTGATTACAAGTAGAGAGATACCTGATAATGACTGTTCTCCATGTGATATCTCAGCTGATGCAAAGCAGTCTGCTTGAATATTGTGTATCTACCACTGTATACACGAACTCAACCTTCACCATTACAGGGAGTCCATCTCAAGCCACACTGTCTCTTCTCACATTTCATTGGCTGGAACAGAATCATAGCCCTCCCTAACTGCATGGTAGCTAGCCTGATATATACTTGGAAAACAACTATTGTATTAGTCAGGATTCTCTAAAGAGACAGAACTAATAGGATAGATGTATATATGAAGGGGGGTTTATTAGGAGAATTGACCCACATGATCACAAGGTGAAATCCCACAATAGGCCATCTGCAAGCTAAGTAGCCAGGAAGCCAGTCCGAGTCCCAAAACCTCAAAAGTAGGGAAGAAGACAGTGCAGCTTTCAGTTTGTGGCTGAAGACCCAAGAGTTCCTGACAAATCACTGGTATAAGTCCAAGAGTCCACAAGCTGAGGAACTTGGAGTCTGATGTTTGAGGGCAGGAAGCATCCATCACTGGAGAAAGATGGAGGCAAATCTGCTTATTCCACTTTCTTCTGCCTTCTTTATTCTAGCCATGCTTACAGCTGATTAGATGGTGCCCACCCAGATTAAGGATGGATCTGTCTCTCTCAGTCCACTGACTCAAATGTTAGTCTCCTTTACTCCCAGGAACAATACTTTGCATCCTTCAATCCAATCAAATTGACACTCAATACTAACCATCACAACTATAAAATGAAATTGGGTGGCCACATAGCACTGATTCTGACATAGTGCTAAATTAGAGTGGGGAATGCATCCAGTGAAATAGTTTCTCCTGTCCCATGTTTAACATCATGGCATTTAGAACATGTTTGTTGTCCAGTGCTTTCTGAAAAAGCGGGAGAATTTTGCTCTTTACTGAGGGACACTTCAAGTTGCAGGGTGGTCCTGGGACTTCTCTTGGGCTTTTGACACATTAGGAAATCTCGTATTTGCAAACTCCTTTCCCTCAAGTTGGATGGTGAGAAATTTGTGTTCCCTTCATCAAGCACTTTGGGAGTGGGAGGAAGTGACTGGGGTTTTCATGACACGTGTGCCAAAACAAGGAGGGCTCTTGGGATATCTTTTGGAATGAAACATATAAATGGAAAATGAGAAGAACAAAAAAGATTAGTCTTTTTTTTTTGTAGTTGTTGTTGGTTTAGAAGGTTTTCATGTCCTATGTAATTTTTTTTTTTTTTTTTTTTTTTTTTTTGGCAGAAAGAAGTCTTGAAGAAGAGAGAGACAGAAGAAAATCACCATAAAAAGTCAGACATGAGAGCTTAGAAGTCAATTAAGACAGGGCTTGGAAGTGGCATTAGGTAGGAAATATCAGCTTTGTAGTTTACTATTTCTCTTTATCAAAGTAAAGGGACTTTATCTTGATTGAATGGCTTCCACAGAGGGGCCTGGGTGGTTTATGCAATAGAGTAGATGATGACAGATAACACACTCTCGTCAAAGCCTTTGGGAGGGCATTGTGCGTACGAAGATTTTTCCACAGAGATTTGCTTCTGTCCGCTAATTGTGGTCATATACTTTATGGCCTTGGGAATACCATGGCCACTAGTGTAAGTCCCAGAGCTGCAGAAGCAGTGTTCACATCTGATTCAGCAAAAGCTAAAGCTGCATGGGCTTCTCAGGGTGTTTCTGAAACTACCCTTGATAAAATCACTTAGGGCTTCTTAATTTGTATAACCAATTATATATTTCCCTGCCCCATACAGCATAATTTGCTTACAGTGGCTACTATTGACCACACCTGCCTTTTAAAACTCTCTCCTCTAATTTTTAGCCCCTACCTTTTCATGTTTGTCCCTTCATCTGGCTATCATATTTCCTTAACACCATCAGTAAACACCTTTTCTGCCAACTCTTTAAATACTAACATTGTCTGAAACTTTATCCTTAGTTTTGCTTTCTTCCCCTTTGACATGTTTTCCTTAGGTAATCTTATCTATTCCAGTAACATTCAGCTACCACCCAAACTCTTTTAAATGATAGTCTCTGGGTCAATCCAACCACACACTTTCTCTATATCTACACCAGGGCTACATTCACTGAAGAAAATAAGAGAAAGAAGCAATTGGTGCTACTCCACATTGATGGTCTCCAGGCTGACCTAGGCCTTCAACACTGCCTGGCCATCTTTATATTATTCTACAGACATAGCCCTCTCTTAATCTCTACAGGGGCAATTTTACATCTTCTCCTATACCTATTGACAGATAACTTCACATTTTACTTGAATGATTTGAAATAGAAACTATTAGACAGATTATCAAGAAGAGGTGAATGGTCAGTGGTATTAGATGTTGCACAGAAGTCAAGGGAAAAAAGAACAGGGTATTTATTAGCTTGGCGAAAAACTAATTCTAGTTTTTGCAATTAAAAGAAATAGCAAAAACCTCAATTACTTTTCCACCAACCTCATAGAAATAAGGCTATGATTGGTTACTTTAAGATTTTCAACAGAGGAGTTGTGGAAAATCACACTGCAGTGGTTTAACAAAACTAATGGGGAATATGAAAGGGATCTTTGCATTCCTAAAAATGTTTAACAAAAATCTTATTACAGAGAGAAGGAAAGAGCTAAGGTAATAGTTGGAGGGCCACTTCAATTCCACTAGTGGTAGAGGGTATTCAAAAGATCAGAGAAAATCAGCATGTTTTTATCCTAATGGAAAAGGGACCAGTAAAGACAAAAGTTTCAAAGCAATTCCTTTGCTCTAAAAATATTCTCATGGTTTTTCTCTAGCTTATCTACCAATGTATATTCTTGGTCAGAGAGATAGGAAGAGTAAGTCTCACATTTCTGGCTTAGACTGGTTGGATAGCAGGGCCCTTCACTGAATTGCAGTACTAACTGTTTCTCAGAGTATCTGTGGTGAAGGATAAGCTTTCTGTTTTTATTTTTTAAATTTCTTTTTCATTGCATACTTTGTAAAATACAGTAAAAATAAATTACTAGAAGCGTGTTAGTGCAGGAAGATGTTGCAGCATTGCTAAAGTGCTATGAAGGTTTCTAAATGCTTTCTCTTAGTTTCTGTACTTATTTAACCATGGACTAGTTCAAATAATCCCTGACCATCACTTGTCCATTGCTCACATTTTCAGTAGCCCTGACTTTAAGAACATATAGGAGCTAGCAATGTGGAGGAGGGTGATAAATTTCATTTTGGACATGGGGAAATTTAAGCCCACCTGATGGGCATCCAAACAGAAGGATTCAATAAGTAATTGTGTAGATAACATGACAGATGCTTTAGAGAAAGGTTAAAGAACCCACAAAATAATGTTGTAAAATGGAAAATTAAAATATGACATATCTGTATTATGGTAAGCTATTCAGAAGTGAAGAATGAAAGCATTAAAGTTAAGTGTTTCAATATAGAAAGAACTCCGAGTTATGTTATTGAGCCAAAAAAAAGTTAGGGTATGTAATATGACTTAAAATTATATTTGTATTATATATATGCACACATATGTACATATATACACACACATATACATACATATGTCTACATGCATATATATACATACATATATAATGTGATATAATATATAATATGATATATATGTATGCATATGTGTGTATATATAAATACATAGGTATATATAAATACATTTTTATATATACACACATATATATACAAGCACACACACACATTGAGAATGTCTGGAAGGTTATATGTCTGTGAACAGTAGTTGCCTTTGATAAGAAAGGTAGGTGTAATGAGGAATGTGACAGGTTAGATTCACATGTTACTTTTCAAGTTAACTTCTATATTGGTTTTCTGCAGTTTTCTTTTTACAGAATTAGTGCATTTTTTTGCACTGATTCTGTATTTTTTTACAGAATTAATGCATTTTTTGGGAATTAATAATAAGAATCATACAGTTTTCATAGATAATGCAATATATTGCTTGTAAAATACATAGAAATATAAGCATAATCAGTGGCTTGTTATAGTTTCATTTTGTAGTAATTATGTAATTAAAGGAGGCAATTTAGCATCATGGATAAGAGCACTTCAGCATGCTATAATCATAGATTCAAGACCAGCTCTACCACTTATAGAATCACTTGTGTGATCCTGGATAACGTTTTTACCTCTCAGCCTTAGTTTCCTCATCATTAAAATGGAGATAGTAATGGTGCTTACCTTGTGCTGTTATTGTGAGGATTAAAATAGTTAACAGAATATAATGTAGGTAATATGCATAGCTCAGAACTCAGCAAGTCTGCAAATTTATAAATGCTACATCCCTTAAGTATTTTATTGTTAGACTCTTCAAATAGGTGGAATTATATAAACTATGAAATCAGCAGTCACCTCTTTTTTCCCCATTGTGCATTTAGATTATAATAGCAAAGCAAGAGGGCTAGCTTATTTTTGTTTTCACTTTGTGTGTTTATCCATTTTTGTATGCAAAACTTAGGAGTAGGCAATAGTCAGGTCTTCAGAAAGAACGTGAATTGAGGGCCAGACAAAGCTTTAGAGTGTGGGTCTGTTATTCACTGTATGATCTTGGGCTCATAACTTGTCTATAACTCAGTGTGCTTATCTGTAAAGTGGCGCTGATATTTCTTCCCTCCTTGGGCTGTTGTAAAGATTGACAGATATAATCTATGGAAAGGCCCTTGCAGAGTAGATACTCTATAAATATTGTCTTTCCCTTTTCAGAACAAAGAAGTGTTTTTCAAAATTCAGTGTTTCAGTACTGAAAAAAAATACAGGTTTTATTTTATTTTTTTGAGATAGGGTCTCACTCTGTTGCTCAGACTGGAGTGCAGTGGCCTGATCTCAGCTCACTGTGACTCTGGCTCCTGGGCTCAAACGATCCTTCCATCTCAGCTTCCTGAGTAGCTGGGACTATAGGCGCACACCACCATGCCTGGCTAATTTTTGTATTGTTTGTAGTGATGGGGTTTCACCATGTTGCCTAGGCTGGTCTCGAACTCCTGAGCTCAAGCTGTCCATCTGCCTCCGCCTCCCAAAGTGCTGGGATTATAGGCGTGAGCTACTGCACCCGGCCCAGTATTTCAAAATGTTACTTTATATAAACCTTCACAATTAAATAAAACATATACCTGCAAATGTTATTTTTCCTTTTCCAAAATCCTGGAAAGTCCTTCCAGAGTGCTCATACCATTTAATCAATTAGACAAATCTTTTTATCACATTTCCTTAACTTGTTCAATGAAAAATACACTGAAATATTTTCTTCTTGGCTCCTTGTATTGAGAAAAGAACGAACTTGACAGAGAGAGGGAGTTTTAAAGGTCCTTTTTGAATGATAATGGGAGAAATACATGGTGTGTGGAGAGGTGGGGAGCATCCCACATAATGAATCATATGAAGAACGTACAACAGAGAATTCAATACTGTGCTTCTAAAACCTCAATAGTGCTTACAGTAAGTTATATTTTTGTGGCCTTTTCTTTGCCCAGATATTTGTCATTCTGTAGTTGATTTAGAAAGAGATTCATGGAAAGTCATAATTATTTAAAGAAGGGAACAGGCAAAGTGTTCTTTTGCCATGTCTATAAATCTTTCCTTATGCTCTGCTGAGAACTCTGCTCTGACTGTCTGCTTTAACCGTGTAATAGGAGTATATCATAACGTCAGGAGTTGTCAGACCCTCAGAACTCTCCATAATGTGAGATCACAAGCATAGACAATTTCATTGTAACATTTCTGACTACAAAGTATAAATACCATTCAGTTGGCACATTGTCATCACATCAGAATTTTTTTTTCATCCTTATACTTTAGGTTTGCTGAGGTATTTAAATCTATAAAGTTAGACAAAGCAGAATAAGAAAATTAAAATTTATAATAGAATAACATTGTCAAAAGAAAACTATCTTTTTGAAAGAAAACATAAAAAGGAATTTTAAAATAAAGATTACAAACGTTTTTAAAAGGCAGTGCATATATTTTCAGTTATGTTTTCATCAGTTCTCTCCAGAGTACAAAAACATTTCTCAGAACAATTTAAAATTGTAGATATAAAACAATAAATCACTCAACACAAGATTTAAAAATCTCATTGAGAGCCCTGACAGAATATTTCTTTCTCATGGTGAAGTTACCAACTGGGAGTATTTCACTAATTCTTCAGTTTGTTCATCTGCCTCACTGCAGACCATTATGGCTCCCATAACAGCTATTGTTTTTAAAATAGAAAGAAATTAACACTTGCATAAACTCAGATGTAAAAACTACAGATATTTTATCTTTTAGTGTGATGATACTTCTAGCAGATGTGCTTTTCTTTTGTTTTGTAATAAAATATAGAATCAACCATTACAAAATGAAGACCTACATGCATTATTTTCTTCCTAGAAATACCTTACTAAAATTCACCTTTGTACTTCCAGGTTAACCTCAGTCTAAAGCCTTAAATGCTTGGTTAGTGATTCACAAACAACATCCAGGTTTTTCCCTAGGAATCAATATTTTCTGATTGTCACTGAGGAAGGAGCTTCTAAGGAGATATGTACATGAACATATATGTTGTACTCAAAGAGAAGATACTATTCCTGTTCTGTTTTATTGTAAACCCTCTCCTCTATCTGGAAACCCAGCCTCCTTGTTAAGATTTGTAGTGGAGCCCCTCTCCTGCGCTGCTGTGTTGAGTCTCAGCTTCCTGTCTGAGGCACATGGCTGCTGTCTTCAGATGCAGCCCCAGTGTTAATCAATAAGGGCATGGACGACTCACTTGGTCCAAATGCCAAAGCAAATCTCATTTTAAATTGTTGAAAAAAATATGTTTTTAATAGACATGGGACAAAGAATTAGGTTGATAAATAAATAACATCGTTTGGTAAGGTGAAAATCAGACCTTAGTATATATTTTCATTATTTGAATTTTTTTTTTTTTAACATAGTTTACTTAAATCATTGACCACTCTAAGCTGCCTTTCTCTGGTATGTTCCCTGACTTTCACAATAATAATGTTAGTGTATTCTTCTTCTTCTATTTATTATTTATTATTATTTTTTGATACAGGGCCTCACTCTGTTGCCCAGACTGAAGTGTAGTGGCATTATCTCCACTCACTGCAGTCTCGACCTCTTGGGCCTAAGTGATCTTCCCACCCCAGCCTCCCAAGTATCTGAGACTACAGGTATGCACCACCATACCTGGCTAATTTTTGTATTTTTTTATAGAGACACGGTCTTTTGATGTTGCCCTGGCTGGTCTCAAACTCCTGAGCTCAAACCATCCTCCTGCCTCCACTTCCCAAAGTGTTGGGACTACAGGTATGAGCCATCACGCCCGACCGTTAGTGTATTCTCCGGTTATTTGTTACTTTTCATTTTACTGTTAGCACATTTTTACAGTAAGGTAAAGTCTGGTCAGAGTGAGGAAGGTATGGCAGATTTATCCTTCTCCATTACATTTTAGCTTTAACAAGGCTCATCCTAAGATCTCGTCTTTTCTCAGTTTATCCTCTCTTCCCAGGCAATCTCACCCAGACCTATGGCTCTGACCATGTTCATGCTTAGCCTGTTTTTATCTCCAGCCCAGTACTATCCTCTAAGCTCCAGACTGGTATGTTCAATTGCCTATTTGGTATCTCCACATAGACATCTTAAAGACATTTTAAATTCTACTTATCCCAAACTGGACTTAATCATTACCACCTTCCCACTGCAAACAAAACAAAATAAGATCTTTTCCTAGCATTGCTATTTCAAACATATACAAGCCAAAACCCTGAGTCATCTTTAAAGGCTTTCTCTTTTCATATACGATATCCAATTAAACCATCACCAGGCCCGCTGATTTTACTTCTTAAACATTTTTGCAAACCAACTTATTTCTATTTTCATTGCTATGACCCTAGCTCAAGCTGCTGTCATCTTCACCTGGAAAATAATGAAAGCCACCAAAAACCTTCCACTTTATTTCTTTCAAATCTGGGCTGTACTACATCACTATGTCATTGCTGGAATAATCTTTTTTTAATTTTCTTTTAAATAAAACTTAACGTCCTATGTCAGTCCTTTGTTTAAACAATTAAATGGTTCCTCACTAATCTTAGAATAAACACCAAAATACTTAACATGGCCTTTACTGTGCCTGGTCTTCCTTCCACCTCTTCTCCAGTGTCACCTGTCACTGCATGTTCCTTCCTTTTGACTTTTCAGCCATTGGCCTTCTTCCATTCCTTTGAATACAGGACTTTGCTCTTGCTCTTCCCACTTCCTGGAAAATCTTATCCCTTCTTCATTAACACCTCCTCCCCACCAGCACACATATATCATCCTGTTAACTCCTACTCATTGTTCAGATCTCAGCAAAATCATCACTTCCTTAAGAGTGCTGTTTTGCACCATCCTGGTCAAATAAAATCCCCCTCTTATGCTATCAGAATACCATGCACTTCTCTTTCCTAGTGCCAATCACAGTTTTACATTTGCTTGGGTGATTATTTTATGGACATCTTCCATATTGAATAATAGGATCATATAGGAAGGTACTATGTCTGTTTTTGCTAATTACTGCATCCCCAATACTAAGTATAGAGATTTCACTTATGCTGGTATCAGGGCAATTCATATTTCTGCTTCCTTATGCTAAAGACCAGTGTCATATGTCTTAACTGTGATGTTAGTATTCTGCTTCTGTTACTTAAGCATTTTTCATCCGTCTCTGTCTCATATTTTTTTGTATCTGTGTATTATCTGGCTGAAAAAAAATGGGTACTTTCCTTTTGTAGGCAGAAAATGCATTATTTTTATCATTTGGACTACTTTTTGTACCCAGATCAATTTTTCAGAACAACGCTAATGAATAGATTACACTAGTCTTTGTTCCCTTCCTGGTTCTCAAGGCTACACCTTGTCATTAGCCTTCTGTTTCTTAAGACAGATCTCCATGTTCTCTATGGGTCTCAACTCCATGTTAGAACTTGCTGAGTAATTTGGCTATTTGTCAACCCAACCAATTTAGTTTTACTATTTTTTCCCAGCCAAATTATAATTATCACACCTTCCTGGTAAACTCTAACTCTCAGGTTTCACTATCTCCCCAGGCCTGCTGAGCCCCAGGTCTCCACCAATACCCTGTCTTGGTTTTAGCCTTTGGAGGAATTATCTTGCCGTCATGGTTTTGGAAATGAAAAACAAGAGTTCAAAGCCAGTGTTATTAAAAGTATTGAACTCTGTAAAATAATACATTTTATTTTCTTTCATTATTTTGCTTTTGTCCTTTCAAAAAGTAGTTGCCTATTTTGCTTTTAAACTACAGCTACAGAAGAAGGGGCAAAATGACAATCTTTAATATCTGTAAATTGCAGCTTAAAATAAAAATGCTATTATTCCAAGAGAAAAGTTATTTTCAGCACTTTTAAAACCTTTGGCATTTTGTGCCCACTATTTATGGATTGCATAAACATAAAGAGGTTACCCCATTAGCGATGCAATAGGGCAGATGCTTTATTTAAGTCTTTTTTCATAGCTACTTAAAAACATTTTTCAGGGTATGCATCTTTCTCATTAGTGCAAAGAAAGACAATCTCTGCAAATAACAGAAGTGAAAATCTGGCTGTTGTTTTAAACATTAAAAGGTATCCTGAGAAAATAGTTTATAATTTTTTTCGAGAGCTTCCAACAAACAGATGCAAGAACCTACTGTGAGCTGAGCATGATGAGAATGCTGTAGAGGCTTAAAGATTTGCAAGTCACAGTTCCTGCATTCAACAGCATACTGCAAGCAGAGTATGGAAATACACTGAGTGCTCAGTAGAGACTAATTCAAAGTTATTACACACATGTCTTAGATTGTTTGGGTTGTTATAACAAAATACCATAGACTGGGTAAAACAGGAAAGTAGACATTTATTTATCACATTCTGGAGACTGGGAGTCTGAGATTAGGGTGTCAGCATGGTTGAGCTTCCTCACAGATGGCATCTTCTAGTAGTGTCCTTACATGGTGGAAGGACAAGCTCACTCTCTGAAGCATTTTTTTTTTTTTTTTTTTTTGAGACAGAGTCTCACTCTGCCGCCCAGGCAATCTTGGCTCACTGCAATCTCCTCTGCCTCCCCAGTTCAAGCGATTCTCCTGCCTCTGTCTCCTGAGTAGCTGGGATTACAGGCACTGGCCACTTGTATTAATTTATGCATGGCTGATTTTCGTACTTTTAGTGGAGACGGGGTTTCACCATGTTGGCCATGAAAACCTCTTTTATAAGGGCACTAATTCCATTCATGAGGGCTTTGCCCTCAGTACATAATTAACTTCCCAAAGTTCCACCTCCTAATGACATCAACTTGAGAGGGTGTCAACATATGAATTTGGGGGGTGACACAAATGTTCTAATCATAGCAATACACAAATAATTCTGAGCTAAAAAAGACTTTAAAATAATCTAAATTCTTTATTTTAAAAAGGAAGAAAAGTAGACACAAAGAAGCCATGAGACTTGTTTATTATTATCCAAACTAGATTTGGAACCCTTTAGTTCCTGTCTTATTTGGTGCATTTTATGTGCTATAGAGGAAATTTTGTGTTCTTTTATTTATTACTACTGGGAGGGATCTTTTAAGAGTCATCTTTTTAACAACAGATTATTGCCTTGAATTAAAAATTGACATTGGTGATACAAATTTAAAAAGGAGACTCAATAGTTGATAGCTTATGATATGTGTGGGTAGTTCACTGATTTTTTTTCCATGTGAGAGAGGAAATAAAATAGTACTTAAATCATATTTTTAATTTCCCTAATATGAAAAAATTTGAAAGAATATCCAAATTAAAACATAATTTCTGAAGAAGCACAAGCAGGAAGTTTTTGTTTTAATATAGAGCTATCACTTTGCCACCATTATTTGAAGTCTGCTCAACATGCACAGTGTCTATTCAGCACCCAAGGCAGTGATGCCCTTAGTAAATTATGTATTTCGTGATGCTATAGATAGTTTGCTATTGATAACTCCTAAGGAATTATTATTAGTCTCTTGAAACACTCACGTGGTCAAGGTTAAAAGTGAGTATGTCGACCAACCATTTCTCTGCTTAGTTTAAGCACAAATTAAATGTTTTTCTTCTTCTTCTTCCTTTTTTTTTCTTGAGATGGAGTTTCGCTCTTGTCACCAGGGCTGTGTAGCAGTGGCACAGTCTCGGCTCACTGCAACCTCTGCCTCCTGGGTTCAAGTGATTCTCCTGCCTCAACTTCCCGAGTAGCTGGGATTACAGGCATCCACCATGCCTGGCTAATTTTTGTTGTTTTAGTAGAGATGGGATTTTGCCAAGTTGGCCAGGCTGGTCTTGAACTCCTGACCTCGGGTGATCTGCCCATCTCGGCCTCCCAAAGTGCTTAGATTACAGGCATGAGCCACTGTGCCCAGGCAAATTAAATGTTTTATATGGAAAACATTATAATTTATCTCTGCAGAATATTCAGGTGTGCAGTAAATGTTTTAATCAAATGTTTTGGCAAACCATTTGGGATTAGCCAATAAGAATTTATCACTCTCATTCATATGCAAATAGAAGTGTATGTTCTAAGGGTATGAGAACTATAAGAAGCCTCACAGAACACCCAGTCCAGTCCCTATATTTCACAGATGAGGAAACAGAGTGACCTCCCAAGAACAGTCAATGAGCCATGTTTTCGTAGACATACAATTTTTGCGTTTGTTCCTTTTGCTGTTGTCATTATGTTGACACATTCTTAAGTTGATCAAGATTCTGCCATCTTTGTAACATGCTGTTTTCAATATGGTGACAAGATGTTTTGTAATAAGGAAGTCATTTCATTAGGCTAAAGAAGACCAATAACTAATATAAGTGATATAGTTTAAATGACAGTTGCTATTACTGTAGTTACTTGTGGTACCTACTCATTGGTGTGTGTGTGTCCATGTGTGTATGTGTGTCCACGATACTGGGTGTGTATATCTCTGAGTCTATGTATAGATGTGGCATTTCTGCATGTGATAACATTTAGATGTGGATGTGTGTATATGTGTGTTTGTGTGTGTGTGTGTACTTGTGTAGTTGTACCTATGGCAGAATGGAGGGTTCTTATTTCATGACTCCCTGTGATATGTATTATGCTCCTTAGCAAAGAGCTGCAGCCTCACCAACTGTTCTTCCCAGAGTCTGAGCTAATAGAAAGTCTGCCACATTTATGACTACATACTGTTCAAACTGAAAAATTTCCCCCTTTACCTAGGGTATTTTTAGTATCAAAGACTCTTTAGTCACTTGTAGACTTAACACTCTTTAAAAATAAAACCTTTATTTCTTTTCTGAGTGCTGCAATGTGGGCTCTTTTGGTGTTAAATGAAAAACTGACTTTGGAAGAAAGATGTACCGAAAAAAGAAATGTTATGATACTAGCACAATGACTTACTAAAGCTGTTTTGAATTGCATTAGATAGTATTTTATTCTATTCCAAGTGTGAACACAATATAAAAGCTCATGTTTACTCATTTAAAAATAAAAAAAAATCACAGAAGCCAAGTGTTGGAAGAGCCTGCAAAGCCCCCTCTCCTTTATTGCCCTCGACCTCAGTTTCTCTCTTCTCTAAAATGAGAGCTTGAAGTTGTTCTTCTAGATGTCATTCGTCTTGTTTGCTATTCCCAAAAAATAGAAATTTAGGACTTATGTTTGCTTTTTTTCTTTTTTCATTTTGATCAGCCTGGGAAGCCAGACCTACATGGCATGGAATGTGTTATTTGTTCTGATCTGAAAATGAAATATCTAGTATGGTGTCCAACTCTCTTGGAGCATTATTATAAACTCATTGTTCTGTAATAACTTACAAAGATAGAATACAGAATCCCTGACACTTCAGAAGACACTTACTTATGTAGGTCTAAAATATTGCTTATTTAGAGTAGAGCCATACAAATAGAACATCAAAAAGGTCATGCTTATAGACAGAATAATTGTTCTTTTATAAAAGATGACACCTAGAAAATTGAGAAAACTTCCTACAAATCCAGTGTCTGCAAGCATCACTGAATTGTTGACATAATCAAGACTACTCATGTCAAAATACTCCAATAAAAAATTAAAGTGTAAAGTCTTCAACAAAACCGAAATTTTATTAAATGAACACATTATTTAAGCTGGTAATTAATATCAATTATTAGCATGTTTTTAGTTTATACAGATTTTTCAGTTACCCAAAGCTTAATTATGGGGGAAAAAACACTTTCTTTTTTTAAAACACTTTCTTTCTTTTAAAAAATTTATTTTACATTTGTATTATTGATTTATTTTTAATTTGATTTATGTGTATTTATTAGTCAATTATTTCATCACAGTAATCACTTTGTCAGATTTTATGAGGTAGGCAGATAATGACATCATGGTCCCCACTTGCCACAAATACATGAAATATATGTTGCATTTATATTCTGTAAGAAATACGATATTTGTGTCTGGAAGAAAAACCTATTGAAGAAATGGGGGAAAACAGTGCTGGATTGACAACTAAAATATGACGAAATACATAAAAACAGAAAGCAGGGGGAAAATAACCAAAGCATTTTCTTTCCTACACCCATCTAATCTGCTTATGTTTTCTGAGGGAAGTAATTTCGGACTCCAGTGACCACAGTTGTCATAGAAAACTACATACTAGTAACAGGCCCCGCACAGTGGCTCACGCCTATAATCCCATTACTTTGGGAGGCTGAGGTGGGCAGATCACTTGAGGTCAGGAGTTTGAGACCAGCCTGGCCAAAATGGTGAAGTCCTGTCCCTACTAAAAATACAAAAATTAGCTGGGTGTGGTGGCACGCATTTGTAATCCCAGCTGCTTGGGAGGCTGAGGCAGGGAATCGCTTGAACTGGGGAGGTGAAGGTTGCAGTGAGCTGAGATCATGCCACCGCACCCCAGCCTGGGCCACAGCGCAAGCGCAAGACTGTCTCAAAAAAAAAAAAAAAAAAAAAAAAGAAAGAAAAGAAAACTATATACTAGCATACTAGTAACAAAGGCACAGGGATCTTCTCCAGATCAGGAGCTCACAAATATTTTCTTAAAGGTATATGTAGTAAATATTTTAGGCTTTTTGAGTCAAGAGACAAATTAAGGATATTGCATAGGTACTTATATAACCATTTAAAATGTAGCCATTTAAAATGCCAAAAGCATTTTTACCTTGTGGTCCATACAAAAACAGGTGGCAGGAGTGATTCATCCTTTATTAAGGAATTGGAATTTCAAAATTCTATTCTATATCAATTATACAATTGAAGTTTTATAAAAATAGATTAGAGCAGTCTTCTAAAAAATTTAAATGTTATTTTTCCCCTCAATATCATTGCTTCTTGCCAATAAAGTTACCACTTTAAATGAGAAAAGGATATTCAGTCTTAAATTCCAAGAAATTTTCTCCACAGGAAACTTACATTGTTTTAATTCAGAGTAAATGAGATACAAGTCAAAAGATGAACACCAAGCTGATAATAGTGACAATGTAAACAACAAGAAAGGTAAGTCGTGGGTGGTCAGAGAATTGGATTCAGTGTCAATACTTTGATCCTCTGATAACAAGATAGCTTTATTGTAAATTAATAGTTGATATAATTTTAAAAAGTTTCAGAAGTTTCAAATATTGAGATATGAGCTATGGGAAGGAGAATGATATATTTGCACCCAGAAATTCTTGGGCACTATATCAACTGGGGCAAATAAGTATATTCTCTTCAAGACTGGAACATATGGGAAGCAAAATTAATTTTTTTATACCATTGTTGCAAAGATTGTAAGAATAGGACATACCACATAATTTAATATTTAATGTGGAAAAAGTACATGAAGACTATCTAAATATTGAGATATGAGCTATTGGAAGGAGAATGATATATTTGCCCCCAGAAATTCTTGGGCACTATATCAACTGGGGCAAATAAGTACATTCTCTTCAAAACTGGAACATATGGGAAGCAAAAACAGTCTTAGACCATCTTTTTCTGTGCTTTTATCTTAGAAGGAACATAATTTAGCAATTTTTTTCCATTGGCATTTATAGAATTATATAGTTTTTCTTAATTAAGAAAATGAAAAAGAATTCAATATTTTTGTGTGAATCCATGTAGGTGGTAAAATATATAAACAAGACAAGAAAAGATGGTACACACAAAAAAAACACAGCCTTTTCAGGCAAATTGGAAACTATAAAACATCATATGTCACAATTTTTTTGGTGGAATGTGATGTGCCAAGCTACTTCAATTTTTTAAAAGTCAGCCATCAACTCATTAACCAGTGTCTGCAAGCAGATGTTGGCTTAAGCTGTGGTGCTATTTGGTGTGCTTAAGAATGTGGAGATGGATATCAGCTTTTCAAATAGAAAGTAGCTACAAAACATAAAAAATGATTTCTTTCCTCAAATTTTACTTGTCATATTATGTTACATTAGATGGTGAAACAGAACGTTAACTGTGTAGTGAGACAAGGATACAAAAATGTAAAGGAGAGCACACTTTTTCAGCTTAGATACATGCCATCCATTTATACATGGGTAGCCATTCTGAAATGATAGAAGAATTTTTGTTAAATGCAAATCAGCTGCTTGTGAATTTATAATATGAAAATTTAACAAATTTGAAAACTTTTCAAAACAACGCAAAAGGTGCATGAGTGATACTTTGCTATTTTAAACAGAGATAAAAGACTGTGTTGGCAATGCATAGCCACTTAGCACCTGATGTTTTTCTACCAACATTAGTGTTAGTGCCCAGGGCCCCTTGTTGATGTGAGCACCCCAATTTTGGGATTGCTGATGCTTTCTAATACTGTACCATGTGATTCTTTTGACAATAGTGGATATGTGGGCTTCTAGACCTCTAGTAAAGTAACTGCAGTTTACCTCTCAAAAGAGAATATAACACAGGTATTTTGCAAAGCAGATAGGCTGCATATTTGATTTATATTACAGTGAAAATTAATATTTGTATCAAGATAAGAGAAGTTAACAAGAAAAGGCAACTGTTAATGGAAAAGTAAAAGAATATTGGAAGTAGGCCGGGCGCGGTGGCTCACGCTTGTAATCCCAGCACTTTGGGAGGCCGAGGCGGGCGGATCACGAGGTCAGGAGATCGAGACCACGGTGAAACTCTGTCTCTCTAAAAAACACAAAAAATTAGCCGGGCGCGGTGGCGGGCGCCTGTAGTCCCAGCTACTCGGAGAGGCTGAGGCAGGAGAATGGCGTGAACCCGGGAGGCGGAGCTTGCAGTGAGCCGAGATCGCGCCACTGCTCTCCAGCCTGGGCGACAGAGCGAGACTCCGTCTCAAAAAAAAAAAAAAAAAAAAAAAGAATATTGGAAGTATACAAAGATGGGTCACTGGTGAAATCACTTTTGTTTTTAATGGAATCTGTTATTCTCTGTCTTTGAATCATTCTTATGTGTGCACTAATTGATTTTTTAACTCTTTCAACACATCTCATAATTCTCAACATCATTTAATCTGAATAATTCTGGGTTTGTTCAGTCCTAAAAGATTCCAGAAAGATAATCACTTATTTTATTCTTTTAAAACCTTGTCTAGAAAAGAAACATTACAAACTAATTTGGGTTAAATTCCCATCTTTCTTAAGCATTGGTTGCAACTGTGCTGCCTGGGAAGCAAACTCTGAGACTGAGATTACATGCAAGATTGCTCTCAGAGAAGAGAAGGGAAGGGAAGATGGAGAATGGGAAAGGGAGAAGAGGGAGGAGAAAGAAGGGAATGAATTGGGTGTGAGAACGAACAGAGTTTAGGAGGGAGGGGATGAAAGGGAGAAGTGGGGGAGACAGCAGGATTGGGCAGCACAATAGGCTAAATGTTTTGTGTGCTCCCAAAATTCATATGTTGAAACCTAATGCTCAGTGTGATGGTATTTCTAGCTGGGGCCCTGGGAGGTAATTAGGTTAGGAGAGTGGAGCCCTCAGAATGGGATTAGTGCCTTTATCAAGAGGCCAGGGCATTAGCTAGCTCTCCTTGTACAATGTGAGAATACAAGCAGAAGTTGGCAGTATGCAACCCAGAAGAATGTCATTACCAGAACCTAACCACAACCATGATTTCAGACTTCCTGCCTCCAGAACTATGAGAAGCAAATTTCTGTGTTTTATACATCAACAAGCCTGTGGTACTTTGTTGTAATAGCCTAACCTAAGACACAAGCCGAAGGAAAAATTGTAGCTGTGATGGTGTCTCAATAACAAAGAGTTATCCCATACTTCAGTGAGGGTGCTTGATCCTTACATCCTATTCAATATGCTATGTAATATACTGCATAGTTTGTACTGTACAGTGATATAGAGTTTATGCTATATACTATACTTTAGAAATTACACCAGTCAGTGGGTGCTACTGCCCCAGGAAGGAGGCTTACAGCTAGGCAAGACAGCTCTCTGTAGTCCAGGACAGTTTCTGGAGAAGGCTAACAGCTGAGGACAGCTCTTCTAGCAACTGGAGAAACAAGTCCCAAAGTCTTGAAGGGGGATTTGTACAGCTTGTCACAGCATTCACTATAGCATTAAAATGAGGAAGATTATTTTAATTTCTAACCTAAATTACTCCTATTAAGTCTAGATTTTTAGATTCTACCTTCTCTGAAAGTACTGAATAGCTGCTTTTCCTTGTATAAGCTACATATTTCAATCATGATGCAGTGAGTCTACCAATGTAACTGAAAGCTGGATGAACAAGCCCAGCCCACTCCTTTCTAAGCTTTAAAAGCATTGCTCTTATGTTTTCTTGAATGCATTGCTCTTGTGTTTTCTTGAAGGCACTGGCTAAATCTTGAACAACATTTATTAATTTTTTTATACCATTGTTGCAAAGATTGTAAGAATAGGACATACCACATAACAATGCTTGGAAGACACTGTTATAATTTTAACTACCTGGAGAAGGAGCTATTTAGTAACACAATATTTTCATTTCATAGTGAACTGTGGGCAAAGATATGTATAAGCACATTTTGGGATCATACAATAGGATCTTGGGCTTATTTAATTTAGAAACAGAGGTAGTAGATATTTAGGAGAGAATAGAAAAATTTATTTATCTTTCTTGGATTGAATAAGAAAATATTTGATGTTGTAAGAAGCAATGAGATGTTGAGTACATGAGATCTCTGTGGGGCCACGCAAGCTCAGTGACTTCCGTCAAGTGACTAAAGGACACTTAATGGGAGCTAAATGAAGCTAGGGCATTTTGTTGACCCTCCAGTCATAAGACTATTGAGAAACCACTACTTCAACCCCATAATGTTTCTCTGAGCCACTGGGGGAATCAAATAAAGAGGATTTCCAGTCAATACAGTGATAGAGACGTAACTTTCTTTTTGTTGGTTAAAAACCAACAGGAAATACAAGGAATTTGATGGAACCAACCTTATATTTCCAGGAAATATAAGATAGAACCAACAGTAAATATAAGGAATTTGATAGGATCAACAAAAAAAGTATAAGGTTTGGGTTAACGAAGTCTTTAGAAAAATAGCTAATGCTGGTGAATTGGGGAAGGATATTTCAGATTTTAGGCCACCTTGGACACACTAAGGATACGCATGTTCTTCAAAAATCTGCTCATGTGAGAAATATTACAATTTTCAGTTTTCAGTTTTTAAGGAACTCAGGACAGTTCTTCCTGATTCATATGTTTAAAGAATACATAAAGTATTACCCTGTGCATTACAACTTGATGACAGCAGCCATTCTTAGGACAGTTGTTTTATGGGAATCTTCCAGTAGCAGATATGGGTAAACCAGAATTATAAAAAATGATCCATTAAGTTATGGAGTATTTTACTGCAAAAAAAAGAGGCTCTAAATGTGGCTAGATGAATATGTCTTTTAAAAACGACACCTTCAAAACAACTAGACAGCTTTAAGTAGTAACTTCAAGATACAACAGTAGCATAGTTTGTTTCTCAATGAACTTGCAAGTTCTTTTTTGCTTATTTGTTTCAGATAAGAAAGTGAGGCTTTTGGTGAGGATTTGTAGAGGTTATGCTTTCCATTCTCCTCCCTCTGGAACAGTGTGGGTGTTCAGATAGACTCTCTCTCATTCTCCTTAGGCAGAAATAAAATTGCTCATCTTTTATAGAAAAGTTCCCTTCTAACTACTTCCAGCCAAGACTGTAAGTTATATAAATCTTGTGGAAAAGTGTGAATTTCTTCTCCAGCTACTGGAATTACCTTTGCTCCGTCACAGCAAGCTTTTTTAACCCAACATTTTCGCACATGATTTTATTTCATTATTTTATTTACTTTACACAAGTGAATGTCCATAGGTTAGAGCTCTGTAGAGACTTTTTGTGCCAAAATGGCTAATAAGCAATACGATTTCTATAAGTATAAACAAGTACCAATACTGTAAATGGGTCCTGCCTCTAGGCCCATACAGAACACACAGATCCTTCTTTCCTACTTATTTTCTTTTCTGTGTGAATAAACAGCATTCTTACAATTCCTAGGATAAAGAATTGAAATTTCTCTTTCTCCTTTATTGTCTAGTATTTGACTAGCCTCAGGTTTTAGAATCTGAAAAGTTGAAATGAGTCATTAGGTTTTCAGTTGACTTGGACTGAAGAAAAAACCTAATTGTACATTTTTGCAAAATTTTAAATAAATAACATCTGCTGTCTTAGCCATGGATGATTTAATTTTTAACACTTGCTTCCACCCTTTAATTTTCTGCAAAGCAGCCACATCAATTATTAATTCATCTATATTTCCTCAAAGCGAGTCAGACTTAAGATCCTTCATAAATATTTAAGAATACTGCTGCAAAATAAACAAAAACTTCTACTTAACTTTTAATTGCAAGTTCGAGAACCAATGCTTGCAAAAGCAACAAAAAACAAGACAAACATCGTTAAAAAAAAAAAAAAAAAAAACCCAGAGAAGTAAACAAGCAGAAACTAAAAGAACAAGGAGACCAGACTTCTGTCATTGCCTGTTTTACAATGTGAATCTCATTTACTGCACATTTAACTAATGGAATAAATGGACATGGCCAAATTTAACCCAGGCCTGATGATAGCACTTAATTTCTGATTATTCACTTTTTCTCTTTCTCTTTCTTTCACACACATTGCCACACATGGTGCACACACTTTACCATTAATATTGAACAAGTTATTAAAATAATAAATGCAGGAATATGCAAAATAGCCTGCATGTAATTAAAATAATGAGGGAATAGCTCAAACTTTCCTTTTTTATTATATTAACAAGGCTTCTGAGAAAGATGCTATTATGAATTGAATTGTGTACTCCAAAAAGATATATTGAAGTCTACCCCCTATACCTGTGAATATGACCTTATTTGGAAATTGGGTCTTTGCAGATGTAATCAAACAAAGATGAGGTCTTGCTGAATTAGGGGGAGCCCTAATCCAATATGCTGGTGCCCTTATGAGAAGAGGAGAAAAGCCACACAGAGACACACAGAAAAAAATGCCATGTGACAATGTATACAAAGACTGGAGTGATGCATCTATGAGCCAAGGAATGTCAAGGATTTTGGGCAACAACAGAAGCCAAGAGAAAGGCATAGATTAGATTCTTTCCTAGAGCTTTCAGAAAAAGTGCAGCCCCAGTGACACCTTGATTTCAGACTTCTAACTTCTAGGCATGTGAGAGAATAAATTTCTGTTGAAAGACGCCCAGTTTGTGCCACTTGGTTACATAGATGCTATATACTAATTTGTTCTTTTTGCTTTCTAATATTAAAAAGCATATATGCTATGGATAGAATATATGTACAGTTTTAAAATTATAAAGCAAATATCTTTCTGATCACCCTCCAGGTCAATAAACAAGAGTGATATTTCTGAATCCTTGGAAGGTTCTCTTATACACCCCTTTCTTATCATAGCCTACTTCTTTCCCCCACTGCCTGATAATCCTTTAGCAGCTTTTCTTTATAGTTATTTCACCTATGCAATTATACTGTAATCAATATGGTTAAATTTTCCCACTGATAAATCTTTAAAGGAGAAGATATTTAGATGCACCAACCTGATGAAAATGCATTTTAGAGCTTTGCTTAGGCAAATTCACAAGTTACTTACTGATAAATATAAATTGAAACTACACTGTAAAATTATATTTTGAATAAGCATATTCATTCAGTTGATTCACTCATCGAAGACTTATTATTAACTGGGGACGTACTGGGCAAACTTTATTTTTCAGGCATTTTCCAGATAAGAGATTAAAAGTGATGTCAATAATTCCACTTTAACAAAATATATAATTTAAAGCAAAATTAAATTATCTGAAAATCATACTTACTTGTTACTTATGCACACACACAAGAGTTTGTGTGATTTAATAAGAGTGTATTATAGAACAATTGATTAATACAATGAATTTTACCTATTTATAGATTAACTTCATTTATTCATATAAACATGAGAGCATAGTTTTAGAGGTGCAACACATTTTAATTTTCATTAAGTTATTAGATTATGTAGATTTGCTTAGTTACTGAATTTGCCCAGTCTATGCATATGAATTCTTGGCATTTCCATGTATTTACTGTTAATAGAAAATATACAAGTCTTTTTCTGATTTTATAGACTGCTTAATATAACACATATTTAACTATTACAAAGTGTTAGATATAAGGAGGTAAAGGGATTCAAACCAGTTTTTTGTTTGGTAGTAAAATGCTGGTGAATAGGAGTCGGTCAGATGTTTTAGAAGGCACTGGAACACAAGTGTCTCCTGCTTTTCAAAAAGCTTATGGTTCCCAGAAGAAAAGAATGGGATGGCTAATAGTCATTAGCCATATAATATAATATAATATAATATAATATAATATAATATAATATAATATAATATAGTATAATATGATGCATTCTGTAGTCCAGGAAAACTTGAAGTGGATCTAGCTCAAATATGAAAGTGATGAGACCAGGTGCAGTGGCTCATGCCTGTAATCCCAGCACTTTGGGAGGCCAAGGCCAGTGGATTGCTTGAGCTCACAGGTTCGAGACCTGCCTGGGCAACATAGCAAAATCCTGTCTCTATAAAAAATACAAAAATTAGCCAGGCATGATAGTGCACACCTGTAGTCCCAGCTACCCAGGAGGCTAAGGTGGGAGGATTGTTTGTGCCCAGGAGGAGGAAGCTGCAGTGAGCTGAGATTGCTCCACTGCATTACAGCCAGGTGATGGAGTGAGACCCCATCTCAATTAAAAAAAAAAAAAAAAAAAGGAAAAAGATAAAAGAAAGTGATGAATTCTACCTGGAGAGAAACAAATTTGTTCCCATGGGAAAAGGTGTATATAAAGCCATTGTTGAGTATTGAAGGGTGGGAGTTTGTAGACAGAGAATCCCAAGGTTTTTTGTCTTTGTGACAGTTTGCATGTTCTCACTCACAGGTGGGAATTGAACAGTGAGAACACATGGACACAGGAAAGGGAACATCACACTCCGGGGACTGTTGTGGGGTGGGGGGAGGGGGGAGGGATAGCATTAGGAGATATACCTAATGTTAAATGACGAGTTAATGGGTGCAGCACACCAACATGGCACATGTATACATATGTAACAAACCTGCACATTGTGCACATGTACCCTAAAACTTAAAGTATAATAATAATAAAATTTAAAAAAAAAAAAAGAAAAGAAAAGAGAATTCCAAGGTCAAAGAAGGGCAAAGTATTTGGCCTGTATCAAATTTGTTTTTAACGTCAGGAAATAAATCTCAATAATATTTATCTCTAGATATGTATTATATTACCTTTGTGCCAGCTTTTAATTGATCTTGGAAAGTTGTCAACTTCATATACTTATTGATAGATTATAATTTAGTTAACAAAACATGTCACTGGCTAATATGATTCAGTTGACATGCTCACTGTTACAGGTATTTATTTCCAGATTCAAAGTTCCTGATACTGCACATTATCAAATGCAAATTATTTCTTTAAAAAATTCACGGCCAGGAGCACTGGCTCGTGCCTGTATTTCCAGCACTTTGGGAGGCCGAGATGGGCAGATTACCTGAGGTCAGGAGTTCGAGAGCAGCTGGCCAACATAGTGAAACCCCATCTCTACTAAAAATCCAAGAATTAGCGGGCATGGTGGTACATGCCTGTAATCCCAGCTACTCAGGAGGCTGAGGCAGGAGAATTGCTTGAACTCGGGAGGCGGAGGTTGCACTGAGCTGAGATCATGACACTGCACTCCAGCATGGCTGACAGAGCGAGACTCTGTCTCAAAAAAAAAAAAAAAAAAAAATTCATGAAAAATTTTACTACTTTTAAAGGATTACATTGTTCAGTTTCTAATACAAGAACTAAATTGAATGCTTCCTTACAATTTAGGATAGGCCAATATATGCTAGAAATTTTGTTCAGTGTAATTATCAAAGATGTTTATTCCTTTTTAAGTTTTGTTTTTAATTGACAAATAATAATTTGTATATTTATGGGATTCAGTGTGATATTTTGAAATATTTATATATTGTAGAATGATCAAGTCAGTCTAGAATATCCACATCTTAAATATTTATCATTTCTTTTTGTGGTAAGAACAGCTAAAATCCTCTTTCTTAAAATTTTTAGCTATTTTGAAATGCATTAGTAATTATAGTCATCATGCTGTACAATGGAACACCAGCTCATACTTCTCCTAACTGAAACTTTGTACTCACTAACCAACCTCTCCCTTTCACCCATTCACCCCTCCCATAAAACTAGCTGATGAAAACCATTATTCTACCCTCTACTTCTATGTGTTTGACTTTCTCCCTTGTTTTGTTTTTTTTTTCTGGCTTTTTTCTTTTGGTCTTGTGATAATTTTGCTGTGGGTTGTAAAAATGTCCCTAGATAGAAGTTTCTTGGAACTTTATGAGTTTACTCAGTTTTCATATTAATTTTTCAACTTGAAATTTCCACACAACATTAATAGATTCAAATTACACTAATAGATTCAAATTACACTAATACATTCAAATTTTACAGCTAGGATGGCACAGGCTCAGAGGTTGAATTTTTCCAATTAGACTTAATCCACACAGTACCCACCTCCTCCTCCTCTTGCTTGACCCTGGATTCCCTAAATGAATAGCTATTTTCAACACCATTACACTCAGATGTAGCCTTTCAGATTTCTTTTTATGCACGGTCTTACATCTTGCTTTCCATCATGCACAAGTCCAAGTTTACTCTGTTCTCACATGAGTGGTCAACTTCCTTGGGCCAATATCTAAGTCCCTTTGGCCAGCTGAAGGATTAGTTAGTGTATTCTGTATTCTGGCCTTGACTCCTTTCTTTCTTCATTTGCAGAGACTTCTGTTATTTAATTAAAGCTTGACAACATTGTAAATCTTTTGGTATGCTTTATAATTTCTGCATTTTTGTTGCTGAGGACTGAGAAGGGGGAAAAAGAGGGCTTATTTGGTTAAATTGTTAAATTACTAGAACCAGAATTAGATTTTTTTGGGATAAGAGTGTAAGACAATTTGGAGATCTGAGATAAGTACCAAAGGATGGTGGCAGAAGGATGGGGAGGGAGTGGTGAGTTGGAGATCAAGGAACCTTGATTGTGCATGGACGTGTAAGAGCCAGTAAATGAAGAGGTGCTGCTGGAAAAGGAAACAGAAGATTCAGGAGACTGGTGTCACAAAAACTGCAGGGGCAGGAGATTTCACGAAAGTTTTAGGATATTTAACATGTAGCATCCCTATCTGGTAAAGTTTCGCATCACAGGGAAAAAGCTCATTGGCTTTGGCACGTAGTCATTTCCAGTCTTCTTCCTCTCAGTTGGCGGCAACCCCATCAGGTTGCTCAGTCAGAAACCTTGGTGCCGTCCTTGACTTACCACCCTCTCTCACAAGATCAATATCTAATTCATCAGGAAATTCTGTTTTCTTGGCCTTCAAGATATGTCTGCACTTTGACTACTCACCACTACTAATTTAAAATTGCAAACTAAATATCTCCCCCTCCCACTCTCAACAATTTCAATATTGTTTACCCAGCTCTCTTATTGTTCCACAGCATTTTTCATCTTCAGCATAGTGGATGGCATCCTCATTTATTACCGTGATTGCTTACTGCCTATCTTCTCTCACTAGACTACTAGTCCCATGAGGGCAGGGTTCTCTGCTGTGTTCCAAAGGCTTAGAGCACCTGTACCTGGCATGTAGTAGTGACTCAATAATTGTTACATAAATGAATTGTAATCTTGTTGTATATTTAACTAAAATTTCATTTCAGCAAATCTTAGTTAAATATACAACAGACTCCAATTACAGCTATATAGTTGGAGCTGTATGTTTTAGGCATGTAAGCCTTATTAAATTCTACTTTGAATATAATTAATATTTTAGTAAAAGTTTAATCTCTTATTCTATTATAGGAATTCTATGCTCAAGAATTTTTGCAACCATCAAATCCTAGAAATTAGAGTCCAAACATTACTATCAGATACCATTTTTACCTTATAAACTAATTAAAGCTTTTAGCCAAACTTCTAAATAATGAGATTTAAAACATTCATAAGGAATTAATAATATTCTAGCATTTCTTCTTCACAAAGTACTTACTCAGTGAACAAAGAAATTTCAACTTACCCAAACAACAAAATACTGCATATATTTGAGGATTCTTCCAATTGGAGCTAAACAGTTGGAGCTGTATGTTTTAGGCGTGTAAGCCTTGTTCAATTCTACTTTGAATATAATTAATATTTTAGTAAAAATGTAATCTCTTATTCTTTTATAGGAATTCTGTGCTCAAGAATTTTTGCATCCATCAAATCCTAGAAATTAGAGTCCACACATTACTACCAGGTACCATTTTTACCTTATACCCTAATTAAAGATTTTTAGCCAAACTTCTAAATAATGAGATTTAAAATATTCATAAGGAATTAATATTCTAGCATTTGTTCTTCACAAAGTACTTACTCAGTGAACAAAGAATTTTAAATTTACCAAAAATACAAAAGACTGCATATATTTGAGAATTCTTAGTATGTCCTTCAGGTGGGAGCTGATCAGAATTCCAAAACAAACAATCACAAATGCCATAGTCCCAAGTGTTGAAATTCCAAAAGATCAGAATACTGAAAATATAATTCTAAAAAAATTAAAAAAAATTTATTTACACTTTTAAAAGGGGATTTATTTGAGAAACATAAAAACACAACAAAACACTTCCTAGGCCATTTTACATAAGAAAATAGGCAATAATAACATGCATATTTTTGCAAGCATTAACACTTTGGCATACGAATGACAGTTGCATGGGTATAACAGTTATAAGTAGTCAAGCTGTATTCATATAAATAGGTCAGAAGCGAAATATATACTATGGTTGGTACTTATGTGCATCTAGCTTTATAACTTTGGTCATATGAAACATAATGACAGACAACATAAATCTTGTCTTGGTGAGACTGATGGAAAACCATGATGAGTTACTGTCACAAATGTAATCACCCAAAGAGTCAAGATCTCAAGAAATTTTATCTTTCACAAATGCAGATCTACAAAAAGGACATTTCCTCATTTAGTGAGGAAATTTCAACATTTCTATATAAATGTGCAGTGCTTATACATAAAGTCAACGTTGTGATAATGCACTTTAATGGAATCAAATTTGCAGCATAAAACAAGTTAGAACTCTCTAAAAGTCTCCACACAATTTAGATCTCTAATATGGGATATGATGCGAAGATGAAATACATAGCATAGCAAATTGGCGCTATGTGTGAAGAGGTAGAAGTTATGTGTGAAGAGGTAGAAGTTATATGCGATTGGATAATTTGGCTTGGAGGACTTCTTGTAGTTTTCATCTGTGTTTTTACTTCTATGATCTGTATTTGGGCAGTGTTTGTGGTCTACAAATTTTGTAAGTATACGCAGTCTATCTGGAAGTCTGATTATTGCTTGGCCTTTGCAATTAAGGGATTTTCAGCTTTTGCAGCACTAATAATAATCAGCTTTTAAACTTTTATCTTTCACTATTAAGAAGCCTCATACACTTAACTTATCACAGCCTTTTTGTGAGGGAACAATTTCACAGATCTCTTCCACTGTGTTGTAAGGAATACAGTAGCAGGAATGATACTTGGCTTCCTCAACACCAAATGTGTATTAGTAGGGGATCTCAAGAGAGACTCAATCAATAGGATATGTATATAGATACACGAGAGGGGATTTTTAGAAGAATTGGCTAACATCCTTATGGTGGCTGAGAAGTCATAGGGCAGGTCGTCTACAAGTTGGAGACCCTGAGGTGCTGCTAGTGTGGCTCAGTCCAAATCTAGTAACTTCAGAACCCAGGAAGCTGGTGTAAGTTTCAATCTGAGGTCAAAAGCTTCAGGACCCAAGAGGCAGCTGGTGGAGGTCCTGGAGTCCAAAAGTCAGCAAACCTGGAGTTCTGATATCTAAGGTAGCAGAATAAAAGTCTTTTCAGTTTGGGAGGCCGAGGTGGGTGGATCACCTGAGGTCAGAAGTTTGAGACCAGCCTGGCCAACATGGCGAAACCCCGTCTCTAATAAAAATACAAAAATTAGCCGGGTGTGGGGACATGTGCCTGTAGTCCCAGCTACTTGGGAGGCTGAGGCAGGAGAATCGCTGGAACCTGGAAGGCAGAGGTTGCAGTGAGCTGAGATCGCGCCACTGCACTCCAGCCTGTGGGTGACAGAGTGAGACTCTGCCTCAAAAAAAAAAAAAAAAAAATAATAATAATCATAGTAAAAAGTCTTTTCAGTTCTCAGGGAGAGACCAATTTACTCTCAGTATTTGTTCTCTCCAGGTCCCTGTCTGATTGAACAATGCCTACCAACTTTGAGGGCAGGTATTCCTTGCCTAGTCCACTCAGGTTCAAACCCTAATCTCTTCTGGAAATACCTTCACAGACACATGCAAAATAATGCTTTACCAGGTTTCTAGGCATTCTTTAATCCAGTCAACTTGACACCTAAAATTAAATCCACAAGTTTGCTCACTGTCAATTTAGCACTCATAAATAACCCCTTAAACCAAGCTTGTCCAACCCATGGCCCATGGGCCACGGGCCACATGAGGCCCAGGATGGCTTTGAATGTAGCCCAATGCAAATTGATAAGCTTTCTTAAAACATTATGAGAATTTTTGTGACTTTTTAAAAAATCTCATCAGCTGTCGTTAGTGTTAGTGTATTTTATAAGTGGCCCAAGGCAATTCTTCTTTTAATGTGGCCCAGGGAAGCCAAAAGATTGGACACCCTTGCCTTGAACCATACTTAATTTCCAAATAAAGACAATAACAAGGTAATAGTTCTACCTAACATGATGCAACTATTCTGCGATTGTGAATTCCAAGATTTTAGACATTGGGGATTTTAGACTTTAGAAATTTTGATCTTTTGAGATTTCAACATTTGGGATTATGGCATTTAGGATTGTATCTTTTGGGATTATAATCCAAACCCCCTTTGGGCAAACTCATTTAATACACATTCTCATAAGTCTGTATATATTTAAATAAGGTTGTGACATGAGTACACAACTTTTCATTGAATAAAGATACAAACTGATTCCATTGTATCAGCAAGTCATATAGATTCTCTTTGTCAGAAGATACTTACAATTTTAATTTTTTGCTTTATAAATTCTAGTAAGAGCTTCTAGCCTTTCTCGGCTGTGAGTTAAAAAATTGACCTCATAATTCCTTCCTTCATTCTTTTCATTCTTCCATTATGTCTTTTTTCTTTATTTTGCTTTTCTGTCCCCCCCATCTTCATTCCATTCAATAGCCAGTTCCTACTCTAGAAACAGCAAATGGAATTACAATAAACTAATATACTTAACTTGTCCTGCTGAGTCCACTACATATTTTGGTTCATCAATATTTTCTGCATAGAGATTTTATTTTTTCACTGAATATAATTGCATTGACCTCCTACCAAGTGGTATAGTTCTCAATTCTTTCTCACACATCTCTTTCTTACACATTTAGAAATTGAGCCCACACCCATTCTCTAATCATCACAGCTGACATTCATTTGCTGTTCTCTCGTTATTTCAATCATTTGCTTCTTGGGTTCTAGAGTCTGTTCTTTTTTTTTTTGCTTGACCAAAAGAGACTTTAGAAGCCTGTGAGTTGTGGCTCTTCTTATGAATTGCATGTGCTTAGTTTACTGTCTGTATTAACATCTCACCTGGGAGGCAGAAACACATGAAAACAAGATTCAGAGCTCTAAGGACATTACTGATGATGCAAGCTGATAGAGACTGGAAAATCAACAGAACCTAGCAACGTCAAAGCAGCACTTGCTCTTTGGTCATTTAGGTATTGAATCAGAATACCTAATGTTAAATGATGAGTTAATGGGTGCAGCACACCAACATGGCACATGTATACATATGTAACAAACATGCACGTTGTGCACATGTACCCCAAAACTTAAAGTATAATAAAAAAAAGAAAAGAAAACCTTAAAAAAAAAGAAAACAATAGGGCTTCATTTTCTTTTTTTTTTTTTTTTTTCCTTTTTTTTTTTTTATTATACTTTAGGGTTTTAGGGTACATGTGCACAATGTGCAGGTTTGTTACATATGTATCCATGTGCCATGTTGATTTCCTGCACCCATTAACTCGTCATTTAGCATTAGGTGTATCTCCTAATGCTGTCCCTCCCCCCTCCCCCCACCCCACAACAGTCCCCGGAGCGTGATGTTCCCCTTCCTGTGTCCATGAGTTCTCATTGTTCAATTCCCACCTATGAGTGAGAACATGCGGTGTTTGGTTTTTTGTCCTTGCGATAGTTTACTGAGAATGATGTTTTCCAGTTTCATCCATGTCCCTACAAAGGACACGAACTCATCATTTTTTATGGCTGCATAGTATTCCATGGTGTATATGTGCCACATTTTCTTAATCCAGTCTATCGTTGTTGGACATTTGGGTTGGTTCCAACTCTTTGCTATTGTGAATAGTGCCGCAATAAACATACGCGTGCATGTGTTTCTTTTTTGTTACAAGTTTTACTAAAAAGTTATATGAACCAATATTGATAAATATTGAAAATATAGATTGATTTTCAAAGTTTGACAGGAAAATACAGAATCTTTTTCTGGCTAAAAGCAAACCAACTGACTCAGTTTGAAAATGGCCTGAAGAGAGAGTGCTGTCTTTCTCCTTCTCCTTTTCCCTCCTTCTTCTCCCTCTCTTTTTCTTTTGCCTCCATTCACTTTTCTTTGTCTTCCATATCTTTTAATCTTTTGCGTTAAAATAAACTATTTAACTGAATGAGGTGAATTATGTTCTATTTGGATAATTTGGCATTTTGTACTTTTATTTTCTTCATGAAAACTTTAAAATGATTTTAGCCTGCAAATAAAGATTGCATTGTCCCATTTTCTTGACATATAGTGAAAGTCAACAAAATAAGTGTATCTATTAAGTTTTCAGTGGCTTTCAATATAATTTGATTACAATGATAAACAGAGGTGCTTAAAGCTATAGTTAACATAGTAGCTTCTATTATTGTTTTATTTTTATGAGAAATAAAAAGCAAATAGAACAGCAGATCTTTGTGTGCACACAGTAGAGTAAGAATACATTTAAAAATTTTTTCGAAGTATAAATAAACACTTGTGAAATTTAATATAATTACATTATAATTTCCAAAATTATGCTATTACTCCAACTATGGTGATTATGTTGTGGGAAACTGATAATGGTTACCAAATTCTCTTGTTTGATAAAACCAGAATAATGTTAATAATGATTTTTTTAATCATTAATTGTATCCACAATTCAAAATAGTAATCTTTATATCAAATAACAACTAAAAAGCCTAGTCTAAGCATATATTTTATGAGACAGAAGAGATCAGATTTTTTTATTCTCTATACCTTTTCTTCGTATCTTGTTTTGCTAATAGTGAAAAAGAAGCAGAGTGGGAAACTAAAATTGAAAAAATCTGATTTTTGGAAAGTCATATTTTGCAAATCAAATTAATTAACATAGGTGACTTCAGATTATATCAGAATTGCCATAGCTCCCAATAAGTTACTTTTTAAACTAGAAAAAAGCCACTCATTGTAAGAAATAATAGTAATAAGCTTATGTGTTTTAGATCCTTTTTTGAACTTGCTCTCCCCTTTGTTATGCAAGAATTGCACACAAATGAGGGAGAAAAAAGTAACATGACAAGATTGCCAGTCTTATACTTTGTCCATGTGCTAATATTTGCTGATGTATTCAAAGAAAAGGTAGATTTGGCTGTTAACATGAAACTCTGATTGAAACCAAGCCAGAAACTAAAACCAAGTTATGGCATCTGTATTATTTTCATCATCAATATCTGTGTAAATCAGTTAAGTACTTTAGTCCTTGAGCCATTTATAATGTAGTAGTCTGTATTATTTATCTTATTTTGTTGCTATAATAAATACTTATATTTAGATATTGAAAATAATAAATCTTAAATGGTACATATAAGCTATATATGACTGAAGTAAAGACAAGCAAATCTCAGAAACAGAAAATACCTTTTAGGGAGGGGATGGGATTAAAAGATACACAAAATATGGTGTGTTTTTAATTTTTTTCTCTTCTTTTATCTTCTTGCTTTACTGTAGTTGTATGTTTTTTTTGTGACTTTATTAAAAAAAGCTAGTGTGTTTTTTATTTTCCAACTTAATTGCTCCTATGGGCTTTGCTGCAGAAAAATAATCTTAAAAAGTAAAACTTCAGGCTTATTCTAATTTCTTTTTATTCTCCCTCTGTGTAAATCCAAGTCACAGCCCAGAAAATAGTACAAAATGATTTTCTTTTTCTTCTGAAACTCATTACAGTACATTCACAAAATGGTATATTTAATGTTCCATTGTTATTTCCACAATATAATTTGTTAATCAAAGATTATGTTGGTTATATCTTGTCAAAGAATCTTTAATTGTTTTGCTTGCAAAACTCTAATTTCGATTATTCATTTGAAAATGATCATCATGACTAAGAATAAAGTACTTCTAGGCTGCTTGTAGATGTGTACAGCATGTTTGACTGTTTGTATTTGTAAGTTTTTGTAACTTTCTACACTTCTTTAAAATCACCTCCTTGGTATAAAAAAAAAAAATATGTGAGAAAACTAACCTGCTGTTCAGGTGCTGCTCTTTAATCAACAGAAATAGTCCGGTAAAAAACTTGCTAAGTTTATATAAATATAATAATACTTTTGTCATTTTAAGCATGAGTAATTTGTGTAACAAAAAACATAATTTAGCCAACCATGCAATTAACCTTGTATTGAGATCTCTGTGCTGTGGATGCGAAGGCCAAGGATTCTGCCCTCAAGGAGCTCACAGTCTAGCAGAGGTGTCAAAAATACACATAACTGGCTGGGCGCGGGGGCTCAGGCCTGTAATCCCAGCACTTTGGGAGGCCAAAGTGGGCGGATCACGATGTCAGGAGATGGAGACCATCCCGGCCAACATGGTGAAACCCCATCTCTACTAAAAATGCAAAAATTAGCCAGTTGTGGTGACAGCGCCTGTAATCCCAGCTACTCAGGAGGCTGAGGCAGGAGAATCGCTTGAACCCAGGAGGTGGAGGTTGCAGTGAGCTAAGACGGCACCATTCCACTCAAGCCTGGTGACAGAGTGAGACTCCGTCTCAAATAAATAAACAAATAAATATGCACATAACTAATTGCAAAATAACTAAATACGTTGTATTAATGACAGGAAAATGAGCAGTTCTGGAGTGATTGTGCTTCTTGTTTGGGTGTCAAGTGTCAGAAAATTGCATAAAGATTGTAACATTTCAGTATTCATATGAAGAGAGACAAGGAGTTGTTTACCCAGAAAGGGAGTAGAAGGACACGACCAGTCACAAAATGCAAAGAATACATGGGATTTACTGTTAATCTCCTGACTCTTAAACTTGCATGTCTCTCACTTGCATGGACTCCTTCCAAGGCTCTATAGCTGTTTGCATTTCTAATTTTGTATTTTTTAAAAGCACCCCCTTCCAAATTGTGCAAGCTTCATTTTCCACAAAAGTCAGATTCTCCCTTAGGATATGCGTGGTGTGGAAGAGAGAAAAGGCATGTTCACACAACCACAGTAGCCTCTTTTGGCTCTGCAGTAGAAGATGAAGCTGAATGCTGATATCTCGAACTGAATTTTAGCAAACAGGGATCACATTCTTCATTGTCTCCAAAGCAAATGTTGAAATTGATTTCTTCAATTTTTGTTGTTCAGTGTGGTCTGCAGAGGAGGCAGCATGGCAGGGTTCATAAAGCTAAGAGAAAGAAGTTCAGGCCATTTCTAATTCGTTTTTTAAAAGTTTTTTGTAAGGGAGCAGCTGAATATGAAATACTACAGTAAGATATATTTTTATTTTATCATCTCACCAACACCACTCATTAATTAATTCATTCTTCTAATACTTATTGAATGCTTCTTATATCTTAACTCTCCTTATTTTTCTATTGTGCCTAGAGCATTTCAGCCTTTTCTATTTTATTGATGTTTATCAGCATTTGCAGAAGATGTAGTTTAGGAAAAAATCATATTTAATTATTAAGAGAAACCATGCCCTGCTTGATTTCGCTTCTTTTTCTTGAATGACAATATTTTATTCTCCCCACACTATATTTATTTTCTCAACCAAGTCCTATGATTACTTTAAGACTGAACTCAAATGACATCCTTAATGAAAGTTCTTTAACTCTTTCCCAACAGAATCTTTATTCCATGCTTTAATAATTTTAGCTCTTTAGTTATTAAGTGTTTGAGACCCTTGTCTACGTGTCTAGGGATAACTGTCCAGCTATTTTATAGGTGCATATTTTGTCTTCTCTCCCTTTAAAAGGTGGAACCACTGTCTATCTGTACCTTTCTTGTCTGGCACAATGCCTAAAGTCTTTTAAATGATAATTAAGGAGTGGAAGGATTTACCTCTTAAACACTGAATAAAACCTAGGACAATAGGAAGGTTCAAGATAACCAAGTGTGAAAACTTCAGGTAATATTTTATTTTTTCCTAAACAAGAATATCGAGGAGGTGGCACAGTTGAACAAATGGACCAGTTAAGTGACATGAAAGAGCTGTGGGGAGTTGAACCAGATGTTATGTAAATAACTGAATTTCTTGTGCCTCAATTTTTCTACCTTTATTGTAGTCTCTATCACAAGGCTATTAGCTTCAAGAATCTTGCTGGAAAATTCTAACAATATTTAGTTTTTAAGTTGAATTTTTAGGACTGACTCACTAATGTGATTTTTTTAACCCTTCTTGTCTACCTTCTTTATTCTACCATAAATCACCAAATAGACAGGTTATCCCACAATTCACTGGCCTATTATTCTCCCTGTAAGAGAGTGAAATTGTCCAGGAGTCCAGTAAACTATATTTCTGAATTACTTATAGAAACAGTTTCCTCTCAACCATGATGGGCAAGATGCTCAAATTTTAAAATGAATTTTCTTTGCTCCTATGTGTTTTGGATTGAGGAGGCATTAGTAAATCCTTGTCCTTCAGTGTCCTTATCCTCACGACAATGCTAGAGCTTTGTCCTTTATCTGGAAAGAAAAGCTATTTTTAATGCCAAAACAGTAGAAAATTTGTCTTTAAATGATTCAGGGGAAAATCCAGAGAAAGAGTTGTCCATTTATAGGAAATCAGAAGAAGTAGTGCCTATCAAACTATATTTCATTCATAAACTAAAGAATCTAATTTTTGTTTATAATAAGGCCAAGTTTCACTGAAAATTCCTTCAGCTTTTGCTTTCTCAGCCTCTCAGTATGCTTTTCATTGAGAGTGTGCTCACAGAAAACAGGAGAGAGAGAGAGAGTGATTTTAAAAGATGAATACTTACAGGTAGCTTGGATGTGAGAAGATAGGGTATTTATGAAGGGAAAATTGATAATCTGATAATCTGTTAATGTACTGCTATGATGCAACTCACAATCCCATTATATTCTATTCTATTCTACCACGTATGAATCCATCACACACAGTCTTACCCCAGTCTCAAGGTTGGCTGTAGGACAACTGCTTTGAACTGATGTTACACAGGAGATCAGCTATTTCTCACTGTGGTTCCCCATGGTCACCTTGCAGGGAGCTTGTTTATTACTCCACTGTGGGGCAGATTGGCTTATGGTTACAAAATCAGCCTAAAATAGTGCCCAGATTCTGCTTTATGTCATCCAATAGTAGAAATTTTCACACTTCCAGGTGGGATATCTGAAGAATGGAATCAATATCTAGATACAGGAATAGACAGTAAAATGGATTTTGGCTTAGATCATAACATAATGAGGTAACTTTCCTTCCAAGGTTTGCAATTGAATGCAGTTATTATGAGTATGGTGAGAAGAAGGAAAAAAATGTGTCTGGGCTTTTATGTCAGTTTTTGTTCTTGAAAAATTGAAAATACTGATTTACCATTTTCTTCCCTTTTTTTTTTTGTAAAAGAAAAAAGGCCTTTGTAGTTGAAGTACTGGTGACCCTTCACAGGAATTATGCAGGCAGCCATGGAGGGCTGTTCTAATGGTGATGCTGTGGTACAATCAGTTTTACTGAAGAAGAGCCCTCTGGGCTGCAGGGTAACTAGCTTAATAGCTTTTCAAGAGGACAAATCTGATATGAGACTTTAAAATGCACTTTAGGTATTTAGTATTAAATGGGCAGATAGGGGGAACTCTAGAGGATGCACAGAGGTGGATGAAGACATACTGCAAATACAAGCTGCTACAACCTGCTGCCCTCTCACCTGCACAGAGACTGCCCTGCTTTACAGCCAGTTTGGGTCTATGACAACAGGCAATTTTTTTTCTTCAATGCTACTAAGTCCAGGGTGCTCTCTGTAAAGCTAGTTGCTTCAGAAATACATCTGCTTTCTCTTTGTTTTACTTTTTAAAAAAATTGTTCTCACCCTTTTTTCACTTCCCTTGGTTAAAATATCCTTGAACATCACCAGCAGAATATCAAAGGATGACTCTACCTAGAGCTTAGAGGGTTTGTTCAGCCATTATCTCCATTGAAAGGAGCCAGGAGTTAACGCTCTGAATGGTGCCTGTTGAAATGCAGTTGTAACTGTGATTCTGGTATAAAATAATGTTTAACGACATCTCCAACCTTGGTGTAAATGTTGATTTGTGTAGGTGAATTTGGGAGGACTTAATAACGTTGCACTCAAGGACCCTGATCTTAGAGTCGAAATCACCTGCGTTCCGATGCCAGCTCTACCTCTCCATTTTACGTCCATTTAACTTCTTTAAGCCTTAGTGCCCTCACGTGGAACTTGGGACTCAAAATTACATCTACCTTCTAGTGTTGTGATAATTAAATGAAACATTTTCAGTGGCTAGCACAGAGCCTGACACATAGTAAGTTCTCAATAGATGATTAACCAAAAATGTTTTCTATTTCTTAATTATTTTATTGGGCAACTTCACTATCATTGTTTGGAACTTTTTTTCATTATTTTCTATTATGAGAGAAGCATGCTTCATCATTTGGTATGAACTGATATTAATTAAAAGAGAAAACAAAAATGTTTGACTGATTTCCAGTATAGTGGAGATAAAGTAGATGAAGTTGCATGAGCCAGTAAATCATTCTAGAATCAATTTAGAAGCCGCCTGCTCTTGGACTGGAACATTCTAGAAGAAAGAGGACAGTTCAAAAGCCACAAGCCAAGTTTAACATTGGAAGACAGAGTTTCTGGGAAGATGTGAAAGGCATTCAGAGAAACAGAGACAGAGAAACAGAAAATTTTCATACATAAAGGGAGACATGAGGCCCAGTATTGGAAGTACTATATTTCCTCCTGAAGCTGTGAGGAAGTATGATGAGAATTATTTATTCATTGAGCAAACATGTAGCAAGTGTTACTAAACATGTAGCAAGTGTTACTGTTGACTGTTTTCCGCTCTGTGCTAAATCTGAGATACAAGGGCAAGCTATGGTCTCTGCCCATCAGGAAGGCAGATTGTATAACTGTATTAATTATAGATTAATATATTTCTAAGTAAATTTATGATTTTGTTGGAAGGAGTGAAGGAGGTACTGAGAGAATGATTCTATAACATCAGTAAGAATAACCAGAGCATTGTCAAAACTATTTTTAAAATGTAAAGAATGATTTTTGATAACTACAAACACATTGCAGTATTACAATGATTTAAACAATTTGGAAAGGTTGTGAAAGTAAGGATCAATAAAAAAGAAGAGATAGGAGGCAGGATTGTCAGAAAGTCATGGCTTTGATATCTAAAGAGACCAGCATTGTGATATAGTGTCAGTGAACAGGAGGTTCTAAAGCATCTGAGTGAAATTAAAAAAATAATAGGCCTGTGTATTAAGAAATCTCACTCACTCTGATGTCAATCAGTGAGCATTTTTTAGAATTTAAGAGAAAGCTTTTGAATACATAGAGGTGGGTGCAATTTTTTTCTTTAAATGTAGCTATTGTGGCAAAAAGCTTATGGAACATCTTATCCTAAATTGTCACTCATCAAGTTAAATAAGTTCCTCATAAACTTAATCAGGAAATTGGTTTTGCTTCTGACAAAATATTGGGTCCTTTTAAAATTAAATATGATAAGTAATATATTTTTTAATTTTTTTGTTTCCATAGGTTGTTGGGGAACCAGTGTTACATGAATAAGTACTTTAGCGGTGATTTGTGAGATTCTGGTGTACTCATAAGCTGAACAGTATACGCTGAACCCCATTTGTAGCCTTTTATCCCTCACCTGCTTCTCACCCTTTCCCCTTGAGTCCCCAAAGTTCATTGTATCATTCTTATGGTTTTGCATCCTCATAGCTTAGCTCCCACTTATGCATGAGCACATATGATGTTTGGTTTCCATTCCTGAGTTACTTCACTTGGAATAATAGTCTCCAATCCCATCCAGGTTGCTGTGAATGCCGTTAATTCATTCCTTTTTGTGGCTGGGTAGTATTCCATCATTTCTTTATCCACTTGTTGATTGATGGGCATAAATATGATAAGTAATATTTTATGACAAAAAAATTGGCACATTATAGAATATACAATATATAAAGGACATGCTTGTGGGTGACGGCAGAGTCAAAAAGCATCATATATGGCCCTATAGTCACACTCTGAGGAACGGAGGCAAGGAAAGGCACTTACAAGACTTAGGATACAAGTATATCTGCTTCAGGATGCAGGTAGCCTCTCCATTTAGAACAGTGCAGTTATTAACTCCCACCTGGGTCTCTGACAGCTTTGTTTAAAATTATTCATCTCTTTTTTTCCTGTTTGACCTCATAAACCCTCATGTAGAAATTATGATGGGCAATTTCTAAGTGGTCTACCAGTTGGCCAATATTTCACCTTTCCTGGAGGAACTTAAAAACTCTTTAAATCTTTTTAACCCTTTACAATTCAACATGTTAAAATGCAAGACGTGAAAAATATTAGGAGTGCATTTATACATTCAGCACCAATTCTTCGGAAAAAAATTAGTCCAAAACCCTCTTGTATTTCCAAATAGAAAGCTATTCTCCTCTACTCTCATTAAACCCCCAAACAGCTGCTAAAACCTAAAGACAGCTGCTGAGAATTAACAAGATAAGTCTTCCCTCAAGTTTTACGCTGGTCTCTATGGAACAACCACGGCCATTTATTTTTGATAATCATGCCTTTTTATCCTGACTCCACACCTGATCTGAAGACTGAGCTACAGGGACTAGAGCTCTATAGGGATTTCTAGTCTAATCTGATGTATAGTTTTGGATTTATGCCTGCCCTTTCTGAGAGTATTCAGAAAAGTGGGACTTTAAGTTGAGAAGAAAGGGGAGATAAAGCGGATGGCATAAAAGCTGCAGGATTTATGCAGTGTAGGATCATATATGGAAAGGCGAGGCAAATGTACCCAAAGTTTCAATTATTGCCATGTGAGTGTGGGAGAGAGGCTCAACTCTGAGGAGAGGATGGATTTAGCCTACTGATAGCACTGTGACTGCCACAGAGGGAGCTAGATCTTGATACTTCGGCCAGGATTGCTTTTTAGGACCTCTCAGTAACAGAGCCCCTGATTTGCAGGGCTTTTCTATTTCTGATGCCTTGATTACTCTGGAGTCATCACAGCAGAATTTAGGAGGCAGAAGCCCCACATTTTCAAATTTTGCCTAATAGCTCTAGCATGGTAGACTCCAAAATTCCCTGTCCCAAAGACTGGTAATGTCCCAGACCCTGCTTGCTTATTTTCTTCAAAGGAGTGTTTGGCAATATCCTGAGGGCAGGCTGTGAGATAAAATGTACATTATATCAAAAACTTATTTTTAAAGACCAAGGAGACTTGATTAATGGTGAGAAATTTTTCAAGCTTTTCTCCAACCAATCTCTCCACAGCATGGGTGATTATTACTAATTTGAAAATGTCAATGAACAATTTGCAGCAAAAAAAGTAAGAGAAACAGGTAAAACTAGAAAAAGATGGATTATTACATCACAATTTGAGTACTTATCAAGGTGACTTTAATTTAAAAATTTTTAAATTTAATATGCATTAAAATTAACTTTTTGGTGTATAGTTAATTAATTTCAACACATAGATTTAAATAACCACTCCCACAATCAGAATAATGGAATTAGAATCACCAACCTGATTCCTCCTATCCCCACCCTGGTAATTACTGATCTGCTCCCGTTGCTATGGTTTTTCCTATTTCCAGAATGTCATATAAATTAATTCATTTATTAAAGACTTTTGAAAATTGGATTTTAAACTTAACATAAAGCTTTCAAAATTCATCCATGTTGTTGTGTATATCAATTCCCCATTCCTTTATATTGCGGAATATATTCCATTTTATTTTTGAACTATAGTTTTTTTACTCACCCATTGAAAGACATACAGTTATTTTCATGTTTGGGTGATTATAAACAGAGCTTCTATAAAACATTCACATACAGGTTTTTGCACACACAGAAATTTTTGTTTTGCTGGTTAAATAGCTAGGAGTGGAATTGCTGGGTCATATGGCTAAGCATTCACTTAAATATAAAATATTGCCCGTTTTCCAGAATAGATGTACATTTCTGCATGCTCACCAGCAATGTATGAGATTTATAGTAGTTTTACATTCTTGCCATCACTTGGTATTGTAAGATTTCTTTAACTTTTAACCATTCTCATAAGTGCATAGTGGTATCTTACCATGGTTTTAATTTGTATTTCTCTAATGGTGAATAATATTGAGCATATTTTCATGTTCTTATTTGCCACTTGTACATCTTCTTTGGTGAAGCTGTTCAAATCTTTGGCCCATTTTTTTACTGAGTAATTTTTTTCTTATTTTGTTGAATTTTGAGGGCTTTTAAAAAAATTCTGGATACAAGTTATCAGACTGGTGACTTGCAAATTTTCTCCCAGCCTATAGATGATCTTTTCTTTCTCTTAACAGTAACTTTTATAGAGGAAAAGTTTGGGTATGTTTTAAATTCCCCATCTTTATTGACTTTATTCTCTATCCTATACCTGAATATAAATCTTAAAGAAGCATGCCAGAGGCTTAGTGTGAATGACTAGCTCAGTGAACTGCACAATAGAAACCATACCTCTCAGAACAGGCACTCTTCATTCCTAGCTGCTGGAGAACTCATAGTCTTCAGAAGTCTGTTTGATTGGAAAATACCATTGCAAGACAGTGACCAGTATTATATAAGACTTAAATACAAAGTTTAAGGGAACCTTTTTTCCTTACTGAAATCTCACATTAATCTTGAAATTGCTGTCACTTACCGAGACTATTTTATAATGCAAAATTAATGTTTGTCAGTATCCTTTTAGGTTGCTCTGGAGATTAAATGTAGGAGAAAAGAGCATTTTCTCAGGTCTGCCCAGGCAAGGCCAAGTGGGAAAATTGAAGCAATTTTCTGAATAATTTAATAAACCTCCTCTTTTATTTAATTATTCAAATAAATCTTTATTTTTCCTTCCTTTCTCTGGCCATAGAGACTTCTTTGTCATCTAACTTACGTTTGAAAAGTGACAGGCCTTTATATATATCTAGTAAAGGCTTAGAGCTTTTTAATATTTAAGGTTATCTGACCCCTAAAATAATTAGTAGAGATTCTAAAACTCCAATCTTCATAGCAGTGTTGAAGATAACTGAAAAAGCATAATCTCATGTTTTCACACATTTAATTCCATTCTCTAAAGAAACTACTACTTGCTTCTAATTTCCAGCTGCCAACATCTGCAATTAGAAACTAGCAAAACAATTACCCTAACAGCTGCTAGAAACATAGTTTACAACAAAATGTCAAATGTGTTTTTGAATGTTGAATTAAAAAACACTAATTTTTATTTCAGCTATCACCTAACCTTTCTCTCAATTAATTAATCATTCTGTTGAATAGTTTCCCAAAGAGATCACATTCCATTAGCATTCACCACATTTATTTTTAGTAAAGAGATAATGGAACTACAAGGAACATTCTACTGTAAACACAAGCATGAGTTACAAAACCTGCTATCTAGATGACCTCTGTAGTCCCCTCTATCTCTCAGACCCTAGGATGATAATAAAAGGAAAGGCTTTCCCAGGTATATACAAAACAACAATGACAACAAAAACACATTCCTATCCCTTGTGGCCTTCAATGCTATTTAGCAAAGTTACAAATGCTCTGTATTCTCCTCAACTGCAAGTATTGTTCAAAATGCATTATTTAAATTCAGTTGAGAATCATATTTGTCAAGGCAGCAGACTTCCCTAAAATACTCCTGAAGCAGTGTCATTTGATCATAGAGGTTAAAGTAGGTGTACCAGTTTGCCCACCAAATTGCAGGTGAGACACAATCACAATACTTTTTTGTTAGTTGTTGTGAAGAATGCAAATTAATGAAAAAAAAATCTATGAGATTCTTACGGTAAGTGATTTGCTATTACAGAAATTCTCTCTTAAAAAATGGTATCATGAAATGGGTATACACATTATATAACATAATTCATTCATTTTCTAAGTTCATCCAACTGCTATTTTCCACAAGAGATAATTATTATAATGGAAAAAATAATCTAATTCTGTTTGTCTATTTTAAAGATAATTAGACTTTATTTAAAAATTCTCTGAATGTATTTTCTTCAATATTGTTTGGTACTTAAGCAGGCTGAGTTCTAGGGAGTCAGGGAAGATAAGATTATAAATTTATTCAAAAATGAACCTCAGCTCCTTCCACCAATAACCACACACATGCCCATGCACACTTGGCCTGAGATACCAGTTTATCAGAAAGCAAAGTGGCCTCCAGAGATTTCTCCAGTATAGGAGAAATAAAACTTAACAACCTACTGGTTTAATATTTGTAAATTCTAAAATAAATATGACAATGAAATTCGTATATATTCTAAAGTTACAGAGTTGATTTTGTTTTTTTCTTTGAGAGTCACTCTGTCACCCAGGCTATAGTGCAGTGGCACAATCATAGCTCACTGCAGTTTTAAATTTCTGGAATCAAGCGATCCTCCCACCTTAGCCTCCCCAGTAGCTAGGACTACAAACATGTGCCACCACACTCAGCAAATTTTTTATTTCTGTATTTTTTTTTAGAGATAGGGTCTCATTATGTTGCCCAGCCTGGTCTCCAATTCCTGGCCTCAAGTGATTCCCCTGCCTTGGCCTCCCAAAGTGCTGGGATTATAGGCATGAAACACTGAGCCTCAGGGTTGATCTGTTTTAAATTGCTACATTTAGTATACAATTATTTTAAAACACAGAATTAGATATATAATTACTATAACTAACAGTAAGTATAGTTCATACAGGTCATTGTACTTTCTTCCGTAATATATCGTCATTAGTATGACATAAAACATTTTTTGTAACTCTAATTGGTTTGTAAAAATAAAGCTTCTGTTGATTTTAACTATATCTTAAAGTGTAAACTATAAAGAAATAAAATAATTGAAAGTTCAAATATACTACTACAGTGAACATGACCTTTAATAAAAAATATCCTTCTGTATATATTCTCTACCCATCCAAATGCATGGCAATGTGAAGAGCTTGGAAAACAGTTGTTCAAAATAGAATGAAGAGCTTGGAAAACAGTTGTTCAAAATAGAATGAATAGAAAGATGCTATATGGTTAGCCTACTTTGGTTGAGCTTCCTCTATAATTATCCAACAAGACATATAAAGAAAAAGACTAGAAAACAAAAATAATTATTAAAAATCTAGGAAAATTTAAGGAAGTGACAGTGGTTGTCTGCAAAGAGGTTGCACGAGGAAATTTTAGGATAAAGGAAACATTCTGTGTGGTCCTGGGGGGATGATACACAACTATACACATCAAAATTCCTAGAATTATACATAGAAAGTAAAGTTTAATGTATGCAACCTAAAAGAAAAATACTAACAAGTAACTTTAGTAAATGAAATTTTTACTAGAAATTGTAAGACTGCAGAAAAAGAACTAGACATAAACACTGTACTCTAGTTGGTATTTTTTTTTTTTTTTTTTTTTTTTTGCACAGGCGTATGGGTTAACATTTCTAAAAGTGCTTTACATGTATACTGAGGTTGAACAAATATGTAAATGGATTTTGGGTGTGGGGGCCAGGTTTCTCACTTTTAGAGAAGGAAGTCACTGATAAATGAGAAAGAAGGTCCATAATGAGCCCTGCACTGCTGAAGTAGAATTGGACACATTGGTATAAACTAATGTTTAGCTTACTAAAGATACAGTTGGGTAAATATAGAAACAATTATAGATATACAGGTTAGTATAAGTATATTTTACCTAGCACACAATTATAGATATACAGGTTAGTATAAGTATATTTTACCTAGCGCTATCTTCTGAGAGGGTCTAGAAACCATGACACCCACCAGCAATGAGCACACTGCACATTCAGATCTTTCTTGGTTTCTAAATATTGTTTTCTAATAAAAGCAACAGGTTTCTTGGAGAAATGGCTGATTCTAGGACCAGGACAGGGAAAATACAAGATGAGCCTGGAATATCTTTTAGTACCAGAAAGTAAAAAAAGTGATTAAAAAGCAAAATGATGGGGGATAGGAAGCAACCTGATAGAGCTCTCAGTGGCCCGCAATGGAACAATTTGAACAACAAAGGGATATAGTATTAGATTGTAATCCAAAGTATATACACGAATCTATCCTGACATGGATAAATGACAGAATAAAGAAATAAATGAGGAAAAGAAACAACTGTTTCTTACAGAAGAATTTCAAATAACATATATAGATACTCCCCAATACAAGAAGTGAAGTTTAATTCCTTCTACCTGCTAGGGCATTCTAGGCTTTGTAGCTTATTTCCAAAGAATAGAGAAGAAAGCAGGAAAAGTGATACGTTTACTATGAAGAATCCTGGCAAATGCCCCCTTACCAAAGTGATAAAGGTTAATGTCACTGTAATGTCATCTAGATGTCACATACACCCTGATATAATGGGATGCACCTCTGCTGCATGATTTCAAAAACTCATAACCTTAGTGTGATGGTCAGGTTTTTGTGTCAACTTAGGCTCAGCAACAATACTCAGTTAACTGATTCAAACACGAATTTAGGTGTTGCTGTGCAGAGACTTTGCAGATGTATTTAGCCTGTATAATCAGTTTAAGCAAAAGAGATTATCCTAAAAAATCTGAATGGAAAGAAGTGAGATTTTCCTGAGGAAGCAGAAATTCTGGACTGCAGATTGAACTGCTGCCTGAAAGTTTCTCACCTACCTTTTCTAATGGCCTGTCCAGCAGATTTTGGTCTTACTGAGCAAGTCCCATAAGCCAAGTTCTATCCATTCTAGCTCTTTTTCTCTGGTGAATATGAACCCAGATTGGAAAACATTCTAAAGACTACTGGCCAGTCCCCCTCAAGACTTTCAAAGACATAAGAAACAAGAGAAGACAGAAAGTGTAGAAGTCCAGGAGACTCAGGAGGTGTGACTTTCAAACATACTATGGTACCCTGGATTGAATTCTGGAACAGAAACGGAGCATTAATGGGAAAAAAAAATGGTGGAACATGAATTAAGTTTAGGGTTTAGTAATATACTAACGTTTATTTCATATACCATGATAAAATAAGATGATAAAACTGGGTGAGTGATATATGAGAACTCTTTGTACTGTCTTTGAAACATTTTAGCAAATATAAAATTTTTCCAAAAGGAACAGGTTTTGTTTGATTGTTTTTTGTGATTTTTTTTTTTTTTTAAGAGAGCGTCTCACTCTGTCGCCCAGGCTGGAATGCAGTGACACCAACATGGCTCAATGAAGCCTCAGCCTCCTGGGCTCAAGTGATCCTCTCGCCTAAGCCTCCTGAGTAGGTGGGACCACAGGTGTGTGCCATTGTGCTCAGCTAATTAAAAAAACAATTGTAGAGATGGGGTCTCACCATATTGCCCAGGCTGGTATCAAATTCCCGGGTTCAGGTAGTCCTTCTGCCTCAGCGTCTCAAAGTGCTGGGATTACAGGCATGAGCCATTGGGCCTAGCCAAAAAAGTTTTTCATGTATATGAAAAATTATATCTGTCTGTCTCTATGTCTCTATCTTTGTATTTCTATGTATCCATATGCCTGTCTGTCTATAAACAGGCATAAGGACAAATGCCAATCATTTGGAAAAGACTGTCAATAATTATTAGGCAAATAGAAATGGCTTGATATAAAATCTTCAGGCTTCAGCTCATTTCAAGCCTTGGTTCCATATCACAAACCATATTATCTAACAAAAATGAACTATACTTTATACCTCTCTTCTCCCATACCCATTTGGTGACTTTAGACCTTATATATAGATATATACAGATAGATATATATCTGGGCACCCTCTCTACAACTCAGGTGACACTTGGTGAGTCACTTTCTGCAACCCAGAAGATAATGAAAAGCTCAGAAAACAAGTGACCATGTTTTACATCACTAATTCTGAAGAAGAGCTCAGAACAACAACAACTAAACATCCAAATCAGTAATGTTCTCCTGAGCTGAAGAAAGACATGTGCATGCACTGAAAGTCGAAACTATTAATAACTACACCCACACTGCTCCTGTTTACATTAACATGGCTTTATTATTCCCAGAAACTCCTGCTCTGGATGGTAAAAATTGCAAATGACTTTTATTTTCTGCAAATAATTTTATTGATTACTCCAGAAACTTCTTAAGAGACCCACCAACTCTTCAACAGGAAGCAAAGGTTATATCCCAAGATATTTCTTTCATCCTACAATTTATTTGATAATGTGGGGAAATTTGAATACTTACATTTAATGATATTAAAAATATTATCTTTTGGGAATGATAATGCTATTGTGGCTCTTTTTTCCCCAAAACATTTTGAACCTTTCTCTTCAAAATCCTCTCCTTCCTATGCCTACCAATGCTGTATTATTCTATCATGATCCTTACCCAGTCCTAATCAAACCTCTTCCTTTCCTCCTCCCCGTTAAAAGACCTACCTTAAGCCAGACTTCAGAATCTCATAAATATCTTTGTGCTTTTTCTTCAGAGGTGCTGTTAACACTGAGAGTAGTGCTTTCTCTTATTGAGGTGAGCAATAAACTCAGCTCTGTCTTATTAACAGGTTGATTTGGTGATGTTTTAGAAAGCTAGTATTCAACAGTGGGTTGAAAAACGTCACTGTATTCCAGGAAGAATACAATGAAGATACAATGAAAACATATCTCCATCTGATCACAGAATAAAAAATATTGAACTACATAGATTAAAATACCTTATAAGTATCTAAGTCAACAAAAGTAATTGACCTTTCAAGGAGGAAAATTCAGTTTTGTCACATGTTGTCCAATGCAAAATGGATGCCAAAAAAATATTGAAGGCTGGGCATGGTGGCTCACGCCTGTAATCCCAGCACTTTGAGAGGCTGAGGTGGGAGGATCACTTGAGCACAGGAGTTCGAGTCTAGCCTCTCTCTCTAAAAAAAAAAAAAAAAAAAAAAAAGCGGGTAGTCCCAGCAACTTGGAGGCTGAGGCAAGAGGATTGCTTAAGCCCAGGAGTCCGAGTAAGCCATGATTGTACCACTGAACTCTAGCCTGGGTAATGGAGTGAGACCTTATCACAAAAAAAAAAAAAAAAAAAAAGAGGGTATAAAAAGTTCTGTAACCTAAAAATTTTATCATCCTATCATTCAGATAATAGAATGGTAATGTCAGATTTTATTAAGAAAATATTGTCTACTTTTTTGAAAAATTATTACTGATACCATTCAACAGAATGAGAGATAAAGCACAGAAGTATTAAAAAAATTTTATTAAAATCAGAGAAAAATTGAAAATACTTTCATTGTTACGAGACAAAGTTTCAAAAATTTATTCTTGAAAGAAAATGCATATCATGCAAAATTAATAATTTAATAATAATGTAACAATAATAATTTATATCAAATATATCAAATTAAATTAACAAAGGCTGAAAAATTGAGGTGGAAACTGTAAAGGAATCAAAATATGAAAAAGTAAGTAACTTATATAGATGAGACCTAAAATAAAATTTTTCACTTGGAACTGGCATTTAAATAAATACGTCTTTAAAAGCTTTTGTAAAAAGAAATACCATTAGAATAAAAGGTAAGAAAAATGCTTTCCAAAATTTGAGTAGGGCATAAAGTGGGGTGAACAGAGGTAAGCAAGTTGAGAATGAATTTGGTAGAGGTGAGCAGAGGCCATGTCATAAAGGACAATGCAAGCCATATCACTGTGTTTGAACTCTAATGATGCAAGTTTTGTTTAAGAAAACTTGGAGTAAGAATAGATACAGTGTGACTAGTTAAAAGAGCATGGAAGTAATCCAGTTGAAAAATGATGGTGGCCTGGACTAGGACATTGGCAATGGTGATGGAAAGAAGTGGAAGGCTTTGCAAGATATGAGAAGATTAAAGTAGATGTGCTTGTCAATTGATTGGTTGGCAGGGTTGAAGTGGATAGAAGAATCGGAGTTTCTGATCTGATATCAGTGGATGACAGGGCCATTCACTGAGATTGGTGGTTGGTGGGGAATGCAAACTGAAGTCTGGGCTGGAGATTGTGTATCAATTACATATACGTTCAATTGTTCTACAACTAGCAAATGAACACTTGCGTTAATTAGATACCCTGCTAGACTCTGGGAAGACCATGATAAGTAAGAAAGACACAATTCATGTTATTGCAGAATTTATGGTTTATCTCAGAGCTTAACAGAAATTTGAATGTGATGACTACTTTTCTCAGAATTATCAGAAGTGCTTGTTAAAATACTAAATTTGTCTCCACCTTTGTCTACTAGATCGAATTTTCCAGTTGATTCTTACAGTAAGATTTGAAATCCACTAATTTATATAATTGAAACCTTTCACTTGTGACATCACCCAAACGAGGAGAAGAGAAGGAACACACCACCAGTGTTTATCAGAAGCCCAGAGGAAGAGCAGTTTATAAAAGACACTGAGAATTGATGGCCCAACATTTAAGAAGAAAACTAGAGTTTGTGTTGTGTTGGAAGACTAGAGAAAGGAATAGTTAATGTAGGAAAGTTTGTTTAACATTAAAACTGCTACCAAAGAGTCAGTAAGATGAGATCTAAAATACACTCACTGAATTTTGTCACTCTAGTGAGAGCAAGGTGAGCAATTTTGAAGTGGTAGGTGAGGAAGCAAATACCATACCAAGAGCTAGCAATGCATCCAAGAAACCTGGGAGGAAAAGGGTCAAGAGAGAGTAGTAACCAGAATCTCAAGGGAGTTTGAGGGATAATTATTTAAAAAAGAGAATTGAATATGACATTCTGATAGGAAAAAGAAACTGAAGAAAAAAGAGAGGAGAGTGTTTTAAAAAGATTGCAGAGAAAGTCTTGTGGGATAAGATAAAGAACACAGGATCTAATATAATCTAATAAGATTTAGTAAGATCTAATAAAACAGGCAGTAAAAAAGGAAGAAAGGATGTGGTTCTGTATAGAAGAGAGGAGTAATCTTGAAGAGTGCAGGCACCTGTCTCTGTTCATCTCTTTATAAACAGTACCTGTTATTGTGCCTGGCAGACAGCATACCCTTAATCAATACTTATTAAATGAATGAATGACTAGGGAAGCGGTCGGTAGTTCATCTTCAATTTCTCTGTAAAATATTAGTTAAAAATCTATGATAAGTAAAGGAGGGGGTGATGGGGTCAGAGACTGATCAGAGTGAAGAAGCATTGGAACAGTTTCTGTGGAGAAAACATGAGACAAAAAGATTGCAAGAGACCATGGAATCTCAGTAGCATCTGTTGCACAGAGGTTGATTTTCTCCATCAGCATCCACAGGAGATGAAGAAAGCAATTAGGTTTGTCCATTTTTTCCAAGGACCTACTTTACAGTTAGGATAGGTCTTTGTTATCTTCTGCTGCCTCAGAGATTTCTCCATTAAACTCAAGATGCACCCTCTCCTGCAGTACTGTCTTGAGCTTGTAATGAATATTCCACCTAGTGACACACCTCACCGAGGTGTGTTCTACTTCATGATAATCATGGGCTTATTCCATTCCACCTGTCCTCTTGGTAATGACACTGTTGTGGGTGACATAAACCTAGTTCTGGTATCCCTGAGGCCCCATTTTCTCCATAACAGCTTCCCCAGTGGGACAGACCATCTGAACACGTTCTGTCAGAATCCCAAGTGTCTTTCCAACTTCCCTTCTTGTCATCAATTGATTTAATTTTTTAAACTTTTATATATTTATTTATTTATTTTTGCAGAGACGGGGTCTCACCATGTTGACCATGTTGTCCAGGCTGATCTCAAACTCCTGGGCTCAAGTGATCCTCCCATCTCAGCCTCCCCAAGTGCTGGGGTTAAAGGCGTGAGCACTGCACCTCACCCATTTGTTGACTTTCAATGCAAGTAAATGCTGGATTAGCAAAACTGTTGTATGATTTTTTGTTTCTCTTAATGAAGCCTGCTTAATCCTAGTTGCATACTGTTTTCACCATTCATCCAGAACACATACATCAGATCCATAGGGCCAAGTTGCAGCTAGCTTATATAATGCCTTCGTGCAAATAACAAAACAATGCCTCTTCTAAGCAGGTCAATTAGGGAAAACAAAAGCATATTCCTGTGAGCCAATGCAGCACCAGGAAAAATTTGGAAGAACAGATGGTACATTTGTGTCGAAAAAGAGGTGCTCAGTCTTTTGGGAAAGAGCAACTGCCAGGCAGGGTAGCTATGGTTAGTTAGTGGAACAGAGGTGGGGCTTGGGCCCCATTTACAACTGTGGCTGGAGCCTGTGGGCAGAGTGGAGGCCCTCATGCTTCAGAAACGGACTCATACAAAGTTTCATATAGATGAAAGGGTGATGAGGTAACAACCACAATGCATCCACAGAAAAGGTCATTTTCGTGTACTGAATTTAGGTCATTATTTAAATACAAAGATAAGGAGTCTTTTGCTTTCAATTCTATGTCCTTTGTAAAAAAAAAAATGAAAATGACAACATGGCACTTTTGTAGTCTTAGTGCCACGCATCACTTCTGTTTTATCCTTGTTTAAATTACTAAACTGAATGTTTTTGTTTATAAACGTGAGAGGAAAGGGAAAAGTCAAAATATCGCACAACTAAAAAAGCCCATTGTTCTGAATAATAAAACTGCCAGAGAAGGTAAATTGTGCTTCAGTGCATGAATTTATTTAAAGAAGATAAAAGACTTTGTTTCCTCAAACTCTCTGATAGAGACACTAAATCAAACCCCAAATCTGAAGTAGCAGATATTAGATGTCAGATGCATGGGTCATTCATTCATCTCCCCCTTTCCTTGCTGTAACTCAGCTCAGAACAAGGGAAAAAGAGTCAGCTGTAATTAGGATGCAAAGACTAAATCTCAATCCTCCGGGCGCTGACGGCAGTGTCTGAGGTAGCAGTCTCTGAAGTATTTGTGCATGACTGAAGAAACCTTATGATGGGGTAAGATTTGAAGGCGGGGGACAGTGGATGAGGTAAGATATAATATGATTTTTTTTCCCATTAATCTCTTATTTTTCCCTGCAGATGCAGGTCCAAAGCCTGTAGGAGAATTTTTTTTTTTGCAAATATGGTGAAAAATGACTCTACTTCCCTTTAACTTTGATATTTTGGAAATTGGGTCTATTGTGATGAACTAAACAAATATTGTGATGAACCTTTTAGTTAGTGTTTCAGTTGATTCCAGGTTAATTAAGTGAAACCCTCTAAGGCCTGAATTGATGGGTTTATTTTGGGACTGCCCTAAAATCTAAATCTTTGTAATTCCCAAACTGCATGAGTCTTATGCTTACATTGTGTCCCCTCTAAATGGGGAGGAACAATTTAGGCCCCAAACAGGCATTCTTTTTCCAGTGCAATACCAATTCAATTTCAACCATCTGAAAAATTACTCAATTAAAGTCTATTTTCTGAATGCAAGTGATTGCCCATCCTGGAATAACTCTCCTTGTCTGCGGCCTTTTCTGCAGAGTAGCTGATAAGGGGCTGGCTGGGCCGACAACATGTATGTGTACAAACCTGCACACTAGAGTAATGATCCTAGGGATACCTCTGTACTCAGGAACTTTGTGTTGATGTTGGATAATCCTTGGGTGTTTGAGGGTTTTTTTTTTTAATTACATTGTTCATGAATTCATTATATATTTGTTTAAGGCACACACTAAATTTTAAATATCTGAAATGACTAATTTACAGAATTCATTTTTGAAACCAGAATTGGGTGAGGAGTTAAAGTAATTCAATCTTTCATAAAAACATAATGAACACCTGCGGCGTTAAGCAGGGGAACTAGAATGAGTAGGACACAGCCTCGGTCTTGAGAAGTATACATTCTAGTTGGAGGACTGAGAAAAGAATACAAATAATTACAATATAAAGCAGATGAGGATGAGCATTTAGGAGTACAAAATGAAGTGAGTTCATAGGAAGGGGTTCTCATCCATTTGAAACTACAAAATATTTCTATGGAACTTTGAAATTTAAGATTGCCTTGAAAGATGAGTTAAATTTGACAGCATAAAATATTATGCACATAAGGAATAATATAACAAAGGCACACAGAGGAAAAGACTGCATAGCAAATGGTTATTTTTTGGCTGGAGAATGGGGCTTATACAAAAGAACACTGGGCATTAAGGCCAGAATGCACTTTAACCTGGGAGCAGTGTAGACTAAACTGGAGTGAAGAAAGACATGAATGTGAAGGTGGAGGGTGGAGTTGGTTCAGGGAAGAGACCAGAACAATAACCCTAGGGAGGTAAACAGGAATTTAGCCAGGGAGGTAAATAACCCTAGGGAGGTAAAGAGGAATTTAGTAACAGTGGGGAAAGAAAAGAAGGGATGAATATGAAAAACTTTCTGAAGGACTGTTTGCTGGGAACTGTTAACACCTTAGATGTGGTGAATAGGGAGAGAAAGAGACCACTGGTGGCTGAGAATGAGCCTGGTACCAAGAGAGTGGTGTTGCCTGAAGACAGAGATAGGAAAGTCAAGAGGAAGAACTGGGGGTGGAGAAAACAACATTTTTGTTGAGATTTAGTTTATTTGAATACTTGGGATAGCCAGGAGTTAAGGAGATACCTTTTAGTCATACACATCCACATGTCAAAGCCATCACATTGCAGCTATGGGTATATATTTGGGTGCCATGTGCTTAATGATGAAAGTTTAGATGGGAAGATGTTGGTCATTATGAAAGAGAGAGAAAAGCAAGGGAAAGAGTAAAGGTAAAAGAGAGTATCAGGTGGTCAGAATGTCAAATTTTGCAGACAAGCGGGCAACAAAGCTATTTTTGGTACTTGGGTGATCACTGGCAACTTTTAGTCTAATGCTGGGAGTAGGGTCCAGAAATAAAAGTCCCAAGTGAGGCAAAAATAATGAGAGAGAGAGAGAGAGACAGAGCTCTCCATCTGGTGTGTTTTATTTTGTGACTTGAACTGTGATGTGCTGTTAGGGGGGCCAGATTGTGTTAAGCTGACCAACCATCCCAGTTTGCCCGGGACAGTCCCATTTCAGCACGAAAAATCTGCATCCCAGGAATCTCCCTAGTTCTGAGCAAGCTGGGATGGTTTGTCACCCTACAATTCCTAGGGCAGCGTACGGCACTTAGTAGGTTTTCAGTAAGTATTTGTTGAGTGAATGAAAAAAAAACAAAATAAAAAAACAAAGACAGATTAACATCTCCGGGGCTAAGTTCCTTAAGTTTGTAAAATGAGGTTAGAAATATCTGTAATAGCCAGCACATGAGGTTATTTTGACAATCAGATGAAATAATGTATATGAGTATATTAGGAAAAACTGAACACTATACAAATATATACAAATTTAGGCTTGATTAATTTTTTATTTTATGCATCCTATGCATACTATTATTTGTTGAAATTCTTATTTGTCTTTTTTTTTTTTTTGTCGACTAACCTCTCATTGCCAATGATGTGATATTGGCACTGAAGTTAGTAATTAATTTTGTTTATATGGCACCCAACACCCAAGAGCCTCTAGGCACATGGCCAAGTCCTTTTTTTAAATATAGTCATTAAATGTAGGAAAAGAGCCAAGCAAATTCCTAAACTGGCAAGTGAAAAAAAGCACAACTAGAAAATAGGGAAACAAAAAATTAATAACAAGTATCAATGAAGAGAATTTTTTCCATTATCTAGGGACAAAAACTGCATCCCAAACTTAATAGAAAATAGGTTGTATAACATTAACCACCTAATCTCCCAACCTCTTGATAAAAGAGCTCCTGAACTATGAATTTTTTTAAAACGAAAATTTCCATTCTTTAAAAATTGAAAATATAATTAGGCTTTTCACTTAGCAAATTCTCATGCTAAAGTGGGAAAAGACCTTGGAGATCATCTCATTCTACCTTCTTATTTGATATGTGCTTTTTGTAGGAACAGCTCTGGGTAATGTTTTATTAACATACTTAGCTCCACTAAGTAAAGGGAAAACTCCCCTGTGAATGAAGGACTCTGCACATTTCAGAGTGTAGACAAAGAATGGATCAGAGTTCTTAACTGGACTCTATAAGTCCCTTCATCCATATCTAGCTCTCTCCTCCCGACTGGACAGGATCCCAGTCTCATGGTCCTAGAATATTTTGACTAAACTCTGAGGGCTGCACTGCAAAGACATTTGTTTTCTTTCCTGCTTTGTCTTCTTGCCTTTTCTTAGCTTCTGATGCTTCTTTTGCTTTTCTCTATTAATAGCTGTACATATTTCTAGAAATGGTAGATGCAATATGACTCAGAAATATTATTCAAAGACTTCATTTTTTTTGCCCAAGAAATTCAGCAAACTTTAAACTTTTCTTTGATTACCCCACTCTCCTGTCTTTGAAGATTTCCCTTGGAGACACCCTATTTTGTGGTGTCTCTTATATTTGAAGTTGATTTTACAGCAACGAAACAGTTTCAAAATTAGACCTTCTTCACAAATAAGTTATTAGATAATTTGCAGAGAGATTATTTATTTTACAACTCAAAATTCTCTTCCTAATACCACTGTGCTATGCCAACTATATATATATACAGTCATTTGTGTATATATATATTTCATATATAGTCATTTGTACACTATATATAGAAATTTGATCTGGATAGGCAAATTGTGAGATAGTTATTCTACATGAACCCTGTTATATAACGTCTGATCTATTGTACTGATCAAATTATCACTCTCATATGTTAATATTTGATACTATTAGCAAGGACATATTGTTTACTATCGTATTTATTTCATGCATGTATAACTTGTCATACAAGTAGATTGTGTCAAATTGTGACATAAAGATACTTCTCACTTTCCCTTTTAAACCCTTAATTCCTCAGTTTATACAGAGGGGTCTATTGTTGAGAACAGCTAAAATGTTACTGCTTCCGGAGTACTTCCACTCAAACAAGATGGAAAATATTGAGGGCAACTGTATGGAATTGTATATCAGACCCTGAAAGTGGAAACCGCTGTGTCTTAGGCTAAGAGGAATGGTGCTGGAATATAAGGAACTCTGATATGATATCATAAGACTATGTTCACTTCTGATTTCAACATTTATTAACTATTTGACATTAGATAGGTGAACCCTGATAAGCCTTAATTTTCTTATCTATAAATAGGAACACATATTTTATAAATATAATACAAATAAATAAAAAAGTGATATACAAATGCCATGTATTATTATTATTATTACTTTACTTCTTTTCCTATAATGCCTTTTTAGATGCCCATTAAATACTTTTCAATAAATGGTGGCATAAACTTTCTAGAGCAGTTCTAATATAGTTATTTGTAATAATTAGATATTTTGGGGGAGCTGCATATCTTGAATTTTATTTTTTAGAAGAGTCCTGGAAATGCTATTATTTGGAAACTATTTTTCCCTTGATTATCTGGAATGAAACATTTCAAATAAACCTCACAAGCCAGGCACAAGACTACCCTGTAATGCTGGCTACAAATTTCTGAAATAGGATTGCATTTCATTCTCAAAACCAGTTTTACAGTTTAATAACATATTCTCTCTTTTTCTTTTATAAAGAAATCCAGCTTCATTGTTCGTATGGTACTTCCTATGTGGGTATGGTTTAATCTGTCCTCACCAAAACTCATGTTGAAATTTGATCGCCAATGTGGTAGTGCTGGGAGGTGAGGCCTAGTGGGAAGTACTTGGGTCACGGGGGCAGATCTCTCGTGAATGACTTGGTTCGGTTCTCATAGTAATGAGTGAGTTTCTGCTATGGGAATACTGGATTAGTTCCTACCAGCGTGGGTTGTGATGAAGTCAGGATACCCCTCAGAATTTGTCTCTTCACACGTGTCTGCTTCCCCTTTGACCTTCTGCCATGTCTTGACACAGCACGAAATGCCGTCACCAAAAGCTGAGCAGATGCTAGTGTCATGGTCTTTGAACTTCCTAGCCTGCAGAACCATAAGCGAAACAAACCTCTTTTCTTTATAAACCGCCCAGCCTCAGTCAGGCATAGCAACAAAAAAATAGACTAAGATAGTATTCTCTTAGCCAAAATTTGGTCCGTAGGTTTTGAATCTTTTCCTTCTTCAAATAAACAAACCAAATAAACTAATAGTTACTTGTAAAATTTTTCCTGTAAAATTTACATTTTGTTCTGCTCTCTTTTTCTTTTGGGACAAAATAGTGATTGTAAGGGGCACTGTCTGGATGCATTTAAGAGAGATTTCTATTTTTAAGCTTCTTAGAAAAATCACCTTTGTTCTTTGGGAATCATCTGAAGGGATTTATCACAGTGATTTTATTATGTAGAGTTAAAATACACACTTGGCTGATTTAGCACTTGATAAAATATAGTACCTAAATAGATTTATACATTTCTTCAATATACATATATCCCCCCAAAAGTCTCTGATATCTTACCATTTTCTTCTTTCTCCAAAGTCCCATGAAGGTATTGAATTTTTACAAATAAATTAACTGTGCATAAGCAAGTTCTCCGTTTTAATCCCAGTCCTTGGGCCAAAACTCCTTTAAAATATGCATTGCCCTAGGATCTTTGGTTTTTTTACTTTCATGTCAAAGACTTCTTTCTAAATCTGTATCAATAATCATGCTGAGGGAACTACACTGTACTCAGTTCATTACCCACCGAAAAAATGAGAATTTATTTGTTTCTGTCTGGCTTTGACTTCATGACTAGAGGTAATCTGAACTAGTACCCAGGCCCAGTCTTAGACCACACATGATGGGTAACATTCTTGCATTTGATCACAATCTTCTACCATTCTTTTTAATTTTTTTGAATCATTTTTGAGTGTGGTGGCAGATGGCACGTCTCTCAGTGAAATCAAAGGCATATGGCAAGCTGTTTTCAATAGTGCCATGCCACCTAAGTTGCAGTATTTATATTTCAAGGAAAAAATAATTTAGTTCTGATACCAAGCTTTGGATGTAGTCATAATGAATGTATAATTCCCAAACACCATACATTTTGAAATTTCTAAACGATTGTGTGGAAATCCTCTTTTGATCATAGTGAGCAGTCAAGTTCAGAAATGTAGAAATTGGCTTTTAGATGGATCAGACAAATCTAAGAAAGAGACCAAAAAGAATCATTTTTTTGCTTGTTTGTTGGAAAAAGAAAAGTCATCTTAATAGATGCTATAGCCTGAGAGGGGATATTCAATTTTTAAAACAATGTTGTCTATTTAGGTTAAGAAAATAATACATTCATTTTACCATTTTCTATTTTCTTTTCTGTTTGTTCATTAAATTATATACAGGTCAGAAGCCAGGGGTTGAAACTTCGTTAAGTTATTTGTACACTTTATTAATTCTATTCAAATAATTCATTTCAGAGTATTAGTTGTTAATTAAAACCAGAATGACAATGGCAACAATTAAAAATCCTAAGAAAATAACATATTCAGTATTTTTTCTTATAATACAATGAACTCATGTCTTCCCAAACTAGATTCAGACATATTGTTAACTCACATTGGCATAGCTCTCTAGAGTCCACATTTTTTGCATGTAGAAAATCAGCACTGTGCAACAGAGACAGCTGCTGTGATAGCAACCCTGTAATTGTTGGGGCTGGACTCCCGGGGGAGTAAGAAAGGAGGGGTGGAGGGAAGAAACACCACCAATACTGAGAGACATTCCATATTTTATGAGTATCTCAACACTTAAAATCTTGGCAGTTTATGTGTTTGAGTTCAGTGGCGATATTTGCTATTTTATTAAGTGTAAAAAGATACAGTTTTATTTTCTCTGCAGATACATGTTTTTTTTTTCTGTCTTTTAATGAAATTATTATTTGCTAACAAGTCTTAGGGCTTTTACAGAACAAATCTCTTAGCTCAAGCTGTTACATCACGGCCAGTTCCCAGAAGACAGGTAGATAATCATCCCTTTTATTTTCTTTCAAATTTGACAAACCAACTAAAAACTACTAGATATTATAAACACTATCCCTTCTCTTCCTTAGATTTGTAAGAGAATTTTACTATTCTTTTAGCGTTCTCCTATTTTTATGAAGTGCCATGCCACCTTATATGCATTTATTTCCTATCAGATACACTATATTTATCTTCATGCATCAAAATTGTGGAGCTATCATTCAGAAAAGGCAACTTAATGGAAATTATATGTCAGGTGTCACCTCTCTCAGTACTGCGAGGCGATTTATCTACACCTCCTCCTATTTACTGTTTGTTGTACCCTTTAGATATGCTAAGGGGTTTGCAAAAAACACCTTTGCTTAGGATGATGTAACTATTACTCTGAAATTTCTTGACTGCTGGAAAAGACCCAGGATTTGTCCTATATAGCATTATGCCTCTGATGTCTGGTCGATCTCCCCTGCCCATCTTTTGGAGGTAGAGGATTGAAGTAGTCCTTTTTATCAACTAGAATTACTCACATTGACATTCTGTCCTGTTAGAGTAAATCCTGATGTACAAGCAGAATGTAGTGGTACATTTTAATAACTAAGTGTAAAAAAAAATGGCTATTGGAACCTACTTAATATTTGTATAGCATGGTCTGGAGTCAATGGCTGGGTTAAATCATGGTTCCTTCGTTTACCAGTTTTTTGACCACAAACAAGTTGCTTCAGCTCTTTGTGCCTCAGTTTTCTCACCTGTAGAATGGAAAAAAACACTTCTCTCAAAGAGTTTTTTGAAGTATTGAATGAGTTAATACATATAAAGCACTCAGAACAATGCCCAGAATATAGTGAACACTTCATAAAAGCCATTTGCTTTTAAAATACAGTATAGACTAGAAAAATGTAAATCAATGCACATGAAACATTGTATTATAAGTGTTTTGCTGGCCCTGTAATTCTCTGCCATTGGGCAAATCACTTAGCCTCTCTGACCCTTAGATTTTTCATCTGTGTAATGGGGATAATGATAGTTATTTTAGAGGGATTTTTGTGAATATCAGAAACTATATATATATATTACTCCTAGTCCAGTTCCTGGCACAAAGTAGGCACTCAATAAGTGTGTTAGTAGTATCGTAACTCCCATTTGCTAAGCTTAATGCTCTAGTGCACAGAGAACTGATTTCAGAAGAAAAAATGTGTGTGAAAGCATTCTCTGTATTTCCATTGAAAGCAAACTTATGAAGAACATATTTAGAAAAATTCAGAAATATGGAGCAACTGATTAAGCAAATGTTGTACCTCTTTATCAATCTGTCCTGGCTGAGCATAGGGAAGATCAGGCCAAATTCCTTAGCTCAAAATTCAGACTGGTGCCAAGGGAGCTATCATCCCTGATGTGGGCTAAGAGCGGTTAATGTTGATTCGCATATGGTTTTCTTTTTACTAAATGAAATTATTTAATTGAAACTGCTGTGTTCCCAAGGTCAATGAGAACTTTGCACTTCTGCAGGTGTGCCTGTTCTTAGAAAGGTAGCATTTAGATGGTTTAAACTAGCTGAATTTCAAGCCTTAAATCAAGGAGAAAGAATGGATTTAACTACATGAGAGAAGGAGACAATAGAACTAACTAAGGAATAAAATGCATGCTCTCAATTTTAATGTTAAATGAATTTAAAAGTACAAATATAAAGTTTTATTAACATTGTTCTGGAAATTTTTGTCTAAAAAACAAAACATAAACAAATAAAGCATATCAAGGTTGTTCTTATGTGTTACATTCTGCATTTACATTGACATTTAATTTCCAAGTACTTACTGGCAGAAAAAGTGCCTATTTTGTGCATTTTTCTGTTTCTGTCCTATTTTTGCTTATGTGACATTTTTTCTCTGGAGGAATAAACATGTTTTAAAAAATATTTTCAGTTTGTCATTTTAATAAACAACTTAATTACATTGAGCTAAAATGAGCAAGTCATATAATTTTCTTGGGTGTATATAACATTAAAGCCTTTAATAATTTTAAAATAAGAACTTTAGTTTTTGTCAACCCCTCTCCCTCTTAAAAAAACACACACAGATATAGAAACATGCATGTACAAACTAAAGAAAGCTCTTTTCCCTTCTTTTCTATATTTTTTCATATTTCTTTTTTATTTTCTAAAATAGTGAATCTCAACTGTTTTAGTCTTCTAAATAAGTCCAAGGGTGGCAAGAGGAGGATAATTTTCAAATTTCTCTGAACATCTATCTAGTGATGATAAAATAGCAATAATATGAATCAAATACTGTACACTAAAAGGATATGAAAATAAATTTATAAAACAATTCACTTACAAGATACTCATGTTGACATGTTGATTCTGGGTTACTTTATTATGATCTAAAATATCATCATCTCTTAAATATTACTTCATGGACTGGATAGTGATTGACTTTTGAGTGGCCTTCCTCAAAGCATGGTCTGAAGACCACTGCATCAGGATCACCAGAGCCTCTTGTTGAAAATGTAAGTTCTGGGTTTCCATATATGACCTGTGAAATCTGATTCTCTGGAGTCTGAGCCCCAGAGCTGTGTATGTATGTATGTATGTATGTATGTATGTATGTATGTATTTATTTGAGACAGTCTTGCTCTGTCACCCAGGCTGGAGTGCAGTGGTGTGATCTCGGCTCTCTGCAACCTCCACCTCCCGGGTTCAAGTGATTCTCTTGCCTCAGCCTCCTGAGTAGCTGGGACTACAGGCACCCGCCACCACGCCCGGGTAATTTTTTGTATTTTTAGTAGAGACAGAGTTTCACTGTGTTAGCCAGGATGGTCTCGATCTCCTGACCTCGTGATCCTCCCACCTCCCAAAGTGCTGGGATTACAGGTGTAAGCCACTGTGCCCAGCCAGCCATGTGTGTTTAACAGAAGCCCAGATAATTCTTGTGCACACTAAAGTTTGAGAAACAAAGGATTCACATCTGTATCCTCACCTTGATTTCCTAAACCAGAACTGAAAGTTATTTGTCAGTCAGGGTGGAGACTTTCCGGCACAGTGGATCTCATTACTGGCTGCATATTAGAATAACCTAGAAAGCTTTCTAAAAACATCTATGCATAGACCATATCTGAAGGGTTTAAAAAATACAACTCTACCTTTTGATATTTGAAATACAACATTTAGCAATTAAATACAGTGGCTTCTTCTATTCTGTGTGTCCTGTTTGGTTTTTAACCTATGATTTGAACAGAGGTTCCACAAGGGTCATATTTTTGAGCGTGTGTATTTCCCCAAGTAATGGTGCTGGGTAAAAAGGAGTTGTTCAAATAAGACTCTTTGCATTATAGAGATTGAACTGGAAAGAAGAAAATAATGGGATAATGAGTTCAGAATGAAGCAATTTTTAAAAAATAGTGTCCTACCGCGGTTTGAGCAATATCAAGCAAAAGAAAGGGAAGTAACTCACTAGACAGAAGCATGAAAATTGAGAGGATGTGATGAGCTTGAAAGCTGTGCATCAGCAAAGGTTTATTTCTTCCCCAGGGCATTGTGAAAGAGGGTTGTGGTCATTACTGCCAAGACTGGTAGGGGAATTTCAGGTGCCGTGAGGGGGCAGGTATGCTATATCCATCTTATTCAGGTTCTTAGGGTAAGAACCTGAGCTTATTCTAAAATTGATTGTAAGAGAGAATTTACAACTGCCAGTGGACATTAAATAGGCCCCTATTCTGACTATTTTATTAAACATTCTTTATATAGTAACCTACTTTTTAAAATGCTGTTTTTTAATTTAAAAAGCTAGTATTCTAATTGCAGTGACCAATTTTAGGAGTTTAAATGAATATTTTTCTTTGGGGGGTTTTAATTTCAAAAGGTCTTTTTCTGAGTTTCCCCAAACATTGCTTTGCCTTTTATTTCTTGATGCTTTGTCTAAAAATGGAAGCCGTTATGAATCCCTAACAAGACAATCTTATAGATTACAGTTGTCTCTTAACTTTTTGAGAGATGTGGCTCTCAGAATTGTAGGTTACATGGAAGATATTGGCTAAGTCGGCAGATTTTAACTAGAGTAAGAACTATGATGGCTCTATGTTAATATGTTAAAAAGAAGAATTGTTGGAGTCGTTAATTAGAAAGAGGGATAGCTATCTTATGGTAAACTAAACAAACTTATTTGAGAATGTGGGCAAAGACTCAATATCTATCCTAAGTTCAGTGTTAGCATGGTTTACATAGCAATTTTTGGGCTATAGGATTATTTTATGATGATAGCATTTGCAAGACTGTCCTGGTGCAAATTGTGAATGGCAAGTCAGGGCTATGATTTAAGTATGAAATAGTAAAATAAGATAGAATTGTTTCTTTATAGTTATTCAAATAGAGTAGAAGAAAAGGCATTATCTGGGGACATACATACAGTCAAAAAAACAGTGTCATATGAATATAATAAAGTTATACTGGAAGAAGAAGAGCTGCAAAATGGCTCTAGGAAACCTTATGAAGAAAAATACTGTAATTCTAATGTCTTTCTATCAATACAGATTAAGTACCAGAATGTGACAATAGTGAATTTAAAATTTTGATACAAGTGGATAAATTCATTCATGTAAAAATGACTGAGTTATGATTCATTATTAGAATCACAAAGATAGGATTTTTAAAAAAAATTTCTATTTTATTATTATTATTTTTATTGCGATGGAGTCTCGCTCTGTCACCCAGTTTGGAATGCAGTGGTGCAATCTCGGCTCAATATAACCTCCACTTCCTGGGTTCAAGCAATCCCTTCATCTCAGCCTCCCGAGTAGCTGGGATTACAGGCATGTGCTACCATGGCTAATTTTGGTATTTTTAGTAGTGATGGGGTTTCACCATATTGGCCAGGCTGGTCTCGAACTCCTGACCTCAGGTGATCCAACCACCTTGGCCTCCCAAAGTGCTGGGATTACAGGTGTGACCCACTGTGCCCAGCCCATCTTTTTCCAAAGAAACTAAAACTTCAAAAAAGAAATTTGTCTTCCCAAGCACAGCAATAATTGTGATGGCTTGTTTTTCTCCTTTGGGTCTCAATTGAAAAGTGAATATGATTTGGAAATTTTCCTTTGTGGAAAAGTGAGAATAAGTAATCAGAAATGGATACACTTCTTTTAGGTAATCCAATATTTTTGAATTTTTTTGAATCATATTTTGGTGTGATCTTTATAAAACACGTAAGTCTAAGTCTTCTCTAGTTATTTATCATGTTCAAGTATTTAATAACTATAATTTTATATAAACTTTATATGAAGAGCATTTGATCAATCTGCAGTCTAAAACTTTTAGGTTATACTTAACTTTTTATTAAAACTTCAAAGCAAACAATCTTGAGTTTTAATAAAATACACATGAAACCTTGCCTATCTCCCCTCCCTCAGGGTTTCACTTTATGTATTTGTCATGGCTCCATCCTCTTGGTGTAAATGTCATGTACTTATCTCTTCTCTGCAACAGGGAGTAAAGCTTTAACCAAACTCCATTAAAAAATAATAAGATGACAACTATAGCCAAGTAACCCATTTGCACAGAAAAGTGTAAGCTGAGACTTGACTTACACCTGTCAAATAGAAAAGAGTAATTCATTGGTCAGGGAACTGGTATTTTTCACTGCATGTCATCTGCATTTGTTACAGGTGAGAATCAAATGGAAGTGTGGCCCTTTCTCCTCTAATTTTTTTTTCCTTTCATCTCCACTCCCACATCAGTTGCCTCTGAAGGCAACATTACCATGGAGAAAGAGTGCTTGCTTTTTCTTTTTAAAGTAGGAGTTGACATCTGGATGCTTCAAGCTGCCAGGTGGACCCCATGTAGAACCACAGCTGTTCTTTCTGGTAACTGGAGAAATAAAGAGCAAGAAGGAGCTGGGTATTCGAAGTCAACAAAGAACAATATACTGTTATCATTTCAATCACACAGGGCTAGTGATTTGTATTATAATAGCAATACAATATTTTTAAAAGTTAACATTATTTGAGGAAAAATACCTAGCATGCCATTTTTCATAGCCCCAAAGATCACCAAGAAGAGCTGGGCTTTGGCACATAAACCAAGAGAGAGGGAGCAAAGATGATTGTCACAGTTTCTGAAGCCATCAATTTAATAGAGAGGTTAATGAAACAAGAAGTAAAAATAAAATACTTTCTCTAGTTAATCCACCATGATGCCATCCTTCTCATGATCACTTTTTATCATGAGAGATTTTTATCGGATATTTTTCCACTTAAATATATTTTTAACTTATAGTTTTATAAAATATAATTTTACTACTAAATTATAATTGCTTTATGTTTATACATGTATATATTTAAAAGTTGATGACTATAGATAATTGTATTAGGCTGTACAAAAAGTCAAAGTCAAATAAAATATTTTAAAATAACATTTGACTACTTTGTATGGATCAATCATGACATACACCTAGATTTCACTAAAAACTCAATATGTTTATACAGTTAATCTAGGCTAAGATAGCATTACTATAACAACATGAGCAAACAGATGGCTGAGTTAGCAGATTGTCTTAAGGCAATACTATGTTAATCAATAAGATTACCAGTATGGATTTAGTAGAAGATTTTTAGATTCAGTGTTCATACATTTGTGAGATATTTTACTGAGGACAACATTTCTTAATTTTTAAAGCATATATTCATTATATTAAAATGTACATATATTAGATTTAACTGTTATGCTTTTCATTATAAAATATAAAATGAATATCTAAAGTGTGTTGGAAGGTATCCCAAATGCAGAATCAAATGTACCACCAGTTACTTTGTTTACTTATAAATATTCAATTGTTTTTGAGAGCCCTCTCTATGCCACAGATTGCTCTAAGAAGCTTACATTCTAGTGAAACAAGACAAAGAATAAACTATAAAAATTTCGGTAAATATTATTAAGAAAACTAAGGAGAGGACAAAAGTGACAAGAATACTGTATTAGATAGAGTGATTGGGAAACCTCTTGGATAAGGTCAGACATTTTAAACAAAGATAAGATTGAAGACTGTCCTTGAAGATTGGGATATGTACTTATCTTAGACAAGATATTTCCATGTGAATTTGAAATAAGAAGTGGAATTCATGTATTGGTAAATTGCTATAAATATTTTCCTATTCAGAAGATATTTATTGAGCACATACTAAGTCCTAAGGACTGTGCTTAGCAGAAGGATTTCAAAGATGAGTAAGATACAATCCCTATCATCAAGAGATTCATGAAGAAACACATAAAAAGGTAATTATAATAAGAAATGCTAATTACCATGATGGAGCTATAATGCATAGGACACTTAGGTGTAATTCCTACATTTTATATTGATTACACCATTAACAAGGATAGGGCCCCCAATTCTAATTTGTTTTGATGAAAAAATTATACTTTCAATTAATGTGGTTACATAATCAGGGGAATTGAGTCCAATTCTGGCTCTCTGGCTCTAATACTGTATTAGACAGGACTTGTTCTCTTGCATTAATAGAAACCCAACTCTAGTTTAAACAAAAGGGGTATTTATTAGCTTTTGCTACTGGCAAGTCCAAGGATTTTGCACTAGCTTCAGCTACAGCTGGTTTTAGAGGATGTCATAGGATTCACTTTCTTTCCATTTCTCTGCTCTGCCTTTCTCAATGTTGGCTTTATTAACCAGCAGGCTATGTTTGTGTTGTGACAAAGAAGACCTTCGGCACCCTAAATATGGGTGACATGTAGCACTCACTATCATAAAAGCAGAAAGATTATTCTCTCCCAGCATCCACATCTGTTGCCTGACCTCTGTTCCTGTAAGAATCACAAAATTTCCTCCTAGATCCATCACTGAATCTACTATGATGATCCATTCTAGTGGTGGGCTTAAGTCAGCAAATAAAACACAGGGCCATCCACATAAATGACATATCTACCAGAATCCTGCACGGGGTAGAGGAGACAGCAGGAAAATAGTTCTACTACCAGAAGAAAGGGAAAGAGTACAGTGTTGGCAAAGCCAAACAAATTTTGCTACAGACAAATTCATTCTGTGACCTTGGTCAAGTCATGTCACGTGACCAAGAGTCTTGGTTTCACCACCCATTACTTGCCAACCTCATAGTGTTAAATTATATAAGGAAGGTTGTATGCCAAGGTTAAACATATAGAGAAAAATGCCTAATGAATAACTATATCAGCAATGTTACTACTGATAAACAAACATGGTTTGCATCAGATTTCAGGTAGTGGGAACTAAAGATTTCAGGCAGTGGGAACTTCATTAAAAAAGATGAAGGGGGCTGGCATGGTGGCTTAAGCCTGTAATCCCAGCACCAGGCGGATCACCTGAGGTTGGGAGTTCGAGACCAGCCTGACCAAAATTAGTCAGGTGTGGTCGCGGGCGCCTGTAATCCCAGCTACTCAGGAGGCTGAGGCAGGAGAATTGCTTGAATCTGGGAGGTGGAGGTAACCGTGAGCCGAGATTGTGCCATTGCACTCCAGCCTGGGCAACAAGAGTGAAACTCCATCTGAAAAAAAAAACATAAAGGGTGGACTCTTCCCTTGCAAATAAAATGAAATGACAGAGCCAGCTAGAGTTTTGATGCCTGTGTAATCTGCTTGAGTGGTCCCCAAACAGGGCGTGGAAACCAATCTCCTTTGGACACAAGAAACCGCTTAGTTGCAAGATGTAGCTCTGAATGGAATTTCAACCTAAAAATATGTAAAAGCTGCCTTCTTATTGCTACTTTTTAAATATACTAAGATAATTAACATTTTGGTGAGTTTAAAAAATGCAGATTCTCTTAGTAATATTCTTATTCAATTAAGCTGATAACTTAAATGAAGCAGTAAATTTAAATATACACTCCCCTTCTAGAATGATATCAAATTATTTTCATTTTGAATACAATACAAATGTGACTTTTTATGTTTACTGAATTGGCTCTTAGGTAGAATTCTCTTCACTGTTCAAGGCCAGGTGTTGCAGCCCATGGCCTATAGACCAAATTTAAATTTTTTTCCTGTTTTTGAATTTAATTCTCCTCCTGCTTAGTTCCTGCTCTAAACTAAGAATGATTTTTACATTTTATCTGGCTGTTTTCAGGAAAAGTTGAGTGACTCCTTTTTCAAGATGAGCTTTTTCTTTAGAATTTTATCCACCCCCTCCAACTTTTTTTTTGCAGTTCCTGTTCCATTCTTGATGAGAAGCTCAGTGTATGTCCCCTGTGCTGTTCTAGACAGTTGATACAAAAGAATGCCTCTGAATGGGAATGAGGAATTTTGCCCCAGGTGTACTTTCTGCACAGCTTGTTAATTTTACCACTAACATGTTTTTTTCTCCAATGCTTTTAGATTACTTTATGCATGCCTTCTCTCTCCTAGGATCTGATCATGAGCATCTCCATTAGAGTTCCGACTGAATTTTATCCTTTGATTCTCTGCTCCTTATCACTGATCATGTGGACTGGCACTGACAGTGTGGGCTTTTGACTGACTGTGGACTTCCTCAAATCTACATACCAGGCCCCTTTTGCCAGTTTATTACTCAGCAGATCTTCACAGGATATATACAGATTAGGAGATGTAAAGGGGCAGAGCCACGGTGTTGGTTTGCATTCTTCAATAAGCAGACACAAAAGGCTGTATTAGAGGGAAAATTGGGGAAGGTAGGAGAGCTCTCAAATCATGATGCAGGCCTGACCCCTGTGAAATAGACAGGGAAGGGAGGAAGATTGAGCAGGAAAAGTCAAAGGGATCAGAGTAGTTTTTTTTTTTTTTTTTTTTTTTTTGAGACGGAGTCTCGCTCTGTCGCCCAGGCTGGAGTGCAGTGGCGCAATCTCGGCTCACTGCAAGCTCCGCCTCCCGGGTTCACGCCATTCTCCTGCCTCAGCCTCTCCGAGTAGCTGGGACTACAGGCGCCCGCCACCACGCCCGGCTAATTTTTTGTATTTTTAGTAGAGACGGGGTTTCACCGTGATCTCGGATCAGAGTAGTTTTAAGAAAGTTTTGGCAAAGCCTATGTGTAGTCCCTGAGCCAAAGTCACATGACAGAGGAGTTTGAGTCTCTCAAAAATGTAGCTGCCTCAGTATCCCTGCTGCACTCAATCATTGCCTGGGAACAGCACATGGGAAGCATGGCCTCAGCCAACTCAGTGCTGGATTCAGAATACAGCAATGGGTCTCTTGGTCAATTATGCTCCTCTCAGTAGCAGTACTGCAAGGCACATTCTCCTGTCTACCACAGCCATATTGAATGATAAGGACAAAACAGGACATACAGCTAAGGGTTGGGAAGGAAAGCAGGCCCTGGTCACAGAGAAATAAATGAGAAAAAGGGAAGGAAACTGGTAGACAATGTGTCTCCCATCTACTACTACCTCGGATTGATTCTCCCAGAAGAACTGACTGCTGAGAAAGAAAGAATGGAGTTACATTGTCCCTCAACACTTACGGAGTTGGGGTGGCCATGTAAGGCAGCCAGCAAGAGTCTGGCATGGACCAAAGGGGTAAAAGAAGTGTGTTTAACATGTGTAGGAAAAATATACCTTTCCATCCCATAGCTAGAGAACAGGGCTGGTGAGCAGTCCATTGCCTGTGCTTTGAAGTCTAGGCTTGACTTTTGCAATTTTCTTCTCATAGGTGTTTCCATTTCTAACTTGTCTCTAAGCCATCTGTTCAAGACGCTGCTGTTCAAATAATTTTCCTGACAACTGCCACAACAACAGGGAGAATGATGAGCATGGCTGAGCTGCAATTCAGGATAGGGGCTCTTTTTCTATAGTTGCCAGCAGTGACATGGCAACAGGCAATTTCCAGATCTGGTGAAGGTAGTCGAAGTATGATGTCTGGTCTATTAAAAAGAATGTCCTTCAATTGCTAGCGCTTCCATTTGTTCAATTTCCTTTAACATGTTAATTAAGGGAGGAAAAGTGAGAGAAGCGCTTCTTAAAATGATGATACATGTGAGATTTTGAACGTATGCATTTTTTATTTTAAGCATCTCTAACAAAGCTTGATATTGACCTGGACTTTTCAGTATAAAAAGGAATGACTTGATATTCTATCAGCTTTGGCTTTCTTCGTGTGTGTGTGTGTGTGTGTGTGTCTGTGTGTGTGTGTGTGTGTGTCTTTCTATACTATTGTTCCCAAGAGACATGCAATTTAGCTGTTATGCCCACTGTTTATTTGAAACCAATTTAACAGGTAATAAAGGTGAAGAGTATTTACATTTTCAGTGGACTTTCATCTACTTTGTAAAGATTGAGGAGTGCAGAAACGTATGCAAATAAAGCTATTTAGTCTTTTATAACTCCTTTGAAACTACAAAGGTAAAACTAACTTTCTGTTATTTACATTTCCTAAGTTCTTTCTACTAATGTAGGCCTATGTAAGAGATACACATTTTCTCGGTTTTCCAATAAGCTATTGTTGGGCTTTCCTTTTGTGTATGTGTGCAGAGAAGTAGCAACTTGCACTTGTTAATAAATGAATGAGAAAAGAGAACATAATCTCTACCAATTTGGGGTTTTGAACACTCTTTTCCAACCAATTTCTTACCCATTTGGAGGACTATATCTCTCAGTCAGATATATGATATACAGATGACCTCACTTCCATTTTTTTTCTTTCTCTGTGATTTTTGACATGTGGAGATGGTTTTAGAGTCATTTTCAACTAATTTTTAATTGAAGAATATGTCTTTTGTTTAATGACATTCCTATCCATTAGAATCATAGATAAGTTTCTAGCTTTGTACTTCTTTCAAAAGTGAGAGACACTGAGTCTTGAAAAATAACTAACAAAATATAATTTCTCAGGGGGAAAAGCTTTTTAAAAATGTTTGCTTTTCCATTTTAATTCTATCTCTATTATCAGTGATTGTGGAAAACATTTTATTGTCTAATTTAATGTTAAAATTATTTTTATAACCAATACATGTGGTGTTTGACATTATTATTTGTGCAAGAGTTTAGTTAGAATATAGAAAATTCTAATTTTTAAGTAGTGAGAACTTTTATGAAAGAAGAAAATTCCAAAGCTCACACAAGGAAAAACTTCATGTAGATTTTTTTTATATTGTACATGGCTTCTGTAATCTGAAAAGTTACAAATCTATAATAAAATAATATTTTAAAATATATTAATTTTTATTGTTTTTGTTAATTTCTTCTGTTTTCATGTTTTAAGATAGAGCAGTTTTAGGCGCATAGCAAAATTGAGGGGAGTGAAAAGAGACTTCCCATATATCCCTTGCCTCCACACAAGCACATCCTCCCCATTATCAACATTCCTCACCAGTGTAATACATCTATTACAATTGATGAAGCTTGTATTAGCCATTTTCACACTGCTGTAAAGAACTACCTGAGACTGGCTAATTTATAAAGAAAAGAGGTTTAATTGACTCACAGTTCCGCATGGCCAAGGAGGCCTCAGAAAACTTACAATCATGGCAGAAGATGAAGGAGAAGCAAGCACCCTCTTCACGAGGTGACAGGAGTGAGAGAGTGAGGCGGGAAGTGCTACACTTTTAAACTATCAGATCTCATGAAAATTCACTCACTATCATGAGAACAGCACGGGGGAAATCCACCTCCATGATCCAATCACCTCCCACCAAGTTCTGCCCCTGACATGTGGGGATTACAATTCGACATGAGATTTGAGTGGAGACACAGAGCCAAACCATATCAAATCTTCATTGACACATGACACCCAGAGACTATAGTTTACATTAGGGCCCACTCTTAATTTTGAAAGTTTTATCTATGGGTTTGGTCAAAAGTATAATTAAATGTATCCATCATTATATTATCATACAGAGTATTTTCACTGCCCTATAAATCCACTATCCTCTGCCTGTTCATCCTGTCTTCCCACTAACCCCTGGCAACCAACGATGTTTTTGCTGTCTCCATAGTTTTGCCTTTTCCAGAATATCATGTAATTCAAATCATATAGTATGTAGCTTTTTCAGATTAGCTTTTTTCACTTTGCAGTATGGGTTTAGGTTTCCTCCATGTCTTTTCGTTGCTTGATGGCTCATTTCTTTTTAGCACTGAGTCATATTCGATTGTCTGGAGGTATCACAGTTTATCCATTTACCTATTGAAGGACATTTTTGTTGTGCTTGTTTATACTTTATCATAAACATTGTTATCTTTATCATAAGCATTAACAAATCTCTATTAAATACTTATAATATGCATTGGCCCATAATATTCATGTAATGAACATACTTCCAATTTAAACAGGAATCCAGATTGTTGATTTTGAAAGTTTACTTTTAATTAAAACATTCATGTTAATTGTATTCCTTTTTTGTCTCTTTTAGTTTTAATTTTATCATGGTGTTTAGTACTAGGAATGTTAGTAAAAAATTTAAGTTAGAAGAAGCTACAGAAGCCCAGAAACTTAAACATGAAAGAGGCTGATGGCAGAGAGAGATACATACTGCTGGGGTTGCCATATGCTCTACAGGTTTCTTTTAATCCCTGTCAACAAATACGATTTTTGTTCTTCACTTTTTATCAACAGAATTGAGAGACATAATAAAGAGTTATAATTATGTTTGTTATTTAAGATATTTCTTTTCTTTCTGGTTTCTGCAACAGAGTGAAAAGACCAGTTTAAAAATATTGTGATTCTATTTTCAGAAAAAAAGAAACCAAAAACCTATTTGTATCTGTAGACAAAGATCCGTTCAGAATGGTTGGCTTTGTGAGTAAGTTTATGAATAACTTTCACTTACTATTTTAGTCATTAAAATTTTTTTAACAGGATTGCATATGATTTTTGTAATCTAAAAGTGTTACAAATTAGTAATAAAGATAATATTTTTATTTTTATTGATGTTTTTTATTTCTTGTTAACATTTTAACAATAGGATCATTATAATTATCTTTATAACCAATACTAACAAACAGTAAATATTTATAACAGCGCCTTTTGGATTAACTGTTGTCCTGCCTTTTAAGAAGTTTTATGGGTGGTAGAAAAATTGAAATTCGGCCAGGCGCGGTGGCTCACGCTTGTAATTCCAGCACTTTGGGAGGCCGAGGCAGGCGGATCACGAGGTCAGGAGATCAAGACCATCCTGGCTAACACGGTGAAACCCCGTCTCTACTAAAAATACAAAAAATTAGCCGGGCGTGGTGGCGGGCGCCTGTAGTCCCAGCTACTCAGAGAGGCTGAGGCAGGAGAATGGCGTGAACCCGGGAGGTGGAGCTTGCAGTGAGCAGAGATCGCGCCACTGCACTCCAGCCTGGGTGACAGAGCGAGACTCTGTCTCAAAAAAAAAAAAAAAGAAAAAGAAAAATTGAAATTCATTTTGAAAACATAAAAAACTTAGCTATTTTAGCTTTAAGCTTGACTATTTTGATAACAAATGGCTCTGAGTTCTGTTACAAATGACCTAGAAGTTAAATATATCAGAAATCACTTATAAGTAGGGTGGCTATGTAGTTTACCCTCAAATCAGGACAGTTTCGAGAGTGAAGGGGATTGCTATTAATAGTTACTCTAGGCAACAGGCCTCAAATGGGACTGTCCCAGGCAAACCAGAACATATAGAAATTATGACTCTATTAATCAACTAAAAATAAAATATTAATAAGACAGATATAGAAAAGCTTATTAAAAATCTATTTTGATGAATATAGTTTAATATGGAATTGTTCTGATGTTAAGTTCAGAACACTTTTTAGGTTTCATATGAATATTTGAAGTTATACATGAGAAATGTGTTATTAGTCTAGTATATTGTGGGTGGCCCATTTCAATGATCTCCAGGGGGTTCATAATTGAGCTACCCAAAGGGCCTCATTATGAGGCTGTGTTCTACTACCTCACCAAGGACTTGATACCACTGAAAACAATGCTCCAATGTGGTAGTGGGTGTAATTTTTCATCTAGGAATGCACTTTTAGCTTACTTCCTACATGGATCTACTATTTGTCTATCAGAACTTTGTTGATATAGTTCATCTGTGTAGAAATTATTTGCAATCCATTTAAACAGAAGGAGAGAGACAAAGGGAGGGATTGGGGCAAGGGTGCAGTTTAAGTCTGAGATGACTCTTAAAGAAAAAGGTAATCTACTGTATTTGAAAAGGCATTTTTTACTCATTATTCTGCTAAGTAATCCTACTTATCATGTATTTAAAAAGACAAGGCAATTTCCCACTGAATGTGGTAAAAATAAAAAGGCTATAAAAAGAAAACAATTTAGTGTCAAGACATCCTACTGTGTTTGCTTATGTGTTTGTAAATCTGTCTGTAATATCATTGCTCAAACAGTAGCCTACTGTACCAGGTACATGGAAACCTTTCAAAGCTCCATAGACATATTTTACATATTTTCAAGATAGCAATTGTCATTTTCTATCTGGCAAACTGCTGGGATCTGATTGGTCATTACCTTATTTCAGGGGAAGTTTCAAAAGCTAATCAGAGGTGTTATCAGCTATGACTTCCACCGTTGCTGCACAGGAAACTTAGCAATAAAGCAAAAGCTGTAAATTCAGGATTTATTTTTTGTAAGGGTGTGCCTCATGCTTGGAAGATTAATGAAGAATTCCTGGCCCACTGTTTATTAAAGATCCCACCATTCTATAGCATTTTAATTGTATATTCACTCTTTGACATCCTAACTAATGGTTCTTGCTAAATTAATAAAAGCAACATATTAAGTTTAAATCCCAGATAAGGTAAAGATTGCTGTTTTAATATCCCATCTATATCCTTTATCTTTCTACAGGGGCTTTCAGGCCAGTAGTTTTAATAACATGCATGAATGAAGACGCTCTTTTTTTAACTCAAATGGTGGCAAAGAGTTTTTCCTTTATATTAGCAGGCAATCAATTCCAATAGCTTTTTAATGCTTTCTTAAAGAATCAATTTTAAAGCAGATGCTCTTCAGGGGACCCTCTTAAACTTCTTCACAGCCGGTCTCCTAATTTTCTATTACAATGCAATCTAAAGCAGCTACAAAAATAATGCAGATAATGTTTGCTGGGTAATGATTTCCAATTTCCCCATTCCATGTACCCTGTTATTAGAAGGATCATCTTGGTTGTGTAAATTAATTTTCAATACACTTCAGGGGAACATTACAATGATTTATTCAGCCTTGTTGTTGAAGAAAGTGTTGGGAGGATTTCAGCAATCCGAGAAACAAAATCAATTTGTTCTGATTATCACCATGTTAAAGGGGAAAAAAGGAAAGAAACAAAATAATCACTCAAATGTGTGTCTTGACTGTAGCATACACACTAGCACCATGATTTGATGCTAGGTTGTCACTCTGTAATACAAAAACTGAACAAAGAATGATGTTTGGTAATATATCTCTACTTGGAAATTAGGTAATCGAATAGCCAGGTTTATTCCTCCATATAATATTTTAGTTATATGCCTTTGAGGCAGGATAACCATTCATATTTCTTTGGAAGAGAAAAGCAACACAGTAGCTTATAATCAAGAAGGAATAGTTTCCCTAAGCATAGTATAACTAGCTAGTTAGTTGGATTTTTCTTGAAGTTAAAACAGGGGACTTGATATCAATATATCATAACCATGAGACATACAACATTTTTTATCATAATTTATCTCACAAAAGTTTTTCCAGGATTGTGTATGAACTATGGTTTTTATAATATTGTAGAAAGGTCATTCTTTGTAAAGGTTTTACTGACCTTTTACTTTAGTCAGTTTGTATGTGTGCCAGTCACTTGGATCAATTTTAATTGTGCCCAGGTGTGAATGCAAATTGCCAAGAGATGATGAAAAACAAAAGCAAATGCTGTAAAATGATTGCTTACCTGTTATAAATGTATCAAAACCTCTGAAGACGAGGTTCATGATACTATAAAGGCATATAATATAATTATCTAACCAGGTCAGGAAGACCAGAGTAGGTTTCCCAAGGAAGTGATGGTTGAGTTCCTGAAATCTGAAGGATAGGGGTGAATTAACCAGGAAATGAGAGGAAGGGAACACTGTTCTAGGACAAGAAACAGGATCAGATTTGCATTTCGAAAAGAATACCTTGACTGCATTGTGGGGAACAAACTGGGGAAAGCCAGAATGCACGCACAGATTCAGACAGGAGGCTGTGGCCATAGCCTGGAAAAAGATGAAACATGCTAGGGTAGATTTATTATTTTTCCAAGCCTCTGCCACCCATCTGTGGGTGGCTAGGCTGGACATTCCTTTCTTGATTACTCTGTAGCTCAAGATGAAGGCATGGATCTGTGTGCACTGAAGTGAAGTGGGCTTTTTGACTCCAGAAACTAGGCACTTGCAGAATAAAAACAAAAATATGCAGACTAGTAGGAGTGAATTTGGAATACTGACTGAGACGTGCAGGGTCACAGAGAGACCCAGAAGTGTGAGCTTGACTATTATTTTGAAGTAGTATGCAGAAATTTTCTTGTTTTAATAGAATATTTTTATTGATAGCACAAGCTTTGCTTCGGCCTGGCTTTGCTTCTGAGTTGGAGCCCACTTTCTCTTTCCAGCGAGAAGTGCTCTAGTGAAGTGATTAAGCACTCACAGTCTATGCTCAGCTTAGCACAAAGCCAGGTTCTCTCCCTTACCAGCTCTATGACTTGGGAAGTTACCTAATCCTCGAGTTCAGTTTCTTCATGTGTAGGGTGAGGACGCTCAGTGCCCACTTCCTAGCGAGCTGGTGAGGAGTAGGTGAGATAATGCTTGGGAAGCTCAAGCAGAACCCCTGCCTTGTACTATGCAGGCTGCACACCTGTGCTTGGATTAATCCACAGTTGTTTGCATTGAGATGAGCAATCAGAAAAAAAGATGTTTTGGCATCAGCTGGTGGTGGCATTGGGTCAGAGTTACAGTCACAACAGTGTCAATATAGGTCAGGCAGGTTTAGATGACACAGGCTTGGCACTTACATGCCACTCAGGATAGATGGGTCCCAGGGATCCGGGAAGCAGGGCAGTGGCAAAGCAAGTTTACTGAAGATCCTCAGTAAGGAACACAGAATTACTGTAGGAGAGCTGACTGGCACTAGAATCCTCAGGTCGAGATGGAGCTCTGGGGCAGTGGTCACTGAGACTGCAGCTGGTGGTTTCTGTTTGCTTTGTAATGGCTGTCTATAAGACCTGCTCTCAGGATACTCACTTTTGTCTCATCAGACCTCTCAAGCTCTCAGGCCTCCACAGTACTGCCTGCAGAGCTCTAAGAAAAGGTGGTACCTAAGCACTGGATACTGGAGTCTGGACTCACGTGCACTGTTCTCCTGTCTAAGAGCTGGGCAAAGGCCTGGGCCATAAGGATCCTGAACAAGTCCCACCTCCTCGATTATCAAATGTACTCTGACCTGTCGATATGATTTTCAGCGTTAGATTATCCTCAGAGTAAATACATCAAAGAAGCCTAAACGCAGGAACATTATTTGTTATGGAAATGTAGAAGGTTGTCTTCTACATTTGTAGAATAAGTCCAATGTAGAAGGGAGTCTTTTTCATAATCATAAAGAAGAGTTAGGAGTAGGTTAGGTTATATATGAAATTGAAACATGACTTAAATGGAAATTATATGAAAACCCCTCTTTAGCATGATCACCATTATTGTTCTCTCAACAACGCCAACTTACATGAATATTAATCTGCGTGTATGTATGTGACTATTAAGTTGGGCTGTTAAAAAGGAAGTTTTTTTCTAATGTTTTGAATTTTACTAATGTTAAATGGTGTTGTGGCAGATACGAGTATTGCATATTTGAAAACTGTATTTATAAGAGTTAGTGTATAGATTTTTTAAATGCCAGCAATTTTTCCCCATGCATTCCTGGATCCATTATGGAGGTTGTCAAAGGAGAAGAATCCATCATGATTTCAAAGGAAATCAAAGGACATGGCAAGCTACAGTATTAATCTCCTGATTCTTTTTGAGTTTTCAGAATAAACTGACAGCTTGAGTTAGAAGTAATCATATTTAAATATTCTGTGTGTGTGGGAGACATTACTTCCATTTACCTAATCTTTCAAATCTATATAAAAGTGAAACCTGTCTGCTGGTTTACTAATGTGTCATGTGAAAAAGGATATGTGGATTGTCACCAAATTTGTAATGTAAGTTTGGAATGGCCTGATGTAAAAATGTAAGCTGTGTAGGTATCATCTACAAGATTCACTAGGAGGGCTCTGAAGACTATGTCAAAGAGAGAGGTAGCTACCCTCCAGAGAAGCTGAAAATGAGGATGGATATTTTTCACTAAATATGGAAGATATGTGGGAGACCATCTGACTTTAAAAAATCAACTATGACATACTTGAAATTCTTTTTGAGGGAACCTGAGGACACCTAAGAGAGAGAGAGAAATTCAACTTTCAGAGGTTGAAAACAGGGTTCAAATCAAGGCCCATATGCTGCTCAGAAGGAAAGAACCATCCTACGTTTGAGGTCACGTTGGGTGGTGAAAACAATCAGTGCTTTTAACAAATGATGGGAGAGATGCTCAGAATTCCAGGCACTGGTTTGACTTGAGCTGTTTCTTACATGAGTAACTGTTTCTTACTCAAGTAAATTGTAGAATTATAGCAAGGAGTTTTAAAATATATATCTGTTTTTAAAATGGAATCAGGGTTAGTGAGTTTCCTAATGTAAGGCAGCAAGTCCAGCTAAGAGGTAACATAAAAACCTCTTATAAATGAAGCATCCAATAATCAGAATTAATAATTGAAATTAGTTTTTAAGAAGGTCAGTCTAATGAAGAACCAAATATTAAAGGAGGGAGTGAAAGAGATGAAAATAAGCAATATAGAGTATAAGGGCAAGCCCTCCTCCTTCTTTTCTCTTTTCTAAAATTCCTCCTTATCTTTATATTCCACTACCTTACAAACTGAATATATAAATTGGACAATGGAGGATAATATTCAGAATAAAAATCTAACAAGTGTAGTTAATGAATAGATTTATCTGAAGTGGTATGTTAGTCATTTTAAACAAGTGCTAAATTTACTTCTGAATTTCAACTCAAACGAAATAAAGTATGGTGAGGTTTTGATTCATATTATGTCAAAAGAAAAAACTTTTTCCTGGCACTGCATACTAAAAGATTTTATTACGTGATGTCCAATAACCACAAATACAACAATAATTAAAACACTACACAACATCTATTATGTTAATAATTCCATTAATTCTGTTTATAATTCAGTTAATAATTCTGAGTTCTCTTTCTAAACCACACTTAGAATGAACTTCATACTTAATACCATTACTAACATTCCTGAACACATCTTTTGCTGTTGTATCTCACTTATTGCCTTGAGCACGCTAAATTGCCTTGAGCATGCACTTTTTGTTATTTACATACATATAAATATTTATATATAATCTTCATGATAATCCTATGAGGTAAATAATATTACTAGCCCACTTTAAAGATGAAAATATTGAAGCATAGAGGAATTAAGCAATTTGCCCAAAGCCACCCAATTAAAAAGGGGGAACCAGGATTTGAGTACAAACCATCTCATTTCAGTCAGTGTTCTTAACTATTATGCTACAGCGCCTATGTATACATCTAAAATGTATAGCGTATGTATATAAATGTGTGTATCTGTATATGTCTCTCTATATAGATATACACATGAAATATCTAATAAACCAATAATCTTGGATCATCTGTTTTCAACTTAGCATCCCACAACCCCTTTCCAAGATCATTTCTGCACTGTAGAAAAGAAGCCAGGTATTGTATTTCCCAGAATCCTCTTTTCCATGTTGCTTCAGTTTACAGCTGGCCAATGAGAGGTGCTGCATGATATTGGAAGATGGGACAAAAGGAACCAGTATTCTGCAGAGGCAGTTGCATGAGCAGATGTGAAATGTCCTGGAGGCTCCCCCAGTAAGGTGAGAAGCACCTGCTTTCCCACTATAGACTGAGACCATTGATGGAAGCTTCCCAGAGATTTGAGAATTGCAGAAGCTTCTGTGAGCTATGAAGAACAACCTGACTTTGACCTTCAGACTGAGATATAGCTGGAGGCTGCTTTGACCTTCTTTCTCACAGCTCTTTGGACCTTTCTAAAGCCCCAAACCCTATCTTAAAAATGACAAATATGGAAGGCAAAGAGCAGCTTTTCTTCTTCTGATCATGGCCTTAATATAATATAATAGTGAAACCATCTAGCATAGTGATTAAGAACATTGGCTGTCAAATTAGACATATTTAGTTTAGCATTTTGATTCTACCCCAAACTGGCAAAGTTACTGAATGTATCTAAATTTTAATTTGCTCATTTGTAAAATATGGCTAATAATAGTACTATTTTTTAGCTCATTTATAAAGTATGGATAATAATAGTGCCTATTTTAGGGTGTTCTGAATATTAAAAGAAGTAAACCATGTAAAGCACTTAGCACAGTGCTGGATACTACCAATCGTTATTGTGATCTTATTATAATTTTGCTTAAAAACATTTGTTCAAGTTTTCTTATATCATCTTCTCTATAAATATGAGAATTAAACATGAAATTTTTTTTTTTTTTTTTTTTTTTTTTTTGAGACAGAGTCTCGCTCTGTCGCCCAGGCTGGAGTGCAGTGGCGCGATCTCGGCTCACTGCAAGCTCCGCCTCCCAGGTTCACGCCATTCTCCTGCCTCAGCCTCCTGAGTAGCTGGGACTACAGGCGCCCGCCACTGCGCCCGGCTAATTTTTTGTATTTTTAGTAGAGACGGGGTTTCACCGTGGTCTCGATCTCCTGACCTCGTGATCCGCCCGCCTCGGCCTCCCAAAGTGCTGGGATTACAGGCTTGAGCCACTGTGCCCGGCCTAACATGAAATTTTAACTCGACAAGTTAAATGGGAGCTAAAATAATAATGTGTAGTCTGTTCTTTTGGAAGCATTTTTAATGAATACATTAATTTTCCTAAAATAAAAAGGTACTGTAGGCTCATTGTAAAAAGTTAAGAATGCAGAAATGTATAAAGTCTAAAATCAGGGAGTCTCCACTACTGCATAATGACTATTTACAGTTCTGTGTCGATTTTTCTATACCTTCTTATATGCATATGTATACTTATATACACTTAAAAACAAGATGAAATTATACTTTCTTTTTTCACATTTTTAACTTAGCAATTAATCTTTACAGATTCATATATAGAAAAAACTATTTGAGTCTTTTTAATGGCTACATGTATTCCTTTGTATTACTATGCCAGACTTAGCCTTCTCTCAATGAGTATTAAGTTTATTTCCAATTTACCTGCACTGTAAAAAGTTTCAAGCCTGGCATAGTGGATCATGGCTGTAATCCCAATACTTTGGGAGTCTGAGGTGGGAGTCTTTCTTGAGCCCAGGAGTTTGAGACCAGCTTGGGCAACAAAATGAGACTTCATCTCTAGGAAAAAAAAAAAATTAGCCAGGTGTGGTGTTGTGCTCTTATAGTCGCAGCTACTTTGGAGGCTGAGGCAGGAGGATTGCTTGAGTCCAGGAGTTTGAGGCTGCAGTGAGCCATGATCATGTTACTGCACTCCAGCATGGGCAACAGAGCAAGACACTATCTCTCTTAAGAAAAGAAAGTTTCAGTCAGCATCCATGCAACTTTGTAAAAAATGCAATAATTTCCTTGAATAAATACTTGCCCATGCAGTTTCTAGGTCTTATAACATGTGCATTCTCAATTTTAGTTCATATTGTCAGGTGTCCAACAGAAAATTGGAAATATGTTTTTACTTCCAGCAGGAGAACATAAAAGTGTTCATTTCTGTAAGCTCTTGATAAGCTTTGGGGTAGCTAGTGATAGAGGTATTATGTTTCCAGTAGCCAGGGTCATAGATAATTAAAATGTCTCTTATCCCATTTGAATCAAATGTTCATTGTTGTAAGTGAGTCTTTGTTAAATTCTGAAAGGCAGTCAGTTCTGAAGAAAATTCTCTGATGAGTGCCCTGTGGGCCATGATTTTGTGTTCTTGAATCAAGGAAAACCATATGCTTTAGAAATGAGCTGCAGAGACCACAGATCTGACATTCCATTGTGAACATGTAGGAACCTGATTTAGGTTTTGCTCAGTTTCAGGGTTTTCCAGTCAAATGGAGGTGAGCTGTAGAGATGCTGAGAATACAAATTTCTTTTAAAAAATTGTTAGTTTTGTAAGTACATGGCCACTTATTTAATTGAGATGTTTAGGTTCTATGCCACATATTAAGAAGAGGTGATTTTGGCCTGATAATCTACCTCTATCTTAAAAACAATTCTATCAATCCGATTACCTTAGTTAAAATGTGAGATTTTGAATAAGAGTAAAATCTTATTACTTAACTAAATAGGTTAAAAGGTCTTCTAAATAGTGGAATGAGTAGAGCTCTTGGGTAGAGTCATGTCATTTTAATTTAAGCTGTTGTAAAACTATGTGTTTATGGAGTGATGGCAATGAGAGAAAACAGGCTCAGTTGCTTTCTAAGGCCATTTCATATGAGCAAATGTGAACACTGACCCAGAGAAACGTGATCGTTTCCTTCTTGCTGTGACCGAAGAGAAAGATGCCACTTCATCAAGATCTGCACCTATTAACTTAATATAAATTTAAAATATAACAAGGGACAGAGCTGCTTTAGGCCATTTGAAATATAAAATTAATTTGTCAAAAAAGCAATTCTTTCTCCTCTAATTTTGGCAGTAATATTATGTGCAGCCTAGTTTGTGATCCCTGCTTATAAGTTGTTTGTCTAGGAAATCAGAAGTAGATAAAAATGAAGATTTTCTTATTGATTCTTATTGGTTTAATACAGTAAGACTTGAAACTTTTTATCTATATACTCCTTTGATTGATTCTCTATACAACTAATTGGAACAAAAAAAGAATCTAATAAAACAGCTCTGGGATTAGAAAGGATTTGGGGCAAGATATTCCTAGTAGACTGATATTAATTTGACTTTCCTGGTTCTCTACTAAAATTAGTTTGAAGATGGTAGGTGTCAGGAGAGGACTATTGGAATAGGTTTTGCAAGAAGAATCTTGTCAATTTTAACTTGGAACATTTCACAAAATGTTCATGTAAAAACTTAACATGCTAACAATACATATTTAAAGGGACTATGCCTTTGTAGAAAAGAAAAAAAACAATGAAACTTATTTGCATAGACTCCTAAATAAGAGCCATTTAAATAAAAGTTGCAAAACCCCTAATGCATGGGTGGACATGGGCCTGCATCCAGTGATTCTCCTATGCTGGAGCATAAGAACTGACCTTTTGTTTCAATACAGAGCAACTCTCAATGGCCACCATAGCTCCAAAACTTACCTGTTGAAATGGTGTCACAGCTCAACTTCTCTCTCCCCCTAGTGTACTTTGCTCCTCACTCACAGGTATAGTCCTTGGGAAAGAATTTCTCAGTAACATACTGCACACAAAGTTCAAGTCTCACATTCTGTCTCTTGGGAACATAACTTACCATACTCCATGCCTAAAACCTTGGTAGGCATGGCTGGAAGGCCAGGCTCTGATGAGCCCATGTTTCTTTTCATGTAATCTCGAGATATTTCCATGAGGTTTTTCAGCAGGCTAGTCAAACTTCTTTCATTGTGGTTCAGGGCTTTGTGAGGCCAAGGCAGAAACAGACAGTCCTCTTAAAGGCTGGCCCCCAAAATGACATAAGCATCACTTTCCCATACTCTATTGGTCAAAGGAGTAGTCCAGCCTAGGTGGTAAAATGAGAGGAAGGAGATGGGAAAAGTATGGAAGAATTTTTGTCCATCCGTAACCTACCACACAGACTAATTGACAGGGTAAAATATTTTTTTCATACCTCTTTAGGAGAGTGCAGAGTTAACACTCTCTGAATGTGTTAATCAGCCTGATGCCTTTTTATATTTTCTATAGAAAGAAATTAAGAAGTCCTCATGGGCCGTGGCTGGGCAGAAGGTTTGATGGGGATGATAATGTGTGGAAGAAGGATAGATACATTATTTGTTTTCTGTATAAACTTTTAAAGAAGTAGTCACCATAGGTATACAATTTGAAATTATATATGATATAACATAACAAAGCAGAAGCTGAGTTGATTAGAAATTAAGAACATGAGATCGAAATCAGATAGATTTGGATTTGTGCTCCAGCTTCACTACTGCATGAATATGAGACTGCTGATAAATGAGTCTTGAGGCCTCACTTCTCCCATCTGCACAATAGGCATAATGATGCCCACCTAGTGGGTTTTTTGTTTTGTTTTTGTTTTTTTGTTTTTGTTTTTGTTTTGACAGAGTCTCACACTGTTGCCCAGGCTGGAGTGAAGTAGCACAATCTCAGCTCACGGCAAGCTGTGCCTCCTGGGTTCACGTCATTCTCCTGCCTCAGCCTCCCGAGTAGCTGGGACTACAGGCGCCTGCCACCACGCCTGGCTAATTTTTTGTATTTTTAGTAGAGAGGGGGTTTCACCATGTTAGCCAGGATGGTCTCGATCTCCTGATCTCATGATCCGCTCGCGTCGGCCTCCCAAAGTGCTGGGATTATAGGCATGAGACACTGCGCCCGGCCCACCTGATGGGTTTTGAAGGTCAAGTAAGATGAGATATGATAATATCTAAAAGTACTCGTTTTAGGTCTGATGCATAAAAAATACTCAAGAAATAATGATAAAAATTGTAAAAATAAAATAACAGGAGCCATGATATTGATATGAAGCAAGACAAAACAAAAACTTTAAAAAAATATGAGGGAAGAAGCAGTAATGATAAAACTATGAGTAAGATTGGACGCATTCATCACAGGCACTCAATAAATGCTGCAGAATCTGAACATCGTGAAGATAGTAAATAGAAAAGAAGCTGAAGTTTAAGGCTACTGGTAAAGGTTAGACTACTGTGTGAATAATTAGAGAGCATCTTTCTTTCTCAGTGCAGTCAAAATCAGGCAGCTTGTTTTCTAGTAATCACGTTTTCAACATTATTCATATGCAAACATAAAATTTTAGGTTTTAGGAAATAAACTGAACTCTCCATACTCTCTCACATCACCAGAAAGTCTCCTTCAGTTATTTCTTTCTCAGTGCTGATTAAATATGGATTCAATTGGTGGTCAAAATCGAGACTTGCTGCTGTGTCTGTGTTTTGAAATTTTTATTTTATTGACTTTTGATAGGGCACAGCTAGAGAAGAGAAAAGCCTAGTTTAAAAAAAGTATTTGTAGCAAGCCATCTCACCCATTAAATATTGATAATTTTATATAACAGTTCCAAAACAATAAGGAATTATTGCTCCCGCATCAACTGGTCCAAAACAGGAGCAAGTCTGTTTTCCTTCCTCTGTGGTTAGCACAGTGTGTCTGGACAAACAGGCAATTAAGTTCTTAAAATATGAACCCAAATGAGACTGAGACTGGGTGTGTTTTCGTATTCTTCTACAGCCAAAGATGTTTAACTCACTAGGATGGCTTAACTTATTCTGACTCTTCTGGATAAACATGCATGTTATCCTTGATGTTTACGCATTTTTTAGCAAGTTTTAGGAGAATAGATGGATTATTTATAAAATAAAGAACTTATTTTTCACATCTCAGTAATGATATGGTGGAAAGCCGAACTGTACCATGGAAAAGGTCAGAACACCCTGATCATATGTCAGTTTCAGCCTTTAGCTAATAGTGTGACCTCAGGAAGGTCACTTTGTCTATCTGACTTACAGGTATGTCATCTATAAAATATGTCTGATGATAATTCTTAATCGACCCACCTGTCAGAGCACTTAGACACAAGTGAAATTATGAATAAGAAAAGGTGTAAAAATGCCATATAAGGCCCATTTTCCATTAATACTTTAATACTAAATCCATAAAAGTTTATAGTATCTGTTTGCATACACATGACCAAAAATATTTTGGATGGAAGTGTAAAAAAAATCAGTTAACATATCTATATGCTCTATTTGCAAGAGGTAATAATCTACTTGTTTAAAATTATATATACATATATAAAATTTATATAAAATATGTAATTATAATGTTATTTAATTTTGTATATACATTGTATATACATATGATATACATTATATACAAAATTGATTTTTAAAATTTTAACTTTTCTTTTTAAGATGGGGGGTCTCACTTTGTCACCCAGGTTGGAGTGCGGTGGTGCTATCTCAGGTCACTGCAACCTCCACCTCCCAGGCTCAAGCAATCCTCCCACAACAGCCTCCTGAGTAGCTGGGACCATAGGTGCATGCCACCACAGCCGGCTAATTTTTTCTATTTTTGGTAAAGATGTGGTTTCACCATATCGCCAAGGGTGGTCTCAAACTCTGGAGCTCAGGTGATTCACTCACCCCACCTCCCAAAGTGCTAAGCTTACAGACGGGAGCCACTGCACCCATCCTAAAATTTAACTGTTCAGTTATGTTTGAGGTTGTGTTCTCAAGCTTTCATCTACTTTTTTTATGTTCTTTCTTAAAAGCTGGTTTTAATATTCACTGTCTTCTGTAGCTGCTTCCCTCCTTGGTTTTATTGTATCATCTTTTGTATGTAGTTTGTTACAATCAATATTGTTTATGTAAAATAACTGCTTAAATAAACTTGTTATCTGTGTCTACTTCAGAAAACTTAGAGTTCCATACTTTTCTTTTTATTTTAGTAAATGTAAAGTGGTAGTATTGATGGAAGGTTGGGGAGAGGATATTTCAAGCAAGTCTCATATAAGATATTGCTGGAGGTAGTAATAAATGTCAAAAATCCTAAGCATGAAACATTCAGGACTTTACAAGACAAAAAAATAGAATAAAATTTTGGCCTCATTCATCTAAATTGTTTTTTTATCAGAGCAATTTTGATTACATTTTTAAATTTCCGTCCTCCAATTTGCTCATTGTCTTTGTCTATATGTTCACACAGTTAACAAGTTGGCTAATATTTCTGGTTATCTTCACAACCGATTATGCATTGATCAACTGACTGACCATATAGCAATTTTATTTGGTTGTTAAGAACAGATGTAAATAACGGATTGACTCTGTTACAGTTGTTAATTTAGCTGTACAGACAAGGTGTCAGAAAAGACCTTCTGAAATATGTATAAAATGCCTTACATTCTCAAATGGTCATGAAAATATTAAACCTGCAGCCAAAATAAAGTTTAATCTGAATAACTTTTATTTTCACAGACTACACATTAAAATATAATTCAGTGTGGAACATAATTTAAAGTGTTCTGATATAATAGGGATATGGTTGCTGAACGTTCTTCTGTGTCAAACAGGCGGACACAACTGCTAGATTAACAATGAGGCATATTAGCAAATATTGCTGTCCTTCAGTGCTGAAGAGGATGTTGGCTCTTGCAATTATGTTCTTAGGCTCTTTGTTGATTTTGGTGAAATGAGCAAATTATGTTTTATTTTATGACATTAATAATATTTCATCTTTTCTGAATTGGTGCTATTGAAAATTAAAGAGAATTTAATTGTTATGAAATGGGAATTATGCAGTTTTAATCTCTACTGACAGTGACTATATTGCTTGCAAGTCTAATTTACTATCTGGCCCTTTGGGAAAAGTTTGCTGACCCGCTGCTAGGGTTACTACTGCCCTTTAGTGAGAGTTCAAGGCTCTTTTCTACTTCAACACCAGTCGTCTCTCCTTTCCTGGATCCTAAGGCTCTGCTTCAGATCAGGGACAACAGAAATTCTGAGGCACCATTGGGCCAGGGGTCTAGGGATTAGAGCTTTGGGTGAAATGAACAAAGGAGTTAAAATTCAAAGTACAGACTTCTGAACTTGTTGTTTGTTTTTGTTTTGCTTTTCTTTTATGACAGCGTCATACAGGGATCCAAAGTCTTCTCTCCCTTGGGAAAATGTTACCTTTTAAAACATTACATTTAACACATAATAATTTTGTATATGTATGTGGTACAATGTGATGTTTTTATCTGTGTACACATTATAGAAGACTTGATCAAGTTCATTGCTGTATCCATCTGAAAGCCAGTTAGTAATCAGGATAGAGTCCAGGGCCCTAGAGTATGGGTGGGGGGTGGATAGGCTAGTTTGTTGCTCTGAGCCCTACAATTATCTCTCATTGCTTTTCTTCACTATGACATTAATGTGGAAAGATCATAAACTTAGGTTGGATTTTTTTTTTTTTTTTGAGATGGAGTCTCGCTCTGTCGCCAGGCTGGAGTGCAGTGGTGCAATCTCAGCTCACTGCAACCTCTGCCTCCCAGGTTCAAGCGATTCCCCTGCCTCAGCCTCCTGAGTAGCTGGGACTACAGGCACACACCACCACACCTGGCTAATTTTTTTTTTTTTTGTATCTTAGTAGAGGCGGGGTTTCACCATGTTGGCCAGGATGATCTCGATCTCCTGGCCTCCTGATTTGCCCTCCTCAGCCTCTCAAAGTGCTGGGATTACAGGTGTGCATGTTTAGTGAAAAGGGGCAACAGTGAATATCTGACACTGTGGGCCAAGACACAAAAGAGTTTGGTTCATATGGGGTCCATTCTAGCTCACTGGAATTTAGAATCCCATTCCGCATATTGAGGCCAACCTGCAGTAATAAAATATGTGTGTTTGTTGGTCTTTTCCACTGGAAATTTGTGTACCAGTGCTTCTTCATCCAGGATTCAAGATTCCCAGCCAAATTTCCCCTTCTCTACTAAACCAGCAACAACTCTTGTTGTTGTGACAGTTTCTACCCTCAAGTGATTCCTAGTCTAATGATAAAAACATAAATGCAAAGAGCTAACTATAATGACATGTAGTAAGTGAGAAATTGCTTCACAGAGAAGGTAACGTTTCACAGTGGTGTAAAAGAGCTGGCTCTTACCAGCTCCATTGTTAAGTATTTAGGAATCAACAGCTGAGTTGTTAAATCATTGGTAGCTTGAAATGGGCTGTGGTAGGAATATCTCCACCATGGAAATTGGCAAACACTGCAAATTGGGACTTACTTTTGTTCAGAGAGCCTATTTGCCAAAGTAGCACTGCATTTGAACTGGAAAACGGAGGGAGTGAGGAGGTAAATTTATTGTAAGCAGAGGGGACAGACATTATGATTAAAATGTAATACAGTATATTAAAATATCAGTAACTTTTGACATTTGAAAAGGGTTATTCTCTTTGATGATAACTATTGATCTTATTCATTAAAATGTGAAAACCACATACATTATTTTTCTTTTATATTTATCACATACGTATAGGGTAAGCAACTTTCATATCACAATCATCTTTTGGTCATTTTCTCTAATTATTCTTCACAGATTTGTATGTATGTATATAGGCATCTAGTAGGCTTTTATGTTTTCTGCTGGCATTTGGTATGGTTCAGGAAGTCTAATGTCAACCTGATTTTTAGCCATTTATGGGCAAACTATTCCCTTTTTCTTTAATGCTTCGTAATCCCAAATTTCTATTATTTTCAATAATGATTTTAGCTTGATACATTCAGTGAAGTTTCTAAATCTATAAATTTGTTTTTCTTCACTGTAGGCAGATTTATATGTATTACGAGGTTTCCTTGAGTGATGTCAGAACTAGCTTTCTAAAGTTGATTATTTTTTCCTTTTATTCATATCCATGAGTTTTCTTGTCACTTTCACTTCTGTTCTTTCCCTTTGGATTCAAGGCTTCTCAAACTTGCCATCCTTATTACTGATTTGATTTGATCACATCTATTTTCATTGTCTCTAATGGGAGTTTTAGCTTTGCTCTTGCTCTGGTGTTTCATTGCATTCTTTTTCTACTTTAGTAAGAGTTCTTTGTATCTCTGCGTTGATCTTACACTCTATGCTCTTCATCCCCTTTTTCCAGAGGCCACTTTCATCTTTCATGTTTTTGAAGACATCAAGCATAGTCTGCTAAGCTTTTCCTTTTCCTTTCCCTACCGATTATTTTTCTGTTTGTTCACCCTTAGCAGATAGAGATCTATCTAGACCCGGCATTTTTCGAAAGACGATTTCTTAGTTTCATTAGCTTGGTCTGCTCTTCATCTAGGTTCAGGCAGCTTCCTTCTTTGGCTCTGGAACCAAAGGCAGATTTATTTGCACAGATCTGCACATTTTGAGCAGATATATCTGTTTCTAACAGTAGTTAGTCCAGAAAAGATTGACCATGGAATTCTTTTCTTGAGAGGAGTGACATCTCAATCAATGTTTCCCAACATATGGTTCTGATGGCCTTGGGGACCCTGAAAGGATGTATGGGGCAGGCTCTGGCTGGCTTAAAAAGTGATTCCTTCGGATCTAGGGGAAAAAATTGCATTTTTTTTGGTTTGTGCATGTATTTTATGTATTTATTTATGTATTCATTTATTTATTTGCTAGAGTTTAGAGCAGCAAAGGGAGGGTAAATCAAAGACTTTCCTACCTACCTCTGATTTGGACTCACCCTTCTTGCTCTGCTCTGCATTTGCAGTTGTATTGTTTGTCATGGAGCAGTATTTCTCAACAGTGGCACTATTGATATTTTGGGTCAGATAATTCTTTTCTGTGGAGGCTGTCTTGCGCATTGTAGGATGTTTTAGGACCTGTGTTTCCTGAGTAGGGCGCAACCTCCCTGGTTTCTACTCAGTAGATACACCCCATTCCCAGTTGCGATAAGCAAAAATATGTCCAGATGTTGTCTAATGTCCCCTGGGGAGCAAAATTATCATCCCTTTCTCTCGTTAAGAACCACTGCTCTAGAGACTAAGAACACATTTCTAAATTTCATGAAACTTTCTCTAAAACCAAATTCTATTTTTTTGTCAATTTGTCTAAATTTGATTGTATTGTTGCCAGTCTCTTTTTTTTCTATCTTCGTAGGCATTCAGTAGAATGTGTAAAAGGCTTATATGAGGAATTGTATTTTTTGTTGCTGTATTTTTTTGTTTACTTTTTCATCTGCCAAATAATCACTGAGCACATAATATATTCCATGTTTTCTGCTGGGTTGTGGAACAGGAAATTGTGTAAGACTTTCTCTTTGCAAATACTCATCTTTGGAAACTATTCTAGGATTTATATAAATTATCATATTTAACTTCTTCAAATTTCTTGCCTCTTGTCTTTCTTAATAAATATTCTCGTGATACTTTTCTACATCTTGTCTTAATGTAGGACTTGTCAGGACCTTTAAAATGTTCATATCATTTACAAATTTCCAGAGGAGGGGGATAAAGTGTGGTGTTCCTTAATCTTATTTGATCATGGGGCTCTATTTTCTTCAGAACATCTTATGAGATAATTAGTCCAGGGTATAGGCCTTGGGAAATATTACATCTATCCATTTCTTTATTATCTAAGGATGGATGATACTGATCTTTTCAGATTAATATCTTTAGCCCTGATATTCCACAGAGCCCCAGACCCCAATATTAATTCCTCCTGTATATCTCCAGATTGAAGTTCCACGAATATCTCAAACTCAGAACTTCTTCCAAGGCAAATAATTCCAAGGCATTCCTGACCCCCAAAATAGAGTATAATATCTCTCTTTCCTCTATATCTTTAACACTGTTCTGTCAAAACCTTAGTTCAGTGTAGGTTAATATCTGTTGTAATTCTGTCTTTCCTGCTAAACTGTGAGAATTCAGATACAGTGTCTGGGTTTCTTCTTCACTTTTCTCCCCAGAATTTGGAACAAAATGGGTGCTCAGAAGATGTTTTCTTTTAAGTAGAAACACTGGGCAAAAATAATGCCATTGAATTTTTTTAGAAAATGTTTCTTTGCTTATTTCTCCACATACTTAAATTGGGGTTGGAGGATACATTTGACAACTCTAGGAACCTAATGTTAGATGTTGAAGAAGAGCACTATGGGAGGCCGAGGCGGGTGGATCACGAGGTCAGGAGATCAAGACCATTCTGGCTAACACGGTGAAACCCCATCTCTACTAAAAATACAAAAAACTAGCCGGGCGTGGTGGGGGGTGCCTGTAGTCTCAGCTACTCAGGGAGGCTGAGGCAGGAGAATGGTGTGAATCCAGGAGGTGGAGCTTGCAGTGAGCCAAGAGTGCGCCACTGCACTCCAGCCTGGGTTGACAGAGAGAGACTCCATCTCAAAAAAAAAAAAAAAGAAAAAAAAATTGTAAAAAAAGCACAGAGGCTGGGCATGGTGGCTCAAGCCTAACACTTTGGGAGGCTGAGGCAGGAGGATCACTTGAAGCCAGGAGTTTAAGACCAATCTGGACAACACAATGAGACCCTATTTCTACAAAACAAACAAAGAAACAAACAAAACCCCCAACACCATCACCAACAAAACCTCAGGGAAATAGGCAGGATTTGCCAAAGACAAACGTGAATGAATTAACAATTCTGGATAGTGCTAGTAATGTCTTTGAAAAAAATTTAAGTGTCTTTCGTTTTTATTTTTGCTTTTTGGCAGACCTAGGGATTTTGCAGGTTGGCTTGTGTCCAGTGTGATGATTAAACATTTGTTCCTTAAAAAGAGAATTGATTCTTTTGTTCTCTGTTGCTCAATTCAAGATTAAGTCATGAGGGGATTTGGAAGGATGTACTGAAGTTTCATCTGGTTTGGTGAGAACAATATGCTACCAGATAATCATTGCTTTGTAATAGCTCAAGAAAGTAACAGTTTTTTTAAAAAGTTAAAACTCCATATAGCATTTAATTTCTGATTAAATCCAAACCAGAATAAACATCATGACTGAGTTTTAGGAAGCCCACCAAATCCTTCTGCCACGATTCTTTGCTGGACCCAGAAATACCATTTCTTTCTTTTGTTTTTGAGATGGGTATGTTATGGGTACATTTGTCTTTTTGTTCAGGTGCTGTGAGACAGAGATGAAAAAGACAATCTGCCAAGCCTTAGGAAAAAAATATTAAACAAGCATCTCCAGGAAATTGCAAAATAGTTTCTACTTTTTCAGGATTTCCAATTCCAGGTATCTTACTTTGGAACTTTTGGATTACTTTAGTGTCACTCATAAAATGTTCCATTTCTGAAACTGCTAGATTCCACAGAAATCAGGAACTTTTTGTGTAATCTATAAGAAGAAGATCATAGATTACAATCTGTTGATTGTAAAAAATAAATATGCTTATTTATTTCTCCATTATCAAGGTTGACTTTTTTTTTTGGTCGTAAAAAATGAATGTTAGCTTTCTATTCTAAGTCTGTGTAAAAAAAAAAAAAGAGGCCTCAGAAGATTAAATTTCATAGTGTAGATATAGCTACTTTATGTTATTTATTTCTGTTTCTACATCTAGCATCATTCCAAGTTCAGATACTGCAACCAACAACCTAGAGTACTTCCATTTTGTTATACTGATTTAGACACCTAACATCAGGATGCACTATGGGAGATACAATTTGGCCAAACTAGGCCTATATTCACAATGTAATTAATTGCTTTTTAATGGAGCTATTTAACAGCACTTAATGTGTATTGAAACATAAGTTGGTGATTATGTTTATTTAAGGTGAATAGGATAAAGATGATGGTCTTCGGAGGCAAAAAAAGTGTTACTGGGAAAGAAGTGATAACCAGACACATCCACATCATTATGCACCATCTCTATTCTGACAGAGAAGCCAAAAGCACAGGGCCCATCCTTTGCTTAAGCTATAAGCATGGTATGTATGACCTATGTCACACATGATATTTAAAATGCACATTTTAGCATATTCAACAGTTCTTTTTCTGCAAAGTAAATTTTAGACATTTTTGTAAAGTCTTAGGAAATTAAGAAAGAGGATTTATGAGTTAATACATATACAACTCTTAGAAAGCACATATAGCACAAAGTTCTCTGCATTTGTTATTACGGTATGTATAACATTCACTGCTGACTTAGTTAACATTAAGTAAATATTAAGCATCTATTACATGTAAAAGGCTATACTATAAACCATATGATTCACTTTAAAAAATTTTTATTGATAGATAATATTTGCACGTATTTATAGGGTACATGTGATATCTTGTTACATGCATAGAATGTGTAATGAAATGAAATATGCATAGTATTTTTATTCAAGAAGTTTGCATATTAATGGTAAAGAAATTCATAAAAAAAGAAAATTAAGAATATAAAGCAGTACAGTAAGTATATGGGGACATCAGGAGTTGAGAGAGTAGAGAGATCCTTGTGGCTCCATGCAGGACATAGATCGGTCAGTTATATTGAAGGGAGATTTTGGAAGGGATGGCAAACATTTCAGGAAGGAAAAGAAAAAGAAATGAAGATAGAACTACATAAAATATTTATAGGCTGGCTGTACTGGAGGCCAGGCTAAGAAGATGAGATTAGAAAGAAATGCCAGAATCAGAGGTCTGGACTTGATTCCATTTAGTTGTTGAAATTTTCTGAGCAGGGATAAGCCAGGATGATATTTGTGTTTCAGGAGATGAACGTGGCAGTTATACACAGAAAGGATTTTAGAGAGAGACTGGAGGCTAATAAGATGGCTAACAGGGGAAATAGGAAAATAGATAGCAGTAGAAATAGAAAAGAAAGATGAATGTAATGGACATTGTCAAAGAAGAATGATCATGCTCTATTGTGTTGATGAGATATTATGTTTTGTATACTTTGCATATTAATTTTTTTCATTTACAAAAATTATTTCAGAGTTCTTAAGAATTACGGTCAATATTTTACAAACACAAGTTTTGTTTCTATGGCTAAATTAATTAACTAATGAAAAATGAAAGAGACAGTAATTATAAAGTGCTTATAATTTAGTGCATATTTTGAAAGTTGGTGCTACTATTTGTGCTTTGGATTAGGCCAACCATGGTTCAGTTACGGGCTTTGCAACTTACTCATGTAAATTTGGAAAAGGTATCTAACTCTCTAAGCTGCATATTTCTCATCTGTAAAATGCTAATAAAACTTTTCTCATAACCTTATTATAAAGACATAATATATTTTAAATGCCCAAGCATACATACAGCATGTAATAATTATGTAGTAAATGTGAAATGCAATTAACGTCAGAAAACTAAGCATAGAAAAATAGAAAGCTGGCCGGGCGTGGTGGCTCACGCTTGTAATCTCAGCACTTTGGGAGGCCGAGGCGGGCGGATCACAAGGTCAGGAGATCGAGACCACGGTGAAACCCTGTCTCTACTAAATGTACAAAATAAATAAGCCGGGCGCCTGTAGTCCCAGCTACTCGGAGAGGCTGAGGCAGGAGAATGGCGTGAACCCGGGAGGCAGAGCTTGCAGTGAGCCGAGACTGCGCCACTGCACTCCAGCCTGGGCGACAGAGCAAGACTCCGTCTCAAAAAAAAAAAAAAAAAAAAGAAAAATAGAAAGCTGACATCATTGTAAAGTCTATTACAATGTCTGTGTTTTGTGTGCCTGGAACACAATATACTTCATTTTTCTGGGTTCAAGGACCTTGTAATTTTTTTTTATTTTTCTATCATCTCACTGATATCTCCATTAAAACATCATTTATTTGTTTCTTCTTTTCTCTTTGACTGCTTTCTGTTGGTGTGATTTGGGGATTAGCTCTCAGATTTCTCTATTTTACACATTTCCTTGCTGATCCCACTCAGATATTTTATCTCCCATAGATGATTAATTATCATCTATGTGTGGATAACTTCTGTGATACTTTTAAAGATATATTCTCAAATTTTTTGATACACCTTTTTTCAAAAGGTTGGGCTCAATTCTACTTCCCTTTAGTGTGGGTCAACCTATAGATTGTGAAGACATGTTGTGAGAAGCCCTATAGAAAAGTCCACAGAAGTGAGGAACTGAAGCCTCCAGCCACAGGACACATGAATGAGTTTAGCAGTAGATTCTCCAGCCCCAGTTAAATCTTCCGAGACCACATCCTAAAGACAAGTTGATGACAACTTCATGAAAAACTCTGAGCCAGAGCCACCCAGCTAAGCCACATCTGACTTTCTGACATTCAGAAACTACGTGAGATAATAAATACTCTTGTTTTGTTTTAAGATGCTAAGTTTGGGGATAATTTGTTACACAGCAATAGGTAACCAATGCAACCCCTGAATTTATGTCTCCAACCAGACCTCTCCAGTGAGCTCCAGACTTGTATATCCAGCTGCCTACTCGCACCTCTACTTAGATGTCTAATAAACATCTTGATTTCAATACATTTGTGATGGTTAACATTAGGTATCAACTTGACTGCATTGAGGAATGCCTGAATGGCTGGTGAATCATTGTTCCCAGGTGTGTCTGTGAGGGTGTTTTTAGAGGAAATTGACATTTGAGTCAGTGGATTGAGAGAAGGAAGATCCACCCTCAATGTGTGTGGGCACCATCCAATCAGCTGCCAGCACAGCTAGAACAAAACAGCCAAAAGAATGGGGATAAACAGCTGTGGAGTCTCTTACTGTCTCTCCCTTCCCATGCCAGATGCTCACTTTCTCTCCTCCTGCCCTTGGACATCAGACTTCAGGTTCTCTGACCTTTCGGACTCTGGGATTTGCACCAGCAGCCTCCCAGGGGCTCTTGGGCCTTTGGCCTCAGACTGAAGGCTACATTGTGGACTTCCCTGGTTTTGAGGCTTTTGGACTTGGACTGAGCCCCTACTAGCTTCTCTCTCCCCAGCTTTCAGGCAGGTTACGGTGGGATTCACCTTGTAACTGTGTGAGCCAATTCTCCCTAATAAACTCCCTTTTATGTATACATATATGCTGTTAGTTCTGTCTCTCTGCAGAACCCTAACTAATACAATGGCTTAAAACTAAACTCAAATGATTTGCCCTTTCCCCGTCACCCCCAAGGACCCGGTATAACTATTTCATGCCAGTTACTGAAAACTGCTAAGTTACTAAGTCTTGAAGAAATCCTTGACTTCTCTCTTTTATCTTCTTTCTCCATCTGTTGGGAAGCTTTTAGGCTCTACTTACAAACTATTTACTGAATTGATAACTTTTTAACCACCTTACCTCTGCCATTCTATTACAAGCCAATGTGACCTCTTTCCTGGATTATTATAAGGAACCCCTAATTGCCTCTCAGATTCTATCCTTGACTCCTTATCTTACCATATATTTTCAACACAGAAGGCAAAGTTATCCTTTAAAAGCTTATTCTTATCCTTTGAAAAACGGGTCAAATTTCTAGTTATAGTAATGATGAAGTTTCTTGTATTGGACTAGCCTTCCTGCAGATAGCAATTATAAATCCTGGACAAAATATTTTTTGTAAAGCTATTTGAAGGCACTGGAGGGCAATCAAAACTAGGCAGACACTGAACAATATTTGACACTGAAAAAAGGAAACCATGCTGGGTGACAGCCACATTTACAGTGAGGGGAAATACCCAATCAATGAGTGGTGCAATTGGATACAACTAAGCAGAAGGCACAGTTTTATCAACCTGTGATGTTAGAGGACAGAGTTACAGGCTAACAGAGTAAGTAGAAATTAACGAGAGGAAGTCCAGAAATGAAGGAGCCACAGAAACAGGATACCCAAAATCTTTAATTTAACTGCCCTCAATCCTTTGTGTCATTTTCTGAAATTTATGTATAGGGCATACTCTAAGGAGTCCAGGGGAAATAAAAACTTAAAGGATAAAAAAGCTGAGCATAGATTTCAGCCATTTCCTCTTGGTGGGATGACAGTGTTTGTAGTTTGAATCCTGCTTGATAAACACCTCAGACTTTCTGTAAAACCCATGAAATACTCCATATTAGATGTAAATATTGTGTTTGTTGATTAAGGGCTATACTTTAAGTCTAGGAATAAAGGTGAAGCAGATTGACCCTAAAAAAATATAAAATAAAGTCTTCTTCAAAAATTCGATGTGTTTAGTCAACAATTTAGCTGGTTGCCAGAAAAAGCAAACAAATGAACAAGCAAACAGACAAACTAACAAAAGCACCACTTCTGACAGGAAGTTAACAGAAACCAGAGTCTCTATCCATAATACCAAGTGTGCAAGAAGGATTCATTAGATATATGAAAATATAGGAAAATGTGAGCCATCCTCAAGAACAGAAGAAATTAACATACCATGAAAATTAGTAGACAATTAACAGTAAAGGACTTTAAAGGATCTATCATAAGGACTTAATTTAAAAGATAACTATAATAAGTGAACAGATGGTGAGTCTCTGTAGAGAAATGAAAACTATAAGAAAATCAAATAGAAATTCTAGAAATAAAAAATTAACATCTGAAATAAAAAAGTTCCGTGGATGAATTTAGCAGCAGATTGAAGCCAGCAGATAAAAAGCTGTGGAAGGCAGAATAATGCCGGCCCCTTCCCTCTGCCAAAGATGTCTGCACCTTAATCTCTGGAACCTGTGCATATGTTACTTTACATGGAAAACAGAATTTTGCAGAAGGAATTCAGGTTATCAACTTTAAAGTAGAGACATTATCCTGGATTATCACATGGACCCTGAAAAGTGGAAGTAGGTCAAAGATTTGAGATAACGGAAAAGGGCAGGAGAGATTTGAAGTGCTGAGAGAGACATGACCTTCTGTTGCTGGTTTAGAAGCTGAGGAAGTCACATGCCAAAGCTGGCCCTGAAATGTCAGTTTCACAAAATCTGGAGTCCACCAACAACCTGAATGTGCAAGAAAACAGATTCTTACCTGGAGCTCTCAGAAAGAAGCACTGCCTTCCCGATGCCTTGATTTAGCTCGGTAGAAACTGTGTCAGATTTCTGTTCTACAAAACTATAACAATTTTTTGTGGATTTAAGCCTCTAAGTTTGTGGCAATTTGTTATGGCATCAATTGAAAACTAATACAAAGGAGTCAGTAAACATCAAAATAGATAAAGAGAAAGAAGCAAACAAAAATTATTTTAAAATATATTGGCCCCAAATTTTTCAAGTTTGGTGAACAACATAGATTTATAGATCCAAGAAGCCCAGGTAACTCCCAGCAAGATAAACACAAAGTAAACTACACCTAAGCACATCAAGGTAAAACTTTAGAAAATAAAAGATACAGGCAAAATACTGAAAGCTGTCAGAGGAAAGAGGTCATCACATATAAGGGAGTAATTATACAAATGATGGCTGAATTATCATCAGAACAATGAAGACCAGAGGAAAATGAAGACACTTTACCCTTTCAATAAATGATAATAGAGCAACTAATTGGATAAATACATGGGAAAAAATGAATCTTAGCTTCACCTTACACTACACACAGAAATAAATTCCAGAAGGATTATAGCCTTAAATTATGAGATTAAAACAATAAATCTCCTAGAAAAATATATAAAGAATATTTTTGTGACCTAGGCATAGGCAAAAGTTGCTTAGAGAACAAAAATGCACTAAACTTGAAAGAAGTAATCATAAATTAGACTTTATTAAAATATTTAGAAATTCTTTTTTTTTCACCAATAAAGGAGGGAAAGCCAGACTATGGGCAGAAGAAAAGATATTAAAAATACATATGTTCAATGACAGAACTATATTCAGAATATTTAAAGAATTCCTCCAAATCCATAAGAAGAAGACAAATAGTCAATTAAGGTGGGTAAATGAATTGAATAGATCTCACAAAAGAAGATATACGATGGCCCAGAAGTATGTGAGAAGATACTGAGTATCATATTATCTGGGAAATGAAAATTAAAACCAAAATGATATACCATATACATAAACCAGAATTTTTTTTTCCACAATATAGATAATATCCAGTGCTGGCAAGCATATGAATAACTGAAACTCATATACTGCTGGTGGCAGGGTAATGTAGTACAACTACTTTAGAAAATTTATTTGTGGTTTCTTAAAAAGTTAAACATATAATAATCACTTAGCAATTCCACTGCTAGATATTTACACAAGAGAAATGGCAACGTGTGTCTTTAAAATGTCTCGTAAAAGAATGTTCATAGCAGCTTTATTTTTAATCACCAAAAACCAGAAATAATTCTTATGTTCACCAATGGGAATACAAATAACAAATTATGGTGTATTTGTACAATGAAATACCACTTAGCACTAAAAAAAAAAAAGTCAGTTTTGGATACAGACAACAATATAGACGAATTTGAAAAAGATCATATTAAGTGGATAAAGCTAGCAAAAATTCATATACTGTTTGATTTTATTTATGTGAATTGTTACACAAGAATCTATGTTGAAAGAAATTAGAAAAATAGTTGCTTAGAGAGGTGGAGATGGACTGAAAAAAGGACGATGTTCTGAGTGATGGAATTTTTTTTTTTTTTTTTTGACGAAGTCTCATTCTTGTCACCCAGGCTGGAGTGCAGTGGCACGATCTCAGCTCACTGCAACCTCCACCTCCCGGGTTCAAGCTATTCTGCCTCAGCCTCCCTGAGTAGCTGGGATTACAGGTGCCTGCCACCAGGCCCGGCTAATTTTTATATTTTTAGTAGAGAAGGGGTTTCATCATGTAGGCCAGGATGATCTTGAACTCCTGACCTCAGGCAATCTGCCTGCCTCGGCCTCCTAAAGTGCTGGGGTTATAGGTGGGAGCCACCGCCCTGGCCAGAAGTGTTTTATATCATATTTGGGAAAGAGCTTATTTGAATATTTACTTTTGTGAATAATTATTAAATTGTATATTTCATCCTGCATTTAGCTGCATATTTACCTTAACTTAATAAACAATAGCAAAAATTCATCTGCATAACATTTCCCTTAATTTAATAAACAAATAAAAAGCTAACATCAATCTTCTGTTAAAAATGCCATGATCTTGCAGCAAACCACCATGGCACATGTATACCTATGTAGCAAACCTGCAAATTCTGCACATGTATCCCAGAACTTAAAGTAAAAAAAAAAAAAAAAATGCTATGGGTGTCTCCCCATTTCATCCAGTCAAAGCCAAACAAAATAAATAATAATTATCTTGACAACTCTGCTCCGGTATATTTACTAAAAACAAAACAAAGCAAACATATCTTTCTCTACTAAGATTTAAGAGAAAATTGTTCCCTTTCATAACATATGCATCTGGTACCACTTGGAAGAAAAAAGGGAAGAATCAACAAAAACGTAATATTTACTTTATCATTTTGGGAGCAGAAATGTCATATGAAGGTATATACACTCCCCCACATACACCTTTCTTGATGAAAAACTTAAATTGGGAGCTTCAAAATCGCAGGTATCTGGTTTTTTAATGAGAGGTTTAATTTTATAACCTTTCAGTAAAAAAAGTGTCCAATATCAAGAAATGTTTTCCAGATGGATTCTCATGAGGCGCTTGGATCCAGGTCATTCTCTTTCAGTTCAGCAAATTATTCCACTAGATCTTCTGTACCAACCACAACCTTAATTTCCTTTCTTCCTTCCTCCCTTCCTTGTTTCTTCCCTCCCTCCATTCCTCCCTCCCTCCCTCCCTCCCTTCTTTCCTTCCTCTCTCATTCCTTTCTTCCTCTACCAAGTATTTATCAAGAGATATACTGCAATACTGGGAAGATTAGAAATATGTGGTTCCTACCAATGAGGAACTCAAGATAAATGAGCAAAATAGACATGTAAATATACAATTATACCATAAATTAGTATTTGTAAAACAGATGTATAAGTGTATATATATTCTAATCATAGTGGAAATGACTAACTTTGAAGCAAGTGGAAATCTGTTGGGCCACTTAAAAAGGAATATGACTAAACATCATACAACGCACAGGACAGTCTCCCCCTTCCCCTATGACAATAAATTATCATGTCTAAAATATCAATAGTATTAAGAATGAGAAACTCTATGTCATTTAGACAGTTTGTTAGAATTTTCTGATTATTTTTCTTCTGTATATGCCCCAAACCTCTCTAAATCATTCTATATTTTGTTTTGCTGGTGAGTGTTAATATTTTATCTTTGAATATTTTGTAGTATCTTCTTTATGATCAAGGGATATGTAGCTAGAGATGAAAAAAATTATTAATACTTGGATACTTCCTCACTATACATAAAGCCTTCTCACAAGATATTTCACAATGTACCACTGAGAACAGTAAACATTTTACAAGTGAGAGGGCTGTAGCTAAGAAAAATCACAATAGTTTACACATTCAGGAACTTTAGATTGAAACTCAAGTCTTTTGATTCCAAGTCTCATTCCCTTTCCACTGTTGTCTTTGAAATTCCAGGTGTTAGCAAATTTAGTACTATACTAAGAAATAAAAAAAAGAGTTAAGATGACAGAATATACCTTAGTTTCCATTCACAAATTATTATCCTGTTCCAAATCAAAAGAGAGTAAAGTGAAATAAAAATTAACTGCAATGTCTGTATTGTTGACTGGAACAGTTGCTATAAAGTTGGCGGCAGGCCGCAGTGGCTCACGCCTGTAATCCCAGCACTTTGCGGGGCTGAGGCGGGTGGATCACTTGAGGTCAGGAGTTCGAGATCAGCCTGGCCAACAAGGTGAAATCCCATCTCTACTAAAATACAAAAATTAGCCGGGCCTGGTGACAGGCACCTGTAATCTCACTTACTCGGGAGGCTGAGGTAGGGGAATCGTTTGAACCCAGGAGGCAGAGGTTGCAGTATGCTGAAATCATGCCATTGCACTCCAGCCTGGGCAACACAGTGAGACTCCCTCTCAAAAATAAATAAATAAATAAATAAATAAATACATTGGCGTAATTGACAAAGTATAACTATGGTTCAAATACATGGACTATAATCTGATTTTGATAGTGTATTGTGGTTATCAAATATAACTTCTTTGTTTTTAGGAAATACACACTGAAGTACATAGGTGTATTAGTCCATTCTTGCACTGCTATAGAGAAACACCTGAGACAGGGTAATTAATCAAGAAAAGAGGTTTAATTGATTTGCAGTTTTTCAGACTATACTGGAAGCACGGCTGGGGAGGCTTCAGGAAACTTACAATCATGACAAAAGGCAAAGAGGGAGCAGGCACAACTTACATGGCCAGAGCAGGAAGAAGAGAGAACAAAGGGGGAGGTGCTATACACTTTTAAACAACCAGATCACGTGAGAGCTCATTCACTATCACAACAACAGCAAGGGCAAAATCCACCCCTATGATCGAATCACCTCCCATGAGGCCCCTCCTCCAACACTGGGAATAACAATTTGGCGTGAGATTTTGGTGGGAACACATATCCAAACCGTTTGAGTAGGGGTAAAGGGCCATGATGTTTGTGACCCACTCTAAAATGGTTTAGAGTGAGAAGGGTAAGGCAAATACGGCAAAATGTTAAAAGGCAGAGGGGATAAAGGACTTATTTGTAATATTTTTGTAAACTTTTTGTCCAAATTTTAAAATTATCTCCTAATGGCAATGAAGGCTCAGAAAGGGACAAGTATTTGTGTCTACTAAATGACAAGAAGGCATTATTGATAGATATTTGGGATATAAAGATGGACGATTTCAAGAAGCTGTGAGGCTTGCGTCAAAACAGCAAATTAAACAGAAATTACAAAATGGAGTCACAAGTGCTATAGCCTAAGTAGCTCTACTCTGCCTTTTCCTAAGCAAGGCTGCATTCTCTGCATTCATCTGACCTCCCAAAGGAGAGCAGAGGATTCTCCACTTTAGCATGTTGCCTTGGGCCTTAGCCTTGTCCGCTATTCCTGGTTGCTATTTTCCCTAGGTGGTGGAACATCAAAATGGTCACATCCTCAGCCCATTAACTTGTTTTTGCTCAGCTTGTGACTTGCGTTTGCCACAGGAGAAGAATCAAGATACATAGCATAAAATTATGATTATGGGGTGTATTCTTCCAGACTTTTGACACCAACTGTACTGTAACTTTTAGTACCTGACACTGAGAGAACCATTCTGTTCATTAGAACAATTCTGGCATCTCTCCCAGTGTTTTCAATAGGGCAGGAGAAAGGAATGGCTCAGTAAAGGGGCATATCAGAATTTCTGTCTACTGGAGAGAGAAAATGTGGTGCTCCTACCCTTATCCATATCTGCAATCACTGTGCATCAAGAGAGGTATTGCTGATATGGTTATGGGAGAGATAACATGGAAAAATATACATTGAATCTCACTGATCTAGCCTAAAATTCTCATTTTATAGATAAGTAAACTAAGACCCACAAAAGTAAAATGTCTTTACCAAGATTATTCAACTATTAGGTTGAACTCCGTGAAATTAAAACTTTTACAGGTAAAAAACTTTGTCTGATATTGGTAATCTCATGTGGTCCAAAATAATAATGGCATGATGGTGAGAAGCCTGATCTTTATATTTCTAGGGAAGATACTTCCTAGTAGACCATGCTTTTTGCTTACAATAGAAAGCAAAGTACTTTCTGGAAGGTTCTTCAGTGACATGTCCTCTGTTTAATTTGAACATTTCCATTACAGCCCTCACATCTGGCCACACGCATTGTGTAGAGCACAATTTCAGGAGGCACTTTTTGCATATTCTATGACACTACAACACAATCAGTAGAATCATTATCTTACATTTGAAAAAAAAATTACATCCATACTCTTTTGAACTTGTTTCTTTTCCTAGGTATCTAACACCAATATTCACAAATTATTTCTACAACCATTTTTTCATTCCATTGTACCCTGCAAATCTCTTCAGATTTCTTCCTTTTTGATATTCTTTTCTCACTATCCCTTGTGGCCTGCTCATTGCCTTTCCACTGGTAGCTTGTTTCACATAGCTCTATATCTTTCCCTTCCTCCAGACTGAGAATCGTCTCATATTCTCTTACTCTTTTCTCCTTGATCAATGTCATCAAAGTAATTCCTCACTCCACCTAACTTTAAATTTACAGATTAATTCATTTATATAAGACAGCTCTTCTTAAATGCAGAAGCAGAAACTCAAAGCAAGTCACATAAGAATGGGATCACTGTGTTTATTTTTTCCATAGATATTTTTGAATATGTAGATGATTGGATATGATTTGAATTGTATTTGAAATGCTTTTCTTATTTTATTTATATATATATATTGGCTGGACTGACATGTTTCAAGATAGTATTCTAGAAGAAGTGAGGGAGAGAGGAAAACATACAGTGTGGTCCAAAAGAGGCAGGGTCTAGAAGAATACTGAAAAAACTTAATTATGTGGAAGAAAGATCAGCAAGCATTCAGGGCCTTTAACTCATTCTTGCAACAGCTTTCATCCATAGCTACGATGCCCACATTAGCTTTAGCTCAGAGACATCCATGTCCCTGTTATTCATCTCTAATTCTGACATACATTCTCATATTTAACTTTGTTTTGGGTGTTCAAATGATATTTGAAAAAAAAAACCTAAAAGGCAAGTAATCTTGAGTACAATTTTGATCTTCTATCTTCTGTTATTTCTGTATTTCACTCTATTTCTGGGTTAAACCACTAGAATTTTTTTGCATCAAAAGTAGGACCAAGTTGATGTTTTATTGATTTAGAAATGCTATGCTGTCTCAGACTTTACATGCTATGCTTTGACAGTCTGACTGCTGGATGCTGGATGGCAGCACTAAGCCTTCATAACACTCTCGGTGGTCAGAGGGTTGCAGCTCTTTTGTTGCTGCTGTTTGCTTATCGTTTTTCCCTGACTAGGAAGACAATATAAATAGATACATATATTTTATTGCAGGTTACAAATTACAGAGTGGAAATCATTTTGTAAAATATGGTTTATTCATTTTTCTTTTTTTCTTCCTCTCAAGATCCAGCATAGATAACAAACATTTGGAAAGAATGAGCACTGGAGAAAGAAAATAAACATAAGTTGTATAATATTATATAAACATTTCCTTGTGCATTGCTAGCTACTTTTATGATAACTTTTGTTTTAGTCCATGAATTTATTAGAATTTACTAATTGTATGTTCAGTTCTAGTGCTTTATTTTTATCAGAATTTTACCTATGTTTCATTCACTATGGAAAACATGCTTTCTTAAATTTTGTACTTTAGCAGTAGGACTCAAAATGCCATGGAAAAGGAAAAAGAATGCTGAGAAGGGCATTGCATAAAAGGAGATTCCAGCTGGCACATTGTTCAATAATATATAGATTAAGATGACCAGACATACTGGCTTGTCTATACCAATTTCAACTCAATTCACTTCAGTAAATAGCTTTTTAATGGTCTAAAAATTATAAGAGATTGGACTAGACCCAGCAGGCAATAAACAGATGAGTACACTTCTCTTAAATAGTTTAGTTGAGGTAGAGAGAGACAATAAGACTTGTACATAAGTAACAATAAGAGGCAAGAGTAAAAATGGGTTTTGTTGAAGAGTTACCAGTGCAGTGCAGCAATGTGAACAGGCCAAATAGGAGATGTCATTCCTTTAGGGCCAAGAGGGCTATTAAACCTTCATGGAGGGGGCTCTTTTTGAAGTGAATTTTGCAGGTGATAAAGTTTTTAAAAGCGGAATAAGAAGGAAAGTCATTTCAGGAGAAGGGAAAAGTGTGAACCAAATGTAGTTATAATTTGGAGGGCAACTGGGGGCTTATGGAGGCTTTTCATAGATTTTGGAGTAGTGAGTTAGAAAAACTATCTTGACAGTGATGTGGAAGACGAAGTTCAGACAAACATGTCAGCAGATCCCATAGGATTCTATGGGTCTTCTCTTCTCTTCTCTTCTCTTCTCTTCTCTTCTCTTCTCTTCTCTTCTCTCTCTTCTCTTCTCTTCTCTTCTCTTCTCTTCTCTTCTCTTCTTTCTCTTCTCTTCTCTCCTCTCTTCTCTTCTCTTCTTTCTCTTCTCTTCTCTTCTCTTCCTCTCTCCTCTTCTCTTCTCTCTCTTCTCTTCTCTTTCTTTTCTTCTTTTCTGTTCTCTTTTCTCTTCTTTTTTTTTTCTCTTTTTTGGCTTAGGTGAAATGTAACAAAGGCTTAATATAAATCTCTTTAAACAAGAAAAGAGAAGTTACCACTGATCCTACAGAAATAAAAATAACCATCAGAAACTACTATGAACAACTCTATGCACACAAACTAGAAAATCTAGAAGAAATGTAGAAATTTCTGGACATATACAGCCTCCCAAGATGTAACCAGGAAGAAATTGATTCCCTGAACAGACCAATGACAAGATCTGAAATTGAGTCATTAATAAATAGCCTATGAATCAAATAAAAGCCCAGAACCAGATGGATTCATAGCTGAATTTAACAGAAGCACAAAGAAGAGCTGGTAACATTTCTACTGAAACTATTCCAAAAACTTGAGGAGGGCCTCTTCTCCACACATTCTATGAGGCCAGCATCATCCTGATACCAAAAGCTGGCAGAGACACGATGAAAAAAGAAAACTTCAGGCCAATATCCTTGAAGACCATTGATACAAAAATACTCAACAAAGTGCTCGCAAACCAAATCCAGCAGCACATTAAAAAGTTAATCCACCATGATCAAGTAGGCTTCATTCCTGGGATACAAGGTTGGCTCAACATATGAAAATGAATAAATGTGATTCATCACACAAACAGAACTAAAAACAAAAACCACAAGACTACTTCATTAGATGCAGAAAAGGCTTTTGATGAAATTCAACATCCCTTCATGTTAAAAACCCTCAACCAAATAGGTATTGAAAGAAAATAACTCAAAAGAATAAAAGCCATCTATGACAAAGTCACAGCCAATATTATACTCAATGGTCGAAAGCTGGAAGCATTCCCCTTGAAAACTGGCACAAGACAAGGATGCCCTCTCTCCGATTCCTAGCCAACACAGTACTGGAAGTCCTGGTCAGCGCAATCAGACAAGAGAAAGAAATAAAGAAATAGGAAGAGAGAAAGTCAAAGTATCCCTGTTTGTAGATGACATGATTCTATATTTAGAAAACCCTGTAGTCTCTGTCCCAAAGCTCCTTGATCTGATAAACAACTTCAGCTAAGTTTCAGGATACAAAATCAATGTAAAAAAATCACTAGCATTCCTATACAACAACAATTCCTATACAACAATATCAGCCAAGCTGAAAGACAAATCAGGAATGCAATCCCATTCACAATTGCCACAAAAAGAATAAAATACTTAGGAATACAGCTAACCAGGGAGGTGAAAGGTATGTACAATGAGAATTACAAAGCCACTGCCCAAAGAAACCAGAGATGACACAAACAAATGGAAAAACATTCTATGTTCATGCTCATGGATAGGAAAAATAAATATCATTAAAATGGCCATACTGCCCAAAGCAATTTACAGATTCAATGCTATTCACATCAAACTACCAATGACATCCTTCACAGAACTAGAAAAAACTATTTGAAAATTCATATGGAAACAAAAAAGAGCCCAAATAGCCAAGGCAATCCTAAGCAAAAAGAACAAAGCTGAAGGCATCAAATTACCCAACTTCAAACTATTCTACAGGATTATTAGTAATTAAAACAGCATGGTACTGGTACAAAAAGAGACACATAGACCAATGGAACACAAGAGAGCCCAGAAATAAGGCCACAAACCTGCAACTATCTGATCTGCAACAAATCTGACAAAAACAAGCAATGGGGAAAGAATTCCCTATTCAATAAATGGTGCTGAGATAACTGGCTAGCCATGTGCAGAAGAATGAAACTGGACCACTTCCTTACACCATATACAAAAATAAACTCAAGCTGGATTAAAGACTTAAATATAAAACCCCAAACTAGGAAAACCCTGGAAGAAAACTTAGGTAGTACCCTTCTGGATGTAAAAACAGCCAAAGATTTCATGACAAAGATGTCAAAAGCAATTGCAACAGAAGCAAAAGTTCACAAATGGAATCTAAGAACAACTGCATAGCAAAAGAAGCCATCAACAGTGTAAAGAGACAACCTACAGAATGGGAGAAAATTTTTGCAGACTATGCATTCAACAAAGGTCTAATATCCAGCATGTATATGGAAACACATTTACAAGAAAAAAATCAATACCAATAAAAAGTGGGCAAAGGACATGAACTTTTCAAAATAAGACATACACGTAGCCAACAAGCATACAGAAAAAAGCTCAACATCACTAATCATTAGAGACATTCAAATTAAAACCACAATGAGATATCATTTCACACCAGTCCGAGTGGCTATTATTAAAAAGTCAAAAAAATAACAGATGCTGGCAAGGTTGTGAAGACAATGAAATGCTTATACACTGTTTGTGGGAGTGTAAATTAACTCAACCATTGTGGCAAGCAGTGTGGCAAATCTTCAAAGAGCTAAAAATAGAACTACCATTTGACCCAGCACTCCTGTTACTAAATATATCCCCAAAGAAATATAAATCATTCTATCATAAAGACACATGCATGTATATGTTCATTGCAGCACTATTCACAATAGCAAAGACATGGAATCAACCTAAATGCCCATCAATGACAGATAGAATAAAGAAAATGTAGCAGACACACACCATGGAATACTATGCAGCCATAACAAAAAAGCAGTATCATGTCTTTTGCAGGAACATGGATGGAGCTGAACGTCATTATCCCTAGCAAACTAACACAGGAACAGGAAACTGAATACCGCATGTTCTCACTTATAAGTGGGAGCTGAATAATGAGAACTTATGAACACAAAGAGAGGAACAACAGACACTGGGGCCTACCAGAGGGTGGAGGGTGAGAGGAGGGAGAGGAGCAGAAAAAATAACTATTTGCTACTAGGCTTAGTATTTGGGTGACGAAATAATCTGGACAGCAAACCCCTGTGACACAAGTTTACCTATGTAACAAACCTGCACATGTACTCCTGAACCCAAAATAAAAGCTTAAGAATATATATATTTTATATATATAAACATATATGTGTGTGTGCATATATATCTCTTATATATATAAAAAGATCTCTCTCTCTCTCTCTCTGGACCCAAGCTACCAACCTACTTATTTACCCTGACGCGTCTTACTATATACTAAGACAATTAGTAAAATCTTAGCAAACTTTAGAATTTGAACAACGGACACAGGATTAGAAGTGGAAAAATAAAATGGCTGGAAAGAAACAACACTATGAGAAAAAGGCTTAGGGAGTAAACTGAGAGATAATTGTGTAAGGAATATTTCTCAATTTAGTTTTTGGCCTGTATATAATTCTGATACCAAAACCTGAAAAAGACAGTAAAAAAGAAAATTATAGGCCAATGTTCTTAGTGAACATAGACTAAAAAATTCTAAAAAAGAAAATAGTAAATGGAACCCAGTTATGTATAACATGAAAAATGACCAAGTAAGGTTTATTCCAGGAATGCAAGGGTGATTTAATATTTGAAAATTAATCAATGTAATTTACCACCAAACAGAATAAAGGTAAAAACCCATATGATCATCTCAATAGATGCAAAGAAATATTTGATAAAATTCAACAGCCATTTATGATAAAAACTCTCAGCAAATTAGAGATTGAAGGGAACTTTCTAAATCTGACAAGTGATATCTATAGTTCAGAAGCTGTTGTTACAGGCACTTGGATAGTATTTTCAAGAAATGTTGGGGAAGGGTGGCCTTGAAGCCTGACTGAAAAGGAGTGAAGAGTTGGGTGACTCAGTATAAACTCCCCCCTTCTTTTTCGATAACAAGGCTTGATGATGGGAAAGGAGAAAAAGGGTGATAGTTCCAGAAGAATATTAGGAGGGATGTTTTTTATATTTTATTCATTTTTGTTATTTTGAAAATGGGGGAAAATTGAACTACTCATCATTCCCTAAATAAACCATGTATTTTTGCTCCCTATGATCTACATGTTGTAAATGTCTGGGTACTGGCATGAAAGAAACACAGACTTACAGTGTTAAATCTGGAGAAGGCCAAATGTAGGGACTATTTAGAAAGGTGTGGGGAGAGGAGAGGGAAACAAACGAAGAGCATTGAGGTGCATATTAGCCAGCAATACTGGAAAGCTGTTACTGCTTCGAGACCTGAATTTGTTACTGGAAACCAGCGAAGAGTAGTAGCCATGAGAATTAGGTGACCTGAAAAGATAAATACCTTAAACTGTCTTTCTTTTCACCTTCTATTATCCTGCATGTGCCTACCATTGGCTGATCCTAGCAGAAGCTGGTGGATAAGGAAACCTGGGTAATACAGTTCCTACAGGCCATTCTTCCAGGTTATAAATAGGTGGGCAGATGAGGAATCTATAGAAGTGAATGAAGAATAACTAGCATCATATGTCATTCTCTAACTGTAATGTCCTTCCTTACTTTTTCTATCTGGCAAAATCCTGATTACTCTCCAAGGCTCAGTTCATGAGTAACCTTCTATGTGGATTCACAGTGCTTCCAAGCAAAGACCATTGGTCTCTCTTCTATTTGCATATATGTATCTGTGACAAAGAGTATTTATTTGGTACAAATATGTGATAGACACAGTAATAGCCTGCATTATTAATCTTATTTTTTCATATAATATTGTAAACTAGATTGTATACCCATTTAACCAGTGAGGAAAGCTAGACTTAGCAGGTTAGGTAATTAGTCCAAACTTACAGAGCTGATATTGGCAATTATTTTTACCTTTCTAAAAATTGATACATAACAGTTGTAGATATTTATAGGATACATGTGAAATTTTAGTACATGCACACAATGTGTAATAATTAAATTTAGGTAGTTAGGATATTTATCATCTCAAACATTTACCATTTCTTTGTGTTGAGAACATTTCAAATCTTCTCTTTTAGTAGTTTAAAAATATACAATAAATTATTGTTAACTATAGTCACCCTACTATGACATAAAAAATAGAATTCATTCCACCTGTTTATTTGTACACATTAATCTACCTCTCCTCATCCTCCCCACTTCCAAACACACACATTCTTCCCAGCCCCTAGTAGCTATCATTTTACTCTCCACCTCCATGAAATCAACTTTTTTACCTCTCACATATGAGTGAGAACATGCAATATTTGTCTTTCTGTGCCTGGCTTAATTCACTTAACGCAAGGACCTCCAATTCCATCCATGTAGCTGTAAATGACAGAATTTCTTTCTTTTTTATGGCCAAATAGTATTCTATTATGTATATATACCCAATTTTCTTCATGCATTCATCTGTCATCAGACACTTAGGTTGATTCCGTATCTTGGCTACTGTGAATAGTGCTGCAATCAACATGGGGATATAGTTATCTCTTTGATATAATCATTTTCTTTTCTTTGGAGTAATAATAGTGAGATTGCTCAATTATATGGTAGTTTTATTTTTAGTATTTAAAGAAGCCTCCATAATATTTCCCATAATGGCTGTACTAATTTACATTGCTACCAACAGTGTAAAAGAGTTCCCTTTTCTCTGAATCCTCACCAGCACTTTTTATATTTTGTCTTTTTGATAATAGCCATTTGAACTGGTGTGAGTTGATATCTCATTGTGATTTTAATTTGCATTTCCCTGATGATTCGTGATGTTGAGCATTTTTTCATATACTATTGGTTATTTTTATACCTTCTTTTGAGAAATGTCAATTCAGATCCTTTGTCCATTTTTTAATGGATTATTAGCTTCAAAGTTTCATACCTTCAAAACTTCTTTATTGAATTGTTTGAGATCCTTGTATAATATAGACATTAGTTCATTGTTGGATGACTAGTTTGCAAATACTTTCTTCTGTTCTACAGGTTGTCTCTTCACCCTGTTGACTGTTTCCTTTGCTGTGCAAGAACCTTTTAGCTTCATATAGTCCCACTTGTCAATTTTTGTTTTTGTTGCCTGTGTTTTTGAAGTCTTAGTCATAATATCTTCACATAGGCCAGTATCTTAACATTTTCCGCCTATGTTTTCTTCCAGTAGTTTTATAGTTTCTGGTCTTTTTTATAGTAAAAATTTTCTGGTCTACATCTAAGTCTTGAATCCATTTTGAGTTGATTTTTATATGTATATGGTGAGAGATAGGGGTCTAGCTTCATTTTTCTGCATATGGATATCCAATTTCTCTAGTACCATTTATCAGTGACAGTGTCTTTTCCCTAATATATGTTTTTGGCTGTAAATATGTGGATTTATTTCTGGGTTCTCTATTCTGTTTCCTTGGTCTATGTGTCTGCTTTTATACAAAGATCATGTTTCTGTTATTGTAGCCTTGTAGTATACTTTGAAGTCAGGTTATGTGTTGTCTCCAGCTTTGTTCTTTTTCCTTAGATTACTTTGTCTATTCAAAGTGTTACGATTCTATACAGATTTTAGGATCACTTCTTCTATTTCTGTGAAGAATGTCATTTGATGGGGATTACATTAAATCTGTGGATCACTTTGAGTAGTATGGTAATTTTAACAATATTCATTCTTCTGATATATGAAGATGATATATGTTTTCATTTTAGAGCTGGTATTGGCAATTATGAGGAGTTCATGTCATTCCTTTAGGGCCAAGAGGGTTATTAAACCTTCAGTGGAGGGAGCTCTTTTTGAAGTGAATTTTGCAGGTGATAAAGTTTTTAAAAGCGGAATAAGAAGGAAAGTCATTTCAGGAGGAGGGAAAAGTGTGAACCAAATGCAGTTATAATTTGGAGGGCAACTGGGGGCCTTTGGAGGCTTTTCATAGATTTTGGAGTAGTGAGTTAGAAAAACTATCTTGACAGTGATGTGGAAGACGAAGTTCAGACAAACATGTCAGCAGATCCCACAGGATTCTATGGGTCTGGTCTTGTCTTGTCTTGTCTTTTCTTTTTTCTTTTCTTTTCTTCTCTTTTCTCTCTTTCTTTTCTTTTCTTCTTTTCTGTTCTCTTTTCTTCACTCACATAGAGTGAAATCCATCACTCTATGTTCTTCTGGTGCTTTGTATACAGCCTAAATAGAGCACCTACCAATCATGTTTGTTGAAATTTGAGCAAGAAAAACATTCACATAGCAAACGATCTCTGAGTGTCACCAGGAAAGCACTTCAGCATGGAGCTTTCATCAGCAGTAAAGGGTTAGCTCCTCTAACAGAAGGGGTTTTGGCTAGGATTTAGACCTGGGATCTGTCCCTGTAAAAAACAAAATGACACCAAAGCATTGAGTCAGATTTCTAGTATATTAGACAGGTATGTTTCTGTTGTGAATAATTCTATTCAAAGTGCAGATGGTCCCTGACATATGATTTTTCAACTGTGTGATGGTGCAAAAGCACACAAATTCAGTTGAAACTATATTTAAAGTTCCCACCAACCATTCTGTTTTTCTCTTTTAGTACAATATTTAATAAATTACATAAGATATTCAACACTGTAATATAAAATAGGCTTTGTGTTAGGTGATTTTGCCCAAATGTAGGCTAATGTAAGTGCTCTGAACATGGTTAATGTAGGCTAGGCTAAGCTATGATGTCCAGTAGGCTGGGTATATTAAATGTGATAAATTTATAATGAGTTGATCAGGATGTAATCCTATTGTAAGTCGAAGAACGACTATAATTCAAATCCTACTTAACATAGTTCAAGCAACAAAGAATGTGCTAACCAATATAGCTAGAAAGTCCAAAGTAAATCTAGCTTTAAAAAGATAAATCTAGCGGTTCAAGAGTTCATCCCATACCTTCAAAACTTCTTTTTCCTCCCTCTCTCTCAGCTTTACTTGTTTCAGTTTTCCTCATCTTTTGGCTCAATTTTCTCCTACTGACAAGTTCTCTCTATTGCCACTGGCAGGCTTAGATTTACATGGCCCTGTTTTAGCACACTCAGTTGAAAGAGAACTTGTTTCCAATACCCATTTATCAATTTAGGGAAGGCCTCTGTTTGTCTCTGTTTGTTTGTTAAACACTCACTCTAGAGTTAATCACTGTGGTAGGAAAATTGATCATGGTAATTGGTCACACTTGCATTACACGTCCATTACTAAGAATGGGAAAGGTAGGAATTGTAGGATGGTAGAAAAATAATGGAATTTAATGAAAAATATGCTACATGACTCCCCATAATAGCCTTTGCAATCCTTATCCAATCTTCCTATCAAATCTATATTCACATTAAATGCATTCTTTTTTTCAAATCATTCTCTGTTTTTAGTTTGTATTCCAACTTCTCCAGTAAGTTTTTAACCATGAAATAATTAGCATGAGTCTAATTAACAGAACACAAGTAGAACAATGATATTTTTGCCTTTGTGAAAAATCTTTTCACCATGGTTAATTCTACACGGATTATCTGTATTTACTCACAGCATCACTCTCTTAAAAGCACAGGAATCGTTTTATATTTAAAGATGTGTTAAATTAGTCTTAACTTTTTTTCAGGGTAATCTCAATCATAAACATGTACCTGACAACTAAAATTACTTTTGCCTTCTGTCTACTGTATTGATAGTTCTTAATCTTTTTGGGTCAATAAGAATTTGATGAAAGCTGGGGACCTACTCCCTAGCATATATAAACATAGCATGATTTTAAAAATAGAATCCTGAGGAGCTTATAGATCTCTGAAGCTTAACTTATAATTGGAGGAGAGCAAAGTAGAGGCTCAGATAGTCAGTGCCTTAGCTAAAGATTGTGCAGTTTCTTCTGCAGGATTTATTCTGCGAGGCTTGTGAATATTTTAACAGAGGTGAGGCATTGTCAAATTTGCACTTTAATGAAATAATTTTGTTTATAGAGGAGAAATGAATTTGGAGTTATGGGAAGGGCAGGTACCAGAGAGATCAGTAAAGAGATTGATATTAATGTATAGGAGGTCAAATAGGCAAGATTTTACAGTTTATTGGAAGTGAGGGTTGGGGTAGGAGAACTCTAGGATGGAGCTCAAAGTTTCCAGATGGACTGTGGAGAGATTAACTGATAATACAGATACCAGAGGAGGAGCAACTTTGGGAGTTTATGATAAGCTCTATCAAACTGGTACAACTTAAGGTACACATGGGACAGTTGGATATACAGGGTATATGTTTACGATGATAATCTGAAATCTTCATGTAGAACAGTGGTTCTACAAACCTTAGTATCCATCATAATCATTTCGAGAGCTTGTGAAAACAGATAGCTGGGACCCACCCCCAGAGTTTCATTCAGTCAGTCTGAAGAATATGCATTTCTAACCATTTCCCAGGTGATATGGATGCTGGTGATCACACTGAGAAGCAATAATGCAGATTTCTATTATTTTCGGTTTCTGTCCAACTCTTGCTCTTCTTGTGGCAGTTTCCTTTCTAATCCCCCAACTTTCTTTGGGAAATTCCTCCTCTCTTACTCCAACCATTCTATTCTTGTTTGTCTGCATATATGTATTAATGTGCGACTACACATGGAGAAAACATCTGCATAGAAGAGGATGAAACCATCACATAAAAAGAAGTTTGAAACAAGGAAGTAAAGGAAGAGAGAAACGAATAAAAATGAAAACAAGAAAAAGAGAGACATGATGATCTTTGTATCTCAGTCATCTCTGAAGCTGGCACTAGCTCTTCCCTTTCCAATTACTTGAGCAATAAATTCTCTTCCTTTCTTAAGCTGGATAGAATGTGTCCTTGTCACTTTCAAAATAAAAAGTCCTAATACATCATGTTTTTAATTTGTTTAAAAGACTTTTTAAGATCCTGGTTTCTCCTTGTTACAGCTACTTTAAAGCAAGTTGATAAATGTTCTTTCTCTAAAAAAATCTGGTAATAGTCACATATTCCCAAACCAAAATAAAATCAACGTAATCTGAATTTTATTTGCATACATTAATGTATGTTCTTCTTGCTACAATATGTGATGTGGACCATGGCTGAGTATAAGGCATTTTCTTGATTTGATTATTCTAACATAAACACCAATCTAGTTAGAAACACGGATGTTGTTAGAATTTGCCATAGTATATGTGCTGGCATGGGCAGTGTTTGATAGTTTCTGCTCCGATGGTGGTGTTGTTATTGTTATTGATTTTTCAGGGTGACATTCAGGTCTCTATCTTGTAGTATTTTGCAAGCAGCACTGATTAACATGTACAGCTGCTCTTACCATATTTTCTTGTAGTGCAATGAAATTAATGGGAAGGAGACCACCTGAGGCACATTAATTAATAGTTAAGAGAAAAATTTTAGCCTATTTGCCCTCTCCATTTCTCCAACTGGATAGATAATAGGTTTCCATTAATAAAATTTACTGTGCTTCAATGCCATATGCAATGTGAATTACCTTCCTGTTGGGAACCCGGAAAGCTTAGCATAACCTGCAAAACTCCCAGATAGCACCAGATTTTGTTCTTTTTCTCTCTTTTTTTTTTTTCCTGAATTCTATCTCTGGTATGCCTTGTGTATGTGGAGAGATTTTAAATCACCCGGTTTTCTGTTGTAAAAGGAAAACATTCAGATTGATGATGACCTGAAAATATTTCCCCGCTCCTTAAATTACTGACTGTGTGATACGGTTAATCTTTCTCTTTACTGTTTATGGTCTCCCCAGTGTCTCAGTGACAGTTAAAAAAGAAAGATGGATGCTCAATATTCATCTTGTTCAGACATAACATTTCTAATGCTAAGAAAAAAGTAGAATATTACCTTTTGATGAGATCTACTATTCAAGTGACAAACAGTACCTTAACAATGTACTATTACTAAATGAAGATAATAAATTACATTTCACTTATTCTGAAGATATCATACTAAACAGAAGCTTTGGAGGGAGGGGTTATTTTATATCCACAATGAAAAATAAATCAGGGATTAGGTATAAACCCTGTTGCTGTTATTCTCTGGTTACTTTATTAAATTACAGATGCGTGAAGCTCTACCAGGCCTATTTAATTTGTGCCCCTGGCTTCTCTTTAGGAGTGAGGACAGATAGTGCACATTTCCATGATGTAGCATGAACAGGACCTTATTTCATTTGTTAGTTGAGTAGAACTTAAATGGAGTTTTTTGGAAATATAAAACAGAGTTTCCCACTGAGCTAACCTCATTTTCTAGAGTTCTAGCATTGCCCTCACCATATGTTCCATTGCATTATGACAAAGATATCCAACTGTTGAGGTTATTTCTGTTTCTAGTAAATAGATGCTAGTTGTGTTTTAAAAATTATCTATAAGCAGTTAAATTTTTCAATGTTGCAATCATCAGTACTAATTTAAAACAGCCTTTCATTACCTAAATTTAAGTAGAAGAAATGGGAGGTATAAAAGAGAAGGATGGGAAGGGCACTAAGGGAAGGCTAGAAAAGTAGATTGGAAGCAGAATATAAATTATAGGCTAAGGAATTTGGAATCAATTCCAATACTGTGGAGGACTCCATAGAGCAGTTGGCCTGGGTCTCTAGGTATCATTGCAAACTCACACTTAAGCCATAAGTGAAGGTTTCTTTGAGAACCCCACTGCCAGCAACATTACAAGGCCTCACCCCTGATGTGAGAGTTGGAGTTTCCTCCAATTCAGCCAAAAGATTACTTCATTTCATATCCCATGTTTTCATTCAAATAGCCCCTCCTTCCATCCTCCTGCCAACCTCTCTCTGGTATATACAGAAATTGCTACTGTAAGCCAGCTTTCTCATGCAGAGGCTCTCACAATTTTTCTCATAAATATAATGTACCAAAGCAACACACCTACTTTTTAAAGATCGTGTATGTGCAAAATGTACATGAAGAAATGTGTAAGCCCAGTGATTAGGAGCAGGAGTTCTAAAGTCCGAATGCTTTGGTTCAATTTCATATTCTGATAATTACTTGCTGTGTGACCTTGAGAAAGTTATTTGACCTCTCTCAGTCTTTGTAAAAGGAGAATAATATGTGGGCCCCATAGAGTTATTTTAAGAAGTCAGTAAGTTAATACTCATAAAACACTTCAATAGTGCATAATAAAAAGTAGTACTCAATACATTTGTAAAATATTTCTATAGGTTTTGGGCTGATTAAAGTCCTAGTCAGATAATGTGAAAAAAACAAGGTCTTTGTAATCAATCAAATGTGGGTTCAAATTTTGGTTCTGCTGATACCAGTCATGTAAACTTAGGCTTCTCTGAGCCTGTCTCCATATCATAAGGTTGCTCATAGACACATTTTGGCTTCAAGTAATAGACCACACAACTCTAAATCACAAGTTAGGAAAGATATTACCTCGTTTAATGAACAGCCCAGAGGGATGGAGGTACAGCATATCACTCTGACTCATTCAGCCCTTTTTTTGGTCAACTTTCTACTTAATTTGGCTCTTCTTGTAGTGCCAAATTGGTGGCTGGGGCTACCTGGGCAAGATGCTCTCTAAGAGAGAATCTTAGCCAATGGTGAAATACCAGTTCTTCCCTTTACTCTTATCAGTCATTTTAGGATTTATAATTACCTTACACCAATGACAATAGCCAGACAAATCTGAAGCTGACCAGCACAGACTAATTAGAATTCTCCTTTGTGGTGGCACAGGGAGGGGTTGTGGTAACCTGAATAAAATCAGGGCTCTATTTGGAAAGAGGAAGGAGGAAATGAATATTGCATGGTCAACCAAGTATGTCCATCACAATTTGTTTTGAATATTAAATGAGATAATGCAGTAAAATATATAGCATTGTATCCAGCTGTTGCACCAAAATGCTAATTCCTCTTTTCTCTCTGTTGCAAGTTTCTGATTCGTAAATACTTTTTAAAATTAAACTGACGATTTATCTGGCACTGGTGATGGGTTAGTCAGGAAAATGAGGGGGGTGCGAAGCTAGAAGAAGAGACTTAGGATGAGTTAGAGCAAATTAAGAGGTTATTATAATAGTTCAGATAAGAAGTAATAAACCCCTGAGCCACAGTGGTAACAATTAAACTGGACGACAGTGATAAATGTGAAAATATTATGGAGCTAGAATTTATAAGGACTGTTGACTGATTGGTGGTAGGAGGTGGTAGGAGAGGAAGTACCTCTAAGATTCGAATCACGTTGCCAGGGAGAATTTCAATATCTTTAACGCAGAGTTCAGAAGGGCTGGTTTGAGAGGAGTGGGATATCTTTGGTTTGTGGGATGTTTTGAATTCAAGGGTGTGGTGGAATATTCAGGCATGTAAATCATAAGATTCTTAATTCAGCATGGAGACACTGCACCTTTTGGGTCATTCAGATGGAGGTGTTAGATTTGGTGAAATTTTAGGAAGGATTGTGTACATCAAATAGGAGACAGTCAAAAAAAGAAACTTTAAAAGCAGCTAAATTTGTAGGTAGAAGAGAAAGAGGGATCATCAAAGATACACAGATATAGCACAATGATAGTGGCTGTGGAATAAATTATTTTAAGCAAGTAAGGTATCCAACAGTGTTAAGTGGTGCAGATGTTTCAAGGAGCTTAAAAATAGAGAAAAGACACAGAGCTTTGTGATTAGAAGGTCACGTAACAGTTCAATAACATCAGTAGTCAAAGTAAACAAATTTGGGGTTATTAAGAAAAGACTGCAGGAATAGCTATTCTTTCAAAAATTTGGTGGTAAAGGGAGAGGCACAGGGTGGTAAGGAGATCATGCAGCAAGGGTGAGGGACTCTTGTTTTCATTCAGGTTCAGAAAGAACTGAGAATATTTGTTGGAGAAGAAGCACAATCAGTATGAGAAAAAGTGAAAATATAAGAAAGTAAGAGAGGCAATGATAAAACATCTTACTTTTATGAATCCATTTTTCGAAGGTAAAGCCTGAATTGTGGGATGTTAAGTACCTTGCACAGCATCGCACAGCTAAAAAGTGACAGGGCCAGGTTATGAGTCCATAGATGATAACAAACTCCATACTCCCTGCTGTACTGCAATGCAAGCTCCTGGAATATAGGAAGGTGAGGGGTCAGAAGTACCAGCGAAGAGAGAAATTCACTTTGGCAAACGGGAAGGACAATTCTTTCTCAAATCCAGCACAAAGGAAGGGAGAAAATAAAGGTGGGGAAAACGTTGAGATGGAGTCGGAAATCGAAAAGTACAGATGGGAGAGCCTTAATTTGCTCATCAGAGCCCACTCTTCAGAACACAAGAGGCAGGATTTCTCAGCCTTAAGAAAATAGAAACATTTTTGAATATGTATGCATAGCTTTCACCACCTTTCACCACCCATTAGGCTCAATTTAACAGTTGTTACATGTGAAGTTATTCTTTTAATAAACAAAGCTTTGTTTTATATCTTCAGAAAGAATTTGAAATCCATAAGAAAGGCATGTAATGTAAAAGTTATAAATATTCATAGAGTAAATGATCAGGCCTATTAAAATTTGAAGTTGGTAAATCGTTGTATACATGGCTTATCATAAATTACCAGTGGTATGAAGGGATACTATGATAATTGCTGCCTTTTTTATACTTCCTTTTACCTGAGAACCCTACTTAGTCAGCTGGGCATTTTGCATCATTGCCTAAGGGAAGAAAAAGCCAGCCAAAAGCAGGGAAAACAAGAGGCTAATTCTTAATTTTTGAGGTTTCAAAAGTTTAGGACTCAAAATGTAGTGTTATAGAGTTCATTGTATAGTGTATAAAGTCTATTGTACCAAGTGTTATACAAATATTAATTATATTTTTTTGATGTTGCAATTTAAAAACTTTTCTAACTGCCTTAAAAATGAAATGTAAGGAAAAGTGTATGTGTGTATGTATATATGTGTGAATAACAGATAACTATTTATAAATCAATTATCCAGGCCAGGTGCAGCGGCTCACGCCTGTAGTCCCAGCACTTTGGGAGGCCAAGGCGGGCAGATAATTTGAGGTCAGGAGTTTGAGACTAGCCTAGCCAACAAAGTGAAACCCCATCTCTACTAAAAATACAAAAAAGAAAGATTAGTTGGGTGTGGTGGTGCATGCCTGTAATCCCAGCAACTGGAGAGGCTGAGATATGAGAATTGCTTGAATCTGGGAGATGGGGGTTGCAGTGAGTGGAGATAGCACTACTGCACTTCAGCCTGGGCAACAAAGCAAGACTCCACCTCAAAAAAAAAAAAAATCAATTATCCAAACATGCTATTTTATTAATCTGTATCCCTTTATGAGAGGAGAGGCTAGTGAAAGGAGGATCCCCAAATCCCTGGAACTGGCCCACACGCCCACCAGACCCAGGGGCTACCCATACTTTCATCCTTGTCTCCTCCAACTCCTAGGAGCCCTTCAGCTGGTAATCAGCTAGGGACTTATACCCCCTTCCCTCACAATTCAGTGTCCTTGTTCCTGCCTCCCTGCCTTAGCATTCGCTTTCTTTTTGCCTTGAGTGCTTCTCTCCAGATTTGTATTCATTCTCGAAGACCTGCTCACGCATCATCTCTTCTGCAAAGCCTTTCCTCATCACCATTGTATTTTCCTATTACCTATAATGACTTCACTTATGCTCAATTGTTCTGTCTCAGAAGAATGGAGTCTCCTCTGGGATGCTTTTCTGGCTCTCTTTAGGGTCTGGGCCAGAGCTCCTCAGGGACAGAAATTGCACCTAAATGCTTTTTTTTTTTTTCTGCTTTTATTTTATTTTATTTTTCTTTTTTTATATTTTTTATTATACTTTAAGTTCTAGGGTACACGTACACAACGTGCAGGTTTGTTACATATGTATGCATGTGCCATGTTGGTGTGCTGCACCCATTAACTTATCTCTTTACCAGAACATCAGCACCAGGAAAGGCAGGACTTGGTTTTTATTTATTGCTGTATCCTGGGAACAGCAATGCCTGGTATATTGTAGGTGCTCAATAAATACTGATTATGTAGTAGGTCATAGGAAGAGGTTGATAGTTGCAGCTCTTGACTGATATGAAAATTTGCTGTTTTCCATTTTAAGAATTCAGTGTACTACCATATAGTGGTAAATATAAATATGTTACATTTCAGAACAATGGTGACTTTTTGTGTTTTTATGGCAAGGAAATAATATTCAAACTTATTGAGAATAAAAATGGGCAAATAAATGGGTGAATACAAATTTGTCCTGTGACTTTGCTGCAATAGATGACCATTATACACTGCGACTGCCATGATCTGTTCAAAGCCATAACAAGTCAGAATATAGACCACACCAAGAGTTTTCTGTTAATAAAGTAAAATAAATAGGAAACAATCTTGATAGTTCAAATAAAAATTACTTTTTAGGCTGATCTAGAGAAGCAGTCTGCAAAAATATGCTTTGATCTTGAACTATCATGGATAATTTCTTTAATATTTCACTTACTTTGTTACTTATGAGTTTTAGACTTGGGATAATTTTTTAAAAAGTCACAGTAATTCTTTTCAGAGAAATTACCATGTGGTTTATTGAAGTTTGGGAAGTCTGCTTTTCAGACCTACTGCCACGTGCCATGTCATTGGCCTCAGTTGTCGGGACAGCACTGATCTGAGTGTGAGGACCAATAAACTCTTATCAAGTGCTGGCAATTCCATCAAATAGCACCTGCTGCAGCTCAAAGAGAAACTGCTAAACTGAAATTAATGCTTATGTTTCTCTTCCAAGTAACTAATTTCATTAACAAAATTAGATTTCTTGGAGGGTAATTGACACAATCTGGTAATTCAGAGACTTGTCATTAAAAATTAAGCATAAAGGGAAACAACATGAACTCAACTGCCACTACCAATCCCTTGGCAGCAGAGCATCCAAAGCAAAAATCTCCCCTACAAATGTCAATAATAGGACAAAGGTCAAATGGGAATCTGCAGTGAGCATGTACTGAATGTCTTTGGTCTTAGCAGAAGAAAAAAGGCTGATTTTTTTTCTTTCATTGTAAAACTCTGTTCATGTTTGGAGAACATGTACTTTTTTAAGAAAAATATTATAACATTCTTATTATTCTCTAGCCAGGCAATAATGAGTTTAACTTTACTTTGTCTCATAATAAATGAAGAGCTTTTTCAAGTTCCTTGAAGATCCTGTAACTTTGAATTCCGAGACATGGTATGACCTTTCTTTTAACCTCTAAAATTTTTCTCATAAGAAGAATGATCCCTTTTTATGTGAAGTACTTAAATATTATAAAAAGATATAAGCCAGAGAAGTCAAGTAAAATATTAACAATTTCACAAAAAGAAAATTTAGTGCTTTAATTTTCTGTGCTTTAACTCATGTTCTTCCTCCCCTTTTGAGACCTCTTCTCTACCCACCTTGAGTCTCTCTAGCAATAAAACTACTGCTTCTCAGAAGAGGTGTCCAACCATCCAGCAGGAGTGATTTATGCCTTCTTGATGTCCTTTGGCATTTAATTCCTAATCACTCATTTGACACAATCCCATGTGTGCTTAATTTTTTTTTACTAGTTTTATCACTTATTGTATAATTTCACATTGTCCTTCACCAATAGTGGATCAATTTGTGGCACTAAATGTGTGTATTTGTTTGCCCAGCTTTCTACCAACATAAGGCTTGTCAAAAAACAGGACTCAGTTATAAACATTTAGAAAAAGAAAGAATACGTTGACTGTAAAGAAGAAGGACAGTTTCACCAAATAACACAATGCCAGGTATTTTCAAAGAAAATATGCTGCAAAATTAGACAAGTTTCTGAGTTTACATCTGTCTGATCAAAGTGAAAAACAGAAACTCTGTGGCATGATTATTACATTAACAAAGGCCACAACACAGATTCCACACCTGCATAGAAAAGATCAGGGACAACATTGTTTATGGCAGAAAATCACATTTTGTTGGAAATGTTCACATTTTTATTATTTAGGGGATCAGAACCAGTTAGAATTTCTATTATTATTTTTTTCCTCAGAAGATACAGTATTCTTTTTGACCACAGTTTATGAAGTGTTTATGCTTATTAAAAGCAGTGTCAAGTCTAGCTTTGCTTGTAAGCTTTCCAAGTTTTGCTTTCCCTCCATATGGTAAAATGCTTGCCAATAAGGTGTCAATCTGACCATATAATATACTTAGTGATTTTTCTCTTTCAGTGATATTTGGTGATTCTCTTTCAGTGATTTTTTTCTTTCAGTGATATTTGGTTCCCTGAGAACACTTTTTTCAGAGATTTTGAACTCTTTTTAGTACGGTGAAAACATTTGGGGCCACAAAATATTAAAGCCTTAAAAGTTAACTTTTATCTTAAAGTATTTAAAAGACCTGGGGCTGTAATTTGCTTTTATGTCACTGAAGAATTTTATTGTTCTTAACAACTCTATTGGGATTAAGAACTAAGAATCATCCCATTTACTACTAGTAGTTTTATATATATATATATATATATATATATTTATTATACTTTAAATTCTAGTGTAAATGTGCACAACATGCAGGTTTGTTACATATGTATACATGTGCCATATTGGTGTGCTGCACCCATTAACCCATCATTTACATTAGGTATATCTCTTAATGCTATCCCTCCCTACTCCCCCCACCCCAAAACTGGCCCCAGTGTGTGATGTTCCCCTTCCTGTGTCCAGCTGTTCTCATTGTTCAATTCCCACCTATGAGTGAGAACATGCGGTGTTTAGTTTTTTGTCCTTGCGATAGTTTGCTGAGAATGATGGTTTCCAACTTCATCCATGTCCCTACAAAGGACATGAACTTATCATTTTTTATGTCTGCATAGTATTCCATGGTGTATATGTGCCACATTTTCCTAATCCAGTCTATCATTGTTGGACATTTGGGTTGGTTCCAAGTCTTTGCTATTGTGAATAGTGCTGCAATAAACATACATGTGCATGTGTCTTTATAGCAGAATGATTTATAATCCTTTGGGTATATACCCAGTAATGGGATGGCTGGGTCAAATCGTATTTCTAGTTCTATATCCTTGAGGAATCGTCACACTGGCTTCCACAATGGTTGCCAAGTCAATCCTAAGCCAAAAGAACAAAGCTGGAGGCATCATGCTACCTAACTTCAAACTATACTACAAGGCTACAGTAACCAAAACAGCATGGTACTGGTACCAAAACAGAGATACAGACCAGTGGGACAGAACAGAGCCTTCAGAAATAATACCACACCTCTACAACTATCTGATCTTTGATAAACCTGACTAAAACAAGAAATGGGGAAAGGATTCCCTATTTAATAAATGGTGCTGGGAAAACTGGCTAGCCATATGTAGAAAGCTGAAACTGGATCCCTTCCTTACACCTTATGCAAAAATTAATTCAAGATGGATTAAAGGCTTAAATGTTAGACCTAAAACCATAAAAACCCTAGAAGAAAACCTAGGCAATACCATTCAGGACATAGGCATGGGCAGGGACTTCATGGCTAAAACACCAAAAGCAATGGCAACAAAAGCCAAAATTGACAAATGGGATCTAATTAAACTAAAGAGCTTCTGCACAGCAAAGAAACTACCATCATAGTCAACAGGCAACCTACAGAATGGGAGAAAATTTTTGCAATCTACTCATCTGACAAAGGGCTAGTATCCAGAATCTACAATGAACTCAAACAAATTTACAACAAAAAAATAAACAACCCCATCAAAAAGTGGGCAAAGGATATGAACAGAGCCTTCTCAAGAGAAGACGTTTATGCAGCCAACAGACACATGAAAAAATGCTCATCATCACTGGCCGTCAGAGAAATGCAAATAAAAACCACAATGAGATACCATCTCACACCAGTTAGAATGGCGATCATCAAAAAGTTAGGAAACAACGCATGCTGAAGAGGATGTGGAGAAATAGGAACACTTTTACACTGTTGGTGGGACTGTATACTACTATTTTCTCCTATATAACCTATAAGTGTAAAGGGTCATCTTTGTCTGAGATCCATCCCTTCTTTGGTTGGTGTTCCTGGCCTACTGGGAGTAGCATTCTTTTTGAATTTTCCCTTCCAACTTTTATTTTAGGTTTGGAGTACGTGGGTAGGTTTGTGACATGGGTAAATTGTGTGTCACAGGGGCTTTGTGTGCAGATTACTTTGTCACCCAGGTGATAAACATAGTACCTGCTGGGTAGTTTTTTGATTCTCACTTTCCTTCACTGTTCACCATCAAGTAGGCCCCGGTGGCTACCTATTGTTTCCTTCTTTGTGTGGAAGTGATACTCTTTACTATCTATAAGGCCGAGATTTCATATGCCATAGAGCAGGTATCATGAAATTTTTCCTAGGAGGAATGTGTAGGCATCATTTCCACATGAGAAACATAGTCCTTGCTTCTTAATAGTGGACTTATCTGATCTAGGTAAACAAGATTTTTGGGTTGGTCATAGATACAAATTTGATTTGTTCAATTATATTCTGGTAGGAAAGAGAATCCAATTTTATTGAACCTATAAAGTAATTAAATGGTCATAAAACATAAAATAATCTAATAAAGCCACTGTTCATACAATTTAACTTATAATTGTTTTGATGACAAGGTCAATCATAATATGCCATTATTTTCTGAGAACTATTTTTAAATTTCCTTAGCATTTCTTAGTTTATAATCTGTATTAAATTATTTCTTTAGACATTTGCTTTTAAATCCTTAGGGTTATATTGGATGAAGATACCACTTAGAGAGTGTTTTATCCCAATTTCTATAGATAAAACTGGTTATGTTGAGGATTAGATATAGATTAAGAAGAAAAAAATAGGTTTTTCACATGTTCCCAGGCTGGAGTGAAATGCCACAATCTTGCCTCACTGCAACCTCCGCCTCCTGGGTTCAAGCAATTCTCCTGCCTCAGCCTCCTGAGTAGCAGGGATTACAGGTGCCTGCCACCACACCCAGCTAATTTTTGTATTTTTAGTAGAGATGGGGTTTCACCACATTGGTCAGGCTGGTCTCAAACTCCTGACCTCAGGTGTTCCCCCCACCTCAGCCTCCCAAAGTGTTGAGATTACAGGCGTGAGCCACTGCATCTGGCTTTTCTTTTTTTGCCATTGTATAACAAGGATGGCCTTTCCTTCAGTTTCAATAATATATACCTCACTGTGTCTAAGACCTCATCAGAATAACCTTTACTGTCTATATTTCTACCAACATTCTGGTCACCATCACTTAGGTAATCACTAAGAAGATTCAGGCTTTCTCTATAGATTTTCTCTTCCGAGTCCTCACCAGACTCTCCCACTAAGGCTCCATTCATGGCAAGCAAAGATTTTTTGCCATGCACTTCAAAATTCATCCAGTCTCTACTCATTACCCAGTTCCAAAGCTGCTTCCAGTTTTTCAAGTAGTTGTTACAGCAGCACAAACATAAGAAGACAGTGTCCTAGGTAACTGATTCTCATTTGCTTGCATTTGAGTTAAGCAGTCCATTTCCATGGAGTCGTCTGCTTTTAGATTAAAATGATCCTGAGGTTCTGACTCAGTCATGTAAATCGGTCCCTGGTGATAACCTGGAAATCTTGAACCATGAGTATATTCCGTGTAACAACAACAGTCAGGTCTACTTGATACAGTCCTTTCCTGAGGTTCTTTTGATGTTTTTTATAGAATATTTAATTTTAAAAGTCATATCACAAGGCCTTTAGACAACTGTAAGCAAAAAAGAAGAAAGCTTTTTGTAGTTGATAAAAGTAAATGCCTGGAGTTATTTTATTACAGTAGTCAAAAATAATAGAAAGAAAGAGAATAGTTTGTTCTGTTGAGGCATAATACATAATAAATTTATAAAGATATAATTATGATCCTGATAGTGAGGGCATTAATAAATTTCCAGAGTCTTTAATTTATACCATTAAATGCATTATGAGTGTCACTAATACCAGTATAATAAATTAAATGGATATTTAAATCTAAAAAATATATTAAAAATTAATTTGTTGACAATAGTCTTTAAATATAAACATGATTATGTTTCTTTTTGACTGTTAAAATTCGCAAAATGGAAACAAATTTTTTTTTTTTTTTCCCTGAGATGGAGTCTTGCTCTGCTGCCCAGGCTGGAGTGCAGTGATGCTATCTCGGCTCACTGCAAACTCCGCCTCCCAGGTTCACGCCATTCTCCTTCCTCAGCCTCCCGAGTAGCTGGGTCTACAGGCTCCCGTCACCACGCCTGGCTAATTCTTTTGTATTTCTTTTAGTAGAGACGGGGTTTCACTCTGTTAGCCAGGATAGTCTCAATCTCCTGACCTCATGATCCGCCCGCCTCAGCCTCCCAAAGTGCTGGGATTACAGGCGTGAGCCACCGCACCCGGCCGGAAACAAACTTATATTAGTAGCCTTTACCTGTATGAAATTTACCTAAGAAGGATGATATTTTTTCGTTTTGAAAATAAAACTAACCAGGACAGTTCTCTTAACAATATTGAGCTAATCAAACATCTGAAGAATGTCAAACATGCCTAATTATTTTAATGAAGGAATAAATTTCTGTGTTACCTGGTGGCCACTAGGTAGTTCATAACTATAGGGTGACTCAAGCATAATTTGTATGTAAAAGAAGTCTTAATAGTTTTATTATTTTGAATTTGGAAACTGAATTTGCAAAAGGCAAAAACAAGAAGACACAACAGAAGAAAGAAGTTGTGAACATACATCACAGGTTCTAAGGACAATAGTTACCAGCCAGTATTTAAAAATAGCAATAAATAACAATTATTACTATTAAATTAAATATTTTCAAGAAATAAGGAACTTTAGCTAAAATGATTAAAGAGTATCCCAAAACCCATAGAGTTATTGTGGTGATAAGAAGGAATTTTTATTTGAGCAGCATTATTCAGCCCTTTTAAGGAAGAGAACACATTTTAGTTTCACCTTGTTGAATCTTACCTATATGACAATATACAATGAAAGATTCATCACATTTACTTAACTTTGTCAAAAATTTCAACACATTTTGTAGTTCCTTTCAACCTCTTCTTTCCAAGTAGTATAAACCTAGGTATGTGAGGTTAATTTCTTCTCCGATCTTTTACATTTATGGTACAAGTCATTAGATTTGCATTTCATTATCTTCCTTTACATTGTGGCGTACTTTTACTTTAGAATAAAGTTATTATTTTTAATCCTACAATAAACCAATATATATATTTGTTATGTTGTATACATATCCCCTTACCATACTGTATTTTTCATTTCTTAAAAAATGAACGTGTACTTGAACATAATCCAGATTCATTTGTACTTTCTGATTTGTTAACTGAGGGCTACTCTATAATGTAGTAAATAAGAAAACAGGCATTTTAAAATTAAGCTGTCCAAATACATGAGATCATTTACTAAACAACTCAAATTAATATTATAATAGTTCAAGATTTTAAAATTAACTAAAAATCTGGAAATTATAATTTTTGGCTGGCACTTACAATTTCTATGATTTGTAGCATTGCATGCATTGATCTCTTTTAATTAATACATTATTTATTGTTATTTAATTTAGTTGAACTTGATATCTTGCAGTTTTCTAAATGATGTTAGGTTTTTTAATGCACCAAACTAGTAGAGGAAGTTTGGGACATTTGAAATAGACTATTTATGAGGAAATATATGCAACACTTGCATAAACTGAAGTGTTTTGCTGGCATTATTTTTACATGATGGTAAAGCCAGGGAGGAAATACAGAGTTGCTCTTAAACCAAAGTTATAAAATCAGTCTAATTTGTCCAGAATTATCTTGAAGAAGAATACTACATGACTTTTTTCTTATACAATGATATACCAGATATTAAAACTTTTTAGTTGCTTTAAAGTAACTTTTTAATATCTTGCAAACTAATAACAATGCATATTAATTAAATTCATAGGTCATAGGTATTTTTTAAATTAAACTTTTTACTTTGAGATAATTTTGCATTTACATGTAGTTGTAAGAAATATAGAACGATCCCATGCATTCTTTGTCTAGTTTCCCCCAATAGTAATATCCTTCAAAAGTATAATGTACCAACCTTATTAACATTTCTCCGATTTTACTTGTACTTCTGTGTGTGTGTGTGTGTGTGTGTGTGTAGCTCTATGCAATTTTATCACATATGTGGGTGTTTGTATTCATTATCATCAAGATACAAAACAATTCCATCACCACAAGTCTCTCTAGTGGTTCTAGTGGTGTAATTTTGCAACCATATCCCCCCTCTTCCCCTTTCCTAAACCCTGGTAATCTCTCTGTCCTGAAAAAAAAATATATCTCAAGAATGTTATATAAATGAAATTATATAGTACACAATCTTTTGGAATTGTCTTTCTTTTCTCCCTCAACATAATTTCCTGGAGCTTCATCTAAGTTGATGTATGTATCAACAGCCCATTTCTTTTTATTGCTGTGTAATATTCCATGGTATGCATGTGCCACAGTTTGTTTAGCCAATCACTTATTGAAGGACATCTGAGTTGGTTCCAGGTTTTGGCTATTATGAATAAAGCTGCTTTGAACATTCATGTACAGTTTTTTTGCATTAACATAAATTTACTTTTCTCTGGGATAAATGCCCAATTATTAATTGCTGAGTAGTATAGAAATTGCATGTCAGTTTTATAAGAAACTGCCAAACTATTTTTCAGAACGGCTGTACTATTTTACATTTCCACGTACAACACAGGAGTGATTCGATTTCTCAGCATTCTCACCAGAATTTGGTATTGTTATTATTTTAGCCATTCTGATACATGTGAAATGATACTATATTGGGATGTTAATTTGTGTTTGCTTATTATCTAATAATGCTGAGTATCTTTTAATGTGCTTATTTGATATTCATATAGCCTCTTTGGCAAAATGTCTGTTCATGTCTTGTGCCCATTTTCTGATTGGATTAATTTTTTTGTTTTTGTTTTTCACTGTGTGAGCTTTGAGAGTTCTTCATATATTCTACATACTAGTCCTTTGCTAGATATATGGATTATAAATATGTTATCCCAGTCTGTAACTTGTAAATGAAACAAAAAGCTGGTTCTTTGAAAAGATAAATAAAATTGTTACACCATTAGCAAGATTAACCAAGAAAAGAAGAGAAAATCCAAATAATCTAATTTAGAAACAACACAGGAGTTATTACAACTGACACTACTGAAATACAAAAGATCATTCAAAGCTACTATGAACAACTTTATACACATAAACTAGAAGAAATGAATAAATTCCTGGAAAAATACAACCCTCCTAGCTTATATCAGGAAGAATTAGATACCCTGAACAGACCAATAACAAGCAGCGAAATTGAAATGGTAATTTAAAAATTACCAACAAAAAAGTCCAGGACTAGATGGATTCGTAACAGAATTCTACTAGACATTCAAAGAAGAATTGGTACCAATACTTTTGACACTAGTCCACAAGATAGAGAAAGAAAGACCCCTCCCTACTTCATTCTTTGAAGCCAGCATCACCCTAATACCAATACTAGGAAAGGACATAACCAAAAAGAGAATTACAGACTGATATCCCTGATGAACATAGATGCTAAAATCCTTAACAAAATACTAGCTAACGGAATACAACAACATATCAAAATGATGATCTGCCAAGATCAAGTGTGTTTCATACCAGGGATGCAGGGATGGTTTAACATATGCAAGTCAATACATGTGATACACCACATAAACAGAATTAAAAACAAAAATCACATGATCATCTAAATAGATTCAGAAAAAGCATTTGACAAAATCCAGCACTGCTTTATGATTAAAACTCTAAGCAAAATTGGCCTGCAAGGGACATACCTTAATGTAATAAAAGCCATCTATGACAAACCCACAGCTAATGTAATCCTGAATGGGGAAAAGTTGAAAGCATTCCTTATGAGAACTGGAACAAAACAAGGATGCCCACTCTCACCACTCCTCTTCAACATGGTACTGGATGTCCTAGCCAGAGCAATCAGACAAGAGAAAGAAATAAAGGTCATCCAAATCGGTAAAGAGGAAGTCAAACTGTCAGTGTTTTCTGATGATAGGACTATTTACTTTGAAAACCCTTAGGACTCCTCCAGAAAGCTCCTAGAACTGATGAAAGAATTCAGCATGGTTTCTGGATACAAGATTAATGTACGCAAATCAGCAGCTCTTCTATACACCAACAGCAACTAAGCAGAGAATCAAACAAAGAATGCAACCCTTTTACAATAGCTGCAAAAAAAATAATAAAATACTTAGGAATATACCTAACAAAGGAGTTGAAAGACCTCTACAAGGAAAACTACAAAACACTGCTGAAAGAAATCACAGACGATACAAACAAATGCAAACACATCCCATGCTCATGGATTGATAGAATCAATATTGTGAAAATGACCATACTGCCAAAAGCAATCTGCAAATTCAATGCAATCCCCTTCAAAATACCACCATCATTCTTCACAGAATTAGAAAAAACAATTCTAAAATTCATACAGAACCAAAAGAGAGCCTGCCTAGCCAAAGCAAGACTAAGCAAACAGAACAAATCTAGAAGCATCACACTACCAGATTTCAAACTATAGTATAAGGCCATAGTCACCAAAACAGTATGGTACTGGTATAAAAATAGGTAATAGACCAATGGAACAGAATAGAGAACCGAGAAGTAAACCCAAATACTTACAGCCAACTGATCTTTGACAAAGCAAACAAAAACATAACGTGGGGAAAAGACACCCTTTTCAACAAATGAGGCTATCCCACTTTCAATGTCACCTTCTTGCACTTTGCAATGTTTAGGAGGTCAATAATGCCACCTGTTGCTAACTAGCTGTTAACTCACTTCTCTCTGACAAGGGGACAGAGAAAACATATATGCTCAGCCATTTGAGAAATATTTCTTTAAAACTGTTTCCTTCCTAGTCTGCCAGCATAAAAATTTATCTGCTGATATTTTCTTTATAACTCTTCATAGTTTTTATCATTTTCTTCATTTTATAATTTTAATTTCTCTAATTTGTGTGTCAATCTCTATGATAATAATAACAACAATAAGGATTACTTATTAACAGCTTGCCTTGCACCAAATACGTTATATAATGTATCTCTAGTCCTCACAATTGTTTTTGCGTCTTATATTTTATTCTATCCATTTTACTTGTGAGAAAACTGAGGCTCAGAAATCTTTTTCATCTCAGTGCTTTTACTTTTTCCACTAAGACGTTCATCTTCTCTACAGACTTTCTCTAAATGAGGCTACTGCTATTATACTAAAACATGATAATCTGCCACAATTTTAAAATATTTTTAAAATTCTCAGATTCTTTCCAGAAGTACTTTGCCTCCAAAAGTCTTGAATTTATTAAATTTATTTTCTTCTACTTATACTCATTCTCTACTCCTTGAACATGTAGAAACAATTCTGTTCTCATTTTTTTCTTTATGGTTCTGTAAGATTTAGAATTTGCCATTCTTGTGCCTGTCATTTTAACAGCTTTCCTGTCACCTAAGTTCAAAAAAATACCGAAGTGTTCAAAGGAAATTAAAACTATTGAGCTTTCAGAATTTAATAGATTCATTCTCTGAGTGAAAGGTGAAAGTGAAGGATTCTCATAATTCTATTTATTTGGTTGCTCTTCTAGTTATGTTTGCAAGTAACTCCTTGGACCTTTCTTATTGGAAACTTTATTTTCTTACATTATGTTTCAAAATAATGTGCTAGTTTGATGAACTATAAATAATATTCTGCCAAAAGAATTTTTGTAGAACATATCCACATTCCTGTCTAAATATATAAGTATATACATATTAGAATTTGACATAGAGATGATTTTAGATCTGATGATTTTTTATAACAAAATTTAATCTTTAACCTAAGGTTTTACATAGGTATTTAAAAATAAAATGAGTACTTTTCCATGCTGTCAACATAGTTAACTATAAATTAATCTGCAGAATTTTAACAGCAAATAAAACCCACTTCATGCCTCTTAGCAACATTCTCTGCATGCAAATGTAATTGCTTGTTGTCCAGTGACTTCTATCACCCTTGCTTGAATGGCTTTAAAATATGATGTCCTTGATTTTCTCTCCTTGTTTTACCAACAACCTTAATATTCTGGCTTTTACTAATTTTCTATATAAAGATTTTACCCCAGATGAACTCACTGTTTCCACAAAGCTTTCTCTCACCTTCCTCCTCACCCTTGCTTTCATTATTCTATCCACGTGGATAGAATATTTCTTTCTTCACCACAATCTTTCTAAGCTTAGCCAGTATTTAACATTGAGACTAAAATGTGTCTCCTCAGAAAGTCTTTTTGATCATCCTCCCTCCAATGTCCATTCATCTGTCCTTCTGACCATCCATTCCATCCATCCATCCATCCATCCATCCATCCATCCATCCATCCATTTATCTAATAACACCACAAATATTCACGGAACCTTGGACATTGTGGTAGACTATTGAGTTATAAAGACATAAATCAGATAAAGTGTGAATATGAGCACAATTTGTCTTAAGAGAATTGGAGAAAGGCCACTTGAAGGATACAGTTTGACAGCTGGAAAAGTGTAAAGAGAACATTTGTGACAGAGGCAACATATTGTGCAAAGTTGTGGATAGAGGTGACAGAAAGTAACTTCCATTTGGAATCTACATGAGAGTTAGTGTTATTAGAGCATGAAGTGCAATTGGAAAGAGGTGGGAAACAAGGCTGAACAAATCATGAATATGGTATACCTTTCTTAGGAATTTGAGACTTTGTGATAAAATTGTTGAGAGTCATTTACATTTTTTAAGTAGGGACTGGTGTAGCCATATTTACTTTCACAAAGATAAGTCTAAACAATACTGTTGAGAATAAATTGAAGCATGAGGGTAACATTAAAGATGAGGAGACAAATAAGCCTACTGCAAGAGTATGAGCAAGAAAAAGGACGTCGGCTTAGAAACTGCCAGTCAGGAGGAAGAAGAAAAGACTATGTGAACATAAATCGAATCTGCAACTAGATGACGGTAAGGGAGAAAAAGAAGCAGATATGAGAACTAGCATGTACAATTCTTGAAAAATTGGGTGGATAGTGGTACCTTCTGACAAACTGTGAATGAAAGGAATAGAAAGTACATTTGCCCTGGAGTAATGGAGAGATTTAAAGAGAAAAAGATTTTAAACATGTGGACTTAAAGAAATCTGTGAAACATCAAAGGGCAAATGCTTGGTAAATGGCTGATACATGTGTCTGAAACTCCAAAGAAAGGTCTGTACTGTATTTGAGAATCATTAACACCTAAGTTAATATTGAATTCACAAGGGGTTGCTTCTCTCCCTGTTTAACTAAAACACTCATATTGCCAAGAGATAGTTCCAGCTACCCTGCTTTTGTGTCAGGTCATCCTTTGTGACAGGTTCCATCTTGTTCAAGGACACAACTTGTGCTATTTCCTTGGCTGAAACATTGGCCCTTTGCCTTGACATTACTACCTCCTTTCTTCCTTAAAGCTTAACTTAAAATCCACTTCTTAATAAAGGCATTTCCTAATGTATTCAAAATAAATACTTTTGTTTTTCCTTAAATCATCTCCCAACACCCTTTACTTTGTTTGCATATTGCTTTTGGTAACTGCAATTTTTAAATGTATTTCTCAGTGAATTCTTTTGGTCTGTTTCCCCTATTTCAGTGTGAGCTTCACAGGGCAACTTTACATCTGCCTTTTCCATGATTCTATTCAAGATCTTAGCACTCGGTAGGCACACAAACATTTTCAGAATGAATAAGTGACATTATGCATTTGTGTTTCACTCTTTACTGTCTCCATCCGGTGGCAGTGGCTTCTTTGTGGTTTTTTGAACACTTCAGATAGGTTACTGCCTCAGGGTCCTCGGGCTTGCCGTTCCTTCTGCCTGGAGTGCTCTACCCTCAGATATTTCCATGGCTTGCTCTCTCACCTCAGGCAGGTTCCTGTTCAAATATTCCCTGAAGCTTGCAGGAGGAAAGAGGACTTCCTTGATCTCTCTTTCTGAAGTAGTATCTCTTATAATGTGCTATTCCCTTAGCTTGTTTTATTTGTGTGCACAGCACTTTTCACTAACTGCTATTACAGTGTATATTTATTTACTTGTCTGTTTATTTTCTGTTTCTTACCCCTCCAGAATTTAGTTCCATGAGAGTGGGAACTTTGTTGTTCACAGCTTGATCCTCAGCCCAAATTATGAGATCAGAGAAGCCAGACAAAGCCGTGTGAGATATCCATAATGCAATTGCATATGATTTAAAGTATTCAAAAATTCAGTTGTATGTGATTTTTCACATCTGTTAAGAGTTGTATGGTCTTAAGAATATGAAACAATACAAGATTCCATCAAGTTCAAAGATAATAGGTTTATAGAAAAATATATTTCTGTATCTGAAGAACCAAAGCACCTTAAATCAACCACTTCTATCAAGTGGTCAACAAGGAGTTGCAGACCTCTGTCAATAGAAACACACACACACACACACACACACACACACAGACACGTACACACTTAAACCCAGGGAGTTAAACTTAATAACTTAGGAAACGAATCCATGTATACATTTTGAAACCCATGATGTTGCATGATATTGCAATAATTAAACAGGATTCAGTGAATTTTATCAAGGTTGTGGGCAAGTATCTGAGTATCTGAAATATCAGTTCTTAAAAACAATCTCAGTTCATTGGAATGGTTGTTTCTATTTTATGTGTGTTTCTACTTTATGTGTGTTTCTGTATTTTAACATCATAATGATTTGTAATTAAGCATAGAAAGTTTTGAGACAATCAAACACACAACCACAACCAGAAATCTGTGTGTATTTGGCATTTAAAATATGTTTAAGGTTTAAGAAAATGTGTTCTATTAGAGTGAAAGATTAGATTTGCATCACATGCTTTTCTTGAGTGTTTTTCCTCCTTGATTATGCATGGCAGTTATAGAGTCAGATTTTCATGTTCGTATCGAACATTTACACTACAAACTTTCGATTAAAAATGCTATATCTTAAAATCAATGATCATAACAATGCAAATTACTACATTTTATACAAGGAGAGAATTAAAATTTGAGAATTTCCTTTTCATGCCACTTGCATAAAAGTATTAATAAAACTCCAAATTTTTGTTGATTGACTGTAATTTTCTAAACAATTTTTTAAAATATTTCCTCACTTTTATATTAGTAAATCGGTGTTATAAAATATTTTTACATAATTTTTCCCTTCCAATTTGTAGAAACAATATCATAAATGCATATTTTATCCTCTTAGTTATGAATGACAATATGGCAATTATTTTGGCAATTTTGTAAGGAACCAAACAATACAATTCACAACAGTCAGATAATTTGAAAAAAATCTTTGATGAGTATAATGGACTACTTTATTGTGTTACTTTGCTAGGCCTACCACAAAAATGTACCATAGACTGTGTGGCTTAAACAACAGAAATGTATTTCCTTATAGTTCTGGAGGCGAGAAGTTCTAGATCAAGATGTCAGCAGAATTGATTTCTTCTAAGGGCAATTCTTCTTGGCTTGTAGATGTCTGTCTTCCTCTGATATCTTTACATAATCTTCTTTCTGTGTGTGTCTGTGTCCTAATCTCCTCTCTTAGATGGACACCAGGCATATTGGATCAGGGTCCTCACATATGACCTCATTTTACTTTAATTACCTCTTTAGAGGCTCTATCTCCAAATACAGTCAAATTTTGAAGTATTGTACTTAGGACTTCAACATATGGATTTGGTATGAGGGACAAAATTCAGCACATAGCACTTATTTTAAGGAGAAAAATCTTTTAACTATTTTGTGTTTATTCCTCACATTTTACCTACTCTTTGAAATAATAATATCTATCATTATCATTAGAAAATGGAAAACTTACCTTCTGTAGTGTTTTATGAAATTATTCATCTCCCAATGATACGTCATTCAATGTAATGTTTTAACACCCTTCTTTCTACCATTACTTTATTCGCCATTGTAATTTCCCTGCCTCTAATGATGGCTGGCACCTATTAGGGGCTTCATGAACACTATTTATTTATAACACAGCTGTCGTACTTTTCTTACAGTGTAATCTCTCTTTTAACTTCTTGACAATGTGGTTCCAGGTCCTTCTAATGTATATATACATTTTTGCAGGAAACTTAAAAAATATAGACAACACCAACAAATTCACAGAACAACTGGATGATAGCATTTACATTGCAGAGCATACCGGATTTGTGTGTGTGTGTGTGTGTGTGTGTGTAAAAATCACCATTAGACATTCCACAGCCTTCTCTCAGATTCTCCAGTTTTTCTCTCCCCAGACACTCTTCCCTATGAAGTTCTTGGGAATTTCTTTCTTCCTGTCATCATCATCTTCTTCTTCATGATGCTGTGTAACTGTTTTATTCAAAGGAAATCTGGAGTAAGACTCAGTCTAGCTTTCGTGTCAAAACAGGTCTACCAAAACCTCTTCTCAGGCAGGGAACATGAGAGAGGGTTTTTTACTGCTCCATGTCTCAAACCTTAGCTGGGAAGACTCAAATAGCAGAACCTGACTCGATCTTCTGGAAGGTGGAATCATCTGCAGGTTTTTTCATTGATATGTCTGGTACCCAAGATGGGCTGACTTGACTCAACTCATCTGGGTGTGTCAGTGAGAGCACAACAAGCAGCCTCATCTTGAGTTGGGCTTCTCGATGCATGGGAGCTGGGTTGCCAACATGAAGATCAGAAGAGAGAGTATTCATAAGGCAGGTATTCCAGGATACCAAGGTAGAAGCTGCATGACTCTTTATGACCTTGCCATGGAAGCCACATCAGGTCCCATTTCTTATATTCTACATAATCTATTCATTGAAGCACAATGTATTCCATGGCTTTATGGGCGAGAGGGTCACATTGTAGAACACAAAAGATATTTGGGAAAAAACAAACTGCCATGGTTATTGTTATAGCTACTGGCATGTTGGGAAGGGTTTTGAGTGAATGCATTGTTTTGGGGGAATCTAAGTCTTTCTACAGGAAAAAACTCTGAGAAAATATTAATAAGTAGGAACACTGATAGGTAACTTGCCATGTACTCACACATCTCAGTGGAAATTGTAATATTGCAACTTTGTATTTACACATTTTTAATTAATAGATTTTCTTTCTGAACTCTTGACAACAGCACAAAATACCATTTGTTGCTACTTTTTCAAATGATAGATTGGGTTGCTACAGATTTTCATTAAGGTTATTATTAATATCTCCTATTACTGCAAGCTTCTAAGTACTTCATTTATAACATCACTGGTGGTTCTTACATTTTATTAGGGTGGCTGCCTGGAAAGATAGAGCACTCGATATGCAATAGAGATAAATGATGGCAGAAAAATGGATTCTGAATGTCACTTGAAAAACCACAATTCCCTTCACCTAGTTAAAACCCTAGAGTTGGCCAAAGTTAATCATCAGCTGTTCTTTTTTTTATGTTTTTCCTGTCTGGCCTACTGAACAGAAAACAGTAAGACTGTTATCCCTTTGGAAATCTCTGTTGAAACCATTTCCTTTTCTAGGGTGAATGAGAGGTACGCACACACACACATAATTTTTTAGTTTGTCTGGGTTCTTTTGCTCCTGTACCTATTATCAGAATGCATCAAATTTTCTCATGTCTGTTTTATTATTTTTTGATAACCTTTATGGAAAAATTATTTTTATATCCTTATTAATGTTGGAGAAATCTACTTAGCTTAATCAATAATCACGTTCTGAACATGATTATTTGTATCCAAAACAATGGTTTCTGTATGTAGGGCAGTTTTCAATTTAGTTATGGACACCAAGCACACACAGTCTATCACCCACCATGGCAGCAAAAGAAATGTGCAATGATTAACATTTAGCAAAACTATATAGTTATTTTATATGTGAGTCAATTCCCTATAATAAATCTCTCTATATATGTATATAGATACATATATAAAGATAACTTATTTTTATATATGTATATGCATATCCATAGAGATAGGGAGAGAAAGATTTATTATAAGGAATTGACTCACACGATTGTGCAGGCAGAACAGTCTCACAATCTGCTGTCTGCAAGTTTCAGACCCAGGAAAACCAGTGGTGTAAATTCTAGTCCAAGTCCCAAGGCCTGAGAACAAGGAAGAACACCAATGAAGCAAGTCTCTGTCCAAGGGCAGGAGAAGGCCACCAATGCTTCAGCTCAAGCAGTCAGGCAGAGAGAGAGAGAGAAAGAGAGAGAGAGAGGGAGAGAGAGAGAGAGAGAGAGAATTAGGATTCTCTAGAGAGACAGAACTAATAGGATAGATGTATATATAAAGGGGAGTTTATTAAGGAGTACTGACTCACATGATCACAAGGTGAGGTCCCACAGTAGGCTGTCTGCTTGGCTGAGGAACAAGGAAGCCAGTCTGGTCCCCGAATCTCAAAAGTAGGGAAGCCAACAGCACAGCCTTCAGTCTGTGGTTGAAGGCCCAAGAATCCCAAAGCTGAAGAACTTGGAGTTCAATATTTGAGGGAAGGAAGCATCCAGCATGGGAGAAAGATGGAGGCCAGAAAACTCAGCCAGTCTAGTCTTTCCAGGTTATTCTGCCTTTTGTTTTATTCTGGTGGTGCTGGCAGCCGATTAGATGGTGCCCAACCACATTGAGGGTGGGTCTGCCTTTCCCAGTCCACTGACTTAAATGTTAATTTCCTTTGGCAACACTCTCACACACATACCCAGGATCAATACTTTGCATCCTTCAATTCAATCAAGTTGACACTCAAAATTAATCATCAGGGGGAGGGGGAGAAGAGAGAGAGAGAGAAAATTCTCTCTTCTTCTGCCTTTTTGTTCTATTCAGAACCTCAAAGAATTGGATGAAGCCCACCTGCATTAGAGGGGGCATCTACTTTTCTCAGCACTCCAATTCAAATGCCAATTTCTCCTGAAAATACCCTCACAGACTCACCCAGAAATAATGTTTAGCCAAATATTTGGTTACCCTTGATACAAACAAGTTGACACATACAATTAAACATTGCAAAGTGTCATTCTGACATTCACCTCCTCTGATGGGAAATGCACCACTCCTTGGGGGAGCTGATACTATCAGCTCCTGTTATTCTTCTGCTTTACCTCCCTTTTCTTATAGAACTTACTGAGTCAGCAGAAGCCAACCTCCTGAGAGTCAACACAGCTTAGTGGTTAGGAGCTTGGGATTTGAAGTCAGTCTGCTTGATTTTGCCTATTGCTTTTATTTCATTTATAAACATAGAAATTTGGATAAGTTGTATAAACTGTCTTTGCCTCCGTTTTCTCATTTATATTAGGAGGATACTAAAACGCCTACTTTATGGAGTTGACGTGAGGATCAAATGAGACAGTCTATACAAAGTTAAGAGCAAAGTGATTGGAACATAACAACTGCCTAATAAGTATTGGTTAATATAATTTTCATTCCTATTTTTAGGTTTGGTTCCATCTCAGTTCCTGAGACAATCTAAACTGGAAAAATAAAGCTATAAGTAGCTTCAGTCTCCATCCATCCCTATCAATATTCTCTATGTCCAGGGTCAATACAAAATATTTTACTGTATGGTATAATGAATAAAGAGAAAGTGAATGGGGACAAAATAAAGATATATTAATAAAAAAAGTTTATTTCTAGACTATTTACATGAAAGGTGTCAAAGAGGGGTGGAGACTACCAGTGAGAAGTTTGAAGAGGCTGTGGTCAGACGACAAAGCAGTGTTGACGGGTGATTAAGAACTCAGGACTTAAGGTTAGTCATAGCCTGATTCACAATCCTAGTTCTACTTTTTTTCAGTGTTTCCCTTTGGGAAATTGATTAATTCAAGCCTAGGTTCCCTCAAATATAAAACGGAATAAAATAATAAAGCCTATTTCATAGGACTAGTACAAGAATTTAATGAGACACTAACTGTAAGCTGTACAGCAGAGCGTCTCTATAGCATGAACAGAGCAAGGTAGGGCATTGACTAAAATATTCAGAGCCCTTTGGAAGAGACATCCAGGAAAGAGATGCAGGAAGTGACAGGGGTCTAGATGCCTTGTTAGAATTGACTGATTAGAACAATGGCCCAGGTTCCTAGATTCAGAACTATTGCACAATTGACTAGAGGGTAAAAGGCTGCCTGAGCAAGAGGAACAGTAAGTAACCTTTATCATAGTCGACTTTTGCTCCAACAGCTTTCATCTCTTGCAAGTTCAAAGCAAAAGTAGAGGTGTCTGATGTCTTCAAGCTCTTCAGAAGTTGAAGCAAAACTACATCCTCCATCTTCTTCCCCTTTAACTGCTTATAATTAGAATATGATTGCCTTCTTTTGGCAATCATAAGCGTGTCACTTAAGATTTCTAGTGCCTTTTCTCATTTGGTATTTCATAGTACAAATACATTTCTCTCACAAACACTACTTCGTGGCAGTTCAGTCCTCGTGGTATAAAGAAAGAAAGAAAGTGGGTACTTTGCTCAGAAAAGCTTAGAATCCACTGGGGGAAGACTGCCAAATAAACCACCACCACTAATAAAACCTGGAGGTATGTCCTGTGAGAGAGGCAAGCACAGGGAAATTTAGAGACACATTCAAACCCAGATTTGGACGTGAGGAAATGAAAAATGTAAGAAGACTTTCTACAGGAGTGAGTGAAAGAAAGGGGTGGCTATTTCCTGAGGGGGAGGGAGGAGCTAGAGGCATGATGAGATGTGAGAACATGGTGTTTGGGGGAAACTGGCAGGATTTGAACAGGTTGAGCAGAAAGTACAATAGGAAAGTTGAGAGGAGAAATCAAAGGAGTCAGCAGGAACCAGCTATTGTAGGTACTCATGCTTTATGAAAGGATTTTCTGTGCCAACTTGAAGAGGATACAGATTCATTGAAAATTTTATTCTTACCAGGACAGAGAAGGAATATGATCTGACTAGATTTAGAAAGCCCGCAGTGACAGATCAGACCTGTGTGAAAGCACCTTGATTTTATAGTGATTAGCTTAGTTTACTTGCTGCCTGTGGAAGGGATAACAATTCAAACTAGTGAGAATGTAAAGTAGAAAGTCTATGTACAGGCTGTGTCTATCCTTGCTAACTAGCTGAAAAAGAAGTACATAATGAAACTAAGGGGGAAAAGACTAATAAAGAGACCAAAACCATCTGGAGAACAGAGAACATGTCATTCTCGGGCGCTTAAAGGAAAAGAACACAGGGTTGTAAGAAAAATAGGCTTGGGGGAAATTAATAGAGAGCTCTAAAGAAAATGAAACATTGGAATAAGAAAAGTACAGAAAACAGAACAAAAGCCTAAAGCAAAAAGATGTTTTACTGAAACATGGACATGAAGCAGAAATTGGATGATCCTGAAGTGTAAAACCCACCCTTAACTGAATAAAAAAAAAGAAAGGGTACAAAAGCACTTTGTCAATTCATAAGGAATCTCAGTTTTTAATTTGTCTTTTCAAACATTCCGTAACATGAAGTAATCTAGTTAGAATAAACATGTTTGTTACAGTGTTAGTTTCTTACAGACAAAATGGTTCCTTTAGTAAGTTAAATGTACTACAAAATATTAAGCTTTTTCAAAAGGATTCACATGTGCTTTGTTGTGTAACACTTAGTAATGGGTAGAATCATAAAAGGACTTAGTTCTGGTGGGCAGCTATAAATTTAAAACTCATCTGAAACTAAATTGTTTAGCCCTTTCATTAGAAACATAAAGATAACAATTTTTAATGAGACTGTCAATGTCTTTTGATACAATTGAATTAAGAATTTTCCAAGCCTTCCAAAGGCATTGTGAATACTACAATGTCTAAGCACAGTGGTTATGGGTGGGAGGGGCAGTGGGTAATCCCATTTGTTATGTGGTCTGAAGAATCTAGAAAGGTTCCAAATTCTCTCTCCTGCTAAGGTTATCAATGCTTGAAATTGTATCCTGAGGAACTCATTTTTGCCGAGAGAGGGAGGGAAACCAAGCAAGCATTTTCCAATCCTTGCTGACTTATTTAAAATCCAAATATTTCTTTATGTGGTTAAGGCCTTTATTTATTACTATGGTGGATTTAATCATTATGGAAGCATAGAATTATGAAGGTATAAATAAGCTTCAATATCTGAATTCACATATCTCAGCCCAAGCAGTTTAGATAATCTGTCCAAGATCACAATTGCAGACACAGAAGTAGTTCAGTTTCTATGCATTCTGGTTGGCAATGGTTAGCTGTTCTTTTCTGAGAAGCAAGGGTGAAGGGCCTGAGAGTCTTGGCTTCCTGCAGGGACAGAAGGGATGGAATGGGAGAAGGTGGAAGGCAAAGATGGAGGAGGAATTTCACCTCCCTTTCAGTTTTGTTGCCTGCCACTGGCCTGTGAACATGTAGAGGAAAAGAGTAGTTTGGCATAAACGCTACTCAGGTTTTAAACCATTTCCTCCCAAACAAAAAGTATTGACAATCTTTAACTTGGTATATTATCTATTTCAAGAGACAAGCTAACCAGCTCAGGAAGTTCTTTTGCTTTTGTATGAGTTTCTCAAGCAACAAACTTCCTCTGCGGCAGGGTTTCGGAACTAAATACAAGACTCGGAATAAAGTTGAAAGTGTTTTCTCAGTCTTTTCTCCTTCTCCAGCTGTGTTCTCTGATTAGCAAGTTAGCATTTGGAACTCTTACTCTCTGAATGACCCTTAGATCTATTCCAGTGACCAAGAAACCTGCAGTTTGTTCCCTACCCCTTTAAAGTGCCATTTCTGTGCTTGGAAAACATGTCATCCATCAGTGGTATCAACACTTTTCATGCTGTGAAAGTTGGCTGTCCTGGCTACTTGCACAAATAATGAGCATGCAGAGCTGGCCCAAATTCTACTTGAGAATTGCATAATATAAGCTAATCATTATATAAAGAGTGCATTGAGTGTCTCTATAATGAATTCTGAGAGATCTACAAAATAAAATTCACACCATGTCAGCTCTTCAGTATTCCCTGTTAGAGTTAGGAAAAACATATTTTCTTTTAACTTTTTCGATTTTCCCCCCAATTTCTCTTCTAACAAAGAGTTGTAGTGCTTACTGTAAGAAAAAACATAAACAGTAGATATTAAAAGTATAGTAGACCCAATAAAAAACTCCCATAGTAAATAATTTAGTAATTATTTAGTAATAAATAATAACTAAAACCTTGATATATATCTTGATGTTTCCATAATTCTGGATATTTATAAGAAATGTGTACAGACACACACACACATACACACATTTACATAACTCAGCTCATAGCATACATTCTGTTCTATAACCTGAAGTTTCCCATGACAATATGCCATGGCATGAGCATCTCTCTGTTTCAAAAAAGGAAAGAAAACGATGTTATCATTTTTAATGGCTATATACACCATGATTTATCTAGACAATTATTGATGAGTATTTAGGTTGTGTTCCAATTTTTCACTATTATCAACTATGTGGTAATGTTTTTGGATGTGTACACATTTGCACTGGTTACATAGTAGCTCAGTTTGCAAGTCTATTGAAATTAAAAAAAAAAAAGGATTGGTTTAATTCAATAACATTTTTTTTTCCCCAGAAGATATGTAGTTAAAGGATTGGCTCATAGAAAGTCTTTCCTAATCTGATTTTTGAGACTGCTTTCTGCCAGAGGTTGCCCTTCAGTGTTCTGTTGGGGCTGCCTTATTCAGTCATCTTCCTAGGACCAGGGTATTTCACCTGGGTTGCGTGAGTGGCTTAATGGGAAAGAATACACGACTGTCTCCCAAGTTTGATGATTGGGACAGTCTGCCACAGCTGCTGGAGCCAACACAAGGACTCTCATCTGCAATGGACACCTCACTTGTGGCTTAGTTTTAGTGGATGCAGAAGCCCTGCTCCAGCGTCTTGGTCATGCAGTAGTGTGGCCTGTGCTTGGCATTTTAGCCAATTTGCATAGTTTCTAGTACTGGTACATATAATGTTGAGTAAACATTCTAACTTATCTTCACTGAATAGCCACAATAGTCCAGGTGCAGTTGAAATTCACAGCCACAACTTCTAACGGTGGATTCTTGGCAAATGGGCCTTATCCTGAGAAGACATGCAGTTTTAACAAACCCATTTCAGTTGTGGTGTGTAAATGTCCCTTTCAAGTTAGTTTTCTTTGCCTCAGACATAGTCAGTGATTGGAAGGAATCTACAATTTCAGTCTCAGCACACACAATTCACATGCCAGCCTTGCATTCCAATCAGACTCCAAACTTTTTATGATCCCAAAGCCTGAAGCTCGACATTTCTATCTTGTGTCATTTTGGAGAGAAATGTCCTCCTAATTTCTTTTTCCCATTCTAAATATAATCCTGCCCACTCTTGGGAGTTCAGCTCAGATTACACCACACTGATGAAGTCTCTCCTAACCATGTCCTCCTCTGAGTGCTCTTATTTTTGGCATATTGTTTTCACTACTCACTTGATAATTTGAATAGAGTGATTCATTCATTCATTCTTTCTGTCTCTCTTTACACACACACACCCACACACACAAACACACATGCATTCCCATGAAAGCACTACTTTTCTAGAATAGTGTCAAAGGGTAAAATTTTTGTACCCATCATTCCATCCCTCCTTTTCCAGCCAATGGTCATTGAATCAGGTACAGCATATGCACTTTATGCAAATTGGCCTAATATGAGTCTCTACTAAACATATAGAGAACATATATATATATTGGATTAATTAGCCATGGATTCCGCATTTAGCAAGTCCTTCAGACTCAGTGGTTGAGTCATGTTGTATGACAGCCACAGCAAACAGAGCAATGAAAGTTGAGAGAAGATAGAAGGAATAAGCAGACATGGAGGAGCCTGTGGATGGCATTTACCTCCTGTTCCCCTCATTCCCCACCTTGTGGGTGTGCATGCACTCACACACACACATGTGAACGCACGCACGCACACACACACACACACACACACACACGCTGCTCCGGTCCTGAGAGCTCTGTAGTTTCCAGCTGCTCAGTGAGCTTGCTTGCCTTGGATTCTGGGAGATGTTTCTATTTTCACATACATTACTCTTTACTTAAAGCAGGTTGGTTAGCTTTCTGGTCCTTGAAGCCAAACAATTTGTATCTAAGAAGCAAGGCATTCTCTGTCTTGAAGAGGCATTTCTAAATGTCTTATGAGTGAACACTTAGTCTCTATACACTATGCAGCTCTGTTAGTTTTGTTTGTTTGTGTCGCTGCTCAACCCTTTCCTTGACTGCCTGTAGAGCCTGGTCATAGTGTCTGTGAGGGCGCTGTCTCCTCCTCTAGACACTAGGATTCCTGCCTTTGTGATCTGGCTCCAAATCTATGCACTTATTTATATACAAATTGCTCGCCAACTTAACTGGTGACATTTTATGGACTTAGCAAGCTCTTCTGATTCAACATGTTTGCATCATTACAGACACCTGAGGAAATAGGCCCTCAAGTGGCAGGAACTTCAAGCACTGTGGTGAGGGGAGAGTAAACAATTTAAAAAGGCTTTTCCGTAGATCCCACCAGAGAGGCAGCTGCTCTTTCTGCCTGCATTAGGGATTCCCTCAGCACATTTTAAGACCATGTAAATCAGTCCAGGAAATACCACTAATACTCTCAAGGTAAAAAGACACTTAAAAACTGTCCTAGTTAATGAGACCATAGATATAATACCCCACAGTAGTGACTCCAAATATATACAGGTATGTTTTCATAATGTTCAGCCTTAAACAAAATCACACAGAGCAGTCTGTTTGCTGGGTAGGTTTGATTGCAGGATGATGAATCAAACACTTGGAAAGGGTCTTCCTTTTTGCTAACCACCAATTAACACACACCAGGTGTAATCCTGGACAAAACATACCTCTTACAATCCAGTATCTCTTTTAAAGTGAGAAGCTTAGATGGAAGATCTCTAGCACCTTTTAAAATTAGACATTCTGGCTGGGCGCAGTGGCTCACACCTGTAATCCCAGCACTTTGGGAGACTGAGGCAGGTGGATTGCCTGAGGTCAGGCATTCGAGACCAGGCTGGCCAACATGGAGAAACCTCGTCTCTAATAAAAAAAAAAATACACAAAAATTAGGCATTCTGTGATTTTCAGTTGTGAAAGCCTCTGAAATGAAGGTGTCAAGTAAAATTGATTAGAGCAGTTAGAGAGAGAAACAAGTCAGCCTATAGTGGCTCTGTCTTCTTGGACCTCCATCTTCTTTTGAAGGATCTTGGAGAAGGTGATCATAGTGCCCTTTCTTCACTAAGCCGAATGACTTCAGCAAACCCAAGTGTCTCCTAATTTTAAGGATTTGGTTGAGATATGTATTTTAGGTACAAAGAATATTAAGTTACCTCTGCAACAATTGAGCACTAACTCTTCTATATGTTTGTAAGAATGACCAGGGCTCAGGTAAGGTAATTTCTAGAATGGCTTTTAGGGTCCTTTCTATGTGATGGCTCCTGCAGATATTATGTGCCTTTAAATGGTAACATTGCCTCTTTAACTAAAAGTGAATCAGTGTTTCCTAACTGGGGTCAATTTTGGCTCCGGGGGATATTTGGCAATATCTGGAGGCATTTTTCATTGTCACATCTGGAAGTGGGGTGGAGAAACAGTGTGCTACTGGCATCTAGAGTGTAGGGGTCCGGGTTGCTGCTGAACACTGCACCCTAAGATGCACAGGATAAGCTCCAGAATAAAGAAATATCCAGTCCCAGATGTCAATAGTGTCGCAGTTGAGAAAGCCTAGACTAGACAGTGCATGGGAAAGATAATGACATGTGTACCCTTACTTTGGTCCACAGGCAGTCTCATTTTTTAAAGTCAGAAACCTGTGTAATGACAACCGAATGAGCTTAGAAAATATATTGCTAAGAAGCTTTTTAAACTAGCAAGATAATTTAGGTTTAATGAGCCCTACTACCTTCATAAATATCTCTCCAAAAACTTTATTTAAAAAATATAAATTGAGTTATGAACCTCATCTGGTTAGAACACTTTAATGGATTGCTCTCAGGAAACATGCAAACTCCTTAAGTGGCCCACAAGGCTCTGCGTGACCTGGTCCCGACTTCCTCTGCAGCCTTCTCACAGGACTCTGTGTTTGCTATTCTCCCGCCACTCTAGCCTGTCAACTGCTTAAATGCACAAAGCTCTTTCCTGCTCCGGACTCTACCCACACTCTTCCCTTCTTCCCTCTGCTTAGAACATTTCTTCTCAGCCACAGGATCTCTCCCTGCACCAACTTGTCCTTAGCTCAAATGTTGGCATCTTTGCAAATGTTTTACTGAAGCTCTACCCTAATCCAAATTAGAACCTGTGTTTTATTCTCTGCATTTTATAATACTCATCACAGTTCTAATCATGTCTTTTTGTGTGTTTATGTGTTCATGTTTGGTTCCCTCTATGGTTTTATGACCCAAGAGGAGACAAAGTGTATAATACCTTTTAAAAATTTTTTAATTTTTAATTTTTCCATAAGTTATTCCGGTACAGGTAGTATTTGGTTACTTGAGTAAGCTCCTTAGTGGTAATTTGTGAGATTTTGGTGCACACATCACCTGAGCAGCATACACTGCACCATATTTGTTGTCTTCTATATCTTGCCGCCCTCCCACTCCTCCCCCAGAGTCCCCAAAGTCCGTTGCATCATTCTTATGCCTTTGCATCCCCATACTTAGCTCCCACACATCAAGAACATATTATGTTTGGTTTTCCATTCCCGAGTTACTTCACTTAGAATAATAGTCTCCAATCTCATGCAGGTCACTGCAAATGCTGTTAATTCATTCCCTTTTATGGCAGTGTAGTATTCCATATATATATATAATATATATTATATATAATATTATAAATATATATATTATATTTTATATATTATATATATAATATTCCATTATATATATAGTTATAGTTAATATATGTAGTTAATATATAGTTATATATATAGTTACATATATATAATATATAATATATATAGTTATATATATGGCTTTTATTACATATATATATATATATATATATCACAGTTTCTTTACTCTTTGTCCACTCATTGACTGATGGGCATTTGGGTTGGTTCCACTATTTTGCAGTGGTGAATTGTGCTGCTATAGACATGCATGTGCAAGTATCTTTTTCAAATAATGACTTATTTTCCTCTGGGTAGATACCCAGAAATGGGATTGCTGGATCAAATGGTAATTCTACTTTTAGTTCTTTAAGGAATCTCCACACTGCTATCCATAGTGGCTGTACTAGTTTACATTTCCACCAGCACTGTAGAAGTTGTCCCTGTTCACCAAATCCGCACCAGCATCTACTGTTTTTTGATTCTTTTATTATGGCCATTCTTATGAGAGTAAGGTGGTATTGCATTGTGGTTTTGATTTACATTTCCCTGATCATTAGTGATGTTGAGCATTTTTTCAGATGTTTGTTGGCCATTTATATATCTTCGTTTGAGAATTGTCTGTTCATGTCCTTAGCTCACTTTTTGATGGGATTGTTTGTTTCTTCTTACTGATTTGTTTGAGTTAGTTGTTGATTCTGGATATTAGTCCTTTGTCAGATGTATAGATTGCGAAGATTCTTCCACTCTGTGGGTTGTCTATTTACTCTGCTGACTGTTCCTTTTGCTGTGCAAAAGTTCTTTGGTTTAATTAGGTCCCAGCTATTTATCTTTGTTTTATTGTATTTGCTTTTGGGCTCTAGGTCATGAAATCCTTGTCTAAGCCAATGTCTGGAAGAGTTTTTCCAGTGTTATCTTCTAGAATTTTTATAGTTTCAGGTCTTAGGTTTAAGTATTTAATCCATCTTGAGTTGATTTTTATATAAGGTGAGAGATGAGCATCCAGTTTCATTCTCCTACATGTAGATAGCCAATTATCCCAGCAGCATTTGTTGAAAGGGGCGCCCTTTCCCCACTTTATGTTTTTGTTTGTTTTGTCGAAGATCAGATGGCTGTAAGTATTTGGGTTTATTTCTTGATTCTCTCTTCTGTTCCATTGGTCTATGTGCCTATTTTTGTATGAATACCATGCTGCTTTGGTGACTATGGCCTTATAGTGTACTTTGAAATCAGGTAGTGTGATGCCTCCAGATTTGTTCTTTTTGCTTAGTCTTGCTTTGGCTATACAGGCTCTTTTTTGGTTCCATGTGAATTTTAGAATTGTTTTTTCTTATTCTGTGAAAAATGATGGTGGTATTTCGATGGTGATTGCATTGAATTTGTAGATTGCTTTTGGCAGTATGGTTATTTTCACAATATTGATTCTACCCATCCATGAGCATGGGATGTGTTTCCATTTGTTTGTGTCATCGATGATTTCTCAGAAGTGTTTTGTAGTTTTCCTTGTAGAAGTCTTTCGACTCCTTGGTTCAGTGTATTCCTAAGTATTTTATTTTAGTTTTTGCACTTATTGTAAAAGGGATTGAGTTCTTGATTTGATTCTCTGCTTGGTCACTGTTGGTCTATAGAAGAGCTACTGATCTGTGTACATTAATCTTATATCTGGAAGCTTTGCTGAATTCTTTTATCAGTTCTAGGAGCTTTCTGGAGGAGCCCTTAGGGTTTTCAAGGTAAACAATCATATCATCAGCAAACAGTAACAGTTTGACTTACCCTTTACCCAGTACTACGTTGAAGAGGAGTGGTGAGAGTGGGCATCCTTGTCTTGTTCCAGTTCTCATAGAGAATGCTTTCAACTTTTCCCCATTCAGTATTATGTTGGCTATGGGTTTGTCACAGATGGCTTTTATTACATTAATGTATGTCCCTTGTATGCCAATTTTGCAAAGACTTTTATCATAAAGCGATGCTGGATTTTGTCAAATGCTTTTTCTGCATCTATTGAGATGATCATGTGATTTTTGTTTTTAATTCTGTTTATGTGGTGTATAATTTATTGACTTGCATATGTTAAACCGTCCCTGCATCCCTGGTATAAAACCCACTTGATCATGGTGGATTATTGTTTTGATATGTTGTTGGATTCGTTTAGCTAGTATTTTGTTAAGGATTTTAGCATCTGTGTTCATCAAGGATATCAGTCTGTAATTCTCTTTTTTGGTTGTCCTTTCCTGGTTTTGGTATTAGGGTGATGCTTGCTTCATAAAATGAATAGGGAGGGTTCCTTCTTTCTCTATATTGTGGAATAGTGTCAAAGGGATTGGTACCAATTCTTCTTTGAATGTCTGGTAGGATTCTGCTGTGAATCCATCTGGTCCTGGATTTTTTTGTTGGTAATTTTTAAATTGCCATTTCAATCTCACTGCTTGTTCAGGGTATCTAATTCTTCCTGATGTAAGCCAAGAGGGTTGTATCTTTCCAGGAATTTATCCATTTCTTCTAGGTTTTCTAGTTTATGTGCATAAAGGTGTTCATAGTAGCCTTGAATGATCTTTTGTATTTCAGTGGTGTCTGTTGTAATATCTCCTGTTTTGTTTCTTAGTAAGGTTATTTGGATATTCTCTCTTCTTTTCTTGGTTAATCTTGCCAATGGTCTATCAATTTTATTTATCTTTTCAACAAACCAGCTTTTGTTTCATTTATCTTTTGTATTTTTTTATTTCAATTTCATTTAGTTCTGCTCTGACCTTGTTTATTTCCTTTCTTCTGCTGGGTTTCAGTTTGGTTTGTTCTTGTTTCTCTAGTTCCTTGAGTTGTGACCTTAGAGTGTCAGTTTGTCCTCTTTCAGTCTTTTTGATGTAAGTGTTTATGGCTAAAAACTTTCCTCTTAGCACTGCCTTTGCTGTATCCAGAGGTTTTGATAAGTTGTGTCATTATTGTCGTTCAGTTCAAAGGATTTTTAAATTTCCATCTTGATTTCACTTTTGACCCAACGCTCATTCAGGAGCAGGTTATTTAATTTCCATGTATTTGCATGGTTTTGAAGGTTCCTTTTGGAGTTGGTTTCCAGTTTTATTCCATTGTGGTCTGAGAGAGTGCTTGATATAATTTCAATTTTCTTAAACTTATTGAGGCTTGTATACGGCCTATCATATGATCTATCTTTGAGAAAGTTCCATGCACTGTTGAATAGAATGTGTATTTTGTGGCTGTAGGACGAAATGTTTTATATATATCTGTTAAGTCCATTTGTTCCAAGGTATAGTTTAAATCCATTGTTTCTTTTTTGACTTTCTGTCCTGATGACCTGTCTAGTGCTGTCAGGAGAGTGTTGAACTCCCCCACTATTATTGTGTTGCTGTCTATCTCATTGCTTAGGTCTATTAGTAATTGTTTTATACATTTGGGAGCTCTAGTGTTAGGTGCATATATGTCTAGGATTGTGATATTTTCCTGTTGAACAAGGCCTTTTACAATTATGTAATGTCCCTCTTTGTCTCTTTTAACTGCTGTTGCTTTCAAGTTTGTTTGGTCTCATATAAGAATAGCTATGCCTGCTCGCTTTTGATGTTCATAGGTATGAAATGTTTTTTTCCACCCCTTTAAGTTTATGTGAGTCCTTATGTGCTAGGCAAGTCTCCTGAAGGCAGCAGATAGTTGTTTGGCGAGTTCTTATCCATTCTGTGGTTCTGTATCTATTAAGTGGAGCATTTAGGCCATTTACACTCAATGTTAGTATTGGCATGTGAGGTACCATTGCATTCATCATGCTCTTTGTTGCCTCTGTACTTTGGTTTTTTGTTTTTTGTTTTTGCTTTTTAACTTGTATTTTTGTTTTATAGGTCCTGTGTGATTTATGCTTTAAAGAAGTTCTGTTTTGATGTGTTTCTAGGATTTGTTTCAAGATTTAGGGCTCCTTTTAGTAGTTCTTGTAGTGGTGGCTTGGTAGTGGCAAATAATCTCAACATTTGTTTTTCTGAAAATGACTGTATCTTCCCTTCACATATGATGATCAGTTTCTCTGGATACAAAATTCTTGGCTGATAACTGTTTCGTTTGAGGAGACTGAAGATAGGTCCCTAATACATTCTAGCTTGTAGAGTTTCTGCTGAGAAATCTGCTGTTAATCTGATAGGTTTTCCTTTATAGGTTACCTGGTGCTTCTGTCTCACAGCTCTTAAGATTCTTTCCTTCATCTTAACTTTGGATAACCTGATGACAATGTGCCTATGCAAACATCTTTTTGCGATGAATTTCCCAGGTGTTTTTGTGCTTCTTGTGTTTGGATGTCTAGGTCTCTAGCAAGGCTGGGGAAGTTTTACTTGGTTATTCCCCCAAATATGTTTTCCAAGCTTTTAGAAATTTCATTTCTCAGGAACACTGATTATTCTTAGGTTTGGTTGCTTAACCGAAATCCAAGACTTCTTGGAGGGTTTGTTCGTATTTTCTTGTTATTTTTTCTTTGTCTTTGGTAGATTGGCTTAATTTGAAGACCTTGTCTTTGAGCTCTGAATTTCTTTCTTCTACTTGTTCAGTTCTATTGCTGAGACTTTCTGGAACATTTCAAATTTCTACATGTGTGTCCAAAATTTCCTGAATTTTTGATTTTTTTTTTAAGCTATCTATTGCCTTGAATATGTCTCCTGTCACTTATTGTATCATATTTTGGACTTCACCTTTCTCTGGTCCCTTGCATTGGACTTCACCTTTCTCTGGTCCCTCACTGATTAGCATAATAACTAACCTCTTGAATTCTTTTTCAGGTAGATTGGGGATTTCTTCTTGGTTTGAATCCATTGCTGGTGAACCAGTGTGATTTTTTGGGGGGTAGAAGAGCCTCAATTTGTCATATTATCAGGGTTGCTTTTCTGGTTCCTTCTCATTTGGGTAGGCTATGTCAGAGTGAAGGTCTAGAGCTGAAGGCTGTTGTTCAGATTCTTTTATCCCACAGGGTGTTCCCTTGATGTAGCACCCTCCTCCTTTTCCTACAAATGTGGCTTCCTGTGAGCCAAACTGCAGTGATTGTTGTCTCACTTCTGGGTCTAGCCACCCAGTGAGTCTACCTGGCTCTACGCTGGGGGCGAGGTCTGCACAGAGTCTTGTGTGAACCATCTATGGGTCTCTCAGCTGTGGATACCAACCAGTGTTTGTTCCCATGGAAGTGGCAGGGGGTGCAATGGACTCCATGAGGGTTCTTAGCTTTGGTGGTTTAATGTTCTATTTTTGTTCTGGTCGGCCTCCTGCCATGCAGTGGCGCTTTCCAGAGAGCATCAGCTGTGGTATTATGGGGAAGAACCAGTGGCGGGTGGGACCCTAGAACTCCCAAGATTATATGCCTTTTGTCTTTCACTACCAAGGTGGGTAGGGAAGGACCATCAGGCGGGGGCAGGGGTAGGTGTATCTGAGCTCAGACTTTCCTTGGCTGGTCTTGCTGCGGCTGCTTTAGGGGATGGGGGTGAGATTCCCAGGTCACTGGAGGTGTGTACCTAGGAGGATTATGGCTGCCTTTGCTGATTCATGCAGGTTGTCAAGGAAGTAGGGGAAAGCCGGCAGTCACAGGCCTCATCCAGCTTCCATGCAAACCGAAGGGCTGGTCTCGCTTCCCAGTGCCTACCTAACAGCCCCTAGACCATTTCCAGGTGGAGAGCCACAGGGGCTTGAAAACCTGCCCCAGGCTATCGGCCTCCCAGCTGGGAAAGAAAAGGGGCTTGGTTCTTCCCCTGCCTGTGGAGTCTGCACTCTGGATTTGCGACTTCCTCCCAGTTACAGAAGGCTTCTCACTCTATCCAAATGGTAACAAAATTCAGCTACAAATTTGCTTCTTCCTGTGTGGTTTTGTGTGCGGAATTAGTGGGTTCTTGGTCTCACTGACTTCAAGAATGAAGCCGCGGACCCTCGCGGTGAGTGTTACAGCTCTTAAGGTGGCGCGTCCAGAGTTGTTCGTTCCTTCTGATGTTCGGATGTGTTTGGAGTTTCTTCCTTCTGGTGGGTTCCTGCTCTCGCTGGCTCAGGAGTGAAGCTGCAGACCTTCGCGGTGAGTGTTATAGCTCTTAAGGCGGCGCGTCCAGAGTTGTTCGTTCCTTCTGATGTTCGGATGTGTTTGGAGTTTCTTCCTTCTGGTGGGTTCGTGGTCTCGCTGGCTCAGGAGTGAAGCTGCAGACCTTCGCGGTGAGTGTTATAGCTCTTAAGGCGGCCCGTCCGGAGTTGTTCGTTCCTTCTGATGTTCGGATGTGTTTGGAGTTTCTTCCTTCTAGTGGGTTCGTGGTCTCGCTGGCTCAGGAGTGAAGCTGCAGACCTTCGCGGTGAGTGTTACAGCACTTAAGGTGGCGCGTCTGGAGTTGTTCGTTCCTCCCGGTGGGCTCGTGGTCTCGCTGGCTTCAGGAGTGAAGCTGCAGACCTTCGCGGTGAGTGTTACAGCTCATGGACCCAAAGAGTGAACAGTAGCAAGATTTATTGCAAAGAGCGAAAGAACAAAGCTTCCACAGTGTGGAAGGGGACTCGAGCGGCTTGCCACTGCTGGCTTGGGCAGCCTGCTTTTATTCTCCTATCTGGCCCCACCCACGTCCTGCTGATTGGTAGAGTCCAGTGATCTGTTTTGACAGGGCCTGACTGGTGCGTTTACCATCCCTGAGCTAGACATAAAAGTTCTCCACGTCCGCATCAGATCAGTTAAATATGGAGTATGGACACAAAGGTTTTCCAAGGCCCCACCAGAGTAGCTAGATACAGAGTGTCGACTGGTGCATCCACAGACCTCCAGCTAGACATAGGGTGCTGATTGGTGTGTTTACAATCCCTGAGCTAGACATAAAGGTTCTCCACATCTCCACCAGACTCAGGAGCCCAGCTGGCTTCACCCAGTGGATCCTGCACCAGGGCTGCAGGTGGAGCTGCCTGCCAGTCCTGCGCCGTGCGCTCGCACTCCTCAGCCCTTGGGTGGTTGATGGGACTGGGCGCCGTGGAGCAGGGGGTGGCGCTCGTCCGGGAGGCTCGGGTCGCATGCCTGAGCCCATGGAGGGGGTGGGAGGCTCAGGCATGGCGGGCTGCAGGTCCCGAGCCCTGCCCCGCAGGAAGGCAGCTAAGGTCCCGTGAGAAATCGAGTGCAGTGCCAGTGGGCTGGCACTGCTGGGGGACCCAGTACACCCTCCACAGCCGCTGGCCTGGGTGCCAAGCCCCTCATTGCCCGGGCCAGCCGGCTGCTCTGAGTGAGGGGCCCACCAAGCCTACGCCCACCTGGAACTCCAGCTGGCCCGCAAGAGCGAGCGCAGCCCTGGTTCCCGCTGGCGCCTCTCCCTCCACACCTCCCCGCAAGCTGAGGGAGCCGGCTCCCGCCTTGGCCAGCCGAGAAAGGGGCTCCCACAGTGCAGCGGTGGACTGAAGGGCTCCTCAAGTGCCACCAAAGCGGGAGCCCAGGCAGAGTAGGCGCTGAGAGCACGCCAGGGCTGTGAGGACTGCCAGCATGCTGTCACCTCTCAGTTTTACCCCCTGCTTCTCTCGCATCGGATCCCTGTGGTGCCAGGCAGGAATGGCCTGCTAGGGGACCCAGCGAGTTCCCCGGGTCTTTCTGCTGCTTCCTCTACCACTGTATTTCGCATGGCTTCCAAATGTACTCAGCTCCAGGTAAAGTCAGAAACTTCTCCTGCAAACAGACCTCCAGCTTCTCCAGTGAGGGTGTGTGTTTGAGAGAGGAGGGTCTCCCTTTCCCACTTCTGCAGTTGGGGCGGAAACTTACAGTTTTGCGGGGGGTGTCTCCTGTGTCCTGCAGGAGCAGTCTGCTTCCTTCAGGGGGTCTGTGGGTCCTCTCAGGATTGCTGGTTTGTTCTTGCTGTCGATATGGAGTTAAAATTCACAATGCGAGCTGCCTGCTGCTCTGTCCTGAGCGTCAATCTAGTCCTGCCTCCGTCCGCCATGATCTCTCCTTTAATCCAAAGTGTAAAATACTTTTTAAAACTTACCAAAAAGTATGTATTGCCTAATTTGTTCCTATATATTTATTGGGGCAACAAGTGTAAGATGTTTATTTTCTATTGTGGTAAGAACAGATAATATAAGATCCATCCTCTCCACATATTTTTAAGTGTATAGTACAATATTCTTAGCCATAAACACAGTGTTGAACAACAGACCTCAAGAACTTACTCTGATGATGATTGTTGCAGTGCTTATCTTTATTGTCTAATAATGTCTGCACAGAGTAGGTCCTCCACAAATCTTTGTTCAAGAAATACAAGAAAATGCCTTTGATCCTCAAAGTCATAGAAGAAGATGATGTCGATGATGTCTTGGCCTTTTTTGTGTTCTCTCAATCCCCAAGTATATACCCACAATATACTACAGCATCTAGGACAGGAAGTTTCTATGTCAGGTACAAGGTACATATGTTCTTAACAGGACTCCACCTTTTCTCTGAGGCAGAAGATAGACAACTGTCCAAAAGCATTTATTCAGTGCTGTGTGCTGTAGAACTTAAGGCTGTTGCTGCTGTCTTGTGATACAGCTACCTCCAATGAAAGGTGCTGCTTCTCTCTGAAATATGAAGGACAAAAGAAGCAAGGCAACTCTTTCCCAAAGTTTAGGATTAGAATAGCAGAACATCTCTTTTTGAAGTATGGGCTAGGTAGAAAAAAGTGGTTCCTAAATGTTGTACACCTTTCAATTGATCTTAAATAGGAAGATCCTATGAGTACCAAGGACCATGTAAGTTTAGGGTTTTGATGCAACGAAAAACTCAGGACCTCAAGAAACTGTCTCATCTGTGCACTTCTGTCTTGAGGCAAGTACAGTCTTATGGACACTGACAGACAAACCTAACTAGCATCATAATAGTCTGATGGCTAGTAGACTGATCTGCTTTACTGTTTATCATCAGCACATCAGCTTTCTGTTCCAAAGAACTGGGACTGAGTTGATACACTTGTTATGAAGTAGAAGAACATTTTATTCTACTTCAGGTTTATTCTGAGGGGAGATTATGTCTCTGTGTGCAGCTATATATGAACTTCAGTTTTTATTGGATCGACATGTAATGAAATATATTTTCATGGTGAACATCCTTTTATATATTTCAGTTCAGATACAGCTTAATTTTATAAAATGAATAAACTAAATAAAGAGAGGGAAAATCATTTTCAGCATTATAATTCTTTCTGTTTGAAGTTAGAGACAAGGTTATCTTCAGGACTTTAGGTCTCCAATCCAATAAGTTAGAAATGGTCTTTTTTAAATTAAAAAATGACTAATCTTTGATGTGATTTTAAATATTAACTCTTGTTAAAATGCTTATGCTTTGTTTTGGTTCAAGTCTTAAACATATAATGTTTTGGAACCAGATCATGTGTTTTACACACTGGTTATAACCTAATGAATAAAAACGATGTCTGATTCTAAGATGGTCTCTCCCTTATTGATGACAAGAAAAATCTTCTCAGTAATCTCATATTGTCCATTGAGATAAATATGTAGGGTATAATTTCGCTGGTCACACTAATTATTTAAGGCATGACATGAATTAGTAAATGTGTATTTTGTCATCAGCAATATCAGCGCCATCACTTTGTACACCGTTATTGTCATAATTACCACTGTTGTCATTGCCAAGAAGTTTTCCTTTTCTTCTTTCTCATCTTCCTCCTCCAGTTCACAAAAATCATGCTATCAAGATTTGCCAAAAAAATCCTTAATATCTACTTTAAGAAGCAGTTAGTAACAGAAAACATTGTTTTATAAATTGATGTGTTCTGCTGAAAATTTTTAAAAGACATGTTCCGTTAAATAGCTAATGCATAAACTCTCTGTATTAGTTTCTGTTGCTGTTAGTACCACAAACTCTGTGGCTTAAAACAACATATACCTATTGTCTCACAGTTTCTGTGAATTAGGAGTCCAAGTGCTGGTTACCTGAGCCGTTTTATTTTTGGGTCGTATGAAATTGTAATCAAGGTGTTAGTGGGCCATGATATCATTAAAGGCCAGAGATCCTTTTCCAAGCTCGTTCAGGTTGTTGGCAGAATCCAGTTCCTTGCAACTATAGAACTGAGGCCGCATTTTCTTTTTTTTGTTGTTGTTTGAGATGGAGTCTTGCTCTGTCGCCCAGGCTGGAGTGCAGTGGCGCAATCTCGGCTCACTGCAAGCTCCGCCTCTGGGGTTCATGCCATTCTCCTGCCTCAGCCTCCTGAGTAGCTGGGACTACAGGCACCCACCACCATGCCCGGCTAATTTTTTGTATTTTTAGTAGAGATAGGGTTTCACTATGTTATCCAGGATGGTCTCGATCTCCTGACCTCGTGATCCACCCGCTTCGGCCTCCCAAAGTGCTGGGATTACAGGCGTAAGCCACCGCATCTGGCCTGAGGCCGCATTTTCTTGTTGGCTACTTGGGAACTACTCTCAGCTGTTAGAGCTTACCTGTTGTTCCTTGCCCTCTGCATAACACAGAAGTTTGTTTCACCAAGGCCAGCTAGAGAAACTCTCTCAGGTTCAAATATCTTCATGAACAGTCTTTTATAAGCGCTCACCTGATGAGGTCAGGCCTATCCAGGATAATCTCTTTCAATTAAGTTAAAACTGACTGACTAGTAACCTACTCATTAGAGTGAAATCCCATCACATTCACAAGTCCTGCCCACAATCAAGGAAAAGGAATCAGACAGGGTATAATTCCTGAATCATACCAGAGGTTGGGAATCTTGGGAGCCATCTTTTAGTCTAGCACACTCTCTAACCTGCCTATTAATTTTTTCAGCTCTTTCCTATAGACTTTGCTGTCTAATATGATAGGAGTCACATGTGCCTATTTCCATTGAAATTAAATAAAATTTAAAATCCATTTTCCTAGCTGTACTAGGCATTGTTCAAGTACTGAACAGTCAATGCGACTAGCAGCTGTCATCGTGGACAATGCAATTATAGATTATCTACCTTCACAGGAAGTTGTGTTTGGGACTAAAGTGATAACAATTTGTATGGATTACCACTTCTATGTAACGTAATTTTATTGTATTAACTCAGCAGACTAAAAATGAAAATTTTAGACTGTGCAGGCAGGCAAGAGGGGACAATTTTTAAATAGTATTTTGATATGTGTTCAGTCACACCACAGAGGTGGTACTTTTTAGTCTACTCATAGCTCAGCCTCAGGAAGTCTCCTGCTATTGTTTGTTGTTTCTGCTGTGGCTAATTGTAATGAAAGAATAATTTTGTCACCACAAAAAGTCTTATTGGACAGTGCTTCATAGAAGATCATTAAAAAGGTAGACTATCATCTAATGTGCAGCTACAACAGTTTTATGCAATGGAACATTCTCTGATGATGAAATCTATATCTATGCTGCCCAATATGGTAAGCATTAGCTACAGGTGGCTATCAAAGCACTGGAAATATGGCTAGTGAGGGATTAAATTCTTTATTTAATTTTAATTATAAATTAATTAAATGACTTAAAATTTTAAATAGATATATGTGCCTAGTGGTACATACATTGGGTAGCACAGATCTAGGCTATGACACACTCTCAATTATTGGAGTCCTGCTACTTTGACATTGGCTCATAAATAAAATCTGAGAGCTTTTAGGTTGGTGGTAGGGAAATGTTTGGGTAGATTAGGAAGAGAATGTAATTCTCTTAACGTTTCATTATGTTTTAGACAATTTTGAAAGTCCAAGGAAAGAGGTTGAAAAGTAAAATCTCCTAGTTTTAAATCTTATTTTATATTCAAGTTAGTTTCATCTGTAGCAATTTGTCTGCCTTTAGAATGTTACAGCTTTATTCAGCTGGAAGAAATTTTCTTACAATGTTTTCTCCTCACATTGACTTGCCTTTTGCTTTGTTACATTTAATTATATCCCCCCTTAAGGAAGATGGGAGGGAAAACATCAAGTAAACATGTTCCAATGCAGAACTTGTTCTTCCCCAAAAGGTATAGTTTGTAACTTAATAAACATAACCACATTGTGATTTAATTAACAAGTGATAGCAACAAAGAAAATAGTAAATCTGTGATTTATTTTAATGTGATGAAAATGGCAGATCTCTTTTAGATGAGAATTTAAAGTGATGCAAAATCAAATTTAGCCTAGTGTTTCATTTCTAGATGTGCTGAAGTGCTGTCACAAAAACACACACTGCCTATCTCCATGGAATGTACCACCTATTTTTAGGAATGAAAATTTCCATCATCCTAATATGTTTAGGTATCATTTCCAGATGCTCAACTTCTCAGGAACTGGACCATACGTTGAAACTGTGTGACACTCATAATGATAACTCTCTCCGTATTAACAACAATATGCAAACTCCAAGGCAAAAATTCTAGTTAGACACAGACATTTCGTAGCTGAGTTTCACTGTAGCTAGAGTTTGGCATTTCACCTATATATAGTCTGAAAAAAGAGAGTCTCTGAAGTACTTCTGTTTGTGATGGGAGTCAGAGGGCGGGGCTGATCTACTTTTGTTGTTTGTTTGTGGGGCAGGATGCCACAAGTCAAATGAAGTATAACGACTATGGATTACTAAGGAAGAAGGAAGCACAGAACTTGGTTCCATATGCACTATATATATTAGAGAAGGCCAGTTTGGGCATTGTCTTGGATAGTTATATGTTCTAGTTCCAGTTACTAACCAGAACTACAAAGAGAATGAACAGAAGCCCTGAAGAGTTCTATACTTCCCCTCATACCCAATAGCTAAGAAACATTTCCATCTACCATCCTTTCCGTGTCTTCAAGTCTTATATCTTTTCCTTGGAGCCACAGGTTAATAAATATTCTTGGAGGATGCTAATGCACAGCAGGATAATGATGCTTTGAAATACCACCTAGAAATTCTTTCCTGGTAATTATTATTATTTTTTTCTTTCTGTCTTTCAAGAAACATTCCACCTCTCATATCAGGCTGTGAAGCTAAGACTCACAGCCACTGAAAATGAGAAGAGAAGAGTAGAGACAGCTGAGACAAAACACTTTAACTGAGTCAACAGATGGAATCAATTTAAACCTCCAACAAACACAATGGCTGTAAAACAAGTTGCATTTGATTGGCAAGAACCAAACACTTGAGAGAAAAATGGTTTTAGATTTGACTTACATTGGCAGTGCTTTGTGGAACCACTTAGTGGGAGGATGCAGGATATGACATGGAGCATTTTTTTACATAGAAGGGAAGATATTAAAACTCTTCCTGCCCAGAAGTGAGAAACTTATAGAGGATCTGGAGATGAAAGCAACACATGGAGATGTTAGTACAATCTATGGTCTAGTCACTTTGCTACCCAGGCCATAGTTCTTGTAGGCAAAGAAAATAGAGGTCCTGACAATTTGAGGAATGTGAAAGAGGGTCCTGCACAACCTTAGCACTGTAATTTATTTCCTGTGCTTTGTACTGTTTTGGACACTCTATGTGCCTAATTGGAGTAGATTCGACAGCATATGAGAAGAAAGAGTTAGTAAGAGTGAATCTTCAGAACTTTTGAGGGGTTTTCTCAAATGCGAGGAAGATATGGGCCAGTATCTGGGAAATGTAGGGGCAATAGATAGTTTTAAAATCATATATTTTTAATTTATTTATGAAGATGATATGAATAACAGCATGATCTATTCTTTTTAAAAAAACATTTATTTAAATTGACAAATGAAAATTGTATATATTTATTGCGTTCAACCTGATATTCAGAAATATGTATACATTGTGGAATGGCTAAATCCAGATAATTAACATGTGCATTATCTTACTATTTTTGGTGGTGAGAACAATTAAAATCCACTCTCTTGCAATTTTAAAAAGTATAATGCATTGTTATTAACTATAGTCACCTTGTTGTATAATAGAACTCTTGAATGTATTTCTTGTATCTAACTGAAATTTTGTATCCTTTGACCAACATCTGTCCATCCCCCTTCTCCAGCCCCTGGTAACCACCGTTCTACTCTCTGCCTCTGTGAATGTAACTTTTTAAAATTTCACATATATGTGAGATCAGCATATTATATTCTGGTAATGATTCAATAGAGAGGGGAAAAATTTCCATGTAAGAGAGAGCGGGCTGGGCGTGGTGGCTCACACCTGTAATGCCAGCACTTTCGGAGGCCGAGGAGGGTGGATTGCTTGAGGTCACGAGTTGGAGACCAGCCTGACCAACATAGTGAAACCCATGTCTACTAAAAATACAAAAATTAGCTGGGCGTGGTGGTGGGTGCCTGTAGTCCCAGCTACTTGGGAGGCTGAGGCAGGAGAATCGCTTGAACCTGGGAGGCAGAGGTTGCAGTGAGCCAAGATTGTGCCACTGCACTCCAGCCTGGGCAAAAACTAAAAAAAAAAAAAAAAAGAGAGAGAGAGGGAACAAATCATTGAAACAATGTTCCTAAATGAGTGGAAGGGAAGAGGAGTGCAGAGATTGGCTTTAGCTGGAAATAACAAAAGAAATGGGGTGGAGCCAAGATGGCCGAATAGGAATAGCTCCAGTCTACAGCTCCCAGCATGAGCGACGCAGAAGAATGGTGATTTCTACATTTCCACCTAAGGTACTGGGTTCATCTCACTAGGGAGTGCCAGACAGTGGGTGCAGGACAGTGGATGCAGCGCACCGTGAGTGAGCTGAAGCAGGGTGAGGCATTGCCTCACTCGGGAAGTGCAAGGGGTCAGGGAGTTCCCTTTCCTAGTCAAAGAAAGGGGTGACAGAGGGCACCTGGAAAATTGGGTCACTCCCACCCTAATACTGCGCTTTTCCAATGGGCTTAAAAAACAGCGCACCAGGAGATTATGTCCCACACCTGGCTTGGAGGGTCCTACACCCATGGAGTCTTGCTGATTTCTAGCACAGCAGTCTGAGATCAAACTGCAACGCGGCAGCGAGGCTACGGGAGGGGTGCCTGCCATTGCTCAGGCTTGATTAGGTAAACAAAGCAGCCAGGAAGCTTGAACTGGGTGGAGCCCACCGCAACTCAAGAAAGCCTGCCTGCCTCTGTAGGCTCCACCTCTGGGGGCAGGGCATAGACAAACAAAAAGACAGCAGTAACCTCTGCAGACTTAAATGTCCCTGTCTGACAGCTTTGAACAGAGTAGTGGTTCTCCCAGCATGCAGCTGGAGATCTGAGAATGGGCAGACTGCCTCCTCAAGTGGGTCCCCGACCCCCAAGCAGCCTAACTTGGAGGCACCCCCCAGTAGGGGCAGACTGACACCTCACATGGCTGGATACTGCTCTGAGACAAAAACTCCAGAGGAACGATCAGGCAGCAGCATTTGTGGGTCACCAATATCTGCTGTTCTACAGCCACCGCTGCTGATGCCCAGGCAAACAGGGTCTGGAGTGGACCCCTAGCAAACTCCAACAGACCTGCAGCTGAGGGTCCTCTCTGTTAGAAGGAAAACTAACAAACAGAAAGGACATCCACACCAAAAACCCATCTGTACATCACCATCATCAAAGACCAAAAGTAGATAAAACCACAAAGGTGGGGAAAAAACAGAGCAGAAAAACTGGAAACTCTGAAAAGCAGAGTGCCTCTCCTCCTCCAAAGGAATGCAGTTCCTCACGAGCAATGGAACAAAGCTGGACAGAGAATGACTTTGACAAGTTGAGAGAAGGCTTCAGATGATCAAACTACTTTGAGCTACAGGAGGAAATTCAAACCAATGGCAAAGAAGTTAAAAACTTTGAAAAAAATTAGACGAATGGATAACTAGAATAACCAATGAGGAGAAGTCCTTAAAGGAGCTGATGGAGCTTAAAGCCAAGGCTTGAGAACTACGTGAAGAATGCAGAAGCCTCAGGAGCCGATGCGATCAACTGGAAGAAAGGGTATCAGTGATGGAATACGAAATGAATGAAATGAAACGAGAAGGGAAGTTTAGAGAAAAAAGAATAAAAAGAAATGAAAAAAGCCTCCAAGAAATTTGGGACTATGTGAAAAGACCAAACCTACGTCTGATTGGTGTACCTGAAAGTGACGAGGAGAATGGAACCAAGTTGGAAAACACTCTGCAGGAAATTATCCAGGAGAACTTCCCCAATCTAGCAAGGCAGGCCAACATTCAGATTCAGGAAATACAGAGAATGCCACAAAGATACTCCTCGAGAAGAGCAACTCCAAGACACATAATTGTCAGATTCACCAAAGTTGAAATGAAGGAAAAAATGTTAAGGGCAGCCAGAGAAAAAGGTCGGGTTACCCACAAAGGGAAGCCCATCAGACTAAAGCGGATCTCTCAGCAGAAACTCTACAAGCCAGAAGAGAGTGGGGGCCAATATTCAACATTCTTAAAGAAAAGAATTTTCAACCCAGAATTTCATATCCAGCCAAACTAAGCTTCATAAGTGAAGGAGAAATAAAATGCTTTATAGACAAGAAAATGCTGAGAGATTTTGTCACCACCAGGCCTGCCCTAAAAGAGCTCCTGAAGGAAGCACTAAACATGGAAAGGAACAACCAGTACCAGCCACTGCAAAAACATGCCAAAATGTAAAGACCATCAAGGCTAGGAAGAAACTGCATCAACTAATGAGCAAAATAACCAGCCAACATCATAATGACAGGACGAAATTCACACATAACAATATTAACTTTAAATGTAAATGGGCTAAATGCTCCAATTAAAAGACACAGACTGGCAAATTGGATAAAGAGTCAAGACCCATCAGTGTGCTGTATTCAGGAAACCCATCTCACATGCAGAGACACACATAGGCTCAAAATAAAGGGATGGAGGAAGATCTACCAAGCAAATGGAAAACAGAAAAAGGCAGAGGTTGCAATCCTAGACTCTGATAAAACAGACTTTAAACCAGCAACGATCAAAAGAGACAAAGAAGGGCATTACTTAATGGTAAAGGGATCAATTCAACAAGAAGAGCTAACTATCCTAAATATGTATGCACCCAATACTGGAACACCCAAATTCATAAAGCAAGTCCTTAGTGACCTACAAAGAGACTTAGACTCCCACACAATAATAATGGGAGACTTTAACACCCCACTGTCAATGTTAGACAGATCGAGACAGAAAGTTAACAAGGATACCCAGGAATTGAACTCAGCTCTGCACCAAGCGGACTTAATAGACACCTACAGAACTCTCCACCCCAAATCAACAGAATATACATTTTTCTCAGCACCCCACAACACCTATTCCAAAATTTACCACATAGTTGGAAGTAAAGCACTCTTCAGCAAATGTAAAAGAACAGAAATTATAACAAACCATCTCTCAGACCACACTGCAATCAAACTAGAACTCATGATTAAGAAACTCACTCAAAACTGCTCAACTACATGGAAACTGAACAACCTGCTCCTGAATGACTACTGGGTACATAACGAAATGAAGGCAGAAATAAAGATGTTCTTTGAAATCAACGAGAAAAAAGACACAACATACCAGAATCTCTGGGACACATTCAAAGCAGTGTGTAGAGGGCAATTTATAGCACTAAATGCCCACAAGAGAAAGCAAGAAATATCCAAAATTGACACCCTAATGTCACAATTAAAAAGAACTAGAAAAGCAAGAGCAAACACATTCAAAAGCTAGCAGAAGGCTAGAAATAACTAACATCAGAGCAGAACTGAAGGAAATAGAGACACAAAAAACCCTTCAAAATAATTAATGAATCCAGAGCTGGTTTTTTGAAAAGATCAACAAAATTGATAGACCACTAGCAAGACTAATAAAAAAGAAAAGAGAGAAGAATCAAATAGATGCAATAAAAAATGATAAAGGAGGTATCACCACCGATCCCACAGAAATACAAACTACCATCAGAGAACACTACAAACACATCTACACAAATAAACTAGAAAGTCTAGAAGAAATGGATAAATTTCTCAACACCTACACCCTCCCAAGACTAAACCAGGAAGAAGTTGAATCTCTGAATAGACCATTAACAGGCTCTGAAATTGTGGCAATAATCAACAGCTTACCAACCAAAAAGAGTCCAGGACCAGATGGATTACAGCCGAATTCTACCAGAGGTACAAGGAGGAGCTGGTACCATTCCTTCTGAAACTATTCCAATTAATAGAAAAAGAGGGAATCCTCCCTAACTCATTTTATGAGGCCAGCATCATCCTGATACCAAAGCGTGGCAGAGACACAACCAAAAAAGAGAATTTCAGACCAATATCCTTGATAAACATTGATGTAAATATCCTCAATAAAATACTGTCAAACCGAATCCAGCAGCACATCAAAAAGCTTATCCACCATGCTTAAGTGGGATTCATTCCTGGGATGCAAGGCTGGTTCAACATATGCAAATCAATAAATGTAATCCAGCATATAAACAGAACTGAAGACAAAAACCACATGATTATCTCAATAGATGCAGAAAAAGCCTTTGACAAAATTCAACAATGCTTCATGCTAAAAACTCTCAATAAATTAGGTATTGATGGGACATATCTCAAAATAATAAGGGCTATCTGTGACAAACCCACAGCCAATATCATACTGAATGGGCAAAAACTGGAAGCATTCCTTTTGAAAACTGGGATAAGACAGGGATGTCCTCTCTCACCACTCCCATTCAACATAGTGTTGGAAGTTCTGGCCAGGGCAATTAGGCAGGAGAAGAAAATAAAGGGTATTCAGTTACAAAAAGAGGAAGTCAAATTGTCCCTGTTTGCAAATGATATGATTGTATATCTAGAAAACCCCGTTGTCTCAGCCCAAAATCTCCTTAAGCTGATAAGCAACTTCAGCAAAGTCTCAGGATACAAAATCAATGTACAAAAATCGCAAGCATTCTTGTACACCAATAACAGACAGAGAGCCAAGTCATGAATGAACTTCCATTCACAATGGCTTCAAAGAGAATAAAATACTGAGGAATCCAACTTACAAAGGATGTGAAGGACCTCTTCAAGGAGAACTACAAACCACTGCTCAATGAAATAAAAGAGGATACAAACAAATGGAAGAGCATTACATGCTCATGTGTAGGAATAATCAATATTGTGAAAATGACCATACTGCCCGAAGTAATTTATGGATTCAATGCCATCCCCATCAAGCTACCAACGACTTTCTTCACAGAATTGGAAAAAACTACTTTAAAGTTCATATGGAACCAAAAAAGAGCCCGCATCACCAAGTCAATCCTAAGCCAAAAGAACAAAGCTGGAGGCATCATGCTACCTGACTTCAAAGTATACTACAAGGCTACAGTAACCAAAACAGCATGGTACTGGTACCACAACAGAGATATAGATCAATGGAACAGAGCAGAGACCTCAGAAATAACGCCACATATCTACAACCATCTGATCTTTGACAAACCTGACAAAAATAAGCAATGGGGAAAGGATTGCCTATTTAATAAATGGTGCTGGGAAAACTGGCTAGCCATATGTAGAAAGCTGAAACTGGATCCCTTCCTTACACCTTATACAAAAATTAATTCAAGATGGATTAAAGACTTACATGTTAGACCTAAAACCATAAAAACCCTAGAAGAAAACCTAGGCAATACCATTCAGGACATAGGCGTGGGCAAGGACTTCATGTCTAAAACACCAAAAGCAATGGCAACAAAAGCCAAAATTGACAAATGGGATCTAATTAAACTAAAGAGCTTCTGCACAGCAAAAGAAACTACCATCAAAGTGAACAATCAACCTACAAAATGGGAGAAAATTTTCACAACCTACTCATCTGACAAAGGACTAATATCCAGAATCTACAATGAGCTCAAACAAATTTACAAGAAAAAAACAAACAACCCCATCAAAAAGTGGGTGAAGGATATGAACAGACGCTTCTCAAAAGAAGACACTTATGCAGCCAAAAAACACATGAAAAAATGTTCATCATCACTGGCCATCAGAGAAATGCAAATCAAAACCACAGTGAGATACCATCTCACACCAGTTAGAATGGCCGTCATTAAAAAGTCAGGAAACAACAGATGCTGGAGAGGATGTGGAGAAATAGGAACACTTTTACACTGTTGGTGGGACTGTAAACTAGTTAAACCCTGTGGAAGTCAGTGTGGTGATTCCTCAAAGTCAGTGTGGTGATTCCTCAGGGATCTACAACTAGAAATACCATTTGACCCAGCCATCCCATTACTGGATATATACCCAAAGGATTATAAATCATGCTGCTATAAAGACACATGCACACGTATGTTTATTGTGGCACTATTCACAATAGCAAAGACTTGGAACCAACCCAAATGTCCAACAACGATAAACTAGATTAAGAAAATGTGGCACATATACACCATGGAATACTATGCAGCCATAAAAAATGATGAGTTCATGTCCTTTTTAGGGACATGGATGAAACTGGAAACCATCATTCTCAGCAAACTATCACAAGGACAGAAAACCAAACACCGCATGTTCTCACTCAGGTGGGAATTGAAGAATGAGAACACATGGACACAGGAAGGGGAACATCACATTCCGGGGACTGTTGTGGGGTGGGGGGAGGGGGGAGCGATAGCATTAGGAGATATGTCTAATGCTAAATGATGAGTTAATGGGTGCAGCACACCAATATGGCACATGTATACATATGTAACAAACCTGCACATTGTGCACATGCGCCCTAAAACTTAAAGTATAATAATAATAAAATAAAATAAAATAAAAAAAAACAAAAGAAACACTGTTTTGGACAGATTTTATGTTAGGATCAAAAATGCAAGCAAACAGAACACAGCATGGTTTGAGCATTAGGATTATATAAACATAAACATTAAATATTTAGAAAACTACATTTGAGCCCGAAGACATTCCACTTATGAAACATAAGGTTGACTAGGACTCCTTCTTACCTTAAAGGCATTAGAGTGGCCCAGTGGTTTTCAATTGAAGGTGATGTTTTCTCCACCGCCCAAGGATATTTGCCAATGTCTGGAGACAGGTTTGTTGTTACGCCTGGGGGAGATGTTGCTATGGACATCTAGTGGGTAGAGGACAGGAATGCTGCTAAACATTCTATAATGCAAAAGTCAGCCCCCAACACAAACAATTAACTAGGCTAAAGTGTAAATAGTACAAAGATTGAAAAACAGTGACAGGAAAGAATTTCCCTGACCTCTACTGAAATCTGCTGTAATTATTAATGGTATAGTTGATTTTGTTTGCCCCTTACAGCCAAAGACAGGGAGAAGAGGAAAAAACTAGCACCAAAGCCAGAGCACTGATGTCTTTACATGTAGAAGATACACGGCCATGTGACACATTGCAACACACTGCAGAGAATTCTATCTAAAAGTCTGTAACCTTCGGCTCATCTATGTTGTTCAGTGGTCACCATAAATACAATTTGTGTTGAAGTGCCTCTCTCAGATTCCAGCCAACCACACTAATATATCTAAACAAGTTCTATGAGAAACTAATGTCTCCAGGTATGCTGGGTCAGCTGTGAACATTAAAATAGGGTTTACTGATGAATTAGTTACTGGGGAAAACAAACATATTGTAGTGCCATTCTTGAAAATCACACACTTTCATACATAATATATGTCTTAGTTCAAATGAAAGTAATAAAGATGCAGTTTCATCAGTTTTAAAATTATATGGTCACATCCAAAATATCATTAATAATTAACAAAATCTCAGACAAAATAAAGATGTAAAAATTGCTTATTTCAGATACAAATGTCACATTATTGGATGTATTTTGTTAGGATTTGAAGTGGATTATTTATGGCAATAGAACCAGGGTAAAGGAAATGGGAATAACAAAAAGGTTTAAAAGATTAGTAAAATTTAATATTTAATAATTTGAAAGTTGATGTGAAATATTACTATATTGTGCTTAGGTAAGATTTACTGGAACACTTTGCAAAAATAATCTAAGTACTAGGGCCATTGGGAACGCTGTCTTTAAAATTTCAAATTCACTGGATTATGGTAACTGAAAGAAGGAATAGACAAACCAGGTAATTCTTGCATCCTAATATTAGCTTTACTTAATCATGCATAACAACACAGGGAAGCCATATGGAAAAAGATCATGCCTAAAAAATATCAGTCTGAGATAAAGTATGTAAATACATGTGTATTGTAAACCACTTCAAAATATTTTTGAAAGAAGGTAAGGCAAGGCATAAACATACAAATATTTAGTAGTATATGCCTTAATATTGAACAAAAAGTTGGATTTTTCTTACATTCATTTCTTTTTTTCAAACTTAGTTTCAAGTGTTTTCTCTAGAATGTCACCTTGGGCTACAAATTAATTTTTAATCTATTTGTCTATATTTGTGAATGTGTTACTATACACAGGACATTAACTTGGTCCTGGAGATTGAGTGATGAGTAAAGTGCTCTACTTGCTTTAAAGGGCATCTAGTCCAGCAGGATACAGAGACACAAGTAAACAGGTAACAATGACATAACATCATAAGTTCTATGGCAGAGGTAACCATGGGGATTCAATGGAGGGTCAAAGAAGGGAGTACTTAACCAAGACTTGGGAAGTTTCTGAGAAGGTCAAGTTAGTGGAATTCTAAGCTGGATTCTGAAAGATGAGCTGTAGTTGCCTAGGCAAATGTGGTGTGAGAGAGGAGGAGGACATTTCAGGCAGAGAGTACAGTATGATTGAAGTGTTCAGCGTTGAGATAGATCATGGGTATAGGGAGAAATGTGGATGGTTCAGTATGACAGGAATTAGAGAATGAAAGAGGCCAATGGAATTGCTGAAGATAGAGAAGGAATCAGGGGTCATATTGCCTTGGGAACTTTATCTTGTGGGTATTGGGGAATCACTAGGATGCATAAGTGGTGGAGTAACTTGATCAGAGTTCCATGTTAGAAAGATGTTTCTGGCTGCAATGTGGAGAACATCTTAGAGAAGAATAAAGGTGGAGGCAATGAGCCCAGTTAAGGGAGTGTGCTGTAAACCCTGTGGACTGAACAAGAGTAACACTCTTGATGAGAAGAATGAGGAGATTTTGAAAATAATTAGGTGGTAAAATGGACACAACTTTGTGATATTTATATATGAGTGGTGAGGGAGAATGAGGTATCAAGAGTGCTTCTTCCTATCTCTTTGGTTTAGAAAGGTGGGTTAATGACGATGCTGCTGACTGATAGAGGACATCCCAAAGTTTGTGGGAAAGATGAGGTCTATCGGCTCTTGCACATAAAGGCCTACATTGATTACAGTGAGCATAAAGGTGTGTGATGACTACTCATAATGTGTTCTACTCAGGGATTGCCCCATTCTCCATTTTTAGGTATCCAAATGTTACTATATTAGGGCACATTTCTGATGAGTACTAGTAGGATAACTAAACAAAAACTTATATTTTGTTTTTTTTTTTTCGGCTTTTATCTAGAGTCATGCAAACAGTTCCTCTGGCAGCATTTTAGAGGTGTCAACCCAACAATTCTACCACTGTTTTCTCAAGCCAATTGGCTGAATAATAAGTATATCCTAACTAAATATATATATATACATATATATATATACATATATATATATACATATATATATATTTTCAGCAAGGGAGTTTTCTACTTTTTCCTCACCGTAAATATGGTAACAGTTATAGGTAACAGTTTTTACTCCTGGAAAGAATGGAAAATTAGAGGTGGAGATGAAACCAAGGTATGTTACTATGACCACATGAGGCTCCCTTGCTGAATATATATTCAATACATATATATATATATATATATATATATATATGCAGAAATAGCCATTAAGTAAAGGATGGGATACTATAATTTCTAACACCTAACATTGGAAAATAGATATTTTTAAACTAGATTAAGGTGTTAATAAGAAATTATATACTAAGGCTTGGTGCCATGGCTCATACCTGTAATCCCAGGTTTAGGAGGCTGAGGGAGGAAGATCATTTGAGACAGGAGTTTGAGCACAACCTGGGCAACATAGTAAGATCCTGTCTCTACAAAAAATTCAAAATTAGCTGGGAATAATGGGCTATGCCAGTAATCCTAGCTACTCAGAAGGCTGAGGAAAGAGCATAGCTTGAGCCTGGAGTTTGAGACTGCAGTGAGCTATGATTGTACAATTGCATTCCAGCCTGGGTGACAGACAGAGATCCTGTCTCTAAAATAAATAAATAAATAAATAAAATCATATAAGAAGAAATATATTATACACTAAACTGTGCCTTATACAATTCAATAACTATGCTAGGAAATCTACTCACTGGTAAATATACAATGAACTCATAACATTTATTTCATCTCAGAGTATGAGGAATAAATTAAGAATTATGTGAACCCTATTTATAGCATGTTTTAAAATTGCTTTTCTTGATACATTCAGAATAAATAATTAATAAACTATTTCTTCTCACCCAGAACTAAAGTACAGTGATAAAATATTATCTCACTTCAAAATAAGTTATTGTTTTTCATCGATAGTTTAGAGTGTTAGATGTTAAGGAGTCATGTGTATTCTCATGCCTTATCTAACAACGCTAAAATTGTCTACCTTAAAATAATAGGAACTATATTTTGTTTTCCCATAGAATTCAGGATTTTAAGAGCACCTGTGACAAGGAGTGTCTTGCTAAAATATTGTTAATAATGGTTATTAAAAAGAAGGAAGAATTCAAAGGAGCTCTTTTCCAGTTACAGATGTGGATTTTTATTTTTCTGTTCTGGTAAACCAAACTAAAATTGTCTCCTACAATAGCAAAATGAATAATAAAATCACATTGAAAGTGATTTTAATTTTCCATTATGACCCAGTATAATTAAAATTTCAGAAATAATATTATTTAAGCACTGTGATATTTTTCAAATACTCTCTTCTTTAAGTGTTATAGCTCAGAGAAGGGAATGGGCCACTTTTGCAATAACATGCTATGTGCACACTTCTCCCTTTTAAATTTCAATTCGAAGGAAATGTAAAAATCTTCAAACACAGCAGAAATTGTGAATTAATAAGACCTGCAATTAAATCTTTTTTATGGTATAAACTGTGCCTATGCCTTAACAAAACGAGATGTCAGCATCGTGAAGGTCAAAGTTGCTTGGCATCAAATAGATCAAATGCTGAATTGTTTATATACATGTTAGAAAAGTGCACTGCTGTAAAAATATTCTCATAATCTGCAGAATTTGACACTGAAAATAACATTTGCTATTTAATTAAATGTTGAGAAGGCATTTATAGATAGACACCAATAGACAGCAGTTTTCTTGGATTGCACCTGGAACGACCTTTATTCCTCTTTGCAATAATTCTCTCACACCCCAAACACTTGGCAAAGAAGAATGTTTGTCAGTGGATACATTCCTTATAATTTCAGCTTGGCTTTGAACTTTATGGTGCAAACGAGACTATTTCTGAGATTTATTTTTCATTAGGTTTTATGATTATTTTTTCTCTATTTTATGTTTTCTACTTTTTCCTCACCGTAAATATGGTAACAGTTATAGGTTACAGTGTTTACTCCTGGAAAGAATGGAAAATTAGAGGTGGAGATGAAACCAAGGTATGTTACTATGACCACATTAGGCTCCCTTGCTGAAAATATCTCAGTATCTTCCCATTGCTTTGTGTATAAAAATTTAAACTAATTAGCTTTCTTTTTAATCAGCTAGCCTTTCTAGCTTTATTAAACTCTTCACACTAGACAAAATGGCTTACTAGATGTTTCTTAGGTATATATTGTACTATCTCTGTTTTGTGTTTATTTTGTTTGATTATATTGTTTCATCCAAAATGACATCTTCCTTTGATTTTTCTTTGTGAGTCCAGATGAAAGGATATTTACATAAAGATAGTCCTCTACCTCCTCCCTCTGCCCCCACATCCAGGACTAATTGCTTGATTCTGCTACATAATTAAGAGAGAAATATGCAGAGTGGACTTTTGAAGGAAATCATTACTAGCTTCTTGGAGGCTGTGGTCCCAAGCTCCTGTGAGGAAGCCACACTCCTGGTGAACTACATCAGATCCCATAGGACCTTCCAGGCTGCCTCTTGCTTTTCTGACCTGGGCATTGTTCCTTTTACTCACAACTCTTGGCACTTTAGATCTTACAACATATAGGAAAATACACACATTCATACAGCATCTACCAGAAATGGTATCCCAAGCACCTTGGTCAATAATATCTGATAATGAACCTTAACATCTCTCAAGGCAGTCATGGGCAAAAAAGGAGATCGAGCTTATCTTATCTGATGAGCATTTGGAGTGTGGCAGTGCTGAGGGTGAAGGTTGAGAGAGGATTTTCACCTTGTTTTCAGAGCTGTTCTTCTTTCATGGGTCTTATAATACCCTCTCCCCAGAATATCTAACTAAACAAAGACTTCCATGGATTAGAAAAAAAATTTTGTTTTAGAGGTTGAAGTGAATCACTAACTCACTCTATGTAAACCCGACTTTCCATAAAGCACACCTTTCTGTAAAGTTCATCCTGGCCTCTCCACCCCAGATATGTCTGTCTGAATTTCTGCAGCAATTACTATCTGGGCTCTGGAATCAGACAGCCTAAATGCCCCTGTGGCTTATAGTTCTCATCTATAATATGAAGATAATAGCATCTACCTCAAGATCTGAGGTGAAGATTGAGAATTAGGTTATTAGCAGTTTTTTTTTTTCAATTCATGCTGTTGTATATTATTATCTACAACTACCTTAAATTGATTTTAAATTTTATTTTTAAATACATGCATTCAAATAATTGATCTATATATGTTTTGTATACTATGTAGAGTGTTAAGTATACACTTAGTATATAGAAAATTCCCAATATAATTGAAACTACAATGTATCCTTTTCCTAGTGCATTCCTCTTACTTTCTGCCAGAAATTTTGGTTTCCATAATACATTTATTACATATGTATCCCTAAAAATTATATATTTTTAAAGCTTAGTATTTTCAAAGTTTATATAAATGGTACCTTACTATATGTATCCTCTTTTTTTAAAAAACAATTGGTTGTTTTTCCTCAACACTTTGTGAAGGTCATACATGTTGTTATATACTGCAGTAGCTAATGTATTTTGCTGCTGTAAAATTTTTTATTTTATGAATATTCTACAATTTATGTGATTTCCTACTGGAATATATTTTGGTTTTCTCCAGTTTTTTTTTTTTTTGTTATATTAACAACACTACTATGAACATTCTTGTCTCCAATAATTAAATGGTACTTTGAATCTTTGACTACTTAATTTTCCTCTTCCCTTCTTCCCATCCTACCTAGGTTGCAAATGCCCCTTAGAATCTTTATTTCCCTCCATAGTATTTAACATGGTGTCTTGACCACAATAGGTACTCCATAAATACTTGTATATTTGATATAATCAAAATGGATGCATCCTTTGACTAATGTATCAATTATTTTAATTGGTCCTTTTCCATTTTCTATACCGTGACATTTATCCTTTTCAGATGCTATGCTGTCATCTAGCCATTATTCATTGCATGGTAGCCTTTCAGAATATCAGTGGTACATGCATTCATATATAGCATCATGTTCATAGTTAATATAATCTCTTTCAACATTATACACCATCATATCCTGAAAAATCTACTTAACCGGTCTGAACTCATTTCTTCTTCTGTAACATTAGTATAAAAACACCTACTTCATAAGTTTGTTGTAGATATTGAATGTAGTACATTTAGATCTTTAAGCATAGCAAGGGCTCAAAGTTCCTATTGTTATTACTATTATTCCCTTACTGATTGATGTGGTTAACTCCAATATCTGCAGCCAGATAGTATGTCCCTGGAGCACAAGAACATTCTTATAGTTATACCCATCCATAGGGCCTGTCATAACTCATGTTAGTTGAATTGAACTGAGTAGTCAGTTGTTATTAAATAACCATTGATTGGCTAAATCCCTGCTTGGTAACTCTTCTCTTTCTCTCATTTAACTCTTGAAAGTGATTTGTAGTTTTGTAGGAATGCCGGTTAAGGCTGGAGTGGAGTGGGAAGCCGTTAGCTGCAATAAAATGAAGGAGAAATAATAATAAGAAATTGCCTTTGAAGCTGAGACTGAGTAGACAGATTGGGTGGTTACTTCCATGGTATGACTTGACATATATCAAAATACTCATTCCAAAAATGCCACCTTCCATCTGCCTGCCACATTGTCAAAAATCCCTACTTTTTAGTCCTCCTTTTGAGTGAAGACAATAAAAATTTTGTTGACTATGTTACATGGAAGTACTTTTTCTTAATATGATGATATTTCAGAAGGGAGGATGTGGAATGGTCAGTGGAACTCTTGAGTACCAAACAAGCTTTGTTAATTTCACAGTTTTTCTTAGAGCTGCCTCATTATAATATGGATCCTTTAGAGGGTGTTTTCCATGTGCCACACAGTTATCAATATTGATATGGTAATATTTTATAAGTATGGAGTTTGTAATATCAGTTGGAATAATAATATTGTGTCAATATTGTTTATAATATTCATAAACCTTTACAATTTTGATACTATGTCTATATTGCAGATGAGGAAATTGAAACCCAGAAATGTTATTTACCCAGTCTACCCAATCATAGATATCCATGCCTAGGAATTTGAATTTAGCGTTCTATAATTCTAACCTCTGCTATACCTTGAAGACTCTCCTACCTTGGCCTGTGTTTTGCTTAAACCACAGTAATTGGTAGCGTGATGAAATAATTAGAGAGGAAGTTTTTTTTTGTTGTTTTACTTTTTTCAGCAACACCATAACCCTATTGTCTGCATCTGACTGACTTCTATTCACCTAATAGCAAAACCTAGTTATGCTTCATTTCAGGAGTAAAAGAGCTTTTCCAAGTCCATTTGGGGGTATGCACTTCTGCTCCTGGGTGGATCCACACTGCAGCTTGCTTCTCCCTAGTATCATGGCAGCTCTCCATTCCTATTCTTTACCTCCACTCCTGTGGCTGCTTTCTTCCCGTGCATGATTTTTGTCCTCCATGTGATCACCTTCCTTATTTCTTCATTCTTCCAAAGCACCAATATTACAAAATAATTACAAAAATTTGAAGATAACAATTATCCCAAAAGATCGCAGAATATGTAAGGACATTGGCTACTGTACGCATACAGCAAAAGTAAAAAACAATACTAGATATCAATCTGCTTAAAAGTTTCCATGCCACCCCTGCTTCTAGAATTATCCCCTAGGCTGTCCATTTTGCTCAGGACTGGGGCTTGAGTCCTGTCTCTTTTCTTCTTTCCATTTTTACCAATTTTAAGGTTTATGAACTCTCTGCCTTCCTCTTTTCTTAATCATTGTTTTACACACCAGGCCTGTGTTGAATGGATATGAAAGGCAAGAGTTCGATGGGGTGGATTGGAAGGACTGACTTTTCACAACTGAAATAAAAGATCCAGCAAAAGATAAGCTCTTGTCCAGTCTCTGGGTGGTGATTGCTTTTGAGGAAGGGCCAATCTGTCCTTCCTGACTTGGCCCCAAGTTAGCTCCTGCTGGTCCTGCCAGTACTCTGAAACTTAGCCTACCCTCCTGTTGGTCCAGGCTTGAGCTTTCAGCCCTAAAGCCTTGGCCAAGAGTAGTTTTTTTTTTTTTCTTTCCTAAACCTGAGGCTGAACAACTCCCTGGCAGGTACCTTGTTGCTGATTTCTCTGCTATAGATCTCTTCCAGGGCATGCTGGGGATGAGGAAAACTTGGATGGAGTGAAGAAATCTATTTCAGTCTCTCACTGACTAAACATGCTACACACACTACCCCACCTTTTCTATCCTATTGCCCTTCTATTGCCTGTTCTATTCTAGTTGCCCTTTCTTTTACTATCTGCTCACTCGATTAGGGATACCATTCAATCTTGCTGCCTTTAATACTATCTGTATACGAATTACTCCCAGATGAGTATCCATTGCCTACATCTTTTTTTGGATACCAGGGCATACCCACTTCCTAGGTGATGTTTCTATCTTCATGATAAGTAGATATCTACATCCAAAACAGCACTCCTAGATTCCTCTCATTCCCAATTCCCCCCTCCTCAGAGTATAGACCAATCTCCCTGTTTCCACCCTTATTCCCTTCACTTAATTCTTATCTCAGCAGCCAAAGTGATCCTGTTAAAATGTAAGCCAGTTCATGATATTCTCTGCTCCAGATCAAACAGTGGTTTTCTAACTTACTCTGATTAAAATCTGTATCATTACGAGGTTGTACCTGATCTCCACACTCCACAGTTCGCAACCTCTTTGTCTTTATCCCCTCTACACTTCCTTCTCATGATTTGTGTCAAAACGTCACTAGTCACCAAGCTGTCTAGGATCATTCCAAGGAGCTATTCCCTGTCTCTCTCTCTTTTTTTTTTTTTGAGATGGAGTCTCGCTCTGTCGCCCAGGCTGGAGTGCAGTGGAGTGATCTCGGCTCAATGCAAGCTCCACCTCCAGGGTTCACACCATTCTCCTGCCTCAGCCTCCCAAGTAGCTGGGACTACAGGTGACCACCACCACGCCTGGCTAATTTTTTGTATTTTTAGTAGAGATGGAGTTTCACCCTGTTAGTCAGGATGGTCTTGATCTCCTGACCTCGTGATCCGCTCGCCTCGCCCTCCCAAAGTGCTGGGATTACAGGCCTGAGCCACCACGCCTAGCCTCCCTGTCTCTTTTTCTAGAAATTTGCATGACTTTCCCTCTAACCTCCCTCAGGTCTTTTGTTATGTGCTAGGTGAGACATTTCCTGACCATCCTATTTAAAATTGCAAACTTGCATTCTCCCTCTCTAATTTCTACATGTTGGTCCCTTCCCTTTGTTGTTCAATTTTTATTCATAGCACCTATAAGCATTTTACTTACACAAATTTCGCTTACTTTAATTTTTGCCTTTCTTCTTTCAATATAATTTGAGCTTCAAGAATAAGAGATTTTTGTTAGTTTTGCTGATCACTTTTAACTTCAGAGTCTTAAACAATGTTGAGCATATAGTGTATACTAAACAGATAATTGCTTAAGGCATTATTATTTTTGATTATTTAAATGCAAAGGGTGACATTGAGTTTGATGACTAAGGTTACTTAGGAGAATTGAGGTCTTGTAGGTCACATTTCCTTAGGGATAAATGGTATAGCAACATGCAAATTTTCTTACTAAACTTGTTTATTAAAAACAAACAACTTGGTGAGACACATGAAATTACTTAGGATATTTTATATCTTTTTCTGTTTTCATGTAAAGTGCATACAACCTGTTAATAGATAGTCTCTTTTTGTACACTATTGTCCTAACTTGAACATTTTGGACTGTGTAGAAAGTAACCATTTTCCTCTTCAGTTTAATCTGGAACATTTGGCAGAGGTATTCTGGGACTTGTTTGCTCTTATGGTGGAACTGGTGAAAGTGATAAAAGAGACAGAAAATATAAGTAGGCTGTAATACTTTCAATTTGGTGCTGATTGTCTCCTATCTGAGAATATTGCCTATTTCATTCTTGTCAAAAATTGCCAATGAATAAATTAGCTTTTATCAGCTCAATGGTTAGGTTTACTTTTTTTTTAATGCCTGATTTGACAAGGATTGTTAGGTAGAAAAAAAAAATCTTGGCAAAGCTACTAAAGAGCATATATGGGAATTTTTTTCAAGTTGAAATCTTAGTATAAACTTCGCATTATTGAGTTGTTCATTCAAACTGATAATAAGGAAAGATTCAGAGATATCGATAAGTACCTGAAGGATGAATTTCATGGCTTAGTTTGAGGAAACCAAGAAAGATTTTAAGGCTGACTTTTTCTAGTATTTCTAAATTGTATATTTAGAAAACCCCATCTTCTCAGCCCAAATCTCCTTAAGGTTATAAGCAACTTCAGCAAAGTCTCAGGATACAAAAGTGTGCAAAAATCACAAGCATTCCTATACACCAGTAATAGACAATCAGAGAGCCAAATCATGAGTGAACTCTCATTTACAATTGCTACAAAGAGAATGAAATACATGGGAATACAACTTAAAAGGGATGTGAAGGACCTCTTCAAGGAGAGCTGCAAACCACAGCTCAAGGAAATAAGAGAGGACACAAACAAATGGCAAAACATTCCATGCTCATGAATAGGAAGAATCAATGTCATGAAAATGGCCATACTGCCCCAAATAATTTATAGATTCAATACTCTACCCATCAACTTACGATTGATTTTCTTCACAGATTTAGAAAAAATGACCTTAAATTTCATATGGAACCAAAAAAAGACCCCGTATATCCAAGAAAACCCTAAGTAAAAAGAACAAAGCTGGAGGGATCATGCTACCTGACTTCAAACTATACTACAAGGCTACGGTAACCAAAACAGCATGGTACTGGTACCAAAACAGATATATAGACCAATGAAACAGAACAGAGGCCTCAGAAATAACGCCACACATCTACAACCATCTGATCTTTGACACACCTGACAAAAACAAGCAATGGGGAAAGGATTCCCTATTTAATAAATGGTGTTGTGAAAACTGGCTAGCCATATGCAGAAAACTGAAACTAGACCCCTTCCTTACACCTTATACAAAAATTAACCCAAGATGGATTAAAGACTTAAATGTAAGATCTAAAACCATAAAAACCCCAGAAGAAAACCTAGGCAATAACACTCAAGACATAGGCGTGGGCAAAGACTTCATGACTAAAACACCAAAAGCAATGTCAACAAAGCCAAAATTAAGAAATGGAATCTAATTAAACTAAAGAGTTTCTGCACAGCAAAAGAAACTATCATCAGAGTGAACAGGCAACCTACAGAATGGCAGGGAATTTTTGCAATGTATCCATCTGACAAAAGGCTAATATCCAGAATCTACAAGGAACTTAAACAAATTTACAAGAAAAAAACAGACAATCCCATCAAAAAGTGGGTGAAGGACATGAACAGACACTTCTCAAAAGAAGACATGTGGCCAACAAACATATGAAAAAAAGCTCATCATCACTGGTCATTACAGAAATGTAAATCAAAGCCACAATGAGATACCATCTCACACCAGTTAGAATGGCGATCATTAAAAAGTCAGGAAACAACAGGTGCTGGAGAGGATGTGGAGAAATAGGAACAATTTTACACTGTTGGTGGGACTGTAAATTAGTTCAACCATTGTGGAAGTCAGTGTGATGATTCCTCAAGGATCTAGAACCAGGAATACCATTTGACCCAGCAATCCCATTACTGGGTATATACCCAAAGGATTATAAATCATTCTATTATAAAGACACATGCACACGTATGTTTATTGCAGCACTATTTACAATAGCAAATACTTGGAAGCAACCCAAATGTCCACCAGTGACAGACTGGATAAAGAAAATGTGGCACATATACGTGACAGAATACTATGCAGCCCTAAAAAAGGATGAGTTCATGTCCTTTGCAGGGACATGGATGAAGCTGGAGACCATAATTTTCTGCAAAGTAACACAGGAACAGAAAACCAAACACAGCATGTTCTCACTCATAAGTGGGAGTTGAACACTGAGAACACATGGACACAGGGAGGGGAACATCACACACTGGGGCCTTTTGGGGGTTTGAGAGCTAAGGGAGAGATAGCATTAGGAGAAAAACCTAATGTAGATGACAGGCTTATTGGTGTAGCAAACCACCATGGCACGTGTATACCTATGTAAGAAACCTGCACGTTCTACACATGTATCCTACAACTTTAAGTATACATATATAAAAAAAATTCCTGAAGGTCATACTATAATCCTATTCCCTCAGTTTTTCTAATTTTTAAATTTGGACTCAACCACACCATTGGAGAATTGCACACTTGTTTTGCATTGTTTTGGCCCAATATAGAGTTGCTTGTACAGAATTGCATTTTGGATTTATGCCATTAGCCTGTGTTGAGGGACATTATAAGAAACAGCCATAGAAAAGACACAATCATACATATTGTAAAAATCTTGTTAAAAACTTGTTCAATACATTCCTATGAGAACTCCCACGAGAAATTTCTTTCAATGTTCTATAGCAGGAAAAACTAGGTTTCTTTTGGGAAAATGGTTTGTATTCATCTTATAAATACTGTGAATTGAATGATTAGTAGGGCTTTCTTCTGCTTTGGCCTCTAAGGAACTGTATCAGTCAGGAGTTGGGCAGCATAACAGAAGCCATTCTATGCTTTTCAAGTTTGAAGGATTATAATTGGGAGAATTAGAGGTTTATATATTGCTGGAAAATCTGTGGGTTGTGAAAGTTGCCACTACAGAAGCTTCCAACTTGAAGCAGCAGAGTGTGTGATTTTCAAAAACTCAGTAGAAAGCTCTCATCAACCCCATGTCTGCCCCAGATTCCATAGACTTTGGCTTCATTTTTGCCTTTGCTTTCCAAACCTATGTGACTGCTTCTCTTTGGCAAACTAATCTGAACAATATGGGAAAGGGATTTGGAGAAATATATTTTCAGCTTCTCCTATGCAGGAGCTGATGGCTGAATTGATAATAGATCATTAACTACTGCAAAAAGCATAAGAAATTTTGCTCACCTCTTGCAGTAGCACAAGATAAAATAGTACTCAGTTTTTGTTCTAATTTTGTACCTGGCTTCCACTTGCTTTAATACCCCTATTTTTCCATCTTAATTCCTCCCTCCTTCCCTGCCTCCCTCCCTTCCTTCCTTCCTCTCTTCATTTCTCCTATTGTGTTGTAATTCTTTATTTCTGTAAGCCGCCTCAATTCTTTTGGGGAAAAAATGATATATAAATAATTAGTTTGAAAAACAAGGGAAGGAGAATGAGCATATAATAAATGCATATCTAAAACAACCTAACACACATTAAATATGACTAGAGATCTAAAATAGATGGAAAGAGTACCCAAGTGATTGCCATAATATCACTCTACAAAGCAATACCCACCATCTTAGATGTATTCCTCTTCATTGTTTACATTTTTTTCCTGTTACAAATAGGTTCTCAAAGAATGTCATTAAAAATTATAGACAATAAAGCATACATATTTACCTAGCATAATTAAAAACTAGTCTTTCATACAAGCACATTTTCTATTTATCTTAGGCTTACTCATGTAAATGGCTTGATTTTTAAATTTTATGTATTTTTGTAAGCTTCTATAAAGAAATAGAAACATTTTATAAATAAAAATTATGTATCTCTGCCTTCTTAAGCAGTCAATAATAAAAATAATGTAAGATTTTCATGCTAATTTATGGTAATTATTATAAAACAAAGATTTAGTTATAGTGATTATAAAAATGCTTTCAGCGACTATTGAATACAGAGATTCAGGTTTTAGATTCTTTAAAATGAGTTAATTATTTTTTCTTTTAGATTTTTTTCTTGCACTATTACTCTTATCCAATGTCTTATTTTACACAGAGTTGTCTAGAAGAGGTCTGAGGGTGGCTCTAAATTTTCAGGAGAGTAAGTATAACAGTCTGAATATAATAGTTAACATTTCTTCATGCTTGAGAGCTTCCTTTTTCTTCTTTCTTTTATTCCTTTTAAGTTTAAGGCTATATATCAACTCCCGAGGTTTCCAGAAGCTTGACCTCTGAATGAGTGGGCATTATTGCATGAATTTGATCTCTTTAATAGGATTACAGAGTAATGAAATTTAGAGACTAAAAGAGACTGTGAAAGGTCAGCTGGTCCACCACTTTCCCAAAGAGGCCATTTCCATTTAGAGCCTTATCTAAACCACTGCAGGCAAAGGGCAGCCTCTGCTTTTTTATAGCCTTTCAAAGACAGAAATGCTACCATCTCTGGTGGCAAGACTTTTTTATGTTTTATAATTCCCAGTGTCAGAAACTTCTTCTTTAGATTTATCTTAAATTTCTTATGCAAAAACTTAAGCCCATGAACTCAATCCCTAATGAGATTTGAAAATAAAATTGACTTCTGAAAAGACTTGAGAAAATTGAGTTCTACTGTTTCTTTTACATTCCTAGCACAAAAGTTGGCATAATGATATGTGTGTGTGTGTGTGTGTGTGTGTGTGTGTATGTGAGAAAGAGAGAAAGAGAGAGAGAGAAACTAAGGGTCTCTTCGAATGGATTTCTTTTAGAGGCCCGTCATCAGTAAAAAATTGATTCATAGATCAAACTAGTTGGTGAGGGGCTAAGCTGAACTAATTCTACATCTCCACCAGTTCTCCCTTGATGACTAATTCACATTCACAAGCTAGTTTAGGATTAGGTGTGTAGTCTGTAGCTGTGAGATAGAAAAAAAATGGGAGACGACATAGCAGAGAGACATTATAGGGACTGGAAAGATCACTATCAATCCTGGCATTTATGAACTGTGTGACTTTGAGGAAGTCAACTTCCACTGAAAAATAAACGTTGACAGTAATATATCTTCTGTCCGTCTGTCTCCCAGGGATTTTTGAGGAGAAGAGAAAATGAGTATGTAAATTATTTGAAAAATCTGAACAATATACAAATACTGTATATGGTAATTTCTCCTTCCCCAAATCTTTGCCTGTTCCTTAGTAGTGCATTGTAGAACCAGGAAAATCTAGTTTGAATTATGACTTTGGTACTGCATAATTATGTGGGCTTTAACAAGTCTCTTGACATCTTTGAGCTACAATTTTCTTTTTGAAAACTGGGATAATATAATTGACCTTGAGAGATAATGCTGATGATTAAAGATAATGATTGCAGTGTCTAGCATGCTGTTTCACAAACAGTAAGCGTTCAGTAAATAGTAACTATTATCATCTAGTCATTGAAGCAAAAAATACATTCATTTTTACTTATCTTGCTCCAGTCTCATATATTTCATCTAATTGGTTATAAAATCATACGAATTCTATTCCCATGCCTTTACAGTCTCCATGACTGCTCTGTCATCTGTGCCATTGTCCCTTATGCTATATGTCATTTCAGTAGTATTTAACTACTCCCCTTGCTTCCAGTATTTTTCCCTTCAATCCAGCCTCCTCCACACTATAACCAAAGTCATCTTTCAAAGTGACATCTGAACAGTTTACTGCTCCTCTTCAAATATTCCAATAATTTTGCTGTTGACTGCAGCACAAAAGATACTCACAGTCAGTTAGGATCCTTCATAGTCTATATTATCTTTCCATTATCTTCCACACTCCTGCTGCACCAATGCATTCTGTGCTCCTTCTACAGTGACCTCTTGGCTGTTAACCAAAATATGTCATGCTTGGGGTTTCTGTGTGTGCTGTTTTTTCTCCATGAAATACCTGGCCAGTTTCTATCTGCCTTTTTGGAGTATGTAGAGGTTGCAGCCTTAAAACCTACAGCCATGTAGAAGGATCTACACATATATACCTTTCAAGGGATCGACTTTTAGGTACATGCATTTTTTTCTGAGTATGCTATGACCCTTAAAATATTAGGGACCGCTATTTTGGACTCAGTGTAACTACCCTTTCCATTGTAAAGTCTTCACTTTTTAGTGATGCTCTTAACCATTGAATATCATGTAACATATAACATTTTCTTTAATATTTTTAAGCAGGCAAGATAACTTGCTTTCAGCAGGAAATCAATGGGTCAAAGTGGGATTCTAAGCAGGCTAACTCCCATATGAAGTGGTTTCAGAGAAGAATCTATTGCTCAAGCACAGCCCCATTTGATGAATGCCTTGAAAATGCATGATCAAAATCCACTCCCCTAATTTTTCTTTTTTTCTCTTTTTCTTTCTTTCTTTCTTTCTTTCTTCTTCTTCTTCTGTTTTTTTTTTTTTTTTTTTTTTTTTTTTTTTTTGACAGAGTCTTGCTATGTCGCCAGGCTGGAGTGCAGTGGTGAGATCTCGGCTCACTGCAACCTTTGCCTCCCGAGTTCAAGCAATTCTCCTGCCTTAGCCTTTCGAGTAGCTGGGATTACAGGCACGTGCCACCATGCCCAGCTAATTTTTGTATTTTTAGTAGAGACGGGGTTTCACCATGTTGGCCAGGATGGCCTCGATTTCCTGACCTCGTGATCCACCCCCCTCAGCCTCCCAACCTGCTGGGATTACAGGCGTGAGCCACTGCGCCCAGCCCCGTTCCCCTAATATTGTTGATTCCTGTTAATACAGAAATCTGTAAATTCTAGTGTAAAATCTACCACTTCAGAATATTATCAATTATCATCCTTTAAAAAAATGAGTTTTATGTATTTTCCCAATAGAAAGAAAGGGCAGGAGAAGGGATTTTATGGCTCCTGGCATCCTCAGGAAAATGAAAGGACTACTACAAGAAAAAAGTGGGGAAGTTAGAAAAATGAAAGTCAAATTTTATATCCTTTCCATTTTGTTAAATGATACTAAATGGCAGCGGTTTTCATGCTAGGATGTAAGTACCTCTGGAGGATCACAAACATCTTCTAAGAGGTTTAGAGATACTGAGGCTTTTGAGGGAATTAATTTGCAGATACTCAAGTTCTCTGTATATTCCCTCCTGAAATTAACTGCCTGCAAATAAGCATGAGGTCATGCCGATGGTCCTTTCCCATCTTTCTCCCACTTTTCAAAAGAAAGGGAAATCTCTTACCTGTCTAGGATCATACTGTGGTGCATTGCTCTGCTATGTAAAAATTGTTGGGACGTCATATAAGAGTATCATTGAAAATATTGATGTAGATGGAAATATACAAATAATTTTAATTGCTTAGTAACAAACTAATTTGCAAGTGAATTTCATTCCAATTCTTTGCTTTCAACAGAATTGAAGGAGGATCCAAATGAATTGTTAGCCGTGTGACTTTGTTAGGTAACTCTCAATCAACTGAGAACCATTATTACAGCAAAATTCCTTCTTCTTCCCTCCCCATTAAATTGTTTCTGTAACCAAGTGCTCATATGTATAAAAACAAGAGTTGAATTAATGCTAAATCCTCCCATTTTCTTTTATCAATGAGTAGTATTTAACCATGGTTACACATACTGATTGAAGAATGAAAGCTTTATATACCTCATTAAGAAATACATTTCCAATAAAATTTGTCTTATGTTTAATTATTATCTATTAAGTATATTTATTATGTTTTAGCCAATAATGCATTAGTAATACTTACAATACTGTGGAAAGTCTTTTTCTCTAACATTCAGAGCTTTTGAGTCTCCAAAAATAAAAATAAATAAAAATAAAATTGTCAGAAACACTTCAATGTATGTGTGTGTGTGTGTGTGTGTGTGTGTATGCAGGAAAGTGTGATAGCTTGAATAACAATAAATATTAAAGCAAAAAATGTGTTATACTAGGAAAAATTCTTTGGGAAAAGCAGAATAATAATTAAAGAATAAGGAGAAAATTGAATAATGTTACATTTCTGACCATTAAGAAGACCCTTCTCATGTATTTTTCAATGAATGATGGTGGGTATCAAATTACTATTGACAAGTTTGGAAATGTTACATTTCAAATTTATAATTTAAAATTTCAATATTTACAATATGTTAGAGATTACATATTTCACAAGTATTTAGACTTGTGTAAATGTTTTACTCTCAGTTTCAAAATACATATGAGAGTCACAGATTTTAATTTTTTTAAAAAGGATATATGAACAAAAAATTTGAAGACCTCTTCTCTGAAGTACACAGAGGGCAGAATTTTCTTTCCCATCCCAGTGTCATGCATTATGAAAAATTATGGTTTTTTGGGTTTCTTTTCTTGGGGTCCTCTGAAAATAGCCTCCCAGGATAGGTCAGAAACTGAGAATATTCAGAGTAAAAATCACTGACTCCTCAGAGAGATGCCACAGACTTTGGGATGGTATTGGGGACTGAAAGTAAGGGAGCCAGGCCAAAAAAAAAAAAAAAAAGAGGAAAAGGTTGAGAAGGGGATAGAGCCAGAGGCAAATATCCTGCACTTTGATTTTCCTGGCTGTGGCTTTGGCTCTTAAGAGGGCTCTCCCTGAGTGTGGTCACACACCTTCTGCTGTGGTTTGAGAAGGTGCAGGGAAGGAGATGACCCTGGGAACTCCAGGCCTTAACTCCCACACCACCTCAGGAGAACCATCTCTAAGGAAGGAATCAGGCAAACACAATTTAATGAAAGAAAAAAGTCAATCTTTGTCTCCTTTATTTTCAGGAATGAAATTTTTTTCTACTTTTTTCTGTTTATTAAATTATATTCAGCCTTTCATTATTAAAAATTTTTATTTCCTTTACACACTCAAGTCCAACACTTTGCTTCACAGTACTTTGGATTGTTAGCTACCCATTTAGTGCAAGGTTTTTGAGTGAGTGAGGGGGCAATACTCTTGTCAAATTTCTGACTGATTTGACCCTGCATCTGAATTCATACTATATTTATAAAAAGCAAAGCAATGGTTAAATCTTTTCTTTGGTGCTGGGGAGACAATCCCAAAATCTACTGATGTGCTATCAATACAAAATAACAATGTGTGTATTCACCATAAAGTAATTGAGTATGTTTTATTATGTATGATTTTTATTATTGGGGTTAGTGACAACATGATGTATTGGGGGTGTCAAGACTTAGGTTCCTGGGCCAGCCAATATTGCTACCAAATGCTGTATGTCCTTCAAAAGATGTTGGCCCCAACATTGTTGGTTCTTAGTTTCCACAATTTAGAATGAAAGAGTTCTGACCAATCTTCTTTTCCTTTTTCTACTGAAACTTTATGATATGACTTTCTAATCCTATATCAACTCTTCCCACATCACATATATTTGTTCTATTCCTAGTAGCACTGAGCATTCTCTTCTTTGAATCTTAAATACTTATGTCTTTCTGATATTCCTTCTGTTAGGTAGTGATCTTAAGAAGGACAAATTTAAATTCAAATTTGGGTCATACACAATTTTCCCATATTATATGCCACACAAGTATTGGTTAGACTGACCTGGAATTGTCTCCTCTTCTATCTCTTCTATTTATTATTCTACTAATGCCAAGGTTCATTTTGTAGATGAACATTGAGTGATCTTGTTTCTGTATCATGTTTTATCTTTCATTCCTTTTCCCATATCCATATTGACCTAATTTAATGTTCTGTCTTTGTAGTCCAGAATTAAATTTTTCTCTTTTTCTTGTATTTCTACTTAACATCTTGAAACTATATCTAAGAATCTGCATTCTACTTTATTCAGTACTTATTTGATTGTTGCAGGAAGTCAGGAACCCTGAACAGAGGGACAGGCTGAAGCTGCGGCAGAAGAACATAAATTGTGAAGATTTCATGGACATTCATTAGTTCCCCAAATTAATACTTTTATAATTTATTATGTCTGTCTTTACTGCAATCTCTGAATGTAAATTGTGAAGATTTCGTGGACATTTATCACTTCCCCAATCAATACTCTTATAATCTCCTATGCTTCTTTACTTTAATCTCTTAATCCCATCATCTTTGTAAGCTGAGGATGTATGTCGCCTCAGGACCCTGTGATGATTGCGTTAACTGCACATATTGTTTGTAAAACATGTGTGTTTGAACAATATGAAATCTGGGCATCCTAAAAAAGAACAGGATAACAGCAATTTTCAGGGAACAAGGGAGATAACCATAAGGTCTGACTACCCGTGGGGCTGGGCAGAACAGAGTCATATCTCTCTTCTTGCATAAAGCGAATAGGAGAAATATCACTGAATTCTTTTGCCAGCAAGGAATAACCCTGGGAAAGGAATGCATTCCCAGGGGGAGATCTCTAAAATGGCCGCTCTGGGAGCGTCTGTCTTATGTGGTTGAAGATAAGGTATGAAATATGCCCTGGTCTCCTGCAGCACCCTCAGGCTTGCTAGGATAGGAAATTACAGCCTGGCGAATTATAGTCAGACCGGTTGTCTGCTCTCCATCCCTGTTTCCTGTTAAGATGTTTATCAATGACAATGTGTGCCCAGCAGGACATGGAACCTCTTCAGTAATTCTAATTTCACCCTGGCCTTGTGATCTTGCTCTGCTTTTCTGCCCTTGTAATCTTTTATTGCCCTTTCAAGCATGTGATCTTTGTGACTCACTCCCTGTTTGTACCCCCTTCCCCTTTTAAAATCCCTAATAAAAACTTGCTGGTTTTGCGGCTCAGGGGGCATCACGGAACCTGCCAATATGTGATGTCACCCTCCGAGGCCCAGCTGTAAAATTTCTCTCTTTGTACTCTCTCTGTTTATTTCTCAGACTGGCCAACACTTAAGGAAAATAGAAAAGAACCTACGTTGAAATATTGGGGGTTGGTTCCCCTGATATTTGATTATCTTTATATCCTTGGCTGTCTTTCTGGTACTGATCAACTTCACTATGGGGCTATATTTTAAAATGTTGGTGTTCAGAGATGATGGAGAAGATTGTTAGTAAAACCCATGTTCAATCAATTTACACTTTCATTTACATAATACTTTTTTGTATTAAGAAAACTACATTTTTATAAAAGCGAGAACAACACATACTTTCTACATGTTTGCATACTCTACTGTTTGCCAATTTTCATGTGATAGATGCTTAAGCTATAAGAGAATACATTTTTCTCTTTTATCTTCAATCAAAAAAGTTGAAATATAATGCTGTGATATTTTAAATGTGGTAGACAGTATTAACATAAATTGAAAACCTAATAAAAAATCTGTTTTCAAACAAAGTATAGATTTTTCAATAAAATTAAAAGGAAATATAATAATAAAAAGCTGCAAAGTAATAGCAGTGTAACAAATCCTCCACCTCTTATTCTCTGCAGGCTTTTTTTTTAAAGCCATAAATACTCTCAATTTTATAAATCCAATTGAAAGCTCAGTTTAGTCTTAGAAAGGTGCAGCCACTTCACTGACCTTCATTTCTTTTCTTTAAAAAGTATAATTGGAAATATTTTTTCTGGATAGGGGTCACTGACACTTGGTTACCACAGGGCACATCTGAAACCATCTTCTCAGTCATAACTGCAAACACGTAGTTTCATCTGCTTTTTTTCATGTTAGTGATGGGCTGGTGAACTCAAGGGAATATTAGATGATCCCTTTTGGAGGACACATCCAAAAGGCATGCATGTGGCTCACAGCTTCCTGTCATAGTGCACAAGAAATAAATGAGTTCAATTCAAAATCCATTTCTCTCTCTTGTTAGACATGTGGCCTCATCATGTGTCTAATGTGTAATCCCTCTAGTATCTACCCCATGGAGGTAGCTTCAGTTCACTTAAGTGGGCATAGGTGTTAAAATTTTACATTAAGATCTTTCTTCTCCAGAGACATGCCTGACTCTTCATTAAGAAAAACTCTTGGAAGATAAGGTTGGATAAGTAGGTTGCAGCCACAAATTTGAGGAGGGGGAGGGATTAAAAACCAGACAAAATGCTTGGATTTAATAAAGAAATATGGGAGAAATACATGTTTTTGAGCCAAAGAGAAGCTGTGCTTTTGGAAACTGTCTTGCAAGTGAAAAGTAGCTCATAAATGGAATCACACTTAGAATACTGTCAGAGGACTTTTTTTCGATCTACAAAATAGAGTAACAATTGCCCACCTCAGACTTGGAGAATCGAACTATAATGTGGTGTAAAGCATTATGTTGGCACTAAGCAGCTTGTCTGCATCTCTTTTCCCTTCTCTGTAAATATAGAGATGATATTCACATATGTGCAATAAACCCATTTATTTTTAAAAATTTATATTTTAAGAATGTTTCCAGAAAACCAGAAATATAGACCTGTAGACCTTTGGATGTGTGGTGATGGAAGGGCTTGGTACTTTTTTTTTTTTTTTTTTTGAGATGGAATCTCGCTCTGTTGCCCAAGCTGGAGTGCAGTGGTGCAATCTCAGCTCACTGCAAGCTCCGCCTCCTGGTTTCACGCCATTCTCCTGCCTCAGCCTCCCAAGTAGCTGGGACCACAGGCACCCGCCACCATGCCTGGCTAATTTTTTGTATGTTTAGTAGAGATGGGGTTTCACCATGTTAGCCAGGATGGTCTCAATCTCCTGACCTCATGATCCGCCTGCCTCGGCCTCCCAAAGTGCTGAGATTACAGGCGTGAGCCACCATGCCCAGCCAGGGCATGGTACTTTTAAAAGCATGTTTTAAGCATGTATGTCATGAAGTAAGCCATCTAAATATTCGTTCTCTTCAGGCTTGAGAGAAGTGGAGACACCATATTTAGCAGTTTAAGCACAATTCCCTGCAAGCTAGCTATAATTCCACTCCTTTTGCTTCCATAAGAGCACACCAGGAAGTAAGTGAGAGGGATGTCACTGCAGTGATCACTCAAATAAGCTTTAATTTATAAAGAATATAATTCACAAAATTCAATACTATTAAATACTTTTAGTGGCAACTAATGCATAATACCTCCCTTTGCCAAGACACTAAGGCAGAGAAGTCTAAGTTATCCTGGCATCGATGTGGTTTACTGGCTCTTTGTTGTGAATATCCCGTCACCTAGGATGCTGTATCCAGGTCTTCCTGTCATTTTCCCAAGGTGGATACCACACATCTATTCCTTCTTCCTCCTTTCCCGTCTCCTCCACCCCTCATCTAATGCTTTTCCTTCACTCCCTCTTTCCACCACTCCTCTTTGCCCACAATTTTTGTGCATTATTAGCAAAGAGAATTCTGGAAATAGGACTAATGCCAAGAAGTATTCCAGTAATACTTGAGATGTGAAAGAGGATCCATTAATTAAATAAATAAAAGCAGATCAATTTGTATTGCCAGATGAACACTAAGGAACATGATTTCCTAGAGAAATTCTTTGTTATTGACATCATTCACCATGAAAAAGACATAGTTTCAGCCCCTGCATCACTTGTGATGACTATTACGGGGCAGGACACTTCCTTTTTCTGCTGGATGGACAGATGCCCTTGGCTTCCACATGGTTTACATGGGTCCTCAAAACTGAGAAGAGGTAATGAAGGAAAGCTGAAAGAAAAATTGAGGCTCAAAGCAGATTAATTGCAGGTCATAAAAGAGAATGTTGGCAATCAAGGAAGATACAAATTCCAAGACAATGAGTCTCTACAGTGTCAGGCTGAGCAAGCAGGGAAGAAAAAGTAATGAAGAGTCCAATATAGTCTAACTACTTAATTGTTGAGTGGTTCTTGGAGCATAAAAACCATGGGAAAAGCACAAATCCCCTGTCTTTCTGCCCGGGGGAAAAATAGTACAGTGTATTAGATTTACCTCAAAAAAGAAAATGGGTGTGAGGAACAAGCTCTCAGATGGGATAAATGTATATAGTACAAACACCAGAAAATATCTCCCTAACAGAGAAGCCTTAAATGGCTGTATGCTCCCTGCTGGCACCACCTAAATTGCTCACCATGCGTAGTAATTCACCAAAAAGAAGATTTAAAAAAAATTTAATGTGACTGTGTATATGTGTGACTCCTTTGGAACAATTAGTCTACTATACTTTATAATACAAGGTAATTATTTGCATTCCCATTTGCAACTGCACCTGTATGTGTCCTATTTGTAGGAAAATATTCAGAATAGTGTTTCTTTAACCCATGGTTGATTTTCACTATAGAGATCAGATGTTAACGTGAACTTTCATTTTCATTCTTCCCTAAAATTCATACATCACCAGGCAGTCCTGAAAATTGATATAGAAAACTCATCCAGAAAGCCAGATTATTGGAAAATAGACTGGGCATATCTTTTATTAACTGTATAATTCTGCCTAGAATGTAATTTCCAATTTTAATAAGAAAGAAATGCAAGCTCATTGAAACAAAACCTAAACAGCAACAATAAATAAAATTGCTGGGAGAAAAAGAATGAATAAATTCTATGATTCTGTTGAACCCCTCTGATTTCACTGTTTTACCATGTTTTTTATTATGGTGAAATATGCATAGTATAAAATTTGACTTTTTTTTTTTTTTTTTTTTTTTTGCGTCGCAGTTTCACTCTTGTTGCCCAGGCTGGAGAGCAATGGCATGATCTTGGCTCAAGATCCCTGCCTCCTGGGTTCAAGCAATTCTCCTGCCTCAGCCTCCTGAGTAGCTGCGATTACAGGCATGCACCACCACGCCCAGCTAATTTGTATTTTTAGTGGAGATGGGGTTTCTCCATGCTAATCAGGCTGGTCTCGAACTCCTGACTTCAGGTGATCCACCCAGCTCTGCCTCCCAAAGTTCTTGGATTACAGGTGTAAGCCACCAAGCCCGGCTTAAAATTTAACATTTTAATAAATTTTAAGTGTACAATTCAATGGCATTAAGTTCAGGCATTTAAAATGTTGTTAAACCATTACCAATATCCATTTACAGAATTTTAAAAATCTTCCCAACTTCATATCCATTAAACAATAACTTCTCATTTTCTCCTCTCCAAGTTCCTTGCAACTACCATTTGACTTTCTGTCTCTATAAATTTGGTCACTCTAGGTACCTTATATACATGGACTCATATGGTACTCATCTTTTTATGATTGTCTTATTTCACTTGGCTTAATGTTGTCAAGGTTCTCCTATGAAGCATGTGTCAGAATTCCCTTCCTTTCTAAGGTTGAATGATATTTCATTGTATGTATATATCACATTTGTTTACCCATTCATCCATCAGTGGAGACTTGAGTTACTTTTATTTTTTGAATATTATGAATAATGCTGCTATGAACATAGGTGTATAAATATCTATTTGAATCCCTGCTTTCAGTTCTTTTGGGTATATACCCTGAAGTGAGATTGATAGATCACATGGTAGTTCCATTTTTAATTTTTGGAGAATCTGCCATACTATTTTCTGTAGTGGCTGCACCATTTTACATTTCTACCAACAGTGCACAAGGGTTCCAATTTCTCCACACCTTTATTAACACTTGTTATTTCTGTATCCCAGTACTTAAAGTAAAATTTAAAAAAAGAGTCATTTTAATGAGTGTAAAGTAGTGTCTTAAAAAATTCATATATTCTGATTAATTTTTGGTACAGATCTGAATGGATTTACAAACCTTGATTTTACTAAAATAATATTTTATCCTTTCAGAGTAGGTTTCTTTTTAGCATTAGTGCCTGGCAGATCTATAGCTATATATCTCTAAACTAGTGACTACACCAGCAGGTGGCTTAAGTCACTTCCTGGTCTCATAGCCTTGTCTGCCGCTTCCCACCTCCTTAGGCTGAAACTTTATGTTGGCCACAGTGTCTGCTGTGGCAGGCAGATGCATTTTCTATTCTCTTTCTTGTGTGAATAATTCCACTCCTGCTCCTGGCTTCAATAATTGGAATATGATTTAGGGTGATCAATTGTAGTTTCTGCTTCTCTGAAGAAGCCAAATACCAGGTCTGCTCTGCTTATTACTCAACACTCAGTAGGTAGTAACTTCAGCCCTTCTTACTACTTACTATTTGTGTTTTCGATTTTGTTCCCTTTTATTTTGTGCTTGCTTCTTGGTGACACTTTTTTTTCTTCTCTTCTTATTTATCCTTCAATGCTGTGTGTTTACAGCATCAGGGATGCTTCGAAGTGGGACCACACAGATCCCTCTTGATTAGAAAGAAGTCCTTGGATTGGGTTCTAAGGTGTCATAAATCAGCTAGGCTCAGTGCAACATGAAATGGGGTGAAAAGAAATGTCTTAATATCTATTGCTAACTCCAACAGAAGAAGACAGTGCACTGCCCAAGGGGACTACACAAACTCAGAACTATTCAAGGGCACACCAGTATCAAATAAATTTAGTATCTACAGATTAACCACAGCAGAAGGGGTCTCAGTTAACTGCAAACTGTATTCGGCATCAGGTCAGAGACCATAATGTGGTTTGGATAATCATTTCAAACCCTAAATGACAAAGCACTGGGGAAAGGAGAGGAAATTTCAGGATCTTACTTGGGTGGCCTATAAAATCACTTGAGAGTACTTCCAACACAGTAGAAAAGGGACATTTCAGGTTTCCATCTCTTCAGAATCACTCCTCCAGATTCACCTTTCCTTCCTATACCACCCAAGAAATGGAATGAGGGTGGATTCGTGGTGGGAGATTCCTGCTGTTCCAGCCCAGAAGTGTTGAGAAAGACAAAGGCTGACAACAAGTCCTTTTAACATTGGCATTCTACTATCTACAAAAAAGTCTATTTAATTTTATTTGCTTCTTCTACTCATAGTGTCACAATGCAATTGGCTATAGTATAATCAAAGTGCTTAGTACTTATACTCAAATGGGAATATGTCCAGATTAGATATCATATAATAAGACATGCTGTTTACATGGTCTGACAACCAGTACTCCAGAATAATGCCTGTAAACATCAAAGGTGGGTTTTCTTGTTAATAGGTTTTTTTCAAATGGCTTTTTCTAGGTCAGAAAGTTCTAAAGACAGTAAGGAAGGATTGACTGAAAAGAGTTTAATTGTTGGTATAAAATAAACCATAAAGAGGTTAATAAATAAGTAAAGCATGAACTTCCAGATTTCAACTAAGATATCAATGTGATTTTAATGGTAACTGAAAGTTAGGGCCAGGCACAGTGGCTCATGCAGCACCTAGGGAGGCTAAGGTGGGTGGATCGCTTGAGGCTAGAAGTATGAGACCTGACTGGCCAAAATGGTGAAATCCCATCTCTACTAAAAAACAAAAAAAAAACAAAACAAAAAAAAACAAGAATTAGCCAGGTGTGGTGGCACATGCCTGTAATCCCAACTACTCGGGGGGCTGAGGCACAAGAATTGCTTGAACCTGGGAGGCGGAGGACACGGTGAGCTGAGATCACGCCACTGCACTCCAGCCTGGGTAGAGTGAGACCCTGTCTCAAAAAAATAAAAAAAGGAAAGTTAATAGTGTCTTGGAGATAAGCATTATCATTGAAAGGAATTGCAAACATATTCAGAATTCTGTTTTTTTTTTTTTTTATTGGTTAGCTAATCTAACCATTTATCCAAAAAATATTTATTGAGGATCTATTATGTGAAAGGCAGTGTGCCTGGCATACATTCCACACCTTTATAAAAGCTGTCTTTGAGCTGACTATCTTCTGTATCCCTTGCTGGTTACATGTTATCCGTTGCTGGTTGCATGACCACATCAAACCATTTTGGTCTGTTCACTTGTGTCTGAACTGACAACAGATTTTCAAAGAATCCTTTCTGAGAATACATAAATTTTACCATTGCCCACAGAACGTTTAGGACAGTCCGGTGACTTTGTGACATGCTTTCCTGTAGTTTACTGCTTTTGTAATTAATACTTCCTTACATAAATGTCTCAGCTCAGATATGCTGGGAAATATGAAAACTATTATTTGTCTTTGGGTAGGAATAGAGTAACTTTCAGACTGGATGCTACCTGGGAGAGCCTCCTATTCTTCACCTGAATTAATTCTAGTAATTGAAATTACAGTACTCACTGGCTTCTTCCTATTTCACAACGTCTAATGTGGACCATGGTCCACAAAATCAAATGCCAATGGGATTGAACAAGTAATAAACATGAATGAAGCAAATTGTGGCATAGCAGTGATGAATGAGAAGAATGTGGTCATCTGAAAAGTGCATACTCTGCCTAAAGGGCTGGGCATCACTCATGATCACTGAATATTCCCATATGGGAAATCTGGCCTACTATTGTTAGACCAGATCTTCTCATCTGTAAGCAAAGACAGAATTCTGGAATGTTATATACAATTTTCAATTAAACTTATAAGTGCAATTAAAAATATATCATCTGGCCATTATATGGTTTGGATGTGTCCCTGCCCAAATCTCATGTCAAATTGGAGGAGGGGCCTGGTGGGAGGTGATCGGATCATGGGGACAGATTTCCTCCTTGCTCTTCTTGTGACAGTGAGTGAGTTCTCACAAGATCTGATGGTTTAAAAGTGTGTGTCACTTCCCCCTTCACTCTCTTTCTCCTGCTTTGCCATGGTAAAGATGTGCTTGTTTCCCTTTCACCTTCCAACATGATTGTAAGTTTCCCAAGGCCTCCCAGCCATGCTTCCTGTGTAGCCAACAGAACTGTGAGTCAATTAAAACTATTTTCTTCATAAATTACCCAATCTCAGGTAGTTCTTTATAGCAGTGTGATAATGGACTAATACAGACCAGAAGGGATTTTTTGTTGTTGTTGTTCCTGAGTTGCCATTTTGTGATCTCTCCTGTATGTCCACAGCTGAAAATGATCCACTTTCTACCCTACTAGGTTTGGGTACTTTAAATCATAATGTCTATTTATGGTATATTTTGCAATGTGAAATATTTTTCATTTTATTGTTATAGGCAAACTGGCTTTACAATCAAGTCTAAAAATAAAAGACTGATTATACTTTAGAAATTTCTAGCTATTTCTTATACATGCAAAAGGGAGAACTAATATTATAATGCCATTTTCTTTCCATCAATCATTATACGGTTTCTAAGAGAATCACCTTTCAATATTTTGAAATCAGAGTTCTTTAACCAAATTAGGAAATATTCTGAGTGAAATGTTCCCTGAAAGCTCCTTATGAAATAAGTAATAGCATATCAAATTATCAGTGAAGGAACTTAATGTATGAAAAGTAAGAGAATTCAAAAGAACTGGATCCATTTCTCTACACTAGAAATTGTTCAAAACTATAGTCTCTGCTTTTCCTGCTATTCCAATGTTTGAATTCACTGCTGATATACTAAGACCTTGAGCAGTGCTGGCATATAACAGTTAATCCAATATAATTACATTTGTTGGGTGAATAAATGAGTGAATAAAATGAGAGGAAAATTTAGAAAGAGTTAGCAAATAATGAGAATAGTCATAAGGAATTTTAAAAAAGAGAACTGCTTGTGCACCTAGGGGCAAATATGAAAATATATGCCAATTATCTTAAGTGAAATAACTCAGAAATGGGAAGTCAAATACTGCACATTCTCACTTATAGGTGGGAGCTAAATAAAGTGTACACATGGACATAGTGTGGAACTGTAGACATTGGAGACTTGAGAGAGTGAGAGAATAGGATGGTGATGAGGGATGAGAAAGTACTTATGAGCACAATATACATTATTCCAGTGATGCTTACACTAAAAGCCCAGACTTCACTATAAAATGTAACCATGTAATAAAACTGCACTTGTACACCTTAAATTTATGCAAATAATAAACAAAGATGTGCCAAGTATCAGCCAGTTTCAATTTGAATGGGAGGCTATCACATAAGTGAGCTCCAAAGTACGTAAGTTGAAATGAGACACAATTAAGAAAATGATCAATATGTAATTCTTCCTTTAAAAAGATTTGATTATGGGTATCTCTCATATCTTGGGAAAATGGTGCCATGATTATAAGGTAAATAAAAAATTAACTGATAAGATTGTAGGGCTGTTTAGGTAACAAGTTCTGGACTATAACATCTTCCAAGTCATTGACTTTTCCCCCCAGTGCTTGTATTTACCACTTACAATGATGGCTGGGGTGGATTTCATAGTACAATAGAACTCAGCATCTAATTTATTAATCAGATTAAGCTTATAGAGGGCTCAAATGAAACATCTTTTAGCTAAAAATATTTTGTTCATGTAAAAGAATTCAATTTAAGCCAATGAATCCATTAATGGTTTCCAATCAATCAACTGAATTATTCCATGATTTGATAGATCAACATGGTGACTTTGTAATGAGCCTATGGAGGAGAAACATACGTGGTTGCCAGCTTATCATTTCACTATCAGTGGTGGAATGAAAAATGGACTCTACGTTCCCAGCTGGTTTCCTCGTGAGCAGATTAACAGATCGAACATGACTATGACTCTTAGGTAGAATGAGAGTCAGCATTAGATAACCATAAGTAAAGGAGTTTCTCTGTTATTTGACAGTGCTGCAAAAGCGTGACCATCTACAGGGGGTGCTTATGCTTCAAGTGATTCATACAGAACATTAATGTACTTGGATTATTTTCCAGTGAATGCATATCATCAGACATTGGTTCTCGTTAGTGTACAGACACTGAATCTGGTTGTGATTTTGTATATAGACATTGGTTCTGTTTTCATATAATGAAGCTGGTTCTGGTTCTCTTTTTGTGTAATATTTTGTTTTATTTCAGTAATGACTATAATTTCCTCTAACTTTTACCCAGTTGTGTTTTTGTGGTAAAGTGAATATCCAGCCCTGCACACATCTTTGTCACCATCATGTAACCCTCTGTTACTCTAGGGCCACTATGCAGTTGGACGGCATTCCCAGGAAGGAGGACAAGGCAGGAAAGACTGGAATGAGAAATGGCTATATCAGGCGTGTCTGAGAGGGATGATGACAGACTTAACATAACTGTGAAAGTGGATACAGATGACTCTTCCCTCAAAGGAACCATGGATTAAGGAATATAGCAGTAGCTGAGCTGAATACTGTGGTCAATTAAAAATAAATGTAGTTGTACTAAAAGATGGATATGGGATTCTGTCACTCCTCAGCCAAGAGTTAGGTTGGGACATAACAACAGATGGGACATAATGGCCTGAGAGGAAAATGAGGCCCCAGGATTTGGAAAACTGAGTTATTTTTGTTAATTACTGGAAAATTCCTAATTCCATTTTAAAGACATGACGTAATCATCCTGTCTTACTCTAAATTTTGTACAAGCTAGGTTCTATCTTTACCTCCAGAGAGCTACCAAAAATTTAGTGAGCATCAACATTGCTGTATTATGCATCATATTTAATTCTCACAGCAACCCTGTAAGACCTGCATTTTAATCAATGTTTATTGGACTGAATTCTTTTTTTTTTTTAACGGACAGAGTCTCACTATGTTGCCCATGCCGGAGTGCAGTGGCTATTCACAAGTTCAATTATAGCAAATTGCAGCCTCAAACTCCTGGGATCAAGTGATCCTCCCACTTCAGCCTCCCAAGTAGCTGGAAGTTATTGAAAGTGGCAGGTATTTATTACACTTCAAGACTGAGAAATTTTGATATTTTTTCAATAAATCATATGTTGAACTTTTATATATTAACATTAAAAACATATTTATATTATATAAAAATTCAATATGGCATGTGAAATAATAATGTAAAATAACAATTAAAGTATAGTATACAGATTGAAATAAACAAATAAGCATGTTAATTACCCTCCTAAGAAATTTTTAGAAGTTTTGCAAGTTTAATAACTAAATGTAGATGTTGTTACTGAATAGTATATATTTTTTGTAATTTTTTAGAGATAAAAAGAATACTATTAAAGTATCAACACATCATTTTGTTTATATAATAAATGTGGATATTTATATAAAATGCATTAATGTATTTTTCACTACATTTTATTATCATTTAAAGATGAGCACATATAAGCTGCTTTCTAGGCCAATCATAATAATTAAGGTATTGTATGACCAGGACATGTCGTTTCTACATTTTGAGGTAATTAAATGGCATTCCTGAAAGCGAATCTTTTTGGAGCTCATGTTTCTTTGTTGTGAGAACACTGTCCATAATGTATTTCTTCAAATTTCAAAGCTGAGAAACTTGATTTCTAAATCTTTGGTTATTTTATGACCTGAAACCTCTCACCATGAAAATGTATATAAAAAATAAACTATTTTAACACATAGTGATAATACCGTCAGAATGCCAGAAGTCTTGACTCACCTCAGCTACAGTTCAAGAAGCAGCAGCTTGTTTTTGAAGACACGGGATAAAAGTGAAATCTTGAATGGATTCATTGCTTGGCTTTCATATTACATGACAAATCTAATTGTGCACTATTTACCCCATTCTAGGACAATGTGAATGACATCTGTGTAAAATATGAGTACAATTAAATGATTTTCCACAGTCATGTGTGTGCTTTGGTGTCTGTCAATGTGTAATTGAGTTAACACTGAAGTAAAGGGGCTCTGGGTAGCTTTATACGTGTCCTGGAATTATTGCAGAAAAAATAATTCAAGAGTGAAAAGAAACAGAAAAGGAACTTATCTTGTAGGACTGAGAGACTATACATTAATTACTTTGCCTCTTCCAGTATCAGATTTTGAGTAAATTTTTTGAAAACATTCATCAAATCCTGTTTCTATTTAAAAACTTAATAAATAGATTAGTTGAAAATGCAGCACAAAAACATTTTCAGAAATTTAAACTCTTGTCAGTGAAGGCAAGCATGAAGTGAACAGCAAAATCTTATTTATAAAAAGTTTTTGACTTTCATTTTCTTGCATAATGATGTGGTGTTTTGATTGTATAAAGGATACTTTGAATCTAAGAGAGAAATGACTGGTTCTAAGACTAAAATAACTGTAACAGTTCTTTATTAATTTGAGAAAGAGATTAAAACGACCCTGATAAATTTATCTTTAATCATAAACTGTGTGAAAATTATATAATTTGAAAGTCAATTTTTTTTTTTGTCAGGTTCTTTATGTTGCTGACTGAAAACATCTAGTTTGTGTATTGAAATCTAAGTAGCATGTCTTCGGGAAACAGAAGTACTTAGAATGCTGAATTAGCCTCTTAGCTCTGTTTGGAGAAAGTGCTATAATAGATTCTGAATTAAACTAGATGTCTAGGCTAAGGTCCTGAATGGGCTAATGTCCATTAACAATCAACAAATTAGTGAATGGCCTTTATTGAAATTTCTTTTCCCAACATAATGGTTTGTTTAACTGATGGCTGATGTGATCATTAGGAGCTATTAGCATGTTAAGAGGGTATTAAATAAAGCCAACAGTTGGCCTTAGAAACAAAAGGATAAACACAGCACAATTTATTATTTTGCTAGGCTAAGCAAACATGGTTTCAATGTATTACTGCCTTCTAACAATGCCAGTAGTCATCTGTTGAATATTCTATTGAATTAAAAAGAATCAAGAAATTTATGATCTATTGAACTTCTAGCTGTTGATATATATTAGCTAATTTTCAGATATTATCTGAGCTGTATATAGACTCATCTAAAATTCCACATTGTATTGGATTTTTTTTCAATCAAATATCATTTTTGTGAATAAGGAAAATGCATATTGCAAGCAGATGTGGAGGAAATTGTCTTAAAATGAAGTTAGTTTCTGATGATAAAAGGACTTGTCCAACAGGAAAATATCACAATCCTAAATATGTATGCATCTAACATTAGAGCTCCCAAATTTATAAAACAATTACTACTAGGCCTGAGAAATGAGATAGACAGCAACATAATAATAGCAGCGGACTTTAGTACTCCACTAACAGCACTAGGCAGATCATTAAGAGAAAGTCAACAAAGAAATAATAGATTTAAACCATACCCTAGAACAAATGGATTTACAAATATTTCCAGAATATTCTACCCAATGACTGCAGAATATGCATTCTATTCATCAGTACATAGAACATTCTCCAAGATAGACCAAATGATGGGCCACAAGACAAGTCTTCATAGATTTAAGAAAACTGAAATTATATCAAGTACTCTCTCAGACCACAGTGGAATAAAACTCAAAATATCTCCAAAACGAACCCTCAAAACCATGAAAATATATAGAAATTAAGTAACCTGTGCCTGAATGATCGTTGGATCAACAACAAAATCAAGAAGGAAATTAAAAATAATTTGAACTGAAGGATAATAGTGACACAACCCATTAAAACGTCTGGGATACAGTAAAGGCAGTGCTAAGAGGAAAGTTCATAGCCTTGAATGCCTTCATCAAAAAGTCTGAAAGAGCACAGACAATCTAAGGTCACACCTCAGAGAACTAGAGAAACAAGAAGAAACCAAACCCAAACCCAGCAGAAGAAAAGAAAAAAAATAGAGCAGAACTAAATGAAATTGAAACAAAAAAATACAAAAGATGAATAAAACAAAAAGCTGGTTCTTTGAAAAGATAGATAAAATTGCTAGATCACTAGCACGATTAATCAAGAAGAGAAGAGAGAAGATCCAAATAAGCTCAATTAGAAATGAAACCGGAGTTATTACAACTAATACTACAGAAATAAAAAAGATCATTCAAGACTACTATGAACATCTTTATATGCATAAAGTAGAAAACATAGAGGAGATGGATAAATTTCTGGAAATATACAACCCTCCTAGATTAAACCAGGAAGAAATAGAAACTCTGAACGACAAATAATAAGCAGCAAGTTTGAAATGGTAATAAAAAAATTTCCAACAAAAAAAGTCCAGGACCAGACGGATTCACAGCTGAATCCTATCAGACATTCAAAGAAAGAATTGGTACCAATTCTATTGACATTATTCCACAAGGTAGAGAAAGAAAGAATCCTGCCTAAATCATCCTATGCAGCCAGTATCACCCTAATACCAAAATCAGCTAGGGACATAACAATAAAAGAAAATTACAGACCAATATCCCTGATGAATGTAGATGGAAAATTCCTTAACAAAATACTAGCTAACTGAACCCAATGGCATAGCAAAAAGATAATTTACCATGATCAAGTGGGTTTCATACCAAGTATGCAGGGATGATTTAACATATACAATTTAATAAATGTGATACACCACACAAACAGGATTATAGACAAAAATTATACTATCATTTCAATAGATGGAGAAAAAGCATTTGACAAAATTCAGCATCCCTTGTGATTAAAACCCTCCACAAAATTGTCACAGAAGGGACATAACTTAATGTAATAAAAGCCATCTATGACAAAGCCACAGCCAGTATTATACTGAAAGGGAGAAGTTTAAAGCATTCCCCCTGAGAACTGGAACAAGACAAGGACGCCCACTGTCACCACTTCTATTCAATACAGCAATGGAAGTCCTAGCTAGCCTGTTCAGACAAGAGGAAAAAATAAAGGGCATCCAAATCAGTAAGGAGGAAGTCAAACTGTCTCTGTTTGCTGATGATATGATTGCATATGTAGAAAACCCTAAGACTACTTCAGAAAGCCCCTAGAACTGATAAATGAATTCAGTAAAGTTTCAGGATACATAATTAATGTACACAAGTCAGTAGCTCTACTATACAACAACAGCAGCCAAGCTGAAAATAAATTAAAAAACTCAACCCCTTTTACAGTAGCTGTAAAAAAATAAAATACTTAGGAATGGAAAATCAAACATCGTATGTTCTCACTCATAAGTGGGAGCTAAGCTATGAGAATGTAAAGGCATAAGAATAATACAGTGGACTTTGGGGACTTGAGGGAAAGGGTGGGAGGATGTGAGAAATAAAAGACTACACAATGGGCACAGTGTACACTGCTTGAGTGACGGGTGCACCAAAATCTCAGAAATCACCACTAAAGAACTTAATTTATGTAACCAAACACCATCTGTTCCCCAAAAACCTATTAAAATAAAAAAAGCATTTAAAGAACACATATTTTGTATGTTATATGTATTATATACTGTATTTTTATAATAAAGTAAACTAGAGAAAAGACAATCATAAGGAAGAGAAAATATTTACTATTCATTGTGTGGAAGTGGATCATCATAAAAGTCTTCACTTCATTGTCTTCACGTTAAGTAGGCTGAGGAAGAGGAAGAAGAGGATGGGTTTGTCTTGCTGTCTCAGGGATGGCAGAGGTAGAAGTGGAGGAAGTGGAATGGAAAGCAAGAAAGCAGGCACACTCAATGTAATTTTTATTTAAAAAAAATCCACGTATAAGTGTTCCTGTGCAGTTTAAACCTATGTTGTTCAAGGGTCAACTGTAGTAGCAATTTTTAACCAGTGTTAAGAAATCACTGTCTAATGAAGTATACTCCCTCTTTTGTGTCCTTAAGTGGCATTGTGAGATGAATTCTGAATTTCTTACTGGAATCTGAATGGAAATTGCACAAATATACTTTAGTTTTATTCCAAGCATGTTTTGCACTTAGCGAAGTGGTCTTTAAGTATAGAGTTCTAATCTATTAATTTCTACTGAGTAGTAGTTTTCTTTCCTCAAACAAGCTCAAGCTCTGAAAAATGCAGAGAGCCTGCCTTTGTAGGTATGAAAGAGACTGTGTGATGCTGTAGCTCCCTGCTTCTACTACCAAGTAAAATATTTTGCTTTGTGGCCATAATCCCTCTAAGCTACATTTTCTATGGTATAATGAGCCTTCTCCAAGAACAGTCTTTTCTGAGAAATGTAGTGAAGAAAGGGTTGTTTCAAATTTATTTTCTTGAAAAAAAAAATTCACTGTCTTTTTGGACTAAAAATTTATCTTTTTCTGGTAGTGCTGACAATTTTTGTATAATCATTAAATATTTCTTCAACAACTAAAACTTAAAGACACTGTTATAGTATTACACCTTCAATAACTTTCTGCCTAATATAGAGTAGTCCAATGGCCTTTAAATGCAAGTTGATGAATGCAATTGACTGTCTGTGATGATATGTTTACCAAAATGAAAACCAAAACAAAATAAACAGAAAAACAAGGGCATTGTAAAGTTGCCAACTGTCCTTTCTTGGGAAGCTCTTAGGAAATAATTCTAAGAGTTAAGTTCTTTCCAATTTTTGTAGCAACCATGCATAATACTTCCTTTACATTTTATGCCATGTTTAATTTTCAAAAGAATTAGAAAACTCTAGTCCTTTAATTTATTTTAAAAATGTAGCTGGTCCATCAAATACAAAAGACTGTGAACCAAATATTTAGTCCACATATGATCTCATGAAGAGCACAGTATATGAAGGGGCTTAGAAATACATAGAACAAGCGAAGAGAGGAGTAGTTCTGTTCCATTCAGACACTGATAAAAATCCATTTATGCCCATTTATGCTAGGAAAATTTGACTCAATGTTTTCAGATACATTGATTACAATACAATATTTTACAAATTACATTAAAGCCATATATATAATGTATATAATGTAATCAATGTATCTAAAATCATGAGCCAAATTTTGTTTCATTTTTCATTTCACTGTGGTCTGGTAAAAATATCATATCAAAAATTTATGTGGCCTCAATATAATTTGTTGTTATATTTCATATAAGCCCTCTAGGTGAGTAGTAGAAAAATTATTCTTCGTTAACTAACTTGAAAAATCATCTGTTTTCTTTACATGGAAATCCGATGTTTCCTTTTTGACCATGTGTTTACTGTCATATTGGTGATGGATCTAATACTTAGAAGGGCAAAATGTCATAGGCAGATCCTATGAAGGGGCAATCTCCTATAGTATTTCAAAAAGTTCTTCTGAGTAATTTTTTTCCCTTGGCTGTTTAGATGTCTATGTAGACTTCTAGCAAAAAGATCTACTAAATATTTTTATGGAATATACCTATAATCACAGAATTAGCTTAGATTAAGGGTTAAGTCATATAGAACTTTTAAAAAATAGATTTTATTTAAGCCAGAATAAGAATTCAAAATAATCATGAAAGAAATTTTGTGCCTGGGTTGAACACAGGGATATGTTATTTTTTGTTATTTGCTTTTGGTATAGCATGTATAAAGCCACAACAAACTTGGGGAAAAAAAAGCGACATTCTGAAGTTCAAAAATTTTACTATGTTCTACAAATCTTTTATTATTAACAATAATAGATCATTCTTCAGTAATTAATACAAAATGGTTTTTCTTATATTCAAGAAGTTCAGATTACATTATATCTTACCAAATAAAAAAGAGTTTTGTGGTGAGGTGATTCAGCATAGATAGCAAACAAAGAAAACAACAGTTTTGAACCTAAATGTCTAATCACAGAGTACTATTTAGAAAAACTCTGGTAGGTATATTTTATGGCATGCAGGGACATAGCTATAAGGGACAGAACAGCTTAGAGTTAAAAATACAGACTCTGGAACCAGACTGCTTTGGTTTGTGTGCCTGCTCTGTCCCTTACTCCCTGTGTAAAAATGGGCAGGTCAATTAACTAAATTCTATGTGCCTGTTTGTGTTTTTAATCTGGAAAATTGAGATAACAGTATATACATCATAGTCATAGCATGGCTGTGAACATTAACTGTTAATATATGTAAAATGTTTCAAATGGTAACTGACATATGATGAAAGTATAAGCCTTTACTTTTTGAAATTAAAATTTTAAATGTTATACAAAACATTAATAAATTACATAGTATACAATGTTAGGCAATAAAAATAGGGTACACGATTAGATATGTATATGATTGAATTGGCTTTTCAAATAGGTTTAAAACAATCCTCATATAGAAAATGAATGTCTACCAGAAAAATTATAGCTTAATAAGAATTTATATTACAGCATAAATTAGTGTTTGTTTTGCTCAGTAGATTCAATATTCACAACACCAACTTCCAATTTGCAAGTAGACAAAAATGTTTCTCTTTCTCCTTTAAAAGTGAACTCCACAGCTTTGCAGAAGCCCTGGGCTTGGCTGGGGCGAGGATCTCTCAGTGACTCTCTACAGGCCCACCTCTTGCAGCAGGCTCAATTCTGATGTGTCATGGACATTCTGGCCTCTAGAGAAAAATCCAAACTACAAATTTTAAATTGGAAAAAAGCCAAAGGTCAAATGTATCCCTTGATCTACTTCTGCTATTCTTGTCAATTTTTTCACCGTTTCTATTATTATCCCAACAATGAACTCTCATTGAGCACAGCTGCTTGAGAGTTCTAAAAGAAGCTTGTCTTTTTTTTAATCATCTCTCTATGGATCAGAAATATAAAAATACACAATCATTTCCCTTGTTAAAATCCTGCTATCCACAGGGATTGAAAATACGATCTTCACCCCTAAATTTACAGTCGTTTCCATAAGCAGGTTCAATTATTATTAAAGAATGTAAATTCAGGTTCACTTCCATTTATCACACATATTGGGATTGGTTTGTTGTTTTTAAAGTAATGTGCAAATTTATCTAATGTTGAGTCAAATTAATGACTATTTTATCATTACCGAACTGCTTTTTATCCAGTAAAATATGAAAGCTGGAATAGGGTCAATTTGTTTGGAGGTAAGAGGAAGAGCAGTTACTTAAGTTTTCTGTATTTTTTCAACTGGTTTTTTTTTTGTGATGCAAAAGAATTCTAAGAAAAGACATTTCCCCCAATACAGAAGCTATAAAATATTTTTTTATGAGACAGTAAGTACATGTACAACACATGTAAACTGTTGGTCGCATATGGTAAACAGATTAACTGCTAACCTAATGTTAAGAGAGAATTATGGTCCAATTTCTCAAAAGCAGGTTTAATTTTTTTACCTCTCTATAAGTTTGCTACTAAAGGGATGAAAATAAAACTAGTTATATTGGAATTTTTGTCTATAAATTTACAATAAAACTTTGTAACGGGTATGTTTTGCCTATGCAAATATCTATGAAAAGATTATCATGGTAACAATTTCTTTCATAACTTTCCTCACCATATTACCTTTGCTTGGTCATGTAAACAAAAAATTTACTAATTATTAGTATGATGATAGTATTCTAGAGAATATTCTGTTGCTACTTTTTATATTCACTTAGCAGTCATAATGGAGATAAACTCATAATAAATAGATTATATCCTTTAGGAGCTACTGTGTTGAGCATTTTCTAAAGCTTTTCTAAAACATAGCTAATATTCAGTGAAACAAATACTTTTAATCATCTGCCGTCTATAATTCCCTTGGTACAGGATCACAAAGAAATAGGCGGTCTAATATTGGAGAAAAGCCACAGAAACCAGAAGGTTGACGTAGCTCTGAAATCAAAGGTGCTACGTGGTGCTGGGTAGAAGAAAGGGTGATGAGAGGTCAGGCTGACAAGAAAGATTGAATCTTGATTTTGAAGGGCCTGTGTGGTTTGGGGAGAAGACTGGAAGCAATGAATGGTTTTGAGCAGCAGAGTAGCAGTCAAGTTTACATTTATGAAACATCTCTGGAAGCAAGTCTAGAAGAATATTAACAGATCATTTAGGTAACGTGAGGCTTTTACAATGATTCTAGCAAGAAATAACAAAAAGAGGCAGTCATAGACTCAGTGGTAGAGAAGATAGGAAGGAAGAGATGGATTCAAAATTTAGTTTTGATTATTTCATTCCATCTGTTCATATTTTTCCTTGCCCCATTTCAATCAAGGAGTTTTACTAAAGCATAATACTTCACTGAAAGTTAACCAAATAAATATATGGTGCTTGAGGGAGTCAAAGGTATGAGAAAGAGAGAAGACATATTTTCTAACATCACAAGTAATAAGTTTGATGGAAATACTCTCCCTTTCATGCACAAGAGCTTGCCAGTTGACCCATATCTAAGTAATTAATAAAGATGCTAAAGAGGAAGACACACCATGCTTGAGAAATTCAGTTGGATACATCAATGCCTACTGGTGCGTTTTCCCTCTAGGATGACACAGACATTTCCCACAAAAATCCTCTTGTACATTTAAGACAAGCTTAACCTTGTCTTGTTCCTGTCCTCTCCATTTCAGAGATATTTGCTAAGTGGCACAGGCCTAGAAATTTAACAAAGATGATATATTTTGAATGTATCCTATGTTCAGTCCCCTTTGGACAATCAGGCTAATTATAATTATGGATTCCTCATCCCTGCTATTATGTTATGGAAGGAAATTTGATTAGGTGGACAGGTTTATTTTTGGATTTTTCTCAATTCCCAGAGATCTTTGAGGCACTTGCAAATTGATTTTTAAAAGATGTTTAATATAGCCGGTACAAAATTACGTGGTTCATAGAGTTGTTCTTTTCCTCTTTTACTTACAAATAACTGTATAGTTTCCCAGACAGCATCTTGCTCTAATATAGGGATAACTGAAATTTCCATCTTCACCTATTTGCTTTCTCTCTGTTTCTCCATCCACCCCACGCTAAGGCATGTGTTTTTGAGTTGGCAGTTGTTTTGCCAGGTTTCCCTGGGGTACCCAGGAGACTCCTCAGAGCATGCTGCAACCAAGCACACAGAACTGCTGCTAGGTTATTTTAAGAGGCCTGCCTCCTCCTTTGGGCCGGGGGAGCTGGAGCAGGGTTGTATAAGCTGGCTGACAGATAAATATAAAGTAAAGCCCCAGATGCTTTTCTGTGGTGATCTGGGTGAGCACCAGCCTGTGGGAGCGGTAATTTGTGACACTCCACTCTGAATCTAGCTCTCTTCTCGAGGTTGCTTTTTTATACTGAAGCCCCCAGTGAATTTACTCCCTTGTTATACAGATTTCCAATTTGCAAACACATCTAGTTAAGAGTGAATTTGCCATGGATAGTGTTTGTTCTCTGTTGGGGTCCTAAATGTGATACTTAAGAATCAGCATAGGTTACTAAAAGACCTCAGGTTAGAGCTTTTTAAAAACTGTATTGTAGCCGAGTGTGTTGGCTCATGCCTGTAATCCCAGCACTTTGGGAGGCTGAGGCGGGCAGATCACGAGGTCAGGAGATGGAGACCATCCTGGCTAATATGGTGAAACCCCGTCTCTACTAAAAATACAAAAAATTAGCCAGGCATGGTGGCAGGCACCTGTATTTCCAGCTACTCAGGAGGCTGAGGCAGGAGAATGGCGTGAACCTGGGAGGCAGAGCTTGCATTGAGCCGAGATCGTGCCACTGCACTCCAGCCTGGGTGACAGAGTGAGACTCCTTCTCAAAAAAAAAAAAAAAATGTATTTAGGGGGTACGGAAATGGGGTACAATTAATCAAAATAGATTTTTGCGAATCAATGAGTTTAAACCAGATTAATAGTTACTTAGAATCATTTTTTCTCTTTCTTTTAATAGAATTTAAACTTGCTAAGTTAAAATCTGATGCTAATATGTCAAAAAAATAGAATTTTATGAGAAAAATCCCCTAGAAATGAGAAGAAATATTTAGAAGCAATAGATAAAAGTAGTAGTGACAATTAAACAAACAAATATCTTAGTCCATGGTGAAATGTTTCAGTTAAGCTCTAACAGAACCCAAACCTGGGAAAAGGCAGTCCCCACCCTGGCCCCTGCGTTTCAGAGAGCCCAGCATTTCACAAACACAGAAATTCATAGAATATAAAACACATTAACTGTCTGTCACTTGGGATCTGGCACTTGTGACCTGTGACCCTAAATGTCTACTCTTGTGACAAACATCATTTAGGCCCAAGAAAATAGATGCCTCTCCTATATCTTTTGCCCCATGACACTGAAATGAAAGATGACTCCATGACAATGATAAAATGCACACACAAAAAAGATCTTCTCCTAAAACTTCCTGGCTTCTGTGTGAACAAGTCCAGGGTGGCCTGCTGGATGATGAGCAGCCAGCTTGAACAGAAGTGAATCATCTCTGTTAGGGTCATCCCAAGCCAGCCAACCCTCAGTTGCCTGGAAGCTGCCCACTTCTGGAGAGCTAAGCCAAGGCAAGAACTACTGAGATGATCCCAGACCAAATTGTAAATGTTAAGAAGTGTGAATTAAACAGATGTTATTGTTTTTTGATCACTAAGTTTTAGGAAGGTTTTTGTAAAGCAAACATTAACATCAGTTAATATACATTGGTATAGAGAAATATGATTGCTTTTTGTTTATTGACCTTATATACAATATAATGATTAATAATTATTATCATAGTTTGTCTGTAGGTTCTTTTGATTTACTATAATCACCAAAATTTTACATATGAATGATGACAGCTTTACTTATTTTCAATACTTGAATCATTTTTTCTTTTTCTTATTTTATTATAGTTGCTTGAATCTCTGGTACAACACTGAAGAAATATGGTGATGTTTGTCTCATTCTTAATCTCAGAAGGGAGAGTTTACAATAAATCTCCTTTAGGTATGAGGCCTCAAAGCACCTTTAGCATTCAACAAATCTCTTGAGGGAGATACAGTCTGTGTGTTTGAAGTGCTTCAAGTCTCTTCTTTTTTTTTATTTTATTATTATTATACTTTAAGTTTTAGGGTACAGTGCACAATGTGCAGGTTTGTTACATATGTATACATGTGCCATGTTTGTGTGCTGCACCCATTAACTTGTCATTTAGCATTAGGTATATCTCCTAATGCTATCCCACACCCTCCCCCCACCCCACAACAGTCCCTGGAGTGTGATGTTCCCCTTCCTGTGTCCATGTGTTCTCATTGTTCAGTTCCCACCTACGAGTGAGAACATGCGGTGTTTGGTTTTTTGTCCTTGCGATAGTTTACTGAGAATGATGTTTTCCAGTTTCATCCATGTCCCTACAAAGGACATGAACTCATCATTTTGTATGGCTGCATAGTATTCCATGGTGTATATTTGCCACATTTTCTTAATCCAGTCTATCGTTGTTGGACATTTGGGTTGGTTCCGAGTCTTTGCTATTGTGAATAGTGCCGCAATAAACATACGTGTGCATGTGTCTTTATAGCAGCATGATTTATAGTCCTTTGGGTATATACCCAGTAATGGGATGGCTGGGTCAAATGGTATTTCTAGTTCCAGATCCCTGAGGAATCGCCACACTGACTTCCACAATGGTTGAACTAGTTTACAGTCCCACCAATAGTGTAAAAGTGTTCCTATTTCTCCACATCCTCTCCAGCACCTGTTGTTTCCTGACTTTTTAATGATGGCCATTCTAACTGGTGTGAGATGGTATCTCATTGTGGTTTTGATTTGAATTTCTCTGATGGCCAGAGATGATGAGCATTTTTTCATGTGTTTTTTGGCTGCATAAATGTCTTCTTTTGAGAAGTGTCTGTTCATGTCCTTCGCCCACTTTTTGATGGGGTTGTTTGTTTTTTTCTTGTAAATTTGTTTGAGTTCATTGTAGATTCTGGATATTAGCCCTTTGTCAGATAAGTAGGTTGTGAAAATTTTCTCCCATTTTGTAGGTTGCCTGTTCACTCTGATGGTAGTTTCTTTTGCTGTGCAGAAGCTCTTTAGTTTAATTAGATCCCATTTGTCAATTTTGGCTTTTGTTGCCATTGCTTTTGGTGTTTTAGACATGAAGTCCTTGCCCACGCCTATGGCCTGAATGGTATTGCCTAGGTTTTCTTTTAGGGTTTTCATGGTTTTAGGTCTAACATGTAAGTCTTTAATCCATCTTGAATTAATTTTTATATAAGGCGTAAGGAAGGGATCCAGTTTCAGCTTTCTACATATGGCTAGCCAGTTTTCCCAGCACCATTTATTAAATAGGGAATCCTTTCCCCATTGTTTGTTTTTGTCAGGTTTGTCAAAGATCAGATAGTTGTAGATCTTCTTTCATTCTCTCTCTCTCTCTCAGCACTGCAAAACCAGAAGACCATCAAAAAGTCTCCCAATTTTGCTACACCCCAGTGGGACCCTCTGTCTAAACCAAACTTCCATTGCCAGCTTTCCCTGTATCAAACCAGTGAGTGCTCTAGGGAAAAGGTGGCTAAAGGTATTTTAGCTGCCTCTCCAGGATTCCTTCCCTTCCAGAATTTTAGCCTCTCTAGTCCTCGTTGCTTCCATAGCTGTCTGATACCTTTTAAAAAAAGCCCTTTGTGTTTATCTGGCTTGTCTAGTTTTCTTAATTGGAGTTTTGATCTGTCTGACACAAACTATACCATCCTTCTCAGAAACTTAAGTGATTTAGTCTGATATTTGTAATAGTTGCACACGAAAACTAAGGAATATTTTGCATAATCAAAAAATTCATATTGCAATTAAATTTGCATATGTGCAACTCTCAAAGCATTAACTAGATTGCTAAAATTTATATTACTCTTCACATTATAGTAGAAACTAATTCATGCTTTTAGAGACTGAAAATTATGATATTAGTAACAGTAAATTATGTGAAGAAATTAAAATTTTTTGCAATGTTTTCTGCATAAGGACAATATATTGTGTGTCCCCATTATGATGTTTGAAAGTGATATGTAAAATTCATGATTTATTTTTTAATCTAACTATAACTTTAAGAGTTTAATTGCAATTTCAGTTACTATTGCCTCCACAGAATTTCTTAAAATTGAAATTAATAAAAATCTGTCCAATAACTACAGTGACTCAAAAAAGTTGTTTGTCATTTAAGCCACATTAAAATCATAACCTTATGTGTATTTTTCAGTTTTGTAAATTTGAAGATACAGTTTTTTCAAGGCAGGTGTTATGGGGGTGAGTATTGGTGTACCCCTCAGAGTTTATTTTACATGTTGAAGCCCTAACCCCTAATGTGATGGTATTAAGATATGGAGCCTTTGAGAAGTAATTGGGTTCAGAGGAGGTCATGAGGGTGAAGTCCATCAATGGGACTAGTGCTCTTATAAGAAGAGGAAGAAGCTGGGAGTGGTGGCTCATGCCTGTAATACCAGCACTTTGGGAGGCTGAGGCAGGCAGATCATGATGTCAGGAGTTCAAGACCATCCTGGCCAACATGGTGAAATCCCTTCTCTACTAAAAATACAAAAATTAGCCAGGCATAATAGTGCATGCCTGTAATCCCAAGTACTCAGGAGGCTGAGGCGGGATAATTGTTTGAACCTCAGAGGCAGAAGTCGCAATGAGCTGAGATCATGCCACTGCACCCCAGCCTGGGTGACAGAGCAAGAGTCTGCCTCAAAAAAAAAAAAAAAAAAAAAAAAAAGAGGAAGAGACACCAGAACTTTTTCTCTTTGCCATGTGACAATATATCAGGAAGACAGCAAAAGTTGGGAAGAGGGCTCTCACCAAGAATGGTATCTGTAGGCACCTCCAGAACTGTGAGAAGTAAATGTCTGTAATTTAAGTCACCTAGTCTTTGGTATTTTGTTACAGCAGCCTGAGCTAAGTAGGAAAATAGAGTATAATTTACCTGGAGGCATTAGTTCAATTTCTAATTTATGTATATTTAGTAATATGGTATGTATGCAGACTTTCATTTTTATTCTTGCTCCAGGTCATGAAAATAACGGAGTCAGGCCCACCATTTTAAAATGTTATTTTATCTTTTTTGTCAAAATTTACTGTTACTTCATTTTATCCTCTGTGTCAGTTAGGGTTCAATCATAGGAGCAAGTTCACTATGAATATTATGGAATTAAAAAATTATTATACAAAATAAGCCTTATACCATTGTTGAAGGATCTAAAAAATAAAGGTCTGAAAAGAATCAGAAGGAAAATCTCTAATCCTATTGTTGATGAATGACTTGCAGCTTGCAGGAAGCTAGGAAGCTAGGCTGTCTGGGTGCTGGAGTAGAACTGGTGCAGAAGTCCATGAAAGTTCCTGGCTCTGCACAACTCAGTAAAGCAACTTCTGTTGGCCTGAGTGTGCTTATATATATTCAGTAGGATCGACGGTCAGGAAGGAGAGATGCGCATGGAGCAATGAAGTGAAGACATGCTGTCATCTGCCAAGCAATCTGAAACCATGTCATCTCTTACAGTGCAGTGGCTGCTTTTTTACATCTGCTTCCCATATCCCATGCAAATTTTTGTGTGTGGCTGATCTTAACCCAAATTTTTCAGGTAAAGAAACTCTAGGCTATTTAGTTTGTTTAGTTTGGGTAACACATAAACCACATTCAAGTCTATCACCCTATAGGGTGGGTTGAAAAATTAGAATTGGGAACACTGAGGTGCAGAAAGATTTTGTGATTTTTTTTTTCTTTTTTTTAAAATTGTTATACTTTAGGTTTTAGGGTACATGTGCACAATGTGCAGGTTTGTTACATATGTATCCATGTGCCATGTTGTTTCGCTGCACCCATTAACTTGTCATTTAGCATTAGGTATATCTCCTAATGCTGTCCCTCCCCCCTCCCCCCACCCCACAACAGTCCCTGGAGTGTGATGTTCCCCTTCCTGTGTCCATGAGTTCTCACTGTTCAATTCCCACCTATGAGTGAGAACATGCGGTGTTTGGTTTTTTGTCCTTGCGATAGTTTACTGAGAATGATGTTTTCCAGTTTCATCCATGTCCCTACAAAGGACATGAACTCATCATTTTTTATGGCTGCATAGTATTCCATGGTGTATATGTGCCACATTTTCTTTTTTTTAAATTAATTAATTAATTTATTTTTTATTATTATGCTTTAGGTTTTAGGGTACCTGTGCACAATGTGCAGGTTTGTTACATATGTATCCATGTGACATGTTGGTTTGCTGCACCCATTAACTCGTCATTTAGCATTAGGTATATCTCCTAATGCTGTCCCTCCCCCCTCCCTCCACCCCACAACAGTCCCTGGAGTGTGATGTTCCCTTTCCTGTGTCCATGAGTTCTCATTGTTCAATTCCCACCTATGAGTGAGAACATGGTGTTTGGTTTTTTGTCCTTGTGATAGTTTACTGAGAATGATGTTTTCCAGTTTCATCCATGTCCCTACAAAGGACATGAACTCATCCTTTTTTATGGCTGCATAGTATTCCATGATGTATATGTGCCACATTTTCTTAATCCAGTCTATCGTTGTTGGACATTTGGGTTGGTTCCAAGTCTTTGCTATTGTGAATAGTGCCACAATAAACATACGTGTGCATGTGTCTTTATAGCAGCATGATTTATAGTCCTTTGGATATATACCCAGTAATGGGATGGCTGGGTCAAATGGTATTTCTAGTTCCAGATCCCTGAGGAATCGCCACACTGACTTCCACAATGGTTGAACTAGTTTACAGTCCCACCAACAGTGTAAAAGTGTTCCTATTTCTCCACATCCTCTCCAGCACCTGTTGTTTCCTGACTTTTTAATGATCGCCATTCTAACTGGTGTGAGATGATATCTCATTGTGGTTTTGATTTGCGTTTCTCTGATGGCCAGTGATGATGAGCATTTCTTCATGTGTTTTTTGGCTGCATAAATGTCTTTTGAGAAGTGTCTGTTCATGTCCTTTGCCCAGTTTTTGATGGGGTTGTTTGTTTTTTTCTTGTAAATTTGTTTGAGTTCATTGTAGATTCTGGATATTAGCCCTTTGTCAGATGAGTAGGTTGCAAAAATTTTCTCCCATTTTGTAGGTTGCCTGTTCACTCTGATGGTAGATACAAAATCAATGTACAAAAATCACAAGCATTCTTGTACACCAATCACAGACAAACAGAGAGCCGAATCATGAGTGAACTCCCATTCACAATTGCTTCAAAGAGAATAAAATACCTAGGAATCCAACTTACAAGGGATCTGAAGGACCTCTTCAAGGAGAACTACAAACCACTGCTCAATGAAATAAAAGAGGATACAAACAAATGGAAGAACATTCCATGCTCATGGGTTGGAAGAATCAATATTGTGAAAATGGCAATACTGCCCAAGGTAATTTATAGATTCAATGACATCCCCATCAAGCTTCCAGTGACTTTCTTCACAGAATTGGAAAAAACTACTTTAAAGTTCATATGGAACCAAAAAAGAGCCCGCATCACCAAATCAATCCTAAGCCAAAAGAACAAAGCTGGAGGCATCACACTACCTGACTCAAACTATACTACAAGGCTACAGTAACCAAAACAGCATGGTACTTTTACCACAACAGAGACATAGATCAATGGAACAGAAAAGAGCCCTCAGAAATAATGCCGCATATCTACAACTATCTGATCTTTGATAAACCTGACAAAAACAAGAAATGGGGAAAGGATTCCCTATTTAATAAATGGTGCTGGGAAAACTGGCTAGCCATATGTAGAAAGCTGAAACTGGATCCCTTCCTTACACCTTATACAAAAATTAATTCAAGATGGATTAAAGACTTACATGTTAGACCTAAAACCATTAAAACCCTACAAGAAAACCTAGGCAATACCATTCAGGACATAGGCATGGGCAAGGACTTCATGTCTAAAACACCAAAAGCAATGGCAACAAAAGCCAAAATTGACAAATGGGATCTAATTAAACTAAAGAGCTTCTGCACAGCAAAGAGATTATGTGATTTTTATCAAGTACATCATGCAAGAGCCCTGTGGTTTTTAAGAACTTTTGTCATCTGCTTCTTAGATCAGTGTGCTCAGCATCTTGCTGGCTGATGTGCTTATTTCCTACTCTACTCTGTGTTTTTCCTTTGAATTTAGGACCATATTTGGACAAAGAAGGATATTTGTCCAGTGAGAATGTCTGAGCTTTCATAGAAATTACACAGCATGGGATGTTGAAGAATTGGAGCAGCCAATTTAAATTGAGGATAACCATTCACTGAGGAAGTGATGGTGCTGCCACTGGCATCATTAAACACAGAAAGCATTTCCTGAGCTCTGTAAGGCAAGAACATAGAGGAGAAAGGACTGTTCCATCAGCCAGGATTGTCCCTTCCTTTTTAATTTATAACTTCATGCACTGTCCTCTTCTCATCAAGTGTCTCTGCGTTTGCTGAAAATGTCAGGAAGATGTGATCCAGGGTTTTATATTTTATAGAGCAGAAATGTTAGTGTTTCATGTCTTGGGTCCTGTATCTCCAAGTAACTTCCCTACTGCAGTGCTTGCTTATCTCCTGTCATCAGCTGAAGTATTGTTGTGGTATTTACTGTTATTTTCTGTGACAAGGTAATACTAAACAGGAATCTATTTCTACATTGTTTTGTTCTGCAATCTTCCTGCACAAGCCAAATAACCACCTTATTAGAACTCTTGGGATTTCCAGACTAAAATGTCTCTAACTGGCAGTCAAATCACAGTGATGGGAGATGGTGTTTGCATGGTGGAGCACACTCTGACGTCCTAAGCACACCCAAAAATGCAAAATGCAAATAGTAGTGCAAGAAGAATTCTTGGGAATATTCCAGCATCAAGTCGAATTTATGTTTCATAGACAAAGTGCCAGGACAGCAAGAAAATATAGACATTGTCTTAAGTGTATATGAAAAACTTAAAGTTTTCTAAAGTTCTAAAGAGAGTAGAATTTCAAATACTTTCTTCACTGTACTTCACCGTGTCTCTTAATTTGGTAAGCTGCATTTATCTTGTAATTTTATAAAGTGTTTTATTTACAAAGCACTTTCCTGTAAAAATTATATTTACTTTTTGTAACAAGCCTATAAGGTCAATATTAATATTTTCATTTTCAAATAGGAGAAATAGGGGCTCAAAGGATCAATGAGTTGTCCAAAATCACACAGTGTGAGTGGACAAGGTGGGTCCCTCAAATGTGCTTTGCAATATTATGAACCTACTCCTACACATAGCACAACACAGATGAACAATATGCTATTAACTGGTAATATTCTTTTTAAAAAAATATTGAAGACTTTCATGTGAATTTAACTCACACTCAAGTCTCTCTCTTAAAACCTTCACATTCATTGACTCTTGACTTACCTTTTTTTTTTTTCCTTTTTTGAGACAGAGTCTTGTTCTGTCTCCCAAGCTGGAGTGCAGTGGTGCAATCTCAGCTGACTGCAACTTCCGCATCTCACGTTCAAGTGATTCTCATGCTTCAGCCTCCCTGAGTAGCTGAGATTACAGGCACACGCCACCAAGCCTGGCTAATTTTTGTATTGTTAATAGAGACAGGGTTTCGCCATGTTGGCCAGGCTGGTTTCGAACTCCTGACCTCAGGTGATCTGCCCAGCCTCCCAAATTGCTGGGATTACAGGCATGAGCCACTGCGCTCTGCCCGACTCTTGATTTATCTTTTTTCTTTCTTATCTAAATTCAACACAGAGCCCACACTCCCTGTTCCTATTCACCTTCATTCATTTCCAAATTCTTAGCAACCTGGTTCCTGTAGCCATCATATCTCATAAAATCAACATGTACCTCCTAGTTATTAAATAAAATGCATTTAGGGATTTTTTTTCTGGGATTTTAATATTTCTATTAAATTAGCTCTTTTATTTTAAAATGCTATTCTCTATCTTAATATTTTTTGCCTTTCAAGTTTAATGTGTCTGATGTTAATATAATAGCTTTCTTTTTTTTTTTTTTGAGATGGAGTTTCTCTTCACTCTTGTTCCCAGGCTGGAGTGCAATGGCGTGATCTCCGCTCACTGCAACCTCCGCCTCCTGGGTTCAAGTGATTCTCCTCCCTCAGCCTCCCGTGTAGCTGGGGTTGCAGGTGCCTGCTACCATGCCCAGCTAATTTTTTTTATTTTTATTAAAGACGGGGTTTCACTATGTTGGCCAGGCTGGTCTTGAACACCTGACCTCAGGCGATCCACCCACCTCAGCCTCCCAAAGTGCTGGGATTGCAGGCGTGAGCCACCACTCCCAGCCACTTTCAAACTTTCTATGTTCTTAATATTCAGATGTAATCTCATGTAAACAGCATATACTTGGGACTTTGTTTTAGGTTTAAAGATACTTTATTACTGAACCAATATGTACAAACTCTAACATGAAAATAAGCTACAGAATACCAGACTACTTACAATACTTTTTTGTATTTTATAAAACTTTTTTACAAGATTAATTCTCTCTAACATGACAGGCATTCACAAAAATCAAACTTTTATTAAATGCATAAATAAATATTGACTTCAGTTGACCACTGTAAGGGACATGAATTCTACAGACCATTTGGATGAGAAGGTAGCAGTTCTGTTTTCTGTATGCTACCATATAATTATGTTACAAAAACAAACAAACAAACTTTATATATACCTTTGTTAAACACTCTCCATATTACGTAACTTGCTAAAATATTCAGTAGAGGCAAGACAGACATGAGAGTCCATTCTGCACCTGACACTGAGTCTGGGCATGCAAAAACCATAGACGAGTTAACATCTTTATGGACTTATTTATATTTTATAATGAACTTTAAAGTGCATGGAACAGATATTTAGCCATTGTGTTCTGGTTATAATGTGAATGTTTGTATAATAACATTTAGAGTTATTTGACCTCATGGAAATGACTGAATTCGAGGAATTCATGGTTAAAGAAAATTTTTGATATTAAATAAGTTAATATCAAAAATGACATTTATGGATACATAGGGCAAAAATTAGTATTTATGCTTATATGATACAGACACAAGTAAAAAATTAATCACACTTTTAATCAGGTTTTTGGTGAACACAAAAGACACAGTTTAGGCTTTTGTAGTCAAATATAACTTCTAGGCTGTCTGTTGGTTGTTTATTAATCCAGTCTGAAATTATTTGTCTTTTAATTGAAGTCTTTGGCTGGTTTATATTTAATAAGCTTTGGCCTATACCTATCATTTTCTTGTTTGATTGTTATCTTTTATTTTACTTTATTTCTATCTGTTTTTTGTTCTTTTATTCTTCTCATCTTTTTTGGATTAATTATGCATTTTAAATATCCTATTTTTCTGTAGTAATTTTGAAATTTATTTTAAACATTTATTTATACATTTTATTTTTAAAATATTTACATGCTAATTTACTCTTTGTTTTGCCTTCCATTTTTTTTTCTCTGATATTTTGTGGTTACCACTAGGAAAGTTTTTCCCTCTACTTAAAATCTCCATTTAGTAACTATTGGATAGTAGGCTTAGTACCTAGGTGATGAAATGATCTGTACAACAACCCCCGGTGACACAAGTTTACTTATATAACAAACCTGCACATGTACCGCTAAACCTAAAATAGAAGTTTGGAAAAAAATTTCCATTTACTATTCCTACTAAGGTAGCTTTTGTTTGTCAAAAAACCTCCTATTTTGCCTTTATTTCTAAGGGATATATTAAGAATGAGCATAGAATGCTACATTAGCAGGTTTTTTCTTTTCATACTTTAACGATGTCATTTCACTGCCTTCTGGTTTGACCATGTCTGCTGAGAATTCAGCTGTCTTTGTGTACTCTTGCTCCTTTAGAAGTAATATGATTTATTTTCCCTCTGATTGTCTTTTTTGCTAGCATTTTAATTATGCTATGTGTGTGTTCTTTACACTTTTCTTTCATGGGGTTTGCAGAGCTTTTTGTAAGTGTGGATTAAAGTCTTTTCCAGTTTTGAAAATTTTTCACCAGTTCTCTTTTCAAATATTCCTTCTGCCTTGTTTGTTATCTTTTATTTTTATTTTTATTTTATTATTATACTTTAGGTTTTAGGGTACATGTGCACAATGTGCAGGTTTGTTTTATATGTATCCATGTGCCGTGTTGGTTTGCTGCACCCATTAACTCGTCATTTAGCATTAGGTATATCTCTTAATGCTGTCCCTCCCCCCTCAGCCCAACCCACAACAGTCCCCAGAGTGTGATGTTCCCCTTCCTGTGTCCATGAGTTCTCATTGTTCAGTTCCCACCTATGAGTGACAACATGCGGTGTTTGGTTTTTTGTTCTTGTGATAGTTTACTGAGAATGATGTTTTCCAGTTTCATCCATGTCCCTACAAAGACATGAACTCATCATTTTTTATTGCTGCATAGTATTCCATGGTGTATGTGTGCCACAGTTTCTTAATCCAGTTTATCGTTGTTGGACATTTGGGTTGGTTCCAAGTCTTTGCTATTGTGAATAGTGCCACAATAAACATACGTGTGCATGTGTCTTTATAGCAGCATGATTTATAGTCCTTTGGGTATATACCCAGTAATGGGATGGCTGGGTCAAATGGTGTTTCTAGTTCTAGATCCCTGAGGAATCGCCACACTAACTTCCACAGTGGTTGAACTAGTTTACAGTCCCACCAACAGTGTAAAAGTGTCCCTATTTCTCCACATCCTCTCCAGCACCTATTGTTTCCTGACTTTTTAATGATGGCCATTCTAACGGGTATGAGATGGTATCTCATTGTAGTTTTGATTTGCATTTCTCTGATAGCCAGTGATGATGAGCATTTTTTCATGTGTTTTTTGGCTGCATAAATGTCTTCTTTTGAGAAGCATCTGTTCATGTCCTTTGCCCACTTTTTGATAGGGTTGTTTGTTTTTTTCTTGTAAATTTGTTTGAGTTCATTGTAGATTCTGGATATTAGCCCTTTGTCAGATGAGTAGGTTGCAAAAATTTTCTCCCATTCTGTAGGTTGCCTGTTCACTCTGATGGTAGTTTCTTTTGCTGTGCAGAAGCTCTTTAGTTTAATTAGATCCCATTTGTCAATTTTGGCTTTTGTTGCCATTGCCTTTGGTGTTTTAGACATGAAGTCCTTGCCCACGCCTATGTCCTGAATGGTATTGCCTAGGTTTTCTTCTAGGGTTTTTATGGTTTTAGGTCTAACATGTAAGTCTTTAATCCATCTTGAATTAATTTTTATATAAGGTGTAAGGAAGGGATCCAGTTTCAGCTTTCTACATATGGCTAGCCAGTTTTCCCAGCACCATTTATTAAATAGGGAATCCTTTCCCCATTGCTTGTTTTTGTCAGGTTTGTCAAAGATCAGATAGTTGTAGATACGTGGCATTATTTCTGAGGTCTCTGTTCTGTTCCATTGATCTATGTCTCTGTTGTGGTAAAAGTACCATGCTGTTTTGGTTACTGTAGCCTTGTAGTATAGTTTGAAGTCAGGTAGCATGATGCCTCTGGCTTTGTTCTTTTGGCTTAGGATTGACTTGGCAATACGGGCTCTTTTTTGGTTCCATATGAACTTTAAAGTAGTTTTTTCCAATTCTGTGAAGAGTCATTGGTAGCTTGATGGGGATGGCATTGAATCTATAAATTACCATGGGCAGTATGGCCATTTTCACAATATTGATTCTTCCAACCCATGAGCATGGAATATTCTTCCATTTGTTTGTATCCTCTTTTATTTCATTGAGCAGTGGTTTGTAGTTCTCCTTGAAGAGGTCCTTCATAAGTCCTTTGTAAGTTGGATTCCTAGGTATTTTATTCTCTTTGAAGCAATTGTGAATGGGAGTTCACTCATGATTTGGCTCTCTGTTTGTCTGTGATTGGTGTACAAGAATGCTTGTGATTTTTGTACATTGATTTTGTATCCTGAGACTTTGCTGAAGTTGCTAATCAGCTTAAGGAGATTTTGGGCTGAGACAATGGGGTTTTCTAGATATACAATCATGTCATCTGCAAACAGGGACAATTTGACTTCCTCTTTTCCTAATTGAATACCCTTTATTTCCTTCTCCTGCCTGATTGCCCTGGCCAGAACTTCCCACTATGTTGAATAGGAGTGGTGAGAGAGGGCATCCCTGTCTTGTGCCAGTTTTCAAAGGGAATGCTTCCAGTTTTTGCCCATTCAGTATGATATTGGCTGTGGGTTTGTCATAGATAGGTCTTATTATTTCGAGATACGTCCCATCAATACCTAATTTATTGAGAGTTTTTAGCATGAAGGGTTGTTGAATTTTGTCAAAGGCCTTTTCTGCATCTATTGAGATAATCATGTGGTTTTTGTCTTTGGTTCTGTTTATAGCGAGAGCCCCCGTTTGTTATCTTTATTGTACTTCTCTCTCTCTGTGTTTTTTATATATAGATATATATATATATAACTATATATACTTATATACATATAAGTTATATATATGTATACATATGTATGTATAAATATATACATGTAAGTTATTTATATGTATACATATGTAGTTATACATATACTTATATCTGTTATATAAAAGTACATGTAGTTATACATATACTTATATATGTTATATAAAAGTATATGTAGTTATACATATACTTATATATGTTATATAAAAGTATATGTAGTTATACATATAATATATATAATATATAGTTATATATATCTATATATAGAGACTTTAATATATAGAGAGAGAATTTAATATATACATACATTTGCCCTTTTGACTATGTCCCATTTATACATTTTATTCTTTTGTTTTATTTTGTCTTTTTTTCTCTTTACATATATATGTAAATATTTTATATGTAAATATATATGTATATATTTTCTATTAACCTGCCTCTGTGTTTGCTGATCCTGTCTTCTCCCATGTCCAGTATGCTATTAATTTCCCATAATGAGCTAACTTTGGATATATATTTCAGTTCTAGAATATACACTTGATTCGTTATATAGAGTCCAATTCTTTATTGAAATCCTCCACCTTTTTATTCGTCTTGCTCAGCTTTACTATGTTTTCTAAAAAATATATTTGTAGTCGTTTAAAAATCCCTATATACTAAGCCCAATATTTGGATCATTTGTAGGTCTGCTTCACTCTCTATTTTTTTTTGTAGTCACATTTCCCCATTGCTTCATGTTTCTATCATTTTTTTATTTGCATACCCAGCATAGTATAAAAGATGATTTCTTATAGCAGCAAAGTGCTCCCCAAACTCTTTTTCATTTTTCCTTTCTTTCAGTCAGGCAGACAGATGGAAGGATGAGAACCTCAATTAAATCAGAAAATGAGTTGAGTCAGGGCTAAGTTTCAGTTTTAGAAAGACTCAATCCATCTGTTCAATGTGCAAAGGCTGAGACCACTGAGAACATGTCAGATTTCTGTCTCTGGTGCTCTAAAAAATACATAAAATGTGGTTCTGCCCTTCAAAGCAAAAATTCCAATTTATGCAGTCCACATTGTTTCTAAAGCTCTCTAATTTTTTAAAATATGATTTTGTAATTTTCCAGATTTTATCTAGCTGTTACGGCAAGAGCATTGAGCTGTGATGGCCTAATAATTCTACCCGGAAGTAGAAGCACCTCTCCTCCTCTTTTGGGATTCGTATTAGCATCAAATTATCCAGCAGGGCTCCGCTAATTTTCTGCATTGCATGAAGTTACTATCTTCATTTTTTTCTTTATCATATTCTATGAATTTTTTAAATTTTTGCAATCATCATCACACATTATAATTCTGATTCTATGCTTCTGTGTTTCAAAAAATACTCTCAGGAACCAGACCTACTGTATAGTATGCATTCTTAAGCAGATTAGCATATACATGTAGCATAGGGGTAACAAATGCTTCCCATACACTCAATCTCAAAATAATATGCTAATCACTTTTATATGTAACTTTGGTTGTCTTTCTTTTTATTAAAAATTGTCCTCTCTATTTGAGATGTTTGTCACTCATTACACTCATTCATCAATCATTACAGAAATAATATTAAGGATTTTCTAAAAGATAGAAACAGGGTTAATAATGAACAAATCAATTATTCAAGTTCCTGTGCTGTTTTAATCTGATTGGCAGAAATGTAACATATTAAGCCTGATGTAAAGTGGTACTAAATTCACTGCAGAGCCCATGGCTTTGGATGCGAATGTATCCAATCAAGTCCAAGTGCAAATTGCCAACAGAATCAATTATTTCATAAATCTAAACTACACCTACATTGCAGAACTAGAATGTGATGTGGGTAACTGCAAATTCTTCTAAAGTTTGACAAAAGATTTACACCCTATGCTAGCTGCTATGCTAGGGAATACGGATGTGACTACTAAGGACAAGCTAAATTGAGGGAGGCAGGAATTCCATGTTCTGGATAACAATGGCCTCATTGCAGTCAGAGAGAAAAAAAAAGAAAAGAATAAACACACACGTGCATGACACACACATAGCTTTTCCTGGGGGTGATACTTTCATCTTATTATTCTCCCTTACTGCCTTCCTTTTCTTCCCTTAACCATTCCTAGATTGTAGTCCACTACACTGAGACATTATGTTTCATCTACACAATTATATTACTTTCCAGATACTAAAATTCTGGTTCAGTGTCAAGTTACATTATCATACTGCTGCAAATTCTTTGATTGAAAGAAGAAGCTGTAGCAATTACCTCACTTTATAAGTAGAGGAGTCTTTGCTTATGGCACATAACTTGAGAGGCACCAGTCCTGCATGCTGGGGAGTAGTTCTCTCCAACATATCTCTAGAAAGACCCATTTCTTTGGCTTAATTCATGCTCTTTACAAGAACCAGGGTAAGGTCATAGTGATTCTCATATTCCTCATGGGTTTCCTGTGTACTGGGCCCGGTACTGAGCATTTTGCATGTATTAACTCACTAAACCCTCAAAATTATTCGATAGTTAGAGCCTACTATCATTTACATTTTATGGAAAAGAAAAACAGAGGTAGCAAAACTTGTGCAAAGCAAGACCCCCAGTCAATGGCAGGGTAGAATTTTGAAGCCAGGGAGTATGGTGCTGCAGTCTGAACCCTTACCCATGGCCTCATGCCAACTTTTGAATAAGTTGAAGTTACTTAGTCAAGGAAGGAGAAGTCAAGCTATTCAGTGCTTGCCCTTTAAGAGGGGCTCTTAGTTAAGAGGCAAATCCGTGGTAAACGGAGGAGTGGAGTGATGCTGTTCAGAAAGACAAGGACATTGAAACACCTTAGGGTGAGACTGGGTGCAATGGCGGGTGGCAAAGCAAACTTGTAGTCTATTCTCTGGTAGCCATGAATAAGAGAATGTAATCTGAACATCAGGGTGGAAGAAGTGGTAGTCAAATATACTGTGCATAAGAGTCTCCTTCAGTGCTTGTTAAAATGCAGATTCCTGGCAGTACGCTTAGTTTCTTATTCACCTTGAGCATCTGAAGGATGCTGTGGACTGTCCGTTTTTAACAAGCATAGCAGAGGATGCAATTAACTTTCTGACACACTTCAGGAAGAATGCCATAATAGTATAGTCACGCGTCACTTTAACGATGGGGATACATTCTGAGAAATGCGTCGTTAGGTGATTTCTTCATTGTGTGAACATTGTACGGTGTACTTACACAAACCTAGAGGATATAGCCCACTATACCCCTAGGCTATATGGTATAGCCTATTGCTCCTACGCTACGAACCTGTAAAACATGTTAATGTACTGAATACTATAGCCAACTGTAACACAATGCTAAATGTTTATGTATCTAAACATATAAAAAGTACAATACAAATATGGTATAAAAGATTTAAAAAATGGTCGACCTGCATAGGGCATTTGCCATGGATGAAGTTTACAGGACTGGTAGTTGCCCTGGGTGAGTGAATGAGTGAGTGGAGAGTGAATACAAAGGCCTAGGACATTACTGTACATGGCTATAGGCCTTATAAACACTGTACACTTAGGCTACATTACATTTATAAAAAATTTTTCTTCAATAATAAATTAGTTTTAGCTTACTCTAACTTTTTTACTTTACAACCTTTTTTTTAAAAAAAGTGTTTTGACTCTTGTAATAACACTGAGCTTATAACACAAACACATCATACAGCCGTTGTGCAAAAAATATTTTCTTTTTTATATTCTTATCCTCTCAGCTATTTTGTTTTTTAAATTTTTTATTGTTTTTTTTTTTTACTTTTAAAAGTTTAAATTTTTGTTAAAAACCACCACAAGCACACACATTAGCTGAGGCCTACATCAGAATCATCAATATCACTGTCTTCCACCTCTATGTCTTGTCCGACCAGAAGGTCTTCAGGGGCAGTAATAAGCCCAGAGCTGTCGTCTGCTATGATAACAATGCCTTCTTCTGGAATCTCTCTTAAAGGACCTGCCAGAGGCTATTTTATAGTTAACTTTTTGAATAAGTAAAAAAGTGTACACTAATGGAACAATAAAAAGTATTGTATAGTAAAAACATAAACTAGTTATATAGTCATTTATTGTTATTACCATGTATTATTTACTGCACAAAATTGTATGTGCTATATTTTATATAGCAGTGCAGTAGGTTTGTTTATACCAGCATCATCACAAACACCTGAATAATGTGTTGTGCTACGTAAGCTGACGTTATGACAGCTACAATGTCACTAGGCAATAGGATTTTTTCAGCTCCATTATAATCTTATGGGACCACAGTAGTATATGCCATCTGTTGATTGAAATGTTTGTGCAGTGCATGACTATATAATATAACCATGCATTTTTATGTTTTCAAAGTTTTTCATAACTTTAGCCTGGTATGCAACTTTAAATGATAAATTAAAGACCTAAGGACAGGGTTAAATATTGTATCTACGTTCTCATTAATAACCAGTTTTTCTACCCTAGTTTCCACGTATACTAAACTCTATTCCTCTTTTAAAAAAAAAATGAAAAAGAGTTGCCCAGCCTAATCACATATGCAATATTCCGAATGTTTTTTCTGCATACTTATTTCAGTGGAATAATGGGAAACAATACACAATTCACAATTGCAAAGAGGATGGAATCAACCTAAGTGCCTGCCAACCAATGACTGGATAAAGAAAATGTAGTGTGTATATATATGGTGTGTGTGTGTGTATATATATATATATATATATATATATATATATATACACACACACCATATGATAGTACTCAGCCATGAAAAATAATGAAATAATGTCTTTTGCAGCAACTTGGTTGTAACTGGAGGCTATTATCCAAAGTTATTCAGGAAAGGGAAGCCAAATAACACATGTTCTCACCTATAAGTGGGAGCTAAGCTATGGTATGCAGGGGCATACTGAGTGATATAATGGACATTGAGTCTCAGAAGTGGGGAGGATGGAAAGAGGGGTGAGGGATGAAAAATCACCTATCGAATACAACGTGCACTATTTGGGTGATGGGTATACTAAAAGTCTTTCTTTGTTTCTAGGCATGTGTTGGGGTGGAGGTGAGTTTGGCATGGTGATCAGAGACAACTAAATGTGTTTTCCAACAAGTAGGTACAATAAAATGGTAATTGGCAAACAACAGAGACCCCAGGCTGGAATGACAGAAAGTCTGCTGCAACCTCTCAGTAGGCATGTGTAGCAGGTAACCCCAATGCGAGCATACAGATACCTCATTTGAGGAAAAAGCTAATCAATTCATTTTGGATGCCTGATAAGAAAATATGTACATACAGATTAAAAATTGGCTGGGCATGGTGGCTTATGCCTGTAATCCTAGCACCCTGGGAGGCTGAAGTGGGTGGCTTATCTCAGGAATTTGAGGCAAGCCTGGGCAACATGGCAAAACCCCATCTCTACAAAACATACAAAAATTAGCCAAGTGTGGGTGTGTGCACCTGGAGTCCCAGCTACTTGGGAGGTGGAGGTGGGAGGATGGCTTCAGCTAGGGAAATGGAGGCTGTAGTGAGTCATGATCCATGATCCATGATCATGCCACCGCACTCTAGCCTGGGTGACAGAGCAGGACCCTATCTTAAAAAATAAAATAAAATAAAAATTTACAGTGTTCCTTGAAGAGTCATTTTGGGGCTAATTTTTGGAAAGCATTAATGTCAGATAATGTGTTCCTTCCCCATGAAATGAGTGGGTTATTGTTAGAGAAAGGAAATTAGAATGTTCTGTCTTAAAAACAAACAACCCCATCAAAAAGTGGGCAAAGGACATGAACAGACACTTCTCAAAAGAAGACATTTATGCAGCCAAAAAACACATGAAGAAATGCTCATCATCACTGGCCATCAGAGAAATGCAAATCAAAACCACAGTGAGATACCATCTCACACCAGTTAGAATGGCCATCATTAAAAAAGCAGGAAACAACAGGTGCTGGAGAGGATGTGGAGAAATAGGAACACTTTTACACTGTTGGTGGGACTGTAAACTAGTTCAACCATTGTGGAAGTCAGTGTGGCGATTCCTCAGGGATCTAGAACTAGAAATACCATTTGACCCAGCCATCCCATTACTGGGTATATACCCAAAGGACTATAAATCATGCTGCTATAAAGACACATGCACACGTATGTTTATTGCGGCACTATTCACAATAGCAAAGACTCGGAACCAACCCAAATGTCCAACAACGATAGACTGGATTAAGAAAATGTGGCAAATATACACCATGGAATACTATGCAGCCATACAAAATGATGAGTTCGTGTCCTTTGTAGGGACATGGATGAAACTGGAAAACATCATTCTCAGTAAACTATCACAAGGACAAAAAACCAAACACCGCATGTTCTCACTCATAGGTGGGAATTGAACAATGAGAACTCATGGACACAGGAAGGGGAACATCACATTCCGGGGACTGTTGTGGGGTGGGGGGAGGGGGGGGACAGCATTAGGAGATATACCTAATGCTAAATGACGAGTTAATGGGTGCAGGAAATCAACATGGCACATGGATACATATGTAACAAACCTGCACATTGTGCACATGTACCCTAAAACCTAAATAAAAAAAATAAAATAAAAAAATAAACTGGATTGATTATTGGGTCTCATAAGTTACATATTTTACAGATATCCTTTTGTATGCAACAAGGAGAATGTAATAAAATGTTTAAAAACTAATTAGCACTAAAATTCCACTATAATAAACTTTTAGAAAAAACTAGTTTTAGAGGCAAAACTCCTCCTTTGTTATGATAATAGTAGGCATTTTTATTGAATGAGACATAGCTTTTCATGCTGAAAGCATACTCTTGGCAGTTCATGAAAATAAGTTTCCTTTAAAAGAAGTTATACTGCTTGCATTTGAGAATCCTTATATGCCAGGATGGTGACTATGGAAGCTGAATCCTTGAAAGTTGAAATCAGATGTGGAACATGGAGCGCAGGCATGGGGAGTATAAGATTGGGTAGCATGAAACTCTCATACTCTGTTCACATTCATGGGCATCCCTGACAGAATAGCAATCCCTGGTTTCTTACAAATGGGAAGTTTTCCACCATTTCTCTTGGAAAGCCAGTTGCCTGACAGATGGAACACATTTTCTCATAGAAACAATTCTTTAAATAGTAAATAGTTGCTATGGTTTGAATGTGTTCCCAAAAAGCATGTGTTGGAGACGTAAACCCCAATGCCGCAATTTTGGGAAGTGGTGCCTAACAGAAGGTGTTTAGGTCACAAGGGCTCCACCTTTGTGAATGGATTTATGTCACGGAAGGGCTTGAGGCTGCCAATTCAAGCTCTTGCTTTCTGTCTTGCCTTCTCTTGCCTTTCTGCCTTCCACCACTGGATGATGTGGCCAGAAGACACTTGTAGTATGCTGGCCCTTTGATCATGGACTCCCCAGCCTCCAAAACCATGATTCAATAAATTCCTGTTCGTTATAAATTAATCAGTCTCAGGTTCTATGTCATAGTAGCACAAATGGACCAAGTTTGGGCAAATTTCAGAAACTATTTAACCACTGTGATACCAAACAAGAACGATGATGAAAATTGCTGGTTTCTTAACTTTTTGAGGGGCAGGGGTCCATTAGAAAATATGATGAAAGCTATGGGCTATTGCTATACACATACACACACACACACATACACACACCAAAACATCTGGTTAATAACAAACAAACATAGGTGTAACCTGTGACAAAATAAAGTAGAACTTTTTCCTTTTCAGGAAGCACTAATGGGTACTGCTGACAGTATCTTATTAATACTAGCAGAATTTTCATTGGGCTTTGGAGTATACCGACTGCAGGTACTCATTTACCTTTGGAATATCAGGAAATATTATTTCAACTTTGAATGTCGTACCCATCATCATTATTATCATTAAAATAAAAAATAATTGTGGTGGCTAACATTTAACGAACTCTTACTCTGTGCCTAGGATTGTGTTACTATCTACTATGTTCTATCTCATTTACGCCTCATACCAGCCCTATGATGCAGTAATATTGTTACAACTTAACAGACAATAAATTGGGGCCTTAACAGAAATCAAATAACTTCCCAAAGGTAACACAACTAGTGAGTGGCAGAACTGTGTTCAAAACTCAGCTGCTTGATTCTTGAGAATTTTTATAAAGTCAAATAATTAGTTGAGAATTCTTTTTCCAAATAAGCTACTTAGAAAGCAATCAACGTACATACATGCTATTTTTTCTGTATGTTTGCTAGTTTGAAACTACAAATAATATTTGCAGTGCTTGACATTGTTTCAAGTGATTGTCATTGTTTCAATTCCTTCATTATCAATATGAAGCTAATAAATCTCTTAATCAGGGAGGCGACCTGAAATGATTCTTACTCATTCATACATTTGTTTTGAGCTCTTATTAATTTAAACTGCTTCGTAGTACTAAGGTGTATATGTTATTAGCATTTTACAAATAAAGAAATCAAAGATCAGAGAGATGTCATATCTTCTGCCAGTAAATGTTGAGATGCCAGCCCCATAAATACAAATATTGATCAAAAATTGTGCACTCAACTCTTACATTACAAAAGAAGTATTTCTCCAATGGAATCTTCTCCAAATTTTCTTTTATCTTTGACTTTTTTTTTCTGTCATTGACTGACTTTTTCAAGAATCCCACACTGATGAAAATACCTTACTAATCCATATCCATCTGGTCACTTCCTTCAATCAGGACTGATAATGGATGTATTATGTTTACAATACATCAAGCATTTATCAATCTCTAGCTACTACCATATTGAACATTCATTTTAAGCACTTTTTCAGATATTTTTAGATTAAATTTTTTATTTGGAGCTAATTAGAGTTGTAATTTCCATTGCAAAAAATAATTCAGAGAGATTCAATGGACCTTTTACTCAGTTTTCTCTGATGGCAACACCTTGCAAAAATATAGTACAATATTACAAAGAGGAATTGACACTTACGTACTCAGCATACAGAACATTTCTATCACCACAGTGATCCTGATGCTGCCCTTTTGTAACCACACCTAAATCTCCCCCTCCTGGTACTGAGCTCTGGCAAAACTAATCTGTTTTCTAGTGCTATATTTTTTGTCATTTCAATGTTATATGCATGCAATTGTACAGTATATAATCTTGGGGGATTGACTTATCTCCCTCAGCATAATTCCCTTTAGCTGTGTCTAAGTTGTTGTATGTATCAGTGGTTTGTTTCTTTTTATTGTTGAGTAGTATTCCATGGTATGGGTGCACCAAAGTTTATTTTACCGTTCGTCCACTCTACAGCATTGCTGGTTGTTTTACCTGGTGATTCTGTGTTCAAAGCACTTTTAATAAAACAAATTAAATGCAGTTCCCAAATCACATTTTAATAAAAATTGCCTGACCTTCTTTGATTCTAGGTGTGATTCTAATGTTCACGAAAGAAATCTACCATGAGCATTCATGTACAGGCTTTGGGACGAACATAGGTTTTCATTTCTCTGGGATAAATGCCCAAGAAGGCAATTCCTGGCAGAATTTGGTTTGAGACCAAAGTTGTCCTAAGCAGTAATTAGTCTCTAGCTACTACCATATTGAACTCACTGCCGCACATTGTTTTGTGATGCCAGAATTTGGGATGCCATTTTATATACATTTTGGAGAGTTTCCTTTTGATGTCTACAGTGGTTTCTCTGTTTGCACTGAGGGACAAATTAGATGACACAGGCTAAAATTTACTTCTAATGTATCTCATGTAAAAAGTAAGTCATTAGAGTTTTTGAAATTCTGTTCCTTGATTGTAGCCACTTACTACACATAGATGGCATGGTGTTCACCTGGGAGCATGAAATAGGAGGTAGAAGGAGGCAAGAGGACGATGACAAAAGAAAAAAGATGCATTTTATATTGGCCTACATCTTAGAGCTGATCATGAATTGAAACTTAAATATGCTATGTTAAAACAGGCTATGGTAATCTTTGGCCTGGCTCCCCTCCCTTACTGGGTATTCCTATCCCCAAGCTCCCAGGCCAGAGCCCTCTTGCTGCTCTGAACGGTCTAGACACTCACATCTTCCACTAGGTCTTTAGTGCCTTAAACAAAAACCCAGAATTATCAACCTCCACTTGCTCAGCAACACAGCTGATTTTTGCTCCATGTCAGGCTGTAAGCATCAGTCCTGGGCACTGGTTAACTACTTAGGCCATGGTAAGAGGTAGCACACTTCAAAATCTAGCTCTGCCATTCCTAGGCTGCCTGAGCTTGGAAAAGTAATTTAAGTCTTTAAGCCTCAGTTTTGAACTAGGCAAAAGGGCAATAATAAACCTACCTCATAAAGTTCTTGTGAAGAGCACATAAAATACTACTTATAAATGAGAGTAGTTAGTGATGACAAATATAAAGAGCCTAATAATGATACTATTATTCAAATAAATTCTTGCTGACTTCTGAGAAACTTGTAGTTCTGAGAAAAGATATTTGTTTCCGAACTACTGTTCATTCATTCATTCATCCATCCATTTGTTCAGTACCTATCATGACAGCCGTGTACTGATGATACAAATCCGGGCAACATCTAACGCCTACTCACAGGATTAGGAGTTTACTCTGTGTAGAAGATGCCTTCATTGTCCCACCAAATTCTCCACTAACAGAAGGATAGTTAATGGAAAATGGCCAATTCAAATCAATGGCTACGGATTTTAACATTTAACACTTGCGATACTCTGAGGGTACATGTTACCTCTCACCCACCCCTGACCCTAGGCTGTAGGAATCCAGCTGTTGGCCAATCATAGATGGAGATTCAGTGAATAAAGCCTCCATTTTCCTCACCCTTGGTTGGGAGAACTATAAAGTGCATTTTACGTTATCTCACAGAATACACAACGGTGTATTGAGTAATTGCTCCATGTCAGGCTGTAAGCATCAGTCCTGGGCACTGGTTAACTATTTAGGCCATGGTAAGAGGTAGCACACTTCAAAATCTAGCTCTGCCATTCCTTGGCTGCATGAGCTTGGAAAAGTAATTGAAGTCTTTAAGCCTCAGTTTTCAACTAAAACAGTGGTCCCCAGGGGTAGCAGACCTGACAATGCACAGGTTATCGGTTTTATTCCCTTTCCCTTCTCACTTCTTCACTTAACTACAACCATTTCCTAGATGGCTTTCCAAATAAAGTGTTTAAATTCTGATCTTGTCTATGGGTATCTTTTTGTGGGAACTCAAACTAAGGTAGTATATATCAGATATAGTTCTAGTAAGTCAATATTAATTTATTTAATCTTTGACACAGCACAATGAAATGACTTTCTTAATTTTGAAGATTAAAACAGAGCAAAAGCAAAATACTGTCTCACCGTGGTAAAGAAAGTAACTCAAGGGCAATATAATAGATCATGGCACATCTGCTGTTTTATTCTAGGGATATCTGGCTCCAAAGCTTACTGGTTTTAAAATTTTCTTTTGGTTTTGTTTTGTTTTTCATTTTTTTGTTATCTTCATTGTAAACTTACTAAGTAGCAATGAAAACAATAGAAAATCTGAAGATTAGAAATATAAATTAAAATCTATAGTCATTCAATTAAATTGGTTATTTTCATCTGCTTTCAAAGCTAATTTAGTTTTGGCTATGTTTTCATGTTTAAAAAAATATCTTTTGTTGACACTGATTCAAAGTTTAGTTGGTTTCCTTCCCAAGTTTGTAAGCCTCCATAAACAGGAAGGCAGTCATTTTTTTGGCATAGTTACATTTTGGGCATCACAGGGCTTTTCTAATAAAGATGACCACATTTTTCTGCCATGGTGCTTGAAATTTTTATCAGTAACAACACTTTTAAAGAGGTTTTCTGGATATTGTTGCTTTTTAGTTGGTGATATGGTTTGGCTGTGTCCCCACTCAAATCTCATCTTGAATTATAGTTCCCATAATCCCCATGTATCATGGGATGGAATCGGTGGGAGGTAATTGAATAATGAGAGTGGTTACCCCCATCCTGTTCTTGTGATAGTGGGTGAGTTCTCATGAGATCTGATGGCTTTATAAGGGGCTTTTCCCCCTTTGCTCAGCACTTTTCCTTCCTGCCTCCATGTGAAGAGGGACATGTTTGCTTCCCCTTCCACCATGATTGTAAGTTTCCTGATGCCTCCCAAGCCCTGCAGAACTGTGAGTCAATTAAACCTCTTTCCTTTATAAGTTACCCAGTCTTGGGCAGATAGCAGCATGAGAATAGACTAATACAGTTAGGTTTTATATACAGAATGTATCTTCCTGCCAAGGTGAGCCTCTTTGCTTGTTTTTATTTCTTTCGCCATTGTCTACTGCAGTGGTTCCCAAATTATGTTCTATGGAGAAAGATGGAAATACATGATGGTAAGAGATTTTCTTCAGTAACTAACTTTGAATTATATATATGTAAAGGCCTTTAAATAGTTGTTTTGAATGATATGCAACAGCTAAGCATTCCAGGAAGCCACAAATGTGATCACATTATGCATTGTCTTTAATAAATCGCCATTAATGAATAGGCATCACTTATCACCTTTCCCTTTAAGTTGTACAATGTCTATTGTATTAAATTAGTATAAATTAATTACGCATTATGCATTTGTTCTGCAAATTCATTATGTATTTGTGATATTATTTTGGTCTTTATTCATACATTTTGCTACAATTAGTTTCTGATAGATGTTTTATATTCTCTATTTTATCCATGTCATAAATCATTATTGATTTTTCATCAATACTTTAAAAAATCTCTTACTCCAATAAATACGAGAAATAGGAATCTATAGGACTAATGTCCAAATTCTCAGCATAGCATCTAAGCACTTCCCCACTGATCTCTGAGCCCCATTATCTTTCTGATAGTACTTTCTGGGCATGCTCTTTCCTGAATACAATATACCTTTTGAGTTCTCTGTGCACTTGCTGATGATATTTTCTCTGTCTGTAATGCACTCTCTACTGTCTATTTGATGAAATTCTTAAAACCTCAATCTAGACATTACTTGCTCCTGAAAGCCTCATTTCCTGCTCAGGGGTAATTTTTGTCTCCTTAGACATTATAATTTTGCATGCCTCTATTACAGACCTATCACCTTGTTAATGTATTATTTATTAATATATTTGTCTCTTCTACTAGGTCAGGTGTTCCTGAGTCTAGGCTATCTTATATTTGTGTTTGTGGTTAGCATAGGATCTAAAAATACTAAAAATATCCAATAAATACTTACAGAATGACTAAGTAAATGCACATATAGTACAACCTTCATTTTTCTTCCTTCTTCTTTCTCTTTCTTCCTCCTACCACCATGTATTTTTTTACATTATATATTCATGACAACTTTGTACTGACCACTATGTTTCCTGCTATGGAGGGAACAAAAATGGTTAAGACATAGTTTTTGAGCTCCATGAATTTGTATCCTGGTATTAACTAACATTGGCCATTGTAAGTTGGGCCCTGGCTGAAATATACATTATAATATTATATAATGTACAATACATATTAGAAACAGTATATGTATAATATATCTTTTTATAATATATGTGTATCTCTCTCTATATATACATATCTTCTAAAATCTTCAGTTTTTTTAGCTATGGCCTACTTACATAGATTTATAAGAGGTTGTGTCACATAATTATTTTAGGTTCTTGTCATTCTAGATCTGATAGTAATTGGACATGACAGTGTTGTAATTATTTTTTATTTGACCAGGAGCAAGGAGAAATAGTTTGCTGATTATGAAAAACTTTAAATGAGAGTAGATACGTTTGGTACATCTTAGGCATTTCAAGAATTTAAGTTTTTAAAAGTTATTCATATAAAAATTAAATATTGACAATTTCTTTATCCAAATATCATGAAAATTTATACTTGAAGACTTTTCAGCTTGTATTATTTATCTGAGCAACAGCATTCTCCAAAGTGGGTTCTGCAGAAGGCCTTAAATATTTTTAATATTTTTATAAATAGAAGGTGGAAACATCTTGATCAAACAGGTCTAGTGAATAGCCTCTAGCCCTATCTCCTTTTGGAAATTTATGTGCTTATTAGCATATTATAAAGCTATGATATAACCATCAATGGAAAATGCTTATTTCACTTCTTTTTAACAAATTCTTTTGACTTATAAAACTTTTTGTATGTTACATCTAGAAGTATCCTTTGTGATTAATATTTTAAAATGCATAATAACGTTGGTTAATACATTGAGTGACATTGTTTGGTAATTTCTGATAATATGTGACATAATAGTCCATTTTACTAACCATTGTAAATACTCTGACAGGTGGAAAGAGAAGCAAGATAAAATGTCTGCTTCAGCTCGAACAGCTTTTGACCCCATCCAAAGAACCAAGGCAGAGAAAGAGAATGGAGTACTATGTCAAGGTTCAATGTAGAATCAAACAGAAACAGAATATATGTAGATTTTCAGAGCTTACCATAAAGTCAGAATCAATCACTGCAAATCAGAGAGAGAAATAGGAAAATGTCATTAAACAAGTTTCAGAGAAAAGGACTTCCTTTCCAAATGAGGGGCCCTGCTTCCAAGGACAAAGCCAGCTTGGATCATGGGCTGTCAAATGTGAACCAAGAATTACAGCCCCAGGAGGAACAGCTTTCTTGCTTTTAGGACACCGAGGTCTATGCTTTGCTCAAACCTAAAATGTATTGGCCATTGAAGATACATCGTGATTCTTTTTTTCAATTAAAACTTTGATTTTTGCATCTCAATGATTGCACATAATAGGCCCTCCTAAAATATTTGTAAGACTAAAGGAAATAACTTAAGGAACAAAAATGTGATCATATGCATAGGCAATATAAATGAAAAGTATTAATTTGTCTATAGTATTTTAATAGAGTCACCTATGGGTTTTTTTTTTTTTTTTTGCTTTGGTTTTACTTGATTTTTAAAAAGGGTTTATGTATGTATCTATTTGTTTCCTCTTGACATGTGTGGATGAAGCTGCAGAGGCGAAGGAAAAGATACTATTTATCACCTACCACCTAATGCTGTAAGAATTTATTAAATAATGGTGACTCTTCCATGATTCCTTCTCATACTCCATGCAATCCATACTACTTCCTGTGGAGAAACTGCTGTGTGAATAGCAAAAAATGTTTTTGGATGGCAATGATGAACCCCAAATATAAACTGCTTCTTTAGAGGAGAGAATCTCTAATGTTCTTTTATTGACAGAGCATTGGAAGAATAGAAAATTACAGTCTTCTGTCTCAGTTAGCCTGGAGTTCTTCTCTAAATCAATCCCTTATTCAAACATGAAATGTACATCTTATGGCTCCCTCTTCTCTCCTCAACTTCTTGCTTAGGGCAAGACCAATGAGCTTTTGAAGTGCTCCAGCTTAGCTGGTTTTTAATCTTCCTTTTAAAGACATCATTTGCAGCTAGAAATCTGATTCAGTTTAAAATGCTGAGTTTTAGTAAACTGAAAACCGAGATTTATAAATGCATAGTGAAGATGAAATGCAGTAATCGAAGTAATAAAATAGCATTATGAAGAGTAGTTGACATGCATGCTTAGAACCTATTTTTCAAGTATTAAATACTAACTCTAAATTATGTCAAAATCAAACATGCTTTAAAAATAGAAAAGAACTAAAGGTCATATTATGAAATGTCTATAAATTATAGTCTTTTTAAAAGCCTCACTGACCAGAAGTTTATAAGGAAAAAAATAGTGATTCCGAAAAATCAGCTGAAACCATAAACACAGAATATTATTTTTCTATTATGTTATGACTCCCCTCTACATTATTTTGTACTTAACTGAAAATTTGTTTAATTTTTGTTTTCTGTTACATACTTTAATATTTGCAAGAATTTAAGAAAATATATTTGCAATGACTATTTCCCTAAAGATCCAGTTCTAGATGGTGTAGAAAGACCTTGAAATAAGTGAACTAGAGGCTTCTTTTAAGATATCTATAAAGAATTAATTCCTAACTGTAACATCAGAAAGTCAATATTTCTAATAACAAACATAGTATATCCAATAAATTTCTGCTACTATATAGTCCATCTTAATTAGATTTTGTTAATCATAAATAAAGTCTGAAATGACATAACTATTGAAAGTCATGACAAATTGGTGTTTTACGGTTGGACTTGGCCCACCTCATGCTCCTAGAATAGGATGTTTTTAAACTATAGGAGGACATTCTACTTTCTGAGATGCATTCTTATTGTTTACAATCAACATTGGGTCTCCTCTTTAGGCTTGTCACTAGGCGGAGACTCAAGTAGAATAATACTCCAAGACCATTTGTTCTTAATGAAAGCAATTTGTTATGAGCTGAGGGGAAAGTGTCCTTTGTCCTTCTGCCAAAACAGCCTTGCTCTGTTTTTGTTGAGGTCATTCAGATTAATGGGGAGACTACAAGATGCTCTAAAACAAAAGCATTAGTGGGAAGATGCAAAGCATTTTTCTAAAACAATGCCAAATACCAGGGAACATGTATAGTATGTTTTCAGACATCTATTATGAAAACTGCTTAAAATTAATTATTCTTAATTGTGTTTTCCTATATGGTATCCATATGGCCCCATTGTTCATTTAATAGAATGGTTTTTGACAAATGTTATTTTTAAAGAGTGATGGTAGGAATTGTACAGATATAAACAACATTTATAAGACTACACAATTTATAGTTCATGGTCAGTCGATTTTAATAAGACTATGATCAGAACACATCATTTTATTTTATTTTATTTATTTATTTGTTTTATTTATTTATTTTTTTTTGAGATGGAGTCTCACTCTGTTGCCCAGGCTGGAGTGCAGTGGCGCGATTTCAGCCCATTGCAAGCTCCGTCTCCCGGGTTTATGCCATTCTCCTGCCTCAGCCTCCTGAGTAGCTGGGAATACAGGTGCCTGCCACCACGCCTGGCCAATTTTTTGTATTTTTTAATAGAGATGGGGTTTCACCAATCCTTCACTTTAGGTGAACATTTAGGGGAAAAATATACCTATAATCACCTTGAAGAGCAGCAGATAAAAAAATGAAAAGTAAAATACAAAGAAATATAATGAATTATCTTAGAGAGAGAAATCATGGCCAGGCCATATGAGATACTTTTATAGTAATGACTTTCAAGTGTTCTAATTACCACATAGACTGAGGAATCTATGCATTTTAAAAGAAATATCACCTGGATGTCTCTTTCAATTAGAATTCTCTGTTTTTCAGTGACCTCATCCTGACAGCTCAATCCAGAAAGATTGAGTTTTATCTTTCTCACACTTCCTTCTTAAGGGCTGCATCTGTTAGATGTTTATTTCAAACACTTTGTATTCATTTCCTGTAAGTTTTCTAACTTTGACAGTACATCCCTTACCAAGGATTCTATGAGGGGCAGATAATAACATATTTATCCAATTTGGAATTTGAAAACAAAAAAGAAAAACCGTGTTAAACTTTAAGTAGTATGCTTCTGGATGACAGTGACTTTATAAGAAATTAAAACAATATTCTCCATTGAGAAGATTTGATAGACCACATATGCACCCTAGATAAATCATGCTTCCTTTATCATCCCATTCAGGAAAGTTTAATTTTTGTCCTTGAGAGATTTAAAGGCATCAGTTGTTCAGTTATTTGTGAGAAGTTCTGACCAGTTCTTGCCTTGTGGTATTCTTACTATGTTACTTAGAAGATTATATATGTGAAGATTTTGTTTTTGCTGCTTTTTGTACATAAGACTATGTAATCTTTTATACAAGCTTGTTGGAAACTCATTTGATATGTACGAAGAGTCCACATATGATACTTAAATAGAACTTCTAGTCCATTAATAAGTACCTACTATGTTCTCCACACTTTAAGACATTTTCAATAATTATTAATTTGTCCACTGTAAGTGGATGCAATACTGGCTAAAAGTCTTGGTTGGCTGGAACAGAAATAGATGGCTTCTGTGTTACTGTCATAGGATTTCAGGCTTCCTGTCACAATATATATTTCAATCCCATTCTAGATGAAGCATAGTGGGAGGTAAGGAAGGAATTCATCATTTTCAGTCATGTGGCTTCTTAATTATAGGCCTCTTCGTTGAGGCTATTCACTTGGGTACCAATTAGGATCAAGTGTTATGCTGTACTGGCTGCTAGATACAAGTCTGCTAAGAAAAGCACTGAGATAACCAGCTCAAAGTTGTCATAAACAGAAATGACATGTGGTCACCCTCAAACTGTTATTAATCAAAAATTAGCTGATACTATAGTGGATAAGATTTGGTACGATATAAATGATTAAATCTCAGGAAAACAATTTACCAATCACTTTCTTCATCTGCATTAGACATAGCAAAATTCTGCCACAAGAGTTTTGTTAGGAGTAACTGAAAACTGAAAGGTAATTTTAAAGGGCTTAGCAAAGTCTTCACAGTAACAAAAATAATAAGGATATACATACCAGCTAACAAGATAATTGTACAGATAATTGGAAAATGTACTTTTTTGGGTGCAATGTTTATACCAACAGGTAAAATAATATTAGTAAGATTCCATCAATGTCCATAAAACACACATTAATGAATGGATTCATGCTGCATCTGTGTATTAGCAGACATTTGTATTAGGATTAAATTATAAGATAGGCTTGTATAAATAATGGAGAACAGGAGAGCATTTTTCACTTAAATTTGAGATGATATATTACTGAAGAGGTTTACCCTTACACTAAAAACATATTCTTAAAACCTTAAATAGAGGAGATAAACAAATACAAAAGCCCAACAACAACAAATGCTGCAATTAAAGCAGTTTGAGAGACATACAAACAAAGGCATTTTGGTTCTATACGACTGATATGCCTGGTACTGACAGACACTAAAAATATAATATTCTGACAACACCCTTTTGCTTGATATAGATATATTGTTCTCTATATCACACACACACACACACACACATATTCTGAGATGGAGTCTCGATCTGTCACCCAGGCTGGAGTGCAGTGGCACTATCTCAGCTCACTGCAACCTCCGCCTCCCAGGTTCAAGCAATTCTCCTGCCTCAGCCTCCCAAGTAGTTGGGATTACAGGTACCCGCCACTACACCCAGCTAATTTTTGTATTTTTAGTAGAGATGGGATTCCACCATGTTGGCCAGGCTGGTTAACTCCCGACCTCAAATAATCTGCCTGTCTCAGCCTCCCAAAGTGCTGATATTCAGGCATGAGCCACCGCTCCTGGCCCGTATTCAACATATTGATTAGCTGAATTAATGAGTTGCCTTGCTACTATTTAGTTGTATTTTTAAAGACAAAACAAAACATAAAGAAGCAAATAATCCAATAAATGTAATTTAATTTATAATTTCCTCTTTCTTCCCTCCATCTTCTTGTCCTCCATCTTTGGTCCTACTTTTATTTTATCTTTGCTCTACCTCATTATACAGGGGATTTTTAACTGATCTTAATATTAATTTATGGTAGACAATAATAACTCAACTAAACCTGACACTTTGAGAATATAAATACAGTTTTATTTATACTGATTATTTTAAAATCACACTTTAAAAAATTGTTGCTCATATTTCATGTATAACTGAGCATATTCTAAGATGCTGAACTCTAAATGGGGTATTGTTGAATATGGGGCTGGGCAAAACTCCATGCCCTCTGCAGTTTGGTGAACCATTGTTTTGCTCTGTTGCTTGTGGCTTACCCTGTGGTCCCTGCAAAGCTCTGAAGTGGTCAACAGTGGCTGGCTGGCCAGCCGCTGATACTTGGCCCAGTGGTTTGATGTTGGTGATCCAAATCAGATCACATTCACCAGAATCTGCCCCTTTTGCTTCCCTTGTATACATGTGTATACAGGAAAGGATCTCCTAACTGCATTGCCTGAAACAGTACGACAGAGAACAGGTTTTCAGATAATGACTGTCTTATCCACTGTCTGCTCCTTTGGCTGTAGATAGAAAAATCAGAAGCTGGAAGATTACCAGTATCAAGTTCTTCACAAATTTTCAGGTAGATTTGAACATTTTTTTTTTCTCAAAAGTTGACACAAAAAGGCATGGTAATGCAACAACTTGAAATAAAGAAAGGAATCAGGCCAGTCGCGGTGGCTCACCCCTGTAATCCCAGCACTTTGGGAGGCCAAGGTGGGCGGATCAGTTGAGGTCAGGAGTTCAAGGCCAGCTTTGCCAACATGGTGAAACCCTGTCTCTACTAAAAATTCACAAATTAGCCAGGCGTGGTGGTGGGCACCTGTAATCCCAGCTACTCGGAAGGCTGAGGCAGAGAATTGTTTGAACCCAGGAGGCAGAGGGTGCAGTGAGCCGAGATTGCACCACTGCACTCAGCCTGCATGACAGAGTGAGACTCCATCTCAAGAAAAAAAAAAAATTAGCCAGGCGTAGTGACACATGCCCATAATCCCAGCTACCTCAGGAGGCTGAGACATCAGAATCGCCTGAACCTGGGAGGCGGAGGTTGCAGTTAGCCAAGATCAGGCCACTGCACTCCAGCTTGGGCAACAGAGTGAGACTCTGTCTTAAAAAAAAAAAAAAAAAAAAAGAAGTGAATCAAGCCATAAGAATATTGTTATCTCCTGATCTTACAACAAAAAGTCTACACTATCTGGATTCGATTCAAGTTTGATTTTATTCTCCACATATTTCTGCAATGTTGAATTTACCTTAAGCATACTCATATCTTATGTTTATATTTCTACTGGCTTTCCAACTGGCTAATGAGTCATACATTTTATGATAAAATTTTACTAGAGTTGGAAAGGGACATGAGAGCATATTACTGTATTCAAATCTATTTGAGTTTCTTTTAATAACCAGGTTTACTCCCTTCTTTAAATCATCCTTATTCCCAAATGGAATTTTGCTAGAAATAGAGTCCAATCATTTCTAATTCCCTTAAGAACTGAAAAGCTGAAGCAATATGGAAGGTTTTAGATACAACTCTATTATTTCTATAATAATCATAATTTTACCAACTTGTTATACAAGACTGTTATTGAAGAGCTATTGAGTCATTGGATGGTGAATTACTGAAAATTTCATAACAGTTGGCATACTAACAGATAAATGAAATGCTGAATTAATGGAACATTTTCTAGTAGAAAGTTAAAATTAAAAAACATTGTTAATTATAAAACAACTTGCACTTGTATGCTATCACTATTAGTAACAATGATTTTGATAAAAAATGTTATAAATAGAAGATTACTTATTCTATCATAAGCTTTTATTGGAGAGAGTTATCTTAGCCATTTGAAAAATAATTAGCTACTTATATAATTAGTAGTATAAAATAAGTAAAAACTTGATTTTCCTAGATAGAAATATGTTGTCCTTTGAATGTTTTATATATGCAAATATTTTAAAATAAAATATATAACATTTTTTAATACAAATATTAATTTTCTTTTATAAAAGTTTAGACATTGTTAATTAAAAAGCAATAAATATAAAAGATTTGAGTCTGAATTTTATGTTTTCACAATAATAATATTATTGGTTAGGTTTACCAAATTATTAAGCTATATTAACTATGTTACTACAAACTCCCTAGGAATGAAATTTAGAAAACTGTACAGTATGAACATCTTCTAGCATAAAACTAAAAATGTGGTGATGAATGAAGACTCTAAAATATGTCAAATATGGACAATGTTAATTCTAATTTGCAAATTTTATATCTTTCTAGTTTTTGCCCTTCACTAGTCTGAAAAAATATACCAACATGTTAGCTGTCTAATTTTCAAATTATTTTATTGTTCACTCTAAGATTTCCCACAAGTTACTCATTTCCTTAGATTACCAAAATTAATTGACCTGGAAGTGAGAAGATAACATTTTAATGAGGCTGATAATACCACTGAGCTCAGAGCCTACACCTTTGATTTTAAAAGTATAGTTTTAGGTGAGTTTAAGGATACAGAAGTAATGAAATACAGAAGATTGACAGGGGGAATTGAATGGAAGAGACAGTAGATATTTTGAAGGTGTATTCTACAAGACTGGGAAAACAATCGGATGAAAGGAGTAAAGAATTAGCAAACTGAGTGACAGCTTCTCAGCTCCCTAACACATAAAAGCTCTGGTAATTATAATAACAAACACTTAAAATATAATTTACCATGTGCTATACATATATTAACTCATTTAATGTTCAAAACAATCTTGGGTAGTAAATTTTATTACCATCCCATTATAAAGATGAAAAAAAGAAGGCAATATAGATGTTAAATTTTTTGCCCAAAACCACCAAACTAGTAAATGGCAGAGCTGAGCTTTAAACCTTGGAAGCTGTATTTAGGTTTGTGGTCTTTAACTATGTAATAGTGCTATATTACCTTTCTATATCCTTTATTCCCAATAAAATATACTGTGTGCTTGGATAATTGGGGAATTTTTTCGGTTATTTAATCTTTGCCCTACTTTCTATCTATGCTAGAAGACCAGGAGAGTAATAGGTTGAGTTTGAATATATTCCTGTGTATCCACGCTGAAGGAAACCTAGCATACTCTGGATTGGAAATTTCAGTTGAGCCCAAAGTGTCAGGTTATTTCAGAAGGCTCACGTAAGTCCTTAGAGATGCGCACATTGCTATCACTTCACTGGAAGTTTCCCTCACAATGAACAGTACGGTAAGAAGTTCTGCTAAGACCTTGCTCAAGAATCCTGAACCAATTATCCCTTCTGATCTCGGGTGTCTTACATAAAATGACCCATTTGTTATCCACAAGAGTTAATGACCCTTTAATATCTGATGTGATCATAAGATTAAGAGCTTGGCTTTTGGAATCCAGAAGATTTAACTGGTTGTTAGTCATAATAAAGTGGTTGAGTGTGCACATTCTGGAGCCAGATTGCTTGAGTTCAAACTCCAGCCTCACTACTAGTTACTGGTGACCTTGGAAAAATTCAATTCACTTTGTGTAACTCACTTTTCTCATTTGTAAAATGTGTAACATATTAGAATTATCTCACAACTTGTTATGAGAATTAAATGAGATAATATATGCACAAAATTTTAAATGGTGTCTGTCTTTTGGTACATCCTTGATGAATATTATCTATTCTAGTATTATGGGCGCTTGAGCAAGGTGCTTACCTTTTAAAGCCTCAGCCTCATCACCCATGACATGATCATGGTAATAACTGCTGCCTTGTAGAGTTGTTGCGAGGCTTATAAGATATGGTGAATGGAAAGTGTTTTGTACAGAGCTTGGCATAAATCCAGTGTCACCTTCCTGTATTTCTACTTTGCACTCCTGGACATGATTGCCCTGGTGTCTATTCACAGTTGCAGATTCACAACAGCATGTCTACTGTTATGTGATTGTGTTATTTTGTTAAGAAAAGGGGATTAGAAATGATACAGAGAGATGGGGAGGGCTGAGTTAGGCCATTTGGGTGAGATTTGGAAAAGGCTGGAGCCCGAAGAAACAGCCCCACTTTCTGGAGCAGGTCTGTGAATGGGGCTTGCTGTGCTGCATAGGGACATGCATGCTGGGCAGAAGAAACAGTGATAATTGAGAGTCCTGAGATTAGTGCAAGCAGTATTCATGTGGGGGTGGTCCTGCAGCCAGCCTGGCTGACACCAGTGGTCTCCAGGTGACTTTGTCTTTTGTTTCTGTATGAATATTTGGAAATCTCAGCTTTGGCATGGGTATGGCTGCTGGCTGTGTTTCAGATATATTTTAAAGTTTGAATATAGGTGTCAACAAAAGGGTGTACATATGAGTGGGAAGGGAGCAAAGGAACATCTGTCATGTAATCAACATAGTCAGTATTACCAGCATAGGAAGTTGGATAAACCTGGGCAAATTTCTCTTAATATTGAAGTATTCTGTCATATATAAGCACATGCAGATAAGTATAAATTTCAGTAGAAAATTATATTTTCAAACATATTAAACATGTTAATTTACTAAATTCTTATAATATATGTAAACCAGGGATTATGATCCTAATTTTACACATGAGGATGGGGAAACCTAGGCTCAGAGAGATTGAGAAACAAATCCGAAACCTAATAGTAAATAAAAGAACTTGGATTTGAAGCCTGATCTATTCTACACTATTTGTGTGTGTGTATGTGTGTGTGCACACATGTGAGTGTGAGAGAGACTTGTGGGTAGCAGATAAAAATCTCGCTAAGACTCAGAAATGTAAGAAATACAACAATTTTGTATAAATAAATTCAATTTCTATTTTGAGCCTACATTTCACTCAGTGGCAGAAATATACTTTTAGTTGGTTTGTACCCCTTTTCTTAGCCTGCATCTAAGTTCCAGGAAGCTTGCCTTGGAATATAGCCAGAGAGAGACAGACACTTCATCCCTAATACTGTATATCCCTAAATGTATTCATGTAAACAACTCTTGTTTTTATGGAGATCATCTGATTTATTATCTCAAGCAGGCACTTTCCAGAATAAAAGGAGACACTGGAAATAACTATGCCAAGACAATGAATACAAGGCATGACTACCTTAGGCAAACCAGATGTGTGGCCCCTATGCATATTTCTTTCTGCTGGGTCTCTTCTGGTCTGGCAACCATCTTCAATAATTTTGCACCAAGCCCAGGTCCACAAGGAAGTATGTGTAAAGGGAGCACACGTTGCCAAGAGTCAGTCTGCAGAGGCAAGGCAAAGCATAACATGGCTGCAGCTGTGTGCTATAAGGACAGAAACCCAGTGCCTTGACTCTGTGTGCTATTTGTCCTTATTCAGCCTTTGTGTCCTGTACTGCCTGAATTGTGACTACATCAAAGCTCTGGGAGTCTCTGTGAGACTATCCATGTCTCTGTCTGTTTCAGCCCACAGGAATGTTCATTTGCTGTTTCTTGCCATCTTTCCCAGGCTGTCTATGGGGAAGGTCTCTTCCATTCTCAGAGTCCACCAATCTATTGCGGGCTCATCAACATAGTAGTAAGGGAGGTGAAAAGATGCAACAAATAAACTCAAACCCCACTGGCTTTTGTCTTGGTTACCTCTTGCTCCACTTGAGTGTTTGGTGGGCACCTTTTCAGTCACAGTATGATTCACTGTCCAGGCTCTTTCCATCTTGTGGCTCCTCCATCTTCTAAGGTCTCTTCTAGAAAACAGACAGAGCATGGGATTTATAGAAACTAATCTTAAAAGTGATGTACATCACTTCTACCCACTTAAACTGAAAGAGAGCTGAGCAATGTCAGCTAGCAGGGATCAAGACTTAGGAGGGAAAACCTGGATTTTTGTAAGCACTAGCATTCTTGACCAGGCAGCACCTCCCTGTGTCAATCTTTTTTGTGGCTTTCCTCTTCTCTGCCATCAGCCTGATTTGGGAAAGGAGGCTGGGGCTAGGCATACATGCTTTTCTTAATCATCTTCTGTCAAATACTCTGTCTATACTAAGATTCCTCTGAGTTGATTTTTTCTTCTAAGAGTTTTATGCTTTTGAAAACAAGGCCAGAAACATACTCATTTTTCCTGTTTTCCACTCTGTCACACTACTCTTCTGAGTTATAGGTTGGGGTGTTTGGTGTGTGTGTGTGTGTGTGTGTGAGAGAGAGAGAGAGAGATGCAGGCACAGTGGGGCAAAAGAATAAAGTCAGAGAGTAACAGGAAAAATTGTTAATATTCTCAAAGCATTATCTCAGGATGTAACTATGTAGCTATGGCTCGACTACTGTGAACTGGCCCATTTCCACACAGCAAATATAAATGCAACATTGTTTCTCTCTTCAAGGCTGTATCACTTGTGTGTTCAGGTATTCTAAAAACATGAGGATCTAGAGGGTGGCCCATGCTATACTGATACACTGACAGAAACAGGAGAAGCTGGCCTCAGACAAGCCATGTTTGAAATATGAAAACTAGGCAAATCTCCCAATTTAATCAACAAGTTTTAGCAATTCAACTTCTCCAGTATAAACAATCCATTACATTTTTATATATGATGGCAGCAATTAAAATTTTCTAATACGGTAAAAATCAATTTCTCATTCAAGGTAAAAATGACTATTAATATCAACACTGAGTTTTGCTCAAGTATAGCATAATGTAGGTTTAGAGATGAATCATCAGAACTCTCTGAGGGTGGCATCTCTTAGGAAGGCAGGTGCCTGGTGAGAATAGACGGCCCCCACTAGGAGACTCCATAACCCCCCCAAAAAAGGCAAAAGGGTGGTGGATCTGAGTTACAGGCAGTGGGCACAGAATATGTCTTGACTCAGAGTTCTTGGGCTGTGCATGCACCAGGATGGGGGCTGAGGTTATAAACAAGAATGTTTTTTGACCTTGTACCACATTGAGACTCGGGAGTCTGTGAGCCCTCCAGGATACTGTGGATACCAAGGACTCTCCATCTTCTGAAGAATTTCTATGGAATACTGCGATCAAGCATTTTGGAAGCCACCAAGCAGAGCATCTGGCTCATACTTCAGTATTCCAGGCTGAAACACCCATGACTGCCTAAAGCCTGTATTTTCCTTTGGAGAATGTTCACTGCCCTGAGTCCTCCAGCCATCTGGTCTCCTTCTACTACTTGGTAGACTCAGATGTCCAGCATTTCTGAGCTGCCTCACACAAGCTGAGCCACAGAGCCATGCAGCACTGGGCTTCTGCAGCTTGATCTCCAATACTGCAAACCTTGCCAGTTGACTAAGAGCCCCTCTGCCCTGAAGTCTCATCACTTTCAGGGATACTGCTATCCTAGTACCTATAGCCACTATTGGTTCAATGGTAAAATGTGTTCTTGCCATTTTAAACCTCAGCCTTTACCCTGGTGCATGCACAGCCCAAGAACTCTGGGTCAATCAGTGTTCTGTGTCCAGTGCCTCTGACCTAGATCTACCACGCTTTTGCCTTTCATGTGGTCATGGAGTCTCCTAGTGGGGACCCTCTGTTTTTACCTTGCCCTTGAATTTCTTTAAATAAAATAAAATTTAATTTAATAGTAAGTTCTGGGATATATATGTAGGATGTGCAGGTTTGTTACACAGGTAAACGTGTGCCATGGTGGTTTGTTGCACCCATCAACACATCAACTAGATAGTAAGCCCCACATGCATTAGCTATTTATCCAGATGCTCTTCTCTCTGTTCCACCCCGCTGACAGGCCCCATTTTGTGTTGTTCCTCTCCCTCTGTCCATGTCTTCTCCTTGTTCAGCTCCCACTTATAAGTGAGAACATGCGGTGTTTGGTTTTCTCTTCCTGTGTTAGTTTGCTGAGGATAATGGCTTCCAACTCCATCCATGTCTCTGCAAAGGACATGATCTTATGCCTTTTCATGGCTGCATAGTATTCCATGGTGTCTATGTTATACATTTTCTTTATCTAGTCTATCATTGATGGGCATTTGGGTTGATTCCATGTCTTTGCTATTGTGAATAGTGCTGCAATGAACATATGTATGCATGAATCTTTATAATCGAATGATATATATTGCTTTGGGTATATATCCAATAATGGGATTGCTGGGTCAAATGGTATTTCTCATTCTAAATCTTTGAGGAATGGCAACACTGTCTTTCACAATGATTGAGCCAATTTACTTTCCCACCAACAGTGTAAAAGCATGCCTATTTCTCCACAGCCTTACCAGCATCTGTTGTATCTTGACTTTTTAATAATCACCATTCTGATTGGCCTGAGATGGTATCTCATTGCATTTCTGTAATAATCAGTGATGCTAAGCTCTTTTTCATGTTTGTTGGCTGCATAAATGTCTTCTGTTGAAAAGTGTCTGTTTAGGTCCTTTGCCCACTTTTTAATGGGGTTGTTTGTACTTGTAAAATTGTTTTACTTGTAAATTTGTTTAAGTTCCTTGTAGATTCTGGATATTAGATCTTTGTCAGAAGGAAAGATTGCAAAATATTCTCCCATTCTGTAGGTTGTCTGTTCACTCTGATGATAGTTTCTTTTGCTGTGCAGAAGCCCTTTAGTTTAATTAGATCCCATTTGTCAATTTTTTCTTTTGTTGCAATTGCTTTTGATGTTTTTGAAATTTTTGGCTGTTCCTATATCCTGAGTGGTATTGCCTAGATTTTCTTCTCAGGTTTAATAGTTTTGGGTTTTACATTTAAGTCTTTAATCCATCTTAATTTTTGTATAAGATGTAAGAAAGGGGTCCAGTTTCAATTTTCTACATATTGGCCGTTGTCTTTCTAAGGGATGCCCCCCACTCAGAGAGTTCTGATTATATATTTCCCAGTCTACATTGTGCTATACTTGAGTAAAACCCAGTGCAACTATTACTAGTTATGTTTGCCTTCAATGGGAAACTAATTTATACTGTATTTAAAAATTTTAATTGCTGCCATTGTATAGAAAAAAAAGTAATGGGTTATTTATATTTGTAAAGTTAAATTGCTAAAACTTGTTGGCTCAAATATTTTGACTGGAATTAGTGCTATATGCTCTTGTTATTTCTAACATTTGCATAAAGCTAAGAGGGTGAAAACTTGCCCAAAATATCCAAGTCTATCTTCTGCTTTTCCATTCACATTCATATGCTTGTGAACGTTCTACTTCGTTGGGGCCACTTGACTTCAATGAAGACTTCTAATGCTCACAACAATAATAAGAATAAAAGTTTTGTTGTGCTTGATTTTGAATGTGTCCTTCATTAGAATAAAAGGGGGTGCTATTTGAGAACAGAATTTTTATTATAGTAGCACTTAAGCACATTAGCCTCATGTGTCTTGGACTCACTGTCATGGTTCTTACAATTTTTGCAGACTAGTTTAAAAAAAAAGAAAGAAAAAAGAAAAACTGGCCAAACAGACAGGCTCCTGGCGCCTCTTGCAAAGCACCAGTAGAATTGTGGAAACAAATATTTGTTTTGAAGTTCTGAATAATTTCACACAGTGAAATGTTGCTGTATTTTTTTTTATCTTTAAGTTCTAGGGTACAAGTGCACAATGTGCAGGTTTGATACATAGGTATACATGTGCCATGTTGGTTTGCTGCACCCATCAACTAGTCATTTACATTAGGTATTTCTCCTAATGCTATCCCTCCCACAGCCCCCCACCCCCCAATAGGCCCTGGTGTGTGAGGTTCCCTGCCCCGTGCAAGTGTTCTCATTGTTCACTTCCCACCTAGGAGTGAGAACATGCGATGCTTGCTTTTGTCTTTGTGATAGTTTGCTGAGAATGACGGTTTCTAGTTTCATCCATGTCCCTGCAAAGGACATGAGCTCATCCTTTTTTATGGCTGCATAGTATTCCATGGTGTATATGTGCCACATTTTCTTAATCCAGTCTATCACTGAGAGACATTTGGGTTGGTTCCAGGTCTTTGCTATTGTGAATAGTGCCGCAATAAACATATGTGTGCATATGTCTTTATAGTAGCATGATTTATAATCCTTTGGGTATATAACCAGTAATGGGATTGCTGGGTCAAATGGTATTTCTTGTTCTAGATCCTTGACGAATTGCCACACTGTCTTCCACAATGGTTGAACTAATTACACTCCCACCAACAGTGTAAAAGCGTTCCTTTTTCTCCACATCCTCTCCAGCATCTGTTGTTTCCTCACTTTTTAATGTTTGCCATTCAAATTGATGTGAGATGGTATCACATTGTGGTTTTGATTTGCATTTCTCTGATGACCAGTGATGATGAGCATTTTTTCATGTGTCTCTTGGCTGCATAAATGTCTTCTTTTGAGAAGTGTCTGTTCGTATCCTTTGCCCACTTTTTGATGGGGTCGTTTGTTTTTTATTGTAAATTTGTTTGAATTCTTTGTAGATCTGGATATTAGCCCCTTGTCAGATGGGTAGATTGCAAAAATTTTCTCCCATTCTGTAGGTTGCCTGTTCACCCTGATGGTAGTTTCTTTTGCTGTGCAGAAGCTCTTTAGTTTAATTAGATCCCATTTGTCTATTTTGGTTTTTGTTGCCATTGCTTTTTGTGTTTTAGTCATGAGGTCCTTGCTTATGCTTATGTCCTGAATGGTACCACCTAGGTTTTCTCTAGGGCTTTTATGGTTTTAGGTCTAACATTTAAGTCTTTAATCCATCTTGAATTAGTTTTTGTATAATGTGTAAGGGAGGGATCCAATTTCAGCTTTCTACATATGGCTAGCCAGTTTCCCAGAACCATTTATTAAATAGGGAATCTTTCCCATTTCTTGTTTTTGTCGGGTTTGTTGAAGATCAGATGGTTGTAGATGTGTGGTGTTATTTCTGAGGCATCTGTTCTGTTCCAATGGTCTATATCTCTGTTTTGGTACCAGTACCCTGCTGTTTTGGTTACTGTGGCCTGGTAGTATAGTTTGAAGTCAGGTAGCGTGATGCCTCCAGCTTTGTTCTTTTGGCTTAGGATTGACTTGGCAATACGGGCTCTTTTTTGGTTCCACATGAACTTTAAAGTAGTTTTTTCCAATTCTGTGAAGAAAGTCATTGGTAGCTTGATGGGGATGGCATTGAATCTATAAATTACCTTGGGCAGTATGGCCATTTTCACAATATTTATTCTTCCTATCCATGAGCATGGAATGTTCTTCCATCTGTTTGTGTCATCTTTTATTTTATTGAGCAGTGGTTTGTAGTTCTCTTTGAAGAGGTCCTTCACATCACTTGTAAGTTGGATTCTTAAGTCAAAGTCATTATCCATTCAGCTTTGTTCTATTGCTGGTGAGGATCTGCAATCTTTTGGAGGAGAAGATGTGCTCTGGTTTTTAGAATTTTCAGCTTTTCTGCTCTGGTTTCTCCCCACGTTTGTGGTTTTATCTACCTTTGGTCTTTGATGTTGGTGACCTATAGATGGGGTTTTGGTGTAGATGTCCTTTTTGTTGATGTTGTTGCTATTCCTTTCTGTTTGTTAGTTTTCCTTCTAACAGTCAGTTCACTTAGCTGCAGGTCTGTTGGAGTTTGCTGGAGGTCCACTCCAGACCCTGTTTGCTTGGGTATCACCAGTAGAGGCTGCAGAACAGCAAACATTGCTGCCTGATCCTTCCTCTGGAATCTTTGTCCCAGAGGGGCATCCATGTATATAACATGTCAGTCAGCCCCTTCTGGGAGGTGTCTTCTGATTAGGCTACACGGGGGTCAGGGACCCCTTTCTCAGAACTCAACTGCCATGCTGGGAGAATCACTGCTCTCTTCAGAGCTATCAGACAGGGATGTTTAAGTCTGCAGAAGCTGTCTGCTACCTTTTGTTCATCAATGCCCTGCCCACTGAGATGGAGTCTATAGAGGCAGTAGGCCATGCTGAGCTGTGGTGGGCTTTGCCCAGTTCGAGCTTCCCGAACCTACTCAAGCCTCAGCAATGCCAGCATCCCTCCCCCAGCCAGGCTGCCACCTTACTGCTTGATCTCAGACTGCTGCGCTAGCAGTGAGCAAGGCTCCATGGTCATGGGACTGCGGGGCCAGGCATGGGAGAGAATCTCCTTGTCTGCCAGTTGCTAAGACCTTGGGAAAATTGCAGTATTCAGGCAGGAGTGTCCCATTTTTTCCAGGTACAGTCTGTCCCAGCTTCCCTTGGCTAGGAAAGGGAAATCCCCCAACCCCTTGTGCTTCCCGGGTGAGGCAACACCCTGCCTTGCTTCAGCTCACCCTCCATGGGCTGCACCCACTGCCCAACCAGTCCCAGTGAGATGAACCAGGTACCAGAGTTGGAAATGCAGAAATCACCCATCTTCTGTGTTGATCACTCTGGGAGCTGCCAACTGGAGCTGCTCCTATTCAGCCATCTTGGAACAGATCCTGTGGCTGTACTTTTTTAAAACTAATTCACTGGAAAGGAAGTTTATGATTCAGAAGTTTATGATGCAGAAGTTCAGATGATTATTAATAAAGTGTCTCAGTACTGAAGCTGTTGCGGTGGGGTTCCCTCACCTCTCCAGAAAAGAACACACTCTTGGGAGCAGCTCCTTTCACTGGTGATTATGCTTATAATCCTTTAATATCAGTCATGATATAGAACACTTTTTGATCCTCACCCTCTCCACTGCCCCACTACTACTCTCAACCCTGCTATTTTGGCTGGAGCGTGGGCATAAGGCTTCAAAGACCAGCCAATTGATTTTTGAAAATTTGATAGATAGAAACTGGAAAAAATGAAAGTAGTTCTCTTTATTTGTATGCCTATATAAAGGTAGATATTTCAATTCATTGTTGGTGCAGACTGTTTTTGTTTATTTGCTTCTTTTGGAAAGACCATCTGGATTGTTTCTTTAATTTCACAAATATGGTCTTAAGGAAAACTGTAGAAATATGAATGGTCATTTTTAGACAGAGCAGCTAAGAGTTCTCTTGAATAATTCAGTTTTTATTTGTATAAATTTAAGAGGTAGAAGTGAATTTTGTTAGATATACCATGGAGTGGTAAAGTCTAGGCTTTTAATATACTCATCACCCAAGTAATGTATGCTGTACCCATGAAGTAATTTCTCATCACCCACCCCTCTCCCACTCTCATCACCCTTTTGAGTCTTAAGTTTCTATCTGTCCACACTCTATGTCCATGGGTACATATTATTTAGCTCCCAGTTGTAAGTGACATGTGGTATTTGTCTTTCTATTTTGGAGTTAGTTCACTTAAGATAATTGCCTCCAATTCTATTCATGTTACTGTAAAGGAAACAATTTCATTTCTATGGCTAAATAGTATTCTGTTGCATGCATATACCATATTTTCTTTATCCAGTCATGTATCAATGGATATTTAGGTTGATTCCGTATCCTTGTTACTGTGAATAGTGCTGCAACTTGTTACGTGTGTTGAGTTCAAGCTATGTTGCTTCTTGTGTCTTCCTCCTCTGGGTGGATTTGGATTGTTCTTTGTATAGTAAAACATAGTTTGTACTTGTAAAATTGTATTTTGGCAGAGCAGTAGCTTACAGGAGATGGTGACTTAAGATGAAGAGAACTGCAAAAAGAATTTTGGCCTTGACAGTAAGAGGGATTTAAAAAAGATGGTGAGCTGTTCTTTGTGTACCTCAGTTTAGATGATTTTCCTGATATCATACTGTGATATTAATAGTAAAACTCATGAAGTCTTGATTTGAGATTTAACATATTCAGCATCATACCTGCTTGTAAATTGCCCAACACTTTGGGGTTTATTCATTTTTTTTTGTATGTCAAACGAAATCAAATACAATAGTCCCCCTACCCACCCTTATCTGTGGTTTTTCTTTCTGCAGCTTCAGTTACCCATGGTCAACCATGGCCCAAAAATATGAAATGGGAAAATTTCAGAAATAAACAATTAATAAGTTTTGACCTTTGTGTTGTTGTGAGTAGCAAGATGAAATCTCACTTCCTGCTCCATCCTTCCTGGGATGTGAATCATCCTTTTCTCCAGCACATTCACGCTGTAGAAGCCACCTGCCCTTAGTCATTTCCTAGCCATCTCCATGATCAGATCCACTGTCATGGCCTCACAGTGTTTGTGTTCAAGTAATCCTTATTTCACTTAAAAATGGACCTGAAGTTCAAGAGTAGTGATGCTGGCATATTGTTATAATTGTTTGATGTTATTATTATTGTTGTTAATCTCTTACTGTGCCTAAATTATAAAACTTATCATCAGTATGTGTGTAAAGGAGACAACAGTATATACAGAGTCCAGCACTATCCACAGTTTCGAGCATCCTCTGGAGGTCTTTGAATAAATCCTCTGAGGATAAGGGGGGACTATGATATACTAATAATTTTATTTTTAATCTGTTTCTCTAAGGCAAGATTTTTCAATTTTTACACCATTTACATTTTAGGATCAGTAATTCTTTCTTGTGGGAATCTATCTTATGCATTGTAAGATGTTTAACAGTACCTTAGCCTCTACCTATTAGATGTTGGTAATACTCCCTCTCCAAGTTGTGACAACCAAATATGTCTCTAGACATTATCAAATTTTGCTTGAGAGTCAAAATTGTTTCTGGCAGAGAACCATACTGGTCTAAAGCCACCATTTCATTCCTTTCATTCCTTTAATGCTTTCTAAATTATCATGAGGGATCGTAGTCTTGCTATCTCTGGCATTGAATCTCTAATGTTATATGTTTTAGTTTTTAAATATGTCAGCACAACACTCCTGATAGCAATTTCAGTATTAGTCATCTATCACTATTATGCTGAGTAACAATTAGCACAGAAATGAAAAGTCACAGTTGCTTGTAACACCTAAGTTTATTTATCACTCATGTTATGTGTTAGTTGAGGCAGCTGTGAGTTGGCTGTTTGTCGTGTGTCTTCTTCATGCCAAGATGAAGACTTTATTAGTAGTCATCATTTGGAATACAATCTTCTCAAAGCAAAAGGAAAAGCGGAAATACTTAACCATGTGATGGCTCATAAAGTTTCTGCTAGGATATAGAATACTTCAGATCTACTATGCCAGTGCAAGTCATATGGTCAAGCCTGAAGTCAACTGCCTGGGAAAACTTATTCCCATGGGAAGACACTGAAGCTAAGACAGCAAATAATTGAGAACAATGATACAGTCTACAATGAGTACAATAACCTTTAGGGTTATAGGTCAAGGCTTTATCCCTCTGGGCAGGAGATTTCCCTTTAGGATGTGGGTATTCCCACTACCAATTTATCATTCTGAAAAAGGATAGATCCTGAGCAGAAACAAGGGACTGAGGGTTCAGGACCTACAGAGGAGAAAGACAGAAAACTTTTCTTTAATATGGGCAACTTAATATTTGGATCTGGACTCTGAGGCATACGACATTAATGTACATAAGCTTCCCTCTTCTCCAAATAGATTAATCAGGAAATAAGCAGAGCTTCTTGGATAGGGAAATCATGACCAAATTTGGGCTGGGTATCCTGAGAGTGGTCTCATCAAATAGCAGTAATAAGTAACTTTCTTTCTCATACTGCATTCTCCATACCTTTGTATGGTACTATGGTACTATGTAGGCTATGCTGTGGCTGTGTGGATTCAGGGTAAAAGTTGGCAAATATTTTCTATACAAGGCAAGATAGTAAATATTTTCACCATTCTGGGTAACATGGTCTCTGGCTCAAGTCTTCAATTTTGCCATTGTAGCATGAATGCAACCAGAAACAATTTGCAAATGAACGTGTGTGTCTATATTCCAATAAAACTATAAAAATAGGTGGTTGGGCTAGAAGGCTGTAGTTTGTCATTCCCTGGTTTAACATAAAAGCTTGTTCTGTGCTTCAGATAAAGTGATAAAAAACACTTGACTCTGAGTCCAATGCATTATCCCCTCTCTAAGGCCAACAGAACTGCAGGAGTTGGCCAGTGGAGGTGCAATACAGTGGTCAGTCTAGGGAGGCTACAGCAGGTTTAATGACACACTTAATCTCTGAGGACCTCCTGAGAGATACCACAGAGAGTGGAAAGCAAACCCTGACACAGTGATATTATTTAGAATTTTTAAAATGCACCCCCTTTCTAGTGTATGTAATATACCACAATCCTTTTTGAGACAGAGTCTCACTCTTTTGCCCAGGCTGGAGTGTAGTGGCATGATCTTGGCTCACTGCAACCTCTGGCTCCCAGGTTGAAGCGATTCTCCTGCCTCAGCCTCCTGTGCATCTGGGATTACAGGTGTGTGCCACCATGCCCAGCTAATTATTTTTGTACTTTTTCATTAGAGACGGGGTTTCACCATGTTGGTCAGGCTGGTCTTGAACTCCTGACCTCAGGTGATCCACCTGCCTTGGCCTCCCAAATTGCTGGGATTACAGGTGTGAGTCAGCATGCCCATCCCAGTCCTTTTTCTATGTAGCTCCATCAGAACATTTTAGTTCTGATGGAACTATATGGAAAATATTTTCACATCCCCCTAAAGGCTTTAAATTATATATGTATGATAATCTAATTGGTATATTTCATCTGGAATTATTAACAATCATCACCATGATCCATGTAATTAGCCAGATTACTCAGTTAATAAAATGATCCACAAGTATTTACATTGCTGCTCCCATGTGCTTAGCAGAATGCAAAAGACTGTTGGACAGTTTTAGGCAAAAGTCCCAAATTTGACTGAGCCAGCTGGGAGTGAAGGAGAGGAGGTATCAAGTTGATGTATACGTTATTGGAGAAATTCCCATGAGTTGGCTAGACTCCAGCTACCACTGTTATGAGGAAAAGGCTGCTAGGGCATTCCTGTCATGCTCAAGGTGGCACATTGTGGGAGGAGACTGAGCCTGGAGGAGTCAGACCTCAGTGATTCCTGCAGAAACAGGCAGGGGCAGCAGTGATTGACTTTGGCCTTGTCTTTTTCCCACTTTGCTAAAGTCCTGCCTGTTAAAATGCCACATTCCCTTGGCATGGGAACTTGACTTTTTCCCCAAAAGACTAAACGTTCCTCCTCCTGACTAAGAGTCACTGTCTGGGTCATGAATTTTGCTTTTGAGCTTCCTTGAGTCCAATGCATTCAACTGACCAGTGAATGAACTTTGGGAATACAACCTATTGCTAGGAAGGGGACTACTTATTCCTAGATAATTGACTCTCTTCCTAATTTTGTTGTGTAGAAAAAAAAGATTAATAAGATGAAGGGCTGTGTTGTGAGATTCCTGTTTCTGCTTTCCTCCAAAAGAAAATAATTTAAAGTGATTGAACTGCATTTTTGAGATAGAAAGCCTCTTAAAGATGTTCAAGTCCTTCTTTTAGAATTGAATTAATAACAATAATGATTTCAGATGTTTAAAATAATCAAACTAAAAGGATATAATAATTTTGTTTGTTATGTGCCCTCTCACAGCCCTTGCAATTTTTCACTGAAGGACCAGAGAACCCATTAAAATATAGTCAGGATATTAAAGGTCATCAAGCACAGTAAGAAAACTCAATATATGCTCAATGAAGAGTTTATAATTGGTAGTGGCAGAGATTCTAAGCTTTTAATATTATTTCATAAACCATGAAGATAAAAACAGAACAAGATCATGTATCCTCAATTTTAGTGCACATTAATGACAATAGCCTTCAAAATTTTATGTATGCTGATAAAAGGAAATAAAATTTCCAAGTATCGGAAATTCAGGACTGTATTATTGAGTATTTTTTACACCTTAAGTTATCATTTTATAAAATTGAAATACGCACTTCGTGATTTTTATTTTTCTAACTTCTATATGTTATCATGTTTAACAAAGCCAATTTGAAGTTATATATTCACAAGGATTTTCATATAAGCCTTCATGATCCAAGTTCTTTTAACCAATATTTTTTTCCCTAAAGAGAAAAGCTACATGACTTTTCATTATGTTAAAAGTTCGGAGCAGATCACTTCCTACAGTCTCTACCTTCATAACTTCTCCATCTTGATTTAAACCACACAATATCAATCCCAATAGGGAGCTAACCTCATGTTACCAAAATTTCCATTAAAATTACTTTCTTCCTATTCATTCATAGCAATCCCAAGTTATAGCAAAATCAAATGGGTAACTAAAAATAAATATCTCATTCTGATACCATTATTTTTCACACACATTGTAAATTAATTAATTCAGCTAAGAAAGAAATGTATCTGCTGATCTTTTAGAACTGCTTGTTTATTACCAGTGACTGTGTTCACTAACGATACAATAACTGTAAGGTCATGCTATTAAGGACCTCTATAGTATGTTATTGAGAGTACGATTTTTTTCTTGAAGATACAGTAAAGTAATTTTGAGGTTATGAGGCATTTTCTTTTCTTCAGCACTATAAAGGTAAAATGGACATGAGTACTCTAAATATTTTGTGTTAAGCAATAGAAGAATCTCTGTAAACATATTAGAAAATAATGTTGAAAAAATAATCATTTTGTGTCCTAGATTGTTGTTTTCCTTAATTTTTTCCCTACTGCTATAATGTGCAGTAGGGAAAGAGATGTCCACAGTCTAACTGCAGCAACTTGTGAATATGTTAGTTTACATGGCAAAATGTACTTTGCAGGTGCAATTAATTTAAGACTTTGAGATGAATTGGTTTTCGTGGATTGGCCAAGTAGGACTAATGTAATCACATGGGTTCTTAAAAACTTTAGAACCTTCAAACCCCCTCTAGGCTATTGTCAGAGGGGCATGTAACCGTGGAAGGATAGTTAGACAGATGTAACATTAGTAGTTTTGAAGATGGAGGAGGGACCGCAAATCAAAGAATGTGGGCAGCCTTTTGAAGATAGAGAAAGAAAGAAAACAGATTTTTCCCTTTAGCCTACTAAAAGAAATGCAGCCCTACTGACACCTTGATTTTTAGCCCAGTATTGAACTCTTGACTTACAGAAGTATAAAATAATAAATTCGTGATATTTTGAGCCTCTAAATTTGGGTCAACTTGTTAGAGAAGCAAAACAACCCATGGTTGTTTTCTTAACAACCATGTTATCCATTTGACCTCAGAATGTATTCAGTCTAACATCTCACAGTATCTCATCTTTTACTGCTTCCTCTGGTTTCATATGTGATAGTTCTTATTAGTACTCAATTTTTCAGATTTCAACAAGAACATAACTTATGCCAAATAGCCTCAACTATATCATATGAACTGTGTACTTCTAAAACTTTAATAAGCCTCCATATATGCTTTTAATTTTAAAGTAATTTAACTGCATTTGACCCAACATAAAAAAATGCATTTATTTCATTTGGAACTCAGTAACTTTTGTTCATTTCAGGTTTTATTTTCCCCTTCCTATATCCCTTTTAGCTTTTCCTGCATCAGCAACCAGAAGAACAAATAATGGAAAAATTTCCATTGCTAGTAGGTATTACACAATTATCTCTGCTCTCCTTCTTCTCTAATTTATGCAGCAAACATCATTTGGCAATAATCCTAATGGTGAAATGAAAACTAGGAACTTTCAAAGAAACCATTATATTCCCATATAGATAGCCTCCTAAAATTGTCCTGGTCTTGTCCACTAAAACAACCTTCTCTCACATAAACATCATTAGTAAAATAGATGATGCGTCTTCAGAGATTTTTTTTCAAACAACAACAACAACAACAAAACCTCAGTAATTTTCTTAAGAAAAAATACCCTTACAAAAACATGAGAATTATGGTTTTCTTCTTCAAATAATGTCAAAAATACAAATGTAGATCCTCAAAATAATTCGCTATCAACTTGATTTAAGACCAGTATCTCTAGAGTCAGAGAATATTTTTTCTTTTTTTTATTTAGTTGGAGTATAACTCATATATGATGAAATTCACATATCTTAAAGGTTTATGGCTATGAGTTTTGTAAACTATGTCCCTAATGTTTCCACCAACCATAGAATCCCCTCATCAACCCAGGAAGTGTCTTTGTTCTTGTATCAGTCCATTTTCATGCTGCAGTTAAAGACATACCTGAGACTGGGAAGAAAAAGAGGTTTAATAGACTTACAGTTCCACATGGCTAGGAAGGCCTCATGATCATGGCAGAAGGCAAGGTGGAGCAAGTCACATTTTACATGGATGGCCGGGCAAAGAAAGAGAAGTTGTGCAGTGGATCTCCTCTTTATAAAAATATCAAATCTCAGCTGGGCATGGTGGCTCACACCTGTAATCCCAGAACTTTGGGAGGCCGAGGTGGGAGGATCACGAGGTCAGGAGATCAAGACCATCCTGTGAACACGGTGAAATGCTGTCTCTACTAAAAATACAATAAATTGGCCGGGCATGATGGCGGGCACCTGTAGTTCTGGCTACTTGGGAGGCTGAGGCAGGAGAATGGTGTGAACCTGAGAGGCGGAGCTGGCAGTGAGCCAAGATCGTGCCACTGCACTCCTGCCTGGGTGACAGAGAGAGACTCCATCTCAAAAAAAAAAAAAAAATCTCTTGAGACTTATTCACCATCATGAGAACAGCACAGGAAAGACCTGCCCCCATGATTCAATTACCTCCTACTGGGCTCTTCCCATGACACATGAGAACTGTATGAGTTACAATTCAAGATGAGATTTGGGTAGGGACACAACCAAACCATATCAGTTCTCTTTCCAGTCACTTCCCATGCCCTAGAGGCAAGGGCTTTCTGATTTCTATCACCATAGATTTCTTATGTCTGATTTTAAACTACAAATTGTACAGTATGCTCTCTTTTGTGTCTCTATGTCATTTAACATAATTGTGTCATCACTTAACATGTGTGTATGTGTGTGTGCATGTGTGTGTATATCTCTCATGATTCTGTGTCTCTGGAGAACTCTGAGGAATACAATCATATCCATGGATTCACTCAATCTTGGGTAGAAATATTCAAAAAATAATGTGCCTGAACATGTACAGAATTTTTTCCTTGTCCTTATTTCCAAACAATGTTGTAAGACAACTACTTATATAACATTTCTATTATATTAGGTATTATAAGTAAGATGACTTAAAGTATACAGGAGAATGTGTATGGGTTATAGATAAATATATACCATTTTATATCAGGGACTGACCATCTGTAAATTTTGGTGTATGTGGGAGGATACTGAAGGAAAATTATAGATAGATGATAGATCGATAGATAGATAGATAGATAGATAGATAGATAGATAGATAGATAGATAGATATGGCGAGAGAGAGAGAGAGAGGTAAATTTATTATGGGAATTGACTCATGCAATTATGGAGGCTGAGAAGTTCTACCATCTGCTGTCTATGATCTGGAGACCCAGAAAAGCCAGTGACATAATTCATGTGTAAAGAATCAGGGGAGCCAAAGTTCTAAGCCCTAGAGTCTGAAGACTCCAGAACCAGAAGCTCCAGTGTCCAAGGGCAGAAGGTGGATGTTTCAGCTCAAGGAGAGAGAGAACAAATTTGTCTTTTCTCCATTTTTTTGTTCTATTTGGGCCCTCAGAGAATTAGATGATGCTTGCTCATGTTGGTGAGGGTAGATCTTCTTCACTAGATCTATTGATTTAAGTGCTAATCACTGTTGGAAACACCTTCACAGACACACCCAGAAAGAATGTTTTACCAGCTACCTGAGTATCCCTTGGTCCATTCAAATTAACACATAAAATTAACCATCACATTAACTACAACATGTATGAACTGAACTGTATTACTTACATGACTATATCACAATTCATTTGCCCATTGCCCTGTTGATGGACATTTCTGCTGCTTTTAGGCTTTGGCTATGATAGATAAGGCTACTATGAACCTTCTTATGTAATATTTTTGTTAACATATGCCCTCAAATCTGGGAGTAGAACTACTGGGTTACATGGGAGAAGAAACTGCTGAACAGTTATCCCAAGTGATCCTGCATTGTTGGTTTGAGTATAATGTAATACAAGGTTCTAGTTGTTTCATAATTTTGGGCCCCATTTGCATTGTCAATTGTTTTTATTTTATACAATTTATGTTAAATAGCATATTATTGTGGTTTTGACTTGTATTTTTACATGACAAATGATGTTAGCCAACTTTTTATGTGCTTATTAAATGTTTGTGTATCTTTATTTATGATGTACTTTTGGGAGCCATTTTTTATATGGGTTTTTTGTTGCAATTTTAGGAATTTTTTAAATACATGCTGAATATAATTCCTTTGTTAGACATATATGTGACAAATTTTTTTCCTTTCTGTGGTCCACTTATTTATCTCATTAAGAATGTCTGTTGATGAGTGGAGATTTTTATTTTGATGAAGTCTAAATTATTATTTTGTTTCTTTTGTGGTCAGGGCTTTTTAGGTCATGTCTAATAAAACATTGCCTACAATACATAGGTTAATTTTATGTGTCATCTTGACAGGCCCAAAGGGTAACACTATTCTGGATGCTGAAATTGGCTGACTGAGTAGAACAGATTACCCTTCCTAATGTGGGTGGGCTTCATCCCATTAGTCAAAAGTTCCCATAAAACAAAAAGGCTGACCTTCTCCTAAGTGAGAGAGAATGCTTCCTGCCTCCACACTGGAACTAAACCACTGGTCTTCCAGGATCTCCAGCTTGCTGACTCACCCTGAAGATCTTGGAACCTGAGAGCCTCCATAATCATGTAAGCCAATTTCTCATAATAAATCTTTTCTCACACACACACACACACACACACACACACACACACACACACACACACAATTGGTTCTTTCTGGAGAACTGTAACATACCTAGTCTAAGGTCATGAAAGTCTTCTCCTGTTTCCTTGTATAAGCTTTAGGATTCTAGCTTTTTTTTTTTTTTTTTTTTAAAAGGGTCTTACTCTGTTACTCAGGCTGGAGTGCAGTGGCATGAACACAACTTACTGCAGCCTGGACTCCCTAGGCTCCCGTGATCCTCCTGCATCAGCTTCCTGAGTAGCTGAGACTATAGGAGCATGCCAGCATGCATAGCTAATTTATTTATTTATTTATTTATTTATTTATTTATTTTTATTTGTTTTGAGATGGAGTCTCACTCTGTTGCCCAGGCTGGAGTGCAGTGGTGCGATCTCGGCTCACTGCAAGCTCCGCCTCCTGGGTTCACGCCATTCTCCTGCCTCAGCCTCCCGAGTAGCTGGGACTACAGGCACCCACCACCACACCCGGCTAATTTTTTGTATTTTTAGTAGAGACAGGGTTTCACTGTGTTAGCCAGGATGGTCTCCATCTCCTGACCTCGTGATCCGCCCACCTCGGCCTCCCAAAGTGCTGGGATTACAGGTGTGAGCCACCGTGCCCGGCCGTTAATTTCTTAATTTTTTGTAGAGATAGGGTATTGCCATGTTGCCCTGGCTGGTCTCAAACTCTGGGGATTAAGTGATCCTCTTGCCTCAGCCTCCCGAAGTGCTGGGATTATAGGTGTGAGCTACTATGCTGGGCCATTGTCTTAAATGAATTTTTGAGTATGGAGTAAAGTAAGAGATGAGATGATTTTTTATTCCTCCCTGAATATTTTCCATTGTTCCAGCACAATTTCTTTAAAAGCTTTTCTTTCCCCATTGAAATGACTTTGTAAATTGATCAAAAATCAATTGTCCATATAGATGTGCAAATATTTCTGTACTCTATATTTTCCTAATGTTTATTTTTCCTGGTGCTATTACCATAGTGTGTTAAATATTGTAACTTTACAGTAAGGCTTGTAATTAGATATAGAAAGTCCTCCAAATTTGTTCAAGATTGTTTTGATATTTGTATTTCCATATAAATTCCAAAATGAATGTGTCAATACCCTCCAAAAAAATGTCTGGAACATTTTGGGTATTGCATTGAAACTGAAGATGTGAAATAAACATATTAGCATTATTGAATCTTATACTTCATTTGCATGTAATATCTATTTAAGTTTTCATTAATTACTCCTCACGATATTTTAAGTTTTTAATATAAACATTTTTCACATCTTCTGTTAGATTTGCTTCTAGGTATTTGGTATTTTCTAATGTTATTATTTCTTAATTTTGTTCTTCTCTTAATATAAATGAGGTATTATAGATAATTTATCATAAAAATAAATATATATATTTTTAAGAAAACTCTGTTTGATAACTGCTGTGTCTGGGACCATTTCTATGTCTGCTCTTCTTGAGTATCTCCTCTCTTTACTATGAATCAGATTTTTATACTTATTGTCAGTTACATACTTTTTATTATATGCTGGATATTATGTACAAAATAGAGGCTGAAATAAATATTTATACCTAGGAAAGCTTATGTTCTGAGAAAAAAAGGCAGCTCAGTGTAGTTTTAAGAATATTAGGCATGTAAAATTTATCAGACCCAAAAAGACAAGAGCAGAGACTTCAGTCGCTCTGCTAAACCACCCCTATCCCAACACACCCATCATGTTCTGGTTTAATTGTAGAAAGTCATTTTGTTTTTTCTTTCCTTTAAAGTAGTTTCCAGACTAGCTGATAAATTACCTAAAATGTTACCACAAGTTGCACAATGTGACCTTCACACATTATCTTCACGTTCCTGGAATTTGTGATACAAAGAATTATGTATAGCCAACCAATAACTTATGTCAACTTAAGAACTGCCCTTTCTTTTATCCTTTAAAAACTGACCTGTAACTGCTGCTAATCAAAGCATATATTCAGGGCAAGTTGAACCCATGGCTTCTGGTTTATGGTCTTCAGACTTGGCCTAAAGAAACTCTCTGCTTATACTAATTTCGTCTCAGTTTCTTTCCTTAGGTCGACAGTTTCTTCTTTTGTCAGCCTGTTAGTGTGGGGAGCTGAGTTCATCTAAAAGGTATTTGATTTGGGTAGACTTTGATGCGGCTCCAGTTAGTTTTAGTTTACAACTGGTTTCAGACTTTGGAGAATCAGGTTTCCTTAATCAGGGATTGAGATTCTAGCATGTCAATACTCTTTATGCTTTACAACTTAGGTGCCAGTTTTCTGAATGATGTGAAATTCTCTCTCTCTCTCTCTCTCTCTGTCTCCCTCTCTCTCTTTCTCTCTCTCCCTCTCTCTTTCTTCTTTAAAGTCTGTCAGCCCACTTTATAGTGGCTAGGGCATTCTTGTCCTCTATCTCCATTTCTGACTTTCCAAACATTAGAAGATCTCCTGTCCTACTGACATTTCCTCGGCTTTCTGAAGGCCTTTACAAGTGTGTTACATGAAAGCTTGGAGTGCTTCATGACGTCTAGCAATCCTGCGTTACTACCATCAGCCTTCAGCAAGATGTAGCCTTACTTGTGGAAGAAGGCCAATTTGCCTTAGGGGATGGGGGCACTCTCTCAGCTCTCTCAGATTTTGTTGCATTAAAACTATTCATGCAGTCACTAAAGACTCAAAAAAAGTTAATAAGTGAGTGTAAACTCCAAATGGCTTGGGCTCCTTAGGATTTCCATTAGTCTATATAGGCCATATATGGCCATTGAAAGTTCATTAAAATTTAGCTGGTTGCTCCTTGCCTCAGTGCAGGTGATTTCGATGATAGCAGTGCAAGTTTCTTCTCTTCTAGAAGAGTTCATCATTTTCTGGAGTTTAATTCATTCAGGTTCTCTTTGACCTCGGCTATCTGGTGGGTTTAAAAAATAGTATAATGAAGTTTTTCTGGCTTGTTCTCATTATTGTTTTGTATGAGAATCAGAAGTCCAAAATCAATGTGTTCCTTTTAAGTTGATGGTGTTGCCAAGAGCCAATGGTATGGAATTGTTCTTCCATCTGAAAGCAACTTCTTTAATTTTATATTTTTCTTCTGTTTTTGATTTATCTGTCATTGATCTATGGTGATGATAAAGTCACCTAATTTTGAAAAGACGAATTCTTTGGGAACCCAACATAAACTTTTCAGTCAAGAAAAAATGGTTGCTATTTCATATGCCTGAATAAAAGAAATGTGAAGTTTTTTTTAATCAGATGGCTCTGCCTTTGCTAGTCCAACGATATGGTTTGGCTGTGTCCCCACCCAAATCTCATGTTGAATTATAGCTCCCATTATTCTCATGTGTTGTGGGAGCGATTCTGTGGGAGATAATTGAATCACGGAGGTGGTTTCTCCCATACTGTTCTCAGGGTAGTGAATAAGTCTCAGGAGATCTGATGGTTTTATAAGGGGTTTCCGTTTTCACTTGGCTCTCCTTTTCTCTCTTGTCTGCCACCATGTAAGACATGCCTTTTACCTTCTGCCATGATTGTGAGGCCTCCCCACCCACATAGAACTGAGTCCATTAAGCCTCTTTTTCTTATAAGTTACACAGTTTTGTGTATGTCTTTATCAGCAGCAGGAAAACAGACTAATATACCCAGTAAGCTATGTCTTTCAGAGATGTACATTAAGCCATAACTTAGTGTCTTTATAAAATAATAATTTCTATGGGTTCACATTTTTGTGTGAGTGGAAACTTGTCTTTTGATTAGGAAGGCTGGTGTGATTATGAGTACATTTCCATCCTTTGAGGTCCCTACTTCCTACTTCTCAAGGGTAGATATTTAAGAGTCTTTCCCTTACCTTCTTACCTTTCTGTGCTCTACTATCAGGACACTCTAACAACAGTGTGGTGGTTAATAGCTTGGGCTCAGGAGCCTGATGGTTTTTATTTTTCGTTTTTACTTTTTGTGGGAATATAGTAGGTGCATATATTTACAGGGTATGCGAGCTATTTTGATACAGGCATGTAACACATGATAGTAACATTTAGGGTAAATGGGTATCCATCAACTCAAGCATTTATCTTTTCTTTGTGATACAAGCAATCCAATTATACTATTTTAGTTATTTAAAAATACAATGAATTATTGTTGACTGTAGTCCCCCTGCTGTGCTATCAAGTACTAGATCATATTCATTCTCTCTAACTATATTTTTGATGGTTTTGATTGGTATCTTAATCACACTCCATCTGTTGGGCAACTAGGTCATGATACTTAATCTCTCTAGTCTTCAGTTTTCAAATTTATCACATGCAGAAAGTAGCACTATCTATCTCACATAGTAATTTTTAATATTAAATTGGTTGATACATAAAAACCTTTAAAATAGTGTACAGCACATAATGAGTACTTAATAAATGTTAGCTTATATTATTTCATAGTGTTTAAAGAACAATTTCAATGGCCAGGTGGTGTGCAAAGCAATTTGCAAGCACCATCTCACCTTAAGAATCCCTAAAATCCTGGGAGACCAGTATGAACACAGCCACTATGCTGATGAGGAAGCTCAGACTCAGGTGGCGTGATTTATAAGGTAAAACCAGAGACAAACACAGTTCTGTTTGATTCCAGAGCCACATTCTTAACCACTACCTTGATAACTTTCATTTCTAGTGGCATTTCCCATGAAAATTTTTCCAGCATTCACTTGCATAAAATGTTCTAAGGATTTAATTTCTCAGTAGAATAATTGCATAGGAATGCAGAAGTTCTTGAATCTAAGACCACACATCACTATGGTTATCAGTAAGCTTACAATGTTCTCTTTTAATCAACACCATCGAAGGCTATGGGAACATACCAGAGACATGCTCAATGCCAAGTAACTCAACCCTAACAATCACGATAGCTGATATTTATTGATAACTTATAATGTGCCTAAAAAAACTATGCTAAATAATTTAAATTTATTGTCTCATTCACTATTTGGAAAAATTCTGTTGTAAAAAAGGTATTTGTGCCCTTAACTACAGTTGAGGACACTGAGGCTTAATTGAGGTTTAATTACTTGTCCAGTGTTATGGTTTGCATGTGTTGGAAACTTAATCCCCAAAGCAACAGGAAGGTGGGGCCTAATAAGAGGTGATTAAATCATGATGGTGGAGTACTCATGAATGAATTGATGTTCATATCTTGGGAGCAGGTTAGTTATTGAGAGACTGGGTTGATATAAAGCAAACTTGGCCTCTGGTGCCTCTCTGACTGGTGCACTTGCTTCTACCTTACATCTTCTGCCTTGAGATGATCCTTTCCAGATACCAGCATCATGCCTTTGGATGTTCCAGCCTCCAATACTGTGAGAAATAAATTTTTCTTCTTTATAAATTACCCACCCTCTAGTATTCTGTTATAGCAGCAAAAAATGGACTAAGACACCCAGGGTGATACAATTTGTAAGAAATAGAGCTAAGAATTTCTTCCTGGTCTTCTTGACTCCAGGATCCATATTTCTAATGACTTCATGCAGAGAGACTGACTGCTCTAGTTTGCTTGGGACCAAAGGTTTTCCCAGGATGTGAGACTTTTAGTGCTAAAATTGGAACAGATTTAGGCAAACCACCATGCTGGGTGTCTTAGTCCATTTTGCATTGCTATAACAGAATATCTGAAATTGTATAAAGAACAGAGATTTATTTCTTACAGTCCTGGAGACTGGGAAGTCTAAGGTTGAGGAGTGCACATCTAGCAAGGGCATTCTTGCTGCATCATCCCATGGCAGAAGGCAGAAGGGCAAGAGGGCACACAAGAGAGAGTGTGTGGAAGAGAGCCAAACTTATCCATTTATCAGGAATCTGCTTTTGTGGTAACTAATCTACTTCCATGATAAAGTCATTAATCTATTAGTGAGGGCAGAGACCTCTGAAGATTAATTTCCAACACACAAATTGTGAGGGACACATTCAAACAGTAGCAGTGGCCACCTTACAATTCTGGCTGTTGTTTCCTGTGAATGCTGTTCAAAATTACTTGTATAAGGATCTTGGGGTTGGAAGGGTAATAGTATAGGAAATGGGGATGATCCTGTTTTAGAATACAATAGCATTCAGGACGCCCTTAAGGTCTTCATGATCTTCTGGACTCTTAACACCTTCATTACCTTTCTTAACACCTTCCTTCTTGAGGCTGTTAAAGAAACCAGCATACTTCAAGAGATTAAAAAAGCCTGTGGACTCTGGAAAATCCAGAAAAAAACTATAGGATGTACTACATTCCATTAGTTTCTGAATTTTTCATAGCGTAAAGACTTTTCTATATTACAGATATTTGTACTTCAGTATTGGAATAGAGAACCAAGTTGTATTAAGGGGAATTTTACCTTTTTTCAGGCAGAAGAAACAAGTAGTTAAGAGTCAGGTGTGCCTCAGCAGTAGGTGTACAAGGAAAGACAGAGTAATCTATGGGAGTCAGTAAGTAGATAGATTTTAAGAGATTGCTCTACAGGAGGCTTTTATTTGCTATTCTGAAAAATGTAAAAGAAAACTTACCTGATCAGTGACTTAGTGAGGCCATTAGGGAATCAGCAATTGCCAATTCTACTGAATAAAAACTGTTTAAGTAGACAGACAGGTGGGCACCCTTACAGGGTCTTAGGGCAAAGAGTGTGAGGATGGAAAATTAATGAAGCCTCTCAATGCTCAGAAATAGAGTTCTAAGTAGAGCTCTGCTCTCAAGACCAGAAGAGAAAGAACTGTGAATTCTTACAGCTGATTTGCAAACATAATCTGATCAGATAATGCACGAAAGGAATTCCAACAGGATGATGAAGTGAAATTTTTTCCTTTCTAGATGGCTTCACCTCCCTCCTTCCTATAATTTTTTAACGTAACTATTTACCAAAAAGGGTATTACATTTTAGGGGGAGGAATTTTTGGAATACTTTTGTGTTCTGTTAATGCTGATTTTAGGGAAGAGTACTTTATTTCTTTTGTTTTTAATTTTTGTTTTGTTTTGATGAGTGAGCAAAACTCCCAAATTTCTAGATATTTTGAGAAAGCTGACATAATAATCATAATCAAAACATTTTATTGTGTGCTTGTTTTGTGGCAGAAACAGTATTAATCCATTTTTAATGGTATTTTAGGTAATCTTCATAATTACCTTTAAGTTTTCTCACATTTTATTGATGGCAAAGCAGTTACACAGCACTTATGTCACTTGTTCATGATCTCACACCTAATAGGTGTCACAGAAAGGATATGAATATTTATGTGCCTGTTTCCAAAAAAAATCTCTGACACTTCCTGAATGAATATCTGGGTCATAACACTAACTAAACCACCAAGAAATAGAGATAATACATGAGGAAGAAGGGAATTTGGAATTGTTATTAGAGGAAAAAAATGATGAATACCAGTTGTGATTTTGAAAACAACTGTAGTTTGCCCTAGCGTCCCTTTTCTGAATATCCCCTCAGGAGGAAAGGCCCCCAAAGTCTGAACGAAGAGCTCATGAATACGGAGAAGTGGGTCTGCATGATGCAAAGAGTGGACTGTGGCTGCCAGAAAGATGCTCTGCTTGGATCTTCTATCCAGAAAGAATTTACCATTTAGCTTCAAGGACTGCAGTTAGCTGACAACTTTTAGCTGTGAGTGCTTTAAAGACCTACTTCAGTTTTTAAGCTGAGGTTGGGCTTCTCCTTCACAATGACCCCAGCCAGTTATTGATTGTGAAAAGATACTAGGGTATGGATAAATATCAAAAGAATAGACTCCTCTCTGGGTGATCTTTACTCTGGAGCTCCGTTAGATTGGCCAGACTTTGTCAAATTTTTACTGTGGTCTGAAGCTCTCCTTGAAAAGTCCTGCTTCCTCTTCCTTTTCCTTCCATAGGTATCAAATTTGCATTATTTTCTGTGGCCTTTCCCTGCCCAATTCTGCTTCTCCCATAGTTTATATTTCATAATCATTATCCCTTCCTCGATTTATATTTCATAGTCATTATCCCCATCCTTCCACCCAATAATCTTCTTGTACTCTTATCATTGCCTCAGCCTCTGCTTCCCAGAACACCCAAGTGACACAAACTCCCTACCCCAGTTGTTACCACAGTTGAGCATTCAATCTGACAGCTACAGAAATCAATACTCAACACTGGATATAATTCTATCCCTTGTGGAGACCAAGCAGCCATTTGGTCTCAAGTTGATTATATTAGCCATCTTCTGTCTTCGAAGATGCAGTGATTCATCTTGACTGGAATTGATTCACATTTTCAATATGGATTTGACTTTCCTGCCTGCAAGGACTTAGCCAGTGCCAATATTCAAGGGTTTTCATAGTGCTTGATTCACCAATATGTGATCCCACATAGCATCTCCCTGAATCAAGGGACCCACATTACAGCAAAGTTGCTAGGTCAGTATGTACATAATCATGAGGGTCACTGGGCCAAATGATAGTGCATCATTCAGAAGCTGCTGGAATAAGAGAGAAATTGATTAGTCTGTTGGAGGTGCAGATGAAGAACCAGCTTGGACATTAGATTCTGCAAAAATGGGGTCACACTTTTTGGGATGCAGAAATATCAGTATATCGTTCTGTGTCTCTAACAATAGAATAAATGGGTCTCCAAAAAGGGGATAGAAGTTGGCATAATCTTGCTTATCATCACTTTAGTGACCCACTTAGGTAATTTGTGCTGCTTCTTCGCATAATTCTAGACTCTCTAGTGTATAAATTCTTGTTCACAGAGGGCAAATGCTTCTAATTTGGGATACAGTGAGACTCCCATCAAACTTTAAGTGACGACTCTTGCTCCTTTAGATTTCTTCTTCCAATAGGCAATCAGGCAAAGAAAAGAGTTATCTTGGCAGGGGTAATTGATTCTGATCATCAGGATATGCTAGTGATGCTATTACACAATTTGGGCAGGGAGGAATATGCTTGGCACCCAGGTGATCTCTTGGAGCTTTTCTGGGTACTTCTTTGTCCAATATTGATAATCAAGGAACAAGTACAGCAGCCAGTGCATGAGAACGGCAAGATGACCAGGGATAAATGTCTATATCATCTTACCCCAGTGCATCGTAATCACAATGCCTAGACCAGTAGAGATGCTGGCTGAGGGTGACTGTAATCTGGAATGGGTAGTAAACTGAAGAGATGATGAGCATTATTTGTGACCTTGAAACTAGCTACAGGAGTGTTTCTTTTTATTAACCTTCCACTTCTAATTTTCCCTATGAAAAGAGATCATTCAGAATCCCAGAACAGCTGTATTCTAGATGAAGCAAATTTAATATCAAATTGTTTAACTTAATAACACATCGTTCCAAGCAGGTCAAATGGTGAACTGTACTGGATATTGTAGTGTGTTAGAAACATATATTCCCCTAGCCCAGCTTCTAAGAGTTTTGACTGCTGAGGGCTGGGAGCTGAGGTCTTCCATAGGAACTTGATTTGGCCAAAGGAAGCTGCTTTGACCATAGTTACTTCTCCTATAATGAAAAAGGGGAAAAATGCAACAAAAAGCTGTATCATTAGCACTGCTTTGCCTCATCCTCAAGTTTGGTGGAACTCTGCCAGCCACCAACACCTGGTAAATTACATCTCTTGAGCTTATTTGGGCTACATTCATCTTCTGAAATGAATTGTGTTTCCATAGGCATGATTGTTTTAATAGAAGGAAATAACAGAATAATGTTAGGGATTCACTTAGCAAATGCAATTAGCTAGAAACATAACAGAAATTATCCTTGAGAGCTGAAACTAGGGTGAGGTGAGTGAGGCACTTCCCTCAGGTGTAAGATTCAAGTGAATGTCAGAAAACTCAGTAGTCAAGGTGGGTAATATTTACTGCAGTTTCACTAAGAGTAGATTCAAAGTGTCTTCACAACAGAAAATAAGTATGCATATGTTAATTAGGTAAATTTAGCTATTCCACAATGTATACATATTTTACTATATTTGAAATATGTATATATTATTCCACAATGTATACATATTTCAAAGTATCATGTTATACATAATAAATATAAAATGTGTCAAAAATAAGTTGAAAATTAAAAATAATGCAAAATATCCGTGATAAATGAAATATCAAAAATTTTTTAAAAGATCACTGCTCATGCTTTGTTGTTTAGCGTTTAACTCTAGCATGTCTTGGCACGGCACTGTTGCCATGTTGGAAGGTCGTTAGGATGATATTTAGAGGCTAGGAAGGGGAGTAATTTGTGAAATGAATTCCGTGATTGGAAAGACGTAACATGCCACCTAAAGGTTCATTACTTATCACCTCGTTGGGGTTGGAGAAACAGTTTTTGAGAATATTTTAGACACAATTTTTATTTTAGAAGAACATTGGACTACATGAATTCTTCCTACTTTCAAAGTGCATGACTTTTTAAAGCATGTATCAATTTTGTTATATTCAAAATTAAAAAAATTTAAATAAAATGCTTTAGTCATATTGTTGTTTTAGTATACAGACATTTTTCCTCAGGGAAAAGACAATGTTAGGTTATTATTATCCAGAATAATAAAGGCAGCAAGTCATTTTTTATTCAAATACTAATCTGATTAAGGTTTAGAAGGTTCAGAGCAATAGAAAACAAAATACTCAAAATAAATATATTCTGGGCTCATAATGTAAGTGTTTTATTTATGGTATCTATCTTATTAATAAATTAAAACTGATTCTTACATGAATCAAATAATTTAAAAGGTTGCAAGTAATTGACTGAGCAAAATTCTGCTTCAAGTCAGATTTTCAGTCTTTACAAAATCCCGAAAATGTGATTTCCATGTTCATTACACGAAAACAAAGAAAACCCATTAAAATAATGTTGCACTGACGAATTAAAGTTTGTATTTTAATTTTCCCTGATACCATTAACATTGTAGATTATTAAAGCTAAAATACTTTTAGAAATCCAATTTATTTTCATTCTTTAAGGTCATTTTCTTTTTTTGTATTCTTCTCAGGTTGGGAACTGAATGAAGGCTGGTTTTTCTTTTTTGTTTTAAGGCTATTTATTTTCTGGTCTTCATGCAGTGTAATTGTTTTACAAACAAAGTTGGAAAAGAGTTTAAATGAACATTTCCATAATAACGTTTAAAAATGTTCAAGAACATTTTTTTCAAACTGTTTTAAAAAATATTCACTGAGTTCTTCCATTAATTTGCCTAAAAAATACAATAAAATAAAAATAAATAGTATTTATGACAATGAGCCACCTGAAGTTTGAAATATAATGAACTCTCATTGTCAAAGAGAAATGTCAGCTTTAAAATGGTAATGACTTGTAAAGTGAGAGACCATGCATGTAATGGTATTTAAAGATCATAGAAAGGGAACATAAATTTCTAATTATTAATAAAAACACTCCATGTTGTGATATGGAATATTTTTTGTGGCATTAAAAGTAATATTAAAACAAATTACATAATATAGAAAAGTATAGGCCAGGCGCGGTGGCTCACGCCTGAAATCCCAGCACTTTGGGAAGCCAAGAAGGGCAGATCACGAGGGCAGGAGATAGAGATCATCCTGGCTAACAAGGTGAAAGCCCGTCTCTACTAAAAATACAGAAAAATTAGCTGGGCGTGGTGGCAGGTGCCTGTAGTCCCAGCTATTCGGGAGGCTGAGGCAGAAGAATGGCGTGAACCTGGGCAGCGGAGCTTGCAGTGAGCCAAGATCATGCCACTGCACTCCATCCTGGGTGACAGAGCGAGACTCTGTCTCAAAAAAAAAAAAAAATATATATATATATATATATACATATATATATATACACATATGTATATATATAGAAAAGTATAGAGAATAAATAATACATAATAAATTTACTTATATATATTTCCATATATAAAAACTGCAAACATTTTGGTGTATTTTCTTCAGGATGTATTTCTATTTTTCTCAGTGCTCCAAATATAGTTACTAATCAGTTGTTCATTACTTAACATTATATGCCACTAACATTTTCCAATATCATTAAGAATTCTTCCGAAATGTTTTTATTAATTCCATGTTATTGTGAAGCATAAACAAAATACAAAATAGTATTTTCCCCTCATTCTTGTGCTTACAGCATTTCTGTTGTCTTGCTTCACATTTTTGTTATTAATATAAACATTGAAATGAACATCATCTATTTGAAACTTTTCATCTATTCATTATTAATTTATTCATATACTTTTCTAGAAGTTGAACTGCTGAGTAAAGAGCATTAAATATTTTCCAGATTTAACACACATTGGTAAACTGTTTTCTAGGAATGATGGCCAATTTACATTCCAAATAATAATGAAAAGCAACAATCAATTTAGACTTGAGATCATTGCACTTGGTCTTTTGAGTATTCATAAAAAATTCTATAGGTGAAAAATTGTAACTTCTTGTTTTAAATTACATTTATTTAATTACTAATTAGCTTAAGTTTAAAATAAATGTATTCGTTAAATCATTTCTTTTTCAGTGAGTTTTTCACTAATGTTCTTTCCCCATTTTTTGTATATTGTATTGTTTTTCTTTGTAATTTAAAAATATTAACTATCTGTTATATTAATTCAAAATATTTTTCTTAGTCTTTTAATTAGCTTTTAAACATTTTATGTGTGTGTATTGTAGTTTTTACGTATTTGTGTGCTTTTCTTTCTTTTTTAGAAGGTTTATTTTTAATAATTAGGAAATGTTTTCTAATTCAGAGATGAGATAATTATTTTACTAACCTACTGTCCTCTAATTTTTCCTGCTTTTCCTTTATAATTTCTCTCTCTAAACTTAGTTCAACTTTCTGGAGTTTATTTCAGTGTTTGGATGAGAAAGAAACTTTTAGTTTAAAAATACAATTTTTTAAAAATTTAAGAAATGAAAAGTTTAATCTCCCTTTTCAGTACTTCCTGCCTCCAGTTTCCAGGCAAAGAAGTAACTTTAATAAGTATTTATTCAAGTATTTATTCATTTACTCTTTAATGTATTCATTTTAGATTACTCATCCATTTGGCAAAGATTCTAGAGATCCTACTATGTATCAGCCACTATTGCAAATACCAGAGATAATGGTGAACTGCCTTCACATAACCCTCCTTGTAACAGAGTGGAGCAGAGAAGATTAAGAGTTAAATACATGAAGAAGCACAGTAATTTCAGAGAGTGATCAATGTTATGAAGAGGGGGAAAACATATTAATGTGATAAAGAGCAATGTGGAGGGGCACTGAGGGAAAATTTCATTCCTCATCTCTTGCATTTTACTTCTTATTTTATATAGGTGATTAAAAAAATCTTTCTGAGGAGGCGACATTTAACTTAAGATGTAGAGGAAGAGGCATCAGCTATGGAAAATTTGGGTAAAGTAGTTCCAAGCAGAGGGAGGAGTAAATATAAAGGCGCTGAGGTAGAACCAGATTGACATATTTGAAGAACAGAATAAGGAAGGGCCAGAAGCACTGCGGTTTAAGGGGGGAAAAAAAGGAACCCCAGTAAGGTCAGAGGTAATTTCCCTGAAGATTGCCTCATGGACTACTTCTACAATCCATTTCTCAGATTTTGAATCAGTTCTCTACATGTGTATTTGGGGCTAATGTTTTAATTCCTGCAGCATTTGAATGCTTGGGGAGTGTATGTAGCATGGATTACTGCTAGGGGTAATCGAGGGCTGACAGACTTGGGTCCAAACGTCTATACTGTCACTTACTAAATTTGTAATTTTGGGTAATACACACGGCCCCTTTAAGACTTGAAGCTTCCTCAGCTGTAAAAGGAGAAATAAACATTTCCACCTTACAGAATTGTTGGAAGAATTAAATAAGATAGCATTTGTAAAAGATTAGCTTGGCAGCAATAGTAAGCCAAAAAAGTTACAATTTAGTAGGAAAATACCTTTTATTATTATTCTACAATTATTCTTTCAGATCTGCTTTAGAATGTCTAAGATATCCTAAAATAATTCTTTGGGGATTTAAAATATTTAGTTTTTTTACACCTGTAGGTTAACTAAAGGATTATTGACATCTTATTATTCCCATCTGGAAACATTCAGTCATTTAAATGGGAGAAAAGTTTTGCAATCTACCCATCTGACAAAGGTCCAATATCCAGAATCTACAAGGAACTTAAACAGATTTACAAGAAAAAGACAACCCCATCAATATGTGGGCAAAGGATATGAACAGACACTTCTCAAAAGAAGACATTTATGTGGCCAACAAACATATGAAAAAAACTTAACATCACTGACCATTAGAGAAATGCAAATCAAAACCACAGTGAGATAGCATCTCATTCCAGTAGGAATGGCGATTATTAAAAAGTCAAGACAATATATACTGGCAAGACTGTGGAGAAATAGGCATACTTTTACACTGTTGGTGGGAATGTAAAAAATCTACAACCAGAGATAACATTTGACCCAGTAATCCCATTACTGGACATATACCCAAAGAACTATAAATCATTCTACTGTAAAGACACATGCACATGTATATTTACTGCAGCACTCTTTACAATAGCCAAGACATGGTATCAACCCAAATGCCCATCAATAATAGACTGGATAAAGAAAATGTGGTACATATAACCATGGAATACTATACAGCCATTAAAAGGAATGAGATAATGTCCTTTGCAGGGACATGGATAAAGCTGGAAGTCATAATCTCCAGCAAACTAACACAGGAACAGAAAACCAAACACCACATATTCTCACTCATAAGTGGGAGCTGAACAATGAGAAGACATGGACACAGTGTGGGGAAAACACATACCAGGGCCTGTCAGGGGTTGGGAGACAAGGGGAGGGAGAGCATTAGGACAAATCCCTAATGTATGCATGGCCTAAAACTTAGATGACGGGTTGGTAGGTGCAGCAAACCACCATGGCACATGTATATCTATGTAACAAACCTGCATGTTCTGCTCAGGTATCCTGGAACTGAAAATAAAATAAAAATAAAAATAATAAAATAAAATAAAATAAAATAAATATTATCTGATATGGTTTGGCTGTATCCCCATTCAAACCTCAACTTGAATTTTATCTCCCAGAATTCTCACATGTTGTGGGAGGGAGCCAGGGGGAGGTAATTGAATCAGGGAGGCTGGTCTTTCCCATGCTATTCTCATAATAGTGAATAAATCTCATGAGATCTGATGGGTTCATTAGGAGTTTCCACTTTTGCTTCTTCCTCATTTTCTCTTGCTGCTCCAATATAAGAAGTGACTTTTGCCTTCTGCCATGGTCCTGAGGCCTCCCCAGCCATGTGGAACTGTAAGTCCAATTAAACCTCTTTTTCTTCCCAGTCTCATGTACATCTTTATCAGCAGCATGAAAACAGACTAATACAGTAAATTGGTACCAGGAGTGGGGTGTTACTGAAAAGATACTTGAAAATGTGGAAGTGACTTTGGAACAGGGTAACAGGCAGAGGTTGGAACAGTTAGAGGGCTCAGAGGAAGACAGGAAAATGTGGGAAAGTTTGGAACTTCTTCGAGATTTGTTGAATGGCTTTAACAAAAATGCTGATAATGATATGAACAATAAGATCCAGGCTGAGGTGGTCTCAGATGGAGATGAGGAACTTATTGGGAACTGAGAAAAGGTTACTATTTTTTTTTTTTTTTTAGATGGAGTCTCGCTCTTGTTATGTTTTAGCAAAGAGACTAGTGGCATTTTGCACCTGCCCTAGAGATTTGTGGAACCTTGAACATGAGAGAGTTCTAGTGTATCTAGTGGAAGAAATTTCTAAGCAGGAAAGCATTCTAGAGGTGACATGGATACTGTTAAAAACATGCTGTTTTAAAAGGGAAACAGAGCATAAAATTTCAGAGAATGAGCCTAACGTTATTCCCCAAAACCATGGGGAAAATGTCTGCAGGCCATGTCAGAGACCTTCACGGCAGTGCCTCCCATCACAGGCCCGAAGGCCCAGAAGGAGAAAGTGGTTTCAGAGGCCAGGCCCAGGGTCCCCATGCTGTGTGCAACCTAGGGACTTTGTGCCCTGCATGTCAGCTGCTCCAGCAGTGGCTGAAAGGAGCAAATGTAGAGCTCAGGCCATGGCTTCAGAGGGTGCAAGCCTCAAGCCTTGGCAGCTTCCACGTGGTGTTGAGCCTGTAGGTACACAGAAGTCAAGAACTGAGGTTTGGGAACCTCCACCTAGATTTCAGAAGATGTATAGAAATGCCTGGATGCCCAGGCAAAATTTGCTGCAAGGGCAGGGCCCTCATGGAGAACCTCTGCTAGGGCAGTGTGGAAGGGAAATGTGGGATGGGAGCCCCCACACAGAGTCCCTATTGGGGCACTACCTAGTGGAGCTGTGAGAAGAGGACCACCGTCCTCCAGACCCTGGAATGGTAGTTCCACTGACAGCTTTCACCCTGCACCTGGAACAGCCACAGACACTCAATGCCAGCTGGTGAAAGCAGCTGAGAGGGAGGCTGTACTCTGTTAAGCCACAGAGGTGGAGCTGCCCAAGACCATGGGAACCCACTTCTTGCATCAATGTTACCTGGATGTGAGACCTGGAGTCAAAGGAGATCATTTTAGAGTTTAAAATTTGACTGCCCTCTGGATTTCAGACTTCCATGCACCCTGTAACCCCTTTATTTTGGCCATCTTTTCCCATTTGTAATGGCTGTATTTACCCAATGCCTGTATCCCCATTGTATCTGGAAAGTAACTAACTTGCTTTTAGTTTTACAGGCTCATAGGCAGAAGGGACTTGCCTTGTCTCAGATGAGACTTTGCACTGTGGACTTTTGGGTTAATGCTGAAATGTGTTAAAATTTTGGGGGACTGTTGGAAAGGCATATTGGTTTTGAAATGTGAGGACATGAGATTTGGATGGGCCGGGGTGGAATTATATGGTTTGGCTGTGTCCCCATTCAAATCTCAACTTGAATTCTATCTCCCAGAATTCTCACATGTTGTGGGAGGGACCCAGGAGGAGGTAATTGAATCATGGGGTCAGGTCTTTCCTGTGCTATTCTCGTGATAGTGAATAAGTCTCATGAGATCTGATGGGTTTATCAGGGGTTTCTGCTTTTGCTTCTTCCTCATTTTCTCTTGCTGCCACGATATAAAAACTTCCTTTCATCCCCTGCCATGATTCTGAAGCCTCCCCAGCCATGTGGAACTGTAAGTCCAATTAAAGCTCTTTTTCTTCCCAGTGTTGGGTATGTCTTTGTCAGTAGTGTGAAAATGGAGTAATACAGTTCTCCTGTATCATTCAAAAAATTTATAGATATTTTTCCCACATAAATTCTATGTTTTTTGTGAAGGTTGAGTTTCACATGCATACTTATAGGAGTAATTAATAAATATATTAACAGATTTTAGTATCAATGTCATACAATAAACCTAGTAATTCCTTGATTGGCAGCTGATTTTTTAATAAACGGAATTACCTGTTTCTAGAGAGCTTAATGCAATTTATGGTTAAAACAATCTGGCTCTGAAGCCTCTTAAACAGGAAGTATTTTGATTATTTTAAAGATATGTAGTAACTATTTGTCTTTTAATTTTGCCTATTTCTAAATATTTTTGCAGAAGTTATCAATTTTTAATTACCAAATTTATTAACACAAAAATATAGTGTGCACTGTAGAAAAAGTATATTTACTTTTTCCCCCTTAGTCAAATTTTGCTTATTTGTGTTTTTCTCTCATTTTCCTTGATTCAATTTGTATTGATTTGCTAGGGGTGCCATAACATAGATAGCACAAACTAGGTGGTTTAAGCAACATAAATATATTGTCTCACAGTTTTGTAGGGAAAGAATTTGAAGGGAAAGTGCTGACTCCTTCTGAAGGCTGTGAGGGAAGGATTTGTTCCATACCTCTCTCCTTGATTTGGAGATGGCTGTATTCATGTTCCTATAATGTTCTTTCTATATACATATCTGTATCCAAATTTTCACTTTGTATAAGCACACCAGCCATATTGTATTAGGGCCTACCCTACTCCAGCGTGACTTCAACTTAACTAATTACATCTGCCACAACCCTATTTTCAAATAAGATCACATTCTGTGGTCCTGGGAAATAGGGCATCAATATAAAAAATCTGCTGGGGGAAAGTAGACACAATTCAAGCTGTAACACAATTTATCATTTCAATTTTATTAAAATTCAAAAAAGTATGCCTGGGTTTTATCATTTTTAGAGATTTCCCCACTTTATAATTTAATCATTTTCTTTCTTCCACATTTTTTTCTAACTTCATTTTGTTTGCTTTTGAAATGTTTATTTTCTCTTATTTAATAATAAGGAAATACATTGCCTTCAAGTGATTTTTTCTGTATGTACAGCTCTTGCTGTATCTTATACATTTTCATTTGTTTTTGTTAAATAATTTATTATTGCATATTTGCTTTTCACTTTGAAAAATCATTACTAAAGAAAAGTATTTTTAAATTTCCAAGTGTAGAATTTTTTAAAAAATGTGACAGAAAATCAGTATCAGGAGACAGTTTAGCAAGCTGATTTCCAGTTATCTAAGTGAGTGATAATCATTACATTGACCACTTACCATGGTCCATGTTTTGGTCATCAACCTTACAGAGAGAAAATAAAAATTAAGTTTTATATTCAAGTGTGCATTCATGTCTAAGATGTGAATACACATTAAACTCATTAGGATATTTTGTTAACGAAACCAGACACCCAAGATGTGAATTAATAAGAAACATACCTGTTGTGGGAAAACTCCCATATTAGTGACCACTTCATTCTTTTCAAAGGAACACCTATAAGAGGTATTAATCAACTTCAGAAGTTAGCTCTTTGAACAAATAGAGTGAGTTAAATAGATTGAATATCTTGGGTACAAGAATAAGATCAGTGCAAAAATATAGCAGCAGGAGGTTGTTTCTAGTAAGAATGGGATATTCTGGTGATCTCTGGTTGAGTTTCCTACTCCTCTTGAAGGGCACTACCAGCTGCTTTAGCTCAGTGCTTGGGCATTCGAGACTGAGGAATGCACTGTTATTGACTTGTGATCTCCTTAGCTACACTAATGTTTTCATTTAGGTTATAAGGAGAACTTGCTGATCAAGGCAGACTGGGCCTCTTTAAGGTGAGTTTTCCTACATAAGCAAACACTCTTAAAAATGAGGCTAGTCCAAAAGAAAACCAACTATTCTATCAAAAAGACATGTGCACCCGCAAGTTCATCACAGTACTGTTCATAAGAGCAAAGATATGGAATCAACCTAGGTGCCCATCGGTGGTGGATTGGATAAAGAAAATGTGGTACATATACACCATGGAATACTATGCAGCCATAGAAAGGAATGAAAACTAACTGTTGGTACTTTGCTTAGTACATGGGCGTTGGGATTGTTTGTACCCCAAACTTCAGTGTCAAGCAATATACCCAGGTTAGAAACCTGCACATGTATCCCTGGAATCTAAAATTAAAGTTGAAAAAAAATGAGCATAGCAACATTCTTTTCATTTATTCAAGAAATAATTATTGAATGCTAATGTAAGCTTGCCTCTGTGCTCTGTCCTGAAAATATAGTTGTAAACCTAGCAATAGGGTCTCTACCAACCCGAGGCTTTCAAAGCAGAAGAATAGATAGCATATGATCATATAAACAAATTTATAAATAAAAAAATGTTTGATTTACCATTGTAATAGCTGCTAGAATGGAGAAATATATGAGTAACTTGTGAACTAAGAAGGTTCACTCTTAGGAAGTGATATATAAATTGACTCTCTTAGAATAAGAATTTCAATAATGTAAGACAGATGGGTCAAGCATTTCAGAGGAAGGAAATTGCAATGGAGAAGAACAGAAGTCTGGACCTCCAACCTGAAGCACGGGGAAAATAAAGTAAAATAGAAAACAAACAAACAAAACACAGAAAGAGTATAATACAAAAAGCAAAGGGAAGAATTGCAGAAAAGGAGATTCCTAGAGACTCTGCAGGATCTTGTAGATAGTGTGAAGGATGTATCCTTTTCTTAAGATAGGGTGGCCACTGAAGTGTCTAAGTAGAGAAATTTTTAAAATTAATTTGGCTGCTGTGCTGAGAGTGATGGAAGCTAAGAGAAGATGTGGGAAGCTCCGTTATTATAGTGATTTAGGCCAAAAGTTGGAAGGCTTCATGTGGGGTGGCAGCAATGACAATGTTGAGAAGTAAGTGGACTGGAGATATGTTTAGTATTATTGGTAGAATTCACAGGACTTGGTACTTGTTTAGATATTCAGTGTAAATGAGAGTGCTATTAAAGATAACTCACAGATGTTTGACTTGAGAAACCTAATGGATGGCCTTGTCATTTCCTGACACTTAGTAGAAGCTCAATAAATCTTATCTATTTTTAGCTACTTGTGTAATGGTTACAAGAAAAATATGGACACGTGACAAACGTACCCCATCCCCAATGTATTACACCATACATACATGCATATAGAAAAGTCACTTGAAAGAAAAAAACCTAAAACAAACACACAAACAAACACAAACTAGACATAAACCAAACTAACCTAGAAATTGCCTTTCAGTCTAAATCATTAAATAAATCATGATATTAAAGGCTATTGAGTTGAAGACCTGGATTCCAGTCTCACACTGCCTCTGACTTTGGGGTGAATTTAGACGAGATGACATGGCTTTGGTTCACTGAACTTTAGTTTTCTCAACCATAAGAAAAAAAGGCAAGGGCTGTTGGCTATTTATTATTACAAAACCTATAATCCTCCAGTAGAGAGTCAGATCCATAGAACACTGTGGAAATATCTGCAGTGATCATAATTGTAGTTATGTAGTAGCCACTACCTTTGCTTCATTATTCACACATTTATAGTATGTTTTATTGCCTAGAAGGAGATAAGAGTGGGATGGTGGTAGAAAAGCAAGCCTAATTTTAGAACATGTTTGAACTATTCTTTTCAGATAGCCTTTTACATTTTCTCCAGAAAACACAATGCTAAGTTGTTTCTTTTTAGTATAACTCTCTATATTTTTACTGCAGCATCCCATCTGCTTTTGGCCCTCAGTTAAATGCTCATTCTTTTACTGGTATTAATGTGCAACAACTATTTATTAAGCAGAGAAATAATTATAGCTAGTAGGTCGTCAGCTTTAATATTTCTTCTTAAAAATTCATCAATGGTTTCCAGTTCCTTTAGAATCAAATATCAACTTGCTACTATGGCTTAACAGAAAATACTATGAGCTGACTTTGATTGACATCTCTATTATCATCTCATATCCTCCTTTCCTTTGCTTACCATTTGTGAAAACACCTTTGCCCCAGCCTTGTATGCCTTTTTTTTTTTTTTTCGGTTCTTAAAACATTGCAAGCTGTCTCCTGGCTCAGGACTGTATATAAGCCAGTCTCTCATTCTGGTAAAGCTCTACCCATGGTCTTTTCTTGCCTGCTTCATCCTTGGTATCTCAGCCTGAATGACATCTCCTCCAGGAAGCTCCTTGAATTTTTCTGCCTGCCTTGTTCTCTCTTGTTAACTTCTTTTACAGAATCCTGTTTGTTTATTGCATTCATCTTTTCTGATTGTTTAGGAATGTTTGCTTTTTCAATTTTTTCTTCCGGGGATCATAGCTGTCTATTAATTATTACACTCCTAGTGCCTACTATGCTGCCTGACACAATATTTGGTGTCTTTTAGACACTCAAAAATATTTTTTGAATGAATTAACAAATAATAGAGTTATAATATCTGGTGTATAAACTATGGAATCTGAGTTCTGAACTTTATCTACTTATACAGAATATGGTATTTGCATTCCATCAGCTTACCTTCAACTGATCTTGAGTCTCACAATGAGATAATTCAAAAGCATTTTTAAAAACTGAGAAATAGTACAATGAAGATAGTGTCCCTGAGGCAAAGTTAAGAAGAAATGTGAACCTCTTCTTCAAGTAACTCATCCCTTTTTAAATATTTTCTGATTTTTTCAAATGATGAAGAAAATATCACCTTGTTATTCATACATATGCCTGAAGCATGTTTAAGTTACATTTTTTTTCAAGGTGTAAATTTAACTTAAAAGTCAGAAATAGCCAACACAGTTATTTTGTTGTTTTTATAGATTTAATCTGAAGAAAGAGTGTGAAAGTTTGATTTATTTTCCATATTAAGTTCAAATTGAAGGTAAAATTTAAGTTCAAATTTTAAGTCCAAAGCCTGTCTTATGTCACAAAATAGTGTGCAGTTATCATCATTTCATTAGATACATTTCATTAGTATCATCATCTACTCAGAATTTCAAAGAAAAAAAGAGAGTGAAATGGGTACATAGATGGAGGATTAGAAATCATTTTAAGTGATGTACTCATGCTTTAATTACACAGTAAGTGTCATGCAATAATATATCTTGGACAGGAAGGATTAAATGATGTGGTATTTCTCAATTGGGGGAGTTCAGAATAGCCTTTCAGATAACTCACTTGACAATCTTTGGTAGGGTGAGAGAAACTATATTTTAAGCCTAAGGGAAATTTTTATGGCTTTTCATATAATTCTTTTCATGATGTCCACTATTCTATAATTTTCCTTTAGCCATACTGGTACAGTTACAGAGGAAAATTTTTCTTATTATTTTTTCCATTCTATATCTTCTATATCCATTTAATCAAGCGTCTTCTAAGCAATTGGCTAAAAAAATCCATTTTTCTTTCCTTTCTGTTTTCTCTAACAATAGGCTTAGTTTGAGAAAATTTTGTATACTTTATAGGTATTAATCATTAGGTAGTATAAATAGGAAGTCCTAGGATTTTTTATACAGTGATTCTAAATGTACATTATTTTCTCAATCCAATTTTGGGAATTGAACCTCTGCATTTCCATTTAAAGGGGGAAAAGATGCAATGCACTGTATTAACCACAGACAACATCAAGCATATACATTTATGCTCTGCAAACTTATTCTCAGGTTATACAGAATGGCTTGCATATTTTCACCTTTTTATAATTTATTCTAAAGTAGCTATGAAAACAGTACTATAACCTTTGAAGTAGGAAATTTATCTCTAGGTAATATTCCCATCCTGTCAGAGCCATCTAGCTAAGTGATATTGATGGGACTTTAATGACATAAATTCATTACAGGGTTGAGTTGTTTCTCACCATTGTGTGACACCGTGTTGTCACACTGCTTTCAGCTTCAGTGCTCCCTGCCACTTGTCTCTCACTAACTGAAGCATGCGCATGTTTATCTCAGTTTGATCATATGTGTGAGTGTGGGAGAGAGAATTCCATTTTGCTGATCCAGCTTGTGATGACTGTTTAGCTCTTCAAATCACTTTTATTTTTCTTAGTCTATTTATTCCTTCCACGACAAGTTTCATTAAAAAGGACATTAAAATCTCCAAAAGCACCCACTCTAGAGCTCTTGCTGGCCATTCGTTAAACACAATAAAGATGACATCAAATATGTTAACTTTTAAAATATTATATTTATAGTATAATACATGCAAGTTAATCTACATTCAAGTAAAAAAAATTACAATTAATCTGTGGTCAGAGAAGGAATATTATTATAACATGGTGATCCTTTAAAATCACAGAATGTTGAAGTGTTTATGAGCAGGGATGAGTGGGGGGGTAAGAATGAAAAAGAAAAAAATAAGGAAATAGAATATGTATCAAGATCTTATGGAACTGTTTAAGCTAATACACAAAGTACGGAAATAATTGAAATCTAGGTGATGCTTTTTTAATTCTAAAACCAGAGAAGGTTTAATAAAATCAATGGAGAAGAAGAGTTAGGAAAGATCTTAGAAGACACCGAAAAAAGAAAGAAAAAAGAAAGGGAAGGGAAGGGAAAGGGAAGGATAAGGGAAGCGAAAGGGAAGGCAAAAGAAAGTGGCTTTGACTATGAATTATGACTATGAAATGTAAGAAGTACATTTTACATTGTGACCCAATGTGTGCATGTAACCATACACATATAGTACTGAACATTTCAAGAAGGGATAATTACACTTACTATATGCTATGTACTCTTACCTATTTTGTAATTAGTAAAGTTTATTTTTATAGCAGTTTTAGGTTCCAGACAAATAGAACAGAAAGAATAGAGAGTTTCTACATACTCTTTCCCTTCACACAGGCACAACCTCTCCCACTATCAACCTTCTGCACATTTCTTACAACTGATGAACTCACACTGACATATCATCATCACACAAAGTCCACAATTTCCATTAGCATTCGCTCTTGGTGTTGTATATTCTATAGGTTTTAGTAAACATAAATGACATGAATCCACCATTGTAGTATTGCACAGAATAGTTTCATTGGCCTAAAAATCCTCAGTGCTCTGCCTATACATCCTTCCCTCACCACTAACTCCTGACAAGCACTAATATATTTACCTCAGTTTTTGCCTTTGCTGGAATGTTATATAGTAGAAATCACACAGAATGCAGTATTTTTTGATTGGCTTCTTTTTCTTAGTAAAATGCATTTAAGTTTCCTCCATGTCTTTTTGTGACTTGATGGCTCATTTCTTTTTAGCAGTAAATAATATTCCATTTTCTGGAAGTACTATAGTTTATCCACTCACCTACTAAAGCACATCTTGGTTGCCTCTAGGAACTGGCAATTATAAAGAAAGCTGCTACAAATATCTGTGTGCAGGTTTTTGTGTGGACAAAAGTTTTCAATTTATTTGGGTAAATACTAAGGAGCACAGTTGCTAGATCATATGGAAAAAAATGTCTTTAGCTTTGTAAGAAACTGTCAAAATATCTTCCAAAGTGGCTATACCATTTTGCATTCCCATCATCAATGAATCAGAGTTCCTGTTGCTCTATATCCTTACCAGAATTTGGTGGTGTCAACATTTAGAAGTTTTGTCATTCTAATAGATATGTAGTAGTATCTGATTGCTGTTGTAACACAGAATTCCATAAATACACATGATATTGAACATATTTTAATATACTTATTTGCCATCTGTGTATCTTCTTTGGTGAGGTGTCTGCTCAGGTCTTCTTTCCATTTTTTAATTGGGTTGTTCACTTTGCTATTTTTGAATTTCAAGAGTTCTTTGTATATTTGTGACTACAGTCCTTTATCAGATATTTCTGTTGCAAGCATTTCCCCCAGTCTGTGGCCTGTCTTCTCGTTCACTTGACATTATCTTTCACAGAGCAGAAGTTTTTAATTTTAATAAAGTCCAGCTTATCAATTCTGTCTTTCACCAACTCTTCCTTTGGTATTGTATCTCAAAGGTCATTATCATATGCATTGGTACATTCTTGGAGTGCTATAAAGAACTACCTGAGACTGAGTAATTTATAAAGAAAAGGCATTTAATTGGCTCATGTTTCTGCAGGACATATAGAAAGCAAGACTGAAGAGGCCTCAGGAAACTTGCAATCATGTTGGAGGTGAAGGGAAAGCAGACACATCCTACATGACTGAAGCAGAACAAAGAGAGAGTGAAGGGGGAAGTGCTATGCACTTTTATAAACAAACAGATCTCATGAGAACTCAGTCACTATTATGAGAACAGCAAGGGGGAACTCCACCTCTGTGATCCAATCACTTTCCACAAGGCCCCTCCTCCAACAATGGGATTAAGTTTAATATATAGATCGAATTGGAGGAACTGACATCTTGACAATATTGAATGTTCCTATCTGTCTCTCCATTTATTTAGTACTTCTTTGATATCTTTTATCAGTTTTATAGTTTTCTCATATCAAAAGATCTTATACATATTTTGTTAAATTTATAGCTAAATATTTCATTTTCAAAAGTAAATGGTAATAAGTTCTTAATTATACATTGCTGATATATCAAAAAGTGATTGATTTTTGTATTTAACCTTCTATCCCACAAACTTACTCTAATCACTTATTAGTTTCAGGAATCTTTTTGTTTATTCTTTCAAATTTTCAACATAGATAATCATGTCATCTTTGAAAAAAGACAGTTTCATTTCTTCCTTCCCAATCTGTATGTCTTTTATTTTATTTTCTTGTCTTATTGCATTAGCTGGGACTTCGTGGATAATGTTGAAGATGAACAGTGAGAAGAAACATCCTTGCCTTGCTCTTGATCTTAACAGAAAAGTTCTTATTTTCTCATCACTAAGTACGTTGTTAATTGTAGGGATTTTTGGTAGGCATTTTTTTAAAAATTAAGGAAGTTTCCCTCTATTTCTAATTTGCTTAGAGTTCTTAGTATTAATAAGTGTGGGATTTTGTCAAATGCTTTTTCTGCATCTATTGTTAGAATCATGTGAATTTTTTCTTTAGCCTGTTGGAATTACATTAATTGGTTTTCAAAGGTTGAACCAGCCTTGCATATCCCACCTGGTCATGGTATAAAATTCTCTTTATACATTGTCAGATTTGATTTGCTAATATTTTGTGGAGAATTTTTGCATCTATGTCTATCAGACATGTATGTCTGTAGCTGTGTTTTTTTTTGTAATGTCTTTGGTTTGGGCTTTAGGGTAATGCTATCCTCATAGGACTAATTAGGAAGAAGTCACTGTTTCTGTCTTCTGAAAGATACTATAAAATTAGTATAATTTATTTCTTTAATGCTTGGTAGAATTCACCAGTGAAGCCAGATGGGCCTGCTGCTTTCTGTTTTTGAAGGTTATTGAATATTGATTCAACTAGGTTTATTTAAACTGTCTATTTCTTCTTGTGTGAATTTTCATATAGGTTATCAAATTTGTGGGCATAGAGATGTTCATAATCCTTTACTATCTTTTAATGTCCATGAGATCTGAGGACCTATTCCCTCTTTCACTTTTAATGTTAATAATTGGTGTCTTCTCACTTTTTTTTAGTTAGCCTGACCAAAGACTTATTACTTTTATTGATGCTCTCAAAAAGTCAGCTTTTGGTTTTGTTTTCTTTGTTGGTTTCCTGTTTTCAGTTCTCTTAGTTTTCCTTCTGATTTTTACTTTTTCTTTTTTTCTGCTTACTTTGTATTTAATAGGCTTTTCCTTTTCTAGTATCCTAAGGTTGAAACTTAGAACACTGGTTATTTTATCTTTCTTCTTTTCTAATATATGCTTTTAACACTATAAATTTCCATTTGACATTTAAGATTATTGAAATGAGTGGATAAATATCCACCGTATTTGTTACCATTTTCTATTTGTTGCTCTTGTTCTTTATTCCTATTTTTGTCTTACACACTTTTACTATCTTTTATGGTTTTAATTCAGCATATATATACATATATACATACATATACACACATATACATATATATACATATACATATATATATATATACACACACATATACATATATATTTTTTACTTTATTAGTAGTTGCCCTAGGGTGTGCAATATTTAGTTACGACTAATCCAAGTCCATTTTAAAACATTATACTACTTAATGGGTCATGCAAGGTACCTTACAATAACAATATATTTCTAATTCCTTCCTTCTGTCCCATGTATCATTGCTGATATTCATTTCACTGATATATAAATATACATAGTCACATCTATATATATAATCACACATAAGCAAATACATTTTTACTATTATTTTTTGAACAAAATGTCTTCAAGTAGATCAATTAAGAATGAGAAAAATAACAATTTTTATTTTATCTTTGTTTATTAATTCTCTGATGCTATTCCTTTATGTACTTACAAGTTTCTGACCTACATCATTTTACTTCCCTCTGAACTTGTTTTAAAACTTATTGCAAGGCAGGTCTACTGGCAACAGATTCCCTCTATTTTTTGTTCATCTGAAAAGCATTTATTTCTCCTTTACTTTTGAAGAATAATTTTGCAGGATACAGAATCCCAGTTCAGTGGGATTTTTTTTCTCAAATCTTTACATATTTCACTCGTCTCTTTTCTTGCTTGCATGGTTTCTGAGAATTACGATGTAATTCTTATCTTTGCTCCTCTATAGACAAGGTTCCCCTTCTTCATGCCCAGCTTCTTTCAATATTTTTTCTTTATCATTAATTTTATGAAGCTTGAATATGATATGCTTAAGTGTAGGGTTATTTTTTTGTTCGTTTTTTGGTATTTATCCAACTTGGTGTTCTCCGAGCTTCCTGGATCTGTGGCGTGTTTGATATTAATTAGGATAAATTCTCCTTCATTTTTGCTTTAAATATTGCTCTGTTTCTTTTTCTCTTTCATCTTATTCTGGTGTCTATTACATGTATGTTACGCCATTTATAGTTGTTCTGCAGTTCTTGGATACTCTGCGTTTTTTAAAAGTATTTTTTCTCTTTGCTTTTCAGTTTTGGAAGTTTCTATTGTCATATCCTCAAGCTCAGAGATTCTTTGTTTGGCTTTGTTGAATCTACTAATGAGAACATCAAAAGCATTCTTCATCTATGTTACAGTGTCTTTGATTGCTAGCATTTGTTTTTTATTCTTTCTTAGACTATTCGCCTATCTACTGTCTGCTTCCATTACCTATCTGCTCTTGCAGAGACTACATTCTCTGTTAAAGTTCATAGCGTAATAATCATAGTTATTGCAAATTCTTTGTCTGATAATTCCAACATTCCTGCCATATCTGACCCTGATTAGATGTTTATTTAATCTCTTCAAACTGTATTTTTTTTTGCCTTTTAATATATCTTACAATTTTTTGTTGAGTAGGCATGATATACTGGGTAAAACAAATGGCAGTAAATACGCCCTTAATAATGTAGTGGTTAAATTTCAGAGGGAGGAGGAAGCATCCTATAGGCCTATAATTAGGTCTTTTGGTGAGTCTTTACCCCTGGACTTTGAATTTCCCCAGTGCTTCTCAATTTGTCCCTTTTTAGATGGTTGGAGGAGGCTGGAGTTGTTTATATCCTTTCCTTTAAGTGGAAGGCTAGAAGGGGCTGGAGCTAGGTTTTCCCTTCCTCCAGGAGGAAGGTTACAGCTGCTTAGAAGTTGGAAATTTCCTTACCCTGATAAGGAAACTGATAAAATAGTTTCTCCTGCAGACAGGCCATGTTAAGAACAGAATGCTTTGATGTATTTCAAATGGTTTATTTTCCCCTCACGTTGCTGGAAGCATGAGGGGACTTTCCCAAATATTTACTGTGAATACCTGGTAGAGCCCCTGGAGACAAAACTCACAAAAGTGTGCAGGTCTCCCTATGACTGGGGTTTCATGGAGTTTTTATCCTTCAAACTTCTGCACATTGAGCCTCCAGTTCAAGTTTTTCTGCCTTAGCACTGATTCCTAAAGTGGTTTATTCTTAGGAGTTTCTGCTCCACTAAGTTGTGAATCTCTGTATCTGTCTGTCACTCCGATTTTAGGGGCAGTAATTTGCCCTGTGATCTTCCTTCTCTGATAGATCTTAGAGGAGGACTTGGTTTTCAGTCTGTTTAGCTCTTTAGTTGTTGCCATGGAGTGGTGACATCTAAGTTCCCTATGTATTGGACTGGCCTATTTTTTTTTTAAATTTATTCTACTTCACTTAATAGTTTAAAAAACACAAAATAACACTCATCTTCTTTTTTTTACAAATGAGGACACTTTCCCAGACAGGTTGTGTGATTTTCCCAAGGACAAGCAGGCTGCTACTTGCAGATCTCTGAGCTCCCAAGACAGAATATTTTCTATTATGATTCAAGGAAAAGAACCCAGGGTTAAATTTTTAACTACCAGGTTCAGGGCTGGCTCTTCTACATTCAGTTTTGTAAGATAGCTTACATTTTTACTGCAAGTAAGCAAGAACACAGATTTTTATAAAGATAATTCTGTATGGCCTTGAACAAATTATTTAACCTGCTTCCTACTTTACAGGTTTCCACACACCCACTTTTCAGTGCTTCAACCACCGATGACTACTTTATTTAGTGGTTCTGAGTTTTATGATGCCGTCGTTTATGCTTTTGCTAACTACATAAAGTGCTATGAATTCAAGGCATCTGCTGCACTAACATCTTTGGTTGCTATAATTCATTTTTTCCTATCAATAGATTAATGCCCCATCATTAAATTTGATAGGAAGAACTACTGTTGTTAACAAATAGAATATTTTATATGTGTGAGAAAAATTTTCAAGGTCATTATCTCATTGATTGAACAAGTCATGTAAACTGTGCAGGTTAGTTCTTACTGCTCTTTGTTTACTGGTTACCTTTGAAATGTTTTGTCATTGTCCAAATTCTCATATCTAATAAACAACAGAGCTAAGACTGAACCAGGACTTCTGAGTTCTAAAATAGTGCTCTTTCCATAACATAGATAAAACACAGCAGAATAGCAGAGTCAGAAGCTTGGAGCTCAGTTCTATATTACGGTGAATCTCTCCTAACTGGTGCTATAGTATAGCTGATGCTTCTCTTACACAGTTATGGTACCTTCTCAATGAATAAAAGGTATTCACCCGTCTGTAATGTAAACTGAAAAACAAGCAAATAGCTTTTGCCGTGGCCTTCAAACATCAAGTATCAAATTATTCTTTGCAGAACAACATACCGCTTCTTATAAATTAGAATGTATTTTCAATAAAATGTGCTTATTTATTATAGGATGACATATACATATGTGTTGATTTTCAGAGACTCATTATCTTACGGTTTAGGTTGCATTGTAATTTGAGTGAATTATCCCAAGTGAACATCCAAGGTAGGTAGTCAAAGTTCCCAATTTCCATGGGAGCTGGAGCTGTACTTACTGCCCACATCCCCACCATCAGAGCCAGCATTTCCACTACCTTGACAGCTGCTGTGCAAAGCTCTGCAGCTTTAAAAGAATAGAAGTAGAAGGAGGAGATAAGCTGGGACAACTTAAGAGACCTGAGCCTAGGGACATATTCCCAGGCTGGAAACTTTGCCTATATGTTGAGGTAACTTTACAGTGAACAACTGTCTCAGTTTGCCTGGGACTGAGAAGTTTCCCCATATGTGGGACTTTCGGGGCTAAAATGAAGACATTCTTAGGCAAACTGTGATAAGTTGGTTATCCTAGGTTCTGTCCCCAAAGGTAGATCTCTAAAAGAGTCCAGAATATTTCATTTGACTGTGTTACACTCCTAATATTTCAAAAATTCAAGGTTAGTTTGAGTTAAGAAAAATAAATAGGCTAACAGAACCTGAGGAAATTAAGGTGTTAAAATAACTTTGCTTAAAATTATGGCTCTATTCTTAAAAGTTATCTACTATAAGCTCAAAAGAAATGGTAGTTTTGGGTAAGATGTGGGGAAGGATCAAAATAGAGATAATTGGGATCGTGGGGAACTTTATATTTTAAGAGAGAGGAGACTTTCCTTACTTACCTTTCTAAAGTAGAAGTATGGGAGCTCTATAGAGGAATGGGGTGGGGAAAATCAGAGTTTGGGGGGTGAACAAGCAAGGGCTTAGAAAAGACATAGAAAGAATTAAAGTAAAAAATAAACCCAGACTGTTTTGAAAAATTTCCTTTGATCAATAATCCCCCCAGAATCAGTAAGGAAACCTTCTATAGAGAGCACATGTACATATCTATTGTGTTTCTAGCCTACTTTCCTGCTCTCTTATTCATTCCATGAATCCTAGCTGTTAGGATGCTGATCCAAGGTTAATAGCTCATGTACCAGTCAGTTTAAGCCACTGGGGATTTAAATATGAACAAAACAGACACAAAGTCCTTCGCACATGGAGATTATAATCTGGAGTGAGAGAGAGACAGGCAATCTGTAAAGCAAACTGGCAGTTTACAGTACATTAGACAGTTGTAAATGCTTTAGAGAAAGATAAAGTCAGGGGAGAGGGTAGGAAATAAGAGTATTGCATGCTCATAAAGATCTCACCAACAAGGTAAAATTTAGAAGCAAACACATAAAATAAAATGCTTTAGAAATCAGAAATTCCAGCTGGCTATTATTCTGGAGATTTACTTTTCGTAGAGCCAGTAGACATGTGCAAAGGAAAGCTTTGCCTCTTAATAAATAATAAAGGAAGAACACTAAACACAGTTGGAAAAAGCTAAAGAGGCTGCACAAGAATCAAGCTTCTATATGCTTGTAAGACTATATTACTGACATTTTATTTCATTTTCATTTGTTTGCTTGGAATCGACCAGAGAAATACTGGAATCTGCACCTTGCCTGCAGCCTCAGGCACTGTATGTTACAAAGAAACCTCCATAAGGGAGCTGGAGCACAGCACATAAACCAGGGTTTCTCTTGACACAATTCGTCTCGTACTTTTGTTTCAACAGAAACTAGACATCCTTCAAGCCAAGTTATAGGAGCTTGCAGCCTGAGGCATTGAATTGCATTGAATATAAAAGCCCTTATTCAAAAATAACTTATTTAAACATTCTGTTATAGCTGCATGGAATTTATCTATCAGAGAGGTGAGTAAGTCTTACATCAGTAACTCTTGGTTTTTCTACACACTCCATAAATCACTGACAAATACATTATTTTGAAAGCAAAAGCTAGCATCTTTTGTTTTTCAGCAATGTGATACTATAATAATACCATTCTTACAGATTATAAAAGTGTTCTTTTTGAGTATGAAAGGCACTCCAAATACTTCTTGGCACTTAAGCTAGATGTTTATTTTATTAAATTTAATAGATATTGATATTTGCACAGTTACTGTAAAATAGAACAATTGCTTTTCCTGAATTGTTTTGACTATTGATCCTCTTGAGTGGATGACAAAGGTAAGAAAACAGATCTGGTCTTGCATCACAGATATTCATGTGCTGTAAATGACCAGAAAAATTTAAATTAGCATGTTTTATTTGATAACATCAATAATTAATTATTTTGTAATCACCAATTGAAGTACACAGACCATGGAATTTTCTAATTTCTATAAAACAACTGTGGCCTCTCAAGGAACAGATAATTATGCCTCCTTCTTCATGAGAACGAATCCAGAGGGTCTGTCTATTGGAGTCTCTACATCAGAGTTTGCTATAAATTTGAAAGCTAAAACATACTTTGGGGCAAAAGTCTGTAGGTTGACCGTTTTGCATTAGTTTATTTGGTGGTTCTATTGTCATTCAGGGGTGACTGAATTGTGGCACTTGAAAGGACCCCTCTGGGGTTGCTTAGTTTAGGTTTTCATTGCCAAACTCAGCTAGTTAATAAAACTATTATATTGGCAAGATAATTAATTATCTTTATAAAGTGTTGACCTGGTGGGCTTGACTTACCCAGTTTTCAGTCTCAACCCTCAGTCAATAAGATAACAAAAAGAAAAAGTCTAAGCTCCAGGAAGCTAAATAACTGAAATTAAATTAATTTATACTAGATAGTTTCATCCAGTGACTACTTGATTTCTTAATACCTTTTTTTCATTCAAAAACCGGGAAGGGACACTTTGTTAAAATTCACGAATACTGATTGTTTTCAACTATTGGTAGCCCTTTACCATGTTTATTTCAAAGTAGATACAGATCCCTAAAAATAGTGCCATGAACTCATATGGCAAAAGGTATATTTAACTTTATATGTCAATGTAGATAATGCAGTTGTGTACCTTCTTTTTCTGGAGTAAAAACTGGGTTTCTGTGAACCACTACTAGCTTTTCAATTACCCAGAATAATTTTAAAAACTAAGAAGAGAAACAAAAAACAGACATAGGAAAAAAATAGAATATCTTTGACTGGAACGCAATAACTCTTCAGCAGGAAGTTGTAATTAAACACACATGCCAAGCCAAAATTTTAAACATGATGTCTGCTTCACTGTGAGTTCTTGGTTTGAGGTCAATAAGAGAAGAAACAGTTCAATGTTCGTCACCCATTCATCCTTCAAATACTTATTGATTGCCTAGCATGTGCCTACAAATTGGATAAAATTCAGTCTTTTTCTTAAAGAGTTCATAATCAAGTGAGAAACTACTATAAAAATATGTCTGTATGTGTATGTGTATAGATGTACATGTATATACACATGCAAAAATATACATTATATATAGGTAAATATATAATTATATACTATGAGGCCATAAGAAAGACCAAGATCATGTCTTTTGCAGGAACATGGATGGAGCTGGAGGTGATTATCTTTAGCAAACTGATGCAGGAACAGAAAACCAAATACCACATGTTTTCACTTATAAGTGGGAGCCAAATGATAAGAACTTATGAACACAAAGAAGGAAACAACATATACTGGGGTCTACTTGATGGGGGAGGGTGGGAGGAGGGAGAGGAGCAGAAAAGATAACTATTGGGTACTGCACTTAATATCTGGGTGATAAAATAATACGTATAATAAACCCCTGTGACATGACATGTGTTTATCTACATAACATTCACTTGTACCCCTAAACCTAAAACTTAAAAAAAGAAAAATTAAAACCAAAAGGAAGAAAACACCAAACAAAAAATAAAATATATTAAATGTTACAATATAAAATAATATAACACCACATATAAATACCACAAAGGCAATTATATTCCATATGATTTGTGACACAAATTACACAAATTCAGAACATGAATACAATTAGAGTAGGGTGTATGCTATAGCAGATATATCTATATAATAAAATATTTGTACTTTCTCAGTATATGGGTTGTAGGAAAGGTTCGAAAAGAAGAGTTTCTTCAAAAAGATTTATGAATGCTTTTCAAGAGAAATTCAAGAAAAGGGGAGCAATTAGAGAGATAAAAGATTAAGAATCAAAACAAGGGGAGAAGATAAAAGTGGAGTTGAGAAGTGACAGGAGCCCACAGGGCAGCATCTGCATGGTGAGAACCTTTTGCATTAACAATGGAGGTTAAAGGCTGGCTTTGGGTAAGTGAGAAGGCACATGGTAGTTGGGAGAGCTCATAATAAAGGGATAATAAGTGGGACAGCCCCACCCATCAACCAGAACCCTTGGCATATAGAAACCTCTACCTAAGTCTCCTTAGAAAGCATAGGTATTTGATTATTTCTGTGTTTGTACATGCATGCGTATGTGTGTGTGTGTGTGTGTGTGTGTGTGTGTGTGTGTGTGATTTGTTATGTCCCCATTTAAGGATGGAATAAAAGTAAAGAGTAAAGATGTTAAAGAGCATACCATTAGTTATAAATTAGCTTTTAAACTTTTTTTTTTTTTTTTTTTTTTTTGATGGAGTCCCACTCTGTTGCCCAGGCTGGAATGCAGTGGCATGATCTCAGCTCACTGCAACCTTCACCTCCTGGGTTCAGCTGATTCTCCTGCCTCAGCCTCCCAAGTAGCTGGGACTCCAGGCATGTGCCATGACACCTGGCTAATTTTTGTATTTTTAGTAGAAACGGTGTTTCACCATATTGGCCAGGCTGGTCTCGAACTCCTGACTTCAGGCAATCCACCCACCTCAGCCTCCCAAACTGCTGGGATTACAGGCATGAGCCACTGGGTCCAGCATAAAGTTTTAATGTTTAAAGTAATGTTCAGTTCTGTAGAAAACCCTCCTGACAGAGTACACAACCCTCCTGGTGGTGATACTAGCCAATGTTTGATGAAATTATGTCAACATTTCTTTTCATGGTGGCTAGTGTGATTAAACATCTTTCATCTCACAGCTTTATATGATATATGCATTCAATCACTCTACTTCTTTTTGCTATTCATAACTCTTACTTGGTGAAATAAATTGTAGACATACTGTTGCAGATTTTTAACTCCTGTTGTTGGTACATGGGCAGGAATGTTACAGCTATTTTACTACTGCTGCCTACAGCTCAGAGAGCATTACAGCTTTTTCACTCCCACAGCTTGCTGAATTCTGGGTTCTTGTCCCACAACCAAGCAAAATAATGTACATGGATTCCTGAGAGAGGGTAAGGCAGAGTAGAATTTATTGAGTAAAAGTAAAGCTCTCGACAGTGAGCAGGGACCCAAAAGTGTGTAGCCTTCTGTGAGGCTGAGTCTGGGATTTTTATGGGCTTAGAATGGGGGAATGCATGCTGATTGGTTTATGGGTGGGCTTGGAAAAGGCACTCCACAATTAGTTAAAAGGCACCATTCAGAAAGGATCAATTGAGAGAGAGTGGGTAAGACAGGGATGGAACTTGTCTCTCTGGTCCATGAATCTTACCTGGAAATGGTAGCTCAGTTTTCAGGCTTTAGACAGTCCGTGGCTTGAAGGTCAAGTTTCACTAGGGATCCATCCCTGTCTACCTAGGAATTTGTCTATCTCCTGTTACTAGCAATACATTTTGTGAATTGCTGTTATCCCAATTGACTGATCCGTATTTTTGTTAAACTTGTATGCTATAAAAACAGGTATCAAAATCAAAGTCATCCTCTACAGGTAAAATTGCTGAACTCTAGTAATGGTTTTAAAATGTGAAGGAATAACCATTATTAAAATAGAAAACCTAATTGGCACCTGGCTTACTTTCCTTTTTTCCATGTTATTTATTTGTCCACACAAATCTCTGCTTCATTTTTACTAACCTCCTCAGTTTTTAGAAATTTCAGCAATACTTATACTTTAACAAGGCCTTATTCATTATACATTAGAAGGCTTTCTTCTTATTTCTTTAGTTTGTATAACATTTTTGTGAGATAGGCATTTGTCTTAACTGTTCTACAGAATGAAACATTATGTGATGCATTTGTCTAGAGGTCAAGATAAATCATAGTAGAGCTAAGTTTTAATCAAATGTTTTTCTAAACTAGTTCTATTCTCTCTTTTTCTTGGTTTCTCTCTCTCTCTATTTCTGGCTCTCTTTTCTTCTTTTTATTTATCAAATTCCAGTGTTCTATATTATATAAAAATCACTTTTCATAATTTTTATTTGCACATGACAATTTTTTATTTAAGTCTTCAACATGGTTGGCAATTGGTTGTACATGCTATTCTCTTAGAAGTGGGTAAGGGGTCAGCTGCTAGTGTATGGGAAGTGGTGAGGAAAAGGATTTTGGTTACGGACTATCCATATACAAGGAATATTTACAAATAGCAGAAACTTCATGACTCTCATTGCAGTTACAAGAATAAATATTCTTCTTTTGTGTAGCCTGACAGCTCAATATTCTGAGATAAATTTTGAGAGAGTCTTCTTTCAGCACTTCCACTCAAACTGTCCATATACCTGTTCTTTTCTCTCATTGTACATTTTCCCTTTTGCTAAACAATCAAGTAAAATGACATTAATAATTCTGATCTAGTTTTGGAATTTTCTTACAAAGGCAGACTACTGAAGTAGAAATAACATATATAAATTGGATATTATTTGTTTCATAAAAATAGTAACTAGATGTGAGTTCTTGGCCAAATTGATATCTTTGTCACTCTAACTATGTATTATTACTATCTCAAATTTTTGGAGGATGAGTTTATAATCGTAATTTTTTACAAATCTCAAGTGAATATTTATACAAAAGTAATTACCATCTATAACTATTAAATCGTACTTAAACCAAATTCAAAATCTGTCATTGACTAGCAGAGATAACTTGAGTAAGTCAGTTAATCAGTTATTGTTTCTCCAACTGTTGAATGAAGGTGTTAATGAAAAGATTGACGACAATGCTAACATTATAAAACTCTATTTGGAACTTATAGAAAAAATGCTTTAAGCATGAATAATTACTTTCAGTGTATTGTCCAATGTCAGATTGGAATGCCATTTTTTTAAATTTAAGCCCTGACTTAACCCCACAGTTCAGCTATATTTAGTAAAAAATAAATAATGATGGGTGTGGTATTTTTAGTTAAAGGATGTTATAGAAGTGGTTACAGTCTCTAATTTTGTGAGCTATGAACAATGAGATTTCTAAAGAATAAGGTACAAGTAAACCAGAGATGGAAGAAATGCATCAAAAATGGGTTGAAAGAGACAGCAAAAAAGAAAGTCCAATGTGTGATATAAAATAAATAAGGAACATAAGCAGGAGCTCATGGATGAAGGGCAAACAAGTTTAGTAAATAAAGGTGATTAACAGTGAAGAATTTAAGTTTGGGATATGGCATATTGTGACATTTGGCTCCCCATAAGCAATATAATAATATCTGAAAGCTATAATCTCTAGGAAATTCCTATCAATGATGTTCTTTCCAATAATTAAAAATAAATGAAAAGTTGACTTATTTATTTCTTTCTTTATGACTATTTGAGCTCCTGAAATAAAGTTTTTAAATCTAAGGAAAGGAATATGTCCAGAGAAAATATACAGTAAAAAGTATTTGATGAATTTTTTTCCCTTAAGTTATTGGGGTACAGGTGGTATTTGGTTACATGAGTAAGTTCCTTCCTTGTTTATTTTTCTCCCTGTGCAGTTTTACCCCCTGCTTCTCTCCTGTTGGATCCCTGTGGTGGAACCAGCAAGCTCTCAGGGCCTTTCTGCTGTTTTCTCTACTCCTGTATTTCGCTCAGCTCTCCAAATTGACTCAGCTCCAGGTAAAGCCGGAAACTTCTCTGGCAAACAGACCTTCAGCTTCGCCACTGGGGGGTGTGTGTTAGGGAGAGAAGGTTCTCCTTTTCCCACTTCCCCAGTTGGGGCACTCACAGTTTTGGGGGGACTGATGAGTCCTGCAGGAGCAGTCCGCTTCCGTTAGAGGGTCTGTGGGTCCTCTCGGGATTGCTGGTTTGTTGTTGCAGTAAATCTGGAGCTAAAATTCACAACGCGAGCCACTGCCCGCTGCTCTGTCTGGAGCTGCTGCGGTCTGGTCCTGTCTCTGGTCCGCCATCTTTCTGGTATCTCAGGTTTTTAATGATTTAATTGATAATATAATAATAGTTAAGTATATTAAAATTCGGGTATTAATATTCATGTAATTGTTTAAATATACTCTATGATAATATTATGTTGGCTAATAGAACTTAAATGTCACTGAGCAGAACCTTTGAATTATTATGAAGAAAGACAATATTTATGTATCTTGAACGAGACTGTAGCCAAATAGGATGTCCAGAGGTCATTTGATTATATGACACCCATATGAGAGTACCTGATGAAGGATAGAATAATTTTTACATGATAAAATTAAATAACGTATCTTTTTTTGGGAGACATATTCACAGTAACTATTATCTAGGACTTTGGCATTTTAAAGTTTAAATTTGAGAAGTAGGTAAAGAAGAAATAGTTTAGAAATAGAATGTACATTTAGTATATTTTTTGAATCAAACAATTTTTGGCTTAGAGTATGGAAGGGAAATAAAATTATACAAAGCATGCTAGCATGACAGAAATGAATTACCAAGATAGACATTAAGACTAACTAGAAAAAAAATCTTAAATAAATGGATGGATGGAAGCCATAGAGAAAAGTGCCTTATTCATTCTATTGTCAAAGGTCACAATTCCATACAACTATTTATTGAGAACCCTGTATGTGCTCAACATTGTGTTACGTTGTTTATTAAATAAACAGTAAATATAAATCATAAATTGTTTATTAGTAAATAGTATTAGGCCAATACTATTTACTAATAGTAAATTAGTCTAACAGAGGTTGGGGTTGATGAATCAACTTCAACACAAAGATTGTACTTAGAGAACATTATAGGACTTTATATAATAAAGTAATGAAATGATAAAGCAGAAGGAGCACTTGACCTGGGAGATCAGAAATTTCTGTTTCATTCTCCAGTGCACATTCCATCACTTAACGTTTGTCAGTCTCTAAGGAAAGGAAATAAGCAGAAACTTCATGTGCTTTTTTGCTAATAAGATTTATAGTAATAATAAAAGCTAATTTTTTTTTTTTTTTTTTTTTTTTTTTGGGACGGAGTCTCGCTCTGTCACCCAGGCTGGAGTGCAGTGGCGCTATCTCGGCTCACTGCAAGCTCCGCCTCCCGGGTTCACGCCATTCTCCTGCCTCAGCCTCTCCGAGTAGCTGGGACTACAGGCGCCCGCCACCACGCCCGGCTAATTTTTTGTATTTTTAGTAGAGACGGGGTTTCACCGTGGTCTCGATCTCCTGACCTCGTGATCCACCCGCCTCGGCCTCCCAAAGTGCTGGGATTACAAGCGTGAGCCACCACGCCCGGCCAATAAAAGCTAATTTTATAGTGTTTACTTCATGTCTGATACTATTTGACGTGCTTTGTAATATTTGAGTTAATCCTCACAAAAAAAGTTAAGTGCTGTAGATTTAAGAGATGAGAAACCAAAAACTTTTTTGGGGTCACACAGTTGGTAAATGGTGGCTTTGAGATTAAACCATGTGGTTAATTATGGAGCCTGTAATTTTAATTATGACTCCTTCATCCCAGTACTCTTCTGATTTTATAAATCTTTAAAATATATTCTGCAAATGTAACAGACATGTAATGGGGCATGAAAGAATTAAAAAGCAATTGAACGGATGCTTGATGTTATTATTACACAGGATACATCATGGTACAAGCCAAATGGAGACGTGTTATAAACTCTTACCAAATGAATTAAGAATCCTCACCCAAAGACATTTTTCTCACTGGATTTCTCTTCCACCTCCATTAACACCCACTATTATCCTTAATGCCAACACAGCACACACATACCATATAGATGTTTTCTTAGTCTGTTTTTATGCTGCTGTAACAGAATAGTTTAGACTGGGTAATTTGTAATAAACAGAAATTTACTTGGTTCTGGAGGCTGCAAAGGCCAAGAGAATGGGGTTGGTATGTGAAGAAGGCTTTCTTGTTGTGTCATCCCATGGTGGAAAGTGGAAAGGTAAAAGAGCACTTGTGGGAGAGAGCATCAGATTAAACTTGCAGCCTTCAGCCTTTTTAAAAGGGCAGAGCCCTTACAACCTACACACCTTACATTAGGCCCTACTTCCCAACACTCTTGCACTGGGGGCTATTTCCAGTGCATGCTTTTTGGGGGACACATGCAAATTGCAGCAATGGGTATCAAGATAATTTGTCATAACACTGAGTTGGCCATCTCTAGAATACACAAAAAGAGATCAGCAGCATTGTGTGATCAGCCTTAAGGATTTTGAAGCAAAAGTGACTACATGAACTAATGACTTGGGGCACCAAGAGAAGTATTGCAACTGGATAAGGATATAGCCTCAGTCACCCTTATATGCTTTCACTGGCCCTAAATCGTGCTGCTGATGAATTTTATTTGGCATGTACAGCTGTTAATATACCTAAACTAAAGCTATTTTGCTTTGGCACTTTTGCCAACCTTAAAAAACTCAAAGATGCACAAAGTCAGATCCATGAGGAATAACATTCAGTTCTAACACTCAATCAGAAAAATGCAGATCTAGAGAGCCATTTTTGACTTAGTAAAATACAGTGACTATATTTCAACCACTTCTTTAACTACTATAATTACATTTGTACACAAGGATGACTGCTCCTTGTGTGTAATTTTACACATTTGTTAGATGCAACAGAAACTCAGAGGCTGTCATCTTATATTGGAGTATTATAAATTCATGATAGACTTTTAATAACTGTTATCCTTTAAATAAAAGCTAAAAATAACCAATGAGAAGCCAATACAGTAAAATATATTTATTTGTGAATAATTCTATCTTTAAAGATTGCTCAAGTGATGTATTTGGAAAATTGCAATCATTTTATCTTAGGCTGAAATTTTATCATCAATTCTTAAACGTATGCAATTAAATGGTGGGAAGGGGTGAGAATTTATTTGCTTATGCTTTATCAATATATAGCAGGATACATTAGTTATGCATATCTGAAAGCACATTTCGCATGGTAAGTGATTTCTGAATGGAATTTCATGAAGTTTTATAGCTTTACTATGACTAAAATATGTAATTTGAGTAAAATCTTTGCAAAACACAAATGAACAGTATTCACACATCCAAAGTGAGAGGGGGATGTGACTTAATGTGGCGTGTGGCCTGTGAATCAAGTAGAAGGCTAATCATTCACACTTCGTGGTTTTAAACAAAATAGAAATGTAACTTGGGACTCCTGGAAGTGATTGAAATCACAAACAAAAAAAAGTGATGTGTCCTTCACTTTTCATGTAAGTCATACTTGACATAAAATGCATGTATTAAAAAATGAATAATTACCTAGAATATTGTGTCACCAGCCAATATCTCAACATGTAGCAGTCAGTGATGAGTAATCCTGTGCATTTATAGTAAGAATTATCCTCACTATTAAAAATACTTCAGGGTCCAACTTAATTATAGAAACAAATTTAGTTGAGACTCTTAGACAAATGCATCTTTGATTTATTTCCCTGTCACACTGTTCTTCTCTATGTACCCCAAACTAAAAAAGCCATATTATCTGAACTTTTAAAAGATTGTAGGGTAGCAGTTTTTTAAAGGTTATTCATAATCAGCATTTGAAAATAGCACTTCATCTCTCATATTGGCTTAACATGCCAGCTTTAGTTGTTATTTATTACCTATTAATAAATCTGATTGAAACAAAGCAATAAGAGAGTAATATACTATAGCACAATTTGTTTCTTACCTGTGCTGTTGCTGAATTTTTGTGTATTTGTCTAATATTATATTATCTCATCGTATTGCAATTATTTATTTATCTATCTCCTTCACTGGTCTATAAGATCCTCAAGAGCAGATAAACTGAGTGGGGTTGTAAAAATGCTGTGTCTTTGGTATCCACAAACATGTGGGGCTGGGGAAGACAGGGACTACTGTTATGTGACCAGATCAAAAGATTTGTCTAAATTAAGCCTCAAAGTATTTTTTAAAAATCCAAGTGGCAGATCACGCCACTGCACTCCAGCCTGGGGGACAGAGCAAGACTCCGTCTCAAAAAAAAAAAAAAAAAAAAATCCAAGTGGAAAGTCCAAAAGTAGCTCTTTTATTCTTACAATACTTTAAATGAGATACATAGGCCCTTAAATGGATATCTTATTCATTCATTCATTTGTTTGTTTGAAAGTACTAGTGATGGGCTGAGCGTGGTGGCTCACGCTCATAATCCCAGCACTTTGGGAGGCCGAGGAGGGCAGATCACGAGGTCAGGAGATCGAGACCATGGTGAAACCCCATCTCTACTAAAAATATAAAGAAATTAGCCGGGCGTGGTGGTGGGCGCTTGTAATCCCAGCTACTTGGAGAGGCTGAGGCAGGAGAATGGCATGAACCCAGGAGGCGGAGCTTGCAGTGAGATGAGATTGCGCCACTGCATTCCAGCACTCCAGCCTGGGTGACAGAGCGAGACTCTGTCTCAAAAAAAAATAAAAATAAAAATAAAAAAGAAAGTACTAGTGATGTATTTCCATGAGGTATTCAATGTATTCAAAGATTCAAGCAAACTTTCCTAAATTATTTCAGACTTATGAGGTTTTACTACATAATTTTCTGAGTGAATTTATACAAAAATTTCCCTCACATCATGTTTTTTTTCTCCCTTATAGATTACAAATAATTCATGTTACCCAGGTGTTTGTAGGTCTCATTAGTACCTGTTTACAGTTAAGAATTTTTCAACTGTTATTCAAGTATGTCATCATCAGTTGACTTTTTAAAGGTGATAGCAGTGATACATGATTATTTAAATATTACAAAGGATCATTTCAAAGTGATAAATATCTGTATGTAGGGTTATCCGAGAATAGGTAAAACCAATCTAAATTTATAGAATAGAAGCTCGTGGTCCTTTTCAGGAAGAATCAAAGGTAAAAATCATGGGAAGGGGGAAATAGACGTGTAAGTAAAGTCATCCTAACTACAGTATTAGAAAGGCTGTAATTTTACATGTCATTTGTGAGCAAAGTAAAGTGTCATAAGAAGTATTTAATACAATGCCTTGTAACACTCCACAGGGTACATTTTATGTGCTCTCTAGTATTGCTTTTCTCTGTATGGGTATTTCAGTTTGCTAATGGTTAAGGAAACAGAACTGCTTCTGATCGTGTATGTTTGTTAGAAACAATTGGTCATGTAAAACACCAGTGACTTGGATGATTCAAACTTGTCTAGCTATTTCAGATAGTTAAACACAGATGAGAATTTATGACTGCTTGGGATTTCAGAACTTTTCCTAATGCTCTTGATAGTGATACGTAGATGTGAGGGAACATGGTACTTATAGCCTATACACACACCAGTAGAAAAAGTTCTTTTTGTTTCCAAACACTTCTGCAACTCAATTATCATATGGTAATTTATGTTAATGAGTTTTCTTTCACTCTGAGGATTCATCAACTACCTAATGGCTCAATTTTAGCTCAGACTGGTTGTGTGATATGGTTAGAGAGTATTTGCTTCAGGTTTGTCTTAATCTTATGTTATTGTATAAGCATTATTGCCTTAATTTTATTCTCTCAAGTCATTAGTATAATGACAGTTGAACTTTTCATGAAGTAAGCACAAAAGTTAAGAGGAAACTATAGTCCATAATCCTTGTGGTTTTGTGACCCCTGTTGACCATGGGTGTGTAATTTCTGAAGAAGTAAGAAGAAATTTTTAGAATTCTTCTCCAGGTGCTGCTTAATTTGCCATAATTGAGACACTTACTAGAATCAGGATAATTCATCTTAAACTATGCATATAACATTTTAGCTTGGGATCAGTGAGATTAAGTGTTTTCATTAAAAGATTATCTTAATTGTTTTGAGAATTTATTTCCCTTTTCTAAAATTTTGCAAATACAATTCTAAATCTGTAGAATCTCTTTGATTAGAATTCTGATTTAAATATACTCTTATATTAACTCCGAAGATGGCCTTTAACAATACCAATATATTGGTATTTATGCCTTTGTGTGATCCCCTACCCTTGAGTTGACTGAATTTAATGATGTATTAATAGGCGAAATTCACCCCTGATATTTCACGTAGGTTCTTTTCTACTTTCCCTAAGTGTCAGCTGGTCTGAGAAATAAAGGGAAAGAGTTCAAAAGAGAAATTTTAAAGCTGGGTGTGTAGGGGAGACATCACATGTCGGCAGGTTCTGTGATGCCCCCGAGCCATAAAACCAGCAAGTTTTTATTAGTGACTTTCAAAAGGGGAGGGAGTGCACAAACAGGGTGTGGGTCACAGAGATCACATGCTTCACAAGGTAATAAGATATCACAAGGCAAATGGAGGCAGGGCGAGATCACAGGACCACAGGACCAGGGCGAAATTAAAATTGCTAATGAAGTTTCAGGCACACATTGTCATTGATAACATCTTATCAGGAAAGGGGGTTTGAGGGCAGACAACCGGTCTGACCAAAATTTATTAGGCAGGAATTTCCTCATCCTAATAAGCCTGGGAGTGCTATGGGAGACTGGGGCTTATTTCATCCCTACAGCTGCGACCGTAAAAGACAGCTGCCCCTAAAGTGGCCATTTCAGAGGCCTACCCTCAGGGATGCATTCTCTTTCTCAGGGATGTTCCTTGCTGAGAAAAAGAATTCAGCGATATTTCTCCCATTTGCTTTTGAAAGAAGAGAAATATGGCTCTGTTCCGCCCGGCTCACTGGCGGTCAGAGTTTAAGGTTATCTCTCTTGTTCCCTGAACATTGCTGTTATCCTGTTCTATTTTCAAGGTGCCCAGATTTCACATTGTTCAAACACACATGCTCTACAAACAATTTGTGCAGTTAACGCAATCATCACAGGGTCCTGAGGTGACATACATCCTCCTCAGCTTACTAAGATAACAGATTTAAGAGATTAAAGACAGGCATAGGAAATCACAAGGGTATTGATTGGGGAAGTGATAAGTGTCCATGAAATCTTCACAATTTATGTTCAGAGATTGCAGTAAAGACAGGTCTAAGAAACTATAAAAGTATAAATTTGGGGAACTAATAAATGTCCATGAAATCTTCACAATTTATGTTCTTCTGCCATGGCTTCAGCTGGTCCCTCTATTTAAGGTCCCTGACTTCCCACAGCAATGTATTTTTAGTGAATTGAATGAAGCAGAGGTGATGGAGATTCAGAACTTGTGCTAATGCTCTTGATAGTGATACATAGATGTGAGGGAACATGGTACTTTCACAAGTGTCTGAGATTATGTTTTAGAATATTGTGGTTTCTGTCTTGAATGTTCTCTCTCCTTCTCCTGCTTGCTTGATCTGAGGGAAGACAGCTTCCATGAGTTACCTTGTGGAAAAGTCCACATGGCAAGAAACTGAGAGAAGCTTCTGGCCAACAGCCAGTGAGGAACTGTGGCCAACAGTCTGACAACGTGTAAGGAAATAAATCCTGCCAAAAACCACATGAGGGAGCTTGGAATAGGATCTTCCCAGTTGAGTCTTCAGATAAGACTGTAGCCCTAATTGGTGGCTTAACTGCAACCTTATGGGATGTCTTGAAATAGAGACAGTCAGACAAACTTCAACAGAATGCCCAGTACCCAGAAACCATGAGATAATGATGCTTGTTTTTTTTTTTTTTAACTGGGTTTTAGAGTAACTTGTTATACAGAAATAGGTAACCAATACAACTTCATATACACTAAACTTTTGAAAATTAAAAAGAAAAGTCAAACTGGTTTCTGAGGGTCAAGCAGACTTTTAATGAAGCAACTGTTAAAATTTAATTATTTAGTTTATGTGCTAGTTTGCCATGGCTGCCATAACAAAGTACCATAAAACAGAGTTTAAAACTCTGTTTTAAACAACAGAGCTATCTTTCCTCACAATTTTGAAGCTCCAAGGTTTAAGATCAAGGTTTTGGCATGTTTGTTTCTTCTGGGGCCCTCTCTCCTTGGCTTGCAGATGGCCATCTTCTTCCTATGTCGTCATATGGTTTTCTCTCTTTATCTCTGTAATGACCCTATCTCCAAATAGTCTGACATCCTGAGGTACTGGGGATTAGGACTTCAACATAATAGTTTCTAATAATAATGGTTAATATTTAGTGGGCATTAATATATTATCACATTTATCACAATAGCTCCATATGATACATGCAATTATTACTTCAGTTATAAGAAGAAACTAAGGCTTAAAGAGGCAAATTAATATGCTTGAGGTTATACATCTAATGTAGTCAGTTTCCATGCTGCTGATAAAGACATACCTGAGACTGAGTAACTTATACAGGAAAAAGGGTTTAATGGATTTACAGTTCCATGTGGCTGGGGAGGCCTCACAATCATGGCAGAAGGCAAGGAGGGAAAAGTCACATCTTAGATGGATGGCAGCAGGCAAAGAGAGAGTTAGTGCAGGGAAACTCCCCATTATAGAACCATCTGATCTCGTGAAATTTATTCACTATCACTGCTTTCACGGGCTGGCATTGAGCGTCTGTGTCTCTTCCAGGTGCGAAGTACAAGCTGCCAGTGGATTGCTATCATTCTGATGTCTGGAGGATGATGGCCCTCTTCTCACAGCTCCACTAGGTGGTGCCCTAATAGGGACTCTGTGTGGGGGGCTCCAACCCCTTCTGCACTGCCTTAACAGAGGTTATCTATGAGGGCACCACTCCTGCAGCAAAATTCTGCGTAGGCATCCAGACATTTCCATACATCTTCTGAAATCTAGGCAGAGGTTCCCAAACTCCAATTCTTGGCTTCTCTGCACCTGCAGGCTCAACACCACAAGGAAGCTGCCAAGGCTTGAGGCTTGCACCCTCTGATGCCATGGCCCAAGCTCCTCATTACTTATGCAAATTCCTGCAGCTGGCTTGGATTTCTCCTCAGAAAATGGAATTTTCTTTTTTATTACATTGTCAGGCTTCAAATTTTCTGAACTTTTATGCTCTCCTTCCTTTATAAAACTGAATGCCTTTAACAGCACCTAAGCCACATCTTGAATGCTTTGCTGCTTAGAAATTTCTTCTGCCAGTTACCCTAAATCATCTCTCTCTCAAAGTTCCACAAATCTCTAGGGCAGGGGCAAAATGCTGCCAGTCTCATTGCTAAAACATAAAAAGAGTCACCTTTGCTCCAATTCCCAACAAATTCCTCATTTCCATCTGAGACCACCTTAGCCTAGACTTTATTGTCCAAATCACTATTCACATTTTGGGCAAAGCCATTCAAGTCTCTACGAAGTTCCAAACTTTCCCACATTTTCCTATCTTCTTCTCAGCCCTCCAAATTGCTTTTGGATTATTTATAACCCAAAGGATAAGTGCTTGAGGTGATAGATAACCCATTTTTCATGATGTAATTAATTCACAATGCATGCCTGTATGAAAACATGTTGTGCTCCATAAATATATGCATCTATGTACCCACAAGAATTAAAAAGAAATATGGAGTAGCATTGGCATGAGCCCTTGCACAATCTGGTTCTAGGAGAAAAAGTTGGGTTTCCCTGCAGCCCTCTTTTCCACAGTACTACTGTTCTTTCAATTTATCTCAACCTGTTTTATTCTCTTTTCCTACAAAACCCGCAGTTCAGTCTGAAATCTTGTTACAGTCTGGTGAACCACTGCTTTTTTATTTAAAGAAATAACTCCTGGTTTTAGTGATCTACATCTGTTCAGAAATAGTGGAAGACTGTAGATACCTACTTTTACCAATTGCTCAAGTGATTTTCTATTTAATGCTTTTAATGCTGTTAATTTTTTGATAGAAATTTCATGTTTTACTTAATCAACTTCATTTATACAGCCTTTAGTCTCACATTCTCAGCTGTGTCATTCTTCCTTTTCTTCATAATTTTGTTTTCAGCCTATCAATCAGAAATTATTTGTTTGTTTACAGCCTATTAGAAATTATTCTGAAGATTTACAATTCTTATTAAATGTCACAAAGCAGGGAAAAAGAGTAAGAACAAGAAAAGCCATTCTGCTCTATAACATCAAGCTTATATAACCTTTATAATTGGATTTTAAAAAGTGAAATATTTCAGCCCGTGAACAGTAACTTTATGGTTTATCTTTATTCCCTTTTAAAAATAAGAGCAGTTAAAGCATACACTTCCATATTTCATCAATAAGTTTGTTTTGGAATTAAATCATGAGTGCTATGGGCTGAATGTTTATGAGACCCCAATATTCATGTGGAAACCCAAGGCCCCATGTGATGTTATTAGGAGGTAAGGCCTGTGGAAGGTAATTAGGTCGTGAGGTTGGAGCCATCATGATTGAAATTAGTGCCATTATAAAAAGACATGATTTATGTCAAAAAATCAACAGCATTAAAACCATTAAGTAAAAAATCACTTGAGCAATTGGTAAAATGTGTTCTCTCTCTCTGCTCTATGCCATGTATAGATACAGTGAGATGGCTGTCTGCAATCTAGGTAGTGGGCCCTTACCAGAGAGTGGGTCTCTTAACACCTTGATCTTGGACTTTCTAGCTTCCAGAACTGTGAGAAATAAATTTCTGTTGTTTAAGTCACCCAGTCTATGGTATTTTTTTGTAGAAGCCTGAACTAACTAACTAAGCAATTTGTATAGAAGTACCCCTTTATCTGTGGGGGACACGTTCTAAGACACCCAGTCGATGCCTAAAACTGTGGAGAGTTCCGAACGATATATATATGTTTAATTTATAAATTAAGCATAGGAAAAAATTAACAACTAACAATAAAATAGAATAATTACAACATTATGGCTGCATCACTACTTTTGCACTTTGGGGCCATTATTAAGTTAAATAAGAGTCACCTGAACATAAGCATTGTGCTACCATGACAGTTGATTTGAGAACTGAGATTACTAAGTGACTAAGGTTTGGAAGCATCTACAGCATGAATATGCTAGACAAATGGATGATTTATGTCCCAACCAGGACAAGCTGGGTTGGTGCCAAATTTTATCACACTACTCAAATAATGTGCAATTTAAAATTTATGGATTGTTTATTTCTGGAATTTTCCATTTAACAATTTTTGACCATGGTTGACTGTGGGTACCTGAAACCATGGAAAGCAAAACCATGGATAATAGCAGGGGACGGGGGCTACCATGCTAAGAAGTAAGGGTGCTGCTATAACAAATACATAAAAATATATGGCTTTGGAACTGGCTAATGGGTATCGGTTGGAAGAATTTTGAGGGGCGTGTTAGAAAAATGCTGATATTGAGAAGAAAACCTAGGCATTACCATTCAGGACATAGGCATGGGCAAGGACTTCATGTCTAAAACACCAAAAGCAATGGCAACAAAAGCCAAAATTGACGAATGGGATCTAATTAAACTAAAGAGCTTCTGCACAGCAAAAGAAACTACCATCAGAGTGAACAGGCAACCTACACAATGGGAGAAAATTTTTGCAACCTACTCATCTGACAAAGGGCTAATATCCAGAATCTACAATGAACTCAAACAAATTTACAAGAAAAAAACAAACAACCCCATCAAAAAGTGGGCAAAGGATATGAACAGACACTTCTCAAAAGAAGACATTTATGCAGCCAAAAAAACACATGAAAAAATGCTCATCATCACTGGCCATTAGAGAAATGAGAAATCAAAACCACAATGAGATACCATCTCTCACCAGTTAGAATGGCCATCATTAAAAAGTCAGGAAACAACAGGTGCTGGAGAGGATATGGAGAAATAGGAACACTTTTACACTGTTGGTGGGACTGTAAACTAGTTCAACCATTGTGGAAGGCAGTGTGGTGATTCCTCAGGGATCTAGAACTAGAAATACCATTTGACCCAGCCATCCCATTACTGGGTATATACCCAAAAGACTATAAAACATGCTGCTCTAAAGACACATGCACACGTATGTTTATTGTGGCACTATTCACAATAGCAAAGACTTGGAACCAACCCAAATGTCCAACAACGATAGACTGGATTAAGAAAATGTGGCACATATACACCATGGAATACTATGCAGCCATAAAAAATGATGAGTTCATGTCCTTTGTAGGGACATGGCTGAAACTGGAAACCATCATTCTCAGTAAACTATCACAAGGACAAAAAACCAAACACTGCATGTTCTCACTCATAGGTGGGAACTGAACAATGAGAACACATGGATACAGGAAGGGGAACATCACACTCCTGGGGCTGTTGTGGGATGGGGGAAGGGGGAGGGATAGCATTAGGAGATACACTTAATGCTAAATGATGAGTTAATGGGTGCAGCACACCAACATGGCACATGGATACATATGTAACAAACCTGCACATTGTGCACATGTACCCTAAAACTTAAAGTACAATAAAAAAATAAAAATGCTGATATTGGCATGAAGGGACTTTTAGAGGTCAGTTTCTTAGAGGGAACAAAATTAATCAAGAATATTATGTTGCTAGAAATATGGACAGTAAAATACTCAGTCTGTTCCTGCTGCTATAACAACATACCTTAAACTGGATAACTTATAAATAACATGCATTTATTGCTCACAGTTCTGGAAGCTGGCAAGCCCAAGATTAAGAAACCAGAAGATTTTGTTTGTGATAAGAGGTCTCTGCTTCATAGATGTTGCCTTGTTGATGCATTCCGACATGGCAGAATGGGGACACAGGCTCTTTCAAGCCTCTTTTATAAGGACACAAATTTCATTCATAAGGGTTAAGCCCTCATGACTTAATCTTCTCCCAAAAGTCCTACCTCAATATCATCAAAATGGGGATTAGGCTTACATAAATTTTGTGGGACACAAACATTCAGACCATAACAGTGCCATTCTGATGAGACGTGGGATAGAAATGAACATGCTATTGAAAATTGGAGGAAAGGCAAATTTTGTTATATTTTGTCAAAGAACTTAGCTGAATTATCTTCATATTCTAGTGTTTTGTGGAAATTAGAAATTGTGAAACAATGAAACTGAATATTTAACTGAGGAGATTTCTAAGCAAAGTGTTGAAGGAGTAGCTTTTTTCCTCCTGATTGCTTAGGGTAAAATGTGAAAGAAGGAAATGAATTGAAGATGGAATTGTTAAGCAAAAAGGAGACAGAACTTAAAGATTTAGAAAATTCTTTTCAGGCTTTTTATGTTTTAAAATATGAGAAAGAATGTTAGGAAGATAATGCTAAGGATATGGTAGATGACACATTTGGTAAGAAGATTAGTGTGGTTGTGAGCCACAGACTTAAATGACCATCACAACAGAAGCCAGGAATAGATATGGGATTATAGTAGCAGAAACACTGCTATCTGGGACATAATTAAGCAGAGAAAATGGGCCCAAATGAAGAAAGACTGTTGAACTTCTTAGACTGTATAGGAACATACCATAGAACTATTTATCTCTGAACATGCTATTGTTTAAGACAGGGAAAGAAGGACCTAGAAGGTGATGCAGAGGCTATCAAGCCTGCCACTCCCACCACAGACATAGAGTGAATAGGTGTATGGATAGGGCTGTTGCTACCTCAATTTGAAAGGGTGGGACCATCGCTCAGTGGAGCCATGAGAATGACATGGACCAACACTCAATGGAGCCATGAGGGTGACACTGCACAGAGCCATTGACTTCAGACCTCTACCAGACAGAACTGCAGAGGAAAGGCTGCAGCCCCAGTGGGTCCTGTAGGCAGAACCACTGCCCCAGTGGATCTGGAAGGCAGAAAATCAAGCCAGAGAGGATTATTATTAAGCCTTAAGATGTAATACAATTTTGCTTGCTAAGTTTAAGACTTGCTTGGGACCCGGCACTCTGCTTCTTTCCCATCTCCCTCTTTTGGAATGAAAATATTCTATAAGTGTTCCACTCTTATATTTTGGGAGCATATAATTTGTTTTGTTTAAAAGGTTCACAGGTGGGGAGGAATTTTACCTCGGGATGAATGATACCTCGAGTCTCACCCATATGTGATTCATATGACATTTAGATGAGGCTTTGTGCTTTAGGCTTTCAAGTTGATGCTAGAATGAGTTAAGAGTTTTGGGGCTGTTGGGATGGAATAAATGATTTAGTTTGTGAGTAGGAGGTGACGTTTGGAAGGCCAGAATCAGAATGCTATAAACTGAATGTTTTTGTCACTGTCCACAAATTCATATGGTGAAATCCTAACCCTCAATGTAATGGTTTTAGGAGGTGGGACCTTTGGGGTGTAATTAGATCATGAGGGTGGAGCTGTCATGAATGATATTAGTGCTCTTATAAAAATATAAGATACAGTTTTTTCCTCTGTCTTATACACCATGTGAGGATACTAGGAGAAAATACCATCTGTACCCCAGAAAGTTGCCCTCACCAGACACTAGATCTGTTGGCATCTTGATCTTAGAATTCTCAGCCTCCATAACTACGAGAAAAAAAATTCTGTTGTTTAGCCACCCAGTCTGTGGTATTCTGTTATAGCAGTGTGAAATGACTAATCCAATGGGTGAAAAGATAAATATATAATGATCAAGAAGACCTAACCACAAAAATATCTGAGGCAGTTAATTTATCTCCTGAGATAAAACAAAGCAGGACTCTTTGCCTATCAATATGCCTAAAAATAAAGAAGTCAGTGAGAGATTACTGGTCTCCATTTCTGCTGCTCAACTCTAAATAACTTTGGAAGAAATGCAATCAAGAAAAGAGAGTTTTAGTCTGATTGTCAGGGCTAAAGGATAGGTGTATAGGGTGGGGAAACTGACAGTATAAAAATTCTAAGCCTTCTTCTGGGGCTTGATAGAGTGAATGCTGTATCTAGACCAGCATTATCGTTGCCTCAGATTCAAAGCACTCAGTTTATCCAAGACTGGTAAGGTTGGGTTCCTGTTAGAGTTCAGCCATGGGCCAGTAGAAGCCATCATCTGGAATTTATCACAAGCTATTTTCATCCATAGGGAAATGTACTCAGACTCAAAAGAGGCTTTTAGACTGATTCCAACTTGGAGGATGAGTATATACATACATATATATATATATATATACTCTCGTGTGTGTGTGTGTATAATATATGAAATTAATGTGTCAAAAATACATGTGTACACCTCTTCTCTGCTATTCTTGTTTTGTACTTTTCAACTTCTAATTCACAGTTATCTCCTTTTATTGTTTTTTCAATAAGAATTATTGACTTTTTTTTTCTAATTCTAGAATCAAAATTCTCTTAAATTCTTATAGGATAAATGAAACATTTATTTTCTTATACTTTTCTGGCAAGAGGAGATGGTATTCAAGATTTCTGTATGTTCCCTTTACAGATCATGGAATATCTAAATCAAGGACTATATCTTTTTAATGTTGATATTTGAATAAATGGAACAATCCTAACATTCTCAAAATATATGAGTGGGCAATATATTTGATTTTGTTTAGTGAACATGAAGTTTTAAATCAGAGTTATAATATGAAATCTCAGGGCAGTGCGCTAGAAATCAGGAGGATTGGGTGGGGGCATTCCTTGATCTTTTCATCTTCTAGAGTCCATCTCTACATTGCAGTCATGTTCTATGATGAACTATTGGTCTCATAGTAGGGGCTCAATGAGTATTTGACAAAGTGGAAAGGAAAGCCAGGTTTACTGGGAACCCTGAGAAGCTTCCAGAGTGTCATCCAGAGTTTGGCCAGCTCTCTGTCCTTTTTCTGCTTTGACTTCCAATGCAGAGTGATTCTCTAGCAGAAGACAATATGGAAAAAGTAATACAGAACTACACAGGAAAAAGAGTAACTGATTATGCTCAATTTAACCTTCATAGAAGCAAGGCCCTAGTATCCTGTTCTACAATTTTAACATCTAATAATCCAGTGATAGATCTCAGTTCTCTCCTTTCTCATTTAGGTATCTGAGGGTCTCCTTGATATTATTTCACTCTCAGTGAGAAAATGAAGCCTGGATCAACATTCTCAGTGCTTTCCCTACTTAGAAGTTCATTCAACAGTTTGCTGTCATAACTTTCTTGACAGCAATAGTTAATTCTGATTTAATTCCACCTCCCACATGTGTGCCCAGCACCAAATAGGTGCCAAATACAGTTTAGAATAAATAAACTATGTATTCAATCACTCATGAGCTTGAGGACTATTCTCTTCAAGTTGAAAATTTCCTTTAACTTTTATCAGTTTAGTTTTTACTGGTTTGTTTTTTTTTTTTTTTTGAGATGGAGTCTCGCTCTGTCGCCCAGACTGGAGTGCAGTGACACGATCTCGGCTTACTGCAAGCTCCGCCTCCTGGGTTCACGTTATTCTCCTGCCTCAGCCTCCCGAGTAGCTGGGACCACAGGCGCCCACCACCACCCCCAGCTAATTTTTTTGTATTTTTAGTAGAGACGTGGTTTCACCATGTTAGCCAGGATGGTCTTGATCTCCTGACCTCGTGATCCACCTGCCTCGGCCTCCCAAAGTGCTGAGATTACAGGCATGAGCCACCGCACCCAGCCATTTTTATTGTTTTTTGCAAAGCTTATTTACTCTTTAAAATTTTCCTCCCAATTTTTCAATAGTAAAGAAGTACAAGACTGGGCATCATGCTCTACTAAGAGCACAAATATTCAGTATAAAATGCCTAATCTACAAATGTGTATTTTCTTTGCATTTCAATATACACGAATACTATTGTTTAAGCTTTCAACCAGGATTATAAGTATGATCCCCTTTTCTCCTTTAGGACTGGGATCTATATGTAGGCCGTAAAGACACATTAAAGAGTGAAAACCAAGAAGAGGCATGTTGAGATGAGCTAATAATAGAAATTGGTGTCAGACTGGAGGGCCAATCTAATGAAGGACACATGTAAGCGTTGAGGTCAGGGTAAGGCAGGAAAGAAAGCCAAATAGACAGATCGGAGGCTGATAAATGTAGAATCAGGAGGTCAGATAGGTAGCTGGAACTAAAAATTAAGCTAAAAGCTATTAGCCAGGGGGTTTTCGACTTTGGGGAAAGAAGGACAAGAGCAAAAAGGAAATGGCTGATAAAAGACTTCCTGTTGGCTCAACTCTTTCTATTTCTCTATTTCCCTGAAGGAGAGTGGCCAGAATGCAGAAGGCCACTGAGCAAAGTCAGCTGTGGAAAAAAATGAAGAATCAGGGTGTAATCACTGTTTGACGAGAAAGCTCTTACAAGATCTATTGTTCCTAGACTGGAAAAGCAAAACTTGGCTTAGATAGGGCCTTGATCATTATAATAATACTTCAATCAATCTCAGTTATATTGGATTGTTTATTAATGAAGACATGCATTAACATTAAGAAGGACCTTAATATTGGCCTTTAGATCTCATATCATTTCTAGGAAAAGTAGGCAAGGTGAGAAATTGTGTGTATTGCTGCAACTCTATGGATCCTTGCTTATATTTACTGGGCTTAGAGTCAAACCACATTCTCTGTGCTCTAAAGTATGGGTGATCTTGTGTGACAGACAAAAATATTTTGTCTTAAAAACTAATTTATTAACAGGAGCCAGTGATCCACAATAATTTGTTTTGAATTGAGACATAGAAAGAACATGGGAGTTGGCATTAGAAGACAAAGGTTCTCATTCCAGGAATGGTACAAACCTGTGTATTGCATTTGGCAATGACATTTATTCCTCTCTGTGTCTCACTTCTCTCAACTATAAAATCTGGGAGAAATCTATGAGATCCTTTCCAATTCTGTAATTGCAATCCCTTTCATGATGGTGTCTGAAGACAAAAGGTAGTGTTTGTTATCTTTTATTTTTTCCTTTCAAATGTGAAGCACTACAAAAATAAAATGTTAGATTAGTCCCAAATAAATGGATATTTTTAAATTTCCTTAAAATGATTTAGTGATATAGAATATAGCTGGATAGAAAATGATATGAAATTATAATCTTCTACCTCAATATCAAATGCCTCTTCCCTACCCCCGAGTTGTTTCTAAGTATAGGATTGTTTTAAATGATAAGAAGAGAGCAGCCATTATATGCTAGCACATTATAGAGTTTTCAGGCACAACTAGTTTTGCAAGAGAAGAGAAGTAAAAATGTATTAATTATTTTTACTGTATAAATACACTTTTACATCCTCTGTAGGTTCTTATCTCTTTGGAAAAAAGAGAGGGTGTGACTGTGCGTCTGGCAGATGGTAACAATTCTATCAGATCAGTTCCCACATAAGAGCCACCATGGTTTGTGATAAGTCATTTTCAGTTTATTGCTAATTTACCTTTAAAGTATTTAGTAGTTTTGATTTTGATTCTGCAACATCTAGAGGCAGTGATCTGCTACAAACTAACAGCCCATAAAAATTTGATTTTAATAACAGTCATTTGTTCTTAGAAGTTAAGTAATAAAAATGCTATCAATATGAATGTCAGGGAGAAGAGAAAACACTCAAAACACTAAGGACATCTGAGTATAGAATTTGCTAAAAGTAAATTGATTCTAGAAGAGATTTGTTTGTGTATTTTAATTGCGAATTTCCCTACCAATTAAGAAAAATAATATTAAAAAATAAAAACTTAGGAGAGTTATTTTGTAAATAGAAAAATGGCATAAACGCAATTTAAATGAAAATAAACATTAAATTAAAAATAATTAATTAATTAATTGCCTTCTACTAAGCTTGGCACAAATTTCTGACAGTGACCTCCACACATAGATTGGTATTGGGTTCCAGATAAAATGATAGAATTCAAATTAGTAACATCATATATGCAAAATAATTATAGGGGCTAATAATAGGTGTTTATTATGTGCCATAATCTGTTCTTATTACTTTATAAGTAAAATTATTTAATCCTCACACAAACTTATGAGGTAGGTACTATTATAATTTTTATTTAATAGTAGAGGCAATTGAGGCATAAAGTCACCTTTTGCCAAAGCTCACAAGCCCACCCATGGTCTATTTTCTCTATTTACAGATACACATATGTACCTATTAAGAAAATAATGTTAAAGGTTAATTATATATAAATGCTGCTAGTCAAAACATTTAATATCAAGTAACAGTAGTAAGTTATTGGAATAAAAATATTTATAATGTTATATCTAAAACAGGTACTGCAAAATTAGAGCTCTATAATCACCTACAATGTTTACTTTTATCTTCTTTTGTTTCCCTTGAATATTTTAATTCACTACTTGGTTTTGAGGTTCAATAAAGGGAATGCACATGAAATCATTCCTCCTTCCTGTTTCTTGGTATGCATACTACTGTCTTACACACATGGCAATTTTTATAATATTGTGATGTCTTTTCATATCCTTAAACCTTAACATGTTCCTAATGTTATGAGTGCATTATTTTCTGTTTGGAGATATTCCTTTTATTAATGTTTGTATTGTTTCATTAATTCACTAGATAAATATTTATTAAGCTATTGTCATTTGTCAGATGCTGCTAAGTAGTAGGGTAAAATGATGGACAAAGTACAGTGACTATCTTTAGGAAGACTGGTCAAATAACTAGGAGATTATTTTACGATATATTAAGCGTAATATTAAGTAGTATTTTTCTGGGGGGAAAGGAAGTTAGTATTGTAAACAAAGAAATAAGATACACCTTAGGAAGACACTCCTTTCACAATGTAGAGAACGAACTGCAATGGAGGCAGTGATGGAGATCCTATAGCCAGTTAAGAGACTGTTAGTACTAATACAGGAGGGAGGTCTTGGTGACCAGCACAAGAGCAGTGGTAAAGGGGATATACAAACTTTTAGGATTTCATGAGATCTATTCATTAGAATTTAAAGATTAATTGAATATAGTTGAATAATAATACTTTCCAATTTTATGGGGTGAATGATGACCAGGATTTTCCTAGTGTAATCTTTGGCATGTGGTTCAAACTAGCATAGTAATGATCAAATGTAGGCATTTTCTTCTCTGACTAGTATTTTCAAAATAAATATTTACATACGAAATACTAAATGGATATTTCTTAAAAGTAGTAATTTGGCTTAAATAAATAAATCACTGGAACATATCCTCTGAGAAAATTAGGAAGAATCTCAGGATAAGTAAGTCAGTGAGGAATATAATCCGCTGTGTGTGGGAACAATCCAAGAGATGTCTGAGAGTAACCTACATGCAACCAAGTTCTTAGAGAATGCAAAGTTACTGAGACACACAAAGGGTGTTCCTAAGAATTTCTTTATAGTCAGCTTGTTCTTCTTCTGAAGAAGGAATGTGTTAATGTGTTCAAAGATGGATTAATCTTAGCCAGGCATCCATAAGAGTTCCAAGAGAATGTACGTATATAGATTCTACTAATTTACTAGGTTTCAGCACAGGAGTTGTTCTGTCCCACAAACATGTAGAGGTCTGTTTCCTAGAGACTTTGGCTATTTGTTAGATAAGTTGACATTCTAGATTTTATATATGGATCTTTCTGAGTTTGGTTAATGTAAATCTGTCCTCCTAAGACATAAGGTTACTGATGGCATATTGGCAAAAATTATTGCCATGAGGGGCAGATATGGGACTAGGATGTATATTCAAGATAAAGCCTTCCTAAAAAGGGCCACATCTTGATGGCCAGCAAGCCAGCTTTCCTCTGCTGTCCCATGGCTTTGATATGGACTTCTCTCTCTAAAACTACACAACTATCTCGAAGAGTAAATTTTATCTTTTATTGGAAAAATATTTTACTAAATATTTTAAGAACCAGCATTTTAATACATAATTTGAATAGCACAAACTTTGTATTTTACTATTTGGGGAAAATACGTACAATTTATTTCATTAAAATAATACAAAATATTTTTCAGCTAAAAGTAGGCTTGAAGTTAGATGGTCTGTTCTAATTATTTTAAGACCAATCTTTTATCTTTCTGGAACCATAGCTTGCTCTCTCTCTCTCTCTCTCTCTCTAACCTATCTCCCTCCTGCCTTTCCTCCCTCCCTCCCTCTCTCCTACTCTACATCTCTATTATCTGTCTCTTTTATTTATTTCCTCACAGCCACTAACAGCTAACCCTGACAATTTACCTTGAGTGTTTGAACCACTCGTTGCAAGAGGGATTCAGAAAGGGGCTATGGTATGGAATGAAGAAGGACAAACCCATCTCTTTTAGTAGAAAAATTATTCATATATCCTGAGCCCTCCTAAAGGTAGGGGTAGGTGAGATGACTTTTGAAAGAAGACCTATGTGCCTCACAGTAGTAACAGTCATTACTGCAGGATAGAATTCCTGATAAAGGTTCTTCTTGTCATCTCTTCAGTTCAATTTTATAACCAGAATTTGCAGAAAGTTTTAATGTAAGGTAATATTGAAGCATAACCCGTAAAATTAAAATCAGTCTCCAAACACCATCCATTTAAACATTTTCTATTTTCCCTAATGAAAAACTTAGTCTTAAACCACACTCAAATATCACTGAAGAACCTAAGATATTTAAGCTTGCCAGGGTACCTGGATATTGGGAAATTATCTTGGAGTCACTTTGGAATGAGAAAGCAGCAGCATTAGGCTAGCATTCAAGTAAAGTGAATCTGCTAGAATTTTGTTTTGCTTTGTTTTTAAATCATTTGTCTTTTCTGTCAATCAAAGTTATTCCACAGGCCTCTTTGAAGTCTTCATTTGGGTTTATAGTGTTCAGAAGATACCCTGCAGGAAAAGTTAATCAAACATATGAGCTAAGTTTCTTTCTTTGTGGAAAGAAGTAAAAGCGCGTCCTCATCCCTACTCTTGATGTATTAAACTTTCAGTCTAATGAAGCATTAGAATTTACATGGATAGGCTCTGCAGCATAAGTGGGTATTTCAAATTCCAAGTCCTGTTATTACATAAAATGTTTGAATATTATATTCCTTATTTTCTTGTTCGTTAACTTTAAATATATTTTGGGAATGAATGGAGAGATTTATTGAGATGGATTATGTAAACTTAAGTTTAGATGATCTTGATTTTTAAATTTATCTTTTCTAAATGGAGGTGATAGTATGATTTTAAAAGAAAAAAGACCTGTGAATCTAAAATAATATTAAAGATATTTATATTACATGTATACAACCACAAAATAACTCTATAATATACGTAATTAAAGAGGCAATTAGAAAAAGGCTTCCTGTATTAAAAATATAGTACCCTGTCACAGCATCATACTTTCCCCTTAATTATATTATGTAGATGCTGTGATATTCACAGATTAGCTATTAATAGAAATTCTTTGATTTATTTTGAGTACATCTATATGTTTCTCAACAGCACTCTCAGCAAAGCACCATTATTACTTTATTAAATACTACTTTTGCCTACTTGAGCTTAACAAACAAATCTAATGGTACGAAAGAATTTAATTTCAGAGCTGAAAGATAATTTGTTAGGCACTGTTAATTCACACAATTCAAAGTTAATTATGTTTGGCAAAATTAGGAGTATGGTAATTTTGTTCTGTTGAGCTATAGCTTTTATGAAATTTTATATTATGATTAAACCCGATAGACAAAAATATATAACAAATTGTAATATTTACAGGAGATGTTTTGTGTGTACATGTGTATGCCGAGTCATATCATATTTTAGACTCTAATTAAGTCACACTTGGTAGATTTTGTATTCTTCATGAAGAACTTGTGTTTCATTTTTTCATTTTTTCTTCCTTGTTATAATTGAAGGTGAAATTCTCAAGCATCATTTCCTATCTTTTCCTATTGTTGTTTCTTTTCTCATAGTATAAAAATGTAGTGATTTTTTTTGGCTTAAATTCACGAGACCAGCAAAAATGTGTAATAAATCGCACTTCTAAAGAACGTTAAAATCAGCTTCCCAAGATGTGAATGTGTGGTACATCTCTTCCATGATGTTGTCTCTCCTAGTCAAGCTTTAAATAACAATGGAAACTCTTACTTTTGTTATGCCATAAATAGAGGCATAATGAAACCATTTCAGCTTCCAGAAAACACAAGAGACAGCATATTATATCCATAACTTTTTCAAAGGGCCCATGACAAGAGTTTGAATATTTGTTGACATATTTGTGTATTTTAAATGAGCAAAGCCACCCTGGGATGTAAGTATAAAAAACAAGAGAAATAAAAAGAATATATTCTAGAGAGTATGCTTATCATGGGTCCACAACCTTGCATATGACTTCCTTGAGTCTTTAGTAGAATTCAGAGAATAGCTAATACATTCCATGTTAATTCTTCAGATCTCTTTGTTCACCCTGAACATCATTTATCCCTATGATCAGAACTACCAATTTTTGAAGCAGTTGGGTCCCTTCATTAATATTCTTTCAATTATTAAAGCTTATCTACATACTTATCTACTCCATTTCAGAGCTGCCATAATTAACAGCAGCTTTTTATAATGGTACTTTTAGCCGAATAATGAAAACAGTCATTTTTACTTAAAGTCACCTCGTCAACAAAATAGAATAAAATTCATAATGTTATGTACTTTCTTTGAAAACTATAAGCTGACTAATATTATTTACAATTTAATGTGTTTATTAAAATTTGTTTAATTGCCTTTGTCTTTTTTATTTTTGCACTTTTTTTTTCTGTTTGTCTTAACAACAAAGAGACCAAACCCATTTCATCAAAGAAACTTACAACTTTTTGATGAAATGCTTGTTATTTGTTTTGGTTTATTATTTAAAGACTTGTCTGCTTTCCATTAGATCTTCTGGTTAATTATGTTTGAGATTTTAATTTGCATGCTTTTCACTTCAGTTAAATAGTTTTGAAGGTCAGAGAAAGATAATGAAATAAATCTCTGGCAACTGGAAAATCTCTACATAAGAACATGATCATTTTTGATTCTAAGTTCTGTAGCCCGTGGGTGCTGGAGCTTGGCAAGACATCCTCTAATACTTATAATGCTTACTGTCTTCCCTTGCTTGTCTTAGTGGTAACCCATCATGCTTCAGTGCTACACAGAGCATCCAGCAGACACAAGTGCTCAGGTCACAAAGCTGAGTTCTTGTACCTGGTTTCACTAATGGGACTTATATTTTGCTGTAAGCATGCTGGGAGGGTCTAATATTTTATTGAAAAGACAAACTTCTTCAGTTTAAGATTAAATGTGATTGCTCATAAAATACCATAAATCTCCTCTTTGTCTTTTAAAATAGAAATGAAGTTTCTGTTAAACATTTAAAAGATACCCAAGAATAGCGGCTGATAAAAAAGGAGGTTGAAGCAATAAGGGTAATAAAAATTCAAATATAAATTAGTAGAATAAAGTTATTTCAGATAAAAGAATGATTGTCTGAATTATAGGATGAGAGATGTGGGATGGATCTTATTATTTAATACCATATACTCTTTTAGAGATGTGAGAACCAAGATATCCTTGAATGTTGAACTTCAAAACTCCTAGCTAGGTAGAGCAGTGTCTTGCATTTTGAGGATTCTCAATTCATAAACTTGCCTTCCATTAGCGTTGGAGTCCTTTGTTTCTTTCCATGAAACTCTGTCCCTCAGTGCAACAGTACTACCTTCAACATACAAACAGCATCATGGGCTCTGGGCCTCCAAGGCCAATATCTTAAATCTAGCTCAGCTTTATAAAAATTAAAAGGCAATCTGAAGGACTGGGTCCATCTCAGTCGTCAGTCTGGTGATTATGACCAGATTCTCTGGTCATTGTATGACCTGATTCTCTGTGTACACATCAGAAAATGATTAGAACATGATCACCAAATTTTTCTAGGAGCCTTACTTGTAAAAAAAAAAAAAATGTATTTTTCAATGGTTTCGTTGGAGTTAAACATCTTGGGGTGAAGGGTAAAAATTAATTAAAAAATAACTTTAAAAACAACAACAACAACAACAACAAACCAAAGCATCATCTGGGCATTTAGGAAAAGAAAAGGAGATTCATGAATCCCAAAAATGTGGCTTCCATAAAGTAATAGATCACTGTTATCTATTCCCAATATTGCTATAATTATATCACAAAGAGTTTTAAACTGTATTATAGTGTCATGCATATGATATAGACATTATATGGGCACACATTTTTTTCCCTTTAAATAAGATTATATGAATTAACTCAAGTACGATTTGGGAAGTTCTACTAAAATTAACACATCCTTGGAAAATGGCTGCTGGAAGGTAAACTATTAAATCTTATTCACTTAATTTGTTTGCCTTATTTAGATCTTGTTTTGGGTCTTCATTAAGCAAGTCTAACCTGATCAACCAGCTGGTGATAATTAAGTTCTACTTCACCATTGGCATTGCAGATGGCAGCTGTTATCCTAGTCATCCATCCAAACAAAAAGGATGGCAAAAAGCCCTCCCAGATCAATTATAAAATAAATTCATTTTCCTCTCTTTTTCTTCTGGGAAAAAGAAATTCAGACTAAAAGGCCGACAACTTTTATTTCTAAAATTAAATATTTAGAGCAAATTCACCCCAGAAATGCAGAAAAGAGAAAGATTATTGGCATGTCCCTGAAATTATAATTTACCTTGTTTATCAAGAGAGCAAGATAAATTGAAAAATTTGCTTTTAATCATACTTTCTTGATTAAAAAAAGATAAATTCTAACTTTAGGAATATGTGTATGTATATATACAGATAGATGAGTATTTCTTTGAAGATTTTACACACTATGCAATGGACTTTGCTATAAGTGTTTATCTCTACTGCTCAACTATTATTATTTATTTAATATTATTAAATTTTCTAACTGTAATGTATGGTATCCCACCGAGGCCTGTTAAGATTTCACTTGTCAGGGACTTCAGTGATAGAGATTGTATAACAGGCCACAGGCATCCAGAAATCTAAGAATAAAACACTAGATAAGAGCATTTTCTTTCCAGGCAGCCTTAGCTAGCATTGGGATTATGCAGAGTGAAGATTGCTTGTTTACTCTGGTGATACAAATGCAATACATTTAGGGGTGTTATGCAGTCATGGGCCAATTAGGCAGCAGCTGGAATCAATGGAGGTTGTTCAGACAGAAGCTCAGAGGGTCTATTGAAGCCATGCTGTTCCAGGAACTCTAGAAAGGCTGCTTTCTCAGAGAAAATCCTTCTCTCCTTATCCGCCCTGTTTTTTAAAACTGAAGTACAGTTTCTGTGGAATTTCCCCCTGCAGTACAATTATAGAGTCTCATTCTGAAAGCATTTGACTCTATAATAACAGCAACAGCAGCCTCAGCAGTTAGATAATGGCCTGAAATTTGAGATCGGGAAATGTTTTTCTAGCAATGGCTGATAATGGATAATAAACAGTGGCTTTAGATTATATGAGACTGCTAGGGATCAATATTCTAAAATGCTTCTTAGCATTAATGCTGTTTTTACTGACAGAATGAGCATTGCTGTTCATGTTAGTAGCAGCATGAACAGCAGACTGCAGATGTGGAAAATTAAGGAAATTTGAGGATCTCAAATCCCCCCAAAATTCATACTTCAACATGTAGTAGAAATGAGTAAAAGACACAGAAGGCAAAAATTTTGTTAAAATACCTTAAATGGGTAATTCTATAGTCAATGACAAATTAGAAACAGTGAATTAACTTGTGCTAGACTGCAGTAGAATATTCTACTGAACTTTGATCTCTGCTTTTTTGTTTTGCTACTATACCTAGCATATGTGTGTTTCAGTTGTGTCTAAATTTCAGCAACCTATGATTTGTGTACGCTTTCTTTTAATATTTATAAAATTGTTGGAGTAGGTAGCTAGGCACAAGTGTGCAGAACAGGAGAGGCCCCTCTACGAAGAATGTCAGGCAACATTCAGTTAGTTGATGGTCAGGAGGTTGTTAAACTGTCTCTGTAAAATAATAATTGGTCACAGCCAGTGCTAGGGAAAAATAGTCTCCCAATAGAAAGAAAACACCTGAAGCTGGTGATTAGCAGCTTCCTGATACAATCTCAGGATTTGGGCGAGCAGTCCCAAGCATGCACACCAAGAGGCAAAGTGGCCGAGTTTAACTGGCCTATGACCTTCCTCTAGAACACTCGACTGGTAAGGGAAAAACAGCTCAAGTGAACATGTGCGCAACTTCAGTAAACACACTGGGCATGTGGCCCCTCCCAGGCCACTGCACATGCAGATAGCCCACTCCAAGAGAAGAATCAAGGGAGAAAAAATGCAAACCCCAGGACCAGGCCAATGTACAAAACTCCAAGTCAAGGGCTGAATGGCACAATTGGATCTTTCAAGTTGCCAGCCTGTCGTCTTCCAGGTGTACTTTACATCCTTTCATTCCTGCTCTAAAACTTTTTAACAAACTCATTCCTGGTCTAAAACTTGCCTTGATTCCTTCCTCTGCCTTAAATCTCCTCCTGCTCCTCAGCCAAATTCTTTCCTCTGAGGAGGCAAGGATCAAGTTTGCCGCAGACCCATTGGATTTGCTGCTGATAACAAAGTCATGCTAGAAAGTCGTATAAAATTCATAAATGACAGACAAATTCTTTAAGTGTAAAAAAGTGCCGATGGATCAAATGCTTAAAAATTTGATACAGTTACTTTATTATCTTACATAATACAGTTGAATGCCACATAGTTCCTGGCCCACTTAAAGTATTTTTCCCCCTGGTATTAAATCACTTATTATTAGATCACTAGATTGACCATCGTATGCCTCGTATTAGGTAGCTTCTTTTTTTAGTACTATGACACCTATTATTTTAAAGTATTTATTTAGACAGGCGTTGAGAAATAGGAGCATACAATCTTCTGCACAATAATGATTTTGATAAGCAGAATTACATAAAATAATACTGGAAAATATTGGAAATCAAGTCTTAGACTATTAACTATTACAATTTCTTTTCAATTTTTTTAACTTTTGTCTCTTCTTTACCTTCTATCTTCTATTGTTTAATTCACCTCACCTTCATCCCCGATTCTTTCTCCGTGTACTTGCATGTGTGTTTTAATTCTTCTGAAATAAAGTGTGTAGTGAAAACGATTTAAAGGGTCAGATTCCAGTTGCATAAAACCTCTCCAAGAGAATTACTGGGTATCAGAACCCGGAAGGGTGCTTTGGTGATCCCAGAGACCCCACCTTGATAATGCTCTTGGGGCAGAGCCCTGCCAGGCAGTTGCTAGGTAACAGCCAAACAGCCCTTACCTGGCTTCAATCAGACCAAATAGTGCAGCACCATCCAATGCTTTGCAGAAACCTGAGAGAGCTGTTTCAACATTGGACTTGCTTATTGTTTGTTTTTCTTCTCTATGGAACTCTAACCAGTGAAGAGAATTAATAAAACAGCCAAGTGCGTTTCAGCACACCAGATAGGCTGGAGAGACCGTAGTCAACCTCTTACTTGGAGATGTGTCCTGCATGTAGCCGCTTACCGTAGAGTACTGTACCTTACAGAAGCAACATTTTAGAGATGATCTTGGAGATTCTGGTATTATTCCTGCTAACAATTTAAAGGTCAACCCCTTTATTTACTATAAAATAGAAAATAACCCCTTGTTAAATGTAGAAATGAGGTTTCAAAGAAACTGTATGCTTAATGCTCCATAGAAACATGAAACTTTGGAAACTATTGAATAGATGGCCTGTTTCTATTCTACATATAATTTCAAGACTTAAAAAAATTCAAACCAGATTAGTTGTGAACCATGGCATTTTCCAAATACTAATTTATTCTCTGTCTCACAGTTTACTAGCATCCACCTCATAAGGCTTTTGAGGATTTAACAAGTTAATACATTTATAATCTCTCAGAACATTGTCTGTCACAGTGTTCAAAAGTATGACCTGTTGCAATTTTATGACCTATGTGTTCATAATGTTAACTACAGAGGAACTTACATAATTGATATATTTATTAAATAACTTTTAATATAAATAACATGTATAAAATACAATAAAATCAGCTAACAAGAGAATGGGAGTAAATTATTTTTTCTTGGGTTGGAGGCAAGTGCCGGAAAGCCTTCATGTGAGGTAATGTTTGAGTAAGGTTTTCAAGGATAGACAGAAGGTTTCTAAGTAGACAAAGACAAGATTAACTTTCAATACAGGTCAAATAACATTAGTCTGTGTTTAGAGACAGCCAGTATTTCCTTCATATTTGCTAGATAAATGTTTCTATTTTAATGTGTACATACATCACCTGAAGACCTTGTTAAAGTTTCAGATTCTGATTTAGTAGGTCTGAATCAGGACCTAATATTTTGTACTTCTCAGGCTCTGAGTATGAAGACACTAGATTATTATAAAATCTTCCCTTGGTACCATATACCCCCTCCCAGTTATATGGGGACCTCTGCATATACCAAAATCTGAGCATACTTAAGTCCCACAGTCAGTTCTGTGAAACCCACAAATGGAAAAACTTGACCCACCATCTAACTGGGTTTTACATCCTATGAATACTTTATTTTCAATTTGTCAAAAAAGTCCATGGACCCACACAGTTTAAACCTGTGTTGTCCAAGAGTCAAATGTAGTCTTGTCTTAACATTGTCTTTAGATACTGTTAACTTATTTTATAAAAAAAAGTTTATCCTTAAAGCATAAAAGAAAATAATGCAGACCTGTCATTACTCACTCAAATCTTTACATGAACTGATTAACAATCTCTGGTGGATCTTATTTTAGCAGTTGTTAACCTGGGATCCATGAATGAGTTTTAGGTGTCTGTGAGTCCCTCAAATTGTAGACACACTTTTGTGTGTCTGTAAGCTTAATGGTTTTTCATGGAAGAGGGGTCATATTTTTCAACTGTTTTTCATGAAGTTCCTCCTCTGCCTGATTCATATGAGTGGAGCTTCTGATATTCTATTTTCAGTCATTTAAATACACATCTCTTGGAGCTGTTTTGAGCTGTGGTCAGCTGCCTTTACTGACTTATCTATAGTTTTCTAAATAGAGATCTAGAAGTCACTTTGCTAAAGTTGCTTTGGACAGATTCAGTGGGATATACAAACAACAAATCTAGGAGTTTAGTCAGTAATTTGTTCTCATAAGATCTGCTAGATCTAGACCCACTGGGCTATGAAGGCTAGCTGAGACTTAGCCCTATCACATCATTGAGACAGTAGGGTGTATTCAGGAACCTGGGAGCTGGACTAGATAAAAGTGGGCTTCTTTAAGGCCTCAGAAGTGAGAGAGATGGGCTTATAACTTGGGAAGACAAGGATTTAAGAAAGGTTTTAAATTAAGAGTTTCTTAATAATAGTTTTCTTCCACTGAGACCCAAAATGCCTACATGGAATTGGCAAGAAAGTGCTCATAATACCAGTGGTGTTTGAGGGGCACGTTTATAATCCGAAGCCCTCACAGCCTACCAGAACCTGATGGAATTTTTGAGAGACACCATAATCAGAGGACAGGTGGGACAAGAGCCAGGGCCCTCTCCTGGTTCCAGGTTTCATTTCTGAGGACTGAAAGCTTACAATCCAAACCACAAAGCTGAAGGTCTCTGGCATCCTTGGCCTGACCTGAGCCAATGCATGCACATGGGCTCTGCTCAGGTGAAGGGTGAGCAGCAACAGGCAGTGCCAGGATTGTCAGGTGGCAGTGGCATTGTGGGTTATGTTCAGAGCCTGCAGCTATAGGGAGAAGTATGGTCTTGCTCCTGCAGATGAATTCTGGAAAGAACTGGATGGCTTGTCAGAGTTCTAGTCAAGTCAAATGACCCAAGGTTTAGTGAAATGCTTTAGTTTCAACTGAGAAAACTCGAGGATAAATCAGAAATCAAGATGAATATCTGGTTATATATATTTTATACACTGGAAGTCAGAAAGAAAGGCTACAGCCAAGTAAGCATACAAATTAATATTGGCTTGTCCCAGATCTACTAGATGCCACAATGAGGGCAGCAGTGGGTAAATCTAGACCTCAAGCACTGAGGAACTAGAGCTGCTGATATATGGCCAGCCTTAATTAGTATCGAGTTGAAGCTGAGACAGGGCTGGATATGCTGGCTGAAGAGCTTCAGTGCATGCGTTTAGTCAGACCAAGGACAGGGCAGCTGCTGGTGTGTGATAGGAACATGAATGCTGCCTAAGCACATTCTCTATTTGAGTTGTATCCTGGTAACAATTACAGAATCTATAATGCATAAAATTGACTTCTGATTCTGTAGTCATGTGTTCACTTGAGAAGAGGCAGTGAGATTTTACAGCAGGTGCTCAGGACAGGTGCTAGAATCAGAGAAGTGAGAATCATTTGCAATGTCTGGGTTCATGTTAGACTAGGTTCATATTGAGACTCTCAGTAAGAATGAGGATGATTTGCTAGTTTTTAGGAGGGCAGCACAGATCATGGCATGAAAACATTTAGCCTATCAGTTATAGTCCCTTTTTTCATTTAATTAACATTTATTCAGTGCTTCAGTATATGTTCACAACACTATCTTAGATTTTGATAATGAAATATCTAACGAGACAGTCAGACAAAGGGACAGGCAGTCCATGAAGACAAGACAAAATCCACATTTCAGGACAAACAAATATCATGACTCTAAGTGTTATAAGTGTTATAAGGAAAAACATACACACACACACTCACACACAGTATTAGTCCATTCTCATACTGCTATGAACAAATACCTGAGACTGGGTAATTTATAAAGAAAAAGAAGTTTAATGGACTCACAGTTCCACATGGCTGGGGAGGCCTCACAATCATGGAAGAACGCGAAAGAGGAGCAAAGGAATGTCTTACATGGCAGCAGGCAAGAGAGCATGTGCAGGGGAACTGCCCTTTATAAAACCATTAGATCTCATGAGACGTATTCACCACGAGAAAAGCATGGGAAAAACCCACCCCCATGATTCAATTACCTCCTACCAGGTCCCTCTCATGACAAGTGGGGATTATGGGAGCTACAATTCAAGATGAGATTTGAGTGGGGACACATCTAAACCATATCTCATGTACATACACACACACACACACACACACACACACACACACACACAATTCTGGGCTAGTAAATCGGTACTGAAGGGGCTCTTTTAGGGTAGTCAAGGGAGGCTTGCTAAGGAGGTGACAAAAGCCAAATTAAATTTCCTCCCTTTGGTTTTCACTGTTCTTTTATGGCAGAGCCCTTGCTGGTAGACAGATGTGGGGTACAAGACAATCAGGAGGGCAGAGTGTCAGTCCTACAAAGAAGCTGTAGTGCTGAGAGGGCAATAAGATGGATACTGAGGTTGGACACCTGGGCAATAGGCCAGACCTTTGTATGAGCCCTTTCTATGGCTGGGGATAGGGAGAATTTCCCTTTAGGAGTTGAGGGGCCAGGAACTTAGTATCTCAGTCAGTGGAGACAGTGTGGGAAGGTGAGTAGCAGGTGAGAGCCTAGCTGGCAACTGTGGAGGGATAAAAATATCCAGATCAAGGGAGTGTCCCCAGCATGCATTCAGCTTTCCTTCTTGCATGATACCCCTGAAAAATCTGAGAAGCTGTAGGATAGTCAAATGTGACCTTCCAAAAGTTGCTGATACCAGTCAAATTGATACCAAACACTAATCTAAAAACTCATAAATGTGTGTCGCTAAATTCATTCAAAGGTCCTGGACAGTTATTTAAAACCATTCTGTGATTAATAGACTTAAACCTTACCAATGAGACAGAGAGAGAGAGAGAGAGAGAGACTGTGTGTGTGAGAGGGAAAACCGTGCAAAAATTGTCTTTGATGACTAAAATTAACAGAATAAACTCATAGGATAAGTCAAATCATCTTCTCAGACAATGGTTTTATTTTTTTTTTTTACAAGTAAAAAAAAAACTTCAAAAACTTCTCCTAGAGCAAGAAAAACTTCCAAAAGTTGAGAGAAATGACAGGTATTTTAAGACTGAAGTTTGATTAGAAATGTGATAAGATAGAGGTAGTTCTCAGGAACAATGGAGGAAATTTGAAAATACTCCCTCTGAACTCCAGAAATAGAAATGCAAATCTGAAACTGTCGCTGAATGATTTAAAGAAGTTGAACAAACTTAAAGTAATCATATTGCAGATCAGGCGATTCTGAGGTGAAATTAAGGATGGCAAACATATGAAAGAGGAAAAGGTCAGAGAAGAGAAGCAAGAGTAGGGAGATAAAAGGCAAAAGAAAATCATAGAAAGAGGCAGAACAAAGGCCATTTTCACTTTGCACTTAACTCAGGTATGTCCTCCTGTTCTGTCTTCTAGGGTAGGGGCAAGAAGCTGATCTAGAAGCCAGATAGATTTGATGTTTCTGTTTATCCATTTCACTGAAAATGCTGATTTCCTGTCTCTTCATCCAGTTTTCTTCTGCTTCTAGTTTTTATTTTCTGGTTATCCTGATCAATTTTGATTTTCCTTTTCCTGGAGTGTTCACAGAGAAGATACAGCTTAGACTGCCAGACAACTGGGTCATCAGAATAAAATCTAGGATAGTTTCATATGTATAAGATATGCTATATATTTTTTTTATTATTATACTTTAGGTTTTAGGGTACATGTGCACAATGTGCAGGTTTGTTACATATGTATCCATGTGCCGTGTTGGTTTGCTGCACCCATTAACTCATCATTTAGCATTAGGTATATCTCCTAATGCTGTCCCTCCCCCCTCCCCCCAACCCACAACAGTCCCCGGAGTGTGATGTTCCCCTTCCTGTGTCCATGAGTTCTCATTGTTCAATTCCCATGTATGAGTGAGAACATGTGGTGTTTGGTTTTTTGTCCTTGCGATAGTTTACTGAGAATGATGTTTTCCAGTTTCATCTATGTCCCTACAAAGGACATGAACTCATCATTTTTTATGGCTGCATAGTATTCCATGATGTATATGTGCCACATTTTCTTAATCCAGTCTATTGTTGTTGGACATTTGGGTTGGTTCCAAGTCTTTGCTATTGTGAATAGTGCCACAACAAATATACGTGTGCATGTGTCTTTATAGCAGCATGATTTACAGTCCTTTGGGTATATACCCAGTAATGGGATGGCTGGGTCAAATGGTATTTCTAGTTCTAGATCCCTGAGGAATTGCCACACTGACTTCCACAATGGTTGAACTAGTTTACAGTCCAACCAACAGTGTAAAAGATCCTCTCCAGCACCTGTTGTTTCCTGACTTTTATTTATTTATTTATTTTTTGAGACAGAGTCTAGCCCTGTCGCCCAGGCTGGAGTGCAGTGGCGCAATCTCGGCTCACTGCAAGCTCCCAATCCCGGGTTCACGCCATTCTCCTTCCTCAGCCTCTCCGAGTAGCTGGGACTACAGGCGCCCACAACCACGCCCGGCTAATTTTTTGTATTTTTAGTAGAGACGGGGTTTCACCGTGGTCTCGATCTCCTAACCTCGTGATCCACCCGCCTTGGCCTCCCAAAGTGCTGGGATTACAAGCATGAGCCACCGCGCCTGGCCTGTTTCCTGACTTTTTAATGATGGCCATTCTAACTGGTGTGAGATGGTATCCCATTGTGGTTTTGATTTGCATTTCTCTGATGGCCAGTGATGATGAGCATTTTTTCATATGTTTTTTGGCTGCATAAATGTCTTCTTTTGAGAAGTGTCTGTTCATGTCCTTTGCCCACTTTTTGATGGGGTTGTTTGTTTTTTTCTTGTAAATTTGTTTGAGTTCATTGTAGATTCTGGATATTAGCCCTTTGTCAGATGAGTAGGTTGCAAAAATTTTCTCTCATTCTGTAGGTTGCCTTTTCACTCTGATGGTAGTTTCTTTTGCTGTGCAGAAGCTCTTTAGTTTAATTAGATCCCATTTGTCAATTTTGGCTTTTGTTGCCATTGCTTTTGGTGTTTTAGACATGAAGTCCTTGCCCACGCCTATGTCCTGAATGGTATTGCCTAGGCTTTCTTCTAGGGTTTTTATGGTTTTAGGTCTAACATGTAAGCCTTTAAACCATCTTGAATTAATTTTTGTATAAGCTGTAAGGAAGGGATCCAGTTTCAGCTTTCTACATATGGCTAGCCAGTTTTCCCAGCACCATTTATTAAATAGGGAATCCTTTCCCCATTGCTTGTTTTTGTCAGGTTTGTCAAAGATCAGATAGTTGTAGATATGCGGCATTATTTCTGAGGGCTCTGTTCTGTTCCATTCATCTATGTACCAGTACCATGCTGTTTTGGTTACTGTAGCCTTGTAGTCTAGTTTGAAGTAAGGTAGCGTGATGCCTCCAGCTTTGTTCTTTTGGCTTATGATTGACTTGGTGATGCAGGCTCTTTTTTGGTTCCATATGAACTTTAAAGTAGTTTTTTCCAATTCTGTGAAGAAAGTCATTGGTAGCTTGATGGGGATGGCATTGAATCTATAAATTACCTTGGGCAGTATGGCCATTTTCATGATATTGATTCTTCCAACCCATGAGCATGGAATGTTCTTCCAGTTGTTTGTATCCTCTTTTATTTCATTGAGCAGTGGTTTGTAGTTCTCCTTAAAGAGGTCCTTCACATCCCTTGTAAGTTGGATTCCTAGGTATTTTATTCTCTTTGAAGCAATTGTGAATGGGAGTTCACTCATGATTTGGCTCTGTGTTTGTCTGTGATTGGTCTACAAGAATGCTTGTGACTTTTGTACATTGATTTTGCATCCTGAGACTTTGCTGAAGTTGCTAATCAGCTTAAGGAGATTTTGGGCTGAGATGATGGGGTTTTCTAGATATACAATCATGTCATCTGCAAACAGGGACAATTTGACTTCCTCTTTTCCTAATTGAATACCCTTTATTTCCTTCTCCTGCCTGATTGCCCTGGCCAGAACTTCCAGCACTATGTTGAATAGGAGTGGTGAGAGAGGGCATCCCTGTCTTGTGCCAGTTTTCAAAGGAAATGCTTCCAGTTTTTGCCCATTCAGTATGATATTGGCTGTGGGTTTGTCATAGATAGCTCTTATTATTTCGAGACACGTCCCATCATGCTGTATTTTAAAGTAAACTTTGAAGTTGATTCAATTTCACCCTTCCAGTCAAATGGCACTATTGTAATAGAGAACCATTATAAAGAAGCTGCAGAACTTCAAGCTTAGATTTCCTCAGCTTGGATAAATTGAGGTCTGCAATACACTACCCTTAAGAAGTCTCCTTCACTAAAACACCTTAGTCATTCTGGCCAGAGTGAGGGCTATATAGCATACTCATCCTCAACTGTGGAGAAGCTAGAATAAATGGTCTAGGGTCTTCTGTGTCTTGGGGAAGCTCTATGTGTGCATCTCACATGCCACCCTTATTGACACGGTATTAGTCAAGTCCTCTTGCCTCTACTTCTGTTTTGGTTTCTGATGAGAACTTTACTTTTCTCTGATAAGGTTGATACATTGTTGGGAAGTTCAGCAAGCTTACAGAGGCTCTGACTTTCAGCCTATCTCTCGTCTTTTGTGGGTCCTTCCTCTTAGGAGAATACACAAGACGTTATTCCCTGACATGCTTTTTGAGGCTCTGTAAGAAATGAACATTTTACCAAAAACCCCTTTGTTGCCTGCTGCTTGAAAGTGAGAATTACCACTGTGGGGAAATTCCAGCTCAGTGGTTCTCCACTCTGGCTTCACATTAAAAATACCTGGAGCATTTAAAAAACAAAGCAGATACCTCAGCCCCCAGTCCAGGAAAGTTAATCAGAATCACTTGGATATAGGTAGTTTCGAAAGCTCCCCAGGTGATCCTCATGTATTGCCACAGCTGAGAATTATTGCCTCTGTTAGTTGCTCTGCCCATCTAATTGAAATACATTCTCTCAGGTGTCGCTGAATAAGGACCAAGTTTACTCAATCTCACAATTTCTGTAGAAATTTAGAATCTAGTAACCAGTATCAGGAGATCTATATTAGGTCAGTTCACTCAACCCTGGCTTTCCTATTTCAGCTTGCCTTGCAACTCTGTCAGTGGAAGCCAAGTTGGGGTAGACAGGGTACAAGGACAGCATGGAAGAAAGAAAAAAATGCATACCTTTTTTTTCTTTTGTTATTTTCTCAACAGTCTCTGGAAGAAAAGAAAAAGAAGGTAAGTGTGAATATAAACCTTTGCAGCTTTATTCAAAGTGTTAGAATCTATACCCTCTATTTCTTGTTGGATATGAACTAGGGCATATAACAACCTCAGAGAATTGTTTCTTTTCTTGTTGCCAAAAATGTAAAACTAGGATAAAAGGCACAAAGTTTTCTACGTGAGGGTTAGAGACAACTCATCTGTTAATTTCCTGCTCCTTTTAGCTTACTTGCCCAGCCTTCTGACTTCTGCTGCCTATAAAAAAGTCTTATATGGGCGTTTGCAGTTTTGATGAGGTAAAATTTTAGAATGGATGAGATACCTTCACAAAGTAAAATGGTGGGGTTCATCATATTTCTTTCGGATAAGCTGAAGGGAAATATTTGAAGGTAATTTAATTTCCAGAAATAAGAGTTCAAGTGTGATCATTAGGTCAGTGGAGAAATTAAACTTATTCTTTACAACTTATTAAGTCCAGTGAGAAATGTCTAGGAGTGGATGTAGAGAAGTACAGTGACTTTTAGTAAAAAGGTTATTCCAAGTAGCACTCTTTAGAGTCTTCAGGAATGAAAACGTAGGTATGAGGCATTCTCACTTGGATTGTAATGGTTCTGATAAAATGGCGTGGAGGAGTAGAGATTTGAAAAAGAGCAAATACCACCCAGCTGCTTTTTATTAGGGTTATAGAATTGTACCTGGTGAAAGGAATAACCAAGAACCCGTGATGAAGCTCTGGGAAGTCACTTGAGTGAAGCCAAGAAAACTACCTCATTTAAAAAAAGCACACATCCTAAAAGAAAATCAGATGAAAGATTATGTTCTCTCTCAAATGGTATCTGGTTAGCAGGGCCTGAGGCAGAAACTCAACATTGAAAACTAACACAGACAGATACCCTGCCACCCTTATCCTGGAGGAATTTCTAATTTTAACAACAGCAGACCCAGAGTGAAATCAGCTTCTGTATCTCCTCAGTGAGCAGCAGTTAATCTTATTCAACAAATGTTTGTAGAATACCTGAATTATGTATAAGAATATATATAATTATATAAGAATGAATAATGAGATATAAAGAAATCAAGAAGGCAGTTTAATCCTGCCACATTGGTAATATCAATCAAATGTCTTCAATTAATTCCTACCGTTTGATCTAGCAATTATACCTTAGGAATCTGTTCTAAGGATATAAAAAACACAAATTTATGTGAAGTATCTTCATAACAGCATTATTCATAATATTAAAACATTACAATATTGGATTAAATCTAAATGTTCAGTAATGTGAAAATAATTAGATGATTGCATATTATGTTTCTGAAGGCTGTATATTATAAAAACTCGCATTTTCTACTAAGTGGAAAAAAATGTATATACACATTTTTCTTATAATTAAAGAAATAAGTGACTTTTCTGTCTGTTTACAAAAGACTAAAAAGAAATATATCACCATGTTGACGGTAGATATCTGGGTATTCGGGTAATAGAAAGAGAAGGCAAATCTGAATGGAGATTGCATGTTGGGGAATAGTGGAAAATAAACTTAGATAATTTGGGGGAAGTGGATTTTGAGCAGGGTTGTGAATTGGCAAGAGAACTGATAGGGCTATGTGTGTTCAATGTAAGAATGAAATAAATAAAGCAAGTAAGTCAGTTGTTGCAATTTTTCAAGGACTAGGGGAAATGAAAGAACTAGACTGAGTGGGATCTACTCAATTGATGATACAGAAGCTATAAATAGTCACCATCAAATGGTTGTTGGGAGAAAACACAATCTGCAAGATAAAAATGGGGGAGGGTAAGGCCAGGCTTTTGCCTGTAATCTCAGCACTTTGGAAGGCCAAGGTAGGAAGATAACTTGAGGCCAGGAGTTCAAAACCAGCCTGGGCAACATAACGAGACCCTGTCTTTACAAGAAAAAATAAATAAATTGGGCAGAATAAAAAGAATAAGCCTTTTAGGTTGTAAGTTAGAGGAAAAAGAGGTAAAGAACATAAATGAACAAGGCAAACACATGAGGAAGTGTGCTCTTGGCTAAGGAGTACAAAAATTCAAAATAGCAGAGTGATTCAACTCATTCATCTGAGTGCCTCCCAGAAACCATATTGCTGCTTTAAACGTGGAAACTGTAACTGACTGAATGAAACGTTGTGTTGTTTGCATTCTGTTGCCATCTGCTGTGAAAGCAAGGCCCTGAAGGTTTTACCTACAAAGAAAAACTTAAATTCTTAAGATGTTTTGGAAATTTTTCTCAAAAAAAAAAAAAATAAACCACAAAATTTTCTCAAGTGCTCCAAAGAATGCATAATGACAAGTAAACAAGGCAGAATTAAAAAAGAAAGAAAGAAAAATCTTGCAAAGAGTTACAGGGATATGTTACTGGCATCATTGAGAAGGAAGAAGACAGATTTCTAATGATGAGTGAATTAAATAGAAATATAATTTGTCTTGATTCATAGTATCCCAGATAAAACCGAATCTTTAATTAAACGTATAACTATTACAGAAAAGGCAAGAAACTCTGTGCCTTGAGGTGAGAGAGATAGTAAATGTGATGCCACAGGGTCAGTGATCTGCTGTGGGCAGCCCCTGATGCTTTTGTGACTGTTGGTCCAGCTTTTGCACTAGATAGTTCCAGGGGTCTTGAAAAATGGAAATCTGGATCAATGTTGCCATCTGCCTAGGCTTAGTTTTGGCAAGCTGTTAACTTATTGCCTCAGGTCATACACTGATTCCTAGATTAAAGGATTAAAGTACTAATGTAAATACTCTAATCCAGCTACCAGAACCACAAAATGGAGGAATAGGCCTCCAACTTTTAATTTAATTATGCTGTCTATTCAGGATATTTAACAAGGGGGCTATTATGTCATGTGTAGTAAACATTTCTAAAGGCTCTGATGAAGGAAGTCAAGTCTTGTGAAAAGATCTGCCTTATAAAGAAGGTTAAAGTCTACTGAATGGTTTTAATTTTTAAAAAATGTTGTTGAGACCAACTGAGATTAAGTTAATAAAGGGTTAGAAACATAATTCTGGAAGATAAATGAACAACAAAAAATTCTGAGTAAAAACTAATTGAACAATTGACATAACATATTTTAAAATGCAACCAGCAAAATTAAATGCAAGGATTAAGGCACCCCACTTTTAAATACTCTTAACAAAAATAAATACAGCATAGAAATTATGTAAAGAGCTACTTTATTTGTCTTGTTTTTTTTTTTTTTTTTTGAAAGATACATGATATCTGGATATCCTAAAAAAGCATGTGAGTCTGTTGTGATCACCAATAATAGTAATTGATGAGGCTTGTGATGGCCATTGATGTCAGGATTAACTGTGTGATATCTGCAAAACTAGGGAGTATGCCTAAAGAAATATTGTTATTGAACTCCTGGGAGTCAGTCGTTAATGAGTGTGTGGGTTAAACTACAAGTTTATTACCTGGTACATTTTTAAGGGGAGCATTTCTACTAATAGCACTTGTCCAAAATGATCTGAAGAACATTGATAAAGAACTGTAACACCTCTGCAAAATGATGCATTTATAAACTTTGACCATACGTGACCTTATTAGCTATGGCAGTAAGATGTTGCTGAGAGTGACAGGCACTAATCACAGTCCTTGTAGAACTGGAAGGAGCTTTAGAAAAGGATCTTTGCCAATCCTTTCATTTTATAAATAAGGGAGCTAAGGCCAGATACGTTGTCACTTGCCCAAGGTCATATCATTAACTGGTAGTAGAGCTAGGACTGGAATCCCAATCTCCAGAGAAATCTTGGATTGACAGTTCTGACATTGGTCATCTTTCCTGGATATCCCCTTGCCCTATCCTACCCTGAACCACGAATAATGTAGACTCTTACCAAAGAAACAACAACAACAAAAGAGGCTATTGATGAGAGAAAAACAGGTGCAAGAGAATGATAATTTGAAAAGCTATTAAAGGGTGGTATATGTATATGTTTTCCTACCAAATTTAACAATTTAATATTAAAGACTGAGGGGTGTGTTTATAACACATTTCTTTTCTTCTTTTCTTTTTTTTTTTTTTTTTTTTTTGAGATGGAGTCTCGCTCTGTCACCCAGGCTGGAGTGTGGTGGTGCGATCTCGGCTCACTGCAACCCCCACCTCCCGGATTCAAGCAATTCTCCTGCCTCAGCCTCCCTAGTAGCTGGGATTACAGGTGCCTGCCACCATGCCAGGCTAATTTTTGTATTTTTAATAGAGACAGGGTTTCACTATGTTGGCCAGGCTGGTCTTGAACTCCTGCCCTCATGTTCTGCTGGCCTTGGCCTCCCAAAGTGCTGGGACTACAGGCGTGAGCCCCTACGCCCGGCCTCATAACACGTTTCTTCAAGATACACAGATTTCTTTAAGATGTACAGAATATGGCCGTGACTTAAATACTTGTTATTATCACCAGTATCACCATCATCATGCCATTATCATTTCTTGAGAACTAATAATGTGCCGGGCACTGTTAGATATTTTACAAACATTATATCCCTTGGTTCTTAAAAAAAGAAATATGCATTATTTTAACAACAACTGGTCTTAGAAAGCATAACAAACTTGCTTAAGTGGTATACAATTACTAAATAATGGAGCTAAGATACAAATCCAGGCATCTTTGGTCGCCAAACCCACGTTCTAATGACTGTTTACATCAGCCCACAGCTCACCACTGTTAAAATGCAAATATTAACAGAATGACATAATTTGTCTTTTATGCCATCATGGAAAGATTCTAATATCAGGTAGCATTCCAGAATACCTTGTATTTTACCAACTCCCCTTGCAATACTTCATGCAAAATGTGTACCATGTGTCAAGAAGATGCAAAGTGGTGAGTGGCAGAGGAGAACTCGAAGGTAATTAGAGGTAGGGTGAGCAGAGAAGGATCCCAGTATGGAAAATGAACCTTCAGCTGGCCTCCTATGAAATCTGCTCCCCTGTCTCTAGACCCAGATAGTTTCTGAGAAAATGGTTGTTGATTATTAGAAGATGAATTTTCTGAAAAAATATTTTAAAACAATTGTAAAAACTGTTGCTCAAATGTTTTGCTTTGTAGAAAGTTATCAAGATGTTATAGATGCCCCACAGATTTCCATTTAAAAATGTACTACCTTCCTAAATTTCAACTATACATTTTTCAGGTATTTTAATGAACTGTCTATGGACAGCTAACCTTATAGGAACTCTCCACCCGAGGCTGTGAGCTGCTTCTCTCAGTTGTGGCTTGGCTCTTCAGAGATTGCTTTTTTTTTTTTCAGTCAGGTGTTTTTTCAAGTATCTATCACGTTTTATAACATAAAAGTCTGCAAAAGGCATAGTCTATGATCACAGATTTTTTTAGTCTAGTGGCAAAGCAGACATTGAGCAAATAAACACATGAATAAAGACACAATTGCAAATTGTGCCAAGTGTTATAAAGGGAACACTAAAACAGTGAGTGGTAAAGAAGCATCAGAAGGCTAAGTTCCAGATGAGGTGGGCAGAAGAGAAGGGTCCCTTGGCTGGCTTATGTTAGGCTTATTAACCTTCAAGTTAAGGGACCCGTATCTCATGAAGGAAGGTGGTGAGAATGCACATACCCTACAGAGAGAAGTTGAACTTTGACAAAAATAGGGTTGGTTCAGTCTGAAAGAAGGAATATGTCTTGGAAGCCAGACATAATTACACACACTTTACATATTGGCTGGCTATATACAATGGTGAAAAACTGAGGAAATAAAGCAAGTATGATACAAAAGCAAAAGGAAATTCCAAGACCTTGTAACTAGTGATGATAAAGGAAAGCTGCACTATCATGGTGTGTCATAGTGAGTACTCTAATGATCCATCTTGCATTAATAAAGAGTCCAGTTACATTGCCATTAGCAGAAGACAGCTTTTAAAAGGAAGAGTCTGGAGAAAGCATTGATATTTTTTTAATTCATGCTTTTTCTAAACTATGTGCCTGCCCCTTCAATTAACAGCAAAAATGTCTTTGTGGTCTTCTGATGTCTGAGGAAAGGTGAATGTTGGTAGGTGGGAAAAAAAACTCTCTCACTGAAATAAAGGCTACTATATTTCTGGGCCATCTACCAATGACACACTCATTTATTATTCTTCAGACCCAGGCCTGTTAGTACTATTCCAACTAGCAATCTATGAAAAAATGGAGGATGGATTTAAATTAGAAGGATGCCGTCTTCCCCTCAACAGTATCTGGGACCTCTAGAGGGGGTACCTCTGAGGTACCAGTCACTTTTTAATTTTCCATCTCTGCATTGGTAAAGGGTTAGCACTTCCAAATGTTATAACATTCTTTGAAAAATTAAGGGAGCTGCATCTATACCAAGAACAAGGACTCTAGACCCAGAGTTACTTACCTGCAGCCCATTCATTCATTCAGATGTATCTCATGTATTCAATCAACATTTGTACGTCGTATGTTTAGGCACTTTTGTTAAGCCTTGGGGATTCAATACAGAACTAAAATCTAGTACAGTAAAATCTAGCACAGCCCTTAAAAACTTCAGAAAGCAGAGAGGAAGGCTGCTAAATAAATACAAACATTTTAAGGGTAGAAAAGAAAAATTGCACCTGATAGAGTTTGACAAATAAGACTTTATTTAAGACTATTGCAATAGGGAAGAGAGATTGAACTTAATTCTACTGAAACAGACAGGAGAGTTTCTAAGCTCTGGGACAAACCAGTGAAAAAGTACTGGAGGATATTAGTGGCAAAGCTGGTCAACGTAATAAGGTGATGGGTGTTTGGAATTGGTGCTCAGGGAAATTAGGCTCCTCCCCTCCCACAGAGATAGGGATGGGGTGCTATCTTTCTTGGTGAGTACATTCAAAGGGTGGCCCCCAGGTCCTTAAAAATACATTTCTGGGTTGTAAACTGGCAAGAGGCTGGGAGAAAATTCATATCTCCAGGGGGCAGAGAGAGAATGACAATTTCAAGTATTCTCAAATAAATCCTCTAAGAAAAGGGAAGTCAGGGGCCAATAGGCAGGAAGAAACCTGTTCAAAATGTATTCAAGCTGATGGGAAGGAACATGAAGGCTGTCTTGATTAGTACGGAGTAATCAATGGAATGATGGAATATTTTATCTCAAGGAACATACAGGAAGATAACAGTTAAGTTATATAGGCAGTATAAGTTAAGATGACTCACAGTGCCATTTAAAAGTTAAAATAAGAGGCAAGGTGATATGGTCAAAAGATTTGAAGGTTTTAAGCCTGACTGTTGTTTGTTGCTCGTTATAACAGTATGTAATATTGGATCACTAACAGTATGTTTGAGCTACTGTTTTTGTCTTTGATAGAGAAATGACTGTTCTACCTAATTCATAGTGTTATGAAAATCAAATTCAATAATATTTTCCTATTCACCTGGAACCCCATTTAGGTAGTACAGCAGCAAAATAGATGCAATATAGAATTATTAAATTGTCAAAAGGTTCTAAACCTAGTCAGTTTAAAAATACACTGATTTTAGTTTTCAACTAACTAGAAATTCTCTTTTTATATAAACCATCTCCCCCCAAAATTTTCATCTGGAAATGTATTGCTTTATTTCATTAAACCATCATAATTGGCATGCCAAAACTTTTAAAAATAGTATAAAAGAGAAAACATTTTCATATTTCAGATTTTTCTATTAAGAGATTACTACAACATGCCCAAATGGGGTTTATTTTAGAAAACAAATGGGTTTATGTTAGAGAATCTACTAATATAATCAATAAGTCAGAGAAAAATACTATTTTCAAAAGATTCAGAAAGGTAATTTTATAATATATAACAACCAGTTCTTATTTTTAAATTATGAAAAAATAGGAATGGACAGTTACCTTTATAATGAAAGGCTATCTACTGAAGTCAACAGAACTTCGTATTTAACCTTGAAGCATCGGAGGCATTTCCATTAAAATCAGAAACAAGACTTAGAGGCACTAACACTACTATTAGCATTGTTACGGGAGTAGGAACCAATCAACTGAAACAATCAGCAGTTATAAGAGATCGTACCATTAAAAAAAGAGGGAAAATATGACTCACAGCATTGTTGAACAAATAAGTGTAAATTAAGAGATTCTGCTGAAGATAAATTAGAAATATTAAAAGTTTATTAAAGAAACTTATTATAAATAAATGTATAAACAATATAGTTTTTTATTGTAGCCAAAAAAAGTAGCAAAATAATTTTAAAATGTCATATTCCAAATGACCCAACAATTGAATTATAAAAAGAAACACAGAGAGACTTTGTGAAAACAATTACAAATTGGTAATGAGGATGAAATTAAATAACTAAACAAAGAGACATAATGTGTTCTTAAATGAGAAACTAAATATTACAAAAATAAATACGTTAATTATTTTCATGTTAAGTCATCAAGATAATGTGATTCTAAACAGAATGAAGAGAATATTGAACTTGACAAAGTACTTACAAAGTAATAAAGCAGTTATAAAATTATAAAAGGCATCTATGTTATTAAAAATATAACCATACATAACTGAATGGAGAAAATTTTAAAAGATTTTCTCCTTTCTTTCTCCTTTCTAGCCCCACACATTTTCCCAAAGCATCCAAACATACAGAGTAGCTTGAGATATCTGAAGAAGGGACACCCCATTGCATGTTACATGTGCTGTAAGTAGACAGTTCTTAAAGTAATATCTTACTGGCACAAGAAGTGATACAGCACAGTTTAAAAAGATTGACTATGACCAACGTGGTAAAAGGAAGATGACTGAATTTGTTAGGCTTAGGGGAGTGTCTGGCTCTCCGTGAGCAGAATGCTGATTGAATCAGAGTGGATTTATTATATGGTGCTGGAACAATGGATCCAGAACAAAAATAAACTTAGAGTCTTTTCATACACCATGCTCCCAACTTATTTCACCAACTTATTTCACTATGCTGCCAACTTATTTTAAATAACTAAAAACAAGAAAACATAATAACCACATGGAAATATAGATAAATACAATTTCAGAATGGAGATCTTTCTAAGCATAAACTTGGCAGAAGAAATAGTATGGAAAAAGTGATTGCTTTGACTGAATAAAGACTACTAATACTTTAAAAGTCAAAGAATTAGAAATAATAAACTAAGCGATATATTCAGAACATATATATTAAATGTAGACATATTAGTTTTCTATGTAAAGAGATATATTACTAAAATCAGTTTGAAAATTATCACACCAGTATAAAATTCAGAAAATAAAGAGTAAACTAAAAAATTATATATAAAAGCTAACGTGTAAAAATAGCTTTCTTAGTGGTTTATAAGGAAAGTAATAAAATTAAAACAAAATACACTTTCATCTTCCACATTATGACAAGTAAGCAACATAACATCTAGTGCTAGACAGTAGTAAAATGGGAGTTTCTCTTGTACACTATTAGCTTGGATATAAGAACCTACAGCCTTTCTGGAAGCTTAGTTGGCAAATTGAATTAGGAGTTTTTTTTTTTTTTTTTTTTCTACTTCAGGTTTATTTATTTATTTATTTATTTATTTTGTGTGAATTATAATTTTTATTATTATTATTATACTTTAGGTTTTAGGGTACATGTGCACAATGTGCAGGTTTGTTACATATGTATCCATGTGCCATGTTTATTTCCTGCACCCATTAACTCGTCATTTAGCATTAGGTATATCTCCTTATGCTGTCCCTCCCCCCTCCCCCAACCCCACAACAGTCCCCGGAGTGTGATGTTCCCCTTCCTGTGTCCATGAGTTCTCATTGTTCAATTCCCACCTATGAGTGAGAACATGCGGTGTTTGTTTTTTTGTCCTTGCGATAGTTTACTGAGAATGATGTTTTCCAGTTTCATCCATGTCCCTACAAAGGACATGAACTCATCATTTTTTATGGCTGCATAGTATTCCATGGTGTATATGTGCCACATTTTCTTAATCCAGTCTATTGTTGTTGGACATTTGGGTTGGTTCCAACTCTTTGCTATTGTGAATAGTGCCGCAATAAACATGACAAAATTCAACAACCCTTCATGCTAAAAACTCTCAATAAATTAGGTATTGATGGGACGTATCTCAAAATAATAAGAGCTATCTATGACAAACCCACAGCCAATATCATACTGAATGGGCAAAAACTGGAAGCATTCCCTCTGAAAACTGGCACAAGACAGGGATGCCCTCTCTCACCGCTCCTATTCAACATAGTGCTGGAAGTTCTGGCCAGAGCAATCAGGCAGGAGAAGGAAATAAAGGGTATTCAATTAGGAAAAGAGGAAGTCAAATTGTCCCTGTTTGCAGATGACATGATTGTATATCTAGAAAACTCCATCGTCTCAGCCCAAAATCTCCTTAAGCTGGTTAGCAACTTCAGCAAAGTCTCAGGATACAAAATCAATGTACAAAAATCACAAGCATTCGTGTACACCAATCACAGACAAACAGAGAGCCAAATCATGAGTGAACTCCCATTCACAATTGCTTCAAAGAGAATAAAATACCTAGGAATCCAACTTACAAGGGATGTGAAGGACCTCTTCAAGGAGAACTACAAACCACTGCTCAATGAAATAAAAGAGGATACAAACAAATGGAAGAACATTCCATGCTCATGGGTTGGAAGAATCAATATCATGAAAATGGCCATACTGCCCAAGGTAATTTATAGATTCAATGCCATCCCCATCAAGCTACCAATGACTTTCTTCACAGAATTGGAAAAAACTACTTTAAAGTTCATATGGAACCAAAAATGAGCCCACATCGCCAATTCAATCCTAAGCCAAAAGAACAAAGCTGAATTAGGAGTTTTAAATAACCTTTGGACTAGAAATTTCATAAATAGGAATTTTTCAAAATAAGTACATTTAGATTAAATAAAATCTAAATATCCACAGATATGAGAAAGGCTGTATAAATCATAGTACACCCATAGAATAGAATATTATAAAAATATTTAGTTATGTTTTTAGAGAGTTTTAATGAATGGAGGAATGTTTATAAAAGGGAACTGAACAAACAACAATTAGAATGAAATTACATATGGTAGAAATACAATTTCATATGTTACGTATGTAAATGCATAAGCAAAGACATGCCTGAAATCCACTGAAATATTAATCTTCAATTGTGGGTAAACTTTCATTCTTTTTACTCTAAAGTGTTCTAATTTTCAAAAGTTACTATTAATTCTGTAGGCAGAAAAAAGTGCTAGCAAAACATAAATGTATTGAGGAATGCTCATGGTTTGTTTATAAAATGTTTGTTGTCACATTATTCCAACAATTGCAAACATCCCCAAAACATTGGGTAGATATTATATACATTATGAATAATTTTTCTGTAAACTCAGCCCAACTATAATCCTAATACTAGCCATTCTGCTTCATAAGTAGCAAAGCAAGCCATGTTTTCAAAATTAAAAAAAATTTCCCATTGTTCTGAGATTATGAAAAATTATGTATAGTATAATCTTAATGCATCAGATAATAAGACAGAATGTAAATTTATTCTGGGCACTGTAAAACAATGGGATTATGCACTTTATGTCAGGTATCCATCTTTTTCTAATTTATATATTTTTTATTTAATAAATATTTATTAAGTATTAAGTAAAACTTACATTCTGAAAAAGATTACATTGTCAGGAGTCGTAAATTAAAATATTAGAAAAATAATCAAGATGATAGTTTTTCTGGGACTACCTAAGTTTTAAACTCCAGAACTTAACTGATAAAGGAAACAAATCTTATTTATTCACTGCAATATTTTCAGTGAAACTTCCTATCCCCATTACTTTTATATATTTATTTCCCCTCATTTTTGTATTAGTGCCTGGCCTCATCATCATTTCCTTTGTGCATTAGTCTTTCAGTCAACTTGATAGTTCCCTACAGCATCCACTAACCTGTTCTAAACATAGTGGCCACTCATTAGATAAATGGATTTAATTCCATGTTTCATGCACATGCAAAATTATTGCTAAGCTTGCATGTTCAATTTTAGATTATTTTCCTCTACTAATGGATAATGCCTTTACAGGTATTGTCCATTTAATACCCTGCATGCCTAAGACTCAGTGACTTTCTCTAAATATCTAGCTATGAAATTAAACTATTGAATATTTAATAATGCTTAAATATTAATGTTCTTGGAGGGCAGGAATATATAAAAATGGGATTCATATTTTATTCCCTTAGATAATGGTAGTGAAACAATAATCATTGTGTCTCTTGAGCATATAGTTTGCTATAGAGCACAAAACTAAGTAAATGTCCATCATAGAGAGCTAGCTAGAGGCCTGAATTATTGGGTGTGAGATGTCAATACCATTTGTATATCAATAGTTGTTTGCTGGATTTCCTAAATTAGATAACTCTCCTTCATTTACTTACTGAAGTAATTAGAGGCTGTTATAGGATAAAGTTAAAATTATAAATCATTTTTTCTTATTAATGAAAGAGTTGTGGAATCTACGAAGGTATTAATGAAGTGTCAAAAAATATGTCGACTAAGAAAAAGTGGAGATATATAATTTAGCTTAATTGTGCTAAAAATAAATATGTATTACCAGGGTGGATGAAATCTTGCATGTTCTGCTAAAATAGGAGAAAACAGAAGCAGCAGGAATGATGACTGAAGAACTCATTGTATAAATCAGTGGTTTCTGAACTGGTGCAACTGCAACATCAGATACAAATGATAATCCAGTGAAGTATGGGAAGAAAATAGTAGCACTAGCATTTACAAATTTCCTGAAAAAAAATTAAAGTTAAGCTTCGCCTATATTTTAAATATGAATTGGTACTGGAGTCTTCACTAGTTCATTATGTCGTATTTCTTCTTTTGTGAAGAATCCTGAGGGAAGAGTGGAGGTTGCAAAACCTTAAGAAAATGTTTGCTTTCAGCATTTTGCAATGCACTATAATGTGCAGGCATCTTATTAGGTGGTTTTATGGATTATATTATCTAGTTTTAACTACACTAAACTTCTGCAAATGGATAAATGATCAAAATGAATTTTGTGAATAACTCTGGATTGAAGATAATATTTGTAAGTACAAGCAAAAAAACAACTCTCCTCTCTACTCCATAAAAAAAGAGCAGAAATTCTGCTTCATGTATAGGTTTTTCACTAGCTACATTCCAAAGCAAGATTAATGAAGATTCAATCAGGTCAGGTAAAAAGGTCAGCTAAATTCTTTGCAATTATGAAATTATTAAGAAACTTGGCTGAGTGTGGTGGCTCACGCCTGTATTCCTAGCACTTTGGGAGGCCCAGCAGGGTGGATCAGTTGAGGTCAGGAGTTTGAGACCAGCCTGACCAACATGATGAAACCCTGTCTCTACTAAATATACAAAAATTAGCCAGTCTGGGTGATGTGCTCCCGTAATCCCAGCTACTCCAGAGGCTGAGGCAGGAGAATTGCTTGAACCCAGGAGGGGGAGGTTGCAGCGAGCCGAGATTGTGTCACTGAACTCCAGCCTGGGTAGCAGAGTGAGACTCCATCTCAGAAAAAAAAAAAAAAAAGATTTGAACAATATGAATGATATACTTCAATACTCTATTTTTAACAATAAACATCCTATACATATTGTAAATGGTAAACATATCATACCTTGAAATATTGGCTAATAATAGTATATTTATACATCTGTATAATTTTTAAAGAAGTCAAGTAAATATATAGATTATGATCATGCATAACTGTTTATTTCATTATTTATATTTATTTTCTTTTTTAAAAATTAATTAATTAATTAATAATGGCCGATATGGGTACTTCTCAAAGAAGTTTGAAGACCACTGTTAGAGATTGTGAATTTAACGTTATCCTGGACAAGGTGGACCAGGACCGGGTTAGGCAAAATGGTAGGAGCTAATGTAAAGTGAATATTTATCAATATGCACATTGGAAAAAGTAAATCTAAGCATTAGATGAGAGTTAGGAAAAATCTGACAGTGATCTTCAATTGTTGACTAATCAATACTCCAGTACTGACCAAAATTTTCATAATGTTACTGAATCCCATTTGGAAAGCGTAGGAGTGGTGTTATACATTGTTCCAAGGCAAGATTCCCCAGGGCACTTTCGATTAGGAACCTGACAGCTAAGTTCCATGCTCAATTTCTAAATGTAAGTTTTTTCCTGTTGAAGCAGATCATCCAAGAATGTAATCAAGAGCATGTGTAGACTACCGTTCTAACTGTAAATTAATACCATCTCCTTTCCTTTAGCCCTGACTAGTGCTATGCTGGCTGTTGGAAAGTATGTTGGAGTGGCTACTGTAGGAGTCTGTATTCCAAGTCTTATTTTAGATCAGAGTAAAGCAAAAAAGATGCATTTGCTCTGTCCCATAGGTTGTACTCTCAGAATACAAATACACTATTTAGCAAGAGGAGCAGAACCTCTGGGGGCAGCAAACAGGCTGTTTTATTCCAAATGTTAGGCAAAGCTAATGTCTGGGGCTATCTCTGGAATCTCTACTGCAGTAATGATGAACGCTAGAGATTTGGAGTTTTAGAAATCCATCCTAAGAGGGAGAAACTGGGTCCTTCTTGTGGGAGACCTTAGACTTTCTCCAAAGACAGGAAATTGCTGCTGTAGGAATGATGTCACTACTTAATGGAGGTACTCCCTAGCATACTACAGTACTCTGAAATAAGTTGTGGTAACTTTGGAATGCCAGAAAGAAAATAGACACAGCTAATTCAGTCTTTGTTCTTCTCAGATAAGCTGGGAAAAAGTGATCAGACAAAATGTGAAGCCTATGCCTGATGTATTCACCAGATATAAACAAATGAAAAACACTAAAGCAGATTCATACCAGGCTTATATCTGAAAAGTCATAACTAGACTCATACCTGAAAAGTTATTAAAGTTACTTTTATTGAATTTTGTCTCTAGGAACAAATTGTGCACATCTGGGCAATAAATACCTGGTGATAGATGGTTTAACTCATCATGGTTAGTATGTCTCACAGGAGAAAAGAAAGTAGCAAGGGTCCACTATAACTAGAGTGTCATGGGAACAAGTTTTCTCTCTTTTTTTTTTGAGAGAGAGTTTGGTTCTTGTTGCCCAGGCTGGAGTGCAATATCATGATCTCGGCTCACTGCAAACTTTGCCTCCCGGATTCAAGTGATTCTCCTGCCTCAGCCTCCTGAGTAGCTGAGATTAGAGGCATGTGCCACCATACCTGGCTAATTTTGTCTTTTTAGTAGAGATGGGGTTTTTCCATGTTGGTCAGACTGGTCTCGAACTCCCGACCTTAGGTGATCCGCCTGCCTCGGCCTCCCAAAGTGCTGCGATTACAGACATGAGCCACCGCACCCAGCCAAGTTTTCTCTTTTTATGGATTTTCTGGTAAGATTCATTCAAATTAAGGAGTGTATTTTTAAAAGAGCTTTATTTCTAGTAAATTTCTCATATTTAAAGTTATAATTTGATAACCTTTAGTTTAGTGTGTACATCCATGTAAACATCACCATAAGAGAGGGAACATAGTTATCACTCCTTTGAGGTAAGTATAAGACCCAGGGGGAAGATTTTTTATAATGAGAAGAACATTATGCTGATAATAGATTTTTGAGGAATATTAACTTATATAAGGGATAGAAAAAGTGTAAGAGATGAGAAAATAGAAGTCAAAAGAAAGGTAGGAGGAATAACAGTAGGAAGAAACAAATGATGAGGACAGGTTTTAAAAGGGACAGGGTATAAAAGTAATAAAATCAAGTGAATGAAAAATGGTAAATATCCACCAATTTGACACAGGAAAGTAATTGTGGGGAGAGGTTTTAATCAAAATGATGAGGGTAAAAATCGTAGTGCCAGTGATTTTGTGGCAATGGGAGGTGAGGAGATGGTATCCTTGAATATAGACTACCCTTTTCAGAAACATGGCTCTAAAGTTCCAGGAAATTATGGTAGTGAGAAAGAATGTAGAGTCCCTGGAGGGTTAAGGGTTTGCTTGTTTGGTCTGTTTTCTATTTTTGTTAATGGTTAATAGTCGTTTACATCTATTGACTTTCAGAAAGAGTAAGTAAGAAGATGGTGAAGATAAAATAGAAACAGGGATAATTAAGAGTGTGAGCAAATGAAAAAGAAAAGAGAGAAGACCCAGATAACAAGTGAAAGAATTATTCAGGTTAAGTAAGAAGGGTCCTTCTTCTAACAAATGATGAAGAGGTGAATATCTATTTTGGGCAATTTTATCTTTTGATTTTTCATATATCTCTTCTGTTCTGACTTCTCAGTCGATTGGCTAGGCTTGTGTTTTTCTACCCAAATTTCTTTCTCTCTTTCTCTTTCTTTCTCTCTCTTTCTCTCTCTTTCTCTTTTCTTTCTCTCTTTTCTTTCCTTTGTGTGTGTGTCTCTCTCTCTCTCTCTTTCTTTCTCTCTTTCTTTTCTCTTTTTTTTGTAGATGTTCTTAGTAAATGGTACCACCATCAATTCAGGACAACAATCTAAAAGTCATCCTCAATTTGTGCCTTTCCTCTACCTTGTATATGCAATCCGTCAATATATCCTTCAGTGCAACTTTCAAGATACGTTTTGAATGTAATCATTCCTTACTCTCTCTACCACCAACAACCAATTCAAACCATCACTATCTATCTACTGTACTTCTGCTAAAGTTCCTTAATGGGTAGGTTGACCATAGACATAACTTCCTAAAGAGAGCATTTTCTTTGAAATGGATTAAAAAGATATTTATACTTAAAAGGAGCATTGGAAAAGACCCAAAGGGCCTAAGAAGAATGATCATCCCACTAATGAATTCCCCTGTTTCCATTCTTGTTCCTGTGCAGTCTGTTCTTCATATGACTGCAAGAGTAAAGAGTAATCAAATGGTGCCAGCATTCCTCCTCACCTATTCCCACCTTCAAACTTTTTGGAGACTTCTATTAGGCATACAGTTAAAAGCAACTCCCAGTCAATAATCTGCAAGGCCTTGCATGAGCTGAGGCCTGACTACCTTTTCCAACTCGTTTCAGATCCTAGGCCCACTGCCCATCTTTCTTTTTTATAATCCATCAGCCAAATAGGTCTCTTGCCTACTTTATATAGCTCAAAAACAACAACAACAGCAACAAAACAAATTCTGCCATACCTCAGGGCTTTTTCATTTGTTCTTCTTTCAGCTAGGGTGCACTTTTCCTGACTCATCCTATGGGTGGCTGTTTCTGAAGAGTTAAGTCCAAGTTCAAATGTCATCACCTCAGAACATTCCTTCCTCACCACACAAGCAGCACACTTCTAACCTTCCAGGCACTATCTACAGGTAGCACACTTCTAACCTCCCATGCATTATCTACCCTACTACATGTTTATATTCTTCATAGAGTTTGTCACAACCTATAATTATTATGTATTTTTTTGTTTACTTCTGTGTTATTTGTTTTCTTTCACTGATAGGTAATTCCATGAGGTTGAAGTCCATGTCTATCTCAGTCATTATTATGCTCTAGCCAGTGTCTGTATATAGTAACCACCCCTCAAAAAACACTTTTTGAGTGAATATATGGGTAACAAAAAATTATATTAGCAATGGGGAAATCAGTGAAAGAATTCTTAGCTAATGGCCTCTACTTTTTCTGAAAGGTAAAAGAAAAATTAATCTACAAAAAAACGTGAAGCATAGTTCAAGAATAGACTAGATTTCAAAAATAGATGTACACATTACATATGTACATATCTATTACATGTACACATTACATAGGTACACATATATGTACACATTACATATGTATGTATCTATTAAGTGATAAAGGTAACACTACTGTATAGTGGGGTTGGGGGAAGAATGATCCTTTTACTAAATTATGCTGGGTCAATTAGATCCATATGAAAAACTACGTCTAGACCTCTACTTCACAACACATACAAAATCAGTATCAGACAGATTGAAGACATAAATTCGAAGGGAAAAATATAGCTGTTAGAGGAAAATGTGTGATAACATCTTTATGACCTTGAAGAAGGCACAAATTTGGATACAGTCACATAAAAATTATAAGTTGGACTATATTAAAATTAAGAACTTGTGTACCTCAAAAGATTACATTAACAAAATGGAAAAGTATTCACTATATATATGTCCAAATTATATGTAGAAGTCCCTAAGATCAATAAGAAAAAGATGACTAGGTAGTAATAGAAAGAAAGAGTCTTGAATGGACTCATCACAAAAGAAGATATCCTAATAAAACTAGGAAAAGGTGCTCAATTACAGTCATTCAAGAAACCAAGTAAAATATTCTGAGTTTTTAACACAAAGTAAAAATTAAATGTGATGATACTACACATTCTCCAGCATAGCTAAAATGAAAAAGACAAAAAATGCCAAGAGTGGAGCAACCAGAACCCTCACACACTGTGTGCTATGGTCTGAATGTGTTTTCCCAAATTCATGTGTTGGAAACTTAATCTGCAATGGAATAGTATTGGAAGGTGGGGCCTTTTGGGAGGTGTGCAGGTCATTAGGGCTCTGCTCTCTTGAATGGATTAATGCTGTTATTAAAAGGGCTTGTAGGAGTGGGTTTGCCCTGTTCAGCTCTCCTGCCTTTGAGGACAAAGCAATAAGGCCCTCACCAGATGCTGGTGCCATGATTTTGGACTTCTCAGCCTCTAGAACTGTGAGAAATAAATTTCCGTTTTTTATAAATTACCCAGCATCAGATATGTTGTTACAGCAGCACAAAATGGATTGAGATACTATGTGATATAGTTTGGATATGTGTCCCCACCCAAAGCTCATGTTGAAATGTAATCCCCAGTGTTGGAGGTGGGGCCTCATGGGAGGTGTGTGGATCATGGGGATGGACCCCTCAGGGCTTGGTGCCATCCTCATGGTAGTGTGTGAGTTTTCATGAGATCTGATTATTTGAAGTGTATGGCACTTCCCTCCCACACTCTCTCTCTTGCTTTCTTGCTTTCACCATGTGAAGTGGCTGCTTCTGTTTTGCCTGCTGCAATGAGTAAAAGCTCCCTGGGGCCCCTCCAGAAGGTGAGCAGATGCTGGCACCATGCTTCCTGTACAACCTACATAACTGTGAGCCAATTAAACCTCTCTTCTTTATAAATTAGCCAGTCTTATATATTTCTTTATACCAACCCAAGAATGGCCTAGTACTTTGTGCAAAACTATGAAATGTTACACCTGCTCTGGAAGGTGGGTTTTTTTTTTAACAACTAGTATAGCTGAGCATATGCAGGAAGTATGATCTAACAATTAGATACCTAAGTAGAATTTTACTTCTAAGTATACATCTGTCAGAAATGTACAAGTATTGCAACAAAAGACATGTACTAAAATTTTTATAGCAGCACTATTTTTAATACCTCCAAACTGGACACGTACCAAATGTCTGTCTACAGTATAATAGATAAATATACTATGGTGTATTCATAAAATGGAATTCTACACAGCTTTGATAATTACAAACTATACTCAACAACATTGAAGAACCTCAGGAACATAATGTTGAACTAAAAAAGCCATAGACGAAAGAGTACACACTATATGATTTAAAAAGAAGAGAAGAAAAGGAAAAAGAGAAAATGCAAAATAACCTGTACTGTTTGAAGTCAGGAGAAGCAGCAGCCTGGGAGCACGGCAGAGCTCTGGGTTGCTGATAATGTTTGGTTTTCTGGTTAGGGTGCAGGCTTACACAGCATATTAGGTTTTTGAGAACCTATAAAGCTATATCCCTTTATGTTCTTTTCATTGTGTCACGTTGTACTTTAATAAAAAATAACCTTAAAGCTTATGTAGTTGTGGCAGGATATAAGGATTGAGCATACCTGAAGTAGTTGATATTTAAGGGAGCTAACTAGAAGGCTTGCCAAGCAGTGTATGGTGCCAGGCTGAGTTCAGAAGCTTGGAATCTATTGTACATAGCTATATAATGACCTCCAATCTCATTTTGGCAGTTGTATTAGTGTAGAGAAGGTAGACTGTTACAGATCCAGGTTGAAGTTTTTTCAGGGTAGAGGTGGCAGAAGGTTAAAGGGGAAAGTAAGTTCATGTTGTTAACAAGGGATGCATTCATGTTAGCAGGGGATGCATTTATGTTAGTGAGTCTAGACTGGATAAGAAAGAAAAATGAGTCTATTTGCACATTGAGGAAAGGTAGGGAGATACAGAACTAGAAATTTTATGGCTTTTAATTGTAGTAAGAGTAAATAAGTGAGAAAATGAAAGGATAAGTGGTAGTACAAATAGGAATTTACAGCTGAAATCTTCAGAAATGGAACAGTTCTAGGTAATTACAAGGTCCAGTGTGGAGTTATGGGTTTGAGGGGCTGGGGAAAAGTGGATATGAAGGTCCTCAGAGTTGAAAAGCTCAATAAACAATAAAGCAAACAAGTGAATTGGCATTGAACTAATCAGAATATTGAAAAAAATTTGAGTGGAGGGGAAAGTCATGCACATGGTGTTGAATTATTTGATAAATGTGAAGAAATGATTTGGAGGCTCATGCATATCTCTGATTTTAGAGCCAAATGGCATCCTATGAAAGGAGGTCAGATGCACACAATGAGGTGGAAGAGTAAAAGTTGTATGGAGCTAGATCTGAGGATGGGGTAGAGTTGGGGACTAGCAGCTGACACCTTTCCTGGGGCATGAATTCCCTGTTCTGGTGACTAGCATTCTCCAATTCAGACAGCTGGGAAGTTAGTGGAGGAGAAAGAAACAATTTTCAGCAAAAACAAGGACTGGGAAAAATATGTGATAAAGAAATGTGTGTGTAAAAGAGGGTTGTTTTGTTTCGCTTTGTTTGCTTTATTACAAAACAGTCATTTTAGAAGGAATCAATATTAAGATTTTGGAGGAGAATATCAGTAAAAGCTAAGTGGGGTAAGTAAGTCACAGAGCTATGCTGAAATGAGAGTGATAGAATACATTCTATGTTCTGATTAAGGGTGAAAAGAATGTTAAGCATGGTGATATTGCTGAGTTTCATGTATTTCTATTGTTTAGTTCAACAGTCCCCAACCTTGGCACCAGGGACTGGTTTTATGGAAGACAGTTTTTCCATGGATTGGAGTGGGGATGGTTTTGGGATGATTCAAGCACATGGCATTTATTGTGCTCTTTATTTCTATTATATTACATTATAATATATAATAAAATAATTATACGACTTGCCATAATGTAGAATCAGTGGGAGCCCTGAGCTTGTTTTCCTGCAACTAGATGGTCGCATATGGGGATGATGGGAGACAGTGACAGAACATCAGGCTTTGGATTCTCATAAGAAGCCTGCAACCTAGATCCCTCGCATGCGCGTCTCACAATAGGGTTTGTGCATCTATGAGAATCTAATGTCACCGCTGATCTGAGAGGAGGCAGAGCTCAGGTGGTAATGTGAGCGATGGAGAGTAGCTGTAAATACAGATGAAGCTTCACTTACTCACCCTCCGCTCACTTCCTGCTGTGTAGTCAGTCTAGTTCCTTTCGGGCCATGGACCAGTCTGTGGCCCAGATGTTGGGGACACCTGGTTTAGTTACTTCAGTATTTATACAGGGCTGGGGTCCAGGTGGAGTCGGATAAACTATGATGTAGGTAGATGGGCCGTCCTTAGGGGTCCAACAGAATGTTACTGATGCAGAATGCTACATCAACATGTTACGATGCCTCTAGAGAAATTCCAGGCTAAAGTTAGAGAGGACGATAATGCAGTTCCTAGGACATATGTCTTCTTTGTAAATTGTAGCAGTTTCTGGTGGATGGGAAAACTTGGACTTCTCCAGAAGGAACCATAGAATACTAAACTAGTTCTTAGAATAATGATCCATGGTATTGATTCTTAATTCCCAAATGAGATGTTGATGGCTAACCAAGGAAAATAAACTTCCTTAAGGCTGGAGCAAAATGTAAACGGGACTCTTCCTTGAGGTGAGGCTGAAAGAAGGTCTAAGAAGGAGAAATAAATGATTTTTGAGGATAGGCTATGCAGTAATGAAGAAGAAAATAAATGAGGTAGAAGCCAGGCTAGCTCTGTGGTGACAGTCTCTTCTCTATTTTTCCCAAAAGGGTGGTTTGCTTGTTTCCTGGGCTGGTGGAATTTCCCTTGGCAACATTCATGTGTTGCTGCTCATGGTCTTCTTCTTTTTTTTTTTTTTTTTTTTGAATTAAGTATTACTGTCTTTAAGTCTTTTTTTATTATTATACTTAAAGTTCTAGGGTACATGTGCACAACGTTCAGGTTTGTTACATATGTATACATGTGCCATGTTGGTGTGCTGCACCCATCAACTCGTCATTTACATTCGGTATATCTCCTAATGCTATCCCTCCCTGCTCCCCCTCCGCACAACAGGCCCTGGTGTGTGATGTTCCCCTTCCTGTGTCCAAGTGTTCTCATTGTTCAATTCCCACCTATTAGTGAGAACATGCAGTGTTTGTTTTTTTGTCCTTGTGATAGTTTGCTGAGAATGATGGCTTCCAGCTTCACCCATGTCCCTACAAAGGACATGAACTCATCATTTTTTATGGCTGCATAGTATTCCATGGTGTATATGTGCCACATTTTCTTAATCCAGTCTATCATTGATGGACATTTGGGTTGGTTCCAAGTCTTTACTATTGTGAATAGTGCCACAATAAACATACGTGTGCATGTGTCTTTATAGCAGCATGACTTATAATCCTTTGGGTATATACCCAGTAATGGGATGACTGGGTCAAAAGGTATTTCTAGTTCTAGATCCTTAAGGAATCGCCACACTGACTTCCACAATGGTTGAACTAGCAGATGACATGATTGCATATTTAGAAAACCCCATTGTCTCAGCCCAAAATCTCCTTAAGCTGATAAACAACTTCAGCAAAGTCTCAGGATACAAAATCATTGTGCAAAAATCACAAGCATTCTTACACACCAATAACAGACAAACAGAGAGGCAAAACATGAGTGAATTCTCATTCACAATTGCTTCAAAGAGAATAAAATACCTAGGAATCCAACTTACAAAGGACTTATGAAGGACCTCTTCAAAGAGAACTACAAACCACTGCTCAACAAAATAAAAGGACACAAACAAATGGAAGAACATTCCGTGCTCATGGATAGGAAGAATCAATATCGTGAAAATGGCCATACTGCCCAAGGTAATTTATAGATTCAATGCCATCCCCATCAAGCTACCAATGACTTTCTTCACAGAATTGGAAAAAACTACTTTAAAGTTCATATGGAACTGAAAAAGAGCCCGCATTGCCAAGTCAATCCTAAGCCAAAAGAACAAAGCTGGAGGCATCATGCTACCTGACTTCAAACTATACTACAAGGCTACAGTAACCAAAACAGAATGGTACTGGTACCAAAACAGAGATATAGACCAATGGAACAGAACAGAGCCCTCAGAAATAATACCACACATCTACAACCATCTGATCTTTGACAAACCTGACAAAAACCAGCAATGGGGAAAGGATTCCCTATTTAATAAATGGTTCTGTGAAAACTGGCTAGCCATATGTAGAAAGCTGAAACTGGATCCCTTCCTTACACCTTATACACAAATTAATTCAAGATGGATTAAAGACTTAAATGATAGACCTAAAACCATGGTCTTCTTTTAAAGGGTTTGACCAACAGCTAGGGAATGAAAGGGTGTGCAGTAGCCCCAGGGGCACAATTACTGTCTCTGCTGCAGTTTAAGAGTGCTCTGAATTTGACTTGTGAGTTCTTGTTGTGTCTCTGAATGGATAAAGGGCTGAATTTCCTAGATAATCAGTCACTGCCCTTCTATTAGTTCGCCATGCTAGAAGGCCTAGAGTAAGACATTTGGCCAGATCTGGAAGTTCTGTAGCAAATGCCTTCTGGAACCTCATGACTAAAATTATGAGGTAAAAGATTCAAAGCAAGGTTTTAAGGAGCTTTACAAAAACAGAAAACCAATAACCACATACTTGAGAGTAAAGACTCTTGGGATGCTTAAAAATGTTTATAAGGCTCAGGAGAATCTTTTTTCAGAAAGTAAAACATGAAGAAATATGTGTGTGTGTGTGTGTGTGTGTGTGTGTGTGTGTGTGTATGCAAAACAGATAACAAAAACACCAAAAAAATGACTAACATGCGGAGTGTATAATAAAAATGTTAAGAAAGCAACATCTTTGGGAAATTCATTTGTTAGTTTCTAAGTGAAAAGCATACACATTTCATTAGGTTGGGATTTAAAATATCTAATTCAAATTGTAGAATAAAGTTACAGGAAATTAAATACTTTTTTTTTGTTTTGGTTTGGTTTTCTTTGCGTGAGGATGAAGGAGCAAATGTTTAGATGAGGGAAAAAAATCTATTGTCTTGGTTTTCTCTTGAGAAAAACTGTGCCCTAAAAGTCTACTGAAGCAACTTGCATGAGAAACAAATATATTCTGAAACATCCATGAAAAATGCTTTTTACCTCTTAGCTCTGTTTTAGGCCTTAGCCTGTACTCTGTCTCTTTTTCTTCTTTGTAGGACTGAATTTAAATCAGTAAATAAAAACATAAGGGTGTTAAAGCACTTCATCAATTTGAAGTATTTAATGAGATGTTCCAGGGTGCTATATTATGTTATGGATGCTGGTTCAACTCCTACTCTCAATTTCTAATGACCTAATTTATATTGTGGCAATAGTTTTACTTTCAAGGTAGCTATGATGACCTTTTCTAACCCCAATGTTAATTATATCCCATGCCCCAAATTTTCAATTTGGTGTTATATGTTTCAGTTCTTAAAATAATTATTATATGTGATCTGTGATATCTAGAAATATTTTATTTCTCATGTCATAAATATCATGTAATTGTTTCTTTATCTTTGCTGCTTTTAACATAAACACAGTATCCATCTTTCTAATGGCTAAAAATTAAATGTGACATTGTGCAAGGAGTTCAGCTATGATTAAGTGGCAACAACTAGAAAATCCTCCCTTGGAAAAACCACTAAGAAATCATTATTTGCCTTTTCAGTGTGGAAAATAAATGTTGTATTTTATTCCCTTCCATCATCACCCTTAGAATTGCATCTTCCTGCAGCAGCATCAAGAATAATGCAAGGTCATTTCTAAAGTGTTTGCTTTTCTGTGCTTTGTTCACCTTTCCTCTTAGGGAGGGAGGTTATGTGCCCCCAATGTCTCCAATGTGTCTAGAAGTTCCCCTTTAATTACTCAGGTAGATAGATAAAAATAGAGTAAATGCACAAAACTTATGGTTTCCATAAATGCATTCATTGTAGCAATTTTCATTATTATCCATACCATTTGAAGGCTGTTTGCTTTTAAAGCTAGTAATTTCTAAGTCAGAAGTAAAATTGAACTATAAAAAATTAATTTCAAAAAGAAACTAGTGAATCTCTTCCTCCTTATCATCACTTTAAAGAGTACATTTAATAATTGTATTTTTTTTACTCTCTGGGACTTTCTTTCCTTGCTTTGACAAGTAGATAATGGATCTTTCTGTTATGTAGAACCCAGGTCCAGAATTGATATTCTACCACATAAGTAGGCTCTTTGAAAACCATACTTGACTGGAAAACTGAGTCTGGGTAAGTTTTCGTCTTAATTAACCTGTATAATCTGTTGTTAGAGACAACATTTATTGCTTCATTTACATTTTAATTGCAGAGGGGTCCAAAATGTTAAGTTTTAATTGGCTGAAGAGAATTATGTGCAACGAAGTCTCATGGCAAACGGAACAGAGTGCTTTGCAGGGACTTGCTGGCTCTCTGTTAAGATTAGGGGTCCCATAAGTGGAAAAGGTTTAACTCCCTTCCTGAATCTTCAATATCTCAAAACCAGTAAAGAAGACCTTCATAGATGCCCTGATCTTACAAAAGAATGTCATAGATTATTTCTCCAGAGTGTTTTTAACACACTGCAATTACTAGTTACTGTTTGGGCATAGTTACGGTACCTGCTAGACCATAAATAGTTAATGTCGATGGGATAAATCCAGTAGCATTATTATAAATCTGTGCTGAATAGTTGAGTGAAATGTCCCTAAACTCACCTAACGCCTTATGATTCCAAACCATTCCAAATCTTATTAAGCATGTATTATGTAAACAATATTTTTAAGCCAAAAGCATTCTGAAAGTCTTTATATTTCTGATGTAAATGTTCAACTCTCTCCCTTGTTCCCAGTTCTCTTTCCATTTTCTCTTTTTATTCATTATTCTTAAAAGCCAGTCACTTTTTCAAAACTTACTGGAGTGAATCCGTCTTTTCACTGGGCTCTGACAGATAGAAAGGCTTAAAAAATGCAAAGTCCTCATGATAGGACATCTGAGGAAAATGTATTGTAGATTTCCTTCTGAATGCCTTCTTCAGTATGAAGAGTCCCAAGTAAAACATTTCAAGTACGCATTGGGAGCATATATACATTCAGCTGAAGACAGCTCCCTCCCCTTTGCTCTGAGAGCATTTCACTGAAGTCTTCTTAAGTTGGATGGCAGTATGATGTTCTGACATAAATATATGGTTTTAGCATTTGACTTAGAATTAAGCTTGTATACTGCCAGCATTAAATATATGAAGTATTTACTTGACGTCAAATTAGAAAAGATCATTTATTTTTAATGATCTTTAGAGATGTGGCCATTTATTTTTAATATTCCACCTTACTTCAGATGACTGGGTTCAAGTAAGTGCTATTTCCCTTAATCTAATTCTTTTTCAACCTGTATCTCTTTTATGCCAGAAGCCCTCAGTGATTTCAAAAGGAACTCCTTAAGTTATAGTAATATTCAGTAAAATGGGAAACAATGTTGCTGTCAAGATGCAAGATTTTTCCCAAACAGGAAATTTTGGCCTCCCCACAGCCACATTCTTGAATATTAGTTCATTTTGTCAGACTTTTATGATAAACATTTAATTATTGGCTGCTCTGACTATGGAGTAGCCATTCTTTTATTCCTTTACTTTCCCAATAAACTTACTTTCACTTTACAAAAAGCAGAACACTCAATTATTATCTGTCACTATGCTTCTTAATAGTAACCCTTATATTAGCATATAAAATGGTTTGATTTAGGAAATATAATAATGAATTTTTTGAAATAGAGATATCACTGGGATGATCTCTCCAAATCAATGGACAGCACTTTTTAAGCATAAGTTCAGTGACAACTCATGACAACTTATATCCCCCTAGAAATATGGTATCGAGATATCAGTCTTCAAATTAAGAAAAAGAAAAATCTAAATCATAAAATCAAGTATCTGTATCTGATGACTGTTTGAGCTTGGCAAGACCACCACCAGGGGGAGCAAGTTACTGGACAAAGGAAGTGATGTAGTTTCAGATTTTTAATAGAAAATCTGGCTTTAAAGAACAAAATGATACCACAATTGGTAAGAATAAAAGAAAAACAAGATGACTCAAAATCACATGAACTGCTAACTGTCTAGTATCTTATTAAAATAACATTGTTTCACTTTAGTTTCTGGAGTGAGTTGCTGTGACACTACCACAGTTATGTTTTCTTTGTAATGTGTTTTTCCCAGTGAAGTATCCTATCTTCTACAGCCCTTATGATCTACATGCTGACAGCACTTTGGAAAATGCAAATGACCTTACAAATTTAATGACATAATACATATCAGGTTCATGTAATTTTGGATAGAAAAAAATCTGGAAGTTGAGAGGGCCTGCCTGCTTGACAGGCAGTATATGCAATATATTTTACATGTAGGAGGGTTAATTCATATATCTTTTAAGACACAGTCTTCAAATATTTTACATCTAAATTAAGGGAAAGTAACTTACTAAAGGAAACAAATAGAGTGATTTCTAAGCAAGCTATGAGCAAGTGCTTTTAAATCCCATGACTGAAATTATTTGAGAAATCCTTTGTGATATAAGAAAGATTATTCATAAAGAAGTTTAGCAACTGTTTACAAATTCACAAGTCATGTTAAGCTACATAACTTGAAAAGAAAACCTTTTGAAGGAAACAACTTGTGTCAGTGTCATTATGAATATTTTACATTGATATCAAACAGAATAAAACCCATATTTTATTTAACATGATCTATTTATTGATTGCATACTGGGTACACAATTCCAAACAAAACAAATATGACCACATTATCCCATGTCTAAGAAGAAAGGAGAGCATTCAACACATAATTATTCTAATATAGGATTACATAACATAAAGTGTTATGAGAAAGCACTGTTTGCAATGAGAAAGTATAATGGAATTATAACTTCGGTTAAGTACTTAGGGAAGTCTTCTCAGAGGAAGTTTTAATGTGGTGGATACTAAGAATTATCTAAGTGAATCATGAGAAGGGAAATTGGGAAGAAGAAGGAATAGTCCATTTAGAACTGTATCTTTGGGAACTGTACGGAGAGGAGATCTTGACATATCTGAGGAACTGAGAGATTCCTATTGAGTCTGGAGTTGAGTGATCAAAGGGATGCAGGTCAGGGTAGGTGAACGCAGGAGAACTAAGGCAACTTATGATTCTATAAGAGGCTTATAAGATACACATTTAAAATTTTAGATATTAATTAGAATACAATGGGGCTTGGAAGAGTTTTGTACTGGAAAGTGACATGATCTACATTATGTTTTGAGAAGGTTGTATTGGCATATGTGTGAAAAAAATTAGAGTGGAAATAGAAGGGATACAGGGAAACTTATTAGAAGGCCTTTGTGGCCATCCTGGTAAGAGATAATGGTGGATGAAATTATGGTGGTGACACTAGAGAAGAAAATAAGACACACACACACACACACAAAGCAGTGTCAAGAGGACTTGTTGGTCAACTGAATCTATAGAATGATGGAGAGGGGGTTGGGCAAATGACAAGGCTAAGACATGCCCTTTTTGGTTAAAACAAAGACTGGGAGAAAGCAAATTTTGCAGAAAAAGATTAACAAATCATGTTTCTAAATATGTGAATGTTGAAAAGTTTGAAATAGTTGTAAGTCATCCAGGTTGACATCCAAGATGCCATGTTACTCATATAGTATGGCCTCTGTTCTAATATACATGCATGTGCAAGAAATAGGCAATGTAATTAGACTGTATGGATGGGAGTTATTGGCCATGAAATGGTCATTAAAGGCAAGAGAGTTGACAATGACAAGATTAATCAAGGATAGAATATAGAGTGAGAAGAGGGCCTATTACCCAATGTTGAGAAACTTGACTAATAAATATTTAGAATAAGTAAGAAGCTGGCTACAGAAGTTGAAAAGGAGGAGACATCAAGAAAAGGGGAAAACTAGAACTGTGGTTATTTAACAGCTAAGCAAAATTATTACGTAAATGTTAAACTTTTGTTGCATGTTTTGGGATGTTTTGTTTTTAATGAGAAAACTGTATCCAAGAGGGTTGAAAATTATGGTGGACCACAGTGACTTTATTTAGATTTATTCTTTCCAATCAAGGTTATTGTTCGTGTATTTTCTCAGGGAAATAAGAATTTTATCAGTATTGTTTATTGATCAATGATGAAAATGTGGACTATACAGATACTCGAAGCCAACATTCTAATACTCATCATTTTGCTAGTTAGAAAATAAATTAAATACATGTACCTTAGATTAATGCTTTTTGGTTTCATACTTCTTGAAGAACAATAAAGATTTGAAGAGCTATAATGGCTTTGAGTCCTGTGCAACTTTTTTTTTTTTTTCAGGCCTTCCACTTTATTGGCAAGCACTTAGAATCATAGCATCACTGTTCATTAGAACTAGAAAAGATAATTTTTCTTTATTTAAATATTCTACTTTTAATTTTAGATTCAGGGCTACATGTGCAGGTTTGTTATATAGGTAAACTCATGACTTGTGCAACTTTTTTTTTTTTTTTGACGGAGTCTCGCTCTGTTGGCAGGCTGGAGTGCAGTGGCGCCATCTCGGCTCACTGCAATCTCCACCTCCTGGGTTCAAGCAATTCTGCCTCAGCCTCCCGGGTAGCTGGGGCTACAGGCACATGCCCCCATGCCCAGCTAATTTTTGTATTTTTAGTAGAGACGGGGTTTCACCATGTTGGCCAGGATGGTCTTGATCTCTTGACCTCAGGTGATCCGCCCACTTTGGCCTCCCAAAGTGCTGGGATTACAGGTGTGAGCCACTGTGCCCAGCCTCCAGTGCAACTTTTTAATGTAAACGTTGGAAGTGCAAGGTACCAGCAGTTCCTTTTATCACTGCTCGTTTGTGGTTCATACTCTCACATAGTCAGCCATAGACATTTCTTCCTATTGTTTATATGATGTTCCAGTTTTCACTTTGTATACTACTTTAGTTAAGAGCAGATTCTTGACTTCATTTACAGGCACTCTTGAGTTTGGGTAATTCCTCCAACTTCCCACTAATTCCTTCTGTGAAGCAAGTTTCATAGAAGTTAGATCTTAAGACATTTGAAATGACTTTCCCTGTTACACTCTAGAACATTGTTTACTTCAGCTAATATGTCCCTGCTTAGGTTTATCATACTCTTTCATAAGGTTTCTATATCCATCCACCTAACTTGCAAACACACATCATTTTTTTTCTCCTTTTCAGTTGGCTACCTTAATCTCTGTTTCTCAGGGCACAAATTTCTTCCCCAAAGTTTTCTCTGTATTTTTCCACAGTAACTTGGGAGAGTCTGTTGTACAGTCTTAAGACATGAAGTTCAGAAGAGATACATGCAAACAATTCCATCACATGTCTCAGAATAAGCTCTACAATGTAGTGAGTAGATCACAAATCTCTTTTAATGTGGCATGTTTACTGTTTGCGTTCTTTGTTCTTAACACTGCATCATGGTGAACTGCAGCTGCAAGTGAAAACAACAGAACTGGCAAGCATTATCAATCTAATATTTTGTTTCAAATTAATAGCGGATACATCCAAATTTGACTCAACTAATAAAATTATTAGTAAATGTGCAGTTAAATCTTGATCTCATTTTGGTAGGTCAGATAGACATGCTGATTTTGATTAGATTTTTCCATTTTAAAGTATTACCTTTTGTGTTGCAGATAAGAGGTATAAAGACTTTTTGTAAAAGCATTTTCTTTGATTGGTACAAGTTTTTTTGATTAAATGTAAAATTATTTAAGAGGCCAGATTTTCCATCAGACAAACCAATAGGAAAACAGTGTTATGCTGGTCTTAACGTAGCCATTTGGATTGACCAATATGTCCTAAAAAAGTAGATTGAAGGATAATTCCTTCACCTTGAAAATATTGTGAACAAAATAAGCACCCACTTCTATAATACACCTAGACTGTAATTAAACTTCCAAATATTATAATGACTCATTTTCTTAAAAATTTCTCTGTAAAACCTTGGTTACTTATGGTTTTATTGCTATGACAATCATTCCTAGGCCGTAATATCCAAGATGTCTTTTTATTGGCCAATGTATCTGAAAGGGGTGGATGGGTAAGACACCTGGATGAGGAGTCCAGACCTCGCTCACTAGCTGAGTTACAAGAGAATTTCCTATGAATGTTATAACATGGCTAATTATTTTACATTCCATAAGCAACTCTACATAACTATGATATACTTGGAGAAGGCCAGTCCATTTGGTATTGAGAAGAGCCAATGCACTGAATTGTCAAAATAAGATGATGTGCTAGCCAAGTTACTCCAGAGAAATAAAGAGAAAAACAGTGTGTGGAGAGAAAGAAAGAGACACAGATTTTTAAAGGAATTGGCTTATGAAATGATGGAGGTTGACAATCCCAAAATAAGCCAGGCAGGCCAGCAGGAGAGACATCTAAGGAAGAGTTGCAGTTCAAGTGCACAGACAATCTGCTGGAAGAATTCCCTCTATTCCCTCTCTCTCCAGGGAGGTTGGTCTTTTTCTTAGACTTTCAACTGATTGGATGAAGCCCACACAGATTTTGGAGAGCAATCTGCTTTACTAAAAGTCTACTGATTTAAGGTTAATTCCATCTAAAAAATAGCCTCACAGAAACATGTAGAATAGTATTTGACCGAATATCTGGGCGCTGTGGTCTAGCCAAGTTGACAAATGAAATTAACCATCATAGACGGTCTTCATAGCTTCTAAGACACAAGGGAAATCTTTAGCAGAAAACATACCTTTTTGATTACATCAGTATCCTTTCTCTTACCATTGTCTTGTGGCCAGAAAATTCATATATATTCCATAAAACGTTTAGAGTCCTCCTGAGAGGGATTTATTTAACTAGATGGGAATTTCACTTGGTTTAGTATCAATGCAGCCAGCCAATAAGTCAACCTCTATTTTTTTTATTTTGGACATAAAAATTAATATCAGTTGAAAAGGTTTTTCTGTAGGCTGAACTAGCTTTCTACTTGTGCTGCCACTGACATTACAAGCAAGAATCCAAAAAACAACATTGAGATGCATTGTGAGAAATGCCTTGGGTTTAGATCTAATTTACTAATACCCTCTAACTCATCTGTTATACAGTACAATTTCAAAGACTAGGAGCCCTCCGGCCTGGTTATCATTGATATTGAAATGGAAAATAACCAGAGTAGACAAACTCTGTTATGCATAAAGAGAATAGAGAACTGAAGAAGACATTGTATTTTTTCAGTATGTAGAAAAGCTTCAAAAGGTGTTTTAATTCTTTTATCACTAATTTTACTATGCCATATTTTTCGAACTTTACCTATTTCTTACATTTTAAAATTGGCTTTGTAAAAATCAGTATATAAATTATAAACATACTGAAAAGTGGAACATAAACATTAGTTTGACATAGTTGCCCATTTTCCTTCTGATCTTTTTATAACTATAGTCTTTGTTGTTGTACTAAAACAGTTTCAATGATATTTATAATTTTGCATGCTGCTTTTTAAAACCTATTTTTATATAAATACTGTTTAAATTATACAGTACCTGGCATATGCTACAGACGTTTGTTTAATGCATGAATTATTTAGCTAATACAGTTGTTGTAGACCATGCTTGTTGAAATTCTCCATAAGCACTATTTTTAAGTTTTGGCTTGTTTAACAAGCAAATTTACCATAATTCTGTAACCATTCCCATATTATCTGACACTTAGGTTGTTTTCAGTTTTTTTTTAAATAAGTAATTATATGATGAACATCTTCAAATGTGAAGTGTTTTCTGCTTCTGAAACTCTCAGATATATTTGTAGAAGTGATAACACTAGGTCAAAAATATAAACGTTTTCCTAGAAAAAACCTAAAATATACCTGTTAAGGTACTTAGACAGAGAAATGGCAAATTCCTTGTATTGTAAAATTTTAGGCTTTCAGATCAAAAAATGTTTTACTCTATAAAATGGGATATAATTTTTATGAGAAAATATATACTTGCAGGGATGCAAAAAGTATGAAAAAATAGAAATACTAATATGCCTTTCTTTCTGATATTTCTCAGAAACCTCTGATATACCCATGATCATTCTCTGGACTAAACTTCTGGGGTTTCAAAGCCCAAGTGAACAAAAATGACAGAATTTTATAAAGCATTTCAAACCAAATATCTTACATTTAACTATTGTTTTGGATTAACCAAACCACAGCTTTATTTCATACATACAAATGGAAATTCAGTAGTTGGTAGTATTGAAAAATAGAAGGAGATGAATAAGGGAGTATGCTAAGTACATGTTTAATAAAATTGATTGGCTTGGATTAAAATGATGCATAATGTGAATTGACTTCACCAAAAATTCACAATAAAGATAACAGTGTTCTGGACATCTATATATTTTTTTCTTTATCTATATTCACAACAGAATATTGGTCAGGATAAACTAAATGCTAATATAACTAGTAATGCTTTCTTCCAACCCAAAATAGATACACATAACACTAGAAAAGTGCTGTTTAAAGATTTTATGTTATATGACATGTGGAAAATATCTTCTGAAAGCATGAGCTAGTCCAACCACTAATAAGGTCGGTGTATTAGTCTATTCTCACACTGCTAATAAAGACATACCTGAGATTGGGTAATTAATTTATAAAGAAAAGAGGTTTAATTGACTCATGTTTTGCATGACTGGGGAGGCCTCAGGAAACTTACAATCATGGCAGGAGAGGAAGGAACCTCATCCTTTTTCACATGGTGGCAGGAGAGAGAATGGGAGCCCAGTGAAGGGGAAAGCCCCTTATAAAACCATCAGATCTCGTGAGAACTAACTCACTATCACAAAAACAGGATGGGGGAAGCTGTCCCAGTGATTCAATTATCTTCACCTGTTTCCTCCCATGATGTGTGGGGATTACGGGAACTACAATTCAAGATGAAATTTGGGTGGGGACACGGCCAAACCATATAAGCTGGAGAAGCATTTTAAGCACAGGCACTAAAAATAAACTTGTCAAGAGAGGATGCCTATAAGTAAAATACCTTTTGTCACTTATTTTTTCTATCAATAGTAAGAAACAGCTGGGTCCTACCTCAGTCCATGCTAAGCCACCTGTATATTTTTTTTCCATAGGCCCCAGGAAATTATTTGGTTTTATTTTCCTGTTATATGTTTTTCTTCTCTATTTCCTGGGAGTCTTATCTTTGTGATGCTGGCTCTTTATTTTCCTGTGAACCAAGATAATCCTCATGTTTTATGACTAACCTCTTTCTAGACAATAAAAGACAGTACAAATACAACAATTAAGTTCAGGGTAGTTGCAAAGGTTTCAGGTACTTACTAAAGTTTTCAGTTATTGTTATTTGATAATGCTGTGCATTTTCTGTTATCTTCTAATAAACAAGTGATAAATGTAAGATAGGAACACAAGAACAAAAGTTCGTTTTTTTTTTTTTCTTTTATGAGACAGAGTCTTACCTGTCACCCAAGCTAGAGTGCAGTGGTGCCATCTCGGCTCACTGCAGCCTTGACATGCCAGGCTCAAGCGATCCTTCTGCCTCAGGCCCCTGAGTAGCTGGGACTATAGGCATGTGTCACCATGCCTGGCTAATATGTTCATTGTTTAAAACTGAAAAAGTAAAGAAAGGCATGCAGCAATGGTTCTCAAGATTTTCTGTGTATAAGAATCAGAAGTATCCTGGGGAAGCTCCTGGAAAGGTGGTCCATGGACCAGTGGCATCAGTATCGTCTTAGAGCGTGTTAGAACTGCAGATTTTAAGGTCTTATCCTGGACCCACTGAATTTGCATTTTAACAAAATGCCCAGGTGATTCCTATGAATGTTAAAGTTCAAGACATGTGGTATGATTTCATTTGTATGAAATGTACAGAAAAGGCAAATTAATAGAGATAGGTAATAGATTAATGATGCCCTGTGGGTGGAGAATGGAGATTAACAGTAAAAATACATGAGGGATTTTATTGGGGCAATGGAAGTGCTTTAAAACTGATTTATGATGATTATAGCAGAAGTTGGTAAAATCTGTAAAATAACTGAATTGTATACTCGAAATAGATGATATATATAATATGTAAAATATGTCTCAACAAAGTTAGAAAAAGAATATGTTTGCCAAAATGCAGATTGCTGAGTCCTATCTTAGATCCCATGTTATTTCATTTAGTTTGTGGACCTCCAACTGACGAACAGTGATATAAAGTAAATAGTAACAACCTAAAACCAAAACCCACCCCAACCATCACTTGAACTACTCTTCTCCTTCCTCTTCTTCTTCATATGCCTTGAAGAATTCCAGTGTCAGTGCATGTAGCTCTACACTTTAATTGCTAGGTAATAAATATCCCAAAGTCTGCTGGCACCTTTTCACTATATTGATTGTGATAAAGATTTTTTTTAGTATTACAGTGTTGCAGTTGCAATTTTCATTCTTGCTTCTATGTACATGTGCAAGTATTTGTTCAGAATAAGTATGTAGAGGTGGAAATTTAATATAACTGTATGAACATTTACAATTTTAATAAATACTTTAAAATAATCTTCAAAAAAGCCCCCAATTTACTCTCCACCAATATGGAATAAGAATGGCCATTTCCTCTAGATGAATGATTAATAAAGGCTATCAGTCTTTTTCATGTTACCCATGTATTGGGCAGAAAAACATAATTCATTATTTCAATTTGTATTTCTTTGGGTAAGCATACTTTCCATATTTTTCTTCATTTTAATTGTCTTCATTCTTCAAACTTACTGTTTTTTTTTGCCCATTGTCTTTTGAAGATATGTATCATTTTCTTATTTATTTCTATAAACTTTATTTGTTGTGGTAAACTAATCCCGTTTCTTTTAAGAACTAATGCTTTTAGTGTGTTATATGTATTTTCACTAGCTTATGGTTTCTTTTATTATTCTAATTTAAAATGTTTATGTAATTATATTTGTCAGCCTTTGTATATTAGTTGAGGATATAACTTTTCTAAATAGATACATGCTAATCCCAATGGCATTTATTAATTACCCTTTTTTCTACTGAGAGATATTTAATAATTTTCTAAAACTGTATTACTACACACACACACACACACACACACACACACACACACACACACCCCTAGCTTCATTTCTAGGCTCTTCATTATGTCCTTCTGTTTCTTCTCTAGTACAAATAGTTTCAATTACTGCCATTTCAAAATATATTTATTATATTATACAGCTAGTTCTCCTTCACAGGTTTTTCCTGGCTAGTAGAAAAACAGTCAACATTGCTGTTCAAGAATAAACAAATGATTATCTCTCGATTCTAGGCCTTTCTCATTTTTATTTCCTCTTCTTTTTAGAAAAATTTGCTGCTAATGGGATAGAGGGTGTCATTACACACATTTGCATTACCAATTTTGTGCAAAATAAATCATGGTATATGAAGAGAAGAACAAACATGTTTCTAGGAACTTCTATATGTCAAGCATCTTAACTGTAGAGATTCTCAAAATAAAAGAAGGAAGTAGGGAGCAAGCAAAATCAAGGAGAACTACTCTAAACTCTTGGTATCTCAAATATTTTTATCCTATGACTTCCCCAAACAACATCGAGTCTTCAGTGAAAAAATGTGGTAGTATTTTTGCTTAGTCAATTAACTCTTTATCTATACCTAAATCTCACCCCCTCACCCCCATATATCTTATATATCTTTCTGAAGAGAATTAGAAACAGTGATTGGGAAGGAAATCAATTGAAGAATCCAATACAAGCAGATGTATTCTGAATCTCCTTTTCTTTTTCTGTATATCCCTTTACTAGCATGAGTCACATGATTACCTTCCTGTGCCTGAGACTTACACGCTGATATTTTCCAGAGTTTAATCCTTTCCTCCTTATATCTCCTTATAGATCTTAGAATCAGGTGCCTTCAGGAGAAGGCCAGTAGCAAAAGGAGTGGAGAAGGATTTAATAGGATAGTGCCTGGTGAGAACTGAGACAAACCAGAAAGGGCATGCCCTATTAAATGACGTTCATATTCAAACATTTAATAAATGCCCTACTGACTCAAAAAATCTACCTGGCAACCTTTGATCCTTGACTCTCCTGGGCACCTGTTCCATGCCTGAACTTATTGTTTAATGTGATAATTACTCCTAAGTCTATGTATTAGCCTGTTTTCACACTGCTATCAAGAAATACCTGAGACTGGGTAGTTTATAAACAAATGAGGTTTAATTGACTCACAGTTCCGCATGACTGGGGAGGCCTCAGGAAACCTCCAATCAAGGCGAGGGGCAAAGGGGAAGCAGGCATCTTCATTAGGCGGCAGGAGGGAGTGAGACCCCAGGAAAAGCTTCCACTTTTAAAACCATCAGATCTTGTGAGACTCACTATCAGGAGAACAGCATGGGGGAAACTGCTCTCATAATACAGTCACCTCCCATCAGGTTCCTACCTCGACACATGGAAATTACAATTCAAGATGAGATTTAGGTGGGGATACAGAGCCAAACGATATCAGTCTATATCATTAATTCACTAATTTATTATAATTAAATATAAAAACACTATTTTCTACTTTTGATTACTATGCTACATAGTAATCAAATATAGATCACCCATATAATAATCAAAACTATAGATCTGCTTTAAATCTCACTTAAAAGGATAAAATATTAAAACACTTAGGCTTAAATAAGGTTTGAAAATTATTTTAGTCAAAAGACTATAGGTGTAATTGAAAGTAAGAAATATTTTACACCCATATTCAAATACAATAAATAAGATGAAAAGATACTGAAGTAAAATATCACTAACACATGAAACCATGTAAAATATAGAACAGAAACAAAAAACTGAATGATTTTATGCCAAATCCTTAAAAATAAGTATTCATGAAACAAAGAATTGAAAGACTTTGAACCTTATATAAATCTTTGTACTATTTCCTTCTGTAAATAAAATGTTTAAGAGTACAAAATTATACAAATGAAGAGATTATGGCCATTCTGAAGTTAAATACCCTTAAAGTTTTGGTTCTATTGTTATGTCTGTTATATACAGAGGAGCATATTAACTAGTGTGTCATTTATAATGGTGATATAAAATAAAATCAGCTTTTCTTAAATTATTCTCCAACAAAGCTTAAGAAATAGCCGTATGTTTTCCCCTAACACAATGAATAAAGGCTGTTTAAGAGAACTGCACTGTATTTGTGATCCAGGGTTTAGCGTGGTACAAGAACAGATGTATTGTAAAGCTGACTGGGTAAGTGTCTTTTTCTCTGAGGCTTACGAATGCCGGAGCTGCTCTCTCATGCGGCCTATTTTCTGTTTACCATACATATCCATCACTTTCCCTGCCACTTCAGCTGTGTCAGTCCAGATGACTTCCCAAACAACCTCTGGAACGCCAACTGTAAAAGATGGATTTATTTGCTCAGTCTCCTTACTCAAGCATGTATCTTAGATGGGTATGCAGTCAGACCTTTTTTTTTTGTTAAATGTACAACTTTTAAGATACAGTCAGCTCTGCTATGATAACTCAAATTTGTTCCAAAGTGATAGGTAAGAGATAATTGAAGCATAACATTAATTTTGCATTTGACTATATGCTATTTTCTCCACTGGAAACACAAGGTGTATGCAAAAAAAATGCACCCAGTTGAATGAAGCTATGTGGGAGTGAACTAAACACATATATGCACATCTCGAATATGTACCAGTTACCTCTATTCACCACTTGTCTGTGAGACACTCATCCACATCTGTTCTTACGATTTTCCCTCCTGTTTCAGATAACCCTGCTTCCACCATTTCATAATAATTCACTAGCTAAAAACTGTCTTATGCTCATTCCTACAAGTACAATTCAGATCACTTTCATGGTAAAGTGACATATTTATTGTAGTATTTATGTACTTTTTAATGATTAACCTATTTTAAAATGCACTACTTCATGTTACAGCAGCTCTGACTATGTTACCAAGAGTAAAATAAACTCTAAAACTATTGCATGCTATAATATATTCTCAGTTTTCACAGAGTAAAAGATGTTGGAAACCATGCATGGGAAACTTGGAAAAAAATGACAGTGCTTCTCTTACAGAAAAATTCTGCTAGTTACTGTACTTTATAAAATTATTGTCATTACTTTCTAATTGTTCATGTGTTTTCACATCAGTACAACTTATTATCATCATCAAAATATAATAAGAATTGAAAATAGTACACAAGGATTCTCTCCAAAAATATTTTTGTAGTTTGTTTGATCTTATTGAAGCAGAGCCCATTTCCACTGAGATTTTGTTGCACAAAATCCTGAGAAAATCTATGAATACCCACAAATAAAAATAAATGTCTGTTTGAGAGATCTATTGTATAAAATATTGGCTATAGGTAATAACAAGATACTGTATTTTTGAAAAATCCTGAGAGTGGATGTTAAATGTTCTCATGACAAAAATGATTATGTGAGGAAGTGCATATACCAATTAGCTATATTTAGTCATTTTATACTGCATATGTACTTCAAAACACAATTAATACATATAATTTTATCTGTCAATTAAACAATAAATAAATAATCTATAATCAAAATTCTGGGATATTTTGCATAAATATTTAAGCCCTTATTTCTACTTATTTATAATTTAAAAGTGAACCATAATATTTGTCAGTTTCAGCTAAAAAACAGGGATTTTTTTCCTCTTTTAAATAATAATTTTAGCTTTTATTTTAGATTCTGGGGTACCTGTGTAAGTTTGTTACATGGGTATATTGCATGATGCTGAGGTTTGGGGTATGATTGATCCCATCACACCAGTACTAAGCATAGTACACAGTAGTTTTCCAACACTTGTCTGCCTCTTTCCCCTTCTCCTCTATTAGTCTCCAGTTTCTAATATTGCCATCTTTATGTCCATGAGTACTGATTGTTTAGCTCCCACTTATACATGGGAACATGTGGTATTCGATTTTCTGTTCCTGCATTAATTCCTTTAGGATAATGTCCTCTATCTGCACTCGTATTGTACAAAGAATATAATTTTATTCTTTTTTATGGCTGTGTAGTATTCCATGTTGTATACATACCATGATTTTTTTATCGAATCTACCATTGATGGGCACCTACAGTGATTTCATGTCTTTGCTATTGTGAATAGTGCTGTGATGAACATATGAGTGCATGTGTCTTTTTGGTAGAACAATTTATTTTTCTTTGAGTATACATTCAGTAATGGGATTGCTGGGTCAAATGGTAGCTCTGTTTTTAGATCTTTGAGAAATCTCTAAACTGTTTTCCACAGTAACTGAACTAATTTACATTCGCACTAACGGTATAAGCATTCCTTTTTCTCTGCAGCCTCACCACAACCTGTTGTTTTTTGACTTTTTAATAATAGCCATTTTGACTGGTGTGACACAGTATCTCATTGTGGATTTGGTTTGCATTTCTCTAATGATTAACAATGCGGAGCATTTTTTCATTTGTTTGTTGTCTGCTTGTATGTCATTTTTTGAGAAGTGTATGTTCATGTCTTGTCTATTTTTAATGAACTTATTTATTTCTTGCTTATTAAATTGTTTAATTTCCTTATAGATTCAGAGTATTAGACCATTGTCAGATGTATAGTTTGCAAATATTTTTTTTCTGATTCTGTATAGGTTTTCTGTTTACACTGTTGTGTTTTGTATTAGTCCATTTTCACAGTGCTATACACAATACCTGAGACTGGGTAAAAGAGGTTTAACTGACTCCTAGTTCTGCATGGCTCAGGAAACTTACAATCATGGTGGAAGTCGAAGGGGAAGCAAGGACTTTCTTCATAAGGCAGGAGGAAAGGGAGAGAGAGCAGCGGAAACTACTATTCATAAAATCATCAGATCTCCTGAGAAAAACCACCCCCATGATCCAATCAGCTCCCACCAGGTCCCTCCCTCGACATGTAGGGATTACAGTTCCAGATGAGATCTGGGTGTGGACACAGAGCCAAACCATATCAAGTTTATTTTGCCTTGCAGAAACTCATTAGTTTAATTAGGTTCCACTTGTCAATGTTTGTTTTTGTTGCAATTGCTTTTGAGGACTTAGTCATAAATTCTTTGCCAAGGCTGATATCTAGAATGGTGTTTCCTAAGTTTTTTTCTAGGATTCTTATAGTTTAAGGTCGTGCATTTGTATTTTTAGCTTATCTTCAGTTAACTTTTGTATATGGTGAAAGGTAGGGGTCTAGTTTTATTCTTCTGTATATGGCTATCCAGCTATCAAGCAACATTTATTGAATAGGGAGTCCTTTTTCCATTGCTTGTTTTTGTCAACTTTGTTGAAGATTAGATAGCTGTAGGTTTGTGGCTTTAATTCTGAGTTCTCTATTCTGTTTCATTGGTCTATGTGTCTGTTTTTGTACCATTACCATGTTGTTTTGATTACTGTGGGCTTATTGTGTAGTTTGAAGTAGGGTAATGTGATGCTTTTAGCTTTGTTCTTTTTATTTGGAATTCCTTTGGCTATTTGGGCTCTTTATTGGTTCCTTATAAATTTTAGAATAGTTTTTTCAAGTTCTGTGAAAAATGACATAGGGAGCTTGATAGAAATAGCATTGAACATGTAGATTGCTTTGGGTTATATGACTATTTAATGATACTGATTCTTCCAATTCTTGAGCATGAAATGTTTTCTGTTTGTTTATGTCAGCTGTGATTTCTTTTAGCAGTTTGCAGTTTTCCTTGTAAAGATTTTTAACCTCCTTGGTTAGGTGTATTCCTAGGTATTGTTTTTTGTTTGGCTATTGAAAATGACATTTAATTTTTTATTTGGCTCTCAGCTTGAGTGCTATTGGTGTATAGAAACGCTACTAATTTTTGTACATTGATTTTGTAGCCTAAAACTTTACTGAAGTTGTTTATCAGTTCCAAGAGCCTCTTGACAGACTCTTTTGGATTTTCAAGGTATAGAATCATACTGTCAATGAGTAGACAGCTTGCCTTCTTCTTTTCCTATTTGAATGGCTTTTATTTATTTATCTTGCCTAATTGCTCTGGCAAGGACTTCCAGTACTATTATATGTTGAATAGGAGTGGTGAGAGTGGGCATCCTTGTCTTGTTCTAGCTCTCAAGGGTTTAAATTGATGAAAATATGCAAGGCTAGTCTCAATTATTTTAAGAGATTTATTTGCCAAAGTTAAGATCATGTGCCTGACTGGCAGGTCTATGCCTTTCTCAAAAGATGATTTTGAAGGCTTCAGTGTTTAAAGGGAAAGGGACAAATATTGGAGAAAGAGGAAGACATGTTTTTTAAAAAAATGTGTCAGTAGATTAGAGACAAAAGTTTTATCATTTTGGGTCTTTGATCAGTCTCTCACTGAATATATAATTTTTGTGTGAGAAAGATGGTAGAAAAACTAGTCACTTATGCCATTGTGTGTCTCAGTGAATCTGCATATTTACATTAGATCACATGAACAATAAGGCAGAGGAAGCAATTAGATATGCATTTGTTTCAGGTGAGCAGAGGGATGATTGAGTTCTGTCCTTTGTTCTGCACCTGTGAAGATAAACTGTCAATTTACATTGCCAGAGTGAAATTCAACAGAATTATTTTAGGTTAAAGATCTTGGGTCCCACAAGGAGTTTCCTTAGGGGCAAATCATGGGGAAGGTATGTAGCTTTTTGTCTTTGTAGCTATCTTATTTAGGAACCAAATGGGAGGCAGATTTGTGTGACCCAGTGCCTAGCTTGACTTTTCCCTTTGGCTTAGTGAATTTGGGGATCTGAGATTTATTTTCTTTCTGCAAGGGAAATCCTTCCAGGTTTGCCCATTCAGTATGAGGTTGGTTGTGAGTTTGTCACAGTTGGCTTATTATTTTGAGGTATATTTCTTCCATGTCTAATTTCTTGAGAGTTTTTATCATGAAGGGGTGTTGGATTTTATTGAAAATATGTTCTGCATTTATTGAAATGATCATATTTGAAAAAAATTCTGCTTATGTGGTGAATTACATTTATTGATTTACATGTTGAACAACCTTGTATCTCAGGAAGAAAGCCTACTTGATCACAATAAATAACCTTTTGGATGTGCCGTTAGATTCAGTTTGCTAGTATTTTGTTGAGGATATTTACATCTATGTTAATCAGAAATATTGGCCTGTACTTCTTTCATTCTGGTTTTGCCAAGTTTTGGTATCAGGGTGATGCTGGCTTCATAGAATGGGTTAGGGAAGAGTCACTCCTCAATTTTTGGAATAGTTTCAGTAAAATTGGTATCAGTACTTTCTGTACCTCTGGGAGAATTTGGCTGTGAATCCATGTGGTCCAGAGCTTTACTTGATTAGTAGAGTTTTTATTACTGATTCAATTTCAGAACTTGATATTGGTCTGATCACGGTTTATTTCTCCTCATTCAATCTTGAGAGATTATGTGTTTCCAGGAAACTATCTGTTTCCTCTAGATTTTCTAGTTTGTGTGCATAAAGGTGTTCATAATACTTTCTGATAATCTTTTATATTTATGTAGGATAAGTTGTCATATCACCATTGTTGTTTCTGATTGTCCTTATTTGGATATTCTCCCTTTTTTCCTTGTGAATATAGCTAGCAGTCTATTGATCTTGCTTATCCTTTCAAAAATCCAACTTTTGTTTTTATTAAATCTTTGTATGGATTTTTGAGTATCAGTTTTGTTCAATTCTGCCTCAATTTTAGTTATTTCTTTTCTTCTTATAGCTTTTGGATTAGGTTGTTCTTGTTTTTCTAGTTTTTCTAAATGTGCTTTTAGATCATTATTTTGAGGTCTTTCTTTTTGAGGTAGCTGTTTAGTGCTATAAGCTTTCCTTTTAACATTGCTTTTGTGGCATCCAAGAGATTCTGGTATGTTGTGTCTCTGTTTTAATTAATTGCAATTTTTTAAAAATTTCTTTCTTAATGTTATATTTTACCTAAAAGTCATTCAGGAGCAAGTTGTTTAGTTTCTATGTGATTTGTGGTTTTCAGAGGTCTTTTTGGTATTGATTTCTGTTTTTATTTTACTGTGGTCTGTAATATGGTTGGTATAATTTTGATTTTTTTGAATTTATTTAGACTTGCTTTATGGCTGAGGATATGGTCAATACTGGAGTTTGTTCCATGTGCAGATGAGAAGAATATATATTATGTGGTTGATGGGTAGATTTTTCCATACATTTCTATTAGGTCCAATGAACCAAGTGTAAAATTTAAGTCCAGAGTTTTGTTGTTAGTTTTCTACCTCAATGATCTGTCTAATGCTGTCGGTGGGGTGTTAAAGTTCCCCACCATTATTGTTGGCTGTCTAAGTATTTTTGTAGGTCTAGAAGTACTTGTTTTATGAATTTTGGTGCTCCAATGTTGTATGCATGTGTGTTTAGCAACGTTAAGTCTTCTTGTTGAATTAAAACTTTCATCATTATGTAATGCTCTTCTTTGTTCATTTTTTAACCACTGCTGGCTTAAAGTCTTTTTCATTTGATATAGTAATAGTTACTCCTGCTCCTTTTTGCATTTTGTTTGCATGGTAGATCTTTCTCCAACCCTTTACTTTGAGCATATGGATGTGTTTATGTATGAGATGGGTCTCTTGAAGACAGCAAACAGATGTATCTCTCTCTCTCTCTCTCTCTCTCTTTTTTTTTTTCTTTTGGAACAGAGTCTCACTCTGTCACCAGGCTGGAGTGCAGTAGCTCGATCTCGGCTCACTGCAACCTCCACCTCCTGAGTTCAAGCAATTCTGCTGCCTCAGTCTACCAAGTAGCTTGGACTACAGGCGCATGCCAGTATGCCGAGCTAATTTTTGTATTTTTAGCAGAGATGGGGTTTCACCATGTTGGCTAGGATCATCTCAATCTCTTGACCTCGTGATCTGCCTGCCTCAGCCTCGCAAAGTGCTGGGATTACAGGCGTGAGCTACTGCACCTGGCCCAGGTACATCTATTTTTTTTTTTAAAACTAAAATGTATCCATTTATTAAAACAGCTGCACATTTTCTGTATGTTTTCAATGACATCTCACAACATGAGAACTGATATGTGCAAAAAAAAGTGAGATAGGTATTGTCCATATATAATTAGAATATTCTTAAAGAATGTATGATTTTATGAAGATTTTTGATTAGTTCTTCTAGGCATTGCTTTTTTAATTTTTTTATTACTATTATTATACTTTAAGTTTTAGGGTACATGTGCACAATGTGCAGGTTTGTTACATATGTATCCATGTGCCATGTTGGTGTGCTGGACCCATTAATTCGTCATTTAGCATTAGGTATATCTCCTAATGCTGTCCTTCCCCGCTTCCCCCACCCCACAACAGTACCCGGAGTGTGATGTTCCCCTTCCTGTGTCCATGTGTTCTCATTGTTCAATTTCCACCTGTGAGTGAGAACATGTGGTGTTTGGTTTTCTGTCCTTGTGATAATTTTCTGAGAATGATGGTTTCCAGTTTCATCCATGTCCCTACAAAGGACATGAACTCATCATTTTTTATGGCTGCATAGTATTCCATGGTGTATATGTACAACATTTTCTTAATCCAGTCTATCATTGTTGGACATTTGGGTTGGTTCCAAGTCTTTGCTATTACATAGATCAATGGAACAGAACAGAGCCCTCAGAAATAATGCCGCATATCTACAACTATCTGATCTTTGACAAACCTGACAAAAACAAGCAATGGGAAAAGGATTCCCTATTTAATAAATGGTGCTGGGAAAACTGGCTAGCCATATGTACAAAGCTGAAATTGGATCCCTTCCTTACACCTTACACAAAAATTAATTCAAGATGGATTAAAGACTTACATCTTAGACTTAAAACCATAAAAACCCTAGAAGAAAACCTAGGCAATACCATTCAGGACATAGGCATGGGCAAGGACTTCATGTCTAAAACACCAAAAGCAATGGCAACAAAAGCCAAAATTGACAAATGGGATCTAATTAAACTAAAGAGCTTCTGCACAGCAAAAGAAACCACCATCAGAGTGAACAGGCAACCTACAAAATGGGAGAAAATTTTCACAACCTACTCATCTGACAAAGGACTAGTATCCAGAATCTACAATGAACTCAAACAAATTTACAAGAAAAAAACAAACAACCCCATCAAAAAGTGGGCCAAGGACAGGAACAGACGCTTCTCCAAAGAAGACCTTTATTCAGTCAAAAAACACATGCAAAAATGCTCATCATCACTGGCCATCAAAGAAATGCAAATCAAAACCACAATGAGATACCATCTCACACCAGTTAGAATGGCCATCATTAAAAAGTCAGGAAACAACAGGTGCTGGAGAGGATGTGGAGAAATAGGAACACTTTTACACTGTTGGTGTGACTGTAAACTAGTTCAACCATTGTGGAAGTCAGTGTGGCAATTCCTCAGGGATCTAGAACTAGAAATACCATTTGACCCAGCCATCCCATTACTGGGTATATACCCAAAGGACTATAAATCATGCAGCTCTAAAGACACATGCACATGTATGTTTATTGCGGCACTATTCACAGGTGCTTCTAATTTTTAAAGAAATTTTTAACTTAATATTTAAAAAGTGATTGAGTAATCACTTTTGAAGTAGTATAGTAAAGACTTCCAATCTGTTCACAACTATAGTAGCTGTGAAAACCAGCATAATGGTAGTTGCTGGAGGGTGCAGAGCAGGTTTAAACAGCCTCAGAATTCCCATTCTCATAGAATTGTCCATATTTGCCCATCTGACAGTTGGTTAAAAAGCTCCATTCTCAAGGCTTGTCTTTATTTAATTTGATTCAGAACTTGTTCTATGCAAAAAGCCCTATACCAAAAACATTGTCAAAAAATCAGTGGTCATTGTTTAAGAGCTGCTTACAGTCCCATTACCTTTTGAGACTAACATGAGGCTGACAAAAATGTCAAAAGAAAAATGAAGGAATATAATGTCCATATGGGCTTTGGAAGTCTTCAGCATCTCTTTGAGAATCTAGTCATGTCTATTTGCAGGGCTATGTGCATGCCCTGGAAAGACCTGTGAAGGCTCTAATCTCTCACTGGGGCTGGTCTTGAGATTCTGTGCCAGCAGTAAGTGACTGTTTTAAAGTTGCAAACTGCTTGCTAGAGAATTCACATACACAGGAAGACCCTCAGCAAGGCTGGGAGACTTAATGATGCACATCACTTTAAAAAATCTGTGTCTAATCATTAGCAGACAACAGAGCTAACATAATAGAAATAATTTACTGAACATACATGGAAATGAATACAAACTATGCAGAAGTAAGCCAGAAAAATTCCTAAAGAAGAAATCCTCACCAATAATGACAACAATAGCAAATAATAACAACAAACCCCAGGAAAGGAGCTCTGATTACATTGTTTGAGATGTCCAGGTTACAACAAAAAATTTTAAGGTGTGAAAAAGAAAACCAAAAAAATGAAACCAGAAAAGTATTACCCATACATAAAGAAAAACTTATCATCAATAGAAACTATTTCTGAAGAGGCCCAGACATTTGACTTACTAGATTTTACTTGACTATTTTAAATATGCTTAAATAACCAAAGAACAACATATCTAAAGGACTCAAAGAAGCTATTAGTATATTCTCACCAAATAAATTCGAACGGTAGCAGATTTAAATTATTTAAAAATAATCAAATGGTAATTCTGGAGTTTAAAAGTAAATTACTTAGACAAAAAATTGACTAGAGGGCACAACAGTAGATTTAATGGAAAGGAAAAAGAATAAACAAATATGAAGATAGAGTAATAGAGATTATTTAATCTGAGAAACAGAAATAAAAAGAAATGATTGCTCACTTATTTTATATAGGTGGGACCTCTGGATACTACCAAGTATGCAATATAGGCATTATGGAAACCTTAGAAGCAGAAGAGAAAGAGAGGAAGTAGAAAGAATACTGGAAGAAATCATGGCTGAAAAACTTCCAAATTTTATTTTAATAATTTATTTGCACATTTGAGAAGCTCAATAAACTCAAAGTAGGATTATATTAAAGAGATCCACACCTAGGTACATCATAGTCAAACTACTGAAAGAATAGGACAAAGAATCTTGAAAGCAGTGGTGGAAAAGCAAATCATTACGTACAAGCTTTCTTCAGTGAGCTAAATTCTCGTCAGTTACCACAGAGCCAGAAATTCAAGGTACTGGAAGAAAAGGATTATCATCTAATAATTTTATATGTAGCAAAAGTAGCTTCAGGAAACAAACTACCTCCCATCCCTAAAACAGAGAACTTTTTGCTAGTAAACCCACCTTACAAGAAATACTAAAGAGAGTCCTTCAGGCTGAAATGAAAGAACACTTGATAGTAACACAAACTTATATGACAAAGTAAAGAGCTCCAGGAGGGTAACTACATAGGGAAATATAAAAGATAGTATAAATCCATTTTTGTTTGTAACTCTTTTGTTATCCTATTTTTAAAGGAAAACTACATAAAGCAATAATTATAAAACTGTGTTGATTATCTTACACTACCTAAAGATATAATTTGTATGATAATAGCACATAAAAGGGGAGGAAAGAAAAACTTTTGTTAAAGCAAAGTTTTGTACATTTTGAAATTAAGTTAGTATTTATTTCAACTAGACTTTTTAAAAAAATAAGCTATTGTAACCCAAGTGCAACCATTAAGAGAATAACTAAAAATAAAGTAAAAGAAATAGCTATACTTTAAAATGGTATAATGGAAAATATTTAAATACAAAACTAATAGATGATTACAGAAAAAAGACATAAAACATAGAGGAAACGGACAGCAAAATGATCAACAAAAATTATGCTTTATTGGTAAATATATCAAATGTAAAAATCCTTCAGTCAAATGTCAGGGATTTGCAGACTCTATTAAAAAGTAATCCAACTGCTTGCTATCTGTAAGTGACAAACCTTAGATTGAAAACAAATAATAGGTTTAAATTAAAAAGAAAGAAAATAATATACCATTCAAACAGTGCCCAGAGGACAGCTTGTGTGGCTATATTATCAAACAAAATAGGCTTTAAGACAAAATTGTTACTAGTGACAAAGAAGGACATTTTATAATGATAAACAATCCATCAGGCATACAGTAATTATAAACATATATGTACCTAACAACAGAGCTGCAAAATATATGAAGCTGACAGAATTGAAGCTGGAGACTTCAATGTTCTCCTTTTAAGAATAGGTAAAGACAACTAAGCAAAAATATCAATAACTTAATAGAAGACTAATCAACCAGACCAGACAGATGTCTATAAAACACTCTATGCAACTAGATCAGAATATATATTCTTCTCAATTACACATGGAATATTCTTCAGGATGGAGGAGAATGTTAGTTCTCATAGAGAATGTTAGATCATAATAACAGAATATTTATGTTAGGCCATGAAACAAGTGCTGAAAGAAAAAGACTTCCTTTTAAGATTGGAATGGAAGAAATAAAATTATCCTATTCACAGACAGCATGGTATTGTATACTGAAAATCTTAAGGAATCAATAAAAAATTATAACTAATAAGTTCAGCAAGGTTGCAAGATACAAGACCAATATATAAATATCAATTGTATTTATATTATAGAAGCAATGAAAATAAAACAGAAAATTTTATTTTAAAACTTCAAAAAAAAACTAAGAATAAATTTATAAAAGGAAGTTCAAGCCTTGTCACATTGAAAACTACAAATTTCAAAATAAAAGGAAGTTCTAAGTAAAGAAGAAGGTATACAATGTTGTAATTAGATTCCTAATACTGCAATAACAAATTACCATAAACTTAGTGGCTTTAAACAACACAAATTTAGTATTTTACTGTTCTGGAAGTTAGATGTCTAAAATAGGTCTGCAAATTTGTATTCCGTTTGGAGGCTTTTTTGTTTTTGCTTTTTCCTGCATCTTTTTTATCTCTTCTTTGAGTCTCTTGCCTTCTTTCCTTTATAAATATCCTTGTGATTATAATGGGTCTACCTGCGTAGTCCAGAATAATACCCCCATTTCAATATTCTTAATTTAATCATATCTGCAGAGTTTCTATTGTCCTGAAAGGTAACATATTCACAGGTTCCAGGAATTAGAATACTAATAATTTTGAAGTGTTATTCTCTGCCTACCATATTAAGGGATTAGAAGATTTAATATTGCTAAAATGGCAATATTTCTCAAGTTTTTTTATACAAATTAATCCCTATTCTTATATGAACTTAATTCCTACCAAGTTCTCAGAGGACTTTTTGAAGAAATTGACAAGTGAATCCTAAAATTTGTATGGAAATAAAATGGACATAGACTAGCCAAAACAATCTTGAAAAGAAAGAACAAAGTTGGAGGACACAGTTCTCAATTTCGAAATTTACTACAAAGCTGCAGCAAAGAAGATACTATGCTTCTGGCATAGGCTACACATATGGATCAGTGGAATGGAATCGGCTTCCAGAAATAAACCCTTATATTTATGGTCAATGGATCAACAATTTTTTGTAGGGTAGGAGGAGTATGTTCTATATATTATTTGGGACATACTTATACCCAGAAAAGGATTTGTTGTTGACTCAATACTAAACTTTTTCTGGATGTCCCATATTTTATCTGAAAACCCTACCTATTGTTATATGATGATAAAAGAAACCTTGACAACCAGTTGTAAAAAGTTGTGTGTTGGCATGGTATATGTCAAATCATTGCTTTGCAACTAACTTTTAAGAGATCTCTGTTACCATAATTTTTGAAAAAATTACAAATTACAGGTATTTATAAGATAAATTTCAACTTCACAAAAGAAGAGAAATACCATACTGTGAATTTTCAAATGCCTATTTCTATCATGACCTAAACATACAAGAATATAATAGGAACAGAGCAAAATTTTAAATGAAACCCATTTTTTTTACTCTTACGTGATCTACACCAGTGATAGAAAATATGTCTTCAATTCTACCTTCAAATCTTCCAGAATTTTTTAAATATAATTTTGAATAAAATGCATATAGTTGGACATTTAGGGGTAGAAAAATTTATAGATACATTTTTCCATTATATGCAACACCAGTGCATGTTGGACAATACTTCTCATCCCAAGACCTTTTTTGAAACATTTTCTATAATTGCAAATGTCTCATCTTTCTTTTAGCTCATTGTATACAATGATAGGTACTGCCTTGCTCAGTAATAAAATTATTTACCATGGACAATATAAAGTTATATTTTTTGGCTGTATCTTGGGAATACTGGGAAATGACTATTATAGTAAGGTTCACATCTGCCTATTGACTCTATACCCTCTGACTTTTTCCTACTTAAAAATTATCCACAATCCAAATAATTTATATTTACCTAGGCAAAAGGGAAGCTGTTTGAACATTATTGAATTAATAATAAAATAATGGCCTCCAGCTATTTTCACTTTGGGATTCAATTTTATTAAGGGAATATAAGGAGAGATGTACAAATCCACTTCACAAAGCCAGTGTCTTATGTTTTTTACATATTTTAAATTGGGTGATAAAGATAATTATAACTTTTTAGAGCATCATTATATAATTTAAACTGTTATTGGAGATTCGTGGTTTAATTTGTTTTCTTTATGTATTATTTCCATCTACATGATGGAAACTAAATTTATTATAGGTTTGAAATAATGAAAATTGATACAGGGATTATCAAGTCTATCACATATCAAAATGTGTTTGCCTGAGTTCTGCTACTTACATATTTTGACTAAGAAATCTATTTATGAGCATTGGCTATTAATATATTTTCGAACTACTATATTAAGGAACACTGTTTGGGGAACATGAATCTAATCCAATTTTTTCTTCCATTTAAAATTGGTTGTAATATTAACTATTTTATTTATGTTAGTAATACCACCATTCTTCCATTTTCTCAAAGAAGAATCTTAATATTATTGTACTTATTAGGCAAAAAGACTAGTTCTTACCATAGAATTGTCCATTTACTACATTTACCAATTCTTGTGAGTCACTTTTGTAGAATACACACATACAGAAAGTCATAAAACCTTTTTTTTTTTAGTAAGAGAAGAATGCGTATCACACACACTACATGGTGCTAATTCTAGGGGCAAAATTACCCATTATTAGTATTTGAGATTGATTACTAGGATGAAGACATATAGTATATCATCAAGAAACAACCAATATAAAAGGAAACTGATGTAAATAAACTGTATATTGTGGGGTATGTCAACTAGGAAATTCACAAGCAAGATTATGTAGTTTATTCAATGCTGTCTATAGAGACAGCCTTCTAGCCTTACCAATGCTACAGCAATAATTTGAGTTTCTTTTTTTTCTTAACTCAAAATAGTCAAACTGTCATATAATGCATATATTTACATTTTCCTTTAAAAGTAAAAAGTAATAAAAGAAAGAAATTAGAAACCAAACTAGATAACATCAAAAACCAATCAATTTATTGTTAACTTTTTAGCTCTTCATTCTCTTTTTGGTTTCTATTATGGTGTAATAAATTACCCTAAAACGGAGTAGCCTAAGAGAACAAACATTTGTCTCACACAATTTCCAGTGTCAGGAATCCTGGAGTGGCTTAGTTAGTTGGTTCTGTTTCAGAATCATTTATGAAGTTGCAGTCAGGATACTGGCAGAGGGTGTAGTCATCTGAAAGCTTAACTGGGGAGGGAAGAAAATTCTTCAAGAGTGCTCACTCACATGACTGTTGGGTAGAGGCTTCACTTTCTAGCTGCCTGTTGGCCAGCCTCAACTCCTTCCTATGTAAGCTCCTCCAAAGTGCTCCTCACGACATGACAGTTATCTCCAGGGCAAATGAGTTACAGAGAGGGAAATTAAGCTCTACTTCATGAAGGAAGGAGTATTAAAGAATTTGGGAGCATATTTTAAAACCACTACAACCTTAAAACTTAGAGTGCTAAAACAAATTCCTCATAGGTCTCTCTGACCCTAAGCTTTTCATCTTAAAATCCAGTTGGCACAGAGTAACAAAATTATCTTCTAATAATTCTCTTTTTAAATAATTGGTTTTCTGCTTAAAAACTTAACAAAAATTTCCTGTAGCTGTTGCATCAAGTTGATGCCAGTGTCTAATTTCCAGTGTTGCCCATAATCTTTCTAAAGTATAAAGGCTAAATTATAGCATGAACTGATTCTTGTTATAAAATCCCATTTTACGTTAAAAGATTCTACAATTCAGATAAGATATTTCCACAGGGCACTGCAAAAATCAGACTCCTTGCCTTTTATCTTAAAACCACACCCCGTCTTCCTTTCCCTTTTACTCACTGAAATCTTCCTATTCTTCCGGAACTAGCTCAAGTCATATCCTCCATAAGATCTTATTTATCATTCTCTCCCTGACCTCATTCATTACCTCTCTTCTCTGAATCCACATTGCAGTTAGCAGAAGTGCCATTTTTTTCTAGCACAGAATTGTTCTCAAATTGTTTCACTTATGATTGCGTTATTCCTTCCAGGTGGAGAGAGAAGTCATTTTTTATCATTTTAGTTTCCATAGATGCTTACACATTTTAGGAAATAGAGGAGGTACTCAACACATTTTCGCTGTTTTATTTCTCTTGAATGTAAGATTGAGGGATGCTTTTGATACCATTTGTTCACTTAAAAACCTAAGAATAAAAAAAAACTATCATTTTCCATATCTATATCTAATCTCTCTCTCTCTCTTTCGTTCTCTCTCTCTCTCTATTTTTTAAGATGGAGCCTTGCTCTGTCACCCAGGCTGGAGTGCCGTGGTGCTGTCTCAGCTCACTGCAGCCTCTGCCTCCCAGGTTCAAGTGATTCTCCTGCTGCAGCCTCCTGAGTAGCTGGGATTACACGTGCATGCCACCATGCCCAGCTAATTTTTATATTTTTAGTAGAGACCGTCTTTTACCAAGTTGGCCAGTCTGGTCTTGAACTCCTGACCTCAGATGATCTGCCTGCCTCAGCCTCCTAAAGTGCTGGGATTACAGGCCTAAGCCACTGCACCCAGCCATATTTCTTTTATTTCTTTGTTTAATATAGAAATTCAAGCTGTCTAGCTAAAGGTTGTCTTGTGATTCCTTTGGATGCAGATTAACATTGGAAAATAACTCATGGTAGAAAAAAACTATATTCCCAAGCATGAAATTTATAAAATTAGAATTTATCTTGCTTGTGACTGAAACAGTATAACTTTTCTGTTCTCATTGTTCTTAAAACTATGGTTAACATAAAGAAAATACAAGGAATATATTATTTCTATTTCCTCTGGACACTGAAATATAGAATGATTTGATTCCTAAAAGGCATAAATTTTACATAGATCACAGTTTTGTCTTAGTTCAAAAGGGAGTTCTGTGCAAAATGTCTATTTCTCTAGAGACTTTTTTAGAAAATCTTTGAAAGTATTCATTGCCTGTAGTGCTATTTCTTAGAAAATAAATTATATTAAATACTGTATTTTACATTTTTACGTATTTCTTTTCAAATTGCTTAAATCTCCTTCCTGTATGTAAGTGGTTATTATAGAGAAATACCACTTTTTTTTGAAATAATGTTGGTTTTAAATTACTTTTTATAATGAAACGTTTCAAAAATAAACAAAAATGATGAGAAGAATATAACGAACCTCCATTTACCCATAACCCAGATTCAACAATTATCAACATTTTGGTAAACTTGTTTCATCTTCATACGCTCCCTACAAATTAAAGACACTGATTATTCCCACAATGAACTTCTATTATAGATCCAAATGGTTTTCACAGGTATATAATTTTAAAAATACTAATCTTGTCTCTCCTACGACTGTATGAAATGGGATGTGAGGACTGATAGCATCATACCTTAATCTTCTTACCTTCATATGAGGATAAAGAATCCTGGAGAGGTTCAATTTCTAACTTACCTATGGTCAAATAAATGGTTTTCAAAGTAGGAAGGAAAGTCTCTATTTCCTGCCATCTCATTTTTTATTTCATGTTTGCTCTGATCACTAGTTTTAGAAAACTTCCCCAGGAGAAAGTAGCCTTAGAAACAGAGATAAGCACCCCACCCCAGCCAGGTCCTTCAATCAAAGGCTTATGAAAAAGTTAAGACAAGTACCTGTCTTGTTCTGTCCTATGTTTAGACTGTTTTTATTTTTTTGGTAGTATTTTTTAAGTTCTATTTTTTTTGGTTATACAGTTGTATCATTTCTAAAAAATAATTATGTATATCCATTTTAAATTGTATACTTATTTTTTTTTTCAATTCCAATTCCATCAACTGGTATCTCCAGAACAATATCTTTCTTTTGTTTCCAACTTTACTTTTATTGTTTGGCAATTAAAAGTAGTGCAAGATTCATAACTACGTATCCAAAGTAGTGTATAGTCTTCATATTTTATTTGACGTTTTCAGTTGGAATAAATATCATATTTTTATTAACTGCTTTTTCAATATCCATGGAAGTTACTATATGATTTGATATTTAAATTTAATATTACTAGACTATTATGACATTCTTGGCATATGACCTGTTTTTTTACTGTGTATTATTTGTTCATTGTGTTGATGAAATAGTTCTGTGACTGTTTATTTGTAATGTTTCCATGAATATTTGTAAGTTAGATTTATCTGTGGTTTTAAAATATATGTGCTTGTTAAATATTTTATTATTTTGTTTAATAAAAACTTATATATAGCATTATGTATCTGGCACTGTTCTAAAAGCTTCATCAATATTAAATGCTTTAATCCTCATGATAGACATATGGAGAAAATGCTATTACCATTCTCATTTTGCAAATTGTAAGATAGAAGCAGAGGGAGGTTAAATATTGCCATTACTTTTTTTGTTTTGTTTTTTGAGATGGAGTGTTGCTGTGTCTCCCAGGCTGGAGTGCAGTGGCATGATCTCTACTCACTGCAACCTCTGCCTCCTGGGTTCAAGCAATTTTCCTGCAGCAGCCTCCCAAGTAGCTGGGATTACAGGTGTGCACCACCAATCACAGCTAATTTTTGTATTTTTAGTAGAGACAGGGTTTCACCATGTTGGCCAGGCTGGTCTCAAACTCCTGACCTCCAGTGATCTGCTGGCCTCAGCCTCCCAAAGTCCAAGGAATACAGAATTGAGCCATCATGACTGGCCAAGTATTGCCACTACTTTTAATGGCAGAAACCTCAATTACTTTTGCACCAATCTAATAACTCCAGTAAAAAGCTAGTTGAAGACAGGTTTGAATCCAGGCAGTTCACAAATGAAGCAATAACAACAACAGAGATTTTCCTCTTCCTTTCCACATTAATTTGGCAGTCTTATTCTGTAAATTGATTGGTATATATTTGAAGGAAATAGTTCCTTGAAATTTTATGAAGGTAATGAGCATATTTAACATTTTCACAAGGGGAAAAAAACCTATTTTACTCAGATTTCCAAATTCACTTCTAAATATACAAACAAATTAATCTCACAATTATTTTAATGTCCTATGCCTTTGGTCATTCACACATTCTCATTTTTATATATCGTGTTGGAGTTTTCATTTTTATTTTTGAATAGGTTAGCTAATGATTTATCTAGCAGGTAATTTCTCTGCAAAGAACCACCTCATGGTTTATTTATTAGTCTGCTCTTCTCTATTGGTAAATTCATTCATTTTTAGCAACAAAATTTTAATTTATCCTTGGAGAAAGTCCTGATTCTTCTCCTAGTTATATGCTTAAAAAAAATCTATCTCCTTATTTTAGGTCAGCTTTATGCAACCTTCTCGTGTATCTTCCTCTGTGATGCATATATGACTATTACATAATTAACCGCCTAAAATCTCTTGGCCACATTTCCCTAAATAATATATCCTACCTCTTGAGAAATCCAAAGAGCCCTTGAATCTGCCTTTAATGAACTGCATGTGTGTACCAATAACTAATAAGAAAATTATAGCAGTTACTTGGACCATTTTCCTTGTCCTAGTGCATCTAGAATATAACTGATCAACCAAAAATTAAGTGGATTGTTATCCGTAGTTAACAAAATCCCAAACATCCAATATACATATTTCTAAAACTTATCAGTATTCACAAATTTTGGGGTGATCCTCAGATAAAATCTTGTCCACAAAAGCAGTAATCATCATGTTGTCCTGAGACTTTCTTTTGTTCGCTTATGGTGTCCCTGGATTAAGCATTTAATACTAAGAAAGTTTTGAGTCTGAGAGATTGTTAATAAATTCCAATGGATGCTAGCTGATATGTTTTCAGAGTTGGTGTTTACCATATATATCTGGCATTCCTCAAGAAAGTCTAGTATACTATTTTTATCAAATAATTACTTCAAGCTCACATTTCTCAAAATTTCTAGATCAGTATCATAATGAATTGATGGTGAAGTTTGTCCATAACCCTGGTGAAAACAATTATACCATCTAATTATTGAAATCCTTTACATGTTGTATCTTTAATCACCTGAAATTAGGGAGGAATCATTTCAAATTAGTTAAGCTCTAAAGAGTATGTGAAGGTAGTGTTTACTTTGCATCAGTAAATGACAATCATACTCATTCATAAGTTTAATATTAAAAACAAATACTCTAGCAGATGGTTTAATTTGTCCTGAATATAGTTTTCTGATCCATTTTAGGGCAGTTATTCAGTGTAAAACAGAGCCTGTATGTATATTTTTCCTGATTTTGTACATGTCATTGTGAAGTGACAGAGGATGATGACAATTTTTTATTTTTTTTTTGAGACAGAGTCTCTCGCTCTGTCGCCCAGGCTGGAGTGCAGTGGCGCGATCTCGGCTCACTGCAAGCTCTGCCTCCCAGGTTCACGCCATTCTCCTGCCTCAGCCTCCGGAGTAGCTGGGACTACAGGCGCCTGCCACCGCGCCTGGCTAATTTTTTTGTATTTTTAATAGAGAAAGGGTTTCACCGTGGTCTGGATCTCCTGACCTCGTGATCCACCCGCCTCAGGCTCCCAAAGTGCTGGGATTACAGGCGTGAGCCACCGCGCCCGGCGACAATTATTTTGTTAATAAGAACTCTCCAATATTCTGTCTTTGATTTGAGAAAATGTAATTTCTTCCTAAGCATTTTTTACACAGTTGAGTTTATATACCTTTTATTTTGAAGGGTCTTAATACCTCTCACATCAAAGCCAATGGAAATATTAACCTTGCCTTGGGAATTCATTTTCAATGTCTTCTTCCACAATTTAGATATTAGAAAGTCTGTAAGTTCAAAGTTCTTAAGATTTATTTTGAAGGACGCTGGGGAACATCCCAACAACAGGAGAAAGTGGAATTGGATTCTGTCAGTTCTCTCCTTCTGTAGGCTCTCTCATATGGAGTGGGATATGAATGGGTTCTATTAATTTGAGTCTACATGCTATTGAATAAACACAGCCAGCAATTTTTAAAATATGCAGTTTGTTGAAATTATAGCCTCTATTTTCTGCATACGTAACAAGTTGGTCAGACTGAATTGCTGTCTGACCAGTCTTTGCCTTCTTAGGTTATACTAAATCATCAATCACACAGTCAAAGTAAGGGTAGGCTTCTTTATTCAGGCACCTAATGTTAGAACCACTTAACCTTTGTTGTAAGAGGTAGTCCAGATATTTTCAAGAGATAATTATAATGATCATGTGCAACTCACTGACAGGGCCTATCAACTAAAAATTTAACTTAACTACCATTTCCTATGGCAGGAGGAACCTGCCATATGTATTTTCTGGTAAGACTTGGGAATATGTTGTATCCTAGACCTGTAACCTTTTCCTGATCTCTCTTTAGTGACCTCATCTGCTGAGATATGAAGGCAAGATCCTCTTCTAATCCTAAGCCCTCTACCTGTATGCCAGGCCACCAAAAGATCGTAATGTTATAAAAATATCTAACATTTATGGCACTTACTCTGTGCCATGCCCAAGTATAATAATTCATTTAATCCTTTCAAGAATCTTATGAGATTGATACTTTTATTTTCATCTTATTTGCAAGTGAGGAAACTGAATCAGGGTTTTAAGTGACCAAAAGTTGCACAACTAGAAAGTAGTAGGTCTGGAGTCCTACATAGATATCAGTCTCCTGAGTCTGTGCTTGCAATAATTGTATTGTCAGACATCCTGCAATAACAGATCAAGATATGTTCCTTTAGGCAGAACATCATTGGACCTTATTTCATATCCATTCTTCAAAGCTCTACCTTTTAATTGGATTGATTATTCTAGTCACATTTAATGTTATCATAGATATAGTTAGATTTGCATCTGCCACTTACTTCTATGTCTCACATCTTTTTTTCTCTGTCTATTCCTCTACTATTTGCTTTTTCATTAAGTAAATATTTTCTGTGTAACATTTTAGCTGTTTATTTTTCACTTAAATTTTTTAAGAGTTTCCCTATAGTGTGCCATTCACATTTTATCCAAATTTACTTTAGATTTATACAAAATTAATTTCAATGGGATCTAAAATATTCCTATATACAGCTGACTCCTGAACATCACAAATTTGAACTGCACGTCTACTGACACAGAGTTTCTTCCATCTCTGCTACCTCTGAGATAGCAGAACCAACACTTTCTCCTCTTCCTCCTCCTCAGCCTAGTCAACTTGGAGATGATGAGGATGAGGACTTTTATGATGATCCAATTCCACTTATTGAATTGTCAATGTATTTCGTCTTCCTTATGATTTTCTTAATAACATTTTTTCTTTTCTAACTTTATTGTAAGAATACAGTATATAATATATGTGATATACAAGATATGTGTTAATACATTTTCTATATCATTAATAAGGCTTCTGGTCAACAATATGCTATTAATTGTTAAGTTTTTGAGGAGTCAAAAGTTATACACACGTTTTTGACTGTGCTGGAGTTGGCACCCCTAACTCTCCCATTGTTCAAGAGTCAACTGTAGTTCTGTTCCCTCTTTTTCCTGCTATTATTGTGCCATTTTTGTTATCATTATCATTATTATGAATATTACATATGTGAAATGGTCCCCACTTATTTGTAGGTTTGTTTTTCATGGTTTCACTTACTTGCATTCTACTGTGGCTTGAAACAGTAAATGAAAAATTCTAGAAACAAACAATTCATAAATTTTACATTGCATTGGGTTCTGAGTAGTACGATAGAATCTTGCTCCATCCTTCTCCTTCCTGAGTGGAACATGAAGCATTCCTTTTTTCAAAAGCTGTCTATGTTACCTGCCCATTAGTCACTTAGTAGTTGCCTGGGTTATGAGACTGACTGTTGTGATGTTGCAGTGCTTGTGTTCAAGTAACACTTATTTGACTTAAAAATAGGTGGTGAAGCTGTCACAGTTATAATTGTTTTATTATTAGTTATATAGTTTATTGTTGTTAACCTCTTACTATGTCTAATTTATAAGCTAAACTTTATCATAAGCGTATACATATAGGAAAAGATATGGTATGTATAGGGTTCAATATTATCCGTGGTTTCAGGCATCCACTAGGGGTCCCGGAGTATATCCATCATGGATCGGGGGATACTGTAGATTAAAAATCCCCAAATACATGGTATGATTATTAGTTTAGATATTTCCATGAATACTAAAGAAGTTAAGGAAAGAATAAAGAACAATTGTATGTTTATAGAGTTTGTTATATTCTGTTTATTTGTTCCTCTGGATTCTAGTTACTATATGGCATCATTTTTTACTTCAAGCAAACTTAGCTTCCTTTCACTTTTTTAATGTTATTGTCAAATATATTAGATTTTTATATATTAGAGGTTCAAAAACATAATTATTTATATATTATTTTATGTAACTTTTAAATAGCAATTAAGCAATAAAGGTAAAAATATGCATTTAGATTGTCTTTTGTAATCATGTAATTATCTTAAATGTTCTTTTGGTGTGTATGTGTGGGTTCACATTACTATCTGGGGTCACTTGCTTTTAGCTTAAAGAAATTTCTTAGTATTTCTGCATTTCTTGTTTCTTAGGATTTCTTGTTTCTTCCAGCAACAAATTCTTTCAGTTTTTAACCTGTGAATGTTTACATTTTGGCTTCATTGAGATAGTTTTGCTAGATATAGAGTTGCCAGATGACACACCCTTTTCTTTCAGCACTTCAGATATGTCATTCCATTGCATTCTGGCCTTCATTGTTTCTGATGAGACGTCAGCCATTAACCTCATAGGAATTGCATTGTGATGAGTCATTTTTCTCTTACTGCTTTCAAAATTTTATCTTTGCATTTAGCTTTCAACATCTTGACTATAATGCTTCTGGGTGTAGATCTCTGTGTTAATCCTACTTGGAGTTTGTTGAACTTTACTTTTTTTGTTTGTTTGTTTTTGAGACAGGGTCTCACTTTGTCACCCAGGCTGGAGTGCAGTAGTACAATCATGGCTTACTGCAGCCTTGACCTTCCAAAGTCAAGTGATCCTCCCACCTCAGATTCCCTAGTAGCTGGGATTACAGGCGTGTGCTACCTTGCTGGGCTAATTTTTTTTTTTTTTAATTTTTGTTAGAGATGGGGGTCTCACTGTGTTGCTCAGGCTGGTCTCCAACTCCTGGACTCAAGCATTCCTCCCACTTCAGCCTATCAGAGTGTTGAGATTACAGGTGTGAGCCATTGTGCCTGGCCCTGAGCTTTAGATATATAAAGGAATGTGCTATTTCATGATAAATTAATGATTTTCATCACATTTGGAAAATTATTAGGTATTATAATTTAAAATATATTTTATGCTTCTTTTTTACCTCTCCTCCTGGTACTTTAAAGTACATGTATGTCACTGCACTTATGGTGTCCCACATTTTTTTTCTGCATCTTTGTTTACCTTTCTTCATTCTTTTTTTTCTCTGTGCTTCTGATTGCACAGTATCTATTGATCTATCATCAAGTTTGCTGTTTCTTTCTTCTTCCATTTCAAATTTCCTGTTGAGTCCTTCTAGTGAATTTTCATTTTAGTTATTATACTTGTCACTCCAGAAGTTACATTTGGCTCTTTAAAATAATTTTTATTTATTTATTATTTGTTTATATTTGATAAGATATTGCCAAAATTGCTTTAATTATTTAAGCGTAGATTTCTTTAGTTTTTTAAAGATTTCTGTAGTAGCTGTTTTGAAGTCTTTGGCTGTTAAATCAGACACCTGGGCCGTCTTACAGTTTGTATTGCTTGCTTTTTTTTTTTTCCTATTCATGGGTTACATTTTTTTCTGTTTTTTTTTGTATGTATTATATTTTTGTTGTTAAAAAACTTGACATTTTATTATAGTTAATATATTTTAGCAACTTGAATACTGAGTTTCTTCCTGTTCTCAGGGGCTTAGATTTTGTTGTTGTTGCTGTTTGCTTGTGTATTAATTTGGCTGGACTATTTTCATAAAATCTGTTTTCCCTATAGTGTGAAGCCTTTGGTGTTGCTTATTAAGAATGCAGCCTTGGGCATGCACACATTGGATAGCATTGGTTATAGCAGAGTTTTCTTTGACTGCCTTATTTCCTAATCATTCTGTTAAGTAGTCTGCCTCATTTGGTAATACACCCAGCTTTTGTCAAAATTATAAAGATTAAAAATGGCAATAAGCAAAGTAAGGGTAAAAGCCTTACATGAGGTATTCAAAAATTAAAAAAAAATTAGAGAGCAGTGAATTAAAAAATTTTATCCAGCTCGATAATCTATGCTCTGCACAAGGGGCATTCTCATCCTCTTTGAACTGTCACAAAATTTTCTCTTTCTTTCTTTTGTCACTTATGCCATTTTCATCAGTTTCTATGGATGTATAAATTACTGCTTAAATAAAAGATGCATAAATAGATGAACAATAGCTTATCTAGTTATAACTTAGAAAGTCTTGATATATAAGTGCTCCTGCATAAGTGTAGCAGGCCAATGACCAAACTGCTACTTGACTGAGAAAGTAACTCACATATTCACTTGTAACTATGTGTATATATAGACCCCTGTCCCCATAGTAAACATAATGGATTACATAAAACTTGTAGAAAGTTTGTACATGAAACTTCATAATTATATGAAATTTTATAAATTATATAAAACTCATACTTTCTGAAAAATTTAAGAACAAAAGTGAATAGAAGTCCCTTGGTTCAAAGTTACATTCCATCTAGCCTCTATCAAGTTCCTTTTTACTTTGACTAAGAGGATTTGAACTGATTGAGGTTTTAGAGCTCAAAAACAAAAGATAATATGTGCTCTGAATGAGTCAATGAGTTTATAGCCCAGAGCATATCACTGCTCCAAATTAGATTCTGCTTTGCACCTAAATTTAAAAATAAATACTGTCTGATATTTGAAATACAGGCTGCCTGCATTTGTGGAATTCAGTCTGGTCCTGACTCTCTGCCTCTATCAGCTGTTCCGGTCTGATTCATCTTGAATCAGGCATCATCAGAGAATGCCATGCCTGTGCTCATTGTTAATCCTTGCTGTGAGTATTTTGTATGAGGCCTTAGTTGGGTAAATCCACTTCTACCTTGTTCCTTGTTTCTATGACCTAGTTGTTACATTGGTACTTCTCTTGTGGTAACCTGCTTAGTATGCAGGACAATTTCTGTTTATGGACCCTGACCTGTTCTTATTATTTTCACACCTGAATTGAGTGTTCTGACCCTGAACTCTGGCCATTAGATGGAACTCTGCCACCCCGATAGCTACCTTTGCTGTTGACTGTGTCTTCTGGAACTTCAGTGATCCTGCCATGTCCACCTTCTACATTTGATCTTGAATTGCCTTTGGTCTTAGAGCCCCACTTGCTGGAGATTTGCATAGACTGTGATCAGAGATTAGACTCTGCTTGCCTGTCCTATTTAATCTCCTGTCAGAACTTGCATCTGAGTCAGCACCTGGTACATTTTCTGCCCTGGTGAGTAGGTCTAAAACCAGGTTAATATTCTCTTCATGTTCAGGTCTCCTTTTGGAAATAATCAAATATACCAGATTATTGAACTATGGGAAAGTTTATTCACTACATGTTGATTCGTCAACTACTTATGCTGTCAGACTTGCAAAAGATGGTGAAAAAAAAGAAGCTATTATTCTTACATACTTCTAAAAATACTCAAAAGAGATGGTAGATTAAACAAACTAAATACAAAAAATAAAATATAAAAAATATTTCATGGAGTCTGCTGCAGTCTATGGATATGTGGAATCTGCGAAAAGCTCTTCCTAATTTTCAGATCTGTTAGGTTCATTTCAGCAGAGATTATTTCCTAAAAAGAGAATGATCTGGGAGAACAAGATTGTTTGGGTTGGATAGAAGTTGACCATGAGATATAAAGGAAGACATTGGAAATATTTTGAATAATTTGTGTGAGGGAGTGTATTAAATATAAGTGTACAACAAAGAAAAACACCTACATCAGTTTAGGAAGTAGCCAGGACCACTGTCTCTGGGAATCGGACTAACATATGAACCTTAGCTCTGCCATTTTATTAGCTGTAAGATTTGGGGTATTTTACTTCAACTTTTTAAGTCTCCTTCTCTATATCTGTGTAAAGGGAATAGCAACTGTATCTCATGGAGCTGAAAGAAGGTCATATGAGGAAGCAACCATTATGTTCATAGGTATGCACTGCATGTGCTAGAAACTGTCTTTATAACTTCACATTTAGAAAATCATATTAGGATGCTTAGTACTGTTGTTTTGCCTTCTAGATATATTACCACCTTTCTCTATTTGGTGCTTTGCCTCAAGAAGCTGACATTTGTGGGTTACATGAATGAATTCTGTTGCCCTCTGGCTTCCAATTTTCTTGATACAAAGAGAGGATCCAGGAGGGAAATTGCCAGATGGAGCAGAGAAAGATCTGGGGTATTTATTTTTCTGGATCTCTCTCTATGACAGGTTATTTCTTTAGTTTCTTGTTTTTTGCCCTTTTCAGTTCAGGAATGATAAAGTCATTTCTCTCCCCCACACCCTGTCTCTTTCTCTCTCTCTGTGTGCGTGTGTGTGTATGAATGTGTATTATATATGTAGTATGTATATATGTGTGTATGTACGTATATATATGAATACTTATATAAATATATATAGATATCTATATATAGATAGATAAGTATAGCTGTAGACAGATTTGAGTATATGTATAATACATATGTATGTGTATATATATGTATAATACATATGTATGTGTGTGTATATATGTATAATACATATGTATGTGTGTATATATGTATAATACATATGTATGTGTGTGTATATATATGTATAATACATATGTATGTGTGTATATATATATATGTATATATATGGAGAGAGAGAGAGAACAGAGAGATTTATTTTTATTTTTTAGAAGTCAATTTTTGGTTTTATTTTAAGAAATTTACTCGCAAGATTTTAAGGACTGCCATGTCCAAAATCTGCAGAGTACCTAGGCAGGCTGGAGACCCATGGAAGAGTTAACCTTGCAGTCTTGAATTGAAAGGCAGTCTGTATGGAGCAGAATTCCATCTGGTTCTCCAGCACTTCCTATTGACAGGGCTGGCTGAATAATTTGTGGGGCCTAGTGTAAATAAAAATGTTGGGGTCCTTGTTAAAAAAATTATTTAGAATTTCAAGATGGTGGTAGTAGAGCATTAAACCAAGTGCAGGGCACTTAAACACAAAAATCGTGCAGCTGTAGAGATCAAAAGCCCAAGAAGCTAGCTCTGCCTGTCAGTTTCCCTGAAACTTGCCTGCACATATGCACCTCTCCTTATTAAACATTACTCATTTAACCTATATATGTGTTTCATATGCTTACTACCAGAATCCTGATGTGGACAATTAGAATGAAACCAAATAATAGGATTTGAGTTCAAAGCTCCATGACCCTAGAATTTTTTCATTTAACCTATATTTTTGGTGACTTTCATTATCAGAAGAATAGTCTGAAACATTTTGAAAGATGAAAGTTTTTTTTTTTTTTTGAGACGGAGTCTCACTCTGTTGCCCAGGCTGGAGTGCAGTGGCGCAGTCTCGGCTCACTGCAACTTCCGCCTCCTGGGTTCACGCCATTCTCCTGCCTCAGCCTCTCCGAGTAGCTGGGACTACAGGCGCCCGCCACCACGCCCGGCTAATTTTTTTTTTTGTATTTTTAGTAGAGACGGGGTTTCACCGTGGTCTCGATCTCCTGACCTCGTGATCCGCCCGCTTCGGCCTCCCAAAGTGCTGGGATTACAAGCGTGAGCCACTGCGCCCGGCCAAAAGTTTGTAATTCATGTAACCTGGGAAAATTTATATAGAGAAGGAAGATTTATATCTACTGATGCCTAGAGCCATTATTTTTTACTTTGAGAAACCAGAGTCCTGACAATGCCTGAGTCTTCAGTGTTGGTTGTCTTAGGTGATGAGGTGGTAAGAACACATGAGAACAGGTTTCATTTGCTCTGGTCTAAGCTGTATAATCTAGCATCAATGGTATTTGTAAAGCAACTTTCTTTCAGATTTGTGACATCAAACAAAGAGGATGGGGCTACTGAGGAGCTGATAAGGCTGCTGGGAAATGGCTTAGTCAGGGATCATCCATGTCACTCAAGGACCAGGTGGTAGGAATTCCCTTCTTAGAATCTCTGGGTTGAGGATGTGTTTAAGAAACACAGATGAGTCTACAAAGGCCTTATAGGTCATGTTGAGGATTTTATGTATTAATCAGGATACATGAAGCCTGGAAGGGTTTTGTGCTGTAAAGTGACATGATCCACATGATGTTTTGAGAAGATCACGTTGGTATATGTGTGGAAAGAAACAGAAAATTTTTACCCACACCAATGTCAGGAAGTGTTTCCCCTGTGATTTCTTTCAGTAATTTTATAGTGTGGAGAGCCAAATTCACATTCCCATGCATTGGCAAAGCCTGCAGACAGGGAAGCAGGTGGCATGGCAAGGACCCCACCGAAGATCCTGTTATGGGTACCTTCCTGTTCTTACCAGATCAGGGAAGCGCTGTGAATGGCTTTTCATAGTTAATAGTTAGCATAAGACAGACTGCAGAGGCCGCATCAAAGGAAGACAAAAACAGTTATTGTCTAAACTTTTGACCCCTGGCATGTATAAAAACACTGAATAAACCAGAGCTGTTGGCGCTTCCCTATCAGGGAACCGTCCCTCCTAATCCCGCTTTTCTGTGTCTTTCCTTCACCATTCTTCTCACTACTTCTCGGTGCATCCCTGAATAACCCCTGCGGCCAGACCACTAGAGGTGGCGCCCGGAACAGGGACCCGAGAAATACTGTGAGAAGAACGCCCAGTTCTGGTAAGGTCTGCAGAAGTTGTGTGAGTATAAACAATTGTGGGCGCATAGTCATACATTAGGAGTAAAAATGGGACATTCTGGTTCTAAGGAATGAGCTCTTTACATTCAAGTGTTGCAATCTATGATGCATGCCCATGGGGCTTCTATAAAAACTAAGCAGTTAGAAAAATTCTTGGAGACAGTACAAGAGGCATGTCCTTGGTTCCCTGAGGAAGGCACTATTAACATGGATACATGGTCAAAGGTAGGGGAAGGCCTGCGGAAGCATTATACTCTGCATGGCCCTGATAGAACTCCTGTAGACACTTTTGGGCTTTTTAACCTGGTCCAGGAGTGCCTTGTGCCTTGCCCTGAGGCTTACAAGCCCCTTGGGACAACATCCAGTGGGGAACCTTCTGCCCCTATCATGTCTGAGGAAAAGTTGGTTGTTGGTCATCAACCGTCTCCAAGAGATGAGAAATTGTCTTGTGAGGAGACTGAAAAATTACCATTGCCTACTTCTCCTGCTTCACCTCTGCTTTCACCAGGGGAAGATGAAGAGGCCCTGGTATGTGCTTTTGCAGCTACCTTTATTAAAAAGCCCCCTGGGGCTCCTAATGCTTGCTTGCCTCCCTTAAAATTGAGCACCTTGCCTGCAACTGTTATGTCTCCCCTTGAAGGGGCTCTTCATCAAGCTCCTATGTCGGGGGAGACTCTTGAGGGTTTTCATGCCTTCCCTGTCAGGCTTGACCCACAGACAAATCAGCAATATCACGAGCCTCTGCCTTTTAAGACTTTAAAGGACCTTAAGGCTGCTGTGGTTCAGTATGGGACTACAGCACCCTTTACTTTAGCCATGGTGGAGACCTTGGCAGAGGATGCTTTACCTCCTAATGATTGGAAGGGCATAGCAAAAGCCTGCCTAGACGGGGGTGACTACTTGTTGTGGAAAACTGAATTTTTGGAAAAAGCTGAGGAAATTTCTCGCCGTAATCGCTTGGCAGGTAATCAGGTTACTTATGAAATGCTCACTGGCTTAGCTAACTTTTCAGATACTGCTAATCAAATTGGTTGGGAAAGATGGATTTATGATCAAGTATCCAATATTGCCCTCTCTGCCTGGAAGAAATTGCCATGTTCCAAACGCACAGAGGAACTTACAAAAATTCGCCAGGGACCTGATGAGCCTTATCAGAACTTTGTCTCTCGATTATTACAAGCAGTGGGCTGAGTGATCAGTGACTCTGAGGCAGGTATTGTTTTATTAATTCTTTGTGTTTTCCCAGTCTGTCTCCAAGCAGCCTTCTCTGCCATCACCCAGCTCCGGATAAATCATCAACGGCTTCTTTTAGAAAGAAAAGGGGGAACTGTGGAGAGCCAAATTCACATTCCCATGCATTGGCAAAGCCTGCAGACAGGGAAGTAGGTGGCATGGCAAGGACCCCACCGAAGATCCTGTTATGGGTACCTTCCTGTTCTTACCAGATCAGTGAAGCGCTGTGAATGGCTTTTCATAGTTAATAGTTAGCATAAGACAGACTGCAGAGGCTGCATCAAAGGAAGACAAAAACAGTTATTGTCTAAACTTTTGACCCCTGGCATGTATAAAAACACTGAATAAACCAGAGCTGTTGGCGCTTCCCTATCAGGGAACCGTCCCTCCTAATCCCGCTTTTCTGTGTCTTTCTTTCACCATTCTTCTCACTAATTCTCGGTGCATCCCTGAATAACCCCTGCGGCCGGACCGCTAGATTATAGTTTCCATTCTTACATGTAAATCTTTAATCCATTTTGAGTTGATTTTTTTGTATATGGTGAGAGATATGGGTCTAGTTTCATTCTTCTGCATGTGGTTATCCAATTTTCCCAGCACTGTTTATTGAAGTGACTGTTCTTTCCCTGATGGTGTTCTTAGAACCTTTGTTGAAAATCAGGTTGTTGCTTATATGTGTGTACATTTATTTCTAGGTTCTCTATTCTATTCCATTGATCTATGTGTCTGTGTTTAAGCCACTACCATGCTGTTTTGGTTACCATAGCTTTGTAGCATGTTTTAAAGTCAGGTAGTATGATGCCTCCAGCTTTGTTCTCTTAACTCAAGATTGCTTTTTCTATTGGGGGACTTCGTGGTTCCATATGAATTTTAGGATTGCTTTGTTCTATTTCTGTGAAGTATGACATTGGTATTTTGATGGAGAGTGCATTGAATCTGTAGATCACTTTAAGTAGCATGGACATATTAACAATATTAATTATTTTAATCCATAAATGAAAGATATATTTCCATTTATTTGTGTCTTTTTCCACTTATTTCAAAATGTTTTATAATTTTCAGTGTAGAGGTGTTTCACCTTTTTGGTTAAGTTTACTCCTAGGCTTTTTATTTTTTAAGTATTGTTAGTAGAATGGTTCATTGATTTATTTTTCCAGTAGTTCAGTATTAGTGTATAGCAACACTACTGATTTCGTATCTTGCAACCTTACTGAATTCTACCAGTTTTTTTGGTGAACTACATAGGTTTTTCTTTATATAAGATCATGTCATCTGCAAACAAGGACAATTTGACTTCTTCCTTTCCAATTTGAGTGCATTTTCTGTCTTTTGCTTAATTGCTCTGACTAGAACTTCCAGTATTATGTTGAAAATAAGTGGTAAAAGTGGGCATCCTGTCTTCTTCTAGATTTTAGAGAAAAAGCTTTAAACTTTTCCCTATTCATTATGATGCTAGCTATGGGTTTGTCATATATAGATTTTGCTGTGTTGAGGATGTAACTTCTATGCCTAATTTGTTGAGAGTTTTTATCATGAAGGGAATGTTAATTTTTTTCAAATGTTTTTTTTTTCTGCATCTATCGAAAGGATCATATGGTTTTTGTTCTTCACTTGGTTAATATGAAGTAACACGTTTATTGATTTGGTATGTTGAGCCATCCTTGCATCCCTGGGATGAATCTCACTTGATTATGGTGAATGATCTTTTTAATATGCTGTCAAAACCCATTTGTTAGTATTTTGCCGATTACTCTGATTTGATTATTACAGAATGTATGCATGTGTGTATGGAAATATTACATTGCACCCCATAAATATGTACAATTATCATGTGCAAATTAAAAATATAATCAAACTTAAAAAAGGAATAGAAAATGTTATCTACATGAAGAATGAGTGATTCTGGTGTTTATACAATATAGAAAATGCTGATTGCTTGCTGTGAAACAGTGAGAGAGCTAGAGAGAGAAAGTGAATTTACTATTGATCATTTTAAACACTTCTCCATGTTTTGCCAATGTTAGAGTAAATTTGAGTCTGTCATTTGTTGAGGAGCTTTGTTTGAGTGAGTTAATGAATGCCACTTAATCACTGTTGGGTGCAGTTTGGTTCTCACTGCACTCTGGCAGGCTTCAAGAGGAAAGATTAGACACAAACTGTGTATCATTCCAAGTGTCTCATAAGAGGTCACATCTTTGAATTTGTAGTTTGTCTCCAAGATATAATAGAAATGTTTGCAGTCCAAAAAGTGTTTTCTTTAGTTTCTTGGATGTCACCTTATGCACTCATTATGCACAGTGGTAATTTTTTTTCTTTTTTTTAATTATTATACGTTAGGATTTAGGGTACATGTGCACAATGTGCAGGTTTGTTACATATGTATCCATGTGCCATGTTGGTTTGCTGCACCCATTAACTCGTCATTTAGCATTAGGTATATCTCCTAATGCTGTCCCTCTCCCCTCCCCCCACCCCACAACAGTCCCCGGAGTGTGATATTCCCCTTCCTGTGTCCATGTGTTCTCATTGTTCAATTCCCACCTATGAGTGAGAACATGCAGTGTTTGGTTTTTTGTCCTTGCAATAGTTTACTGAGAATGATGATTTCCAGTTACATCCATGTCCCTACAAAGGACATGAACTCATCATTTTTATGGCTGCATAGTATTCCATGGTGTATATGTGCCACATTTTCTTAATCCAGTTTATCGTTGTTGGACATTTGGGTTGGTTCCAAGTCTTTGCTATTGTGAATAGTGCTGCAATAAACATACGTGTGCATGTGTCTTTATAGCAGCATGATTTATAGTCCTTTGGGTGTATACCCAGTAATGGGATGGCTGGGTCAAATGGTATTTCTAGTTCTAGATCCCTGAGGAATCGCCACACTGACTTCCACAATGGTTGAACTAGTTTACAGTCCCACCAACAGTGTAAAAGTGTTCCTATTTCTCCACATCCTCTCCAGCACCTGTTGTTTCCTGACATTTTAATGATGGCCATTCTAACTGGTGTGAGATGGTATCTCATTATCGTTTTGATTTGCATTTCTCTGATGGCCAGTGATGATGAGCATTTTTGCATGTGTTTTTTGGCTGCATAAATGTCTTCTTTTGAGAAGTGTCTGTTCATGTCCTTTGCCCACTTTTTGATGGGGTTGTTTGTTTTTTTCTTGTCAATTTGTTTGAGTTCATTGTAGATTCTGGATATTAGCCCTTTGTCAGATGAGTAGGTTGCAAAAATTTTCTCCCATTGTGTAGGTTGCCTGTTCACTCTGATGGTAGTTTCTTTTGCTGTGCAGAAGCTCTTTAGTTTAATTAGATCCCGTTTGTCAATTTTGGCTTTTGTTGCCACTGCTTTTGGTGTTTTAGACATGAAGTCCTTGCCCATGCCTATGTCGTGAATGGTATTGCCTAGGTTTTCTTCTAGGGTTTTTATGATTTTAGGTCTAACATGTAAGTCTTTAATCCATCTTGAATTAATTTTTATATAAGGCGTAAGGAAGGGATCCAGTTTCAGCTTTCTACATATGGGTAGCCAATTTTCCCAGCACCATTTATTAAATAAGGAATCCTTTCCCCATTTCTTTTTTTTGTCAGGTTTGTCAAATATCAGATAGTTGTAGATATGTGGCATTGTTTCTGAGGGCTCTGTTCTGATCCATTGATCTATGTCTCTGTTGTGGTACCAGTACCATGCTGTTTTGGTTACTGTAGCCTTGTAGTATAGTTTGAAGTCAGGTAGCGTGATGCCTCAAGCTTTGTTCTTTTGGCTTAGGATTGACTTGGCGATGTGGGCTCTTTTTTGGTTCCATATGAACTTTAAATTAGTTTTTTCCAATTCTGTGAAGAAACTCATTGGTAGCTTGATGGGGATGGCATTGAATCTATAAATTACCTTGGGCAGTATGACCATTTTCATGATATTGATTCTTCCAACCTATGAGCATGGAATGTTCTTCCATTTGTTTGTATCCTCTTTTATTTCACTGAGCAGTGGTTTGTAGTTCTCCTTGAAGAGGTCTTTCACATCCCTTGTTAAGTTGGATTCCTAGGTATTTTATTCTCTTTGAAGCAATTGTGAATGGGAGTTCACTCCTGATTTGGCTCTCTGTTTGTCTGTGATTGGTGTACAAGAATGCTTGTGATTTTTGTACATTGATTTTGTATTCTGAGACTTCGCTGAAGTTGCTTATCAGCTTAAGGAGATTTTGGGCTGAGACGATGGGGTTTTCTAGATACACAATCATGTCATCTGCAAACAGGGACAATTTGACTTCCTCTTTTCCTAATTGAATACCCTTTATTTCCTTCTCCTGCCTGATTGCCTTGGCCTGAACTTCCAGCACTGTGTTGAATAGGAGTGGTGAGAGAGGGCATTCCTGTCTTGTGCCAGTTTTCAAAGGGAATGCTTCCAGTTTTTGCCCATTCAGTATGATATTGGCTGTGGATTTGTCATAGATAGCTCTTTTTATTTTGAGACACGTCCCATCAATACCTAATTTATTGAGAGTTTTTAGCATGAAGAGTTGTTGAATTTTGTCAAAGGCCTTTTCTGCATCTATTGAGATAAGCATGTAGTTTTTGTCTTTGGTTCTGTTTATATGCTGGATTACATTTATTGATTTGCGTATGTTGAACCAGCCTTGCATCCCAGGGATAAAGCCCACTTGATCATGGTGGATAAGCTTTTTGCTGTGCTGCTGGATTTGGTTTGCCAGTATTTTGTTGAGGATTTTTGCATCAATGTTCATCAAGGATATTGGTCTGAAATTCTCTTTTTTGGTGGTGTTTCTGCCAGGCTTTGGTATCAGGATGATGCTGGCCTCATAAAATGTGATAGGGAGGATTCCCTCTTTTTCTATCGATTGGAATAGTTTCAGAAGGAATGGTACCAGTTCCTCCTTGTACCTCTGGTAGAATTCGGCTGTGAATACATCAGGTCCTGAACTCTTTTTGGTTGGTAAGCTATTGATTATTGCCACAATTCCAGAGCCTGTTATTGGTCTATTCAGAGATTCAACTTCTTCCTGGTTTAGTCTTGGGAGGGTGTATTTGTCAAGGAATTTATCCATTTCTTCTAGATTTTCTAGTTTATTTGCATAGAGGTCTTTGTAGTATTATCTGATGGTAGATTGTATTTCTGTGGGATCGGTGGTGATATCCCCTTTTTCATTTTTTATTGCATCTATTTGATTCTTCTCTCTTTTCTTCTTTATTAGTCTTGCTAGCGGTCTATCAATTTTGTTGATCTTTTCAAAAAACCAGCTCCTGGATTCATTAATTTTTTGAAGGGTGTTTTGTGTCTCTATTTCCTTCAGTTCTGCTCTGATTTTAGTTATTTCTAGCCTTCTGCTAGCTTTTGAATGTGTTTGCTCTTGCTTTTCTAGCTCTTTTAACTGTTATGTTAGGGCGTCAATTTTGGATCTTTCCTGCTTTCTCTTGTTGTCATTTAGTGCTGTAAATTTCCCTCTACACACTGCTTTGAATGTGTCCCAGAGATTCTGGTATGTTTTGTCTTTGTTCTCGTTGGTTCCAAAGAACATCTTTATTTCTGCCTTCATTTCATTATGTACCCAGTAGTCATTCAGGAGTAGGTTGTTCAGTTTCCATATAGTTGAGCGGTTTTGAGTGAGTTTCTTAATCCTGAGTTCTAGTTTGATTGCACTGTGGTCTGAGAGACAGTTTGTTATAATTTCTGTTCTTTTACATTTGCTGAGTAGAGCTTTACTTCCAATCTAACTAGTTTCTATTATGGTATTTTTTACAGGTAGAAATAAAGGCAAAAAGTTATGTTGTTGTCAAAAAGGAAGACAAATCCAAAGCTTCTGGCTGTCACTCATATTATTAAAATGACACAGTAAGTTTCCAGGAACACATTCAGAAAATGGTTTTCAAGCCTCAGTGGTCTATATTAATTAAAGTGTAAACTTGGAAAAGCACCTTTAAGCACATTCTTTTTCCTGGATCTGGAAGACAGAGCAAGAAGTAGAAAACTCATTTTAGGTTTGAAAAATGTGTTCTGATCTCTGGTACCTCAAGATGATATTTAGCTTTTTTAAACCCAATTCATTCGTTTAATGGGTTTCCGACATTCTCTGGTTCTTATGTTGCATAGCACCCGATACAATCTTAAAACAGCTTAAGTACAAATTTTGGAACTCCATATTAGGTGGATTTCTGCTGTGCCAAAATGTGACACTGATTGGAGTGAATTGATGGCAATTCTCTCCTGCTTGAGTGCCTTTGAGATTGAAAGCATGCAATACACAGTCTCTTCAAAATTCAGTGCCCATCCTGGTGTGGTATTTGTTTCCTTTGATGCTGCCTGTGCAGGTGGAGTCTTCCTGGTCCATCTGTTCTGAATGGGAAATGTCATGACTGCTGTTCTTCCAGTCCATCCTCTTGTCTTTAGGACATGTAAAGATTTCTGCTCTTTGGTCACCGTCTGCTTGTTTCATTTTCTTTTTCTTCTCCAATTTTCCTTAATTGATACATCTACTTTCCTTAACAGTATTTAATATAATTTTTAAAGAAAAACTCCATAATCAATTTTAAATGAATTATTCCTGTTAAAAGAAAAACAAACTAGTGTAAAAAATCCTTTCCTCCAAGTTTTTTTGGTCTTGTTAATATGTCTAAATTATAAACAATGATTTGAAAGTTCTTTGAACTTTCAAGTCATTCAATTAAAAAAATTTTAATTTTAAGAGGCTGGGTGATATTATAATATTAATTACTGGAATGATAAGACAAAGCTAAAATAGGCAGAACCATACCATGTACTTTATATATCTTATAATTGCATATCTTGCATATCTTATAATTCTCCTACAGTGATCAAAGGTAGGTTAAGTGTTCCAAGAAATAAAATATATTCAGAATTATAATTATGGTCTATATTAACTGTTATAACTTTCTTTTCCTTCTGGTCAAGTTTACTGTTTCTTTTGAACATTTCCTTTGAGACCCAAATTATTCTTTGATTTGTAGAGATTACAAATATTCTAATAAATAGAGGTTTAGTTAGCATGGCATAGGGTTGACTGCTTTCTCATTATTTTTTTCAGTCTGAACCCCTAAATGCTTATAATTTTTGTTCATTCTCTGTCATTTTATTTTTACTAACTCAGCTGATAAATCTTAAAATGTTCTATCCTCAGTGTGAAGAGACAGACAACTGATTCTATCAGGTCACAATAAAGTCCAATTTATTATGCTTTTGTAAGATCATAAGTGTTTCACGTTGCAAATACTCTGCTATCAAGTAAAAACTGTGCTTTCTTACCTAGGGCTTTTGAGGTTACATTGTACTTTGAAGATTTTGTGTTTTAGCCAATGACTAGTGAGCTTACCAATAAGAGAACACTTTTTGTATGCCTTTATGCCAGCAAAAATGTAGAACTGACTAAAAAACATGAGATATGGGAAATAATTAATAGAAAAGTATTCACTGAGAGAATGGGAAAATAAGAGTTTTCTCCAGTGCTTTATTACCTATACTAGAAATGGAACATATATTTTAATATAAGGGACTTAAAGATCCCAAACTGGTCCATAATTTTTTATTCATAACCTTCGAGGTCAGATGGATTTTGAAATTCAGCATATTTTGTATTTTAGGAAGATAATAGGGTGTATATATCTTATATACTGTAGTACCCTAAGTGAAGTCGAGGGTCTGTAATCAAACACATTAATATCTTTGTGGTGAAAGTATTTTGTCTACATATGATGACTAAGAATTGTAAATTGCCTTCATTAATTCAGGTTAAGTTTTGCCTCCAAGTGATTTATCAAGCAAAACAAAACAAAATGATACAAGAAACAATAACCTATCAGTGTTTAAGATTTTTTTCCCTAGAAGAAAACCTAGTCAATACCATTCAGGACATAGGCATGGGCAAGGACTTCATGTCTAAAACACCAAAAGCAATGGCAACAAAAGCCAAAATTGACAAATGAGATCTAATTAAACTAAAGAGCTTCTGCACAACAAAAGAAACTACCATCAGAGTGAACAGGCAGCCTACAACATGGGAGAAAATTTTTGCAACCTACTCATCTGACAAAGGGCTAATATCCAGAATCTACAATGAACTCAAACAAATTTACAAGAAAAAAACAAACAACCCCATCAAAAAGTGGGCAAAGGACATGAACAGACACTTCTCAAAAGAAGACATTTATGCAGCCAAAAAACACATGAAAATATGCTCATCATCACTGGCCATCAGAGAAATGCAAATCAAAACCATAATGAGATACCATCTCACACCAGTTAGAATGGCCATGATTAAAAAGTCAGGAAACAACAGGTGCTGGAGAGGGTGTGGAGAAATAGGAACACTTTTACACTGCTGGTGGGACTGTAAACTAGTTCAACCATTGTGGAAGTCAGTGTGGCGATTCCTCAGGGATCTAGAATTAGAAATACCATTTGACCCAGCCATCCCATTACTGGGTATACACCCAAAGGACTATAAATCATGCTGCTATAAAGACACATGCACACGTATGTTTATTGCAGCACTATTCACAATAGCAAAGACTTGGAACCAACCCAAATGTCCAACAACAATAGACTGGATTAAGAAAATGTGGCACATATACACCATGGAATACTATGCATCCATAAAAAATGATGCGTTCATGTCCTATTTAGGGACATGGATGAAACTGGAAAACATCATTCTCAGTAAACTATTGCAAGGACAAAAAACCAAACACCGCATGTTCTCACTCATAGGTGGGAATTGAACAATGAGAACACATGGACACAGGAAGGGGAATATCACACTCCGAGGACTGTTGTGGGTTGGGGGGAGGGGGGAGGGACAGCATTAGGAGATATACCTAATGCTAAATGACGATTTAATGGGTGCAGCACACCAACATGGCACATGGATACATATGTAACCTGCACATTGTGCACATGTACCCTAAAACTTAAAGTATAATAATAATAATAAAAAAGAAGTACAATATGATAAAAAAAGATTTTTTTAAAAAAGATTCTGTAATTATAAATAAAGTATATGGATCTGTGTTATAATAAACCCACATGCACAATAAGGTCTTTCTGTCTCATTGCAGTAATGTGTAAATTGCCTGCCTTGTAGTTTCTTTCATAAAGATATTGTTCTTCTTTCTACATTTATATCCAAACTTACCTGAGTCATGCTGGAAGAAGTTTGATTTTCAATTTATTGGTATATGACTATTATTCCCAAAACTTTAGGAAATTACATAATTAAATCTGGGGTGAGTTCAACAATTCAGTGCAATATGAGAATTTTTATGGTACATGTGCAATGAAATATCACTGAGACTAACACTCCATGTGACTTATTTCAGTGAAGCCCTCTTATACAAATTAATTCCCTTTGGTTGATATCTAAGGAGTAGTATACCTTTTTATATTGATTTCTTCTGCTCCATACAAAGATATTTTGAAAGAAGTATCTCTTTTCTTGCATCTTAAAGATTTGTCAAAAAGGAGTATCTCCTTGAGGGAATAGAGAGATTATTTCAAGTATAGCTTGCAGTGTGTAAGACTCATCACTTCCCTCCTTTATTCCTGATGGTGCAGTCTGAATCCAGGAGATTCCAAGAAAACTGCATGAGCTTTGGGAAAACTTGGGGGGCCTGCTATTAATGATTTCTGAATCATGAAGACAGTATCTGGTATTTGCCTGTATATTACCATATTCCAAGAAGTTTTCATATATAGCTGAGTCAAGACCCAAAGAAGGGATTTGGCACCCTGAAGTAGCCAGCAACTCAAATGCCAGAGAGACTACATTTGGCCAGTCACAAGCCCATGCTATGTTGTTGCACAATCCTGGGATTATCATCAGCTTTGAAGATATGAAAAAAGTTTGTTTCTGGTAGCTGTGAACCCAGGTGGAAAAGGCTCTCACACTATAAAGCAAGCTCAAAGTCTAACCTGGCACAGCATCTGGCATTTGGTAAGCACTAATTAGTATGCAACAAATGAATAGCTTATAAAGACAAGTTACAAGTGCATATAAGTTAAATCATTCAGGCTACTTTCTGTGTGAAAAATTCCCTTTTCTATTGTCTAGGCTCAATTAGCATTTGAAAGTAACAATTCTATTGAATAGAATAAGCACTATTCTTCTGGGACAAGTATAAGGTAATTTTATCATTCTATCCCTGGGTCCAATCATGTTCTTTTTATTTGTAAATGATAAGAAGGACTGATCCCATAGCTCTCTAAATGTGTTCAAGTATACAAATCTTGTGCAGTCCAATTTGATTCAAGTTAAATTGAACTTCATATCCAATGTAGAACTCTTTATCTCTCCCTAGCTTTGTCTTGCACTTGGCCCTAGGAATCAGTCTTGAGAAGGGATGCTTTGTCCACTGAGTTTTTCATTTCTCTCCTAGTTTCTTTCTCATCTTTGATGGATTAAAGATGATCATAAAGCATTTGTCGCCCCTGAATCGTGAGAAGGGGCTTATTTCCTCTCTTCTTTGAATCAGGGAAGGCCATGTAACTGCTTTAACCATTATGCTGTGGTAGAAGTAACTCTACACCAGTTCTGGGCTTGGTTTTCAAGAGGACTGAGGTTTCTGATTTCTTCCACAGGGAACACTTGCTCATGCTGAATAGACCATGTGGAGAGGTGAGATCCTGAGACTATAAGAAAAGGAGAAAGGCCCAGTGTCCCGGTTGAGCCTCCAAGTGACTTCTGCTCCAAATCCCAGATTGCAGTCTCAAAGGAGGCCCCAAGTGAGACCAGAGGGACTGCCCGGATTAGCTCAGTAAACTCACAGAAAAACAAGAGAGAGAGAGTAAAACAGTTATTCTTTTAAGCCTCTTAAGTTTATAATGGCTTGTTTCTCAGCATTGATAGCCATTTATTCAACAGAGCCTGGGATGATGGATAGGAAAAAAAGCAAAATTCCCTCACTGAACTGGTACTGTGGTAATCCTCTTCCAGCTAATTAACATGAGTCCCTCAGAAGTCCTCACCTGGGAATGTCTTCTGAGTTTCAGCATGTCCTCATCTTCTTTCAGTAAGAAATCCTGATAATACACCACATAACATGCTTTGATATTGGGATCTTTGCCTGGGAAGCAGCTCAAGCTTCACTAGTTTTTCACAGAGTTCACTTGAACAGTGGGGACTCATCCACTGTTACCATGCCAAAGAGTAGGAACTTGGACAGATCAGCAGCTACTTTCTTTCTCCTTGTCATCTCTGCAGTTCCTTTGTTCCTGTTTGTATAGGCAAAGGGAGAAAGAAGCAAAGCCATTGTGTAAATATATATCCAACTGAAAAAATGAGATTCTCTTTTCCCCTTCTTGTAAACATCTGTGTTTTCTATGAGGGGTTCTTTTGCAGAACCATTTGCTTGATTTAGACAGAAGGATAAAGTCACAGCAGTAAGCCCCTGAGTGGACAAATCTAAAATGCTGAACGATTGTTCTAGTGATCTTTGTAAGCTGGGTTAGGGTGTTGGTGGTGCTGTATGATGGCAATGTTTTGGGTAGCAGAGCTGTGCTGCTGGTTCTGAGCAAGTCCATAAGAAATACCTGGTAATCTCTTTATTTGGAAGAGCATGTATGGTCCCAGCATCTGTGGTCTTTAGCTCTGGGGATGCAAGAATAATTTTAAGACCAAAACCAAAAAAGCCCTATTCCACCTCTTATTAGTCATGATTTTTCAAGCTTGTTACAGATAGTCATTTTTTTTCTGATAACAAAACACATGATTCTTGAAGAAAACTTTAGAAAATACAAGAAAGTTTATATAAACAGGAAAAACCCCTTACTGTTAAACCTCTCTTTAGCCAGAGACAATCATTCTTCTATATTAATTGAATTCTTTTTCATCTTTCTTTCATGTTTATGCAGTTTAAATCACTTGTATGTGTATTTTTGAACATTCTCTTTTCTACTCACCATTACATCATAAATTCCCTATGAATAATTTTTAGACATGTTTATACCAAATATTTTATCTTCTTACAATAAAGGATAAAATGAAATAACAAAACATTTGTTAATGATAATTTGTGCAAATCAGATTTACCTGAATACTTACAAGAAAAAAATTATTCTCAGTTTGCTCCTGGCTCGACACAAACAACTCTTTTATGCTTCTTAATTTTGTCGTAAGAATATAGGGCACTGTGCTCCTTTTGTTACAATAATGATCACAATATTCAGTGCCTACCGTGTGCTATTTGTACTTTAAAACATAGAGAAATAGCCCCCAGTGGGATGATTATTCAGCCAATATAACACAATCCAAGAGCTGACAGATAGTCAATATTTCGGCAGGAAGCAGTGAGAAAAATGTCAATGTTCTCAATTTCTTCTTTGACTGGGGAAACTGTCTAGAGGGCATTGGAAGAGTTTAATTTAAGGATTGATACAGGTTATGAGAAAAAGAATAAATGCTCCTTGGTAATGTCTGCTTCAGAATGAGAAGGGAACAGAGTAGAAGAATAGAATTAAAGTAGTGACTAATTATGCATTAATTCATTCATTCTTCATTCAGCGTGGGGGGAAAGCTTCTGCTCTCAAGAGTTTAATAATTGAGTTTGAAAGGATGACAAAGAATAACATTATAACATATAACACTGGCTTAAAATGTGAGCTGTATTTTTTTTTCTATAGATGATAATTGACTGACTGCCATGTGCTAGACAGCATGCCCCATAACTCCTGTTCATGAAATTGAGAAAGCCTGTGGTTATTGTGGAATGGAATGGTCAGAGAAAGTTGCTAGAGGAAGATGCATTTGATCTGGATCTTAAAGAATAAGATTTTAAACAGGCGTAGAGGTAAGCCGTTGACATGGGAACATCATGAAGAAGGATAAGATGGTGCGAATAGGTGCAACTAAGTGCAGCCTGATCAGCCCATGGGCTCGTGTAAGGAAACAGGAGACATCAGACTGGAATGGTATAATAGACTTTGTTCTTTTTGCCCTCCATTGCATATTACCTTTTCATCAGGAAATAGGACCTCATTTGGCCCTGAAGAAGGAAGAGTGGCTGTATCTGAAGAATAGAGAGTCTAGAATGGGGTGGATGGTAGAGGAAAAGGTAGAATGGCGAGGAAGGGGAAGTGGGAAGGCATTGGAGAGAAAGTGAAGATGATAAGCTACTGACCATATCAAGCCATTATACTGAAATTTGGATTCTTAAAATTAGGAAGATGCAATGGACGTAAATGTATAAAGATATAACATATTAAAAATCAGTATGGCAACCACAGAAGGTGATAGGTGAAAATATTTCTCATCTGATCCTATATGTTCCCAGCAAGGCCTTCCAAGTGGAGCTCCTAATGCCATCTGATCTTCCCTTACTGCCTTCTCCACAAAACCTTCAAAGTCCAAGTGATAGCTCCCAAGACACTTAAAATGTTGGAAAAAATTACTAGATGTAGTTCTGTCCCAGAGTAAATAAAAGATGAATAAAGTAGTAACGGGCCGCTATATCTTTGAAGAACATTAAGTATATCCTTTGAGCCTATCTCCTAAACACTCCTGCTTGAATAAGACCCCTGTTTCTGGCTTCAGGTGGGAGATGGCTTGGTAAGGAGTTAGCCTGAGCACAAAAAGACTCATCTTTTTATGCCTTTCGTTTCTTTAACTGGTAACTGCCAAATGATTATCATAAAGTTAATTTCACATCTTGGAATCTTTGTCTTCTATGCGTATCAGTAAGGGAGTATTTGAAGTGCATGGATATCAGCCTGTGTTTGTGTAGATGGACATTAATCTAGGGCGTTGGTTCTGAACTAGGGACAATTTTTCCCCCGGGGACTCTGGGCAATGTTCCTAGACATGGCTGTCACACAGGGCAGGTATCTAGTGAGTAAAGACTAAGGATGCCACTAAATGTCCTACATTGCACAGGACAGCACCCCCTACGCCTGGAAAAAAAATTATCTGGTCCAAAATGCTAATATCACTGAGATTGAGAAACCCTGGTCACAAGTACAGGGCTGACCCCTTATAAGTATGGGCAACGTAGTATACTCCTTAGCAGTATGAACAGTGCAGTCATGCAGGGCCAATGAGGCACACACACTCAGAGGGCTTGGGGTTTAATGTTTGTGGTCACTATTTCAACATGTTGAAACATTTTTATCTTTGGAATTATGTTTTGTACTTGAAGTCCCATGGGACAATTGAGACCTGGAATCTCAGCTCATACAGGGTCCTCTGCCTCCCACTCCGTCTCCCTGAGATGAGTTCTCAGCCGCCTGCCCTCTGCCCCTGCCCAGATACTTCTGCCACTCTCCAACCCTTGAGGGGCCTGGGTACAGGCATAGAAAGGGCAGTGATTGTGCCCGTGTACAATGAGTACTGAATCACCGGGAGGGGTCCTGGGTGCCTGTGAGGGTCTGCACTTGCACCAGGAATACCATCATGCTTGAGGGAATGAAACTTTAAAAAGCAAATAAAAGAGAACCAAGACGGGTTGAGAAATAGCAGAAAAGATAAAGACATTTTTTCCCCCCTGATGTTTGAACAGAGGTCTTCAAATTTTTATTTTGCACTGAGTCCCACAAATTATGTAGCTGGCCTGGCTAGGCACAAACTATTTTAAGGTTTTTGATTTTTAAGCAAGTTCTCCTTGTGAAAGGATTATCCCTTGAGTCTGGTACTTCTTTTGGAGATCCTAGATGGTCTTAGTTGTGTTCTTTAAGACTGTCTTTGAAAATCTTATATCTGGCTTCTATTTAGCAACCTGTTAGCAGTGTCTTGTCTTATTATACAATATTGTTTTAATATCAAAAGTTTGGTGCATGTTAACACCTTCTCCTCATAGAAAAGTCACTAATTGACTTTTGGGTTACTTATTTTTTTAAAGCAGAGTATGTTTTTAAAGTGAACGTTACTATCTTTTGTTTCTCATTTTGAAGTCAAAAAGCATGGAAAAGAAAAACCAATATTTCAAAGTAGCTAAAAAATCTCAACATTAGCCTTTTTTAAGTGAATTGATCGGAAAGATGCAAAGTGTATAATAGTCATGATTTAATGTTAGTGATCTTTCTTCCTACATTTTTATTTGTATAAATGTAAGAGGTACAAGGGCAATTTTGTTACATGGATATACTGTGTAGTGGTGAAGGCTGGGCTTTTAGTGTATCTGTCACCTGAATAATGTGCATCATACCCATAAGGTAATTCATCATCACTCACCGGCCTCTCACCCCACTGCCTTTCCAAGTCTCCAAGGTCTATCATTCCATACTCTGTGTACATGTGTACACACTGGTTAGCTCCGACTTATAAGTGAGAAAATCAAATGACTTTCTGTTTCTGGGTGTTTCACTTAAGATAATGGCTATTTTTTAATGTGCTTGTTTGATTAGTTTTACTTTCTTCCTGTTTGCTTGTTTTACTATAAAACTTTTGTTTTAGAAGCTAATATAATTAAAAATATTTTTGATCCGGTTGGAAAACAAGTGAACAATTATTTGAGATTGCTAAAAAAACACTTAAAATTTGACATTTTTAACAACAATGTACTATAGAAATTATTAATTTGCTTTTTATGTGGAACTTTCATTCCTGGGAGATGTTAGTCCCTGAGGGGAAAATAAAATTAAACTTCTATGCAAACAATTGGGTTAATATGTTTTCCTAAGCCAGGTATATTCATCATGAAATTGCTAATTGGAGCTTATTTCTATGGGAGCTGTATATTTCATCGCAGTTCATCTTTGATATCCTGGGAAGTATGTCAAAATCTGCATGATATGTGTCTGTGTTGTAAGGACTTTAAAGCCTCACAACCATATATCTTTGTCTTTCAGCAATTTTCTGCATGTCCGGTAGATTATTCAGATGTAGGTTAGAGACACTAAGATCTGATTTAAGATCATGAGGTTTTTTAATGATGGCCATTCTAACTGGTGTGAGATGGTATCTCACCGTGGTTTTGATTTGCATTTCTCTGATGGCCAGTGATGATGAGCATTTCTTCATGTGTTTTTTGGCTGCATAAATGTCTTCTTTTGAGAAGTGTCTGTTCATGTCCTTTGCCCATTTTTTGATGGTGTTGTTTGTTTTTTTCTTGTAAATTTGTTTGAGTTCATTGTAGATTCCGGATATTAGCCCTTTGTCAGATGAGTAGGTTGCAAAAATTTTCTCCCATTCTGTAGGTTGCCTCTTCACTCTGATGGTAGTTTCTTTTGCTGTGCAGAAGCTCTTTAGTTTAATTAGATCCCATTTGTCAATTTTGGCTTTTGTTGCCATTGCTTTTGGTGTTTTAGACATGAAGTCCTTGCCCACGCCTATGGCCTGAATGGTATTGCCTAGGTTTTCTTGTAGGATTTTAATGGTTTTAGGTCTAACATTTAAGTCTTTAATCCATCTTGAATTAATTTTTGTATAAGGTGTAAGGAAGGGATCCAGTTTCAGCTTTCTACATATGGCTAGCCAGTTTTCCCAGCACCATTTATTAAATAGGGAATCCTTTCCCCATTTCTTGTTTTTGTCAGGTTTGTCAAAGATCAGATAGTTGTAGATATGCAGCATCATTTCTGAGGGCTCTGTTCTGTTCCATTGATCTATATCTCTGTTGTGGTACCAGTACCATGCTGTTTTGGTTACTGTAGCCTTGTAGTAGGTGCTGGAGAGGATGTGGAGAAATAGGAACACTTTTACACTGTTGGTGGGACTGTAAACTAGTTCAACCATTGTGGAAGTCAGTGTGGCGATTCCTCAGAGATCTAGAACTAGAAATACCATTTGACCCAGCCATCCCATTACTGGGTATATACCCAAAGGTCTATAAATCATGCTGCTATAAAGACACATGCACATGTATGTTTATTGCGGCACTATTCACAATAGCAAAGAGTTGGAACCAACCCAAATGTCCAACAAGGATAGACTGGATTAAGAAAATGTGGCACATATACACCATGGAATACTATGCAGCCATAAAAAATGATGAGTTCGTGTCCTTTGTAGGGGCATGGATGAAACTGGAAAACATCATTCTCAGTAAACTATCACAAGGACAAAAAACCAAACACCGCATGTTCTCACTCATAGGTGGGAATTGAACAATGAGAACTCATGGACACAGGAAGGGGAACATCACATTCCGGGGACTGTTGTGGGGTTGGGGGAGGGACAGCATTAGGAGATATACCTAATGCTAAATGACGAGTTAATGGGTGCAGGAAATCAACATGGCACATGGATACATATGTAACAATCCTGCACATTGTGCACATGTACCCTAAAACCTAAAGTATAATAAAAAAATATATATATATATATATATATATATATATATATATATATATATATATTGTTTATAAAAAAGCTTTTAATGGCAAGGGAAGATGTTCAGGATATGACAGAAGCAAAAAGGCAGCTACATTGTATAAACAGCATAATCTCAATTGAGGGATGTATATATCTATGTAAAAAGAATGAAAGAAATTACGAACATCTACTAGCAGTGCTGACTTCGATTTTTTTGTTTGCTGTGGCTTTATACTTGTGAGTAGTTTCTCAAAAGCAATGTATATTACGATTTTCAATGAGAATACATTTATGAAATCCTGGTTTTTACGTTAAAAAATAAAGGTCCAAGAAAAGTAAAAAAAAAAAAAAAAAAAAAAGATCATGAGGTTTTGGTGAAAGCTCTAGAAGCTCATTATCCTCTCTAATATGTTGTGGTTTATATCATTATCTGGCAAAATAAAATTGAAGCCACTGTTTAAGTACCTTTTCCCCCAAGCCTATATAAATGCCTTTTTCCTAATTGAAGACTCAAACTCATTTGAGGAATTGTTTGAATATTCTGGAAAAAAAATACATCTTCAAGAAGCTCTAGCTTGTCATAACATTAAAAAAAAAAGCAGATATTAAACTTCTATTTCAAATGGGTTACTGCTGCTATAATTAAATGTTCTGTATCATGAACGCTAAGTTCATTGTGAGGAAATAAGAGTGATTGCTTCCCAGAATAAGATAAGCTTTAAAATATTTTGCAGTTTTGAGATAATATTCTATTATTATAACATGGGAAGGCAAAGTGGCCTCTTGGCCCCTGATGTAACTGGAAGAGTGTGGCATCCCTAGATGTAGACGTTAAAGATGGTGAAAAGTTTGAGTTAGATATTTGGTGCCAATTTCATCCTACAGATAAACTATATCATCCATGTTTATTTTTACAACATTGCTTTTCATAGTGTGGCTGCTTGCCTGGTTAGGAAGACAGATTGGTGACCCGCAGTCATACACATTGATTAGGTGACAGCCTGTATTCTGAACAGTAGCTAGGGCCATGGCCTGGAGAATTTTCCATTGTTGGCAGTTGTTTTGCCTTTGCAATATGGACAGTGTAATCGTTTTCTACAAATTAAACTACTTTGTCTTCAGCGGTTGCAGGCCAGTGGGTTCTGTTGACCCTGGGCACTTCTGAGCAATCAGAATCTTTGTAATATAACTTTTCAAGCCCTGTTTCCTTTCACACTTTTCTTTTGTTTGGCTGAAAACTGCCTTGTGTCTTCATGGTTGGGGTGGTAGATTCTGAGCCAAAAATGGCATCTTTTTTAAAAAATAGAATATATGAAAATATTTGTCATTATTACTTATCAATATAATTATTTGGAAAATCTCTCCTTCAGTTTTAAATGGCATCTTTTTTAAAAAATAGAATATATGAAAATATTTGTCATTATTACTTATCAATATAATTATTTGGAAAATCTCTCCTTCAGTTTTCATACAGGAGAAAAGTTTCAGGGAGAAATCTCCTATGTGTATTTTTTCTTTGGGCTTAGTTGTTTAGTAAACAAGGATGTTATTCTGGATTATGAGCATCTCTTACGAGGAGGTCTGTAAGAAACTGATGGGAATGGTTTTTGGAATTAGATTTACAGGACAATGTTCAAATCTTGAGTATGGAAAAAATAAAAATCTTGGATACCTAGGTAAGTTTTAGAAATCAAAACATGCTAAGATCCAACATTCTAATGATCCTTTAATCAGCTGGTTAATCGTATGTTCATATTTACTTCTAAATTATCCCATTCTTAAGAACTGCCTTTTATCTCTATCCAAATTCCTCCAAATATTCTACAATTTCTTTCCTTCCTTCCTTCCTTCCTTCCTTCCTTCCTTCCTTCCTTCCTTCCTTCCTTCCTTCCTTCCTTCGTCCCTCCCTCCCTCCCTCCCTCCCTCCCTCCCTCATATGGTGATCTTTTGGTATTAACTTTTTATTCTGGTGCCTAACCTCACAAAAGTATCATTATATAAAGCACAAGTTTTTTTTTTTTTTTTTTAAATTATACTTAAAGTTTTAGGGTACATGTGCACAACATGCAGGTTTGTTACATATGTATACATGTGCCATGTTGGTGTGCTGCACCAATTAACTCGTCATTTAACATTACGTATATCTCCTAATGCTATCCCTCCCCACTCCCCCCACCCCACAACAGGCCCCAGTGTGTGATGTTCCCCTTCCTGTGTCCATGTGTTGTCATTGTTCAGTTCCCACCTATGAGTGAGAACATGTGGTGTTTGGTTTTTTTGTCTTCGCAATAGTTTGCTGAGAATGATAGTTTCCAGCTTCATCCATGTCCCTACAAAGGACATGAATTCATCATTTTTTATGGCTGCATAGTATTCTGTGGTGTATATGTGCCATATTTTCTTAATCCAGTCTATCGTTGTTGGACATTTGGGTTGGTTCCAAGTCTTTGCTATTGTGAATAGTGCCGCAATAAACATACATGTGCATGTGTCTTTATAGCAGCATGATTTATAATCCTTTGGATATATACCCAGTAATGGGATGGCTGGGTCAAATGGTATTTCTAGTTCTAGATCCCTGAGGAATCGCCACACTGACTTCCACAATGGTTGAACTAGTTTACAGTCCCACCAACAGTGTAGAAGTGTTCCTATTTCTCCACATCCTCTCCAGCACCCATCGTTTCCTGACATTTTAATGACCACCATTCTAACTGGTGTGAGATGGTATCTCATTGTGGTTTTGATTTGCATTTCTCTGATGGCCAGTTATAATGAGCATTTTTTCATGTGTCTTTTGGCAGCATAAATGTCTTCTTTTGAGAAGTGTCTGTTCATATCCTTCACCCACTTTTTGATGGGGCTGTTTGTTTTTTTCTTGTAAATTTGTTCGAGTTCATTGTAGATTCTGGATATTAGACCTTCATCAGATGAGTAGATTGCAAAAATTTTCTCCCATTTTGTAGGTTGCCTGTTCACTCTGATGGTAGTTTCTTTTGCTGTGCAGAAGCTCTTTAGTTTAAATTAGATCCCATTTCTCAATTTTGGCTTTTGTTGCCATTGCTTTTGGTGTTTTAGACATGAGGTCCTTGCCCATGCCTATGGCCTGAATGGTATTGCCTAGGTTTCCTTCTAGGATTTTTATGGTTTTAGGTCTAACATTTAAGTCTTTAGTCCATCTTGAATTAATTTTTGTCTAAGGTTAAGGAAGGAATCCAGTTTCAGCCTTTTACATATGGCTAGCCAGTTTTCCCAGCACCATTTATTAAATAGGCAATCCTTTCCCCATGGCTTGTTTTTGTCAGGTTTGTCAAATAGGTTTTGTCAGGTTTGTCAGATAGTTGTAGATGTGTGGTATTATTTCTGAGGGCTCTGTTCTGTTCCATTGGTCTATATCTGTGTTTTGGTACCAGTACCATGCTGTTTTGGTTACTGTAGCCTTATAGTATAGTTTGAAGTCAGGTAGCATGATGACTCCAGCTTTGTTCTTTTGGCTTAGGATTAACTTGGCAATGTGGGCTCTTTTTTGGCTCCATATGAACTTTAAAGTAGTTTTTTCCAATTCTGTGAAGAAAGTCATTGGTAGCTTGATGGGGATGGCATTGAATCTATAAATTACCTTGGGCAGTATGGCCATTTTCATGATATTGATTCTTCCTATCCATGAGCATGGAATGTTCTTCCATTTGTTTGTATCCTCTTTTATTTCATTGAGCAGTGGTTTGTAGTTCTCCTTGAAGAGGTCCTTCACGTCCCTTGTAAGATGGATTCCTAGGTATTTTATTCTCTTTGAAGCAATTATGAATGGGATTTCACTCATGATTTGGCTCTCTGTTTGTCTGTGATTGGTGTACAGGAATGCTTGTGATTTTTGCACATTGATTTTGTATCCTGAGACTTTGCTGAAGTTGCCTATCAGCTTAAGGAGATTTTGGGCTGAGATGATGGGGGTTTCTAAATATACAATCATGTCATCTACAAACAGGGACAATTTGACTTCCTCCTTTCCTAATTAAATACACTTTATTTCCTTCTCCTGCCTGATTGCCCTGGCCAGAACTTCCAACACTATGTTGAATAGGAGTGGTGAGAGAGGGCATCCCTGTCTTGTGCGAGTTTTCAAAGGGAATGCTTCCAGTTTTTGCCCATTCAGTATGATATTGGCTGTGGATTTGTCATAGATAGCTCTTATGATTTTCAGATATGTCCCATCAATACCTAATTTACTGAGAGTTTTTAGCATGAAGGGTTGTTGAATTTTGTCAAAGGCCTTTTCTGCATCTATTGAGATAATCATGTGGTTTTTGTCATTGGTTCTGTTTATATGCTGGATTACGTTTATTGATTTGCATATGTTGAACCAGCCTTGCATCCCAGGGATGAAGCCCACTTGATAATGCTGGATAAGCTTTTTGATATGCTGCTGGATTTGGTTTGCCAGTATTTTATTGAGGATTTTTGCATCAATGTTCATCAGGGATATTGGTCCAAAATTCTCTTTTTTTTGTTGTGTCTCTGCCAGGCTTTGGTATCAGGATGATGTTGGCCTCAAAAAATGAGTTAGGGAGGATTCCCTCCTTTTCTATTGATTGGAATAGTTTCAGAAGGAATGGTACCATCTCCTCCTTGTACCTCTGGTAGAATTCGGCTGTGAATCCATCTGGTCCTAGACTTTTTTTGGTTGGTAAGCTATTAATTATTACCTCAATTTCAGATTCTGTTATTGGTCTATTCAAGGATTCAACTTCTTCCTGGTTTAGTCTTGGGAGGGTGTATATGTCGAGGAATTTATCCATTTCTTCTAGATAAAACTGTGAGGGGCTGGGAGCAGTGGTTCATGCCTGTAATCCCAGCACTTTGGGAGGCCAAGGCAGGAGAATCATTTGAGGTCAGGAGTTGGAGACCAGCCTAGACAACATACTGAGACCCTGTCTCTACAAAAAATTTTAAAAATTAGCCCAATGTGGTGGCTCATGCCTGTAGTCCCAGCTACTCTGGAGGCTGAAGGCTGAGGTGGGAGGATCTCTTGAGCCTGGGAAGTTGAGGCTGCAGTGATCTGTGATTGTGCCACTACACTCTAGCTTGCGTGATAGAACAAGACTCTGTCTCAAAAAGTAAATAAATAAATACATAAACTGAAAAACCACACTAAAGTCTGTGAGGGAATGAAATTTAAATAGGAAATGACAAAACAAAACAAAACCTTTTGCTAAAGAAATAGTGCTAAGCAGTGAACCCATTTAATTATTAAAACTAAAATAAATCTGACAAATTTGGCTATGGAATAGAATATATGTTATACAGTCTGATAATATGAACGTAAGTATATGTATATATGCTACATAAACTGTAACTATATTACATGTATATTTATAGTTAGGAGGGAAAAAGGAAAGAAAGTGTGGAAGGAATATAAATATACTGATTTCAGCTTTCATACTTTGAGTTTGAAAGATATGATCTAAATAAAAAATATTGTAAAGAAATATAAAAATACTTAAATAAACTGTGTGGAAAAATAAGAATACTTAAATAAACAAAGAGATTAATCAAAGAAAATCGGCTACTAAATATTATGAGAAGTTGGAAATGAAAATGTTTAATCTCATCGTTACCAACAGTAAGGTTTCAACGGACACTCAATAACTAAAAGCTTGTGCTTTATATAGTGCTGCTCTTGTGAGGTTAGGCACCAGAATCAAAAGTAAATACCATAAAATCACCATATGAAATACCAATATGAAACAAAGTAAAAAAATATATGGACCATACATTTAAAGATTGTAGACAATATGATAGAATTAAGGCTAGACACATCTGTCATATTAATAAATTCTAATGTGTTAAGTGCACCTATAAAAAGAAAAATGTATGGTTTTCAAAGCCAAATAAAATTTTGTATTATATTCAAGATATACCTAAAAATTTTTGAAAAATTTGAACGCACATCTACAGACAAATTAATATCAGGTAAATGCAGCTGAACAGAAAGGAGTAGTTGTAAAATTACATAAGACAAAATCTGATTCAGTAAGAAGACAACAAATGAGATGAAGAGTACCACATAAAATGATAGTGAATGCAACAAACAGGGATAATATCATGCGTTTATCATAGTACCAACACTTATTAAACGATGGGCTACAAAAACATAAGAAAAATAGAAACACATTGGAGATAGAGGCTTTATTTCAATTCACTCAGACCTTGACATTTCAAATGGCCCAAGAGTAGGTAAGAGTTTGAGAAACAAAAAATATAATTAACTAGAATAACTACAATTGATTACACTAAACACTATGTCCCACAAAAGGGACTATAGTTTATTTGTAAGTGCTCATGGAACACTATAAAAGCAAAACATATGTGAGCCCTAGCACATCTCCAATTAATGTAGTATATTTTAAAATTCCTAATTAAAGAAAGAAAAACAATTATGAAAGATGATCACTTTCATAATTATTTAACTGTTATTAGAACTTATAACCCTTAAAACATTATTAAATTATCTTGAGTAAAAAAGTACATTACTGAGATTTAAAGGCTAACTAACTATCCATGCTCCTGATACTTTTTTTGGCTGGAGTCATTGTGATATATCCACCTCCATTTATTTTGTCTGCCTGTCTCTTAAGTGAATTCAATTCTGGATAGTTTGCCCATTTCCTAATTATATCTTCCTCTTTATTCATTTTGGAGCTTATACTTATATAGCTTTCTTCCTATAATTAACATATTTATTAAGTTAATTTTTAGTATTGAATTTTTTGATAATGTGAAAAAGATTTTATTGTTGATGTTGTTTTGCTTTGTTTTTTGAGTTGGAGTCTCACTCTGTCACCAGGCTGGAGTGCAGTGGCATGATATTGGCTCTCTGCAACCTCTGCCTCAGGGTTTCAAGCGATTCTCCTGCCTCAGCTTCCCAAGTAGCTGGAATTACAAGCACATACCACCATGCCCAGCTAATTTTTGTATTTTTAGTAGAGATGGGGTTTCATCATGTTGGCCAGGATGGTCTCCATCTCCTGACCTAGTGATCTGCCTGCCTTAGCCTCCCAAAGTGCTGGGATTACAGGCATGAGCCACCATGCCCAGCCAAGATGTTTTGATTTACATATTCAAAGTGAATATTAGAAAAATTAGAGGTAAACTATAAATGCTGTTATTTTTATACAGTGTGAGAGAGCAATATTCATTCACTGTTAAATTTATTAAATATAATTTAATGTATTTTTTCATTTTAGGTTAACCATTTTATCTAAAATAATAAAAAATTGTCTCATTAAAAAATTTATGCCACATTTCTGTTATTGTTTCTCATTTCAATGACTAGCAATTTCAGGACAATTTTAAGGAATAGGGTTCATAGTAAACCTCTCGATTTATTTCTTAATTTAATAAAAAAAATTTACTTTTTTATTAATATGTTGCTATTTATTGAAATGTTGAGTATTAAAAATTTTTGTTTTTATTTTATCAGTTTACAAAGAGCTTAATGTTCTTTGTAAACTGGTAAAATCAAAAAGTACCATTATAAAAATTATATTATTCTTTGAATATGAATATGCTGTTGGTTTTATTTACTAACATTTAATTAGGATATCTGAATTTATATTTAATTATCTCAAACCTTATTATTTTTCATAATTGTAGGTAAAAGAAATGGCATTAGCAAATTCATAGAGCTTAACAAAGTGTAATTAAGGTTACATTATAATTAATCTGTGTGTTTATTAACTTTGTCAAGCTTTTAAGTTTTGGGTAGTATTTAAAACATAGATTTTATTTATGTATTTCACAAGTAAAAGTTGTATATATTTATGATGTAGAACACTATGCTTTGGAACAGTATCAGCACCAAAATAGTAATTTATAATTTCATTCTTAGAAATTATGCCAATATCAGGATCAGATGCTGTTTTTGGAAGCAGAAGATTTAAAAAGCATTTAAAAAGATGCTCATTGCCCTACAACTATTCATGTTTTCTATTTTTTCTTGAGTCAGTTTGGACTCTTTCACTATTTCATAGAGATTTGTCAATGTTATTAACATTTGTCACATATTAAATTCTCAGTTTTGAAAATATATGCAATGTCTGTATTTGTAGTTATTTATATGTTCTTAGTATCATTTATTTGTGTTTTTATGTCTTTTTTAACTAGATTTCCCCCAAATTGGTATATTTTATAATTTTAATAAAATCTGACCTCAGATTTAATCATTGATAAGATATACTCTAATTTATTGATTACCGCTTTTGTCTCCTAATTATTTCTTTTATCTTTATTTGTTTTATTTTTTCCTTTCTAATTTAAATTGAATGTTCAGTTGATTTATTTTTACTCTTTTCTATTAAAATGTTCAAAACTTCAAATTTTCTTTGGCCATATCTCATAAATAATGGTGACTACTGTTTTAAAAATCATCTTCCCTAAAAACGTTGTATATGGCAATTTTGTGGTTTAAAGGAGTGTGATTTCACCCCTTATCATTCAACAATAAAAATATAAAATTCTATCATAAAATTCCAATTTAAATATTTTGCATTAAAGCAATGTGGCCAGCAAAATTGATTTATTTGTTCTTCAAAATTTTATTTTACACCTTTAATTGACAAATTACATTGTATATGATGATTTGATATACACATATATTTTGAAATGACTACCACAATCGAGTCAATTAACATCTATCTCCTCGCTTAGATACCACTTTTGTTTCGTTTTGTTTTCCTTTTTTTCTGGTGAAAACATGTCCAATAGGGTAGTGTTGAATATAGTCCTCATGCAGTACATTACCTCTCCAAAACTTGTCTCACTAAAGTTGATGTCCTTTGACAAACATTTCTCCATACCTCAATCCCTGCTACCATTTTACTCTTAGCTTCTAGAGTTTGACCTTTATAGATTCAACATGTAAGTGAGAAAGTACAGAATTTCCCTTTGTACATCTGACATTTCACTTAGCATAATGCCTTCAGGTTTCATCCATATTATCACAAATGGTAGAATTTTCATTTTTATCACTGAATCATATTCTACGTGTGTGTACCACCAATTCTTTATCCATTTATTCATTGATGGTGCAAAACTGAATTTTTTGGCATTCACTGACGTTTTATGTATTGTCTGAAAACTTATTTTTTAAAAAATATTAGCAGTCAATGGTAGCTTATACAGAAAGTATATTTACTTTTATTAGGGAATAAAACAATGCAAAACTTTGAATTTAACTTGTTAAAAATATCAATAATGCTTTCTGTGTCTTAAAATTTTTTATCTCTTTGATGATGCTTTTTTTTCATCTTGCTTTTTTTCATCTATCTTTATCACTTACCACTTGTTCCTATCAAACATTTTATGAACAAATATGTCTTCCCAGCCTGAGACACTAAGGGGAATGAGGGCAGAGCTCTGTGGGCCTCTCTTCAGACTTTCTGCTTAGACATTGTACTGTGATAGTAACTAGCATCAACAGCACCAACCGGAATCCAAGACTTCTCTAATGAGCTGAAATTGTCCATAGCTGCATCTTTGGAAGTGAGAGAAATATTAATTTTTCATAAATTAGTATACAAATGAAAGAAAAAATAACAGGGTTGGCAATGTACATTTCAGGGGAAACATTCCTATTCAACCTGTCTGCTTTCATACACTCCTCAATCTGGGATTTTGACACGGCGAAAAATGCAGGTGAGAGTATGGAGATGGGTAAGGGGTGATAACTCAGACCCTGTGGCTTACTATCTGATATGGTTTGGATTTGCATCCCCACCCAAATCTCATGTTGAGGTGGGGCCTGGTGGTAGGTGTTTGAATCATGGGGACAGATTTTCCCTTCTTGTTCTGATAGTGAGTGAGTTCTCTAAAGATCTGATGGTTTAAAAGTGTGTGGCACTTCCCCCCTTCCTCTCTCTTCCTCCTGCTCTGCCATAGTAAGACATGCTTGTTTCTCCTTGGCCTTCTCCCATGATTACAAGTTTCCTGCAGCCTCCCAGTCATGCTTCCTGTTAAGCCATTGCAACCATGAGTCAGTTAAACCTCTTTTCTTAATAAATTACCCAGTTTCAGGTAGTTCTTTATAGCAGTGTGAAAATGGACTAATAGACTAACTGAACATTTCTCATTCTCTCTTTCTGCTCCCCCTAATCGGAAAGAATGTGTATATTATTTCCTTTCTTAATGGGAACTTCTCAACTGTCATTTCTTCTTCTTTAAAAGGGGTGACAATTTCACTTAAATTTTACCTTTCTACTTGGAAGGACTGCTGGGAAAAATAACTTAAAATCTCTAGATTACTAAAAGGGCAGAATAGATGCTGAGTTATTTATAAAACATATCCCTATTACATTGTTTTTCAACTTTTAGGGTCAAGCTATTGAAAAGGTGAGAAACACTTTAGTGTGATTACTGGACAAAATGTAAATTATTAACTTTGAGCATGTAAAGATAAAAGTATGGTGGATAGATATTAGTTAGCTATAGGAGGCAGGAATGGTGTAGGTTAATGTTTTCCTTTCATAAAGTCGGAGTCACATTCTCCCTCTTTCTCTTTCTCTCCCTCTCTCCATGTGACACATCAGCTCCCCCTTTGCGTTTTGCCATAATTGTAAGCTCCTTGAGGCCTCACCAGAAGATGAGCAAATGCTGATTCTGTCCTTCCTGTACAGCTTGCAGAACTGTGAGCCAATTCTCTTTTTTTTAAAAAAAGATTCTACCTTTGTTAAATGGGACAAGGAATGAAGATTTAAGTTGATCATTTATAATTGCACAGATCAGTGGGAAAACTAGAATAGTGATATAATTTTATTTGAAGAAGGAATGGATGAGTAGACAGAAATTAAGTGATAACTTCTAAAGTTGGTAGGTCATGAATTAGGGGTCAAATCTTATTAGAGTAATGGAAGATCAATAAAAGGACTAAAATTTTCTTTTAAAATTTTTTAAGTGGTTGCTTTCTGGGGAGTTAAGAGATGGGGTAACAAATTATTGATTTGAACTTATCTGTTTTGTATTTTTAATTTTTTTAAAAAGTAAAGGATATTTATATTGTCCCTTATATGTATATAAAATATTACATATGCCCTTGGTATTGATTCTTGTGATAGACTAAAAATATTAAATAAAAATCAAACAAATACAAAATCAATAGCAACAATAAAAATAATAACAGTGCAGCTATCCCAACAAGAGATAATCACTACTGCGGGTGCTACCAATAATTCTTATACCCCTTTTCCCTTTTTAGCCCCTCTGACTACCCTTTGTCTGTATTTACAAACAAGTACCTCCCCACCAAACTTCATGTAGCAGCTCAAACTTACTCATTCTTCAGATCTTACCTTCCTATGAAAAGACTATAGGACAACATTAATTTGGTCCCTAACAAAGCTCAAAATGATTTTTAAAGGTCTCTACCATAAGTAATTGAATTTAATTTTTAATTCAGAGAGAAATGAAGATTTTCAACTATTAAACCCTCAATTCTGCCTCTTAGTATCAATTCTATTTCACTTGGGGCATGTGTGTTTGTGTGTGTGTGTATGTATAAATATATATACCATTTATCATTCATGTAACAAATGCTTATTATCTATATGTGCTATCATGCTTCTCATCACAGAGTTTGTAATTTGGTTGAGAAAACAAATAATAAATAGGCAAATAAGTAAATGTGTAAAATATTGGGAAGGATGCTTTGAGATGAGCTGGGTCTACTTTATATTGCCTTGTCACTGAAGTCCTCTCTATGGGAATGATTTTTGTGTTGAGACCTAAAAGATGAGAAGATGCCAGTTATGTATAGAATATCATGAAGTGTTCTCATGTATAAGGAACAGCATCTACAAGGGCCTTACCTGTGAAAAGAAGTATTTGTGTTCAAGAAACTGGAGGAAAACAAAATTTGATTAGACCATAGTGAGCAAAGGGAGCAATAATGGAACCCAAATCCCTCACTTACCTCTTACACTTTTGCATAAGAAATAATTTCTCAAAGCTTAATTCCCTCCTTCCTTTTCACAAAAGTTAGGTGAAATTGATGTAACATAAAATTAATTATTTTAAAGTGAACAGTGATGTGGAATTTAGTATCTTCACAATGTTGTGTAGCCATCACATTTACCTCATTCCAAAACATTTTTATCACCCCAAAAGAAAGTCCTGGGTCCTTTAAGCAGTTATTTTCCATTGCCCTATAGTGAATATACAAATGGAATCATATAATACGTGATGTTTTGTGTCTGCCTTCTTTCACTCAGCATAATGTTCTCCAGATTTATCCATATTATAGCACATGTCAGCTCTTTATTACTTTTGATGGATGAATAATATTTCATTATATGTATATACCAAAATTTGATTCTCCATTAATCCATTGATGGACATTTGTGTTTTTTCCACCCTTTGGTTACTATGAATAATTCTGTTTTGACCATGCATGTACACGTAGTTATTGAATACCTGTTTTTAATTCTTCTGGACATATACCTAGAAATGGAATTGGTGGATCATATGGTAATTCTATGTTCAGCTTTTTGAAGAACCACCAAAGTGTTTTCCACAGTTGGCTGAACCACTTTACATTATCACCACAATGTATGAAGTTTCCAATTTTTCCATTTCCTCACCAACACTTTTTATTTTCCATTTTTATTTTTATGTTAACCATCTCAGAGAGTTTAAAGTGGTATCTCATTGTGGTTCTGATTTGTATTTCCCTGAAAAATAATGATGTTGTGGCTCTTTTAATTTGCTTATTGACTATTTGTATATCTTTGGGGAAATTTGTACATTTAAGTCTTGTGCCATTTTAAACTTAGATTGTTTTATCTTTGTCATTGAGATATAGTTGTTCCTTTTGTATTTTGGATATTAGAACTATATCAGATATATGATTTGCAAATATTCTTTTTTTCTAGTATAGATTGCCTTTTCACCTTCTTGATAATATCCTTTAGTGAACAAAATTTTTAAATTCTGGTGAAGTCCAATGTATTTTTCTTGTGCTTTTGGTGTCATATCTAAGAATTCATCGACAAACTCACTGTTATGAAGATTTGTCTCTTCTGAGTTTTGTATTTTTATCTCTTATGTATAGGTCATTGATTGATTTTGAGTTAATTTTTGTATATAAGTTGTGAGTAGTGGTCTGATATGATTTGGATGTTTTGTCTTCTACAAATCTCATGTTGAAATGTGACCTCTGATGTCGGAGGTGACCCTAGTGGGATATGTTTGGGTCATGGTGGCAGATCCCTCATGAATGGCTTGGTGTCGTCCTCATGGTAATGAGTGAGTTCTCACTCTGTGAGTTCATGTGAGATCTGGTTGTTTGAAAGAACCTGGCACATTCTCCTTCTTTCTCTTTCTCTTTCTCTCCCTCTCTCCATGTGACATATCAGCTCCCCCTTTGCGTTTTGCCGTAATTGTAAGCTCCTTGAGGCCTCCCCAGAAGATGAGCAAATGCTGATTCTGTCCTTCCTGTACAGCTTGCAGAACTGTGAGCCAATTCTCTTTTTTAAAAAAAACAAACAAACAAACCCAGTTTTAGCTATTTAGCTATTAGTTTATAGCAACAAAAATGAACTAATACATGGTCCAACGTTATTTTTATTTTTTATTTGGATATCCAGTTATGGCAGCACAATTTCTTGAGAAGACTGTCCTTTACCCATTGAATGATCTTGGCACCCTTATTGAGAATTAAGTGACCTTGGCCGTATGGGTTTATTTCCAGACTAAATCATATTCCATTGGTCTATGTGTCAGTCTTCATGACAGTACTGTACTATTTTGATTACGGTAGCTTTGTAGTAAGTTTTGAAATTGGGAAGTGTTAATCCTCCAATACTTTGGGCTAAATTATGTTCCTGCCAGATTCATAGGTTGAAGCCCTAACCCACGATGTGATAGTATTTGGAGATGGGGCTTTTGTAAGGTAATTAAATTAGGATAAGGTCATGAGGGTAGGTTCCTCATGATGGGCATAGTGCCCTTACAAGAAGAGATGCTAGAGAACTTGCTCTTCCCCTTCACCTGCAATGTGAGGATACAGTGAGATGGCAGCAAGAAGAGAGCCCTCATCAAAACTTGACCATACTGCACAAGAAGTTGGACTTCCAAATTCTGGAACTATGAGAAAATAAATTACTGTATCTTGTTGTGGCAGCCTGAGCTAAAACATCCATTTTTTCTCTTCCTTATCAAGACTGTAATTTGCTATACAGGACCCTTTGTAATTCTATGAGAATGTGAGGATCAACATTTCAATTTCTACATAAAAAGATCATTGGAATTTTGATAAGGATTATGTTGAATGTGTAAATTACTTTGTCATTGAAACAATATTATGTCTCTAACCCATGGACACATCCATGAATATCTTTCTATTTACTTAGGTCCTTAATTTATTTCTAGCAATGATTTGTAGTTTTCAGCGTTCAAGTCTTTTAACTCCTTGGTTAAATTCACTCCTAGGTATTTTATTTTTTGAATTCTATTATAAACGGAGATTTTTTAACTTACTTTTTGGATTGTGCATTGCTAGTATGTAGGAACATGACTGATATTAGTATGTTTACCTTTTACCTTGAAGTTTTGTTGAATTAGTTTATTAACTCTAGTAGGTTTTTTTGTGTAGATTATTTGGGACTTTCTGGACATAGGATTGTGTAATCTGTGAAAGACAGTTTTCCTTCCTCATTTCTATTTTGAATGTATTTCTTTTTAATAAGTAGAAGATGATTTACTCTTTCTCATGAGATATTTGTGAGAAATGTAACACAACATTTACTTAGGTACTGGGAGACACTTTTCATCTCCCAGAACCTAAGTAAGGCTTGTGTTACATTGCAAAGACATTTAACAAGCAGGTACTGGTCAAGAGTACTGTAAATGTGGAGAATGTGGAGCTATGGAGAATGTAAATTAATAAAACTTTCCAAAAGACTATATATAAGCATAGTACTGACCATAATAATGTTCTATTATCAGGACATACACTAAGGAAATAATTGAAATTTTGAGATGGTTTATATATTGTATATAATGCTCATTTCAGCATTATTTCTAATGATAGATATTAAAGCAACAACCAAGAAGTTTAACAGATGATTGTTAAATAGGTTGTTAATTGATCTTAAGATATTATACTGTATAATCATGAAAATGTTTGTTGTGGGTGTAGCATCCTATTAGTTTATATAAAAATATTTGAAAGAGCTATTTCTTCTCCATTCTTCCCCTTCTCCTCCTCCTCTCTATATTCACAAATGGATGAATAATTAATTATATATGCCAAAATATTGTTAGTGGTTATCTCTGAATAGTGGAATTAGTTACAACTTAATTTGCGACTTTTATAAGTCCTCACATCATCTGTACCTTATTATGCATGATTTTTAATAAGGAAAGAAACAGACATGTTACCTGAGAATATTTCACTAAAGAAAGCCATTTTCTCAAAATCTACACATTATCATTTTAAAACCATCAACTTTAAAAACTTTCTTACCAGTACACTTTATTTTATGTGAAGAAAATTTTTCTCTGTGGCCTTTATTGTGTTGAGTTAATTGTGAAAGAGGTGAAAAAAAAGCGGGGGAGGGGAGAGAAAGGCTCCAGTCATTTATCTTTTATGTTTTATTTGTTGCTGGAGCTAAATCTGCTCTGAATGGTGCACTTAATGAAGGTTTTTGAAAAAAAAATAATGGAAATAACCACAGCATTTAGCTTTAGGAACTCAAAAGGGACAAGGCTGATAGAAATGTCAGTGAACAAAGTTCTTATATTTAACAATAGAAAACTGAGTCTATTTTAGCTTAAACGAATTATAATTGCAATTTAAAATTTGTTCAGTTTCTAAGAACAGAAGGTATTGAGGTAAGAAAACACTTCCTGGTTATAATGTCACATTTTGAATCTGGAAATTTATAACTACTGAAAAAGGTAAATCTTCCTAGCATTTGTTTATAAATTTTTGGTTTAGGCTTTTGGTTAAAAAAATTTACAATTCTAGGTATTCTATTAAGAATGAGAATCCCTTTGAGTATTACTATTCTTAATTTTATCACTAATTCATCCTTAAAAATATTACAATTTCTTCTTATCTTAAAAATGGGAAACATTAATATACTTATGTAATTTATCTACTTTATTTGCTCTGAAGGTTAAACATCTATGTTTCCTACATTTCTACAACCATTTCTATAGTAACCTGTCAATACAGACATTAAGTAGTACTTAAATGAGAGGTATAAAATCTACAATATGTTTAACATGGCTGAGTTAACATTACTGGAAATCTTTGCATTTTGATAATCTCCAGTATTCTATACTTAGCAATTTTTTTGGCTATTTGAAATACAATTTATTCTGCCAAAAGTACATTAGAATGTAAATTAGTTAATACTTTATCTCGTGTTAATGTGGTATGTCAAAAATGAACAGTTTGAATCTATAAGCCTGAAAAAATTACAGTGTGGCATAGTTTTTTTTTGCTTCAGTTTTCTACCTTTGAACTGACATGCAACAACTGTACCGACAGTAATGCTGGACCTATCTAAAACATCTGCATGCCAAAGTGTGAATTTTCTCATGTTCAAATTAGGAACTATCCTCAGAGAATGGAGGCCTGCCACGAGTGAAGCTTCTGCACCCTGTGAGCCAATAATGGAGCAATAAATGAAATAGAAAAAAAAACATAATATATTGGGCTAATATTTTTCTTAATTGAACAAACACATACTATTGAGTATTTGCTATTGCTAATAAAAGACTGTTATATATACACATTAATAAACTGCATTCAAGCATCATTCTGCAGAGGATTATGCTCTGCAATTCTCAGTCTGATTTTCAGGATAGTGACTGGAAATATTGGTGAATCTCTCTCTTCTTAGAAATGTATAAAATGTTTATTATTGTTGTTATTGGTAAAGAATATATAATTATTGCTTAAAAATAATTAACTTTACATGAATAACATATACATTTTACTAGACAACACTTAAATATATATACTATATATTCATTCCAAAAAATATTTCTCAATCATGTAACTGTGTGTTAGACACCCCACAGTACTGAAAAGCTAATTTTACCTCATGAGTATGCAGTTTGGTGGGAAAAAACACCCAAACATAAATAAATAAAGTAATTGAAATTGCTACAAATAAGTTTTTATTCTGATGTACATTCTTAAGGAAACATCTGAGGGACAGAGCTAAAGAGAATAACAAAAAAATTATTTATTTTTTTCTTTTTCTAAGAAAAATAGCCAGGCACGGTGGCTCATACCTGTAATCCCAGCACTTTGGGAGGCTGAGGTGGACGGATCACCTGAGGTCAGGAGTTTTAGACCAGCCTGACCAACATGGAGAAACCCCATCTCTACCAAGAATACAAAATTAGCTGGGCGTGGTGGCACGTGCTTGTAATCCCAGCTACACGGGAGGCTGAGGCAGGATAATTGCTTGAACCCAGGAGGCGGAGGTTGTGGTGAGCAGAGATCGCACCACTGCACTCCAGCCTGGGCAACAACAGCGAAACTCCATCTCAAAAAAAAAAACAAGAAGAATATACTTTGAAATAATTTCAACCTCACAGAAAAACTGCCAAACAGTGCAAAAAAATTCCTTTATTTTCATCATCCAGACTCCCCCCTTGAAAATATGGCATTTGCTCTGTTTCCCTGCATTCTTCTCCTACCCATCTCAAAAGAGGACCTATTTAAGCACCCTGATTAGGAAAGGCCTCTGTGAGGAGCAGGTGATACATGAACTAAGACCTCAAAATACTGAGCAGTAGTAGGCAAGCAAGTGTGGAGGGTTGTAAATATAGGGGACAGACATACAAATTCTAGAGATGGGAAAGAGCTCAGCACTTGAAAAGAACAGAGTTTCCAGGACCTAGTATATGGTAGGAAAAGTGGAAACAAAGAAGAAAGGGAATGTGCCTTCTACAGTAAGAAATAGCAGTTTTAGGCCGGGCGCGGTGGCTCACGCTTGTAATCCCAGCACTTTGGGAGGCCGAGGCGGGCGGATCACGAGGTCAGGAGATCGAGACCACGGTGAAACCCCGTCTCTACTAAAAATACAAAAAATTAGCCGGGCGCGGTGGCGGGCGCCTGTAGTCCCAGCTACTCGGAGAGGCTGAGGCAGGAGAATGGCGTGAACCCGGGAGGCGGAGCTTGCAGTGAGCCGAGATCGCGCCACTGCACTCTAGCCTGGGCGACAGAGCGAGACTCCGTCTCAAAAAAAAAAAAAAAAAAAAAAAAAAAAGAAATAGCGGTTTTATTCTATGTGCAATAAAAATCCGGTAAAAATCTCATGTGGAAATGATATAGTTTGATATACATTTTTAAAATTTGTTATGTGGAAACAGATTGACAGGCTCATGAGAGCGAGTTTGATCCAGATTGGCTTAATTCTGTATTTAGGATTTGTATTTCAGTGCGGAATCTCTTTGGGACTTTCAGTCCAATCAGCTTATGTAGGCTTCCTTCCAGTATTCTTTGCATTGACAAATTAGGAGACTGGGCAATGGTGTAAGCAAGGGTTGCTAATAGCCAGCTTTTGAACAGTAACAATGAAGATGGAGATGAAGAGATAAATTTTAGTTTTATTTCGAAGAAAAAGTTGACAGGATTTTCTGATGTATTATATATGAGGTATTATGTGTGAGGTTCAGCAAACGAAATATTTCAAGAATGGTACATAATTTCTAGATCTAGTAACATGAAGGATACTCATACCATTTTCTGAGATAGGAAAGAATTGGGGGTAACTGAACTGAATCAATAATTCACATTTTATACTTGTTAAGTATAAAAGTCTGTAACTTTTAAGGAATAAGCCATTTTTAAGCCTAGAGTGCAGACAGAAATCAGATTTTGAAAAATACATTTGGTGAACATCAAAATAAAGGCAATATTTAAATCCATGGGAATAGATTAATATCGCTGTACAATGATACTCACATATACGGTGAGCATCTTTTATGGAATAAATATTATTATAGGTATGGGGTATATCCTAGTGAATATGATAGATTTGTGGAGATTTTATTAGAGTGGGAGGTAGATAACATTGTAGAGAAAGGCCAGAAAATGAATTCCGAATATATAGATGTAGAAGTCTGGGTGAGGAAGAGTACCCAGAATAGTAGACTAAGAAAATCCAAGAGTGATCTAAAAGAGGGGGCTTTTAAGAAAAAGAAAATTGTTTAACCTTGGGGAGTATTGCTAAGTAGTCAAGCAAGCTAAACACAAGAATGAGTCCACCAGCTTGGCAATACAGAGATTGTTCGTGCTCCGAGAATACTCTATTGGTCATACTGGTGGGGCAGTCAGAGTGAGCAGGCGTGGAGTGAATAAGCAGTGAGGGTCAGAGACAGAGTGCAGACATTTAATTTTTTTTTTTTTTTTTTTTTTTTTTTTTTTTTTTGAGATGGAGTCTCACTCCACCACCCAGGCTGGAGTACAATAGCATGATCTCAGCTCACTGCAACCTCTGCCTCCCAGGTTCAAGTGATTCTCGTGCTTCAGCCTCCTGAGTAGCTGGGACTACAGGTGTACACCACCACACCTGGCTACTTTTTTGTATTTTTAGTAGAGACAGAGTTTCACCATGTCGGCCAGGCTGGTCTCGAACTCCTGACCTTGGGTGATCTGCCCACCTCAGCCTCCCAAAGTTCTGGGATTACAGGTGTGAGCCACCATACCAGGCCTTAAATTTTTATTAAAAACTAAAGAATTGTTGAAAGCAGCATCTCCAATTTCTGCAAGTAGTCTGACCATCCTGCCTACACCATCATTTAGGAAATTTTCAGATTTACTTTTCTATTGAGAAAGGACAAATGAAAAATGTAGGGACCCCTTTTTTAAAAGGAGATCCATTAAATGTTTACCATAACATCCACAGAATTTTGGAGGCTTTCCAGATAAAGAAGGTTAGGATTTGCTCACATTCCCCTAGATAGTCTTTAGGGTGTTGCAAAAACTATGATCAAATTAATCATATTTCTCTAAACTTAGTGATTTATTAACATTTATTAAATAGTCCCTGATTATTAAGACAGACTTAACAGATTCACATTTATAAATACTCAGCATCTAATAGTGGTGTATCCATGTTTTAGATAATTTCAGTGTTCTGTATAGCATTTTCTTTGTGAGGAACTTCAGATTGCTGCTAAGGTGTTAAAGACTTCCTCTGCTTATAGTAGTATGTGGCTTAATATAACAAAATTAGAATGTAACTAATATAGTAGACAAAGAAAAATCATTTTTTTAGAGGAAAGTAGATACAGAGCTAAAAAATGTCACAAGTTAAAATCAAAGCTCTAATAGTTTATATTGGACCTGTACTTAGGTTGAGTATTTTAAAAATATTATGATATTCATGTTGTTCACATACTCATTTTTCCCTTGAGTGAAAAGCTGCAAATTGCATATTGTATTTTTTTCTAGGAGAGGTAGGATCACACATATTATGTGTGTTGGGATAACCTAGGGTTGCTTTGTCTAGCGAGTTGATAAAAATAAATTTTTAGAATTCTTGATCAGAGTGCTAACTGCATATTTGCAGGATAAGTGGGACTATAATGAACCAGAAAACCAACTTCCTATTTAATTTTAGCTTTAAAAATAAGCACTTGAGTTTTAGATTCAAAATGTGTTTTTATGAATGGAGAAAATACATACAATTCCTAATCTACATATTCACTATGCTCCCTAAATTCATTTATATGGTATTATTGGGAGCTGAGAATGGTTTTGTCTGAAAGAATAGCTTAGCCAGAGTAGCTTAGATTCTAGATCAGATCTAAAAGTAATCTTACTTTTACAGATAATGAGTTTTGTTCATTGTTCATTTGCTTCTTTTCAGTGTAGCTCTCTGTTTACAACAAAATGGCTGCATGATCGTCTCTGAAAATTGGAGGTAAGTACAGTAGTTTAAATTTAACCTATTAGAGGATGTTGTTCAAGGCACTAGGAGAAGACTGTAAACTTTTTTTTTATTATTATACTTTAAGTTTTAGGGTACATGTGCACAATGTGCAGGTTTGTTACATGTGTATCCATGTGCCATGTTGGTGTGCTGCACCCATTAACTCGTCATTTGGCATTAGGTATATCTCCTAATGCTGTCCCTCCCCCCTGCCCCCACCCCACAACAGTCCCCAGAGTGTGATGTTCCCCTTCCTGTGTCCATGAGTTCTCATTGTTCAATTCCCACCTATGAGTGAGAACATGCGGTGATTGGTTTTTTGTCCTTGCAATAGTTTAATGAGAATGATGGTTTCCAGTTTCATCCATGTCCCTACAAAGGACATGAACTCACCATTTTTTATGGCTGCATAGTATTCCATGGTGTATATGTGACACATTTTCTTAATCTAGTCTATTGTTGTTGGACATTTGGGTTGGTTCCAAGTCTTTGCTATTGTGAATAGTGCCACAATAAACATACGTGTGCATGTGTCTTTAGAGCAGCATGATTTATAGTCCTTTGGGTATATACCCAGTAATGGGATGGCTGGGTCAAATGGTATTTCTAGTTCTAGATCCCTGAGGAATCACCACACTGACTTCCACAATGGTTGAACTAGTTTACAGTCCCACCAACAGTGTAAAAGTGTTCCTATTTCTCCACATCCTCTCCAGCACCTGATGTTTCCTGACTTTTTAATGATGGCCATTCTAACTGGTGTGAGATGGTATCTCATTGTAGTTTTGATTTGCATTTCTCTGATGGCCAGTGATGGTGAGCATTTTTTCATGTGTTTTTTGGCTGCATAAATGTCTTCTTTTGAGAAGTGTCTGTTCATGTCCTTTGCCCACTTTTTGATGGGGTTGTTTTTTTCTTGTAAATTTGTTTGAGTTCATTGTAGATTCTGGATATTAGCCCTTTGTCAGATGAGTAGGTTGCAAAAATTTTCTCCCATTCTGTAGGTTGCCTGTTCACTCTGATGGTAGTTTCTTTTGCTGTGCAGAAGCTCTTTAGTTTAATTAGATCCCATTTGTCAATTTTGGCTTTTGTTGCCATTGCTTTTGATGTTTTAGCCATGAAGTCCTTGCCCACGCCTATGTCCTGAATAAGACTGTGAACTTTAATTTGTCCTTGCTTTAACCAACAACCTCATTGGTGTTGAGATAATAGCCGCATTCATAGTTGCTCCACTCTGTTATGTATTTGGGGAATGAGAGCTGCTCTGCCCTAGTCACCATTAGCTTACTGCAGCAGCTTTTTTAAATGGCACCGAGATATCCTTCTGCTAAAAGTCAGTACAGCCCTTCTATGAATGCATGTGACAATTTGTCTCCTCAGGAACATTTTCTTCATTTCTTTTCTACTTGAATTCTTAATAATTCCAACCAGATGGACATCTGCCTCCTTCTCTAAATAGCAATGCTCTAGAGTTTGCCTATCTTGAGTTTTTTTTTTTTTTTTTTATCATTTGTGATGAACTCTTTAATGAGCAGTAGTAGCAAAGGGATCCTGGAGTTCAGCTTGTTAATTAGCAGTACAGCTTCTGGCTAGTGTAAGGTCGAAAATAATTGATTTATATTTCACTGTTATACGATACACATGTTCTCACACAAAAGTATTTAGTAATCTTACTGCAAAGAGGATTTTCAAAAAAAAATCTCTAAGTTGCATCTGCTTAGAAAGCAAGTCAGGAAGGTAGGTGTTTATATTTTATTCATATGAAAGATTAAGAGGATTTTTCTTATGCTAATCATGCTTTCTTGTTATAGAATTTGAAAATCTAATAACACACAAGATTTTCTCCATGATTCTGGCTATCTCTAGAGTAGTAATTTAAATAAAACTGGATTATAAATGATATAGGTATACTGTATATTAGGACATTTCTAAACATTCACAAATAAATGCTTGGTTATAAATCTAAATTTATCACTGAGGTTAGTTATAATCATAGACGCAATAAGATATGCTTAGCAACTTAGTGCGGTAAGAGGATATTGACAAGGAGTCAGAAGACCTAGGTTCTATTATTAATTCTGCCACTATCTAGCTATGCAACCTTTGGCAAGTCATTTCTTCACTTCTCCCATCTGTAAAATTATGTAATTGATCTCTAATCTCTAAGGCAATTTGCACCTCTAAAATTCCATGAATTGAAGTTTCTTATTCTCATTACTTTTCCGTTATACTGTCATTTCTAGTAACTCGGGCAAGTGACATGCTCTAGCCTTCTTATTTCAATCTATCATACCAGAACATATTTAATATTATTATTTACAGCTTGAAATGCTCTTTATACCAGAATATAGGCTTTTGCTTATTTCCATATCAATATCTTTGAACTCTATTTGAAGAATAGCAGCCTTTGTCAAACTTTACAAGAATTTCTGGCTATATTTGAACAAATATTCATTTGGACTTTTACATTCACCTCTGTAAATAAACTATACTTGAATTCTGAAGAAGGCATTTTTTGGTTGTTTTAGGCCCTCAGAGATGCTGGAAGGAGTTGTCAGATACTGTGTCTTCTCTTTCTATGTACGCTGTCCTTTATTTAGACTAAACATGATTACCAGCAATTTTGATGAAATAAATGATGTGCTTATCAAATTTTCCCATGATATGCTGGATGAGAGGGCAGAAACAATACGTTTGAGAATTATGATTCATCTCCAGAGCACCTCCAGGAACTAACAATGGGATATACAATAGGAAAGAAAATGTCAAAGCCTGCATTTTGGCAAAACAATAAAATCAAGAGAACAAACCCAGAATTATAGAAACTTCACTTAAAAATCATATTCATCGAAGAAAAGACATTCTTAATTATCCAGAAAAATATACTGCATTAACATAAGTAGAATATTTTGATGTCAGAAGGGGATATTCTTGTGTCACATCTGGACAGCTGCATTGAATAAGCTGCATTGAGTTCTGTGCTTAATTATTTAGCTTAGTAAATACAGAGTTAAGCTTTAGTATACTATGATAGCTAGAAAGAGAAGCTCCCAACTCTGGCTGCCTTTCAAAAATTACCTCTGAAACTTTCCAAAATTAATATGATAGAGCTCTGCCCTAAGAGATTTTACTAGTAGGTCTGGGATATATGCTAAACAGCTGTATTGTTTTTATGTGGGTGCATAGCCAAGACTAAGAACCACTGGTAGAGTGAGAAGACTTTGCTGTCCAAGAAACGTAGATAGAAATACAAAATTAATTGCCTTGGCCTTTCACAATAATACTAATTATAAGAAGTACCAAATATTGCATAATTTCAATGAGTTAAGTGGTTTATGTATATTATTGCATTAATCCTTATAATAATCCTCTTTTATAATGATAGACTGTCAATGATGTAAAGTTACTTTGCCCAAATAGCATATGTAACAAGTGGCTTCCTTGGTTTCAAAGATACTTCTCTCATTTCAATCATTACATTATATTATTAAAAAGCTACTTGTTGATGAACTGGGATGATGAAGGGAATCATAGTTTTAAGACACATTACTAGCAGGCTTGGAGTAGAAACAGCCAGCCAGTGGGTCGGAAAGGACACTGGAGTCTTGCAGGGCACTGGTAGTCAGTAGTAACAGCTGCAGCCACAGAGCTGTGGTGGGACTAGCATATGAGCACAGAGCTGAGGAGGACTTCCCAGCTGCAAAATGGCACCAGCTTCTCCTTGAGGCAGAAGTCTCCTTAGAAAAAAGAAAAATGTAAAGGAAAACCCTTTTCTCATTTTGTCTATTCTGGGCACCAGAATATAAACAGAAATCACCAGCTAGAGTTATATGTTGGGGTATCCAGTTCTTTCTAAGGGTCTAGTCTTTACAACTAAAGAAGGTGAGTGGTTTCAGCCTGGGGTTTTCTTTTGTGTGTCTCAGGTTGATCTGGCCCTATGTCACTTGTGCTGGTATATCTGTTTCTTACTTTATGGTCCATGCTGTTAATTAAAGGAATTTCTTCTGCTTAGTAACACTGGGTGTGTGTGTGCACCCACACACATGCATGTTTGCATGGCCAATACTGCATGCCTTCATCTAAACTGAGGGCTTACTCTACTATTTCTTTGTAAACAGTTATAACCATGAAAACAATTTTTTACAAAGCATTTTGGGTGAAAGGATTTGTCCTGAGATGAAGACAGTTCCCTCTATGGCAGCACAGCATTCTTCAAATCATGGAAACAAGAACTCAGTTTACCTTTGTGAAAACTAGACTGGCGTGATAGTGATTGTGTTGCTATCAGAGCCAGAATGAGACTGGAAGTGCTGGTGGGTTGACAGCAGTTCTAAACAACATTTTTAGTCACTACAAGACAGACTCAGAAACATGTTGCGGTGGGGATGGCTCATTGGCTCATTTTAATTTGTTATCACAGGACTAGTAAAGAAGGAAGAACCTGTAGAGGTTTCTTATATATTTATTTAATATTCAAATAGATATTCACTCCATAAAGACATAGTTTAACTTGCCAGGACTAAGAAAGTATAAGCTTCAATTTGAGCCAATAAATTTTGGAATCTTGATTATAACTAGAATTTTGATTTTTCCACTTTATATATGACCCAGGAAATAAAAGTTACATAAATAAGCCATAAAAAGTACACCAAAAACATATTCCTTTTCTTCGAAGAGCTTTTATTCTAGATATATTTCATTTTGGAAAAGCTTTGTTCACTTGAAGAATTTTGTATTATTACACTTCTTTATTTAGTCATTAATAAGTTAATTACATTTTGGAGAAAATACTTAAAATATACTTTAAGAAAGTGAAACATTTTACTTGTTCTGCCAGTGTTGCCAGAGTGGTAGAAAGTTATTTCAGAGTAAGGATGACTGGAAACAAATAAATAAAGAACAACAAAAAACCGCATAAAAAATGAAGAATGGGCACAAATGACTGTACATGTATTTCCCTGCAAGTACCTGAAATAATCTTGGGAGCCTGTTATTATACTAGAGCTATTTTACAGAAAAAATGATAAAAGTAAAACCAGTGTATGAAGATACGCAAGATGGAAGTGTCCATTATCATGGCATTTGAAATATAAGATTTATAGGTCTCTAATGCTGTTGAAGCCAACTGAATATGCTGGTTCACTGAGTTCAGGTTGTTATGCCTAGGTTGGGGCTCACTAAAACATTCTAATGCAGTGGCCTTGATTATGCCTTTGATGAGCTTAGTGACTTTGGTGGCATACTCAATTCATATTTGAATGCAATGTTTTCCTCAATAAATTCATGTCATTATGAATATCGAGGCCATAGAAATAATGATTGATTTTTCTTTTGTGCACAATGTGCTATTGATTTTTCTTTGTCAGCATAAATTAATGTACCCTTTTAACTTCCCAGGACAAAACAAGCTAACTCACCTTCTTTTTTCAGTGGTGCCATGTTAGAATGATGTATATGTACTGACAGCTTTGTTTCCTTTATATATTGCTACATTAATTATATTAAATTCCCACAAATTACTAATAAAAGTACTTAAATCACTAAGTTTAGTGGTCAGTGCAATTTTATGTATTGAAAATTCTGGAGAAGATACGTGGTAAGAATGATAGTCTGTGTCTAACGTGTGTGTATGTGTGTTTAAATATAAGGATAAAAATATATTAGGCCGCATGAAGTTCTGAACACTTCATAATATGAAAGTTGTGCTTTAGTGGGTTTGGAAATTGGTTTAGAGACTATTAAGGCAAAAAATCAATGGAGATGAATTATTTTGTATAGAGAGCAAGCATCTTATTGTTTAAAGGTTTACTCATATTTTGTTTCTAACTTTTAAACAATGTATTCTGGTATCATTGAATTAGGAAGTGTATTCTTAAAATTTAAAATCATACAATTGAAAAGTCTTGTTATTCTTAGACTTTTAACAAGAAAAAATATTTGACTTGTTAGGCATGTTAAACTTTTCTTTTATAAAGGTATACCTTTCTTGTATTTATTACCCAAGGGGGTGGTTTTTATGTTTCCTAATGGTCTTTCATCATTCTAACATTAAACACAAGGTACTAGGGATTCTAGAATAAGAATGAAAACAACAGAGTTTTTAGGACCACCCCATTGCTGACTACTTGGAGCAGCATTAACAGTGTGGTCTTTGTGACTGGTCACTCCTGGAGTGTCTAGTGTACAACTCACATAAGTATTTTATATCCCTGATTGATTTTTCACGGAAGATAATTTTTAATTTGTTTCTAAATTATTTATAAAGTATTAGTTCACTTTAGAGTATGAAAGATATAATATCATGACATATATTTCTCTTCTCCCTTTCAACTTTTGTTTTTTGAGGCACTTATTTGTCAAGTATAGGATGTAAAAATATCCAGAATAAATTTCAGTTGATGTCTTGCATCTGAAGATTCATATTTTCTCTCCATCTTCCCCACCTTCTTTGCATTCCCAACACAGTGTCTCTCTTTAGGACACACATATTATTACCACTGTGGAGTTCCTCGCCTTTGACCTCCCTCCAGCACTTGACCCATTCTCAACTGCTTTCTGGTGAATTATTTTCATATACATTTTACACTTACTCCCAACAAGCCAAACAGATCAAATGGATGGTATCCATTCACTTTTTAAACAATTTCTCTGGTAAATGTAACTTCTAACACCCATGTAAATGTTGCAATATTTCTGTAAAGAGACACTGAAAGTTCAAGAGAGTAAACCTGGAAGTGCAGCATATTAAATTCACTTTGATTACTTGCATTTCTCTTGATTAGATATATGCTGGACTCACAGAGGGTTTGGGGGTGCTTATGCTACAAGTATTAAGTATTCCTTCCATGAGGAATTGTGAAAAAAATCTTATAGCTTCTACATCTGATGTCTGAGATGAATTATCTATTCACTGCAAGCATCTGAGTAGAATTCCATTAGTTATTCTTTTATGAAATAGCTTTGCGTTTTCTCTTTGGGATACTTAACAAGCCTAATATCAATATTTTATTTGTTCCCTATTCATTTGAGATATTTTGTATCAAATTCATTGCAATATTTCTAAACATCAAAAGCAAAATGTTATCATAATAGAAGAGAAACAGAGAACACTAAGTAACCACTAATAAAAAGAAAATTCATAAGCTCTCTCTAGTAGGCTTCAAATACTTTTGTCAAGGACTGTAGGCAATTTTAATAATTCTTAAATATTCTTAATATTTAATCATAATTATATCAAGTATATAGATCTGCATGTGCATATATGATAATTGTTATAAAATCGTGTTTGTTTAGCTTGACTTCTGTCAGATTAATTATCATCTCAATTTATTTTAGTCCTCCCGGTTTTCTTATACATATGAAGCCTCAGCCGTGATGGCCCATCTATCTTTTTTGTTAATTTACCACTGCTGAAACCTTTATATCCTGATCTAACACCATTTTCATTAGTTCCTGATTAAGTAAGTTCCTCAGGCTAAGTTTCAGAACTTTCACCACATCAGTTTTTCTGAGATTCTCATACTTTATCTGAAGTTTTCTTCCAGTTCATTTGCCTCTTTTCCGGGGTCAAGAGGACAGGGTAAAGATATTTCTGTCCTCTAGACATCATTTTTAAGCTCCTCTCACTATACACTCTCTGGTGAAGCTCAGCAGCTCCCATGATTTGATCCAAATTTTTCCCAAATCTGAACTTCAGCACAAATTTCTCCTCAGTTGTGGATGCACGTATCCCAGTGCTCCTGGGCTTCCTTATGTCTCACACCAAATCAGCCACGTAGTCCTGTACGTTCTGTCTTCTTAAAATCTCTCCCCTCATTCTCATCTTCAACCTCATTCCCTGTGCTTCAGTAAATGACTTGATTATTGTGTCTGTACTATGGCAGCGGTTTACCAGCTGCTGTCCAACTCCCCAGTCTTGTATTCCCCTACATCACCCTATATACATTGAAAAATCTTTTACCAATACAAAAATGATCTTATTGGTGTTTCCTTAAGTCCCTTGGTCAGTGTTCTCGTGCAGCTTAAAATCCAAATTGCTTTAAGGACACCATATTTTCATCCTCAAATATCTCTCCAGTCTTCCCTGTTTTTTTGACATGGTTTGTAACCCCCACTCCAAGTATACTGGATCCAAATCGTTCTGACATATGTAGACACTGAAATCTTCTCTGCTGTTGATAAAACTGCTCTCTCTCTCTCTTTTTTTTTTTTTTAAAAAGGGTTCTTGCTTTTTTTCCTTCTCATGATAGAAATAAACATTTTAAAGATTTTTGCTCTCCTAATTAGAGCTATAGCACAATATGTCAATATAATCATGTATATTATCTCATATAAAGATTATAGTTATCTTCATTTTTACTACTAAAGACTAAGGCATAGAGAGGTTAAGCAACCTGTCCAAGGTCAAAGGCTGGGAGTGTATCAGAGCTGATACCTGTAATAAAAGCAATGTAACTGTTATTGTTGAAAGGCTTGTCTACATTAATTTGGTGCAAAGATGTGAAGCATTTAAAATGAACGGCTTAACCCCCAGTGAAATTAATAAAGTGAATATAAGTCAAATGCAAGGAATTACTGAAAGAAATGTTTGTTATTGTTTATGTGGTTGTTTGGGTCTTAACTCTAGACTTAACAGACTCACAAACAACCTCGTGGCTTAATTTAAAATAAAGTAATAGACTTTGTCAGATTAGCAGTACATAACACAGAAGTATTTGACAGAGTACAGAGACACAACTCTGATAAAGAAACAATAAAGAGTTATTGTCTCAATCATAATCTTTATCAGAACGTAAGCTCCAAACAGAGGATATTGCAGACCGTACGTCACTCTCCTAGAGGGGAGTCTCCAACTAAAATAGCAACATGGTATTTCTGGAACAATTTCAGAAATGAGAAGAGTTCTTTTGTCATATGGAAAAGGTAATAGTCTGTCTTTTATAGAAAGAATGATGCTGTGGCAGGCAGCACTTATGTTTTGCCAAGCAAATAATGAAATCATGAGTTCACTTTTGCCTCAGTTGTACTGGTCCTCATTTCACCTTTCCTTTTGAGAACGAAAAGTGGGAAAATGGTGTTTTTTTATTTCTATTAAGTAGTTTTGTAGAATACAGTGAAAGAAATCCTGAGTAAAAGATACTTGTAAAAGAACTTTCAATATTTCATATACATATAATATTCCACTAAAATTCATGATGTTTTCCTAGACCCTATTATAGTAGAAAAAGATTTCTTTTGTACTTTTGGAAGAACGTGAACTTGTAACTTTTGTGGCTTGTAAACCTCAAAAAGAAAACAAAAACAAGTAGTGCCTTTATCCAGTAGAAAAATTATTTTTGTTATATTTGTGTCGTTCATAGGATGCAAAGCATCACCATAATATATTTGACAGAAGTAAATAGCTAGAACTATGAGTGTGATTTTTTTAAGTTATTGATTACTTCTAAGCACAGGCATTGCAGCCTTTTGGCTAGACTTGCAATGCCCTCCTTTCAAGTCAATACATAATTCTCCAGATCTACTTTCTCCTATAAAATGGTCAATGTACTGTTGAGTAGATTCAGTTTTGAAGAGAGAGAGGCAGTACAGCATTTCAGTTGGAATTCTTTTGACTGGAGGGTTGGGTGATTAAGCTGGTCACTTGTGGAAATATATTGATTTCATGATATATTTTCAGGAACCTATTTTTCTTTTCTGAAACGCTGTGTCATGATGTGCTATTTAGAATTTCTTTTCTTCCCAGAGGGACGTGGTATAGCTTTCAACAGCTGCAATGAAGATACCACAATGGAAAAAAGGAATATGGTGTCATTGTGAATGCACAAATATGAATTTGTGTTTTCCTTGGTTGTTTCAGGAGTATAAAGTAATCATTTTATCTTATGCATTTACATACTATGAAGAAAAGAATACTATGATGTATTAAATTTTTAACTTACAGACAACATAATAAAATGTATAAAATACTTAGCTTTATTCCTAGCATAGAATGTTGCTTACATTTTAGATTAGATTTTTTCCTTTTATCCTAGATTTCTTTGCTACACTGAAGACAACTTAGAAATTGTTCTTTTAAATTGATTATTTTGCATGAATAGTCTCATGGCCTCTGTTTCAAATCTTACCTGGAAAGAAATTAACACTTGTTGAGCATATATTATATGCCAGGCACTTTCAAATATTGCATTTCATATAATAGTCAGAAGAATTTTTTGAAGCAGAGATTTTTACCCTTTTCTCGATGAGAAAAATGAGACTCAGAAATGTTACATATAATGAATCATCCAAGTAATAAGTAATGTAATCAAATGAAACCCAGTACTTTAAACTCAAAGACGAGTTTTCACTTCAGATGTCATAGTATGTCATACTAAACAGTCATCTCCAAGCCACTGTCAACGTTTTAGAAAATATGAGAACTTAAACTAGAAATAAATTATTTGGATAAAGATATATATAAATAAAATCCGATTGCTTGCAGGAATATAATATACATTCTTATGTTTTCAATTTTTCTTCCTTGTTGACTTTTTTTGTGTGTACCGCATTTTTAGATAGTCCCTGTGAGATTTTCCTCAGGTAAACAACATAGTAATAAAATATGGTGCATAATTTTGGGGCCCATTTTCTACCCCGTCTAACCCCCTTTCTATTTATCTTCATTTAATGGAGAGCAGACATTTAAAATGACTTGATTTCCCAGCCTCCTCTGCAGTTAGGGGCAGCCTAGTGATATAGTTCAGGCCAATGAGATATAGAAAGAAGTCCCCATAGAAAACCATCTTTTTATCTTTGTCTTTTCTCTTACATATGTCTGAAAAATAGACCACATAAACAACATGGCTTAGGAAGACAGACAGAACCAACACCAGCTCTGGGTTACTAAACCCTGGACATGATATTGGATAAGAAAATAAACAGTTTACTTTTTGAAAGTCTATGTTCATATGGCTTTTTGTTACTTTCAGCTTATCACAATCTCTGATGTAAAATTATATTCTAATTCTGTAAAATCAGTTTAAAATTGATTAGAATAAAGACAAGGCTTAAACACTGAGAAACATGATTAGGCCAGTATCATTTAGCTAAAATACTTATTTCTCACCTACACCCTCTGCTTTCACCAAACAATACCTTCCTTGCCTCCCATTTACATTCCACTAAGTTGTATAACTGATTTGGCAACCATGAAAATTAATTCCATATTGAATTATCATTGAAGCCAGTAGTAAGATTGTTATACCAAATATTTGCTCTTTGTGTGATATAAATTTGGTCCAGTGTTTGTAGCAGCCAAAATAAATTGGGAAATACAAAGTGCTACATGATTCTTGGAATCCAGAAGATGAAAACAAAAATCATTATTTTGGAGAAGTGAAACTATTCATGTTGCACATACCAGAGAACACTTCCCCCCCGCTTCATGGGCCATAATAAAGAGTAAAGAATTTATATTAAGTCATTGAAACTCTTTCCCCAACAATGTCTCTTTATGCATTGAGTTATCTAGGATTTTTTTTGTAACCCTCTTTAGTGTTTGATGTCATTAAACTGCTATTGAGCTATTATATGCCTAATAAGCACAATCAGTAAAAAACAAGCAATGGAGACCAAAACAATGCAGAGACGGGTTATCTGCAAGTCCTTGAGAACATCCATCACATACTGTTTCATTCAGCAGTCTTTGCCAAGTGTGAAGCACACTTCCATTGTTGCTTTCTGATTGAGGGTAGGGAGACGGCATGAATATACTCCAAAGTAAAAAGTTTAGTCTGTATTTAAAGAACATTTAAGGAGATTAGATATTAGTTTGAATGAATCAAATCAACAAATTACGAAGCTCCTACCAAGTGGGCTGGTCACTTAAGATTGTGAACCACAGGATGTGGTTGTGTAAATGTTTCTCATTTGTTTAAATATCCTATCTTAGCTCTAGTGAGGTTGAAGATATGAGGCCTGATTTCTGACTGACCCTAGGCAGCTACATCTGGCTTAGAGAAGGAAGAACACTATGCCTTGCTTTTTTTTCCTGTGTATTCCTTTCACGGCTATCTCTACATTTTCTCTCCCCCATGACCCTCCCGCTGTCTTCTCTCTCCACTCCCTTCCTGTTCTTCTCCCTTTCATCATTATCCAAATTTGTTTATTCTATCTTGGTTTTTTTTAACTGTTCTTTCCTTCGTCCTAACCATGCATGAAATTCAGGTTTGAATTCACGATTTTCTGGCAATTAATCTCTCTATTTGGTGTTATTTAGGATTATTTTTAAAATATGTGAAAGATGGAGCCAACTCCTTTGGGTAAACTCACCGATTACTAGGAGATACAGCATCGTGGATCTGGTTACACTTACCTGTGAATTTCTGAGTGTACTTTTTTCCTGAGAATCATCCTGTTTGGTAATACGTGAATATTAGAGTAAGTAGATAACTGAGAAGGACTGATTAGATAATTAACTCTTCAGAAAGATGGAGCATAGCAGCTCTAACGTGTATAAACATAGTCCTCTGTCTTGACAAAAACTAGGTTAGTCATTCACTACTTTCTAGGATGGAAGTAATTTTTTACACCACTTTCATCTCTCCCTTATAAATTGCAAAAAGATGGGAGTGTCATGGTTCGTCTAACACTTTTCCTTTTGCTTATAGAAATTTTAAGGCAAATAGAAGAGGATAAGACAAGCTGATCAAGCCCTTTAAAATCTCCTCTTTACTTTTTAAATGCAATTGAAGATTGCAAAACACAAAGCCTGAGCTTTTCTTTTTTTTTTTTTTTTTTTTGAGACGGAGTCTCGCTCTGTCGCTTTTCAAACACAATTGGGTCAGGTGTATGGAGACATTTTTAAGACTAAATTAGATGAGAATGCTTACTAATTTTGGACTTATGGTTTGGGGTTTGAGTATGATTTCATTACATGAAGGTAGGGTGAGTTATGGAGAAAAAAGAGAACTAAAATGTTATGCTTGTAACTTCACTTGAGTAGATTAATATGTGAACAAAAGAATTTAGTTAACATTTTGCTAGGCATCTAAACAAATAATAAACTCCACGAAGGTTTGCTTTATTCTCCCTAAGAGTCATGTGGAGAGGTGTGCAGGAGTGCAGAGCAAGTGGGGAGAACATTTATGGAAAGTAAAAGTTGAAATTGTCATCTATATTCACTATTGTGAAGTTATAAGAGGATTTATTGTTTGGGAGCATTAGAAAAATTACAGTGAATTACTTTTATGTTTTATAAATATTAAGTGAAATTGAGGTATTTTGGGGGGAATGATAAAACAATTTAAAAACAAAAAGAGAAAAATAAATTCAACAAATATATTTTGTAGTGTGAAGTTTCTTTCCTCAAAATGTTATGGATGACTCTATTATAATGGAGGATTGAGGTTAATAATCCTAGAATCCTACAGTTCTTTACTGTGACTGTGTCAAATAAAGATACTTATCTTTATTTCTCCCATGTGCCTACTGATTTTTTATGCCTTCTAATTCACTGCAGTCATGGAACTGAGATTACTTTTTAATCTCAATCATTCCTATTACAATTTAATAATGTGTATAGAGCTTTGAAAAATACTTTTTGTAAAACCAAATTTTTAGAAGATGATATTAGAGAGTTAAAATGTAGAGTAATTTAGTAGAATGTCCAAAAGTAAGGTCCATGGAGGAAAATATAAATTAGAAGATTAAACTTTTCAAATTGATAATTATTAACCTAGTGGATACATAGACAGTAATTATAATAATTATTACATTTTTATTCATCAAATAGCACATTTACTTTATAAATATGTTTCCTGAGAATACTCAATAATATAATAATATTCATGAAGAACAATTGATTAGATAGTTGTAAAGTATAATATAAATGAAAAAGACAAGAAAAGTATATTACCACATACAATATGTGAAAAGCTAACCATGGAATGAGCACATAACACCATTATTCTTCTCAAAGCTAGGTGCCCATCTGGCCGTGAAAGGCAATTATATACAAAATATTTTTGCTAGTTCAAATAAGATAAAGAAAATACAGCTTGGGAAAAAAATGTCAAGAATTCCTTTCATGTATGATAATTTGCTGAGGACTCAATCATACAGATAAATCATGATTATTTTATGATGCTTTCATTAGTACTATAAGCAACACTTATTTATATCTTCTAGATCTCATACTGTCCAACTCTAAAGTAGACATAACACTACCCTACTTCTCTTCTGACTTGGAATCATGACATTAAAGCTGTATCTGGATAAGAAGTGACTTTTTGTAGTCAGTTTATTTCTTGATCTGATGCTAATATTCTCTTTATTATGATCCTAGAAAGGTGACTCACAACTGAATTTCTCTACTGGTGGGGAGGTCTATCCTATCTTTGACTTTATGAGTGACATACGAAGAATTTCTTTATTTTAATTGAACATATAATTTCACATAATTCTTTTTCTTACAGAACCTAGTTTCATATCTTAGAAACATGGAGAACATATTTGGTCCCTCTTCCAGACAATAATCCTACAAATATTTGAAAAATATAAATTTTCACCAAATTCTCTCATCTAGATTTTTTTTCCAATTTCTTTTATTTTTTTAATTATACTTTAAGTTCTAGGGTACATGTGCACAACATGCAGATTTGTTACACGGGTATACATGTGCCATGTTGGTTTGCTGCACCCATCAACTCGTCATTTACATTATGTATTTATCCTAATGCTATCCCTCCCCCAGCCCCCCACCCCTCAACAGGCCCCAGTGTGTGATGTTTCCCGCCCTGTGTCCAAGTGTTCTCATTGTTCAGTTCCCACCTATGAGTGAGAACATGCGGTGTTTGGTTTTCTGTCCTTGTGATAATTTGCTTAGAATGATGGTTTCCAGCTTCATCCATGATTGGAGAAATGCAAATCAAAACCACAATGAGATACCATCTCACACCAGTTAAAATGGTGATCATTAAAAAGTCAGGAAACAACAGATGCTAGAGAGGATGTGGAGAAATAGGAACGCTTTTACACTGTTGGTGGGAGTGTAAATTAGTTCAACCATTGTGGAAGATAGTGTGGTGATTCCTCAAGGATCTAGAATTAGAAATACCATTTGACCCAGCGATCCCATTACTGGGTATATACCCAAAAGATTATAAATCATGCTACTATAAAGGCACATGCACACGTATGTTTATTGTGGCACTATTCACAATAGCAAAGACTCGGAACCAACCCAAATGTCCATCAGTGATAGACTGGATTAAGAAAATGTGGCACATATACACCATCGGATTTTCTCCAATTTCTTAACTGTTTATAATTTAGAATAATCTTGTCTATATCTATAAAAAATCTTGCTAAAACTTTGATAGGAATTCCATAAACCTACCCACAGATTTGAGAAAATGACATATTTACTATGTTGAGTCTTTCAATCATGAACATGTATCCCTCACTATTTAGCTCTTTGATTTCTTTGTCACTGTTTTGCAATTTTCAGCATACAAGTCCTTTAAATCTATTGTTAGATTTATACCTAAGTGTTTCACTTTTGAATGATTGTGAATGGCATTGTATTTTTTATTTTAGTGTGTATTCATTGCTAATATATAAAAATATAGCTGACTTTTATGTGTCTTCAGCTTTATTGAAGTATAATTGACATATATGTATATTTAAGGTGAACAACATGATGTTTTGATATTTGTATACTCTATGAGGTGATTATCACAATCAGGCTAATTAACAAGTCCATCAACTCACATTTATATTTTGTGTGTTCAGTTAGAATATATAAGATCTACTCTCTTAGCAATTTTCAAATATACAATATATAATTATTAACTTTAGTTACCATGCTATACATTAGATTTCCAGAACTTATTTATTCTGCATAATTGAAATGTTGAACCCTTTGACCAACATCTCCCCATTTTTGCCAGCCTGCAGCCTTTAGCAACCACCATGAATTTTCTGTGTTATCAGGTCATCTGCAAATAGCAGGGGTTTTACTTCTTTCTGATCTGTATGCCTTTTATTTCCTCTTCTTGCTTTATTGCCCTAACTAGAATTTCCAGCCCTATGAATGAGAGTGGTGAGAATGGACATGCTTGCCTTATTCCCAATCTTAACGGGTCACCATTCACTCCCCCTCAATTAAAAATAATGTTGGCAGCAGGTTTTTCATAGATCATTTTATTGATTGATGAAGTTCCCCTCTATTCCTATTTTTCTGGGAGATTTTGTGAATGGGTGTCAAATTTTGTCATTTGTTTTTTCTGATCAATAAATATAATAATGCAATTTTTCTTTTTAGCCAGCTCCATAAAGAATTATAATACATTTTTCAATACTGAACCTGCACAAAAATCCTTGGTGTATAATATTTTTATAAATTGTCATATTCTATTTTTAAAATATTTTGCGAAGGATCTTTGTGTCCATGTTAATCAAAATTCTGTTTGAAGGGAAACATTATATTCTATTTTAGGAGTATATTTTGGAATAAAAAGTATTTTAGTTCTTTATTCTTCTTAAATCAATGTTAAAGCAAGTGTGGTAAAATAAGTATGGATTTATAGGAAAGCTATCTCTTAGTAGGTAAATATTAGTTATGAATATATGAATGAAAACAATTTTCCCAAATTACTTGATAGGTAGAAAAACCTCAATTGTATGTATATGGCCTGCTTATGTGTGTATGCTATTTTTGTGTAATTTTATTATTTATTACATATAGTGCTTATAATACACAAAGGACTATTTGTAAATATTAATTTATTTAATTAGACTTATAGTCCATAAGGTAGTAGTATTATCCCTGCATTATATGTTACTAAGCAAATTAGTAAATAGAAAAGAAAAAAATTGAACACTAACTGTCAACTCATCTTTTTTCTTTGTGGCCAGAAACATATTTAGACATTTATGCTAATAGATAACCAAAATGTTGTCCTTTATTGGTTACAAGTAAAGTTTTTTTTTTTTTATTATACTTTAGGTTTTAGGGTACATGTGCACAATGTGCAGGTTTGTTACATATGTATCCATGTGCCATGTTGTTTTTCTGCACCCATTAACTCGTCATTTAGCATTAGGTATATCTCCTAATGCTGTCCCTCCCCCGTCCCCCCAACCAAACAACAGTCCCCGGAGTGTGATGTTCCCCTTCCTGTGTCCATGTGTTCTCGTTGTTCAATTCCCACCTATGAGTGAGAATGTGTGGTGTTTGGTTTTTTGTCCTTGCGATAGTTTACTGAGAATGATGTTTTCCAGTTTCATCCATGTCCCTACAAAGGACATGAACTCATCATTTTTTATGGCTGCATAGTATTCCATGGTGTATATGTGCCACATTTTCTTAATCCAGTCTATCGTTGTTGGACATTTGGGTTGGTTCCAACTCTTTGCTATTGTGAATAGTGCCGCAATAAACATACGTGTGCGTGTGTCTTTATAGCAGCATGATTTATAGTCCTTTGGGTATATACCCAGTAATGGGATGGCTGGGTCAAATGGTATTTCTAGTTCTAGATCCCTGAAGAATCGCCACACTGACTTCCACAATGGTTGAACTAGTACAGTTTTATTATTTTCAAAAACATCATGTTGTTAATGTTATAGCCAAGAAAATATTTCAAATAAACTTGGATGTTCTGGCAATAAAACAGCTATATGAAGAAAGGTATGCTTAGTTCATTAAATAAATATTTATTGCCCCTTCTGTCATGTGAAGACACTGAGAGAAAGCTGTTTACAAACACAGAAGTGGACCCTCACCAGATACTGAATCTCCCAGTGTTTTGATCTTCAACTTCAAGGGCTGCAGAACTGGTCTCACTTTGTCCCCTAGGTGGGATTGCAGTGGTGTGACCATAGTTTACTACAGCCTCAAACTTCTGGGATCAAGTAATCCTCCTGCTGTGGCCTCCCAAAGTGCTGGGATTGCAAGCATGAGCCACTACACCTGGCCAAGGATGATCAATTCATTATTCTGACCCATGTATTACAAAGATGGTGTGGTATGTGAAAAAAAATAAACTCAACATGGAGAGAAGGATCAGAACTTGATAGAACACGAAATAGGCTGAATGCCTTGTTAAAAGGTGCCAGAGAAATTGTATCTCACCAAAATTTGTGAAGACCTCATCCATGATCTGAAACTGTCTCAGAGTCACTCAAAACATCAATACCAACATCTCCAGATAAGAAGGAATCAGCACAAGAATTCTAGCATCATGAAAAATTTGAATGTAGTGACACCTCCTGCACTAGTTCTCCAATGATTCCTAACCAAAATAAAAACTCAAAAATGACAGATAAAGAATTCAAAGCATGAATTGCTAGGAAGCTCAATGAGATCCAAGAAAAGGTTCAAAAGGAACACAAAGAAACTTCTATAGTACTTCAGAAAATGAAGAGATAAACATGTTTAAATCAATCAGAGCTTCTGGACTTGAAAAACTCACTTAAGGAATTTCAACTATGATCAAAAACTTTATCAATAGAGGAAGCAGAAGAAAGAACTTCAGAGCTTGAAGACCAGTCTTTTGAACTAACCCAGTCAGACAAAAATTTGAAAATATACAATTTAGAAAAATGAACAAAGTATTTGAGAAATACGGGATTGTGTAAGGTGACCAAACCTATGAATTATTACCATTCCTGAGAGATAAAGAGAAAGTTAACAACCTGGAAAACATATTCGAGGGAATAATTCAAGTAAACTTTCCTAATCTTGCTAGAGGAGTAGATATCCACATACAAAAAATCTAGAGAACACCTGTGAGATATTGTAGAAAATGAACATAATCAAGGGATACAGTCATTAGACTGTCCAAGGTCAATGCTAAAGAAAAAATCTTAAAGAAAGCTAGAGAAAAAGGTCAGATCACATACAAAGGGAAGCCCACCAGGCTAATGGTGGACATCTCAGCAGAAACCTTATAAGCCAGTACAGATTGGGGGTCTTTTACAGTATTTTTTTTTTTTTTTTGAGATGGAGTCTCAGTCTTTTGCCCAGGCTGGAGTGCAGTGGCATGATCTCGGCTCACTGCAACCTCTGCCTCTTGGGTTCAAGTGATTCTCCTGCCTCAGCCTCCCTAGTAGCTGGGGTTACAAGTGTGCACCACCATGCCTGGCTAATTTTTGTATTTTTAACAGAGATGGGGTTTCACCATGTTGGCCAGGCTGGTCTTCAACTCCTGACTCAAGTGATTTGTCCACCTCTGCCTCCCAAAAGGAAAGAAATTCCAACCAAGAATTTCATATCCTGCCAATGTAAGCCTCATAAATGAAGGAGAAATAAAATCCTTACCAGACAATAAAGCACTAAGAGAATTAATTAACACTAGATCAGCCTTACAAGAGATCTTTAGGGGAGTTGTAAGCATGGAAACAAAAGGACGATACCTGCTACCACAAACACACACTTAAGTACATAGCCTGAAGATGCTGTAAAACAATCACATAACAAAAATTACAAAGTAACTAGTTAACAACTTCAAGATAGGATAAAACCTCATATATCAATATTAACCTTGAATATAAATGGTCTAAACACCCCCATTTAAAATGCATAGAGTGGCAGGATGTATAAAAAAATAAGAGCCACCCATCTGCTATCTTTAGGAGACCCATCTCACATGTATTGACACACTCAGGTTCAAAGTAAAGCACTGGAGAAAGATCTACCACGCAAACGGAATACAAAGAAGAGCAGAGGTCACTAGTTTTCTATCACATAGAATAGACTTTAAGCAAAAAACAATAAAAAAGCACAAAGAAGGACTTATGTAATTATAAAAGTTTCAATTTGACAAGAGGACAACTATCCTAAATATGTATGTTCCTAACATTGGAGGATCCAATTCATGAAACAAGTACTTCTAGACATACAAAGAGACTTAGCCCCACAATAATAGTGGGGGACTTCAACAGACCACTGACAGCATTAGACACATCATTGAGATAGAAAACTTACAAAAAAGTTCCGTACTTACACTTCACATTTGAAGAATTGGACCTAATAGACATCTACAGAATACACCCATCACCTGCAGTACATACATCTGCACATGGAGCATACTCCAAGATTGACCACATGCTTTGTCATAAAGCAAGTTTTAATAAATTCTAAAACATAGAAATCATGCCAACCTTAGTCTTTGGTGACAATGGAGTAAAAATAGAAATCAATACGAAGAAGATATCTCAAAGCCACACAACTATGTGGAAATTAACTTGCTGCTGAATGACTTTAGGTTAAACAATGAAATTCAGCCAGAAATTAAAAAAATAACTTTGAAATAAAAGAAAACAGAGAAACAACACACCAAAATATTTTGGATACAGCAAAAGCAGTGTTAAGAGTAAATTTTATAGTGCTAAACACCTACCTCAAAAAGATAGAAATATCTCAAATTGATTATCTAACATTAAACCAGCAGAACTAGTAAACATGAACAAACTAACCCCAAAGCTAGCAGAAGAAAAGAAATAACTAAAATCAGAGTGAAACTGAACAAAATTGAGACCCCAAAACCCATACAAAAAATCAATGAAACCAAAAGTTGTTTTTTTAAAGGATAAACAAAAATCAATAGATTGCTAGCTAGATCAACCAGGAAAAAGAGAAGACCCAAATAAACACAGTCAGAAACAACAAAAATGACATTACTGATTCTACAGATATACAAAAGATCCTCAGAAACTATTATGCACATAAGCTAGAAAATCTAGAGGAAATGGATTAATTTCTGGAAACACACCATCTCCCAAGATTGAATCAGGAAGAAACTGAAACACTGAACAGACCAATATCAAGTTCTGAAATTGAATCAATAATAAAAAAACTACCAACCAAAAAACAAAGCTCTGGATTAGATAGATTTTACCAGATGTACAAAGAAGAGCTGGCACTAATTCTACAAAACTATTCCAAAAAATTGAGGAGGAAGGACTTTTCCCTAACTCATTCTACAAAGTCAACATCACCCTGGTATCAAAGGCGAAGACACAACGAAAAGAAAACTACAGATCAATATCCTGGATGAACATAGACACAAAAGCCCCCAAGAAAATACTAGCAAACTGAATACAACAACATATCAAAAAGTTAATTCACCAAGATTAAGTAGGCTGCATTCCTGAGATGCAAGGTTTGTCCAATAAATACAAATAAAAAATGATTCACCACATAAACAGGACTGGAAGCAACAACAACAGTAATCATCTCAATAGATGCAAAAAAAAGCTCTTAATCAAATCTAACATCCCTTCATGATAAAAACTCTCACAAAATTAGGCATTGAAGGAACATACCTTAAAATATTAAGAGCCATCTATGTCAAACTCACAATCAACATCATACTGAATGGGCAAAAACTAGAAGCATTCCCCCTGAGAACTGGAAGAAGACAAGTATGCCAACTTTTGTCAGTCCTATTCAACAGAGTAATAGAAGTGCTTGCCAAAGCAATCGGTTAGAATAAAGAAATAAAACGTTTCCAAATAGGAGAAGAAGAAGGCACACTGTCTTTCTTCACTTACAGTATAATTTGATACCTAGAAAACCCTAAACAGTCCACCAAAAGGCTCCTAGAACTGATAAACAACGTCAGTAATGTTTCAGAATACAAAATCAGTGCACAAAAATCAGTAGCATTTCTGCATACAAATATCATTCAAGCTGAGAGCCAGATCAAGAATGTAATCTCATTTATAATAGCTGCAAAAAATTAAAATACATAGGAATACATCTAATTAAGGAGGTGAAAGATCACTAAAAGGAGAACTACAAAACACTGCTGAAGGAAATCATAGATGACACAAACAAGTGGAAAAACATTCCATGCTGATGGATTTGGAATAATCAATATTGTTAAAATGGCAATACTGCCCTAAGCAATCTACAAATTCAATGCTGTTTCTATCAAACTACCAATGTCATTTTCATAGAGTTGGAAAAAATTATTCTAAAATTCATGTGGAACCAAAAGAGAGCCTCAATAGCCAAAGCAATCCTAAGCAAAAAGAGCAAAGCTGGATGCATCACATTATTTGACTTCAAACTATATTGTAAGGCTAAAGTAACTAAAAGAGCATGACACTGGTATAAAAGCAGACATATAGAGCAATAGAACAGAACAGAACAGAAGAACCCATAAATAAAGCCACACACCTCCAACCACCTGATCTTTTACAAAAACAAGCAATGAGGAAAGGAGTCCTTATTCAATAAATGGTGCTTGAATACCTGGCTAGCCATGTGCAAAAGAATAAGACTATATGCGTATCTTTCACCATGTACCAAAATTAACTCAAGATGGATTAAAGATTTAAATGTATGACATGTAACTATAAGAATCCTAGAAGAAGGCTGGGCGTGGTGGCTCATGCCTTAATCCCAGCACTTTAGGAGGCAGAGGCAGGTGGATCATTTGAGGTCAGGAATTCAAGACTAGCCTGGCCAACATGAGCCAGGTGTGGTGGTGTGCACCTGTAATATCAGCTGCTCAGGAGGCTGAGACATAAGAATTGCTTGAACCTAGAAGGCAGAGGTTGTAGTGAGCTGTGATTGTGCCACAGCACTCCAGCCTGGGTGACACACACACACACAAAAAAAATCCTGGAATCCTAAAAGAAAGCCTAGGAAACACCATTCTGAACATTGGCCTTGGGAAATAATTTATGGCTAAAAACTCAAAAGCAATTGCAACGAAAACAACAACTGACAAGTGCGACCTAATTAAACTAAAGAGCTTCTGCACAGCAAAAGAAACTGTCAATAGAATAAACAGAAAACCTACAGAATGGGAGAAAAAAATTGCAAACTATGCATCTGTCAAAGACCTAATACCCAGAATCTAGAAGTAACTTGAACAAATGAACAAGCAAAAATTTAAAAATACCACTAAAAAATGGACAAAAGACATGGACAGTATACATGTGTAACAAACCTGCACGTTGTGCACATGTACCCTAAAACTTATAATAAAAATAAAATAATAAAAAAAAGAACTTCACTTTTTACATCTGCCCAATTGCTGATTCAGCAAATATTTATATTACCTACTATAGCACAGGTACTGTTCTAGGTATTCATAATACTGCAAGGAAAAAAAAAAACCAGATTCCTGTTCTCATGGAGCTTACAGTCTAATGGGAAAGAAAAACAATAAGCAATAAACACAATAAATTATGAAAAAAGAAGACATGCAAGCAGTGAACAAGTATATGAAAAAATGCTTCACATCACTAATAGAGAAATGCAAATCAAAACTACAATGAGATGCCTTCTCACACCTGTCAGATGACTATTATTAAAAAGTCAAAAAAGAACAGATGCTGGCAAATTTGCAGAGAAAGGGAATGCTTATACACTATTAGTGGAAATGTAAATTATTTAATAGTTCAGCCATTGTGGAAAGCAGTTTGAAGATTTCTCAAACAACTTGAAAAAGAACTACCATTCGACCCAGCAATCCCATCACTGAGTATATACCCAAAGTAATATAAATCATTCTACCAAAAGACATGCACATCTGTATGTTTATTGCAGCACCGTTCACAATAACAGAGACATGAGATCAACCTAAATGCCCAGCAACAGTGGATTGGATAAAGAAAATGTGGTACATACATATCATGGAATACTATAGAGCCATAAAGAAAATGAAACTATGTCTTTTGCAGGAATATGGATGTAGCTGAAGGCCATTATCCTAAGCGAATTAATGCAGGAACAGAAAACCAAATACCACATGTTGTCACTCATAAATGGGTACTCAGGGACATAAAGATGTCAACATTGGGTACACAGGGACATAAAGATGGCAACAATAGAAACTGGGGACTATTAAAAGCGGAGGTGGAGAAGGGATAAAGGACTGAAAAACTAACTTTTGAGCACTATGCTCAGTACCTGGGTGACAGGATCATTTGTACCTCAAGCCTCAGCATTATGCAATATACCCAGGTTACAAACCTGCACATTTACCCCCTGAATCAAAAATAAAAGTTGAAAATAAGTAAATAAAGCAAATATTTCTTTATTTCAATTAGGGCTTTTTGTTGTCTCTCGAAAGAATTTTGGATAATAAAAGGAAGTGATATGAGATGAATAATAGTTGACATAGGTTTTGGAGTCATACATTAAAAGCAGTTGAAAATTAGTATTTTAAGAGATAAACAGCGGAATTGGTATTAGATTTTTGATGTCCATCATGCAAAACAAGGTATAAACTCTTATGTGTGGCTTCAGAACAAAGAATCCTTTGTTCAGTTATTCAATAACATTATTAAACAGCTATTGCATGTCAGAAATCTTATGTGGTTTGGGAACAAAATTGAAGCTGTCATTTGGTTCTTGCCTTCAAAATGCTCCAAATCTACTGCATAAGAAAGACATGCAAAAAGAAGATGCAAGATGCAATGTGGTAAATCCCATAATAGAAATATGCAAATCGTGATATAGATATGAGAAGTTATAATATTGCAAATATATTAATAATCTTTCAGAAATGGAACTGTATTCATGAAAAAGGAACAGATAGAAAAGTAATCGTTTACACTTATCGAAACATTCAACCAGAGGTTTGCTAATCATAAGTTAGATACATTGGAGTTTGGTTTCCTATACTAGCTGAAATGCAAGACAAGAAGACTTCAATCCCTATCTAACGGGTAGATTATGAGGTGTTGGGCATATTTGTCAGATCTTAGAGAAAAGATTTAGGTAAACAGTATTTTAACAAGTGTTTGTCAAAACCTTTTATGGATGTCTCCCTGTGGTCTTTGCTGAGGGGAATGTTTTTTAAAGTAAAATGCATAGATCACAATATTCACTAGCTTAAAATTTTATCGTATTTGGGTTGAAAAATACCCATATGCATTTAACAAATAAGTATATTGTGTTTTCAGTGGAGACTGGATGATTTGCCATTGTTAGTAGTAGTATTAATAGTTTTTACTTATTGAATCCCCAAGGCACTTCATCAACACTGTACTCTACTGTTACTTAATGCTCACAGTGTTGCTGTATAATCTCTATTTTAGAATGAACATATTAATAATCAGAAATTTTATTTAAGTTGCCCAAGTTTATTCAGCTAATAAATGCAGCTAATAAACTCAACTGAATTTCAAAATTCATGGTGCTTGTTGAGAAGCCAAATAGTCCATTAGAAGACAATCTAAACCACAGTGTAATTACAGCAGAGAATACATACATTGGTTATTGATATTAGATAATGTATTTTTTCATAATGAACATTAAATTGTAATTTCATATATTGTAATACTTTCTAACATTTCTTGTGACCTAAACATGCTCCAGGTATTATTCAAGGGTACTTTACATGTACTGCATCACTCAGTCATCACCATAAATCTACGATGAATTACCTTGCTAAGCACCTGCATTTTAGAGATGTTATCCTTAATCTCATAGCGTTATTCCAAACATAAAAACTGATATCTGTTTCTGTGAACACCCCAGACACACAAACACGTGCACACACACACACACACACACACACACACAGAAATACACTTCATTGTTGTGTATATTTTCCCAAATATTTTGTCAGGATTTAGTATTCATTTGCTTTATTTTTGAAGTCATGGAGCATGTAGAATACATCACATTATGACACATGATTAAATAGTATTTTGTTCCTTAGAAATTATATTAAGAAAAATAAACCTTTGTGTTATTGCCTTAACTTACCATACTAAACCCAAATAATTTAGATTATGATTCTGAAGACCAATAATGAACTTTAATTGTCAGCCTTATATTTGCTTATTGCCAGAATAATTATTTCGTAATTATCCTGAAATTGTCCAATAATAATTTATTACAACAAGCTATTTTCCCACTGAACCAACACAAATACCTATGGCTATTCTGTAACTTAATATTAGACTCACCACTTAGATGACTGAATCTATCAAAGTCTTGAAAATGGATTTGATATATATATATATATATATATATATATATATAATTTTTTTTTTTTTTGATACGGAGTCTTGCTCTGTTGCCCAGGCTGGAGTGCAGTGGCGCAATCTCGGCTCACTGCAAGCTCCGCCTCCCAGGTTCACGCCATTCTCCTGCCTCAGCCTCTCCGAGTAGCTGGGACTACAGGCACCCGCCACCACGCCCGGCTAGTCTTTTGTATTTTTAGTAGAGACGGGGTTTCACCGTGGTCTCGATCTCCTGACCTTGTGATCCGCCCGCTTCAGCCTTTCAAAGTGCTGGGATTACAAGCGTGAGCCACCGCGCCCGGCCGGATTTGATATTTTTTATGGAAGTCAAACCATAGTATTTCTAGAATTTTAATAACTATTATATTTTATGTTTGTTTACATTGTATTTGTATTCTAATTGCAGTCTGTGGCGTTTTATAATGGTAATTTGAATATCAATAAACACAGATATCTGGTTAAATTAAGTAAATGTAAATAGTTTGTCATCTGTAAAATAGGGATAATAGTATCCAGATTGAAGGTTTGGATTAGAATTAGAACATAATGCATGCAAAAAGCCCGTGGCAAAGTAAGCAACCAAAAAGTACCCGTTGCTGAATTATTATCAGTAAGGTGGGTCAAGCATTTCAGACCTAGGGAATGGTACAAGCAATCATGCTTTGAGCCCTCCTGGTTACTCTTGAATGATGCAGTCCGTGTTTCACACAAACAGGGTGTAGGCTTCTTCCCCAGCATCAGTAGCTGATTCTCACTGGACTGCAAGTTCTGGCAGGAAAGGAGTGGTTTATATTTGGTACAACATTGTAGCCCTGGGCATAACATAACACCTAGTTCATAACAGTTGCTCAGTAAGTCTCAGAAAAGAACATAATTCATTATTGGTTATATTTGGTTATTGAGTTTGTTTCCTAGATCTGCTGGTACAAATTAACACAAACCAGAAGGCTTAAAACAAACAACAGAAATCTACTCTCTGACAGTTCTGGAAGTTAGAAATCCCGATCAGTTTTGCTAGGATAAAATCAGTATGTACAGGGCTGTGCTCCCTACAGACGATCTAGGAAAAAATTAATCCCTTGCCTCTTCCAGCTTTTTATGACTTGTGTTTCCATTGCTCTGATCTTTGCCTCACACTCATATTGCCTTCTCCTCTTCTGTCTGTTTCAAATTTTCCTCTGCCTCCCTTAAAAGTAGCCATGTAGTTGCATTTAGGACCCACCCTGATAATCCAGAATAATCTATCAGTCTCAAAATCCTTAACTTTACCACATCTTCAAAGTTCCTTCTTGCCACATAAAATAACATTATAGGTTCCAGCGATTCGATATTAGATACCTTTGGTGGTCATTATTTATCCTACCACAGTTATGATTTTCATCTTTTTGTTCTTCCTCTCTGGCAGTTTATGTATAACGGTTTATGGTGTTATAAGTGTATATTATGTTATTTACTAAAGAATTCTAACTCCTTAAGGTTCACAGATATGTTGACTAAAGTGAGCCTTTTTCTTTTTCAGAATTTCCAGTACTTATTGAACAAAGTCCATTTCTTCATTTGGAGGGACAGGACTGTGATAACTTACTTTGTGTTCTTTTTCTTTGATTATTTGTGTGATATATTCTTAGTTTAAAAGCATTGAAAATTCAGAAAACTTTTTTTAAAAAAGGAAATATGTAAATCACTGTTACATCACTCCCTCAAACCAAGTTTTACTTAGAAATGTGCTGAGCACCATTTAGTTGACATGGTAGCATATGTCATATTCTTTACTAAGCCACTTCTCACCAGAGCAAATCACTAAAAATAAGACTACTGATAAAAGTAAAAATCTACCATGACACACTCTGACGATGGTATGGTATATATGGACAAGACTAACTAGAAGTTAATAGACACATAAAAATTATAATAGTTATGGAAGTGATTTTGATTTCAGGCACTAATGTTACAAGGTGGGAAAATATTTTCTCCCTTACAAGAATGCAGTCAGGCCACTGGAAGGATTCCTAATGCGGGAAAACAATCAGGATCCTGGACACTTAATCCGTGTTCTGTTCTGTGCATCTGCTTCATAATTTTCTTCCTGTAGTCTGATTTGCTCTGTCGCACAAAGCACAAAGAAGAAAATGAACTTGATCTCACTATTTACGTGTTCTCTGAGTTCAAATTAAAATTCCTTGAAAGGGACCCTGATTGCCCCTTCCTAGGTCAGATTCCAGTGTCATAAGTCCAGTAGGTTGGGTAATATTATGGCATGCTCTCTGCTGTTATTGTTATGGGTGATAGTAAGAGAAAATTCATTTGAAGTGATGAGACCTGGTAATCAATATCTGCTTACATTTCTGTGGACCTCTGGAAGCCCAGCCTCCATCTGTCTTCTAACTAAATCTAGACATGTCTAAAACCTAGGGGGTTGGGGTTTAGCCTTTATGGTCTTTCCATAGCATATGCCTAGTTATATAAACTATTAAGGCAAGTTTGACTTGTGTTGAATATTGCTATTTTAAAGAACTTGGTTACTGTTTCTTTCAGCCCGTCTTTCCTTCTGGTATCAATCTCATCTGTTTTTCTATGAAATATTTGTTTGTTCTCTTATTTCAACAATGTTCTCTACTGCTGCAAATACGCATGGGGGATCACTCTTTTGCTTTGGAGGTATACTATTGTTCTGTATATTACCATATTCTTTCTTCATGTCTCTGACTTTCTACATACAAATTGGACTTATTAAGAACCATAGTGTCTCAGAACTTTGGTCAGTGTGCTCATTTCTTTTATCATGTCAGGTACAATTATGAATAATCCATTTCTCAGTATTTTCAAAATATCCTAGTTTCATTTAGCTCAAAGATCTTGGAGAAAATAATAAATTGACTGCATTAAATATGAATCAAAGGTAAAACAACTGACTAAAATGTCTAGAGGAAAAAGTTAAACCTGTGGCATTTTCATATGTGGAGTCCAGCAGCATCCTTTTTCTGGCTACCAGATGGTAATAGGCCAAATGAGACAAACGTCCGCTTCTCTGGGGTGTGCTATTTCTTCTTGATGATACTGTGTCCTGGGTCTAATCAAATATAGAGCTTAAATATTTTCACTGTAAAGATATTAACAAATGCTCTGATTCAGTGATGTGCAGTGTTGTGTCTGCTGAGAGCGTAGGCTTCTCGGTAGACCTTAGGGATGACAATGAAAAAGCCGAAAAGTATGTTTTCAATTTCTAATAAACTCCACTGTTTCTAAATTTTAGATTGGCTTCTTTGGCACCACAAGCAGCCCACTAGAGCTCCAAGCTTTGCCTGCTACCACATGCAACAATAAGGAAAAATGACCAGAGTCAACAATTAGTGCATATTTGTATGTCCAGGGACTTGTGATTATCAAATTATAAATCTGTCCCTTAATTATTAAATTGCCAATATAACCTTTTCACATTTCCAAGTTTATCTTAATGCTGCTGGAATTGTACTTTAAAATCACAGTAGTAAATTTATGTAGGACTAGAGAAAAAGAAAACATGGCATACATGGATTCCCATGTGTTTCCTATGTGTGCATGTTACAAGGATGGAATTACAGTGACTTTTAAGAAAGTGATAAAATATCTGCTTGATACATGAATCATGTTCTAAACATTCAGGTCCAGACATATGGTGAGACTTTGTGTCAGAGACAGCAGTATTACAGGCTCAGTTTATTGAGTCCTATATATTCTTGCCAGTTTTCCTCCATAGGATCTAAATAAATGTTAGTGTCCGTCTTTAAAAGACTTCTGTTTTATTGCAAATTTAGAGTTGAAAACTAAATATAGTTTAAGAAATTTTTTTGAAGATGGAATATTCTGTTATTCCCAGGAATCTTATGAACTTGAGTGTCATTATACATTGTTATTTCTGGGAGGATTTATTTAGTATTTAATAATTTAGCATTAGCCTTCAGTTGTTTTTGCATATGCTATAAAGGTAGAACAAATTCCCTTTGTTTTCAATTTTATTAGTAGTATTAATAATTAAAATAATCTTGGGGTTGAATTTTAGTAGCCAGTCAATGTCCGATATGATATAAATATTGAGATTTTAGCAAAAATAGATCATTATTTTCAATGCTAAGCATTTAATTTTAAGTCCAGGAGGTTTTATTCAGGTTTTACAAGTTAGTACCAATTTAGAAATTATCTACAAATCAATTTAATGAAGAAGTCAGTTCATATTTTTATGTACTTAATATAATTATAAAATAAAAGAAGTTGGCAAACCCATATGTCATCATAACTGCATATTAGACATAGTTACAAAAAATATTGCTTCGTAGACATAATTTACTGTGTAAGATCAATGACGAGAGTAGGAAAGCTTAGCAAATATATGGCTTTAATTAATAATCAATAATAATGATAACAACAATAATAAATTTTCTTCTACGGTAGTCACTCCCAAAGGTATGTGAAAGCCTAAGTAAAAAATAAGTAAGAATAGATTTTCTTTAGAGAAGATAATACTCACTGTCCATATACGATTTGAAAGAAATAAAAGCAAATATCATCATTGTATATATAGGAAGAACAGCATGTTTACTTAGCAGAAAATTTAAAGTATCTATACTTGCATTTATAGTAATCTGTTCATGCATTAATAATATCAGGATGGTTAAAATAGACTTAATTAGTGTTCAAGACGACAGTGAATTTACCTTTTGTGGTGCTATAAAAAAGAAAAAGAGCAGATACATTGTGTTTTAAATAATATGTGTTAGATAATGTTTTGTTTTCTCTTGATTTATTGTAAACTGATTTTAACAATGATGATTTTGCTTGCACTTTTCAACTATTTGTTATGTTAATGGTTTTGCTTTCATTCACAGAATTATATAGATTTGTAGTGACACAGAAGCAACTGTTTTTCTAATTTAAAATATTTTAAGATTTTATTTAAAAATAATTCATAATTATTCTGCAAAATTAGGAGTTACAGATAATACAGAAGAAAGGATATTTGCTATCTTGTCATCTAAAGATGTATCTATTAAGATTGTTTTGCATATCATTCTAGATTATTTTCAAATAAGTTTATCATTTTTTCAACCAAAAATGAAGGTATACTATACACATTATTTGTAATTTGAGTTAGCATCATATTGAAGGCATCTCATTAAAATATTTTGAAATTCTTATGTATAGAAATTACCTCTTCAATAATATAATTTAATATAACAGATATTTCACTGTATGACCATTTTTTATTTCTGTTTTGTGGAAAATTTAAGATTAGTGTTATTTTAGCCGCCATTTTGAATTTTATATATAGAACCTAAATGAAATTTATTTATAGTTATCTGTAGTTTTTCACAGATTAGAAAATCACAAGTAAAATATTATTTTACTAGTTAGTAATATACAAGACACCAGCATGTGTCTTTTTTTTTTAATCAAAACAATGTTTTATTGCGTTTTCTTTTTTTTTTCTTTTTTTTATTATTATACTTTAAGTTTTAGGGTACATGGGCACAATGTGCAGGTTTGTTACATATGTATCCATGTGCCATATTGGTGTGCTGCACCCATTAACTCATCATTTTGCATTGGGTATATCTCCTAATGCTGTCCCTCCCCCCTCCCCCCACCCCACAACAGTCACCGGAGTGTGATGTTCCCCTTCCTGTGTCCAAGTGTTCTCATTGTTCAATTCCCACCTATGAGTGAGAACATGCGGCGTTTCGTTTTTTGTCTTTATGATAGTTTACTGAGAATGATGGTTTCCAGTTTCATCCATGTCCCTACAAAGGACATGAACTCAACATTTTTTAAGGCTGCATGGTATTCCATGGTGTATATGTGCCACATTTTCTTAATCTAGTCTATTGTTGTTGGACATTTGGGTTGGTTCCAAGTCTTTGCTATTGTGAATAGTGCCGCAATAAACATACGTGTGCATGTGTCTTTATAGCAGCATGATTTATAGTCCTTTGGGTGTATACCCAGTAATGGGATGGCTGGGTCAAATGGTGTTTCTAGTTCTAGATCCCTGAGGAGTCGCCACACTGACTTCCACAATGGTTAAACTAGTTTACAGTCCCAGCAACAGTGTAAAAGTGTTCCTATTTCTCCACATCCTGTCCAGCACCTGTTGTTTCCTGACATTTTAATGATGGCCATTCTAACTGGTGTGAGATGGTATTTCATTGTGGTTTTGATTTACATTTCTCTGATGGCCAGTGATGATGAGCATTTTTTCATGTGTTTTTTGGCTGCATGAATGTCTTCTTTTGAGAAGTGTCTGTTCATGTCCTTTGCCCACTTTTTGATGAGGTTGTTTGTTTTTTTCTTGTAAATTTGTTGCAGTTCATTGTAGATTCTGGATATTAGCCCTTTGTCAGATGAGTAGGTTGCGAAAATTTTCTCCCATTGTGTACGTTGCCTGTTCACTCTGATGGTAGTTTCTTTTGCTGTGCAGAAGCTCTTTAGTTTAATTAGATCCCATTTGTCAATTTTGGCTTTTGTTGCCATTGCTTTTGGTGTTTTAGACATGAAGTCCTTGCCCATGCCTATGTCCTGAATGGTATTGCCTAGGTTTTCTTCCAGGGTTTTTATGGTTTTAGGTCTAACATGTAAGTCTTTAATCCATCTTGAATTAATTTTTGTATAAGGTGTAAGGAAGGGGTCCAGTTTCAGCTTTCTACATATGGCTAGCCAGTTTTCCCAGCATCATTTATTAAATAGGGAGTCCTTTTCTCATTGCTTGTTTTTGTCCGGTTTGTCAAAGATCAGGTAGTTGTAGATATGCGGCATTATTTCTGAGGGCTCTGTTCTGATCCATTGATCTATGTCTCTGTTGTGGTACCAGTACCATGCTGTTTTGGTTACTGTAGCCTTGTAGTATAGTTTGAAGTCAGGTAGCGTGATGCCTCCAGCTTTGTTCTTTTGGCTTAGGATTGACTTGGTGATGCGGGCTCTTTTTTGGTTCCATATGAACTTTAAAGTAGTTTTTTCCAATTCTGTGAAGAAAGTCATTGGTAGCTTGATGGGGATAGCATTGAATCTATAAATTACCTTGGGCAGTATGGCCATTTTCATGATATTGATTCTTCCAACCCATGAGCATGGAATGTTCTTCCATTTGTTTGTATCCTCTTTTATTTCATTGATCAGTGTTTTGTAGTTCTCCTTGAAGAGGTCCTTCACATCCCTTGTTAAGTTGGATTCCTAGGTATTTTATTCTCTTTGAAGCAATTGTGAATGGGATTTCACTCATGATTTGGCTCTCTGTTTGTCTGTGATTGGTGTACAAGAATGCTTGTGATTTTTGTACATTGATTTTGTATCCTGAGACTTTGATGAAGTTGCTTATCAGCTTAAGGAGATTTTGGGCTGAGACATTGGGGTTTTCTAGATATACAATCATGTCATCTGCAAACAGGGACAATTTGACTTCCTCTTTTCCTAACTGAATACCCTTTATTTCCTTCTCCTGCCTAATTGCCCTGGCCAGAACTTCCAGCACTATGTTGAATAGGAGTGGTGAGAGAGGGCATCCCTGTCTTGTACCAGTTTTCAAAGGGAATGCTTCCAGTTTTTGCCCATTCAGTATGATATTGGCTGTGGGTTTGTCATAGATAGCTCTTATTATTTTGAGATTTGTCCCATCAATACCTAATTTATTGAGAGTTTTTAGCATGAAGGGTTGTTTGTCTTTTAAGGGTAATTGATAAAAGAATATTTCTTTGGATTTGCCTATTGTTTTTTTTTCTAATTTTTAGATTTTTAAAAGGCTTTTTAATGATCCTATCACTATCTGAAATTTTAAGAGAATGAAAATATCCAAAGCTTCTTTTCAATATAGTATCTGAAGATACAAATAGGAACTTTGAAATGGGTACTGAGCCTTTATCATTTCAGTTTCGAATATGTTGAGATAAAATGGAGAAATCTTAAATTAAAAATAAACAAAAATCACTGTAAAATGTGGCAGTGGGTTCAAATGCAATGTTTCCTTTATTGTATATTGATTCATTTATTAAGCAAAAATTACGAATATCCCCATAACATGCCAAAGGCTGGAAATAAACCTGTCAACAAGACAGACATATTTTCTGTGTAGACAGAGCCTAAGAGAAGGCATACAGATGTGTTAACTGAACATTTTAACAGTGTGTGAGAGAGAAGGGTGGGATCTTTTAAACCAGATCCAAGTAAGATTAAGAGAAGGAGTCCTAGAGAATGAGATTCTTAAGATGAGTTGGAGTAGTATGCCAGGCAAAAAAAAAAAAAAAGAGCAATGGAAAACATGTGTTAGGGAGAGAACTTCAAGTGTGGAAACCCAAACAACAAAGAATTGCCTGGAGAGGAATGTTAAGATGTGTAGAACGACTGGAACACTGAGTGTAAGATGTTGGTTCTTATCGTTGTAGTGGAATTCCAAAGAGGGGCCAGATCATATGAGACCCCTGTGCAAAGGGTGTTGCCTTTATCAAAGAAGTAATAAATGACCATCAGAGGTCTCGAAAAGAGGTGACATGACATAGAGGTTTGTGTGCAACAACAATGACACAGGATTCAAATTGGAGAATAGTTTGGAATGAGACAATATTAGATGAAAAAATTACATTGATTTAATAATACAGTATAGAAATAATGGTAACTCACAATGTTATTGTGGCATTAAAATTAGGACTGGATCAATTGAATTCTGGGTAGGGCGAATAAGAATAATTCAGGTTGGTACCCACGTTTTCCACCTGATGTCTTGCATAGGTAGTGATGTCTTTCACATAAAATTCTCAAAGGAGATAAGACCATAAATTTGCGTAAAGTTCATAAGCGTATTTGTGGCACCATATTTGAAGTAGCTTTTTAATTTCTGCAAAACATTTGTCATAGCAAATGCTATTGATTTGAATTTTTTAATTGGTTGATATAAAACTACCAATTTTGTTTAATTAGTAAATCATTTTGTTGTATTTTTAAGTTATTTATAGCTTATTTAATGTTTGAATATGTTTAAGTGATAGTGGGGGATACACAAGAATATTTTTTCCTTTAAAAAGAATTTATTGAAAGTATACTCATCATTGTGGATGGGAGGCAGGTCTAGATTGCAGCTCTGACTTGGACAGACAGAGCAGTGTGTGGAGGCTCACATTGTGAATTTTAGCTCCAGAACAACTGCAAGAACAAACCAAGCATCCCAAGAGGACTCACAGACCCTCTGAAGGAAGCAGACTGCTCCTGCAGGACCAGGGAGACACCCCAAATACTGTGAGTGCCCAAACTGCAGAAGTGGGAACAGGAGACCCTCTGCACCAGAACATACACCACCACTGGGGAAACTGAAGGTCTACTTTGCGGGAGAAGTTTCCGATCTTACTTGGAGCTGAGTCAATTTAGAGAGCCAAGTGAAATACAGGGCTAGAGGAAGCAGCTGGAAAGGCCCTGGGAGCTCGCTGGGTCCCTAAGCAGGCCGTTCCTGCCAGGCACCACAGGGATCCTTTGGCAGGGTGGCCAGAGACTGGGGGAAATCACCACAGAGAGAGAGAGAAGGAAGTCTCCAGCTGAACTTTGTACCGATTTAAACTGGGCGAGAAGCCTACTGGCCAGAACTTGGGGGATGGCATGAACTCAGGAGAGGATGTGAATCCGGCATGCAGACTCCACAGGCAGGAGAACCAAAACCCTTTTCTTTCGCAGCTGGGAGGCAGGTAGCCTGGAGCAAGTTCTCAAGCCCAGCTCGCCCACAAGATTAATGTACACAAATCAATAGCTCCACTATACACCAAGAGTGACCAGAGAATCAAATCAAGAACTCAACCCCTTCTACAATAGCTGTAAAGAAAAAATAAGATACTGGCTGGGCACGGTGGCTCACACCCGTAATCCCAGCACTTTGGGAGGCTGAGGCAGGTGGATCGCCTGAGGTCAGGAGCTTGACACCAGTTTGGCCAAGATGATGAAACCCCATCTCTACTAAAAAAATGCAAAAAAAATAGCTGAGCGTGGTGGCAGGCACCTGTAATCTTAGCTACTAGGGAGGCTGAACCAAGAGACTCGCTTGAACCTAGGAGGTGGAGGTTGCAGTGAGCCGACATTGTGCCATTGCACTCCAGCCTGGGCAACAAGAGTGAAACTCCATCTCAATAAATAAATAAATAAATAATAAAATACTTAGGAATATATCTAACCAAGGGGGCAAAAGACCACTACAAGGAAAACTAAAAAACACTGCTGAAAGAAATCATAGACAACATAAACAAACAGAAACACATCCCATTCTCATGAATGGGTAGAATCAATATTGTGAAAATGACCATACTGCCAAAAAGCAATCTACAAATTCAATGCAATTCCCATTGAAATACCACCATCATTCTTCAAATAATTAGAAAAACAATTATAAAACTCACATGGAATCAAAAAAGAGCCCACATGCTCAAACCAAGACTAAGCAAAAAGGAAAAATCTGGAGGCATCACACTACCTGATTTCAAATTATACTATAAGGCCATAGTGACCCAAACAGTGTGGTACTGATATAAAAATAGGCACATAGATCAATGGAACAGAGTAGAGGACCTAGAAGTAAAACTAAATACTTACAACCAACTAATCTTCCACAAAGCAAACAAAAACCTAAAGTGGAGAACGGACACCCTTTTCAACAAATGGTGCTTGGATAATTGGCTAGCCACATGTAGGAGAACAAAACTGGATCCTTATCTCTTACCTTATACAAAAGTCAACTCGAGATGGATTAAGGACTTAAATCTAAGACCTGAAACTATAAAAATTCTAGAAAATAAGATTGGAGAAACCCTTCCAGACACTGGTGTAGCAAGAATTTCATGACCAAGAACGCAACAGCAAATCCAGTAAAAACAAAGATAAACAGTTGGGACCTAATTAAACTAAAGAGCTTCTGCATGGAAAAAGGAACAGTCAGCAGAGTAAACAGACAACCCACAGAGTAGGAGAAAATCTTCACAATCTATACATCTGACAAAAGACTAATATCCAGAATCTACAATGAACTCAAACAAATCAGGAAAAAAAAAATCGCATCAAAAAGTTGGGTAAGGACATGAACAGAGAATTCTCAAAAGAAGATACACAACCCCTGCCTTTTTTTGTTTTCCATTTGCTTGGTAGATCTTCCTCCATCCCTTTATTTTGAGCCTATGTGTGTCTCTGCATGTGAGATTGGTTTCCTGAATACAGCACACTGATACAAATGGCCAACAAACATATGAAAACATGCTCAACATCACTAATGATTAGGGAAATCCAAATCAAAACCACAATGTGATACCACCTTACTCCTACAAGAATGGCCATAATCGAAAAATCACAAAACAGTAGATGTTGGCATGGATGCAGTGATCAGGGAACACTTCTAACTGCTGGTGGGAATGTAAACTGGTACAGCCACTATGGAAAAGAGTGTGGAGATTCCTTAAAGAACTAGAACTACCATTTGATCCAGCAGTCCCACTACTGGGTATCTACCCAGAGGAAAAGAAGTCATTATTCGAAAAAGATACTTGTGCACCCATGTTTATAGCAGTACAGTTCACAATTGCAAAATCGTAGAACCAACCCAAGTGCCCATCAATCAAGGACTGGATAAAGAAACATATATATATGTACGTGATCATATATATATATGATCACATACATATGTATACGATGAAATACTACACAACGATAAAAAGGAATGGATTAATGGTATTTGCAGTGACCTGGATGAGATTGGAGACTATTATACTAAGTGAAGTAACTCAAGAATGGAAAACCAAACATCATATGCTCTCAATGATATGCGGGAGCTAAGCTATGAGGATGCAAAAGCCCAAAAGTAGTACAATGGATTTTGGGGACTTGTTGGGGAAGGCTGGGAGAGGGGGCAAGGGATAAAAGATTACAAATATGGTGCAGTGAATACTGCTTCAGTGACTGGTGCAACCAAAATCTCCCAAGTCACCACTAAAGAACTTAGCCATGTAACCAAATACCACCTGTACCTCAATAACCTATGGAAAAATTAAAAAAGAATTTATTAAATTAGTTAGAAAGACACTACCATATATCACATTCAAAAGGATTTGGAATCTAAATATGTGTTCACAAGCTGTATCAGAGTTCCAAGAAATAGTGAACTCATTCAAAAGAGATTGAAAGAATTTAATGAATGGGACCATTTAATAAGCAGTGAGAGTGGGACAGAAACAACAGGAAAACCACTGCTACTCTAAGGCAGAAGGGGCAATGGCTGAAGCCTCAGAGGAGGGACTGCTCAATAGGAGCTGTGCCTATAAAGGAACACAGAGTCTACCAGGTTCTCAGCCAGGGAGGTGCCACAGGGAATCTGGGGGTGGGGTTGGTTGAAAGAAATATTTTGATCTCTCCATTTCTCTGCCTTCTGCTCTTCTCTGGCACCTAGCATTGGCCGAACCCTGTGGGAAGCTATATGGCAAGAGGGCCTGGGTGATGCAGCTCATATAAATTAGTTTCCTGTGGCTCAGAGATTACAAGAAATAGAAATGGGTAAAGGGTCATAGGATGAAAACCAGTGTGCAAGCAAAGAAGTATCTACAGAACACCAACTAGATACGCACATTTTTCCTAGCATGTTGAACATGGTTTTAGTTACTATGAATGGAAAGCAATTTCATGACTTTAAGCAATTTATAGTTAAGTTGCAAAGTAACCACACTAATATTTTAAATACAACCATAGCTACAGAATGTTTTTGAAAACATATACAGAAGTACTGCTGGGGGTGTGCAAAATATTTCAGAATGGGGATGAGCATGGAACATGATTTGCCTTTGGTCTTGCATATCGTATAATAGGAAAAGTGCTATACATGTAGACAAAAATTATTTTACCAGTAGTATAAAAATGGCATTTTCCTGTGCCTGTTGTCCCAGAAGAGCAGAAATATACTGAATACATTTTCACGGCAACTGGCCACCATCTTTTCTCCCTACACTTGAAGTTGTCATTGTTAGGATGGAGCCTATTTGCACTGCAGTGTGCAAAAATAATATCCCTTCTGCCTCTCTGAGTCTTGCCCTCTATTCAAAGTGCTTAATTTTTCTGGCTCATCCATCTTAGATGCTTTGACAAATGCAAATTCTTAAGTTCCACAGAAGAAGAAGGGGTTGGGAAATAAATGGTTTAGTCTCTGCCAAGTTTAAAATCAGTGTTCACAAATGGATATTTTTCAATTAATAATGTCATTTCTCACAAAATTGTTGAGTAATAACCACCTAGTCCTACACATGTTCACAGTTGATAGAAGATGTACGTTTATGTTGTAACCTAACATATATGACCTTCAGTGAGCCACTCGTGCTGACAAGTCTGCCCTATTATAAAGAAATATAATCAGCATATAGAAAGTATTCAGACAAAAATAATTTTTGAGACTTTAAAAAAAATTTCTGATACCTTCTCTTAGGAATTTAGGATTTCATGTGCAGATTTGGAGTTATGAAATTTGACATGCAGAACATAACAATATAAAATATTGGCTGATTTGTAAACGCTTCATTGCTACTTTGTGAAAACAAAATTTCCTAGCTGAGAATTTGCAGTAAATTTTCAATCTAGTCTTAAAACAACAATGAATATCTTACATGTGAACATTATTTTATAGGGAAGAAAATCCTATACCAGGTACTTTATCACTTAGTCTTTGAAACAGATACATGGATTCTATTTTAAAGATGAAGATAATAGATAGTGACATCAAGTAACTTACCCCAAATCACTTAGGCTTGAATTTTCAAGGTTATTTTTTTAGCTACCCCCAATTACTGTAACACGTTTTCACATCAAGAGTTAACTGATAATAAAATTGATATTGTTAAAAACAAGGAAATGAGATACAAGTAATCTCAAAATGTGCTTCAGTTATGGCTAGAGTTCACAGGCCTTTGTTATATTTGAAAGCATGGGATTGTAGCTAGAAAATAATCTGTGTTCAAAGCATAGGTCTGCCATTTTGTGGCCTTGTAGACATCAAACAAGTACCTTAACCTCTATCAGCCAGGTTTTCTTATCTTAGTAACAAGTGATAATTCCTGCTTTTTAGAGTCATTTTGAAGATAAAATGTGATAATACATGAAAAAGCCTTTAAAAACCTGCTCAATACTTATTAAATATCCTATATGTCCTTTCTCATTGCAAGTATTTGCAAAATTGCTTACTAAAGAATTATGTGTGGCAGGCTTTACAAATTATCAAATTAGGCTAATTATGTACAAGGATAGTTAGCAAAATTGATCCTGGTTATTGAGTTTTTTAACACCCTAGAGCCATTTTCTCTTTTCTTGAAGATGGAACAAGTACTTTCAAGGCCAATGGATTCCAAATTATGATGCTGGTATTTGGAAATGTAGATAAATTTAAAACCTAAATTAGAGAATTTTTTGAGGTCTGTGGAAGAGAAATTGGTTCCTAAAGTGGCTGATGTAACAGTTGCGACTCACTCAGACTCCATGAGGAAGAGAGTAAAATGGTATTGTAATATTAATGCCTCAGTGCCAATAATTGCATATTGCTTTTATTTCTATGGACTAATGTTTTAATCAGAACAAGGGAGCAGAGATGCCGATTACAGTAAGTATCAAAAAGAATTATACTACATGCAAGGGTATATAAAGAAGAGATTTTACATTACCTTTTTCTTTTGCTTCTATTCATTAATTTTCCCCAATATTTGTATTGAGATCAATATTCACAGAGCTTATAATGTAATTAGAAGAATCATTAGGTATTCGAATTGGCTTTAGTTACAAAAAAGGAATAGGAGACTAATGAATGATCTGACTTGTCACTAAACACCTATAATGCTTCTGAATTCTTTAACACAAAATCTAAAATGTAAGAAAGAAATAAGCAAAACACACATATATTTTGTTTTTTAAGAAAGTGTTTTTTGCCAGCCCTTTCATATGTGTGTAGCAAATGAGTGTTGCCACTTCTTAGCAACATCTTAATTATCTCTATGTTTGGAAACAAAATATAGAAAGAGGACTGAGTTTGGCTTAACTGGATGCAGTTGTGTTATTTTCAGGTTAAGTCTAGTAGCTTGTATATGAATGAATCTCAAGTAATCAAATGGAAACATTATTTTCTAAGGCATCAGTGATGAGCAATGCCCTAGTCTAGCCAGTGTGGAGGATACAAAATGGACTGAAAATGTGTGTGTGTGTGTATGTGTGTGTGTGGTGGGGGTGCGGACGGTAGGGGTGAGTGGGAGAGGGGGAATAACTTATCAGAAAGGAAAGAGAAATGTCTAGGACAAATGGTCATGTGAGAAAAAGAGCTTGTCTGTAAGATCAATGAGGAACTCTTCTTGGAGGAGGCAAAATTTGTAGGGTTATGGAAAGAAGGAACACACATACCAATTTGCTGGGACAGATTCAGCATACTTAGGAATAGCACCCTCTTTCCCTCTCAAAACTATCCTTGTTTGCACCAAAAAATTTACACAAGCAATAGAGAAGTTTTAATTGTTCCTTCTCCATGTTTAAACTGTGTTTTTTGAACAAAGAGTTTCCTTTCTGTTTTGGGGCCAATATTATTAATTACAACAGCTAAAAATTTTTAAATTGAATCATGGCAAGTGTTAGTAATTTTCACTGCAGTTTGCTGCATATATGAATTTTTAAATATTTTCTTTCTTCCTCTGAAGATAAACAGAAAAATCAATTTTCAATTTGTGGAGCTTAGAATGTTAAATAAGAGCTCTATGTAAAGCAATGATCACATTTTTGTGAATAGAATTATAGCTAAAATGAAGAGTCCAGAAATGTAATGCATTCCAGCTCACTCATTATCTGTAAAATTAGAAAGGCACCCTTGTGTAAAGATTAAATATCTGACTAAGATTCAAAAGACAAGGGATGGCTCTGTATGACCTTGGGCCATAACTTTTCTTCTCTAAATTTAAGTTTCCTCATCTTTGAAACGACAGGGTTAAAATATATGATCATTAAGGTCTCACCCAGCTCTAATAAACTATTATTTGAAATTCAAATAGGTTAACATAAATTTTACTCTTGGTAGTGAAACTTTCCTGAAGTGATTGCTTAAAATAATTGAGAAAAGAAAGGGTAAAAGTCTTCAAAAGAAAGCACAGAAATATGTCTGAAGAAAGCGTAATAGAGGCTGAAACCAATGAGCAATTGTGAAAGGCTTTCTTTATAAATGCATGTTTAATATTAATTAATATATACTTCTTGTTACTTTATTCTTAAGCGTGAAATTGCCTCAAATTACTTCAGCTGCTTGTTGAAGCAGATTCTAAAACCCACTTTCGGGTGTCCTGAAGGCAATTATCATGCTGTACAGCAATATTTCCAATTATTTTTCTCAAGTGAAAGGTCCAAAATATTATACTGCTTTAGACTGTGTTCTCCCAGAAAGAGATCCCGAGGCAAAGATTTAGGAACAAGTGACTTATTAAGAAGAAACTGCTGGGAGGTGCAAATGTGGGGAAGCAGAGCAGGGAAGGCGATCTCCAGGGAAGATTGTATTAATAACTTCAAGTGTTGTCCTGCACTCGCCCTGATCCATTAGGAGTTCTAGATTATGGCTGAGAGTTTTCTCAGCAAAAGGGCTGGGCTTTTGTACCCTGACACCAGTCACTGTCTGTGGGTCAACAGTTGGAATTGAGTAGAAGTGAGATTGAATGGGGATGTAAATTTCCGTGCATTTCTAGCTCTTCCAACTGAAAAGATAGTTCTAATGCTTGAGAGAGATCCCGGAAGTCATTTTCAGGTCAGAACTTTTAGCAGAAAAATGAGCAGAAGCTGGAAGACAGAGCACAGTGTCCAAAAAGGGGATGTGAAGGTTTCTCAGCAGAACTCAGAGTGCTCACTGCAGCTACTCACTCACCTCTCACACTGTTTTTGTGGTCCAACTAACATGAGAAGTGTTATATGCTACACCTCCTTCTGAGATTGATAATGCACAACAGCATATTATAGGTCTTCTGTAGTAATAGAGTAAATAAATTATTCATTTTTGTTCCAATCCAGTATTACTCAAATAAATTTGACTAATTTGTCTCATAACTACCATATGGAAAAAAACCCACTGGAAATGCGGCAATATGACATCAAGAATTTTAAAAGAAGAAAATTTCATTAAAATACAGCTTTTTGTTCCAAAATGGTATCTAACAGCAGCCCCGTGAAGTAGAACAGCTATCCAAAAATATATTTACTAAGGAATGGGTATACACATATTATAAATTCACACTAAGAGATGACTGTCAATGTATTATGATAAACTCGAGGGATTTACTATGACCAAAGAGCCTGAGGAAATGGGATTGAAAAATACAAGTCATAGTTTAAACAGACTTATGTTTGCAATTCATTAGGAGACACATTCTGCCTTTTGGTTCTTAAATTCAAGATCTATATCCACAGGAAAGGCAATTGATTGTCTCTCTCCTGAGAGTATGACACTCACTGAGGCAACATACTGACCTTAGCCCCTCCCCATTACATCCATCAGTGTAAATTTGATTTTTATATTTAGCTGAAATCTGCCACATCAAGGAGGAGAACCTAGACAAAAAGAAAGATTAACTGACAGTGACTCATCACTCCTGGGAATGTAATAATAACTAAGCTTATTTTCTTCTATGTGGTCTAGGCAGTGTCATGAGCTTTACATGTGCCATTTCATATAATTCACATGACCATCTTGAGAAGTAGGTGATTATAAAACTAATTCAATGAGATTGGGAAATTTGTTAAAAGCTATAAAACTAGAAAGTGATTGAGTGGAGATTCAAAACTAGGTCTTTCTGAATTCTCATTAGACCATGCTAACTGTGGTTAGAGCAGTCAAGATTAGGTTTTTCTACCTAATCAGAGAAATATTAAGCTAGAGGTAGGAGGCAAGCTCTTCTGAAAGAGCTGCCTGATAGAAAAGTATTTTTTAACAAAGCAAATCTGTTTTAAAATCTAGATTCTCAATTATGTTTTCAGTTTGTCATTTAAGAGAATTGACTGGCACTGGAATGAACAGATAACAAGATCAAAGATATTCTTACACGTTGCCTGTTGGCAAATACAGACTGGATATAGCTCTCACCTTCCTAGGAGATTCATATAGATAACCTAGGATTATGAATTAATGTTGTGAAACAATGGTAAGAGAACATCTTAAAGATTCAGAAATTCTGAAAATCATTTCCTCTAAGAACTGGAAGGAAATTATAGAACCCTGTTTGACATCTTTAATAAGAAATAGAGTCTATGAAACAGAAACAAACCCCACAGAATTCTGTAAAAAGAAAAAAAAAGAGAGAGAGATAATAATGTTTTCAGGGAAAGCGAAAGCACAACAGCTGAATTGACACTGAGAAATTGGATCAATGTTGTGGAATACCTGAGTCACTCCTTCAGAGACACTCTTCCACAATGTACAAGGGGAAAAAAGATTAAAACAGTGACAGGGAATACAACCCATATGGAGCTGGAAAGTAAAGATTTAATCTATCAGTTGTCACTGTCAGTATCAGTGAAGATAATACCAAAATAATCAGAAGCAGTAATATAAAACTGATTTGTGATTTATTGTAAAACTCGGGATATAGATAAAAATACTGTCGTTGCAAGAAAAAAAGCAATAAAAGATACCTATATCTAGAAAACACTTAAACCATTTTCAATTTTAATGATATATTAAAGCAAACTTTTATATGCATCCAGGTAGAAAATTCTGCTCATCTCCAGAAGAACACAAATTATTCTGAATTCAGTCTTCTTTATAACAAATGCCAGAATTGGATAGGCTAAGATTCAGAGTTTTGACAGAGAAAAGTTTGTAATTCAATAAGTGTTATATCCAGCTAAGATGTATTTTAAATGTGAAGGCAATAATAAACTACTTTCACTTATATTACGATTCAGATTAAATGCCTTTGCATACTTCATAAAGTTATTTGGAATCATATTCCAGTTGCCAGTGAAAACTCCAAATTAACAATTCAAGACTTCAAACATTTGGAGATTACAGAGCTGAATAGACCTTTCATAATAACAAACATATAGCTGACTTGCATCACAAGATTTGAAGAAATCATCATCTTACTGCACCACATCTGTTTGAACTGGCCATTTGATTAAACCTATAAGAAGATTGAGTTGCTTTCTCTTCTACCCATGCATACAGCTTTCAACAGGAAAGCCAGTGAATTATTATCACTAATGATAGGTATAAACATCCTATTTTGAATTGCCAAAAATTCTCCAGGGAACAATTCTCCCAGAGATAGTTTTCCACCATTTAGAAATACAAACAAATGTGATTACAATTTTGCTTAGGCATACGATATTATGAAGCAGGCACACAAAACTTTCTAAGTGTGTGAAAAGAAGCACATTAAATGTCAAGGTTATTACTATCTTTGAATGTTGAGACCATCGGTGACATTTTCATATTTTTATTCTATTTTTTCAAATTTTCTTTTTTTAATTTTTTTATTATACTTTTAGGGTAAACGTGCACAACGTGCAGGTTAGTTACATATGTATACATGTGCCATGTTGGTGTGCTGCACCAATTAACTCGTCATTGAACATTAGGTGTATCTCTTAATGCTATCCCACACCCTCCCCCTACCCCACAACAGGCCCCGGTGTGTGATGTTCCCCTTCCTGTGTCCATGTGTTCTCACTGTTCAATTCCCACCTATGAGTGAGAACGTGCAGTGTTTGGTTTTTTGTCCTTGCAGTAGTTTCCTGAGAATGATGGTTTCCAGCTTCATCCATGTCCCTACAAAGGACATGAACTCATCATTTTTTATGGCTGCATAGTATTCCATGGTGTATACGTGCCACATTTTCTTAATCCAGTTTATCATTGTTGGACATTTGGAGCCAAGATGGCCAAATAGGAACAGCTCCAGTCTACAGCTCCCAGCATGAGTGACACAGAAGATGGGTGATTTCTGCATTTTCAGCTGAGGAACCAGGTTCATCTCACTGGGGAGCGTTGGAAAGTGGGTGCAGGACAGTGGGTGCAGCGCACCGAGCGTGAGCCGAAGCAGGGCGAGGCATCGCCTCACCCGGGAAATGCAAGGGGTCAGGGAATTCCCTTTCCTAGTCAAAGAAAGGGGTGACAGATGGCACCTGGAAAATCGGGTCACTCCCACCCTAATACTGCACTTTTCCAACAGCCTTAGCAAACGGCACACCAAGAGATTATATCCCGCACCTTACTGGGAGGGTCCTATGCCCACGGAGCCTCACTCATTGCTAGCACAGCAGTCAGATCAAACTGCAAGGCGGCAGCGAGGCTGGTGGAGGGGCGCCCACCATTGTCGAGGCTTGAGTAGGTAAACAAAGCAGCTGAGAAGCTCGAACTGGGTGGAGCCCACCGCAGCTCAAGGAGGCCTGCCTGCCTCAATTTTTCAAATTTTCTATAATGATGAGGTTTAAATTATAAAACAAATCTCACATTGAAAAGAAAAAAAAAACAAAAAAAAAACTACAAAACATCCAAACTCAAAAAGTCCAAAATTGTTTTAAAAAGTAGTTTTGGGTTAATGGCTGCTTCCATAAATAATTCTGGTAAAGCTGGTTTTCCTTTCCCCAGTTTTTACCCAGTGAAATAGATATGCTTCTGAGGTTCTGTGTCAGGCAATAATCTAAAGATGATGCTTCAAGTTTCTTATATTTAGTTATTCAAATATTAGCCTAGCTACTTCTGAGAAGGGATTTCAAAGATGTAAGCAAGACTACTGATCAACTGACTTTAAAAGAGGGAGGTTTTTATGGATTATCTGGGTAGGCCCAATTTAATTACTTGAGTCCTTTAAGAACAGAAGAGAGTGGCAGAAGAGGAAGGAAAAGAAATTGATTCAAAGCAGGAAGAAGCAGGAGAAGCAGACGAAGATTCTATACATCTTTTGCCTTTAAGATGGAGGAGACTCAAACTCCAGTAGTCCAAAAGCTGAGAATTATAGGTGGTCTCTACAACATGAGGACAACCCCTGGCTTACAATCAGAAAGAAAACAGGGACCCCAGTCCTACAGCTGCTCAAAACTGATTTTCACAAAACAACTTAAGTTTGAGTCTGGAAAGAGGTTGTCCCCCAAAGCATCCAGACAAAAGCCAGGCTGCTTGATAGCTGGACTTTGGCATTGTAAGGCCCTAAGCAGAGAACCCAGTTTTACTCAGACTTTTGGCCTACAGAAATATAAGATAATAAATGTTTTTTTAAAGCCTCTTAATTTGTGGTAATTTGTTATAGCAGCAACAGAATATTAATACAGGTCCAAATCCTTATTTGTAGGCTTGATAGGAGCCTATAGTCTTAGGCTTTATTTAGTCCTTCTAAATCTTATATCTATGGCTGCTTTTTATGAGCCTTGCTAAAGAATTTAAGGGCAATCTGATAAAATCACTAAAGGCAAAAAAACACATTTAAATATGAGTGTTTGCACCTTGACCTAAAGTGGTGACTTTTACTGGGAAAATCAGGTGTATTATAGATTTTAGGAACATTTTGCACAGGGGTTACGCTAATCTTCTCTGTATCATTTTATCATTCCAATTTTAGCATATGTGGTGCCAAAGCAAGCACTACTTTAGGAATATTTTGGATGAGCAAGTGTCTTATCATCTCTTTAGTAATAATACATAAGCACAACCATGGGCCTACTTTGAAGGACCAACATTGGTTATTACATTTGTGCAACTTGGACTTAGAGCCTGGATTACATGGGCTTTTATATCTGAAATTCTCTGATTCTCTGGAAAGTGACATTTTAATTGTCAGATGATTAATATGTAGTGCAGATGCATAAGTTTACTGAAAAGCAACAATTATTAACATTTTAAAGTTATTTCCATTGCTAATATCTTTGTTTTCTAAAACTCACATCAAGGTTGCTTAAAACTATTTTCTCCCCAATATATATAGAATTTTGTTTTATATAGAGACAAATTTATAGCCTGGTGCGACAGCTCATGCCCTGCAATCCCAGCACTTTGGGAGGCTGAGACGGGTGGATCGATTGAGCCCAGGAGGTCGAGGCTGCAGTGAGCTGTGATTGCACCACTGCCCTCCAGCCTGGGTGACAGAGCGAGACCCTGTCTAAAACTAAAAAATTAATTTGTGTATTATGAATATAGATGTATGGCTAGAAAAAAATGCAATAAATAGGTCCCATGTGAAAATGTTTATTTTCTTGGATTTATGAACACTATATTTTCCAGTCATTGAAACTAATTCACTGATTAGTGTTGCCAGTTACATTCTTTTAATCTGTTAAAATGCAGCTGCCCATAAAAACAGAGTAACTAGATTCAGACTAATTATTCCATTCCTTTGACATTTGTTGAGAGAGTTAGCTTACAATATCAGAGTTAAAGTTATCCCTCGTTTCACAAGCTTTTCACAATTTTACACAAAATGTAAATTGTCTCTGTGTTAACATTAACTAGACCAAACTTACTCCAAGCTTCTATATTAAAGTCTATACTTCCAGTGAATAATTTGATTCTGAATGCAATGATCAGGTTTATTATCTAAAGCGCAATAACTCAGGCAAACTTTTAATTAGTTCTTCAAATTACTTGAAAACTTTAAGCCAGCTGAATGGTTAGGGCAAAGCTTCAATTGCTTCCTCTGTTTTGTAATGTTATCACTTGGCTGAGAAGCGGGATGGAGCCACCATAGAGAGAAACCAGGAACCGCCCTCAAGAGGAGAAAGTCACACTTCACTCTTTTACTCATCTTAGCTGACTTTCTCCACATACCTCACTAGATATGACCCTGGTCCCGAGTCACATTTGAAGATCTGTGTCCGAAGGTGACTTTAAAGGATCAGGATAACACAACACAACTAAAACAGGAAGTATTGGGGCCGGGCGCGGTGGCTCACGCTTGTAATCCCAGCACTTTGGGAGGCCGAGGCGGGCGGATCACGAGGTCAGGAGATCGAGACCATCCTGGCTAACACAGTGAAACCCCGTCTCTACTAAAAATACAAAAAAATTAGCTGGGCATGGTGGCGGGCGCCTGTAGTACCAGCTACTCGGAGAGGCTGAGGCAGGAGAATGGCGTGAACCCGGGAGGCGGAGCTTGCAGTGAGCCGAGATTGCGCCACTACACTCTAGCCTGGGCGACAGAGCGAGACTCCGTCTCAAAATAAATAAATAAATAAATAAAACAGGAAGTATTTGATGCTGCCTTGAGTCAAGCAATGATAGGGAGATGCATATTTAATTCAAATTTCAACTAGGTTTGAAGAGGCAATTAGAAAATATTTTTCAAGAGTGGGCAATAGCAATATAGTACCTCTCCTGTGGAAGAAAGAACTGAAGACAAGTATTTTCAAGCTCCATGTAGGGACAGTGAGCAGATTTGCAACTGTGAAGTATGGTCCCAGGTGGATGATAATTGGATCATGAGATTTATATTCATCAGATCCTTATTGTTCCTGCCTCATTTCATGCTTGGCTATGAAGAAATAAGGACCAGGATAACCCAAATATATGCCATGGTTTTTAGAACCTTACCCACTAAAACAATGGGCAGTGGCTTTTTTAAAAGAACTGTTTTTATAAGGTTAGAACATGAAGGAAAACACTGTACTGAGGGTGAGAAACCTTCCACTATTAAAAATGTATATGGATCCTGCATATGGCAATATTTGGTGAAAACAGAACAAAGAGAGAGTAAAGATTAGACATACATGCTGTTAGGAGTATTTTCTAGGTACTCTGACAATGATGTACTTAATGAAACTTCAGACTTCTGATTTGTATTGTTTATAAGGAAGTCAACACCTTCAGAAGCTGTTTGTTAAAACAGATTAAAATAATTCTGCAGTTTTACCATCATTTCTTGGATTTGTTTTGTAAATCTCATGACAACTACTTTTTGTATGTTGTTTCCTGACAGCAGTGCTTGTCAAAGCCTCATATACCTAAGTTCTAAATAATAAAACTCAAAGATAATTTGGTCTTCCTATTACTGTGCTGAGTTAACATTAAACAACTACCTAACTTAGGTATTTGTTGCACTTCATTGGGTCACCAGATACAATTGCAGGTTGTTTTCATTATTAACAATGTTCTATTCAGAGATAAATGATTTTTTTCCTAAGATGTATGTAACCCAGCTCTTTTCAATTATGCAGAGAACTGCTTCCCTTAAGGGTACTTGACTTGTCCAGATATTAATCTTTCTTGCACAGAATGCTGCAATGTGCATAATTATATTCTTCCTACTGAGGTCTTGCTCAGGCTCAGTAGACTTAGAGTAGAATTCATTAAAAAGTTGAAATTCAGTTTTGCAGGTTTTCTTTTTACTTGTAAGAAGTTAGTATTATTACTACACTAATTTAAAGGTGACAGTACATAAGGCTCATTGATGCATCATATATAGAAGTAAATAAACCAACAGTAGAAATGAACAGATGGCAATGGTTGTCTCCCAAATTAGTATCTCTGGAGTATATGAAGTTACACTGAACTACGTCTATGTAGTGGCAGAAAAAAACCGATTACCTGATTTCATGGAATGTTTTCTGTTCTTTGTCTAATGATCACCTAATCCATTTTTTTTTTACTTTTTTTAAACTAATAAATATGGAGGTTTATAATTATAGCTTAAGTTTTTAAATTTTAATATTAAGATCATCATAGATTCACATGTAATTGTAAGAAGTAATAAGAGGAGATCTGTGTATCCTTTACCCAGTTCCTTCTGCCCCTATAGTAACATCTTGCAATACTATTATACAACTCCACAGTCAAGATTTCTATCACCGCAAGGATCCCTCATGTTTCCTTTTACAGCAACACCCACTTTCCTCTGGCTCCCACCTCCTTCTTAATCTCTAGCAAACCACTAATCTATTCTTCAGTTCTACAAATTTGTCATTTCAATAATGTTATATATATGAAATAATATAAAAATATGACCTTTGTGGATTGCCTTTTTTCATTAAGTATAATTTCCTGGAGTTTCATCCAAGCTGTGTGTATTAATACTGTATTCCCTTTTTTATTGCTGAGTAGTATTCCATGGTATGGATGTATCACAATTTGTTTAACTATTCACCCATTAAAGGGCATCAGGGTTCTTTCCAGTTTGGGCCTATTACAAAGAAAGCTGTTATAAATATTTATGTACATGTTTCTTTGTGTGAACATAAGTCTTCATTTCTCTGGTGTAAATGCCCAGGAATGTAGTCAGTGGGTTTTATGGTAGTTGCATATTTGGACTTTAAGTCAGCAGCCAACCAGTTTTTCAGGGTGTCTGTATCACTTTTTATTCTCACCAGCATTGTATGAATGATTCCATTTATCCAAACCCTTACCAGCACTTGTTATTGTCACTATTTTTTATTTTAGCCATTCTGCTAGGTTGGTAGTGATAGGTTATTTTACTTATTTGCATTTCCCTAAAGGCTAGTTATGTTGATCATTTTTTTCACATGCTTATTTTCCATCTGTATATCATTTTTAGATAAATGTCTCTTTATATATTTTGCTCATGACCCAAATGGGTTGTTTCTTTTTTTAATCATTAAGTTTAAGAGCATAGTCAGAGGTTTGAAATTTAAATCTATGAATTTTTGAGCCACTCTCAACATGTCTGGAAAAATCAAATATGAGAAGTAAAAACCAGCAAAAAATAATGTACAAATCTATTAAAATACTGCAAAATAACCAACTTGGGTCAGGCAAGTCGTACTTATCATGCTTATCATTTGGGAAGTACACTTTGCCATGACTGGATGGTATAAATGATTTTATGTAGATGTACATGAGATGAAAAATATCAGTTGAGTTATGAACCAGTTGGGGCAATTTAAAAAAAAAAACTTTTTTCCAGGTTAAAAAATGTATACACATTGTATAAAGTTTAAAAACACACACAAAAAAGATTGAGAAGGCAAACATTATCAATATTTTTACTACCCAAAGATAACTACCCTTAATGTTATTCTGGTTTATTCCTAGTTTTACATCCATATTATACATGAGTTGGAATCATGCTCTATATACAATTTAGCACACTATTTTCTTCCATGTTTTAAGTTTTGACGTTTTGTAAGCCTTTAAACATTTTTCAAAAATAAATTTAATGGTAATGATTTATTTAGTCATTAACTTATTTTTGAACTTATTTTGGACATTTGGGATTTTGATGAATGGATCATTTCATCTTTCATCTTTAGATTTACAATCCATCTAAAATTGTCTTATTTTTATATGAAATGGAGTAAGAACCAAAATTTAATTTTTTATCATATGGTTATTCAATTGACCATTTTCTCCCAACATAGTCTTAAATCAGGAGAGCATAAGAGTGTTGGTTTATTTCTAGACTACAATTTCATTGATCTTTGTCTTTATGCCAATATTAAACTACCCTCATTACTACTGTGTTAAAATCAGTCTTCCCATTTGGTAGTTTAAATCCTCCAACTTTGTTTTCTTCTTCAAGATTGGCTTATTTATAAATTTTAGAATCTACTTGTCAATTTCTACCAAAGATGGGAGATTTTGACTTGAATTGGATTAAATCTGTAGATAAATTTGGAGAGATTAGCTTAATTACAACTTTGAGGTTTCAAATGACTAACACGATATATACCCCTATTTACTTAGGTATGCATTAACCGTTCTTAAAAATATTTTAGTTTTTAATATGTCAATCCTTCCCATTTTAAAATTAGATTTGTTTCTAGATATTTGAGTTTTTGTGCTTTTACAATTAACTATTTGTTATATTTTCTTCTCTGTTTGTTGAAGGCATATGGAAATACAATTTTCATATGATTTTTGTATCCAGCAACTATGTTAAATGCTTCTTAATTATTATTATTTGAAGTAAAATTTTTTCAGAATTTCTACTTTCACAGTCATGTCATCTGTGCATAATAACAGTTTTAATTTTTCTTTCCTGTCCTTATGTCTTTTCTTAACAGGCTATGACCACCAGTACAGTGTTGAAATAAAAAAAGATTTCAGGCAGTATTGTCTCATTCCTAGCCTTGGGGGAAAGTCTTCATATTCCATGAATATGATAAGTATGGTGTTTTCTGGTGTTTTTTGTTGGATACTCTTTGTAAGATTAAAGGGATTTTCTTTTATTTCGAGTTTGCTAAAAGTTTGTAATGACAGATGGTTGTAGATTGTTATTATTTTTTATTTTGAAACCAGGTATTGCTGCGTCACCCAGCCTGGAGCACAATGGCATGATCTTGGCTCACTGCAGCCTGGACCAGTCTGGGCCTCCCAGACACCGGCAATCCTCCTGTCTCAGTCTTCCAAGTAGCTAGGTCTATAGGCGTGTGCTACCATGCCCAGAATTATAATCCTTTCTTCTTCTTTCTTCTTTCTTTTCTTCTTTCTTCTTCCTCTTCTTCCTCCTTCTCCTCTTCTTCCTCTTCTTCTTCCTCCTCCTCTTCTTCTTCTTCTTCTTCTTCCTCTTCTTCTTCCTCTTCCTCCTCTCCTCCTTCTCCTTCTTCTTTTTTTCTTTCTTTTTTTTTTTTTTGTAAATATGGGATCTCAATATCTTGCCCATGCTGGCCTCAAACTTCTGACTTCAAGAGATCCTCCCACCTCAGCCTCCCAAAGTGCCGGGATTACACATGCGAGCCACCGTACCTGGCTGGTTGTAGAATTTTATCAACTACTTTTTCAACATCTATTGAGATCATCATTTGATTTTTATACCTTTTGCAGTCAATGTGACACTATATCTACATTGATTTACCAAAGTTGAGACCACTTTAAATTGTAATCAACACTATGATGTATAATCATTTTTAAGATCACTAGAATCAATTTGCTGACATTTATAATTTGTTACATCCATGTTTTTGAGAGAAAATGGACTGTGGTTTTCCTTGCTTGTAATGTTTTTGTCAGATTTTAGTGTCAACATTATCCTGGTCTCATGAAATAAGTTGTGAAACAGCCTTTTTCTCTGTTTTTTTAAAGGAAATTGTGTAGAATTTATAGAATTAGTGTTTTTTTCTTAATTGATAGAAGAACATTTTTGTAGGAATAATTTTTATGAAATATATAATTTCTAACATATACAGGAATAAACATTTTTTCTCCTTGTATCAGTTTTGATATATTGTATTTCTAAATAATTTGTTCATTTCACTTAATTTGCTGAATTAATGCTTTTAATATCTGTAGAGTTGTCATCCTTTTCAAACCCGATATTGGCAGTATCTCTCTGTTTTCTCTTTCATATTCAGTCTTGAGCCTTTAGATTTTCTTACTCAGTCTTGAAACTTTAGATTTTCTTTATTGTACATTCGTTTTCTATTTCATTTGTTTCTGAGCTTAACTTTATTATTTTAGTTGACTTATGTTTTTGGGTTAGATTTGCTGTAGTTTTTTTGTGCAGCAAGGTTAGATACTGATTATTGACTTTTCTGATTAAATATATCTTTAAAGCTATGTATTACCCTCTAAGTCCTATTGTAGCTACATCCCATGCATTTAGATATGTTGCTTATATTATCATTAAATTTAAAATATTTTTAGTTCCAATTTTGATTTCTTCATTGTTCAATTGATTTTCTAAAAATATATTACTGTTTAAGCAGTTTGTACTTATTAATTAATTTTCAGTTGGTATTCAGATTAATTCCATGTGGTTGGGGAACATACTCAAAATATTTCCATTTTTGAAATTTATTAGATTTGTATCTTGAGCTAACATTTTCTTAAATTTTGAGTCCAAAATGTCTGTGAATTATTTCATTTGTTGAGTATAGTATTTTAATTAAAGTTTTATAAGTTGCTTTATGGATAATGACATGTTTATTTTCAAGCAGGATTCTATGGGGCACTATTTTATGAAAATAATTTATGTTCTTGCTTTAGTTATATGAAGTTGAATGTTAAAAAGGCAATATTTATTCAAAAAGTACCTTTTTAAAATATAAGGTTATCATTCACTCAATTTCTTAGAATAAATTATTTCTTCTACATCCTAATATCTTTCTTCTAGTAATTTAGTACAAATCTTTACATCATTTGCCAAGCTAGTGTTAGATCTGAGAAAATAGGGTCATAGTTTAGATTTCTTTTAGAAAATACTATTTTGAGAATAAATCCAAAAGTGTCATTCTTAAAAGATAGAACAAAAATGGAAATTAATAAAGTAAAAAATAAAAATCTACCTTCAATTTTACTGTCACTTTTTATGATGCACAAATCTAGATGATGGAGTACAGAGTTGAGAAAGAAGTGTACATATTTACCCTTTGTTTATGAAGTTGCACAGAAAAGTGGAAATAAACATTGTCAGCTCCTCATTGTAGAAACCCCACCTTGCTTTTCTGTACTTGATTCGTGTCTAAGTTCTAAAATCACATCAGTAATTATTTTAGAGTTTTCCATTATTTTCTGTTAAATGTTCTGCAGGTCTAGTTGCCCAGAAGCCTCATGTGATCACTTTCACTTCAGAATTCTGAATGTGTCATGACTGCTTACGCCATTGTTTGCTGGCCTCTTTTTTTTCCCTAACTTATTTTCCTTCTTGCCATATTACCCTCTCACATATCTGACACTTTTCCTTTTCTTTGTTACTCAGTGAAATGGAGCATGCTTCTGTTTCCCTATGGAAGGCCCTCTCCCGCCACCCCACAGTCAACTATAATCTATTGCTATATTATACGAATTCCATTATTTTTCCACTGTGTTAACTTCAAGTGCCTTAAGCTGAGTTTGTGTACCATGGGACCAAAAAAGCTAGAGTTTGTGAAAGTGAACTTATCATCAAAGCTATATATCTATAATTTAATAGATTGCTTATTCATTCAGGTGTCTGTAAGATTTCCCAGGGAATTTCACAAGTTATGCCATTTTAATGAAACCCATCACATCTGATGTTCAATGGAGAGTAAACTAGATTCTATTTGGAACAATCAGTGATGACAGATACTGGAAGGATGAGACACTCTAAAATGAATAAGAATTTAATGAAATTTTTAAAGACGTCACTTTCCAACTTGCTTCATTCTCATCTCTTTGGATTCTCTTTATTGTGTTTGAGTTTTAACAATGCTTCATATTCATGAAATTGATGATATTTTAAATGCCTTTTGGTTTGAAGTTTATTATTTGGCCTTAAAATTGAATTTAAGGCAAATAATAGTCAACTAAAACCCTGGTGTAAGATATAAAATCAAGCTCCAGATATTTTTCTTTAAAAAATCAAAATAATACTGTGAGAATGCATAGAATATGATACGAAAGGCTCACAGTTTCATTCTTGGTGACATCTCCTTTCCATGCTTGCAACCGTATCCCAAATACTAATCATTGGAGGGCTTTACAGATCATCATGATTCACAATGTGAAGGTGCATTCTTCAGGGTATCTCTATTAACTATATTGGCTTTTAAAAATGTGAATAATTAAATCAGGACTCAGCCATGACAGCTGCTGGTTTCTTTGGTGTTAAAGGATGAATGCTACCTTACTTAAGTAAAGAACAGACTTTAGGTTTCCCTTTCCTTTTTTTTTTTTTTTTTTTTTTTTTAGATTTTTAAATCTGCTTTATTTGCCTTAATCAGTTTTCCATCATGGTTTACAATTACTTTTCCCTTTTTTCCTCAATGGTCTTTCTTTACCTCTTTTGATTTCCTCCTGCTTTGAAAGCAATACGTAATTTAAAATCAGGTGTTTATGGTGTTTTTTGTTTCTTTAAACTTAGTAGACTTTTCCTGTAAAAAGAAGTCTTTGGTAGATCTCAAAATATCCGTAATGTAATTAAAATGCAGACTATTTGTCATACACATTATTAAATTCTGCTCTCAGTGTTGGTAATTATACAAACTAGGAACAATGTAGTATAATAAGATAGCTTTTCGGGGTTTTTTTCTTTTTTTGTTGTTTATTATTATTATTATACTTTAAGTTTTAGGGTACAGTGCACAATGTGCAGGTTTGTTACATATGTATCCATGTGCCATGTTGGTGTGCTGCACCCATTAACTCGTCATTTAGCATTAGGTATATCTCCTAATGCTGTCCCTCCCCCTTCCCCCCACCCCACAACAGTCCCCGGAGTGTGATGTTCCCCTTTCTGTGTCCATGTGTTCTCATTGTTCAATTCCCACCTATGAGTGTGAACATGCGGTGTTTGGTTTTTTGTCCTTGCAATAGTTTACTGAGAATGATGTTTTCCAGTTTCATCCATGTCTCTACAAAGGACATGAACTCATCATTTTTTGTGGCTGCATAGTATTGCATGGTGTATATGTGCCACATTTTCTTAATCCAGACTATTGTTGTTGGACATTTGGGTTGGTTCTAAGTCTTTGCTATTGTGAATAGTGCCTCAATAAACATACGTGTGCATGTGTCTTTATAGCAGCATGATTTATAGTCCTTTGGGTATATACCCAGTAATGGGATGGCTGGGTCAAATGGTGTTTCTAGTTCTAGATCCCTGAGGAATCGCCACACTGACTTCCACAATGGTTGAACTAGTTTACAGTCCCACCAACAGTGTAAAAGTGTTCCTATTTCTCCAAATCCTCTCCAGCACCTGTTGTTTCCTGACTTTTTAATGATGGCCCATTCTAACTGGTGTGAGATGGTATCTCATTGTGGTTTTGATTTACATTTCTCTGATGGCCAGTGATGATGAGCATTTTCTCATGTGTTTTTTGGCTGCATAAATGTCTTCTTTTGAGAAGTGTCTGTCCATGTCCTTTGCCCACTTTTTGATGGGGTTGTTTGTTTTTTTCTTGTAAATTTGTTTGAGTTCATTGTAGATTCTGGATATTAGCCCTTTGTCAGATGAGTAGGTTGTGAAAATTTTCTCCCATTTTGTAGGTTGCCTGTTCACTCTGATGGTAGTTTCTTTTGCTGTGCAGAAGCTCTTTAGTTTAATTAGATCCCATTTGTCAATTTTGGCTTTTGCTGCCATTGCTTTTGGTGTTTTAGACATGAAGTCCTTGCCCATGCCCATGTCCTGAATGGTATTGCCTAGGTTTTCTTCTAGGGTTTTTATGGTTTTAGGTCTAACATGTAAGTCTTTAATCCATCTTGAATTAATTTTTGTATAAGCTGTAAGGAAGGGATCCAGTTTCAGCTTTCTACATATGGCTAGCCAGTTTTCCCAGCACCATTTATTAAATAGGGAATCCTTTTCCCATTGCTTGTTTTTGTCAGGTTTGTCAAAGATCAGATGGTTGTAGATATGCGGCGTTATTTCTGAGGGCTCTGTTCTGATCCATTGATCTATGTCTCTGTTGTGGTACCAGTACCATGCTGTTTTGGTTACTGTAGCCTTGTAGTATAGTTTGAAGTCAGGTAGCGTGATGCCTCCAGCTTTGTTCTTTTGGCTTTGGATTGACTTGGCAATGTGGGCTCTCGTTTGGTTCCATATGAACTTTAAAGTAGTTTTTTCCAATTCTGTGAAGAAAGTCATTGGTAGCTTGATGGGGATGGCATTGAATCTATAAATTACCATGGGCAGTATGGCCATTTTCATGATATTGATTCTTCCAACCCATGAGCATGGAATGTTCTTCCATTTGTTTGTATCCTCTTTTATTTCATTGAGCAGTGGTTTGTAGTTCTCCTTGAAGAGGTCCTTTGCATCCCTTGTAAGTTTGATTCCTAGGTATTTTATTCTTTTTGAAGCAATTGTGAATGGGAGTTCACTCATGATTTGGCTCTCTGTTTGTCTGTGATTGGTCTACAAGAATGCTTGTGATTTTTGTACATTGATTTTGTATCCTGAGACTTTGATGAAGTTGCTTATCAGCTTAAGGAGATTTTGGGCTGAGACAATGGGGTTTTCTAGATATACAATCATGTCATCTGCAAACACGGACGATTTGACTTCCTCTTTTCCTAATTGAATATCCTTTATTTCCTTGTCCTGCCTGATTGCCCTTGCCAGAACTTCCAGCACTATGTTGAATAGGAGTGGTGACAGAGGGCATCCCTGTCTTGTGCCAGTTTTCAAAGGGAATGCTTCCAGTTTTTGCCCATTCTTTATGATGTTGGCTGTGGGTTTGTCATAGATAGCTCTTATGATTTTGAGATACATCCCATCAATACCTAATTTATTGAGAGTTTTTATCATGAAGGGTTGTTGAATTTTGTCAAAGGTCTTTTCTGCATCTATTGAGATAATCATGTGGTTTTTGTCTTTGGTTCTGTTTATATGCTGCATTACATTTATTGATTTGTGTATGTTGGACAAGCCTTGCATCCCATGAATATGTTTATCACTAAAAATGGACAGAGAAAATTCAAACCTTGGTCTTACCAGAACATGGAGAGACTTTGGCTTCATTTACCTAATAGTGCTTAATTTCAAGGTCAAGCATTACCTTTAAACTCTGTTATGGTAATGCTTATCACTGCTTTTCTGCCTATTAATATTGTAGCAAAAGTGTTTGCAATTCTTTAAAGGAAGCCCTCTATTTCATTCCCTGTTTCTTTTCCCAGTCTCCTCTTCTTTTTCTGCTTTCCTTTTTTGTTTTCTCTTCTCCTCTACTCTAGTTAGATCAATTAGATTGTTTATCAAAGTTGGCACAAATTCACTTCCCATGATTATGTGGCAGAGATAAAAATTCTAGGCATAATAAACCACTTCCCTTCATAGATGAGTTTTTGCAGGCTATCTATTTGTTCATGGTGTCAGAACAAAATGTGGAGAAGCACAATACTGAGTGAACTGGCTTTGATCCAGTCTCTGATATTATTTAGCTGAGTAAAAATATCTGAGTCTATGAAATGCCTTTTCATGTCTTCTAAGGCAGAGATAATCCCTATTTCATTGGATTTGCTTGAAATAACAAAGGGATTATTACATGAAAAATTTTTTAAAACTGTTATTATTATTGTGTTAGTCCATTTGTGCTTCTAAAGCAGAGTACCTGAGATTGGGTAACTTACAAGAACAGAAATATACTTTTTCTCTCAGTTCTGGAGCCTGGTATGTCCAAGATCAAGGTGTTAGGAGGTTCAGTTGTCTGGTGAGAGCTGAGAGTTGCAGCCTCAGGAAGGGAGGAACATTGTGTCCTCAGGTGGGGAAGGAGCAAAAGAGCAATCTTCCTGAAAGCTATGTGAAGCCTCTTTAGTAAGGGCCTTAATCTCTTTCACAAGAGAGAAGCTGGAGAAGCTGCCATGGCCTAACCACCTCTTAATACATTAGTAACACCTGAATTTTGGAGGGGACATATTCTAATACTAGCAATTATCATCACTCATAAGTGATTAAGGCAAAGGTAGAGCATCAGCAGAGAGGAAGGGAACTAATTGGATATTTGTTTATTAATTTGTAAATAGCCAGATGATATAATGAGAAAGCTTGTGGATTAGTGATTACAAGTTTAATGCTGTTGGCAAATTGTATATATGTGTGTGTATACCTACATGTATATCTGTCTATATATATTGACATATATATATGTATATATTTGTTTATAACTGTGTTCAACTATAATCATTTCAGATAGAAAAAGAGATTTTTCCAAAATAAAAGTTTCTGTAATGTGGCATTCTGCATTGAGCTTCTTTTTTCTGGTGCTGTAATCTATTTTGGTAAACTCACATAGGTGACTAAATTGAATTTACAACAAATCTTATGTGGAAATAGGGCAGGCAATTTTCATCTGAAAGTTAGTAGGGGGCTGTATTCCCCAGGTGAGGTGTCAGATTGCCACAATCTCTGTCAGTTACTAGTTGTGTGAATTTGACAAGTGATTTAAACTTTATGAGTCCCAGTTTCTGCATCTGTAGAATGGGGGTAAAAATAATATCTATTTCTTAGAATTCTTATATAGATTGAATAAGATAATAAATGTACAGCATCTAGAACAATCTCTGTCAAGCAGTAAATGGTCATGTTAATTATTACCATTCTCACAATTTGCAGCATAGATCTTCAATAATGCTTTAGAATATAAGACTCTCTTTGCCAGATTTTCTGTCCTTCTGCCTCTTTCCTACCCAAAGCTATTATCCCTTTATTATCCTGTCTTCATCTCTTCCACCACTGGAAACAGATAATATCTTGACTATAGTAGCTGAAAAGCATGACTCTCTCACCTCACCAGGTCACCAATGGGAGCTGAATTGTTTAAATATGGATGATGGAACTGAAGGAGCATGAGCAAACTTCAGGGTATTTCATTGTTAGCTGTGGTGTTTGATAGATGTTTGTAGAGTCCTTCCATTTGAAATGTCTTTCTAGGTTGAATTAAAGATTACAGGTGATGTTCACAGATCTCTGCCTCATAAAGAGGTTGGCAGATAAATAGGCACCTTTTATATTGCAACTTCTAAGACAGCTTCTCTGATTATTGTATGACAAGCTTCGTTTGTGGGGCATACTATTTTCATAATAGCACCCATCCCCACCTTGCCGATATTCCCAATATTCTCTACCCTTTATCACATTATATATTTTACTTATTTTATTTCTAAAATTTCTATCTCTTCCTACTCTTACTCAATCTTCATGAAGACAATGACTTTTGACTGCTTTCCTAACTAGTATATTCTCAGAACTTATGAAAATGTTTGGCACCTAATGGGTATATCAAGTTAGAAATGCTTCTAAAAATTAATAACAGAAATACCAGTTTATTTTTTACAAAAATTTTACACTTTCTTTGTCTCATCTAAGAGTACTATTCATTCATTCACTCAACATTTACTACTGGGTGTGTTATTGGTACCTCAAATTCAACATGCCCCAAACTGAACTCAATGTTTCCTCTGAAATTTATTCACTCACATCTTCCCATCTGAGTTAATGTCAAACTATTTTTCCTGTTGCTTAGGTCAGAAACTTTGGAGTCATTCTTGATTTCTTTCTTCTCTCATAATCATATATCCCTTCCCAAAGCAATGCTATTCTCAAAGTATTTCCAGACTTTAAACAACTGTCATCACCTCCAATGCTATCATAATGAAGGCCAGCATCTTCTCCTGCCTGGATTGTTGCAAACAACATTAACTAGCCTCCCTGCTTCCACCCTTTTCCCTGGACAAATTAAGCTATGAAATGAATCCATTTCATTCAGAACAAAACCCAAGGCCTTACAAAGATTTGCAAGATCCATCACCTCATTTTATCTTAAACTGCTTAACTACTCACTTACTCCACTCCCAGCTATATTGGACTCTACTATTTTGGGATCTTGCCAAACATACTGATTACGGGGCTGCTTTGTTGTTTTTACATATTGACATGGAAAGCTCTTTCTCCAAGTTTTTGCAGGGGATTTCTTCTAAAAGCAAATAGATTTAAAATACAATTTTACCTGTGGCTTTTAGATAATACACTCTTTTTATTTACAAAATGAAATAGATGTTTCCTTTATTTTTCATAGTCTTGCAGAAATAATATACATGGATGTTAGGTTAGATATTATTCAGATCCTAAAATTACACTAGTAATTAGGCTGTAAGTAATTACGTGGGAAAAGGCTAAAAGGGCCAGATATGTCATTTATAAAATAAACCAAATGTAAGGGAAATCTGTATTGATTTAGCATTACTCACTGGACCCATTTCTCACATTTAAAACATCTCTATCTGCTACCTTGTAAAAGAATACACTAGATCCTTTGGGTTAGTTTTCTATTTTTAAAATCAATTATTGGACAGTTGGCCGCCAAAAAGTAGAAGTTAAAAACTGTTTCTGAAGTTTTGCAAATGAAAATCTATATCTACAAATAATGTCATTTCATTGTTGATGTTGATATGGACAGATTTACAGTCTCAATGTTTATGAGAGCTTTATGACTGACATTGCAATGTATTGCTGAGTGTACTCTCTAGGGCAACACACCTGTATTTGCATCCTCTTAGCTATGTATGAGCTGTGGAGTCCGTAGAAGTAGTTTTAACTCTCACTTTCCTTGTCTGTTAAATAGAGATGATAATAGTAAATTCCTCAAAGGATCTTTAGGAATATTAGGAGGGAGTTAATAAATGCAATACTCTTACAAGTGTGCTGGCTTACACAGTTATGTGCTCAGAAAATGATATTTATTACTATATCAATGACCCTTTCTTCTTTTCCCAGGGGAAACATGTTACAAATGCCTATGAGAGTTTGATAAAACCTGTGGTTTTTCCCCGCAAATAATTTCATTCAAACACACACACAATATTTTATATACAATTTCCACAGATATGCAGAGGCCCCTGAAGCTTCCTCCTGGATCACCAAGTGTCCATATGTCCCTTATTGAAAAGTCTTGCTTAAGATGGCAAATTTTAACCCAAACATATCAATAACCATATTAAATGTGAATGGTATAACCATAGCAGTTAGAAGACAGAGATTACCATATTATATAAAAAGCAAAGTCCAATTAAATGTCATCTAAAAGAAACCCACTTTAAGAAATCTAAACACATACTAATTAAAATAAAAAGGTTGAAAAAGTTACACCATGTGTATGGAAATGGCTTCACTCAGCAGTCCTGGGTTATTCAAACCCTACATATTTCCAAGAAAGCCTTCCATTTATGACTGGCCCTTGGTCAATTTCTGGAAACCAAGTTCTTGGAATAATATGATATGGATATTTTTGTGACTGAGACCTTGGGCTATGCTGTATCAGTTTTCAAGATAGTTTATGCAAACAATGTGACATATGGTGAACACCTGCTTTTTCTCTGGGGATCTGGATCTTGAGAAACTTGAGAAACTGAGGCTAGTTACACAGGTGCTGTATGCCCATAAAAAAAAAAAAAAAAAAAAAAAAAAAAAAAGACTTTCCAATGAAACCTGGACTACCAAGTTTGGTTTAGCTTTTCTGGTTGACATCTCTTTAAACCTGTTGTCAGATACCATTTCTGGAGGAATTAAATGTGTTCTATGTGAATCTACTGATAAAGGGCACTTAGAAGCTTTACCTGGTTTCCTTTGAATTTCAACTTATGTGCCTTTTCACTTCACTGATTTTACTCTGAATATTTTAATTGTAATAAACTGTGATTATGATTATAAGAACTTCTGAGACCTGTGGGTCTTTCTAACGAATCATTGTTGCTGAGGGATGTCTTGTGAACCCTCAACACACTATCTAAACACTAACAAAAAGAAGGTTGGATCTGCCATATAGTATCAAAGTAAACTCCAGAAAAATGACTTTATTAGAGGTGCAACAGGATTATATAATTAACAAGGGATAATTATTTAAGAAGACATATGTTATGTGCATGCCTAACATCTGAGTTTAAAAATCAGTAAAGTAAAAGCTGACTTAAGTAGATAAATAGATAAATTTATAATTTAAGCAGATAAATAGATAAATTTATAATTATTGTTGAAGATGTCAGCACTCCTAGTTGAAGGACACAAGGTTCATAAACACAAATCTATTTTATTTCTATATAAATGGGAATTTAGCACAATGGGAATTTAGCACAATGAAATCTTTAACAATGTGGTATCTATATGCTGAATACTGCAAAATATTGAAGAAATAAATATTAAAGGACCAAAATAAACCAAGATTTATATCACGTTACTGAATTAGAAGACTCAATGTATTCAAGATGTCAATTTACCTCAATGTGTTCTATAGAATCAATATAATTCCAATGAAAATTAAAGCAGATTTATTCTTTTTGAAAAATAAACAAGCTTATCCTAAAATTTATACAGGAAAACAAGTGACTAAAATAGCCAGAACAACTTAGACAAAGAAAAAGAATTTGAAGGACTCACATTATTCAATACTGATGGCCTACTATAAAGCTATTCTATTTAAGATACTGTAGCACTGGTGAAAGTATGGTTACATACATCAATGAAATGGAATAGAGGGCTCATAAATAGACCCACACAGATAAATCCAATTGTGATTTGGACGAAAGTGCAACAGTAATACAATAAAAAGTAGTATATTTAAAAAATGGTACTGAAAATATTAGATAACCATTTTTCAAAAATTGAACTTCAACAACATGTCACACCTATACAAAATTAAAGTTCAAATAGATTATATGTCTAAATATAAATCATAAAAATATAAAACTTCTAGGATAAAAGGTAGGTGAAAATCTGTATAATTTTGCATAAGGCAGATGTTTTAAAATATAACATCCAAAGCAGGATTCATTTTCAAAAATGGTAACCGAGACTTTATCTGAATACAAAAATTTTGCCAGGTGAAAGACACTGTTCAGAGAATGAAAAGGTTAGGCACAGACTGGAGAAAATATTTTCAAGTGATATATCTGAGAAAGGATTATAACCAAAATATCTAAATAACTCTTAAAAATCAACAATTAGAAAACAAACAACACAACTAAAAATAAATAGGATAGCGTTCTGAGCAGACACATTACCAAAGAAGATATGTGGATGGACAATAAGCATACAGGAAATGCTCAATTTTATTTGCCTTTGGTAAATGGAAATCAGACCCACAATAAGCTACCACAACACAACTATTGCAATGGTAAAACCAAAACAAAACAATCAATTAAATAAGCAAACAAAACTCTGACATTATCAAATTCTGGCAAGAATTCCAAACAGTTAGAACTCTTATTCATTGGTGGCAAGAATAAAAAATGATACAGCTACTTTGTAAAATACGATGAGTAGTTTATCATGAAGTTAAACAAAACTTTACTATACAACACAAAAATTCTATTTCTGGAGCTTGACCCTAAATAAAAAGTCTACATTCTCAAAAATATTCATACATGAATTTTTAGAGCAGCATTATTTGTTGTCACCAAAAGCTACAAACAGCCAATATATTCTTTAATGGGTGAAGGGATAATAAACTGTGAAACACCTACACACTGAAAGGCACTGTATCAGTAGCAGTAAAAATAAATACACTATCAATTTGCACAATAACATGGATGCATGTTGAATGTATTTCTCTAAGTGAAATAAATCAGACCTAACAGACTACATTATATGATTCAATTTTTTGTCATTTTGGAAAAGGCAAAATTGTAAAAACAGGAGATATTAGTGGTTGCCAGTGGTTGTAATGGTAGAAGACTTTACTACAAAAGGGCAGCACAAAAAAATTTGAGGTGATAAAATAGTTTTGTGTGGTACTGTGAGGGTAATTATAGAACCATAAGTGGTGTAAAACCTCATAAATCTGGACATAAAGGAGAGTAAGTTTTAATGTCTGCAAATTTTAGAAAGTTAACCAGGATTTGGGGAAAATCAAAGATGAAATGCAGATTGCAACGATGATTCTAACCGCATTATAAATAAATGACATAACACATTGAAGAAGGTGGGAAAGAAAACGGGTGGATCTAGAAACTTTGGAAAACTGTTTTCACTGAATACTGTAAGGCTAATGATGAAGAGAATAATCTAAAAATAACTGAACTCTAGGTGATAAGTTCTGAAACTACTTTACCACACCATAACAAATGTAGACACCTGTAATGAGAAACAGGTGTACCACTGTTGGGCAAATAAGTTACAAATAAGCAGAGACCTTTGCACAGGAAAGGCATTAAAGCTGAGAGTTAAATGAAGACCATAATACCATTTACAATAGCAACAAAAAATAGAATAGCTAGGAATACAGCTACCTAAGGAGGTGGAACATTCTACAAGGAAAACTACAAAACACTGCTGAAGGAAATCATAGGTGACACAAAAAGTTAATCATTCCATGCTTATGGATTGGAAGGGTCAATATTATTATAATGGCCAAACTGCCTAATGCAATTTACAGATTCAATGCTATTCCTATTAAACTACGTATGTCATTTTTCAAAGACTTAGAAAAAATTATTCTAAAATTCATATGAAACCAAAAAAGAGCCTGAATAGAGAAAAAAATTGTTCTAAAATTCATATGAAACCAAAAAAGAGCCTGAATAGAGAAAAAATTGTTCTAAAATTCATATGAAACCAAAAAAGAGCCTGAATAGTCAAAGCAAATTCTAAGCTATAAGAATAAAGCTGGAGGCATCACATTACCCGACTTCAAACTATACTAAAAGGCTACAGTAACTGAAACAACCTAGTAGAGGTCCAAAAACAGACACATAGACCAGTGGAACAGGATACAGAACACAGAAATAAAGCTTCACACCTACAGCCTTCCGATCTTCCCCAAAGTTGATAAAAATAAGCAGTGAGGAAAGAACTCTCTATTCAATAAGTGGTGCTGGGAGAGCTAGCTAGCCATATGCAAAAGAATGAAACTGGACTCCTACCTAGCACCATATACAAAAGTTAACTCTAAATGAATTAAAGATTTAAATGTAAGATTTCAAACCATAAGAATCCTATGAGAAAACCTAGGAAATTCCCCTCTCAGTATTGGCCTTGGCAAATAATTTTTGGCTAAGTCCCCAAAAGGAATTGCAACAAAAACAAAAATTGACAAGTTGGACCTAATTAAACTAAAAAGCTTCTGCACAGCAAAATAAACTATCAACAGAGTAAACAGACACCCTACAGAATGGAAGAAAATATTTGCAAACTATCCATCTGACAAAGGTCTAATATCTGGAATCCATAAGGAATTTAAACAATTCAACCAGCAAAAAGCAAATTTGTCCCATTAAAAAGGGACAAATGACACTAGCAGGTACTTCTCAAAAGAAGATATACAAGCAGTCAACAAACAAATGAAAAAATATTCCATGTCACTTATCATCAGAGACATGCAATGAAATACCATCTCATATCAGTCAGAATAGCTATTATTTAAAAAAAAAAAAAAAACTGATGCTGGGCCAGGCTGCAGAGAACAGGGAATGTTTGTACACTATTGGTGGAAATGTAAATCATTTCACCCACTGTGGAAAACAGTTTGGAAATTTCTCAAAGAATGGTCATTCAACCCAGCAATGTCATTACTGGGTACATATCCAAAAGAAAATAAATCATTCTACTAAAATGACATATGCACTCATAAATTCATCACGGCACTATTCACAATAGTAAAGACATGGAATCCACTCAGGTGCCCATCAGTGGTGGATTGGATAAAGAAAATGTGGTCCATACACACCATGGAATACTATGTAGCATTATAAAGAATGAAACTATGTCTTTGCAGGAACTTGGATGGAGCTGGAGGCCATTATCCTAGGCAAACATAATGCAGAAACAGAAAACCAAATACTGTGTGTTCTCATTCATAAGTGGGAGCTAAACATTGGGTAAATACAGACATAACGATGGCAACAATAAACACTAGGGACTACTAGATAGGAGCGGTAGGGAAGGGTTGTAAAATTAACTGTTGGGTACTTTGTTTACTATCTGGGTAGCAGAATGAATCATACTCCAACCTCAGCATCACGCAATATATCCATGTAACCAGCATGCACATGTAGCCCGTAAATCTAAAATAAAGGTTGAAATTATAAAGAAAAATAAACAGACAAGAAATACTATGTGAACTTATTTTATATATGCATATATGTTCATATATATGCTTATGTACACATATTTGCATAGAAATACAGACAGAGATAAATAGAAAAAATATATGCTTATGTGTGCATGATTACCATATATATACAGTGTTTGTGTATGCACAAAGGAAGAGATAGACGTATATACGTGGTTAGTACAAGCACACACACGTGTATAAATATATCTCCTGGTTCTATTTACTAAAAGGGTCTAGAAGCAATAATATTTCAGTAGCAATGAATGCACTAATCTATTTAGATCTTGGTTTCTATAATGCATTTTCCAATTTTTTATAAAGTGGGCCCCTTGGAGAAATAGTTGATTTCGAGACTGTGGCAGACAAATTACCAGATGCTCCTGGAGTATCTTATAATTCTAGTTAGTAAGAAAGTGCTGCAAAACCAAAAATATGAGGGCATGTCAAAGGGATATAGGAGTAGATATGAAAGAGCTCCCATTGGCCAAAGCTAAAGCAATTAGAAAAATTAAATAAATAACCCAATTATTAAATTATTACCCAGATAAAATAAACACCTATGAGTCCCTATTGAGATAAATGAATATTGGCTAAATAAATGAACTGGGGTGAAGATAAGACTCTTTAATATCATTGTACAATATAAATGTAGAGGGAATAAAAGAAATAGAAAAATCACCATTAAAACATTATTGTAATAACTGATTCAAGCAAGTTTCAAAGATGTATGGTAAAATTAGTGGACAAAGTTTAATGAGAAACTGGATATTTTCATAATCTCAAAGTATCTTCCCCTCTGCCAATATCTATTAAATACAAAAAAGTTAGCTGACAGTAGAGTGATCAAGTAGATATCACCTTAACCAAGTGATCAGAGTTAACATCCCAAGAGTAAGACATATGAACATAATGTGCCCCTGGTATGATACAGTGCAAAGGGTACATGACCTCTGTGACATGCTTGCCAAAAATCCATAAATTCAATCTCATCATGAGATAGCCTCACACAAACCCAAACTGGGGGACATTCTGCAAAATACCTGACCTGTATTCTTCAAAAAGTGCCAAGAACATGAAAGACAAGGAAGTACTTAGGGAATTATCACAGATTAAAGGAGACAAAGGAAACATGACAATTAAGTGCAATGACATTCTGGGTCAGATCCTTAACAGAAAACAGACGCTAGTCAAAAGTCTCATAAAATTCAAATAAAGTTGGTAATAGTTAATAGGATGATGCCAATATTAAGTTCTTCGTTTTCATAATTGTATGATAGTTACATAAGATGTTAACATTGCAGGAAACCTGGATAAGGTTTTACGTAAACTCTCCATACCATCTTTGCAACTCTTCTGTAAATCTAAAATTATTTAGAAATAAAAAATGTTTTCAAAAGCCTTCTTAGATCCTGTCATTTTTTGTGTCTTTACAATTTTGCGACATGTTTAAGAACTAGAGGTTTATCCATGTGACAAAAGTTCTCATCTATAGATGAAAGGGCAAGTTATTCTCAAATTGGCCATACTTTTCTCTTTCTTTCTAATATTTCTTTTATTTCTCATCAGTTTCTAATCGCTGAAAAAAATCCAGTTGTAGGCAAATCAAACAAAATTATTCTTATCATTATATATTGTATTTATTCTATTTTTTAAATTTTGTATTACTATATATTTTTTCTAGTGCTATACTTGGAACCTATGGCACTTGATGGATACATTTTTCTAACCAAGGTTATAAGGGTATTTTAAAAAGAGGAAAAAGACAGCTACAGTTACTCATTTACTAATTTTTAATGTAATTAAGTTAGTTGGATTTATAATACTATGTGCTGAATTTAGGTTGTGTTTTGAATCAGTTTACTCATCTGTAAAATGAGAGAGTGGGATTAGATAAACTCTGTGGTAACTTCAGTCTTTAACCATCTGTGAAACATTACATGTGAATGCTATTGGAAGAGGTTACACTGATTTATGTTGTTTAATTTATATGGATTTAAGGCCTCTTAAACTTGACATGTAATTTTGAACATTTGCAAATTACTTTGAGTCAAGAGCTTTGGAGACATCCTCATCAGATGGTTGAACCTATTATTCATAGCCTTCCTGTTTAAGTTATTGGCCCCATGGGTCCAGACATATTTTGTTTATCATCAATGATGACACTACCATTTTCCTACAATTCTGTTGCCATGCAGCTATTTCAAGGACATATTCTGGAGCCAGCCTGTCTTTGGCTTACTGTTTTACACACCATCTGGAAACTTCAGCTGGTACAGAAGTTTAACCCTCGCTATTTAAAAATAAGTCTCCGTTCAGGCTATATGACTACCTCCAATATCAAGCAAATATCCTTACTACAAATTCCTCTCCTAGAAGAAGAAGGGATATAGAATGGATACTTAAACAGCCTTATGTGATCCTTTATCTAAAATATTCTTCTAGAGGCAAAAAATATACATTTTTGACAATAATGAAGAACTGGTTTTTGAAGGATTCCTGTAATGCTCCAGCTGAAAAGTTCATTTTGAATGTGAAAAAGTAACTAGTCAGCAAAAACAAAAAAAAATATAAATGGTTTTCTTTGTGAGTTCGCTAGAAGAGGAGCATGAAGAAGAAGAAGGGGAAGGGGAAGAGGAAGAGGAGGAAGAAGAAGAAGAAGGAGAAGGAGAAGGAGAAGGAGAAGGAGAAGAAGAAGAAGAGAAGAGAAAAGAAAAGAAAAGAAAAAAAGAACCTGGTACTATATGTGAACTCTATGATTAGAAATAATAAAATCATAAGTATTGGACACTGATGAAAATTTCTCTAGGCGGTGCCTAAATTTGCATTCACATACTTCCTTTTCCAAGCTGTGTGGTATTGGACAATTTGGTCAATATCTCTAAAACATACACTTCCTCATCTGTAAAGTGAGGAAATGTAAAATACTTGGCTCAATGGCTGTTATAAAAATTAAGTAAGTTCTTTCACCTTAAGCCTTTAACACAATTGTAGGAAACTAAATGTTAACTCTCATTATAGTTGTGATGCCAATTCTGATGGTAAATAATGAGAATGCTATCAATCCATTGGTAGGATGGTAGTCACTGGCTTGGTAGCATCCATTTATTAATATATAGTCTTTGAGGTAGTTACTGTCTTGCTTTTGTAGAGGTAGTATACTGTCACTTTGTCACCTTCTTCACAATTTGAATAGCAACTATTTCAAGTAATTTATCTGCTTAAGAAAATTACTAAAACAATTCAAATCATACCTCTAAGAGACAACAATAAATGGACACAAATGAGACAGAAGTCTCTCTCTCAGTTTGTGTGTGTGTGTGTGCCATTCTGAATGTAGTAGAGTAAGAAAAGTGTATTAACTTTGGTAGTTAGTAAGATAAGATATCTATACTATTATTGTTATACAAAACGTAGCTTCTAAAATCAGAGGTACCTGATTATTTAGCTGATACATTGTTTATCAAATCTAGTTATCCAATAAAAAGAGAGTGCACTTCTTACTTCCTTGGTATACTTGGACATCTATTCATATCTCACTCAGTCAAGACAGCCCTGCAGTGCACATATGGCATTTAATAGGCACTGGTTACCTCTATGCTAGAGGCAAAACTTCTAAATCATGCATTCATTGTTTAGATTGCTGGAATTGTGCCTTGCTCTTGCTTTTTGGTCATATTGATAGCTCTGCTTTTGCATTTGAGATTTGATTCTGTCTCCATGGGCTTATTGTTTGCGGTAAAAAGAAGGTAGCTCCCTTGCTTAGAAACTTCAGGGATCAATCTTCATTGTTTGAAATGTTTGCTTAAACCCTACTTGCTTAATCAGGCTTTTAGCTGATTGCTCTACAGTTTAATGTTTGCTTTATGCAGTTCTAGAGGGTACTGTAATAAAGCACTCTATGAATTGCTACTGAAATGTACATTACTATCCAGGGGACTTATTTTATTTGGTCATATTCTCATATCTGCATTGGAGCACAGTAGAAAGCATTTAAGGCATTTCTCTTCAAATCACCAAGAAGTTAAGAAAAATATGAGGTTCCAAGTAGATTTTCTGAAGGAATTCATTAGAGGTGCTTGGAAATTATAGTTTATTTTCTCTCATAGCTCCACTTAGGTCATAACTTTAAAATCCATTAACAATCATCTTGAGGGATATGCTGATATATCTATGAAAAAGAATCAAAAAATGGCCAAACAACCAACAAACCAACCACAGGTTAATATGTGTGATATTCACTTATGAGAGAAGTACTCTAAAATTTAATTTAAAAATGTGATTGTCACTCTCAGTCCTCATCTGTAACAATGAGCAAAATAATTGATCCAGGAATATACTACATAATTGCTTAAAGTCATCTATTCATATATAAGGGGTTAAAATTGTTTAATAAAATATTTAAATTAACAAATTCAATTATATATAATTTGCATATATCCAAAGTACATGCAATATTGTATCACTTAAATTTAGTGAATAATTTTTTCTTGATGTTCCATGAAGTCAGGATTTTTGTCTAATGTATTCATTGCTATATCTACAGTATCCAGAATAATCCCTGGCACATAGAAGTTACACAATAAAGATCTCTTTTATACATAAATGATCTAATATTTAAGGTCTATAAAGGTTTGCTTCTTGCTGTAAACCTACAGTTACCACAAAATCTGGCCACAGTAGGTGCTCAACAAACCTGGGCCACCTTTGAGTCAGCTCACCTGGATACTTCTGCACAGTACAGATCTCCAAGTCGTAGCTGACTTGACACAGCAAATTAATTCTCATGTAGATTTGTCAGACTTCATATAATTAGTTTTTTAAAAAATATATTTTTATTTTCAAGGTGATGATACATCTAACAGACAAAATAAATTACTGTGACAAGAAAAAGCCCAGGTTTACTGAAGAATCAAGCAAACTCTTATTCAATAACACTTGGGCACTATTAAAAGAAAAACTATGCTCAATCATAGTATATACTATGAGTCCTCAAATAATTTTATTTTCTCTTTGAAAAATGTTACAATAATGTTTAACTTTATATTCTATCCATACTCTTCTTATGCCAGATTGGTATCTTTTATTTTAAATACACTGAAAGTATTTGCCATGTGAATGCTGCCCCATTGGATCTCACCATATGTAATTATTGTTTTTTTTAATATTTCTGTCTACAAAGCATTCCTCAAATCCGTATTTTTCTTCGTATTTCACTTTTTATTGACCAGTTTATGCCCTGCTTCCCTAGACTAATAAATGACAGAATAGGGACTCAATTCAGGTCTGTTTGACCCTAGAGCACACACTCTTATCCAGTGGTACAAAACTGTAATTTCCTCTTCTGTGGACCCTTCTCTAATACTTTAATTTGCACTATGGAAACATTTTGTAACTCTACTAGTAATTATAACATAAGTTTGTTAGTTATCATTTATCTTTCTCTGCAAATTATAGTCATCACAGTGTAACTTTTGATACAACACCTAGCTCATGATGAACAATAGTTATCATATTTTGATAAATTAATTAGTTCATTATTTAAGGCTATATTCAATTAATAGAAATCAGAAAACACTATAGATATGTTTTGCAAAGATTTAAATAAAATAAATTTTTCTGAATACTGATAACTAATCATAATGAAAAACTGAGGAGCACAATTAGCTTTCTATATGTTTCCCATTTTCTAAAAATTGGACTTATAATTTTAGCATGTTCATTCAAAAGAAAAATAAAACAAAATTCTTTAAAAGTAGCACACCAACATGGCACATGTATACATATGTAACAAACCTGCATGTTGTGCACATGTACCCTAAAACTTAAAGTATAATAATAATAAAATAAAAACCCGTTGGTTCTAGAACAGAAATATAACTCAGATGATCGATATTCTTTTAATGCAGTGAATTCAACGCTATGAATGATTTTAATAAATTGAAAGATCATAGATGACTTCTGATGGTGTTTTGACTTACTTGTTACTCAAATTGGTTTAAAAATATGGATATATGACAAATACATAAGAACCATAATTTTACTGATATACCCACAATATCTTGAGGATTCAAGGAAGTAGGAAGAAGGAATTTCATAGAATTTATTAGAGTCTAATGTGCTTATGAAAAAAAGTCTTCATGTAAAAGTTTTATTTTTCAACAGATTTGATAGAAGAAAAAATTATCTTTGGGTGATGACTATTCTAGGTGAAAGACAGACATATTAATATCTGACTCTAAGATAAATTTTAAATATATATGCATAAATAGGAATCACTTATTTATTTATTTTAAAAGCAATGATCTTCAGCTAGATGCTGAGGGCAGGAACATTTATGGGGGAGCATATTTGAGACAGCTACACCCAGGTAAAAATCCTTACCATGTCTTTACTGCAGAGTCTTAATTTGATGAGAGGCAAATGGGAGCTCCTAAAAATCAGATAGCAGTGGTTCTCTGTTCATTACATCATTGGCTAAGGAATCTCGTCTAGTATTTACTTTCCTCACCAACAATTCATTCCTCTCTTCACTTGGAATTTACTCCAGGCATTTTTAACCAAATCTATGAGTTCAGTAAAAATTTCTCCTCTTCCTCTCTCCTCAGTGTATAGGAGGCAAACAGCCCAGAAATTTCCAGTCTCCCATATTCAGGAAGCAGCTTTACAAGCAGTCTAGGTATACCTGGTGACCTCCACTGTGACACAGTAGTCAGTCTCTGGCCCAGAATAGATTAGAATACCACAATTCTGTCCCTTGCCTCTTGAGGAAGACCTTTATGTTCAACAGGGAGCCAAGATCTTCTCCATATCAAGAATAAAGGCATTTCGGTATATTTATACTATAAATGGTTGAAAATATTATTACATAATAATGCCAATTTAGATGACATTTTGACTTGTCTTAATTGAGCATTATATATACTTCATCAGTGCACTCAGTTAATTTAAGGTGACCAATTCAGTTTATTTATGGTGATCGATATGGTTGCCTACTAAATATAAATGAGTCACAAGTTCTGCAGGTTAGTCTGAATCCTCTAATATTTTACCACTTAAATTATGTCCTTTGTGCAGCATCAGCCTCACCTGGAGTTTGTTGAAAATGTATAATCTCATTTTCACCCTAGTATAGGTGATTTGTGTGAGCGTTAAAAGTTGAAGATACCCTGTTCTAGGTAGGGCTTCTCTAATTATTTGTGCTGAATGACCAGTTTGCTTTCTCCATGAGACCCTGACCCAACCATTAGTAACTCATATTTTTGCAAAATACCATAAAAATAAATTTCTAGAGAAATTAAGTGACAAAAGTATTAAAATCATATTTTAAAGTGCCAAGCCATTTCATGTATTTGTGTACTACATTTAGTTATCTTTCTTTCCTTCATAGTATGACTAAATATGAAAAAGAATAATCATCTGACAAAATAAACTCACAAATAATGAATAATATAATAAAAGAAACATAAATAACATTAAACATAACACACCATCCATGGAGTGTTTCCATATGCCAAGTATTCACTGTGCTATATACTTTTACATATTATGTCATTTGAACCTCACAATTCTTTAAGACTAGATTTAATTCACCCACCCATTTTATAGATAAGCAGCCTGAAGTTTAGGTTAAACAATTTACCCAAGGTCACACAACTAGAAAGTTATGGATCCTATATTTTAATCAAAACTCTAACTGGCTTGAGAGCCTAAAACTTTTACTTTTCCTGTTGCCTCAATATAATCTTTCCAAAGAAGAGACATTCAGATAAAACATTTATGTTGTATTGTTCCTAAAAATCTCAAGTGTTAACAAGAAAGTCAGCAGAATTTTGCCACATCAATTCTTTCAGTACAGACTCTATGCTCATTTTAGTTATTGTCACTGTAATGCAGCTGATTGCAGGGAACTTCTTAGGCAGAAATAAAACCACTGATTTGGTGGGGGTGGGAGAGAGGGAGGATGTGTGGTGGAGAGACGATGGTCCATTAATTTTGTGGATAAACACTATAATTTATTATTCAAAGCAATAAAAATCTTATCTTGAGCTTTTATAATAATGTTATTGCCAAAAATAGTTCCCTAGAGAGGAGAAATATGTAAAAACAGAATTTGGGGCGATAATAAACAATTTGGGAGGGAGCTATTTGACTAAATATGCATGATTTCAGCCAAAAATTACACAAAAGTTATTAACAGATCCCACACAAAATATTTCTGCCTTAACGTTGGGATGAAATAGGCTTCTGATATCTTTAAGATGAGAACTGATTTGAATTATTTTAACTTATATTCTGATATCATTTGAGAAGAGGTGCTCTCTAGTGAGGGTTATACAGGCATCTCTTCCATTGCTGCTCTTTCCTTAGTGGCCTGGCTCATGAACACCTTCACCCAGACCCAAGAATTGGACTAATTTCTGTAATCAACCAATTCCACTCTCAGCAACAGCCCTGGTCAGAGGTGTAATCGGAAGCTGAGGCAGTCTGAAACACAATTGTTTTGTATGACCTTGATTCTGGTCATACATTACAATTGCTGCCTCACAATAGCATGTATAACTATCACTAAGGTCTGTTTTTATGTATAGCTCACTTTATTTTTCTTCCACACTGCTTTCTCTTGTAGGAAAGAAAATATTACACAGCATTCAGTAAGTTTTATATACATTAGTCAGACTTGGTGATAATTAAATTAGAAATGCAACACATTAATCTAGCGTTATATTATGATCAATTCAAAGATGTTCTGGTTCAAAGAATATTGTGCTACTTTGACCAATGAGTACAGAACATGAATGAGATGCTGCAATTTTTAACATAAACTTTCTAGGTAATGAAACTTTATACGATTGCTGGTGCTAGTCAACAAAGGAAGGATGAAAGGTGAGGATAATGGGTTAAATGCCTTAAAATTTATAGAAGTTTTAACAGAAGCTAATTTAGAAGAAATTTAGTTTTAACCCCTCTCAGTTTACAGGTTTGGAGACAAATGCAGAAAGATGAAATCATCTGTGATCAAGTTAGACCAGTATTATTTCTTCTTGATGGATTTTCAATATTTATATTGACAACAACAGAAGTTTAATTAGAACCACATTCTACTCAGTTAGGAAGCTGGGTTGTAGTTGGAGAGAACATAGAATTTATTTTGGCCCTGTGAAGTGTCCAGGGTTTTGTTTCTTCTTTTTTGTTTAATTCTCTGTCTTAATCAGTTGGGCTAGTATAACAAAAATACCATAGACCAGGTGGATTAAACAACAGAAATTTATTTCTCAGAGTTGTGGAAGTTGGGAGGTCCAAGATTATGGTGCGATGAAGGTGCTGGCAGATCCAGTGCCTGGTGAGGGTCCACGTCCTGGCTTGCCATCTTCTTCCTTTATCTTTACGTGGCAGAGAGCAGAATGAGAGAAAACATGCTCCCCGTGTCTTTTTATAAGAACACCAATCCCATTCATAAGGGCTCTACCCTCATGATCTCACAAAGGCCCCAACTCCTAATATCATCACATTGTGAGTTAGAATTGCAACATACAAATTTTGGGAGGACATACGCAATTGGTCGATGCATTCTCTTTGGTTTAAAAACTCCTCTTTCAATATTATCTCAGAGGCAGACTGTTTGTTCCTCTATACAGATACATCACTATTTTGAGGTCTTCTTTTTTATGTTTCTTTTATGCACATGTCTGCTACAGCCAGTACTTGAGGCTATTTCTTAATGGAAGCACCCTACTATAAATCATCTCAAAGCAGAAAAGTCATGAGACACTGAAAGATCCCCAAAATTTGAGATGTATTTTTAAAAATGGTCCTGAAGGCATCAGAAGAAGCTGTGGTTTATAGTTAGGAAACAACTGTTTCAGAATAGAAGAAATTAGCAATTGAGAACACTAAAGAATGTATATAGACACTGCATGGAGCCATGGGAATAGTTCTGACTCAACCTTGAATCCCCTATTCACTAGTGATATTAACAAATATCACTTGAAATCACTGGTCCTTAGGTTTCTCACCTCCACAAAGAAGAGATTGAATTGGAAAGTATCTAAGATCCCTTGCTCTAAAATTCTGATTTCAGTTTCCAGGTTTTCTCTTCTGCAATTTTATACATTGAAGAGGACTTGGAAGCAAATTAATTATTTTTAGGTCACTGGCTCCCATCGATGCTTGGAACAGTTGAAAAAAAAAAAAAAAAACTGGTGCTAGAAAGGTAAGCATACAGTTTTGTTTTTTTTTTTCTCAAAACATAACCAAATACGATCATGAGTAAACGTATGTTTTAAACCATATTTGGGAGGAAAAGTAAGACAGTTGACTTGTTCTGTGAAACTTTTTTACAGGGATATCTCAAAGGATGGCTAGATTGTTGTTTTCAATCTAGAATTTAAGAGCAAAAAAATACTGGAGTCTACACAAATACTGTCCCAAAACTTTAAAAAGAAACAAATGTGGTTTGAAAAATGGAACTTGGTTTATTCAGTACCAAAAATAATACAAAGAATGATGGAAGCAATTAACATTTCTTCTCTTCCAATTAGAGTTTGCCTTAATGTCACATCCAGGACAGCTGTGGTCACGTGGCTTCATTGTGTAAGATCTATAATTCATCCAGAGACAATGATTACCTGCATTTTAGTGTTTGGCCATCTACAACCCCTTTATCACCATAACACTGAGTGTAGGTTATTTTATTTTTATTTTTATTTTTATTTTTTTGAGACGAAGTCTCTCTCTGTCACTCAGGCTGGAGTTTAGTGGCGCAATCTTGGCTAACTGCAAGCTCTGCCTCCCAGGTTCACGCCATTCTGCTGCCTCAGCCTCCCGAATAGCTGGGATTACAGGCACCCTCCGCCACACCCGGCTAATTTGTTTGTAATTTTAGTAGAGACGGGGTTTCACCGTGTTAGCCAAGATGGTCTCGATCTCCTGATCTTGTGATCTGCCTGCCTCGGCCTCCCCAAGTGTTGGGATTACAGGTGTGAGTCTCTGCGCCCGGCCAAGTGGAGGTTATTATTAACCCTATTTAACAGATATAAAAAGAAGAGATTAGGAAATTTTATCAATGTTCCCAGTGTCAAATAGAATATAAGCAATGGTACAAAATGTTGAGTCTTCATCCTCTAACTCCAGATCCTGGTATATGTGCCCTATATTTCTTATACATTAATACTCACTTACACACTGAACAACAAGAGTAAAACCAACTGTCTGGGCAAAATAGGGTGAAAATGTTCTTGCCCTTAGAGCACCAGGGTTGTCTGGTTTTATTCCTAGCATGTGGACTAGAAAGGCAATACATACTCTAATGGTAGGATATAAAATAACTTGTGTCAGTGTGCTTTTGGAGCAAAATGGAATTATAGAACAGAACCCAGCCATGAAGCATTTTATTACATGGTCACAAGTGTCACTATCTGTAGGGCACCATAATTACACTTTATTTTAACCGTCTTTGGCACAGAGGTATGTGCCAAAATATCTTTTAAAAATATAAAGAATATTTTTACCAATCACATTTATATTCTTCCTTATTCAAGCTTTTATGTAAGTCTATTTCTGAAACAAGGGTCTTGATGATAATTTAAGTGAATGAATTAATTAAAATTTAAGATGGCACTTTTTTTTTACTAAAGAAGAGTTTAGAATCTATTCCAAATTTATTAGATAGATGAACTCGCATTTACAGAACGTATTGAAATGCATTCTGATTATATATATAAAATAATTTTATATTTTGGAATGAGGAACATGAACTATAATTGGTTTAGCCTACTAGCTTAAAACTTATAAGCCCCTTTCTTCTTTGTACATAATCAATATAGAAATATATTAATTTAATTTTTATTAGAAACTGGAGTTAGCTTTCAATCAATATCAGTATTCTTTCAGTGCATCCTGTTTTATAAAATAACTTTTCTAGTGATATCAGAGAATTAGCCATATATAAACAGCGATTATGGTATTTATCACACAGGTGTGGTTCTTTATAGATTACAAAATGTCACAAACTACGTCATCTCATTGATATCCAACAACTAGCCAAGGAGTCGTTATTTTTCATTCAAATGTGGAGTTTCAAAACAAAACAAAACACAAACATCTACCACCAATAATACAAAACACTTAGACTCCAAGTTTCAGATAATTTCTGGCCTTCATACGTTGGAAAGCCTCAGTAAGAACACCTGAAACCATGGCTTCTATGCCCAAAGCTAGTATTTTCTGTTTCCTTCTTTAAGAATCAGCTTCTTGGAGATTATATCTTGGTATTTGTGATACCATGTCTATGATATTTTTGGAACCAAAATGATTAAATTCTTTTTATGCCTTTCAATTATTCCTAAGCTATGGTTTCTTCATGTATGAAATGAAGTTAAGGTAGTTGTATGGATTAAATGAATCAACATATCTAGAGTACTTGGTACAAAATGTGGAATATAATTTTTAATTTCAATTAGTTGCACATTACTAATGTTGCTTATAATTGCATGGCTAATTTAAGGTGAAATACCGTATAATAGAGAAAGTATTGCCCCAGAAGTTGGAGATTCTGAAATGCTGTCTACATGATATCTTACAAGCTAAATTACATGAGCAAATTTTGTGTAAATTACAGGTTTCAAGATAAATAAGCAAGGATAACTAGACCTGTCTTATCTCTGGTAAACATAAATAAATGAAGGCAAATGACTATAATTTAATGCTATTCAAAATACAACCACTTATGCTAATTTGCATGTGGTTCTTTGGTTGTCTGTAACTAAAAAATCTGGACATCATTTTTCTTGGTGATTCATCAATATAAGAAGTATAAATATTTAGAAGGCATCATTGGCAAAAGTATTCCAAACCAGGAAGTATCAGAAATCAGGGCTAGAACAATTGTTTGCCCATTAGTCATCCCTCCAGAAATAACTCTTTAAATCATGAAGGAAAACATCTCATCAAATTCTCTTCTTGACACCACTATACATGGAAATTTATACAGTTAAGTTTAGGAGCAATAAAAGCTAAATAGAAAATATAAATTACCTAGAAACAATAGAACCTGTAATACTGACCAACAATCTGTAATGTGTAAGATTAGACTAACTATGCTTACTTAAGTTTATTTTAGTATGACTATTTTCCCTTGGATCTTATTTTAACTCTCAGATTTTAGACATGAACAGGATAAGATAAAGAACAGTTAGTTTTTTTTTTATTAACCTACAAAGTGTATGTTAGCATCCTATATTTACAATATCATCTGGAAAACATTTTCTCTTTAAATATTTGGATCCATTAATTAAATAAATTTATATTTCTGTACAGAAATTTTTAAAATTTCTTCTGTTTTATTTATCAGAAAGTTGCATCATTTCAAAATGTAAACATACCAATAAGGAGTAACAAGATTGACTCAGTAATAAAAAAAAAAAAAAACCTCCCACAAGGAAAAGCCCAGTACCAAATGGGTTCACAGTCAAATTCTACCAAACATACAAATAAGAAGTAATACCAATTCTTCTGAAATTGTTTCAAATTCAAGGGGAGGGACTCCTCCCTAGCTCATTCTAGAAGGCCAGTATCACCCTGATATCAAAACCAAGCAATGACATTTTTTAAAAAGAAGCTTAAAACCAATATTCCTGATGAACACAGACACAAAAATCTTTAACAAAATACTAGCCAACTGAATCCAGCAGCACATCAAAAAAAAAAAAAAAATACACAATGATCAAGTGGGCTTTATATCAGACATGCAAGAATGGTTCCACATATGCAAATCAACAAATGTGATACATCACATAAACAGAATTAAGGAAAAAAATCATGATCATCTCAATAGATGCAGGGAAAGCATTTGATAAAGTTCAGCATCCCTTCATGATAAAAACTCTCAGCAAGCTAGGCATAGAAAGAATATACTCAAAATAATAAAGGGCATATGCAACAAACTCACAGTCAACATCATACTGAATGGGGAAAAGTTGAGAGCATTTTCTCTAAGAACTGGAATGAGACAATGATGCCTACTTTTACCATGTCTATTCAACATAGTACTGGAAATCATAGCCAAAGCAATCAGGCAAGAAAAAGAAATAAAAGGCATCCAAACTGGAAAAGAGTAAGTCAAACTGTCCCTGTCTGCTGGTGATGTGATCTTATATCTAGTAAAACTTAGAGAGTCTACCAAAAAATTCTTAGATTTGATAAATAAATTTAGTAAAATTACAGGATACAAAATCAAAGCACAAAAATTAGTAGCATCTCTATACAACAATAACGATGTAAGTAAGAATGAAATAAAAAAGACAAGTGTATGTATAATAGCTTTAAAAAACCCTAGGAATAAATTTAATCAAGGGGTTGAAAGATCTCTATATGGAAAACTACAAAACACTGATGAAAGAAACTGTAGAGGACACAAACAAATTGAAAAAAATTCCATGTTCATTATCAGAATAATTAATATCATTAAAATGACCATAATACACAAAGCAATCTACAGATTCACTGGTATTCCTGTCAAAATTCAAATATCGGCTTTTTTACAGAATTAGAAAAGGTAATCCTAAAATGTATATGGAACCAAAAAAAAAAAAAAAAAAAAAAAGACCTGAATAGCCAAAGCAATCCTAAGCAACAAGCACAATGTGGGAGGTGACACATTACCTGATTTCAAATTATACCACAAAGCTGTAGTAACCAAAACAGCATGCACTGGTATAAAAATAGACACATACATCAACAGAACAGGGATGTACAGAGCAGGGGTCCCAAGCCCCCAGGAAATTAGGAACTGGGCTGCACAGCTGGAGGTGAGTGACTGGTAAGGGAGCTAAACTTCATCTATATTTACAGCCACTCCCCATTATTTGCATTACTTCCTGAGCTCTGCCTCCTGTCACATCAGTGGTGGCATTAGATTCTCATAGGATTGCGAATGTTATTGTGAATTGTGCATGTGAGGGATCTTGGTTGTGTTCTCCTTATGAGAATCCAATGCCTGATGATCTGAGGTGGAGCTGAGGTCGTGATGCTAGCACTGGGGAGTGGCTGAAAATACAGATTAACATGAGCAGAGAGGTTTGACTGCGCAGAGACCATGATAAATCAGTTGCTCACAGACTCATATCATAACCTTATCAGTGACTGTCAGTGACAATTAAGCTGCATCTGGTGGATTGCTTTATAGTGGCAAGTGAGTTGATATACAACTGTACAGCTGCATTTGGTGGCAGGCTTTAAGTCAGAAGCTTACACTTATTTTAGTCTGCGTTTGACCAATCCATTGTTTTATTTGCCACATTCATCCACACCTCTTTCCTTCACTGCACACTTGTCTCAGTCACAGTTTTGGCAAGCCCACAAGCTAACCTCATCTAAAATAAATATAAAACAAACCTCACTGGAGAGCTTCTTTGGAAAGGGGGAAGAACCCAATGATGAGACAGCAGAAGACACTAAGGCTGCCAACAACAAAAAAGCTACATTTAAATAAAATAGCAAGAGTCCTACTTAAATTACAAGTTCATTGCAATAGGTGATTCACATTCTCCAAGCCTGCTTTGTATAATATGTGGCGACTGGCTACCCAACAAAGCCATGAAACCTTCAAACTGCTTTGCCACATAGAGACCAAACACCCTGCATTAAAAGAGAAGCCTTTGGAGTTTTTCAAAAGAAAAACAAAGGTGAACACAAAGAACAGAAGCAATTATTGAAGGCCATCACTTCATCAAATGTGTTTGCACTGAGAGCATCATTCTTAGCGGCTTACCACATTGCTAAAGCCAAGGAGCCCTTTACTATTGGTGAAGAGTTGATCCACCCTATTGCTAAGGACATTTGTTCCAAAGGTGGCATGTGTTCCTCTTTTGGCTATTATCATAACTAGATGAATTTGTGAAATAGCAGAGGATATGAGGCACAAATGTTAGAGAGGATTAATGAGTCACCGTGGTACAAAATTCAGGTTGATGAGTCTACCATTGTTGACAATAAGGCAACAATACTTGTTTTTGTGTGATATATTATTCAGGAGGATGTGCATGAAGATATGTTATGTGAACTTTTGTGGCCAATCAACATCACAGCTGCCGAACTAGTCAAGTCTTTGAATGATTACATGTCAGGAAAACTGAATTAGTAATTTTATGTCAGTATATGCATGGACGGAGTGGCTACATGACTGGATGGCTTTCTGGTTTCACTAATTGTGTCAAAGAGGTTGCTTCTGAATGTGAGTCTATGTACTGTGTTATCCATAGAGAAATGCTGCTAGCTGAAAAATGTCATCTGAACTTAACGTTTTGCAGGATGTGATTAAAATTATCAACCACATTGAAGTACATGTCTTTAACTCACATCAATTTGAACAGCTCTGTGAGGAGATGGACACAGAGCACATATATCTTCTCTTATACACAGAAGCAAGTTGACTTTCTAAAGGTAGATCACTGGCTTGAGTTTTTGAATTATGAGAGCCACTCCAGCATTTCTTTTTTTTTAAACTTTTAGGTTCAGGGATACAAGTGCAGGTTTGTTACACAGGTAAATTTGTGTTGGTTTGTTGTACAGATTATTTCATCACCCAGGTATTAAGCCTAGTACCCATTAGTTACTTTTCCTGATTCTCTCCCTCCTCCCACTCTCCAACCTTTGAACGGCCCCAGTGTGTATTGTTCCTCTCTATGTGTCCACGTGTTCTCATCATTTAGCTCCCACATTTTTTTTTTTTTTTTTTTTTTTTAGACGGAGTCTTGCTCTGTCGCCCAGGCTGGAGTGCAGTGGCGCAATCTCGGCTCACTGCAAGCTCTGCCTCCCGGGTTCACGCCATTCTCCTGCCTCAGCCTCTCCAAGTAGCTGGGACTACAGGTGCCCGCCAGCACGCCCGGCTAATTTTTTTTTTTTTTTTTTTTTTTTTTGTATTTTTAGTAGAGACGGGGTAGCTCCCACTTTTAAGTGAGAATACACAGTATTTGGTTTTCTGTTCCCGTGTTAGTTTGCTAAGGATAATGGCCTCCAGCTCCATCCATGTCCCTGCAAAGGACATAATCTCATTTTTTATGACTGCAGAGTATTCCATGGTGTATATATACCACATTTTCTTTATCCAGTCTCTCATTGATGGACATTTAAGTTGATTCCATGTCTTTGCTATTATGAATAGTGCTACAATGAACATATGCACACATGTGTTTTTATGATAGAACAATTTATATTCCTTTAGGTAAATACCCAGTCATGGGATTGCTGGGTTGAATGGTATTTCTATCTTTAAGTCTTTGAGGAATCGTCATATTGTCTTCCACAATGGCTGAACTAATTTATGTTCCCACCAACAGTTTATAAGAATTCCCTTTTTTCTCTACAAGCTTGCCAGCATGTTATTTTTTGACTTTTTATAGTAGTCATTCTCACTGATGTGAGATGGTATTTCATTGTAGTTTTGATGTGGATTCCTCTAATGATCAGTGATGCTGAGCCTTTTTTCATGTAATTGTTGGCTGCAAGTATGTCTTCTGAAAAGTGTTGGTTCATGTCCTTTGCCCCCTTTTTTATGGGGTTGTTTTTGTTTTCTTGTAAATGTGTTTGAGTTCCTTATAGATGCTCCTTTGTTAGATGCATAGTTAGCAAAAATTTTCTCCCATTCTGTAGGTTGTTTACTCCATTGATTGTTTCTTTTGCTGTGCAGAAGCTCTTAGGTTTAATTAGATTCCATTTGTGAACTACTGCTTTTGTTGCAATTGCTTTTGGCATCTTCATCATGACATTTTTGCCTATGCCTGTCCTGAATGGTATTGCCTAGGTTGTCTTCCACGGTTTTTATAATTTTGGTCTTTACATTTAAGTCTTTCATTCATCTTGAGTTAAGTTTTGTATATGGTGTAAGTAAGGGTTCCAGTTTCAATCTTCTGCATATGGCTAGCCAGTTATCTAGACACCATTTATTGAAGAGGGAATCCATTCCTCATTGCTTGTTTTTGTAAGGTTCGTTGAAGATCATATAGTTGTAGTTGTGTGGTCTTACATCTAGGTCCTCTATTCTGTTCCATTGGTCTATGTGTCTATTCTTATATCAGTACCATGATGTTTTGGTTACTGTAGCCATGTAGTATAGTTTGAAGTCAGGTAGGGTGATGCCTCCAGCTTTTACTCCAGATACATTTAAAATAGTTTTTTCCAGTTCTGTGAAGAATACACTCCTCAGCAAATGCAAAACAACTGAAATAATAACAAACATTGATTTTCCTGGGTCTGAGACTCAGGAAAATCAAATTAGAACTCGAGACTAAGAAATTCACTTAAAACCATACGATTATATGGAAATTGAATAACCTATTCCCAAATGACTTTTAAATAAATAATGAATTTAAGGCAGAAGTCAAGGAGTTCTTTAAAACTAATGAGAACAAAGATACAACATACCACAATCTCTGGGACACAGCTAAAGCAGTGGTAAGAGGGAATTTACAGCACTAAATGCCCATATAAAAAGTCATAAAGATCTCAAGTTAACAACCTAACATCATAACTAAAAGAATTAGAAAACCAAGAGCAAACAAGTCCCAAAGCTAGCAGAAGACAAGAAATAGCCAAAATCAAAGCTGAATTCAAGGAGATAGAGATACAAACCATCATTCAAATGATTAATGAATCCAGGTGCTGGTTTTTTGAAAAAAATAAAATAAATAGATAGACTGCTAGCTAGGCTAATAAAGAAGAAAAGAGATCAGATAAACACAATCAGAAATAATAAGGGGGATATTACCATAACCCCACAGAAATACAAACAACCATTAGAGAATATTATAAACATGTCTATGCACATAAACTAGAAAATCTAGAAGACATCCGGGAGGGGTGGCTCATACCTGTAATCCCAGCACTTTGGGAGGCCAAGGTGGGCAAATCACCTGAGGTCAGGAGTTCAAGACCAACCTGGCCAACATGGTAAAACCCTGTCTGTACTAAAAATACAAAAATTGGCCAGGCATGATGGCGGGCACCTGTAATCTCAGCTACTTGGGAGGCTGAGGCAGAAGAATCGCTTGAACCCAGGAGGCAGAGGTTGCAGTAAGCTGAGATCATGCCATTGCACTCCAGCCTGAGCAACAGAATGAGACTCCATCAAAAAAAAAAAAGACAGAAAAAGGAAAGAAAAGAAAATCTAGAAGAAACAGATGAATTTCTGGACAAACACACCCTCTTAAGACTGAATCAGGAAGAAATTGAATTCCTGAACAGATCAATAATGAGTTCTAAAATTGAGTCAGTAATAAATAGCCTACCAACCCAAAAAAGCCCAGGACCAGACAGGTTTACAGCTGAATTTTACCAGAGGTACAAAGAAGAGCTGGTACCATTCCTACTGAAACTGAAATTGAAAAGGAGGTACTCCTCCCTAACAGATTCTATGAGGCAAGTGTCATCCTGATACAAAAAGCTGGCAGAGATACAACAACAACAACAACAACAAAATGAAAAATAGACAAATGGACTTAGTTAAACTAGAAAACTTCGGCACAGCAAAAGTAATAATCAACAGAGTGAACAGACAACCTGCAGTATAGGAGAAAATATTTGCAAATGATTCGTCTGACAGATAATATACAAGGAACTTAACAACACAAAAACAAATAATTCCATTAAAATGATGTCAAATGACATGAATGGACATTTTTCAAGAGAAGATATGCAAATGGCCAACAGATATATGAAAAAAAATACTCCACATCACTAATTACCTGAAATGCAAATTAAAACCACAATGAGATGTGATCTTATACCAGTCAGAATGGCTATTACTACAAAACAGATGTTAGTGAGGGTGAGGTTAAAAGGGAACTCTTATACACTGTTGGTGAGAATTTAAATTAGTGCAACCTCTTTGGAAAACATTATGAAGATTTCTCAAAGAACTTAAAATAGCATTGATATTCCATCCAGCAATCCCACTACTGGATATCTACTGAAAGTAAAATAAAGAAATCAATATATCAGAAAGATAACTGCACTCATATGTTTATCACAGGACTATTCACAATAGCAAAGATAGAAATCAGCCTAAGCATCTATTAATGGATGATTAGATAAAGAAAATATAGTATAAACACAATACAATACTATGTATCCATAAAAATGAATGAAATCCTATCTTTCGCACTAACATGGATGGAACTGGAGGTCAGTATGTTAAATGAAACACTCAGACACAGGAAGTCAAATATCACAGGTTTTCACTCATAAGTAGGAAATAAAAATATGTACACATGGACATAGAGAGTAGAATGATAGACAACAGAGACTTGGGAAGTTAAATGTTTGGGAGGGAGGTGGATTACAAGAAACTACTTAAAGGATACAACGTATGTTATTCGGGTGATAGATATCCTAAAAGCTCTGATTTGACTGCTAGGCAATCTATGCATGTAATAGAATTTCTCTTGTACCTCATAAATTTATACATTTTTAAAGTAAACTATTGATGGTTGATGCTACTTACATTAATATCTAATTTAAGAATCCTGTGAGAAATTGTTGAAACTGATTGTATTAAAAACATGGTCTCCCTGGATTATAGGTTCTTCATGGATAGAGACTGCGCTAACTTACTGTAGACCAAATATTCAACATAATATTGTTAAATACATAGTTGTGAATTAAGAGGTGTGAAATTTATGTATTCCCTTGAGGTAATTACCGCTACGTGAAATGATGACTTCTTCTTAGTGATGCTAGGACTTGTCAGGTGCTTATTTCTAAAAAGCTAAATTTAATTAGTCAAAATGGGCAAGTTTATTTTCCCTAACAAAATACAATCTTTAAATTAGTATTCTGATCATTACTAAATATATACTAAACGGTAAACTTTAACACCTAAAGACTTGGGGAGCCATGTCCTGTGTCAGTCAGTGATCTCAGATACGAGTAATAAAAACCTCTTGAAGTAGTTTTTTAAAAAATATTTAATAATATTAAAGAGCTTTCCAAATAGGAAAGCCAGATGGTCAAGCCAAAGACCACACATTCAAAGACAATTTTCAAATCACATTTACTGTGTCTATTTTAGCCACTGTAGATACGACACAAATGCCATACTAGTTGTTGCTGATGTAAGTGGCAGAATCTCCATCGCACTGCCCTAGAAGCTTAATGACACCATCATTCTCAAATAAATTCCTCTTGGTTTATTCTTTCTTTATTAACCTCCAAAGAATATGTTAGCATCCTATATTCACACTATCATTTGGAAAATATTTTCCTTTTAAATATACATAAGGTATACATAAGTAGTACACCCTTGTTTACCTAGAAAAAGAATGTTATTAGACTTTCATCTTTTTTAGAAGACTACATGATAAATCTGAGGAGTGATCTTTCAGAGACTATAATGACTATGTGACTATAATGATGTCTATATAATATGTCTGCTCAAGACATGTCACATTGTCCATGTCTGAATTAAAGTCTCATGCAGTTGAGTCTGATTGGCAGAGCCAACATGACAGGCCAGCAGCCTGGGTACAAATGGAGGTTAGCAAAGTGGAATTCTTGCTTCTGCTTAAGTTAGGAGTACGTGGGATGCTTAAGACAGGAAATTTTCCCAGCACCAAAAGGAATATAAAAAGTGCTGTGGCTCCAGAAACATCACACATTTCCCTCACAGATCCCTACCCACCTCTTCATCTTCACTCCGTCCACACATTCTGGCTCTCTATGTTTTATTCACAATTGTCTTTTTTTTAGGTTATCCTTAACAGAAGGATTTTTATATATGCTGTGTTTAATTCTCTACAAAAATATAGAATAATACTTATTTCCTTGCAGGCCTAAAATAAATATAAAATAAGCAAGCTTACAGACAATTTGAGAAGCATAAACCCTTTTAAATATAAGGTATAATTATTAATATAGTTATCCCTTAACATCTTTGCTAAAGGACAAGAGCATATTAGATAGACATTACAATCTCAGGAATATCATGCCTTAGATATGTCATGCAGTCTCAGGCTAAAGGAGATGAGAAAGTATAATAACATTCGTGTTCTAGGTAAGTAAGAATGTACTACTTATTAACTAAAAGAAGAGTTCCTTAAAATAAGTATGAAAAAAGCTTTGACTATAGGAGTAATGTTTAAATATTAAAGGCTTTTCATTAATTAATTTTAGGCAGTTTAGCATAGTTGTTAAGGGTATGAGCTTTGCAATGACCCAGACATGAACTATTGGATCCTGAGTTAATCATTTTTTGACTGGGAGATTTATTTCACCTCTTTCAGTTCTAGTTTCATCTTTTGAAAATTTCTTCCTCCATGAAATTATAGCAATTAATAGAGATAAAATGTATAAATTACATATTACAGCACCTGGCATATATTATGTGATCAAAATGCAAGTTGTTTTAAATATTTTCATAAATGTAACATTGGAGGAAAGTGGTTGAAATCACAGCATTTAATTTATTCTCCTTTTTTTGTGGCAAGTGTGTTTATTTTGAAAGTTGTCTAATGTATTGGACTGGAAGGAAATCAGTTGTTGGACTTTCATGATTCATATTTCTGGAAAGAAATCTCTTTTCTATTGCAGCATTCTAGAAGACATGACCAAAGGTGGTAATATTTTAATAATTTTACTTTTGAACTGACATTGCTGAGTTAAATGCTCTTAATGTGTTTATACAAAATTCTTTATTTTATTTTATATATTTTTTTTGAGACACAGTTTTACTCTGTTGCCCAGGCTGGAGTGCAGTGGCACCATCTCGGCTCACTGCAACCTCCGCTTCCTGGGTTCAAGCGATTCTCCTGCCTCAGCCTCTCAAGTAGCTGGGTGGTACAAGTGTGCACCACCACGCCCAGCTAATATTTTTTGCATTATTAGTAGAGATGGGGTTTCACCATGTTGGCCAGGCTGGTCTCAAACTCCTGACCTCAAGCGATCCGCCTGCTTTGACCTCCCAAAGTGCTAGATTACAGGCATAAGCCACCGTGCCTGGCCTATACAAAATTCTGAACAAGGTTGAAGGCCTATACAAATTTTTTTTTATACAAATCTTACTATGCATGTTAGCTATAAAGTATAATCAGTGAATATTAATGTCTTCTCACTTTGAGTCAGGGTTAAACATTTTACTGTTCATGTACTAAATCACCAGTATTCAAATATCTGCATTGCCTTGTTCTTGAGTTTATTACTTAACACTAATCTCTGCTTTTGTAACCTTTAAAGACAGGTTAATTGATATCGAAGTTAGGAATTTATGATAAATACATTACCAATGTTTCAAGGTTACACTTCCAGTTAGACCAATTGTTAACCATAAATTAAATGGTAAATATTTTTATAATTGAAATTTCATTTTTATTAAAATGTAAATTAATATGACATTAACCTTTTAAAAAATACCTAAATTAAGTGTGTTAATGCCGTATAATGGCAACACCTTTGCTAAAACCTTCACCTGTGAAAATTCAAAGAAACCATTATGCTTACTGAGCTTATAGCTCTAAAGGAAAATGGTTAGTAATCATCTACATTGGTTTTCATTGACTGTACTTAGCAAATAATTATAAGAAAATAATGAATACAAAAAAATAATTGGCCAAATAGAAAATAGAAAGGAAAAAACTAGTGTTCAGAAACTTGGATTCTTGAAGATTTAGGAAAGACAACATCTAGACATAAGTAGTAATAGATGCAATTCTAATAGACTCTCAGTGACGAAGTCCTAATATGCCTTCTCCCTTGAAAATAATGACTCTGTGACAATGAATGGATAAAAGATGTGTCATTTTCATACAAGCTTATTAGCCACCAAGTTGCAGCAACAAGTTGAAAGAAGAAAAAATACAGAGCAAAGATTACAGAACCATGTCTAGGAAAATAATATTTGAGTGGCAGGTACTGACACAGGGCCTGCTGGAAGCAAATGGATCAGAAGCTTACTAATTCTGGGAGGGATTTGTATTGGTTTTGAGAAAATTAAAGCCTGATTTCAAAATGCCTGATACTGTTAGTTGAACATTAAAACGACCCTAGGTCACGGAGAAGGCTACAAAGCAACACCTTCCCCATCAACAGATGAAAGAAACTTTCCATAGAATATTGCTAGAGAAAAATGGATGAAGAAAACCACACAGAGGGCAGAATCATGGCCTCTTCAAGGAACTGTTTAATCCTCAGAACAGAAGGATTTTATGTTGTTTATCCAGAGGAGTTTCAGAATTGCTATTGGCCAGTGACTGTCATGGGACTCTTATCCTTCCCCTTTACTGAAAGGAATAATTGTTTTCTCTGCTTTGCCATATTAGCTCGTAGGCTGTTTGAACCCAAGAGCCACACTCAGACCAGACGGGGTTGTATGTAAAACAGAGGACCTTATCTTCGAGCTGGATGTATTAACTGGACCATTGACTCAGGGAGGATTGTCTTCATTTGGAAAACTAAGAGGGACAAATGTTTGTTGATAAAAGTGGACTGAGGCAGCAATAATGTTAGGTATTCAGCAATTGAATCTCATTTTCTTCCTGTGTACACAACACAACCACGTTTTCCAATCCTTCATAGTTAGATTTGGGCCATGTGGCTGAGCTCTGGCCAATGGAACCTGAATGAAAGTTGCACAATCTCTTCACCTTACCCATAAAAGTTCCCCACATGAAATTATCTACTTCCCATCTTTGCTGATCTCAATGAACTGTGACATAGCAAACAAAAACTTTTAGTGTATCAAGTCACTGAGATTTGGGAGTTATTTATTATATTACACAGTTTTTGTACTAAGATAATCTTAAGAAGTTACCTAGCCCAAAATCCTAGCTCTTCATAAATCATCAAAACAGTTATTTATTTAATACCAAGTCTTTTAAAAATTCTAAGATTAAAGTATCAAGAATGACATTTAAAATTAATGCACATAAACAGGATGGGATTACTTACTGGGTATGGACATGAATCCTATAAGAAACAGAATAGCTTTTCTAATGGTTTAAGGAATAGTGTAGAAAAAATGCCAAACATTTTTATTTTCCCAGAAATTAATACTGAAAGTAATAGGTAAAAGTCACAAGGGACCATGCTTTGATTTCACTGGGAAGAGAGTTAAGATTATATGCACAGGCTTTCTCCAATGTGGCACCCAACTGCAATGCAAATAGTAGAGACATCACTCAAGCATTTTCCAATCTTATTTTGAAACTCTACAGTTTCAAATGATTTATGCAATTTTTTAGAAAAAAACAGATAAATGTTGCATATATTTTATACGTTTTTTCTACAGAAAAAATATGTTAAAGGAGGAAATACTAAATTCTTAGAAGTTAGTATGAGGGAGTATGTCCCAATTAGCATTCAGAAAAAAACCCACCAGACATGTAAAATAGTATTTCAAATATGTTTCAAAAGACAGAAACTAAAAAAAAAAATCCTTCAAATTTAATTATAAGTGATAAAGCATAAATTGTGTTATGTTGTGATATAATTTTTAAAAGGATCTCTATTACTCATTCTTAAAAATGTCAAAATAAAAAATCTATCCTCAAAACTAAAACTCAAATCCAGTGATATTTTACTATTAATATTAATAAAATTAGAGTGTCTTACGGTATTGTTCTAACTAATAAAGGAAGTTGCATAGTCTACTAAAATCTCTGCAAGTTTAGTGTTAATTGCAACGGAAAGTTTACATTCAAATTTTACTTTTTAAAATTTCTTTTGTCCTTGCATCTCCTTAGAACGACTGAAGTACTTTGTAATTCAGTCTAATAAAGATGCACAAATTTAGAAATGTCCTTTGAAATGATAAAAATCTTTAAAACCATGATTTTCTGACCATTACCTGGCAACAATTTCTAAATATCCAATGTTTCACATCATAAGCACCATTAATACTTATATATTGAAACACGTACTTCTACATTTATAAATTAATCCTGATGATGTACTGTTTCAGATAATTAATTGATTATTGACAATTTAATTTACATACTTCTGAGTTACTTTTAAAATTGCCCAGAATCACTGCACTCCCTAATTATCTTCACTTAGATATATGATAATGTATTGTCCTCTGAATTAAATTTACTCACACACGAAGGAAAGAACTAGTAGTTTCTGTCTATTATGTATGCACATGGAAATACGCTTTTGCTCCTAGAATAGAATAGGTCACCAAAAGAAGGCAGCCAGCACATGGACACACTGAATACATGGGGGTGTGAATTAAAGCTTTCTCAATACAGATCTTAGAAATATTATATTGAAATAGTTCTTATTGTAGCAGATATGTCAAGATATTACATAATTTTTTAAACGTTGAGTATGTATCTCTAAGTGTTGACATATAAAAAAACTGAACGTGATGCTTGTCATGTATTCAGTTTTTGAAAACTGAAAAGATAGTGAAAAGGATTTAACATCTTCTGAAGAGAAAAATTAAGACGGAACACAGTGATATTTACATAAATTATAAAGCAACTGAGCTCAAATGTCTAATAATTTTGCTAAGAAACAAGGAATAACTAACAAAAGTAAAATGAAGTAAAGGAATGCAAATGGTAAAAGGGATAATTTGTCCTGTAGACTTTTGCAGAACATTTATGAAAACTGTTGGCAGTGTTAGCCAACATTATTACATTGTATTGAGTATTGATTATCCTAGAGCAGAAATACTAGCTGAGAATTATGGATGTAATAGTCTGAGATGAAAATAAAGCTATACATTACTAAGTAATCTGACTTCTATCTTTATTTATACTCTTCTTTTCCAGGTAATCCATTCTCTTCTAAATCTTGAAACTCCTCCATCACAAAGTTGAAAATAATCTTTGCAACTGATTGTGAAAAATAACTCTAATTCTTATTCTTACCTATACAAAATTGACTTCAGAGGAACTAGGAAAAAATATGGCATGTATACTTTTGTTTCTCTTTTTTTATTTTCACCAGTGCTATGCTATCGGGAGCAAAACAAATTATTAAAATAAGCACCCAGAGACAACATAGGCAACGTTAATATGTCTGTATTGTGTGTGGTTTACCAAGAAGTGATTTCATTTAGACAAGTTCAAACTAATTAAAGCACATGTTATTACTCTAAATTTATGCAGTGAATTAATTAAGCTTTTGAACTGATATGATTTTATACTTGTGAATCCCAAAACATTAACCATAAACTATGAGGCTATAAGAAAACTTAGTAAGTGGTTGATTAAATGACTAAGGAATAAAAGCTTATATATTTTCTATAAACAAAACCAGGAAAATAATAAGAGAATATAATAAGGGTAAATGTTCTATTTATAACAGCAGAAAATAGGTTAAATGATAAAAATAAATGTATAAAGAAAGATGATAGAAGGTAGTTTATTTCAGTATGTAATTAAAGTGTTATTTAAAGTAGTGGAGGAAAAGTGTATCACTCAATAAATATTATAATAATTGGCTAGAATTGTTCAAGGTTAGAAAAATTGCTATCTACTTTTTTTGAAACACCAAAATAACCTATAGATCAAAGACTATTGTTGAATAAAAGGAAATCATAGAATACTAGACAAAAATAATAGATAAATTTTTCTTTAATAATAGTTAGGCAAATACTCATTTTAAGTAACCTACAAAACACAAAAGTTATAAAATAAAAATGAATTTGATCATTGACTAATGAGACATTTCTCCAATAGGAAAAATACCACAAACAAAACAAAAAGAGAAATGCCAAATGTGAAAAATATATTTACAAAATATATTACAAAGGATCAATCTCTGTATTTTGAAAAGAAAGCTTATACTCAGTAAGAAAGAAACACACAACTCAATATAAAAATAAACAAAGAATATAAAAAGCAGTTTTCTGCCTTTAATTTGTTATTTTTTTAGGTTTTTTCAATAGGTAAATATATTCACATGGATCAAAATGAAAATGATAGATGATAAACATTGAAATGTCATTCCTATCCTTGTGCCATGTCCACACCAAACCTCCATCCCCTGAGGGAAACAATTTCTATTATTTTTTCAATGTATCTATTTAGCATTTATTCATACAGACATAAGAAAATGAAAAGATACTAAAGATAAAAGACAATTATAATAGGATAAAAATAACTGTCTATGTGTATATCATTCAAGAAAAAAAGCGTGACTGTCTCTTTCTCTTAAATGTGTCCGAGGGCCAATAGCAAGTAATCGTAGACGTCGTGGTGTTGATGTGTTCATGGAAAGGGTTTGCATCATAGATTTTTCCCAGCCTTATAATATACCATAAGCTCCTACTTCCCTGCCCCTCTCTAATCAGTATTCTTTCAACAGTTCTTTGGTGAAGCCATCTATCTGAAACTAAAATGAACCAAACCCATATTTCACTGGTGGTTGGAGAAAACCATGGCCAAAACAATTGTGGCAGGTCTCAATCTTGGGAGTTTTTAAGAAGGAATGTGCCAGAGGCCTTTCCCAAGAACAGAGTTTTCTTTTGTTTTGCAGAGGCATTCAATGTGTCTAGTGCTTGCTGGCCACAGCAGTTACTACCCCAGAGCCTTCTGGAAGGGGCCGTTGTGTTAAAGGAGGCACCTGCCTGAGGGACAGCATCAGGCAGTGGGTTCTGTAGAGGGAGAACCAGGTGGAGGCCTTCTGTGCCCAGCTCAGGGTCCTGCACCACGCCAGGACTGCCCAGGCCAAGGGCTACTGACGCAAGTTCCACTCATTCCACTCTGTGGGGGGCGCCTTGTGCCTCTCCTGGAAGGGCTCTTGGAGAAGGAATTGGAGTTACGTACAAGTGACCTAAATGGGAAGCTTTTCTAGATGAGATTGGATTAAATTCCATGTGATTCCTCTTTCCCTTTGATTCAGGTTGGGACTCGTTTCTTTCTGGTGGATCACAGCTGCCCAGATGTTGCAATTGATTTTTATGTTTCTGTAGAGAAGTATTTTTCTTTCATCTTCAGGATTTTTTTTGCCACCAAAAGAAAACATTGGAACTCTGTGTTTCCTCTTGATTGTGACTTCCCAGTGTTGACAGTTAAGTCCTTAGTGTCGTAGGTCCCAGCCCACCAATACTATATCAAACACTGTTATGCACATAATGCAGCACTGTGATCTAATTTAAATAATACTTTTTTATTATTTATACTACTATATATAATATACATCAACACTTTTGCTATATAACCTAAGTGATAACCCTCTTTTAGTTACCTGCCAAACTCTGGACTTGGTTTATATTGCAGTTAACACAGTTACAAAGTTGTAATGGTGTCTTTTTTTCCTTTGTAACGGAATGTGTAAATCAAAGTATATACATTGTGTGGTGTTCCTGTTTCTGGAGTTTCATGAGGATTTACACATGGCATTCAGTGTTCTGTATAGATCTGCCTACCTTTGTGAATTCATCTGTTAACCCCTCTTCCTTCGAGAGAGCACCGGCGATGGTGGTTAACTCTTTGTGTTTTCTCTCTGTCCTACTGGTTATTCTTGAATTAAGCACAGACTCGTCAGCTCGGTTGCTTTATCATGAATAATGTGTGTGATCTTGCAGTTCTTCCACAGTTCAGCAAACAAGTGCTAGCTTCACTGACCAAAAATTAAGGAAGGAAAACACAGTTTTTAAAATGATCCATCTTTTAACAGCCGAAACCGATGTGTCTATGGTGCTGCATCTTGCTGTTGTACTTCTGAAATCAGACCTGTGTGAATGATCATTTCTGACTTAACCGTGAGATGCTCACGAGTACCCTTCCTGTTGTTTTGTTAGCGTTGAAATCAAGACTATTTATTTGGAATATATACAACAGTGTTTTTCCACTGTATTTCATTTGCAAAAGTTGAGAACTGCTTTCTCTACCTTTTGCAAAATAATTGATATTCCATATTGGATTCTCAAAGACTTCGATATGGTGAACCTATTAAACCTAGAAATTGTATTCATCCTTTCATGACTGTGGCCTGAGTTCCCCAGCCCCTCTCCTCCTTTTTTAGATGAGATTTAGCACACTCTCAGTTATTTAAACATGCAACATTTCTTGAGTATGTATGTTGAGGCCATCTGAGCTCATAGCTGATTCAGTAACCAGTTTCATGCTGTGTCATTCACACTCACTACTTAATACTGCCATGGTGAAAATGTGGAGGAAAAATGTATCCGTGTGTGTCTGGGAAGCATATACACTTGTACATTTTTTAATACTCTGATTCTGTAACATTTCTGAGTTTTGTTTTGTTTTACAGAAAAAAAAAGTGATAAAGCAATCAGAAGACCAAGAGGTTTACTATTAATGCTTAGGGTCGTCTGACCTTGGCTGGCCAATAGACCTACGTGGCCAAATTAATTTACGAGAGTAATAATTTTTCAAAAGCCAATTTTTTTTCTGTATTTTCTGTATGAAACTGCCAATATCATGAATAGAAAGGGAGAACCATAAAGGAGAAAGAACGTAATGTTCTGTTATGTTCATGTGAACCTAAAGAAACAGTGTGGAGGCAGGCGCGATCAGCTGAACTCTAGGGACTTGATGGTGTTGCTTGGAAGGCATCCATACCTGCATTTTGCATTCTTCGTATGTAATCATATTGCCAAAGACAAACTATTTCATCATTTATTGTAAATAACACTTTTTCCCAGACCTACCATAAAGTTTCTGTGATGTATTGTCTTCCAGTTGCAATAAAAATTACTGAGTTGCATCAATTGAAAAAAAAAAAAAAAAAAAGAAAATGAAAAGATATAGTTTTATTTACCCTTACCTTACACAGAACATAGCAAATATTATCCACTCTTCTAACCACATGTTTTTTGATGCAAAAACATAATGTGGAGTTTTTCCTTTTTGTACATAGAGGGCATTCTCATTCTTTAAAAGTTGTACATGTTACGCTATATGGATATACTATAGTTTATTTTAACAACTCCCATATAGATGGGCCTTTGGCTTGTGTTCAACATTTTGCTCTTATAAACAAGAAGGCTATGAGAAATGACATATATAGGTAATTTTCTATGTTTATTGGTATGTCTGTAAGATATATTTTCCAAAGTGGAATTCCGGAGTCAAAGAGTAAATGTAATTGCAATTTTGAAAGATATTGTCAAATTTCCCTTCATTAGAGGTTGAAGTATTTTACACTCCTGCCAGCAATGTGTAAGAGTGCTTCCTTTCTCAAAGCCCTGCAAATAGTGTTAACATTTAGCTTTTTGACAGTCTAGATAGATAACACACATATATCTTTGTGTAATTCCACTTAATATGAATGAGATGGAATGTCTTTTCATATGTTCCAGTGTCATTTTGTTTTCTTATGTCTTTGTGTACATATGAATATATTTTTTGTTTCTTTTGTTTGTTTTTGCTTCTGATTCTTTCCTGAACGTGCAAATAATTTTAATTTTGATAAAGTTAAAGACTCAATTTTTTTTCATGGTATCTGGACATTTTTAAAGTAGCTCCTGAAGCATAGATCAAAATAATGTTCCAGTTCCAAAGCCGTAAAAAATTCCCCATTTTCTTCAACTATTTGCAGGTTTCATTTTTTCAAACATTTCAAGTGTTGATAATCTTGTGGTTTATCCTGTGGTTTGGTAGAAGATATGAAGCCAATGTTATCCTCTTTTAAATGGCTAGCAATTTGTCTAACAAACACTGTTGATGAATACATTCACAGTTATCACCACTGATTTGAGGTACAAAGGGCTTTTAAATAGTAAATTGATATGCAATCTTGATCATACAAATATATATTAAAACAACAACATCATATACTTTTGTATAAAAAGTTGTACTGGATGATATTACTGATTATGAGAGATGATAGGAACTTGCATACATAGTTGATGAAAGGCAAAATGGTACAACCTTGTTGGAGAGTATTTTGGCAGTAGCTATCAAACAATTCATATGCATATATACTTTGATGCAGCAATTCCATTTGCAGAATAGTCATGTTTATATGCAAAAACAACATACATTACCATTAACAGGAAATTCATTAAATCAGTTAATTAATTCAATGTTATGCTGCTAGCTGTTGGAACATGAATGAAGTGAGCATATATGCGCCAACATATAATAAGTTCTAAGAAATATCAATAAATGTTCAGAATAGAATGTCTATATATTAAATGCTAAAATTTATGTAAGTGAAGAGTATGTTTACAAATATATACGCTCTTAAATATATAAAATGTGTAGTATTACAAACGTAAATATAATTAACCATGTATCTATCTACTTCATATATCCCTGTACATATTTACACATCGAATACTCTATAAATTACCACATATACATATTATACATATTGCCGTAAATATGTAGATTATGAAAATTGACAAAGAAACTGGGTCTGGTGCTTACCTCTGTGAAGAAGAGTTCAGAATTCGAATTTGTGTAAGACAGAAGAAAACCTTTTACTCAGATTCATAAGCTTTTTACTTGAAAAGTTTTAAATTCACAGAAAAATTACAAAGATAGTATCGATAAGTCCTGTATACCCCACAATCAGTTTTCTCTACTATTTGCATCTTGCATTAGTATGGTACCACTCTTGATACATTATGGTTAACTAAAGTCTATATTCAGATTTCTTCAGTTTTCCCTAATGTTCTGTCTTTTAACAATTTTGGTGGGTACATAGTAGGTGTGTATATTTATGGGCTCCTCTTGGCTGTGACACTTTTTCAGACTATCCTTGACTTCCAGAGTTTTCAGGGGTACTGGTCGAGTATATTATAGGATGCCACTGTATTTCAGCTTATCTGATCATTTTCTCATGAGTAGGCTGGGACATTGGGTATTGGGGAGGAAGACCACACATATATACTTCCAATGCCATCACATCATTTCAAGGATATATGCTATCAATGTGACTGCCACCATTGACATTAACCCTTATCACTTGGCTGAGGTAGCATTTGTCATGTTTCACTACTGTACCTTTACTCTCCCTCCCACTACCTCACCCTCTTTTCACACTGACTTGCTTGGAAGTAAGTTACATTATTTGACATATACTTAAGGAATGGGGAATTATGCACCACCTTCTTTAGGGTAAAGTATATGCATAAATTATTTGGAATTCTTGTGCATGAGAGATTTGTTAGTTATTCAGTTAGTTATTTGTTCAGTCATCTATTTATGTCTGTATAGACTTATTGATATTTAATTACACTTTGGGATAAAATTTAATACTATCTTATTTCTTTGCTGCTCAAATTGTTTCAGCTTTGGGCATTGGAAACTCTATTAGTTGGCTTCCATGGTCTTTTAAAATGCCCAATATCTTAGTTCAGGCTTCTATAACAATGTACTATAGACTGGGTGGCTTGTAAACAACAGTAATTCATTTCTCACAGTTCTAGAGTCTGGAAGTCCAAGATTAGGGTGCTCACATAATCAGCTTTGAAAGAGGGACTTCTTTCAGGTTGCAGACTTCTGCCTTCTCACTGTATCCTTACATGGCAGAAAGAGGGTGACAGAGCTCTTTGAGATACCTGTTATAAGGGTCCTAATCCTCATTCATGAGGGCGTCATTGTCATGACCAAACTACCTCCCAAAGGCCCCACCTAATATCACCACATTGGGGATTGAGATTTCAAAATATAAATTTTATGGGGACACAAGCATTCGGTCCATTTCACTCCAAAATATTTTGTTTATTTAGCACTTCCTTACTTTCTGTCTCTACAAAATGCTGCAAGCTTATCTTGTGTATTTTCTACCCCAGTCCTAGAATTAGTTATTTTTCCAAAGATCACTAAATCCTTTTGCTGGAGAATACAGTTAGAAACCAATATGTGAATAAGTGCTCCTTACTACTGGGATAGTTTTGCTTCTAGGGTCTCTCATATCTATAAATATTTCTATATGTACACATCTGTACCCATATTAAGCTAAGTGTGAAATCTTATGGATCTCTTCAAATTTAATCCATTGCAATATGAATCATTCTAGTTTCTTCCCCCTGCTTAACTGTAACTTCCTAATCCAACAATAAGAAATCTTCTTCCTACAACCTACCATCACTTCCAATATACATGTATATCAGTATCAATATTGCTAACCCATATCCACATGGCGAATAATTTTATCAACTAGAGGTCAGATTTTATGTATAATTCATTTTGCTTTTAGAGTTATAGACACCACCGACTTCCAAAGTTAATAGGTGAGCACCTTCCCCTTCTCTCGCAATTTGAATATTGTGTCGGAAGCTCTGGATCTTTTGCCTTCCATACAAACTCGTGTGTTAGTTTGTCAATATCCACAAAATAACTTGCTGAGATTTGTAATAGGAAAAATAGTCTTAATTCTATACAGTTTTGCAGTGTTTTATGTTGTCACCATGAGTGTGTATTCCTTTAAGTCAACCAATTAACAATAACAACAAAAATTCTAGTTCAAGAAGATCATGCTTTAGTGCCATTTTCAAAGCAAAAGTTTATTTATTAACTTTCAAAGACACTTTAGGTATAAAAAGGAAATAAAAACTCAATCAAATAATAATGAAATAGTCAACTTTAATTGAAATTCTAAAATCATATTTAGTCATGTGAATATTGTGTTCTTATCATACATAAGCAATAGAGAAGAATAAAATCCATTATTCCTTACTTATATAAATTAACAATCTAGAGAAGGAATTACAACCGGAGACTGCACAACAACCCAAACTTCAAGATCACAGGGATCGCATCTATATTTTTCATGCCTAGATACACAGGGCCTATTTATTTTCCACACATATGTTTCCTAAATAGAAGATAATATGCAAAATTCCACCTGTTCTCTTAAAGATGTTTTCTTTATAACAATCCACAGCTCTGAAAAAAGTATATTCTGTTTTCTAATAAGAAGACAGAACTGTAAAATTTTTTATTTTTAAATTTTATTTATTTATTTATTTATTTTAAATTCAACTTTTATTTTTGATACAGGAGGTACATATGCAGGTTTGTTACATGGGTATATTGCACACAGGCAGTTTTTCAACCCATGCCCCTATCCTTCCCTCCCCACAAGTAGTGCACAGTGTCTATTGTTCTCATATTTATGTCAATATTTGCTCAGTGTTGAGGTCACACTTGTAAGTGAGAACACGCGGTATTTAGTTTTCTGTTCCTGCATTAATTTGCTTAGGATGATGGCCTCCAGCTTCATCTATGAGGTTTCAAAGGTTATAATTTCATTCTGTTTATGACTATATAGTATTGCATTATATATATGAACCACATTTTCTTTATCCAATCCACCACTAACGGGCACCTAGGTTGATTCCCTATCTTTGCTATTGTGACTAGCACAGCTATGAACATATGTGTGCATGTGTCTTTTTGATAGAAAAATTTATTTTCCTTTGGGTATTTACCCAGTAATGGGATTGCCGGTTCTGGTGGGAGTTCTAAGTCTTTTGAGAAATACCCAAACTGCTTTCCACAGTGCCTGAACTAATTTACATTTCCACCAACTGTGTATAAACATTCCCTTTTCTCTGCAGCCTCACCAGCAAATTTTGTTGACTTTTTAATAATAGCCATTCTGACTGGTGTGAGATGGTGTCTCCTTGTGATTTTGATTTGCATTTCTCTGATGATTAGTGATGTGGAGCACTTTTTCATGTTTGTTAGTTGCATGTATGTCAGCTTTTGAGAAGCGTCTGTTCATGTCTTTTGTTAATTTTAATGGACTTGTTTCTTGCTTTTTAATTTATATTCCTTATAAATTCTGAATAAATCTTTTTCAGATGCATAGTTTATGAATATTTTCTTACATTCTGTAGGTTGTCTATTTACTCTGTTGATAGTTTCTTTCTAAAGAGCTGTGCAGAAGCTCTTTAGTTTAACTTGCCAAAAATTCTTAGCCAAGGCCAGTGTTGAGAAAAGTATTTCCTAGGTTTTGTTTTAGGATTCTTTAGTTTGAGATATTGCATTGAAATCTTGAATCCACCTTGAGTTAATTTTTGTATATAGTAAAAGGTAAAGGTATAGTTTTATTCTTTCACATGTGGCTAGCCAGCTATCCCAGCATGATTTATTGAATAGGGACTTCTTTCTCAATTGCTTGCTTTTGTAGACTTTGTTAAAGATCAGATGACTGTAGGTATGTGGATTTCTGGCTTCTATATTCTGTCCCATTGTTCTACGTGGTTTTGTATCAGTAATATACTGTTTTGGTCACTGTAGCTTTATAGTATAGTTTGAAGTAGAATACTGTGATGCATCCTGTTTTGTTCTTTTTGCTTAGGATTGCTTTGGCTATTTGGGCTCTTTTTTGATTCCATACGAGTTTTACAATAGTGTTTTCTACTTCTGTGAAAAATAACACTGGGAGCTTATAGGAATGTGTTAAATCTGCAGATTGCTTTGGATAGTTTGTCCATTTTTATGATATTGATTCTTCCAATTCATGATTGTTGAATGTTATTTCATTTTTTTGTGTGTCAATTATGATTTCTTTCAGCACTGTTTTGTGGTTCTCCTTATATGACATTTTCACCTCCTTGGTAGATGCAGATGTATTGCTAGTTATTTTCATTGTTGTTGCAGCTATTGTAAATTGGATTTCACTCTTGATTTAACTCCCAGCTTGAATATTATTGGTGTATAGAAATGCTACTGATTTTCATACATTAATTTTGTATCCTGAAATTTTAGTGAAGCTGTTTATTGGTTCCAGGTGCCTTTTGGTGGAGTCTGTAGAGTTTTCAAGGTATAGAAACATATCATCAATGAAGAGACATAGTTTGAATTCTTCTTTTTTTATTATTTTTTATTTTTATTATACTTTAAGTTCTAGGGTACATGTGCACAACGTGCAGGTTTGTTACATATATATACAAGTGCCATGTTGGTGTGCTGCACACATTAACTCGTCATTTACATTAGGTATATCTCCTAATGCTATCCCTCCCCAATCCCTGCACCCCATGAAAGGCCCCCTGGTGTGTGATGTTCCCCACCCTGTGTCCAAGTGTTGTCATTGTTCAATTCCCACCAATGAGTGAGAACATGCGATGTTTCATTTTCTGTCCTTGAAGTAGTTTGCTCAGAATGATGATTTCCAGCTTCATCCATGTCCCTACAAAGGACATTAACTCATCCTTTTTTATGGCTGCCTAGTATTCCATGGTGTATATGTGCCACATTTTATTACTCCAGTCTATCACTGATGGACATTTGGGTTGGTTTCAAGTCTTTGCTATTGTGAATAGTGCCACAATAAACATATGTGTGCATATGTCTTTAAAGCAGCATGATTTATAATCCTTTGGTTATATACCCAGTAATGGGATGGCTGGGTCAAATGATATTTCTAGTTCTAGATCCTTGGGGAATCGCCACACTGTCTTCCACAATGGTTGAACTAGTTTACAGTCCCACAAACAGTGTAAAAGTGTTCCTATTTCTTCACATTCTCTCCAGCACCTCTTATTTCCTGATTTTTTAATGATCGCCATTCTGACTGATGTGAGATGGTATCCCATTGTGGTTTTGATTTGCATTTCCCTGATGGCCAGTGATCATGAGCATTTTTTCATGTGTCTGTTGGCTGCATAAATGTCTTCTTTTGAGAAATGTCTGTTCATATCCTTTGCCCACATTTTGATGGGGTTGTTTGATTTTTTCTTGTAAATTTGTTTAAGTTCTTTGTAGATTCTGGATATTAGCCCTTTGTCAGATGAGTAGATTGTACAAATTTTCTCCCATTCTGTAGGTTGCCTGTTCACTCTGATGGTAGTTTCTTTTGCTGTGCAGAAGCTCCTTAGTTTAATTAGATCCCATTTGTCTATCTTGGCTTTTGTTGCCATTGCTTTTGGTGTTTTAGACATGAAGTCATTGCCCATGCCTATGTCCTGAATGGTATTGCCTAGGTTTTCTTCTAGGGTTTTTATGGTTTTAGGTCTAACATTTAAGTCTTTAATCCATCTTGAATTAATTTTTGTATAAGGTGTAAGGAAGGGATCCAGTTTCAGCTTTCCACATATGGCTAGCCGGTTTTCCCAGCACCATTTAGTAAATAGGCAATCTTTTCCCCATTGCTTGTTTTTGTCAGGTTTGTCAAAGTTCAGATGGTTGTAGATGTGTGGTATTATTTCTGAGGGCTCTGTTCTGTTCCATTGGTTTATATATCTGTTTTGGTACCAGTGCTATGCTGTTTTGGTTACTGTAGCCTTGTAGTATTGTTTGAAGTCAGATTGTGTGATACCTACAGCTTTGCTGTTTTGGCTTAGGATTTTCTTGGCAATGTGGGCTCTTTTTTGTTCCATATGAACTTTAAAGTAGTTTTTTCCAATTCTGTGAAGAAAGTCATTGGTAGCTTGATGGGGATGGCATTGAATCTATAAATTACCTTGGGCAGTATTGCCATTTTCATGATATTCATTCTTCCTATCCATGAGCATGGAATGTTCTTCCATTTGTTTGTGTCCTCGTTTATTTCGGTGAGCAGTGGTTTGTAGTTCTCCTTGAAGAAGTCCTTCACATCCCTTGTAAGTTGGATTCCTAGGTATTTTATTCTCTTTGAAGCAATTGTGAATGGGAGTTCACTCATGATTTGGCTCTCTGTTAGTCTGTTATTGGTATATAAGAATGCTTGTGATTTTTGCACATTGATTTTGTATCCTGAGACTTTACTGAAGTTGCTTATCAGCTTAAGGAGATTTTGGGCTGAGACGATGGGGGTTCTAAATATACAATCACGTCATCTGCAAACAGGGACAATTTGACTTCCTCTTTACCTAACTGAATACACTTTATTTCTTTCTTCTGCCTGATTGCCCTGGCCAGAACTTCCAACACTATGTTGAATAGGAGTGGTGAGAGAGGGCATCCCTGTCTTGTGTCAGTTTTCAAAGGGAATGTTTCCAGTTTTTGCCCGTTCAGTATGATATTGGCTGTGAGTTTGTCATAAATAGGTCTTATTATTTTGAGATACGTCTCATCAATACCTAGTTTATTGAGAGTTTTTAGCATGAAGGGCTTTTGGATTTTGTTGAAGGCCTTTTCTGCATCTATTGAGATAATCATGTGGATTTTGTCTCTGCTTCTGTTTACATGATGTATTGAGTTTATTGATTTGTGTATGTTGAACCAGCCTTGCATCCCAGACATGAAGCCAACTTGATCGTGGTGGATAAGCTTTTTGATGTGCTGCTGGATTTGGTTTGCCAGTATGTTATTGAGGATTTTTGCATCGATGTTTATCAGGGATATTGGTCCAAAATTCTCTTTTTTTTGTTGTGTCTCTGCCAGGCTTTGGTATCAGGATGATGCTGGCCTCATAAAATGAGTTAGGGAGAATTCCCTCTTTTTCTATTGATTGTAATAGTTTCAGAAGGAATGGTACCCACTCCTCTTTGTACCTCTGGTAGAATTCTGCTGTGATTCCGTCTGGTCCTGGAATTTTTTAGTTGGTAGGCTATTAATTACTACCTCAATTTCAGAGCCTGTTATTGGTCTATTCAGGGATTCAAATTCTTCCTGGTTTAGTCTTGGCAGGGTGTATTTGTCCAGGAATTTATTCATTTCTTCTAGATTTTCTAGTTCATTTGGGTAGAAGTGTTTATAGTATTCTCTGACGGTAGTTTGTATTCCTGTGGGACCGGTGGTGATATCCCCTTTATCATTTTTTGTTGTGTCTATTTGATTATTCTGTCTTTTCTTCTTTAATAGTCTTGCTGGTGGTCTATCAATTTTGTTGATCCTTTCAAAAAAATGTCTCTTGGATTCATTGATTTTTTGAAGGGTTTTTTGTGTCTCTAACTCCTTCAGTTCTGCTCTGATCTTAGTTATTTCTTGCCTTCTGCTAGCTTTTGAATGTGTTTGCTCTTGCTTCTCTAGTTCTTTTAATTGTGATGTTAGGTGTCAATTTTCGATCTTTCCTGCTTTCTCTTCTGGGCATTAGTGCTATAAATTTCCTTCTACACACTGCTTTAAACGTGTCCCAGAGATTCTGGTATGTTGTGTCTTTGTTCTCATTGGTTTGAAAGAACATCTTTATTTCTGCCTTCATTTCGTTATGTACTCAGTAGTCATTCAGGAGCAGGCTGTTCAGTTTCCATGTAGTTGAGTGGTTTTGAGTAAGTTTCTTAATCCTGAGTTCTAGTTTGATTGCACTGTGGTCTGAGAGACTGTTTGTTATAATTTCTGTTCTTTTACACTTGCTGAGGAGTGCTTTACTTCCAACTATGTGGTCAATTTTGGAATAAGTGTGATGCAGTGCTGAGAATTCATATTCTGTTGATTTGAGGTGGAGAGTTCTGTAGATATCTATTAGGTCTACTTGGTGCAGAGCTGAGTTCAATTTTTGGATACCCTTGTTAACTTTCTATCTCATTGATCTGTCTAATGTTGACAGTGGGGTGTTAAAGTATCCCATTATTATTGTGTGGGAATCTAAGTCTCTTTGTAGGTCTCTAAGGGTTGCTTTATGAATCTGGGTGCTCCTGTATTGGGTGCATATATATTTAGCATAGTTAGCTCTTCTTGTTGAATTGATCCCTTTGCCATTATGTAATGGCCTCCTTTGTCTCTTTTGATCTTTGTTGGTTTAAAGTCTGTTTTATCATCAGAGACTAGGATTGCAAACACTGCTTTGTTTTGTTTTGTTGTCCGTTTGCTTGGTAGATCTTCCTCCATTCTTTTATTTTGAGCCTATATGTGTCTCTGCATGTGAGATGGGTCTCCTGAATACAGAACACTGATGGGTCTTGACTCTTTATCCAATTTGCCAGTCTATGTCTTTTAATTGGAGCATTTGGTCCATTTACATTTAAGGTTAATATTGTTATGTGTGAATTTGATCTGTCATTATGATGTTAGCTGGTTATTTTGCTCATCAGTCGATGCAGTTTCTTCCTAGCATCGATGGTCTTTCCAATTTGGCATGTTTTTGCAGTGGCTGGTACTGGTTGTTGCTTTCCATGTTTAGTGCTTCCTTCAGGAGCTCTTGTAAGACAGGCCTGGTGTTGACAAAATCTCTCAGCATTTGCTTGTCTCTAAAGGATTTTATTTCTCCTTCACTTACAAAGCTTAGTTTGGCTAGATATGAAATTCTGGGTTGAAATTCTTTCTTTAACAATGTTGAATATTGGCCCCCACTCTCTTCTGGCTTGTAGAGTTTCTGTTGAGAGATCTGCTTATAGTCTGATAGGCTTCCCTTTGTGGGTAACCCGACCTTTCTCTCTGGCTGCCCTTAACATTTTTTCCTTCATTTCAACTTTGGTGAATCTGACAATTATGTGTCTTGGAGTTGCTCTTCTGGAGGAGTATCTTTGTGGCATTCCCTGTATTTCCTGAATTTGAATGTTGGCCTGCCTTGCTAGGTTGGGGAAGTTCTTCTGGATAATATCCTGCAGAGTGTTTTCCAACTTGGTTCCATTCTCCCTGTAACTTTCCAGTACACCAATCAGACGTAGATTTGGTCTTTTCACATAGTCCCATATTTCTTGGAGAATTTGTCCGTTTCTTTTTATTCTTTTTTCTCTAAACTTCTCTTCTCACTTCATTTCATTCATCTGATCTTCAATCACTGATACCCTTTCTTCCACTTGATCGAATCGACTACTGAAGCTTTTGCATGCGTCAAATAGTTCTCGTGTCATGGTTTTCAGCTCCATCTGGTCATTTAAGCTCCTCTCTATGCTGTTTATTCTAGTTAGCTATTTGTCTAATCTTTTTTCAAGGTTTTTAACTTCTTTGTGATGGATTCGAACTTCTTCCTTTAGCTCAGAGAAGTTTTTTATCACCAATTGTCTGAAGCCTACTTCTGTCAACTCATCAAAGTCATTCTCCATACAGCTTTTTTCCGTTGCTGGCGAGGAGCTGTGTTCCTTTGCAGGAGAAGAGGCTCTCTGATTTTTAGAATTTTCAGCTTTTCTGCTCTTATTTCTCCCCATCTTTGTGGTTTCATCTACCTTTGGTCTTTGATGATGATGATGTACAGATGGGGTTTTGGTGTGGATGTTCTTTCTGTTTTCCAGTTTTCCTTCTAACAGTCAGGACCCTCAGCTGCAGGTCAGTTGGAGTTTGATGGAGGTCCACTCCAGACCCTGTTTGCCTGGGTATCACCAGCAGAGGCTACAGAAAAGCAAATATTGCAGAACGGCAAATGTTGCTGCCTGATCCTTCCTCTGGAATCTTCATTTCAGAGGCGCACCCGGCTGTATGTGGTGTCAGTCAGCCCCTACTGGGAGGTGTCTCCCAGTTAGGCTATTCGGGGGTCAGAGACCCATTGAGGAGGCTGTCTGTCCATTCTCAGATCTCAGACTCCATGATGGGAGAACCACTACTCTTTTCAAAGCTGTCAGACAGGGACATTTAAGTCTTCAGAAGTTTCTGCTGCCTTTTGTTCAGCTATGCCCTGCCCCCAGAAGTGGAGTCTACAGAGGCAGGCAAGCCTCCTTGAGCTCTGGTGGGCTCCACCCAGTTCGAGCTTCCTGGCCACTTTATTTACCTACTCAAGCTTCAGCAATGGCAGATGCCCCTCCCTCAGCCTCATTGCTGCCTTACAGTTCGATCACAGACTGCTGCACTAGCAGTGAGTGAGGCTCCTTGGGCATGGGACCCTCCAAGCCAGGCATGGGGATATAATCTCCTGGTGCCCTGTTTGCTAAGACCATTGGAAAAGCACAGTATTAGGGTGGGAGTGTCCTGATTTTCCAGGTACCATCTGTCACAGCTTCCCATGGATAGGAAAGGGAATTCCCAGACCACTTGCACTTCCTGGGTGAAGCGATGCCCTGCCCTGCTTTGGCTCACACTCCATGGGCTGCACCCACTGTCCAACAAGCCCCAGTGAGATGAACCCAGTACCTCAGTTGGAAATGCAGAAATCACCTGTCTTCTGCGCTACTCACACTGGAAGCTGTAGACTAGAGCTGCTCCTATTTGGCCATCTTGGACCCACCGAATTCTTCTTTTCCTATTTGGATGCCTTTTATTTTTCTCTCTTGCTTGGATTCTCTGGCAAGGACTTCCAACACTGTGTTGAATAGGAGAGGTGAAAGTAGGCATTCTTGTCTTCTTCCAGTTCTCAAGAAAAGATAGTTCTAGCTTTTTCTCATTTAGTATGATATTGGCTCTGGGTTTGTCATAGATGACTTTTACTAATTTGAGATATGTTCCTTTGATGCCTATTCTGTTTTAGGGTGTTATTATGAAAGGATATTGGATTTTATTAAAAGTTATTTTCTGCATCTGTTGAGAAGGTCATAAGATTTTTACTTTTAATTCTGTTTATGTAGTGAATCCCATTTATTGATTTGCACATGTTTAAACAACCTTGCATCTCAGGAATACAGCCTACTTCATCATGGTGTATTAACTTTTTGATGTGTTGCTGAATTTGGTTTGTTATATTTTGTTGAGTAATTTTACATCCATGCTTATCAGGGATATTGGCCTAAAGTTCTGTTTTTTTCATTATGCCTCTGCCAGATTTTGGTATTAGGCTGATGCTGGCTTCATAGAATGTGTTAATCAGTAGTTCCTCCTCTTTTATAATTTGGCATAGTTTCTGTAGAATTAGTACCAGGTTATCTTTCTATGTCTGGCAGAATTCAGTTGTGAATCTATCTGGTCTTTGGCTTTTTTTTTTTTGGTTGGTAGGTTTTGTTTTACTTATTCAGTTTCAGAGCAGGATATTGGTCTATTCAGGATTTCAATGTCTTCTGAATAAATCTTGGGAGAATGTGAGTTTTCAGGAATTTATTCATTTCCTCTAGATTTTCTAATTTCTGTACATAGAGTGGTTCATATTATTCTCTGAAGATCTTTTGTATTTCTGTGCAATCAGTTGTAATTTCATCTTTATCATTTCTGATTGTACTTATTTGAACTATCTCTCTTTTTTCCTTTGTTAATCTAGCTAGCAGTCTACTGATCTTGTTTATTTTTCCCAAGAACCAACTTTTAGTTTCACTGATCTTTTGTATGGATTTTTGCATCTCAATTTCATTCAGTTGTTATCTGGCATTAGTTATTTCTTTTCTTCTGCTAGCTTTGGGGTTGGTTTGTTCTTTTTTCTCAGTTCCATCAGGTGCAAATTTAAGATTGTTAATTTGAGACCTTTCTAATTTATTGATGAAGGCATTTAGCACTATAAACTTTCCTCCTAACACAGCTTTGTATGCATCCAAGATATTTGTTGTGTCCCAATTTTTACTAATTTCAAATAATTTTTTGATTCTGCCTTAATTTCATTGTTCACCCATGAGCTATTCATAAGCAAGTTCTTTGATTTCCATGTATTTGTGTAGTTTTGAGGTCTTCTTTATACTGATTTTTATTTTTATTGCACTGTGGTATGAGTATGTCCTTGGTATGATTTTAATTTTTTTGAATTTATTGAGACTTGATTTATGACTGAGAATTTGGTCAATCTTAGATATGTTCCATGTGCAGAAGATAATAATTTATATTTTGTGGTTATTGGGTGGAGTGTTCTTTAGCTGCCTATTAGTTCCAATTTGTCAAATGTCAAGTGTAAGTCGAGAATTTCTTTGTTAGTTTTCTGCCTTGATGATCTGTCTGACACTGTCAGTAAGTTGTTGAAGTCTCCCACTATTATTGTGTGATTGTCTCATTCTTTTTGTAGGCCAAGAAGAACTTGTTATGTAAATGGGTGCTCCAATGTTGGATGTATATGTATTTACAATAGTTAATTCTTCTTTTAAATTGTACCTGTTGTCATTATGTAATACACTTCTATGTTCATCTTAATTTTTATTGGTTCAAAGTCTGTTTTATGTGATGTAAGAATAGCAACTCCTGCTCTTTTTTTTGTTTGTTTTCTGTTTGTGTGGTAGATATTTCTCCATCCCTTTTCTTTGAGCTTGTGGATGTCATTATATGTGAGATAGGTCTCTTGAAGATAGCAGATAGTTGTTTGTGTCTCTTTATCCTGCTTGACATTCTGCATATTTAAAATGGGGAATTTAGCACATTTATATTTAGGGTTAGTATTTACATGTGAGATTTTGATACTGTCATGGTGTTGTTAGCTGGTTGTTATGTAGACTTGATTGTGTAGTTGCTTTATAGTGCTGTGGACTATGTGCTTAAGTGTGTTTTTGTGGTAGCAGTTGTCATTATTGAAACCCCATGTTTAGCATTCTCTTAAGGGCCTCTTGTAAGGCTGGTCTAGTCGAAACAAATTCCCTTGGTGTTTGCTTGTTTGAGAAGGATTTAATTCTTCTTACTTATGAAGCTTAGTTTGAAAGGACATGAAATTCTTGGTTGGAATTCCTCTTCTTCAGGAATGCTGACAATAGGCCTCTAATCTCTCCTGGCTTGTAAGGTTTTTGCTGACAGATCTGCCACTAGCCTAACAGGATTCCCTCTGTACATGACTTGACTCTTCTCTGGATGCCTTTACTATTTTTTCTTTTACATTGACCTTAGTGAATCTGATGGCTATTTGTCTTGGGAAGGTTGTCTTATATGGTATGTATCTGAGGTTCTCTGTATTTCCTGAATTTGCATGTCAACCTCTCCAGCAAGATAAAGGAAATTTTCGTGGACTACATCTCAAATATATTTTCCAAGTTGCCTATTCTCTCTCGTTCTCTCTCAGGAATGCCAATGAGCCTTAGATTTGGTGTCTGCATAATCCGATATTTCTTGGAGGTTATGTACAGTTTTTAAAATTCTTTCTTTTTCTTCAATTTTAAGTTCCAGGGTACGTGTGAAGAAGGTGCAGGATTGTTACATAGGTAAATGTGAGCCATGGTGGTTTGCTCCACAGATTAACCCATCACCCAGGTATTACACCCAGCATCCATTAGCTATTCTTCCTGAGGCTCTCCCTCCCCCACCCCCAAAAGACCCCTGTGTGTGTTTTTCCCCACTATGTGTCCATGTGTTCTCGTCATTTAGCACCCACTTATAAGTGAGAACATGCAGTGTTTGGTTTTCTGTTTCTGTATTAGTTTGCTAAGCATAACAGCTTCCAGCTCCATCCATGTCCCTGGAATGGACATGATCTCTTTCTTATTTATGGCTGCATAGTTTTCCATGGTGTAAATGTACCACATTTTCTTTATCCAGTCTATCATTGTTGGGCATTTGTGTTGATTCCATATCTTTTCTATTGTTATTAGTGCTGCAGTGAACATATGCATGCATGTATCTTTATAATAGAATGATTTATATTCCTTTGGGTATATACCCAGTAATGAGATTGCTGGCTCAAATGGTATTTCTGCCCCTATGTCTTTGAGGAATCACCACACTGCCCTCCACAATGGTGGAACTAATTTATACTGCCACCAACAGTGTAAAAACATTCTTTTTATCTACAACCTCACCAGCATCTGTTGTTTGCTGACTTTCTAATAATTGCCATTCTGACTGGCATGAGATGCTATCTCGTTGTGGTTTTGATTTGCATTTCTTTTTTTAAAATCTGAGTTGACTCAAAGAACTGGTCCTTGAGCTCTGAGATTCTTCTCTGAGCTTGATCTACTCTCCTCTTAATACTTCTGATTGTATTATGAAGATTCTTTAGTGAATTTTGTATCTCTGGAAGTTCAGTTTCATTCTTTCTTAAAACAGCTATTTCACCTTTCAGCTCTCATATCATTTTATTGGATTCCTTGGATTCTTTTGATTGGGTTTCACCTTTCTCCTGAATCTCACTGAGCTTCCTTGCCATCCAGATTCTGAATTCTATGCCTGTCATTTCAGCCATTTCAGCCTGGTTAAGAAGCATTGCTGGGGAGCTGGTGGACCCTTTTGGAAGCAAGGGGATATGTTGGGTTTTTGAATTTCCAGAGTTCTTGCACTGACTCTTTCTCATTTGGGAGAGTTGATGTTCCTTTAACTGTGGTATTAGTTGACTATAGTCAGCTGGCTCCATTTTGGGATGTTTTCAGAGGGCCGAAGCTCATCAAAGGATATTTATTTGTGGCTGAATTCTTACCCTTGGTTTCACAGCAGGGTATATGGGTAAAGCATTTTTATTGTTGTAGTTTGGTCTGCAATCCAGTAGATGGTGGTTATAAGTAATGGGCAGTAGACAGGCTCTTAGCTCTCTGGCTCCTGTATATTTCCTCACATTTGCAGCCATGCTCTATGATGTGAAAGAAGAAGGGTACCCCCCCCCACCTCACTAGGTCTGCTCCTGGACCTTGGGGGAGACCCCTTCACAAACTGGCACTGCACCTGCATTTCTTTCATTAGGTGTTTCATGCCACGGAGCTCCCTTGGGCAAAGACCAGAGCAGAGAGATAAGCTACACATTTTCTGGGCCAGCCCTGTGGAGAGTAGCATGTTCTACTCCCACACCAGTTCACAAACGCACATGACTCACCCACTCAGTTCTCTGAGAGTGTGTGCTCCTCTCCCAACCAAGTACTGGACACACATCTTGGCTTAGTATTCCTAACCTGTGCACTGCAGCCCTGGGGCTCTGGGATTGGCTTGCAGCTCTATCCTCTGGACCCTCTGAATTAGGTTCAGGTGTGCTGGGGGAACCAAGGTGCTCCCAGTGTGCCAGAAGTATATTTATGTGGAGCAAAGCACCCAGGCTGGGCAGCAGAAGCTATACTATGCACACACTCCTCAGGGTGGCCAGGTAGGAGTCCTTGCTGGTGGGAAAGAGGGACTATAGAACAGATGTGCTCCAGTCCCATGGGAAAGCCAGCCCCACTTTCTTCTAGCTGGTGGGCAGCTGGAGCTAGAGCTTCTTGGAGGGAGATGGGAGGTCTTGGGGAATGGGTGGCCACACTCTGCCAGAGCTGCACTAGGCACAATGGCCTCTGGTTCTATGCCAGCTGAACCTTGATCTCTGCCTACTCTCTGGACAGATTCCCCTGTCAGCTCAAACATTCATGGGGGACATGGGGCCTCCTGTAGCCAGGATCCCAGAGGTCCACAGCAAGTGTGGGCAGTCCTGCAGTCCCTTCACTCACTTGTTCCACAGGAGCTGTTTTGGGCCAGGAACTAGCCCCAGTGTTTGTTTATCCTGCACAGGATTCCCAGCCTTCTCCCTCCTCAGCCTCAGTATCTGCATTGCATCTCCATATGCTCTTGCTAATTTCTCTCTAAAGATCTGTCCAAATTATGTTGGTTTCCACGAAAATTTGGTCTTTCTCAGTGAAAGTGGTGCTTACTGGATGCATCTAGTTGGCCATCATCTTGTCCTCTCTTGATAATTTGTTTTTAATGTAGACAGTCACTTTATAACTTTTATATGCTGAATCTCACACCAAAGGAGTCAAAACATGATGAATTTTCATCTTGTAATATGGCATAAACAATATTGAAACAGAAAGACCTGATATTTTTAAAGGTTTTGAAGAAGACAGATGAAATTATTGACTACAAAGATTGAAGTGGTTTCTGATATATGCAGTAAATTTAAAAATTTATTGTTTGTACATTGGAGAAGAGGCCTTAGCTGTACAAAAAGTAGGATAGACTGTAGAAAACTCAATGAGATATGTTAAAAGTGATTTTAATAGTTATATATGTGCACAACTGTTACTTTTTAAGCTTCACATCAAAACATCATTCTGAGTTTAAAGGCATCCATCATTGTGTGAGATATGATTAGAGGCAGAATTTCCCATTATTAGAAACTCAACAATGAGTATTTTCCCCAATGGCTTCTGGGAGATAAGACACATGTACATAATTCAAGTTTGTATGCTCTATTTGGGCTTTGAATCTTGAGAGAACAGTCCAAATATCCAAGGCCATTTGATACATTATCCGTAGAGGAGATAGTGTCAGTGGGAGTCCAAGGAGGGCAGCGCTGAGAGCCTGATGTTGGTTATCAACGCTGTGGTATGCATACACAATATTCTTGGCTTGATATTGGATGAGTTCTTTGCTGATTAACTTATTTTGTTTCTACCCATTATGTGAGTGTGGTTTTCTAGCCTTCTTGTCAAGATTGTGAGCCCTGAAATATCATTTCAACCCATTGGTCTCTGCTTCAGTTATCTGGTTGATTACTATTGCTTATAATCAAGAAAACTGACTAAAATAAGACATATCACAACCTCCAAACACAAAAAAGGAAGGAAAAAGAGATCATTTTAAAAGCAACAAACCCCACAAAAAGCCTCCCGTACACACAAATAAACAAAAACTCACATCATTTTTGAGAAAATAAAACTCTTACCGAAAATTTCTCTATTGATAAATACATATCTATCCCAAAAGATCAAAATATTCAGTTCATTGCTTCATCATCTAAAGTGTATCTTGTTAAAATATATCTTTATTTGGGATATGACGTTAGAGAAAAAAATTAAATATGACACTATAATTAGTTTTTTAGAGAGGAGAGAACATGGGACTGACAAAATTTAGATAAGATGCCTACTAGAAATATCAATATAGAATTTCAGCAGCAATACTGGAGAATTATACACAGCTTATACTGCTTTTGGAAAAAATTCAAAATGCAATTCAAGGGGAAACAGGAAAAAATAAACAATCTATTTTTTTTTAATATTTAAATTCTAAAAAAATAGGTATCCTAGTACGGTTGAAAAAAGATACAGCTTACTGAGGTTCAATGAACAACACATTTTTCTTTAAATTTATATTTCTCCATTGTATGAGTATGTGAGACCCTGCTTATGCTCATTTTTTTGATCTTCTTCTCTGTCTTAATTTATGTACTTCCTTCACACAATTGTCTTTTATCTCCATACCTCCTTTTCAGTAATTAAATCACTCCACTGTTAGTCCTTGTGTGATCCATAAGTTCCTGTTCCTATTGTTTCTGAGTTCCTGTCTCCTTCATCTGTTTTCCGATAGGCATGTCCTGTTCTACTGAAAAGCCCCAGCATGCAGTTCTAAAGCAGCTCTGCTGGACTCATGAACTCCTGCAATGAGCAAAATCAGTGCATCTGGACACTACTTGGTTCTTCTAGAGACTACAGACTTTAATACAGTTAGGACACAGCTTGCTGCCCAAAGAAGCAGTTTACATTGCTCTTTGTTCCGACTGAATACATGTCAGAAAAAGAAAACTGTGTTAACACACAGATATACTCCATTTGAAATGTCCTACTTTTCTCTCTTCTACATCCCATTGTAGAAAAAGTGAGCTATGGTCCTCAGCTTAGGACATTCAAGTAAAGTTTAGGTTTCTTCATGAAGACCTGTGGGCCTTTTGATTTTTGCTCCAGCATAGGGGAGAGTGACGTTCACAAACAAGATGTAGCACTTAACATAAATCCATTACTTATGGTATCAACAAGGTACAAATAATTAATTAGGCAAATTTTCTGTGTAGAAAAACAAGTGACCAATGGCAATTAGTCATTTTACATCCACCAGAATGTGAAAATTAAGATGCCTAGTGAAATTGTGTGGTTTAGAGGGTGGGAAAGTATAAAATATCATTTAATTATAGTTGTAATTTGCATTTATATATTTGTTTATTGAATTTGTATTAAATATACTATGAAGTGCCTTTTAAGCTCTTTTGCTCCCATTTTACTTTTTTTTTTTTCCTTTTTGATTGGGAGTTATTCTTCTTACAAGTTGAATATTCATAGTAATGTAATTTCATCCTGATTGTGATTTACCATGTTCATTCTTTATGAGATGTATTTTGGGCTTTAAAATACATACTTTAAATTGTTTTTATTTTAATTTTTGTGGGTATATAGCATGTGTATATATTTATGGGGTACATGAAATGTTTGGATACAGGCATGCAAAGCGTAATAATCAAATCATGTAATATGGGGTATCCAACCCGTCAAGCATTTATCATTGGTGTTGTAAACAATCCAAAGATGCTCTTGTCCCTTATGTTTTATAATTTTGTTTCTTGCTTAAGAAATCCTTCCATATCCTAAGATATTTCTGTGTATTCTCTTCTAAATGTTTTATAACTTAAACAAATTGTGAACTCAATAAATATGGAATGAATTTCTGTATCTAGTATCAGGTAGTTTTCCATATTCATTTTTCCATGTAAAAATTGTCTCAGCACCATTAAAAAGCTATTGTTTTTCTACTAATCGTCAATACTAACTAAATAATGAAAAATTTGTCTTAAAAGTGGTCTATTTCTAGGTTCCAATATCTTTACACTGCTAATACCTTATATTATTTAATAGAGTGTTGTTTTTTATGTCTAGTAAAGCAAATCACACTACTTTCTTCTTTTTCTAGATAGGCTTGACTATTGTTGGGCCATACTCTCACATTAATGTATGTAGCTGTAGTCCATTTTCTTCGGTGTGTAATGTTTTATTTAAACACTGTTATATTTTTCTAATTGGCAAGCACCATATTATTTGTATGAATTTTCCTAATACTGACTATTAAGTAATTTTTCTTTCCCATTCCTATCTACCCAATTGGTTTTCAAAATGCTAAGAGTTGAGCCAAATCATGCCCCATAACCAATATTCAAAAGGCATGAAATGTAGTCTCAAATGATTATGTTCTAGCACATTAAAATACTTCTATGATGTGACAAAGATGCTAAGGTATTTAGCAAGTTTAGAGGTGAAGATAAAGATCAGGTTACTTTATTTTGGTTCTCATTTTATTAAGTAAAAAATGGAGAAATCTTTCGGGATAACCATAGCATTTCTTCTCCTCTTGGAAGTATTTGGGGATTATATTCTGACTATATTAAGCAGGACATAAAATGTATTTTCTTAAGTATTGCCTTGACTTAGAGGTTTTAGAGGACTCTGGTATGTTGACTGTGATTTCTTTGAAGAAAGCAGAAACATATGGTTGGAATTTCAACAATCAGATGCTCTATGTAGAGAAGCATTTGGGAGGAATCATGCACTGGAATCTAGGGAACAGAAGGTGGCCTTTTCATCTTGAATGTGTAGTGCTGCTTTGAAAGACATGCCTCAGTGTAAAGAGGCCACAAAATCCTTGTAATCCTCTTGTCTCAGACAATACAGAAGGGGGGCCTGGAGGGACTGCCAAATGAAAGATTAAGTTACCAATGTAAAAGGGAATCATTCGCCCCAAGTCTTATTCTGCCCCTTGAAATATGGATCAGAGAGTTGCTTACCACCTCCTCTTACCCTTGGTTAAGATCTTAGGACTACTCACCCATCCATTCTACTTTCTGTACTTGCCCAGCCTCTGTATTAGAGCTTTCTCTCTGTCAGTGTAATCCACTTTCAGTCTAATCTTGGTATAGCTTTGTCAAAATGACTTATATTCTCTTGCCCATCTGTTTAGGATCCCAGTGTGAAGTTATCCTAATTTTTTTTTCAGGAAGAATATGTATCACAGTCAGCAAAAGTAACAGTTAAAAGAGAAAGAGCTATAAAAGTTATATCTGGAACCATATAGTTAGTTGCATGTATTGACACCGTTCCGTTTATCTCCCTGTCTATGTGAGGTTCAAAGTGATCTAACTTCAGCTAATTTCATTTCTTCTCCATTCAACTTAATGATGGGACTTCAGTACTAATATTGTTCTAGTTAACAATTTTTCTCTTTTTTCTTTATTATTATAATTTTTTTTTTTTTTTTTTTGAGATAGGGTCTCACTCTGTCACCCAGGCAGGAGTTCAGTGGCACATCCATAGTTTGCTGCAGCCTCAACCTCCTGGGCTTAAGTCATCTCCCACCTCAGCCTCAGGAGTAGCTGGTACTACAGGCGTGAACAACCATGCCTGCCTAGTTTTTGTATTTTTAGTGGAGATGGGGTTTTTCCATGTTGCCAAGGCTGGTCTCAAGCTCTTGGACTCAAGCCATCCACCCGGTGCTAGGATTACAGGTATGCACCACCATTCCTGGCCAACAATTTTTCTTTATACAAAAATGACATATGCGTCACATAACTGGGTCATTGATCTACCTTAAGCTCACTGAATATTTCATTTTGACTACCATGGGGCATTTTCGTGTAACAGGAGAACCGAAATTCAAAACAAATTACAGGCCACGCTTTTTGAAGTTTTTTTCTCAGAATTTTGTTTATCTTTTTTAAATACACTTTTTTGAACCTTGTTTTCTCAACATCACTCTACTTCATGCCTTGTTTATTATTGTAACATGTTCTGGTAATTTCTTGTATAGAATTGTGATTGAGAATTGCTTATTACTAACCCTTCCACTGTATGTCTTCACTTTAAAATAAACTCTACTTTTCCCCTTTTCTGACAATTCATTTCTTGTTTAAGACTGACAACAGAGAAAGTACTTAAATTCCCATCTGGTGAAGTTGAAAAGCATTTTCAATTGCCAAGTAAAAGCAGAACTCTTATCTGCCTGAAATTGGATCTTGAAGCTTTTTCACAGTCACTCTACCATTTGTCTTTACATTTGAGATCAAGCCTTTTCAATTTATTCAAAACAGCTAACTAGGCTAAATACAGTGAGTAGCCTCAGGTATCCCAGGGAATTTGTCCCATCTAATGAATGATTCTTCTGCCAAAAGTGAGTAACCAAATTGAATCTGGAAATGATCTGCTGTCACATTTGACACACTTCGCTTTTAGATAACAACAAAATATGTTTTGGGGGATCCTATAGGATGTTATGTTAATAAAACAAAAATGTTTATAGAAAGAAAGGGCTTTATATACATTGAGAAGTATTTCAAGTATAAAATTTACTTCTCTAGTTTCTTAATTCAAATATAGTATATGTCTTTGAATTTTCAAACTCTTAAAGATTTTGGAATCGATGTTTTCATTGTTAAATAAAATTGTAAGAGGCCATTGATTTGTGCTGGGTTCCTGCCCTAGGCTCAGTGCACCGAACCAATACAGTATAGAGTCTGATCACGGTAGCCACGGATCGGTTAACAGCAGGAGGTTCTGTAACCAATTAACCAATTACATTGTAACCAACTAAGTTGTCTCCATACTTCACTTTCCTTATATGTTGTTGGCTAGAGTCCTATTTATATGTTGTTGGCTAGAGTCCTATTTATATGTTGTTGGCTAGAGTCCTATTTATATGTTGTTGGCTAGAGTCCTATGAATTTGTTTTGGTTCTGGGGACTGCTGGATTCATTTATTGTTTTATGTGTTTTACTCAAATGCACTCTGCTAAATTTAAAAGTTTAAGGATTTTTCCTTTTAATACATGATTTAAAACTGATATTTACATAAATGTGGAAAAGAACAGACAAGCATGTGCTTCAAATTAATATTTTTGAAATTCAGAGTTACAGAAAAAAAAAGTATGAAAGCCACTATTTTGCACCTGAAAATGACTAACCTTAAAGGAGATTGTTAATGTATTTAGACTGCAGAGGCTGGAATGAAAATTGTTTTGCTGCTCTGTCCACTCCAATCCATTCTCTACCCTCCTTTACCTTTCTGTATCAAGCAGAATGCTGATATCTATGAGTTGCTTCACCAGGGTTATCTTGCTTTCTGGTTTCTTACTGGTGACAGTTGAGAGTAAGCACTGGCAGGAGATCCCAGGGTAGAGAAAGTTATTGTTTTTCCTGCTCTTTCCCTACTTTTGGCTGCATTTTCTGGTGCTGGCTAGATCCCCCTACAATTACTGGTGCTGGAAGAACAATGGAGCAAGATGAAATGCTGAATACAGAAAGGATGTGATAGGACAGAGATGGAGGGGGGAAAAGGACCTCTAAGTAGTGGTATGGCCAAAGATGGACTTTGAGCTAAATCGTAACATCTAATCCAGTGTGCCTCTTAGCATATATGGCACTCTTCCATGAATTACATAAAGTCACTCCTTCAAGAGGACGGTTTTCAGGAAGGCAGCTCTCCCAGAGAGTAGGGTACAAAGAAGCTCTTTTCCTTGTCTAGACTGATGTAGTCTCTCACCAGGGCTCATGACTTGGTGAGTGGAACAATGTTTTGATCTCATTTACCACCTCAGCAGGGAGCCTTTGTGCAGTGCACTGCTGCCCAATTATACCCTGCTGCTCTGTGTTTAGTGAAGATTTTACTAAACTGATTGCTGTATGGCATGAAGTCTGTACCCTCTCCTCCATTTCCTCTATGAAATATTTAATAAATACAATGTTGCTCAAAAACATAAATATATAAGTAACTTTTTTTCTTTAGAAGGAGCTTGAAGAGGACAATGAGGTGACAGCTGACATCTGAATTTAGTGATAGGTAGTTATACAAGAAATTACAGGAGTAGCTAGATAACCAGAATATGGAAAAATCTCCTATTAATCTAAATTGAAGCCTTAAAGCTGAGGCTAATCCCTAACATCGTAAGCAGAGTAGCTAGATGCACTTCTGCAAGACTCTAGTGTAGGTTGAATCTGATGCCATCCCTGATCTTAAAAGCTGTGACCAAGGATATGGTTTAATCTGGAATAAACAAGGCTACTTAGACCCACCTCTCAATTAGGAGTTAAAGGTGAGGTTTGACTCTGGTTTCACAAGAGACTACAAGCCGTCAAACAATCACAATCATCTCTACTCCAGGTTCAAAGTAAATTCCCTAATGATCTTCAAATCCTTCTCTTTCTTGCTTGCTTCCTGTCTTGATTCATGCTCTTATTTATTCTTTAAATTATGGTCTCAAAGCCTCACAGTCTTAATGCCTTTGAAATACCTCAGATCTCTTCTTCATTCAGATTTTGTTACTTGTAAATATATATGGAATATTTTGTAGGGCATATTTGCCTTTTCCCTCCCTTTCTTTCTGAAAATACCCAAGTTCAAATTTTCTTTTTTTTTCTTACATTCAGTACCGCAATATCCTTATTGGGTCCACTTTTCCTATATATTTATCCTCCAGTCTAAACCCAAACATCACTGTTCATATAAATACTGCAGGTTCTAAGGGCTTTGCCAGATCTACCTAGACCTACCTGCACTCAAGAGCAAGTGGGTTTCAAACAAGCTGTCTAGGTAACTCAGATGCAACGGCACACATACTGGTGATTATACAATATTAGTGAACTGTACTTCACAAATCATTATAAGATGAGTCATCCTAAATTTCTCACTCTATTCTAAACAGGATTTTAGTGCCTTTCTCCTTGTGAGCTAATGAAGTCATCATTTTAAGACACTCCATAATCTGATTTCAGCTCATTGATAAGCAATAATCATCTTAACACAAACTCTGTGCTTCTCTCAAACAGAAAGACTTGCTGTCACCTAAATAATCTCCAGGAAGTTTTCACATATTTCCTTTTGTCCTTTATTTCTCATCAAATATAAAATACCATCTGTTCAAAACATAGTGTTAAGTAATATTTTCTGCACAAGTTCTATCCAGCAAGCCTCAGCCAAAAGCAAAGTACTTCTCTGAAATAGTTTAACACTAAATTTTAGAATGTGGCGTAGGTGAAAAAAAAAAAATATGGGACTAAAAAGTGGAAGATCTGAATTTAAATTCTGGCTTGCCATCCAATGCTGAACAAGTCATTTTATTTCTCACCATTTTTTCCCATGGTCCATGAAATGAATAAATAACATGTATTTGGTCTACTTCATAGAACAATTGGGAAAATCGGATTAGATCTCTTTTGTGCCAAGAATCCATCTGCCTGGTTGCTGATTTCAGCTCTACCACCTCCAAGTTCTGACTTGGAGAAACCACTTAATATTTCCAGGCCTCAGTTTCTTTATTAGTACAATGTGGATTATAATAAGTGCTATGTTACAGGATGATGTTGAAAATTAGAAGAGATGATACATAGCAAGCATGTAGAATAGTGTCTGCCACATAGCTAGTGCTCAATAAATGATACTATTTTAATGGTGATAGTTAGGAGGATGATACCTTTTATTTAAATATGTGAATGAACATGATCTCCCTTTGTAGATTTTAACCTCTTTGAGGTTATTATTTTTCTCTTTTTTGGTATGTGGCATAGTAATGCTGACGGAATAAATATTTTCTTAAGAAAAAAATGTTGAACATATAAATGAATGATTGGATAATTCATTCAATCATGATGTGTGGCTGCATGAGTAATGGACTTGGCCTGAACTGAAGGCAAAGGTGATTATTGAATGCAGTTGATAACTGAGATTGACCAGAAAGATCAGATATGAAGACGTATGAAAGCAAAATAAACGATTTGAGTCTGATGCAGTAGACAATTGCAAGTCACCATGAGTAGTTGAAAGCAAAGTAAGATAAATTAAAAATGATTCAAAAATATTTCTGCTGTAAGAAATTGGATGGATTGGAAACAGGAAGACATGCATGTAGGCAATAAGCTTTCTTAGTTAATATTCCCTCTTTATATATATATCTCACAAAATAACATGGATTTTACTGCTAGAATGATTATATAATTACAATTAAGCTAATTCATTTCAATCTAATACTGTCTTAATAAGTTGTATATAAAAACATTTTACTAAAGTGATATATAGCTTTATGAAAGACACAGATTTTATGTTAAGAATTTACATATTGCATATGCATTGATACAGTCTTGTCATGGTGGAGTTCTCAGAAATTGTAGTGTAATACATTAAAAATCCCTTTTATTAGTACATCTCAATTATTTGAAAATATTTATCAGTAGATCATTACTTCAAGAACAATGAAATAACTTGCCTTATAACAGAATGATCAGAATATTTTTAGGCACTTCCATAAAAAATATGAGGAACAAAAAGTATATAATTTAAATGCTAAAAAACTGATAACTATAAATACTTCAGGATTAATTAATCTATAGTGAAATGTACTTAACCAAAATTATTTATACTAAAAAGACTATAATTTTTAAAAAACTATGTTTTTGATTGAGTTATTTGAGCTCATTAATCATCCTTTATCCTAATAATACATATGTAATGAACTGAGTGGTACTATTATTTTCACAAAAGGTAATGAACTTTTTAAATTAAAACTTACAACTTAGGAATCATATATTTACAAGAGAATTGTGTACCTTCAACATGAACAAACTGGTAAGCTGCTTTCCACAAATTAGTTCTGTAGATTCTGACACAAAGAAAAAGAGGTCATTTCTGAGGCATTAGAAATTGATAATGGTGAAACAGTTTAACCTGCAAATAATTATTTCATTGACACCTTTAAATCAAAATTATGTATCCAGAAAAAATTGATAATTTTGTCAAAAGCCATCATTAATTCTTCTAGATTTTAATGTTTATAAAAAAATTCTTTATACCTAAGATTCTAAGTATTTTCAATAAATGTATTTTATGTATATATTTAATGAGAATTATTATAATATGATATCACATGAATATTTAGATCTGTATTTAGACTTTTATCTACTGGCTTGTCTTTTGTGTCTTCTCATGTCTATCTTTCACTCACCCTCTGCATTAGTCTGTTTTCACACTGCTGATAAAGATATACCTGAGACTGGGCAATTTACAAAAGAAAGAGGTTTATTGCACTTACAGTTCCACATAGCTGGGGAGGCCACAATTATGGCAGAAGATGAGGAGGAGCAAGTCACATATTACATAGATGGTGGCAGGCAAAGAGAGAGAGCTTGTTCAGGAAAATTCCCATTTTTAAAACCATCAGATCTCATGAGACTTATTCACTATCATGAGAACAGCACAGGAAAGACCCACCCCCATGATTCAATTACCTCCCCCCAGGTCTTTCCCACATGTGGGAATTCAAGATGAGATTTGGGTGGGGACACAGCCAAACCATATCAATCATTCCATGCCTGGTCTCTCCAAAATCTCATGTCCTCACATTTCAGAACCAATCATGACTTCCCAACAGTCCCCCAAAGTCTTAACTCATTTCAGCATTAACTCAAAAGTCCACAGTCCAAAGTTTCATCTGAGACCAGGCAAGTACCTCATGCCTATGAACCTGTTAAATAAAAAGCAAGTTAGTTACTTCCTAGCTACAATGTGGGTACAGGCATTGGGTAAATACAGCCATTCCAAATGGGATAAATTGGCCAAAACAAAGGGGCTACAGGCCCCATGAAAGTCCAAAATCCAGTGGGGAAATCAAATCTTATAGCTCCAAAATGATCTCCTTTGACTCCATGTCTCACGCCCAGGTCATGCTGATGGGTGGGTTCTCATGGCCTTGGGCAGCTCTGATGCTGTGGCTTTACAAGGTATAGCCTCCCTTCCTGCTGCTTTCATAGGCCAACATTGAGTGGCTGCAGCTTTTCCAGGCACAAATTACAAGCTGTCAGTGGATCTACCATTCTGGGATTTGGAGGACAGTGGCCCTCTCCTCACAGCTCCACTAGGTGGCGCCCCAGTAGGGACTCCGTGTGGGGGTTCCAACCCTACATTTTCCTCGCACACAGCCCTAGCAGAGGTTCTCCATGAAAGCCCCAGCCCTACAGCAAACTTCTACCTGGGCATCCAGGGGTTTCCATTACATCTTCTGAAATCTAGGTGGAGGTTCCCATACCTAAATTCTTGACTTCTGCGCACTCACAGACTCAACATCGCATGGAAGCTGCCAAGGCTTGGGACTTGGACCCTTTGAAGCCACGGCCTGAGCTCTACATTGTCCCCTTTCAGCCATGGCTGAAGCAGCTGGGATACAGGGCACCAGGACCCTAAACTGCACACAGCATGAGGAACCTGGGCCTGGCCCACAAAACCATATTTTCCTCCTAGGCCTCTGAGCCTATGATGGAGGGGGCTGCCATGAAGACCTCTGACATGCTGTGGAGACATTTTTCCCAGTTGTCTTGGGGATTAACATTTGGCTGCTCATTACTTATGGAAATTGCTGCAGCCGGCTTGAATTTCTCCTCAGAAAAAGGGATCCTCTTTTCTATTGCATTGTCAGCCTGCAAATTTTCCAAACTTTTATGTTCTGTTTCCCTTGTAAAACTGAATGCCTTTAACGGCACCCAAGTCATCCCTTGAATGCTTTGCTGCTTAGAAATTCCTTCCTCCAGATACCCTAAATCATCTATCTCAAGTTCAAATTTCCACAATTCTCTAGGGCAGGGGCAAAATGCCACCAGTCTCTTTGCTAAAACATTACAAGAGTCACCTTTTCTCCCAGTTCCAAACAAGTTCCTCATCTCAGTCTGAGACCACCTCAGCCTGGATTTCATTGTCAATTATCCTTATAAGCATTTTGGTCAAAGCCATTCAACAAGTCTCTAGGGAGTTCCAAACTTTCTCACATTTTTCTGCCTTCTTCTTCTGAGCCCTCCAAACTGTTCCAGCCTCTGACTATTATCCGTTTCCAAAGTTGCTTCCACATTTTCAGGTATCTTTTTAGCAGTGCCCCACTCCCAGTACCAATTTACTGTATTAGTCTGTTTTCACAATGCTGATAAAGACACACCTGAGACTGGGCAATTTACAAAAGAAAGAGGTTTATTGGACTTACAGTTCTACATGGCAGGGGAGGCCTCGCAAGCATGGCAGACAGTGAGGAGGAGCAAGTCGCATCTTACGTGGATGGCAGCAGGCAAAGAGAGAGAGTTTGTTCAGGGAAATTCCCATTTTTAAACTCATCAGATCTCATGAGACTTATTTACTATCACAAGAACAGCATGGGAAAGACCCACCCCCATGATTCAATTACCTCCCACTGGGTCTAACCCACATGTGGGAATTCAAGATGAGTTTTCAGTGGGGACTCAACCAGACCATATCATCCTCTCTCTCCCATGCACACAAACACACACATGCTACACAAACACAAATTTAATACATAGTTTAAATGCTCATACAGAAGCTTTTAAATATTATTTTTTAATCACTTTTAAAATTATTTCAGTGGAATTTTCTTTATTGTTTAGAGAATGCACTACTGCTATACATCTAAAATAATTCTATTCAGAATTAAGATGAACAAAAATTGGTAAAAATTGCTAACCATGGCAAAGCCTTTGTCCTTGACTATATCCTTAAATTCCCTCTGATTTCTCTAGTATTTTGCCAATCTCTGATAATTCTAAGATCTGTGTATCCAGTCAAACTTCCCACTCTGTGTATATGACTTATCCAGCTATCAAATAAAGAAGAGTTTTGATCACTGCAACAAAATGCTAATTATTAATAACGGCTTAACCACATTTTCCTTCTTACCCTTGGCCAATGCCTTTAAACAGGACTTCTCAGAGTTCTCTAGAAATTGATATACTCTAATCCAGCGAGCCCTCTTATTCTGGAGCACCATGACCTCTGGAGAATATATGGATGAGGCTGAACACTCTGAAATTGAATGTAAAAATGTGATTTTGTTCTTATATTAATGTATTATATAATAATTTAGAAACAGCCTTTATTAATTTCAAGAAACTACATATGATACAAAATAAGGTGATGAACCACATTTGGCAGGAAGAAGCGAACTAACACACCTGGAAAAAATGAAGGATGCAGCCCTCTCTAGACTTAATTTCCTCAAAAATTCCTGTTTTCTCTCAGAATTATGTATTTTTTGCTTCCTCTCCATAATGTTTCTGTGTTTAGTTTAACATAATAAATGTTTTTAATTACAACATGAAAGTTCTTGGGTGAACCTCTGCTATTTATCTAAATGAAGCCAAACAATTTCTGTTTCCTTCTGAGTCCTATTAAAGATTGGCTTGCTATTGGTCCCTTTCTAGCCCTCCGGCCTCCTGCTGACCCAAGAGAGATTATCAAATTCTTCATTGTGCTCCAGGGGTCATGGGTGCATGGGTTGAGGTTTGCACTGTATCAATTCAGAGTTTCTGGCTCCCTTAATGTTTACTTTTTTGTGAATATATTACTTCCTATTATTTCTTTATTCCCACTTCTTATTAATGTGATTAAGATAATATACAGCTAATTCACTTATAGAAATGCACTTTTAAAACTTATGTAGAATCTGCAGTATTTTTTTTCTAATAAATACACCTCCTTGGGAGAATATTTAATGAACTGTACACATCTTGGGGAAAACATAAATTAGTATGTCATTCAGTTCACTTCTAAAACATTCGAAGTCAGCCTCTTACATCAGACAATGCCCACAACATGGAAACACAAAGTTGAATAAGACACAGTTCATAATTTGAAGGCATGAGCTGTTTTGAAAGAGAAACTTGTATCAGATCAAATAATGATCATACTGTGTCACGGCTAACGGTACTTTTTTGTTTCCCTCAATTCTTACTTTTGCCACAGTGGTAGTTTTTGTTTTGTCTATTCAGAGTGACTTTCCTTGGGAGGAATTTTTATCTTCCCTTTATCTACCACAGAAAGATTCCAGTAACCAAATTTGTAATATGGGATCTCATCTCTCTTGGACCAAGGTTGGATGGCTGATTCAAATTGATCGTCAATTAAAAATCATTAGACCTGCAAGATTTGGAAACGGTTGTGAGGGGCTGCTTACAACAGGCCTATATCACCTAAACTTAGAAGCATTCAGTAATACTCAGAAGAGCTGAGAAAGAACATTCTGGTGGATTTTTCAGTTCCACTGTTTAATTCCACTCTTCAAAACACAGTAAGGTTCTGGTACCAGACTGTAGGCCTTCTCATCCTGCCCTGTAAACATAGGCAAAAAACTTACCTTTTTGTACCTTGAATTTCTCCTCTATAAAAAGGAGATAATAAGAGTATATAATGCCATAATAATGGTATATATTATTATAAGAGTTATAGTACATTAAACCCTCATAATAAAACTATAAGGTTGGTAAGAAGATTAAACAAGCTAATGTATTTATAGCAGATCCTGGCACATAATAAATACTTGATAAATGTTAGCTGATATTATTACTCTTGCCATTGGGTTTCATGAAATAACTTGCAATCATTAAAATAAACCTCTTTTACTTCCTTGAGTTATCATCAATTACAAATGTTATAAATTGTCCTCTCTGCTGAGTTTTATCTTGACATTACTGTTTTTATTTTAAGAGGCATCATTGGGAACAGCCTGGCTTGGTGAAAAAAAATTAACCTCAGCAAAATATTTCTCTGCACTTCATTTTTCTCCTTGCTAAATGCAAGTATTTATCATTACCGTGCAAGGTTATTTTAGAATTAAATGATTTAACTTGTCTATCATCTGGCATATGTGAATAAGCATTTATTATCTATATTGATAACATATTTATTATTTCTGCAGATTTATTCTCCTTATTTATATATTATCTGGCCTGCTCACTTTATTATTGCTTGATTTTCCTAAAATTTGTGTTACTGTTTAGCAACTGAGCCAAGGTTTTATGTTTGGCGTTCTTAGGTAATAATTTTAGGTCTCCTAAGTAAGAATTTCAATAAAAGAATTAAGTAATTTTATTCATTATGTATATTAAATTTCTGATTTTTTGCCCAATTTTCCAAAAATGACAGTTAAAGTAGAACTTAATATTGATAACTATGTAATCATTTCCTTGCAGTTCCTAGTCTTAATACATTTCTACTTCAATAGACATTAGACATTAGCTATTGTTCTTAAAAACCTAAAATTGTAAACTTCTAGAAGAAAGTTAAGACATTATGGTAATCAGATAGACATTTAAGAAATAGTTTCCATTTTTTCTACATTTATTAGATTATTTATTCCATTCCCAATTGTCATACTAGTTTCATCCTTCTGTTTGCATATTTACATTCAGGAGCACATTGTTTTGTTAGATACTAAATTCTCACCTGAACTAACATATACTAAACTATAATTTTATTATTTATTAAAAAAAGATCATAGGGTTTTTATTAAATGCGTGACAAATACAAAAAGTCCAATTTAGTAGAGGCCCTAGCACCCACAAGCAGAAATCAGCACAGGCAGGAACTCCTTTATAAAGTTCAAAAATTAAATATTTTAATATTTACAAGTATGAAATGCTTTAAGCATAAAATGACATCAAACAAAAGCTCTTTTGACATTAAGAAAGGTACTGGCAAAATACCCTGTATAACTGAGGCTTTTAAAAACAAAATGACAGATCATCATGTATGCAGTGAAATAAAGAATACTCCATAGAAAAATGTGGGGATGCAATTAAAACTGTACTCAAAGCAAATTATATAATTTAAATGTGTTTATATTTAAAAAGAAAGGAAAAACAACTTATCATACTAATAAATTAGAAAATTAATTTAGAGTAAAATTTATTATGAATAAATTAAACCCAAACCTAAAATGAATTAATTAAAAACAAAATACAGTAAAAAGTACTTAAAATGCAATGCCTGTACTTTCAAAGGACTACTCTCAGTCTTCCTGTAATTTATTCCTAGAATTACTTCTTTCAGTGTTTCCATAATTTTTAATCTAAAAAATAAAAGAAAGAGACAGTTTATTAAGAATTAACAAATAAATGTATTTGTAGTCATAGGATAGATTAAAACTGATATAAAAGATTATCAGGTACAATGCTACCTGTTTTTCAAAAAATTTAAGTCTATATTTATTGAATCATTTCCAAAACAAAATTAATCATGCTAGAAAAAAACATAAAATAACTGAGCAGGCAAATTAAGAAGAAAAAGGTTATAAAAGTAAATATCATTCTACATATTTAAAAAGGCACAGGTCTATTGGCAAATCCGAATAGATTTTTAGTTGAAGGCTATCTTTTGAAAAAACATTTTTAACTTGTGCAACCACAAAAACAATAGAATTATCACTAATTCATTTGAAGAAGCTGAACACTTTAACGTGAATAACTGACAAGGGAAGCAGAAAAATAGATTTTTTTGTCCTATAGCTCAATATCACATTAATGTGGATCAAAATATATAAATAAACATTAGTAAATAGAATCCAGGAGAGTACTAACTGAATAATTCACCGTAGCAAAGAAAGGTTTATATCAAGAAAATAAGGCTGATTCATTAGTGCTCAATATATTAACACAATTTATTATGCTTAATTTTAACCTAGAACGCTTTGTGTGATGTGGTCTTTCTTTATCACCTTGCACACATCTCTAACCATGATATCCTCATCCACTATAATCTAATCATAATGATGATTTTTAAGTTAATTAATGATGTTCATAACTCTCTTCTTTTTATGGCTGAATTGTATTATATTGTGTATATAACACATTTTCTTTATGTATTCATCTGTTTATGGACATTTAGGTTGATTCCATATCTTAGCTATTATGAATAGAGTTGCAGTAAACATGAGGGTGCAGTTATGTCTTTGATATACTGATTTCCTTTCCTTTGGATAAATACCCAGTAGCAGGATTACTGGATGATATGATAGTTCTATTTTTACTTTTTCAAAATTCCTTAATACTGTTTTTAATAATGGCTGTACTAAATTACATTCTCACCAATAGCGTATAAGAATTTTCTTTTCTCTACATCCTTGCCAGCATTTGTTGTTGTTTTTTTGTCTTTTTGACAATGGCCACTCTAACTGACATGAGGTGATATCTCATTGTCATTTTGATTTTTATTTCTCTGATTAGTGATGCTGAGCATATTTTTTAATGTTTTTTGGCCATGTGTATGTCTTCTTTTTGAGAAATGTCTATTTAGTTCCTTTACCCACTTTTTAATTGGACTATTTGCTTTTTATGCTGTTGAATTCTTTGCATATTCTGGATATGGGTCCTTTGTCAGATAAATAGATTGCAAATATTTTCTCTTTCTACTTTTTGTCTCTTAACTCTGTTGATCATTTCTTCTGAGATCAGATGAGATCAGGCAGGTTCAGAGTGGTATGGCTGTAGACTGCTGATTATTTCTTGTGCTGTGCAGAAGCTTTTCAGTTTAATATACCCTCATTGTCTGTTTTTTTTTTTTTTTTTTGCCCGTGTTTTTAAAGTGTTAGTCATAAAATTTTTTCCTAAACCAATGTCTTAAACATTACTTCTTTTTTTTTTTTTTTTTTTTTTTTGTTGGGCAGCCAACATGGAGGCATTGCTCTAGGGCAGTGCTATCCAACAGAACTGTAATGTGAGCCCCAGGTGTCATTTTAAATTTTCTAGTAGCTGCATTAAAAAGTATAAACAGGTGAAATTAATTAAAAAAATTATTTAACCTGTTTCAAACGCTTATTTATTTTTATTTATTTATTTATTTTTGAGACAGGGTCTGGCTCTGTTGCTCAGGCAGGAGTACAGTGGTGTGGTCATGGCTCACTACAGCCTTGACCGCCTAGGCTCAAGCGCTCCCACGTGAGCCTCCAGAGTAGTTAGGACTACAGGCATGCACCATTGTGCCTGGCTAATTTTTAAAATTACTTGTAGAGATTGGGGCTCCCTACGTTGCCCACACTGTTCTTGAACTCCTGGGCTCAAGCAATCCTGCCACCTTAGCCTCCCAAAGTTCTGGGATTACAGATATGAGCCACCATGCCCTGCCTTCTTTTTATTTCAATGTATAATCAATATTAAATAATTATTAATGACATATTTTACATTCTTTTTGGACCAAGTCTTTTTTATTTTTATTTTTATTTTTTTATTTTTTTATTATTATACTTTAGGTTTTTGGGTACATGTGCACAATGCGCAGGTTTGTTACATATGTATACATGTGCCATGTTGTTTTGCTGCACCCATTAACTCATCATTTAGCATTGGGTATATCTCCTAATGCTGTCCCTCCCCCCTCCCCCAACCCCACAACAGTCCCCAGAGTGTGATGTTCCCCTTCCTGTGTCCATGAGTTCTTATTGTGCAATTCCCACCTATGAGTGAGATCATGCGGTGTTTGGTTTTTTGTCCTTGCCATAGTTTACTGAGAATGATGTTTTCCAGCTTCATCCATGTCCCGACAAAGGACATGAACTCATCATTTTTTATGGCTGCATAGTATTCCATGGTGTATATGTGCCACATTTTCTTAATCCAGTTTATCGTTGTTGGACATTTGGGTTGGCTCCAAGTCTTTGCTATTGTGAATAGTGCCTCAATAAACATACGTGTGCATGTGTCTTTATAGCAGCATGATTTATAGTCCTTTGGGTATATACCCAGTAATGGAGTGCCTGGGTCAAATGGTATTTCTAGTTCTAGATCCCTGAGGAATCGCCACACTGACTTCCACAATGGTTGAACTAGTTTACAGTCCCACCAACAGTGTAAAAGTGTTCCTGTTTCTCCACATCCTCTCCAGCACCTGTTGTTTCCTGACTTTTTAATGATGGCCATTCTAACTGGTGTGAGATGGTATCTCATTGTGGTTTTGATTTGCATTTCTCTGATGGCCAGTGATGATGAGCATTTTTGCATGTGTTTTTTGGCTGCATAAATGTTCTTCAGGGATATTGGCCTGTAAGTTTTTTTTTTTTCTTTGTGGTTGTTGTTCTTGTGTCCTTGTCTGGTTTTAATATCAGGGTAATATTGGCCTCTTAGAATGAGTTGAAAAAATTCCCTCCTCTTTAAGTTTTTGGGAATAGTTTAAGAAGAATTGGTGTTTGTTTTTCTTTAGAAGGTTGGTAGAATTCAGCAGTGGAACCAATCTTGGGCTTTTCTTTGTTATTGATTCAATTGTAATACTCATTTTCGGTCTTTTCAGGTTTTCTATTTCTTCATGGCTCAATCTTAATGAATAATATGTATCCAGAAATTTATTTATGTCTTCTAGGTTTCCCAATTTGTTAGAGTATAGTTGTTCCTAACAATCTCTAATGATCGTTTGTATTTCTGCGTTTTCACAGAATGTAAAACAGATTTGTAATGTCTTCTTTTTCATTTCTAATTTTATTTATTTGGGCCCTCTCTTTTTTTTCTTGGTTAATTTAGCTGGAAGTTTGTCAGTATTCTTTATCTTTTCAAAAAAATAAACTTTTCATTTCACTGATCCTTTGTGGGTTTTTTTTTTGTCTGTATTTTCATTAGTTCTACTTTCATTTTTATTATTTCTTTTCTTCTACTTGTTTAGGGTTTGGTTTGTTCCTACTTTTCTAGTTTCTTAAGGTCCACGATGAGATTATTTATTTGAGTCTATTTTTTTGATGAAGTCGTGTATTGCTGTAACCTGCCCTCTTAGAACTACTTTTGCTATATCTCATATGTTTTGGTATGTTGTGTTTTTATTTTCATTTGTTTCAAGAAATGCTTTTATTTCTTTCTTAATTTCTTCATTGAAACAAAACATGTTGTTTGATTTCCATATATTTACAAAGTTGCCAAAGTTACTCTTGTGATTGACTTCTAGTTTTCTTCCACTGCCATTTTAGAAAATACTTGACGTAATTTCAATTCTTTTGAGTTTGTTGAGCTTTGTTTTGTGTTCTGATATCTGGTCTGTGCTACAGAATGTTTGTGTGCTAATGAGAAGGATGTGTATTCACAGCTGTGGTATGAAATGTTCTGTAAATGTCTAAGTCCATTGAGCATATAGTGCAGATTAAGTGTGATGTTCCTTTTTTGATTTTTTCCATCTAGATGACATGTCTAATGCTGAAAGTGTGGCCCTGAAGTACCCAGATATTATTGTATTGCAGTTTAATGCACTCTTTAACTCTGATAATGTTTGCTTTATATATATGGATGCTCCCATGTTGGGTACATACATATTTACAATTATATTCTCTTGATTAATTTATCTTTTATCATTATATAAGGACATTCTTTGTCTCTTTTTATGATTTTTGCCATGAAGTCTATTTTGCTTAATATAAGTGTAGCCCTCCTGCATGTTTTTGGTTTCTACTTGTGTGGAATGTTTTTGTTCATCCTTTCACTTTCAGTCTATGCATGTCTTTATAGGGGAAGTCAGGCTTTTATAGGTAGCTTATATTTGGGTCTTGGGTTATTATGTTATAGCTTTTTCCATGACCATCATTTTCTTTTTAATCTATCTGTGTTATGGTATTATGGTACCTCCAAAAACCTATTTTAAATATAAAGACACATCTTTATATTTAAACAAGAACTATATTGGGAAGCCAAGCTGTATAATCACCATACATTAGGCCATGGGGATACAAGCATTTTTCTGTACTCAACTCTTTTCTACTGTTGGTGCTATAGTTAGCCTCTCATTCAATTCCAAAAAGAAAATATTATTTCTATTAAAATAAGCTTGTCACTTTTTATAATTTTCATATTAGCACAAGATACAATCTTTTAGTCATTTATTTGCCTTGATGACTTTTACCATTAATTTCTTTGCTTTTTTAAGTTTGGTTTCATGCTTATTGATAATGTCACTATTTTAATCATAGATTGCAATCAAAATGTTCAGATCAATAGGCTCATGGGCAAAATAAGGAAAAAAGGCTGCAGTGTCAAGGCATACTTGTACATAATAGGTGACTTTCCAACTGTAATTCTCTTTGCATGGAAGAAATCAAGCATGCTTTCACCAATGCAGAAAAGTGCTAATGATTCCACAAGCTACTTCACAAGTGAAATCACTATGCCTCCAGCATTTGGAAAAAATATTCAAAATATTAGACCTTTAAAAACTTGTCCAATTTAGGCTGGGCACAGTGGCTCACGCCTGTGATCTCAGCACTTTGGGAGGCTGAGGTGGGCAGATTGCCTGAGGTCAGGAGTTTGAGACCAGCCTGGCTAACATGGTGAAACCCCATCTCTACTAAAAATACAAAAATCAGCCGTGCATGGTGGTGCACGTCTGTAGTCCCAGCTACTACTCAGGAGGCTGAGGTAGGAAAATAGTTTGAACCCAGCAGGTGGAGGTTGCATCAAGATTGCGCCACTGCACTGCACTTCAGCCTGGGTGACAGAGCAAGACTCCATCTCAAAAAAAAAAAAAAAAACTTTTCCAATTTAATCCATGGTCACATTATAGCTGGTGAGTAATTATCAGGTAAATGGAACTTTAATAAAATATTATTTATACATATAATTTAAAGGAATACATTAGATTTTTGTAGATGTATGTGTGTGTGTGATGTGATTATTAATTACTGTGAGAGACTCAATATAGGTGATATAGGTCAGTATTAAGGTAGATAGGTAATATTGTTTGGCTCTGTGTTCCCAACCAAATCTCATCTCAAATTTTATTTTATTTATTTTAAAATTTTTTTTATGTTTTTGAGACAGAGTTCTGCTCTGTCGCCCAGGCTGGAGTGCAGTGGCATGATCTTGGCTCACTGCAACCTCTGCCTCTGGGTTCAAGCAATTATCCTCTCTCAGCCTCCTGAGTAGCTGGGATTACAGGCTCATGCCACCACGCCTGGCTAATTTTTGTATTTTTAGTAGATATGGGTTTTTGCTATGTTGGCCAGGCTGGTTTTGAATTCCTGACCTCAGGTGGTCCATCTACCTCAGCCTCCCAAAGTGCTGGGATTATAGGTGTGAGCCACCACGCCTGGCCCTCATCTCAAATTGTAATCCCTGCATGTCAAGGGAGGGACTCGGTGGGAGGTGATTGTATCATGGGGGTGGCTTCTCCCATGCTGTTCTCATGATAGTGAGTGAGTTAGCATGAGATCTGGTTGTTTAGTAAGTGTTTGGCACTTCCTCCTTCTCTCTCTCTCTCTCTCTCTCTCTCTGCCACGTAAAACGTGTCTTGCTTCCTGTTCACTTTCTGCCATTATTGTAAGTTTCCTGACGCCTCTCCAGCCATGCAGAACTGTGAGTCAAATAAACCTCTTTTGTTTGTAAATTATCCAGTCTCAGGTAGTATCGTTACAGCAGTGAAAACAGACTAATACAATACGTCTCAAACAGGATAATTTTCATTGGGTTGAATATGGGTTTTTATGAATTAGTAAGAGTAACCTATGGGAGAGGAGCTAGGTAGAGCATTAGTAGATGTTTTCATGTGGGGAAGAGAAAATTAGTCAAAGATGATAACTATTAATTATTGCTTTCTTTATATGGCTCTGGAAACTTGCTAAGCACTTTAGATTCACAATCTGATTTCATTTCCACAACAATCCTGCAAGTTAAAAAATTATCCCAATTTTACATAAAAATTAAATGATTTATTTGAGCTCACATACTTAGTATTCTGGTAGCAGCATCAAGATTAAAATTCAGGATGATGGAATTCAGTACTCAGTGTGTCTGATAGTGCATGAGCAAATGAGACTATGCAGAAGAGCAATGTAATTACAGAATTTACCTATTTTGTTTTCTTTACTGATATCCAGGTGATTTCTCCTTTGTTTCGTTTATTAAAAAAAAATCAATTGTCCAGCAAAAACATGGAATCATTGTAAATGCCCATCAATGATAACCTGGATAAAGAAAATGTGGTACATGTATACCATGGAATACTATGCAGCCATAGGCAAGAATGACATCATGTCCTTTGCAGATACATGGATGGAGCTGTAGACCATTATCCTTAGCAAACTAACACAGAAACAGAAAACCAATTCCACATGTCTTCATTTATAAATGGGAGCTAAATGATGAGAAAACAAGGACACACAGAGGGGAACAACACATACTGGGGCCTTTCAGAGAATGTAGGGTAGGAGGAGGGAAAGAATCAGGAAAAATAACTAATGGGTACTAGGCTTAATACCTGGATGATGAAATAATCTGTACAGCAAAGCCCTATGACACAGATTTACCTGTGTAACAAACCTGCACATGTACCCCTGAACTTACAAGTTAAAAAAAAAAGAAAAGAAATTATGGCCAGATGTAATTACCAAGTAATGTACAGTATCTGAATAATAGCTTTTTTTAATGAAATTTCTTTGACATTAAAATTGTACACATATGATTACAAAATTTTCAACACAAATACATGAGCTTTTTGATAAATTACTTTCTAATAGGATCTATTACTTGAATTGATAATGTTATCAATTACCACTATATCATATACTACTATATCATATACTACAATCATATACTACTACATCAAATCTCTAGAGGTGTTTGCAAAGTAAGTCATTCAATGCCATGGGTTTAAAGTAAAAAATAAGCGGAGTGTAAAGGTCTTTTTTGTGATAAGCTTGTATATAAACCAAATAAAGCAGTAAAAATCAAATTTAAAACACTCTAAAGAAAATAATTAAGTTTCTGTTTGAAAAGTTAAAATGTTATTATGACTTTTTCCTCAAACATTTTTCCTTTTTAAAAATTTTGCTTCAAGTATACTTTTTAAAATTTCGTTTTCAAATATAATGCCAGGTATACTTTTGGAGTCAGAGTAGCATATAGTTTTTCTAATATTTTCTAATATTTACTATGTCAAGTCACATAAATGGGTCTGCTTTAAGTTTATTCTGCATGTCTATGGGGTAGTAGATCAATTAACTTGAGAGGAATATAATCACACTCCACTTTAAAAGTAATTTCTAACCATAACACAATGTTTGGAGGTACTTGAAAACTTCAAGGGTAATGTTCAGGGAAATCAGTAAGTCAAGTTATATACTCAGGAATGCCTGAATAACATGGGTGTTAATCAGCAGTACAGTGGTTTCTCCATGGGATGTGGGGAGAGAACAGAGCTAAATGACAAGAAGTAAGAACATAATTTAAAACACCTAGTAACACATTCCAAGGAAAAATTAAACAACTGAAAATGAAGCTCCATGATATTAAATATCTTCATTATCAGCACTCTCCCTTTATCTCTTTCATGTGACAAACTACCAACTGATAAACTGACATCAGAAAAACTGTGAAATGTTTTTAGAACATATTCAAGGTCCATGGTAAGCTCACCACTGACTGAAACTTTGAGCCTGTGAAAGCAAAATAAACACGCTGAGCAAGATTAAATCTCAGCACAGATTAAATGCTTTGGTCTTATCATGTAGATGTACACAGAAAACTGAAGAAATAAGGAATTAGAATATCCAAATGAGGCATATGTTGTCATTTTGCAAATCTGGAATCTTTTTCTTCTGAATCATTTTCTGCTCTTCTCCTATTTGAAGATGACGCAATGAGAGAAATTCAATTATCCGAGAAGTGGTATAGAAAATATCTCAAAAATTTTTAACTTTCTGTGCATACAAATGCAATAATGTATAGAAACAAAGATAGCCATAATGATTGATAGAAAGTCATATGGCAGGAGACACAAACTATAATAATACAGAGTTATAAAATGCTAGAAATATTTTTTTCTGAGCTCCATGGCTTATTCAAAAGCATTGGGCAAACATATAGGTGGTTACAAATAAAAAGAAATATAGCAACAGTATCAATATAGTAAGACAGAAGTGTAACTATTGAAAAGATAAGGTAAAAATGAGTTCCTCTGGCTTATTTTAGAATTTTGGTGCTGTTTTCATAAATCTTTAGAATGTACATTTTTGTCTTAGTTATTAAATAGATAAATTTGAAAGCAACTAGGGTTAATTGGTTCTTATACTTTCCCTTAGAAGAAGTATGATAAATGTTACCAAAAATAATGGGAGAAGGGAAAAATATGAACAGATTACATTAGTCCAGTGTTTCATACACGTGTGCATACATGTGGGCATATAAATGTGTGTGTGTATAAATGTTTGATAGAGGAAAAAAAAGAGATCTATTAATAATTTCACTATTGCTAATTTTTTGCTCTTATGTCCCTCATCAATTATAGTTCTGGAAAGGCATTGTAATTAGATTTCTGCCTTATCATATTTTACAGCGACTCAACAAACGGATATTCCACCATATTCCACTTACATCTTTTTTATGTGCCCACCTTTCATCTTTGTTCTCAGAGTCTCCTTCCTATACCAGCTAATCCCTCACTTTCAGGATAAAACACTAATACCTATGTTTATGCCTTCATGTCTATGATTCATGAGGAAAATTAATTGCTTGGTTGTTTCCATGTGATTATCCTATTAGCTATTTTCTCAATTTGTTATTTAAGAATAAATTGTTTCATTGCTTTTAGCCTTTCACACATTTCCAATATGTTTACATATTAAAGTTTGGAATAAAAATATTCCTTCGAGATAGATTTGTTCTTATTTCCTTCTTGTCTTCTCATCTGTCTCCAGATATACTTCCCTGACTTCTCTGACTGCTTACAAGCTTTCTTTTAATGGAGGTAAAGACCATGTAGTTCACATTTTTGGCTGTGATATAGTAGAGTTCTATTGAAAAGGTACGTACTTGAGAATTCAAGTATGTACAATAATGGGTAGAGAAGTGAAATTTTAAAAACATAGATTTTTTTTCAGTATTACAAAATCTTTTTGTTGAATTCACTTTTTAAATTTACATTTTAATTTTAGATGCAGGGGTTACATGTGCAGATTTTTTACAGGGATTTATTGCTTAATGCTAAGGTTTGGGCTTCTGTTGGCCCAGTCATTAAGATAGTGAACACAGTGCTCAATAGGAAGTTCTTCAGCTCTTGTTCCCCTCCCTCCCTTCCTCCTTTTGGAGTTCTCAGTGTCCACTCTTCCCTTCTTTATGTCCATATGTAGCAAAAGTTTAGCTCCCACTTGTAAGTGAGAACATGCGATATTTGTTTTTTTTTTCTTTCTGCATTAATTTGCTTAGGATAATGGCCTCTAGTTGCATCCATGTTGCTGCAAAGGACATGATTTTGTTCTTTTTAATGAATGTGTAGCATTCCATGGAATATATGTACCACATTTCTTTATCCAATCCATTTTCGATGGGCACCTAGGTGATTTTCATGTCTTTGCTTATCTAAGTAGTGCTGCTATGACCATGTGGGTGCATGTATCTTTTGGGTAGAACAATTTTTTTTTTTTTTGTAAATACTCAGAAATGGGATTGCTGGGTCAATGGCAGTTTTATCTTTCAGAATACAGGTTTTAAAGTCAGAAAAGTAAAGCTCAGCTTTGCCATTCACAAGCTACATTATTTTGAGCAAGTAACTCAAACTGGGTCTATTTTGGTTTCTCAATATGAGATATAGCATATACCTCACAGGGTTGTAGAGAGAATTAAGTGAAATAACACATAATAAATGGGAGCTAGTATTATTATATAATAAATATCAACTTCAAATTCTACCAGTACTTATTAAATTTAGTAGCATTTTCATTTGTAATATGGTTAAATTTTTAAAAAATAATGCATTGAGGTGAAATTCATATACTATAAAATGAACTATTTTAAAATGAACTCAGTGACACTTAATAATCACAATATGTAGTTGTGCAACCACCACAACTATCTAGTTCCAAAATGTTTCTGTCACTTCAAAGTAAAACTGCTTATCCATTAAGCATTTTCTCCCATGCATTCCTTCCCTACCCCCAGCAACCCACAGTCTGTGTTCTATCTGTATGGATTTATCTATTCCGCATATTTCATATAAATGTAATCATACAATATGCGAACTTTGTGTCTGGCTTCTTAGAATAGTCTTTTTTTTTTTTTTTTTTTTTTTTTGAGATGGAGTCTCGCTCTGTCGCCCAGGCTGAAGTGCAGTGGCGCAATCTTGGCTCACTGCAAGCTCCGCCTCCCGGGTTCACACCATTCTCCTGCCTCAGCCTCTCCGAGTAGCTGGGACTAAAGGCGCCCGCCACCACGCTCGGCTAATTTTTTGTATTTTTAGTAGAGACGGGGTTTCACCGTGGTCTGGATCTCCTGACCTCGTGATCCGCCTGCCTCGGCCTCCCAAAGTGCTGGGATTACAAGCGTGAGCCAACGCGCCCGGCCAACCTTTTTAAGGTTTATACACATTGTAGCATGTATTAGTCAACCTTTGTTATGAATAAAAAATATTCCATTGTGTGCTTACAGCATACTTCATTTACCCATTCATCCACTGATGAATATTTGTGCTGTTAATACATTTTAAAAACATAGATTTACAATGTTGATCCGCAAACAACTAGAATCAAACTGGAGAGAATGAGATCTGTGTCTGTTTCTTTATCTTTCTCTCCTGTGTCCACTGACGGAAAAACGTGTCAGTACATGGGCCAGATTTCTAACCCAGAGCCAAATATAGAAAACTAGTGATTTTTCAATGGTGGGAGAAGGGTTATGCCATCTTAATAATTTATTTTTTCTTTTTCTTTTTTTTTTTTTTTTTTGATACAGATTCTCCCTCTGTCACCCAGGCTGGAGTACAGTGGCGCAATCTCAGCTCACTGCCACCTGCACCTCCCAGGTTCAAACGATTCTCCTGCCTCAGCTTCCTGAGCTGAGATTAGAGGTGCCAACCACCATGCCCAGATAATTTTTGAATTTTTAGTAGAGACGGGTTTTCACCATGTTGGCCAGGCAGGTCTCGAACTCCTGACCTCAGGTGAGCCACCTGCCTCGGCCTCCCAAAATGCTGGGATTACAGGCATGAGCCACCGTACCCAGCCAGTTTATTCTTATGTGGAGTATTTTTTTAAATTGCTTATTTTGTTTCTGCTGATTATATATTCCCTTTCCATTCTTCTTCATCACCAGACTCTACTTTCTTCTTTCAGTTTATCTTCCCCACTTCAAGAAATGTTGCTATAGATAGAAGGCATCATTGATCAGATTGTATGAGTCCCTCAATTGTGTCAGGCTTACAAACAAGTTTGAGAATCACCATGAAACCTGTAATTTTACAATTTATGATTGAAAATATGAAAATCTTTTACTTTTGCAGAAATCTTTCTATTGATTTATCTACTCCAAATTTTGTCAGGCTTTGTAAAGCATTTCACTTTGAATGAGATTGGGACATAGTTTCAATGGTTTGTTGTTAGTATGTAATCTGAAAACTATTATGAAAACTGATGTTATCAATCTTTGATACTTAATTGCTTCATGGGAAGTTGAATGGTAACAGAGTGAAATAAGCTGTGAAAGTGCTAACCCACATTTTGGGGAAAGAGTGGGAGTTTTTGTTAAAATAGGGGTATACCAGAGAAGCTGTCTAATCTACTGATTTATTGTGTTTGTGATATTTTTAGCTTATGCTGATAATACCAACATGAACAATGTTCAACAAAATTTAACAGATTTTTAATTTTATTCTAACTTCAAATTTTTCAATGATTTGAATTATTTGTAATAGAAAAAGTGTACTTTTCTTTAAAAATGTTTATGTCAAAGATTTTAAAACATTTTTCTTTCCAAATGTGAAAATTTCTTCAAAATATTTTGAAGATATAGCATCCAAGTAAACGATCTAGAAACGTTCTGATGCAATATAGTCCCTACTATTTACAAACTACAATATCTTTCTAAAAGCCAGATTTTAGCAATTAAGTTAAAGCACTTTTGAAGAAGAATTTTATTGTACCAAACACATTTGAAAGTAGTTGAAACAGTATGCTAGTCAAATAAAAAGTTACACATTTAACAAAAGGCAGATTTTTTTATTTTAAATGCCAAATCGTTTTCAATCTCAGATTTGATAAGAAACTTAGAGTCCTTAGTCATTTTCTATTTTTTCTGTAACCCTTAGTAACAGTCATATACAAGTGAATGAATTTAGTATAAATGATACTGAAAAGAGACATTTTTCTTTCTATTGATTTTCTATTAAATTAGGATTTATCAAGGGATATACCCTTAGCAAGAAATGTTATTAACAATCACTCCAATTTCTTCTGTAACATGCACTAGATTCTATATTGCTTTTTGCAATGATTTTTTTAAAACTTTCCACTCCCTTAAACTTCTGACAAAGCAGCCTCTGTTTCACAGAGAATGCAGAAACCACCTGAAGGCCAAATATCTCTACTGAAAAAGCAAACCCATTCTATTAATCTTATCACCATCTTTTCCTTCCCTGATAATAACATAAAGGTGCCTCTTTCCCACATGTGTTTTGCAACCTAACCCCTCATATCTTCTGTCTCCACTATTGATTATCACTTATCTCATCGTATTCAACCCACTTTTTCTTTCCGATAATGTTTAAACATAATGAAATATTTCTCATTCAAGCATTTTTAAAGATATAAACAAAAGCATTAATAAAAACAATGAATACAATAGACCTTCCAACTGCTTCTTTGTCTCATTTTTTTATAGTCAAATTTTTATAAGAGAGACATTGTCACCTATCACTGAATCATCAACCCTTCCAGTTTGATTTACATCTCTCACTCTATTATAATCTGACCTGTGAATACAATGTCACTAAGCCTAGTGGAAATCTTTTACTATTTATCTTACATGAACTTTTGGAAGCATTTGACATTGTTGCCCTTTGCCTCCATCTGTAAATGCTTTATTACCTTTGCTGATTTGATGTAACATAACATTTATTTGTGTATTTCTTTCTATGCATTCTCTCTCTCTCTTCTGCAGGCTCATTCTCCTCTACCAAGCCATTAAATATTAAAAGTTCTTTAATATTTTTATTTTATATTCTCACTTTTTATTTTATCTGTTATACCTAGATAAGTGTACTTCTCTGTATGGCTTAAATTTTCACTTTTTTTCAGGGGGCTCGCAACTTTTTATCTTCAGCTTATACCTCTCCTCTGAATATCAGACCTATTTATCCAACTACCTACTTTGGAGTTCTACTGTATATCTTAAGAGAAATGCAAATCAAACTTTTCAAAACTGAATCTTATGTTTCTCCTACATCTTGGTTCTCAGCACCATTCCATTGCAGACAACAGTAGCAACATCTATTTTGTTCTACAAGCCAGAAATCACAGGGCTATCTATCTTCAATACCGCTCTGTCCCTTTCTACCCATATGCATTATATAAAGTCTTACTGATTTTACCTCGTAAGAAGCTCTAGAGTGAACCTGCTCCTCTATCTCTCCACTACCATAACTGTAGCCTAAGTTATAAAAATTTATTGTATAAAGCACAGAAATAGTCTCCTAATTTAACTTTCTAGATCATCTCAGGCCACCCTTGGATCTCCCAGTGCTGATCATAATCTGGAAACTTGAAATCCCAAAGGAGCAAAATCCCTAATATTTAAAATTCCTAATGTAAAATATCCCCAAAATCACAATCCCAAACAGTTAAAATCCTATATTTCAAAATTCTGGAAGTTGAATTCTGAGAAAGGGATTAGTACGTTTTCAGTTGTAAGCAGGATAGTTACATCATGTTTGTTGCAACATGATAGGTTAGACTGTTACCTTGTTGTTACCTTTATTTGCATTTGGCAAAAAGTCTAGATGCCTGGATTTGCCACACAATGCAACAATGACAAAAACTTCAGTTTAAAAATATGGCATTTGTCTGAATTAGCATTCTTCCCTTTTGATGAAATTCCAATAGCTTTTAATGAATTAAAGTCACATTTGCCTGAAAAAAGTCAGCAAATTACTGACTAGCTTGCAAATAATTATTTGCACAATAGGATAAGAAGACATCTATGCACCAGTGTTACTGCTTGATCACCAGTATTGTTTTTGTTTGTTTGTTTTTTATTATACTTTAGGTTTTAGGGTACATGTGCACAATGTGCAGGTTTGTTACATATGTATCCATGTGCCACGTTGATTTCCTGCACCCATTAACTCGTCATTTAGCATTAGGTATATCTCCTAATGCTGTCCCTCCCCCCTCCCCCAACCCCACAACAGTCCCCGGAGTGTGATGTTCCCCTTCCTGTGTCCATGAGTTCTCATTGTTCAATTCCCACCTATGAGTGAGAACATGCAGTGTTTGGTTTTTTGTCCTTGCGATAGTTTACTGAGAATGATGTTTTCCAGTTTCATCCATGTCCTTACAAAGGATATGAACTCATCCTTTTTTATGGCTGCATAGTATTCCATGGTGTATATGTGCCACATTTTCTTAATCCAGTCTATCGTTGTTGGACATTTGGGTTGGTTCCAACTCTTTGCTATTGTGAATAGTGCCGCAATAAACATACGTGTGCATGTGTCTTTATAGCAGCATGATTTATAGTCCTTTGGGTATATACCCAGTAATGGGATGGCTGGGTCAAATGGTATTTCTAGTTCTAGATCCCTGAGGAATCGCCACACTGACTTCCACAATGGTTGAACTAGTTTACAGTCCCACCAACAGTGTAAAAGTGTTCCTATTTCTCCACATCCTCTCCAGCACCTGTTGTTTCCTGACTTTTTAATGATGGCCATTCTAACTGGTGTGAGATGGTATCTCACTGTGGTTTTGATTTGCATTTCTCTGATTGCCAGTGATGATGACCAGTATTGTTTACACCAAATATGTGCTTGGTGTTTGAGTTCATGAAGAACAGATTTCCCAAAGCAACATACAAGCATGGCACAGAAGATTGGAAAGTTTATTAGGAAATGTTCATGTCAGTGTGTATAGAAATACAGAATACTTTTAAAAAGAGCAACACTGCACAGAAAATGTATGTGAATGTATTCTCCAAGGAAAGCCATGGCCTAAAAGAAAAAAAAAAGCAGCTATCATTTCTATGAAAGACTTCAAAATATAGTTAATGATTGTGAAAATTGGCCAGCCCATATGGACTAATTCTGGGGATTCCCTGCAATACACTTTTTTTGTGTGTATCAAATTTTCTTTTCTGTTTTTGGGGAAATTTTGTGGGTTCTTTCTTTTTTCTTTTTATAGTTTTCACCCACTATTTTAAAATGTCAGCATTATTTTACACAATTCGCTATGCTACATATTTTATCTTTCCATGATTTCCAGTACTTTTAGAGTTGTTGTAATTCTTTTCATGTGCTTTTTGTGACTCTATGAAAGTGGATTATCACAACTTGAGTTTGTGTGTAAGCATTGTGCATGTTGTAAAAAATGTGGAAACTTCCTTAGTAAATGGAAACATGCCATTTCTGTACAACTGCATTTGTGAAAGACAAAATTTCTTAGAGGTTTTTCTCTTTGGGTAACTGTATATGTGATGATGAGCTGTTGTGGTTTTTGATCAATTTTGTCAAAAGGCTTAAGTTGTTTGTCACAGTATTTGGGATGACCATAGTCATAAAGCCATGCACATAATGATCAACCATAGTGATATGTGTTTATATGATTTTCTTTGGGACATATTTCTTTGTGAATAGAATTTGCCTGCTCATAACTGTTATATTGATGTGGCTTTTGTTAGTATAGCTAGGTGTTTATGCTTGCAAACATGCGTCTGCAAAAATTATTATTTTTGTAATCATATTTTCAGGATTTTTATCTTTTAGAATTGTGATTTTGGGGATTTTAGACTTCAGAAATTTTGTTCTTTTGGGATTTCCACATTTAGGATTGTGGATTTCTATAGGGTTGACAGTGTTTTTTCAAAACTTAAAGCTGGTCATATTATCCACGTGCTTAAAAGAATCATCCACAATTATTGAAGGCATGCAAACACTAGTTGAAGATAGAAAGTGTTTCATAGAAAGATTAGTTCCAGAGTGAAATTAGGCTTGAAAATTTTCAATCAGGCATAAAATTCCAGTTCCAAACTATTCATTTTCCAAGATGAGCGCATTCTCATTATATCTATTATGCATCAATTTAAATAAATAGACTGAAGTGCTGTTAAGGGTGGGACCTAAAACTCAGAAAATAAATAAGTTAATAAATAAAACAAAACAAATAATGGAAATATAGTGCTGTTCATAAACGTTTATTTTCAAGCATCGTTTCCTATAATGTTTAAACTTGTGGTCACTAGAAGTATTAACTATTTTAAATTATTCAGTTTGATTCCATCTTATAAACTTCCTTACATTTGAAACTTGGAGGCATCTAATGACAAAAATAAAAGTTACTTATTTTCTTAAAGCAAAGGAAAATACAACAAAACTGTATTCAATAGGAAAAATTTGTGACTTAGGATGCTGACACAAATGTACCAATATTTAACTTTTTATATGTGAATTTTATGTTTATCAATATTTGAATATTCTTGACTCCTGTGCTTATATATTCTTTATCTCTTTTACCATATTCAACTCAAAATGTCATCCTTTCCCATGCATAATGGCAAGAGTGGACTCACACTACAACACATAGATGAACAAACATTCCATGGGGACAAATTAATTTTCATGCATTCTTCTTGGACACTAGACTATAATTCTCAAACTGGTGGCCAATTGTGGCCATGTGACTAAGCTCACATCAGTAGAATGTGAGAGAGATATTTGCAACTTTCGCTACACTATTCTCTTTCTCTCCTTTCTTTCTTTCTTCCTTTCTTTCTCTCGCTCTCCTCTTTCTTTCTTCTCTTTCTTTTTCTTTCTTTCTCTCTTTCTTTCTCTTTCTTTTTTTTTTTTTTTTTTTTTTTGTCTTGTTCTGTCACCAAGGTAGGAGTGCAGTAGAGAAATCATGGCTCCTTGCAGCCTCGACCTGCTGAGTGCAATCCTCCCACCTTATTTTTTTTTTAATTTTTTTGGAGAAATGAGTTCTCAGTATGCTGCGCAGACTGTTCTCAAACTCCTGGGCTCAAGCAATCCTCCCAACTTGGTCTCCCATAGTGCTGGGATTACAGACATGAGCCACCTCACCTCTTCTACATTTTAAGAGGAAATCTAGGGCTCTTTCCTTTTTTCCACAGGCAAGAATGACAGCAAACCAAGTCTTGGAAGTCCCCTGTGAATATGTCAGACCTGCCCTCCTGGACCCTAAATATCCCATGGAGCAGAGCTTCCAATGACTTTGGATACTTAACTTCTGAATGTTCCCTCACTGAGAAATGAGTTGGGTATTTTTGAAGGGCAATTTAGCCTTTTACTCTAATGAAAACAAATATAAGTAGAAGAAACCAAAAATGTTTGAGATCCTATTTATTGTGTATCAACAGTTATAATCTAACAAAACTAAATTACATCAAAAGGATAGTTGCATTTTGAGCTTGACTTTAGTAGCAGGAGTTTATGAAAAGATCATGAGGTTACTGGGTAGTCTGTGGTTTTGCTGATATTTCCAAACTCTACACCAGAATGATGTCCTCTGTGGTTTTAGAATTAAATATTTGATGATGAAGTAAAGATGTCACGTGAGACTTGAAGTTTCCATTTAGAGCTGAGCTCTTGGGGCAGGTATCCACAGATTGTCTAAGGATGACATCAGTTGAATTTTGTGGTAAGAACTCCCTAATCTTATGTCAATATAAATTAATTCCCCCAAAATAGTACTGGGTTTAAGATCAAGAACATACAAAACAGTAAGTTACAAGCCCATGTCTCACTTGTTGCTATTACATTGCCCACCTTAGTAACTTCATCAGAGGTTTACTGTTTCCATTTAACTCTCATTTTATCTTGAAGGAGAGAGATGTTAAGTGATTTTTTTTTTTTTTTTGTCTGTGTTGAATGCTTCCTTGGTGCCATTTTGTGGTATTTGCAGGCCTCCCTGACATTATCAAATGGATTGACATTTTAAATATTTGCAGTGCTCAGTGGGTACTAATTCAGCAAAGGTGAACCACAAGCTTCTTTCACGGTGGCACAGCAAGTGATGTGTGTCTGTTTAATCACGGCAGTTGAAATGAGATCAAAAGGCACTGTGTTGTTAAACTCCTAAAACTGCTGTCACAGCAGACACATCTGGAGGAGTCCTTGAAGGAAAAAGCTAAGCAGTGAAGAACCTACTTAGGCCACGGGCTTATCTGAACCTATTAACCCAGCTCTGCGGGAAAGTCTTTCCTAGTATATAATGTTTCCATTTTTCTAGTAAATTCTTTATAGTAAAAGCTTAATCATTTGTGGGCCTTCCAGCAATTTTTGATTTTCTTTATACTCTAAATTGAAGTTGTACTTTTTTCGTTTTGTCAGAGTTGAGAATACAAATATCTTAAAAAGATAAAGAATATAAATCATTTTATACATTTACTATCAAACATTTTTAGGAATTGGTCCCAAAGGAATTTTAGTGAGTAGGAAATGGTACTACTAACTTTTTGGCTGTTGGGACTTCACAGTTTATATGTAATTCACAGTCTACAATGATAAATATTAAAACATCAGGGAATGAAAAGACTAAAACTTTATCCTAAACAATTTTTTCCTACAATGAATGACTTTTCTATGTAATCCCCAGCATTTTTAAGTAGTTCATCAAATAACCATTTGTATATTAGATTGACATGAATATCTTTAGCCCTTGGCTTCCCACAAGTAAAAAAGGGTTTGTGTTAAGGTTTTTACACAAATTCTCCTTGTTTACATCAGACACATGTATAACTGCAGAAGTGCAGCGTTGCTTCCTCAAGACTTCCTCAAGAGTTTTACACTATCAGAATCAAATATATGCAACTGTGTCAAATATATCAGTACTGAAAATATTAAAGGCCAGTTTCTTGTTCTTCAACTTGCTTTGTGTTTAGAATATTTTTAACAGATCAGGGAGACATGAAGCTTAAAAATTTGGTTGAGAATAAACTGAGGAAGTCAATATAAATTTCAGTTTAAGTGCTTAAAGTTAATTAGTATGACAGTGGGACATCATAGAATATATTGGAAGACAATTCAGTTGCTTTGTTATACAATTTGTTCCATTTGCTTGGCATCCTAATATAGCATTCTTAGATGGCAAGTTCTTTATTGAGATCTCTTTGAATAACTTATTTCTAGCTGAAAAGAATAATTACCAGTATATCAAAAACAACTATGGAGACTATGAAAAGGAAACAAGTAATTATTGCTATGGCATTTTCACAAATTCTTTTCTCCAAGCTCCTTGAAAACTGACTTCCCATCCAGTCCTCGTCACCGTTTCCACACTAGGTTTCTATCAAACAGCACTGAGGTTTTTGTAAGCAGATACAAAGAGTATATAGTAGAGAATAGGTCCTAAGGGGTAGGAGGAGCATGAGAAATATTTAGAGTAAGAGATTGTCTCTGTATTCCCGGAGGTGAAAGAAAAGCCTTAAGCTGTACGTGTTATAATAGAGGAAATATCTATTCCTATTGAGCATGCACTATAGGCATGACATTATCTAGGTGTTTTGGACACTTCAGTGAATAAAACAAAGATCTATACCATTATGGAGCTTTTATTCTAGCAGAAGAAGACAAATAATAGACATGATAAATAAGTAAATTGTGTAGTTTGTTAGAAGTTGAAAGTTTCCATGATAAAATGATAAGATTGATGAAGAGTATAGGCATGGTTGGTTATGGGGGACTTTTATTATAGTTTTATACACAGTTGTAAGGAATTTACTGAGAAGTTGAGATTTGCACAAAGACTTGTTAACCAATGTCATTAGAGAAGATCTTTAAGAGAGAAGAGATGAAACAGCTAGAGTGTGAAGAGCACATGGACAACAAAGGTGAAGGGGAAAGGGAGCTATCTTAAGAAGTATTGCATAGACTTTTATCCCCTTCTCAAGATTTGTGAAATAATAGTAATAAGACGGAGTAATTTGAAATTACGTTCTATTGCTTTATTTTTTTTACCTTGACACCTCCAAGACAAAGTCCCATGACTCATAACTGTACAAATCTTAGAACAATGTGAATAATAATGATAAAATCCCTACAATGTTCCAGGTCATGTTTAAGGTACTCACTCACTATTAATTCATGTAATTATATCAACATATGAGGTAGTCACTTTTTTGTACATTTTACAGATGAGAAAACTGACATACAGAGAGGTTAGGTAATAGCAACAGGATAGCCTGGATGTATGTGTGAGCAGGATGCCTCTAGTTCAGTGCCTGTACACATCTGGTTGAAGTGTAGCTCCAATAACTGGCAATGCTTCCCTACTTCTAGATCTATTTGATGAAATAAGATACTTTGTTGTTTCTCATAAAACACAGACCAGTTGGAATAGCTCCTTGACCCTTTCTCAGCCTTGGTCATTAATTCCAAAGTAGTCATAAATTCCAAACTAGAAAATAATAATACAGCTAGTTCAGGTGTTATTGACACAGAAGGAAATGATTCTCAAGATTATCAGTATTACTTAGATTTTGCTTTCCTCTTATATTATTGTGTGTATTCTTTTATAAATTTGGTTTTAAATATTCCCATGTGTTTTTCTCCCATTTCACCTCCCTCCGCTTTGCTCTTATTGCCACTCTACCTCACCCAAATCTGTTCTATCCTGGCTTCCAAACATGAAGACAATAGTATCACATAGGATTATATGAGCAGAAACAGTGGCTCATTGAGTATTGACTACTTTATGTTGGGGACCAGATGGACAGACATCCATGGAAGTAGCATTGATTGATTATCCATTCTGAGATACGAGCACCCTTCTCCTGTGTCCATAGGATCTCACTTCCACTGCATCTTCAACTTCTTCTCTGAAGCCAAGGGTCATCTTCTTGCTCCCTGCTCTTTTTCCCCTTAGGCTATTCCTTCCCTAGCATCCTTGTCAAGAGGGGGCTGGTCCTTTCTTCTACCTCTGGAATCTCCTCTTCTGGTGATGAGGAATGTCCTCATTGCCTCTTCTGGAAATTTCTAATTCTGTCATTCCTAAAATTCTCAGTTTCAAAAGTTCTGTCATATGATTCTACAACCAACTACCCTTACATCTATAGCATGTGGGTTCCTCCTTGCTGCTTTTTGAATATTTTAATCCCTTGTTCATTTTCAAGCCTCTTTGACATGTCTATTTTTATTCTTATGACTTTTATGTACACGAGACTTATCAAAACGACTCGAATTCTTGACCTTATATTCCAAGACTTTACCCATCACTCCATGTCAGCTACTCACTGACCAAGCCTTGAGATTATCAATAACTGTAACCCTTTCATAATCTTAATTTCAAGACTTCCACTTTTTGACCACCATCTCATTTCTCTCTAGTTTGCCCCTTTACTATCCTGACACTAGCAATCATTCTATCCTAATAATTTTACAGTGTGTTGTTTCTGCCATTTTTCAGACTCCTGCTCCTCACATACATCCTCTTTTGTCATCTTACTCAGCTGAAATTGCGTGTGCCATCATGATCACTCTCTAATCTTCACCTTCTCTTAATTTCTTCACTTTGTTGTACTCGGTTGTCAAAAAAGGAATAAAAATAAAAATATGTACCCTAGATAATTTGAACTCTATCTACTCTATATTTTACATTAATGAGTTGAGTGTAGCAAACCCAAAAAATCTTGCTGATTAATCTCACTTTAAATTAATGGCCACGAACATTAATTGGGGTGGTCAGAGCTGTCTAGAAACAAATGTCTTCATTTCCCTAGTATATACACATTTGTATTCTAGATGACCATTCCATACCATCTCCTCTTTCCTAAAGTCTACAGTACCTCCTCCAATTCTTCACTTCAGCTGATAATCTTGCTCTTAGGTAACTGACAAAGGAGAAACAATAAAAGTTGCAATACTGAAGAGTATCCCCAAGCAGCTGTCTCACTTATCTGCTCTCCACTTCAGCAAAGTTTAGTGAAAGAACTCTTTATCCTTGTGTTTCAAAACCATCTCTTCCATGTTTTTTCTTAAATCTACTCTAGATAGGCCCTAATCCACATTACTAGATGTACTCCAATCAGAATCAACAATGATATCCATTTTGCTCAATTATATGGTCAATTCTCAGTCTTTCTCTCATTGGAGCAAATCAACACTATCTGTATTGCTAAAGAATATTTTCACATTGCTTTTGTCATACCACACTCTCTTGTCCTTCCCATACGTTTTTACATATAAGTTCTATCAAACCTTCACAGGACAGATGGTATGAATGCATGTACATTGTCCTAAAAAAAAAAACAGAAGGGCTAAATCTTCTCAATGTACTTTAGGAAACTAATATTACTTTAATTTTAAAACTGGGTAAAGGCTATACCAGTAAAATTATAGGCAATCTCACATATAAAAAATAGGTCTATACATGCTAAAGATAATAATAGTAACTTAATCCAGTGCACAAATATATTTATGTATATAACTTATATATTCATATTATACATTATTATATATGATGTTATATATATATCATATATAATAATCAAGTAAAATTTATCACAGAATTTGTAAAATATTTTTATATTATAAAATGTATTCATAAAACATACTATTTCAACAGATTGATAGAGAAAAAGTGTATCCTCATTTCTGTAGTTGCAGAAAAATGATGAAATTTAGCAATCATTCAAGTTTTTAATTCAACAAAACTCTTACTTAACACAAAGAGGTATTGTTCAGAAAATCAGAGTAACATTAGACTTCAGAATGAAATATTAAAGCATTCCCTTTATAATCAGAAAAAAGATGAAAATAACTACTATCACTATGTTTATTTCAATTACACATTTTACCTGAGGCTCTACTCAACACATTGAGAAAAGAAAAGCAGCTAAAATTTTATAAGGACTAGAGTGGGAGAAATAACATACATATGATTTGTAGATAATATGATTATTTATTAAAATCAAGGAGCAAACCAAACTAATAATTTGCCAAAAGCAAGTTCATGTTCAAAATTAAGGATTTTCTTACACACAAGAAAGTACAATCAGTATATTAAAATGTAATTTAGAAAAAAATTACCTTATTTACAACAAAAACGAAAACCATAAAGTGTATATATAAATTGACAAATAACCAAACCATCTTAAATTGTGCATTATATATAAAGACTTTTACAGGAAAAACAAGAAAATGTAGAAAAAGACCTAATTAAAAGGTGTATATAGAGGGAGTCAATAGCTTAATGATGGCTATTTGTTACCAACTCACCTTATGAATTCAATGCAATTCCATTCAAAATTTTAATGGCTTTTTACAGAACTTCACAAGCTGATCTTAAAATCTTAATAAAAAGTTAATAAGTGATCAATAACTACGTCAGTTTTTACAAAAGAGAATAAGTTTGCCATTTATCAAGATTTTATATAGATCTGTACTAATAAAAACAGTGTGATACCAGCACAGAGACAGTCAATGAACCAATGTAATAATGTAACAGGAAAAAAGGATGAAATTGGATTTGCCTATCACACTTTATATGTTAGTAATTTGCAGATGGATTAAAGACTTAAACATAAAGATTATAATTGTGTCATTTTAAAAATAAGATAGAGAAGAATATCTTCATGTAGTGACAGTAGGAAAGATTTTGTAGATGAGACATAAAATGTACAATCAAGAACGAAAACCTGGACAAAATTGACTTAATTTAACCACATGTTTAACAAACATACCACATTTAAAGTTAATAGACAAACTTACACATGCAGAGAAGATATTTGCAAATTATATAACCAGTTAAGGACTAGTTTCTGGAATATATGAATATGTCTACAAACCAGAAATTAAAGAGAAAAATAAAATGAGAAATGAGTGAAGAGAATGAACAGTCAGTGCATCGAATAAAGAATCTGAATGTTCAATCAACATATACAAATGTTCAACTTTAAAAGTACCAAAGGGATTATAAATTAAAACAAAAACCAAATGCCATATCATACTCATTAGTTTGAAATGTTATGTCTGATGTCACCAAATATTGAAAACAACATGGAGGAAATAATGGAAAAATATTACTAATATAATGTAATTACAATAATAATGTAAACTATTTAGAGAACCATGTAAAAATATTTTAATAGAACAAAAGAATGCATATCCTATGACCAATTTTCTAGGTATCAATAATAGAAAAATAGTCACAAATATTCACCAGGACACTTACAAAGCATATTTTTTACAGAGCTTTGGTAATAGTGAAAATTTACACACAAACCAAGTTAGTTTTGGGGGCACTGGTAGACAAACAAAAACGCTATATTTATCTAAATTTGTACTAAAATTTCTTTTATAATGAACCAGAACAGAACTATTAAAATGAAAATAAAAAAACAGTGTTCTATTTCTTAAGATGACTGATGAGTATGCATTTGTCCATTTCATATTTTTTTAAATGTATACATATGTAGATAAGGCAAGTTTGAAAAGGATTTGAGTCTGGTAATAATCAAAGCAGTAGTTACTGCTGGGGTTGGGGGTATTAACTTACTTGGAGGGGGTACAAAAGAGCCTTCTGAGGTGTTAGACATTGTTTTAAAAATTTTAATCTGGAGGCTAGCCCACAGGGGTGTGGAGGGTGTGTTTATGTGCGTGAATTTTGAGGTAATTGTGTGCATCTGAATGAGAGTACGAGTGCTGAAAGTCTTCAACTTTCTGGAGAGGGGAACACAAGAGAGAAGTCAGACAAGCCAAATCCCACCATTTAGCTCTGCTCATTCCTACTCTGTTTCTGTTGACGGTCACTGCCTTCCTGAGGACCTCTGCATGTATGGATTTCTTAGAAAAGCTTTCTACATCAGCTGTTGCAATTATTCCTTTTATGAAAATATGATCCCTTTCCTAAGTGTCTGTCATGTTGCAGATTTTTTTTTATTATTATACTTTAGGTTTTAGGGTACATGTGCACAATGTGCAGGTTTGTTACATATGTATCCATGTGCCATGTTGTCTTGCTGCACCCATTAACTCGTCATTTAGCATTAGATATATCTCCTAATGCTGTCCCTCCCCCCTTCCCCCACCCCACAACAGTCCCCGGAGTGTGACGTTCCCCTTCCTGTGTCCATGAGTTCTCATTGTTCAGTTACCACCTGTGAGTGAGAACATGCGGTGTTTGGTTTTTTGTCCTTGCGATAGTTTACTGAGAATGATGGTTTCCAGCTTCATCCATGTCCCTACAAAGGGCATGAACTCATCATTTTTTATGGCTGCATAGTATTCCATGGTGAATATGTGCCACACTTTCTTAATCCAGTCTATCGTTGTTGGACATTTGGGTTGGTTCCAAGTCTTTGCTATTGTGAATAGTGCCGCAATAAACATACATGTGCATGTGTCTTTATAGCAGCATGATTTATAGTCCTTTGGATATATACCCAGTAATGGGATGGCTGGGTCAAATGGTATTTCCAGTTCTAGATCCCTGAGGAATTGCCACACTGACTTCCACAATGGTTGAACTAGTTTACAGTCCCACCAACAGTGTAAAAGTGTTCCTGTCTCTCCACATCCTCTCCAGCACCTGTTGTTTCCTGACTTTTTAATGATGGCCATTCTAACTGGTGTGAGATGGTATCTCACTGTGGTTTTGATTTGCATTTCTCTGATGGCCAGTGATGATGAGCATTTTTTCATATATTTTTTGGCTGCATAAATGTCTTCTTTTGAGAAGTGTCTGTTCATGTCCTTCACCCACTTTTTGATGGGGTTGTTTGTTTTTCTCTTGTAAATTTGTTTGAGTTAATTGTAGATTCTGGATATTAGCCCTTTGTCAGATGAGTAGGTTGCAAAAATTTTCTCCCATTCTGTAGCTTGCCTGTTCACTCTGATGGTAGTTTCTTTTGCTGTGCAGAAGCTCTTTAGTTTAATTAGATCCCATTTGTCAATTTTGGCTTTTGTTGCCATTGCTTTTGGTGTTTTAGACATGAAGTCCTTGCCCACGTCTATGTCCTGAATAGTATTGCCTAGGGTTTCTTCTAGGGTTTTTATGGTTTTAGGTCTAACATGTAAGTCTTTAATCCATCTTGAATTAATTTTTGTATAAGGTGTAAGGAAGGGATCCAGTTTCAGCTTTCTACATATGGCTAGCCAGTTTTCCCAGCACCATTTATTAAATAGGGAATCCTCTCCCCATTTCTTGTTTTTGTCAGGTTTGTCAAAGATCAGATAGTTGTAGATAGGTGGCACTATTTCTGAGGGCTCTGTTCTGTTCCATTGATCTATTTCTCTGTTGTGGTACCAGTACCATGCTGTTTTGGTTACTGTAGCCTTGTAGTATAGTTTCAAGTCAGGTAATGTGATGCCTCTGGCTTTGTTCTTTTGGCTTAGGATTGACTTGGCGATGTGGGCTCTTTTTTGGTTCCATATGAACTTTAAAGTAGTTTTTTCCAATTCTGTGAAGAAAGTCATTGGTAGCTTGATGGGGATGGCATTGAATCTATAAATTACCTTGGGCAGTATGGCCATTTTCACGATATTGATTCTTCCAACCGATGAGCATGGAATGTTCTTCCATTTGTTTGTATCCTCTTTTATTTCACTGAGCAGTGGTTTATAGTTCTCCTTGAAGAGATCCTTCACATCCCTTGTAAGTTGGATTCCTAGGTATTTTGTTCTCTTTAAGCAATTGTGAATGGGAGTTCACTCCTGATTTGGCTCTCTGTTTGTCTGTGATTGGTCTACAAGAATGCTTGTGATTTTTGTACATTGATTTTGTATCCTGAGACTTTGCTGAAGTTGCTAATCAGCTTAAGGAGATTTTGGGCTGAGACAATGGGGTTTTCTAGATATACAATCATGTCATCTGCAAACAGGGACAATTTGACTTCCTCTTTTCCTAATTGAATACCCTTTATTTCCTTGTCCTGCCTGATTGCCCTGGCCAGAACTTCCAGCACTATGTTGAATAGGAGTGGTGAGAGAGGGCATCCCTGTCTTGTGCCAGTTTTCAAAGGGAATGCTTCCAGTTCTTGCCCATTCAGTATGATATTGGCTGTGGGCTTGTCATAGATAGCTCTTCTAATTTTGAGATACGTCCCATCAATACCTAATTTATTGAGAGTTTTTAGCATGAAGGGTTGTCAAATTTTGTCAAAGGCCTTTTCTGTATCTATTGAGATAATCATGTGGTTTTTGTCTTTGGTTCTGTTTATATACTGGATTACATGTATTGATTTGCGTATGTTGAACCAGCCTTGTATCCCAGGGATGAAGCCCACTTGATCATGGTGTATAAGCTTTTTGATGTGCTGCTGGATTTGGTTTGCCAGTATTTTATTGAGGATTTTTGCATCAATGTTCATCAAGGATATTGGTCTGAAATTCTCTTTTTTGGTTATGTCTCTGCCAGGCTTTGGTATCAGGATGATGCTGGCCTCATAAAATGTGTTAGGGAGGATTCCCTCTTTTTCTATCGATTGGAATAGTTTCAGAAGGAATGGTACCAGTTCCTCCTTGTACCTCTGGTAGAATTCGGCTGTGAATCCATCAGGTCTTGGACTCTTTTTGGTTGATAAGCTATTGATTATTGCCACAATTTCAGAGCCTGTTATTGGTCTATTCAGAGATTCAACTTCTTCCTGGTTTAGTCTTGGGAGTGTGTATTTGTCGAGGAATTTATCCGTTTCTTCTAGATTTTCTAGTTTATTTGCATAGAGGTGTTTGTAGTATTCTCTGATGGTAGATTGTATTTCTGTGGGATCGGTGGTGATATCCCCCTTATCATTTTTTATTGCATCTATTTGATTCTTCTCTCTTTTCTTCTTTATTAGTCTTGCTAGCGGTCTATTAATTTTGTTGATCTTTTCAGAAAACCAGCTCCTGGATTCATTAATTTTTTGAAGGGTTTTTTGTGTCTCTATTTCCTTCAGTTCTGCTCTGATGTTAGTTATTTCTTGCCTTCTGCTAGCTTTTGAATGTATTTGCTCTTGCCTTTCTAGTTCTTTTAATTGTGATGTTGGGGTGTCAATTTTGGATCTTTCCTGCTTTCTCTTGTGGGCATTTAGTGCTATAAATTTCCCTCTACACACTGCTTTGAATGTGTCCCAGAGATTCTGGTATGTTGTGTCTGTGTTCTCGTTGGTTTCAAAGAATATCTTTATTTCTGCCTTCATTTCATTATGTACCCTATAGTCATTCAGGAGCAGGTTGTTCAGTTTCCATGTAGTTGTTGAGCGGTTTTGAGTGAGTTTCTTAATCCTGAGTTCTAGTTTGATTGCACTGTGGTCTCAGAGACAGTTTGTTATCATTTCTGTTCTTTTACATTTGCTGAGGAGAGCTTTACTTCCAACTATGTGGTCAGTTTTGGAATAGGTGTGGTGTGGTGATGAAAAAAATGTATATTCTGTTCATTTGGGGTGGAGAGTTCTGTAGATGTCTATTAGGTCTACTTTGTGCAGAGCTGAGTTCAATTCCTGGATATCCTTGTTAACTTTCTGTCTCGTTGATCTGTCTAATGTTGACAGTGGGGTGTTAAAATCTCCCATTATTATTGTGTGGGAGTTTAAGTCCCTTTGTAGGTCACTCAGGACTTGCTTTATGAATCTGAGTGCTCCTGTGTTGGGTGCATATATATTTAGGATAGTTAGCTCTTCTTGTTGAATTCATCCCTTTACCATTATGTAATGGCCTTCTTTGTCTCGTTTGATCTTTGTTGGTTTAAAGTCTATTTTATCAGAGACTAGGATTGCAACCCCTGCCTTTTTTTGTTTTCCATTTGCTTGGTACATCTTCCTCCATCCCTTTATTTTGAGTCTATGTGTGTCTCTGCATGTGAGATGGGTTTCCTGAATACAGCACAGTGATCAGTCTTGACTCCTTATCCAGTTTGCCAGTCTGTGTCTTTTAATTGGAGCATTTAGCCCATTTACATTTAAAGTTAATATTTTTATGTGTGAATTTGATCCTGTCATTATGATGTTAGTTGGTTATTTTGCTCATTAGTTGATGCAGTTTCTTCCTAGCCCCGATGGTCTTTACAATTTGGCATGTTTTTGCAGGGGCTGGTACCGGTTGTTCCTTTCCATGTTTAGTGCTTCCTTCAGGAGCTCTTTTAGGGCAGGCCTGGTGGTGACAAAATCACTCAGCATTTGCTTGTCTGTAAAGTATTTTATTTCTCCTTCACTTATGAAGCTTAGTTTGGCTGGATATGAAATTCTGGGTTGGAAATTCTTTTCTTTAAGAATGTTGAATATCGGCCCCTACTCTCTTCTGGCTTGTAGAGTTTCTGCTGAGAGATCAGCTGTTAGTCTGCTGGGCTTCCCTTTGTGGGTAACCAGACCTTTCTCTCTGGCTGCCCTTAACATATTTTCCTTCATTTCAACTTTGGTGAATCTGACAATTATGTGTCTTGGAGTTGCTCCTCTCGAGGAGTATCTTTGTGGCATTCTCTGTATTTCCTGAATCTGAATGTTGGCCTGCCTTGCTAGATTGGGGAAGTTCTCCTGGGTAATATCTTGCAGAGTGTTTTCCAACTTGGTTCTGTTCTCCCCATCATTTTCAGGTACACTAATCAGACATAGGTTTGGTCTTTTCCCATAGTCCCAAATTTCTTGGAGGCTTTGTTCGTTCCTTTTTATTCTTTTTTCTCTAAACTTCCCTTCTCGCTTCATTTCATTAATTTCATCTTCCATCGCTGATACCCTTTCTTCCGGTTGATCGCATCGGCTACCGAGGCTTCTGCAATCTTCGTGTAGTTCTCGATACTTTGCTTTCATCTCCATCAGCTCCTTTAAGCCCTTCTCTTCATTGGTTATTCTAGTTATCCATTCATTCGTCTAATTTTTTTTCAAAGTTTTTAACTTCTTTGCTATTGTTTTGAATTTCCTCCCGTAGCTCGGAGTAGTTTGATCGTCTGAAGCCTTCTTCTTTCAACTCGTCAAAGTCATTCTCCGTCCAGCTTTGTTCCGTTGCTGGTGAGGAACTGCGTTCCTTTGGAGGAGGAGAGGTGCTCTGCTTTTTAGAGTTTCCAGTTTTTCTGCTGTTTTTTCCCCATCTTTGTGGTTTTATCTACTTTTGGTCTTTGATGATGGTGATGTACAGATGGGTTTTTGGTGTGGATGTCCTTTCTGTTTGTTAGTTTTCCTTCTACCAGACAGGACCCTCAGCTGCAGGTCTGTTGGAGTTTGCTAGAGGTCCACTCCAGACCCTGTTTGGCTGGGTGTCAGCAGCGGTGGCTGCAGAACAGTGGATTTTCATGAGACCACAAATTCAGCTGTCTGATAGTTCCTCTGGAAGTTTTGTCTCAGAGGAGTATCTGGCTGAGTGAGGTGTCAGTCTGACCCTACTAAGGGGTGCCTCCCAGTTAGGCTGCTTGGGGGTCAGGGACCCACTTTAGGAGGCAGTCTGTCCGTTCTCAGATCTCCAGCTGTGTGCTGGGATGACCACTACTCTCTTCAAAGCTGTCAGTCAGACAGGGACATTAAAGTCTGCAGAGGTTCCTGCTGAATTTTTGTTTGTCTGTGCCCTGCCCCCAGAGGTGGAGCCTACAGAGGCAGGCAGGCCTCCTTGAGCTGTGGTGGGCTCCACCCAGTTCGAGCTTCCTGGCTGCTTTGTTTACCTAAGCAAGCCTGGGCAATGGCGGGCGCCCCTCCCCCAGCCTCGCTGCCGCCTTGCATTTTGATCTCAGACTGCTGTGCTATCAATCAATCAGTGAGACTCCGTGGGCATAGGACCCTCTGAGCCAGGTGCGGGACACAATCTCCTGGTATGCCGTTTTCCAGGCACGCTGGAAAAGCGCAGTATTAGGGTGGGACTGACCCGATTTTCCAGGTGCCGTCTGTTACCCCTTTCTTTGACTAGGAAAGGGAACTCCCTGACCCCTTGCGCTTCCTGGGTGAGGCAATGCCTCGCCCTGCTTCAGCTCGCGCACAGTGCGCTTCACCGGCTGTCCTGCACCCACTGTTTGGCACTCCCTAGTGAGATGAACCCGGTACCTTAAACAGAGATGCAGAAATCACCCGTCTTCTGTGTCGCTCAGGCTGGGAGCTGTAGACCGGACCTGTTCCTATTCGGCCATCTTGGCTCCACCCCCAGCTATCCATGTTGCAGATTTCTACTGCCAACTGCTAAGCATGTCTCTATGCATCCTCTGCTGGGTCTTTATAGCTCAGATGATCTAACTAATAAACCTTTTTAGAATGGATTTTCTTACCTGAAAACATGTTCTTTGCAGAAGTGTATAAAAAGGGCACATAGGTTTACCACCAATATAGTTGAATGTCTTTTCTACATTCCTGTCTAGTGGGTTAGGTGTGTCATTTTGTGTATTTTAGAAAGGGATAACTTTGCATCTGTTAAACGAAAGCATCTTTATATCTAGGGGTTAGAATATTCTTTATGTTAGAGTCAAAAATGTAATCTCAGATTCCTCCGAGCCACATGATACCATGTATATTTTCAGAATACCTAACATATGTTAAGTTCAACAAATTCAGTTGAGTATTTACTAAATGACTATTGTTTAAAAGAAGCACTTTTGTTGAATGCTAGATCCACATTTTGTTTCTACATAATAAAATACATAAGTAAAATAGACTAAAATAATCTGAATCAAATAGACAAAAATGTAAATGCTAATAAAAGTACAAAAGCAACTTTGAGTTAAATTATAATTTTACTGTGAGGCATTCAAACCTGCCTGGGCAACATGGCAAGACTCTGTTGCTACAAAATAAAATAAATATATAAAAAATAAAGAACATTATAAGTTTGATGAAATGAAGTATTCCCTGTTTGAACAAAGGTAAGACTGCAACATGCAAAGCAATTCTGTTGTCCTTCAGGCTGGCCACAGCAATTGATACGTTTTTTTTTTTCTTGATATATTAGCTTTCAGAAGCTTTTTAACACAGAAATATTGTCTTATGCATGATGAAAAAGAGAAAAATAGGTGAAAACATGTTAGAGTAAAATGGAAACCCAAGTTTATCAGACTTAAGAAATTTATTGACAGTGCAAAGGATCAATAAAATGAAAGACTCATTTGAAGAGAGGAAGAAGATTTTGAGAGAAAAAAAATATTCTTCTTGCTTGATTTAAAATACTTTCTTAAGAAGGCCGTCACAAAGTATGTAGATTATATTAGATTTTTCTTCTTGCTATGCTATTTTTAAATTATGGAATATGACTCTTCAGTGGAAGAATAAAAGGAATTTAGATACAAATGGATAGGCATTGTGAATATGTTCTAAGTAGTGAAAAGCCTAGTAATTATACATTCGGAAATGTAATAGGAAAAATTATGTTATATTATTGTACATATAAAAAATAACATAATACACAATATTATTTTCCTTAAATTTCCATGTCCTCCACTTTATGTCAGTTTCAGAAAATGATAGTATCAGGGATGAGAAGATTTCATAAATGAAATTTCCCACTGGACCACTGGAAAATGGAACTTCATCTTTTCAATCTTTGTATTTCTATAGAACTTGATGTTAACTTAAATTTAAGTATAATACCTCAAATATGCTGGTTGCTTCACTTTGTAGAATAGTGTTTAAAAAAGGAATAAAATAGTAAGATTTGATAACTTGTATTCATTTTCCTGTAGCTTTTTTATCTAATGAAAGTCTTTGTGATACTAAGATCAGATAGTATCTCAGTCTCTATTGTACAGTTAGAGATACTATATGATATGAGATAATAGTTAGAGATACTATATGATATTAATGTCAATATCATATAGTATCTCAGTCTGTAACTACTATACAGATAAGAGATGAGAGTGATAAAACATTAGAGCAATATTTTACATTAAAAATAATTTACCTATGTTGAAATTGTGCTGTTGGAGCCTGCAATAATTTAGGCACCTTTCTGAGCTGTTTCATTGATTTCAGAGAAGGGTAACTCTGCATTTCCCAGACCAGGACAACTTCAGATCTAAGTATATTCTTCTTCATGTTAGTGCCCAAAACAGTAATCAACCAAGTTTCATTCTATTCTCTACACCCTATCAGCAAATTATTTCCTTATCCCTGAGTTTCACATCCAATATACACAATAAACTATACTTAACATATCACCCTGTGGTAGTCAGCATATTCCCTCTGTTGCTATTGTAAATGTAATATGGCTCTTCTAGCTACAGACAGAAACATGGGTGCAACAGAGTTTGCTTTCATTTCCTGAGATAACATTTATAGTTTCCTTTGAGCTGCAACTAGTGAAAAGCCATTATTTTAAAGATTTCTAATGTTTCAGTGTCTTTGTTCATAAAACTAATTTATCTTTTTCATTATCTCTTCACATTTTTCAGTTAATAATCAATGATATAATTTGCTTGTAACTGAATTATATATATATATGTATATATTTGCAAGGAAATTATATATATTTCTAAGGATATATATATATTTGTAAGGAAATATATTTGTGTATATGTAAGGAAATGTGTATATATTTACAAATATATATATTTGTGAAGAAATATATATATATTTGTGAAGAAATATATATATATATATACACATATATTTGTGTATGAGTGTGTTTTCACACTGCTATAAATATACTACTGAGCCTGGGTAATTTATAAAAAAAGAGGTTTAATTGACTCACAGTTCCTCATGACTGGGGAGGCCTTAGGAATCTTAGAGTCACGGCAGAAGGGGAAGTAGGTACCTTCTTCATAAGGCAGCAGGAAACAGAGAGCACGTGAAGGAAGCAGAGGGAAAAGAGGCTTTTATAAAACCATCAGATCTCATGAGAACTTACTATCACTAGAACAGCATGGATGAAACCATCTCCAGGATCAATCGCCTCTCCCAGGTCTCGCCCTCTGTAATCCCCTAGGGATTACAATTCAAGATGAGATTTGGGTGGGAACACAAAGCTTAACTGTATCATTCCATCCCTGACCCCTCCCAAATCTCATGTCCCTTTCACATTTCAAAACTAATCATGCCTTCCCAATAGTTCCCCAAAGTCTTAACTTGTGATGGTTAATACTGTCAACTTGATTGGATTGAAGGATGCAAAGTATTGTTCCTGGGAGTGTCTGTGACAGTGTTGCCAAAGGAGATTAACATTAGAATCAGTGAACTGGGAGAGGCCAACCCACCCTCAATCTGGGTAGGCACCATTTAATCAGCTGCCAGCATGGCTAAGATAAAAAGCAGGCAGAGGAAGGTGGAAGGACTAGACTGGCTGAGTCTTCTGGACTTCATCTTTCTCCCATGCTGGATGCTTCCTGCCTTCGAACATCAGACTCCAAGTTATTCAGGTTTGGACTCTTGGACCTACCCTAGTGGTTTGCTAGGGCTCTCAGGTTTTTGGCCACAGATTGCAGGCTGCGTTCTCAGCTTCTCTACTTTTGAGGTTTTGGGATTCAGACTGGCTTCCTTGCTCATCAGCTTGCAGATAGCCTATTGTAGGATTTCACCTTGTGATTGTGTGAGTCAATATTCCTTAATAAACTCCCTTTCATATATACGTTCATCCTATTAGTCCTGTCCTCCTAGAAAAGCCTGACTAATACATAACTAATTCCCGCATTAACCCAAAAGTCCAAGTTCAAAGTCTCATCTGAGACAAAGTAAGTACCTTCTGTCTAGGAACCTGTAAAATCAAAAGCAAGTTAGTTATTTCCAAGATGCAATGGGGGTACAGGCATTGGTAAATGTTTCCATTCCAAATGAGAGAAATTGGCCAAAACAAAGGGGCTACAGGCCCCACACAAGTCTGAAATCCAGTGGGGCAGTCATTGAAACTTAAAGTTCCAAAATGATCTTTTTTGACTCCATAACTCACATCCAGGGCATGCTGATGCAAAGGATGGGCTCTCAAGGCCTTGAGCAGCTCTGACCTTGTGGCTTTGCAGGGTTCAGCCCCCCTGGCTGCTCTAATAGAATGGCTTTGAGTGCCTGTGGCTTTTCTGAGTACACAGTAGAAGCTGTTGGTGGATCTACCATTCTGCGTTCTGGAGGATGGTGGCCCTCTTCTCAGAGCACAACTAGGCAGTGCGCTAGTGGGAACTTTGTGGGGGCTCCAACACCACATTTCCCCTTTGTACTGCCCTAGCAGAGGTTCTCCATGAGGTCAGAGCCCTGCAGCAGCCTTCTGCCAGGACATCCAGGTGTTTCCATACATCCTCTGAAATCTAGGAGGAGGTTTCCAAATCTCAATTGCTGACTTCTGCGCACTTGCAGGCCCAACACCATGTGGAAGCTGCCAAGGCTTGCAGCTTCCACTTTCTGAAGCAATGGCCTGACCTATATCTTGGGCCATTTTAGCCATGGCTGAAGCTGGAGTGGCTGGGACACAAGGCACCAAGTCCTGAGGCTGCACACAGCAGGAAGTTAAGTAGGCCAGGTACAGTGGCTCACACCTATAATTCCAAAGCGTTGGGAGGTCAAAATGGGAGGATAGCTTGAGGCCAGGAATTGGAGACAAGCCTGGGTAACATAGCAAAACCCAGTCTCTACAAAAAAAAAAAATATTAAAAAATTAGCCAGGCATGGTCACATGCACCTGAGTCCTAGATACTTGGGAGGCTGATGCAAGAGGGTTGCTCAGCCCCAAGGGTTGAAGATTACAGTGAGCTATGGTCATACTACTGCACTCTAGCCTGGGCAATAGAGCAAGACCCTGTATCTAAAGAAATAAACAAATGAAAAAAAAATGAAATTAAGTTAAATAGATTTATCTCATGAAGTTATTTAAGAAATTCTAATTATTTCTTTTAGGAAAAATGCATATACGTATATGTTCGGAACAATCTTAATATATTATTACTATTATATAAAAATATTTTTTGAACAGAATACGTCTAAAATATTATACATTTAGCATGGTTCCAGAAGTCATCATTTAAATCTGTCAGCATTCTTAACTGAAATAATGTTTCATACAAATATTTGCAGTGAAAACAGCTTGTCATTAAAAAAATGCAAGAAACATAAGATAAACTATCAGTAATAAAAGAGAGTCTCTATAGAATATAGTATCATTCAAACTTGCTTCTCAGAGTCTGAATTGAAAAGGGAATTAGTTAAAATCATGAGGACAAAAAGATTGGCATGAAAAAATAAAAAATACATCTCATTTTAGCTTTATCCAAATTGCTCATGAGAGATTTGAATAAGCTGTTAGGTAAAATGCAGCATAATTTTCACTAACTCTTGTATCCAGTATTATTGTCAGACATATGGGCCTCTAAAAAGTTTCTTCCAATAATATCTGGACTTCCCAGGAATTGTCTTTCTTGTGGTCATACACAAAACCTGTCATTTCCTCTGTCATCCATCAAGTGTACTATTTTTTTCCTCTCTGTCTTTTATTTTACCCATTTAGTTTTACAACTTTCTTTATAGCAAATGCAGAAGAAAAGCTACTGTTTAGTTCTACCATATCACAACTGTTATTAAAATGTAAGTATCATTTTTCTTTTTCCTGAGACATTGTCTCCCTGTGTCACCCAGGCTGGAGTGCAGTGGCCTGATCTTGGCTTACTGCGCTGTCGACCTCACCCTCCCAGGCTAAAGTCGTCCTCCCACCTTATCCTCACAAGTAGCTGGGACTACAGGCACATGTCACCATGCTGGGCTAATATTTGTATATTCTGGAGAGACAGGGTTTGCCATGTTGCCCAGGCTGGTCTCCAACTCCTGGACTCATCAAGCAGTCCGCCCTCCTCAGTCTCCCAAAGTGCTGGGATTACAGATGTGAGCCACCGTGCCAGGTCTCTTTTTGTTTATTTTATTTCTGAGGCTTCATGGATCTCTGTAGACTTAGATAGGAGTGTGTGGTGAGTTGGGCCTGGAGATCATTTTGATGTCCTTTTCTGCCCACAATAACTGCCCTTCATCTGGCTTCCTTTCCTTTAGAAAGGAAAGTTCCCAGGAGGGTCCCTGTCAGTCATGCACATGTCTGCAGGAGGAAGTACTCCACTAGTTCACAGCACTGCGAACTAAAACAAAGGACTGTAACCAAGGGGAGGCTCAATAATATCAGCTCAACTACTATTAAGTAGGGTATAAATATGTCCTAGATGCCTTTGCTTTTTCAGTTAATCTCATCATCATCCACATAACTCCTTACCCTCAAGTCAACTAAGGCTTAGAAAAGTCTTGCTCAAAGTCTCATAAAAATAAATTATGGGAAAGTGATTAGAGCCCAGATTTGTTTCCAAAGCTCATGTTCCTTCAGCTATCACAAATTTCTTCCAGGTGTGCAATATTTTTTTTTTTTTTTGGAATTGTAGGCCTCTATTGGAAAAAATTATTTTCATATCAGGTAAATTCTACAAATTAGGCTCCTTTAAGCAAAGCAGAAACATAGCGAATCCTGTTTCTTTTCTTTTTTTTTTTTTTTAACATAACTAGGACAAGTAGATCTCTGAGCTAAAACCCACTTCAAAGATTGGTTTGGTACCGCTCAGGAGGCAGGTGACTGGCTATTGTTTTTATGGCATGTAGTAGCTTCTTTCTTTTGTGATAAAATGAGTTTGTTAAACTAATTAATTGACTGAAATCAATAGATTAGAACATGAACAATCAAAAACAGAAAAATCCCTTTTTTTGTTTCTTTGTTTCCCACATTTAACTTGAAATTCTCTCAGGTTTATTGCACTGAATCAGCTCCATAGGGTACAATAAGAACGTAGTTTTATTTTTCTCAACAACTGCCTTTACCAGTAGTTTGGGAAATTTCCCTTTCCTACTCCACTTTTTTTTTTTTTTTTTTTTTGAGACAGAGTCGCCCAGGCTGAAGTGCAGTGGCGCGATCTCAGCTCACTGAATGCATCCTCCATCTCCCGGCTTCAAGCGATTCTCCTGCCTCAACCTCCCCAGTAGCTGGGATTACAGGCGTGCACAAGCACGCCGAGCTAATTTTCTTGTATTTTAGTAGAGATGGGGTTTCACCATGTTGGCCAGGCTGGTCTCCAACTCCTGACTTCAAATGATCTGCCTGCCTTGGCCTCCCAAAAGGCTGGAATTACAAGTGTGAGCCACCGCACCCGGCCCCCTTTCCTACTCCTAATGACAACTCATGGAGTGCCATAATTTTCTGTTTACTTTCACATAAAAAAAAAAAAAAACTAAAAATTATCCAGTCCTGTCCAGTTATATTTTCTCATCACATCTCTCTCTCTGCCACAACTTCTCTTTCTCCCCACATCATGCTTTACCCTTTCTCTGAGGGCCTGCACATGCTTTGCTGTGGCTCCAGGAGCCTGCATGTGCCTTGTCCAGGTTCCAGGGCCCTGCACTTGGCAAGCACACATGCCTGATTTTACTCTTCATTGTCTTGTAATGGAGAGAAGGAACTGGGGAGACAGCAGTGGTTGTGTCATTCCAGCTACATTTTGTAGATGGAGAGACGCTACTAATTCCACTCTAGCAGGGTCTGTTTTGTCTTGTTCCTAGTAGCTTCAGTTGGTGTGATGGTTTCCATGTAGACGGCATGGCTGGGTTTCCTGTGGGCAGTGTTTTCCTTTATTGCAGGCTCCAGCATCATGAAGGACTTCCTTAGGCAGAGTCACATTGCCATCCTCAGTCCCTGTGAGTAGACCTTGCTCTTAGCTCCAATTCTGGGTGAGAAAAATCTCTCTCTTTGGCAGCCACCTATGCAACCTTTTATTATGCCTATTCTTTGACCTTTAAGCTCCCTCAGATGGAACCGCAGAAACCATCACTCTGCTTTCCAGCTTTCCAAAGACCATTTAAAACTGGGGAAGCTATGGGATTCTCATTCTTCTAGGTCCTACTTGTCCTGGTAACGTGAGCTTCTTTAGCAAGCTTCCCACTGCCAGAATTTTGCAGTTAACTGGCAGATACTAATGGCCACATCTATGTACCAGAACCAAATTGCAAGGAAGTAGTCAAGTTTTCTTGAGAATGTCCTTACCACACTCTGATGTCAACACCAGAGTGAAGTCCCTTGATTCTTCAGCAGCAAGCCCCAAACAGGAATTAAGGTACATGTCACTCTTCCTGCTATGCCCCTCTCTTCAGACCTCTTGACAATACACATAGGTGGGTTGTGTGAGTAAAATATTCCATTCCCCATGGAAAGAGGAAAGGGCCACCACACATTTATTGACACTAAGAACAATTGGAATTATTTTTTCTTTCCTAAATTGTCTGCCTATAGAGATAAAAGGAATTTCCTGGGTTGAGGGTAACAGCTGGGTTAGCAAAGTCATTTCTGTCAGTATCTTCAAAAGATCCAAGAGTTCTCTTTTCCCTTTCTTCAAAATGACAAAATCATCAAGCTTTTCTTGTTTTGAGTCCACTCAGCATCACATTACACAGCATCACTTGAATACCTAAAAACTTTGTAAGTTGACGGTATGTCCGTAAGACTGACTGGATGACCATATCTGAACATCAAATATGTCTTCTGGTCTGCCTGACAGGGTATTTCTATAGAGAGATGGATGCAACATGCTATCACAGCTCCATGACAGGTGCTCTGCAGCCATTCCGTTCACTCCCTTTGCTCTGTCAGCAAGCTCAATAAACTCTTTCTTCTCCAAATATGACCTTTCCTATAGATTTTTCTGGCCACCCATAATAAAAAATTGCATTGAATTATACTTCTCAAAGTAATTTTTGTGATTTTTTCATTTTTTCTAATCATTATTCAGACTGCCTATACAACCTCCGTGTTCATTTATTTTGCACTTATTTCCCAAGAATGGCCTCGTCATTAGGGCTGTTGTTATTCAGTTAAACAAAGCAAAATTTGCTTCTCAAAGAAAGTATACAGAAAACTGTTAATAAATAGTCATTATTACCATTAACACAGACAGAAAGGTTTTCAAAGAAGTCTTGTTTATATTAATAGAGCTCTCTATACATGACGAACAAGTTAGGCATGTTTCCTATATAGTTGCTTTATATAGACAATATTTTATGAACACTCCCTAAATTTACCTTCCAATATGTATTTTTTAAAAAACTAAAATACTCAAGGCAATATATAAACATTAGGAAAAGTTGAAGCCTATTTCTCTGGTCTCATTTGCAGGTCCTTGGTATATCAAACTCTAAAATAAATTTCCACTGGTACTTTGGCTTTTAATAATATAAAATTAATGATTATAATGCTGTCTTACCAAGAAAATGAAGTTTCAATTATATATTTTATAGATACATACTTTGCAAATGTGCTTAGACACAGAAGAAAGTGGTGCTCTATCCAGTTTAAATAGAGTTGAGTACAATCATGCACTGCATAACATTTTGGTCAATGACAGACTGCACATATGATCATTGTCCCATAGGATTATAATTAAGCTGAAATATTCCTATTTCCTAGTGACATTGTACAGCGTTATGCATATTTACATGTTTGTGGTGATGCTGGTATAAACAAACATACTGCACTGCCAGTCACACAAAAGTATAGCACATAATTACATACAGCACATTATACTTGAAAATGATAATAAGTGACTATGTGTTCCTAGTCATGTATTTGTGATATATCTTATATTGCTATTTTAGAGTGTGCTCCTCTTACTTATAAAAAAAACCAGTGAACTGTAAAACAGCCTCAGGCATGTCCTTCAGGAGGATTCCAGAATAAGGTATTGTTATCATAGGAGATGACAGTTCCATGCATGTTATTGCCCCTGAAGACCTTCCAGTGGGACAAGATGTGGAGGTGAAGACAGTGATACTGATGATCCTGACCCTGTGTAGGCCTTGGGTAGTGTGTGTGTGTGTCTTAGTTTTGAACAAAACATTTTTAAAAAGTAAAAATACTAGAAATTAAAATTAAAAATTTTTAAAAAGTAAAAAAAATTAAAAGCTTCTAGAATAAGAACATAAAGAAAATATTTTTGTACCGCTGTACAAGCATTTGTATTTTAAGCTGTGTATTACGAAAGTATCAGAAAGTTAAATTTAAAAGTTTATAAAGTAAAAAGTTATAGTAAGCTAAGGTTAATTTCTTATTAATGAAAGAAAAATATGATTTATAATTTTAGTGTAGCCTACATGCACAATGATTTTAAAGTCTACGGTAGTGTACAGTAATGTCCTAGGCCTTTACACTCACCACTCACTCAGTGACTCACCCAGAACTTGCAGTCATGCAAGCTTCATTCATGGTGTGTGCTCTGTACAGGTGTACTATTTAAAAAATCTTTTATATCATATTTTCACTGAACCTTTTATATGTTTAGATATGTTTACATACACAAATACTTGTGTTTCTGTTAAAATTGTCTGTGGTGTTCAGTGCAGTAATGTGCTGTACAGGTTTATAGTCTGAGTAATAGGTTATACCATGTAGTCTAGGTATGTAGTAGTCTAGGTGTGTAGTAGTCTATACCACCTAGGTTTGTGTAAATACACTCTGTGATGTTCACATAACAATGAAATCCCCTAATGATGCATTTCTCAGAAGATATCCCCATCATTAAGCAATGCATAGCTGTATAAGTATCTAGCCAATCACTTTATCTAATAAAAAGACACAGTGACTTCATTACTGCAATTTTAGTGATCACCTTCTGTTTAAAATCTCAAAATCTTTAGCAGGAAAGAACAGGTCAACAACAACACACACACACACAAAAACAATAATTGCAGTAGTACCAACCAGATAGCTAGTTAGAGGCAATAAGGACAAACTGCTTATACTCTACTTCACTAGACCTTAATAAAGGCGATAAGAGACATGAATGCCATTGTGGTAATTTCACCCTCCCTTTATGTAACACTATCCCTGCTACTTGGTTCTACCTTCCTCAGCAGATTCTAATGTAGTTATAGAGTTACAATACTAGACAATATTGACTGCATTTAACTAACAATTAATCTGTATTACTCAGGGGTTAGAAGTTAAAAAACAATCATCTGTATCAGTGATTTTGGCAGAAGATAGCTGCTGAATCATGTAAGGCTTTTTAAAGGAGGAGAATAAATTCTTAGCTATATTACAATCCAAACACTATTGTGCAATCATACGACAATCCTTTCTTTCTAAAAGAAACACTGGATCACAGAGGATTTATGTTTGCAAAAGTATTATATATATTTTAAAACATGTCATTTAATAACATGTTTTCATTTAGATTAAAGTTTTAAAGGGAGTTATCTGCCATCAGTGTTCTCAATCAATAGAAATAAAATAATTCTTACAATTATTTGTTGGCAGTGATTTTTTATGAAATGTGTCTCTATGTTTAAAAAAGTCATTTTTCAAATTTCTAGGCTTGTAAATAGGTGAATTTAAAAAAATGTATACATAAAGCTATTTTGGGGAAATTAAAAAGTATTTAAAATTCAAGATGATAGATACCTGTTTTAAAAACCTCCCTTGAAAATTTTTATGCTGTGAAAAATCTGTTTTTATTATGCAAATGATGTTTCATTTATCTGCTTATATATTTTGGTGATGTTTATAATTTAGCGTTAGCAAATAGTTTTTTAAAACACATCAGTTCATGCCTTTCTTCACCCTTTAACTTCTTTCCATCAAAAAAGAAAACAAAATGCAGATTTTACCATAATGTGATAATACAACCTGGTTTTCCCCACCTTCATGAATCATTGCTTTACTATATGTGTGAGTGCTGTTTGAAAAGCTGGGAACACTCTATTTTTGCAGCCATATGGACCTCTGATAATCACCTGCAGGTCTTATGGCTTCAGCACAGTCTTATGTTGTGGTAATGAAACATTTCAATCAGACAAAGAAGAGTTTGAAGAAAATAAAAGAATATTTTCCTGGCAACATTGACATTTACCTAGGTGCAAAAATGGTATACAGTCACCCTGGCACCTTGACAATTCAGATACCACATTCTGCAGTTTTGACTTGCTGAATGCCTTTCTCAAGTCCATGCACTTTAGAAACAAAAAAGAGAGAGAGAAATAAAAAGTGGAAAATAATTCATTCAAGTGGAAAATTACTCTTCCTGGAAAAAAGACTTGAATTTGACCAGTATACAAATGAGATGTGGAATCACAGACATAGAAGTTTTTTTTTAATGAATTTCTTCATGTTCACTTGACAGAGACTGATCCCTGCAGTTGTAGGGTATATTCATTTTCCACTTCTCATGCCTCAGGAATTCCCTCTATTCACTTAGAATTAGCTTAGTAGAAATTTCCAAGGGAAGTTTTGGATTTTCCATTAAAAAGTTTCCATGTTGACTTTAGAAAACTAAAAAGGCTTAACACAATCATTTTAATGTTTTTCTGCTGAGAGTGCTGAAGTCTCTCTATAGGATTTTTATGGGAATGAAAGCCACCAAGTATAACTACTAGATGCAGCCTGAGCCAGCTGTCAATACTGAATCTATCATGACATTAAAATTCAAAGTTAAAGGGTTAAATATTAGTATTCAAACCTTTAAAACATCATTTTAAAGTTTAAATTTATGTTTAAAATTTTTTGAAAAAACTCACTCAAGAATATGTCCGAGGCGTTTGAACCAGAGCAACTCCATCTTGAACAGGGGCTGGGTAAAATAAGGCTGAGACCTACAATAAGTCACAGGATGAGATGGGAGGTCAGCATAAGATACAGGCCACAAAGACCTTGCTGATAAAACAGGTTGTGGTAAAGAAGCCAGCCAAAACCCACCAAAACCAAGATGGTAACAAAAGTGACCTCCGGTCATCTTTACTGTTCATTATCTGCTAATTATAATGAATTAGCATGCTAAAAGACGCTTCCACCAGCACCATGACAGTTTACAAATGCCATGGCAATGTCAGGAAGTTAGTTACCCTATATGGTCTAAAAGTAGGATGAAACCTCAGTTCTGGGAATTGCCCACCTCTTTCTCAGAAAACTCATGAATAATCCACCCCTTGTTTAACATATAATCTAGAAATTATTATAAAAATAGCCAACCAGCAGCCCTTATGGCTGCTCTGCCTATGGAGTAGCCATTCTTTTATCCCTTACTTTCTTAATAAACTTGCTTTCACTTTACTTTATGGACTCACCCCAAATTCTTTCCTGCATGAGATACGAGAACCCTCTCATGGAGAATGGATTGGGACCCCTTTCTGGTAACAAATATAAGAAAATAAATTTTAAATTATAAAATAATATCTCTAGTGAAGACCACTGTATCCTTTTGCTGTTTTGATGCATATTTATGCATACGCACAAATATATGTATGATTGATACTGTTTTCCTATTAAAACTAGATCCATATCAAGTGCATTAAAAATATGCTTTAGATTTAATGAATTTTTTCTATATTAAATCTATGAAATCATTTTAATATGCACATAATATTCTTAAATGTATTGTATTTTTCTCCTATTTAACTTTGTTGTCTAATCTAATTATACTTTTATATAAATCTCTGGCCCTATGTCTTTGGAAAACATTTCAAATAAAGCATAACATCTGGTAGTGTCAAAGAAAAATTGCACCAGACAAGTTAAAGAGGTAAGGAAGACTTTATTCAAGATCATTGCAGTAGGGCTGAAGAGAAATAAAGAGAGAAAGACTGAACCCAAATCTACTGAAACACAAAGCCAGAGAGTTATTAAGGCTAGGATGAGCTACTGAAAAATTATTGGTAACACATCTGCATTTGTTCCTTCTAAATAAATTTTTTAAAAATTGGAAGATTTTAGGTAAAAATTTGTCATTGTGATTAGGTTATCTGTGTTCTCTAATTGGTACTAATGGAAAGTAGGCTACTCCCCTCCCACAGAAAGGAGAGGATAGGAGCACTGTCTTTCTTGATGATCACATTTCAAAAGGATGGTTCCAAGGTCCACATGAAAAAGAATCCTGGGATGTAAAACCATCAAGAAGCTAAAAGAAGATTTACATCTCAAAGTCGCAGAGAAAGAATTTGGTTTCAAGCTTTCTAAAGTAAATGCTCTAAGGAAAGGAAGATCAAGGACCAGAAAAGAAACCTGTGTACAGTGTAGTCAAGACAAGGGGAACTTTAAGGCCATCTTGCTCAGTAACAATCTATATTGTGAAATTGAACATTACATTTAAGTATTTTCCTTATAATTTATGTGCTAAATCGTGAGCATCAGAGTGTTTGAAGTGAATATAGAAATGTATAATGCCAGGAAAAATTATGCAGTCTGTTGATGAAAAGTGCCAAGCTCTGTAAAATATTTGAAGAGAATTATTCTGAGCTGAATATGAGTGACCAATGGACTTCGACGCAGCCTCAAGAGATCCTGAAAACATGTGTCCAAAGTGGTCAGGTTACAACTTGGTTTTATACATTTTAGGGAGACATAAGGCATCAATCAATGCATGTAAGATGTACATTGGTTTGATCTGGAAAGGTGGGACAACTTGAAGGGTGGGGAGGGACTTCCAGGTCATAGGTGGATTCAAAGGTTTTCTGACTGTCTATTGGTTGAAAGAGTTTTATCTAAAGACCTGAAATCAATAGAAGGGAGTGTCTGGCTTAAGATAAGAGGGTGTAGAGACCAAGGTTCTTATTATGTAGATGAAGCCTCCAGGTAGCAGGCATCAGAGAGAATAGATTGCAAATGTTTCTTATCTGACTTAAAAAGGTACAAGACTCTTAGTTAATGCTCTCCTGGATCAAGAAAAAGACCTGGAGGCAAGGAGATTTTCTATAGAATGTAGATTTTTCCCCACAAGAGACAGCTTTGCAGGGCCATTTAAAAGTATGTCAAAGAAATATATTTTGAGATAAAACACTTGGATTTCTATAGGGGCCTGCTGTCTATCATGTTGGTATTGCATTATTACAAAGATTCCCTTTGTCAGTATAGGGGTCTCTTTTTTAATGTTAATACTGGTCAGCTGTGCCTGAATTCCAAAGGGAAGAAGCTAGAATGAGGCATGTCCACTCCCACGTTCCCATCATGGCCTGAACTACTGTTTCAGATTTACTTTATGATGCTTCTGGCCAAGAGGCATCTGTTCAGTTGTTTGGTGGGCTTAGAATTTATTTTTACTTTTTTTTTTGGTTTACAAGTCAAAACTAACATAGCTCAAATGAAATAAATGATCAGAAAGTGCTTAACCTTCTACATGAAGTAAATATGTACTACATAACATATAAAACAAGTTACAGATGAGCTTCCAAGCACAATTTCAGAAGCACAACATAAGAATGCTACAAAAATGGTTGCTGGATTAAGAAGCTTCTTCAAACATTATTTAAAAGGAAGGAATTCATAAACACATTCATTTTTATGGAAGAGAAATCTCCCACTAAGCAATCAAATCTTCATAGGAAAAAATGGTTTGTGTGAATGAAGCCATTAAAAAATCCATACAAGGATTTCTATAACTAATTCTAGAAGATAGCATTTCAAATAAAGAAAACTTCAATGACATTTTACACATGATAAATTAGTTAAAAAAAAAAAAAAGAGAAAAAACCAGTTGCCTTCCAATCACCTTTTCTTTTTGTGAGAAACTCAGCAGTGTAACACCTATCTCCTGTATTTTCACTCCTTATAGTCCTGAGTTGGTTTAATCAAGATAAATAAAGTAAAAAATAAAATGAATTCTGAATGGCATTTTCTTTTTGTCTACTCTTTTCTACCCAAATGCGCTTCATTTATTAATTGTCATTGCCTCTTGTTTCCCTAGGCTTGCTACACAGATCATAAAATGTGGAAAATTTCGGTGTTTTCAGTTTAGGTGACTTTCATTTAACCATTTTTTATACTCTTCCTCCACCCCAGGCTCTGCCAAAATCTTGAATGGGCATATACATGTATACACACACATATGTATCTGTTTATGTATATTTCAGATATAAACATATTTTCATAAGACACACATATGTAGAAATAGAGACAGTGAAGATATAGACACATAAACTTATATACACATAAACTATACACATATACATTTATATACATGTATATATAATGGCCTATCTATACTTTATTTATATCTATGTTTGCATTTATAGCTTAATTTTGTCCATATTGAGGGACTAAATGGCTAAGTTGGCTGGACTCCCTGGGTCAATAGGGACTTCCCTAAGGGGACTTTCCACTAAGTCAAAATGAGCATAGCTGCAAGCTAAGGGATTGAAACTTCAACCAATCAATGGGGACTTTCCCCTAAGCCAAAGTGAGTCACAGCTACAAACTAAGGGATTGAAACTTCAACCAATCATATAGGAGGTTTAAGCTCTAGCTGCAGCCTGATGTTTTTAACCAATCAGGCCTGCCAATCTGCAAGCAGATAGAAAATAAGCTAATCCTATAGGACAGAAAAAGCAAAAGGGGAGGAGTCATAAATGGATATAAGCAAAAGACACCTAAGCCAGAAATGGCAACCCTTCCAGTTCCCCTTCCACTGTGTGGAAGCTTTACTTTCACTTTTGCTTTACTTTGGCTTTAATAAATCTTGCCACAGCACACTCTTTGGGTCTGCATGCTTCTCTGATTGAGCTGTAACACTCACTGCTGCGATCCAAGGCTTCATTCTTTGAAGCCAGTGGGACCACAAACTCTTCAATTGAGAAAAACCTTCGACCTGAGATGAGAAGGAAGAAGCCTTCTCATCTCATTTCTGGGGGCCTGTCCGGGATTTCTCTGAAGCGGTGAGTAACATTGGACCCCTTTCACTTGCTATTCTGTTCTATCTTCTCGCTAGAAATTGAAAGAAAACACCAGGCACCTGTCGGCCATTAAAAGTGACAAGTGTGGCCACCAGACTTAAGACACGAGTGTGAGGTTTGCTGGGAAAGGGCTCTTTTACAACCCCCCAGCCCTCCAGGCTGGGTGCGTTGGTTTGCCTGGAACCAATTCCACCTTTCTCTACCTTTCCCAGGAAAAGCTGAGGGCTAGCTAAAGGTGGAAAACTGTTGTCCCGAACTCCCAGCACTGACCAGTGGAGACCATAGCACAGTGAGAAGCCGCTATGCTGCAGCCGCCCATGTATGCCTTCCCTGCCTTTTCTGACCCACGCGTCCTGGGTCCTAATGTCCTCAGAGAAAAATTTCTAGAGTCCTTGTTCTCTAGGATCTTTCCTACCCCTGAGTCTAAGAATCTTTTAGCTACGAGCCTAAGTTGAGTGGGGTGGCAACCCAAAGACCCTTGCCTATGGTGCCCCCAGGCTTATTCTTATGCAAATGGGTATCAATATACTTATAGGGGACCTGTCCCTCATAACCTGCACCCTGGGCACTATCCGGGACATCAAAACGCATGCCAGTGGCTGATAGAAGGCCTAGGACATTTTTCCTTTTGTTGCCCAAAACTTACTCCAGATTGTAGAGGCTACTTTAATTACCACCTTTCCTGTCTGGGATCAGCAATTAGAACTGTGGAACTTGTCCACTAGAAGTAATCAGAGGTATAGGATGAAAACAATATAATAGACCGTAGGTCCCCCGATTCAAGTCCAAAGGTTGATAAATATTCTTATTTATTGACAGAAAATTCGGGTACAAAAAGCACTGCTCCAACCTTGGTCCTCCAATTTGCTACTGCCTACCCTAAAACTGTTGTGCTTCAGTGCCACTTTCAAGGAATTATCTTGCTGGGAAAGCTCCAGGCCCAGAAATATGCTAATTGGTGCCTGGTCTCTGAACTCAAAATACACCCCGAACCTAAGACCTACTTGCAGATGCAAAGGCAATTGTGGGCATGCTGGTAAGGAGCCACTAAAATCCAGTAGCCCTGGCCCCCTTTTTTTGTGGCTAAAAAAGGGTGGGAAACAAGTGTGGGCAAAACTGCACTTCAAAAGGACTGCCCAAACATAAGCTGCCCCCACATCCATGTCCCTTGTGCCAGGGGGATCACTGGAAGGCACACTGCTCCCGAGCGCAAAGGTCCTCTGGGCCAGGGGCCACTAACCAGATGGTCCAACAACAGGACTGAGGGTGCCCGGGGCAGGCTTCAGCCCATGCCATCACCCTCACAGAGCCCCAGGTAAGCTTAACCATTGAGGGCCAGGAAACTAACTTCCTCCTGGACACTGGTGCAGCCTTCTCAGTTTTACTCTTCTGTCCCAGACAACTATCCTCCAGGTCTGTCACCATCAAAAGGGTCCTAGGACAGCCAGTCACTAGGTATTTCTCCCACCCCCTAAGTTGTGACTGGGGAAACTTATTTTTCTCACATGCCTTTCTTATTATGCCAGAGAACCCTACTCCTTTACTAGGGAGGGACATATTAGCTAAAGCAGGGGCCATTATATACTTGAATATAGGAGAAGGAATACCTGTTTGCTGCCCTCTACTCAAGGAGGGAGTTAATCCTGAAGCTTGGGCGGAGGAAGGACAATATGGATGAGCAAAAAATGCTTGTCTATTTCAAGTTAAATTAAAGGATCCTACCTCCTTCCCTTATCAAAGGCAGTACCCCCTCAGACCAGAAGCCCAACAAGGGTTACAAAAGATCAGCAAAGACCTAAAAGCACAGGGATTAGTAAAGCCATGGAACACTCCTATTCTAGGCATATAAAACCCCAATGGACAATGGAGGTTAGTGCAAGACCTCAGAATTATCAATGAGGCAGTTGTTTCTCTGTATCCAGTTGTACCCAATCCTTACACTCTACTCTCCCAGATATCAGAGGAAGCAAAATGGTTTACAGTCCTAGATCTTAAGGATACTTTTTTCCGCATCCCTCGGCATCCTGACTCTCAATTTTTATTTGCCTTTAAAGATCCATCAAACCCAGCATCTCAGCTTACCTGGACTGTCCTGCCATTCATTATCGAGGCTGGGATACTAGGAGGACTAGAAACCAGCATTGGAGGCATTACCATATCCACCCAATTCTGTTACAAATTATCACGAGTTAAATTATGACATGGAATGAGTCGCAGATTCGCTGGTCAACTTACAAAACCAGCTTAACTCTTTAGCAGCAGTAGCCCTTCAAAATTGGAGAGCCTTAGATTTATTAATAGCCAAAAGAGGTAGAAACTGTCTTTTTCTAGAAGAGTGCTGTTATTTTGTTAATCAGTGTGAAATTGTCAACAAGAAGGTTAAAGAGCTTCAAGACTCGATACAGCACTGCGCACAAGAGCTCCAAGACACAGGATCTTGGAGTATTGTCAACCAATGGATGCCCTGGCTTCTCCCCTTCTTGGGACCCTTGATGGCTGTTGTGATGCTGGTTATCTTTGGACCCTGCATTTTTAACCTCCTTATAAAATTTGTCTCTTCCAGAATAGAATCCAAGAAACTGCAAATGGTTCTACAAATGGAGCTCCAAATGACCACCACTAGCACCTACTATCGAGGACCCCTAGACAGACCTACCAACCTGTTCTAACACCATGACACTGAAGACTCCCCTCCTGAGGAACCCTCAACTGCAGAGCCCCTTCTATGTCCCAGTTCAGCAGGAAGTAGCTAGAACGATCATCGCCCAACTTCCCAACAGCACTTCGGCTTTCCTGTTGAGAGCGGGTACTGAGGGACTAAGTGGCTAAGTTGGCTGGACTTCTTGGGTCAACAGGGACTTCCCTAAGGGGACATTCCCCTAAGCCAAAATGAGTCACCGCTGCAAACTAAGTGATTGAAACTTCACCCAATCATATAGGGAGTTTAAGCTCTAGCTGCAGCCTGATGTTTTTAACCAAATCAGGCCTGCCAACCCACAAGTGGATAGAAAATAAGCTAATCCTATGAGACAGAAAAAGGAAAAGGGGAGGGGTGATAAGGGGATATAAGCATAAGACACCCAAGCCAGAAACGGAAACCCTTCCGGGTGTCCTTCCACCACGTGGAAGCTTTACTTTTGCTTTTACTTTATTTTCACTTTAATAAACCTTGGTGCCGCACACTCTTTGGGTCTGTGCGTTTCTCTGATTGAGCTGTAACACTCGCCGCTGTGGCCCACGGCTTCATTCCTTGAAGCCCGTGAGACCACGAACCCTTCAATTGAGAAAAACCTTCAATCAGAAGACTTCTCGTCTCAATATCACTTCCTTTGAAAACATAATTCATAAGTTATTCACATCATAGTTATTTTTCACTCCCTGCTAACAGGCAAAAAATACCAAGCCTTTAAGAATTTTTTTTTATCCACACTAAGACTGTTTCATAAAAATAAATTCTAGTCTTTGTTCTTTACTGAATCTTTTAATTCTCAGATTCTAATTCCCATTTTCTTTCTGATGACAGCAGGAGTCACTTCCAATATACTAGAATTTCAAAAAGGGACTGTAACCTATAGGTAAGATTTCTTATTTCTGAACAAGTGGAAGAATAACAAAAATGATTTTAAAAATATTTTAAGGATACAGAGAATTTTGCGTTTTATGCTATTTCATCTAGTCTTGATTGCTATCTTTCCTTAAACTGTCTTAATAGTATAAATCTGCAATTTATGATGCAAGAAACATAATTATATAGAGCCATAATCATCTCAAAATCATTTTCACATTCACCTCAACAGAGGGTTGCAATTTCATACAGCCGTGGAAATTAGTGTTGGCTACAGGACTAGGATGAAGAAGAGTGACACAACTAGAAAAAGTTACACCGAACTATTAAATGTTCTCATAACATTTCAAATCCAATCCCCTACAACCTAAAATCTTTTCCTGGGCTTCTGGTACTTGCTTACTTGAATATGTATTAATAGGAGAATTCTGGAAAATTTATTCACTTGTCTTTTTGAAAAAAAGGAAATAAAATGTATTTAGGGCCTACTATAATTCACACACATATTGTCACCTACTCTTTCTTAGAACTTCATCTATCCACACATAATGTTGAACTACATTCTCCCAGCATGCTCAGGGCAAAAAACATAGCCATCTGTATCTGTGAATGGACCATTATTGTATCCTCTTAATACATTCTCTGCTTCTCCTCATCAGTTTACAGTCAGTGTTTGTTTGAAATGTCAAGCCTGACCATTCAACTACCATAATTGAAATTCTCTGAAAGACTTCCATGGCCTTAGGATAAAGTTCATCCTCCTTTACAAGGAGCACAAGACCCTGATTTAGTCTTCATCTTACACCAGTAACTTCCTCATAATCATGCTTCCCCCTTTCCAGACTTTTTGAGCTTGTTTCAGTACCTCAAGGGTGTCTGTTCTCTCCTCTCTTCTGGATTTTGCATCTAAATCAGGCCAGTGCAGTGTGGACAATATCCATAAACGTAGTAGGTATGATGGTTAAGAATACAGATGCAAGAGCTAAAATGTCAGGGTCTGAGTTCTAGCTCTGCTTTTAAACATTATATAAGCTAAATATTTTTCATCGTCAGTTATACTTTCCTTATGTGTAAAAATCAAAATCAAAATAATAATAATATTTTACCTCATAGGCAGCTGTCTGGTATGAGAAAAAGCATGTAAGCCACTGAGAACAATGACTGGTGCATAGTAGGTATTTAATAAGTGCTGGCTATTATTATTATAAACAAAATGCTTTGTATAAGGAAAGAAACTGGAAAGTTCTTGTTTTTCTTTAGATGAGGCAGGAAGGAGGGCTTGTTGCCTAATGTAGAATTGATGTGGAGAATCATGAATTTATACTATTGAGTGAAAAAGTTCCTCTATCGGAAAAAAATGTTTTCCCTTGTAGCTAATTTACTCACAGAAACAAATAAACTAAAGGGATTCTAATTCTCCTAGTCCCATCAACATGATCATCCGGAATAAATTGTAATATCAGTTCTAAAGTTGAAAGGAGAAGAACATTTTAAGATGAGCTTAGGGGTAATCAGATCCTTCTGAAATAGGGAAAATTAAAAGGTCAATTATACTTGGAATCTTCCCAGTGCTATTTTATGTCAAACACACAAATGCATAGTGCTGCCTATGGAATAATCTTCACAAGTACCATCACTTTAATAAAATACCTACCTTTATCTTCCTTATACACACATTATTCCAAGCTCACATCTGAGTCATTCTTCACGGTAAGAGCTAATCTCATTTCCTCATACTTGTCACTGAATCATGTTAAATATCTCAATAAGAATAATTACCTCACAGCTAAATTTCCCTGGCCTTTCTAGTTACAAAAAATGGATTTTTTTTTTTTTTTTTGCCACTCAGAAACAGTATCTCCTAGGATAACTAACTTATTCTGTAGAAAAGCATGCATGTTATTTTCATGTAACTAAACCATCAAATGGGTTCCAATATAACTTTTAAGATATTTAAGCTGTTATATCCAAGTTACCTTAATGAGGACTTTTGAAATATGATCTCATTTCAGTAACTTAACATTTTTTTATTGTCTTGCCTCCTTATATAGAGAAATACTTGAAATATTTTGGTTTTCTGTCTCTTCTGTCTCTGTCTGTCTGGCTGCCTGGCTTTCTCTTACTCTCTGTCTCTGTCTTTTTCTGTCTCTCTGTCTCTCTCAAAGAAAGACAACAGAAAAGCTAACTTTAATACCTTGAGTTTCAGTGAGCTGACTGATTAATGCGCTTGTGAATTCTTAATAAGAGAAGTGTGCATATTCATAGTGATGTTTATTAATTCATAAAGCAGCTGCTCAAAGGCAGCTAGTGGAGAACGATGTCTCCTCCCACAGAATCCTCTTGGCAGTGATCAGGCCTTTTCCCTTCCTGATCGTTTTGAGTGCAGCCTTAACATTGAAAACTGATGGCCCTTTATCTGCCCTGGGAAGGGGATCTCTCCTGCCAGCAGGAGGCTACAGGGATTGGAGTTTCAGATCTAAATCTCCCAATGTGTAGAGGCTGAAATAAAAAACTTAATGAGACTAGTAGAGTCCACAGCTCATTTCAATTATTTTTAATTGTTTTCAGATGCTGCCCAGCATGCTTCATTTAGTTCTACAATAAACAGAGCATACGGCATGGTGGTGGATCTCACTAGAGACCCAAAGGAAACATCCCACAGGAAATGATGAAAAATAATAAGAGCATTATATGTATTGGAGCACGGACCAGGCAGTTGAAGTGGAAAACACAGGGGAGGGTAGGACCGGTTCCAGTGCATCCTCTACTTGGAGATTCACAGGGAGCCTCACTATTAATTCTTACCATCACTCCTGAAATTGAAATTCAGTGAATAAACAGTGAGGCCCACATTGAAATCCACCCAAGCTGGCTGAAACTAGTCTTTACTAGGTTTCCTTCTCCTAAAGTAGTTCCTTCTTACTCTTGGGGAAAAGGATGACCACCTATTAGAGGTATTTGAGACCTCAACATACACAAAGTTGCAGAATATTTGCTAACAATCTGAGAGGACTTGTTACACCAAAAGCACCTCCTAGCACCCTGATCTGAAATGTGAGTCAACATTTATAAAGTTGCTCAAAGATTTAATTGAAAACTCCCAAAAGCCACTATTGGATGTTATTGAAGAGCATACCATTCGAAAAAATTAAAATATTTGCTTTTAATGTCTTTAAAACGTTTCATCATTTTGTCCAGAAGACCAAGACATCATCATTGGGGCTTAATTGAATAGCATTGTAATACCTAAATGCACTATAGGAGTTATCGAACATAGTATTGAAGTATTTGGCTGCAAGTGAAAATCCTTTTTGTAATTCCATGTGCAATGATTCTCGACTCTACACACAGGGAGCCATAAAGACTTAAAAATGATATCCAGTTCCCACCTCCCAGACCTATTGAATGTGAATATCTGTGGATAAGACTTGGGTATGTTATTTTTTACTTAAAAGTCTCCCAGGTAATTCTGACATTTAGACATGTTTGATGCCCTCTGACTCATAAATTCAGTAGTTTATGTGTACAATCCCTCCCTAACATATGTACTCACAAAAGAGAAATATTCATATATATATAAAAAGAGAGAAATGTATATTCTTTATGAATGTGTGTTATGTATATATGTACATATATACAAATATATTAAGTTACAAACAAATATATTAAGGGTGGCAAATATACTGACTATGAGCACTTGCCCCCACCAAGGCACTCTGGCTCTGATGTGAATGCAGTGATAGTGGCTGCAAGTGATAAGCTGTGTAGGTGCTCTGGAGGGCAGCCATGGGCTTTCATGGTACTTGGCCTCTGAAGGCTGTGTCTGCTCTCCAGCCCATATCACCTTTTTTCCTGATATTTGTATTTTATACTACTTTTTCTTAATAACAAAAGTCATAGTCATTAGGAATAATTACTGAAGGCATAAAAATTAAAAAATCAGGAAACAACAGGTGCTGGAGAGGATGTGGAGAAATAGGAACACTTTTACACTGTTGGTGGGACTGTAAACTAGTTCAACCATTGTGGAAGTCAGTGTGGCGATTCCTCAGGGATCTAGAACTAGAAATACCATTTGACCCAGCCATCCCATTACTGGGTATATACCCAAAGGACTATAAATCATGCTGCTATAAAGACACATGCACACGTATGTTTATTGAGGCACTATTCACAATAGCAAAGAGTTGGAACCAACCCAAATGTCCAACAACGATAGACTGGATTAAGAAAATGTGGCACATATACACCATGGAATACTATGCAGCCATAAAAAATGATGAGTTCGTGTCCTTTGTAGGGACATGGATGAAACTGGAAACCATCATTCTCAGTAAACTATCGCAAGGACAAAAAACCAAACACCGCATGTTCTCACTCATAGGTGGGAATTGAACAATGAGAACTCATGGACACAGGAAGGGGAACATCACGCTCCGGGGACTCTTGTGGGGTGGGGGGAAGGGGGAGGGACAGCATTAGGAGATACACCTAATGCTAAATGACGAGTTAATGGGTGCAGGAAATCAACATGGCACATGGATACATATGTAACAAACCTGCACATTGTGCACATGTACCCTGAAACCCTAAAGTATAATAAAAAAAAAAAAAAATAAAAAAATAAAATAAAAACACAAATTAGCAGTGTTTTAACATTTCAAAAGTAATGATCCATATATTGGCATATTTTCTTCCATTTTTCCCTCCATATATATATATATATATTTGTATACACTATTGCAGATGGTTATATATATACTTTTTTACTAAATATTACATAACATTTCCATTGTCCATTTTTCCATGTCCATCCCATTAAATACTGTTTCAACACATTTTAATGAATATAGTTTTCCCTTTCCCTTATATTTATGTTCTATAACTTACCAAGAACCTATGGAGACTATTTCTAATGTTTTCTTTTATAAATAATAATTCAACAAATATTATTCTATATAAAAGTCATATATATAAATCTATATATAATTATTTTTCTTTTCTGTTTTTTTTTTTTTTTTTTTGAGACATGGTCTCACTCTGTCGCCCAGGCTGAAGTGCACTGGTGCAATCACAGCTCACTGCAGCCTTGACCTCCTGGGCTCAAGCGTTCCTCCCTCAGCCTCCTGGACAGCTTGCACTACAGGCGCCAGCCACCATGCCAGGGTAATTTTTTGAATTTTTTTTTGTAGAGACAGGGTGTCACCATATTTCCCAGGCTGGTCTGGAACTCTTGGATTCAAGCAATTTGCCCACCACAGCCTCCCAAAATGTTAGGATTACAGGTGTGAGCCACGGCGCCTGGCCATATGTGATTTATTTTTTAGAAAATATTGAAAATACAAGGGCAAATGAGGAGATGTTTAAAAATTCTTTACATGTATTTCCCAATGAATAAAAGTTCATGTAATGAACTCTCACTTGGAGGGTAGAAGAGTGACTGATTCACCTTTTCTTCAGTCATATTGAGAATTACAAATTATAAAATTTTTAGCTAATTTTACATTGAAACAATGTCATTGTTGTTTTAATTTTAATCTCTTTCATTACCAGTGAAGATGGATCTTCTGGGAATTGTCTGTTCATGGCCTTTTTAATGGTTTATTAGTGCTTTCCTATCTATTTTACGACCTCTTTATATAAGGCACTAACCTAACATTTGTCATATTTGTGGCCCATATGTTTCTAGTTTTTAAATTGCCTTATAACTTATTTATGGTGTTCTTTTGCATCTAAATGCTTTTGTTTATACATTGCCAAGTTTGCCTATTTACATTGATACTTTTTATCATTCTTTGTAAGCTTAGGAAAACTTTCCCACCCCAGAATCAATGAACAATTTTCATCTACTTTCTTCTAGTTTATTGTGCTTTCATTTCTCACTTTTAAATATTTAAATAACATGGAATTCAATTTGGTATTGTATGAATTGCAAGCCAGCAAACTTGATTTTTCCCCAATACTAAATTTATTGAACAGTTCATTCCTTAATTAGATTATTCAGTCTTATAAATTCAAATAGGTATGTTTATACTACAGACTATGCGATCTAATTGTTTTATTTTGTTCTAGTATCAAATTAAAAAGAGGCTGGCCACGGTGGCTCACGCCTATAATCCCAGCACTTTGGGAGGCCGAGGTGGGCGGATCGCAAGGTCAGGAGTTTGAAACCAGCCTGGCCAACAAGGCGAAACTCCATCTCTACTAAAAATACAAAAATTAGCTGGGTGTGGTGGCAGAAGCCTGTAATCCCAGCTGCTCGGGAGGTTGAGGCAGGAGAATCACTTGAACCCGGGAGGTGGAGGTTGCAGTAAGCCGAGATTATGCCATTGCACTCCAGCCTGGGCAAAAAGAGCAAAACTCTGTCTCAAAAAAAAAAAAAAAAAAAAAAAAAGAAAAAAAAGAAAACTTCTGGACTCATACACTTAAAAATAGCTTGGAAATACTCTTACTTTTTTTTTCTCTTTTGTAAAACTTTCTCAAATGTTCTTTAAATTACACATATACTTTTCTCTGTAAGATTTTATTTTAATTTTGTCTCTATTTAAAAACGATTGTGTACTTGAGTCATTTTATTTTTAAAGCCCATCCTAAGAAACTTAACCATTCAATGAGGTTAATTTACTTAACTTTATTGGCGTCTCTAATATGTTCAAACTTCTGTCATCATTTTGCTGGCAAGTTTTCTATTTTTCTTTTATTTGTTTTTTTAGCTGCCTTGCTCATTAATTTGTTTTCTGATTTGCTAGGTATATATTTGTTTCTTACTATTTTTGTTGAGACAATATAATATTTATGATTTCTCACTATAAAAGATAAAAACTTTATCTCAAGATTTTCAATCTTTGTAAATTTAATATACAGTAATATATTTAATCTATTAGTACATAATTTTTGCTTTAATAATACAGTTCTTTTTTTCAGCAATAACTTTTGGATTAGTCATCATCAAGTAAAATACAAATACTCCAATAGTTATATAGGTATCATTCAGAAATGGGCAATTTATAAAAGAAAACAAATTTCTACTAATGATATCACAATTACAAATTCCATGTGTAAATACGAGCATATTAATTATTACCTGTTAATTAAAATATGTATTTTTAATTATAAGAATTATCTTTAAAGGGAAGAGGGAGAAATTAATTTTTACATCTATTCTTGGGTATCTTTCTGGTGAGAATTAGTATCAAAAGCCTTTGAAATGATCATGTATTCTGACCTGGAAATTCTACTTCTAAAAGTTATCCAATGAGAATAATGGCACCTATATTAATAAATGTACCAAAACAATCACACAGTATTTATAATAATAAAAAAACTATTTAAATATCCCACATAAGAATATCTATCATTTATCAAGCACTTGCTATGTGACATACATATAATTTTATACATAATTTTCACAACAACCTAGGGAGGTAGATGCTATTAATATTCTTGTTTTATAGATTTGAAAACTGATACACAGAGCTAGTAATCGCTCATGCCAATTGGAACCCAGGCAGCCTAGTTCCAGAATCTGGGCTTTAACCAGTGATACAACAGCTGCTTCTCAACAATGGCCAATTTAATTTAATTTAGTCAGTCTAAGCAATATGAGATTAATTGCCTTCATTCTATTCTATACTCATACAATGGAATAATCTACTTCTATGCTTGAGTTCCTGACTTTGATTAGCTTCTAATTTGGTTTGATCTATGAATACAGTCTCAAAAAATATGCGCAAGAGTTACAGGTTCTGAGTCACATCATTGTCACCTTTATACATAACCAACGATCTGGTTGGACATAAAAGTCTTGGGACACAATCATTTCTTTGCCAAACTTGATGTATGTTTCTCCATTGTAATTTAGCACTTTATGTTGTGTTATGCATTTAATGTTTAAAAGTTGTGAAAATTTTTGGACCAAAAAAAGACTAAATTTATTCTGTTTATATATGAAATAATTTTCAGGAATGTATTCTTCCCTTTTGTCATCAAATACTTTCTTTTATGCTCAATATCTTTCAATGTCACTGAGTGATTGTCTATCTGATTTTGGTTTTAGCCTAGAATTGAATGAGATTTTATAGGACCTCATGCTTCCATACAGCTTAGAGAGGTGGGATGAGCGTCTTCCCGGCAGTGTCTTTTTCTCAATACCTTCACAACTTTGCAGTATAAAAACAAAGTTCAGGTTAATGAGTACAGCCCAATTGCAATGCCCAAGCATCAGTGAACCTCTCCAGGGCTGCTGGATAAAGACAGAATTACTCTGACACTTACAGTCAGATATTCTAAGCGTACAGAGGCATTTGGAGTCAATTTTGAGCAATTTAATGAATGAAAGACTACACTCCACTTCTATTTTTTCTAGCAGTTTTATGTTTTCAGTTTTATTTTCAATTTTCCCCTAACTAAACTTTCTGTATATCTGTGTTCACTTTTCTTCTTTTAGCTAGTTGTATGCCTTAGAAGATCAATTTTGGGAAAAGGTAGCAGAATTTTTTTCCTATCTCATAAAATGCCTTTACTATATACGAGCTAAGCATATAACTTTTTCTATTCAGTGTGCTTACTGTATTCTGAGGTAGGAACTTAGAGTACGGAAGAGTTTGAAGGTCTTTGCCTATATATATATATATATATATATATATATATATATATAAATATATATATATATAGTTAAATATATATAAATATATAAATATATAAATATACATATATATATATATATATATATATATATATATATATATATATATATATATATTTTAAGATACATGCCTGGCTCTGCTTTGAAGGATAGATCACAAGGATACAGTCAAAGGAAGTGTTGTTTTATGATTCACACCATCCACGATGGAGGTAGCAAAAAGTTTCCCAAATAACTGCCAATGACCTTCTCTTTAGCTATCAATGCTATTGCCAGTTTTCTTGCAATTTTATGGAAACATTGGAAGGAGATGTATAAGAATAATTTAGCCATATTGAGTCAAAACACTCTCTGCGCCCCTTTTTCATCTTATGAAAAATATCCAACAAAACATGCATGTCATAGGCACTTTATACTTGTTTCATGTGTAATATACATATGCACTCTCTTTTGATCTTCTTAAGATTTTTTTCATGCACTACTGACTTCCATAAAAACATTAATGAACAATGCTGATATTTTAGGGGACATATAAAAGGCAGATAACAGTACACTTCAAATAGCAAAAAACAAACAAAATAACTGGGATTTCTTTATTAAATTGCTTAATGAAAACACTTCACTGCGTTGTCCCAAAACCAGGATTTCTCTTTTTGCTCCTAGACAATATGTTCCTCAGATTTACTGCCTTTGGTCCCCATGCTCTCAGATGCACCCTCTCCCTGCCCCCTGCTGCCCAATTACATAGAGAAAATTCAGGTCTACCTGGCTTCTATCTTCAAACTTTATAATAGTAACCCAGACCACCTTCAGTCCTCATTAAAAAAAAAAAGGCTATTAGTTAAACACCTTACATACAAGCATCAATGAGTCATATTTTGCTATTTAAAATCTAATACCCCTATGATACTAATCAAAATAAGTTTTCCAAAAACATAAAATTCTATCTCCAAGAGAGAATCTGGTGAATAAAACTTACTCTGTCATTTTATGTGTAGGTGGAGATAATTAAGAAAAATAGCTGTATTAACTGTCTTCAATACTAGCCCGCAAATTCTGCCTCACTTCCAAAGACTTTTCACTCTTCACAGATCTAGAGTTTTATTCTCTCTTTATGTACTTATAATATTTATTTTCTATATCAGTTATTTGGCAGCTAGGTATCTAAGACCTTGTTGTATCTCTTATGTTGCTGTTAAAGTTAAAAGAGATTAAGAGTCTAAAACTGTAATATTTTGTTCATTATTAATTTTGCATTAATTTTATTATTTAGAATATTACTTTAAAATCTTCTTTATCTTGATTATTCAATTTTTTTAACCTCTTCTCAAATTTTGTCCCCAAAGCAAGTGCCTTGTTTGCCTCACCCTAGGCCCAGCCTTGAGAGCTCAGTAAACAGATATCTTACACAAATTAAAAATTTACCAGTTGGGCTCTTTGGCTCTGTATTCAACTGAAGATATTGGATCTTAAGCCCAAACCTGGGTTTTTCTGTTGATAGCATATTCCCAGGTTGCCAGCTGTTTCTCTAGATCTAGGTTTGTGCCTACATATGAGACTCTCCACTGCCTTAATCTCTGATGCAGTATGGGCCTCTTGCTTGCATCTTAACCATCTGCCTATTTCTTGACCACCACTTTCCAGGCTAAATATGCATCTCAGGATAATCCCCTATGATAAACCTCTTCCATGATGCCCAGTTGACCCAACTCTCATCCACTGTTTAACTTTGTATCCACTGTACTTTGTATCCCCACTGTACAATCAGGTTTCCTGATTTCTCAGTCTATAAATGAAGCCTGCTACTATACCAATGGCTATCTCTAAGCTGTTTCAAAACTTTTAGTTTGGTGCATCAATTCCCAAATGAACTTATTCTGCCAAATCCTGTTCTGACTGATAAAATGTAAATAATTTCATAAAAGTCAATAGAAGGAAAAATTCCAAGGAGAAGATTATGGTTCAACAGTCAGAAATGCTATACAAAATGTTGAATGATTAAAAATTAGGCAAAGGCCATTGATTTGATTATTTTATGGTTTTCTTGGATTTCATAGATGGAGGAATTTCATATCTTTTAATTCAGCACATATTTATTAAAGGCTAATGTGCTAAGTCCTGCTCATTTCTGTAACAGCATTACATAGCTTAAAGAGACACTTGCAAAATAAATATTGTCATGTCTCTTAGTTTTCACCTATCTTGAACACAATTTCAGTAGAATTATTAATAAAACCTTGGAAACCTTTATGGAAGATTTTCAGTATAGTGGTTAAGGAAGACACTAAAGTGAAAAATGAAGAGTGATGGGGATAAAGTGGAGTTGGCAGGTAGATTTTTCAAAATTTGATTATAAGAGAAGAAAGAGCCTTTGCTTTAAAGGGAAAAAATTGTTTATCATGGTGGTTATTGTTTTTTGTTTACATATATTTATTAGAGCTGAGATTTGGGCTTGTTTTCTGATAAGAGGGGAGGATGCAGCTGATAGGTAGAACCTGGAGGATGTACTGACAGAAGAAAATTATTAATCAAAGTTTTAGAAGAGAAGAATTATAAATAAGAGGCATGTGAAAGTATTCACCTCACGAAGAGTAGGCCTATCTATCTGCTACAAGAGAAGCAAATAAACATGATGAAAATGAGTATTTTGTATGTTTGCACTAAGGAATGAATTGGAATATTTGTCTAATGGCCTTGATTTTTTTTCCATTCATACACCATATTTGATCTCCAAACGGTATGGTTTTTGGGAGTAGAACTAAAATCTATTGACAAGCAAAGAATATTTGGGACAATTATACAAGAACTATGATAGGAAAGAGATGCACAAAATATTAGACAAAAAGCATTGAGAGCCTATTGATTTCAGGTAGCATGAATTCATGGTAGACCGTATGTATTAGTCCATTTTCTTCTGCTGATAAAGACATACACAAAACTGGGAAATTTACACAAGCAAAGAGGTTTATTGGACTTACAGTTCCACATGGCTGAGGAGACCACACAGTCATGGCAGAAGGCACGTCTCAAATGAAGAGAAGAGCACAAGAGAAGAGACAAGAGAAGAGAGACCTTGTGCAGAGAAACTCCCCATTTTAGAACCATCAGATCTCATGGGACTTACTATCACGAGAAAAGTGCAGGAAAGACCTGCCCCCATGATTCAATTACTTCCCACCACATTTCTCCCACAGCACATGGGAATTGTGAGAATTACAATTCAAGATGAGATTTGGGTGGTGACATAGCCAAACCATATCATTCTCCCCCTGACCCCTCCCATATCTCATGTCCTCGCATTTCAAAATTAATCATCCCCTTCTAACAGTCCCCCAAAGTCTCAACTCATTTCAGCATTAACTCAAAAGTCTGCAGTCCAAAGTCTCTTCTGAGACAAGGCAAGTCCCTTCCGCTTATGAGCCTGTAAAACCAAAAGCAAGTTAACTACTTCTTAGATACAGTGGGGGTACTGACATTGTGTAAATACAGCCATTCCAAATGGGAGAAATTGGTCAAAACAAAGGGGCTACAGGCCCCGGCCCCATGCAAGTCTAAAATCCAGCATGGCAATCAAATCTTAAAGCTCCAAAATGATCTCCTTTGACTCCATGTCACACATCCAGGTCATGCTGATGCAAGAGGTGGGGTCTCATGGTCTTGGGCAGCTCCACTCCTGTGGCTTTGCAGGGTACAGCCTCCCTCGCTGTTGTTTTCACAGGCTGGCGTTGAGTGTCTAAGGCTTTTCCAGGCACATGGTGTAAGCTGTCAGTGGATCTACCATTCTAGGGTCTGGAGGACAATGGCCCTCTTCTCACAGCTCCATTAGGTGGTACCCCAGGAGGGATTCTGTATGGGGGCTCTGACCCCACATTTCTCTTCCACACCGCCTTAACAGAGGTTCTCCATGAGGGCCTCATTCCTGCAGTAAACTTCTACCTGAACCTCCAGGCATTTCCGTACATCATCTGAAATTTAGGTAGAGGTTCCCCAAACCTCAATTCTTTACTTATATATGCACCTGCAGGCTCAACAGCATGTGGAAGCTGCCAAGGCTTGGTGTCTGCACCCTCTGAAGCCATGGCCCAAGCTCTACATTGGCACCTTTTAGTCGTGGCCAGAGTGGCTGGGACACAGGGCACCAAGTCCCTAAGCTGTACATAGCATGGGCCCCTGGGTGCAGCCCATGAAACCATTTTTCCTTCCTAGGCTTCTGGGCCTGTGATGGGAGGTGCTGCTGTGAAGGCCTCTGACATGCCCTGGAGAAATTTTCCCCATTGTCTTGGAGATTAACATTTGGCTCCTTGTTACTTTTGCAAATTTTTGCAGCTGGCTTAAATTTCTCCTCAGAAAATGAGATTTTCTTTTCTATTGCATTGTAAGGCTACAAATTTTCTGAACTTTTATGCTCTGCCTCCCTTATAAAACTGAATGCTTTTAACATCACCCAAGTCACCTCTTGAATGCTTTGCTGCTTAGAAATTTCTTCTGCCAGATACCCTAAATCATCTCTCTCAAGTTCAAAGTTCCACAGATCTCTAGGGCAGGGGCAAAAATGCCAGCAGTCTCTTTGCTAAAACTTAATAAGTGTCAGCTTTGCACCAGTTCCCAACAAGTTCCTCATCTCCATCAGAGACCACTCCAGCCTGGATTTCATTGCCCATATCATTATCAGCATTTTGGTCAAAGCCATTCAACAAGTCTCTAGGGAGTTTCAAGCTTTCCTATATTTTCCTTTTCTTCTTCTGAGCCCTCCAAACTGTTCCAATCTCTCCCTGTAACCCAGGTCCAAAATTGCTTCCACAAATTCCTGTATCTTTTCAGCAGTGCCCCATTGTACTGGTACCAATTTACTCTATTAGTCACTTTTCATGCTGCTGATAAAGACTTCCCTGAGACTGGGCAATTTACAAGAATAAAAGAGATTTATTGGACTTACAGTTCTATGTGGCTGGGGAGACCTCACCATCATCCAGAAGATGAAAGGCACACTTCACATGGTGCAGACAAGAGAAGAGAGAGATTGTGCAGGAAAACTCCCCTTTTTAGAACCATCAGATCTCATGACACTTATTCACTATCATGAGAACACCACGGGAAAGACCTGCCCCCATGATCCAATTACCTTCTACTGGGTTCCTCCCACAACACATGGGAATTGTGGGAGTTACAACTCAAGATGAGATTTGGGTGGGGACACAGCCAAACCATATTACCCTATCAGTAATTTTGCCGATCAACTCAAAAAAGTGACATATTGGAAATCAGAGATTAGTTGAATACATCATTGTTGTATCCTTATTTCATGTTTAATACTTATTGCCTTAAGCAATATATAAGGTTTTGGGTGCAGAAGCCATATTAAATTATTTATTACTCTCAAATTTTCCAGGATGCTTAATGTGTTGTAGATGTGCATCATATATGACACAAATAATTAATTGATAGTGAGTCCCTTTCACAAATATCAAATGAGATTTGTTCTTCACATTGAATCGTATCATGTTAGTCGTAATCCAGAGTTATATGTTTATATACCAATGTATAAGTAATTTCCAAAGACTCAAGATAATCATTTTCAGAAATGTTAGTGATACATTCCCAGTTAACAAAAAAAGATATATTTTAAAATAGCTACCACATATGGAAGAAAGAAAATGTAGTGCTGCATAAAAAGCTTACAAATTGTTTGTGTAGTATTTACAGCAAAGAACAATTATAACACACCAGAAACCACTCAAGTTACTTTAAAGATTATGCATTACATTGTGAAATGTTTGTTACATAGTTACGGAGCATTGGAATCTGCCTACAGCTTTATATTATATAGATGGCTTATGAAATAGCTATAACTGGTCCCAAATCACACTAAACACATTTACATTATTTTAAGTTACATATTTTGATTATGCAATGTTCACTAAAAAGAAACATACTATTTGTAATGTAAAAGAAAATTCTTACTCTCCAATAAACACCTTCAATAGTGTTTTAAGTGGCTTCTGAAGTACTTTAAAGCGTGAATGAGCTTACTTAAGAGTAGTGGATTTAAGACTTGCAATAGCCTTAGAATTCATTTTTTCTTAAATAGGTTTGCAAAAGTTATACATGCATATATTTTAAGGCATTGAAGTATAAAGTGACTTCAATAGCTTAGCCCCCATCCCAGTCACAATATTTCTTTGAATTCATTTTTCAAATTCTATGTAAACATCACTCATGTAATCAGGTAAGAGAACAGCCATTCTGGCAGAACCACTGGTTTAGACTGGAGTCCCATCTACTCAGTGTTGTCCCAGCACTTCTCCAACTACAACAGCCATGGAGCTACTTTTCTGAAGCCCCTTAGACTCCAAGAAAACAATCTGGAACCCTATATTTTGGATAATGTGCCATTTATGCATTATATGATAACTATTTCACGGCCTTACTGGAGAGAACCCTGCCAAGAGAAAACATTAGTTTGGAAGTACAAAGATGTTGTCAGCAAATATTCACCAGTTTTTAACGATTGTATGGAAGTCCCTTGGTAATATGGGGGATGGTATCAAGTAGCAAGTCTTTTACTGCCATAATTTCAAGATTCCACTTATTTTGATGATAAGTTGGAAGCTTAATTCTTTTTCTAAAGTTCTATGTAATTTACCTTGGGAAGATTCTTCACCAGAGAATAAAAGTTTCTAGTTTCTAGTTTACATCTGAATTTCTTCATCCTTAGCAACATAACATTTGCCACTTTACAAGCTGTGTATCACACTGTGGTCCTTAGCATGTCTCATTCTGGCTTATTGATGAGACGTCAAGAGCAATGCATTCTTTTATCACCAGGGAGTTATCATTCTACTAGTCTTATGATGCCTGCAGCTTAGATTTCGATGTGCCTAAATTGTTAAAAATAGGTGTGAAATTGGACCAAACATGTTGAGAGAACTGTCATGACAACAAAGTTATTTTCATTAGTTTTATTTTTCAGAAATATAAATAAAAATTACACACTCTGGGTGTAACCAACCATAATTAAATTATCATCATTGCTTGCTTCACACTTTAAAAAAAAAATCAAGATTCTACCTGTAATGCAACTATATTAATTTTCTTATTCATTAAAGTCTAGATAACTGTAAATAAACTATTATATAACCATTCAAACATCAGTATTTTCTATTCCAAGTTTAATATTCACAAAAATTCATATAAACATAGGAACTTGAAAATGATATTTTGGAAGTTAGCAAAGAGGCCTTTCAGTGACACTTTCAGGTGTTAGGAGGAGAGAATATAAATACATAAAATTAAAGGTGTTTGGAAAAAGAAAACTCACTTGGAAACATGAATTATCTTAGCCACAAAAAGACCATGGGCTTAAATGTTAAGTCAAATGTAGGATTTTCTGGGACAAACAAAAGGAGGCCTAGAAAAAGAAACCTAGCTTGCAGAATATTGGCAATATTGAGGCAATAATAACCACAAGTACTCTGGCATGAAATAGGCCTTTACTAGTTTTTGTTCATTATTAAGTCATTCAGTAAAAAGGTTATGAGAACTTGCATCAATTGTAAAGGCTACTTTTAAAGATAAATGTGGGTGTTGGATTCATTCATACTCCAAACCTCAGCATCATATAATATGCCTTGGTAATGAACCTGCACATGTACACTCCTCCCCTGATTCTAAAATAAAAATCTTTAAACTATTATTTAAAAAATAGTAAATAAAGATATTCAAAGGAGGAAGAGAAGAAAGAGAATGTCAAGAGAGTGCTTCCCTTCCAAGCAGTGAACAGTATAATAAAAGACTCAAGAACATAAGGAAAGCTGAAAATTAGTTAGGAAGCTTAACTAATACCCCCACTTATAATACCACACCTAATATCAATTGTGAACCCTTCAGTGTGGCTGAAGAATAGATTTTCCAGAGGGAAGTGATGAGAAATGACAGGCTTTTCTTGATGCTTGGTTTAGGTTTTGTCTTGATAGCTATAGAAAGCTGTTGAGAAATGATACACAGGGATGTTATATATCAGTTTTTATACTGGCAAGATCATTAGGATTAAAATGAACAAGTAAGGGGATGATGAAGAATACAGGAGTAAACTTTTATTGTGTGGTAAATAGTCAAGATGCGGTGCAGATATGAATGGCAATTAGAGTTAGAATTCGACAGATGTGGGATAGGAAAATTTGCAGATTCTGTGTTCCTACCAGATAGGGCAAGTAAGAGACCTAGAGAGATATAGGATTATTTTCACACTTGTTGCTTGGCAAATACTAATACCTATGATTTAGGGAGCGCTTTCTCTTTACTAGGCATAGTACCGAGGGGTTATATAAGTTAACTCATATAATCCTCCCAACAAATTTATGAAGCAGATATTTTCATTATCATTATTTTGTAATAAGGAAAACTGAATAACAGAGAGGTGACATAACTTCCTCATAGATAATAAGTGGCAGCAGTGGGTTTTGGACCCATTAGATTTAAATTCAGAACCTCCTTTTTAAACCATATTGTACCCCGTGATAGGATGAGTATACCTCATTTGTCATGACAGGAAATAAAAGGGAAATACCTCAAGGTAAAAGAATGAATTTATATCCAGAATTAACTGACAGTGAGCATTCTAATAATAATTTGGATGTATAGGTCTGCAACTCATTGGTGAGCAAGAAATAAAAATGATAAGTTAATAAAATAATAGATAATCTAATTTTACTTTCTAGTTTGTGTAGCCACTTTCTTTTATCCATCTATGATTACATTTATTTATTCATGTACTCAATCATTTAACTGGTGAGCACTGAATATCTGCCACATGTCAGGCACTCTCCTCGGTTTTGTAGATACACTGGTGAGAAGACAAAACAAAATTTTTGTTATTGATAAACTTAAATTCCAATTAGGAGGTTAAAATAGGTAAATAAGTATACTAAATAAATCTATATATTTTTCAGTCCTATAAAAAAATGGAACAAACAGGTATGATAGTGACTACTTGGACTAGGTAAGGACTTGATGTTGATCGCTCAGAAAAGATCTCATTGAGTATGTAGTATCTGAGATAGTACCTGAACAACAAGGGAGAATAAGCCATGAAAAGATTCTGGAAAAAGGGAACCTTTGGAAGAAAGACTGCCTAATTGGCCAGAATGAGTGAGGGAGAGAATAGTTTTGTAGAGCCTTATAGACAATGCTAATATATACTGATTCAGCAATACATATTATGACCAATATGTCTTCTGTTGGGTGAATGCTCATTCTACACCTGTTGTTACATGTTTCATATCCCCCTGAATGTAGATGTGATAATTAGAGATTTTCCTTTAAGTTAAACAGGAAACCACTGAAGGTTTTCTAAGCAGTGCAGGACATCATTTGAGATATATTTATGAAGAGCTCTTCGGCTAATATTCTATTAATTAGATTGGAGGGATGCACAAATTAGATAATCAGTTAGGTGATTATTGGAATAGTACAAGTAGAAGGTAATGGGGATTGGCAAGAGTAGTAGCAGTACAGATGAAAGTATGTGTATGGAGTTTAACAAATTCTGTAACTGTCAGTCAATTCTATTTGTTCACTGGTTGTAGGTTAAAGGGAAGGGAGAAATTAAAGATGACTATTTGTCTTGAGGAAATTATATTTCCATTTACCAAAAGGAGAAAGACTGGAAGAAGAACAGCACACACACACACAAAACAAAACAAAACAAAACAAAACAAAACACACCGAAGTGTTGTATTTGAGCATTGACATGGTTTGGCTCTGTGTCCCCACCCAAATCTTATCCGAATTGTAATCCCCACATGTCAAGGGAGAGAACTGTAATCCCCAGGTGTTGAGGGAGGGAGGTGATTAGATCATTGGGGAGGGTTTCTCCATGCTCTTCTCATGATAGTGAATGAGTTCTTACAACATCTTATGGTGGTATAAACCTCTGGCATTTCCCCTGCTTGTACTTCTCTCTCCTGCCACCTTGTGAAGAAAGTGTCTGCTTCCCCTTCACCTTCTGCCATGATTGTATGTTTCCTGAGGCCTCCCCAGCCATGTGGAACTGTGAGTCATTAAACCCCTTTCCTTTATAAATTACCTAGTCTCTTGTTTTTCTTTATTGCAGCGTGAGAATGAACTAATACAAACATACTACATTTGAGATACTTATTGTTTTTAAAAGTGGAAATATGAAATAGGCATTTGGATGAATTTGGAATCCTGTAAAAAATTTGAAATCAGGGCTAGATAAATAAATTCAGGGTTGTCTTGGATTGGATTCCCCAGAAGGAGGCTCTGGAATGAGAATTTATATGCTAGTAATTCATGAGACAAGTGCTCCCAGAGGAAACCACTAAGAAGGTGGAAAAGAGAATGTCAAGAAATCCCACTGGGAACTCTGAGGAAAAACTTTCAGTGCTATTTGGAAGAGTTGTCCTTTGTTCATTCTTAATACCTCCACCTGTGCTTCTGATCTCTTTCCCTACTGTCATCTCAGGGATTTCATTCTTTATATTATTTTCTCTTTGTTCTCTGCCTCTAACCTTTTCTTATATACTGTTTTTTTCTCCTCATTGGCACTTTAAGATACTATACTAAGGCCAAATCCAGTTCAGGAATAAAACAATCTACTAAAATAAAACCAGAAAAATCTCTCACTCTCTCCAAAAGCAACTTCCCCTCTACCTTCTGCCCTATCTCCTTCCCTTTACAGCCAAATTTCTTGTGTTGTCTAAACTTGTGGTGTCTACTTTACCTCCCTCTCACTAGTCAAATTACTTTTATTTGGTGCACAAAACTTCACTTAAACTGCTTTTCTGAAGGCCACCAATGATATATTTGTCCCTAAATCGAATGGATACTTTTCAGATGTCACGCTTCTTGATCTCTGGGTAGAATTTCAAACTTTTAACAATTTCTTGCTTTATAAAGCTTTCTTTTTCTTAGCTTCTGTAGCATTCAACATTCTAGGTGTTAAGAATTCATACTCTGTGACTTCCTTGTAATGCACAAATATCTCTCATTCCCTTTCAGCCTGACTGCATGCATCCCTTCCTTCAAATGTTACCTAAATGTTGCTGGCGCCAAGACTGTGCTCTCTTCTTATTCATTTACATTCACCAATTGGGTACTCTCAGTCATTCCTAGAAATGTAATTACCATATACTTACATATGAATCCCAAATTGAATTCAGTAGAAACTCTAAGATACAGACTCATATTCTCCACTAGATATAATTATTTGAATCTCTCATAGGTCCTTCAAAATCACATTATTTACTTCTAGTGCTAATCAAGATGGAGTAGGCCCACTACAGCCTATGCCCTTCACTAATTACAACTGTCAACTGAGCACAATATGAAAAACAGCTAACAGAAGACATAAAAATAAGCAATAACAGGAAAATTGGCAAGAGAAATCAAAAGGTGAAAAACAAAAATCACTGTCAACTTTCTTGTTTATTTTTTTCTTTAATTTCCAGCTTTGACTTGAGATTAATCTCTTTGCTAGCTACACTACCCCAATAAAAATAATAGTGTGGGTATGTGAAATCCAGAGAGAAAAATCAACCCCTCTGGCCAGAGAAATCAAGAAAATTGTCTCCTGAGAACCAACTTGTGTGTGTTGGAAACTCTTTTTTTCACTCTTTTTAATTACTATGTTGTCTATAGGGCAGCCCAGTTGCACACAGATGTACAAGTGCCCAGGAACTAAAACTCTGAAATAAATTTTTATTTCTAACTAGACTAACTAAGATATGGAAAATGTAGAGAAAAATAAAAAAGGAAAAGTGGAGGAAGCTAAAGAATTTCATTCACTAATTCTGTGTGCACGAAAACTCAAGTCCTGGACTCATAGGTGCACCAAGTCTTCAGCTGTACATGCATGGGCTAGATCTAAACAAACACAGCACAGGCTGTTATATAAACCATTGACCATGCCTAGATTAACCTTAGCATAGTATGTGCATAGTACAGATCTAAAAAACATATCACTTGAGTGTGAAAACTGAACTTGACATTATAACCACAGCACACAGAAGGTAAGATCAGAGTTGGATTCTAAATCTAACTGGGTTTATAGACAGCAAACACACACACATACACACATCAACATTCTTTGCAGAGTTTTAATAGGACCTAGAGCTCCACAACATGATATGAAATATCTAGAACATAATCCAAAAGAAAAGGGAGAATCTCACCAATTTGAAGGGAAAAAACATAAACAGATGCCAAAACCAGAAATTATCAAAGACTTAAGCATTTATTATAATCATTCTTTATGAGATAAAGATGGATTCCTGAAATTTATGGAAATAAATATGTTTCGCTGAGTGGTGTGTGTGTCTGTGTGTGTGTGTGTGAGAGAGAGAGAGAGAGAGAGAGAAAGAGAGAGACAAAAAAGTAAACAAATAGGGACTAAAGGACTGAAAAGTTTAGATCTAAAAGAAAAATTCACTGGGTTCAATTGAGTGGGAGAGATAACAGAGTAAATAATCAATGAATTTAAAGCTAGATCAATAGAAATCAGTCACTTTGAAGAGCAGAAACAACAAAGATTTTTTAAAAAACATGAACAGAGACTCAGTTAACAGTGGGTCAATATCAAAAGTTCTAACACTGAATTACTGAGGAAAGTAAAACAAAAAGAGACTGATACAGAAAAAAATACTTTACAAAACAATGGTGCCAAACACCCCAAATTTCTTGAAAGACAAACATACAGATTCAAAGCTCATCTAATACTCAAAGGGATAAACTCAAGGAAAATCATGCTCAGAGTCATCAAAATAGACCTGCTAAAAACCAAACATAAAGAATAAAACTTGAAAGCAACCAGAGAAAATGACACACTGCATATCAGAGAGCTGCACTTTCATTTGGATTACTTACCGGGAAAAAATGAAGGAGGACAGAAGACAGAGAGAGAATATACCATTCTTAAGTGGTATTAGTATTGAAACAACAACAAAAATATCAACACAAAGTTCTATATTCATTTAAAATATCTTTCAGGAAAAACAAATTTGAAATTTTCAGATGAAGAAAAATTAAGAAAATCTGTTGCCAACAGACCTGATATAAAAGAAATGCTAAATAAAGTTCTTCAAATGGAAGGGAAATTTTAACAGAAGAAAACTTGGAACATAAGGAATGAAGAAAAAGTAATCAAAATGGTATGCTTCTGGGTAATTAGAATAGACTTTCTCCTCTTGAGTCCTTCAAAATATGAAAGACAAAGCAAAAGGTATATAGTGCTGAACCTTGAACAACATGGGTTTCAACTGCATGGGTCCACTTATATCGAGATTTTTTTCAATAAAAGTTACAAAGAATATGCCTGCGTCTCCTGTCCCCCCCTTCCACCTCTGCCACCTTTTTCCTCCACTGCCACCTGAGACAGCAAGACAACCCCTTCTGTTTCTCCTCCTCCTCAGCTTACTCACATAAAGACTATGAGGATAAAGACCTTTATGATGATCCACTCCCACTTAACAAATAGTAAATATATTTTTCTCTCATGATTTTTCTAATTAGGATTTTATTTTCTGTAGCTTACTGTATTGTAAGAATACAGTACATAATACATATAACACACAAAATATGAGCTAATTGACAGGTTATGTTATCTGTAAGGCTTCCAGTCGACAGAAGGCTATTAGTAGTTCAGATTTTGGGGAGTCAAAAGTTACACATGGGTTTTCAACTGCAGGGGTGATGTTTTCAATGTATATAGGTCTAACACATATGATAATTATAACCAAAATGGAGTGCTTTAGTAGCATATAGAGCTGTAAGTTTTCCACATTTCAACTGAAGTAGTAAAATAGTAATTCTGAAGAAAATATAAAAAGTTAGGTCTGTAAATTTTGATCCTCAGAGAAAATACTAAAAATAATAGAAAGAGAAATAGACAAAACACAAGTAGATAAGTTCAAATAAAATTCTAAAAACCATTCAAAAAATAATAGGAAATTGTGAAAGAAGGAACAATAAGAGAGAAGACAATTAAAACAAATAATTAAATGGTAGATAAAAAATATAACCACATTGATAACTACATTAAAGTTAAATGGTCTAAGTGCACTCATTAAAAGACAAAAAAAAGTTAGACTGTGTAAAATAACAAAAGCCAATGACATATTATCTTTAAAAAACTTTAAATATACGACAGAGAAATCAAAATTAAAAGGACGACAATCCTACACAAGAAGAACAAAGCTGGAAGCATCACGCTGCCTGACTTCAAACTATACTACAAGGCTACAGTAACAAAAACAGCATGGTACTGGTACCTAAACATATATATAAACCAATGGAACAGAACAGAGGCCTCAGAAATAATGCCACACATCTACAACCATCTGATCTTTGACAAACATGACAAAAACAAGCGATGAGGAAAGGATTCCCTATTTAATAAATGGTGTTGGGAACACTGGCTAGCCATATGCAGAAAGCTAAAACTGGATCCATTCCTTATACCTTATACAAAAATTAACTCAAGATGGATTAAAGACTTAAACATAAGACCTAAAATCATAAAAACCCTAGAAGAAAACCTAGGCAATACCATTCAGGACATAGGCATGAGAAAAGACTTTATGACTAAAACATCCAAATCAATGGCAACAAAAGCCAAAATTCACAAATGGGATCTGATTAAACTAAGGAGTTTCTGCACAACAAAAGAAACTGTCATCAGAGTGAACAGGCAACCTACAGAATGGGAAAAAGTTTTTGCAATCTATCCATCTGACAAAGAGCTAATATCCACAATCAACAAAGAATTTAAACAAATTACAAGAAAAAAACAAACAAAAAACCATGAAAAAGTGAGTGAAGGATTTAAACAGACACTTCTCAAAACAAGAATCCACGCAGCCAACAAACATATGAAAAAAAACTTATCATCACTGGTCATTAGAGAAATGCAAATGAAAACCACAATGAGATACCATCTCATGCCAGTTAGAATGGCGGTCATTAAAAAGTCAGAAAACAACAGATGCTGGAGACGATGTGGAGAAATAGGAATGATTTTACACTGTTGCTGGGAGTGTAAATTAGTTCAACCACTGTGGAAGACAGTGTGGCGATTCCTCAAGGATCTAGACTAGAAATACCATTTGACCCAGCAATCCCATTACTGGGTATATACCCAAAGGATTATAAATCATTCTGCTATAAAGACACATGCACACGTATGCTTACTGCAGCACTGTTCAGCTGTTCACAATAGCAAAGACTTGGAACCAACCCAAATGCCCATCACTGATAGACTGGATAAAGCAAATGTGGCATATATACACCATGGAATACTATGCAGCCATAAAAAAGGATGAGTTCATGTCCTTTGCAGGAACATCAATGAAGCTAGAAACCATCATTCTCAGCAAATTTACTCAAGAACAGAAAACCAAACACCACATGTTCTCACTCATAAGTGGGAATTGATCAATGAGAACACATGGACAGAGGGAGGGGAACATCACACACCGGGGCCTGTCAGGGGGTGGGGGGCTAGGGGAGGGATAGCATTAGGAAAAATACCTAATGTAGATGATGGGTTAATGGGTGCAGCAAACCACCATGGCGTGTGTATACCTATGTAACAAACCTGCACATTCTGCACATGTACCCCAGAACTTAAAGTATAATAAAATAAAATAAAATAAAATAAAAATACTAACTTGCTAAAAAAAAGAAAAAAGAAAAAATTTACGCAAACAATAATCAAAAGAAGTTTGTAGTAGCTATATCAGTAGTAGCTATAACAGTAGTAGACAAATTAAATTTTAGAACAGAGAAAATCATCAGGAATATAGAGAGAAATTACATAATGACAGAGGTAAATTCACCAAGAAGACATAATACTAAATGTTTGTATAGAGAAGTTCAAGAGATATAAAGTAAAACTGATGAAGCTGAAATTAAATGTGGATAATCTACAATTATAAATGAAGATTTCGCCATTTCTTTCTTCATAGTCAATCAAGTTAACAAAAAATAAACAAGATTATAGAAGAACTAAACATTATAAACCTAATTAACCTAACAAACAAACACCTCTCCACCTAGTATGAATAGAAAGGAACTTCCTTAACTTGATAAATAACTACTATGAATAAACCTCATGTGAGCATGATACTCAATGGTAAAATACAGAATGTTTTCCATCTAAGATAAAAAAAAAAAAAAAGACTAGTGAGTCTGTTTTGCACACTTCTATTCAACACTGCATTGCATGTCCTAGCCAGCGCAATAAGGCAAGAAAAACAAAAGACATGTCTATTAAGAAAACATGATTGTCTCTGTAAAAAAATAAAAATAAAATAAAAAAATTAAAAAAATCTACAAAAATTTCCCAGAACAAATAACTAAGTTTAGCCAGAAAACAAAAAGTCAAAATATAAGATTTAAATCTATTTGTAATTTGTGTAAATTAACAATTGAAACTCAAAATTTCAGAAGGCAGTAACATTTAAAATAACTTTCAAGAAATAAAATACTTAACTATACATCTAGAAATATATGTGCAGAATCTGTATTTTTCTGATTCTAATCTGAACATGTGACTTGTAACAGAATAAAAAGACAAGCTAGACTTGGAGAAAATGTTTGCAAATCATATATCTGCCAAATAACTTGTATCCAAAATATATTATGAACTCTGAAACTCAAAATTAGAAAGCAAACAAACATAAAAATGGACAAAATATTTGAAGAGATACATTATCAAAGAACATATACTGATCTAAATAAGGATATGGAAAGTTACCCAATATCATTATGAGAATGCAAATTAAGACCACAATGTGGTAACACTCTGCACCAAAAATGGCTTTAACAAAACATGACAACACCAAATGCCAGCCAAGGTGTGGAGAAACAGAAACTCTCATATCTTTCTTATGGGAATGTAAATTTTACAACCACATAAAAAAATTTGTCATTTTCTTAAAATGTTAAGTATAAGCTTACCATGAAACCCAATAATTAAACTCCTAAGAATCTACCCCAAAGAAATAAAAACATATGTTCATGCAAAAACTAGTTAATGAATATTTGTAGCAGTATTATTTATAGTAGACAAAAACTAGAAACAACCACTATGTCCATCAACTGGTAAATAAACAAAATGTTCTATATCCATATAATAGAATATTATTCAGCAATAAAAATAAACAAAATTTTGATATATCTTACAACATGGTTCATCTGCAAAAAAAACATGCTAAGTAAAAGAAGCCAGATGCAAAGACCCTATATTGTATAATTTTATTTATATGAAATGCTCAGAAGAGATTGATTTATGGAAACAGAAGACAAATCAGTGGTTGTCTGGGGCTGCAGGGTACTAGAAGAAATTTATGCAAATGAGATTGAGAAAATTTTTTGAGGATATATAAAGTACTAAAACTGGATTGTGGTGATGATTGCATAACTCTATAATAATTACTGTCTGCTGTTTCTGTCAGTGTAAATCTATCAGTAGCCCTTCACCCTGATACTGGGCTTTCAGTATACTAACAATAGTTATATTAAGTGTATGATTCCATGTACATGACACTGTGGAAAAAGCAGAACTCTAGGGACAAAAACATCAATTTTTACTCAGGGGCTAGGAGTAAAGGGAGTATTTGACTACAAAAAAGTAGAATGAGAGAATTTTGGAAGTTATGGAAATATTTTATATCTTCAATGCAGTAGTTACACAGCCTTTTGCATTGGTCACATTTCATATAACTATAAACCGAAGAATCCATTTTACATGTTAATTTAAAGTACATTTAAAAAATCATTTTAAAAGTTGAGTTCATTTTCCCTGCCAAACTTACTCCTCCTCTGGTGTTATCTCTTTTAATTAATGGCAATAACAATCACCAGTTGCCCAAAGCAAACTTCAGCATCATTCTTAACATCTCCTTTTTTACCCACTATACCTAAGCAAATCCTAAGCATTTCTGGAATCGTTTTAAATTATCTTTATCCTTGTTATTATGTTTCTGTTCCTAGCAAACATATTTTTATAAGAATTACTTGAAAGCCTATTAGCTGCAATACCATTTTTTCAGGTTATGGAATATTCAGATGAAACAGTGAATGAATTAGAGAAATAATTGAGATCATCCAGAGATGAATACTATGAGTACCATACAGAAGGAGAAATAATGACTCTGGAGACTTTATATTTCCACCCTTTTTGTGAAAGGATTCGATTTGAGTATGATTTCATTTTGTAAAGTGAAAACATAGGGCTGGAATTATTGTATGAAAATCCAAATACGTGTAAAAGGATAGGATGGTGCTGAATAGCCACAAGAGTGGGCTGTGCCAGTTAAGATGCCATTGTCTCTCAGATCCTGATATGCCCTTCTAAGTTCTACCTTCTAACGATGAAGGTAGGATTTCAAAAACTGTATTTCTGTATTGTCAGCTGTCTTCCTATTAGATTCTGCTAATAGGGGTACAGCAGGAAGACAGGAGGAAACTAGGAAGAACTTGCTCTTTGCTGTTTATCTGCTGCTCCTGACCTTGTCACTGTTGACAGCTCTTTACCCTGACATTGGCTGGTACTTCCATTTGTCCCTCCAGAATCAGCTTCTTTGTGACCTCCTCAGAGGTATAGACACAATATGGGCTGTGCTGCTTTCCCCAAAGTCTGAGTCGTAGCTTTGCAAGACCTCTTCTCAAAGCTCCAAGGTATCAGTAACAAATGGGTGGCATCCACGCCTTGGAAACCTCAGGTAAAAGACTTTGATGCTCTTTTTCAATCCTCTACGTACTGATAACTTCAAAATAGGATTTCCCAGCCCGAGGCCTGGTAGCTACATACTGAAGTTACCAGGTCTGTGTTATCCTGATCTTCTCTTTTTGGCTTTTTCAGTCTTTCAACCCCTATTTAACCCAGCCCTTAATATTACAGTTGTCCCTCAGTCTATACAGGGTATTGGTTCCAAGACCCCTGCATATACCGAAACCTGCACCACTGAAATCCCACAGTTGGTCCTGCCAAACTCACATATGTTAAAAGTCAGTCCTCCATATACATAGGTTTTGCATCAAGAAAATAATGTATTTTTGATTGGCATTTGGTTGAAAAAAAATCTGCATATTTATGGCACCACTCAGTTCAATCCCACACGTTGTTCAAGGGTCAACTGTATATTCTCTGGTTGTAATATCTAGAACAAACTTTGATTTTGTGATGGGTCCTGATTGATACAACTATTTACATTACTTCAAAACTTCCACACTGCAGCTACAGTAATCTTTCTTTCTTTTTTTTTTTTTTTTTGAGACAGAGTCTCGCTCTGTCGCCCAGGCTGGAGTGCAGTGGCACGATCTCTAGGTGCACTGCAAGCTCAGCCTCCCGGGTTCACGCCATTCTCCTGCCTCAGCCTCCAGAGTAGCTGGGACTACAGGTGCCCACCACCACGCCCGTCTAATTTTTTGTATTTTTTTTTTTTTTTAGCAGAGACAAGGTTTCACCGTGTTGGCCAGGATGGTCTCCATCTCCTGACCTCATGATCCGCCCGCCTCGGCCTCCCAAAGTGCTAGGGATTACAGGCCTGAGCTGCCACCCCCGGCCCAGCTACAGTAATCTTTGTAAAACACGAAACTTATCACTTCCCTTATTGCTCACATTCAGTGGCTTCTCATAATTTTCAAGAAAAGTTCTAAACTTACCCTATCATGATGACTTAGCCCTAACTATATCTCTGACATAATCAACCATTACTTTCCCTCCCTTTCAATATACAATAAATTTGACCATAAAGAAGTGAGATACTCTTAGTTCCTCTAATATTTAGAACTTCCTCTCATTTCTGGACCTTCACACATCTTTTGAGTGAGACACTCATTCCTGCTACCTTACTTTGGGTAATTCTTATTTACATGTGAGGTATAAGTTTAAACATATATATATATATATTTTTGAGTCAGAGTCTCCCTCTGTTTCCCAGGCTGGAGTGCAGTGGAGCAATCTCAGCTCACTGCAACCTCTGCCTCCCAGGTTCAAGTAATTCTTCTGCCTCAGCCTCCCAAGTAGCTGGGATTACAGGCGTCTGCCACCACACTCAGCTAATTTTTGTATTTTTAGTAGAGATGGGGTTTCACCATGTCGGCCATGCTGGTCTCGATCTCTTGACCTCGTGATCTGCCCGCCTTGGCCTCCCAAAGTGCTGGGATTACAGGCGTGAGCCACCGTGCCTGGAAACATAATTTTTTTTAAGACACCTTCTGTTTGTCATGGAATGGTGCATGTGCCATTGTATTCTGCTTTTATTACATTTCTATTTCCCTTTCCATACTTCCTCACAATTGCTTATGTAATCTAATGTTACTGGGCCTTTGTAGAACATTTATTTCCAATTGATAGGCCAATCTCAGCATATTGTAAAATCACAAACAATAAGAACAATAAAATATAACAATAAAAATTTAATACCAATCACCATCATTCCGATTACCACTCGCATCAAAGCTCCCTCTTTAGAAACCAGGATACATGAGATTTAACTCACTTATAATGTTTTCTTATTTCTTTTTATGTTAGTTAAATGACTTGTTCTCTCTGTCATACTCAAAGCTTCAAGAAAGAGAGGACAATGTCTATGCTACTTTTTCACCTGGCCCAATTCCTGATGCCCATTATCAGTCATTAGCACTTGCTTCCTCATCAATGGCCTGGGTCACTCTAGTTCTTGGGTAAATTAGAAGAACCAAGAGGAATCCAACTCACAGAATCTCTGGAAAGATTATCTTTCCCTCCCTGAGGACCAAGGAAACTGTTTAATAAAATGGCCCATCTAGCTCTAAATAGTCACATCATATCTTTGCCTGCAAAACAACTTTCTCCTCACAAGTGCCTAATGTCTTATGAATTTCATTCAGCATTTTAGTGCTTGTGTCTCATCTCCTTGTTCACGATTAATAATCTATTTCCAGAAGGCAAAACATTCCTTACTTGCCCTTTCTATGTATACCCATACTCAGCAGGAATATAAGTGGCCCCTAGCAAAGGTGAGTCCAGCTGAGAACAAAGTACATTCAAGAAAGGCATTGTGTGAGCAGACATCTCACTTCAGAGAAATCCAGGCTTTGCACTTGAAGGTATATGGGAGGACATAGTGGGTTCAAATCACCCCACTTCATCAGGCAGGGGGCTCAGGTGGTTTAGTTAATGATAGCTTCATACCAGGTGAGGCCCCCATCAGTATATTCTGGGAAAATATTGATAACTTATGAATGAAAAAACAAATAAGTAAAAAGGAGATTTTCCTTTTAAATATCTTAAAGGCATTCAATGACTGAAGTCCAAGAAACATATACAATGTGCCAATAACAGAACTGGAATCAGTAAGAAAGAAAAATGAAGTATCCAATATGACAAAACAATGCTGCATCATTTTAATGATAGTACATAAATCAATGTTTTTCTCAGCATTAATATGTTTAATTCATGCATCATAAAATTTTAAATAAACTTTGAATGTTACTGAGGAGATATGTAAATGCCTCACCACCCTTGTCCCTCCCCTCCATATAATTATAAACATAATTTTATTATTTTAAATAATAGGAGTTTTAAAAATATCTTTGAAATAACAGGGGTTAATATCCAATACAATTTGTGAATGTGTTGCAGTAATATCAGTTAAAACAAGCATCTGATTAATGTGGCTTGGGAATCTCAGACAATTTATTGAGCTGCTTGCTGTTTAAAATCTATGATACTTTCCCTCTTCTGTGCAGATATTGATTTGATAGATGAAGTGGGGGTAATTTTTCTTTTAGAGTGGTGATGTTAATGGTCATTGAATTTTCATTGACAACAGCTGTGAACTATGTTTATTAGGGAACTCGGATAGTTGTTTATTTTCCTTCTTTCTTTTGTTTGTTTCTCCCTTTTTCTTCTCCTTATGATTTCAGCCTTTCACAGATGATGGAAAACCTTTAGAAAGGTAAGCCTGGATTTCAGCTTGTCTTTTTGAAGGCAAGATTAATTATAAAGAGGAAAGAAAGATAAGGGACTTTTGTCTGGTTCTATCATCTTAAAATCTTGGTCAATATGTGCCTTTGTGATCAGTTCTCTATTGTTTGAAATTGTTTCCTTATTGAAATCATTTCTCTATTTTGCACCAGGTGCATTCTAGAGTCCATAAGGACATCACAACATCGTATTATATGAGTTAAGCTATAGGTGTCATCTTGGAACGGGTATCTCTCCAGGCAAGGTAAGAAAGATAAAGATTCACACACCCCAGGATCTCATCATCCCATCATGACACATACCAGAACATCTACTAAATAAGGTTAAAATTCCATTTTAGTGAAGAGGCCGTTTTTCCCATGAGTTTCCCATCTTATAGGGAAAAGTATACGAAATTTTTTTTTTGTCATTTGAAGAATAAATAAGCTGCCAGAAAGCCTGGAAGTGTGGTGTCAGCTGTTTACAAGAGACTAATGGAAATGCCAGTTGCTCAGCTGTTACAGATGTTGTTGGGGTCTATAGAATGTTGTGGTCATCCCTGCTAAAAGGAGACAGTATTATTTTTTTGAGAAGCTGAGCTTGGGTACATTCCCTGCCACTGAGGGAAGGAGCGGGTCTCAACTAGCTTATCATCTAGTCAACCTAGAATGAACTCCTAGAGTCATTTTCAGGCAATTTCATTCACTGTTTCAACATTTTTATGAGAAAATAAAATGAAAATTATGTATATAAAATAATGTATTTTTGATTGGCATTTGGTTGAAAAAAATCTGCATATTTATGGCACCACTCAGTTCAATCCCACACGTTGTTCAAGGGTCAACTGTATATTCTCTGGTTGTAATATCTAGAACAAATTTTGATTTTGTAATGGGTCCTGATTGATACAACTATTTTCATTACTTCAAAACTTCCACACTGCAGCTACAGTAATCTTTCTTTCTTTTTTTTTTTTTTTTTGAGACAGAGTCTCGCTCTGTCGCCCAGGCTGGAGTGCGGTGGCACGATCTCTCGGCGCACTGCAAGCTCTGCCTCCTGGGTTCACGCTATTCTCCTGCCTCAGCCTCCAGAGTAGCTGGGACTACAGGCGCCCGCCACCATGCCCGGCTAATTTTTCGTATTTTTTTTTTTAGTAGAGACAAGGTTTCACCGTGTTGGCCAGGATGGTCTCCATCTCCTGACCTCGTGATCCACCCGCCTCGGCCTCCCAAAGTGCTGGGATTACAGGCCTGAGCCGCCACCCCCAGCCCAGCTACAGTAATCTTTCTAAAACACGAATCTTATCACTTCCTTTATCGCTCAAATTCAGTGGCTTCTCATAATTTTCAAGAAAAATTCTAAACTTATCCTATCATGATGACTCAGCCCTAACTATATCTCTGATATAATCAACCATTACTTTCCCTCCCTTTCAATATACAATATACAATAAATTTGACCATAAAGAAGTGAAATACTCTTAGTTCCTCTAATATTTAGAGCTTCCTCTCACTTCTGGACCTTCACACATCTTTTGAGTGAGACACTCATTCCTGCTACCTGACTTTGGATAATTCTTATTTACATGTGAGGTATAAGTTTAAACATATATATATTTTATAGACATGATATAGTTATGTTTATATATATAACTGCAATATATATATATATATACACACATAGGCACTTTAGTGAAAATTTACTATATACATTATAAATATATGTATATAACTCATATATACATATGTATATCATGAGCGTATGTGTAACATAATTTTGCATGTGTGCATATGCACATAATATACCAATAGATAGTTTACTGAAAACAAATTTTATCTGGGTATTTCATTGAAGACTATCTGAGTAGACATGATGTAAACGGAAATCAAACATGTGCCAGCTTGAATACGGAATCTGCCTTTAAAGATATGACCTGGGCAACTTATTTTTTCTGAGCTTCAATTTAATGATAAAGTAATGATCATCCTAATTTTTTGTAAAATTGTTTGAAACCTCAAGACAGTAATTGTAAAGCACTTAGTGTCATTCCATGTAGTACACACTGACATTCCCACGTTATTATTGAAATAGATATTTCATGAGGTTTTAAATTTAATATAGAATTAATTTCACTCAGAAATTTATTCAAGAAGCACTTAATATAATCTATAGTATTGCATGTTACTTAGAAATACAAAGATAATAAAGCCACAGCCCTAGCTTCATTGGGCTTATACTCTAGGAATGGTACCATGACAGAGAAAGACATAATTCTTTTAACAGGTGAATAGTATGATATGGGATAATGATTTAAATATATTTCTCCCAGGGGTTTTGTTTTATTTTTAAAATTTACTTATGTATATTATTAGTTTAATTGATACATATTTATGGAGCACAGTGTAATATTTTGTTACATGTGTACAATGTAATGATCAAATCAGAGTAATTAGCAAATCTATCTTAAACATTTATCATTTTTTTGTATTGGGAACACTCAAAATCCTCTCTTCCAGTTATTTGAATATACAATAAACTGTTGTTAACTGTAGTCACCCTACAATGTTAAAAAACACTAGAACTTATTCCCAAGAAGTTTTTTTTTTTTTGCAGTGATAACAGTTGTTGTTTTTAATAGTGCATATAGATAGAATTAGAGTGAAAATAAATAGTTCTCCCTTGAATTATATAGGACTGAGTTCAAAGAAGACCTCATTCTAGGCATGGAATTCTGCAGGTGCACAGGAGCTAGTTTCTCCAAACTTCACCAGGTCTTCATCTGGAGAAGCATATGAAATGGACACGGAGCCTGAGAGCTCAACTTGTGTTTAAATATATCATTCAGGAAGAGAAGCTATTCACTTTATTCACTTGCCTTTCTACACCTCCCTTTTAGTGAGAGTTGAGTGTTCAACTGGTTTCTCTTATTAAAGGTGGGGGGGGAGAGACCCTTAGAGAATCACTTGTAAAGTTTGAAGAAACTTGTAAGACAGGAAAAATAATATCTCATTTCCTGTTTTGAACTGTGTCCAATCACTCTCTGTGTGTGTGTGTGTGTGTGTGTGTGTGTGTGTGTGTGTGTGTGTGTGTTGCAGGGGGTAGTGGGGAGGGTTAAATCTTTGAATAAACAGTTTTATGAAATCAGAATGAGAATAAAATTTTATTAATGCACTGTACAATCCAGAGGGAGAAATAAAGGTTCAACAGAGCACAATTAAAAAGTGTATTAGAAAATTTTAAATAATTTTATATTGATAACCCCAATGAATTCAACCTGTTCAATAAAGCAGGTATATTTACAATGTATTAAACCAAGTGCAAGGATAGAGATGTGCAGGGAGTGTGACTGGAGAAGCATGGTGTTGGGGAAGGTGTCGTAGGAGAGTTATTGTCCAATCTGAATGTTGAAACGCGGTATGCCTTATATAATCAAATTTGGCATGGAAAAATATTAGAGATCATTTCAAGGAAAAGATGAACTAAAGAACTTGGGCAAAAAACAGAATGTGATAAATTATGTTGTATATTTTACTACATTTATTACTTGTGATATGTTTCTGTTCATCCCAGTAAAGCACAGATAAGAAAACATAAGATTTCTTAAATACTCACAAACAAAACATAATTATTTTTCATCCACATGGATGAAGCACTTTGCAATAATATTTTCCTTCCTGCCAAGAGAACAGTAAAACAGTAATGTTGACACAATCTTTTTATAATAAGATGTCTAACTGGAATGGAGAGTTAGGAGACTTGTCAAAATGTTTTGTTTACACCACTTTTAGTTAGGTTGTATAATGATTTTGGTGGGGTTGGGAGATGTGGTCTTATATGGAGCAGCAGTGGTGATAGAGGAAGTAAATTAACACTGCAAGCCTTCTATTTGCTGCTGACATTGAAAATAATTGCTGTGTATCTCATTATATTATTTTTAATTCATTGTATGTGAGTCCGTTAAACATAGTAGGTGATGGCACTTTGAAAATCTATTTGCTGGCTCACAACTTGTCTATCAATTAACTCTTTCAAAAATAATTATTGATATCTAGAATGTGTCAAAGTGATGGTGATAATCCTTGATGATACAAGGTCAATCAAGATAGATACTAATTTTGCCTACAAAGAGTTTGCAATTGAAATTCATTTGATTTCTCAGGAAGAGTAGGAGAAACTCATCATAACTCATCCCTCCCCAAAAGCACATATGTGTTGATTGATATAAAAATAACATATGCCCTGCTACTGATAGAGAGAGCAGGAAAATGAGAAGGTCTCTTTCTAACTTGCATCTTCAATAGAAAGATTATGCAATATGCTAGCTGTTTATTCCATACTGAGGGTCCATATTCAGATTCTAAATTCCTCTATATTTTTCCTTTTTTTAGAATAATAATACATGATCCACTACCATGGTCAGTTTGTCTATGAGTTAGCTTTATTCAACACAAGTATAAAGTTTCCTTAGAGATCAATGTATAGACATCAGTATTTCATACCTGTGAATATATGATTAGTGAAATGAATGGAAGCAATGATAATATTTATGATTGCTACAGAGAAAACCTACTTAAGCCAAATTGGTCCAGTGTTTTTTCTGGAAAACTGTTTTACTGGAATGTTGAGAGAGAAAGAAAGAGAGGCAGAGAGAGAAGGCACATTCTTCAGGTAAAATATCTCCAATCTATGTCCAAATAAATTAATTTGTAAATAATTTATAGTAGTCTTGGTCTTTGGAAAAGTGAGATAGCAGCCCCACTGAAACTAACACTAGCGCATTGGAAAACACTGACAACAGGAGAGAACAAACTGTTGTTTATGCATGAGGCATGAAAAGACTTCATAAGTTTGGATAAATGTTCAGAATGCAAACATAGATGATCCATACAGCTGCCACACTATAACCTAGTAAAGTTTCACTGAAGTGCCTGATTCCATGCAGAGATCCATAACTTGGTGGAAATTAGAAAACTGACGATTTTCCAGTCACCAACTTGTCCTCAAGTGGAGCTATTTTTTTAAATTGTGTAGGATTTTGAAAAAATTCAGTTGCTTGTCTTCCAATTACTTTGGTCAGTGACATGAAAACATATCTATACTTTTGAGAGTGAGCTTGTTTTCTTGGCCAAAAGAGACTGCAAAAGAGAGATTAAAAAATCAGCATTTACTCTGCATATTTGTGTTAGAAAAGGAATTTCTGAATATATATTAAAATGTTGTTACTCCTGTTAAAAACAGAATAAGCTCAGGATGTTGCAGGTATGACTAAATACTCTGTAGTCACCTTCCATAGGAAAGCAATTGGAAAATATAATTTCCCATTCATTACCTTAAAAATAAGTTTATTATGCCTAATATTCTTTCTATAATATGTTTTTAGAAGCAAGATGGTCAATAGCAAGATTCAAAATTTGCCTTACATGTATTTTTTAAAATTTTCATGATTAATGTTCAACTTGGTGAATTATAGTCTTGATATTAAAAATTATTTAAATTGAGCATACTTATTTTTTTGTTTTCCACTGACGTAAACTGTACTTTAACTGCCATTAATAGGAACTACAAATATTTCGTTTTACTAATGAGGAAACATACAAATAGATTCAGTTAATATTGGAGTTCATCAATTATTTTTTGAAGAGTTAAGTTGAAAAATGAAAATAAAAAATAGAAGGTGATTTATACATTTCTATCTGTTTGCTCTTTGGAATATGTTTGCCAAGATGAAATATCATTAAGTATAAAGTATTTAAAAATAATATAAACAGAATCTTTAAACATGTAAATTATGATTTAGTGAAAGCCTTAATTACAGTAATAAGCTGTTTGGACTTAATTTTTTAAGGGAGAAGAGAATGATCTCCTTAATATTGAAGAAGGCAATCTTATCAGTGATGTGAAGAATGGATGGTTGGAGTATGGAGGATTGGATCCAAATTAAAGGTGAAAGCCTGCCCACAAGTTATTGCAATAGTCCAGTGAAATGGTTAAGAGGTCCTGTCCTAGGCTAGAAGCTATGGGAATGGAAAGAAAAAAACAGGTGTAGAAGGATGCTAAGATAAAGGAACTAGCATCAGTGAGAGTTGAGGCTTGATTACAGGTTGAAAGAGAAGGTGGAATGAAAGTCCACACTGGGATACCCAGCTTGAATCACCTGAAGTGAAATATTCTCGAGGAGAATTCTTGAGGTGGTGTGTGCATTGGCATGGCTCTTGGGAAAGCCGGTGCTCGTACTCCCAGATTTAATATAGCAGTTGGAACTACCCCTTGGAAGATACAGAAACAGGCTTAAAACAGATAGATGAAGACAAACTGTGATTGCTTAGAACAAGTTATGTTCTTATTAAAGTATAATTATTTTTCGAGAAAAGCAGAGGAAATTTAGAATTTCAGGTATTAAGTGGCTTGGCATGGTGGTTCATGCCTGTAATCACAGCACATTGGGAGGCCGGGGTGGGCGGATCACCTGAGGTCAAGAGTTGGAGACAAGCCTGGCCAACGTGGCAAAACCCTGTCTCAAAAAAAAAAAAAAAAAAAAAAAATTAGGAGTGGTGGTGGGCACCTGTAATCCCAGCTACTCCGGAGGCTGAGACAAAAGAATCTCTTGAATCCAGGAGGCGGAAGTTGCAGTGAGCCGAGATCATGCCATTGCACTTCAGCCTGGGGGACAAGAGCGAAACTCCCTCAAAAAAAAAAAAAAAAGCCTTCTTCTTTTGGTTTAAAAAATTCAAGTAAAATCCAATAATATACATTTTATCCTGGGAAATTAGTCTCAAACAGAGGCTGACTTCACAAAGTTTCCACCAGTATATGCCTTTATATCTAACTTAGAAATCAATTTCAGAGCTGAAACGCCACTGCAAGTATTTCTGAATACTCCTTTTAGTCATCTGCTCAATCACTGCTGCTATACTATCAGAAATTTTGCATTTGAGCAGTCAGACAGGCACAGACAAGAATCTAGGAGCACTTACCAGTAACGATTATGAAATGGGAAAAAAGTGGTTGGAAGCTTAAGCTATTTGAGCATACTTTTGATACTATAGCTGGTAATTGGAATTTTTGAGAAATGTAAAATGTATATACACCATTTAAGCCTCAACCTATTTTCCTTTGTTGTGAGTTAATTTCATGCAATTACAAATGATCTTCTGAATTACACGGCACTATGGATGTGTATGGTTTCTCAAACATTAAATGGTTCATTTTCATATGTAAGTCTCACTCAAAATTTGTATCTCTATATGGAGTAAAGTAGGTATTTAATATAATGTTTTTCTCTATAGGTAACCTATTTTCCATCACTACATATTCAGTGGAAAATGGAAAATCATTTACCCTGGAATTTGAAAGGCCATTTGTTTCCTGCATCAAATTCCATTTATACAGAACTGCCATTCTGGTCCATTTTTAATTTCTCTAGCTTTGTGCCAAAAAAAACACTGAATTAATTAGTATTTATCTCTTAATTATGATATTTTGGTAAGGTGATTCACTCTAACATTTCTCTTCTTCAGTGTTAGTGTAATTGAGAACAGAATGGCTCATAAAGAAGGAAACTTGCCTGTTTTGATATTAAACAAGAATAGAAATAAGAAAAACATTTCCCTACATAATTTATATAAACAAGTTCTCAAATAATTTTAATGATTTAACTCAAGTACCTTAGTGGTACAAACAGCTAAAGTTGAAAATTTTGTTTGAAGTTGTCCTGGATTGATATTTCCCATAGGGAATTGGCAAAAGCAAATACAAATATTCTAAGATGTAAGAAATCAAGTAAATAATAAATAAGCCACAAATAATTTTCAGAGTTAAAGTACCAAAAAAGCTTAGTGGGTCACAGATTTTTTAAAATATTGCACAATAAGAGAAAACAAGTCACCATGTGTGAGCATTAGCTAACACAATAATTAGCCTTGTTAGATTAAAAAAGGGTGCAAAAAATTTGAATCATCGAAGTTGGAATATATTGAAAATATACATTTTTGTATTAACTATATTAAAAATACATTTTCAAAAATCTTGAAAATATAAGTCAACAACATAAGATTATAAAAAACAAACCAAGGAGATATATGTATATATGTGTGTGTATATATATATATACATATAAAATTTGATTTATATAATTATATATATGTATACATAAACATTCCAATTAAAAATGAAATAAATGGGCTAAACACAATCTTAGAGACAAGTAAAAAGAGAGTGAATAGATAATATAGTTGAAGAATTTTCCATAATTGATCTCAGGTATTTAAAGTTATGAGAAATACAAAAGAGAGATTTAGAAAGTTCTAAGAAGAAGTGAGAAAATTTAATACAACCAAACAGGATTCAAAAAATATCTAAAAGAGATAATTAGGAAGAAATGCTATTTATTCAAAGGAATAATGGATAAGAATTTTCTTTTGTGAGAAACAGAGAATAGAAAGTGCACATCATGTTTAAGGTTCATGGCTTCATTTGACTTGTAGAGAAATCAGAATTTGTAGACTTTTATTTCTTTAACTTTCTCTTACAGAAATGTTTGTTACACTTTTACATGGCAGGAAATATTTAGTTTTTCAATACTCAAACACTTTATTTAAGTAGATATTTTCAAGAAGATTGCAAAAAGTCCTGAATATGTACATTCTGCTGACCACAAAAAATATATAAAGAATTCAAATTGAAGACTAGGCAGGTGGGTAGAGTTCTTATTTAAGAATATATGCATACTCTATTTCTTGTCATTTTGAATCATAGTTCTGTTATGAATGCTTACAATGAAGAGACCAAGAAACCATTCAGTTTATTTAATTAGTGACTAAAATTTTCAGTTTTTATTTCCTGGAGTCTTTTAACCTGAAGCACTGTGAAGACCAAAAACTTAAAAGACATGTTGATTGTAGGATGTATATTAGTTTACTCAAATATGCAATGTGTTTGTTTCAAAACCACATGTATAAGTTGACTACTATTTCTGAGTGGGATACAAAACTTCATGGAAACAGTTTATATAGAGAAGAGGGTCCAAGTTTAAACTACAAATGGCTCCAATCTGTAGAAGGGGAGCGCAGGTAAAGAAGACGGCAAATGAGACTATTGAAGAGGATCAGTTGAGGTATTGCTCCTCACAAGAAGGCATTAGCTGCGGGGGCCTGCCCGCAGACCCTGACCCAAACGACGGATGAATAAAACACACACTGACACACAGATATTCTGTTTTGCCAATCCTGCTGAGTGTCCGACCGCCTGCCCACCAAGAAGGGTTTGTCACTGTGGCTGGCCATGAGCAGTTTGCACTCCAGGCATTTATTTAGTATACAATTAACAACAGATGCTCTCAGGTAACACTCCTGTGGATAATTAACATGGTTAAGAGAGTAGTTCTACAAATGAATAAAGCTCAGGTACTGAGGTTTAAAGTAAATACCATTAGGGGGCAACATCCCTGGTCGACCTGTCCCCCAGCCCCCCCTCCCCCTCAAGAGGGCCATCTGGCTTAAAGGTTAGTTAATGCAAATAGGGTAAACAGACTTAACTGGGGAAGCCTCTGTTTCCCTAGTATTTACCCTATGACCTAATGCTCTAAGGTAAGAACCAGCTGCCTTCAGCCTGTTCAATTATTACAAGCTATGTAAAAAAGGTCTGTGACTATTCCCTATAACTTTCCCTAATGTTTCCCTTTAATATTTCTGCCACCATCCTGAGTGAATCCCAGCAATCAGTGAAGTAAGGGGGAAAAGTGGGGCATGTTAGAGTCTTGGAAGCCAGGAGAGAAGCATTTTAAGAATATGGGTGTGGCTGACTTGGTAAGAAATTGAGTAAGGTGAGTACAGAAACATCATTAAAAATATTGGCAACCTTAACAGAAACATTTTTAATGGAGTAGTAGGAAAATAGTTAAGATTGTGTTGGATCAAAGTGTGTAACTGGAAACAACAATTGAAGATAGCCTGTGCAGACCAATCTTCTGAGCAAGTTGGCTTTAGGAGAGTTCAGGAATATAAGCAAATAGTGAGAAATTGGATGTTTTGCTGTATTATGTTTTCTTTTACCTCCTTTTTATATAGTGGCTGAACACACCAGAAAATTCTGGTATACCGATATGATTGCCATAGAAGAGAAGAAAAAAAGAGGAAAAATTAAAGAAACAAAGTTCTGAGAAGAGTCAAGAGGATGGGGCTTCAAAGAAGATATGAAATATTGGCCTTTTTCCTTTGGTAAAAGGAAAGACATTTCTATTATTAAAAACAATGAAAGAAAGGTGGGCTAATCTAAGTAAGATTGCAGGTTTGTTGAGGATAAGTTTAAGACAGTGAAAATATTAGGTGAGCTTAGAAAAAGGATATGGGAATGAATGAATGGACTGTTTCCAATTGATATTACAAAAGTGTTATGGCTATTGATAAAGAATCAGTGAAAAAATATGAATAACAGGATGGTCAGGCAAAAATGAGAGTTTAACTGAGTTTGAAGATAAGCACAGGTCAATAGTACCTAGGCTCATTCATCATTGTTCTGTGACATCCTCCAGAAAGCCCATAATAATAAGATCAAATAAATTTCCATAACTGGAATTATAAAAGACTATTAGATTGGCAAAATAATAGTAAAGTTTATATTGAATGACTGGTTGTAAAACAATGACTTGAAAAAGAGAGAGGTGATGCCAGATTTACGAGATGGAGAGGAATATGGTAGGACTTGGACAACTAAAGATCTCCATTTTGGTAGAGATAAAGATATGACTCAGTAGAAATTTACATAAAACATTAGGAGGCACAGTCAAAGAGTGAGATTTCAGAGTAGGTTATGCAAAGAAAGTTTTCAACTGATAATTAAATCTATATTATTAGTGCTTATGTGAGTGACTCAGTTGGCTAATATGAAAGTCAGTGTCTTGAAGAAGTTGAAGATAATTAGGGCAGAGTGAGAAGAATACCAAAATAGACAAAAAGAAACCACATATACTATAATTTTTGGCAGCAAAAAGAATTTTTTCATGTTACTTTTAGTACTAACTGGGTGACAAAAGTTAAATAACTCATTTATTTTCCTAAACTTTTGATTAATTTCCTTACTGGAGGCTACCACAAAGAAAATTGACAATTTTAGAATTCGAGGTAAAGGTCAATCATATGTTAAATGTCAGTCCTGAGAAAAGAAATTGAGTCTTGACAGTAGAATAGATTCAAAGAGAACCACCAACTTTGCCCCCTGCTAATGCAGCTTAGCTATAGATGCCCCCTGAAAATAATTTTTAGCTACAGTAATTATCTAAAATAAGCCAACAGAAATAGATCTTTGCTCCAAGAAATTTTTAATGCTGCCCTGAGATTGAGTAGGAAAATATGTGTGTGTGTGTGTGTATGTGTGAATGAACATGATCAGATACTTTTGGAATGACTTTGGATATTAGTATGTACATTGTAGGCAAGAAATTCTGAATAATTCAGTGATATAAGACAATTTCTGTGTCTTTTAAAAATTATAGTCTAAAGAAAGATGTCAGAGAGATGAACATTTGCTTTGAACGAATGTAACATTTAAAGAATCCTTTATACAAAGAATTAATTAAACAGAAATTCATTATTTGTTTTGTGAAATAGTTATTATAATATCCTTTTAAATGTCGTCTCTTCATTGAGTTTTAATAATTGGATAACTTTTGTAGAGCTCAAATATTTTGTACATCAGGATTGCAATGCATGCTAACACAATAAACCTAAAGAAAAAAATTGAATATGGTTCTTTCAAATAAGCAAACAAAATTTAGTAATCTGAAAAGCAGAAATATTGAGGAAAGAGAATGCAATATGCACTAAAAAATATATACCATTATATATTATATATATATAATAAATAGAATGAAGATGGTTAATGGTTACAAAAATATACTTAGAATAAATAAGATCTAGTATTTGATAGTATAACAGGGTAACTACAGTCAACATTAATTTACTGTACATTTTAAAATAGCTAAAAGAATATAATTGGATTACTTGCAACACAAAAAAAGAGTAAATGCTTGAGTTGATGGATACTCCATTTTTCCTGATGTGATTATTACTCATTGCATGCCTGTATCAAAATATCTCAAGTACTCCATAATCATTTATACCTACTACGTACTTGTACAAATGAAAAATTAAAAAATAGGAAGTATTCATTTAAAACATACTTATAATGGTTAAATCTGTGTGTCAAATGAGGATATTAAGGAATTTCTGGATATGTGGTAAAACATTTTTGGGTATATTTGTGAGGATGTTTCAGGAAGAGATTGGCTTTTGAATCAGTAGATTGAGTAAAGAAGATCTATTCATCTGTTGAAGGCCTGAGTAGAACAAAAAGGTAGAGAAAGGACAAATTTTCATCTATTTTCTAAAGCTGAAACATGCATCTTCTCCTGCCTGTGGACATTGAAGCTCCTGGTTCAAGTCCGGGACTCAAACCAGTGTGTCCTCCAAACACCCACAACCTGCAGGGCCCTCAGCCTTGGACCAAGACTTACACTATTGGCTTCCCTGGTTCTCAGGTTCTCAGATTTGGACTGAATTACACCACTGGCTTTCCTGGTTCTCCAGCTCACAGATGGCATCTGATGGAACTTCTCAGCCTCCATAATCTCATGAGCCAATTCCCATAAGAAATATTCTTTTATGCCTACACATATCCAGTTGGTACTATTTCTCTGGAAAGCCCTAAGATCATACTAATTCCATCATATTTAATGTACGTGTTGAAATACGAAACACTGTTTAAATAATGAACATTTATAAAGTTTTCTATGAATTAAATACAGATATAATCAAAATTAGCAAGTCTGGTGGTTCCAAAGTTTCCTAAATGTGACAGAAAGAACAGTTAAGAGAGGAAAAAAAAGAATGTGATATCTAGAAACAGAAAAACTTTTCCAGTGAAAACCTAAAAATTCTTAACCACACGTTTTCAGTTAACATTAAAGTATATTTAGAAGTAGAGAAGGTAGGAGCATTTAAGACCTCTCTCCCAAGAAACTACTACATTTTTATTACTATTGTTTTTTTTAACTTTTATTTTAGGTTCAAAGGTACATGTGCAGATTTGTTACATGGGTAAATTTCATGTCACAAGGTTGGTTTACAGATTATTTTATCACGCAGGTAATAAGCATACTACCTAATATGTGTATCAATGTTTAGCTCCCACTCATAAGTGAGAACACATGGTATTTGGTTTTCTGTTCCTGCATTAGTTCGCTTAGGACATGATCTTGTTCTTTTTTATGGCTGTGTAGTATTCCATGATATGTATGTACCACATTTTCTTTATATAGTCTATTGTTGATGAGCCTTAGGGTTGATTTCATGACTTTGCTATTGTGCATAGTGCTGTGATGAACAAAAATGTGCATGTGTCTTTATGGTAGAATGAAGGAACCTACTAAAACTATGTTAACGGAACTTTGACAGCCGCTTCTCTATTTACACAGCCTAACATAAACAAATGTGTCTGCTTAGGTCAATAGTTAGAAACGGGAGGTTTACAAAACTCATTTGGCATGAAGACCAGTTTTGTTTGGTCTACAGAGATTTTAAATTTTGCAAACATTTAAAAACAATGAAATTTTATATGAAAATAAGTTTTCCGCTTCTTTTGAAATAACAGAATATTTGGTGACACTGCTGTTAAAAGAAAAACTTAAGACAAATTAAATTTGACAGAGTTTAACTGAGCTTAGAACGATTCATGAATAAGGTAGCCTCCCAAGCCAGAATAGATTCAGAGACACTCTGGCAGTGCTGAGTGGTTGAAGATTTATGGACAGGAAAAGGAAAGTGACATACAGAAAATGGAAGTGAGAAACAGAAACAGCTGGATTGGTTACAGCTTGCCATTTGCCTTATTTGAACTTTGAACAGTTGGCCACCTTTGATTGTCTGAAACTCGGTGATTGCTTTAAGAGTAACATCCTGTTTACACATCCATTTAGGCTGCAGTTCGCTATGTATAGAGAAACCTTTAGAATTAGCTCAAAATATGTAAGGAGGCAGTTTTAGACTAAATTTAATTTAACACCGTGCTTTAAGTAGAAGCTGGTTTCTTTTCACGTGGGCCTTAACCTGTTCATTCTCCAGTCCTTTCCACTTACCTGTATACTTACACCTGCCCTTCCTGGAAAATTTTCTTGGCCCTTGTTTGACTTTGGGATGCCCTGCTCAGTCTGTGGGTTCTGAATGCCAACCAATTCCTTGCAAATCCCATCTTTTACTAATGTGGAAATCTGACCCCTACTCAAACCTACGTGAAAGGTCATAAGGCCCAGGAAATAAGAGATTAGATATAGCTCTGCCTGCACCTGTGAGAATACTGCAGAAGTAGAGAACAGAGAAATTCAACCTCCTGTGTTTGGATCAGACAAGAAACAATGGAAGGATATGTGGCAGAAGTAAATAAAATAATTAATAAGAAGAATGAGACAATTTAAGGAGGGAATTTTATAAAATGATCAATTGATTGTGGAAATACATTTCACTTTCCTTTCATTATTTCATATCTCAACTTCCTCGTTCAATTAATTCAATAATGAGACTGATTTAATTATACCCTTGTCTTCAATTAATTAATACAGTAAATGAATGAGAAGTCAAATTTAAGAGAAATTTTCTATAGAGAACAATTAAGTCCAAAGGAAAAGATTATGAGCAGAATTTAAATGAGTAAAATAAATTTATAAAATATGATGGCCAAAATTATCATACGTTGTGTAATTTTTTTCAAAATGTTGGATGAATTTCATTCATTTACCACATTGCAAAATGAAAAGTAACATGTTAAAATCAGGAGAATAATCTTATGAAATCATAAATAAGGAAATTACAGTTTTCATACTTTTGGTTACAAATGACAGAAGACAAAGGAATGTGAGCAATTGAAATCCAGTAGTTTTCTCACAAATTGAAAAAATGAAGAAGGATTTAAAAGTGTTAGACAAATGTACAGTCCCCTATGCTCACCGACACTTGTTGGTATTCCTGTTTACAGCCTCTATGGCTAACTTTCTTAAAGTTCATGAAATATTTTATCTTAGTATGCTTCAATTCATCACTATGGCAATTTAAATTATCTTTAAAAGTAGTATTGATGATTCAAATTATTTTTTTATCTTACTGATGCAACTTGTACTATACTCTTTCTTGATTTAATCTCTTATTTCTGAGGATTTCGAGTCCCATTTCTAATTACAAGGAGCTGTCCTTTACCATCAACAATATGAATGAGTCTTCATTAAAGAGGTTTCACTGGAGAAAGAAAGAATGAGAAAAAACAAAAGAGAGCCAGAGAGAGACCTTGAGAGTCTAGTGAGAGCAAGAAATAGACAGGTGTGAAAAAAGGAGATGAAAGAATACACCAATTTTATTTCATGCAGGGATTCTTAACAGTTGTATTATTGACATTTTGGGCCACATAGTTATTTGTTGTGAGGAGCTGAACTGAGCTATGCTTTGCAGGATGTTTAGCAGTCTCCCTAGTCTTTATTCACTAGATTCCAGTAATGCCTCCTCTGCAAGTAGTGACAGCCAAAAATGTGTCCTAAAGTACAAAATTGTGAGAAGTCAGGGACCCCAAAAGGAGGGACCGGCTGAAGCCATGGCAGAAGAACATGGATTGTGAAGATTTCATGGAGATTTATTAGTTCCCCAAATTAATACTTTTATAATTTCCTATGCCTGTCTTTAGTGCAATCTCTAAACATAAATTGTAAAGATCTCATGGACACTTATCACTTCCCCAATCAATACCCTTGTGATTTCCTATGCCTGTCTTTACTTTAATCTCTTAATCCTGTCATCTTGTAAACTGAGGAGGATGTATATTGCCTCAGAACCCAGTGATAATTGCATTAACTGCACAAATTGTAGAGCATGTGTGTTTAAACAATGTGAAATCTGGGCACCTTGAAAAAAGAACAGGATAACAGCAATGTTTAGGGAACAAGAGAGATAACCTTAAACTCTGACTGCCAGTGAGCTGGGCGGAACAGAGCCATATTTCTCTTCTTTCAAAAGCAAATGGGAGAAATATCGCTGAATTCTTTTTCTCAGCAAGGAACATCCCTGGGAAAGAGAATACACGCCTGAGAGCGGGTCTATAGACGTCCTCCTTGGGTGTGGCCATCTTCTACGGTTGAGACTGTAGGGGTGAAATAAACCCCAGTCTCCCATAGCGCTCCCAGGCTTATTAGGAAGAGGAAATTACTGCCTAATAAATTTTGGTCAGACCGGTTGCTCTCAAAACCCTGTCTCCTGATAAGATGTTATTGATGACAATGGTGCCCGAAACTTCATTAGCAATTTTAATTTTGCCCCGGTCCTGTGGTCTCATTGTCTCGCCCTTCCTCCATTTGCCTTGTGATATTCTATTACCTTGTGAAATATGTGATCTTTGTGACCCACATCCTATTCATACACTCCCTCCCCTTTTGAAAATCCCTAATAAAAACTTGCTGGTTTTGCGGCTTGTGGGGCATCATGGAACCTACCGACATGTGATGTCTCCCCTGGAAGCCCAGCTTTAAAATTTCTCTCTTTTGTATTCTGTCGCTTTATTTCTCAACCTGGCCAATGCTTAGGAAAAATAGAAAAGAACCTATGTGACTATCAGGGCAGGTTCCCTGATACAAAATTATTCTCAAACAAGTGTTTTATACTTTCCAGTCTTTCTGAGTTAAATTTTCCAAGATAAAACTATTCCCATTGTAGAGTTGACTGACTTAAAACTAAATCATGTCTAATTTTTTACATTTTAAAGAGTCACTGTTTTAAGGTATTTAGTTTCTGGTTAAAATAATTTAAACTATTTTTTACTGGAAAAGTTTTATTCCCCTTTGTCTTCAAGTAAATGACTAAATTCCAATGAATATTACTCTAGCAACTAAAAGTTTTTCATATGAGGTATACATTTTCAGCTAGAAATAATTCCAAGAAAAAAACCTTCAGTATAAATGTTTCCTTTAACTATTTTATATTCTCATTTTACATACTATGGTTAAATGATTTTTTATTAAAACACAAAACCTCAGAGCAAAGAAATGCATCAATAAGGAAGTTGTAATCAACTGATCTCTAATATCAGGTGACATTACAATGTGCCTATATATGCACAACACTTGATTGCCTAACCTTATTTTTTGTACTAGAAATAATATTTTCTATTCAAATATGAGCATTTTGGTAAATATTGATGATGATGATTATTATTAAAGCATGGCTCAAAGTATTTATCACACTTTTCTCATACTTTTATTCTCATATTTTTAGAAAATCATTTTATGACAGAAATTTTGCCTTTAAAGATGGAAAAACTAAGGCCCAGGAGGAAAATAATTTGTACATTACGTAATGGTGGCACTTAGACACTAATCAGGATCTTTAGGTCCATACTCTTGTGCTAAGCCACTAAGTGGATACTTCTGTGAGGTCTAGAAGTATCTTAGTTTTGTCTACACATTTACTAATTTTATACCACAATGTTCTGGTGTCACTGATTCACTAGCAGGGATTAAGAATGTTCTCACCAAGTGGAGAAAATTTATCCTGAATGATATGCAATTAAGGGATTTGCATAGCTATGAAGAGCAACTACATAAATTGAACTGCAAAAAATATCCCAAACCATTGCGAAAATCTTATCTCCAAAGTAAATGAATCTAGGAAGTAATTCATTCCAACCTGTGTTGTCCAATGCAGTAACCTCAAGCTACATGTGGAAATATAATTTTAAATTTAGAAGGACATCATGAAAATTTAAGAAAAAAAACTATCACTCTGACTTAAGGCAATAGTCATAGAAAAGATGTTTCATTTTATGAGTTTTGCAAATTATAATATTCTCCAGAAATAGATGTCAGTCTACTTTTTTGATTTATGGTTTAAAATTCAATTTCTTGAGAACTCAGAGTAATATTGACTGGCTGCCCAATCCTGCTTAGTCTTACTTGTTACGAAGGCTATTATCAAAAAGACAGGCAATAGCAAGTGTTGGTGAGATTATGAAGGAAAAAGAACTGTTGTAAAATGTTGCTGAATTCAGTCTGCTGGTATTTTATTGAGAATTTTTGCATCTACATTCATGGGAGATTTTGAACATTAGTTTTCCTTTCCTGTAGTGTCCTTGTCTAGCTTTGGTATAAGAGTAATGCTGGCCTTATAAAATGAGTTTGGAAGTATTTCATCTACTTTTTCCTGGAAGAGTTTAAGAAGGAATGGTATTAGCTCTTCCTTGAATGGAGTTTGGCTGTGAAGGCTTCTGGTCCTGAGCTATTCTTTGCTGGAAGGTTTTTTTATTACTCCTTATTCATTATTGGTCTGTTCAGGCTTTTATTTTTCTTAATTCAGTCTTGGTAAATTGTATGTTTCTAGGAATATGTCCATTCCTTTTAGGTTTTGCAATTTGTTGGCACATAATTGTTCATAATAGTGCCTTATGAGGTAAGTGTTGGTGAGGGTGGGGACCCCTTGTACGCTGTTGGTGGGAATATAAATTGGTACAGCCATTACAGAAGTTTGAAACTTCCTCAAAAAATTAAAAATTGAACTACCAAAGGATCCCTCAATTTCTCTGCTGGGTATATATCCAAAGGAAATGAATTCAGTATCTCTAAGAGATATATGCATTCCCATATTCATTAAAGCATTTTTCATAATAGCCAAGATATGAAACCAACCTGTGTCTGTCAATGGATAAATGGTAAAGAAAGTGTAATTTTCTTTACATATATATTTTCGATACATATATGAAAAGTGAGAATACAGACAGTGTCCCTGGAAACTTTTTTTTTTTTTTGAGACAGAGTCTCTCTCTGTCACCCAGGCTGAAGTGCAGTGGCGTGATCTCGGCTCACTGAAAGCTCCGCCCCCCAGGTTAACACCATTCTCCTGCCTCAGCCTCCCAAGTAGCTGGGACTACAGGCACCTGCCACCACGCCCGGCTAATTTTTTGTATTTTTAGTAGAGACGGTGTTTCACCGTGTTAGCCAGGATGGTCTCAATCTCCTGACCTTGTGATCTGCCCGCCTCAGCCTCTCAAAAGTGCTGGGATTACAGGCATGAGCCACCGCGCCCGGCCCCCTGGGAACTTAATAATGTGATCCACTGCAGAGTATTTTGAGATGACCAATTCATAGAGGATGGTCATTAAATTCAACTTGTACAAAATTTGGTACAATATTCTGTGCCATTAGGTATTTAATTAAATATTTAAATGAGTTAAAAGGTTAACGTGAATATAAAATATATGTTAGAACTATTGCTCACTGTAATAACTAACATGAAATAACATTTTCCTTTCTTTAGTATTTACTTAATGATGAAAAGTTGTAATTGTAAGAAATATTTGAAAATAATCATGCCAATATATGCAATTCTTGGAATCTTTTACAGTGTTAAACATATGCTTTGTTCATAACATTTTTTCCCACAAATATTTGTTGATTATAATAAACTTCTAAGCAAGCATGATTGGAGAAACCCAAGATACTCTGGTGGATGAGCTGAACGTCAGTCTTTTGGGAGGCACTCCTGTCTTCATGACTCTAGAATCAACTGTTGAACCTCAATTCTCAGGAGTTACCTAGAGTCTAGATAGGGACTAGACTGTTCGAGTCCCTATTTCTGTGAAAATTATTGCTAGACTTGCGAAACTCTAGGCCTAAGATCAGCAGCTCTGTGCACCCCTAAGATATTGATGGCAGCATAGGTGCTATTTTGTGCTAAATGTTTACTCTACTTTGAAACCCTTTAAGGGCCTGAAACTCTGTTAAATGCCTATGGCTGGCAGATCAGGGTTGTGGAGTAGCTGAATTCCTTTGTCAAGCCAACTCAGTGTCTAAAACTTGAGTATATATTAAAATTCAGAATGTTCACTTATAAATGAATGAAGTTTCTTAAAATGTAGGTGCTCTTGTAGTAGAGAATCCTACATCATAGACTTTGATTTACATTTTTATGAATTTGTTGGTCTCCTAGATTGCTCTGTTTGAATATGCACAAAGATAATATATTACTTCAATTATTCATCAAAGCCTTGAACATTTCAATTTCTTAAGAGTTCTATAGTGACCTCCAAAATCCTCTATGCAGAACTTGCAACGAACACCTGTACTTTCTAGTTTTCACATTTTAGGACATAAAGATAATAAGCATCACAGTGTCGGATGTGTGTAATGCAAACAAGCAACTGCCTGCTGCTAGAGGACATAATTATTAGAAACAGTGAAAGGGCAATATTCATTTTTCAAGCCTGAGTGGTTATTTCTTTATGTTAATACAATCTTAATCCACATTAACATTCTTCAGATGCCTTATAGGAATCCCCACATCTCTTCTTTTCCTATCTGGCAGTTCATTTTGCAAGATTGTCAGCCTTTGAAACCGTGGCTTTCAAATTCTTTTCATTCTCCCAGTTTAAAGATAATTTCCTGAGCTTATTACAGACATTCCCCCATTTTATATAAAAAATTATAAGTTTATATAATTTTTAAACACTGTTTTTCTTGCAGTCTGCATTTTGTGCTTCTTTTAATCTTCTTCTATGAAATACTTTATTTCCTAATTGCGATATTGGAATTTGCTGAGCCAACCATACTTGCTCCAAAGCTAGATTCTGAAGAAATGCAGGTGCTGCAGAACTGCTAGAAACTGTCACTTTTTCTCTGGCTAATCACAGTCACGGTTTGATTAACTGTTTGCCTTTGTCTGCTGCCTGTGGTGATGTGACTTTAGTTCTCTTATCTTCATGGCATCTGGAAATATCTCATAGGAATGAAACTGCAACATAATTACTTCACACTGAACAGAGAAACAATATCATCCATTGTAAGCTGTGTAGGTGTAAACAGGGTCCTGAAACTATGTGAGAAAATGACTGCAGAGTCCTTTTTCATGGAATAGCTCTCATTTTCTTTCATATGGTAACAGTATATTAAAATAGTTTGATTTTATAAAGTGCCTTTTATCTCAGTTTCTCCATGTATTTAGAGACTATTCTGTAATGTGGTATTAAGCAAACACGTGTTCAGAATAAAGTCTTTCTAATTCTGCATATTTAAACAAATGAGTAAATAAAACTAATCATGAGGATATCAAATTTCAGGATGAAAATTTCTAACAATTAATGGGATCGTGTGGTAGATCCAGGAATAATAATGTCTTATTTAAAAACAAATAAACAAAAACCTTTAATTTCCCCTAGAAGTTCTACCTCTGAAACACGTTTGTACAAAGTGAATCCTCTAGAGAATTCCGTGATGTGCTTTAAAGTAACCTACTAATGAAATGAATTATTGATCTGCTGTGAATATATGTATATATACGTATATATACATATATGTATATATTTTTTTTTGATACTGGAGTGCAGTGGTGCCATCTCGGCTCACTGAAAGCTCCGCCTCAATCCCAGTTCACTGCAAACTCCGTCTCTCAGGTTCACGCCATTCTCCTGCCTCAGCCTCCCGAGTAGCTGGGACTATAGGCACCTGCCACCATGCCTGGCTAACTTTTTGTATTTTTAGTAGAGATGGGGTTTCACCGTGTTAGCCAGGATGGTCTCAATCTCCTGACTTTGTGATCCGCCCGCCTCGGCCTCCCAAAGTGCTGGGATTACAGGTGTGAGCCACTGTGCCCGGCTGCTGTGAATATTTTAACAAAAAAATGCTATTTAATTTAGAAAATTGACATCTATGTTATACTCTGCTGACTTTGCTTAATTATAATGAACATTATTAAAAAAAAAAAAAGGAAAGAAAAGAACATAAGAACATGAAGCCATAAAATCCCGATGACCATTGGCAAATAATAAACAACTGTCCTGTTTCAAACATTGAATTTCGTGGTATGTTAAAAAAATTTGCAAAAGGTGTTTAATATATAGATTCTGCAAAAAGCCATATGGAGAAAAATTGGACTCCCACTGGAACATATATGATTTTGTTTTCAAAGCTCTTTTCCTGCAGAAAGTCATCTTTAGGAAACAAGAGTTTCAAAATATCAGCCTATCATTCATAACTCAGAATGGCCTGTTGGTCTCTGAAACTAGTTTGCTTTGTATTCCAATTCCATTCAGAAGATTCATTTCAAAGTAGAAAACAGGCCGTAACAACAGGTCTATGAGCCTCAAAAAAAGTTTGAGAAATTTTGTAGAAATAAATGTAGGGTCCGGGAATGTGCAGACAGAGTCTGTACCTCCCTTAACTCATGAGATAACCCCAGAGCTGATGGGAAACTTCCCATGGGCAGGATCACGGGCAGTTCCATGTCCGCGTCCCTTGGAGGGTGGGCATGTGCCAGAGCCCCAGGACTAAGTGGGCAGGAACACTTAATAAATGTGGAAGTTTCAATAAACTAATTTTTATTAGACAAAATATGCAACAAATTCAGTGCTCAATCATTTGCAAGCATATTCTTCCCCCCAGGGACTACTGAAAACAAGTGTAGAATGGCTTCTAGGGCACTGTTGTAAAACTCTAAAGATTCTCAGTAACAGCTTATTTAACAAGCTTGAAACCTAAGTGATAGAGAAAAACACTCGAAGATGATACATTTCTGTAGGTATAGGAAGGTTTAGGTGTTGATTTATATTCGCCCAAATCTTTTTTGTCTTTTAATTTCTGTCTCATCTTTTTCACCGTATCCACAATTCTCTCATTTTCTCAGAGGTATAAGGATACGAAAAGTCTCAACAAAGCATCCTGGTTTATTTTGAGGTATTTTCATTCTGGATTTAAAATACTAAACCCTGTTATCATATTTCTTTCTCCCCTGAAGCTTTGGATAATCTCAAGGCAAAACACATCCCTAACAATTGGGTTACCTCTACAAATCTTGAAAATCCTACATTCAGAATTGTTTCATCTGGCATAAACCTGCAGGTTTGCATGGGTGAGTAACCAACCATACTTGAATACAGGCAGTAATGTAATTTGAAATGGAATTTCATTCCTTTCTTTTTAGGAGGAGCAATCTTATTTGAAAATGCAAATCACAATCCATGTGTACGGCTGTTTTACACAAATTGTCACTTTTTTTTAGAAAGGCTGGTAAACAAGAGAAAGGGTTCCTGTCTGACAGAGGAACATCACCTGATAATTGCATAAGAAAATTATAACTAATTTTGTTAGGTACTATTAGAAAGCAGATAGAACTAAGGAAAATCTCTCTCTTGATAAAAGTAAAATTATATTAAAGAGACAATTCTATTATATAAGGGTAACTATGCATTTAACATTTCATTAAAAGTTAGGAATACATCTACACATAAACTGTTATTCCTACTCTGATTACTTAAATCCTAAGAAGTCATAAAAAACAACACAATGTAACTTACCAATCAATTATATAAAGCATATAGCTATATTGTTTGTAAAAGAAAATATTAGCTTTTAAGCTAATATGTGTAAATATCAAAGTAACAATAATTTATGATGGCTGCTTTTTTTTTAGAAAAAAAAAAAAAAAAAAGGTAAAATAACACTTTTCAATCAATGATAGGGCCTGTGCAGAAAGTTGTCATTTTCAGCTTAAGGATAAATTAGCAAAAGTTTGTCTATCCACTCTCACCTGGTCTTTCATGCTGAGAAACCTGCATTACTAAGGACTGTCTTCTAACTAGAGTTTGTGGGTATGTAACAGACAAAAGTTAAGTAGACCACTGACACTTTGGACCTCTAATTCTGCTCTTATCAGCCACAGGCTAAGGCTGAAACGATTGACCACAGAGATCTGAGGAGCTGAGTAAGCGACTAGGGCAGGTTTGACTCTTTTTGAACAAAGCCAGACAAAACTGTAGAAAAAGACTTTTTAACTATGTTTGTAGCTAGAAGAAAAATTACTTTGGTCAAAAGTGGGTGTAATAATGCTTGTAACTATCTGAGAGGAAGCAGACTAGTCAACTACTTCTTTTGCTTTTATCATCTTTATTAAACGAAATGGTCTGCAGACTAGGAAGAGTAGAATAAGCATGGCTCAGAGGAAATTTATTCGGTATGGCAATAACACCAAAGTGATAAAATCAGTGTGACTGGGCAGTGATGCTGTTTGACCTCTGGGACTCCCCAGCAGTCTTTTATGCTTAATGGACCACCTGACAAATTAATGTGGTCATTCATTCACTCATTCACTCATTCAACAAATACTTATTAACCTTATCTTCTGGAGGATGGAGTTGACTATATTAATCAGCGTGTAAGATCATTTCAGAAAGTGACAAAATCTTTAGAAAGAACCAAGGGGAAGGAATAATCATTGAAAAGACCTGCAGAGTCATTTTCTTTTGTTTTGATCACTTTTTGCTGCCCCTGAAATATTCATCTATTTCCCACCTTCATGGCTTCACTGCTATTTTCTCTGCCTAGGATGACTTTTCTGTCCTCTGCTTAGAAAACCCATTATTATGACTCAAAATCCAACAAAAATAACACATGCTCTGTGAAACTCTCGTCATTCAACTGCTTGAAAAGGAAGGGACTTGAGAAATTAGCATTACCTAGTTATTCTAGGCACATTTTGTGAATGTCCTTTCAAAATATGTATAACATTATTGTTTTTATTTACCTTTTCTTCTCTTACCCTGTTAACTTGAGCTTTTTTAATGAAATAATCCTATATATATTTATTACCATAGATCAGTAACTGGCAAAACTTTTCTGTAAATTATTTTATAAAATATTACCAGATTGTAAATGTTTAGGTTTTGTGGGCCTTACAGTCTCTGCCACAATGATTCACCTCTGCCATTATAGCATGATAACAGTCATAGATAATTTGTGAATTAATGGGTGTAGTTCCTATAAAACATTATTTACAAAAAGGGGTGGTGGGCCAGATTTGACCCTTGGAAAGTAGCTTGCTGACCCTCATACTTACAGGTTCTATTTACTTTTCCTTTTCCTTTCTGTTGTTTGGAATAAGTTCCTTTGGTTTGTATATTTTGTTATATGAGCTTTGTCTTTCCACATTTCATTTCTACTCATTTGAAAGATATATTTTATGTTTTAAATCCTACTGTTGGTTACATTTGAGGATCTAAAAAGGGTCTAAAAAGTATACGAACACGTTATAAATAACAATGGCAAAACTTGAAAGAGTGTATCTATCCAATTCTCCTCAAGGAAGATGAGAAAACTAACACAAATTTTTTTCCTCATCCTCATCTCTTCCATTTCAAATTTCTATAGTTGTATCAGAATTTGTAAACAAATTTATTATTTTAAAATTATTTTTATATTATGTGTATGTTCTTTTAAGGTTTATTATGACATTTGACTTGTTTTATAACCATATGTATAAAATTTCATAGAGTTGATCCTATTTAAAAGCATTGAGTGAATATTACAATAATTTTTATATCACCTTTCCTCCATTATTTAGTTCCTTTTGTTTCCTCATTCTTCAGTTGGCTAAATTACATTCTCGTGTAATTTTTTTGTAGGGGGCAGTTTTTGTGTCGGTGATACACATTCTGAGCCACTGAACACTTGTGAATATTTTTCTAATGTCTTAACACATGGAAAATAACTCTCTTGATAATCAAATTTATGTTCTCACAGTGATTCTCCATTCTGCATTCTTTTGGCTTCCTTTTAAGGTAATTATTGAAAAAGGAAAATGGGCATTAAGTTTTATTAAGCCTTTGAAATACTTATCTTTTCTTCTTGAAGATTTATAATATCTCCATTTGCTTTTCCCAACAATCAATCACCTATAACAAATACTCATCAGATCCCTCTAAAATATATTAACTTTTAGGATACTAAATAGCAGCTAGCATGTTTTCATGATAAGCAAATTATACCAGAATAATTTAATTCTCTGCCAGGGAGAAATATCAGGTAGAAAAAAAAAAAAAAAAAAAACTTATATCTGACACAACTGTATTACACTGAGGCTTTTGATTTGGTTTGACCTGAAAATTCTACTAGCTTTGTAGGAAAGGTTGGTTTTGAACATACTCATATTAGGTAGACTAACAAATTACTAAAAGAACAAATTCAAATGAAAAGCATTATGATGGCATGGATGGAACATGAATTTAGGTTAATAATCAGGAGAGATATTTGTTTGTTTATTTCATTTTTTATTATTCCATTTTGCTGTTTAGACCTGAGGCAATTTTTCCCATTCATTTGTTAATATATAAAATAGATATAATACCTATCCAGAATGGTACCTATGAAATTGTTCTGAGGATCACTGGAAAATGTAAATATAAGTTTTTATTTTATTTTTTTGAGACAGAGTCTTGCTCTGTCACCCAGGCTGGTGTACAGTGGCACCATCTCGGCTCACTGCAAGCTCCGCCTCCTGGGTTCACGCCATTCTCCTGCCTCAGCCTCCTGAGTAGCTGGGACTACAGGCGCCCACCACCACGCCCGGCTAACTTTTTGTATTTTTTTAGTAGAGACGGGGTTTCATCGTGTTAGCCAGGATGGTCTCGATCTCCTGATCTCATGATCCGCCCACCTCGGCCTCCCAAAGTGCTGGGATTACAGGCATGAGCTACTGTGCCTGGCCTGTAAATATAAGTTTTTGTAGCTATAAAGTCTATACTTTAACATTATTATTTTCTATTTTATTAAAATAACCCATGCAACCTAAGAAGTCAAGTAAAGGTATTATTAGTGTAATATATGTGTGTGTGTCTGTGTGTGTGTGTGCATATATATTTTGAAACAACATTTTTCCGTATGACATAGGGTATGATATATACCAATAATTGTTCTTCTTTAATGCATTATAACATTGCATAATATTTTATTTACTAAATCAGATATTTTGTCATATTCTAGGCAATATAATAGACAATAAAATGCAGATACAAAATAATACAGAATTTTCTGTACTCCCCATAATTCACCTGCACAAACTGATGTGCAAACTTAGTGTGAAAATTAATCACTAGCCAACTGGATAGCCACATGCAAAAGAATGAAGGTGAACCTTTAACTCACATCATTTATGTTAGGTACAGTAAGTTCCTCTTCAAAGAGATGGGGTGCTCAGCTTCCTTGTTCTTTGTTCTCTGTTTTCAAGCCTAACTTCCTCATTCTTTGCACCTCTCCCTCTCCCTAGTAAATAACCTTCCCACCAGCCCTAAACTTTAATTTACATCTATTCCCTTGATTACCTGCTCTGCAATTGTCTTTCCTGCCAGAACCACCCTTCCTGCCTTGGCTGTGCCCTAACATGCCTGGACATGCCTTCAACTGTAATGGACAGCCTCTCCCTTCCTGCCTAGTTAGCCCTATTCAATTTTAAACAGTAGCCAATTGGGTCAGCTTAGATTGTGCATTCCACTCCAGCCTATGGGGAAAGGACACAGCTCCAGGACCTGCTGCATTAGGGATAAAAACCCCTGCCCTACCCAGCTTGGTGTGCTCTCTCAGCAGTCAGACATGTGAGCAGCACCCTTCTGCAGAAGTAAATTTGCCTTGCTGAGGAAATCTTTCTTTTGTTCATCTTCACTGTGGCACCAAGCTTTTATTTACAACATTTATAAAAATTAACTTGGCCAGGCATGGTGGCTCATGCCTGTAATCCCAGCACTTTGGGAGGATGAGGTGTGTGGATCACTTGAGGTCAGGAGTTTGAGACTGGCCTGGCCAACATGGTGAAACCCCATCTCTACCCAAAATACAAAAATTAGCTGGGCATAGTGGCAAGTGCCTGTAATCCCAGCCACTTGGGAGGCTGAGGCAGGAGAATTACTTGAACGTGGGATGCAGAGATTTGAGCGAGCCGAGATTGTGCCACTGGACTCCAGCCTGGGCAACAAGACAGGAACTCCATCTCAAAAACAAACAAACAAAAAACAAAAACAAAAAACAAAAACAAAAAATAAAACTCAAAATGGATCAAAGACTTACAGGTAAGAGCTAAAACTATAACACATAGGAGTAAACCTAGATGACCTTGGATTTGGCAATAGTCTCATATATGACACCAAAAGCATACAGAATAAAGAAAAAATAGATAAAACTTTGCAAAAATGTTTAGATGAAAAATTTCAAAATTTGTAATTTTTTAGATATTTTTAGATAAATGAAATTTTTACCGAGTTTCATTTTTTTATATCCTTTATCCCTCAAAGGACACTGTCAATAGATACTATCAAAAAAGTGAAAAGATAGTGTACAGAATGGGAAGACACTTGTAAATCATATATCCTATAAGGATGAAGTGTTCAGAATATATAAAGCATTCTTGCAACTCAAAAACAAAAAGACATGACTAAATCAAAAAATAAATGAACTTGAATAAACATTTCTCATAAAAGATAAACAAATGGTCAAGAAACCACATGACTGACAGGATGTTCAGCATCATTAGTGATTAGTAAAACACAAAACCACAATAAGATGCCAATTTATACCTACTAGGATGGCTGGAGTAATATTTTTTTCAAATGATAATAACAAGTGTTGGCAAAATTTGGAATCCGTGTACACTGCTTGTGAGAATGTAATACGGTGCAGCTGATGTGGACAGTTTTAGTGGTTCCTCCAGAAGTTAAACACAGAATTGCCAATGACCCCACAATTCTATTCTTAGGTATACTGTTTAACCAGAGTAACTTAAAACACATGGGTGAGCTCCAGTCTACAGCTCCCAGCATGAGCGACACAGAAGATGGGTTATTTCTGCATTTCCATCTGAGGTACCGGGTTCATCTCACTAGGGAGTGCCAAACAGTGGGTGCAGGACAGTCGGTGCAGCGCACCGTGCATGAGCTGAAGCAGGGCCAGGCATCGCCTCACTTGGGAAGCGCAAGGGGCCAGGGAGTTCCCTTTCCTAGTCAAAGAAAGGGGTGACAGATGGCACCTGGAAAATCGGGTCACTCCCACCCTAATACTGCGCCTTTCCAATGGGCTTGGAAAATGGCACACCAGGAGATTGTGTCCTGCACCTGGCTTGGAGGGTCCTACACCCATGGAGTCTCACTGATTGCTAGCACAGCAGTCTGAGATCAAACTGCTAGGCGGCAGCGATGCTGGGGGAGGGGCACTCGCCATTGCCCAGGCTTGCTTAGGTAAACAAAGCAGCCAGGAAGCTCGAACTGGGTGGAGCCTACCACAGCTCAAAGAGGCCTGCCTGCCTCTGTAGGCTCCACCTCTGGGGGCAGGGCATAGACAAAAAGACAGCAGTAACCTCTGCAGACTTAAATGTCCCTGTCTGACAGCTTTGAAGAGAGTAGTAGTTCTCCCAACATGCAGCTGGAGATCTGAGAACAGGCAGACTGCCTCCTCAAGTGGGTCCCTGACCCCCGAGCAACCTAACTGGGAGGCACCCCCCAGTAGGGACAGACTGACACCTCACTCGGCCGGGTACTCTTCTGAGACAAAACTTCCGGAGGAACGATCAGACAGCTGAAATTGCGGTTCACGAAAATCCGCTGTTCTGCAGCCACCGCTGCTGACACCCAGCCAAACAGGTCTGGAGTGGACCTCTAGCAAACTCCAACAGACCTGCAGCTGAGGGTCCTGTCTGATAGAAGGAAAACTAACAAACAGAAAGGACATCCACACCAAAAACCCATCGGTACATCACCATCATCAAAGACCAAAAGTAGGAAAAACTACAAAGATGGGGAGAAAACAGAGCAGAAAAAATGGAAACTCTAAAATGCAGAGTGCCTCTCCTCCTCCAAAGGAATGCAGTTCCTCACCAGCAATGGAACAAAGCTGGCAGAGAATGACTTTGACGAGTTGAGAGAAGAAGGCTTCAGACAATCAAACTACTCTGAGCTACAGGAGGAAATACAAACCAATGGCAAAGAAGTTAAAAACTTTGGAAAAAAAATTAGACGAATGTATAACTAAAATAAACAATGCAGAGAAGTGCTTGAAGGAGCTGATGGAGCTGAAAGCCAAGTTTCGAGAACTATGTGAAGAATGCAGAAGCCTCAGTAACCAATGCAATCAACTGGAAGAAAGGGTATCAGTGATGGAAGATGAAATGAATGAAATGAAGCGAGAAGGGAAGTTTAGAGAAAAAAGAACAAAAAGAAACTGACGAAGCCTACAAAAAATATGGGACTATGTGAAAAGACCAAACCGACATCTGATTGGTGTACCTGAAAGTGACGAGGAGAATGGAAACAAGTTGGAAAACACTCCGCAAGATATTATCCAGGAGAACTTCCCCAATCTAGCAAGGCAGGCCAATATTCAGATTCAGGAAATACAGAGAACGCCACAAAGATACTCCTTGAGAATAGCAACTCCAAGACACATAATTGTCAGATTCACCAAAGTTGAAATGAAGGAAAAAATGTTAAGGGCAGCCAGAGAGAAAGGTCAGGTTACCCACAAAGGGAAGCCCATCAGACTAACAGCTGATCTCTCAGAAGAAAGTCTACAAGCCAGAAGAGAGTGGGGGCCATTATTCAACATTCTTAAAGAAAAGAATTTTCAACCCAGAATTTCATATCCAGCCAAACTAAGTTTCATAAGTGAAGGAGAAATAAAATACTTTACAGACAAGCAAATGCTGAGAGATTATGTCACCACCAGGCCTGCCCTAAAAGACCTCCTGAAGGAAGCACTAAACTTGGGAAGGAACAACTGGTACCAGCCACTGCAAAAAACATGCCATATTGTAAAGACCATTGAGGCTGGGAAGAAACTGCATCAACTAACGAGCAAAATAAACAGCTAACATCATAACGACAGGATCAAATTCACACATAACAATATTAACTTTAAATGTAAATGGGCTAAATGCTCCAATTAAAAGACACAGACTGGCAAACTGGATAAGGAGTCAAGATCCGCCAGTGTGCTGTATTCAGGAAACCCATCTCACGTGCAGAGACACACATAGACTCAAAATAAAGGGACGGAGGAAGATCTACCAAGCAAATGGAAAACAAAAAAAGGCAGGGGTTGCAATCCTAGTCTCTGATAAAATAGACTTTAAACCAACAAAGATCAAAAGAGACAAAGAAGGGCATTACATAACGGTAAAGGGATCAATTCAACAAGAAGAGCTAACTATCCTAAATATATATGCACCAAATACAGGAGCACCCAGATTCATAAAGCAAGTCCTGAGTGACCTCCAAAGAGACTTAGACTCCCACACAATAATAATGGGAGATTTTAACACCCCACTGTCAATATTAGGCAGATCAATGAGACAGAAAGTTAACAAGGATACCCAGGAATTGAACTCAGTTCTGCACCAAGCGGACCTAATAGACATCTACAGAACTCTCCACCCCAAATCAACAGAATATACATTTTTTTCAGCACCACACCACACCTATTCCAAAATTGACCACATAGTTGGAAGTAAAGCTCTCCTCAGCAAATGTAAAAGAACAGAAATTATAACAAACTGTCTCTCAGACCACAGTGCAATCAAACTAGAACTCAGGATTAAGAAACTCACTCAAAACCGCTCAACTACATGGAAACTGAACAACCTGTTCCTGAATGACTACTGGGTACATAACGAAATGAAGGCAGAAATAAAGATATTCTTTGAAACCAACGAGAACACAGACACAACATACCAGAATCTCTGGGAAACATTCAAAGCAGAGTGTAGAGGGAAATTTATAGCACTAAATGCCCACAAGAGAAAGCAGGAAGGATCCAAAATTGACACCCTAACATCACAATTAAAAGAACTAGAAAAGCAAGAGCAAATACATTCAAAAGCTAGCAGAAGGCAAGAAATAACTAAAATCAGAGCAGAACTGAAGGAAATCGAGACACAAAAAACCCTTCAAAAAATTAATGAATCCAGGAGCTGGTTTTCTGAAAAGATCAACAAAATTGATAGACCACTAGCAAGACTAATAAAGAAGAAAAGAGAGAAGAATCAAATAGATGCAATAAAAAATGATAAAGGGGATATCACCACCGATCCCACAGAAATATAATCTACCATCAGAGAATACTACAAACACCTCTACGAGAATAAACTAGAAAATCTAGAAGAAATGGATAAATTCCTCAACAAATACACCCTCCCAAGACTAAACCCAGGAAGAAGTTGAATCTCTGAATAGACCAATAACAGGCTCTGAAATTGTGGCAATAATCAATAGCTTACAAACCAAAAAGAGTCCAGGACCTCATGGATTCACATCCGAATTTTACCATAGGTATGAGGAGGAACTGGTACCATTCCTTCTGAAACTATTCCAATTGATAGAAAAAGAGGGAGTTCTCCCTAACACATTTTATGAGGCCGGCATCATCCTGATACCAAAGCCGGGCAGAGACACAACCAAAAAAGAGAATTTCAGACCAATATCCTTGATGAACATTGATGCAAAAATCTTCAATAAAATACTGGCAGACCGAAACCAGCAGCACACCAAAAAGCTTATCCACCATAATCAAGTGGGCTTCATCCCTGGGATGCAAGGCTGGTTCAACATACGCAAATCAATAAATGTAATCCAGTATATAAACAGAACCACATGATTATCTCAATAGATACAGAAAATGCCTTTGACAAAATTCAACAACCTTCATGCTAAAAACTCTCAATAAATTAGGTATTGATGAGACATATCTCAAAATAATAAGAGCTATCTATGACAAACCCACAGCCAATATCATACTGAATGGGCAAAAACTGGAAGCATTCCCTTTGAAAACTGGGATAAGACAGGGATGCCCTCTCTCACCACTCCTATTCAACATAGTGCTGGAAGTTCTGGCCAGGGCAATCAGGCAGGACAAGGAAATAAAGGGTATTCAATTAGGAAAAGAGGAAGTCGAATTGTCCCTGTTTGCAGATGACATGATTGTGTATCCAGAAAACCCCATCGTCTCAGCCCAAAATCTCCTTAAGCTGATAAGCAACTACAGCAAAGTCTCAGGATACAAAATCAATGTACAAAAATCTCAAGCATTCTTGTACACCAATAACAGACAAACAGAGAGCCAAATCATGAGTGAACTCCCATTCACAATTGCTTCAAAGAGAATAAAATACCTAGGAATCCAACTTACAAGGGATGTGAAGGACCTCTTCAAGGAGAACTACAAACCATTGCTCAATGAAATAAAAGAGGATACAAACAAATGGGAGAACATTCCATGCTCATGGAGAGGAAGAATGAATATCATGAAAATGGCAATACTGCCCAAGGTAATTTATAGATTCAATGCCATCCCCATCAAGCTACCAATGACTTTCTTCACAGAATTGGAAAAAACTACTTTAAATTTCATATGGAACCAAAAAAGAGCCTGCATCGCCAAGTCAGTCCTAAGCCAAAAGAACAAAGCTGGAGGCATCATGCTACCTGACTTCAAACTATACTACAACGCTACAGTAACCAAAACAGCATGGAACCGGTACCAAAGCAGAGATATAGATCAATGGAACAGAACAGAGCCCTCAGGAATAATGCCACATATCTGCAACTATCTGATCTTTGACAAACCTGACAAAAACAAGCAACGGGAAAAGGATTCCCTATTTAATAAATGGTGCTGGGAAAACTGGCTAGCCATATGTAGAAATCTGAAACTGGATCCCTTCCTTACACCTTATACAAAAATTAATTCAAGATGGATTAAAGACTTACATGTTAGACCTAAAACCATAAAAACCCTAGAGGAAAACCTAGGCATTACCATTCAGGACATAGGCATGGGCAAGGACTTCATGTCTAAAACACCAAAAGCAATGGCAACAAAAGCCAAAATTGACAAATGGGATCTAATTAAACTAAAGAGCTTCTGCACAGCAAAAGAAATTACCATCAGAATGAACAGGCAACCTACACAATGGGAGAAAATTTTCACAACCTACTCATCTGACAAAGGGCTAATATCCAGAATCTACAATGAACTCGAACAAATTTACAAGAAAAAAACAAACAACCCCATCAAAAAGTGGGCGAAGGACATGAACAGACATTTATCAAAGAAGATGTTTATGCAGCCAAAAAACACATGCAAAAATGCTCATCATCAGCGGCCATCAGAGAAATGCAAATCAAAACCACAATGAGATACCATCTCACACCAGTTAGAATGGCCATCATTCAAAAGTCAGGAAACAACAGGTGCTGGAGAGGATGTGGAGAAATAAGAACACTTTTACACTGTTGGTGGGACTGTAAACTAGTTCAACCATTGTGGAAGTCAGTGTGGCAATTCCTCAGGGATCTAGAACTAGAAATACCATTTGACCCAGCCATCCCATTACTGGGTATATACCCAAAGGACTATAAATCATGCTGCTATAAAGACACATGCACACATATGTTTATTGAGGCACTATATACAATAGCAAAGAGTTGGAACCAACCCAAATGTCCAACAACGATAGACTGGATTAAGAAAATGTGGCACATATACACCATGGAATACTATGCAGCCATAGAAAATGATGAGTTCATGTCCTTTGTAGGGACATGGATGAAACTGGAAACCATCATTCTCAGTAAACTATCGCAAGGACAAAAAACCAAACACCGCATGTTCTCACTCATAGGTGGGAATTGAACAATGAGAACACGTGGACACAGGAAGGGGAACATCACACTCTGGGGACTGTTGTGGGGTGGGGGTAGTGGGGAGTGACAGCATTAGGATATATACCTAATGCTAAGTGATGAGTTAATGGGTGCAGCATACCAACATGGCACATAGATACATATGTAACAAACCTGCACATTGTGCACATTTACCCTAAAACTAAAAGTATAATAATAAAAAAAGAAACTACATGATATACATAGTAGAATACAATATATACACATAGCATGTTAATTAATCAAGGATATATTTTATATATACCTACTTTTCATATTTACATATTAATATGTAATTAAATTTAAAAATTAAGCAAATAAAAATGTATTCTAAATTAAAAAACACATGGGCAAACAAAAACTTGCACAATAATCTTTATATAAGCACAATTAACAATTGCCAAAAGGCCCATCAACAGACAATTGGATTCACAAAATATGGTATATATATATTATGAAATATTATTCAGCTACACAAAGTAATGAGTGTTGATACATGCTACCCCAGGGATGAGCTTTGAAAACATTAGGTGAATAATCGTCTACAGCCATGCTACCTTGAACACACCCAATCTAGTCTAAGTGAAATAATCTAGGCACAAAAGACACATATTATATAACTTAAATTATATAAAATGTCCAGAATGTTAAATATATAGAGATAGAAAATGGATTAGTGGTTTCCCAGGGCTAGGGAAAATAGAGGGTAAGGGAGATAGGTAAAAGGTACAGGATTTCTCTTTTTGGTGATTAAGATACTCTAAAAATGACTGAGATTATGATTGCATATTGAATATTCTAAAATTCATTGAATTGTACAGTTCAATTCACCTGAATTACATGGTATGAGAATTATAAATCAATAAAGCTTTTTTTTTAAATTGATGGTTATATTTATTACAGCTATTTTAGTCATGTGTACCCAAGACTTCTCTGTTCTAATGTTGATGTCTTATTTTATCCTTCTTTATATTCTGATATGAATATGGAAAGTTTGTATGATGTCATTAATTTTGGTGACTTAGTAGGAATGTGAATTGTGAAGACCTGAGATGAGGATTCAGCTCTACTGTTACCAACTATGTGTTCTCAGGTAAGCAATGTAATCTCATCTTATACAACACGGTTGTTGTCATGATCAGTAAATAGTGTATGTAATGGCCATAATGAACAGAGAGCCTATAGTGGTGTATCTGTTATCTCTTGATAAATAATAAACTAACCAAACACTTAGTGGTTTAAAGCACTAACTATTCATTTAATTCACAATGCTGATGAGTGGTTCTTCAGCTCTGGGCTTTGCTCAGCTATGTTAGCCAGGCTTGTTCATGTAACCCTCTGGAGTCAGCTGGAAGATGGGCTAAAGCTGACTGAACTTAGATGACCCAAACTCATAGGTCATCTGTGATCAGCCAGATGATGGGGATGACTGGGCCATACGTCAGTTACCATCTCTCATGCTAGCTTCTGCTTGGTCACATGATAATAGGGTTCTAGGAATGTGAGAGCAGAAGCTACAACACCTCTTGGGGCTTAGCGCAAGGTAATTTTTATTACATTCTGTTGGTCAAGGAAGATCACTGGGCCAGCTCAGTTTCTAAGAATTTGAAAGTTTACTAAATTTCTTGTTAGTATTTGCTGGAAAACCTTGTAGTCATTTTTTTGTATCTACCACACATAGTAGTGGCAGAAGCTCTGGAAGCAAATTTTCCTGAGGCAACTTGGTTTTTTATTGGCGTAAGAATTACTTCTTCAGCTCATTTTGTATCCTCAATAACAAAAAATAATAGGAATATCATTTGTATTAAAAACATATATGTGTATGTATGTGAAAGTACTGTGTAAACTACAAAGCATTTCACAACAGAACTACTGCTATTGTCGTTAGGCACCCACTGTGTGTTAATGCCTGTTAATGCTATGTGACAAGATGCCTTGACTTCTAGTGCTAAAATTTAAATAAGTATGTATAACTGGAAACTATGTGTTACATATTATACTCTAAATGTTTATCATATTAATTTTGTTATCTAAAAAGTATAAACTGTCTCCAATGTTGAAACATTTAAATGCAATGCAATACAATTTGGGGCATATCCGCTGCCTTTAATCACTACAACATAGCTTAGAATATGACATCACAAAAGCTTGAAATATTGGGTAAGGGTCAAAAGATTTAAGTCCTAGTGCTACAACTGCCACTAATTATGGGAAACTAAGTCTATGTCTCTGACATATGCCTGAATATGTCAATGAAAAAATAAAAATTTATCTGGTACAGTACTTGGAATTTTTAGATGGAAGAGAAAGTAAAATTACTTGGAATAAAAGCAAGACTAAATGAATTCCAGAAAGCCGTATTCTCAATTTACAGGCAGCAATCTTCAAAAGGTGAGAACTGAAAAATTTAACCAGACATAATATCCAGAAAAGTCCGACTAGATGACTGCCTCAGGAAAGAAGACATCTGATCTACTACAGAGGAATGTTCTCCCAAAGAGATGGGATGTCCCTCCTTGATGAGTCCTGTACAGAAAGCAAAATGAACAAACAGAAAACTGCCAAAAACAGAGACTAGAAGAAACAGCAAGACACCTCAGCCACCTCAGAGGACTTGCTGGTAAAAGTGAGTACACCTTTAGGATAGTGTGGGAATCAAAATAATGATTCCTACAATTTCAAATCATGATTTTTTGAGGACTGGGAATTAGTTACCATGCAAAAGCTGCTATGTCATCTTCCTGGAAAAAAGACAAGAAGAAGAAAAAAAGGGAAGGGAAAGGAAGGGAAGGCATCTTAAGGAAACGTATATAACAGTTTGAGGTTAATGAATCTGTGGCAGAAGTAAAAGAAAACCCACACTTAGTGTTACAGTTGTGAGAGGCCACGGTGTGCTGAAGTCATCACAGCTTGACTGTCATATTATACCCCAGGTTCATGGAGCACCATAAACCTGAGATCGTTTATACACACTGGAAGAATGCTTGACTACTACAGTTTATAAGAGCCCTGTATTATCCTTAGGATAGGTGCATAATTTCCTAAAGTATTTGACAACAAATTCTTTGACTTTGCTGCCGGTAATTATAGATGACTTTACCTGGGTACCATTGTTATGTGTGGCTCTATGTAAACACATTTCTTGGTCTTTTCCTGTATAATTGATGTTCTTTAAAATTGTTAATACATAGCAAAAATGATTTTTAATAGCTCGTTTTCTATTTAATTTTTAAAGAAACACAGAATGCTAGTCTCCTTTTTTCTCCTCATTTTCATAAAGAAATGTGTTGTAGACTGTTTAATTGCCTGGTTAACAAAGTTGTTGCATGCGGCGGTTTAATTATTTCAGTTTGACAAAGTTTCATGTCTGTCAATACTGTGACAAAATACCCTGACTTCTTAATGCCAATGCTTAACAAAATGTATACACAACTGGAAACTCATGTATTGATGATTTTTGAAAAAACTATGCTTAAAGGAAATAGCCTATTATCTACGTTGTCCCAAAGGCATTTTACTTTGTCAAATAATACAATTTTTATAACTTTCAAATTTCTTAAAAAAAGAAAATAAGGCTTTTTTTCTGTTTTTGTAGTTGAGTCTAATGTATGGATAACCAAAAGAGAAGTAATTCATTCAAGTTTCAATATGAATATTTCACTTATGATATAGCACATATATTATTTATCATATAATATATTAAAAGTATTCCATATGATACTTTTCAGAGTTTTAACAACATAGAAAACTTTCCAAACTTTTTTTTTGTAATTTAGAAAGCTGGTGTTCCAGAGTTTCCTCGTCAATGGAATCCAAATTTATTTTCAGTATTTTAATTAATTATTTTAGTAGTCTGACTTTGTGACTTAAAATTTTATAGGAAATTGTTATGAGGTGACAGAGTATTCAGTTATATTAAAAAATGGCCTTAGGCACTTTTCAGATAAGCAAGGCAATAACAAAAGGCAGTAAACATATTGTAAAATTTTAATTACATTTTTTAAATGGCTGTTTTTTCTCAGTGTAGATATAGAAGAATTATTAATATTCATCACATTTATATATGTGTATTGAAAAGTGTTGGGAAAACCTAAATGTAATATACACACTTAGTCTCAAAAGGATTGGAATAAACCTTTGTCCCTAAAGGAAGTTCTTAAAAGGAATGGTGCTATTTGCACCTGTAACAATAACACTACTTTACACTTATACCCTGAAACAAACAAAAAAACAAAACTGATTGCTTCTTTCAGTAAATGTCCAAAATTTTTAATAAAATTATGGAAATTAATAATAAAAATATATCTTCTTGTATTCTAGGCCCAAACATATTCTCTATATATTTATCTCAGAGTGAAACTTCTTTAGTCTTTTCTAGAGTTTATGCTAACATGTAACCTTTTGGGAGGATATATATAAACACAAATAGATGTTGTAATACCAAAAAACTTCCACTAGCTCTCAAGATATTGCAAAAGGAATAAGAAATCCTGTCAGTCTCTGGGAGCTTATTCATATTCAAGCTTGCAGGCCCTTGAAGTTGCTCAGGCAACGATAGGTCTGATCCTGCGTTCTAAGACCTAATATCCTACAATTTCTAGAAGTTTGCACAGAATAAGTTCTAGAGATGAAAGTCCTACCAGCAAAAGACTCTTGCTACTAATTCTTAGTATGACATGAACACATTTCCTTAAGCTCAAAATTTATCCAAAACATTTCATAGCCCATCTCAGAGCCAAAAGTCTACTGATAGATATACAGAAAATTCCTAAGTATAATGAAGAAAAGATAGGAATGGTAGTCATTGTGTTTTTGTTGTTTTCCCAGGCAGTATCTTCTATTTTAACTGGCAAATTAATTTTTTTCAGAGATCAGAAAATGACATTTTTATCTTGCTATTATATTCTCTTTCCTCAAACTTATCAAAAGAGCAACAGGGAAAAAATGTAAAAAGGCCATAACTCTAATAAAAATCGATGAATGCCATTCTGCCAGGTGCTAGGAAAGGTTGTTCAAACAAAGGAGAAAACTGCATGGTGAACAAGGGCCTTCTCCCACTCTATGCTGGAAGCAGTCTTGTCAAAACTTAATATTGGCATTTAGGAAAGAATATCTCCATTGATTATTTGGCTAGAATGAAAAACATTGAGGTGTGGGTGGGCAAAGGCAGAAGTGGGAGTTTTCCCTCTAATGACTCAGTGTGACAACTCAGAATAGCAAAAGAAGTAGAGAAGCAAAATCAAAGTGTGCTGTCAAGTTATTCACTTTTCTATAATCCAGCCCCTTAGCCAAAGGGGGTTGCCAGGAGTAAATGTCATAAAAGAAAGCCGGACAGGCAGTGAACATGAAGAAGAGAAACTTCAAATTAAAGCATTTAGGCATAAACGATATGGACACTTGAATGCCATAAATTTAGGAGAGACTTTCTCCTTAGCAAAGGATATGATAGATTTGGTTAACAGGCATCGAATAGAAGTCAACACTTCAGAATACTGGTGATCTATCATATTCCCTTTGCTCCCCTGCTTTTCTTCAACAAATACCTTGCACCTTTCAAAGATGAGTAATAATCTGAAAAAAACTAAGAGAAAAGCTACACTTAGAAATTAACAATCTTTCCCCCAAAAGAAGAAATGGATGCGAAAAAGCACAAGAACTACATACATCATAAGAAGAATGGCCTAAGGATACCATAGAAGAATGCAATTACATTGTCACAGAATCAGAGAAGTTGGCAACAATATGATATGCCCAGAAAGAGGCTCAAAGAAGAACTTACAAGTTAATGAAGAAGATAGATAGCACAATAGCAAAAGTCAGAAACAGAATAGAAAAAATGGGTGAATAAAACCACTGTCTAAATAAAAAGCACATCAGAAACAACAAAAAATATAGGGGCCTAGTTGGTGAAGTGAAAGAAAATATCAATAATCAATTTCCTCATGTTCTCAAATAAGTAGTCAATTATATGACATGAATACAGAAATGTGAGTTTATCACTCTTTCATTAAAACATTTTTCAGAATATTTTTCTTATCTTAATAAAGCTAGTGAATTTCTTAATGAAAATTTTAGTTTTTATATTAAGTAAATTTAAGTCAATGCTTTAGGTTGAAAACAGTATGTAGGGGCTTCAAGTTTCTTACATCTTTGGAAAGATGTTGGAAATCCTTGCTCTCATCCTTACAACAAGAAACAGCTGGAGAAACAGAAAATCGGTGATTTTTTAAAGACCGTTGGTGGCTCATTTCTAGAGTCTTAACAAAGGAACACTTTGCCAGAGCACAATTTAGAAACCTTATACAGCAGTGTGAGTGTAATTCTTTCACACTCCAGCTCCCTCTAGCTTTCCCTTAAGAGGGGGAAAAAGTCATCAACAGGGGACAGAACTTCAAGGAAATAGATTGGGAACACTGGAGCCAGAGAAGGGAGTGGGCAACAGGAAGAATGTAATACATGTGGAGGAGGGTTGGAAACACTTGTGAAGCCACAGCCCCAATACGTAGGCCAACTAAAAGATTTAATTGGGAGATCACAGAATGCACCCCCTACACCCACCACTGTGCCAAGGGAGCTCCAGTGTAATAGCAGTGAACTATGACTGCAAAAACTGAAAGATCTGTAAAGTACAAATATCTCTGAGTAGCGGCACCAGAGGAAGAAAACACCAAAGCCAAGAGGGGGGAACAAAATGAGAACACTAAAAGAATTTTCAGCCTCTGGTACTGATAGCTGCAACAGACATTAAATTCAACTATTTCCCATTAATATAAATTGTCACACTAAATGCCTATTTTCTTTGGTTTCTATTCTCCAATATAACATGCTGTTTGTTTTTCAACAAACATTAGAAAGCTTTGCCAAAAGAGAAGAAAAAAACGGTCTGAAAAATAGGCTTCACATATAACACTAAGTAGGACAGAAATTTTAACAAATTTATTTAAGAGAAGGCAACATTTTAAAAATGTCAGATGAGTATAATTCCAACCATACAGATAAGACATTTCTCTTCATGGAAGAGAAAGGAAAAAGAGATTGAGTCATAAAAGGAATGGCAGATGTTCCTTTCCCAGCACTCCAGTGAGAAAGCAGACAAGTAGGAACTTTCCATTTGGGAGTTTAAAGAGGAAACATGAAGAAAGAGTGTTAAATCATTGTGTCTATAGTTATCTTCAACTTAAAAGTTCTTCAAATGTGTTTACATTGCTGCTCTGTTTTAGAAATCAAGTGTGTGGATTTTCAGACTCCAGAACAATGAAGTTGTCTATTTCTTATTGCCTTTTAAATAGCATATAGTCAAATTGATGTATTCAAATACAATCTACTAATTTCAAATAATTTTAATTATTTTAAATAAATTATGGATTTAAAAATTTTAAAAGCAAATTTATGTCACATAAAAAGACATTATTTTACTTATCCATTTAAACGTTTTTCAAAATTGAAACAATAACAATACATAATACTAATGTATATTTTTAAAATTTATACAAAATCCCATATCAAACATATAAAAAAACAATTTTAATGTTATCTTTCAGCCTTTGATCACAAGTGTAAATCAGTTTATGGAGTTGAAATGATAGGCTCCATATCACTTGCTTTTCTTCTATTTTAACTAACATATTACTTTAAAAATTTATATAGTCTTCCTTTTAATTTTTGAATAGGCTTTATTGACTAGAAGAATAAACAAAGGACTGAATTGCTCAGGAGGGGGACATTAATTTCAGATAGTAAAAGTAAATGTAATGAACACAGCCGAATTCCAAAGAAACTACTCTATATTAGTCAAACCTTACAGAAAGTGAGAACGAAAATGGAATATCCACAGAACAGTGAAATGTTTATCATGGTCTTAACCTCAGGAGTGAAGGAAGCCAAGAACATCTCAGACCCAGCAGATCAGAAAATCAGAATCAAAGCAAGGGTTGCCTTGGTAACAAGAGTCCCACATTCTGGTTACAGGGCTATTGTTGTGACACTGAGAAAAACCACATTTAGGTGAAGTTAATAATAATTACAGGAAAGGGGCCGGGTGCAGTGGCTCATGCCTGTAATCCCAGCACTTTGGGAGGCCGAGGCGGGCGGATCACGAGGTCAGGAGATCAAGACCATCCTGGCTAACATGGTGAAACCTTGTCTCTACTAAAAATACAAAAAATTAGCTGGGTGTGGTGATGCATGTCTGTAGCCCCAGCTACTCGGGATGCTGAGGCAGAAGAATTGCTTGAACCCAGGAGGCAGAGGTTGCAGTGAGCTGAGATCGTGCCACTGCACTCCAGCCTGGGAGACAGAGCAAGACTCCATCTCCAAAATATAAATAAATAAATAAAAATAATTAGAGAAAAAGTCTAGTAGAAAAGGTCTGGAAAGTAATTTGGAAAGAGCTTTGCTTCAGATAAGAAATGATGACTAGAAAGGCAAAATTTTAGTAATATATGAAAGGAATAACTTGAGCCAGCCAGATTCAGGGTGTGTGGGCCCTTCTGACTTGTTGCAGTTTCCTCTCATTCTGGGAAAACCAGAGTAGGGGCACATACATGCACACACACACACACACACACCCCTACACACATACACACACCCCTACACACATATGTATGCACACACATGCACACACACACACCTACATACATACATACACACACAGACCCCCTACACACATACACACACACCCCTACACACATATATATACACACACACACGCACACACACACACCCCTACATACATATACCCACACACAGACCCCCATGCACATACACACATACCCCTACACACATATATACACTCACGCCCCTACAGACATACACAGACCCCTTACACACATAAACATACATCCCTACACACACACACCCCTACACACACACACACCCCTACACACATATTTGATTTTATTAAATAACAATTGAGGCCATATATTATAACATGGTTAAAGGTTTATATTTAGTCATGGAAGAAACTAGGTGGATGGAAAAAGGGTAGGAAATAGTTTTATCTGAATATATCTTGCTTCATAGATTTAACATTGGAATTATAAAAATTTTATAGAAAATTTTAATATGGAAATACACACAACTTAAAATAAATTGTTAAAAGTCAAGAGCAAAGCAAACATGGTCTTGGGATGAGAGCAAATATCACATTGACGAGAACTGCTTAAAACGTAACTTAATCATGGGAATTTGGGAGTATGTATCTTTAAAAATTACCCCTCCCCAATTCTTTCTTTTTCTGAGACACCAACTACACATATGTTAGTCCACATGTTATTGTTCCAAAGTTCACTGAGGCTCTGTTCTTTTGTCTAGTCTTTTTTCTCCATATTTCATTTTGGATAGTTTCTATTGCTATGACTTTCACTTACTAATCTTTTCTTATGCAGTGTCTAATCTACTGTTAACCTATGTAGAGTAATTTTACTGTCAGATATTTTAGGTTTTATCTTAGAAGTTCCACTGGGATAGGATATTTGTTATAATTTTCAACTCCTTTTTTTATCATGGTCTTGCTTTTCTTATAATAGCTGTTTTAATATCATTTTCTATTAAATCTATCATTTGTGTTATTTATGGATCTATGTCTATTGATATATTTTTCTCCTTGTTTTAAATCATGCATTTCTGCTTCTTTGTATCTCTGGTAATCTCTTACTGGATTCCAGACATTGTAAATTTCAAATTATTTGGTCTCAAATTATTTTTTTTTTTAATTTTTATTTATTGATTTATATGTATATTTTTATTATACTTTAAGTTCTATTATTTCTTCAGTTTTTATTTTCTTTTTTGGATTATTCTTGCAATGTACTTAGGTTACTTGGGAAAATGTTTAATCCTCTTAAAGCTTTCTTTTAAACTATTTTATCAGATTCAAAACAACCTTCCTTGTAGAACTAATATCACCCCTCTCCTAAAGCAATATCTGCTGAATATTCTACTTAATGCCTCATGTCAGAAGTTCTTTGCACTCAGGATAATGAAAACAGCCTGGAGTGAACTCAAGAAAATTTCTCTTTCTCTTTACCAGTGATTCTCTCCTTTGTTTTTGGCAGATCCCTTCCTTAAACACACATGCTGATCAATACTCAGCTAAAAACTTGAGAAGGATCTTCTTCAGATCTTGAACTTTCTATGTCTATAAATCTCCCTCCTTTCTGGTATTCCATCCCATGAATTGTAGTTATCTTTACATAACAAATTCTGAATGCTGCTTTCTCTACTCAGCAACATTGATTTTGTATCCTGAGACTTTGCTGAAGTTGCTTATCAGCTTAAGGAGATTTTGGACTGTGACGATGGGGTTTTCTAGATATACAATCATATCATCTGCAAACAGGGACAATTTGACTTCCTCTTTTCCTAATTGAATACCCTTTATTTCTTTCTCCTGCCTGATTGCCCTGGCCAGAACTTCCAGCACTATGTTGAATAGGAGTAGTGAGAGAGGGCATCCCTGTCTTGTGCCAGTTTTCAAAGGGAATGCTTCCAGTTTTTGCCCATTCGGTATGATATTGGCTGCGGGTTTGTCATAAATAGCTCTCATTACTTTGAGAAAATCAATACCTAATTTATTGAGAGTTTTTAGCATGAAGGGCTGTTGAATTTTGTCAAATGCCTTTTCTGCATCTATTGAGATAATCATGTGGTTTTTGTCTTTGGTTCTGTTTATATGCTGGATTATGTTTATTGATTTGCATATGTTGAACCAGCCTTGCATCCCAGGGATGAAGCCCACTTGATCATGGTGGATAAGCTTTTTGAGGTGCTGCTGGAATTAGTTTGCCAGTATTTTATTGAGGATTTTTGCATCGATGTTCACCAGGGATATTGGTCTAAAATTCTCTTTTTTGTTGTGTCTCTGCCAGCAGCAAAGTCTCAGGATACAAAATCAATGTGCAAAAATCACAAGCATTCTTATACACCAATAACAGACAAACAGCCAAATCATGAGTGAACTCCCATTCACAATTGCTTCAAAGAGAATAAAATACCTAGGAATCTAACTTACAAGGGTTGTGATGGACCTCTTCAAGGAGAACTACAAACCACTGCTCAATGAAATAAGAGAGGATACAAATAAATGGAAGAACATTCCATGCTCATGGAGAGGAAGAATGAATATCATGAAAATGGCAATACTGCCCAAGGTAATTTATAGATTCAATGCCATCCCCATCAAGCTACAAATGACTTTCTTCACAGAATTGGAAAAAACTACTTTAAAGTTAATATGGAACCAAAAAAGAGCCCACATTGCCAAGTGAGTCCTAAGCCAAAAGAACAAAGCTGGAGGCATCTCTACTCAGCAGTACTGCCAGGGTCTTTGGGCTCCCATTCCTTGCCCTGCAGTTCAAATGATAAACTAGAGAGATCACTAGTCTAACGAAGGATCATTGTCCTGAACTACCTGTTAATCATATATTTTATCTGGTTTTAAAAAATTATTTCATATATGTTGTCTGGGTTTTAGTTGTTTGAGAAGGAAGAATAAAATTAGTCCTGTTATCCCATCATGGTAATCATATTTTATTAATTATGTACTTTACAAACAGACATATATACTTACTAACACACATATATGATAGGATAAAGCAAATAGAACTAAGATCCAAGACTTTTAGTGTTAAAGAATAGAGATACAAATATAAAATTAAAGAAATTAAGTAAAAATTCTATAATTATGAAACTGAATTTAACATATTGGTCTTAATTCTTAAAAATAAGCATATTTTTAGCTCTGTAAAATCAATACCTAAAAAAAGAATAATATCATCATTGTATTAGTTCATTTTAACACTGTTATACATAAATAACCAAGGCTGGGTAATTTATAAAGGAAAGAAGTTTAATTAACTCACATTCTGCATGGCTGGAGAGGCCGCGGGAAACCTACACTCATGGCAAAGGGGGAAGCAGGCACATATTACATGGCAGCAGGCAAGAAGAAGCACGTGAAAGAGAAACTATCAAACACTTATAAAACCATCAGATCTCATGAGAACTCACTCACTATCACAAGAACAGCATAGGTGAACCACCTCCATGATCCAATCACATCTCTTCAGGTTCCTCCCTCGATACCTGGGAATTATGGGCCATGAGAGCCAAACCATGATTACATGAGAGCCAAAACATGTCAATCATGTAATTATGCAGCCCAGAGCTTAGCCTGTACGCACCATTCCCTATAAATGGAAATAAGACTTCTTGGAGAAGAAACTGATTCTGGGTCTGAATAAAGTAATAGAGATAAACATAGACTATATTATCAAAATGGGAGGCAAAAAAGCTTTTAAAATATGTAATTATGGTAAAATAAATCAGGGATCAACTTGAAAAGCTGCCACTGACAAAATGAGACAATTTGAACATTATTACAAATAATAATTACAATGAATTTAAAAACATTAAAGATGTTGATATCTATGAGTCCCTATACTCAAAGGAGAAAAACAACATTTGTTCACCAGTTTCAGAAGATGCTGGGCAACTAACTCATGACTGTCAAAATGTTAAATAAACAGAAATAAAAATGTATTATGCTTTTCCTGTATTACTAGTATCTTAAGATAAATTCTGAGGGAAAGTTTCTTTTCATAGATCATTTTACCTAATAAATGGGGAAAGAATGGTAGGAGAAAAACATTGCCATTCTACACATACTTAACGAAATTGTAGATCTAGATAATGGTTTTCAGTTAACACCAGGGAAAAAAACAGTTAGTATCCTCACCATCGTGCAATATATGTATGCAATAAACATGTACATGTACCCCCGAATCTATAAAAATAAAATTTTAAAAATAAATAAAATGTAAGGCATTTTTACAGCAAGCCAAGACCAAAAATAAAATTAAGAAGTTGTCTGCAAACTATAATTTAAAAAATGTTCATGTGGGAAAATACATACAGGAAAACAAAACAAAACACTTTCCAAGTAAGATGGGTTTTCTTGGTCCTTGATTTTCATATAAGTGATAGGTAGAAACCTAGCCTAGAACAAGCCACAATGGTAATTTTTCTATGTGTTTTCCTTTGTGGAGTAAATATGACAATGCATAAATATAACCTTGCGGAGAGAAAGAGGAACATTTCAGAGAGAAGTTTTCAATCAACTTTTCCTATCAGGTGGTTCAGGATTCTGAATACCTGGGTCTAGTTGCAGAATACTCCGAAGTCTCATTGAAAAATCTCCTTATTTAACCAGTTCTAGGTCAATAAACTACTTGATTTGGACAACGTCTCCAAGATCTGCATCCTTTTTCCATGCTTCAGAAGGTTGACTAAGTTTCTAGGACACCCCATGTCCACCAGAAGGATCTAGCACAGATGTGATTAGATCACACTGGTCTTGTGTGGCGTTCTAACCAGACAAACCAGATGACAAGTTGATTTGGGCTAGTGATCAACTCTCAATATCTAAGTCTTCAGAGCATAAGTATGGATTGTTGTTTCTCTTCTGGGTGGGCCCTACATAAATGTGTTCACAAGCTTCAGCTAAGCATCTGTGATGACAGTACTACTATCTATCCTTTTGTAAAGGATTATCTCCCTGCTCACAGTCTTGACAAGTCTGAAGTCTACAAAGAAACATTGAGGTTTACTCTATAGAAGTGTTATGAGGTATAGTTTCCAGTTCAAAACAGTGTTTTAAGTACTGGAAATACTCGGAAGAATAATGCAGAGTCCTGTCCTGAAAAAAAAGACATTTTATCTAATGGGGGAGAAGATATGTAAATAAGTAACTTCTCCTAGTGCTAAATTCAATATTTATGTACAGTATAGGAGCACAAAAGAAGGGCACCTAGTACAACCTAGGAAGTTCAGGGACAGTTTCCAGGAAGTTTTTTTATTTCCTGAACTGGATCTTTAAGAATATATAAGGGTTGCCAGATGAATATAAGAAAAAAGAAATTTACATGAGAAGGAAATCTACAAATAACATGGCTTTCAATACCATCTGTGTCCTGACAAGTGCATATTTCCAGTCCAGACCCTTCTTGCAAACTCTAGATGTGTCTATTCCACTGCCTACCCAGCGTATATACTTAGATATTTAATAAATGTCTCAAATTTCACATGTCCAAAACTGAGCTCTTGATTTTGACTGTTTACTCTCAAATTTTCTTTACCCGAGCTCTTCTCTGCTAGGTTTATGGCAACTCTATCTTCCAATTGCTCAGATCAAAACTCTATAGTAGGTCTTAACTCCTCTCTTTCCCTTGTATTCTATGTAGCAACTCTGCAGGGCTATATAATTGGAAAGCCTATCAAAGAAAGAAAGAAAGAAAACACAGGCAAATATCAGAGAGATCTAAGAATTCCAGGCTCAGCTCCTGGGGGATGTTGTTAATCACACAGGACATGCTTTGTCTTCAGATTGTAAAACATTAAGATACCTGTGAGAAATCTTGGTCCCAGATGAGCCACATCTTGTCTGAAAAGAAATATTTTATAGCTCTCTAGTCACACGGCCAAAATTGGGCTGCATGACCAGGCTCAATAGTACAAAATCAAGGGAACATAAAAGAAATCAGGTGCAAATAATCAATTTATGTATTTTATAAATGTTGTTGTCAAGTTGGTACAAGTTACTCCATTCTATCTGAGACTTTAGAAAAGTATATTAATCAACAATTACTACATATCATTTGGATTTGTTCAACAACAAGCACCATGGCTCTTGACATGCCTAAAGATAAGCAAAGAATTGCAATAATCCTGTTGTGATCAACCCTGACCTTTAATCTGTCAGAAAATTTGGGGGCTCAACTTTTTAAATCATTCAGAATTCCACCTACATTCACTATCTCCACTGCTATTACCTTGGTCCAAATACCAACATCTCTCTGTCCTGAAGTTTGGCAGTAGCAACCTAACTGGTCTCTCTGATATTACCCTCATTCCCAACAGCCTTAATTTACTCATACAGGAAGCGATCATCTAAAAATAACGGGCAAACTACCCCTTTGTTCAATACCTCCACTGGATTTTCATTATCCTTTAAATTAAAGCCAGTCCCTGCACTTACAAGTCCTTGTATGAGCTAACTTCCTGTTACTTCTTTGCCCTCACCATTACCATTGTGCCTTTGCTCACTGATTATTCAGTCTCATGGAGTTCTTTGTATCATTGCTGTTTCACCAACACACAAGGCACATTCCTACCTTATTACAGATATACTAGCTGGAACCTCTGCCTGGAATGCTCTTCTAGATAACCACATGGCTAACTATATCACATCCTTAAAGTTTTTTTTTTTTTCAAATGATGCCTTCTGTATGAAGCTTGCTCTAAACATCCTATTTAATACTGCAAAGTGCCCCAGGACTCTAAATACCCCTTTCTTTATGTATTATTTCCCCACAGCACTTACCACATTCTTACATATTAGATAATTAACTTATGTATTGTTTATTGTCTACTTCCCACTACTACCCAATAAGGTCCATGAAGGCAGGGATCTTAGTCAGTTATAATCAATAGTATATTTCAGTACTGAGATATGCCTGGCATATTGTAGATGCATAGTAAATATTTATTGAATGAAAAGAGGAAATACTATGCAGCCATAAAAAATGAGTTTATGTCCTTTGCAGGAACATGGATGAAGCTGGAAACCATCATTCTCAGCAAATTAACATAAGAACAGAAAACCAAATACCACGTCTTCTTGCTCATAAAAGGGAGTTGAACAATGAGAACGCATGGACACAGGGAGGGGGAACATCACACACTGGGGCCTGTCAGGGGGTGGGGGGCATGGGGAGGAAGAATGTTAGGACAAATACCTAATGCATGTGGGGCTTAAAACCTAGATGATGAGTTGATAGGTGCAGCAAACCACTATGGCACATGTATACCCATTAAGAAACCTGCACGTTCAGCACATGTATCTCAGAACTTAAAGTAAAATAAAAAAAGAAAAAGAAAGGAGGAGTAAATGTGTGGAAATGTATGCTATTTAGTATGTAGTCAGTACTGCAAGGGACTAAGTATTATGCAAATAAATGTTGTGAGACCAGCAACAGAGGTTTAAAAAAAAAAAAGATAGGAAAAGGCTATGTCATGATGAATATAAGATGCCATATTATGAAGTATGGATTTCGTTTTACAGGTAATGGGAGATCTTCTAAATTTTTTTTTTTTTTTTTTTTTTGAGACGGAGTCTCGCTCTGTCGCCCAGGCTGGAGTGCAGTGGTGCAATCTCGGCTCACTGCAAGCTCCGCCTCCCGGGTTCACGCCATTCACCTGCCTCAGCCTCTCCGAGTAGCTGGGACTACAGGCGCCCACCACCATGCCCGGCTAATTTTTTTTTTTTTTTATTTTTTAGTAGAGACGGGGTTTCACCGTGGTCTCGATCTCCTGACCTCGTGATCCACCCGCCTCGGCCTCCCAAAGTGCTGGGATTACAAGCGTGAGCCACCGCGCCCGGCTCTAAAATGTTTTTAAAAGGGAAGTACATGTTCTGATCTGCACTTTATATAGATCATTCTGATGGCTGTTTGGAGAGAGACATGAGGATTCAAGAAAGGTCACAAGGTTGTGTTAAAGACAATGAGAGCCTGACTTAGAGAAGTGATGATGGAGAGAAGAGGAAGCTTTAGAAGACTATATACTCCATAAGCAGACTATACTCCATAAACATGTTGTTTGATTGAATATAAAGAAATGAGGGAGAGAGGACAATCTAAAAAGACTTTGAGGTTTTTAGAATTTTGAATCTAGAAGGATAGTAACTCCAGTAGGAGATAAAGTATGAACAATCAGAAAGACATCTTATTATTATTATTATACTTTAAGTTCTAGGGTACATGTGCACAACGTGCAGTTTTGATACATAGGTATACGTGTGCCATGTTGGTTTGCTGCACCAATCAACTCATCATTTACATTAGGTATTTATCCTAATGCTATCCCTCCCCCACTTCCCCACCCCCTAACAGGCCCCAGTGTGTGATGTTCCCCACTCTGTGTCCAAGTGATCTCATTTTTCAATCCCCACCTATGAGTGAGAACATGTAGTGTTTGGTTTTCTGTCCTTGAGATAGTTTGCTGAGAATGATGGTTTCCAGCTTCATCGACCTCCCTGCAAAGGATGTGAACTCATCCTTTTTTATGGCTGCATAGTATTCCATGGTGTATAAGTGCCACATTTTCTTAATCCAGTCTATCATTAATGGACATTTGGGTTGGTTCCAAGTCTTTGCTATTGTGAATAGTGCCGCAATAAACATACGTGTGCCTGTGTCTTTATAGTAGCATGATTTATAATCCTTTGGGTATATACCCAGTAATGGGATTGCTGGGTCAAACAATAATTCTAGTTCTAGATCCTTGAGGAATTGCCACACTGTCTTCCACAATGGTTGAACTAATTTACACTCCCACCAACAGTTTAAAAGCATTCCTACAGAAATAGATCTTGAGTGAACAATGATGTGCTCTGTTTGGAGATTTCTTTTGGAAGTTGACCTGATAATATTGTATGAACTACATTATTTGTGGAGTTATATAAACCAGATATGCCAGTTACTAGATGTGTGACTAAGGCAGTTTATTCCCTTTATTGGGTTCTCCTATTTCTCTCATATTTAAAAAAAGGACAACAGATACCTCAGAGAACTGTTGTGAAGATATAATATGTGCCTAGCACAGCGACAATTAATTATCAGTGTATGTTTATCTTTGAGGTTTCTATGAAATACTCTAAGTGGATGTACCTAGAAGAAATCTGCCTATTTCTATGAGAAATTTAGGAGAAAGGAATCTTTATCTGAGTCATTAGAATAAAGAAATAGATAAAACCTTGAGGATGGATGACATTACAGAGAGACAGAAGGCACCAGTAGAAGAGCAGAAAAAGTGCACAGAATCCTGGGAATTAGAAATGTAAATAGCTTTAGAGTCACAGGAACTCACAAAGAAGACAAACATACAGAGAGAATTAGAAGAAGCTCAAGAGTCAAGATGGGTTTGGGTTGCTGTTTTATTTGTTTTTTACTAAATTATGGATTTAACTTCTTACAGTTGAACCCATCAGTACTCCATGTTGTAGAGCCAAATGTGCAGTCTTCCACCTGGCTCCTATTTCATATAACTCCATGAAGCCCAGGACATTAGCAATAGAGCAAATTGCAATTATAGTACTCTGCCCCATTCCCAGGACACTTTCATTCACAATGGCATTTGTCCTGTGAGATCCCACTTTCCCTACTGTCCTAGAAAAGAACAAGTTAATGGAAATTAATATATTTTGCATTACTCTTTCACTTACTTATAATACTATAAGAACTATTATTAGCACCAGAAAGAGAGCCCACATCCATCTCAATAACATTTCCTTGATAGAAATAAAAATTCACCATGGGAAATAATAGTCAGAGCCCAGAGTTAGCATTTCAAAAAGGACAAGTTCTTTATGAAAGTCTGGCGGGGATTAAATCAAAGCAATTTAAAGTTTAGGGGGAATAGTCAAAAAAGAAAAGGGCCAGAAAATTGTATGGTGGTGAAGAAAAAAGTGCATGTATTCCCCAGTACAAGATTAAAGATTTGAAAAATCAATGAGATAGTTCAATGTGAAATACCTCAACTAGTCTACAATCCTCAGAAGCCTGCATAGTATAAATCACATCTGTTGTAAACTAGAGGTAGTCCAAAGAGTCAAGTTAAAATTCCATCATACTATATCTGAAAGTAAGATTTGACTGTCACTCTCTTCCTCATTCAAAAATGAGTTTTGTATGTGCTTGGAATTTTATTAGACTAGAGCTAATGGTTAAACTGGGGAAATCCAATGAAAGTGCTCTAGGCGTCTCATTTAGCCTGTAAGGTAGCATAGGGGAATCATTTCAGTCCTATTGACATAGCCTGCCACAACTCAATGTCACCAGTTGCCAATATCCTTTTTTCCCTTTCCACACCTGCATGAGTGTAATTTAAGCTAGGCTTGTAATTTCCGCAAGATGAAAGAAAGCTACGTCACCTATAATACTCTCCACAAAATCACAATGCAAAACTAAAGGAAGTCATAAAAGAACTTGACATTTAAAGACAAAGACATGTCATGATAAAGTGGCTGCCTAGGAAGCAGCTGGCTATGTACTGATTTCCATGATTATAGAGTTTCGTAAACATGGCATCATTTTTCATCATTAAATACCTGTGGATCTCAAGACTTGATAATTATGTTGACAATTATGGAGTATGTCTTTGTTACTTCTTTGTGGGTATTTCAATAAGTACTTTGCTTTCAATAAGTACTTTTAACATTTTCTGTAGACCTTTCTCTTTCCTACTGATACTATTAAAATAACCAACATATTGCATAGAACTATAGAAGCTTACAAACATGATATAAATTCACAGATGAGCGAAGACTTGTTTTTTCATTCTTGCAAAGTGACTCTCTAGTTAATACTCTAAGACATGTAATATAATGCATACAATTTATACAATAGTTTTCTCAAAGACATATGATCAAATGTAAAATGTAGAAAGCGAGTAAATTCACATGTGAATATGCCTTAATTTGGCTTTCCCAAGGAGCAGATAGTGAGATAAGGACTTGAGTAACAGGAGATTATTTAGAAGGCGCAACCTGTCTTCCTAAATACCTTTTAGGCAAATAGACAAGTGACATAAGAAAAATCAGAAAGCCTACTAGAGGTGCATTATCTAACAAGCTAATGCTGTGGAAAACTGGAGCTTAATTTTGCTAGCTAACTCTGAGAAAACACTGTCAAACATGGCCTGAGAGTTATTCCATTTGAAAGGAGAGGAAGATGGGGGATACACCAACTCCTGTTTATACACTAACTTCTGTTAGTCATTGGGTAAGGGCTCCTCCTGGAGTGTGTTAATCATATAACTTTAGTGTGATGCACTTCTGCAGAAAACAGATTTCAACATCCATTGAAAGGGCTCAAGCCAAAAATGAAGATGTTGAAAGATAAAATTCAGACCAGAGTACACCCTGATAGTGAGAGAAAAGGAGATGTGGGCTGGTTACTACCAGCATCTGCTACAGAATTAAGGTACAAAGTTTTACAGCAGCATTGTTAATAAGTTGCATTATTAAAATTGTGATTTATCCCATTTATTTCTTCAAGCCACAAGCAATTATTGAGCCTTTTTAATATGTACCATGCATATTGCTAAGAGCTGAGGGTTAAATATTAAAGACATTTCATGCTTTCAAGTAGTATTACGCACACACATGCAAAGAGAATAGTCATAATAGCAGGTAGTGAATACGACTGCAAAATCAGAAACAATATAATTTGGAAACAAAAAGTAGAGTACTCACTCTTCACTGATAAGTGAAGGATTCACCTGGATGGTAATATTTAAGCTGAGTTTTGATAATGAGTAAGAATTTGGTGAATAAAAGCAGAGAGAGCTTGTAAGTATATGTATGTTGAAGGTGGTGCAGTAAGAACTCCATGCAGAGAAAATCATTTCCACAAAGGCTCAAGATTATTAATAGTCTGGTATATTTTGGAAAGGTCATTACATTGTTTGTCAGGAATACAGGATTTACTGGAGGTAGAGGCACTGGAAAATTAAGGTAAAAAATAGACAGGCATCTGTTTTTTAAGGGCTGTGTATGACAAAATAAAGACCATTAAAACAGTTGTTTTTGCTACTGTACTTTTAATTTCTAGTATTTTCATTTGGGTCTTGTATTTTTTTTCTTCAATTTTTAAGTTCAGGGGTACATGTGCAGGATGCTCAGGTTTGTTACACAGGTAAACATGTGTCCTTGGCAGGGTGAGGTGGCTTATGCTTGTAATCCCAACACTTTGGGAGGCCAAGGCGGGAGGATCACCTGAGGTCGGGAGTTCAAGACCAGCCTGACCAACATGGAGAGACCCCATCTCTACCATGAATACAAAATTAGCCGGGCGTGGTAGCACGTGCCTGTAATCCCAGCTACTTGGGAGGCTGAGGCAGGAGAATCGCTTGAACCTGGGAGGCAGAGGCTGCAGTGAGCCGAGATCACACCATTGCACCCAAGCCTGGGCAACAAGAGCAAAGCCCTGGTCAGAACTTCCAGTAATATGTTGAATAGGAGAGGTGAGAGAGGGCATCCCTGTCTTGTGCCAGTTTTCAGGGGTAATGTGTCCAGCTTTTGCCCATTCAGTATAACATTGACTGTGGGTTTGTCATATATGGCTGTTATTATTTTGAGGTATGTTCCTTCAATATCTAGTTTATTGAAATTTTTTAAAATGAAGTGATGTTGAATTTTATTGAAGGCCTTTTCTGTATCTGTCAAAATAATCACCTTGTTTTTGTCTTTAGTTCAGTTTATGTGATGAATAACATTTTTAGATTTGTGTAAATTGAACCAGACTTGCACCCTGGGGAAGAAGCTGACTTGTTTGTGGTGGATAAGATTTTTGATGTGCTGCTGAATTCAGTTTGCCAGTACTTTATTGAGGATTTTTGCATTAATGTTCATCAGGGATATTGGCCTGAAGTTTTTGTTGTTGTTGTTGTTGTATCTCGGCCAGGTTTTGGTATCGGGATGATCCTGGCCTCATAGAACCAGTTAGGGAGGAGTCCCTACTCTTCAATTTTTTGGAACAGTTTTAGCAGAAATGGTGCCAGCCCTTCTTTGTACCTGTGGTAGAATTCAGCTGTGAATCCATCTGGTTCTGGGCTCTTTTTGGTTTGTAGGCTATTTATTAGTGCCTCAATTTCAGAACTCGTTATTGGTCTATTCAGGGATTCAATTTCTTCCTGGTTCAGTCTTGGAAGAGTGTCTGTGTCCAGGAATTTGTTCATTTCTTCTAGATTTTCTAGTTTATGTGCATAGAGATGTTTACAATATCCTCTGACAGTTACTTGTATTTCTGTGGGGTTAGTGGTGATATCCCCCTTATCATTCCTGATTGTGTTTATTTTCCCCTTCTCTCTTTTCTTTTCTATTAGTCTAGCTAGCAGTCTATTTTATTAAAATTTTCAGAAAAAAACAGCTCCCAGATTCACTGATTTTTTTGAAGGATTTTTTTTTGTGTGTGCCTCTATCTCCTTCAGTTCAGCTCTGATCTTTGTTATTTCTTGTATTCTTCTAGCTTTGGGGTTTGTTTGCTCTTGGTTCTCTCGTTCTTTTAGTCAAGATGTTAGGTTGTTAACTTGAGATCATTCTAGTGTTTTGATACGGGCATTTGGTACTATAAATCTCCCTCTTAACACTGCTTTAGCTGTATTCCAGAAATTCTGGTATGCTCTCTCTTTGTTCTCATTAGTTTCGTAGAACTTCTTGATTTCTACCTTAATTTCATTATTTACCTAAGAGTCATTCAGGAGCAGGTTGTTGTGTAGTTTTGAGTGAGTTTCTTCATCTTGAGTTCTAATTTGATTGTGCTGTGGTCTGAGAGGATGTATGTTATGACTTCAGTTCTTTTGCATTTGCTGAGGAGTGTTTCAGTTCAGATTATGTGATAAGTTTTAGAGTAAGTGCCATGTGGTGATGAGAAGAATATATTCAGAAGAAATATATTCTGCTGTTTTGGAGTGGAGAATTCTGTAGATATCTATCAGGTTCCCTTGATCCAGACTGATTTCAAGTCCTGAATATCTTTGTTAATTTTCTTTCTCGATGATCTGTGTAATATTGTCTGTGGTGTGTTAAAATCTCCCATTATTATTTTCTGGGAGTCTAAGTCTCTTTGTAGGTGTCTAAGAACTGGCTTTATGAAACTGGGTGCTCCTGTGTTAAGTGCATACATATTTAGGATACTTAGATCTTCTTGTTGAATTGAACCCTTTACCATTATGTGATGCTCTTTGTCATCTTTTTTGATGTTTTTTGGTTTAAAGCTTGTTTTGTCAGAAGCTAGGATTGCAATCCCTGCTTTTTTCTGTTTTCCATTTGCTTGGTAAATTTACCTCCATCTCTTTATTCTGAGCCTATGTGTGTCTTCACATGTGAGATGGGTCTCTTGAAGAGAGCATACCAGTAGATCTTGGCTCTTTATCCAGCTTGCTATTCTGTACCTTTTAATTGGGGCATTTACATTTAAGGTTAGTATTTACATTTAAGGTTAATATTGTTGTGTGTGGACTTGATCCTGTCTTTATGATGCTAACTGGTTTTTTTGACGACTTGTTTTTGTGGTTGCTTCATAGTGTCACTGGTCTTTGTACTTCAGTGTGTTTTTGTAGTGGCTGGTAATAGTTTTTCCTTTAACAGTTTTTCCTTCCAGGAGCTCTTGCAAGCCAGGCCTGGTGGTGACAATTTCCCTCAGTATTTGCTTGTGTGAATAGGATCTTATTTCTCCTTTGCTTATGAAGCTTAGTTTGGTTGGATATGAAATTCTGGGGTGGAAATTCTTTCCTTCAAGAATGCTGAGTATTAGCCCCCAATCTCTTTTGTCTTATAGGGTTGGGTCCACTGTTAATCTGATTAGGTTTCCCTTTATAGGTGATCTGGCCTGTCTCTCTTGTTGCCCTTAACTTTTTTTTGTTTTTGTTTTTGTTTTTTTTTTGAGACATAGTCTCACTCTGTTGCCCAGGCTGGAGTGCAGTGGCCTGATCTCAGCTCACCAAAACCTCTGCCTCCTGGGTTCAAGTTCAATCAATTCTCCTGCCTCAGCCTCCTGAGTAGCTGGGAATACAGGTGTGCACCACCATGCCTGGCTAATTTTTGTATTTTTAGTAGAGTCGGGGTTTCACTATGTTGGCCAGGCTGGTCTCAAACTCCTGACCTCGTGATCCACCTGCCTTGGCCTCCCAAAGTGCTGGGATTACAGGTGTGAGCCACCATGCCAAGCTGCCCTTAACATTTTTGCTTACATTTCAACCTTGGAGAATCCGATGATTATGTGTCTTGGGGTTGATCTTCTCATAGAGTATCTTACTGGGGTTCTCTGCATTTCCTGAATTTGAATGTTGGCTTGTCTTTCTAGGTTGGGGAAGTTCTCCTGGATGATATCCTGAAGTACATTTTTCACCTTGGTTCCATTCTCCTCATCTCTTTCAAAGAACCTCAAACATTTGTAGGTTCGGTTTCTACATAATCCCATAATTCTTGGAGGTTTTATTCATTACTTTTCATTCATTTTTTCTATTCTTGTCTGCCTGTCTTATTTCAGAAAGATAGTCTTCAAGTCTTCAAGCTCTGACATTGTATTAGGGTTCTCTTAGAGGGACAGAAATAATAGGATATATATATTTATATATATATAAAAATATATAAATATATATATAAAATAACATGTTAGTAATAAACTCCCCTTCATATATATATGAATATATATATCTATTCCCCTTCACATATATATATATATATATTCCCCTTCATATATAATCCCCTTCATATATATATAAACTCCCCTTTATATATATATATATATATATGAAGGGGAGTTCATTATTAAAAAGTAATTAGTTTATAATTACAAAGTTAAAAGACAGTGGAGATTGTGTTTCAAGTCAAGTCAGCCTGGCTATGGCGTGTTCACACAGAACTCCTGGCACAATCATAGTGTCCCAAGACTGAAAACTCCCTGAGAACAGTGACCATGCCTTCTAGTGCATGACCTCACCAGGCAGAAGATGTCAGGCAATATTTGCTAATTAATCTTTTACTCCATGAATATTTTAAAATGAGCATGATTAAATTTCCTGTTTATTAAAGAACTTTAAAATCTGAAGTGTATTTTTACATGAGAAAACAGAGCAGTGTAATTTTGGTTGTTGTCCTGTAAAAATCAATTTTAATGTGTCTGGAATTGTTTAGATATGATCCTGATAAAAGATAAAGAATAAAGTTTATCTGAAGGTATCACCCTACACAAAAACACATAGAGAAAAAGCAATTTCTCTGAATTATGTCCCTTTCTCAACATTATCACCTTTAAAATAGAAAAATGTTACCCAGGCTGGGCACAGTGGCTCACGCCTGTAATCCCAGCACTTTGACAGGCCGAGGTGGGTGGATTGCCAGAGCTCAGGAGTTCGAGACCAGCCTGGACAACACAGTGAAACCCCGTCTCTACTAAAATACAAAAAATTAGCCGGGAGTGGTGGCATGTGCTTGTAATCCCAGCTACTCGGGAGGCTGAGGCAGGAGAATTGCTAGAATCCGGGAGGCAGAGGTTGCAGTGAGCTGAGATCACACCACTGTACTCCAGCCTGAGTGACAGAGTGAGACTCCAACTCTTAAAAAAATAAAATGTTAATCAGTGCTTTTGAGTCTACCTGTCATCATTATTCCTCCAGACCTACAAGCTGCCTGCAAATAAACTGCCTGCCACTCTGCAGGCAGCACCAGAGACACCCACCTGATGACAAAACAGAGCCAATGTTTCCTCTTCTTCAGTATCTGATCCACCTGTTCCCAGCTCAGCCCTCCTATGGACCCACTCACAGCCAGATGGTGTAGTACTGATACCCCATCCACCTGCCGACTCTCTGTTGATGTCTTCTTGAGTCTTGTCTGTATGCCAGGTGATACTTACTCAGTGATAGCTCTTATCTCGTAGGTGTTGAGTCGCTTGCTGTGTGTACTATTTAGCTGGCTGTCCTTAAATTTATTTAAGTGTACCATGTGAGGCATAGAGATTATATTATGCCCAGATGAATCATTTAATTCGAGCATTCTTGAAACTTAATTGTGCATAACCATTGCTCTTGGCACTTTTATTTGGATGTGATTCCCTTTTCAGCATTGGCTAAGAAAAACGTGTTTGCATCCCTCAAGATTTACATGTCTCTCCCAAAGAAAAGGAGCTGAAATTATTTATAATATATATTTTCTGCAATTTCACATAAATCCCTTCAGAATTACATTTCTCACAGATCTGTTTTCTGCCTTTAATTTCAAATACGGTTACTACAGGGTTTATAGTTTTGCTGAAAAGGCTGATTTCCAAACCTCAATCTCTTTCCTGGAAATATTGTGAAGAGTAGTAGCAAAATGCTGCATTCATCACCAATCTGGATCATTACAATAAAAACCAACACTCATTAGGCACTTACTATAAGCCAAAACTTGCATTTAATAATTTACATGCCTTATATCATCTAATCCAAATAGCAACGTTTAGTCAAGTACCCTTCTCATTTTATGAAGATAAAAGGAACTTGGAAAATGTACTCTGCTTACGCAGTGTCACTCAACTGGTAAGTATCAAAGGTCATACACATAGATTTCTCTACCAATGAAATATTTGCTCTTAGCCATTACACTATGGTTGTCCAATATTGTTTTGGTGCTTTCTGTTCTATTGCTTTCTTTAAAAGCATAGTTTATTAATGAGAAGGATCACTTTTTAAAATTACTGCAGTCTAAGATCCATATAGACATTGGTTTTACAATATCTCTAGCGAGAATTTGTTAAAAGGTAGTTAATTGAACATTTTCACATATGTGATCTACTTTTACCAATGAACTTGGAAAGCAGATTGTTCTTCATCCTTATTATTTTCAATTACCTAAAATCACCCATTATAAATTTCAAATTAAGTTATTGTTTTTAAATTTAATAATTACGTATTTATCCTTTTGCCTCTGCTATATTCAAGAATAATGGCAATTGTGCCCCTAAAAAGGAAATAAAAAAGAAATATGATAAAACATGAATTTATTTATTATTATTTTTGAGATGGAGTGTCGCTCTGTCGCCCCCAGGCTGGAGTGCAGTGGCATGATCTCGGCTCACTGCAAGCTCCGCCTCCTGGGTTCATGTCATTCTCCTGCCTCAGCCTCCCGAGTAGCTGAGACTGCAGGCACCCGCCACGACGCCTGGCTAATTTTTTTGCATTTTTAGTAGAGATGGGGTTTCACTGTGTTAGTCAGGATGGTCTCGATCTCCTGACCTCGTGATCCACCCACCTCCGCCTCCCAAAGTGTTGGGATTACAGGCGTGAGCCATCGCGCCCGGCCAAAACATACATTTATACATTATAATCTTTAAACTTTAAACCTAAAAAAAATTATAAAATGTAATGTCGATTATTTATAACATTGCCCTAATTTAAAAAGAAAAAAAGTTAGCTTAACTCCGATAACTGATTACTTCTATAGATTTTTTTTCTACAATATGCACATTTCAGATTCCATAGTGGCATGAAAGAATATTCCAAAAGAAATGAATCTAAAAAACGAAGAGTTGTTCTGGAGCAAAATGAGAATATGGCTTTATAGTCATAATGTCTTCAAATCCATATTTCTGATAAATTAAAAGATGCATTAGGAAAGGTGATTTTTTCATTAGATAATGCATAGGAAGTACATCACATAATCTCTTGATCACAGCTAGTATTTACTCTTTTTGTCTTTTTCCAAATATTAATAAGTAATGAAAATACCCCTGACACATTTTTATTGTAATTTTTAGTTTTTCTGGACATGTAGTAGGTATATTTATGAGTTACATGAGATGTTAAGATACAGGCATGCAATGCATGATAATCACATCATGAAGAATGGGGTATCCATCCCTTCAAGCATTTATCCTTTGTGTTACAAACAAATTGATTACATTTTAAAATGTGTAATTAAGTTATTATTGACTATATTTACCCGGTTGTGCTATCACCCCTGACCCTATTTATCCCTCTTCTCTGTTTTGGTTTGTTTGGTCTCATCCCTTAGCACTTGTCATCATATAATGTAATATATGTTTTATTTATACATCTTACTATTGTCTGTCTATCCATTAGAATGAAGTCAGGGAATTTTTTATTGAGTTATTTACTACTAGATTCCTAGTGTCCAGAACAATGCCTGGTTCACCATAGGTGGTCAATAAATACAAAGTGAATGAATAATTTTGTTTGTCTTATAAGAACATGTTCACTCCACAACAATAAATTCAGAAATAGAATTTTTAGTATTACATATGAAGAACAAGTCAGAATAAAAGAGTATTGTTTGTATGGTTGTAGATATGGTAAAATGCAGAACATGAATATGTAGAGACACAAGTAAAAATAAAAAACTCCAGTGATATAAAGCACTTTGGAACCAATTTGTATGTAAAAGCTATGCATGTAGCTGCTGAATGTAGTGGGCAGTTCACCCATATTCCCCACTGGGTCACACTCTTCCCTCATGAACCACAGGGAGCTATAGGGCATCAGCTGTTTTACCCAGCAAGTGTGAATCAAAAGCTCTTTGCTATAAGTCATATGCAGCTGAGATGTTTTCTTTTTAATTTAAGGAATCTAAATTTAGTCTACATGAGGTATAATACAGTGATTCTATTTACAAAATTCTGAATGCCAGGAGTTATTATTCTAATCATCATCGTCGTCATCATCATCGTATTTACTGAAGCTTTTTAAGAGGAAAGGAGTTTTAAACATCATAAATGCCCCTCCCTTCTTGAAAGAGAAAGTAGAAGGAACAATTAGTTCTGGTTTTCTCTTCTCTGGTTATTTCTAATTTCTTCTTAGATCACCGTCTAATCTAAATCTGTAATCCAATGAGCCTTTAAATGTATATGGAGTTAAGAGTGTCGCTTTTGGAGAAAACAAAACTGCACTTGAATTCCAGCTCTGCTGCTTACTTCCATGTAAAGCAACCATCTCTGGTGATTATTCTTTGTATGATAATCACTCCTTTCCACCTTTCTGTGCCCCTAGAACCTGAGCTTCATGGGCTACAACATCTTGCTAACTTGCTCTCTGGATTGCCATTGGGTACAGCTGATAGGAGCCACTTGATGACACCCAGAGTGTGAAAGAAGCAAGAGGTCAGTTACGTATTCAGCCTGCTCCCACCCAGCCTCACATCAGTCTGGCAGTAGCCAGCTTCCTCTCAGTCAGAACTCCTATCAGTTTGGGTATCTCCCCTTCTCAGGCTCACAGGGGTCAGATTCCTTCTCCATGCTCTTTTCTGTATGAAATCTGATAGCTTCCTGCTGTTGTTCCTGCCTGGGTGTTTGACCATCCTTTGTTAGTTTCCCTAACCCTGACTATACTCTGTAAATACTCCCTCCTTTAGGGACTGACAGATACACTAATAAAAACTTGAGTTTCTCTATCTATAAACTGGATACAATGTCTACCTTTTTGTTTGTTGTGATGACACAATGATATCACATATTTAAATTACCTAACATAGTACCTGGTATACATGAGATGATTTTGGTGGTGGCTGTGATGGCAGGGCTAGTAGTAGTGATAATTGTTATTATCTACCTGTATTAGCAAGACTTTTCTGTTTTTGTTGGTATCGTATACATTTCTGAAGCACAGAACTCAGATGAGGAGAAGATTTTAAATGAAAACGAAGACAGCCCCATTTATAACTGTGCTTATGACAGTTTTTGTGGCAGAAACAACAAACACATATCTTTACTTCCAAGGGGATAGTACTGCTATCTTATGTTCACAACACCACAAAAATACACTTTTGAGTTCAATGATTGTGCCTACACTTCCGACTAACCACCACCGCAAATCTTTTCTTTGGAAACTCTATGCACATATATACTAATATCCTAAAACTGGACTACTGTGTGGGAAGGTGGACTATTTCTGGAAACTCAAATTGATGCTAGGGCTCTGAGTGCCATTCTGGCCGTCATTATATCACAGGTCCTCAGCCTCAAGGACACAGAGATGATTACTCTCCATCGTAAGAATCCTACACTGAAGGTAGCACAGCCCATACAATGAACAGCTGAATCACAGCAATATGTTTCTTCTATACTTTACAAACTCTTCAATTTTCATAATTTGAATTAAGAAACTGACATATTTTCACCAGAATCACTGTTAAAATGATGATCTATAATTCAGAGCAGTCAGAATATGCCTAGGTCTGTGAACTTGAGTAGGGGAAGAAATTGCTGAGAACGACAATAAGTTTAATTTTCAAATTGGTGTATTTTAGTCAACCAGTCATCTAAACTTAGAAAATATTCATATGAAAAGAAAATAATCATTTAATGTCAAATATATCATGAATTTGAATTAGAATGATATAAATAGAAATGGTGTCCTCATGAGAACTGAGGTATTGGAAAAGAACAAAATGACAGATACAACATTAATCCAATAGGTAAATGGATTAATAGGTAAGCAAAGTAAATAAGATATTTACATAAACATTGACATATAGAAATAGAATCAATTATCTTTTGAATCTCATATCTTAATAAACAAAGATAATGGTTCAGTTTCACAGAAAAAGCTACTTGAAAAGAGTAGATTGTAAAATTAGTTTTAAACTTCTTCCTTGGACTCATGAAAGAAATGGTATAGTTCAGAAAAATTAACCTTTCTATATAAACAATCATTTACGGTCACATGAGACAAATTTTTCCACAATGATTTTTAAATTTTTCAAAGCTTTTGCCATAAATAGAGGAAAAAAATCTGCTTGAAATATTAGCTCAATATAAAAGCCACATAGCTTCAGCAGCAATATTCATTGAGTGAATTTGCATTTTCTCATCATATGGATGATTTTTCTTTTATTTGTTTGTTTGTTTTTTGCTTCTCCCCAGCCCCCAGAAAACATGCAGAGAAAGTTTAGACTTTTAAAAAAAATCTTCCCGGAAGAAATGCTGTGGATAATGACAAGACAAGAGGAGCGAAACTAAATACTTGATTGTCCAAGTGTCCATAACTTGGGAAATGATGTGCTTAAAAAAAAAAAGAAAACAAGAATCAAAGGAATTTAGAATAAGATTCACATAATTTTTCAGGAATGTAATTAAACTGAGCTTTTAATATCATTCTAAAATGCACATATTAGTAAAACAGCTGGGTTTTATTTTGGTGAATGTCTATTTTTGAAATTATTTGTGTTTAGTAATTTTCACTTTCTAAAAATTAATTCTAAAAATGAATTATGCAGATAAAGGAGAAATCATGTCATGTGGCCAATATATAATATTACTTTTATGTTTTTTTAAAAAAGAATTTTAATGAACAAATGAATTTTGGCTACTCTAAAACAAAGCTGTGCTGAAGAAAAAGTTCTTATGGTTGTAATTATAGTCATAGCTTTCAGAACTAGTTGTGTTTGGAGAGGTGAAGCTAAAATGTTTCCCTTGCTTTCACATTGTTTTCTTCCTACATCTTTAAAAGAACAGTGGAAATGTTCTGTTTCTCACAGTGAATAAAGTGCAACTAGCTTATTTGTGTTTAAATGATTAACTTGAAAAACTGATTTGAGACCTATATATGTGCAGTTTATTTTCCAAAGAAATAATTAAGGTTAAGAAGACTCCCTGAGCTTACTAATTTCTTTTATAGTGGGGTGCAAAGTTATTTGTTCATGAAATTAAAAAAATGTTTTAGATCATTTTCAGTGCATTTACTTCTTTAGCAAATGGGTTAAGCAATGGTATTGATAATTTCTTCTTCAGGATATAATTAGATTTTGGATTATAATTAGATTTTAGATTTTCAAATTTTCTACAAAGTTTGAAATATGTTTTCTTGATTCTGTAGGATTTGCAGGAACCACTGACACTGAAGCAAGAAAATGTAATCCTAGAAAAATTGATACAAATTGACACTCCAACTGCTTCATTAATTTGAACTTACAACTGCAAAATATGTTCATATAAAACTTCTTAACTTTTCTTTTAAAAACAAATGCCAGAAAGCAATACTTTTAAATATCCACTAAATTGAAGTATATTTTGCTCAATATAGAAAAGATATGGTACTTGCAGTTTTAAAGATTATCAAAATCTCTCTGTTTCTTATATAGATGGCATTTGAAAAACTCCAACAAGGGGAAAATGTCAAAACTTTCCTTTTTCTAATCCATTACAATACTGTGTGCTTCTTGGATGAAGTAGGTGTCTGGGGATGGGATTGGATGACAGAATTTTACTGAATATGCTTATATATCTTTGGAAATTTAAATTATGTGAATATATTATTAAAGAGGTCAAATTAAAATTTAAAAAAGCATTATTCATCTTTATTTTGTGAAAAAAGCAACTATACTGTCAACTTCAAATTAATAGACAAAATTGACTGCTAACTGGAACATTCTAGGGATATTTCTTTCTTTGTATTTGGGCATACTGAACTTGATAATGATTAATGCCATGGCGGTGGGATAACAGGTCACTGTCTTTTCCTCTCCCTGATAAGGACATCTGCTAATACAAATAAAAAAAAAAAATTAGACCCAGTCAACTCTTTGAGAAGGAAATAAACTCTATCTTTAAGTGAATTTAAATAACATCAAAGTCTGAGTCTCTTTACTGCTAAATTCAGATTTATCTCCTATTAACAATGCCCATTAGCTACCCTGCTGCTTGTATGTTTTGGACTCTATGATTGGAATTCAGAACACAGCCTCATTTGCATATTAGAAGACTATCCTTAGTACACAATCATGCCAGATGAAGGCTAAACTGAAAAACATCAGCAAGTTGTCAGAAGTAGAGTTTCATACATCACAGAATGATAGGTACTAAAATAGTGCTTTTATTTTTTTGGCTAAGCATAATGGCTCATGTTTGTAATCCCAGAACTTTGGGAGGCAGAGGAGGAAGGATTGCTCGAGGCTGGGAGTTCAAGACCAGCTGGGCAATATAAAGAAACCTATGCTCTACAAAAAAATTAAATAATAAATAAATACAGTGCTTTTTGTAGGAAACATAAAATATTTTCTGTATTTTTATTTAATTAGTCTTTGCAACATGATTGTGTAGAGGTAGGAGAATGTCTTCTTTACGGAAAAGGAAAAGAAACAAAGCTAAGTGTAGGAGGAGGAATTTACCAGAAAAAAAATTCCTTCTGCTCTATGTCTCTGGATGATTTTATTAGCATGATGCAACCTTTACTTGGAGTTGCAAATAGAGTGCTGTGAAGATGAGTATAAAGGCTTGTCAAGGAGAATGATGATGGAGCTGTCCTGTGATTGACAAGAGTAGTGCTGTCTCATTTTTCTACACTTTTTTTTTTTTTTTTTTTTTTGAGGCAGAGTTTCGCTCTAGTTGCCTAGGCTGGAATGCAGTGGCGTGGTCTCAGCTCACTGTAACCTCCACCTTCTGGGTTCGAGTGATTCTCCTGCCTCAGCCTCCTGAGTAGCTGGAATTATAGGTGCCTGTCACCATGCCCAGCTAATTTTTGTATTTTTAGTAGAAACGAGGTTTTGCCATTTTGGCTAGGCTGGTCTCGAGCTCCTGACCTTAGGTGATTCTCCCATCTCAGCCTCCCAAAGTGCTGGGATTACAGGCATGAGGCACCACACCTGGCCCATCTTTCTACACTTAAAAAATTTGTTTTCCTCTTTTGGCTATACTCCTCATCTCAGTGCTCTCCTTAGGCAAAGTGCTTTTGAGGTTTTTTTTTTTTTTCTTTTTCTTGTTAAATGCTGACATTATTTATTTTTCTTTATATCTATTGTTTTCTCAATGTGTTCTGCAGACCTCTGCAAGTATTTGAGAGCCTTTCAAGTATTCTAAGGGCTTAGAACTAACTTAATAATAATAAGACATTATTTACCTTTTATACTGTGTTGACATTTGTATTGATGGTGCAAAAGTAATGGTGAATAAAAATGCTGACACCATAGCAGTAGCACCCAACTATACCAGTAATCATTGTATTCTTCTTTGCTATGCATTTGCAAGAAAAACAAGAAAAACAAAATCTAGTCACACATAAGAAAATCCTTGGTGAAGCAGTACAAATTGTTAATGTTATTAAGTATCTACCTTTAATTTTGCTAAGTCTCACATAGTCTATGTGGCTAAGTGGGAAGTATACAAATAGTAGTTCTGCTACAAACCAAAGTACTGTGGTTGTCTCCAGGAAAAGCACTTGTGTAATTGAGTTGTGAACTCATTACTTTCCTCTTAAACCACCATTTTTATTTGAAAGAACAATTGACAAACTATGATCATTCAGATTTAGGTATTTGCAGATATTTTCTTAAAAAAGAATAAAATAAAACTGCAATTTTAAGGAAAATAACTGACTATATTTTTTACCAGTGATGGCATCTGATATTTCAAGTGAAAATTAGAATTTTGGAAACTTGTGACAACTGATGTTATCTTGACAGACTCCCAATACATAAAGCCTTTTCTGATCGGATAGGTGCAGGTGGTAACATTAACTAACAAATGCAGTGATATTGTAAAATGAGATGTGTCAAAATATGGAATATCTGCATAACTCAGTGAATCAATATTTTCCAAATGATTAATAAATGATGTTACATATTCATGAATAGGTAAAAGATCCTTTCAAAGTCCAAGATAGATCAGTGGATTTTAACGTGACAGGTTGTAAAAAGTCAATTGACATGGTTTCAGATTCCAAATCACTTATTAAATTTTGCTATGTTATCAAGAATATCCATAATTATCTGAAAAATCTACTGACCCAGGATTTTTGGTGCCACTTTGCCAGCTGCAGAACTCTGTGGCTGGTGAAGCTCTTGCCCACGCCCTGCTTGGCTTTGGGCTCACTACTGGTGGTGCCCCACCCTCTTGACTCAGCAGTCTGTGCCTGGCTTGCACTCTGTCCCACATCCCATGCTCACTGCAGAATCTGCACTCAGCCTGTGGCTGGGCCAGGTGTGCTTCAGCCTGTTTGTGTTACAGCTTGTTCAGTCCTGCCACCCCACTCTGACCCATGGCTCCTGGGCTGACCCAGCTCTGCCATTGCTTCCTGTTGCATGAGGTGGGCACAGAGCAATGTTACAGCCTTTATTTGTTCCCACATTTAGTGGGTCCTGGGTTCTTATCCTGTGTCCAAGAAGAATGAGATTACACTGACAACTGGAGGGTGAGCAGGGAAGAGAAGAGATTTGTTGAGCAATGAAACAGCTCTCAGTGAAGAGGAGGACCCAAGTTAGGAAGCCCCCTTACCTGAAGTTGGGTAGTCTCTGCCCCCAACCCCAAGTGTGGGTAGTCCTAAAGTGTGGCTGAGTCCAGGGATTTTATGGGCTCAGAGTGGGGGAGTCCATGCTGATTGGTTTGTGAGTATGCAAAAAAGGCTAAAAAATGGCACCACATAAAGATGGGCATGACAGTGTAACATACAAATTAGGGAAGGGTAGGTATATGAAAAAGTAGGTGAAGAGCAGGGATCAATCAGAGGCAAGTGCATCAAACAGGAAGAGAGGTTTTCAATCTGGTCTGTGGATTTATTTGTGATTCGTAGCTTGGTTTTCTTGCTTAAAACTGTCTTTGGTTTGAAGGTCAGGTTTCACTGGGGACCTGTCACCTATCTGCCTAGGCATTTGACTGCCTCCTGCCACTATCACTACTAGAGTGCTCCTCCCTTTCCCGGCTACATTTGTATGAGGCTGGATTGCCTTTATACAGAACAAGCAAAACAACATTTCACCACGAAATGACTGCAAAAGCAGATAAGAGCCTCAGGCTCTTTTCTATTAATACAGACATTAAAGAATATTTACAAAATTACCTTACTACATTTTTAGAAAGTATGATTTAATATTTAATCTTTCATATTAATATATGTATTAATATATGATAGTCTTATTTTAAATTTTACATAATGAAAAACTTTTTAGTTTTAATCTCTAAAATGATAAACATCAATATATATAAGCCACATAATCAAAGTTATTTGTCATCCTCAATACTTTTTATGCATCTAAAGAGGTCTTGAAACCAAAAAGTTTGAGAACTGCTGTTGTGCAAAAACCCCAATTTACTGTAGTGACGAGATTAATTACACTATTTATTTGAAAATATCTGTCAAATTGAGATTATCCTGATAATAAGTAAATTACTATACTTATTGGTCATTAACTGATAATGACCAAAACAGCTCTAAAATTGTTTGCTTAAATTTAATGGAATGATATATTGCTAATTTCTTTGAAAAGTTAGACAAGATAGGTCTAATAATAATCCAAGTACATTAAATATGACTACCTTCCCAGATATCCTGATTGATTTAACATTCTTCAGGGGTGTTATTTACAGTGTTACATTTCTATGTTTTGTTATTGTTTTTTTCTTCAGAGTTAGATGAAAATGCAATAGCTAATTTGCATGTTTGCATATATTTACAGAGCATGCTTTAAAATCTTAACATCCAGTTTGCAAACTAAGAGAAAAAATTAATAAATTAGTATAATTCATTATTGTAGTAATTCATAATACTACATAATTCATAATACAGTGATATTCATGGTCAATATTCTGGTACAAAATATTTCATCTCTTTTAAAATTAATTGATGTGACACATTTGAAATTGTGAGTACTAGACATGTATACAGGACAGTGTAAAAAGTAGGTAAAGAGCTCAGATTAAAATATAGATGACCTTGCAAAGAGTAATGGTGGAGGTAGTAGGTAAACAAACAGAATGTAGAGGGAAACAAGATATTCTTTATCTGTCCTAGCTCTGCTGTTACACAATGTGTATTGTGAACATTGACAACCCTAAGCAATGTGTCTGTGTACTGTATATTTGTATATACATATGTATGTGCATTCTTTATACTTATATATAAAGACATATGTGGCATTCTCTATACATATATATAAATATATATTTATATTTCATATGCCCTGTATTGCATTTTATATTTCACTTAACAAATACTTTAAGATTTTTCATGGTGACATCGATACCTTTGGCAGTGTTTATATCTCTGTAATACAATTTAAGTTCATGCAATTATTTTAAATTTATATTATATTTTGCTCTTATTATTTTATTAAAATGAATGAAACCTTTAAAATGTTTTTACTAGTGGAAATACAATTGAGACTATGGTACAAATCATTCCTCATGCCATAATCAATGGATAGCCTCAATTAGGAATTCAGTTGATTTAAGCTGGTTGATTCATATTAGTTGTGAAGAAAGAAGGAAAAAAGCAAGTGTTTAAAATGCTATATGTATACAGACATATATATACAAATACACAGTGTTATGTTTAATCAGTGATGAGATAGAATGGATTAATAATTAACCAGGAAATAAGCAGTGAACCAGATTGACATATCTGTGGAGGTGTTTGTAGGGATGCAGCGTCACTACAGGTTTATTTTGAGGAGAAGGGTACTCTTCAATTTCTGGGGGGGCTGGTGGGGAAGCAAAACTTGTAAGAATATTTTAAACATTTTACCTCCCCTCCTAGTCCATTCTACAGATAACTGCCAGTGATCTTTGAACCTGTAAAGTGGATCAAAATGGACTTTTCTACCACTGCAATTACACTCAGGCTAAAATTGAAAATCTATGTTGTGGTAAACAAAGGAAATAGCCTGTTTCCTTCCAACTACTCTGGCCTCACCTAGAATTATCTTCCCTCATTCACAATATACCTTCACAGAGGGACTGTCTCAGTTCTCTGAATAGGGCATGATTTTGTTTGTTTGTTTGTTTTAATCTCAAAGCATTTACTCAAGCCAGTGTTTCTGCTGGAATCTCTCTCCTCATCTGGTTAATTTTGACTGATTGATAAATGTTTCAAACTCCCTTTCTCCTACACCAACACTGCCCCTCCCAGCCTAAACTATTTCCTTTTACATTGTGCTTCCTTAACGACCTGTAATTTTCCTTTACAGTACTTGTTGTACAATGCCAGTATATATATTATTTACATATAAAAGTATTGTTTAATATCTTTCTTCACTTTGGTGAATGTTTAAATTTTATTTATCCTCAAGATCTAGAAACTTTCACATAGTTATCTCAATCATTTGCTGAATGAATACAAAAGTGAAAGTATTATAATCTATACATAATTTCTTGCTCAACAATCTGAAAAATGTCCTATTTAATGTCGTGTATAATTACCATTGTTCCTTTTTTCCCAGCATGTCCTGTTTGTTTTATTATATTTATTGAAATGTAATCTGTCATCTTTTGAGTTCAATAATAAAAACACTGTGTTTTGAATATCTTTTTTAAAAACATCCTTATTTAGATATAACATATAAATTGTACCCACTTAAAGTGTATTAATTACTAGTTTTTAGCATATTTACAGATTTCTACAGCCATCACCACAGTCTAATTTTGTAACATTTTTATCACCCTGAAAATAAACCCAGTACCCATTAGCAGCTACTGTCCAGCCTGCCTCTAGTCATAGACAACACACTAAGCTCCATTCTGTCTCTGTTTATCCCAGAAATTTCATGTGATTGAAAACATACAACATGTGATATTTTGTGATTGGCTTGTTTTCTTAAATTCATTTTTCTAGTCATTCATACTCATTCACTTTTACAAAGGTATCAATTATGATTAATTGGACATTTTAAAAAGGGCCCTTATCTACAGATAGTTTGAGAAGCCCTATTTGATAAACATTTATACATTGTTAATGTGGTTTCCAAACAAATGGACATTTAGGTAATAATTAGAAGTTCCAAATGGGTTTAGGTATGTGATTAAAAACAATCTTACCACTTGTGTACAATGATATTTCAGAAATCCATGGTACAGGAAAGTAGAATGTCTCTGAAGTGGCTGCAGTCAAGGTGAGAGAATGATAGTTAAGGTAGCGTCTTTAAGATTTTCCCCCTCACTGTAGCTCTCATAACTAAAATGTTTATCACTGGCAAGTCATTCTAATTAAAAAGCATGTACTGAAACAATCCAGTTTTTAAAATTTTATGTCTGCATGATAAAGTTTACTTTTCTTAAATGTATACATATATTTGTCTGTGTAGATGCATTTGTACATAATTTATCAACTTTTTTCCCAAAATATTTGAAGGCTGAGTCTTCACCTAGCAGGTGCTGGACTCAAAATCAGTGGTAGTAACTTCCTAGAAGATACATTTGAATAAAACATGCACGTCAATGATGATTTTTCCTAGAAAATGTGAGGAAGACTGATTTAGCATCAAAGACTTATCCATGTTTAGTATATATCAAAATGCTTATGCTAACACAAAGAAAACAGGATAGAAATGGTCAATTCACAGAATCCAAAAATTGCTAGGTTCTTATTTCAGTTTATTTTTGTTTTAAATACTACTGATTTAACCAAAATAAAATAGGCAGGGGGAAATGTAGCTTAATATTTTCTACCTATACTACATCTAACTAGTACTGTGTTTACTATGTGGCAAAGACCATCCTATCTTAAATATACTAAATCTTTTCATTCTTACAACAGCCTCATTTCTATCATTCCAATTTAAAATGGTAAGTGGTAGAGTGAGCTTTAGAACACATAGATACTGGTTCCAAACTTTATGTTCTAATTATCATAATCATAACCAAATTTCTGTTAATACCAGCTTTTACACAAACACACACACACACAGACACACATACACGTATATTGTGCTTACTGTCAAAATTAAAAAAAACAACTGGCACAACTTAATCTCTTACCCTTCATTAGGATAAAACTCTCTCAGGATTTGAGTGTTCTTTCTAAGGTTATGGACAACAATGAATATTAATTAGTGATTCTTCCTGGAGCCAGCTGCTTAATTCTTAGCCTCCTTCTTTCTTTGTCTCAAAACATAACCAAATGAATGATTGAAATCTCTGCTTATCTTCCAAACAGTAAAGATGTGCACTGCCACAGGACCACTCTGTGGGCTGCAAGAATAATGATCTTATTGCATCCCAGGTATCATTAGATGCAGAGCTCTCTCCCTAAGTTTTTCAACCCCAAGCTGATAACATAAGCAATAGGACTGACTTTCTTTTGGCTTACTAACCCCTAAGACCAGCTTATTATAAATGGGGTATAACACTTATTGGTCTAACTGCTTTATTTTACATGATGAGACAAATTTTAATAAGTGTAGGTATTACAACAATCCTGTGATTAGGTCGGCGATTACAGACCACTGCAAGGTTATTGCTTTTCTTTTTTCCCCATTACAACATCTGTCATGAATAAAACAACTTGACATTTGTTTTGTGTTTTTTCCTCCTCTATCTAAGCAATATGATAAACACAGATAGTACTTGTATGATATTTCCTATATATTTCTGTTGAAACAAATGGGTTGCGAGAAGTTCATCTAAAAATTGCATTTTCCACAATGCCTCTGGAAAATAAACTATACAACCAAACTTTGTCAATTAAATTTATCTTTTTATTGGAAGATTCTCATCATGACAGACTCTTATCAATTATCTGTGAAACTGAAATAAGTATGCAATTTTAGGTCTTGAACAAATGTTACAAAAGTGTCATAATTTCTGCCTCACTAAAATTATTCTTTGGATCATATTATTTCTATACTACAAGCCAGGCCTGTTAAACTGATGTTGACTATTTTTAAATTAAAATCAAACCAAACCAAATTCCAGCAAGAATATCCATCAAGACAAAAATTCTTATTTTTTTCTCTATGAAAAATCTGACTCAAATTATCTCCATATTTTAAATATGAAACATTTTTTTCTGAGATATTCAGCAACTTAAAAGTGCTACTAGCACCTTAATATCTGCTTCATAAATACCAATCACTATCTACTAAAGAAAAAAAAGGAGAAAGGTTCAAATTCATAAGTATGCCTCAAGTCACAAGAAAACAAAGGGACTCTTGCCTGGCTTTTTCATGAACTTCAAAAACTTGAATCTACTGGGCATATGGAGAAATCCATAAAAACTTCAGCATTAGCTACTTTTATTGATGATTTGCTTTGATCACGCTAATTAACTTGTTTCAGGGTAAGCTTTACATAAATATTAAATATAAATTATTGGAACATAAAGTTTTCTTTTCTATATTTTGAAACATTTAGTTACTACCAATGAGTGGCCTGAATAAATACCCCCATTATTGTTTATTTTGGTGATTATATATCTTAATTATTTTCAAGATTTTTCAGTTTTTGACAATACATGTTTCTTAAGTTTATTAGGATGTTACAGTACTGGTAATGCTAGCTTCTCTCAGAATAAGCATAATGCATCAATTATGTATGGTATATTGGTTTTGGCACAAAACTAGCATATTCACAGTATATTCATACATAGATAATAAAATTGTTCAATACAACAATATCATAACATGACTAGAATGTACATATGTTAAAGGAATATACTGCTTATTAAACAGAAAAAGGGGATATTTCTTAATTTAAGCATAGAACAAATATCCATATCCCATTCAATATTTAGTTTCATGATATTCTTTTGTCATTATAGTTATGGCTTTGTTCATTCTTATTTATCTACCAGAATACTTTACAAGACAGATGAAACCATACATTTAGTTCAGCTATAAATACAAAGACAATGGCTCAAAAAGAAATTCTATGTAAGTTACATCCATAAGCTTTTGAATAACCAGAATGTTCAGTCTATGTCTATCAACCTATTTATCTATCTACCTATCTGCCTATCTACCTACCTATCTACCTATCTACCTACCTATCATCTGTCTATATCTGTCTATATTATTTGTCTATCTACCTACCTATGTACCTGTCATCTTTCTATATCTGTCTATATTATCTGTCTATATCTGTCTATATGTATCTATATTATTAACAGATAGTAACTGGCAACAAAGCAAACATCCATCCACAGCAGAGTGAATAAATAAACTGCATTGTATTCATGCAATGCTACACTGTGCAGCTAAGAAAATGAATGAAATATAGTGACACACAACAAAAATGTTAAGTTTCACAAAATTAATAATGAGTGAAAGAAGCATATATTACATGCCATATATTTTCATTTATAAATTACCAAAACCAGCAGCACTAACCTAGGTTAGCATTCGGTGGAAGGGTTGATTAGATGAAACTACAAGATAGTCTTTGTGAGCCCTAGAAGAGATCATCTATTTTCTTTCTTGGATGATGTTGGATTATGTAAATTAGGTGAAATTCATTGGTTTTTCTTTTCTTTTTAATGTAATCAGGCAATACACATTTAACAAAAATCACCATTACTATAACACTAAAACCTCTCAACCAGAAATCCTTAGTCAAGATGTGTTTTGGAGTTTGGAAATGTTAATATTTTAGAAAGTTAATACAGTGCATGTTCAACTCCAGTGGGGTCTGAGGCAGCATCCAATTATCAATATTGGTATCTGCACACTGAAAGTATGACTATTCAAACGAAGACAGATACACAAAGACTCAACAGATTCATAGCAATTAAGACCAGTGTTTCCACCAAATAAGTAAGTTCAGGTCTGTTAATAATGTGTCTTATATTTTTAAAAGCTTAATTACTGTTAAATATGATCAAATTTCTTTTTAGCTGTATTTTTGTACCCATACAGTTAGATAGCAGAAATAAGATCTCTTATTTGGTAGCACAATAGGATGACTATAGTTAATAATAACAATAATTTATTGTATATTTCAAAATAGCTAGAGGAGTAGATTTTGGATGTTCCCAACACAAAGAAATAATAAATATTTCAGGTGAGTGATATCTGAATTATCAGGATTTGATAATTACACATTGTATAATTGTATCAAAATATCACATGTAACCTATAAAAACGTACAACTATTATGTATCCATAAATTTTTGTTTTTCAAAGCTCTCCATGATGCTGGCAGTAGGCAATGCTCAGTAAGTTCTAGCCTCTAAAAATAATTACAATTTAGCAACTACTGAGATAATCATATAGATGTTTCCCCTTTTGACAATTAATGTAGTTAAATATGGCTTTGGATTTGATTTCTTATGGTGAGGTATCTTTGTATAATGTGAATGAATGCTATTAAGTCATGGCCATTCATCTTTTAAAATATTCTTCCATTTCAATTGCTAATATTTTACTTGGGGTTTTATATTCTAAGTTTAAAATGTGAGGTTCATTTGTTTCTCTTTGTGCTTACCTTTATGGTAAGTTAATAAGACTTCAGACTCCATTCTGTTTTTTTAATGATAAGCAATTAATTCACACTTTAATTTGCTCTACTTAGTGTTGTTTCCCTAAGTTTATTTTTTATTTATATTACAGGTTATTGAGTTAAATCATTTGCTATTTTTAAATTCGTTATCATAATAATTTATAAAGCAGCTTTTAATTTTTTTCACTGTCTATAGCTTTGTCTTTATTCCAAAGGTTTATCTATGATAATTATTATTTTTCTGTTTAGTGAGTTTTTGTTTTAAATTGTAATGATCAATGCGCTTAAAAATAAAAATATTCATTATAGTGGCCCTTATTGGTTTCTGATATTCCTTCTCCAATTGTGTATTATGTCTCTCTCATCACAGATATTCCCCAATTTAAGCCGGTACAATATCATTGTTTATGTATCAAACCTAAAAGTTTTATGATCAACGTCTCCTTTTATAAAAATCATAGTGATGTTTACATTGCTCCAAAAATTGGTTTGAGGAGTAATAAAATTGACCTCATTTTCTGTTTACCTTTTAATAATTCCATATTATATCTAGGATATTTGGTACTAGATCTCTATGTTAGCATTTCTAAAAGAATGGACAGACTTATTAGCTGCTAGTGATATTAGAAAACTTCATATAATAACTGGCATAAACTGGAACTCAAACTAAGAAATAGCTCTTTGGAAACTTTCTAAAACAGTGATATTCCACTCCGTCAGCAGTAACGACATTTTCTGAAGCAACACTTTTAAAAACTGCTTTCGCAGGTGTGAATATATTGAGTGGATAGAGATTCTCAGGCAGAATCACCCTATAACCATGCCCAGAGCCTATAAAGTGAGGTGAATAGAACCCTTTCTTAATGCCACTGGCTTTCAGCAAGGCATTACACTGATGTCATGATTATTTTCTGCTGGATTAGAAAATGCTTGTAAATTAAATGGGAGTGAAAAGGAATGCTACAAAAAAAAAAAAAAAAAAAAAGCCAAAAAGAGTTTGCTTAAGGTATTAACTAGTTTTAATTATCTATAGTTCATTTTTGCTTTAACAAATGAGAAAATTTCCTATGTACCTTAAATGCCTTTCCCAAAGTGATCCCTCTTTGCTCTTTGTATTTCATTGCGATTCAGTGTGTCTAAATTAAAATATCATTTCTCATGTTTGTAAGGGTTAATAAAATGCAAAAACCATATATTGAATGCTTGCAGTGTTTTAGGCTTGATACAAACTGCTTCACATGTATTAATCCACATTTAATCTTCATATCAGCTCTATGACTCAGGTATTAACATTATCCACATATCATAGATAAGAAAAATACATCACAGAATTATTTGACTTCTTTAAGTAACACAGATGAAGCCAGAACTTACAGGCAGCCTGGCTCTAGAAACCATGCTGGCCCCAAAATAGCACACTGGAAAAGGTCATTAGGCCCAAGTGACTTGCAAAATATTCATGGATATTCCATGTTAATTAATCAGAAATTTAACAAAAAGTGCTTTTAAAAATTAGATTAAAATTTTATCAAATTTTATTTTTTAACAAATAAAAAAGAGTCATAAGTGAATCACAGAAACAACACAGCAGATAATGTTTAAGACTTTCTTTGCTTCATGTAACTTTGTTATTTTTAAATAAAAGTAACTCATAAAATATAGAAGTAATTTTAAAAAAAACTTTAAAGAATATACAAGTGTAATTTAAAATAGGCAGAAAGAAAATTTTTCCTTGGGAAAAACTAAGCTTATAGGGGAGACGGAATATTCATGGCCAGCTGGGTGCCGTGGCTCATGCCTGTAATCCCAGCACTTTGGGAGGCCGAGGTGGGCAGATCACGAGGTCAGGAGATTGAGATCATCCTAGCTGACATGGTGAAACCCTGTCTCTACCAAAAATACAAAAAATTAGCTGGGCGTGGTGGCGGGCACCTGTGGTCCCAGCTACTCAGGAGGCTGAGGCTGGAGAATGGCATTAACCCGGGAGGTGGAGGTTGCAGTGAGCTGAGATTGCGCCACTGCACTCCTGCCTGGGCAACAGAGTGAGACTCCATCAAAAAAAAAAAAAAAAAAAAATATTCGTGGCCCTATCATCTCAGCCCAAAAACTCCTTAAGCTGATTAGCAACTTCAGCAAAGTCTCAGGATACAAAATCAATGTGCAAAAGTCACAAGCATTCCTATAGACTAACAATAGTCAAGCAGAGAGCCAAATCATGAGTGAACTCCCCTTCACAATTGCTACAAAGAGAATAAAATACCTAGGAATACTGCTAACAAGAGATGTGAAGGACCTCTTCAAGGAGAACTACAAACCACTGCTCAAGGAAATAAGAGAAGACATAAACAAATGGAAAAACATTCTATCCTCCTGGATAGAAAGAATCAATATCATGACAATGGCCATGCTGCCCAAAGTAATTTATAGATTAAATGCTATTCCCATCAAACTACCATTGAAATTCTTCACAGAATTAAAAGAAACTACTTTAAATTTCATATAGAACCAAAAAAAGAGCCTGTATAGCCAAGACAATCCTAAGCAAAAAGAACAAAGCTGGAGGCATCATGCTACCTGACTTCAAACTATACTGCAAGGCTACAGTAACCAAAACAGCATGGTACTGGTACCAAAAGAGACATACAGACCAATGGAACAGAACAGATACCTCAGAAATAACACCACACATCTACAACCATCTGATCTTCAATAAACCTGACAAAAACAAGCAATGGGGTAAGGATTCCATATTTGATAAATGGCACTGGGAAAACTGGCTAGCCATATGCAGAAAACTGAAACTGAACCCCTTCCTTACACCTTATGTAAAAATTAACTCAAGATGGATTAAAGACTTAAATTTAAAACCCAAACACATAAAAGACCCAGAAGAAAACCTAGGCAATACCATTCAGGACATAGGCATGGGCAAAGACTTAATGATTAAAACACCAAAAGCAATTGCAACAAAAGCCAAAATTGACGAATTTGACAAACGGGATCTAATTAAACTGAAGAGTTTCTGCACAGCAAAAGAAACTCTCATCAGAGTAAACAAGCAACCTACAGAATAGAAGAAAAATTTTGCCATTTAACTATCTGACAAAGGTCTAATATCCAGAATCTACAAGGAGCTTAAATTCACAGGGAAAAAACACCCCATCAAAAAGTGGGCAAAGGATATGAAAAGACACTTCTCAAAAGAAGACATTTATGCAGCCAACAAACATATGAAAAAAAGCTCACCATCACTGATTATTAGAGAAATGCAAACCAAAACCACAATGAGATACCATCTTACACCAGTCAGAATGGCAATTATTAAAAAGTCAAGAAGCAGTAGATGCTGGCAAGGCTGTGGAGAAATAGGAACACTTTTTTACTATTGGTGGGAATGTAAATTAGTTCAACCATTGTGGAAGACACTGTGGCAATTCCTCAAGGATCTAGAACCAGAAATACCATTTGACCCAGCAGTCCCATTACTGGGTATATACCCAAAGGATTATAAATCATGCTGCTATAAAGACACATGCACACGTATGTTTATTGCGGCACCATTCACAATAGCAAAGACTTGGAACCAACCCAAATGTCCAACAACGATAGACTGGATTAAGAAAATGTGGCACATATACACCATGGAATACTATGCAGCCATAAAAAATGATGAGTTCATTTCCTTTGCAGGGACATGGATGATGCTGGAAGCCATCATCCTCAGCAAACTAACACAGGAACAGAAAACCAAACTCAACTCTCATAAGTGAGAGTTGAACAATGAGAATACATAGACACAGGGAGGGGAACAACGTATACCAGGACCTTTTGGGGGTGGGGGACAAGGGGAGAGAGAGCATTAAGACAAATATCTAATGCATGTGGGGCTTAAAAACCTAGATGATGGGTTGATAGGTGCAGCAAACCACCATGGCATATGTATACCTATGTAACAAACCTGCACATCTGCACAGGTATCCCAGAACTAAAGTAAAATAAAAAGAAAAAATATCATCAAGCTCTATTCCTTAGACCAATTTGATAAAATGTTGTTCCAATATGATCTTTAAATTCTAAGTATAGTTCATAGCATTTTTTGATAAAACTATATATCAAAATGCCAGCAAACAAACATTTTGTTATCAAGCATAAAAAAGAAAAACTTATGCTTAAGTGCTAAGAAATTTTCATTAAAGCAATTCTCCCTGTGTTATTGCTTTGTCTCTGTACTTCTTTATGTAAGCCACTAACTTTTGGTGTCAAGTGGAAGAAATTAAGCTCAAACCCAACTACATAGGCATAAAAGGGAAATGTTTTGGAAGGTTCATGTACTTTTAAAACATCATGGTGCAGCCAGTAGGACTTTCTTTTGATTTCACCTCTCTCTCTCTCTCTCTGTCTCTCTCTCCTTTGTAGGCTTCTTTTTCTCAGACTGAATCCTTCCTTGTTTAAAGAACTTAGGTACTGACAATTCCTAAGCTTCACGAGTCTTGCAACTGAAGACATGAACACATTCTTTCTCTAATTCTACATTTCAAAATATCGTAGAATGGCTATAATTGCTTCAGCTTAGTCCAGGTGCCAATCCTTAAAACATTCAACTTTCTCCAGGGTACTGGAATCTATAATAACACAAATAATTTTATTCGTGTGACTGGGTGGCTGACAGAAAAGCAGTGATGTGATTCCCAGAAGAAATAGGGGTTCTGGGTCGGGCGCGGTGTCTCAAACCTATAATACCAGCACTTTGGAAGGCTGAGGTAGGTGGATCACGAGGTCAAGAGATTGAGACCATCCTGGCCAACATGGTAAAACCCCGTCTCTAATGAAAATACAAAAATTAACTGGGCGTGGTGGCGGGCGCCTGTAGTCTCAGCTACTAGGGAGGCTGAGGGAGGAGAATTGCTTGAAGCCGGGAGGCGGAGGTTTCAGTGAGCCGAGATCGCACCACTGCACTCCAGCCTGGTGACAGAGTGAGACTCCGTCTAAAAAAAAAAAAAAAAAAAAGAAAGAAATACGAGTTCTGGACAGATGAAACGATAGAGATATTCAGCATCCTGCTGTAATTTTTGCCGCTCCTGTTTGAAAAAAGACTCCATGTCTTAATTAACATATATGATCATTTCACACTAGTTAAAAGCATGCCTGCTATCTGTTAAAATTTATTGTACTATTAACTTCACTTTGTTTTGATGATTCTCATAGACTATAATCAATTATGCATTTAGTCAGGCAAGATACACGGAGATATACATGAGTTTTATAAAGAAATTTACAAATGCTCATGTAACCACAAAAGAAGTATGTTGTTTTAATATGCTTTTATTTTTTTTACCAAATAAATATTTATTTAGCCTGACAATTTGCTTCACTCTATTTCAGGTAATGAATGAAAGGGAAAAAATAAAGTCAAACACCTGCCTTCAAGCTGATTACCAGAGTTTGCTTGTTAAATGTATAGAACATTTAGGTTGAGCCCCTTCCACATTTTTGTTTTGTTTTGTTTTGTTGAGACGTAGTCTTGCTCTGTCGCTCAGGCTGGAGTGCAGTGGCGTGATCTAGGCTCACTGCAAGCTCCGTCCCCCGGGTTCATGCCATTCTCCTGCCTCAGCCTCTCGAGTAGTTGGGATTACAGGCACCCGCCACCACGCCCGGCTAATTTTTTTGTATTTTCAGTAGAGACGGGGTTTTACCGTGTTAGCCAGGATGGTCTGGATCTACTGACCTCGTGACCCACCCGCCTCGACCTCCCAAAGTGCTGGGATTACAGGCATGAGCCACCGCGCCCGGCTGAGCCCCTTCCACAGTTTATAGGCATCGCATTTTTATCAAACTAAATTATTGTCCATTAGATAACTCAGCCTCTAAGCAGTCTACTGTTGATTACATTACTGCAGTAAGCTGACTTCTCTGGCTAATTTTGCTTTAGTAACTTCTCTCATATATACAATTTTTTCCATGGTATTTTGCTTGGGGTCCCTTTTCCCTTTTTCCAGTTCATGTTTTCTTTTATTTATTGTGATCTTACAGAAACAGTTCGCATATCTGCTGGGTTCTAGTTCAAAATTAAAATTGCTTGGGGTTTGAGGGTGTGGTGATAGCAAAGACAGATGTAGTTGAAATATGTATCCATATTTAGGCGTATTCTTTATTCCTTATGCAAGGAGTTGCTTCAAGGAGTCTATTTCAGTATTGCTGGAGGAAAATTAACCTTCTGACTTTCCTTTTTTTGCAGAACTCTTGCTCATTACAAGTATAATGATCACATTTTTGTGAGTTCAATTATCTTCATGGAATCTATCAGGTAAGGGGCCAATGAGGTCAAAATGTCTGTTTTTAAATACTTTGAGAAAGAAAGAAGTCTCGTACATTTCTAAAAAAGAGAGATTTGTCTCTATTCCCACATCTCTATTAATCATTCTAATTTCTTACTTTGTGTGATATCCTATGTTTAAAGCAGAAATGAACTTGAGTTGTAAATATTTTCATTAGAGCCCTTTCTCCAGTTTAAAAATATTTAGACTTTTTTGTACTTAACTAATTTTTACTTTGTGTTAGACAGCTTTTTTGCTAAAATAGCCTTATCTAAAATGATATTATGTGAGAATTTAAAACATTATCTGCATATTTTTTCAGAAAATATGAATTGTTAAAAATATTATTTTCCACATTGTGAAGGACTTCATAGAATCTTCCTCTCATTAAGAGTTTTGCCAGTTAAAGTAGTGCCCATTAACCCTAGAGTTTTTTTTACAACTTCAGCAAATACAAAGCAAAATGCTTTGTTTTGAATTTGAGTAACTATGAACCATTCTATGCAAATGTTTCAGAATCATATAAACAAATATCATATGTAGATGGACCTAAATATATACATATATTTTTAACTGCCAAGATAACTTTCTGTATTTTTTTTCCTTTATTGGAGAAAATGCTACTAGCCATGCCATATAGTCAAAAAAATCTGCCTTTACCAAAACTATGTTTGGAATATATTAGCAGCTCTGTGCCCAGATTTCATTAGTTTACAAGACTATAATTCCAGGTTTTCTTTAAAAAGCATAGCATCAGCAAAATACTTTCTGGTTTGCATCAATTTATATATTTAATTGAACCACCTGATTTTATAACAGCAAAATATTTTCACACAATTCACAAACCCCATTGAGGAGTAACAGATTTGTAAAGCCATATGTGGGAGTCCCAATATTTCTACCAGTTTCATTTAAATTTATGATTTAACTGGAATTATTGAAAGAAGATGATTGTGGCAGTATCACAACAGGTAAACCTGGACCTCCAATGGTGATTTGATATTTGTTTTGTAAAAGCTGAAAGTCTAATGAAGAGCCATATTGATGAAAATATTTAGCTTCTCTTATAAATTTATCCAATATCTCTACTTAGTCACATTACCCATCTACTTGGAATATGGCATGTTTCCAAGCAAAAGATTATTTCAACAATTCTCCTGGTTGTTTGCATATTTTATGTTTCTTGATTTTTAAATTGGATTTTTATATCAGGTTACTGAAGTTTTTTGTTATTGCCATATACCTACTTTGATTGCTTATATTTTTTGTGTGCTATTATTTATGCTAGAAAGCACTACTGGAATGAATGAAATAAAATTTAAATGTGTCACTGTCCTTTGCTGAAATAAAATTCTAATAACGGCTGACAAAGTCCGGTCTGAATATATATATATATCCATATATAAAATATGCCAAATGGAAATATTGATCCTTTATAAGTCTTTTGCTAGCTTTTGATTTTAAAAACTAAACAAAGATTAGAAATATAATGTTTAGCTTTATTTCCAGTTTTTAGTGGAAAAAAATGATAAAAAGTAACTTGTTTATTTGCAACTATTTTATTAATTAAGGTGTTATATTTTTAAAAACATAATGCCATAGACATTTTTTTCAAATTTCATCTTTTTCTCATAGATGTGAGTCATTTTCTTTAGAAGGAAATAAATGTTAAATTACAACTTAAAATAAGCTCTAGCACTGAAGATAAGATTCCAGTGACATCTCAAACTTTCCCCTCTTGCTTTCTAGGATGGCGGATATTGTGATTTCTACTTTATTACGATAACTAAAACGAAAAAAAAAAAAAAACTGGGGTACATTTCCTTGAGGGAAGAAAGCAGTTGTGTCTTCTATAGTTCTCCTGGCTCAAAATGGTCCTTTTAAAAGGAAAACAATAGGGTTACCTGTCAAGTAGAGGGCACATTAAAATAATATGATATTTTGCTGAAGTTGCTAATCAGCTTAAGGAGATTTTGGGCTGAGACAATGGGGTTTTCTAGATATACAATCATATCATCTGCAAACAGGGACAATTTGACTTCCTCTTTTCCTAATTGAATACCCTTTATTTCCTTCTCCTGCCTGATTGCTCTGGCCAGAACTTCCAGCACTATGTTGAATAGGAGCGGTGAGAGAGGGCATCCCTGTCTTGTGCCAGTTTTCAGAGGGAATGCTTCCAGTTTTTGCCCATTCAGTATGATATTGGCTGTGGGTTTGTCGTAGATAGCTCTTATTATTTTGAGATACGTCCCATCAATACCTAATTTATTGAGAGTTTTTAGCATGAAGGTTGTTGAATTTTGTCAAAGGCCTTTTCTGCATCTATTGTGATAATCATGTGGTTTTTGTCTTTGGTTCTGTTTATATGCTGGATACAAAATCAATGTACAAAAATCACAAGCATTCTTGTATACCAATAACAGACAAACAGAGAGCCAAATCATGAGTGAACTCACATTCACAATTGCTTCAAAGAGTATAAAATACCTAGGAATCCAACTCACAAGGGATGTGAAGGACCTCTTCAAGGAGAACTACAAACCACTGCTCAATGAAATAAAAGAGGATACAAACAAATGGAAGAACATTCCATGTTCATGGGTTGGAAGAATCAATATCGTGAAAATGGCCATATTACCCAAGGTAATTTATAGATTCAATGCCATTCCCATCAAGCTACCAATGACTTTCTTCACAGAATTGGAAAAAACTACTTTAAAGTTCATATGGAACCAAAAAAGAGCCCGCATCACCAAGTCAATCCTAAGCCAAAAGAACAAAGCTGGAGGCATCACGCTACCTGACTTTATACTACAAGGCTACAGTAACCAACACAGCATGGTACTGGTACCACAACAGAGACATAGATCAATGGAACAGAACAGAGCCCTCAGAAATGATGCCACATATCTACAACTATCTGATCTCTGACAAACCTGACAAAAACAAGAAACGGGGAAAGGATTCCCTATTTAATAAATGGTGCTGGGAAAACTGGCTAGCCATATGTAGAAAGCTGAAACTGGATCCCTTCCTTACACCTTATACAAAAATTAATTCAAGATGGATTAAAGACTTACATGTTAGACCTAAAACCATTAAAATCCTACAAGAAAACCTAGGCAATACCATTCAGGACATAGGCATGGGCAAGGACTTCATGTCTAAAACACCAAAAGCAATGGCAACAAAAGCCAAAATTGACAAATGGGATCTAATTAAACTAAAGAGCTTCTGCACAGCAAAAGAAACTACCATCAGAGTGAACAGGCAACCTACAAAATGGGGGAAAATTTTTGCAACCTACTCATCTGACAAAGGGCTAATATCCAGAATCTACAATGAACTCAAACAAATTTACAAGAAAAAAACAAACAACCCCATCAAAAAGTGGGCAAAGGACATGAACAGACACTTCTCAAAAGAAGACATTTATGCAGCCAAAAAACACATGAAGAAATGCTCATCATCACTGTCCATCAGACAAATGCAAATCAAAACCACAGTGAGATACAATCTCACACCAGTTAGAATGGCCATCATTAAAAAAGCAGGAAACAACAGGTGCTGGAGAGGATGTGGAGAAATAGGAACACTTTTACACTGTTGGTGGGACTGTAAACTAGTTCAACCATTGTGGAAGTCAGTGTGGCGATTCCTCAGGGATCTAGAACTAGAAATACCATTTGACCCAGCCATCCCATTACTGGGTATATACCCAAAGGACTATAAATCATGCTGCTATAAAGACACATGCACACGTATGTTTACTGCGGCACTATTCACAATAGCAAAGACTTGGAACCAACCCAAACGTCCAACAACAATAGACTGGATTAAGAAAATGTGGCACATATACACCATGGAATACTATGCAGCCATAAAAAATGATGAGTTCGTATCCTTTGTAGGGACATGGATGAAACTGGAAAACATCATTCTCAGTAAACTATCGCAAGGACAAAAAACCAAACACTGCATGTTCTCACTCATAGGTGGGAATTGAACAATGAGAACTCATGGACACAGGAAGGGGAACATCACACTCAGGGGACTGTTGTGGGGTGGGGAGGGGGGGAGGGACAGCATTAGGAGATATACCTAATGCTAAATGACGAGTTAATGGGTGCAGGAAATCAACATGGCACATGGATATATATGTAACAAACCTGCGCATTGTGCACATGTACCCTAAAACCTAAAGTATAAAAAAAAAAAAATGACAAAAAGTTAAAAAAATAAATAAATAAAATAATATGATATTAACTGCACATTTCATGTATCTTGTAATAATTCCAAATCTGCAATGTACTTCCTACTTCTCACAATGTAAGCCCAGAATCCTTTTTCACAACTTCACATTGTCCAATTCCCAATGGTGCATTTCCATGCAATTCCGATACAATCTAGCTAATTCCTTTCTAATCATGATGTTTGCTCAGCAGTCGTTTGAGGCTGAGTTTACAAAAACAAAAATGCTTATCCAATTCTGATGGTTAATATTGAGTGTCAACTTGATTGGATTGAAGGAATCGAACTATTGTTCCTGGGTGTGTCTCTGAGGGTGATACTAAAGGAGATTAACATTTGGCAGACTCACCTTCAATCCGGGTGGGCACCATCTAATCAGTTCCCAACACAGCAAGAATAAAGCAGGCGGAAGAACGTGGAAGGGCTAGACTTGCTAAGCCTTCCAGCCTTCATCTTTCTCCCGTGCTCATGATGCCTGTCCTCGAATATCAGACTTCAAGTTCTTCAGCTTCTGGACTCTTGGACCAGTGGTTTGCCAGGGGCTCTTGGGCCTTCAACCACAGACTAAATAGTGCACTACTGGCTTCCCTACTTTTGAGGATTTGGGAATCAGATTTGGTTCCCGGCTCCTCACCTTGCAGATGGCCTATTGTGGGACCTCACCTTTCGATCCTGTGAGTCAATACTCCTTAATAAACTCCCTTTCATATGTACATCTATCCTATTATTCTGTCCTTTTAGAGAACCCTGACTAATACACCAGTTCACTTAAAATTTTAGTCGTTGTTTATGGCAATAATTAGGAAACACATTCAGAAGGTTTACTGGCTTTTTTGACAGACTAATTTTTTCTTTGAAATTATGTCAATAATACTTCATCAGGAGTTCCAATTTGATAAGTGTGGCTGCACAGCCCAAGCTCAAAGATGGGATAATTTTTCCATTGAAAGAACCATCATGAGCACCATCTGTCAAGGTCCTAACCCATTTATTTATTCAAGTGGAAGCCTGAGTTGCTTTATTACCTGTACCTGTTGCCACCCTTATAGTCTTCAGTGCTGAAACTGGAAGAAGCAAAATAAAGATTACAGTTTTTCTGAAAATTGAAGGGTGACTACTACTTTACTGATATAATTCACATGGAAATTTCACATTCTTCCTTAAGAACAATGATCTGTGCCTACATGGAATGGGAATCTAGAGGAACACAACCACGTGCTTCCTGTTGGCTTGAAAAAGAAAAATACTTTGTTCTATCCACCTAATTTTACTCCACCAAAATTGGACTTTAAACAACAAATAAGAGTATTTAAAAATAGTGTTTCATTAAATATCACATCAAAATGGAATTAGCTGTTAAAAAATAATATAACCTGTACCTTCAGGTGTCATCTATGTCATTTTTCATTGTTACTTTTCTAATCTTCACTGCCAAAATATATATATTTTTTCTTTCTTTTTTTTTTTTTTTTTTTTTTTTACAGTTTGGAGGTTTCTATATTTTTTTTTAGTTTTATTTTGAGGAATCATTAATATACTAATTGTATTTTCTTCCTAAGGTAGAAAAACATCTAAATAATTATCTAATTTTTATTTTTATTTTATTTTTCATTATTATTATACTTTAAGTTTTAGGGTACATGTGCACAATGTGCAGGTTTGTTACGTATGTATCCCTGTGCCATGTTGGTGTGCTGCACCCATTAACTCGTCATTTAGCATTAGGTATATCTCCTAATGCTGTCCTTCCCCCCTCCCCCCACCCCTCAACAGTCTCCGGATTGTGATGTTCCCCTTCCTGCGTCCATGTGTTCTCATTGTTGAATTCCCACCTATGAGTGAGAACATGCGGTGTTTGGTTTTTTGTCCTTGCGATAGTTTACTGAGAATGATGGTTTCCAGTTTCATCCATGTCCCTACAAGGGACATGAACTCATCATTTTTATGGCTGCATAGTATTCCATGGTGTATATGTGCCACATTTTCTTAATCTAGTCTATTGTTGTTGGACATTTGGGTTGGTTCCAAGTCTTTGCTACTGTGAATAGTGCCTCAATAAACCTACTTGTGCATGTGTCTTTATAGCAGCATGATTTATAGTCCTTTGGGTATATACCCAGTAATGGGATGGCTGGGTCAAATGGTATTTCTAGTTCTAGATCCCTGAGGTATTGCCACACAGACTTCCACAATGGTTGAACTAGTTTACAGTCCCACCAACAGTGTAAAAGTGTTCCTATTTCTCCACATCCTCTCCAGCACCTGATGTTTCCTGACTTTTTAAATATCACCATTCTAACTGGTGTGAGATGGTATCTCATTGTGGTTTTGATTTGCATTTCTCTGATGGCCAGTGATGATGCGCATTTTTGCATGTGTTTCATGGCTGCATGAATGTCTTCTTTTGAGAAGTGTCTGTTCATGTCCTTCACTCACTTTTTGATGGGGTTGTTTTTTTCTTGTAAATTTGTTTGAGTTCATTGTAGATTCTGGATATTAGCCCTTTGTCAGATGAGTAGGTTGCGAAAATTTTCCCCCATTTTGTAGGCTGCCTGTTCAATCTGATGGTAGTTTCTTTTGCTGTGCAGAAGCTCTTTAGTTTAATTAGATCCCATTTGTCAATTTTGGCTTTTGTTGCCATTGCTTTTGGTGTTTTAGACATGAAGTCCTTGCCCACGCCTATGTCCTGAATGGTAATACCTAGGTTTTCTTCTAGGGTTTTTATGGTTTTAGGTCTAACATGTAAGTCTTTAATCCATCTTGAATTAATTTTTGTATAAGGTGTAAGGAAGGGATCCAGTTTCAGCTTTCTACATATGGCTAGCCAGTTTTCCCAGCACCATTTATTAAATAGGGAATCCTTTTCCCATTGCTTGTTTTTGTCAGGTTTGTCAAAGATCAGATAGTTGTAGATATGCAGCATTATTTCTGAGGGCTCTGTTCTGATCCATTGATCTATGTCTCTGTTGTGGTACCAGTACCATGCTGTGTTGGTTACTGTAGCCTTGTAGTATAGTTTGAAGTCAGACAGCATGATGACTCCTGCTTTGTTCTTTTGGCTTAGGATTGACTTGGCGATGCGGGCTCTTTTTTGGTTCCATATGAACTTTAAAGTAGTTTTTTCCAATTCTGTGAAGAAAGGCATTGGTAGCTTGATGGAGATGGCATTGAATCTATAAATTACCTTGGGCAGTATGACTATTTTCACGATATTGATTCTTCCAACCCATGAGCAAGGAATGTTCTTCCATTTGTTTGTATCCTCTTTTACTTCATTGAGCAGTGGTTTGTAGTTTTCCTTGAAGAGGTCCTTCACATCCCTTGTAAGTTGGATTCCTAGGTATTTTATACTCTTTGAAGCAATTGTGAATGGGATTTCACTCATGATTTGGCTGTTTGTGATTGGTGTACAAAAATGCTTGTGATTTTTGTACAATGATTTTGTATCCTGAGACTTTGATGAAGTTGCTTATCAGCTTAAGGAGATTGTGGGCTGAAACAATGGGGTTTTCTAGATATACAATCATATCATCTGCAAACAGGGACAGTTTGACTTCCTCTTTTCCTAATTGAATACCCTTTATTTCCTTCTCCTGCCTGATTGCCCTGGCCAGAACTTCCAACACTATGTTGAACAGGAGTGGTGAGAAAGGGCATCCCTGTCTTGTGCCAGTTTTCAAAGGGAATGCTTCCAGTTTTTGCCCATTCAGTACGATATTGGCTGTGGGTTTGCCATAAATAGCTCTTATTATTTTGAGATACATCCCATCAATACCTAATTTATTGAGAGCTTTTAGCATGAAGCGTTGTTGAATTTTGTCAAAGGCCTTTTCTGCATCTATTGAGATAATCATGTGGTTTTTGTCTTTGGTTCTGTTTATATGCTGGATTACATTTATTGATTTGCATATGTTCCATCAGCCTTGCATCCCAGGGATGAAGCCCACTTGATCATAGTGGATAAGCTTTTTGATGTGCTGCTGGATTTGGTTTGCCAGTATTTTATTGAGGATTTTTGCATCAATGTTCATCAAGGATATTGGTCTGAAATTCTCTTTTTTGGTTGTGCCTCTGCCCAGCTTTGGTATCAGGATGATGCTGGCCTCATAAGATGTGTGAGGGAGGATTCCCTCTTTCTCTATTGATTGGAATAGTTTCAGAAGGAATGGTACCAGTTCCTCCTCGTACCTCTGGTAGAATTCGGCTGTGAATCCATCAGGTCCTGGACTCTTTTTGGTTGGTAAGCTAGTGATTATTGCCACAATTTCAGAGCCTGTTATTGGTCTATTCAGAGATTCAACTTCTTCTTGGTTTAGTCTTGGGAGGGTGTATTTGTCGAGGAATTTATCCATTTCTTCTAGATTTTCTAGTTTATTGTCGTAGAGGTGTTTGTAGTATTCTATGATGGTAGTTTGTATTTCTGTGAGATCAGTGGTGATATCCCCCTTATCATTTTTTATTGCGTCTATTTGATTCTTCTCTCTTTTCTTATTAGTCTTGCTAGCGGTCTATCAATTTTGTTGATCGTTTCAAAAAACCAGCTCCTGGATTCATTAAATTTTTGAAGGGTTTTTTGTGTCTCTATTTCCTTCAGTTCTGCTCTGATTTTAGTTATTTCTTGCCTTCTGCTAGCTTTTGAATGTGTTTGCTCTTGCTTTTCTAGTTCTTTTAATTGTGATGTTAGGGTGTCAATTTTGGATCTTTCCTGCTTTCTCTTGTGGGCATTTAGTGCTATAAATTTCCCTCTACACACTGCTTTGAATGTGTCCCAGAGATTCTGGTATGTTGTGTCTTTGTCGTCGTTGGTTTCAAAGAACATCTTTATTTCTGCCTTCATTTCATTATGTACCTGGTAGTCATTCAGGACCAGGTTGTTCAGTTTCCATGTAGTTGAGCGGTTTTGAGTGAGTTTCTTAATTCTGAGTTTCGTTATGTACCCGGTAGTCATTCAGGAGCAGGTTGTTCAGTTTCCATGTATTTGAGCGGTTTTGAGTGAGTTTCTTAATACTTTTTCTTTAATTTTTTATAAGACTATTTTACTTGTGTTCCCATACCATGTATCAACATACTTTTAAAAACAGTTCCTCCTTCCTCTTCTTATTTTGTTTAAATGGGAAAATTTCTTATTCATGAGTAAATGGAAATTGAGTCAACCTGTGACCTGCCAAGGTCAGTTTTAAATACCATTACTCACTAAGTTGCACACATCAAAAAATGATTAAGTGTTTCATAAAAGGGACAATGGCATAAAAATGGGCTGAATAACAAAGTTGAGATTTATTCATTTTCTCTTCTAGCTCTAATTTTAATTTCTGGACAAACACTGGCTATGGTATAAAGTTTAGAAGCTCATGTGTCCCGGAAATCAACTAAGAAACTAAATCTCATTTACCAAAACTAGAAACATTAGCATCTCCTTGTTCTTTATGTTTTTGTTAGAAATAAAGAATGTAGGTAATTGGGGCAGGGGGATAAATCATTTATTTTATGGCTGTCATCTACTCTTTCTATTCAAGAAAGCATAATTTCCTCCTGGAAGGAAACAGATTTTATGCCTCGGGCTGGACGTAAATCAAACAGAAATGCTATAGCATAGACAGTAATTTTATAAACTATCATGTTGTGGAAAATAGAGTTAAGCTGTAATCTATGATGCAGTTACCATCCCTCTAAGGGATAATTGAGTAATGGGCAGGCAGCTCTAAAGAGCTTTTGGTGTTGTGATCTTTTGACACATCCAGAGAATGACTAGGCTCTTTTAGGTAAATGATTTGGGGAAGTTCTCACAGTGGCTTTTATACTACAGATATTGTTTAGCCAAGCTATGTATAGCTGTTTCTCAACATGAATAGATTTTTTAGCTATTTTTTTAAATAGTGTTTTCTCCCAAAGAGTTTATCTTAAAAATATAATAGCGATTACATTAACAGTTCTGGAAACTATGAGTCATTCCTTAAAAACGGTTTACATTAAAAAGAGGAAAATTTTCATTACAAGTTTTTAGAACTAGAATAAATTGTATTGAAGTAGAATACATATGTATAATTTTATAGGGTTTCTGAAATTACATACATCTAAAAGGACATTATGAATCAGCTCTAGGTAAACAGTTGGGACAAACATTGGGATATTAAATCATGATTTTTAGCATTTATCTTGCATTTTTTATATTCAAAGAATCATCACCTCTCAACTGCCCAGTATGCTCATGGCTTATAGTTTTAGCTTTTTGGCTTGTTCCCTGCTTCCTGCCTTCTGGGTACTTCACCAAGTCATCAGGCATCTCAATCACAGCTAGTCAGAAGGGGGAAAAAATGGTGAGACTTTCAAGTCAGTCAATTTCATTCTTCATTCCTAGTACTTTTTTATTTTTTTAACAGACCAGTGGAGGATAGTTTGAAATCATTTTCTAACTCAAATATCACATTAACTTCATCTGTCTCTTATTCATATTGGGTCACTTGAAATTATAAATATTATTCACTTTTGACAACTTGAACACAGAATGTAGTTTTAAAGATATTTTTGTGTTCAAAGTACCCTACATCTTAGGGAAGGCTTGACAAATTCTTGCCTGGTTACACTGTCATATTCTGTCAGATACTTTAATTGTAAAGTTAATGTATGTTTATTTTAAGGAACCGAATCATAATGAGGGATATTAATTTTCTTCCTATTCATTGGAATGACTAATTTCGTTGTCTAAAAGAAATTAAAGTGAACTCACATTGGTGTGCATTCTTCCAGAATGTTTATTTTCTTTTTTTCTTTCATAAATGAGAGCTACTCTGTATTTTGTTTTAACCTTTATTAATTTTTTAGCTAAATAACAAAAATGAGTATTTTTTCAATTTAGAGTAATATAGATCAACCTTTTTAATTTAAACCACTAAATATTATTGTAATGTTTGTATATACAAAAATTAATTTATCCAGTCTCAAATAAAAGGGCATTTAGGCCACAGAAATTTTTCGTGCTTATAAACCATGCCAAGATAATGCCTGTATCTATCTAACTCTGTATCTATCTATCTATCTAGCTAGCTAGCTACTGCGTGAGTGCATCTGTTGAATAAATCTCTAGAAGTAAAAATATTGAATGAAAAGTTATGAAAATTTAAAATTTTTATGATATTGGCAAGTTGTTCTTTAAATACTTCAATTTACTTTTCAAATGTTACAAAATGTCTGCTATATTTCCCAAACAAAACATGACAAAAATAAAAGTTGGAATGTTATAAATATGGTAAATGAATATAAAAATGAATGTTTAAGAAAAGAATTTTTTATTTGTATCAATTCAACACATCAGAATGAAAGCATTTTGGCACTAACAAAAGTTTTTCATATATACACTCAAGTGCCTCTATCTGTACTTTTTATGTATATGTCTGTGTGTGTGTGTGTGCAGCACTACTGGTGATGAATAAGGTTCTAATATCTCAAAGTTCCACAACTTATTTGACTCAACTGATATATAAAAATAAATTACAATTTAATGAGATTCACTGAACAGTGTCAAGTCTGTTGAAATGGAAAACAACATACTTTGTAAATAATTGTGAATGTTGATAAGATCATGTATATTTAATATATTGGATAAAAAAATAATCCCAAGTTCTGAATGTTGTAACTTAATATTATCAATAGTAATAATTCATTTACCCCAGTATTCATTTATTCAAACATCCATTAAGTATCAGTTTCATGTGTGGTAAATTATGTAAAACAACTCATATCATACTTATATTCAAGGAGAGCACAGTATAGTGAAAAGGCATACGAATAACTAAACTACAACAGATTTTATAACAGCAATCTTTAAAGTATGACAGCAGAGATTTAGGGGCCAAAAAGAGAAGAAAGCCAATGACTAATGTGTTTTGTTTAATAAAGTAACAATACTGATTTTCAACATTCCAGATCCTGAAAATAATAGTCATGCACACACATACACATACGTCTATATCATCTCTCTATATCTATATGATGTCTATCTATCCATCCATCCATCCATCCATCCATCCATCCATCCATCCATCCATCATGGCTTTCCCTTTATCACCTCTAAAGCTTTTATAGCTTTTTTGTTATCTCTAACATCTTCTAATCTTATTTTTCCAGTTCTTCCTTGTCCCTCCATGGAGAGCATCCTTGGCTGTCTGCTGTACTGATTGCAAATTGTCTCAAAAATCTCCTACACAAGGCAGTATTATCCATTTGAAAATCAATGTTCTAAACAGAGATTTCTATTTATTCTAGTTATAATAATCATGTTATTCAATTTAATTTTTTCTAGTTTTACCTACAATATTATCATCAATGATGAAATTGTGAGAAGAGTAAAGTATAAGAAATGGTATCACCATTAAAAAGTATCAATGGCTAATATCTGTCTTTGTATATTTATTTGTTTTTAAAGGAACAGCATGGAAATTATTTTATTGTGGATTAATATTGGAGGAAAATCTGACTCTGATACAGAAGTATCTAAGCAGAGCATTAAAAGAAAATATTACTTATGTACATATTCTTGTGTACAATATTATTTATGTCTTGTTATTGCTAATATTTTATCTTATTTTTCATTATACTACTTCAATTTTTTACTTTCTGAACTCAGTCACCATATGTTTCATCAACACCAGGCTGCATTCCCTTTAATGAACATATCTTTCTGAAGGCTGTATTTTTCCTACTACTTCAAAGGCACATCCCCACGTCTATATTCTGTGGTTCTACCATCTGCAAGGGCTAGAACTAGGGTCACCTCCATTATAAACTAAAGGCAGTCAGTCAACTCTATGTTCCTTGGCACTTGTTCATGACTCTATATGGTGTTCATCAGGGTATGACATTTTATTTTTTTGTAACAAATAAGTGTCCCTTAAGTTCAAGTTCTTGAAAATTGCTATTACCTATCATTTATTCTTAAATCTCCCTTGATATTTATAGGTAACAGTAATACTGATTTAAAATAACAATATAATACAAATTGTACTCACAAGTTTTTAAAATGTGTTGTAAAAACTAGCTCAACAAAGCGTTTGGTCCATAAAGACTTGCGTTGATGGCTTTTCAGTTTCCCAGAAGGAACTTAGAATACAGTAGGCATTAAATACATAAATTAATTTTTCTACTGATCGTCATCATCTAATGTGGCCTCTAATGCAGTGCTTCTTAACCTTACCATTCCCAGTCCTCTCTTTTAAATCATGAAATAAAATGCATAGATAATATAACCAATCCACACAAATAACAGTCATTCAAAAATCAATACAATGCTGACTAAGATATAAAGAAGAAGCCTTTTAATACATAAATGTTCAGGTGTAACTATACTAGAAAATTTCAGTGCAAAATTTTCAGGTATAACTACACTAGAAAATATAATAAAATAGTTGAGTGTTTGCGTTTGTATAAAAGAATGCAGCAGCTACAAATACACACTGGTAGCGTTGTTTTGGAAGCTAAAATATCATGAGCAATATTGCTATGGGAAGCATGAGAAAAAGAAGTGCAAAAGAATTCTTGATAAAGTGCTGAGTTACTTCCAAAAAGTACAATTTCTTGATTTACACAGCATTTGGACTTCCCTCTTAAAATGTGTTTGCAAATACTTTGTGTTTATATGCAAACTAGAGTTAGATTATAGACTGAAACCGTTATTTTTTTACACATGCAAAAATTGTTCAGTGGCCATTCATAAGTCATATGGGATAGGGGACTATTCTTCCTTGTCCCTCCATGGCGAGCAACCTTGGCTCTCTGCCTTACTGAATGCATATTGTTCCAACAATATCCTGCACAAATTTCTGAAACACTCCAATAGGGCGGTATTATCTGTTTTAAAAAGCAATGTTCCAAACAGAGATTTCTACTTAGTTACCAAAATCATGTTATTAATTTTCTTGTAGTTTTAACTACAATATTAGTATCAATGATGAAACTGTGAGAATAGTAACATATAAGAAATGGTATCACCATTTAAAAATAACAGTGGCTTATATCTGCCTGGTATATTTATTTGTTTTTGAAGAAATAGGATTGATAATAATTATTTAATTTTAGTGTGGATTAATATTGCAGGAAAACCCGACTCTGTTACAGCAGTATCTAAGCACTGCATTAAAAGAAAATATTATTTATGTACAAGAGTTCTCTTAAATTAATATGTCAAAAGTTAACCCCAGATGTGACGTGTTTAGAGGTGGGGCTTTTGGGAGGTGATTAGGGTAGAGTGCTCATGAATGGGATTAGTATCCTAATAAAAGACTTACAGAGAGATCCTGTGCCACTTCAGCAATGTGAGGACACAGCTAAAAGATGTCATTTACGAACGAAGAAGCAAGCCTTTACCACAAATTGTATCTACTGGCATCTTGATCTTGGAGTTCCCAGTCCCCAGAAGTGTATGAAATAAGTTCCTGTTGTTATAAACCACTCAACATATGTGGTGGTCTATTATTTAGCCTAAATGGACTAACACATTATGTAAATGTTAGGCTGGAGCATTAGTTATACTTTGTATGTCTTTTGCAATTAAAAAGTATTTATGGCTCAAATTGGAATTCCGGACATGCAGGAGACAGAAAATGTGACCATCTGCAAATTAACAATCATTAAATCACTTGGAGAAATTCCCTGATGATCTATATCTTTAAAAATTATTTAAGTGGCAAAATATCAAAAGCAATGAAACTATTACACGTGTGCTGAGTTACATTTTAATGAAATGAACCTATATTCAATGCATTGATTGTATGCTCCAAAATTTTTCTAATATTATTTTCCTTTTTATGTGTTTTCACATTTATTTGTTGAATGAATAAATCGTGATACCAAAATGTATTATGGAAACACTATTAAAATTTAAATGACAAGGTTTTAAATGCATTTAAGTCTATCTTTCAATTTTATAAAGAAAATAAATAGTAAAAGTGAGTAGACTGTACCTTGGACAACTCATTCTTATAAATAAAATTTTGTACTCATTTGAAAAAAATATTGATACTATTATATTTTATATGATAGTCTAAGTTGCAAATCAATGTAGATATATTCTCAAGCATTTTCCAAGCATATGAATATTAGTCATTGTCAACAAACATTGGTGAGCTAGCAAAAAACAAAAAACCCAAAACACATGAATTTATAGAAATTAAATACATTAGAAAACTCTAAATATATATACACACACACACATTTTCATTGTAGATTCATTATTTTAGGAGAAATATAAATAAAATATCAACATGCTTTTAATATGTAATAACAAAATTATCACACATTAAGTAAATGCCATAGTCCTAAGAGCTCCCCATGTATTAAACCATTTTATTATGTTATATTTTGTTCACAGTAAGCAATATATGCATCATGTGAAATTATGAACATAAAAAAGCAAAAAACCATGTTCCTATATGCAATTTAAGAACTTAGAAATTATTATTATTTTTTCATAATTAGATATTGGTAGCTGCTTTTTTTTCATAATTAGATATTGGTAGCTGCTTTTTTTTATTATACTTTAAGTTTTAGGGTACATGTGCACAACGTGCAGGTTAGTTACATATGTATACATGTGCCATGTTGGTGTGCTGCACTCATTAACTCATCATTTAACATTAGGTATATCTCCTAATGCTATCCCTCCCACCTCCCCCGACCCCACAACAGGCCCCAGTGTGTGATGTTCCCCTTCCTGTGTCCATATGTTCTCATTAGAACTTAGATATTATTGATACTAATGAATCTACCTCTGGGCTTCCTCCATCTCCTCACAGCCTCTACCAACACTGAAAACTAGCATCCTAAGTTGTCTTATAATTCGCTGATTTCCTACAACCTTTTTTTCCTGACGCGTATATTACAAGACAACATTTATTCATTTTGCATGATTTTGAGTTTCATCAAAATAGAATCAGAGTATAAGCAGACTTCCACAATTTGCTTTTTTTCAATGATATATTTCAATGTTACATTAACGTTTTTCCATGTAGTTGCAGTACCTTTATTTTGACTGCTACATTTCTTTTGGTAATTATACCCTAATAAATGTATAATTCAATGGTTTATGCAATGTTCTTTTATCAAAAATTTGATTTTTTTAGTCTGTGTGTAATGCTAATATAATGCCAACAACAATTTCGTACATGTTGCTTGGTACATCTACACAGGATACACACACATACAGACAGAGACATAAAATTCTTGGGTCATTGGGCCATAGGGTATATAATATTCAACTTCACTATTTAATTTCAAATTGTTTTCAAAAATAGTCATAGCTGTATATACTCTCATATAAACTGTATGAGAGTTCTTATTTCTGCATTTGCTCAACATTACCAATTGAATTATACTATGTTCTAGGAACTGTTAGTTCATGGAACTTGATTTATTCTCACAATTTTTGTACATCTGAGTGGATATAAAGTGTTATCTTGTTCTGATGTCAAGTTGCATTTATCTGATTATCAATAAAGTTGTACATACTCATGTGTTTATTGGTCATTGCTATTTCTCTATCTGAAAAAAACCCACTTATCTCTTTTGTTTCCTTTTTTTTTGTATTTTTTTACTGATTTTTAGAAATTATTTATACATACTGAACATTAATTATTTATCAGTAGTATATTTTATTAATATGTTTCCACTCTGTAGCTTGTCTTTTGATTCTCCTTTTGTTATCTGATGAGCAGAAGTGCTTAATTTCCATGCAGACAAATTTATCTATAACTTTTTTTAATTGCAGAAATTTAAATGGCTTCTTTAGACATTATTTCGGAGAGTCGAGATTTTAAAGATATTTTTCTGTATATTATTCTAACTTTAGAAAATTATCTTTTGTCAATCTGAAATCCTTTTGGGATATGGTATTTCATAGGAAACCAACTATTTTTTTAATACAAATAAACAAGAATCTCTCCTCATCAGAGTTCTGCCATACCACATCAATTATGTAACAATACCATGCATGCACATGCATCTGCTCTGAGCTTTCTATCTTGTTTTATTGTCAATTTGTCTATTCCTACACTTATTTCTATATTGCACTCTATTCATTACCATAAATCATAATACCTGATAAGACAAGTTTCTTTTATTTCCTTGGTAGGATTAGTTCCTTATTTTTGCTTAATTTAAAATGAAATAAAATTTAGTTTCAATTTTATTTCCTTTCATTTTTAATTTATCAAAAGCAACATTTAAATAGTGGTTCTTTAACAAATATTAAAGGTTTCTAAAAATGTGGAAGGAATTCTGAAGACAGGTGAAACTGATAAAACGGAGGGATAAAAAATGATAGCAAACTTTCTGACAGTGAGAGCGAAGGCAAATAATGATAAGATAGATAAGATACAAACACAACTTATATAATGTGGAAAATAACCAATCTTACTTAGCTGTCTGACAGGATTGCTATATTCAAACTCAATCATTGTCATTTCTGCTCAATTTCCTTAAATCAACACGTTTTAATCAATTTTAAGTTTACTTAACACAAAGAAACTACAGAGTCAAATTCACACCACAGTTTGAATTAAGAATCATGTTCTAGAAAAACTGCCTCTAAGTCTCTTGTTCCTTCAGTCACAGTGTCATGAACAAAATTAGAGGCACATCTTCAGAATCTTGGAGTATTTTAAGTTTTGCCATGAGAAAAACTGACCTTTGTGATTTTTTTAAATAAATAAACAAATACTCCCCTTTGTAGGTAAAAATATTACAGAGGAGAATTTATGGTATTGAATTACTATTTGGATCCCCTAACATTATGTTTGGGAATTTAAATCCATCCCATTCCTTTTCTACTTTTGGAACATAATCAGTCACTAAAGTTTATAAGGCCCCTGAAAAGAGTAAAGGACTAATCTCACTCACAAGGACCACTTATTTTTTTTTTAATATAACTAAAGTTTTACAATCCCAATAGGAAAACTAATATTACTTCTGCTAGTATCCATGTCAAGGTTGTCTTCTTCGATGAATGGCTTTGCCTCAGTAGAGCACTTTAGGAAGTATCCTTCCTAGATGGTTCAAGCATCTGAGGGAAAAGGCAGCAAATCATCATGGAACTTTGGCTAAGAATTTGAGGTTGCTAGTCCATATAGCTTTACACACACGACTAACTTCTCTAAATTGTATAAACCGTGATTTTCCGCACAATGCCAATCTCCATGTTAAAAATGTGTCTTGATCTTACTTCAAGTCCTCAGATTATGTCCAAAATTGTCCATAGGTCCAAACAAATTTTACTTCCTCAGAAGGAAAGCTTGGATAAACAATATAAAAGGCAAGAGAGAGGAGATCCCCATCAATTTGATGGGAAGTTTTAAAGAAAAATGACAGGAAGGATCAAGATGCATTTTGGCAACAAGATGAAAATAACTGTATATGGAAAGGAAACAGTAGAGAACTGAAGAAATCAAGTTAAAAGCAAATCCAAAAGGTTTTTATTGTGGGCACATTTTATTTTAAGAAAGTGAGAAAATAAAGTTGGAGAGTTTTAATAAGGGAAAATAAACTACTTTAGAACTACATAACATGGTGAATGTATTTGAATAATGGCAGTATTCAGTTTAAATGTAATTTTTATTTCTACCAGCTTATGCAGTAACACAAGAAGCCCACATAAAATAGTTCATCTTGATTGGTATGATTCTAGATTAAACTGAATTTCTTGGCCTGTCTGTACAAAAATTACCAGGGAATCTGATTCATTTGTAACAAATTCTAACAATAAAAATAGTTACAACAAGCTAAAGCCACTAATTGATGTAAAGCCTGCATTTGTTACATGTTAAAATGAGGTAAAATGAAATATAATTTGATAATGTTGGATTACAAAACTACAAACACTCATCTGTAATGTAGAATCTGTTAAAAAAAAAAAAAAAAAGAAAGTGGCACATTGTTGCTTTTTCCTAAATCACTTGATAGAAAAACTGACCTGAATTTATTTGGTGGCAAAAGTTGAACCTTAACTATAATGAAGTTATTTTTTTAGTCTCTATTGCATTTAGTGTAAATATTCCTATATCTGGCAGCAGAAATACTAATATGTTTGGTTGTGTAGCACTATCTCTGATATGATGGGGTAATATGTATGACATAATGCCTTTTTAAAATACTTTAAAGTTCATACGGAACCAAAAAAAAGAGACCGCATTGCCAAGTCAATCCTAAGCCAAAAGAAGAAAGCTGGAGACATCATGATACCTGACTTCAAATTATACTACAAGGCTACAGTAACCAAAACAGCATGGTACTGGTACCAAAACAGAGATATAGACCACTGGAACAGAACAAAGCCCTCAGAAATAATGCTGCATATCTACAACTATCTGACCTTTGACAAACCTGACAAAAACAAGAAATGGGGAAAGGATTCCCTATTTAATAAATGGTACTGGGAAAACTGGCTAGCCATATGTAGAAAGCTGAAACTGGATCCCTTCCTTACACCTTATACAAAAATCAATTCAAGATGGACTAAAGACTTAAATGTTAGACCTAAAACCATAAAAACCCTAGAAGAAAACCTAGGCAATACCATTCAGGACATAGGCATGGGCAAGGACTTCATGTCTAAAACACCAAAAGCAATGGCAACAAAAGCCAAAATTGACAAATGGGATCTAATTAAACTAAAGGCCTTCTGCACAGCAAAAGAAACTAGCATCAGAGTGAACAGGCAACCTACACAATGGGAGAATATTTTTGCAATCTACTCATCTGACAAGGGCTAATATCCAGAATCTACAATGAACTCAAACAAATTTAGAAGAAAAAAACAAACAACACCATCAAAAAGTGGGCGAAGGATATGAACAGACACTTCTCAAAAGAAGACATTTATGCAGCCAAAAGACACATGAAAAAATGCTCATCATCACTGGCCATCAGAGAAATGCAGATGAAAACCACAATGAGATACCATCTCACACCAGTTAGAATGGTGATATTTAAAAAGTCAGGAAACAACAGGTGCTGGAGAGGATATGGAGAAATAAGAGCACTTTTACACTGTTGGTGGGACTGTAAACTAGTTCAGCCATTGCGGAAGTCAGTGTGGTGATACCTCAGGGATCTAGAACTAGAAATACCATTTGACCCAGGCATCCCATTACTGGGTATATACCCAAAGTATTATAAAACATGCTGCTCTAAAGACACATGCACACGTATGTTTATTGCGGTACTGTTCACAATAGCAAAGACTTGGAACCAACCCAAATGTCCAACAATGATAGACTGGATTAAGAAAATGTGGCACATATAAACCATAGAATACTATGTAGCCATAAAAAGTGATGAGTTCATGTCCTTTGTAGGGACATGGGTGAAGCTGGAAACCATCATTCTCAGCAAACTATTGCAAGGACAAAAAACCAAACACCACATGTTCTCACTCACAGGTGGGAATTGAACAATGAGAACACATGGACACAGGAAGGGGAACATCACACATCGGAGCCTGTTGTGGGGTGGGGGGAGGGGGTGGGATAGCCTTAGGAGATATATCTAATGTTAAATGATGAGTTAATGGGTGCAGCACACCAACATGGCACATGTATACATATGTAACAAACTTGCACGTTGTGCACATGTACCCTAAAATTTAGAGTATAATTAAAAAAAGAAAAAATAAAATAAAATACAAAAAAATGCTGAATTCAAAATTTAGCCCCAAAAGTAGATAAAAAATTGTGGAATGGTGACACTGTTTTTCCTGCATATATTTGCTTTTGCTTCTCTTAATTTGTTAATAAAAAATAAGAGTTTTTATTTTATGTTATTTTTTACTCTTATTTTTAGTAAAGTACTACAGGTACCTAGTTAGTAACATCAAACAGTACTATAAGACTCATAAACAAAGCAAAGAAACAAACAGTAATTCCCTTCATCCCTTTCCCCCACTGCTACTATCTGTTCTTTACAGGCAATAAATTTCATTATATTTTTATCTTTTTTTGAAACAATTTTGAAGATATGTCTACAATTCCCCCATTTCAAGTGTACACTTAAGTGGGTTTTAGCGTATTCACATTTATGTACAACCATCACCACAATCATAGAACTTTTTTTTCACATCAAACAAAGAACTCTATACCCATTAGCTCTCACCCCCTATCACCACATCACCCTCCAATCATAATCAAACCTAATCTACTTTTTGTCCTTATATATTCTCTAGTTCCAGATATTTAATATTAACAGAATCACAAAATACGGTTTTTTTTGTGACTATGTTTTCACTTAGGTTTCAAGGCTCATCCGTGCCATGTCATGTATTAGTACTTCATGACTTTTTATTGCCAAATAAGATTCCATTGTATATAGACATTTTGTTTGTCTGTCAATCAGCTGATGGGCGTTTTGATTGTTTCTACCTTTTGATTTTTGTCAATACTGCTACTGTAAACATTCTCATGTCTGTTTTTGCTTCAATGACTGTTTTCAGTTCTTTTGTGTGTAGAGCAAGGAGAATTGCTTCTTATAGTAATTCTGTGTTTATTTTAGTGTGAACTCCCAAACTGTTTACAACAGAGACTGAATCATTTTACATTCCCATGAGTAATTAATGAGAATTCTAATTCCTCTACATCCTTGATGACATTTATTATTTTCCTTTATATTTATTCTGGCCATCCTAATGAGCATGAAGTGGCATCTAATTGTGGTTTTGAATTGTATCTTCATTATCACGAATAATATTAAGCATCTTTTCAAGTGTATATTGGTCATTTGTATACTTCCCTTTTAGTATTATCTATATAGATCCTTGGCCCATTTATATATTGAATTACTTGTCTTTTTATTCTTGAGTTTTTAGAGTTATTACATATTCTGATATAAAACCCTTATTAGATATATGATTTAGAAATATTTTATCTGATTCTCTGTATATTCTTTTCATTTTTTGACAGTGTACTTTGATGCACAAATGTTTTAAATTTTGATACAGTACTATTTGTCTATTTTTTCTTTGGTCTTGAATTTTTGATGTCATATCTAAGAAATGATCACCAAATACTAGGCCATGAAGATTTACCCCCCAAATTTTTTCAAATAATTTTCCAATTATAGCTCTTAAATGTAGGTATTTTATCAATTTTGTGTTAATTATTGTATATTATATTAGGTAAGAGTCTCACTTCACTGTGAGTTACATTATAAAGCCTTTTTTCACATTAATAGCAAAGTTGTAACGTAGAAGTCCCAAGTACATGATGCCAAAATCGATGCCAAAAGCACTGGAAGATATTGATATCTTCCAGTATGCAAAAGTTTTTATATACGTTTATTCTATGTTTTCCTTGTTTAAAACATGTTACTGTATTAAAACAAGTAAATTAATTCCACCTAGATCATTTTTATATTTTGAAACACTAAAAATCTAACAACTGAGACATCTAACTTGGAAATTATGATCAATGCATTCGGAAAACAAATTTCCACACTTCATTTATAAGAACTTTAGTGTTTATAAGTCTATGTTACATATTTTGTAGTACACTTAAGTATTCTGACCTAGAATTAATATGGAAACCCTGAAAATATATGGAATTTTGCTTTGCATATTTTCACAGAAGTCATGTTTTGGTCCTAAAGAAAAGAAAATTTTCTAATGTTTGCCATCTCAGAACAATTATGAAATATGTATACAGGTCTAAAGTAGTGAGAGGCAAACTATGACATCCATGCAAAGGGACAAAGAAATTATTTAAGTAAATTTTGTGGCTAGCTGTTGTAAATGGGAACTTCATGACTTGAACTTAGGGAATAAAGAACATCATTTATCATTTACAGATGTAATTATGTTCTTTATAACATACTGATGTGAATAATTACCAGGTAATTTTGCCAACCTTCAATTTAAAAGCCTGTAGTTCTGTTACAAGAAAGCAAAGACCGTGAACAATTCAGACTTCATAAATCTTTGTAATCTAAAGACCCGTGGTGTATCATTTTCTGTGTTTCCTGGATTCCCAGGAGAATATTGGCTATCAATGAACAGTTGATTCTTTTTTATTTTTACGTAAGTTATTGGCATACAGGTGGTATTTGGTTACATGAGTAAGTTCTGTAGTGGTGATTTGTGAGACTTTGGTGCACCCATCACCCAAGCAGTATACACTGAACCACACCTGTCATCTTTTATCCTTTGCGCTCCTCCCACCCTTTCCCCCAAGTTCCCAAAGTCCATTGTATCATTCTTATGCCTTTGTGTCCTCATTGCTTAGCTCCCACGTATAAGTGAGAACATACAATGTTTGGTTTTCCATTCCTACCTTACTGCACTTAGAATAATAGTCTCCAATGTCATCCAGGCCATTGAAAATGCTGCTAAATCATTCCTTTTTATGGCTGCGAAGTACTCCTTTGTACACATGTACCACAGTTTCTTTATCCACTTGTTGATTGATGGGCATTTAGGTTGGTTCCATGATTTTGCAATGGTGAATTGTGCTGCTATAAACATGCATGTGCAAGTGTCTTTTTCAAATAATGACTTCTTTTCCTCTGGGTAGATACCCAGTAGTGGGAATGCTGGATCAAAAGGTATTTCTACATTTAGTTCTTTAAGGAAAATCCACACTCTTTTCCATAGTGGCTGTACTAGTTTACATTCCCACCAACAGTGTAGAAATGTTCCCTGTTCACCGCATCCATGCCAACATCTACTGTTTTATGACTTTTTGATTACGGCCATTCTTGCAGGAGTGAGGTGGTATCACATTGTGATTTTAATTTGCATTTCCCTGATCATTAGTGATGTTGAGCATGTGTTCATATGTTTGTTGGCTATTTGTGTATCTTCTTTTGAGAATTGTCTATTCATATCCTTAGCCCACTTTTTGATGGTATTGATTTTTTCTTACTGATTTGTTCGAGTTTTGTTGTCAATTCTGGAAATTACTCCTTTCTTGGATGTATAGATTGTGAAGATTTTCTCTCAGTTTGTGGGTTGTCTGTTTACTCTGCTGACTATTCCTTTTGCTGTGCAAAAGCTCTTTAGTTTTTTAGGTCCCAGCTATTTCTTTTTGTTTTTATTGCATTTGTTTTTGGGTGCTTGGTCATGAAATCCTTGCCTAAGCCAATGTCTAGAAGGGTTTTTTTCCAATGTTATCTTCTAGAACTTTTATAGTTCTCAGGTCTTAGGTTTAAGTCTTTAATCCATCTTGAGTTAATTTTTGTATAAGGTGAGAGAGGACGATCCAGTTTTATTCTCCTACACATGGCTAGCCAATTATCCCAGGGCCATTTGTTGAAAAGGATGTCCTTTCCCCACTTTTGTTTTTGTTTGCTTTGTTGAAGATCAGTAGGCTGTTAGTATTTGGGTTTATTTCTGAGTTCTCTATTCTGTTCCACTGGCCTATGTGCCTATTTTTATACCAATATCATACTGTTTTGGTGACTACGGCCTTATAGTATAGTTTGAAATCAGGTAGTGTGATGCTTCAAGATTTGTTCTTTTTGCTTAGTCTTGCTTTGACTATGCAGGCTCTTTTTTGGCTGCATATGAATTTTAGAATTGTTTTTTCTAATTCTGTGAAGAATGGTGGTGGTATTTTAATGAGGATTTCATTGAATTTGTAGATTGTTTTTGGCAGAATGGTCATTTTCACAATATTGATTCTACCCATCCATGAGCATGGGATGTGTTTCTATTTGCTCATGTCATCTATGATTTCTTTCAGCAGTGTTTTCTGTAAAGGTCTTTGAACTCTTTGGTTAGGTATATTCCTATTTTAATTTTTTTGTAGCTATTACAAAAAAAGTGTTGAGTTCTTGATTTGATTCTCCACTTGGATGCTGTTGATGTATAGAAGAGCTATTGATTTGTGTGTACTATGTATCCAGAAACTTTGCTGAATTCTTTTATCAGTTCTAGGAGCTTTCTAGAGGAGTCCTTGGGGTTTTCAAGGTAAACGATCGTATCATCAGCAAACAGTTATAGTTCGACTTTCTCTTTACTGATTTGAATGCCCGTTATTTCTTTCTCTGGTCTGATTGCTCTGGTTAGGATTTCCAGTACTATGCTGAAGAGGAGTGGTGAGAGTGGCCATTGTCTTGTTCAATTTTCACAGGGAATGCTTTCAACTTTTCCCCATTCAGTATTATGTTGGCTGTGGTTTGTCATAGATGGCTTTTATTACATTAAGTTACGTCCCTTGTATGCCGATTTTGTTGAGAGTTTTAATCATAAAGGGATGCTGGATTTTGTTGAATTCTTTTCTGCATGTATTGAGATGATCATGTGATTTTTGTTTTTGATTCTGCTTATATGGCTTATCACATTTATTGACTTGCATATGTTAAACCATCCCTGCATGCCTGGTATGAAACACACTTCATCATGGTGAGCTGTCTTTTCGATATGTTGTTGGATTCAGTTAGCTAGCATTTTGTTAAGGATTTTAGCATCTATGTTCATCAGTGATATTGGTCTGTAGTTTTCTTTTTTGGTTGTGTCCTTTCCTAGTTTTGGTATTAGAGTGATGCTGGCTTTATAGAATGAGTTAGGCAGGGTTCCTTCTCTCTCTATCTTGTGGAAAAGTGTCAAAAGGATTCATATGAACTCTACTTTGAATGTCTGTTGTGACTACATCTGGTGCTGGACTTTTCTTTTTGGTAATTTTTGAATTACCATTTCAGTCTCGCTGCTTATTTGTGGTCTGTTCAGGGTATCTAATTCTTCCCTTTTTTAAGCTAGGAGAGTTGTATTTTTCCAGGATTTTATCCATGTGTTCTAGGTTTTCTAGTTTATGTGCAAAAAGATGTTCATAATAGCCTTGAATGATCTTTTGTATTTCAGTGGTGTCAGTTGTAATAACTCGTTTTCTTAGTGAGGTTATTTGGATTTTCTCTTTCTTTCTTCGTTAATCTTGCTAATGGTCTATCAATTTTATTTACCTTTTCAAAGAAATAGCTTTTTGTTTCATTTATCTTTTGTAATTTTTTTGTTTGTTTCAATTTTATTTAGTTCTGCTCTGATCTTGGTTATTTACTTTCTTCTACTGGGTTTGGGTTTGGTTGGTTCTTGTTTCTCTACTTCCTTGAGATGTAGCCTTAGATTGTTTGTGCTCTTTTGGACTTTTTGATGTAGGCATTTAGGGCTATGAACTTTCCTCTTAGCACCATATTTGCTGTATCCCAGAGGTTTTGATAGGTTGTGTCATTATTGTCATTCAAGCCAAATAATTTTTTAATTTTCATCTTGATTTGGTTTTGACCTAATGCTCATTCAGGAGCAGGTTATTTAATTTCCATGTATTTTCATGGTTCTGAAGGTTCCTTCCGGAGTTGATTTCCAGTTTTCTTCCACTGTGGTCTGAGAAAGTGCTTGATAAAATTTAATTTTTTAAAAATTTATTGAGGCTTGTTTTATGGCCTATCATATGGTCTATCTTAGAGAAAGTTACATGCACTGAATAGGTGTATATGAATGTGTATTCTGCAGTTATTGGATGAAATGTTCTGTATAGATCTGTTAAGTTAATTTGTTCCAAGGTACAGTTTAAATCCATTGTTTCTTTGTTGACATTCTGTCTTGATGACCTATCTAGTACTGTCAGTGGAGTATTGAAGTCCCCCACTGTTATTGTGTTGTTGCCTATGTCATTCCTTAGGTCAAGTAGTAATTATTTTACAAATTTGGGAGCTCTAGTGTTAGGTGCATACGTGTTTAGGATTGTGATACTTTCCTGTTGTAAACGTCTTTTACCATTATATAATGTCCCCCTTTGTCTCTTTTAACCACTGTTACTTTAAAGTTTGTTTTGTGTGATATAAAAATAGCAACCCATGCTTGCTTTTGGTGTCAATTTGCACGAAATGCCTTTTTCTACCCTTTAAGTTTATGTGAATCCTTATGTACTATGAGTCTCCTGAACGCAGCAGATAGTCGGTTGGTGAGTTCTTATTCATCCCATGGTTCTGTATCTTTCAAGTGGAGCATTTAGGCCTTTTACATTCAATGTTAGTGTTGAAATGTGAGGCACCATTGCATTCATCATGCTCTTTGTTGCCTAAGTACTTTGGGGTTTTGTTGCTGCTTTTTGCTTTTGCTTTTTAGCTTGTATTTTTGTTTTATAGGTCCTGTGAGATTCATGCTTTAAAGAGGTTCTGTTTTGATGTGTTTCCAGGATTTGTTTCATGATTTAGAGCTCCTTTTAGCAGCTCTTGTAGTTGAGGCTTGGTAATGGTGAATTCTCTCAGCATGTCTTTGTCTGAAAATGACCGTATCTTTCCTTCATATATGATGCTTAGTTTTGCTGGATACAAAATTCTTGGGTGATAATTTTTTTTTTTTTTTTTTTTTTGAGGAGGCTGAAGATAGGGCCCCAATTCCTTCTAACTTTTATGGTTTCTGCTGAGAGATCTGGTGTTAATCTGATAGGTTTTCCTTTATAGGTTACCTGGTGCTTCTGTCTCACAGCTCTTAAGATTCTTTCATTTTAACATTGGATAACCTGATAACAATGTGCCTAGGTGAAGATTGTTTTTGTGATGAATTTCCCAGGTGTCCTTTGTGCTTCTTGTGTTTGGATGTCTAGGTCTCTAGCTAGGCTGGGGAAGTTTTCCTCAATTATTCCCCCAAATATGTTTTCCAAGCTTTCAGAGTACTCCTCTTCCTCAGAAAGGCCACTTATTCTTAGATTTGGTCATTTAACATAACCCTTTACTTCTTGGAACCTTTGTTCATATTTTCATATTTTTTCTTGGTCTCTGTTGGATTAAGCTAATTAGAAGACCTTGTCTTTGAGCTCTGACTTTCTTTCTTCTACTTGTTCAATTCTATTGCTGAGACTTTCCAGAGCATTTCACATTTCTAAAAGTGTATCCAAAGTTTCCTGAATTTTTTGTTTTTTCTTTAAGCTATCTATTTCATTGACTATTTCTCCCTTCACTTCTTGTATCGTTTTTTGGATTTTTCTTTCATTGGGCTTCATCTTTCTCTGGTGTCTCCCTGATTAGCTTAATAACTAACCTCCTGAATTCTTTTTCAGGTAAATCAGGGATTTCTTCTTGATTTAGATCCATTGCTGGTGAACTAGTGTGATTTTTTGGGAGTGTTGAAGAGCATTGTTTTGTCATATTACCAGGGTTGGTTTTCTGGTTCCTTCTCATTTAGGTAGCCTCTGTCAGATGAAAGGTCTAGGGCTGAAAGGCTGTTGCTCAGATTCTTTTGTCCCACGGGGTATTCCTTTGATGTAGTACTTCCCCGCTTTTCCAATGGATGTAGCTTCCTGTGAGCCGAACTGCAGTGATTGTCATCTCTCTTCTGAGTCTAGCCACCCAGCAAGTCTATGGGGCTCTGGGTTGGTGCTGAGGGTTGTCTGCACAGAGTCCTGTGATATGAACCGTCTACGGGCCTCTCAGCTGTGGATACCAGTGCCTGTTCTGGTGGAGGTGGTGGAGGGTGCAATAGACTCTGTGAGGGTCTGTAGCTTTGGTGGTTTAATGCTCTATTTTTGCGCTGGTTGGCCTCCTGTCAGGAGGTCTTTCCAGAAAGCATCAGCTGTAATAGTGTGGTGAGGGACTGGTGGTGGGCAGTGTCCTAGAACTCCCAAGATTCTGTGCCCTTTGTCTTCCACTACCAGGATGGATAGGAAAGAACCATCGTGTGAGGGTGGGGCTAGGCATGTCTGAGCTAAGACTCTCCTTGGGCAGATCTTGTTGTGGCTGCTATGGGGGATGGGGGTGAGATTCCCAGGTCACTGGAGCTGTGTACCTAGGAGGATTATGGCTGCCTCTGCTGAGTCATGCAGGTTGTCAGAGAAGTCGCAGAAAGCCAGCAGTCACAGGCCTCACCCAGCATCCATGCAAACCGAAGGGCCAGTCGCATTCCCACTGTGCCCCCACCAACATCTCCGAGTCCATTTCCAGGTGGAAGGTGAGAAGGGCTTGAAAACTTACCTGAGGCTATCCGCCTCCCAGCTGTGAAAGGACCTGTGAAGTCTGCACACCTGATTCATGCCCTTCTGCAAGTTGTGGCCAGGAGGCTTCTCCCCCCATTCAAATTGTTACAATGTTTGGCTAGAGAATTCTTTCTCTCTGTGGACGTTCACCCCCTGCTCCTCTGGCCACCCTCCCAATGGATCCCTGTGGTGCCGGGCAGGAATGGGCTGCTTGAGGACCCAGCGAGCTCCCAGTGCCTTTCTCCTGCTTCTTCTGCCCCTGTATTTCACTCAGCTCTCTAACTTGACTCAGCTCCAGGTCAAGTCAGAAACTTCTCCCGCAAACAGATCTTCAGCTTCTCCAGTGGTGGTGTGTGTTTGGGACAGGAAAGTCTCCCTTTCTCACTTCTGCAGTTGGGGCACTCATAGTATTTGAGGCATCTTCCAGGTCCTGCCGGAGCAGACCACTTCCTTCAGAGGGTCTGTGGGTCCTCTTGGGATTGCTGGTTTGTTCTCGCAGTCTATCTGGAGCTAATATTCACAATGCAAGCCTCTGGATGCTGCTCTGTCTGGAGCTGCAATCTATTCCTGCCCACATCCACCATGATCCAATAGTTGACTCTTGAGCAACATGAGTTTGACCTGTACGGGTCCACTTATACATGAATTTTCCTTTGCCTTTGCCACCCCTCATATGACAAAACCAACCAATCTTCCTCCTTCCCCTCCTCCTCAGCCTACTCGACATAAAGAAGTTGAGGATAAAGACCTGTATAATGACCCGTTTCTACTTAATGAATGTAAATACACTTTCTTTTCCTTATGATCTTAATAATTTTTCTCTCTTACTTTTGTTATAAGAATATAGTATATAATACTTTTACAAAATATGTATTATCCAGTATGCGTTATCAAAATATGTTTTACAAAATATATATTGACTATTAACTGCTTATGTTATTGGTAAGGTTTCTAGTCAACAGTAGGCTTTTAGTAGTTAGTTTGCTGGGGAGTCAAAAGTTAATGTGAATTTTTGACTGTGCAGATTATCAGTGTCTCTAACCCCCACATTGTTCAAGGGTCAGTTGTATTTGTGTGCAATTATTTATCAATGGTGCTTTCTGTCTATGTATCTGTGTCTCTTAGCTTTCCTCCTCCTATTTCTTCCTTAGAATGACATTGTTTGCATATAGACATCATAGAAACATGAAACTCAAATTCAGATTCAGTTTTGCATTCAAAATAACAAACTTTTAGAAATTTCAGTGAGAATCCAATAGGTGTCTATACATTAAATTGATATCGACTTTGACATCCTCAACTCTCTTACATGGCCCATATTCAAATTCAAAACATAAAAATCATATATATAAATATATATATATACACACATGCTATATATCGAAGTATGCATATGTTTGTGTGTGTGTATATGTTTGTGTATGTGTGTATATGTTTGTGTGTGTGTATATGTTTGTGTGTGTGTGTGTGTGTGTATATATATATATATATAGTGTGTGTGTGTAAAGTTAATTTTAAAGTTAATATTCCTGAGAGGTTTATACTATAACTAATGACAAAGAAGCAGATGATATTTTGGTTCTAGTAAAAAAAAAAAATATGCTAGTGAGGAAAACAAACATACAAGAACACCAAAACTTACGATGTGACAGTTGAAATCTCTTTTATAATAAAAGCATGTTTACACCAGGTTCTGTTTCAGCGTTTGGTATGTTGCAAATATTTTTATTGAAGTTATTCCATCAGAGCTATTTTAACACATTGATCACCTAATTTTCTTTTCACTCTGAATGCTGATTAATGATATTAAACCTGCCATTACAATGGATTGGGAAAAATGCACTGTGGGACTCCAGTTAGGATATTGAGGACATTTCACAACTTTTAGGGCAGAGCTTGCCAAAATGCAATCTATTCAAAAGCAGCCAGGAAAATATTTCTTCCTTGTTTATGGATGATGCCATGTAGTTTTACTGACTCATAATGGAGCTATAGCCTTTTTATTCTGACAATTAAACACCAAAAAGAAAAATAAAACTGCTGTGTGGGATCTTCCCTCATAAATGGCTTTATGTTAAGATTTCCTATCTAAGAGCCACAAGTCTGATGTCTGGAAAAGCAAAACTTTCCTTTGGTATAATAAAAGATGTTTATAAGAAAAGGAAGCATATTAATCATAGAAATAAGTGCAGGGTGAGTTATTTTGAAGTAAAATTAAAATTTATAAAATCAAAGAAAAAATCTGCATGTTAATTTTTCCAAATACACAAACTTTATCTATTTAGCAAAAATAAAAATATGATCACCAATATGCTTTTCACAGAAATGCTATCAGTGCATTGATTAGAATGTATTAGATCTCTGGAGAGAATGAGTACTTTTTTCTATTACAACCCATAAGCACAACTTATAATAAGAGACCACACACACTAATAGCTTTATCAAAAAAGGAGAAATAGCATTTAGAGATGCAAAACATCATTTTGAGGTTTTCTAGGTACCATAATGATAGTTTTTCTTACCATTGAATATTCATGATACTTCATAAAACTAATGATAAACATAAAAATTGATGTGAACGTTTGACTAATCTGCTCTTATTTGTTTGGAAGAGCTGTCGTAATTGCCTGGTTTGTAAATTAAACATCTGCTATGGGAATAAGCAAAAACATAACTGAGCATATTCAAATAAATTGAATTCACTCTGGTTTCATGAATTTTATTATATGGGCTCATCAATTTTACTACACCTGAGTGCAGCATTGCTGCCAAAGTGAATGCATTTTTAGATGTTCTATTTGTGAGAATAAATGCTTTCTTTTTCTAATAAAATGCAGGTATTATTTAGATCATTTTTAAAGAAGCGTTTCAATAGCCAGACTCAACAGATTGATGCGACATGCCATATTGGTTGAACATGAGTGAGTTTCAGTGGACCATTGAAATCATGTCTATATTGAAGCAGCACATATCAAACAAGATAACAATAATTTCACTTTAGCCAAATTAATCTGTCTAATGTTGGGCAAAGCCATATTTTTCTAGCTTCTTAACCATATAAAATGAAACATATTGCAGAACAAGTAACCAGATCAAGGGACACAGTGAAAGAAACCAAGTGAGCTTGGCAAAATATGGGAGTCATGCATTCGATGTAATTATATATTTTTTCTTCTGTAGACAATTTCTTAGTGCTGCATACCTACTAAAATGATTTATATCAATATTTCGCTTTTCTGTAGAGATTACCAAGATAAATTCAGTATTTAAAGCAACAGACAGGAAGTCACAGCTGGAAATAACACTTTGCTGCTACAGCTACTAAACCCAATATTAGAATGACTGCCTGTGAAAGGAAATTATGGAAAGTAGCATAAGACACAATATAAAATGGCTTAGAAATCCCTGACTTTGGATATTTGTAAGTTGTGTCCCACATTATTCTGAGAATTATAAAATGACAATGAAAGACATATTGTGTGATGATTCCCCTTCAATGTTTGCATAAAAATGACACAAATATGCTGACATAGTGGATTCTCTTTTAAAAAGAAAAGCAGAATTTTCAGTTAGCAGGGAAACTCAGAATTTCAAATTTACTTCATTGATATTACAGGTGCTGACCTAGAGGCTTGATGCCTGTTACTCTGAGAAGCTAGGCCTTTTTCTGGTTCATACTTTCTCTAAGAAAGGAAGCAATTCCATCATTGCTCAATCAGGAGCTGTGTAACCTGAAGGAGGCCTCCAGAAGCTTCAAGAAGGGATATTCTCTTGACTGCAATTTGTCAGAAACTCCAATTATGAAATGTATTTCACTGAGGACTTCTCATTTCTAGGTTTCTGTTATAAACTGAAAAAGACTTTTGAGTCAAGCAGGTAATGGCAAGATTTTAATCAAGGTTCCAGGCCAGTGATTCAGAAATTGAACCACCCAGTAATCTAAAAAATACATATAATGTGAAAGAAAAAATCACCAATATTTTCTGAGAGAAACAAAATCAAACACAGATGATGGGTTCATGCAAAGATAGTGTCTGATTAGATCAAAGTTGATTGGTTAGTTAATTGTCACTGACTCAGAACATTTAAAAAAATTCATATCACACCCAGCTGGAGAGAACGTGGAAGAAATACCAACCCCAACTTGTATACTGTTCAAGAAGATTTGACTTAGTAACAGCAGCACTCTTAGAGAGGAAATTCATCTTGTCTTAGTCCACTAGATAAGCTTTTAATAGTATCTGAAATAGTTATTGCTTAATTTTTTTATACCTTAAGTTTTGAGATATATGTGCAGAACATGCAGGTTTGTTACATAGGTATACACGTGCCATGGTGGTTTGCTGCACCCATCAACCTGTCACCTATGTTAGGTATTTCTCCTAATGCTATCCCTTCCCTAGCCCCCACCCCCTGACAGGTCCCAGTGTTTGATGTTCCCCTCCATGTCCATGTGTTCTCATTGTTCAAATCCCACTTACGAGTGAGAATGTGTGGTGTTTGCTTTTCTCTTCCTCTATTAGTTTGTTGAGAATGATGGTTTCCAGTTTCATCGATGTTCCTGCAAAGGACATGAATTTATCCTTTTTTATGGCTGCATAGTAATCCATGGTGTATATGTGCCACATTTTCTGTATCCAGTCTACCATTGATGGGCACTTGGGTTGGTTCTAAGTCTTCACTATTGTGAATAGTGCTGCAGTAAACATACTTGTGCATGTGTCTTTATAGTAGAATGATTTATAATCCTTTGGATATATACCCAGTAATGGGATTGCTAGATCAAACGATACTTCTGGTTCTAGATTCTTGAGGAATTGCTACACTGTCTTCCACAATGGTTGAACTAACTTATACACCCACCAACAGTGTAAAAGCGTTTCTATTTCTCCACATCCTTTCCAGCATCTGTTGTTTCCTGACTTTTTAATGATCACCATCCTAACTGGCATGAGATGGTATCTCACTGTGGTTTTGATTTGCATTTCGCTAATGACCAGTGATGGTGAGATTTTTTTCATATGTTTTTTGGCTGCATAAATGCCTTCACTTGAGAAGGGTCTGTTCATATACTTCATCTACTTTTTGATGGGTTTTTTTCTTGTAAATTTGTTTAAGTTCCTTGTAGATTCTGGATATTAGCCCATTGTCAGATGGATAGATTGCAAAAAATTTCTCCCGTTCTGTAGGTTTCCTGTTCATTCTGATGATAGTTTTTTTGCTGTGCAGAAGCTCTTTAATTACATCCCATTTTTTAATTTTGGCTTTTGTTGCCATTGCTTTTGGTATTTTAGCCATGAAGTCTTTGCCCACGCCTATGCGTAGGTTTTCTTCTAGGGTTTTTATGGGTTTTGGTCTTACGTTTAAGTCTTTAATTCATCTTGAGTTAATTTCTGTATAAGGTGTAAGGAAGGGATCCAGGTTCAGTTTTCTGCATATGGCTAGACAGTTTTCCCAACACCATTTAGGGAATCCTTTCCCCATTGCTTGTTTTTGTCAGGTTTGTCAAAGATCAGATGGTTGTAGATGTGTGGCGTTATTTCTGAGGTATCTGTCCTGTTCCATTGGTCTATATATCTGTTTGGGTACCAGTACCATGCTGTTTTGGTTCTGTAGCCATTAGTATAGTTTAAAGTCAGGTAGCATGATGCCTCCAGCTTTGTCCTTTTTGCTTAGGATTGTTTGGGCTATACAGGCTGTTTTTGGTTCCACATGAAATTTAAAGTAGCTTTTTCTAATTCTGTGAAGAAAGTCAATTGTAGCTTGATGGGGATAGTATTGAATCTATAAATTACTTTGGGCAGTATGGCCATTTTCAAGATATTGATTCTTCCTATCCATGAGCATGGAATGTTTTTCCATTTGTTTGTGTCCTCTCTTATTTCCTTGATCAGTTTTTAGTTCTCCTTCACATCACTTGTAAGAGGTCCTTCACATCACTTGTAAGTTGCATTCTTAGGTATTTTATTCTCTTTGTAGCAACTGTGAATGGGAGTTCACTCATGATTTGGCTCTGTTTGTCTATTACTGCTGTATAGGAATGCTTGTGATTTTTGCACATTGATTTTGTATCCTGAGACTTTGCTGAAGTTGCTTATCAGCTTAAGGAGATTTTGGGCTGAGACAATGGGGTTTTCTAAATATATAAATCATGTCATCTGCAAACAGAGATAATTTGACTTCCTCTCTTCCTATTTGAATAGCTTTTATTTATTTCTCTTGACTGATTGCCCTGGCCAGAACTTCCAATACTATGTTGTTATAGCAGGGGTGAGAGAGGGCATCCTTGTCTTGTTCCAGTTTTCAAAGGGAATGCTTTCAGCTTTTGCCCATTCAGTATGATATTGGCTGTGAGTTTGTCATAAATAGCTCTTATTATTTTGAGATATGTTCCATCAATACCTAGCTTATTGAGAGTTTTTAGCGTGAAGGGGTGTTGTATTTTGTCAAAGGCCTTTTCTGCATCTATTGAGATAATCATCTGGTTTTGGTCTTGGTTCTGTTTATGTGATGGATTACATTTATTGATTTGCATATGTTGAGCCAGACTTGCATTCCAGGGATGAAGCCGACTTGATCGTGGTGGATAAACTTTTTGATGTGCTGCTGGATTCGGTTTGCCAGTATTTTATTGAGGATTTTCAAATCAATGTTCATCAGGGATATTGGCCTGAAATTTTCTTTTTTTTTGTTGTGTCTCTGCCAGGTTTTGGTAACAGGATGATGCTGGCCCCATAAAATGAGTTAGGGAGGAGTCCCTTTTTTTCTATTGTTTGGAATAGTTTCAGAAGGAAAGGTACCAGCTCCTCTTTTTACCTCTGGTAGAATTCAACTGTGAATCCATCTGGACCTGGGCTCTTTTTGGTTGGTACGCTATTAATTACTGCCTCAACTTCAGAACTTGTTATTGGTCTATTCCGGGATTTGACTTCTTCCTGGTTTAGTTTTGGGAGGGTGTAGGTGTCCAGGAATTTATCAATTTCTTCTAGATTTTCTAGTTTATTGGCATGGAGGTGTTTATAGTATTTTCTGATGGTAGTTTGTATTTCTGTGGGATCAGTGGTGATATCCCCTTTATTATGTTTTGTTGTGTCTATTTGATTCTTCTGTCTTTTCTTCTTTATTAGTCTGTCTAGCAGTCTATGTATTTTGTTGATCTTTTCAAAAAAGCAGCTCCTGGATTCACTGATTTTTTGAAGGGCTTTTCATGTCTCTAGCTCCTTCAGTTCTGCTTTTTTTTTTTTTTTTTTTTTTTTTTTTGAGACGGAGTCTCGCTCTGTCTCCCAGGCTGGAGTGCAGTGGTGCAATCTCGACTCACTGCAAGCTCCGCCTCCCGGGTTCACGCCATTCTCCTGCCTCAGCCTCTCCGAGTAGCTGGGACTACAGGCGCCCGCCACCACGCCCGGCTAATTTTTTTGTATTTTTAGTAGAGACGGGGTTTCACCGTGGTCTCGATCTCCTGACCTCGTGATCCGCCCGCCTCGGCCTCCCAAAGTGCTGGGATTACAAGCGTGAGCCACCGCGCCCGGCTCAGTTCTGCTTTTATATTAGTTACTTCTTGTCTTCTGCTAGCTTTTGAATTTGTTTGCTCTTGCTTCTTTAGTTCTTTTAACTGCGATGTTACGGTGTCGATTTTAGATCTTTCCTGCTTTCTACTGTGGGCATTTAGTGCTATAAATTTCCTTCTAAACACTGCTTTAGCTGTGTCCCAGAGATTCTGTACATTTTGCCTTCCTTCTCACTGGTTTCAAAAGAAATGATTTTTTTTCTGCCTTAATTTTGTTATTTACCCAGTAGTCATTCAGGAACAGGTTGTTCAGTTTCCATGTAGTTGAGTGGTTCTGAGTGAGTTTCTTCATCCTGAGTCCTAATTTGATTGCACTGTGGTCTGAGAGACTGTTTGTTATGATTTCCATTCTTTTGCATTTGTCGAGGAGTGCTTTACTTCCAATTACATGTTCAGTTTTAGAATAGGCGCGATGTGGTGCTAAGGAGAATGTATATTCTGTTGACTTGTGGTGGAGAGTTCTGTAGATGTCTATTAGGTCCACTTGGTCCAGAGCTGAATTCAAGTCCTGAATATCCTGGTTAATTTTCTGTCTGGTTGATCTGTCTAATATTGACAGTGGGGTGTTAAAGTCTCCCACTATTATTGTGTGGGAATCTAAGTCTCTTTGCAGGTCTCTAAGAACTTGCCTTATGAATCTGGGTGCTCCTGTATTGGATGCATATATATTTGGGACAGTTAGCTCTTCTTGGTGCATTCATCCCTCTACCATTATGTAATGCCCTTCTTTGTCTTTTTTATCTTTGTTGGTTTAACGTCTGTTTTATCAGAGACTAGGATTGCAACCCCTGCTTTTTTTTTTCCTTTCTTTCCATTTGGTAAATATTCCTCCATTCCTTTATTTTGAGCCTATGTGTCTTTGCATGTCAGATGGTTCTCCTGATTACAGCACACCAATGAGTCTTGACTCTTTATCCAATTTGCCAGTCTGTGTCTTTTAATTGGGGCATTTAGCCCATTTACATTTAAGGCTGTTTTTATGTGTAAATTTGATCCTGTCATTATTGTGCTAGCTGGTTATTTGGCCCATTAGTTGATGCAGTTTCTTCATAGTGTCAATGGTCTTTACAATTTGTTATGTTTTTGCAGTGCTAGTACCGGTTTTTCTTTTCCATATTTAGTGTTTCCTTCAGGAGCTCTGGTAAGCCAGGCCTGGTGGTAACAAAATCTCTCAGCATTTGCTAGTCTGTAAAGGATTTTATTTCTGCTTTCTTTATGAAACTTAGTTTGGTTTGATATGAAATTCTGGGTTGAAAATTCTTTTAAGAATGTTGAATATTGGCCCCCGTTCTCTTCTGGCTTGTAGAGTTTCTGCAGAGAGATCCACTGTTAGTCTGATGGGATTCCTTTTGTGGGTAACCCGACCTTTCTCTCTGGCTGCCCTTAACATTTTTTTCATTTGTTTCAACCATGGTGAATCTGACGATTATGTGTCTTGGGGTTACTCTTCTCGAGGACTATCTTTGTGCTGTTCTCTGTATTTCCTGAATTTGAATGTTGGCTTGTCTTGCTAGGTTGGGAAAGTTCTCCTGGATAGTATCCTGAAGAGTGTTTTCCAACTTGGTTCCATTCTCCCCGTCACTTTCAGGTTCACCAATCAAGCATAGGTTTGGTCTTTTCACACAGTCCCATGTTTTTTGGAGGCTTTATTTGTTCCTTTTCATTCTTTTTTCTCTAATCTTGTCTTCAAGCTTTATTTCATTAAGTTGATTTTCAATGTCTGATATCTTTTCTTCCACTTGGTCGATTCTGCTATTGATACTTGTGTATGCTTCACGAAATTCTCATGCTGTGTTTTTCAGCTCCATCAGTCATTTATGTTCTTCTCTAAACTGGTTATTCAAGTCAGCAATTCCTCTAATCTTTTTTCAAGGTTCTTAGATTCCTCGAATTGGGTTAGAACATGCTCCTTTAGCTCAGAGGAGTTTGTTATTACCCACCTTCTGAAGTCTACTTCAGTCAATCCATCAAACTCATTCTCTGTCCAGTTTTGTTCCCTTGCTGATGAGGAGTTGTGATCCATTGGAGGAGAAGAGGCATTCTGGCTTTGGAATTTTCAGCCTTTTTGTACTGGTTTTTCCTCATCTTTGTGGCTTCATCTACCTTTCTGAGTAGATGGCAATATTTTTGAGTGAATATTCTGGGCAATATGCTGTACCAGGAACTGTGAATAAAGCAGTAAAAATGACAGAAAAGCCCTTTACCTGATGGAGCTCACCTACGTATGAAGGCGAGCAACATCAAACAATGGATTCCAATCATGCCATTACAATCGTGAGAGGTGCTATGAAGAGGTAGAGCTTCCCAATCTTCAAAGTGCATTTGAATCATCTGGAGATGTTATTAAAATGCAAACTCTTATTCAATAAATCTGGGCAGAGGGCTGAGGTTCTATGTTCCCAGCAAACTTTGCAGTGATGCCAGCACTGCAGGCTGTTCTACAGCTCACACCTGTACTAACAAGGAGCCAGCATTGGGCAGAATGTACAGCAGGATACCTGGCTGAATTTAGGAGGATAAGGATAGCTTTTCTGAGAAGTAATGCACACATTGTCCAGACTTGAAGGAGAAATAGGAGTTAATTGATAATTGAGGAGGAATAGAGAATATTTTGTGTAGAAAGAATAGCAAGTGTGAAGGCCCAGGCAGGAAGAAATCCTGTCACACTCAAGAACATGCAAGGCCAGCATGGTTCCAACACAAACTCCAGGAGGGAGAGTGAGGGTTGAGGCCAAGGTATTGGCAGGGATCAAATCACTCAGGCATTGAGGAAGGGATGTTTGGAAACACAGTGGAGAGAGTCTAAAATGTAAGGGTTTGGAAAAGGTTTGAGCAAATCGATTCTTGAGGTTGCAGGCAATAGATTTTGCAGAGAAGAGGAATGCAGTTGAGAGCCAGGGCTCCAGGAATGTTCTTCAGGGCATTCTTAGGGGTTTGTAATCAGAGGGGCCTGAGAAGTTAAAAGAATGCTTCTAGGGATCCCCAAAGGATGACATTTAAAGTAAGAAGAGAGAAAGGACAGAGGACAGATAGAATGCAAAATGTCTTGATGAAGTCACATTAGACAGCAGAGGGGGAACCCAGACTTAGAATGATCATTGAAGCTTTAAGTCTAGCACCACTGTTGTATAATAAAGAATGTGAGAAAGCTTGCTGAGTGGTCAGGAATAAGGGCTTTGAAACCTGTCTGCAGGAGTCAGGACCCACCTTAGCATCCTCCTAGCCCTGTGAATATGAGCAATATTCTTCACTGCTCAGTTGGTAAATGTCCTCATCTCTAAAAGAGTTAATTTAAGTGTCAATGTCCTAGGGTGGTTGTGAGGATTAAATGCAACAACACATGTCAAGAGATTCTTGGTATATATTAGTCAATAAATGTTGGTCATTACTATTTGTATTCTTATATAAATCATGTATTTATTGTTGATGTTAATTTTCTGAGGAGATTGAAGTTGTTATATGCAACAAATTCTCTAATTTAAAGATATTATCGTTAAAAGAAATATATTTAATATGGAAATAACACAATTAGAATTATGCAGTTTCCTACTCCAAAGTTCTTGCACAGGTGTCCCTATCATTTGTGCATATGACTATCACTTTTTAACTAGCTTTGTACTTTGTTCTTTTAGTACTCTAATGATATTTTTTGAACATAGCCACCAAAAGCAATTCATGTAGGAGACTGTATCTATACATTATTTCATTTTTTGATGGTTTTTAGGTAATTTGTATTAGAGACAGTAATTTGCACAAATATATGAAACTGGGTGTTTTCAGAGACTTAAAGACTACCTTTTCTAGTCTTTCCTTTTGTAGGGTGTGGTCAAGAGATGAAAGATCTGGCAAATAAGATACACATAAACATGTTATATGGTAGCCTACAAGAAATCTCCCTTATGTTTTGGGGCTCTTCTCCCTTTTTCATCTTCTCACTTACTGGAATGTGGATATGATGCCTGAATTGACATATCATATAGGAGAATAAGATGGGAGTCAGGCTGACGATGGGGAAGAACAAGATATAAAATACCTGCATATCTGAACACATACCACTATGCCAGTCCAGAATAACCTTCACCTTGGTTCTGTCATGTCAGTGAGGAATAAACTTTTATCTCATCTAAGCCAGGCATTTTGACATTTCAAAAATGTTTGTTACCAAAATTAATCCTAACTACTACACTACCATAAATAATAAAATTAAAAGAATATATATATATATATATATATATATATATATATATATATATAAAACTATATATATAAAAGCTTTCTTTTTTAACTTTTTAAAATTATACTTTAAGTTCTGGGGTACATGTATAGAACATGCAGTTTTGTTACATAGGTATACACATGCCATGGTGGTTTGCTGCACCCGTCAACCCGTCACCTACATTAGGTATTTCTCCCAATGCCATCCTTCCCCTAGACCCCCACCCCCAAAGAGGCTGCAGTGTGTGATGTTCCCCTCCCTGTGTCCATGTGTTTTCATTGTTCAACTCCCACTTATGAGTGAGAACATGTGGTGTTTGGTTTTCTATTCTTGTGTTAGTTTGCTGAGAATGATGGTTTCCAGCTTCATCCATGTCCTTGCAAAGGACATGCATCCCTTTTTACAGCTGCATAGTATTCCATGGTGTATATGTGCCACATTTTCTTTATCCAGTCTATCATTGATGGATATTTGAGTTGGTTCCAAGTCTTTGCTATTGTGAATAGTGCTGCAATAAACATATATGTGCATATGTCCTTACAGTAGAATGATTTATAATCCTTTGGGTATATACTCAGTAATGGGATTGCTGGGTCAAATGGTATTTCTAGTTCTACATCCTTGAGGAATCGCCACACTGTCTTCCACAATGGTTGAACTAATTTATGCTCCCACCAAAACTGTAAAAGTGTTCCTATTTCTCCACATCCTCTCCAGCATCTGTTGTTTCCTGACTTTTTAATGATCGCCATCTAACTGGCATGAGATGGTATCTCCTTGTGGTTTTGATTTGCATTTCTCTAATGACTATATATAACTTTCTTTTATATATATTTATATAAGGAAGTTATATATATGAAGTTGTGTATATATAACTTGTATGTATATATAACTTCATATATATAGTTATATATAAACTATATATTAGTTTATATATATTATAATATATAATATATACAATATAACTATTATATAGTTAATATATAGCTATATATAAGTATATAGCTATATATTTATATATTTTAAAAATTTTGTTCAAGCTTTTTCAAAATATCAAAGTAATTTAGGCCATAAAATAGTTAAATATGTTTGTATGAGCCTAAGATCTTCCATATATATATATATATATATATATATATACACACATATATGTATATATATATACATATATGTATATATACACTATGTAGTTTATATATAACTACATACTTATATATAGTTTATATATACATTGTATATAGTTTATATATAACTATATACTTATATAGATATATACATAAATTACAGTTCTATATATATAGTAAGTATAACTTATGGAAGTATTTATACTTGCTATGTAAATGATATAGTTATATGTACTTATATATAAAGTACATATATACACTAAGTGTATATTATACCATATAACTATATATACTATACTATATATAGCTATATAGCTTATATACAGTAGGTAGATATATATACTATATATCATAATCATATATCGCCATTACTAAATTACTAATTTAGTATATATATTTATATATACTGCATATATATTTATATAAATACTGCATATTTATATATACACTGCATATATAGTATATATACATCTAACGTATATATAGTGAGTATAACTATATACTTTCATATGTAAGTATATAGTTATATATAGAAACTATATAGTGCATGTATATGTATATATGGAAGATCTTAGTTTCATACAACAAATTTAACTATTTTAGGGTCAAAATTTCTTTGATATTCTGAAAAACCTTTGACAAAGTTTTTTAAAATGTATAAACATGTGTATAAGTTCATAGCAGTACAGGTATATATCAAATTATAGGAAATCAGTAATGGTTTAACAACTGTGAAGGTCAAACACATAATCCATGAAATGCAAATTTATGATTTATTTTATTAATCATAACAAATTTTGTTTCATGGAGAAAAAAAACTATTTAAATGTGCTCAAAGCAGAAGCAAGAGGGGGAAAGATCCTATAAGATTAAGAGTATCTTGGACAATAAGTAAAAAATTGAAAAAGAAAAATTTAAGAAAAAACCAACCAAGCCAAAAACAAGAACAAATAAATAAACCTAAATCCAAGAAGTATATGAACTGAGTTGTCAATAGCAATAATTCCTAAAGAATACCTCTAATGAAATAACTCAGGATCTGACGTCTCATGGTTCAAACTACCAAAAGAATAATTGAATCTGATGGGCCCATTCCAGTCTATTACTTGGTTCATCTTTGATCAAATCTCCAGTTCTGATCTAATTTCTATGGCCAAATGTATCTAAATTATTTGACACTATCAACATTGCCAGGCCTCTGATTAAAAAGACATTCTCTTCAAAGGAGTCTGAAGAAGTAAGTAGCTATTAACATTCATAATATCCTAATACATTAGTAATTAATAATTGTGATATATATGACTGTTTTTAACCTGTGCTAGAAATTATTTAGCAATGAGCACTCATTCTCAACCGTCTTCTATGTCAGTAATTTTTAAGGATTTGTATTAAATTCATTTTTGCTTAAAATACTTAGAGAACTTTTCTTTACCCTGACAGATACATTATTCTGATGCTGGAGATAGCTAGCAGAACTCAAAATATTAAGTAAAGAGAGTTATTGCCACCCAATGATTTGATACAAGTATTTTGGCATTTGAGCCACTATGGTCATGTAAGTTTTATGAAAATGAAAGTATGAAATTCTATGTTTAAAAACTGCTATATCCTTAGTATGTAGATGTACATAGTGTAAATTTTTTTGAATCAATAAGCTATTTACTTGTAAACACATTGACTAAAATTTATATGCAGTACAGAATTAAGTGGCAACCATCCAAAAGACGGCTGCTATTGAAGGCTTAATGCTGGCAGTACAGAGAAAGTGTGACGTTAATCTTCCAAAAAAATCGTTTTATATAACAGATCTCAGAATGTAGCAGTACTAGCAGTACTCCAGAGATTTAAAAATATAAAAAGAGTTATCATCTGGAGTTACGTTTCATCAAAAAAGAATTCAGAATTAGGGCATTTTGTTCACCCGAATGATTTTATCTACATAACTGTCATTAGCATTATTACTCTAAATGTGTTTTGCTAGTTACTTTTGTGAGGTTCGCACCTGTATAAAAACATGCAATAGTGCATGCTGGGCAGTAGGCTACTAGGGATAAAACTCTTGTACAAAGACCATATTTTAAGCAACAACTAGATACAGCAAAACAACGCTAATGTAAGTCGTCTAGAAAAAAAGAATGTGCTTTTCTTTTAAAGGGTGAAGTTAAATTATTTTGGTCTTTTCATGTTCTATCAGCAAATTATATCCCACATGTGTGTACATAAAACAACAGTGCACACACACACACACACACACCCCAACTCTGATAAAATCCAGTTTTCTTTTACAAAATAAAACATAGTTTTATTTTAAACTTCTTTTATTAAAAAAACTGTTAGTTTAAAATCATAGTCTATGATTTATAACTGTTTGTTTTATAAAATATGGTTTGTGACTGATTCTATGCTTTAAAATCAAAATGGGAAATCCCAAAATTAACTCTTACAATTTAGAGTTTGAAGAGAACTCAGAGACACTAATAGCTCAACTTCCCCATCCAAGGCAGGAATAACCTTCAAAATGTCTTTGCCGGTACACAGTTGATTATTGTTCAAGGCAATAGTTTCCAAAATTGAACATTTCCATTAGTTGTAAAACCCTTTTTGATTGTGAAATTAAAAGTATCACACAGAAATGTCCACTTAGTGATACTAGTTCAGAACTTGAGTATGAACTGAAGTCAATCTCTTCTTTGCTCCATGTGAAAGCCTTCTGAATTTTTGAAGATGTGCTTCATCTTTTTCCTTTAGTTCCATGTCTTTACAGTTCTAATATACCCTACCAAGTCTTCAGCGACCTAATCTATGACATTAGATCCCTTCCATCTCTTCTGTCTAAAAAGACAAGGTATTTTTGACCTAGACAACCATACCACAAAGGCTTTAGACTCTGTGTCTTTTTGAATCTTAGAGGTTATCAGCATAACTTAACAAGTTCATTAATTGATTGTTTCTTGATAGTAGAGACCATTCCTATATTACTCTTCATCATAAGATTCACAGGAATCTACCATTCCTATATTAATCTTCATACACAGAGCAGGGCATTCGTGTCTGGCACAAATAATAACAGAATGAATTTTTATAATTTATATTGTCAGTAAGTTTGCTAAGGCTGAGAATTACTTAAAGTTAAGGTATATGTCTTAAATGTATCATTTCCTAGAATATTTTGTTAACTCTTCAAATATATTACTGAGCTGATCATGAAGCATAATTGAAGCAAAAAAAATTCAAAAAACATACCTCCATAATTACTAATAATGGGTCAAAATGTAATCTTATCTATTAGTTCTTTTATAATTGAAAGCCACAGTGAGACTTCAGGTAATACATAAAACTTTTTCTATGTAAAGTAACTTTTCTGTGAACAAAAACAACAAGATAATGATGACAGAACATCTCCAGTCACTGCTGCTTTGTCATTATACCAACAGAGACTATTGTTCAGTCCCACCAGTTATTATGCTGGACAATCTCTGGAATGTCAGTGAATACTTTATTATTCTCTTCTTTAGAGAGGATAAGTTCAAGTTCCAAGTGAAGAATCATTGATAAATCCCTAAATTAAAAACAAAAATATTCAACATTTGCTTTGTCTTAGGAAACAGGTGAAAGTCCTTTACAAATTTCCATGTTGATTAGTGGTTCTTAATATTTATTTCCAATTCTATACCTCCAAGGGTGTATTAACAGTGGTCCTCTACAAAGGAAATTCTCAAAAGGCAAGGAAAAAAGGAGCAAACTATTACATGCGGTTTGAAAAAAGTCTCTCGAAGAGATTCTAACAAATAACTTTTAACACCTCCCACTGAGCCAAAGCCCCAGAGAACTGCTGGATTTCAAATTGAATAGCATTCTGTTTCCACATTAAACATTATAACCATAAAAAAGTCAAAGCCAAATCATGAGTGAACTCCCATTCACAACTGCTACAAAGAGAATAAAATACCTAAGAATACAACTTACAAGGGATGTGAAGGATCTCTTCAAGGAGAACAACAAACCACTGCTCAAGGAAACAAAAGAGGACACAAACAAATGGAAAAACATTCCATGCTCATGGATAGGAAGAATCAATATCGTGAAAATGGCCATACTGCCTGAAGTAATTTTTAGAATCAATGCTATCCCCATTGAGATACATTGACTTTCTTCACAGAATTAGAAAAAACTACTTTAAATTTCATATGGAACTAAAAAAGAGCCCACATAGACAAGACAATCCAAAGCAAAAAGAACAAAGCTGGAGACATCATGCTACCTGACTTTAAATGATAACACAAGGTTACATTAACCAAAACAGCATAGTACTGGTACCAAAAAGATATATAGACCAATGGAACTGAACAGAGGCCTCAGAAATAACACAAAACATCTATAACCATCTGATATTTGACAAACCTGACACAAATAAGCAATGGGGAAAGGATTCCCTATTTAATAAATGGTGTTGGGAAAACTGGCCAGCCATATGCAGAAAACTGAAACTGGACCCCTTCCTTACACCTTATACAAAAATTAACTCAAGATGGATTAAAGACTTAAATGTAAGACCGACCAGGCATGGTGGCTCACGTCTGTAATTCCAGCACTTTGGGAGGCTGAGGTGGGCAGATCATGAGGTCAGGAGATTGAGACCATCCTGGCTATCATGGCAAAACCCTGTCTCTACTAAAAATACAAAAAAAAAAAAATTTTCCAGGCGTGGTGGCGGGTGCCTGTAGTCTCAGCTACTCGGGAGGCTGAGGTAGGAAAATGGCATGAACCAAGGAGGCAGAGCTTGCAGTGAGCTGAGTGAGCCACCGCACTCCAGCCTGGGTGACAGAGCGAGACTCCGTCTCAAAAAAAAAAAAAAAAAAAAGACCAAAAACCATAAAAACCCTAGAAGAAAACCTAGGCAATACCATTCAGGACATAGGCATGGGCAAAGACTTTATAACTAAAACAACAAAAGCCAAAATTGACAAAGGGGATCTAATTAAACTAAAGAGCTTCTGCACAGCAAAAGAAACTATCATCAGTGTGAACAGGAAACCTACAGAATGGGAAAAAATTTTTGCAATCTATCCATCTGACAAAGGGCTAATATTCAGAGCCTACGAGGAACTTAAAAAACCTTTCAAGAAAGAAACAAACAACCATATCAAAAAGTGGGTGAAGGATGTGAACAGACACTTCTCAAAAGAAGACATTTATGTGGCCAACAAACATAGGAAAAAAAGCTCATCATCACTGGTCATTAGCAAAATGCAAATCAAAACCACAATGAGATACCATCTCACACCAGTTAGAATGGTGATCATTAAAAAGTCAGGAAACAACAGGTGCTGGAAAGGATGTGAAGAAATACAAATGCTTTTACACTGTTTGTGGGAGTATAAATTAATTCAACCATTAAGGAAGACAGTGTGGCGATTCTTCAAGGATCTAGGACCAGAAATACCATTTGACCCAGCAATCCCATTACTGGGTATATACCCAAAGGATTATAAATCATTCTACTATAAAGACACATGCACACATATGTTTATTCAGTACTATTCACAACAGCAAAGATTTGGAACCAACCCAAATGCCCATCAATGACAGACTCGATAAAGAAAATGTGGCACATATATACCATGGAATACTATGCAGCCATAAAAAAGTATGAGTTCATGTCCTTTGCAGGAACATGGATAAAGCTGTAAACCATCATTATCAGCAAACTAACTGTGGAAGAGAAAACCAAACACCACATGTTCTCATTCATAAGTGGGAGGTGAACAATGAGAACACATGGACACAGGGAGGTGAACATCACACACCAGAGCCTGGCGGGGTGTTGGGGGCTAGGGTAGAGATAGCATTATGAGAAATACCTAATGTAGATAATGGGTTGATGGGTGCAGCAAACCACCATGGCACGTGTATACCTATGTAACAAACCTGCACGTTCTGCACATGTATCCCAGAACTTAAAGTAGAAAAAAAAAAAAGTCAAAACATTATTCTCATTGTTGTTATGGCCAGGAAAGACAGGTACACTTTCAATAATTAGGCCAATGACAGTAAAATACACTATGTCATATGCTTTGATGGAAATACAGAAGGTATACTAGTAGCCAACATGAATTATATGAGAAATTAAAGAATAACAGCAAACTATAAACAACAACAAACAAACAAAAATCTCCTGATGTGTCACAGCCTCTGCTTCTAAAATTGAGCTTTAAAATAAAGTATGCATATGCTGAACAAGTATCAATGCATTCATGGCTAATCCATATCTGAATACCCAATTAAAAGCTCAGTTTCCGTCAGGACTAAGTGTTACTGGTTTTTTGTAAAATTGCAGTGGAAACAGTTTTTGTTTCAAATTAAGGGATTTGTAATAACGTCACAAAACTCACCTTTCGCAATACTACTGGCATTTACTGTCAAGCCATGCAAACATGATTTAGGTTTTTGTTTCTGGGAAGTATGCAGACTGTTTGAGAGAAGACTTTTTTTTTTTTCTTAGCTAGCCTCATAACGAATGCCTTAATCGTTAGGAAACCCATTTAGAATCTTTTACTTACAATTTCCTGAAAATAGCTATGGTTCTACACCGAAAAACTTCTAGGGTAGCCTTTATTTTATGGCATAAAAATAATAAATAACGTCCTTACAATATTTTGTGTAAGTAAGCTGGAGGCTGAGCTACAATAATGATACAAAAGTTTAAAAGAATTTTCCTGAAACAGCAGTGAAGACAGTATGCAGACATTACTATTATTTATAATTCGGAACTCTATACAAAAGGTCACTTGCACAGTATTGTAACAAAACCGAAGGTCATTTAGGTTTCACTAAAATAAACAAAATATAAACGGAAATAGAATGCTACTTCTTTTTTATAATAAGAAACTTTTAAGGACATGCCTTATCACCAACAATTGTGTTGTTGCCAGATAAAATGACTTAGAAAAGTCAAGAGCTTCTGCCATGTCCCCAGATCCTCGGGGCCCATCCATCACCACACCTCTTTAGTTACTGTCATAATTGTCCCCATGTTGGCACCTTTGCGCACAGCTGTCCCTCACAGGGCTACTACTGCTATCGCTGCCCTTCACATCTTGTGCTGCTGGTTGCTCATGCCTGGTCCTTAGCCCCAAAGCCTTTATTCAGGAAACCACTGCCACTAATTCTTCAGTCACAGCAATAATCATTAATATGGCATGAAAAATGTTACCATTTGTTTCTTCCATATATTCTCCACGCCAACACCCTTAAACTTTCCCAGATTATGAGATGCTTTTTTTTATTGTTGTGCCTAATATATACAATGGATTCCTCTACAAGAATATTTATTAATCAGCTAAGGTTAGCTTTTTTCTTTGGCTAGCTTTCCTCTGGCCAGACTCTGGGCCAAAGGAGAGCCAGGCTTCTTGCACTTTAAAAGACCTCACCCCTAAGCTTATGTGGCCAGACTCCTTGTCCAAATCCTTTGCCTGGGCGACAGTGCATAATTTGTATCCTTTCCTATCCTGGCCACAGAGATCTACAGAGATTTATGAGTCACAACAGAGATTATGAACAGTCCTAAGACAGCTACTAAAGTTGGTGTCCTAGCTCTATCACTTACTTTCTATGCTAGAAATTCATCTCCTCACTGGTAAGTATAACTGAAATAGTTCTCAGCCTTTAGGGTTGTTTTGAAGATTTAATGAGACATTACACTTAAAGTAATTAGAACAATATCAGACATGTGTTAGACAAAAGTTATAATAACAGCAAACACACATTGCCATGGTAGTTGGAAAGAAAGTAACTCCATAGTGGAACAAGGGACCCTAAACTGTACAAAGGTTGGGTAGAAGTCACCCTACTGGCCCTGGACAATGACAGAGCTCAGGTAGAGAAGATTTAATATAAGCTAGCAATGTATTAAAAAAAAGATGTATTCAAGAAAATGGTCATCAGTGAAATTACAGGAACACAGTTTATTAAACACTGTAAATGTGTTCATTAATATGGAATTCAGAACCTCATTAGGTCAGGATAATTTTTTATAATTCCATAGGAGAATAGAGAAATTAATTATATTTTAAGAACTAGTATCTTCAATAAAAGTAGAAAGAAATGAAGATAAGTGGTTCAGCAACCCAATGTTTTGTGGTGATAAAACTTCAGCTAAATTACATTTAAAGGAGTTTAATTGAGCAATGAACAATTCATGGATTGAGCAGCCCCCAGAATCACATCAGACTCAGAGACTGTAGTGCAGCCAAATGGAGGAAGAAGATCTATGGATAACAAAGGGAAAGTGACATACAGAAAATGGAAGTGAGATACAGAAACAACTGGATTGATTACAACTTGGTGTTTGCCTTATTTGAACACGGTTCAAGCAGTTGGCTACATTTGAATGGCCAAAACTCAGTGATTGGCACAGGTGTAGACTATGATTGGTTTACACCTCCACTTGTTACAGTTCAAGATGTACAGAAAAACCTTCAGGCCAAACTTAAATATGTAAGGAGGCAGCTTTAAGCTAAACTTGATTTAAGAGTAGTGAGTTTTATTTAAAATCTCTGGCTATCTGAAGGACTTCTAGACAGTGAACGAAAAGCAAGCAATCTGCAACAGATAGATCTCAATGAGTAAGATTAAAGATAGAAAGTTAATTTACATTTGCAAAATGCATTTGCGGTCTGTGGATGTTTTTTATGCTTCATGAAGAATTATATGGTAAACCTGGTTTTACTTATGATAATAGTATTAAAAATAAATATAAGTAAAAAATACATGAAAAACGACAGCACAATCTTGTCCAAAGCTGAGGAGAGGGAAAAAAAATAGCAATAGCTGTTGTGCAGACAGGGAAACAAGAGGACTGGTTAGGAGGTAAAATGAGAGAATTTTTAGGGACAGCTGAGGCAAAAGTTGACCAGAAGATACAGCCTGGCTAGGGAAAGAGGTAAAAAAAGCACATTCAGGAGCAATGAAAAGCCTTTCAATGTGTATTGTGAAAATAATAATAAGAAGATTAGGCAAAAGAATTTCTGGGTTGGAGGTTTAGAGATATGTAAAGTTCCTATCAAGGGACATGTTTGCATGGCTGCCCAAAGCAAAAACCTTCCTAGCATCTGTCATCACAGGATGAATTTCCTCAGGTGGCTCAGCACCACACTCAGCACACAAGCAAGCTGCAGGATCGTTACATAAATGACTCAGGCTCTTCATAACTGATCTTATTGTTTTGATTTTGCAAGTGGGTAAATAAGAGGTTGAACTTTTGTTGCTTTGCTAAAATGAGTCTTTCTATTTTAGTCTCTCACAGACCAGTGGGTGGTAAGTTTGATGTGACAGCATACACCAAAACTGTTGCACACATTCTAGCAGTAAGAGAAGGCTTATTCATACCTTAGTGCGCATATCAGACACTTCTTATGTACCGCTTCAAGTTCTCTCAGCCTTATCTCTCTTGTTGCAGTGAGGTGTGGACCAGCTGTGTGGTGAGTGTGACAGATTTCACAAAGACACAAGCTAAGAGTGCCTTGCTTAATGTCTACACTGCTCATTCCTCACCTTCTGCCTGGAATTTCCCTGCTGGTGTTGAGACATGAGATGCCATCTAACCCCAGTCGGTGCCCCCTCATGTATAAGCCAGAAGCTCAATGAAGTTAAGACCTTATGAGGCGAACGCTTAACCAATAAGACACAGGAATCAGTAGATAAAAGTTTTGTGGGTATTCACTTCTTTCCCCTTCTTATGTGTATAATCTTCAGATTCAGTCCTTTGTAAGCCTTTTAATTTTTGTAGGCCATCCAAAGATCATATCAAGATAAAGCAATGGCACTTGATACTAGGTATTAATTGTTGCCAGATTATTAATGCACCCACATAATGGTGTTTCTCATTCCCTGACTCATACTGATATTCCTTTACTCCCTTTTTCCCTTTTTTCTTTCTTTTCTATGTTTATTTATTTTCTTGGGGGGACAGAGTCTTGCTGTGTTGCCCAGGCTGGAGTGCAGTGGCACATGCAACCTCCACCTCCTGGGTTCAAGCAATTCTCATGCCTCAGCTTCCCAAGTAGCTGAGATTACAGGTGCCTGCCACCAGGCCTGGCTAATTTGTGTATTTTCAGTAGAGACGTCTTTTGCCATATTGGCCAGCCTGGTCTCGAACTCCTGGCCTCAAGTGATCCTCCTGCCTCAGCCTCCCAAAGTGCTGGGATTACAGGCATGAGCCACCATGCCTGGCCCCCTTTTCCCTTATGTCTACATCCTGGAATTATATTTCCACATAAAGTAGTAGCAGCACTTAAGTCTTTACCTTAGATTTTCCTTTCTGAGAAATTCTGGTGAGGCTATTTGGTACCAAACTGACCCTAAAAAAAGAACCTCAAGATAGGATTTGGGAGCTATATCACTCAATGCTGTAATCGCTCTGTGTATTCAATTGCTAGTGTGATGTTGACGAATTCTAGTAAGGTGTTTTTGACAGACGATTGAAAATAATAATGTCGCTTAAGTCTTTAGGGACCCAGTGGTATGAGGTACATCACAAAATCCTAAGGAAAATTACCAATAGTTGCATGTTATGCTTTCTACCACTGAGAAAGATCTTCAGTACTTGCTGAACCTCTTTAGATGTGAGAAAAAAACATATATGAAAAAATATTCTAACTTAGTTACTTTGACTCTGAAGACTCCCACCTTCAGGTCTGGCTTAAGATAAGATAGGCCTATGTATCAGGTTTAGGCATCAAAATAAGATGGCCTATGCTCATTCAGAATACATGACTCAAGAGGGTCAATGATGCTAAGATGTCTGTGGTAGGTAACAAACTTGTGGACTGTCTCTGTTAAGCCCTGATATGAAAGTGACAGTGCAGACCCCTAAGGTTCAGAAGCAAGGCCATGCCTTCTCTGGCAGATAATGTCTCTTTATTTTAAAAAAGGCTTCCTGTATCTCCTGCATGTTCAGGGATGCTAGCACGTTTATGAGAAACTGTAAAAATGAAAGAAAGAATGACCTAAAGTATAGATGTACATGAACTTCCAAGCATTGGCAAGTAGCTTAGTTATGGTGAGAATCTGGGAAGACCCTAGAATATTAGGGACGAGCCAATCTGAAGAAAGGATATGTAGCAGTGACCAGCCATTTTCTCTGGCCACTCTAGTGTTTATTCAATGGATATATGAACAACTGACCATTATAGTAGGAATGGAGGTCATGTGTGTAACCACAGTAGAAACTGTTCTCTCTCACCAAGACTAATATAATTACTTCCACTGCGAAATGTTTAACCTTCCAGGAGAAGAGACTGATATTGAACACTTAATATGCCCTGTTACCTCAAGGGGTACAGTACTAACATTCTTAAAAAGGCAGCAATTTGCCATTATCTCATCAGATACGCACCCTGGGAGTCTGATTGCCTTCTCTTACTGCAGTGCCTCCACTTCTGTCAATCAGAAAAAAGAAAAAAAAAAAGTAGAGGGAAAAATGAGGGAAAAAAAAGAACAGTTCTTCAGTGAACTGTAAAACAGCATCAGTACATGTAATTTTAATTCTAGAAAGAGAGAAGAGAGGGAATGGGGCAGAAAGAGTATTTGAACACAGAATGACAAAAATCTCTGATATTTGTTGAAAAGTTTTAAGTTTACAGTTTCCAGAAATTCAGTGAACCCCAAGTAGAGTAAATGCGAAAAAGAACCACACTTGGGGAAATGATGGTGAAATTGCTGAAAGCCCAGGATAAAGGAAAAAAAAAAAAAAAAAACTTGTAAGCAGTCAGAGTAAAATCACACGTCATATGTAAGGAAATAACAGTGTGAATGTCTACTGACTTCTCATAAGAAGCAATATAGGCTAGAAGAGAATGAGATAATATTTAAAGAGCGGAAAGAGAAAAAGAAGTCAGAATTCTATACAAAGTGAAAATATCCTTTGAAGGTGGAATATAGGCATTTTCAGACAAAACCAAGAAAATTCATCACCAGCAGATATGCTCTATATTAACTGTTATAGGAAGTTATCCAGGCTGAAGGGAAAGAAATTCAAAGGAAAATTCAGATATTTTAGAAATGTAGAGTTAAACCGCAGTTTTATATTTTCTGTTGCATTTTATAAAATGTATATGATGCAAGCAAAAAATGTATATTATGAGTTTATAACATATAAATATAATTCTATGACAACTATAGCATATGAAATGGAGCTAGATGTAACAAATGGACCTAATACTGCAAGATTTCTACATCATAAAAAAGTGATCCAGTGAAATAGTTAAGAACGCATATTGGGGTCCTTAGAGTAATCACTAAAAATGAATGTAAAGATAGAACTAAAAATAAAATAAGCCTTTAATTAATATAGGATAGTCATATGATACTCTGTCAACACTGTCCCTAATGATGCCTGAAGTAATGGAAAATAAGAATATCTGGCAATTAATTCACGAGTTTATAATTCAAAAGCAACTATCCTTGAGAAATTCTAAGCATTCAATGCTTCCCTATGAAGAGAGAATGTGAACAAGACCAAATGATAATCTATCAGCTATAATTTTTTATGTTAACTGGCTACTTCAAGGTATTTCTTATTGCTTTAATACTCGAACATATCCAACATCTAAGATACAATAAAAAATAATTTGAAATTTAAAAAACAGAAAAAATAAACAACAAAAATTAACTTCAAGATGATCCAATGTTGCCCACTGTTACATATTGACACATTGTTACATAACTACAAGATGATTTATGGTAAAACTTTAAAAAATATATGCATAAAAAGGATTACTTGTCAACAAGAAGTCAGTATACTACAAATAGTTTAAAGTCAGATGTACATCAGTGATCAATTTTTTTTAAATGTTTGTTATAGAGAGCAGAAGAGTAGCTATGTGGTTGGGGTGGAGACAGGGTGACTACAAAGTGGTATGGTAGATAAATATTAAAAGGAATAAAAATAATGTTTTATATCTTGATTGTGGAGGTGGTTACGTGAACAAATGCATTTGCCAATACTCATTGAATCTGTCACTTAAAAGAGGTGCAGTTTAATATGTAAACTGTACCCCAAAAAGTAAAAAACATAGACCAAACTCATTAACTTGTTGTATTTCTGGGAAATCAAATAATCATAATCAATAGTTATTGGTCAACGTGAAATTTGACTTAACAATTTCAGAAAAAAATATTTTGAGGAGAAAATTATTTCCTCAAATTAGCTATTTAATTTTATAATACAGCGATCTTCTATGTAACAAGTTTGATCAGAGCACATTTTTCCCCCTTAAGAGGAAGACAGCTTATCAAGTAACACCTGGAGAAAATAATCGGAGGACAGAGATAAAATTCAAGTAGTATATTTCCTGTTAATGAACCACAAATTGGGTATAAAATGCAGGCTTCAGGAAGATAATACAGGTAGTTGAGAAAATGAAACAAAGTAATGATGCAGAAAGATTATAAAGCGCTGCAGGTTCAGCTTTGCATCTTTACTATCAGCAAACATGGAGCCAAGTAGATTATGACGGTTTCATCTTTACTTTTCTGTTTCTTTCAAGTTTAATGTGATAGCACGATTTTAAATTCTGAGTTAATTACATACTTCAGTGTATTAACTTTCTCTCCCTTTTTTGGCAGTTAGTATCTATACTGTTAAATCCCTCTAGAATCCGTACTTTTATAAATAGTTTACTTAAACTTTAAAAATAAGTAAGAGTAATAAATTACTTTGATAGAATTAGGCCCTGTAACTTGATTATATTCATTCATCTATTTATTTAAGTACTCAAAAACTGTACTATGCAAATGTTACTCCCAGCTACTGAAGAGCATGAAAAGAAATGCAGGCATACTGCCTATTCCAAGGACTTCACATATAAAAAAGCAGAGCTGGAAAAAAATTATGAGTAGCAAAACAAGGTCAAATAGAATTAATTACCAAGTAAATTACCTAGATGCCTATTCAAGATAATAATTGCTGAAAATGCCAATGAAATTTAAAAACTTCTTAGTTTACTACTACCCAGACAAAATGGAACTTGCTTTGATCTTTAAAGATAATATGACAAACACTGAAATACTTGAACTCTTTTGCAGTTTCTCTTTTCATTTTCTCAAGGAAAATATAAAAATAGTCTTGGAACATATTTTTTCTATAACTACTGATTAAGAACTTAAACACAGCTTGCATTTTATAACAATGTGTTTATTTTTTAAATTGTAAAGGGACATTTTTGAAAGAGTATATTGCCCTCACAGCCAAAGAACCCAAACTATTTTATGTTTCTCTTCTGAAGCCACTTTTATGAAACATAAATGCAATATGTTATTGGAAAGAGAAATAAATTTGTATGCATGAATTCACACTTTCTTGTGAGCCTTTCCCATGGAAAATACTATACAAATGTACTCTGTGACTAGCAGTATTACAAGGTAAATGTAAAATTATTTTTTGGCTGTTATTATAATTGATGTATACGAGCTGTGTAAAGGGAGGAGAAAACGAATCCAAAGTGAATCTTAATATTCTGGGTAATATACGGATTGCACATGGATTAATACACTAGGAAAGAAGTAACACTGTAGATAAATTAAGAACAAAGTAGCTGTATAGGGATTTATAACCTTATTGCCAAATTTTCTTGCTAGACTTCTGTTGGCAAAATGATTGCTCACTAGAAGTTGAACAATTATATATATTTACATTTAGAATTATAGGACTGGTTAGAATAAATAGTTTACCCCATTGTCTCTAGACCCCATTGTCTCTGAGACAGGGTTTCACCATGTTGGCCAGGCCCATCTCGAACTTCTGGCCTCAAGTGATCTGACTGCCTCAGCTTCGCAAAGTGCTGGGATTATAGATGTGAGCCAACACACCTGGCCGATCAGTTGACATTAAGTAAATGAATTACCTTTGATAAGGTGAGTGAACTTCATCCGATTAGATGGAAAACATTAAAAACAAAAACTGAGGTTTCCAGGGAAGAAATCTACCTGAAAACTGTAGCATCAACCCTGCCAAAAATTCAGCCTGCCTGCCTACCCTACAGATTTCAGACTGGCTAGTTCATCGTGTGAGTCGATTCCTTAAAATCTCTTGGTAGACAGATGGATAAATAAATGGATAGATGATAGATAGGTGATAGATTAGATAGATATCCTATCTATCAGTTATATTTCTCTGCAGAAATCTGACTGATACAGCAGGACTTTATTTTTTATCCTTAAGGGATGGTAGTAGAAAAGAGAAATATGGAGTAGAGAAGAAAGAGGAAAGACGAGAGAGAGAGAGAGAGAGGGAGAGAAGAGGGATGAACAGCATCCAGAACCTGAGCCAAGATTGCAGAAATAGCCATAATTTTAGAGAAATATAATGGTGAAAATTCAACTTTATTTATATTACTGCAAAGAAAATATCTGTATCCAGGAAGTATTTAATAAAGACTGCTATAAAGATAACACTTTGGGTCAGTGAGGATCAGGGAATACCAGATTGCCAAAAACTAAAAAATAAAAACACCAGCATGGCACTGAGTTTGCATGAAAACCCTTAAGCTGAATTAGGCCCTGAGCCATAGACAACATGATAATTTCCATATCCATTTCATTTAGATTTTTCTTGCTAATCATTTCAAATCTCTTACTGATGGCTTTATCCCACTAATAATTTCTAGAAATCTTAGAAAAAGCTTTGAATTTCCTGAAATTATGAAGTGAAAGAGCAAATACTACCAAGATCTTAAAAAGCAGTGGGGCATGGTGGCTCATGCCTGTAATCTCAGCACTTTAGGAGGCTGAGGGGGGTGGATGACCTGATGTCAGGAGTTCAAGACCAGCCTGGCCAACATGGTGAAACCCTGTCTCTACTAAAAATACAAAAATTAGCCAGGTGTGGTGGCAGTCACCTATAATGGCAGCTACTCAGGAGGTTGAGGCAGGAGAATCACTTGACCCCTGGAGGCGGAGGTTTCAGTGAGCTGAAATCGCCCCAGTCTGGGTGACAAGAGCAACTCCATCTCAAAATATATGCATAATTAAAAGGCATATGATCCCAGCTAACAACTATGGTTACAAAGGTGACTATGATGTATGCATCAGTTATCTATTGCTTATGTAGTTACGTATGATGTTTATTTTTAAATGGCAGCTTGTGGTGAGCTTCACAGGAATTTAAAATAATTGTATTTCAGATTTTAAAAATATTTCCCCAAATGCATTTTTTCCAAAATTAACTTTCACAGTCCATAATAAGTTTTCAAAAACAAAATTAAACTATTAATAGAGTTGAAGAGAATAATTTTACCATATGCTTTTTCTGCTTCAATCATTACATTGACTTCTCGGTTATGATATGCCGTGTAATTTTGGTAAACTTAGACTTATTTGTTTATATTCTTTCTTTTCTCCAGAAGAGAGTTAACATTGCCTACATAAATATCTACAATGCAAATGAAAGTAGGTGCAGTATAATAAATTAAAATTGAGATGAGTATAATACCTAGGCAATAAACTTGCTAATTGTGGTTGTAAAATATGTTTCTTGGCAATCCAGTAGCCAAAAAAAGAAAAGAAATGGTCACATCAAATCACCTGTAATAAAAAATAGACTGGGTACTCAGAGCAGTGTAACTCTTCCACATGTTGAAGCTACTGAAAGTATCCTGAGTTTTCAAAAGGAGAATAGCAACTCGTGGTACTATAAACACATTCCTCAGCACCATCCTTACAATGAACAGGGCAATGCGAATTTCAAAGGCACTTTTGGATAACATCCTTCCAGGTAGGCTGGAAGCAAAGTAAGAACAATCTTTTTGTCAATCAAAATTATATAGCCTAACTTCTGGATCAGGTTAAGATGGAAAAAGTACACTCTCTCTCTCTCAGGAAACACCACCAAAATCCCCAGGACAGTGCAGTGAATATAGACAGAGAAATGTCCATGAAAAACTGTCTCTTTTAGTCCAGAGAACTTGGAAGGGCCACGTCTATGGGATGTATGCATGTAAGAGGAAATCCTCTTTTTGTATTTTCTTTCTTTTTATTCTCTCAGCATTACCTCAAAGCAAGCCCCTCTTAGGAAACTGCACTCTTACGAAAATGCGGTGAAATAGCAATAGTGATGGCAGTGACAGTAGAGATGGCAGTCACCTAGGTATCTAAAACACTGATAAAAATATTCTCATTCCTGACTAGAGAAACATGAAAGGAGCTCCTGTGGTCAAAGCATGTAGGGGGAATCTCTGTTACTTGTTCTCTCTCTTTTGTCACTTTTCCTCAAAACAGACCTATTTGCGGAAAGCTTGTAACAGCTTGGGAGACAAAATTTTTGGCTTTCTAGCCAGAGCACCAAAAATTGGTCCTTTGGGAGCTATAATATGTTAGAGAATTACAGGGGGTGGAGGATACAGAACAAGGTCCCTTAAAACCCTATGTAACATCCTGAACTTACTCCTGATCTGTACAGGTGAGGGAATGATGTAGAACAACAGAGCAAAGGCTTATGGAATAGAAATACTCTATAGATGGCCATTCAAGTGCCATTTGACTCACTCCTGAGGACTGGATAAATAGAATGGACCAAAATAGCACTGAAAGGTGTTAAAATCAAAACTAAGATTGGAACTGCAGACCACAGAAGGTGAATCTGGACTGCTTCATGTGACATTAACTAGCAAACAACAAAAAGTACACATTGAGCAGAGGATTTTAACAAGACACAGAGACATAATCTTCAAAATTTCCAGGATACAATATAAAATTATTCAGCCTAAAAAGAGGGGGAAAATGTTAAAAACTATTAAAAAAAAAGATGATCAATAAACAATCACAAAAGAATCCAGATGCTAAACTTAGAAAAATGTTTTAAAGTAACTATTCTACCCGTGTTTTATAAAATACGATGAAAAACTCTTGAAATGAAGGGGAAGATAGAACTCATCAACAAAACTGGTAAGTAAAAAACTACCAATAAAAATTCTAGAACTAAAAATAAAAGAAATTAAAACTTCAACAGAGGAGTTCAATCACAGAATGAAAATTATAAAAGAGTCACTGAACTTGAAGATGGATCATAGAAATTATCCAAGCTACATCAAAAATAGCTATTGAATAAATGGAGCCTAAAAGACCTGTGTGACAATATCAGAAGTTCCAACATCTGTGTCTTTGGAGTTCCAAAAAAAGAGAAGAATGTTCTGCATGTGTGCACGTGTGCCTGCGCACACACATAAACACACACAATGTAACTTGCTAAACATTACCAAAAATTGGAAAAATATATAAATTTACAGATTCAAAATCTCAGTGAACTCAAGCAGAACACATTGAAAAGAAAACCATGACCAGACACATCATAATCAAACTGCTGAAAAGCAAAGATTAACAAAGACAAGTCTTGAAATTAGCCAAACGAAAACAAAACATTGCTTGCAGATAAACAACTCAAATGCCTGAAGAGTTCTCATTATAAAAATGGGTGCCAGAAGACAGTGGAAGAATATTTTCAAAGTATAGAAAGAAATGAACCATTAACCCACAAATCTAGATTTAGTGTAATCTCTTCCAGGAATAATGACAAAACAAGGATATTTTTTCTCACTTGAAGGGAAACTAGCATAATTTATCACCAGTAGAGCTAGTCTAAAATAAATGTTAAATAAATTTCCTCGTGATGAAGTACAATGAAAAAAGAGAGAAACTTGGAATTTCAGTACAATGAAAAAGGAGAGAAACTTGGAATTTCAGGAGAGAAAGTAATGCAGAAGAATTGGTAAATGCCTGAGTAAATATAACAAATTAAATACTCATGTAAAATAGGTGTGATTGTAAAAAGTGATAATTATGAGGGTTTCAATGCATGTAGACACAATACATATGAACAACAACGAAAAAAAAAACAGTAGAGAATAAAGACATTTATAATGTGATAAAGTTTCTCCTGTTTTTTTTTTGTTTGTTTTTGTTTTTGTTTGAGACAGAGTCTCGTTCTGTTGCCCAGGCTGGAGTGCAGTGGCGCGATCTCGGCTCACTGCAAGCTTTGCCTCCCAGGTTCACTCCATTCTCCTGCCTCAGCCTCCTGAGTAGCTGGGACTACAGGCACCCACCACCACACCTAGCTAATTTTTCGGTTTTGTATTTCTAGTAGAGATGGGGTTTCACCACATTAGCCAGGATGCTCTCAATCTCCTGACCTCATGATCCACCCGCCTCCGCCTCCCAAAGTGATGGGATTATAGGTGTGAGCCACCACACCTGGCCAAGTTTCTCCTTTTTACTTGAAGTGGTAAAATATTAACTCTAATTAGAATGTGTAAAAAGTTACGTATACATACATACATGTATGTATGTATGTATGTATGTATGTATGTATGGCAACCATTGAAAAACAATATAGAGACAAAAAGGCAATATTTTTGTTAAAATGGAATTTAAAAATATTCAAATAACCAAAAGAAGTATACAAGGGAAATCAGCAGAACAAACATAATAACAATAAAATTAACAATCATTCATTAATAATAAAATAGAAGACCTAAACCCAATATTGAACAAACAGACCAACTAAAAGAGAACGTCAGATTAGATGAGTAAAATAAGTCACAAGATATATTTTGTATCTTTTATATCTACAAGAAACTTTATGTATAATGAAATAAGGTCATTAGAAAAATGATGGAAAAAGACGCAGCATGCAAGCACTAATCAAATATTAAAGTGGCTATGTTATTACTAAAAAAGTAAACTTGAAAAGAGGGAAAACAACCAGGGATAAAAAGGTTCACTAAATAATGATAAACTTACCAGGAAGCCATAGCAAAGTTTATACATGAAACTTAGAGCTGCAAAATACATGAGGCAAAAAATAACATAACTGAAAGGAGACACAGAAAAATCCACTAATGGTATATACAACAACATAAATGAATCTGAAAAACATTATGCTAAGTGAAAAAAGCCAAACAGAAGGTTTCATATTGAATGACTCCATTTATATGACATTCTGGAGAAAAAAATCAAAGCTCTCAGAAAAGTGGTTACCAGGGTACAGAAACAAGGTAGTTGGTGAAAATATCTTGGGTGACAATTGCACTTGTTCTATATCCTGATTGTGGTAGAGGTTATGTAACTATGCCTTATCAAAACTCACAGAATCATACATCAAAAAAGTATATTTTTATTAAGTGAATTATAAATAAACAAATCACTAAATTATAGATAAATGAATTGGTGATGTAGCTAAAAATTGCACCCCTCTGTTGCTCTGACTTAATAGAAAAAATTTTTAGAAATCTGAAATAACAGATCTCAATTTTCTCAATTAAGAGAAATACTTTGTGGGATAGAATGTCTTTTCTTTTCCTGATACTTCCTTCCTCTCTGTATGCATCCCATTTTCTTGTGACTGTATAGCTTCTTGCACTAGAACCAGCTCCTATTTCTCCACATCATTAACATTAGGCTTTGCTAGGTAATCTTTGCCCAGTGAAGTCTGGGCAAAATTAAGATTGTACCGAGTGTGAGCCTAGTCCTTAAGAGATATTGAGGGTTTTCTTTCATATATCTTGTTTTTCTCCCATTGGTAATAGATAATGTGCGTCCGAAAAGCCACTTTTTTTTTTTTTTTTTTTTTTTTTTTTTTTTTTTTGAGACGTAGTCGTGCTCTGTAGCCCAGGCTGGAGTGCAGTAGTGGGCTTTTGGCTCACTGCAACCTCCGCCTCCCAGGTCTCAGTTCAAGTTCGAGCAATTCTCCTGCTTAGCCTCCCGAGTAGCTGGGATTACAGGCATGCTCCACCATGTCCAGCTAATTTTTTGTATTTTTAGTAGAGACAGGGTTTCATCATGTTGGCCAGGCTGGTCTTGAACTCCTGACTTCGTGATCTACCGGCCTCAGCCTCCCAAAGTGCTGGGATTACGGGCGTGAGACACCGCGCCCAGCCTAGTCCACTTTCTTCTCAGGGAGATGAAAAACACATGTAGCAGACCTGACCCAAACCGTAGTTTGAAGCCAAACCCAGACAAAACCAGCATAGATCAACCAACCAAGAGATAATTTGCTGACATATAGGGCAAATGAATTGTAATATTTTAAGCCATTGAGTTATGAGATGGTTTACTAAGCCACATTAATGCCCAAAGCTGATTAAATAGACTTTATGATATTAAAAAATGGTCCCATATCCTTAACAATAATAATTATGCTTTTATTAATACTATCTGTTGATAGGGAGAAAGGATTACAGTGAAAGCTACTATAAATCCAAAAATAATTATTAAGAAAGCTATATTTTGTCACAATAGCATTTTTATATATTTAAAAATGTAGTACATACACAAAAAGCTACTATTCAGTCTAGTTAATATTCTTGATATAATTATGGAAAATTAGAACTTTTTTGCGATAATTCTATACTCACTCCTCATCTATATCCATCCCAATCACCCACCGGTGCCTTCAGGAAGGGATGTCAAAAGCATCGGTTGAAATTCTTTGAACTAGAAAACAGCTTTTAAGGCAAATCTCCATAGATATACTACTTTTCCTCAACTGAAGCTTCAAAATTATTTAACAGTCTTGAATTCAACATGATTATCTCGCTAAGAGGACTGTGAAGTATACCAATTATAAGTTGTAAGATAAGAGTGGTGCTAATATCTTTTGATGGTAAGCCAATCTATGAATAAGATTAATATCTTAAAAAAAAAACAGAGGAGCTTAACAGAGATGTAGCTACCACTCCTTACTCAGGTATCCATTGATTCATGTACTTTTAAATGCTTATTCAAGAAATATTTATGGAGTACCCGTTGGTGCTTAGCAGTGAGGATACATTCCTGAGTAAAATAGATGGTCCTTGTTATCATGGTGCTTAGAGTATTGTGTAAGAGACTATTATAAGCTAAATAGTCACATAAATGTGTAAGTCCAAGCTCTGGCAAATACTCAATAAAAACAATTTAAGAGAATATTAGTGGGGCATCTATCTAATTTGAAGGATCAAAGAAGACTTTCCCAAGGAGGTGACATTTAGTGGCAGTAAAAAACCATGAGAAAAAAAGGAAGTCTAGGCAAAAGGACTAAAAAGCATATGCAAAGAGTACACAAACAATTGAAATAAGTTGTGTCTGAGGGCCGGAAACGAAGTCAGAGGTATTGAATCTGAGGGAAAAAAGTGAAGAGTGGAATTAAATGAGGCTGCAGAGGAGAAATGATCTGGACTTCACCAGTCCTGTGGGCCAGGAAAAAGGTTTAGGTATTGGTATCAAATCAATGGGAAACCATTTTAGGCTTTTAATCAAACTAGTGGCATTATAAATTTTTTACTTTTGTAATAAATGAGTTTTTTTTTTTTTTTTTTTTTTTTTTTTGAGATGGAGTTTTGCTCTTGTTGCCCAGGCTGGAGTGCAATGGCGCGATCTTGGCTCACCGCGACCTCTGCCTCCCAGGTTCAAGCGATTCCTCCTGCCTCAGCCTCCCTAGTAGCTGGGATTACAGGCATGTGCCACCACGCCTGGCTAATTTTGTATTTTTAGTAGAGAAGGGGTTTCTCCATGTTGGTCAGGCTGGTCTCAAACTCCTGACCTCAAGTGATCTGCCCGCCTCTGCCTCCCAAAGTGCTGGGATTACAGGCATGAGCCACTGCGCCTGGCCTGTAATAAATGAATTCTAATGAGGACAAGCAAATTAGGAATAACAGGAGACAAGGCAAGAGATAAAAATATCTTAGCTGAGAAATGGAATATGTGATATGAAGAGAAGAAGACAAATGTGAGATATATTTAGGAAGTAAAGTCAAAGTGGCTTAATGATGGATTGGGAATGGGGTGAAGAAGAAAGAGGTGCAAATAATGGATCTTAGAATTCTGCTTTCACGTAGCAAATATAATCCATTTATTCTACTTACTCACATAAGAAGAGAACCAGAGTTGATGGATTAAATCACAATTTCTGTTTTGAACCTAAAGAGTTCAGAGTACCTTAAAACGTCAAATTCATAAGTTATGCATTTATGAGTTTGAAGCTTAGAGAAGAGCTAGATGTTTTAAAAGCAAGATAAGATAATTATTTGGAATATATATTTAAAAAAAATAGAGCAAAGAAAAAAATCAACTAGAAAATGACCAAAATGTCAAGATTTTGGTAATAGGTAGTCATTGGTGACATTTGTGATGGCTATAAGTGGAATGTGTTTATTTCTTGCAGTAGTAAGAGCTAAAATTGATTAGGAAGAGATTCAAAGTTATGAGGAACATAGGAATGTAGCCAGGTAGCATGAAGAGCCAAGTATGTTGATGATTATATTTAATTCATAGTTACCAATCTACTCTATTTTTAATTTTTTCAGTAGTAATTAACTACCTGAAGGTTGAGCTCAAATATGTCTTCAGAGAAGAAATTTTGTGGAGAAACATAGTATGTTTTGGTTTGTTTCGATGCACTGATAAAAACATATCAAGGATCTACCATCCTTTTCCAAAGAGCAAGTGTTCAAAAAAGTCATCTCATTGGAGGTACCTAGTAAGAAAATGGGCTTTATTTGCTGGCAAAGTGTTTTTCCCTTTAAAATCATTTTGAATTCCCAAGGAAGGAGGAATACTTTGGCAATTCATACATGGACATAATGCCCTGGCTTGATTAACAATTCTTGTTACCTACCTCTTCCCTATAAGCATCGTAGTGTATAATCTATTACCTACAATATAGTTGCCATCACATTATCTTGAGTAAACAGTTAAATGAGGTATAATTCATTGAAAAAAGAAGACATGTCATTAAATAAGTGGATGTTTAACTTCCCAGCACAAATGAATGTACTTAAGTAAAGGGATGAGATTATTAATCACATGCCAAATATTATAGATGTTAATAAAAAATAATGACTATAATTTTAGAATAAAATGCAGGCCCTCTCCATCACTTCACTTTTTGACATTATTTAAATTGTTGGGTAAGTTATCTATTGAGATAGGAAGAATTCTAAGACCACACCAATAACCTATGCTCTTGTATAATCAATCCACTTCCTGTGTGAGTGAAACCTAATGAGTGTACTGGGATATCCTTACCATGATTACATTACATAATGTGGTAAAAGACATTTTGAAGATGTAATTTAGGCCAGTTGACTTTGAGTTAATAAAAAGATTTTCTCTGGTGGGCCTGACCTAATCAGATGAGTCTCTTAAAAAATACAGTGAGAGAGATTCTCCCACTGGCTTTAATGTAATAAGTTACCGTCTTGTGAGAAGTCCATGGCTAGGACTTAGAGGCAGCCTCCAGGAGCTGAAAGCAACCCTAGTCAACAGCCAGGAAGAAAATAGGGACCTCAGTCCTACATGGCCAAAAAAACTAAATTCTGCAAACAACCTGAATGAGCTTGGAAGAGGAATACAGGCTCCAGTTGAAAATGCAGGACAGCTTACACTTTGATCTTGGTCTGTGAGACTCAGCAAAGAGCCCAGCTGCAGTGTGCCTAGACTTCTGACCTATACAAGCCATGATATAATAAATGAATGTTGTTTTAAGGCGTTGCTTCTGATCATTTGTATGCAGCAATAGAAAATTGATACATGTATTATGGCCACATACATTTTGTAATGATTAATCCATAACATTCTTCTACATGAGAATTATCACTTCTGTTTTCTACTTAGAAATCATTATAAAATATCTGTTAAATTTTAGAAACTAATTTTGATCTCAAGAAAATTAAGAAGCAATAAAAAATATTCACAGACCACTTATTCACTTATTTCTTTAAAAACATTATAGGGTTTTTTTTTTTTTAAAAAAAAAAAAAACCTATAGGAACCCATGGGGTCCTATAAGGAGATAGGAGTGTAGGTGGAAGTGAGAAATGTATAATCTTACAATGTAAGAATACCTACTTCATCACATAAGCCAACAAAAATGTTGACCATGCTTTTTAGCACCAAAATGGTAACATCTGGATATATATGAATGGTAGCAATATAAATGCAGCGTTCAAATCTTTACATCCTGAAATTAAATATCAGGCTGTACTGAGAAGCCAGTCATGGCCATCAGATTTTTATTGCCTATATAGGGTATCAAAAAGTAGTAATTTCAAAGTACTCATTTGGGCTTTTCCAATCACCACTTTCCTGTGCGTCAGAGAACTTCACAGTTTCTAAATGCAACTCAGAAAAACCCTTTTAACTTCTCAGTATAAAAAGGTAGCAGAAATTGTTCACAAATATCATACACTGTGGTAAAATAAGCATTCTTAATAACACTTTGTTTGGGCTTTTTATATTGCTTCAATAGATAGTAAGCTATTATTAGTTATCTCTGAACTTGTTTGATTTAGAAATAATTTGATATGTATTTTAAGGAATTATTGGCTTATAGGAACTTATGAGAAGACAGAAGAATATGTTATGGTTACACCTTTAATTATAGTCCTTGCAATTGGAAACAGTGTTAAATTGCTGACTTATTACTTAAAATATAAATTATGCATTTTTCTTACACTAGACCTCAGATAGGTATGCAGGGAAGAGAATGGGGTGGCTTAGAGCAAACCTCATGAACAAACTCTCATTTCTATATAAAGAATAATTACTTATAATAGTTACTTTGGAAGTGAGCACCTGGCTTTCTTTCCAAAATTTGTATTAGTCAGCGTTATTTCTCAAAATTTTTATTAGCATTAGTCAGCTTATCTCAATATCTCAATGGCTTATGACACCTAGCCTGCAGGAGCAGTCTCTGTGTGGGACATGTGTATTTTCACAGTAGAGGACAAGAGAAAGGGCTGAGAGAAGCCATGCAACAGTATTAAAAGCTTCTGCTCAGACATGACATATTTCACATTGGCTGATGTTCCATTAGCAAAAGTAAGTCATATAATCAAGCCATAGTGCAACGAGGCAGGGACAGCTTCTTTTCACAGGAGCGGAAATGACAAAGCAATGGGTAGAGATGTATAATCTTACTGAGATGGGGGAGTTAATAACTATAAACAATAGTACAATCAAACCTAGAATTGAGAGAAACAAGTATCAGCAGATGGATGGATATGAAAATTTATATTATATAGATATATCAATATCTATATATCATATAATAATATTCTAACATAAAAGAATTGTTCGATACTATTAGATACTGAGATATTAGTCATAATATTCTATCATATACTTGAATATTATTCAGTCTTAACATACGAGATTCTGACATTTTTGACAACATGGTGAACCCAATGGGCATTATACTAAGGGGGACAAGCCAGATACAGATAGAAAAATACTGCATGAAAATAGTTGAACACACAGAAGCAGAGAGCAGAGTGGTGGTTACCAGGGGAGGGGACAGTGGCAGGATGGAAATGGGGAAATGGTGGTCAAAGAGTACAAAGTTGCATTTACATAGAATGAGTAAATCTAAGAGACTTAATATACAATATTAGTTAACAACAGTGTATTATATATACTGGTAATTTACCAAGAGAGTAGATTTTAGGTACTCTTATCACATGCACACACACACACATGCACATACACACATAGCAAGAAAGTATATGGGATGATGGGTATGTTGATTTGACTGAAGTAATCAGTTCACTATGTATTTGCATGCCAAGTTAAGCATATGACAATATTTATATACAATTTTAAAAAACCTTTCTTAATGAAAACAAAAAAATGTTGTCAGAATATATTGTACTTTTTATAACCTCTTCCAATAAAAATATATTTAAATATTAGTCATTTTAAAGAGGTTCACTATCTCATAGAGATATTTATACATTTACAGGTGAAACTCAACATTTTTCAAACTTTGGATCATAAATAGCAGGGAGAATTAAGGTATAGACAACTGTCAAATAACTTCTATTCAAGCACCATGGAGAAAAATAGGTGTAAAATATCCTCAAAGATGAAAACATATTATTTTTAGGAAAAATCAATGAACACATAAGTTTCAAAAGCAGAATGTGAATATTCACACATTTTAAATTAAAGTAAAAATCAAATATCACTGAAATCACGATATAATATGATGTCATTTCCAACAATTCATTTACTTGACCATTTTACTCTGAAAAAAAAATAAATGCTAACCACTATTTCCTGACCACTTTAATTTCAGGCTGACCAGCCAGATAAAGGATGCAATCTTCAAAAGTATGCCAGGAACGACTCTAGGTATATCCTTAAGAAATGTATTGCTAAATGTTTAATTTTGTTGGGAATTTTCAACATCATAGATTATGTTTAATACAAAAAGAGGGCCTGTTATATTATGTAACAAGTATTTTTAAAAACTTATTTAAGTAATATATCTAATAGCACTGTGTAAAAACTATATCTCATCAACTTATAAATTCACATTGGATTTGTTTTCATTTAAAAAAAGATATGTTTACCTTTGGGGCATGAAAAAAAATTTGATAAATTTTAAAATAAAATAATATTATAATCTGATATAATTTTATCTTATAATCTAAATAATCTTAAAAATTATTTACAGCAATTTTACCTTATAATCTGATATCTATTTCTAAAACATTTTCAGAATAGTAGCCTATAATATTATCTTTATAAAATAACACGTGCTTATATATCTATGTGAGTATGTGTGTACCTACAATAATGTGTATTAGCAAATGATAATTTTAGTTACTATTTACTGGAAAGTAGAATGGGTGAGAGATAGGATCAAAAGTTTTAAAAATATGTATTGTTTTAAGGAAGGAGAACACATTCATTTTATAATAAGTATGTCAAATTAAATGTCTAAATCAGAAAGAAAATTTTGTACATACTTTTTGTCCTTCACAGTTCAATTTGAATTTTAGTTCAGTACAGATCCTTATGAAATTATTAAAATCTTCAAATAACAAAATAGCTATTTTTTAAATAATAACTCTAGATCCAGAATGTAAGGATGTTAAAAGATACATGTAAGAATATTTTTGTTTTATAGGTAGTTTAATCTCAAAAGGTCTCACTTGGTCTCAGTATTGTGAAGTCATCAATGTTATTTCAAGGGCACTATGAACATTTCTGAATACGTTATATTGCAGAAGAAAAAAGACATATCCAAGAATTCTTCAACTGTGAAAAATTCATGTAGTTCTCAAACAGTTTTTTCATACTTATCTGGATGTTACGTAAATTATTTGTTATATTAAAATTATTTTAATGTATTTGTTTAAAATATGCTATGGTATTTTACTTAAAACTACAGCATTTATGGAATATATTTGGGATTTATTTGGTAAAGAAAATCTTTAAATGTCTTTAAATGTCATACTTTCTATGAATCTTGCTAAAGATATATTCAAATTTGTATAAGGAACCAGGCACCTCCTGGGAAGAAAAGAAGGCCAAACTGGCCTCCTCTTTCCCACAAATTCAAGGCTACTAAACTGTAGTTAGAACTGGTCTCTCCCAAAGCCAGTATCTGGCAAGAGTAGTTGGCCTCAAAGTAGGAAAGATATGCTAAGGCACAAAGCAGATGAATTATGGCTTGAAGTCTCTCAGGACAGACACTAAAACCTTTCTCAAATGCATCATCCTGGAAGAAAGCAATTTCTAAAGAGGAGAGCTTAAGAGGAAAGGCAATAATTTTTTTAGAGAGCTGCAGCTTGGGGAACTCAGTTCAGTTTTGACATTAGCTCAACTTTGGCAAAGTATAACACTGGTTTTCGAAAGATGGTCCCACCTAGTACCTTATGGGAACACTGAAACCCAGAAGTGCACTCTATCAGTTATGTTGGCTGCAAACTGACTGTGAGGTTTCCATCCAACCTTCCTTCCTTGGATATAAATGGGGTGGCACAAACATTACCCCAGCAGAATCAGCAGCACCTGTCAACAGAGGCCTCTTCAGACTATGTGTTTCAAAGCCTATGCCAGGCTCCTGCTGTGGAAGCAGAACAGGACTGAGCTGCTGAGCTGTATCCTTCTAAAGCAACCAGCTTCAGGTATGATTGGGAAGTTCTCCTGATCAAAGGGGCAAGTATTCTCAAGGCCAAGCACTGAGTCCAAAGAAGGTGCAAATGTGATCCACCCTTCAGATAGGAGAAAGACCAGTATGAATCTGGGGGTTTCTAAGATATTGACATTGGGAAAGCAGGTTGAAAATATGCAAGGACAGGATACTAGGCTTTCTGCTAAAATGTAGAATATTGCATGTGTTACAGTTTGGAAGCCCTATTGTTTATAAATTGAACCATTATTTACATTAATGTTCATAACAACCTGATTATGTAGACACTATTATCCCCATTTTATAGCAGGAAGAAACAAAAGTATGAGAGTTTTGCTAACATGCCTAAGGCTGCACAAGCAGCAGCAAGCATACAGCTTAGGACTTAAATTAAGATTTATCTGATTTAAAGTCGCCTCAGTTTTCAGACTCACAGGGTAAAGAATGTATATTCTATTATAACCATATTTTAAATATTGAAATGCAGACTTTGATAAGTAGAGTGGCTTGTCTCAGAGCTCAAACCTTAGCAAGTAGCAAAGCCAAGACGAAAACGCAGTTTTTCCCATGGGTGACACTACATTTCATTGGCTCTTTAAGTCATTTCTTAAATTATTTTCCTGATTACTTATTAACAAAGAATCTTAGAATGTATTGCATACTTATTTAGTATGATTTTCCCCCACAGTCTTAGATTTTTGAAATCCAAATTTCCTAAGAGTAAACACTGGGACACTGTTTACTGTCAGATATGCTTCACCAAGTGTATATTTTAGGTGAAAGAAAAATAAAAGCTTTTGTCCAACAGGAGATCTCCATGTTTGCACTGAAGTTCAGTTTTACTGGTTGCTGAAAGTGCAACTTTATCACATAGTCATCATTGTTTTCTTATGTTCTTGAACCACAGAAAGAGAATCATTAATCTAGTGGGGCTTGTGACAATTTATCTTCAAAGACTTCAAGTGGTGTAAGTCTATCAAAAGATTAATAAACCTGGAGTGCAATTTTGGTTGAATTAGCAAACTGTCCAAAGTAATTGATTTGGCTTAATATAAATCCTTATTTATGAAAGTATAAATTTAACAAAAAATCAGAAAACTGGCAAAATGCCTCAGACTTTGAAATGTTTACAAGTTTAGGTCTCTGAGAATGTAAAATTAGTACCTATGGTTAAAATACCTTTAATCCTGAGAGTTTTAAGGATTAAAAATATACCAATTAATTTTAAAAGCTTTGAGCTTAAAATTAATACTTAATATGGTACTTAAAGCATATATTTTCTTTATTTCATTTTCCTAAATAGTTTTTACAACTAATACTAAGTATTTTTTTCAATTTTTAACAGATAAAATAAATCAAATATGAAGGAATTTGTTAGGACATTTTTCTATGTTTACAATGTGTAGGTCTCAGTTAAAAATTGTTCATCTTATGTATCAATATCTATTTTTTAATCACGTCACCAATTGCAATTTGTGATAAATTAATTTCTAGAAGATGACTTTATTTCATACCCTGAATGGCCACCAAGCTTTTAGATAAGGTCAAATCATTTTATTCTAATTAAAATTTTGCAGCATCTGAAAAATGAGATCTAATTTGCTTTGACAAAATAAGACCTCAGAGTCACAGCACCATAGCCAGTTTAAGCATCAACTAATACACCCTTTTCCTTTCAGCAAACATTAATTAAGACCTACAATGAGCCAGGTATTGTAGTTGGTACTCATGGTACTAAAAACAAATAAAATTAAGTCCTATCTTCACAAGGCATACTGTCTAGTGAGAAGGCATAAATATGAAAAAACAATTATAAATGATATAGAAGTACAACGATATAGTAAAATACAAAATGCTGTGTAAGCATGCAGAAGAGATGGTGTATTAGTCTGTTTTTGCACTGCTATGATGAACTACCTGAGACTGGGTAATATATAAACAAAAGATATTTAATAGACTCACCATTCTGCATGGCTAGGGAGGTCTCAGGAAGCTTACAATCATGGCAGAAGGCAAAGGAGAAGCAAGGCACGTCTTACATGGCAGCAGGAGAGAGAGTGAGAGAAGGGGGCAGTGCCACACTTTTAAACCATTAGATCTTGTGAGAACTCACTCACTATCACAAGGACAGCATGGGAGAAATCACCCCCATAATCTAATCACCTCTCACCAGGTTCCTTTCTCAACAAATGGGGATTATAATTCCAATGAGATTTGAATGGTGACACAGAGCCAAACAATATAATCTCACCCCTGACCCCTTCCAAATCTCATGTCCTTCTCACATTTCAAAACACAATCATGTCTTCCCAGTAGTCCTCCAAAGTCTTGACTCATACCAGCATTAACTCAGAAGTCCATAGTCCAAAGTTATCATCCAAGACAAGACAAGTTATTTCTCCCTATGAGCCAGCAAAATCAAAAACAAATTAGTTACTTCTAAGATACAATGGGGTAAAGTATTAGGTAAATGTTCCCATTCCAAATGGGAGAAATTGACCAAAACAAAGGGGCTACAGGCCCAATGCAAGTCTGAAACCCAAAAGGGCAGTAATTAAAACTTAAAGTTCCAAAGTAATCTCCTTTGACTCCATGTCTCATACCCAGGGCGCACTGATGCAAGAGGTGGGCTCCCAAGGCCTTGGGCAGCTCCACTCCTGTGGCTCTGCACAGTACAGCCTCCATGGCTGCTCTCATAGCCTGGTGTTGAGTGCCTGTGGCTTTTCCAAGTGCATGGTGCAAGCTGTCGGTTGAGCTACCATTTTGGGGTCTGGAGGAGAGTGGCCCTCTTCTCACAACTCCACTAGGCAGTGCCCCAGTGGGAACTCTGTATGAAGGCTCCAACCCCACATTTCCCCTCTGCATTGCCCTAGTAGAGGTTTTCCATGAGAGCTCTGCCCCTGCAGCAAACTTCTGCCTGGACATCCAGCCATTTCTATACGTCCTATGAAATCTATGCAAAGGTTCCCAAGCCTGAATTTTTGCCTCTGCATACCCTTAGGCCCAACATCACGTGGAAGTTGCCCAGGCTTGGGGCTTGCACCCTTTGAAGCAATGGCCCAAGCTGTATGTTGGCCCCTTTAAGCCATGGCCTGGACACGAGGCACCCAGTCAAGACTGCACAAGGTAGCAAGGCCCTGGGCCCTGCCAAGGAAACCATTTTTCCTTCCTAGGCCTCTGGGCCTGTGATGGGAGGGGCTGCCATTAAGATCTCTGAAATGCTCTGGAGACATTTTGTCCCCATTGTCTTGGAGATTAACGTTTGGCTCCTGGTTACTTAGGCAAATTTCTGCAGCCAACTTGAATTTCTCCACAGAAAATGGGTTTTTCTTTTCTACAACATGGTCAGGCTGCAAATTTTCCATATTTTTATGCTTTTCTTCTCTTTTAAATATAAACTCCAATTTCAGACCATCTCTTCGTGAATGTATATGACTGTACATGCAGAAAAAGCCAGGTAACCTCTTGAACACTTTGCTGCTTAGAAATTTCTTTTGTCAGATACCCTAAATCATCTCTCTCAATTTCAAAGTTTCACAGATTTCTTGGGCAAGGGCAAAATGCTGCCAGTCTGTCTGCTAAACCATAGCAAGAGTGACCTTTACTCTAGTTCCCAGTAAGTTCCTCATCTCCATCTGAGACCACCTCAGCCTAGACTTTATTGTTCATATCACTATCAGCATTTTGGTCAAAACCATTCAACAAGTCTCTAGGAAGTACCAAACTTTCCCACATCTTCCTTTCTTCTCCTGAGCCCTCCAGATTATTTCAACCTCTGCCTGTTTCCCAGTTCCAAAGTTGCTTCCACATTTTCAGGTATCTTTATAGCAGTACCTCACTGTCTCGGTACCAATTTTCTGTATTAGTCCATTTTCAGCTGCTATAAAGAACTACATGAGACTGGGCAATTTATAAACAAAAGGGGTTTAATTGACTCACAGTTCTGCATGGCTGAGGAGGCCTCAGAAAATTTATAATCATGGCTAAAGGCAAAGGGGAAGCAAGGCATGTCTTACATGGTGATAGGAGAGATAGTGGGAGAAAGGGGAAGTACTACACTTTTAAAGCATCAGATCTCACGAGAATTCACTCACTATCATGAGAACAGCATGGAGGAAACTGTCACCACGGTTCAATCATCTCTCGCCAGGTCCCTCCCTAGGCAAATGGAGATTGCAGTTCAAGATAAGATTTGAGTGGAGACACAGAGCCAAAGTATATCAGAAAGCTATCCAAATCTAGTCTCCCAAGAGCTGTCAGAGAAGAGGAGGTATAGACTACCTAGCTTATTCACAAAGAAAGAAGAGGTAACACTGCTACATTAAGAGGTAAGGTCATTCTAGACAGGCGATGTATTAGTTTGTTTTGCATCACTATAAAGGAATACCTGCAACTGAGTAATTTATAAAGTAAAGAGGTTTGATTAGCTCACAGTTCTGTAGGCAGTACAGGAATCATGGCATTGGCATCTACTCAGCTTCTGGTAAGGGCTCAAGAAGCTTTCAATCATGGTGGAAGGCAAGTGGGGAGCTGGTGTATCACATGGCAAGAAAGGGTGCAAGAGAGAAGGGGGAGGTCTTATACTCTTTTTAACAACCAGATATCACACGTTCTAACTGATATCTCACTCATACCAAGAGGAGGGCACCAAGCCATTCAAGAGGGATCTGTCTCCATGATCTAGTATCTCCCACTAGGCCCCACCTCCAACACTGGGGATCACATTTCGACATGAGATTAAGAGGGGACAAATATCCAAACTATATCATAGAAGATGACATGAGCAATCCTACAGATGTCAAATATGGAATTATGAGTGCTGAAATGCCATGGCCAAAATTAGTCAAGGAAATAAACAGAAACTTCAGTCCAGGAAGCAGTTGGAATTGTGGTGGCTGAATTGGCAGATGGTAAATCAAGGCATAAATCTGTCCTAAGGAACTGAAAATTTGTCTATGGGAGGCATTAGCTTTTTTTCTTTTAATCACTCAGGAACTCTGGGAAGAACGGTTTAAGAGTATCAGGACTATGAGCAGTGAGATAACTATGAAGATTGTCTCAGTCCAAATGAAGTTCTTGTTTGGGGCAGTGATAGCAAGGTGAAGAGGATTTGATAGATTTTGAAGGTACTTCAGAGGATAGCTCAACAACATTTGGAGTTGGAATCTATAAGAACAGGGAAAAGGGGCTACAGTTTAGAATTATTATTTTGCTTTAATTTCTGTATCTTTACCCTGATTTTATAACTACACATTGTATGAACGTATCAAAATATCACATGACTACTATAAATATGTACAATTACTATGTATCAATAAAAATAAAAATAATTTCTGTATTTTTATTGAGGTATGATTATACTTAGTAAAATACTGAGACTTTAAGAATAAAGTTTAACAAGTTTTGAAAAACATACATACCTGTGCAACCCACATCCTAATCAAGATATAGTACATCCCCAGCTCCTCAGAAAGTCCCTTTCTATCCCTTTTCTGTCAATCTCTCACCTCCAATATGGAACCACAGTTCTGATTTCTATTCCTTGGGTTAGTTTGGTGTGTTCTTTAATGTTTTCATGTGTGTCTAGCTGCTTTTTCTCAGCATGCTTTTGAGATTAATTCCTGTTGCTGAGGGTTCGAGTAGTCCATTTCTTTTTATTGCTGAGTAGAATTCTACTGTATATTACAATTTGTATATCCATTTTTCTGTTGATGGGTATTTAGGTTATTTACATATTTTTGTTGCTATTTGCTCTGAGACTTTCTCTTTTATTCATGGATTATTTAGAAGTGTGTTTTTTAGTCTCCAAGTCTTCAGAGATTTTCCTTTTAAGTTAACCATATTTATTTCTAGTGTGATTCCATTGTATTCAGAGAATACAAGATCATTCCTTTTAAATTTGTTGAGCTTTGGTTTATGGCCCAATATTGTCTATCTCAGTATCTGTTTCATGACTACTTGAAAAAGTGTATTTTCTGTGGATGTTTAGTGGAATATTCTATAACCATTGATTGGACCTTTTGGTCAATAATTTTGAATTCTTCTATGGCCTTGTTAATTTTCTGTTCAGTTGTTCTATCAATTGGTAAGAAGGGGAAATAACATCTCCAACAATGATTATGGATTTCTCTATTTATCTTTTCAGTTCTATTACTTTTAATCATTTTTATAATTTTTTAATTGTGGTAAAGACCTATCACTTTTTTGCTTAATATATTTTGTACCTCTGTTGTTTGGCACAAATACATTTAAGATTGCCTTGTCTTGATAAGTTTACTTTTTTCATTATATAAAATCCCTTTCTGACCATAATAAATTTATTTGCTCTGAAGTCTCTTTAATGATATCAATATAGCTACTTTTGCTTTTTTGATTAATATTTTATATATATATATACAAAAAACTCTATATATTATATATGCATGTATAATATATATCTCCATTCTATATTTTAACTTATCTATGTCATTATATTTGAAGTGAATTTCTTATACACAGCATATAGTTCATTATATTTTTAATTTTTGTCAATTTCTGTCTTTATACACTTAATGTAATTGCTGATATCTTAGGATTTAATTGTACCATTTTATTTTTGTTTTGTTTTGTTTGTTCCGCCTCCCTATGGGTTAATGTTTTGATCTGCTTTTTAATAAATCTCTTTGTATAGGCCTTTTCTGATATTATCCAATGGAGAGAGGTGCCTTGTTACTGCTGGGAGGGCACAGAAGTCTAGGCTCCACATGTGGTCTCTACTGCCCAGCTGGGCTCAGGAATGGAGAGGTGGTTCACTACTGGCCAACAGAGATGAATTCTCAGCTCCCTACTTGGCCTTCTCTGAAATAACCACAACAGTGTTTTGGAATGTCTCAGTACAACTCTGTGATGGTGGAAGTCTAGGGTCTCATCTGGCTTTTGCTTTCATGGGAGAGGGGAATAAATTGTGTTTTAATATTAGACTAAAAGTTGTATACAAAGCTACACTGCACCTTTCTGGTCCTTTGATTAAAGAGAGCAGGTTTGTCAGAGCTTTTGTGGTTTGTGCCTGTTGACATTTTTGAGTTGTCAACTTCTTCAACTCTATGTCTGAGATCTCTAAGATAAAAAAGAAAACCCAAAGGAATTAACAACTGGGTCCCTAGCCAGCCTCTCTTCCCTCTTCCTTTCAGAACCTTCTTTCGTTTGTTTTCTTCTCTATATTGCATGCAGGGATTTTATTTGTACTTAGTTTTCTTGAAGCAGAACTCCTTCATTCTTTTTTATATTTTTCATCTCTTCTGAGATGTCCACATTTGTTTACTAATTCTCTACACCTTTTCCTACATATTTATAAACCTTTTTGTAATAGTTGTTTTAAAGTCCTTGTCTGCTAGTCCCAATAACTGGTTCATCTGGAGATTGAACTTGTTAATTTTATTCTTGGTTGTGTAACACATTACTTGCTTCTTTGTGGATTCTAGGCTTTAAAAAATTGCATTGGATATTTTATATAGGAGAACAATGTTGATGCAGGTATAGTAATATTTTGTGTTTTATTCCCCAGATAGGGTGTGCTCATTTGTATATCTTGCACCTAAGCTATTGAGCCAAGAGTCTAGCTCATCTGGGACTGAGCCATAACACTAGGAAGAGTGAGCTTACTTTCATTTAACCCAACTCTTAACACCCCATGCTGACACTGCTGCTGGGAGCCAACAGCCTCTTTGACCTTAGCACTGTTTTAGCCTGCAACCAGGGGTCTTATTGAGCCAAAGTATTACCTTTAGATGAAACAGTTCCAAACATTGAGAAATTGCATGAGGATTTCCATACTATTTCTCCTGTTCAGTCCCAACTTTACTGCCCTTTTCTTAGCAACATTGAGATAAGTTAGAGTTATAATACCAAGCAAAATATTGTCACATTTTATGATATTGTAGACTTCAATATTTCCCACCTGCTGCTGCCATCAACAATAGCTTGGCTGGCCTCTTTTAGACCCAGAAAAGTGACTCTGTTTTTGGCATGCTTTCTCATCCATCTGTCAAAGACATTAAATTTGTCCCCAGTTGTGCTGTGAAGGGAGTTTATGTCTGAAAACCTGTTCAGAAGACTTTCTTCAACAGAGTGAAGGTCTTCTGGGGATTTTACATACTAATAATTAATGGTTGTTTTATTTTACTTTTTTCTTTTATTCATTATGTACATATATAATAAATTATATATAACACATATATACATATACGTAAGTATGTCTATGGGACAAGTTTTACAAGATTCTCATGTAAAAATTGAAAATGTTTTGTATTAGTTGGGAAAATAGTTATTTAAGAAAATTAGATTTAAAAATATGTGCATTATGTTTGTGTTATATATATTAGAATATACATATTAATTTGCTTGTTAGGAGCCAGTTTGTGAGCCAAAATGTTGAATTTCAAGTGCCTGAGTCTTGCAGGTAGAATAAAACAGCTCACACAAGTGCTATCCCAATCTGAAGCCAAGTACAGGTGTGAGAAGCGATGAAAGAGCTCATTTGGAGAGCTGGAAACAAGGCTATGAGTTAATGGATATTTTTAAATGTCTTTTTTTCTTAATGGGAGGCGCTCCCTAATATTGCCAAAATTACTACACCATAAATAAAACTCTTTAATGTTTTAGATAACAGAAGGAATATAATGAAAATACCCTACATCTATTTCAAAACACCTACAAACTTTATCTTCTTGAAGAATCTCTCCTTTCCACTTTTCACCATTTGTTTCCTCTTGTCTAGTGCTAATAACTCTGTAAGTTCCCTAGATGTCTTATTGACTTTCTCCTTTAGTGACCAGGTTTCACCAGTTTCCTCTTCTACTCTCTCTCTCTCTCTTTAGCATTTTAAAAATCGCCTCCCTTTCTGGTTGTTTTCCATAATCCTTAATTCTCATTCTTAAATCAAAAAATGTTCTCAATTTTTTTCATCTAGAAAAGAAACAAGTGAGTTTCCCCTTCAGGTCATGACTAAGTTTCTATCAGACCAACTCTTAAGTACATAAAAATAATGAACACTGGATAAAATACATAAAACAACTACCTGCATGCACTGAAGAATATAGGGAGATTAACATTTAGAAGAAGGGAAGAGCAAAGGGAAAGATTTCCATATTTTTAGATCTTTTGTTTTTTTACAGCTTTTGACCAGAGGACAGACTAAATCAGGTAGGCCACAACAGAGTGTAGGAACTCTGATATAAAAACCTATATTTTACTGGCACAGAGAGCTTGAAGACAGATTGCATTGCAAATGTAGATACTAGAAATTGAGATGTGAATCTCAAAAACGAGAGGTCAAGGAAGGAGGAGTCCAAATTCTGTACATAAGCTCTGCCTCACTCTCTTAACTACCTGTGTGCAGGAGGAAAAAAAGTGAACTTACATTTGACCTGCTGTTCATTGCAGATGGCAGGGGCAGTTTCCAATTTTAGCTCATCCAAATTAATTGCCTGCTTAAGGGAAAAAAAAGAAGCAATTATTCTTTGGCAGAACAAAATAAAATGTAGATGCTAAAACGCATCATTCGCAGTATATAAGATACAATAAAAAATTACTTAAAAATACAAGGAACTGGAAATCATAAATGATCCTCAAAAAAAAAAAAAAAAATCAATGAAGATGAATGCCAAATGACCCTGATGTTGACACTAGCAGATAAGAATTTTAAGGTGAACATTATAACCATGCTCAATGGGATAAGAAAAAAATGAATTTTTTTTGTGATGAGTAAAACAGACAATAAATCTCAGAAATAAAAAAGGAACTATTAAAATGCAAATTTAAAAACTGACAGAAAATACCAGAAATTGTTTTTTAAGTCACTCAGCAGACTTAATAGCAGAATGAAGATACTAGAGGAAAAAGTGAACTAAAAAATCAATCAACAGAAAGTATGTAACATTTAAAGTAAAAAATAAATATTGAAAAAAATTGAATAGAGCATTGGAGATAGGTGTAACAATATTAAAAGGTCAAATATATATGTAGGGTCCCAGAAAGAGAATATAGGATGTGGGATAGAAAAAAAAATTTGAAGAAATAATGTCTGACAATTTTACTAATTTCCGAAACATGTAAATGTACTAATTCAATAAGATCATCAAGCCCAAAGCAAAACAAATACAAAGAAAATCACAAGTATGATAGTCATTTCAAAGTGATAAATACAAACAATAAAGCAAATATCTTTAAACTAATCTGATAAAACTTACTTGAGTGGAAACAACTTGAATACAGCTGACTTCTCAGAAGGAATGAAGGACAGAAGACAGTGAGGCAATATGCTAATGGTGGTAGGGGAAAACAAAAACAACAATAAACATTTTACCTAGCATTTTCTATCAAGAGAAAATAACCTTAAAATAACAACAAAATAAATATATTTTCAGATTAAAAATCTAAGAATTTTCACCAAAGACTGACCTGCATTATTACAAATTCTAAAGGCCTTGACCCTCACAAAGAAATGAAAGAGCATTGGAAATGGCAATGTTGGAATTTGTGTAAAATTGTTGAGGACAATAATTCACCATGGTATTCTGGACCCACAGGAGAATTTTCTTTTAAGCTTCAATACTTTGCATAGCTGTGTTTTTTTAAGAACACTGTGAATCATATTACTCATGGTACCTCCTTGTATTTCAGTTTACACTAGCAAATGGTGTAGTTGCCATAATCTTGTCCACTAATATCACCACAAGTTTTATCATATTTACTTATTTTTAAGTTTATATTTGGTACCTAGTAATTAAGCATATTTATGTGCTATAGTGTGATATATCAATGCATGTACACATAGTATAAAAATCAAATCAGGATAATTATCATATTCATCATTTTAAACCAATCCCAGAGAGACAGATATGTGACCTTTCAGACAGATAATCCAAAATACTGTTTTGAGGAAACTCAACAAAATCCAAGATAGCAAGATAGCACAGAGATGGAATTCAGAATACTATTAGATAAATTTAACAAAGAGATTGAAATAAAAAGAATCAAGCAAAATTCTGGTGCTGAGAAATGCAATTGACATGCTGAAGAAGCATCAAGATCTCTTAACAGCAAAATTCATCAAGGAGAAGAAAGAATTAGTAAACTTTAAGAAAGGCTATTTGAAAATATATAGTCAGAGGAGACAAAAGAAAAAAAATAAAAGTGAATGAAGCACATCTACAAGAGCTAGAAAAGGCCTAAAAGGGCAAATTTAAGAGTTATTAGCCTTAAAGTGGAGGTAGAGAAAGAGATAAGAAAATTTTATTCAAAGGCATAACAACAGAGAACTTTTCAAACCTAGAGAAAGATACCAATATTCAAGTACAAGAAGATTATAGAACACCAAGCAGACTTAACCCAAAGAAGACTACATCAAGATATTTAATAATCAAACTTCCAAAGGTCAAGGGTAAAGAAAGGATCCTAAAAGCAGCAAGAGAAAAGAAACAAATAACATATAATGGAGCTCCATTAAGCATGGCAGCAGATTTTTCAGTGGAAAATTTACAGGCCAGAGAGTGGCATGACATATTTAAAGTGCTCAAGGAGAAAAAAAAACAACTTTTATTCTAGAATTGTCTATCCAGAACAAATATCCCTCAAAAATTAACAAGAAATAAGCAGTTTCCCAGACAAACAAAAGCTGGGAGGGATTTCATCAACATCAGACCTGTCATACAAGAAATGCTAATGGGAGTTCTTCAATTTGAAAACAAAAAGATGTTAATGGGCAATAGGAAATAATCTGAAGGCATAGAATTCACTAGTAATAGTAAATACACAGAAAAACAGAATATTATAACACTGTAATTGTGGTGTATAAACTAATATCTCGAGTAACCATTCAAAATAATAACTACAACTTTTCAAAACAGTACAATAAGATATAAATATAAAAGAACAGAAATTTAAAAAGGGGGGACAAGGTTCAAGTGTAGAATTTTTATTAGTTTATTCTTTGCTTACTTGTTAGCTAGTGTGTGCAATCAGTGTTAAATTGTCATCAGTTTAAAGTAATGGGTTATAAGATATTATTGGCAAGCTTCATAGTAACCTCAAAACAACAAACATATAACAGATACACAAAATAAAAAGGAAGAAATTAAAACATGCACCAGAGAAAATCACCTTCACTAGAAGGAAGACAGGAAGGAAGAAAAGAAGAAAGAGTAGACCACAATACTACCTGTAACGTGTGTGTATTTGTTACATGAAAAGATGAAACAAAATGTCAAGAGTAAATTCTTACTTATCAGTAATAACGAATGTGAATACACGGAACTCTTCAATCAAAAGGTACAGAAGGGCTTAATAGATTAAAAAACATAAGATCTAACAATCTATTGCCTACAAGAAACAAATTTACCTATAAAGACATACATAGACTCCAAATAAAGGAATGGAAAAAGATATTATATATAAGTGGAAACCAAAAAAGAGCAGGAGTCGCTCTAGTTATATCAGACAAAAGAGATTTCATGACAAAACAATATAAAACAAAAGTCATTATATTATATGCCCCAACACTGGAACATTCCAGGTATATAAAGCAAATATTATTAGAACTAAAGAGAGAGCTAGACCTTAGTACAGTAATAGCTAAAATTTTTAACACCCTACTTTCAGTATTAGACAGATCACCCAGACAGAAAAATCAACACAGAAACATTGGACTTAGTCTGCACTATGGACCAAATAGACCTGAAAAATATTTACAGAATATTTTATCTAATGGCTGCAGAATATATTCTCCTCAGCACACAAATTATTCTCAAGGATAGATGATATTTTATACAAAATGAGACTTAAAACATTCACAAAATTGAGATTATATCAAATATCTTCTCTGACCATAATGGAGTAAAGCTAGAAATCAATAATGAGGAGTTTGGGAATCTATACAACTACATGGCAATTAAACAATACGCCACTGAATGACCGGTGGGTCAATGAAAAATTTAAGAAGGAAATTTAAAATTTTTTGAAATGAATAATAGAAACAAAACATTCCAAAACCTATGAGATACAGTGAAAGCAGTACTAAGAGGGAAGTTTATAGCTCTAAGTGCCTACATCGAAGTAAAAAACTTCAAATAAACCAAGAAACTAGAAAAGTAAGAGCAGACCAAACTCCAAATTAGTAGAAGAAAAAATAAAGATCAGTGCAGAGATAAATAAAATTAAAATGAAGAAAACAATACAGAAGATCATTGAAATAAAAATATGGTTTCTTTAGCAAAGATATACAAAATCAACAAAAACCTTTAGCCATACTATGAAGAAAAGAGAGAAGACCCAAATAAATAAAAGAAGAGATGAAAAAGGAGACATTACAACTGAAATTCAAAGGATCATTTCAGGCTACTGTGAGCAACTATTAAATACATGGCAATATACTGGAGAACTTAGAATAAATAAATAAATTTCTAGACACATATTAATACAACCTACCAAGATTGAAGCATAAAGAAATCCAAACCCTGAATAGACCAAAAACAAATAACAAGAATGAATCCATAATAAAAAGTTTCCCAGCAAAAAGAGCCCAGGACCTGATGGCTTCACTGCTGAATTCTACCTAACATTTAAAGAGAACTTATACTAGTTCTACTCAAACTATTCTGAAAAAAACAGAAGAGAAAAGAATACCTCCAAACTCATTCTGTAAGGCTGTTATTACCTTGATACCTAAACCAGACAAAACATATCAAAAATAAAGAAAACTGCAGGACAATATGACTGATGAATATTGATGCAAAAATCTTCAACAAAATATTAGCAAACTGAATTCAACAACATATTAAAAAGATCATTCATAATGACCAAATGAGATTGATCCCGAAAACAAAAGCATGGCTCAACATATGCAAATCAATCAATGTGATACATCATATTGATAAAATGAGGGACAAAAACCATATGATCGTTTGAAGTGATGCTGAAGAGACATTTGATAAAATTCAATATCCCTTTCTAATTAAAAAAAAAAAAAACCTTAAAAAATTTGGCATAGAAGAAACATGCCTAAATACAATAAAAGGTCATGTACAACAGATCCACAGCTAGTATAATAATGAATGGAGAAATACTGAAAGCCTTTCCTCTATGATCTGGAACACAACAAGGATGCCCATTTTCATCACGCTGTTCCACATAGTACTGGAAGTCCTAGCTACGGCAATCAGACAAGAGAAAAAAAAATAAAGGGCATCCAAGTGGAAAAGGAGAGAGTCAAATTATTCTTGTTTGTAGATAATATAATCTTATTTTTTGGAAAAAAACAAGATTCCACATAAAATCTATTAAACTGATAAATTCACTAAAGTTGCAGGATATAAAATCAACATATGAAAATCAGTAGCATTTCTATATATCGACAGTTGACAATATGAAAAAGAAATCAAATAAGTAATTTAATTTAAAATAGCAACAAATAAAATTAAATACTTAGGAATTAACTAAAGAAGCGAAAGATCTCTACAATAAAAACTATAAAACATTTATGTAAGAAATTGAAGAGGACACCAAAAATATGGAAATATATTTCATGTTCACAGATTGGAAGAATTAATATTGTTAAACTGTCCATACTACCCAAAGCAATCCATAGATTCAATGCAACCCTGATATAGTTTGAATGTATGTAGGCACCCAAATCTTATGTTGAACTTTAATCCCCAATGTTGGAGGTGGAGCCTGGTGTGAGATGTTTGGATTATGAAGGTGAATCCCTCATGAATGGCTTGGGCCATCTGCTTGGTGATAAGTGAGCTCTTGTTCTGAGTTCACATGAGATACAGTCATTTAAAAGTCTGTGGTACCCAAACTCTCTCTTGCTCTTGCTGCTGTTCATGCCATGTGATATACCTGCTATCCTTTGCCTTTGCCTTCTGCCATGATTGGAAGCTTCCTGAGTCCTCCCCAGAAGCAGATGTAACTATGCTTCCTGTACAGCTTGCAGAACCAAGAACGAATTGAAACTCTTTTGTTATAAATTGCCCAGGCTTAGGTGTTTTTTTTTTTTTTTTTTTTTTGAGATGGAGTCTCCCTCTGTCTCCCAGGCTGGAGTGCAATGATGCAATCTCGGCTCACTGCAACCTCTGCCTCCCGGTTCAAGAGATTCTCCTGTCTCAGCCTCCTGAGTAGCTGGGATTACAGGCACATGCCAACATGCCCAGCTAATATTTGTATTTTTAGTAGAGACGGGGTTTCACCATGTTGGTCAGGCTGGTCTCGAACTCCTGACCTCCTGATCCACCCGCCTCGGCCTCCCAAAGTGCTGGGATTACAGGCGTGAGCCACCACGCCCAGCCAGGTGGTTTTTTATAGTAGTGCAAGAATGGCCGAATACAAACCCGTATCAAAATACCAATGACATTTGTCACAGACATTTTAAAAAATTCTAAAATTTATATGGAACCATAAAAGACCCAGAATAGCCAAAGCTAACCTAAGCAAAAAGAACAAACCTGGAAGAATCACATTACCTGATTTCAAAGTGTACTACAGAGCTCTTATCAAAACATTATGGTACTGGCATAACAACAGACACATAGACCAATGGAACACAATAGAGAACCCAGAAACAAATCCATACACCTACTGTGAACTCATTTTTGACAAAGGTGCCAAGAACATACATTGGAAAAAGGACAGTATCTCCAAATAAATGGTGCTGGGAAAAGTGGATATACATATGCATAAGAATGTAACTAGACCCCTATCTCTTGCTGTGTACGAAAGTCAAACAAAAATTGATTAAAGGCTTTAAAACTTCAAACTATGAAACTAATATAAGAAAACATTGGAGAAACTCACCATGACATTAGACTGGGAAACATTTCTTGAGTAATACCCCACAAGCACAGGAAACCAAAGCAAAAATGGACAAATTGGATCACATTAAGTTAAAAAGCTTCCACATAGAAAACAACAAAGTGAAGAGACAAGACAACCCACAAGGTGGGAGAAAATATTTGCAAACTACCCATCTGACAAGGGATTAATAATCAGAATACATAAGCAGCTCAAACAACTCTATGGGAAAAAGATATAATAATCCAACTTAAAAATTAGCAAAAGATCTAAATAGACATTTCTCAAAAGAAGACACACAAATGGCAAACAAGTATATGAAAAAGTGCTCAACATCACCAATCATCAGAGAAATGCAAATTAAACTAAAATGAGATATTATCTCATCTCAGTTAAAATGGCTTTTATCCAAAAGACAGACAATAGTAAGTGATGGCAGAATGTGGAGAAAATTCAACTCTTGTACAATCTTAGTGGGAATGTAAATTAGTACAACCACTATAGAGAACAGTTTGGAGGTTCCTCCAAAAACTAAAAATAGAGCTTCCATATGATATAGCAACCATTGCTACAAAAAAGGAAAAAAAAAAAAAAGAACATCCAAATTGAAAAGGAGAAAGTAAAATTATTCTTGTTTGCAGATAATATGTTCTTATGTTTGGAAAAACCTGAAGAGTCTGCTCTCCTATGTTTATTGCAGCACAGTTCACTGTAGCGAAGATTTGGAAGCAAGCTTAGTGTCCATCAACAGATGAATAGATGAAGAAAATGTGATACATATGCACAGTGGAGTACTATTCAGCCATAAAAATAATGGGATTCTGTCATTTGCAAAAACATAGATGGAATTGGTGATCATTATGTTAAGTGAAATAAGCTAGAGAAAGAAAGACAAACACTGCATGTTCTCACTTATTTATAAGAGCTTATTTTATAAATTAGAAATTTTGTAAATTTTGTAAATTTCTAATTTATAAAAATTAAAACAATTGAACTCATGGAGATAGAGAGTTAGAATCATGGTTACCAGAGGCAGGGAAGGGTAGTACGGGGATTGGGGAGCAGTGATGGTTAATGTGCATAAAAATATAATTAGATAGAATGAATAAGATCTTGTATTTGATAGCACAACAGGGTGACTACAGTCAACAATAATTTATTGTACAACAATAAATACAACTAAACAACTAAAATAGTATAATTGGATTGTTTGTAACACAGAAAAAGGATAAAAGCTTAATGTAGTGGATACCCCATTTACTCTGATGTGGTTATTATGCATTGTATGCCTGTATCAAAATGTCTTATGTACTCCACAAATACATACACGTCCTATGTATTCACAAAAATTAAAAAAAGAAATATTATTAAGCATATAAAATTGGGAACTTTATCAAAAAAGCAAACACTATATTTAAACATATGGAAATAAGTATTGTTTGAAAGTACTTGGATCATACTTACAACAATATTTTAACATTAAATATATTTTTTTCCTACTGACCTTTGACTAATTATGTAATGTAGACATGAACATTTGATTTTCTGTGTATAAGTTCATCCTTACATATTAAACAATTATTCAAATGCAAATATCTGGAGAATAATTGTTGGAATTTTCACCAAATATGTAAAACTAGAAATTAGAGTTTTTTTAAGTTTTGGCAAATTAAAAATATTAATAACCTGATAAAATTTTAATAATATAAACATACATTTATTTTGTAAGAGTGCTAAGATTATGTGTGGAGTTCTTATATAATGCTATGTATATATATCCTTGGATTGCCTTATGCTGTGGCAACAGGTATTCAAAGCCAGTGGTGAACATGGCATGTAGCTTCCTGGAATTTATTTTATATTCTAAGATTTAGAGGAGCAAATGCATTATTTTATATTAAAATAGACATAGGCATATTATAAACTAAAATTGGCATAAAATTTTAGGATAAAATTATATTTATTTGTAATTTTTTTAGTACAACCAACCAGTTACAGCCATGTTTCCGATTTTCAGAAAATGATTACTGATCTTTATTTTTTTTGGTGAGAAATTTAAGAAGTATTAGATTATTTCTTTTCCAGTTCTTAATAAAATACTTGCATGTATTTATAATACCATCATTCTTTCTGGATAATTTTATGAGTAATCTCTAACTAACATATCTCTTCGATAAATAAACATAATTGGCCATGAACAAGACTATTAGGTGACTAATAACTCCCACTCCCCAGGCAGCTCATAATCACAGAACTGAATCTATGAAATTTTTAGCTACTTTGGAAATGCACCTTTAAAAGAATGGTTTAGTTTGTAAATACAAATGAAAATTATTCTAATTAGGAGAAACTATTTAACAGATTGTATTAATTGATTTTCTTACAGATATCCATATCATACAATTTGTGAAATGTGTAGGGATTTTTCTGTCACACTGTATAGTAAATTAGAGGTTTTGCAGAGTGAAGAGCTGAAGGGATTTGAGATTCTGTTGCTAACTCCTATATTCTTAATTATAAGAAACCTTTTATAAATTTCATAAATTTCTGAAAAATAAGTGAATTTTGTGGCATTAGTTAAAAATAGGTACCTGAATTCAATCAAGTAGAAAACTTATTCCAGGCCGGGCGCGGTGGCTCGGGCTTGTATCCCAGCACTTTCGGAGGCTGAAGCGGGCGCCACTGCACTCCAGCCTGGGAGACAGAGTGAGACTCCGTCTCAAAAAAAAAAAAAAAAAAAGAAAACTTATTCCATATTATTCCATTCATCATTGATTTCAATACCACAAACAATTCTAATAGCACAGAATATCTGCCCACAGTCTGGTCCTCCATGCATGGAGGACATGTAAAGCTCTAAACCAAGGACATATATATATTATATATATATATACACATACATATATACACACATACAAATATATATACATACATATATATACATACATATATACATACATATACATATATACATACATATACACATACATATACATATATATATACATACATATACATATATATATAGGAAACTATATCCCATAGGCAAAACCTAACACTGCTTGTTATTATATTGCCTATGAGCTTAGAATGGTTTTGCCATTACAAAATAATTAAAAGTCAAAAGAACATTTCATTACATATGAAAATTACATGAAATTCTACTTTCAATGTCCATAAAAATTTATCCACAATTGTTTATTATCTATGGTTGCTTTCATGCTATAACAGCAGAGTTGAACAGTAGTGACAAAACCATAGGACTACAAAGCCTAAATATTTATTATCTGACCCTTCATAGAAAATTTTGCCACTCCATATTGAAGATTTTTTTCTTGGTAGATATTTGTTCTTAAAGTCTGTAAGTTTTACTTCACCAGATGCTTCGTCTTGTGTCTGGAACTCGGTATTGTCCAAGAACATATTTTACTTATTCAAACATTTGTGGCATTTTCAAGATTTTAGTCACTTTCTAGTGGAAATTTAACTCAACATATTTTCTCTAGGATGTCACCTTTACTACAACTAAATAAGTAGAGATTTACTAGGCAATTACTTATCTGTTCTTAAAAAACAACTTTAAAAAACAACAACAAAAAAAGCTTTTATGTAAATAAGTATTCTGGGTTTCTGTTAATTTCGCATAAATTTAAAAATCTCAATCATGACAACAATTAGTTGAATTTAATCATAAACCCATAGCCAAATATATTATTAAAATTTCGGCACACCCCTTTAATTCAAAAGCAGGCTTAATTGATTTTTTTAATGTAAATCGTAGGGGTAATTACATTTTTAAAAAAAATAACAACTTTTACAAGCGATGGAATGAAGTCTTTGGCTTCTGGGAAGAAGAATTAGATACACTTTTCCCAATTCCCCCAGGTAAATACTAAAATCCCTGGACCTTATATATAGAACAGACTGAACAGTGGAGAGAATGAAGAAGACTAGTCAAGAAACTTAAAGAGCAAGTAACAATACAGTGGTGAGTTCCCTGGGATTTCCTCTTTCTCTCTTTATCTCTTTTTTTTTTTTTTTTTTTTCTGGTAACCTAGAGCTAAAGAAGCTGACAACACAGAAACATCAACTGGAACAGGCAAGAAAAGCTCTAACAAAAGTCTATGCTCTCTCTCTCTAGTCATAGGATCAGGAAAGGGGCAGGCAAAACAGACAACTTTCGCTGGGCGCGGTGGCTCACGCTTGTAATCCCAGCACTTTGGGAGGCCGAGGCGGGTGGATCACGAGGTCAGGAGATCGAGACCACAGTGAAACCCCGTCTCTACTAAAAATACAAAAAATTAGCCGGGCGTGGTGGCGGGCGCCTGTAGTCCCAGCTACTCGGAGAGGCTGAGGCAGGAGAATGGCGTGAACCCGGGAGGCGGAGCTTGCAGTGAGCCGAGATCGCGCCACTGCACTCCAGCCTGGGTGAGAGAGCGAGACTCCGTCTCAAAAAAAAAAAAAAAAACAGACAACTTTCAGTCAATAACTGCTCTATTCCAACCAAACAACAAAGAAACGCTTTGGTGTTTTTCCTATTCACGCCAGTTGAGCTGGGAGCGTAGACTTTAATGCTACCAGGATATAAGGAGGCACCCTTATCCTACTACTGTGATGGTGCCAGAAAAGCAGCGCAGAGAGCCAGGACGTTCAATTCTAATGATAATAAGGGAGTCTCACCCAGTATACAGTGTCAGTGGAGACCAAACATCCCTGCAAGTAACAAAATGTTCCTGGAGGGATGTCAGAGGAGGCCTAGTGGAAAGTCAGTATTTTTACCACCACTAAGCACAAAGCGGGCTTACCTCCTCTGCCTCTTGCCGCCATGAGGAATAATGAAAGCCACCTGGGAGGAGTAATGAGCCCTTCTTCCTGCTATCATCCAAGAAACTATCAGTGGAGCTGTAATGGAGAGCCAAAAATCACACACCTGCCAAGAGTAACAAGAAATCACACCCCCTTCAGGTGCCAACAGAAATTGAATGGGTAATCTGCATGTCCACTCCTACTTGGCAGTAATGAGGTAGCCTCTTTTCCTTCCCTTGCTACAGCAGCATTGAAGGAAGCTGGCTCAAATATTGGTGTAAATAACATCCAGAGACTCATAATGTAATTCCTAAAATGCAAAAGTTTCAATGGAAAAATCATGCATATTTTAAAAACCCTAAAAATCTCAAACAGAATGAGAAAAGACAATCAATAGATGCTAACACATACAAGACAGAAATTTTAGAATTGTCTGACATAGTAAAAATTTTCAACAGGCAATTGCAAGCACGCTTCAAACAAATGAAAAACAAAATAGAAACCCATACTAAAGAAATAGAAAGTCTCAGCAAGAAAATAAAATATATAAAGAAAACCAAGCAGATGTTTTAGAATGAAAAATGCAATAACCAAAATAAAAAACTCAATGAGTAAGCTCAAAAGCAAAATGGAGGTGTCAAAAGGAAAGAACTAGTGAACTGGAATACAAATTGCCCATTCTAAATAATGTCCTGGAAACAGTTATTTCTCTAAGGATCCACGTTTTATTTTACTGGAGAATGGTGTTAGAACACAAGATCTGTGTCCTACGTGTGCTTCTTGCTACTGAAGTGGTGGTTTTATTCTAGATTCTCTTGGTTGACAGAACAAGAAAATATTTGTGCGTATATAGACTTACCAATAAAAATTTCTACATGTAGCCATTTCTGTTTTAAGCTAAACATGAGTTCATTCTGATGTGTCCAATACTAATCAATTACCACATGGACCATTCTAGCCTCCTCCTCCTGCTTATCTGTAAGGTCATAATTCAGCAGTGAGAAACCTGGCATCCATCTGCCATTGTTCCATTCCAATAGATAGGTACAATGTTTTCAGAATTGTTAACCTATACTCCATGGAAAAGAACTTTACTAGAATACAGTATGTGTGTACAGTTCACTTAGTGTTATAGATTCATTCATTCCAAAGTTACTTAGGTTATTACTTATCATCCCCCACCCCCAGAAACATTGTTTCATACATATGTGAGACTTTTAAATTATGTTGTTACATTCTGCATTCTTTCTTGGGATTGCCCAGATAGCTAAATGATTTTTTTTTTTTCAATTTGTATACATTAAGGCTTACTGTTTGTGCTGTAAACTTCTGTGGGTCTTGACAAGTGCTTAACGTATTGTAGTCACCATTATAGTAAGATATAGAATAATTTCACCATTAAAAAAAATCCTCTGTGCTTCACTTATCCAAACCTACCCCTGTTTACTACACACCCTGCTAATCTTTTTACCTTCTCTTTAGTTTTGCCTTTTCCAGAATGTCATATGATTGGAATAACACAATATGTAGCTTTTTTTGCACTGGATTCTTTCACTTAGTAGTGTTGTTTTCTATACATTGACAGAGGCTTCTTTTTCTGCTTTATCTAGTTTTAACTCAGCATTTTATGTGATTCCATTACATCTCTTCTGTCGGTATTTAAATTATACTTCTTTAAACATTTTCAGTTGCTGCCCTAGAATTTACAATATAAATTTTTAAATAATCTTAGTCTACCTTGAAGTAATACTATTTAGTTTCACATATAATGCACATATCTTATTACGGAATGTTCCCAATTACTCCTTCTCATCCCTTGAGACATTGTTGTCATTTTATTATTGTATGCTATGATCACCCAATATATTTTTACCAGTATTACTTTAAATAAGCAATTATCTCTTAGATAAATTTAAAAATACTCATACACACGCACCCTTCATTCATTCCTTTTCCAATGCTCTTCCTTTCTTTATATAAATCTAAGTTTCTGATCTACATAATTTTTCTTTTGCTTAAAGAAATTAACATTTTTTTGCAGGGCAGAACTGCTTGCAATAAATTCTCCATTTTTCTTTGTCTGAAAAGGTTTATTTTTCATTCACTGGGTGAAGAATTCCAGGTTGGTGGATTTTTACAAAAATTTAACAATTTAAATATTTTACTTCTCTCTCTGTTTTTTTATTATTTATTTATTTATTTATTTATTTTTGGCATGGCTTCTCACAAGAAGCCCACTATAATTTTCTTTGTTCTATAAGTAAGATGTTTTTCCTAACTTTATCTTCTTTATAGATTTTCTTTTTGTCTTTTTTTTTTTTTTTTTGAATTTAAGTATTATATACCTCAGTATAGTTCTTATAGCATTTATCTTGTTTGGTGTTCTCTGAACTTCCTGGATCTATAATATGGTTTCTGTCATTAATTCTGAAAGTTTGCAGCCATTAATTCTCTATATATTTCTTATGCTCCTTTCTCGTTTCCTTCTTAATGTTGTATTCCAATTACATATATGTTATAGCTCTTGAAATTATCCCATGGTTTTTTTAATATTCTCAGGGGTTCTTTGGTTTTGCTTTTTTTTCTGTCTCTCTGAATTTCAGTTTGGAATATTTTCTGTGGATCTAACTTCATGCTCACCTATTCTTTCCTGGGCTGCTTCCAGTCTGCTGATGAACTCACCCAATGCATACTTCATTTCTGTTATACTGTTTGCTTATTTTTTAGTGTTTTTATTATGTCTTAATTCTTTCATTTCCTTGCTTATATTTTACATATTTTCTTATATTTTGTCTACTTTTTTGTTAGAGACTTTAATATATTAATCCTATTTTAAATATTTTGAAAGTCTGTCTGATAATTTTTATATCTGTGTCTCATCTGACCCTATTTTTCATGACTGCTTTTCACTCTTTAGTCTGTGTTTTCTTCTTGCCTCTAGTGTGCCTTATAGTTTCTTGTTAAATGTCATACATGTTCAGGGTAATAGGTGCTCAGGTGAATAAGCCTCTATTGTTAGAATTTGTGTTGATTTAGTTAGGAGTTGGGCTTTACGTAATGTTTACCTTGGCTATAGGTGTCAGAGGGTTTATATTCCTCTAATGTCTTTGTTTTTGCCTCCCCTGTTGTCTTCGGGCTGCCTTAAGTATTTCTCTTCAGACAGAGTCTGTGCTTTGAAGGTCTTTTAGCTGTAATTCACTATTATGATAATGAAACTTGTTGATGTGTGGCAAGATGTGGGGCAGGGGAGTGTTTTGTAAATTTCTAGTGTTTTTTAGTGCACCTGTGGTGGTTCTGGCCTATGACCTTCCTGTCTCTTCTGCATAATTTCTTCCACTCAACCTCCTTAGGTGAGGCAGGAAGAATAATGGGGGCAGAAATGGAAAGAATGTCCTTCTCTTAGAACTCTGGGACAAGACTCTGATAGTCTTCCTTCCTAGAGAGTAGGCCAAGAAAATGAAGAAGCTTCTGGGCATATTGCACAACGATTACTCTTCCCTTTCCCTACCAGAAGCACAGGGGATTTTTCTTGGATCTTCACCTGTGATCCTCGTGGGGTTCCTGAAAGTAAATCTTATAAAGATGTGGATTTTTTTAAGACTAAAGTTTCCAGGTGTTTCTCACTGTTAAGTTACACTCAGCTTTTAGCAATCAAAATTATCCTTTAAGTGCCTCTATCAGTTTGGCTCCAGTGACTTCTCCAGGTAAGCAGTTCTAGGCTGTGACTCTCCAGATTCACTTCTCTCCAGATTTCAGAGTGGTGGTTTGCCCTGTGACCTCAATTCTTTGATGGGCCCAAGAAAAGATAAGTAGAATTTTTCATTTCTACTGTTTTGTCTTGGTCTAAGGATGGGAGTAATGACTGCCAATGCTTTGTGTATTTTAGAAATGACAGTGGAATTTGCGAGAGTAATTTCAGTGAAGTAGAATAAAGAGAGGGGAATAAGTTTACCTGAATTCAAGATTCATTATATGGCTAAAGTAACTAGGGCTGTGTGGTATTGATGGAGGGATAGACACATAGATCAATGGAACAGAATAGGGAATCCAGAAATACAATCAAACAAATATGTCCAAGTGATTTTTGACAAACATTAATAACTCAATGGAGGAAAGATACCCTTTTAACAAATGTTACTTGAGCAATTGACTTCTCTATATGTGTAGAAAATGAACATTGACTTAGGAGTGATATCTTACACAAAATTTAACTCAAAGTGACCCATAGATATAAATATAAAACGTAAAATTATAAAACTTCTACAAAACAAAACAAAAAAAAAACAGCTGAAACTCTTTAGGATCCAGAGCTAAAGAGTTCCAGGATGTAGTAACAAACGTACTATCCATATAAGGTAAAGTTGCTAAATTGAATTTATTGAAAGTAAAAATTTTGTCCTATGAAAAATCCTTTGAAAAAAGAAAAGTGACAGTTGAATAAAATATTTGCAAACCACATATCTAATTCAAAATGAGTATCCGAGATTATATAAAGAACTCTCACAACTCAATAATCCTACTTGGAAGGCTGAAGCATGAGAATTGCTTGAACCTGGGAGGCTGAGGCTGCAGTGAGCTGAGATCACACCACTACACTCCAGCCTTGCCGACAGAGTGAGACCCTGTCTCAAAAAAACCCAAAACACAAAAAACAACAACAAAAAAACTCAGCAATCCAAACCAAACAATCCAATTTGAAAACAGGCAAAAAATTTGAAGAGGTATTTCATAGAAGATATACAGATAGCAAATAAGCACATGTAAAAATATTCAACATTGATTGTTAGGGAAATGCAAATTAAAACAACAATGAGTTATCACTATGTATCTATCGTAAGGGATAAAATGAAAAATATTGACAACTAATGCTGGAAAGGAGGAGAAACTGGATCACATACACTGCTGATGGAAATGTAAAATATTATAGTCACAATACAGGTAGTTTCTAACTAAAAACTAAAATTAAAAAACTAAACATGCAATTACCATACAGCAAAGCAATTGCGCATTTGGGCATTTTTTCCAGAGAAATAAAAATTATGTTCTCACAAAAACTCACACACAAATGTTTATAGCAGCTTTATATATAAGACACCAAAAGTAAAAATCTAGATATCTTTCTACAGGAAAATGGCTAAAAATCCTGGTACATTTATAGCATGAAATACACTCTGCAACAAAAAGTGAATATTGATAACATGCAATGACCTGGATCAATCTCCAAGGAAATGTGCTGAGTGAAAAAAGCCAATCCCAAAAGGCCACATACTGTATGATTCCAGTTAAGTAAAATTCTTGGAGTAACAAAATTAAATAAATAGAAAACAGCTTAGTGGTTTCCAGGGCAAAAGCAAGAGGTGAGTGGGAAGTGGGAGTGGCTTCAAAACGGCAACATGTGGGAGGCTTGTGTTGACGAAAATGTTGTGTAATTTGACTGCATCCATGTCAATATCTTAGGCCGGTAATATATTATACTTTCCCCAATAGGAAGAACAGTAGGCAAAAAAGTACTCCGGAAGTCTCTGTATTATTTCTTACAACTGCATGTTAATCTATTATTTCAAAATAAATTGTTTACTTAAAATGATATAGTGAGTCTTTATTTAAAATGTTATAAATATTATAAATACTCTAAAATAGACGAGAATCATGTAAATAGAATTCATTTTCTAAAAAGTAGATGCAACAAGTACTTTTCAAACTATAAATCAGTGCTCTAGAGTTGTACAATATTTTGATTTTTCCTTAAAAATTTAGCAAGGCCTTTTTTCCCCCCAGACTTATGGTCTTGTGGTATATAAATCAATATGCCCGTTTTATAATTTCTCAAGGAGTTATTGTTTATTTCTTCTGAAACTCTAAGGTAAATGTGCCTTTACATTTTATAACCAGCCATTTTTCTCATTTTACTTTTGAGACCATATTTTTGTATTTTGTGTTCTCAGTCTAACTCAATGCCTAACACCCAATAAATATATAGAGAAAGAATATAGAATGAAAGGATGAATGAATAAATAGATTAATAAATAAATGTCAAGATAATTTAAATTTATGATAACTTAGATATTATCCAGATGGATGACATTGCACTATTTCTACTTCTCACTAAAAGGAAAATGACTTCCTCGGAAACATTCACTGCCTTGAAATTTTAAGTTTGTGTGCCACTGAATCCCTTTTATCCAAGGGGAATGATTGCCAGGAAAGTAAGGTATCATTGTCATTTTATCAGAAGCTATTTTTAGAATGGAAAATGAAATTTGGAATCTTACAGACTTAATATATATCTTCTTTAGGTTCCCAAGTGCACAATTTTGTTTCAGATATTAAGTTACAAACTCAGCAGAAAATATAACTGGCTCTAATATATGTAATAATAAATCTAGAAAAACAATAGTATTATTTAAGGATTAATATTAGATCGTTTAAAATGTAGACCTATTAGTTTTTCAGGTACAGTTGTTGGCTACTGGAAGTGTCTAAATCCATGCTGCCCCTCACATTTATGGAGCTCATACAAGCTATCTCTGCCTGAAAACCTCCTCTTTGCTTGATCCCACGGCTGCCTGCTTCTACAGCAGTGGTTGTCAATCTCTACCCCATCTCAGAAAATCACTTGGGGATTTATTAAAACATAGATTGTTGGGGCCCATCTCCAAAATTTCTGATTCAGTAAGTCTTTGACGAAGCCCAAGAATTTGCATCTCTAAGTTCCCAGGTGATGCCGATGCTGCTGGTCCAGAGACCTCACTGTTAGTCGATCTGCCTCAGGTAGCGTTTTCTAAGTGTGGAACTCACATTTGTTCAATACTGAATGAGCGCTCAATAAAAATACCTAATTTGGTGATATCTGCCTATAAGATTCATCAAATAAGTATTTATGAAAATTCTGTTTAACATACTGTGTTTATTAAGAAAAACTTTTTTAAAAAAAGTTTCACAACTGTGAAAACCTGGAAAGTGTGTGACAATCCCAAAACTCAAGGGCTCATAAGTTTAAATTACCCTGAGAAGCAGCATTCCTTAACTGTCCGATATTTTGGTATGATTTCTATTGGTCTATATATTATTTAATATTGGCCCTAGTAAAATAATCATTGCTTAATTCTATTAATTTGATATTTTTGTTTATTATAAAACATACAATATTATTAACCAAGTTTTTATCCTTTTTTCACACGTATACTTACCCATTTTTTTCTGTCCAACTATTTCAAGTATTAGAGCCCAGAAGTTCTACTGGATGCTCCACTGATACATTATGAATTACCGCATGCTATATAATCACATAATTCTGAAAAAGCCATTCTAAAGCACTTTATCCTATTCTATTCTAATATAATCTCTGAAAAGGTAAACTGATTCAGTACACAAATTAGAATATATTTTCAAGATCAGCAAATTAACACTTCATTGAATTCTTATAGCATTTTTATTTCTGTTTTTAATAAGAGCACTTTTTAAAAAGTGTAGTTATTAAATATACAATAAACTTAGGTCATATTCATTTAGACACAGGCATTTATTTTTGCCTGTAAGGTGCATTTTATTTTATTCTGTTCAATAAGAATTCCTGTGAAGTCTCTCACTATAAACCCAGATGTGGCAATATTCCAAAAGCTTTTAAAGTGCCTTTCTAAAATATTGGCAGAAGACTATGGATTTGGCTTTTTTTTCTTTTTTTGGCTGCTTGTTGCATTTTTCCATCATTCTTTTGTCTCCCTTCTTGTCTTTGGAGGATACAAGACTTTGAAAACAATTCTGGGGTTTGCCTGGAGTCCTGTGAAGCAATTGGTGGTGACAGGGAATTACATCCTGTTTTAATGGGAATTGTTTATGATGAGGTAATTTACACTTGAAGTGGTCAGAGGAGAGCCAGGCCTATAATTAGTGGGAGGAACATTTATCTCCCAGCAGCACAGTTCTCCCCATGGGCAGAACCCTGAAGCCAGGCAAGGACAGATGTAAACACTCTTCTCCAAGTTGGCAAAGGCTGAACGTGGAATTGTTTGAGTCCAGGTAATTGTTGCCAGGGCAGTTGGCCAGGGATAGGCTAGAAAAAGCTAATCAGTATACAGCTGCCTACCATCCCGCTTTTAAGTAGTTTGCATCAGATCTCTGTGCCTTGACTTTCTGTGTATGAACAAGTCCCAGTACTTGGTATGATTTGAAATCATTTTAAGAGTAAACGATTTTCTGGGACAAGCATAGTAACATGGTGTGTCCTCACCCAAATCTCATCTTGAATTGTAGTTTCCATTATCCCCATGTGTCTTGGGAAGGACCCAGTGAGAGGTAAATGAATCATGGAGGCGGTTATCCTCATGCTGTTCTCCTGATAGTGAGTGAGTGCTCATGAGATCTGATGGTTTTATAAGGGCCTTTTCCTCCTTTGCCTTGCACGTCTCTCTCTCCTGCCACCTAGTGAAGAAGAACCTGTTTACTTCCCTTTCTGCCATAATTCTAAGTTTCCTGAGGCTTCCTTATCCCTGCAGAACTATAAGTTAATTGAATCTCTTTCCTTTGTAAATTGCCCAGCCTCGGGTCTTTCTTCATAGCAGCATGAGAATGGACTGATAAATTGCTACTGGGTAGTGGGGCACTGCTGTAAAGATACCCAAAAATGTGGGGTGGGGGGAGGGGGGAGGGATAGCATTAGGAGATATACCTAATGCTAAATGTTGAGTTAATGGGTACAGCACACCAACATGGCACATGTATACATATGTAACAAACCTGCGCATTGTGCACATGTACCCTAAAACTTAAAGTATAATAATATAAAATTATGAAAGTGACTTTGGAACCGGATAGCAGGCATAGGTTGGAATAGTTTGGAGGGCTCAGAAGAAGACAGGAAAATGTGGGAAGGTTTGGAACTTCCTAGAGACTCAGAGGGCTCAGAAGAAAGCAGAAAGATGTGAAAAAGTTTGGAACTTCCCAGAGACTTGTTGAATGGCTTTGAAAAATATTCTGATAGTGATATGGACAATGAAGTCCAGGCTGAGCTGGTCTCAGATGAAGATGAGGTACTTTTTGGGAAATAGAGTAAACGTCACTCTTGTTACACTTTAGCAAAGAGACTGACAGCTTTTTACTCCTGTTCTAGAGATCTGTGAATCTTTGAACTTGAGATTATTTAAGGTATCTGGTGGAAGAAATTTCTAAGCAGCAAAATATTCAAGAGGTGACAGAGCATAAAAATTTGGAAAATATGCAGCCTGATGATGCAGTAGAAAAGAGAAACTTACTTTCTGGGGGAAAAATTAAGCTGACTACAGAAATTTGCATAAATAACAAAGAACCAAATGTTAATTTTCAAAGACAATGGGGGGCATGTCAGAGAACTTTGAAGCAGTCCCTCCCATCACAGGCCCTGAGGCCTCGAAGGGACAAAAGGTTTACTGGGCTGGGCCCAGGCCCCCCTGCTGTGTGCAGCCTCTGACTTGGTGTCCTGCATCCCAGCCACTCCAGCAATGGGTAAAAGGGGACAAGATACAGCTCAGGCTGTGGCTTCAGAGGCTGCAAGCCCCATCCCTGGCAGCTTCCACATGGTGTTAGGCCAGAGGGTGCACAGAAGACAAGAATTGAGGTTTGGGGACCTCTGCCTAGATTTCAGAGGATGTATGGAAATGCATGGATGTCCAGGCAGAAGTTTGCTGCAGGGTTAGATCCCTCTGCAAACCCTCTACTAGGGCAATGAAGAAGAGAAATGTGGGGTTGGAGCCCCCATACAGATTCCCTACTTGGGCACTGCCTAATGAAGCTATAAGAAGAGAGCCACCATTCTCTAGACGCCAGAATGGTAGATCCACTGACAACTTGTACCATATGACAACTTGTACCATATGCCTAGAAAAGCCACAGACACTGCCAGCCTGTGAAAGCAGCTGGGAGTGGGGGCTGTACCCTGCAAAGCCACAGAGGCAGGCCTGCCCAAAGCCTTGGAAGCCCACCTCTTGCATCAGCATGACCTGGGTATGAGACCTGGAGTCAAAGGAAGTCATGTTGGAACTTTAGGGTTTAATGAATGCCCTATTGAACTTTGAACTTGCATGGGGCCTATAGCCCCTTTGTTTTGACCAATTTCTCTCACTTGGAATGGCGGTATTTATCCAATTCCTGTACCCCCATTATATGTAGGAAGTAACTAACTTGCTTTTGACTTTACAGGCTAATATGCAGAAGGGACTTGCCTTGTCTCAGATGAGACTTTGGACTTACACTTTTGGGTTAATGCTAGAATGAGCTAAGTCTTTGGGGGACTGTTGGAAAGCCATTATTGTGCTTTGAAATGTGAGGACATGAGATTTGGGAAGGGCCAGAGTTTGAAATGATATGGTTTGGCTGTGTCCTCAACCAAATCTCACCTTGAATTGTAGTTCTCATAATCCCCATGTCTCTTGTGAGGGACTCAGTGGGAGGTAACTGAATCATGGTGACAATTACCCCCCTGTTGTTCTCGTGATAGTGAGTGAGTTCTCATGAGATCTGATGACTTTATAAGGGGCTTTTTTTCCCCCTTTGCTCAGCACTTCTCTCTCTCCTGCCACATTGTGAAGAAGGACACGTTTGCTTCCCCTTCCACCAGGATTGTAAGTTCCCTGAGGCCTCCCTAGCACTGCAGAACTGTGAGTCAATTAAACTTCTTTCCTTTATAAAGTACCCAGTCTTGGGTATTTCTACATAGGAGCATGAGAACAGACTAATATACATAGTATATTTTTCAAGTTATCACAGGAAGTTCATCTGGCTAGAAGTCTTTATCCCATTGGTTCTCATTTTTATCTCAAATTATGTGTAAAGAAAAATGTACCTTTTCTCCTATGAAAATTGCTTATCATTGTTATTGTAATGTAAGTTATATCTTTAGAGCATAAAATTGTACTGATTGGCTCTGGAACTGTAGAATGTAGAAGGAGAAGGAAGGGAGAAAAAAGCAATGAAGCTAAGAAGGATAGAGGAAGAAAAAAAGAGAAGCCGATTTCTCTGAAGAGCCAAAACCCAGAGAACCTAATTTTTTGATGAAGAACAAATTCAAAATAATAACTCTTGCAAAAATGTCTAGAATCATGACTGACACATTTTATCATCTGCAGTTAATACTAAAATATTTGTTGCCTCCTTTTCTTCTAGTAAAGATGGAGCAAACGTTGTTGAGTGCTGTAGATGGTTAGTGAATGGCAATGTGTGAGACCCAACTCTGTCTACTTTCCAGTTAGTTTTTCGCTATGTATGTGTAGAAAAATATTTTTCCTAGAATGCAAATGTAGAGTCCTCAATACACATAAATATGTTTCTGGCTACAACCATTCACAACATCCTCAAGCAAGAATCACAGCAAAAATAGAGAACTTTGTGATAAATTTCCTAAAGAGAAAACTAATGAATTTAGTTGACATCAGAGTTTACAGCTTTGCAGAAGAGAGACTGCCTGAGTTATGTGCCTTTGTGCTTAAACTGATACTAGAAGTAACTAATTGTTAGTAGCATATGCTATCATTTCACACACAAACTCACACATATTATCCCACACATAAAAGGAGGTTCGCACACAGATCCAGAAAAAGGATGTGGCCATTCTATTTTCCTAAAGTGTTCACAGAAATATTTCTGGACCCACAGATTCCTCCAGAACCTTGCCATCAACAGATGGAATGTACTTTCCCTTCCCTTTCTCCTTTGCAGGACTTTGTGGCTATCTTGACAAAAAGAATGATGCAAAAGAGATGTTATGTAACTCAGGCCAAGTCTTAAAGTCTCATGGCAATTGCCTAACTCTCTCTCTTTCTCTCTCTCTCTCATGTATACCTTCATATGATTTTATCCTCTGACTTTGCATCTTCCAGTTGAAACTCCAGGTTTCCTGGAGCAGAGAAAAGCCACCCCTGCTATAACTCATTCAAATTTCTGACACACAGAATTCATGATCATAATAAATGTTTGTTTTACACCACTAAGTTTAGGAGTAATTTGTTTTATAATTAGTTCCTCATAGGAGAGGCAATGGGAGTTGTGACTTCTATATAGTTGATTTATGTGCTTTAAAAGCCTAGATAAGAAGAGCTGGGCTTCTTTCACATTGGAAAATGCAGTCTCTGAAAAGAATGACAATAATCTAAATGGTCACAGTTAGTGGCTTTATGGTTGAACTAAGAAATAACTAAGAAATAATTGAGCCCCAAATCTTCCCAGTACATGTGTTTATCTAGACTCCAAAAAATGCAAGAGCTGAGAAATGTGCTCTGGTTGATGTTCAAAAATTGATTTTTGCTGGAATTCCTACAAAATTCAAACAAAACCTAGTTACATGACGGAAGGGTTTATTCAAAGCTGGGAAACTTTTTAGCCAACTTCCACGCCCCCAAACATAGCCCCTTAATGCCTCGCATAATTGATGTCTTATAAGAATATGCATTACATTTTCTAAGCAAATGCTTTAGTATGACTTTTACTCCAGATGTCTAATCCTTTAGTATTCCTCTTTAACATAATAAACTTACTCATTTTTTAAAGACTAACTAAAATCTCACAAGGTTAAAGAAGTGGGCAAAAATGACAGTTACCATTCCGTATGTTAGAATCTTTATCTTGGGCTCATAAAGTCTGGGAAAATTTTCTATTCTTCAGGTGTTCAATGATTGGAAAGATCACCTGAATACATGGGGAAGACCATTGCCCTTTAATTTAACAGGAAATCATCGCTGCACTATTGTTGCTGGTCTAATGAATTCACTTTATAAAATCCCGTATGTAGATCTCACTCTTCAGTGTATAACCCATTAAATAACATTTCTCAGAATGCTTTTATTTTATTCTGTTAAAAAATTTATCCTTGATAAAGTATTCTTCATTAACTTAGTGGCATAAAAAGTATTTTGTTATTTTCTTCTAATAGTTAGAGTCAAAAATAACCAACTAGAGTATTTCAGGGTGAGGAAACAAAACAAATAGTGATGGTGATGAGATAAATAGGAAATTCCAAAGACAGAATTGATTTTAATTAAAAAAGCTTGTGACTTAGATTTACACATTTTATGGTTGATGTCTATCTAGAATTATCTAGAAGAAAGTGATAGGAAACGAAAACCAAGGAAAGAGTTCAAGGACTAAACCATTGTTTTGAATTTTTCTTTGTAGAAATCATGGCTGAAAATCACTAAAATGAGTTAGCTCTCCTCAGGATAGCGGAGGCAATAAGATTATAATTTGCCTATGTATTAACTAGGATGTATTTCCAACTGTCTTTAATTTATTTAAATGTTTTATTATTATTTAATTCCAAGTGTGGTTTTGTCTATTTATATGTATTAATCTGCTACTACTATTCAAATTATCCTGAAGTTTCAGACATCATAAAAATGAGTTATTCATTACAAAACATTTGTTACAAGACCAAATCCACTAAGAAGGTAAGAACATTTTTATAAGCACCTGACTTTTTTTATTATTTTGAACTCCTGCTAAAATGCCCCAAATTAAAAATAGGTATTCTGTATATTGGACACATATTCTGCCCAAGGCACTATCCCAATCACTGGGAATACAGTGCAGAATTAAACGTATATAAATTTCTGCCTTCACAAAACTCATATTTTATTGCAGATGGAGAGGGATAGAGACACACAATAAACAAAAAAACTACTATAAATATAGTACATGTCCAGTGTTGTTATGTGCTATGGAAATAAAGAATTTCCCAGAATAACTGAGCATTTGTCTGTGCTTTCTGGATTATCTACAGCTTTGGATAATTTGTATCATTCAAAATTTCCACTGATGCAAGTAATGAGAATATTTTAGACATATACTTCCCAAAAAATGGAGCAATACATTGGGGTGCGTGTAACTCAGGGATTTACAACTTTTCAGCATCTGTCTACCTCTATACTGTAGGAGTGCAAAAGAAGAAGAGAGCACAGTGGGGAAAAAAACAAAGGGCACTAGACCATGGGGCAGATCTTCCAGTCAAAACTATCTCCCTCATGTAGCCCACCAACCAGAAATTCACTGTGGATTAATAAGTACATATTTTCAAACGCAAATAACCCTTGACAAGATTAAACACTGCCTTTGGAATCAAATATACCTGGGCTTGAATCCTGGCTCTGCCATAATTTACTACTCATGTGACTTTGGGGAAGTAGCTATTATTTATCAATTGATTTTTACAGAGACTTGCTCACTTCGATACAATGAAAAATACCTACTGGTGTGGATTAACTGCAAATAGCATTTCTCTCTCTAAACTACACATTATTTAAAAAATACTGACACCATTTTCTCCTCCTCCTCCTTTCTCTCTCTCTCTCTCTGTGTGACAATTACACACACATACACACATACAGAGCAGTCCTTTCTGAGACAGTTACATCACTTTATTCACTTTATTTTGAGATAGAAATATTTCATTCATAATTTCACTTCATCAGCTGTGATTTATTGATCATATACCACATGGCAGTCAGTATCATGCACTCTTAGTATATACCAGTATACAAAACAAAGTGGTTCCTGTGTTCATGGAGCTTGTGTTTCACTAGAGAATAAAGATGGTAAATAAGATACATAATAGATACTTAAACTATAGAAAATTTGAGGGTAATAAACACTTTGAAAATAGAGTAAGTGGGATGCAGTATGCAGGGCAGTGTTAATTGTAAATGAGTTGTTTGTGAAAGGTCTCCTTGAGAAAGTGACATTTGAGTACAGATTTGAAGAAGGCAAAGAAATAAGTCAAATATCTAACTGCAGGAAAAGCATTCTAGGGAGAACAAACAGGAAATCCAAAGGGCTCCTGTGGGTGCACCCTGGCATGCACAAAGAACAGTCAAGAAGCCAGTGCAGGCACAGAAGAGGCAGAAAGATGGAGAGAATAATAGGTTCATGGGTGTGCAACCAGTATAGTCACATGGGGCCCTGTACCCAGAAGGGCTCTGAGCTTGGAATTGATTATTCTGTGGCCATATTTTCGAAATTAATTTTTTATATATATAATTTTTGAGACAGAGTCTTGCTCTGTCGCCCAGGCTAGAGTACAGTGGTGCCATCTCGGCTCACTGCAAGCTCCACCTCCCGGGTTCTCGCCATTCTCCTGCCTCAGCCTCCTGAGTAGCTGGCACTACAGGCGCCCGCCACCACACCTGGCTAATTTTTTGTATTTTTAGTAGAGACGGGGTTTCACCGTGTTAGCCAGGATGATCTTGATCTCCTGACCTCGTGATCCGCCTGCCTCGGCCTCCCAAAGTGCTGGGATTACAGGCGTGAGCCACCGCAACTGGCCTTAAATTAATTTTTTTTTTCAAAATCTTTGAATTTGTGTAAGTGTACTCTCATGAGACAATTAAGCATTTGAGGCGGCTTGAGGTTTAGGACACGTGTGATCCTTCCAGGGCCTCCCTGATTTCTCTGCCTGTCCCCCACTCACTAGGGGCGTGGCTGGGTGCCTGTATAGAGGAGTAGGAAGGGCCAGGGTTAGGCATGCATGATCCAAGATGTCTCAAGGTGGAATATAGCTGTGGTCATCCCTCTCAAGACTGAATTTCACAGGTGACTCGGTGGGGGAATCTCTCACCCTTCCCAGATCCAGATATCTATGGCATCCTGATACAGAGTTTGCAATACACTTAGCATTTGCTCATCTGCTGTGGTTAGGGGTTGCTAGTGTGTGAGAAGGGGAGATATCTGGCTGGACTTCCTTGTTCCCAGCTAGGGTATAGCCACCACTGGGTCCTGCAGCTTGTGGGGAGGGGAGAAGTCTATCTCAAGAGCCAGTGAGCACTGCAGCCTATGTGCACACAGAGTAATGGGGCAGGCCCCAGGTCCTTGCGAGGTCCTTCTCTTGGTACACTCATGACAGCCACGGGAGCACCAGATTAAATAGCAATTTAAAAACAGCATGACTAGTTGAAAGAGACCAACTATATTTTGTATGTTTGAAGGATGGTAGAAAAGCAGGAAAAGGGGCCCTGCATTTTCGTTTTGTACTAAGCTCCACAGATTAATAGATTGGTGCAAAAGTAATCATGGTTTTTGCCATTACTTTTGCACCAACCTTAATATGTAGCCAATTCTACACAGAGGTAAAGGAGGGCCAGATTATTTAGGACCTTATATTCAGAGGTCATTCCGATATAGGTGAGAAGATAAAAGCTCAGAGGAGGTAAGGAGGGAGCTGATGAGAATTCGAGAAATTGATGAATTCAGGATAGAGGCAATTTGAGGTGGGATTAAGGCAATTTGCTGATGGATTGAGTTATTCTATGGTTTACATTGGTATATACAATTTCTAAAATGCAATGAGCTGTAGGCTTATGATCTATTTATATTACCATATGAAAATTATGCCTAAATAAAAATAAAAGCATCGTGTAGAACAGTTTTATGATATGCCCCCATGTGTGAAGAAAATAAAGGATGGATGTGCTTTCTCCTTTAGATAGATGTACCTAAATAATAATTTCTGGAAGAATACGCAAAATGTAAATAGCGATGTTAATCTGTTCAGTGGCTGGGTCAGAAAATGAACAGAAAAAGAGAATTATTCTCTAAAGGTATCTTTAGAACTTCTAAATTTTTTAACAATGTAAAATACTGCCTAATGCTATAGGTCAGATGTTTATCCTCCCAAACCTCATGTTAAAATTTGATTTCAAATGTTGGAGGTGGGGCCTAATGGGAAGTGTTTGCCCATGGAGATAGAGCCCTTATGAATGGCTTGATGCCATCCTCACAGTAATGAGTGAGTTTGTACTCTGTTAGTTCCCGTGACAGCTGATTGTTTAAAAGAGCCTGGCACCTCTTTCCTCCCTTGCTTTCTCTCTTACTATGTGATCTCTGTACACTCTGGTTCCCCTTTCCCTGCTGCCATGAGTTGAAGCTGCCTGAGGCTCTCACCAGATGCCCAATCTTGAGCATTTCCAGACATTAGAATCTTCAGTCAAATAAACCATTTTTCTTTATAAGCTACCCAGTTGTAGGTATTTCTTTATAGTAATCAAATAGGGACCAAGACATCTAATAAACTGCTAAATATATTTTAAAGTTTATGTGTTTAGTACAGATTTCAAGTTTACATCATCTAGTGTAAGAAAATAAAATATTTTTAAGCAATTTCAATAGCAAAAAAAAACAAAAAATGTCTGTTCTGGACTAGCACAAGGTATTAGCAGTAAGGTTCTCTGGTGTTGTGGACCCAGGAAATTCATAATATCTTTCTTTTTAAATGTCACTTTTGAAAAAAGAGGCAACGAAGCTTTAATCAAGTATAAGACAGGAGAATCAGAAAGTCCCCTTCTGTCTTTGACAAAATTCGAAGAGAACCATAAAGGAGTAATTTCCCAAGAGTAATAGCAAATGGAAATAAATAAGTATAATAGGGACCAATCACCACCCAAGGAAGAAAAATATTTGACTTATGTTAACAAAAGCAAGTAGCAAGTGCTGGGGTACAGAATAACAGCACCATCTGTTCTGCCAGAAACAGACACCTTGTCTGTCACCTGGGCTAAGTACAGTCATCTCTCTATTGCTCTTCCCACATTCTGAGCTATTCACCACCACACCACAAGGAACATTTTAAAACTATAAAGCAGATCATTTCCCTGTCTTGCCTAAATCCCTTCCGAAGTGTCAACATGGTCAACAGAGATCTGGCCCATGTCTGTCTCTACATCTCCACCTTTGTCACATCTTTAGCATCACCTAGGCACGTTGGCCTTGGTCATCTTTTTCTTGCCTCAGAGTCTTTGCATACAGCATTCTTTCTATATCTAGTTCTCTTCTTTCTATAATACTTTCCCTGGCTGTATTTGTTTATTTGGGCTGCTATTACAAAAATACCACAGACTGAATGGCTTATAAAGAACAGAAATTTATTTTTCACAGTTCTGGAAGCTGAAGTCCCAAGATCAAGACACCGGCAGATTTGGTGGAGGCCTGCTTCCTGGTCATAGACTACTGTCTTCTTGCTGTGTTCTCACACAGTAGACATGGCAAAAGGGATCTCTGGGCTAATCTCATTTATGAGGGCTCCACCTTCATGACCTAATCACCTCTCAGAGACCCACCTCCTAACATTATCACCTCGGAAGTTAGGATTTCAACCTATGGATTTTGAGAGGACACAAACATTCAGTCCATAGCACTTGTTAAATCCCAGTCACACCTCAAGCCTCAAGAAATATCATTTTCTCAGAGAGGACTTCCATGATATTCTGATCTAACCTAGTATGCTTTTATTTTTTATTTTATTTTTAAGAGCTAGGGTCCCACTCTGTCACCTAGGCTGGAGTATAGTGGTGCAGTCATAGCTCATTGCAGCCTCAAACTCCTGGGCTCAAGCAATACTCCCACCTCAGCCTTCCAAGTAGCTAGGACTATAGGCACAAACAGCCTTCCAGGTAGCTAGGACTATAGGCACAAACTACCATGTCTGGCTGATTTTTATTTTCTGTATAGATTGGGTCTCACTATGTCATTCAGGCTGGTCTTGAACTCCTGGAATTCAGCAATCCTCCTGCCTCTGTCTCCCAAAGAGCTGGGATTATACAGACTCTAGTGGCCTATTATATTCTCTCCTCACAGCCTTTACTTTTACAAAATGATACTTATCATAATTTATAATTTTGTAATTATTTATTTAGCTTCTGTCCCCCAGAGCATACCGTTGACACTATCATTATAGGACCTACGTCTGTTTTATTCAGCACTGTTTTTCCAACATCTAGCTCAGTGTCTGATACAGAGAAGCTCAATTAATTGTTGTTAAATTACTTATAACACAGCATCAGCCTCACCTCTTTCCTTTCTGAAGTTCCTTTCTTGAGATGAGCATTGTTAACTGTCAGCCAACTATAACAGCCACATAAGTACTTGTTTTTGAGATAGGGTCTTGCTCTGTTGCCCAGGCTGGAGTGCAGTGGTGTCATCATGGCTTACTGCAACCTCCAACTCCTGGGCTCAAGCTATCCTCCTGCCCCAGCCTCCAGAGTAGTTGGGACTAGAGGAATGAACCACCATGCCCAGGTAATTTTTTAAATTTTCGTAAAGGTTGGGTCTCACTATGCTGCCCTGCTCAGCTGGTCTGGAACTCCCACCTCAGCCTCCCAAAGTGCTGGGATTAAAGAAGTAAACTACCACATTCAGCCACACATAGGTAATTTAAAATATTTCCATAGTCACAATTTAAAAACACATATAAACAGGTAAAATTGATAACATTTTATTTAACCCAACATATTAAAATATTTCCACTTTAAAAAGAGATTAATATGGCAATTATTAATGAGATAATTCATGTTTTATTTTCATACAAAGTCTCTGAAATTCTGTGCATTCTTTACACTTACAAAACACCTCCATTTGAACTAGGCGTATTTTAAGTGCCTGTGTAGCTAGTGGGTACCACATTGGACAGAGCAATAGCTAGAATCTTTGGGATGAAGATGTTTGCCTCATATCTGCCTAGGGCCATTGATTTGAGAGCTCATTTTCTGATCACATGCCCCTCCCTACTGTTTCCACCTCCCATGAACTGCCTCTCATATCATGCTGGTCACTAAATAGAAGTTAGTCCTTAACAGGATGAAGCCACCCTCCCTTTGGGGCCTCAGGTTCCAGATGTAGAGCAAGATAATTTTATTTTTCTCTGTCCTTTCTACAGGCCACTATGTAAGTCTATGTATATGTATCCTTTAATGAAAAGGGAGAGAATGACAATCAGGAGGCTGCAACTAGTTTGTTCAAAGTTTGAGTTGATAAGTTACTCATACAAAAGGATAAGCTTAATATTCCCTAAGACTGTCGCCTACTCCCATCTCAGCCCTTAAAATGTAATGGAAAAACAGACAAAAATAGCAAACTCTTCAAAAAGATCCTCCATGAATGCTTAAAACAGATCTTGACTCCACTTTCCTGACCCTGGACCCACTCTTGTCTCTGAGAATATTTCCCTCTCTAAGTCCACAGGGTACATCTCTACTGTTCTTTAAGACAATTATACCCCCATACCTGGGCTTTAAATCAATAGTTCTCAAGAGAGAAAATAACACCCATTGAGGTATGTTTTGGAAATTCGTAGGAGCATTTTGAGTTGTTACATGACTGCCATTTAGGGACAAAAGCTAAGGATACTGGAATTCCTGCAATGTATATTTGGAAAAGAATTGCCCTGATTTAGCAGATTTTCTAATGACTGACTGAATATTCATGTAGGCATGTAGATGAAGAACAGTGTGTACATAGAAGTGACATTAAAAAAATTTTTTGAGACATGGTCTCACTCTGTCATCCAGGCTGGAGTGCAGTGGCACCATCACAGCTCACTTCAGCCTCAACCTCGGGGCACAAGTTATCTCAGTCCCCTGGGACTAGAAGCACATGCCACCACACCTGGCTGATTTTTTTTTTTTTTTTTTTTTTGATAGAGAAGTAGTCTTATTATGTTGCCCAGGCTAAGAAGTGACGTTTTTAATTAAAGGAAGGAATACTACATTAAAAATGTTGAATGCATTTTTATACTTTATAAAACACTGAGGAAAACAGTTTCTCAGCAGCATTTTAGTTTATAATCAAGTTTACAATGAAGTTCATATAGAACCTCCATAAAACTGAACAAAAAATAATACATAGAGTGAGGTTTATATTAATATTGATGAACTTCCCTTTTTTTTTTTTTCAATTTTCTGGCTTATATGTCTGTCTCAGAAAAGGGAAAATAAAGAATCAAGAACATGAATTGTTCAAACAAGCAGTGGAGGGGTGGAGGGTGGAAAGGACCCAAGCTGATTCATTTTTGCATTACGCATATACACACACAAAAGTTTTTTAATGCATTGTATGACTTTCTAGATTTTCAACTAATCATTCTCTGGCACTAGGTGAACATACAGGAAATCTCTGTGTTGCTTTTGTATGATTTGGAACAATTGTAAATACATTCACAATGTATTTGACATAAAACTGCAATCTTCCTATTTACAGCAATAGATGAGAAGAAGCGTTTGGGTGTGTGTGAAACTCTAAGTAGTTTGTCAGAGCAAAGCATCTTTTTGTAGAGCAATTTTCACACCTGAGAAGAACACCAAGTTCAATGCTATTTCAGTGACATCCAGGGGTAGGGTAGAAAAGGCAGCAAACAGGAAAACAAGAGGGATTGTTGTAACTTACTAAGTTAATTCTCTGAATTTCACCCACTGGGTAGAGGCAAGAAAGGAGCCTACTATTCTAAATTTTCTCATAGCCCATTCCGCACCATATTCCTCTGGCCTACTTAAGCTAGAGTGTAGGCAGTTAATATATGGCAGGCTGGCCCCTTTACTGGCTTTCTGCGTGCATGTGCAGCATGGACGCAATGGCAATGTCACTTGTGTGCTTCAAGCTTCTGTTGCACATCATGCTGATCGGAGGACAGGAGCTGGAAATTGAAAAGAAGGCCATAAAGCAGCAAGATGTCAATATTAAGACTCCACAGAGCCTGCTAGCCATACGGCTCTCTTAGCACCCAGAACGCACACATGCGTGCTCACACTAGCCCATTGTTTCCATGGGCCCTCATTATTTCACAGGGTTTTCCTTCGCTGTGTGTGTAATGACAGAGCCTGCAGTTTTCCACAACCTTTCAAATTTGTCAAATGCATTATAGAAACTGTTGAGAAATCTTAATTATAGAAGCTAGTGCTTGTTTTTGTTTTTAAAAATTGCAGCTAAGTAGCAATAAAAAGGTTGTAAGTAGATAAGTGAACCAGAACAGAAGACCATGAAGGGAGGCCTGGGATCATGGAAACTTTGATAGTTAGAGCTAAAAAGGAGCTAAATATTATCTAAGCAATGTTATCTTTTCATGGCCCAAAACCATGAAATTTAAAGAAGCCAAAATATCTGCCCAAGATATTCAGGACCATGAGGTGTAGTACGGATGAGACTAGAACTTAGACTATTACTCCTCCCCCAGTTCCATGTCTAACCTACCAGAAACATGTGGATACTAAAGGCTAATGCTATTTTGAAGGAAGAAATAGAAGGCAATGACATTGCTGAGGCTTGCGTTATAGTATGCATCTCATGGTTATGCCACGTGTGGATGATCTTTCACCATGGCATAGGAAGTAGGCTCAAGTCTTCTAACATTAATGTTTTAACAACCCCATATTCATTTTAAATAATATTAAGCGATAGTAAAGTATTCCAAGAGTATTAGAAAATTTTAAAAATATCAATAATTAGAATAGCTCATATTTGTGTATGTAATTCATTCAGACAATGATATTTGATATTTGTAATTTTATTAATAAACAACATGATCCATATATATATATATATATAGACAAAATTCTTCCAGTTTGATGCATTTACCTCATTACTTTTTTTTAAAGGAAATAAGAATATATAAGCAAACATAACAATATTAGATAATACATAAAGATTACAAGAAATCCACTGTTCCATATCTAATTTCATACATTTGGATTAAATAACAATCAATCATGTCCTATTTGCAAAAGAAGCTCCTATACACTTTAACTGTCTGTAAGTTTGCAAAATTCATACTGATCTAACGTTCCTTTGAACACCAATATGATAGATACGTTCACATAGAATAAAGCGAGTTTTGGCTGGGCGCAGTGGCTCACGTCTGTAATCCCAGCACTTTGGGAGGCTGAGGCGGGTGGATCATAAGGTCAGTAGATCGAGACCATCTTGGCTAACATGGTGAAAACCCATCTCTACTAAAAATACAAAAAATTAGCCAGGTGTGGTGGCGGGAGCCTGTAGTCCCAGCTACTCAGAGGCTAAGGCAGAAGAATGGCGTGAACCTGTGAGGCAGAGCTTGCAGTGAGCCGAGATTGTACTGCTGCACTCCCGCCTGGGTGATAGAGCAAGACTCCTTCTCAAAAAGAAAAAAAAAAAAAAAAAAAGAATAAAGAGTATTCTTACAGCTTTACTGAGGTACGGTTGACAAATTAAAATTATATCTATTTAAGGTATACAATGTGGTAATTTGATCTGCATGTACATTTGAAATAATTAGTACAATCAAGCTAATTAACACATTTATCCCCAGATAGTTATTGTGTGTGTGAGTGTTTCTGCGTGTGTGTGTGTGTGTGATGAGAATATTTAAGATATATTTTCAGCAAATTTAAGCTATATATTACTAACTATGGTTAATAATGTAAATGTATCATGCTGTACATTCGATCTCCAGAATTTATTCATTTGGCATAACTGATAGTTTGTACTGTTTGACCAACATCTTCCCTTTTCCCTTAAGCCTCAGCCCCTGGTAACCACGATTCTACTGTTTCTGAGTTAGACTATTTTAGATTCCACATATAAATGACATCATGCAGTATTTGTCTTTCTGTGTTTGGTTTATTTCGTTTAGTATGTCTTCCAAGTTTATTCTTATTGTCACAAATGCGAGGATTTAATATAAAGACAAGTTTTAGATATATAAATCTTACTTTATTAGGGCTTCCAAATGTTGGAACTTGATATATAACATATATTAAATTTTTGACGTGCCTTGGTTTCCAAATGCAGCTCCAAAGGGCTGCATTTTCATAATTCAAAATAATGCAATTTGGAAGTTTCCATGAACTCTTTGATATTATTTGTTCAAGAATAACTACCAAACAACCTTCAGTTTCAGAGGTTAGCATTTTTTTTCTTATTTCTATTTCTATAAAAACTTAAGAACAAATCTCCATTTACATTTACTACCAGTCATACTCCTTGTTCATCTGGGAGGCATGGAACATAACAGAGCATATGCTCAATTTCATGGGAGAGAGAAAATTGTAAATATGGCAATCACACTATAAAAATGCAGCTAAAAATCTTTTTCTGTAGTTTAACTTTACAAAAAGACTAGCTATTTGGGTGGCGTTAAGGAGGTTATTTTATTTTTTGTCTTCTAAAGAAAAAACCCAGCAATTTGTTCTGAGTAATTATTTTCCTCTTCGTCTACCCAGCTAAAACACAAGATATAGAGTTTTCTTTTGCAATGTATGTATCTCCAATTTTTAAGATACAAATTATTTTGGATTATGTGTATGTGTGTCTGTATTTATTTTTAATGCTTTGGTTAAACAAGCTGAGATTGATTTAGGAAAACAAATGCTGAATAAGGATAACAACTATTCAGTTGACAACATGCACTCAAGAGACACTTTCCGAGTTGTCTACACCTCACCAGGCAGGGAATTTTCCAGGCCCTGTGAAACAACTGCAGCGTGTGGGCCTCATAATCACTGCAGCACAGCTGCTCAGCCACCATAATCTGATATTTTTCTTCCTCCTTGGTTTGGGCTTTTTGCTCTAAATTTTCACTAGAAGTTTAAATGTTTATAAGTAAAATCAGATCTCACAAGTTTCTTCTCCCTTGATCTGCCCCCCACACTAACAAAGCCTTTACATTCAGTCACTGATTCTTGCTGGTTTCCTGTCCTTAAAATTTCCCACTCCCCTTTCCTTCATCTCTGTTATACTAGCTCAGCTAACACCTGCATTGCTTCTCAAAGAGAACAAGTGTAATGCGGCATTACCTGCCTCAAACTCATCGGTGTCCTATCCATTCTCCTACTGCTACCGCAGAATTACATTCCTACAGTGCTAATTAAGGACAAGCCTCCCCTGCTTGAAATTCATCACTTTCTCTTTCTCTTTGTAAATTAAATTCTCATTCTTCGGTGTGGCATTCAGGTTTCTTCAGGATCCCCATGCCACGCCTCCCACCCCTGCCCATCCTATTTCTCTTGCTTCTCCTCTTGCCACTTAACTCCCTCCAGATCTCCAGTCCATCTGATCTACTTAGGAGTCCTCAAATGCATCATGCTCTTCCACACGTATTTCTCCCTTCTCTGCTTTTTATGTCTGCCCTCCTTTTAGCCTGGTTAACTTAATCTAAATTAAGTCTCCTTAATTCTCTAAACTTCAATGGGAGTAAGAAGTCTCTGCATGTGTCCCCAAACCACTCCGTGATTAACTCATATTTCGTCAATCTTTAGTATTAAATTCTATTTACTTGTTCTATGTATTTTTTGTTTCTCTCTATAGACACTGAATTCAGAAACTGAGTCTTTTTTTTCTTTTTGCCTTTTCTTTCATTTCTGAATCTCTAATATTTAGCAAACTGCCTAGTATATAGCAACTATTCAATAAGGGCTTATTAAGTGAATGGCTGTATAAATAAATACAAATATTCTTCTCTTGAATGCCCAAAAATGTCACCAGAAAACCTGTTAATAAAGCAAAGCTAGTTTTATCAGAACACACTGCAATTAGCAATAATACCACCTTGGCAGAATCTTGGCAATGTCTCAGGAGAGGGTAGTCAGTGGAGAATATGTGAGGTTTTAGAATCTGAAATCAAAAGATTTAATGAGACTCTTTAAATTTGAGAACACTGGAATTGAGAACTGATAGTGACGTTATAGATTAATGCAAATAGTGAGGCAAGAGTCTCGAATAAAGTCATGTAATGTGAACTCCTGTTTGGTACCAGCTGTTGTCCTGGTAACTAGATGGTTTTCTCAAATAAATTTATTTTCAGGAATTAACTGAAACAAAAGTAAAATTATTTATTGGTTTACAGAATGGTCTCATTCTTAGTCCTAATAGCTATGTCATGTTGATGCAGGTGGTCACAGTTCTTAGTTTTGTCATCCCTTCACCCCTAAAGCTGCATCTTCCTATTTTAAGCTGACTCTTAAACTCTTCCCAGGTAGGAATAGAAATGCCACCACTGAATATGACCCTTTCTGATATGCAAATTTGGTTACTACCGGAAATTTCATACATGCTAGAGAGAATTGTTTTCCTCCCTTCACAGAGCAGATACAAATGTCAGGTCACAAAGTCAAGTGTGCAAGAAGTGCAATTTCTTTTCTTTTTCTACATCTGCGTTTATTTGTATTTTTTGAGCTCCTTGTAAAATTGACAAGAAGCAAATCTCAGTCAATTTAGAAACTCACTGCCTTCTTGCCCCTCCTTTAATTATATATTTGTTTTAAGGGCCTTTGCGAGTGCCGCAGGAAAACTATGTGTTGGTGTTGAATGCATTTAGTCCTGGGTCCAGTGGTCATTTGCACTCATTGGCATCCAGTAAGGTCTTTTCCTTGTCATCTGGTCTCCAACCATCAGTCTATATAAATGGCAGCTGTTCCCTGTTCATCCTATCTGTAAGGACATTTCAGGCCTGCATATTCTCTGTGCCATACTAGACCCCAAGCTAAGCCTGCAGAAGAAAACCTTCCACTACACACTTTCCACTCTGAAATTCATGAGACTTTTTTGTAGCACCATCTCTGCTGTATTCATCCTGAAAACCACACCAACATTTCTTTTGCTACACGTGTTCTGAGAACTGAATGACTGCTAAACAAAACAAAACACGCTAGCTCTGATTATCCTTCCAATTCTGTTATACCTGCCACACACTGAATGCTTTCTTCCTGCTGCATCATTCCTTCTTAGAGCCAGTAAACCACAATGCCCTCACTGAGGGCTGAGGTGTGAAGACTCATGGAATAATAAGAAATCTTCATGACAAAAAAAATCGTATCCTAATGTGTCAAAATATTACCCCCAGTGAGTTTTGCAATATCTGGTTCTCTTTAAGAGGTCCACAGTCAGGTTAGTTCCTTCCAGCTTCTTCCTCGACCTCACCACTGCTGTCTTGCCCCTTCCTTGCAACCCCTGAAACTTCAGCAAGCTTGCCCAGTGAGTTATAAGTGTTATAGTACCGTGAAGTTACAGTCCTCTCATTTTTTGTTTCATTGAATTTCAGAATACAACTTCTTAACTTCCAAAAGCTGCAAAAAGCTTTTATACTTAAACCAAATTGCTTCACTTATTATAGGTTATATCCTAGTTTCATTTTCAGTCTGTATGTGTTCAATAGTTTTAATTTGAGAGAAAAATAAGACATTGCTGAAGTTGCCTTGAGATTGCTGGGAAAAAAATAGCTCTATAAAATATAGTCCAAAAATAGATAAATGTCCAAAACAATGGCTTCTGCTGAGTATAACTAAATGGCTCTTATCATGGTCCCTGATCAGCACCAATAGCATCATTAGGAAATTTTTAGAAGTTCAAATTTTGACCACCATCTCAAATCTATTGATCAGAAACTTTGCGTCCCAGCAATTTGTGTTTTTTAACAATTCTAAACGATTCTAGATGCTAAAGTTTGAGAACCATTGATATAGCTACTTAAATAATCTAAAATTAGACTCTCAGAATCAGTAAAGCAAAAACTAACTAAAAGTTATTTCACTGAAGGATCATTACTGTTTGTAGAACTTTACTTCCAATGCCAATTCCCTACAGATTTCCTATTTGTGTGCTTTGCCGATGCAGAAAGGAGTTTTTAAAGATTGAATTTAGGTTTTTGCCTTTCTTAGGTTTGTATTGCTTCTGCTCATCTTTTCTTCAGAAAGAATGGGAATTTTGCCTAAACTAACCTGATGATATGAGAGAGTAACCTGGGTGCTTAAGTTCTTCAATTCTGAGATTAAAATGAGTAAATGGCCTTCTAATAATGATGCAACACATTCTGACAGGGCTAACTCAGAGCTTATCAGAGGGTAGTTATCAGTCAACAGCTCCATGCATCAGAATCACTTGAGACAACTGGTAAACATAGTAATTTCCTTACTTCAGAGGAAGTCTACCAAATCAAAGTTTAAAGAGGAAGCTACAGAACCTTTATCATGAACACTGTCTTACATATTCTCATACACACTAAAGTTGGAACATGTTAGGCCAGAGAGACATTTGAGGCTTTAGACATTTGTAGCCACCCTACAAAACAACACTTTAAAGATTATTTGATGTAGAACTTGACAAGTTAATTTGCATTATTGCCTCACACAGAAAATATTTGCACTTCCATGTGACTTTAAATATATATATTTTTTCTTATCCTGATATTTCACCTTCAAAGAAATGGCATGCAGTGTCTCACTAGAGTCAAGTGTTTAAAAGTGAAAAGTATGATTCGAGATTACAAAGATGTAGGAGTTGAAACAACTGCTACCCACAGACTTTTGTTCACAGGTACATAATGTGTGCACAGAGATATTTTTAAATACATCAAACTATATCTGTTTTTGACATACTCAGCAACAACTGCTTTATAGACCTCTACCTGTGAACATTGAGGTTAGACATTCAGAGCCTTGATTACTTAAATGCATGAATTTAATTAGGTGATAAAAAAGAAACAACAAAAAAAGATGTGGTGTCTGAAGATTTTGAAAACTGTAAATGTCTGATGCTTGAACTAATTATACTCAGTCCTAGGATAAAATATAAATATCTATTAAGTGAGGGTCCTATATAAATGTAAGTGCTTTTATCCTACAGTGCCATCATGAGATTGTTGGACACCTAGCCCATTCAATGCATGTAAGCCTAGATACCTCAGTTTTATAAATATCTCTGAAAATACAAATATTAAAAATAAAATGGTTTAGATATAAAATATCCGAAGTCAATTAATGAGTACTTCACCATATTTACCAGATAATTCAGAATATAGATATGAGATATGTAGATGTATTTTTGCTTATTGACATTAACAATTATTATGGGAACAATGGTATTATATATAGAGGAACAGAGCTATTTATTCAGGATCTTTTATCTGCCCCTAAACCACATGGCTGCATCCTTCTAAGGCTCTTATCCTGTCTACCAATCTGTGTCCTTTAAGTGTAGTATGGAGTATATTACTTATAAAATTGCTGACAATTTTGGTATTAAACTTACCATTTTCTTTCTGGGGGTATATGTGCATGTGCATGTGCGTGAGTGTCTGTGACATTGTGAGTGTGTGTGTGTGTGTGTAGTTGTCTCTCCTGCTTTACTAGATTGACAGTTCTGTTGAAAGCAACCCTGCCATATTGCAGCAACTAGCTAAGCTAAAAGCCAAATTTGAACTACACGTATGAGAGAACGATGGCTCTCTCATATTCTTGGCCTTGTGATTTTTAAAAAAGTACAGCATATCAAGAATTAAGTTTTATTTAGAACTTTCTCTGTGCCTGGCACAGTTCTAAGATCTTTCAGATATTGTTCCATTTAAACCTCACGCAGGGATCATACAATTCTATTAACCCCTTTATCCAGATGAGGAAATTTAAGCTTTAAGAGCTGATTAGTGTACAGTTGGAACGTATCCTGGGCTGTCTAACTCAGGCCCTGGACTGCTTCCACCCACTGGGCTTTCCTCTCACTCCTCCAGCAGACGGTGGGGGTTTGGATGACAGCATTTCACATATAAGTGATTCTGATATTCAGCAAGTTTTGAAAACAACTAAAAGCAATTTTAAATGAGGTCTTGAAAGGGTCTCCTCATATCTATGTGCTTTCCTGGATTTTTAAAAGGATTAACATTTTTTTCACTTCGTTTTTTCTCTTACTTGTACCCAAATAGATTTGGTCATAAAATAAGAACTCTGAGACTAGAAACCTGTCCACAAGGCCAAAAAAATGGAAGAGAATTTAAGGAGGCCCCAAGGAGGATCTAGTTATGTTTTCTGCAAGAACAGTCCCCAAATGACAGCTACATAATTCAACTATTCTGTCTGAAAACACATGATAGAACTAAATAGAACCTCCCACCTGAGGAGGTGATTGGAAAGAATAGAGATTAATATATAATATATACTGAATACTTACATTGTATCCAAAAACACATATTGTACTGCTTTTATGTGAATTATTTAAGCCTTTCTGAACCAAAGTTTCCTCATCTATACATTGAAAATAACATTTCCGCTTCAAAAATTGTTGTCAAGACAAAATGTATCCTGAGGTACTACTATATTCTGAGTTATTCATCAATAGTACACTTGAAGTATAAATTTTTTAAAAAATCCTCCCTATTCATAAATCTTTTCAAAATCTTTTCATGTGCTATTGATACTCATGCCACATTGTTTCAGAGAAAGAAAATATATAGAAGGATTTGCAATTGGGGAAGATTCAAAATAAATTTATCTTGGCACATTGTGTGCATTGTAAATCAAATCAAGATAAAGCAAGATTTTGGCGTAACAGCCTCTTCATCCTAATTTTTTTCATTTCGGCATTTGGTCAGGTATCTGTTAACATTACAAAATGCAATTGTGATTCAATAGCAGCTAGTGATAATTCATTGTACTTCTTCCACCAGCTCACAGTGGGCCATTTATCATGATGATTAGCCATTCCAGGTACTTTCAGGAACTATAACAGTTGTCTGAGCCTTCATTCAGAATTCGAGTTCATTCCACCATCTAATACCACTAAATGTCACTGCATAAGAGGAAACATTATGCTCAACTATTGCATTGAAAAGCAAGAAAAATGATAAATGTTTCCATAGCTACAAGTTTGAAAAAACACAGAACATGCTGAGATGTAAACCGGAACAAATGTGGCAGACAGGTGCATTGAACATCCTAAATATTTTATTCTAAAAGCAAGTAAGTTAAAGTACAACTAGCTAATAGATAGTCAGACACCATTCCCTTTCCTAGTGAATTTGAGGAAGTGTATAAAAGGTGGGCACAGAAGGGTGAAATAATGCACTTGGCCACACAGAATATCCATAAAAAAAAAAAAGTTTGCAGCAGTAAATTCTCTAAAGTATTGCCAAAGGATACATTGACCAGAAAAAGACCTCCAAAGAGGAGAAGTCACAGTGTCACCCACTTTAGTTTGATTATGGATATTTTTTTTTTTTTTTTTTATTATACTTTAGGGTTTTAGGGTACATGTGCACAATGTGCAGTTTTGTTACATATGTATCCATGTGCCATGTTGATTTCCTGCACCCATTAACTCGTCATTTAGCATTAGGTGTATCTCCTAATGCTGTCCCTCCCCCCTCCCCCCACCCCACAACAGTCCCCGGAGTGTGATGTTCCCCTTCCTGTGTCCATGAGTTCTCATTGTTCAATTCCCACCTATGAGTGAGAACATGCGGTGTTTGGTTTTTTGTGATTATGGATATTTTGAGGTCTCTAGCATTCTACAGACATCATTCACCTGAGTAGCTTCTCCTTAGCAGAAGCTACCAGATCACTTCTGCCTTGCTACTTTCAGAATCTGGTTTTTCTTCGTTAGTACTAACCCACTGAGAGCTCATCCAGTACAAAAGTAAGGCACAGTACCACTCTGGGATGGTTCTGCCCACAGAATACCCTGCAATAGCTCTTACAGCCCTCTAATAATGGGAAGAGATATGGATGGATTGTAGGATGTATAGACTGTATGAATGCATTGTAGGCAATCTTAGAGTAGGTGACAGAGTCCTAGGAGCTCAACTTGCATTTCTCTATAACATAATTACTATGGGATATGTTAGTTTTTCTTTGAAATCTTTTTTCTTTTTTTTCTTTTGATATAATTAAGGAAATTTCAGGATTACATTTTGCATATCTTTTATTTTTTTAACTGTCCAAAACTGTTTGTATATTTCAAGGTCAGCCAACTCTGATGGAGATTGCAAAACAAGGTACATTTTTACTATCTTACACTTTTGAGGTTTTTTTTAATTTCACCAGTCCCAACAGTCTGAAGAAACTACACACACACACAAAATAAAATAATGAAGAAGTACTTTTAAAATGAGTATATTTGCTGTTTTCAAAGAGATAGAGGATATAATACAAATTCAAAACAAGTATAAAGAATTAAGATCATTTGACCCAGCCATCCCATTACTGGGTATATACCCAAAGGAGTATAAATCATGCTGCTATAAAGACACATGCACACGTATGTTTATTGCGGCACTATTCACAATAGCAAAGACTTGGAACCAACCCAAATGTCCATCAATAATAGACTGGATTAAGAAAATGTGGCACATATACACCATGGAATACTATGCAGCCATAAAAAAGGATGAGTTCATGTCCTTTGTAGGGACATGGATGAAGCTGGAAACCATCATTCTGAGCAAACTATTGCAAGGACAGAAAACCAAACACTTGATGTTCTCACTCATAGGTGGGAATTGAACAACGAGAACACATGGACACAGGGTAGGGAATATTGCACACCAGGGCCTGTCATGGAGTTGTGTTGGGGAGGGATAGCATTAGGAAATATACCTAATGAGATAATGGGTGCAGCACACCAACATGGCACATGTATACATATGTAACAAAGCTGCACGTTGTGCACATGTACCCTAGAACTTAAAGTATAATAAAAAAAAATAAAAAAAGGAATTAAGAAACGAGCTTCTGTAAAGGAATCAAACGGAAAATTTAGAAATAAAAAAATAACTGCTGAAGTAAAATCTCAATAGAGGACATTTATGTGTAATAATATTGCAAATTTGATGTTTAGCGAAATTCTTTCTGATTCAGAGCACTAGAATTCTGTAAAATTAAAAAAAAAAAGCATGTAAAATTTAAAAAATTAAAATTGTTTGTAAAATTAAAATTTTAAAAAGTTTTGTAAACTTAAAACTAAATTTGTAAAATTTGTAAAATTAAAAAAATAATAAAGCATGGCTGAACAATTTGGCAATAAAGAACACAACTCAAAACCAAAATTTAGGTTCGTAGGGATTAGCAGATCCTGGATTTAGAATTTAATCTGATAAACTGTTATTAGGTAGAGCCTGGGTTTTAACTGAATGTTCAAATATAGGGAACAGCAGACAAAGCCTGGGTTTAAATAAGATGAAAGGAGATCAGAAATACATGAAATAAAGCCAGAAGCTTCAAACTACTAAAATCCCTTGGTAAACTTTGGGGAAAATATATGTGCTCTAAGAGAGGGTTGCATACTAACTTGTTTCAGCAATATCATTAAGAGAAATATTTTTTAAGTTATCTATTAAAAATTTCTAATCACAAGACCAACCTCTATGGGATTTGAAAAATGAAAATATAAAGTGATCTGGCATTGCTAATGCTCATATATGAAGAGAAAGAAAGCAAATTATCTTGAGTTAGGCACTTTAAACACAGGCCTCTAGTATTTCCTTCAAGATTCTCAGAAAATGAGTATACACACACACGCGCATACACACAAAATAAGGGGGAAAATGCCATATTAAGAGTCTACAAACAGTAAAACCCAAAATGAGAGCAATTCAGACTGAAAATAGTAAAATTATCTGAGAAGCAATAAGTCTTATAGAAAACATACTGTATATAAAATACATACTATGCTTAAGGCCGTAAAAGAAAATATTAAATGTGTGTTTAAAGAAAAAGAGGCTATTAAAAAAAAACTCAAATAGAGCTTTTAGATATATAAAATGTGATAATTAACAATTCAACAAGCATATTATTAAGCAGACTTAAAAGATTTAATCTCTCATGTGATGGGTGAAAAATATCTTTTTAAGGCAGTTTAAAAAGCTTTGATAAACGAGAAGACATGTTTGAAGATATTACTCAGAATGAAGACCAGGTAGATGGTATAATAGAAAATATGGAAGTGATATTACAAGCCATGAAACACACAGCGAGAAGACCTGATATATGTAAAATCTGAGTGTCAGGAGAGACTATTACATCAAAAAGAGGCAATATTTGAAAAATATGGCATAATACTTTATAAGAGTGATAAAAGACAGAAAGCCCAGTGGATGTCAATACAATAAATAAAAGAAATCCATGCCTAGACGCATAACAAAGACTATTTTTAAAATTGTTCAGAAAGAAAAGGCAGATAATTACAAATAAATTACAAACAGACCAACAGCCAATTTAGCAGCAGCAATAACAGAAGTCAGAAGAATGATGATTAATATTTTCTAAGTGCTAAAGGAAAATAGATGTTAAACAGAAGGGTGTACCTAACAAAATTACATAGCAAGAGAAAAGTTTTAATAAGGACTTCACAGATAGATGCAATGAATAAAATTTATCCCAAACCAACTTCCATTAAAAGGACTTACAAAGTACATGCAGCCATAGCAGAATGAAGGAAACTGTCTCCAGACAGAAAATCTGAGATCCAATAAATAATGATGAGAAAAACAAAGAAGAAAGTATTTGCTATATCTATAAATAAAGTCTTTATAAAAGAACAACAATTATTTTATGAGGTTTAAAATGAGGGCAGGGCACAGTGGCTCATGCCTGCAGTCCAGCACTTTGGGGGAGGCCAGAGGTGGGCAACTTGCCTGGCGAACATGGTAAAAACCCATCTCTACCAAAAATGCAAGAAATAGTCAGGCGTGGTCATGCATTTCTGTAATCCCAGCTATTCAAGAGGCTGAGGCATGAGAATTGCTGGAATCAGGGAGGCGGAGGTTGCAGTAAGCCTAGATAGTGCCACTGCGCTCCAGCTTGGGCTAAAGAGTGAGAATTTGTCTCAATATAAAAAAATAATAATAATAAATAAAACAAAATGAGGGCAGAGCCAAAATATAAACAATTATAATGCAAGTTGCTATGGGTTGATCTTAGACCAAGTGTTCTAAAGTCTCTATATTATTGTTTGTGAGTGTGAGTAGATTGGCTAAGTTATTGATTGATTCCTAGTTTGCTGTATTAAATATGTATGTTACAATTTTGAGAGTTGAGTTGGAGAGTTCTAATTGAATAGAAATAAATGTTTACCTTCTAAACCAGTAGATGGAGGGCAAATGAGAATAGTAAACAAACATGTAAATGCAATATATAAAATTAAAATCAGGGAAGAAAAGAGAAAGAAGTGTGGCAAAAATGAGACACACTGAAAGTACAAAGTATGATAATGAAGACTAATACATTAGCGATTGTAACAAATGTCATGTTACAAGAAGATGCCAAACTGTATTGCTAATCTTACTATACTCTTTTACAAGAGTCACTAATAAAAATAAGGGCATAAAACGTTGAAAGAAAAGGTCCTTCACATCCCTTATAAATTGTATTCCTAGTATTTTATTCTCTTTTGTAGCTATTGTGAATGGGACTTCACTCATGATTTGACTGTTTGTCTATTATTGATGTATAGGAATGCTTGTGATTTTTGCACGTTGATGTTGTATCCTGAGGCTTTGCTGAAGTGGCTTATCAGATAGGGAGATTTGGGGCTGAGACGATGGGGTTTTCTAGATATAGGATCATGTCATCTGCAAACAGAGACAATTTGACTTCCTATCTTCCTATTTGAATAACCTTTATTTCTTTCTCTTGCCTGATTGCCCTGGCCAGAACTTCCAATACTTTGTGGAACACGAGTGGTGAGGGAGGACATCCTTGTCGTGTGCTGGTTTTCAAAGAAAATGCTTCCAGGTTTTGCCCATTCAGTATGGTATTGGCTGTGGGTTTGCCATAAATGGCTCTTATTATTTTGAGATACGTTCCACCAATAACTAGTTTATTGAGAGCTTTTAGCAAGAAGAGGTGTTGAATTTTAATTAAGGCCTTTTCTGCATCTACTGAGATAATCATGTGGTTTTTGTCATTGGTTCTGTTTATGTGATGGATTACGTTTATTCATTTGCATATGTTGAACCAGCCTTGCATCCCAAGGATGAAGCTGATTTGAACGTGGTGGATAAGCTTTTGATGTGCTGCTGGATTCGGTTTGCCAGTATTTTATTCAGGATTTTCTCATCGGTGTTCATCAGGGATATTTGGCTGAAATGTTTTTTGTCATTGTGTCTCTGCCAGGCTTTAGTATCAGGATGATGCTGGGCTCATAAAGTGAGTTAGGGAGGAGTCCCACTTTTTCTGTTGTTTGGAATAGTTTCAGAAGGAATGGTGCCAGCTCCTCTTTGTACCTCTGGTAGAATTTGGCTGTGAATTCATCTGGTCCTGGACTTTTTTTGGTTGGTAGGCTATTAATTATTGCCTCAATTTCAGAACTTATTATTAGTCTATTCAGGGATTCGACTTCTTCCTGGTTTAGTCTTGGGAGGGTGTATGTGTCTAGGAATTTATCCATTTTTTCTAGATTTTCTAGTTTATTTGCATAGAAGTATTTACAGTATTCTCTGATGGTAGTTTGTATTTCTGTGGGATTGGTGGTGATATCCCCTTTGTCATTTTTTATTGCATCTATTTGATTCTTCTTGCTTTTCTGCTACATTAGCCTGTCTAGCGGTAAACCACTGCTCAAGTAAATAAGAGAGGACACAAACAAATGGAAAAACATCCTATGCTCATGGATAGAAAGAATAAATATCAGGAAAATGACCGTACTGCCAAAGTAATTCATAGATTCAGTGCTGTCCCCATCAAACTACCACTGATGTTCTTCACAGAATTAGAAAAATCTACTTTAAATTTCATATGGAACCAAAAAGAGCCCGTTTATCCAAGACAATCCTAAGCAATAAGAACAAAACTAGAGGCATCACTATACTATACTACAAGGCTACAATAAACAAAACAGCACAGTACTGGTACCAAAACAGATATACAGAACAGGGAAACAGAACAGAGGCCTCAGAAATAATGCCACACATCTATAACCATTTGATCTTTGACAAACCTGACAAAAACAAGCAATGGTGAAAGGATTCCCTATTTAATAAATGGTGTTGGGAAAACTGGCTACTCATATGCAGAAAACTGAAACTGGACCCCTTCCTTACACCTGATACAAAAATTAACTCAAGATAGATTGAAGACTTACATGTAAGACCTAAAACCATAAAAACCCTAGAAGAAAATCTAGGCAATACCATTCAGGACAGGCGGCATGGGCAAAAACTTCATGACTAAAACACCAAAAACAATGGCAACAAAAGTCAAAATTGACAAATGGGATCTAACTAAACTAAACAGCTTCTGCAAAGCAAAAGAAACTATCATCAGAGTGAGGAGGCAACCTACACAATGGGAGAAAATTTTTGCAATCTATCCATCTGACAAAGGGCTAATGTCTAGAGTCTACAAGGAACTTAACCAAATTTACAAAAAAAAACGAAAGAAAAAAACAACCCCACGAAAAAGTGGGTGAAGGATGTGAACAGACACTTCTCAAAAGAAGACATATATGTAGACAACGAACACATGAAAAAAAGCTCATCAACACTGGTCATTAGAAAAATGCAAATCAAAACCACAGTGAGATACTGTCATGCCTGTTAGAATGGTGATCACTAAAAAGTCAGGAAAGGCCGGGCAGGGTGGCTCATGCCTGTAATCTCAGCACTTTGGGAGGCCGAGGCAGGCGGATCACGAGGTCAGGAGATCGAGACCATCCTGGCTAACATGGTGAAACCTCATCTTTACTAAAAATACAAAAAATTAGCCAGGTGTGGTGGCGGGCGCCTGTAGTCCCAGCTACTCGGGAGGCTGAGGCTGAGGCAGGAGAATGGCACGAACCTGGGAGGCAAAGGTTGCAGTGAGCCGAGATTGCACCACTGCACTCCAGCCTGGGCAACAGAGCAAGACTATGTATAAAAAAAAAAAAAAAAAAAAAAAAAAAAAAAGAAAGAAAGAAAAAGGAAACAACAGATGCTGGAGAGGATGCAGAGAAATAGGAACACTTTTACACTGTTGGTGGCAGTGTAAATTAGTTCAACCATCGTGGAAGACAGTGTGGCAATTCCTCAAGGATCTAGAATCAGAAATACCATTTGACCAGCAATCCCATTACTGGGTTTATACCCAAAGGATTTTAAATCATTCTACTATAAAGACACATGTACACGTATGTTTATTGCAGCACTATTCACAATAGCAGACTTGGAACCAACCCAAATACCCACCAATGATAGACTGAATAAAGAAAATGTAGCACATACACACCATGGAATACTATGCAGCCATCAGAAAGGATGAGTTAATGTCCTTTGCAGGAACATGGTTGAAGCTGGAAACCATCATTCTCTGCAAACTAACGCAGAAACAGAAAACCAAACACTGCATGTTCTCACTTATAAGTGGGAGTTGAACAATGAGAACACATGAACACAGGGAGGGGAACATCACACACAGGGGCCTTTCAGGAGGTAGGGGGTTAGGAGAGGGATAGCATTAGGAGAAATACCTAATGTAGTTACAGGTTGATTGGTGCAGCAAACCACCATGTCACATGTATACCTATGTAACAAACCTACACATTCTGCACATGTATCCCACAACTTAGAGTATAATAAAAAAAAAAGTTTAAAGAAAAAAATAAAGAGAAACTATACCAGTTAAAAAAACTAACAAAAATAAAGCTAGAGTAGTTATATTAAGTAAAAATAAACTTTAAGATAAAATCAACATCACAGATTGATAGCATCACTGTCTAATAATAAAAGGTTTAATTCTCCAAGAAGATAAAACACTTTTAAACTCATAATCATCTAAAGTATCAAACTGTATTTTGTAAAATTGATAGGAATATACAGAAAAATTTTTAAATCCACCATCACATAGATAAAGCAGATCAAAATGGTTAAATATAGAAGAATTGAAAACATGACTAACAAACTGGATTTTATTTATCTAACTTGCATTTCTTGAACTTATGTTTTGTGTCAGGTACTGTTCTAGTTGGTGCTTTTGAGAATATTTAGAACATGTGGTAGAACTAGAGTAATTTTTATTATTTTTAATGGCAACATTTAATTATACATATTTATGGGGTACAATTTGATGTTTTGATACATACCTATGTTGTACAGTTATCCAATCAGTGCATTTAATATATTCGTCACCTCTTACATTTATTATTTCTTTGTGGTGAGAACATTTAAATGACTTATTCTAGTCATTTTGCAAGGTAAAATATTTTATTGTTAACCACAGTCACCCCGGTTGGGCAATAGAACACTGGACTTTATTCCTTCTATCTAATTGTAACTTTGTACATGTTAATCAACTCCTTCTCATCATCTCTTCCAACTTTATTTTTTTTAGATTCTATATATGAGGGAGATCTTATGCTATTTGTTTTTCTATGTCTGGCCTATTTCACATAACATGATATTCTCCAGAACCATCTGTATTGTCACAAATAACAGGATTTCATTTTTATTATTTTTTATGACTGAATAGTGTTAAATTGTGTATATATGCCACATTTTCTTTATTTATTGATTGTTGGACACTTAGGTTAATTCCATATCTTGGCTATTGTAAATACTGTTACAACAAAAAACAGGAGTGCAGACACCTCTTTGACATACTGATTTCCTTTCGTGTGTGTGTGTGTATGTGTGTATTTTCAATAGTGGAATTGCCGGATATTTTTTAAAGAAATTCCATACTCTCTCCTATAATGACTGTACTAGTTTACAATCCCACCAATAGTGTACAAATATTGTCTGCCCTTCACATTCTTGCCAAAACTTGTTTTCTTTGTAACAGTCACTCTAACTGGGGTAAGATGATATCCCATGGTGGTCTGATATGCATTTCCCTGATGATTAGTAAGGTTGAATATTTTTTCATACACCTATTGGCCATTTGTATGTCTTCATTTGAAAAATGTCTATTAAGGTCTTTTGCCCTTTTTGACATTGAGTTATTTGTTTTATTGGTAGGTTAAGTTTCATATATATTCTGGATATTAGCCCCTTGTCATAGGTATAGTTTGCAAATATTTTCTCTCATCCTGTAGGTGGTCTCTTCACTCTGTTAATAGTTTCCTTTGCTGTGCAAAAGCTTTCTGGTTTGATCTCATTTGTCTCTTTTTGCTTTTGTTGCCTGTGCTTTTGAGATCTTATTTAAAAAATCCTTTCTTAGCACAATGTCATGAGGCATCCCCTTGTTTCCTTCCAGTAGTTTTATAGTGTCAGATTTAAAATTTAAGTCTTTAATCCATTTTAAGTTGATTTTTTGTATATGTTGAGAGGTAGGATTCTAGCCTCATTCTTCTGCATGTGGATTTCCAATTATCCCAGTACCATTTATTAAAAAGACTCTTTCCCCAATATGTGTTCTTGGTATCTTTATCAAAAATCAGCTGTCTTTAGGTTCATGAATTTGTTTCTGGGCTCACCTTTCTTTTCCATTGGCCTATCTGTTTTTAAGCCAATACCATGCTATTAATATTTAAGTTACCATAGCTTTGTAATACATTTTGGAGTCAGGTAGCATGATGCCTCCAACTTTGTACATTTTCTTCAGGATTACTTTGGCTATTTGTGGTCGTGTCTGCTTCCATATGAATTTAAGGATTGCTTTTGTTCTGTGTGTGTGAAGAATGTCATTGGTATTTTGGTAGGGATTGCATTACATCTGTAAATCACCTTGGGTAGTATGGCCATTTTAACAATGCTAAATTTCTGGACCATGAACGCAGGATTTATTTGTTTTCTCTTCAATTTCTGTTATCAAAGTTTTACAGTTTTCAGTGTAGGAATCTTTCATCTTCTTGGTTAAGTTTATTCCTAGGCAACACTTATTTTTTAGCTTTTGTAAGTGAAATTGTTTTCTTGATTTTTTTTTTCAGGTAGTTCACAATTAGTGTACAGAAACAGTACTAATTTTTATTTTTTATTTTTAAATTTATTTGTTTATTATTTTAATTTTAGAGAGACACAGTCTCATTCGGTTGCCCAGGTTGGGGTGCAGTAATGTGATCATAGCACACTGTAACCTCAAACTCCTGGGCTCACGTGATCCTCATACCTCAGCCTCCTGAATAGCTAGGATTGCAGATGCATACAACACCTGGCTAACTTTAAAATTTTTTTGTGTGTGTGGAGAGATGGGGGTCTCACTATGTTGCTCATGCTGGTCTCAATCTCCTGGCCTCAAGCAATCCTCTCACCGTGGCCTCCCAAAGTGTTTAGGTTACAGGTGTGAGCCACCACATATGGCCCACACTACTCATTTTTATATATTGATATTATATCTTGCAAGTTTCTTGAATCGATTTGTTAGATCTAACAGTGTTTTGATGGAGTTTTTAGGGTTTTCTAAATATAAGATCATGCCATCTGGAAACAATAATTTGACTTCCTCCTTTCCAATTCGAATAACTTTTATTTCTTTCTCTTTCTAATGCCTCTGGCTACAACTTCTAGTACTATGTTGAATACAAGAGATAAAAATGAGCATCCTTATCTTGTTCCTGATATTAGAGGAAAAGCTTTTAACTTTTCCCATTCAGTGTTATGTTACCTGTAGATGTGTCTTATATGGCCTTTATTATTTTCTATACCTTCTATACCTAATTTGTCAAGAGTTTTTATCAAGAAAAGGTGTAGATTCATGTCAAATGGTTTCCTTGAGCCTATCAAAATGATCAAATGGATTTTGTCTTTCTGTTAAAATGATATATTACATTTATTGATTTACATATGTTAAAGCATCCTTGCACACTTGGCATTAATCCCATTTTATCACAGTAAATTGTCTTTTTAATGTGCTGTTGCATTCAGTTTGCTAGTTTCTTGTTGAGAATTTCGCATCTATGCTCATCAGAGATATTGGTCTGTAGTTTTCTTTTGTGTGTGTGTCCTTGCCTGGTTTTGGAATCAGGAAATGCTGCCCTCATACAATAAGTCTGGAAGTATTCCCTCCTCTTTAATTTTCTCGTATAATGTGAGGAGACTTGGTATGAGTTCTTCAGTGAAGCCATCAGGTATTAGGCTTTTCTTCTATTGAAGACTTTCATTGCTGATTCAATTTCCTAACTTATTTTTCTTTGTTCAGATTTTCTATTTATTCATAATTTAATATTGATAGATTGTGTGTCCAGGAATTTATCCATTTCTTCTATGTTATCAAATTCATTGGCATATAGTTTTTCAGAATAGTTTATCATGGTTCTTTCTATTTTTGTGGTATCAGATATAATGTCTCCTTTTTTAATCTCTGATTTTATTTATTTGAAACTTCTCTCATTTTTTCTCAGTCTAGCCAACGGTTTGTTGATTTTGTTTTTATTTTCAAAAGACCAACTCTTTGTTTTGTTAATCTTTTGGATTTTTAAGTCTCTATTTCATTTATTTTTGCTCTGACCTTTTAGAATTTTCTTCCCTGTTGCAACTTTGAGTTTAGTTTATTTTTGTTGTTTTAGTTTCTTGAGGTGCATTGTTAGGTTGTTTATTAGAAATCTTTCTTTTCTGATATAGGCATTTATTGCAATAAAGTTTTCTATTAGCACTGCTTTTGCTAGATCCCACAGGTTTTGATATGATGTGTTTCTATTCTTGTTTGTCTAAATGAAATTTTAAATTTCCCTTTTAATTTCTTCTTGACCTATTGGTTGTTTAGAGGCATATTTAATTTGCATGTACTCTTGAGGTTTCTGAAGCTTTTCTTGTTGTTGATTTCTAGTTTTATACCATTGTGGCCAGAAAAATTACTTGATATGGTTTCTATCATCTTAAATTTGTTGATACTCTTTTTAGGGCTTAATATGATTTTGGAAAATGTTCCATGTGCAGTTGAGAAGAATGTGTAGTCTGTAGCAGTTGGATGGAATGTTTTGTAAATTTCTGTTTAGGTCCCTTTGGTTTGTAATGCAGATTAAGTCTAATGTTTCTTTGTCAATTTTTTGTCTAGATGAACTGTCCGTTGTTGGAAGTGGAGTGTTGCAATTCTCTACTATTATCATATTGCAGTACATCTCTTAGGTATAATTCTCTTAGGTATAATATATGCTTTTATATCTGGTGTCCTGGTTTTGGATGCATATATATTTACAATTATCATATCTTTTTAATTAATTTTTAATTATTATGTAATGACCTTTTTGTCTTTTTTTCACAATTTTTGACTTAAAGTCTATTTTATCTAATGTAACTATGGCTATTTCTTCTTACCTTTGGTTATCGTATGCATGGGATGTCTTTTTCCATCCTTTCACTTTCTTTTTTTTTTGTGATAGCATTTCTCATTTTATTTATTTTGCTTTTTATTTGTATTATTTTATTCCAACAGGTTTTTGAGAAACAGGTGGAGTTTGGTTACATGAATAAGTTCTTTAGTGGTGATTTTTAAAATTTTGGTGTACCTATCACCCTAGCAGTGTACACTATACCCAATGTGGTCTTTTATTCCTCACCTCCCTCCCACCCTTTCCTCTGAGTCCCTAAAGTCCATTGTATCATTCTTATGCATTTGCATCCTCATAGCTTAGCTTCCACTTATGAGTGAGAACATACCATGGTTGTTTTTCCATTCCTAGGTTACTTCACCTAGAATAATGGTCTCTAATTCCATCCATATTGCTGCAAATGCCATTATTGCATTCCTTTTTATGGCTGAGTAGTATTCCAGGAGATATATATATATATATATATAATCACAATTTCTTTTTCCACTCATTAATTGATGGGCATTTGGGCTGGTTCCATACTTTTGCAATTGCAAATTGTACTGCTGTGAACAAGTGTGTGTAAGGATCTTTATTGCATAATGATTTCTTTTCCTCTGGGTAGATACCCAGTAGTGGGATTGCTGGATGGTAGTTCTACTTTTAGTTCTTTGAGGAATCTCCATAGCGTTTTCCATAGTGGTTGTGCTAGTTTACATTTCCACCAACAGTGTAAAAGTGTTCCTTTTCACCACATCCACGCCAACATCTATTATTTTTTCATTTTTTTTGATAACGGCCATTCTTGCGGGAGTAAGGTGGTAACAAATTTTGGTTTTGATTTGCATTTCTTTGATCATTAGCGATGCTGAGCATTTTTTCATGTTTGTCGTCCATTTGTATACCTTCTTCTGAGAATTGTCTATTCATGTTGTTAGCCCACTTTTTGATGAGATTGTTTCTTTTTTTCTTGCCGATTTGCTTGAGTTCATTGTAGATTCTAGTCCTTTGTCAGATGTATAGATTGAGAGGATTTTCTCCCACTGTGTGGGTTGTCTGTTTACTCTGCTGATTGCTTCTTTGGCTGTGCAGAAGTTTTTTAGTTTAATAAGTCCCATCTATTTATCTTTGTTTTTATTGCATTTGCTTTTGGGTTCTTGGTCACAAATCCTTTTCATAAGCCAGTGTCTAGAAGGCTTTTTTATGACATTATCTTCTAGATTTTTTATGGCTTCAGGTCTTGATTTAAGCCCTTGATCCATCTTGAGTTGATTTTTGTATAAGGTAAGAGATGAGGATCCAGTTTGATGCTTCTACATGTGGCTTGCCAATTATTCCAGCACCATTTGTTGAATAGGGTGTCTTTTCTCCATTTTATGTTTTTGTTTGCTATGTCGAAGATCAGTTGGCTGTAAATATTTGTCTTTATTTCTGGTTTCTCTATTCTGTTCCATTGGTCTATGTGCCTATTTTTATGCCAGTACCAAGCTGTTTTGATGACTATAGCCTTATAGTATAGTTTGAAGTCATGTAATGTGATGCCTCCAGTTTTGTTCTTTTTGATTAGTCTTGCTTTGTCTATGCAGGCTTTTTTTATGGTTCCATATGAATTTTAGGATTGATTTATCAAGTTCTGTGGAGAACAATGGTGGTATTTTAATGGGAATTGAATTGAATTTGTAGATTGCTTTTGGCAGTAAGTTCATTTACACAATATTGATTCTATCCATCCATGATCATGGGATGTGTTTCTATCTGTTTGTGTCATCTATGGTTTCTTTCAGCAGTGTTTTGTAGTTTTCCTTGTAGAGGTCTTTCACCTTCTTGGTTAGGTATATTCCTAAGTATATTATTGTATTTTTTTTGCAGCTATTGCAAAAGGGGTTAAGTTCTTGATTTGGTTCTCAGCTTGGTCACTGTTGGTGTATAGCAGAGCTACTGATTTGTGTACATTAATTTTGTATCCTGAAAGTTTGCTGAATTCATTTATCAGTTCTAGGAGCTTTTTGGAGGAGTCTTTAGTGTTTTATAGGTATACGATTATATCATCAGCAAATAGCAGCAGTTTGACTTTCTTTTTACTGATTTGGATGCCCTTTATTTCTTTCTCTTGTCTGATTGCTGTGGCTGGCACTTCCTGTACTATGTTGAATAGAAGTGGTAAGAGTGGGCATTCTTGTCTTGCTGCAGCCTGGGGGACAAGGCAGAGGCTTTCAATCCTGTTGAAAGTCTTCCTAACCTAAAAGGGAAGGAAAATAAACCCAACTCATTCTAGAAAAATAGTGTAAACTTAAAACAAACAAAAACCAGACACAGATAGTAAATGAAAAGAAATTATGGAAAAGCTTCATTTATGAAAAAACTTTGCAAAAACCCTAAATGCAATATTCATAAAGTGAATCCACTGAATTGAATTAGAAATAATCATTACCAAACCATGCTTCTCAAATCATAATATTAAAGAAAAAGTGTGGTCATTAGAATCATTACAGAAACATTTTTGAGAATGTTCAGAACCACTTATGATTTAAAAAACCAGCAAAAACAATCAGTAACCTTCAACTAAAAAGGAATATTCTGATTATGATAAAGTTTATGTACAAAGGCATACAGTAAAACTCATTATTAAAGGTAATGTGTGAGAAATATTCTCGTGAGGATACCCATTTTTATTGCTTTTATTTAATATATTTAGGTTCTTTTCTAAGCAATAAGATAGAAAATTGATTGCTTCAGGAATAAGGACTAAAAAGGAAAGACATAATTTGTGAAAGCATATCAATGTAAATATACGAATAAGGCATGGAAGTCAGTGAATTTATTCATTTGGGCAGGCTAGCTACTCAAGGAGATAAGATATAGGCATTCCCATTCAAATAGGGCAAGTTCAACATATGTCTAGGGCATTCAAGAGAGAAAGACATGAATTTGAGAAGAAAAGATGTGTGGGTGTGTCTGTTGGTATACAGAACTGACTGGCATCAAATACATAAGAATCTTATTATGTTTTTAAGAACATTCTATTGCTAAAGCCTGTGGACAGGAAAAATCTGCAGTTATTACACTTAAAAGAGGTAGGTATCCATAGACAGAGTAAAAATATAAGATAGCACTGTAGAGAACTTTCAAAAAATTGAACTATCTTATAAATAATAAGTAAATCAAATTAGTATTTTAATTTTTTTTTTTTTTTGAGAAAAAGAAACATGCAGAATAAAGAGATTTGAGCTGGAAGCTATTACATCTCAAGACAGAAGGTTTCAATCCTGTTGAAAATCTTCCTAACCTAGAAGGGAGGGGAAATAAACCTAACTCATTCCCTAACCATTTATGGATAGGATACAGGTAGAAAACTTTGCTCAGTCTTTAAGAAAGGTGTATTCCCAGATGCTCAGGTGTGACCTAGAAGACAATGAAAAAGAAAGAATCTCACAGACAGTGAAGCTGGAGATGCAGAACAATAGAGAAGGAAACTCCTAGGGAGTGAAATTAGGACATAATCAAGGAACTAGGAACCCTCAAAGTATCTTCTTTGCAGTTTCAGAAATGCCTTAACACCAGTGTCTGCTGCATGTTTTAAGTTTCTTTTTCCAAACAACAGTGTTTTTTGTGGTTACCATATCCTTATTTCATTATTAAATATTAATATTAGGTGTATGAGGGCAAACAATTGTTTCACTTATTGAGGTGATCTATGAAGTAAACTAAACTAAACACCATAGGTACCACATCTAGAACTTCTGTAGTGACTATAGAGCATAACCAAGAGCTCCTGGACTTTCATCAGATGATATAACTAGGAAGTGCTATTGGATAGTCTATCTTGGAATGTAGATGAAAGTGGTTGTGGAAAGAAGGGTAAGGAGTATGTTGATATGCTGCTCACCAAAGCTTTACAGCTTTCCTCTTTCGAGCATGTATAGGATTATGTTCAGAAGCTTTAAGAACCACTTTTTTTTTCTGCTTGGGCAAATTTGGAAAAGTGGAGAAGAAACTTTTCTCAGCCTGAGTACCTGAATATGATGCAGACCAGTACCTTGTCTCTAATCCACAATGGACATGTAGCGTGAAACATAGATCTTGTTTTTTTCACTGATATGTAGGGATTGTTTAATGTTACAACATACAAACTTCCTGACTTGTGTTTTTAGTGATGACAGGAGGAAACAGGCACATAATTGGCCAATATTACTCACGGAATAATCCATGTTTTCCTTTCTGATTTTTAAAAATTCATATTTATCACGTTATATTCTCGAAATATGTGGTTTCTGAATTGTTTACTCCATGCATTAATCTGTGTCCTTCATTCAAGAACTTACATTGTTTAGATTACTATAACTCTATGCATTTTAATATCTAAAATGTTAGGCTACCCTCAATACTCTGTTTTTAAAATTTGCCTGGTTTTGTTTTTTCTTATATGAAGTTTACACTGTTTGTGTTTTTTTAAAGGAAGCTATGTGTATTTTTATTTGAATGCATGTTAATACATGGACTTATCACTCTTGTATTAACTATTGTTTTGTGATTACTACTTAAGTGTAAAATTATAACTATAAAATAATTTTAAGTATAAAATCATAACTGTAAAATAGGTTTGCTATTCAAAACACTTTTTTTTTTTTTTTTTTTTTTTTGAGACAGGTTCTCACTCTGTCACCCAGGCTGGAGTGCAGTGGTGTGATCTCAGCTCACTGCAACGTCTGCCTCCCAGGTGCAAGCAATTCTCATGCTTGAGCCTCCTGAGTAGCTGGGATTACAGGCATGCGCCACCATGCCCAGCTCTTTTTTTTTTTTTTTTTTTTTTTTTTTTTTGTATTTTTAGTAGAGACGGGGTTTTCACCATGTTGGCCAGGCTAGTCTCAAATTCCTGACCTCAAATGATCTGCCTGCCTCGGCCTTCCAAAGTGCTGGGATTACAGGCGTGAGCCACTGCTCCAGGCTTCCAATTACTTTATACATGATTTATATACATGTGGAATTTTCCTAGTGATTACTATGATTTAATCTTTGTGATTACTTAATGAAAAGTACGCAGTTTTCCATGAAGTACTCACAGAATTTTCATTGTATAGGAGGCCCAATGCATAACTTAATGTGACCAATGAACAGAGAAATATTTTTTCTAAGCTAAATTTTACAAAACTGTTTACTTGCAAGTTTAATGGTCAAAAGAGAAGACTGTTAAGCTAGACTACCCAAGTTCTAATCTATTTTGTTATTTACTCCCTGTGTAACTTTGGGCAAGTTACTGAACCTATGCCTCAGTTCCTTCACATGTAAAATGTGAATAATAATAGTACATACTTCAGTAAAATATTGAATGGAAAAAAATGAGCACCACCTACATCAACGTACAGCCTTATCAAAATTAAGCTCATCAGGAGTAAAAAACATAAACATAAAATCTTTCAGTAAAGAAAAAAATGCATTGAAATACAAATGCTTAGACATCAGAATAACTTTGAGCTTTTCTATAACAACACTGGAAACGAGATGCAAATGAAACATTTCCTTAAAAATTCTGAGAGAAAATAATTTTCAAGTTGGAATTCTAAACCTGCTTCAAGCATAAACCGTACGTGGGAAAATAAATGAAGACATTTTCAGCGATGGAAGATCTCAGAAATTCTATACCATGAAGCCCTTTTTGCAGGAAGATGTGGGAAGATCTCTTTACCAAAATGAGACCATAAAGCAAGAAAAAGAAAGGAATAAGACTGAGTGAGTAAACGAGAGATTTATCTTGGAAGAGAAAGAGAGAAAATCTCTAGAAAGAAGGTAAAAGAAAACCCTAAGCCAGTCTCTCTGCAGCTATTCTATTACAGAGCAAACAATGCAGAGTAGTGGAGAATGTCAAGGGCACCAGGAAGGTTATTTTTTTGGGGGAAAGTGTACCTGTAGATTATCTGTAGTATTTGATGCCTTCAAGAAAGCCTTCCTGTTTTTACAGATGGCTTGTGGATCAATTAGTGATTGTTAAAACAAAAAATCTCTCAATTAAAAAATTACAGCTATCATGAACCTCAAAGAGAAGTTGTATAAGAAAATAAATTGTATAAAGTTATAAGATGCAATTCAGTTAAAAGTTGATTTATAGTTCAGATCAATATAGATTAAAAATTTACTGAATAAATTCACTGAGAAGATAGAAAAGTATTTGTGTATATATGTGTACATACATGTATGTGGGGACATGACCTAAGGTGATAAATTCTTGTATTTTATAGGTAGAAAGTCAACAAAGTATGTTACAAATCTTAAAATTAACAAATATTCCTGCATATATCACTTATTTAGAAAAATTAGAGTAACTTTAGAAAAAAATTGAAATTTGATTGAAATTGGTGCTTTTTAGATAAGAATTTATTTTATTTTTTTAATACTTTCTTTTTTTTCTTTTTTTTTCTTTTTTTATTATTATACTTTAGGTTTTAGGGTACATGTGCACAATGTGCAGGTTTGTTACATATGTATCCATGTGCCGTGTTGGTTTGCTGCACCCATTAACTCGTCATTTAGCATTAGGTATATCTCCTAATGCTGTCCTTCCCCCCTCCCCACAACCCACAACAGTCCCTGGAGTGTGATGTTCCCCTTCCTGTGTCTATGAGTTCTCATTGTTCAATTCCCACCTATGAGTGAGAACATGCGGTGTTTGGCTTTTTGTCCTTGCAATAGTTTACTGAGAAAGATGTTTTCCAGTTTCATCCATGTCCCTACAAAGGACATGAACTCATCATTTTTTATGGCTGCATAGTATTCCATGGTGTATATGTGCAACATTTTCTTAATCCAGTCTATCATTGTTGGACATTTGGGTTGGTTCCAAGTCTTTGCTATTGTGAATAGTGCCGCAACAAACATACGTGTGCATGTGTCTTTATAGCAGCATGATTTATAGTCCTTTGGGCATATACCCAGTAATGGGATGGCTGGGTCAAATGGTATTTCTAGTTCTAGATCCCTGAGGAATTGCCACACTGACTTCCACAATGGTTGAACTAGTTTACAGTCCCACCAACAGTGTAAAAGTGTTCCTATTTCTCCAAATCCTCTCCAGCACCTGTTGTTTCCTGACTTTTTAATCATGGCCATTCTAACTGGTGTGAGATGGTATCTCATTGTGGTTTTGATTTGCATTTCTCTGATGGCCAGTGATGATGAGCATTTTTGCATGTGTTTTTTGGCTGCATAAATGTCTTCTTTTGAGAAGTGTCTATTCATGTCCTTCACCCATTTTTTGATGGGGCTGTTTGTTTTTTTCTTGTAAATTTGTTTGACTTCATTGTAGATTCTGGATATTAGCCCTTTGTCAGATGAGTAGGTTGCAAAAATTTTCTCCCATTCTGTAGGTTGCCTGTTCACTCTGATGATAGTTTCTTTTGCTGTGCAGAAGCTCTTTAGTTTAATTAGATCTCATTTGTCAATTTTGGCTTTTGTTGCCATTGCTTTTGGCGTTTTAGACATGAAGTCCTTGCCCACGCCTATGTCCTGAATGGTATTGCCTAGGCTTTCTTCTAGGGTTTTTATGGTTTTAGGTCTAACATGTAAGTCTTTAATCCATCTTGAATTAATTTTTGTATAAGGTGTAAGGAAGGGATCCAGTTTCAGCTTTCTACATATGGCTAGCCAGTTTTCCCAGCACCATTTATTAAATAGGGAATCCTTTCCCCATTGCTTGTTTTTGTCAGGTTTGTCAAAGATCAGATAGTTGTAGATATGTGGCATTATTTCTGAGGGCTCTGTTCTGTTCCATTGATCTATGTCTCTGTTGTGGTACCAGTACCATGCTGTTTTGGTTACTGTAGCCTTGTAGTATAGTTTGAAGTCAGGTAGAGTGATGCCTCCAGCTTTGTTCTTTTGGCTTAGGATTGACTTGGCGATGCAGGCTCTTTTTTGGTTCCATATGAACTTTAAAGTAGTTTTTTCCAATTCTGTGAAGAAAGTCATTGGTAGCTTGATGGGGATGGCATTGAATCTTTAAATTACCTTGGACGGTATGGCCATTTTCATGATATTGATTTTTCCAACCCATGAACATGGAATGTTCTTCCATTTGTTTGTATCCTCTTTTACTTCATTGAGCAGTGGTTTGTAGTTCTCCTTGAAGAGGTCCTTCACATCCCTTGTAAGTTGGATTCCTAGGTATTTTATTCTCTTTGAAGCAATTGTGAATGGGAGTTCAGTCACGATTTGGCTCTCTGTTTGTCTGTGATTGGTGTACAAGAATGCTTGTGATTTTTGTACATTGATTTTGTATCCTGAGACTTTGCTGAAGTTGCTAATCAGCTTAAGGAGATTTTGGGCTAAGACAATGGGGTTTTTAGATAAGAATTTAGAGACAGGAAGATGAGGTTGGAGACGGCTCTTTTGTTCTTGTAAACCTTATATTATTTGTCCTTTAAAGAATGTTTATGCATTTTTTCATAAAATTCAAATTGAAGTTACAAAACTTAACTTGACTTAATAATTTTTTAGAAAGATAGAAAAATATGAAAATGTGGAGTTTATTACACAGTTGACGAAATATTTTTGGCCAGATACAGTGGCTCACATTTGTAATCCCAGCACTTTGGGAGACCAAGGTGGCTAGATCACCTGAGGTCAGGAGCTTGAGACCAGCCTGTCCAACATGGCGAAACTCCATCTCTACCATAAATACAAAATTAGCTGGGCATGGTGGTGCACACCTGTAATCCCAGTTACTTAAGAGGCTGAGGCAGGAGGATCGCCTGAACTTGGGAGGCAGTGGTTGCAGTGGGCTGAGATTGTGCCATTGCACTCCAGCCTGGGCAACAAGAACCAAACTCCATTTCAAATAAATAAATAAGTAAATAAATATTTTAAAAAAAGAAATATTGTTATGGGTTAGAGGAGCAGTGACCATGTTTATAGGCAGAAGGGAAGGACATATTAGATAAAGTAGACTATAAGGAAGAAGAGATGTCATTAAACAAGCAAATAGATTGAGTTAAACATCCAGAGTATCTACACAGTGATTCACTAAAGGCCAAATGCAAAACGAAGTCAGTAGCACCGAAAAATAATTTAAATTGATCAATTTATTAATAAATTGTATATATAAGTTATATGTGTATATTTCCTTGTGTTTTATCTTGTACCAGGAACAAGGCTACCTTTTTGCTCTAAAACAATTGAAAGAGATTGAATTTATGGACTAAAAAGAAAAATTTGAAATTTTAAGATTTGTGAGATATAAATTCAGTAATAAAATAACTGCTATTTTGTTGGACATTTAAGAAGAGAACTATTAATGTCTAATTGTTTTCTATTATTATTAAAGTGCTCAGCATTTCAAATGGATTCTGTGTGAAAATAAGTATAATGATGATTTCCTATTAAAAACTGGGCCATTTTTATTTCATCTTTCTTTTTAAGAGACAGGGTCTTGCTGTGTTGCCCAGGCTGGTTTCTAACTCCCGGGCTCAAGAAATCCTCCCACGTTAGCCTCTTGGGTAGCTGGGATTACAAGCATGAGCCACAGTGCCTGGCTGCAAATACTGGGACATTTTAAAATAATGATTTGTCCACAATTCTTTTTTCAAGCTAATAATTTCTTAAACTGATGCATGAGGACTTCATTAGTGACCATTAGCACATTAGCACTGTGTTTACTGAACAAGAAAGAATAATTTTTTTGTGATTCCACTTGCCTCTTTATTCCTCAGAATAATTACTGATTTTGGTTGTTATGATCCTAAGAATAAAGAGTTAAATGATCAATTTATTATATCAGACTCTACCCATTAGTATAGACACAATTATAAAAGCTATTTATGAATAATGATAATTTAAAAACATATAAGTATGTGTTTAAAATATATATAATACATAATATATTTATATCATTATATATTATATATTATACATAATATATTTATATCATTATATATATATATTTGTCACAATAATATACTAATTCAATCCCTCTTGAGCATACTTACTTATACAAAGTTGATTTATTGTTTGTTTCTTTTTTTCTTGGTTTAGTAAGATAATTCTTGCTCCTTTTAAGGAATAACAAATGGACTGGTTGAAAGTACAATGGACAGGAAGAGTAAAGACAGATACAATTAACATTCTTATACATTTCACCATGGAGTACATAGAAAATTGCTTCAGTGTGTCAGTACACAATGATCACAATATATGCAAAATGATTGACGTTTGGAATATAGCAGTCCACTCAAAACAACAAAACCTAAATAATTCATCAACTGTAGAATTACCTACGATTACCCAAAAGACTCCGTGGGATGTGTTTCCAGTGAAATACATCTATTTCCTTGAGTAAACAAAACCACCAGCAAAAAACAGATTGCTTAATGACATTGGTATTCCAAACAATAGTCCTCTACATGTCTCCTTTTTCTCACGTAGCCAAACAGCTGAATTTTAACTAAACTTGTTTAAAAAGCTTACTTATTAGGGGATTTTAGTTTCTTTTCAAGATAAAAAGAGAAAAGAAAATGTAAGTTCAGATTTTAGAAAAAATACTCTGTTCTTGACACTTTATCATTACTCACCTCAGGTCAGCACTTGACCTCCAAATATTATTGACATAGACAGTGGTTTAAAAAATCCCAAAGACAAAATAGGCGTTTTGTGAGAGGAAGTATTTAATTTGGAAATCAACTCTCTTCGTTAGAACTGATAGTTGTTCAGACATTTCTACTGGTATCTGACCTTTATTAGCTCCTTCCTGAGTGAAGAGTGGTCCAGTGACTACATGTGGAGCCACTCAGACACTGGAGATGGGAATTTTTATCCCAGGATTATAGATCAGAAGCTAGGTCTAGAGAAATAAGTGACTTTACCAGGCTTACATTGCAGCTGTCTTGACCTGACTCAAAATTTTTTAAGCAGTCAGTTGAGTCCAGTGACAGTCATTTCTTGTTAGACTTTATGTACATTTAGAACAGCAGGTCTTGACCCTGGCTGTGCATTATCATATGAACTATAGTGATGCCCTAGGCTCTGGCCCAACCTATTTGATCAGAATCTCTGGGGGTGAAGCCCTGGGTCCTTTTAAAGAAATTAACTCCCCATGTAAGTCATATGTGCAGCCAGTTTGACAATGCTGATTTAGAAAAATGTTTAATTAATATTTTATATTTTGAATAGAATGTATTAATTTAAGGCAAGATGTTATATTTTTACAGATTTAGTAAAGAATTTTAATTGTAACTAAATTTATATTTTCACATTTGTTATAGGCATATTTTAGCAACAGTAAAATAGCTTAGATTTGTAAAACTTGCCATTAAAAACCAGGGAAAGGAAACTGCATTGTTAGAATCCTGGCCCTAACCTACCTGTATCAATCAACATAGGCTAGATTTTGCCAGAGGTAACAGATAACCCAACATTCTAGTGACTTACAACAGCAGTTTATTCCTTGCTCAGGCTACCTCTTTATTGTTGGTTAGCAAGGGGCCTCTTTTCAATGAGTCACTCAATGACCCAGGCTGACAGAGGATCATTGAGACAAGCTTCCTATGATCACAAAAGCTGAGGAAAGTGTGACTGTACAGCGGTTCTTAAGTGATTGACAGGAAGTGACCAACATATCACTTCTTGTATTTCCTTGGACAAAGCAACTTACATGATTGCACCTGGTTTAGAGCAGATGGACTGAAATCCTATCATGTAATCAGAACAAGAGAATTGACATTTAGGAGCAGTCCTATGACTACCACACTATTCTAACTAGTCCTACAACCCCAAGGAGGTAGCTACCAGAAATGCATAGCACAACTTTCAGAGGCAATAGTGTTTAAGACATAGTCAGTAAACAGCTATGTGCCAGTCATAGAGAATAGAAATGCATGGGAGATGAAGGGATATAAAACAGAAGGTATGGTAAGTATAAAAGCCCTTGGGAGCTGTATACAATATTGAGGAGTTACATTATTCATGAGAAAATGAATAAAATGGAGAGGCTGTCAGAGGCCCAGGACTTTGTAAGTTCTTTTGGTGATTTGTATTTCATAATTATCGTACTTAACATATATTGAGCACATACCAGGTGCCACTTTTCTAAGTATTTTATGTGTCTAACTTATATAATTCTAACAGTGATCCTATAAGGTATGTGTAATTGTCATTTCCTTTTTACAGATAATGATACTGAGACATTGAGGCAAAATACCTTCTCAACATAGTGACCTCGTAAATGGCAGTTAGGATTGATCCCAAGTGGTCTGGGCCCTGAGTCCTAATGTTTAATCATACACTGTGTACTAAATAATGGTAGGATTTCAGACATGGAGATGGCCTAAGAGTTACTCAATTCAAGGTTTTCTTTTCACAAGTTAACACTATTAAGCAATAAGTAAGCTGGACATAGAACCAAAGGCAACTGGCATTTACCCCGATGTTTATCCATTGCATATTCAGCTCCCTTACCAGTGAAGTAATATTACTTCTTTGAAGCTATCAGAAAACAGGTATCTATCTACAATAAATCTAGAGTGCATGAGGGCAATGAGAGTCAGGCTCAGTGCACTTCCTCCAGGCTTCCAGGTGTGCCCCATACAGGGTACCTGTATGGCTGAACATGTGTGTTGAGACAAAACCCAGCCTGGACTCTGCTAGTTAAGATCTATGGCCTGGGTTATTAAAGCCATAGGAAGGAGTACTTTTTGTTAATTTTAACAGAGCAGGTTTTTTAAAAACTCAGTACTATTAACATTTTAAGCCAGATTATTCTTTGTTACAGAGGGTTACCTTACACCTTAGCAGCATCTCTGAACTCTATCTGCTAGCTATTAGTAACATCACCCTCTTCTCGCCCTCCTCCCGGTAGCAACAAGCAAAAATGTCTCCAGGCATTGCCAGATGTCCCTGAAGTGAAGGTGATAGGAAGGCAAAAATCACCCAGGTTGAAAACCACTGCTAATAGAGGCATGTTCTGCTCAAAAATCTGTGTGCCCCTGGGGCTATCTCTCTGCAGAAATGGTCCCTTTTTCTGAATCATATAAGGTTTAAGTGTTGGCAGAGAAATTACATTTCTTTGAATTTCTGTTGGCTTCTTCTGAACCCTACTAGCAGCAGCATTACTAACGTTTATTTCCTCAAGAAGAGGTATTTAGAAGATTAAATAAGTTCAAAGAGTGCATTCTCTCAATCCAAATGATGAATGTTAAAAGATATAGCATGTCATTCCTTAAGAACACTAGCACAGACGTGGATATGTGTGCACCAGAGAGGTTCACCTAAGAGTCCTTCTCCCCCATGACAATGCTCCTGCTCATTCTTCTCATCCAATAAGGGCTATTTTGTGAAAGTTTTGATGGCAAATCATTAGCATCCACCTTACAATCCTGGTTTGGCTCCTCCGGCTTCTTTTTGTTGTCTAATCTTAAACAATTTGTGAAAGGCACGCATTTCTCTTCACTTAATAATGTAAAAAGACTTCATTAACATGGTTAAATTCTCACAACTCTCAGTTCTTTAGGGGTAGGCTAAGTGGCTGATATAATGGCTTGCAAAAGTGTCTCAAAATTGATGTATCTTATGTTAACAAAGAAAGTTTATATTTTTTATTTTTATCTTTTAATTCCATCTTTCCGCAAATTTTTGAAGTTCTCTCATGTGTAATCTGATTCCATTTACATTTAAAATTTTCGTTATGATAATGCACATTGGAATACAGAGGGAAAAGTCTCTGAAGAGAAACGAGATTGGGAGAGAATGAAAGGGGTGTGTGTGTGTGTGTGTGTTTGTGTGTGTAGACACATTATATTGCTTAGTTTTTATATTTAAAAGTAATACAATAGCAAACTTCATTAAACATGATAAATGACATATTTGTGGGCTAGAATGGAAATGGATCTATAGGTGATTTAAAAGGGTCCTATTCAGATGTATGGAATTATTATTTAAGTCGGATAAAAGACAAGCATTAAACTTTTTCTGTCTTTTAAAGGAAATGGACATTCAGTCATTGCAAATAAGCAAAGGGTGTTTACTAGAGTTCTAATTTTCAAAGATCATCTCTCACAGAGTGACACTTCTCTTTTCTTTTGATAACAAAAATATACTTTTCTTGCCAATATTCCAAAAAAATGAGAATTTTTATTGTATTTAACTTCAATTCCAGATAAATTTTAAAAATGTCATTCTGACAAATGTAAGAGGTCGGGTTTCTAAGTGAAAGCACGATAGAAGTGACCAGCATAGTGTACATGGTCTTCATACTAACAAAGAAGATGCAAACTAGGTTTAAAAATATAATTAAAAATACTTATTAAACACAAATGGATATAAAATTTATATTTTAATAAATTATCATTGCCTAGGAGCAGGGTATTAATAAACTCTAAAAATTTCTTCTATTATTCATAATTTTTTAGAGTTTTAGAATAATCAGTTCCACAATGCTTAGATGAATGAGTATTTTCAAAATAATAAGTGATCTCAATAATAAAAGCTCTTTCAAGGTTAAGCTTTAAAAGCAGGGGAAAAACGCTTCTTTTCTTGTGTATGTTTGAGTTTAACCTTGAACAAACCAGCTAATCATTTTCTATTCCAACATCTTTACATTGGATGGACACAGAATGATTTTATTCACCTGGGCTTTCTCTGCACTTGAGAGTCAGCTGAGTCATCTGGCTTCTTCCTACTCATGAAAGGCTGGTTTTATCTTCTTAGCTTTATTCACCTTGAAAATGCAGCGCAACTATGGCTATGCGTATGTTGGTCTTCCTGGATAACTCAAGCATACAAAGCATACAATTGGGAAAACAAAAAGTTCACACATTCTGTTTCTACTTCAATTAACAACTATATTATAAACTGACAGATAACTAATGAAATATAATGGTTATGGAAACATAATAGCTCAATTGAATGGGTTGCAATTAAAAGCTTATCATTGCCCACTTTTGTTATTCTGTGGTGCTCTGAAACCTCTAGAATGTAATTAATATTTCATACAATTCATAGCTTCTAAATGAATTTTTACATTACATCAATGGGCAAAAATTAATTAACAATCATCAACAGACTGCATAGGAATGTCTTGTTTACAGAAAGATTATTGTCCAACTCAACTTTAGACAAATAATTACCTGCTACACACTAGGGAGAATTTACATTATTATGGAGACCTCCACATGGATGACTTTTTGAGCGAATTATTGTTAAACAAACTGTTACAGAGTTGAAAACCCTTGTCCTACACGTAATAGCAATTAGGAGAGTTAATTAATATTCTATGTAGAATACTGGTGAGAAATATAGTATTCAAGGTACTACCGCTGCAATGAAGGATGTATAGAAGTTTGTCATAGCCCAGTATGATATTATCACTTCCTTTAATTAAAAGTAATATTTCCTTTAAGAATCTACAATCATTTAAGGTCAAAAAACCATTATTACTATTTATTGTTTTTAAACCTCTTAATCACTCAATATTATGCAACCTATTTTTTTTTTTTGCAAAAAGTTATCACCTCCTTAAGTTGGAACTATTTTTATGATAGGCAGATATAACCCAATGCACATTTTTAGGCTGCTGGATTTTGTATAATATTTTTATAAATATGCATCAAAGAACCAAGATAAATCCTTTCTGAAATATGGCACGGAGTAGATAGATGGATAGGAAGATAGATGAATAGCAGATAGATGACAGATGATTAAGATGCTGGCTAGGTAGATGACAGACGCTTCCTACTTTCTTCAAGGCGGCATCCCAGACCTGAGAAGCAAAACTGAAGATGCAATCATAGAAAAAAATTGTAGGTTTCTAATTGTACAATTATATAACTCCTTCTGCTATACCTTGAGAAAGAAAATTTATTAACCATTATGACATTGGCATATGCTTGAAAAATAACACACTATATGGTATTAAATTCTTTAGTAATTTTAATATTTTTAATCTGGTTCTTAAACATTTGGCAATTGAATCTTTCTGTCTGAATTTATGAACTTAATCTGCTATGGCTAATGTCCCCCTAGGAACTTTAAAACTGAAAAAACATATCTGTATTTTTGTAAACATTGATCTTTGAAATAGTTCAGTGTAAACCTGATCCCCCTGTGAATTTGCTGCATGCTATTCTAGGGACTTAAAATAACTCAAAAGTGTATGTGCTCTTTTTTGAACATCATTACAGGATCCTCTAAGACTTTACCTTTGAACTTGCAAGATTTGTGTTCTATGTGTATCTCACAAATGACTCCCAAAGTTCTAGTCAGAGTTAGTAAAGTCTGTCCCCCGAGCCTTGGCATATGTGGAAATGGTTGTATAGGGCCCATAACATCATTCAAACCTTGTCTAGATTCTCTGCAGCAGAAACATTAGAAAATAATTCTGACCTTGAGTCCAACCAGCCACAACTAATTTACCTGACAGTGTAATTATAGGCATCCTGGAGAATTAGTTGTTTCAATTACAATACCATGTAGATGAGCCAAGGCTGACTAGTTTGATCAAAAGATAGAGAAAAACATCAGAAAAATTCTCTTCTAAGCAGAAGACCCAGCTTCAGTCACTTAAGTACCCTTTAGCTTTTTGTCCTAAACTAAATCTTCACACCTAATTTATAATTTTATCACAGATTATAGAATAAAAACCTTTGCTAAAACAACAAAAAAAATGTAGCTAGCACTTGCCTTGATCTGCAAAGCATGTCACTCTGTCATTGGAGATTAATTTATATATTAATCTGATTGACTCTGTTCTCTAAAAAGTCATGTTCATTTTAACTAGGAATTTATGTCTTTAAGAACTTAGCAAGTGGATTTTTATAATGCATTGCTCCCATTTGTTCTTGTTTTCATGGTGAGTTGAGCCCACAGGACTCTCTCTCTAGTTGTATCCTTTTCTCTCTTTCTTTTTCTCTCTCCCTAAAGTTCTATCCTTCTGTGTCTTTCACAGTAGGCCATTTAGTCATAACAAACGATGAATATGGTTATATCCAATTCTAGATATAGATTTAACTGTAATATATATTAAAGCCTTACTTCTCCCTAATTCACACTAGAAAAATCCTCATTTGGCAAAAATCTAGAGGTTTAACTTTCACCATCAACAACAACCGAGTGTTTATTGAGCATTTACTGTGTGCTCTCATGATTATATACAAGAAATAGGTTAATAAAGTTTTCTTGAGGAATTTACAATCTGGATAGGAAAATTGTACAAACTTTTTGGAACAATTAGTACATAATATGGCCATATTTAAAAGTAATTAATAATGAATCTTAAAAATATCTGTTAGGCCACTATAGAAAACTTCTGTTTTCTAGAAAATTAATTTTAACCTTAGTTTAATTGATTCCTCTATGTCATTTGGTACCAACAATGGCAGCCTCTCCAGAGGCATCAGGTAATGGCGAGGGTGATAGAGAACATAGCTTTTGTACCTTGTTCATAATTATAAGGAGAACAACAAGTCTCCTAACTATCTACAGCCATGAGACTATAAGAGCCATATTTTTTCTATGGTTTTTGTAAACAGAAGTTGTATATTCTGATGTTTCTGTCAAGTTGCCCTTTAAAGGACTCATATATTCCATTGGTTGAATTCTTATTATTCTTATTCTTATTCTTATTCTTATTCTTGATGCGGAGATTTTCAAACTTCAGAGTATACACACATTCCTGAACAGTTTGTTCAATATGGTAATTGACAGCCTTTACCCACAAAGATTGAACTATAAGTTGGGGGAGCAGGAATCTGCATTTTAAACAAGTACTTCCTATGATTCTTATATAAGTGTCTTTCAGACCATGCTTTGAAATTCAAGGTTTTAGTAACTTTGATACTCTGTGATATTTCTAATTAGAGGAGCCACCTTTGACTAATTGCCTCTTCATCCACGGTTTCTACAGGTCCCACCTCAAAACCCATTACCTGCTTGTGCAACTGCATTTATCTGTGCTGTCAGATTAGGAACTCAAGTGGCACTTAGGCTGAAACACCAGGGGTGCTCAGGACCCAAGGATCTGCCAGAGATCAGCAGAACAAATCCATAGAGATGGATTCAATGGCAAGTGGTGAGAGATAATGTAGACATTCAAACAGAGTCCAGGAGACAAGAAGGTGAATGCAGCCATCCTTGCAGACAGAGATCAGCACCTGTCACATTAAAATAATTACACAGAATGACATGGAGGTTTTGCACAAGTCAATGGGAAAGGCATTTTCTCCTACTTTCTATTTCTTCCTATTATATATTGCTTATTGTTAACCTGTATCCACTCACTCCTCCCAAATAGGGTAACCTTCAAGGGAGCCTCCATTTTCTTGTTTACTGTTGTAACTTTCAGTGCTTAAATGTGCATGCAGCATCTAGTGTTTGATTAAAAAGAAATTGTTCAATGGAATAATATTTATAAGTAGTAAGGACTTTGGAATGCTTATCAAAATGACAGATGCTTAGTATTCTAATGGACTTTATAACAACTTACTAGAGCTATACATCCAAAATTGAGTCATCTCCTACCAATGTATTTCCCTATTGACATTTCTCCAAAGACAATGGCTCCAAGAGCCATTATTTTCTGATGAAGCCTATTTCATATTTGGAACTTCTTACTGTTAGATGGGTCTTCCTTCTAGTTACTAAAAACCTACCTCTCTGTACTTTGTGTACTTTGGCCCTAGTTTTGCCTCTCAGATCAGAGCTCTCACATTAGACCTCTCTTCTTTGTGGTATCTGTTCATGTCTTAACACCTGGCTTTTAATTTTGTCACTCTTATCCAAAATCTTCTCCTCAGAATTAAACCTCCTCAGTTATTTTGATCATTCTTTATAAAACATGACTAACATTATGTAATCATTCTTGTGGCTTGCCTGTAGAGCTTCTCTTTTGTCAACATTTGTCCAAAACCTAGACAGCTAGATTTTGAATCAATGATGCAGGCATGATCTGAGAAACATGCTGAGAGGAATAGGACTCTCACAACTTACTTCAGCAATTCTCTTTATGTGAACTCGTCTCACAACTGCATCAGCTTTAGTTACTTATTTTTTTCCATCCAAGTTATAGTATAGAATCATACTGAGCTAATTGTTAAAGGCAATTTACTCTCCCACTGTGTTTATGGTTAGTCTAAGCACTTGTGAGGAAATACAAAATATGTAATATATATTTAAAATGTATAAATATCTGTCTGCCAGGTTTGTCAAACAAATGGGGAAAGGATTCCCTATTTAATAAATGGTGCTGGGAAAACTGGCTAGCCATATGTAGAAAGCTGCAACTGGATCCCTTCCTTACACCTTATACAAAAATTAATTCAAGATGGATTAAAGACTTATATGTTAGACCTAAAACCATTAAAATACTACAAGAAAACCTAGGCAATACCATTCAGGACATAGGCGTGGGCAAGGACTTCATGTCTAAAACACCAAAAGCAATGGCAACAAAAGCCAAAATCGACAAATGGGATCTCATTAAACTAAAGAGCTTCTGCACAGCAAAAGAAACTATCATCAGAGTGAACAGGCAACCTACACAATGGGAGAAAATTTTTGCAACCTACTCATCTGACAAAGGGCTAATATCCAGAATCTACAATGAACTCAAACAAATTTACAAGAAAAAAACAAACAACCCCATCAAAAAGTGGGCAGAGGACATGAACAGACACTTCTCAAAAGAAGACATATATGCAGCCAAAAAACACATGAAGAAATGCTCCTCATCACTGGCCATCAGAGAAATGCAAATCAAAACCACAGTGAGATACCATCTCACACCAGTTAGAATGGCCATCATTAAAAAATCAGGAAACAACAGGTGCTGGAGAGGATGTGGAGAAATAGGAACACTTTTACACTGTTGGTGGGACTGTAAACTAGTTCAACCATTGTGGAAGTCAGTGTGGCGATTCCTCAGGGATCTAGAACTAGGAATACCATTTGACCCAGCCATCCCATTACTGGGTATATACCCAAAGGACTATAAATCATGCTGCTATAAAGACACATGCACACATATGTTTATTGCGGCACTATTCACAATAGCAAAGAGTTGGAACCAACCCAAATGTCCAACAACGATAGACTGGATTAAGAAAATGTGGCACATATACACCATGGAATACTATGCAGCCATAAAAAATGATGAGTTCGTGTCCTTTGTAGGGACATGGATGAAACTGGAAAACATCATTCTCAGTAAACTATCGCAAGGACAAAAAACCAAACACCGCATGTTCTCACTCATAGGTGGGAATTGAACAATGAGAACTCATGGACACAGGAAGGGGAACATCACGCTCCGGGGACTGTTGTGGGGTGGGGGGAGGGGGTAGGGACAGCATTAGGAGATACACCTAATGCTAAATGACGAGTTAATGGGTGCAGGAAATCAACGTGGCACATGGATACATATGTAACAAACCTGCACATTGTGCACATGTACCCTAAAACCCTAAAGTATAAAAAAAAAAAAAAAAAAAATCTGTCTGCAAAAGCTACCAACCTTTTCTTTTTTTTAAAAAAAAAAGAATTTAAAATATTTTGTAAAGGCTATTCACCCCATCCATTATTTCAGATACTCAAAATGCTATCCCCAAATTACTGCTGGTCATCGGCAAGCTGCATGCATGAACTGCAATGAACTGGATCCACATGTATTTCTTTTTTTTTTTTTTTCAGGTTTTCTGAATTTACTTTTTGTTTAACGTGGCTTAAAAATGTATTTTTTTTTTTAAAGAATAAGGGTCAGCCCTGGCTGATAGTCAGCTGCAGGCCCAGTACAGCTAAACAGGTTGTTGATAGCCAGCATCCTTTCTCATTGGTCAGTGCCCAGACAGAATCGGCTGAAGTAGTGCATATAGTGCATTTAGGGCATATGGTGAACTTATACCTGCTTTATTTGATGTAATATGAATTGTTACAACATGTTTTAGTCACAGATCATAAGAGTAGCACACTTCAGTTTCAATGATGCATTATTTAGTTCAGATAGAAACAAAAGGTGTTTGCTAAGAGCTCTACATCTTTTTCTTTTTTTAACCTTTATTTTAAGCTCAGCGGTACATGTACAGGTTTGTTACATAGGTTAACTTATGTCGTGGGGGTTCGTTTTACAGATTATTCCATCACCCAGGTATTAAGCCTAGTACCTGTTATTTTTCTTGATCCTCTCCCTCCTCCCATGCTCCATCCTCCGATAGGCCCCAGTGTGCGTTGTTCCCCTCTGTGTGTCCATGTGTTCTCGTCATTTAGCTCCCACTTATACGTGAGAACATGGTTCGGCATAGACTTCTTATTCTGAGTTGAATTTTAGTGCAACGCCATTGTCCAGTACAGGAAACTCTGTATGTAACCTATGAATGGATTTTTTAAAACGTTGTTGAGCATATCTTTTATTACATTGCAGAGCCCCTTCTTTTAGATAGATCTTGAGTTTATTTGGGCACAGAGGCAGGGTTAATACATTGAATAGTTATTATTTTAATTGCCTTCATTTTACCTTGTGATTGATTTCTGGTAATTGTAGAACTGATAATGTTTCCAGTTTCCCATTTGTTGTTAAAAAACTTACAATCAAATTTATAGCTCACTTTTAGCAAATGAAAAATTTCATGACATATATTTGTGATGTTGGCCTAATTCCTGGTTTCATTTCCTGTTCTTATAGTTTTTCCCCAATTTTCTTCTATTGTTTACAACAAACTGCTTCTGAAAGCTCTGTCTCATCACCTCTGCCAACCTCTGGTTTCAGTTGCAGCTTCATAGGATCTTAGAATCCCTTGGTGCTACATATTTTTCTTGCTGCCTTGGAGACTTCCTGAACCTTGGGAAACAGAGATTTATTCAGAGGTATATATAATTGACCTAAAGTCAGTTCAATCAAAGAGAATTTCAGGTGAATCCTAATAAATGTATTGTCTTACAGAGTCCTCATAGTTTCATCATATTGACTCTACAGTGTGTAGCCCAGAGCAAGTACTCAATAAATATCAAATGTTTAAATTAGTATCAAACAGTCCCATTACTTGAAACAGTATGTATAGATTCATAATATTCAAATTGACCTCAGTCCAAACCTCTTTTCTGAATTGCTGATATACATATTTAACTCTTTTATATTCCTACTCGGCGAAAAATCGTAAGATGTTAAACTTAAGCTGCCTAAAACTACACCATTAACTGATTCACTTACTAAGTTTCTCCCACCCTTATAATTAGCCATCTCAGTAAAAAACACCAACATAGATCAATTGACAAAGACCAAAGCTAGTTAGGATCATCATTATTTTCTCCACTTCCTTCCTTACCAGCATCCAAATGTGTAGCAAGTTATTCCGGTTCTACAGCCCAAATCTACCTCAATATTCACTTTTTTTTTTTTTTTTTTTTGAGATAGAGTCTCGCTCTGTCACCCAGGCTGGAGTGCAGTGGCACAATCTCAGTTCACTGCAAGCTCCACCTCCCAGGTTCACGCCATTCTCCTGCCTCAGCCTCCCGGGTAGCTGGGACTACAGGTGCCCACCACCACGCCCGGCTAATTTTTTGTATTTTTAGTAGAGACAGGGTTTCACCATGGTCTCGATCTCCTGACCTCATGATCCGCCCGCCTCGACCTCCCAAAGTGCTGGGATTACAGGTGTGAGCCACCGGGCCCGGCCCTCAATATTCACTTTTATTCATCTTCCTAGCCACTTTCCTACTCCAAGTTATCATAAGATTGCACCCAGATTTCGGCAATAACAACCTACGTGGTCTTTTCAAGCAGCTAGAGGAATCTAAGAATGTGATCCCATGGCACCCGGCTGCTTAAAATGCCATCAACAGTTTCCCACGACTGGAAATTCAAACTTTTTACCAGGACAAATGGCCTCCATTATCTGATTCAACTTCATCTTTCACCAAAGTTAGTGATGTTCACTAAGATCTAGCCACACTAGCTCACTAGAGAATCCTAGGACAATTCATCTCATTTTCTAAAAAGTCTGCATAAAGCTTTCTTTGTCAGGTTCCATGAAGGCCTGTTCTTTACATTGTATAGATGTCATTAATGTTACCTGCCCTCTCTCTTCTTTTTGTTATATATATTTACAGAGCAGTATAAACTTCCTCTATAGCACTTATTTTATATAACATACTTTTATATAACATAATTTTATTTGTTTTCAAATTGTCAGTCTTCTCACTCTAAATTTAAGGTTCATGGAGGGACCATGAAATCCCTAGTGACAAGCCTAGTGGCTGTTACATAATAAGCCTTCAATAAATTTTACATGGATAAATAAATAATCCTGCTCACTAACCATTTTCCACAAAGATATTTTCACATAAATCGAACATATTTAATTTTACATACTATATGCTTTCTTCAACTAACCTTGAAGAAGATAGACAACCTGCTTTTTAGAGACTTAATAATATTTCAGTCATATTCTATGGTTTTTGCTTTGTATATGAAGGGGAAAAGTTTATTAATCCTACAAAGGTCTAGAGATAAACTCCAGTTTGCAATTCTATGTGGCAGATAAAATTCCAAAGCATACACCTAGTCTTTTTAAGCAATAAATTCTATAAAATGAATAACATTAATGAAATTTAGTTAAAAGAAGAGATCATTCTTACTAAAGATCTCAGGAAAATTTTCTTATTATTAAAAAAAAGGTTAAACAAGCTTTGTAACAGAACTAGTATTTAGATATTTGGAATTAAAAATAAAGGTTTTTACAGGCTAGGTAAGCGCTATAAAAATAGTTATGGTAACCACTGTATTTTCTGTTGAAAATGGATTTCTACTAAATATACATCATAAATAAAAATTAAATACATTTCATATTGATTCATTTTGTACATCAAGTAAAATAGATTTTTTGATCCATATCAATTATGATTTATAGTGTTACCTCATCTTTCAACAGCTATGTGAGCATAGTACATGGTATTATTCAATTTTCCACTTGATGAAAGTTAACTTTATTTTAAAATGTTTCTTCTTACAAATAACATTCTTACATGTAAAGTCTAATAGTTTTCTTCAGTAGAGCCTTTAATTATAAGGAAAAATAAAGCAACATGTCAAACAAAGGCATTTCAAAAAACAAGAACAGACTAAAATATGATATTACAAAATTACATAAAGAATCAGAATAAATAATTGGAAAGAGAAGAAAACTATTTTCATTTATTCTCTTGGTTGTAAAATCTCTTTCACATTTTCTTATACAAAAACACATTTCCCTATTAGAAGATGGATAGTATTTTATTCTTAGTCATATGTATAATAACGTAAGGAAATAAAATTTTTTACTATTCACAGTAAGTTATAGGGAGAATATTTCCTCTTGGATATAGAACCTTAAGTACAATTTTATGTGTGTATGTGTGTGGGTGAGTATGAGTGGGTGGGAATGATTGAGGAACCAGTTTGTAATTAGCCTTAATATTAAGGAACAAAATGACAATTTTGCATAAGGCAAAGTTTCTTCTACTCATCTCATAAGTCTTAAAGTTTAGTTATGGAGTTACATATGTATTGAATTGTGTAGTGTGCCCCACCCCCCAAAATTCATATATTCCATAATACATCATACCTTATTTGGAAGCAGCGTAACTGAAACACAGGTTCAGTTACATACTGCTTGCAGAGTCCAGTTAACAAGAGTGAGGTCTGATATAAGGAAAATGACTTTTCATTTAAAAGCTGTTCGGGGGAATGACTTTTCACTTAAAAGCTGTTTAGGGGAAGTACTGAGTTCCTTCCTTAAGGGTATCATTTTGCTTTTGGAGCAGAAAGCAGGCACTATTAAAAGGGGGCCTGGCATGAATGGCACACAGGGGAGGAATTGAACCAATGAGGGTATGCATAACTTATTTCAGTGCCTTAACTACTGGGTGGTCGAGCTGGTGACTAATAGAGCTTTTGTAGGCAGGACTAGGTTGTAAAAGTGGCTGAAAGTTCTCCAGGTGGGAGAGAGTTTTGTAGTGGGCATACTTTGGGTTGAGGCAACCTCCTGGTGGGAGAGAGTTTTGCCCTGGAGCTTCTAAACACATAATTAGACGAACTTGCCCTGTAGGTAGTGTCTGCTGAATGGCAGGTAAAAGGTTATAATTGCATTTTTACTCTTTATTTTAGCCAAAAGGCTGAGAAGTGATATAACTGCATTTCTAAAGAGCTAAGTAGGAAGTAGGGAAAAGGAGGAAAGAAAAGAGAGAAAAAAGTAATTAAACCATCTCTTAGAAAAATGGAGGTACTCAGTTACAGCAGAGTGCTATAAGCATAATTAGTTAATGTGAGGTCATAGTGGATTAGAGTGGGTGGGTCACAATCCAATAACTAAAGTATTTCTAAGAAAAGAACCCAGAGACACACAGATACACAGAGGAGGAGGCCATGTGAGAACAGAGGTAGAAATTACAGTGATTTGTCTAAAAGTAAACACCAAGGATTGCCAACAACAACTGACCAAGATGGCTTTAATATTCCCCTCAGCTTGACTAAATGTTAAATTTCTTTCTAACTATAGGGCCCTGACATCCTTTTTCTTAGAGCATTTACTTTAGAAAACTTGCAAATGAAAGTTATTTCTTTGACCATTTGAGATATAAATCTTCTTCCAGCTTATTGCCAGTTTTACAACTCAGGGATATCTTTCTCAAGGGCCTGGAAACTATCCCTTTGAAATGAAATTTGATAATGGGTCCTGTATACCAGTCTTCCTGGGAGGGTAGGAGCCTAACTTTGATAAGCACCAATTAGCAACACAGGTGGGGCCTAACCACATTGACTATCTTCTCACCTAACGTACTTTAGAACTGTACTACTAGCTCACCCCAGGGCTTAAAACCCTTAGGCTTTTTGTTTCAGCAGAATTTAGTTCAATCTTTCTTTCCTATTGCAATTCTTGACTCCTATTCAATAGTCTTGAATAAGATATTCTTTGCCTGTTTAACCGGTTCCAGTGCAGTTTTTCTTTGCATACTACCAGAAGATACAAACAGACATAAAAATATCCTTACCTAGTGCCTTTAGAGAGAACGTGGCCCTGATAACATCTTGATTTCAGACTCCTAGCTTCCAGAATTGTGGACAGTACATTTCTGTTGTTAAAAGCATCCATTTTATTTACTACTTTTTTGCAGCAGCCCTAGGTGACAAATACTATATGTAACTATGTAGATCTTTTCTAATGATAAGCTTCTTTCATGTAAATTATAAGAAGCTTCATACCACCTTATACTGATGAAATAAATATTTCCTGTTTTCGATCTTGTCAAATATATATATATATATAACATTTGAAATTTTTAAGAATTTATATTAAGTAAACTGTATGCTTCTATTTGAAATGATACCTAACAACACATTAGAAATTCAACAGAACATCTGAATACTTGACAGTTTTGTTTTGGTTTTGGTTTTAGAGGTGGGGTCTTGCTCTGTAACCCAGGCTATAGTGTAGTGGCACAATCATGACTCACTGCAACCTTGAACTCCTGGATTCAAGTGATCCTCATGCCTCAGCCTCTGTGAAGCTGGGACTACGGGTGTGCACTACCACACCTGACTAGTGTTTTTAAATTATTTGTACAGATAGGGTTTTGCTATGTTGCCCAGGCTGGTCCTGAACTCCTGGCCTCAGGCAATTCTCCTGCCTTAGCCTCCCAAAGTGTTACGATTACAGCCATGAACCACTGCACCCAGCATTGATGCTTTTTAATCAAAGTTTTAAAATGAGAGTCCCCTCATCAGCTTTCTACAAAAGCAAAATTTCTTTTAATGAAAAATATTCATTAAACTTCACTGATGATTAGTGGCAGAAGATAAATTTGAATTGTGTATTAATTGAACCCAAAACTGAAGTCCACAAGAAACATCCCACTTTTAACATTTTTCTATAAATCAGTTATAATCCATTCTGCAATCATTGGAGGATCCTGTTCATTTATCTTGTTCACAGCCTGGAAACCAAGAGACTATGGAAATGTAGAAAATAGTCTCAATTTTCATTGGAAAAGTGATAAATAGGCCTCTAATAACCACTACTTCATAGATGACCCTGACATCTTTGTGGTGCAAGCTTAAAGTATTCTCTTGCCCTGTAGTGTTTGTCTACATCCTGCAACAAATGATAAGTTCTCTGCCTTTTCCTTTGCCATTTTCACAAACTCTTTCATGGGGCATAATATAGTCCCTGACAAGCTTAAGACCTTTTAACAATATAGTCAACCACTTTCCAGTTTCTCAGGATCACTCCTTTCTTATTCTCTTAAAATGTACCCTTCTCTTAACGAAAGGAAAAGTTTATATACAAATTTTCATGTTGGCCTTACATGGAAGAAAAATTTCCCAAAAGTCCTGGCCACTATCTTAAAGTGGGAGAGATAATGAGAAAAAAAAGACAGAGATAAATCATAAATCAATGTCCTAATAATTATACTACTTCAAAGTTCCAACAAGGAGTAATACATCCAAGGATAGAATGAAGAAAGAACAACATATGATAAGAGACTTGGGGAAAGAGAAAACAATGTTACAGAAAAAAAAATATCATGTATAAAAACCTCAAAAAGTCCTCCATATTCTTGACATATGTCATAGATATTTACTGTGTTTAGATATTGATATGGTTAGGCTTTGTGTCCCCATCCAAATCTCATCTTGAATTGTAATCCCCATTATCCTCACATATCAAAAGAGGGACCAGGTGGAGGTAATTCCATCATGGGGGCAGTTTCCCCCATGTTGTTCTCATGATAGTGAGTGAGTTCTCATGAGATCTGATGTTTTTACAAGGGGATATTCCCCCTTTGATTGGAAATTCTCCTTCCTGCTGTCTTGTGAAGAAGGTGGCTTGCTTCACTTTCTGCTATGATTGTAAGATTCCTGAGGCCTCCCAAGCCATGCTGAACTGTGAATCAATTAAACTTCTTTCCTTTATAAATTACCCAGTCTCAGGCAGTTTTTTATAGCAGTATCAAAACAGACTAACACAGTAAATTGGTACTGCAGAGAGTGGGGTGCTGCTATAAAGATACCTGAAAATGTGAAAGCAACTTTGGAACTGGGTAACAGGCAGAAGTTGGAACAGTTTGGAGGGATTAGAAGAAGACAGATGTGGGAAAGTTTGGAACTTCTTAGAGGCTTGTTGAATGGCTTTGAGCAAAATGCTGATAGTGATATAGACAATGAAGTTCAAGCTGAGGTGGTCTCAGATGGAGATGAGGAACTTGTTGGGAATTGGAACAAAGACGAATTTTGCTGTTTTAGCAAAGAGACTGACATTTGGCAGAAGAAATTTCTAAGCAACAAAGCATTCAAGAGGTGACTTAGGTGCTCTTAAAAGCATTCAATTTTATACATTCACAAATAGATGATTTGGAACTGGAACTTCTGTTTAAAAGGAAAGCAGAGCATAAAAGTTTAGAAAATTTTCAGCCACACAATGCAGTGGAAAAGAAAAATCCACTATCTGAGGAGAAATTCAAGCCAGCTGCAGCCAGCTGCAGGAATTAGCATAAGTAACAGGGAACCAAATGTTAATTGCCGAGACAATGGGGAAAATGTCTCCAGGGCATGTCAGAGGTCTTTAATCACAGGTCTCCCATCATAGGCCCAGAGGCCTAGAACGTTTTGTGGCTGGGCCCAAGGCCTTGCTGTTTTGTGCAGTCTCAGGACTTGATGTCCTGCTTCCCAGCCATGGCTAAAAGGAGCCAACATACAGCTCAGGTCATTGCTTCAGCGGGTGCAAGCCCCAAGGCATAGTGGCTTACACAGACTGTTGGGTCTCCAGGTGCACAGAAAACAAGAATTCAGGTTTAGGAACCTCTGCATAGATTTCAGAAGATGTATGAAAATACCTGAATGTTCAGGCAGAAGCTTGTTGCAGGGGTGGAGCCCTCATGTAGAACCTCTACTAGGGCGGTGTGGAAGGGAAATGTGGGGCTGGAGTCCCCATGCAGAGTTTCCACTGGGACACTGCCTAGTGCGGCTGTGAGAAGAGGGCCACCATCCTCCAGACCTCAGAATGATAGATCCACCGACAGCTTGCACTGACAGCATGTGGCTGGAAAAGCCACAGACTCTCAATGCCAGCCCATGAAGGCAGCTGGGAATGGGGCTGTACCATGCAGTGCAACAGAGGTGGAGCTTTCTGAAGCCATGGGAGCCCAACTGTTTTATAAGCACAACCTGGATATGAGAGTCGAAGGAGATCATTTTGAAGCTTTAAGATTTGACTGCCCTGCTGGATTTCAGAATTGCATGGGGCCTGTAGGTCCTTCGTTATGGCCAATTTCTCCTATTTGAAATGGAGATATTTGCCCAATGCCTGTACCTTCACTGTATCTAGGAAGTAACTCACTTGCTTTTGATTTTACAGGCTCATAGGTGGAAGGGACTTGCCTTGTTTCAGATGAGACTTTGGATTTGGACTTCTGGGTTAATGCTGGAATAAATTAAGACTTTGGAGGACTGTTTGAAAGAAATGATTAGTTTTGAAATGTGAAAGAAACATGAGATTGGGAGGGGCCGGGGCAGAATAATATGGTTAGGCCTTGTGTCCCCACCCAAAACTCATCTTAAATTGTAATCTCTATAATCTCCATAATTCCCACATGTCAAGGAAGAGACCAAATGGAGGTAATTGAATCATGGGGGCAGTTTTCCACATACTATTCTGGTGATAATGAGTGCTTTTCATGAGATTTGATGGTTTTATAAGGGCTCTTCCTCTTTTGCTTGGCAGTTCTTCTTCCCGCCACCTTGTGAAGAGGGTGCCTTGCTTCCCCTTCACCATAATTTTAAGTTTCCTGAGGCCTCCCAGCCATGCTGAACTGTGAGTCAACTGAACCTCTTTAATTTATTAATTATGTAGTCTCGGGCAGTTCTTTACAGCAATATGAAAACAGACTAATGCAGATGTTTAGAATAGATAGTGTTAAAAGACCTGATAATTGAGAAACATATATATATGCATGCGCATACACACAGAACAGACAGATATGCACGTTTCATTAAATATTATTTTCAGTATTTGGATAAACTGAAGAATAATTATATAATAAATGTTTTAAAACATTGTGTTTGGTTAGAGATTGTAGATCTGGCTGTTCTGTAACTAAAATAGCAAACTTACCCTAAGCTAATTTTCATACACTCATGTTTTTATTCAACCAATATTGCACTCTAATTTGATTATCTTTAAAGCACTGTAAGAGTACAGAAATATTTTCTAATCAAAAGCTTATAGATAAATTGTATGTTGTTCCATTTGCTCTTACTAAGATGGCAATATTATAGTGACTAATTTTCTCTGATTTAATAAAGCATATCATTTTGTCAACAATTTTAATAGTCTAATTACTATTGTTAGAAGATTTGTGGAGGTTAGTAACTCTTGAGCACAAAATTTAGAAAGTAGGAAATGAACTTGACCAGGTCAAGAGATTTATAACTCAGAAACTCTATTACTTTATAATGAGCAAAGAGACAGTTTGGTTTTATAGATAGAATATTAGATATGAAGGGAGTCAAAAGTCATATTTCTGACTGCTATTTTACACATCATAATAATTTAATCAGTTTACAATTTTATAGTCACTGCCTTTATTTGAGTGGTAATTGCTTTAAATTCTTTGGGGACTGGGATTTTGACACAAACACAGGTAGATAATAGCTGTTACCTAAGTTTTCCATAATATGGACATATCAATGAGTGTAAAAAGTCTACCCCTCAATAGCTCTGTTTTTCTTTTAACTCCTGCTACTGAATGTCGATCCTGGAGAACAAAGAACTACTCTTTCCCTAAGTTAGTGACACTTGGTTTTTCCTAAATTACTGTTTTCTCTGAAAGGTAAATGAATAGTAGATTACATCCCAGCTGGCCAATGACTGATACCCTAGTGGGGTTGTCTCCTCCCACATGTCAGAGTTTTCGGAAAAATGCTGTCAGGTCCTTAATGTTTTTCTCTGGGAAGTATCGTGAGGCTTTGGATTTAAAGAGTAAAATAAAGTCAAAATACCAAGATCTTTCGGGTGTGCCAACCAAGTATAGCAGCTCCATGGCTTTATTTAGGCACTTCTCACCTCTCTGGGGTTTAGGGAAACAGTATCAAGGTAAATCTCCATGTCACAGTATTTGATTTTCGTTCTCCTCACAACCCCACTTCACGTGTTGTAAAAGTCTTTCCCTCAGCAGGGGCTAAATTAGAGCAATATCCTGCCCTGAATGCATTTTGTGGATTTCCATTTTCTATATTTTGCTTTTGAGGGTTGAGGAAAAATCATGGTCTTTTTTTTTTTTTATACTTTAAGTTTTAGGGTACATGTGCACAATGTGCAGGTTTGTTACATATGTATCCATGTGCCATGTTGTGCTGCACCCATTAACTCGTCATTTAGCATTAGGTATATTTCCTAATGCTGTCCCTCCCCCCTATCCCCACCCCACAACAGTCCCCAGAGTGTGATGTTCCCCTTCCTGTGTCCATGTGTTCTCATTGTTCAATTCCCACCTATGAGTGAGAACATGCGGTGTTTGGTTTTTTGTCCTTGCGATAGTTTACTGAGAATGATGGTTTCCAGTTTCATCCGTGTCCCTACCAAGGACATGAACTCATCATTTTTTATGGCTGCATAGTATTCCATGGTGTATATGTGCCACATTTTCTTAATCCAGTCTGTCGTTGTTGGACATTTGTGTTGGTTCCAAGTCTTTGCTATTGTGAATAGTGCCGCAATAAACATACGTGTGCATGTGTCTTTATAGCAGCATGATTTATAGTCCTTTGGGTATATACCCAGTAATGGGATGGCTGGGTCAAATGGTATTTCTAGTTCTAGATCCCTGAGGAATTGCCACACTGACTTCCACAATGGTTGAACTAGTTTACAGTCCCACCAACAGTGTAAAAATGTTCCTGTTTCTCCACATCCTCTCCAGCACCTGTTGTTTCCTGACTTTTTAATGATGGCCATTCTAACTGGTGTGAGATGGTATCTCATTGTGGTTTTGATTTGCATTTCTCTGATGGCCAGTGATGATGAGCATTTTTTCATGTGTTTTTTTGGCTGCATAAATTTCTTCTTTTGAGAAGTGTCTGTTCATGTCCTTCGCCCACTTTTTGATGGGGTTATTTTTTTCTTGTAAATTTGTTTGAGTTCATTGTAGATTCTGGATATTAGCCCTTTGTCAAATGAGTAGGTTGCAAAAATTTTATCCCATTTGTAGGTCGCCTGCTCACTCTGATGGTAATTTCTTTTGCTGTGCAGAAGCTCTTTAGTTTAATTAGATCCCATTTGTCAATTTTGGCTTTTGTTGCCATTGCCTTTGGTGTTTTAAACATGAAGTCCTTGCCCATGCCTATGTCCTGCATGGTATTGCCTAGGTTTTCTTCTAGGGTTTTTATGGTTTTAGGTCTAACATTTAAGTCTTTAATCCATCTTGAATTAATTTTTGTATAAGGTGTAAGGAAGGGATCCAGTTTCAGCTTCCTACATATGGCTAGCCAGTTCCCAGCACCATTTATTAAATAGGGAATCCTTTTCCCATTGCTTGTTTTTGTCAGGTTTGTCAAAGTTCAGATAGTTGTAGATATGTGGCATTATTTCTGAGGGCTCTGTTCTTTTCCATTGATCTATGTCTCTGTTGTGGTACCAGTACCATGCTGTTTTGGTTACTGTAGCCTTGTAGTATAGTTTGAAGTCAGGTAGCGTGATGCCTCCAGCTTCGTTCTTTTGGCTTAGGATTGACTTGGCAATGCGGGCTCTTTTTTGGTTCCATATGAACTTTAAAGTAGTTTTTTCCAATTCTGTGAAGAAAGTCATTGGTAGCTTGATGGGAATGGCATTGAATCTATAAATTACCTTGGGCAGTATGGCCATTTTCACGATATTGATTCTTCCAACCCATGAGCATGGAATGTTCTTCCATTTGTTTGTATCCTCTTTTATTTCATTGAGCAGTGGTTTGTATTTCTCCTTGAAGAGGTCCTTCACATCCCTTCTAAGTTGGATTCCTAAGTATTTTATTCTCTTTGAAGCAATTGTGAATGGGAGTTCACTCATGATTTGGCTCTCTGTTTGTCTGTGATTGGTGTACAGGAATGCTTGTGATTTTTGTACATTGATTTTGTATCCTGAGACTTTGCTGAAGTTGCTAATCAGCTTAAGGAGATTTTGGGCTGAGACAATGGGGTTTTCTAGATATACCATCATATCATCTGCAAACCATGGTCTTAATGGAACTCTGAGTTCAAGGTCCCACTCTTTGATGGTTTCTGCCAGAATCCTTTAAATACCCCAGCATTACAGGGTAGAGCAAAATTGTTTCCTCTAGTTTTTCCCTACCACTGGCCCTGCCTTTCAGTCATTCAAGTAACAAAATCCAGGGCATTTTCTTATCCCTAAAAATGATTACTAATTATACACACTCCTTTATAATATCTAATGCTCTCAACTTTTTAGGGCAGTAACAACAAATGTTTAGTAATTTCTGAGTTAATTCTTGATATAGTTTGTTACACTGATCCCATTATCACAGGGTACATTATGAGTCTTGAAACATATTTTAGAAATTTATTGTTTTCATATAAATGTATCTTTTTGTCTGCATTATCTATTAAAGGAAGTCAAGGATACCAGCAAAAACCAGAAATGCAGATTAATTTAAGAGAAGTTACAAGACAGAGGTCTACTCTACTATGTATACAAATTTAAAATGATCCAGAAATTATCAACACATAGGTAGGATTACTGAAGTAGTAATGAGGAAATTGATTATTAACAAAGTAAGAAAACTATAGGATTCTCACCTCATATTAAAGAAGGAAACTCACACTGTCTAACTAAAAGAGACAAATGTTATACCTCAGCTTATGAAGGTGTATGGAAATATACACAAACATTGTTAGATGAGAAAAAATTTCTAATAAATTTCTGAAGGCAAAATCAATAACTTAAATTTCTTACAAATTTAAAATTTCTACATGCCTAAACAACAAAAGGCAACCAACATATTGGAAATATATATTGTTCCTGACTACCGGATTAGGAGCTGATAATACTTCATTTGAACTTTGACTATTTTAATGGACTTTATTAAATTTTGTCAGTATTTAGATCCTCCTCTGATGTTTAAGGAATTTCTCACTGTAATAACTCATGCTATGGAAGCCAAATACTTGATTTTTCCCTCCTCCTACCACCTAGTTCACAATACTACAAGTCAGGCTTGTCCCTTGTCCTACAATTCACACCCATGTGAGGTATTGATTTAGGGGTTTATTACTCAGCAAAGTGAGGAAAACAGTCACTCAGTGGATTATGGTAACCCCTGCTCTCTGAAGGGGGTTCCTATTTCCATCATATAGATGAGCATGGTTCAACTCAATGAACCATGAGTCATACTCATTTGTCATATTGAAGAGTCTTTTTGGGCTGCTCACTTCTCTCTCAGATAATGACCACACATCTCTTACTCACCACATTTGGTCATCATCTGACCTTTCTCCCTTTTTAAGATTCAATTTTATTTTACATGATTCAATATGCACCCCCTAGTTTAGTTCCTTTTATTAATATGAATAGACTAAAGGTATAATGCATCTTATCTACCAAGTTCCCTTTAATGATTTATTGGCAGAACCTACCAAGAAGCCAAAGATAAATGAGTCTGAAAAATGTAGGTTTTAGAGTCCCAGCACCATGATCATAGAGCACGGAAGAGAAGTGACATTGATAAACAATGGAAAAAATAACCACATTACCTCATGTATTTATTTTGATGATTGAGTTATTCCTTATAAGATTCTTACAAAATAAGTGCTAAATAATCCTTTTTTTCTTAGGAGTGCATCTCTGGGGGGTGTTATGAGTTGAACTGTGAGCCCCCAAACTTACCAAATTCATATTTTGAAATCCAGTTTTCCAGTACCTTAGAATGTGACTTCATTTGGAAAATGGCTGCTACAGATTAAAGTAGTAAAGCGATCATACTAGAGTGTGTAGACCAGTAATCCAATATGACTGGTGTCCTTATACAAAGAGGGAACTTGGATGCAAACAGACACACAGGGAGAACTCCATATGAAAATAAAGGTGGAGATTGGGGTGATGTTCTTACAAACCAAAGAATGCCAATGACTGTCAGAAAACTACTAGAAGCTAGAGGAAAGTCATAAAAGTTTCTTCCTCGAAGCCTTCTTAAGAACTAACTCTACTGACACCTTGATCTTGGACTTCTAGCCTCCAGAACCGTGAGAAAATAAATTTCTGTTGTATAAGTCACCCAGTTTGTGATACTTTATTAAGACAGACCTAACAAAATAATACACATGGGAATCATTATTTGACTCCTTCACCCTAACTATTGAGCTCAGAAATGTGCACCTGATATAAAATTAGATTGGCTATAATATGTCTAATATTTCAGAACCTGAAAAGAAGTTGCTATGATAATTGCTCACAGGGATTTTGAATTCAAGACAGAGATATAAAGCAACTTATTAGTGGTTAGCTCCAAAAGCTGAGAGGTGCTAATAAAGAAGACAGTGTATGGAAATTGTGAACAAGCAGAAGTCACGTATTACAAGGGAAATTACAAAGTAGTTTGTAGCAAGGACAAAAATAGACTAAAGACAAACAAATTTTACAGTGGCAATCAAAATGACAAAGCGATGTAGTTGTATATTGCAGCTAAAGCAGAATTTAGGAGACAATTTATATTCTTAATGCGGGTATTGGAAAAGGAGAAAAGTTGAAAATGCTCCATTTGAGCTTCAATATCAAGAATATGGAAAAGAGAACATCGAATTAAACTCAGAGTAGATATATAAATTAATCAAAATAAAACAAAAATAAATAGAAAACTTCTCTATAAGAGAGAAAAAATCCATAAAGCAGAGGCTAGTTCTTTACAAAATTAATAAAATATATTATACCTTAGGCATAGGAAAAAAGAAAAATACTCAATTATCAAAATTAAAAACCAAAAGGGGTTATTACTTCTGATCTTTCAGACATTAATACAAATTTTAACAATTTTATGCCAATACACTTAAAGGCTTAGATCAAACTTGTTCAATCCGCAGTCCATGGCCTGCATGTGGCCCAGGATTGCTTTAAATGCAGTACAACACAAATTTATAAACTTCCTTAAAACATTATGAGTTTTTTTGAAAGCTCATCAGCTATCATTAATGTTAGTGTATTTTATGTGTGGCCAAGAGAATTCTTCTTCCAAATGTGGCCCAGAGAAGCCGAAAGATTGGACACCCTGCCTTGGATGAGATAGATATATGAAAAACACAAGTTAACATAGCTAACGCAAGAAAAAAAATGACTTCCTATATATATTAGAGAAATTTAATTGATACAAAATAATTTTTTCTTAAAGAAAATTTCAGATTCAGGTGGTTTTGCTGGCAAATTCTTCCATACTTGTAAGAAAGAAATAAGACCAATATTATGCACACTTTTTTAGAAACTAGTAAAAGAATGAATGTTTTCCAGTTTATTTCATGAGACCACATAACTTTAAAACAAAAACTTGACAAAAGAAAAATTACAGAACAATATTAACTCAGACACAAAAATTTTAAATAAGATGCTAACCAATAGAAATCAATGATATATGAAAAGTATGAAATATCATAACCAAATGAGATTAATTCCAAAAATTTAATATAATATCCAAAATTTATCAATGTAATTCAATACATTGATGAAAATGAAATCATTATTTTTTCAATAAAGAATAATAATTTGATTAGATTTAACACCTATTCATGATGAAAACTATGGTCAAATAAGAAATAGAAAAGAGTTTCTTTACCTGGCATAAGATATCTACAAAAAATCCTAAAAGACAGATAGCTAATTGTGAAATATTTAACACACACAGAGACGGAGAACAAAGCAAGAATATTCACCATCAGCACTATATTTGACATTCTATTAGAGGCCCTAAGCAGTAAAATAGTTACAAAAAAGTAATAAAAGGTATAAAGTTTGAAAAAAAATAAGTAAACTTTTACTATATACTCTTGATATATGTGGAAAATCCAAAATAAATTATAATAATAACTTACACATAAATTTATTAACACTCTCAATTATATAATTCAGCAAAAATGCCTCCTAATAAAAAGATAAAAATAAATCCATTTTACAAATTCCCAAAATCACTGTATTCTTGAGAGTAAATCTAATGAAAAATGTACCAGAACTCTGCACTGAAAACTGCAAAATATTTAAGAGATAAATTAAATAAAATGGAGAGATATGGCATGCTAAAGGATTGGAACACTAAATACCATTAAGTCTTTAATCCTATCCAAAGTGTTATAATGATTCAACATGTTGTCTATGAAAATCTTGAGAGTTTTTTTGTTTGTTGTTTTTGTGTTTTTATTTTTTTAGAAATTGAAGACCTGATTCTAAAATTTATGTGAAAACTCCAAGGAACTAGAATAGCTGAGGCAATAGAAAAAAACATAGCTGGAGGATTTAAAATACTGGCTACAAAGCCTTGATATAAAGCTACAGTATTGGCAAGAAGAATTAGATTAAGAGAAACAAAATAGAGATACCAGAAACAAACTTCAACAAATAGAGTCACCTGGTTTATGACAATGCCATCACACTTTTTACAAAAGTGTTTGACTTGAGATCAATTTGATATCCACATTGAAAAGTGTATCTTGAGTCTTATCTCACCTGACACACAAATGTGAAATTCAAGATGGATTTTTTTTTTTTTTTTTTGAGACGGAGTCTTGCTCTGGCGCCCAGGCTGGAGTGCAGTGGCGCAATCTCGGCTCACTACAAGCTCCGCCTCCCGGGTTCACGCCATTCTCCTGCCTCAGCCTCTCCGAGTAGCTGGGACTACAGGCGCCCGCCACCTCGCCTGGCTAATTTTTTGTATTTTTTACTAGAGACGGGGTTTCACCGTGGTCTCGATCTCCTGACCTCGTAATCCGCCCGCCTCGGCCTCCCAAAGTGCTGGGATTACAAGCATGAGCCACCGCGCCCGGCCTCAAGATGGATTATAACAACAAAATGTAAGAGCTGAAACCACAAAACTTCTAGAAGGAGTTTATAATAGAGTTTACTTGTCTCTATTATGTAGAAATCTTTATCTATTTCAAGGCCACAAAGACATACTCTCATGAGTATGTCTTTGTGGCCTTGAAATAGATAAAGATTTCTTAAACAGGAAGCAAAAAATATTAACCATAGAAGAAAAGATTGAAAATTAAACATCATTTAAATTAAGAATTTCAACTCGTTCTGTCAAAGTAGCCATACTCAGAATATAAAAATAATCCTTATAAGTTAAAAAGAAAAACCCATACAACCCAGTAAAGGAATAGCCAAAGACCCAAGCAGGCACTTCACAAAAGAAGATATCCAAATAACCATTAAACATATGGAAAGGTGCACAGCATTATTTGTCATCAGAGGAATCCAAACTAAAACCTCAATGAGATACCACTACAGACTTAACAGAATAGCTAAACTTAAATAGATGTACAATACAGAGAAAGTGTAATGGCTAGAGGGAGGTTTTGGTGGGAGGTTATGTTTATACAACCATCTTGGAAAATTAGCAATATCTACTAAAACAAAATATATGTCAAACTTTTGACCCAGCATTTCCATTCCTTGGCATATGTTCAACAGAAATGACAGTTTACGTTTGTCAAGACTTGTATGAGGATGTTCATCATAGCATATCTATAATAAACCAAACCTGGAAACAATCCAAATGCCTTTTTTTGTATTTCAAAAAAATAGCATAGTATTGGAAGGAGTAGAGATCCAAAAAATATTCAGCACTGAAGAGGGACAAGTAAACTCTATTATAAAAGCCACGTGATTCCCACCTGTTCCACTCTCCTTGAGTTCTTGTCACTTAGCTGTTCCTGCCTTCTCACCAAGTGAGCCTGAGGCTCCACTCTTCCTCCTCTACTCATCCTATGAGTGAGTTCTGGGTCTGTATCTAGGCTTCTTGTCAATCAGTTTTCCTTGTATAACTTTACCAATTCCCTGATCACTGAGTGAATCTCTGTGGAGACTAAGCATCACTCCACCCAGTGAAGCTTACATCTCCCTCTAGATTACTCTAGGTTAGTTCTTCCCATCTGGAAAGTTACCTCCTTTCCTCTTCATTTATCTATCACTTATTAGTTGTAGCATCCTCTGAAATACCTCTATTAACAGGGTACTCTTCCAACTCTCAAAGCTGTTGCAGCATATTCATACTGCATAATGAACACTTTTATTTGATATCTCAGATACTCCTTTGGCTTTCTTTCACCTTATTCAAATTTTTACTCACCTGTTGGCCCTTTCCTAAAATCTTACTTTAAATTTGCAACACTAAACTTCTGTCCTTACATTGCTTTATTTTTCTTTCTAGCATTTTGCACCATGCATGTCCCCGAACAAACGAAAAAAATTACTCCTCTAAACCAAAAATAATACCTAGCACATAATGGCTACTCAGTAAATATTTAATAAATGAATAAGTGAATATTAAAAATTCTTAATATTGTGTACTGCACAACGTAATTTATAATTTTGTGTGTTTTCATTGCTAATGTTTTTATTTGTGTATATGTTGTAGTTAAATAAACTTTATTATTAATTCATTTATTGGGTGTGTTTTCTGGGTTACTTGACTCCTTCCACATACTGCTGTTTTTGGTAATCTTTTCCTTTAAAGTATATTTAACAATACATCTATGAATTTTAAGCTATAAATTATATAATCTAAAATTCACTTTTTTTCGATTTGTTAACTCCAGTGGAGACTATAACAATGAAAAGCACATTCTTTGCCTACATGGGAATAGAGGTGATTTGAAGAAAATCCAAAAAAGTATTTAAATCAATGATACGCTTGAAATCATAAGGGTGAAAGTATTCAGAAAAAGCTAATACTAATGTGACATATGATTATATAATCAGAGGTGGAATCTTAGAGAACTTATTGGTGGCCTATAAGATATATATGATATAATGTTGAAAATAATAAAACCATAATCATATAATTATTTTCATGAGCTACTTTTTAGCCTCATTGTTGTTTTTTGTTTCTTCTCTCCAAATTTTGCTGGAAAATATACTTCTGTTGTTTCACTAAGTACCTTCTTGGTTATATATTTACTGCCTAAAACTATTTAAATAATGCTATTTATGACATAATTAAAATTCCTACCTCTCAATGGAAAGCAAGATTAAACTTTAATGATTCCAAATAATCAGCATATTTTAAACAACGTGGGATTAGTCTAGTCATACAGGGTCTGGAAGAAATTAGTTGGGAATCAAGAAGAATTTCTTGGTTTCTTAGATAGCTCAAAATCCTTACATAAATGAACAGTTCGGTGTAGAACAAAATAGGGTTAAAATTCTCAGTATGACCACAAGTATTTCTACAGGCTTCTTGAAAGAAAAGCATGTATTGATACATGCTATCATGGCAAATATTCTTAGTAGCCCCTGTATCTTTAAATTGCACTGGTAGTTTTAATTTAAATTAAACTCATTGTTATCAGTCCCTGTAGTTGTGTGAAAAGTTTACTAAGTGACATCATAAAGTGAAACGAATAATACAACAATAAAAATGAAGGCAGGTTAATTAAAATGAAAGCCATGAAGGCTTCTTTAGGAAAGACATCCTATTTCATATTGTGAGTCAAATCCTCCCCTTTCCTTCTTTCTTTACATGTCCAAATTCTAACGCTTACAATTTGAAATAAAATTTTACAATAAATTAAGTAAAGACTTGTGTGTCAAAACATACCAATGTATGTGGGAATTTTAAAATGCCATCTATCTTTTTTTTTCTGTTTTAAGAAAATGCATTTAAATCATTCCAAACAGTATGTTATGAAGGCAAGCAATCAGCGCAGCCAAGCTGAAAAGAGGAATGAATTTTCCTGAGAAATAAAAGGAGAAGAACAGATAAAATGAAATATTTTGTTTTATTTAAATTGCAAATGCAGTTGTTTTTTACCAATGTCTCCAATGCCATTTTGGCAGCTTCGAATAAATGATGAACGTGGCATCTTTTTCTCCTCACTGTTATCAACAGTTTAGATAGTGCGATTAATTTCTCCTAGGTACATGAGGAATTTTTTTCTCTTCAAAATTTTGGCAGTTGTTTTTTTGTTATGTTCAGAGTTTCCATATGCTTGGCAGTAAATCTGATAATTTCATAAAAACATAGTGTCCATATGGGAGAAAAAGGCGAGATTAGGACCAGAAGAATAATGACTTTTTGTAAAGAATTCATACAATTTTTTCTACTCTTTTCTTCATTTTATGCTGAAAAGTTAGAGTTTGTATTTAGGATTTCAGCTTCTCAAAAAAATGATTTGAAAACATATGTTTTTAAAATGACCTCTAAAATCAACTGCTACTAAAAATTTGCAGGGTATTTATAATCTGAATCCATTTATATTTAGCCCTTTCAACTACAATAGGAGCATCTTTTTCAGTTATTCTCAAGCACAATATGCCATAATTATGCCCTGTATTGTCATGTGAACTTACTAACTGGTATATTCTTGGAGATGAGTTAGGCCAAACCTACTTCCGGATTTCCAATAGGTAAATAAAATTATTATTAGTGTCTTGACCACATAAGAGGATGACAGTTTTCATTCTTGCTTCACGGTCTATCTTCTTGCTAGGGAAAGATACTCCTTGGAGAAAGCCCCTCCACTCCATCTACTCATAGCCCCTTGGGAGAAATCCCAAAAGGCACTGCTCAGACCCAAGAGCCTTGTTGGCCCTGGTGTCTGGGGAGACTTTTTCAGGGAGAGAGAGACTTCTTTTTTTCTTCCATAAAATCCCAATATTAAAAACCTAGATTAGAACATAACATTTCTTCCTCCTCATGACTCCCCACATAGGAGCAGCTGGAGCTGGACTGTTGAGGTCTAAGAAAGCCCTCAGCAAGCAGCCTGTGCTGGTTAATCCACAGATGGCAGAGTAGATGTTTTCTGTCTGGCTCTGACCAGGGCCGCTGTCTTCTAGCTCTAGTGGATTGTGACTTCCAAAATTTAGGATGGGGCTTCTGAGCAAAAGGAAGTGCAATTTAACAGATTTCATTAATAGTGAAGTGTCACCTTGTTTTCCTTTCTCTCTGTGTGTGTGTCCCTAACAGAACTTCCGGGATGACTAGGTGGTGGCCCTATACCAAGAATCTAGTATGTGTTGGGATGCCACAGGAAATGCCTCCCAATTTTAGACACTCTCTGGAAAAAATTACATTTGACTTGTTTTGTAAAAGTTTATTAAGAATATTTGTCTAGGGTGTATTTTCACCACTCTTTTGATATATGCTCCTTTCTACCCATGTAATTATCCCAATATTTTTAGGGTAAGGCTAAATATGAGCTAAAATATAATTATAAGCAATAAGATGTTTTCCGGAAATTTTTAACTGAAGAAGAAATCTACAATTTTTACTAATTTTTCAAGCCTCAATCAAAATTTATCTTCTTCATGTAAATCTTCTATGACTGGCCTGCCTTGAGTAGTCTCTATCCTCTGTTGTCTTATAATAACTTTTAAAAGATCAATTCCTTTGGTAATGAATTGTATGTACCTTGTGACGTTTCTTCATCTTATGTGTTACCTGTTGTTTTGAAATTATTTTCTTTGTGTTTCTAAAATGTACCCAAATATATTGTGAGACTTTAGAGGGCACTGATTTTTAAAAATTCCTTGATAGTAATAATAATAGTTAAGTGTGTTGCACTCTGACTACATGGCAGATACTGCTCTGACTGTTTTACACATTGGTCCTCACCACAAATTTGAGGTTAGTACCATTATCTTCACCTTTTTTTGGATGTGAAAGTAAAAACTAGTAAGTGTTTGAGTTGTATTAGCCTCAGTCCCTAATATTTTGCCCAGAAAACAATAAATATTTTTATAAAAAGGAAATAATGAATTTGAACCCTTTGAGAAAATGTTGAGTCCCACAGTCTCCCCAAAACATAACACTAATTAGTTTGCAATCCAAGGAGTGTTTGTATTTCTACCCTTTTGTGAAAAACAAAACCATGTGTGTCTAAACCAGACATAAATACAGAACATAAGCACTGAAAGAAATAGACATTTTCTAGTTATTAGCTCCTTTTCATTTTCCCAACGTCACAGAACCATTGGGAGGAGAGGCAGGATGCTGGTCCAGAGCCCTATCAATTTAGTCTAAGTTGAATTCCCAAGAAATATTTTTATTGTGTTATTCTACTAGGACAGGCGGTTAGTAAATGAATTTGTGGAAAAAAAAGTTTTCCTCACAATAGGCTTAGTAGCAAGGCTTTAATAAGATTTGCTGAGTACTCCATGTGCAATAGATGTAAGAAGGTCAAGAAAACAGATTTTGTTTCATCAATTCTTTGGTCTCCATGTGGTACCCTTTCCAAAACTTTTTAGAGCAATTTCTTAACACCATTTATTGAATTTAGATATAATAAAATCTCACAGAGCCTTGTATTATTTTTCTTTATGATGAAATCCAAGATCCTCTCTGATTAGCATGGGTTTCTAAAGCCTAATTCAAATAAAGGTAGGGTATACAGTTCCTGACATTTCAATATGATTTTTTCCTCACTTTCCAGTCATTTATCAAAAATCCTTTCAATTTTAATTATATTCTTTCAATATACATTTGATTTTGTGATTACATGTACTGATGAGTCTAAAAGTAAACTGTTTTCAGGAACTATTGGGTAAACATTGAAATCTTTTTTTGACCCTATTACCTCTAACTGGCCATTAATTCATCCATTCATTCAACTGGCAAATATTCATTACAAGAATCTTATTTAATCTTATATAATCATGTTACCAGGATGTAAAGATACTTTGCTGAGTAAAACAGACATGTACCTTGCTGTTAAGTCTAGTGAGCAAGCCAGACATTAATGGAGAAATTACAATAGATAAATTGTAACTGCAATGAGTTCTATAAAACAAAATATATGAGTAATCATGCATTCTTATAGAAGATGTCCATCACCTTTCTGATGACATATCTAATGAGAATTCAGAAATAGCACATTATTAAAGCATTAAAAATAGATATAAAAGTGAATTTGCTTATTGCCATTTTAGATGCTTATTCATATAAATTAATTTCAAGGACCTAATGTCATGTATGACTCATCCCAGAATTTTGCATGAACACCAACTCATTAATTTGTTTTGGATTTAAAAAATTTTTCTTTAAAATACCCTAACTGAATTCACTTATATAAATAAAGCATAAAAATGCATTTGAATGCTGTTAAATTTCTAAAATAAACATAACTATTTTTAAATTCACATGGCAAAAATATCTGAACACTAAATTTCACTATAATATTGTAATGAAAATAAGTTTACATAATATTACATTATGTTTCTAGAAAGAATGCAATGATCAAATAATTTGGAATATTTTCTGTAATATATAAAACATTTCTTGAAAAGATTGAAAAATGTGTGTAATGTTATTGAGAATTTGAGAAATCGTCAATTATATAAATAAAAATGAGAAAATTTAATTTATTTTACAAACTCAAATATGAAGGTTACTTATAATATTTTTATTTTTATTTTCAGAATATTTATGAATGTGTAACTGATAACCAGCCAATAGCCAGGTTAATCACATCACATTGTTTTAGTATAATGTTCTCAAGCAGGAGTGATATTAAAAAGAAGAACAACAAGAAAATGTAGTGTGGAGTCCAGTCCAGTATTCAAACACAAATAATTACAGAGATATTCAAATTGTAGGAAATGTTCAATGTATATTTGAATTACAAAATTGAAGTGGGTGTCTTTTTACAAATGTCCATTAATGCTAATAAGGAAAGAAGCACAGAGTACTGGGGCGCCACTAATCAGGCATTGTCAATGTTGGGTCAAAAGAACTAAGTGATAAAGGCAAATTTTATACACTTAGTAGTAAGTAGGAGATTATTATGTATGATTTTATCTTAATTGGTTTTGAGAATTAATTGGGTGGTAACAAAAGCTGGTAAAAAGCTTTTCATTTGAGTAGAACAATTAAAAACCCCAAAAGGCTTGGAGTGGATGATAACCATTCTACTGGATTAACTCCTAGCTATAAAATCAGAAGCAATTTATTATTTATCTGAAAATTAAGTTAATGACTAATGTATATTACTCAGTTGAGTACATTTCAACTGTTTAAAGCATGTTTCTTTAGATAAGGTCAAGTCTGTATAAATAACTGATATAATAGTAAGCAATTTCTATGACTACTTTTTTCTCATTTAGATCAAAATTGAAAATATATATAATTAAAGTAACAAGATATAGTATTTATTATTCTCTAAGAGCTAAACTGGGTTTTTTTCTGGTTTTTATTTTTGAATTTTTGTTGTTTTTTGTTTCTGTTTGGTTTATCTGTCTGATTTGCCATGCTAAAAATTAATATTGGGCTTAAATTACAAATAAGGAAAAAAATTCCAGCCATGTACAATAACATGGATGAACCTGGAGTACATTATATTAACATGAAATAAGCCAGGCACAGAAAGACAAATACTGCATAATCTCACTCATATGTCGTATCTAAAAAAGTAGAACAGAGAAGTGGAGAATAGAATGGTAATTTCCAAAAACTGGAGGAGTAGCAAGGTAGGGAGGATGGAGGAGATGTTAGTCAAAGCATACAAAATTTCAATTAGGAGGAAAAAGTTCAAGAGATCTATCATACAATATGGTGACTATTGTTAATAACAATTTATACTTGAAAATTGCTAAAAGATTAGATTTTAAGTGTTCTCATTTCAAATATATGAGGCAATTTACATATTAATTAGCTTGATTAGCCATTTTCACACAGTGTACATCATGTTGTACACCATAAATACACACTTTTTTGTCAATAAGAAAGAAAGAGGCAGGGAGGGAAGAAGAGAGGGAGGCAGGGAAAGAAGAGCCCTTATTTCTGGATTTCTATGTCTTGATAAGGTCAAAATTATCTCAGCCTTTCTTAAGATTAATTTCTTAAAATTTCAACTTATCTTTTAACGTAGTGGTTCAAAGTAAGAAAGTTGAATCTAGCCTTGATATTTATTATAAGTAAAATATTTTGGAATAAACCCTAGTTTGTCAGCAATTACGGGGACTGAGTTCACTGTCAAGCAAATATACATGAAGACTGATCATTTATTTTTAGAATCCTAGAATGCTAAATTAAATTATGGCTGAAGAAAAATATTTAGTCACAAATGACACACATGTATTTATAATACTGCTGCAATGATATGATTTTCTAGTGTTATGCTTAATTGGTTAATATTCAGCAGGAACCATTTGTTCTTCTCCCAGTATTTATTAATGAATTTCTTATCAGATATTACAAATTTATTTGCCTACATTTTACCTTCTTATGTTTAAAAAGGAGTGGCAATGTTTTTGTATGTTACCAGATTGTTAAGCAGATTAGTTAGAACAAATGTCAGATACTTTGGGTACTTACATAAGTGAAATGAAAGGCTTAGTCCAGAATTTTTTGTTAATACCCAATGTGGATTCTGTTTACTATAAAGATGTGGAATAAAAGCATCAAGATATTTTAAAGTGAAAAATGTTTGGTTTAAATTGAGTGTAGATTTATCCACCTTTAAAATAGGTTTCCAAAATTGTTTTATACATGATTAACATTCCTCAATTATATTTGTGAAAAAGAAATTATTCAGGCAAGTAAACATATACCACACTAACAAAATACTGAGATCCAATGCAAATTTAGAGTATATCTAAGCAGATACAAATAAAGCAAGAGAAAAAGCAAGTGGAATAAAATGTCAGAAAGTTTATTATCTCAATAAGAAATACTGGGTTTTGTGTTTTGAAACCTGTTCTGAAATGGTAAGCTTTCTTTGTATTCACCAAGCATGTTTGTTTTCACATTTTCATAGTCGTTCAACAGTCTTTGACAAGCTCTTTGTGGCTAAGGAAATTTAAAACTACTACTTTGAAATTCTCTGAACAACTCACAGATACCATCAAAATATACTGCTATAGTATCAAGCAATGTTGAATTATGCCTTTAAAGTTTTGCCAAGAAACCTAGCAAGCTTCTTTCTTTCATTATTGAGCAGAGTTCTACACTGCCTGCCTTTGGGCTAGGCAGTTCCAAAGATTATTTCTCACGTAACAGCTTACTGCAAAAGTTTTAGACCAGAAAAAGACTTATTTCTCTCACTCCAAGGGAGCAACATGATGTAAACAGAAAAAAACAATATGCAAAAGCAGAAGAACTGTCTCAGCAAATCATGGAAACTTCCTAGAATTTGGTCTTTTTATTCAGAAAATGATGGGCGTGTCATTGCTGGTGTCTCACTGATATGGTTTTTCTGTGTCCCCACCCAAAATCTCATATTGAATTGTAATCTGGATTATAATCCCCCACGTATTGGGGAAGGGGCCTCATAGGAAGTGGTTAGATCATGGGGGCGGTCCCACTATTCTTTTCTCATGATAGTGAGGAACTTCTCATGAAATCTGATGGTAGGTTTCTTCCTACCTATTCTCCAGTGTCTTCCTATAAAGCCTCTACCTGGCTGGCTGCAGTGAGGCTGAGTCCGGTGGATCACGAGGTCAGGAATTCGAGACCAGCCTGGCCAATATGGTGAAACCTAGTCTCTACCAAAAATACAAAAATTAGCTGGGCGTGGTGGCGCTTGCCTGTAGTCCCAGCTACTTGAGAGGCTGAGGCAGAAGAATTGCTTGAACCTGGGAGGCAGAGGTTGCAGTGAGCCGAGATCACACCACTGCACTCCAGCCTGGGCAACAGAGCGAGATTCCATCTCAAAAAAAAAAAAAAAAAAAAAAAGCCTCTACTCTTTCCTCTCTTTGATTCATTCCTATAAATTTCACAAGTTTGTTTTGGTCCCAGCTGCCTCAAAAAATGCTCTCTGATAGAAAAACTCTTCTCACCCTTTTTCTTTCCTAGTTAACACCTAATCATCCTTCAGAGAATCCAATAAAAAAGTGATTTCCTTAGGAAAGCCTTCCTTGACCACATGATGTTTTAATTTTAAATGTTCTTATAAGCACTGTCTACCTCGTCTTCATTGTCCTTGCCATAGATGCAGTCTTACATTTATATATGGGCTTATTTGATAAAACTAGATTGTGAGATCAATAAGGGCATAAATGATTGTTGCCTAGCAATTACTCTAGTGTTTAGCATATAGTAAGTACTCCATAAATATCAATTGCATGAAGGAGTGATTCTTTAACTTTTATTATTCTGCCACTCAGTAGTCTCAATTTAATTTGAATTTTTCTGGTAAAATTTTTTGGCAAATCTTTGTGTAAGTATTAAGCATGCAAAATGGCAACTATGGAAAGCTTATCCAATTGCCAGTCTCTTCTCAGATCAATAAGGGAATGGAACTGGAAAGCTTCCTTGGTATTCAGTGATAGGGCAATCATTCAGTAACACCCAAGCTAAAAGCTCAAACAGTGATTATTATTAGTATCCAAATTGCCGGTAACAGCCTAAGCTACATTCAAGCTGATGAAGTAGTGAAAATGTCTTTCATAACTTTCACCAACAACCTGAGGTGCACACATCCCTCTGCCCTTTTTATCTTAACAAAATCCCCCGTCAAGTCATTGGTCCCTGTAACTGGCATTTTAATCTCCTTGTGTGGTTCTGCTTGTCCCATGTCACACTTGTTGTCAGCACGCTCTTCTGCAGCTTAATGCCTTCAGAGTCATGCATAGTTCTATGGAACTTAGATTCTTAAACTCCTTAAGGATCTTTAAGATTCAATTTTTTTGCCATAGCAACTGGTTAAATCTTAATTCTGTGACTGTATTTTGCACTTTTGAGGGGACAGATTTATAGGGCAATCTGTGCATTCATCCAGCTCACCCCCACACCTTGAAGACTAGAAAAATCATCTCTCTGAATTCTCTGAAGGGCATGTAATACTGAAGAGCATACTCTGCATCTAGATGTCTGTCCACACAAAATGGCTCAATAATCTATGCATTTTAACTGAGTAAAACACTAAAGACTGTTCAATTTACTTCACATGAATTCCCTTTAGCGTCAAATGACATGTATGTGAAAGTATGCTGGGAATGTTCACCTTTGACCCCTCTCAATGTAACATGGGTTATATAGGTGCATCATAGTATGGGGCTAGAAGTATAGATTTCAAAACCATGATGCACTGACTCTCGCATAATATCTTTGACATTATCTAACACTATGAATCTCATTCTATAATTATCATAGGAAAATCATAATAATACCTATCTACCACTTACTAATATGAAATGAATGAATGCAGCATGAGTGCCTATGGTACATTTGGTAAATATTCTATTCTTTCCTTTCCTGTTCTCTCTTACTACTAATATTTGACAATGCCTTTCCTCCAAGAATTCTTGAGGCTGTCCACACAGGCTCAGGTCCATCATGCCCAACTGAAAACGATTACTTAGTTCTTTAGTATCTTCAGCCCCCCAACTCTTATCATCCATAATTATTTTTGCTGCATTAAGTCCAAGTACCCAGCATGGCTGGACCTCTTACTTCAGCTATTCTAGAGTTTGACCATGCAGTCTTTAGGGCATTTATGAAAGATTAACTATTCTGCTTTATTTTGTCTATCACTCCAATTCTCTGTTGCTGTTGGAGCACCAACATTGATGTGATCAGAACCATGGCCAGCTCTTTCTATCACTTTGTCTTACTTCTTTATCTCCAAACACGGGTCTTATTTCTAGCGGATGGGTGGCTTGGTTCTCACTGCTGCCCTCCATTTAATCTGAAGACTGGAGTGCCATTTTTAATTCTTCTACCATATAACATCTTTGTGAACACCAACACAGGATGAACCACACCTAAATTTGCCACCGTGAACTAAAGTGTCTGGCCACCATAGCTGATTAATAATCTTCTCTTTCAGTCTTCTCCTTTTCTCCCCTCTTGCAAAGCCTCATATTTCTGGGGTCAGTGCCTGTTTCTCCAGCCTAATAGAAGTATCCTGTTAGGATAAAATACTTTATGCAACCACGACTAAGAGAAATTTGGAGAAAATAAATTCTAGTTGAGAAAATCTGAGAAGCTGTTTTCTATTAAAATATAAACATTGGCCATTATATAGATGAAATCATAATAAAAATAGAAGAAAGATGTTCTAGCAATAATTACTGATATTTAACTTTTAAAACTAAGACAAATAAATTAACTTGGTTGCTAATCTTATAAAAGAAACTAAAATTGCATGGTCCCCACTCACCCACAAACCCTACACTCAGCTCACTAATTCTCTGGAGTCAATGGCCAAGTTTCTTATAGTCCACGTTAACCTACTGACATTTGAACAATTGACCTGGAAAATTTGAAGAACATAAGTCTAATAGCTTTTTCAGGCAAAATGTCTGTCATCTTTGGTGGTGGGCAACACACATTTGACAGCAGGTTTCTGTCAGCCTGGCTGACTCCAGATTTCTTGAAGTGCTAAGGGAATAGCTCAAAATGTAAGATGGAAGCTCCCAATCAGGTCTGTGTTCCCTGGATTTCTCCAGCTCTGCATTTAAATTCTTGATCCTTAAAACAATACATTTTGAAATCTGTTCTAGCTTCCACCTGCATCCAAATGTTTTATCTTTCAGACCATCACTTTCAGGGAAAAAAAAATATTCTCCATTTGTAGACTCCAAGAAGTGCCTAGTATTTTTGGCCCTTTTCAGTCAACTCAGAAACAAAAAGACAAATGCTGATGTTGATCTCTTTCTAGTTGATTTGGCCAATTCTCATTAGAATCTCAAAAGAGGTGTAATATACTTATCCTTAGGTCAAGTTTCATGGCAATAATTTCAAGAATAAGCAACCCAAAAGTAAATATACTATTCAATGTAACCAAACAACCTAATTAGAAATAACGATGCCTCAGAATTTATAGTAAAATATATTTTACTCTATTTTTCTCATCAAAGTTTAAATTTGAAAAGTCCTTAGAATAAAAATTTGGGAGTGCAATGTCAATTCTGTTTATTTTAGGAAATAAATAATTCAATGCTGGTTATTATTAAATTTAAGTACCCTATTTATTCTCATAAATTCAAATTCACCTTTGAAAAAATAACTGTGATTAAGGACAAATAATTTCAAATAAATAAAAACCCAGAAGTAAACATTATAACCCAATTAGTTATTTCCTCTATGAATGTATGTATGTTTCCCCCAAATTCAGATTGTACAGAGTATTGTTGATTTCTTTTTTGCTCATTATCTGCTTTGTTTCATGGCAAACAATTCTCCATGATGTAAATAATTTTTTAAAACTCTGTCTTTAATGAATGAATTATATTTTCTTATATGGTGGTGGCACTGTATGCATTTCTCCTTATATATATTTAGGTTATTTTTTATACATACTCTTCACTCTAAGAAAACAGATGCAGTGAAAATCCTATATAAATTTTCTTCCAAATTGCTAATTATTTCCTTGAGGTAGATTTTCCAAATTAGAAATACTGATGGAAATGGTGTTAATACTGTCAATTCCTTTATTATTTTTATTTTTGACACATTATATTCAAATAGCAACCTAATCACATGTCCAAGAACATTCAGATAATAAATCAATTATAATCAGATGTTAAAGATTGGGCTTCAAGCATTATAGCCAATAATACCATGTTTGTCTATGAGCTCTCTGAGATAAAATCATATCCACACTTTGGTGATCCCCAAACCATGCAGCACAGCTTCCTTACCTGTGAGCTGTTTGAAGCTACCAGTTTGAGCACTGTTGCCTGTTGGTTTTGTTTTGTTTTCAGGCTCTGAATAGCTGTAGGGATCTCAGCAGAGGTTGGAGAAACCAGCTCAACCTTGATGTAGTGCCAAGATGTGGCCAATTGATACTTCAATTGGGGGATGAGGCTAGAGGATCACATAAGCCCAGGAGGTTGAGACTGCACTGAGTCATGATTGTGCCGCTGCACTCCAGCCTGGGTACAGAGCCAGAAGCTGTCTCACAAAAAAAAAAAAAAAAAAGAAAAGAAAAAGAAAGACAAGGAAAAAAAAAAAGGATATAAAGACAAGCTTCATCAGAGTTCACTAGCCTGACACCACATTGAACCAGAAGCTCCAGGGTTGATTTAATATTGCATTCTCAGACTTCTTTTATTCACGTTTTAAAAAATCTAAATGGACTTTTAGACCTCTTAAATACGTGTATTAACAACAAACCTAAGAGCTAATGACTGCCATTTATTTAACATTTTTATGTGTGCAAGTCCCTTTCCTAAGCTTTTAAATTATATTTCTAATGGCTTAAACATCATAAAAATATTGTTAAGTGTAAACCCATTTTAATTTACACAAAGTATGGCTCAGAGAGATTTAGTAATTTTCCCAAAGTTACAGTAGTAGTACCTAAAAAAACAAGAATTTGAGACTCTTAACTATGAGATTATTTTTATTAATAAAAGTGCTTTTATTCACATATATGTGATTTTAAGATGAAATAATGAATACTATAGGATAGTGCAGTTTAATTGAAAATTATTTTTAAAAACCATTCTTGTTTACAAGAGAAATAGCAATAGAAAGTTTTCCATAAGTAAAACACAAAAATAAAGCCTTTGGTTTCTTTGTAAACCACAGGTGTACATAAAATCGAAGATTACGTTTTCCTGTATTAGAGTCAAAGATTTTGTTAAGTGACTTGAGATTTTATCACTATTTTGGGAATGCAAAGGGAGGAGAATACTGGGAAATAAAATATATGTTCATAAAACACTTTTTATTCTCTGAATTTTAAACCTACTTGCTTTGTAATTGGGTAACTGTGATAATCAAAGCCTCGAGCACCAATAACACTTTCCAGAAGCAAATCTTCTTGTGGTATATATTGATCATGTTTCTCGTTATGTTGCCTTATTTAAAGTGAATATTTTCTCCCCTCATGTTTACATTAATGACTTCTATAACTATCAACAACCACAAACTACAACTGTGTAAAATGTCCTATGGACAGTAAAGTTAATTTACACTGATGTCTCATTTTGTTAATCCAAAATATCCTTTTCTTAAATGAATTCACTGCATGAAAATTCTTATATTACCTTCTTAATAAAACATTAAAACTCATTCATAAAATATTTACATAGAATTTTCTCAAAGACAACATTAAAGGATTTTTGTCAAAGTTGCTGAAAAAGAAATTTGCATTTTGGCATCTAATTGAAATATCTGTAAATATATTTCATTTTAAATGTTTCTATTGCTGTAATTTAAATGCATATGAAATTACATTAATAGCATAAAGTTAATGCCTGATATTGGACACTGAAATTAGCTAAATTCAATTTAGTTATAAAAATTACCCCTAGACATATATAGAATTTTTTCTCTATTTTTTGGGCAAAGTATACAGATATATAGAGTAGAATAAAGGATTCAGGGAGAGAAATAGATGATTTAGTAGTAGGTGCCGAGAAGCACCATTCCCACTAGACTATGAGCTTCATAGAAGTGGGTGCCATGTTTGCCTTTCCTATGACTCTGTCTTCATAATGCTGCTCTCACTAAATATCTGTTGAATAAGCAACTCACCAAATAAATGACACGTGGCTTAAGTCTACACCTAAACTGTTTAATGAAAATTTCAAATATGTCCTACATTTTCAAAGGACAGTTTTTTAATTTATTTACTTTTGCTTATTTGCTTTTGTCAACCATCATCCTTCCATCTCTAATCCCTGCCCCAAGTATGATTCTCTTCTCTATACCTCTCCCTTACCTCTGATATCTGCTTCCTGACCTTGTGCTTGCTACATACTAAGATGTGCTGTCCTCAAATGTTTTGTGGATGCCTCTGTACCTTGGATTATAGTGCAAAGGGTGTCTATCCTTAGCACTTCAGCTGGCTGAGATTATCTGCCTACACACACCACACATGCACACACTCACACACAGATGCACACCTTGATCTCTATGGAAACAATAAGTATTATTAAGAGTAATCATTTATTGTTTACTAAGTATTTAGCAAGTATACTTGTATAATAAGTATATATACTTGCATTTCATAGTACTATGTAAAGTAAATATAAAAGTGTTATATAGTATTTACTGAGTGATTAAGACTTGCAAATTATATGAAATAATGATTAAGGCCTCCAAACCTTATGAGGTAAAAACTATTCACAGACTGCAGCCAACACACCTGAGGCTCAGAGCAGCGGAGTAATTATTTGAGATAATGCAGCTGGGGAGTGGTTGAACTGTACTTGAAACACAGGCAGTGTGATTTGCAAACTAATATGCTTAGCCCTGACTTAGGCTATCTACTGTCAGGAAGAATTTCTGTTCCAAAATTGGACTCTGCTTCTTTGAGAGCTGGTTATCTTTGCATAATGAGCCTTTTGTAGTTTCCATATCAGATTACAATCTTTATAAACATTAAATAATTGTTTAATGATTGAATAAATAAATAATTATTAAACTTTGACATAGATGGCTAGCTTGGGATATGAATTATGTTTTTCGAGTTAATGTGTGTATTCTGGAAATAGAAAAGAAAGTAAGGAGATGAAAAATCTAAAGTTTCACACTTTAAAATCATTCTTCTTTACTTCTTGAAACATTATTTTAGATGAGTATTATTTGTATATTTATTTATTTTTAATATTTATTTATTTATTTATTGAGATGAAGTCTCACTCTGTGGCCCAGGCTGGAGTGCAGTGGTGCTATCTCCGCTCACTGCAACCTCCACAACCGCCCCCTCCTGGGTTCAAGAGATTCTCCTGCTTTAGCCTCCTGAGTAGCTGGGATTACAGGTGCACGCCGCCACACCTGGCTAATTTTTTTTTGTATTTTTAGGAGAGACAGGGTTTCACCATGTTGGTCAGGCTGATCTCAGATTCCTGACCTCGTGATCCAGCCGTCTTGGCCTCCCAAAGTGCTGGGATTACAGGAATGAGCCACTGCGCCCGGCATTATTTGTATATTTATAAGCTATATAGCAGTGAGGAAACTAGGGCTCAAAGAACTGAAGTAGCTTACCGTATACTATTTCTAGTAAGTGGCAATGCCAACATTGAAAAGCAAGACTGCCTGGCTCCAAAATCAGTGCTCTTAATCCAATTTAATCTATAAATGTTACCAGGAGACCTAGCATCCTCTCTTAAGGTTTCAACTCTACCCATGAGTAACTAAGATAACGTGGTTTGAGTTCTTGTTTTACTTTTCATGGGTTTCATAATTCTGAGTTGTCATTTCAAACCATTGCAGTGACTGACTTACTGAGAAAATTAAGGAGTTAGAGGTAAAGCTATCTAAAATCCATACTTGAACTAAAAGACCACTAATCTGAAATTTAACAACTCTTTTGTACAATTATAATTTATTCCAACTGGAATATCTTCAGTTTAGAATTTGTAATATACTATACAAACTGTCTAAAAACATTAGTTATGATCATGACTGCAAATTCTGTAAAACAAATCAATAAACAAAAGAGATGCTGACTTATAGAGAAAGTTACCAGCTATTAATAGCTCACCTGGGTATACAAACCAACACTCAGATTTGCATGATACAACCTTGAAGAAAAACTGGGTGTGCTAGTTAATAGTCTCCCTTATGACTGTAATTTTCCAATATGTAAGTTATTTTATCCTTCAAAGGGATTCTATATCTTCTGTTTTTTTAGAACCTGTTCTCTCAAGCACAGTGGCCAAGAATTGATGCATGGTCCCTTAGAGAATTCCATGGTATTTAGCTCTTCTGGGGAGAGATGACATTTCAGGTTCAGGATGATTCATCTCATGGTTGATATGTCAAGTTTTCCTTTGGGATGTTAGTTGTTGCAAGGCACATGATGGAGTTATCACTGGTGAGCCTGGAGCTGGGTTAGTCAGACTGCTCCTTTAGAGCAGCTAAGTGAAAGAATTGGCATGTGTCCAAACACCCTATTAGGCAAAATCTTCTGAATTTTAGGTACATGCTGCTTTCAAACATTCTGGTATACTCCATGTGGAGAGTCAATGATCCCCTGCTGGCATAGAGAGCCTTATCATCCTGGTAATTAGTGAAACCATTAGGGGTTTTATTGATCAACAAACCAATGGGAATACCCAAAACTTGTCCTCAATCCCAGCCATTTTTCCAGATTCACTCACACTCTATGTAGGATACTATGTTTCACTTGTGTGCCGCCCATCTATGTAGCTCTTTAACAGAGGTTAATAAATATGAGAAAGGATCTTTTCACTTCAGGATTTATTCACCTGTTTGGAGAAGACTCAGCCACATGGGAGGCCCCTAGCAGTGAACTTAGGTAACATGGTAGCCATTGCTCAGAAGGAAGATTAGGTTCAGTATTCATTATTATTAGATGCCCACCACAGCCAGCTTTAGGCAATCAAATTAAGGAACCATCAAATGCTAAGAAACGAGCACAGACTAGATTCTAAATCCTGGCTATGATTCATGAATCGTATTAATTTCGCAAAACTTTGTCTGTGATTTAATTTCACATAGAATATCTTCCCTTCGTAAATCTAAACCCATGGCTTTTCAGGGTTTAAAGAAATCCTCCAAGAGGGACTGTCCAGAACAAAAATACTGCCATTACCCCAGTGCCCTTGACACTGCCTTGAGTTTCAGTTCCCCTATAACCATCTCACTTCCTTTCCCATAGCCATGCTAGGCCTGGCCCTGAGAAGGATGCTTATACCTCGGGCCCAATTTCCAACCCAATTCCTTAGCAGAGCTGAAACAGCCACAATTTTTCAAAAAGGATTTCAATAAGAAATCAGAGGAAACAAAATTTAAAGAAAATGTAATAGCATAAAGCAATCTGGTTAATGAAAAACATGTTTTCTTTCTACATTATCACTGTCTCATATCACCTATTAGCATTGAAACCAAGTACAGGGCTCCTTCCAATAATTCAGATTACTTCTCAAGATGTAGGTCTAATAATGAACTATTTTGAGGAGATGGCATTTATTTTTTATACTATTACTTGAGGCTGCCTACTAATTAATTCTAATTTATAATTTGTCCACTGCTATCTCAGTTATGTTTTTTTCTTCTATAGGGTCATTCTGTATATAAGCAGAGTGATTAGAAGCCTGAGAACTACGGTTGAGGACTGGTGCTAACCAGATACATCTCTATCACTGACTATGTACAGTGCCTAATATTTCCCAACTTTTTACTTAGCATAAGGTATTTAAATCTTTTGATGAAATGTAATACATAATTTGTTATTTCTCATTGAGCCCTTGGTGAAAGTGAATAATAAACATGAGAAGACAGGATAAATTTGCAAGAAATTAAAAAATGTTCTTGACTGTTAGATTCCAAATTAAAAATCCATTTTAGTTGTGCCATAAACTCAAAATGCAGAACCAAATTTAAATCAAGAAATATTGGGATAATAATTAAAAGTATGTGCTCTAGGAATTTAGATTTCAGAACTGATTGTACAATTTTAGTACAGAGGGTCATGAGTTGTTAGTAATCTCATAGACAGCAAGCTGCAAGTGTGTATAGGTTCAGCATGAGTCAACAGTGTGAAGCAAGTCTAAGAAAAAATATTTTAGGGCAGTGATCACCCCACTAAATTCTGCACTGGGCAGGCCGCACCTAAGTCCTTGATTTTTAAAGCCACATTATTAGAAGGTGAGGGTGTTAGATGATGGAATGACCCACAGAATGATGACAAAATTAGTGAAGGGTTCAGAAACTCTTCAGTGTTGCAGATTAAAGAAACTCCAGAAGTAGAGTCAGAAAGATTGGGTTTGAAATCCTTTTATTTTAGATGAGAGTTAAGGAGTTTAGGGCAAGTTATTTTGCCCCCTTAAGGCCCAATTTCCTCACCTATAAAAAACATATAATAATACTACCCCCTCCATAAAGTCGTGTAAGTTAAATAAGATCATTCATGCTAGTGCATTTATGTAAGTTGTAACATGCTATGCAAATTTTATATGAGAAATAGTTGATCTGGTTCTGAACATCTAAAAACAATATGGTGGAAGAGAGAGAAGCTCATTACTTATGAATTCATATGATAGAAGCAGGAGTAAATGTAAAAGTGAAGTAGATTAGGCTTAATGAATGAGAGAACATAATAATGACTAATGTGTCAACAACACTGTTGGTTGCCTCAAGAAGTAGTAATCTTCCTATCTTAGGAGAAATTGAGGAAGAAATTAGACAAACACCTTCATGGGGTAGTTGTAAAATAATTTGCCTAATGGCCATAAATACTCTTCCTGGTGAAAGACTTCACCAATCCAGGAATATTTTGCTGGAATTCCAATATTTCTACACCACTCAGTTGAGGACAACTGTAATTTTTTTTCTTTTTTGAGACAGGGTCTTACTCTGTCACTCAGGTTGGAGTGCAGTGGCACAATCTCAACTCATTGCAACCTCTACTTCCCAGGTTCAAGCAATTCTCATGCCTCAGCCTCCTGAGTAAGTGGAATTACAGGCACATACCACCACACCTGGCTAATTTTTGTATTTTCAGTAGAGATGGGGTTTTACCATATTGGCCATGGTGGTCTCAAACTCCTGACCTCAACTGATCCACCTGTCTCAGCCTAAGAAAGTGCTGGGATTACAGACATGAGCCACCACACCTGGCTGACAACTGTAAATTTAATAACTAATTATAACCCTGCTGATACGGTTTGGCTGTGTCCTCACACAAATCTCATCTTGAATTCCTATCTGTAGTGGGAGGTACCTGGTGGGAGATAATTGAATCATGGGGGCAGGTCTTTCCTGTGCTGTTCTGGTGATAGCAAATAAGTCTCATGAGACCTAGTGGTTTTATAAGGGGGAGTTTCCCTGGACAAATGTTCTCTCTTTGCCTGCCACCATCCATCTAAGATGTGACTTGCTGCTGCTTGCCTTCTGCCATGATGGTGAGGCCTCCCCAGCCACATGGAACTGTAAGCCCATCAAACCTCTTTCTTTTGTAAATTTTCCAATCTTGGGTATGCCTTTATCAGCCATGTGAAAATGAACTAATTGGTACCAGGAGTGAGGTGCTGGTGAAAAGATACCCAAAAATGTGGAAGTGACTTTGGAACTGTGTAACAGGCAGAGGTTGGAACAGGTTGCACCACCCAGAAGAAGGCAGGAAAATGTGGAATTCCTTAGAGACTTGTTGAATGGCTTTGATCAAAGGGATGATAGTGATATGAATGATGAAATCTAGGCTGAGCTGGTCTCAGATGGAGATGAGGAATTTGTTGGGAACCAGATCAAATGTGACTCTTGTTATGGTTTAGCAAAGAGACTGGTGGCATTTTCCCCCTGCCCTAGAGATATGTGGAACTTTGAACTTGAGAAAGATGATTTCGGGTGTCTGGTGGAAGAAATTTTTAAGCAGCAAAGCATTCAAGAGGTGACTTGGGTGCTGTTAAAAGCATTCAGCTTTAAAAGGGAAGCAAAGGATAAAAGTTCAAAAAATTTGCAGCCTGACAGTGTGATAGAAAAGAAAATCCATTTTCTGAAAAGAAATTCAAACTGGCTGCAGAAATTTGCATAAGTAATGAGGAGCCAAATGTTAATCCCCAAGACAATGGGGAAATGTCTCCAGGGCATGTCCAAGGTATTCATGGCAGACCCTCCCATCACAGGCCTGTAGACCTAGGGGGAAAAGTTGGTTTCACGGGCTGGGCCCAGGGTCTCTTGCTGTTTGCAGCTTAGGGACTTGGTGCCCCGCATCCCAGCAGCTCCAGCCATGGCTGAAAGGAGTCAATGCAGTGTTCAGGTTATGGCTTCAGAGGGGGCAAGTACCAAGCCTTGGAACCTTCCATGTGGTGTTGAGCCTGCGGTGCACAGATGTCAAGAATTGAGGTTTGAGAACCTCCACCTAGATTTCAGAAGAGGTATGGAATCTCCTGGATGCCCAGGCAGAAGTTTGCTGCAGGGGTGGGTTCCTCATAGAGAACCTCTGCTAGGGCAGTGTGGAAGGGAAATGTGGGGTCAGAGCCCCTGCACAGAGTCCCTACTGGGGCACTGCCTAGTAGAGCTATGAGAAGAGGGCCACCGTCCTCCAGACCTCAGAATGGTAGATCCACTGACAGCTTGCAACATGTGCCTGGAAAAGCCTAGAGACTCAACACCAGCCTGTGAAAGCAGCTGGGAGGGAGGCTGTACCCTGCAAAGCCACAGGGGCGGAGCTGCCCAAGACCATGGGAACCCACCTCTTGCATCAGCATGACCTGGATATGAGACATGGGATCGAAGGAGATCATTTCGGAACTTTAAGATTTGATTGCCCTGCTGGATTTCAGACTAGCATGGGGCCTGTAACTTCTTTCTTCTGGTCATTTGTTTTCATTTGAAATGGCTGTATTTACCCAATGCCAATACCTTGATTGTTTCTAGCAAGCAACTAACTTGCTTTTGATTTTACAGTCTTAAAGGCAGAAGGGACTTGTCTCAGATGAGACTTTGGACTATGGACTTTTGAGTTAATGCTGAAATGAGTTAAGACTTTGGGGGACTGTTGGGAAGGCATGATTGGTTTTGAAACATGAAGACAGGAGATTTGCGGTGGCCAGGGGTGGAATGATACAGTTTGGCTCTGTGTTCCCACTCAAATCTCATCTTGAATTCTCACATGTTGTGGGAGGTATCTGGTGGGAGGTAATTGAATCATGGGGGCAGGCCTTTCCCATGCTGTTCTTGTAATAGTGAATAAGTCTCACAAGATCTGAAGGTTTTATATGGAGGAGTTTCCCTGCACAAGCTCTTTCTCTTTCTTGTTGCATGCTAGTTGCATACTTTTCATGTTAAACCATGGATGGGGCAAGAAGAAACAACATTTTTCAAAAGACAGATCTTTCCCACTCCCAATATAATGTAGATAATCATAGGCCAACAAGTCCAAAATTGTGTCTGAAATGTTGCTCTACATTTTTCATGCATGCATAACACATTCTAACTCTAGCCCCTATGATAGAGCTTAGAAAAACAGGATTACACGGACGCGTACGATAAGAGTAAATTCAGTCAACATATGCAACAGCAAGCAGAGTAGGTGGGAAGAAAATTTTATGCCACCCAGCAAATAATCACCCCGGGAAATTCACAGTTTTAAAAATCTTACCTAGCACTTTAAAGACAAAAATAGCCCAATCCCCCTTCTGAAAAACCATATCAGTGATTCTACCTGAAAATAGAAGAGGAATAAAATCTCATACTTTAGAAAATAAACTTAACACTGAAGGGATTAAGAAGATATTTTTTTCCTTTTTATCACCCAGTAGCACTTGACAATTGGCTAAAAGCCAAGGAGGCGGCACTTGGGGGTTCTTTGCTTTCTTTTTGGCATATCAACAGTAGTTCGATAATGGCTTTGATAGACAAGGGTCCTAAAAAAGGAAGAGCAAATGCCAGCTTCCTTAATCTGAAATTGTCAAGTAAGATGCAGACAGTTTATTCTCCTCAGTTACTGGGATTCTTACTTATAGAGTATGTGAACGTAAATAAATGCACTCTCAATATTCTCTAAATAACAGATGGATCATCATTTGGGGCACACTCTCACACACAAAACCTATTTATTTTACTAGCCAGGTTTCTCCTTCTGTCAACTCATTTCTAGTTTGGTGGAGCAATGAGAAGAATTCCATAAAGAATAAATCTTTAATCATCTCCAGGTCTATTTAGAAGCCAATCTGTGAACCCTTTAACAGCAAAATTGTTGAAGTGAGCATAGTCTATTCTCTCACTCAGTGAAAACTTGTAGTGGATGAAGTGCTGAAGGGGAAATCCTCCATGCATCCTTGTGAGTTAGTCTCTATTTTAATAGTGCAGGACAATGAAATAGCAACAGATGGCCACTGTAAATCTTTCCGTTTTTCAGATTCAGTTTCCAAAGGGTGAAAATAATAAAATAATTTGAAGCTCAAGTGAGACAGGTTATAGTTTTGGAAACTCTATCTTGTACAAGAAAATGATGATCTCCTAGAAACTCTGATGAGGAGCCACAACCAAATAGACTGTTACAGGTAAGAGATAATTTTTTCAAGTTGCTGATGTAGATCTGCAAGGTCATGTGTGCTAGTGTATTTATTGAGGAAAGCAAGGCTTGTTAAATAGGCATACGTGGACAAATGTGTTAAGAAAAATTTATGGGACAAGGAAGGAATGAGTGAAAGGTTTTAAAACATCTTTTCTAATAGTTGCTACATAGCCAGACATTACTTCCTGATAGGCGTAGTCAGCAAGACTCACATGGGCACAGGTGGAACTGCTCCTGGAAACTAAAGCATGTACTGTGCTTATCTCTCTGTTTGCGTCTATGTCCCATTCCAAATACTTACGTGGAGGCTGGCCTCTTGACCAAGTAAAAGTGGAGAAAGCATTCAGGAAACCTCTCTGTACACTGACTTATTGAAGAAAATAAAAAATTATTATACTAGACAGGAGAAACATTCCAAGAATGTAGTAGGTATGGTGAGAAAAAAGTTTCTGAGGAGGCAGAGGGGAGTTTAATTAAAAAAAATAAAAAAGCATTAGAAGGTTGGCATGAAACAGAGGAGAAATGAAAAGACTAGGAGCAATTTCCCAGATAAATAGTAAGTGTAAGGACCTCTTCCTAGAGGGTTAAGTAGGGTGTTTTACAAAATAGCAATAAACAATAATAAAATTTATGAGCACTACCAGATGCACAAACTTAGCTACAATTCTGGCAAAAAATGATGGTGTATTTGTGTCTGGTAACTTTCTGCTGAGGCATATGGTGACAGCCATATGGGGAGATGGCATGGCTAATTGGCTCTTATGCCGTCTTTCTGGAGTGTGAATCCAAGACATGACAGAAATCTTGCCCAGAGTCATCAACCTCGCTCCTCTCTATTTCTACTGGTCCAGGTCCACATTTGGATGAAGGATCGGGTCACAAAAACACATTTATCCTTTCAAGGTATATTTATTGAGTGACACTGTGCTAGTGGAGGCAACAGCACACATAGCACAGCTTTGTTCTCATGGGGTCTATGCTCCTGTAGTTAGACAAGCGTTTAGTCAATAACCACCTAGTGTTGTTATTGCTGAGATAGAGAAGTAAAGGGTGCCATAAGGAGATGTGTCTTTCCCTGAAGAAGAAATAGCATGAACTAAAGTCTGTAGATAAGAAAGAGGCAACTAAAATTAGCCAAAAGTAGTGCATCTCTAATAATTTTGACAACCTTGACTTAAAAATCACTTTAACATTCAAGGAAAATATGAAACAGGAACCAACTCCATCCTCAACAAAATGAGGAAACATGTAAATACAAAACACAATATATAATGATGGAAAACATTATGATTATAATTATCTGAAAAGAGACAGCCAAACCTCAGCGTCCACAGAGGAAGAATCAAATGAGCTGCCAGATAAATTACCCTGGAGAGCCCTGTCAGAGATGTGAGGGATCTAGGAACGTGAGGTGCAGTAGGGTGATTGAAAACGGGATTTGTGCATAAGAGTGGGATTCTGTGTAAGAATCATTTAAGCCTCCTCAGTACCCAAGTTACTACCACAGTGTATGTTTTAAAGAAAACATACCAGAGAAAATACCAACTCCCAGGAAATATAATAAAAACTAGAAAAAGAAAAAATAGAAATAAATGAAATAGAATAAACAATAAATGTTTGCAGGATAGCAAACATTTGACTGATAGGAGTTTCATAAAGAAAGCAACAGAGGTTGAAGGTTGTGGTATTATTTAAAAGAAGAGAAAAACTTCCCTGGCCTGGGAAATAGAAGTTTCCTTATTGAATGGACTCACTGAATGCCCAGTACAATGAACAAAAAGTAACTCACAGCAAACCATATCTTAAGGAAATCTTGACATACCCAGGCTAGAGAAACAATCTGAAAAGCTTACAGAATAAAATTAATAACATAATTCAGGACATTGCCAAATATTTATTTCAAAGTAGATTTCAAAGTAATACTAGAATAAGAGCCTCTTAAGAGGAAAAATGGCTCAACATGGTAGAAAGCATTACATTTTTTATTATACAATTCACTGTGAGGAAATAAATAAATAGTGTGAATTCACAATAAGTTTACATGTGAATTAGGATTATAAAAGGCAGTAAATGATATAAAAAAGAAACAATTAGGGGAAGAAATAGAAGCAAGGAATGTCACAAAATATTAAGAACATCAGGAAAGCTTGGCCACAAATTAGGTAAGACTTGTTAAAAAGTGTTAAGAAAAAGCGAAAGTTCAGGTAAATCTGTGATGGGAGCAAGCAGAAAGGATATGTACACACTCTTCTGATTGTGGAAATAATCCTTGCTGTCTGAAAATAAGGAATTGATAAATGAAAACAAAGAAGTCCATTTTTCAAAAGGAGAAACCTACTCTGTATGTCAGTTAATTTCCTCATTTGTAAAACAAGGGTAGTTCATATGGTGGTTGTAGGAATTAAGTGAATGCATATAAAACATTTATAAAAATATCTGGCATACAGTAAATAATTGATGAGGTTAGTAATCACTTAATTTTAATTCTGATTATTGCCTTATGTATTTTTCCTGTGAATTCCTAAATATATCCATACCTTACATGGAAAAACACAACAGGATGTAGAGTGGTTTAGTTGTGGCCTAGTGGGAAATGGTAAAATGAATAGGGTACAGATTAAGGCAAAGTTAGTCTGCAGAGAATAGAAAAGTTTGGATGGCAGTATTTCAAGTTACCATATCCAGTAGAATCTGACAAAGGCAGGTTTCATTTATACCATGACTATATCTAGGAGTACTTTAGTAATGGTACTGATGATCCACAGGGCCAAAGGAAGATTCTCTTTTTTATTTATAGCTGGGTGTCAGGCTCGTAGTTGTTGTTGGGAAGTAGAGCAGACCTACGGTGTGATTTTAGTTATAGTATCTGGCTAAGATCTTCAGCAGCCACTGCATCCAGCAGAAGCAGGAAAGAAGGACACCAAGTCCTGACACACGGACTAGACTCACAGTGAAGCATTAGGAGAAAGGAAGGAGTGTGATCTGGATTTAGTTGCCTGGGTTCTCACTCTAAGCACACAAAATACACGTTTTAGATAAAGAAGGTTGATTCTCAGAACCACTCACTTGTGAGGATGGTGTTGTTATTGTATACTGCCAACACATAGAATATACTTAGAAACTTGTAGAACTGAGCTTGTTGGAAACTTGACTCAAGGCCTGAAGTCGAACAAGACAGGAGAAAGAACATAACACTGAAAACTCAGCATTATCCAGTTATCTCCTGAGCAAACTTTGCCAAAATATTTATTCACTTCTCATTTAGTAAAAATAGCGTATTTAACATTATATGGGTTTCAATAAGACATTTAAGGCCAGATGCATTGGCTCATGCCTGTAATCTCAGCACTTTGGAATGCTGAGGTAGGAGGATCTCTTGAGCCTAGGAGTTCAAGTGAGAACCTGTCTGTATAAAAAGAAAAAAAAGGAAATGAAATTTAAATAATCCATGAAAATGTATGGAATGAGAAAATACATTTTAAGTTATTTTCTTTAAAATCAAAAGAGAAAATTTAAGAGACTACTGAAATTATGGGAAATTATTATGAAACTTTGAAAGGCAGGTTTATAGAAAATAAATATGAGTAATAAGAAGCTAAAAATTGAAAAAGAACTATTCAATTCACAATAGCAATGGCAATTAAAATGTGCTTAGGCACAAATTTAACAAGAAAACCATAGAATGCCTATAAAGAAAATCATGGAATCATATTGAAGGACATAAAATAAAAAATTTACAAATAGAAGCATGTTTCTTAGGTAACACACTTTGTATAAGAATTGTCAATGACCTTAAAGCTAATATATAAATTTAGAAGTAATTCCAATTAAAATCCTAGCTGGAACTTTTTAATTATAAAATTATCTTAAAGATTAGGAGAGCATAATTATCTGATAATAACCAACGCAATTATCTTGGGGTGGGGGCATTGTATTACCTTAATACATACATGATTCCACATAGTCAAAATATTTAGAATTGAAATTTAAAAAGACAAATATATAAGTAGATATGGAACCCAGAAATAGAACCAAGTGTTATGGGAGTTTAATATATGAAAAAGTTATTTCAATTCAAAAAGCAAAGACTTTATTTTTAACAATAAAGTTTTAACAATAAGTTGCTATCCATGAAACAGGATATGTCATTGAATCTTTTCTTCATGCAATAAACAATAGAGAATTCAAGCCTTATAAAAGTTTTTACATAAAATATAAAATAATAAATCTTAAACTTAGGAGAAAATATGTATAACCTTGAGTTAGGCAGCCCTTCTTAATCAAAATTCGAAACTCAGAAACTATAACATGAAAGAGCTCCATGATTGCCTTATTTGTTAAAATTAGTAATAATATTAGAATAAGGTAAAATATATCACAAACCAAATAAAGATAAATTATAATTTGAAGAAAATATTTACCAGGCACTTGACAAATTTAAAATGTAAATACTAAAAATAACCCAATAAAAATAGCCAAAATGTGTCAATAATCCATAGATGATTAAATCCAAACAGCCAATACATTTATTAAAATGTCCTCTGTCTCACTAGTGTTTTGGGGAAAGTAACTTTTAATTCCATAATGAAGTTCAACTTCTTTAAGATTAAACTGGAAAATATTAAAAGAATGACAGCAACTGTGGCTGGTTGATATGAGAGGACAATAGTATTTTCACACTTTGCTGCTGGAAATATGAATTGTCACATGTTTGGAAAGCAATCTGTCGATAGTTATTTAAAGTAAAAATAGGGATACCATTTGATTCAGCAACCTTACTTTTGAAAGTCAATCCCATGGAAATAAAAGCAGTAGTAGGTACAGATATGAAAAATAATCTTTGTTTATATCACTTATTATTATAAGTGAACAAAGGCAGATAACAAAATAGAAGTCTGTTAATAATGGTACAGTTAAATAAAATATATTACATTTACATTGCAGAATTCCCAAGAGCCTTTTTTCAGAAAACAGATTTTTGAACGCAATTCAGCCGTAGGGATTACAGGGATAGGATTTTAAGTGAGAAGACAAGGTACAGAGAAGGGCATATTATACGACTCCATTTGAGTAAAATCGACAATCATTTGAAAACTCTTCAAAAAATCATTCTTATAACTGCTCTGTGTTATTACCATGTGACCGACCTAAAGTCTCAGCACTGGCAACTCATTTTTCCTCTGGGTCTTCAGATACCTTGCTTTTCCTACATTTCTACCACGTATGATGGATGCTTTACTGATAGATAGCTGTTTAACTCAGCATTGGTTTTGATATCTTCCCATAAGAAAATTACCTCAATGAGAATATAAGAAAAAATGATTAAGAGCATGATAATATCCTAGATGTGTATGTAAGAAATGAGGTGTATAGCCAAATGAAATCAGTATCTAGACTTAACCAAATTATATACAATAAAACTATTGAAAGATATATATGATAGTATATCACAGGTAGATAATATTCAAGAACTGAATATAAAAGATAACTTTTAGAGATTAAAAAATCTAAATTTTTAGAAACAAACATAAAGTATATAAAAATATATCTAGAAAATGTAGACAAGTAAATATAACATCCATTCTATATAATTTCCAAATGGGTGATTTAAATATGACACAATAATAAATGTCTATTCCATTGAAATATCAGAAGATAGCAAGGGTTCCCCCAGAATAAGTGATGTAAAACTCAGCTCATTTCCTGACATGGGTATGTTGGGAGAATCCTAAACATAGAGCGTACTCATTTTCTCCAAGAATTTGACAAGGCCTATCATGTTATTCTGTGATCAAGGTGGAGAAACGTTGCAGAGTAGAAATTCTGTTAAATTAATTTAGAATTACTGAAATAGCCATTCCAAAAGGGTTAATTAGTGGATTCATGAAAACTTAGTTATGTTTTTGTGTTTTCCCATAGAAACATTCTCGTTCCTACATATCTCGACATTAATTAATGTTGTACCTGAATATAAAACATGGAATACATGTTTATCAATTTTCTGAAAAACATAAAACCTGAAGTGATACAATGTATATTGGTTGAAAAGATAAGAAAGAAAAGGATTTCTATTGTTCAGTTATGGAAGTCACGAGGGGTAGATATAAAGCTCCAGGCATGGGCTGATAGAATTAACTTCATATGTCTAAGATAAAAGAAATCTAACCTAAGCACAGTTAGTAAGGGGAAAAACAAACTCATATCTTTAACTGATAGCTGGAATACAAGAACCTTCAAGTCAGAAGGTAAATGGCATGTTAAAGATACCATGGTTAAATGTTACTTCATTGGCATGTCATCCAGTAAAAATAGTGCTGGATAAGGAGGAAGTTTCAAACTGTATACTACTCCCTTTCTTTGATTCTCAAACAACTCTTATTTACTTGTATTATTCATACCCAACTCAGGTGTTTTAGGTCAGCTTCAGTAGCCTTGTATATTTCTGGCTTGATAGTACCTTATTTCATTTCTCAAGTCTTCCCAGATCCTGAATATCTATACATAGATATGAAGACTGGAAAACTTTTTGTGGGATGCTTGAAAACACAAATATAATCGAAATATTTACCCATTTCTTCCATAGGCTAAAACCACCTCAAAACAGTAGGGAATGTCCCATGACCAAAATAATTCAAGTGACATTTGGGTGGCCATTATCCAAAATGTAGAATAAACCATTACTGTTCTGGGTGGAAGATGGACTCTGTTCTAGTTCAATATTTCTTCTATTTTCTCTTTGATATGACTACCAAGGACATGAATTAACTTCCACTGATTTTCACAGATTTCTTAATAGTATATTTAATGGGGTAATGATAATTTGTCAAAATGTCTTTCCAAGACTAAAGCCAGGTTATTATATGCCTGGCTGGGTTCTCTTATTACAGGGACTTCTGTTGTAAAAACAAATGTTGCTGACGCCTTCACTGTGGCCTCTAAAAATGTATGTGTATATCACCCATCAGACTGCCTGGCAGATAGTAAGTGAGAGAAACCCAACTCAAACTTGAATTGAAAGAGAAAGAGCGAGAGAAAGTGTGTGTGAGAGAGAACTGTGTTGCTTATACTAATAAAAAATTGCAGTGGCATTTTGGCTTCATGCACATATACGTCCAGGTATTCCAAAAGAGGATCATGTTTCTATCTCTTTTTCTTGGCTCTGCTGCAATTTGTTATGGCTTCAATTTCAGGCAGATATTTTTCCATTTGTGGCAAAGAAAGGCACAAGCAACTCAAATACGCTTTTATCAATCTTTTTCACTTTTTATTTTTTTTTTACCTTTTACCAAACTCAGGGAAAGAAGCATCTCTTTTCCAACAGTTTCAGGAAAAGTCCTCTTGTTATTTTTGCTCTGCACATAATCCTATCTCTAAACCATCACTGTGAATCTTACTAACTGAACCTAAGTCACATGCACACATTTGAAGTCCAGGTCCTGTTCAGCCTTGCTCACATAAAAACTGGGTAGAGGAGATCCCATGTTGTGTTTTTAATATGACTATCTTCTGTGTTCCCTTAAGCTACTAGTGGAATCTATAACCTTGATCAGATTCAGGCTCCTGATGTTGTCAAAGTTGCTTCAGAATAATTATAATATTGTCTGATTGTCTCTCTTTCTGATTATTGATTATTGGATTCAAATTTCGGATATGTCTAACATAAAGTTTCCTGACAGCTTTTCATCTAATGTTTTTAACAGCCTATTGATTATCATTTCTTAAATCCTCTATTTCATTCAGTGGTAAAATAGTGAATTTAATTCTGTTATATCCCCTTCCTTTATCAGCTAGAATTTTTACATACAGAAAGAATTCTTTCAGTTTTTTGGTTATCCTAAAGGATATTTGTCCTGGAAAAGGCAGGATAAATGCTTGATCTTTTCTCTGTTTACCAGTTTCTAGAAAAATTTGTTGATTCCTTCCTACCCTATATAAATGACCAATAAGAGTTCTTTTTTTACTCGTATGAACTCAGAGATCTTTAACATATTTTGGTAACTTTCAATCCACTGTAGTTATTTTTATTGATGTTTAAACTGTACTGTCTTTGGCAAGTGGAAGACTCTTCAAGTTGGTTCCTGTCTTCTTTTGACATGATACCAGTTGTTTTTTGTTTTGTTTTTCTTTCTGGTGTGGCAAAACTTGTCTTGTTTATTTCTTGTCCTAGAGCTGGAATCAACCATTTCTCTAAGAAGCTTTAGTTCTTTTAGTGGAAAATAATATTTATAGAGCACAATATTAATGTGGCCATGAGCCAAAGAAAGTAGATATCCTCTCGAGCTGAAAAAGGCAAGGAAAGAGATTCTGTCCTCGAGCCTCCGGAACCTCGTGGACCCAATTTAGATTTCTGACTTCTAGAACTATAAGATAATACATTTTTGTCCTTTTAAACCTCTAAATTTCAGGTAATTTGTTGCAGTAAGAAAGTAACACACTAATGATATCAACATGATTTCTTACCATATGTGTGTGTGTGCATATGCACATACACTTGTAAAACCAATATGATAACGTTGTAATGATATTAATATTAACATGATTATGAAAACAGATTTATAAGAGTTTTTAAAAATATATTCGATCTTAGAATATAAATCTTGTGAAGGACGTATAGTCAATTATTTATTTTTAATTTCAAATAATTTCTCTATGTATTTAAGCCACCAATTTAATACAAAAAGCCACCAACTGCATACAATATTAGCTTTATTCACTTCATTTTGCTTTTAATTTTTTAGGAAATGCTTTATTTGTCTCACTTTTTTTGCTGTTGGTTTGTAATTATATATGTTGTTTTTTCATTGTTTTCAAAGTCAAACAAAAAAATAAGACACTTTTCAGGGAAGTCTGTATTCAGTTCTTGTCTCCTCCATTTGGAATATCCTTCCCCAACTAGCATTTCCACTCACATTACTGGCGCAACAGCATGGAAATATTTTCTGCTTTTCTATCTCACAGTATGATTTTCCTCTTCAAGTTTATTTTTTTAATTACTATTTTCTGTTTTCCAAGGGAGTTGTTCTAGAGATTGTATCTTATTCCCCTTATCTCCTTATTTCCCCTCATGAACCAAATCTTTTGTTATTAGCACGTCCACTGATGACTCCTTTTATCCTTTTTTTTTTCAATCATCCAGAGAGCATTTCTAATATCTATTAGTAAAGTAAATGCAAATGCCTGAAAACTGACTACATAGCTTGACATGTCATTCAGCCTAACAAATCACTCATGGGGTGGGAGATATGCAGGGCTCGACAGGATTCAGCCATCCCAACAAGTGAAGAGGAATTGGATATCATTGATTTCAAGGAGTGCTATTTCTTCCTTCTACTTTATCAGATATATTCCTTTTACTTCTTTCAATGTCAATGAATGCTCTCTATCTTTACAAACACTTCCCATCCTTCCCAGGACCTAACATTTTAAGGTGAAAGAACGGATTGGAGTATGATTTAAAATTATTATGTGGATTTTACTCTGATCGATGTCTCTCTTTGTTTTCTTCATTTTGTTTCCTCTTTCTTCCACATACAGAAGAATTTTATTCAAAATTAAAACAAGTGACATAATAAATCATGTTTAATATCTATGAAAGTCTCAACAACTCCCTCTCCATACATTTTCTTTTCTAACCTTGTATATTCTACAATTGTACTATAATATACCCTTATACCCAGGCTTAGAAATTCAAATCAGCTGCATTACCATTTGCCATATAAATTTATTAATATACATAGGCTAATATTGTAATAGGCACTGTATCTCTCCACACACACATACATTTAGTCTCTACAAAGTCAGTATTATTGTTTCAGTTTTACAGATGATGAGACTGAGAATCAGAGAAATTAAATAGTTTGGACAAGTCTGTTAAGATATCAAATAGTAGAAACAGAATTCAAACTAATGCCTCTTAGGCTCTGAAACCAAAATTATGGACTGAATGCTTATATCCTCCACCCCCAAATCCACATGTTGAAATCCTAACCCCCAATGTTATGTTATTAAGAGCTAGCCTTCAGGAGGTAATTAGGTCATGAGGGTGAGTAAACTTACTTTAGACCTAATTTTTGAAAGTTTTTATTTTAATAAAAAATACATTTTATATGTTTTTATATGACTATTAAGGAAGACTCATTTATTCAAAAAAAGAAAAAAAGATCCTGTGTGTTCTTGCCCTACCTGCCTTATTAATAAGCCTCCCACTACTCTCCCTCTCTTCAGCTCCCCACCCACAGTTAAGCAATTCAGTTCACTTTATCCCAGGGTCTTTTTGCTTTATTGCCATATATGGGCCTAAATTTGAGATGTAACTACTTTTATATATTACCTTGTATTACTTCTATTTTATATTGTGTCATATTAACTGGATTATAAACTCTTTGGCAGACATGTGTGGACACGCCATCATATATTTATGGCACTTTGAACATAGCGGGCATGCAATTAATAGTTGTTTAATAATTGAATAAATTGATAAATATATCATGAATATTTTGAATATATTATATCTTCTCATCAGATACTGAGCATTTGTATGTATAAGATAAGCCTTCAAATTCTCTCAAATTCTATGTGTTCACAGATATTTAACTGTTATAGAAGGATAGTTGCATTCCAGAAATACAAAAGCCCCTCTATTGCGATAGCACTGATAAAAACGCTCAGTGTATAGCAAACTACTAAATGTTCTGGTAACTTTCTAGCCTATTATTTTTTTATTTGCTTCAAGCTGGCAGAAAAACTCCTTCACAATACGTTACTGAAACAGTCTTTTCAGCTTCTTTTTTGTGAATATATGATGTCTACATTCTGCCTCTTTTTTCTACTTTCCTCCACACTCCCACGCACAAACAGATATACTTGCTAGTTACAGTACTGCAACAGGTCTGTGTCACACATGCACAAAAGGCAACCTGCATGATGACAGAGGCCCATTGCTAGTTCAATATCCCATTGCCTATATCCCCAAAATGCCAATGGCCATTCCAATGCCAAAGAACAAGGGGAAAGGATAGAGAGAAGGGTACTCAGTATTCTGACAAATTGCCATTGCATAAACTCTTTTGTGTATTTTACAAAAATGCTTGCCTATAAAATCATATCGCTAGGCTGCTACCCAGATCCCTGAGAGGGATTGATGCAAGTGAGGAGCCAAAGCTTAAGCTTCCTTAGCTTTAAAATAAATGTGTTTCTGTGCCAGAGGTCAAGTGAGAGGTCCTGAGTGGAGATGTAAATTTGGAAGCTATGATGTATGCATGATAGGCATAACTATGAGTCAGGATGAGACAATAGGATGTGGATATAAGCTTTCATAGAGAACTGAAAGGGAGCAAGTACTAAATACGGAGGGAGGAGAGAGGGGTCCAAAATTAAGATATAAGAGATGAGGAGGAGTGAGTGGGCCAAGAAAAGTGAGAAGGAGAAAATGAAACCAACCTGGAAGTCAAGTGAAGAGTTTTTAGGAAAAAGGGTCAGGTTATGCCAAATGCTGTGGATAGCTCCAGCAAAAGGAGACCTACCGATAACCCATTGGATTCAGCAAAGCAAGGTCAATAGTGGCGAGTGCAGTTTCAGTGGAATGGTTAGGGACCAGAGCCTGCTTGGAGCTTGTTGAAGAAACAATAAAGGGAGAGGCATCAGAAAAAGTGAATATAGATAACTTTTGAGGACTCTTATTGCAAAGAAATCAGGCTGTTTGGTAAAGTGCTTCAGCAAAGGGTGCTGTTTGTAAGCAAGGGGAGAGACGTGGAGAAATAACAGGAAGCATTATGCTTCCAAGAATGACCCAATAGAGAGGGAAAAGTGGTAATGTAGGAAAGAGATGGATGAAAGCTACTAGAATAATGTGTTCTTTGATGTGAGAAGGGATGAGATCTAGTGCCCATGCCGAGGACTGGCTTTAAATTTAGTCCTAGGTAGTTCATTGATAAAAGTGGATGGAATTACTGAGCACATGGATGCAGATGCTGTAGATGGTGTGATATGGTGATATTTTTGTTTTAAAGTGAATTATAAAGCAAGTTTATCAGCTGCCAGAGGGGGAGGACCGGCAGGTATTGGGAATTTGAGAAGAGATGATGGTGAAAATGGTAACTAGGAGAGTGAGCGGAATATCAGTAGACTAAGGAAACATAGAGTCTGTGTCCTCATAGATGTTGGCACTTATATTTATTTTAGCAATTCTGAAGTCGCTTTGCAATTGTGTTTTATTAATCTGTCATCCTCATCAAAATGTGAATTTCATCAGGGCAAGAAAAATCCTTATGATAATTTTTTTGTCTGCTACATTATTTCTCAGCATTTTTCACACCCCCCAAAATAGTATTCACTTACTCATGTGATTTGTTAAATACTTCATAATCCATCAATGTATATTGAGCTTCATGAAAGCCATAAAGTAACCTTTGAGTACAGTATTATTATTACACCCATTTATACTCCCTAGAGGCATAGAAGTGTTGGTAAACCATCTCATAAGTTGACAGAGCCAGTTAGAGATGTATGCAGCTTTCAAGTTAGGTTTTTTTATTAAATAAAGTGCTCTCCCAACTAATTTGAACTACAGATAAAGACATTTATTATACCAGGGCTTTAACACTGGCCTGTGGACTCCTGCATAAAGCAAATATAGCTTGAACCCTAACAGCAAAGTATAGAATGGCTTTGTCCTAACAACTGCCTGATCTGTAATAGAGATTCTTAAATGCTTAAAATTGAAATGCAGTGTTAGACAGGGAGCAGTATAACATCCTGCTATCTTGTGAAACCATGCCTGGAATTCAGCTGCACTTACTAAATTTCCCTCTTTTTAACATTGATGGCAATATATAGATAGATAGATTGATAGATATAGATTGATATAAATATATATTTTATATAAATGTATATTTAATACAAATATATAATATATAATATATAAATATATATTATATATTCATAACACATATAGAAAATTATATATAATGGAATACCATAAAATATATATTTATTCATAGATATACATTAGCAGAAATTTATATTATATAAATTATATTATTTATATAATTTAATTAAATATATATTTATGATTTCATGATGAACTGAGTATATTATTGAGTAAATTATATAAATTATATTATTTATATAATTTAATTAAATATACATTTATGACCTTATGATGAATTTAATTAAATATATATATTATATTTATATAGATTATATATAGTAACATATATAACATTTCTGCTGAATGTCATATATATATATATATAACATGTATATAAAATGTTAAACCAAATGAGAAGACTAAATTTTTACACTTTTCGTAAGGATAGGGCAGAAAGTCACAACCTTAACTTTCAGACCCACTAGGTAGTCCAGAATTAGAAAGAAAAAACCTTTTGACTAAATTCTCATAATAGGAAACATTTCAGTACAATCTGTATTGGATGAGTGGCAGATACATAGTGGTTCAGAACACAGATTCTGAAAATGGACTTCCTGCGTTTAAATCCTGGTTCTGCCACTAGGCAGCTGGGAATTTGTCCTGTCAATCTAATGTCTCCGAGTTAAAACTGATAATCTGTGTTACAGGATTAAATGAGGTCTAAATAAATTAATATATGTAAAATTAGTATATGTAAAGCACTTGAAACTGTGCTAAGCATTTAATAAGCACTCTATCTGTGTTAAATAATGCTATCATATTAATTTTCAATTTTCAAGGATTTAAAGTTGATACCAATAATTCAACATAAGAATTTTTTATCTCCTCAAATTGCCAGAATGCCTATACTTTCAGAAAAACATCCTTTTGAAAATACCTGCAAACATCTTTTTCTCAGTCAGCCACTCAGGTGACTTGGATCTCCCTTCACTATCAAACTTGGAATTCATTTCCCTTCTTTCTTGTGTTGAATTCCCTGTTTGTGGATACCATGTTCTTCTTCCTTCTTGGTTTACGCTTCCATAATGATGGTACTCATTCTTTCGTAAGTAAACTTTTTAAAACTTGCATGGTTTCAAAAATAATTATTGATATATTTGGATTAATAACTCCTATATTTGTTACTGTATTCTATTTGTTGTCTTGTTCTTTGTTCCCATTTTAGTCTTTCATTCATTTTCTGCCTTTTGTGGTTTTAACTGAGCATTTTATATTATTTCAATCTCTTTCTTCTCTGTGAATCAATTAAACTTTAAGAATATCATTTTAGTGGTTGCCCTAGCATTGTCATATATATTTACTACTAATTCAAGTCCACTTTCAAATAACACTATACTGCCTCACAGGTACTACAAGTACCTTATAATAACAAAATATTCCTAATTCCTCACTCCCAGCTCTTGCATCTTTGCTATCATTTATTTCACTTATAGGTAAGCCTACATAAGCATATGCATATAATAAATTACATTGTTGCAATTATTACTATTTTGAACAAACTGTTGTCTGTTAGATCATTAAGATAAAAAACGTTTATTTTACCTTCAATAATCCTGCTACGATGCTCTTCCTTTCTTTATATAGATATGCATTTCTGATGTGTATCATTTTCCTTCTTTCTAAGGAATATTTGTGTTATATTTTGATTAGTAATTTGCCCCATCCATTAGCTCCAAAAAGTTATAACTCATGTTATTTTACTACATATTTATTTTCTTATTTATCTTATTATCATTTCCCAGTACTAAGTACATGGCCTGCAACAAGTTAAAATTTAGTACATGTTTCTTGAAAATAAACCACAAATAAATAATTTGTGTGAAGGGAAATAAAAAGAGTAGTAACTTTAAAGTTGGAAGACCTGTGCTCAAATCCTAGCTTTATCATTTTTAATTGTCACATTGACAAAATACTTAAGCTCATTGAGGTTCCATTTTCTCATCTGTAAATTGGATACAGTATTATCTGTCATAACATATTAGAATGTTGTGAGAATATTTGTGTGAAGATGCTAAGTCTAGTATTCAATTCATCATAAGGTCTTAACAATCGCTGGCTAAATCTGTTGAATCATTAAGTGAACCAATTTGTGAAATTTATTGCTGGAGTAACTTGGCCTAGAGCATTTTGGTCAAATGATTAATAATCCTAAACAACATGATTTATATAAATTCATTAATATACCTTCACAGCATAAGCTTAAGGAAGTAACAAGCTATTAACTGCAAATTTGTTTGCAGACTTCCAGCCTTGAGTCTTCAGTTAGTGGCTTTGTCAAAATATTGTTTGCTATGAAAATCATAGAACTAGAGATTCCTACTTTGTAGTCTTGACTTTTCCTAGAAAAATGTAAAACAAAAAAATTAATTTTGGCTACAAAGCAAGAAATGCATAACACAGAGAGATGTTTACATTAGCAAGTTCAGGATTTATTTTAAGTTTGTCCAAGGAAATACCTCAATAGAGAGTATTTTGCTTGGAATAGTGTTAAGCATCCTGCTTACTAACAGCAAAATTCTGCTACATAAGTGGAGTAAGAAGGTAGAGATGGAAGAATGATAATTTTTAAAAAGTCACAAGACAAATTGGAAAAGGGAAGTGTTTATCTCTAAAGAGAATTGCGCTAGAAATAATAGAATCGAGTGTATATGAGAAAGACAAGAACAGAAATTTCTTTTAGAAAGGGTGAAATTCAAGGAGTAAAATCTTCAGTCTAAACAAAAATCCAGACACCTGAATCTGTCCATGTATATAAAATGTTGGTAAAGAAATGTAACATTACTAATGCACTATTTTAAAATAGTGCTTCTAAACGTGTTTATACAAAAGTTTGAACATGTTTCTCATATTTTGATCCATAAATTACTTCCAAAAAAGAAATTTATATAGAAGCGTGTTGATCAGTGTTATTTTAAAAAGGAAAATGGTGAAAAACCCTAAATATTCAACAATGAGATTGGATTATACACCCAAAGAGTATCATACTATACAATCACTAAATACCATGTTGAACAGTAATACTCATTGAGAACAGAAAATGTTCAAGGCGTTAAAACAAAAAACAAAAATAACGTGCAGTGTGATAGTATATAAATGTAATCATAAATACGAGCACAAACATGCTCAAAGGAAAAAGATAGGATTTACACACAAACAGTAATACAAATTATTGATAAGCTGCAAAATTCCTAGTGATTTTAAATGTATTAGTATGAGTTTTATAAGTTTAAGTTTTTACAATGAGCAGGTGTCATTTTTGTAACTAGAAAAAAGGTATATATACTATACTTATATTTGTTCAGCAGTATTTGAAAAAGAATTTAAGCCTTACATCTGTCACACACACAAAAATTTGTTACACAAGGTGGAATAACATCGATGGAAATGATAAGCTTGAATAGACGCCTCAAAGACAGAAAATAGAGAAGCAGTATCTGCCTGACTTAACTGGGCTGGATCAATTTTATCACAAAATTCTGAGGGAGATTCAATTACAGATCAAGGCAATATGGTTCCTACAACAGAGCTTTCTCCTCATCAATTTCAGAATAATCGGAGGTTTGAATCCAAAATTCCTAAGTCCACAGAGAAAGGAAAGAGAACATAGAAAAAATACAGGGCAGTAGATTTCATTGTCATCACTTTAGGTAACAAGAATGTCGTGATTTTGAGAATAAGACTGCAAAAACAATGCAAAGGTTTGCAAGTTACCAACATAGTAATAATCAAGTGTGTGTCACTCAGTTGTGATTTTACATTTAGAAACACAAAATAAATAACTGCAACATACTTCATTGCATTTTCATCCTAGGATAAAAATAAGAATATTCCAGGATATTCTAGGCTATGAATTAGAAGCATATGCTTCTAAGGCAGGTAATTGATAAAATAAGTTACTTAGGAAAGACAAAATTTTTCCAAAAACTTTCTAGAGATGATTATTTTGTCAACATATTCATTAATTTATTCACAAATTTTCACCACCAGTGATGTTCCAAATACTATATGATGTACAAAGGGTAATAATAATACTTAGTTTACAGGATTACTGTTTTACATGAAATTGTACATGTAAATGTCTTAGTACAGTAAGAGCTCAATAAATGCTAGTTATTAATTTCTATTACTACTAATACTGAAGTCCTAAACTTATTATTTTTTAAGGGATAAAAAGTCTAATAAGATATGTTTCTTAACACTATGAGGACAGCATGATCCTGATACCAAAACCTGGCAGAGATACAACAAAAAAGAAAACTTCAGGTCAATATCCCTGATGAACATCAATGTGAAAATCCTCAAAAAAAGTAGTGTCAAACTGAATCCAACGTATCTTCTAGTAAGATATGTTTCTTCCCCGGAGCAACTTGCTGTATTGTACTCCCACTGAGATTCTTATAGAGCAATCCTAGCTATCTCCATATGATGCAAAAGCTGAAAGAGCCTGACAATGTAATCATTATATGAACAAAATAGCCATCCTAGTATGTTTCCTAAATGGTGTCACAACTCTAAACTGCTAACTTACAAACTAAAATGCCCCAAGGAAATCCATAATTGACATCGTTTTGTCATCTTTAAACATAAAATTATGAAATTTTACATACTTTAATGTGTTGATGGCTACTTTATATATATATATATATATAAATAGATATATATCTGTGTGTATATATATACATTTAGAAACACAAAATAAATAACTGCAACATACTTCATTGCATTTTCATCTTAGGATAAAAATTAGAATATTCTAGGATATTCTATATATATAAGTGTGTGTATATATATATATATATATATATATATATATATATATATATACTTGATGAGGAAGGTGGAGGGAAGAAAATGATTTTCTAAGTCATGAAAGCTGAACATGATTAACAAACCACTTCAGTCATTTGGTGTCTCAGCAGTAGGCATTTTCAGGAGAAATTATCAAGTTCTATATTGTGTTTCTATGAGTCTGCATGCTGAGAGGCAAATCTTCTGGCATTTCAATGTGGTAATGTGAAAACTTGGGAGAAATTTTCTACAAAAATAATAAAATTATGAAAGTGTAACTTCTATGTAATACCCTCATCACAACGCACTGCTTTGCTCATAGGGCTTTGTTCTTGGCATGTTATTTCAAGTGTTTCTGATAGTCTCGTTTTAAATAACTTATAAAATGGTGGTTGAGGGGCTTGCCTTCATTTCTCAGACTAGTAAGCATACCTGATAGAAAAATGTTTCTGGAACTGCTTTGCTTAATTTATTCCAATATATTTAGGAGATAACATATAAAAAATTAAACACTTCAAAATGATACCAAGGTTATCTATATAATTTGTCAGATGTTTACAGAGCAATTAAAATTATGACAAAAATATCCAAACATACCAACATTAGTTAGAACACTGTATGTTTGAAATTTGCCATAATACATTAAAAACTAGAGGAAGAAATAGCTAAAATAAATATAGTAAATAGTTGATAGTTTTTAAAGCTGGTAAGAGGTTAAGTTTTGCTATTATTAATTTAAGTTCCTTGTAGACTCTGGATATTAGACCTTTGTCAAATAGATAGATTGCAAAAATTTTCTCCCATTCTGTAGGTTGTCTGCTCACTCTGATGATTTTGCTGTGCAGAAGCTCTTTAGTTTAATTAGATCCCATTTGTCAATTTTTCTTTTGTTACAATTACTTTTGACATTTTTATCATGAAATCTTTGCCCATGCCTATGTCCTGAATGATATTGCCTAGATTTTCTTCCAGAGTTTTTATAGTTTTGGGTTTTACAAATAAGTCTTTAATCCATCTTGAGTTAATTTTTGGATAAGGTGTAAGGAAGGGGTCCAGTTTCAATTTGCTGCATATTATTAGCCAGTTTTCCCAGTACAATTTATTAAATCTGAGATCCTTTCCCCATTGCTTGTTTTTGCCAGATTTGTCAAAGATCAGATGGTTGTAGATGTATAGTCTTATTTCTGAATTCTCTTTTCTGTTGTATTGGACTATGTGTCTGTTTTAGTACCAGTACTATTCTATTTTGGTTACTGTAGCCTTGTAGTATAGCTTGAAGTCAGGCAGCATGATGCCTCCAGCTTTATTCTTTGCAGTGTGATGTCTCCAGCTTTATTCTTTTTGGTTGGAATTGCCTTGGCTATATGGGCTCTTTTTGGTTCAATATGAATTTTAAAATTGTTTTTCTAATTCTGTGAAGAATGTCAAAGGTAATTTGATGGAAATAGCATTGAGTCTATAAGTTACTTTGGGCAGTATGGCCATTTTCACAAGAGCATGGAATGTTTTTCCATTTGTTTCTGTCCTCTCTAATTTCCTTGAGCTGTGGTTTATAGTTTTCCTTGAAGAGGTCCTTTACTTCCCTTGTTAGCTGTGTTCCTAGGCATTTTATTCTCTTTGTAGCAATTGAGAATGGGAGTTTATGCAAGATTTGGCTCTCTGCTTCTCTGTTGTTGGTGTATAGGGATGCTTGTGATTTTTGCATGTTGATTTTGTATCCTGAGACTTTGCTGAAGTTGCTTATCAGCTTAGGAAGTTTTTGGGCTGAGATGATGAGGTTTTCTAGATATAGGATCACATCATCTACAAATAGAGACAATGTGACTTCCTCTCTTCCTATTTGAATACCCTTTATTTCTTTCTCTTGCCTGATTTCCCTGGTTGGAACTCCCAGTACTATGTTGAATAGGAGCAGTGAGAGAGGGCATCCTTTTCTTGTACCAGTTTTCAAAGGGAATGCTTCCAGCTTTTGCTCATTCAGTATGATATTAGCTGTGGGTTTGTCATAAATGGGTCTTATTATTTTGAGATATGTTTCTTCAATACCTAGTCTATTGAGAGGTTTTAACATGATGGAATGTTGAGTTTTACCAAAAGAATTTTCTGCATCTATTGAGATAATAATGTGGATTTTGTCTTTAGTTCTGTTTATGTGATGAATTACCTTTATTGATTTATGTATGTTGAACCAGCCTTGTATCCCAAGGATGAAGCTGACTTGATTGTGGTGGATAAGCTTTTTGATGTGCTGCTGGATTCAGTTTGCCACTACTTTATTGAGGATTTTCACATTGATGTTCATCAGGGATATTGACCTGAAGTTTTCTTTTTTGTTGTATTTCTGCCAGGTTTTGGTGTCAGGATCATTGCTGTCCTCATAATGTTAATTAGGGAGAAGTCCCTCCTTTTTAATTGTTTGGAATAGTTTCAGAAGAAATGGTACCATCTCCTCTTTGTGCTTCTGGAAGAATTCAGCTATAAATTTGTCTGGTCCTGGGCTTTTTTGGTTGGCTATTTATTGCTGCCTCAATTTCAGAACTCATTATTCGTCTATTTGGGGATTCGACTTCTTCCTAGTTCAGTTTTTTGAGTATGTATGTGTCCAGGAATTTATCCTTTTCTTCTTGATTTTCTAGTTTATTTGCATAGAGTTGTTTACAGTATTCTCTGATGGTTGTTTTTATTTCTGTCAAGTCAGTGGTGATACCTCCTTTATCATTTTTTATTGTGTCTATTTGAGTCTTTTCTCTTTTCTTCTTGATCAGTCTAGTTAGAGGTCCATCTGATTTTTTTTTTTTTTTTTTCAAAAAAACATCAACTGGATTTGTTGTTTTTTGAAGGGCATTTCATGTCTCTATCTTCATCAGTTCCACTCTGATCTTGGTTATTTCTTGTCTTCTTGTAGCTTTGGGGTTTGTTTGCTCTTGGTTCTCTAGTTCTTTTAGTTGTGATGTTAGAATGCCAATTTGAGATTTCTCTAGATTTTGATGTAAGCATTTAGTGCTATGAATTTCCCTCTGAACACTGCTTTAGCTATGGGCCAGAGATTCTGGTATGCTGTCTCTTTGTTCTCATTAGTTTCAAAGAACTTCTTGATTTCTGCCTTCATTTCATTACTTACCCAGGAGTCATTCAAAAGCAAGTTGTTCAATTTCCATGTAGCTGTGTGGTTTTGAATGAGTTTCTTAAGCTTGAGTTTCAGTTTAGTTGCACTGTGGTCTGAGGGACTGTTATAATTTCAGGTTTTTTTGCATTTGCTGAGGAGTGTTATACTTCAAATTATATAATCAATTTTAGAATAAGTTCCATGTGGTACCAAGAAGAATGTATATTCTGTTGTTTTGGGGTAGTGAGTTCTGTAGATATCAATCAGGTCTACTTGATCCAGGGCTGAGTTCAAGTCCTGAATATCCTTCTTAATTTTCTGTTTCAATGATCTGTCTAATATTAACAGTGGGTTGTTAAAGTACCCACGATTATTGTGTGGGAGTCTACATCAAGCAGAACTTTCAGTGGAAATCCTACAATCAAGAAGAAGTTGGGGGCCAATATTCAACATTCTTAAAGAAAATAATTTCCAACCCATAATTTCATATCTGGCCAAACTAAGCTTCATAAGTGAAGGAGAAATAAAATCCTTTCCAGACAAGCAAATGCTGAGGGATTCTGTCACCACCAGGCTTGTCTTGCAAGAGCTCCTGAAGGAAGCACTGAAAGTGGAAAGGAAAAACCTTACCAGCCGAGACAAAAACACACTGAAGTCATCCTTCTGGCAAGATGGCCAAATAGGAACAGCTCTGGTCTGCAGCTCCCAGCAAGACCAACACAGAAGGCGGGTAATTTCTGCATTGCCAACTGAGGTACCTAGTTCATCACATTGGGACTGGTTAGACAGTGGGTGCAGCCCACAGAAGGCGAGCAGAAGCAGGGTGGGAAGTCACCTCACCCAGAAAGTGCAAAGGGTTGGGGAACTCCCTCCCCTAGCCAAGGGAAGCCGTGAGGGACTGTGCCATGAGGGATGGTGCTGTCTGGGCCAGATACTACGCTTTTCCCATGGTTTTCGCAACCCACAGACCAGGAGATTCCTTTGAGTGCCTACACCACCATGGCCTTGGGTTTCAAGCACAAAACTGGGTGGCCGTTTGGGCAGAAACAAAGCTAGCTGCAGGAGTTTTTTTCCGTACCCCAGTGGCACCTGGAATCCCAGAGAGACAGAATCGTTCACTCCCCTGGAAAGGGGCCTGAAGCCAGGGGGTCAAGTGGTCTTGCTAAATGGGCCCAATCCCTACAGATGACCTGATGGACAGGCAAGCTAAGATCCACTGGCTGGAAATTCTCACTGCCAGCACAGCAGTCTGAAGTTGACCTGGGATGCTGAAGTTTTGTGGGGGGAGGGGCATCCACCATTGCTGAGGCATGAGTAGGCAATTTTCCCCTCACAGTGTAAACAAAGCCACCAGGAAGTTTGGACTGGGCTGAGACCACCACAGCATGGCAAAGCTGCTGTAGCCAGATTGCCTCTCTAGTTTCCTTCTCTCTGGGCAGGGCATCTCTGAAAGAAAGACAGCAGCCCCAGTCACGGTCTTATAGACAAAATTTCCATCTCCCTGGGACAGAGCACCTGGGGGAAGGGGCAGCTGTGGGCACAGCTTCAGCAGACTTAAACCTTCCTGCCTGCTGTCTCTGCAGAGAGCAGCTGATCTCCCAGCACAGCACTCAAGCTCTGCTAAGGGACAGAATACTCCCTCAAGTGTGACCCTGACCCCTGTGCCTCCTGACTGGGAGACATCTCCCAGCAAGGTTCAACAGACATCTCATACAGGAGAGCTCCGGCTGGCATCTGGTAGGTGCCCCTCTGGGATGAAGCTTCCAGAGGAAGGAGCAGGCAGCAATCTTCGTCCTGCAGTCTGTTGGTGATACCCAGGAAACAGGGTCTGGATTGGACCTCCAGCAAACTCCAGCAGACCTGTAGAAGAGGTGCATAACTGTTGAAAGGAAAACTAACAAACAGCAATAATATCAACATCAACGAAAAGGATGCCCATGCAAAACCCCATCCAAAGGTCATCAGCATCAAAGATCAAAGGTAAATAAATCCACGAAGAAGAGGAAAAACCGGTGCAAAAATGCTGACCAGAATGGTTCTTCTCTTCCAAGGAATCACAACTCCTCGCCAGCAAGGGAACAAAACTGGATGTAGAATGAGTTTGACAAATTGACAGAAGTAGGCTTCATAAGGTGGGTAAAAACAAACTCCTCTGAGCTAAAAGAGCATATTCTAACCAAATGTGAGGAAGCTGAGAACCTTGATAAAAGATTAAAGGAAATGCTAACTAGAACAACCAGTTTAGAGAAGAACATAAATGACCTGATGGTGTTGAAAGACACAGCACAAGAACTTTGTCAAGCATATACAATTATTAATAGTCAATCAAGTGGAAGAAAGGATATCAGAGATTGAAGATCAAATTAATGAAATAAAGCATAAAGACAAGATTAGAGAAAAAAGAAAGAAAAGGAATGAACAAAGCCTCCAAGAAGTATGGGAGTATGTGAAAAGAACAAACCTACGATTGATTGGTGTACCTGAAAGTGATGGGCAGAAAGGAACCAAGTTGGAAAACACACTTCAGATTATTTTCCAGGAGAACTTCCCCAACCTAGCAAGACAGACCAACATTCAAATTCAGGAAATAGAGAGAGCACCACTAATATACTCCTCAAGAAGAACAACCCCAAGACAAGTAATTGTCAGATTCAGCAAGTTTGAAATGAAGGAAAAAATGTTAAAAGTAGCCAGAGAGAAAGGTCAGGTTACCTACAAAGGGAAGCCCATCAGACTAACAGCAGATCTCTCTGCAGAAACCGTATAAGCCAGAAGAGAGTGGGGACCAATATTCAACATTCTTAAAGAAAAGAATTTTCAACCCAGAATTTCATATCCAGCTAAACTAAGCTTCATAAGCAAAGAAGAAATAAAATCCTTTAGAGACAAGCAAATGCTGAAAGATTTTTTCACCACCAGAGCTGCCTTACAAGAGCTCCGGAAGGAAGCACTAAATATGGAAAGGAAAACTTGGTTCCAGCCACTGCAAAAATATACCAAAATTTAAAGACCAACGACACTACGAAGAAACTGCAGCAACTAATGTTGCTAATAACCAGCTAGCATCACAATGACAGGATCAAATTCACAAATAACAATATTAACTTATATGTAAATGGGCTAAATGACTCAATTAGAAGACAAAGACTGGCAAATTGGATAGAGTCAAGACCCATCTCATGTACAAAAACACACATGGCTCAAAATAAAGGGATGGAGGAAGATCTAACAAGCAAATGGAAAGCAAATAATAAATAAATAAATAAATAAATAAATAAATAAATAAATAGCAGGGTTTGCAATCCTAGTCTCTGATAAAACAGACTTTAAACCAACAAAGATCAAAAAAGACAAAGAAGGGCATTACATAATGGTAAAAGGATCAATGCACCAAGAAGAGCTAACTATCCTAAATATATATGCATCAAATACAGGACCACCCAAGTTCATGAAGCAAGTTCTTAGAGACTTAGATTCCTACACATTCATAGTGGGAGACTTTAACAACCCACTGGCAATATTAGATCAGTGAGAGAGAAAATTAATAAGGATATTCAGGACTTGAACTCAGCTGTGGACCAAGTGGACCTAATAGACATCTACAGAACTCTCCACCCCAAGTGAATAGAATATATATTCTTCTCAGTACCACATAGCACTTATTCTAAAATTGACTACATAATCACAAGTGAAATGCTCCTCAGCAAATGTAAAACAATAGAAATCATAACAAACAGTCTCTACTACAGTGCAATCAAATTAGAACTCAGGGTTATGAAACTCACTCAAAACCACACAACTACATGGAAACTGAACAATCTGCTCCTGAATGACTACTGGGTAGATAATGAAACTAAAGCAGAAATAAATAAGTTCTTTGAAACCAATGAGAACAAAGATACGATGTACCAGAATCTCTGGGAAACATTTAAAGCAGTGCTTAGAGGGAAATTTATAGCACTAAATGCCCACAGGAGAAAGCAGGAAAAATCTAAAATCGACACCTAACATCACAATTAAAAGAACTAGAGAAGCAAGAGCAAACAAATCCAAAACCTAGCAGAAGACAAGAAATAACTAAGATCAGAGCAAAACTGAAGGAGATAGAGACACGAAAAACTCTTCAAAAAATCAATGAATCCAGGAGCTGGTTTTTTAAAAGATTAACAAAATAGATAGACTGCTAGCCAGACTAATAAAGAAGAAAACAGAGAAGAATCAAATAGACACAATAAAAAATGATAAAGGGGAAATCATCACCGAACCCAGAGAAATACAAACTACCATCACAGAATACTGTAAACACCTCTATGCAAATAAACTACCAAATCTAGAAGAAATTGATAAATTCCTGGACACGTACACCCTCCCAAGCTAAATCAGGAAGAAGTTGATTCCCTGAATAGACCAATAACAAGTTCTGAAGGGGTTTCCCTTTGTGGATAATCTGACCTTCCTCTGTGGCTGCCCTTATTTTTTCCTTCATTTCCACCTTGGAAAACTGAATATTATTTATCTTGGAGTATCTTACTCGGGTCCTCTGGATTTCCTGAATTTGAATGTTCGCCTTTCTTGCTAGGTTGGGGAATTTCCCCTGGATGATAGCCTGAAGTATGTTTTCCGGCTTGGTTCCACTCTCCCATCTGTTACAGGTTCCCTAATCAGTCTTTTTACATAATCCCACAGTTCTCAGAGGTTTTGTTAGTTCCTTTTCATTCTTTCTTCACTAATCTTGTTTGCCTGTCTTATTTGATCAAGATACTCTTCAAGCTCTGAGATTCTCTCCTCCAATTGATCTATTCGGCTATTGATACTTGTGTTTTCATTGTGAAGTTCCCATGCTGTGTTTTTCAGCTCCATCAGGTCATTTATGTTCCTCTGTAAACTAGTTATTCTGGTTAACAACTCCCGTAATGTTTTATCATGGCTCTTAGCTTCTTTGCATTGGGTTAGAACATGCTCCTTTAGCTCAGTGAAGTTTGTTATTACCAATCTTCTGAAGCCTACTTCTGTCAATTCATCCATTTCAGCCTCAGCCCAGTACTTTGCCCTTGCTGGAGAGGTGTTGCAATTATTTGGAGAAGAGGCACTCTGGCTTTATGAGGTTTCAGCGTTTTTTGCGTTGATTTTTTTCTCATCCTTGTGGGTTTATCTGCCTTCAATCTTTGAAGCTACTGAATTTTAGGTGGGGTTTTGGAAGGCTCTTTTTTGTTGACATTTTTCTTGTTGTTGCTGTTTGTTTTTCTAATGGTCAGGCCCGTCTTCCACAGGGTTGCTGCTGTTTGCTGGAGATACACTCCAGACCCTATTCATCCAGGTCCCTCCCACACCTGATGATATAACCAGTGGAGGCTGCAGCACGGCAAAGATGGCTGCCTACTCCCTCCTCTGGGAGCTCTGTCCCAGAGGGTCACCGGCCTGATGCCAACTGGAACTCTCCTATATGAGATGTCTGGCAACACCTGTTGGGAGGTCTCACCCAGTCAAGTGTCATGAGTTCAGGGACCCACTTGAAGAATCAGTCTGGCTGCCCCTTGAAGGGGCGGGTATGCTGCACTGAGGGTAAGTCCACTCATTTGAACTGCCTGGGGTACTCAGAGCCCGCTGAACTGGAAACCACAGCTGCCCCTTCCCTCAAGGGGCTCAGTCCCAGAAAGACCAGAGTTCTGTCCATGAACCCATGGCTGGAGTTACTGAAATTCCCACAGGAAGTCCCCACCCAGTGAGGAGGAATGGATCCAGGTCCCACCTAAAGAGGTGATCTGGCCAGAATCTGCCATAGTCGCTGTGCTGTGCTGTGGGGAATTCCTTCTGGTCCAAATCACCCAGTCTCCCCAGAACTGGCAGGGGAAATCAGCCAACTGGAGTCACAGTGATGGCAGCTGCTCCTCCCCCTGGGATCTTGGTTATGTTAGGCAGTCTCCAGAATCCTGCCCCTGGCCGCAACCCATGAGACTACCAAAAGTCTGCACAGTTCTGTGCTTGGGACCTGAGGCCCTGGTGGCATGGTATCACAAGGGGATCTCCTGATCTGTGGGTTGCATACATCCATGGCAAAAGCATGGTTTCCCTGGAGGGGTAGCACAATCACTCACTGCCTCCCTTGGCTGGGGGTGGGTGTTCCCCTTACCCCGTGCAGCTTCTAGGTGGGCTGTCACTCCACCTTGCTTTTCCTCACTCTCCATGGGTGGTGCCAACCACCTGGCCAGTCTCAGCAAGAGAACCTGGATACCTCAGCTGAAGGTGCAGTATTCTCTTGCTATTTTTGTTCTTCTCAACTGGAGCTGCTTCTCATCAGTGATCTTGACCCCTCACCCCTTACTAGGATATTTCAAAGCAAAATTTAGGCACCGGGTATATTCACCCATAAATACAACAGTATACATCTCAAAAATAGGGAGAAATTTTTCTGAAATAATCCAATATCATTATCACCCTTGGAAAATTAATAATGTGGTTTAATATTATCTAATACTTAGTCTACTTTCACATCCTTATTGAACAATATTACTCTTGTCTAGTCAATTCATTCAAACTGTGATCTAGACAAGGTATACTCACTATATATTTGGTTCCTATACTCCTCCTAACATTGTAAGTGACTAATAATTTAGTAAAGTTGTTCTTTTCTGTTTTGCTCACCTGTTGCTATTTTTGCATGAAATATTCTTCTTTTAGAAACCACATTACATGTCTGATGAATGTCTTATATTCTGCATTTGATAGATTGCTTCCTTCACGTCATTTAATTTGTCACTTTATTCCGTGACTTTTCTGTCAGCCTGATTTGATTCAGATTCTTTTTGTTTTAATACTGAATAGGTGCTGCAGCTTATTTCGTATCACATCTTATCACTAGGCTCATATTGTCTGGTCTTCTCATGCATGTTAGTAATTCTACATTGGTTAGTGAATTCAGGAGGTGACAGCAAGCCTACGTGAAGTTAAGATTTTTAATCAACCTTTCACCTAATGGTTTTACTATCTATTGATGACTTGCATGGATCAATTTGTTCATCAGTGTTGAAAATGATGATTTTTCCAATTTTATCATTTCTTCTGCATTTATTAGATGGAATTATTTTGTATAGAAATTTTCCTCATCCATTCTATTTATTTAATTACTCCAAATTCTGTTCACAATGGATATCAGAATGAATGCAGAATTATTTTCCTGTGATTATTAAATTCTGTAATTGATGTTCATTGTATTGAGTTGGTGTTGTAGCAATTTTCAATGGTGGCCAAGAAGTTTTGTTTTATTTCTCTTTTTTCCTGTATCATTATGAGATCATTTTTTCTGTATGTACACTATTTTAATCAAATATAGTTGTTACTATTATTTGTATTATTCAAATTGCCCCATGTAGACCAGAGCACTTCAAGATTACCTCTGTATTATTTTGACACAACCTTATTAATCTTTTTGGCTTTTTTCTTTTTCACCTTACATTCTAGGTTCATCTTATACATTTCCTGATCCATAACTATAAATAATCACTAATGTAAGTAACTCTTTGTTTGAAGGTACAGAATGGTATTTAGAAATCATGGTCATGTTAGACATGGATTGCTAGTTTATTGTTTTTAGCATATACTTTTTCTAGTGGACAGAGATAGAAAATAAGTTTTATGAAGACTGTAATCATCAATACTTATAAAGATTGATAACTCAAATTTAAACTTAAAATTAGTGGTGTTTTATTTAGCTTTTAATGCTAAAAATCATTGCTCCTGAAAATATCAACTTTTAAAAATTATCTTATACATATAATTATGTCTAAATAATTATACTAATATTATCACTAATAATAAGACTATTACCTACAGCTGAAGTTTCTAATGTAGCTTGCTATGATTTATAGTGAAACACTGTGTTCTAAACTTAGAATAATTCTTTTTTCTAAGTGGTTATGTCACCAAATTGATAATTATTTATGTTTGTTTTGTCTTGTTTTTAATTTTTAGGGATTCTTCATTTTGTACCAGGTTTTGTTACTTTATCATATAAAACAGTCACATGATTTCAAACACTAACTAAAAAATAGGGTATATTCCTAATTTATCTTATCCTCCTTGCTTCCTCTCCTCTCCTATGGGTAATAATTTTTATTAGCTTCTTTTCTTTTTTTTTTTTTTTTTTTTTTGAGGTGGAGTCTTGCTCTGTTGCCCAGGCTGGAGTGCAGTGGTGTGATCTTGGCTCACTTCAACCTCTGCCTCCCAGGTTCAAGCAATTTTCCTGCCTCAGCCTTCCCAGTAGCTGGGATTACAGGCACCCACCACTATGCCTGGCTAATTTTTGTGTTTTTAGTAGAGATAGGGTTTCACCATGTTGGCCAGGCTGGTCTTGAACTCCTGACCTCAAGTTATTCACCCACCTCGGCCTCCCAAAATGCTGGCATTAACAGGCATGAGCCACCGCACCCAGCTAGCTTTTTTTTTTTTAATGTCCTTTTGCAAAATAAGCAATAAACAGTATAGCTATCTATCCATCTATCTATCTCTCCTCCTTCATTTCTTACACAAAACATACCATAACATATACAGTGTTGTGCATGTATATGATGGAGATCAGTACATATCAGTGAACAGAGATCTTCCTAATTCTGTTTTACGGATCATAGTATTTCATTGTAGCGTGTACTATTATTAATTATTTTGCTATTACAAATAATTTCAAGAAATATTATACATAAATTCTTTTTTGTGGTTTGCCAGTGTACCTTTGGGGTAGATTTCTAGAAATTCTTAGAAGGGATTGTGTTATCCAAAGTTTGATATAATTTTGCTAAATATTGCAAACGTCCCCTCCATGAGTTGTGACACTGCATTTCTAGTAACAATGTGTTAGAGTCTTAACACCTACCTGCCAACAAGGTGTATTGTGAAACTTTGTCTTTAATTTGTTGTTTTCCTATCTGAAAGGTGAGAAATGGTATCTCGGTGTTGTTTCATTTATTCTTTGCTTTTTATGAGTGATTTAAAATATCTTTGTTTCTTTAATGGACGTTTGTGTATTTTTTCAGTAAAGTCATTTGCAATTTTCATATTAAGTTGCTGGATTACGTTTTCTTCTCATGTTAGAAGCTTATTATTTGTTAGAGCTATTAATGCTTTGTCATATAAGTAGCAAATATTTTTCTCATGTTGACATTTATCTTTTGACATTTTTTCTGTTCCAATGTTTACATTTATTTGATCAAATGTATTACTCTTTTATTACTTATTACCAATTTTGAATCATAATTAGAAAAATTTTACTATAGCTAGGCACAAAATAATTCATCCATGTTTCTATCTAGTACTTGTGTGACTTCAGTTTTTTTTACTTAAATTTCTGATCGATTTGGAACTTTTCTTATACAGTGTAAGAATGATATGAATTCAATTCTATTTGTTTTTTCTGAATGGCATTAATCCAAGGATTTTTTTAAAAAATTGACTTATCCCTATTGATTTTCTTGGTCAACTTTATTGTACATGACCAAATTCATTTTAGGGCCAGGCAGGGTGGCTCATGCCTGCAATGCCAGTACTTTGGGAGGCCAAGGCAGAAGGATATCTTGAGCCCAGGAATTAAAGACCAGCCTGGGTAACATAGGGAGACCCTGTCTCCACTGAAAAAAAAAAAATAGCTGGGCATTGTGGCTCACACCTGTAGTACCAGATACTCCATCCAGGAGGCTGAGGTGGGAGGATCTTTTGAGCCCAGAAGGTTGAGGCTATAGTGAGCTGTGATTGCACCACCGTATCTGGCAATAGAGCAAGACTGGTCTCAAAAAATGAATAAATAAATAAATAAAAGATAAAAAACTTCAATACTTCAATTTAGTCTATTTCTAAAATGTCTCTTCTATTCATCCACCTGTGCATTTGCTAATTTAACCATAAAGACCTCACTATGTATATGTATAATATTTATTAATATTGTTGCTTTTCAAAACAAATTCTTTAGCAATTTATTCTTTTTTATTTTCTATGTAAACTTTGAAAGTAATGTGTATAGCTCCAGTTAAAAAAAGAACTGCTGATTTTGGGGGGTCATATTGAATATGTATATCAATTTGGGGAGAATTAAAGTCTTAATGATGACAAGATTTTCAAGAACATGGAATTTATTTCCATTTATTCAAGTCAACATTTGTGATTTTCAAGGATGTCTTAATATTTTTCCTAGGTAGTTTTGGCATATTTCTGGCTAATTTTATTCCGGAAATTTAAAATTATTTGTTACTATTATACATGCTCTTCCCTTTTTATTCTGAATGCCTGTTGTCTGTATATATGAAGCTATTAATTTCTGTATATTAATTTAATACTCAGCTTTTCAAATATATTTTCTTACTGTTTATACTAGTTATAGTATTTACTCTATGAGATTACTTGTTCTTATGCTTTCATTTGATTTTGTTCATTATTCATTTTGTTCATTGTCAGTAGTGGGCATCTCATTTACAGTAATGGTCTGATATGTGCATGTATGTGTATGTTCATTGACATATAAATGTATTCATTTTTATCTATATTCAGCTGATGCTTTCATAAGAAATCTGTGTTAAATTAACACATTTTTATTGGCATCTGTGGAAATAATCATAAAATATTTCTCCTTAAATCTCTCAATAATGTATTATGTTGTCAAAGACAAACTGTACTGAATGGAGTTAAATGGCAAAAAGGGCTTTATTCAAGACTATTCCAATAGTAGAGAAAGATTAAACTCAAGTGTGGTTGAAACAAAAGACAAGAGAGTTTTTAAGAGTTGGAATGAGCTAGGGGAAAAGTACTGGAGGATACTGGAGGAGGACAGTCAATGTGATTAGGTCATCTGTTTAACTAACTAGTACTTATAGCAGTCAGGCACCTACCCTCCCAAATGAGACCTTTATTGATTATTACAATGCAAAGGGATGACTCTCAGGTGATTGAGAAGGACATTCCTGGGTTTTAAAATTTTCAACAGTGTGGGAGGCAATTTATTTACATTACATAGGGGCAAAGGAAGAATTTATAATTACAATTTTTTTTTAAGTGAAGGCTCTAAGAAAAGGGAGATTAGAGGCCTACAGTAGAAAGAAATCTATCTAAAGTTTCATCAAGCTGAGGGGACAGTAAGGTCATCTTGCTTAATATTAATGGATATTCTTGCCATCATGGAATAAACCTTGGACCATCTGTATTATTTTTAAATATGATGTTAGGTTTTATTGCTTAATATTTTACTTAAATTTTGGCATTGATATTCATTAGTGATATATAATTTGATTTTTATTATATTTGCTTTAAAAGTTTTTCTTCTATTAGTATTCTCTAGAATCCATCCAGCAAACTTAGAACTATCTGATTTTTAAAGGTTTGGTATAAACATCTGGACATTGTTCTTTGATGTGGGGTATCTCTGAAAATTTTCTCTATTTTTCCCATGGAAATTGGTACATTTAGACATTGCACCTTTAGTATAATTACCTTTGGTAGATTATTATCAAAATGCTCTTGTATTTTTATGTTGTTTGATATCAGGGGAACCCACCCCCAATATTTCAACATTGGTTCTATTTTCCATAAATGTCGGCTGGCTGAGAAATAAAAAGAGTAGAAAGAGAGGAATTTTACAGCTGGGCCACCAGGGGTGACATCACATGTTGGTAAGACCGTGATGCCCACCTGAGGCTCAAACCAGCAAGTTTTTTATTAAGGGTTTCAAAAGGGGACGGAGTGTAAGAACAGGGGGTAGATAAAAGATCACATGTTTCAAAAGGCAAAAAGCAGAACAAAGATCACATGCTACTGGTAAGAACTACTGGTAAGGGTCTATGTTCAGCTGTGCACGTATTGTCTTGATAAACATCTTAAACAACAGAAAACAGGGTTCAAGAGCAGAAAACCAGTCTGACCACAAATTTACCAGGTCTGGGTTTTTCCCCACCCTAGGAAGCCTGAGGGTACTGCAGGAGACCAGGGCATATCTGTCTTTATCTCAACTGCATAGGACAGACATTCCCAGAGTGGCCTTTTATAGACCTACCCCCAGGAATGCATTCCTTCCCCAGGGTATTAATGTTAATATTCCTTGCTAGGAAAAGAATTTAGCAATATCTTCCCGACTTGCACGTCCATTTATAGGCTCTCTGCAAGAAGAAAAATATGGCTCTTTTTGCCTGACCCCGCAGGCAGTCAGACCTTATGGTTGTCTTCTCTTGTTCCCTAAAAATCACTGTTACTCTGTTCTTTTTCAAGGTGCACTGAATTCATATTGTTCAAACACACGTTTTCCAATGAATTTGTACAGTTAACACGATTATCACGGTGGTCCTCAGGTGACTTACATCCTTAGCTTAGGAAGGTAACAGGATTAAAAGATTAAAGTAAGACAGGCATAAGAAATTATAAAAGTGGGAGGTTGAGGCAGGAGAATGGCATGAACCCTGGGGGGCGAAGCCTGCAGTGAGCCGAAATCATGCCACTGCACTCCAGCCTGGGCGACAGCGAGACTCTGTCTCAAAAAAAAAAAAAGAAATTATAAAAGTATTATTTGGGAACTGATAAATGTCCATATTAAAATGAAATCTTCACAATTTATGTTCCTCTGCCGCAGCTCCAGCTGGTCCCTCTGTTCGGGGTCCCTGACTTCCTGCAACAATTCATGTTTTCAAATAACTAGGCTTTGGTTCATTCCATTTCCCTATTTTCTTACTCATTAATTTCTGCTTTTATGTTTACCAATTTTTTTTTGCTTTCTTTTGGGTAAATTTTGAATATTTTTCAAGCTTTTCAAATTGGAGGTATAGTTTATTTTTTTTCTACTTGTATTGACATAAATATTTCATATGATGAATTTTCCTGTTTTATCTGCATCTTATGAATTCTATATGTTATTTTGGTTATTATCACTTTTTAAAAACTGTAATTTCATTTATTATTTCCCCTTTGACCAAACATATGCCTTTTGCTGTGCTTAAAAATGTATTTTTCCTAATGCTCTACTTTTAACTTTCCAGGTGTAAAGCTCTTTAATATTGGTTTTATTACATTGTGGCCAGAGAAATGCTGTTTGTCTTTTTTAAAAATTTCACTAAGTTTCTATTTGTGGCCTAGTAATCAACTTTTATAAAAATGTAATATTCATTTGAAAATAATTATAACCGCCATTATTGGGGAGCAGAGATTGATACACTATTGATTATATTGTCAGGTCTTGATATCCTTTCTAAATTACTTTCCACTTAATGTGTCCAGGTATATGAGAGATATGTTAAATTCTTCTACTCTAAGTGTGTCTATCCATTTCTTTGTGCATTTTTGTATTTTCTACTTCATGAAAGCTGCTGATACATTATTTGATTAACAGATATTATTACTATAATTATGTTGATGTGAATTATACCCTTTAGCATTATAGAGTTCTTCATTGTCTTATTTCTTGTTTTTGACTATACGTCTGTCTTGCCTTGTCTTTGTCTTATATTGCCTTATCTATATCTCTATTATGTCTAGTATTGACTGTTGTTCACCTTTTATTTGCATTTGCATGGTGTCTTTGGCTACCCCTTTCTTTAAGTAATTCTAGTTGTAATGTTCTAGACCCTTCTAAACACTTCTCGGTGTTCTAGAAGTGATTCTTTGTGTCTGCAAATGTATGAATTTTACTAATGAATGTTGGAAAAGTCTCCACTTTTGGGCAACCTTTCTCATAACCATCTGTGCTCAGCCTCTGGCTTCTGGTTTCTACAGTTATATCAACATATAATTAGCTAATATGTGCAATCAATGGATCAGGCTCTCCTTCAACTTCAAGGTCTGATCTTTTTATAGAAACCCACTCTTGACTGTTTCTTATTCAGAAAGAGTATCACATGGTACTGTTCCCTCTAGAGATAGATGAACTGATGACCACAGTATTTCCCACAATGTATAGTCATCACAGTAGAATGTGCAAATATAACTCATGGATATTGTTCAAGCAATTGTTTTCAGCACCATATTGATCAAGTTAGATATGGTATAATTTGTCCCCTTGGTGTCATGTCACTTGGGCTTTTGACCGAATGCCTTACATGTTTATTGAAAATGGAGCTTTCTTGCATTTCCTTATAAGTTGTCCTACTATCAACTCTTTTTGTACTTGTTTCTGTAATTTAAAATACCCCATCAATCATTGGTATTGTATCACAGGTCTACATCAATTTGACATCTCAGGCATGGCCATTGTATCCAATTATTGCTGTGACTGCCACAGGTCCCCCCACCACTATCCCCATACATTTATATGTACACATTCTGATCAGTTTGTTTTTAATGTATTTTTTTAAAAATGCCCAATTTTGCATTTCACTTTGCAAAAATGAGTTTTTCTTAGGAGGTGATGTTAAACAAAAAACATGGAAGACCACTGTTTTGCACTGGGCCCCCAAAAAAGACTAAACCAAAATGGAGTCACTCATACTAAATGCCACATAATCAAATTGAAAATTTAAGGAAGCATATAGATTCCAAAACAGATCAATTTTTCCCGAAAACAGAAGACTCCAGTCAGAATCAACTGAATAAGAAAATTAACTCTGTTAAGTAAAAAAAAAAAAAAAAAGTAGCCTGAAATAACCTGATATTAACCACTCAGCTTTTTTCTGTTCATTTTTCTCATTCTCACCTTGAAAAATTCACTGTTTTGGTATTGCCCAATGCAGCTCTCATTCTATTTTGTAGAATGGGGGATGGCCCTAATTCATAAATCATAAATAAAAGCAAAAAAGATCTACAACTAAATTTGGTGTAACTTTATCTTTTGACAGTGAACTATTCTAATTTACATTTTTGATAAAAATAACATATTTGGTCTTTAGTTCTGTCATATTGTTTCACACAATATTTAATCTTTATATTAAATTTTTATTTGACCTTTTAATTTTGCTTTTTTCAGAGGAAGGCTATTTCTTATTAAAGATCATTTGCATTTTTTTCCTAGTTTGTTTTTATATTAGTACTCTTATGTAAAATTCTTAGTCAACCCTTCTTTAGATGTTATATATTACCATCCAACTACAAACAACATTTTCTCCCCTCCTACCATTTCTTTCACTCTCCAATTTTATTCACTATTATTATCTTGGTTAGTTGATTATTTCTGTTTTTACAGAAAATATAACACATTCTTCCATCTCTTCCTTATTTTCACATTTTAGTTTTAATTCTACTCATAAACATATTCAGTGCTCACACAAACTCATGTCAAAATTTATTGATTATTTTATGGTTACCTGAAATTTGTTCTCTAATAGATTTCTCGGGAGGGGATCACACAAGTAACATTTCCAAAGTTTTGTATATTCATAACTATTTGTCTATGATCTTATACTTGAAGAACAGTTTATCTGTATATAAATACTTGACTCACATTTTCTTTTTTTGAATATCTTAAAAACACTGTTCCTTTCTACAGGTAAATATTTTCAGTCAAAGCTGATTCCATCCTGATTTTTATTTCCTTTTTAAGATACTCATTTACCAGAGTTCCACAGAATTAATTTTCCATATATTTAAAGTTTAATAGTTGTTAGGAATTGTCTCAGTTTTGAATATTCTGAATAGAATTTTCAAGATAGAGAATGTACCTTTATAACATGCACATTCAAGTTACCTTTAAGAAAGTTTTCTGAATTATAACTATTATGTGTTATTGCCTTGCATTTCTTCTTCGGAGACACCATTATGCATATCTTCATGTGTGTTTTTATGTTTATTACTTTTTCTCCAAACCTTTCTTGACTCTATTTTTATTTTGTTACTTTTTCCATTTCATTCTTTTCATTTCCTCTCTGTGATTTATTTTATGTCTATTTGCTTCATAGTTCCTATTTAGGGTTTGGTTTGATTTTTGCTCTATTTTCTTTTTTTTTTTTTCATTCTCCCCGTAGGTACTTTATTCCATGATGCTTATACTTCTATTACCTAGTCAAATCACTTCTGTGCTTTTGTATTTGTGACTTCTAAAATCCACAGAGCTAATTTTCAAATAATAGATTAAATTTATCATCCTCAGGAACAATTTTTGGGGTGTGCTTTATTTATTTATTGGAATATTACTCATTTCATTTTCATCTTTTTTTCTTTTTAACTTTTAAGTTCAGGGGTACATATGCAGGATGTGCTGGTTTGTTACACAGGTAAACGTTTGTCATGGGAGTTTGTTGTACAGATTATTTCATCACCCAGCTATTAATCCTAGTATCCACTACTTATCTTTCCTGATCCTCTTCCTCCTCTCAACCCCCACCTTCTAGTAGGGCCCAGTGTGCAATTGTTCCCCTCTATGTGTCCATGTGTTCTCACCATTTAACTCCTACTTATAAGAGAGAACATACAGTATTTGATTTTCTGTCCCTGCATTAGTTTGCTAAGGATAATGGCCTCCGGCTCCATCCGTATGCATGCACGTGCCTTTATAACAGAACAATTTATATTCCTCTGGATATATAACCAGTAATGGGATTGTTGGGTCAAATGGTATTTCTGTCTCTAGGTCTTTGAGGAATCACCACACAGTCTTCCACAATGGCTGAACTAATTTATACTCCCACCAACAGTGTAAAAGCATTCCTTTTTCTCCACAACCTTGCCAGCATCTGTTATTTTTTGACTTTTTTATAATAGTCATTTTGACTGGCATGAGATGATATTTCATTGTGGCTTTGATTTGCATTTCTCCAATGATCAGTGATGTTTAGCTTTTTTCCATATGATTGTTGACCACATGAATGTCTTCTTTTGAGAAGTGTCCTTTCATATCCTTTGCCTACTTCTTAAAGGAAGTGTTTGTTTTCTTCTTGTAAATGTGTTTAAGTTCCTTATAGATGCTGATATTAGACCTCTGTTAGATGCAGAGTTTGCAAAAATTTTTCTTCCAGTCTGTAGGTTGTTTACTCTGTTGATAGTTTATTTTGCTGTGCAGAAGCCCTTTACTTTCATTGGATCCCATTTGTCAATTTTTGCTTTTGTTGCAATTGCTTTTGGTGTCTTCATCATGAAATCTTCACCCATGCCTATGTCTTGAATGGTATTGCCTTGGTTTTCTTCTAGGGTTTTTATAGTTTTGGATTTCACATTTAAGTCTTTCTATTTATTTATTTATTTATTTAGTTAGTTCGTTATTTAGTTATTTATTTTTGATGGAGTCTTGCTCTGTCACCAAGCTGGAGTGCAGTGGTGTGATCTCAGCTCATTGCAACCTCCACCTCCCGGGTTCAAGTGATTCTCCTGCCTCAGCCTCCTGAGTAGCTGGGAGTACAGGCAAATGCCACCATGCCTGGCTAATTTTTTATATTTTTAGTAGAGATGGGGTTTCACTGTGTTAGCCAGAATGGTCTTGATCTCCTGACCTTGTGATCTGCCCTCCTCGGCCTCCCAAAGTGCTGAGATTACAGCTGTGAGCCCCTGCGCCCAGCCACATTTAAGTCTTTAATCTCTCTTGAGTTGATTTTTGTATATGGTGTAAAGAAGAGGTCCTGTTTCAATTTTCTGCATATGGCTAGCCAGCTATCACAGCACCATTTATTAAATAGGAAGTCCTTTCCCCATTGCTTGTTTTTGTCAGGTTTGTCGAAGATTAAATAGTTGTAAGTGTATGGTCTTATTTATGGGTTCTCTATTCTGTTCCATTGGTCTATATATCTGTTCTTGTACCAGTACCATTCTATTTTCATCTTTTTTCTTCCACTGTCTCAGTTTAGAGTTCAAAGACAATCCCTTTTCCCTTTGATTAAACAAGCAAGGCTTTCCCTAAGCTCTTATGAAGGGTTTCTGTAGGGTTGAGGATGGATGAGGGTAGTTTTCCTGTTCGACAACTCAAGTCTCCCTTCTCTGTTAGAATCATGAATTATTCAAAAATATGATGTTTTTGTGTAACTGCTTTTTAGGCATGGAGAGGTAAGCTTGTCTCAAGAAAGCTCTCACCTCCAACTCTTTTTCATTCAAAGCTTCATGGCTACATTCTGTATTATTGGACTTTTTGAAGTTTGAGCTTTATTGTAAATGTAATGGTGACCTGGATCTTCAATTTATTCCTATAGTTAATTCTTATTTTACCTCTTGGGCCTTAAAACTCTCATTACTTCTAAAGCCCAAATTCAAATCTAGATGTGACTTCTCCCAAGTCCTTAACTTTTAAGATTTATTAATAACCTTAAATTAATAAGGTTAATAACCCTAAATTAATAAGGTTATTAATAACCCTAAATTAATAAGGTTATTAATAACCCTATTGCAACCAGCACTAATAAGATCTCAGGGTTGCTTCCTACCCCACTAATAGGCAGCTACTAGATACTCTTCCTCTTTTGCAGCATCTAAGGCAAACTGAATGCAAACCACTTTCAAAACAGATGTCAGAAAGCAAGAGTGGAATTGACTAATGTACTGACCATTAACTGTAGAATTGTGTCTAGCTCAATTTTTGAGCATGTTCTCATATACGGCAAAGTTTAATAAATGCTGATTTTTAGCCACAAGTCAGCATATCTTACTGTCTTACTGACCTTTTTTATTTTTTTTCTTTACTAATACAAACAGGGGACCTTGTTTTTATATTTTGCAAGTTATCAGCACTTTTCTGTGAATTCAAGAATCTGCTTGATTTTTAAAAAATTCTTATTTCTTAATGAATCTAGTGTTGAGTAACTAATAAGGATAAAATGTTCATTTATTCATTTCTCTAGTTGCTTCACATCTGGTGTCCTTGTTATTCCACTTCAGTGAGATTCTTTCTCATCTAATTTTATTACAGCTCTTAAGGGTATGCTATGATTTATAAGCTGAGCCTGATGAGACAAAGAATTTGCCACTTAATTTAGAAATAAAGAGTAGGATTTCCCATTCTTTCTAATTTGTTGAGTTCTGATGACTTTTTCTATCCTATTAGTCATACATGTGGAGTAAATAAAGTATCTTACATAGAAAGAGTGATGGAATATATGGATGAAGGAAATAGAAAACATCATGATTTTGTCTGATTATTTAATAAAGCATAAAGAGGATTTAAGAGGATTGACATTAAGATTTGAGTCCTGGCTGTAGAAGTAATAAGCGATATGATCTTGAAGTTTACTTAGTTTCCTTAATTCTATTTGTTTTTCTGCAAAAGTCAGTTTAATGGTATGGATCTTGCAAAGTAGTTCTATGAAATGAGATTAACAGTACAGTTCCCAATCCACAGTACAGATGATCCCTGATTTACTATGGTTCAATGTACGTTTTTCAACTTTACAATGGTGTGAAAGTAGAAACTATACTTCAAATTTTGAATATTGATTTTTGATTTTTTCCCAGGTGAGCAATATGCAGCATGATACTCTCTCATGCTGCTGGGCAACATCAGTGAACTGTAGCTCCCAGTCAGCTAAGCAATCCCAAGGGTGAAAAAACAATTTTCTACAGTGTATTGTGTTGCCAGCATGACACTCTCATGTGCTGCTGGGCAATGTCAGTGAGCTGTAGCTCCCAGTCAGCTAAGTAATCCCAAGGGTGAAAAAACAATATTCTACATCATACTGTGTTGCCAGATTATTTTGCCTAACTGTAGGCCAACGTAAGTGTGCTGAGCACATTTAAGGTAAGTTAGGTTAAGTTATATTTGCTAGGTTAGGTGTATTAAATGCATTCTCGAGTTAATGATATTTTCAATTTATGATGGGTTTATCTGATGTAACCCCACTGTAAGTTCAGGAGAATCTACATTACTGAAGAAATGTTTGTTTCATTTCAATTTCTGTATTCTTCACCATGGTAGCATTACTGTCATCATGTGGCTTGAGATGGTTCTCAACTACTTCTGCTTGAATATTTGTGGCCTGTAAAATCCAATAAACTCCCTCTATTTTCTAATATGTGATGGGGCCACAGAAGTGGAGACTGGAGATGGGGATGGTAATTTACTGATTGCAGTAGTTTAATGATCACCATTCCATGAAGTAAGGTTCTGCAAATAAGAAAGAAAAGGAAAATAAATAATAAGTAAGATGCCAGCAGTCTCTGTAACATATTGTTTTAGCTTTAATAATCTTAGCCTCACCGCCAGAAGGTAGAATAAGAGCAGAATAATATGAGAAAGTGGTGCTATGGTAGTATGTCCTTTAGTGGGAGCATACCAAGGTCAATGAGCCACACCAAAAAGAGGTCGTAGCTGAGATGGTGCTGTCCAGGCAAAAGCAGCATAACATCCAAAAAGATGTAAGATGGAGGAAATGATTAGAAACAGGGAGAACCAAACTAGAGTAAAACTTTAATATTAAATAACAGTGTTTAAACTTTCAGGAAGCAGAAAATTCATGCTTAAGACCTTGCTTTTGTTAAGTTGAACAAAAAAAAAAATCTCTAAATTACGAATAAGGAGATAAGATTTTCTCTTGAAAGTGAATTATGGGCACTTTCTTATTGTCTCTTTACTCTCTCTCCTTGGTAATAGTCTAAGTACTGCCGTGCCACTAATTCAGCAGTAGGTCCAAAACACAAAGTCAAATAGAAGACAAGATACTAGTAGGAAAAAACTCTGGGCATGTAAGAAGCATTGAAAAAAGCAGGTTAGAGTTGTGGGGATTTGAGTTAATCCTATTAAACAGTGCAAATATCTTTTAAGAACATTAACTTCAGGAAAAAGACAGTGAAGGTATATGTAGTTCAAGGTTATGTGGATAGAAAAATATATTTTCTTTAAAAAAATCAATTGATGGCTTCATAGGTAATTATAATGAAAATTTTACTACAGCAGAGAAGCTATGAACTTTTTAAAGTGCTCAAAAGCATTGTTTTTAATCTTTCAGGGAGCTCAGTGTCAAGTTTTCACAGATTTAAGTATTGCAGCCTAAATGCCAGGTGGTAACATTTCATCTGAATTAATACACACTATGATGTTGACTCCATGGTGGTTTATGACTAGGCTGAAAGAGAAGGAAAGAGGCTTTCATTTTCTAATAGCTATAAAACAATAGATGATGCGTCTGGGTGCTAGAGAAATAACAGAGAATCATTTGACCTCATTTCTTAGGAAATGAAAGATACATTTAGCAAGTACAGCCCAAATGTCTCTTTTATCACCACATATTTTGTGAATTGTGACCCTGGCAAGCATCACTCTAGTTTTTAAGGACATTTAAAACTGTGCTTCAATCATTTTCAGTTAATTATAATACTAACATGTCAAATAATGGCTTCCAACTTGATGCCAAGTTATAGATGGAAAAAGGAAATGTGGTGGCATGTGTTGAAATACTGAGTGTTAACGAGTACAGCTGCTCTGAGGGTAACAGCTGGATAAGGAACTACTAGAGTCAAGGGTGTGAGCTTGTACAGAGAGAGAATAAATTAAGTCAGTCATTTTCTAAATACAGGACTTTTACTGGAGACATATTGTTTAAGCCATTGGAAATGGAAAATGAAGCATATCACTCAGAAGTCAATGCTAATGACAGGCCATGCATTTTAGATGCTTCCTAGACTCAGGGCCTTTGCATAAGATGTGCCTCTTTCTGGAACACTTGCTTTTCACCCCTCCTTGCTAACTCTTTTTCATCTTACAAATGACAAGTAGGATATCCAGTCTTTTGCTCCCACAGCACCAGCTATGGCCTTTATCCCATGATTATTATATTTATTATATTATATGCCATCTCCAGTAAACTACAGACCCTTACGAGTAGTGATGATGTGTTGTTATTCTATCTCTGCATCTACCCTAATGTCTGGTACCATTGAAGAAACCCTTGATTAATGAATAAAAATAAAATACACATCAGAGACAGTTAAACACAGAAGTCTGTATACTTAAATTCAACCCCCTTCCTATTCTCATCTCTTCAAAATCCTTTTCTGGGAAAGACTGTACCAATTTTGTATTTTATTTAGAAATCACTGTTCCTTGTCACAAAATATTCATTTTAGAGAAATTTTAGTTTTGAAGATGACAAGTTTTCTATATCTCTTGCCTCAAAAAGATTCAAAATATTTTCTTCTTGTGGCCATTTTTTTTTTCTTTTCCTTTAGAGGGAAAACCCTGCCAAGTCTTCCACACATGCCACAATTTGAGGATTTTGATGTAACTGATGGCTTAGAGGATTTGCAAATAGATGTTCTAGTGTGTTGGGATTTTTTCATTTTGAAGCAAATCCATGAGTGGTACACGGCAGATTATGTTTAATCCTAGGAAATGTGGTCATCTGCATTAGTACATCTAAAGGATGCAACAAGTAAGGATGCTAAAGAAAAGCACCTTTATAAAAACTGATTACATAGATACTGAAAGCTGGAAGACAGTAAGGAAACAAACATTTTTATTGATCATGACTTCTGTCTTGGGCAAAGTGTTGGACACTTTATGTAGTGTAGTGGCTAATAATACAAATTGTACACTTAGCCTGGCAAGGTTCAAATTTATCTTTGACACTTACCGTATATATGACTTTGGAAAAACTCTTTATTCACCATTACATATCTAAGTCTTTACCTCAATGTCTTCATCTGTAAAATGGAGAGAGTTATATCTCCCAGTTCATAGAATTCTGGGGAGAATTAATGATATATGTTTGATGGTAAATCTTAGAAAAGTGCCTGACACATAGAAAGTGTTATGTATGTATTTGCTTCAACAATTATCAGTATTATTTGAGCCCATATCAATTTTTCCCCTAACGTTTCTACACTTGAAAGTTTAGATTTTCTGTCCAACAGCCCACGTAAAATGACAGACAGTTTCTTTTTAAGAAATCAGCAGAATCCAAAAGTCTTATGATTGATTTGAAGAAAGAAACTGAAAGCTTTGTTACTGTTTCCAAAAACAGGCCTTTTGTATAGGCATTTATTACTGACAAAAAAAAAATGTGGGTACTTCCTATATCTTAGCTGATAGTCATGTGTGTAAACTGAAAAGCACCAACAACTTTTTGAGTGAGATTTTATATCTAAATTGAGTTTTGAAAAATATTGGATAGAAAAATGAAGGTGAAGAGGATTGAGGAGTTGCAATATGACTCAATCAATAGTCAAGTAGGAGAACACATAAACCGACACGCTCTTTGTGAAAACTGTAATCAAGGAAACATGCTTCTGTCATCTAAACTTATCCATCCAAGTATACACTATTTTTGACAGTGATGAAAATAAGGATTACTACCTGGAATAAATCTATTTAAGCAGCTACAGTACAAAAAATATCAGGACAAGGAAGGCAGTTTCTGATGCAGTCAAAACAAAGTTACCGTTGGTGATTGGCAAGAATAATTGAAAAGCCTGGCTTTTCTGATATTTTGAGCTAAACAAGTTTTATATCTATACTTCCTGCTCCTTTTTTTAACAGGCAATAAATTGGAATTGTCCATTTGGTCACCATCTGTGCACAGTTCTACAAGGCACCCTGTAGAGTTCGGAAAAATACCTAAACACTTAGTATTTCCTGGCCCAGGTTCACAATTTTTAAAATTAGATTAATAATTTGTTGTGCTGATAGTTTTAAGATGATCTACCAGGCACTAAAATTAAAGCCTATGATAACAGCTGAGAAAAATAAATGAAATATTTATAGACTTTATAACATACTAATTGTTTAAGTAGATTACAATAGGAGTTTTTGTTGTTGTTGTTGTTGTTGTTTCTTTTTTTGTTAGAGAGAAGGTCTCACTATCTCAGCATGGCCCAGCTGGTCTCAAACTCCTGCCCTCAAGAAATCCTCCTGCCTTGGCCTTCCAAAGTGCTGGGATTAGAGGCATGAGCCACTGCACCTGGCCAAAAATTTTTAAAGGGAAATTTTTATTGCTGTAAATGATCAGATTCTAGCCAAATGCAATAAAGTTTCTGGTAGCACAGTAGGTGTTAATCATCTTGAGTTCATTTGGAAAATTCTAGCATATAAAAAACATTAAGTTTCTTTGGTGAACTGAGACTGATTTTTTAAAATGAGTTGGATTCTACCTCGAGCTACAAAATGTTATCAGAACAAAAAATATTCAAGCTAAAAGTTATGAAGATTTCAGTAAATTGTACAAATATTAATACTCAGCAGCACAGTGGGCCACAATTCAGTTTTCTGGGTTTCCATCAATGTTAGAGACAGAGTGAGATAATGGATCTTCAGGTACAGGGCACAGTGCCTGGCACTTAAAAGACTGTAAATCAAAAAATATCTCAGACCAGTCTCAATCAATTTAGAAGTTTATCTTGCCAATGTTAAGAATCGTGACCCCTAATACAGCCTCAGAAGGTCCTGAGAACATTGGCCCAAGGTGTTTGGGTTACAGCTTGATTTTAGAAAGGTGGGACATCTGCAGGTGGGGTGGGGGCTGTGATTCCAAGTCATAGGTGGATTTAAAGACTTCCTAATTGGCACTTTGTTGAAAGGATTAAACTCTGCCTGAAGAGTTTCAATCAGCTGGAGTTAAGGTAAAGTGGGGGGTAGGGGTTGGAATCCAAGGCTTTTGTCATGTAGATGAAGCCTATGAGTAGCAGCCTTCAGAGGAACGGATGCGAATGTCTCTTATGGATCTTAAAAGGCTTCAGAGTTAGTAAGGGAAGATTCTCTATAGAATGCAAATTCCTCCCTTAAGAGACAGCTTTGCAGGGCCATTTTAAAATATGTAAAAGAAATAAATTTTGGAGTAAAATACTTTGATTTCCTTCAGAGCCTGCTATCTGTCAGGTGATGTTATACTAGAATCAGGTTGGAATTCGGTATCTCATTGTTACAGGGAGTCTTTTTTGTTAGTCTTAAGATCTATGTTTTATTGTTAATGCTGGTCCGTTGCGTCTAAACTCCAAAGGGAGGAGAGTATAATGAGGCTTGTCTGATGCCCCTCTTCTCATGATCTGAACTCGTTTTTCAGGTTTGTTTGTGTCCCCTTGACCAAGAGAAGGGTCCATTCAGTCACTTGAGGGACTGAGAATTTTATTTTTGGCTTACAGTACTAATGTTCTGTTTCTGAATATTTCACCTCTATATGAGCATGTCCTCTAATAAGATATTTATATAGAGCTCTGTGTTCATGATCTATTCATACTTATAGCATCTTTTTGAGCAAAGGTGTGGCAATTATTTAGATTTTTAATTTACACAGGGGAAACATTGCTTATACATTAATGCAAGTAGAAATTTTTCTAGTGTTTACAGATGAGATTAGAAGCCTTACTATTGTCAGAGTCAGTCGAGTGAACCAGAGCAACTCTATCTTAAATAGGAGCTGGGTAAAATGAGGCTGTGAACCCTACTGGGCTGCATTCCCAGACAGTGAAGGCATTCTAAGTCACAGGATGAGATAGGAGGTCAGCGCAAAATACAGATTATAAAGACGTTGCTGATAAAACAGGTTGTGTAAAGGAGCCGGCCAAAACCCACCAAAACCAAAATGGTGATGAGAGTGACCTCTGGTCGTCCCCACTGCTACACTCCCACTAGAACCATGACAATTTACAAATGCCATAGCAATGACAGGAAGTTACCCTATATGGTCTAAAAAGGCAAGGCATAAATAATCCACCCCTTGTTTAGCATATCATCAAGAAATAATCATAAACATGGCCAACCAGCAGCCCTCGGAGCTGCTCTATGGAGTAGGCATTCTTTTATTCGTTTACTTTCTTAATAAACTTGCTTCCACTTTGTACTGCAGACTCGCCCTGAATTCTTTCTTGCGCAAGATCCAAGAACCCTCTCTTCGGGACTAGATTGGGACTCCTTTCCTGTAACACTATGACACTATGATTTACTCCTCCTTTGATCTACTGATTGCTAAAGAGAGCTTTCATCTTTTCATTCTAACTTAGTCATCTTTCAATACGATGTTTATTCAATAAAATGTCAACAGATTATTATGGTTGTGTTAGCAGCAGCAAATTTGTACAGGTCTGCAGCAACCTCAATTCTTGCCTGCTTGGAAGAATTAATTTGACTGAAGGGGCATAAGGGTAGGTGAGAAACTGAGGCAAGTTTTAGAGCTGGAGTGAAAGTTTATTAAGAAAGTTTTAGAGAGGGAATGAAAGGAAGTACACTTGGAAGAGGGCCAAGCTGGCAACTTGAAAGACTCAAGTGCATGATTTGAGCTTTGACTTGGGGTTTTATATGACAGCATATGCATCTAGGGTGGTTGCATCCCTTCTTCCCTGATTCTTCCCTTGAAGTTGGCTGCCTGCATGCACAGTGGCCTGCCAGCACTTGGGAGGGTCCACATGCACAATGTGTTTACTGAAGTTGTATGTATGCTCACTTGAGGCGTTCTTCCCTTACCAGTTGAGTGTTCCTAAAAGAAAGTCATATACCCGGTAAACTGTCATTTTGCCTCTGAGTGTGCATGCTTGAGCCCATGCACCTAACTCTTGATATCTTATCAGGAACCTATTGATCACTAGTTTCAGGTATTTTCTATCTATTGGGAGACTGCATTCTCCTGGTGCAAGCTGCAAACAATTATTATTTTAGATAGACAGTTTAACAACCACCTGAACATCAACTGATGGTTACCTGTCATTTGTGGTGTGGGGTCCTCTCCTGCCCAGCTCATGTTTGACTAACTACTCTAGCAGTTCTAAACTTTTGAATTTAGTATGAAAATACATCTTCCTGAAGGAATGTTAAAATCACTTTGCCCTATCACCTGAAAGCCCAGGACTGCAAATATAGTATATTTATTATTTTGGGGGAGAACCTTGGTCTGAGTTCAGCTGGTTGTACTTAGTGAGAAATTTATAATTATTCTTGTACAGATTTTTGCTTTACTGAGTACTGAGGTAATAGCAGAGAAGATAAGTAATAAAAATAAGTAGCAAAACTAAAACAATAGTTATTTTATATATAAAGTTTTCTTTTTAAAACATAAAAAGAGTCTTTTCATTTAGTAAAACCCTAGAGAGCCACATTTTCAAAAATTTCTTCCAAAGTGATATTAATCTTCTGAAAGAAAATGTGTTTCTCTTTGGGAATCACGATGCTTATTGATGCAACAAATGCTGTGAGACATTCTGTAGTGAATATGGTTAATTTTATTACACATAATAGCCAAAACTTTTTATAAATCATAGAACTATTTTCTTATTTAACAGATAATATCACTTTGGTAGGTACTGATTATTTTAATTTTTTAAATGAAAATAAAATAATTAACTCCCTTCATGTGTTATGAGCACAGACACAGAACCCTGAGATTTAATTCAAAGGACTCCTCACAGATTCTCAAGTCTGTGTGGGACATGGGGAAACATGACAAAAGAAAAGAAAGACAAAGGAGCATCTCCTTTTATCATTAAACTATATTTTAAGGATTGATCAAATACACCAATTAGAAGATTTCTTAGAGAAATATGTGCCTTACAAAATTAACACTCTTCATTCCAATTCAGCAATAACTCAAGATTTTCTTGGAAATAACTTGTTCACTACAAAGTGTGAGTTAGTCATTTATCTAAGAGATACTTTTAAATTCTGTCTTTTACTGAAATAGTCTTGGCACAGAAATTTTTTATTTTTCTTGTTATATATATAGTTATAGTGAAAATTGAAATCATCATGCTAAAAGAACTCTAAGATCTTTGTCTTCTTAGTTGTAAAATGATTTATATGGTAAATCTTACCACCTGTTCAAACTACAAGCAAAATCAGATATCTCAGTGCCAAAATGTATATATGTATATATATACACACACTATAGATATACTCTATATATATACACTATAGATATACTCTCTATATATAGAATGAAAATAAAATAATTAACTATATACACACTATATATAGAGAGTACATATATATATGTATATATATATATATATATAAATAAAATTCATTGATTGTGGAGGGGAGCAGTATGGGGAGACAACACCCTTTCAACTATGTATTATTGATTTTCCTGATAAGTACAGATATGATCATCTGAAGAATTTTCTTAATCTGTGCTCATTTTGAAATTGAAATAATTTTCCATTTCTTGATGACAAAAATATCACATGTGATTTCAAAGAATATTTGTCTGCATATCTCAAGTGTAATGCTTGGCAAATACTTGATTTCAAAAATTCAATCAACCAGTTGAGGCTATTAAGTTTCACATATGCGGTTCCTAAAATTCTGAGTATTTAACTTACACATGCCTTGGCCTGTGACTAAACTCAGATTGTTAGAAATAATCTGCTTGTAAGTTGATTCCTACTACTTTAATTTTTCTACTATTTCTATATAACTCTTTCATAGAAGACAATCTCAGTGTATGAGGCACTTCACATAATTATTATTTGAGATAAAAATTATATACAGTGAAATGTGCTGATCCAACAGGACTGAGTGGCTCACACCCATAGTTCCAGAACTTTGGGAAGCTAAGGCAGGCAGATTCCTTGAGTTCAAGAGTTTGAGACCAGCCTGGGCAACATGGCAAAACCTCATCTCTACCAAAAACAAAACAAAAACCAATCCCAAAATCATCTGGGCATGGTGGCATGCATTGGAAGTCCCAGCTACTTGGGAGGCTGAGGTGGGAATATCACTTGAGCCTGGAAGGCGGAGGTTGCAGTGAGTGGAGATTGTCCCACTGCATGCCAGCTTGGGTGACAGACCTACACAAAAAGAAGCAGGAGGAGGAGGAGGAGGGGAAGTGAAGGGGAAGGGGAAGAGGAAGGAGAAGGAGAGGGAGAAGGAGAAGGAGAAGATGAGGAGGAAGAGGAAATGAGCAGATCTTAAGTGTATAAAGCATGTGTTTTGATAAATGACCTATGTATCTCCAGTAAAGATAACGTTTCATTTTTGTCAATTTAGGTAGTTTATTCATGCCCTTTTCTAATCAATCCTCATCATCATCACCACCTGCATCAAACCTGAATGCTATCATCAAGATTGGTTCTAGGTAATCTTGATGTTTATATAAATAGGATCACAAATTATATATTATTTTCTGTCTAGTTTCTTATGATCAAGAGAGTATTTTTGAGCCTTATCCACAGTGGTTGTATATTTCAGAAGTATTCAACTGTCTATCTATATCTTAATCTGTTAATCCATTTTCTTGTTGATGGTCACTTGGATCATTTTCAACTTTGGAATATTACAAAAATAAGACTGCTTCAAACCTGTGGAGGCATATGTAGACATCACTGTAGGTTTTCCTAGATCCTCTTTATCAGTCGGAAGATAATTCTTTCTAATGCTAGTTTGCTCAGAGTGTTTATTCTGAATGGATGTTGAATTGTTTATAAGTGCCTTTTCTACACTATTGATATGATCCTATGGCTTTATCCTTTTTCATAGTAACATGATGAATTACATTAACATTCAAAATTTAAGCTAAACTTGCATTCCTAAACTAATTATCTCCTGACATTATGTATTATCCTTTTCAAAAAATATATAATTGTACTTTATTTATTTCCTAATACTTAAATATTTTTGCCTCAATGCTCATAAGTGATATGAATCATTAATCTTTCTCTTGTAATGTATTTGTGAGGTTATGGTATCAAGGTTATGCCAGTTCCATAAAACAAATGTTTCTCCTCTTATTTTCTAAAAAAAGAGTTCCTATAAGGTTTATATTATTACCCTTTTACATGTTTAAAAGGAAATTCACCAAAAAAGTGCCTTTTTAAAAAAATACTTTTATAATCAATTTAAGCTCTTTAAATGATATTTAGTTATTTAGATTCTGTATATCTGCTTTAATTATTTTGGTATTTCAATGAATTTGTAAATTTTATCTAAGTTATTGAATCTATTACCGTAAAGTTGTTTATGGCATTATCTTGTTATCTTTATAATGCGTCTAGGATCTAGAGTGATGTCTCCTCTTCCCATTTCTGTTATTACTAATTTGTGTTTTCCTTTTGGTTTTTCCTTGACGTGTCTAGTCAGAGCTTTATCAATTTTATTAATTTTTTAAAAAACAAAATTTGGAGTTTTTAAAAAACTTTCTCTACTATATGCCTGTTTGGGATGCTATTGCTTTCTGTTCTGTTCTCTTTAGCATTTTCTTCTCATTCCATTTCATTAGGTTTTTGTTTGTTTGTTTTCTTTTTTTCTTTTTTTGAGATGGAGTCTCGCTCTGTTTCCCAGGCTGGAGTGCAGTGGGCAGTGGTGCACAATCATGGCTCACTGCAGCTTTGATGTCCTGGGTTCAAGTGATCCTCCCACCTCAGTCCCTCAAGTAGCTGGGACTACAGGTGTGTGCCACCATGCCAAGCTAATTTTTTTGTAGAGAAAATGTCTCTCTATGTTGCCCAGGCTGGTCTCCTGGGCTCAAGCGATCCTCCAGCCTCAGCCTCCAAAAGTGCTAGGATTTCAGGTGTGAGCCACCACACCTGGCCTATGCTTCTGAGCATTAGCAATTAAAGTACAAATTTGCCTTTAAAGGACAGTGCTAGCTGTGTTTCACAAAGTTTGATGTAATGTATTTTCATTATTTTTCATAGATAAATCAAAATACATATTTTATTTCCCATATAGTTATTTTCTTGACTGTGCATTACTTACAGACTTTTTATTCCAAAATAGTTAGGACTCTTCTGGATAAGTTATTAGTATTAATCTCTAATTTAATTTAATTTTAATATCATCTGTTTTTGGTTCATTATTCTTCGTTTCTTGCCATCTTTTTTGTTAAGTAGATAAAATCAGTATTTGTTTTAATTCTTATTTTCATGTAGTTTACTTTTGTATACATCTTTAATCTCACAATACAATGTTATAATTTTGTTTCAACCAGTCAATTGTCTTTTTAAAATAAGAAGAGAAGTAACAAATGATAATCTTTTGCTTTTAGTTTTTATATTTAACATTTCTAATGCTCATAATTTTTCCAAGTATTATTGGTATGATTTCCTTTTCACCTGAAGCACTTCATTTTTCTTTCACATTTCTTGTAGTACAGGTCCGCTAGAGATAATTTATCTTTTATCATTCACTTTTCACCTCATATGTATCTGAGAAGATGTTTGTCATTTTGAACTCTAAAAGCTCTTTTGAATCTGCCTGCATCTCTTGATCACCTGATCATTGTCTTTACATGGCCCTCATCCTATGTCTGTGTGTCCTCTCTTCTTATAAAGACAACAGCTATTGGATTTAGGGCCCACTTTAACCCAGTATGACCTTATCTTAATCACACCTGCAAAGATTCTACTTCCAAATAAGATTACATCCTGAAATTACAGGTAGACATGTATTTTCGGGAGATACTATTAAACTCATTAACCATATATTTTCTAATTTTGGAATGCAATAATTACTATTTTCATAGGAAGCATCCCACATTGTAATGATTTATATATTCATTTTTTGCAAATTGTACATGCACTAAAGAGTTGTGTTGATCAGTTCATCTCATCCAATGATCAGTTAATAGGATGAAGTTTTCCCAGCCAACATTTTAAAATCATTTATATGTTATCTATTGTTGGTGGTGGCATTTCTGTTGTGCTGTTTTTTATTCACCAAATGATACAAAAGGCTCAAAATTGTTTTAATGAAGTAAAAGATAGGAAGTTATTAATAGATGTGTTAAAACTCAGAGTAGCATCATAGACACAAATATTAGTCAAAAAGACTCTGGACTTATTTTATAATGTTATTCTATTGGTGTTAGGTCAAATAAATCTGAAAATGTGATTATTTTCCAACAAAGCCAAAGACAAAATTGCAAATTGGAAATAATGAGATGAATATCTGAAAATTGCATTTCTTGTCCTAGTGATACATTTTTCCCTAGTCTCTCATCAATAAAAGTAACACTGAAGAAGTTTCACTTTCTATAGCAAATATATAAGAAGTTCATAAAATTAAATAAAATGCTAATGGCATATATTTTTTAAAAAACAACAGAAAAGCTCTTGGCAAAAGATGTAAAAAGGTGAAGAAAATAACATTTTTCTAAGTGCTTTATGTACATAATTTCCTTCAGAAAAGTACATTTCACCAAAAGATTTTTTTTTAATTTACAGATCACTGTGAAATGATTCCTGAAAATGAAATGTAATAGAATAGACATTTTCCTAAAGGAGACATACAGATGGCCAGTGTGTATAATAAAAGCTGTCAACATCATTAAACATCAGTAAGATGTAAATCAAAACAAAAATGAGATATCACATCACATCTGTTAAGATGGCTATTATCAAAAAACTGATAATGTAGTGACAAAAGTATGGAGAAACAGGAAACCTGTACAATGTTGGTGAAAGTATAAAGTGGTATACCCATTATGGAAACAACATAGAGGTTCCTAAAAACATTAAAAATCCCAGCACTTTGGGAGGCTGAGGCGGGTGGATCACGGGGTCAGGAGTTCAAGAGCAGCCTGGCCAAGATGGTTAAACCCTGTGTCTACTAAAAGTATGAAAATTAGCTGGGCATGGTGCTGAATGCCTGTAATCCCAGCTACTCAGGAGGCTGAGGCAGATAATTGCTTGAACCTGGGAGGTGGAGGTTGCACTGAGCTGAGATTGTGCCACTGCACTCCAGACTGAACGACAGAGCAAGACTCCTTCTCAAAGAAGAAAAAAAAATAGAACTACCATACAATCTAGCAATCCCACTTCAGGATGTATATTCCAAAGGAAATGAAATTAGTATGTTGGAGAGATACCTGCATCCTCATGTTCATTGCAGAAATTATTCACAGTAGCCAAGACATGGAAACAACCTAAGTATCTATTGAGGGATGAATAAATAAAGGCAATTTGATACATTTAGGCATACTTCAGAGATATTGTGGGTTCAGTTCCAGACAACCACAATAAAGTGACTATCACAATAAAGTGAGTCACATGAATTTTTTGGTTTTCCATACCATATAAAAGATATGTGTACACAGTATTGTAGTCTATTAGGTACAACAGTATTATGTTTTGAAAAGCAGTAAACATACCTTAATTAAAAATACTTTAGTGCTAAAAAATGCTAATGATCATCTGAGCCTCCATCCAGTCCTAATCTTTTTGCTGTTGATGGATCTTCCCTCGATGTTGATGGCTGCTGACTAATCAGGGTAGTTGCAGCTCAATTTTGGGATGTTTGTGGCGATTTCTTAAAATAGGACAACAATGAAGCTTGCCACATGGATTGACTCTTCCTTCATGAACTATTTCTCTGTAGTATGTAATGTTGATTATAGCATTTTATCCACAGTAGAACTTCTTTCAGAATTGGAGTCCATCATCTCAAACCCTGCCACTGCTCTATCAATTAAGTTTATGTCATATTCTAAATTCTTGTTGTCATTTCAACAATGTTCAACAATGTTCATAGCATCTTCACCAAGAGAAGATTTTATCTCAAGAAGCCACTTTCCTTGTTCATCCATAAGAAGCAACTCCTCATCCATTCAAGCTTTATCATAGGATTGCAGTAATTCAGTCACATCTTCACATTCCAATTCTAATTTTAGTTGTCTTGCTATTTCTACCACATCTTCAGTTGCTTCCTCCACTGAAATCTCAAACCCCTCAAAGTCATCCATGAGGGTTAAAATAAACTATTTCTAACCTTCTATTAACACTAATATTATGACCTCTTCCCATGAATCACAAATGCTCTTAATGGCATCTAGATTTGTGAATCCTTCCTAGAGGTTTTTAATTTACTTTCCCCAGACCCATCAGAGAAATCAATGTCTATGGCAGCTATAGCCTTATTAAAGATATTTCTTAAATAATAAGGCTTTTAAGTCAAAATTATTCCTTGATCCATGGGCTGCAGAATGGATGTTGTGTTAGCGGAGAGGGAAACAACCTTAATCTGTTTGTACAGCTCCATCAGAGCTCTTGGGTGACTAGGTACATTGTCAATGAGCAGTAATCTTTTGAAAGAAATTTGTGTGTGTGTGTGTGTTGTGTGTGTGCAGTAGCTCTCAACAGTGGGCTTAAAATATTCAGTAAACCATGCTGTAAACAGATGTGCTGTCATCCAAGTTTTGTTATTCTGCCTATAGAGCACAGGCAGAGGAGATTTGGCATAATTCTTAAGGCCCCCTAGGATTTTTGGAATGGTAAATGACCATTGGCTTCAATTTAAAGTCAGCAGCTACACTATCCCTAACAGAAGACTCATCCTGTCCTTTGAAGTTTTAAAGCCAAGCATTGACTTCTCTCTAGTTAGGAAAGTTCTAGGTGTCATCTGCTTCCAATAGAAGGCTAGTGTGTCTATATTAAAAATCTATTGTTCAGTGTAGCCACCTTCATTAACGATCTTAGCTACATCTTCGGGATAACTTGAAGCAGCTTCTACACAAGTACTTCCTGTTTCACCTTGTACTTTTATGTTATGGAAAAAAGTTTTGGGTTTTCCTTAGACCTCATGAATCAACCTCTGTTGGCTTCCAACTTTTCTCCCACAGCTTCTCACCTCTCTCAGCTTTCATAGAATTATAGAGCAAAGGCTTTGGATTAGGCTTTGACTTCAGGGAATGTTGTGGCATCTTTCATCTTTGACTCAGAGATCACTCAGCCTTTCTCCATATCAGCAGATTGGCTGTTTTACTTTTTTATCATTTGTGTGTTCACTGGAGTAGCACTTTTAATTTCCCTCAAGAACTTTCCTTTGCATTCACAACTTGGCTGTTTGGTATAAGAGGCCTAGCTTTTGGCCTATTTTCACTTTTGATATGCCTTCTTCACTAAGCTTAATCATCTCTAGTCTTTTGATTTAAAGTAAGAGATGTGCGACTCCTCCTTTCACTTAAACACTTAGAGGCCATTGCAGGCTTATTAACTGGCCTAAGGTTTCTCAGGGCATAGAAAAGCCCAAGGATAAAAAGTTGTGATGGGAGAATGGCCAGTATGTGGAGCAAGTCAGAACAAATACAACAATTAATGATTAAGTTTTCCATTTTATAAGAGTGCAGCTTGTGGCACCTCGAAGCAATTGCAATAGTAACATCAAAGATCGATGATCACAGATTGGCAAAACAGATATAATAATAATGAAAATGTTTGAACTATCGCAAGAATTAACAAAATGTGACACAGAGACACAAAGGGAGTACATCCTGCTTTAAAAATGATTCCAATAGACTTGCTTGATGCAAGATTGTCACAAAACTTCAATTTTTTAAAAATGCAGTATTTGGGAAGCACAATAAATCAAAGTTGTATAAAATGAGGTATGCCCTTATACATACAGTAGAATATTATTGGCCACAAAAAAGTGATACTTCCATTTGTGACAACATGGGTGAAACAGGAAGAAATTATGCCAAGTGAAATAAGACAGGCACAGAAAGACTAGTATCATATGATTTCACTTACATGCAGAGTTGTAAAGAATTAAACTCATAGAAGCTGATAACAAAATAGTGGTTGACTAGTGTTCAGGGGTGGGAGAAATGGGGAGAAGTTAGTCAAAGGGTGCAAATTTTAAGTTATAAGATGAAAAAAGTTCAGATCTAATGTACAGCATGGGTGATGAATGTGTCAATTAATTTGTGCTAATCATTAAACAATGTATATATATATCAAGTTATCACATTATACACCTTGAATATAAATTGTCTTTGTCAATTAAAGATTTTAAAATATGAAAAATTAATAGAATTACAGTGGTGAAAAACACCAATGAGTGGCCATATAGTCACAGAATCGAGAAAACCACTACTACTCTGCTATTATAGTCCAATATACACAGATAATTTTCCCTTTATTCTCAATAGATGCAGAGCTATGTACTCATTGGCTGTCAACAAGTTTTAAAAATTGCCTATTAGTCTGAATTAACAAATGTATTATTACCTCCAGATATGTGAGACCCAGACAGTTGACAATGCCAATATCATCTACTGCCAGATATTATGTATGTTTAGTTTCTATGTTAAGCCTTTTTTTTCTTAAACAATGTTATTTTCTTTTTTTCAGAGTATAAAATGACATGGACTTTCTAAATAATGCCTTCTTTTTCTGACTTAATTCTGTTGCTGACATCTCTGTATTCCATGTCACCTATATTTAACATCTAAAGTCAAATTTTAAAGCTTTATGTATAGCTACTCACATCTGTTTCTTTTAACCACATCTCTCATTCTTTTGCTTCTCATTTTGGGTGTAGTTTTTGCTTTTTATTATTCTTTTTTCTGTTCTTTCGCATTCTAATTCCCACTCTGTCACTGCCCTTATTAAGACCATTATTTCTTTAGGCCTAAACTACAGTTACTGCTGCAAATTAGTCTTGTGATTTGTAGTTGTTCCCAAACTCAAATCAGTCTTCACAATATTTCAGTCCAGTCTCTCAAAAAAGCTTGTTTTGTATTATTTTGATTAACAATGAGTCTAACAAATGCCAGTTAACTTAATTTGGGTGCAACCTAATTTTTTTAGTTGGTGTCCTAATATTTTCTTCAAGCCCCCTTTTTATTAATCTGTATCAACCTTACTATCTCCTAAATTACTGACTCAGAAGATATTGAATGACTTAGCATGGTATGGATATGGATATTGATCATCCCAAAATTACCAAAGATCTACTGAACAGCACTTTATCACAAATAATTTTTTTCTTGAAAATTTTCTATTAATTAAATTTTGAAAGATTTTTTGTATTAAATAGTGAATAGACACAACCATTTTAATATTTGTAAAAGACATAAAGAACAGCACTAATCCAGCATTAAAAATGTAGTATCACCAGTGTTATTCATGAACCCCATCCCTTAATCCAACCCTTTGATTTCCCACCCTTGGAGGCAATCAGTCATGAATATTGTTAGTCATGTTCTTCTGTTCTTTATCAGTTCAGTACTTATGTATATCTATCTAAAGTTAATACTGTTCCAGACGTAGGATCTGAAACTAAATAATGAAATTGTATTTTACTTATTCTGTCTTTTCTTATCATTTGCCTTTTATGTTCAATATTATCTTACTTCATATTCATCTTTATTGGTGCCTGTATTTGCGGTTTGTTAATTTTTACTACTGTGTAGCATTTTATTGTTTGAATATACTACAATATAATTATACATTGTACTAGGGTTTTCAGATTCTTCACTGGTCTTAACATTTATATAAATATTCAGAGAAACGGAATTGTTATGTTTGAAGTTATATACATTTCCCACTTTTATAATGCCAGATTATTTTCTGAGTGGCTGTAAAAATTTATCTTACTCCTATTAGTAGAATATTCTGTATTAGTAGGATAAATATAATTAATTATTCTGGTTTATACACATTGGCAATGTTTTATTTTGTGGAATTTAGAAAACTTTGCTAGTGTGATACATCTAAATTCATGTTCTCATTGTGGTTTTAATTAGGTTTTCCTATAAATATTTCTGTAAATTCAGTTTTATTTTAAATATATTTTCTGTGAAAATAGTAGAAAGGATAAAAACCACTGATAGGCATTAGAATAACTGGATGCTGTCTTAGGTATATAGATGTATTTCTGAGGGTATTCATCTGATCCTAAAGCACCTCTGTGCATTCTTCTATACAATGAGTATACAGAAAAAAAAAAACCTCTTTTAGCAAGAAAGTTTGGAATATTTATAAAGATTCTGCCTTAAAGACCAAGACTACCACAATGAATATATTTCCAAAATTTAAGTATTCATACAACAGCTAATATACAAAGAAACAATTTTTAAAGGAAGAATGTATTTGTAAATTAGGAATATTTTATCTTATGATTGAAGTAGTATAGATATACCCATATTTCTTCTTTAGCAGTTCAAGTAAGCAAATTTTAATAAGAAAATAAACAGGATTTTCCTCCAAGTGATGTCAAGGAAATATTAATGGCTGTTGTTCTTTTCAATGCAGAACATACGTTTCTTCAAAAAATGTAGCATGTTTTTGGTCCTGACACCAAACCTTTTATGCTGGTGGCATAGAAAATATTGAACACAGCTGTTTATGAGCTACCAACCTGGAGAAATATATAAAATATGGGCTAAATGCCATACTTAGGAAAAAATTTGCACATTTTCTGTTTTTGTTCAATATTCCACCTTAAAATGATATATAACACAAGACTACTAATACAAAACATTTTCAGTGGAAGAAAATTGGCCAAGAGAAATTTAAACCATTTATTTTCCAGTGTATAAATTGAATAGTTACCATCCTTTCTTTGTATCTTTTAATCAATCACTCTCAACTATACCAGTTAAATTATGTTTTAATCATATGAATATCAAGCATCATATACTGATCTATTGTATAATAATGGACTCCAGATCTAAAACAAACACACAAACAAATGACAAAACACTTTTTTCATATCCTAGACCAACCATTTTGGCACCAGAGACTGGTTTATTAGAAGACAATTTTTCTGCAGACAGCAGGTGTGTGGGGCATGGTTTTGGGATGATTCAAGTGCATTACAGTTATTGTGCACTTTATTCCTACTATTATTACAGTGTAATATATAATGAAATAATTGTACAATTCATCATAATGTAGAATCAGTGGGAGCCCTGAGTTTGTTTTGTTTTCCTGCAACTAGACGGTCCCATATGGGGGTGAAGGGAGACTGACAGATCATCAGCTATTAGATTCTCATAAGAAGGGGCAACCTAAATCCCCTGCATGTGCATTTCCCCACAGGGTTCAGGCTCCTATGATAATGTAACGCAGCCACTGATCTGCCAGGAGGCAGAACTCAGGCAGTAATGCTCTCTGACCCACAGCTCACCTCCTGCTGTGTGGCGGTTTTTAACAAGCCAAGGACTGGTAGTGGTCTGCTGCCAGGGTTTGGGGGCCCTTGTCTGAGATAAATGTAAAACCAACTTTACTGTGGTGGGTCCAAAGGATTTGTTTAAACACATCATAACTGGCATCTGAACAAATGGACAAGATGGGCTTTATCAAAGCACTCTTCTGATTCTGGTATTTCAAGGCCCGTTTCAATACATATAAGTCTATTCTATGAACTTTGAGTTTTCATTTTAAATAAATACAATGCTGTTACTTGTTGAAATACTGCTTCAGAAGTCTGTCACTAACTTTCTTGTAAATTCTTCCCCAGATCAGACTTATTTACCAGCCTTTCTTCAAACTTTATTATGTCTTTCACCAGAGGAAAAGAAGAATCCACATGACGAAATGAGAAAAGATTTCAAAGAACACCTAACCCTCACCCTTGACATTGATCTTAAATCCTTGCCAAACAAATGTGCTCAGTCTCAAGTAATTCAGAGCAGAGATTGGATAAGAAAAGATAGATAGCTAAGGATATTCCCATATTAGCCCCTGTAGCAACCCACTGAGTATCTTTTAAAAATTCCTTTTAAATTACATATATTTTGGTTCTTCTCATTTGAGTTTTCTGAATACTGTAATTTAATATCATTATCCTTTTATTCTTCTATTTTCAGTTTTTGTGCTTACATTTGTTTCCCTTATGGACTGTCCTATTTTTACAAAAAGGATTGATTTCATATTAATCTTACTCTTTACATGCTCAGAATTATGCTCTTTTTGTTGTTGTTTTTCTGTTTCTTCCTCATATGAAGTTGAACAAGTTATTTATTTAAATTTATTCATCTCAAACCTAATGTGGTAATCATAATTTTCACTCTATATACCTTACAATATTTGTTTTGTGCATTATATCAGATAAAAGAAGGCTCTTTATAAAATGTATGAAGTACTATATAAAAGTAATATTCACTTCTTTCTAGGTTTATCCCATTCTATCCAAAACCTAAGAAGGTGAGCAGAGAAGATAATATTGAAAATCTTACAATGAAGTAATGTTATAGTATCAAGGCCAAGAAGACAGATTTTATCTAGAAATCAACATAAATAAAAAATGTTTTCTTTTTATAAAGTTTCCGACTAATGTCACCTAAAATTGATTCAATAATTATGGGTAGCACATCTCAAAAGCAGAGTTTTCTAATTTAAAGGGTCCTCAGAGATCATGTAATCAAGCTCCTTCATTTCACAGATGAGCAACTGAAGTCCAGAGGCATTAAGTAATTTGCTCACCATCCAGTGTCATTGCTAAAACCCACTTTTCTTAGCTTTCATTTTAGTACTCCTTTCACTATATCAACTGGCCATTTGATTGAAAGCCTGAGAAAGCTGCATTGAAAGTCAGAAGGCAATAAATCTAGCTCATCTCTACACTTTTGAAGGTCAACATTTAATTAATTGTCAAACGTTTGAGCAAAAATGTTCTAAATGTAATGTATAGATCTGCTGTCCTAGGACACATAAGCAATCATATTGGGTTGAAACCTTTACACAAATTTGAGGTTATGTTAAAAATAATAACATTAATTCCATGCATCTTCATGCTAAATAATTCTTGTCATATAATGCTTTCCCACTAGCACCAATCAATGTAGAAAGATATTGAAAAATTGTAGGCCAGTAAAAGTTTTATGAGTAATAGAATTTTTAAAAATGTATCCATAACATTGACCTGAAGGTACAGAACTCTTCTGAGAAGTTTTATATGGCATTTAAAAATCTTGATTATGTTTAAATTTTTTATCATGCAAAATTGTGCTGCTCTCCTTTGTTTCAGGAAACCTCCACCCTTCAAGCACACTACTGGAGATTTATTAATCTGATACTTGGTTTTCAGATAGAATGAAAATAAGGAAAACACTACAAAGCTCATGCTACCATTATTGATCTTAGGCTTTTGGGGATAACAACCTAAGCTCAGAGGTAGATAATGTTGCAGACACTTTTTCCCATGACAGCTAGCCAAGATCCAGACCAGAATTTTCATCAGTAAAGAATGCTGACCTGCGAAGTATATGGAGGGGGACATGGAACACTTAAAGTATCAAGGGCCCACTTACCCTTTATTCTAGCAGTGGCTGAACTAATAAAAGTCAAGGGTTATTGAAAATATATCTTTCTATCACTAGTATTTTTCTGTAGCAGTTATCACCACTGGGCCTAAGGGCTTTGACAAAGGAGCTTTTTAACACAAAAGCAGCAAGAAGCAAGCCCAGAGCTGAGCTGGTTGGAAGCCCAAATGGTGCATTTTAAAAGCAAGCTTGGAGAGCATTAAGCATCTCTGAGCAGGCTCCCCCTTCCCCTCAGGATCACAGATGCTACATTTTTAGACTATTTTCTCATTCCTAAGGATCCATGGGAAATTTGGCCAAATGAGATAACTCTGCAAACAGCCATTCTGAACCCCTCAAGAGTCCCAGTTTTTGTAAGAATGGCTCTCAAAGGAAATGAAGGAGAAGTAAACAGACTCAGAAGAGGAAATGAAAAGTGCAATAAAGTAAAGTTGGGTAGTAATGAGAAATGGAGATTAAACTTCAAATTTAAAACCTGGTAATTTTCAATGTATTTCTCAAAAATTCTATTTGCAGCTATAAAATAAGAAAAACAAAGTTATCAATATTTTAATTTGTTTTAATATTTTATCATGATTTTTGAAAGTGGTAGATTGCAGCGGAGGATGATTGGATTTAGAAAATCAGTGGGGTCAGGGTTAGTATAAAGAACAACTCGGCCTGGTGGATACTTAGCAAGGTTAGAAGAAAACATGGCTTCTGCATGAGGTGTTGGCATTTGCATACAACAGTGGCTCTTGATTTTTCATTAAAAAATTCAAACTAATAGAGTAGAGTTTCTTGGGAAAATTTCACGTGCTATGTATTTTGTGAACAGATGACTGTCATGGACTACTCTAGGAGCCTTGTAGAATGACTAAAGCCACAATTATTTTTTCTTCTTTCTAATTGTATCATGTTTATCTATTCAACATCTTCCTGAAAAAATATTTATTAAATGCCTACCATGTGCCAGGTCTGTGACCACATGCCCTGAAGTCAGGAAAAACACAGACAAGAAACAGTAGTTGCACACCACATTTAGGAAGGTGGGCTTATTTATCAAATAAAATCTTTGCCTCTCAATAGGATCAACTTTAGTCTTTCAAGCAATTACCTTTTCTAAAAACAAATAAATAATGTTTATTCCATAATCTGTGTAAATACTCCATAGTATTGGCAGTCTGCAATGTTGAATTAAAACATCTCAACAGGAGGGACATAAGGAGTTCCCTTTCTGACAGAACTCCTTGGTTACTTGTTAGGAATTTCTATTATTGCCTTCCTATGTATTATAGCTACATCAACCTCCCACTGATATTCATGCAATTCATAGAATTAAAGATAAAGATGCTTTTAATTCTAGGAACAAATCCTTCATTATGTAAATAACTCCACAGGCTACTATTAAGCATTTTAACAAAACAGAATTACTACATAAAATCAAAGAGTAACAGACATCAAACTATGCCACAATTTCATCTACATATTTCCATGGAAGACCAGTATATGGAAAACCTTAAACTTTCCTTTCCATAGGTTATGTATCATACAAATATATTTATTTTAAGGAAAAACTGATATATATTGATTACACATAATGTGCTAGGCTTTATGGAAAATATATCCCATAAAATTCTCTCATTTAATTCCTGCAATTTCTCAATGAGGCTGATAGTATTTTTTTTTTTTTTTCAGAGAAAGGTCATAAACCTAGAAAAATGTATGTAACTTATCCAAGGTCATAAAGATAGAAGAAGGCTGAAGGCAAATTTAAAATCTAGGACTAAGAGCAAAGCTTCATGATCTTTGCTCCATATCATGCTGTCTATAGTATTCCTTCATCACCAATTAACATAATGAGTGATAATGGCTAAATCTACTTTTTCCAGTTTTCATAAAGATGAACTGTTGTGTTTGTATAAATTAAACAAATTACATATTTTATATGCAAGAAGCATTGACAGTTTATCTCTGAATATTTTCAGTTGTTTTGTTTTTCTAAATATTTTCTTCTGGCAATTATAGGATTTTAAATGACTCATTTACTTCATTACAAGAATTATATCTTAAGGTGTTAATTATTTGCTTTAGTAATTCCACATGACACTTTAGAATGTCTGAAAAACAAAAATTGTGAAATGAGACTATTTATTAGCATACGAGTAGTAAATATTTTCATATGATAATACATTTCTCCTACACACAGGAATTACTTATTAGCTATACCTTCATTTGTGCAAATTAGGAGATGAAAATTTGTATTTGAACAGTAGATTGATTAGGAAATGATTATTAACTTTATAAGTGATTATTGGTTTAATAAAATATTTATTTAAAATTTTTTATTCAATGATTTCTCTGGGTTTCCTTTATTAACAAGTTTAACTATTACATTTAAATATCAGTTTATTTAGAAAACTTATTTCCAAAAATTTCTTCACTCCCAAACACACACTGCAATTCGCCTTCCAAGAACATAAAGTCATTAAAAAGCTATTTTATTACATGAAATGATGAAAAAGAATAATAATGTGGTTGGCAATATGGGGGGAACATATATTTTTATGCAGTGATAGTTGGCAACCTGAATAGAGGGAATTAGTTAATATTTATCAAAAGTTTTAAGAGTGAGTAGACCTCATCCATCAATTTTACTTCTGAAAGGCATAATTCAGAAAAGTATGCATAGATGCAAGTATATGAATGTTTATTGCAAGATTGCCAATAATACTGAAAAAATTGACACCATCTAAATATCCTTTAGTAGTCAGTGAGAAAAACTTTTTGTTCATCAAAAGACACTATTAAGAGCGTCAAAAGACTACCCCAGTTGGGAAGAAAATGTGTCTAATAAGGGTTTAAATCCAGAATATACAAAGAATTCTTAGAATTCAAAAACAAAAAGACAAGTAACCCAAATCAAAAGTGAGCAAAGGACTTGAGTAGACATTTCTCCAAACAAATTCAAATGGCCAGTAAGCACAGAAAAAGATGCTCAGCACCCTTAGTCTTTGTGGAAATGCAAATCAAAGCCACAATAAGATACCATTTTATACCAACAAAGAAGGCTGTAATTTTTTTTAAATAAGAGAAATAAGTAGTGTTGATGAAGATGTGGAGAAACTGGAACCCTTGTGTATTGCTGGTGGGGATGTAAAATGTTGTAGCCATTGTGAAAACAGTTTCTAGAAAGTTAAACATGGAATTATCATGTTACCCAGCAATTTCACTCTTAGATATATACCTCCCCAAAAAATTGAGGACAAGGACTCAACAGACACTTGTAAACCAATGTTCATAGCAGTGTTACGCAGAATAGCACAAAGGTAGAAACAATCCAAGGTTCCATCAACAGATGAATGGATAAACAAAATGTGGTATGTGCATACAGTGGAATATTAGCCATAAAAAGGAATAAAGTTTTGGAGGGTGGAGCCAAGATGGCCGAATAGGAACAGTTCCGGTCTACAGCTCCCAGCGTGAGCGACACAGAAGACGGATGATTTCTGCATTTCCGTTTGAGGTACCGGGTTCATCTCACTAGGGAGTGCCAAACAGTGGGTGCAGGATAGTGGGTGCAGCGCACTGTGCGTGAGCCGAAGCAGGGTGAGCCATTGCCTCACTCAGGAAGCGCAAGGGGTCAGGGAGTTCCCTTTCCTAGTCAAAGAAAGGGGTAACAGACGGCACCTGGAAAATCGGGTCAGTCCCACCCTAATACTGCACTTTTCCAACGGGCTTGGAAAACGGCACACCAGGAGATTGTGTCCTGCACCTGGCTCAGAGGGTCCTATGCCCAAGGAGTCCCGCTGATTGCTAGCACAGCAGTCTGAGATCAAACTGCAAGCTGGCAGCAAGGCTGGGGGAGGGGCGCTGCCATTGCCCAGGCTTGCTTAGGTAAACAAAGCAGCCAGGAAGCTCAAACTGGGTGGAGCCCACCACAGCTCAAGGAGGCCTCCCTGCCTCTGTAGGCTCCACCTCTGGGGGCAGGGCACAGACAAACAAAAATTCAGCAGGAACCTCTGCAGACTTAAATGTCCCTGTCTGACAGCTTTGATGAGAGTAGTGATTCTCCCGGCACGCAACTAGAGATCTGAGAATGGACAGACTGCCTCCTAAAGTGGGTCCCTGACCCCCGGGCAGCAAAACTGGGAGGCAACCCCCAGTAGGGACAGACTGACACCTCACTCGGCCAGGTGCTCCTCTGAGACAAAACTTCCAGAGGAACTATCAGACAGCTGAAATTGTGGTCTCACAAAAATCCGCTGTCCTGCAGCCACCGCTGCTGACACCCAGCCAAACAGGGTCTGGAGTGGACCTCAAGCAAACTCCAACACACCTACAGCTGAGAGTCCTGTCTGGTAGAAGGAAAACGAACAAACAGAAAGGACATCCACACCAAAACCCATCTGTACATCACCATCATCAAAGACAAAAAGTAGATAAAACCACAAAGATAGGGAAAAAGCAGAGCACCTCTCCTCCTCCAAAGGAACGCAGGTCCTCACCAGCAAAGGAACAAAGCTGGATGGAGAATGACTTTGACGAGTTCAGAGAAGAGGGCTTCTGATGACCAAACTACTCTGAGCTACGGGAGGAAATTCAAGACAATAGTAAAGAAGTTAAAAACTTTGAAAAAAAATTAGACGAATGGATAACTAGAATAACCAATGAAGAGAAGGGCTTAAAGGAGCTGATGGAGCTGAAAGCCAAGTTTTGAGAACTACGCGAAGATTGCAGAAGCCTCGGTAGCCGATGCGATCAACTGGAAGAAAGGGTATCAGTGATGGAAGATGAAATGAATGAAATGAAGTGAGAAGGGAAGTTTAGAGAAAAAAGAATAAAAAGGAATGAACAAAGCCTCCAAGAAATTTGGGACTATGTGAAAAGACCAAACCTACCTCTGATTGGTGTACCTGAAAGTGACGGGGAGAATGGAACCAAGTTGGAAAACACTCTGCAAGATATTATCCAGGAGAACTTCCCCAATCTAGCAAGGCAGGCCAACATTTAGATTCAGGAAATAAAGAGAACGTCACAAAGATACTCCTCGAGAAGAGCAACTCCAAGACACATAATTGTCAGATTCACCAAAGTTGAAATGAAGGAAAAAATGTTAAGGGCAGCCAGAGAGAAAGGTCGGGTTACCCACAAAGGGAAGCCCATCAGACTAACAGCTGATCTCTCGGCAGAAACTCTACAAGCCAGAAGAGAGTGGGGGCCAATATTCAACATTCTTAAAGAAAAGAATTTTCAGCCCAGAATTTCATATCCAGCCAAACTAAGCTTCATAAGTGAAGGAGAAATAAAATACTTTACAGACAAGCAAATGCTGAGTGATTTTTGTCACCAACAGGCCTGCCCTAAAAGAGCTCCTGAAGGAAGCACTAAACATGGAAAGGAACAACCGGTACCAGACACTGCAAAAACATGCCAAATTGTAAAGACCATTGAGGCTAGGAAGAAACTGCATCAACTAACGAGCAAAATAACCAACTAACATCATAATGACAGGATCAAATTCACACATAACAATATTAACTTTAAATGTAAATGGGCTAAATGCTCAAATTAAAAGACACAGACTGGTATACTGCATAAGGAGTCAAGACCCATCAGTGTGCTGTGTTCCGGAAACCCATCTCACGTGCAGAGACACACATAGACTCAAAATAAAGGGATGGAGGAAGATCTATTAAGCAAATGGAAAACAAAAAAAGGCAGGGGTTGCAATCCTAGTCTCTGATAAAATAGACTTTAAACCAACAAAGATCAAAACAGACAAAGAAGGCCACTACATAATGGTAAAGGGATCAATTCAACAAGAAGAGCTAACTATCCTAAATATATATGCACCCAACACAGGAGCACCCAGATTCATAAAGCAAGTCATGAGTGACCTACAAAGGGACTTAAACTCCCACACAATAATATTGGGAGATTTTAACACCCCACTGTCAACATTAGACAGATCAATGAGACAGAAAGTTAACAAGGATATACAGGAATTGAACTCAGCTCTGCATAAAGTGGACTTAAGAGACATCTACAGAACTCTCCACCTCAAATCAACAGAATATACATTTTTTTTCAGCACCACACCACACTTATTCCAAAATTGACCACATAGTTGGAAGTAAAGCTCTCCTCAGCAAATGTAAAAGAACAGAAATTATAACAAACTGTCTCTCAGACCACAGTGCAATCAAACTAGAACTCAGGATTAAGAAACTCACTCAAAACCACTCAAATACATGGAAACTGAACAACCTGCCCCTGAATGACTATTGGGTACATAATGAAATGAAGGCAGAAATAAAAATGTTCTTTGAAACCAACGAGAACAAAGACACAACATACCAGAATCTCTGGGACACATTCAAAGCAGTGTGTAGAGGGAAATTTATAGCACTAAATGCCCACAAGAAAAAGCAGGAAAGATCCAAAATTGACACCCTAACATCACATTAAAAGAACTAGAAAAGCAAGAGCAAACACATTCAAAAGCTAGCAGAAGGCTAGAAATAACTAAAATCAGAGCAGAACTGAAGGAAATAGAGACACAAAAAAACCTTCAAAAAATTAATGAATCCAGGAGCTGGTTTTTTGAAAAGATCAACAAAATTGATAGACCACTAGCAAGACTAATAAAGAAGAAAAGAGAGAAGAATCAAATAGATGCAATAAAAAATGAACAAGGGGATATCACCACCGATCCCACAGAAATACAAACTACCATCAGAGAATACTACAAACACCTCTACGCCTATAAACTAGAAAATCTAGAAGAAATGGATAAATTCCTTGACAAATACACCCTCCCAAGACTAAACCAGGAAGAATTTGAATCTCTGAATAGACCAATAACAGGCTCTGAAATTGTGGCAATAATCAATAGCTTACCAACCAAAAAGAGTCCAGGACCTGATGGATTCACAGCCAAATTCTACCAGAGGTACAAAGAGGAACTGGTACCATTCCTTCTGAAACTATTCCAATCAATAGAAAAAGTGGGAATACTCCCTAACACATTTTATGAGGCCAGCATCATCCTGATACCATGGCCTGGCAAAGACATAACCAAAAAAGAGAATTTCAGACCAATATCCTTGATGAACACTTATGCAAAAATCCTCAATAAAATACTGGCAAACCGAATCCAGCAGCACATCAAAAAGCTTATATACCACGATCAAGTGGGCTTCATCCCTCAGATGCAAGGCTGGTTCAACATACGCAAATCAATAAATGTAATCCAGCATATAAACAGAACCAAAGACAAAACCCACATGATTATCTCAATAGATGCAGAAAAGGCCTTTGACAAAATTCAACAACCCTTCATGCTAAAAACTCTCAATAAATTAGGTATTGATGGGACGTATCTCAAAATCATAAGAGCTATCTATGACAAACCCACAGTCAATATCATACTGAATGGGCAAAAACTGGAAGCATTCCCTTTGAAAACTGGCACCAGACAGGGATGCCCTCTCTCACCACTCCTATTCAACATAGTGCTGGAAGTTCTGGCCAGGGCAATCAGGCAGGAGAAGGAAATAAAGGGTATTCAATTAGGAAAATAGGAAGTCAAATTGTCCCTGTTTGCAGATGACATGATTGTATATCTAGAAAACCCCATTGTCTCAGCCCAAAATCTACTTAAGCTGATTAGCAACTTCAGCAAAGTCTCAGGATACAAAATCAATGTACAAAAATCACAAGCATTCTTGTACACCAATCACAGACAAACAGAGAGCCAAATCATGACTGAACTCCCATTCACAATTGTTTCAAAGAGAATAAAATACCTAGGAATCCAACTTACAAGGGATGTGAAGGACCTCTTCAAGGAGAACTTCAAACCACTGCTCAATGAAATAAAAGAGGATACAAACAAATGGAAGAAGATTCCATGCTCATGGGTTGGAAGAATCAGTATCGTGAAAACGGCCATACTGCCTAAAGTAATTTATAGATTCAATGCCATCCCCATCAAGCTACCAATGACTTTCTTCACAGAATTGGAAAAAATTACTTTAAAGTTCATATGGAACCAAAAAAGAGCCCGCATTGCCAAGTCAATCCTAAGCCAAAAGAACAAACCTGGAGGCATCATGCTACCTGACTTTAAACTATACGACAAGGCTACAGTAACCAAAACAGCATGGTACTGGTACCACAACAGAGACATAGATCAATGGAACAGAACAGAGCCCTCAGAAATAATGCCGCATATTTACAACTATCTGATCTTTGACAAACCTGACAAAAACAAGCAATGGGAAAAGGATTCCCTATTTAATAAATGGTGCTGGGAAAACTGACTAGCCATATGTAGAAAGCTGAAACTGGATCCCTTCCTTACACCTTATACAAAAATTAATTCAAGATGGAAGAAAGACTTACATGTTAGACCTAAAACCATAAAAACCCTAGAAGAAAACCTAGGCAATACCATTCAGGACATAGGCATGGGCAAGGACTTCATGTCTAAAACACCAAAAGCAATGGCAACAAAAGCCAAAATTGACAAATGGGATCTAATTAAACTAAAGAGCTTCTGCACAGCAAAAGAAACTACCATCAGAGTGAACAGGCAACCTACAGAATGGGAGAAAATTTTTGCAACCTACTCATCTGACAAAGGGCTAATATCTAGAATCTACAATGAACTCAAACAAATTTACAAGAAAAAAACAAACAACCCCATCAAAAAGTGGGTGAAGTACATGAACAGACACTTCTCAAAAGAAGACATTTATGCAGCCAAAAAACACATGAAAAAATGCTCATCATCACTGGCCATCAGAGAAGTGCAAATCAAAACCACAATGAGATACCATCTCACACCAGTTAGAATGGCCATCATTAAAAAGTCAGGAAACAACAGGTGCTGGAGAGGATGTGGAGAAATAGGAACAGTTTTACACTGTTGGTGTGACTGTAAACTAGTTCAACCATTGTGGAAGTCAGTGTGGCGATTCCTCGGGGATCTAGAACTAGAAATACCATTTGACCCAGCCATCCCATTACTGGGTATATGCCCAAAGGACTATAAATCATGCTGCTATAAAGACACATGCACACGTATGTTTATTGCGGCACTATTCACAATAGCAAAGACCTGGAACCAACCCAAATGTCCAACAACGATAGACTGGATTAAGTAAATGTGGCACATATACACCATGGAATACTATGCAGCCATAAAAAATGATGAGTTCATGTCCTTTGTAGGGACATGCATGAAACTGGAAAACATCATTCTCAGTAAACTATCGCAAGGACAAAAAACCAAACACCGCATGTTCTCACTCATAGGTGGAAATTGAACAATGAGAACTCATGGACATAGGAAGGGGAACATCACACTCCGGGGACTGTTGTCGGTTGGCGGGAGGGGTGAGGGACAGCATTAGGAGATATACCTAATGCTAAATGACGAGTTAATGGGTGCAGCAAACCAACATGGCACATGGATACATATGTAACAAACCTGCACATTGGGCACATGTAGCCTAAAACCTAATGTATAATAATAAAATAAAATAAAATAAAATAAGTTTTTATATATGATAAAAAATGTATGAATCTTGAAAAAATCATGCTAGTGCAATAGGATAGACATGAAAGAACAAGCATTGTATGATTCCACTTCATGCATTATCTAGAACTGAGAAATTCATAGAGACAGATAGAAGATTAGAGGTTACCAGGCATTGGAGGAAGGGGAGAATGAGAATGGATTGTTTATTGAGTACATTTTTCTGTCTAGGGTGATTAAAAAGTTCTAGAACCAGATAGTGCTGATGTTTGTACAACACTATGAATGTAATTAATGCCACTGAATTGGACACTTAAAAATAGTTAAAATGGCAACTTCTGTTACATCCATTTTACCACAATAAAAAAGAAGGCAATAGGCTAAATATTCTGAATTCATTCACTATGCTAACGTCAAAATGCTGATGTGTATTTAAATTGATTGATAAAGACGCACAAAATATATTGTGAAGGAAAAAGCTCCACAAATCAGTTCATATAGTATAATTACATTTGAATGAATAAATTTCTGTGGTGTGCTTTCATGTATGTGAAAGAATGCATGAATCTGTATGTGTATGCGTTTGCGCATGTATGATACAGAAAAATGATATTGATAAAACTGTATACACAGTGAGATTTCAGCTTATTGTGTCTTCTGAACTCTGATGTTGTGCTCTGAATTTATTTTCATATATGGAATTTTTTTAAATGGAGTCATTACTGTTATTATTATTATTATTGTTTTGAGACAGAGTCTCTCTTTGTTGCCTAGGGTGGAGTGCACTGGCGTGATCTCAGCTCACTGCACCCTCTGCCTCCCAGGTCAAGTGATTCTTCTGCCTCAGCCTCCCTAGTAGCTGGGATTACAACCGTCTGCCACCACACCTGGCTAATTATTTGTATTTTTAGTAGAGACGGCATTTCACCATATTGGCCAGGCTGGTCTTGAACTTCTCAGGTGATCCACCCACCTCGGCCTCCCAAAGTGCTAGGATTACAACCATGAGCCATTGTGCCTGGCTGAGTCATTATTTTTAAAAAGAGAAGAGAAGAAAATGAAGAACAGTGTATATAAAAGCCGAAGAGGCAAAAAAGAAAAAAAAGAAGGAAAGGGGCAGAACAAAAAGAAGAAAGAGGAGAAGAAGAATACTGAGGCCAGCTTATTACTCTAAACTTACCTTAGAAATTGATTCTTTTTGGAAGAAAAAACTTAGAAATCTGAGACACAGAGAAGGAAACACAAGACCAACTTTGGCAGGTGCATCTATTTCTCTTCTGTTGAGTACTTTCCATTCAATCTTTTCTCCAGGACACTTGTAGTGAGTATTTCTGTATTAATGTCCCCATATTTTAATGTGGGAAGACAGACAACAAATGGTAAACATAATAAATAAAGATCTTATGCTCTTCTAGAAGATGCTAGTGCTATTGAAATGTGGGGTGGGTTTGAGTTTTAGGTAGGGTGTTTAGGGTATGCCCCACTGAAGAAATAACATTTGTGCACAGACTTGGAGGAGAGCACACTAACTTCAAGTGACTTAAGATAAGTTAAGGCTGGAGGGATGGGGACAGTTGGTCATCAAGCTTACTCAGAATGAAAAAAATAACTTAGAATGTCATTGGAGGAGAACCTCAACAGATACTGTGTTGCTCGTTAATTACACATGGTCACATTTGCTTTTGTAATATAAAGCTATATCCTTAACTGCGCTAAAAATACGGTTCATATGCTTAAATGTAGGGAGTGTAATCTAGAACATTTCCATCTCATCATTGCTTCTTCTGGGCTATGAATTGGAGAGGGGTGCAGAAATCCTAGAAGGATCAAAGGACTCACATTAATGATTGGAAAATAGTATTTACAGTGAAATGCTAAGAGGATTGATAATCATTTACAACACTATATGTATGTCTACAAATACTTGCATATAATGTATATGTATAGACCAGTCACATGTACATGTATTTATTGCTTCATATACATATATATTTGTATCGGGGACTCTGCCTCGATATTCACACGGGTTCTTTTCTATTTTCCTTAAGTGTCGGCTAGCTTGAGAAATAAAGGGACAGAGTACAAAAGAGAGAAATTTTAAAGCTGGGTGTCTGGGGGAGACATCACATGTTGGTAGATTCTGTGATGACCCACAAGCCACAAAAACCAGCAAGTTTTTATCAAAGATTTTCAAAAGGGGAGGGAGTGTGCAAATAGGTGTGGGTGACAGACATCAAGTACTTTACAAGGTAATAGAATATCACAAGGCAAGTGGAGGCAGGGTGAGATCACAGGACCACAGGACCGAGGTGAAATTAAAATTGCTAATGAAGTTTTGGGCACCATTGTCATTGATAACATCTTATCAGGAGACAGGGTTTTGAGATCAACCAGTCTGACCAAAATTTATTAGGCGGGAATTTTCTCTTCCTAATAAGCCTGGGAGCGCTATGGGAGACTGGGGTCTATTTCACCCCTACGGCCTCGACCATAAGAGACAGCCACACCCAGGGGTGCCATTCATAGGCCTACCCGCAGGTGCGCATTCTCTTTCTCAAGGATGTTCCTTGCTGAGAAAAAGAATTCAGTGATATTTCTTCCATTTGCTTTCGAAAGAAGAGAAATATGGCTCTGTCCCGCCTGGCTCACTGGCGGTCAGAGTTTAAGGTTATCTCTCTCGTTTCCTAAACATTGCTGTTATCCTGTTCTTTTTTCAAGGTGCCCAGATTTCATATTGCTCAAACACACATGCTGTACAATTTGTGCAGTTAATGCAATTGTTACAGGGTCCTGAGGTGATATACATCCTCCTCAGCTGACAGGATTAAGAGATTAAAGACAGGCATAGGACATCACAAGGATATTGATTGGGGAAGTGATAAGTGTCTGTGAAATCTTTACAATTTATGTTTAGAGATTGCAGTAAAGACAGGCATAAGAAATTATAGAAGTATTAATTTGGGGAACTAATAAATGTCCATGAAATCTTCACAATCTACATTCTTCTGCCATGGCTTCAGCCCGTCCCTCTGTTTGGGGTCCCTGACTTCCCGCAACAATATGAATACTTTTAATGTCTCTTGACACATAATTTCTTGACTATACACAAGCAAAGTGTCAAATTGCAATTGACTATGTCTATAGTTATCTGAAGTTTCCACCCAGAATTTCTGAATCTAAGGTACAACATGGTCAATTTTATGACGAAAAACTAAATTGCATTAAGTTTGGCTGAACGTATAGATCTTATAGAAAAATGGCCTAAGAAATAGGTGAACCATTTGTTACTCGAGATTTGCTAACTCTATCAATTAAAAACCACATACTAATCTATGAAAAAATATGTAGAAATGCCTCAGTAGAAATATGACCCAAGATTCTGCTGTAGGTCTAAGTAGCTCTACATACTGAAAGAGGGACAAAATAATTGTGCAATTTTGCAATCACAGACATTCCCCAAAATTTAGTAATCCAAATCATAGCTAGGGACTTGAGTCAAAACATCTTTCTTCACCAGTAAAGGGTCAGAAATTTAAAACTGAAAGGGTAGAACTGAAAGGACTACACATCAACAGATTATTCTTTTCCTTGATCATACAAATTCAGTCACTATTGAATGCAGGGGTCAAGGGCTGTCCTGAATTAAATTTCTGTCCACCTAAAGTGGGCGTGGGGTCAGCTAGTGGTATTCAATAAAATTGTATTTACTGTATATTAAACTCTTCTGATGAATGCCTGCTCTTAGAGACCAAAAACTAAAAATCACAATACCTAACAACTGGCTTAATAATACCATAGTATCAGAATTTCCAGCAATTGAGTATTTTAATTATAAACTAGGACATCATTATACTCTTTGAATGACTCAGTTAAACTTTTTTTTTTTTTTCGTTCAGATGTATTCTCATGGATGAACTAGAAATGGTAGTTAAAAGGGGGAAAAGAACCACGGAACTGAAGCTTTGTCCTTGGCTTTTCATTGCTCAACTGGGAAAAAAGAGCTACCAGAGAGGTCTGTAACCTTACTCTGCCATATCGTTCAGAATGTCAGCTATAGATCACCTGTGACAAGTATTTAATTCTTTGTCTCACGGGGGACAATCTGCAACCTTCTGTTGGAAGTGAGGTGTTTTGTTTCATTTTAAAGCTGCCAGCAATAGTTGTCTTTTTGGCCTTGCAGTAAGTTCTCTTTCAATTTAGTATTCCCAACTTCTTCCTCTAAAAGTTGTGAAAATCATTCCTTTTCTAAAGATTTCCATGCTAAATCCTTTCAAAAGTCTATGACACATGTGACTCTTCCCACCATAACAGTACCTTTTCTTGTTTTACCACAGAAAGCCACATCGAGCTCTTTTGCCTTTGTTTTTGCCAGCTGAACAGAATAAAATATTAAAATACGATGATTAAAGAGGCAGGGCAAATGTGTTTTAGTTATTGGGCTTCTGCTGAGAAAGATATATAGATTAGAGTGAATACAGACAAGCAGTTTTCTAGGTGATGTGCTGAAAAACATAAATTATATTCCAGTAATAGCTGATATGTACAGTAATTAGAAGGTTCATTCTACCACTAAGAAGGGAATATATGCTGTCAAATATTGCCTCACATGCCATTTTCCAGATCACTGACAGCTCGGTATGGCTCTGTACCTGGGCCATGACAGACTCACAGAGAAGCAAAGTGGATCCTTCAACTCCGAATGGCGTCCATCCTGACTGAATTGGAATTGCCACAGTAATGCTTATTAAAAATCAGAAATACCTAAAGTTTCCTCAATTTTATTTCAAGTTTGAAAAATTAGTGCATAAAAGTAGAACATATGCCATGTTTTCTCTTATTGAAAATGTAATAAAAATATTTTTTGAATGTGTGAAAATAACAATGTTGTAGATCTATATATTTTATTATGATATGAATTTGGCCCTTGGAGATATACAAAAAAAAGTTAGTATTTAGTTTCTCTCCCAAACAGGTTCTCATTGTTGCAGAGATAGTGAATTTAGAAAAGGCTAAAAACTGTTAATTTAAAATAAAAAAGAATATGCACTTCTAGGCATTTAAATACTTTTTTTAAAACTTGGTCTTAAAAGTTGTAAAATCTCTGTCTAAACAATTAAAAATAAACTGGAAAACCATTTTTTTTTTTTGCTATAGATGTAAGCTATCTATACAAATGCAAAATAACATGCTTATAAAATGATAAATATTTTCAGCTCATCACAGTAATTCCAGTGTAGATATTCACCAACCTGAATGGGGTCAAATTTATTCAAATTGTTTCGAGATTCTAAGTCACTGCCATTTATCAAATAAGGGGCTTTATCTATAAGCTCTCATTTGTATGTGAATGTATGAATGTATCACCTACCCTGGTTTCTTTTTATAATATAATATCTTAAAAGTAATGTGAATTTTAGAAAATAAATATAGGAAGCATAGTTTTTTAACTTACAGAGTTAGAAGTATTGCTTCTTTAATTTCATGTGCATTTTTGGTCATGTGCTATGTTTATTCCTTGCATACTGAATTGCCTGTGGGCATATGGAAAGCTTCAGTAAACTGCGTATAATAAGCTAGCTGGAAATTTGCCATAATTCCAGTGACACTCATTTTCATATGTGCTTTCTCCGTTAAAAATTTCACAAGTGTGAAGAGACATATTTTCTGTTTGTTAGGCTCTGACTGCATTCCTGACCCAGCCATGCCAGTAAAATATATGCTGGAAAATATTATGGGATTTGTAATAATGTTTTCAAGTGGAACATATCCCTATGGGACATATTTTATGTGTGCTGTAGATATTGGGAAGATAAGAATTCAGGGGGCATGTTACTCAAAGTGAAGCTGTCGCTGGGTAATAGAGTACTACAGTAGTTGGGTGAAATGATACAGATAGACTTATTTCATTTTCCAGTAGGAACATTTTAAGCTGACTTGCTGTTAAGAATCTGTAAATTGTCTAAGCAGGGGAAAAAAGCAGCAAGGCTGATAAAATCATAAATAGCTTTTCCATCATTGCTGAAACTCTAATTTTCTTGCTTATTGCTTGAGTTAATAAAACAAATAAAAGAGGGAATCTCAGAGAGAGATTTCTTTAATATGCAAAATGAATTTCAATGTACTCTCCTGCTGGTATTTTTATGGAAAACCTGACTACATGGTACACATGGAATGTAGAAATCTGCATTTAGATAGAAATATTATAAAATGCATAGTATGGTCCAAAGTCGGTCTTTTAATGGAGATGGCAAAGTGCTGCATTATACGGTTGAGTGGAAAGACAGCATGCATATAGGTTTTCACATCTTCAGGAACTAAGTGCCCATTTTGCCCAAGAGAGGCATACATTAGTTTGAATCTTTGACAAATATCGATGAAGCAAAAAATACCAGGTGGATATATTTCTCCAAGTGAATTTTTGGTGCTATTTATAGGTTATGATTGCAATATATATTTCATATTTTTTCTCAAATGCTTTTGGGAAACAACAAAGATTGATTCTATTAGAAAATATTTCATTGTATTAGCTGAATTTGACTGTAAAGAACTGAGTGGTACCTAATAGTTATAGTAAAACAATAGAGGTTCAGAAATACTTGATTCTATTCCTGTAACTGTGTTGTGGGTGACCTAAGAAATTTCACAGTGCCTCATAGCTCAGATAATCTATCTGTAATGTAAAGGTAAGGTAGCCTCACACCAACTATTCCCCAGTGATAAAGGGAGAACTAATTAGTTGACATTTGTCTAGCCATTTGAAAACCTCAAATGAGAATTTCTTTATGCTGTTAGTAAAATTCAGTGTTATTATTGAGCATATGTAAGAGTAGCTATTACATGAGTGAGAAAGAGCTAGTGGTATGGGGATATATAAATTATTGAAATAAAGATAATTGATTTAAAATAAGTACGAGCAGAAGAGGTCATAAAAATTTGAGCTATTTCATATAAACCTTTTTTGTGATAATAGTACATTTGGATTAAGTATTTCTAATGTGTTTAGAGCAGAAAGGATAAAAATGACACAAATGTGGTAGAATGAACACTTGCATACCTATGTTCTCCTCTAGAATCTTACACAGGTAAGTATAAAAGAGACGGCATAATTCCACCAGGAACAAAGAGAATAGGATAAGAGCTGGCAGTGACAACATTTTGGAAGCTGGAAAACCTGTGTACAAATGATGCCTGATTCAGCAGCATGAAGAAAGCTGAAACTGAAGTCTAGAGGGGCTACAGCCAGGGAGTTAAGCTGACTGTCACCAGAAACCCCTAAAAGGGCTCAGAAATTACCCCCACTGAAGTAAGAGTTCAAGTTGGGCAGGAAATGGAAAAGCCTGTGTGGTAAGCAGTTCAATGCTCAGAGCCTCTTCCTCACCATGACAGAGGTATGGTAGCTGGCTGTTGTAGGGGTGGCACCTTAGGAGCCCTAGATCTGAAACACAAAGTTTACTGAAGGTAGAAAGTTTCTTCTGAAAACTGCAAGTAAGTGAAAGTCTACAAGTGGTAAAATCTTCATTGAACTAAATCTTATTTTTTATAGTAAAAATGCAGTAATAAGTGCAGAACTGGAAAATTTAAAAACACACTATATAATTCTTATTTGGAATATGTAAGCAACTACTAGGGGAAAAAGTAACTAAAATGGCTAAAAGAGGTAAGAGCCCATGTTGCACAGAACTGCAGAGAGGAAGGGAGGGGAGCAGTGAATGAATCTATCTCTTTATATGCTTGTAGAATAATTTTACTTTAAAAACCACCTGCAAGCATAATTTAAAAAATTAAAATGAAGAACTGATGACAATTTTATAAAAAGAATGTACACAACACACTAAGCCAAGAATGAATGAAAGAACAGCATGTAGATATATTCATAATGAGCCTTGTTTATTTAAACACAAAATCTGAAGGATCTGGCAAAATATTTTAGTAAAGTGTAAATAAATCACTTGATGGTTGGAAAGTATATTTTTCTTGCTAACCATTATTTTCCCCTACTCTAGAAATTGTGTATTTGCTTATTTTTATTTTTATTTTTTTTTTGAGATGAAGTCTCGCTCTTTTCCCCTGGGCTGGAATGCAATGGTGCGATCTCGGCTCACTGCAACCTCTGCCTCCCAGGTTCAAGCGATTCTCCTGCCTCAGCCTCCTGAGTAGCTGGGATTACAGGTGCCTGCCACCACGCCCAGCTAATTTTTGTATCTTTAGTAGAGACGGGGTTTCACCATGTTGGCCAGGCTGGTCTCAAACTCCTGACCTCAGGTGATCTGCCCTCCACGGCCTCCCAAAGTGCTGGGATTACAGGCGTGAGCCACTGTGCCTGGCCTACTTATTTTTAACATGCCTCCTCCAAGCCCATTTTTATAACTGAATGTAGTGAATGCTTTGACTTAACTTTGGGTTTGCCCCTTTACCCAGCTTTAAAACAACTAAAAAGACAATTTTAGCACAAGTACAGCATACTGTCAGGTTCATACTCATCATATAAACAAATATATTGTTTTAACAATACAGTATACTACAGTTATATACTAAAAAGAAAAAGGAAACCAAAGATTTACATAATTAAATATAAGAGATAGAGTTTGTTTGCACTGACTCTTTGAGAGAGCTTAAAATAAATAGGATAATGTAATATGGTAGCTATAGGTGGGAATTGAACAATGAGGACTCTTGGACACAGGAAGAGGAACATCACACACCGGGGCCTGTTGTGGGGTGGGGGGAGGAGGAAGGGATAGCATTAGGAGATACACCTAATGTAAATGACTAGTTAATAGGTTAAGCACACCAACATGGCACATGTATACATATGTAACAAACCTGCACGTTGTGCACATGTACCCTAGAACTTGAAGTATAATAATAAAAAAATACATATATATATACATAAAAGTGACAAACTTTTTCTAAACTCCAGTCTCTGGATATATGGCATAGTCCTAGATCGTTTTGACTGAAAGGGAAGTATTACAGAAGTATTACAATCCTTTGTTAGTTAACATAGGAAATGCTCTCTGTAGACAGCCAAATGCAGTTTTGCTACCACCTCGTTTATTATAATCTTTTAAATTTAATTAACTCCAGAGTCTTTGAATATTCCAAATATGTCTTTGTGCAAAAATTGCCAGAAGTAATTCAGAACACATTTGCATTCATTGCATTACAGTGTCTTACCACTAAAAGTAATGGAGATATTGCATAAGGTGTGTCTTGGGCTTGCCATGGACCTCTCCTTCTCCAGAGGTTAATGGATGACTATACTCTAGATGAATTATCAAATATAATATCCCACCATAGGTACCATCACCTGGGAGGCACATCTAGGTGAATAAGCTAATGGCTATTATTTTACCATGCTTTCAACTTTAAACATGACTTTCAAGCATTTACATATTGTACTAATGGTGGATGTTATTGACTTGAAGAACAGCTTTTTTTTCCGTCCTGCTTTTATTTTCTAATCTTCTTATTTCATTCTCTAATCAGGAAAAACAAATGAAGTCTTCTCTCCTTCTACTGAAACGCTACCATTATGAAAACAATAGCAATAAAAATGTTTATGAAACATTCATAATTTGCAAAAGAAAATTGGAAAGAATCACTATTATTAAAAACATATAGTATAAAGACAATCTTAATTAGCTGGTTCTACTCTTTACATATCAACTATTTGACACTTATGTTTAGAATATAAAATGCACAGCAAGGATTTTGTAGTTATTTAAGTAAAAAATAAATATAAATTGTTATAGATGTATGAAGCATATTATAAAATTAAATGCTATAGCATCCTCATGAATCTTTGACTCTGTACACATTCCTAGGCATGATTCAAGGAGTAAACCAGGACATAATCCATGTATCTACCCAGAGAAAAGGAAGGATGAAAATGACGGATGGACCAGGTTTAATATTACAGGCATTTGCAACTAAACAGCCTGGCTTTCTGTTTAAACTACTCAGGCTTTACTCTCAGAGTTCATTATATCATCCAGATTCTTCAACTAAACTGCTGATTGTTGTTAATGCCAAACACTACCTTAGGCTATTACGAGAATCTGGTTTACCCTAACTGTCGTTGGTTCTTACATTATTAAGGAAAGCAGGCTGAGCATATATGACTTAACCAATAATAGAAAAATGCTATGGAATTTCCTACATTACCTTTAGGATGAGTAAACATTAGAATAACAAGGGATCTGTTTTTAGGGAATGAGTAGATCTTAGAATGCTTAATTTCTTCTATGGACATAATATCTTTCATACCCTACCACAGAATTCCTTTTAAATGTCTACATTCATTAGTATTAGGATGTGTCCTTAGATGTAATCTAATAAGATTTTATTTTTAAAACCAAAGCTCTTTAACCTATTTCATTAAATTTCCTTTCCTGTTAATGCAGCAGTTCAGTAATAATTAGGACTGTGATGGATTAATGATTGATAATTTTCCAAGTTACTATTGGCAAACTGTAGTGAGAAACCTGCATTATTGCACTTCATCCCTGCTCTCTGGCATATTGAATGTAAACAGACTTGCTTTCCTTCCCTCCGTTTAATGGGCTGGAAGGGATTGACTTGGACCTGCAGTCTGCTCATTTCTGTGACTGATGTATTTTCACTTAAATAGCGTAGATTTGTTTTGCAGTTTGTGTTGCTGTTGAGAATAGATTTAAGGGAGACCTGACATATCATTAATCCTTCCATTCACATTTTAGATCATATGAACATAGCAAAAATCACTATAATGAAGAGAAATAACATTTCTTTATCTAATATAACGCTATAGTAAGAGGAATTATAAATAGGCTAATAGTTTTTAAAATAGATGTCTATTATTTTACTATAAAATGAATCAACTAATATATTTCAGGTATCTATGAGTAATCCATGGAGATTAAGAATTTTAACATAAATGTTAATAAAATTTTGTATCACCATTTGGACTTCGTCTAGCAAGCAACAGGGAACCATAAATATTTTGTTTTTCTTTTATTTTTAGCATGACAGGTATACTGCTAAATCTGTTTTTAAAATTATGATGCTGCTTTCTCTGTGAATGATGGATTGGAGTATAAGAGACTCTGAAGGCAGAGAGACTGGCTAAGAAGCTATTACAGTGTTCCAGGTGAGAGGTGGAGAGTGATGCTGAAAAATGGGAAGTATTGACCTATGCCAGCAGTTGTGGAGAAGCAGAGAAGAGATTGAGTGAAAGGGAGTCTGGAATCATAGAAACGGTGCTTAGAAGCCAAATGATGATTCGCCTGTGAGTTTATGTGTATGGGGTTGGAGAGGAAAGGTTGAGAAGAGGAAAGAGGGTGTTAAGCATAATTATGATCACACTATTTTAGGCAGCTGAAAGAAGGATGATACACAACAGACCTCACACCAAATGCCACCAATGTCTGTTCTAAAAAGAGAGGTGTGGAGTCTTTCTTTTTTTCTTTTCTGCATGCAAACACAAGTGCATAAGATAAACAAACATTCATGGAGTACCCTTTGGCAGACACTGTGTAGACCTGAGTTGTTCACAGTATGCATGATTTTTTTCCCTACCAAAAGCCTGCACTGATATCAAAGAGATAGATACCTAGAAAAGATAATCTTAAAATAATTTCTCTATGATACATATTTTTTTCACCAGGTTTTTAGTTGCAAATAGTACAAGAAAGCCACTTAATCTGAGTGAATATCAGAAAAATAGAAGGTGTATGGGTCCAGGCGCGGTGGTTCATGCCTGTAATCCCAGCACTTTGGGAGGCCAAGGCAGGTGGATCACGAGGTGAGGAGATCCAGACCATCCTCGCTAACATGGTGAAACCCCGTCTCTACTAAAAATACAAAAAATTAGCCGGGCGTGGTGGTGGGCGCCTGTAGTTCCAGCTACTCAGGAGGCTGAGGCAGGAGAATTGCTTGGACCTGGGAGGCAGAGGTTGCAGTGAGCCGAGGTCATGCCACTGTACTCCAGCCTGGGCGACAGAGCGAGACTACGTCTCAAAAAAAAAGAAAGAAATGAAAAGAAAAAAGAAAAAGAAAAATAGGAGGTATAAAGTAAAAATGGCTCCTTCTTTTGTTCTGATCTCTCCACCTCTCATCAGTATCACTGATATTTGACTTTCATGTTTCTAAAAGTTTTTCTGCCACAAGCTGATTCTTTTTTTTTTTTTTTTTTTTTTTTGAGACAGAGTCTCGCTCTGTCGCCTAGGCTGGAGTGCAGTGGCGTGATCTCGGCTCACTGCAAGCTCCACCTCCCAGGTTCACGCCATTCTCCTGCCTCAGCCTCCCGAGTAGCTGGGACTACAGGTGCCTGCCACCACGCCCTGCTAATTTTTTTTTTTTTTTTTTGTATATTTAATAGAGACGGGGTTTCACCGTGTTAGCCGGGATGGTCTCGAACTCCTGACCTCATGATTCGCCTGCCTCGGCCTCCCAAAGTGCTGGGATTACAGGCGTGAGCCACCGCGCCCGGCTGCCCCAAGCTGATTCCTCAAAAAGGAGGGGAAATTTTGAGGCTAAGCATGAACAATACATCCAGAAACCTTCCTAACTCAATTAATAATAACTGCACCTGAACTTCAAAGTAGTCATTTTGTTTACATAGTCCTATAATTACTAATTTCTCCTGAGCAGCCACCTAAATTTTTTATTTAATAAAATTATCAAATCAGAACATTTTTGATGCTCTTTAACCACTTCTTAGACATCAGTAATATATCTGATTTTATTACTAGGACAGTCTACCCAACCAAAACCCAAGTACGAATACCAAGCTCTCTAGGATATCTATTTGTGGACCTTCATCATTTGGGTTAATGCATCAATGCACTGTAATAGAAAGCAGCACTGGATCCTCCACCTTGGCAAGATAAACTATATGATTTTTTTTTCTGTACAATTTAATTTTTTGGAATGTTTGCCCTCAACATAGCACTTTTCAGCAACAAATACCACTTAATTACAGCTTAACATACTTCACCAATTTACTACTGAAACAGTGCAAATAAATTTTTTAAAGTGAATATTTTTAAATATAAAGAAAACAAAATAAAATGCCTTAAATTCTAATACTCTATATGTTTTAGAGAGAACATTTTTTCCTTGCACAAGACCAAATAGAATCAATAGTTATTCATAAAACAGATTCCAGTTTTGTGCAAATCTCTAAGTATGTACCTACAAAAGGCATAATGATTAACCTATTTAAAGAGCTCATTTCCAAATGCTACCAGGCGTTTGCAATTTTTTATTGTAATACATAATTTTAAGAAATCCAAGAACCCTGCAATGGAAATATCCAGCTTATTTATCCACATTTTTTCTTTCTGTATTGTCATCATCTCCTGTTAATAATTTGAAAACTATTTATGATAACATTTCCAAGAGACAAATAGTGTATTCAGGTAAAGTTTATAAGAGACAAATATCGTAAATAACCATGGGCAGAAATATTGTAAATTATTACAGCCCATTCAATAAATTATACACCAAAAATACCAAATGCTTCAAGTATAATCTACTCTGTTCTGTTTTACAATATTTCTCCTTAATTAAAATTTATTCACTGGTCTCCTAAAAGTATTAATACATTTCAAGAGAGAAAAATATTGTATCTTGTTACGATGTTTACACTAAGCACACGCCTAAAAGAAATGCATAAGAAACTGTGTAATTAATGACATGAAAACTCTAAACTTCAATCAGAAGGGATTTTATACAGACAATACGTTACAGTCTTAATTGTCAACATTCTGGTGGGTTGAATTGTTCTACTCTACTATTTTAATTGTTCCATTTATTAGGTTTGGCTTTTAAATATTTTAACAACCCAGTACAGTCAAAAGTGTAGAAATGATATTTTTAAAAAATTAAAAAGACAGAAAAAGGGATTGCAGATATCTCTAATGCAACACCTTTTTCAAAAAAATTAATTAAATGCTTTCAAAATTGTTTCAAGATTATAGCCAATTATACTATTCTTTTTTCTTCCTTATTAAGTCTGCCACCTTAATAATCTGCTATTGGTGTTTTTATTAAAAGAAATGATTGTTCTTTTGTTTTAGCACATTTTATTTTACTTTACTTTCAAATGTTTCTATGACGATAATAACTTTTCTATCAGAAATATTCTGGTTCAATAATTTTATTAAATATAAATTTGGGATTTATATTAACAAGAGAAGGCTTATTAACACAGGCCCATGCAATTGAGTATTAAGGAAAATGACTACCTTGAAAACAAGTGTTACAGAAAAGCAGACAGGAATTTAACATTTTAAACCTAAACCAAAGCCATGTTTTTCTGTAAGCTAAAATACTCGCTCTTTCCTATACAGCAAAAATGAGAGTATAAGAGCCTGTGGAAGTGCAATTTGTGTTCAGTATCCCAATACTTATCATCTGTTTCCTAATATGTTGAACATTAAAGGACTTTGACCAGTCAAAAATTGTACGTATTATACTGATTTTTTGTGTGTGCAGTAATTTCCATGCAGGAATGCAAATATATTTAGTAAACAGTCCTGTGAAAAGTACATATGCCCATGTAATCTAAATTTCTACCAAGACATAGAACATCTCTATCATGCTAAAAAGATCCTTCATGATAACTTCAAATGGCTATAAGTAACATAATAAAAAATAATTGTCAAATTTTAGTGTTAAAAGAGACAAATATATTGTATATACAAAAAAATGTGTCTATGTAACCTGGAAGTATGAAATAAGCAAACTGGCAGGTATATGGAACAGAAAATAAAATAGAGTATCCAGTATTAACACTATTCAACTTAAATATCAGGTTCTGACATCTAGTGACTATAGACCATGTCTGCTTCTAAACATCCTACAATGCACAGGAGAGCCACTACCCTCAACTTCGAGTAAAGAATTCTCTGGCCTAAAATGTCAATAGTGGCAAAGATGAAAAGACATGATCCATATCAAATCTCATACCAAATACAAGAAAATAGACAAAGAAAATTTTAATAATATTCTAAACTTTAGAATATATATCATATTCTCTAAATGAAGTTCAGTTTCAAACTCTAAAAAATTTAATAATTATCCTTTAAATGATTCCTCTGTAAATAAGAGTCAAAATAGAAACTACAGAACAATTAGAAAGAGTTTTAAGAATACTCTATATATCAGCAAAAGAAACAAACACTTAAATGTTCAGAAGATAAAGAATGCAAAAAAGCTAATTAGGTGCCAAAAAAGAAACAAGAAAAGGAACAAAAATAAATATACCTGAGGTGGCTAGAAAAGTGTAACTCACAAAGTAAAAGTAGAAATTAATGATTTAGAAAACAAAAGAAAAACTAAAATACAAATCAAAGAGCAGATTCCTTAAAAAGGAATCCAAATAAGATTAAAAACTACCAACTAATATAATTTGTAAAAAAAACTAGAGAATGCAGAAACACACAATAGAGAATGTGTTTGCAAATAATTACAGATTTCAGAAAAGACAAGAGCAATATGAGACTCTTGTCTTTATCTCTACAAAAATAGATGCAGCAATACATGGAATGATTGATTTTCTATGTATATACAGAAATCAACATTCATTCTTTTGTAAAAAATTTACTAATAAAATAGCATTACAATTAATAATTTTAAAAAGTAGCACTTCCATTAAAGTCAAGAAAAAGGCAAGTACATTTAATACTACTTAGTATTATTGGAAGTTATCAAAAAAAGAAACATACTATGATGTGTAGAATTTTTAAGTATTATTAGATACTTGGAAATTCTAAGAAACAACTAAAATGCTAGTAAAGATAAGAGATTTCAGTATCAGTACAGCAGTTGATTGCAACAGTGATAAAATATTACCAACATGACCATATTCAAATATGATAAATGAAAAAATACATTGGAAGAAATGACACCTGCTAAAAACAGATTTACCAAAAATGTATAGAACTCTATCTGCACATTAAAAACTGTTTTGAGGTGCAAAGAAGTCAAAAATTAAATTTTATAAAAAACCACTTTCTTAGTGTCAGTAGTGTAAAGATGCAAGGCTACAGTAACCAAAACAGCATGGTACTGGTACCACAACAGAGACATAGATCAATGGATCAGAACAGAGCCCTCAGAAATAATGCCACATATCTACAACTATCTGATCTTTGACAAACCTGACAAAAACAAGCAATGGGAAAAGGATTCCCTATTTAATAAATGGTGCTGGGAAAACTCGCTAGCCATATGTAGAAAGCTGAAACTGGATCCCTTCCTTACACCTTATACAAAAATTAATTCAAGATGGATTAAAGACTTACATTTTAGAATTAAAATCATAAAATCCCTAGAAGAAAACCTAGGCAATACCATTCAGGACATAGGCATGGGCAAGGACTTCATGTCTAAAACACCAAAAGCAATGGCAACAAAAGCCAAAATTGACAAATGGGATCTAATTAAACTAAAGAGCTTCTGCACAGCAAAAGAAACTACCATCAGAGTGAACAGGCAGCCTACAAAATCGGAGAAAATTTTCACAACCTACTCATCTGACAAAGGGCTAATATCCAGAATCTACAATGAACTCAAACAAATTTACAAGAAAAAAACAAACAACCCCATCAAAAAGTGGGCAAAGGACATGACCAGACACTTCTCAAAAGAAGACAGTTATGCAGCCAAAAAACATGCAAAAATGCTCATCATCACTGGCCATCAGAGAAATGCAAATCAAAACCACAATGAGATACCATCTCACACCAGTTAGAATGGCCATCATTAAAAAGTCAGGAAACAACAGGTGCTGGAGAGGATGTGGAGAAATACGAACACTTTTACACTGTTGGTGTGACTGTAAACTAGTTCAACCATTGTGGAAGTCAGTGTGGCGATTCCTCAGGGATCCAGAACTAGAAATACCATTTGACCCAGCCATCCCATTACTGGGTATATACCCAAAGGACTATAAATCTTGCTGCTATAAAGACACACGCACACGTATGTGTATTGCGGCACTATTCACAATAGCAAAGACTTGGAACCAACCCAAATGTCCAACAATGATAGACTGGATTAAGAAAATGTGGCACATATACACCATGAAATACTATGCAGCCATAAAAATGATGAGTTCATGTCCTTTGTAGGGACATGGATGAAACTGGAAACCATCATTCTCAGTAAACTGTCGCAAGGACAAAAAACCAAACACCGCATGTTCTCACTCATAGGTGGGAATTGAACAATGAGAACACATGGACACAGGAAGGGGAACATTACACTCTGGGGACTGTTGTGGGGTGGGGGGAGTGGGGAGGGACAGCATTAGGAGATATACCTAATGCTAAATGACGAGTTAATGTGTGCAGCGCACAAACATGGCACATGTATACATATGTAACAAACCTGCACATTGTGCACATGTACCCTAAAACTTAAAGTATAATAATAATAATAATAATAATAATAATAAAAGAGGTTATTTCCCCCAAACTAATCTATAAATGTAACTGAAGCAAGGTAAAAAATTAATAATAATAAGTTTTATTTGCATTGTAACAAACTGATTTCAATACATGTGGAAAAATAAACACAAAATAACCTGTAAAAATTTCAGAAATAGGAATAATGTGAAGGCAATGACCTAGCAGATATTAAGACACAATGGAGTAGAGTAATTAGAACAGTTTGGCAAAGGTGTAGGAAGAGAAAGACAAATCAGTGAAATTTAATAGTCAGAAAAGCCTTAACAATTTGGTAAGTAACAAAGAAGACATTTTTTGTTGTTGTTAGATCTCTTATTTCTTTTTTTCATTTTCTTTAACTTTTAAGTTCTATAGTACATGTGCAGGCTATGCAGATATGTTATGTAGGTAAACATATGCCATTTTCAAGCAGTGTGGAAATAAGGAAATATTCACATGATATTGGGATAATGGACTAGCCAATTGCAAAAAAAAAAAAAATTATTAAAATATTGTGCCACACTTTACGCCAAAGTAATTTTTAAATGGATAAATATTTAAATGCAAAAAGTAGATGGTTAAAGTATGCAATATATAGTAAACCCATAAAGAAAACACATAAAGGAAATTTTTTTAAATATTTGCATGGGAAAAATGTCTGAATCCAAATTACAAAAATCAAATCATAAAATATTTGTAGAACCTACAGCAGACAAAGAATATATTTCCTAATACAAAACAAACTTTTACCAATTAATAAACAATTATAAAATTTAAGAAAAAAGGCGGCAAATTTATGAACGCAGGTTGAATGGTGAGGTATCAGCAACAACACAAAGAAATAGCTCGTAAGTTTAAGTAAAGAATTAAACTTTTTGCCTGAACAGACCTAGAGCCACCTGGAGCAGGGACTTTGCATCTGCCATATATTCTCTGAGTATGATTCAAAGATTCATACCCTTTGAATCTTCTGAAATAAGATAAATATGAAATATGAAATAATAACAGCCATATTTGACTGATTTGCGGATTCCACCTAGATTTTAAAAGGTATGATTTCATATGGATGTTTTGGGCTTGCATGATTATAACATAAAAACATGGTGAAAACTCAAGAACGCAATTTCTGTCTGTCAAGGCAAACCACTTTTATCCCATCTCCTAAAGATGAATACCCCACATGTAAAGAGGACTTGGGTTTGAGGGGAAAAGGCAGTTGCCTACAGGGGCTGTATTATGAGGGCTCTATTAAGGAGGCTGCAGATGGGGGCTCTGTATGGAAGCTTCAGGATCTCTAACTGAAATAAAAATGTTGTGTATTTAGTATTTTCCATCCAGGATCTATCTATAAAAGCTAAACTAGCATAGTATTAAAGTTATTCTGCCTTGTCAGTTTGACTGCTAATCTGAACTTGTGTTTAGTATTAGGATGCATGTACATTAAGTACTCTCAAATTAAAATGCAAATTAAAAGAAAAATAAGAAATCATTTTTGCCTGTTATATTGGTGGGGTTTCATACTATTGGTGAAGATGTAGAAAAATAAATATTCTTATATTTGAAAAGATACTTTCTTAATATCTATAAAAATCAGTAATGCACACACCATTTTCACCAGACATTTCACTTGTTGGAGTTAATCCCACAGAATAACTATTACATGCATGTACAAAATATATGAACAGGCATGTTGTTTTTAGCATTGTTTATAATACAAAACTTTCTATCTAAAATATTTGAAATTAACTTTAATACTAATTACTAGAGTACTCTTTAAAAATTGTGATACATGTATTTAACAAAATACCAAGCAAACATTTAAAATAATGAGGAAAATACTGGAACATACACATATAGAAAAGAATACTAAGAGTTATTTCATGTGAAGAAAGCAAAATAGAAAACTGTATGAATTTTTTAATTTATTTTTTAAAGTATGCACAGATGCCTGTTTTCCTATGGAGAATTTCTTGTTGAACATCCCAAGACTATTGGCTATTTTGAGACACAGGGCTGAGTTTCCAGAGTGGCAAGTGTATTCCTTTATTAATCTAAAATCCTTTGATATTGTTTGTTTTTACCACATGCATAAGCTACTGGAATAATAATACATATGCATTAAATGTGTACTTAAAATTTTTCTCAGAGTAGAGATTATTTTCAGAATTAGAAAGAAAATACTACATTTGAAAAATACATGTTCATTGAGACTAGTCTGTAATATACCCAACAATCTGTATTATGTATGTGGTAAATCAATTACATTAATGGATTTCATTCTTTACCCCTCCCAGCATTCATGACCTTCACCGTATGACTTAAAGCTCTTCTCTCTAAAAGGCAAGGATTTATTTCCCTACACTTCAATTCTAGCTAATCTGGTGGCTTGTTTTGGTCAATGAAATGTGGCAAAAGTATGGTGTGCCAGTTAGAAGCCAAATCACCAAGAAGTCTTGCATATTTTGGCTTGCTTGTTCTTGCCCTCTACCACGGCCATGAAGACATTCTCAAGGTAATCTGCTGCATAAGAGACACAGAGACACATGGAAGAGAGCTAAATTGCCTCCATTGTCCCTGCTGAGGCCATTTAAATTACACAACAGCCAACTGATCCATTGAACTGTAAGTACAGCCAAGATCAGCATAACCAAGTATATCATTGACCTACAGCTGGCAAATGCATGTGAGCATAGTGCTTATTTGCCCAAATCAGCTTCACATACTGGTGAACTAAGTAACTATTGTGGGGTGCCACTGAAGTTCTGTGGTTGTTTTGCAGCATTATTATACACAAAGAAATACCAAACTATTAAGTTGATTCAAGTAATTGTTTTTGTTTTTCAGGCAAATGGCTTAAATCCTTAGAATAAGAAACATTGTACAATTGAAATACAGTAATCTAAATAAAATGCCTCCCTTTGTTCTCATTTGGAACCCTGGAGAGAATTTTCTGGCTTTGTTGTTGCTTTTCTAAGGTTTTTATAACAGAAATACTTCTCAAAATGTAATTTAAAATGACTTGAATCAGAATTAACTGGAGTGTTTCAAATAACAAGGCAGGTTTTTGTTACCAGCCTACAATAAGTGAACCAGTTGATTATTTTGCACACTTACTTTGACAAAGATTTGAGAATTTCTGCCCTGGGACATCAGACAAAGACTCATCACTTATTTTTTTTTTTTTCTCGAAACAGCAACAACAAAAAAGATACTTATGAGACAATCTGAACAAGCACTTAAAGATGCTTACAGTTAATTTAGAAATAGTTGCTGCTGCTCTATATTAATACCGAGTAATGACACAACTACAAAAATTAGAAAGAATTAGGAAATTTCTGCATTAGAAAATATCCAAATATAGTAATTGATCTTATCTATAGTAGATACAAAAGGAACTTTGATTGCATGTTAATTTAAGATTCTTTGTACCAAGAAGTATAACTAAGCATACAAATCATTTATGGTTTATCATTTATTTCTACATGAAAGACAAACAATGTGTCATTAACATCCCAAGCAAAGTCACCAGAGGAAATCTCATTCCAATTACTTAGTAAAGAGAATAAACACAATAACTGCACTTCGACAAACTCATTGTGCTTTTTACAACAACAGATATAATGCTTCAGATGACAGATGCAGTGAATATAAAATTTCAGAATCATTCCTCTTTTGAGAATATTCCACAACAATGTGATATTTTAGTTTCTCAGATGTTTGCTCGGAAGTTGACTAAAAGCTGATATTAATCCTCACTTTCACTCTGAAACCCTAACAATTAAATATGCTAGGTGTGTATAATGGATCATATTTGTTGCGAGTATTTGGTCCTGTTACTGTGTAGAAAGAAATCTCTCTAGTCTGGGTCCGTATTTTATTCTTCTGTTTTCTGCTCCAAAGGCCAATGTTGCATTTAGTTTGTAGTAGACCCTCAATTCATGCCGGTAGAATGAATGAATAATGTTTGTTCAATGGGGAAGTAAAGGAGGTTCTTTTTTTGCATATTCTATTGCAAAATGGACACACTCCAAATGGGAGGCACTTGCTGAGGAAATGAGATGCTGGTCAATATTGGTAAAAATCCACTAAACATACAAGGAAAGCAAGACCTGGTTAACACAAGCCTGGTTTATTCTCTGAGCACTCCAATTCTTACTGTTACTCTAGCTTTCTCTCTATACACTATGCTATTTTACTTTTATTAGAATTCTTGTAACTGTGTTTTCATACGTATGAGCCTAAAAACAAATAGCTTGAGTAAAAAAAAAACAGGCGAAACCTCATATTTATAACTCATAGTACTTTTTTTTCCAAGTAGGTATTATAAATATCAAGGCCTTTAATTAGGATAGAGCACTTTATAGTCAGAAATAGTAAAATCATCTACAGAATAGTAAGCTAAAGCATTTTGTGGAAAGGCCAAAAGCTATCATTATTCACATTTTTACATTTGACAAACCCTTTAAATCTATTTGTATTGGAAGATATAAATTCTACCACTAGGATGGTGGCAACTTCATTGCCTAGGAACCACTTTTAATCTAGGCCACACCCTGAATTATACTGTTTTCTGACTTTTTGAAATTTATTTAAACTATTATTTTTTTCTATTCAAAGCATGTTTAATAGTACATATCACCTTAACTATTTCCAAAACTACTAAGTGATAATGAAACCAATATTTCAAACAACATTAACTTTGTAATACATATTTTAAAATGAAATAATAGTAAAGACAGGTTTTTCAGCAATATTTTTTTCCATTTGAAAATTTCCTTTCTTCTTTTCCAGGAACCTTCTGAGGAGTTTTACTACTAAGTATTACAGAATTTCAGCTTCATATTATTACTAAACTCACCTCAGTAAAATCTCCTGAGAATGACCTTCATTTTGTCAGTGATTTAAGATAAAAATTCATTTTTCTTTAGAACAAAAAGAGTAAACTAAAGTAGAGTTGAAACTTCTTTTTTCCACAACATATTTTAATTTGGTGATAGTGTTGAATGTAATTTGCTTTAGTTACATGGAAGTTAGGTCTTTGAGAGCACAGCATTCTCATGAGGAAATTAATTTTAGGACTGTTTTGGAATAATCAGGCAGCCAGGAGCTGTGCAGGCCTGACAATGGCTCTGTGGACTGTCCCTTACCATATCTGATAATGTGGCATCTTGCTGTGGTGGTCTAAAATACAAGTGCTGATTGGGAGGGAAAAAAATGATTGGTTAATAAACGTTTAGAAAATAATTTTTCCATATTTTAATCTCCAAGTGATCTAAGCCAAAATCATTTTAGTGTGTTCAATGTTTTCAACAGGGAAAATGCTCTTTAGCCAACATTTGATAGATATTTGAATTTATGTGTTGATAGAAAGAGGCACCCCTGGACTCCAACTTTGAACCACTATGATGATTGCCAGTAATAGTAAATGTGTTGCTGTGCCATCAAGTGTGCATAAGCACCCTGAAAATTGTTTGCTGTCCAGATGCTCAGTATGAAAGTTGTTTTATTAATTGATGATTCTCAGCATAGCTTAACATTAATGGAGACCCAACTGAAATTAATATTTTAATGTTGGATGTGCAACTGGGTCTTTTTATATTGTCACTAAATCCTACTTATTTTCTCATATATCTAACCACTAACCAGATTTTGTTAATTCTTTTCTGAATGTAGCACAAATTTATCCTTTTCTTCTCCACTGATATCACAATCCTGACTCAGTCTGTCATGAGCAACCGAATAATAACTACGTACCACTGAGTGTCTCCTGTGTGTCGACATTTCCCCCATTATTCATTGGATTCTCCGAACCACCCATCAAGGCAGTATTCTTGTTCAAATAGCATGTTTCTAACAGGGTTGCATAGGCATTACATTATTATTACAGATATGTATTGAATATCTATAAAATGGACTTAGCAGAGTGACCAGGAAATTTAAGCACTCCACAACTGTAATCCATCATCACCAATCATCATCCTCATTATTATTACCATATTACACATGGACAAAATAAGGTTCTTAGAGGCTAAATTTTCCAAGGTCAAAAAGCTACAAAAGAACAGAGTCAGGATTTGAACCCATATCTGCCTAATTCTAAAGCTCCTGTTCCAAATCATATCCTGTTACTTTGCTTTCCATTTCTCTTAATAATTCAACAAATATATTTAATGCAATTGATATTTGCACAAAATGGTAAAAGCATAAAATAGATGTATTCCTTGCTTCAAGTGCTTCAAGGAGCTTATACTTAGTAAGGGCTATAATGCATAAACATGTATACACTAAATCATACTAATTAGCGTATGCACAAAGCACACCATTATAGCCTTTACTAAGTTCCTTGAAGCACTTAAAGCAAGGAATATATCTAATGTAGCAAGCCAGTGTCTTTTACCTACAGAGAAGATAATAATTAAATATATGCATTTAAATATCTATAATGAAAAACAGGAAGTGAAAACATGCCATAAGAAGATAAGCACAAATGTGGGAGGTCAGAGAGGAGAGAGAATTTTAAGCAGGAAATAAGAAAGGCTTCATGTAAGAGGTAGATTCCCTTTAGAAGGATCCATTTTCCCATCTCTTCAGCAACATATAAACAGTTTCTCAGCCCCCATATCAACACTGCTTCAAGATGGATCTTCCATTAATGCAATATTCATTGTGTCATTTTGTCATTCTAGTTCCTACACTGGGAGTGGTATGGTATATTACAGAAGTTATTGTCTCAGGAGTTAAAAAACAAACAAAAAACAAAACAAAACAAACAAACAAACAAACAAAACACGTACTCTGCTACTTCTAGCATTCCATTATTTCCTCTGTAAAGTCCAGGGGGGAAAAATAAGCTATCAGAATACACTTTCATACCATTAGTATTAGGAATTCTTCTTGTCATCAATTACAGCTAGGGAAGTCACTTGGTCAAGATAAGTTAGCAAACAAATAATGGAGGATAATGCAAGGTGAATTAGTAAATACACTAGGAGTTTCAAACAAGTTTTCTGATTCTAATTCTGGTTATAGTGATTTATTGTATCTATAGTCCAACCAAATAATTTTTCTCATTCAAAACATTTCTGAATGTGGTTCTATTTTACCTCTTACAGTGGTAGTATTTATGTCTCCCTACCCGTTATTATTCACTTTAGTAGTCAGTCCCTTACATCTCCAAGAGCCATGATCATTATTATTGCTAGGATTTACCCATATTATTCTATTGATAATTCTATTCTTTTTTACCTATATTTTTAAAAAATTAATTATTAAAAAAATTTTGGAAGTACATTGTAGGTGTGTATCTTTATGGGGTACATGAAATGTTTTGATGCAGGCATGCAATGTGAAATAAGCACATCATAGAGAGTGGGATATCCTTCCCCTCAAGTATTTATCCTTTGAGTTATGAACAATCCAATTACATTCTTTAAGTTATTTCAAAATATACAATTAAGTTATTAGTAACTATAGTCAACCTGTTGTGCTATCAAATAGTAGATCTCATTAATTCTTTCTAATTTTTTTGTACCTATCAACCATCCCCACCTGCCCACCAACCACCCCAGGCTATGGTAACTATCTATTACCCTCTTTTTACTTTTACTCTCTATCTCCATGAATTCAATTGTTTTAATTTTTAGAACCCACAAATAAGTGAAAGCATGCAACGTTTGTCCCTCTGTGCCTGGCTTATTTCATTTAACATAATGATCTCCAGTGCCATCCATGTTGTTGCAAATGCCAGAATCTCATTCTTCTTTATGGCTGATGAGTACTCCATTATCTATTTGTATCACGTTTTCTTTATCTATTCATCTGTTGATGGACACTTAGGTTGCATCCAAAACTTAGCTATTGTAAGCAGTGCTGCAACAAATACAAGAGTGAAGATACCTCTTCAATATACTGATTTTCTTTCTTTTGGATATATACCCAATAGTGGGATTGCTGGATCCTATGGTAGCTCAATTTTTAGTTTCTTGGGCAACTTCCAAATTATGGTTGTACTAATTTACATTCCCACCAACAGTGTACAGGTTCCCTTGTCTCCATATCCTCACCAGCATTTTTCATTGCCTATCCTTTGAATATAGGCCATTTTAACTGGGAGAGATGATATCTCATTGTAGTTTTGATATGCATTTCTCTGATGATTAATGATATTGAGCACATTTTCATAAGACTGTTTGCCATTTGTATGTCTTCTTTTGCAAAATGTCTATTCAAATATTTTGCCCATTTTTTGATCACATTATTAATTTTTTTCCTATAGAGTTCTTTGAGATCCTTACATATTCTGGTTATTGACCTTTTGTCAGAGGGGTTAGTGTGCAAATATTTTCTCCCATTCTGTGGGTTTTCCCTTCACTTCATTGATTGTATCCTTTGCTGTGCAGAAGCTTTTTAATTTGATGAGATCCCATTTGTCCATGTTTGCTTTGGTTGTCTGTGCTTATGCGGTATTGCTCAAGAAATCTTTGTCCAGATGAATTTCCTGGAGATTTTCCCCAATGTTTTCCTGTAGTAGTTTTATAGTTTGAAGTCTTAAAGTCTTTAATCCAGTTTGATCTGATTTTTTTTTTTTTTTGTATAGTGAGAGATAGAGGTCTAGGTTCCTCCTTTTGCATATAGATTGATATGGTTTGGCTGTGTCCCCACCCAAATCTCATCTTAAATTGTAGTTCCCATAATCCCCACGTGTCATGGGAGGGACTAAGTGGGAGGTAATTGAATTATGGGGGAGGTTTCCCCCAATGCTATTCTCATAATAATGAGTATGTTCTCATGAGATCTGATGGTTTTATAAAGGGCTTCCATCTTCGCTTGTCTCTCAAACTTCTGTCTCCTGCCACTATGTAAAAAAGGATATGTCTGCTTCCCCATCTGCCATGATTGTAAGTTTCCTGAGGACTTCCCAGCCATGCAGAGCTGCAAGTCAATTAAACCTCTTTCTTTTATAAATTACCCAGTCTCAGGTATTTCTTCATAGCCATGTGAGAAGAAACTCATACAGTAAATTGGCACCTCAGAGAGTGAGGCATTATTGTAAAGATACCCAAAAATGTGGAAGCAACCTTGGAACTGGGTAACAAGAAGCAGTTGGAACAGTTTGGAGGGCTCAGAAGACAGGAAGATGTGGGAAAGTTTGGAACTTCCTAGAGACTTGTTGCATGGCTTTGCCGAAAATGCTGATAGTGATATGGACAATTAAGTCCAATCTGAATTGGTCTCAGACGGAGATAAGAAACTTGCTGGAAACTGGAGTAAAGGTGACCGTTGCTATGCAAAGAGACTGGCTTCATTCTGCCCCTGCCCCAGAGACCTGTGGAACTTTAAATTTGAGACAGATGATTTAGGGTATCTGGGGGAAGAAATTGCTAAGTGGCAAAGCATTCAAGAGGAAGCAGAGCATAAAATTTTGGAAAACTTGAGAAAACCACATTGTCTAGGGGAGAAATTCAAGTCAACTGCAGAAATTTGCATAAGTAACGAGAAGTCAAATGTTAATCACTAAGACAATGGGAAAAATGTCTCCAGGACATGGCAGAGACCTTCATGGCAACCCCTCCCATCACAGGCCTGGAGACCTAGGAGGGAAAAACGGTTTTGTGGGACAAGCCCAGGGCCCCCAGTGCTTTATGCAGCCTTGGGACATGGTGCCGTGAATCTCAGCTGCTTCGGCTCTAGCTGTGGCTGAAAGGGGTCAATGTACTACTCAGGCCATTGCTTCAGAGAGTGCAAGCCTCAAACCTTGGTGACTTACCTGTGGTGTTGGAAATGTGGGTGCATAGAAGTCAAGAATTGAGGTTTGGGAACCTCTGCTGAGATTTCAGTGGCTGTATGGAAATGTCTGGATGTCCAGGCAGAAATTTGCTGCAGGAGCAGACCCTTCATTGAGAATCTCTGCTAGGGCAGTGTGGAAGAGAAATGTAGAGTTGGAGCCCCCACAGAAAGTTCCCACTGGAGCACTGTCTAATGGAGCTCTGAGAAGAAGGACACCACCCTCCAGACCCCAGAATGGTAGATCAACTGACAGCTTGCATTGTGTGTCTGGAAAATCCACATATACTCTCTTTCATGACTTAGGCAGTTATAGCTATAAATTTTCCTCTTAGTACTGTTTTTTCTGTATTCCATAGGTTTTGGTATGTTGTGTTTCCATTATCATTTGTTTCAATAAAATTTTCAATTTTCTTTTTAATTTCTTCTTTGATCCACTAGTCATTCAGGAGAATATTGTTTAATTTTCATGTATTTGTACAGTTTCCAACATTTCTCTTGTTATTAATTTCTAGTTTTACTTCATTCTAGTCAAACAATATGCTTGATATTATTTCAATTTTTTTTAATGTTTTAAGACTTGTTTTGTGACCTAACACATGGTCTATCCTTGAGAATGATTTATGTGCTGAGGAAAAGAATGTTTATTTTGCAGTTCTTGTTGGATAAAATGTTTTGTAAATATCTATTAGGCCAATTTTGTCTATAGTGCAATGAAATCTGATGTTGCTTTGTTGATTTTCTGTCTGGAAGATCTGTCCACTAACAGTGGGGTGTTGAAGTCTCCAGCTATTGTTGTATTAGGGCCTCTCTCTTTCACATTAATGTTTCCTCTATATACCTGGGTGCTCCTGTTTTGGGTGCATATATATTTAAAGTTGTTATATCCTCTTGCTGCATTGACATATTTATCATTGTATAGAGACCTTCTTTGTCTTTTCTTGTAATTTTTATCTTGAAATCTATTTTGTCTGATATAAGTATAGCAACTCCTGATCTTTCTTGTTTCCATTGCCAAGGAAATATATTCTTCCATCCTTTTATTTTCAGTCTATGTGTGTCTTTAGGGGTGAAAGATGTTTCTTGTAGGCAAGAGCTCAATGGGTGGTGTTTTTTCACCCATTCAACTAGTCTACTTTTTGGATTAGAGAATTTAGTCCATTTATATTCAATGTTATTATTGATAACTAAAGACTTACTCCTGACATTTTGTTATTTGTTTTCTGGTTGTTATGTGGTCTTCTCTTCCTTCTTTGTTTCATTCCTGTCTTCCTCTAGTGAAGATGATTTTCTCTACTGATATGAATTAGGTTCTCACTTTTTATTTTGTTTTGTATTCATTGTATGGCTTTTGGTTTGAGGTTACCATGAGGCTTGCAAATACTATCTTATAACTTATTATTTTAAACTGATAACAACTTAACACTATTTGTATAAACAAGCAAAAATAAAACTTTAATAAAAACTCATTTAATTTTGTCTCCTGGTTTTCTAACTTCTGTTGTTTCTATTTTTATCCTATTGTAGTGACCACATCTTGAAAAGTTGTTGTAATTATTATATGTTCTTAAGATTGAGTTTTGCTCTGTCACCCAGGCTGGAGTGTAATGGCACGATCTCAGCTTGCTGCAACCTCTGCCTCTTCGGTTCAAGTGATTCGCCTGCCTCAGTCTCCTGAGTAGCTGGGGTTACAGGTGCCCACCACCACATCCAGCTAATTTTTGTACTTTTAGTAGAGACGGGGTTTCACCATGTTGGCAAGGCTAGTCTCAAACTCCTGACTTCAGGTGATCTGCCCACGTTGGCCTCCCAAAGTGCTGAGAGTTACAAGCATGAGCCACTGCACCCGGCCTGTAGTTATTATTTTTGATTGGTTCATTGTTTAGTCTTTCTACTTACGATAAGAGTAGTTTACACACCACAAATACAATGTTATAATAGTCCATGTTTTTATGTACTTACTATTACCAGTAAGTTTTGTACCTTTGGGTGATAATTTATTGCTCATTAATGTCCTTTTTCTTACTCATTGAAGTAATCCCTTTCTTGTAGGACAGGTCTGGTATTGGTGAAAATCCTCAGCTTTTATTTGTCTGGGAAAGTCTTCATTTTTCCTTCAGGTTTGAAAGTACTTTTTGCTGGACATGTTATTCTAGGGTAAAAGCTTTTTCCTTCACAACTTTAAACATGTCATGCCACTCTCTCCTGGCCTGTAAGGTTTCCACTGAAAAGTCTGCTGCCAGATGTATTGGATCTCTACTGCGTGTTATTTGTTTCTTTTCTCTTGCTGCTTTTAGGATCCTTTCTTTATCCTTGACCTGTAAAGTCTGATTATTAAATGCCTTCAGGTGGTCTTTGGATTAAATCTGCATGGTGTTCTATACCCTTGTTGTATTTGGATATTAATATCTTTGTCTAGATTTGGGAAGTTCTCTGTTATCCCTTTGAGTAAATTTTCCACCGCATCTCCTTCTCTACCTCCTCTTTGAGGCCAATAACTCTTAGATTTGCCCCTTTGAAGTTGTTTTCTAGATCCTGTAGGCCTGATTCATTGTTTTTTCTTTTGTCTTCTCTGACTGTGTATTCTCAAATAGCCTGTCTTCAAGCTCACTAATCTTTTCTTCTGCTTGATTCATTCTGCTATTGAAGAACTGATTTATTCTTCAGTATGTCAATGTATTTTTCAACTCCAGCATTTCTGCTTGATTTTTTAAAAATTATATTACTCTCTGTTAAATTTACCTTATAGAATTCTGAATTCCTTCTCTTTGTTATCTTGAATTTCTTTGAGTTTCCTCCACACAGGTATATGGAATTCTCTGTTTGAAAGGTCATATATCTATGTTTCTCTGGGCCCCTGGTGGCTTATTTAGTTCATTTGGTGAGGTCATGTTTTCCTAAATAATATTGATGCTATTAGATGTTCTTTGGTGTTTGGCATTGAAGAGTTAGGTATTTATTGTAGTCTTCACTGTGTGAGCTTATTTGTACCTATCATTCTTGGAAAGACTTTCTAGTTATTTGAGAGGGCTTGGGTGTTGTTTTCCAAGCTGTTTTTGTGTTAGGGGGCACCTCAAGCCCAGTAATGTTGTGGTTCTTGCAGTCTCATAAAGTCATCACCTTAGTGGTCTTAGAAAAGATCTGGAAGAATTCTCTAGATTACCAGGCAAAGACACTTGTTCTCTTCCCTTACTTTATCCAAACTATACAGTCTCTGTCTCTCTTCTGAGCCACCTAAAGCTGGGAGTGGAGTGACACAAGCACCCCTGTGGCCACCACCACTACAACTGTGCTGGGTTAGACCTGAAACCTGCACAGCACTGGTTCTCACCCAAGGCCTGCTAGAACCCTCCCTGGCTACTGCCTCTGATTGCTCAAGGCCCTGGGGTTCTATGATCAGCAGGTGGCAAAGTCAGCCAGGTCTGTGTCTTTCTTGTCAGGCCAGTAAGTTACCCCAGACCCTGTGTGGATCCAGAAGTGCCATCCAGTAGTCAGAGACTACAGTCAAAAACCTTAGACATCTGCCTGGTATTCTACTGTATTGCAGCTCAGCAGGCACTCAAGCCATAAGACATGATTCTTCCCACTCTTCCCTCCTCTTTCCAAAGGCAGCGGAGCCTTACCCTATAGCTGTCACCACCCCTAGCCACAAGGAGTACTGCTGGACTACCACCAATGTTCTTTCAAGGCCCAGGTTTTCTTAACTCATCCTGTGATTAATGCTGCCTGGCTTGGGACTCACTCTTTAGAGCAGTGAGCTCCCCAGTGGCCCATGGCAGGTCCAGAAATGCCATCCAACAGTCAAGTCCTAGAATTGGAGACCCCAAGGGCCTGCTTGGTGCTCTACATTCCTGTAGCAGTGTTGGTACCTGAGGTATAAAACAAAGTCTCCTTTACTTTTCCTTCTGCTTTTCTCAAGCAGAAGGAATTTTGCACCATAGCCACCACAGCTGGTAATGTGCTGAGTCTCACCTGAAGTCAGCAAATCTCAGAGGCTCACCAAGGCCCTTGATGTGGTACCTGGGTGGTGTTGCTGGTTGTTCAGAAACCAAGAACTCTTCAGTTAGCAGGTGACGAATGCTGGCAGGACTGGCTCCTTTCCTTCAAGGCAGTGAGTTCCCTTCTGGCCCAGGGTGTATCTAGAAATGTTATCTAGAAGCTAGGACCTGAAACATGGGCCTCACGACTCTGACCCATGCCCTATCCTGCTGTGGCTGAGTTGGTATCCAAAATGCAAAGCAAAGTTCTCCCCACTCTTCCCTCTCCTCTCCTCAAGTAGAAGAAAGGGGTCTTTTCAAAACCTCAAGCTGTGCAGCCTGAGGTTATAGAAGGGGTGATGCCAGCACTCTCTTGACTGCCCCAGCTGGTGTCTCAGTATGTTGCATGCCCTCCCAGTCCACTGTCTCTGGCCTAGCTCAGCCCTGGGACTTACCTAAAATTGCAGTCCTTATGTCCCAGACTGCCTTTCAAATTTATAAGAGCACTTTGGCCCTCAGTGGCGAGGTTTGTGGACACTCAAGTTCAGATGGCCGGGATTGGGAGTTCCCCTCTGGCTAGGGCTGATTTAAACACTTCCTTTCTGGGTGGACATCAGCTGAATTTTGTCTGTTTTCTCTTTCTGCTCTAACAGGACGGCACTGAGTATAATGCCTCACAATTGTGCTCTCCCTCCACCAGCACCCAGAGAAAATGCTCTCTGAACTGCTGCTGCTGCTGGGGTGAGGGAGTGTTGATGTCAGTGATCAAGACTGATTTTCTATCTCTTCAATACCTCTTTCAATGATGTGAAGTTAAAACCAGGTACTGTGAATGTTCACTTGATTTTTGGTTCTTATGAAGGTGTTTTTTCTTTGTAGATAGTTGTTAACTTAGCATCCTTGCTGTGGAATGATCAGTGGAGCTTTCTATTCCGCCACCTTGTTCTACCTCCCTTGGTAATGCTATTTTTTTCTTCTGCTAACCAGACCAGATTTTATCTATACTATTTCATCCAATAGTAATGCTATTTTTTTCTTCTGCTAACCAGACCAGATTTTATCCATATAGATCCACCAATCAAGCTTTCTCAATTTCTGATTGATCACATGCATTTCAAAATTCTTATGACTTTTTATTTCTATTATACAACTTAGTACTCTATTACATATATCCTTATCTGTTTATTATTTTAACATCTTATGACTTTTGTATCAACAAAAACTTGAACTCCACCTTTTGAGTCTAATGTATACTTAGGAGAACTTAAGAATATATAACTCAATTAAATAAATTTTCTTAGTGATTTGGTAATTCTTATCTGAAAGAACACAAGATACCCATTGATGTTATTATAGATCAAAAAACAGAAGGAGTATCTGTCGGTTTACCATTAACACAGGTATAATAGCTAGAATGAAATTGTTCTGCATAGTTAAATATCCAAAATAACCAATATCTTGCTCAGATAAAGTGGTCACAGCAAAAATATATTTATTCACTCACTTTTTAATGTACAATAGTTACCGAGAGTCAGGTGGCAATCACTGAGTTAGATGTTATATTATCACTATAGCCCAGCTTCTAATTCAAAGAGCTTATCTGGGGGTACAAACAAGTAAAGATAAAATTTGAATACATGTGATTGAGGTAAGAACAGTGGGTAGGACAGCATGTAAATAGTTGAGACTGGGGCCGGGCGCGGTGGCTCACGCTTGTAATCCCAGCACTTTGGGAGGCCGAGGCGGGCGGATCACGAGGTCAGGAGATCGAGACCACGGTGAAACCCCGTCTCTACTAAAAATACAAAAAAAAAAAAAAATTAGCCGGGCGTGGTGGCGGGCGCCTGTAGTCCCAGCTACTCGGAGAGGCTGAGGCAGGAGAATGGCGTGAACCCGGGAGGTGGAGCTTGCAGTGAGCCGAGATTGCGCCACTGCACTCCAGCCTGGGCGACAGAGCGAGACTCCGTCTCAAAAAAAAAAAAAAAAAAAATAGTTGAGACTGACTCAGCCTTGGGGATTCAAGAAAGCTCCCTGGTGGAGGAACATATAATCATAGTGCTTAAAGAAAAAGATGTTGGGTATATATGTACGTGAGTCCTACAGAATATAAGCAAGAAATCTAAATGGGAAAGAGATTACAGAAAATTCGCAGATGTGTCTGTAATTCAACATGGTATATACACAGAATGACTGAGGCTAGGAATGAGAATAATAAAAAAAAGGAGATGAAATGAGAGGGAATAATCTCAGAGTCTACTGGACCTAACACTATAGGATAGGTAGATTTAGTATAATTTGGCAAGTATCTGCTATTGACCAAGAAACAACAGGATAAATAAATTATCCATTTCATCAATTCTAGAGCATGTTTAATATGCTCATGTCAATATATTCATATGTTTCGTGTTTACAAGGCCATAATATCTTCCCTAGTTGACATTTGCTCTGTTTGGTGTTTCTCAAATTTGAAAGTAATTTTTGTTAAAAAAAAATGTGCACAGTGGCAAGGCCAAACATTTTCTCCCGCATGTATACATGCAACCTTACACAAATATACATAAGATTATAGGTACAAATACAGGGCTTATGCTTGTTTGACGTGATTTTTTTTCACTTCATATCTCAGATACATACTTATATATCAGGACATATAGATCTGTTTTGTTTTTTATTCAAATACATAAAATTTTATATTCTGTGTTTTTAATAATTTCTAAAATTCTTTTTGGCTTGACTTCATAACAAATTTCTACTCTCTTTCAATTCAAGAAATATGTATGTCTATGTATGTATGACTAATTTTATTTAATGGATTAGATTCTGTGAGATTAAAAGATTTTTTATTTCTTTATATCATTTTTTAAGTAGTATCATATTAGTGTTTGAATTTTGCAGCAATTTTTAAATATAATATTCACAATGAATGTATATGTCATGTTTAATTTCTAAAGCATATATTTATGTATATAAATATATATGCAAAATCACATGAATAATAGTTTCTACTCTCAGAACATCAAACTGTATTAATATAATGTGTACCTGTGTGTGTGTTGTGTACATTTACCTTAGTGTCATTTTTCTTCATTATATTGATTTTCTTGGGAATAGTGTGCTATAGTAGTTTTTTAATATTTACTTCATAACTCTCAATCCGCTGTTGAGTGCATTGTGAAGGCTTAATCAATGCTAAAATCAAATATAATAAACTTGCAAAGTATTCAAATCAATGCTTCCTTTCCTTTTTGACTTTTGGGCTAATTATACCAGTAATTCTTATCTCTATGAACACCCTGAACTCAATGGTTCTGAGTGAGTAGTTTTGTTTCCCTTTTATCTTTGTAATTTCTAGATAATTTTCCTTTCATCATTTCTTCCTGGTTTTTATTTTTTTAATATGGGTATGAAGTATTCATATCATTTTACTTTGAAAGCACTTTATTTTAATGAGGATACTATATAAAATACTTAAAAAGCATGAGATTTTAATAAAATTCACATGTCCTTCTATATCATTGCTATAGAAACTGACTCATTTTCATCAAGCAGAGTTAATTAAGACTTTTTTCACTTTTTTCCCCCAGTTAGCCTCTTCTAATAATTATGCTTCCATTCTCTAAATTTAGGAAGTTGTTAAAAAACCTCAGTGTTAAAGAAAATTTTCATTGCAAAGGAAACGTATTATCATTAGAAGCTTATAAAATATTAATAGCTGTAATATAATAATAACAAATATTTGCATATCCTTTTTTTATTGTGCAATGTGACAATCTACTATGGCAGTAGACCCAAATAACAACCTTTATAATAGAAAATCAAAGTCATTTTTCAGATGATAAAATTAAGAGTCACAGACATTGGTCTCCAAAATAGCTGCTTAGTAAGAGAGGAGCCTAGGACATAGTATCCAAATCCCCAGGATTTCTTTCAAATAATTTCAAAATTCTCCAAACTCCTTGCCTATAATAGCTTTCCTTAACAGAAAATAGCCAAGAAAAACTTTTATCATCTTTCCTAATGTATCTCTTTTTGTTTTGTTTTGTTTGTTGAGACAGAGTTTCACTCTGTTGCCCAGGCTGCAGTGCAGTGGTGCCATCATGGTTCACTGCAGCCTCGAACCCCTGTGCTCAGGGATCTACCCTCCTCAGCCTCCCAAGTAGTTGGGATACAGGCACGTGCCACCACGCCCAGATAATTTTTCTATACTTTTTCAGAGAGAGGGGTTCACTGTGGTTCCCAGGCTGGTCTCAAACTCCTAGGCTCAAGTGGTACATCCACCTCAGCCTCCCAAGTGCTAGGATTACAGGCATGAGCCACCATGCCCTGCCATAATGTAACTCTTAACTTTGCAATCAATTATGACATCACAACACCCATATATAAGAACAATCAATGTACATGTAAGATGAAAAATATATATTGAGCACTTCTGTATGACAGTCACTGGTCTAGCTGTCAGGAAATTTTTGACAATCTACTGGAGAAAATGGGTCCATAAGAGAATAATTTTATAAACGTTATAATACAATATGGTATGGAATCTGACAGAGGTGCTCACCAAGTGATTTGAGAGAATAGAAGGGTCAATTAGTTTGACTTCAGAAGAATGAACTTGTCTTGAAAGTTGGGAACAAGAACAAAAATGGCTTTAGAATCTGCATTCCATGGACTTTTAAAGATGAACAGGTAAATTCAAAAGTAAGATCTTTCCAAGTGATAAAAGAAAAATCATTTTCAATGCAGCACTCTATCACAGCTAATGTGACCGTATACTTTATCAGTTATTAATCAGCACCTGAGACAAGAGGTATAAACTGGGGACAGTCCTGTACAAACCCAGATTTATGGTTGCCATAGGTTCTCTCCAGAAAGAAAGACAATGAAGTAAAGATCTACAAATAACAGTATCATTATATTGCTTCTCTAAAGTCAGTCTCCTGCTCCATCCTATATATCTGACAATGCTGCCACACTCTCACACATCCAAGACAAAAAAGTGGGAATCGACCCAGTTATGATATAAATCCTCTAAAATATATCTGCTAATTCTCTTCCTTCTCTTGATCACTGTGGCCACTACATAAACCATCCTTATCTCATGCCTAGACTTTTTAATTCCAGCTACTCAGGCTCCTTTCCTTCAGCTTGTGCTTTATTCTACACAATGCTCCAGATTCTGTTAACTAAAATCCATAACTAGTCATGGCACTTCCTTGCACTTTATGTCCTCTACAGGTATATTGGCTAACACAAAAGGCCTTTCTGGATTTGCCCTACATATCAGTTTTTCTGGCCTTCTACATTGCTTCACGTTTCTCATTTTTTTTTTTTTTTTTTTTTTTTACATTCTAGAGACTTAATAATATATCCCTAAACACAGCATACATTTCTTTCCGCTTTTGAACTTTTCCATATGCTCCTCCCTTTGCCTGGAATTTCTCTCTTGCCTTGTCATTACAGAGGCCTTCAAAATCCTATCAAAGATCATTTAATTTCTCTTTTTTTCCCTTTCACACTCACAAACAAGAGTAAATTGCTTCCTGCTCTTTGATATGCTGGTTTTTGTGTTTGTTTGTTTGTTATACATCAGGGCCTGTCAGGGGTGGGAGGAGGAGGAAGGGAGAACATCACGAAGAATAGCTAATGGATCCTGCCCTTAATATCTAGGTGATGGGATGGTCTCTACGGCATACCATTACGGTACATGTAACAAACGCACATCCTACACACCTACCCTTAAATTTAAAACAATAGTAAAAGAAAAAAGCAGTAATTTCAAAAAAGAAGTTTTATTCTTAATACTAGTAATCTTAAATGGCACAGGATTGGGGTGTAGGGAGGGGATGAGCAGTGCAGAGGAGACAAAGAAGCTGTTTTAATATGCAGTCATGCATTGCCTAATGATGGAAACACATTCTGAAAAATGCATTTTTAGGCAACTTTTGCTGTGTGCTAACATCATAGAATGTACTTACATAAACCTAGATGGTATAGCCCACTTTACACTTAGGCTATACGGTTCAACCTATTGCTTTTAGGCTACAAACCTCTACAGCATGTTATTCTACTGAATACTGTAGGCAATTGTAACACAATAGTAAGTATTTCAGTATCTAAGAATAAGCATAGAAAAGGTACAGAAAAAAATACAATATTATAAATTTAAGAGGTCATCATCATATATGAGTTCCATTATTGACCAAAACACCATTATGCCATCCATGACTGTAATTTGTGGCAACTTCATAATTATTTCAAAATTGAAGGGAGATGGACACTGAATTAATTACCTGTTTCTTATTTGATTAGAATTTTCTAAAAAGTCCTATCAGTTCCTTTCTTGTTCCCTTGTGTAGACTAATTGTGCAAAGTCTAGAATGTACTCTGAAACATTCAAAGGAAGTGGCCTAATATGCGTACACATTATTATTTAACTCTTAAAAAACTGAAACAGATCCACAAACCAAAAAGTTAACTACCTCATGAAATTCACAGGTTTCAATCTGCTACATACCTCATGGAAAATTCTACAATATTTGACTTGAAACCAGAAGAAGACTAATAGTGCCACAGCTAAGGCTGAGGAATCTAAGGTTTTTTTTTTGTTTTTTGTTTTGTTTTGTTTTGTTTTGTTTTTTGCCAAACCTAGAATCTCGCTTCCTAGAAAAACACCTTCCATTTATAATGCAAATGTGTTGGTGGCAAGCACTCTCTCAGAATGGTTATGAAAGCCAAATTTATCATCCTCACCTAATAGCAGAAACACAAGAGAGCACCAGTATCATCTCTGACCTTGGGAAAAAACATTTACTATGAGAATAAAAGGCAGGAAGTCACCTTAACCTGTCCACTAGAAACACTAAAAATCATATGCTCTGCTGTTCTTTAACAAAAATAGATCAAAATCACCAAACTGTATATCTAGAGCAAACTTTTTTTATTTTTAAAGCTTTTTTTTGCCCACTTTTTGATGGGGTTGTTTGTTCTTTTCTTGTAAATTTGAGTTCATTGTAGATTCTGGATATTAGCCCTTTGTCAGATGAGTAGGTTGCAAAAATTTTCTCCCATTCTGTAGGTTGCCTGTTCACTCTGATGGTAGTTTCTTTTGCTGTGCAGAAGCTCTTTAGTTTAATTAGATCCTATTTGTCAATTTTGACTTCTGTTGCCATTGCTTTTGGTGTTTTAGACATGAAGTCCTTGCCCACGCCTATGTCCTGAATGGTATTGCCTAGGTTTTCTTGTAGGATTTTAATGGTTTTAGGTCTAACATGTAAGTCTTTAATCCATCTTGAATTAATTTTTGTATAAGGTGTAAGGAAGGGATCCAGTTTCAGCTTTCTACATATGACTAGCCAGTTTTCCCAGCACCATTTATTAAATAGGGAATCCTTTCCCCATTTCTTGTTTTTGTCAGGTTTGTCAAAGATCAAATAGTTGGAGATATGCGGCATCATTTCTGAGGGCTCTGTTCTGTTCCATTGATCTATGTCTCTGTTGTGGTACCAGTACCATGCTGTTTTGGTTACTGTAGCCTTGTAGTATAGTTTGAAGTCAGGTAGCGTGATGCCTCCAGCTTTGTTCTTTTGGCTTAGGATTGACTTGGCAATGTGGGCTCTTTTTTGGTTCCATATGAACTTTAAAGTAGTTTTTTCCAATTCTGTGAAGAAAGTCATTGGTAGCTTGATGGGAATGGCATTGAATCTATAAATTACCTTGGGCAGTATGGCCATTTTCACGATATTGATTCTTCCAACCCATGAGCATGGGATGAACAGACACTTCTCAAAAGAAGACATTTATGCAGCCAAAAAACACATGAAGAAATGCTCATCATCACTGTCCATCAGAGAAATGCAAATCAAAACCACAGTGAGATACCATCTCACACCAGTTAGAATGGCCATCATTAAAAAATCAGGAAACAACAGGTGCTGGAGAGGATGTGGAGAAATAGGAACACTTTTACACTGTTGGTGGGACTGTAAACTAGTTCAACCATTGTGGAAGTCAGTGTGGTGATTCCTCAGGGATCTAGAACTAGAAATACCATTTGACCCAGCCATCCCATTACTGGGTATATACCCAAAGGACTACTAATCATGCTGCTATAAAGACACATGCACACGTATGTTTATTGTGGCACTATTCACAATAGCAAAGACTTGGAACCAACCCAAATGTCCAACAACGATAGACTGGATTAAGAAAATGTGGCACATATACACCATGGAATACTATGCAGCCATAAAAAATGATGAGTTCATGTCCTTTGTAGGGACATGGATGAAATTGGAAAACATCATTCTCAATAAACTATTGCAAGGACAAAAAACCACACACTGCATGTTCTCACTCATAGGTGGGAATTGAACAATGAGAACTCATGGACACAGGAAGGGGAACGTCACACTCCGGGGACTGTTGTGGGGTTGGGGGAGGGGGGAACGACAGCATTAGGAGATATACCTAATGCTAAATGATGAGTTAATTGGTGCAGGAAATCAACATGGCACATGGATACATATGTAACAAACCTGCACATTGTGCACATGTACCCTAAAACCTAAAGTATAATAATAAAAAAAAGCTTTTTTTAATTTAATTTTTTTTATTATACTTTAACTTCTAGGATACATGTGCACAACGTGCAGGTTTGTTACATGTATACCTATACACATGTCATGTTGGTTTGCTGCACCCATCAACTCATCATTTACATTACGTATTTCTCCTAATGCTATCCCTCTCCTAGTTCCCCAACCCCCTGACAGGCCCTGGTGTGTGATGTTCCCTGCCCTGTGTCCAAGGGTTCTCATTGTTCAAGTCCCATCTATGAGTGAGAACTCGCGGTGTTTGGTTTTCTGCCCTTGTGATAGTTTGCTAAGAATGATGGTTTCCAGCTTCATCTGTGTCCCTGCAAAAGACATGAATTCATCCTTTTATGGCTGTATAGTATTCCATGGGGTATACATGCCATATTTTCTTAATCCAGTCTATCATTGATGGACATTTGGGTTGGTCTTTGCTATTGTGAATAGTGCTGCAATAAACATATGTATGCAAGTGTCTTTACAGTAGCATGATTTATAATCCTTTGGGTATATAGCCCATAATGGGATTGCTGGGTCTAATGGCATTTCTAGTTCTAGATCATTAAGGAATCACCACACTGTCTTCCACAATGGTTGAACTAATTTACACTCCCACCAACAGTGTAAAAGTGTTCCTGTTTCTCCACATCCTCTCTGGCATCTGTTGTTTCCTGACTTTTTAATGATTGCCATCTAACCAGTGTGAGATGGTATCTCATTGTGGTTTTGATTTGCATTTTTCTGATGACCAGTGATGATGAGCATTTTTTCATGTGTCTGCTGGCTGCATAAATGTCTTCTTTTCAGAAATGTCTGTTCATATCCTTTTCCCATTTTTTGATGGGATTGTTTTATTCTTGTAAATTTGTTTAAGTTCTTTGTAGATTCTGGATATTAGCCCTTTGTCAGATGGGTAGATTGCAAAAATTTTCTCCCATTCTGTAGGTTGCCTGTTTACTCTGATGGTAAGTTCTTTTGCCGTACAGAAGCTCTTTAGTTTAATTAGATCCCATTTATCTATTTTGGCTTTTGTTGCCATTGCTTTTGGTGTTTTAGTCATGAAGTCTTTGCCCATGCCTATGTCCTGAATGGTATTGCCTAGTTTTTCTTCAGGGTTTTTATGGTTTTAGGTCTAACATTTAAGTCTTTAATCCATCCTGAATTAATTTTTGTATAAGATGTAAAGAAGGGATCCAGTTTCAGCTTTCCACATATAGCTAGCCAGTTTTACCCACACCATTTATTATATAGGGGATCCTTTCCCCATTTCTTGTTTTTGTCAAGTTTGTCAAAGATCAGATGGGTTGTAGATGTGTGGTGTTATTTCTGAGGCCTCTGTTCTGTTCCATGGGTCTATATACCTGTTTTGGTACTAATACCATGCTGTTTTGGTTACTGTAGCCTTGTAGTATAGTTTGAAGTCAGGTAGCATGATGCCTCCAACTTTGTTTTATTTTTTCGTTTTTGTTTTTGTTTTTGTTTTGTTTTGTTTTGTTTTTTGCTTAGGATTGTCTTGGCAGTGCGGGCTCTTTTTTGTTTCCATATGGACTTCAAATTAGTTTTTCCAATTTTGTGAAGACAGTCATTGGTGGCTTGATGGGGATAGCGTTGAATCTATAAATTATCTTGGGCCATTTTCATTATACTGATTCTTCCTATCCATGAGCATGGAATGTTGTTCCAATTTTGTGTCCTCTTACTTCGTTGAGCAGTTGTTTGTAGTTCTCCTTGAAGATGTCCTTCACCTCCCTTGTAAGTTGTATTCCTAGGTATTTTATTCTCTCTGTAGCAATTGTGAATGGAAGTTCACTCATGATTTGGCTCTATGTTTGCCTGTTATTTGTGTATAGGAATGCTTGTAACTTTTGCACATTGATTTTGTATCCTGAGACTTTGCTGAAGTTGCTTATCAGCTTAAGGAGATTTGGGGCTGAGACGATGGGGTTTTCTAAATATACAATCATGTCATCTGCAAACAGAAAATTTGACTTCCTCTTTTCCTAATTGAATACCACTTATTTCTTTCTCTTGCCTGATTGCCCTGGCCAGAACTTCCAACACTATGTTGAATAGGAGTGGTGATAGATGGCATCCTTTTGTTGTGCTGGTTTTCAAAGGGAATTGTTCCAGCTTTTGCCCATTTAATATGATTTGGCTGTGTGTTTGTCATAAATAGCTCTTATTATTTTAAGATACATTCCATCAATACCTAGTTTATTGAGAGTTTTTAGCATGAAAGGCTGTTGAATTTTGTTGAAGGCCTTTTCTGCATCTATTGAGATAATCATGTGGTTTTTGTCGCTGGTTCTGTTTATGTGATGGATTACGTTCATTGATCTGCATATGTTGAACCAGCCTTGCATCCTGGTGATGAAGCAGACTTGATCATGGTGGACCCACTTTTTGATGTACTGCTGGATTTTGTTTGCCAGTATTTTATTGAGGAGTTTTGCATCAATGTTCATCAGGGATATTGGTCTAAAATGCTCCTTTTTTGTTGTGTCTCTGCCAGGTTTTGGTATCAGGACAATGCTGGCCTCATAAAATGAGTTAGGGAAGATTCTCTCTTTTTCTATTGATTGGAATAGTTTCAGAAGGAATGGTACCAGCTCGTCTTTGTACCTCTGGTAGAATTCGGCTGTGAATCCATCTGGTCCTGGATGCTTTTTCGTTGGTAGGCTATTAATGATTGCTTCAATTTCAGAGCCTGTTATTGGTCTATTCAGAGATTCAACTTCTTCCTGGTTTAGTCTTGGGAGGGTGTATGTGTACAGGAATTCATCCATTTCTTCTAGATTTTCTAGTTTATTTGTGGAGGTGTTTATAGTATTCTCTGATGGTAGTATGTATTTCTGTGGGATTGCTGCTGATATCCCCTTTGGCATTTTTTACTGCATCTATTTGATTCTTCTTTCTTTTCTTCTTTATTAGTCTTGCTAGCAGTCTATCAATTCTGTCGATCTTTTCAAAAAACCAGCTCCTAGATCAATTGATTTTTGGAAGGGTTTTTTGTGTCTCTGTCTCTTTCAGTTCTGCTCTGATCTTAGTTATTTCTTGCCTTCTGCTAGCTTTTGAATTTGTTTGCTCTTGCTTCTCTAGTTCTTTTAGTTGTGATGTTAGGGCATCGATTTTAGATCTTTCCTGCTTTCTCTTGTGGGCATTTAGTGCTATAAATTTCCCTCTACACACTGCTTTAAACGTGTCCCAGAGATTCTGGTACATTGTGTCTTTGTTCTCATTGGTTTCAAAGAACTTATTTATTTCTGCCTTCATTTAATTATTTACCCAGTAGTCATTCAGGAGCAGGTTGTTCAGTTTCGATGTAGTTGTGCGGTTTTGAGTGAGTTTCTTAATCCTGAGTACTAATTTGACTGCACTGTGGTATGAGAGACAGTTTGTTGTGATTTCTGTTCTTTTTCATTTGCTGAGGAGTGCTTTACTTTCAATTACATGGTCAATTTTAGAGTAAGTGCTATGTGGTGCTGAGAAGAATGTATATTCTGTTGATTTGGGGTGGAGAGTTCGGTAGATGTCTATTAAGTTCATTTGGCCCAGAGCTGAGTTCAAGTCCTGAATATCTTTGTTAACCTTCTGTCTCATTGACCACTGTCTAATATTGACAGTGGGGTGTTAAAATCTCCCAATATTATTGTGTGGGAGTCTATGTCTCTTTGTAGGTCTCTAAGGACTTGCATTATGAATCTGGGTGCTCCTGTATTGGGTGCATATATATTTAGTATAGTTAGCTTTTCATGTTGAATTGATCCTTTTACCATTATGTAATGGCCTTCTTTGTCTCTTTGATCTTTGTTGGTTTAAAGTCTGTTTTATCAGAGACTAGGATTGCAACCCCTGCTTTTTTTTGTTTTTGTTTTTTTTTGCTTTCCATTTGCTTGTTAGATCTTCCTCCATCCCTTTGTGTCTTTGTATGTGAGATGGGTCTCCTGAATACTGCACACTGATGGGTCTTGACTCTTTATCCAATTTGCCAGTCTGTGTCTTTTAATTGGGACATTTAGCCTATTTACATTTAAAGTTAATATTGTTGAATGTGAATTTTATCCATCATTATGATGTTAGCTGGTTATTTTCCCTGCTAATTGATGCAGTTTCTTCATAGCATCAATGGTCTTTACAATTTGGCATGTTTTTGCAGTGGCTGGTATGGTTTGTTCCTTTCCATGTTTAGTGCTTCCTTCCAGAACTCTTGTAAGGCAGGCCTAGTGGTGACAAAATATCTCAGCATTTGCTTGTCTGTAAAGGTTTTTATTTCTCCTTCACTTATGAAGCTTAGTTTGGCTGAATATGAAATTCTAGGTTGAAAATTATTTTCTTAAGAATGTTGAATATTGGACTTCACTCTCTTCTGGCTTGTAGAGTTTCTGCCTAGAGAGCTGATGTTAGTCTGATGGGCTTCCCTTTGTGGGTAACCCAACCTTTCTCTTTGGCTACCCTTAATATTTTTTCCTTCATTTCAACCTTGGTGAAACTGAAAATTATGTGTCTTGGGGTTGCTCTTCTTGAGGAGTATCTTTGCGGTATTCTCTGTATTTCCTGAATTTGAATGTTGGTCTGCCTTGCTAGGTTGGGGAAATTCTCCTGGATAATATCCTGAAGAGTATTTTCCAACTTGTTTCCATTCTCCCCGTCACTTTGAGGTACACCAATCAAGCATAGATTTGGTCTTTTCACATAGTCCCATATTCCTTGGAGGCTTTGTTCATTTCTTGTTACTCTTTTTTTTCTAAACTTGTCTTCTCACTTTATTTCAATAATTCGATCTTCAATCACTCATATCCTTTCTTCCACTTGATTGAATTGGCTATTGAAGCTTGTGCATGAGTCACAAAGTTCTCATGCCATGGTTTTCAGCTCCATCAGGTCATTTAAGGTCTTCTCTACACTGTTTATTCTAGTTAGCCATTTGTCTAACATTTTTTCAAGATTTTTAGCTTCCTTGGGATGGGCTAGAAAATGCTCCTTTAGCTTGGAGAAGTTTGTTATTACTGACCTTCTGAAGCCTACTTCTGTCAACTCGTCAAAGTCATTCTCCGTACAGCTTTGTTCTGTTGCTGGCGAAGAGCTGCCATCCTTTGGAGGAGAAAAGGCTCTCTGGTTTTTAGAATTTTCAGCTTTTCTGCTGTGGTTTCTCCCCATCTTTGTGGTTTTATCTACCTTTGGTCTTTGATGTTGGTGACCTACAGATGGGATTTTGTTGTGGATGTCCTTTTTGTTTATGTCTATATTATTCCTTTCTTTTGTTAGGTTTCCTTCTAACAGTCAGGTCCCTCAGCTGCAGGTCTGTTGGAGTTTGCTGGAGGTCCACTCCAGACCCTGTTTGCCTGGGTATCACCAGCAGAGGCTGCAGAGCAGCAAATATTACAGAACAGCAAATATTGCTGCCTAATCCTTCTCTGGAAGCTCTGTCCCAGAGGCACCTGCCTGTAAGAGGTGTCTGTCAGCCCCTGCTGGGTGGTGTCTCCCAGTTAGGCTACCCAGGGTCAGGGACCCACTTGAGGAGGCAGTCTGTCTGTTCTCAGAGCTCAAATGCCATGCTGGGAGAACCACTGCTCTCTTCAGAGCTGTCAGAGAGGGATGTTTAAATCTGCAGAAGTTTCTGCTGCCCTTTCTTCACCTATGCCCTGCCCACAGAGGTGGAGTCTACAGAGGCAGTAGGCCTTGCTGAGCTGTGGTGGGCTCCACCCAGTTCGAGCTTCCCAGCAGTTTTGTTTACTTCCTCAAGCCTCAGCAATGGCGGACACCTCCCCTCCCCGGCCCCCAGTATGCAGCCTTGCAGGTCAATCTCAGACTGCTGTGCCAGCAATGAGCAAGGCTCTGTGGGCATGGGACCTGCTGAGCCAGTCATAGGAGAGGATCTCTTGGTCCACCAGTTGCTAAGACCATGGGAAAAGTGCAGGATTTGGGTGAGAGTGTCCCATTTTACCAGGTACAGTCTGTCACGGCTTCCCTTGGCTAGGAAAGGGAAATCCCCTGACCCCTTGTGTGTCTTGGGTGAGGCGACACCCCACCCTGCTTCAGCTTGCCCTCCAGGGGCTGCACCCACTGTCCAACCAGTCCCAGTGAGATGAACCATGTACCTCAGTTGGAAATGCAGAAATCACCTGTCTTCTGCGTCAAACACTCTGGGAGCTGCAGACCAGAGCTTTTCCTATTCAGCCATCTTGGAACCCAGCTCTCTACAGAAAACTTTAAATGACGTAATGAAAATTTAATTTATATTGAATTACATCCCATAGAATATTATTCTGAAGTTAAAGAATAGAGTTACAAGATTTTCCTTTGACTGTGAAACTATCTAGTAGGCCAAAATGAAATATATTCAAAATAATATTTGGAGGAAGGCAGCCTCAATTTTTTGTTAAAGTATTTTGATATTTGGTCATATAAAATTTGGGGGGTCATAAACTTTCTGAAACAGTGATTTCTTTCTTCCTTCTTCCTTTTATTCTTTTTTAAAAGAAAAAAATACAGGGCATTTTGTAGTTCTCTCCTCTTAGTCCTGGATTATTTTCAATAGCCAAAAACTGAAGAAAAGAAAAAAAAGTTTGTCAGCTGGTGAATAGGTATACTAATTGTGGTACATCCATCCATACAAAGGAATACTACTTAGCAATATAATGAATGAATTACTGATAATATGCAACAACATGAGTGAAGCTCAGGAGAGCATATGGGATAGAAAAAAATACATTTGGGCTGGGCACAGTGGCTCATGCCTGTAATCCTAACATTTTGGGAGGCCAAGGCGGGTGGATCATGAGGTAAGGAGATTGAGACCATCCTGGCTAACTTGGTGAAACCCCGTCTCTACTAAAAATACAAAAAATTATCCAGGTGTGGTGATGGGTGCCTGTAGTCCCAGCTACTCCGGGGGCTGAGGCAGGAGAATGGCTTGAACCCAGGAGGCGGAGCTTGCAGTGAGCCAAGATCATCCCACCGCACTCCAGCCTGGATGACAAAGCAAGAATCCATCTCAAAAAAAAAAAAAAAAAAAAAAAAAAAAAAAAAAAAACATTTGAAGAAATAGTGGATTCCAAATGTAGTGAGAAGCTTCACCTACAGTTCCAAAAGTCCAGTTTATCTCAAGCAGAATACTATGAAATAAACCATACTAAAGCACATCACAGACAAATTGCTTAATATAAAGGTAAAGAGAAAACCTTAGAAGTATCCAGATTAAAATGACACATTGTATGCAAGGTTACCATGTACAAGACCAGAGATAAAATGTAAAGAAACTTCTCATCATCAACAATGTAGATATAAAGACAATGGTTTAATAACATTAAAAAGCATTAACGGAAGAAAAAACCATTTTCACCAACATTTTTTATCTAGCAAAATTATCCGTCAAAAGTGAATTTGTTATATTTTTAAAAAACTGATAGAATTTATTTAGCAGACCTTCAATATAAGAAATGCTAAAGGAAGTTTTTCAGGCGACAGGGCATAATTCCAAATAGAAACTCAGATCTACAGGAAGGAATGAAATTGCCAGAAATAGTGTGTGTATAAATATTAAAGACTGTGAATAACTATAAACTGTTTAACAAAGCAAGCAAGAAGCAACAAATCTATCCAAGACCATCTACAGTGGCTCTAATATTCATATATTTTACAGAGTGTGTTTTTCTTTAGCCCAGTACATTCACTTATATATAAACCTTAAAACTCAATAAGCCTTTACCAGTTTCTTTAAATGATCTAATTCCACTAACTTTCTCGAGTGAATAGTGAAAGATGAAAATAGTCATTTCATTTTAATTTACTATATATTTAATTATTACTACCATTATTATTATATCCAGAATTTCCTAGGAAATTATTAAAAAATAATTTTTTTCATTAGCTTTTTAGGATAGTCTATGCATCTAAGACAATGGTATTAAAAAATCTTACATTTTATTTATGAAATTTTCATGGGAATTGAAAATCTCTAAAAGAAATATTTCAATATCAGTACTCATTCTACTGTAAATCAAATATAGAAAGTATATAAAGAGCTATTAAGATATGTAAAATATACAGTTAATAGGTTACATAATTTATCATATATCATTGTATAATTATAGTATATTTTCTTTAGTCAGAAAATTTCTATATATATTAGAGACTCATTTCTGAAGACAAATTTAGCCTAAAGAGACTGACTAGCCCCTAAGCTCACTTTAACAAAAATAAAGATTGCCATCTGAATGTGTCTTATTGCGAAGGATTGGCCTAAGTTTTAACATCAAGCACCCAATGGCATTTTATTTGGACTAAAAGAAATCATTTTTGGCCAGGCACAGTGGCTCATGCCTGTAGTCCCAGCACTTCGGGAGGCCGAGGTGGGCGGATCATGAGGTCAGGAGTTCAAGACCACCCTGGCCAACGTGGTGAAACCCCATCTCTTCTAAAAATACAAAAATTAGCTGGGTGTGGTGGTGGGCACCTGTAATCCCAGCTGCTCAGGAGGCTGAGGCAGGAGAATCGCTTGAGCCCAGGAGGTGGAGGTTGCAGTGAGCCGAGATCGCACCATTGCACTACAGCCTGGGTGACAGAGCAAGACTCCATCTCAAAAAAAAAAGAAAAAATAAATCTTTTTTTTTCTCTACTATCATTCAAACTACTCCTCTTCCTCATGTCTCTTTTGAAAATGTTCAAAGTTTTGTGAATTTTTTTCTACATAAACATGATGATATTAACAGTAATTTTTATAATCCAATTGTTCCTAAGTGTATTCAAATTTAATGTAGTTTGGCAATGGCAATTCTAGAAAAAGCATAATCTGCATAAAACATGAGACAGCATGAAGCAGAGTTATTCAGAGGACATTCAGGCTACCACTGTCAGTGTTCACAATTTAATTCTATGCCATGAAAACATGCACACAGATACTTACAAAAATATGCTAGTTTACAGTTCAGAGTTAAGGACAGTTTCATTGTCTCAGTGGTGGATCAGACACATCTTTCTTCTCTCTAGGTGCTTCCAACTGTTCAGATCTCAGATACAGAGGGATATATCATTATAGAGCTTGCCAAATCTGACACTCCTTATTCATGGGCAGGCCAGAATTGTCATGAATCTCAAAACATAACATCTTATTTATGTTTTATATAGAGGTATCATAACGTTAAAATAATTTTTATATTATTAAATATGGGTCGAATGAATTTAGCCGTAACACACACCTACAGGGAATTTGTAATATGCTATATTAACATTATTATGATCAGCCATCGGCTTCCACTTATTTTATTCTCAGCAATTTAGATGTGAAAAAGACGATGCTAACTTTAGGGAATTCAACTTTTATTTTACGATCCAGAATGTGAAAAAACAAAAAGGAGTGAAAGGTAGGAGTGGAAAAGTCAATTCTTGGCAATAAGAAACCTTTTAAATCCTGCTAGGGTCCAATGAATCACGCAATTACATAAATAGAACATGATAGCTAAATGAATGAATTTATCCACATGCCTATAGCACCAGAACAACTAGGAATTACTTGTTTCTCTCCTCTGAGATTAAGAGTAAGAAACACAAAATCAAACTCTTACTAAGTTTGCTCAGCTATTTTATTTATTTGTTATTGTTTGATTGTTAGTTGGTTGGAAAATTTATTGGGTTGGTGTTTATTACTTTCTTTTTAAACAAAACTATTATCCACATTGGAAATCAGTGACTTTCACAAATGTGATTCACTTTCTCACCATATAGGTTACTTATGTATATCATAAACATAATTCTTAAGTATTAGTGAATGAAATGTGTCATGAGCAAAGGCTGACTTACATCTTTTATTTTATTCCCACCGATTAATTTCCCAAATTCAGAAACATATAGATAAGAAAAAAAATCAAAGCAGTATAATCTGTTTGGTTCATCTAACTCACTCAATCCTATGCTAGAGCCAAGCCTCACTACCTTGTTCAGGAGTTAACTAGTACAGAAAACAGGCAGTAGTCATTTTTATGCACTAAAAATCTCAGAACTCTTTGCAGAGATATCCAACATTTTGGATTCATTATTCAGTTGAGATGGCAATTAATTGAATCCCTCTTATTTTCCAAATTTGCCAAAAACTCTTTAGTGAACACCTGGATCAAAGCGAATTGTTTTTCTCTTATCTTCTGCTGCTTTATCATGGTTACCTGGAGCCAAGCTGGAGGGAGAGATTCATACTTGCCTAAATGGTAAGAGAGCACTTGGGAAATTTAACCCAAACCTGTATTTCTGGAAAATGTACTACTATTATCTGCAGAGAAATAGATCCTTGCAATATAAAGCTGATAGTTACAATTTGTATAAGGAAACATTGTAATGTCAAAATGGAGTTTCAGCTTGGAATGAAAAAAGATACCATTGGGGCATGACAGTAATGATCGTTTATTTTACAAGTCTCAAGAGGACCTCCCTGGTGAGAACCCATGCTGATATTCTGTACCAGCTTACCTTATACAAGTGGATATTAACTGCACACAAAGCGGAAGCCAATTTTATTGTAAATTTTTTCATTGCTAAGATTGACTCACAAGAGGCTCATTTACTGTGCATCCCAAAGGATGGCAGTCATGCAGCGTTGTTTAAGCAAACTCATTACTGTTCAAGCAATGCCACATAAACCTTCCATCTAAAACAACAAATTATATAGTATAAACATGCTTCTTTAAACAAACACTCTAAAGCCAGGGGAAGCTATAGCTACAGCAGGAATCTAGATATTTCTTATTAAGACAATAAACATAGGTATCAAAACAGACTTTTTTTGGTCTATATATTTTTTAGTGGATACTATGTGATAAGTGATTTATGTCTATAATCTCATAATTGGTACCCAGACAGAATTGTCACATGAACTGAGTCTCTCTAAGTTCTGGACTCATGTTCACATGTACTGCAGTCTCTAGCTCTATGAGTTTTTAGTCCAATATTAAGAATTTTTGGACTGCTGTTTCCATATTATCTAGAATTTAACCCCATCCCAAATTTAGAATTCTTCTTGCTTCTACTTACTGGAAATTTGGAAAGCATGAAAGTTTAGTAACAATTCATGTTGGTGGTTTTAGGAACATATTATTCCCTGGCCGACCTAATGATGATGTCTGGTGTCTGGACCCGGCCAACTTGGAACTATCAAAAGGCCAAATTCTGTTGTCTCAACCAAGAAAACCTCTGCTTTTGCTTCTTTCCAAGAGTGAGCCTGTACCATACTTTATGCCGTTAGGCTCTGAACTCAGGTTACCTGGGTTAGAAACTTGTCTCCATCATTTACTAGCTGTGTAAGTTTCAGCAAGTTATAAACTTCAGCTCCATATCTGTAAAATGGTGACTGTCAAAGTAAAGTTGCATTGATGGAGTTAAGCAAAGAAGACTTTTTTCAAGACTATTGAAATAGAGGAAATAATTTAAGGTTAATTCCTCTGAAACAGGTAGGGGGTTTTTAAGCCTTGAGGTGAGCAGGTGGAAAAGTACTGGAGGAAACTGGGGAGGCTGGTTAATGTGATAAAGCCATCTGAGTTTGTTAATTGGCACATGAAAATTAGGTACCCACCATCCCACAGAGACTAGAAGATAGAGGCAATATCTCCTTCCCTGATTACATTTCAAAAGATTAGCTCCCACATCCTGGAGAAAGACATTCTGGGGTTATAAAACTGGCAAGAGGCTGGGAGAAGATTCATATCTGAAAGAGGCAGAAAATGATTCTACAATTTAAAGTTTTAAATGCTAAAAAAAAAAAAAAAAAAAAGGGGACATTAGGGGCTTAGAGTCAGAAAGAAGCCTGACTACAGTTTTGTCAAGCTGAGGGGAAAGTTAAAGCTGTCTTGATCAGGAGATAATAATCATAGCTTCCATGGTTGCTGGGAGGATTGAGACTGATAATGCCTACTGACCTGTATCACCACTGTGGTTGGTATAGGGTGAGTACTCAACATGTAGTAGTGGGTATAACCTTTATCCCCACATTAATCTCTGTTTTCTAACAAATGACTACTGCTCCTACTCCTCCCCTTGCTAGCAATCACACAGTTTGGACATTTCATTGCACCCTGTATCCTCATCATCTGCACAGGTCAATTTTACAGCATTCTCTCTGGCTCTCTCCTGAAACCATCTAGGCCAGAGGTTTTTAAACAGTCTCAGTTCATGGTGCCTTTAATGTCTCAATATTTTTTCACCACCAAATCTAAAAGACAGGAAGTACTTAACAATTCTATTTATGAATCAGTTAGGTCCAAATAACTTAATAAATGGATTGGTCCTAACAATTTAGTAGCTGTTTGAAAAAATAATGGAAATAAATCTAAAAGATAGCATTTTTATTCAGTCTTAACCACAGTTACTTGCTAATGGAAGGTGTGCCTATGCTACTCTGTGCAGCTTCCCAAACCTTGGAGTCATGATGTACAAGTCCACCTTTATTTGTTATTCTGCATTGATTTTTAGAAATATTTGATTTTTATCACAACCACTGAAAACACAAAAATATGACATCATTGAAAGGAATGGAGCACAATCTAAGGTTAAATGTGTGAACTCAAGCTAGTAGTTTATCCTGTGCCCTACATATATCACTGTGTTTCCCTCAAACATTGAAAATACTGTACAGGATCTTGTGAATCCTTGATGGTACCCCAGGGCACGTGAGCAGTTAGTTTGGGAAATGCCAAACAGGCATGCCAAAGGTACCAGAGTAACCTTGAAGTCTTTCTCCCAAACCTTTCATATCCAATCAACAATAAAGATGTGTCTTGCCATTTTAATGTCTTACATATTTATTCTTTCTTCTCTATGCCTACTGCCAGTCTATTCCTTCATCCTGTCTCAATTGGAAAGCTGAGCAAACAGTTCAACTTCTACCCTGATGTGATAGCTCATATTATGTGTCAACTTGATTGGATCAAAGGATGCCTAGATGGCTGGTGAAGTATTGTTCTGGGTGTGTCTGGGAAGGTGATGCTAGAGAAGATCGAGATTTGATTTGGTAGACTCTAAGAGATGCCAATGTGGGTGGGCACCATCCATTTGGCTGCCAGCAGGGTAAGAACAAAGCAGCCAGAAGAAGGGGGATAAGCAGCTTGCAGCATTTCTTGCTCTCTCTCTTCCCTTGCTACAAGCTTTTCTTCCTCTCTCCTGCCCATGGATATCAGACTCCAGGTTCTACAGCCTTTGGACTCTGGGTCTCCCCTGGGGCTCTCCTGCCTTCAGCATCAGACTGAAGGCTGCACTGTCAGCTTTCTTGGTTTTGAGGCTTTCGGACTTGGACTGAGCCTCTACTGGCCTCTCTTTTTCCCCAGCTTGCAGATGGCCTATCGTGGGACTTTGCCTTGTAATCGTATGGGCCAATTCTCTCTAATAAACTCCCTTTTATGTGTGCATATATCCTATTGGGTCTGTCTCTCTGGAGAACCCTAATATACTCAATTTTCCCTCCTCCAACTTATTTTCCATCTTTCTGCCAGTGCCAGACTTTTTATTTAAAAATCCCGATCTATCTTTGTTTCACTTGCATGACATTCTTCAGTGGCTCCTTTGATATCATGATCTGACCCCTGTGAATTATCAGCGCTTTCCACGTCCTCAACCTCTGTCCAGCTATAGTCAGCTGCATCCATGCCGCATATTCTTTCTTACTTCATTGACATTGTTGCTACTTTATCTCACTAGAAGCCTTTCTGGCCCTTTATTCACCTGGTGAATGACTACATAATTGTCAAATATTAGTCCAAATGTCATTTTTCCTGATGTTCTTATAGTGTCTCACTGGTCTGTACCAACATAACTCTGTGAATACCTTCATAAGGGCACTTTTCAAAACATGATAGTGCTTAGACCAATAGCCATCACTTATTGGAAACTTCACTAATATTAAGTTGATGAAATAATATGAATAATATATGTCAGTTTAGGCAATAGATAAATGTTCTGTAAAGCCACCCTATTCTATCTCCTTTTTGAGATCCTAGACTAGAATGAAGCTGTCTTTGAACATGTTTCCAGAGAGGTTGACCGATTCTTTTTAGAGAAAACTACCCTGATACACTTTAAAGAAAACCTATAAAACTTGGAAATATGGTGCATCCTTTAAAAAGAAATTTAGATTACATACGGGAGCCCACAATTCAAGCTTGACCCCTGTTCTCATCTTGTCATACCCTGCCTATGCCAGCAATAAACCAACTCAGTCCAGTACTTCTGCAATAGAGCTGCAATAGAGTCTCTGACAATCCCTTGAAGGATGGCTTCAGACCACCAGGATGAAAGTCCTAGCAGTGCCATCTGGAAATCTTTCCTTCTGCATTGTGGCCTGTAATGACTGGCAAAATCCAGAAATCAATGAATCATGAACTTAGAAAAACATGAGAAGCTAGGCTTTCAGAGACTGCAAGTGCAAAAAAACCCATCTTAACCTAGTCTGCCTTGCATAGGGTTCAGAAAATTGCTGGGCATTTTAAAGGAAATTCTGCCCTTTGAGTCTAGGTACAATGTCATAGCAATGAACTCCTATTCATTTTCATACAATCCACTCAACCAGATAACTACGAAACATTCTTTCTTCCTTACTTCTGGGAATAGGGCCACTGGAGAGTCATGAGCCACTATCACATAGAACACATATTCGATGGTCTCAAACTCCTTACTACCATCATCTTGGCAGATAATGAAATTATAAAATATTTATCTCATAAAAGAGTTTAATGGTCTCTTTACCCCATCAGTAAAAGCCTTAGTATTCTTTACATGAAAAAAGAGGAATGAGCTTTGTAGAGTTTCTGTGAAATCACCACTGGAATTTATCCCTGATACCTCTAAATCCCAACCTGTTGAACTATTTACAAGATGTCCAGATTATTCTCAATTTTGGATTTTCAAAAAATAAATGACGGGATTTAAATAGAAAAACACCTTCCACTTACAATTAGGCAAATCAGAGATCCAATTAGGGACTTTCACTCTTCACATATGTCACTAATAGAGTTCCCATATGATATGGTTTTGATGTTTTTCTCCTCCAAATATCATATTGAAATGTGATTTCCAGTGTTGGAGGTAGGGCCTGGTGGGAGATACTGGGTCATGAGAGCAGATCTCTCATGAATGGGTTAGCACCATCTCCTTGCTGATTGGTGAGTTCTTGCTTAGTCAGTTTACAGTTTTGAGATCTGGTTGTTTAAAAGAGTCTGAACATTCCCCAGTTCTCTCTTTCTTACTCCCTCTCACCATGTGATATGCCTGTACCCTCTTCACCTTCCCTCATGATGGGAAGTTTCCTGAGGCTCTCTCCAGAAGCAGATGCTGGCACCATGCTTCCTACATGGGCTACAGAACTGTAAGTCAATTAAATCTATTTTCTTTATAAATTACTCAGTCTCAGGTATTTCTTTATAGCAACTCAAGAACAGAATAATATGCCATATATCTGTGAATGAGAGTTTTCATAATTCAGTGAAAAAAGGAGAAAACTAAACACTTAGCCATAAATCAGAGGATGCTTATAGCAGTACTGTCTTCACATTTTGAAAACATCTGCTTTGATTGAATACAGCTGTGAACTCACTGGTACTACCCCTCCAAAAAATAATAAGATTCAGCAGCTTTACAGGTTTGTGGACAACAGGTAATTACTAGTTTTACAGGGTGGTGTTTGATTTCCTCAGTATCTCTTCTCAAATTCTCCCTCCAAAGGATATTTAACAAAATAAAGGAAGGTTTTGGATTGAAGAGATGTCCAAAAGTCTGGAATAACACTTCACTTATGGCTATACTGCTATACAGACAACCAAGTGGAACACGTGAGCATGTAAGCCTAGTTATAAGTGCTACATCTCACGAAAATGTGAGATGTTAGAAGCCCCAAGTCCTAAGGTTTATCAGGTCATTTATTCATTTGATCTGCCAATACTTAAGAGCCTTCTCTGTGCAAGATGTTGTGGATACAAAAAAACATAAGGTCTCAGTTCTTAACAAGCTTACATTGTAATGGGTGGTTGATCAGTACCACCTTTACATATGAGCCCCATAATTTGAATGGAACCACACGTAACAAGCACAAAAACAATTCATGCTTTAAGAGCTTTGACTCTCAGGTTTTGGTGTTCACCATCAAATCGGAACAACCTATAACCCCAAACATGATTCTCAGACTCTAGGGAAACACTTTTTCACATCTTACGCTTTGTCTTCAAAACCAAAGGCCACCATGTCTGAATGATGTGAAGGTTTCTGTGTTATGTTGCTGACATTGTCAAAGGATGCTGACACTGCTATGGAGTATGGAGAACACTGGAACAGCATATGCACTTAGGTAAGAGAGAAGCAAACTTAGTTAAATTGCAAAATCCTTTCTTTCAGATAATATGATGCTTTGGTCTCTAATATAACAGAATCATTCCTAGACGAGCTAAGCACTCATTTTCTTGCTGAAGATCTGTTTCACTTCATGTTTCCAAAGGTACTCAGAATTAGTGCTGTTTCACAAGTTCCCATGGCAGCTGAGGAATATTCAGCATTGTTTAAAAAGTCTTTCACTCTTAAATATATGTCTATGTAAGCCTAAATGTAACATGCTTAGAGTATGGTTTATATTCTTCACACTAGCAAGGAGATGGACATTGAACATGAGAATTTCTAAGTTTTCTTTCCACAAAAGTATCTTATAAGATTTCAGATATTTTAAAAATTAAACTAAAAATGTAGCTAAATTTAAATAATTAAACTTTAACTTTTGTTATTTATTAATTATTGGATTCTGCATTTACTAGATATTGCTGAAATATTTTAGAAGAAAAGTAAGTTTGAATATATATGAAAATAGTTTAAATTTTTCAAGTTTTTATACCAACATATTACATTTCTATAAAAGTATATTCAAAGCTTGTTTATTTTAAATATAAATAATTTTTAACCATTTATATCATCAATAGAACACAAGTTATTTGAAATCTTCATTAAGTAATCAGTGATTTTGCTGAAATAAAAAGGAAAATTAATTTTAAAGAATAAAGACTTTAAAGAATTATATGTGTCTCTTTGGTAACATAATAATAGTATTTTGATTTTTTAAAAATCATTATGAAGGCAAGGAGGTAAAACATTTTACTCAACATTTTGGTAGTTCCATTTTTAGCTATGAATGTTTGGCATATAGTATGTAGGCTTGCATTTGTATTCTTGTCCTGGAATGTCAGTGACATGATGTGTATTAGTCTCTTTTTACACTGCTGATAAAGAAGTACCAGAGACTGGGAAATTTACAAAAGAAAGAGGCTCAACTGGACTCACAGTTCCATGTGACTGGGGAGGCCTCACAATCACCATGGAAGGCAAGGAAGAGCAAGTCACATCTTACATGTGGCAGCAGGCAAAAAAAGAGCTTGTGCAGGACAACTCCTTTTTTAAAACCACCAGATCTCTTGAGACCCATTCACTATCATGAGAACAGCATGGGAAAGACCCACCTTCATTATTCAGTCATCTCCTACTGGGTCCCTCCCATAACATGTGGAAATTATGGGAATTATAAGATGAGATTTGGGTGCGGACACAGAGCTAAACCATATCATTCTGCCCCTTGCCCCACTCAAATCTCCTATCTTCACATTTCAAAACCAATCATGCCATGCCTCCCCAACAGTCCCCCAAAGTTTCAACTCATTTCAGCATTAACTCAAAAGTCCACAGTCTAAAGTCTCATCCAAGTCAAGTCATGTCCCTTCCACCTATGAGCCTGTAAAATCAGAAACAAGTTAGTTACTTCCTAGATACAATGGAGGTACTGGCATTGAGTAAACACACCCATTCCAAACGGGAGAAATTGCCAAAACAAAGGGGCTACAGGCCTCATGCAAGTGTGAAATCCAGTGGAGCAGTCAAATCTTAAAGCTCCAAAATGAGTTGCTTTGACTCCATGTCTCACATCCAGGTCACACTGATCCAAGAGGTAGGTTCCCATAGTCTTGGGGAGATCTGCCCCTGTGGCTTTGCAGGTTACAGCTATTGGGGGAAACCAGCCCCCGATATTCAACGTGGGTTCTTTTCTATTTCCTTAAGTGTCAGTGGGTCTGAGAAATACAGGGAAAGAGTACAAAAGAGAGAAATTTTAAAGCCGGGTGTCCGGGGGAGACATCACATGTCGGCAGGTTCTGTGGTGCCCCCTGAGCCATAAAACCAGCAAGTTTTTATTAGCAATTTTCAAAGCGGAGGGTGTGTACGAATAGGGTGTGGGTCACAGAGATCACGTGCTTGAAGGGTGACAAAAGATCACAAGGCAGAAGGTCAGGGTGAAACTAGAATCACTAATGAACTTCCATGTCCTGCTGTGCACACATTGTCAGGGTTCAAGAGCAGAGAACCGGTCTGACTAGAATTCGCCAGGCTGGAATTTCCTAATCCTAGCAAGCCTGGGGGCGCTGCAGTAGACTAGGGCATGTTTCATCCCTATCTACATCTGCATAAAGGCAGACACTCCCAGGGCAGCCATTTTAGAGGCCCCACCCTGGGAATGCATTCTTTCCTCAGAATTATTGATTATAATAATATTATTAATAATATTAATAATAATTAGTTATAATAATTAATATTATTATTAATTATAATAATTAATATTATTAATAATTCTGTTAATTATTAATATTCCTTACTGGGGAAAGAATTCAGCAATATTTCTCTTACCCATTTTCAGTAATAAGAGAAATATGGCTCTTTCCTGCCCGGCCCACAGGCAGCCAGACTTTAAGGTTATCTACCTTGTTCTCTGAACATCACTGTTACCCTGTTCTTAAGGTGCCCAGATTTCATATTGTTCAAACAATCTGGGCAGTTAACACAATCATCACAGGGTCCTGAGGCGACGTTCATCCTCAGCTTACAAAGATGATAGGATTAAGAGATTAAAGACAGGCAGAGGGAATCACAAGAATATTGATTGGGGAAGTGATAAGTGTCCATGAAATCATCACAATTTATGTTCAGAGATTGCAGTAAAGACAGCCATAAGAAATAATAAAAGTATTAATTCGGGGAACTAATAAATGTCCATGAAATCTTCACAATTCATGTTCTTTTGCCATGGCTTCAGCTGGTCCCTCCATTCAGGGTCCCTGACTTCCTGCAACAACTGCCTCACTCCAGGCTGCTTTCACGGGCTAGCACTGAGTGTCTGTATCTTTTCCTGGTGCACGGTGCAAGCTGTCAGTGGATCTACCATTCTGGGGTCTGGAGGATGGTGCCCCTCTTCTCACAACTACACTAGGTGGTACCCCAGTAGGGACTCTGTATGGGGGCTCCCAACCCACATTTCCCTTCTGCACTGCCCTAGCAGAGGTTCTCCATAAGGACCTCATGTATCCTTGGTCTTCTTTATAAAATTCTGCCTGGGCATCCAGGCATTTCCATACGTGTTCTGAAATCTAGGAGGAGGTTCCCAGACCTCAATTCTTGACTTCTCTGCACCTGCAGGTTCAACACCATGTGGAAGCTGCCAAGGCTTCAGGTTTGCACCCTCTGAAGACATGGCTGAACTCTTAAGTTTGCTCCCTTCAGCCCAGGCTGAGTGGCTGGGATGCAGGGCACCAAGTCCCTAGTCTGCACACAGCACAGGGCCCACACATGAAACCACTTTTTCCTCACAGGCCTCCAGGCCTGTGACGCACATGAAACCATTTTTTTCCTCATAGGCCTCCAGGTCTGTGACGGGAAGGGATGCTGTGAAGACCTCTGACATGCCCTGGAGACAATTTCCCCATTGTCTTGGAAATTAACATTTGGCTCTTTGTTACATACGCAAATTTTTGCAACTGGCTTGGATTTTGCCTTAAAAAATGGGCTTTTCTTTTCTATCACATTGTCAGGCTACAAATTTCCTGAAATTTTATGCTCTGCTTCCCTTATAAACTGAATGCCTTTAACAGCACCCAAGTCATCTCTTGAATGCTTTGCTGCTTAGAAATTTCTTCCACCAGATACCCTAAATCATCTCTCTCAAGTTTGAATTTTCACAAATCTCTAAGGCTGGGGCAAAATACTGCCAGTCTCTCTGCTAAAACATAACAAGAGTCACCTTTGCTCCAGTTCCCAAGAAGTTCCTCAATCTGAGACCACCTCAGCCTGGATGTTATTGTTCGTATCACTATCAGCATTTTTGTCAATGCCATTCAACAAGTCTCTAGGAAGTTTCAACCTTTCCCACATTTTCCTGTCTTCTTCTGAGTCTTCCAAACTGTTTCAACCTCTGCCTGTTACCCAATTCCAAAGTTGCTTCCACATTTCAGGTATCTTTTCAGCAGTACCCCACTCCTGGTACCAGTTTACTGTATTTGTCCATTTTCATGCTGCTGATAAAGAAATAACAGAGATTGTTCAATTTACAAAAGAAAGAGGCTTAATTGGACTCACAGTTCCACATGGCTGGGGAGGCCTCACAATCATGGCGGAAGGCAAGGAGGAGCAAGTCATATCTTATGTGGATGGTGGCAGGCAAAAAAAAAGCTTGTGCAGGGCAACTCCTGCCTTTAAAACCATCAGATCTCATGAGACCCATTCACTATCATGAGAACAGCATAGGAAAGACCCACCCCCATAATTCAGTCATCTCTCACTGGGTTCCTCTCACAACATGTGGGAATTATGGGAGCTACAAGATGAGATTTGGGTGGGGAAACAGAGCCAAACCATATCATGATATGACATTACATGATGTGATGTCACACAACATAATAGAGAATGATTGGGTGGGTGCTGGATGTATGCTAGACAAAAAAATAAACCTTGAACAAGACAGAATGACCAAAAGGAGTTATAAGAAAGAACATTCACTCAGTATCAAGTATGGTAATCTGTTTTCTTCACTGGATTTCAATTTTAAGAATGCTTTGTTTAGGGAAAGAAAATGACACCAGATTTAATCTTGACACATGGTATCAAGAAGCTTTCAAAAAAGAAGCCTTTCTTCTTTCACCTCTTGGTTCTAGGCCTATGCCCTCTCCATGGGAGTATGTTGTTTGTGCCTAATGTGTCAGTGGAGTTGGGGGTAATAAACTGCAATTAATGTACAAATAAAAACATAGAAAATTGCCTCTCATCACAAATAAAAGCACAGAATATTAGTTGGTATGATAGAAAAAACTAGAAATACTCAAAGTTGATAATCCCTTTTGCTAAGCAAATATATGACATAAATGACAGTTTGTACACAGTTTAGAAATTTTGCCTGTAATTTGTCTAAATGATTGACTTAGACAAAATAAAAAGGAACCAATGCTTCAGGTATTCTACAAACAGTTTTGTGGAAGTTATCAGTAGATCCTATAGCCTTTGCATTGGAGAGTCTCAAAGCATAGTGATTACAGCGGAGATGCTAGAGTGACACATCAAGTCAAGCCCTGGCTGTACAAATTACCAGCCAGCTTTCCTTAGCAATAGCCTTACTATCTCTGAACCATCTCCTCATCATCTGTAAAATGGGGCTAATATGATCCACATCCTATTTTGGATTAAAAGAGATGCTGAATATAATGTGTTCTGAAAAGTGCTTGGCACTTAGAAGGGGCAGCAAGCAATGAACTGTAGTTTGTGCATAAATATTAATTTAAAATTTACCTCTGCAAAAAAATTTAGAAAATAAAAACCCATTTTGTAAGAATGCACCAGATTTCAGAACACTAGAAGAGTTTCTAAGTTTTATTTCCCAAAATGTTTTAGTTATTACAGTTTTAATTTATGGTTGGTATTGAAAATTTGATAGCAGCAGCAAAACTATCCATTTTGTTAAATTAATTAAAGTAAAAGTCACAACACCAAGATGCACCTTAGGATACACTAAAAAATTCTCAATTTCCCATTTATTTTACTGTGGGAAAATACAATTTCCTCACTTGTTTCAGCAAAGTAATCAGAATATTTCTGAGTTAATTATTTTTTGTTCATTAGTCCATGCTTAAATGTTACTAAATCCTATCTTATTAACAGATTTATTATGTTATCTTTTATAATCACTATGATTGAATATTTCTTTGAAATGGCAATGTCTGCAATGGGAAGCTAGAACAGCATGAATGTCTCTAAAACCAAGGTGGCAGATGGATTTTGAAGTTTATTCTTTTTGCATCAGTTTATAGTCGTGGCTTTTGCCTAAACCTTAAAGTAACATGTTTCTAATCTTATTCTTTGACGTATTTTTTTAAAATGAGCTTAAAAAATTTTTAAGAATAGATTCTGGATATTCTTTTGGTGACAGAACAAACAAATAGGCTATATATGAAAGAGATATATAAATCATCCATCTGTTTGGCACAGTTCTTGCATATTTCATGAAAATGTCTTCTTGTGTCTTCTTTTATAATTATTTTATAGGCTATAATACCACACCTCTAGAAACATAAGTTTATATAGTAGATTTCAAAAGTAGCCATACTTCGTTGTAGTTCTATTAAGCTACTCCCATCAAAAAGTTCAGTCGGTTTCTCTGCCCCTTAAATTAAAGTTCACCTTGTGACTTCTTTTGACCAATAAAATGTTGTGGAAGTGATGTCCAAATATTAAGCTGAGCTTCTGAAGGTTTTAAATGCTTCTGCTCTCCCTCTTGGAATTTCTCCACCAATTAAAATATACAGAAAAGCATAAAGAATAATCTAAATTATGTCAATTTTCTTCCCCCTAAACTAGTAGTGATAACTTATTGTCAGATTTGCCAGGTTGTTTTTAATTTATATTTTTTATTTTATTATTTATTATTATTATTTTATTTTTTGAGATGGAGACTCACTCTGTTGCCCAGGCTGTGTGCAGTGGCGCAATCTTAGCTCACTGGAACCTCTGTCTCCTGGGTTCAAGTGATTCTCCTGCCTCAGCCTCTCGAGTAGCTGGGCTTACAGGCACCCACCACCAAACCCAGCTAATTTGTGTATTTTTAGTAGAGACAGGGTTTCATCATGTTGGCCAGGCTGGTCTTGAACTCCTCAAGTGATTGCCTGCCTTGGCCTCCCAAAGTGCTGGGATTACAGGCATGAGCCATCATGCCCAGCCTATTTTTCAAATGTTCATGAGTACATAGTAGGTGTATGTATTTATGGTGTACATGAGATGTTTTCATACAGGCACGCCAGGGAAAATAAGTGTATCATGGGGAATGAGATTTGCCAGTTTTTAAAGAACTAAAGCTTACAAATAAAGACAAAGTCCTCTTTAATCTTTCTACCATTACATCACTTTCCATTCTTCATTGTTAGCCCTCCATAGCAGATGCTAAGAATTGTGCACCCAGTTTTCCAGTATCTATCTATCATCTATTTACCTATTTATTCATTCATCTCTCTGTATATCTAGATGTGCATACATACATATACACAGATACACAACCTCATACACACATACACGTATATATATAGGCATAAATGCTATATATACATATGTGATTGTTGGCCAATATATACTATTTGGGGATAGTAGTTTCTATTCGCATAAATGGTGTTTTTCTTTATATATCATTCTGCATATCTTATTTCTCATTATGTTTTTGAAATACAGTCAGCCCTCCATATCAGTGAGTTCCACATCTACAGATTCAACCAACCATGAATTGAAAACAACATTCAGCAAAAAATAATAAAAATAACAATACAGCAATAAAAAATTTAAAAATAAGTATAGCAACTATTTGTGTAGCATTTACATTGCATTAAGTATTATAAGTAATCTAAAGATTATTTAAAGTACCCTGGAAGTTGTACATAGGTTATATACATAAGGGACTTGAATGTCTGTGAATTATGATATTCATGGGAGTCCTGAAATCAATTCTCCTCGGGCGGAGGGAGGACCATATATTCTTGTTGATATCTAAAAATCTGATTCACCTTTTTCAATCTTACATTGTTTGACTTCATCACATTTTATTCATTCATTCTCCTATTTCAGGGCACTTAAGAATATTTCCCATTTTTGAAATAGTAGTATACAATAATGGGCATCATTGCTTTATTTTTGCGCATTTCAAAGAATTTCTCTAGGTACATATCCAGAATCAGTTTTGCTTATGCAAAGGATGTGGTTGATATGTATTTTTCATTACTGTTTCAAATGTATTGAACACTTCATTTATAGTTCAGTATTTTCCAAATTGTGAGTGGATCCTTGCTTTCCAACATGGAATAAGGAAAAAATCCCCAGTCTTTCTTTCTGAAATGGTGCAGGTTTGGGAATTACATTCCACTCATCAGACACAGCTTTACTACCCTAGTATGCATAAGATAGCTACAAAAGAAACCAGAAAGCTTAAGGCATGCACTTGGCTAGCATGGGAGCAATGTTAAAGAAGCATGTGACTGGGTTCAGTGGTGTTAATTGCAGCACAGCCTTATGGCAAGGGCATCACAAGACAGTACATAACCGAACAGTAACAGTAGCTCCTATTTGTACAATTTTGCAGTGTGGTTTTAGTCCTTGTCTCTGTAACATTAGCCTGGAGTTTATTTCTCCAGCTCTTTCAGCATTTCTGTAACTGTTCTCCAATGGATTTACTTAATGTTTAGGCATGTCAGGAGTCTGTATTTAGAAACGAAGAAATTGATATACAAACGCTGTTAACATTTTTACCAGATTCTGGCAAATTGCTCCCCAAAGACAATACACATTACTAATTTACAAGAATAATATTTCCCCACTGAATGATAGATATTTATATTTTTTCCAAAATTGATAAATATTGTGCCTTGTCTTTTACTTCAATTTGCATTTTCCTATCAATGAGATTGAATATAGTTCTATGAGATTTATATTTCCTTTCCTATAAAGTGATTGCTCATACACTTCATCACTTGTTCTATTGAGCTGCTATAAATGTGTTAATTCATTGTTAATTCTGTGTTAATTCACTGTTATTATTAAAGGTCTAGTTAGAATTGTATTAGAATATACTACAAATAATAAATGTATATTTATTATACATTTTGTACCTGTATATATTTTTTCTCCCTCTGTTGTTTGCATGCTAATCTTGTGAATGTCATCTTTTGCAGAAGAGGTTTTGTTGTCACTGTTTAATAAGTACATGTTGTCAAATTTGTTGAGCCTTCCCAGCAGAATTTTGTTTACAAAATTAATTTTTGTCTATAGTTTAAGAAATTGTTTTTTAAACTGGAGTCAGGAAACATTATTTTATATTTTCTTCTGATAATTTTTAAATTTTTATTTTGCATTTAGCTCTTCAAGTACTTGAAGTTATTTTGTGTGTAGTGTGAGGTTGGGACCCAATTTTATATTTTTCATAAAGATAGCCAATGCCAAGAACTGTGTAGAGTCTAATATTTTACCCTACAGGTAAGCTAAAATGTTTACCTCACACGATTATATGGATATTGGTAAAAGATGTGAGATTCCTGGGTCAATAATGACAGTTTACTAATTGTTGCAATCAACATTTTTTTTTTGCCCTGATTCCCAGAGTTTCAATTCCTACCAGGCAACATTAAGAGGATAAGGTGACACCTGCTCACATGCCGTGGATTGCGATGTAAGAGAGGAACCCTGAGTTAAGGGAACCCAAATCTTTCATAAGGGTAGTAAGTATGCCCGTCTCTGGCACTAGAAGGAGTCTTCCAAGTGTGTTGACTATAGAAATACTCTGAAATAAATATTGGAACAAAGAGGATGGCAGAAACACAAAGGACCTATGGGGAATGTATCTAACAGCCAATTGTAGGGACAATATTTTCCTACTGAAATCTTACCTCTTTCATGAAAAATTTCAAGATCAATATATATGAAACAAATGTATGCATACATTCTTGGCTTTATATTATGTTCTATTGATCCATGTGTTATAACGAATCCAGGTTCACATCATTTCATCGTTTTAATTAAAATCCCTGGCTTAAAATTTTATACCTGGTAATAGATGCCTATTACCCTTTTGTTTTTGTGAAAAACCAATTAGTTTTAATTTTTTGGGAAAATTTACACTTCCAAATTTATTTTAGAATCTGTTAAGATTTTTGAACAACACTCATAGATATTTTGTTTGAATGACATTAAATATAGAAATCAATTTGGAAAAAAATCATGTTTTTAGTGAGGTGTCTTACCATCCACTGATATAGCATGCCTCTACATTTACTCAGGTCTTCCTTGATAGCTCTGGAAATCTTTTATTCACCATGTTATATGGTTTGGCTGTGTCCCCACTCAAAATCTCATATTGACTTATCCCCATAATCTCCACATGTTCAGGGCATGTATTAGTCTGTTCTCATGCTGCTAATACAGACATACCCAAGACTGCATAATTTATAGGAAATTTATTATTTATAGGAAAGAATTTAATGGACTCAGTACCATATGGCTGAAGAGGCCTCACAATCATGGCAGAAGGCAAAGGAGAAGCAAGGGAACATCCTACATGGTAGCAGGCAAGAGAACTTGTGCAGGGGAACTCCCATTTATAAAAGCATCAGACCTCATGTAACTTATTCACTACCACAAGAACAATATGGGGGAAACCGCCACCATGATTCAGTTATCTCCACCTGGCTCTGCCCTTGACACGTGGGAATTATTACAATTCAAGGTGAGGTTTGTGTGGGAACAGAGCCAAACCATACCACGGCAGGAGCAGGTGGAGGTGGTTTCCCCCATGCTATTCTCATGATAGTGAGTGACTTCTCATGAGATCTGACGATTTTATCAGCCTCTGGCACTGCCCCTGCTTGCACTCAGTCTGTCCTGCCACCCTGGGAATAAGATGCCTGTTTCTCCTTTGCTTTCCACCACGATTGTAAGTTTCCTGAAGCCTCCTCAGCAATGCAGAACAGTGAGTCAATTAAACCCGTTTTCTTTATAAATTACCCAGTCTCAGGTATTTCTTCATAGTGTGAGAATGGACTGATACAGTAAGTTGGTACCAAGGCAGTGGGGCACTGCTATAAGGATACCCAAAAATATGGAAACAGCTTTGGAACTGGGTAACTTGAAGAGGCTGGAACAGTTTGGAGGGCTCAGAAGAAGACAGAAAAATATGGGAAAGTTTGGAACTTCCCAGAGACTTGTTATATGGCTTTGACCATAATGCTGATAGTGATATGGACAATGAAGTCCAGGCTGAGGTGGTCTCAGATGGAGATAAGGAACTTGTTGGGAACTAAAGTAAAGGTGAACCTTGCTACATTTTAGCAAAGAGACTGGTGGCATTTTGCCCCTGCCCTAGAGATCTGTGGAACTTTGAACTTGAGAGAGATGATTTAGGGTATCTGGCAGAAATTTCTAAGCAGCAAAGCATTCAAGAAAAAGCAAAGTATAAAGGTTTGGAAAATTTGCAGCCTGATGATGTGACAGAAAAGGAAAACCCATTTCCTGGAAAGAAATTCAAGCCAGCTGCAGAAATTTGCATAAATAACAAGGAGCCAAATGTTAATCACCAAGACAATTGGGAAAATATCTCCAGGCATGTCAGAGACCTTCATTACAGCCCCTCCCATCACAGGCCCAGAGACCTAGGAGGGAAAAATCCCCTTGCTCTGTGCAGCCTCAGGGCATGGTGCCCTACATCCCAGCTGCTTCAGTTCTAGCTGTGGCTAAAAGAGGCCAACGTACAGCTGAGGCCACTGCTTCAGAGGGTGCAAGCTCCACGCCTTGGCAGCATACATGTGGTGTTGGGTATGTAGGTGCACAGAAGGCAAGAATTGAGATTTGGGAACCTCTGCCCGGATTTCAGAGGATGTATGGAAATGCCTGGATTGTCCAGGCAGAAGTCTGCTGCAGGGGTGGATCCCTCAAGGAGAGCATCTGTTAGGGCAGTGCAAAAGGAAAATGTGGGGTGTGAGCCCCCACACACAGTCTTCACTGGGGCATTGCCTAGTGGAGCTGTGAGAAGAGGGCCACTGTCCTCCAGACCCCAGGTAGATCCACCAACAGCTTGCACCGTGTGCCTGGAAAAGCCACAGGCACTCAATGCCTGCCTATGAATGCAGCTGGTAGTGGGGCTGTATCATGCAAAGCCAGAGGGATGGAGGTACCCATGGCCGTGGGAGCCCCCCTCTTGCATCAGTGTGCCTTGAATGTGAGACATGGAGTCAAAGGAGATTATTTTGGAACTTTAAGATTTAATGACTGCCCTATTGAATTTTGGACTTGCATGGGGCCTATAGTCCCTTTGTTTTGGCCAATTTCTCCTATTTGAAATGAGTGTATTTACCCAATGCCTGTACCCCCATTGTACCCAGGAAGTAATTAATTTGCTTTTGACTTTACAGGCCAAAGGTGGAAGGGACTTGCCTTGTCTCAGATGAGACTGGACTTGGACTTTTGGGTTAATGCTGGAATAAGTTAAGATTTTGGTGGACTGCTGGAAGGGCATGATTTTGTTTTGACATGTGAAACCATGAGATTTGGGAAGGGTCAATGGCAGAATGATATGGTTTTGCTATGTCTCCACCCAAAATCTCATCTTGAATTATAATTCCCATAATCCTCATGTGTCAAAGGTGGGACCAGGTAGAGGTAATTGGATCATGGGAGTGGTTTTCCCCATGTTGTTCTCATGATAGTGAGTGAGTCTCACGAGATCCAACGGTTTTATAAGCCTCTGGCATTTCCCCTGGTTGCACTCACTCCATCCTGACACCTTGTGCAAAGGCGTCTGCTTCTCCTTTGCATTCCAACATGATTGTAAGTTTTCTGAGGCCTCCCCAGCAATGTGGATCTGTGAGTCGATTAAACCTCTTTTCTTTGTAAATCACCCAGTCTCAAGTATTTCTTCATAGCAATGTGAGAACAGACTAATACACCATGTTAATTTGTAAATTGTATTTACTATAGTTAGCTTTATTTCTTTTTTATATTTCTTTTTATTATATTTATCATGCCCTTTTTTCCTACATTATTTCATTCTTGTTTGTAATTTATTTATTCTGGCTGGGCACGGTGGCTCACACGTGTAATGCTAGTATTTTGGGAGGCTGAAGCAGGCAGATTGCTTAAGCTCAGGAGTTCGAGACCAGCCTGGGTAACATTGCAAAACCCCATCTCTACCAAAAATATGAAAAATTAGCCAGGTGTAGTGGTGTGTGTCTGTGGTGTTAGCTATTTGGAAGGCTGAGGCGGGAGGATCACTTGAGCCTGGGAGGCAGAGGCTGCAGTGAGCCGAGATCATGCCACTGTACTCTGGCCTAGGTGACAGAGTGAGACCCCATCTCAAAAAAAAAAAAAAAAAAAAGAAATTTGTTGTTTTTTTTTTTTTTTTGCATTGCTTTTCTCGTAATAGTTTGCATATTAAATGTATTTTTCAAGCTATGTCTGGAAATAATCATGTCTATTAGCCCCTTCACAAATAAGACTTTAACCTCAGCATAGTTTAACGATTCCAACCACTCTTGCCATCTTTCTCATAAATACTATTTAGAATTTCAGTTCCAATATTTTATTTTCAGACAATACTAATTTTTGCTAATTTAAATGCTCATCATTTGATATTGTCTGTATGTCCAAGTCTCACATCAAAATGTGATTCCTAATGTTGGAGATGGAGCCTAGTGTGAGGTATTGGATCATGGGGGCAGATCCCTCATGAACTGCTTGATGTCATTCCCATGGTAACGAGTGCATTCTTGATTAGTTGGTTCACGTGAGATCTGGTTGTTTAAAAGAGTCTGAGACCTCCTCCTCTCTCTCTTGCCATGTGATATACCTACTCTCCTTTCCCCTTCCACCATTATTGGAAGCTTCCTCAGGCCCTCACCAGAAGCAGATGTTGGTGCTATGCTTTTTGTACAGTCTGCAGAACCATGAGCCAAATAAACCTCTTTTCTTTCAAATTACCTGTCTCAGATATTCCTTTATAGCAATGCAAATGGACTAATATACTATCTTTGTGATATATTGCTACTTTCTCCATGATTCACTTTTTCTTTATAATGGATTGTATCATCTCATTGTTTTTTGTTTTTTTTTTCAAACAAAGTCTGAAGGTAGTTAACTCTTTGAGTGTCAGTTGGCCATATAGTGTATTTTAATCCTCTGAATCGGATAATGGCTTTTCTGGAAAAATAATTCCAGATGTAGGCTGGGCGTGGTGGCTGACACCTTTAATTCCATCCCACTGGGAGGCTGAGGGGAGAGAATGACTTGAGCCCAGGAGATTGAGACCAGCCAGGGCAACATAGAGAGACCTTATCTCTTTAAAAAAAAGTTTAAATTAGCCAGCATGGTGGCACATGCCTGTAGTCCCAGCTACTTGAGAGGCTGAGGTGGGAAGATTGCTTAAGCCTGGCAGGTCAAGACTACAGTGATCTATGATTGCACCACTGCACTTTAGCCTGCATAACAGAGTGAGACACTGTCTCACCAAAGAAAGAATTCCAGGTTTAAAATTATTGCCCCTTAGTACTTGAAAGACATGGCTCCATCATCTTGTATCTACTGTTGCTAAAGAGAATTCTAAAACCTATCTAATTTGTGTTCCATTAAAATTAGTGCACATTTATAATGTGAATTGCACTACTTTAGATAAGATGATCCTTTTCAGCTCACCACCTGGAAGGCTATGAGCAAAACTGTAGGTATGCAAGAAGTAAGCAAGTCAAACAAAGCACCAAAGAAAGTTCATGAAAAAGAAGCAGACTCTGATAGAAAGGGCCCTAGTATACTCTTCACATTTTTTCACTTTCCCTGAAATAATTGTCCACAGGATAAGAGCAGAACATCTATGGGTGAGAAAAGGGGAAAATAAAAATTAAACAACTGGACCTGAGACTTCATGGCACTGCTGTGCCAGCTCTGGACTATAATTTTTTCCAGCCTACTTTCTTCCATTTACTTATATGCAACCAAATTCAATTGTTAGCTATTAGTTCTTTTTCAGATAGTATTTCAACAGTATTCTGTCTTCTCTTCTGGAGTCTCAATAAACATATTTATGTAAGTTTTGATCATTCTTTTCTTACTATTCATTATGTTTACACTTTTGACCTCTTCATTCTTTTCTCTTGCATTCTAGATTGATTCCCCAGGCCCATCTTCAAAGGTTACTGATGAACTCTTTTGCTGTCTCTATTCTGCTATTTAGCTTCTCTATTGAATATTAACAAAATTAAAGTTTATATTTCCAAAACTTCTACAGGTTGTTTCTTCAACAATAAAATAATCTCACTCATTTTTCTGAGGCTATAAAACTTTGCTTATTTATAGCTTGCTTCTAGTTGTTACATATGTCTGTTTCCTCAGATGTAAGTTCTGTAGTTTATCTCTCTTTCATGATGCCAGCATGATGCGAATTTATGTCCAGTTCACTCAGATCTTATTCATGTAATATATTACCTACCACACTGGTAGCTCACTCTGCTGCACACCTGGCTTGTCATAAGGAAGAAATCAGCTGCTAAGGTTGATTTTTTCTTTATTGAGACTAATGCATATCTAGTACACTGGCAGCTGATCTTCTAGCACTACTCACTTTCTTTGCCACTGCAGACCACCTAGAGTATCCCCTTACCTTGTTAAATCAGGGAAATCTACTGCTTTAACCAGAACCATCCTTTCATAGTTTCTGACCAAAGGAATTGGAGTGATGTCCAGATGATCTGCCTGGCAGATCCTGCTTAATTCCCTCAATCAGCTACATTCTTGCAAGTTGCTGTTATCATATTGAACTTCCATCGCACTGCTTCTGTGAAAAACAAACTAAAAGATAACTCGTCTCTAAGCAACCTCATGTGTCTCAGTAGGCTAGTTCTCTCTTCCATCTGATCTTGATTGGTTCTATCACAGATTCTCGACATAGTTTCTCATATTTGAAACTCCCTCTTATTGGTTTTAGTGCTGAAGAGGAATAATGCAGAATATATTTTATCTTTATTCTTAAAACTATATTGGGCAAGTAACTTACTATTCAGTGATTCATTTTTCTTTAAAATTGGAATAATATTAGTACTTAGTACCAATAAGGTAGTTGTCAATTGCACAAGTGAATACCGATAGAAGTGTTTATAACATAACTTGACACACAGTAACCACACAATAACTGTTTGTGATAATGATGGTGATAATAATCTCTTAGTAAAGAAAGGATTGTGAGTAAAACATTAAAAAATAAGAAAATAGTTTCCAAAACTCTGTGTGAAACTAAATTATTTGGGGGTGCTTCAATTTATTTTGTATTTTGTATTTTTTAAAATTTTATGTAACATTTGGAATTAGTTTTATAATTAGGGAAAATAAAAAGTTATAGGAAAAAATTAAAATGTATTCAATTAAGTTACGTTTACTTTTTGAAGTAAAAAACCTTTTACACTCATTTGCAATTTTTTTCTCCTAATGTGCTATGTTATGTACGTGATTTCATAAATGTAGTAATTTTTTAAATGAAGACATTTTCACCAATACCAATGCCATGATAGAATAGCAGTAATAACTCTTAAATAACAATTACACTTCTTATGCACGTTCGGGAACTCAGCTTAGCCATGATCTACTCCAAATGTTGCTCATAGCCCCTGGGTCCCCTCCATCATTTCCTTTAACAGATTATGATTTAAACACCTAAATCTATGACTTTCACCCCCACCAAACCCTAAGCTATTGAGGACAGGAAGCATCTTATCCACACTGGTACCCCAGTTTCTGGCACAAGTATGCCAAAATTGTTCTTTAAGAAATATATGTACTAAGTGAATTGAATTTATTAAAGTAGAAGATAACAATTCAATATTAATAAAAATGTAGGATGCCTGACATATAGTTTTACCTTTATTTGAGTATAAAACTAATCATGGTAATAAACATATGATCCCCTTTCATGAGAAAATAAATGGCCTCTCACACCTCTCCCTCTACTATTATACAATTTATATTTATTGTATATATTAACTATTATAAACATTTCATATAAAGAACTTGTTCTCATACTAATGTTTGCCAGAAGATAATAGAACATCATTAAACAAAATACTTGAAAATGAAAACATCAAAATAATAAATAATATTGTAATTTCTTAAAAACGCATAAACAGGAATAAATGTAAAGCTATTTGGGATATGAAATTAATTAATCAATTTTATAAGCTAACATTCCTTCTTCTGTGGCATCACCTTCATTTCACAGTTATTTATTAATACTTGAGTGATTCGTAAAATATATATGGCCAAGCCTTGATTTCCTTTATATTATCTGGAGCTAGTTTCAAAGTAAACAGGATAAAAATATTTCCAATAAGACATTTGAGGGAAATACAGTTTTTCAATCAACAGAGAGAGAACAGGTGGGAAAATTGGCATAGGAGTATGGTATAATTGGCTTATTTTAATAGCGTGAATCCCAGGTATCTAGATTTAGGCCCAGAAAGTATATTTCTGAAGACTAATTGGCATAGAACCATTTTAATGACATTTTAAAAATTCTGCTGTTACCTGCCCATACTCATGAAATCTGATTTATATTTTCCATTTGTTGAATTTAATGTGTTTATCTCTGATGAAGAAAAGTAAAAACTATTTCCTATTAAGAGGAAAATCTTGAAGGCCACATGTATACATATAATCTAATATTATTAAATTAAGTGGAATGTTAGAATCTATTTAATCATGGACATCAATAAGTGTAATTATCTCCTGCATATGTCCTGGGCAAATGGCCAATCCTTTGTTTAAAGAGTTCAAGATTTCAAGCCTTGCTTTCAACCAAAAGCAATCTAATCAATTGTCGAACATTTTGAACTGTTAAAATACTTTTTATTTTATTAAGCCAAAGTTGTGTGCGCATACATTTCATCAATTGGACTCAATTCTTCTCTAGGAAACTCTGAGTCTACTTCTACTTCCACATTAAAGCTCCTCTTTAAAATATACATATACCCACACAGACACACACACACACACACACACACACACACAGAGGCACACACATACACACGAGATATATATATATATATATGAAATATCCTTTTTGTGCTCTCTCCTCAAACCATTACTTTTAAAGTGTGATTTCCAAACACTTAATAAACCTGGCTAACACTCATATATTTTGTATATGCACACACAGATTCTCACAGAATTTATCACTAGCTTGGCTGAAATGTAAACCTCTTCAAAACTATAATTTTTACAGCAGATAAAAAACAAAAGATTTTTTTACTTATCTAAGCTTATGCAGAGTGAGTTTTTCACTATAATTTAAAACATTTCATACAAAGGACTTTGCAGTTTTCAAATTTGTGTTTTTAGTAAATTGATTTCTTAATATATGGCAAATTAAAATAGCTAAACTTGGCTGTAACCTAGGGCTTACAGTGTGTCATTTTTCTAGAATCTCAGAGTATATGTGGTAAGTTAAATTATTTATTTCTCTATATTTTTTCTTTGTTTTACTTCTGGTAAAACTGAAAAAAATTAAAATTGAATTTTGATTTTTGTTTTTGAAACATGGTCACACTCTGTTGCCTAGGCTGTGGTGCAGTGGCACAATCATTGCTCCCTGCAGCCTCAAACTCCTGGGCACAAGTGATTCTCATCCTATCTCAGCCTCCAGAGTAGCTGGGACTGCAGGCATGCACCACCACAACCAGCTAATTTCTTTTTTAAAAATTTTGTACACATGAGCTCTTGCTATGTTGCCCAAGCTTGTCTTGAACTCCAACCTGGTCTTTCTCTTCCTCCCTCGGTCTTCCAAATTGTTGAGATTACAGGCATGAGCCACCACACAAGGCCGAATTTTGGTTATTTCTAAGCTAGATTCTTATGTGTGAAACATACTGAGTGTAAATCCAAGGTTTTTAAAATCACCAGCAACTCCCCCACATTTACTATAACAAATTCTTTCTAGCCACTGTGAATAACTAAAGTTAAGTTATCAAGGGCTTCTGTCCTTGCGAATGTTTTCTCCTCACTCTTTTTTTAACAGGCACCTAATTTTCATATGATATCTTTTCTCATCCTCCCTCCACCAAAAAAAACTAAAAAACAAACCTAAAAACATAGTCTCAACACACAGCACTATACACTTTATATACATGTTGACAAAGTTTCACCATGCTCTTATGATTACCAGGTAATTTATATTCACATTAAATATTAAAAAGCACTGCTCCAGATTTCTTTCCCAATGATTACTTTTCTCTCTAAGTCTCTATTCTCTTCCTTAGTAGTACTTTTCAGTAAAAAGGACGAGGTTTCTTTTACTTAGCTGAAAAATCTTTCCTATTACCCTAATAACCTTCATATTGAGGCTCTCCACCTTTTTCCCATCAGGTGTTTTGATAGAGTTGAGTTGCTCTATACAGGATACAACCTTTGACCAGGCTTCAACCTGGCTTCAATCCTTGATCGATTTAGTGCTTCCTACCCCAATATCAAGTTTAAGTAAAATTTCATGCAATTTTGTAGGCCTTGACATATTCCTTTTACTCTACTTATTCTACTTAGCAGACAAGGCTGGTTGCTCACCTAACATCTCATTTGTTTTTCTTCCTTGATCTCAGAAACCTGGTGTTATAAAGAAATCCTTTTCCCAAAATGTAGCCAAAGGTGATCCCATACTCAAATCTGGCAGTAGACCTTGATTAATCTACACTCATTGTGCTAATTCTATTCTGCTTCTTCTAGAAGCAATGGGTATATACCTCAATTCTGGGGAAAAAAAAGGAATGTGTGGATTCAAAAACATTTTATTCACTCATTGTTAAATCCATTTTCATTCCTAGATATTGATGTTTTGTGATATTACCATGAAACTACTATAATCATCTTGGAACCAAAGGAAGAGTCAGACTCTCAAAAATATAGTCAAGAGAGTGAAGATGAAGAGAGAAATGAAACAATCTGGGCCTTGATGCCAAAACTGATATACTTTACCTTGTCCTTGAGAATTTTAACAAGTTTTTTACATTGTATAGGGCCTTCCCTTGCCTTGTCATATACTATAGTTTTCTGTCCTTTATTAGATTATAAGGTATTTGTGGGTCTTTTTTTTTTTTTTACCTCTTAGTATATGTCATAGTGTCTTACACATAGTAGATTTTTAGTACATGCTTGTTGACAAAATAAATGAGTCTTAATCTACTACTGAGTGTACCTTTGCAATACATATAAACTTTTATAAGTTCCTCCTAATTTTAAAATGTAGATGTTTAAATACTGAATAGCATGATGAACTATACCTTGAACTATAGCTCTACTTTGAATGCACTAATTACCCAATTCCAATATGAAGGACAAAATTAGCTTATGTATAGTCTTTTAACAATGAACGATAACAAAGACATAAAAGTGTTATATTTCAGAGGAAAAAGAGAGTGGCCTAAATAGGGTAATTCCCATGGTGGAAAATATCAAATTTGTAAGTTAATTATATTTGCTGCATGGAAAACATGTAACATTTCATAATTCATTTCCATTTTTCCTCTTCTATGACTAGCTCATGATTATGGATATAACACCAAATCATAAAATCATACATCTAAGAAAGGACAATGAATTTTTTTTCTTTACCATTGGCTAATTTCATTAAACTATGCGGAGGTATGTGCATATTTGAGATAACATACTCTGCAAGTCCCAACGCTTCAGAAGCATCCATTTTTGGGTTCAGATCTAATTACATAATTATTAAATTTAAAGCTGGGTTTAGAAACACTGTTAAATAACAATATCTACATCTTTCTAAAACATTGCTTTTGGTTCTCAGGAATGAAAGTCACGGATTAAAATCTCTTCATGCACATTTATTTCCCAGTAACCCATAAGAGGATTTGGTTTAATGCAAGAAGAGCTGGGTATCTTTTATTTTTTAATTGTTGTTAAGCCTCTCAATGTCTGGGGCCACCTGTTAGCCAATCCCAATTAGAAGCAGTGCCTGATTAAACTGCTCTCTGTAGAACCATTTGAACAACTTCATTAGTGCTTCAGTTTATGCTCATAGAGCAAACCACTTTGCTGAAAGTCTTGACAGCTTAGAAAGAGCCTATCTGGGCACATAGGATATGGGACTCAAAATTGTGCACAGTTGTAAAGTTTTGATTGTGTGAATTATACATGAGGGATGACCAGCAATTTTTGTTTTAAGAATGTTAGCCAATCAGCACAGGGGCAGGAGAAAAAGTCAACTGGGAGACAGAGAAATCATAATATCTCAGGAAAACAATTTTTGGGCTCTGCCAGCTCAACACATGACATTATAAATCTTGGCTGCATGCATTATACTGCTCGAAATTTCTCAGGTAGACTCAGAATTGAAATAAATAAACAAGGGGGGAGTGGTGAGAAAGGGGGAAGAAATGCACAAAACTCTGCTTGCAAATTATTGCATACACAAGGGACTGTGACAGAGGAGCCTCTGAAAACTTGCCATGTCACTTTGCTGAGGACAAGTAACTTTGCATCAGTTAGCTCTCTGTTCTGTCATCTGTTCATTTTATTAAAGCATAGAGGTTTTTTAATTTTTACTTTCAATGTAAGCCAAAAATTTCAAATCTTTAGGAGAGAAAGAAGTAATAATATTTATACATGATTAAGACAGTTATAGATTATTATTTTTATGGCAAATAAAAGGAAAATCTTTGGCTAGTATTATAAACCACTGCTACTTGATTTAGATTTTTAAATACAAATTTAATAAGGCCAACAAATTAATTTCGATAAAATATATAGTGCAGATTTTAAGGAAAAGACTCACAACAAAAATAAATTTTTCTTCTTTCTGGTCTTCTATTCTTTGTTTACTTAAGGATAGGAAAAACGCTGTTTCTCCTTCCACCATTTTATTATTTAATAGTAGCTTTGATATCAATTCCTATCACCTTCTAGGTTAAAAAACAAATTACATGAGACTAAGAAAATCGACATCTACTTTAAAAAACATAACCACTCTCCTACCAATGTGGGAAGTAATTAAGTTATTCATAAAGAAAAATGTTCCAGGTTCACCATTAAACAAATATGCAATGCTGCTAGCTTAAGGACAAGAGGAAGCAGCAGGCCAGCAGGGGGAAACTGTATATTTGTCAGGATTGACAGTTTGCTTTATAGTGGACCCACCTCCCCTTTAAGTAATTCCCATTCAGTTTATGGTAGATTGTTATACAATGAGGTCAGGCACAGCAAATCAATTCTGATATGATTGCATTTTAGCCATAGTCATATTTCTCCTGGAAATCTTGTCAGAATCAGCTATTCACTTTATAAGAACATTGATTTCCCTACCCTCACTCTCTTATTCTATTTCGTCTTCTATACAGCAGAGCTTCTCCTTTAAGGAAAATAATGTAGGTCCCAAACAACCTCCCCAAAGGGTGACTACAACCACATAGACTGTAGTTAATCCTTCTCATTAAGTAAAAACACAGATAAAATTCCATTTCAACAAATAATATTTAAAAAGTTTCCAAGAAAGTTCTATATGCCAGTAGATGTGCCATGATCACAATATTTTGCTTTCATCTATGTAGTATCTCTATCATAAACAATATTAACAGTTAAAATGGTTTAACATTGTTTCCAAAGTCCTGTTCTCGTTGCAACCAGCACAGCACTCTTTAGATAATACCTAATGGTGGACCACGTCCTAACAAAGAAGAAACAAATGAAGAGATTTAGGCTAAGGCAGTCTTTGTCAATGGAGAGCATTGGCATTAGAATGTCTGTATTGCCGATGCCTTCCCCCAATTTCTCTCACTGGATTAAACTGTTTGCCTGTTTGCGCCTTTGCTACCTCTAACTCTATTGATATATTGTTTCTGGAATACTAACCTCTGCTGAGTCTCAACTCAATACCTACCGTGACTCTTATACTTCTAATTGTTTCTAACCTCCATATTTTCAAATGGTCAAGAGACCTCAAGAACAGAGACCAAATTAAACACACTCCTCCTACGATCCATTTCTGCCAGGGTCTTCTTTCATCTATTTCTTTTCTATGTAATCCCCAGTCTCAGTCTTCTCCATTTCCTATAATATGCTTGGAATATATTCCTGCATTTAAACATGTCTTTGAAAAATACACACATACACACGCACACACATACACACACACACACATCCCTTTATTTTATGGCTTTGACCACTGCATAGTATTATTTAGTGGTTGCCCCTCCTAAGGGATATAGTTAATTTTGTCTTTATACCATCTTGGCATTAGCCCTCTGGACTACTGCGATAATTAATGCTGTGTTTTTTCCTCTTCACATAAAGGCAAATAGAAAAGAGTTGGCGGGGAAAGCAAACTTAAATTCTGTCCCTGCCCAACCTTCCTTTTCTGGTATTCAGCTCCCTCTTATTCTGAACTGCCAGTTAGTCCTTCCTCTCCTCCCATTTAAACACCAGAATCCAACTACCTTCTGTTTTTCTAAGATTGTTAAACAGTATATTTTTAGGTTGAAAATTCATAGATCATAAATCTCCTACAGACCTCTATATACACAGAGAGAACCAGAAGCCCACATTTATTCACCTTCATGACAAGATTTAAAATACTGTATTCTTCTTATAATTTCCTTTGCATAGTAGATTACACTATTGCTTAGCAAATATTCACTCCCTCCCTCCATACCTTGGTCCCCAAAGGGAAAAAAATTCTCCCAGTCCACTTGAGGTTGGAATTGGCCACGTGACTTTCTTGGTGTAATGGGATGTCAGTGAACATGACAAGGTTTAAAACATGCATATGCCTTTGGGCAGGCATTTTTGGGTTCTGGTATTCTGCCTTGCAAAGAGTTTCCCCCAGATTGCCTCAGCCTCTTCAGTCCCAGCTCCAGAATGAGCACACTGGAGCAGACATAAGCCCAAGCACAGACTTCAAAGCCAAAGCAGCCATCTCCAGAATCTGAAACAGAGATACACCAGCTGAATCACAGATGTATGAATAAGCAGTAAGTGCTTATTTTGTGCGTCACAGAGATTTTTGCAGTCGTTTGTTATGCAACAAAAACTGATTAACACAGAATTGGTCCTAGAAGTCTGGTGTTGCCGTAATTAAAACCTAAAATATGTGGCAGTAATTCTGAGAACTGGCAAGATGGTAAGAAAATTGTTAAATGAGTTTGAGAACAATAATCTGTATAATGTAGTGGCAAAACATTTGGTAAAATTGACTCTAGCAGTAATATAGAAAAGAAAATATCTATGTACTGAATTGGCTGCATTAAGCTAGAAAGTTTTGAGGCAGTATCTTCAAAGCATGAAAAGTTGCCAGTAAGTATATTAGCTAAGACACTACAAGGGAAAGCTCCAAAAGGAACTGACCTGTTGGCAAGTAGAGTTCAGAGGAAATAGAGACAGCCTAGAATTTATAGAGTTGAAAAATTGAACTGTTTCTAAGTCAAAGATGAAATCAAAGTGTGTCTGTAACATTCCTTTTAGACCTCTGAAAGAGTTAACCTGACTCTAGTAGTCCCTTCAGCTAGACCAAGGAGTTTCTACAAAGTTGATGTGGGGTTTGACAAAATCAAATGCCCTCAAATTACAAGTAAATCTAAAGAGAAATACAAGTCCAGAAAGAAATCGTGGGTATAGTTTCAGGCAAATAAATTTAATTAGAAACGAATGCATAGAACACATAAATCACTTTTGAGAGAGCTCTACCGGCAAAAGTACAAGCTGCCTAGATTAAAAGAAACTGAGAGGGCATGATGGATTCAAAAAAGACTGGTCCTAAAATATTTAGAGGCAGAAAGAGACTGAAAGCTGTCCATTCACCAATGAATGATATATTCTAAAACTTTATTAAGAAATGACCAGATTCAAAGGTTTCTGGAGAGCTTGTAAGATGGCCAAATAGGAACAGATCCAGTCTGCAGCTGCCAGAAAGACCAACGCAGAAGGCGGGTGATTTGTGCATTTCCAAATGAGGTATTCAGTTCATCTCACTGGGACTGGGTAGACAGCGGGTGGATCCCACAGAGAGTGGGCAGAAGCAGGGTGGGACATCACCTCACCCAGGAAGGGCAAAGGGCCAGGGAAATCCCTCCCCTAGGCAAGGGAAGCCATGAGGGACTATGCTATCTGGCCCAGATACTAGGCTTTTCCCATGTTTTTTGCAACCCACAGACCAGGAGATTCCCTTGTGTGCCTACACCACCAGGGCCCTGGGTTTCAAGCACAAAACTGGGTGGCTGTTCAGGCAGACACTGAGCTAGCTGTGGTTTGTTTTCAGACCCCAGTGGTGCCTGGAAGCCCAGCGAGACAGAATCATTCACTCCCCTGGAAAGGGGGCTGAAGCCAGGGAGCCAAGTGATCTTGCTCCATGGGTCTCACTCCCACAGAGCCCAGCAAGCTAAGAACCAGTGGTTTGAAATTCTCACGGCCAGTATGGCAGTCTGGTTGACCTGGGACAATAGAGCTTGGTTGGGGGAGGGGCATCCACCATTATGGAGGCTTGAGTAGGCGAGTTTCCAGTCACAGTGTTAACTCTGACTGTGCGGAACTTACTGCAGGGCAGCAAAGAGCCTGGGACCAGACTGCCTTTCTAGATTCCTCCTCACTGGGCAGGGCATCTCTGAAAGAAAGGCAGCCTCCCCAGTCCAGGGCATATAGATAAAACTCCCATCTCCCTGGGATAGAGCACCTGGGGGAAGGGGAGGCAGTGGGCACAGCTTCAGCAGATTTAAGCATTTCTGCCTGACAACTCTGAAGAAAGCAGCAGATCTCCTAGCAGAGCACTTGAGCTTGGCTAAGGGACAGACTACCTCCTCAAGTGGGTCCCTGATCCCCATGCCTCCTGACTGGGAGACACCTCCCACAGACACCTCACACAGGACAGCTCCAGCTAGCATCAGGCAGGTAACCCAATGGGATGAAGCTTCCAGAGGAAGGAGCAGGCAGCAATCTTTGCTGTACTGCAGCCTCTGCTAGTGATACCCAGGCAAACAGCATCTGGAGTGAACATCCAGCAAACTCCAGAACACTGGCAGAAGAGGGGCCAGACTGTGAGAAGGAAAACTAACAAATAGAAAGCAACATAAACATCAACAAAAAAGACCCCCATTCAAGAGCCACATCCAAAGGCCACCAGCATGAAAGATCAAACGTAGATAAATCCACTAAGATGAGGAAAAACTAGCACAAAAATGTGGAAAATTCCAAAAAACAGAATGCCTCTTCTCCTCCAAATGATTGCAACTCGTCTCCAATTAGGGCGCAAAACTGGTTGGAGAATTAGTTTGATGAATTGACGGAAGTAGGCTTCAGAAGGTAGTTAATAACAAACTCCTCTCAGCTAAAGGAGGATGTTCTAACCTAATGCAAGAAAGCTAAGAACCTTGGTAAAAGGCTACAGGAACTGCTAACTAGAATAACCAGCTTAGAGAACATAAATGACCTGATGGAGCTGCAAAACCCAGCATGAGCACTTTATGAAGCATACACAAGTATCAATAGCTGAATTGACTAAGCAGAAGAAAGGATATAAGAGATTGAATATCAACTTAAAGAAATAAAGCATGAAGATAAGATTAGAGAAAAAAGAATGAAAATGAATGAACAAAGCCTCCAAGAAATATGGGACTATGTAAAAAGACCAAACCTACAACTGGTGTACCTGAAAGTGATGGGGAGAATGGAACCAAGGTGGAAAACACACTTCAGGATATTATCCAGGAGAACTTCCCCAACCTAGCAAGACAGGCCAACAGTCAAATTCAAGAAATACAGAGAACACCACTAAGATATTCCTTGAGAAGAGCAACCCCAAGACATAATCGTTAGATTTCTCCAAGGTTGAAACGAAGGAAAAGATGTTAAGGGCAGCCAAAGAGAAAGGCCAGGTTATCAACAAAAGGAAGCCCATGAGACTAACAGCGGATCTCTTTGCAGAAATCCTACAAGCCAGAAGAGAGTGGGGGCCAATATTCAACATTCTTAAGGAAAAGAATTTTCAACCCGGAATTTCATATCCCGCTAAACTAAGCTTCATAAGCGAAGGAGAAATAAAATCCTTTACAGACAAGCAAATGCTGACGGATTTTCTCACCACCAGGCCTGCCTTACAAGAGCTCCTTAAGGAAGCACTAAATATGTCAAGGAAAACTTGGTACCAGCCACGGCAAAAAATACCAAAATATAAAGACCAACGACACTGTGAAGAAACTGCGTCAACTCACGTGCAAAATAACGAGCTAGCATCATAATGACAGGACCAAATTCACAAATAACAATATTAACCTGAAAAGTAAATGAGCTAAATGCCCCAGTTAAAAGACACAGACTGGCAAATTGGATAAAGAGTCAAGACCCATCAGTGTGCTACATTTAGGAGACTCATCTCACATGCAAAGACACACATAGGCTCAAAATAAAGACATGGAGGAATATTCACCAACAAAATGAAAATTTTAAAAAAAGCAGGGGTTGCAATCCTAGTCTCTGATAAAACAGACTTTAAACCAACAAATATCAAAAAAGACAAATAAAGGCATTACATAATAGTAAAGGGATCAATTCAACAAGAAGCACTAATCATCCTAAATATATGTGCACCCAATACAGGAGCACCCAGATTCATAAAGCAAGTTCTTAGAGACCTACAAAGAGATATAGACTCCCACACAATAATAGGGGGAGACTTTAATACCCCACTGTCAATATTAAACAGATCAACAAGAGAGAAAATTAACAAGGATAGTCAGGACTTGAACTCAGCTCTGGAGCAAGCAGACCTAATAGATATCTACAGAATTCTTCATCCTGAATCAACAGAATATACATACTTCTCAGCAACACTAGCACTTCTTCTAAAATTGACCACATGATTGAAAGTACAACACTCCTCAGCAAATGCAAAAGAACGGAAATCCTAACAAACAGTCTCTGAGACTACACTGCAATCAAATTAGAACTGGGATTAAGAAACTCACTCAAAACTGCACAACTACATCGAAACTGAACAACCTGCTCCTGAATGACTACTGAGTAAATAACAAAATTAAGGCAGAAATAAATAAGTTCTTTAGAACCAATGAGAACAAGGCACAATGTACCAGAATCTTTGGGACACAGCTAAGGCAGTATTAAGAGGGAAATTTATAGCACTAAATGCCCACATCAGAAAGCAAGAAAGATTTAAAATCAACACCCTAACATCACAGGTAAAATAATTAGAGAAGCAAGAGCAAACAAATTTAAAAGCTACCAGAAGACAAGAAATAACTGACATCAAATCAGAACTGAAGGAGATAGAGAAACAAAAAAACCTTCAAAAAAATCAAATAATCCAGGAGCTGGTTTTTCTGGAAAGATTAACAAAAGAGATAGACCACTGGCCAGATTAATAAAGAAAAAAAGAGAAGAATCAAATAGACAAAATAAAAAATGATAAAGGGGATATCACCGGTGATCCCACAGAAATATAAACTACCATCAGAGACTACTATAAACACCTCCACACAGATAAACTAGAAAATCTAGAAGAAACAGATAAATTTCTGGACACACACACTGTCCCAAGACTAAATCAGGAAGAAGTTGAATCCCTGAATAGACCAATAACAAGTTCTGAAATTGAGGCAGTAATTAATAGCCTACCAACTAAAAACAGCCCAGGACCAAACGGATTCACAGCTGACTTCTACCAGAGGTACAAAGAGGAGCTGGTACTATTCCTTCTGACACTATTCCAAACAATAGAAAAGGTGGGACTCCTCCCTAACTCATTTTGTGGGGCCAGCATCATCCTGATATTGAAACCTGGCAGAGACACAATAAAAACAAAAGAAAATTTCAGGCCAATATCCCTGATGAACATTGATGTAAAAATCCTCATGAAAATACTGGCAAACTGAATCCAGCAGCACATGAAAAAACTTATCCACCACGATCAATTCTGCTTCATCCATGGGATGCAAGGCTACTTCAACATATGTAAATCAATAAACGTAATCCATCACATAGAGAGAACCAATGACAAAATAACATGATTATCTCAGTAGATGCAGAAAAGGCTTTCGATAAAATTCAATACCCCTTCATGCTAAAAATACTCAATAAACTAGGTGTTGATGGAACATATCTCAAAATAATAAGAACTATTTATGACAAACCCAGAGCCAATATCATACTTAATGGGCAAAATGTGGAAGCATTCCCTTTGAAAACTGGCACAAGACAAGGATGCCCTCTCTCACCTCTCCTATTCTACATGGTATTGGAAGTTCTGGCCAAGGCAATCAGACAAGAGAAAGAAATAAAGGTATTCAAGTAGAAAGACAGGAAGTCAAATTGTCTCTGTTTACAGATGGCATAATTGTATATTTAGAAAACCCCATCATCTCAGCCCAAAAACTCCTTAAGCTGATAAACAACTTCAGCAAAGTCTCAGGATATAAAATCAGTGTGCAAAAATCACAAGCATTTCTATACACCAATAATAGACAAACAGAGAGCCAAATCATGAATGAACTCCCATTCCCAATTACTACAAAAAAAATATCTAGGAATACAACTTACAAGGAACATGAAGAACCTCTTCAAGGAGAAGTACAAACCACTGCTCAAGAAAATAAGGGGGGACACGAACAAATGGAAAAGCATTCCATGCTCATTGATAGGAAGAATCAATATTGTGAAAATGGCCATACTGCCCAAAGTAATTTACAGATTCAATGCTATTCCCATCAAGCTACCATTGGCTTTCTTCACAGAACTAGAAAATACTGCTTTAAATTTACTATGGAAACAAAAACAAGCCTGTATAGCCAATACAATCCTAAGCAAAAAGAACAAAGCTGGAGAAATCATGCTATCTGACTTGAAACTATACTAGAAGTCTACAGTAATCAAAACAGCATGGTACTGGTACCAAAACAGATATATAGACCAATGGAACAGAACAGAGACCTCAGAAATACCACCACACATCTACAACCACCTGATCTTAGAAAAACTGGATGAAAACAAGCAATAGGGAAAGAATTACTTACTTAATAAATGGTGCTGGGAAAACTGGCCAACCATATGCAGAAAACTGAAACTAGACCGCTTCCTTTCACCTTATACAAAAACTAACTCAAGATGGAGTAAAGACTTACATGTAAAACCCAAAACCATAAAAATCCTAGAAGAAAACCTAGGCAATACCATTCACGACATAGGTATAGGCAAAGACTTCATGAGTAAAACACCAAAAGCAATTGCCATGAAAGCCAAAATTAACAAATGAAATCTAATTAAACGAAAGATCTTTTGCACAGCAAAAGAAACTATCATCAGAGTGAATAGTCAACCTACAGAATGGGAGGAAATTTTTGCAATCCATCCATCTGACAAAGTTCTAATATTCAGAATCTACAAGGAACCTAAACAAAGTTAAAGAAAAAAACAAATAATTCCATCAAAAAGTGGGAAAAGGATATGAACAGACACTTCTCAAAATAAGATATATATGAGGCCAACAAACATATGAAAAATACTCATCATCACTGGTCATTAGAGAAATTCAAATCAAAACCAAAATGAGATACCATTTCATGCCACTTAGAATGGCGATCATTAAAAGTCAGGAAACAACAGATGCTGGAGAGGATGTGGAGAAATAGTAATGCTTTTACACTGCTGATGGGAATGTAAATTAGTTCAACCATTGTGGAAGACAGTGTGGCGATTCCTCAAGGATCTAGAACCAGGAATACCATTTGACCCGGCAATTCTATTACTGAGTTTATACCGAAAGAATTATAAGTCATTCTACTATAAAGACACATGCACACGTATGTTTATTGCAGCACTATTTACAATAGCAAACACTTGAAACCAATCCAAATGCCCACCAATGATAGACTGTATAAAGAAAATGTGGCACATATGTACCATGGAATACTTTGCATCCATAGAAAAGGATGAGTTCATGTGCTTTGCAGGGACATGGATGAAACAGGAAACCATCATTCTCAGCAAACTAACACAGGAACAGAAAACCAAACACCATATGTTCTCAGTCATAAGTGGGAGTTGAACAATGAAAATACATGGACACAGGGAGGGCAACATCACACACTGGGGACTGTTGGGAGGCAAGGGGAGGGAGAGCATTAGGAGAAATACCTAATGCTCGCAGGGCTTAAAACCTAGATGACAGGTTGATGGATGCAGCAAACCAACATGGCACGTGTATACCTACATAATAAACCGGCATGTTCTGCACATTTATCCCAGAACTTAAGGTATAATTAAAAAAAAAAAGAAATGACGAAGAGAGATGATGAAAAATGAAGCTGTGCTCCCACTTCCCCCCAGAAAGTGGACCCAAGAACTGTGGAAAACTGTAAACTGGAAAACCACTCCCAGGAAGGGAACTGGGGTGTAATCTAGGAACCCCTCCCTTACACTACAGGAGGAGAAGCTTATAAATATCCAGTAGAACTTTAGAATTTGTTTGGATTGGGGAATGCCATAATCTCTCCTTTACAGATTGTAATGTAGTTATCCTGCCTCTGTTCCATCATTTTATGCTGGGTATATGGAGAGCAAATAACTTTTATTTTTAGTTCATCGGTTTATGGCTCAAGAGGAGCAAAATCTAGGCCTGATGTAAATTACAAGATCCTAGACTGTGAGCTTGACATCATGATTGAATAAGACTTTTGAATAAGACCTTTTCTGTATCTTCCTTGAAAAGAGGGCATGTGATTTCTCATGAGGAAGAGAAGTAAATATTTGTGAACAATTGGGTATACCATAAAAATTATATTTCTTTCAGAATGTATTCATACCTGACCCCCCTTTCCACCATGGAAGGAGTATACTTTTTGCCGAATTGATGTTGGCTTAGGTGTACACTTCATTTTGGCCAACAAAATCGTAACAGATGTGATGCAAGGAAAGTTTATGTCTGTGAATTATTGTACTCTATGGTCACTAGGAGAGGTGTTTCCTCTGGGTATCTGTTATTCCTTCACCTGGAATGAAGACATGTGGATGAAAATTGAACCACATCTGTAACCAGGGGTCAAGCTAGGCTGCATCCACAGTCTGAAACACAGCTGCCTTGGCTGACGTGTATATTCACAACTTAAAGCAAATCCACCCCAAAAGAATAGCAGATGCTGAACAAGAAATAAAGGTTTCTTATTGTACACCACTGAGATGTGGCTGTTTGTTACACTGAGAATCCTGACTGATAACTTTTTGTCTATCTGGATTCCAGACTTGCCTAGCATCTATCATTCAAATACTTCTCTGATAATTCCTGTGCAGAAGACACACATTACTAATTTTTCAATAAAATTTATCTGATTTCTGGCAGAAGTAAGTATCTACCTACTCAGGTGCTGTGTTATTTTCACTGCTCAGGAAAAGACAAAAGAATTAATTTGCTCGTGGAGCTCCTCATATACATTTTGGCTTATTAGCATAATTATCCTTCAACTCTCTAAACTTCCGTATCTCAAACCAAATAAAACGTTCTTAATATAATTACTAATTTTCTACACAATATATACCTCAATGAAATGCTATGTGTAATATATAAGAAGAAAATATCTAACAATGACACCTACAGTTCATTATATAGAAAACATACAAAAAGTATTTTTTGAATGAATGACTGAATGATATGATTTAATATGTTTACATTAAATAACTATAAGAACATAGAGGCAGGTATAGATCATATTCAGTGAATGTACCTTTCAGCATATTCAGTATATATTTTCTGTATTTTTATTAAAAATGTGTAATATCATAGGTCTCTACCACATACATATATAAAAACGACTTAGAAAAAAATTTTATGGAAGAACTACAATTTTGCAAATTATTAGCACATTTTATCAGCATGGCAGGCTCTTAACTTCTAGTGAGGAATATGACTCTTTCCTGTAAATTTGTCCTGTCTCTATACAGACCCCTAAACAATAAAGAGCAGAGTCAATGATCTATATGCTCAAATTTTTGAACGTCTGACTTTCTGAATTGGGTGGATCAGATTCATGCACATAGAGTCACAGAGACATGTCAGCTATAGATCTTTATTCTTGACACAGTGATTGATAGATGTTAGGTTGTGTCTGTTTGAACTTCCACACAGCAGAGTCAAAGGCACTGGAGTTGCTGCATTTTAAGACATTAATGTCTACTTCTATTGAATTATTGATATGCAATAGACTGAATTGTCCCCCAAAATTCATATGTGAAAGCCCTAACACCCAATATGATTGTATTTGGAGATAGAGCTCTTAGGAGGGAATTGAGATTAAATAAGGTCAAAGGATAGGATCCTAATCTATTAGGATTAGTGGCGTTAGGAGAAGAGATAGAGAAAAAGCTGCTTCTCTTCAAGCGTGTTCACTAAGGAAAGGCCATGTGAAGGTATTGCATTAAGGCAGAGAGACCTGCAAGCCAAGGAAATAGGTAGGCCTCACTAGACACTGACTCTACCACCACCTTCATCTTGGATTTACCAGCTTCCAGAACTGTAAGAAAATAAATTGTTGTTGTTTAAGCCACCCAGTCTACTGTTTATTGCTATGGCACTGTTAATTTACTAAGGCACTAATATGAGTAAATTACCACATGAAATTTTAAAAATAGTTTTAAGTAGGTTTATTTTATTTAATATTAATAGTTGCTATAAAAGGAAGCCTTTTTAAAAGATACCACTTCAGAAAAGGCTAAGTTAAAAATCCAAGCTTCTGAGAGATGACAATTGCCTTAGACTATTATTTAGAATTATTTATAAACATCTGAAAATGGCAAAACCTAAGGAAGCAAGCTTGATAATATTTGTCTTATAGGAAAGCACTATATCTGAAGATTAGAAATACTAGAATCCAATGCTTTTTATCCATATCAAAGGGAGATAGAAACATATTTCCCTGATGTTTCAAGGTTTTTTGAACTGACAAAATAAGTATTTGAACTAAGTTATTGAATGACTAACACCTCCTTTCCTTTGAGCCTGGTTTACTCAGTTGGTCAAGAAGTACTTGTTAAGTGTTTACTGTGTGAGGGTGTTGCTCCCAGACCTAGGGATTCAGCAGTGAATAAGATAGGCAAAGTCCCTGCCACATGGAGTTAACATTGTAAGGAGTTGGAGCTAAAAATATCCAATGAAAGAAAACTACAGGAATATATAAATAAAACAAAGAATTGTGTATGCTATAAAGAAGATAAAGTCAGTGTGATGAAGCACTTTCTATCCAGTGTATAAAATAAATAATAAAGTAGAAAAATTAGAAGAAGGAGGACATTGCATCTATCTAAGCAAGTGATAAAAGTGATCAAGGCTTACAGATAGTAAGTCTGAGGATGCCTTCAAGTTGAATAACTGGAGGGTTTTGAGAGCTAGAGTAAGTGAACTCTTGTTTAGAAGATATTGGTCATAGAACTGCTGTTTGAAACTGAGTTTTCAGAAGAGTGGCAGTTAATAATAATGACATGATTAAAGGTTTGAACCACAAAGTGGGACTAGTTGTGGGTGAGAAGATTGAGAACTAGAAAATCTTCATTTTATTTTGTGTAGTTTTATGATTCAGACAATGGCAGCATCAGTACCTTATCAATATCTATAGAAATAATAGCAACAAATAAGCAAAATTTCCTAAACTAATTAACAAATTCTAACCTTTAGATAATGGTGTCATTAAGCACAACCTGAAATGAAAACAGAGCAAAGCAGAATGTGAGTAATTTTGGAACAACCAACACTAAAGAAAATAGTAAATAGTGGTAATCTAGAGTAAATACCCAGACAACTTATGAATACCAACTAAAGGGTAACGTGGAAAAGGAAAATATATAGGAAGGAATATGTTATTGTTTAATTATTGTTTTGTGTGCATAATAAAACACTTTGTTTTGCACATATTATACAATATTTTATATAAAAGTAGTGACGAGTAGATGCTTGGGATACCAATTATCAGGACCAAAAGAGCTGTACTATGAACATCATCTTATCCAAATTTACCATCTAGGGATGGTAACTGCTACTTAAATGCCTGAGATGTGAAGTGTTGCTGTGTGTTTTGTCCTTTGACAGTCTAAACAAGAAATGCAGTGCAGAATAAAGTGACTCAAATATCACAATTGATAATTAGTGAGGTTGATTGAAATATAATAGTGGAATATAATGAATTTATGGATGAAATCTATGTGAGTTTCTAATGATTATTTCTTAGTTGTAGATTATGAGTAATCTTTATTTTTTCTTTATATTTCTCTCCACTTTATGATGAAATAAGCACATACAGTGAGCATTTTTCTTATTAGTCAGCCAATAATAATAGATCTGTGTAAAACTTCAATGCCAACATACATTAGCTTATGATTTTCCCAAGTGGTTGAATTCAATGAGGATTTCAATTTGTATACGAAAAAAAAATCCCAAATAAGTGGAATTTCTCGGATGCATTGCTCCAGTTCATCAATTGAATTTTTTGTTATTGTTATTTAACAGGTCAATACTCAGTGGACAACATTTTATAGGAAAAACATCTCAATAATAAACCATTTTGCCCTAGAAATTTTGGTGCAAAGAATATAAAACTGTGTGTGTGCATGTTCTTTTTTTCAAATGCTAAATGATGTACAAATGCTAAGTGATATAAATTTGGACCTATGATAGTAAGTTAGATATAGAGTGGTTTCAATTTACCATTTCAACTTTGTTTCTAATTAGAATTCATATTCTCTGGCTCAGTATCTCTTATCATAAACTAAAGCTTGCTTGACTTCAATGTTGGCTGGTGATATTGGAGGTATGCCATTAATTTCTTTAAAGAACAAAATAAAATGGTATCTTTAGGATTCAATATGATTATATAATTGAAGAAGATATGTACATTTAAAGATACTGGAATTAATTTTTCCTGAGCTTAAAAATATTCATATGATCTAATACGTTTTGTAGCTTAAATATGATATAGGCTGCATTAAAAAAATTATTATAATTGGCCATTCTCCAAAAATAATAATAATTGCAGAAAAACTTCATTGCCTTTATGATTTCCTGATTACTTATTCATGTCCTATACTTTTTTTTTTTTGAGATGGAGTCTTGCTATCACCCAGGCTGGAGTGCAGTGGCGCGATCTCGGCTCACTGCAGGCTCCACCCCCTGGGGTTCACGCCATTCTCCTGCCCCAGCCTCCCGAGTAGCTGGGACTACAGGCGCCCGCCACCTCGCCCGGCTAATTTTTTGTACTTTTAGTAGAGACGGGGTTTCACCGTGTTAGCCAGGATGGTCTCGATCTCCTGACCTCGTGATCTGCCCACCTCGGCCTCCCAAAGTGCTGGGATTACAGGCGTGAGCCACCGCGCCCGGCCTTCATGTCCTATTCTTAAACATTCTTTCAACTGCTAATCAGGAAGTAATCCTAGCTACTCAGGAAGCTGAGGCAAGAGAATCGCTTGAACCTGGGAGCTAGAGGTTGCAGTGAGCCAAGATTGTGCCACTGCACTCCAGAGTCTCACTCTGTCTCAAAAAAAAAAAAAAAAAAAAGAACAAAAAAAGAAAATGATAAAAATTAGCTACATACAAACAACATTATTAAATTATGAGAGTAAATTTTGATATTTTAGCTTCTAAACTGAATATGTTACTCTCTTAAGTCATCTTATATATTATATACATACATTAGGTAATGAAGTTTAACAAAAAATAGCAATTTATTAAAACCTATGCTATCTTAAGTTTCTAATGATGTTAAGATATGACCCTTAACAACTAAGGAAGGAAAAGAGTTCATTATACCCTAGAGAGAAAAAAATTGCAGTTAAATGTTGAGATTAATGTGGGATAAGAAAGTTCCCCTTCTTCCCCAAACCTTTTGCTCACCTAAAAATATATCCCACAATACTAATTTTTAGTTAAAATTAGCCAGATATAAACTAGAAGTCTAGAATCAGAAAATATATAAGGGGGCATATAAAAGTTAGTTTTTGTCACATATGAGGTCACCATAAAGCAACAAATAGATACATCATTTCAAAGGATAAAAGTTACCAAGAAGAAAGATTTCCAAGCACTCTAAAATAGAATATCCAAACAAGGCAACAGTGTAATTTGACTACCTCTAAAAGACATGTTTACTGGATTCAAACATCATCAAGTTTAAAAATCCTAGCAGATTTGTGCTGCATGCTTTCTATTAAGGTTCTGTGGTTCTCTACATACTTGCACAGTTGTCACAAATTTTTCATGATTTCATCTATGGTTATCAAAGACTGTACTGTAAATATCACATAAACTGATGGTGGAAGGCCAATTTTTTTCTACGATATCTAAGAAGAGATCTAGAAAGTAGATATTCTAGCCTAGGGATTCACAAACTGGAGTCTGCATATGAATTACCAATTGCAGCAGTAATTATCAATGTTATTGTATGCAATAATAATAATATATTTACTCTTATGTGGTCTTCGGGGAGGAGAAAAAATTTTCAAGATATTTTTGCCAGTCAAAATGAGCCATTGCACTCTGGAGTTTGATAATCACTACCTTGGAGTCAAATTATACTTTAAATTGTTATATTTAACGTAATCCTCCAAACTTTGGTCTTTTTCTGACATCTCCTATTACAAGGAACCATCCAACAAGATGTACAAGCCTAGAATATAGAAGTTTTTCTTGTTATCTCCCTCACCATCACATAGCATATCATTCCATGAACAATGCCAGTCAATTTTACCTCCTACCTCTCATGTATCTGTCCACACCTATCCATCCCTACTATTATGTTCTTAGCCTGAGGACCTGTGTGTCTGAAATATAACAGCTGCATTTTAACTAGTTCCCCCATATTCATCCCCCAAAATTAAAATATTTACTTCAGGCAAAAACGGCATGAGCTTATCATAAAATTCAGAGAAGTAAAAAAAACAGAACAAGAATCGATTAGTCTTAATTTATTTCAGTAGGTCAGATCATAGCATGTCTTTTTATATCATGCCATTTTTGTTCCTGATCTCTTTAATTTTATTATAATTATCCCTTGGTTTCCTCTAGTTTGTTATTGAGCAATATAGTTTCATTGAGAACTCAGGAAGGGATTTATCTTTCCCAAGTCTTATGAATTTGAGAATAGTGACCTGAGAGAAACTAAGTTGGATATGAGATTCTTAGATTGTCCCATGTTGTCTCCTCGCATCGTATGAAGTCTAAAGAAATCAGGCTTTCTGACTATGTGCTTTTCAAAAGTATTATTATCAACATTTAATTTCTAAATCTCAGAGCGTATCACGCAGTAATGCTGTTCCTGTATCAAATTTTGTGAGAGCTGAACTGCCTTTACTATTTAGAAAAGGTAATTTTGTCATCCACCTAACTATCTTTTTTCACATAGTATTTTTTTCTGGAAACGTAAATAATGTGTCTGTTGATTTTATTTGCATATCTTGCAGAATTATTTCCTCAAATAATATTTATTCTACTTTTTTCTTCCCTGTGTTTTTGTGACTTTTCTCATTTCTCTAATCCTTGTTTATAACTGTGCTTTCAGCCAAGTTCATTGTACTTTTGGAGAAATTTTCCTTTAACTCTGAAATGGTTTTATTATTCTCTTCCATTTCTTCCTGAGATATTTCAGTTCACTTTGGTTCTTTTTTGGGGGAGGGGAATCTCTTTAAACTCTTTCTGATATCTTGTAAAATAAATATGCAAACATACATAATCTCACAAATGCTACAGGTTTGTAGAAACCTGCATTCTAAATCCTTCAAGTCCAAAGCCAAAACTTGGCAGATGTTGCTTTTATCTTCCTTTCTTTCCAATTTTTTTGTTGTTGTTGTCATACGTTTGTATGTGTTTGCTATGTTTGCTTACTTTCTTTGGTTTAGTTTCATTTGCCCTATCTCTGCACTGACCCTGTACTTGTTCCTTTCTGAACTGTGAATGAAGGCATTTAGTCAAAGTCTGAAATCTAGTGAGAGGCATGAGACTCTCCTGAGGCCATCTACAATTTCATGTCAGACTTGTCATGATGAACCACAAATCTGCTATGTTCTTTGTCACTGGGTGCAGTTCTATACTAAGATTTTGCAGGTGGAGTTTTGTATGCCTCCTTGTGAAGCTCCTTTACTCACAGCTCCTCTGACTTTTAATCTCCTAATACTATGTTGCTTCCTCTCCCACCTTTCAAACATTTTTTTTTTCCTAGTAGGTTCGCTTATTAGAAGAGAAGCAGTAATCCTGTGACAAAGATGTCCCTTGCTACTCTCCACTCTGAAATGCGGAACTGAGAAGCACCAGTGACTGCTACTCCCTGCCTTCCCTTTGATCCCTTCAAACCCTTGGATCTTGTTCTACTAACAAAGGGAACATCAGATAAGCCTTTCAGAAATGCAGCATTTACTTTTTTTTTTTTTTTTTTTTGAGACAGAGTCTCGATCTGTCGCCCAGGCTGGAGTGCAGTGGCATGATCTCGGCTCACTGCAAGCTCCGCCTCCCAGGTTCACACCATTCTCCTGCCTCAGCCTCCCGAGTAGCTGGGACTGCAGGTGTCCGCCACCACGCCCGGCTATTTTTTCTGTATTTTTAGTAGAGATGGGGTTTCACTGCGTTAGCCAGGATGGTCTCGATCTCCTGACCTCATGATCCGCCCACCTCGGCCTCCCAAAGCATTTACTTTTAAAGATGTATGTATTCTACTTGAGATTTAGAGAAGTTAGTGTTAAATCTTAACATGCTGTCTTGTTTTGAGCTATATTATATTATTATTAGGCAGATGTTATTCATAATTTGTTGTCATCTTTACTGCTTGTTAATTACAAACCTATGCACTTTTTTTCTTTCTGTATGTTTCAAGAAAAGCAAACAAAAATACCCCAACAACTTTAAATTTATGTCTACATATTTGGACTTTTCCCTCCGATCTGATCTCTCCATGTGCCAAAACAATCACTGCAAAATGTAAATGCTACTACCCATGGCTGTTTGTGAAACCCTCCAAAGAACCACATTTCTAATAGACAAGCACTAACATCTGTAACAAATCTATCTATCATCATATAATTTATCTTCCCAGCCTCAATTTGCAGTTCAGTCCCAACCTTTCTATGCTTCGGATCCATCAGCCTTTTCTTCTATTCTAATTTTTTTCCATGCCTTTGCACATGCTGGTGCTTTTAACAGAAGGTGCTTTATCCTATTCAACAACTCTTTACCATATCAACAGTTTCTGTAGTTCAGAGATCAGCCACTCCAAAGTTATTTTCTCAGGGAAAGTGTCCGACTTCCCCACTCTACCCTTAGAATATTCTCAAAATTTGCAACCTTTTTCAGAATGCTTATTAGATTTAGGACATACATACCTGTTCATTAAATGAAGAATTTAATGAAAAAAATGAGTGACAGAGTAGTATGTTAGTAACTATATTTTACCATCTGAAATGGTTGATAAAAGACTTTTAAGTAAATAATATTAAGCAATATTCATTTAACAATTATCCATTAATATTATTTCGATAAAAGTATTCATTGACTAAGATCCCTATTATATTACGTTTTAGTGATTTTACTTCGATTTCTTATGAAATAATTCTTATATACTCTTCTTAAAATTTCAATAGTTTTAGGGGGAACAGATGGAGTTTGGTTGCATGGAAAAGTTCTTTAGTGCTGATTTCTGAGATTTGGGTGCCTCCTTCAGCCCAGCAGTGTACACTGAACCCAATGTGTAGTCTTTTATCCCTCACACCCCTCCCACTCTTCTCCCTGAGTCTGCAAAGTCTAGTATATCATTTTTATGCCTTTGTATCCTCATAGCTTAGCTCCCACTTATAAGTGAGAACATCCAATGTTTGGTTTTCCTTTCCTGAGTTACTTCACTTAGAATAATGGTATCCAACTCCATCCACGTTGCTGAGAATGTCGTTATTTTGTTTCTTTTTATGGCTGAGTAGTAGTATTCCATGGGGTGTGTGTCTGTGTATGCGTGTGTATATGTGTGTATATATATATCTATATCTATCTATCTATCTATCTATCTATCTATCTATCTATCTATCTATATCACATTTTCTCCATGCACTCATTGGTTGATGGGCATTTGGGCTGGTTCAATATTTTTGCAGTTGCAAATTGTGTTCCTGTAAACATACATGTGCAAGTCTTCTTCATATAATGATTTTTTTTCCCTCTGGGTAGCTACCCAGTAGTGAGATTGCTGTATCAAATGGTAGTTCTATTTTTAATTCTTTAGGAATATCCATAGTGTTTTCCATGGTGGTTGTACTAGTTTACATTCCCACCAGCAGTGTAAAAGTGTTCCTTTTTCACCACATCCACACCAACCACTGTTATTCTTTTATTATTTAATTATGGTCATTTTTGCAGTATGGTAGTACCTCATTGTGGTTTTGATTTGCATTCCCCTGATAATTAGTGATGTTGTGTATTTTTTCATATATACATTACATATATGCATATCTTCTTTTGATAATTGTCTATTCATGCCCTTTGCCCACTTTTTGATGGGATTATTATTCTTTTTATTGCTGATTTGTTTGAGTTCCTTGTAGATTCTGGATATTAGTTCTTTGTCAGATGCATAGTTTGCAAAGATTTTCTCCCAGTCTGTGGGTTGTCTGTTTACTCTGCTAATTATTTCTTTGCTGTACAGAAGACTTTGGTTTAATTAGGTCCCATCTATCTATCTTTGTTTTTATTGCATTTGCCTTTGGGTTCTTCATCATGAGCTCTTTGCCTAAGCCAATGTCTAGAAAAGTTTTTCTCATGCTATCTTCTAGAATTTTTATGGTTTCAAGTCTTAGATTTAAATCTTTTATCCACCTGTAGTTGATTTTTATATAAGATGAGAGATGAGGATCCAGCTTCATTGTTCTACATTTGGCTTGCCAGTTATTCCAGCACCATTTGTTGAATAGGGGTGTCCTTTCCCCATTTTACATTTTTGTTTGCTTTGTCAAAGATCAGTTGGCTGTACATATTTGGCTTTATTTCTGTGTTCTCTATTCTGTTCCATTGGTCTATGTGCCTATTTTTATACCAGTACCATGCTGTTTTGGTAACTATAACCTTGTAATATGGTTTGAAGTTGGGGAATGTGATGCCTTCAGATTTGTTCCTTTTGCTTAGTCTTGCTTTGGCTTTGTGAGCTCTTTTTTGGTAAAATACACATTTTAGGATTGTTTCTTCTAGTTTTGTGAGAAATGATGAAGGTATTTTGATGGGATTGCATTGAATTTGTAGATTTCTTTTGACAATATGGTCATTTTCACAGCATTGATTCTACCCATCCAAGAGCATGAGATGTGTTTCCATTTGTTTCTGTCATCACATACTTTTTATCCCTGTGCTCACTCACTTTTTCTCTCTCTTTGGCTCATCCTTTCATGTATACATAGATAGATAGATAGATAGATAGATAGATAGATAGATAGATAGATAGATACACACACATATACATACTGATATGGTTTGGCTGTGTCCCCACCCAAATCTCACCTTGAATTGTAAAAAATCCCCATGTGTCAAGGGCGGCACCAGGTGGAGATAATTGAATCATGGAGTCAGTTTTCCCCATACTGTTCTCGTTGCAGTGAGTAAGTCTCACAAGATCTGACTGTTTTATAAATGGGAGTTCCCCTGCACAAGTTCTCTTGCCTGCCACCATGTAAGATGTGCTTTGCCTTCTGCCATGATTGTGAGACCTCCCCAGCCATGTGGAACTGTGAGTTCATTAAACCTCTTTCCTTTATAAATTACCCAGTCTCAGGTATGTCTTTATTAGCAGCATGAAAACAGACTAATATATGTGTGTGTGTGTGTGTGTGTGTGTAACCTAAATTGTAATAAATTGGATTATAATTTCTTATACAAACATTCATAACTTTTAATTCAATTTAAACTAATTTCACTTATTAGAAACATACTCAATTATTCATTTAATAAATGGCATCTTCTTTCCACTCATGTGGTTCCTAGCACATTACCATGCTTTTTAGTAGCAGGAAGAGAGCCTGCCTTTAGAGAAAGCTGGAAAGATCCCAGTGGGTCTTGATAACTTTTCCCCTAATGGATACTACCCTTTAATCCAGCACTCTCTCTTCATATGTACCCAAAACTGCTCTCAGTTCTTGCCAGATTTCTGACTAAACTCTCACAATAAACAATTACATCAGTTAACTGAGAGATTTCTTACTGAAAAATCAATTGTTGGAAGGACAGGGCTTTTCTCACTGCAATAGATGGGCTGAATGATGAACACAAAGTGAGGCATAGAAAGGTAGAATGTGGGTCATATATGGGTCTTCCCATCAGTGCATCAGTCCTCAAGCGCATCCTTTGGTCCACCAGATGTCCCAGTCTGTTTTCCTGTCCCTTCTTTGTGAGGCAAGGCTCAACCTTACTTTAATCCACTTTTGAATCTCAACCCAACCATGTTTATGACTTTACATACTTACCTAGCATTCTGGTTCCATTCTATTGTTTTCGTTCCTAAGCCATTTCTCAGAAACACTTTGATTTTCTACTCTCTCTCCTGTCTGTTTACCAGACTGGAATTTCTCACACTCCACCTTTGTACCTGCTAACATATTCATCACTAGATATGCAAATATTAAATCTTTTCTCTCATCGAGATAGCTGGCATCTTTGAGAAGTAGCCAAAGTTTGTCATATACAAAGTCTTGGGACAGAAAATTAGATAGGTGGGAGGGAATGAGTGGAAGCTCCCCTTTAATATGGATAATTGAGATTTCTACAGAAGAAATGACTTTATTTGGAGTTGGGGAAATAGCAAAGAAATTGGTGATTTGGCTTTTTGGATGTATGAGTCAACTTCATTTTCTTTTCATTTGAATGGAAAATTTTATGCATGTATGCATTTACTTATGGCTTTTAAAACTTTTTTTTAGAGCAGTTGGGTTCACAGCAAAATTGAGGAGAAATACAGAATTCGTATATGCTTTCTGCCCCCACAAATATACAAGCTCCCCTATCAACAGGACCCCTCACCACACTTGTACATTTGTTATAATCAATGAATTTACATTAACACAGCCTTATCTCCAAAAGTTCATCATTTACATTAGTATTCACTAGATGTACAGTCTATGGGTTTTGAAAAATGTATAATGGCATGTGTCTACCATTTTATTATTGTAGAAAATAGTTTCAGTGCCCTCAAAATCCTCTGTGCATGCGTCTTCCAACCCGTTGGCAACCATTGTTCATTTACTGTCTCCATATAGTATGTAGACTTTTAGATTTGGCTTACTTCACTTAGTAATATACATTTGAGATTCCTCCATGTCTTTTAATTGCTTTATAACTCACTTCTTTTTAGCCTTGGGTAATCTTTCATTCTGTGAATGTACCACAATTTATTTATTCATTCATGTGCTGAACAATATCTGGGTTGCTTTCATGTTTTTGCAATTATGAATAAAGCTGCTATAACCACCCATGTGCAAGTTTTTGTGTGCACATAAATTTTTAATGCATTTTGGTAAATGGCAAGGAGTGCAATTGCTGGATCATATAGAAATAGTGTATTTACTTTTGTAAAAAACTGCCAAACTGTCTTCCAAAGGGGCTGTACCACTTTGCATTCCCACCAGCAATAAATGAAAGTTACTTTTGCCCATGTTTTAACTAGAATTTGATGTCAATGTTTAGGATTTTCACCATTCTAATAGGTTTTTAGTATATCTCATAGTTTAACTGGAACTTCTCTAATGATAGATATATAATGTGGAAGATCTTTTCATTTGCTTATTTGCCATCTGTATGTCTTCTTTGGTGAGCTATCTCCTCGGGTGTTTCACCCAGTTTTTAATAAGGTTGTTCCTTTCCTTATTGTTAAGTTTTTGTTGTTCTTGTTTGTTTCTTTGTCTGTTTTGAGACAGGGTCTCGCTCTGTTGCCAGGCTAGAGTGCAGTGGCGCGATCTCAGCTCACTGCAACCTCCAACTCCATGGTTCAGCCTCCCGAGTAGCAGGGATTACAGGCACATGCCACCATTTCTAGCTAATTTTTGTATTTTTAGTAGAAACGGGGTTTCACCATGTTGGCTAGGATGGTATCAATCTCCTGATCTCGTGATCCGCCTGCCTCAGCCTCCCAAAGTGCTGGGATTACAGGCATGAGCCACCGCGCCCAGCCATTGTTTAGTTTTAAGAGGGCTTTTTTTGTGTGTGTATCTTTTAGATAATTATCCTGTATATATGTCTTCTGAAAATATTTTCTCCAAGTCTATAACTTATCTTCTCATTTTCTTCACATTGTCCCTATAGAGAAGTTTTTAATTTTAATGAAGTTTAGCTCACCAATTACTTCTTTTATGTTTCATGTCTTTGGTGTTGTATTTAAAAAGCCATTGTCATGCCCAAGATCATTTAGATTTTCTCCTATTTTATTTTCAGGGGTTTTATAATTTTGCAGTTTACACTTAGGTCTATGATCCATATTGAGTTAATTTCTGTGAGAGTGTAAGGTTAGTGTCTAGATTCTTTTTTTTTTCTTTTTTGCATTTTGGTGTCCAGTTGTTCCAGCACCATTTGTTGAAAAGACTCTCTTTATTGTCTTGCTTTTGCTTCTTTGTCAAAGATCAACTGACAATAGTTGTATGGGTCTATTTCTGGGCTCTCTATTCTATTCTACTCATCTATTTGTCTATTCTTTCTCTAATTAATAACTGTCTTAATTACGGTAGCTTTATAGTAAATGTTAAAGCAGACAGTGTCATTCTGAATTTTATTGAGTTGATTATTCTGGGTTATTGGCCTTTCCATATAAACTTTAGAATCAGCTTGTTGAAATCTACAAAATAAGTTCCTGGAATTTTGATTGAGATTGGATAATCAACTTCATTTAAACTATGGATATTAACTTACACCTAAGGAAAATCTAGTGATGGTGTTTCAGATATTACATAATTAGAAAATGAGAGTGGGACATCATTACACTGAAGTAAGAGATACTTTCTAACGATGTCCAACTTCACCATGTAACTGTATACAGTCATATGTTGTTTTGGAAGGGAAAATTGGAAAATAATTCCAGAAAAAGAGTGAACCAAAGACAATACCAAAACTCTCATCCTGTTCTTGGACCCCATCTATAACTTCAAAAATAACCTGAATTATAGGAAGTTTATTAGGCTACATAAAGATTGCTATAACTATTTTAAAATGACTGAATTGGTCATAATTAGACTGACACTAAAATGCAGCCACATTACAACAAGCAGCCTATGTATGGAGATATCTTAATGAAGACCAAGAAAAACATTATGAAAATGCAAAGGCAAAAATCCACAATGGATGAATATTAATGTGAAATTTAAATAATAATAGCCTAATAATGAAACCAACATATACCATTATTCATATTTGTATCTCTGCTAATTAAAATATTTCAAAGGTATCATAATTTTTATTGTGAGGAGTAGCTGTAATTTAAGCTTAGTTCTTTTTATTTTCAATAATTAATCAACCACCAAGAGTGGCCTTGTTAAACAAAGGGTGCTACACAGAGGAAATAGTTTATTGCTTTCCTTTTGTTCCCTTTATGAACATAAAACTCCACTTTAGCATATATATTTTCTTGGTTTCTTTTTAAAGGTTTATCACTAAATATATTTTAGTATTTCAAATCACTTACCAAAGAAATCAGCATATTTTCTTTGTTTAATAAAGTGGCTATATTTCATAACAACAGAGCAGCATGCAATTCAAATGCAAAGAACATAAACATGGTCATGTTTTAGAATTTAACTTATGCAAAAGTTACCTCTTTCCACATTAACAAAGAATCATTTTGAAGTAACACAGAAAAAAACTGATTTTCAATTAAGCCTAAAGCATATACAAATCAAGTCTAATTAGTCCAATCCCCTAAATATGATCTGCAATTATGAGATAAATCTACCCACAGAGATTTATTAAACCTTATCATTTTTGAACTGAAACTTCAGTGAGTCTGCCTTTAGCTGCACCCTGCAGTGACTGGCAAGGTTTTCCTAATCCTTCTGGTTCCTCAGGTGCACTTTCCCAACAAAATTCTATGAAAATAATTATTCTGTGGCATTATTGGCATTGAGACTAGATTTTGTCAGTTAGCCCTTTTGTATTTTCCTGTACTGTGTTTCTGCTTTTCCATTTTCCTAACCAATGACAACTAGAAATGCATGGTGGTGGCTCCATATTTATCTACCAGAGAAATGAGTTTGCTGCTTCTGACATCCAGCTAATGCAATCACAAAGGTTGTTCACACAGCATAAAATAGTCACGTAGGAGCAGATCGACATAGCAAAAACTTGGTGCTGAGCATACCCACTAGGCTGCATTCCTATTTATACTGGTCCCAGGATGGCCCAGCCTGTGAAAGAAGCATCATCTTGAAGTAATATGCTACTCAGGGAAACAACCTTGAGAAAGAGAGGCACATGCACTGATAGAAATAATAGTTTGTTAGTTCATCTTGTCCTGAATGCACAATCTCCTTAAAACATTGTCAAATGCTTTGTTCATATTTGCTTTCATTGGGCAGGGAATAAGATTCCCTGGATTTTTAACAATGTTACCAAGAAAAAGAATACTTTTTAGTTTAATGCTGTTTTTGTTTCTATTGATAAAGTCATTGAGTTGAACTCAGTTAAATATCACGAATGACTTTTTCCTCTTTAGCAGAAAAAATGATCCTCCTGCTTCATGTTTAACAAGATGTGGGCTTTTAGTTGTTCTACTGGCTGCTGTGATGAAAATTTTTAGATTCATGGATACGTTCATTCTTTGCCCCCTGTGAAATGTTCACTAGGTGACTACGAGAAGTTAGGGTCAAAACCAATTCAGGTGATCCATAGGCATATTATGTAGTAACCCTGATTTCATTCAAAACATGAGCTTAAAAACCACATATAAGTAAATTATTAGATTGAGAACATGTATATTAATAAAAGCACTAAAACTAATTAGTACACATCCCTTGATAAGAACCAGCTTCTCTACTTTAGGGTCACATATCTATATTTATTGTGCAAAAATTTGTTAGCCACCCTGGGGTAGCCTTCTTATCTTCTCTGTTGTATTGTAGATTTTATCTGCATACCAATCTAGCATTTGATTTTTGGGCAAGTAATGTGACACACAGAGGGGCTATTCAACAAATTTAGTTTTTGATAGTGATGATGAAGTTAACCAAGATAATACTAAAGCCTTGCAGACTAATATTTTTATTTCTGTCTCTCATTAACTGACTAAATGATACATCTGAAGTTCCTGCCATTTTTTTCAGTATACGTAGATCATTACATATTTGACCATCCCTAGATAACCTCAAAGTCTGGGTATAAATTCTGTTCACATTGTGTCCTCCTCTGCCAAAGTTGTATTAGTTTAAAAATTGGAACATGTAATGAATGTTATAGATGCTAAAGATTTTCATGTCTGCTACTACCGGTATATATTGATTGATTCCCTTGGTCTGCTTCACCAGCATTTTAAGTCTGACACCACACAAAGCTTTGGTAGAGAAAAGTGCTTAAGGAACATTCACTTCATAAATTACTAGATTAGAAAAATGAACACCTTAAAAGTATGACTTTTTTGTTGAATTTTACAAATATTTTATATCAACTGGATTTTAAAATTTATTCATTTAAATTAAAAGTATTTATTGAATAGTATGTATTGTCACTGTGCTAAGCAGTGGAGATACTGAAGATAGCAAATAGAAATAACAGATATTTAGAAAAATGCAAAGTAAAATCTTCATGAAGACAAGCATATAGTTTATTGTTTTGATCATTATATCTTTGGTTCATACATGACACAATATTTGCTGAATGAGAAAATATGTCAAATGTTTTCTTTGATTGTGCTTATTTAATCTCCACTAATTCTTTATAAGGTCAGCTATCTTCATTCTCATCCACTTGGAAATCAAAGTCTTTCTAATCTGTTCTGCTGTGACTCCCTCAGAATATTTAATCTCCATTTTTTTCTGTCCTCCTAGTTAGCACATGATGCAAAGCAAAAGAACCTGATTCGACTAACCATATGTGTGGCTCCCTAAATGCATCTTATTCTATTATTCCATTATTGCACATATTTTTCTGTAGAAGACATGCAGACTCAATATTACAAAACTACTAAAATCAATGCATTCGTGGTATATACTTTAAGCTGCTATGTGAGTAGGGAAAAGGCAGTGTTTGAGTCTCCCTGGGAAATGGTCAGAGAAGACACCACAAAGATACTGAACTATATCTGGTAAGTGTGGGAAGAAAATGCTGTTTCACTGGATTATAGCTCAGGCTACCTGTGAGGAGTGCTGGGAGATGAAGTTGGAAAGAGGGGGAAACCCAGTCCATTACATTCCCCTCATACACTATTAAGGGACTGAACCAAGAGAGTAGCAAAAAGAAGGGAAGCAGGGAATAAATAGAATATTTGTTAGTGTAAGATAGACTCTGCAAGATGCGGTGACTGATTACGTGTAGTGGGCGAAGGACCTCTAGAGAGGAATTGGAATGTTGCCGAGTTTTCTGGTTAGAGTGGTAGAATGGACAGCACTCAGTGATCACAACAGGAAATTCAGAAGGCGAAGTTATACAGACTGAACTAGGATATATTTCTGAGCATGTTGTTCATAGGTAAATATGTCTAGTTTTTACCTATGGCCTGTTCTGTTCTTACGTTCCCCACTTTAGGTTTTATCACTTGTATATTGGGTGCTGCCTACTAAGACCCATATGTCACTACTTGCAGATTCTAGCTACCATCTTATAGTTTCTACCATTACCCCCATCAGCAAGCACATGCTGTTGCTGTTTGCCTTGTGGTGGTCTTTTTAAAAACATGATTTCCAGGATAAAAATGTTAACAAATGTTAACACCTGTTAACAGGTGAACCAACTTAACCAATTTATTTGTATTTTTTTGCACTGATTTACTGTTTTTTCAAAGATAGGAAACTGGAACACATAAGGTAATATTGCTGAAGTAATTACCACAATGAAATAATGGAAGATGGCACTGACTGAAATATAACCAAAAGGAAAAATAAAGCAATTTGATGTCTGTGCCAGGTTGAATAGTGTTGCCGTAAAATTTATGACTAACCAGAACCTCAGAATGTGACCTTATTAGGAAATAAGGTCTTTGCAGATGTAATTACTTTAGTTTAAAAAAGGTCATATTAGATTAAAGCGGGCCCAAATTCAATGACTGGTGTCATTATAGAGAAAACACAGACATAGAGAGGCACACAGGGATAGCTGAAGTAAAAAGTGGAGTGATATGTTTACAAGCCAAAGAACAGCAAGGATTGCTGCCAATCGCCAGAAACTAGGAAGACATGAGGAGGAATTTCATCGTAGATCCCTCAGAGACAATATGGCACTGCTGATACCTTGATTATGGACTTCTCATTTCCAGATCTGTGAGGCAATACATTTCTGCTGTTTTAAGCCATCTAGTTTGTGGTAATTTGTTATGGCATTCCTACAGAACTAATATAATTTATATATCATATATAATATTTGTCCAGTCTAATTTCAAAACAGGTTTGACAGAACTGACAATAAAATAACATATAAAATGTTAACACTGGACAAACAGTCAATTAAATGTTAGAATTGTAATTCTGTAGTTCGGTGAAAGATTAGAGATTATCGTATTAAGGAAGAGAATTTGTATTGTGAGTATGAATACACTGGCTATCACTGTTGGACAATAAGCTCCTCCCTACTCTTTCCAGTAACAAGAGATAAACAAACAAGAAAAGCATTGAAGTACAAGTGAAAGAGTGAGTATATTGCATAACACATGTTCAATGTAAATATGTTTTGTTATCAAACAGCAGGACATATTCACCTTTGTCTAGAGAGGTTATATTTTTCTTGGCAATAAATTTTAGAAGAAATCTATTTAGCTTAAGGACAAGCAACCCATATACTTCAATGGCTCTTAGAACTATCTAGGACAGAACAATAATTGCTGTTCATGGACATGACCCTGAGTCATCAGGGAAAGGTTCTGTTCAATGTATTCTGTTTCATAAGCAGAGACTGTCTAATACATTTATAAAGTGTATACAAGTGAGCCTGAAAGAGATGACTGACAGTTACAGTCATGCACAGTGTCAGTGGGAGAAGAATTGGCAAAACGACAGAGGACATTCAATGGAGTAAGGACGGGCAGTATGACAGCTGGGTGGGGAGGGTGCAGGAGGCTGCAGATTGATGGATAACAGAGAGTCACCAAAAGGACCAAGACTGGAAGTGACTCTTTGCCAGAAAAAAAAAAAAAAATGTTGTAGAGGAGTGAAAGATACTAATCTGTGGCTAGATGCTGGGATCAGTAGAGGACAGGGGTGGGGAGTGGCAACAGAGAAAGAGAAAAAGTTTTATTCATTTCCTAGTTGCTTCCACGAGGTGTGTGAGCAACATCATTATCTACCATTTACCAAGTACTTTCCATGTACCAGCCACTAAGCTAAGCTTTTTTTAAAAAATGTACATATGTCCTTTAATCTTCAAAGCAACCCAGTGAAGTGAACATCATTATACCCATTTTATGGGGTTTGGGAAACTTCTCTCAAACTACGTAACTAGCAAATGACAAGAACAGTATTGGAGGTCAATCTTCATTGTCTACTGAGAGTCTTATTTTTAACCAGTTCCTTCTAAAGCCAACGCAGGGAGTCAGGCACACAGCTGTGAGGGCCAGAGACATGATATATTTATCTGTGGATGTTGAAAGGTTATACCTGTAACTGAATCCTTAGGGAAGACCACAGAAGTAGAAGGGTCCAGAAAAGACATCTAAGAAAGCTGAACCAGAAAAATGTCCTGCTTATTCAACCACTTAAAGAAATGACAGATATGCTAATGAATGAGATTTTAGTGCATGAGATAGTTTGTATTTCCAAATTTCATGTACTGAATTATTTTACTATTTTATTAGTTTAACATTACTTTCTATTGATTATTTTCCCCAAATTCATGGTTATCTACTTTTTTTTTGGAGTGGGCCACAGCTGTCATTTATTTCAGATTCGTTTTTGCCAGAGTCAGGTTATAGATCTAAGGTCAAAGAATTGTAACTACATTGAGCATCAGTAGGTGTTCTAAGAAGATGGAGACTTCATCTCCAGACACAACTTTAAAATGATGCCTAGAGATGCAAGTATCAGCCACCCTAGAAAATAGTCATGTGCCATTAAGGACTATGTCCAGGAAATTCAGGATGGGTTCTCTGACAAATGTATTACAGGGATGGATGCTCTGACAGATGTATTAGAGATATTTTTATTAAATATAATTTAGATATGACTTTGTATGATTAGCTATAGATTTTTTCAGGACTTTTATTCCCAGGTTATGGCAAATAAATATTGCATTGCTAAATGAACTGAGTGAAATTACATTGCCATTGAAATATTTATGAATGTACCTTTATAAGCTTACACCCCCATCAATATAAAAAAAAAAAACTGATGTCTTTTTTGAAACAAAACCACCAAGTGACAAAACAACCAAATGCAAATGGTTCTAATTGATATAATTAAGAAATAAAAAAGACTAATTAAATGTGGTTCAGATTCTAAAACACTATGACAAAATTTTGTGTGTCTTTCAAATGCTTGAAGTTGTTTGATGGATTTCCCATGTGGCATAGAAAGTTTAACAAGGTAGACCTCATGGGGTAAAATTTAAGGTAACCTATATTTGTTTAGAGAACAAGTGCATTCATAAATCCTCATTCTTGATAGACAGAATTATATGGCTCAAAGTATTTGGTTTCAGTATTTATACTGAATGACTTATCCAGGGAATCACTGTGCTCTGCATACGTCATATAGTATTGGGCTTACATGGCATGAAGGACAGTCATTATTTGGGGGGAGGGGGAAGGGTTGAATGACTGGTCCTCCTTGACAGAATGACCTTGTTTAATGCCCTCTGTGCCATTCACGCCTCCATTCTTGATCAGCCAGTTCCATTTATCATTCTAATTAGGCAGCATCTTGCCAGCTCAATCAGCCTCAATTACTTTAGGCCTCATTAGTGACTGACATTCTGTAACAAGTGCATCTTTGAAGGAGCAAGGTCAGATAAAGAAGTTCAGTGCATAGAGAGCAAGCACATTCCTATCTCTATACATGAGGCTTTCAAGTTTAGTAGGACATTCATAAGATATTCACACTTTTTATTTCACAGATTATAGGTGTCTGATCAAAAACATTTTGTTTGTATTTAGCATCATCTAAATGCTCTCAAAATTTGATGTCTGAATTTCTGGTCAGAGAATTTAAAACGATGTTATCACCTAAAGTCTACAGGTAATAGTTTTCTATAATGAAAATTGATTCTTTTTTTTTTTTTTTTTTTGAGACAGAGTCTCTCTCTGTCGCCCAGGCTGGAGTGCAGTGGCGCAATCTCGGCTCACTGCAAGCTCTGCCTCCCGGGTTCACGCCATTCTTCTGCCTCAGCCTCTCCGAGTAGCTGGGACTACAGGTGCCTGCCACCACGCCCGGCTAATTTTTTGTATTTTTAGTAGAGACAGGGTTTCACCGTGGTCTCGATCTCCTGACCTAGTGATCCGCCCGCCTCGGCCTCCCAAAGTGCTGGGATTACAAGCGTGAGCCACCGCGCCCGGCCTAAAATTGATTCTTTCATGGTGTTTACCTTTGTTTCATATAAGTGAATCAGCAAAATGAAACAAAAAGAAGAAAAATGCTGTTCCGAATTGGCGATCAATGGATAAGATTTTCAGTTTTCATTTATTTAAGCCTAGAAGAATATATGTAACATTATGAAATCATTGCATTTGCTAATGCTTATATATTGCCAATATCTGGAGGAATTTTTGTCATATGCTATTTGTAAAATATGGATACATATGGTCAAGTTCTAGAAAATAATTTGAAAAAAAGTTAAAATAGTAGGATTATTATAATTTTACTTTGCTTTTGTTGTTTTTAATAGTGTTATATATATTTAAGGTTAGCATTTACTAAAGCTTTTAATGCTTTTTGTTTCTTTCTTAAATGCAAGTCAGGAACACTATACTCAAGGTAATATTTTGTTTATTTTTTAGCCTCAAAATTCTGAAAAGAATCCACATTTTGTTTGGAGAAAAGTTATTGGAACATAAATCAATTCCATTCAATAATCTGTTAATAAATCCCTGCTACATGCCAAGCACCAGTGATTTAAGTGTGTATGAAACAAAACCTTTGTTTTCTGGAGCACGCAGATAACTAAGAAGACCAATACACAGACACATAAACAAATAATTACAATGTAATGTTATCCACACAACAAAAGAGTGTTAACAGAAAACTGGGGAAGAGACATCTAGCTCTGTCCAAGGTTACGGTGGATGACATCACAGAAGAGGGGTTTACAGAAAATTTCAAAGATACAGAGGTGTTGAAAAGGTGGATAAAGGAAGTAAGAAAGAACCATGAAGAATAGCATTTCCTGTAGGGGAAGAATATAAAGAGGAGAGGAGGAGGATGAATTGTTTACCCAGCTGGAGAACCATGGGACAGAATGGCTGACAAGAAGCTTTGAACAGCAGCCAGACACCAAGACCTTGGATGGGAGAATGAAATGCACATTTCCTGGGCTTTGCCCTCCAGGGTAGACAACCTCATTAATTAGCTACAGAAACCGACATCTGAGCTTCCAACTTTGCTCCTCAATCTTTCATCTCTTTTTCCCTGCTTTACCTGCCATCAGGTACTAACCCCTTACTTGTAGGTTTCTTGTTCTGACTTTGAGTCCAGATATTTTATTTGTTCTATATAATTTGACTTAGGGATAAACACTATGACATGACCTCAGCCCAGGCCTTGAATCCCCTGACTATGGTCCTGATGGCTACCATATGTAGAATAGAGGTTCAGATATTCTCTCTTCCCAAGGCCAGCCAAGACATATTTTTCTGTTTGTATGTTATGATGTGTTTAGAGAAAATTATACTTTTCAATGGGACTGTACATTGTTTAATTGAATTCAATATTAGTAAATAAAATTTAAAACATATTCCACAAATGAGGCTAAATAATATTCAAAGTGTTATTATAAATCCATTATAGTGTCTCCATAAAGACACTGCTTATAAACTGTTCCTTTTTCAGCAACTGCAATTTTGTTGTTGTTGCTTTAGGGAAAGTTTTAGTTTGGTAATAGAACAGAATTGAAGTATATTTGCAAGTTGATATGGAGATATTTTCTGAGAATAAATTCCAAATGTGAGAATTTGTAGAAACTTTCAATTGTCATATAAAAAGAGTTTAAACATACTTTCAGATTTCTTCCAACAAATGAGTTACAATACGCAATACGCACTCATGGTTAGTAGAAAATTATCCTACAATAAGAATCATTTCATGTGACTAAACAAATTCCCAGTGAGAAGCTAGGCACATCTAAAAGACGTTGTCTTTTCCAACTATCAAAAGATATCAAATATATAAAAAAAGACCTCAATGATTAAGTGTACTAACCTGAATAATATTGGTTGAGTTTAATATTTAAACCTGTGTACTTAGAAAAATAAGCTCGGGGAGGCTCCAAGAAGGCCAACTAGAAACAGCTGCAGTAGGAGGCTCCCACCAAGAACAACAAAAAGAGAGTGAATCCTGCACCATCAGTGGAAGTATCCAGGTTCTCTCATTAGGGCTGACTAGGCAGTTGGCATGACCCACAGACAGCGAGGAAAAGCAGGATGGTGCGACAGCCCACCTGGGAGCCACATGGGGTAAGGGAGCTCCCACCCCCAGCCAAGGGAGGAAGTGAGTGATTGTGTGTCCTGCCTGGGAAACCATGCTTTTTCATGGATCTGTGCAACTTGCGGATCAGGATATCACCCTCGTGAGCCCATGCCACCAAGGCCTTGGGTCTCAACCACAGAACTGTGCAGATTCTCAGCTGCCACTCGGCCGGAGACTGCCTAAGATTACGAGTTCCCGGGGTGGGGGGAAGTGTGGCCATCATTACTGCGGCTGCCTGCTGCTAAAGATGACTGAGCTCTTGTGGGTGACAGTCATCACTGCAGCTCCAGCCCACTATTCTCCCCTGTGGGTGACTGGACGGATTGGACCCAGGAGGAATTTCCCACAGTGCAGCATAGCGGCTGTGGCAGATCATGGCCAGACTGCCTCATTAGGCTTGACCCTGGCCCATCCCTCCTCACTGGGCGGGGCCTCCTTGCAGGAATTTCAGCTACTCCAGCCAGGAGTTTAGGGACAGACCTCTGATATCCTTGGGACTGAGCCCCTGGAGGCAGAAGTGGCCGCAGTCACCGCAGATCAGCAGACTTAGTCTCCCCCTGCTGGTTCTGAGGAATCCAGGCAGGCCGGAGGAGTGGGATTTTCCACCAGTGCAACGCACCGCCTCTGCCAAGGTGCAGCCATAGTGCTTCATTAAGCAGGTCCTGGATCCTGTACCTCCTGACTGGGTGAGAACCCTCCCAACAGGGGTCGCCAGATACCTTATACAGGAGAGTTCCCGCTGGCATCAGGTCGGTGCCTCTCCAGGACAGAGATCCCAGAGGAAGGAGCAGGCAGCCATGTTTGCTGTTCTGCAGCTTCCACTGGTGACATCTCCAGGTGCAGGAGGGCCCCAGGTGACTAAGTTCTGTAGTGAACCCCCAGCAAACTGCAGCAGCCCTATGGAAGAGGGGCCTGAGTTTTAAAAGAAAAACAAACAAACAGAAAACAACATCAACAAAAAGTCCCCAGAAAAACCCCAACCATAGATTAGCAGCCTCAAAGATCGAAGCTAAATAAACTCACAAAGATGAGAAAGAATCAACAAAAAAATGGTGAAACTCAAAAAGTCAGAGTGCCTCTTCTCCTCCAAATAATTCCAACACTTCTCCAAGGGCACAGAACTGGGCAGAGGCTAATATTGATGAATCAACAGAAGTAGGCTTCAGAAGGTGCGTAATAATGAACTTTGTTGAACTAAAGAAGCATGTTCTAACCCAACGCAAAGAACCTAAGAACAATGATAAAACATTGCAGGAGCTGTTAACCAGAATAACCACTTTAGAGACAAACATAAATGACCTGATGGAGCTGAATAACACAACACGAGAACTTCACAATGCAACTATAAGTATCAATAACTGAATAGACCAAGCAGAGGAAATAATTTCAGAGCTTGAAGACTATCTTTTTGAAATAAGACAGGCAGACACGTTTAGAGAAAAAAGAATGAAATGAAATGAACAAAAATTCTGACAGCTATGATTATGCAAAAAGACTGAACTTAAGACCGATTGGGGTACCTGAAAGAGACAGGGAGAACAAACTAAGTTGGAAAACATACTTCAGAATATCATCCAGAAGAACTACCCAACCTAGCAAGACAGCCCAACATTCAAATTCAGGAAATCCAGAGAACCCCAATAAGATACTCCAGGAGAAGATCAACCTCAAGACACATAATTATCAGCTTCTCCAAGGTCAAAATAAAGGAAAAAATATTAAGGGCAGCCAGAAAAAAAGGCCAGGCCATCTACAAATGGAAGCCCATTAGACTAACAGTGGACCTCTCAGCAGAAACTCTACAAGCCAGAAGAGATTGGGTACCAATATTCAACATTCTTAAAGAAAACAATTTCCAACTCAGAATTTTATATCTAGCCAAACTAAGCTTCATAGGTGAAGAAGAAATAAAATCCTTTTCAGACAAGCAAATGCTGAGGGAATTTGTCACCACCAGGCCTGCCTTGGAAGAGCTCACGAAGGAAGTATTAATATGGGGGGAGGAGGGGAAGAAAAAACTGTCACCAGCCACTGCAAAAATACACTGAAATAGAAAGACCAATGGCACTATGAAGCAAAGACATCAACAAATCTGCAAAATAACCAGCCAGCATTATGATGACAGGATCAAATTCACACATAACAATGTTAACCTTAATGTTAATGGGCTAAATGCCCCAATTAAGACACAGAATGCCAAGCTTGAAAAAGAGTCAAAACTCATTGGTGTGCTATATTCCAGAGACCCATCTTATGTGAAAAAACACACATAGGCTCAAAATAAAGGGATGGAGGAAAAATTACCAAGCAAATGGAAGGCAGAAAAACAAGGGGGTTGCAATCCTACTTTCTGACAAAGCAGACTTTAAACCAACAAAGATCAGAAAAGACAAAGAAGGGCCTTACATATGGTAAAGGGATCAATTCAACAAGAAGAGCTAACTATCCTAAATATATATGCACCCAATATAGGAGCACCCAGATTCATTAAAAAAAGTTCTTAGAGGCCTACACAGAGACTTAGGCTCCCACACAACAATAGTGGGAGACTTTAATACCCCATTGTCAATATTAGATCATCAAGACAGAAAATTAAGAAAGATATTCAGGACTTGAACTCAGCTCTGAATCAAGTCGACCTGATAGACATCTACAGAGCTCTCCAGCCCAAATCAACAGAATATACATTCTTCTCAGTGCCAAATGGCACTTATTCTAAAATCGATCACATAATTGGAAGTAAAACACTCCTCGGCAAATGCAAAAGAATTGAAATCATAACAAACAGTCTCTCAGACCACAGCACAAATTAGAACTCAAAGTTAAAAAACTCACTCAAAACCACACAACTACATGAAAATTGCACAGCCTGCTCCCGAATTACTCCTGGGTAAATATGAAATTAAGGGAAAAATCAAGAATCTCTTCGAAACCAATACAAACAAAGAGACAACATATCGGACTCTCTTGGACTCAGAAAAAGCAGCTTTAAGAGGGAAAGTGTAAGCACCAAATGCCCATGTCAAAAAGCTAGAAAGATCTCAAATCAACACCCTAACATGACAACTAAAAGAACTAGAGAACCAACAGCAAAAATCCACAAAGCTGGCAGAAAACAAAAAATAACCAAGATCAAGATAGAGCTGAAGGAGATAGAGACATGAACAACCCTTCCAGTGAATCTAGGAGCTGTTTTTTTAGAAAAAATTAATAAAATAGATAGACTGCTAGCTAGATTAATAAAAAAGAAAAAAATCAAATAGACACAATAAAAATGATAAATGGATACCAACACTGACCCCACAAAAATACAAACAACCATCTGAGAATACAATAAGCAACTCTATGCAAATAAATTTGAAAATTGAGAAGAAATGGGTAAATTCCTGGACACATACATCCTCCCAAGACTGAACCACGAAGTTGAATCCCTGAATAGACCAATGAGTTCTGAAATTGAGGCAATAATAAATAGCCCACCAACCAAAAAGAAGCCCAGGACCAGATGGATTTATAGCTGAATTCTACGAGAGGTACAAAGAGAAGCTGGTACCATTTCTTCTGAAATTATTCCAAACAATTGAAAAGGAGGGAATTCTCCCTAACTCATTTTATGAGGCCAGCATCATCCTACTACCAAAACCTGGCAGAGATACAACAACAGGAAAAAAATAAAAACTTCAGGCCAATATCCCTGATGAATATCAATGCAAAAATCCTCAAAAAAATACTGGCAAACCGAATTCAGCAGCACATCAAAAAGCTTATCTACCACGATTAAGTCAGCTTCATCCCCAGGATGCAAGGCTGGTTAAACATACGCAAATCAACAAATGTAGTTCATCATATAAACAGAACTAAAGACAAAATCCACATAATTATCTCAATAGATGCAGAAAAGGCCTTCGATAAAATTCAACATTCCTTCAAGTTAAAAACCCTCAAGAAACTAGGCACTGAAGGAACATACCTCAAAATAACAACAGCCTATATAACAAACCCACCGCCAATATCCTACTGAATGGGCAAAAGCTGGAAGCACTCCTCTTGAAAACTGGCACAAGACAAGGATGCTGTCTCTCACCACTCCTAGTCAACATACTATTGGAAGTTCTGGTCAGGGCAATCAGGCAAAAGGAAGAAATAAAGCATATTCAGATAGGAAGACAGGAAGTCAAACTTTCTCTGCAGACGACATGATTCTATATCTAGAAAACCCCATTGTCTCAGCCCAAAAGCTTCTTAAGCTGATAAGCAACTTCAACAGTCTCAGAATACAAAATCAATGTGCAAATATCACAAGCATTCCTATACACCAACAACAGACAAGCAGAGAGCTAAATCATGAATGATCTCCCATTCACAATTGCTACAAAGAGAATAAAATGCCTAGGAATACAGCCAACAAGGGAAGTGAAGGAGCTCTTCAAGGAGAACTACAAACTACTGCTCAAGAAAATCACAGAGGACACTAACAAATGGAAAAACATTTCATGCTCATGCATAGAAAGAATCTTACTGTGAAAATGTCCATACTGCCTGAAGTAATTTATAGATTCAATACTATTCCCATTAAACTACCATTGACATTCTTCACAGAATTAGAAAAAAACTACTTTAAAATTCATACGGAACCAAAAAAACAGCCTGCATAGCCAAGACAATCCTAAGCAAAAAGAACAAAGCTGGAGGCGTCACACTACCCAACTTCAAACGATACTACAAGGCTACAGTAACCAAAACAGCCTGCTACTGGCACAAGAACACATAGACCAATGTAACAGAATAAAGATCTCAGAAATAAGACTGCACATCTACAGTCATCTGATCTTTGACAAACCGAACAAAAACAAGCAATGGGGAAAGCATCCCCTATTTAATAAATAGTGCTGGGAAACTGGCTAACCACATCCAGAAAATTGAAACTGGACCTCTTCCTTATACCTTATACAAAAATTTACTCAAGATGGATTAAAGATTTAAATGTAAAACTCAAAACTATAAAAATCCTGGAAGAAAACCTAGGCAATACCATACAGGACATTGTTACAGGCAAAGATTTCATGACAAAAACATCAAAAGCAATTGCAACAAAAGCAAAAATTGACAAATGAGATACAATTAAACTGAAGAGCTTCTGAAAAAGGAAAAGAAACTATCATCAGAGTGAACAGACAACCTACAGAATAGGAGAAAATTTTTGCAATGTATCCATCTGACAAAGGTCTATTATGCAGAATCTGCAAGGAACTTAAACAAATTTACAAGAATAAACAAGCAATCCCATTAAAAAGTGGGCAAAGGACATGGATACTTCTCAAAAGAAGACATTTATGCAACCAACAAACATATGAAGAAAAGCTCAACATCACTGATTATTAAAGAAATGCAAATCAAAACCATGATAAGATACCATCTCATGCCAGTCAGAATGGTGATTATTAAAATGTCAAGAAACAGCAGATGCTGGCAAGGCTGCAGAGAGATAGCAACACTTTTACACCGTTGATGGGAATGTATTAGTTCAACCATTGTGCAAGACAGTTTCATGATTCCTCAAATACCTAGAACCAGAAATACCATTTGGCCCAGCAATCCCATTACTGGGTATATACCCAAAGGAATATAATTCATCCTATTATAAAGGCACATTCACATGTATGTTCATTGCAGCACTATTCACAATAGCAAAGATGACATGGAATCAATCCAAGTGCCCATAAATGATAGACTGGATAAAGAAAATGTGGTACGTATACACCATGGAATACCATGCAGTCATAAAAAGGAACGAGATCATGTCCTTTGCAGGGACAAGGATGGAGCTATAAGCCACTATCCTCAGCAAACTGACGCAGGAGCAGAAAACCAAATACCACATGTTCCCACACATAAGTGGGAGCTGAACAGTGAGAACACATGGACACAGGGAGGGGAACAACACACACTGGGCCCTGTCATGGGGGTGGAAGAAGGGAGAGCATCAGGATAAATAGCTAATGCACGTGGGCCTTAATACCTAGGTGATGGGTTGATAGGTGCAGCAAACAACAATGGCACATGTTTACCTATGTAACAAATCTGCACATCCTGCACAAATATCCCAGAACTTAAATTAAAATTAAATTAAATGTTTAAAAAAGAAAATTAAGCTAGGACACATGTTGTTAAACATTTCATATTTTTCAAATAAATAACCAGGCTACTTTGTTATGTTATTACACTGAAGAAAATAGAGTGCTTCTACAGATGATACAAACTGTTCATTTTATCCCCAACAATTCACGAGCAAGATTTGCGTAATAACAAAAGAGAACAGGTTTTATTTGCAGCCACCTTCTTCTATTGCCTCTTCTCCAATCCTTTTAATTTTCCTAAATTCTGAATCTGCTCTGGGAAGGCACAGTTTTCATTGTATCCATTGTTGTCCATCTTCTGCAGGACCTGTGAAATTTAGCTGCATTCTGCTAAGTTCTTGCTAATCATTACTCAATCTCCATCCTTCATAATGTGACAGTCATTTCTTTCTTTCCGCCATGAATTGATTAATGTGATACCCACTCTTAACCTGTGCTTCTGAGAGTGCTTAGTGTGTGTTACCTAGTAAACATCAGATAAAAGCCTACAGTGCAGCTCATTTGCAACCCTGCGTATGGTCCTGGCTGGGAAAATACACTGGAAGGTATCCAGCTGTGTGTATAAATCAATTCCTTTTACACCCATGAAAAGCTGGGTATTCCTGCCAGCTGGAGCTGTTGGCAGACGTAAGGCTGTGTGTGAAAACTTCTACAGTTGTTTGTACTAGTTCTAAAAAATATAAAGAGAATTACAGCAAAGAATAGTGAAAACTATTTCAGCCTTGTGCACTACCACTCTACTGAAAACCTATGCTTCAAAAAGTGATATATAACAACTTGTAAAGCCACATGGAGAAATTTGGATCCGCTGCAGGATTTCCATTTATCTATTTAATTTGTTTTAGCACTCAATAGGTTTTTATTTTCTTCCATCTATAGAAAGTTTCATAACCCTTTCTGCATATCTCAAAGATTAAAGTGCGAAGTGAGAATACTAAAAATTTTATTAAGCACAAAGTGCTATACACAAGCTTGACTATTGACAGTTTAGTTGCCACCACCTGTGTTTTACCTGCAGTAGAAGAATAGCCAATATTAAAATTTCCTAGAGTTATGGTGGAGCATTTGTATTTTTGGAAGAATTTTTTAATCCAAATTTCTACTACCATATACTTCTCAATTAAGAACAGAAAAAAACACTCAAATATTACAATAAATTCTAAAATAATATGAGCCAATTTACCAAAAGTGCTGAGTGAGCACTACCACATGTCCTTAATCTTTGTGGGTAGCTCTGAAAGAAGTCTCTGGGTAACATCATGGTTGTTGTTTACACATGCTAAATTCTTTTCTTAGATGTTATTTAAACAATTTTTTAAAAATTTTATACTTAGAAAAACAAGTGAATCACTATTAACAAAACTAAAATAAGTATCTAATGTATACTTATTCCATAGCCCAGAGATCCAATAAAGATGGTCATTCAGAATGTTGAAGGAAAAAACCCCAAAAGCAGAGATGGCAAACAAACTTCATCTTTCATACCAGCTCTCATCAATTAATGTGGCCTCCGAAGCTGTTCATGGAGCAGAATTTTGAGGCCTTACCAAAATCAGCTGGAGAAAATATGGATTTATTACTAATATCTGACAGTAACATGGCCAGGACAGTGTTGAAGATCTCCTGTCTACATATTTTTTAAATATAGTTTCACAGACCAAAGTGAAAGAAATTAAGATATAGTAGAAATCAGAGACTAGGAAGAAAAAAAATTTGCAAATGACACCAGGTACATGTGTTTGTTATTAAAAATCTGCTGTTGACACTGGCAACAAGAAAATTAAAGAAAGGCTGGACAAGAAGTCAGAAGATATTTTATAAGAAGATATGTATTTTAAATAGAATTACAAGGTAACCTCAGAGTTTAGATACTGATTAAGCCCCAGAATGAAAATCGTTTGCCCTGTTATAAATGTCTGTGTCATCAGTAATTGACAGATTAGTAAAGTCAGTTCTCAAATACTTAATAGCTGATTGAAGGGCGTGGGAGATGCCCAAGAATATTTGATTGACTTGCTCTTCAGAAGAGGGCAGTATTAAAAGTTAATTTTTAATTATGGTCTATTATAAAGTCAACCAGACAGAAAATATTGCCAATATTATCTACAGATATGTCATTATATTCCTGGATTATTGAAGCAGGAAGGTACTAAGAAAAGTCTATTTTTAATTTGGATCAAATATTACTCCAATTTTGGAAGCAATAGCAAGAAGAATAATAGCCTGGGAAAATTTAGAGTCCTGAGCCCAAAACACCATGGAAAATCCTACTCAATTGATTCTAGCCTGCCATTCTATTCTCTCTAGCCCATAGAACACCATTGTTTTAGTCAGAGTTCTTCAGAGAAACAGAAGCAATAGGGTGTGTGTGTATGTGTGTGTGTGTGTAAAGAAACCTATTTTAAGGAGTTGGCTCAGGTGATTAGGGAGGCTGGTAAGTCCAAAACCTATGGGTGAACTTTGCTTTGCTTTACTCAAAGTCCATTGATTTAAATGTTAATCTCATCTAAACACACCCTCAATAAAACATCCATAATCATGTTTGACCACAGTACGTGGCTGTCTCTCAGCCAAGCTGACACATAAAATTAAGCATCACAACCACCAGCCAAAGAGAAATGAAGAAACCACAAAAGTAAGTTCAAAGTTTGGTATGTCCTTACTATGTGAAAGCATCATGGAAACTTAGAATGTGTCTTCTTTGCTTGAGGATTCAACTAGATTAAGTTCTTCAACTATCTGTTGCACATCATTGCAGATTGTATTCTATAAAAACGAATGCAACAATATCTTCCAGTATCCACTTTTCCATGTGACTTTTTTATTTTCCCATCAAGAGGAGGGGTATAATTTCCTTATCTTTGAACCTAGGCTTTCCTTGGTGATTCAATTGTAACCAACAGAATTCAGTGGCAGTGACACTTCCTGACTTCTGAATGTGGGTCAGAAAAAAACAGGACCATTCCCCTTGGTCATTTGAGCACTCACTCTCAAGATGCTTTCCTGTCACAGGTGCCCTGCTGTGAGAAGTCAAAGGAGAGACTAAGCAGGGGCTTAGGTCAGCAGTTGCAGCTAAGTTCATAACTTGAGTTATCCTACCTCAGATTCCAAGCATCTGAGTGCAGACACCCAAGACCATTTCAATCCTCAGTCATTTCAGTCACCCTCAGCCATGAGAATCTTCCAAGCTGAGGCCCTGGACAACATGCAGCAGAGATAAGCCACCCTCACGATGCTGGCCATAGAATACATGAGTATGATGAAATAGTTGTCACTTTACACTACTGAGTTTCGAGTGTTTTGTTAAATCACATGGATAACCAGACCAACTGGCAACTATGTATAGGCAATATACTAGGCACCATGAAGGATAAAAATTTAAATTTGAAAAAGTTATTAATGTTACATCTAGGAGTTAAAAATATAAATATAAAACTTCAGGAAATAATAAACAGCTCTTTTTTAAAAAATTGAAACAGACCAATTCCTAAATCCCAAGGGTACATTACGCTTGCTAAAAAGCGGCATGCACAGTATCAACATAACGGTAATATAGTTAACATAGTACTTTATTTTAAAAGTAAACAAAAATACAGTTTGTTTGATTTTTGCAACTCGGATCACTGGCTGTGTGCCCTCTCTGTTTCTTTGCACATTCTCTTTTGATGTTTTTTTTTCTTCATTGAATAAAAGAAAACCCCAAACTGTCAGAGGCAATGGCTACCCAAGGCCACTATTAGCACAGGAGTAAGTAAGGGGAGAATCAAAGAGGTTTCTTCTTCATTTCCAATGCCAAGAAAGTGGGAGAGCAGAAGGCAATCAAGCAGAATATTTCAATAATTCATTTTTCTATTTCATGTCCTTCATCATCTAATAGAACAGAATTTTTTTAAAAAACATCTGTACAGAGAGTACCTTGTATTATAAATCTTGTTTCACTAGGTTGTAAACTCCTAAATGACAGGAAGTCTGTCTTTTTTCTCCCCATGTTTTGAATAGTGTCTTATATCCTGACCTCTCAAATATTAAATCAGTCAAGTCTTGGAACAAAGAGTATTCAAAAAATTGGTTTTTTTTTCTTCATAACATACTGGGTCCTTCTGCTTCCCAGCAAAGATAATGAAAGGTCTTAATCATATCACAGGTGCCAACTTTTCATTTCTCTGGCAAGTGCCTTGGTAGTAAATCCAAATCAAACTCTTATTGCAGCAAAGTTAGGTTGCTAAAATGACCAGAGTTGCAGGTCATCTTAGCCATCTTCCCTCATCTCCCAGAGAGTGGGAGATTGCTCCATAAACCATGTTCCTCGATGCTCATCCAACCCTATTTTAAGTGATGAATATAATGGCCTAATAGCCTTTTCTTTAAGAAGTCTGTCATGTTCTTCTGTCTGGACTTTCAAAGTCTAAAGGACAGCAGCACTCTGAGACCACTCTGACTTTCAAATTTGAGGGGCTAATAAATGTCAAATGCAGGGTCAGAACATATTAAAGTAAATAAAGCAGTTTAGTCACTCTTACACACAGAGTCAAACATATAGCAGAAGGACAACCTTGTCACTAACAGAAGTGTCTGGATAATTATCTGACCTTTCCTGTAAGTCCTTGGAGCATCTTTGCTTGCAGGCATATAGGAAGCTGTCTAAGTAGAAGCCTCTCCTCTACAAAAGAAAAATGTGTGTGTGTCTGTGTGTGTGTGTTTGTGTGATCATTTTTTAAGAAGCATAAAAGAAATGGGAATACATGTATGTATACAATACCTGAAAGAAAAAAATAGAAAAAAATAAGATGCACCACTTAAATGGTAACACCTAGTAATACAAAAGAGAAGAAAAATTTGTACAAATGAATTGTGTGTATATATGTCAAAAAAACAAAATTGTGATCTTTAGACCTAAATTGAGAGTGTGTGCTATGCAATATCACATCTGAAAATGCTCAAGTTGTAATCATAACATTTCAATACTAATTAACATTTTTCCTCAACATAACAGTTTTCACAAATTAAGAGTATTTTGAACAGACAGGGTTGTCTAGATAATTTATGGGGTCTGTTAACAAAATGAAATTTAAGGCCCCTTGTTCCAAAATTGGAAAGAAGCTTTCATGTTTCTTCCACAATTCCTCTCCTAACCTATCATGGTATTTTTTGCTTAGGTTGATTTATCCACCTTTATATAAACAAATTATAAAATGTGCATATAAGTAAAATATAATATTTTATGTATTTTTTCAATGTCACACACCCTTGGGCATGGAGATTCTTTCAGGGTTAAGTGCAGACCCTGACAAGCACCAAGTATCTCACACTGGAACCCTAACGCTTCCCACACCCAGGTCCTAACCCTCACTCAGGGTAGAAGGTGACAGAGAACCCATCCAGGGGAAACTCAAGCCCCTGGCATATGCTCCCTCATCTCATCAGATTTCACTTACAAAACACAAATTCAAAAATATAATTATGAAGAATTTTATAATGGTGATTATATTATAGAGCAATAAACTCAAAGCATGAGATCCTTCTGAGAGTGGGGCCCTGCGTGACTGCATTGATGGTATGCCAATAAAGCCAGCCCTACTAACAGGCAACCTTTGGAAAATATAGCCTTTAAGCTTATTATGGTATTTAATGCAATTTAATATTATGCCTTATTGGTTCTAAGGTTGTGTTTTCTCTTGCTTGTATTCTGGAGGTTTTTTTTTTTCTACTTTAAGGATTTTTTGTTTAAAATTTTTAGAAATTTTCTTTTCTACAATAAACTCACTTAAAAGGATGTGATGACTTTCTAACAGGTCAATTTGGCTAGGTTGAATCCAACTGCCCTTTTGTGTATGTTTAGGATTAGAGTAGGCCTCTGGAGGAATTACAATGGGACATTTGGAGGACAGGTGTGAAGTGACCGCCATTTTGGAGCTCATACACATTGTTGCTTATCTGTGGCTCATGTTGTTGATGAAGCAATGGCCAGGCCTCCAACTGACTTAAAGCTCCAACATCTGGCACAAGACAACAGCCATACAGGAGCTGCCTACTCAGGCCCCATAATCGAATAAGGACAACTCCCTATAACAAATACACACACACACACACACACACACACACATTCTGCTTCTCTGATTGAATTCTAACTGGTACAATGGGTTATTAACAAAACAGGAAACATTACATGATTTGGACGCAGGATAAGTACATTTCCTAGTAATTTTATGGTTTGTATATAAAGACAGATAATTTCAAATAAAATTTGAAAAGTGTCCTGTGTCTTATAATCAGGCTTTAAAAAATTTCTGCAGCATTTAGGACCAGATGGTTCTCAATATCCCATCTGCCTTAGTCTCCTCTGTCCCTGTTCTTCAACTCCACCTCACATGAACTCCCTGTGTGCTAGCTATTCTCCAGAATCCTTCCCTCTACAGACCTGCATCTCTTTAATTTAGAAAATGTACCCCCAGTCATAACAACAAATGCCTTTGCAGTAATATTCTCAGTTGATATCTGCATATGATGTCTTCGATTCCAAATTGTACATGTATGGAGAGTTTGTCTTTTCTAGGACACATAATTTTCTAATGCAATATTCTGCTTCATTAATACCAAAAAACAAGGGAAGATAGTTTTGAAGCCCCATGATATTATGAGAAAAATGAGCTAGTCTCCAAAGAGTTGTGTATTCCAACCATGTAAATAGATATATCAATAGTAAAAGGCCTTTTCTACATCTGCAAAAGATATTTAAACTTTGTGGGACATTTTATTCTTTTTATATATTTCCATTCAATTCCTTCATAAATATAGATTGGGCAGCATTTTATATCTCCAAGAAAATAGCTCATAAATAAGTCTTTGTGAATTATTTTCCAAGAAATATAAAAGTCCCAAGATAATAGGTAATAGGAAGATAGTCAATTTTAATTTACTACATCTATTCCTTAAGTCATTTTCACTCATTTTGTGTCTGTGACTCCTCTAAGACACTTTAGTTAGCTCTAGGTGAGCACATAAAATGAAGTTGCTGCTTGTTCTCTGAAAACACTGCAAAAAATGAATTATGAATATTTAGAGTAGCTAGCTGATGCATTTGCATTTTTGTTTGTTTTTATTTCCTGCATTTCAGCAAAGTTACAGGTTCATTTTCAAATTCCAAATTTACTTGCAAATATGAAATTACTTTGTGATTTATAATGTCTTTCTCCAAACTGGTCCTGAGGTCTTTACTTGTGTGGAGCCTAGAGGTCTCATTGTCTTTACATAATGCCTAGAACTTTAGGGAACACCCCTACTTTTTTTCTTAAGATGTATAATTTTAACATGAATGTTTTAAATAATGTAAGGTCTCAAAATCTAAATATAACTAGAATACCTTCATTTTCTAGAATCTTTTCACCCTGTCTCAACTTCTAGGAATTTCTGTCCCTACATTTGTTATGACCAATTCTCTATGTTAGGTTGCTAGTTTGTTGGTATTTCAACATGGTTCACAAAGGAACTGTTACAAATATTTAAAACGTATGTGATAAAAGATATGTAGAAATAAATTTTAATGACCAAATACCATACAAATAATTGTAGGAGTTCACGACAAAAATGTATGTGGTAAAGATAAGTAAAAATAAATTTCAATAATCAAAAATATATAAATAATTGTACAGGTTCATGACAAAAGGGGAAAATCACAAATCTTCAAGCAATAAAAATGTGTAAGCAAGGCTGTGGTCACCATTTTTCCAACAGCGTATGCTTAGTTCATGCTTCTGAGTCACATTTTAGTATCTCGGAATATTTCAAATGTTTTCATTATTATTTTTATACTGTATCTGTTATGATGATATGTCATCAGTGATCTCTAATATTATTGTAACTGTTTTGGGGTACCACAAACAATGCCCATATGACAGCAAATGTAATTGACAATACGTATGTTCTGACTACTCCAATGACTGGCTATTCCTCTGTCTTCCTCCTCCTGAGGCTGTTCTATTTCTTGAGACACAACAACATTGAAATTGGGACAATTAATAACCAGACAATAGTCTCTAAGTTTCCAAGTAAAAGAGTCACACATATCTCACTTTAAAAAAGGTTAGAAATTATTAAGCTTAGTGAAAAAGCATGTAAAAAGTCAAGGCAGGCCAAAAGCTTGGCCTCTTACACCGGTTAGCCAAGATGTGAATGAAAAAGGAAAGATCCTGAAAGAAATTTAAAGTGCTCTTCCAGTGAACACACAAATAATAAGAAAGCAAAACAACCTTATTGCTGATATGGAAAAAGTTTCAGTGGTCTTGATAGAGGATCAAACCAGTAACAACATTCTCTTAAACCAAAGCCTAATTCAGAGCAAGGTCCTGACACCTCAGTTCTGTAGACTGAAAGAGATGAGGAAGCTGCAGATGAAAAGCTGGAAGCTAGCAGAAGTTGGCTCATGGTTGAGAGTTTAAGAAAACAAGTCATTTCCATAACATAAAAGTACAAATTGAAACAGCAAGTGTTCATGTAGAAGCTGCAGTAAGTTATCCTGAAGATCAAGCTAATATCATTGATAAAGGTGGCTACACTAAATAGATTTTCGATGTAGACTAAACATCCTTCTCTTGGAAGAAGATGCCATCTAGGACTGTCATAGCTAGAGAAGGGAAGTCAATACCTGGATTCAAAGCTTCAAAAGATAGGCTGACTCTTTTGTTAGGGGCTAATGCAGCTGCTGACTTTATGTTGAAGCCAATGCTCATTTGCCATTCCAAAAATCCTCGGGCCCCTACAAATTATACTACATAGGCCGGGTGTGATGGCTCACGCCTGTAATCTCAGTACTTTGGGAGGCTGCAGCAGGAGGATCACTTGAGCTCAGGAGTTTGAGACCAGCCTAGGCAACATAACAAAACATTGTCTTTACTACAACTAAAAACAAATACATAAGAAAAATAAAAATAAAGAATTATGCTACATCTACTCTGCCTATGCTACATAAATGGAACAGCAAGGCCTAGATGACAGCACATCTCTTTACAGTCTGGTACACTAAATCTTCTGAGCCCACTATTGCAACATACTTTTCAGAAAAAAAATATTACTTTCAAAATATTACTGCTCATTGACAATGTACCTAGTCACTCAAGAGCTCTGAAAGAGATTTCCAGGGAAATTAACGTTGTTTTCATCCCTGTGAACATAATATCCATTATGCAGCCCATGTTTCAAGGAGTGATTTTGACTTTCAAGTCTTATTATTTTAAAATATATTTCATAAGGATATAGCTACCATAGATAATTATTTTTCTGTTGGATCTGAGCAAGTAAAATGAAAACCTTGTGGAAAGCATTCACCATTCCAGTTTCCATTAAAAACATTTGTGAATCATGGGAAGAGGTCAAAGTATAAACATTAACAGAAGTTTGGAAGAAGTTGATTTCAATGCCAATGAATGACTTTGAGGGGTTTAAGATTTTAGTGGATGAAGTAACTGCACGTGGTGGAAATAGCAAGAGAACTAGACTAGAAGTGGAGTCTGAATATGGGACTAAATTGCTGCAATTTCATGATCAAACTGAAATGGATAAGGAGTTACATTTTATAATTGAGTAAAGAACGTGGTTTCTTGAGATGCAATCTGCTCCTGCTGAAGGTTCTGTGAACATGTTTAAATGACTGAAAATATTTCATAAACTTAATTGACAAGGCATCAGCAGACTTTGAGATAATTGACTCCAATTTTTTTATGAGTCCATTTTCTTTTTATTATTATTATTATTATACTTTAAGTTTTAGGGTACATGTGCACAATGTGCAGGTTTGTAACATATGTATACATGTGCCATGTTGGTATGCTGCACCCATTAACTCATCATTTAGCATTAGGTATATCTCCTAATGCTCTCCCTCCCCCCGCCCCCCACCCCACAACAGTCCCTGGAGTGTGATGTTCCCCTTCCTGTGTCCATGTGTTCTCATTGTTCAATTCCCACCTATAAGTGAGAACATGCGGTGTTATTGAAGACTTACGTGTTAGATCTAAAACCATAAAAACCCTAGAAGAAAACCTAGGCAATACCATTCAGGACATAGGCATGGGCAAGGACTTCATGTCTAAAACACCAAAAGCAATGGCAACAAAAGCCAAAATTGACAAATGGAATCTAATTAAAGAGCTTCTGCACAGCAAAAGAAACTACCATCAGAGTGAACAGGCAACCTACAAAATGGGAGAAAATTTTTGCAACCTACTCATCTGACAAAGGGCTAATATCCAGAATCTACAATGAACTCAAACAAATTTACAAGAAAAAAACAACCCCACCAAAATGTGGGCGAAGGACATGAACAGACACTTCTCCAAAGAAGACATTTATGCAGCCAAAAAACACACGAAAAAATACTCATCATCACTGGCCATCAGAGAAATGCAAATCAAAACCACAATGAGATACCATCTCACACCAGTTAGAATGGCCATCATTAAAAAGTCAGAAAACAATAGGTGCTGGAGAGGATGTGGAGAAATACAAACACTTTTACACTGTTGGTGGGACTGTAAACTAGTTTAACCATTGTGGAAGTCAGTGTGGCGATTCCTCAGGGATCTAAAACTAGAAATACCATTTGACCCAGCCATCCCATTACTGGGTATATACCCAAAGGACTATAAATCATGCTGCTATAAAGACACATGCACACGTATGTTTACTGCGGCACTATTCACAATAGCAAAGACTTGGAACCAACCCAAATGTCCAACAACAATAGACTGGATTAAGAAAATGTGGCACATATACACCATGGAATACTATGCAGCCATAAAAATGATGAGTTCATGTCCTTTGTAGGGACATGGATGAAACTGGAAACCATCATCTCGGTAAACTATCACGAGGACCATTGACTTCAATTTTTTTTTTTTTTTTTTTTTTTTTGAGACGGAGTCTCGCTCTCTCACCCAGGCTGGAGTGCAGTGGCGCGATCTCGGCTCACTGCAAGCTCCGCCTCCCGGGTTCACGCCATTCTCCTGCCTCAGCCTCTCCGAGTAGCTGGGACTACAGGCGCCCGCCACCACGCCCGGCTAATTTTTTTTGTATTTTTAGTAGAGACAGGGTTTCACCATGGTCTCGATCTCCTGACCTCATGATCCGCCCGCCTCGGCCTCCCAAAGTGCTGGGATTACAAGCGTGAGCCACCGCGCCCGGCCTGACTTCAATTTTTAAAGTAGTTTACTGTGGATAAATGCTATACGACAGCAGTGCATGCTACAAAGAAATATTTCATGAAAGTAAGAGTTAATCAATGCAGCACACTTCGTCGTTGTCTTATTTTAAGAAATTGGCACAGACCTTCTACCACCTGATCAGCCAGCAGCCACACAATGGAAAATTATGACTCTGAAGGCTCAGGTGTTTCTTAGCATTTTAGCAATAAAGTATTTTTTAGTTAATGTATGTACATTAAATTTTAGACATAATGATATTGCACACTTAATAGAATGTAGTCTAGTATAGAATAAACAAACTTTTGTATGTACTTGAAAACCAAAAAAATTATATGATTTGCTTTATTGCAATGTTCACTTTATTGCAGTGGTCTGGAACTGAACCCACAATATCTCTGAGGTATACCTGCACATATATACAGTTTCTAAATGAATTCAAAGTGTTTCAGAAACAATTGCTCTTAAATTCCAAGTGGTATTAATTTAGGAGACTTAAGTACTGAATATAATTTTCAAAAGTACAACAAATTCAGAAGTTGTTTCTAGTAGCTTTCTTCAAATAAAATTTAGAGCATAGCCTTCATAAACACCTCAGTGGAAACAAGGCTTCAGGAAACTTGGAGACAGCTATAATTTCCAACAACTAAATTGCTGAGTTTATTTGCAAACATAATGTTTGTATATCAAATGACTAATGTTTAAGTATTTTATTCATGCAACTGATGGAAAAACCACATTCCACGATCTGTAAACAGAAGATCTAGGGCATTCCACACACTTGAAGCTCAACATTCATAAGATATTTCCAAATGCATCCTAAATTCAAACCTGTTGCTTCCATCTGCCTTCAGATAATTTTGTCAGAGCAATTGAGTCATTGAGTATTGTATCTATCACCCAACCTGTAAGTAAACTAAAGTTGGCTGGTTAGGAAAATATCATATTGCAAGCAATTTTGTAGTGATTTATCCAAAACGATTATAGCCTAAGATTCTTTGAATTAGACTTTCTGCTTAAAAATTGAAGATTAAGTATTTGCATATAAGAAATATTTAATTTTAGATCTTTGAAAAATACTTATTACCATCCTAGAATGGCTCTCAACATCATAATCACATCTATTTCAAATACATTTTTGGATCATGCAACTTTAAATATTTATAACTCTCAATTATTCTTTAAAAACTTCAATTATAAGTGTCTGCTTAAAACATAATATGTTTATTTAAAAATCTCCTCCAGTGTTTATTTGTGGAAGTATTTTTCATGCTACACTAACCCACACTTTTCATTTATGTACTCTTATTGCATTTCTAGATCACTGGGCTTTTGTAATTCAATACATGGAGCTCTTCCCCTGAAGTGAACAGTAAGAAAAGCAGCACTTGCAAAATTAGTTTTCAGTCCATTAAAGTGAGTTCTATGGAAGGTGCTTTCCTGATCATTTGAATCGTGTTCATCGTTTGTTAGTGATGATGCTTGTTTCACACATGATGTTCAGGGCTGTCCCCTCTGACATTGTTAAGTCAGAAAATAACTGAAAGCAGAGTCAGATCAGGGAATCATCTAAAGGAACTCAGACATCCTCTGGCACCCTCTGTATAAAAAACACCAACTTGTATTAACTTGGGAAAAGACTTGGCTAAAAACGTTTTTAATCATTTTTAGGCTGTCATTGTCATTTTTATCTCCCAGAAATCATTTATTAATTATATTAGTTTTTTAAACACTTGTAATTGATGATATGCACAGAGAAGAAAACATATGAAGTGTTGCATTAAACATATATTCACAATAATGCAGTAAATTATTTTGACTATATATTTTCAAATTTTATGTGACATGTTTGGATAAATTCAGACTAGTCCTCTTAGATCACAATAAAAATGTAAGGGCAGGTTAAGAAAGAACAAAGTTATTTTATAATTACAAAGCAATTATGGTAGAAATTTATAGGTTTTGATATTATTATTTATTCAATGCCAACTGAGTACCTAATACTATATTATTATTATATTTTATATCATACATATTATTGTTATACTTTAAGCATATAATAACATATAATATTATGTGTAAAGTATAGTTCTAAACAAAGGAGACAAAAGAAGGTAGAGAATATGGGCTCTGCTCCCCAAAGGAGCTAAAAATCTAGCAGCAGAGACAAGGAAAACACACTTAAGAAGTAATCTTATAACAGAGCAATTAACAATTTATTACCAAATAATGAATATAAAACCAGGGTTTCCAAGGTCAGTACAGACTAAACTGATCAATCCTAGGGCAGAAGCCATTCCACAGGTGTTGTTCATTCTTGGTAGATTATTGGTATTTCAAGTAGTCAACTACAGAGAGGAAGGTTTGAAGTTCAAGATCCCACTTCCTATGCCCCACATATCAACTCCTTTACCTTCCATATACATAACAAATAGCAAGATTTCCCTGAAAAATAAAAATAATGGATTTTCAGCCACATTAAACTGAACCTTCAAGTGGGAGCAGAATGCACAATGAATTGAGAGGATATTCTGGGCAGAGGAAATGGTGTGAGCATAGCTTAGAGTCTGTATTCACAAGCCTTTATGGAGGGACAAAAATTAGACCAATCTGGTAAGAGCAAAAGATTCACATAGCCGGGAAGTGGGAGAAAGCAGTGAACCAGTAGATTAGGGTCAGGATGCAGAGAGCTATAAACCTGTGTCTAAGAAGTGTGGTGTCCATTAAAGGATTATTTTTGAAAGAGTTGTATTAGCATAAATCAATGGAAAAAAATGTCGAACCTAGAATAAAGCCACACATTTTCAGCCACCTGATCTTTGACAAACTCAACAAAAATATACAATGGGGAAAAAACACCCTATTCAAGAAGTGGTGCTGGGAAAATTGGTTAGCCATATGCAGAAGAATAAAAATGGACCACTACCTCTCACCATATATAAAAATTAACTCAAGATGGATCCAAAACTTAAAATTTAAGTCTTCAAACTATTAAAAGACTAGAAGGAAACCTATTAAAAACTTCTGGAAATTGGCCTTGGCAAATAATTTGACTAAGATCTCAAAAACAAATGAAGTATAAACAAAAATTGACAATTGGGACTTAACTAAAGAATTCCTGTGCAGCATAAGAAACACTCAACAGATCAAACAAACAACTTACAGAATGGGAGAAAATATCTGCAAACTATGCATCTGACAAAAAGCTAATATCCAAAATCTATAAGGAACTAAAAAATATCAATAAGAAATAAACATATAATCTCATTAAAATGTAGGCAAAAAACATGAACACTTATCAAAAAAAGTTTTTGGTAAGTGGGAGGTTGAGGCGGGAGGATCACAAGGTCAGGAGTTCGAGACCAACCTGGCCAATATGGTGAAACCCCATTTCTATTAAAAATACAAAAATTAGTCAGGCGTGGTGGTGGGCGCCTGTAGTCCCAGCTACTCAGGAGGCTGAGGCAGGAGAACCACTTGAACCCGGGAGGCAGAGGTTGCAGTGAGCTGAGATCACGCCACTGCACTCCAGCCTGGGTGACAGAGCGAGACTCCGTCTCAAAAAAAAAAAAAAAAAAGACATACAAGCAGCCAATAAACATATGAAAAAATGCTCAACATCACTAATCATTAGAGAAATGCAAATCAAAACCACAATGAGATATCATCTCACACCAGTTACAGTGGCTATTTATTAAAAAGTCAAAAAATAACAGATGTTGGGGAGGATGTGGAGAAAGGCAAACGCTTACACACTGTTGGTGAGAATGTAAATCAGTTCAGCCTCTATGGAAAGCAGTTTGGAGATTTCTCAAAGAGCTAAAAATGGAACCATTGAACTGAGCAATCCTATTACTGGGTATCTACCCAAAGGAAAATAAATCATTATATCAAAAACACACCTGCTGTCATATAGTTATCACTATTCACAATAGCAAAGTCATAGAATCAACCTAGATGCCCACAATGGTGGACTGGATAAAGAAAATGTAGTACATATACACCATGGAATATCACACAGCCGTAAAAAAGAATGAAATCATATTCTTTACAGCAACATGAATGCAGCAAGAAGCCATTATCATAAGTGAATTATTAAAAAACAGAAAATCAATTGCTGCATGTTCTCACTTATAAGTGGGAGCTAAACAATAGGTACACACAGACATAAAGATCAAAACAATAGACACTGAGGACTTGAAAAGAGAGGAGGGAGGAGCGGGGGTAAGAGCTGAAAAAAGATCTGTTGTGTACTATGTTCACTGTTTGGGTGATGGGTTCCATAGAAGCCCAAATCCCAGCATTATACAGTATATTCATGTAACAAACCTACACATGTACCCCCACAATCTAAAATTTAAAAAATACTAAAAATAAAAAAGAGAGTGATGTATTAGGGGAAATTGTCAAATAAAGAAATTGGGGGCTAGAAAGCTAAAGAAGTCATTGCAGAAGTTCAAATAGGAGTTGCTAATAGTGTGAAGTAGGTATATCACTACAGAATGAAAATATAGCTGTGGAACTTACTGAAAGAAAACTAAATAGAAGCTTTCTTGGAAGATTTACTTATGGAAAGTTAAGGAGAAAAGTTAAAATGTGCTTCTTGAATTTTAAGACTGGGCAGCTAAATGATACTAATACTGACAGAAAGTGGAAAGTTAATGGGAAGACTCAATTTTCACAAGGTGATAGCACATTGGAATATAGTTCTGCTTGCATTTAAAGTCGAAAATAAAAACAAATTGAAATGAAAATATCTATACATAACTGGACAGCAAACTGAAGAGAAAGATTTCTCAGTCCCTAAGATGTATATTTGTGAACCCTGTAGTACGAAATCATCATAAATGAACCCATGGGCATTCATAACATCTTAGAGAGCATGAAAAGAATTATCTCCCTTGACTGAATCTAGGAGTATGACTGATTTTACTGGCACACAGAAGTCATTATTTATTGCAAATAAGAAGTCTTTCAATTTCTACTATAAACCTCATCATGAAAACCTCATCATGAATATAATCTCCCACAATAGCAACTGGAAATACCTAAGACCTCAACATGAACAGTTTCATAATTTAGAATAAAATCAAGCAATAGGCAATAAAAGCAATAAAAAAAAAAAAAGCCCTGGAGTAGAGGAATTCACAGTTGATTCTATCTGATGTACAAAGAAGAGCTAGTACCGGTCCTACTGAAATTGTTCCAAAAATTGAGGAGGAGAGACTCCTCACCTCACTAACTCATTCTATGAAGCCAGTATCATTCTCATAACGAAACCCAAAAGAGACACAACAAAGAGAGAAAACTTCCAGCCAATATCCCTGATGAATATAGATGCAAAAATCCTCAACAAAATACTAGCAAACTGAATCCAGCAGTGTATAAAAAGTTAATTCATCATGATCACGTAGGCTTTCTTCCTGGGATGCAAGGTTGGTTCAACATTTGCAAATCAATAAATGTGATTCACCAAATAAGCAGAATTTAAAAAAAACATAATTATATCAATAGAAGCAGAAAACGCTTTTGACAACATTCAACATCCCTTCATATTAAAAACCCTCAACAAACTAGGCACCGAAGGAACATACCTCAAAATCATAAGAGCCATCTATGACAAACCCACAGCCAACATCTTACTGAATGGGCAAAGTCTGGAAGCATTCCTCTTGAAGACTGGAACCACTCTGTCCACTCTGACTATATCTATTCAACATAGTACTAGAAGTCTCAGCCAGAGCAATCAGGCAAGAGAAAGAAATAATAGGAATACAAATAGAAAGACAGGAAGTCAAACTATCTCTTTTCACAGACAATATGATTCTATCCCTAGAAAACCCCATAGACTCTGCTAGAAGGCTCCTAGAACTGATAAGTGACTTCAGTAAAGCTTCAGAATACAAAATCAACATACAAAAATCAGTAGCATTTTTATACAATAATGTCCAAGCTGAGAGCCACATCAAAAATGCAATATCATTTACAACAGCCACAAAAAGAATAAAATACCTAGGAATACAGCATACCAAGGAGGTGAAAGTTCTTTATGATGAAAGAAATCAGAGAAAACACAAACAAATGGAAAGACATTCCATGCTCATGGACAGGAAGAATCAATGTTGTTAAAATGGCCATACTGCTCAAAGCAATTTACAGATTTAATGCTATTTCTATCAAACTGGCCAATGTCATTTTTCACAGACAGAAAAAAAAAAAACTATTCTGACGTTTCTATGAAACCAACCCCGAGTGCAAGTCACCAAGGCAATCCAAAGCAAAAAGAACAAAGCCAGAGGCATCACGCTCCCCAACTTCAAACTATACAACAAGGCTGCATTAACCAAAACAGTATACAAAAACAGATAAAAAACAGACCTAATGATACCATAAAAGACACATAGACCAAAAGAACCTAATAGAGAACCAAGAAATAAAGCTACACATCCACAACCACTGGATCTTTGACAAAGTTGACAATAACAAACAATGGGGAAAGGACTCCCTATTCAATTAATGGTGCTGGGATAACTGGCTAGCCATATGCAGAAGACTGAAATTAGACCACTTTCTTATACCATACTCATAAATTACCTCAACATGAATTAAAGACTTAAGTGTAAGACCTACAACAATAAAAACTCCAGAAGAAAACCTATGAAATACTGTTCCAGACATCAGCCTTGGCAAAGAATTTATGACTAAGATCTCAAAAGCAACTGCAACAAAAACAAAATTGACAAGTGGGACCTAATTCAACTAAAGAGTTTTTGCAAAGCCTAAGAAACAATCAACAGAATACAAGAAAATATTCACAAACTATGCATCCAACAAAGGTCTAATATCCAGAATCTATAAGGAACTTAAACAATTCAGCAAATAAAAAACAACCCATTAAAAATGAGAAAAGGACATAAATAGACACTTCTCAAAAGAAGACATACATGTGACCAACAAATACATATTTTTAAATGTTTATTATTACTAACCATTAGAGAAATGGAAATCAAAACCACAATGAGATACCATCTCACACCAGTCGGAATGATGATTATTAAAAAGTCAAAAAAAAAAAACAACAGATGCTGGTGGGGTTACAGAGAAAGGAGGACACTTATAAGCTGCTGGTGGGAAGGTAAATTAGTTCAGCCTCTGTGGAAAGCAGTGTAGTGATTTCTCAAAGAATTTAAAACAGAACTAACATTCACTCCAACAATCCCACTACTAGGCATGAACCCAGAGAAAAATAAATCATTCTACCAAAAAGACATATGCACACATATGTTTATCATAGCACTATTCACAATAGCAAAAACATACAGTCAACTAAGAAGCCTGTTGATAGCGGACTGGATAAAGAAAATGTGGTTCATATAAACTGTGGGATACTATGAAGCCATAAAAAAGAATGAAATCATGTCCTCTGAAGCAACATGGACATAGCTGGAGGCCATCATCCTAAATGAATTAATGCAGAAACAGAAAACCAAATATCATGTATTCTCACTTATTAGTGGGACTAAACATTAAATACACAAAGATGGGAACAGTGGACACTGGGGACTGCTCCGGGGGAGGGTGGGAGAGGGGTGTGTGTTGAAAGGCTGCTACCTATCAGGTGCTATGCTCACTGCCTGGGTGACAGGATCATTCACACATCAAGCCTCAGTGACATGTAATTTACCCATGTCACAAACCTACACATGCACCCCTTGAACCTAAAATGAAAATGAAGGAAAAAAATACAGTCGTTTTAATTGTAAAAGTGTTTTTTTAATCATAAAATTTTAGTTGCAAGGTTATTAATATAACTGATCCAAACCCATATTTTATAAATGAGAAAACTAAAGTCTGTGGTTAGATTATTTCAAAAGATAACCTTAACTATACCATCCATCCTTACCTACACTTTTGCAATTTGCCACTCTTATGAAGAAACAGAGTGTATTTTTCTTTCCCTTGGATATTGGCTTCCCTGTAAATTGTTTTGACCAAGAGAATGTGGTTGAAGTATTGCTGTGTGCCATCTAGATCTAAGCTTTAAGAGACTTTGAAGCATTCATTTATGTTGTGTTGGGACTCAGCTGCCATGCTGTAAGACAACTAGTCTAGCCTGAATGGGTAAAACAAGATCTCTCAATAACCAGTATGTGAATGCAGTTATTTTGGACAGTCCTGTGTCAGCTGTTCAACAGAGCCCAGATAAGACCAGCAGAAGAACCACCATGCTAAGCACAAGCTATCCACAATATTGAGCGAAATATTCAATGATTAAGTTACAAGTCTTGGGGATGGTTCATTATGCATTCTTTGACAGCTGATATAAACTCAGACCACACTGCTATATTTGATTATTGTTGTAGTCATTATTAAACTTATTCTACCTGACCTTTTCCATTAGATTGCACTATCTTAAGAATTATCTGTAACCCATTTTACCTTCAAGGGGCCTCCCTATTCTAGAGAGCACATTATTAAAATACAAGCTAACAACTTTATAAATTTGACATACCTAAAGCAAATATACCAGGCATACGGAACACAAAATTCCTAATGTTACATGTTTATTATTATTATTATTATTATACTTTAAGTTCTAGGGTACATGTGCACAATGTGCAGGTTTGTTACATATGTATACATGTGCCATGTTGGTTTGCTGCACCCATTAACTCGTCATTTACATTAGGTATTTCTCCTAATGCTATCCCTCCCCCATTCCCCCACCCCACGACAGGCCCCAGTGTGTGATGTTCCCCGCCTTGTGTCCAAGTGTTCTCATTGTTCAATTCCCACCTACGAGTGAGAACATGTAGTGTTTGATTTTCTGTCCTTGTGATAGTTTGCTCAGAATGATGGTTTCCAGCTTCATCCATATCCCTACAAAGGACATGAACTGATCCTTTTTCATGGCTGCATAGTATTCCATGGTGTGTATGTGCCACATTGTCTTAATCCAGTCTATCATTGATGGACATTTGGGTTAGTTCCAAGTCTTTGCTATTGTGAATAGTGCCGCAACAAACATACGTGTGCAAGTGTCTTTATAGTAGCATGATTTATAATCCTTTGGGTATATACCCAGTAATGGGATTGCTGGGTCAAATGGTATTTCTAGTTCTTATTTTTGTACAATGTTACATGCTTTTGTACAACCTAGGAGTTTTACATATTGGTATGGTCTTTGGTCCATGTCTCTTTAATAACCTAAGTTGGAAATTTGAATTGATATCCTCTTTTATTATTGATACATTTTCCTTTAGTGAACAACACGTTCTTTTCAAAAATAGTCTTCACTGTATCATAATATTTGAAGGCATTATAAAAAACTGAGTGAAGTTTTGAAAGAAAAAGTCTAGGGTTTCTGGTACCCTTTTTCATGTTTTATTGTGTGCTCTTTTTAGCCTCTGCTTTTTTCACTTTCCTTCTGCTCTCCCCTCCTTACTTCTTCCTGTATATGCTTCAAAGAGAAAATAAAGGAGAAAATAAGTCACAAAAGAACAGCTGGAAGGATGTGGTCAGCATTCACATACAAGAGACAGTCATATTCCTCAGCCTTAGAAGGAATGTGTTTATTATAGAGAACATTCAGGCCTTTATTTTATCCAAACTCCATCTAACAGAGTCTTCTCCTTCCTTGCTATTGCCTCTGAAACCCTCTGCCCAAAAAGATTCCTCTGTGGCAAGTGAGTGAGTAAAGTTTTCCAGAAATAATGTATTGATTTAAAAGATGCTGCTAAACAGTAGAGGATCAGACCTTGCTTAATTCATCACAATATTATGATAGCTTTCTTCATTTAAAAAATTCAGTGCACATCTAAACATGAAAAGAAGTCATTTTATTTGTGACTTAATGCATCTTTGCTCATAACTTCAATTTTCTCTGTGAAAATTGAAGTGCGGGATGAGTAGGAAAATGGGGAAGTGATGAATGCTTAATTGGGTCCATTAAACATAACATAATGTTTTATAAAATTTAAATTTTTGTAATGGCAGGATACAACACAATGTCACACACACAGAAAAAAAGGCAGAACTCCTTGTTATTCAGAACTCCAAAGGAGAGAAGTCTGCCACATTAGGCCATAGAATTTTGCATCCAGGGACAGGGTTAACAGCAAGCAGGGATGACAGTGGCAACTTATGTATGGCAAGTGGGCTGGGGTTAGGTTTCTTGGGGATGCCTACAGATTGGCTAATTTTAATTCTCCAGCTCCAAAGCACAGAGGCTGCCCCCAGTTGTCTGGTACCTGGACCCTAGGCAATTAGGGTTTTGCATAATGGACTCTGAGTGTGAGAGTTCATAAAGGAAGTGGCTGGAATATGAACTTAAAATCAGCCATTGTAGAAGGGGAACTGATCAGCCTCCAGTGAGGCTTTCAAAACTGGGTAAAACCAACATTTTAAGAAAAGAACTTATTAAACAGTCATTACCATTTTTTAAACTATGACCTGATGGATATAACTCAAATTCTATAGAACAAATGCTCTGTTTTTCCTGTATTTTTATTTCCTCATCCTTCTAGATTGCAATGGATGTGAAGGAATCTTCCTTAATTTGGGAACAGTGGAGAAAAGACTTCCAATCCTCCTGACCCATGAGGTGCCTCCTGCAGCTTGGCCTCTGCATGTTGGTCTCTGTCTTTGCTGGATTCACAGCTGTGACAACTCCTGGTCCATTCTTGGCACTGCCAAAGCCAATTGTCTCAAGGCTCTGAACTTCAACTGCACACTTCCCCTTGCCAAATTTTGTTAAGTCCTGGGTATTAAGGCATCTACCTTGTAGTAGCTGTTGGGCAATAGCTCTCAAACTGGGCTTTAGATTTTCATCACCAGAGGCATTTCTAAAAATGATTTCTTGACCCCACCCAAGATAACAAAATTAGAATCTCTATGTGGGGTGGGGCCTAAGACTTTAATATACACACAAGAATGACATTATTGCACCTAAGTGGCTCTGATAGAAACAAGGTACATATTTCTCAGCTACTATATGTGCCCTTCCCTGGGGTCCATAGGTAAATGCTCAGGTTTTCTACCTTGCCAGCATCGATACAGACCAAAAGAGAGGCAAGGTGGAAGCAGAAGGCATGTACCCCATCTCATTATGTAAGCTGTCAAGCTACACCATCTCATTATGTAAACTTTCAAGCTACGATTTCTACTCACCCGGCGGGAATGAGGGAAGTTGATCAAGAGGGAATTCTTGGAGCTTTCATGCTCAGGGAATGCACATTACCCATGGCTCACCTCAAGTGTGTACCTGGGAACTGAATTCTACCATCTTCAATTTCAGTCTCCTCTCATGCAAACCAGATTAAAGCTCGTAATAGACATCCCATGGGCTTAACAACTAAGACATAACACTCTACAAGGTTTCATAAAAAGCCTGAGTGTCCCCAAGCACCAAGAGACTGTTGGAATTGATTCTCCTAAAACTTAGTATCTAAATTTCAGTGCTATGTTAAATAGCAATGCTGAGAATAAAAATATTTGCCTTGTTCCCTGTCTTAAGGAGAAATCATTCAGTCTTTCACCATTAAGTATAATGTTGGCTATAGTGTTTTTAAATATAGATGTCTTTTAACAAGTTGAGGATATTCTCCTCGATTCCTAGTTTTCTGAGAGTTTTGGGTTTTTCTTCCTTATATTTTAATAACTTTCCTTTGACTATATGTAATAATTGATTACACTTTTTTCCTCTTTTATAATGGGGAAGCCTTATGTATTTATTTATTTATTGAGATGCAGTTTTGCTCTTGATGCCCAGCTGAAGTGCAATGGTGTATCTCGGCTCATGACGGCCTCCGCCTCCCAGGTTCAAGCAATTCTCCTGCCTCAGCCTCCCAAGCAGCTGGGATTACGGGTGCCCATTACCACGCCTGGCTAATTTTTGTATTTTCAGTAGAGACAGCGTGTCACCATGTTGGCCAGGCTAGTCTCGAACTCCTGGCCTCAGGTAATCTACCCGCCTCTGCCTCCCAAAGTGCTGGGATTATAGGCATGAGCCACCACACCCGGCCAGCCTTATGATATTTACAAGTAGGAATATGCATTTAGGACATTATTTCTCAGCTTCCTAAAAGTTTGCCTCCCAAAAACCTTACCTATATTTACCTTGTTGCCAGCAATACCCACTTAGAGTGTCCCATTGGGTTTAAAATACTTTGACCCTCTGATGGCTGTTATTATTATGCATTTATGTTGCCTGAAATGACAAATGTATGAATCAATGAATGACATTAAATGCATGACCATGAATTGGTTAGTTAACATGAACAGATCTTGAAATTTAAAAAGATAGTAGAAAAGTAATTATTGTTGAGAGAGGTCTAGGATAACTGTAGAGGAAAATGAGTGACTATTCCTTATCCAAAATGCTTGGAACCAACAGTACTCCGGATTCCCATTTTTTTCAGATTTTGTAATATTAGCATTTTACTTACCAGTTCAACATCCCTAATCTGAAAATCTGAAATTGGGAATGCTCCAATGAGCATTTCCTTTGAGGGACAGGTTGGTGCTCAGAAAGTTAGGATTTTGAAGCATTACAAACTTCATATTTTTGGATTCATGATGCTCAATCTATATTTTGAGATTGCCAGAACCCTGAAAAAGAAGAATTGAAAGGCAGAGAACTTGTGCTGAGTGAAGGAGAAGTCAACTGAGAGAGGAAAGTATGCCATTCAGTTACTCTCTGACTTTGCCTGGGCCATCTGAGTTCAGTCCTTCCCTGGGTAACTCTAGACTGTGCAACACAAAGACAGTGAACTCTAGATGTTTATATTTATTTCTTTATATTAAATATTTAGGTCTTCATTTTATTCATCTATATAACTTAAGCTATTATTTACTAATTGTCTTTTCAGTTTTATTCTCAATGCTGAGTATACTTCCATTTTAAATATCACTTCACAATCCAGCATGAATTTAAAAAATTCCAGGACAGCCATGTCACCACAGCATGTTAAAGAAAATGTGTTTCCAGGACCCAACCACGTGGCCTGACTGTATAAGCAACAGTAATTGAATGTATTAAATATTTTGATCCTAACTCATTTGGCAATGCTCCTATAAACTCAGCCCAAATCTCCTGGAGAGTAATGCATGCTAATGAAACCAAAGAGGGGGAGGCTGAATGAAAATAAGTGCTATAAATACTGGATGCTTGTGATTAAACATTCTGAAGTATGCCAGGAAGATTTAAGTCCCACTAATTATTAGGAGCTTGGACGAAATGAGGTATATGTTCAGTTATGACTTGACTTAGAGAGTAGTTTGTTATTATACTGAGTTCAATAGCTTTAAAAATAGATATGTTTGGCCTCTAATGATTCACTTGGTATTTTGCTGAATAAACTTCCACTCGTTTATTAATTTAGGTACAGAAAATAACTGCCTAGAATTAATTTGGTGTTCAGCAAAATGGTATTATTTGTTTGTGTTTTTAAAAATAGCTTACCTCTAAGTAGCCTTTCTAGCCTAATCATTGAAGTTAAACCTTATAAGTTAATTATCAGGAAAGAAGATATCTTAAAAATGAGTTTGTAGTCTAGAAGAAGACCATGCTATGGGAGGTGTAATGATTTTTGAGGGCTCATAGAGAAATATTTAGGAAACTTTGTAGCACAGAGTAAAATATGACAGGAAGAACTAATTCACAAGTAAGGAAAGTCTTACTTCCGGGACTAATCTATTGAGCGAGAATATGAACTTTTCAGATACATCACTGGTGTTAGAAGGGCATAAGTGTTCCCCACACTGCATCCCTGCTTCATAACCCTTACAAACCTGGGATCAAAGAAGCCTGCACTCCATCACTGCCTTCTCTCTAAGCATGCCACAGCTAATTTATTCACAGTACAGGATACCTTCAGAGAAGTGTACATATTTCATAAGCCCATACTACTAAAATGATGCTAATAAAATCTGTACACTTAATCAATAGACATGTTCACCACCTACTATGAAGTAAGCACCATGCTTAGGACAAAAGATTATTTTTATATATTTATCTAGCCCCTACTCTCAAAGAGCTTCCTATTCTCTTATAGTAAGAGATTATTAGATTATATTTTCTATATAATTCCTATTACTAGAGTAGTAACTATATACAAATAATACAATTATAAATATTTCAATAAAGTGTATACATAGATATATACATACACATAATAGAATTTCAAAAGAAAAGGAAAATTTTATCTTTTCAATAACCTCTATATGAATGAATTAATGAATAGCTCTAGATGTCATTTTTCTTTAATTATTAAAGTACAGTGATTATCTTCTCTCTTTTATGCATTCTTTTACTGGAGAATGAGCCAAAACCATAATCCCCAATAGCCTGTAGCACAATTCATGGGTTGGTTATCACTATGGTCTCCTCATAAAAACTGTCTTTTGATAAGTAGTTTGGGCTGTCAATTATGGAGGCAGTAACTGTGAATTGCTAAAACCAAATCAAGTTCCACAATCACAGCCTCCAAGAATGAGGTTTCTGAGAAAACCATTTTCCTGCACATCCTGAGGTGCCATTATTCCATTTAACCAGGTGGTATATATACTGGGTTTGCAGCTCTGAGACATCAAGTGTAAATTCTAAGTTTTGCATAATAACATTACTTACTATTCTCAAGGCCTAAGAGTGGTAGGCTTCCTTTGGAAATACATCAACTCTTTTTAGAGTATCTCTGAAAAGTATCTCATGGTGGAATAATGAATACATTATCCTCTCATGCCCAGATAATTCCCTGTACTTAGACAAATAGAAGTATTATACCTCCCTATGTACCCTATGTACCCAATTTGTTATTATAAATAATAGTGGAAAAATATTGGGGATGAATGTTTGACAGTGTCCAAGACCTTGATCAATAAGTCCATAATGAAATATACTCTGTCACTCATTAAAATTGTCACATTTTTAATAATAAATTATATGATCGCCCTGTGTATAAGTGACTCCTGTTTCACTACCACAAAAATATGTATACTGTATTTGTACTTTCTGGTGCTAAATCCTATGCTAATAGCATTTTCTACTGAACTGCTTCCTAAAAAATGACCTAGCTTTCTTGGTTACTTCTTTTTTAATCAAGATAGAATATAAGGATAACCAGGAATCCTAAATTATTGGCAACTTTCTTTTAGGCGTTATTGATTACTATATTGAGGTATAGTCGGGCTTCCCTGGTTTGGTTTATTGCATAACTGTAAACTTCCTTCTACTGAATTGTGGAAATGTGCCCTATGGCGTATTCAGATATTTTAAGTGTGTAATTTTTAAAAGTATGAGTGCAACAGATATCAATAAGCACCCATTATATTAACAACTGAAAAACAAATAATAGCTACTATATGTGTAGTGCTTACTACACGCTAGGCACTTTGCTAAGCTCTTTACATATATCACATCATTCCATCTTCATCACAAATTTATGAAGTAGTTATCCGAATTATCTCTATTTTAGGGGCGAAAACTAAGACACAAAAGATTTTGCTTAGTTAACTCAACTTGAACAGTTGGTAAAAAGCAAATGTAGGATTTGAACCCAGGAAGACTGGCTTGAGCCCGTAAAGTATGACATAGTCCCTACTCTAGACATGGTCTATGGATTTATAGCAAAAGACACTGAATAATTAAAAAAATTTCTCTAATAACTTACAAATTGATTGCACTATGTCACTGCATCTTCTCTGTGGTTTTAGATTCCACCATGGCTTTCAAGTATGAAAAAGGGACCAGAACACACACATTTATTTTAGCTGGTGGGGTTTTGGTCGCAAGTGTTAGAGAAGTGAGACTAAGAACTCTGAAATCCTAAGTGTTTTATAGCTTTTAGCCCAAGACACCTTCAGGAAAACAATAATAAAACAAAAAGAAGTTAAGATACTGACCTGTCCAGCTTATGTTGCAGTGAGAAAATCTCTTTAGGGCTTCTTGAAATTTCTACATTTCTAGTATTTAAATAGATGGTCTATGCAGTAGTATTATCATAATTTTAAAACTTGGGTAACAGCTAGCAACTAAGAAAAAATTATGCAATTAAGTGAAAGTAAAATTGTTGCTGTGAATAAAGTAATATGACCCTTTAGAATTCATTAAATTGTAAATCAATTAACTAAAGATGACTCTCTGGGCATATTTATTTGAAGTTTTTTTCCGACCATTAGAAATTAAAAAAAACTTGAAGCATTAAAACTTCAAAAGGCTTTTGATTGATTTGGATGACAGTTTTCTGCACTTTGGAATTCTTTATACTACAGTTAGAATTTTTAAATTATTCTGATTAGATTCAACATTCCCATCCATAGGGGCCAAATAGTTACATAAATGGATAAATATAGCTTAAACTTCCAGATGTCAAAATGATGACAATGTCTTTTTAAGTTTTGATAATAGGATTCAAACTGTAGGTGATACGCAGATGTAAATGGAAAATGTCTAAAAAAACTTGGGTATAATATTTCTCTCTGAAAGTAAATTGATAAGGTTAACACATAATGGAGGTATGATGTCATCTTGAAAACCAAAAAGTTCCCAGTTCCTCAAGATTTGACACTATAAGAAGTAACTTTTTAAATTGTCATTTAAAAAATACAATCGCTTCATTAGCAGAAATCCTGTAAATAAAGAACATTTTCATATCGCAGGCTTCCTGAAAGTCTGGAGAGCTCAAGTTTAGAAAAATCAGATACAGCATTTATCCTCTGCAGGACAAAGAAAGAAGAATTTGGAAGATGGAGAACAGTGTAGAAAAAGAGAGGAAAGTAACAGGATGTGAAGAAGGAAGAAAGAGGAGTACAAGAAATATGAGGTCGACTCTGCCTGCAGAGGAAGATCCAGAGAGAAAACCATAATGACAGTTAGACTACAAGTAATTCTGGGAGACAGAGTGTCTAATAGAGATTTATTTATTTGTTTATTTATTTATTTATTTATGAGACAGTCTCACTCTGTCACCCAGGTTGGAATGCAGTGGTGCCAGATCTCAGCTCACTGTAACCTCTGCCTCCCGAGCTCAAGTGATTCTTCCACCTCAGCCTTCCAACTAGTTGAGACTACAAGCATGAGCTACCAAGCCCGGCTAATTTTTGTATTTTTTGTAGAGATGGAGTTTCACCATGTTGCCTACGCTGGTCTCGAACTCCTGGGATAAGGTGATCCACCCTCCCAAGCATCCCAAAGTGCTGGGAAGTGGTGGCTCACAAGTCAGCCACTGTGCCCAGCCTAGAGATTTATTTAAGGAGCACATAACAAACATACTGGTATGAAGCCTGCCTTTGACACACAATGCATCGGCGAAATCTGCCTACTGTAATCATTAATGTTTTCTGTAAGTAGGCATGTGTAGATGTATGTAAAAATTTATAAAGGACAGACTATCACACCTGAATAAATGCATGAAGGAGAAGAAGCAGGAATGTAATGACAGAGGAATAACTAAAATAATAACTGTCCTCTGAGAACATACAGAAATCTTGGGAAAGGCTATGGACTCCAAGAAGCTCTAGAATTAGGAATTTAACAGGCAGTTTTACCTAGATCTCCACAGGCAGGGATTCTGTGGCTGACATTTATGCTATATTATCATGTTTAAAGAAAAATTCCTTTGATGGGAAAGAGATAGGTTTGAACAGCAATAAAAATGTAAAAACCAGGAATTCACAGAGGGAAATGTTAATAGTACTTATTCAGACACTGCAGGGAAGAGAGTGTCTTGGCTAAGAACCAAACAACTCAGTTCCTGATGCCCTTTGTGGAAACAGATGCATTAAGATACAATAAACAGATGCTATTAAATAAATCCTTTCACTAATATCCTTTTTCATTTCATTCTATGTTTAGCAATATGGAATATAATATTCTGATTATAATTTGGCTTGTTCTTTTACTACAACTATGCTATTTTTAATTAATAAAGTGACTTTTATTTTATGCATCAGCTTTATGAACTTCGTTAATGGGTGTCTATCAGTGAAATGGATATACTCTAAAAGCTGAAAGATCAGACTTACTGACACACACAAATAAAGGCCAGACCCTGGACCATGGCAAATATACCAGGTGGTATGTAAAATGTAAAGTCTCTTAGTAAAAAAGCCAAGTTAGCTTTTCTTAATGACAACCAGTGGTTCTCAACACAGAGCTTTTACCTGAATATCCTTGTAACCTATTATAGTTACCTTAATCCATGGCAAACTGATTGTAGATTAGACAAGCTAATATAATATATAGACACACGACCACACACATATGTATATAACATGTATATGGGAGTATATTTTTACTAGTAAAACTTTCATAATTTATAAAGACCTGGTGAGTCTGTTGAAATTGTGGTCATTATTATTTCACTGTATTTAAAAAACAATAATGTGTTAGAAACTATTTAGAATATATTAATTTATCTTCCTTCTTCCCTTCACTGTCCTAAATAGTTAAATTAAGAAGTGTTGCTTGACCAGGGAATGTGATTCTTGATACACCATTTGTTTCATATCACTCTCTTGTACTAGGACACTAATAACAGATTGTAAAAAATAATAATGATAATATCTGTTGGTGATATTTTGACTTAGCCCTTTAAGTCAGGTAGACTTTATACACAGATGAACATCTTAAAGAGTGGTTGTATAAAAGAAGAATAGCTAAAACATCTACTTGGAAACGAGAGTAAAACTAATAGAGGAGCCATAGACTGGAAGAATGGAATGAACCATATTCTAAAGGTTTTGAGGAATGCAAACAGTAGGCAAGTTAGGAATGAGAAAATAAGAGATATCAATAATTATGATTAATGATTATGGTTTCCTTTTCCAAAGCAAGTGCAGTTAAAGTGAGGGAAAGATCCAGAGTGTGTCTGTTAGAACTCTTTGTCAAGGGGTATTTGAATTCAATATTGCTTGGTTCCAAGAAGCCACAAAATCTTGAGACCAAGGTTGTGAATAATAAGCCACATTGTCCCTAGAAAATTGGCAGGACATGAGGAGACACAGAAACCACAGACAAGAAATCAAAATTCTCAACCAAGTTTGGTAGATGAGGAATGAATCTCAGAGAAGGAAGGATCTTTTCAAGAGGAAGGAAGAATCAGAACCATCACAATACCAATCCCTTCTGCAGACTCCCTGGCATGTGGAATGCTGGAGAATATGGAAACGGCAGTGAAGGGCTCAGAGGTCCCTGGCCCTGAATCAGTTTATTTGCATTTGACTCTGCTGCTTTCCATTCAAGAGACTTTAGGAAGTTTTACCCATCTGTTAAAGATGGATGCATTAATTATCTTACTGGATTATTGAAAGATCAATAATATAAAATAAAGTATACCAAGCAAGTAACAATACCTAGCATAGAATAAATGGTCATTAACCAATAGCCAGTGGTATTTATTAGAAATGTTAATCTTAAAGAGCTATGATGTCTTTCCTTTGAGATTTTTTCGTTAAGGAAGGAAGCAAAAGGGAACATTCGACAAACAAGATGAACACATAAGGGGACTGACTTAATCAACAGTAGTCGTTCCAGAGGGCCCAGCTGAAATCATTTACTGGGTGGGGAAGAATTGGTGGTTTATACTAAAATAAGAGCATTTTAGGAAAAGATACCACTTATGGCTTGTATTTTGACTACTGGAAAATGGTAATTAAAGTGAGAGACATGATGGGACTAACCACGCATCCAAGGGACCATACAAGGATGTGGGATCATCCGAGGACAAAGATTTGGTCTTCTATCTCTATGGTAAGCAATGCCTAGATTAAAGGCTTTCCTTTTAGGTCTTACATCTTTCAGAACCTCTATACAATGCTCCTCTTCTGCTGATCCCTCAAAAACATTGACCAACTCTGAACAAGGGATGGTCAATGTTTTTTTAGCAAGCTCTACAACACCATTATAAGTTCAGTCACCCACTGCATTAGTCAGAGTCCTCTGAGAAACAGATGCCAGCAAGATGGGTTTAAATAAGTAAAGATTTTTTAGGGGAAATGCGAGGGTTCAGGAAGAGTTGGAACATGTAATAAGAAAGCAGAGAAGGCTGGGAGAGAGGCTTGGATGGAAGCTTCTCAAACTGACATGTCCTTAGGGATGAAGGTTTTGACAAAGCCCTTAAGAGAGTCCCTTGGCCAACAAAGGAGTTCCGGCACTGGCAGGAGCAGGTCTGCTATCTGGTTCTTGCTGCACCCTCGCACTCAGTCGTTGACAGGGAGTCTCCCTGGTGGACATGGACTCAGCCTGGTCAGTGGACTTAAATCTCTACTGTTCTGGCCTCCTACTCTTCTTCCAGGTGCATTCTCAAGGCTTCCACATCAACTGAACAGGATTAACTTGGGTCTAATTCCTCAGTACAGACTTCAGTCCTATGCTGGATTGGTTTAACTGCCTACTACATATTTCGCCTTAAATACATGACACAGGATCTCCCAGCTCAATATGTCCCAAGCTAAAGTCCCAAACTTTCATTGTCTCCTTCCCCAATACCCCTATCTTAATCTGTTTTTCTATGTTCCATACATTGAATTGCATCAAAATCTATTCGGTTAGTTCAAACTTGAGGTAAAATCAAAATCTAAAGTCATCAAAGATTTCTCCTCCTTTATTCCACCAATTTCTTTCAGTGGGCATGTATCTGAAATCTGTCCCTGTTCGTTGTCATTACCTTAGGATGGCCTAGGGTATTGCCAAGTCCCTAGCGTCTCTCACTTTAAATGTTGGGATAGGCTGCTGACTTGTGTAGTTGCAAATATATTTTCCACATTGTCTTTTACGAGTCTCGATAAAATTCTATTCTTATCAGGTTACCTTCCTGCATAAATCCCTCAGTTTCTACACCCTTTTAGAAAGAGCTGAAGCCTGCGTGCATGACACACAGGTTGGAATTCTGCTTTCTTTTACATCCTTATCCTCTGTTAATATCTACCAGCCTCCCTGGGCTCTGGCCATATGGAAATTGCTGGACTTAATTGAACTCAAAATGCACTTTATATGCTTCTGTTTCTTTGCTCATGCTACTTCTGCTTTGTGGAGTGCATCTTTCCTTCTCTGTGGCCATTTTCTACATTATTTTCTACAGCAAAATAAAATGATGCTTCTCAAAGAAAAGTGAAGAATTTGAGATCATCAAAAATGTAAGTTTAAGTAACAAATAGTTGAAACAGGTGATCCTTAGGAAAAAAAAGGATTTTATTTTAAGGACAAGAGGATGAGGGCAAAAACATGTTTATTTGTTTAATGATGCAGTTAGAACTATGAAGCAGCAAATTTGGTTTAAGAACAGAATGGAAAAATCAGGGGTTGATTGGACAGTGTATGTTAGATAATTACACCATGACTATGTTTTAAATGACAATTCTTATATTTTAAAGATACATGTTACTATACTTAGGGGTGAAATTATATAAAGCCTAGATTTTGCATCAAAATAATCCAGAGGATGGTTGGTAGGGAAGGTAATGAATTCAGAATAATTTAAGCTGAAGAATAAGAATATGGTAATATACTATTCTCTATCTATATTTTACATTTTTTAAACATTAAGCTGTTTTTAAAGACCCTGGGAAATAGTAATAATAACATGGTAAAGAAATAAGAATGGAAAAAGTACTTAGTATAAAGACATGGATAGGTGTCTATTGTGTGGATATAGTGAGATATGTACGTGAGGTTTGCAAGGCAGAATAAATAGCTACAAGACACCTCTTAGGAAAGCTTTTTTAAAAATGAAAAAGAGTTTATGAAAGTCTTTAGAAAGTCTTGTAATAAGTAAGACTAAACAACAACAAAAAACCCTCAAATATTTCTATGTGCCTGTGTGTGCACGTGTGCATTTGTGGAGGACAGGAGTGAAGAAAAGCCAAATATGTCAAAAAGGAAAAAAAGAAAAACTGAGCGCATTTCATTGGCTTTGGAGTCCTGCAGGCTTCTCACTACAGAGGTAAATGTCCTGATCCCTGAGGCAGAAGCCTAAGGCTGTGCACTTTGCCTTAGAACAGTTCCACTGTCTCATTTCACAGGGAGATGTCCCTGGGTACATTACTCTAAAAATACAAAAAATCCTAGAACTGAATTTTCCTGCTGAGAGGGTTGCTTATGGCAATTTTCACAATTGGATCCTCAGATGTTCCTTTGGCACTCAAGCATCCTTTAGACTGTGGAACATTTAGACAATGCACATAATTGATATATACTGATTTGTCTTCACTGAGACTCCAGATAGAATGGCAAAAGTCCCATCTGTACTCCTCCCCCTCACCGCTACCTCAATTGGCCCTGCCTTGGAGAACACAACAATATGAACAAAGCCATCCCTTACTTGTGATTATTGATTTCATCTAATTTTCATACTGTCACTCATGATAGATACAGTTAATTTTTGCTGTTCTGTATGTATATTGGATATTGTCATTTATACCATTAATCACACACATGATTGTCATAAGAACAGAAATGCCTTTTCTTAGACATTTCATTCTAAAATATAATTATCCAGACATCCTGCTGTTAATGGCATTGAATCCTAATTACTTCAAAATGAAGCCATTATTCATAAACTTAGAGCCTGCGCCACATATGTTTATAGTAAGTAGATGAGACAATATTATAAAATTTATTATCTACTGTAGTGCTTATTTTTTAGATGCTGATTTAACTGCTCAGCTCCTTAGTACTGCTTTTGTTCAATCTCATTAACATATGATAAAATTTACTAGTTTTTATTTAGTCTAAAAAATGATAGTAGAAATTATTCCTCACTGGCATTCAGAACTACTTGGAAAACTACTCAGTTAATAACAAATGCCTTCATAACACAAACTGGGCCACCAGTAAAATGACATCTTCCATTATGATTATTTTTCTGTCACAGATGTATACTAACAGATTATTTCTCAAATAATTTGTGGTCTAATCATGGGAATTCATAATATAATAATCATATATTACATTGCTATGATGCTTTGTAGTTTTCAGAGTATTTTCATACCCACTATCATATTGGATCTTAAGTATTTTGTTCACATGGTATTTAAAGGTTTTTCACATTACCAACACCAGCAAAATCTCCACATATTCCTTATCAATTACTAATGAATTTAGTACTCTAAAATATCTTTTTCTTTTGCCTATTATCTTTCTCTTCTTTTTTAAAAGAATTAGTTATCTTTCTGGCTTGTTTTCCTAATTCCCTTAGCATTTATCAATATCTGCGTTTCTGCCAATCCAGGGCCCTTTTACCCCCAGGAAGCTATTCACGCTTTTTTCAAGTCTTTCAGTTATTCATAAATTGGAATTTTGCATTAATTTTAAGGAGCACTTCATTAAGTAAATATCCCAAATAATTTCTGTACCTTCCTCTTGTTCCCTCTGTTGTTAAAATCATTAATATCCTATTCAAGTCTTAATTTGTAAAAACTTACTCTGATACTCATATGTGAAATGTTTACTAGTTTTCCATCTTAATGTTTAATGCCTATTTGATTATCCTTCATATATGATTTAAATTTGTTGTACTTTTCTGTTTTTCAAAAACAGAAAAGCTTCCAGTGAGGCAGTCAAATTTTAAAGATCCAAAATGATCTCCTTTGACTCCAGGTCTACATCCAGGTCACGCTGATGTAAGAGGTGGGTTCCCATGGCCTTGGGCTGCTCTGCGCCTGTGGCTTTGAAGGGCACAGCCTCCCTCCTGGCTGCTTTCACAGGCTGGCGTTGAGTGTCTGCAGCTTTTCTAGGCACAGACTGCAAACTGTCCGTGGATCTACCATTATGGGGTCTGGAGGATGGTGGCCCTCTTCTCCATGCCCCATCTCTCTTTGATTCATGAAGAAATAGACACTCTCTGATATGGTTTGGCTCTGTGTCCCCAACCAAATCTCATTTTGAATTGTATTCCCATAATTCCCATGTGCTGTGGGAGGAACCTGGTGGGAGATCATTTTAATATGCAGGCAGTTTCCTCCATACTGTCCTCATGGTAGTGAGTAAGTCTCGCAAGATCTGATGGGTTTATCAGGGGTTTCCACTTTTGCTTCTTTCTCACTTTCTCTTGCCTCTGCCATGATAGAAGTGCCTTTTGCCTCCCGCCATGATTCTGAGGCCTCCCCAGCCAAGTGGAACTATAAATACATTTAAAACTCTTTTCCCCCCAGTCTAGGGTATGTCTGTATCACCAGTGTGAAACTGGACTAATACAGTAAATTGGTACCAGTACAGTGGGGCATTGCTGAAAAGATACCCGAAAATGTGGAAGCCATTTTGGAACTGGGTAACAGGCAGAGGTTGAAACAGTTTGGAGGGCTCAGAAGAAGACAGGAAAATGTGGGAAAGTTTGGAACCTTCTAAAGTCTCGCTGAATGGCTTTGACAATAATGCTGATAGTGATATGAACAATAGAGTCCAGGATGAGGTGGTCTCACACGGAGATGAGGCTTGTTGGAAACTGGAACAAAGGTGATTCTTGTTATGTTTTAGCAAAGAGATTGGCAGTATTTTGTCCCTGCCCTAGAGATTTGTGAAACTTTGAACTTGAGAGAGATCATTTAGGGTATCTGGCGGAAAAATTTCTAAGCAGCAAAGCATTCAAAAGCTAACTTGGGTGCTGTTAAAAGCATTCCATTTAAAAAAGGAAACAGAGCATAAAAGTTCAGAAAATTTGCAGCCTGACAATGCAGTAGAAAATAAAAACCCATTTTTTAAGGAAAAATTCGAGCCTGCAGAAATTTGCATAAGTGGCAAGAAGCCTAATGTGAATCCTCAAGACTATGGGGAAAATGTCACCAGGCCATGTTAGAGACCTTCATGGCAGCCCCTCCCATCACAGGCCTGGAGGCACAGGAAGAAATAGTGGTTTTGTGGGCCTTAGCCCAGGGTCCCCGTGCTGTGTGCTGCCTAGGGATTTGGTGTCCTATGTCCCAGCCACTCCAGCCATCGCTGAAAGGGGCCAATGTAGAGCTCAGGCTGAGGCTTCAGAGGGTGCAAGCCCCAAGTCTTTGTAGTTTCCAAGTAGTGTTGAGCCTGAAGGTGCACAGAAGTCAAGAATTGAGGTTTGGGGACCTCTGCCTAGATTTCAGAAGATATATGGAAATGCCTGGATGCCCAGGCAAAAGTTGCTACAGGGGCAGGGCCCTCATGGAGAACCTCTGCTAGGGCAGTGCAGAAGGGAAATGTGAGGTGGGAGCCCCCACACAGAGTCCCTACTGGGGCACTGCCTAGTGGAGCTGTGAGAAGAGGGCCATCATCTTCCAGACCCCAGAATGGCAGATCCACCAACAGCTTGCACCGTGTGCCTGGAAAAGTTGCAGACACTCCATGCCAGCCCACGAAAGCAGCTGGGAGGGAGGCTGTACCCTGTAAAGCTCCAGGTGCACAGCTGCCCAAGGCCATGGAAACCCACCTCTTACATCAGCATGACCCGGATGTAGACCTGGAGTCAAAGGAGATCATTTTGGAGCTTTAAAATTTGACTAACTCCCTGGATTTCGGACTTGCATGGGCCCTGTAACCACTTTGTTTTGGCCAATTTCTCCCATTTGGAATGGCTGTATTTGCCCAATGCCTGTACCCCCATTGTATCCAGGAAGTAACTAGCTTGCTTTTGATTTTACAGGCTCATAGGTGGAAGGGACTTGCATTATCTCAGACGAGACTTTGGACTGTGAACTTTTGGGTTAATGCTGAAATGAGTTAAGACTTTGGGGACTGTTGGGAAGGCATGATGGGTTTTGAAATGTGAGGATATGAGGTTTGGCGGTGCCAGGAGCAGAATCTTATGGTTTAGCTCTGTGTCCCTACCCAAATCTCATTTTAAATTGTATTCCCATAATTCTCATGTGCTGTGGGAGGAACATGGTGGGAGATAATTTGAATCATGGGGACGGTTTTCCCCCATACTGTCCTCATGGTAGTGAATAAGGCTCACAAGATCTGATGGGTTTATCAGGGGTTTCTGCTTTTGCTTTTGCTCTTTTTCTCTTGCCACTGCCATGTTAGAAGTGCCTTTTGCCTCCTGCCATGTGGAACTGTAAGTCCAATTAAACCTCTTTTTTTTTCCCCAGTCTTGGGTATATCTTTATCAGCAGCATGAAAATGGACGAATACACTCTCCTAATTTTGTGGAGGGGCAAAAAATGGCACAAATACTCCGGATCATCATTTTTTAACATGTGCTAAGATCTTCTTAGTGTATTCAATTCTAATAGATAACTCATAATGCAAACAAAAATTTAAGCGTTAAAAGAGTCATCACATCATTATTTTTAATGAAGAAAAATTTTAAATTACCCATATATCCTATACTATTTAAAAAATTGAAAAAGTAAGTTATTCCATAGCCACACAGTGTACATGAAGAATCTCTCCAAAGCAGACTGGCTTCATTTTTTACTGCTACTTTTGTTATTTCTTCTTGCTATTCTTGTTGTTTCATTGTCACCACCAATACATCAAGATCTCCATGCGGTCTTCTCAGCTTTAATGATGTTTAAAGTACAGAAGAGTTGAAAGAAATGAGTAAAGTAGCCTTCAGGTTTCCCAGCACTACATTTAATTAGACAACTTACCCCTCTCTCTTCACATCCCTGCTTTACAAAGTCAGAGAACTAAGTAAAATACTGTGTTAGTCAGAGTTCTCTAGAGGGACAGGACTAATGGGAGAATTGTATATATGAAAAGGAGTTTATTAAGGAGTACTGACTCACGATCACAAGGTGAAGTCCCACAATAGGCCACCTGCAAGCTGAGGAGCAAGAAAGCCAGTCTGAGTCCCAAAACCTCAAAAGTGGGGAAGCTGACAGTGCAGCCTTCAGGTGTGACCGAAGGCCTGAGAGCCCCTGGCAAACCACTATTGTAGGTCCAAGAGTTCAAAAGCTGAAGAACTTGTGAAACCACCTTTGCAAAATTATGACAAATAGTGAAAGAGATCTGACTTAACCAACTCCATCTTGCTTCTGGTAGTAGGCTGAACTAACTTTGGGAGAAACTTAGTTTATAGTTTATAGTTTAAAACAAAGATGGTAACAGCCCTTTCCCAAAGTAGACCTCCTTCTTGCCTGGGGACTAGATTGATTTTGTAGGACTAACATTAGCCACAAGATTAGAAATTATATTTAGGAGTCATGCAGCTGGAGGCTACAAGATTCTGACCCTCTCTAAGCTACTCCTAAGATCAGTGTTTGAGATATTTTTCAGACCCTGCACTTGATGGATCAGCTGGCACCACCCAGATCAATAAACTGGCTCATCCGATCTTGTGGCTCCCACCCAGAAACTGACTCTATGGCAAGAAGACAGCTTCAACTCCCTATGATTTCATCCCTAAGAAATCAGCACTCCTGGCTCAGTGGCTTACCCCCATCCACCAAGTTGTCCTTAAAAACTCTGCTCCCAGAATGCTCAGGGAGAATGATTTGAGTAATAATAAAACTCCAGTCTCCTAAATAGCTGGCTTTGAGTGAATTACCCTTTTTATTGCAATTCCCCTGTCTTGATAAGTTGGCTCTGTCTAGGTAGCAGGAAAGGTGAACCCCTTGGTGCTTACATGTGGAGTCCAACATTTTGAAGGCAGGAATCATCCAGCATGGGAGAAAGATGGAGGCCAGAAGACTCAGGTCAGTCTAGTCCTTCCACGTTCCTTTGTCTGCTTTTATCCTAGCCGCGCTGGCAGCTGATTAGATGGTGCCCACCCAGCTTGAGAGTGGGTCTTCCTCTCCCAGTCCACTGTCTCAAATGTTAATCTCCTTTGGCAACACCCTCACAAAAACACCCAGGAACAATAGTTTGCATTCTTCAATCAAGTTGACACTCAATATTAACCATCACAAATAGTATCACTCGGATAATCAGCACAGTCATTCTACCTGATTAAATATTATAAGCCAGATGCATTTGTTGAGAATTTTTCTGATATAGATAAAGGGGTGATAAAATTTATCTTTTTCTCTATTTTTTATACCTGGTGGCCCTAAAATGGTTATTATTAAATTCATTAATATTACCTTTCTGCTGATATCCCACCATTGAGGAAGTGGTAGATTTTTGTAGGACTAAGTCATACAGGCATATGAGATTTTTGAAGGCTGAGATATCAGATATCACAGATTACGGGCTCTAGACTCATAAAGCCTATATGTTCAATTTCACATCACAGTATGGTCTTTAGCGAAGCTATTTAAAGTTATGCTTATAAAGAGTTTTTTTAATTGAAAAGAAGGAAATACTTAATGAAATGTTAGAGGAGAAAACAGGGAAACAAAATTAAAAGTTTGATCCCGGTTATATAAGATAATATGACTAGATGGAAAGATGTATACTAATATAGATTTCTCCTACATAACTTATTTAGATAAGCAAATTTTTTCTAAGGATTAAAATATTTGGTGGTCTTTTTCAGGCTATCCAAGCCACCACTACCTACAAGTGAAAAAGTAACATGAATCTCTATTAAGAACTTCATTTCTCCCAACCATCTTCCTTCACATATGCACATACACAAACACACAAATTTACAGCATATGTTCTGACACTCTCTGAATAACTAAAATTATGGATGCAAGAGCTTTTAAACATATAAATTATTAGAGGCAGATAATGTAACAGCGAATACCTGCACAAAGATTCTGAGTGGTTAACACTGTATAGTCAGATACAAGTAACTTTCCTTTATACATCATATTGTTCATGTTTTCTGTAATAAGCGTGTAATTTTACAATCAGAAAAAAATAGGCATTTATGCATTATTTGTTATTATGTACTTTAAACAGAGAACTTGTGTTTCAAAATAAGCCAGTAGAATCTGGTATCTGCTCTCAATTTTTGATGTTGTTAACTAATCTTAGTGATGTTCTTTATTGATATCTTACCTTCCTCTTCTACTTGGCGGCAATGAAAGCTGTCTGCTAAGTCAGACATTATATTTTATAGTGCACAAATACCATGGGAAAGTATGTTACTCTGCTGGTGGAGGACATAGCAATAATAATAATAATATTTACTAATCTTTTATGTGTAAAGGCACTCTCCTCATGGTTTTATTTGGATTAATGCATGGAATCCTCATATCCCTATGTTACTCCTTTTGTTTCCTAATGAGGAAACAAACTGAGATTCTGAGACGTTAAATAATCTGCTCAAATTCACCTATTGAGTGAATGGTGAGCCCAGAATTGAGGCCAAATGAACCAATTCCAGAATCCACTCTATTAATATTATGCTTTAATAAATAATATATAATTCAATTGGCAACAAAAACCGCAATTCATTTTCACTTGATTTCTAATAGAGTCTAAAAACTTTTCTAAGCACAGTTTTTGGCACATAAGCTCTCAATAAAGAAATATGGAGTCTTACTAATATCCTTATGTTATTATTATTACCTTTCATCATTTTACTTCTTAGTATTTTAAAAATTTATTGTATATAAGAAAAATTCTCAGACTCCTGTTAATCTACATACCTTTAGCATGTCTGTTTAAATTTTTGAGAAATCTTTAATTAATTGACTTGATTAGTACTTTCATTACATGTAATTCCTTAACTTCGTGTTTTCCATTATTTCCATTATTATCTTCTGCAGAAATAGTGTAACTAACAGACACCAGCAGTGAAGGAGTCTAAAACCTAGGAGAATGCTTACAGGATCTTATCATTTACAGTGTTACAGATTTGTGATGTCGGCTAGAATGTACAATTAAATTACTCAACAGATGGTTTGTGTCTCTTTCTGGATTAATAGTGTGAAATTCTTTTGCTTAATAAATTCTTTAATATCACTCATCCTTTTACATCATAGTTTTTATTAACATTCTTATAGTATTTGTCACTCATCCTGTTATGTTTCCTTGGTACTTCACTTATTCATACATCCATTCATCTGCATTTATCACCTAGTATATGTTAAACAGTGTGCCAGACAATAGGATTCAGAAAATGAAGACGTGGCTCTAGTTTTCAAACATTATATTTGTTAGAGAAGATAAACAACAACAAAGACAATCAATTATGACATGACGCAGTGAATACTCTTTTAGAAATTGGACAGTCTGCTGTAGAAATAAAGACAGCACACCTGATTATCTTTGCAAGTGAGAAGAGACGTCATGAGAAAGATGCCAGAAAATATTTCCTCAAAAAACTGATAATAAGAGCCTGCTTGAAAGTGCTGGAATTAGCTAAGGAAAAGTGGGTGTAGATATGAGAATATACGCATATATGTATGAACATACGTGTGTGTGTGTGTGTGTGTGTGTGTGTGTGTGCGCGTGTGTGTGTGTGTGCTTACATTGTGGAGAGGGAGTGAAGAAAAAATATTGGAGGGATAGGAAGAATTTGAAAAGATGAGAAAGCAGTTTGGGAAGCAGGTTGTTATGTGGCATCACAGTCTGTGCATGCAATTGCAATAGTTCAGTATGAGTACAGCAAAGGATGAAGCCGAAATGGTATGTAGAGATTAGATTCTTTCAGTCTTTCATTCACACACTCATCCATTAAGCAAATATGTAGCTGGCAACTGCAATATTCCAAGCTTATTTCAGGATTAGGACATTAAATAATCAACAAGGCAGGCTATGTTGATGCCATAAGTAAACTTATATCCTAAAGAAAGAAACAAATAATAAACAAAAACTATATATAAAATGAAGAAGGACCCTGTGTATTGTACAAGTGCACTTTAATTTCCTACCGAAGATATGAGGAACCACTGAAGAGTTTTAAGCATGGGGGTTGTATGAATCTGTTTCCATTTAGAAAGGTCACTCTGGCATTTTTCTGATTTAGGCTGTGGGCAGGGCCAGTTAATAGACAGTTGCATTGTTATAGGTATGATGAGCATCTGAACTGAGGGGAAGAATGAAGAAGGAGATAGACAGATGAAGAAGAAAGAGGAGTCAAAAAAACATGCCAGCTTTCTGACACGCAATTGCAGGCAAATGATGGTGCGACCAGGACAGTAAAATGCAAAGAACTGGTTGGGAGAGCTGAGTGAAGATAAAGAATTTAATTTTGGACAGGTTGACTGTGAAATGCTCGTGGAACTTGCAAGTAGAGCCATCTAGTTTGCAGCTGAATGTGCTTGTCTGAATACCAGGTGTGTGATGGAAATATAAATTTCTGCTGCTTCATCATGATAAAACAGATAAAACATGGGATAACATGCGATTATATGGGGAAAATATGCAGAATTTAAGAAAACAATGACACTGGCAGAGTCTCAGGATCAGTATCATTAGTTTCTAATTACGTATGCATATCAGAAATATCTGGGAGAAATTTATAAAAATACAGGTTCCTAGGACAAACTCAGATCATTTAATAAGCATTTCTAGAGTTTAGCATTAGAATTTTGTTTAATGTTTAAAAAGCTATATATGTTCTAAATAAGTTGATAACTTCTCTTTTTATGACTAATTTGCAGGAGAGGATCCCACAAAAGATGACAGAGAGGAAGAAAAACAAGAGAAATTGGTATACATTATATAACATTGAAATATAATTAATTGCATATGTGTTCTTTCCTATATTAATTATTCCATATTTTGGGACAGTATGTTCATCTTTGCTAAGCAGTCAGTGACACATATTGAAGTGCTTGGTAAATGTGTATATGTATATTCTTTTTCTATATATTACTGTCCACAAACTCTCTTACTAGAGACCTCACTGAACCTGAGTTGTGCATTCCCTTGACTAAAAGATAACTTTATTCTCCCAACGAACTGGCCTTAGAGATTGAAATCCTAGGACATCACAAATGCAATTATTAATTCTCACAAGACTAAAAGTTTTTTAAAAGAAATCATTAACTTACATTTTCAAATAGCAAACATACTTCAAATTATTCTTCTAAGATCACAAATAAATCTGGAAAATTAAGCACCCTCTATAAGACTAATGTGATAGCCTTACGTATTCCTGGAATCTAAATAAAATAATTTAAATTGGTTCAGTTATACCTAGTTTTACAGATTGCTACTTGAACTCTGTTAATGTTTCTTAGTATGAATATTTTTCATTAAAACCTTTCTCGTACTACCTTGAAGAAAGAAGGGAAGTGCATGGTCACCTAAGGAACTCTCTGCACAGTTGAAATCTTTTTCCTTTTGTCCAATCTATCTCCAGACCTGTTGAATGAGCAGCCATGGTACAATGCAATCCTTCTCACTTGGCTGAAGTCCCTTGGTCCAGAGTTAGGCATTTGACCTAAGCAGAGCCAAATAATGCACCCCCTCACCCGTAGATTTTTGGGGTACAGGACTAAGAGAAGGCACAGTCTTTATCATATGGGACTGAGAAGTTACAGAAAATATTGTAGTCATATTTTCCATTGAAAGTCAGTCTTCAGCAAGATAAAACATTGAAAAAACAAAGAAAAGAAGAAGACAAGAGATAAATAAATAGATAAGCTCTAATAATCTCCAAGCTCTGGTCCTATTAGTTCAGAGGCCCAGATGCATCACTTCCTTTTCCGTATCTTTATTGTTCAACTTTTCCCTTAGATTATCTGAGATACCATAATCCTTTTTAATAATTTCATCCTTTTGCTTAAGCTAGTTCAAGCTGGGTGTCTGAGACTTGCAAGGTAGAGTCCATACCTAACCCATTTTATAAAAATTATTGTCCTACCTACTATGTGAATCAGTTCTGATAAATTTATATCTCGTGTTTTTTTGCATGTTTTCTATTGTGTGTTAGAGAATATGACATTTGAACATATTTTCCCAGAATGTGTTGCAATTTTTTTATAATAGCCACTGCATTACATTTGTATAAGGTTATCTCCTTGGACAGCATACAAATAGTCAGTAGAAGGCCTCTAGAAGATGAATCCCTACTACATAAATGTGACATTAAGGCTGTTTTACAGTATTATCATTTAGCACTCTCTTTAATGACTGTTGCTTCAAGTATTTATTGATTACACCAGCTGTGGCTTAAAATCTGGGTCCCTGCCTTTAATACTAGGCTTCTCAGACTCCTCATATCTCAATTTCTATTTACAGCACGATCTAATGGGTGTTCTTTTGTGGCATTTTTGGCTAAGGCTTTTAATTAAAAGAACATCTTTACGACCTTGGAATTTGAAATTAGGCAGGTTTAATTGCAGTATTTTTATTATATAACTTTATTTTCTCTTGTAATGTCTTAATTAGATGTTCTAATGTTCTGTTTCAAAATGAATTTCTACTTAAACAGCCTGAAGGTAGAAACACAGCTATTTTTTTTAAAGAAAATAATTTTGACAAAAATTTTTTATACTCAGATATATTTTTATAGGTTACACATTATTTCATAAATCCAGGAAAATAGAAAAGTGTGAAGATATTTTGTTGTTAGTTAAATAATAAGCTAGTTTCTAGCATATATTTTATTATTAAAAACGTTGAAATAAAATTGTCCCTTTTAGACTTTTATACGCTTCACAATTTTAAATGTTTTACAAAGTCTATTTTGATATTTCTATTACAATTTTTAAAATTTAAATATTTAATAATGTCCATGATATTTCTTCAATAATCTGAGTTATTTCATACATTCTTTTCTAAGTAAAGAGATTTATTAAGCCAATACTTAACAGAGAGCTAAATAAATACCCTAAAGGGAAGAGAAATTAAAGTCAATGGTGGAACTGAAATTTGACACTTAATGGTGTCCAATTCAAGGTATTAGTTTCTAACATTAAAATTCCACAAGCAGTGGAATTTGACAAGTATAAAAATAAGTTTGCAACAGAAGGCACTACTCCATTAATCTACTTAATCCGTCTCCTCCAGGATCTTCAATTTTTTCTTTCCATTAGTGTTTTGACAACAGCTTTTAAACATTTCAAACTCTTCTATCTCTGCATTAATAATATATACGTTTTATTTTTTCTAATAAATTGTATGAAGTACAATAAAATGTATACATTTCAAGTGTGAAGACTGATGCATTTGACAGGCAAGATATAAAAAACTTCCATTGAGGGTGGAGCCAAGATGGCCGAATAGTAACAGCTCTGGTCTACAGCACCCAGCGTGACCGACGCAGAAGAAGGGTGATTTCTGCATTTCCATCTGAGGTACCAGGTTCATCTCACTAGGGAGTGCTAGACAGTGGGTGCAGGACAGTGGGTGCAGTGCACTGTGCACGAGCCGAAGCAGGGCAAGGCAATGCCTCACTCAGGAAGCACAAGGGGTCAGGGAGTTCTCTTTCCAAGTCAAAGAAAGGGGTGACAGATGGCACCAGGAAAATCAGGTCACTACCACCCTAATACTGTGCTTTTCCAACGGGCTTAAAGAACAGCACACCAGGAGATTATATCCTGCACCTGGCTCAGAGGGTCCTATGCCCATGGAGTCTCACTGATTGCTAGCACAGGAGTCTGAGATCAAACTGCAAGGCCGCAGTGAGGCTGGGGGAGGGGTGCCAGCCATTGCCCAGGCTTGATTAGGTGAATAAAGCAGCCAGGAAACTCGAACTGGGTGGAGCCCACCACAGCTCAAAGAGGCCTGCCTGCCTCTGTAGACTCCACCTCTGGGGGCAGGGCACAGACAAAAAGACAGCAGTAACCTCTGCAGACTTAAATGTTCCTGTCTGACAGCTTTGAAGAGAGTAGTGGTTCTCCCAGCAGGCAGGTGGAGATCTGAGAATGGGCAGACTGCCTCCTAAAGTGGGTCCCTGACCCCTGAGCAGCCTAACTGGGAGGCACCCCCCAGTAGGGGCAGACTGACACCTCAAACAGCTGGGTACTCCTCTGAGACAAAATGTCCAGAGGAACGATCAGACAGCAGCATTTGCGGTTCACCAAGATCTGCTGTTCTACAGCCACCGCTGTTTTGCAGCCACCGCTGCTGATACCCAGGCAAACAGGGTATGGAGTGGACCTCTAGCAAACTCCAGCAGACCTGCAGCTGAGGGTACTGTCTGTTAGAAGGAAAAGTAGCAAACAGAAAGGACATCCACACCAAAAACCCTTATGTACGTCACCATCATCAAAGACCAAAAGTAGATAAAACCACAAAGATGGGGAAAAAACAGAGCAGAAAAACCAGAGACTCTAAAAAGCAGAGCACCTCTCCTCCTCCAAAGGAACGCAGCTCCTCACCAGTGATGGAACAAAGCTGGACGGAGAATGACTTTGATGAGTTGAGAGATGAAGGCTTCAAATGCTCAAACTACTCCGAGCTACAGGAGGAAATTCAAACCAATGGCAAAGAAGTTAAAAACTGTGAAAAAAAATTAGACGAAGGGATAACTAGAATAACCAACGCAGAGAAGTCCGTAAAGGAGCTGATGGAGCTGAAAGCCAAGGCTCTAGAACTACGTGAAGAATGCAGAAGCCTCAGGAGACGATGCGATCAACTGGAAGAAAGGGTATCAGTGATGGAAGACGAAATGAATGAAACGAAGTGAGAAGGGAAGTTTAGAGAAAAAAGAATAAAAAGAAATGAACAAAGCCTCCAAGAAATATGGGACTATGTGAAAAGACCAAATCTACATCTGATTGGTGTACCTGAAAGTGATGGGGAGAATGTAACCAAGTTGGAAAACACTCTGCAGGATATTATCCAGGAGAACTTCCCCAATCTAGCAAGGCAGGCCAACATTCAAATTCAGGAAATACAGAGAATGCCACAAAGATACTCCTCAAGAAGAGCAACTCCAAGACACATAATTGTCAGATTCACCAAAGTTGAAATGAAGGAAAAAATGTTAAGGGCAGCCAGAGAGAAAGGTCGGGTTACCCACAAAGGGAAGCCCATCAGACTAACAACTGATCTCTCAGAAGAAACTCTACAAGCCAGAAGACAGTGTGGGCCAATATTCAACATTCCTAAAGAAAAGAATTTTCAATCCAGAATTTCATATCCAGCCAAACTAAGCTTCATAAGTGAAGGAGAAATAAAATACTTTACAGACAAGCAAATGCTGAGCGATTTTGTCACCATCAGGCCTGCCCTAAAAGAGCTCCTGAAGGAAGCACTAAACATGGGAAGGAACAACTGGTACCAGCCACTGCAAAAACATGCCAAATTGTAAAGACCATTGAGGCTAGGAAGAAACTGCATCAACTAGCGAGCAAAATAACCAACTAACATCATAATGACAGGATCAAATTCACACATAACAATATTAACCTTAAATGTAAATGGGCTAAATGCTCCAATTAAAAGACACAGACTGGCAAATTGGATAAAGAGTCAAGACCCATCAGTGTGCTGTATTCAGGAAACCCATCTCACATGCAGAGACACACATAGGCTCAAAATAAAGGGAGGGAGGAAGATCTATCAAGCAAATGAAAAACTAAAAAAGGCAGGGGTTGCCATCCTAGTCTCTGATAAAACAGACTTTAAACCAACAAGGATCAAAAGAGGCAAAGAAGGCCATTACATAATGGTAAAGGGATCAATTCAACAAGAAGAGCTAACTATCCTAAATATATATGCACCCAATACAGGAGCCCCAAATTCATAAAGCAAGTCCTTAGTGACCTACAAAGAGACTTAGACTCTCACACAATAATAATGGGAGACTTTAACACCCCACTGTCAACATTACACAGATCAATGAGACAGAAAGTTAAAAAGGATATCCAGGAATTGAACTCAGCTCTGCACCAAGGAGACCTAATAGACATCTACACAACTCTCCACCCCAAATAAATAGAATATACACTTTTTTCAGCACCACAACACACCTTTTCCGAAATTGACCACATAGTTGGAAGTAAAGCACTCCTCTGCAAATGTAAAAGAACAGAAATTATAACAAACTGTCTCTCAGACCACAGTGCAATCAAACTAGAACTCAGGATTAAGAAACTCACTCAAAACCGCTCAACTACATGGAAACTGAACAACCTGCTCCTGAATGACTACTGGGTACATAACAAAATGAAGGCAGAAATAAAGATGTTCTTTGAAACCAATGAAAACAAAGACACAACATACCAGAATCTCTGGGACACATTCAAAGCAGTGTAGAGGGAAATTTATAGCACTAAATGCCCACAAGAGAAAGCAGGAAAGATCCAAAATTGACACCCTAACATCACAATTAAAAGAACTAGAAAAGCAAGAGCAAACATATTCAAAAGATAGCAGAAGGCAAGAAATAACTAAAATCAGAGCAGAACTGAAGGAAATAGAGACACAAAAAACCCTTCAAAAAATTAATGAATCCAGGAGCTGGTTTTTTGAAAAGATCAACAAAATTGATAGACCACTAGCAAGACTAATAAAGAAGAAAAGAGAGAAGAATCAAATAGATGCAATAAAAAATGATAAAGGGGATATCGCCACTGATCCCACAGAAATACAAACTACCATCACAGAATACTACAAACACCTCTACGCAAATAAACTAGAAAATCTAGAAGAAATGGATAAATTCCTCGACAAATACACCCTCCCAAGACTAAACCAGGAAGAAGTTGAATCTCTGAATAGACCAATAACAGGCTCTGAAATTGTGGCAATAATCAATAGCTTACCAACTAAAAAGAGTCCAGGACCTGATGGATTCACAGCCGAATTCTACCAGAGGTACAAGGAAGAACTGGTACCATTCCTTCTGAAACTATTCCAATGGATAGAAAAGAGGGAATCCTCCCTAACACATTTTATGAGGCCAGCATCGTCCTGATACCAAAGCCTGGCAGAGACAAAACCAAAAAAGAGAATTTTAGATCAATAACCTTGATGAACACTTATGCAAAAATCCTCAATAAAATACTGGCAAACCAAATCCAGCAGCACATCAAAAAGCTTATACACCATGATCAAGTGGGCTTCATCCCTGGGATGCAAGGCTGGTTCAACATATGCAAATCAGTAAATGTAATCCAGTATATAAACAGAACCAAAGACAAAAACCACATGATTATCTCAATAGATGCAGAAAAGGCTTTTGACAAAATTCAACAATGCTTCATGCTAAAAACTCTCAATAAATTAGGGATTGATTTGTCATATCTCAAAATAATAAGAGCTATCTATGACAAACCCACAGCCAATATCTTACTGAATGGGCAAGCCTGGAAGCATTCCCTTTGAAAACTGGCACAAGACAGGGATGCCCTCTCTCACCACTCCTGGAAGTTCTGGCCAGGGCAATCAGGCAGGAGAAGGAAATAAAGGGTATTCAATTAGGAAAAGAGGAAGTCAAATTGTCCCTGTTTGCAGATGATATGATTGTATATCTAGAAAACCCCATTGTTTCAGCCCAAAATCTCCTTAAGCTGATGAGCAACTTCAGCAAAGTCTCAGGATACAAAATCAATGTACAAAAATTACAAGCATTCTTATACACCAATAACAGACAAACAGAGAGCCAAATCATGACTGAACTCCCATTCACAATTGCTTCAAAGAGAATAAAATACCTAGGAATCCAACTTACAAGGGATGTGAAGGACCTCTTCAAGGAGAACTACAGACCACTGCTCAATGAAATAAAAGAGGATACAAACAAATGGAAGAACATTCCATGCTCATGGGTAGGAAGAATCAATATCGTGAAAATGGCCATACTGCCCAAGGTAATTTATAGATTCAATGCCATCCCCATCAAGCTACCAGTGACTTTCTTCACAGAATTGGAAAAAACTACTTTAAAGTTCATATGGAACCAAAAAAGAGCCCGCATCGCCAAGTCAATCCTAAGGCAAAAGAACAAAGCTGGAGGCATCATGCTACCTGACTTCAAACTATACTACAATGCTACAGTAACCAAAACAGCACGGTACTGGTACCAAAACAGAGATATAGATCAATGGAAGAGAACAGAGCCCTCAGAAATAATGCTGCGTATCTACAACCATTTGATCTTTGACAAAGCTGACAAAAACAAGCAATGGGGAAAGGATTCCCTATTTAATAAATCATGCTGGGAAAACTGGCTAGCCATATGTAGGAAACTGGATCCCTTCCTTACACCTTATACAAAAATTAATTCAAGATGGATAAAAGACTTAAATGCTAGACCTAAAACCATAAAAACCCTAGAAGAAAACCTAGGCAATACCATTCAGTACACAGGCATGGGCAAGGACTTCATGTCTAAAACACCAAAAGCAATGGCAACAAAAGCCAAAATTGACAAATGGGATCTAGTTAAATTAAAGAGCTTCTGCACAGCAAAAGAAACTACCATCAGAGTGAACAGGCAACTTACAAAATGGGAGAAAATTTTCGCAACCTACTCATCTGACAAAGGGCTAATATCCAGAATCTACAATGAACTCAAACAAATTTACAAGAAAAAAACAAACAACCCCATCAAAAAGTGGGTGAAGGATATGAACAGACACTTCTCAAAAGAAGACATTTATGCAGCCAAAAAACATATGGAAAAATGCTCATCATCACTGGCCATCAGAGAAATACAAATCAAAACCACAATGAGATACCATCTCACACCAGTTAGAATGGCCATCATTAAAAAGTCAGGAAACAACAGGTGCTGGAGACGATGTGGAGAAATAGGAACACTTTTACACTGTTGGTGGGACTGTAAACTAGTTCAACCATTGTGGAAGTCATGTGGCGATTCCTCAGGGATCTAGAACTAGAAATACCATTTGATCCAGCCATCCCATTACTGGGTATATACCCAAAGGACTATAAATCATGCTGCTATAAAGACACATGCACACGTATGTTTATTGCGGCACTATTCACAATAGCAAAGACTTGGAACCAACCCAAATGTCCAACAACGATAGACTGGATTAAGAAAATGTGGCACATATACACCATGGAATACTATGCAGCCATAAAAAATGACGAGTTCATGACCTTTGTAGGGACATGGATGAAACTGGAAACCATCATTCTCAGTAAACTATCGCAAGGACAAAGAACCAAACACCACATGTTCTCACTCATAGGTGGGAATTGAACAATGAGAACACATGGACACAGGAAGGGAAACATCACACACCAGGGCCTGTTGTGGGGTGGGGGTGGGGGAAGGAGAGCATTAGGAGATATACCTAATGCTAAATGACAAGTTAATGGGTGCAGCACACCAACATGGCACATGTATACATATGTAACAAACCTGCACATTGTGCACATGTACCCTAAAACTTAACGTATAATAATAATAAAATTAAAAAAAAATTTCCATCAATACAAAAAGTTTTCTTATGTCCTTTTGCAGTCACTAGTCCACATAACCTCTCAGCAGCCACCAATTTGCTTTCTGTCACTATAAATTCATTTTGCCTATTCTAAAAATTTCACATTACATACACGAAATAATGTGCTGTGCGTGGCTTCTTTTACTCAACATAATATTTTTGAGATGTGTTCATGTTGTGTATGTCTATAGTTTGTTCCTTTTTAATTGATGAGTAGTATTTCATTACATGGATATACTATAATGTGTCTTTCACTTATCAATTGATATTTTGGTTATTTCCAATTTTAGCTATTATGAATATATTTGCTACGAATATTTAAATACAAATCTTTGTATGCATCTATGCTTTTATTTTTCTTGATTAAATACCTAGGAACTGGATTGCTGAGTTATCTCAGTGAACACGTTTTAAGAAACTGCTAAAATGATCCCAAGCACTTGTACCATGTTACATTTGAACCAACAGTATATGAGAGCTCCAGTTGCTCCAAATCTTCTCCAACTCTTGGTATTGCCAGTCTTTTAAATAGATGTGTAATACTATCTCACTATGATTTTAATTTTCATTTCCCTGATGATTAAAGATGTTGAACTTTTTATTGAATTTTTTATTGGCCATTTTTCCATCTCCTTTTGCCTGCTTATTAGCTATTTTTGTATTTTCTTTTGTGAAGCATTAATATATTTTTTCACCTTAAAATTAGCTTTTGTCCTATTATTTATGTATATTTTTTCTTGAGGTACATCTTGTCTTATTATCAAGGTGTATTTTGTCCTAATGTATTCCTTACAAAGTCATTTTTTATATACACATATTGTGAATATTTTTTCCCAGTACTAGGTGTAAATATTTATTTTAATAGTGTCCTTTGAAGAGCAGAACAAAAATAAATCAACCGTTTATAATGAGCCTATTTCTAGACCCTATATTCCATTTAATTTTAATAGATGGATAATGGAACATCAACTTGATAATTGTAGTTATACAGTAAGTCTTGAAACCAGGTAGTGTATGTCTTCCAACTTTTTTTTCCTCTTTCAAAACTGTTCTGATTATTTTAGGTTTTTTTGAATTTCCATAAAATTTTTTAGAATATGCATTAAATGTTTATTCACATACCTAGGGGCCAAATTGCTGAGTCATTTAAGTGAAAATTTTAATGAGGCTGCATGAAATCTGTAGAACAATTTTGGGAGAGCTAATATCTTACTTGTATCAAATATCAAATCTTTCAATACAATAACATAGTATATCTCTCTATTTCTTTAAACCTTTAAATTACCTTAAATGTTTTATAAAGGTAGTGCGTATGTTTTATAAACAAACCTCTACATATTTAATGAATTTTGGCACTCTTTTAAATGGAACTTGTAAAATTTCAATTTTCAATAATTTTCTGTATAAAAATATAAGGATTTTTTGTATATTGACCTTATGACTTGTAATACTGCTACGTTGACTTATTAGTTCTAGTATGTTGTGTATATTTCTTACCAGTTCCTGTATATGTGCTCATGTCATCTGCAAATAAAGACAGTTTCATTCCTTCCTTTCCAATTTGCATAATGTTATTTATTTTTCTTGTCTTACTGCACTGGTTAGGACTTCCAATAAAATGTTAACTAGAAATGGTAAGAGTAGACATCCTTACTTTGTACCTGATTTTAGGGGAGAATTAGTCAGTCTTTTGAAACTAAGTTTGACAATAATTATAGATTTTTTGTAATGTCTTTTATTAGTTGGAGGAAGTTCCCCTCTCTCCCTAATTTGCTGAGAGTTTTTATCATCAACTGATGCCAGATCTTGCTAAATATTCTGTATTCATTGCAAAGATCATAGATTGTTGTATGATGTAAATATGGTGAATCACATTGATTTTCAAAAGTAAAACCCACTTTGCATTTCTGGGATAAACACTACCCGTTCATCACAAATTATCATTTTTATGTTCAACCAGAATTGAACGGTTAATACTTTCCTTTGGTTTCCTGTTACCTCCATGTCTTTCCTAGTCCTCTTTTCCATTTTTCCCCCCACGGTACTCATACTCCTTACAGTATGATCTTCTTGGATTATCTCATCTGTATTCATGGTTCTCATTTGGTTCTTCACTTTATAGTTCTAGGCTTTTTTCTTCCACAAGTTGTGAATCTAAATCCTACTCCCTGCTATACTCTCCTCCTAGTTGTCCTATGTGTATCACAGCCTCAACGTGTACAGAATCTATTGTTTCTTTATTTTCTTCCTTGCCAAAGCATATTCCTTATAAAATTTTCTAATCCTACTTGATATTATTACCATCAACTCAATCTTACAAAATGTATATCTAAAATTTAGCCTCAACTGTTTCCTTTATTTTACTCCCGAGATCCAATCAATCACTTAGGCTGTCTTATTTAATCCCAACTAGGTCTTAACTATTCTTCTTTTTTTTTTTTTTTTTTTTTTTGGTTTTTAAATATCTCTTCTCTATTTTGTACTACAGTAGCCTCTTAACTCTTTTCCCAGTTCCATGTTATGCCATTCAAATCTATCATAATGCTAGATTACAACATTTAATGGTTCCCCCTTGGTCTAGTGGTCAAAGTCTAAATTTTTTAGTATAGTGTACAAGTCCCTTTGTTACCGTTTTCTTCCCAAGCCCTTATTTCAGTATTCTCTGAATCATATATTACGCTAAAGAAATATAGAATACTTGAAATTTTCTGAACACACATAGCTTTTGAATATCTCCACTTCCAGCTCATTGCTTATCACTCTGTAAGACAATCAAAATACTTAACAGTCAGAAAATTTGTATGTCCTCTAACCCCCAACTCCAGTTTGGGTGAGTTGTTTCTGCTCTGAACCGTTAAGTCACCTTGGAGACTTGTATTATTGTACTTATCACCTTGTACTGAAATTATCTATTATATGTGTCTACATTCTGCAAATGAATATACTCCCTCAAGAGTAAGAATGTGCTCATTTTTCCTTCTATATTTAATTCCTACTTCTATATTCATTCTTGGCACAAAATATGTGGCGAACTGAATTGAAGGTTAGACTCCAATCTGAAAGTTAAATTTATTTTCTAAAGTAGTCAAAAGTAACACAAGAAGAATGCTGTTCTGTGACTCAGAACACCTTGCATGCAGATCTAAATATTTATTTAAGGGGAAACAAGTGGGAAGCTGGTATTTTCAACACTTCAACTTCCTTCAAACACAATTATGAAGACGTATTTCTTACTCTGCACGTTGAAAAACACAGGAAAAAAAAAAACAAGACAAAATTAACACAAGGAAGCAAAACCTCCACATTGGCTGGAGTGACATAAAATATTGTGGTTCACTGAAAAAACTGAGCTGGCTCCTGAAGAACAGCTGAGAGGATTGGGGTGGTCCACAAACATTTACCTTATCCTTCTTAGCTAAAGGTTTTCACCAATTTTATAAGTGATAATCTTTTGCATGTTATTTGCTAGTTTTTGTAAATGATTTATGTTTAACTAAGTAACCAGTGGTATACGATTCTCATTATAGAGTGTACATATAGTTTGCCCTGAACGTATCTTGTTTTTTTCTTCAAAAGTCGATGAATTCATTATCTCTAACATGATGTTAACAAAGCTTATTCTTCCTGAGTGTAAACTACGTCTGGCTCTCAAGCCTGTGCCTTTCATTAATACCATCACTCCTTATTATTGGGCTGTCATTAGGTCCAGAGTATGAGGTCTGAATTAGGAAGCCTAAAAATAATTTAATGCCATTGTTTGTCTTTCTTCTTTACCTTCGGCTATTGTTAGAAATTATTTCTGAGGAGGATTTTCAGACTAGAAGGTCATATAATTCTAGCAGTGGGAAATAGAGAGAGAGAGAGAGAGACGAACTAACAGCGGCTGTGCACTGCTGTTTCAGGAAGCAGATATTGTGGTATTGTTTTACTTGTTTGCTTCCTTGTTTAATTTGGGCCATACATTTTTTATGTTTTTATACTGGGCATATCATTTTCAACTCTTCTGCAGTTCCCAGGACTTGCTAATTTCTTACACCAGGTTGTTTTTGTTATTTTAGTCATTAAAAATATGTTATTACTTATGAAGTCATTTGTATCTAGGATTTCAAATATAAGCTTGTTTGTTGTTTCTTTTTGAAAAAAAAAATGATGTTGCAAAAATAACACAAGTTGCCCAATTTTACACCCCTAGTCAAGAGTGGATCCAGCCAAATAAAGTAGTTTTCCTGAATATCAGACCTAGGCAGTGTCTGACATGATTTGCTGTCTCTGAGTTTGTGGCCTCTTAGCTCTCTGAGATGAGAAACAGTTGAGAGTGGTAAGGGGAGTGGGTGACATAAAACTAAAAAGAAGCTGAGAGAGAAGTGCAACTTTTGAAATATTTACAAATGCATATGCCTGGATGTGTGGGTGTGGGTGGAGTAAATTTGTGGATGAGAGTAGGAAGGGAGATGTGTAATTTCTGGATACCATTTCCAGGGCTGTGCCAACAAACTATGAATTTAAGGAGAATGATCAAGGATTATACTCAATAAAGGTGATTTAGGCTGTGGGTCAAGTAATGAAATTTAGATCATATAAGAAAATTCGTAAACACTGACAATTTATCATCTAAGGCATATAATGAGAGTAATGGTAGGAGTAAGGAGAATGAAAACAGAAACAAAGGGAGATCATCAATTAAACTGCCGTGTTTGAAGGTGAGAAATATATGGCTTTTCCTGGGCTTCGAAAAATACGGCCTTTGGCCAAGTCTCAGCTGCAATGTTATCTTCAGTTGAGTTTTTTTTTTTTTTTTTTTTTTTTATGGATTTGCTCAAAAACTTGCTGCAGTGGCACCTTGCTATAATTTGCCCTGCCTGCTACAAAAGAATTACATTCAGCTCTCATCTAGTTACCTTTTCATGCAGATTTGTAATGCATTGTTTCTTGCCTCTGGAGGATTTCATGACTTTAAAATACTGCCCTGTTCAGAAATTGCTTCAGAAGAGCAGTCCAAACCAAACTGAGACTCAGAAGCTCACATTAGTTAACACATTTGATGTGGAGTCCTATTTTCAGTATACCCTTGAAATACCTTTTACAGTGACTAAGTGCCATGAGTAGAAACATCAGAGATTATATACGCCAGTGTCATTACACTTATCCACAAAGGACACAACTCCGGGTGTGGATAATAAAAGCAAATTTAGCAATCACAGATTGTCAAGTTTTAATTGTGCTTATGGTCTATCTGCAATGTACAGAAAAGATTGGTGTGATTCTTGGAATAACAATACGTGAGAGTTCCTTTACCATATTGTCCGTTTTATAGCCTTTTCATCTTATCCAAGTCACTTTGGGTATGGCTTTGTGCATGAAAGCCAAAAATTCTGGACTAGTTATGATAAGATTTTCAGTTAAAATTATCCTTGGCAATTCAAAACATTTCTTGGGAGTTCATTGTCAAGATAAAACAACAACAAAAAACAGTCTCAGAACCCTGTCTGACTTTTCTGGCCACGATTATGTGTAGTGAGCTTTGAAATTACTCACACTCTAATTAGAACCCTACATCTGCCTTCTACCTTATTTGTATTGTGTGTTTATGTGTCATTATTTTAATTTTTAAATTTTAATCTTACTTAAATTATCTGATTATTAATTTTCTCATCTGTAGAGATATAGTATTGTTTTAATCTATATTTCTGATGCATAAGATTACATAGATAAAATACATTAGGCTTATGTAAGTACTCATAAAGAAATGACTAATATTAACTGTAATTATAATAAAGCACTTTCCCTCAGCATGATCAAACAGCTTTTTTGTCTTATGCTTTAGACTGATCATTATAGACTCCTGCAGAACTTTTTAAAAGTGAAGAATCATGTTCCCTTACTCCTACAGTTTTAAGTTCAGTCTGAGATAAGGCCCAGGAATCTGAATTTTGACAAGTTTCCCAGTTTTCCTAATGATAAATCAAATAAATTTTGAAAGACAAATATGGCACAAAAGGATTTGTAGGAAAAACAACAGAGAAAATTAATGTAAGATCAATCTTCCTTAAAAAAAAATACCCATTGTCTAAGACAAGTGCTCTATTGATGTAGCCACTAATTTGTTTTTCAAGTAACTAGCATATCTAGCGAACCTGGTATTAGTGAGGGAAACTTGAGGCCAGGCATACACAAAGGGCTTTACTAAAGGCTGATCTTTTCCTTGATGGTTTCTCCCATCAAATCCTCCATTTGAAGGGAAAAATAAAAACCATGGACTGTCTTACAAAACACCAAATCATTAGTTTCTCCATTACACATTTCTAATTTCTTTTTTTTTTTTTTTCCCTCGCCCCCTGTATATGCTCCAAGCTGCCAGGTTTATTCTTTGATTTACAGTGTGGCATAGTGTAGAGAATAAAAGTTTTAGGAACAAGAACTGCTGTTTCAAAAGTCTGACTCCACCACCTACTGAGCGACTTTTGGCAAGTTGCTGGAGCTCTTCCCTAGGAAGTTGTCACACTCCTTCTGGATCAATGCTTCCATAGGTATCCTGTGAACTACACTGTACTGAACAGCTCACTGGCCACTACTTGTGCACTGTGTCCCCTTTGCAATTGAAGGAATTAAAATTCACAGAAAAAAATAAACAAATACATATTCAGCAAGATAGAAAATTAAATTCTAAGAGCGGACGTGGCCTCCAAATTTTCCATCAGGATAATTCCAGGTTATTATAGACCACAGACACAAGAATATATAGCTATTCAAAATCACATTAATAATTATTAGGATGCTATAATAGGAAAAAAAGAAGCAAACTAAATATAACATGATTTCAAATTTGTAATATATAAAGATCTTTAAAAATATTAACATTCTTGGTAGAATGATGATTTTATATTCTTACTATTCTCATATTTTTTGAATGTTCAGTGATGATGATATGTAATTTTTCTGCTCAGAAAAATAATAAACATTTGTTTTTGTGTTTTCATTCTACCAATTTAGCCCATGCAGGATTTTTCTTGCTTTAACATCAGGCTTCCATTTGATATACCAACATGCCAGAAGCCCTCCCCTGTACCCAGTTGCTCTCCTTCCCATAATTCACAGAGATTAAAGCTTTGTAGGACACATGCCTTTCTTTGTGATGAACTAGGAGAAAAACAAAAAACTTAGTTGATTATGATTGATTCATAACTGTTGTCTATAGTTATGTGGAGAGAGAGGGGACTAAGAAGAGCTATAAGCATAACAGGTGACACCAAGTCCAAATTTAAATTCAAAGGATTGTGTCTACTGAGAGGATCCTGGTAGAATTTAGCCATGGGGGCAAGCAATGAAAGAATCATTGATTTTTCAAGGGTTGTAACTCTATGGTTTAGAAAACAGGCCTATAAAATAACCAAAAGAACTTGCCAACTTCCCCACCTTCCCCTCCAAAAACATGAATTAGTAAGAAACAAAACTAAAACCAAGCTAAAAAGTTATACTAGTGTAATTAACTTCAAATGTTGGGGGGCTGTTTCATCATTGCAAAAAGATGTCCACAAGGCTTATGCTCAAAGGTAAGTTGTCTGCAAAAAGAAAAAGATGGGAGAATACTTGAACAAATTCATTTTAAAAATTAATTGGGCTGAAACTGATTTTAAAAATCAGTTTCTATGTGGATGAACTAATATGATTATAAGGGAGAAAAAGCATTGTTTTTGTTTTGTGTTGTTTTGTTTTGTTTTTATGAAATGTGTCTTACTTCTTTGCTTAAATATGGCCATTAATAAACTAATATATTATTTAATTGAAATGAATATATTCTTATGAGATTTTTTGAAAGAAAAAACTATAAATGATACCTAGGACCAAAAAGAAATCTTAAATTAAAACTGAAATAATATTTTACTCTGTATTTTTTTATTTATCTCATTTTATATTTTAAGTACTTAAATGTATAATTTTATGGTTCTATTTTATTTACGTTTTCACCTGAGTTTGGAAAATAACATGCACATATATGTATAACACTCTTCAGAAATGATTGTTTTTCACTACTACTTTCTAGATTGTTAAATTATACTTATTGTGTACTGGAGTCTATTTCTATCTCTTTTTTACACACTTTCCATGATGCTAGATGTGGGTACATCTAGATCTGGGTGTGACTCAAGACCACCAGATTCTCCTAAACATCAATATGGGAAGTGGGTAGGGCAACTGTGTGTAGTAAATCTCCCATGAGGGTGCAATTTGAAGCTTAGTGTGAGGCTACATCTAAAGAGAAATGTTTTTCTCCTCCTTAATTAAAAAATATATTTGGACCATTCATATGTGTAAAGGCATTATTCCACTGAAATACATATATGTGTATCAGGAGGTAAATGCGTTAATACTCCATCATTTATTTAGCAAATATTTATGAGCATCTACAATAGACCCATTGGTATGTGATTTTGACCCACAAAAAGAAAAAATGCAAAAATTAAGAGAAAGACAAATGCCTGAATTTTGTCAGTTTTCCAAGTAGAGGGAACCCCACCATTAAAGGCAAGGACACGTTGAGGGAACCCTATCGTCAAAAGATCTGAAAGATCAGAAAACAGTAACTAACTCAGTGTGGACAAACAGGAGATAGGTATTTGGGATGCAGGATAATGGAGAATAGTGGAGAATGTGACAAAATAAGTAAGTAGGGCCTGATTATGGGACCTGACCCACTAGCACAGACTAGCTTACCAAATTTTCTTTTTTTCCTTTTTTTTTTTTTTTTTTTTTTGAGACGGAGTTTCGCTCTGTCGCCCAGGCTGGAGTGCAGTGGCGAGATCTCTGCTCACTGCAAGCTCCGCCTCCTAGGTTCACGCCATTCTCCTGCCTCAGCCTCCCAAGTAGCTGGGACTACAGGCGCCCACCACCACGCCCGGCTAATTTTTTGCATTTTTTAGTAGAGACAGGGTTTCACCGTGTTAGCCAGGATGGTCTCGATCTCCTGACTTCGTGATCCACCTGCCTCGGCCTCCCAAAGTGCCAGAATTACAGGCGTGAGCCACCGCGCCCGGTCTAGCTTACCAAATTTTCTAGCTGCCACCTCTCAAATCTTGAGCCTTGATAGAGTGACTCAATTAAGAACATGAGAAATATCACTGTAATATGTGTGACCCCCTGAGCAGAATGCCAATTATCAGGGCATCTATGGAATTATGGTGGAGAGGTGTCTCAGCCTTGTATATATCAATCTGAAAGTTCTAGGATATCTGCAAACCTCATTTCCTAAAAAAGCTCATCATGTTCAGGTCAACGTGAGTCACTTAAACACGTTTGAAGCCATTGATATAGTCCTCTCAAATCTTCTCATAAAAAATTAAGTTTCATAGGCTTACTACCTAAATAACAAGGTAATACTTTATAATTGATTCGAAATTAACATTAAGATATTAAAAATTATCTCCTAGTTTTAGACATTGCGATTCAATCTCCAAGCCAGTTAATTTCAATATTTTATGGAGGTTGATCATAACTCCATTTTAAACTCATCTTCTTATTATGAAAACACTAAGGAATAACCTCGAGTAACTATCCAAACTGTCCACTTCAAATAGTGCACTATGAGATATTTTAGGCATAGTACACTGTCTGAAGTTTGAAACTTCCCTGTAAGTACCAACTACTAGCTTATTTACAAGGTTTAGGATATAGACTTTGATTGATTGTACCTGGTTTCATTGGCTACTCAGTCTAATTTTAGCTGTGTCACTAGCAGAGTACAAATTCCCCCCTCTGCCCCCATTCCATAAATTTGTGCCTGATCGCTCTTGAAACCAAAATACTTCCCACATCCATTTGTGGTTAATGATCCAGATAACATATCCTTTCTACCTGTTGAAAAAGGACCCTGGGGATTGTACCTGGAAGTCTTGGCCCCCTCAGTAACTGCATGTACTTTTTTTCTCTTGCTACACCACACACTTTATTTTTATTAAAGCCTTATAGGAGCAGACCTTAGTGAGTCCTGTGAGAGTTTTCAACTCTATAACCTTGTATAGATGTTGTATCTACCTATACTCCTCCATCCTAACCAAGGTGTCAGACTTTCTCATACCTTTCAACTAAAGTAATTTTTACATGCCAGAGGCCCTCAGAAACTTCTACGGTATAGCTTGAATATTTCTTTGACATTTTGTGTTTATCTGTAAATATATAAATTACATTATTTCTCAAAATATTACCATGAGATTGTTATGCTGAAAAAAATGTGCATCATATTTTTCCTATGGGTTTCTTATATCCTCAGGATTCCTTCCCAGTCCTAGAATATCCTTTTCAGATCTGGTTAGGGTGATCAACCATTCAGATTTGCCTAGGACTGAGAAGGTTCAAGGGACATGGGACTTTCAGTGCTAAAACTGGTAAAGTCCCAGACAAACTGAAAGCAAATGGTCACCCCAGATCTTGGACTTTTATGACTGAATATTAAATGATGACTTTTTGTTTTCCCATAAATTTACTAAAAAATGAGTTAGATTTATTGTGACAAGAGTTCATCTTTTCCAGGAAAGCATTTATCCTACTGTCTTTGTTCATTTTCTATTGCTAAAACAGATATCACAAACTGGGTAATTTATAAAGAAGTATATTGCTTACAGCTCTAGAGACCTGGAAGTTCAAGGGCATGGTGACAGCTTCTGGCAAGGGCTTTCATACTACATCACAACATGGTGGAGGGCACCACCTGGCCAGAGAGCAAGAGCATGTGTGTCAGCTCAGGTCTCTTTTCCCTTTGTTATAAAGCTTGCAGTCCCATCATAGGAGACTCACCTTGATTAGCTTACCCAATTCCAAGTATCTCCCAAAAGCCCTAGCTCCAATCAACATATAAATTAGAGGATTCCATTTCTACCACATGACTTTTGGGAGACATATTCAAATAATAACACCCACTAAAAATGGGGTTGCTTGTAAAGATCATTGACTGATTTCACTATGTTCAAGTAACTAAAAGTTTGCTTGTGAAAATGAAAAAAGTCACAGATTCATCAAGAAGAATTAGATTGGAAGTCAAAAGGCCTAGATTTGAATACTGGATCTACCACATAACTCACTGCTGTATTTATTTATTCAACGAATGTTTATTAATCTCCTGTTTCTTGCCAACACTATGCGAAGCTACTAGGGAAACAAAACAATAAGTAAGATAGCCCCCACCATCATGGGCTTACATTCAACTAGACAAATGATTGTTAAAGCCCCATTCAGCCTTAAAGTCCTATGGCTACTCTTCCCTTATTCCATCATTTAGCAACCTGACCTTGCCCTTTGCTAACTATTTTCCCTCCCTATGGGCTTAAACTCTTATAAATGTGGAATCATTGTCTCAAATAAAAGCTATTCTCATTCCTGAAGTAATGAGCTAAAGGAAAGATGCTTCTTCAGCTTTTCTTTATTCAACATAAATATGCTATCTATGATCTTAGAAATACTGTTTTTCCTTGACATTGGGACTGAGATGACCACTCGGAACAAATGCCTAAAGTCACTGCCAAAAATATTTTATTCAATAAAATTAAGGAAATCTATATACCAATATAATTCTTGGGAAGAAAGTCAGGAGTTAAATTTATATATTCTCTAATATGTGGTTAAATATTTGAACTTAATTCTCTTGCCCCCAAATCAGAAATTCTTCTGATTCTTTCTAAATAAAAATTCAAAAAGTGAAGTTTTATATTCTCACTGTTAACGCTGTTTAAGCAACACATTTTAAAAGAGGAATATTGAAGTGGTAAGCTAACTTTTAAGGGGATGCAATCCACAGGAAATCTAACAACTAGCTGAATTCAGTGAAAGTGGATACAAGCTCTGCCTGGATTTTCTAGGATGGACTTGAATTTGACATGATAACAATGTAACAATATCAAGCAGAGCAATGATACACCTGTGTTCATGTCTTCTGAATTACTGTATCTAGAACTGCAACCTTTCAGCTGTTTATATACTGTGTCTCTAAATAACATCTATTATGTAACAAGAATAGGGATTTGTTCTGGCTTTGCCTATTCAAGAAACAAACCTTGTCTTCCCACAGTAATATGCTGCAGAATTGGGAAAACAAATATGCTGATTGAACTGCTTTTTTCATGCAACTGTAAATTTGTGTATCTTTATCTATTAGCATAAGCTTTCCCTTTTGTGCTATGTTTCTCTGCACCTCAGATTACAATTTCTATGTTCCCGCTTTGGGTAACTGAACATGAAGGTGACCAAATACCAACTCTGAATATGTAAATCGGGAGAACCATAGTTACTCATGTGAATGCATCATTCCAAAGTGTCAAACTCAGTCTTCTTGGACAATAAATAACTGTGTAGTAGTTCTACAGTTTTGTATTCAACTTTTATGTGTGAACATCATCTTTAAAATGCATTAAAAGTTTTTCTGCAAGCATACAGAGTTTAAACACTCTTGTGTGATCTGACTGACTCCTAGGTTGTCTAAACCTAAGACTGAAGGGTTTCAAAGATTTTGTTGAGTCCAAATTTAAACAAATTCACAAGCCTAGAAGCAGAATGATGAAATGTGTGTTATATTTTACTCATCAAAGTTAAACCTGAGCTATAGCTTATGAATTTGTTGGTGCAAATTTCACAAACTCATGCAGTTTTTCTCTTAACCTGCATTAATGGTTTCAACACTTTACAGAGTGACAGTGCTCTGTATTTTTGTCAGATATCCAGCTTTTTACTAAAAAATGAAAGAAAAAAAGGAGCAAGGATGCATCAATACTAACATGAATATGGAGTTAGCATATTAAAATTCATGAAGTCCTGTCAACTGAACTGATGCAAACTCTATTTGCCCAAAATACATGATGACATTGCAAGCCAAAAAAGATGAAAACAGCTCGAGAAAGCTTTTTCTGATGCTATTTCATTCCTCTGAATATCAAGTAAGCTGCCTTTCTCCAGGTGGGAGCCACATGCAGGTTCACCATTCTGTAAAGTTAGGCTGGAGCTGGTTTTCCAAGCCCAAGAGTTTTCTATCCCTCTGGTCTCCCTGCTCCATTCTCAGCATGCTTACTGCATATGGAACAGAAAAAAATCTCTGAACCGTGATCGCATTTTCCTCAGACAAGCAAAGTCCTCTCTTGTCACTTGACTTGAATTGAAACCAAACAAGCCCCACAGATACATTTGTATTCAGACTCAGTAAAACGCTCCTTTATAATATTGTCTCAGGGACTATTCCGAAGAGCTCTGACTGGTTACCTTAACATGGGAGGCTGACTTAATGCAATCTGGGAATGAGGTAGAAGATACACAAGCCTGCTAGAATTCTGACAAGCCCTTAGGTAACAATCTAATAAAACACGGTTACAACTGTTAGTACTTTAAACTGGCGAGTTTCTGAAGTTTTGCAAATTAAATAGGACAAGTCGATTTTTTCTAATTTGTAAATTAAATAGGACACGTAAATGCTTTGAAATCCCGGGCTCTGTCACTCACATTTTCTCAGAATCATCAATCATCATGAATCCTTTCATTAAAGCTCTTACAAAATGTGATATATTCTTACATACAGTTTGAAAAGAGTCTTGAAAAAATTCCTTAAGATCAAAGACCATGTCTGCTGTAGATTCTGTGAAAGATTTAGCATTTGGCTAGCACAATACAAGTTTAATTATAATCGCAAGAATAATTATGTATACATTCAGAAGGGACTTTGGGAGGTCAAAAGTTCAAAGACCCATCTTCAGGCTATGTGGCTGCAAAGCCTTCTCTTAGATGAGAATTTACCCTATTTAAGAGAGCTCTAAAAATGAAAATCCCATAGCTTTCCACTTACTCCTTAATATATATAATCTGTCTTGGTTAGAAGTTTTCTTCCTTTAACATCTACTCTTTTATTATGGGGCTTACACATTCATTATATAGAATAGAGTGCTATCTAATAGAACTTTCTGTGAAAATGGTGTGTTCTATCTTACTCTAATATAGTAGTTACTAGTCGTATATGGCTATTGAACACTTGTGGCTAATGCAACTTGACAAACAGAATTCAGAATTTCAAGTTTAATTTTAAAGTGAACATAAATTGCCACATATGTCTGGTGGCTGGTCTTTTGGACAGTGTATAATTCAATAAAATATGTTCATCATTTTTTAAGTTAAAAATACTACCTTCACTTTTTTGTTTGTTCAACAGATATTTATAAGGGAACCTCCCTTTATAAATGGAGTGTATTCCATGCCAGACACAGTTCCAGGTAGAAGGAATACATTTGTGACTAAAAGGGAAAGAGCTCTATTTATACAAAGCTTACATTCTAGTAGGGGGAAAATAAAATAATTTGAAATAGCATAAATATAATAAAGGAAAACAAGACAGTAATGTGAAGAAGAGTAACAAGCTGGTTGTTAAACATGCTATTTTAGATAGAGTTATCAGGTGAGTGCTCTTTGGAACAAGGACATTTGAATTGAGACCTGGATGATGAGAAAAAGCCACTTCTGTTCAGATCCAAGGAAAAGTATCCCAGGAAAAAGGGAAGAGCAAGGGCAAATGCCTGAGGCAGAACCTAGTTTGGCACACTAGGGAAGTGGAAAGGCCAGCATGACTTTAACTCAATAAAGGATGGAAAAGGAGAACGAGATAAGATAAAAGAAGTAAACTGAAGTTAGGTTAGGGCTTTAGAGATCCTAGGGAACAGCTGCTTTTATCCTAAAGAAATAGAAAACGTTTCAAGGCCTGCGTGAGTGCTCTGATTTACATGTCATAAAGATAACTCCTAATGCAAGAATATAGATTATCGGGTTGTAAGGAAGAAGCAAGGGAGTACTCATAATGATGGTCTTGTGATAAAGAGCAATGGCAAGAGGTAGACAATTGTGGAATAGTCTATATTCCAGAAAATTTTGCAGATAAAAACTGATGGATGAGTGGATGGGGGAGAAAAATTAAGAAAGAGCCTTAGGACTTTGGTTTTAGGAACTTGTTGACTGAGATGGAGAAAACTGAGAAAGGCATAAGCTTGTAAGGATTAAATCAAGAATTAAATCGTATAATATGTTGTCATTAAGATGCAAATGGCATTAAGATGCCAAATCCATAAGAAATAAGATACAAATCTGAAGCGTATGCTAACAATAGGCATTAGAAGTCCTCAGCAGAGTTGGTATTTAAAGACATAGGACAGGATATGGTCATTTAGGGAAAGTATGCAGATAAAGAAAAGAGGTCAAAATAGTTACAAGGGAATAGTTATAGCAATAGTTACAAATTAGTTACAGCAATAGTTACAAAATAAACAAAGGGAAAGATCACAACTAAGCCTTCTTGTAGGCCTATTCACTTTAGACAATGCTTCCAGAACCTACTCTGAATTATAATCATCGTGTGGCTAGAATTTGAAACCTCTATATAAAACATACAGGTCTAGACACTTCAGTCACATCAATTTATCTATAGTTCAGCAAATACATTATCGATTCAGATGTCTATGATTTTATACACATCATCATTTGGTCTAAAAGTCAGTATTTTTGCCTACACTCTCCCATTACCAATAAGCTGAAAATTTCAACTCTTCCTTCAAGAATTCATTTAATAGATCCTTCTCTGTTCTCTGACTCCTTTGTGACTGACCTTGTGACTAACTCTGTTGTAGCCATTATTTGTTTTCAGATCAATCTGCCAAAATAATGTAAACGCTTTGAGAATAGATAATATAGTCATCTTTGTATCTCTAGTATCTAGCACAGGGTTTTATTTATTCAGGGGCAATAGAATAGTTGCTACTTCAAAACTATGCTAGTTTCTCATCTAAATCCTGCCTCACAATGAGATAATTCTCTTCAAGCTCAGCACAAGCAATATCACTTATATTTTCTTCTCTGGGCCTCTTGGGGTCATCTTTTCTATTTGTAAGTTTGCCAAAAGCATAATTAAGATTCTCAATCCGAAAGAGATTCATTGCTCTTCAACTAAAAAATATTGTGTTTCTGTTGTGTTTCAAGCTTTCAGAACAAGACTCTCCTAATAAACTTGTTAAAAATTCTTATTTCCCAGATTCACCTTTTGAATTCTGAGTCTGTATGTCTGAGTTGGATTTTAGAAATGTGCAGATTTATTTAGTGTCCTAAGAAATGCTGATGGAGGGAGACCTTTTGCAACATCTTGAGCAATAGTTCAAGGGTTTCCAAAAGCAATCCCATTCTCCATTTGGCCTCAAAGGCGCCTAGTAACACAGACACAGAAAGAGTCATATTAAATTACATATTATTCTAGAGGGAAATTATTTAGAAAACAATTTTAGAAAATGTCTAATTACCAGAACTTTTTTCTTAATTCCATTTTAGAGAGGGCTAAGTAAAAATGTATTTTAACATTGTTGTCCCTATATCTAATCAGATATCTATATAGAATACAAAATTATGCACAAATGCAAAGACAAGTTGTTAGTTCTATTTGTCATCCCATTCTATAGGTGACCCTCTAAAAATCTATCAAATTTATAGCATTCATCTACTCTTTCTTTTAAGCATGTTTTTCTTCTTAATACCAATAGATGATTTATAGTCTCATGACACTTAAGACAATCAAAATTTTGGTCATTTTATTAGCTCAATGAAAAAAGAGAGAGAGAAAGCTACATAAACCTGAGGAAGAACACTTAGCTATTTCAAGTGATAAACATATAGCACGGGATGCCAGAGGAGATCAGAAACAGCTGCAACAGCCATGGTTCCATTCATCAACAAAGCCGATTCTGCTGCCATGGTAAGCACTACAGAAATCCCCTTCCTTGTATCTAAACCTGTGTTTCTTCCAAAGCACTGTATTTTGACAGAACAAAGAGACCTCCCTAACTCAGGAGGACCAGTCTGTTCAAGGGGACATAATGAGATATTCTCTTTGAAAACTTCAATCTGAAAATATCTAACAATATTTTAAATACAGTTCCTTTATAAGCGAATTATCCACTCAAAAGCAAAACTCAAATGCTGATATGTAACAACAGCTGGCTCTGAGTTTTACACGAATGGCAATGACTGGTGCAGACCTGAGGTGTTATCAACTGTGCAGTTTCAATAAGATAAATTAAGAGCCCACATCTTTATCAGTAACTGAATCAGCGAGTTCACATAGCTCTAAAGATAATTTCTATGCATTTTTGAGATTGCAGGATCTACCCATCTGTAGTTCAATGACTACAGCAGCATTAAAACATCTGATCAATAGCCCAAAGCTAAATAGGGACCCAGAAGAAAATCTCCTTTTGCCAGAAATGTTTGAATGTTTTCCTAAGTGGTGGACCACAATCACCACCAAAGTATTTACCCTGATTAACTCCTCATGTACAGTTCCCTCAGGATGAATTAAAAGTATTTTCTACCCAGTCTTCTAAAAGGTAAATTCTCTAATTTTCCCCAAATTACTGTTGCATTAGTCAGCTGGCCGATCCTTTAAAACTCCATGCTGGGATTCTTTCCAACAAATTTCAAAACTGAGCTGTTAAATCTAATATGCTCTCTAAGAAGTAGGCAGATGATTTAGGCACAACTATTTCTCAATAGATCACAGTCTTGCTTTGGTCTAGATTGCTGTAAAAATAAGCAAAAATGTAAGACTTTTCAGTATTGCTTCAGTACTCCAACACATGTTAACTCTAGAGAAATGGCTATGGCATAAAAGTGGACTCTTGATTCTCTTACTGAATTGATGAGATTAAGTGTAGCAAAATGTTACCATTGGTAAACAGTAAAAATTAAAGGTGAAAAGGGTCAATGAAACAAGATTATCAAACGCTTTATATAAGTATTGGGTTTTTATTCTATAGGCAATGGAAGACCATTGAAGAATTATGAGAATGAGAGTTGCTTATTCCTATGTCCAGCCTCAGTGCATTCTAGAGATGCAAAATGATTGCATGCTTGAGATGTGAAAAGTATGAAATGATTACCAGGGTCACGGAGGTAATGTAGCATCATGTATAAAATCCCAGACTAAGTGTGACTATCACTTAGAATTCTAATTCTGTTACATATTAGCTGTATGACTTTGGGCAAACTATTACATCTCTGCACATCATTTTACTCATGTATTAAGAAAAGGAATAATAATGGCATCTTATGTAAAACATCTTATCAGGATTTAATGCCATCTTAAGCATTATTGATGAGTAGTGCCTAGAACAGCACCTGATACATAGTAATCACTCAATAAATGTTAGTTATTAGCATTACTATTAATGTACTACTTACTGTTTGGTGTGTTTTTATATATTATCTGATATTATCCACAAAATAAATTAACAAAATAATTTAATATTAATTATTCAATAAATAACTGCTCACAATGATCCTTATATTATAGCAGAGGTAATTGATAATCAAAGACATTAAATAATTTTACAAGGTTGCACACCTACTAGGTTAGAAAGCCAAGACTGCAATGGAGTCTTCTGAATCTAGAATCTGTGCTCTTCATCATCACTCTTTTCTTCATTGAGCAGCTTTATTAATACAATTAGATTAGCATAACAAGGAAGAAATGCATTTCATCAATATTTTCCAGGTGATGAATTACATGGCATTAGCTAGATCTGTGATAACATCATTTAAGATGTTCTATTAGCCAAATATTTTATCTTTCCATCCACACAAACACAAACAACTAACCAAAATTCTTAAGAACATTTATCTTAAGTAATCTTTAAATCTCCAAAAATTACATTTCAAAAAGTCTACATCTGATAATCCATCAACTTTACATATCCCTTTATCTTCCCATTCCAGTTCCTTCTCTCTAGGAGTGGCATCATTAGGGCTGTGTTTTAAACAGATTTCTGCGTCATCAGTAAGCTGGTTGGATTGAACCAGGAAGAGACTAGGAAAATGAGCCCAATTCAGAAGCTATTGCAGTAGTTTAGAAAAATAAAAATGGTCTGAACTACAGGAATAGCAACAGTAATTTTTAAAAGAAACAAAAAACAGGAATGAGGTGCTGTAGAACTAAAACTGAAGGAAGCTGATAGTTAAGTTTATGTAGAGGTAAAAAAGGGGAGGGAGGAAGCTTTGATCCAGGATGATCAGTATGATATAAATAACATATTATGTGGAACCTTAAAAAAGTTGTAGGGCAATAAACATACATATGCATGTGTCTTTATAGCAGCATGATTTATAATCCTTTGGGTATATACCCAGTAATGGGATTGCTGGGTCAAATGGTATTTCTAGTTCAAGATCCCTGAGGAATCGCCACACTGACTTCCACAATGGTTGAACTAGTTTACAGTATGTTTATTGCGGCACTATTCACAATAGCAAAGACTTGGAACCAATCCAAATATCCAACAATGATAGATTAGATTAAGAAAATGTGGCACATATACACCATGGAATACTATGCAGCCACAAAAAATGATGAGTTCATGTCCTTTGTAGGGACATGGATGAAGCTGGAAACCATCATTCTCAGCAAACTATCGCAAGGACAAAAACAAAACGCCACATGTTCTCATTCATAGGTGGGAATTGAACAATGAGAACACATGGACACAGGAATGGGAACATCACACACCAGCGCCTGTTGTGGGGTGGGGGGATGTGGGAGGGACAGCATTAGAAGATATACCTAATGTTAAATGACGAGTTAATGGGTGCAGCACACCAACATGGCACATGTATACATATGTAACTAACCTGCACATTGTGCACATGTACCCTAAAACTTAAAGTATAATAAAAAATAAAAATTAAAAAATTAAAAAGTTGTAAGGCATAGAAAAGCACACTCAAAGGCTGCCTGAAAACCCAAAACCACACTGGAAAAGAATATTAATCACAATGCTTTCTTGAGTCCTGTGTCCCATTACCTTGATTACATGCTCTAAATTTTCAGCATTGGATCAAAGACTTTAGCCTATTGTTTGCTAGTTTCTAAACTTTTAGTAACCTTTTGTAGTACTAATGGCTGCCTCCTCACATTCCTGCCTCTGAGAGTATGGATCAAAACTTCAAACTTCTCAGCAATCCCACATTCCTGGGTTTTATTCTGAAGGCAATAGGTAAAAATGAAAGCAAGATAGATGATGAACTGTAAAAGAGTGGGAAGATAAGTCTGATTTTGAATTCATCCATCTTTAGTTATTAAGAGTATAGTCCAAATATAGGTCTATGACTTAGTAGAAAGAAAACAGAGATATATATTTTGGAATCCTCTAAGTAGGGAGGATTGCTTAGCTACAAAAGTAAATGAGGATTCCAAGAGAGAAGTATTTAGACAGAAATGAGAACTGGCCTAAGAATAGACTATAAGGGAATGCCTACATTTAGAGGAAATCAAGCCAGGAAAAAAGACCCAGAAAGAATATTAGAGTAGTAGGAGCTTAACCAGAAGTGCGATCTCACAGAAATCAAGAAAGTGGAGTTGGACATGGCGTTGCGTACCTATAGTCTCAGTTACTTGGGAGGCTGAGGAGGGAAAAATCCCTTAAGCCCAGGAATTCAAGACCAGCCTGCAAAACATAGTGAGACCGTGTCTCAAAATAAAAGAAAAAAGAAACCAAAGAAGTGGAGATTGCCACCAATGTATTCAAATTCAGAGGACTATAGTGGATATGCGTTGTTTTGGATTGCCCACATTCCTGTCCTCAGATAACAGCACTTCCTCCCCTCTTCTTGCAATTAGAGAACATCTGCTTCTCAATACCAATTGTGGTTCCAACTGGGGCCATCCATTTTAATACTATTCCCACCCTCGCCTGAGACACAGGTATGCTAAGAGTCCCAAAGGTGACCAAACATGGTATTTCAATCCCTGACCACAACTCCTGAGCCTCATAGAACCAGAGTCCAATTTATTTGAATCCTTCCCCTATACATGGAAGGAAGGGATGAGGAAGAATTCTCCTTAAGGTTGACAAAGCTGTAAAAATATGAGCTTGAAACGTGTGACTAGTGGTGACTAATGGTTTTTTCCTCCACAATTTGGAAAATCTAGTCCTCAGTAGCATATTCAGAAAGAAGTAAAGAGAGATTGCAAGAGAGATTTCTGACAGCTCAAATCCCAGAGAGTCCTATTTCTGCATTGATTCTTGCTTTCCTATGACTGATTTTTTTTACTACTACTTTCTTTTAATTTGCAGACTTCCCTAGAACCACTGTAATAAATGCCCCCTTGTCTGTCTTTAACCTTGTTCTTTTTTTTGTATTTGAAAATAATAGCTTTATTACAACATAATTTGATGTTTTGATACACATAGTGATAAAAGAAACCTTCAGCTGAATTAAATTTAAAGGAATTTAATTAAGCAATGAACTATTCACCAATGGGGCAGCCTTCTGAGCCAAAGTATACTCAGAGAGTCCATCGCAGCCACATGGTGGAAGATTTATTGACAGAAAATGGAAAGTAATGTACAGGAAATGGAAGTGAGGTACAGAAACAGCCAGATTGGTTACAGCTTGGTGTTTGCCTTATTTGAACACGATATGAACAGTTGGCTTTAACCTTGTTCTATCTCTTCACAGTAAAGCTTTTGCCACAAACAACTAAGAATCCTGACTAAAGGAGAGATTACTGAAAGGAATGAGAAGAAGCGGCAAGATTTTATAACTTGTAGTTTGTAGGTAACCTGAAGGAAACTGGAATCAGAAAATTGTTGGCAATAGAAAATAGATGTCAAGGTTAAGGACAAAAGTGTGGTGAAGAAGTGAATCAGTAAAGGTGAGCTGGATTTCTGACAAATGTGGAAGGAAGAAAAGAGGCAGTAATTTTAAAGAATAACAGGTTTATAAGAGAACGTGCTCCCTCTTACCACACAGACAATTCTTTATAAATTAATAAATATTTTATTATGAAGGGGTTGTGATATTGTGATTCAAAAAAGTACACAGCTCCTCTTCAGTATTTGTCTGTGTCATTTTCTAGTAAACATAAACAAGGTCAATCAACCCTGTAGAGTTAATATAAATTTTCAGAAAAAAAAAGTTTTGGTTTCATTGGTATTTTTTAAGTGATTTTGTTTCTGTGTTCAAAATATATTTATTAAAGTTTCTTTTGAAAATGACAGGGTTTTTTTTTTTTAGCTATGCTAAGGGAAGCTGGCAAAATAATTTTAGTTGATTTGGGTACCATATCATTAACAGAGGAACATGGGAACCAGGTTCCTGTGGATGACAAATGGTCAATAAATATGGAGAACTTACTACTATAGAGTTGATTCTCTGTCTCCCTATCTGGAGTTCTCCTTTCAAAGCTCTGGTTCCTCAAACCTGAAACCTAGGGGTGGGGGTGAAGGAGATGGTGGTCTTCATACAGAAAATTGGTTCTCTGAGTGGATTTTAGTAGAGAAGAGGGCTCTGCAATTCAGTTCAGGGAAAGGAGAGAAACCCCTAGCTGTTACCACACTGTGGTCAGCGTGAAAGTTTCCACTGCAGCTGCTTACAAAAAAAACACAATATGTATGCAGACCTATACTATCCAATTTTATTTTTACAACATCCCTGTGAGAAAGCCAGAGGAGATGTCATCATCCACTTTTAAGACATAAAGCAAAGAAGGTTCACACAGATTTATGTGATTTACCAAAATCATTCAACCACTAAGCAGGAAAGCCAAGAATTCAGCCCAGATCTCCCGACACAAGCTCCAGACTATACGCCTTTCCCTTCCCTCTTCTGTTTTGAAGTTTTTGGCTGCTTCTCTACTGTGACAAAGGCCAGTGGCATAATTAGAAATATGGCTTTTACACCTTTGACTTCTTCAATTTTACACAAACCATGGGAATGGATCTTCCTCATTTTGGAGTTCTCTCTGTCTGAATTTAGGTGTTTGGGATACATTCATTCACATGCACAAATGCATTGTTGATGGCTTTTTCCAGTTTAAGGAAATCATACTAGCTACCAGAAGCAGCAACTGATATTTATTATGCACCCACTGCATGACAGATATTTTGTAAACGTGATCTTACTTAATCCCAAGCCTTAAGACATGGGCATTCACTTCTAATAAAAGGCCACCAAGTGAAGAACCAGGATACAAACCCATGTCTGGATTAGGTCACTAAACTATAATGAAAAATGACATTTGTAAAAATACTAGTCCCTAGGTCACACCTCAACATCTTCTCATTAGAGGAACTTTCTTTGTTTGCTATAAATTTCTTTAGATGAAGATGATGTTGGATTTGTATTCAAAACAGTATAGATCTTTAAAAGATGTGTGAGCTTCAGAGGAGAGGCCTCAGTTATGTTACGCAGATAGTGTCAAAGCTTCCTCTGTTGCCAGTTTCCAGAACCACTGTCATGAAAAATGGAGTAAATTACAACATGCACCCTGCTGATGCAGGCGGAAGTTTCCATCTCAAAGGTTCCGATCCTGGCTTTATACTTTCAAAATATCATAAACTATGATTGTAGTACTCTGGCAAATGGGAAGTAATTGTCCGCAATGCTCAATGGTTTGAAGAAGGCTATTGCTTAAAAAGTTCAAGGTGCTTTATGCCCTCTGTGAAGAATGCTTGCCTTCCCTTCAGTCATCATCTCTCACAAAATCAAGCATACTGACATCTTGAAAACATGCTTCTTTCAGGACAGGTGTATCTTTGCCTCAGTCATAAAGCTGAAAGGACTACTGTACTCTTTAATGGGATTTCCGGGCAGTGGGAAGATTATCTGAAAGCCCAAACTAATAAACACCTGTCTCTGCTGGTGACCTAGAAAATACTTCCCTTTGGTGGGCAGAAAGACTCTGTGTCACTGAAATTGCTTTGGAGGGATGTCATTTCATGTTTGGAGGTATGAGTTGAGCTCAATCTGCTGAATAGCTCTCAACAATTGCCCTTTGGTACAATAAATAAAGAAGTTTGAAATTCTGAAGCAATACCTGCTCTTCTCTGCTAAAATAAGATTAGCATTCATTTTGCCACAAAAAGGAAACAAAAATGTTATTTTTAAAGAAGAAGAAGGATTTATTCAATATTACTTGAAGGACCAAATACTTGATTTCTATTATTCCTGCTGTTTTTCACTGTCAACCTATTTAGTCCCCAGCCCTGGTATCACATACACACACACACACACACACACACACACGCAAAACCGGGTAAAAAAGACCCATAACAGAAAACACTTCAATAGAAAGCATGTTATAGCTCATAGACCTTTGAATAAAGATGTCTATATGTGCTGCTATTAAAGAACACACAATATTTTTTTAATGGTGGCTGGAGTGCTAATAGTGGTAGCTGCACAGATTTGCATAGGCTGACTTGCTGATCAGTGCTCATGTCCAGAAACTGGAACACCTCCTGAGAAATAGTTAATGGACCCCATGCTCAGAAATCAACACTGAATTCACAAATATTCAATTACGTGTATTTTGCTTGAAGGTCATCCAGAATAACACATAAGTTATTTAAAGATGGATAAGTACCTTTCAATAACAAATGTCCTTCCTAAAATTGGTATTTGTTGTATTATTCATTCAATTTATTGAATAATTTTGTATTACTATATGGTATATGAATCTCCCCTATCTACTGCTCTCACTGCCATATCTTATATTTATAAAACACTTAGTTGATTGGAAAAGATACAATATCACCCCTAAGGCCATACCTACCTAAATTAACCAGTTTAATCATTTTCATAGATATGATTAGAGTAATTCAATAACAGAAGATCAACTGGTTAAAAAAACTATGAGTCAAAGGGCCATTTCTGTCAAAAACAAATGAGAAGTAAACTAGTCTATGAGACTGCCATTTTTTTAAAAAAATAGACTATTTTACTGAAGTGTGACAATTATAGATGAAAGTGTTCTTATTCTAATGACAAAATTACACACCAACATAGCCACATCCCAAGAAAATAAAAAAAATTAGAAAGACCACAGAAGACACCTATCAGTATTATTTCAAATACTATAGCTTTGTCTGCTGTTGCAAATTGTATAAATGGAAGATAAGTGTCTGGTTTCTTTTGATTGATATTCTAGTGTTGAGATTATCCCATGCGATTTTTTCGTGGAAGTAATTTACTAATATTCTCACTGTGTAATTTCACATTGTATGACTATAGTACAATCTATTTCTCTATTCTATTCTTAGTGAATATTTAAGTTACTTATAGTTGTTAACTATTAAAATTCACTTTATTATGATTATCTTTTCTCACTTATTCTATCAATGTGGTAATTTTCATTGATTTCCAAGTGTTAAACTCATCTTGCATTACTAAAATAGACACAAATCTGTTTATTTTCCTTTTTATACATTAACCTATTTGGTTTACTAATATTTCATTTGGGTTTTTTGTGAACATGTTTATGAAAAATATTGGCATTTAATTTTCCCTCTTGTAAATCTACTTGTCAGTTTTTTGGGGGTATATATTATGCTTCCTCATAGCTTGAGTTTCCAAGTAATTTCTCCTTTTATCTTTGTGATGTCTGTACTATCTGTAATAATGTCACTTTTTAAATCATCCATATTAATTTTTTGTGCATTCTTTCATTTTGATTTATTAATATCATTAGGATTTGTCATTTTTATTAAAACAAAATTTGGGGAAGTTCTCCTGGATAATATCCTGCAGAGCATTTTCCAACTTGGTTCCATTCTCCCCGTCACTTTCCGGTACACCAATCAGATGTAGATTTGGTCTTTTCACATAGTCCCATATTTCTTGGAGGCTTTGTTCATTTCTTTTTATTCTTTTTTCTCTAAACTTCCCTTCTTGCTTCATTTCATTCATTTCGTATTCCATCACTGATACCCTTTCTTCCAGTTGATCGCATTGGTTCCTGAGGCTTCTGCATTCTTCACGTAGTTCTCGAGCCTTGGCTCTCAGCTCCATCAGCTCCTTTAAGGATTTCTCTGCATTGGTTATTCTAGTTATCCATTCATCTAATTTTTTTTCAAAGTTTTTAACTTCTTTGCCATTGGTTTGAATTTCCTCCTGTAGCTTGGAGTAATTTGATCGTCTGAAGCCTTCTTCTCTCAACTTGTCAAAGTCATTCTCTGTCCAGCTTTGTTCCATTGCTGGTGAGGAGCTGCGTTCCTTTGGAGGAGGAGAGGTGCTCTGCTTTTTAGAGTTTCCAGTTTTTCTGCTCTGCTTTTTCCCCATCTTTGTGGTTTTATCTACTCTTGGTCTTTGATGATGGTGACGTACAGATGGGATTTTGGTGTGGATGTCCTTTCTATTTGTTAGTTTTCCTTCTAACAGACAGGACCCTCAGCTGCAGGTCTACTAGAGTTTGCTAGAGGTCCACTCCAGACCCTGTTTGGCTGGGTATCCGCAGCGGTGGCTGCAGAACAGCTTAATTCAAGATGGAGTAAAGACTTACATGTTAGACCTAAAACCATAAAAACCCTAGAAGAAAACCTAGGCAATACTATTCAGGATATAGGCATGGGCAAGGACTTCATGTCTAAAACACCAAAAGCAATGGCAACAAAAGCCAAAATTGACAAATGAGATCTAATTAAACTAAAGAGCTTCTGCACAGCAAAAGAAACTACCATTAGAGGAATAGGCAACCTACAAAATGGGAGAAAATTTTCACAACCTACTCATCTGACAAAGGGCTAATATCCAGAATCTACAATGAACTCAAACAAATTTACAAGAAAAAAACAAACAACCCCATCAAAAAGTGGGCAAAGGATATGAACAGACACTTCTCAAAAGAAGACATTTATGCAGCCAAAAAACACATGAGAAAATGCTCATCATCACTGGCCATCAGAGAAATGCAAATCAAAACCACAATGAGATACCATCTCACACCAGTTAGAATGGTGATCATTAAAAAGTCAGGAAACAACACGTGCTGGAGAGGATGTGGGGAAATACGAACACATTTACACTGTTGTTGGGACTGTAAACTAGGTCAACCATTGCAGAAGTCAGTGTGGTGATTCCTCAGGGATCTAGAACTAGAAATACCATTTGACCCAGCCATCCCATTACTGGGTATATACCCAAAGGATTATAAATCATGCTGCTATAAAGACACATGCACACGTATGTTTATTGCGGCACTATTCACAATAGCAAAGACTTGGAACCAACCCAAATGTCCAACAATGATAGACTGGATTAAGAAAATGTGGCACATATACACCATGGAATACTATGCAGCCATAAAAAATGATGAGTTCATGTCCTTTGTTGGGACATGGATGAAACTGGAAACCATCATTCTCAGCAAACTATCACAAGGACAAAAACCAAACACCGCATGTTCTCACTCATAGGTGGGAATTGAACAATGAGAACACATGGACACAGGAAGGGGAATGATCATACACCGGGGACTGTTGTTGGATGGGGGAGGGGCGGATAGCATTAGGAGATATACCTAATGCTAAATGACGAGTTAATGGGTGCAGCACACCAACATGTCACATGGATACATATGTAACAAACCTGCACATTGTGCACATGTATCCTAAAACTTAAAGTATAATAATAATAAAATAAAAATAAAATAAAATTTCAAAAAAAAAAACAAAAAACAAAACAAACAAAAAAAACAACGTTTGGCTTTGTTGACACTTTCTATGTTTTTCTTTTATAACTATCTGTAATTTAGGTTCTTAGTTTATTATGTCCATCCTCAGCTTTCTTTTTGCTTAATTGATTTAGCTTCTCAAATTGGAAGTACAGTTCATTCCTTTTTTGCCACTTTTTAATTAAAGGACATAATCTCCCAGTTAAGCATAGTTTTAGTTGCATCTTAAAATTATTATATGCAATATTTTATCATTTTTTATTTCAAATTATACTTTGTGTTTTCTAATTTGACCCATAAATTACTTAGAAATGCATGGTCTAAAAAGAACTGGTACCAATTTTACTAAAACTATTCCAAAATAATGAATAGAGGGATTCCTCCCTAACTCATTCTATGAGACCATCATGACATCAAAATCTGGTAAGGACACAACAACAACAACAACAAAAACTATGGGCCAGTATGTATCCCTGATGAACATGGATGCAAAAATCTTCGACAAAATACTAGCAAACCAAAACTAATACTACATCAAAACTATAATCCATCACAATCAAATGAGTTTTATTTCAGGGATGCAAGAATGGTTGAACATATGAATATCAATAAATGTGATTCACCACATAAACAGAATTAAAAAGAAAAACCATATGAATATCTCAATAGATGCAGAAAAAGCACGCAATAAAATCCAACATTCCCTCATGATAAAAACCCTCAAAAAACTAGGCATTGAAGGAACATATCTCAAAATAATAAAAGCCGTCTAAGACAAACCAACAGCTAACATCATGCTGAATGGGCAAAAGTTGAAGGCATTCCCCCTAAGAACTAGAAAAAGACAAAGATGTTCACTCCCACCACTCCTATTCAACATACGACTGAAAATCCTAGCCAGAGCAATCAGGCAAGAGAAAAAAATAAAAGGTATTCAAACTGGAAAAGGGGAAGACAAATTATTTCTGTTTGCTGATAACATAATTTTATACTTAGAAAAACTCTAATGATTCTTCCAAAAGACTCCTAGACTTGATAAACGGCTTCAATAAAGTTTCAGGATACAAATATAATGTAAAAAAATCAGTTTCATTTCTATGTACCAACAACATTCAAGCTGGGAACCAAATCAATAACTCAATCACATTTATAATAGCCATGCACACAAAATAAAATACCTAGGGATACATTTAACCAAGGAGGTGAAGGATCTCTACAAGATGAACTACAAAATACTGATGAAAGACATCATAGATGACACAAACAAATGGAAAAATATCTCAAGCTCATGGATTGGAAGAATTAATATTGCTAAAATGACCATACTGCCCAAAGCAATCTACATATTCAACACAAGTCTGTGAAATTACCAATGTAGTTTTTCATTAATTTAGAAAAAAATGAATTAAAGACAAATGTAACTCATGAAACTCTAAAAATACTATAAGAACACCCAAGGAAAATTCTTCTGGACATTGGCCTAGGCAAAGAATTTATGACTAAGACCTCAAAAGCCATCAAACACAGACATAAATTGACAATTGGGACTTAATTAAACTAAAGAGCTTCTGTACAGCAAAAGAAACAATAAACAGAGTAAACAGGCAACCTACAGAATGGGAGAAAATATCTGCAAGCTATGTTTCCAACAAAAGACTAATACTCAGAATCTATGAGGAACTCAAACAAATAAAAAAAAACAAACAACTCCATTAAAAAGTGGGCCAAAAAGACATTTTTGAAAAGATAATATACAAATGCCCAACAAAGAAATCAAAGGCCGGGCGCGGTGGCTCACGCTTGTAATCCCAGCACTTTGGGAGGCCAAGGCGGGCAAATCACGAGGTCAAGAGATCGAGACCATGGTGAAACCCTGTCTCTACTAAAACTATAAAAAATTAGCCGGGCATGGTGGCGGGTGCCTGTAGTCCCAGCTACTCAGAGAGGCTGAGGCAGGAGAATGGCGTGAACCCAGGAGGCGGAGCTTGCAGTGAGCCGAGATTGCGCCACTGAACTCCAAACTGGGCGACAGAGCGAGACTCTGTCTCAAAAAAAAAACAAAACAAAACAAAAAAAAAAGAAATCAAAAAGTGCTCAACATCACTAAATATCAGGGAAATGCAAATTAAAACCACAATGAGATACCATCTCACACCAGTCAAAATGGCTACTATCAAAAAGTCAAAATAAAAAAAACCAGATGTTGGTGAGAATGTGGAAAAAGTGAACACTTATACACTGTTTGTGGGAATGTAAATTAGTACAATCCGTATGAAAAAGAGTATGAAGATTTCTCAGAGAACTAAAAAAAGAACTACCATTCAACCTAGCAATCCCATTACTAGGTACCTACCCAAAGGAAAAGAAATCATTATATCAAAAAGACCCCTTCACTCATATGGTTATCACAGCACTATTCAAGATAGCAAGGTCATGGGATCAACCCAAGTGTCCATCAACTGATGATGGGATAAAGAAAATGTGTCATACCCACCCCTCAGAATACTACTACATAGTCATAAAAAAGAATGAAATCATGACTTTGCAGCAGCACGGGTGAGCTCAAGGGCATTATCCTAAGTGAAATAACTCAAAAATCGAATATCAAATACATGTTCTCACTCATAAAAGCAGGAGGTAAACAATGGGTACATAGGCACATACAGTGAGAAATAATAGACACTGGGGACTCCAAAAGGAGGGAGAAGTAGAGGGGGATGAGGGTTGAAACATTACCTATTGGATAGAATGTTCATTATTAGGGAGGTAAGTACACTAGAAGCCCAGACTTCACCATTACACAGCATATCCATGTAACGAACTTGCCCATGTACCCCCCTGAACCTATAAAAATAAAAACAAATAAGAATAAAATAAAAAGAAATGCATTGCCTAATTTGTAAACATGTGGGGATTTCCAATTATCATTTTGTAATTAATTTATAGGTTAATTCCACTATAGTCAGAGAAAATGCTCTGCATATTTTAAGTTGAGATTTGAAATGATTTGTTTTGTGGCCCAACATACAGTCAATTATTTAAAAAGTGTTTTATCTATGCTTGAAAATAATGTGTATTCTTTTATTACTGTATATAATATTCACTAGATCAGTTAGGCAAAATTTAATCATTGCATTGTTTAAAACTTTTATAAATTTATTAATTTTACATCTTTTTTCTTATCTGTTACTGAAAAAAGTGTTACCTTCCATTATAATTGTGCATTTCTATAATTCTTTTAGCTCTATCATCTTTACCTTATATTTTTATTCTATATTTTATTAAGAGCATATAAATTTAGAATGATAATATTTTCCTGGTGAATAAAACATTTTATCATTATACAATGTGCCTTTCTGTTTCTAGTAATGTTTTTAACTTAAAATCTACTTTGTTATATATTAGTGTAGCTTCATCTACTTTCTCCTGCATCTCTTTATTTTGAGGGACGTATGTCTAATTATAATATACCTGTATGTCTAATTATAGTATATCATTTCTAAGCAACTTCGAGGTAGAAGTTATTTGGCCTTTTTATTCAGTCTGACAAGCTTTGTCTTTTAGAATTGGAGTATATAGTTTATTTACATTTAATCAAAATACCAATAAATATTGGCTTAAATTCACCATATTTTTATTTGGTTTATAGTTGTACACATTCTATGTTCCTTTTTCTCTCCTGTCTTCCCTTTTAAAATATTTCTTCATCATTTTAATTTTATTTCCCATTTATTAGATTATTTAAATTATATTACTATTCTTTCAGTGTTTACTCATAAAATTAGAATGTGACTTCTTGATTTATCAAACTCTAATAAAAATTAATACTGTTAAAGAATGAAAATGTAATTTTTCATTCAACACAGGACATTTTGAGAGTGAAACAGCACCCAATCATTAATTATGTCTGATAAGAGGCCTAATGCAAACCAGAACTTACAGTCACCCCATATGTTTACCACTTTCAGGCAATACACGAACCATAGAACACAATTACTCTCTTTATCCTCCTCCTGATTTATGTGTTATATTTGTTGTGTATTTTAATTCTAAATATATTTGAAACCTACCACACATTATTATTGTTTTGCATAGTGAATATTTATTTATATTTACAAATATATTTACTGAATCTCCAGACAAATCTGTGATTATTTTCCTTTTGCCTAGAGAACACTCTCAAGTGTTTATTTTGGTGTAGCATGGATAGAGATAATTTCTTGGAGTAATTTTGTGAAAAAAATTTTTATTTTCTAAAATATATTTCCACTGAATATAAAATTATAGTTTGGAAATAATTTTCTTTCAGTGCTTTCAAGATATCATTCTATTAACTTCTCGTTTCCATTATTTATCATAAGTCAGCTGTCATTCTTATTATTCCTTTTTGAGATTTAATGCGCCTTTTTATTCTGATTCTTTAATATGAATGTCTTTGTCTTTTGCTCGCAGCAGTTTTTCTATAATGTGCCTACATGTGATTTCCTTTATATTTACCATGCTTAGAGTTTTATAACTTCTCAAAACCATAGCTCAATACATTTCTTCAGTTTTTTAAAATTCTCTATCATTATTTCTTCAAATTTCTATTGTTTTCATTGATTATTTTTCATAGTTTACATTTATCTGCTAAAATTCTCCATCTTGTCTTTGAATTGTACAAACACATAGTCATTTTGAAGTGTGCCATATAACTTAATTTTCTAGATAACCTGTGTGTTAGGTATCATGATGAATCCCCAAAGATGTCCACATCTAACTTGAAACCTGTGTATATGTTAGGTTACAAACAAAATGGGAATTAAGATTCAGACGGAATTTAGTTTATGAATAAGCTAATTTTAAGCTGGAAAGATTATTCTGGATTATCCTGAAGGGTTTAATATAATCAGAAATGTCTTTATCAGTAAAAAAGGAAATAGAAGAGGCAGAACCAGAGATTTGCAGTGTGAGAAATATTCTGCCTGAGGTTGCTGGCTGTAAAACACGGAGGAATGGAGCCATTAGTTATGAAATTCAGATAGTCTCCATCATCTGGAAAAGCAAAAGATATGTGTTCTCTTCTAGAGCCGCCAGAAACAACACAATCCTACTGATACTGAGTTTAGCCCAGCGAGACTCATTTCAGACTTCTGTCCTCAAGGACTGTAGTTCCTAAGTTCACGCTGTCACTAAGTTTATGATAATTTGTTACCACATCCATTCATCCATAGAAAACCAATACACCTTGTAAGTCTATTCCTCCTGTCTTATTTTTCTTTTATTTTAGTCAAATGTTGTCTTCCTATAAGCTTAGGAAGACATTTTTGTTTAAGTACCTGGCATTGTGTATAAAAAATGTACAAATAATTTGAAGCTCCAACAGGGATTAACTTTGGTTTTAGCAGGTAGCTAAGTTAAGGGCAGATCACCTTAGTCCAATCAATGATTAAGCTGACTCAAAAGTGAGCTTCAATTTTTGTTAAGGTTGCTTTATTTCAGGTTCATCTTTTCCTATTTGTCAACTATAATCCTGCATTTAACAAGAGATCCTTCTGTTTGGTAGGTTTTGACTTTAATTTCCATACCTTCAGTGCTCTGCTCAGCTTTGCAACTCCTCAGCTAAAAGTTTGGAATTGGTAACAGCCTCAAGAAGAAAATCAGCACCAAATGTCAACTCACTATTCATGGCTTCCTTGCTCTTTCAGGTCTTGTTTTCATAAATTCTCACTGCCTTGGTAGCATGCTGTTATTATTAAAAACTATTTCTTTAAATATTATGTCCAGCTTTTATGATTGCTTTCAGCAGAAAAGTTGTTCCAAACAACTCAGTCCTCCATTTTCTGTAGTTTTATTCTAGCACTGCCTCTTATGTGGAGGTGAAGACTCAGAGTAGAAAGTGTAATCAGAGGCCTCATTTTCAACTTTCTTGCTGGTATAGAAACATACTGAACATTAGAGATGTGTTGGTTAATGGTCGACAACCAGCTAAACATCTGTATTTCCTTTTTTTGTGGCATAAATCTCCCATCATAATTAACTTGAAGCTACCTTCATGGTTTTACTGATTTTGAAGTTTGAAAGAAATTTGCACAGTTTGCTCTCATGAGCCAATTAAGCCAGATCAAACACATCTCACGTCTGGAGGACAAAACAAAATTGTTATAATGAGTATGGAAGCACCCTTGTGCTAGCCTTACTATTTTATTCTTAAAACCTTGTTTTAAATACATTACTCATGTTCCTCAATTACTAACTGAACATATATCTCATAAGCCAGTGAATGCTGGGTTCCCGACCCCAACTTAAGTGTCAATGATGTAATAGTGAGCAAATGAGACAGCACACCTCTTCTTAGGACTTACTCGAGTGGCTCAACCAAGGTTAAACACCCAAATAAATTATGAATTGCACATTGTGATAAGCACTACGAGGTAAAAGATAGGGTGCAATAATGGAGATCCAATTGAAACAAAGGGACTAAGGAAGGACTTGATTTTAAAATGACACTGAAACTGAAACCTGAAGGATGAGGTGTCAATCAGGCTGAGTGGAACGAATTTATGCACCATCATTAAAATGCCATCTGTCAAACTGTTTACCTTCTGGAGAAAAATAGCATAGGTAAACTTTTACTTTTACATGACAATTTTCAAATTATTGACAGAAATTATTATATTCCAACTTTTAATTTTTTAATGTAAATGGCTGTGCCATGGCCCACTCCTTTCTTCAATCTGATGTCTCCAAAATGTTTTTTTTAATTTTTTAACTTAGTGCTCTCTCCTGAAATCTTTATATACTTGCCAATGTTTCCTATAAATTGAATTTCTAGAATCCTACACAATGGATTATATGTCTTCTGATCAGTGCTGAAGACAGTGAAACTTTTATCTTTATTATTTTGGGACAAAATTCTATAATTATATTTACTTCATTCCTGAATTTCTACAGTATGATGATAATATCACTAATAATGTCTCCAAAGTCTGCAAGAACCTAAAATGCCTTCCCAATGATAGAAATAAGACTTAATTATGCTCTTGTTAGTTTTAATATTAGACTACAGTTTGTCGTACTGTTATTCTTAAAATTGCTAACATACTTCAGATAGTAGTTATTTTTTATAAATGCAAATAGTTGATTGATCATTACATCCATTCACAACTCCTCCTGTCTTTTATGTTTGAGATTTTAACATACTAATGCATAGCAACTTGCTGTGTTGATTAATAATGTAGGATAAAAAGGGTGTAGTTAATTCAGTAGTTTTCAACCACAAGTAGTTCTCCCAATTTGGCAATATCCAGGGATATTTTCGATTGTCATCCCAGGGACTGTACAACTGGTGTCTGCTGGGTAGAGGCCAGAGATGCTGCTAAGCAGCCTACAATATGCAGGATAGCCCCTTACTATAAAGGATTATTTGTCCAAAACAAAAGTGCTAGGTTTAAGAAACCCTGAATTAACTAGAATAATTTATGGACCAATATTTATATCTGGATGATTTAACTATGATACCTATTTAAATTTTAAGTAGTAAGCTATGGTTACATATTACAGGTTAGCCCCTTACCACAAAGGATTATATTGTCCAAAAAAAAGTGCTAGGTTTAAGAAACCCTGAATTAACTAGAATTATTTATCGGTCAATATTTAGATCTGGATGATTTAACTATGTTACCTACCTAAATTTTAAGTAGTAAGCTACATATTATTAAGTAGTAAGCTATGGTTACATATTACATATTACAGAATATTACATATTCTGATTCATATTACTTCACACATTTTTGTATGCTGCTTTGGTCCAAAAGAATTTCCATTTATCATTGACAATGCAAGGCATATAGATCCCATTTCCGTAAATAGAGATCTCTCATAATACTCTGTGAGTTTTAAAAGTGAATGTCAATCACAACAATTCAAAGTTAATTATACACTTTTTAAAATCATGTTCATTTCATCATTTATTTTCAATAGATTTTGTGCTATTTTCTGGCTAAGGTGCCCCTTTCCATTGCAAATTGTTTACCTCAAGGGAAGGAATTTGATAGTGTATCCAGTTAGACTTCTGCCACACCAAATGTTTCATTGCAATCTTTGGTTTAAGCCTTTATTATCTCCTTGTTATAAGGGTAGATTTTAAGACAAAATGCTACATCCATGGAGACATGGAGATTTAGGTAACATCTAGATTCAATTAAATGGCACTGGAGGTATTAGAGACACAGGTAGAACACAATGAACACTTACGATGGAGAATTCATGATGATCCAAGGCATCGTAGACATTTTGTACTTTGAATTTGAAGGCAATTATATCTACCTAAATTTCCTCAGTAAGTGCAACAACATTCAAATACTCCATCTTTTATACTTTGAAGCACATATGCTTAGCTGGCAGAAAAAAAAGTTTCTGAGTTTTTCAGTCTGTAACCCTGAACTCTGTAGAGATCACTGAATTGATATGCAGTCTTTCAGAGGCCAGTGTTGGTGACCAAAGATCATGTGTAGCTCAGTTCTGTGATGACTGCTCTTACTTATTCTCTATCTGCATCATGGATAAACTTCACTTTGCAATGCATGTCTGCCAGCTGCATGGCTGACCTGCATAATAATGGCAATGGGAGATCAATGGAATGAATGATGCAAAATTGATCTACTGATATGTTCAAAAATTCTGACACAGAATTGATTCATGGGACAGTAATGCTTCTAAGACTCCAGACACATTTTCTAGATCTTTATTTTATGATGACCTAGCAGCCAATGAAACTGCTTAGACTGTAGTATCTGATTCAAATTTGCTCATCACTTTATCCTGAAGATAAAATAACGACACATGTAATAGAAATGATAAGGCATACTTTCTGCCAAGCTATAAAGAATTGTTGAATGCTTGAAAATATGACCCAGTTTATTGACCAGAATCTCAAGTGGCAAATGGAAGACACCTGGGACAAGTTAAACCTTAGCTCCATGACAACAGGAGCATTGCTCTGTGCACAGATGTACCACTGGGCCTATCAAGCCTGACATATAGCAAGTTCTGAGTAACTACTGAAGGACTACATGAATATAGTCATTTTAATGGGCATAGCCCTATCTTTCATTTAATACATGTTTATTCTAGTTCCTAAACGAATGTTGTTTATTGGTTTCTTTTTCATTGTAACGTCTCACAATATCTAGTACTATTCCCATGTTCAATTGATAGTAATTAAATATCAAAGACTATATGACAATATGACAGGTTTTCCTCTCATAACAAATGTTATTAGCCTAGATTTTTCTTTTGAAAACAAACATAATACCAGCTATGCCTGTATCTACTCATAAGCATAAACATAGTATAAAAAGGACTTTGAACCATCTTCCATTGTCACTATCCCTTTTATGACTGAAAACCTCTTCATCTTCTAAAACTGATGAGCTGAATTTTATTAAGAGAGATTTGTGGCAAGTCTCAAGAAGATTTGTGTAATATTCTCTCCTGTACGAAGAAAAGATCCTCCCATTCATCATCGATGGTTGATCAGAAGTGCTGTTTTAACAAATTTCTGATGATGAATGAGTATATCCTTCTTTCATATTAAAACAAATATTAAAAAAGCCATCTTCTTGAATCATGAAACAAATCTTTCAATGCAGTTTAATCATGAAGGGTAGAAGTGAGATCAGCAGAGGAAGCCTGTGTATGGAAGGAGGTGGCCCTCTCTGCTATCTCAATTTCACCATTCTATGATTAGCAGAGGAAAGGCTAAATCCCAATTCTATGGTAGACTAACACGTTAATAATACTAATCTTAAATGTAGATCTCTGTGTCATATATATTAGGAAACAAGATGGAGACATTAAGCCCCAGTTAATAATCTTCATATGAAAGAATACCCCCAGGAAACATCACACGCTCATTCCACTTTACAACTATTTAGTTCACAGGTATTGCAATTGCTGTTAAATCCTTTTTGACTTATTTAAGCTTCGGGGCAGTATGTGAAAAAATGCATTTTTTTTAAAAGCTGGGACTTGATCATGATTAGTTCTTTTATTACATGATTGAGGAAGGATAAATGGCTGGCCACAGAATGCTACTTAATGACTCTGAACATTTTACACAGTCTGCATAAATGTCATTTTGAAATAGCTGTAACAATAGTGCTTCACTCACTAGCTTGGGCCTTTAAAGCATTTCCATTAAACATCTCATTCTAAAAGAAAAAAAGTCAAGTTATTTTAAATCTCACTAGGCTACAATTAAGAAGAGGATTTCTTCTCAGTGCAAAATATTGGCTGGAGTTTAGGGGTAAATTAAAACACAGACATAAGTTTCTCAATACTTTATCTCTTTTTAAAATCTGTTTTTTACTTAGAAAATAATGTATCAAGGTTGAACAGGCATATCGTGTGTAAAATGTGGTTGTTATACCAACAAATGTAGATGTTTAGAGTTAGAATTTTATCACTTCAGATGCACTGATATGGCAATAATAGAAAATTCTAACACAGAAATCACCCTTTATCTGCAAGGGAATATGTCTCAAGACTCCTGGGGAATGCCTGAAACTGTGAATATTGCCAAACCCTATATGTGTTATTTTTTCTTGTACATACATACATATAATAAAGTATAATTTATAAATTAGGCACAGTAAGAGATTAACAAAAATAACATAATAAAATAGAGCAATTACAATATATCATAATGAGTTTTGTGAATGTTCTCTCTCTCAAAATATATTATTGTACTGTACCCACCCTTTTTCTTGTGATAATGTGAGATTATAAAATTTCTACATGATGAGTTGAAGTGAGGTGAATGATGTAAGCATTATAATGTAGTGTTAGGTTACTACTGACCTTGAACATAAGTACTACTGTACTATAGCAATCAATCTGATAACTAAGATGGCTACTAAGCACTCATGGGCAGGGTTAGCATATACAGCATGGATATGCTAGACAAAGGGAGGATTGTCTCAGAATAGCATGCAATGTAAAACTTATAAATTATTTATTTCTGAAATTTTTTATTTAATATTTTTGGACTATGGTTGAACACAGAGAAGTGGAAAGTGAAACTGTGGATAAGGGGGGACTATTATACTCGCCTAATGTAGAAGTTGGAATACTTCTCCTGCAAAGAGCCAGATAGTAAATATGTTAAGCTTTGCAATCCATAACTACTGTATCTGTCACAACTACTCAATTATGCCATTCATAACTATCAACTCTGTTACTGTAGTGCAAGGAGCTATTATGCAATACATAAATAAATGTGGTGACTCTGCTCCAATAAAACTTTATTAACAAAAATGGGTGGTAGGTTGGATTTGGCCTGCAGATTGTTTGTCACCCCATCATTTAATTAACCAGGACCTATACTGTTTATTCAAAGTGAAATTTAGAGGCTGGCAGTCAGGGGTTGATTCAACAACTTTAAGAGTCTGAGCAGTGGGTCTTATTCCCTCTGCTACTCTAGGCCTACTTCACATAATTCCAAGATGACAGCTATAGCTCCAAATACTTAGTCCACTTCTAAACAAGAAGCATGAGTATTTTCAGGGCAATGAGAATGAGTCTTCCTCACATGCTTCCCTTCTTTGATAAGGAAAAAAAAAAAAAAAACTTCATAGAAGTTTCTTGTACTTCCCCTTTTATCTTAGTCAGTCTGGTCATATGCCTACTCCTACGCCAATCATTGCCAAAAGGGAATGGGGTTGGCATAATTAAATGAAAGCAGTTTATTTTTGGGGACTGATCTCATTGCCATTGAAAAAGATGGCAGTTACGATACACAGATGAAGATAGAATGGCCCATTGTGTAGGCAATCAATACTACGCCACACAAACAGTACTGAGATTTTAGTTGTTTTGGTTTAATTGGTTAAAGTATAATATCTTTAAAATGTTTCGGATTTTATTTTGATTCATTTGTGGAATAATTAAAAATGACCCCATAGCTATCCTTTGGGTCTTTTGACCTCTCCGTTAAAGTTCTATGCATGGTCTTAGGCTACACAGATTTTAGGCAGATAATTTTATTTTGCTGGTAATTTATCTATCTGAAAATTTGCAGGGAAAGGTGGGAAAGTATTATTGTAGATCCTGAAAAATGGAATAAAAAAAAGCCTACACTTGGGGTGGAGCCAAGATGGCCGAATAGGAACAGCTCCGGTCTCCAGCTCCCAGCCCCAGCGACACAGAAGACGGGTGATTTCTGCATTTCTGCTTGAGGTACCGGTTTCATCTCACTAGGGAGTGCCTAACAGTGGGTTCAGGACAGTCGGTGAAGCGCACTGTGCGTGAGCCGAAGCAGGGCGAGGCATTGCCTCACTCGGGAAGCGCAAGGGGTCAGGGAGTTCCCTTTCCTAGTCAAAGAAAGGGGAAACAGACGGCACCTGGAATATCGGGCCAGTCCCGTCCTAATACTGCGCTTTTCCAACGGGCCTGGAAAACGGCACACTAGGAGATTGTGTCCCGCACCTGGCTCGGAGGGTCCTATGCCCACAGATTCTCGCTGATTGCTAGCACAGCAGTCTGAGATCAAGCTGCAAGGCGGCAACGAGGCTGGGGGAGGGGCGACCGCCATTGCCCAGGCTTGCTTAGGTAAACAAAGCAGCCAGGAAGCTCGAACTGGGTGGAGCCCACCACAGCTCAAGGAGGCCTGCCTGCCTCTGTAGGCTCCACCTCTGGGGGCAGGGCACAGACAACCAAAAACTCAGCGAGAACCTCCACAGCCTTAAATGTCCCTGTGTGACTGACAGCTTTGAAGAGAGTAGTGGTTCTCCCAGCACGCAGCTGGAGATCTGAGAACGGACAGACTGCCTCCTAAAGTGGGTCCCTCACCCCTGAGCAGCCTAACTGGGAGGCACCCCCCCAGTAGGGACAGACTGACACCTCATTCAACCAGGTACTCCTCTGAGACAAAACTTTCAGAGGAACTATCAGACAGCTGAATTTGTGGTCTCACGAAAATCCGCTGTTCTGCAGCCACCGGTGCTGACACCCAGCCAAACAGGGTCTGGAGTGGACCTCTAGTAAACTCCAACAGACCTGCAGCTGAGGGTCTTGTTTGGTAGAAGGAAAATTAACAAACAGAAAGGACATCCACACCAAAAACCCATCTGTACATCACCATCATCGAAGACAAAAAGTAGACAAAACCACAAAGATGGGGAAAAAACAGACCAAAAAAACTGGAAACTCTAAAAAACAGAGCACCTCTCCTCCTCCAAAGGAACGCAGTTCCTCACCAGCAACGGAACAAAGCTGGATGGAGGATGACTTTGATGAGTTGAGAGAAGAAGGCTTCAGACGATCAAACTACTCTGAGCTACGAGAGGAAATTCAAAACAATAGCAAAGAAGTTAAAAACTTTGAAAAAAAATTAGAAGAATGGATAACTAGAATAACCAATGGAGAGAAGGGCTTCAAGGAGATGATGGAGCTGAAAGCCAAGTTTCGAGAACTACGCGAAGAATGCAGAAGCCTCAGTAGCAGATGTGATCAACTGGAAGAAAGGGTATCGCTGATAGAAGATGAAATGAATTAAATGAAGAGAGAAGGGAAGTTTAGAGAAAAAAGAATAAAAAGAAAAGAACAAAGCCTCCAAGAAATTTGGGACTATGTGAAAAGACCAAACCTACGTCTGATTGGTGTACCTGAAAATGATGGGGAGAATGGAACCAAGTTGGAAAACACTCTGCAAGATATTATCCAGGAGAACTTCCCCAATCTAGCAAGGCAGGCCAGCATTCAGATTCAGGAAATACAGAGAACGCCACAAAGATACTCCTCGAGAAGGGCAACTCCAAGACACATAATTGTCAGATTCACCAAAGTGGAAATGAAGGAAAAAATGTTAAGGGCAGCCAGAGAGAAAGGTCGGGTTACCCATAAAGGGAAGCCCATCAGACTAACAGCTGATCTCTCAGCAGAAACTCTACAAGCCAGAAGAGAGTGGGGGCCGATATTCAACATTCTTAAAGAAAAGAATTTTCAGCCCAGAATTTCCTATCCCGCCAAACTAAGCTTCATAAGTGAAGGAGAAATAAAATACTTTACAGACAAGCAAACGCTGAGTGATTTTGTCACCACCAGGCCTGCCCTAAAAGAGCTCCTGAAGGAAGCACTAAACATGGAAAGGAACAACCGGTACCAGCCCCTGCAAAAACATGCCAAATTGTAAAGACCATCGAGGCTAGGAAGAAACTATAGCAACTAACGAGCAAAATAACCAACTAACATCATAATGACAGGATCAGATTCACACATAACAATATTCACGTTAAATGTAAATGGGCTAAATGCTCCAATCAAAAGACACAGACTGGCAAACTGGATAAGGAGTCAGGACCCATCAGTGTGCTGTATTCAGGAAACCCATCTGACGTGCAGAGACACACATAGACTCAAAATAAAGGGATGGAGGAAGATCTATCAAGCAACTGGAAAACAAAAAAAGGCAGGGGTTGCAATCCTAGTCTCTGATAAAATAGACTTTAAACCAACAAAGATCAAAAGAGACAAAGAAGGCCATTACATAATGGTAAAGGGATCAATTCAACAAGAAGAGCTAACTATCCTAAATATATATGCACCCAACACAGGAGCACCCAGATTCATAAAGCAAGTCCTCAGTGACCTACAAAGGGACTTAAACTCCCACACAATAATAATGGGAGATTTTAACACCCCACTGTCAGCATTAGACAGATCAACGAGACAGAAAGTTAACAAGGATATCCAGGAATTGAACTAAGCTCTACATAAAGTGGACCTAATAGACATCTACAGAACTCTCCACCCCAAATCAACAGAATATACATTTTTTTCAGCACCACACCACACCTATTCCAAAATTGACCACATAGTTGGAAGTAAAGCTCTTCTCAGCAAATGTAAAAGAACAGAGATTATAACAAACTGTCTCTCAGACCACAGTGCAATCAAACTAGAACTCAGGATTAAGAAACTCAGTCAAAACCGCTCAACTACATGGAAACTGAACAACCTGTTCCTGAATGACTATTGGGTACATAATGAAATGAAGGCAGAAATAAAGATGTTCTTTGAAACCAACGAGAACAAAGACACAACATACCAGAATCTCTGGGACACGTTCAAAGCAGTGTGTAGAGGGAAATTTATAGCACTAAATGCCCACAAGAGAAAGCAGGAAAGATCCAAAATTGACACCCTAACATCACAATTAAAAGAACTAGAAAAGCAAGAGCAAACACATTCAAAAGCTAGCAGAAGGCTAGAAATAACTAAAATCAGAGCAGAACTGAAGGAAATAGAGACACAAAAAACCCTTCAAAAAATTAATGAATCCAGGAGCTGGTTTTTTGAAAAGATCAACAAAATTGATGGACCGCTAGCAAGACTAATAAAGAAGAAAAGAGAGAAGAATCAAATAGATGCAATAAAAAACGAAAAAGGGGATATCACCACCGATCCCACAGAAATACAATCTACCATCAGAGAATACTACAAACACCTCTATGCAAATAAACTAGAAAATCTAGAAGAAATGGATAAATTCCTCGACAAATACACCCTCCCAAGACTAAACCAGGAAGAAGTTGAATCTCTGAATAGACCAATAACAGGTTCTGAAATTGTGGCAATAATCAATAGCTTACCAACCAAAAAGAGTCCAGGACCTGATGGATTCACAGCTGAATTCTACCAGAGGTACAAGGAGGAACTGGTACCATTCCTTCTGAAACTATTCCAATCGATAGAAAAAGAGGGAATCCTCCCTAACACATTTTACGAAGCCAGCATCGTCCTGATACCAAAACCTGGCAGGGACATAACCAAAAAAGAGAATTTCAGACCAATATCCTTGATGAACATTGATGCAAAAATCCTCAATAAAATACTGGCAAACCGAATCCAGCAGCACATCAAAAAGCTTATCCACCATGATCAAGTGGGCTTCATCCCTGGGATGCAAGGCTGGTTCAACATACGCAAATCAATAAATGTAATCCAGCATATAAACAGAACCAAAGACAAAAACCACATGATTATCTCAATAGATGCAGAAAAGGCCTTTGACAAAATTCAACAACCCTTCATGCTAAAAACTCTCAATAAATTAGGTATTGATGGGACGTATCTCAAAATAATAAGAGCTATCTATGACAAACCCACAGCCAATATCATACTGAATGGGCAAAAACTGGAAGCATTCCCTCTGAAAACTGGCACAAGACAGGGATGCCCTCTCTCACTGCTCCTATTCAACATAGTGCTGGAAGTTCTGGCCAGAGCAATCAGGCAGGAGAAGGAAATAAAGGGTATTCAATTAGGAAAAGAGGAAGTCAAATTGTCCCTGTTTGCAGATGACATGATTGTATATCTAGAAAACCCCATTGTCTCAGCCCAAAATCTCCTTAAGCTGATTAGCAACTTCAGCAAAGTCTCGGGATACAAAATTAATGTACAAAAATCACAAGCATTCTTGTACACCAATAACAGACAAACAGAGAGCCAAATCATGAGTGAACTCCCATTCACAATTGCTTCAAAGAGAATAAAATACCTAGGAATCCAACTTACCAGGGATGTGAAGGACCTCTTCAAGGAGAACTACAAACCACTGCTCAATGAAATAAAAGAGGATACAAACAAATGGAAGAACATTCCATGCTCATGGGTTGGAAGAATCAATATCGTGAAAATGGCCATACTGCCCAAGGTAATTTATAGATTCAATGCCATCCCCATCAAGCTACCAATGACTTTCTTCACAGAATTGGAAAAAACTACTTTAAAGTTCATATGGAACCAAAAAAGAGCCCGCATCGCCAAGTCAATCCTAAGCCAAAAGAACAAAGCTGGAGGCATCACGCTACCTGACTTTAAACTATACTACAAGGCTACAGTAACCAAAACAGCATGGTACTGGTACCACAACAGAGACATAGATCAATGGAACAGAACAGAGCCCTCAGAAATGATGCCGCATAGCTACAACTATCTGATCTTTGACAAACCTGACAAAAACAAGAAATGGGGAAAGGATTCCCTATTTAATAAATGGTGCTGGGAAAACTGGCTAGCCATATGTAGAAAGCTGCAACTGGATCCCTTCCTTACACCTTATACAAAAATTAATTCAAGATGGATTAAAGACTTATATGTTAGACCTAAAACCATTAAAATCCTACAAGAAAACCTAGGCAATACCATTCAGGACATAGGCGTGGGCAAGGACTTCATGTCTAAAACACCAAAAGCAATGGCAACAAAAGCCAAAATCGACAAATGGGATCTCATTAAACTAAAGAGCTTCTGCACAGCAAAAGAAACTATCATCAGAGTGAACAGGCAACCTACACAATGGGAGAAAATTTTTGCAACCTACTCATCTGACAAAGGGCTAATATCCAGAATCTACAATGAACTCAAACAAATTTACAAGAAAAAAACAAACAACCCCATCAAAAAGTGGGCAGAGGACATGAACAGACACTTCTCAAAAGAAGACATTTATGCAGCCAAAAAACACATGAAGAAATGCTCCTCATCACTGGCCATCAGAGAAATGCAAATCAAAACCACAGTGAGATACCATCTCACACCAGTTAGAATGGCCATCATTCAAAAATCAGGAAACAACAGGTGCTGGAGAGGATGTGGAGAAATAGGAACACTTTTACACTGTTGGTGGGACTGTAAACTAGTTCAACCATTGTGGAAGTCAGTGTGGCGATTCCTCAGGGATCTCGAACTAGAAATACCATTTGACCCAGCCATCCCATTACTGGGTATATACCCAAAGGACTATAAATCATGCTGCTATAAAGACACATGCACACGTATGTTTATTGCGGCACTATTCACAATAGCAAAGAGTTGGAACCAACCCAAATGTCCAACAACGATAGACTGGATTAAGAAAATGTGGCACATATACACCATGGAATACTATGCAGCCATAAAAAATGATGAGTTCGTGTCCTTTGTAGGGACATGGATGAAACTGGAAAACATCATTCTCAGTAAACTATCACAAGGACAAAAAACCAAACACCGCATGTTCTCACTCATAGGTGGGAATTGAACAATGAGAACTCATGGACACAGGAAGGGGAACATCACACTCCGGGGACTGTTGTGGGGTGGGGGGAGGGGGGAGGGACAGCATTAGGAGATACACCTAATGCTAAATGACGAGTTAATGGGTGCAGGAAATCAACATGGCACATGGATACATATGTAACAAAACTGCACATTGTGCACATGTACCCTAAAACCCTAAAGTATAATAATAAAAAAAAAAAAAAAAAAAAAAAAAAAAGCCTACACTTTTTAGAGCTACATTCTCAAAACAAATTCTCTAAGCTTAAACAAGTATAAATTGGAAAATCTAAGTACAGAGACTGAATTCTGGTCCTAAGAAAAGTCACAGTTGAAGATGTATATCAGCCCCATAGGACTGTAAGTTGTGTCCCTACAGAAGTGTGGTTGTATATGACAGTGAGCAAAGTGGAATCCAGGGGACCATTTATGACATATAGTCTCCAGTGAGGGAGGCTTATCTAAAAGAAGTGAAGTCAGGTACCCAGGAGTAGTCAAAACAAATTCTTTACTCTTAAAATCATTGTTTCTTCTAAACAGGACATGACACCTTAGTTGAGTTTATTCCCCAACTTTTACTGCCTCAAGAAGAGTCTATAATTAATATTGAAAGAATTATTTCATCTAAAACCCTACAAAAAGTTGGACCACAAAGTAAACCAGAAAAGAGAGGAGGGGTGATCTACATGTCTTTGCTGAGAATGTGACCCGGCATTGGGAGTCCAAAGATTCCAGAGAGCATGGCAACACTAGAAATCTCAGAAAATTCAATTCATGGGCAAAAATGCTAGCTGTGCCTGTCAGATACTGGCGCACAGGAGAGGCAAGGATGGGGCATGGGGGTGACTGCAGTGCTCAGTTAAACTGCTTGCTGGACAATAGAGGAAATGGTCCCCAGTGGATTGCAGGCCACTGGAAGAAACAATAAGACACAACTTCATAGCTGTTTTAGACCTTGGCAGCAGAAACAAACCTGGAGCAGAGAACAGAAATGTGTAAGACTCATAAAACTAATTTGTGAGTACATATGTGGCATTTCCTAAGAACTCTGAAAAAAGGTGGGAGGCTCTATAGGAATTGAAAATGATTCCAAAATGCTGCTTTTCAAAGTTAATGAAGTAAGTTAATATTAATGTGTTTAGAACAAGCAGAAGTTGTCAGCATAAATGGAGCTTAAAAAAGAGAGATTTTCCCATTCATCCCCTTTTTGCCTTCTAATGATCTGCTTATATAATTCCAACATGACTGGTTAAAACCATTTTCAAATAAGTCAAATTATTAATTACTTTTGATATATGCAACCCAGAATAGAGAGTTTTCCAACTATTAAATCTTACCCTAACATAGATTTGAGGGAGATTGAAACATCTTCCTTCCCAAAAATATTTTGGCCTGGTCTTGTCAGTAGCTGGAATTCTTAAGCCTATCCACAAATATTAACTGCTGTATCCTTTAGTTGCAAGGGCCTGCATGGTCTGGTCATTCTTATCTTATTACAAACCCCACTGGGCTAAGGTATTGAAGACCTGTGATAAAATGCAAAAGCTACCAGGAAGAGATAAGACATTAAGCAATTACATGCGATTAGAACCTGAACTCATCAGATTAGTCTCAATCGCTTAGAAAGACCCTGGAAAGAACCAAGCATGGGTAAATAACAAATGAATTTTGATGGGGTAGTAAATGGATAATATATATCTAAGAAAACAAATAGGAATGAAGCACTTCATCTCTGAGAAATGAAGTTTATAGAATTGGCAGAAAATACACTTCTATGTCATTGATCTTTCTGTTTTTGCCCTATTTCTACCTATATTTAACCAGAAATTCTAGTAACATCTTTCTTATTTTCTAACATACATATTTTACCTATATTTACCCAGAAATTCCAGTAACTTCTTTCTTATTTTCTAACATACATATGCACACATGTATGCCCACAGTTAGGCCAGAGTATGCTATTGAAACATTTCGTTTTAAGAAACACAGAAACTGGAGGTCAATTCAACTTTGAGTTTTTCTAGTTGTAATATAATAGCTATCATTTACTGAATGCTTAGAATGTAATGGACTTTGCGATAAATGGTTTAAGTGAAAGAGCCAGAAGTTTTCCATTTATCTGTCTGATTTTAAGGCAGGAGGATTTTTTAAAACTTATGCAAATTTTATAGTTGGGAAAAAAAAAACAAAACAAGAATCAGAAAATCTGAAAGCCTTTGCAGCCTGCATTCCTGCCAGAACCAAGTAATAGCACTTTACTTAGAAAGGCAAACGTTCTCCTGTTTGCCACACTTAGCTGGCTGCCTTCATTTAGGTCACTTGCTTCCACTAGAGGCAGAAACGTCAATTTGCATAATATGCAGTCCTGCTATACTGTCTCATGTTAACTTATGATACAAAACTTATAATTCTATGTTAATTTAAAACACCATAAGCTTACAAATGAATAGCACTAAAAAGTATTCAAAAGTACTATCAGATGATAAAAAAAATGACTCTAGTCTATTATTATAACTTAAACCTATATAAGGGTAGTAAAGTTATTCTCAAGTATTAGTACTAAAAATTTTTTTAAAAGAAGCATAAAAAACAGAAAAGTTATATCAAGATAAATCATTTTACCACCCAGTATCGTTTCATAGACATTAGTAGTCTATAAAATTGCATCAAGTTTTATAAAGCCATCAGAATTAAGAGATATAATTCTTCACAACATATTGCTGCCCACTTATAAATTTTTGTGATATCCAGAATTACTAAAGTTTACTTTAAAATATGCATGTTTTAAAATTGCATATATGTTAAAATTAAGAAACAAAATATTATATGTCCAATATATGTTTAAACTGATAAAATTTTTGTATACAACAACAAGAGCAAAATCATTAAGTCATACCATTAGAAAAACAGACATTCGAATCAGAAGTACACAGAGTAATACAGCAGTCAAATTCCAGTTCTTAGGGGAGATTATTTGCTAACAATAAATGATAGTATTGTGTGTCAATAGGCATTGAGATGGTTACAAAGCATGAAAACAAGCTGTTAAGTCAGTTCAATAAGGGATAAAAATCAAACCAACTAGCTATTTGGCATCAGTTATTCAAACTAATCTATTGATTACATTTGTTCACTGTTTCTAACAGTTGCTTCGGTATACTGTAGCAGAACTACAATTTCCTCAGTGGGATCTGGCTGAAGCTTCTCCCCATCATAAGTATGAGCCCAAAAACCAACATAAAATTTATCAGAGAAGAAATGACCAAAGAAGTTTCTGGCAGTTTCCTCAAAGACCAATTAATATTTAGTAAAGAAGTAATGAATTTTACGTGAGACTGCTCTAGCAAACATATCATTCATTCATCCATCTGCTCATGTATTTATATAAAAATTATTGAGTACCTACTGTGCTGCATTTCTGTGGTCCTCTCCCTCTTGGAGCTTATAGTCTGATGGAAAAAATATTAATCAAAGAATTAAAACATGAATCAAACTTTTATAAGCACCAAGAAACAAAATGACACTGATAATGTACATAAGAGATCCCATCTATACTGGGAAGCTTCTATGAGGAAATTACATTTGAGATCAAGTCTGATCGATAAGTGGGCTTTCTTGTCCCACTGAGGTTCATTCACACTAATAACTCCAATTTCACTTGCTATAACCTTCACTGGCATAATGGATATCCTCTAGTCTGTACTACCCTAAAGTCTCACTGAGTCATTTCTAGACCTCCCAGTAGTGTCTCAACCGAGTTATTCCTGAAGTCCTGTTTTCTGCTCTGACAAGCTGCACTGACATCCTTGCCAGGGGAAAAAACCTTGAGAGAGGCAACTCCTCAAGCAGATCTCTCTGAGAGAACATTGAATTCTATAAATGTTATGTACCAATTGTTTAGAATTGCAGTGTCGTCCCTACCAGCACATTTCTGTGTACCTGACAACCTATGGATCCTCTAATACGGCCTGTGTCTCTCTGATCTCACACACAGGTCTAGGGTGCTGGACCAGGGACAGGTGACCATTACCTGAGAGGGTCACATGTGCTGCTTCCACCTTCTCTTTTTTATTCTTCCCACCTCATCCCAGTTACCCAAAGAAACATTTCTTTTTTCCCTCCACCTAAAGTATTCTGCTCCCCCAGGCTGGCTTGTCAACAGACAAACCAGAGCAGAGAACTAGCAAATTCAGATATGATAACAACTCAAAGAGAACATAATTTGTCTATTATACTTTAATTAGTTACTAAATGTGAACATCCATTTAACCAACAGTTTCCTTAATTAGATATTGTATTTAACCCACATTTCTCATTTCCATAGGTGACTCAATATTCTTTCCTTTTGAGTCTTTTTAAATTTTCTGGCTCACATTTGTGTGTGTGTGAGTTTTTTTTAACCACCTGTAGCACTGTTGAGAGACAGCCAAGCCCAATGTGCAGGAGTCCATTGATTGATGACTGGTCATTAACCACAAAGGGGACCATGAACCACATTTATGTAGAAGGGAACGATGTTACAATGCCAGATGTAGTGAACTCATAATGTTTTTCTTAAATCTCAAGTTCCCCCCTCCCAAGTGATAGTCTAAAATGAAAAGTTCTTAAAATACGTAAAGTTTCAGAATTATAGTATTTGCATCTGAATAAATCTTCTGCATTAATAACTTTAAATCAGTATTTTATATTACTCTCATCTTTATTTTCACTATTCAACTGAAGATCTGCTGATTTATCTGATTAATAAGAAAGTCTAAGTCATCTAAAAATATTTTTTTAAAGATATTGCTTAATTACACTGTCCAACAAAAAGATTTTTCCAGAATCCCCCCAGAAAAGATATAAAATAAAGATAAACTGAAGATGCATATTTATCATCATTAAGAAATTCCTGCATGGCTGATTGCAACTTGAAGTATCATGAAACAATGACAGATGAATCCCACCAAAACTGCATGAAGCTATGAAGTTCCCAGAAATATCAAGTAAAAATGTAATTTTTATCTGAATACTTGAATATTTCAAATGAAATATTTAAAAATAAAATAATGGTATTTAAGGTAGATGGTAATAAGCCTGAAGAACATTATATAATGAATGATGGTACTGGCAAGAAACAAAATCATCCATGGTCAGCTTAACTTTTCTGTCGTAACATTTGAAAAAATAAATCCAAGTTCTATTTTCCAAATAAATATGTGCATTAATAAACCTACAGATCTTAATGCCTCTGGTGGGGAAAAAAGAGCTATGTGTACTTTTCTGCTAATTAGCTAAGAGTACATAGTATTTCTTGAATTAATATTATGAATTTAAAATTTTTGTTTAATGAGTATTTGATTTCTTTCCTTTCCAAACATGGAAAGAGTATGTTTTCTGTGTTGCTCAAAATTTAAATCAGTAACAAGAACATATTTACTGTGTGACTAAAGAGTGAGATAAGACAGATTATATAGTAAAAAAATACCAAAAGTGAAAAAAAACTTTCTATTTTATTTGACATAAGATGACGCTTGATTTATAAATTTCTAGACACCAATCAATCACTAAACAGTTGGGTTTTGCCTAAAATAAGAAGAACAAATTCTTTTCTAATTTATTTTTGTATAGACACAGCCCATATAAACCTTTTCTTGACCCTATCAAAGAGCTGAGGACTCAGAGCAACCACATAGCTCAAAACCCAAGGAAAACAATGTCTGCAAGAATAGATAGGACAAAAGCACTGGCTCACTTAAAGCAGTGCCCAGGAGTAAAAGACACAAGTCATCATAGATGTAAATAAAAATAACGCATTTAAAATTTTTAACAAATTTATAAAGGCCAAGTAGAGTAAAAGTTTAGAATCCATGGAAACTGCAGATTTAAGAAGAGTTTGTACCCATTCTTCAGCTGTTTTCCACAGACAGCTAATGGGTACTCATGAGAAGACTAGGGATGAAGCAGGAGACTAGAGAAAGTCCCATTATTTTGTGATTCTGAAGGAGAGAAGCAGCCAGAGCTGCAGGAAAGGAACAAAGTTCTACCCACACCCTTTTCCCTATAGAAAAACAACAAAAGCAACAACAACAAAAAAATCCGGAAATCACTTAGGGCAGCAAGGTACAATGAAAATGCATTAAAGTAGAAGGAAGAATAAAAATTTGAAAATATCCCCCAAGGGGGTACAGAAAATAATCCTAGGTGAAGGATTCTATATCAATATAAATCAGGAGTCTCCTACTGCCTCAGAGGGGAAGAAACCCCCACCTAAGAGCTACAAGTAATAAGATTGAATCGGTAATTAAAAGTTTTTCATCAAAGTCCAGGACCTGATCATTTTACTACTGAAGTCTACCAAAAGTTCAATTAAGAACTAATATCAGTTCTTCTCAAACTACTTCAGAAAATTGAAGAGGAAGGAATTCTTCCAAATGCTTTCTATCAGGCCAGCATTGCTCTGATACCAAAACCAGGTAAGGACATACACAAAAATAAAACTACAGACCAATATCCCTGATAATCATAGACACAAAAAACAGGCTGGGCGTGGTGGCTCGCACCTGTAATCCCAGCACTTTGGAAGGCCGAGACAGGTGGATCACTTGAAGTCAGGAGTTCGAGATCAGCCTGGCCAACATGGTGAAACCCCGCTGTACTAAAAAAAAAAAAAAATACAAAAATTAGTCAGGCTTGGTGGCTGGTGCCTATTAATCCCAGCTACTTGGGAGGCTGAGGCAAGAGAATTGCTTGAACCCAGGAAGCAGAGGTTGCAGTGAGCCGATATCATGCCGTGACACTCCAGCCTGGGCAAGAAGAGCAAAACTCTGTCAAAAAAAAAAAAAAAAATCTAACAAAATGAATCCAACAACACATTAAAAAATTACTCCGTGATCAAGTGGGATTCATCTCAGGGATGCAAGAATGCTTCAACCTATGCAAATCAATAAACATAATACATCACATCAACAGAATCAAGGACAAAAACCATATAATCATTTCAATAGATGCTGATAAAGCATTTGATACAATTCAATAACACTTCATGATAAAAATGTTCCACAAATTGGGGATAGAAGTATTACAACTCAAAACAATAAAGGCCATATATGACAAACCCATAGCTAGTATCATACTGAAGGGGGAAAAATTGAAAGCCTTTCCACTAAAATCTGAATCAAGACAAGGATGCCTCCTTTCACTACTTTTATTCCGTATGGCAATGGAAGTCCTAGAGATAGCAACTAAGCAAAAGAAAAAATTAAGGGTATGCAAACTGGAAAGGAAGAAGTCCAATTATCCTTGTTTACAGACAACATGATATGATATTTAGAAAAACCTGAAGACTCAACAAAAAACTTAGAATTGATACACACATTTGGTAAAGTTGCAGGACACAAAATCAACATACAAAAATCAGTAACATTTGCAAATGCCAACAGAAAACAATCTAAAACAAATTTTAAAAATGGCAATTTCATGTACAAGAGTTATAAAAATGTTCTAAAATAAAATACCTAGGAATAATTTTAGTAAAAACACAACACACTTAAAAGAATTGAAATGATACAATTTCTCAACACAATGGATTAAACAAGAAATAAATTAGAGAAGGTTGTCCAGGAAAATCTTTAAATATTTGTAAATTATACACCATACTTCCACATAACCTATGAGTCTAGAAAAAAGTTAAAAGAAAATTAAGAAATCATTTTTCTTTTTTTTTATTATTATTATACTTTAAGTTTTAGGGTACCTGTACACAACGTGCAGGTTTGTTACATATGTATCCATGTGCCATGTTGGTGTGCTGCACCCATTAACTCATCATTTTGCATTAGGTATATCTCCTAATGCTGTCCCTCCCCCCTCCCCCAACCCCACAACAGCCCCTGGAGTGTGATGTTCCCCTTCCTGTGTCCATGTGTTTTCATTGTTCAATTCCCACCTATGAGTGAGAACATGCGGTGTTTGGTTTTTTGTCCTTGCGATAGTTTACTGAGAATGATGGATTCCAGTTTCATCCATGTCCCTACAAAGGACATGAACTCATCATTTTTTATGGCTGCATAGTACTCTATGGTGTATATGTGCCACATTTTCTTAATCCAGTCTATCGTTGTTGGACATTTGGGTTGGTTCCAAGTCTTTGCTATTGTGAATAGTGCTGCAATAAACATACGTGGTGCATGTGTCTTTATAGCAGCATGATTTATAGTCCTTTGGGTATATACTCAGTGATGGGATGGCTGGGTCAAATGGTATTTCTAGTTCTAGATCTCTGAGGAATCGCTATACTGACTTCCACAATGGTTGAACTAGTTTACAGTCCCACCAACAGTGTAAAAGTGTTCCTATTTCTCCACATCCTCTCCAGCACCTGTTATTTCCTGACTTTTTAAATCCACAGCCAATATCATACTGAATGGGCAAAAACTGGAAGCATTCCCTTTGAAAACTGGCACAAGACAGGGATGCCCTCTCTCACCACTCTTATTCAACATAGTGTTGGAAGTTCTGGCCAGGGCAATTAGGCAGGAGAAGGAAATAAAGGGTATTCAATTAGGAAAAGAGGAAGTCAAACTGTCCCTCTTTGCAGATGACATGATTGTATATCTAGAAAACCCCATTGTCTCAGCCCAAAATCTCCTTAAGCTGATAAGCAACTTAAGCAAAATCTCAGGATACAAAATCAATATACAAAAATCACAAGCATTCTTGTACACCAATCACAGACAAACAGAGAGCCAAATCATGAGTGAACTCCCATTCACAATTGCCACAAAGAGAATAAAATACCTAGGAACCCAACTTACAAGGGACGTGAAGGACCTCTTCAAGGAGAACTGCAAATCACTGCTCAATGAAATAAAAGAGGATACAAACAAATGGAAGAACATTCCATGCTCATAGGTTGGAAGAATCAATATCGTGAAAATGGCCATAATGCCCAAGGTAATTTATAGATTCAATGCCATCCCCATCAAGCTACCAATGACTTTCTTCACAGAATTGGAAAAAATTACTTTAAAGTTCATATGGAACCAAAAAAGAGCCCACATCGCCAAGTCAATCCTAAGCCAAAAAACAAAGCTGGAGGCATCATGCTACCTGACTTCAAACTATACTACAAGGCTACAGTAACCAAAACAGCATGGTACTGGTACCAAAACAGAGACATAGATCAATGGAACAGAACAGAGCCCTCAGAAATAATGCCACATATCTACAACTATCTGATCTTTGACAAACCTGACAAAAACAAGCAATGGGATAAGGATTCCCTATGTAATAAATGATGATGGGAAAACTGGCTAGCCATATGTAGAAAGCTGAAACTGGATCCCTTCCTTACACCTTATACAAAAATTAATTCAAGATGGATTAAAGACTTACATGTTAGGCCTAAAACCATAAAAACCCTAAAAGAAAACCTAGGCAATACTATCCAGGACATAGGCATGGGCAAGGACTTCATGTCTAAAACACCAAAAGCAATGGCAACAAAAGCCAAAATGGACAAATGGGATCTAATTAAACTAAAGAGCTTCTGCACAGCAAAAGAAACTACCATCAGAGTGAACAGGCAACCTACACAATGGGAGAAAATTTTCACAACCTACTCATCTGACAAAGGGTTAATATCCAGAATCTACAATGAAGTCAAACAAATTTACAAGAAAAAAACAAACAACCCCATCAAAAAGTGGGCGAAGGACATGACCAGACACTTCTCAAAAGAAGACATTTATGCAGCCAAAAAACACATGAAAAAATGCTCATCATCACTGGCCATCAGAGAAATGCAAATCAAAACCACAATGAGATACCATCTCACACCAGTTAGAAGAAATCATTTTTCATTGAATGAAAATGAGAACACAAGGTATCAAAATTTGTTATAGGCAAATAAAAAACTGCTTACAAAGCAATGTATATTATTAAATATTTTAATTATTAAAGAAGGAAGATTTCAAAAAATTATCTAAGTATCCTCTTGAGGAAACAAAGAATGTAAGAATAAATTACACCCAAAGTATGCAGAAATAAGAAAATTCCGAAAGAGAAAAAAAATTTTTTTAAAAGATGACTGAAAATAATAATAAAAATGATAAATTTAAATAGAAAACTAAAAAGTCAATATTAAAAAGAAAAGAGAAGATTTCATTAATAATTCCTCAAACACTTTAATAATAATAATGGAATACTCTATATGCTTGTGAATTCAATAATTTATATAAAATTAAACAACTTTAAGAAACAAACTACTAAAGCATGTTCAAAAGGAATAGATAATTTATTCTGTAACAATAAAGAATTTGAATTCATGACTGCAAAACTTCCAAGAATAATTTTTGTTAAATTAAAATGTCAGTCTATGTCCTAGTCGGCTTACGAGCAAATGTTATCAAGAATTCAAGTAACACATAATACCAATTTTTAAAAATCATTTCCAGAGAATAGAGGAGAAAGAAATGCAATCCAAGACACTTTACAAGATTACACTGATACCAAAGCCAGTAAAAGACAGCAGAAAACTACAGACTGACATTTTTTATAAACACTGATGAACAATCCTGAGGAAAATATTGGCAAATCAAATTTAGCATCATATGCAAAAGCTAATACATCATGACCAAATAGATTTCATACTTGGAAGGCAGGTTTGGTTCAATAACTGAAAATCAATGTAATTCACCATATTACAAGAAGAGAAGTCATATGATGATTTCAGTATATGCATCTCAATGAAAGCCTTTATGAAATTCAGTATGTATTAATGTTAAAATAAGCAAACAAATAGAAGAAAATTTCCTCAACCTGACATATCTACTAAAAGCCTTCATATAATGCCATTCTTAATGACAGACTTAGTGTTTTTCTCTGTGATCAGGAACAGACAAAATGTCCATTCTTATCACTTCTATTTAACATTTTATTGGAGGTCTTATTCAGTGTAATAAATAAAAACAAAAAATTTAAAGACATATAGTTTTGAAAGAAAGACATGGTTATCTACATACAGAATCTCAACAATCTACAAAGAAGCTATTATAACTAATAAATAAATTTAACAATTTTACTGAATACAAACTCCATATACAAACATCCATTGTATTTTTACATGCTAACAATGAACAATGGGTAGCTGGAATAAACAGACTATTGAAACAAATAGAGTATTATTTATAACCTCAGAAACATTAACTACTTAGATATAAATGTACTAAAGTACAACTCAAGATTTATATACTAAAAACTACACTTATAAAGGAAATAAAAGAGGACCTAAATAAATTAAAATATATTTTAGGTTCATGGATCAGAAGACTCAATATATTAAGATGTCAATTCCATCCTAATAGATCTATGGAGTCAATACAATTACAACAAAAATGTCAGCAAATTTTTTTGTTGAAATTTGCCATCAAATTTTAATTTGGTAGGGTGGGAGGAGTGGGAAAGCAAAGGAATAGAATAGCTCAAACAATTTTGAAAAGATAGAACAAAGTTGAAGGACTTATACTGTTCATGGTAGTCAGCTTGGACTGCCATAACAAAATACTACATACTGGGTGACATAAGCAACAGAAATTTATTTTCTCACAGTTCTGGAGGACAGAATTTCAAGATCAAAGGGCTATCACGTTTGGTGGTTTCTGATGCCTCTCTGCTTGGCTTGTAAATAGTCATTTTTAGTGAGCTGCGGCCTCACATTGCTTTTTCTCTGTGTTTGAGCACTTCCGGCATCTCTTTTTCTTAAGGACACCAGTCTTATAGGATTAGGGCCCTACTTTTATGACTCATTCAAACTTTATTACCTCTTTAAATACCCTTCCCCCTAATAAAGGCACAAGGACTACTAGAAGAAAATATAGAAGAAAATCTCTGTCACCTTGAGTTAGGCAAAAAGAAATTTAAATATGACACAAAAAGCATAACCTTGAAAAGTAAAAATTGGAAAACTGGACTTCCTCAAAATTGAAATCTCTACTTTTCAAATAAAACTTAAAATAAAAAGACAAGCCACTGATTGGAATAAAATACTTGAAGAACACATATCTGATGATATAAAAGGTCTTAATGATAAGAAAACAAGCAATCTGATTTTTAAATGAGAAAGAATTGATATGTTAATTGAGGATGATATCTAAATGGCAATTAAGCACATCAAAAAGTGCTCAACATCTGTTGTCATTAATGATATACAAACTAAAACCAAAATAAGATAGCATTACATACCCATTATTGTGGCTAAGACTACAAAAACTTGACAATACCATGTGCTGACAAGACTAAACACCTGGAACTCTCATATATTGCCAGTTGGGATGCAATATGCTACACTCACTTTGGAAAAAGTTTGACAGTTTCTTTTTTAATTAAATATACACTTACCATGCAAACCAGTATTTCCACTCAATATTTGTACTAAAGAAAACAAACATATGTTCACAGAAAAACCTGCATGTAAATGTTTATTGCAGCTTTATACTTATCATCAAAACCTGGAAAAATGCATACTAGTACATGTAACAACATACAGGTATGTCAAAAGCATTATGCTAAATGAAAGAAGCCAGACTCAAAAATTACATACTGCGTGATTGTCGAATATGGTATTTTGGATGAGAGAATTTATAAAGAAAGAAAATTTGGTGTTTTCCAGGGGCTGCGTGTGTTGGTGTGTGACCAAGGAGGAAGGAGTACAATGGAGCATGCAGAAACTTTTTGAGGTGATGGAACTCTTTTTTATTTTGACTGTCGTGATTACATTTCCACCAAAAACTTAGAGGAAGGCCTGCCTTTGTCAAAACTCATAGAACTACACACTAAAATGATAAATTTTATACATTTAATTTTTTTTCAATAAACTTGACTGGGAAGAATTCCAGAATGAATTTCTTCACCCAGGTCATAACCATAGCTAACATTTAAGTTTACTTTCTTTTATTTCTATATGTGTGTGCACCACTGTGATATACATATACACACGTGCATACATATGTGTGTATATATATGTATCTGCATATATATGTGTGTGTTTCTGTGTGTGGGGGTGTGTGTGCATAAAATATACACACATACATACAGGTTTTGGTCTACGGTTTCTGGCTAATAATTCCCAAAGCCCTTGTTACAGTAAACAGAATCAATCTCTTTCTCTGAACTTCTCCTGCTCTCCTTTCAGCTGGCCATGGCAGGATTCTAATCTGATGGTGAGTCATAAAACAATCATTTCAGAAAGGGTCCTGCCCCCTACCGTGGAGTAAAGCATGCTGCACAGAGGACAAGAAGAATCTGAACAGACAGGCCTTACTGAGTTTATATCACATCATTTCTGTCCAATCACATTTCACTATGGTTGTCCATGCTTCAATCCTGCCTTTCCAATAAAGTCCCTATTAAAAGACCCAAGAGAACAGGGTTTGAAGAGTTTCCAGATAGCTGAACATGTCAAGGTTCCTGGGGGGTGTTGCACCCAGAGAGGACATGAAAGCTCCATGTTCCTTTGTATAAGCCTTGCCCTATGCATCTCTTCATCTGTCTTCTTTGTAATATCCCTTATAATAAAATGGTAAATTTTCATGAGTTCTGTGAGCCACTCCAGCAAACTAATCAAACCCAAAGAGAGGACTGTGGGAACCCCAACTTGAAGCCAGTTGATCAGAAGTTCAGGATGGCCTGGACATGCAAAATGTGTCTGGAGGAGTGGGCATGGGGGAGCTTGGGAAACTGAGTCCCCAAGCTCTGAGATCTGACTCTATCTCCAGATAATGTTGGAGTTGAATTGGAAAATACTCAGTTGGTGTTCACTACAGAATTCATCGCTCACTTGGTGATGGGGAAAAACCCCTGCCTACATTTGGTCTCAGAAGTCTTCCATGTTGATAATTGTTGTCTTGAGAGAATAGGCAAAAGCACTTTGAGTGAGTGTGTTTTACACATAAACAATTATAATGTATGCATATTTTTATCCTGCATTTAATACCTACTGAGAGCATTTTCTTATCTTTAACTCATCTTCCAAAATGTAATGTTAAAAAAATTTAGTATTATCAAATCTCATCTTATGGAAAAATAACTAGTGTGCAAAAATGTATTTGTTAATTATTATTAAAAGTTATAATGTTGGCAGCTGGCAAGATGGCCGAATAGGAATAGCTCCAGTCTGAAGCTCCCAGCGAGATCAATGCAGAAGGTGGGTGATTTCTGCATTTCCAACTGAGGTACCTGGTTCATCTCATTGTGACTGGTTAGACAGTGGATGCAGCCCATGGAGTGCGAGCAGAAGCAGGGTGGGGTGTCGCCTCACCTGGGAAGTGCAAGGGGTCGGGGAACTCCCTCCCCTAGCCAAGGGAAGCCATCAGGGACTGTGCCATGAGGAACTGTGCACTCCACCCCAGATACTACACTTTTCCCCCTGTCTTCACAACCTGCAGACCAGGAGATTCCCTCCGGTGTCTATGCCACCAGGGTCCTGGATTTCAAGCACAAAACTGGATGGCCATTTGGGCAGACACCGAACTAGCTGCAGAAGTTTCTTTTCATACCCCAGTGGCTCCTGGAACACCAGAGAGACAGAACCCTTTACTCCCCTGGAGAAGCGGCTGAAGTTAGGAACCCAAGTGGTCTAGCTCAGTGGATTCCAGCCCCACGGAGCCTAGCAAGCTAAGTTCCACTGGCTTGAAATTCTCGCTACCAGCACAACAGTCTGAAGTCGACCTGGGATGCTCCAGCTTGGTCGGGGGAGGGGTGTCCACCATTACTGAGGTTTGAGTAGGTGGTTTTCCCATCACAGCATAAACAAAGCCGCCAAGAAGTTCAAACTGGGCACAGCCCACCACAGCTTGACAAAACCACTGTAGCCAGACTGCTTCTCTAGATTCCTCCCCTCTGAGCAGAGCATCTCTGAAAGAAAGGCAGCAGCCTCAGGCAGGGGCTTATCGATAAAACTTCCATCTCCCTGGGACAGAGCACCTGGGGGAAGGGGCGGCTATGAGTGCAGCTTCAGCAGATTTAAACATTCCTGCCTGCCAGCTCTGTAGGGAGCAGTGGATCTCCAAGCACAGAGCTCAAGCTCTGCTAAGGGACAGACTGCCTCCTCAAGTGGGTCCCTGTTCCCCCTGCCTCCTGACTGGGAGACACCTCCCAGGAGGGGTTGACAGACACTTCATACGGGAGAGCTCCCACTGGCATCTGGCAGGTGCCCCCTGGGACGAAGCTTCCAGAGGAAGGAACAGGCAGCAATCTTTGCTGTTCTGCAGCCTCCACTGGTGATAGCCAGGCAAACAGGGTCTGGAGTGGACCTCCAGCAAACTCCAGCAGACCTGCAGCAGAGGGGCCTGATTGTTAGAGGGAAAACCAACAAACAGAAAGGAATAGTATCAACATCAACACAAAGGACTTCTACACCAAAACCCTAATCGAAAGCCACCAAAATAAAAGATTTTGGTAATTGATAAATGTTCGTAGATAAATCCACAAAGATGGGGAGAAACCAGCACAAAAAGCCTAAAAATTGCAAAAACCAGAACACCTCTTCTCCTCCAAAGGATCACAACTCCTCACCAGCAAGGGAACAAAACTAGACAGAGAATGACTTTGAGAAACTGGCAGAAGTTAGGCTTCAGAAGGTGGCTTCAGAAGATAGTTCTTCAGAAGGAGCATGTTCTAACCCAATGCAAGAAAGCTAAGAACCTTGAAAAAAGGTTAGAGGAATTGCTAACTAGAATAACCAGTTTAGAGAAGAACATACATGACCTGATGGAGCTGAAAAACACAGCACAAGAACTTCATGAAGCATACACAAGTATCAATAGCCAAATCCATCAAGCAGAAGAAATGATATCAGAGATTGAAGATCAACTTAATGAAATAAAGTGTGAAGACAAGATTAGAGGAAAAAGAATGAAAAAGAAACAACCAAGCCTCCAAGAAATACAGGACTATGTGAAAAGACCAAACCTACGTTTAATTGGTATACCTGAAAGTGATGGGGAGAATGGAACCAAGCTGGAAAACACCCTTCAGGATATTATCCTGGAGAACTACTGGCCTAGCAAGACAGGCCAATATTCAAATTCAGGAAATACAGAGAACACCAAAAAGATAGTCCTCGAGAAGAGCAACCCCAAGACACATAATCATCAGATTCAACGAGGGTGAACTGAAGAAAAAAAATGTTAAGAGCAGCCAGAGAGAAAGGTTGGGTTACCCAAAAAGGGAAGCCCATCAGACTAACAGTGGATCTTTTGGCAGAAACCCTACAAGTCAGAAGAGAGTGGGGGCCGATATTCAACACTCTTAAAAAGAAGAATTTTCAACCCAGAATTTCATATCCGGCCAAAGTAAGCTTTGTAAGTGAAGGAGAAATAAAATCTTTTACAGACAAGCAAATGCTGAGAGATTCTGTCACCACCAGGTCTGCCTTACAAGAGCTCCTGAAGGAAGCACTAAACATGGAAAGGAACAACCAGTACCAACCACTGCAAAAACATAACCAATTGTAAAGACCATCGACATTATGAAGAAACCATATCAACTAATGGGCAAATTAACCAGCTAGCATCATAATGACAGGATCAAACTCACATATAACAATGTTAACCTTAAATGTAAACAGGATAAATGCCCCAATTAAAAGACACAGACTGGCAAATTGGATAAAGAGTCAAGAACCATCGATGTGCTGTATTCAGAAGACCCATCTCAAGTGCGAAGACACACATAGGCTCAAAATAAGGGATGGAGAAATATTTACCAAGCAAATCAAGAAAAGAAAAGCAGGGGTTGCAATCCTAGTCTCTGGCAAAACAGACTTTAAACCAACAAAGATCAAAAGAGACAAAGAAGGGCATTACCAAATAATAATAAATTGATAAAGGGATCAATGCAACAAGGAGCGCTAACTATCCTAAATATATATGCACCCAATACAGGAGAACCCAGATTCATAAAGTAAATTCTTAGATACCTACAAAGAGACTTAGACTCCCACATAATAATAGTGGAAGACTTTAACACCCCACTGTCAATATTAGGCAGATAGACCAGACAGAAAATTAACAAGGATATTCAGGATTTGAACTCACCTCTGGACCAAGTGGAACTAATAGACATCTACAGAACTGTCCACCCCAAATCAACAGAATATACATTCTTCTCAGCACCACATTACACTTATTCTAAAATTGACCACATTGCTAGAAATAAAACACTCCTAAACAAACGCAAAAGAAGAGAAATCATAAACAGTCTCTCAGAACACAGTGCAATCAAATTAGAACTCAGGATTAAGAAACTCACTCAAAACTGCACAACTACATGGAAACAGAACAATCTGCTCCTGAACAACTACTGCATAAATAATGAAATTAAGAGAGAAATAAATAAATTCTGTGAAACCAATGAGAACAAAGACATAACATATCAGAATCTCTGAGACACAGCTAAAGCAGTGTTTAGAGGGAAATTTCTAACATTAAATGCCCACAAGAGAAAGCAAGAAAGATGTAAAATAGACACCTCATATCTAATGGAGAAGCAACAGCAAACAAATTCAAAAGCTAACAGAAGACGAGATAACTAAGATCTGAGCAGAACTGAAGGAGGAACACGAAAAACCCTTCAAAAAATCAATGAATCCAGGAGGTAGTTTTTTTAAAAGATCATAAAAATAGATAGAACACTAGCCAGACTAAAAAAGAAGAAAAGAGAGAAGAATCCGTAGACACAATAAAAGATGATAAAGGGGATATCACCACTGGTCCCACAGAAATACAAACTACCATCAGAGAATACTATAAACACCTCTATGCAAATAAACTAGAAAATCTAGAAGAAGCGGATAAATTCCTGGACACATACACCCTCTCAAGTCTAAACTAAGAAGAAGCCCAATCCCTGAATAGATCAATAACAAGTTCTGATATTGAGGCAGTAATTAATAGCCTATCAACCAAAAAAAGTCCAGGACCAGACAGATTCACAGCCAAATTCTACCAGAGGTACAAAGAGGAGCTGGTACCATTCCTTCTGAAACTATTCAAAACAATAGAAAAAGAGGGACTCCTCCCTAAGTCATTTTATGTGGCCAGGATAATCTGGATACCAAAACCTGGCAGAGACACAACAAAAAAAGAAAATTTCAAGCCAATATCCCTGATGAATATTGATGTAAAAATCCTCAATAAAATACTGGCAAACCAAATCCAGCAGCAAATCAAAAAGCTTATTCACCACAATCAAGTCAGCTTCATCCCTGGGATGCAAGGATGGGTAAACAAACACAAAGCAATAAATGTTATCCATTATATAAACAGAACCAATGACAAAATGACATGATTATCTCAATAGATGCAGAAAAGGCCTTCAACAAAATTCAACAGCCCTTCATGCTAAAAACTCTCAATAAACTAGGTATCTCAAAATATTAAGAGCTATTTATGACAAACCCACAGCCAATATCATACTGAATGGGCAAAAACTGGAAGCATTCCCTTTGAAAATGGGCATAAGAAAAGAATGCCCTCTCTCACCACTCCTATTCGACATAGCATTGAAAGTTCTGGCCAGAGCAATCCCGTCTCTACTAAAAATGCAAAAAAATTAGCCAGCCATGGTGGTGGGTGCCTGAGGTCTCAGCTACTTGGGAGGCTGAGGCAGGAGAATGCCATGAACCCGGGAGGCAGAGCTTGCAGTGAGCCGAGATTGTGACACTGCATAGCCTGGGTGACAGAGTGAGACTGTTTCAAAAACAACAAAAACAAAAGAATGGCGATCATTAAAAAGTCAGGAAACAACAGGTGCTGGAGAGGATGTGGAGAAATAGGAACACTTTTACACTGTTGGTGGGAGTGTGAATTAGTTCAACCATTGTGGAAGACAGTGTGGTGACTCCTCAAGGATCTAGAACCAGAAATACCATTTGACCCAGCAATCCCATTACTGAGTATATACCCAAAGGATTATAAATCATTCTACTACAAAGATACATGCACACTTATGTTTATGTCAGCACTGTTCACAATAGCAAAGACTTGGAACCAACCCAAACACCCATCAATGATAGACTGGATAAAGAAAATGTGACACATATACACCATGGAATACTAGGCAGCCATAAAAAAGGATGAATTCATGTCCTTTGCAGGGACATGGATAAAGCTGGAAACCATCACTCTCAGCAAACTAACACAAGAACAGAAAACCAAACACCACATGTTCTCACTCATAAGTGGGAGTTGAACAATGAGAACACATGGACACAGGGAGGGGAACATCACATACCAGGGCCTCTCAGAGTGGGGGACTAGGGGAAGTATAGCATTAGGAGAAATACCTAATGTAGATTACAGGTTGATGGGTGCAGCAAACCACCATGGCACATGTATACCTATGTAAAAAACCTGAACGTTCTGCATATGTATCCCAGAACTTAAAAAGTATAATATAAAAAAATTTTTAAAGAGGGCATAATGTTTGCAAAGTTTGATAATCCAATTGCTATACAAATTCAAATGTTTTTGTGTTCACTTTTTACTTATTCATTTGTTTACTTTATCATTCAACACACACTTAAGCCTCATTGATAAAAAACAGTAAGAAATTAAGTGAGTTCATGATCTCAAAGATGTGACTGAGTAGTGAGAACACAACAAATTCAACAAATAATTATAATCCCGGTGACATATGTTACAAAAAAGGTACAAAATATTTAATTCTTTATATTTTTCATAAGTTACGATGAGACTTTCATAGTGAATCATATTGTACAGCTAATTACCATTAAGTTTAATTGTTTTGTAAATTTGCATTTATATGCCTATGTTAATGAGATTTTCTTTGGTTATAGTGGGATTCTGTCTACGGATGCTTTGAAAATACTCTGTACAAGCCTATGATGTGCAGCTTTAACATCATGCCATTCATTTTTTTCACTTGTCATATTTAAGCCATAATTCTCTCTAGTAAAATTCTTGCTCCTGAACAAGATTTCTCTTGGTGTGGAACCAGGATGACCAAGAACTAGAAGGAGCCAACTCTTGGTAGGGCCTTTTCTCTATCATCAGAGGTCAAGTCTTTTGCCCAATAGTCTGTTTTTAATCCTTAATTAGCAACACAGAAACAATAATTTATTTCATGCTTTACCATGAAGTTTACGTGCCCTTTGCAGCAAAGGTTTTTATGAACAGCCCAAACACACACACACACACACTCCATTCATACTTCTGAAGAGCCTGTATCTCATCTCTGAATAAAGCTACCCAGAGAGAGAAGGTGCTATGTTTGAATTACACTGTTTCGGGGTCCTCAGAATTGCAGTGAGGTGTCCTCAATCAGCTTGCCCTGCTTCCTCAGCTATCATGATGGATATTGTAAAATCAGGATGTCATAGCATAAATTATGGTAAAGTATTATAAGGAAGCTGTTTATATGAGTTCGCTAGGGCTAACATAAAATACCACAGACTGGGTGGCCTAAACAATAGAAATTTATTTCATCATAGTTCTGGAGGCTAAAAGTCCACGGTTGAGGTGTCAGTATCCTTGCTTTCTCCAGAGACGTCTGTCCTTGGCCTGCAATTCATCACCTTCTTGGGTTTTCACAAGGTTTCTCCTTTGTATACACACACACACACACACGTCTGTGTCCTAACCTCTTTTTATAAGGACAGTAGTCCTATTGCATTAGGGCTCACCCATATGTCCTCATTTACCTTAATTACCTCTTTAAAGACCCTATCTCTAAATACAGTCATATTCTGAGTTACTGGGGGTTAGGACTTCAACATATGAATTTGGAACTGGGGGAGAATGCAATGAAGTCCATAAGACTGCTATTACATTTACTAAAGATATGCTACTTTAAAAAGTGTTCACCATATAATCATAGAAAGAGATGTACTACTGACTTTGAACTAAACAATTTATTGTTCTCTTTATGGAGTGATAGGTTTTCAAATAGTGCAAATCATGTAAATAATGTTGTTTCACATTTTGCTTTGGCCACCAGGAACCCGAAGCTTGACTAAATAACTGCGTTTTACAGAACACTACAGTCTCTACTTAAATTTTAACTTTCTCCTCGATTTTGATCAATTCATTTACTTGCTTTGCCAGAATCTTGATTCTTATCTTTTATCCATTTTCTTGTATGCTGTATGCAATATGACACCCTGCATGGCCAGATTATATGAAAAAGCAAACCTGAAAAACACCTAACATCCAAGTGACTGAAATTATGCCCCTAACAGTTAAAGAAACAAGACTAACAGAAATTCTTGAGCTTGCAGGAAGGCAGAAAAACAACTTGCTGAAATGCTGAAACTCCCTTTTCCCAGGTTTGTAAGATAACAAAACTGGCTGAAATCCATTGGAACCAATATGGCCGATTGGAGTTTGCACAGAATGAGCTTGCTGACTTCACATTTCCACCATACTTTTCATGATAACTCCCCGAAGTTGCACGTGGGACCCATGAGGTAGCATGAATGGATAACTGTGCATTCCCAAAGACTTTCCAGCTCTTCTCTTTCCTTCCATCAATCACCTACTAATCCCAGAATCCACTTCCTAAATGTTTTCTAATAAAATGACTACCTTAAGGCCAGCACAGGGAGACAGATTTGAGGTGGACCACTGTCTCCTTGTGAGTCAATTTGCAGTAAAATGTTTTCTTTTCTCAAAAACCCAGCGTCATAGTATTGGCTTCTAGTGCACGGGGCAGCAAGCCTCTTTTGCTTGATAACATGACCACAGGTGACTTCATTGGATTTTTCTGAGATGTGGAAGATGTATCGCTTTAAGCAATAGCATATCTAACGAAAACTACATTTCTGTGGGCTAGTTGACTCCAGTAGATATTTATTGTCTTTTGGTCACAAACTGCTCTAAAATTTGAGAAAAAAAGTTCTAAAACCTATTTCCTATCTAAAGACAGCACAGTGTTTGTGCTGATTAAGAGTACAAGGCCGGGCGTGGAGGCTCACCCCTGTAATCCTAGCACTTTGGGAGGCCAACGTGGGTGGATCACGAGGTCAGGAGTTCGAGATCAGCCTGGCCAACATGGTGAAACCCTGTCTCTACTTAAAAAAAAAAAAAAAAATAGGCATGGTGGCAGGCGCCTGTAATCCCAGCTACTCGGGAGGCTGAGGCAGGGGAATCACTTGAATCTGGGAGGCGGAGGTTGCAGTGAGCCGAGATCACACCATTGCACTCCAGCCTGGGTGACAGAGCAAGACTCCGTCTCAAAAAAACAAAAAGAAAAAAATGCTGGCTTGACCCCTTAGTGGTTGTGATGCCCTAGGCAAGTTACATACAATATTTGTATAATACATCTCTTTTTTTTTCACTGTAATATAAGGATACTGTGAATATTTACATTCTAGTTTGCCATGATGATCAAATGAGTAAAAACCCTAGAATAGTTCCAAACAAATAGGACCTGTTTGTTCATCATGAACTAATATCATCTGAGAAAAATGCACCCAAAAATGTGTGTATAGTGTTAGAATTTTCACAAACACCAAAAAACTCCCATTCCCCCATGTATTCCTGGGGTCAATGAGCCCCAATTAATAACTCCTGAGCTACATATTTTATCATGAACAGTACATTAAAAAGTTGAATTAAACTTATAAACACACAATGTTTCTAGTTTTAGTTTGATATTTGCTGAGCATCCACAGAATGTGAGACAGAGGAGTGCTGAAGTATTATTATATTGTTTTGTGCTTTATTGCATTTTTTCTAAAGAAGTAAAAAGAATACTTAGTCAAAATGGCATTGGACTGTAAAGTGCTATTTGGCCATATTTTCTTCTGAGAAATACTGGGTAATAAGGCCTTCTTTCACTTTTTTCTCTCACAACAATTAGGGAGCATCTCCTTGGTTCAAGGCCAGTCAGCTAGAAAGAGACAGAGATAAAGTGTTGGGTCTTTCCAAGCTGAGACTAAATGTGGACGGTGGCCAGATCAATGAAACCACAGAAATCAGTATTGATTGTGAAGACAATCAAAAGGATAAACTAAAAGATGAACTCTTTGTGCTGGCTTCCCTACCACGTATGGAAAATCTCAATCATCAGATTTCCAACTATAATTTATAGTAGCATAAACTGTCCTTTTTTCCTTATTTTATTCATCCAAAGATTGTTAAAGATATGATTTGTATGTGTTTCCATGCATGTCATTAACTAAAATAAATGGAAATACGAGAAGTGTTAAATTCAGCATGTTTATGTTAACATAAATTGTTTTTAATTTTTTTCCATCCAAACCCTCACATGACCAACTCATCCATGCAGCCTTAAAAAATTGAGGACTGAATAAAAAATGAATGGGGTGTGCTAGATATGAACAATAAAGAAGGAAAAATCCTTTTCATGAAGGCTTATATTTTGTTACCTAAAAGCTCTGCATTCTTCCATTATTGTTTTAAAAATACTCTTTAGTTTTCAAATAATTTTGCATTAGCTTTGTTTCAGCAGTGATTTTCTTTTCTTTGAAGCAGTTTGCCCACAGCTCTTTAAGCCTTCGAGTGTAAATTAAAGGGAATGAAAAATAGCTAGCATGTGACATTCTAGAGACATTTACACTCCATCATAATTGCCACAAACATTCTTGTTAAATTTAATTCATTGATGTGCCTGGTCCAAACTATTTTTTATCCTAAGAATAAAGTATATAGATTACTTATTTTCTAATTCCTATTTACTAATATCTGACCAGTAAAAAAAAATTTAACTTAGTTAGGTAGAAAGTGTTTATATGAAGTTCAACAACTATGGAAGAATTTTCTACATGGGCACAGCCTTAGTAGTTTCTGCTTCAATTTGCCTTTTGTAAATACAGTTGACCTTGAACAACATGGGTTTGAACTGCATGGGTCCACTAATACATGGATAATTTCCAATAAATCTCTCCAGCCTCACCTTCCACCTCTTCTGCTTCTGCCACCCCAAGACAGCAAGAACAACCTCTCTTCTTCCTCCTCCTCCTCAGCCTTCTTGAAGATGATGAGAATGAAGAACTCTGGGATAATCTACTTCCATTTAATAAACCAGCAAATATATATTTTCTCTTCTTTATGATTTTCTCAATAACATTTTCTTTTCTCTACCTTACTTTATTGTAATAACTCAGCAAATAATACATATAATATATAAAATATATGTTAATTGACTGTTTATGTTATTGGTAAGGCTTCTGGTCAACAGTGGGCTATTAATAGTTGAATTTTTCGAAGGTCAAAAGTTATACATGAATTTTCAACTGCACAAGGACTGGGGCTTCTAGTCCCCAATTGTTCAAGAGTCAACTGTACATTGTATTAAGATACAATAAATAACCTTATAAAAATTTAAAATATATCTATAATAAAATTAAATTAGCAATGAGATTAAATAATTGTTTGAGGGTTGATGCCAGTGTTTCACTAAACAAAATAAATATCTTAAATTTCCCTTTATTATTTTAGGGTGAAATCACGAAACATCAATGAAATGAAAAAAAAAAAACAGACTCATTTTCACTACAGTGTTACTAGGAGAATTTTTTTTTTTTATTATTATACTTTAAGTTTTAGGGTACATGTGCACAACATGCAGGTTAGTTACATATGTATACATGTGCCATGTTAGTGTGCTGCACCCATTAACTCGTCATTTAGCATTAGGTATATCTCCTAATGCTATCCTTCCCCCTCTCCCCCCACCCCACAACAGGCCCTGGTGTATGATGTTCCCCTTCCTGTGTCCATGTGTTCTCATTGTTCAATTTCCACCTATGAGTGAGAACATGCGGTGGTTGGTTTTTTGTCCATACGATAGTTTACTGAGAATGATGGTTTCTAGCTTCATCCATGTCACCACAAAGAACATGAACTCATCATTTTTTATGGCTGCATAGTATTCCATGGTGTATATGTACCACATTCTCTTAATCCAGCCTATCGTTGTTGGACATTTGGGTTGGTTCCAACTCTTTGCTATTGTGAATAGTGCCGCAATAAATATACATGTGCATGTGTCTTTATAGCAGCATGATTTATAATCCTTGGGTATATACCCAGTAATGGGATTGCGGTCAAATGGTATTTCTAGTTCTAGATCCCTGAGGAATCACCACACTGACTTCCACAATGGTTGAACTAGTTTACAGTCCCACCAACAGTGTAAAAGTGTTGCTATTTCTCCACATCCTCTCCAGCACCTTGTTTCCTGACTTTTTAATGACCGCCATTCTAACTGGTGTGAGATGGTATCTCATTGTGGTTTTGATTTGCATTTCTCTGATGGCCAGTGATGATGAGCATTTTTTCATGTGTCTGTTGGCTGCATAAATGTCTTCTTTTAAGAAGTGTCTGTTCATATCCTTTGCCCACTTTTTGATGGGGTTGTTTTTTTCTTGTAAATTTGTTTGAGTTCATTGTAGATTCTGGATATTAGCCCTTTCTCAGATGAGTAGATTGCAAAAATTTTCTCCCATTCTGTAGGTTGCCTGTTCACTCTGATGGTAGTCTTTTGCTGTGCAGAAACCCTAGTTTAATTAGATCCCATTTGTCAATTTTGGCTTTTGTTGCCATTGCTTTTGGTGTTTTAGACCCTAGAAGAAAACCTAGGCAATACCATTCAAGACATAGGCATGGGCAAGGAGTAGGAGAAATTTAACTCAAATGAACATTAATTGTGGTTTTGATATGTCCTTATTATGTAATAATTTAGGCTCCTATGTAAACACACTGGCACAAGGAAATTATACCTCTGAAAAAATTAGTCACACATATGCTAAGATAGTCATTAGTGGAAAGAGAAAATAAACTAAGGAATGAAAGGGGCATTTAAAAACTAATTCTGAATTGAATAAAGACAAAGGAAACATGGAGGGAGCATGTTTTAATTTTAGCATTTAGCACTAGAAATAGATAAGAAATGAAAATACCAGTTAGATCTATGATTACAAAAGCTAGAATCTTGACGAACTTAGAAGAGAGTGGAAAAAACCAACTTTCCATCATCAGATGAATAAATCAACATAATGTGGTATATGCATACAATGAAAAAATATTCAGACATAAAAAGGAATAAAGTTCTGATATATGCTCAAACAAGGAAAAACCGTAAAAACCTTATGCTAAGTGAAATAAGCCAGATACAGAAGGAAAAATATATGATTCTGCTTACCTGAACTGTATAAAATAGGCAAATGTACAGAGACAGAAAGCAAATTAGAGGTTCACAGGAACTTTGTGGAGGAAAGAATGAGGAGTAGCTGGTTAATGAGTACAGAGTTTCTGTTTGAGTTAATGAAAAATATTGGTAGACAATATTTGTGATATTGGTGATGTTTTTATAACATTGAGAATGTAATTCCACTGAATAATACACTGAAACGGTTAAAATGACAAATTTTATATGTATTTGATCAGAATTTTATAAGAAAAGGACATACTGTGGGCAGGGATGAGGAAGGGGCTATAGGTCAAAAATAGCAGGAAAAAATGCATATTAAGCACCTAGCATGGAAATAACGAATGGATCTGGCACGTGTCATCTACTCAACTAACACTGGGTTGCTTTTAAAGGGGAAAAAGAAGGATTCTCATCTTGATTTATTTATTTTTACTTTTTATTTTTCCGTAAGTTATTGGGGTACAAGTGGTATTTGGTTACATGAGTAAGTTCTTTAGTGATGATTTGTGAGATTTTGATTCACCCATCACTGGAATAGTACACACTGAACCCTATTTGTGGTCTTTTATCCCTTGCCTTCCTCCCACCCTTTCCCCCAAGTCCCCAAAGTCCATTGTATCATTCTTATGCCTTTGCATCCTCACAGCTTAGCTCCCACATATCATTGAGAACATACCATGTTTGCTTTTCCATTCCTGTATTACTTCACTTAGAATAATAGTCTCCAATCTTATCCAGGTCACTGCAAATGCCGTTAATTCATTCCTTTTTATGGCTGAATAGTATTCCATCATATATATATATGTATACCACAGTTTCTTTATCCTCTCCTTGACTGATGGGCATTTGGGTTGGTTCCACAATTTTGCAATTGCAAATTGTGCAGCTATAAACATGTGTGTGCAAGTATCATTTTCGTATAATGACTTATTTTCCTCTGGATAGATACCCAGTAGTGGGATTGCTGGATCAAATAGCAGTTCCACTTTTAGCTCTTTATTTTAGCTCTTTAAGGAATCTCCATGCTGTTTTCCACAGTGGCTGGACTATTTTACTTCCCATCAGCAGCATGGAAGTGTTCCCTGATCACGACATCCACGCCAACATCTACCGTTTTTGATTTTTTGATTATGGCCATTCTTGTAGGAGTAAGGTGGTATCTCATTGTAATTTTGATTTGCTTTTTCCTGATCATTAGTGATGTTGAGCATTTTTTCATATGTTTTTGGCCATTTGTATATCTTCTTTTGAGAAATGTCTATCCATGTCCTTAGTCCACTTTTTGATGGGATTGTGTGTGTGTTTTTTTTTTCTTACCGATTTGTTTGAGTTTGTTGCAGATTCAAGATATTAGTCCTTTGTCAGGTGTATAGATTGTGAAGATTTTCTCCCACTCTGTGGGTTGTCTGTTTACTGACAGTTCCTTTGGCGGTGCAAAAGCTCTTTAGTTTAATTAGATCCCAACTATTTATCTTTGTTTTTATTGTGTTTGCTTTGGGGTTCTTTGTCATGAAATCATTGCCTAAGCCAAAGTCTAGAAGGGTTTTTCCGATGTTCTTTTCTAGAAATTTTATAGTTTCAGGTCTTAGATTTAAACCCTTAATCAATCTTGAGTAGATTTTTGTATAAGGTGAGAGATAAGTTGCATTCTCCTACATGTGGCTAGCCAATTATCCCAGCATCATTTGTTGAAAAGGGTGTCATTTCCTCACTTTATATTTTTGTTTACTTTGTCAAAAATCAGTTGACTGTAAGTGTTTGGGTTTATTTCTGGGTTCTCTGTTCATTTCCATTGGTCTATGTGCCTATTTTTATACAAATATCATGCTGTTTTGGTGACTATGGCCTTATAGTATAGTTTGAAATCAGGTAGTGTGATGCCTCCAGATTTGTTATTTTTGCTTAGTCTTGCTTTGGCTATGCGGGCTCTTTTTTGGTTCCATATGAATTTTAGAATTGTTTTTTTCTAATTCTGTAAAGAATGATGCTGGTATTTTGATTGGAATTGCATTGAATTTGCAGATTGCTTTCGGCAGTATGGTCATTTTCACAATATTGATTCTATCCACCCATGGGCATGGGATGTGTTTCCGTTTGTTCGTGTCATCTATGATTTCTTTCAGCAGTGTTTTGTAGTTTTCTTTGTAAAGATCTTTAGCCTCCTTGGTTAGGTATATTCCTAATTATTTTAATTTTTTTGCAGGTATTGTAGAAGTGGTTGAGTTCTTCATTTGCTTCCCCACTTGGTCGCTGTTGGTGTATAGAAGAGCTACTGATTTGTGTACATTAATCTTGTATCTACAAACTTTGCTGAATTCTTCCATGAGTTCTAGGAGCTTACTGGAGGAGTCTTTAGGGTTTTCAAGGTAAATGACCATATCGTCAGCAAACAGTGACAGTTTGACTTCCTCTTTATGAATTTGAATGCCATTATTTCTTTCTCTTGTCTGATTGCTCTGGCTACGACTTCCAGTACTATGCTGAAGAGGAGTGGTGAGAGTGGGCATCCTTGTCTTGTTCTAGTTCTCAGAGGGAATGCTTTCAACCTTTCTGCATTCAGTATTATGTTGGCTGTGGGTTTGTCATAGATGGCTTTTATTACATTGTGGTATGTCTTTTGTATGCCGATTTTGCTGAGAGTTTTAATAATAAAGGGATCCTGGATTTTTGTCTAATGTTTTTTCTGCATCTATTAAGATGATCATGTGGTTTTTGCTTTTAATTCTGTTTATGTGATGTATCACATTTATTGACTTGAAAATGTTAAATCATCCCTGCATCCCTGGTATAAAACCCACTTGATCATGGTCAATTATCTTTTTGATATGTTTTGTATTCGATTAGCTAGTATTTTGTTAAGGATTCTGGCATCTATGTTCATCAAGGATTTCTGTCTGTAGTTTTTGTTTTTGTTGTTGTTGTTGTTGTTTTGGTTAATACCAAAACTTTCCTGATTTTGGTAATAGGGAGATCTTGGCTTCATAGGATGAATTAGAGAGGGTTCCTTCTTTCTGTATCTTGTGGAATAATGTCAAAAGGATTGGTACCAATTGTTCTTTGAATGTCTGGTAGAATTCTGCTGTGACACCTTCTGGTCCTGGACTCTTTTTTTTTGCTGGTAATTTTTGAATTACCATTTCTATCTCATTGCTTGTTATTGGTCTGTTCAGGGTATCTAATTCTTCCTAATTTAAGCTAGGAGGGTTGTATTTTTTCAGGAATATATCCATCTCTTCTAGTTTTTCTAGTTTATGTGCATAAACGTGTTCATAGTAGCCTTGAATGATCTTTTGTATTTCACTGGTGTCAGTTGTAGTATCCTCTGCTTTGTTTCTTAATGAGGTTATTTGGATTTTCTCTCTTCTTTTCTTGGTCAATCTTGCCAATGATCTATCAATTTTATTTATCTTTTCAAAGAAACAGCTTTTTGTTTCACTTATCTTTTGCATTTTTTTGTTTCAATTTCATTTAGTTCTGCTCTCATCTTATTTCTTTTCTTCTGCTGGGTTTGGGTTTGGTTTGTTCTTGCTTCACTAGTTCCTTGAGTTGTGACCTTAGAATGTCAGTTTTTTCTCTTTCAGTCTTTTTGATCATGAGCTTTCTCCTTAGTACCGCCTTTGCTGTATCCCCGAACTTCTGACAGGTTTTGTCATTATTGTTGTTCAGTTCGAAGAATTTTTTAATTTCTATCTTGATTTTGTTTTTGACCCAGTGCTCATAGAGGAACACTTATTTAATTTTCATGTATTTGCATGGTTTTAAAGGTTCCTTTTGGAGTTGATTTCCAGTTCTCTTCCACTGTGGTCTGAGAGAGTGCTTGATATAATTTCAATTTTCTTAAATTTATTGAGACTCATTTTGTGGCCTATCATATGGTCCATCTTGGACAAAGTTCCATGAGCTGTTGAATAGAATGTGTTTTCTGGGGTTGGTGGATGAAATGTTCTGTATATATCAGTTAAGTCCATTTGTTCCAAGGTATAGTGCTTTCAGTGGAGTATTGAAGTCCCCCATTATTGTTGTGTTGCTGTCTATTTCATTTCTTAGGTCTATTAGTAATTGTTTTATAAATTTGGGAGCTCCAGTGTTAGGTGCATATATGTTTAGGTCTGTGACATTTTCCTGTTGGACAAGGCCTTTTACCATCATATAATGTCCCTCTTTGTCTCTTTGAACAGTTGTTGCTTTAAAGTTTGTTTTGTCTGTTATAAGAATAGCTACCTTTGGTGTCCATTTGCATGAAATGCCTTTTTCCTATCAAGCCACCACTACAAGAACTGCTAAAAGGAGCTCTAAATTTTGAAACAAATCCTGGAAACACATAAAAACAGAACCACTTTAAAGTATAAATTACACAGGACCTATGAAACAAAAATACAAGGTAAAAAGCAAAAACAAAACAAGGTACACAGGCAACAAATACCATGATGAATGCAATGGTACCTCACATCTCAATACTAATATTGAACATAAATAGCCTAAATGCTCCACTTAAAAGATACAGAACTGCAGAATGGATAAAAACTCACCAACCAACTATCTGCTGCCTTCAGGAGACTCACCTAACACATAAGGACTCACATACACTTAAAGTAAAGGGATTCGCATCTTTAAAAGGATGGAATTCACAGGACTGGAATGGCAGTATAAACTCTCGCTCCTCCATACCCTACCCTGGATGGAGTACAAAGCTTTAAATCAGTAGTTATTTGGTATGTGTTTGTTGAGTGACAAGTTGAACAAGATTGAGCCTGGTTACCTTGAAGGGGTCAATATCACCTCTGCTTTCTTGGGGAAGAAACAACCTGGGGTAGCATAAATAATAGAGAATGGCAAAGCCCTCAGTAAAATAATAATAATAATTTAAAAATTTAAGTCAGTGAAGAGAAAAAGCATTGAAATCTCGGATTTATGGAATTGCAGAATGTTCTAGCTAGAAACTAGAACTCTATATTAAACTCAAACTTTTACAGATTAGAAAATTGTACTTAAGGAGAAAATGGAAATGAAAAGGATGTGTGAAAAAGAAATAATATGAAAATGAGTTAACCACAGCCAAATAGACACATGCAAACGTCTTTGGGTTTTATCAATATCTTTAATTCGGAGAGTATTGTCTTGTACTACTTCTCCCATGCCTAGTATATTGCTTTGTTATATTGCATGAAGTAATCAGAAATATGAATCAGTCAGTTCATTTTGGTATCTATGCACTAAAGGGATTAATGTAACCATGCTGCAAATATAAGAATAGGCAGAAGAGCAAAATCTCTAATCCCTGTGCCTAGTATGCATAATTCATATTAGACATTAAAAATAGAAATCTATAGACAAAAATTTCCTTATCCTTCTAGTTTATAGTTATGCTTTTTAAAAAGCAAAATTACTAAAAGAAAACCCATATTTTCAGAAAAAAATATATTGTAGTAACTATCCTTTTAATGGTACCTGTGTTCTATGTTGGAATATAGCTGCTTTTCTCTTCCCAAAAGTATGCTAAACAAACAAATCAAAAATCTCTACCAGGCTACATAAGAGCTACTAAGTAAACCATGAAAATATATCACACCAGATAAACAAACCCAATTAGAAGAAAGGGCAAAAAGTTTTAAGTGCTGTGAATAAAAGAGACACAAAATAGAATCAGGCTATACATAGATTACATATCTTTCTTCCAAGGACTCAGTCCCAAAGGAATACAAACTTCATCTATAGTATTCTAATGTCAATAGAATATTTGAACTTTGTGCCCATTATTATCCATATTCTATTAGAAAATACTTTTATCCTTAAATTTTCCATTCTTAGTGTATTGTTTCATGTTATCTATAAATATTATTATATTCAGAGGCCAAATTTAACATAAAAATTTGTTTTATACCCCATTATTTTAGGATATAATTTTAATTAAAATCTGTTATGTTTGACCAAAACTTATGAGTACCACTTACAAAAATTACACTATAAAAAGTTGCATACTTTCTTAGAAAGAAACCATAAACATCTAAGCTTTGCCTAAAATTGATGAAATGAACAAAATACAAAATGATTTTCAAAGTATGTTATTAACCCTATAATTAAGATAATAGTGTATTTTTTTCAGACATTGTCAATTATGTGTTCCATCTCTTCCACAATGATTTCATTAATATAATTATTTCACATACTTATAAATTAAACTGATGTTTACAAAAAAGCATATTATAAATTGCATTTTTTATTTTATCAACATTTATTATGTGGTTACATTGTGCCAGGCATCAAAACCAGCCCTTAATTGCAACAAGCTCACAAATTGCTATAAATACAATATAAAACTTCCTCTTAGGTAATACAAGTCATAAACAAAGTATTTAAAGTTTTATTATTTTCCTGTCTAATAAATAATATTCATGTTTATTTTTATATTAAAATATACATTTTTTTCATTTGACTGCTTTCATAAATCAAACAAAAAAATTAGAATACAAAAACTGGCCTATCTCTATAACTCTTATTTATCAAGATAAAATTCACACCACTCATCTTAATCCATAACTTGATGTTTATTTTAATGACAAGTGTTTGTTAGGCATTTATTGTGTGTCAGGCTCTGGAGTAGGAGCCAGGGATCCAAAGATGACATTCATGGACTAATCTGTGTTCCCAGAATTGTGAAGAGGATTTTATTTTTCCCTTCCTCAGTTGCAACCTTCATAATCTGCCTAGGTTGTACCAGCTCCAAGTCTGTAATTCTGTCTAATACATTTCTGCCACCACAGTCTAGAATATTGCCACATGTTCATCCCTACTGCCTATTGAGTAACTTTCCTGATATTCATGATGTGTCACCCTGTCTACATTACAGAACATGGCCTCATCTTAGAAACTGCTTCATATGCCTTGTGGAGCATCTTTCTATCACTGACACACCAAGCTGGACATCATTGATAACCACTGTTTGTCCACACTTCCCTCTGGTACCCACCACTTATGTTTCAAGATAGCATGCATCAACAAACTGACCACTCCAGCATGCCTTCTCCTGGAATACAACCACTTTTTGATCATTTTTGATGTGACATCCTCTGTTGGTCCATCCTTTTCAGGGCAGTTTGGGTGGGGGAAAGAAATATCTCTCATTTAGTCATTTTCTTCAAAGAAGGAAATTCTACCCAGAATAAAATTCTATTCTGAATCTAAATAAAAAGTCAGAAACCCCAGTTAACCTTTTTCTTCCATTAATTTGTTTCATAATTGGTCTAAATAATAGTTAATGCTTATTTTTCAAAATATTACCTTCAACTTTTCCAAAGCTAACATTTCATAAATGTGGAAAAGGAAAGCTCAAAGAATTCAAATGACTTTTCCAAGGTCACATACTGCTAGTTAGTGTTAACAATGGTATATTTTTTCTTACTCCTAAGACTGATTGGTGTGCTAAAATATCAAACCTGGCAGAAAAATCCAGTTAACGTATTCACAAAAATTTCTGAGTCCTATTACTTGTGGGGCAGAACATTAACAGATAGATGTTAAAAATTATCCTCAATGAATCTAACTGATTATACACAGCTGATTATGTATCCCATAGGTATCTGATATTTTTCTAGTCTGTGTACAAGATACTAGCATAAAAGTGGTATTTGCTCTATAAGAAAGAAGAGAACAAAAGATGCTTATGTAGAAAATGGGGGTCAAAAATATTTATGCATATGTATACATATGTATGTATGTAAACACACACAGTGTATAAATGAAGATGTTAAAATAATGCCTATTTCTCAGCCACACCATCATTAGTTCATTTGCTATAAATACAAATATTTATATTAAACTTCTCCACGGGTCAATTATAGGGCCCACTGAAGACTGTTTAATATCAAAATTTAAAGAAACAATACAAACAAGTGAAAAATATTATTTCTAAAATAGGAGCTCTAAATTCTGAACATGTAGTACTGGCTGTAGTATCTGATATCCGTGTGAGATCAGTTTTGCCCAAAATATGCAGCTCATGCTGTGACAGTGACAGTGATGTGCACTGTTTAATGTCAGTTCGAGAGGAGAGGCCACAGCAGAGTGGAAAGGACCTCACTCAACATGCATTTGATGACACTATGGAATCACTTAAGAACGCTGACTGGAAAGTGACTGAACAATAGGCAGATATGACATTTGCTTTTTGACCATTTAATAAAAAGACTCTATCAGGGTGTCTTCCCTTCTGATTAAAAGGGAATTTTTATTCATTTTACCATTCTGTATAACCAAATATTGGCCATGCTTTTTGTATACTCAGTGCAAGATGGCATATTAATCCAGTAACACTGTTGCTATATTGAAAAATATTTAACCATCTTTGTTCTGCTCTGAGAGGGCACTATCGTTGGGAACAGGCTACTCACATCCTGAACCAAACAGTAAGCACACATGGACATAAATATGGGAATAACAGACACTGCAGGCTAGCAGAGGAGGGAGAGAAGGAGAGGGTTGTGGGTGGAAAAACTGCTTGTTGGGTACTATGCTCACTACCTGGGTGATGGGGTCCATAACCCAAATCTCAGCATCACGCAATATGTCCCCTGTAATAAACTTGCACATGTACCCTCTGTATCTAAAATAAAAGTTGATATTAAAAAACAAAATGAAATAGCATAGTCCTTTCAGTTAATGGCAAAAACTAAATTACACAATAATATTTTCCTCTATTGCTGGCTAGTGGTTATTTATTAGCTAATAGTTATTCCAATATTGTGAAATTATTTGTTTCACCAGTAGAATTCCTTGTGACCTACAAATGTAGGTGATATGATAATGACCTAGCACCATACCTTTAAATTTCCAACAGTTATTTATTCCTGGTATGCACAGTAAGATTTATGCCTACTGCACATGATTATATAACCACCACTACTGAAGGAAAGCTTTATTAACCAAATATCTCAAGGAAATAAACATTCTTGTCAAGTCTGATTAACTGCATGAAGTGAGCTAGAAAGATAGATAAATGAGCCTTAAATATTTTTGTAAGTTCTTAATTTTATTTTCTGTAATACTTATTGTATGGTGAAAGGTGTAACCCCTGGTAAAGCCTAACAGCTATGTTCTTAACAATAATACTTTGAATCTAAGAAAATAGTTTTCTGTAAACTAAATCAAACAGAAAAAAAAGTTGTCATTATTAATCATGAAAAATGCTTTGGCATGTCTATATGTATGTATGTAGGCAACATCACTTTCTTCTTCATTGACCATGCCTTGGCCTTAATTTTATACCTCATTCACTGAAGGGGACTCACCTCACACAAATCTATAATGCTGATGGCTTTCACAGTGGGAAGATCTTATTAACTTATTAATCATTTTATTATTTTTGACATATTTAATTTCTCCCATTAATTACATGTTTCACAAATGTGAAAAATGACTGTGGTTGGTGGTCATTTTATGAGAATCCAGTATCTATTTCTCTATTTCTCAGCAAATGCACATCCAAAGAAAATGTCAGTACTATGTCATCTCTAACTCGGATTTGTAGGCAACAAAGCTCTCTGTATGGGAATTTTTCAATCTGGCAGGTAGACTAGGTTTCTACAGCAAGTAAATCCAGAAGTGTTGCCTGGTAGAGCTCTCCAGACCTTGTGGTTTAAAGAGATTCTCAACAGAGAGAAAGTCCTCCCTCCCCAGCTGTCCTATCGTCAGCATGCTATCTCATTGTGATGCTCTTTTTACTTCCCTGCAGTGTTCCTGAAATAATTGGAAATGAGGGACAGCTTCTTGTCAGAAATGGTTTAGGGTCTTCTGTTATAGAAACAATCATCCACAAATCTCATGATTTGCTTCACCACAAGTGAGAAAATTAGCAGGTAGGTTATAAAATTAAAGAGAGAAAACAAAGCTTTTGGCTCAAAGTATTGTTTTACTAATTTACCTAAATCAGTTTTTAGCTGAATCAAAATTATTCTCTTTTTTACCGTTGACAAGGCATAAGAACAAAGACCAATTCAAATCACATTTTTCCTTTCTTAACGGTCTGCAACTTAGTTAACTTAATTGAAATAATTTGTTTTAAATCTGGGGTTAGAATATTGCAGGAAGCCTCGATTAGGGAAACAGTCTCTTAGGGATCTATGGCTTTTGTGCATATACGGCCTTCTGCTCTATGATACAAATAGAAGACAGAACACTTATTTAGGAGTTGCTTTAAAATATGAGTTTTAGCCCTGAAAATGAAATTTTTATTTTAATATTTTATTCAGATAAATTATTTTATACATAAATACAATGTAAAGATGACTATTTTGATGAACATTACTATTGTTCAGTGTGATGTAGCAGAAGAGACTCCCATAGCGCCCTCTGCCTCCTTTCTACCCAGAATAAAACAATACTTTCTTGATTTGCTATTACAATTGTGTTGCCTGTTCTGGTGTTTTACAAATCACACCTTACAATTGGAATTGACCTCTGCTTCCTATGGCTTCCACTCCTGAGAGCTGCAATTATGAGTGTGTCCTCAGGTGCTTTCCTCATTTAGACCTGAAACTCAATTTGTCCCCACAATATGTATTCTGTGTTGAGACAAGATAAATATAAGCAGGAAGAGAGCAGAAGGGTTTCCTATGTCTGGTAATAGCTGAAATAATTTGGAAGAAGGATCCCTGAAGTAGCTTTAATTACCCATGTAATCCTGAGTAACTATATCTTTCAAAGCCTAGAAAAATTAAGAATGCCTCATTTCTCTGGGCAAGATTGTACTCTGGTTATTTTTATTGCAAAGATATGGAAATTGCAAACCGAGAGCCAGACCAGTTAAAAAGTTTCAAACTCCCTTTAGCCTACATCCAAGTCTGTGACAAGTTGAATCTAGGTATTACTCACACTACTCTTGCCCATACTCAGTCTGAAGCGAGGATTTTTCAGTCTCTCCAAAGACCCTTGCCTCCAGAGAAAGTGTCACATATTCCATGAAGGCAAAGAAAATTCATATATTCATCCATCCACCCATCCATCCATTCATTCATTCAATGCCGTTCTCCTCTATATGCCACATACTCCTCTATATACTGAGGGCACAATACTAAAACAAAATAAATAGGCAAATAAACCCATTTTTCTCCTGGAGCCTACATTCTACTAGGAAGAAACAAACTACAGATACATAAGTATTTAAGTTAGAATTTATAGTGTAAATGCAATGAAGAAAACGAGGCCAGTTAAGGGGACAGAGGGACAGTGGGAATTGCCATTTTAGCTAACATAGTCAAGACCAAAGGGAGAAGGTGACATTTGACATGAAACCTGAAGCAAGTAAAGTGGGAAGTAACAGAGATCAGTCAAGTGTTTCACATAGGTCATAGAGAGCCTTGCTAACTCTAAATGTGGTCTGGGGACCATGGACAGAAGAATCAAACAGTAGCTTGTTAGAGATACAGAATTTCAGGCCCCACCCCAGAACTCCTGAATCAGAATCTGTATTTTCATAATATCTGCAGGGGATTTCTGTACACATTAATGATCGAAAAGGCCTAATAGTGTAGTAACTTAGTAGCTCAGTAAGACTGAAAAGCAAATATAGTTTCTAGTTTAGTTCCTTTCTATGCCCTATGCCTCATTTTTACATTATATATATACATTCATATCCTGCTTATTATAAAATGGACTAAAAGACCACCTTATATGAATCCTTTTTGAATTCTATAACAAATATTTTTCAAGATGACAAGAAAAAGTTTATGTTTATCTAAATGTGAGTGCTGTCACTAGTAATATTGAACCTAGTCCGGAACATTGCATTATACCCTAGTATTGATCTGGAGTTTGAGAGCAGTTGCTCAGCTGCTTTCATAGATGAGGAAAAGGGCTTTTCCTCCTGCTCCCTGGTACCAGGCACAGGGCCAGGTAAGGAAGCAGCAGTGACAGAGGAGATTGGAAGGGATGCATCCGCTAAGCCTTCTCTCCAACTCCACACAAAGTCGAGCCAGGCACTGTGCTGGCTCCCCTACTGGGAGCCCCATTTGCCCCCACCTCAACCTGTAGCAGCCCTCTGTTCACCCCAGATGCTTGCCTCACTACCCTGCCTAACTGTTCTTCATCCATGCTGAACAGCAAAACCCTCTGCTTATGGCGCGCTTAACCATTCCCTCCCTTCCCGAGCCAAGTCTGTTCACAGGGTGCGGATAATTTGAAGCAGAATGACACCTTCAGGTATAAACCACCACTGAAGAAACACCATTTACAGGTGCTTACTACTGCCCCAGTTATCACTGTATTTATAACATAGCCTCACAAAAATAAAACAGCATTCAACAAAACTTCAAAAATAAAAACTATCAAACTTGCATGATGATTTATGGAAAAACAACAATATGTCGTCCTTTTTCTTATTCCTGCTCTTTCATTTAAAGCAATTTCCCAAAATTCTTTTTTTCTAGGGTAGCTTTTTTTTTAATCAGAAATAAACCAGAGAGCATCTTACCAGATCATTCTTTCTTTGTACAACTGTATAGATTTCCAACCCATAAGCACAATACTAAAAGCTGTCATGGTGATGTATCGGGCTACAGTCATATCAGGAGTTTGGCAAAATTCCAGATCATTTACCATAGACCCCCAAGTGTTCATTCATGTGAAAAAATAAGTGATTCTAATGCTTCTAATATACCCACAGGGAACAGAGCACATACAACTCAGTGTTTTTTCTCTAGATATACCAATGCCCTTTTCTGAAAATATTTTCAAGGTTCTGTATATCATTATATAAGCACTTAATTTATAATGCTCTAATTTATCTTCCTCTTAGAAATTCTAAATGAAGAATCCTTATGGCCCACTAAAGTGTTCTGAAAAGGAAAACTGATGAAGATAATGGAATACCTAAGAAAGACAAATCACAAGTGCTGTCAGACAATGAGTGGTGGTATTCTTCACCAGACTTTTATTTCCTATAGGGTTTTCCTGCCAGGTGTTCTATGAAAGGTGTATTCATTGCTATACACCCCAAATCTCTATTCTTAAGTCCGTGCTTTATTCCTGGCTGGTCAGCTGCAGATAGGCCCCTCCATGAGAGAATGTTTCTCTCTTCAACAATCAATTCTATGACACTTTGTTATGGTGACACTTAGGTAAACATGCTAAACTATTAGGGACTCCCCAAGTTACTGTGAGCACAATCTGATATTGCTAAACTTCAGGTTCTGCAATTCTTTACCACTGTCCTAGAGCAATCCAAGACCTCTGTAACTTACAGAAGTAGAACAAGACTGGAATATGCTTTAAGATCAAGCTAGCTGCTAGACAGTATTCTTTTATTCGTTATTGATTATTAACATTATTTCTATTACATTATTTATAGTATACCTAATTTCAAAACATTTACAGTACATTAAAACACGTACATAGACTATCAACATTTGGGGGGAATAAAGATTTAGAATAGAGACTCACCCAAAAGGATAGTTTTTTAAGCTTTTATGATAGTTTAATAAAAGCTATGAATCTTCTTCACCTCAAAAAAAATACAGATTGAACATTTTGACATACAAGGTTTAAAAAAAATCACAAACACTGAAAAACTCCTCAAAATTCCAGATTAAAGAGAATACATTCCAAGCCAGAGGTTGCAAACTCAACTGCTTAGGAGACCAGGCAGGTAACAGAGTGAAGTGGGCTGGGAGGAATATGATGAGAAGGTGGGAGGCATGAGAAGGTGGGAGGCCTGGACCAGAACTGCATCTAAGCAGAGAAGCTGTTCAGCAGCTATTCAGTTCCTGCCTTCTATTTTCAATGTTTCAGTGTGGCTTCAGTGCTGTTGCCAAAGCTTCCATTTTTCAAGAGAAAACTCAAGTCTAGATTTTTTTGTAAAATGTCTCAATGCTTAAGTTTTAGTGGCTAATTCAAATTTGTTTAAAATGTTATGCAGAAAGAGAAACAACAAGAAAACAAAATAAAATAACCATAATTATAGCTGAATGACAAATGTCTGAAACATAAATACTTTGTGTATTTAAAAAGAGATTTAAATTATACTGATAAGTACTCAGTAATAAAAGCTGGTATTTTCTCATAAAAAATTAACTGGCTAAAGAAAAATCTTTCCAGTTTACCTTCATTGGCTGAAAACTATAGTATTACCTGAAGATAAGGCCAAGACTTCCCAACGAATCAGCTTTAGGTCTGCTTAAAGAATATGAAAATGTGCCTCATGAAGGCCACAGTTTCCCACAGAGAAAAACATTTTGGTCTGGGAATTCCTGAAGATAGTAGCTACAAATCAGTGGCTTCAACCTTTAAAAGGCCTTAGTATGGCTACTAAGCACGTTTGTTCTTGAGCAGACTTTATGCTGATTGACCAACCAAGATCACACTAGCTGCACAATGCTCCCTCAGATGACTCTATGAATCGAACCATGAAATGGAGTTATTTGCCATTGCCCATGTAAGTGATAAAGAGCATCTGCATAAAATAATCATTGTGTTTCTATCACTAAAGGCAACAGTAAAGGTTTTAGTCTGCTTGACTTGAAGCAAATTACTAAGTAAACCTAATATGGCTATATTTCTCAGAGATTTTTCTATTCCCCTCCCAAATAGGTAGAAACTTACGATGGTGTGGATGAGGGTACCCTGAAAACCAGTAGGAAGACAGCCTCAATTCTGCTCAAAAATACAAAATAAACTATTGAAAACTTCCTTATTAAACCAACCTATGCCTGTGTCCTAATGTGTTATTATACCACCAGGAAACAGTAAAACAAAATATCAATTTCTATAGCCTAGTAGTGTTATTCTTTCCTGTTATTATAGAATGGTCTCATGAGGTGGTTAAGCATTTATCAAGTTGCAAAGCATCCAAATTTATTTTCCTGACTTCTGGAAATTCTATAGCTACTTATTTCCATATAAGTTGCCCATTTTGCTTAAACTGGCTAGAGCCAGTTCTGCTGAAGAAAATCTGAGCCCTAACTGATATAAAAAACCAGAATCTCAGAGGGATGGAATTTTCTTATGTTTTACAAGACAGGAATGTTGCACTCCCAGCCTCACTGAACAGTACCCTCCTCCAAGAATGGCATGGAAGCAGAAAAACAACCAAAACAGGAAAAACAGTCTGTGGACTGGGACAAGCACTCCATCACTAACCAATGGTGTTTTGTTTTGTTTTGCTTTGTTTTGTTTTGTTTTGTTTTGGGTTTTGGTTTTAGTTTTTTTGCTAACTGCCCTTGACCAGAGGGCGCAGCTCAATGTGCTGATGCTGTAGAGGATCTGAGAACTTTCGCACAAGTCTGGGTAAGGGAAGGGGTTGAATAATAATGACAAAATTGAATTTTCAGCTAGCTAAGAAAGATGGGACCTCTGAGTTAAGTGTAAATTGATTTTTAAATAAGAAATATTATTTCTTGTACTCTTGAATTTATTGAGTAAAATTCATATCCATAATAACAATATTTGTCATCATAACAAGCTTAACAATACTGATATAGCACATTTAGACTTAGGCAGCATTATCACTTATATGACTCAGACTGCAATCAGCCTGACTTGCTATCAGCATTCCTGCAAAATATATAACAATTCTCATCTATATTTACCAGGACAACAACCATAATGTAGGATGATCAAAAAGAAATTCAAATTAAGGAAATACAAAAAACAGCTACAGAAAATGAAGTTAAAGTAAAAATGAACTACAATATTTTATTGAAAAGGCAAGAAATTAAATACATTTCCAAAGCATAGTATCTCTGTAATATTCAAAACTAAACAATAGTTATTAAGAAGAATCTGACTCCACTTGTTATCTTAAATTCAAAATTGACAGTCTCTTAGTATAAATTTTATTTTCTCAGAGCAAGCTGCTGTTTTGAAAATCTTGTCATTACTACTGGAGTGAGCTCAATGCTCCTAGGTATTCTTATTTAAGTAGTAAGATTAGCTTTCTCAGTACAGACCCAGGTTTTCATATTAACCTAATGTGGCATCTGGATAAGAGATGAACAGTGTTATGAGGAAACAAATGCAGTTTCTATTGGATCTTAGTGGTTTTACTCAGTCCAGCCCAAATAAAAATGAATCTAGCTCATAAAACACCACACATAGATTGGCAAATGTGTATTTTCGAATTACAACATTTTAAAATTTAATGAAAATATATGCATTTAATGAAGCAATTTTTTTCATCCAACAAATATTTACTAAGTTCTTACTCTTTGACAGCACTGTTCTTGCTTATACACACACACACACAGATACACAGACACACACAGCACTCGCACACACACACAAACCAAGTGGTAATAAATTCTGTGCATGTAAAAGCATAGATAGGAACAGTTGTGAGGAGTGTTAATTAGGTAGATGTAGATGGTCAAGGAAGGCCTCTTTGACCTCTCTGATGAGACATTAGATCAGGGACCAGAATGAAGTTATGATTCATGATGATTTCTCTAGAAAAACGTGATAAACCAAGAGAATGTAAAATGCAAAAGTTCTGAAGCCAAGTATGCCTGGTGTGACTGAAGGGCAGAATGAAGGCCAGTGTGACTGCAGCTCAGTGATCAAGGGGAAATGAGGTAGAAGATGAACTCAGAGAGACAGCAGGAGCCAAAATGGGTAGACTGGGGGATGGTCTTGAATTTTATAATAAATGGAATGAAAAGCCTTTAGAGGATCTTGAACTGAGGAGTTACATAGTATAACTTTTATATTAAAATATCAATCAGGCTACTGTGAGGATAATAGATTGTAGGAGGCAAAAGTGAAGAAGTCAGGTCAGTTAGAGGCTACTGCAATAATTTCAAAGCAAAATAACAGTTGTTTGGAATAGTGCTGTAGTAGTGGAAGTAGTAAATATGGATATATTTCAAAGGTAGAACAAACAGAAGTTGCTGATGGATTGAATGCAGGAGTCAGTAATGCCTCCAGAGTTTTGACCTGAGCACCACCAAGTAGACGGGAGTTGCTACTTTCTAAATCAAGGAAGACTACGGTAGGATCTGGGGCAGAAGAAAAATTTATCTTGGACATCTTAAGTTTGAAATGCTTAATAAATCTCCATGGGTAGATGTCAGAAGATAATTGTTTATGTGAGTCTAGGCTTCATGAGTCTATAACTCTGAGAGTTGTAGCATTTATGTGTCATTTGAAACCATGGGAGTAGATGAAAAACTAAGCAATAAATGTTGATATAAAATAAAAGAGGACCCAAAGCACTGAGCCCTATGACATTCCATTACTTAGAATTTAAAAAGATAAAAAGGAAAAAGAAAATAATGAGATTCTGATGGTGCATGCATTGAGGTGGAGGGAGAACCGAGAGACAGTGGTTCTAAAGAGTGATTGAACTTGCTTCAAGAAGTGGGAAGTGACCAGCTGTGCTGAATCCTGCTGATGGGTTGGGTGAGATGAGTACTGAAACAATACCCATTGGATTTTGCAACTGGATGGCAGCTGAGGCTATGAAGAAAGTAATTTTGGAGGTGTGATGAAAATAAAAATCTTATGCAGAGTGAGTTTATGATAGAACGAGAGAAGAAATAGAATAAAAGAATATTCATAGTTTAGCAATAAAGATAAAGAGGCTGTAAGTGGAGAGGAAAGTGAGAGCAAAAGAGTTTTTCTGGTTTTGTTTCTTTTTTGTTGTTTATTTATAAAAGAGAAGCATGTTTGTATTCTAAAAGTTAATTTCCAATAAATAAAAGCAAATGATACTGAAGATAAGAAAAGAAGCATTAGCTAAGAGATTTTGCAAACTAATTGACTAGAAAGTGGGTGAAATGCATAATTGTACGGTTTGCTCTTAGATAGAAGCACGAACTGTTCATCCTTTGTAACAGGAAGGAAATGAGAATATGTCAGTACTAATAAGAAGACTGGTGGAGAAATATGTAGTAATTCTCTTCTGATGAATTACATTTTGTTAATGATGAAACATTAAGGATTACTATTTGAGAGGAAAGAGGTTAGAGGAAGTACTGGAAGTTTGCAAAGAGAGAAGAAATGGAAGGGAGACACTGGTTTTCAATAGGGCAATAGTGAATGCAAACATCTGTATTTCCATACTTCCTCCAAAACACTCTACAGATCAAAAAGAGAGAGCAAATAAAACCACCCACAACGCATAACTACAGAGTATCTAGGATAAAGATAATACTACAGACTTCAACTTACATCTAAGTATGGTAGTTAACATCTAATAAGTAGAATCAGCTTCAGAAGCCAAGGTAATTCAGAGAAGGGCAGAGACTTCACAGAAAACAAAAGAGAGGAGGGGTCGAACACAGAAGAATACACATAAAATAACCCCTAGAAAAAGTGAGCCCACTCTAAGCAGGAAAATATTGAGAACTTCTCAGACAGTTAGCAGATCAAAGCACAAGTAAGAGGGGAATCAAAAGAAAGTGGCATAAGACTGCACATAAGAGGTAATTTAACCAAAAAAAGTGCAAAAAATATACTGAAAACTATAAAACATTATTAAGAAATATTGAAGATCTATATAAATGGAGGAATATGCCATGAACATGCATTGGAAGATTCAATATTGTAAGGACATTAATTCCCTCAAAACTAAGCTAAAAGTTCAAACTAATTCCAGTCAAAATACCAGCAAATCTCTGTACGTGAGTCTATAAATGTTTGTGTGTGAGTAGAAGAAGTTGTAACAATTCATACAGAAATGAAAGTAATTTAGAAAGACAAAGCAAACTTAAGGAAGAATAAAACTGCATGGTAACAACGTGTATTAAAAAGTACACGTTGGAGCAATGATAGATAAACTAACAAATGAAACAGAGTAGAGTCCAGAAACACAGCGGCACAGATACAGTTGACTGCTTTATTTAAAAGCTGGTTGTGCAGTGAAAATGTGGAATGAATTATCTTTTCAATAAATGATGTTGGATCTAATTGTGTATCTGTATACATAATGTATATCCAAAATGTATCCATATTACAACTTGCCACCACACACAACATTTATTTTCAGAAGGATCACATATATAAGCGTAAATGCTAAAACAGTGACATTTCCCGAGAAAGACATCGTTATGCCCTTAATGTAAGCTAGATTTTCTTTTTTTTCTTTTTTTTGAGACAGAGTCTCGCTCTGTTGCCCAGGCTGGAGTGCAGTGGCACCATCTTGGCTCACTGCAAGCTCCGCCTCCTGGGTTCACACCATTCTCCTGCCTCAGCCTCCTGAGTAGCTGGGACTACAGGCGCTGCCACCACGCCCAGCTAATTTTTTGTATTTTCAGTAGAGATGGGGTTTCACTGTGTTAGCCAGGCTTGTCTCAAACTCCTGACCTCAAGTGATCCACCCGCCTCGGCCTCCCAAAGTGCTGGGATTACAGGTGTGAGCCACCACGCCTGGCCGATTTTCTTAAACAGAACGCAAAAATCAGTAGCCAAAGAGGAAAAAAAGATAAATTGATCTGTATTAAAATGAAGAATGTCTATTCATCCAAAGACACTGTTAATAGAGTGAAAGCAACTGAGAAAGCAGAAGACATTTGCAATATAACATAATCAACAAAGAATTTGTATACTGAATATATGAAAAATACCTACAAAGCCATAAGAGAAAGACAACTCAATTGAAAAAATGGACAAAAGACATTAGACATTTCAAAAAAAAGCCAAATAAACATATGAAATGGCATTCAACCTTTTCCTCCAAGAAATGCAAATTAAAGCAACAATGTGATGCCACTATACACCAACCAAAATGGCCAAAATGAAAAGACAGACAATGCCAAATGTTTTCTCTTCTCATGGCCTATTCATGCTTACTCATCATTTTAGACTCAGCTTAGATAAAAATGTGGTGTACTGTGAACATCTGCCAGCAATGTACACAGATAAGCCAACCTGTCCTCTGACCTTCCATAGAACCTGTATCTCTATTTTTTGTTTTGCTTTGTTTTTGTTTTATCTTTCTAAAGGGCTTTGTCATCAGACAAAACTCAATGTAAATTCTGACTCTGAGATTTATTATCTCTGTATATGTAAAAATATTCCTTAACCTTAGTTTCTTAGTTTCTTTATCAATTAAAATCAAGACAATAATTCATACTGTCTCGGTCCCTATCTTCATTACTACTATTTCTGCAATATCTTCCTACCCAACAAGAAGCTAGAACAACACTTTGGGAAAAGGTATTTCCAAACCATTTCCATGTTGGAACAGGGTCTGTCTGCAGAGAATTCTTTAATTAAGGTATTTCACTAAAAATAAATAATACTACCAACAACACCTCTATAAAACCATCAACTACCTGACCGAAAATGAAGAAATAACAATAGCAAAAACTGTAATTATGTCCCTCTGAGGAGACTGACATTTTTCAAAATATATACCATATATAAAATACCAACATATAGAAAAGATTGAGAGATAGACTGGGCACAAAGAAAACTCTTAGTTTCACCCTTGGAGTGTTTTTATGTGTTGGGATGTATTGGGAGGGGCACAAGATGGTAAAAATAGTTCTGGTTCTGCATTGTGCTACCTACTGTCATCAATGACAGCAAATGGATCTCAGCTCCAAATTTGTAGTCACAGACTCAGGGCAGTGAGCCTCAGTGATTATCTAGGGTAATATTGTCTGGTGTATTTCCCTTGATTTCAATGGCAAAGCCTTTGATTTCGTTCTAGTAGCACTAATTAATTATGCATTAACATTGCCAAGTGAGAGAAAGATTTTACCCTAAATTTACAAAGACATAAAAAAGGTTAAATAACCTTATCAAGGTCACACAGCAGGCTATCAACAGAGCCAGGCATAAGCCACTTGAATATTCACTAGTGAAATATTTAATATTAAAAACAAGTTTTCCCAAAATACTGTCAAGTGTAATGAACACTGCATTTTGTATATAGAATGAAAAATGAGAATGCTCTGAGGGAAAACAGTGAAATGACTCACTGTTGGGTCTAGTTGAAAGAAGAACACTCATTACAAATGTTCCCGTGTTTCAATCCACTTTCTAAAGAAATTCTGAAAACCTTTTACAATGTGTATGGTTAAGACATACCACACTATTGTAAAATGGTCTATAGTCAAGAGTCTTAGCTATACTTGGAGTCAAAAAACCTGGATTTGAGTTCTGACTTTAAGTACCACCTGTGTGGCCTTGGACAATCACTTATGCTCTCAGAGCCCCAACTCCATTATCTATCAAAATGAGAACAACAAGACAATAACTACCAGGGTTATTATGAAGGTTAAACGGAATAACGGAAGTGAAAACTGTGCAGATGGCAAATTGCTATACAAATAAAAGGTATTATTATAGGGAAAGAACACAAAAGTATTTTCTCAGTTAGAAAATGATAAATGTATGACAGAAATTGGAATTTCACTTAGTTTTAAAGCAGAAAAAGCCCTGCCAAGTGGAAACAGAGATTTGAAGTAGGGAGTGTTTAGCTACTTTTAACTGCATTGGAACAGTGTGCCCTTTTTGGTCTGAACAAATCTGTCCCTTACCCGTTGTCAGCCAGCCTAATATAATAAATCCTGAGGGATGTGCTGAACTCATTTGGCCAAGGTTTTCAGCTTGAGGCTAAAAATCTTGTGGAGCAAGCACTCTGGCCTCTCGAAACCACCGTGGAGTCATTAGTGTCCATATTGAGCAGATCAGGCTCTGATTCAGGTTTTATCGCAAGTAATACCTTTGATATATTTTTCATGTTCACTGCATTAAACATTAATATGTGAATGCCACAATAAAGGGTGCAGTTTTTCATTAAATAAATAAATACACACCAAACTTGAGCAAGAAAAGAACCATTTAAAATCAGATATCATATAGCAAAGAAAATAAACCAATGTTGTCATTACAGGTAAGAATTATAGACATGACTTATACAAAGAAGGTGAAAAGGTCAGAGGGAGTGGATAAAATCCTTGACATGCCAAGCAAAGAAAACCATTTCTGCTTTTTTCTCCTCTGAAACCTGTAATTCAATAAACATAATTCCTCCAGTACATGTTTCATACAAAAAGGAGGTTCAGCTGAAAACTGTAGGTAAGTCACAGCTAGAAAGGTAGCATAATTTATGTAAGAACCCCCTCAAGATATCCCAGTGAGCACTATATTGTTTTTGCCTTATAAGAATTTGAAAAATCACATTAAAATTAAAATCAAGGACATACATGTAACACATTACACAACTTCTTCAGAAAAAAATTCTAAATGTATTGCCCTTAGTAATAGCTCATCATTCACATATTAAAATTTATTAAATGAATAACTACATTTTTAAAGTGTTATTAAGCCCAGGTGATTTTTCAATAACCTCTCTTTCAAAATGAGGACACAGAAAAGTTACTATTTGGGGTTTTCTTTTGGTCAGAAAATATCATTCTGTTTTATTAAAACTTCTACATTCAGAGGTAAACCAAACTTATTTCTATTAATATGATGGTACAACCATGATTGAAATATTCTGATTATTTTAGAGCAAAAGAGACAAATTTGCAATTTCCAGTGTAATTGACTTGGCAATTGCTTTTCTACTCTAACTTGAATCTTAAACAGATGAAAAAGTGTGTGTATATATGGAAGGGAGTTGGGGTGGTGGAAAGTGTATAAAGATAGGTCTTGCGAGAAAAAAACACATACTGACTACTGCTTTCACAAAACATCTATAGAAGTTTTGGCTAATTACTCACAGTTGGAAAAACGAAAATATTTTTCAAAGAGATATTGAGTGGGTTGGAAGTGGAGGGAGAGAATAGTGGAAACATTGAAAAACAAGACTGTTGCTGAATCAAAAGAATAAGGTGGAAACGGAGTTCCAGGCATGCTAGAGAGGTATTTCTGACAGACTCATGCCCATTGGATTTGCTGGATGTGGAAGGTGCAAAGAAAGGACAGAGTTGAATGACCCTGGTGTTTGGAGCTTAGGATTAGGTAGAGGAGTGATGCCATCGACTGAGTTCAAAATATAGGAAGATTGTTTTTGGAGAATGGTTGAGAAAAATATACATAGAGAGAAAGAGCCATTTAGGTGAACAATTATAAATTCCATTTCCAGTGGGATAAGTTTGAGGTGCCTATGATTTATCCAGATGTATAAAGTTGGTATCTGGAACTACAAATCTAGAGTTAGGGAGGACTCTAAGGGAGAGCTTCTGAGACTTTCATGGGCATAGAAATCATTAGGGAATCTTGTTAAAATGCAAATTGTGATTCAGTAGGTTTGTGTTGAGACAAAAGTTTCCACCTTTCTTACTAGCTCTCTAGTGACGCCAATGTTGCTTGTCCAGGGATGATACTTTTAACAGCAAGGCTCTAACTAACATGAAGAGTAACCTGTTCAAAAAGGGTTCCTAACAAGTGAGGAAATAAGCCTCAGATACAGACAAGCTAGGGTGGTCCTTACACTGAAAAATATAGTATATCACCTAATACAGCTTCATTTTGTTTTGCGTCATCTGGATGGTGACTCAGTGAGGGATATCTAAGCGTAACCAATCACAAACAAAATAATTCCATTTAAAATTACTGCATTGAGGCCGAGTTTGGTGGCTCACGCCTCTAATCCCAATACTTTGGGAGGTTCAGGCAGGTGGATCACTTGACGTCAGGAGTTCGAGACTAGCCTGGCCAACACAGTGAAACCCCGTCTCTACTAAAAATAAAAAAAAATAGTCAGGCATGGTGGTGCACACCTATAATCTCAGCTACTCAAGAGGCTGAGCAGGAGAATCACTTGAACTTGGGAGGTGGAGTTTGCAGTGAGCCGAGATCGCACCATTGTACTCCAGCCTGGGTGACAGAGTGAGACTCTGTCTCAAAAAATAAAATAATAAAATAAAATGACTGCATTCAATATAAACTTAAGGTATAATATAGTGAATGACTGACTTCTGAAACTCCAGTGCCCAATTAGTGGTCATGTGATGGTCATGTTCACAGACTCCCCTGAAAAAAACCTGGTTTCCAGTCAGTTTTTCCATCATCAAGAGGCAGGGACCATATTTGGGTAATTTTTATGTTCAACCCCCACCCTTCACACAGCCCTTTACTCACAATAACTGTTCACTGAATGTGTGTCTGATTAACCTCCAGCTCGAACATTCTATGACTCCTTAAGTTTAAAGTTAGCATCATGGTAAATTCTGTCATCTCTTAATAAAAATACTCATGCAGTTACCTGGATCAGTATCTTCGCTGTGAAGCCATCTGCTCAGAGTTCACTCTCGGATGCACACGGAGGGTTTCTCAGATCCAGAGCTAAGAGATGAACTAAAGCCTTATGAAGTAGGAGTACTAATTCTGATTCCTCCAGAATTTATTTGCATCTTCTGGCTTATAATCTCAACAAGATTCAGATTCCACCCTTTTGGCGCTAATACCATACAAGTGTATGGACATTCTGCTCTCATGTCTGAGCCTCAGGCATCAGCTGAGAAGTGAGCATACACCGGGTCTCAGCTGGCTACAACCACAAGCTCTGGATAAGGCCTTTGACAGCTTCTTATTTACCACAAACCTGTGTCATAACCACCTCCCTGTGTGCAATGTTTGCTCCTGCGTGCCACACCTAGGTATCCCCATTAGCTGGAATAACCCTGAATAGCCCTGCCAGGGGAAGGGACTTCCTATACAGACATTATATTCCTTCTTGCCTCAGAGGGGTTTTTCAGCAATGTATATCATTTCTATGAGTTCTTCACATTGACACACAGTTCAAATACAGAATATGTCATTTGCTATCTTCATCTTAACTTTGTGGCCAACTTCATTTCTTTGTCTTTTCACTACCTAAGCCTATCACTGTTGTGCATCACAAGTCTCCTGTCACAGTCTTCTGATGACTTAAGTTGCCCTAATGGCCTTCCTAAACACCCTCTGTAGTACAATCTGTTCCTCTTGGCACTCACAAGCACCACCAGGTTCTGTAGGTATAGTCTGTTTGTTATCCTTCCTGGCACTGTCATCATGCCCCAGTGATGGAGCTCATTGCCCCAGTGTTCCGTGGCTGTCACCATGAGAGAGAAGCTGTATGAGGTGCAGCAGGATGTCCATCCAGACTCCAGTCTGATTATCACCACATCCTGATTACAGCCCGAGCAACTTGTGAAAGTGCCATCTGAACACGTTGGCAGGATTATGCACTCCTAATTTGAGAATCCACTGTAGAGTGGCAAAAAGCCCTAGAGTGAGGCACAGCCAGATGGCTTCGCTCCTCATAATAAGATGACAAATCTATACAGCGGGCATCAGGCCACTGCTAATGCTGCTCTTCAATGGAGTGCATTTGAAAACAATACCAACAATAACTTCTATTCTACAATTTGTCAAATGCAGCATGCGCTGTGCAACCAGCCAGTACAGGTGCCCAGCTAACACCATGAGGCTTACAACCAAAGAAGACAAAAAAGTATACCACCACAACCAAAATGTCTTCTCAACAAGTCCAAAGAAGAAAACCAGATTTTGTAAACCCATTCTTAGCAATGATGTTAAAATGATCCAAATGACCTTTACCTCTCCCTCTGATTTTCCTGTTGAGCCTCACACCTCTATTAAATTATTCTTTTGAATTATTTTATCTGTCATTACTGTGATTTTCTTTGCCCTTTCATGATGTGTCAGCCTGGGAAAGGCAAAGATCATAACTGATTTATTTTGATGCTCAACCTCCAACCTTCATGTAGCCCTTTGTTTACAGTCACTAAATGTGTGACTGACTAAATTATAGCTTTAACATTTTATGACCATTTTAAACAAATAAAAATATTCCTGTTTCTTCCAACGTCTTTCACATATTTACAATAAATATCCACCAGTAGCTTTTGAAGGGTTATATAATATTAGAGTTATAAAAGCCTTAGGTATCATCTAATCCTATCCCAGGACCCTTTTGGTGAAGGAAAAGAAAGTACCAAAAGCCGAAGGAACTTTTCAAGGTAAATGGTTTTATGGCACAGCCATAATGAAACCCCGGTCTCATCGTTCCCAGCCATGCTCTGCACACTCACTGTGCTGTGATCCTTCTGAGCTGGTTGCCATAACTCTCTCCATCATGCTGTACTTAGCTCGGTTTCTTGGATTCCTAACTTATAAATGTACATAAAATTGGTGATATTTCTTTCCCACTAATGTCCCATCAGCATGCATTGTAAGGTAAAATCATAGACATCTTCACCCCCAAATTTCCAAGCATCTTAAGGCTGTGACAAAAGAAATGTCATCTGTCTTCGTAAACAAAGGTCCTTGATAAAGACTAGCCATTCAGAAAAACGTCTCTGACTGGGCCACTCTGCTTGGCATTATTCAAGCTGCAGCCCTTCAGTGGTGTGTGGACTTAGCGCTTGTTCAGCCTCACAGCAATTACCAACAGGGTACTTGTGCCAGTGTCCATAGTGGTGGCAAGAGGTTTGCTAAGTTCTTTCCTTTGGTCTAGGAGGGATTTTATACTTGAGGAGAACTGAAAGGGGAGGATGCTTAGAAGAATGTCTTGTTTGGAACACAGTTGAACACAAAAACTAGGAAAACCTCCATTTAAAATCTGAACAACAGGATAATGATTAATTTATAACATTGATTCTCAACCCTGACCGCAGAGTGGAAATCAAAAGGGAACTGCTAAAATTACCAATACCTGGGCCCACTCCAGACCATTTAAATCAGAATTTCAGGAGGCTTGGAATAGGCATTACAACATTTCAAAGCTCCCCAAGTGAAGAACTATGCTGCCAGAGCTGAGATTGCTAAATTGCACCTTGGTCATCCCTCTATGTTCATGCCCTAGTTCAGCTGTTCACATACTTTTTTTCACCATCCAACATGCCTGGGTACTAGGAAAGTTACCTCTTTTAGTAACAGAGGCTCATTAAAGCATTTAAGGGGGCAAGGGAGTACTTCATGGGGCAATGAAGTAGATATCTTCTAGGAAAGCATATCAGAATCTCACTGGGAGGGAAAAGCTAAGAAAACTTGTGTGGGTTGAAAAATCCCTGCAGCTATTTCTCATCTCCAAACCCCTTGATGGTCACAGACTTTTATCAAGATTTTTCCTTTCTCCGTGGTAATACAGAAGTAACGTCTAATTCCACATCACATCATTCTGTGTTAAATAAGGGTCCTTGCTTTCCTTGATGCCCATCTTCAGATCAAGTCTGGTTTTATTGTTTTTGGCCAAAATCTGTTGCAGAACTTACGCAGCAAAAGTGTTCTCTAACCTTATCTTTCTGATGAATTACAGCTTGAGAGTGTGTACCTAAGAATGCTAAAAAGAGAAAAATAATATTTTAGAGGCAATTCTAAAAATACATTATTATATGTATTACATTGTCATATCTAAAATAGCTTTAGCTCTGATTTTTAAACAGGTTAACACCATGTTTAAATATAGCCTCTTAAATTTATTTACTTGTCTGTGTTAGGCAAGAAACAACTTACTTTTGTGACTAGAGCATTGATCTCAAGTAAATATTAATTGAAATTTATTTGAAAAACATCTGACATGGATCCAAGCAGATTAAATGAGGAAAAAATATATCCAGGAACTGCTTTATCAAGCCTCCAAATGCAGGAGCATTGGCTCAAGGAAGATGGCCAGCTGGTCAAAAAAGCTTGAGTTTGAGAAAACTCACTGTATTCAGTGTCTAAGCTACTATGATCACTTTGATTCTCAAGTACCACCTTTCTGGAGGTCTAGCGGGAAATATTTTATGTTAAATGAAAATATCAATCCACAAAGAAAAATAAAAACCAATTAATGCAACCATCAGAAGTGAACAAGCAATTTAAGCACTCTTCTTTTAAAATAGGGTGAAAATTTCTTCTACAATTATCTTTCTTCAATTAGTACCTTTTGTTATGGGTTTCTGGTAGATTTTCTTTTTAAAGGCAGGATAAAATGTTAAAAAAATGCGACTTTAATCTTATTAGACTGGTTTTGTTGTTGTTGTTGTTGTTAAATAGTGCTTTAAGAATTCAAAGGTTAACTTGAAAAGCAGGAAAAAAACTATTAACAAAATATTTAACTCAGTACAAGGAAATGGTCTGTTTAACTCAAAAAATATATATGAGCATTCAAAATTCGCTCTGTCTTCAAAGTGATGGATATTCTAATTACCTGATTTGATCATTTATACATTGTATGCATGTGTCAAGATACCACTCTGTATCCCATAAATATATACATGTTTTATGTGTCAACTAAAAAAGAAAACACTTGATAACAAACAAAAAAATAAACAGACCAAAAGCACATATATCAGGCAACTACCTGGGGATGGGCTTTGACTCAGTAACAGAACTCATGTGTTCTCTCAAGAAGTTTATATCAAGTGTCATTTCCTCAAGCAAGACTTTAATACCCTGCAGACCAGATTAGGTTCTTCTATCTCTCCCTTACAGCACCCTGTTCTTCTCTTTTACATAACTTTGTAAAGACGCCTCCAAGTAATTTGTTGTATAATCAATCAATACCTATCTTCTTCAAGAACATTAGCTTCATCAGGGAGGTCACTGTATTTTGTTCACTAATGAATCCTCAGAAGTTCCAGCAGTGCCTGGCACAGAGAACATGCTCAATAATTATGTATAGAATGACTAAGCAAATATCAATAAAAGAGAATAGATGGTGGCTCACACCTGCAGTCCAGCACTTTGAGAGGCTGAGGCATGACTATCACTTCAGGTCACGAGTTCAAGACCAGACGGCAGTGTAGTGAGACCTCATCTCTACTAAAAGTAAAAAAGAAAAAAAAATGGGTATGGTGGCATGCACATAGTCCCAGATACTTGGGAGGCTAGGGTGGGAGAATCGCTTGAGCTTGGGAGGTCAAGGCTGCAGTGAGCTACGATTGTGCCATTGCACTCTACCCCTGGGTGACAGAGTCAGACTCTGTCTTAAAAAAAAGAAAAAAAGGTAAGAAACAAAGAAAATAATGAGCCATGCAAGAGAGATAAAGTAAGAAACCAGAAAGATGGCTGTACGTCTAATTGGAAAGGGAAATATTCATGGAGTGGAAAGGTTTCTTTTTTTCAGAATCACATATTGATAAATTGTGTCTTTAAAAAGGGTAATGAGTTATTTTTAAACAGCTTGATTGATGTATAACTGATTTAAAATATATATGTTTAATATATACCATTTGATGAGCTTTGAACTTATGCATGCACCCATGATACCATCACCTCAGTTAAGGTAATAAATATATCCATCACCTCCAAGTTCCCTGTGTTCGTGTGTGTGTGTGTGTGTGTGTGTGTGATAAGAACAGTTAATATCAAGATATTCCCTCAAAATTTTAAGTGTATTATCCCTATTACTATAATACCAACAATATAGTATTATTGATAAGTACTGTGTTGATCGGCAGATCTCTAGATCTTATTTTGTTTGCATAATTGAAACTTGACACCCACTGAGCAACAAACTTCCCAATATCCCCTCCCCTCAGCTCCTGGATAGGGATTTCTTAAAGATCTTTCTTTATTGTTTAGAATATTCTTATTGAGGTATAATGGACATATAATAAACTGCATATGTTTAACGTGTACAATTTAATAAGTTTTGAAATCTGTGTATACCAATGAAGCCACAGGTATAATCAAGATATTCATTATCTCAAACAATTGTCCTTGTGCCTCTTTGTAATTTCTTCCTCCTGTCTTTCCCTGGGTTCTAGTCTCCAGACAATCACTGATTTCTTTTCCGTAACTCTGGATTAGTTTGCATTTTCTAGAATGTTATATGAATGGAATCGCACAGCATGTACTTTTTTGTCTGGCTTTTCTCATGCAGCATAATTATTTAAAAAATTACTGTTGTTGCCTATATTAATAATTTATTCCTTTGTATTACTGAGTGGTATTACATTATATGGCTACATCACAATTGACTTACATTTACCTGTTGATGGATATTTAGGCTGTTTCCAATTTTTAGCTATTACCAATCAAGTTGCTATGAACAACTGTATGTAGGTCATGTGTGGATATATGCTTTCATTTCTTTTGCATAAAAAACTCAAAAATAGAATGGCTGAATATTAGTATATACATATATGTATATACATACATATGTATGTATACATAAACATACGTGTATATGTACACACATGTGTGTATATATAAATATGGATTATATATTTGTATAAATATTTGAGAAAGTTTATTAAAAGTCTTCTCATTTTACATTTCCAATAACAATTTGTGACAGTTCCAGTTGCTCCACATCCTCAAAAGACTTCGTGTGATCAGTTTCTTGAACTGTACACATGATAGGTATACAGTGGTATCTCATGGCTTTAATTTGCATTTTCCTACTAACTAATGATGTTGGGTGTCTTTTCATGTGCGTATTCCCATCCATAAATTTTTGGTGAAGAATTTCTTCAAATATTTTTCTCCCTTTTTCATTATTTTTATTTCTTATCGAGTTTTGAGAGTTCTTTAGATATTTGGGAAACAAGTCTTTTATTAGACAGATGATTTACAAAATGTACAATTGGTTTTATTTGCTTTTCATTCTCTTAACAGTGTCTTTTCATGAGCAGGAGTTTTTAATTTTTATGAAACAAGAGTCATGGCTTAAACACTGAAGAAGCTGTGGAGAATTTTGCCTGGCTGGGTAGTTGTTTGCTTTTTGATTTACCAGAAGGTAGTGGAGTCACTGCTAAAACTTGAATCTGCATCACTAGGCATCACACTTCCCTCTCAGAGTTACTTTTCAAACTAGAAAAGTAGAGCAATGATCTCTCTAAAGCATTGTACTGTGTACACTTCCTGAGCCTGAACAACACGTTAGTATTAGGCATTCACTTCTGAATAGACAACCTGTCTCAGAAGACCACTATTCACTCAAGTGTGTTACTTATTTTCAGCTCCATATCTCTGCAGGTTTAATGGTGAAAATCCAATAAGAAATATGGTTTAGAAAGAAGCTGCCACCTTTGTAGTTCTGCAGACTTAATGTGGACTATAGAAAATCTATTCCCTAGGCATCGGGCTAATTGAACACTGTTATCAAGGTTAGCATGTCCCTTTGTTCTTGCAAAATCAGTCGGAATAAGCCATTAACTTTCTATTAGACTAGCATTAGTGGATTCAGTGTGTTGATCCCCTTCAGATAGAAAATTTATATGCCATAAATAATTTAACATTGAAATTTACATTACACAGAAGTTTCCCGGTGTGATACCAGGGATTATTATCTGGAACAAATTATAGGCAAAACAATTGTTTGCACAATAGCCATATACCAAAAGTAGAATTTAAAAATTACCATTAAACCAACAAACCCTGAACTGACATTAGACACTATTAATTCAGAAGAAAAAAGTAACCAACTCTCTTATTTAAACATTGACACAAAATTGTAAGTTATATTTGGAAAATCAACATGTTTTCTGAAATTGAAGGAAAGCCAGTAACAAGGAGAATCTTCACAAAGTCTTTAAAATATACTTATTTAAAACTAGGTATGCCCCTTTAACAACATTTTGACCTTGCTTGTGAAGACAGCATCATTCCAGATTAAAAGAAAAGAAGAGATTCAGCATTAGAATATACATCAGAAAAATATGTAATAATCTATGTCAGAGGAAGAGCAAAAACATAGACATTACTAGAAGAATAAAGCATATATACCTTTCTAGATTTAGAATTATATGGCTTTATATTTTCTTTTCATCTCAATATATTTTCTTTCCTAATAGAAATCCTGCTAAAAAAAACTATAATCAAGGACAATATATGGTAATGAAGGTAGATTCCCAGAAGTGTCTTCTAATCTATGGCTGCTTCTTGAATAAGAAAATGAGAGAGGAAGATGCATTATTGCCACATTAAGCAATTAAGGAAATATCAAATTAGAGTGTCCAAAGAATGTTAAAAGTTGGCATAGTAAAATTTTTTCTCTGTCTTGAGTCAAGCATCACTCACTTTATTCACAATACTTTTTAAATAACATCAGTACAACTTTTCTCTCAGCTTTCAAAGGAAGTATAAACAACACTTTCTCCTGGACCTACAGAGTGGAAAAAAAAAAAAATCTATTTCCACTTCCACCAAGATCTAGGCCACATTTGCTCAGATCTGGCAGATAATTTCTTGCCAAGTCACAGAATTCACCCACAAAACAAATTCCAGAAAATCAGTGCATCAATGTGTCAAATCAGAAGTTATAGGCCAGGCTCCATGGCTCATGCCTGTAGTCGCAGCTATTCAGGAGGCTGAGGCAGGAAAATCACCTGAGTTTCATAGTTCAAGGCTACAGTGAGCTATCATGGTGTCACTGCACTCCAGCCTGGGCAACGGCAAGACCCCATTTCTAAAATAAAATTAAAAAAAAAAAGTTGTGGTCTGGCAGCTGTGTAATATGTCACCAGCATGGAAACCAAGGAACCTGGGTTCTGGTCATTAACTATCTCTGTCAGGTAGCCACCCACAACATAAGAGAACCACCTTGGAAGACATCATCTGAGTAGAGGAGGATAGATTTATTTTCCCCTTCTCCTCCAAAAATCTTAGAACTGAAATCAAGTTGGAAGTGGGGCTCTGGTGGGTACTGATCCTTCTGACTGCAATAACAAAAGCATCACAAAATCCAGGTTATCCATACTCCTTTCCTCAGAATCCCTGATTTGGCAATGATCAATTGAGGCCTCTATGTGCTTTCTCTCAGGAAGACCCCTTTGGGTCTGAAGTCTCAGGGTGAGCCAGGACCTGGACATGGGGAAACACAGCAAGGAGCTGGCTCTGGTTCTGACATTAGGAAGAAAGCTAATGGTGAGAAATATTTGGCAGTATCTCTGCTCTCATTAAATAATTACTATGTGTATTTTTCAGTGGACAAAGATATTGCAGGAATGATGTAAATACCTTTGAAGCAGGGACATCAAATAGCCCCTAAGAGCATCATGAGATGTCACATGGAACTAATGACGTAATGTTGGGAGAAAACTTTGACATGCATGAATAGTAATAGCAATCAACATTTCTGTGAGATTTTTTTATAGCTTAGAATGCATTTACCCTTCCTCTTCTGCAAAACGGTGATAATAATGTTACCTACACAATAGAGTTACAGTTAAATTAAATCAGTTAAAACTTGTAAAAAACCTGGAACACTGCTTGATACATCCAGTATTATTATGTAAGTATTACACACGATAATATTATTGCTGCCATTATTATTAGCTGTTTTTATACTCCCATACAAGATTATTATCCCAGTATAACAGATGAGAAAACTGAAATTTTCTAATTGTGTGTTTTGTGTTCTGATACACCATGCTGTTAATACTAGCAATTATTACTATTATTACTAATACAGTTAATATTCTTTTAGTACTAAAATGTGTCTAGCAGAGAGCTAAACCTTCCACACGTTAGTACACTTACTTCTTGCTACTATCAGATGAGGTAAACTTATCTGCATTTTATTAATGAAATGACTGAAGCCCAGAAAAGCTAAATACATTTATCAAAATTATACAACTTAGGATAAGTCGAGCAGGGATTTGAACACACATCATGTTGCCTAAAAAGCATAAATTCTTAACTATTCTTGCTACTGTCTCCTATTCTGTTACAACCACACTAGGATTTGTCAGTTTTTCAGTTCAATCGCAATTGACACATGGATCAAATTAATGGGTCCTAGAGGACCTCATATTCTTTCTCTTGTCTGGAGTCTGGTCTAACAAAAGAAGAAACTGATTATTATGGTGCTGTTTTCAAAAGTCACTTATCCTCAAAATATCAGTCCTACTCTTTGACATTTAACTCATACTTTGCTGGGGGGTGAGCTGGGAGAAGTTGTCCTGTGTATTGCAGGATACTAAGCAGCACCCCTATCCTGTATCCACTAAATAGAGCACACCACTATACCCAGTAGTGAAAACTAAAAGTGTCTTCAGATACTGCCAAATGTGCCCTAGGGACAAAACTGTCTGATGTTGAGAATCACTGATTTCCTTGTGAAGATGTTCATACTTCTTAGGAGGTGATAAGCTTTACCCAATAACAGGTATTTAAACCCAGTCACAAGGAAAAATTGCGTCCAGCTTAATTTGGTGAAGATGAGAAATGTCAGCACAGAGAGGACTGCCTGGAGGTCACAGAGACAAACTTCAGCTTAAATCAGCTCAACAAACATTCACCAAGTGCAACCAGGCTCTGGGCTATGCTCAGGAGCTGTAGGAAGGAACCTCACAGCCCTGACCTTCAGGACCCACCAGTAGGTATCACCTTCTCAAAGTTTTGCCTGAGGCTAGCTCTGCCACAGTGAGACCTTTCTCAGATGGTTAATTCCTGTGATTTTAATTTAATGACTCTCCATTTGTTCTCTCTTCTCTCTTTCTGCAGTTACCTGGAAGGTGGGACCTGGATTTAAATTTTTAATAGAGAGTAAAAGTCCATGTTCCTTGAGGTCAGAGAGCAGGTTATTTCTAACTTCAAAAGCATAAAACTCTACTTGGATGAAAACAAAAAGTTACTCTGAGGCCAAAACCTTGGCATTCTAAAAGTGTTTCACCTCCCAAGGTTTCCATGGCTGTTTCAGGAGTTCTTTAGGTTTTTGTTGGTTATTTTTGGGTTTTAGAAAATATTATTTTTCATAAGCTTAGGTTGTTTTTTTCTTCTTTAGAGAAAGACCATATGAGTTCAAATCCTGGCTGTGCCACTTACTATTTGTGTGTCATTGGGTTGATTCCTCAAATTTTCTGTGCCTCAGAAAAACTTTTAGATTTAGGAGAAATAACGGTGCCAACATCATTATGCTAGTTGTAAAGATTAAATCGGCTAATATTTATTAAGCACTTAGAGTAGTTCCTAGCACATAATAAGTACTCAATAAATGTTAGTTGTTAATATTAATAGCCAACATTCTGGCATCCATCATGTGCCTGCCTCTGTGCTAGACATGTTAGATTTGCTATCTTTTTTTTAAACCTTTGCAGAAATCCTATGATGTAAATATTACTGTTTTTACATTGTTATAGATGTAAAACCTGAGATTCCAGAAGATAAATTACCTGCCCATAGTTAATAAATATCATAGTAAACTTGCCCAAAGTCTTAGTAAATGAATTCAAAAGTCCTCATCCTTAGTTCAGACTCAGTAAGTTAACAACAATTAAACATGGAGGAAGAGATAGCACCTAAACACCGGGCACAGAGATGCAGAGGGTGGTAAACATAATGGTTAAGCCTTTAGAGACAAATAACCCTAGATGCTGGGCAGGCTTCTCTCATAAATGTTTTCGGTTTTGTTTTTGACTCCTGAAAAGGCATACTTCAGTTCTTTGGAAATTTCAGTTATGAGGGAGAATATGCGGTAAAAGATAGTAGGCAAAGAGTTATAAAAATCATTTTTTTAAAAAAAATCTTCATCTATTTATCCCTTCAATGTGTGTATATAGTGATTACCATTATAGGTTGAGCTGTGGCTCCCAAAACCCATAGTTTAAAGCCCTAACCCCTGGTACCTCAGAATGTGACTTTATTCAGAAATAGGATTGTTTTAAATGTAATTAATTAAGATAAGATCATAATGGAGTAGGGTGGATTTCTAATCCGATATGACTAGTATCCTTTTACAAAGGACAAATTTGGAGACAGACAAGCATGAAGGGAAAATTAGGTAAAGAAACACATACACAGGGAGAAGATGGCTGTCTACAAGCCAAGGAGAGAGACCTGAAACAGATTCTTCCCTTACAACCATCAGAAGGAACCAAGCTTACCCACACCTTCATCTCAGACTTCTAGTCTCCAGAACTGTGAGGCAGCTGTCCTCTTTGCAGTGACTCAGCATTTTAGGGTACATCTGTCTAGTGGCACCTCCATGCCAACACACTGCTTTAAGATTTTCCATTTTCTCTTCATGAGAAGACAGCCCTGAAGAGCCTCACCCTGGAAAATAAGTGTCATTTCTGCTATCAGCTAGACCATGCCTTTTCTCACTTCAAGAGGGCTGGTAAAGATAAGCATCCTATGTCCAAGAAGGGCAGGACAACTAACAACACCCATTGTAAAATAGCTACATGCTTAGTACTATGGACATAAAAGTTAAAAAAGCAGATAGAATCCTTACCCTTACAGGAAGTATGATATAAAGGAGGAGGCACAACTGATACATAACACAAATACAGGCAAATAATAATGGTATCAATAAGTAAATGAATCGTTAACACAGATTTTTTCAAATGCAGAAACAATTCAAATGGTGACAAGTGCCTTGAAAGAAAGTAACAGTGCACTTGATAATGAATAGCAGAGCAGAAGGGATATACCCCACACAGCTATCTGGCGAGACTTTCAAGATGAGACTTGATGCATGAGGAAGAGCCAGCTATGCAAAGGGCAGAAAGCAGAATCCTCCAAGAATACACCTTTTTATGTTATAATATCAATACATTTTTTTTTTAGATGGAGTTTCACTCTTGCCACCCAGGCTAGAGTGCAATGGCGCGATCTCAGCTCACTGCAACCACCGTGTCCTGGGTTCAAGTGATTCTCCTGCCTCAGCCTCCTGAATAGCTGGGATTACAGGCACTCACCACCACGCCCGGCTAATTTTTCTATTTTTAGTAGAGACAGGGTTTCACCATGTTGGTCAGGCTGGTCTCAAACTCCTGACCTCAGGTGATCCACCCGCTTCAGCCTCCCAAAGTGCTGGGATTACAGGCATGAGCCACCGTGCCTGGCCAATATCAATACTTACATAGTGCTTGTGTGCCAGAAGCTATTCTACATTCTTCAAATATAGATATATATTTAATAGCATTTTATAGATAAGGAAAGAGATATTGCAGTGAAATGACTTGTCTAAGGTCACACAGCTAGTAAGTAGGAGAGCAAAGATTCAAACTCACCCACTTTGGTTCTAGAGTCTGTGTGCTTAGCCACTAAGCCTACTACCTACAGATATGAAGGACTCAACTTGTTTAAGGAACTTAAAGAAGAATAGTATGGAATAAGAGAGGGGCCTTAGAGAGTAGATAAGCAGAGACTAGATCTTGCAGGGCCTTATATGCCTTATAAAGGGTTTAAATTTTATCCTGAAATGCAATTTGAAGCCACTTAAGTGTTTTAAGAAGAGCTGTGAAGTGAAATGATTTACACTTTACAATAATACTGTCCTGGGAAAATTAGATTAGGTCTAGATTGAAATCTGGGAAGCCTCTATATTAGCTAAAAAGATACTTTGTGTGAGTTCTCTATTGTTTCTGTGAGAAATTAGGCAAAATTTAGTGCTTAAATAACAGATTTAAAACTTCACAGTTCAGCATCAAACACAGATCTCAATGGTCTAAGATGAAGTTATGGGCTTTTGTTCTGGAAGCTCTAGGAAAGAACAATTTCTTGGATGTTTCTATTTTGTAGAGGCTGCCTGCTTCCCTTGGCTCATGGCCCCCTTCCTCCATCTTTGAAGCCATCAAGGTCCCTAGTACTTCTCAGATTCTCTCTTTCATGTTTAATAACGCTTGTGTTTACGTTAGGCCCTCCCAGATAATACATGGTAATCTCTCTAAGGTCAGATGATTAACAACTTTAATTCCATATTCAACCTTAGTTCCCCTTTGCAATGTAGCCTAACATATTCACAGGTTCCTTGAGATTAGGATAGATATCTTTGGAAAGCCATTATTCTGCCCACTGCAGGCCTTTTAGACTATCAAGAATGGCTTGACTTAATAAACAAGGTATCATCTTATAATGAAATTCTTAGCAACCATTAAAAACAAAAATGCTTATGACATAAAATGATAATATAAAAAGATTTATGTGATAAAGTGCAATATAATGTGAACTCTACCATCTCCCACTCCTGGATTTCCTCCAGATAGGTCAATAGGAAGGACAGGTAAGGAAATGTTTGCTTTATGCCCAGTGAAAATGCCAAGTGGAAACAGCAAGCATATCAATACTCTGAATGTCACCAGCCTGACACCTTTGAACTAAATTCTTCCCCACAAGACCTCAGTCATTGTCCTCTGCACAGACTGTCCTCTAACTCCTCTCCCTCTTATAGTCTCAAGAATTTCAAGTCTGCCCATTCTTTCCTCCTTTACCATATCTATGTTTCCAGTTTGATAACCAAAAATAAACTCTTTTTAATGACTAATTTATGTTTTCTTTGATTCTACTGATTCAACCCCTCCGGGTTCTCACAACAAAATATGAAATTTAAAACAGTATATTTCCTAGTATGTATCACCACCTACAAAACCACCTAGAAGGTGCATTTGCCAAAATATTAATTAATATAAATATCAATAACTCCCTATTATAATACATATTTTTTCCTCTGATCAGGATCATTCATGCTTCTTGCCTATTTTGTGCACTTGACGATATCCTCAGGCATGTGAGAAACACAGACCCTAATTAAAAAAATCAATCTATGTTGAAAGCTGATAAAATTATCATCAGCAGATCAACAGGACTCCAACAGCACCAAAAATAGAGGGAACAGAGTCCATTTTGCCTCACTCGCTTTCTGAGGAAGACTGTACCTCATTTATTTTTCTCTCCTCATTGACTAATGTCTGCCTGCTCATTTAATTTGAAGTTGTGGAGCTAGGGATTGTGCGTCTATTCTTTATTTTATGTATCCACTTCCCCCCCACCTTCAATTTCTTGACATTAATCCTTTATTTTACAGCAACCGTAACTGCCACCTGGCACCTGAAGCATGGCACTTACCAATGTTTAATAGAGGTTTTAATGCAGAGTCTGCAAAATAATTTTGAAAACACAATATGTATGCATAAATGCTTCTTAACCCTTTGTCCCAAGTATAGAGCATTTCCAGACATTCCTTATTTTTATAGATAGAAGTTAGGCATGTAGGCTTTTGCATTTTAAAGATTTTATGGAAAGATATCAGAATAGTATGCATATTTGGGCAAGAAAATTCGGTTATAATAGACTACAAATGGGTGACATTTATTGTCACTGAAATGTGGTTATAAGAATATTCTTAGCAAACTGACCTCCAGTTTTTCCCCAGCTTTAATAAGCTATAACTGACAAATAAAAATTGTATGTATTTATAGTATACAATGTAATAATGTCATACACACATATTCATAGTGAAATGATTAAAATAAGCTAATTGATATATCCATCACCTAATATACTTACCAGTTTTTGTTGTGAGACATATAAGATCTACTCTTTTAGCAATTTTCAAGTATACAATATAAAGGCACACCTTATTTTATTGCACTTAACTTTATTGGACTTTGCAGATATTGCACATTTTACAAATTGAAGGCTTGTGGCAACCTTGCATTAAGCAAATCTATCAGCACCATTTTTTCAACAGCATGTCCTCACTTCAGTTCTCTATGTCACATTTTGGTAATTCTCACATATTTCAAATATTTTCATTGTTATTATATCTGTTATAAGTGGCACCACAAACCGTGCCCATATAAAACAGAGAACTTAATCAATACATGTTATGTGGCTTCTGAATACTCTGCCAACCTGCCACTTACCCTTCTCTCTTCCTTTCTGTGGATCTTCCTGTTCCCTGAGACACAACAAAAATTGATATTATGCACATTAATAGCCCTACAGTGGCTTCTAAGTGTTCCAGTGAAAGGAAGGGTCACAAATCTCTCATTTTAAATCAAAAGCTAAAAATTATTAAGCTTAGTGAGAAAGGCATGTTGAAAACTGAGATAGGCCAAAAACAAAACCTCTTGTGCCAAAGAGTTAACCAAGCTGCAAATGCAAGGAAAAGATTCTTGAAAGAAATTTGACAGTGCTACTCCAGTGAACACACAAATGATAAGAAAGCAAAACATCTTACTGCTGATATGGAGACAGTTTGAATGGTTGGAATGGAAGCTCAAACCAGCCACACTACTCCCTGAAGCCAAAGCCTAATCCAGAGTAAGGCCCTAACTCTCTTCAAAGGGGTGAGGAAGCTGCAGAAGAAAAGTTGGAAGTGAGCAAAAGTTGATTCATGGGGTTTAAGGAAGAAAGCTTTCTCCATAACATAATAGTGCAAGGTAAAGTAGTAAATGCTGATATAGATGCTATAGAAATTATCCAGATAATCTAGCTAAGATCATTAAAGAAGGTGGCTAGACTAAACAGATTTTCAATGTAGATGAAACAGCCATCTATTGAAAAAATATGCCATCTAGGACTTTCATAGCCAGAGAGAAGTAAGTGCTCAAAATTCAAAGCTTCAATAGACAAGCTGACTTTATTATTAGGAACTAATGCAGCTGGTGATTTTAAGTTGAAACCAATGCTTACTTACCATTCCAAAAATCCTAGGGCCCTATATTTAGAAAATCTCATTGTCTCAGCCCCAAATCTCCTTAAGCTGAAAAGCAAATTCAGCAAACTCTCAGGATACGAAATCAATGTGCAAAAATCACAACCATTCCTATGCACCAATAATAGACAAACAGAGAGCCAAATCATGAGTGAACTCCCATTCACAATTGCTACAAAGGAATAAAACGTAGAAGGGATGTGAAGGACCTCTTCAAGGAGAGCTACCAACTACTGCTCAAGGAAATCAGAGAGGACACAAACAAATGGAAAATCATTCCATGCTCATGGATAGGAAGAATCAATATTGTGAAAATGGCCATACTGCCCAAAGTAATTTATAAATCAATGCTATCCCAATCAAGCTACCACTGACTTTCTTCACAGAATTAGAAAAAAACTACTTTAAATTTCATATGGAACCAAAAAAGAGCATGTATAGCCAAGACAATCCTAAGCAAAAAGAACAAAGCTAGAGGCATCATGCTACCCGACTTCAAAGTATACTATAAACCCACCTGACTTCAAAGTATACTATAAAGTACCATTCAGGACACAGGCATGGGCAACGACTTCATGATTAAAACACCAAAAGCAATGGCAACAAAAGCCAAAATTGACAAATGGGATCTAATCAAGCTAAAGACCTTTTGCACAGCAAAAGAAACTACCATCAGAGTGAACAGGCAACCTACAGAATTGGAGAAAAATTTTGCAATCTATCCATCTGAAAAAGAATCTACAAGGAACTTAAACAAATTTACAAGGAAAAAAAAAACAACCCCATCAAAAATGGGGAGGAAGAATATGAACAGATAATTCTCAAAAGAAGACATTTATGCAGCCAACAAATACATGAAAAAAGCTCATAATCACTGTCATTAGAGAGATGGAAATCAAAACCACAATGTGATACCATCTCATGTCAGTCAGAATGGCGATCATTAAAAAGTCAGGAAACAACAGGTGCTGAAGTGGATGTAGAGAAACAGGAACCCTTGTACACTGTTGGTGTGAGTGTAAATTAGTTCAACCATTGTGGAAGACAGTGTGGCAATTCCTCAATGATCTAGAACCAGAAATACCATTTGACCTAGCAAACCCATTACTGGGTATATACCCAAAGGATTATAAATCATTCTACTATAAAGACACATGTACACATATGTTTATTGCAGCATTGTTCACAATAGCAAAGACTTGGAACCAACCCAAATGCCCATCAATGAAAGACTGGATAAAGAAAATGTGGCACATATATGCCATGAAATACTAAGCAAACACAAGAAAGTATGAATTCATGTCCTTTGCAGGGACATGGAGGAAGCTGGAAGCCATAATTCTCCACAAACTAACACAGGAACAGAAAACCAAACACCTCATGTTTAACTAATAAGTTGGAGTTGAACAATGAGAATACATGGACAGAGGGAGGGGAATATAACACAGTGGGGCCTGTCGGGTGTCCGGGGCTAGGGTAGGGATAGCATTAGGAGAAATATTTAATGTAGATGAAGGGTTGATGAGTGCAGCAAACCACCATGGCATGTGTATACCTATGTAACAAACCTGAACGTTCTGCACACGTATCCCAGAACTTAAAGCATAATAAAAAAATAAACATTAAAAAAAGAAACATGCTAAATCTATTCTGCCTGTGCTCTATTAAATGGAACAACAAGGCCTGGATGACAGTACATCTGTTTACAAATGGCTTATTGAATATTTTAAGCCTGCTGTTGAAACCTACTCCTTAGAAAAAAAAAATCTTTCAAAATATTACTGTTCATTTCATTGACAATGCATGTAGTCACTCAAGGGCTCCAATAGAGATACCCAAGAAGATTAATATTGTTTTCTTGCCTGCTAACACAGCATTCATTCTGCAGCCTATGAATAAAGGCATAATTTCAACTTTCAAGCCTTATTATTTAAGACATATATTTCATAGGGCTATATCTACCATAGAGAGTGATCTGGGCAAAGTAAACTGAAAACTTTTTGAAAAGCAGCTGCCATTAAGAACATTTGTGATTCATGGGGAGATATCAAAATATCGACATTAAAGTCAGTTTGGAGGTTGATTTTAATCCTCAGAGATGGCTTTGAGGGGTTCAAGGCTTCAGTGGAGGAAGTCACCAAGTCACCGCAGATGTGTTGGAATAGCAAGATAAACAGAATTAGAAGTGGAGCCTGAAGATATGCCTGAATTGCTGCAATCTCATCATCAAACTTAAACAGATGAGGGAGCTTCCTATTATGGATGAGCAAAGAAGTGGTTTCTTGGAATGGAATCTACTCTTGGTGAAGATACTGTGAACATTGTTGAAATGACAACAAAGCAATTAGGACATTACATAAAGTTAGTTGATAATGTATTGTCAGGGTTTGAGAGGGTTGACTCCAGTTTTAAAAGAGTTCCACTGTAGAGAAAATGGTATCCAACTTCATCACACGCTATGGAGAAATCTTTTGTGAAAGGGAAGAGTCAATTGATGTGGGGAACTTCTTTGTTGTCTTATTTTAAGAAATTGCCACAACTACCCCAACCTTCAACAGCCACCACCCTGATCAGTTGATAGCCATCAACATTGAGGCAAGAACCTCCACCAGCAAAAAAAATTATGATTTGCTGAGGATCAGATGATAGCATTTTTCAGCAATAAAGTTTGTTTTAATTAAGGTACGTACATTGTTTTTTAAACATAATGCTATTGCACACATAATAGACTATAGTATAAATAGAACTTTTATATGCACTGGGAAACCAGACTTTGTGGGACTCACTTGTGCTATTTGCTTTATTGCAGTGGTCTAGAACCAAACCCACAATACCTCTAAGGTGTGCATGTGTTATTAGCTGTAGTCATATGCTGTACAACAGATCTCCCAAACTTACACATCCTGTCTAACTAAAACTTTGTACACTTTGATCAACTTCTCCCTATTTCATTACCATCACCCATCCCCTTCCAGCTCCTGGATACCACCATTCTGTTCTATTATTCTATGAGTTCAACTTTTTTACATTCCACATGTAAGTGAGATCATAGCAGTATTTGTCTCTCTGTGCCAAACTTACTTTACTTAGCATAATGTCCTCCAGCTTCATCCATTTTTAGCAAGTGACAGGATTTCCTTGTTTTATACGGCTAAATAGTATTTCATTGTATATATATATATATCACATTTTCTTTATCCATTTTGTCTGTTGATGAAAACAGGTTGATTCCATATCTTGGCAATTGTGAATAATGCTGCAATGAACATAGGATTACAAATATCTTTTGGACATAGTGGTTTCATTTTCTTCATAAATATACACAGAAGTGGAATTCCTGAATCATATGGTAATTCTATTTTAAATTTTCTAACCAAACTCCGTATGTTTCTCATAATGGTGGTACTAATTTACATTCCCATCAACAACGTAGAAGAATTCGCTTTTCTCTACATCCTTATCAACCTTTATTATCTTTTGTCATTTTGACAGCCATTCTGAAAGGTGTGAGGTGATATTTCACTGTGGTTTTAACTTGCATTTCACTGATGATTAGTGATGTTGAGCATTTTTTGAATATGCCTGTTGGCCATTTGTATGTCTTCTTTTAAAAAATGTTGATTCAAGACCTTTATCCATTTTTAAATCAGGTTGTTTTCTTGCTACTGGGTTGTTTTTGTTCTCATATTATAGTGTGAATATTGACCCCTTATCAAATATATGGTTTACAAATGTATGTTCCCCTTTTGAAGGTTTTGTCATTACTTTGTTGATTGTTACCTTTGCTATGTAGAAGCATTTTAGTTTGATGTAATCCCATTTCTCTATTTTTACTTTTGTTGCTGTGCTTTGAGGTCATCTCCAAAAGTAATCATTGTCCAGACCAGTATGAAGAACATGTTCTTCTATGTTTTCTTCTAGTATATGTACTGTGTAAGGCTTAAATTTAAATCTTCAATCCATTTTGACTTTATTCTTATATATGGTGAGAGATGAGCTTCTCATTTCATTCTTCTGCCTGTGAATATCTAGTTTTCTAACACCATTTATTTAAAAGATTTATTTACTCATTGTGCATTCTTAGCTCCTTTGTTGAAGATCAATAGGACAAAAATGCATGAATTTATTTCCAGGGTCTCTGTTTTCTTCTAATGATCTGTGTGTCTGTTTTTATACCAGTTCCATGTTATTTTGACTATTATATCTCTGTAGTATATTTGAATCATATAGTGTGATGCCTCCACCTTTGTTCTTTTTGCTTAAGACTGCTTTAGCTATTTGGGGTCTTTTGTAGTCTCATACTAATTTTAGATTTTTTTTCCTATTTCTATGTAAAAGGTTCTTGCAATTTTGATAGGAACTGCATTGAATCTGCAGATCACTTTGGGTGGCACGGACATTTTAACAATATTAATTTTTCCAGTCAATGAACATGGGATATCTTCCATTTGTTGAGTTGTCTTTAATTTTTTTATCAGTATCTTATAGTTCAGTGAACAAATCTTTCATCTCCTTAAATTTATTCTTAAGTGTTTTTATAGTATTATAAATTGGATGATTCTCTTTATTTCTTTTTCAAATAGGTTATTGTTAATGTATTCAAACACTACTGACTTGGTATATTGATTTTGTATCCTACAATTTTACTAAATTCTTTTGTTAGCCTCTATAGGGAATTTTTTGTAACTGTGTGTTTTGATTTCTTTCTCTTAACCTTTTATATATCTGCCACATATTTTTTCTTTGTGGTTACTATAAGGCTTACATGAAAGATCTTATAGTTTATGACAGTATATTTTAAGCTGGTAACATTTTAACTTCAACCACATACAAAAACTGTACACTTTAAATTCTCCTTCTCCCTATTTTTCTCTTATAGCTGTCACAATTTATGTCTGTATATATTAAGCATATCCATTAACAAATTACTATAGTTAAAATTATATTTAATAGCTTAACATTCTTACTAGAGTTAAAAATGGTTTATGGACCACCAAGTTTTTTACTTTCATTTATTCTCATGTTGTTAGTTAGCATCCTTTCATTTAAACTTGAAGAACTCCCTTTAGCATTTCTTGTAATGCAGGTATATTGGTGATGAATTTTCACAGGTTCTTTTAATCTTAGAAAGTTTTTACCATTCCTTCATTTCTGAAAGACAGTCTCGTTGGGCATAGTATTCTTGATTGGCATGTTTTTTTCTTTTTAAATATATATAAATTCATGAGATATCAGTGCAATTTTGTTAGTGTACGTGGTACCCATTAAGTAACCTCTTATCATGAGCCTTCATCCTACTTTGTCACCCTTCCAAGTCTCCATTGTCTATCATTCCACCCTCTATATCCACATATACATGTTATTTAGCTCCCACTTACGAGTTGGCAAAATTTTCTTTAGTAATTTAAAGTCATCATACTACACTCTCCTGACCTGTAAAAAAATTTCTGCTGGGAAATCCATTTATACAATCCTATGATAATTCCCTTGTATGTGGTGAACTGCTGTTCTCTTGCTGCTTTCAAAATTCTCTTTTTGTCTTTGATTTTAAAGAATTCCATTATAATGTGTCTCAGAAAAGATCTCGTTATATTTAATCTTTTTGGGGTCCTTGGGATTCAGGAATATTGGTATTCATTTCCCTCTTCAGATGTGAAAATTTTTCTGTCATTGTTTATTTAATGACAAAAATATTTCCTTCTTTTTATTTTTCTCTTTGCTCCCTCAGTGGCTCCCATGATGTGCCTATTGGTTGCTTGATGGTGCCCCATAAGTCCAATAAGCTTTCTTCACCCTTTTTTATTTACTTTTTTATGCTCCTCTAATTGAAAAAATTCAAATAACCTCTCTTCAAGTTCATTGATTCTTTTTATTTCTGCTTCATTGAGCCTGTTGTTGAAGCTTTCTATGGAATGTTTCAGTTTAGCCATTGAGTTTTTTAGCTCCAGAATTTCTTTTCACTTCTTTTTTTATGGTTTCTATTTCTTCGTTCAACTTTGCATCTTGTTTGTGCATTGTTTTCCTGATATCATGTAGTATCTATCTGTGTTCTCCTGCAGCTGCTTTAGCTCTTTATTTTTATTTTATTTTTATCAATTTTTTATTTTATTTTATTTTATTTTTCAGACAGTCTCCCTCTGTCACCCAGGCTGGAGTGCAGTGCAGTGGCACAATCTCAGCTCACTGCAACCTCCACCTCCTGGATTCAAGTGATTATCTTGCCTCAGCCTCCCAAGAAGCTGGGATTACAGGCACCCACCACTACACCTGGCTAATTTTTGTATTTTTAGTAGAGACGGAATTTTGCCATGTTGGCCAGGCTGGTCTTGAACTCCTGACCTCAGGTGATCCACCTGCCTTGGCCTCCCAAAGTTCTGGGATTACAAGCATGAGCCACTGCGCCCAGCCTTGCTTTAGCTTTTTAAAGATGATTATTTTGAATTTTTATCAGGCAGCTCATAGATCTTCATTTTTTTAGAATTGGTCATTGATATGGTTTAGACCTGTGTCCCTGCCCAAATCTCATGTCCAGTTGTAATTCTCAATGTTGGAAGTTAGGCCTGGTGGGAGGTGATTGGATCACGGGGGCAGTTTCTCATGAATCATTTAGCACCATCCCTCTTGGTACTGTCCTCGCCATAGTTAGTAAGTTCTCATGAGATCTGGTCACTTAAAAGTGTGTGACACCTCCACCCTCTCTCTCTCTCTCCTGATCCTGCTTCTGCCATGTGAGATGTCTCATTCTCCCTTTGCCTTCTACAGTGATTGGAAGCTTCCTGAGGCCTCCCCAAAAGCAGAAGCCACTATGCTTCTTATGCAGCCATTGTCAGAATGGCCGAATATAGTTATCCATGCTTTATTGTGTTCCTTTGGTGGTGTCATGTTTCCCTGATTTTTAATGATCCGTATAGTCATGTGTTGATGTCTGCACATTTGACATAGCCACCTATTCAAGTCTTAACAGACTTGCTTCAGCATGAAAAGTCAGCTTATCCAGAGATTCTGGGTGGACAATTTGGCAGAACCTGCAGACAGGCTTGCTACTGGAGTCCTTGGGTAGGTTGACCTGGTGTCTGAATCAGCAAATGGGCAGGCCTAGTGCCTGATTCCACTGGGTCTTGCCTGATGCCTGGGTCTTCAGGGTTGGGCCTATAGACTATTTCCACCAGACACTCCTGGAGTCTTAGCGTTTGAGTCTGCCAAGATGGCCCTGGATTCTGTCTCCACAGGAGCCTCCCTGGATCCAGAGTCCGCTGGTGTGGATCTGTCCACTGGGTCTGCAGGAATGGTCTTAGAGCCCAGATCCATAGGGGCCAAACTAGCACTGGAGTAGGCCTTGATCCTGAATTCATGAAGGCCAGACTAGAGGCTGGCTCTGTAGGTGTTAACCTGGAGCTCAGGACCATGGGGGAGATACTGGAGTCTGGGTTTTTAGGGGCTGGCTTAATGCCAGGGTCTATTGATACAGGCCTGAAACCTGGATCTGCTGGAGCATGGAACCACAGGAACTTGCCTGGGGCCTAGGGCTACAGGCACCAACCTAGCACTAGGTGGGCCTAGAGTGTGCATCCACAGGGGCCAGATTACAGCTGGAGTTTGGGGATAGAGGAACTCACATGGTGCTGAGCTGGTCTGGAGCCTGAAGTGGGCCTGAAGACTTTGGCAGCTGGGGCTGGGCTCTGGGCTGGTGTTAGGATAGACTCAGAGTATGTTGTCACAGAGGCTGTCCTGGATTCTAGGTTCAGTCTGGAGCCTTGGGTGAGCCTGAGTCCTAGGTCCAAACTCCGGAATCCCAAACTCTTGGATCCTGAGTCAAAACCTCAAACTCCAGGGGTTTTGAGGGGTGTAGCTTTCTACTGCATCTGCAGGGGAAGGCCTAGCAGGGGTGTCCAAGGGAGAGAATACAGTCATGAGTTCTTAGTTTCTGTTACTGGTTGGGCCAGCAAAGCCCTTTCCTCATGTCTGTTTTCTGTTTATCACTAGAGACAAACTAAAAACTATGGCTTCGTGCTGCTAAAAGCTTAAAACAAAACAAAACAGAACAACAACAACAAAATAAGGCTGGTTGGACAAGCTCAGCTAGAGCCTAGGTCTTTGTGGGGGTCAGATTAGATCTTGACACTGTAGGGGCTTACCTGGTGCTGAAGCTGATCTGGAGCCTGGAACCAAGGGTGCCCAACTGGGGACTCAGACTGCAGGGCCTCCCTCGAGCCTGGGGCAGGCTTGAAGTACACAGGACCCACCATGAGATGTGGCATCAGAACAGGCCTGCATCTGAAGGTGCCAGTCTGGAGCTTGGGGTTGTGGGGGCCAGTCTGGAACCAGGTTTCAAAGGGTAGGCCTGGTTCTGGGGTTCACAGCAAAATCAGATGCTCGCTTCTCTCTCCTTCCCCTACTCAGAGTGTCTATCTCTCTGTACTGTGCTAACTGGGTTTGGGGGAGGAGCAATGTGAAACTATCCTTTCCATCCTCAATATATCTTTTAAAAAATTCCTATAATACACCTAAGTGCTACAATCTCTCACCTGGATGCCTCAGCTCTTGTGAAGGTATTTTTGTGCATGGATAGTTGTTAAAATTGATGGTTCTGTGAGGGGACCAGCGAATGGAAAGTCCTATTCTGCCATTTTGCTGATGTCACTACAGCCTGGCCTTCATTTTTTTATAATTCTGAGGGTCAGGGTTAGCTGAAAAAATCTTATATCTATTTAAAATCTTAGCCTTTGGTACTAGTTATTTCTATCTAAAAAATAGAATTGGTTTACCTTATATCTTTTTAACATGTTAAACTTTTTCGAAAGTCAGTGAAAGTGCCAGAATAGTGCATCTTACATGTGTCAGATTTACTCACTCCACAAAAATAATATTGTGTACTCTTGTGAGCGAGGTACTCTTCCAGGTGTTGAGAATAAACAAAATCAACAAACAAGTAAGAGTCCTTGCCCCAAGGTACCTTACATTTGAGAGGTAAGGGACATGAAATAAATAATGTACTTGCAAATATATAGACTGAATATAAAAAAGTGAAAAATAAAACAAGTTATAGGTGACAAGAAATGCCAAAACTCAGGGGTAGAGTGAGAACAAAATGTTATATTTTGAGATACAATGATCACTGATAGGTCAAAAAAATGGTTGGATGATTTCCCTAGTTTTGCTCCTTATATATAAACATATTTGCTCTTCTACATTAAACACTCTGAAGAAAAACCTATCTCTAAGCTCCATTTCCTTGGGCTTATGGCACATTGTCTCTCCTTTCCTTCAATGTCAGATTTTATAAATACAAATCCGCATATAGTCCATGTCTATTTCCTCACTTCCCATTCCCTCTTGCAATGTGATTATCCCCATCTCACCAAGTAAACTGCTCCAGCAAGATTATCACTGGCCTCCCAAGGCCTGACTGCCTGACAAGAGCTCTGTGGTTCTTGTCACCACTGATCACTCCCCACTGAAATTCTCTCTTATGACTCCCATACATATTCTCTTACTTCTCCATCCCTGCTGACCTGTTTTCTCACATTTCTTTACAGATTCTTCATCCACTAGTGCCATACCCTGGGCTTTTTAGATAGCAGAGCTGAGCAAGGATTAAAGTACTGCTAAATTAAGAAACAGAAGGCCTTATTAGCAGGGAAGACAGACATCAGTTTTCTCTACAGACACATTAAAAATTTTCCTCAGAATAATACACAGAAGAAAGAGGATTTATCTGCGTAGCTCCTCACACTTCCCGGTCTTCATTCATCAAAATGCTGAGGGTACTGACTCTCTTGAACTGCTTGGTGGCATCATCCAAAACCTTTAATAGGCCACTCTAGTCATTTGTCATCTATTCCATCTTTGATGCTGCAATCAGAGTGTTCTTTCTCAAACAGAACTACAGCATTGTTCTCCCTGCATAAAATCCTTCAGTGACTTGATTGCTAGTGTCAATATTGCCTGACCTGTGGTCCAGTTCAAGGCATTTCCTGACATGCACATTTTGCTCCAGCTGAGTTTTTTAAGGGTGGAGATGTTGTGTAGAATCTAAGGTCTAGATTAGGGGTCAGTAAATCTGGCCCACTGCCAAAAAAAAAAAAAAAAAAAAGATACAGGTTCTCAACAATGTGTTGCTCAGGCTGGACTCAGACTTAAGGACTCAAGCAATCCTCCTGCACCCCACTACCTTTTTATGTGTAGCCTTTGAACTAAGAATAATTTTTACATTTTAATGGACTTTTTTAAAATTCACAGAAAAGCCCTAAGGGGTCTGAACAGCCTAAAGTAATACTATCTGTTTTTTTGTTTGTTTTGGGTTTTTTTTTTTGCTTTTGTTTTTTTTGTTTTTGTTTTTTTACGGAAAAGGCTTGCCAACTTCTGTTCTATCTTACTTTGCTCTGCACCGCTGGGGCAGTGAGGGACCAATTTCCCTAAAAGCAAGTACAGCAAGCCCTCCAGGGCCTGGCACTGCTGGGCCTGCAGTGTCATCTCCTGCCCCTGTCAACTCCTGCCCTGTGCTCTTACCTTGAGTTTGTCCTATTCTTTTGCATTCCATGCCTTTGCCCATACTTTCCACCCTATGTAGGAGGAATGCACATTCCCTAACCCCACTTTGTCTGAAAAACTCCTACTCAGAATTTAAAATGATGTATTACCTTCTCTGTGAACTAACTCTGGCCTCCCACACCATACCCAAAACAGAGCTACAGCTCTTTTATTTCTATCTGTAACTGTTTCTCCTACTGAAATCTGAATTTTTGAGTTCAAAATAATACTAATAATAGTTAACACTTAGCATGTGACAAGATGATTCAATATAATTTACATAAATTAAGTCATTTCATAATCACAACTTATGAGAGAAGTACTTCTATTATGCCCAGTTTACAGGTGAAAAGAACAAAAATAAAACCAGAAGTACACAGACGTTAAGTCACTTGTCCAAGGTCACAGGAGTTTAAATCCAGCCATTGTAGATCCAAAGTCCACACTCAGTCATTCTGCCATTCTCCTACTCAATAGTAGCTGAATAATAAAATAAGGAGATTATGAGTAAAGCTGGATTGAAAAACAGCTTGCCACTGAAGTCTGAAATGGGCTTTCTACTCTTTGGTAAATTAACCTGTATCATGCTCAGAAAGAGGTGCTATTAGTAAGGCCTGTTCTAAATGGCTTACGGGGCTCACCCTCAGACCAGGAGGGAGTGAAGATGCAGAGCGTCTGCAAACAGGAAAATCAGGACAGAGTAAGAAGGGAAAGATGGAAGTTCTTTTTTTTAAGATCAGTGTAAACATAAAATGATGGAGAGATGTCTGATAGATAAATACAGTTTTATTAATAAATAAAACTTAAGGGAATGTGATAACAACTGCAACTCATGGTTGGAAAAGATCTAAGTTCATATCTAAAAGTCTTCTATATTATTTTGAGAATCCATGCTATATAATTACTCCAGTCACTGACAATTCGCTACCCACCACCCGCACCCCAAGGCATTCTGTTGCAATTTCAAATGGCACAAAGTGTTAGAAAGTTATTTACATTGCACTGGTATCTGGCTCTCATTTCGTTTACTCATTTGTACTGTTCTGTGGAGACAAAGATAAGATATCTGATCAACTCTTTAATTTGAGTGTTCAAGATATTAAAGTCGGTCCTAAATTGATTCTGACCTAGACTAAAATGTCCCCATTTTCCGCATTGTAAGCCATGATTTCTGGCTTTCTCACTGTCCAGTCATTTTCCTCTGGGCCTGAACTCATCTGCCAATGTATCTTTTCTACTCTGTGCTATTCAAAACTTGAGACAATACTGTAGTTTCAAGGTCTTACCAGTGCTGAGAAGTCTATTACTTCTGCATTAAAGAAGATAGTATTACATTAACACAACTTATTATTTTATTTTGAAGGATATTATTCATTCATATTAAGCTTCTGGTTTATTAAAAACCCTTAAGGTATGTGTGTGTTATCTTTTTTTTCTTGTCTTTGGTCTGTGTTTCTATTTATTTTTTAATAATGTTACTGTTCAGCTGTGACTTACCCAACCTCTACATGTCAATTATCTGGGGCCTTTTTCAAGAAGCTTATATAGAGAACTACAGATTTACCTGAAATAATTTTATTTTACTATACTAACTCACTATTTCAGCCTGTTGAAGGTCATTTAAATTTCTGATTCTATCATATTGGTCATTCCTCCAGCTTCATTTCTCCATTTGTTTACAAACACACAATGAATATGCTAATAAATCATTCATTTTCTCATCACAGCTGATGCCTGCTAAAACCTTTCTTTAATCAAGTTTGTGCAACTCTAGAAACCTAAAAGTTAAGAAATTGCATTTCTTATAAAGAATTCCTAAGGGCCTTAAGTGTCTGACTTTTTAGACTGGCCCCCACCCAATTAGTGTAACTTATCGAAGCTCTTCAGTAGCTATATTAATGCAATTTGTGAGCAATCTGTAAAGTGATTTTCTATTGCATCTGGCACCGACAGTTGGCAGACAGTGTACTGCACTTTCAAATGGTCTGATGACAGCTGATAACTGTCATTTAGTCAGACCCTGACTGCATCCCTTGTCTTACAATGAGACAAGCTCAAAAATGAGGCAATGGAATTGGGCAAAAGACTCTTGGATGTATCCAGATAATGAATAGATCATTTAACCTGAGTGTTACTCCTGATATCACTGAGAGTATTAATCTGATGTATCATTCACTAAAATATGTTAAATATTTTGAAAATCCTGCTTTCTATTAATAATTACCCATATGTTCATTACTTTGACTTTTTTTAGATCCCCTAAACATATACCATCTAATCTAGTGGGAGAAAGCATTTTTCATCCTGTAATAATCATTTTAAACCTACTCTCACAAGGATGAGGAGAGGGTGACAATTCTGAAGGGGTTGGCAGAGGTATACATGGCCAAGTTTATAAAATGTTAGTGAAAAATTGATACATCCGTTATTAGTAATTATTTTAAGAATCAATAAATTTTTGAGCACAACTTACAGCATATAAGAGAACTTGAGGAAGGCACTATAAATAATAAACAAAACATTCCCTACACTCCAAAAGTTCCCAAACTATGAAAAGAAAGAAGAGATAAATACTCGGAAAGTTAATGGTGAAAGAAAATACAATCAATATGGGAATACATGATCTTTGGCACAAAATTAATGGCCAAAGAAGACTCATAGAGGGTTAATGTTATGAGCTGAGGAGACTGAGTTTGATCAATATGGCAGGACATATGAGAAGATTTTTATAGGAGAAAAATTATTTGAGCAAGTTTTAGGGAGCAGATTAACTTCATGAAATTATAAATTATGTGAGTGAGGACTAATAGAAACTGATCATTTATTTTCTCCAACATTCATTCCTTCATCAATCAATAAATTATTGACTAGAATTGAACAGACATTTACTCAGCTGTGGTAACAACAAAAAAGCCAAGAAGAAATACTCTGTCCTCTAAAGAGAGTAAAAGCCCACAGAAAAGAGCAAAGAAATATATATGTAAAAGACGCACGAATAGAATCAAAGATGAAATAATGATTACATAAAAATCTGTGTGTTAGTATGGAACCCATAATATCAGTGCTGGACTTACTGTCACAGTTAACACAGGTAAAGTTATACTTTATATATTGAGGTTTTACTTGAAATAGTTACATTTAAATTATTCTCAAGATTGGATTGTATGTTATCCAATTTTAAATTATTGGAACCAGGTTTTTACATGATTGTTCATGACTGTTGCTTCATTATCTTTTTATCAAGAATGGAGAATTTCTCATCACTGTTCTTCTGCCTAGATGTGCTTATAAATCCTTTGTTTCACAAAAACTATATTAGGGGCTGTGACCCCTTATGTTCTGTGTTTCAAGAATTCTGATTGTTATTCAAGGGTCTCTTTAACATTCTGTATAATGAAGAAGAGTATTACTCTTTAATCATTGCTTGATGGATTATAATCAGCATGTCTAGACAAAGTGAGTTCATGTTTTTCTCCCAGGAAAATTAGCAAACAACAATTATGCAGCTTGTCCATTTTATTTTTTTTGCAAGGGAAGCTTCCAGAGTTTCAGTAGCTCAAGCTTTTAGAAGATGACAAATTTTCTGGCTTTAAACAGCTTCAAGGTAGCCTATATGTGGGTACAAAGTCATTACTACCAATGAGGCTGCTACCTTAAATTTCCTTTAGTCTTTTGTATTTTTCTATTAATAGGAAGAATATCTGGTGTTTAAGAACCTGGGGAATCACCTATTTATGCTGGATGAGGTGTTTCTTTAAGATATTCTTATTTTTTTCCTAGCATTCAACTTCACTAATGTACTTTAGGCAGACCAGTGAGATCATTGGGAAAAAAAAAAAGTGGTGAATGAATTTTGTCTATACTGAGCTTAGAAATCAATTATTGCTTCTTTTTTTCATGTGATTAAGATGTGTATCTTTATGCTAGGATAGTGTAGTTGTTTATTATCTGTTTTCTGTAATATTTCAAGGTTCCCAAGATCTCATGTTCTAAGAGAAAACACAACCATATTTATTAAAAAAATTATGATCCAATGCAGTAGAAGTTATAATAAAAATGTTAATGTTACAATATCTCTGACTGGGACAGTTAGGAGGGACTTCACAGAGAACAAGATATTTCAAGTGAGCTTTAAAGAATGAAGAGCTGTTCACCAGGTAGAGAAGAGGAAAAAGGCATACCTAAAAACAAGGTAAAAGCCTACGAAGCCAGTAAGAAATGGCAAACCTTGGCCTATTCAGAAACTAGTATTCTGGTGGGTCCAAATATGTCCTCTAAAGAGCTTAGAATTTATGCTATAAGTATAGAGAAGCCAATAAAGGTTTTCGGAAACTAGGTATGATGGAGAAGTATACATAGAAAAATCAGGAAAAATAGATGGGATAGACAATAGCACTTACGTGCATATTGATATTTTAACTTTTTACAAAAACATAATGAATGTTTATGTCATACTTGATCTTCTTTTATAGTCTTTCACCTTGATTCACGTGACTGATGAAAGATAGATCTTGAAACAAACTGAAAGATCATTTGTTTTAATACACTCATCTCCCAAATAAAGAAGCTAAAATAACAAATCATTCCAAAATTTAGTGGCTTTCAACAATCAGCATTTGTTTAACTCATGAATTTGTGGGTTGGCACTTCTGCTCTGAATGTTGATCTAGGCTGGTTCACTCATGCCTCTATGGTCAGGTGTCAGGATGATGGGGCTGTGGGTCTAAGACCAGCAGCTGGCACTACAGCTTATCTCAAATACACATGGGATCTCCAGCAGGTCAGCCCTTAGATTTGTGGCTGGGCTTCATGAAAGACAGAGAAAACGTGCAAGGCCTTCTGGGTCCCAGACCTGAAACCAGTGCAACCTTGCTTCTCCTATTCCATTGGTCAAACAAGTGACAAGGCCAGCTCAGATTCAAGGGCTGAAGAAATAGCCTTCGCCTCCCATCCCTGGATAGGAGGATATACAAAGAACTATGACTTTTTGTCAATCTGCCTGCCAAACAGAAGCTTTATGACCAGCAGTGCCATTTTTACTTCTAAGCAACTTATTTGTCAGTCTATCCATTGATAAAACTAAAAATTAACTTTCTTAGTTTAAACTGAGTTATATCCCTCTATTTTTTCTGTCCCTCACATAGCTCTTCATATCCCTTTTCTCACACATTTTTAAAAATAGCACACATAAATTAGTAAGAATCTTTGTTTTCATGAATCATTATGCACTGCTATTAATCATTGTGCAGCTTTCACAAAGGTTTTCGGAAGAAAATATGTTACTAAACATTTTCTGTGTTTCATCCAAGCCTGGTCAATTAATTTATTGTACACCTGCAATCTGATTTCCAACAGAGCTGAAGAAAAATCTTTGGATCTCTCTGTAACCACCCAAACACAGTTCTTCAGTTTCCAAGGGTGCTCATTTGCAAACGCAAGTAAGGGCATAAAAATAGGAATGCAAATATATTCTTCTTTTTTAAAAACAGATTTGGATCACTTTAGTATATTTTTGGAAAACTTTGTTCACTTCATCTTCTTGGCATTTCATTATACTTTAGGATCTCAAAGTCAACTCTCCTGCAACAAAGCAAAACATGGTTCTTTTGAAATAAACGTTGTCATTAACAAGCCATGCCAGGCACAGTGACAGCTTTGCAGCTGTAATGAATAACATTTCCCGCAAAGTTCTTCTGTCTGACAGAAAAGCTGTGACATTACTGCAGGCAACAGTGCTGAAAACTAAAAGATTGATTGATGCAAGTGGATAATTGAAACCTCAGTACTGTCACATGCATGTCAGCCTAACAACCAAACTACTACTCTAAGATAATATTTATCATGATACAGCCTCTCTATTAATAAAAAAAAAACATGTTGAAAAACGTAGACTATATCCCATTAAATATGATTTAGAGGATGCCATCGTAGATGAGTCCATCAATAGCAATAAATTACACAGTGCTCAAACTTGCTCTAAAACTTACATGTTAGTTGAAAGTACATTTCTGCAAAGAAATCTAGTCAAAGTAGGCATTTAACTCTAATAGCAAAGTGCAGGATCCATTTCCTAGTTCATCTGTGACTAACATTGCAATAAACCAGCATTGAGGCAGCTGAATTTGAAAGAGAAACATGATCAAAACCTTGCTAAAACTTTCTTTTCAGACCGTATTTCCCGATGTCTATCAATTTACACCAGTTTTCTCCTTACATACCTGTAGTTCTGTATTTATATAGAGAGCATATACAGCACATATATGTTCTTATAGAGAGAAATTATATAAAGAAAAGTAGAACTTATATTTTTTTTCGATGGTAGCTGCTTCACATTCGATAGTTTAGAGGAAGAAATGGCATAGCTATAGAGAGGCAAAGACTATAACCTGTGAATTATCTATTTATATGGAAAAGAGAGGAATTCTGAAATTAGGCCTCAGCTTTTTCAGTAACTTTTGAATACCTGAACATTTGTGCCAACCCTCTGGGTTTAACTTTCCACATATATAAAAGCGTTACAGCAGTGATTAGGATGACCTACTTGTCCTGGTGTGCCCAGGACGTTCCCAGTTTTAAAACTGAAAGCCTCTGAGGAAACCCCTTAGTCCCAGGAAAGCAAGGACAGTTGGTCATTCTTGAAGTGACTAATGTATTGGGTGTCATGGATTCTTAAGACAGTAATGGAAAGTGTGGACCCTCCCTTCAGAAAAATACACATATACAAAATGTTCCACAACATTTTAGAAGGTCATTGTTCCATTTAGTTTATGAATTCTGGGTTAATAACCAATCTACTGGATTATCGTCCCAGGTCTTTCCAGCTCACAGCGTTGTTATAATTAATAAGGGAATCTTCTGCACATGTTGCCAATGTTAAGCTTGTGTTGTGCTGAATAAGTGAAAGGGTTGGGGGTAATGAGTTTTGTCACCCGAGGGTTTTATAATTCCAATAACATACAAAGAAAGTGAAATTTTTTTCTAGTAAGTATAGTAGAAAAAATATGGACAAAAGATAATAAAATGGCCTTCAAAATATTTTAATCAAATTTGCCTGATAGGTTTTGTCATACTGTGAATGTCAAACATTTTCCAACCTTTTCCCTAAATTTCTCATTTACTGTTACACTGTCCATCAATGTCTGCATTCCCTAAAACCTTTTTCTTCTTTGTTCAATTATGTTCTCTTTTTTTGCATTTTTTTTACTTTTTTTCCTAAGATGATTTTATATGTCTAGATCTTCTTTCCTCCAAAATACCCTGTTTTGTTTTTCTAGCATCAACTGGGTCACATTTTTATCATCTCCTGTATGTCTCTTTTCTTTTGCTCTAACATTGCAAGAAGATTATATTATATCCAGCATTGTGGAAGGGTCTCACCATTGGTGTTGCTACCTGAGAATTCAGATTAAGCACACAGTTCTGTAATTATTTTTACTGGAAGCCTAATTTTAAATGTTTACTTAGATTCTTTCTTACCCATAACCACAAGGACTTAGGTGAAGTCCCAATTCTTAGGCACCAAGCCCTTTCCATCTCCCATTATTCTTCTACATTTCCCTGATCAATCACAGTTCCAAATTCAGTGTGTATCTACTTCCACATCTCTCATCCTGCTGTTCTCATATATCGGTTCTATAAATACTTCATGGCCTTTAAGTTTGAACTCTTGTGTAGTTCGTTCATTTAATAAATATTTATTGAGCACCTGCTATGTGTCAGGTACTACTATAGAGAAAATCAGAAGAAAGAGATCATGTCTTTACAGAGATTTTATTCCAGCTGGGGAGAGACTGAGCAAACAGGTGACATGATAAAGAGGTAAATTCTATGGCAATTTTAGAATATGACAGGTACTATTGGGGAAAAAAGGAAAGAAACACAGGTGAATAACAGGAATTGACAATGTTAGGAAGGCAAGATGACAGTTTTGACTATCAATTAAATAATTTAATTATATGCAAAGGTGTGTAGGCCTCCATGAAGAGTGAACCTTTGAACAGAACCAAACAGGTGAAGCCACGGAGACATCTCTGCATAGATTTGTGGAGTTTGTTTGCTTCCAGAGGTTAGAACTTGTGTATGTTTATGCTGTGCATTTTGGGTAAGCAGGGATGGTTAAAGGAACAGCTTTTCTAGGCTAGTTTTCAAGTTCTCATCCAGCAGCAACTCTCACTTTCTCATGGTTAGGCTGCACCCACACCGGATCACTTACTCTTCCCAGACGGCACCAAGCTCTTGCTGGCCCCTAGGCTTCCCAATAGGTTGCCAACTCCACCCTACTCACTCCTGCATCCACTGGACTGATACGGTGCCATACATGCTGAAGACCTCTAGCGACAGCCCATCTTTTCCATCCTTTTCACTCCTCCATCCTCTACCCATACCTCTGTAGCTCCCTTCATATGCTTTTATGTAGAAATTCATCACACTTTTTAAATTCTTATTTGTCTGAATCATGGGGGTGGAGAAAGTGTTTTTGTCTTTGCATCTCTCACCATGATGCTAGATAAATATCTATTGAGGAAATGATTTGCTGAGCACATTTAATCAGCATTTATGTTTACAGATGTAAAGAATAAGACCCCAAAAAGCTATGGGACCTACTCAGATCAAGCAGATAGTTAAGAGTAGAGGCAGACTAATCTAGAAGCTAAAACATGATAAAATCAACAACTTAGAAAAAAGTATATCTCCAGGATGTCATTTTGTTGTGTACAGAATGAATTGCTCTGCCAGCTAAAATTATGTAGCTATGTAGTAAAAGATGCTACTCAAATAAACCAAATACTTATGGATATCATTCTCATTAACTACTTTGATAAAAAGCACCTACCAGAGTGCTAGGGGAATGTGATATTATGTCCGGAATTGGTGGGTTCTTGGTCTCACTGACTTCAAGAATGAAGCCGTGGACCCTCACCGTGAATGCTACAGTTCTTAAAGGTAGTGTGTCTGGAGTTTGTTCCTTTTGATGTTCGGACCTGTTTGGAATTTCTTCCTTCTGGTGGCTTCGTGGTCTCGCTAGCTTCAGGGGTGAAGCTGCAGACGTTCGCGTTGAGTGTTACAGCTCTTAAGGTGGCGCGTCTGGAGTTGTTCATTCCTCCCAGTGGGTTCGTGGTCTCACTGGCCTCAGGAGTGAAGCTACAGACCTTCCCAGTGAGTGTTACAGCTCATAAACACAGTGCAGGCCCAAAGAGTGAGCAGCAGCAAGAGTTATTGCAAAGAGCAAAAGAACAGACCTTCCACAGTGTACAAGAGGACCTGAGCAGGTTGCCATTGCCAGCGCGGGCAGCCTGCTTTTATTCCCTTATCTGGCCCCACCCACATCCTGCTGATTGGTCCATTTTACAGAGAGCCAATGGGTCCATTTTACAGAGAGCTGATTGGTCCATTTTACAGAGAGCTAATTGTTCTGTTTTACAGAGAGCTGATTGGTCTGTTTTGACAGGATGCTGATTGGTGCATTTACAACCCCTGAGCTAGACACAGAGTGCTGATTGGTGCATTTACAATCCTCTAGCTAGACATAAAAGTTCTCCAAGTCTCCACTACATTAGGTAGACACAGAGCACTGATTGGTGTGTTTACAAACCTTTTAGCTAGACACAGACTGCTGATTGGTGAGTTTACAATCCCTCAGCTAGACACAGAGTGATGACTGGTGCATTTACAATCCTCTAGCTAGACATAAAAGTTCTCCAGGTCCCCACCAGATTAGCTAGGCACAGAGTACTGATTGGTGCATTTACAAACCTTGAGCTAGACACAGGGTGCTGATTGGTGCATTTAGAAACCTTGAGGTAGACACAGAGTGCTGACTGGTGCATTTACAATCCTCCAGCTAGACATAAAAGTTCTCCAAGTCCCTACAAGATTAGCTAGATACAGAGTGCTGATTGCTGCATCCACAAACCCCCAGCTAGACACAGAGTGCTGATTGGTGCATTTACAATCCTCTAGCCCGACATCAAAGTTCTCCAAGTCCCCACCCGACTCAGGAGCCCAGCTGGCTTTGCCTAGTGGATCCCTCACAGGGGCCGCAGGCAGAGCTGCCTGCCAGTCCTGCGCTGCACGCCCGCACTCCTCAGCCCTTGGGCAGTGGATGGGACCGGGCGCCATGGAGCAGGGGGCGGCGCCTGTCGGGGATGCTTGGGCCACGCAGGAGCCCACCGTGGGGGTGCTTGGGCATGGCAGGCTGCGGGTCCCGAGCCCTGCCCCACGGGGAGGCGGCTGAGGCCCGGCGAAAATTCGAGCATGGCACAGGCGGGCCAGCAGTGCTGGGGGACCCGGCGCCCCTCCACAGCTGCTGGCCTGGGTGCTAAGCCCCTCACTGCCCAGGACTGGTGGTGCTGGCCAGCTACTTGGAGTGCAGGGCCCGCGCAGCCCTGGTTCCCACCTGAGCCTCTCCCTCCACACCTCCCCACAAGCAGAGGGAGCCAGCTCCAGCCTCGGCCAGCCCAGAGAGGGGCTCCCACAGTGCAGGGGTGGGCTGAAGGGCTCCTCAAATGTGACCAGAGTGGACGGAGACACGGAGGCTGAGGAGGTGCTGAGAGCAAGCGAGGGCTGCTAGCACATTATCACCTCTCAATATCTTCCAGAAGACAGCCTTTGTCTCCTCTCTAACCTATCTTACTTATCCTTAATGTATTCCTAATAAGAGCCCAGTTATTTGCAAGCCATCCACCCAATCCTTTCCTTCAGTGCATGAGAAAATATCAGGTCAATTTGATAAGAATCTTTCCCCCAGATATTCGACTTTTTTTTTTTTTTTGGAGATGGAGTCTCACTGTCTCCCAGGCTGGCGTACAGTGGCGCAATCTCAGCTCACTGCAATCTCTGCCTTCCAGGTTCAAGTGATGTTTTTGCCTCAGTCTTCTGAGTAGATGGAATTACAGGCACCCACCACTATGCCCAGCTAATTTTTATATTTTTAGTAGAGACAGGGTTTCACCATATTGGACAGGCTGGTCTCAAATTCCTTACCTTAAGTGATCCGTCCATCTCGGCCTCCCAAAGTGCTGAGATTAGCGGTGTGAGCCACTGGGCCCAGCCAAATAGCAGCATATTTTGCAACGATATATAGATTTTCAGCCTAAAGTTGAAGGTTTGTGTCTCAGGGATTGTATACACTTCTGTGTATATGTGTAGAGTAAGGAGATGTTCTACCTGTCACTGCTATGCCCTGTGGGGCAATTTCTGCCCTCTGTAGTCAAAGTCCAGCCCTATACCCTGACCTGACAATTGGTCTGAAATTTGCTCCTTATTTGCTTTATGTTAGCTCTCATTTCCCTTGAGGTCTTGCTCTGCCCTTTGTCTTTGACAGGAATTTATGAACAACTTTATTTTTGCATCAGACAAATCTATAACCTCCATTTTTACATCTTTAAAGCTGCCATAAAGCTTATTGTTCCAGAAGATGCCATCTTGATTCTCAATTATCCATGTATACTAAACTGAAACTGCTGTACTCCTGCTTTGAGTCAGTCTCTGGTTATAGCCACCTCCCAGCTAAGTCAAAGGTCATTAACTCCCAATAGCACATAATTCAGTCTCACTCTGTTTGTTAACATGTTAACAACTATAGTGAATCCCAGCTCCTCATCTGCTCTGGCCTGCTTTATAAACTTTGCCAATTTGTCTTAATGGAGAGCTTCCCTTTCTTCAAGTGCAACATCCCTTTCCAATTCATGACATATATTTCTTAGGTAGTATATTACCCCATTTTCACACTTCTACAAAGAAATGCCTAAGACTGGGTAATTTATAAAGGAAAGAGGTTTAATTGACTCACCATTTTGCACGGCTGGGGAAGCCTCAGGAAACTTACAATCATGGTGAAAGGGGAAGCAGGCACTTTCTTTACAAAGCAGCAGGAGAAAAAGAAGAACAATGGAGGAACTTCTAAACACTTATAAAACCATCAGATCTCATGAGAAGTCACTCTCACAAGAACAGCATTGGGAGACCACCTCCATGATTCAATCACCTCCCTCCCTTGACACGTGGGGATTACAATTCAAGATGAGATTTGGGGTGGGGACACAGAGCCAAACCATATCAGGTAGGCAAGCAAAACTAAGTCTTATTAATATGTAAAAAATTTATTGAATGCTGGATGGTAACTCAAAAAACTGAAGGAATAGCTGAACAATAGCTTTCAAATAAACAGGAACCAGAGAGCTTCTGGGTATCTGACTTCTGGATGTTATGGATTATCTCTTCAAGGCACCACTGTCAGGATTAATCAATAACATAGGCAGAATAATACTCCCAACCCCTCAGAATAGCTATAATCTAATTCCTGGAACCTGTGAATATGTTATTTTCTATGGCAAAAGGGATTTTGCAGATGTCATTAAGAGTATGAACCTTTAGATAGAAAGATACTCCAGGATATCTTAGCAGGTCCCATGTAATCACAAGAGTCCTTAAAAGCAGTGAACTTTTCTGGCTATGTTAGAGAGAGAGAGAAGTGATGATAGAAAAGCTTCCCAAGGATTTGATGTTGTTGGCTTTGAAGACGAAGAAGTGGGTCAAGAGCCAAGAAATGCAGGCAGCCTGTAGAAGCGAGAATGGGCAAGGAAGAAAATTCTCACCTAGGGTCTCCAAAAAGGAATACAGCCCTGCTGATATCTTGGTTTTAGCTCAGTGAGACCTGTGTTGGATTTCTGACGTACACAGCTGTAAAATAGTATATTTGTGTTGTTTTAAGCCATTAAATGTGTGTTAATGTATTATAGCAGCAATAGAAAATGAATACAATCAGCTCCAGAAGAATGTCTTTAAAATAAAATCAAGTCCCAGCACCATTCACCATTCACTTCCTACTTGAAACAAATAAATAATAAATCAGAAGACCATGCTCATTCAGAATTTGAAAGGAATGTAAATCACATTTGGAAGTTCTGCTATGACCCATTTACACCCTGTGTAGAAACACAGCCTATTTGTCTATGCTGCCACCTTTTTTAACATAGCAGATATTATGGTGCTTAAAATGCCATGTAGAATGGAATTATTTATGGCACTTACATTAAGCTCTGAGAAAAGAATTACAGCATAGTCCTCTTGAGTTTTAGAATGAAACAATGTCCCCCTTGGCAAACACCTATTTCTTCTGGAAAACAGTTCTTGACTCTCCCTAGAGTCTGATGGGTACTGAACACAGGCCACCATGGATTGCTCGGTGATCATGCATTTGAGTTGTCCATAAACGAAGTGCTATCAGTTCTGCCTTATCATTCAGTTGGACAAGTCCAGATACATATGAGGCATGTCTGAGGAGGCTCTGAAGGCCTAACAAAAATGCAAGAGCAAGTGGTTCCCACTCTTAGCAACTGTACTCCAGACACACTTTCATTCCTCTTAACAATATCTGTGGCCTCAGGGAAGGTACTCTACAGGAATTAACAGGGAAAGGTGATCCTCAACAAAATGCTGGAACCAAGCAGAAGTTCAATTTGGCAGGGTAAATTTCTCACTCTGGAGATTCTTTGAAAAATAAGTAGACAAAGCAGCATGATTGCAGGGTTGATGATAATACCTGAAGAATGAATTTATAGGTGAGCCTCTTGCAATGGACCCAGAGTTTGCAATGGACCCAGAGACAGCCTGTCTCCGGATTTTATCCCATCCCTGTTTCCAGGTGATGTAGGATTTTCTCAAGGGTCTCATAAAAACAGTGGCTATGTGTGTGATAGTAGCTTGGCACGGGCTTAGCAACATTGACTTTAGTGAGGCTGACCTGACTTTACTTCTGACAAACAAATATTCCAGAAGCAGTAAGCGGCCATGAGCCAGCCTCCACACAGTATATTTTGAGAAGTCCACACAGTGTCCATTAACTTATTATACTGTACCTTTTCTGTAATTAAAAGAGTAGCAATTTGTCTTCACTGGAACATACATATTCTGTAATGGAACAATGGAACCTGTACTCTTGACTTCTCATCTGTGGGCTTCCTCAACATCTTACAAACCCTCAAGGTATCTTAAACATCATGGCCTTTAACCAAGAAACTTATTTATAATAAAAATTAAGGCAATTAGTTCATTCCCCAAGAATCCCCTGTTGTTGCTTTTTTAGTTTATTAGCGTTATTACCATAAGCTATAGCAATGAGGCCAGCAGGGAGACTCTTAGGATAATGTGAGAATCTGTGATCAATAAATGTTGCCGTTTGTCTCATAACCAGATTGTATGGGGCTAAGAAGCAAAGGGAAGAGGTGGAAAAGACCCTTTTCAAGTTGTTACATAATAACCCTCACATTTGTTTTTCTTTCCATGCCAGTTACTCAAAGTTTAACTGGTGTGTAGAAGTTTTGGTACCAAATAGAAAATTGCTTTCACCCGAGATTCATCATCATTCCACTCACTTGCATTCTTCAAAATGCCATTTGGCCAACTGCCATTTTTTTCATGCCACTAGACAAATAGAAAAAACAGAGAGGAGGAAGAATATGAATTACGATGTTTCCTAGGGTAATCACCCTAATTTTAAAAAGAAAACAGGACTTCTACTGCAGACAGAGGGAAACTGAATGGAAATTTGCAGTCCCTTGGCATTTCTTTATATAACTATCATAGAAGACACAGTAATCTTACAAGGTAAGATAACCAATGGTCCGGAACCCTCAGGGTTGAAGACATACATTGTGACAGCATGGGGTAAAGAATCCTAAAGATATGAGAAAGCAAGAATTTTGAGCATGCAATGAAGGAGGAAAGCCACAGATTCAGCAGCAGCTTTATGACTTCTTGCAAAAAGAAGGCCTCTATTTTTTTGCTTGCTTTGTTATGCAGTGTGTGTGTGTGTGTGTGTGTGTGTGTGTAACTTTTCTTTCTTATTGCACAAATCCTTGTTAGTGGTGGGTTTATCTAACATCCATAGGTTGCACGACATCAAGACAGGAAAGTGATCTGGCCAGAACCAAATTTTCGTCATTTGTAAATTGTGAAACTGAAGTTAAATAAACACTCTAGGCAGTTGGAAAAGGCAAGATAGATATGTTTTTATTTCAGATAAAATAGTTCTATTGATGGGGCATTCTTGATGTTTTTTATGGATGTTATGAATAGGCATGGATGAGGTCTGGGCTACAGGGCATGTCCATTGTTTTTGCTCTTCAGTATTACCTCTGGTATTGGCAACATTACTTCACTGTTTTCCATTGGGGAGAAACTCCTCTCCTCTTGCAAGATGTCTACTGATCTCTCAGTACAGTGCCCTTCCCTCTCCTAAACAAACAGAACACATATGCCCCAGGTGGAGCAATCAGACATGGAACACTTTGAGCATTTGTCATATAATGTCACAAGCTGGAAAACAGCTGAACTTCATTCATTTTACTGGAAGAACCCTAAAAAGAATGTTCATCAGTTTCTCCTCCCTAGATCTCCAGAGCTTCCTGATTCCTGATCCTTCTGTGGCCTGGATTTTAAGCTTTTCCTTCAGAAATGGAAGCTAATTTTAATAAAATTAATTCCTTTAACAGAAAAACGAGTTGTTTTTTGTTACTTGCTGCTAAAGAACTCTGAGACATTGCTCAACACTTATCTCAGCTTTTCATGAAAATCAGTCCTTTTTATACAATCACCCTGGACCCATTCTCCATGAAGATTGCCCACCCTAGAGAGTACTACAGCAATTCACACCCTGGGAAGTATTAACTACATGGAAAGCATCTTCTCTGGCATGTTGTCAGCCTTAATAATGGGTGGAATTCCTTGCGTCCTTTGGGGAGAGTTGCCCCATTTGTACCATCTTTGACAACAAATGTGTTCTTTTTTAAAGAAACATTCATCCATCTTTGTAAAGTATTCAAAATTATAGCTTTATTGGCTCTCCACCTCATTGCGTTGTTAGACCTTGCTACGTCCTCCAGATAACACTCACTCCTGACACTCTCCATTATGTGTGGCGGCTCATCCAATCATGGCTATCACTATGAGGAGGCAACAATGCATTAGCTGAGACAGAGGACTACTGCTCCCACTGTTACCTCCACCATCACGACCACCTCCACCACCAGCTCTGTAATTTATGAACAGTGTTTGAGATCTATTACCTCAACAGCTTCAGTTCTGAAAACCTACTTCACATTATTAACTAGTAAGGATCTTAACTATTTCACCACTAGAGTCCTCTACTCTGGTCCACTAGTTTATATCTACCAAAAAAACCCTAATTTTGCACTAAGCACTCATCTCTGAGCTGCAGCTCCTTGTCTGTTACTGGAGTTAAGGTGCCTTCGCCGGTATGTAGGTAGCATTAGGCTGACCTTTCTGTGCTAAGCATCCAAAGGTATTATTGAGTGACTTGGATATTGCTTTTTCTTTTTTTTTAGTTTTGTTTATTACCGGCTGAGACATAGTGGCACTTGAAACAATGGGGCTGCTTTCTCTAGTTAATGTATTAGCCAAGTACGTGGAGTCTGACTGCCCTTTGCTTACCTCCAGGCTGCACCAGTGCACGCACTACTCCAAACTTCTAACATCATCGGGGTTTGTTAGCCTTTAATAATTGGGCTAGTCCAAAAGTTAATCACTTTTGAAAAGTGTATTTAGGGGAAATTGAATCTGTAAAACACTGTTTGTCATACGACAATTCTCAAATCTTCCAGATTTAAAAATTACGTCTACAGACTCCTCTGTTACAAAATGTATTTAAATTTTTTTTGTTTGTTTCAATAGGTTTTTGGGAAACAGATTGTGTTTGGTTACATGAATAAGTTATGTAGTAGTGATTTCTGAGATATTGGTGCACCCATTACCCAATGTACACTATACCCAGTGTGTAGTTTTTTATCCCTCACCCCCTTTCACCCTTTCCCCCAAGTCCCCAAAGTTCATTGTATCATTCTTATGCCTTTGCATCCTCATAGCTTAGCTCCCCCTTATGAATGAGAGCATGTGATGTTTGGTTTTCCATTCCTGAGTTACTTCACTTAGAATAATGGTCTCCAATTCTATCCAGGTTGCTGCAAATGCCACTATTTCATTTCTCTTTATGCCTGAGTAGCATTCCATGATATACATGTGTGTGTGTGTGTGTGTGTGTGTGTGTAGCACAATTTCTTTATCCACTTTTTGATAGATGGGCATTTGGGCTGGTTCCATATTTTTGCTATTGCAATTTGTGCTGCTATAAACATACATGTGGAAGTATATTTTTCATATAATGATTTCTTTTCCTCTGGGTAGATACCTAGGATTGGGTTCCTGGATCAAATGGTAGATCTACTTTTAGTTCTATAAGGAATCTACACACTGTTTTACACAGTGGTTGTACCCGTTTACATTTCCACCAACAGTGTAAAAGTGTTCCCTTTTCACCACATTCACCCCAACATTATTTTTTTTTATTTTTTATTTTCTGATTATGACCTTTCTTGCGAGAGTGAAGTGGTATCACATTGTGGTTTTGATTTGCATTTGCCTGATAATTAGTGATGTTGAGCATTTTTTCTTATGTTTGTTGGTCATTTGTATGTCTGCTTTTGAGAATTGTCCATTCATGTCCTTAGTCCACTTTTTGATGGGATTCTTTTTATTTTCTCACTAATTTGTTTGAGTTCTTTGTAGATTCTTGATATTAGTCCTTTATTGGATGTATAGATTGCAAGATTTTCTCTCACTCTGTGGGTTGTCTATTTGTTGATTATTTCTTTTGCTGTGCAGAAGCTTTTTAGTTTAATTAAGTCACATCTATTTATCTTTGTTTTTGTTATGTTTGCTTTTGGGTTCCTGGTCATAAACTCTTTGTCTAAGCCAATGTCTAGAAGCATTTTTTCAATGTCATCTTCTAGAATTTTTATGGTTTCAGGTCTTAGATTTAAGTCTTTGATCAATGTTGAGTTGATTTTTGTATAAGGTGAGAGGTGAGCATCCAGTTTCATTCTTCCACATGTGGCTTACCAATTATCCCAGCACCATTTATTGAATTCGGTGTTCTTTCCCCACTGTATGCTTTTGTTTGCTTTGTCGAAGATAAGTTGATTGTAAGTATTCAGCGTTATTTCTGGGTTCTCTACTCTGTTCCATTGGCCTATATGCTTGTTTTTTTGTTTTGTTTTGTTTTCTTTTTAATACTACCATGCAGTTTTGGTGACTATGGCCTCATAATATAGTTTGAAGTCAGGTAATGTAAAGCCTCCAGATTTGTTCTTTTTGCTTAGTATTGCTTTGGCTATGCAGGCTCTTTTTTGGTTCCATATGAATTTTAGGATTGTTTTTTCCAGTTCTGTGAAGAATGACGGTGGAATTTTGATGGGAATCGCATAGAATTTGTAGATTACTTTTGGCAGCATGAGCATTTTCACAATATTGTTTCTACCCATTCATGAGCATGTGATGTGTTTCCATTTATTTGTGTCATCTGTGATGTCTTTCAGCAGTGTTTTGTATTTTTCCTTGTAAACGTCTTTCACCTCCTAGGTTAAGTGTATTCCTATGTATTTTTTTTTTTTTTTTTTTTTTGCATCTGTTGTAAAAGGAGTTGAGTTCTTGATTTGATTCTCAGCTTGGTTGCTGCTGGTGTATAGCAGGGCTACTGATTTGTGTACATTAATTTTGTATCCTGAAACTTTGCTGAATTCATTTACCAGTTCTAGGAGCTTTCTGAATGAGTATTTAGGGTTTTCTAGACATATGATTATGTCATCTGCAAACAGTGACAGTTTGACTTCCTTTTTACTGATTTGGATGCCCTTTATTTCTTTCTCTTGTCTGATTGCTCAGGCTAGGACTTCCAGTATTATGTTGAATAGAAGTGGTAAAAGTGGGCATTTATGTCTTGTTCCAGTTTAACTTTTCCCCATTCAGTATGATGTTGGCGGTGGGTTTGTCATAGATGGCTTTTATTATCTTAAGTTATGTCCCTTCTATGTTGAGTTTGATGGGGTTTTTAATCATATAGTGATGCTGGATTTTGTCAAATGATTTCTCTGCATCTATTGAGATGATCATGTGATTTTTGTTTTTAATTCTGTTTATGTGGTATATCACATTTATTGACTTGAGGATGTTAACCCATCTCTGCATCCCTGGTATAAAACCCACTTGATCATGGTGGATTATCTTTTTTGATATGCTGTTGGATTCAGTTAGGTAATATTTTGTGGAGGATTTTTGCATGTATTTTCATCAGGGATATTGGTCTGTAGTTTTCTTTTTCCATTATGTCCTTTCTTGGTTTTGGAATTAGGGTAATACTGGCTTCATAAAATGATTTATGGAGGATTCACTCTATCTTTTGGAATAATGTCAGTAAGATTGATAACAGTTCTTCTTTGAGTGTCTGATAGAATTCATCTGTGAATGTGCCTGGTCCTTGACTTCTTTTGTATGTAACTTTTAAATTACCATTTCAGTCTCACTGCCTGTTATTGGTCTGCTCAGAGCCTCTGTTTCTTCCTGGTTTAATCTAGGAGGGTTGTATATTTCCAGGATTTATCTCTCTACTCTAGGTTTTCTAGTTAATGTGCATAAAGGTGTTCATATTAGCCTTGAATGATCTTTTGTATTTCTGTAGTATTGGTTGTAGTATCTCCCATTTTGTTTCTAATTGAGCTTATTTGGATCTTCTCTCTTCTTTTCTTGGTTAATTTTACTAATGGTCTATCAATTTTTTTATCTTTTCAAGAAAACAGATTTTATTTATCTTTTGTATTTTTTTGTTTCGATTTCATTTAGTTCTTCTCTGATCTTGATTATTTATTTCCATCCACTGGGTTTGGGTGTGGTTTGTTCTTGTTTCTCTAGCTCCTTGAGGTGTGACCTTAGATTGTCTATTTGTGCTCTTCCAGACTTTTTGATGTAGGCATTTAATGCTGTCAACTCTCCTTTTAGCACCTTTTAGCACCATCTTTGCTATATCCCAGAGGTTTTGATAGATTGTGTCACTACTATTGTTCAGTTCAAGGAATTTTTTAATTTCCATGTTGATTTCATTGTTGACATAACAATTATTCAGGAGCAGGTTTTTTTGTTTTTTGTTTTTTGTTTTTTTAGACGGAGTCTTGCTCTGTCACCCAGGCTGGAGTGCAGTGGTGCGATCTCGGCTCACTGCAAGCTCCACCTCCCGGGTTCATGCTATTCTCCTGCCTCAGCCTCCCAAGTAGCTGGGACTACAGGCGCCCGCCACCACACCCAGATAATTTTTTTTGCATTTTTAGTAGAAACGGGGTTTCACCGTGTTAGCCAGGATGGTCTCGATCTCCTGACCTCGTGATCTGCCCGCCTCGGCCTCCCAAAGTGCTGGGATTACAGGTGTGAGCCACAGCGCCCGACCAGGAGCAGGTTATTTAATTTCCATATCCATGGTTTTGAGGGTTCCTTTTGAAGTTGATTTCCAATTTTGTTCCACTGTGGTCTTAGAAAAATACTTGATATAAATTTCATTTTCTTAAATTTGTTAAGGCTGGTTTTGTGGCCTATCAGATGGTCTATTTTGGAGAATGTTCCAAGTGCTGATGAATAGAATGTATATTCTGCAGTTATGGGGTAGAATGTTTTGTAAATATTTATTAAGTCCATTTGTTCTAGGGTATAGTTTAAGTCCATTGTTTCTTTGTTGACTTCCCATCTTGATTACCTGTCTAGTGCTGTCGGGGGGAATATTGAAGTTTCCCCACTATTATTGTGTTGCTGTCTCATTTCTTAGGTCTAGTAGTAATTATTTTATAAATTTGGGAGTTTCAGTGTTAGATGCATATATATTTAGGATTGTGATATTTTCCTGTTGGACTAGTCCTTTTATCATTATACAACGTTTCTCTTTGTCTTTTTTAACAGCTATTGCTTTAAAGTTTGTTTTGTCTGATATAAGAATAGCTACTCCTGCTCGCTTTTGGTGTCCATTTGCATGGGATATCTTTTTCCACCCCTTTACCTTAAGTTTATGTGAGTCCTTATGCGTAAGGTGAGTCTCCTGAAGACAGCAGAACTTGGTTGGTGAATTCTTAACCATTCTGCCATTCTGTATCTTTTAAGTGGTGCATTTAGGCCATTTACATTCAATGTTAGTATTGAGATGTGAGGTACTCTTTTATTCATCATCCTATTTGTTGCCTGAATACCTTGGGATTTTTTTTTATCATGTTGCTGTTTTATAGGTCCTATGAGGTTACGTTTTAAGGAGATTCTATTTTGGTGTATTTCAAGGATTTGTTTCAAAATTTAGAGTTCCTTTTAGCAGTTCTTGTAGTGCTGGCTTGGTAGTGGTGAATTCTCTCAGCATTTGTTTGCCTGAAAAAAAAAACTGTATCTTTCATTGATTTATGAAGCTTACTTTCACTGGATCCAAAATTCCTGGCTGATAATTGTTTCATTTAAGGAGGCTAAAGATAGGACCCCAATTCCTTCTAGCTTGTAGGATTTCTGCTGAGAAATCTGCTGTTAATCTTATAGATTTTCCTTTATAGATTACCTGATGCTTTTCTCTCGCAGCTCTTAAATTTCTTCCCTTCATCTTGTCTTTAGATAATCTGATGACTATGTGCCTAGGCGGTAATCGTTTTGTGATGAATTTCCCAGGTGTTCTTTGAACTTTTTGTATTTGGATGTCTAGATCATTAGCAAGGCCAGGGAAGTTTTCTTCAATTCTTTTCTCAAAGAGGTTTTCCAAACTTTTTAATTTTTCTTCTTCCTTGGGAACACCAATTATTCTTAGGTTTGGGTGTTAAATGTAATCCCAAACTTCTTGGAGGCTTGGTTCATTTTTTAAATTTTTTTTTGTCTTTGTCAGATTGGATTAATTTGAAAGCCTTATCATTGAGCTCTGAAGTCTTTTCTTCTACTTACTTCAACTTGATTCTATTGCTGAGACTTTCCAGTGCATTTTGCAATTCTCTAAGTGTGTACTTGATTTTCAGAGGTTGTCATTGTTTTTATTTATGGTATCTATTTCACTGGAGATTTTTCAATTCATATCCTGTATCATTTGTTTGATTTCTTTAAGTTGGACTTCACCTTTCTCTGGTACCTCCTTGATTGGCTTAATAATTGACCTTCTGAATTCTTTTTCTGGCAATTCAGAGACTTTTTCTTGGTGTGGATCCATTGCTGATGAGCTAGTGTGATCTTTTGGGGGTGTTAAAGAACTCTGTTCCATCATATTACCAGAATTGTTTTTCTGGTTCCTTCTCATTTGGGTAAACTACATCAGAGTGAAGATCCAGGACTCAAGGGCTGCTGTTCAGATTATTTTGTCCCACAGGGTGCTCTCATAATGTAGTGCTCTCCCCTTTTCCCTAGGGATAGGGCTTCCTGAGAGCTGAACTACAGTGATTGTTATTTCTCTTCTGGATCTAGCCACCCAGTAAAGGTACCAGGCTCTAGGCTTTTACTGGGGAGTGTCTGCCAAGAGTCTTGTGATGTGATCCATCTTCAGATCTCTCAGCAGTGAATAACAGCACCTTCTCTGGTGGAAATAGCAAGAAAATGAAGTGGACTCTGTGAGGGTCCTTGTGATACAGAAGTGCTGGGAAGGGAAGAGTGTGGTCCCTTTAAATGATATGGAAATGGGGAAGAGAAGTGCTGGGTAAAGGAGGGCATGGTCCCTGGCTAGGGCTGTATCTCCATGGACCTAGGTGAGGGCAGGCATTTCCTGCCCAAATGTTGCATTTCCCAAGACCATCCTGGCCTTCCATGCTCCCATCCTGTGCCTATAAATACCCAAGACCCTAGCAAGGCAGAGACAGAAGTAGCTGGACATCAAGAGAAGCACATGAGAGGAGGAACATATGGTAGCTGGACATCTAGAGAAGCATATCAGCAGAGCAGGCACTGGCACACCAGCAGGCCACAGACCGGCAGAATGATGCAGAGGTTGGTTGGAGCAGTTGGAGGAGAGCCCAGGCTGCTGAGCAGCCTGACTCCAGGGGAAAATTTTCCCACTCCATCCCCCGTTTGGCTTCCCCCATCTGCTAAGAGCTACCTCCACTCAACAAAACCTTGGACTCATTCTCCAAGCCCAGGTGTGATCCAATTCTTCTGGTACGCCAAGGCAAGAACCTGGGATATAGAAAGCCCTCTGTCCTTCAATAAGGTAGAAGGTCTAATTGAGCTGGTTAACACAAGCTGCCTATAGACAGCAAAACTAAAAGAGCACCCTGTAACACATGCCCACTAAGGCTTCAGGAGCTGTAAACATCCACCCCTAGAAACTGCCATGGGTACAGAGCCCCACAGCCTGCCTGTCTATATGCTCCCCTAGAGGTTTGAGCAGCAGGACACTGAAGAAGCAAGTTACTCCCCCTGCCGCACACTCTGTGAGGGGGACAAGGGAACGTTTCTTGTTTCACTTGGTTGTATTTTTGTTAAGTGCACTAGTTTTGTGTTGGTTGTTCTCCGCCAGGAGGTGGCACCTTCAAGAGTGCATCGCCTGCAGTAGCATAGGGAGGATCAGATGGTAGGTGGGGCTTTGTCTTTGGCTACCAGATAGGGTAGATGAAGACCATCAGGTCGGGCAGGGTTAGGGATGTCTGAGCTCAGACTCTCTTTGGGCGAGGCTTGCTATGGCTGCCGTGGGGGATGGGAGTGTGGTTCCCAGGCCAATGGAGTTATGTTCCCAGGGGGATTATGGCTGCCTCTGCTGTGTCATCCAGGTCACCAGGGAAGTGGGAGAAAGCCAGCAGCTGCAGACCTCACCCAACCCCCATGCTATCCCCCAGCCACTACCACCATGCCCCACCAACAGCATCGAGTTTATTTCCAGGCAGCTGGTTAGCAGGGCTGAGAACTTGCCCCTGGCTACCAGCCTCCCAGCTGAGACAGCAAGCTGACTCACAATTCCTCGCTATCCCACAGAGCCTGGAGTGGTAATCTATCTGCTTCAGAGGGTCTGTGGATTCTCTTGGCTTTCCTGGTATTTTCCTGCAGTAATGCCTGGAGCAGAAGTTCACAATATGGGTCTCTACTTAGTGCTCTGTCCATCCAAGTAGGAGCTGCAAGTTAGTCCTGCCTCCTATCCACCATTTTTACTTTGCATCTTATTTTAACTAAATAACTGTTAAAACTATCCATTCTAGCTTTCTTCTATTGTCCAATGAGTGTCTTTGGATCCATCTTGAAGATCAATAAACAAAAAGGGAACTAGTAATATAGTATAGTAGTACCGTAGGCATGACTCAAGACACCCCCACCATAGCCCATTCTCAATTGCATCTTGACTTCTGAACATAGTATCCAGAAATGGCTTATAATTAGATCTTTAAAAGACCTAAGTACTACAAAGATTATGGGAGTACCCATTTATAAGTCAAAATAAAAGTGATAAGCACACTATATAGTTCAATTCAATCTTATATTTCATTATTATTTTGACCTTTTTAAAATACAAAATATGATTTTTTTCCAAAAATTACTTTGGCATTTCCACATGGCTAATAGCACATGCATATACTTAGTTCATCTACTGGATAATCATTACACTTTGCAAACCCTCTCAAGTTTAACAGTTCTGGCAAATCTCTCAGATGCTTTGGTGGTCATTTTTGTTAACTGAAATAATTTACTGTAACAACATACTCTCCAATTTCATTATTTGTTTAGCATAGACTTGAAGAGAAAATTTTATAAATCTGGATGTGAGCAAGTTGTTCATAACTGAGTTTTCCCAGAACACCTACAATGGTGCTTTCTGTTCTGGATGGAAAATGCTCTAATGTAACATGTAAAGTGACCTCTTACTAGTGATACTCATATTATGAATGTCTACTTTGACAGAAAGAAATGAAATTTGGGTGAGTCATTTCTAAGGATGCTGCTTTGGGGCTAATAATGTAGCTGAATGCATTAGGTACAGGCAATATATTTTGCTTGAACCTGCTTCACTTTCTTGGATCAGAGGAAAATGTATCTCTTATTTACTCTGGCTTCTGTTTCTTCTCCAAAAGTTCAAAATCTAATACAGTTCCCGCCGCATGTTTTTCCTAAGGCAGAAGCATTCCACAGCACTACCACACGTCATTCACTTTTAAATTGTGATAATTTCATGCATTTAGAATTCAGAGTTCTCCGGATGTTGGAGACATCTCTTGTGATGTATTCCTACCATGCAGCTGTGAATTATCCCACAGTGTTCTCCAACACCCCCTCTCCATTCTCTCCTTCACCATATGGAGCAATGACACAAGCAGTAAGGAAGCATGAGTCAGTAGCATTTTGATGACAACTCAAGAGACAGCTCAAAGCTCCTAGCCACACTTTCTCCTTCCCATAGATAGCACTTTTGCTATCCCAGAGGGCATATATCTCTCCACCAGCTATGGTTTCAGTGCACACAAGGGTGGTCTGTTGGACAGCGCATGCACAGCTCTAACACTTCACCCATCTGGGATCCATATGGAAAATATAATCCACTAAGAAAGCCACTCACCCTAACTCATAATATCCAAATTAGCCAAAGACATTTGGGAAGGGCATATAAGACCTCACCTGCAAGAAAACCTCTAGACAGAGTCCTTTAACTTATACATAATATATCACTTCAGTGGTAAATATTAAGTTTATAAGTAAAATATCAAACTACATTATCAAGCAGGCTATAACTGGTGGCTAGACTTGTTTCCTCAGAAAACTCCTAGTATAGCTCCACATGAGTGTCTACATGCTAGTAATAACTTCTTGGGATACTAGATTTCTCTGAATGATGACTTCTCCCAGGTCAATAGGTCAGTGCAACTTCTGTCTTCCTAAGGTAGAGGCCGTTCCTAGTGATTTTTTGTCTTTCAAAGGATCTTGGTGCCAGGACATAAACTTTAAGTCAAAACAGTGAGAGGTTTGGTGATATGTCTGATTGTTTATTCTCTACTTATGGAAACTGATGCACCCCCCACCCCCACCTCCAAAAAAAAATGTTTGTAATTATCTAAGGTTTCTTAGCAGAACTGGGAGTGGGATGTATGGGGCTAAATAATGGCCCTCAAAAAGATATATCCATGCCGTAACCATGCAATCTTTACATATTACCATATAAAGCAAAAGAGTGAATATTAACTTCTAAGGCAAAAGATGCAATTGAGGTATAGATTTTGAGAGGAGGTATCATCCACCTTGAAGTATGTAAGTAGGACTTAAGTGCAATCACATGTATCCTTATAAAAGACAGATGGGGGTAGTTTTGACAGAGAAGAGCAGGAAGCAATGTGACCATGGAGGCAGAGATTGGAGTGATGAGGCCATAGTTCAGGAACACTGAGGCAGCCACGAGACACTGGAAGAGAAAAGGAGCCAATTCTCTCCTAGAGCCTTGGAGGTTGCACAGTCTTGCCAAAACCTTGACTTCAGACTCTGGCCTCCGGAACTGTGAGACAATAAATTTCTGTTGTTTTAAGGCACTAAGTTTTTATGATTTCTTACAGCAGCCACAAGAAATTAATACAGGGGGACAACAAGTCTTTACTAGATTTGTGTCCACATCTTGTTCTGTGATATTTTGTTCCATACCCTTTAAGAATATTAGAAAAAAATTTGACCAGTGACAGCATAGACATTAGCCTTTGAGGTAATTAAGAGTTCTCATGTTATTAGAAGACTTGCCAACACACAATTGCCATCTACAATTAATTACCTCATCCAAATTAGCCAGTACTTGCAAACAGTTTGTGCTTCCTGATGGGGGATAGTGGGTGGGGACATCAGTGACATGTGGAAGCACCTCCAAATGGAAAAATTAGTCTTAAAGGAGATTTGTTCTTCCTTTTCCCTCTCTGAATAGAAATACATTAAATAAAACAGAGAATCACTGGCTTTCTACCTAACAGGCAAAGACACCTTCAACTTGGAATATCATGTTGTCTTCAGACATCAATAATTCTCTTCAGCCTTTAGAAATATACAAATATTGCAATTATGGCAAATTTCTTCAAACCACCACAATCAGCAATGACTGAGCTACAATCCATTAGTTAACAGTCATCCATCCTGATGCATTAAGTCATTGATCTATGACAGGGTGATGCTCCAAAATTCCTTCCCCCAAGGCCATAGAACTCTATCTGTATGGTGCTGCTCCCCTTTCAGGCAGCCCAGAGTCTACTCAAGAATAAAAAATGCAATCCCCACCCCCACCTCACAGCTCCTTCTCTAGCTCTCTCCATTCTTCAAGTGTCAGAAAGTCACCCATGTCAAAACTGCTGATATTTCACATCCATTCCTTCCCTCCACATACAACCTGCAAGTGAAAATATATTAGGAAGTTCTTCTGGATCTCCTGGCTTATATTTGACTGTATACATTAGTGCACAGGGTGGATATATGTAGTTTGGGCAGATACCACTTAACTGCACATTGCCAATATAAAAAGTATAACGTGTGACATAGGTGGGAATTTGTCCCAATTAGTACATGTCTTCTCAGGTGTGCAGAATCTATGTAAAGCTCCACAAAAGAGTCCCCAATTTGTCTAAGCTGCAGAGGTCAATGCCAAATGTTGAAGTGGATTAGTAGAACAATGGCATCAAAGTGTTGGACACTAGTTACTCTGACTTTTCTAAAGACCGAAGATTCTGTTAAGAGCTGGTTTAGACTCTACCACAATATGACTTAAGTGCTGTGAAAATCTTGATAAGAAAGGTTTTTAGGAAGCAAGCTTTAACGTCAAATAAATTAAGCCATCTATATATTGTGGGAGGAAGGTCTGCAGATCCATCGTTATTGAAACAAAAATTGAGCTAGAGAAGAAAATAGAACAATAAATTAAAATGACATACAAGGAAGGCTAAAAATCCTATTTTGATGGCACCATCTGCCACAAATTTAGAGCAGTGTTTTCAAACTTTAGTGATTACACAAATTACCTGGGGACCTTGATAAAATGCAGATTTTGATTTAGTATCTGGGGTCAAGCCTAAGAGTCAGCATTCTCAGCAAGCTCTCCGGGGTTGCATACTGCTGGTCTGAGGGCCACACTACGAGAAGCAAAGCTTTATAGCATGTGCAAAGGTCTGAAATAATGTACTACCTTTTTCCAGTTAATTATGACAGCACATATGCTGCTCTTGGGTCTTGATTAGTTCAGTGCACTCAACTATAAGCTTATCTACAAGACTAGAAGAGCAATGTTGAAGGCTGATGCCTTGGGCCGTCTGTTATTGCAGATTCCATATTATGCTGTACTCTTTCCATTAGAAGTTGATGTGTTACAAGATCTCCCTGACCAAACTCTCTGGTTGATCAGATCATACAAAGTGACTTGCACCTTATGGTAGACAGCTGATAATAGAAGACAGTGACTAAGGGTTTCATGCTAATAACAAGCTATCAATATGAGTTAATAATAAATAAAATAAGGAAAATCTTATTGTTCCTCTAGAAAGTAGCTATTGCAGTATCATGACCAATGAACACATTGTTCTTTGCAGAATTGGTCCCATCAAAGCATTAGCTAGAATCTTTTTCTTGCAGGAACATAACAGGAAAAAACTAGAATTCATTTTTATTCAGAAAGTATTTGAAAGATTCATCAAATTCTAAGCAACTCCCCATAACTCACCAAATTTTTTATGTTCCTATAGAAAGTGGATGCAAAACTTTAATCAAGAACCATACTGAACAGAAATGTATTGACTATATTTCAAAATTCAAAGGCTTTCTAATTTTATATCAAACCACTACTGCAATAATTATAGTTTTGTTCTACCGACAGTGATTCAGTGTTATCTCAGGTGACCTCAATTTGTCAGTGGTGCCTAATCTAAGTAATAGCAGAACAAGACACTGAATGAGAAGGAAAAGAGCCTGACACTAGTCCTTCCTACTGGGTCAGCACAGGTGGAGGATTGTGGCAGAGCAGATGAAAGGGGCTATTCAAAAGCCCCTGAAACATAGGGGCTTGTTTTCGGAGAAAGTATTGTGAAAATTTTCTAAATTTCCCATATATTAAAGTATTATAATTATGATCTTTTTTATCTTATACATGATTCACTTATACTATAAAATATGACCATAAATGTGCCAAACAAATTTGGGAATGAGACATCTGAGAGGATTAAACTGAACCTCAGGAGTTAAGTATTTTGACAAAGAAAAAAGAAGAGGCTAAAACAGTAATAGACAGAGCCATATGGTGAATTCACATCTTTTCAGTCCAGCTCTTTGTACAGTCAGCCAGACTAACCTTCAACTTATCTTTTCATGTTAAACAAATTGACTCAATCCTGCTGAGTTTATAATGAAGAAATATGTGTTAATATCTCCATTCAGACTTAACTAAGACAACCCAAACATATTGTGGATGTTAACATATTGATATGGTTTGGCTGTGTCCCTGCCCAAAATCTCATCATGAGTTATAATTCCCATAATCCCCACAGGTCAAGGGTGGGACCAGGTGGAGGTAACTGAATCATGGAGGCAGTTTTCCCATGCTTTTCTTGTGATAGTGAGTGAGTCTCATGAGATATGACAGTTTTATAAGCATCCGGCATCTCCTTTGCTTGTACTCACTCTGTCCTGTCACCCTGTGAAGACGGTGCCTGCTTCTCCTTTGCCTTCTGCCACGATGGTAAGTTTGCTGAGGTCTCTCCAGCCGTGTGGAACTGTGAGTCAATTAAACCTCTTTCCTTTATAAATTACCCAGTCTCTAGTATTTCTTCATAGCAGCATGAGAATGAGCTAATATAGTAAATTGATACCTAGGTAGTTGGGGGGCTGCTGTAAAGATACCTGAAAACATGGAAGCAACTTTGGAACTGGGCAATAGGAAGAGGTTGGAACAGTTTGGAGGGCTCAGAAGAAGATAGAATGATGTGGGAAAGTTTGGAACTTCCAAGAGACTTGTTGAATGGTTTTGACCAAAATGCTGATAGTGATATGAACAATGAAGTCCCAGCTGAGGTGGTCTCAGATGGAGATAATAAACTTCTTGGGAATTGGAGCAAAGGTGACTCTTGCTATGTTTTATCAAAGAGACTGGAAACATTTTGCCCCTGCCCTAGAGATCTGTGGAATATTGAAATTGAGATAGAAGATTTAGGGTATCTGGTGGAAGAAATTTTTAAATGGCAAAGCATTCAAGAGAAATCAGAACATAAAAGTTTTAAAAATTTGCAGACTGATGATGTGATAGAAACAAAAAATCCATTTTCTGAAGAGAAATTTAAGCCAACTACAAAAATTTGCATATGTAACAAGGAACGAAATAATCACTAAGACAATGGGGAAAATGTCTTCAAGGCAGCCCTTCAGGGCAGCCCTACTCATCACAGGCCCAGAGGCCTAGGAGGGAAAAATGGTTTCATGGGCAGTGTCCAGGGCCTCTCTGCTCTGTGCAGCCTGGGGACATGGTGCCCTGTGCCCCAGCTGCTCCAGTTCCAGCCATGGCTAAAAGGGGCCAAGGTACAGCTCAGGCCATGGCTTCAGAGTGTGCAAGCCTCAAGCCTTGGCAGCTTCCATGTGGTGTTAAGACTGTGGGTACACAGAGGTCAAGGACTGAGGTTTTGGAACCTCTGCCTAGATTTCAGAGGAGGTATGGAAATGCATATGTATGCCTTTGCCTGGATATATGTATATATGATTCTGCCTGGATGTTCAGGCAGAAGTTTGCTGCAGGGGTGGAGACCTCATGGAGAACCTCCACTAGTGCAGTGTGGAAGGGAAATGTGGTGTTGGAGCCCTACACAGAGCCTTTGCACTGCCTAATGGAACTGTGCAAAAAGGACCTACGTTCTCCAGACCCCACAGTGGTAGATCCACTGCAGCTTGCACCATGAGCTTGAAAAAGCCACAGACATTCAATGCCAGCCCATGAAAACAGCCAGAAGGGGGACTGTATCCTTTGAAGCTACAGGGGTAGAGGAGCCCAGGGCTGTTGGAGCCCATCTCTTACATCAGTGTGACCCAGATGTGAGTCATGGAGTTACAGGAGGTCATTTTACAGCTTTAAGAGCTGACTGCCTTGCTGGATTTCAGGCTTGCATGGGGCCTGTAACCCCTTTCTTTTGGCCAATTTCTCCCATTTGGAATGGGTGTATTTCCCTGATTCCTGTACCCCCATTGTATCTAGGAAGTAACTAACTTGCTTTTGATTTTACAGGCTCATAGGCAGAAGGGACTTACCTTGACTCAGGTGAGACTTTGAAATTGGACGTTAGAGTTAATGCTGGAATGAGTTAAGACTTTGGGAGACTGTTGGGAAGATGTGATTGGTTTTGAAATGTGAAAGGGGCATGAGATTTGGGAGGGGCCAGGGGCAGAATTATATGGTCTGGCTGTGACCCCACCCAAAATCTCTTCTTGAACTATAATCCCCATAATCCCCATGTGTCAAGGGTGGGACCAGGGAGAGGTAATTTTCCCCATGCTGTTCTCATAATAGTGAATGATCAGGAGGCAGTTTTCCCCATGCTGTTCTCATAATAGTGAATGAGTCTCATGAGGTCTGGTTTTATAAGTGTCTGGCATTTCCCCTGCTTGCACTCACTCTGTCCTGCCACCCTGTGTAAAAGGTACCTGCTTTTCTTTTGCCTTCCACTATGATTGTAAGTTTTCTGTGGCCTACCCAGCCATGTAGAACTGTAAGTCAATTACACCTCTTTCCTTTATAAATTACCTAGTCTTAGCTATTTGTTTATAGCAGCATGAGAACAGACTAATACACATATCCATGCTGCACTTCACACATTTATACCACTAAATTCTTCTTTGCTAATATTTATCATGATGGGCCAAAGTGGAACTGCTGCAATTGGCCATTTGATATCTAAGTCATGCAAGGTACATGCAGACAAATGTGATATTGCCATGGAAAGCACAAAAAATAGACTTACCAACCACAAAATATTAGAAGCATCTCCTGTCCAATTGATATTGTTTAATATATTTGAAGACTGCGTTCCTTTAAAAAATGAAAGCCATGAAATGAAAGAAATCATAACTGTTCTCTGGCTAGCATAATCAAGAGACAAGTAAAATTTTTTTCACCCACTATCAGTCTGGTTTCTCCAAATAAACAAAAGGAATAGAAGACACACACACACACACACACACACACACACACGAGATTTATTTTAAGGAATTGACTCACACAAGCCTAGAGGAGCAATATTGAAAGTTATAAAGGCCGAGAAGTCCCAGGATCTGCAGTCAGTAAGCTGGAGACCTGGAAGAACCAAGGGTGTAGTTCAAGTTTGAGACTGAGACCTTGAGAACCAGTGGTATAAGTTCAGTCCAAGTATACGAGAAGATGGATATCCTAGCTTAAAAGAAAAGTCAGGTAGACAGAAAATTCTCTCTTACTCCATCTTTTGTTCTATTTGGGCCTCCAATGGACTGATGAGGCCCACCCATATTGACAAGGGCAATCTGCCTTACTCAGTCTACTGATTCAGGTGTTAATGCCATCCAGGAACACCCTAATAGACACACCCAGAATAGCATTTAACCAAATATCTCGTCACCCTGTACCCCAGTCAAATTGACACATCACAAATTTACCACCCCTTGTCAAATTGGCACTCACACATTTCCTTAAATCATACTTAATCTCCAAAAAAAGGACAATAAGAAGATAATAATTCAACCTAACATAATACAACTATTCTACATACAACCAGAAATACACTAATTTCTTCTCAGAAGAGGAGGTGAAGTTCTTAAATGATGGTTACTCTTCTCCTTGATATTCTGCAGCTTAAATACTATGATGTAAAATTAACAATACTTAAATACTATGATATCAAGTCAATACATTTTATGTTACATGATAAAGGAATAAGAGGAAGAAGATAACAAAGCAATTTGCTATATGCATACATACTCATGCACACACAATATTCATAATAAAATAAAGGAGAAATAAGTTACAGTCGTTTCTGTAAATGGCCACATGGTGCTAGCTGGTATTTACAACTGCCTTCTTCTGTGATTCCATTTTGTATACCCTTTGTCTTCAGTAAGTACCTCAGTTGGTCATGGTTCTTTACCTGGTGGAGTGACCCGAGCTTTATTCACTAGTAGAGCATGGTTTAGTCTCATAAAATGGTGCTTTTTAATTATTTTAATGATTATGTCCCTCAAGAGTATACAAGGAGTAACAGTGTAACACCCTACTTTCTGTTTACATCCAGTAGAGTTCTATAGTGGTTCCATAGTAGTTTGTCATGTGTGTGCATGATAGAAAAAAATAAGAAAGTTAAATGTAAATCATTTTATAATATTTAAGATGTCTTTTAAAATGTGGACTAATTCCTTGCCTTTTTATTTATATCCCAACACAGCATTTTCCTTTTATTCTAAGTTCATTCTCTTTGCTTCAGAGTTAATAGCAATGTCCGTTTAACATCAAATCTCCAAGAACTCATTATATGGGTCATCATTTTATGCTTTGGAGAATTCAACCTTCCTGAACTGTGAGTCAATTCTGATTTCTCAATATCTATGCAAAACAGTTGCTAAATGCTAATAACATAGAAAATGAAATATACTCAATCATCATTTGGAATTTTTTATGAGACAGACCATGAGTGAAAATTTAAATCCACACAATTGTTATGAGCTCATATATCTGCTCTGCTTATAATTACCACAATCATTTTCCAGCTAATAGAATAATCATTAGGAACAGATAATTTAATAATATGTACTCATTAATTGTTCTATATATACTTTCTTGACCTTTGAGTGAAAATAATCCCTTGTAGATATATTAACTGTGGAGATTAAAAAGGGGAGGGCTTGAGAATCCATAGTTGGTTGTTACAGATGCAGAAAGAAATATTTTCAGAGTTTTCCTAGTAGAGCCAATAGAGAGATGAAAGGAGGTCAGAGATATGCTAATCTGCATCAAGATGTGTCAGACAATGGAGAAGATTATGATATACTGAGTTAATGTCACTGGTTATTAAGAGAAAGATTCATAATTTAGCATTTCCTACTAAAATTTTATTATAAGGAAACCAAGACGTACTGAGGAAGGGCCATCAAACTCATCTCCTGGAATTATTTTCTTTTTGGCTTAATCCATGCTGATTACCATCACCCATTAATGACTCACCAGGGGAAAAGTCTTACCTTTTTCTATTATTTTCATTGCATCAACTTTAATTAAATGTATTCAGCTATTGTGTAACAGATGTTTTATTAATAACGGCTCAAATTGTCATGGAAAAATGTCCTGTTCAATAGTGTCATCATATCAAATTCAGGAGGGAGAAAAAAGATTTAACTCAGAATCCAGGTTTAGTATTAAAAAAAAAAAAAGCTGTAGTCTTACACATCTTTGTCTCATTGTCTCACTGTAATTACTGCTACCACTGGTGATCACCAGAAACTGACACTGTGAACAGTATTACTTTAAAAAGGAAACTCCAATGCACTACAGTGACATTACCCTCTTGTAATCTATGTCCTTTGAAAAGCCAGAGTTTAGCTTTCCTAATGTAAAGCCCTTCTGCTTCTTTGTTCTTTTCTCAAGTTAAATTAAGTTAACCAATGTTATGTTTTTATTACAATATTGGTGCACCAGGTAATATAAGTCTAATATAACTTTAATATTCTAACTTAAAATCAAAATTTTATTATTTGAATAACTATACTAAAATAAACTTATATTTGATGTGATTAGTTCTTTCAACTATAGGGTCTTCTGCTCAAAGAAAAATGTGAGGAATATTCAAAGCTTAAATAAAACTACCAATTAGCATTCCAATTACTGTAATTTTTTTAAAAAAATTATTAATCAAAAGCAGTGCTATTTTATATAAACAACTAATTTCTTCTTATACTTAAATATTAATAAGTCCTATTTTCAATATTCTAACATTACAATTTTAAATGGAAAACTTCATGAAAAACTATTAGCACAATAATATTCCTCTCTCCTTTTTCTATCCAAAGATAGAATTACATCTTTAAATTATACACAATGGGAAATAAACTTTATATTATTACAAAAATGAAAAGTGGGCTTAAAAAATAGAATGTAGAGTTTTAAATTAGTATTTTCCCCCTAATGATCAAACCACTATTGAATACACTAATCCACTTATGCTGTCAGACCCATTATCTATAATTATTTTTTATTTTAATAAGTCTAGCATTAAACACAAAGTTACTGAAAAGAAGAGATAAATATTATTTAAAATCCTAAATTAATAGCACACGGACCTGATCCTTTGGGCATTTGTTTTTCTAGTTTAAAATAAGGTGGAGGTACTGAAAATAACTTGGATTTTAAAATCAATCAGACTTCTGTATATAACAGCTACATAAATTTTGGTATGCTATTTAATATTTCTGAGGTTGTATGATGGGTGAAAATATTGGAAATAACCTACAAGAGATATCTGGTTCAAAATAAGTAAGTAAGGTCAAGTATTTCTCCTCAATCTCAAATTCCATTCAAATGGTACACACAAACGCAAATAAATTTCTGGCAATGCTGAATGTCTGGGAGGATGTCACCAATTGATCAGAATAGTCAACTTTGTAGAAAATATAAAGCAAATGACAGCAGGACAAGAAAACCCAAGTGAGGCAAGAAAAAAGCAAAGCCATACAGTAAAAGAACAGAACCTCTTACAAATGAATCCTGATAACAGAACCCAAGAATAACCTGCAGCATGATTAAAGCAGAGTGATTATGAAAAGGAATGGTCAATGGGCCTTTTGCCAGGTAATTAGTTGAAGAACAGAGCAGTTCACTATTGGTTCTCCCCTGAGGATATAATCATGCAATAGCTTTCAAACTGGAAATTCTGCAATCGAATATTAGTAAAGTAGGCAGTGGTGCTAGGAAGAAATGAAAGTGCTCCCAGGTAGCTTGTAATTATCCCCAAAGACAAGGACGCCAGCTCAGAAGTCAAAGAAGTTTCATAATCTGGTCATGTGCCCCTTCTTTACCCAATACACACATAAACACACACACGCACACACAACACACATTCAACTACTTGAGCTATAGCTACTATAATCCAATTCTATATTCACATTTACTGCCAAGAGAAATCATTGTTCAATTGGATAGAGAAAAGGCATCCTGGCCAATAATTGTGATCAGCAAAGATCCTCATCTATAAATGCAAATAATCAAGAATCAATAGACATTTGAAGATATGTAACATGAAACAGACAAATAAATCTTAAATAGAAAAATGAAATCTTAAGCAAAATATTAATACAGAAAAAAAGGAAATATTAAGACCAGAAAAACAGTTTCAGAGGTATTTAAGAAGATGGAACAATCATTGAAAAAAAAAAAAAAAAAAAAAAAACAGAAGAAAAAGCTGCATTGGAAAAAAATAGAAGAGTACTTAAAAACTTATAACATAATTACTGATATAAGAATTTAATAGATATAGGCTAAACAGTAGATTTTACACAGTTGAAGATTTAATTAGAGATCTGAAAATTTAAATCAGGGAATTCTCTCAGAAAAGATATGCAGAAGGACAAAGAAATGAAAAACATAAGAGAAAAAGAAAAGGATGTGGGGATAAAGGCAGTATTCCAGTGTGACTGTAGAAGCTCCAGAAGAAGAAAACAAGTAGGATGAGAAATAGGCAAGGGTAATAATATTAAACAGAATTTAAGATAGAATTTTCCAAAATTTGTTTAGATTAAAAAGCATAATTCTCTAGAAAAAATGAATGCATATATCCATCAAAATGTGAGCACCAGGATGTTTATAGAAGCTTTATTCATAACAACCAAAACCTGGAAACAACCTAGAAGTCCATAAACAAGAGAGAATATAAACAAATCCTGCTGTCCTTATAAAATGGTACACTATATAGTATTTAAAAAAACACAAACTAATGAATGATCTGATGGAGCTGAAAACCATGGCACAAGAACTACATGACGAATGCACAAGCTTCAGTAGCTGATTCAATCAATTGGAAGAAAGGGTATCAGTGAGTAAAGATCAAATGAATGAAATGAAGTAAGAAGAGAAGTTTAGAGAAAAAAATAGTATAAAGAAACAAAGAAAGCCTCCAAGAAATATGGGACTATGTGAAAAAACCAAATCTACGTCTGACTGGTGTACCTGAAAGTGACAGGGAGAATGGAACCAAGTTGGAAAACACTCTGGAAGATATTATCCAGGAGAACTTCCCCAACCTAGCAAGGCAGGCAAACATTCAAATTCAGGAAATATAGACAACACCACAAAGATACTCCTCAAGAAGAGCAACTCCAAGACACATAATTATCAGATTCACCGAAGTTGAAATGAAGGAAAAAATATTAAGGGCAGCCAGAGAGAAAGATCGGGTTACCCACAAAAGGAAGCCCAACAGACTAACAGCAGAACTCTCAGCAGAAACTCTACAAGCCAGAAGAGAGTGGGGACCAATATTCAACATTCTTAAAGAAAAGAATTTTCAACCCAGAATTTCATATCCAACCAAACAAAGTTTCATAAATGAAGGAGAAATAAAATCCTTTACAAACAAGCGAACGCTGAGAGATTTTGTCATCACCAGGCCTGCCCTACAAGAGCTCCTGAAGGAAGCACTAAACATGGAAAGGAACAACCAGTACCAGTCATTGCAAAAACATGCCATATTGTAAAGACCATTGACGCTAGGAAGAAACCGCATCAACTAACAAGCAAAATAACCAGCTAACATCATAATGACAGGATCAAATTCACACATAACAATATTAACCTTAAATGTAAATGGGCTAAATGTTCCAATTAAAAGACACAGACTGGCAAATTGGATAAAGAGTCAAGACCTGTCAGTGTGCTGTATTCAGGAGACCCATCTCACATGCAGAGAAACACATAGGCTCAAAATAAAGGGATGGAGGAAGATCTACCAAGCAAATGGAAAACAAAAAAAGGCAGGGGTTGCAATCCTAGTCTCTGATAAAATAGACTTTAAACCAACAAAGATCAAAAGAGACAAGGAAGGCCATTACATAATGGTAAAGGGATCAATTCAACAACAAGAGCTAACTATCCTAAATATATATGCACCCAATACAGGAGCACCCAGATTCATAAAGCAAGTCCTTAGAGACCTAGAAAGACACTTAGACTCCCACACATAATAATGGGAGACTTTAACACACCACTGTCAACATTAGACATATCAATGAGACAGAAAGTTAACAAGGATATCCAGGAATTGAACTCAGCTCTGCACCAAGCAGACCTAATGGACATCTACAGAACTCTACACCCCAAATCAACAGAATATACATTCTTTTCAGCATCACACCACACTTATTCCAAATTGACCACATAGTTAGAAGTAAAGCACTCCTCAGCAAATGCAAAAGAACAGAAATTATAACAAACTGTCTCTTAGACCACAGTGCAATCAAACTGGAACTCAGGATTCAGAATCTCACTCAAAACCGCTCAACTACATGGAAACTGAACAACCTGCTCCTGAATGACTACTGGGTACATAACAAAATGAAGGCAGAAATAAAGATGTTCTTTGAAACCAACGAGAACAAAGACACAACATACCAGAATCTCTGGGACAGTGTGTAGAGATAAATTTATAGCACTAAATGCCCACAAGAAAGCAGGAAAGATCTAAAATTGACATTCTAACACCACAATTAAAAGAACTAGAGAAACAAGAGCAAACACATTCAAATGCTAGCAGACAGCAAGAAATAACTAAGATCAGAGCAGAATTGAAGGAGATAGAGACATAAAAAACCCTTCAAAAATCAATGATTCCAGGAGCTGGTTTTTTGAAATGATCAACAAAATAGATAGACCGCTAGCAAGACTAATAAAGAAGAAAAGGGAGAAGAATCCAACAGATGCAATAAAAAAATGATAAAGGAGATATCACCACCCATCCCACAGAAATACAAACTACCATCAGAGAATACTATAAACACCTCTACACAAATAAACTAGAAAATCTAGAAGAAATGGATAAATTCCTGGACACATACACCCTCCCAAGACTAATCCAGGAAGAAGTTGAATCTCTGAATAGACCAATAACAGGCTCTGAAATTGAGGCAATAATTAAGAGCCTACCAAGCAAAAAGAGTCCAGGACCAGATGGATTCACAGCCAAATTCTACCAGAGGTACAAGGAGGAGCTGGTACCATTCCTTCTGAAGCTACTCCAATCAATAGAAAAGGAGGGAATCTTCTCTAACTCATTTTATGAGGCCAGCATCATCCTGATACCAAAGCCTGGCAGAGACACAACGTAAAAAGAGAATTTTAGACCAATATCCTTGATGAACATCGATGCAAAAATCCTCAATAAAATAGTGGCAAACAAAATCCAGCAGCACATCAAAAAGCTTATCCACCATGATCAAGTGGGCTTCATCCCTGGGATGCAAGGCTGGTTCAACTTACGCAAATCAATAAACGTAATCCAGCACCTATAAATAGAACCAAAGACAAAAACCACATGATTATCTCAATAGATGCAGAAAAGGCCTTTGACAAAATTCAACAACACTTCATGCTAAAAACTCTCAATAAATTAGGTATTGATTGGACATATCTCAAAATAATAAGAGCTATTTATGACAAACCCACAGCCAATATCATACTGAATGGGCAAAAACCGGAAGCATTCCCTTTGAAAACTGGCACAAGACAGGGATGCCCTCTCTCACCACTCCTATTCAACATAGTGCTGGAAGTTCTGGCCAGGGCAATCAGGCAGGAGAAGGAAATAAAGGGTATTCAATTAGGAAAAGAGGAAGTCAAATTGTCCCTGTTTGCAGATGACATGATTGTTTATTTAGAAAACCCCATTGTCTCAGCCCAAAATCTCCTTAAGCTGATAAGCAACTTCAGCAAAGTCTCAGGATACAAAATCAATGTGCAAAAATCACAAGCATTCTTATACACCAATAATAGACAGAGAGCCAAATCATGAGTGAACTCCCATTCACAATTGCTTCAAAGAGAATAAAATACCTAGGAATTCAACTTATAAGGGATGTGAAGGACCTCTTCAAGGAGAACTACAAACCACTGCTCAATGAAATAAAAGAGGATACAAACAAATGGAAGAACATTCCATGCTCATGGATAGGAAGAATCAATATCATGAAAATGGCCATACTGCCCAAGGTAATTTATAGATTCAATGCCATCCCCATCAAGCTACCAATGACTTTCTTCACAGAATTGGAAAAAATTACTTTAAAGTTCATATGGAACGAAAAAAGAGCCCACATTGCCAAGTCAATCCTAAGCCAAAAGAACAAAGCTGGAGGCATCAAACAACCTGACTTCAAACTATACTACAAGTCTACAGTAACCAAAACAGCATGGTACTGGTACCAAAACAGTTATAGACCAATGGAACAGAATAGAACTCTCAGAAATAATACCACATCTCTACAAACATCTGATCTTTGACAAACCTGACAAAAACAAGAAATAGAGAAAGGATTCCCTATTTGATAAATGGTGCCATGAAAACTGGCTAGCCATATGTAGAAAGCTGAAACTGCATCCCTTACTGACACCTTATACAAAAATTAATTCAAGATGGATTAAAGACTTAAATGTTAGACCTAAATCCATAAAAACCCTAGAAGAAAACCTAGGCAATACTATTCAGGACATAGGCATGGGCAAGCACTTCATGTCTAAAACACCAAAAGCAATGGCAACAAAAGCCAAAATTGACAAATGGGATCTAAGTAAACTAAAGAGCTTCTGCACAGCAAAAGAAACTACCATCAGAGTGAAGAGGCAACCTACAGAATGGGAGAAAATTTTTGCAGTCTACTCATCTGACAAAGGGCTAATATCCAGAATCTACAAAGAACTCAAACAAATTCACAAGAAAAAAACAAACAACCCCATCAACAAGTGGGCAAATGATATGAACAGACACTTCTCAAAAGAAGACATTTATGCAGCCAACAGACACATGAAAAAATGCTCATCATCACTGGCCATCAGAGAAATGCAAATCAAAACCACAATGAGATACCATCTCACACCAGTTAGAATGGCCATCATTAAAAAGTCAGGAAACAACAGGTGCTGGAGAGGATGTGGAGAAATAGCAACACTTTTACACTGTTGGTGGGACTGTAAACTAGTTCAACCATTGTGGAAGACAGTGTGGCGATTCCTCAAGGATCTAGAACTAGAAATACCATTTGACCCAGCCATCCCATTACTGGGTATACACCTAAAGGATTATAAATCATGCTGCTATAAAGACACATGCACATGTTTGTTTATTGTGGCACTATTCACAATAGCAAAGACTTGGAACTGAACGAAATGTCCATCAATGATAGACTGGATTAAGAAAATGTGGCACATATACACCATGGAATACTATGCAGCCATAAAAAAGGAGGAGTTCATGTCCTTTGTAGGGACATGGATGAAGCTGGAAACCACCATTCTCAGCAAACTATCCTAAGGACAAAAAACCAAACCAAACCTATGTTCTCACTCATAGGTAGGAATTGAACAATGAGAACACTTGGACACAGGAAGGTGAATATCACACACTGAGGCCTTTCGTGCGGTTGGTTGGCAGGGGGGGCAGGTAGGGATAGCATTAGGAGATATACCTAATGTAAATGACGAGTTAATGGGTGCAGCACACCAACATGGCACATGTATATATATGTAACAAACCTGCACATTGTGCACATGTACCCTAGAACTTAAAGGATAATTAAAAAAAAAAAAAGAAGTCAGATACAAAGGGGTTCATATCACATTTTTGAGTCAAAAATAAGCAAAACAAATCAGTGGTGAAGGAGTCACTGTATCGGATTTTGCGGAAGGAGGTGAGAACAGGAACTTAGGAAAAATATAAGGCACCATTCTGAAAAGCGATTTTTGGTGTTTACATGGTGTATGCATATATGTAAAATTTCAAGTTATATACTGATTTGTGAGCTTTACAATATTTATTTTTACCTCAATTAAAAATACATTAGTGGCTGGGCGTGGTGGTTCAAGCCTGTAATCCCAGCACTTTGGCAGGCCGAGATGGGCAGATTCCTTGAGGTAAGGAGTTTGAGAGCAGTCTGGCCAACGTGGTGAAACCCCATCTCTACTAAATATACAAAAATTAGCTGGGCGTGGTGGTGCATGCCTGTAGTCCCCACTACTTGGGAGGCTGAGGTGGGAGAATTGTTTCAACTTGGGAGGCAGAGGTTACAGTGAGCCAAGATGGCACCATTGCACTCCAGCCTGGCTGGAGCAAGACTCCATCTCAAAAAAAAAAAAAAAAAAAAAAAAAAAAAACATTAGAGTTTATCACAAAAATAGAATAGTCATACCTTTCTATAAATAGCTTTTTGTAACAAAGACCTTCTAGTTATCTCTCTACATACTTTTGTCTTTAGATTTTTAATTGTAATATGTATAATCATATTATTTTAAAGACAAAGCTTGCATGCCATGTGCTTAGTATAGTGCCTTTTATGCTCAAGAAATGATAGTGCTTTATCATACTTTAAAATTTAATGACTTGTTTGAATTGAGTAAACATTTAATAGAAATGCTTATACAGTCAGTACATATACAGAATAGCAATGTATTAATCCTTTTTCATGCTGCTATAAACAACTGTCCAAGACTGGTTAATTTATAAAGGAAAGAGGTTTAATTGACTCACAGTTCAGTATGGCTTGGGAGGCCTCAGGAAACTTGCAATCATGGTGGAAGGGGAAGGAGAAGCAAGGCACCTTCTTCACAAGGTGGCAGGAAGGAGAAGTGCCAACAAGGGAAATGCCAGATGCTTATAAAATAATCAGATCCCATGAGACTTACTCATTAACACAAGAACAGCATGGGGGAAACTCCCATGATCCAATTACCTCCACCTGGTCCCACCCTTGACACATGGGGATTATTACAATTCAAGGTGAGATTTGGGTGGGGACACAGAGCCAAACCACATCAAGCACCCTTTGTGTATCATAATACTCTGGAGATTTAAAATATTTCTATGGCCTTAGATTTTCACTAAAGCTACAAGGATTTCCATGTTTTATTTCCAATCTAAAAATGAAATCGCTGGGATTTATCTATTCAATGATCATTTAGAAAAGTTTGCTGTCAAGAGTGTAACCTGTATCTGCTGACTTCAAATTGTTTAAAATTTCCACTAACCTCGCTGTGAGAATCTGAGGAAACATAAGTGAAATACTATTATTCTTTTCATAGATCACGGAGTAAAAATAGCCTGTCAAGGTCAAACATGCAAAGTAATGAGGATTTTTTTTTCTTTTTTACCTCTGAGCCATAATTTGGTCACCACTTCACTTAGGATATCCAACCAGTTAACACTGTCTGTGAACATTTGGAAAATGCTTCAATTTCCTAGTATTAGAGTGGCTACTTGTCCTTTATTAGAAATGGAAATTGAAGAAGCAACAAAGCAATACACTTCCATAGATTCTAGCTGATAGACTGTGAATTCCAAGTGCTGCACCTAAAACTATTTCAATGTCACAAGTGACATAAACTTGTTAGGTATTTGTTAATAATAAAGAAAATGAAATAGGAAAATGGTAATATTGCCAGAACCCCGACATATGTTGATTTCTTTTATTGAACTGCTAATATTGACTTAAAAAAGAAAGGTCAGATAAAGTTTCTTCAATAATTTTGAATTCTAAAATGTCATTAGGCAAAACTTCTTAAACACAAAAACTAATAAAGATAATATGAAATTAGTAATATGACTCATGGAACTTATTAGTATTTCCTTCCTTGCCCATTCCTTAAGCAGATGAAACTACTCCGTCTTCTTATAAATTAATGCCATAGGCTTAAAGATAGTAAAAGCATGCAAACACTATATTCTCATAGATAGCTTCATCTCCAAATTGATGTTAGCATTAAGGATATCTGTATAATAAAAAACTATCTATGTTACAGAAAAGTCTCCATTGTTGAACTGCTACATTCCTGAATGTCAGATAATTACAGCGATTTATTGTCCTTGGAATTTATGGTCATTTTGTGGGCAAATGTAAATTGCCATTTTCTTTCAGCACAATATGTTATAATTTCACAGCTATTTAAGTAATGCACCAAAAAAAAGCACAGAGAGTAGATAAATGGAAATTGCTAAAAGTAATTCAATAAATAACAGTTAAAGCAGGACAATCAAAAAGGAAAGTCTTGTGGGGAAAAAAAAAAGCCAAATTTAGAATCTTTAAAAGTGAGTCTTATTTTGTTTCTTGAAATATTATTTAACACTTCCACTCTTTTGGATCTGAGAAGTTGGATCATAATGGAAAAGGGATAAAATTCACCCCTCGCCCCCTTATGTACCCCTTGGGTTCTTTTCTTCGGCTTCAATTTTCTGATGTTCCATACTGGGCTCAAACTTGATACTCCTAATGAGGTGAAGAAACACTCACTTCATTCCTTAGGAAACTGCATTCAGCTCAAAAGTTCATATGAACAGTTTTATTACAATGCAAAGCCAAAAGCATGCAAAAAAAGGCTATAAAGTTTGGCTAGAGTAATAAATAGGGACTCTCAGTAAGATCAGATAGTCTCCATTGCTCTGGATGTTCTATAAAGATACCAAAGTAAGATTTGCAAACACACTACTTGCCTGTCTGATGAGAGTTCCAACTTCTCTCTAGGTTTCTCTCTAGTTCAAATTCTACCTATGAACAGCTCATCAATAACCATCCTAGCATCTGGTTTGACTTAATTCCATTGCAAAGAGAAGAGCTTTATGGAAAAAATTTTCTACACTCCGGGTTGTAACACGAAAACCTTGGGACTGTAATATCCTTCCCAACTCCCAAATAGAAAGTTTCCGAGAGTCCGAAGAATAATGCAGACAAGTCCAGCTAGACAAGTGGATGAATTTATGAAGACTTACATATGGGGGCACTCCTGGGTGGCAGCAGGATGACTCTAGAGATCCATGCTGCCTCCCATCTCTAGGCTGCTTTTGAGCCAATTTTCTGGCTCTTTGTCTATTGTGTGTGTGCCATGGGATTGTTTCCCTTGATAGTTTCATATTCTCTGGGAAGCTGTGTAAATGATGTTAGCCTGGCCTGTTTGAAAACTATAAAAAGCAGCATGGGCTATATCAAAGTGATGTCAAAGGAACGTCTGTTCCCTAGTTGGGTACCATGGCCTTGACTCACCACCAGGCCTTCAGAGTTCAAGTAGCTACCATACACCCTTAGGTAACCAGGTAGGGGAGGTGTCACACTACAAAGGTAGGATAAGTGTCTGCCACTACAGGATTTGCCTGGATTTCCTAGGATAGAAGAGTCTATCCATAAGAAGGAAAACAGAGAAATAACTGTACTGAACCCGGAGGGGTGTGGAAGAGATGAAGGGGTGGTCAGTGATTGAGAGGGAGAATCCCTAGTGAGCCACACAGCTTCAGAGGTTCTTCATGAAAACCAAAATACCTAAGACATTTTTTCAAGTTATTTGCTGTGTTGGGTACAAGGTAAACTCATGTCTTTGTCCTCCATTTTAAATTATTCTATATTGTTTACTAATGCTTTGACAGGAGGATAGAATTATTGAGTAAGACTCAAAGAAGAGGGCTGGGGGTCAACCACCATATCAATTATGCACAAGCTGTTCTAAATGGCCACTCTATACTTGTAAATCTGCCCCTACCTACTTCCCAAATTATTTGGACAAAGTTGGAAATTTAGTAATTGTTCCTCTATCGTCAAAGTTTATGACTAAAAAGTACCACGGTCATCAAAACTTGTTTGGCAAAACAAAGGTCTTACATAAAGTATGGGGTTAACAAAAAAACTATAAAATGGAAATAAATACAACTTTCAAGCAGTAAGCAGACTTTCTAGAAGACATTTGTTTCCAAACCAAACTAGATTTATCCATCAAAACCTGCTTTGGTAGGTAAGTAGGTTTTTGAATGCTCTCCATCAGGAAACGCTGCAGAGTTTTCTGCTGAGACAAATTCTTTCATAAGTTTTATGCTATGCAGACTCAGTGTCACCTCCGGAATTTCTATTTAAAAAGTTTATGAATAGCTATTTAGTTGGAAGCTGGGGATTTGATTTGAAGCAGGACTTACTCTAATAAGCACATTACTGCAAATGTATATTTCGGAATTGGGTTAGGGTTAGGGTTAAGGTTATGGGGAAAGCAGAGTTTATCAAAGTCCCCCAAGCAACTCCTTTGACATCACTTTGATACAGACCAGACTTGTTTTTATAGTTTTCAAACAGGCCGGGCTAACATCATTTACATAGAATTTTCCTCTGTTGTAGTTGTTTTCCAAAAGTCTCATCAAATGCCTGTTTAAACACTTAGAATTTTCACAAAGTACCCTTACTCAATGTTACCTTTTCTGGACCTGGTCTTTTATTTTACTTTTTATAATTTTCTTTTTGCAGAGATGGAGACTTGTTGCGTTGCCCAGGCTAGTCTTGAACTCCTGGCCTCAAGTATTCCTCCTCCCTTGATGTTCCAAAATGCTGGGATTATAGGGATGAGCCACCACTCCTGGCTGGATCTGGTCTTTTAGTCATTATATTGAAATGATAGAGCATATAACAGATTTATTTGCACTGTACTGCCTAAGAAATCTATAAAGCCTCATGTTCTGTTTATGAAAGTTTGAAAGGTGTAAATTAAAATGTATCTTGGGTAACATCAGTTTCATTTTCTTTGGGGGAACTATACTACATTGCCAGGGCCACATTAACCAAGTGGCTACATTACTGTTAGGAAAAGGAGCAGAAGAAGGCAAATTTCAGAATCCTCTTGCCTAAACTTCCATTGCTCTTTTTAGTAATGTGCCCTATATTGTTCTCTAACTAGATTGTATGCTTTTGGAAGCAGAGAATTGGTGTTACTTGTATTTTTACCATCCTAAATTATCTAGTATAGGTCTAGGTAAAAAAAAAAAAAATTGTAAAGAAATATATGTATTAAGTCTTGGACAAAATATCAGACTGTATGGCAGACAAGAAAGGAGTATCCCAGAGAGAGCACCACTTGTCAAAGTTCTGAGGCATGAGACAGGTGTATTCTGTGGAGTCCCAGTAGAGCAGAATATGTGTTATGGTTTGCAAAGGTAGTCTACATCAGCATTTAATTTATCTTCTAAAAGGGACATCCAATCAACCTTTGAACAATGCTACAAAAACTAAATTTCTAAGGCCCGGGTCTTCCTTCCTCGCCTCCTACTATCATGAATAACCACTAACCATTTGAGGATCTTTGGCACAATCATTCCTTCTTCCATCTGCAATGCTCTTTTTCCCTGGCATAGAGCACTCTAGCTGAGCAGAGTTCCCTTTCCCATTACTCCACATTAAGATACCTATGTTCCCTTTTATATATTTATTTGTCAATGAGTATTTCATCAGCCCCATGCCCTTACCTGGCAATATAATTTGGCTTTCTCAGGGATAGCTCTGCACAACTTTTTTTTCAATGTATGCCAACAACAAAAATGGTACCTGGCCCACAATGGTATTCTGTTATGGGCTAAATATTTTTGTCACCCCAAATTCATATATTGAAGCTCAAATCCTCAATATGATTGTATTAGGTGGTGGAGCCTTTGGAATGTAATTAGGTTTTTAGATGACATCATTAGAGTGGAGCCCCCAAGAGAAGATTAATGCCCCTATAAGAAGAGACACCAGGTGAGGACACAGCAAGAAGGTAGCTGTTTGCAAGCCAAAAGAGGGCCCTTACCAAGAACAAACTCTGCTCATATGGTTTGGCTATGTCCCCACCCAAATCTTACCTTGAATTGTAATAATCCCCACGTGTCAAGGGAGGGATCAGGTGGAGATAATTGTATCATGGGGGTGTTTTCCCCCATAATGTTCTCATGGAAGTGAATAAGTCTCACGGTATATGATGGTTTTATAAATGAGAGTTCCCCTGCACAAGCTCTCTTGCCTGCCACCATGTAAGACATCCCTTTGCTCCTCCTTTGCCTTCCACCATGATTGTGAGGCCTCCCCAGCCTTGTGGAACTATGAGTCATTTAAGTCTGTTCCCTTTATAAATTACCCATTCTTGGGTGTATCTTTATTAGCAGTGTGAGAAAAGAATAATACATCTGCTGACTCTTTGACCTTGGACTTCTCAGCCTCTAAAACTGTGAAAAATAAATACTTGTTGTTAAGCCACCCAGCCTATAATACTTTGTTATAGAATCCTGAGCTGACTAAGACACACTGGTATGTTTTTCTTGGTTAATGTTGTCACACTGAGCCTCCATTTTCTGTTCTAAGCCAATCCTGAAGGAAACAAAATATGAGTCATGTTAGCTTGCAACCTTAGAAGATCTAGTATTACTCTTACCACCCTGGCTCTGGCACCCAGCATCCCAGGAACAACCTCTGGGCATCCACAGACTCTTTGAGGCATAGGTTTTCCTTACCTCACATGTTTTGGAGCCAGTTGATATTACTAGTGATAATAATTAACTAAAATTTATTGAGTACTTATAAGACTCAGCTACTGTTCTAAGTGTTTTACATATATCATTTCTTTGACCTCACCACAACCACACAGAAGAGATCCCATTATAGTTCTCATTTTGTAAATGAGGAAACTGAGGCACAAAAAGGAAAAGTAACATGCCTGATGTCACCTATTTGCATCAATTTTCCTGCATTGACTTCAGTTTTCACGATTGAAACTGCACGTGAACACCTACCATTTTCTGGCCAGAATTTGTATTCCCTTCTGACTCTGGTAGCACTCCATCTTGGGTGGAGGGAAACATTCTTCAGAACTTTGCATCATTCAGGTATCAGCATAAATGCCATTTCCTTCAAGAAATCTTCCCTGACTTCCAAGGTTTATTTTAAGTGTCACTCCTAAATATTCACATGCAGCCTGTAGTAACTCTATTGGAGCACTTCTCGCACTATATTATAATTGTTTATTTATGTTCCTGCATGCTCTTTGGTGGCAGAACCATATTATCTCATGTATACCTTACTAAACAGCCTATCTTTGATACGCTGATCCCTAGCATAGTGCCTGGTACACTGTAAGATGTTCAGTAAGTAAATGTGAAGGGATGAAGAAATGAGTAAATGAGCCTACTTTCTGAGCATCCATTCTGATGTGAATGGAATGATCTCCTAGTCCATGATGCTGCTACCAGCTTGTATCATTTTAAATATCACTTCCTCCCTGGACTTTATTACTCTCCTATCTGCTGATTGAATCTCCAATGTAATCCTTGCTTGATCTGCATCTGAGTTCTTTGAAAGAGTATAAGGCCTTCAAAGAAAGAAGAGTACATCTTGCTCACTACTGCATCTCCAGTATGTTGTATAGTGTCTGGCAGATAGAGATGAATAAATAAGTATTCACTGAAATAATTAATGAGTAAATACATAAATGAATTGTGCATGATATAGCTCAACAGTCCCTCAAAGGCTACTCTTCAGAGTCAGGATAGGTTTCTCCTGCCCCTGTTCTACCAGCCTTGTGTTCCTTTTCTATCTCTACCAACTGTGGTGCTCAAGTCTAAATATATTTTATGTTCAAGAGTGCCCTAAAGAGACATTATGAACCTGTTCTCATTCAGATAAGCATTGAGAAGCAACTGAGAAGTGATAATATGTCTTCCTGTATGCTTTTAAAGCAAACCCTCCTGTGCATCCAAGAGCCAATACTAAGAGAATCTCAAACTCTGCAAATTCATCCGCAACAATCCTTTTGTTTCTATAAGGCTTGAGATCTGCCTGATTCCTGATACTAAGCTTTTTGGCCACGGTTTTCTGAAAGACCCTTGGAAATTTAGTTCCATATTCTAACTGTCATTAAAAACTGACCTTATTTTTAAAATGCCCCCTTTGTCTATATTTAACATTTAAACTTTATAATATGACTTAAAGCATTTCTGATATATTCCTAGACTAGTTTTCTACCCATGGACTTAAAGTTAGCTTTTAGCTTAACTGATTTTGACCCTTAATGTTTAATAAGAATTTTAGCTCCCATGTTCACCCTTTCTCTTATTTTCCTTTGATGCTAGCTACCTAAATTAAAATACTTCACCTTAATTTGCAGCCTCTAAGACTCAATTCCAAGCACCAACTCCCCTGACATGGACCCCATCCAAGATAGTCTTGGTTCTAATGTGGCTAGGAGGTGAGACTTAGATATTTTATTTTACTAAAAAAAGAATGTATCAGCAACAGAAATACAAGTATGGTGTATCATAGGATAAATATAAAGTCATTTTTATTCTCTTTCCCCTGTCTGTAGAGTAATAAAATCAAAGAGGAATTTATTTATTTCCTCAGTGATCTCTAACATCATCACGGATTATAAATTTGGTTCATAAGTTACCTTAGTTGTAGTTTTACAAACAACTTATAACAAGATGTAGTAAAATAACTGAAAATTTATTGCTAAATATGTGTATTGACCCCAGGGATTTAGCTCTAAAATGACTGCAAGTGAATTTTTTTAAAAGGCATAAACCTACTAGGGCAAAGTGAAAGGAAGAAGACATAAGAGCCAAAGAGTTTTGAAAACTGAAAAGCAGATGGATGAGTGGTAACTGGCATTGAAAACCTGAGATTAAAAAACAAAAATCCCAAGTCACTAGTCAGAAAAGCTACGGAGAAAAACTATTTCAGAACCCATGAAGTCTCAGTAACTGGTGGTTCCAGGTATCCTGGGATGCCAAAATAAAGATGAAGCTAAAACAAGGTCTGGTTGAAAGTCTGAAAAACAAGCCTCCACACAAATGCAAGCCACTGTCACTCTCTAACCCTGGCAGAAGATTGGAGTTGTATTTTCTGGAAAGGTAAAAGAAAGTCTTAGTTTGGCCGAACACCAACCATAGATACAGTTCTATTTGGGGAAGGAGGAAGGTTCTGTCTAAGGCTCTCAGAATGCTGCAACCAGATATAAACTCTCCAGTCAAGAAGCTGGAAAAGACTTGGTTTGGAAATCTGAGCAGTCCAAGAGAAAACACTGAAAGAAATTAACATTTGGGGTTGCTGATTTACTTAAGGCAAGGGTCAGCCTGATCACGATAAAGTGAGGACCACAATTAAGGAGGCCCATTCACATGCACAGGGCTTCAATCCACTTGTTATTGTCCGATTTTTAAATATGAAGCAGAAACCACCACATACATGAGGAAACATCTAATATGAATGACGATAACCAAAAGAATAAAAGAACAGACACAGCAACATCAAGGAAACAGAAACTATACAGATTAAAAAAATATTTGAAAATATTATCCATGTTAGCTAGAAAGGAATAAGAAAAGGTATTACACTTGTGAAGAAAGAAGTGAAAGCTATTTTAGAAAGGGGAAATGGTACTTAGAGAAAAAAAGAGCTCTTGGAAATGCAAAATATGACAGCAAAAATGAAAATAAAATCTTAACAGAACATTTAGAAGATAAAGAATGTATAACAAAAAGATAGAAATAGAGAAGACACAATAAAATTAATGGATCACTCCAGGAAGACCAACATCCAGATACAAAGAGTTTCAAAAGGAAAGAACAAAGAAAATGACAGGAAGGAAGTCTTCAAATAACCATTTCAAGAAATTTTCTCAGAAATGAGGATCCAAGTTGCCTTATTGGAAAGGCCTGCCAAGAGCCCAGCACCTTGGTTAGAAATGGATTCAGGCCAGGTGCAATGGCTCATACCTTTAATCCGAGCACTTTGGGAGGCCTAAGTGGGTGGCTCACTTGAGCCCAAGAGTTCAAGACCAGCCTGGGCAACATAGCAAGACCCTGTCTCTACAATAACTAAAAACAAAACAACAAAACAAAACAAAACAAAACAAAACAAAAAAACCACATAGCCAGGTGTTGTGGCACACACCTGTATTCCTCGTTACTTGGGAGGCAGAGGTGGGAGGATCACTTGAGCCCAGGAGGTTGAGTCTACAGTGAGCCAAGATTGTGCCACTGCACACCAGCCTAAACAACAGAGCAAGACCCCGTCTAAAAAACAAAAAGCAATTTATACCAATGCACATCATCATGATATTTCATAACTTTACGGAAAAGATCAGATGGCATGCTTCTAGAGAAAGTAACACAGGTTTTATACAAAGAATGAAAAATCAGATTATTATGAGACTTTTCAACAGCAATCTGAATAAAAATTATTTCCAATATACAAATCCAACCAAATCAACAATTAACACCAAGGTTAAAATAAAGACATTTTCAAATATTCAAGTTCTCTAAAAATTCATCTCCCATATATCTGTTCTTAGAAAGTTACTAGAGGACGTGATCTATCAAAATGAGGAAGTGAACTGAGAAAGTGAACCTAGGAAGAGTAAGACATGAAATCCAGGAAATGGAGATTAAGCCAAGAAGGAAGGCAAAATATTAAGAAAAATTGCAAGATAACTCTTCAGCAGACTGGGAACGAATTGGCCAATTTGCAGCAGGTCACAAGTCCCAGGTGAAAACACTTTCAAGAAAATGCAATTGATAGGATACTTAATGTGTTTGAATATGTTGGCAGGAGATTTTTAACAGTTGCAAAGAAAACTGGTAGATGAAAGAAAAACTTAACAAATATTATCACGGTGAGGAGATGGTGGGGCCATAATACGGGCAGGAAAGGAAGTTTTCATCGTGTACTATTAGGTTGGTGCAAAAGCAATTACAGTTTTTGCCATTGAGTAGTTACTTTTGGCTTAATTGTGAATTTTGTAACATAATTGAAATAACATAAACATTGTGTATTATTCTAACCAAAATTACAATAAGTGTGTATACATGTATGCTTGTGTGTGATGGGCCAGAAAAGTGAAAAAGGGTTAACTCCTCATCTTCTATAGCTGAAAGTAAGTAGATAGGAACTAAAACTTTAACAGCAGGTGGGGGGCCAGAGGGGAGGAATATAAGTGATATGGCATGGCTCTGTGTCCCCACCCAAATCTCATCTCAAAATGTAATCCCCATGTGCCGAGGGAGGGACTTGGTAGGAGGTGATTGGATCATGGGGCTGTTTCCATCATGCTGTTCTCATGATAGTGAGTGAGTTCTCACGAGGTCTGATGGTTTAAAACTGTTTGGCAGTTCCCCCGGGCTCTCTCTCTCTACTGCTGCAATGTAAGACATTCCTTGCTTCCTCTTCACCTTCTGCCATGATTCTAAGTTTTATGAGGCCTCCCCAGCCATGTAGAACTGTAACTCAATTAAATCTCTTTTCTTTATAAATTACCCAGTCTCAGGTAGTCCTTTATTGCAGTGTGAAATGGGCTAATACAATAAGCATGTTATTTAGAAATATATAGACAAATACCAACAGCATCTCATCAGTGTAGTATAAAGTGGGAGAGAAAGACATAAGCCCCTAACATATTTTATATTCCTTGGAAAATAGTTTCTAAAGGAAGGACCACCTTCTCAGCAGAGGGAACTTCTCTACGTGTTATAGTCATGTGTCTACATCCTTTACTAAAGACCTATCAATCTTTTCTCAAGAGGTTACAGAACCACCCACTACCATCCCTCTAGTCTCAAGAATTCCAATACTACTGACATATGGTTATTCATTTTTATCTAGTTTATATTTGCTGCCAGTCCTTTCCTGAAGAATTTGGTCTTTCTATTTTCACATTCAAATCTTCCTCTTTTACTGTGGTCCCCAGAGCTATGGCCTTCATGTGCTACTGCAACATGATTGCCTTCCTGTTAAATAAATGTCGAACACACGCACTTTCTGCTCCTCAGGCTGGTGTGGCTGTGCTGACTGATTACCACTTTTACCAATATTGATGGCCTGATTAGATTCCCTTTACAGCACCTTTCACTCTGGAACCTAATTGAATTAGAATCTGGAGGCTTAAACTACACAAGCTACCCCTGCTCTTAAAATATGCAGATGGTCTTTAAGGAAAGATACTCCACTCCCAACTAAATTATATACACAACAGACATGGTCTGTTATGGTATTAAGCTCTAATATAGGTGTGTCTGCTGTGCAGGAAGCTGGGATCCAGCTAGTAAAATAATTTTAAATTTTCATGAAAAAAACAATTAGACCATAGCAACACTATAGAATATCTGTTTATTCACTCATTAACTCATGTAATCATTCAACAAACATTGGCAAGAATTTATTTTCTGCTTGGAATGGTGGTCAGTACAGATGGAGAAGAACAGAGGCCTGCTCTCTGCCCCAATGCAGCTCATAATTGAACAAGGAAATCAGTTAACAGAATCATTAATTATGGCGTGTGTTCTGATAGCTCTGTGAGAAAATATTTAGACCTCTTTCACTCAATATTCTAGGGCACACAATTTTTCAAACAATGAAAGTCATTCTATCTTCTAAACAAATCTTTCAGGGAAGTGGGATAAGGCAGAGGAGGATATATTTATTATTCAGCACCCACTACTCCAGTTAATGGTGATGACAAATAGACACCTCACCTGAACACAAATCCTTGCTTATTTTAAGGGAAATTGCTGTGAAAACACAGGAATCACCTGAGAAGCCATGAAAGAAAGAACATTCTCCAATATTAGAGCCATTACCCTCTATCTTCTGTGACCTTTCCAGCTGCAGAAGTAGTGCTCCTTAATGGCTTTTAAGTCCCTTGAAAGGGTGACTCTGTAGGCTCAGACTCAGACCACGCCACACCGGTTGCAGTCAAGAGATCTTTATTGGAGGAGTCCGAGGGAGAGCCAAAGCGGAAGAAGAAAGAGAGCGAGGGCTCTGCAGCCTCCGTCTTTTATGCCTAGGGACCTTACGTGGGGGTCGCTGGTTGGCTGAGGGCCTGGGTCTAGGCTGAGGCGGGAAGGCGTGACCTCTGATTGGCTCCTTTTGGCGGGCCTGTGTTGGGGAGGAAGAACCCGGAACCAGCGCCATTAGGGTGCTCTAGTTACCTAACATCCCTGAACTTCAGACCCAGGCCACATTTATTTACATCGCTAACTTGCTAATTTCCCCATTCCAACCTTGAAGTAGCCTCTCGTATGCTACTCTATATCAGCAGAGGTAAGCTGTTCTACAAATTTCCCTTGACAATCTGAGTTCTCTAGAGTATCCCATAATAAAGCTCTGTTGAGATTCCCCGCAAGTGGCAGTTAATAACATATTTTCTGAGTACATCTCTGGCAGACAAATGACATAGCATGTAGTGGATGCACTGATGCACAGCCTAGATCCCTCTTTAGGAAAGAAGAACTTGTTCTCCCAGCTACTGGGAATGCTAACAGAAGATGATATTCAATCATCAGTTCTCTTTAAAGATTGCCTTAGCTGGAGAAAGCTGCCTTGCTTAAAGTTACACCTTCTTCCAGCAATGGCTGACATTCACACATCAATGTAGGAATGCAGAAATACTGCTCCTTTAGCCCTACAGAAAGCTCTAAAAGGCCATCATGGTAAGCTCCAGAGCTCCTCAGCTAATGCAGTTATAGGGAGTGATCATGGTACGACTTCTCCCCAGCCAATTCTTCTTCCTTTTCCTCACTTTCACAGCCCCATAGCAATCTTTAATAAACGTCCTGCTCCCAGGGAACACTACCTGTGGCCACAGGTTTAGAAATATTATGCCTCCTTGCTCTAAAATTTTACACAAAGAGTCTGAAAGTTACTTTTTGGTTTTCCTTTATTGGATTGGGTACTATTGGTAAACATCTGTGATGGAATTAAAAATTAAGAACAAATAAAATCTCCCAGCCTTAGAGTAAATTTCTGCTACTAAAGAGGATTCTGATTTGCCCCGCTTCAAGTCTCTTCTCCCTTCCCATGCTCCACTATGGTTATCTGTTGCTTGAATGGAGAATCAGGAAGAAATACAGAGGAAAGGAGAACATGAGGCAAACACTGATAAAGAGCTAGGACACTTTGAGGAGAGGTTGGAAGTAGAAGTAGACATGGGCAACAGATAGAACAGGAGAAAAGGGATGATGTAAAAATTGTTACTGGGAGATCATTCATCATGATCAAGTTGGATTTATCCCAGAATGAAAGGATGGATTAACATATGACAATCTATAAATGTGATATGCCACATTAACAGAATAAAAGATAAAAAGATGTGATTATCTCAATAGATGCAGGAAAAAAAAGCATTTGACAAAATTTGCCATCCTTCCATGATTAAAAAAAAAACCTTAACAAATCAGGTATAGTAGGACTGTATCTCAACATAGTAAAGGTCATATGTGGCAAACCCACAGCTAGCATGATACTCAATAGTGAAAAATGGAAAGATTTTCCTCTAAGAAACAAGACAAGGATGCCCAATCTCACCATTTCTATTCAACATAGCACTGAAAGTCCCAGGCAGAGAACCTAGGCAACAGAAAGAAATAAAAGGCTTATGAATTCCAAAGAGAAAGGTTAAATTGTCCCTGCTTGCAGATGACATAATCTTATGGAGAGAAAATCCTAAACACTCCACCAAAAAACTGTCAGGACTAATAAAAGAAATTCAGTAAAGTTGCAGGATACAAAATCAACATACAAAAATCAGTAGCATTTCTATATACTAACAAGTAACTATTCAAAAAAGAAAATTTTTAAATTCCATTAACAATAGCTACAAAAAATGTATAAAATTCTTAGAAATAAACTTAACCAAGGAAGTGAAAAACCTGTACACCAAAAATTACAAAACATTGATGAAAGAAATTGAAGAAGATACAAATAAATGGAAAGATATTCCATGTTATATATTGAAATAATTCATATAGTTAAAGTGTCCATACTGGCCAAAGCAATCTACAGATTCAATGCTATCCTTATCAAAACTCCAGGAAATTTTTCACAAAGATAGAAAAACAATCTTAAAATTTGTATGGACCTACAAATGAGCTCAAAAAGCTAAAGTGATCCTGAGCAAAAAGAACTAACTACTTGACTAAAAAATATACTACAGACATATAATATTCAAAACAGCTTGGCTGATGATTGTCTTTCTGTGCCTGGCTTACACACATAGACCAACGGAACAGAATAGAGAACCCAGAAATAAACCATTCATTTACAGTCAACTGATTTTTGACAGAAATGCCAAGAACATACAATGATAAAGAACTGCCTTTTCAATAAATTATGTTGGGGAAACTGGAAATCTACATGAAGAAAAATGAAATTAAACCCTTATCTCACACCATAAATTAACCAAATCAAAATAGACTGAGGACTTAAACATGAGAGCTGGAACTATAAAACTACTAGAATAAAATGAAGGGGAAAAAGCCTATGACAACAGTCTGGGAAATGATTTTTTATATGAACCCCAAACCATAAGCAACAAAAGCAAAAATAGAGAAGTGAGAATATGTCAAACTAAAAAGCTTTTGCATAGCCAGAAAACTGAAGAGACAACCTACAGAATGGGAGAAAAAATTGTAAGCCATACATCTGATAAGGGGTTATTATCCTACATACATCAGAAACAAAAGCAACTCAATAACAAGAAAACAAATAATCCAATTTAAAACAGGCAAAGGACCTGAATAAACATTTCTCAAAAGAAGACATACAAATGATCAACAGGTATATGAAAAGATGTTCAATATCACTATCAGAAAAATGCAAATTAAAACCACCATGAGATATCACCTCACAGCTGTTAGGATGGCTATTATCAAAAAGACAAAAGATAAGTGTTGTCAATGATATGGAGAAAAGAGAACACTTACACATTGTTAGTAAGAATCTAGATTGGTACAGCCATTGTGTGGTGTCACAGTATGGAGGTTCCTCAAAAATTATACCTATCATATTATCCAGCCATTCCATTACTGGATATATATCCAAAGGAATTGCAATCAGTATGACATGAGGAACAGATAATTGGCATCCAGTTCCTTGTGGCTGTAGGACTGAGATCCCATTTTCTTGCTGAGGACTGCTCTCTCTTTTCAGAGGTCACCAAAATTCCTTCTTACACTCTTATCTTCAAAGCCACAATGGGGCAAGTCCTACATACACTTTGGATCTCTCTAACTTCTGCTACCACCACTATGCCATTAAAGGGCTCATGTGATCAGATTAGGCCCACCTCAATAATCCCTCTTTCTTAAGGTCCACTGACTATATATCTGCAAAATTCCTTTTGGTATGTAAAACAACATGATCACAGGACTAATAGCAGTGGCAAAGTCTACTTCAAATTCTACCTGCCACAGAGCTTCATTTTAATCAACTTTTACTGAGGATAGCTTTTAGATCACATTATTGGTTGAATAACATTTACAACTAGAAAATTATGACTATAGACTTTTCAATATCAGGAATTTGGTAGTGAGGTTTATGTTGTTGTTGTTGTTTTTATTTTTCTTGCTTGCTTGTTTGTGTTTATAGTTCTAGAAAGGTGGATTAAGAGAATTTTGAATCAGGCTGTTTATCAGTATAATTTCCATAGAATATTTAGTTGGTAAATATAAATTCTGGTATCATTACTTTCTCATTCTACACTCCACATGCCAAGAATTATAGGTGGATCAGGTGAGGATTATATGAAACACTTCAATCTGGCATAAGGCAAACTATTACCCTCTAGCTGTGGCATCACTCAGTAGGATGATCAGTACTTGCCAAAAGAAGCACCCAAATCCACATATTCCTTTATAAGCCAAGATCCATAGTTTAAAGGGTTGGAGCTGCAAAGGATGCCTTCCAAAATAACTCAATTCAATACACATTCATTCTTCATTCTATCAACATTTAATATGTGGGTATCAAGGGCCAACTCTGTGACATGTGCTGGGCCTGTAGTACTACGGTGAACAAGATAGATAAGGTTCACCTTACCTTGTTTAAATTATCTTCACGGGTAACACTTTCTCATATTTTAAAATTTATATTATTTATATGAGTATTTGTTCATTTACATTCTAGTGGAGGCAATGAAGGATAAATGAACAAATACACATATAAATAATATAAATTTTAAAATATCAGAAAGTGTTACTTGTGAAGATAACTTAAGGTAAGATGGGAGTTAGTGGGTGCATACTTGAGTTTGGATGGTGTTCTGGTTAATTTTAAGTGTCAATGTGACTAGATTAAGAGATACGTAGATAGCTGGTAAAGCATTATTTTTTATTGTGTCCACATGAGATTGGCATGTGAGTTGGTGGACTGAGTAGGGAAAATCTGCCTTTAATGTGGGTGGTCACGATCCAATTGTGCAAGGGCCCAGATGGAACAAAAAAGCAGGGGAAAGGTGAATTCCCTTTCTCTTTCCTGGATCTGGGACATCCTTCTCTTGGCCTTGAATATCAGAACTGTAGGGACATCCTTCTCTTGGCCTTGAATATCAGAACTGTAGGATCTTCAGCCTCTGGATTATGTGACTTGCCCCAGGTCTCAAGTTTTCAGCCCTGGCTTCTCTGGTTCTGAGGCCTTTGGACTTGGACTGAGTCACACTACCGGCCTCTGTGGTTCTCCAGCTTGTAGATGGCCTACCTTGGAACTTCTCAGCCTTCATAATCATATGAGCCAATTCCCCTAATAAACCCCATCTCATATATCTGCCTATCTATATATTGTATTGGTTCTGTCTCTTTGGAGTGCCCTAATACAGATGGTCAGGGAAGGCCTCTCAGAACCAATTACATTTAAGGTGGCATCTGAATGACAAGAAGAACCTGAGCAAGCAAAGGTAAGGGTGAAAGCATACCAGGCGTAAGAAATAGGCAAAATAAAGGCCCTAAGTCAGGCACAGACCTGGCATGTTTAAGGAATAGAAAGAAGACCAGTGTGACAAAAGCACAGTGAGCAAAAGCAGAGGGAATAAGCAAGAAACACAAGGGTGTGTATCATACAGAGTAGAATTACTTCGTGGCATACAAAATATGAATAAGATGCCATGCTAATCCAGTGGAGAAAGAAAATCTGGCATCAATTTCAAGCCATTGGGCCACGTAGGGTGAGTGGTCATTAAACTGGCCTTCGACCAGTTTAGCGGTGGGACTGCATGGAAGAGAAAATGCTATACATACTCATCTGATTGACGGAAGAATCATATACCTTTTACTGCTGTACTGGTTCTTCTGTTTGAAGCCTGAAATAGACTGTCTTGCAATTTCACTTCTGTTTACATCAGAAAACACAGAGAAAAGAATAACGACAAGCCTGTCATGTTATAACTATCCATCTCTAAAGAGTCAATTAAAAAGTTAGCAACCAAAGCAGAATAACATGCACAAATTCCTACTTCCACTTTTCCTATTTTATTGTTCTTTGAAGTTTAATGCCATCTAAAGAGGAATCTGTGGTTCTGTATTTCTTTTAGAAAAGGTATTAATACAAATACACTAATATACTCACTCACACTCATACTCATGCCATATACACACTGAGGAAAAAATATTATTAATATAAGCAACACAAATTTCCGGCAAAGTAAAAAGCATTTTATTTCAAACAATAAATACCCTACATAGTGTATTGAAGTGTATTTTGTCCGATGCTAAACAAAATATTTCAAAATTTGACTCTTCAGTAACAATAGTAAGCATAACTCTGTTTTATAAAAGAAACATATATGATAATTTTAAAAATTGTCCTTTTTATATTTGGACTCTTACCTGGATTTAGTTCAGAGAATTACAGCTATAGGAATAAGCCCTTTCTCAGCATCAACAGATTCACTAATCCAATCCCTTTACTCTCTGAGAGTGGCAAGGCTTGCCTGGTTAAATCCAGAGCTTTCTGGTAGATCCGGCTGAATTCCCATCTTTCTCTGTCATGACTTAATTACATTTCTATAACCAAGTTAATTAACCACTCTGTGACTCAGTTACTTAATAATTTAAGTGTGGTCAAAATCTGACTACCTTATAAAGGTTTTCTCAGGATAAAATGAAATAATATATGCATGTTATTTGAAATAGTACCCAATCTACAGTCAGCATTCAGTGAATGTTAATTTATTTTATTATTCATTTATGTGTGGCTCACCATGTCAGAATGCATTTTCATTATTGTCACTATGTTACTGAGTACTTGCCATGTTTCAAGACCTATGTTAGATGCCAAAATATAGCATTAAATAAGACAGAATTTTCCAGAAAGAACCTAAGGACAGATTCTTCCGGCTCCAACACAGATTAAACAAAACTTCAGCAGCTCTTTTTTTATTACTGCTGCCATCCTCACATTCACATGTCTGTCTAATAAATTATTCTTAGTATGTATCTTCCATATATGTGTGTATGTATGTGTTACCATTATAATAGATAGGGATCATTACAATCCTAGAAGTATAAGAAGGGAAAACCAAAAACGCAACAATGTGTTTTATATGTTTAACATTAAATTCCTAGGAACTGCACAAAACCAAACAAAAAACTCATACACCATGAAATTTTATCTGTTTGATAAAAAGAATCCTATCGGTAAACTGTAACAGATAGCAAAACCCACAGCACTATCCCTGCCAGCGTCTTCCTGCTGGGATCACAGCTCCTGCAGCCCTGCACAGGGATCCCTATTGGCTCTGCCCTGCCAGCTGCAATAGGAGCAGCCAGAGCTCTTTTTCAAAAATTATTCTATCAGATTACCAAGAGAAGCCATAAAGAATCTTCTTTGATGAATAATTGCCCATTCCTTTTTGGAGGGAAGGTGGATCAGTTTTTGTTCATTCTCCACTAAGTTTATTTAGATTTTCATGATCAGTTATATTATTGGTTCCTACAATGAATGTGCTACTTAGTTCACTGTTGTGGGTAGGTGGTTCACTGTGAGAGCTCTGTGAGGCCTAATTTCCACATGATTACCCACATTTCCCAAAAGAGACCTAAGTTCAGGAAGGCTCACCACACAGCTGCTGTGTGCATGCCTCCAGGTTCCTCTAGTCCAGGTTGCTTCATCTTTGGTCATGCAGCTCTCATTCTGGGTTACCCTTTTGGCCATCAGTAATGCACTGTCTTTTCCTGGCCCAGCTTTCCATGAGTGAGTAGCTTCCACCTCATTCAACAGATTTTAAGGCCCATAAAATCAAGGTACTTTGAGGTGGTCAATAACTTTGATTTTTATTTACAACCAAAATCAGGGATCTCAAGTCTTTAAAGTGTTTGCTATATTTAACCTTAAAATAGTACTATAATTAATATCTGTACTTATTTTTCTATCCCCATTATAAAACCCTAGTCCCTAGTTACATATCTTAACAAGCAGGTACACATATATACTATATGAAGTCAGAGAATAATTGTAATATCCTTTAGAAGAATGCACGGTTATATAGATGACTAAAAACTCAGCTACGAACTTTTCAGTAAAATAATAAAAATGAAAATAGGTTACATTATTTGAGCATCCTCTATGTATCAGGAATATATTTTACATATTACTTTTGAACCTCACAAAAATTCGGCTCTATTAACCCCCTTTAAAACATGAGGACTCTGAGTCAGGTTTAGTATAACAATGCCATGTTCTCTTAGCTAGTAAGTAACATAGCCAGGTTATACATCCAAATTAGTCTAGGTATAAAACCCAACTCTGAACTATTATGCATTATACTCTCCTTCATCTTGTTGGCTAGAGGTTATATATATTTTATCATTGAGCATTGAGTCACCCTAATTCTAGGCCTTTGCTTCTACAGCAGCCAGTGACTACTACACTTAACTGTTGTTCTCAGCAGCTGAAATGCCTACAGCCCCTTGGCTGCCAGTTCCAGAAAACTGTATTGTTTGCAAACTCCTAAGAGAATCAGCAGTGAAACAAATTAAAGGGCATGAAAAAACTATTTTTAGTTCTACCAGGAAAAGAGGTGCCTGTAAAATATGCGAACTTTTGCTCTGGTACTATCTGTCAAAGATTCTTTCATCTAAAGATGGCAGTACTAACAGTTTCAATTTTAAAAAAGAAGCAGTGAATTTCAGCTTCAGTAGTTATTTTGAATTATGTCAATTATTTTAAATACTTCTAGACTGGATCTACCAGAAATATCCTTTAACCAAACTTTCTTTGGAAGGATTGCAAATTTTTTTTAGTCTGAGATTAAATCTCTCAAAGCTTCCAGGACTGCTACTGAAATCATAATAAATAATTCTTGGTATACAAATTCTTATTTTATATTTGCAGTGCATGTGGTTGATATTTGGAAAAGGGCCTAGAAGCCCTACAATTATAATCAAGTTTATAAATTCTGTTCTCACTTAATTATAAATCCTGATTACATTTTCTCTGCCAGATTCCTGCCTAATGTTCCCATTTGATAATGAGCTCCATAAAAGCTATCCAGTGCACATGATTTCATGTGATGTTTCCCCAGGTACCAATGTACTCTGACTTGAAAAGATTACTCTGAATCCATGCATCTGGAATTGAATTTCCTGAATTCTGTCATTCTCTGGAGTGCTACGATGAAGCCCACTAACTGGGTCATACAAGTAGAAAAGAAGATCTCCTAAGTAATAACGAGGATGACTTATTGCACTCCTTCCTTAATGTTAAGAATATCTTCAGAGTTTGAAAGTTGTACATAAACCTACATGAGTATGGCAAAATGTATATACAGATGATAAAGATATTGATGGAGATGTATAGCCATGCAATTTAACCTCCTTCCAGGATAACTTTCCTAGAATTAGTAAAGTGAGGAATGTAGGACACTCTTTCCTATTGAAGATGACTAAACACTGTATCTACTAGGAATGTCTGCCTTTTTATTGGGAAATGTTTTCAAACACTGTCCTGGGGGCTTTTTCTTTGAATTAAACAAGCCAGACAGTAACATTAAACTCTTTCTTAACAAACTCAGTCACTGCTATAAGGAAATACAAACAATGTACAGAAAAAGTATACCATTGCAATATTCAAACAAAAATGTATTTCATTAGATACATTTTATCCTGCATTTTATTTTAAAAGAAATCTTATTTTCAGTTTTTTTAATAAGTAAATAATCAACTTTCCATGGTTCTGATTTCAACTCAGTCCATTTCACAATTCAAGAAAACTCCAGAAAAAAAATAAAAGATAGGGGAAAGATCACAAACTTAAAATTTATGAATTTTTGATATTATACAGATAAGTAGGAACTCTACTATTAGTCCCTCCCAGCCCTCAGACCTCTTGGATGGAGCCAAGATGACAAACAGAGTGAGATGTGATTTCTTGAAATCAGATGATTACTTCAGTCCTTCCCTATCCTATTTCTGCAATGAAAAATGCTTGGTCCTTTTTTCTTTATGTATTGTTATTATTTAAAAATTCACATTTACACAGTATAATGTACTCCTTTTTACAAATTTTGTGTCAATATACATGAGTTTAATCATTCCACCGAAAATGAAAAACACTACAAGTTATTTTCACACTTTAGCAAGGAACTTCAGAGATGAGACAGAACGAATGGAAATTGGAAATGACTGAACTAAGTCTAAGGGTCATTCAGATGATTTTAATACTCAACAGAGAGGGGTAAAGTACATCTTAGAAAATTTTTCCAAAGCAACTACAAGTCTCTAATTATATTTAATGTTCATTTAGCAGACATTTCACCCTAGAACAGACATTTTGTTACTAGAGGTTGTTGTTTGTTACATAGCAATTACTGCTCTCTATAGCCCCCAACCCAAGAGAGGAAGAAATAGAGAATAAGTAGAGAAGAGAATAAGTAGAGAAGGTTTTTAAATGGAGAAAAATGATAAAACAATGATAATGTACTACTTTTAATCAAATCTTTGAAGTATTTTCATATTCAAACTACTTTGTGATTTGTTATGGATGAAGGGATGAACATACGATGACGCAGTTAAGATTTACACAGTAATTTATATTCAAACTGAGAGATGTTCTTAGAATCTAATATATAAATTCTTGAGTGATGTTAACAAAACAATTCAATTATCAGAAGCCTAATCCAGCAATATCTATTGTTAGTATGTGTGTGACTTTAAGAAGGTTAATATTATCTTTCAAGTTCACGTGTGTGAAATAGTGGTAAACGTGACTTTTTGCTCTATGACCATATGTGCCTACATTTATAAGCAGGAGAAGCTGACATATTGTTACTAGAGATTGATGCAAAAAAAATTTCAATTTCTATGACTGCCCATGTTTATGTATCCCATATTCTGGAAGAAGGATTAGAAACTATCTCATCCCGTCTTCCCAGCCAATTCTAGGTAAATAAATAGCAATAATGGACCGTAGATTTTTATACTGCCTTTACTCCAAAGATACAACAAAAAGGAGTTGTGCCTTGAGTGTGGTAAATATGTATGAAATAAAAGTACACATGAGGAACCATCTAGAAAATAGGATTGCTAAATAAAATACAGTAGACTCAGTTACATATAAATTTCAGATAAACAATGATTTTTTTAGTGTAATTATGTCTCAAATATTGCATAGGACATAATTATACTGATGCAGGACATTTTCTTGACCCCTTCGTGGGACTTGTGATAGGGGTGCCCAGTTTACTCAGCCTGCCCTGCTCAACCCCTCATGAGAGGGAGCACACAAGCAAACGAGCCTGGGAACTTGAGTGAGTGAGTACAGGAACCGGATGGCCACTTTGGTGCTGGCAGGAGCAAACTCCGTGCTGGCCTCACAGCAGCATGCCAACGGGGGTGCCTGCAACCCCATGACCCCAGAGGGTGTGTTACAATGCTCTCTTAGTTCCACCATCCACAGACAGCGTGTGTTATCAGCTCAGTGGGCCCTTTGCCTCCTCATCATGTGGGCAGCTGTCCTCCACCAGAGAGGGCAAAGGGCCAGTGTAACAGTTGTTCTGGGTACCTGCACTTTGTACATCCCAAATTCTTGTCCAGTGCCCAAGAGGAATGAGGTAACACGGATGAATTGAAAGATGGCGAGTGCAGATAATTTTATTGGGCAATGAAAGTGGCTCTCAGCAGAGAGGAGAGCTGGAGATGAGATAGAAAGGGCAGGTCACTCTTTCCTGAAGTCGAGCCACCTTTCTGTCTCTCTCTTCTAAAGTCAAGTTGCCACTTTCCAATGTCCAGCTGCTGTCTCTGAAGTCAAGTCACCTCTCCCTGATGTCCAGCCACTTCTCTCTACTGGCTGAGTCTGGGGTCTTTATAGGCACAGGATGGGATAAGGGTGGGTCATAGGTAGTTTTGGAAAAGGCAAAAATCAATTGGTAAAATGACATCATTCAGAAAGAACCAATCAGGTGGCAGCAGGCACACAAGGATAGAAGTTCTCACTTTGGGCCGCTGTTTTCAGGCTTTTCAGTTTGAAGGTGAGGTTTTGCCAGTGACCCACCCCTGTCTGTCCAAAGTTTCTCTGCCTCCTGTCTCTATCAATATTTTAAAAATTAATTGTTTATCCAAAATTCAAATGTAACTGAGAGTCCCGTGTGTGTGTATGTGTTTGTTTGTGTTTCCTAAATCTAACAACCCTACTAAAAAAGTGAATGAAAACTATTCTGTTGTATATTAGAGGGCCATGGAGGCTTTGCCACTTTTATCATTTGTACAGGATCTTGCACTGTATCATGTGTATATTTTTTAGAACCATTGTTTTGTTTACCCCATCATTTGGAAATCAAACTTATTTCTCTTTAAGCATGGTCTGGAGTCAAATCCCAGCACCACTGATTTGCAGTGGGATTTTGGTCCAGTTACTCAACACTTATTTTCTTTCCTGTATTCTTACCTTTAAAAATTAGGATATTCATACATACCTTATAGTTACAGTGATATAATTGAAATATCATCCATGAAGTGCTTAACACAATACTAACAAGTAGTAATAGATTTAGCACAAGTAGTAACAGATTTAGTAAAATGTACGGCTTAAGAGGGAAGACTCTGGAACTAGGTATCCTGTATTTAGAGCCTGATTACATCTCTCCCGAGCCACGTGGCCTCAAGCAAGTTACTACTCCTTCTACTGCTTCTCAAGTTCATTTGATATTAGAGATAACAACAGTAAATCTCTCATATGGCTGTTGTGGAATTGAAAGAATCATTGCACATAAATCCCTGATAATAATTTAATGATAATTTCAAACAATAATAATCTTGATAATTTCATTAAGTATTTGTTAATTAATGAATTAAATGCACAATTTGCAACCTAACATTAGCAAATGCAAGCACATTGCATCTGCATTTGAAATTATTGTGTAAAAATTTGGCTTTCATAATAAATGTTGTGTTTACGATCACTTCCTAATTCTAGCACCTATCAAGAGCAGAATAAAAATTCACATTTGAACAGTACGTATGCTTTCTAGAGCATTTGAAAAAAAAAAACTTAGCAGAACTATATATTCTCTCACTTGGCTTGAAGTTAACAACCTAGTGCCTGGTTTATAAACTGTCAGATCGTTTTAAGCATTTGTGTATATATCTGTTTTATAAATTTAATATCAACCCTGGAGCTCATGGACTGATTTGATTGAAAAATGTTTCTACCTATAGATATAAAATAGTCAGTTGATAAAATTACTGGTAAAAGTAGTGCCCTAGCACAAGCCTTCATATTTTTACCTATATCTAGTGGTATTGAATATGATCTTATTAAACCATTTCTAGAACAAAAAGGAAAGCTTTAAAATGGAGTGAAAAGTTAGGAACAATGAGAATTTGTCTTCTACTCACTTTACCTCCCTAAGACATTTCTGTTTTCAAAGAGTAAAATGAAATGCTTGAAAAGATGATAGAGCAAGAAAATTAGTCTGAAAACTAAATTAGCAACATCTATGAAGTCATATTCATCAATACACATTGGTTTATGCTACAGTAGCAAATTAACCCCCAAACTTAAGTGGCTTAATACCAAAAAAGGGTTTATTTCTGATTTATCTACACATCAGTGCAGGTCAGTGAAGCTTCGGGTTCATGTACTCTTTCAGCAATGCTGGCAGATGAAGATTCCACGTGACAGAGAAAGGTAGAGAGTAGAGAGTTTACACCTGTTTGTAAATGTGTTGGCCCAGAAGTCACTTCTATCTCAACCTATTTGCAAGAAAGTCAAATGATTACAAGTAACTGGAGGGAATCTGCAAATTGCAAGAGAGCACAGGATGCTTATAAACTGTCTCTGTTTAAGAGGCTGTTATCAAATAGTCAAGTAGAACACTCACCATCATAGCTCTTCTAAAATGTATGATGTTCCTGTCTTACTTCACAATATACCAATCACTATTCTATTTCCCTCAGTCAGTATTGAGATAAAAAAAGAGAACAAGCTTATGGTTCAAGGAATTTAATTATTTTTTTCTAACCAGCTATAGTTGAACATGTCAGCCATGTTGATATTGAGTAATTGCCTATATATCTTGTCTTTCCTCACAATTTGATTTCTTTTCATAATGAAAGCTCAAAAGAATTTGTTGTTTCCTTAGTACAGATGTTCCTCATTTGATGTTATAAATGTGCTACTGAAAAGTTGTGGGTAAATCAGATTTTTATAAATCGAATCACATTCCCATTAACTTTATCTTTGCTTCTGCTTCACAGTAACTCTGGACAATTTATCTTTAAATTAGTCTCAGTTTTACAGAGAAGAGTGACAGGTCAGAGGGTATTTCCCAACAGGCTGGGATAAGAATAGCCTTCCATCACCAGGATATGCACTATTTCTTTACATTGATGTGATATCAGAGTCCATTTAGGGAAAAGATGCTTTTTGAAAATAAAAACAAAAACTAAAAGGAAAAAATAGCAGAGAAACAAGGTATTGGAGAAAGACATTTACTTGCATTTTAACACATCACATTATATGACTCAACCTGGGTGCTAGTGGTTTTTCTGTGATAGCATCTACTAGCACAAAGCATTGGAATATTTTTCATTAGATATAAGACCTATTTACATAAATTTGCAGCATAATTTCATGGAGTCTGTTGATGAAAAAGAAAAATTCACATTGAAAAAAAAGAAAAAGAGTTTTCAAAAAAGAGAAGTGGACAAGGCATTTACTAATTTTTCTTGATGTTTTTTCCCATACCAATTTTGCTAACTAAACACTGAAAAAATTGAACAATATTTTTTTGAACTGAACAATACAATTCCTTTGACTTATTCTCTAAGTCATTTTCTCCAAAATGATTTGCTACAGTCTCTGGTGACTTGGAGTCATTTCAGCATGAAAAAGCTTTTTTTATCTGTTGTGTTTTTCTGAGTTGTTTTTTCTTGTAAACCAACTTTATTCCAGTTGTTATTCACCAACACATAGCAATCACAGACTCATAGAATCTTAGGGCAGAGAGGGACCTTAAAAAGCCACTAATCTTCTTTTGTGTGTTCTGAGCCATATAAGAGGAAATATCAATGAAAAATAAGAAGACCAGAGGATGAGTAGCACAGAGCACAGATGGCACTGAAGGAAAGGAAAAGCTAAGAGGATGCTGAATTCCTATGGCAGAATTGGAACAACTAGTAAGGTCAGTTTTGCCTTTGCAAGTATTACTCCAAGTATTTCATGTATGTATATTGACTACAGAATGTTTTAACATAATCTTCTCTCCAGTTAGACATGCCTTAACTATGCTACTATTTTGCCATAGAGCAAATCGCTATTATATATGTATAAATAATAAATATATAAATATAAATAATAAATATATATTATGTATACTATATATTCCCCCAGAGAATAGAATGTTAAATGTATTCATATTTTTTGTCTTTTTTAATCCTTTTAAAAATGATATTGTTTAAATTTTTCCTTATTTGCTGGTATATGGAAGGCAGATGATTTTTGTATATTGAACTTGAAACCACCCTTTTTCCTATTTTAGTTTTTTTTTAATTTTCAGTTTTTGTTGGCAATTACTAACATATTTACTATATTATTATTTTTAACAACTTTATTGACATAATTCCCATATCATGTAATAAAGACATTTACCATGTACAATCCAATGGTATTCACAGAATTCTGCATCCATCACCACAATCGAATTTAGAACATCTTGATCACCCAAAAAGGAAACTTCATAACCATTAGTAGTCATTCCCTATGACTCTCAACTCACGCATTCTTCCCTTCCTTCTCTGGCCCCAGGCAATCACTTCTCTACTTTCTGTGTCTATTTGCCTATTCCAAACATTTGTTTTAATAGTCCTCCTATATAACTGTAGTTATATATCCTTTGACCAAAATCTCCCCATATCCTCTTTCTTACCCCAGACTCCAGTAACCACAATTCTACTCTCGACTTTTGTGAGATCAAACTTTTAGATTCTACGTATGAGTGAGATCATGTGGGATTTGTCTTTCTGTGCATTTTATATATGTTACATGTTACAAAGATCCTTAAGAATGGTAGTTTTGTCAGTATCAACACATAGTTTTAGAAGTTCATATAAACATGAAAGGAGAGGTTAAGAAACAGAAATATGTTAACAAATTAGGGGAAAGTGGGGATTAAATTACCAAAGATTAAATTGCTTAATTAAGATCAGAGATTGGAGAATAATTTTAGAGGCTAAATAGAGGAGATGACTTGTCAAAGGATGAAGGATTCAGGATTTCCATTACAGCCTAAGAAGCTTCCTGAGATTCAGGACAGAGCCTTGAGATCCGCTGGATTGGTAATTTGCTACTTAATTATAGATATTTAAAACAATACAAATTGTATAGGAACATAAATACAGACAATAAATGGATATTAAGTACATGGGAAATGTTGCCTATGGGGAAAGGGGAAAGAGTAGGTACTGGGGTAAAAGGCAACCAATCCACTAAATCAGTTAATTGGAAATGAACCTCCCTCTGCGCCCTGCAGTAGTGAGAAGACTCGGAAATCCTAGTGACCTCTGATGGCTGAACTGAGCAGGCCTACAGAATCATTTAGTGCAGTCATGGGTATAAATCCCACATAAGATAAGTTGCAAGGGAAGCTGTTGGTGCAGGACAGTGACCAGAGGCCCTGGACACCCATGAGGCCAATAGAATCTGAGATAAAATATAGGAAATGTCTTCATTATAAACCAATGTGGCAATTTCTTTGGGATTTTTATTCAGGAACAGAACTGCAGAGTCAATGTTTATGTAAACACTTTACTAAGTGGTAGGAAATTGCTTTCTAGAATAGCTGTACCCAGTCCATATTTCCACTGGCAATATATAAAGGTTCCTGTATCCTCATATCACTGCCATCAACTGGTATCATTTAGCTTTCTGACTTCTGCCACTATAATACATATAAAGTATATTCCATGATTATTTTAATTTGCATTCCACTGATTATTAGTGAGTTGGAGTGTCTCTTTCTATGTGGGTTAGAATTTTGGTTTCTTTTTCTGTAAATTGCCTATTTGCTCATTTTTCTATTATCCTTTTCTGTGGTAGTTTTCTTTGCCTTCTCTGTGCTTCTCCAACTATCTGATGTGAATAACTCACTCTAATGAGTTTTAAAATCCATCACATACCAATAATTTTATAAATAAATATACATAACTTATTAGAAAAATAAAATTTAAAATATATACAGAACAAAATCCACATGTATTTTTATCATTAAACTCAACAGACATTACATTTCAATAAATATAATAAGAAGAAATACAACATAGAGAAAATAAAACTGATGCACTGATTGAAAGTAATCATATAGGCAAATAATGTAGCTCACTATCACACTCAGAAAATGTTGTACTTCCCAGTTGTAACTACACAAAAAGTCACATGTGAAACAGTGATTCCTCATATTAAATGCCTATATGCACAATTCAAATAAACGCTTTGCTAATCAATCTTTAAAGTTTCAAATGTGAATGAGTTTGATCCTTGAATGTTTACCTAACCTAAGTTGGATTAACATCAGTGCTACTGTAGGGGCTAATGTATTTCTAAATGGTTCCTATGATTTGTTTTAATAGCTCTCAGAGTAGAGAAACCAGCATTATAGAGGAATATTAATAAAAATATTTGGAAGAGATTTTAAAGCAAGTCTGAATAAGGCAAGTGTTTATTTTTAACTCTTATTCAAAATAAAGAAGTATTGTGTTTACTAAATTCATCATCGATCCTTCCTTGTAGCCAGTTCCAATAATTTATCCTATAAAGTTAAGGTTTAATTTTTTTTATTATACTTTAAGTTTTAGGGTACATGTGCACAACATGCAGGTTTGTTACATATGTATCCATGTGCCATGTTGGTGGGCTGCACCCATTAACTCGTCATTTAACATTAGGTATATCTCCTAATGCTATCCCTCCCCACTCCCCCAACCCCACAACAGGCCCCGGTGTGTGATGTTCCCCTTCCTGTGTCCATGTGTTCTCACTGTTCAATTCCCACCTGTGAATGAGAACATGCAGTGTTTGGTTTTTTGTCCTTGTGAAAGTTTGCTGAGAATGATGGTTTCCAGCTTCATCCATGTCCCTACAAAGGACATGAACTCATCATTTTTTATGGCTGTACAGTATTCCATGGTGTATATGTGCCACATTTTCTTAATCCAGACTATCATTGTTGGACATTTGGCTTGGTTCCAAGTCTTTGCTATCGTGAATAGTGCCGCAATAAACATACGTGTGCATGTGTCTTTATAGCAGCAAGGTTTAATTTGAATTATCTTTTAGTGAAAAAATTGGATTCTGGGTTTGTAATTTTTATGTATTGTTCTTCTTTTGATGAAAAATAAAATTCAGCCCAGGTGCAGTGGCTCAGTCCTGTAATTCCAGTACTTTGGGAGGCCAAGATGGGCAGAACAATTGAGGTCAGGAGTTCGAGACCAGCCTGGCCAACATGGTGAAACCCCTTCTCTACTAAAAATACACCATGCCACCACCTGGCATGTTGGTGCACACCTATAATTTCATCTACTCGGGAGGCTGAGGCAGAACCACTTGAACCCAGGAGGCAGAGGTTGCAGTGAGCCAAGATTGTGCCACTGTAGTCCAGCCTGGGAAACAGACTGAGTGAGACTCCATCTCAAAAAAAAATAGAAAAAAGAAAAAGATAATTCAAATTGTCTTATCAAATTTGTAAGGCTTTTAGTTATAACTTTTCATAGATGTGCAATATCAAGATCATTATTTATACCATTGAAAGCTGGAATATGTCATAATGATCTGTAGAAACTGTTCCTGTTTCTAAATTTTCATATTTGCTTTTCAATCTTATCTGCCATTTTAAAAAGTTGCCTTCTTTCCTTGCATACAAGTATCAAAATCATTAAAATTACCAGAAACATCAGAAAAACAAGCAAGTCCAAATACCAAATTAAAATTATTTTAAAGTTGAGAACACAGTTTTTTAACTTAGCAGAATCACTAGAAGTTTACTTTGTAGTTGTGCATTCTTGAACTAACTTTTCCCCTTGATAACCATAGCATCTCAGCATTCAATAACAGTTGGCTATGACTGACTTTCATATTATCACATAATAAAGAAATGGTATCTAATTTAGTGTACTTTTTATTATGTCACTAAGCAAACTATTTAGTTCAGCTGTTGGTTTTTTGTTTTTGTTTTTGTCTATTTTAAACAGGGTCTGGCTCTGTTGCCCAGGCTGGAGTGCAGTGACACAACCTCAGCTCACTGCAACCTCCACCTCCCAGGCTCAAGTGATCCTCCCACTTTAGCCTCCCAAGTAGCGAGGCTTCGGGTGCACTCCACCACACGTGGCTAATTTTAAAATTTTTTTGTAGAGATGGGGCCTCCCTATATCGCCCAGGCTTGTCTCAAACTCCTGGGCTCAAGCCGTCCACCTACCTTGACCTCCCAAAGTGCTGGGATTATAGGTGCACCTGGCAATCCTGTTTATAGTACAGACTTTTTCTTGTTTATAGTAAGACTTTCTTGATAAAGGAAGCATCACATTGATTTATATTCCAGCAAAGCTCTTTAGTGTGAGTAACTACTCCAGGATGTTTTCATGACATTTCAGCTCTTCTATCAGAATATATTTCCCCATAAAACTTAAACTTCAAAATATATTTGTTAACAATGCAATTCAACTTTGTTTTATACAATTCAGAGCTAGTTGATTTATTAGCGATAAGTAGAAAAAAGAATTATTTCTTCATATCACCATAATGTTTACATTGCATATATAGTAAAAGAATTGCCATATTAGCAATACTGTGAAATAGTCAAGTTTTGATAACATATTTGACAGCTTTATTTGTTCTATGTGTTGGCTTTCCATATTATTAGCAAGGTCCTGAATATATTGATTTATGGTGTCATTGGAAAGTAGTACTTGAACTACCTTCTTTGCTATAGATGTGCCAACATCTGCAAGCAAACATCCCTCACTGGTCTTGTATTCTTCCAAATATAAGAGTATACTTTAAAAGAAGCCCACAAATCACCACTTACATGTGATATATGAAACTGTTTACACGTGACATTTGATTCTGTTGGCTTTTTATTCAATCTCTTCTTTTTCAAGGAATTCTGCTTTTCAACTTATTTTATATGTAAACGCCATTTCAGTTCTGGAAGTTTCATTTCTTTATCAGCCAGTACCACTCCGCATATAATACTTAGTGGTTTATCACTTGCTACCAAATTTAATTACAAAACTAATTCGATATGAAAGATTATACTTCCACATAGACATAGTACAAATTTGTGTGGTCTTAATTTCTTTGAAACTACTTCCATCATCATCATTCTGTCTAGCACTTCTGCCACATTCAGAAAAGATGTATGCTTTTTGACAAAAAGAAAAAAAGCCTAGGGGAACTTGTTTTTTATATATTTTAAGGTTAAAAATAAATAGTACAAAGTTTACTTTCTTAATTTAACTAATAAGGTTGAATTATAAATGTAAAATCAGCTTGCTTCCTTGCTACTTCAAGAACAAGACAATATTCTTGCCCATCTACAAATGCCAGCAAGACTCCATGGCCTGACCTAGTTTAATAGATTGGGGAAAAGAGAAGATGATCTGCATCTAAAGGAAATAATTGACTTCACCAGATGCAGGTGATAGAGAGAACAGAGAGCACATGAAGGAGGCAGAAGGGTTGGCATGGAGAGGCTACAGGTTCTCTGCCTGGTGAAACTAGCTACTACTAGCAACAGGGAATCATGCAATAGCTGATTCAGGACCTGCAGTACATACAGTAGCCAGATGTCACCTGTGCTAAGAAGCAATGATTGCTTCTCTTGTCATCGTCATCCAGGAAGGGCAGCCAATAGCAAGTTGCCTGAGGATTGTCCAGCAATAGTAAGCTTCATTTATGTCTGGCCACATCTGATAAATTGAAGCCCAGGATATACTCCTCAGGTCCTTGTAATGAGGATGTCCTTCCATATCTAAAGAGGTGACAGTGATACAAAAGGGGAAGATCCCAGTACTTACACACGATGGGGGCAGGGACAAGAAGAGTGAGTGGTGAAAAACAGACTCCATTAGACCATACAGTGTCCCCCAGTAACACAATCAATGAAGCAAGCAATTAGACTTTATTTTTTTGTCCTTATTTGTTTTCAGCTCCACCTTTATCACTATACTCCATCATTATCTAGACTATAAACTCCTTGAAGATGAGATTGAATCATATTTATCTTTGTACCTGTAGCACATGACAGATTACCTGACACATGGTACATGGTACATCTTCAATGAATACTTATTGAAGAAGTCGATAGGTAGACAGATAAAGGAAAGGATGGATGGGTGAGTGGATAAATGGATGGATGAATTTAAAAATAAATAATGAAACAATGAATATAGAAATTGTTTTTCGCTAAGATTCAGAGAAAATTTGAGAAAGATTTTGGTTACTACTGTGGGCTAGGCAGTCCACCATCACTGATAAGTTTCATCATCAGTGAAATGGAGATGATACTACCTACCACACTTGTATATCATGAAGATTAAATGCATTTGTACATGTGAAAGTACTTTAGGAAGCATAAGATGATATATAAGCATTAGAGATTATTATTTTATTTCCACCTAATTTTCATTTGAGATCATTTTTCTCAACTTTAGGATGCATGATTCAGTTAGGAGAATATTAAAAGCATAAATTCCCTCCCTTATCCCCAGAGATTCTCATTCAGAAATGTGATAGATCCCAAGAATTCACATACTTAAGAAGCTTCCTCAGGAATTGTGATGAGGTGGTCTACAGAGTGCACTTTGAGAAGCACAGATTTAAGGGAAATGATATGACAACCGCTTCCCCACCACATTCTAGCAGAAGAGACGTACAGCCACCGAATGACAAGAGACGGCAAGGAACCCATGTCCACACATAGACCTAAGTCAGTTACTTGTAAAAAGACAAACTCCATATACATAGTAATATGGTTTGGCTCTGTGGCCCCACCCAAATCTCATCTTGAATTGTACTCCCATAATTCCCATATGTTGTAGGAGGGACCCAGAGGGAGATAATTGAATCATGGGGGCAGTTTCTCCCCTAGTGTTCTTGTGGTAGTGAATAAGTCTCACGAGATCTGATGGTTGATAAGGGGAATCCTGTTTCACTTGGCTTTCATTCTTTCTCTTGCCACCGCCACGTAAGAAGTACCTTTCGTCTTCTGCCATGATTGTGAGCCCTCCCTAGCCAAGTGGAACTGTAAGTCCATTAAACCTCTTTTTCTTCCCAGTCTTGGGTATGTCTTTATCGGCAGTGTGAAAACAGACTAATACACATAGCTTTGGGTTTATTCAATGTTAAAATCATATAAATATCTGAATGAATTAGGTAAAGGTGTAAAGGATTTGAATTTTCCTAACATTTATGTCACATCTATTATACGGCATCTGTAGGAATCACCTAAGCTAGGTGAGAAAATCACTTCGTATATAGAAATTGTTCTCACAAATGTGCTAAAAAATGCTAACATTCTCACAGCTTCAAATGCATGCTGCCCTATTTTAAGTTCGTGTAAAGGCATGCCATTGTGGAAGTGACATATATAGTCTTAGAAAACACAATGCTCAATAGTCTAAGATGTGCATAACGTTTGTCCAACTCTAACTCATCCAGTTGTGGGAACCCGAAACTCATGCTCCTCCCTTCCCTGTCAAGGAAATCTTCACAAAACTTCTGGAAGTCATTAAATACTTTCAATCCTCAACATAGTGTTGGACTATTTCTACCCCTGCTCTGACAATCAGAAAAAAAGAACACGCCTCAGCAAGGTCACTTCGCAGCGGCCCACCTGCTGCTGGTGCTGATGTCACACTGTGCCAGTATCCTAAGACACAGAAGCTGGCCCACTGATAAGGGGAGAAACACTCCCTCCTCACCCTTCAAATGACTTTATGCCACACTCTGTCACAATTATCCCAAATGTTAAGCTGCAGGGCAAAATTTTCTCCAAATACCAAATGTGAAAGCCTTCTTTCATTTCCACTTTCCCTGAGACTCAGACCAGAGAAAGTGAGAGCTGGACAGAGAACTGACCTCTGAAAACATTCCACTCCCTCTCAAACAGTCTGCCCCAGAGCAAAGATTGTCTTGCTTTGTCTTCCTTTACCATCCACACACTCTTGGGCACAGTTTCTATAAGTGAGGTTTCCAGAACCTTCTGCATCAGGTCTTTAGAGGTACTTGTAAAATAGGCAAACTCTAGGGTCCCACTCTGAGCTGCTGGCTCAGAATCCCCGGCTGGGCCTTGGAATTTGGCTCATGAAAAAGCAGCTTGGGTAATTATTATGCGCTCTACAATTTACAATCTTTTAGAATTGCATGATTAGCTTGTTCTACCCAAGGGTTTTATTTCACTTAGAAGCTTTGAGATTAAATGAGCAATTAATCTTTTAAAATTTGAGACTTAGATATATAATTGCAGCAGTTTCCTTAAACTATCTAGTCTTAAATAGGGTTAACCAGAAAAGATCTTGAAATTTGAAACGGCTTTATTTGCACTCATAGGGAAACATAATTTTATAATGATTATCTACTCTGATTATGTTTCTGTCACATTGCTTAGAGAAAGTGGTATAAGGGAAAATTTCCTAAGAGTCTGTGTTTAAAACATGACAATAGGCATTACACCAGATTGAATTGAAATTTCATTTCTTAGAGTAAAATCACATACCAGAGCTAGCAGAGCTAGCACAAAAATTTTAGTTAATAGAAGAAAGCAAGCTGATGTTGAAGAAAATATGGTGTCTTCCAGTTAATCGATAGCACAGATTCTGTGTGACAGTGAGGTAGAGAGTTATGCATAAATGAAAAGAAAAACTCGGAGAACATGAGTGCTATTGTCCCAGGTCAGCAGACAGTATAGAACAAAGCTTCCCCAGGACCCTAGCAATGTAGAGTCTAAAGCTTGCATGGGCCAGGTTAGATAGGATTTAGGAAAATGGAATAGGATAGATCCTCTTTATAAAGGAGCAGCAGTTCATATTGATAAGTTTAAAAAATGCTAGGTGAACCTTGTCCCGATGTGGGCTGGCACCAATGGTTGCTGGATCTGATGTGAAATAGGGTTGTGCAGTAGAGCTTTTGGAGTCAATTATCAGCTTCAGGCAGGTGGCCAACATATGAGTCAGGAAAGTTCCAGACCCATTTCCTTAAAGAAATAAAATTGATAGCAGGAATTGGATGAAAGGTAGTCAGTATACATCCTCACATCCAAATGGAATAAGAAGCCTGAGCAGATGGTCTATTATATGAGGGGAAGATTAAACAGGTAGATCCCACCTATTTTCAGAAGAGAGCAAGGGGTAGTGACATACAACAACTGACTTCTTCAAAACTCACTTTGCTAATGAAGATGGAGCTCCTATTATAAAATCAGGCACTGTTGTTTTCCTCTGGTGCAGAGATTGGACATGGCCGTACCTGTAAGGTATAAATGTTTTATTTTTCTTGCTTCTGGATTGTCCAGAGGCAGATAGGTGGTAAATAAGTGTTTGCTGGAGGAATGATGAAAGAGTTCTGAACCAAAAGCAAATTTTTATCCCCAATCTAAAGAGAAGGTCGGGAGAAAGGAAAGGGGCTGGGACAATTAGGTGGTGTTTCTACATATGACTGAAGCAAAAAAAGAATGCATGGCCCATGAATATGTTTAGCCATCAATAGAAAAGTTCCCAAAAGTAACACATTATTTGAAATTGAAAATAATTTACTACTGAGAATAAAATTTCCAACACTCTAACAATTTCACAGAAAGAAATAAAAAAGAAGAAAAAAATAGAGAAATATTTCCTTGTGTGTTGCGATGATGAGAATTGGGAGCAAAAATTTTATCAATGTTTATATAACACTGCCCAAAAGAGAGACATTGAGTAGCTAATTTACATGATATTCTTATCATCAGAACAGTGTTAATATACATGAAAATATTCCGTAATTTTAAAGGCACTATATCAACAGTGTTTTTAATTGTCCTTCATATTGTGGTGATTTGTGACCTGAATTAGAACAGGGTCCTTCATAGATTCCTCAAAATAGGTACTCACTTCAAATACAACCTCAGGATATTAAAGTCCTTTCCCTAGGCACCTTGTTACTTCAGAAGCAGCTAACATTTCTTATGTACTCTTTAAATGTCAAGGATTCTACTAAGGCGTTTTATATATATTATTTCATGCAATATTCTAGACAATGTGCATTATTACATATCTTCATATTCCGCTCAGTAATGTTATATCACATATTACAAATTAATAAATAGTCATAATGGTTTATGAGATCAATCTTTTGAATTTGAAAAGTGAATCAGTTCCTTGGGACCTAAACACTCCCTTAAAAGCTGATGATTCCACCCTATAGGGAGGTGAAGTCTTAAATACAACAATCACTCAAAACCACTCAAACCATCCCACTGACTGTATTAATACTTTTACCCTATTTATAGTTTACAAAATGTGCCTTTCAAAACAAAAGTCCAATTTGTTTTCAAAAACATAAAGCCTATACATGAAAAATTTAAAATCTTTTATCACTTTGTAAAATGGGTAACAGTATATTTCTTTTTTAGACGATTCTCTGTGGATTCTATGATTCCCTTAATTTTCCTTTAGGTGAGTAATCAGCATTGAGTAGTTCCCTACACCCAACAAAAAAAGTCTTCAACCTACCTCTACTAGACACTGTCTTGGGAAGAAACAAGCAGAAATGATGCACAGTAGGAAGACATGCTAGGATAGTAGAAAGAGAAATACTATCTACACATCTCCAGCAGAGAAAGACAGCACATATTAATAAAGTAACAATAAAACACTTTGAACTTCAGCAAATGGGGAATTGCATGGAAAAATGTGATTTAACAAAAAATTTTAATAAATACTAGCTCTATATTATGAAGATGGCAGATAAGAGCACTTAATAAAACACGTGTCAAGCAAAATCCAGGCCAGGATCATTTGAGATAAAATAGTCTTATTATCATACAATCTATAAAAGATTAATGAAACCTTTAATGCAAAGCATTAATGGAGCTGGCTACATTCTGACCTTACCTAATCTTTTTTAGGACTTTGGCAGTTTTAAGTAGGAAGAATAGCTTTATTCAAGAAGGTTCCTTTTCCTTCCAAAATTTGTTCACATTTAAGGAAATGCAGATATATGGGCTTTTTCCTTAACACATAGTGCAGTTATCATTCATATATAATCGTCCATAAAACTCCTTGAAAAGTCTATTAATCTCTTTGGTATCCATGAATTTAATACCATAATTGTTCTTAACTGTAGCTATAGTGGAAGAACTGCTTGCCTGTTTTCTTGCTAATAACCCACCGGTTTTATGACTGCATTGAAATAAAGCCAGTTCTAGCAATAAAGGTGAGGGTGACCCAGATGAATTAGATAATTGCCTTCATAGCCTATTGATCTTCTATTTGAGGTCTTTTAGGTCTGAATATTTTCTCTTTACTAATAGAGCTTCACATTTTTCTCAGTCACTAAGAGATTTAGCTGGATTCCAAAGAATATTAAGGAAATAACTAGAAGGCAGGATTGTATTAAAACATACCTGGGTTCAAAAGTTCCTTCAATTCCCAACATCAAGATCACATTTTGTATTCAAACGTGGGGCATATAGTTTAGCAATAGGTAACTTTTTTTTTTTTTTTTTTGAGACGGAGTCTCGCTCTGTCGCCCAGGCTGGAGTGCAGTGGCGCAATCTTGGCTCACTGCAAGCTCCACCTCCCGGGGTCACGTCATTCTCTTGCCTCAGCCTCTCCGAGTAGCTGGGACTACAGGCGCCCACCACCACGCCCGGCTAATTTTTTTTTTTTTTTGTATTTTTAGTAGAGACGGGGTTTCACCGTGGTCTCAATCTCCTGACCTCGTGATCCGCCCGCCTCGGCCTCCCAAAGTGCTGGGATTACAAGCGTGAGCCACCGCGCCCGGCCCAGCAATAGGTAACTTATTCATTCACCCACATGTGTCAATGTGCTGTTCACTATATTAAATCTACAGATTTAAACAAACAAATCTGTTCTGAAGAAACTCAAGAGTTTGGTGAGAAGACACATAGGTAGATATATAAATATCAGCGAAACAATAGAGGTATGGAAGGATATTATGAGAGAAGAGACGAGAAAAACGTAGCCTGACCTAGGAAAGGGGAGAAAAATACACATGCACAGAATACAATATGTGACCCAAAGTCCCTTCCCAAGTTAAGATTCCTTGCTGCAAAAAAGTGAGAAGCTATTAAAGATCCTTGGCTTTGTATGGTAGAAAGAATGCCTCAGTCACTGAAACCAGAATAATAATAATCAAGATATTTGTAATTGAAACAAATTTACAGGTAGGCTGAGCATTTTAAAGGAATTAAAGAGCTGGCACATAGGAGCAATAGCAAAGAAAATAGGGATTTAATATTTCACGACACAACTGCAGAAGACTAATTGTGATTGGAACTACAAATATCATTCTAGGAAATTTAGTACATGAGGTTCTTAAAACCAATCTGACCTTCTGTCAGTTGGCTCACTTTTTTTGAGATCCACAATTTGCATTTTGTTCTAGCCTTCATGTCCTTCTTACTAGAATTCCTTCCCCTTCTCTTTCCAACAATTTAGTTCCTAACTAAATTGATGGTCCAACTCTAGACTTATCTTCCCCACAAAACTTACAGTTCCAACCAACACTGCTTTTTCTCCAGGTCTGTCCACACAACCAAGCCATTTGAATCACAAGGATTTAGAACTAGACTAGGAGGCCTCCTCATTTTACACATAAGAATGAGAAAGCCCACAGAGTTTCAACCGCTTGTCCAAGATCACACAGCCAATAAGGATCAAAGTCAGAAATAAAATATTTTTATTCTAAGGTCTTTTGGTTTCTGGTTCAGTAGGGCCTCTATTTCATGATGTTAATTCTTGATTTAATGTTTGTATGGTTTAGATATAATCCTTATTGAAATAATTTTTACTGAATTTGTGTGGTAACCACAGCTTGCCATCAATCTACTCAACTTTACCCTTCTCCTCCCCTTCATCTCTTCAGAAAACCTGTGTGCTGATGGTAATTGCTCCAGCCCTCTTTGTGACAAACCCATGAAAACCTCCCTTAAGGAAAAGTTGAATGTGATCATTCCTTGCATTGAACTGACTGAAAAATAAAAAATGCATCTCTCCTAATACAGTTTCCTGGATAAGCATACAGAGTAAGGAATTGAGAGGTTCGGAGAATCTTCTTAAAAACTCAAAAATCATACCACATATGTAGCTGTACAATCTACTAATAGCTGCTTCTAATTTGGGAGTTCTCCAAATTTTCAGCTTAACAAAAACTTTATCTTCTACCTTGATGATCAACAGTGCCAGGCACAAGTAAATGCCTAATAAATTCTTACCAGTTTTATTCAACCTAACTTTTAATAGAATAACATGCAGCTAGAATCTACAAATGTATGCTCCTGTTTACATTCTCTTCATCCATGAAGGTAGGTTGCTTATTTGAGGATATGAATGCTTAGTTTTCTAAAGTTAGGAAAAAAAAAACTTGTTTTGAGATGTTCAGATCTAATAACAGGATTTAGAGTAGAAGCCGCTATCTCTATGATGGGAACAACAGAGTCCCCTGTCATGTTCTAGTTTTGCAATACTGGACAATTTATTTAGTCTTTGAACCTCATGTTGCTACCAAATTAGTTCTATAGTGGAGGCTTAAGCTTGGGCCATGCTGAGTCCACCATTTCTGAGTATCAGTCTACATAAGGAAGAAAATGAATGCGAGAGAGCAGCAAGGACTACCTGTGCCTTCTCCCAGACTTAGCAACTTATGTTAGAGCTCTGTGGAGAGAGAACTGCTGGCAGATGTTCTTCTTAAAAGGGGGTTCAGAGACACAGAGCATGAGCAGCATCACTTCAGAGTTCCTGGGGTGAAACAGATTGGAGAAAATGAGAATGCATTTCAGAAACAGAAAGAGATGGTGTGCTTGGCACAAACCACATCACTGTCCTGATGGAGACCCGTTGCCCAGCAATGAGGTCAATGATGAGCACCTCCAGCAGCTTCATTGCTGGAAGATGCTGATGAGCAGAACTGGGACCTGAAGGGAAAAATCAGCCAGATGTGGGTGGTAACTGTACACTTGTCTATGCTGAGAAATACTCTGAGGAATTTCCAAAAGATGAGGAAAATTTTGAGGGACACTGGAAGGTCTGGCTTATGCAGATGAGAGCACAAGTCAAGAAAATATAATTTCCTACTGTTCATGTGATAAAATTGTACCAACCTCCCACCTCCACCCAGTGACATCTGTGTGGTCCCATAAGATGCTGAACACATAAGAGAAATTTAAACAAATGAAGCATTTGTTGGTAGTACTTATTTATCTATCATTCAACAAATATTTATTGAGAAACTAACGTGTGTCAAACACTGTTCTAGGCACTTGGGATAAGTCAGTGATCAAAAAGCAAAGATTCTGCCCTCATGGAACTTACATACTATCATAAGAGATGAAAGATTATAGTTTATTTCTTCTTAAATTGCAAAAATTATCACTTTCATGAAGAAACTAATGCCCAAGTACATTATAGGCTCCATGAGGGGAAGAACTACATCTGTTTTGTTCAGTGTTGTGTCCCCAGAAAACTGCATAGTATCTGGAACATGATGGGGACTCAACATACGTTTGTTGGATAAATGAAACATCTAAATTGTCTTACCTAACAGTAGAATGTGTTACTATACTCTGTAACATGTGCGCTTTTGCATCCTTCCACAGGTTACAAAATAACTTCTACTTTTATTGCCATAGAGGAACTCACATAGAATAATAAAATAACCAATCCCTCTTTATTTTTTACCTGATAATTCTCATACATACATTTTTAGGAAAAAAATATATTTAATATTGAATTTCTTCTGAGTTCCTAATATCATATAAACATATATATAATATCATATATAAATATCACATACCACAGGGTGGGTGGACTGTAGTTATATCAGTTTCACAAAAAATGTTATGTGACACATCATGCCAACAAGTCAGTCATGTCCTGCACAAATCAGTTAGGTTAAATACAGGTTAAGAGACCTCAGACCTCGGCCATCAGTGGAGGAAAAAGTTTCAATCATTTAAAAAAAAAAAAAAAGCTCTATTATTATCAGCAGCTAATTAGCAACTAAAATTGTAATGTATTTAATTTTCTTCCAAGTTTTCTATCTGAAAATAAAAGATAAAAAGAATGAGAGTCGTATCAAAAGATCTAGGTTTTAGCTACTCAGGAGGTTTGGGCAGAAGAATAGCTAGAACCCGGGAGGCAAAGGCTGCAGTGAGCCAAGATCGCGCCACTGCACTCCAGCCTGGCCACAGAGAGAAACTCCACCTCAGAAAAAAAAAAAAAAAAAAAAAGAGCTAAGTTGTGTATTCAGTCCTCAGGTAATTCACACTGACTGGATGCTGAAGAAATTAACATTGTTTGAGAACACACCACAGAGTATCCACCAGTGGCACCAAAGGCTGCCAAGACCCTCCAAGAAAAAAAAGAATTTAACCACTTCTTTTGATGAGAATAATCCTGAAGATACTATAATATAAACTGCACAAAATATACTACTGATATCAAGGAATCTATTTAATTTAGATCTTCTTTAAAGAGTAATATTACTCATATACCCTGAGATTATAGGACACCCTTAAAATTACTTTGCATAGGCCGGGCGCGGTGGCTCACACTTGTAATCCCAACACTTTGGGAGTCCGAGGTGGGCGGATCACGAGGTCAGGAGATCGAGACCACAGTGAAACCCCCTCTCTACTAAAAAAAAAAAAAATACAAAAAATTAGCCGGGCGTGGTGGCGGGCGCCTGTAGTCCCAGCTACTTGGAGAGGCTGAGGCAGGAGAATGGCGTGAACCCGGGAGGCAGAGCTTGCAGTGAGCCGAGATTGCGCCACTGCACTCCAGCCTGGGCAACAGAGTGAGACTCCGTCTCAAAAAAAAAAAAAAAAAAAAAAAAAAAAAAAAAAAAAAAAAAAAAAAAAAAAAATTACTTTGCATAGATGAAACTTCACTAACAAGGACGTGAAAAACTATAACACGTCAAGGACTATGGATGTAATCAAATTAATTGAGATTATTCACAACAGTGATAAATTAGACATAGAAGCTTACTAACCTTCATTTCATTATTTACCTTACATTTTTATGTGCAAAATCAAAAGTTGTTTTTATCGCAATATCTCAGAGAAAGATTATTAATATTAATACAATTTTATAGAATTCAATTGACAAAAAATATGTATTGAGCTTCCCACTCTCTGCAAAAGACAGGGTACAGGAACTTCTGTAAATAAACAGTCTTTACTACCCAGGAGCTTGCAGCCTGGAAGTGGGAAATGACTTGTAGAAAAGAAAACTCTAAATGTTAACAGTGTCATAAACAAAGGTGCAGAGTACCATGGAAGTTTTTCTTTGTTTGTGTTTTTAAGGAAGGAATAATTGCACGCAATTATTAGGATTAGGGAAAGTTTGGGTTAAATGGTATTTGAGGAGTCTTAAATTCTGGGTAAGATTTCTGTATTCATAGCTGAGAAACATTGCAAGCAGATGGATCATAACAGCAAATTTGGTTTGGAAGTGAGGGTCAAGTGAGACAATATACATGAACATGTTCTGATTCTACATGCATTGGTTTTGCAATGTTCTAATTTTAAGTGCATTGCTTTCATAGAGCACTTGGAAACTTTAATTTCCAAGAACTACTTAGCTCATGTCTAATTTTAATCTTACAATATTCAGGAATTGTATGTAGTCGGGGATTCGCATTTCCATTTTCTAGCTGGACACAATATCTTAGTCAGTTTTCCATTGCTTATAAAAGAATCTCTGAAACTGGGTAATTTATAAAGAAAAGGAATTCATTTCTTGTATTTATGGAGGTTGAGAAGTCCCAGGTCAAGGGGACACAACTGGTGAGAAACTTTTTCCTGGTAGGGGCGCAGGGCATCACGTGGCAAGGAGGCTGAGCATGCCAAGGTGGTAGCTCAGGTCTCTCTTCCTCCTACAAAGCCACCAGCTCCCCTCCCCTGATAACCTGTTAATCCATGAATGGATAAACGAATCATGTCATGATCCAATTTCCTCTTAAAGGCCCCATGTCTCAATACTGCCACAGTGGGAATTAAATTTCAGCATTAGTTTTGTGGGGGACAAATACTCAACTGGTAGCTCTCAGCCTAACTGAAACTCAAAGAGGACAGAAAATTTGCCAAAGACCATCACACTAATGAGTGCACAAAGCAGATTAGAACTCCTTATCGCTGCTTCTCTACCTAGCTAAGTATGTGTGTAACACAATCCTGTCTCTTCCTAAAATTTTAGTTGTTACCCAGAGAAATGTAGACAGATGAGATCAAGTCATGTCTTATCTCTGCCCTGAAAACATTAAGGAAATGTTTTCTCATTTCCATAGTATTGATTTTGTCTTCATCTATTATGTGAAGGATTGGGTTTCATTTTACAGAGAATTAAAGTTTCAAAGGACAAATTAAATTATAATGAGAAAGAGCATCTTATCACCTATAAAAATGTAATTAAAAACATTTTCTCAGGATTGCTCTGTGGGTTAAATGAGGTAATGGATATGGAAGACCTGGTGCACAATTGATGCTTAATTAGTGTATTTCTTCTTTAGCTTAATGTGTATCAATAGTGTTAGAAGTCAAGTTTCTGTTACATACTAATTACACAATTTCATGTTATCCTTATTTAATTGATAACACTTTAGATGAACCTAGATAAAATTAATCAATACCATTCTCAACTACAGTGAAACTAAGTAATTTTGAATATAACATGAAATACTCCCCTTACTCTAATGAATTTCTAAAAAGACCTTATTCAAAACATCATCCAGTAAACATCTGAGTGAAGACATTTTTGATAATTTTATGATGAAATAATCCCACCTGTAGCGTTTAATTTCTGAGTTAACACTGACAGAACAGTTCAGTTAATCATTTATGAAACAAAGAATGGGAATTTGGAGGCTATGTCCAGCCTGGTCATAGGTCAACAAGAGAAGCATCCATAAGTCATAGCTGCATCACATGGGGAAGGATGGTTATTTGCAGTAAGCTATTTCTCAGAACATAAAGGCATGGAAATATTTGTTTGCCATCGTTTTCCAGAAAAACAGGTCTCAGTAAAGTTCAACATTCTCCATGTTCATGGACTCCAGTGGGTCAGGAATTCAGGCAAGACACAGTGGGGAATGGCTTGTCTGTGCACCATGATCCCTGAGGCCTAGGTAGAAAGGTTCAAAGCCTAGAAACAGCTTGGTGGCTGGGACCTGCAATCATCTTAAGATGTCTGGTGCTTGGGTCGGGTGACTTGAAGACTAAGACTGCCAAGTGGAGCACCTCTCTATGGCCTTTCTGTGTGGCTTGACTTCTTCACATGATGGCAACCTCAAAGTAGTCAGACTCCTTACGTGGTGGCTAGGGACTCCAAGCACAAGCGTTCAAATTAGTAAGACAGGAGCTGCAATGCCTTTTATGACCTAACCTCAGAAGTCACAGGGTGTTACTTTTCCAGTAGCTATTGATCAAAGCAAATACAAGCCCACCCAGATTCAATGGGAAACAAATTCGCCACCTTTTGATGAGGGAGGGGTGGGGGCACATTGTGTAATAGCATGAGAAAGGGAGATTTTATTGTTACCTTTCTAGAAAATATGATCTGCCACATTCTTCAAATCTCTATTATATATGCATCATGGGGATACTTATGGTTAAAATATGCAAGTGGCATGTTAAGTGAATTTGGGGAAATAAGGACCATTGCAAAATGCAATGTCTTTTACCTTAGACTCAACAAAGTTTTTTTTTTTTTTTTTTTTTTTTTTTTTTTTTTTTTTTTGAGACGGAGTCTCGCTCTTTCACCCAGGCTGGAGTGTAGTGGCGCCATCTCCGCTCACTGCAAGCTCCGCCTCCTGGGTTCACGCCATTCTCCTGCCTCAGCCTCTCCGAGTAGCTGGGACTACAGGCGTCCGCCACCACGCCCGGCTAATTTTTTGTATTTTTAGTAGAGACGGGGTTTCACCTTGGTCTCGATCTCCTGACCTCGTGATCCGCCCGCCTCGGCCTCCCAAAGTGCTGGGATTACAAGCGTGAGCCACCGCGCCCGGCCTCAACAAAGTTTTTAAAGACAATTTGAATATCCCAGGTAAATTTTAAGTTGCATTCCATTATTTTTATTATTTTACCATTTCTATTGTTATTTTATAAAATATTTTACAGATACATATGTTTTTATAAAATTATGTAAATATGTCATGTTCATCTAAGGATAAAACTTTACTGAGTTGATGTGTCATAGCCAAAATAACTTAGACTTTGTATTAAGGAAACTGCAAATAAAAATTCCAGCCCAGTCACAATAGTTATGCTCCTCAGATGCATTCCCTATAAAAATTGAAAAATTGGGAATAAAGTAAGACACCCACTACCATCACAATAATTTAGCCTTATACTGGCAAGAAGACCCATTACACAACAACGACAAAATAGTAAGCCCTCCTGAAACACATAAACTAATATTTAATCAATGAGAAACTCATGTCATGTCATGTTCCCAGGTAGGAAGACATAATAAAGATATAAATCACCCCAAGTTAATTCATAAATTTAATACAATAACAAAAATATAAGATTTCAGAGGGGAAAACATAAACACATTTATTCTAAAGTTTATGTGAAATTAAAAAATAACAGCCAAGAAAAACAATCTGGAAAATAAAGTCAAACGGGAAAGAGGAGACTTTATCCTAAAAAATATTAAAACATATTATAAAGTGACCCAAATTAATATATAACTAAACAAATAATTGGTTTATAAAATTAAACTTTCACCTCATGTAAATTAAGTCAACTTGCTTCATTTGGGAGTACCCTATGTAAGATACAAAATATTTGTGACACGTGTCTCATTTTGAAATTTTATTTATATCTTTCTTCATGTAAGTAGCTAATGTTGGCTAATTTAAGCCACTTCTATCCACAGCTGATCACATTTTTAACATCCAATGCGCTGAAATAAATTTCTTTCAAGTGTTTCTTATTAAATATAATGTTATCTTACCCCAAATAATGATTAAAAACGCTAAAATTAAATCTATTTGCACTATTTGTAGGTTACCAAATCGCCCTGAAAGCTGTGCTAGCTTTCATTTGAAATGTTTTTGCATATAAATTTAGCATTGGTTCACACTGGAGTATTTAAACTTTTATATAGCATATATAGAATATAGTGGAAGATATTAGAGCTCATTACATTCCTCTGAAACAATTCAAAAAAGACCTTCTCTCCCGACTTCCATTTCAGTTCATCATGATTTCAGTACTCTAATCCAGAAATTGGAAACTCCTGTTTCAAGGCTTCATCTTCCTCAGACAATGTGTCCAAACATGTTGGCTTCCAGGAGGATGATAGACTAGATATTTCACTATACCCTCATACTTTAGAACAAGTACTTCCTCTATACAGTACATTCTTTAGGGTATCAGTGGATTCCCCAAACGTGAGCAAAACTCCTATCCCTACTCACTTCAAAAGAAAAAAAAAGAAAGCAAAACAAAATCACACTAATCTGAATCATAGAAGAGATTGGAGACCAGACAGCAGTGAACACTGGACAAAACAGAAGACTAGCACTGTCAAAAAGTACAAGTAAAGGTAGCTGAACCTGAGAGACCTGCACTGATCTCAATTCCTGGAAAGAACCTCAGATTCAGAGAGCACCTGGCAGCCAGATGAGATCAACTGCAAATCCTCTCTGAGGAAGGTATCTCTGTAACAGCCCCCAGGTTCCCACTGATTATATTCAAGTAAACATGGCCTCATCATCAAATATCACCAAACACACAATGAAATAACCCATCATTAGTTAGACTATAGGGAAACAATAAACAACAGATTAATGCACTAAGTACTTTGGATATTTGACATATCAGATAGGGAACATAATGTTTAAAAATATAATGAATAGAAATAAAAACAGAATCATAAAATGAGCAACCAACAGACTGTGAAAATTACTTTGAACTAAATAGAACTTGTAAAGTGAAAAATTAATATTGTAATAAAAATCTGCCCTAGAAATGTATCTCACTGGTATATCTTTCTTTCCAATTCCATTTCTACCTTGTACAAGTTTCTCATTAATTTACCTGTATTTTAAGAAAAAGATATATAGTGCTAGGATGTGCAATCCAGATCCCCTGTTTCAAGACTGCAGAATTAATTCCCCCAGCTGCCTGGGGTGTCGGTAGTCTGCAGGTCTCAGCTAGTCCCTCTCTGGGACTTGTACTTGACTAAAGAACAATGCCTCCGAAGGTCACATCCTTCTGGGAGCAGCTCACATCTAATAACCTGTGGCTGTCAGAATAAAAAGATCAACTGTCCTCACCCCAATTTGAGACATTTGGTAACAGGGTCATCCCAGCTCAAGTTCCCAGAGGATTGACTGAGGTCTTTGTTGTGACTGCCTTACAGTTCAACTGCTGTTCTTGCCCAAACCTGTTTTCTTCATTCTCCCAACAGGTATTGATTCTGAGAGCACTTCCCAATAAGTGACCTGCATGATCTATCTCAGAATATGCTTCCTGGGGAGCCTGCTTATGGTCTCAATTCACTCCTTCAATTAACTCTCTTTTAGCCTAATCTTTATAATTTGCTACCTTATAATCTTGTCTTAGACCCAACTAAAACTTTCAATAGTCTCCCATTAATAGAGCAAAAACACTACCTTTGTCTTGTATCACTTAAGACACTATCTGGAGTGTGGTTATTTCTTTCCCACTCTGTACACCTATATTACATCCCTTTCTTCAGACCTGTCATTGTGTTCTGTTCACATTCATTTCCAAGTCTGGTCTGGGCTCATGACCAGTTCTCTATCTGGAATTAATAGGCCTTCACCCCACCTCAAAACCTACTTTTATATTATCTTCCCGTTAACATACAACCTAATTTCCATTTTCTTTAAAATGCATTTCTTAGCTAGAACTGCTCAAATGTCTGATCCAGTGGTCTGCTAGAGTAATCCTGTACAGATTTGCATAGCTGATTGCATATTTTTGGGGATTTTTATAGATAGTCAACGTCACATTAGCAGCTTGAAATTAGCCACAGTGGGAGTATTTATACCACCGAAATAAGCAAATACTACAAATAAAGACTAACCTACAAGATCGTGCCATTGCACTGCAGCCTGGGCGACACAGCGAGACTCCATCTAAAAAAAAAAAAATAGCCACTTGTCAAATCTTTTCCTGCACACCACCAAATTTCTGCTACCTGTTGCATGTGCCTCTGCTGCACATCTGGCAACAAATTTCAACCTGAATGCTTTCTGATTTGCAGATTTGGTAGCCATGGCATCCCAAATAGACAGGATTATCTTTATGGCAGAGAGGATATTTTACACTGACTCATAAAACTTCTTTCCCCAGGGCCTTTTCCATAGTAGGAATTCAATAATTTTTTTATAAGAGTAATGAATCTTCAGATTCATCCTGCCCAGAGAATACTGGGGGAAAAAAACAAGCAAATCATGGGCATGAGTTTTATTTTTCTAAGTGTGTGTGTGTGTGTGTGTGTGTGTGTGTGTGTATACACCCTCTATACTTTAAATTATTTACCCCTGGCATTCTCCTATATTTTTATTTCAGTCACTATATCATGGATTTTTCTCATATCCAATATAAAAGCACTCTATAATTTTCAGCTTCTATGACTTTTTCTCAGTAGTTTATTTTCTTTGCATATATATTTGCTCTTTATTTAATAATTTAGCCTTCTTTGAAAAAACTTTTTCCAAAACTTATAACATGTATGACTCAAGGCCTTTTTCTCCCTGGATAATCATTCTTAATCAAAAGATGTCACTCATCACACTCCTGTTTCACCTTTTTGCCTACTGGGAATGGTTTTTTAATAAATTAATGATATTCTTTACTTACTGTTTAAAAGAATTAGTACAACATAACAGCTGACTGCAGTTAATAGGATCTTCCAAGATAGCAATAGAAAATAAAGAGATTCATCTGCCTTTGTTTTTGCTGACATTCTGTACTGTGGCTGGTAGCAGCTGAGACAGGACAAGTCCTGCATATCACTGTAGATTGCTGAACCTTGTCAAGTAAGCTGCTCTTCTGCCTAAGGCTCCAAGGCTGTATGCTGTCAGCAATTTTTCACCCTGCTGGGTCAGCATCACAATAGAAATCACTTTCCCTATCTTACTTTTGGGACCAGTGGGCTGAGCCTTGCTAAGTGGAGAACGCTGTGTGACTTAGGAAACCAGGTTTGGCTTGTGAGCTGCAAATTGCCTTGACGTGGCCTCTTTCAATGGCAAAACAGTGCTACAGACACACTGTCCTGCCCCTCAAACAAGTTGCTTGGTTGTTGTCCTTCACTTTGTACACTGAATTTCCTAAATCAATGCGTAAGTGCTATCTCCAGAAATTAGATGATGTGTAAGATGCACAGAGTGTATTACTGCATACATATTGTAAAGCTTCTAGCTCTGTTTTCATACAGACATGTTCATCAAATCCCTGATGTATAAAGACCTTGCTTTAAAAGATCTCACTGTTGTGCTTTTCTGGAGTAGTTGAGAAGCACTGGGTCATTTGTGCTTTGAATATGAGCAAAAATGATGTGCTAGAATGAGTGATGCTATGTGTGTCAAAGTTATCACAGGTGTTGGAGGATCACTTAGCCCAGAAGTTCCTACCTCTCACTTAGAGTGAAATATAGAGCCATTTTTTTCCCTCCTAGTCGGAGTAAAGAAAGAGCTCAAAACTGGGTAAAAAAAACTGGAACACTTGACATATTTGTTAAGTACTGTACCTATGTTTGCTGTGATGCTTTTATATCACCTTTGGCAAGTGATTTAGCTTCTTTGTTCCCCAAATCTTCCCTGTTGCAGAGCTAAGACTTTTTTCTTAACTCTACTTCTTGGAGTAAGTGTAGAAGGAGAAAGATGCCACTTAATAAACTTTTGGAGCTACAGATATAAGAAACATCTGAAAGAATGAGTTATCTGTCTCACCTTGAACATTACTGGTCAAGACATTTACACAAAAATAATCCTTGGACTCCCAGTTTCAGTTCTGACATGTAAAGAGTTTGGAAGTCATCACTCCCATGGTTACACGCAGCAGCAGCTGGATAAACTAAAAATCAATTACTTTTCTTGGACACATTAGAGAATTAAGACTGCAGAACAATTGCCACCCCCAAATCTGTAGGAATGGGGACATCTACAGAGTCACATCTCAGATCTGTTACATGGAGCCAAAACTGCTGCAGCCATAAACTGGTCCAAACACTTAAATGGTAAGTTTGGTCAATTGCCGGAGGCTGAACTCCTGGATGTCACAGTCTCAGTGGAAACCTCTATACTTTTCAAGGCTATTACCTTCAAGAATTCCAACAGGTTCTTATAGTAAACATCCAAAAAATCAACCTCATAACTCTAGCAGGAGGAATGAAAAAGTAATCATGATGAAACACACCCAGCATGTTCTCCATAACAAAGGCCTAGTCTCCAAGGGAAAAGAATTGACCAGAGATTTATCCCATGTTAGGGAAAGGCATACCTCCTACTGCAGCCTTCTCTTTCTTGTCTCACCTAAAGGGAGAAAAACATACCCAACAGGGGTCAACGCTTCAAGAAAATAGATACAGAATGCTGCAACCAATTAAGGGAATAAGGGACAGAGGGGGAAAAGTGATACCATTGGAGATTCAACAGTGAAAGGTCACATCCCTGAGACACAGGCCCACTAAAATAGGGAGATTTAGTCAAAAGATGATAGAATGTCTCCTCACCACGCTGGCCACACCTTACCCCCACACCAACGAGGTTTGAGAATAATAACTGTGTATAGCTGAAAGATCTGCAAGACCCAGACTCTCTCTGAGCAGGAATATTTAGGGAAGTCCAAAGTCAAGAAGAGAGACAAAAACAAGGACGCTAAAGAAATTTGAAGACTTTGGCACCTAAGCTTCAGTACATATTTAAAATAGCCCAACTCCTAACAGATTAGCATAAATCCTCACACTAAAGAACTACTTATAGCAGTTTTTATTCTTGATACAACATATTCAGCATTCAACAAAAAATTCCAAGGGATGCCAAAAAGCAGGAAAATACACAGCCTGAAGAGACGAAGCAGTCATAACTCAGATATATAATGCAATATAATTATTAAACAGGGAACTTAAAATAACTGTGATTAATATGTTAAAAATCTAATCAGAAACATAATAGAAAACATGTAAAAATAGATGGATAATATAAGCAGAGAGATGAAAACTCTCAGAAAAAAATAAAAATAAAGACAAGAAATCAATATTACTGTAACAGAAATGAAAAAACAATGTCTTCAATGGACTCATTGGTAGATTCAACACAGGAAAGAGTCAGTCAACTTAAGGATCCATCATCTTTTACTGAAATGCAAAGAAAAAATAATAATAAACAGAAGAAAACATCTAAAAACTCAGGTATAATTTCAAAAGGTGTAAGATATGCGTAATTGGAATGCCAGATGAGAAAAGAGAAAAAAGCAGAAGAAAGACTTGTGATGGTAATTGCCAAGAGATTTCTAAAGTTAATAAAAATATCAAACCACAAATACAGAAAACTCAGAGAAAAACAAGTAGTATAAATACCAAAAAGAATTGCACATAGGGGTATAATCTTTAGAGTTCAGAAAACCAAACACAAAAAATCTTGGAAAATGTCAGAAGAGAAAAATATCTTACCTATAGAGGAACAAGAGTAGAAATTTTGGAGCACTTTTTTTTTTTTTTTTTTCCAGAAACCATGCAACTAAGAAGGGAGTGAACTATTTAAGTGTAAAAATAAGAGGAAAAAAAACCCACTGACCTAGAATCATATATCCAGATAAATTATTCATCAAAAATGAAGAAGAAACAAAGAAACAACCAGACAAACCGAAACTGAGAATTTATTGCCAACAGACTTGTTCTGCCAGAAATGTTAAAGAACTTCTTCAGGCAGAAACAAAATGATACAAATGAGAAACATCTATCTACATAAGGAAAAGAAGAGCATTGGAAAAGGAATTAAAGAGGTAAAAATTCTCTGATTTTTAGTATTTTAATAAATTAAGACAATTTAAAAAATAATAATAGTAACAATGTATTGGGTGATGACAACAATCTCATATAGGTAGGAGAAAGGAATTTGGAATAATCTGTCATAAGACACCTACACTATTAATTAAGTGGTATATTGTTATTTGAAGATGGACCTAGAATACTTAACAATGTATATTGTAAATTCTAGGGCAACTACTAAAAATAAAAAATAAAAAAGCATAATAGATACGTTAAGAAAGATAGAAAAAGTAATCACATAAAATTCTCGATTAAATCTAGAGGAGAAAGAAAAAAAGAAAAAATGCAATGAATAGAAAAGTTACAAACATGGTAAGTATTAATCCAACTGTATCAGTAAATCACTTTAAATGTGAATGATCTAAGCAAACCAACTAAAAGGCAGACCGTGCCAGAGTGGTTAACAAAAACACACCAAATATATGTTATTTACAAGAAACCGACACTATAGAGAGAGACGGTTAAGTTAAAAGTTAAGATACAGAGAAAGAAATGCCATACTGACACTAATCAAATAAAAGCTGGAGTAGCTATTTTAATTTCACATAAAGCAGACTTCAGAACAAGAAAAGTTATAAGCTGTAAAGAGGCACATTAGATAATGATAAAGGAGTGAAGTCTCCAAGAAAACATAATAATCCTAAATGTGTATGCACCTAACAACAGAGCGTCATAAACCTGAGGCAAAAAGTGATAGAATCAAAAGGAAAAATAGACAAATACACTATTACTGTTGTGGAATTCAGCACCTGTTTTTTAGTAATTGATATATATAGCAGGCAGAAGATCACTACGATACTGAACAGTACTACCAATCAATTTGATTTAATTGACATTTATATACTACTCCATCAACACCTGTAGAATACATATCTTCTCAAGCTCACATGGAGTTTTCATCAAGGTAGACCAGATTCTGGGCCAGAGAACACTCCTTAACAAATTTAAAGGAATAGAAATTATATAAAGCATGCTCATTCTTACTGAAATTAAACTATAAATCAATAACAGTTATGTAACTAGGCAATTCTCACATATCAGGAAATTAAACAACACACTTTCAAATAACCCAAGGGTAAAAGAAGAAATCTCCATAAAAATTTAAAATATGTTGAATTAAATTAACATGAGAACACAACTTATCAAAATTAGTGGGATGCAAAAAAGGCAATGCTTAGATGGAAGTTTATAGCATTGAAAACATATATTTAAAAAGGATAAAGATGTAAAATCAATAGTCCCAAAGAGTGAAACAATGCATGCAATTTTAAAAAAAAATCATTTAGAAGGCAAGGGAATTCCAGGGTAGAATGTATAATGTATAAAAACAATCTGACTCTATTACAAATGTTTGAAACATCTTCAATGAAAAGCAAATGGAGGAGAGTGCTGACTTAAGTAACTTTGGAAATGAGTGGGTTCTGTAAAACTAAAGACAAAAGAAAGTGTGCATAAGCACTGAACTCTAGATGATCAATTTATTTCCCATAGGAATTGGCAATTAATAACTAAAACTTCTGATACTGCTATACATCTATATTAAAACTGAACAACTAAGTAAATAGAAGGCAAATGGTTGGAGCCAGGTTTTTCACTGTTGGAGTGAGAATTTATAGATAAGCTGAAGGAGGAAGCTAGAAAAATCAATGTGCTAACCAATTAGAGTTTGAGATATCAGTATGAACTGATTTAGTTTATGATAGCTTTTTTTTAGTTTATTACAGGCATAGATGATTGCATATAAAAATATAGATATGTGTATACAAATGTTAGTATATACATATATTTTCTTACCCTGTGGGTTGAGAGGAACCAAGGCTACTCCAATAGAAACTAGCACACCAAATGCCCAGATACTTATTTCTGATACCATTCTCAAATAAAAGGAATTAGTGTTCCTTACAGAAAGAGCTGAATCCAGGACAGAGGCAGGAAATATACACAAGGAGCCCAGAGCATCTTGTGCTGTCAGAAAGTAAGTACTCAAAAGTGAATAAATAAATTACAAAGATAGGGGTATCTCAAAGTGATACAGAAGCTAACTGAAGAAACTCCCAGTGGCTGAGCAACAAAATAGATAAAGTAGCATTAGATAACACAAAATATAAAAGAAGTATCCATATATCCATACAAATATAACACAGATTGACTAAGTTAATAAGTGGAGGAGAGAATAAATGCATTTTTCTCATGCAGGAGGACTCCACATAATGTATGTAGATACTCCACTCCCAAAGAAGGGGGGTACATTACTCCTGCTACGTGTGAGCTGCACATAGTGGGTCTAGTATAAAATGAGGCAGGAGACCTGAAAAGAGTGACCTCAGCCAGGTAATCAACTAAACACCGTCGGTGATAAGTCATGTTGATATTATCTACCTTTGATATGATGTGATAAAAATGGTACTTGATGTCTGTGGCATTTTCCCAAAAATGTGCAACACTAGTTGAGTTATAAGAAAAACATCAGACAAATCCCAATTGAGAGACAGTCTACAAAATACCTGACTAGAACTTCTCAAAAGTTTCAAGGGCATCCAAAAAAAGGAATATCCATCTGAGAAAATGTTTTCAAAGTGAAAACTACCTTAGACAAAGTTAAAACAGGCAGGAAAGACTCTATTCAACTCTATTGCAATAAGAGAGAAAGATTAAACTTACCTCCATTGAAATAAAAGTCTGTTGGGTTTTTAAGCACTGGATGAGCTAGTGGAAGAGTAAGGGAAGACATTAGGGTGAGGTTAATGACTGGGATGAACTGTGCACATTGAGACATTTCTGAGTTTGCAAATGCTTTTCTCTGTTATTAAGCCATCTGTGTTTACTAATTGAAGCCCACTGAAACTAGGCTCCTACCCTTCCATGGAGACTGCCAGAAAGGGGTGCTATCTCCTCCCATGTTTATATTTCAAAGAGATGGTTCCCAGCTCCTTGAGAAAGACATCCCTGAGCTGTAAAACTGGCAAAAGGCTGGAAGAAGATTTACGCACATTTCAACGGGAGAGAGAAATAATCTACAATTGAAAGTTTTCTGAAGTTAATTATTTAAGAAAATGGATATCAAGAAACTTGGGTAAAATCTACTGAATAAAGTACAGATTTTAATTAATAATGATTTATCAAGATTGGCTCATTATTTATAACAAATGTAGAGTAACATAAGCTGATAACAACAGATGAAATGACTATAGGGTTATGGAAACTCTTTCTACAGTCTTCACTATTATTCTGTAATTCTGAGACAATCTAAAATTAAAAATTTATTACAAAATAACAGCTCTTTCTTGTTCTGGGCCTCTGGATCTGATTTTTTTATTGTTTAAATAATACATTTGTTTTATGGCAATTATAACTATAGTAGCCACATAATACAACAATCTGGGTTTTTCTAAATGTGACAGGCAGTCGTCATCATTGTTTTACAAGCAGGAGCTCTGAAAGGAAACCGTTGCTCAGAGAAGGAAGACTATGTGAAGAATTGGTGAAGCCTTGTTTTCAGTGATCACTAAGAGATAAACCATCCTAAGAAGGGTGTCAGTCGAATTTTAGTTTGTTAAATATTGGGGTCAAGTATCGGCAAACCAGAGTTTTATTGTCCATATGCTGCTTTACCATTCACCCTGACTTAAGGACAGAAATCCAGGGACCTATACCAAGGATACCACCCATGTTGATGCAAAAGCGATACCAGCAGCTTCAGCTTCAGGAAAGGCAAAGATTGAGATTTAGGAAGCTCAAGTAAGACTAACTAAGGGCTACTGGAGAGATGCTATGTTATGCTGTTAGATGGTTGTGTTTCTAGTAGCCAGCCATGTTTATACTAGGAGAAAGCTAAGAAAAACATGGCATGCAACTGATAATAATGTCTTTAATAGGTATTTGCATAAAATACCTAGTCTGGGCTAGGATAGTCTGGATAAGACTGGGCTAGGCCTCTGAGCTTCTGATTTAGTAACCTACTAATCATGGGAAAAGGCCAACATAGACAGACGGGCCACATCAGCTAAATTTTTCAGAGCAGTTTTGTTTTGTTTTTCAAAGTAACAGCACATCTTACCTGTCAGAATTCCTCTTCTAAGAAATGGTATACACATAAACTAGTATTTTGAAAGAGTTATTATGCTACCATCATCTCTCATGGGTACATTGCTGACAGCATAATGTGAAACTTTGATGCTCTTAATTGAAGGGGGTTTGGATGATGGTAATTGCAAAGTGTTAGTGAGTTAAATTTTGTCAGTATGAAGACATTGTGATATATTTTCATATTATTACTGGAGTCTAAAAATTAATAAGGATATAATGCAATTTTGTAAACAGATTGATCTTTTAGTGTTACCCCTATAGAATTCTGATACTACATGGTCATAATTTGATTACAGCACTTACACCATTATATTTTGTGGGAGGGTTTTTCTTTGTTTTCTTTTGTTTACTTTTAATTTCTTGCCTCCTGCTCTGAATAGACTGACTTCAAGGATAAAGGCCACTGTTTCATTCACAAAATAACTGCTATACAAAATCAAAATATATTTGTAAATATATCTGTTGCAAGCAGTGGGGAAATAATTGTCTATTTAATAAATGATGCTGGGAGAACTGGCTAGCCATATGGGGAAAATTGAAACTGAACCTCTTCCTTACATCTTATACAAAAATTAACTCTAGATGGATTAAAGACTTAAATGTAAAACCCAAAACTATAAAAACCCTAGAAGAAAGGCTAGGCAATACCATTGAGTAAACATGCAAGGGGGAAAATTTTATGAAAGAAATGCCAAAATCAGTAGCAACAAAAGCAAAACTTGTCAAATGGGTTCTAGTTAAATTAAAGAGCTTCTGCACAGCAAAAGAAGCTATCATCAGAGTGAACAGACAACCTACAGAATGGGAGAAAATTTTCGCAATCCATCCATCTGACAAAGGTCTAATATCCAGAGTCTACAAAAAACTTAAACAAATTTACAAGAAAATAAAAACAAACTCATTAAAAAGCGGGCAAAGGACATAAACAGTCACTTCTCAAAAGAAGACATTCATGCTGCCAACAAATATATGAAAAAAAGCTTAACATCACTGATTAGAGAAATGCAAATCAAAACCACAATGAGATACCATCTCACACAAGTCAGAAGGGTCATTATTAAAAAGTGAAGAAACAACAGATGCTGGAGAGGTTGCAGAGAAAAAGAAACACTTTACTGCTGGTTGGAATGTAAGTTATTTTGACCCTTGTGGAAGACAGTGTGGTGATTCCTCAAAGATCTAGAAGCAGAAATGCCATTTGACCCAGCAATTCCATTACAGTATACATACCCAAAGGAATATAAATTATTGTATTATAAAGATACATTCATTGCAGCACTATTCACAATAGCAAAGACATGGAATCAACCTAAATGCTCATCAAGATTGACTGGATAAAGAAAATGTGGTACATACACACTATGGAATACTATGCAGTCATAATAAGATACGAGATTGTGTCCTTTGCAAGGACACAGATGGAGCTGGAAGCCATTATCCTCAGTAAACTAATGCAGGAACAGAAAACCAAACACCACATGTTCTCACTTATAAGTGGAAGCTGAATGATGAGAACATGTGGACAGATGGTTGGGGGACAACACACACTGGGGCCTGTTGGGTGGGAATGGGGGAGGGAGAGCATCAGAAAGAATAGCTAATGGATGCTGGCTTAATACCTAGGTGATGGTTTGATCTTTGCAGCAAACCACCATGGCACATGTTTACCTATGTAACAAACCTGCACATCCTGCACATGTGCCCCTGAACTTAAAATAAAAATTGAAGAAAAAAATATGCATATATATAAAGACCAAATCATAAAAATGGTGTTCCAATTAAAAATTGTTTGATATTTAGTATTTCTTGAAATCTCTTTGACCTATTTCCTCTTTTTATTTCTTATTCCTCACGATCTTTCTTTTTCTACAAATACGATATCAAGTAGGATCCTGGTAGAAAGGGGTACTGTCTCCTCCCATGTTTATATTTCAAAGGGATGGTTCCCAGCTCCTTGAGAAAGACATCCTTTAGCTGTAAAACTGAAAAAAGGCTGGAAGAAGATTTACACACATTTCAAAGGGACAGAGAAATAATTTAGATCCTTCTTTTTCAAGATCTTTCTTTTTCTACAAATATGGCATCAAGTAAAAACATAATCTATTAATTATAAGAATTTTTAAAATTAATTTACATCCTCACCTCATTTCATATTTCCTCAAATAAGTGAAGGTAATTATTTACTGTTCATTAAGCCCCTGTAGTATGCAAGCAAGTGATTGGCATTAATTGAAACCCACAATACCTCAATGAGGTCCATAAGCACTTTTCAGGGATCTTTCATCCACCACTAAATGATATGCCACTTTATTTTGTAAGGATGCATACTTCCTTAAAGAATAGCAGTCACCCAACAAACAGTTTTGAAAGGATACTAGAAAAATACAGCTCATTAAAATCTATTAAGATAGAATTAAATTACCATGGTATATGTCATATGTATAATTTATACTTCCAGGAATATTTTTAAAGTATTTTGGAGATCCAAATGCCAAATGTTCACATTAAAGCTTCCATCTTTTTTGGAAATCATTATTTTTGTGGAATGTTATGAGATTTTTTTGTCAGAAGGAAATTGGGAAAACATGAATTTGTATGATAGATTATAATGAGTGTGTTTTGCACCCCTGCTTACCTTGTTCATTGAGTTTCTTCACTTTTACCAAGTGCCCACTTGCCCAGCACTAATAGAGAAATCACAGTGGAAAAACTAACATAGGGAGACTACAAATTCTTGACTGTTGAGTTCAAAATGCCGCAGTCCAGGCGTAAGATAGGAAGATTTGAATGGTATATGATCTGTCATAATCAGTAGCCACTTCCCTTCCCAATTTGTTACTCTACTAGATATTTATTAATAGCAGAAGAGAAAGAAGATTTTAAAAAATGGAGTTGGTTAATAAGAGAAGGGACAGAGCTGTACCTTGACAGGTCCCCCAGGACAAAATGTGGAGGTAGAAGCACAGGGAGGCGGCTGAACCCTCAGGTGAGTTTGAGGAATCAACAGTACAAAAAAACAATTTTCTCCTTTCTATCTTAATTTCTTATAGGATGGCAATCTCCTCAGAGTCCCCAGTGTGGATGGAAGGAAAGAGAGGGCTACCTAGGGAGCAGTCCTGCCCCCTACATGACAAGAATAGCAGAGAAGTGACACTGAGCACTGACAAAAACAAAGGTCTCATAGTAGGTACAAAGAGACATTGCAGTGGAACTTGGTGTCAACTGTCAGTGTAAGCACCGATAGGTACAGGGCCCCTGTGCAAACCACTAGAAAAAGAAGAATAAGATAAGATGATTAAATATCTTGGTATATGACCAGAGCAGGCAAAGGGTACCCATAAACCGGATGCCCTATCCTTATCCATCAACACAGTTTTCGCATGGCAGAATGTTTAAGGGAGGGAAAAAGGAAAGAAGAAATTCTAATTGTCTGAGTTAAATTAGAAATTACTCAGACAAATTTTAAAATGTTGGAATTTCCTCAGGCGAACATAGATCAAGTGTTACTCCATCATATGAAATGAGAACTCACAGTAACATTGTTTAGGCATAGGAAAACAAAAATTTATAATTTGTACATGAGGATACGCTGTGAAAATTGTAGCCCAGTGCTTATATGATGATAATAGTGAATCTTATTATTCGAAAAGTAAAACATTTTAACTATTCCAAAGCTTCCTCTCTTTCTATATATGTGTGTATATATGTATATGTGTGTATACACACACACACACACACACACACACAGTTTTATTTGCTGTTCCTGACAATATGGCAAGATAATTAAGGAAGAAAGTATTAAACTGTATCCTAGAGTATAATGTGGGGCTAACAAGTGATTTCCCAAAGGTCAGTCTGTTAATCAGTGGGGAAAGACAGACCTAGAACCTTGATCTTTGACCACAAGTCTGGTTTTTTACCAAAATGTCACCTGCATTTGAAAGCTTTAAAAAATCACTGGGCTAAATTGTAAAATAAATTGAGACATATGCCATCCCTAGAGGTAAATTACACTTCTGACTAACTCCAGGGGGACACATGCTGGACACAGCTGTTCCAAGGCAGGCTGGATCTGATTAATCACTGCCCACCTAGGCATTTAGATCTATTCATTCATGGACAAGCCCAAGAGCAGATGTAATATTTTACTCCTCTGGGTTTCCAAGGACAAAGGAGTGCACAGAAGAATTAATCAAACAAACCCACAATGAATTATTCATTTTAAATAATATATTGTACACACATTAATAGAAAAGAATTAGGAAAAATTACATGTTGCAACAATATTAAACATCTTAAACGTCTACAAATTCTAGCTATAGGTATATAACTAAGTGATGGGTTTATTAAAATTGTCTAAAATTGCTGCTATTCAGAAGTTCCACAATTTCTCAAATGTTTGAGGGTCAGTGACTCTACGTGCCCAATTTCAGAGTGAAATCCAGTTCTCTCAAGGTACGGTCCACTCTATCATCCCAAAGATCAACTCTCTTTCTCCCCAAGTAGAAGAATAAAAAGTGTATTGTTCCTGAAAGTTGTTAAGGAATCACACGCTAAGAAACAACTGGATCACCAAGAAGAAGTTAGATCTGTATAATCATAAAACCCATTTAGAATGCTTCCTAAGGAAGTAACTGGTTTTGTCAAAGTAGCTTGAAAAATCCTTTTATGAGAGTTGGGGACTCTCTGAAGAAAAGGGAACTACAGACTCCAAGAAAGTTTGATGTGCTTAAATATTAAATGTCTAAGAGTTAATTTACTCTTCCTTGGATGGTCCAAAGAGCCCTGGCAAGGTTTTACTCTGTAACTCTCTTGTATCTGTGTTTCCTTGGAAGAGCAAGCCCTCTCATGACTTCCATGGATAACTTTTTCTTTATATATGTTAATAATACAGTCAGGTTACATCTTATAGTCTTGGTTATTCTTTATGCTTCCATGTTCTGGTCTATCCAGCATTATTTTTTCAAATAAACTGGCAGAAGGCAGTCATGTTTTTCATATTTCTAACATATGAGAAACACCTCATTGGAACCCCCACATTGACCAGGACACTAAAATACTAGTCAGAATTCTGCATCCTTGGTTTCAGAGGCCATTGTGTAGAAGAAGAAACAAAATAACAAATAGTAATAATAAAAATGAGGATAGTAACAACAGCAATAGTAGTACTACATACATTTAGTTCTTAATAATTGACTAAAAATATTCACATATATTATCTCATTTAGGAGAAATAAAATATAACCATAAATCAAAGAACTACTTCAGACATTCAGGTGGGTCATAACAGTACATGCTGTTGAATCAGAGACAGAAAACAGCTGAAGACCTGGTCTTGTAACACACTAAACAAAACCCTAACCTGTGATTCAGGAAAAGTGAAAAGCACTAAGTCTAAAAGATCTGGTCTAAGTTCATCTAGGGGACAAGACACAGTAACCAATGATGCACTTTTCAGTCATGGTTTAGACAAATTGAGTGCACGAGATTCCAAGTAAAAAGAATGGACTCATTTACCTATGGGTGGAGCATGATGCTAGGAAATCCATGGCAAAATTACATGGGCATACATCAATTTGAAATGGTTTTGGCAACAGATAGCAGACTAGGCCAAATGAACTGTGGTTTCTTTTATTATCTATTTAACTAGATAGATTCCAGAAGCAGGCAGTCTGCGGATTCAGTCACTCAATAATATCAGCAACACTCCATCTCTTTCTGCCTCTCTCATATTGGCTTGACATTCCGTGCTTTTACCTTGCCACAGTGTGTTGGTCCTAGCTTCAAATACCATGTTAGTTCCAAGCAGGAAGGAAGTGATGGGGGAAGGCTTTCTCTTTGTAATTTGAGGATGATGTTCCCCCAACACAGTTTGTTTGTCTCATTGGTCAGAATGAAGATGCATGGCCACGTCACAGCAACAACTAAAAAAGGGGACTGAAATTACCATAACTGATTTAAACTAGTCATTATTCATCCCTTAGAGGAGAACATGGAAGAGTTGAGATCAGGATTGAAAAATAAAAGGACATAAAGAGAATTCCTTTCTCCTTTCTTAAAACTAAAATTTTAAAACAGACTTTAGCATCTTCACCCTTCTTATTGCCTCCCTCCCCACACTCATCTCTTGTTATCCAGTGAAGTCCAGCATACTGGCCCTTGGAGAAATCATGTTTGAGAGAGGTGCTCAAATTCTGCATAAATTTTAAAGGCAGATAATTTCCTGAAGGATTAGATCTAGGGTATGAGCAAAAGAGAAGAGTTGAGGATAAGCCCAAGTTTGGGGCCTGGACAATAAAGCCAACAACCAATATGGGAAAAATTAGATGTGTAGACATTCATTTCTCTCTCAACATCTATACTCACAGAAACAGAAGCATGAAGATTGGTTTGTTTGATTTTTTTTCTTTATTAAAGTTCACAGGGCACCAGCCATTCGGGGGCTAAACTAAAACCAAGGACAGTGATGATCATTTGTAAATATTGTTGAGTGTTTATAAGCCAAGTAAGACAAAAGAATACATCATTTAGACAAGGTCTTAATTGATAATTAAATCTTAAAATTGATAATTGAGGAAAGAAGTGAGTGAAGGCCGGGCGTGGTGGCTCACACCTGTAATCCCAGCACTTTGGGAGGCCAAGGAGGGCAGATCACAAGGTCAGGAGATTGAGATCATCCTGGCTAACATGGTGAAACCACATCTCTACTAAAAATACAAAAAATTAGCCAGGCATGGTGGTGGGCACCTGTAGTCCCAGCTACTCGGGAGGCTGAGGTAGGAGAATTGTGTGAACCCAGGCAGAGCTTGCAGTGATCCGAGATCGCGCCACTGCGCTCCAGCCTGGGTGACAGAGCAAGACTCAGTCTCAAAAAAAAAAAAAAAAAAAAAAGTGAGTCAAAATATTTAAACATTCTGGCAATTAGTGATCAAAAACAGAAAAACAAATAATAAATATACTTTAACTTTTTCATAGTCCACAATGCTGTGCCACAGCTCTGCCTTCATTACTTCTACTTCAAAGGGAGCTCTTTGTCAGGAATTTCTACAAATCAAAACTAAGAACCAGGAAAACAACACCTTTTATGCCTTTAGTCTAATCTTCAACAATTGAGACATTTTTCCCACTATTGTTCTTTTGAAATATTCTAATTTAATAAAATCTAGGGAAGTTGAATTCTGAAGTCCATAGGGGAAGAAGAGGGAAAGAATATTCTTTTATTCTTTCTCTTGTTTCCAGACATCATACTGTACCTGTCAAGATTCTCTGAATGAACAGCACCAAAAAGTGACCCCATAAAATCAGTAAAACATACAATGCTTAATACCTGTCAGAGACACCATCAATATATGAATATATTACCATTTGATGAAGTTTCAACTGCCAGCTACTGAGATGACCAAGATAAATAGCCAGCATCATCTTAATCTTCAAAAGGTACTTGTTCCTACTGTCATGAAAAATTTCTTCTCTTATGTGATGGAGTTTACCCTGTAAATTAAATCTTTCAAGTAATGGAAGAAATAACCCATGACACTGGTGAGGGAAATTAAATTAGAGTCACTAATAGCAGGTCAGCACAGTCTGAGCAGAGGTAATGGAAGTGACCACATGAATGATAAGCAGGTCTTCGCAATGCTGTGACAAGTGTCTCCCGGACGGTGTAATGAGCATTCATCTAGGTGGCAAGCAATTCATAGTCAAGACACTAACATGTTTATAGTGCAGCTCACCCCCATCTATGCCAGAGCATGTCAATCTTTCTGTGGAGGATGTTCTAATTCCCTCGTGAAGGCCATTAGGAAAAGTTAAAAACGAGGTTCCCTGTTTCTGGCTAAATCAATTTCTCATCGCCTAGAAACCTTTCTGGCCAGAGCAGATGACCTTTAGAGATAAGAAGAATCACAGAGCTATACTTAAATAACTTTATTTTTTTTAAGCGTTAGAAGGAAACAAAAGGAAAATTGTGCTACAGTTCAACAGTCAGAAGGTGGCTAAAATAAATGGAGTTATTTTAGCTTTGTTGCTAAGGCTTGGGAGCACGGTAATGCCAATGACAAAATAACCTATTGTGTGGCAAAGTTAAAATGGTACCTTGCACTTTATAGGTAGCCCTTCTGGACCTCAGCCGTGATTTACTTTCTAATGCTCAATTGGGATCACTGAACTTTTGATATAAACATAATAAACAAGTAAATAACACAGCTGCTGAAAATAGGGACAAGAGCAGGAAAGGGGGATGTGGAACAGGGAAAGGGAGCTGTGAAGAATGACTTTTAGAAAATCACTAATAGTCTGATGGCAGCAATTTAACCTATTCTGTTAAAATATGTTTTACTATGATCTCAGATAATAAATGATATGATCGTGAAAAATGACCATTTTTAAATAGAGAAATGTCTGCATTGCCTGACATATTGTTTGGGGTGTAAATAGACTGAAACGTGCACTTAAATTATCATATATCTGAGATGGTAATTTATGCTTGTTATCGTACAATACTTTTCCTAAGTATAATGTACTTAGAACCACTGATTTGCAAAGAAAAAATTATTGTTGTATACTCTCCATCCTATTTGCTTTAAATAGGTATTGTTAGTTGTAATATTCAGTATTTTTAAATTATTTGCATTAAAAATGGAAAATAAAAAAGAAGCAAGGATAAGAAGTTATTTTTCCGCTTTTAAAGTAGATGACTGTTTCTTAGTATATAAATAAATTTATCTTTATTTTTATTTTTAATAGCCCAATCTTTGTATAGTTAACCAAGAAAATAATCCAAAATATTGGATTCTGATGATATTATGCTTTACAGGTATGTAAAGTCAGGTCAAAACCATAGCACTTGAAGAAAATGAATGGAAAAATGAAACAGAGTTTAATAGAATAAAAAGCTCATAGAATGCCAATTTGGAAAATACATGGCCTGTCCATTCTTTGAATTTAGTAAAGCAGGCAAGATGAGCTTCTGGGAACATGATGAATTCAGAGGTTAAGGAAAATAAACAGCAATAAGTTCTGAGGCTCAACCTCTTGCTAACTTATCATATTACTATACTGGGTCAAGTTATTTGCTTCTCTGAATCCGTTTTCTCATCTGTGAAGTAAAATTATAAAAAATAAAAAGCTTATTAAGTTTGGTCAGAAATGGAATTTCACATAGGTTTTATTGGATATACTGAATAAAAGTCACTAATTTCATAGTTGGCACCATTATTCATAATAAACAAAGTGGAGCTGTGAATTTCAGTCCTGTGAAATATAAATGGGCCCATATTTAGTTCCAAACATGCACAAAATAATTAAACGTTCCTTCAAATCCCACTGACTTGTTCTTATGCTTAATCAAATGAAAGAAGAAAGAAATTCCCATTTAGCAAAAGATAACATTATTTCTTTGAATTATTCATTTTCAATTACTGTTCTATTTTTATCAAAATAGAATACTAAAAAATAAGGGTTTTTCAGATCTTAGAAGCAGTTTCCTTAGAATAGCATGTCTTGCCTTTCATATGGTAAAAATATCTCTAAGTCTGAAATACGAGGCCAAATCAAATCAGAAACTTAGTAAAGAATATAAAATTGAAGAAAATAAATCTTTCTTTTTATAATAAACATTTATTAATTTTTACTTTTTGCTTTGTTTATAGATCTTTCCCCTTTCAAATTAACTGAGCAAAACTAGTTCGTTCTAACCAGATTAGTTTTAAAATTCAATGAAAAATCCTTTTTTTTAATCTGTATTAAAATGAAAACCTGGCTGGGCATGGTGGCTCACACCTGTAATACCAGCACTTTGGGAGGCCAAGGCGGGCAGATCATCTGAGGTCAGGAGTTTGAGACCAGCCTGACCAACGTGGTGAAACCCCGTCTCTACTAAAAATACAAAATTAGCCTGGCATGGTGGCGCAAACCTGTAATCCCAGCTACTCAGGAGGCTGAGGCAGGAGAATTGCTTGAACCCGGGAGGCAGAGGTTGCAGTGAGCCGATATCACACCACTGCACTTCAGCCTGGGTAACGAGCAAAACCCTGTCTCAAAAAAATAAATAAATAAAAAATAAAAGCCTATTTCCACTCTCAGAAATGTCCATTCAATTTAGTGACATGGAAAATTGTTGACAATATGTTATAAAGTAGAAAAACTACTATTCAAAATGTTAACTTTAAATTTTGTTTTACATTAATTTTCAGTCTAAATTTCAAATTTTAGTTTTGCTTTAAAAAATCTATACAATATAAATACATAATTCCTATACATACTTGGCTATACACATACACACACATATACCACTGATGATCATAATATAATTGGATTATGGGTAATTTTTTCTTGGGTAATTTTTCTATGTATAATTTTTTTTCTACTGTAAACATATATTTGTAATCAGAAAATGTTACAAAATAAATATAAAATTTTATTCACCAATATGGAAGAGGATGTGTTACTATAACACTCTCATATTGATATTTGCTAGACAATTTTATGTAAAAGAATTCATTAAGTGAATACCATTTAACATAAAAATATGCTGATTCCAGAAAAAATACAAAATTAATAATACTATTTTATACTTCAGTACCTCAAATTTTTTATTAACTTTTGATTTAATCCACCAACTGTACATTTCATGCAAAATATATATAATTTTTGTTAAATGAAGACAGGTAAAACAATTTGATATATCCCCCATACATATTAGGTATTACTTGACTGACTATCAACCAGAACTGACAAATTTGGCAATATAGTAAGTACAGGGCCCATGCAGGAAATATAAACATGTGAAGCAAAAGGCTGAGAAAGTATTGAACATTAGGGAGTGTTGGAGAGTGAACCAGAAACTATTCTGTTCAGCTGATTATCACCATGTGGCAGTGAAGGCTCATACTGAAGGACAGTTTTTGAGAGAAGATAAAAATCAGGATTTTCAGTTGAGATCTATAGGTTTTAAAAGTATTGTATAAATCAAGTAAAAACAATTATGCTGACATAGTATAATTTATGGAATACCCATTTGCAGCCTCTAGACTGAATTGTCCTAATCAATGCTAGATTTGAGTATTTCAAATGTACTTTATTCCTGCACACTTACACTTGCCATACCAATTGTTTGCCCACTCAGATTTTCACAAACCCTGTCTTCTACTTGGTAGAAACTAACTGTTCATATGGTCAATTTATAGTTGTAAAATATTTTGATATTTATCACTATGTGAATTATTGTTGCTTATCAAGAATCAAGGTTAATATTACTACTGGAAACATATATTTGTAATCAGAAAATGTTACAAAATAAATATAAAATTTTATTCACCAATATGGAAGAGGATATGTTATTATGATAACACCCTCATATTGATAATATTTACTAGACAATTTTATGTAATCAAAAATCAAGTCAGAAAGAATAAATAAGTCTCTGGGATATTCCTCCTCAATGATCTCAAAATAGGTAAAATAATTTTTATTTATTCAATGTAATTAAATCTTACCAATATTAGGCCGGGTGCTGTGGATCACGTCTGTAATCCCAGCAATTTGGGAGGCTGAGGCGGGCAGATCATGAGGTCAGGAGATCGAGACCATCCTGGCTAACATGGTGAAATCCCATCTCTACTACAAATACAAAAAAATTAGCCGGGCATGGTGGCGGGCGCCTGTAGTCCCAGCTACTCTGGAGGCCGAGGCAGGAGAATGATGTGAACCCAGGCACAGCTTGCAGTGAGCCGAGATCACGCCACTGCACTCCAGCCCAGGTGACAGAGCAAGATTCCGTCTCAAAAAAAAAAAAAATCTTACCAATATTAGCTTATTGTATCCTAGTCACTTAAAATAGATGCTTACCATTCAGTGGTTTTATAACTATTTATTTCTATGTTTGAAACACTACAGATAATGAATTAACATAGTACTCACATAAATCTCATGGCCTAACCCTTTATACATATTTGTATCTATGTAACGTATCATTAAAGAAAAGACCATCACCATAAAACCTTACAAATAGGAAATTCTGTGTCACATGAAACAGTCCATCAATCTGGCAATTCTTCTTGTTGGTTAATCATTTAATTCTTTTCTCTGATTTAATTGAAATACATGTATTGCTATTAGGGTTCTCTAGAGAAACAAAACCAATAGGAAATAGATAGATAGATTGGACAAATGGACAGATGAGAGACAGAGAGAGAGAGAGAGAATTTGCTATCATGGATTGGCTCATGTAATTTTGGAGGCTAGGAAGTCCCAGGATCTGCTGTCTGCAAACTGAAGACCCAGGAAAGCCAATGGTGTAATTTCAGTCTGAAGGCCAGAGAACCAAGGAAGCTAATGGTATTAAGTCTCAGTCCAAATCCAAAAGCCTGCAAATCAGGAGCACTGATGTTCTGAAACAGGGGAAGATCATGTTCTAGGTCAAGGAAGAGAGTACATTTGCCCCTTTTCTGCCTTTTTGTTCTATTCAGGTCCTCAGTGGATTAGATGTTACCTACTCAAATTGGTAAGGGTGATCTTCCTTCCCTAGTCTTTCATTGCAAGTCCTAATCTATTCTGGAAACATCCTCACAGACACGCCCAGATACAAAGTTTTACCAGCTGTGTACCCTTTCACCTATTCAGGTTGACCCATACAATTAACCATAACATAGTCTGATTTGCTGCCAATCAAAAAAAAGTGATGACAGATTACAGAAACAGACTTAGTATCAAATCTAGACACTGTCAGAAAATTGAGTCTTCTTGAATATGTAGCCTTCACTACTCAATTAACACTAATTCAACACATTTTTATATAGTAACTATTATAAGCTAGCCCATGTTCCAAGTGCAGTTCAAAACGGGAAGGATCCAATTTTATTATTCTGGCAGGATGAGGCAGATATCAAAAAATAAACGAGGCCGTGTTAGAGAATAATAAATGTTCTGCAAACAATTAGAGGCACGTAATAGAGCTGCAGGGGCCACCTTAGATTGAGATCAGGAAAATCTTCTCTAAGGATATATAAGTTAAAACTTGAATTACCAAAAAAAAAAAAAAATACTTCACCATGAATAGATCAAGAGAAAGAGAATTTCAAGAACAGAGAGGAGGCCAACGTGGCAAGGGTCAGTGGGCAAAGGTAGGTTACGGAGACACGAAATCCAAGACAGGCAGAGATCAGTTCCTGTGGGGCTTTATAGGGCATGAAGGAGTTTGTATTTACTCTAAGTACAGTGACATCTGTTTTTAAAAGATCCCCCTCCTGACTTTGTGGAGAATAAATTATGCAGAGGCAGAAATGCAAACAGAGATTAAGTATTGCAGGGAAGGGTACTGATGGGTTGGATGATGTGGTAGAAGTAGAGGGGATATCTTTCGCAGGTAGAATCAGTTTTACATACTAATAACTTGAATGTGGGAAGTAAGGGAAAAAGAAGTGCAGACTTCATAGATTTTTGACTTAAGAAATTAGGTAATACTGCTATTTACTGAGATGGAAGAATTGGGGAGAAACAAGTGTGGGTTAAGGGAAGGGAAATAGAGTTCTGTTTTAGAACAAGTTAGCTTCTAGTGACTTTTAGACATTCAGTAAGAAGCAGGAAGTTGAATATAGAATTCTGTATTTGTAGAAAGATGTTAAAACTAGTAAGGGAGTCAGCATAAGGATGGTAAAATAATGGAGCAGGATGATTTTTTTTTAAATGTGTGGTTTAAAAATAAAAAAGAAGGCCAGGCACAGTGGCTCACGCCTATAATCCCAGCACTTTGGGAGGCTGAGGCGGATGGATCACCTGAGGTCAGGAGTTTGAGACCAGCCTGGTCAACATGGTGAAATCCCATCTCTACTAAACATACAAAAAAATTAGCTGGGTGTGGTGGCAGGCCCCTGTAATCCCAGCTACTCTGGAGGCTGAGGTAGGAGAATCGCTTGAACCAGGGAGGCAGAGGTTGCAGTGAGCCAAGGTCGTGCCATTGCACTCCAGCCTGGGCAACAAAAGAGAAGCTCCATCTCAAAAAATAATAATTATTATTATTTTCATTAAAAATAAATAAATAAGAAGGAAAGGGGCCAAGACCAAGCCCCGGGTCACTCCGTATTAGATATCAGGGAGGAGGAGCCAATAGTATCTGAGAAGGAGCATGTAATGACATGCACAAAAAAAAAAAAGAAAGAAAAAAAAAACAGAAACCAAGGAAAGAGTTTCAAGAAGGAAATGTTTAACTCTACGAAATGCCGCTGAGATCAAGTAAGACAAGGACAAGGAAATTGACCACTAGAATTTGGCAACATAGTGATCAGTCATAGGAGAATATTGGAGGTAGAGTAATGATTGCAAAGGATTGGAGAAAGAAGGAGAGGTAATTTATTCAACAAATTTTGCTTCATAGGTAAGCAGAGCTTAGAAGAGTAGCTTCAGGAAAGACATTTTTGTTTTGTTTCATTTGTTTTAGCATACACTATGCTGATGTTACCTGGTGACCAAGATGCTAAATGCCCTCAGCTTAATTAAATTTCAGACAGGCTTCTTCCTGATGCTAGACCCCTGACATTTCTTTTCTTAAAGCATTTATTTTAAACAACACTTAATTATAAATTCTTTCTCTGTCTTTTTGAAATGTAAATCTTTTTAAAGGCCTCTTGCCACTTTCCCAACCCAGGAGTGTCTTTCTGAAGAACCCAGAAGCCATCTCTTTAAAATGTAATCATCAGGGAAGATAGCACCGCTTGTCTCCCAGTTTCAGTGGGAGGGTAGTAGCTGAGCTTCAGCAGGCCCCTTGCTCCAAGTTGCAAAGCTACCTCTTGTCATGAAGGTAAGTGAAGTTTATTAGCAAACACAGATGGCCTATAGCATCCCCCTAACATCTTCCAGTACTTTTCCACTAGCACACCCCAGCCTTTAGAAATCCCACTGCTCTGGCAGAGCGCGGTGGCTCACGCCTGTAATCCCAGCACTTTGGGAGGCTGAGGCGGGCTGATCACGAGGTCAGGAGATCGAGACCATCCTGGCTAACACAGTGAAACCCCGTCTCTACTAAAAATACAAAAAAATTAGCTGGGCGTGGTGGCAGGTGCCTATAGTCCCAGCTGCTTGGGAGGCTGTGGCAGGAGAATGGTGTGAACCCAGGAGGCCGAGCTTGCAGTAAGCCGAGATCACACCTCTGCACTCCAGCCTGGGCGACAGAGCAAGACTCCATCTCAAAACAAAAAAAAAAAGAAAAAAGAAATCCCACTACTCTTTGTTTTGGTGATATTGAATTCTGGCCTCACTCGCCAGTTGCAGCAGCATTGAGTAAAGTCTTCCTTGCCTGTTTAACTTGGTCCAGTACAGTTCTTGCTTTGACATTGATTGGCCCTCCTGATGTGCTCTCCACATCCTCTACCTACTTGATGTGTTTTCTTGTCTTTTCTGTTCCTTGAGTTCACCTAGTGGGGAACATGAGCAAGAGATCCCGGAGGCAAGGCAAAAAGAGGATTTTTATCTCCCCACTTCAGTACCTCCCTATGAGACTGCAGAGGGTTGGCTTGCCCCTCTCCTCAACCAGAGGGCAGGACTGCTTTCAGGAGCTTTCTCCACACAGATATCCCTGACTCCAGCAGGAAATCACTCATTCCCTTCACCTTTCAGGCTTAGGAGGTTAAAAAAATAAAAATTTTAAAAAAGTGGGTATGGATGGGTGGAGGAGCCTTCCTTCCCTGGTACTGGACTGTTTCTCATGATGTCCTGACTACACTTTATCCACCCTGGGTAAATAGCTCCTTTATTAAACTTTTCTCAAATGAGCCCATTAAATGTGCCATCTTCTTCCTGTAGAACTGCTAACTAGTACACAAGCCAATGGGAATTATCTAGCAATTGATGATACTAAAGAACTATACAATAATTACAGGAGTAAAGTCCTTGAGAAGATGACGTCGAATGGGAAGGCAGAAAGATCTCTATAAAAGCTACAAAACACTGCTGAAATAAATCATAGATGACACAAACAAATGAAAATACATCCATTATCCTGGATTGGAAGAATCAATATTATGAAAATAACCATACTGCCCAAAGCAATCTACAGACTCAATGCAATTCCCATCAAAATACACATCATTTTTCGTGGAATTAGAAAAACCACCCTAAAATTTATATGGAACCATAAAACAGCCTGAATAGTCAAAGCAATCCTAAGCAAAAAGTACAAATCTGGAGGCATCACATTAGCGAACTTCAAATTATACTAGAAGGCTGTAGTTACCAAAACAGCATGATAGTACTATAAAAATAGGCACATAGACCAATGGAAAACAGAGAACCCAGAAATAAAGTCAAATACGTACTGCCAACTGATCTTTGACAAAGCATACAGAAGCATAAATTGGGGAAAGGACACCCTACTTACTAAATGGTGCTGGGAAAACTGGCAAGCCACATGTAGAAGAATGAAACTGGATCCCTATCGCTCACTATATACAAAAATCAACTCAAGATGGATCAAAGATGTAAATCTAAGACCTGAAACCACACAAATTCTAGAAGATAACATTGGAAAAACTCTTCTAGGCATCAGCCTGGGCAAAGAATTCATGAGTAAAAAACAAAAATAAATGGGACCTAATTAAACTAAAAAGCTTCTGCACAGAAAAATAAATAACCAACAAAGTAAACAGACAACGCACGGAATGGGAAAAAATATTTGCAAACTATGCATCTGACAAAGGACTAGTATCCAGAATCTATAAGAAATGCAAAGAAATTACCAGGAAAAAAACAAATAATTCCATTACAAAATGGGCAAAGGACATGAATAGGCACTTCTCAAAAGAAGATATATAAATGGCCAACAAACTTATGAAAAAATACTCAACATCATTAATCAGGGAAATGCAAATTAAAACCATAATGAGATATTACCTTACTCCTGCAAGAATGGCCATTATTAAAAAGTCAAAAAAAAATACATTTTGATGTGGATGCGGGGAAAAGGGAACACTTATTCGCTACTGGTGAAATGTAAATTAGTACAACCCCTATGGAAAACAATATGGGTATTTCTTTTTTCTTTTTCAGCCTGCTTCATTTTTATTTTATATAGTATGGTGACATTTTAAAGCACGAAAAGTAGATCTACCATTAGATCAAGAAATCCCACTACTAGGTGTCTACCCGAAGGAAAAGATGTCATTATATGAAAAAGACACTTTCACACGTATGTTTATAGCAGCACAATTCACAATTGCAAAGACGTGGAAACCAATCTAAATGCCCATTTACTGAGTGGATAAAGAAAATGTTGTCTATATACATCATGGAATACTACTCAGCCATTAAAAGGAACAAAATACTGTCTTTTGCAGCAACTTGAATGGCTGGAGGCCATTATTCTAAGTAACACGGGAGTGAAAAACCAAAAACTGTATTCCCATTTCTAAGTGGGAGCTAGGCGGTGAGTAGACAAAGCATACAGAGTGATATTATGAACTTTAGAGACTCAGAAGCAGAAGGGTGGGAGAAGGGCCAGGGATAAGAAGCTACACATTAAGTACAATGTACACTACTTGGGTAACAGGTACACTAAACTCTCAGAATTCACCAAAATATAATTTATCCATGTAACCAAAAACCACTTGTACCCCAAAAGCCATTGAAATTTGAAAAAATAAAAAATAAAATAAAAGAGAATGGGAAGGCAGAACACAAAGGGATTAGCCTTTGGTGGGAGCATTGTAATAATAAAAAGGCAGAAGTTGAAGGTTCAGGTGTAGGCTGACTGGTAAATCTGTCAGTGAGAAGACGAGAAAGTTTGTTCAAGTCTGATTGCTTCTATTTTTTCACAGATGTGAGACACAAGGCATATAAGACCTTTGAATGGATGTGTAATGTGGACTTCGTGGGGAATAGAAGAGCCAAAGTGTGTTAGGCAAGCAAACTGCAGATACAGGTGAATTTCAGTGCCCTTTGAGGTTTGCACTCATGATCTTAGATAAAAAAACAATCAGCAGGATTGGTAGTTCTTCTCCTGGTTGCAGATTAGTTAGTGAGTTTAACCATGGTCAAAGTTTGACTAAACTAGTCAGATAGTAGGACAGAGAGACAAGGGAGTAAAGTAGTTTTCAAGGGATTGACAACCTAAATACAGAGAGAAGTGGGGATCTGCTATCATATAAAGATATCACTAAAAAGGTAAAGATCTTTGCAGTAGGCTGGAGAAAGAATAATAGTGCCCAAAAAAAACAAATAGATTTTCCATTGCCAGAATGAAAACAAAAATATGTTTTTATTTTGTCTTCTAATATGTGAAAGAAAGATCTAAAAGCAGATAATCCCATATATACTCATTGATCATTTATGTTTCACCAAAAACGTGCTAGGCAGCAAAGCAGGGTACAAACCACTAAAATAAAAGGAAAATAATGTGTCATTCAGTTTTTTAGTTCCATCAGTTCCAAGGAAACACACATGATTGAATAGCCCTAAGGCTACTGAAGATATAGAGTCCCTTTACTGAAGATATAGAGTCTCAAAATGGTCGTCAAGGACACCCAGAAGCCTGGTAACAGCATGAATGCTTGGGCTTCTGGAGAGAGGGCTGTGTGGAGGGATTAGAAAGTGCTAAGGCATTCTTCTATCTTAAAAACACGTGCCTTAAGAAAAATAGATATATTTTATTAATTTTTTTATTTCAATAGGTTTTTGGAGAACAAGTGGTGTTTGGTTACCTGAATAAGTTCTTTAGTGGTGGTTTCTGAGATTGTGGTGCACCTATCATCCAAGAAGTGTACACTGTACCCAATGTGTAGTCTTTTATCCCTCACCCTCTTCCCACCCTTTCCCCTGAGTCCCCAAAGTCCATAGCATCATTCTTATGCCTTTGCATCCTCATAGCTTAGCTCCCACTTGTGAGTTAGAACATACGATGTTTGGTTTTCCATGTTACTTCACTTAGAATAATTGTCTCTAATTCCGTCCAGGTTGCTGCAAATGCCATTATTTCATTCCTTTATATGGCTAAGTAGTATTCCATGGCATATATATGCCACATGTTCTTTATCTACTCGTTGATTGATGGGCATTTGGCAGGTTCCATATTTTTGCAGTTGCTAATTGTGCTGCTATAAACATGCATGTGCAAGTATTTTTCTTGTATAATGACTTCTAGAAAAAAATCCATATTTTAATGTATGTGTACCTACATGTCTTAATGAATATATAATATTTATTGCATGTGTGTGCATACATGAATTTTCATATACACATATGTGTGTGTACATATACATTTGACCCTCGAACACCTTGGGAGTTAGTGCCAGTCCCCAACCCCTACACAGCCAAAAATCCACATATAACTTTTGACTCCCCATAAACTTAACTACTAATAGGCTACTGTTGACCAGAGGCCTTACAGATAACATAACAGCAGATTAACACATATTTCATGTTGTATGTATCATACACTGTATTCTTATAATAAAGTGAATTAGAGAAAATAAAATGTTATGAAAATCATAGGGAAGAGAAAGTATACTATTTGGACACAGGAAGGGGAACATCACACTCCGGGGACTGCTGTGGGTTGGGGGGAGTGGGGAGGGACAGCATTAGGAGATATACCTGATGCTAAATGACGAGTTAATGGGTGCAGCAAACCAACATGGCACATGGATACATATGTAACAAACCTGCGCATTGTGCACATGTACCCTAAAACCTAAAGTATAACAATAAAAAATAATAATAATAATTAAAAAAAGAAAATCATAGGGAAGAGAAAGTATACTATTTGCTAAGTGGAAATGGATCATCATAAATGCCTTCATCCTTTTATCTTCACGCTGAGTAAGAGGAGGAGGAAGAAGAGGGGTTGGTCTTGCTCTTGGGGATGGCAAAGGAGAAGAAACTATGCATACAAATTGACCTGCACAGTTCAAATCCATGTTATTCAAGGGTCAGTTGTACATATATGTGCAAACACACACACACATTCATAAAATAAAATAGTCACTAGAATCAGGACTTTGAGATTTTTTCTTTTAGCTCTAGCAAAACAATATTCAGTATACAGTATTTAGATACAGTAAAACAGCAAAGGCTTAAAGTAGTGAATTCCAGCTCACTTCTACCAGTTCAGTGTAATGTCAAACAAACACCCTTCCATTCTCAAGACTTCAGTTCCCTCGTCTGTAAAATAAAGAACTGAATTAGATTTTCTTTGAATTTACTTCCATTCTAAATGCTCTCTAATTCTAATATAAATAAGCAAATGAACACTGATTTATAATGAAAGACAGCATTTGTTGTACTAAAGGGGTTTGGTGTCATAGCTAAGGGTATAGTCTTTTGCTAGCCCATCTGGGTTGAAATCCTATTTCCCTCCTTGCTGCTTAAATAAGTTACTTCACCTGTCTAAGTTTCTTCAACTGTAAAGGTAGAATAATAACCACATCACAGAGTTGTGGTGCATAATGTGTTAATCCACATAAAGAATGTAGAACAGGGCCTGACACATAGTAAGCATTCAATATTAGCTATTATTATTATCACTATTAGAAAACATTAAGTAAAAAGTTATGTAGCATGTAGCGTTAAGTATTTACATAGTTTTAAAATTTTATTTACTGCAGGGGCAGAAAAGCTTTAATATTCTTAGAACAAAATTTAATTTCTGACTCTAAGTCTAGACTGTTTATGCAGACAAACAAACCTAACCCATTATTGGTGTTCTCTATGTTCTCTCCAGCAATTTCTCAGGTCTATTCATGTCAGGCCTCAGTCACACAGTCCTTTTGAGGCTCCTTTTTCAAATACCTCTTCCCCAGTTCCAATCCCCTCTCCAGGACTCAGTTGACCAACGACCCTGGAAATTTAATCAGACTCAGACACAGACAAAAATCCTATTAACAGAAGCTTATCCACTATCTCAATTCGAACTTAGCAACCCAGTTCTCCTTAGGACAGGATAGAATGATGTTGTTTTATGATCCTAGACAGCTGAGAGAATTGTTTGGTATAGTTAAAACTACAAGTGTGTTTAAATGCCAAGTGTGAACTTATCTACTTCTAGTAACTGAATTTTGAAGTCATACACTCATTAAGAAAATTTATTTGGTATGTATGCTTTTCCTTTTTCCTTAAGTGGAAAAGTTATAAATGGGCTGGGCATGGTCACACCTGTAATCTCAACACTTTGGAAGAGTGATCACTTCATCCCAGGAGTTTGAGACCAGCCTGGGCAAAATAAAGAGACCTCATCTCTACAAAAATTTTAAAAATTAGCTGAGTCTGGTGGCACATGCCTGTAGTCCCAGTTACTCAGGAGGCTGAGGCAGGAGGATGAGCTTGAACTCAGCAGGTCAAGGCTCCAGTGAGTTATGATCACAGCACTGCACTGCACCCTAGGTGACAGAGCAAGACCCTGTGAAAGAAGAAAGAAAAGAAAAGAAAGGGAGAAAGAGTGAAAGAGAGAAAGAAAAAGACGAAAGAAAGAAAGAAAGAAAGAAAGAAAGAAAGAAAGAAAGAAAGAAAGAAAGAAAGAAAGAGAAAGAAAGAAAGAAAGAAAGAAAGAAAGAAAGAAAGAAAGAAAGAAAGAAAGAAAGAGAAAGAAAGAAAGAAAGAAAGGAAGGAAGGGAGAAAGGAGGGAGGGAGGGAGAGAGAGAGAGAAAGAGAGAAAGAAAGAAAGGAAAGAAAGAAAAGAAAGAGAGAGAGAGAGAGAGAAAGAAAGAAAGAAAGAAAGAAAGAAAGAAAGAAAGAAAGAAAGAGAAAGAAAGAGGTTATAAATAAACGCTACCAAAGAGGAAGCCTTCTGTGATCTGTTGAGCCAATAACTTTCATTTCTCCTATGGCTTTTAATTCACTCACCTTAGAGCAAATTAAGAATTGGATGACATGATTAGACTGCATACATAAGGAAATAGCTGATTATTAAGGCCCTCATAAGTCAAATAAAAAATTGGGATATTCCTGATCACTTATGGGAACATATTCCTGTGATTTATACAAAGGGAATAACATGATCAAATTTTCATCTCCAAAAGATCTCACTGACCCCTCAATTCTGAATTTCATCTGCATTCATAGATGCAACTTTGTAAGTTTTTAGCTTTGAATTACTCAAAGGATACCACAGATATCATTGCCATTCTTTCCTGTCTTTCTCCCTTATCACTCCTCCCAGTTAGCACCTAGTGAAATGTTCAGGAAGTATTGATTTACTAATTATACCCTCATTTCTTAAAACTCACAATATTCTCAATATAGCACCAAAGACATGAAGAGGTAGAAAATATGACTCTCTAAGGCCATTTAAATTTTTGCTGGATGTAAAAAATATTTATTGAGCCAAATTATCCTATAAAATAAATATGAATGAAGAACTATTACAAAAAATTTATAAGACTAGCATAAGAGATTCAAGTAAATCTAGAATCAGCAATCTCTCAGGTCCCTTCCCTATATCCTAATATGTACCCTTAGATCAATTTAGAATTTATAAATATATATTTATGCACTTGTTTGAACTACATGCATATTAGAGAAAAAAATCTTTCAGAGAATATAAGCAAGTGCACAAAGGTTATGACTTTCACAGAAAATCCATCACCTCTCCATTTTTCCCTTAGGTATGGCACCAGAGTCTCAGAACATTAGGTTATGACTATTTACCCTTTTATAATGGAAAGTTAGCAGCATTAACTGAGCAGATAGACAGAGAAGGAAATAGAGCAGAATGATGGCTAACGCCTTGGGGAATGAATATTCACAATGAGTAAATGGGAAGAAAGGAGTTATTCTGAGGAACAGAGAAGGATAGTTTTTTAGCAAACCTAAGAATAAAAGGGGTTATACAATGTTTGTATGAATTATTGCTTCCTTTGGGGTCCTATTTTGACATCATATTTTTAGCAGAATATATTTATCATGGTTTTACCCAGTCATCACTTGATAGCTCATAAGTTAATACGTGGCACTTAATATGAAATGCTAAAAAATATTATATAATAATACAACACTTCCTAATGTTCGTAAAACACCCCTCAACATAAGAATAGTTTAGGACTTTTCTTATCTACATTCTTCACAAGCAGTCTCGCAATCCATCAAGGATTCCATTATAGAACTCATGCTCATAGATCTAGCAATAATACTTACTTAGTATCACAGCATCTACCCCTCAGGGAAGAAAGTACACACACACAAACACACACACACGTACACACACACGTACACACACACACAAGGAATAATATTAAGTAAGTGTATTTCTAACCAGCATTAATCTAAAATGTTTTGGTCAATCAGAGTGTAATATCATTGTAAGTCAACCCCCTGGAAGCACTTTTTGAAATGCCAATGTTGATTTTGAGGAAATCATCTTAGGAATCCAAAATAAATCTCAAATGGTAGCATCCAGCCAGTTAGTCACTGGCTGTTTAATCCTTCAGCATGGCATTCTGCTTCTAGAGGGTATCAGTCTCTGTGCCCATTAAGTCTCTGCCTCCATTGAGCCTGTCACCCTGGGTGTCATTTACAGCCATCATTTGGGGACATTCCAACCATTACTTACACTAATTTCAAATATCCTGGGACTTAGTCCAATGTTTAAAATGTATTTTTTTCTAAAAGAACCCCTTAATGTGTCATCAGAAGACTAATTCTCTCTAAAAGAATAATTATCCAGCCCAGGGGCACACAGCAGAGTTTGATTCCAAATAATAAAGCAAATTTAACTCCCCAAGCATAAAATCTGGGTTCCTTGAAGAAAAGCACAATTTTGAATCAGAATCCTGTTGCTAGCCCTTTCTATTTGACCCCAACCTGAATTCCAGTGGAGAGACATAACAAGGAACTCAATGTAACATGGGTTTAACTTTTTTCTTTTTTTTAATTTTATTATTATACTTTAAGTTTTAGGGTACGTGTGCACAACGTGCAAGTGTGTTACATATGTATACATGTGCCATGTTGGTGTGCTGCACCCATTAACTCGTCCCAAAGAACAGAAACATTTGATAACCTTCCGACATATACGTGGGCTGACTATGTGGGCTTATCAGAGTTTTCATCTTCTATAAAAGATCCTGGAACCAATTAAATAGCCAACAACAGAAATAGGGAATTCTAGATCTATGACTGTAAACTGGCAAGTCAAAAGCCGCTTGCATGTCAGATTTATTTCATGTGAACTGTGTTGTGTTTTGGGGAAAAAAAGGAAATCTGTTTGAAGGTCTTTAAATGGAGCACACATTCCAATTTCCCAAGTCCCCTCTGCTTTTTATTAATTATACCTGCTCAATTACACAGGACGTATTGAGTTTGCAATGAATTGCTTTTAAATGGAAGGAGGAGTATTTATCTGAACTCTCAAAGAGAAATAATATGTAATTGCCACCTGTCAACTAGGGTGAATCACCTTAAATCCCTGGCAAAGAATAAAGGCCTTTTCCTACCTAGAAGACCCTCTGCTTCTGACTGCAGAACAGACACAGTTTTTTAAAAGAGCTTCCATTTTCTTTTGTTTTAAATACCATTTAATATTTGCTTTTACAGCCATCATCTCATCAAGGAAAATTTAGACGTGCAGAAAAGTAGAAAGATAATCGGTAGCTCCCCTTAACAAATATAAGCACTCTGGATATTCTGAGGTTTTATTTGGTCTTTTGTTTTCTATGTATACATTGGTCTTGCTTTATATGTGGTTGAAATCTTATTGTCCAATTTTTCATCTTGCCTTTTCAATTTACTATCTCAAATATTTTCTGTAATGGTCTTATTTGCATGAGCTATACTATAATAAACAATATTGTTTGTAGACATTGCTTTCAATTTCCAGGGATACCATAGTTTCCATCAGAAATAAACTTAGTCTGTTTCTAAGTTTTTCAAAATAGTACACTAAATATCCTAACACAGTGCTGAATAATGCATTGTCCATATTTAAAATTACTTTCTTAGTATAAATTTCCAGAACAGAGTCAAAGATAGTGAGTAATTTTACAGTTTTTAATAGCTATTAACATATTTCCATAAGCACTGAACCATTCTCAGTGGCACATTTAAAATGTCAGTGTATGCTTGCTAGTGATGTGTATTATCGATTTCTAAACATCTTTATAATGTGATACATAAGCAGGATAAATGTTTGTTGAGCTATTTTTTTCTAAATTTGACCTTCCACTCTATCTTTTTCCAATGTTTTTTCCTTAAATTCAAAGGACTTAATAGTTGACTGAAAACTTCAAATCATCTATTCTAACCTTTTTAAGATGTGGAAATTGGAAGCCAGAAATGTGAAGTGATTTGCCAGTTGAATTTGTTTTCTTCGTCTTTATTACTAATTTAAGGCATTAAGCTTCAGATAGTAAGACACAGAAGACAAGCAATTCTAGTTGGTAAGTTCCAGCTAACTGGTACTATCACTTCATACTTCACTGAGAAAAGAAGAGCCATCTAAAACCACAACCACAAGTCTACCTGCATCTGAACCCACTCTCTTCTTCTTAGGTCCTTTTATTAAAGGCAAATCCACGTTATCAAATATGATCCCCTTATGCCTTCATAAGGGCTTTGTCTCTGGAATTATCTCTTTCTCCTACACCAGCTATCTCTTCCAGTATTCTCAAACATTTCCATCAACATGCAAATATGTGGTTGTATTTTAAAAACAAAACGCAGCAAAGCGAAAATTTTTAGTCACACCTCTTTTTGAGCTAATGTCCTAATATTCTGTTTCTCTTAACAAATAAATGTCTCTGGAGAATAATCTCTAATGAAATCTATACTTCCTTACCTCATTTCATTCATTCCAGTCTTTATTTTGTCTCTATCATTTCATCAATACTGCTCTTACCAAAGTCACCAAATAGCCACCAAGTTGCCAAATCCAGTGAATATTTTTCTATCATTGTCTAAGCAGCTAGTCTCAAAATGTGGTCCAGGAGTCCCTGAGGTACCCACAACCTTTCTATGTGTTCATGAAATAAAGTCTGTTTTTAGTATTTGAGTATTAAAAGCTTATGGCTATGGTTTCAGATACCGTATTGCAATTAATTGTTAAGAAATTGTCACTTACCAAGTTTGGGTACAGTATAAAAGAATATCCACAATTATCTTAAAAGCCTACTAAAATATTACTCCCTTTTCTAACCTTATTTTCAAAGAGGCTTGCCAGATTTTCTTCTTATGCTTCAACCAAAAACAATGGAGCACACCAGATTGAATGCAGAAAGACATGAGAATCTGGATGTCTTCTATTAAGTCAGAAATTAAGGAGACTTGCAAAAATATAAAACAATGTCACTATTTTCAATATTTTGTGTTGATGAATAAAGTTATTTTTATAAAAGTATGTCTTTATGTTGATGTAAAATTTTTGCTATTTCTAAATTAATAAATACATAAATTGTTATCACTTTTAATTTATCATATGATAAATGTTGATTAGATATAACCCATATAAACAAAGGCTTCTTAGTATTTCCATAATTTCTGGGAGTGTAAAAAATTATTCAGTTCGAAATGGTTGGAAACTTACCTCTGGTCTAACTCACCCTTTTTTTTTTCTTTTATAACACTACACTCTACTTATTTTCTACTTCACTAACCTTTTTTTTTTTTTTTTTTTTTACACACTGGATCCTCCTTGTTTGTTCATTCTCTAAATAGCAGAGTTACCTGGAGCTCTATGCAAGATCCTCTATTTTTCTATATCTGCCTTCCTACACAATCATATTTACTACTAGGGCCTTAAATTCTACCTCTGTAAGGTTAACCCCCAAATTTTTATCTCTGAGCTTCAGAATTTGTAGACAATCATATATCACATTTCCACTTAAATGTCTTTAACCTATCATGTACAAAACTTAAAGCTTAATTCCACCTCTCCAAACCAATCTTCTTCTGAACTTCCCACATAATAACCTCAGGCCAAAGACCTGGAGATCGTCCTTGAATTTTTATTCCCCTTGCCTTCCGCATCCAATAGAAAATGCTGTTGTTTCTTCTTCTGAAATACACACAGAGCTTTCCACTTCCTCCTATTTTCAATGACACTGATTTAATCCAAGTCATCACCTTTTCTGACATAGTCCCAGCAATAGCCTCCTTTCTGTTCCCCAAATTTTGACTCTTGCCCCACCTAATTTATCCTCCAGAATAATCACCCCTCTATTATTCTCTATCACAGCACTCTTTTAGTTCCCTTGGTGCACATAACATTTGGTGTTTTTGCTTATGGTTCATGCATTATCTGTCTCCTCCACAAGATTTTCAGTTCCCTAATGGCAGAGATCAGGTCTGTTTGTTCACTGCTGTCTCTGAGAGACCTAATACGGTGTCTAGCATGTAACGCATTCTGACTATTTGATGATCTTAGTCATCAGCCCATGATATCTTGGAAATTCTCCGTGGTGTTTTTGACTGTGTCAACTGAGATAAGCTGGAGGTATATTACCTAGAATCTCACTCCTTGTGTGGTAGCTTGGTAACAAGAGAAATGTGAGGGGGGGAGCAATAGCCATTATGTTCTGCAGTTTGTGGAGGGTGTGAGGTCCCACTGCAACACCCTCACATGGTTATGATCTGATGGTTCACCCTGATGGCATGGGGCAGCTCCTCCAGCTCCTGCCAGATCTCATCAACTTCTCCAAGTTCTATGTATCAGGTGAAGGATGCCAGCTTTTCTTAGTGGTCACCTGCATCACTAAGTTTCAAGTCTGTCCTTACCCTCCTCATGGGCTTCCAGCATGTCCTTGCCCTCCTCATCTTCACACTCAGCTTTTCCATCTGACTATCAGCCCTGCAGGCCCACAGTCACTTTAGGCCGCATCACATGCAGAGACAATAGCCTTCCTTTCGTGAAATTCTTTACCTACTCACGCAATTGCTTAATGTCTACTCCCTATGATAAATTCTTTTCTATATCACTCAGAGAGCTTTTGCCTCTTTTATCAAACCCTACCTAATACTTTTCCTAGTAAGAAATCTCATGTACCCAGTTTATCCAGCCTGCTACCACTAACAAACTTAAGCAATTTGAAAATTGTAAAGACAAAACAAGTCTTAAAAATGTCTGTCAATTACTCTGATAAGGGTCAATTTGCTGAGACGGCTGGGAGTTTGCCTAATCTTAGAATAGAAACAATCAAAGGTAAGATCCCAAAATTCAGGTCCACAACTTCTTTATAACCAGAACCCAAAGGATTTTAACACTCTGTCTGGCAAGCTGACAACCCAGGAATATTTGTTTACATGTTTGTTTCCACTGAAACTGTTAAATTCGCATATGTGTGTAAGCATAGGAACAATGTAAGTCATGGAAAAAACCAGGAAGCACATATTTGCATCATTTTACTAGCTTTCTCAAATATTCAGCTCAAAATTGCAAAAAGAACTATAAAATCTGATGTCGATTTTAAAGCCAACCAACCTAGACTTAAGCTCTGAAATGACCATTGCACATCCATATAAGATACTTTATGCTAGAATTTTCAATTTGACAGTAAACCAGCAGATAGAAGCAAGTCTTCAGGCCTTTCCTAGTCACCCTAAGAAAGAATTGTTTGCCAAGTTCACATTTTCTGCCAACTACTGACAACAGTACCAATTATTTTCCTTCCATATTCAATTGGTGTATGTGGCTAAGCCTGCACCTCACTGACAGAGCTATAAATTTGCAGGTTGTAAAGATTTAACGGTAGGACCCTGTTAGTGACAGCTCTATTTGTGGTGCAGACACCTCACGGGGTTGATGGAGGTCTGGGCTGAGGGTCCAGTTCATTCCTTTTACATCTTATCCATCAGCTTCCCTAAACTATTCCCTGCAAATTCTAGGAAGATTTAATGTAGTATTCCCAGAAATAAGATCAAGTTTAACATTTTCCTCATATTATGGCAGTTTTGGGTATCACTTTAATAATAATAATAAGACTTTGAAATTTATAACACTTTTCTACTAAGAAGCCCATATGTAGTTTCAGGTATTCTTACTTATTTTTACCTCCCTAATAAACAGAGAATATCTGTGTTATCAATGAGCACTCTGAAATTACAAAGACTAAATAAATGTCTTGCCTTAAAATCTCTTGGGAAATGAGACAGACTTATCCAAAATCCTCTTATTTGTAATGCAGCCTTTTTGCACTTCTGTGTTGTTTCTTAAAATTAACTCACCCCAAACTTCTTTAATAATAAAACATTGTTATTATCTTGAGCACTAGAATTTACGGAGTGCACTATGAGAGCATTGACAGTTCACAGCAAATTTCTACATCTGCTCACTCACAGCAGCCAAGTGAAGGTTGAGTAAGATAATGTTTACTCTGTGTGGTTTGGCTATACAGCCAACACATAAAGGGAAGAGAGGGCTGGCATAAATTTGTCCCAGATGTTTTAATGTATGTTGAAATATCTCCATAGTATACCCAAGAGCAGGAAAATGCTTATTTCTTAGAGTATTGGAGTTTTCTCAGAAGTTACAGTTTTAATAACCACTCAGTGTTTACGGAGTACACAGTCTTTATAGTAAAGCATCCAGTACAGTCTGTACAAAAGAAGCATAAAACAGGCTCCTGACCACCACAGACTTACAGTTTAACACAGAATGAAAAGTGAACAGATAATATGCAAATTTGAGATCAAAGGGCCAAAATGTGCTACAGCCTAGAAGTAACATGAGGGTTTGGAGGGGACAAACATCTGTGTGGATAACAGAAGAGTTGTGGTTTAGTGAAAAGAGCATGGCGTTCAGAAGCACAGCGAGCCCACTCCTGACAGAGTCTGCGTGACCTTCAAGACTTTCAAGCTCATTTTAATCTCTCTGGGCCTCAGTTGACTCATTTATAAAATGATATCAATGTAAAATGATATTGCTCCTGCAGTGAGATGATGAGAATTCCATCACCTAACAGCCATGTAAACTGTTCGTCCCAGAGCAGGTGTTCTGTCAATAGTGGCCATTATAACATTTGGGAGACTTCTTGTAAATGCTCTCACCAAAAACCACATCAAAACCCACGAAGAAACCTCAGACTAGCAAAATCCTCAGCAATGTAGAAAAGCTATGGTCATTTTGGGCATGCTAGAAGATTTTAGAGACAATTTCAGGTTAAGAAACAAGAAGAAACCAGTTAATTAATATAGCTGGTGTGCCACAGAATGTTGACAGAGTTTTAAAAGCAGCAGCAACTTAAAGCAAAGGAGATGTTGACATCTGAGTGTCCACAAACACAGGAGCTGTGAGAGGGGAGGAGCCCAAAGATTGGAAATTACTGTGTTCAGATGACAAAGAAGCTACTGAGTTGGGGTTCATCTGCATGCAAAAAAAACACTTTGGCCTACAGTCAAAGGATATACTTCAGGCTCAGACAGAAAGCACCTTCATTCCTAAGAGGACAGGAGAGCTGTGAGAACGTGTTCTCTTTTACTTAAGAAGTATCATAGAGGGTAAAATGACTCTCAGTTTAAACTGTGCTTTAATCACATAATTTCTATTTGTTCTTCAATTAAAGATGTTCTCACCTTGCTGGAAAAATTTAAATGTCCATTGAGCATGTGTTCACAAGATGGGTACAAAGGAGAAGAAGTGTGCTAGGCAGAGTACCGGCCCCACAACGATGTCCAGGTTCAAATCCCCAGAACTCGGGAATATGTTAAGAAACGGTGCCAATATGGCTAAGGACAGGATCTTGTGAGTATCCTGGATTATTCAGGTACGCTCAGTGTAACCGTAAGAGTCCTTTTAAGAAGGAAAGAGGAGTGTCAGAGGTTAAAGATGTGATGATGCCATGCTGCTGGCTTTGAAAATGCAGAAAGGGCTATGACCAAGAATGCAGGCCACTTCTAGAAGCGGGAAAGGTGAAAAATGGATTCTCCCCAGGGCCCCCAGAAAGAACCAGCCAGGTTGACACCTTGGCTTTAGCCCAGTGAGACAGATTTTGGTTTTCTGGCCTCCAGAAATGTAAGATAATAAATATGGATCATTTTTAGACACTAAGCTTGTGGTAATTTGTGACAGCAGCAGTAACAAACTGATAAAGAAGGTTCTAAAAAACAGGGATTCTGGGTATCTAATCTTTGTAGGGAAAACCTCTGATTCTTTGGCCAAAGGCAACCATGAATAAGTCAGGGGATGGCCTGCCCCTAATCACGACTTCTCAGTTTGTTTTTTTCAGCGGGCAAGATCTACCATGCAGTCTGTTCCAACTGGAGAACAATAATAAAAACACTGTGCTGGAACGAATCTGCTTTTTTAGGATTTGAATGTGCTATATTCATCAAATTGTGACATTGTGATGTGTTCTGGTTTCTGCAGCGCAAGGTGATCCAAGGGAATTTTGCTCACCCAGCATGGAATTCAGGGACCATCAAACAAATGGCATTCTGCTTACAGAGCTTTTCTAAGCTCGTTTCTTGCAATATTTTTCAGTGTGTGAGTGTGCGTGTGTGTGAATAAAGAGAGTAAAAATATTTTACTGGTGATTATCTGCATGTGATTAAATAGAATTTCACCTCAGAATAATTTTGCATTTTACAGTACTGATAACAGATTTGAAAAAAGGATACATCTACAAGTGAAAAGTGTGAACAATTAGAAAATACTAATATTCCAAACATGAAGAATTTAAGTAAATTCTATTATAAGCATACAATGAAATATTGCACAATTATTAAAAATTATAAAAGATTATTTGTTAAAATGGAAAATATTCATGATTTATTAGAAATTGAAAATTCATGTAGAATATAGAACTTTATGATATTTCTGGTATATATGATTAGAAAAATTGTAAGGATACATGAATCTAAATGGTGATAATTTTTTGTTGGTGTGGGATGACTGGAGATTATGTATGATTTCTCTATGCTTTTTATCAAGCATACTACATATATATATAAATATGTATATATGTATATGTCACTAGAAATATATATATATAAAAATATATATGTCACCAGAAAAAACATTTTCATTAAAACTCTTAGAAGAAGCCTAGAAAGACCAGTGCAATTTGCCATAGTTGCACACTATGAGGGGGCTTTGCTATAAAGCCACTTTGGGCATAAGTGTCCTGCTTTTCCTAAGTGGTGATAAAACAAATGAAGCTTCTGTGGCCTCACAGGACAAACTCTTTCTGACCAAATTCATCAGGTCTGTAGTTTAGCATTGCTTTGCTACAATACTGCATATTCAAAAATGGTAACTCTGGCACTCAGTCAACTCCATGATTCCAATGGACAGAGTCTAACAGTTCCTCTCACGGTCACTTAACAATAATAACAATAACACCAGAAGCAACAGTGTCTTTTATTGAGCACCTACTACTTATCAGGCACTATACCAGTCCCTTTACTCATATTGGCCCAAACCTTATGCCAACTCTGCAATTTAAATTATCTTATCTAACATAAAACAGAGCTGAAATTCAGATTCTAAAGTAACCTGCCAGGACAAGATATGCCATACATTGGTCTCAAACTATAACTCATTGACTTTACATTTTATGCTTTTACTGATGTAGTATGTTATTAAATGTGTGTATATGTGTCTGTGTGTATATGTACAGTTACCACTCGTTGAGCAATTAAAATATGATATGCGCTATACTTTTGTTTTATCACAGCAACCAAATGAAGTGAGTTGTATTCTCCCTACTTTGCAGACGTGAAAACTGTAAGTCTAAGAGGTCAGTTTATTTGGCTGAGGTCACATAGGTAGCAAACAACAGAGCTGGCTTTTTGCCCAAGTTTGCTGCTCCCAGTGGTCACTCGTTATCACAGCCTGACCCTGAGAGCATATATTCCTTCAATTACCTGTAGGCTCTGGCCCCCATCGGCCTATCACTAAGTTTAAACTCTGGGCTGCCTCAGCCAAGGAGAGAGAAAGTGGCCCTTTTTCTGCCTCAAAGTTTGCTGTTCTGTGACTTATCCCCTGGCAGCTACCTTCCTGTGCCTGAACTCTCCCAGACAACCACTCTACATCTGCCTGCAACCTCTCCTGCCTTGACTGGTTTCCTCAGAATAAACCTACCTATGTGAGCCTGTAGTGGCCACCACATTCCAGTACTGATCATTCTTCAGGATATAACTTCTGGTTCTTCAAACGGAGTTCCTGGCAGGCCTTTCTTGACTGTCCAAGTTCCTGCCTTGCCCCTGGTAAATAACCCTGCCTATCCAATGTTGCCTATATTCCATAATGGGGTGACGTTATATGAAAGTACTTTAACACCTTTTTTGCTATTTAAGTATTCATACTGTCCAGGGCAGAAACACCTAAATAAGTGAAAGGCCACATATCCAGTACATTGTTAAGTTAGCCTCCAGATCAAAATACCATGTGGAACTCATGAGCTACGATCCAAACAAAAAAATCATCATGGAAGACAAAGTGATGCTATATCACGTAAGGCTATTATGCAGAAATATCAATGCCACTGATGTTGATGAATGACCCAGAACAGCACAAATAGCAAATTGCCATTTGAATGTCAAATTTTCAGCTTCCAAGGCAGAAACTATTATCTCTCTAACTAGTCTGAACGACCCCGGAGCTGTGCATCCGACTCTTGAGTAAGCTATCATTCCATGTCTTCAGGCTCACAAAGAGCCTCAAGGTTGCTCTTGCCTCATAGAGCATGAAATATTTCACTGATTATCGCTCGGTGGCAGATTTAACATTTTTAATGTAACTTCTAATACACAAGATGAATCTTCCACTTTTAAATTCTCTAATAGAATCAGAGACTCTCGGCCCTGTAGGGCTCTTAAGAGGTCATGCAATCCATCCCTCAGCTTGCAGGCAGGTCTACACTTACCCTCTCAGACATGTGACAATCCTTCTGATTTTAGAAGACTTTACAGCCAGGATGCTTTAACAAATTCCCTCCATGCACGTGAAATGTTAACAGCTTTCAGTCTCAGGAAATTTTCTTTTGCCTTTAACCTAAAGCCTTGATGCTTCCTTTTCAGTACATTGTTATGAAATCACATGTACTCTTTTATTTTATGGTTTTCAGCATTTCCTGTTCTCTCTTTTTCTTACATAATAGTAATCTTCACATTTTATTATAATTTTCCATCTCCTTAGCAGATTGTTAGTTCTGTATAGGAATTAGATCTTTTCATAGATCTTTTCTTACATCTCAAGCTTCTAGCAAAAGGTGTGCTAGCACCCTTGCTTAGCCCTATTACAGAACTTAGGATATTGGTTAAAATTCCTTACCTATTTTCTGTCTGACACTATCTTCCCCATTCAGAGCTGTCCGAGCAAGGGAAAGAAATAAGTATATTCAACCAAAAACATACATAGTTTGAAGCTCTTAGAGAATACTTTCTATTTGTAGCGTATATAACAGATGAATAACATAAATTGCTTCCTTTAGTGAGTCCTCAAAAGGAGTCTCAAATCCCTTCATCACAGGGTAGGATTTCTCAGCTTCAGATCCATCACAACAGCACTCATCTATCACACATTCTGACAGGCAAATATGACCTAGGTCTCCAGTCAGGCATTTGCAGTAAGCTATTGATTAAAATAGAGCTACACTGTTTTAAAATCTATTGTTCAACCATTTTTTCTGAACTAAAATTGGGTATTCTGGTTAAAACAATTAAACTGACTTATGCAGTCATTTCCAGGGTATCATACAGTTAGAGAAAAATAGTAAGTTTTATATTTGGGGATGCTATGCTATTAATACTATTCTATTTATGTGTAAGTAATATTATGCTCCCATTCTTCCAGAAATAATTTAAATAACTTAAAAACATTTCTTATAGATGGCGACATTAAAACAATGAAAAAAAGGAGCCAAGAGTAAATATAGAGAAATGAAGAAAAGGTTGTATATGAAAATAAGAATGAAATAATTACTGTCATTGGGAAGTCAAAACAAAAAGTTATAGATTTAGAATTTCTCAGTAACGAATAACCTAAATTATATTAATAAATAAAGGAAAGCCTAAACAGACACCTGAGAAGCAAATATTTCCCCAGAATCAAATTATAAGAGGAATCTACAGGGTGATTTCTTATTTTTAAAAATGAATAAAATATTAAGACATTGTTTCAACACCTGGCTTGCAGAAGTTGAAGAAACATATTTCAAACAGTAATTCTATGTATTGGCTTTTGACAAAAGACAACAAAATCCACTAGATTAAAAACCTCAGGTTTTGCAATGACTTCTTAGGTAAAAACCAAAAGCACAACCCATGAAATAAAAACATGTTTGACTTCATTAAAATTACAAACTTCTGCTCTATCCATGAAAGAAAAAAATTACAAACTTCTGCTCTGCCCAGGAAAGAAAAAAAAGTTTGACTTCATTAAAATTACAAACTTCTATTAAAAGAATGAAAAAACAAGCCACACACTGAAGAGAAAATATTTCCAAAACACCAACTAATTTATAAAAAAAAAAAACCCTAGGATCTAAAATATAGAAAGAACTCTTAAAACTGAATAAGGAAATGAACAACTCAGTTTTTAAAATAGGCAAAAGATCTGAATAGACAGCTCATCAAAGAAGATATAGGAAATAACGTAGGATAGGATAGGACAGGATAGGAAAGGAAATAAGCATTTCAAAAGATACTCAACATCATATGACACCAGGAAACTGCAAATTAAAATAATGTGATACCACTACACATCTGTTAGAATGGCTAAAATTCAAAACACTGATATCACCAAATGCTGATTAGGATGGAAAGCAATAGGAACTCTCATTCATTGCTGGTGGGAATGCAAAATGGTATGCCCACTTTGGAAAACAGTTTGGTAGTTTCTTACAAAACTAAACATACTATTACCGTATGATCCAGCAATCATGTTCTTTGATATTTACCCAAATAAGCTGAGAACTTCCACACAAGAGCATGAACACAAATATCTGTAACAGCTTTATTTATGACTGCCAAGACTTAGAAGCAACCAAAATGTCCTTCAATACACCTGTTTGAATGAATAAACTGTAGTGCATTCATATAAAGGAATATTGTTTATCAATAAAAATAAAATAGCTATCAAGCCACAAAAAGACACCAAAGAACCTTATATGTATAGTATAAAGTGAAGGAAGCCCATCTTAAAAAGCTAGTTTATGGTTTCAACTACATGACTTCTGTGAAAAGCAAAATTATGGAAACAATAAAAAGATCAGGGTTTCACAAGGGGAGTGGGAGAGAGGAGGAATAAATAGGTAGAGCACAGGGGATTTTAAAGCCAGTGAAACTATTGTGTATGATACCCTAATAGTGAATACAAGTCATTATACATTTGTCAAAACCAATACAATGTACAACACAAAAAGTGAACTATAATATAAACTATAGACTTTAGTTAATAATAGTGTATTGTTTGTAGTTCATCAATTGTAACAAATAGACCACAGTAATGCCAAATGTTGATCGTAGGGGAAATTAGTTGGGGGTGAGAGGTAGAGGGAACTGAGGAGAGATATGAGAATCTCTGTACTTTCCACTCAATTTTTCTGTAAACCTAAAAAAGTATACTAATTTTTAAAAACTCATTAATGGCTAAGCTTACTTAGAGTAAGTACTTTATCATAATCTAACTTGATACAAGAAAAAAAGTTACAGAACCTAGAAGAACAATACCGATGATCAATTCAGCACTATTGACATTTTGGGCCTAATAATTCATTGTTTGGAGCAGGGTGAAAGAGGCTGTCCCGTGTGTATTTAGCAGTATCCCTATCCTCTACCAACTTGATACCAGGAGCAGCCTCCTACTCAAGGTGTGACAAGTGGAACTGTCTCCAGACATTGCCAAATTTCCCTTATTGGGCAAAATCAGCATCAGTTGAGAACCCTGTTTTTATTTTTATTTCTTTCCCTTTTATTTACTAAAACCCCTCTTGAAGAAGTAGGCTACTTCAGTGTGTCTACCTTCTCAATTCCATTTATGACCCATCCCATTTTATCTTTCATTTCCTTCAATTCACTGAAATTGCCCCACAAATATCCCCAGTGATCACTTGACTAAAAACTACAATGACGTATTTTCAGACTTCACACTATTCAACATCTGCTACTACATCTTCCTGTCATCTTTGAAACTTTCTCCCTTTTTCAGCTTCTGGAATACTATTGTCTTCTTTTTCCTATTTCCACAAATATTCATGTTTCAGTTCCTTCTTTGATTCCTATTTCTCTGCACATGTCTTAAACTCTGACCATCAGTTTTCCACACTTTGTTGCTTTGCTTTTAATTTACATGATCATTCCAGTTATCTCATACACTTGACCAACATCAAGTTTATTCATTCCACCCACCTTCAAAACCAATTAATGAATACACAAAGAAAAAAAATCTCTGTTCCTTCTTCTCATTTCTGCATTTACAATGTGGGTTAATGTTATCACCTTTGCCCAAAGTGGAAATGCATTAGTTTTCTTTTATTCTTACCTTTCCACAACCATCACACTCAATCAACCTTTAGATCCTATCTCAAAATTTCTTATTCTTTCCTTTTCACTTTCATTGCCTTGACTCAGATCTCTACTATCTCTTACTGTGGTAACAATACTGCGACTCAACCATCAGAAGATCTTTCTAAATATAAATATGATCTTGTTAATTTCCTGCATATCATCCTCCTTTGACTTCTTTTTACTCTGTCCAAAATGCATTATCATGCTACATATGGGTTTTCACAATCAGTTTTTGACATGCCTCTTCAATCTCATAGCACAGTTTTCCCTGCCATATAACTCAGGTTTTGGTCATATTCCAGTCCCTCTATTTCAAATGTCTTTCCTTTTCTTTCCTTTGTAGGAAAATTTCTACTTTTTATTAAAAATTTTTGTGGGTGCATAGTAAGTGTATATATTTATAAGGTACATGAGATATTTTGATACAGGTATGCAATACACAACAATCACATAAGGGTAAGTGGGGTATCCATCACCTGAAGCATTTATCTTTAGGTTACAAACAATCCAATTATATATACTCTTTTAGTTATTTTTAAATATAGAATAAATTATTGTTGGCTGTAGTCACCCTGTTGTGCTATCAAATACTAGATATTATTCATTCTATTTTTGTATCCATTAATCATCCCCATTTTGCCCCACCAGTTCACCCCACCTACCCATCTCAGCTTCTGATAATCATCATTCTAGTCTCTATATCCATGAGCTCAACTGTTTTAATTTTTTAGCTCCCATAAATAAATGAAAACATGTGGGCCAGACATGGTGGCTCACGCCTGTAATCCCAGCATTTTGGGAGGCCGAGGCTGGCAGATCACGAGGTCAGGAGATTGAGACCATCCTGGCTAACACGATGAAACCCCGTCTCTACTAAAAATACAAAAAATTAGCTGGGAGTGGTGGTGGGCATCTGTAGTCCCAGCTACTCAGGAGGCTGAGGCAGGAGAATGGTGTGAACCCAGGAGGCCGAGCTTGCAGTGAGCCGAGATAGCACCACTGTACTCCAGCCTAGGTGACAGAGTGACACTATGGCTCAAAGAAAAAAAAAGAAAGAGAGAGAACATGTGAAGTTTGTACTTCTGTTCCAGGCTTAGTTCACTTAACATAATGACCCCTAGTTCCATACATATTGTTGCAAATGAAAGGATCTCATTCTTTTTTATGGCTGAATGATACTCCATTGTGTATATTTGCCACATTTTCTTTATCCATGTATTTGTTGATGGACAGTGAGATTGGTTAAAATCCTTGGCTAGAGGAGCCAAGATGGCCGAATAGGAACAGCTCCAGTCTACAGCTCCCAATGTGAGCGACGCAGAAGACGGGTGATTTCTGCATTTCCAACTGAGCTTTGAAGAGAGTAGTGGTTCTCCCAGCACGCAGCTTGAGATCTGAGAACAGGCAGACTGCCTCCTCAAGTGGGTCCCTGACCCCCAAGTAGCCTAACTGGGAGGCACCCCCAAGTAAGGGTGGACTGACACCTCACACGGCTGGGTACTCCTCTGAGACAAAACTTACAGAGGAACAATCAGTCAGCAGCATTTGCAGTTCACCAATATACGCTCTTCTGCAGCCACCGCTGCTGAAACCCAGGCAAACAGGGTCTGGAGTGGACCTCTAGCAAACTCCAACAGACCTGCAGCTGAGGGTCCTGTCTGTTAGAAGGAAAACTAACAAACAGAAAGGACATCCACACCAAAAACCCATCTGTACGTCACCATCATCAAAGACCAAAGGTAGATAAAACCACAAAGATGGGAAAAAAACAGAGCAGAAAAACTAGAAACTCTAAAAATCAGAGCGCCTCTCCTCCTCTAAAGGAACGCAGCTCCTCACCAGCAAGGGAACAAAGCTAGACAGAGAATGACTTTGATGAGTTGAGAGAAGAAGGCTTCAGACAATCAAACTACTCCGAGCTTCAGAAGGAAATTCAAACTAATGGCAAAGAAGTTAAAAGCTTTGAAAAAAAATTAGACGAATGGATAACTAGAATAACAAATGCAGGGAAGTCCTTAAAGGACCTGATGGAGCTGAAAACCAAGGCACGAGAGCTACATGATGAATGCAGAAGCCTCGGTAGCTGATGCGATCAACTGGAAGACAGGGTATCAGTGATGGAAGATGAAATGAATGAAATGAAGCAAGAAGAGAAGTTTGCAGAAAAAAGAATAAAAAGAAACAAACAAAGCCTCCAAGAAATATGGGACTATGTGAAAAGACAAGATCTACGTCTGACTGGTGTAACTGAAAGTGACAGGGAGAATGGAACCAAGTTGGAAAACACTCTGCAGGATATTGTCCAGGAGAACTACCCCAAACTAGCAAGGCAGGCCAACATTCAAATTCAGGAAATACAGAGAATGCCACAAAGATACTCCTCAAGAAGAGCAACTCCAAGACACATAATTGTCAGATTCACCAAAGTTGAAATGAAGGAAAAAATGTTAAGGGCAGCCAGAGAGAAAAGTCAGGTTACCCACAAAGGGAAGCCCATCAGACTAACAGCTGATCTCTTGGCAGAAACTCTACAAGCCAGAAGAGAGTGGGGACCAATATTCAACATTCTTAAAGAAAAGAATTTTCAACCCAGAATTTCATATCCAGCCAAACTAAGCTTCATAAGTGAAGGAGAAATAAAATCCTTTACAGACAAGCAAATGCTGAGAGATATTGTCACCACCAAGCCTGCCCTACAAGAGCTCCTGAAGGAAGCACTAAACACGGAAAGGAACAACCGGTACCAGCCCCTGCAGAAACATGCCAAATTGTAAAGACTATCGATGCTAGGAAGAAACTGCATCATCTAACGAGCAAAATAACCAGCTAACATCATAATGACAAGATCAAATTCACACATAACAATATTAACTTTAAATGTAAATGGACTAAATGCTCCAATTAAAAGACACAGACTGGCAAATTGGATAAAGAGTCAAGACCCATCAGTGTGCTGTATTCAGGAGACCCATCTCACATGCAGAGACACACATAGGCTCAAAATAAAGGGATGGAGGAAGATCTACCAAGCAAATGGAAAACAAAAAAAGGCAGGGGTTGCAATCCTAGTCTCTGATAAAACAGACTTTAAACCAACAGAGATCAAAAGAGACAAAGAAGGCCATTACATAATGCTAAAGGGATCAATTCAACAAGAAGAGCTAACTATCCTAAATATATATGCACCCAATACAGGAGCACCCAGATTCATAAAGCAAGTCCTTAGTGACCTACAAAGAGACAGACTCCCACACAATAATAATGGGAGACTTTAACACCCCACTGTCAACATTACACAGATCAATGAGACAGAAAGTTAACAAGGATACCCAGGAATTGAACTCAGCTCTGCATCAAGCAGACCTAAAAGACATCTACATAACTCTCCACCCCAAATCAACAGAATATACATTCCTTTCAGCACCACACCACACCTACTCCAAAATTGACCACATAGTTGGAAGGAAAGCACTCCTTTGCAAAAGAACAGAAATTGTAACAAACTGTCTCTCAGACCACAGTGCAATCAAACTAGAACTCAGGATTAAGAAATTCAGAACCACTCAACTACATGGAAACTGAACAACCTGCTCCTGAATGACTACTGGGTAAATAATGAAATGAAGGCAGAAATAAAGATGTTCTTTGAAACCACTGAGAACAAAGACACAACATACCAGAATCTCTGGGACACATTCAAAGCAGTGTGTAGAGGGAAATTTATAGCACTAAATGCCCACAAGAGAAAGCAGAAAAGATCCAAAATTGACACCCTAACATCACAATTAAAAGTACTAGAAAAGCAAGAGCAAACACATTCAAAAGCTAGCAGAAGGCAAGAAATACCTAAGATCAGAGCGGAACTTAAGGAAATAGAGACACAAAAAACCCTTCAAAAAATTAATGAATCCAGGAGCTGGTTTTTTGAAAAGATCAACAAAATTAGTAGAACACTAGCAAGACTAATAAAGAAGAAAAGAGAGAAGAATCAAATAGATGCAATAAAAAATGATAAAGGGGATATCACCACCAATCCCACAGAAATACAAACTACCATCAGAGAATACTACAAACACCTCTACGCAAATAAACTAGAAAATCTAGAAGAAATGGATAAATTCCTCGACACATACATCCTCCCAAGACTAAACCAGGAAGAAGTTGAATCTCTGAATAGACCAGTAATAGATTCTGAAATTGAGGCAATAATCAATAGCTTACCAACCAAAAAGAGTCCAGGACCAGATGGATTCACAGCCGAATTCTACCAGAGGTACAAGGAGGAACTGGTACCATTCCTTCTGAAACTATTCCAATCAACAGAAAAAGAGGGAATCCTCCCTAACTCATTTTATGAGGCCAGCATCATCCTGATACCAAAGCCTGGGAGAGACACAACCAAAAAAGAGAATTTTAGACTAATATCCTTGATGAACATCGATGCAAAAATCCTCAATAAAATACAGGCAAACCGAACCCGGCAGCACACCAAAAGGCTTATCCACCATGATCAGGTGGGCTTCATCCCTGGGATGCAAAGCTGGTTCAACATACACAAATCAATAACTGTAATCCAGCATATAAACAGAACCAAAGACAAAAACCACATGATTATCTCAATAGATGCAGAAAAGGCCTTTGACAAAATTCAACAACCCTTCATGCTAAAAACTCTCAATAAATTAGGTATTGATGGGACGTATCTCAAAATAATAAGAGCTATCTATGACAAACCCACAGCCAATATCACACTGAATGGGCAAAAACTGGAAGCATTCCCTTTGAAAACTGGCACAAGACAGGGATGCCCTCTCTCACCACTCCTATTCAACATAGTGTTGGAAGTTTTGGCCAGGGCAATCAGGGAGGAGAAGGAAATAAAGGGTATTCAATTAGGAAAAGAGGAAGTCAAATTGTCCCTGTTTGCAGATGACATGATTGTATATCTAGAAAACCCCATTGTCTCAGCCCAAAATCTCCTTAAGCTGATAAGCAACTTCAGCAAAGTCTCAGGATACAAAATCAATGTACAAAAATGACAAGCATTCTTGTACACCAATCACAGACAAACAGAGAGCCAAATCATGAGTGAACTCCCATTCACAATTGCTTCAAAGAGAATAAAATACCTAGGAATCCAACTTACAAGGGATGTGAAGGACCTCTTCAAGGAGAACTACAAACCACTGCTCAATGAAATAAAAGAGGATACAAACAAATGGAAGAACATTCCATGCTCATGGGTTGGAAGAATCAATATCGTGAAAATGGCCATACTGCCCAAGGTAATTTATAGATTCAATGCCATCCCCATCAAGCTACCAATGACTTTCTTCACAGAATTGGAAAAAAATACTTTAAAGTTCATATGGAACCAAAAAAGAGCCTGCATCGCCAAGTCAATGCTAAGCAAAAAGAACAAAGCCGGAGGCATCATGCTACCTGACTTCAAACTATACTACAAGGCTACAGTAACCAAAACAGCATGGTACTGGTACCACAACAGATACATAGATCAATGGATCAGAACAGAGCCCTCAGAAATAATGCCGCATATCTACAACTATCTGATCTTTGACAAACCTGACAAAAACAAGAAATGGGGAAAGGATTCCCTATTTAATAAATGGTGCTGGGAAAACTGGCTAACCATATGTAGAAAGCTGAAACTGGATCCCTTCCTTACACCTTATACAAAAATTAATGCAAGATGGATTAAAGACTTACATGTTAGACCTAAAACCATAAAAACCCTAGAAGAAAACCTAGGCAATACCATTCAGGACATAGGCGTGGGCAAGGACTTCATGTCTAAAACACCAAAAGCAATGGCAACAAAAGCCAAAATGGACAAATGGGATCTAAATAAACTAAAGAGCTTCTGCACAGCAAAAGAAACTACCATCAGAGTGAACAGGCAACCTACAGAATGGGAGAAAATTTTTGCAACCTACTCATCTGACAAAGGGCTAATATCCAGAATCTACAATGAACTCAAACAAACTTACAAGAAAAAAACAACCCCATCAAAAAGTGGGCAAAGGATATGAACAGACACTTCTCAAAAGAAGACATTTACGCAGCCAAAAAACATATGAAAAAAAAGCTCATCATCACTGGCCATCAGAGAAATGCAAATCAAAACCACAATGAGATACCATCTCACACCAGTTAGAATGGCCATCATTAAAAAGTCAGGAAATAACAGGTGCTGGAGAGGATGTGGAGAAATAGGAACACTTTTACACTGTTGGTGGGACTGTAAACTAGTTCAATCATTGTGGAAGTCAGTGTGGCGATTCCTCAGGGATCTAGAACTAGAAATACCATTTGACCCAGCCATCCCATTACTGGGTATATACCCAAAGGATTATAAATCATGCTCCTATAAAGACACATGAACACATATGTTTACAGCAGCACTATTCACAATAGCAAAGACTTGGAACCAACCTAAATGTCCAACAACGATAGACTGGATTAAGAAAATGTGGCACATATACACCATGGAATACTATGCAGCCATAAAAAATGATGAGTTCATGTCCTTTGTCGGGACACGGATGAGACTGGAAACCATCATTCTCAGCACACTATCACAAGGACAAAAAAAACAAACACTGCATGTTCTCACTCATAGGTGGGAATTGAACAATGAGAACACATGGACACAGAAAGTGGAACATCACACACCGGGGACTGTTGTGGGGTGGGGCGGGGGGGAAAGGAGAGCATTAGGAGATATACCTAATGCTAAATGATGAGTTAATGGGTACAGCACACCAACATGGTACATGTATACATATCTAACAAACCTGCACTTTGGGCACATATACCCTAAAACTTAAAGTATAATAATAAAAGAAAAATCCTTGGCTATTGTGAATACTGCTGCAGTATACATGGGAGTGCAAATATCTCTCCAATATACTGATTTCCTTTCTTTGTGCAAATACCTTGCAGTGGGATTGCTGGATCACGTTAGTACTATTTTTAGTTTTTTAAGGAAACCGTTCTCCATAGTAGGGTTGTACTCATTTACATTCCCACCAACAGTTTACAAGGGTTCCGTTCTCTCCACATTCTCACTAGCATTTGTTATTGCCTGTATTTTCAGATAAAAGCCACTTTAACTAGGGTAAGATGATATCTCGTTGTAGTTTTAATTTGCATCTTTCTGATGCTCAGTAAGGTTGAGCACCTTTTCATACACTTCGTTGTCACTGAAAATTTCTACTTTTAGTTTAAAACCTAAGCTGGCACAGTGGCTCACACCTGAAATCCCAACAATTCTAAAGGCTGAGGCAAGAGGATTACATAAGGCCAGGAGTTCAAGACCACCATAGGCCATGTAGTAAGTTTTCATATCTTTAAAAATACTAAAAGCTAACAACTCTATGAAGTCTTCTTTTCCTTACAAAGTCTTCATTACTCCTCCTTTGTGTTTTCACCACACTCTGCCCACACCTCCTTTATTGCTTTGTATTTCAAAGTAACGTCATTTTATTTTACTGATTGCTATCTCCCAATAAAATGTGAGGTGCTTGAAAGTTATATATTTTTTAACCATGAATTTTTCTGCAGTACCTTGTAATATTACTTACTCAATAAACACTTGTATTTTTTCATGTGTTTTTTGGCTGCATAAATGTCTTCTTTTGAGAAGTGTCTGTTCATGTCCTTCACCCACTTTTTGATGGGGTTGTTTGTTTTTTCTTGTAAGTTTGTTTGAGTTCATTCTAGATTCTGGATATTAGCCCTTTGTCAGATGAGTAGGTTGTGAAAATTTTCTCCAATTTTGTAGGTTGCCTGTTGACTCTGATGATAGTTTATGCTCATCATCACTGGCCATCAGAGAAATGCAAATCAAAACCACAATGAGATACCATCTCACACCAGTTAGAATGGCCATCATTAAAAAGTCAGGAGACAATAGGTGCTGGAGAGGATGTGGAGAAATAGGAACACTTTTACACTGTTGGTGGGACTGTAAACTAGTTCAACCATTGTGGAAGTCAGTGTGGCGATTCCTCAGGGATCTTGAACCAGAAATACCATTTGACCCAGCCATCCCATTACTGGGTATATACCCAAAGGACTATAAATCATGCTGCTATAAAGACACATGCACACGTATGTTTATTGAGGCACTGTTCACAATAGCAAAGACTTGGAAACAACCCAAATGTCCAACAACGATAGACTGGATTAAGAAAAGGTGGCACATATAAACCATAGAATACTATGCAGCCATAAAAAATGATGAGTTCATGTCCTTTGTAGGGACATAGATGAAACTGGAAACCATCATTCTCAGTAAACTATCGCAAGGACAAAAAACCAAACACCACATGTTCTCACTCATAGGTGGGAATTGAACAATGAGAACTCATGGACACAGGAAGGGGAACATCACACTCCAGGGACTGTTGTGGGGTGGGGGGAGCGGGGAGGGACAGCATTAGGAGATATACCTAATGCTAAATGACGAGTTAATGGGTGCAGCACACCAACATGACACATGTATACATATGTAACAAACCTGCACATTGTGCACATGTACCCTAAAACCTAAAGTATAATAATAATAATTTAAAAAAAGAAAAAAAAATGGTAGTAGGAGAACAGTGATGGAGCACGAGATAGATAGGCAGAGTAGGGGATTGCTAGGACTTACTGTTTGGGGAAGGAGAGGGAGATGGAAAATTTTGTATAATTTTCAGAATTTTCATACGTTCTGCTAAAAATACTAGAGAAGTACATTTTGGGAATAATTCAGTTTTGGGGATGGTTCAATTGTCACATCATCATATGGAGTTATTTGTGGGATATCAGAGTAGAGAAAGCAAGTAGAGTAGTAAAGTGCAATAACAATAAATGGACTCTCCAGAGTGAGACTGATTTCAAAAAAATAAAAATAAAAAATAAACACTTGTAAAATAAACACATAAATAATATCATCATTATAAAACAAACTTATTTTCTTCAACTTTCCCTAGCAGAAGGGCATGGATCCAATTCATCTAAAATGCAACCAAGTCATTTATATATGTGTTTAAAACGTAACAAACTGGAATAAAGTAATCATTTGCTGCACTTAAAATTGAAGACTATTCCCATCCATACAGATTCTATCAATAATTGAGAACAGGAGTTGAAATAAATTTATACATTATTCCATACAAGAGTATAGGATTTAGAGCATAGATACTTTCTGTGGAATCAGCAGTACATATCAGATCAATGGAGAAAAAGTCTTCCTTTGATTTTAATTGACTTCACAGAACGATAAAGTGATATAACAATGATCAACAGGAGAACTGATGTACTTAAAACTTTCTTACTCTTCATGAAAGATATGAGATTGAGAGACTCATTTTTGCAAACTAAAAAAAAAACTCTAAACAAATAATAAAATTTTTGTCATTAACTTTTGGCAAGAAAATATCCTTTCTAGAAAAGTAATAAGCTATTTTTTGCAACTATTCCTCAGAAACAGATGTTTTATCTTATTTATCTTTAAAAGTCAGGGTTGATCTAGATACATGGAACTTATGAAGGGCTTAATGAATGTTCACTGAGTCCATAAATAAAGAAAGTGAAGTGAAGGTAACTATACCATATGTATAAATATTTATTTTTCAAATTAAAGTATTAATATTTTTCATCCCCAAAGTTCCTCTCAGGTATCCTCTTTCACTGTGAATTAATTTTCAATAATTCAATCAAAAAATACTAAGTTGTTCTATAATTAAGTAGTTGTATTCAGTTTGGGGAAAAAAATGAGTAAGAGATGCTCTTCATCTTCAAAATAACTCACATGAACTACTAAGGGAAATAACAGATGCTTGCAATATGGAACAATTTTTAATGTTTGTTCTAGAGAACACCAGTGTTTCAGATACTCCCGCTCACAAAATGTGATCCCATCCTGAGAATGAAAGTTGAAAATGATCAATACTGTATCTTAGAGATTCACAATGACAATAGCAAATTAAAGTTTCTGAAACAATATGCAGCAAGGAACTATCATTAACCTACAAATCCCCAAATGTATTTGATGAAAAATGTTCTTTGTATAGCACCTATTAATATACAGCTTCAGCAAGTATACTTTAGAAAGTGGTCAAATAGCATTAAAAAGTCCCATAAAGCAGAAAATTTCATGAGAGCAGAGAGGAGAAAAACAGAGGAGGACCTGCCTCTGAGTCAGCCTAACGAAGGCAGAGAGCTGGGAGGAGGTGGACAAGACACTCCAAAGTGGAAAACCTTATAAGGAATTAGAGGTTTATAGGTGTAATGAGAAAAAACCAACATCTATTATGTCTGAAGAAATGACTCATATGTTCATCAAAATAAATTATGTTTCCCTAATTTCAAGTTTACATTCATTCTTGGCTCCTAGGAAAACTTAAGATTTTGCAACTAAGAAATACCACTTTGTGTGAGAATGTGAAAAGATCTAAAATTCACTTTCAGTTCCACCTAGAGCTACTTTCGTTCTGCTCTGATAACCCTCACAGATTAACTGCACCTTCTCCCTAACTCTGAGAAGTGAACCATCATAAGCCAAATTTAGGGATTTAAACCATATTTCATCCTTTGTGCCTCTAAACTTGTAATAGTAACCTTCCTTGTATCTTAAGAAGATTTAAATGTGTTTGTAATGGTGCTGCCTTCCTCAGTCTTTTCTATCCAAATTCTGCTCTAGAGTCTGCTAATACCTGACACCTGCACATGGACATCTCTACTGGCCTGGGTAGATGTTTAGTTCCCATTTGCATGGAGACTCATGTTTTGTACTGTTTCATGTTTGGATGATATTCTATTTGCTACCTGTGGGTCTCTCTGATGCACACACACAAAAAATGGTGTCTAAAGTAACAATAACAAGCAGTGAGGAAAGGACTCCCTATTCAATAAATGGTGCTGGGAAGACTGGCTAGCCATATGCAGAAGACTGAAATGTGACCCCTAATTTTCACCACATACAAAAATCAGCTCAAGATTAATTAAGGACTGAAATGTAAAATATAAAACTATAAAAACCCTAAAGGAAAGCCTAGGAAATACCATTCTGGACGTGCATACATATCCTAGGAAATACCATTCTGGCAAAGACTTCATAACAAAGACTCTAAAAGCAATTGCAACAAACCCAGAAATTGACAAGTGAGACCTAATTAAACTAAACAACTTCCGTACAGCAAAAGAAACTTTCATCAGGGTGAAGACACAACCGACAGAAAGGGGAAAAATGTTTGCAATCTATCCATCAGACAAAGGTCTAATATCCAGCATCTATAAGGAACATAAATAAATCAACAAGCAAAAAACGAACAACACCCAAAGTGGGCAAAGTACATGATCAGACACTTCTCAAAAGAAGACATACATGCAGTCAATAAGCACACAAAAAAATGCTCAATATAATTAATCATTGGGAAAATGCAAATCAAAACCACAATGAAGATACCATCTCACACCAGTCAGAATGGCTACTATTAAAAAGTTAAAAAAAAAAAAAAAAAAAAAAGCCACGCGCGGTGGCTCATGCCTGTAATCCCAGCACTTTGGGAGGCCAAGGTGGGTGGATCACCTGATGTTGGGAGTTCAAGACCAGCCTGGGCAACACGGTGAAATCCAGTCTTTACTAAAAAATACAAAAAAAAAGGAAAGAAATTAGCTGGGCATGGTGGCAGGTACCTGTAGTCCCAGCTACTCGGGAGGCTGAGGCAGGGGAATGGTGTGAACCCGGGAGGCAAAGGTTGCAGCCAAGATCGTGCCACTGCACTCCAGCCTGGGTGACAGAGCGAGACGCCATCAAAAGAAAAAAAAAAAGTCAAAAAATAACAGATGCTGATGAATTTGCAGAGAAAAGGGGACACTTGTTGGTGGTGGGAATGTCAATTAGTTCAGCCACTGTGGAAAGACACAGTTATGAGCCCAAGCTGCTTCTTTGCACCTTTTAAAGCTATGCACACCAAATCCACTGTCAGAGTTTCAGAGTTCTTTTTGTCCCATTCATAGACTACCTGGGAAGAGGGAGACTGTCTTCCAAGCCTGTTTTTCCTTCTTGTGTTCTAAGAACACATATTCTCTTTCTAGGAGTTATTAATAATTGCTTCAAGGAAACTAATGGAACAAAATAAAAAAGAACAAACATAGGATAGTGAAAAGATGTTTAAAAGTCTTAAAAATTCATGAAGCCATAATTTTGACACTAGATAATAATGCTGCTTTGCATAGAGTATTTGCATGTATTCCCAGAGAATAAGCGCTTGTCTACATACTCTGAAACCATTTAACTATGTAAACTAGCATAAACCATTTTCAATGACTGTACCTAAAGCAATAGAAGACAGGTTACTAAGAAGATATTGCCAAATAAAGGTGAATTAATATTAAATCTTTTATTTCAATAGAAGTCTGCAAAGTCTGAGTGTCCAGAAAAACCATAGAACATCTCATATAGAAATTACAGAAAAAATTCAACTAAGCTACTTTACAAGTGTCCAAAAGGAATGAGGTCATGTCTTTGCAGGGACATGAATGAAGCTGGAAGATATTATCCTCAGCAAACTAATACAGAAACAGAAAGCTAAACATTGCATGTTCTCATTTATAACTAAGAGCCGAATTATGAGAACACACGGACCCACTGGAGGAAACAGCACACACCGGGTCCTATTGTGGGGTGGGGCAGGGGGAGGGAGAGTGTCAGGAAGAATAGCTAATGGATTCTGGGCTTAATACCTAGGTGATGGGATGATCTGCGCAGCAAACCACCATGGCACACATTTACCTATGTAACAAACTTCCACATCCTGCACAGGTATCCCTGAACTTAAAATAAGAGTTTAAGAAGAAAAAAATGTGTCCATATGTGTGTCATGAAAGTAGATATCTAGACATTTCTCCATCTGTGTGTGTGAATTAATTATGAAGCAAGATTAAGATCAGGAGAAAAACATTTTATCACATATGATGTATAGTTTAGAACTTATTTCTCCGATATTATCTGCAATCAGAAAAGCATATCCACGTTTGTTTCTTGTGAGACTAAATTTTCCTAAGAATCGGAAGTAATTAGAAGTTTTGGAAGTAACAAAATTTCTTTTTTAAAAGTCAGAGCTATAGCAAATGGGTGATTTTAAATCCCTCATCCAAGAAAAAGAATTAGTCATTAGGAGGTATGTCCCAGAATATTCTCAGCATCCAGTTAAATACAATCATATGATTTCAAGGACTCCAGGTTAAATCATTTCATAATTGCTGGCTTTCAATACTATCATTGTTGAACAAAAGTAATTTATCTAAACAAGTTCTTCTTAAAGAACATACGGGATTTCTATATCAGGCTATCTGATGAAAGAATGGATTACATGAGGAATCAGTCCATGACAAAGAATCACAAGAACTAGTGGCTGTAGAGAATAAGACTAGATGGGGTGAAGATTATCAAGATCATCTTGAAGGTCTGGAACATCAGAGAAGAGGGAAGAGCGTAGGTAATTGGAGGAGGGATGAGGAAGCAGTAACACTGAAAAGCTAGATGGTACACAGCAGTATCAAGCAGTTGCAGTGGCAGAAATGTCTCAGTGTTTTCAAAGGTGTAAGTCCTGGATTGAACATTAGATTTAGAAACAGATTATTTAATAATATTGGTTAGTGAAGATGCCCTGAAGTTGCAAGAAGTCATGTTAAAATTAACTTGCAGATGTTAACCGCATGTGAAAGCCTCTTATTCTTCCTTAGGAAGGTGTTCATACAACTATAGGAGGGCTTCCCCTTCAGAGTCCACATACTCAAGAGACTCCTGCCAAGGAGCCAGGGTATGTCCAGATGGGATACCAACCCTGCAACCATAAGGATTCCCTGTGGTTCATGTGGTCTGCCTTTTTACATTTACCTCCATCCAAAATAACATGTTGGGCATAATTTAAACTTTAGACATTTTTTCTATTTTTCTTGAGAAACAAATGACTAAGGAGAGGAGAACACCCAAAAACAAATACAGTCAAGTTTTGAATTAGTAGAGCAATGTAAATCAATTTGATTAGTTTTATTCTAGAGGCAGGCTAACATAAAATACTTTTAACAGCCTCGTGGTGAATCCCCTACCATGCGGCCCTTTAAGAAGTTTTACCTGAACAAAAGTAACTGTTCATTCACACACCCCAAAAAATCAATCTGGAAGAGCACTTTTTGAGTAAAAGTTCCCACCTGTTTCTTCTAAATTCATAATGTGAGATATTTGGCCAATGCCAAAAGATTCTATGGAGATTGAGAAGTTCAGTGTGCTCATTTCTTGCATAAGTAATACTAGAAATAGGGTAAGAGTATCAGTATAGTAATTTTGCAAAGCTGTCTTCAGAGTCATGACATTTGTTTCTAGAAAGAAGGTAGAAGAAAGTGGTTTAGAGAAACCAAAGTAGTAAAAAGTGTTATTATTCATATGTCAAATGAGACAGCATCATAAGGTTCACAAATGATTGAGAGACCAATAACTCTACAATGAAAACTATGCACAATGATGCCTTAAAAAAAAAAAAAAAAAAGAAGAAGAAGAAGAAGTCAGAAAGTTTCAACAGAGGCTGGCAAGATAGCCAAACAGGAACAACTCTGGTCTGTAGCTCCCAGAGAGATCAATGCAGAAGGCAGGTGATTTCTGCATTTCCAACTGAGGTACACAGCGCATCTCACTGGGACTGGTTAGAAATTAGGTGCAGCCCACAGGGGGTGAGCCAAAGCAGGGTGAGGCGTTGCCTCAACAGGGAAGCACAAAAGGTCAGGAAACGTCCCCCCAGCCAAGGGAAGCCTTGAAGGACCTTGCCAGGAATGACTGTGCCTTCTGTCCCAGATACTACGCTTTTCCCATGGTCTTCACAACCTGCAGAACAGGGGATTCCCTCAGATCCCTAAACCACCAGGGCCCTGGGTTTCAAGCACAAAACTGGGAAGCCATTTGGGGAGACACCAAGCTACCTGCAAGACTTTTTTTTAATACCCCAGTGGCATCTGGAATTCCAGCGAGACAGAACCATTCACTCCCCTGGAAAGGGGGCTGAAGTGAGGGAGCCAAGTGGTCTAGCTCAATGGATCCCACCCCCATGGAGCCCAGCGAGCTAAGATTCACTGGCTTGAAATTCTCGCTGCCAGCAAAGGAGTCTGAAGTCGACCTGGGATGCTCAAGCTTAGCTTGGGGAGGGGCGTCCACCATTACTGAGGCTCAAGTAGGCAGTTTTCCCCTCACAATGTAAACAAAGCCTCCAGGAAGTTCAGACTGGGTGGAACCCGCCACAGATCCACAGAACCACTGTAGCCAGACTGCCTCTCTAGATTCCTCCTCTCTGGGCAGGGTATCTCTGAAAGAAAGGCAGCAGCCCCAGTCAGGGGCTTATAGATAAAACTCCCATCTCCCTGGGACAGAGCACCTGGGGGAAGGGGCAGCTGTGGGCACAGCTTCGGCAGACTTAAACGTTCCTGCCTGCAGGCCCTGAAGAGAGCAGCAGATCTCCCAGGACAGCGCTCGAGCTCTGGTAAGGGACAAACTGCCTCCTCAAGTGGGTCCCTGACCCCTGTGCCTCCTGACTGGTAGACACCTCCCAGCAGGGGTTGACAGACACCTCATACAGGAGAGCTTCAGCTGGCATCTGGTGGGTGCTCCTCTGGGACGAAGCTTCCAGAGGAAGGAACAGGCAGTAGTCTTTGCTGTTCTGCAGTTTCTGCTGGTGATACCTAGGCAATGAGGTCTGGAGTGGACCTTCAGCAAACTCCAGCAGACCTGCAGCAGAGGGCCATGACAGTTAGAAGGAAAACTAACAAACAAAAAGGAATAGCATCAGCATCAACACAAAGGTCGTCAACACAGAAACTCCATCTGAAGGTCACCAACATCAAAGACCAAAGACCAAGGTGGATAAATCTACATAGATGAGGAAAAACCAGCACAAAAAGGCCAAAAATTCCAAAAACCAGAACACCTCTTCTCCTCCAAAGGATCACAACTCTTCACCAACAAGGAAACAAAACTGGAAGAAAAATGAGTTTGACGAATTGACAGACATAGGCTTCAGAAGGTGGGTAATAACAAACTCCTTTGAGCTAAAGGAGCATGTTCTAACCCGATGCAAGGAAGCTAAGAACCTTGTAAAAAGGTTAGAGGAATTGCTAACTAGAATAACCAGTATAGAGAAGCACATAAATGACCTGATGGAGCTGAAAAACACAGCATGAGAACTTCATGAAGCACACACAATTATCAATAGCTGAATCAGTCAATGGGAAGAAAGGCTATCAGAGACTAAAGATCAACTTAATGAAATATAGCATGAAGACAAGATTAGAGAAAAAAGGATGAAAAGGAAGGAACAAAGCCTCCAAGAAATATGGGACTATGTGAAAAGACAAAACCTACATTTGATTGGTGAACCTGAAAGTGATGAGGAGAATGGAACCATATTGGAAAACACTCTTCAGAGTGTTTATCCAAGAGAACTTCCCCAACCTAGGAAGACAGGCCAGCATTCAAATTCAGGAAATACAGAGAACACCAGAAAGATACTCCTAAAGAAGAGCAACCTCAAGACACATAATTGTCAGAGTCACAAAGGTTGAAATGAAGGAAAAAATGTTAAGGGCAGCCAGAGAGAGGTTGGGTTACCCACAAAGAGAAGCCCATCAGACTAACAGTGGCTCTCTCTGCAGGAACCGTAAAAGCCAGAAGAGAGTGAGGTCCAATATTCAACATTCTTAAAGAAAAGAATTTTCAACCCAGAATTTCATCTCCAGCCAAACTAAGATTCATAAGCAAAGGAGAAATAAAATCCTTTACAGACAAGCAAATGCTGAGAGATTTTGTCACGACCAGACCTGCCTAATAAAAGCTCCTGAAGGAAGCACTAAATATGGAAAGGAATAAAGGGTACCAGTCACTGCAAAAGCACACCAACTTGTAAAGACCATTGACACTATGAAGAAACTGCATCAACTAATGGGCAGAATAACCAGCTAGCATCATAATAACAGGATCAAATTCACACATAACATTAACCTTAAATGTAAACAGGCTAAATACCCTAATTAAAAGTCACAGACTGATAAATTGGATAAAGAGTCAAGACCCATCAGTGTGCTCTATTCAAGAGACCATCTCACTTGCAAAGACACACATAGGTTCAAAATAAAGGGATGGAGGAATATTTACCAAGCAAATGGAAAGCAAATAAAAGCAATGGCTGCAATCCTAGTCTCTGATAAAACAGACTTTAAATCAACAAAGATCAAAAAAACAAAGAAGGGAATTATGTAATGGTAAAGGGATCAATGCAACAAGAAGAGCTAACTATCCTAAATATATGTGTACCCAATACAGGAGCACCAAGATTCATAAAGCAAGTGCATAGAGACTACAAAGAGACTTAGACTCCCACACAATAATAGTGGGAGACTTTAACACCCTACTGTCATGCATAGAGACTACAAAGGGACTTAGACTCTCACATAATAATAGCAGGGGATTTTAACACCCCACTGTCAACATTAGACAGATCAATGACAAAGAAAATTTACAAGGATACTCAGGACTTGAACTCAGCTGTGGACCAAGTAGACGTAATGAGAGGTGACAATGTGCTAGCAGCCCTCTCTCACTCTTGGCACCTCCTTGGCCTCGGCGTCCACTCTGGCTGCACTTGAGTAGCCCTTCAGCCTACCGCTGCACTGCAGGAGCCCCTCTCTGGGCTGGCGAGGCTGGAGCCGGCTCCCTCTGCTTGTGGGGAGGTGTGGAGGGAGAGGCGCAGGCAGGAACCCAGGCTGTGTGCAGGTTCACGGGCCAGCGCAAGTTCTGGGTGGGCACAGGCTTGGTGGGCCCTGCCGTCGGAGCGACCAGCCGGCGCTGCCACCCTGGGCAGTGAGGGGCTTATCACCTGGGCCAGCAGCTGCAGAGGGTGCGCCAGGTCCCCCAGCAGTGCCGACCCGCCGGCACCGTGCTCGAATTCTTGCCAGACCTTAGCTGCCTCCCTGTGGGGCAGGGCTCAGGACCTGCAGCCCACCGTGCCTGAGCCTCCCCCTCACCCCTGCCGTGGGCTCCTACGTGGCCCGAACCTCCCTGACTGGCACCGCCCACTGCTCTGCGGTGCCCGGTCCCATTGACCTCCCAAGGACTGAGGAATGCGGGCGCAGGACTGGCGGGCAGCTCCACCTGTGGCTCCGGTGCGGGATCTGCTAGGTGAAGCCAGCCGGGCTCCAGAATTGGGTGGGGACTTGGAGAACTTGTATGTCGCAAAAGGATTGTAAATGCACCAATCAGCACCCTGTGTCTAGCTCAAGATTTGTAAATGCACCAATCAGTGCTCTGTGTCTAGCTAATCTAGTGGGGACGTGGAGAACTTTTATGTCTAGCTGGAGGATTGTAAATGCACCAATCAGCACCCTGTGTCTAGCTCAAGGTTTGTAAATACACCAATCACTGCTCTGTGTCTAGCTAACTAGTGGGGACTTGAAGAATTTTGTGTCTAGCTAAAGGATTGTAAATGCACCAATCAGCACCCTGTGTCTAGCTCAAGGTTTGTAAACGCACAAATCAGCACCCTGTCAAAACAGACCAATCAGCTCCCTGTAAAACGGACCAATCAGCTCTCTCTAAAATGGACCAATCAGCAGGATGTGGGTGGGGTCAGATAAGAGAATAAAAGCAGGCTGCCCGAGCCAGCAGCAGCAGCCCACTCAGGTCCCCTTCCACACTGTGGAAGTTTTGTTCTTTTGCTCTTTGCAATAAATCTTGCTGCTACTCACTCTTTGGGTCTGCACCACCTTTATGAGCTGTAACACTCACTGCCAAGGGCTGCAGCTTTACTCGTGAGGCCAGCAAGACCACAAACGCACTGACAGGAATGAACAACTCCAGATGGGAGGAACGAACAACTCCAGATGGGAGGAACGAACAACTCCAGATGCACTGCCTTAGGAGCTGTAACACTCACTGCGAAGGTCTACAGCTTCACTCCTAAAGCCAGCGAGACCATGAACCCACCAGAAGGAAGAAACTCCAAACATGTCCAAACAGCAGAAGGAACCAACTCTGGACACACCATCTTTAAGACCTGTAACACTCACCACAAGGGTCCACGGCTTCATTCTTGAAGTCAGTGAGACCAAGAACCCACCAATTTCAGACACACTAATAGACATCTACAGAACTCTCCACACCAAATCAACAGAATGTACATTCTTCTCAGCACCTCATAACACTTATTCTATAAGTGACCACATAATTGGAAGTAAAACACTCCTCAGCAAATGCAAAAGAACAGAAATCATAACAAACAGTCTCTCAGACCACAGTGTAATCAAATTAGAACACAGGATTAAGAAACTCACTCAAAACCACACCACTACATGGAAACTGAACAACCTGCTCCTGAATGACAACTGGGTAAATAACGAAATGAAGGCAGAAATAAATAAGTTCTTTGAATCCAATGAGAACAAAGACACAGTGTACCAGAATCTCTGGGACACAGCTAAAACAGTGTTTAGAAGGAAATTTATACAACTGAATGCCCACAGGAGAAAGCAGGAAAGATCTAAAATCAACACCCTAACATCACAATTAAAAGAACTAGAGGACTAAGAGCAAACAAATTCAAAAGCTAGCAGAAGATAAGAAATAACTAAGATCAGAGCATAACTGAAGGAGATAGAGAAACAAAAAAACCCTTCAAAATATCAATGAAACCAGGAGCTGGTTTTTTGAAAAGATTAACAAAATAGACCGCTAGCCAGACTAATAAAGAAGAAAAGAGAGAAGAATCAAATAGACACAGTAAAAAATGATAAGGGGGATATCACAACTGATCCCACAGAAATATGAACTACCATCAGAGAATACTACAAACACCTCTATGCAAATAAACTAGGAAATCTAGAAGAAATGGACAAATCCCTGGATACATACACACCAAGACGAAATCAGGAAGAAGTCAAATCCCTGAGAATAGACCAATAACAAGTTCTGAAATTGAGACAGTAATTAATAGCCTACCAATCCAAACAAAAGCCTAGCACCAGACACATTCACAGCTGAATTCTACCAGATGTAGAAAGAGGAGCTGGTACCATTCTATCTGAAACTATTCCAAACATAGAAAAAGAGGGACTCCCCCCTAACTCATTTTATGAGGCCAGCATCATCCTGAGACCAAAACCTGGCAAAGACACAACAAGAAAAGAAAATTTCAAGCCCATATCCCTGATGAACACCGAAGCAAAAATCCTCAGTAAAATACTGCCAAACCGAGTCCAGCAGCGTATCAAAAAGCTTATCCACCATGATCAAGTTGGCTTCATCCCTGGTATGCAAGGCTGGTTCAACATATGCAAATCAATAAACATAATCCTTCACATAAACAGAACCAATGACAAAAACCACATGATTATCTCAGTAGATGCTGAAAAGGCCTTCGATACAATTCAATACCCCTTCATGCTGCTCAAACTAGGTATTGATAGAATGTATCTCAAAATAATAAGAGCTATTTATGACAAACCCACAGCCAAAATCATACTGAATGGGCAAAAGCTGGAAGCATTCCCTTTGAAAACTGGCACGAGAAAAAGATGACCTCTCTCACCACTCCTATTCAACATAGTATTGGAAGTTCCTGCCAGGGCAACCAGGCAACAAAAAGAAATAAAGCGTATTCAAATAGGAAGAGAGGAAGTCAAATTGTCTCTGTTTGCAGATGACATGATTGTATACTCAGGAAACCCCATCATCCCAACCCAAAATCTCCTTATCTGATAAGCCACTTCAGCAAAGTCTCAGGATAAAAAATCAATGGGCAAACCTCACAAGCATTCCTATACAACAATAAGAGACAAATAGAGAGCCAAATAATGAGTGAACTCCCATTCACAATTGCTACAAAGAAAATAAAATGCCTGGGAATACACCCTACAAGGGATGTGAAGGATGTCTTCAAGGAGAACTATAAACCACTGCTCAAGGAAATAAGAGAGGACACAAACAAATGGAAAAACATTCCATGCTCATGGATAGGAAGAATCAATATCGTGAAAATGGCCATACTGCCCAAAGTAATTTATAGATTCAATGCTATCCCCATTAAGCTACCATTGACTTTCTTCACAGAATCAGAAAAAACTACTTTAAATTTCATATGGAACCAAAAAAGAGCCCATACAGCCAAGACAACCCTAAGCAAAAAGAACAAAGCTGGAGGCATCATGCTACCTGACTTCAAACTATACTACAAGGCTTCAGTAACCAAAATAGCATGGTACTGGTAACAAAACAGATATATAGATCAATGGAACAGAACAGAGGCCTCAGAAATAATGCCACACATCTACAGCCATCTGATCTTTGACAAACCTGACACAAGCAAGCAATGGGAAAAGGATTCCCTATTTAATAAATGGTGTTGGAAAAACTGGCTAGCCATATGCAGAAAACTGAAACTGGACGCCTTCCTTACACCTTCTACAAATATTAACTTAAGATGGATTAAAGATTTAAACATAAGACCTAAAACCATAAAAACCCTAGAAGAAAACCTAGGCAATACCATTCAGGACATAGGCATGGGCAAAGACTTCATGACTAAAACACCAAAAGCAATTGCAACAAAAGCCAAGATTGACAAATGGGAACTAATTAAACTAAAGAACTTCTGCACAGCAAAAGAAACTATCATCTGAGTGAACAGGCAACCTAAAGAACGGGAGAAAATTTTTGCAATCTATCCATCTGACAAAGGACTAATATCCAGAATCAACAAAGGACTTAAACAAATTTACAAGAAAAAAAACAAACAACCCCATCGAAAAGTGGGTGAAGTATATGAACAGACACTTCGCAAAAGAAGACATTTATGCAGCCAAAAAACATATGAAAAAAAGCTCATCATCACTGGTCATTAGAGAAATGCAAATCAAAACCACAATGAGATACCATCTCACACCAGTTAGAACGGCGATCATTAAAAAGTCAGGAAACAACAGGTGCTGGAGAGGATGTGAAGAAATAGGAATGCTTTTACACATTGATGGAAGTGTAAATTAGTTCACCCACCATGGAAGACAGGGTGGTAATTCCTCAAGGATCTAGAACCAGAAATACCATTTGACCCAGCAATCCCATTATTGGGTATATACCCAAAGGATCAGAAATCATTCTGCTATAAAGGTACATGCACATGTATGTTTATTGCGCCTCCGTTCACAATAGCAAACACTTGGAACCAACCCAAATGCCCATCAATGATAGACTGGATAAAGAAAATGTGGCACATATACACGATGGAATACTATGCAGCCATGAAAAATGATGAGTTCATGTCCTTTGCACGGATTTGGATGAAGCTGGAAACCATCATTCTCAGCAAACTAACACAGGAACAGAAAACCACAAGTAGGGGTTGAACAATGAGAACACATGGACACCCAGAGGGGAACATCACACATCAGGGCTTGTTGGTAGGTGGGAGGCTAGAGTAGGAATAGCATTAGCAGAAATACCTGATGTAGATGATGGCTTGATGGGTGCAGCAAACCACCATGGCACGTGTATACCTATGTAACAAACATGCACGTTCTGCATGTGTATCCCAGAACTTAAAGTATAATTTTAAAAAAAAAGAAAAAAAGTCAATTACTTTCTTGTCAACTAGAGTTATAGGGTAGCGGAGTAGGTAGCAATGTTGATTATTATGTGCTAACATAGCCATTTGGAGAATTTCTCCCTCACTATGAGATTTTATTAAGGACATTTAGTAAATTAATAGGCTTAATTCAGTTAAGCAAATAGTAAATAATAATAACAACTTGTTAAAGAATTAAAACAAAGCTCTTTTGCATGGAAATACAGCTCTGCTCCAGGCTATCTTTGACCACTTCTGACAACAAACCCGGTACTCCTATCACCTGTCTTCTCATTCTGCTTTATTACCTTTGTGCCCACTCCTTCACTTGCCTTGGCCACATGGGCCCTCTTCCATACTGAATCCTCCTTGATTCCCTCAGGCAGAGGGAGTTGCTACTTCCTCCAAGGTTCCATAGCATGTTACAAACTGTTGGTTAAATTTGTGTAATGATTATATCACCATCATCTCAGTAGTTCTGGCAAAACACACCTGAGCTATTTTTTTCTCACTTGTCTGTTTTATTAATTTCCTATACCCAATTTAATTTTTCTTGCATTCCTGCATTAGGTCAATACTTGTTGATTATCATGTCTAGATCTTCCAAGATCTGTGCTGTCCTTTTCCCTAGGTTAGACCACACCTCTTACAGTGAATACACTCATAGTTTCCTCATTGCCCCCACTGTCAAAACTCTCCACTCACTTTCCAGGAATCCACAAGTCCAGCCATCACTTTTTGAAAATGGACTGCTGTTACTTTCAGTTTTTAAAAAATTTAAGCCAGGTACAGTGGCTCAAGTCTGTAATCCCAGCACTTTGGGAGGCTGAGGCGGGTGGATCACCTGAGGTCGGTATTTTGAGACCAGCCTGACCAACATGAAAATACCCCATCTCTACTAAAAATACAAAATTAGCCGCGTGTCGTGGCACATGCCTGTAAGCCCAGCTATTCAGGCAGCTGAGGCAGGAGAATCACTTGAAACCGGGAGGCAGCGGTTGCAGTGAGCCAAGATTGCACCATTGCACTCCAGCCTGGACAAGAGCAAAACTGTCTCAAAAAAATTTAATTATTTCTTATTCTTTAAAGAGATGAAATTAGAATTACTTAACATAGCGTAGAAGGCTATTTCTGATCTGACCCTGTCTTATTGTATTTAAGCTCCTATAACAGAATACCATAAGTTACCTGGCTTATAAGCAACATAAATTTATTTCTCAATGTCCTACAGGCTGGAAAATCCAACATCAAGTTGCCAGCTGATTCAGTGTCTGGTGAGAGCCTGTTTCCTAATTCATAGATGGTGTTTTCTAGCTGTGGACTCATATGGTGGAAGGAGAAAGGGGCCTCTTTGGAGCCTCTTTTACAAAGATTCTGATATGGCTTGGCTGTGTTCCCACCCAAAATCTCATCTTGAATTGTGATCCCCATAATCCCCATTTTCAAGGGAGGGACCAGGTGGAGGTAATCAGATCATAGGGGCAGTTTCCCCCAAGCTGTCCTCGTGATACTGAGTGAGTCTCACCAGATCTGATGGTTTTGTAAGTGTCTGGCATTTCCCCTGCTTTTACTTACTCCAGCCTGCCACCCTGTGAATGAGGTGCCTGCTTCTCCTTTGACTTCTGCCATGATTGTAAGTTTCCTGAGTCCTCCCCAGCCACGCTGAACTGTGAGTCAATTAAACCTCTTTCCTTTATAAATTACTCAGTCTCAGGCAGTTCTTTATAGCAGCATGATAACGGACAGATACTAATCCCATTCATGAGAACTCTGTCCTCATGACCTAATAACCTCCCCCTCACAAAAGCTCCCCATACAAATACCATTACATCAGAGACTAGGTTTCCCCATATGAATTTTGGGAGACAAAAATATTCAGTCTATAATAGGCCTTGAAAAGTATCACTGCCAAACTCAGTTTTAATCCATCCCTTGAATACCCTATTACTCAAATTCATTCCATTTACTTTTGCCTATAAGCAAGTTCTACCTGGATGGCCATTTTTTCTTTTTCACACTCTTAAAATCTTGTCATTCTTCAAGACCTTCTACCCCAAACACTACGCCATCCCTCCTCTTCAACTCCTTAATGCTTTTCTCTTCAACCACAATCAGAATTAAGCATTCCTCCTTCTGTGTGCTCCTAATGCTTTGTCACTTTCTCTTCTCAAATGTATGTTTCAGGCCTTGTATTACATTACTTGATAAATAAAATTTAAAATGTCTACATGCTATACCACCAGCTTCTTTCCAGTTAAGTCTTGTGTTCAATAACATTACTTTTAAAATAAATTTATTGTGAGTAAGATCATTTATCATCCTAAAAGTTTTAAAAAGTAGACTGTGCAATAATTATAATAAAACAGAAAATTAAATGTTTCAACACTAAATGTTTCAGATAAGAATTAGCATTTAATTTACACAGAGTTGCTCTTATACCAGGGCAGGAAGCCCTCCTCCTAAGACAGACTTTTAGTCCAGGCATACCCCTTACAGACAAAGACAGAAATAGAGACACACATATACAAGCACAAAATCTATATGTATATTTATTTATATATATAATACATATTAACATATATGTATATGTATACAGATCCAAGACACGTAAGTCATCGCCTCTGGAAAACCCACACCCACCTCATGTCATACTTATCAATGAAATCCAACAAGAGCTAGGAGCATGGGAAGAACATTACGTGACTGCTAGGCAACCTTCCTGAATATGTGGCTCTGATGATGGCCAAGGGGGTCTTAAAATTTTTCCCTCAGCTTGACTAAACTTTATACAGGTTTCTTCCTAACTGCATGTCCCTGACCTCCCTTTTAGAGCATGTACTTGAGAAAACTTGCTATTGTAAATTATTTTTCTGCTCCTTTGAGATGAAATCTCCCAGCCTCTTGCCAGTTTACAACCCAGAAAGGTCTTTCTCAAGGACCGGGCAGCCTATCCTTTGAAATGTAATCATCAAGAAACATAGTATTCCTATCTCCTAATCTCGATAAAAGGGTAGAAACCTAACTTCAATAAGCACCAGTTAGCAAACAGATGGCCTAATACATGGACCAACCTCTCTGGTAGTATCCTCCAGTGCTTTTTCACTGGCTCACCCCAGCACTTAGAAACTCTCAGAACTTTTGTTTCAGTGGAGTTCAGTTCAATCTCTTTCCTCTTGAAAGTCTTGAACCCTATTGTAATAGTCTTAAACAAAGCCCTCCATGCTTGTTTCACTTGTCCAGTGCAATTTTTCTCTGACATGACAAGCTGAGCAAGCCAGTGCTCTGCTGCTGCCGAGTTAAGTGAGAAGAGTTTTAATGTGTCACCCTCTATTATCCTTTGATAAGAGTTAAACTGGAATGACAGGTTGTTAATGTTCATCCCCTCTATGATCCTATGATCCTATGACCATATGCAAAGGATAAGTGGGAAAAAAAGGATTCCTACCTTATTGTTTCTGGGGATTAAATTCAATTGAAAAAATAGTTTCAAAAATACTAATGGTAATTTGTGCTGAAGGAATTAGTTGTATTCCACTTCTCTCCTCTAATTTTTCATAGAATCTGTATATAAATATAACTATCTCTTTCTTACACTAATGCCGTAATAATTGATTGTATCTGGGTGCTTGATGAAAGCATGTTTGATTTACTTTTAACTGGGTTTTACAGTTTAGGGGAAGAGAATGGCACCATTAATTTACAAGACAGCATAGTTGTGTGACTTTCCATAATTCCTAAAATGTATTTCCCCAACCATTACATTAAGATACTCTAGCCCATTTTCTTCCAATGTCTATAGTATCAAACAAAGAGTAAAGAGTAAGTTATGAGACCAGGCATGTTAATACTAATGCTCAGCAATTTGGAAGAGTTCAGGTACAAAACCAACAAACAAGATAGAGACAAAATATATTCAAAATAATATTCAAGAATTCCCAAATACGTGTTCTGTGGATCACTTTATGAAATGTATTTAACTCGTATACACTCTCCTCTTTTAAATCACTCTTTGAATAGCTCTCCCTTCAGGATAATTTAGAAAGCCCTATATACAGAGGTGGCAATTTGAGATTTATTGCTTATGATGCAAAGAAGGTAAAACAGAAAAGTTGTTATTCCAGGTTTGAAAAGCAATCCAAAAAAGATTTCTAACATTCTTATCTGAATTACATACTTAAATAGGGCTACAAAAGGAATTCTGGATTCAATTCAGATTTTTAAAATTCTAATCATATTTCTTTTGATATTGAAATAAAGTTCTCATGGCATGCCTTTTATCTTCTCATAGTTAAATGCTAAGGACATATGCCCAATTCATGTAAGTGCAATTTTGAAAATTTGAACCAAAAAATTTTATTCGCTGAAATGTCAGCAATGATTGTCTCTGAGTGGTGAGATAGAGATTTTAAATTTCCTTCTCTTTGCTAATTTTTCTTTCTAATCTTTCTATATTAAATATGGATTGATTTTGCAATAAAAAGCTCAACATGCTCAAATAAGTTGGCAGAAGATTATTTATCAAAAAATTTATGAACAGCTTCTAAAAATTGCTCATAGGACTTTTATAAATTGTCAGCTTCTATTCGTTATTTAACATATGAATTATCTTCATGAAGTTATTTTTTACACTAGATTTACAAAGTCACATTATTTTCTACAAAAAATGAAGTATAGCAGTTTTTTGAGACATGGTGTTCAGATAGTAATTGTACCCCGTGCTGCGCAAAATAAAGGTGATTTTTCAAGATACAAACTACTGACTCAAAAGTGCCTTAAAATCCCTTAGTGGTTTACCACTATGCCCAGGAAGAAATTAAACATTTCTTATATTAGCCTGCAGATTGTGGGCATTGTAATAATGATAATAAAAATAGATGCTAACATTCATTGAATATTTTGTTTCATATATTATGCTAAAGGTTTTGCAAGAACTAATTTCCTTAATTTTGAAAACTACCCTGCAGTAGATATTATCCTTTTTCAGATGCAGAGTCTTACAAGGTACTCCCACATCATTTGTCTGACAGGGTGAGATTAATGGAGTTCAATAACAGTTTCTATACTCTCTGTGATTTGGCCAACTCTGGACCATGGTTACAAACAAAAGAACAAAGGGCAGGCTAATAGAAAAATTTTTCTTACGAAAAAGGACCCACTGCTAATGAATGCATTTGCTACTTTCAAAATATTATGCTTACAAGTCACAATGTGATGAAAATACTGCTAATGGACTATTGATCTTGCCAATTTGTTAATAGAAATACATGTTTCATAGTTCACAAATCATTGTCATATGCATAAAATCATTTACTCCTCAAACCAATGGCAAGAAACAGGAATTATTGTACAGATTAGAAAACTAAAATTTACAGATATTACAGATTAAATGATTTTCCAGTGGTAATATAACAGAAAAGCAGGAGAGCTGAGACACTCAAATCCATGTTATTCTGACTGACTTCCACTGGTACTCTCTACTGTTTTAATAATAATATTTCCCTCTAATTCATGATATTGTTACCAGTCACCAAGGAACAAAAGGATTACAGTTTGCAAAAGAAGTAATAGTGCTCATTAGATTGTTCTACTTGTCAAAAATAAGCCAATGACATCCAGTTAAAATCTCATTCAAGCAGAGGTTGCCTCCCCCACTTTCCCATCTATCCAAGTCCCCACAGGGCTTGGAAAGCTAGAGAAGTCACACAAATGCCCAGTGGACAAAGCAGAGGCTACATTGCCCAGGGCAGCTCCTCCTCAAATGCTGAGCCAAGCGCAGCATTCCTGATGGGGGAATTTAATTACCTTTCTATGTTATGCATATTCTAAAAATGAAAACTGTGACATCTTCAGGCTAAAATTCCAACAATGCATTTCAATCACAAATTTTAGGGTTCCACTTTGTCTATTGGGCCTGAATATTCAATCTGAAACCAATCACCGAAGAAAGCCATTTGGGAAATAACTGGACAGCGATGAAGTAGGGAGTGAGGCTAGAGTGACATTTCAGCAGCTCACTCGCAGCAATCTCTCCATAAGGGCTTTTACTGCCGTAGGTCAGGCCTGCTCCAAATTCAGGTCACCAGAGCCTCCTAAGTGCCAGCTGGACTGTGCTCTGAGCTTTCACATGTCACTTCCAAAACAGCTACAACAAAGTATGGTCAGAGAAAGACTTCACTTATTTTCTCCAACAATGTGCAGTGCACTTAAAGACTTCAGAGAATGTAATTTAATAGCTGGTAGAAGATGGGAACGTAGAATAAATCAGCACATTCCCTAAAGAATTTTAAAGGCACTATAAAAGGAAAGTCTCCCAGCTCCCTACCAGATCATGTAAGACCTTTCTTGATCTGGATCTTGTCTATTCTGCCCTCCTTCCTCTGTATGCTAGACCCCCATCCTCTAGCCAATGAATATTCTTTCCATTTCCACTTTCTTTCTTGTCTCCTACTTTACAACTGTACAGTTTCTGCAGTGAAAATATATCTTATGAGTTGGCTTTCTTATGGAGCTGCCATTTTCCATCTCATGCAGAGAAAAATTCCCAATCTTCCTTTCTGTCTTCATTTTTTTCAAGGGTGACCTTATCTTACAGTACCTGTCACATGAAATCATCATCAGTTGTTTATGCATTTGTAAGCATTCCACTAAATCATAAGTTCCACTGAATGATAAGTTTCCCACTTGTGTCATTGTCATCTTCATGGTTCAAGGCCTAGGAAAGTGCCTGGCATTGAATGGGGCTGATCGAAATGGAATAATGGATACATAAATCATGTGCACACAATACCACGTATCATTTGGTGGTTAAAAGCACAGGACTAAAGCCAAAACTTCTTACGTTCAAAACCCAGCTCTATCACCTAACAGCTCTGTGATCCTGGACTACTGAACCTCTGTGCCTGTGTTTCCTTATCTGTAAAATGGGCCATTGAATGAATTCAATGAGTTAACAGTAATAAACGTAAAGGCACTAAAAACATATCTAGGCACGCTGTAGATTTCTAACAAAGGGTAGATATAGTCATTATCATTTATCATCATCATCTTTTTCTTCTTATTCTTCTTCCCAAAAAATGGCAGTGTAGCACAGGGCCAAGATTTTGAGAGACCTGAATTCAAATCATGCTCCTCCACTTACTAGTTACATGACCTTAAGCAGTTTGCTTAACTTTTCTCCACTTTGGTTTTCTTGTCTCTATAATAGAGATAATAATGGTGCTTGCATCATAAAACTATTTGAAATGTTACAATTAAATTATGCTTTAACACATTAACATAGAATCTGGCACATGATAAGGGCTCCAGAGTGGTAAGCAATTCACTACTGTGGTTTTTGATCTTAAATCAGTATCAGTATAAAAGTCCTTAGGTATTGCCCTAAGATAAGCACCGTCACCCAGCTGACACTTGAGGCATTTGTGCTTCATTTACTGTGAGTGTACAGGAGAAAATCATTGAAGAACTAGAAAATGTGTCACATTTTAGACATAAAGCCAGATAACTTTATGCCCCCAGGTTCTAGTTCTCTAGGAAATAGGACACTCTTCTGAACAGGTTAGAACACATCTACTACCAGTCCTAGGACTGTTTGCACATAGATCCGTTTCCAGATTTCTTTGCAGAACTCTATGTAACATGGGGCATGGAAGTAGAAGACTAGCTTTTGAAATGGAGAGATGCTGCAACAAATTGAAGGGAAAAGCGAGGGTATTTCTTCCCTTCCTTCTGCCTGGGGCATGTTTATGCCTCCTACATGGTTCTAATTCCCACCAGAGAGGTCCATCCTACTCCCAGCCTCTTTTGGAGTGATCTTGGCCTTGGGATACCAGGTAATAATGTCCCCTCCTTTGTCACTCAGCATAAGTAACAGTTGTTGCTAATTTCTGGGATTACTTGAAGTTTCTTATATAACTCAGCTTAACACATCACCAGTGTAGCAATTCACTGCACTTATTCCTCTGTGGTTTCTAATTTCCTAATCAGATCCTGACTGGCCCAGTGATCTTCTTTATCCCTTTATCTTCTTGTCTTTCATTTGATTGATTTAGAAAGTGCCTGATTAGCTTGCCTTATTTCATGCATACGTACATACTCATTCACTTCAGGTGCTATCTCCCGTTTGAAAGAAACAGACTCAGATTTCTATGGTCTAGAATAAATAGATCATGTGGTTTGATTCTGAAATGAACTTATTATCCAATGTGTTTGTTCTCAACTGGGGAATATTTTTTCTCACTCCTGCTTCTAGGGGCAATATGTGGGGATATTTTTTATTGTTACAAGAGGGACGGAGGTGTTACTGGCATCTAGTGAGTAGAGGCCAGGGTTGCTGCTAAACACCCTACAAATGAATAAGATAGTCCTCCTACAAAAAAAGAATTATCCAGCCCAGAGTGTCAATAATACTGTTTTGGAGAAACTGATCTAATGATATAAAACCCAACATTTTCACACTGCTGGATGCTTTCTGTAGCTTTTGAACTACTACAGGTCACAGAAAGATTTCTTAAGATTTAAAGCTGTTGATGGTGATCACATTGTTAAGGTCTTGCCCATAGTCATTAATTTCTGTACACGATTCTAATTAATTCATTCAGATAAACTTGAGTTTCACTACAGACTTATTTGTTGATATGCAAACAATTAAAACTCCTGGGAAGAGAAGGAAGTAAATTAGATACCTTGAATTTTCAGCTAGGGATCTGTGTGTTAAATGTTTTCTTTTTAAATCCTATTGCTTGATTTTCCCAGCCTGTGCACCAAATGCTAGATTTTTCATAACATAGTTTTTTACAAAATGCAGTCTGGTTCTATATGTTCTACTAGAATATCTATAACATTTTCCTTAACAAGCTGGAAGTTGACTAGCTGGCCCTTGACTGCATTTTCTCTTCCCTGCTATGTTAAATCACCTGTGTTCATCTCCAGGACTGTGTTGCAATAACTGGGGTCTTGAGGTTGGATCCTCCTCAATTGTCTACTACCAGCTGGGAAGCCTTTGATGATCACTTTACCAATAAAGATATCACTTTCCTCATGGGCTAAATGGGGGAAGTTGAGTTAGTTAAAAGCTATGTACTATACATATATGTATATATCACATGTATATGTATATATCACATGTATATGTATATTACATATATACTATATATGGATATATCACATATATATATTACATATATATATATATATATATACAATACTTAAGTAACATTTTTAATATATTCTCTCTTTAGGGAGTAATATTTATACAAATGCAAGAAAAGTTTATATCCACACCTAGTTCATTGAATAATCAAGCCCTAATAAAGAGAAAGATAGCATGGAATGTTGTTGGACCCCTGCTGCATCTTCCCAACCCTGTTAAAAGATGTATCAGACGGTCTCTGAGAAATGAGAAAGGATAAATTTGTCATAAAGAACCAAATCACTGTTACTCTCTTTTTAACAACTTAGAGTGAGAATGGACTTCTGCCTCATTGCAGAGAATGAGCTGCAAAAAAAACACAGACTTCTGCAGTTACCCAGGGATTTCTTCTCTGTCCACCAGAGGAAACAAAAAATATATATAAATCTAGTCCTATTCGTAAAAGAATAGCCAAAAGAAGTATGGATGACTATGCTTGCATACATATAAAAAAGAAGCTAGATTTTTTTTTTAAGATTAGCTTTCTCTTGGAATAAAAGTCTCAGAGAAACCTTTCTTTTACTGGCTGAAGCCTCTGAAAACAGCTGCTGACAGATGCCTCAAACTCCGTCAGCTATAGTCGCATTGGGAACCACCTTCCTTGATGCTTCCTCCACCTCCGCTCCCTGCCTTCTGTGGGTCTTGTCTGTTTGTCTACTCTGGTAACAATCTCAATAGCTAGAGATTATATCTAAATTCTGCTCTTCTTGCAGCCTCCACTACATTACCTGTTCTCCTTAAATGTTAAACTATAAACTAGTTAAAGGTGAAACTCTAACCCTTTTTGAAAAGTTGTAGCAGATTTTATTCCCAAGATATTTTTGCTTCGAAATGAAACTTTCCCTCTCAGTGCAGCTCTGTGAGCTGTGGTACGGAGGTTAGAACCAGTATCTAAGCAATCAGAAATCCTGAGATGATTCAAAGAAAATAAAAGGGAAAAAAAGAGAGGAAAAGTGTTAAATTTTTTATAGTAGGTCATTGAGATAATTTGGTCCCTGTCACCTTAAAAACGTCTAAGACACATTTTCCTCCCTGACTCTTCTTTCTTTTCCCTCTGCTCCTCCTTCACCATCCTACTCCATTTCTAAAGATGAAGGTTAATATTAAGCATCACATTAATGGTTGTCAAATCAATCATGATTTCCTCTGAGTTATGTTACACAGAAGCAACATGCTTTATCAGAAATCAAAGAAAGGACAGTGCCAAAAGTGGATGAGCTAATGTAAAATCACTTACATGGGCACTCTGGAGACGGAAACCCGTTTAATATTTAATGTAGTCATTAACCTAAGAATGAGAAGGAGAGGGTAATTGATGGTCTATTCCCTTTGCCTACGGGACAGGGTACTGAAGTGAGCTGTCCCTTCTGGGATTAGATTCACCCACATCTAAAATCCATAAAGTGGGTCACAGGTGAAGGGAATTGGAAAAGTCTCAAAATTCCCAGACGTATTGTTCTAAGAGGACAGTTGTGCTCAGCTGACATGCCTGAAGTTCACCACGCTGCAGGAACCAGAAGCCACGTCAACTGAATTGCTCAATTAGTTTGTTATGGCAACAGACATGCTGTCCCCAACACATATGGTCAAACTGTAGCAAATAATCAATTATTGAAGGAACCATCTCCAAGAAGCATTAATCCATCAGGATATTGAAGGGTTTGTTTTTGTCTCTATTTAGATTTGGTTATCATAGAAGGAATTGTCTACTTTGACAGCTACCCAGAGTTGTCCCTGAGAGGCAGAATGTCAAAACTAATTTAGAATAAAAAGGGGGAAAAATACAGGCAAACTCTATAATAGTGAAGGCCATCTGATAAAGAACATTTTTATATGTGATATTATGATGTTGTAGGGAGCATTCTATTTATGCATCACAAATGCCAGCATATTCTCTACATGCACTTTTAAACAAGTTTATTCTAAGTAAACGATGCTGCTACAGTCACTTTGCTTAAGTTGCAGCATTACTTCATGATATGATACAACGCACACTAAATCCACATTTATTGTTTTATTTAATTGTATTTTTTATCACATGTTATCTTTTTTGGTGTATATTTCCAGAGGTCTCCAAGAATTCAACCTCACCAAGGAAGTCAGTTATGATATTTTCATGTACATGAAACACCTCCATCTCTACCAACTCAGCAACTACTCATTTTTTTTTTCTTTTTCACCACAAGTTTAAATCTAAGCCCTTTGACCCTAGGGAATTTTTAAAATATTCCTTCATGAAAGTAAGTGATTTCTGAATCTAGGCAGAAGCTCCAGGTATGCTGTATATCAAAGACTTGATCAGTCGAACATACCTCCACAAACAGTACCCAAGACTACTTGGCCAGGTACAGTTATTGTCCAGGTACTTATACCTAAAAAATACTTTTAAATTAGGGAAAATTTTTCCATATAGTTTTTAAAACTAAACTTGTTCAAATAACATTTCACTTCATAAAAGTCAGTTTAGTTGAGAATACCAATTGTGGCAATAAACAACAATTATCACTACTTTCAGTTGAAATCAGCAAGTAATTTTAAAGAAATAAAAACTTTGGTGCTGGTTCATCTGTGTTATTTGAAAGAAATTTATCAGAGCTTCTAATTCCAAATAAAGACTTCAATTAAAAAATAGGATACCATTAGTTGTATCAAAATTCCTCAGTAGAATTCACTCTTGCCTCACCTGAAAGCTTCTCTAGAGGAACATAAGAAATGACGCAGCAAGAAGACTCCCATTTTCCAAAAGTCCCCTTTAAAATATTTATGAATATAATTTTACCTACTTCACTTTCTCTCTCCTCTCTGAACAACTCAGATCCCTGTTCAAGATAAGAAGTGAAAGGGCACCTAGAAGGAAGAAAAACTCACTTCATCCCATTAATTTCATTACCACAGGTTTTAAAATGTTTTGTAGCCATTAACCTAGATTTTCCACTTCTAGGAACTTATGCTCAAAAAACCATCAAACAATGCTCAAAGTTATATGTAAAAAGATGTTTATTACAGAACTGTTTATAATGAAGAAAAACTTGAAGCCAAGTAAATACTCAATAGCAAGTATCTGCTTAAATTATATAATAGAGAAGATTATGAGGCCAATAAAATATATAAAAAGAATATTTGACGTTGTATTACAGAAGCAATTCTCTGGGCCTAGAACATTCTTCAGACAGACTCCTCCCCATTTTTCCTCACTCAAAGCATTGTGACCTGGCCACTTGATTCACACCATAGAACTCCAGAACGGATAAAGTGAAAAGCAGCAGTTACCTCAGACAGTGGTTGTAAAATGGGTTCTAGACCAAATTGACTGGAAGTCGACAATAAGAAGCAATTAGACCACAAGAATCCTCCACTTTTCATGTTTATGTGACTGCCTCTCTTTCTACCCTTCCTGATGATTTGCATTTTCTCTCTGGAGAGAGATTTTTGTGTTAAAGGTACCATCCTCAGCTATACTGAAGATATTATACTAAACACAGGTGGATTAAGGAAAGTGAGACATCAAACAGTGAGAAGCCTCATACACCCTGTCAGATGAATGGAGGATTTCTCTCTAAGGAAAAGAACAAACCCAGGAGAAAAGTCACACAAATTCTGATCCTCTAGGAAACCACACAAAAAAGTCTCATTTGGATCACTCATCTTACAGGAAAGTCTACCAATGGGCAGCCCTACCCACATAATTGTACAAATCAGCTTCTCAGCACTATAATCTTAAAAATAAAGCGATAGCCAAGATCATCAGCAATTTGGGGAAACTTAAGGTTGAACAAGTTTTAAAAAAAAAAACACATAAGGGCCGAGTGTGGTGGCTCATGCCTGTAATCCCAGCACTTTGGGAGGCCAAGTTGGGTGGATCACCTGAGGTCGAGAGTTCGAGACCAGCCTGACCAACATGGAGAAACCCCCTCTCTACTAAAAGTACAGAATTAGCCGGCTGTGGTGGCGCATGCCTGTAATCCCAGCTATTCTGGAGGCTGAGGCAGGAGAATAGCTTGAACGCGGGAGGCAGAGGTTGCGGTGATCATGAGATCATGCCATTGCACTCCAGAGCACGGGCAACAAGAGAAAGACTCCATCTCAAAAAATAAATAAATAAAATAGGAAAAAATTTCAAAGAAATAGGAGAAATTCCAAGGAAGAAAATAAAACTATTTTTAAAACTATAAGAATATCCTCAGAGAGATAATAGAAAATATTTCATTCATAAAACAAAAACATAAGTATATCAAAGATAAACATTCAAAGGACACAAAAGAACTCTTAAAAATTAAAAATACAACAATTTTTTTAAAATGAATTATATAAATTAAAGATAAGGAAATCTCACAGAAAGAAGAAAGAACAAAAATAAGAAACTGGAGAATTAAGTTAAGAAATCAAACACGCAATTAATAGGAGTTCAAGAAACAAAGATGAAAGAAAACTTAATAAAGAAAATTATCCAAATAATTAACTTTACTGAATTGAGTACTATGCCTATCAAATTCCCAGTATAATGGATGAAATGGGATAACACTAAAATACATTTTCATAAAATTTCATAGCAATGGGGACAAAAAGAAGCTTCTAAATATTTCCAGAGAGAAGGAAATGAGTTTACAAGACAAGGATACTGTTTCTCAATGACAACTGTAGAAGCTAATAAGCAATAGAGGAATACCTTCAAAAATCTAATTTCTAAAATTTCTTCCAATTTAAAATGTAATATATAACCTATAATCAAGTAGAAAAGGGGAGAACAAAATTTTCAAATAATCAATTTGAAAAATGTACTTCCCATGCATCCTTTCTAAGGAATCTACTGGAAGAACTGCTCCAACAAAAAGAAAGAGTAAACTAATAAAAAAAAAAAAAAAAAACATGGGATGCAAGAATCAGGAGTTTCAACACAAGAGAGAAGATATGAGAGTCCCACATGATGACAGACGGACATTGCTACATGGCATCTGTGCTGCAAGCCTCGACAGAAACCAGTCCAAACTGGAACAAGAGTAAACAAGACTCTGATAGAATATTTCTTAGAAAAAAAAGAAATGATCATCTGGATAATTGGTGGTATTTGTAGGGACCTTCAGTTCTACCATAGAGTTTGAGGATGAAATGGTGGTACACAGAAAACCAAGCTGAGCATTTTTTATGTGGAAGGCAATTACCGACTTCCGGAAAAACAAAAATGTTGTGTAGGATAGTAAATTAGTAAATATAACCCTAGGGTAATATGTGGCTCAATTGTAAAAAAAAAAAAAAAAAAAAAAAAAAAAAAAAAGTTTACATTGCCACAATACAGTAATGAATTTATTATGTAATTCCACTGAGTATGACTTAATAAAAGTTGAGATACACCTATACAAGGGAGATGAGGTAGGGGAAGTGAATACACATATGTGGTGAAAAGAAAGTGAGAAAGCTAAATCCTTATCTTCCATAAGAAGTCAAACCAAAAATTCAAATATAACAAAATAAGCATGTTGTCCTTGTAAATTATAGATTAAGGATACAGAAGAACAGGTGAGAAACTACTTTTACATTATATATTTTATAGAACTATTTGGCCTTTAAGCTCAGTACATAAATAACTGTAATATAACTACAACTTTAATTCATTTTAAAAACAAACAAATATATTTTTTCTTCAATTATTGGGAGACTACCTTATGAGATAACAAACATATATTGAAAAACAAGTGCTATGTCATGCTAGGAATGCAAAGATAATAAATCCTGAGCGACCCATCTTTGCCCCTTAATAGTTGTTTGAACTTAGGTACTTAGTGTAACCCTGCATGTGCCTCAGTTTCTGCATCAGAAAAGGAGGATAAGGCACGATAATATAAACAAATTACTTCAAGCTATAAAAATAACAGTAAGAAGATACAGAATCATAACAACTTCAATGCAGTTCGATCCTTGTTCTTCTAAAATTATAAACCCAGTGAAGAAGGGCAAAGAGAAAGATCCACTTAAATCCATAGGGATTCAATGGTCCTCTATGAAAACAAGGCTTCCAGTGAATGTCAGGTTCCAGTTATAACAGACCTGGACTAGATACATTTCCAAGTTCTCTTCCAACTCTCTAAGCCTATGAATATACTGTGAGGATACATCAGAGTAGATGTCAAAACAACCAGTTGCTTTAGACCAGCCATCCCCATCCTTTCTAGCATCAGGGACTGATTTCGTGAAAGACAATTTTTCCTTGGGGTGGTGGTGGTGGTTTTGGGATGATTCAAGTGTATTACATTTATTGTGCACTTTATTTCTAATATTATTACATTGTAACATGTAATGAAATTATTATACAACTCACCACAATGTAGAATCAGTGGGAGCCCTGACCTTGTTTTCCTGCAACTAGATGGTCCCATCTGGGGTGATGGGAAACAGTGAAAGATGATCAGGCATTAGATTCTCATAAGAAGCATGCAACCTAGATCCCTTGCATGCACAGTTCACAATAGGGTGTGTACTCCAGTGAGAATCTAATGCTGTCGCTAATCTGACAGGAGGTGGAACTCAGGCTGTAAGGTGAGTGATGGGGAGTAGCTGTAAATACAGATGAAGCTTTGCTCTCTTGACTGCTGCTCACCTTCTGCTGGTGCAGCCTGGTTCTTAACTGGTCCATGGCCTGGGAGGTGTGGACCCCTGCTTTAGACAACTCATTGATTTTAAAAGTTATCAGTTCTATTTTAGTAATATTGTTTACATCATTTTTTAAAAAAAATTATTTATTTTGAACTTACTTCTGTGTAAAAGATAAACTGTGCTAGACCCTCAGGCGAATTTCAAGAAAGACAAGACATGGAGACTGCCCTTGAGAACTTTACTAAAAAGTAGAGTGTTTTTAAACTATTTATGAACAAGATTAATAAGTATGAGAGCTACCCTGTAGTCATTTTGAAAATAACCTGGATTCTTAAATACTGATAACCAGAAGGTGAGAAGAATGGTTAAAAGATTTGTTGATGTCTTGATTATAAAAGAGTCTTCAATAAAGCTAATCCCAAATCACTGAAACAGCTGTCACATGGGAGAAGAAGTAAACACATTTCGCATGTGTGGTAGAGCACCAAACAAGGAGCAATGGGTTGGCAGTAGGAGAGGGGGAGAATACAGGAGAGGAACTTGGCTCATAATAAGAAAGGATGCATACATACAAAATTGGCTGCCCTGTGAAGAAATGAAGACCACCTTACTGAAAGGATTAAATAGAGTCTAAATAACATTTTCCAAAATGTTATAGAGGGAATTCTTGCTTAGGGTGTGGAGTTGCAGACTAAGTGAACTAAAAATTTCCTACCTTCTCTAGAATTCCACTTATGTTAGAAATCATAAGTACAGCCAAAATTCAAAGAGAAGGAGAATCCCATCAAATGGTCAAGTCAACAAAAAGAAAATAATCATGCCAGTTATAGTCACACTATAAAGGAATAAAAAAGAAGAAGGGAATCAAACAAGCATACCGGCACATACTCAAACCGTTAGGATATTTCCTTTTACATCTAATTGTTTCAGGATTGTACCAATGCAGCCATATTAAATTATAATGTTAATAGGTTGTCTTTTTACCTTGAGTAAAATAGCCAAGAAAAGATGTGTTATCTTAAACTATTAGACTGGAATGCTAGTTAAAGATATTGAACTGTAGAAAGATGAGCCACCTACAGAATCAATAACAGCATTTTAGTTAGGACCTTGAGGGTGTTTGCCGGCCTTATTGACTGTGGCCAGTTCCATTCTGTTTAACCTATGACAGCTGATGAGACTAGATCCTGGGGTGGAATTACTGCCCAATTCATCAGTGATGATTATTGAGCTGTTACCAGTGAGATCTTGGAAAAATCTTAATGCCAAGCTATTCAGATGAAGGAATTGGTAAATATATTTCTTTTACATCTTCTAAACTTGTGCTCTTTCCTGAGCAACTCCATAATATCTAACCCTAAAAATAGTGCACAAAGATGGGGAACATTAAATTGAAATTACTTTATAGCCCTAAAAATGGTCATTACATTTAGCCAGTAAATTTGAAGAGCTGTTAAGTGGAGGGAACTTCATAATACAGATCTTATCAAGTTATGATGTATAGTATGTATCCATGGGGAAAGTGACCTTAATCAACAGAAATATTTGTGAAATAACCATTTAAAAATGGATTGAGAATAGTAAAACTGGTAAATCATAGTATTAAATGAATGTTCAAGAAAGAATAACTTTTCATCTATAGTGAGAGTAGGTAATGGTAATACTAAAGTGAAATATGCCACAGTTAATAGTAGTACACTTGAGGATGAAACCTGGATGAAATATCGGACTACAGTTGCTGTTAATGAGACTTGCATAATACGATTGAACTAATGTTTGGAATTGTTGGTGCCTTTGATTGTTGTTAAGGCAGCCAAAGTCTTCTGCGTGCCTAGCTTTCACAATATTTTAGCATCTTGATTAGTTCCTGGACCAAGGGTCCTATGGGTAATTTATTTACAGCATGATCTATTTACTCACTGTTACAGGCGAAACATGGCAGTACCAAAACTCTTTCTTTGCAATAAACAGCATATTCAGATAGAATAAGATTTAAAATGACAGAAACTCTTTCATTTGCCCTTTTGCACTCACTGTACTTACAAGTATCACCAGTTACTTTAAACCCAACAGACCACAAAACGTTCTTTTTTAGAAACTTTGTTTCTCAAAAAATTTTAAGAATCTTATTTATCAAAAGAATTAAATTAGCACTTGGTTAATAAGCTGCTCTTGTCTTCTCCTTTATGTAAAGAAGATGTAGCAAGATATTTATTGTCCTTGAAGAAAACGTATTCCACTCTCCCTGCCTGCGTTTACCACTGAACTAGAAATAAGCATGTAATTTTTAATAATTTTCTCTATTTATATGTGAACATATAAATGGTTCTTTTTTATCGATAATTTGACTATAATGATACCATGATTACCAACTGGTTTCTTTAGCAGTATTATAATTATTTATCTAACTCAAAAAATTTGTTTCGTCGAAGAAAGAAATTATCCAAATAAGCTCCAAAAAATCTAAACTCTGAATTTTAAAAAGCTACGGGGAAAAAGCTCTTATTTATATTTTTAAACATTTATTTATAATATCAAATAAAGCATATAATTGAACTATATTAAGTGAAAGAAATAAAGTAAAAATAGATATATCTGAGATAATGGATTTTTCATAACATTTAGGAATCTGAAGTTATAGACAACTTCAGCATTTTACAAGTTGAAGCTACTTTTAATATTGCTCAGTCTTTAATCTTTTGTTATGGGCTCATTTTTCTCACTGTGGAAAAACAAACCATCATTTTAGAAAAACTGCAGGAGCCAAATTCTTAGTAATTATAGTGTAAGTACACACACTAGTCTCTCAAAGATGACAAGCAGTATTTGTGGTAGTTGCTCAGTGATGGTAAACAAGAAAGATCATCTGACAATCTTATAGTTTGAAGTTTACATCACAGGTTGAAAGCATATATAATCAAGAGAAAAGCACAGGGATTCAATAGTTCTCACAAAAGAAAAATGTTTTTATATTGTGAAAAGAATCCTTTTTCTGAAAGTGCTGTTACAGTTTTTCCCAGATATTTTCTTGTTTTATGGCTTATTCCTTTTCAAAAATAAAACCGCACAAAGAAGAAAAACAGTTTAGACTCAAAGACGACATTTACCTTATATTAAAATGCTCTTTTCACAGAGATTGCAGACAGCTTTCATAGCATTTCAATCAATATGAAAACTAAATCAAACGTTTTTGAGTTGAAGTCAAAAGATTCAGTTTAGTGACACAAATAAAACAATGAACTCAAACTCTATTGAAGAGAGAGTATTTACTAATAGGAATATGTCCCATTCCATTATATGTTTTATGTATAATTGTGAGTACATGAGCAAACCACTTTCATTTGTTCTTTTATCTAAGTAATCCACAAGACATGAAAAATCAAGATGAGATAAACTGGTCATTGTTCTAACTTTTCAGATAGATAAGAAAGTTTGCAATCCTAAACCATGGAGGGAAGATCTGCAAGAGAAAGAATTTATCCTGAGAGGCAGTGGAGAAGTTTGTTGTTTTCGCTTTTTATCTATGCTGCAAACGGCATATAAAATAAAGAGTTGGGAGCTTTTTTACCACCTAGTAAAGGAATCACGAGTCACTGCAGAAAGCTAGATTCTTACAGAATCAGAATGACCATGTGTCTTTGCATTAAATGAGGTTGACAAAGTCTTGAACATTGGAAATAAACAGAAAATATTATCTTTATTCACACAAAGCTGCGATTCATCTATATCTAAACAGTTTTGTTAGTTCTTAATGCCGCTATGAAAAAAGTACATAGTGAAACTAGAGACTAACTACCAGAAAGAAGAGAAGCAAGGCAGAGAATGGCAAACAGAAAGTGGGGTTAAATCATGGGGTAGATGAAAAAAATGGGAATTTTGCTCACCCTCATGTCTGTCGAACTTGCTGAAAATGAAACGTTTCTGTCCTATCAGCCACATCTGCTCAGAGATACGCTTTTTTCCCCTCGTTCCCTCTAGAGGAAAAGTGAGATTTAGGTGATCTAAGGGTCATCAGGTGTCTCTAGTTCTACACGAAGACACCAATCTCTCCTGGCCCTGCCTCCATTCTTCCACCAGCTTTTCTTCCTACAGTTTAATTGCTGATTTTCTTAGGTCTTTCTCTTCGTTCTCCTTTCTTCTGACTTCAGTGCTCTCTGTGGACAATCTCATCAATATCTATGGCTTCCAGTGGCATCTATGTAGAAATACTAACCACTCCCAGATCTGCATCTGCTTCTCACAAGCCACTTCTGAGTTCTCGACCAATACCTGCAACTGCCTACTACACATCTTAACCTGAGAATGCAAGTCAAGCGCATCAAGTCCAATAAATATAATACTAAAATCATAAATTTTCCTCCCCAGCCAGCTCCTTTTTCTGTATTCTCTATCTCAAATAGTTGTAGCACCATACACCAAATCTCCAATGAGTACCTCTCTATCACTCACATCTAATCAGAAATAATAATACATGGCAGACATTCTTCTAAATATTTTCCACACATTTGCATTTAATCCTCACAGCAACCCAATGAGGTAGGGTCTGTTATTACACCCATTTGACAGATTAAGATACTGAAAACCAGGGAGGTTAAGCAACTGGACCAAGGTCACCTACTAACAGGTGGCAGAATCAGTTTTAAACCTGGTCTGTCTGACTCTATTATATGACACCTTTATAAAGCTTATCAGTTCTAACTCTGAAATATCTCTTGATTCCTTCTTCCATTCCCTCATCAACATTTTTATACCGTCACTTCCTATCTAGACTACTGCAGGCATTTTCTAAATGGTTTATTTGCCTCAAATTTACCTCAAACCCATTTGTCTCACTACACCTTCTAAAATAGGCATCTGAAAGCATTACCCCCTTGCTCTAAAACTATCAATACTCCTCTTAACCTATAACAGTGTTTCCCACAAATTTTAAGTTTTGGCTTTGGTTTGTTTTGGGGGCACTGCTTTCTGTTTTTGCAGAAATTAGGGCCATTACATATTAGGTTTCTAATTTACTAAATTTTTGCTGGTGCTTCACACCAGACACATCATATATTTTTTATCTCCTTAGGCTCTTTCACCTGCCTTAAAAAGCCCTTCTCTCACTTGTGCTTGGCTAATTCCTAATTATCCTGAGTTTGGGGAACTGTACAAAAAAGTCTTCCCTGACCCCATAGGCTGGGTAGGTGCCACTCCTCTGTTCTCCCATACATATCCATAGCACCTTCCCTGCTTGATTATCACAGTAGCTCAGAGAATGGACCGCAGAATTGGTCACACTGCGTTTGACTCCTGGCCATATTACCTACCAGCTTTGTGGCACTAGGCACTCAAAAACTTTGCCACTATCATTACCACCCTCATCCCACTACACCAGATTTATCTCCTACTTTGTCTATCTTCCTTGCCAGACTATGAACCAAAATACAGGGACATCTATATCTTGCCATCCCAGCTTTTAGCACAATGCCTAGCCCATAGCAGATGCTCAAATAATGTTAAACTAAACTAAAAATAAAACACAGTCCTGCTTTATATGCAGAATAATAAATATATTATTATATGTGTAACTTTTGCTATGTTATTGAAATAATTTATAAAAGTGTTTGAATAGATCTGTCTGTGTCAAACATAGGAGACTACAAAAAGATCATGGTATTGGCTTCACCTTTTCCAGTGCCATTGGAGAAAGCATATCAAACCCTCTTCCTTAGCTGACAATAGAATATAAGATACCTGAATTAGTATATGTAGTGATTTCTGTGCTCTGTTTGATGGTTCATGAATAACCCAGAAAGAAGCAATCAAACTGAAAAATAAATTTAGAAATGCCATAGAATAATTTGGTATTTCCTTTGCAAGAGAACTGGTGGTCTTGACTTTACTTTGTATTTTGTGTCATACTGTTCTTCTGCAACAAGGAATATAACAACCTCTCATTCAGGGCTATTTTTCTCTTATGCATCATCTTTTTTGTAGAAACCTCTCAGATGGGTTTGGTTGTACGTTAATATTATGATAGCAAACTGAGTTGGTATTTATCTTCCATATCAGTCGGTTTGAAATGAGAGATTCAGAAATACAATTATATTGCAATGAATTATACTATATCCCATTATCACATTATTTTTACATAATTGGTTTAATTCAGTTTCAGAGAAAATGTTTTAAATTTATCAATATAGGGCTTTTTCTCACAATTCTTAATAATTACATAATTTTTAATCAAATAAATATTGGTTTGAATTTGATATAAATGTTCTAAATCCAACCCTGAAACGTAATACTGGCCATCCTGTCTAGGTCCGAAGTCCTAAAAGCGATCAGGCTTGAAAAAATTCTGTCAGCATGTCTACTGAAATTTAGGAAGCTCTTTTTCTCTCTCACTTTAAGTACTATGGTTTGATTTTTCCAAATTATTTTGTTGTGAAGGAAGGCTGCCAGGTATCTAAATACGAAAATGCTCTGTTTTCTCTTAGTATAATTGCACAGAGGATAGCAGAAGGCTGTAACCAAGCAGCCCTTGGCTCTTAGCAGCACAGAAACAAAAGGGCCATTTTTAGGGTACCGTTATCCAGAATGAATCATCCCCAATCATTTTGCACATTTGTGTTGTGTGTCCCCACAGAAGATATAAATTCCCAGGAAAGAAACTGGTTGGCCCAGTTTGAGTCATGAGCCTTCTCTTTGACCAGGGAAAATCTCTCTGTGTGTGTGTGTGTGTGTGTGTGTAAGGAGTGTGCATATGCACGTGTATATGTGTGTATCACACCACTCATGCCATAGAAATGTAACTCAGGCTGGACCAAAAGGACTCAAGTTCAAAACTGTTTTCAGAGCTTTTGGAGAAAAAGTCTTCTTTCCACTGAGATTACCAAGCTGGTAGGATATAAACCAGGAGCTACTGGTGGCCATTTGCCATTTGGCCATCTCTTGGGAAGAAGCTTTCCTTCCTGAGAATAAAACCAAAACAAAGAGGCTGAGAGAGAAAGTTTCCATTGTGAAAGTCTGAGAGTTGGATCTTTTTTCTCTCAAATAAAATAGTGATCTCTTTGGGCCTAAGCAGCTGGCCTCTCCGGGAAAAGCCAGGGTTCTCTCAAGGAAAAAACTTTGAATCTCTCCGAAACATTGGCAAGTGAGATTCTACTCTAAGATCCTCTGTACAAAATATTTTGAGAACCTGTCATCAGCTAACACCTTAATCACAAAAGAACCTCAGTGAGGCCCCACTTTAATAACCTGTTTCCTGATGAATCATGCACATATTAGCCTTAAAATATATACTGGCACCAAGTAGGTAATAGCAAATATTTATTTGATTAATAAAATGTTTATCCCAAAGAATGAAAATTCAGAGAGGACTATCAATCAGAATGGCAAAGGTAGGAGAATGATATTTTGGGAATTGGGCAGGGGTGAAGGGTTGAACTTCTAAAAAAAGAAAAATTTCACCATGAAGGTCACCACTATAACTATGCCTACTAGGAAGTTTGCACAAGTTTCTTAATAAATGACCTACTAAAAATGCCCCAGAAAAATAGATTCTAAAAACATATGGGGTCCTAAATGATAAAAGAAAGGAGAAAAAGAGAAGATATGTAGGAAGCGATTAAGCCCTTGATAAATGAAATAACTTATAATAACCTTATAAAGTACTTTAAAAACCTAAATAATTAAGACAAAAAACGAACTGGTATAAAATGAAATGGCATTTTGGCGGATACTGTAAATCACTCTTGGCTGACACTGACACTTCTTCATCTCAGCACGAGGCTCGTGTAGTGAGATATTGATGCCGAAGCCTCTGCACACACCACTCCATCAAGAAAGATTATTGTGTTTAAATTTTTATCTGTGATGTGTTTATTATTGGCCATGAGAGCTGGGGGCAGAAAAGGTTTTGAGACAGGATAAAACATTCCCATCTCCCTTGTGATGGTGTGGTACCTTTGGCAGCTCAATTCAAAGGAGGAAGACATTCTGCACTGAGAGAGCTGAGTGTAGCATCAGAACCCAGCGGGTGGCATGCGGGTTCCTTCCGCCTCCTTTTTAGGACTCTGTCTTCTTTCCCTTCTTGGTTTCTTTGCTATTCTTTTCTCATTTCTTCTCCTACACTGCTTCAAAAGCACAGACATATTGGGGACATATCCAAGATTACACAGGTGATAAATAGAAGAGCCAGAATTCAAACCTAGGCTGATTCCAAAGTCTCTGCTCTTTCCACAAAGTACAAGCTTATGTCACAAATTTTGAAAAAAAAAATAGAAAAATATTAAGAAGCCATTACTACTGATGATGTTCTTCTCACACCAAAAATGGGGAAAATCAGCTTACATTAAAATACATATAATTGCATTTTTGTATTGCACGCATAGAAACATCTTGGAAGAAAATATAATAAATTGTTTAACAATGATTATCTCTGAATAATTGTAGGTGATTTGTATATGCTAATTATTTTCACATAAACATTCCTTACATTTATAAATTTATAAAAAGATATTGTATTCATTCATCTAACAATTATTTAGGCTCATGCCTGTAATCCCAGCACTTTGGGAGGCTGAGGCAGGCGGATTGTCTGAGCTCAGGAGTTCACGACCAGCCTGGGCAACACGGTGAAACCCCATCTCTACTACAATATAAAAAAAATTAGCTGGGCATGGTAGCGTGCACCTGTACTCCCAGCTACTCAGGAGGCTGAGGCATGAAAATTGCTGGGGCCCAGGAGGCGGAGGTTGCAGTGAGCCAGGATCGCGCCACTGCACTCCAGCCTGGGTGACAGAGAAAGACTGTCTCGAAAAAAAAAAAAAAAAAAATATATATATATATATATATATATATATATAGTGAGTAAGTACCTACGCTGGGCTAGGTGTCATTTGAGGCATAGGAACTACAGAATTATCACATAAACAGATTATGTTTCTGCCTTCTTAGAAGTTGACTTCTAGTGAGGGTTGAAGAGAAAGAGACAGATAATACGTAAGAAAAACATATAATATCCAGGTGGTGATAAATTTTGTGGCAATATTATAAAATCTGTGAATTCTATTAGTTCAAGAGTACAGATTCTTTCTGTAAAAGTACACCAGACTGCCAAAATCCTATACTGTAAGTACAAAGTAATTCAAGCACGTTAAACTCATTCACTCAATAATTTAACAACTATTTTTCCATATATCTTAGATGCTGAGGGTATTGAAAGTAAAGATAAATAAAATAATTATTGCCTGAAGATCACAGTCCAGTGAATAGCAAATTATGTAGGTGGAAAAACTGATAGTCTTCTACAAATATCATGGAGATGGATAATGCACGATCTTTCACAAAAAGATTCAAGAGATTCAAGCCATTTGCAAAACAGTTTACTGCTGCCACCCTCTACCCCAGCCAAAAGCATAGAGTAGTGATAGTGACATTGCTGAGGAGACATGAATGCCCATGGTACTGCATGTGCGGATGACAAGAATGTGACACTGACAGTGGACTGTATATATGCTGCTATGTCACTTTCATTTCTTAGTAAAATTTCCTATGACTACAAAGATTATTTCTATAATCATAGAACAGTACTCTTTTAATGCTTATAGAGTAGAAAATTAGAAACTTAAGAAAATAAAAGTAACAACAAAATTACCCATAATTTTACAAACCCGAGGCAATGGTTGTTAATACTTAATTCTTTTTATTCTGGATAAATAAAAAATATAAATGCTTTTTAAGGGAACATATGACCTGATTGTATGGAGTAGAATATAGATACACAAGATGGTAATTTTTATGGAAATATATTTGAATACTTTTCAGAGACTTAATTTGGGTCCATTATGTTGGAGTCACTTTTTATCTATCCAGTTTGGTTTCAATAACTCTCAACATGTAATAGCAAAATTTTGTTTCCAGCCATCTTCATTTTCCCAGTTTCCTCTTAACTAATTTTTTTCTACTTGGTCCAAAGGGATGCTTTTATTTGGTTTAAAGCAAAAGTGAAATGTTAACCAATTTCTAAAAGTGTCTATCAAGAAGGTGACACCTTTAATGCTGACAGGTATAGAGTAATGACATGACTGACAAGATGTGAATGCTCATGGCACTGTGTATGAAGATGACAAGCAAGTGACAGCAGCAGCAGGCTGTGTGCTGACCAGCACAGAGTGAGCTGGGCAGCCTCCAGCAACAAGTAAGTCAGAAAGATCAGGATAAAATTGACAAACATACAAAAAAAGGAATAGTTACTCATACATAGCAAGTAATGAATTCAACACAAGAGTTCCCCAGTTTCTTCACCACAATATGTAAAGGAAATGACAACTTGGTTATGTTTTGTTTTTGTTTTCTCTCTTTCCAGACCTATTCTTCTCTATTTCTCTTCTCAATGTCTTAGTTCTCCTGTATTTGCTTTCATGTTTCTCTTCATGGTCTGTGGATGCCTCTTACCAAGCTGTAGACTTTCACATGCCCTCCCCTCAAAGGTAAAGACCAAACCAGAGCAGAAATGAATAAGATGAGTGCACAAAACACAATGAGAACATTTTCTAGAAGACACAAAAGGAGTTTTGTTGTTCCCTTTCCTGCTTCTAGGTGAAAGGAAGTATAATCGTATAATTTACACAAATAGTGACCCCACTTCCAGGACACATAAGTTTTCAGTTTTCTGAGCCCAAACTGGGAATTTCTTTGATGGCCTTTGCCAAGTCCTGATGTACCTTCTGGAATGATCTGACTTACCACATGTTGTCTATCATGAATGCTTCTCCCTCAAAAAAAAAAAAATAATAATAATGTCTCTGTCAGCTTAAATTTTCTTAACAAGAACTGACTATAACAGAAGATATTAGTTAGGGATGTTTTGCATTATACTAATCACAACATATTAGAATGCAATTCCACTAAGAATGGGGCTAGTTAAAAAATTGTTCTCCTGCAATGGGGCTGCTGAATTTAAGTTGACATGTTTTGTTTCTCCCATCAATGAGTGATACAGGTACTAAAAATGAATAGCAGTTACTATAACTCTTGAGCAGAAATTGATGTGATCAAAAGCTGGATTTGCTCCTTGATGTTTAAGTCTCAAAGCTTTGCACTTACAACTATTTAAAGACACTTCAGAAATTTATTGACATTTCTAACAGAAAACAATACCTTCATATTATCACGTTATAGAACTCAGCCTTTTTCCTCTTTTTCTCATTGAAATAATTATTTTTTATAATGCAGTTTTTAATAACTTGAGCTTTCCTGGGACTACTACAATTGAGTTGTATTAGAAAAGAGTGCCTATATTGATGGATAGTTAATTTCAAAGATTTAGAGATGCCTTTTAAACAATATATCCAAAGCTTACTAAAAAGATTGAATATATTTACCCAATAGTGTTTGTGTTGATTCATTCCCCTGGCCTAAGCATCGTCCTCTTTTTGGTTCCATTTAACGTTCAAAATAATCTCAGTTTTATACACTGATCTACTTACTCCTTGTCAGATTAATGTGCTTGTCATATTCCTTTTGTGGGACACTTAGTGCCAAGATGATGCAAAAGTAAAAGATACTCAACAGAAATCAGAGATCAAAATATTTATTCCCTTGCTGTCCCTGCAAATAAACTTCCAAGGGTTTCTAACTGATGTTACTGAATGGCAAATATCACAAGTTTTAATTTAAATATAGTATTTTGTTGTGGAATTTGTTTATGCTATCATAATTATTATTTTATTTGGATAATACTATAAGACATTAATTTACTAAAATAAAATAATTGCTATTCCCTTTAAAATGTATGATTTTTAAGTGGATTAGGTACATTTTAATCACATTTACATTATTTCTTTATGATTTGAGCACACTTCATTTTCTAGAAGAAGGCATTTTCAATTTTCTGAGTGGCTCAGTGGACAAATATAGTTCAAAACCAGAATCTTACCATAAAGCCATTCTTTCACGGGCATATCTGAATTGCATGTTACAGAATACACTAATGGTAAAAGAAGGAAAACAAAGATACAACAAAAAGCTGAAACATTTTGTATTTAATGAAGGCAAAAGTCTTTAGGAAACTAAAACTTTCACTAATGGGCTAGCTTATGTGTGCTTTTGTAGTGTACTGTATAAGGAGAAGCTTATAAAGTAACTATTGTTTCCATATCATGACAAAATGCTCATCTTTGCAGTTCTACTGACACTGTTCTCAGCGGGCCTCTTAGGCCACCAAAAGAATAGTTCTCTGCCGCCATTAATATCTAATTGGCCCAGGAGCTAACCCAGAAGAGACCTTTCCTGCCAACGGTCACCGCCCCCTGCAGTGATTTGCACCCACTGACACCGGAGTGGCTAATTCACCTTCACGACCTGTCAGCTTCCACTCAGGTCACTTTAACTCTGCTTCCTTTGTGACACGAATCTGCTTTTAAAATGGTGATAATCTAAGAAGCAGTCCTCTTGAGATTCAGTTGTGATTATATAATCTGTCACAGACCCGAAGGAGTTATAAATACAGGCGGACACTGAGATTTCACCAGGGATAAGGCATTGGAAGCCCTTATGTCAAATAACTTCCTTGCTTCTCTATTAGAAGAAATTCCGTATTTTTATTCATGGACAAAAGCATACCATGAGGGCGGCATTGTTATCAAAAGAGAGTAGGGGAGCTCTTAGCCATTAGCCAAACACAATTTTCAGAGTTATCCCCTCTGATCTTAGGTGCTGAAATCAAAAGCACACACTTTGGAGTAAATGGTAATTGGAGCACTAAGTGATTTGAAAGATGATAATTGGTGTGTCATTGCCCAATACAAGCAAAAGAGAATACACAAACAGAAATAATTCTGCCCTACTCTACACAAATTTCACATACATTAAGCAATGAAGCTACAATTACCCATGATACTGGAGCCCCTGGCACCTCAATTACTCATGGTTCGTTCATCAGCAGCTCCAATTTTTACTTCAAGCTCACAGTTAACTTTTTCACAATTTTTAAAATGTAAGTTCTTTATACCAGCAGATCTATGTATGTAATTTGGTAAGGATATAGTAATCTTGGCTTAAAGCCAATCACTATCTTGTGCTGGCCTGAAACCAATCATGCTGAAAACTGATTCTCACCTTGTCTTACACAGGAACTACTCACATAAAGTATATTCATATACACCTACCCGCACACTCACCCATGGAGTGGCCCTGAGAGGTGACAGCGTGCTGGCCGTCCTCACAGCCCTCACTCGCTCTCGGCACCTCCTCTGCCTGGGCTCCCACTTTGGCGGCACTTGAGGAGCCCTTCAGCCCACCGCTGCACTGTGGTAGCCCCTTTCTGGGCTGGCCAAGGCCGGAGCTGGCTCCCTCAGCTTGCAGGGAGGTGTGGAGGGAGAGGCACGACTGGGAACCGGGGCTGTGCGCAGAGCTTGCGGGCCAGCTGGAGTTCCGGGTTGGCGTGGGCTTGGTCAGCCCGCACTCCGAGCGGCCTGCAGGCCCTGCTGCCCGGGCAGTGAGGGGCTTAGCACCTGGGCCAGCAGCTGCTGTGCTTAATTTCTCGCTGGGCCTTAGCTGCCTTCCCGCAGGGCAGGGCTCCAGACCTGCAGCCCACCATGCCTGAGCCTCCCCCGGGTGGGCTCCTGTGTGGCCGGAGCCTCCCCAACTAGCGCTGCCCTCTGCTCCCAGTCCCATCGACCACCCAAGGGCTGAGGATTGCGGGCACACGGCGCCGGACTGGCAGGCAGCTCCACCTGCCGCCCCAGTGTGGGATCCACTGGGTGAAGCCAGCTGGGTTCCTGACTCTGGTGGGAACTTGGAGAACCTTTATGTCTAGCTAGGGGATTGTAAATACACCAATCTGCACTCTGTATCTAGCTCAAGGTTTGTAAACACACCAATCAGCACCCTGTGTCTAGCTCAGGGTTTATGAATGCACCAATGGACACTCTGTATCTAGCTACTCTGGTGAGGACTTGGAGAACCTTTGTGTCCACACTCTTTTCGTCTAGCTAATCTAGTGGGGAGGTGAAGAACTTTTGTGTTTAGCTCAGGGATTGTAAATGCACCAATCAGCACCCTGTCAAAACAGACCACTCGGCTCTCTGTAAAATGGACCAATCAGCAGAATGTGGGTGCGCCAGATAAGAAAATAAAAGCAGGCTGCCCCAGCCAGCAGTGGCAACCTGCTCCCCTCCCCTTCCACGCTGTGGGAGCTTCGTTCTTTCACTCTTTGCAATAAATCTTGCTGCTGGTCACTCTTTGGGTCCACACTGCCTTTATGAGCTGAAATGTGTCTGGAATTGGTGGGTTCTTGGTCTCACTAACTTCAAGAATGAAGCCACGGACCCTCGTGGTGAGTGTTACAGCTCTTAAGGTGGCGCATCTGGAGTTGTTCGTTCCTTCTGATGTTCAGATGTGTTCAGAGTTTCTTCCTTCTGGTGGGTTCGTGGTCTCGCTGGCTCAGGAGTGAAGCTGCAGACCTTCGCGGTGAGTGTTACAGCTCTTAAGGCAGTGCACCTGGAGTTGTTCGTTCCTCCTGGTGGGCTCGTGGTCTCTCTGGTTTCAGGAGTGAAGCTGCAGACCTTCACGGTGAGTGTTACAGCTCATAAAAGCCGCATGGACCCAAAGAGTGAGCAGTAGCAAGATTTATTGCAAAGAGCAAAAGAACAAAGCGGCCGGGCGCGGTGGCTCACGCTTGTAATCCCAGCACTTTGGGAGGCCGAGGCAGGCGGATCACGAGGTCAGGAGATCGAGACCACAGTGAGACCCCGTCTCTACTAAAAATACAAAAAATTAGCCGGGCGTGGTGGCGGGCGCCTGTAGTCCCAGCTACTCGGAGAGGCTGAGGCAGGAGAATGGCGTGAACCCGGGAGGCGGAGCTTGCAGTGAGCCGAGATTGCGCCACTGCACTCCAGCCTGGGCGACAGAGCGAGACTCCGTCTCAAAAAAAAAAAAAAAAAAGAACAAAGCTTCCACAGTGTGGAAGGGGACCCGAGCGGGTTGCCACTGCTGGCTGGGGCAGCCTTTTATTCTCTTATCTGGCCCCACCCACGTCCTGCTGATTGGTAGAGCTGAGTGGTCTGTTTTGACAGGGCGCTGATTGGTGCGTTTAGAATCCCTGAGCTAGACATAAAGGTTCTCCATGTCCCCATCAGATCAGTTAGATACAGAGTATGGACATAAAGGTTCTCCAAGGCCCCACCAGAGCAGCTAGATACAGAGTGTCAATTGGTGCATTCACAAACCTCGAGCTAGACACAGGGTGCTGACTGGTGTGTTTACAAACCTTGAGCTAGATACAGAGTGCCAATTGGTGTGTTTACAATCCCTGAGCTAGACATAAAGGTTCTCCACATCTCCACCAGACTCAGGAGCCCAGCTGGCTTCACCCAGTGGATCCTGCACCGGGGCTGCAGGTGGAGCTGCCTGCCAATCCCGCGCCGTGTGCTCGCACTCCTCAGCCCTTGGGTGGTCGATGGGACTGGGTGCCGTGGAGCAGGGGGTGGCGCTCGTCTGGGAGGCTCGGGCCACACGGGAGCCCATGGAGGGGGTGGGAGGCTCAGGCATGGTGGGCTGCAGGTCCCGAGCCCTGCCCCTCGGGAAGGCAGGTAAGGTCCAGTGAGAAATTGAGCACAGCACCAGTGGGCTGGCACTGCTGGGGGACCCAGTGTACCCTCTGCAACTGCTGGCCCAGGTGCTAAGTCCCTCATTGCCCCAGGCCGGCAGGGCCAGCCGGCTGCTCCGAGTGCAGGGCCTACCAAGCCCACGCCCACCCGGAACTCCAGCTGGCCCGCAAGCGCCAGGCACAGCCCGGTTCCCACTGGCACCTCTCCCTCCATACCTCCCTGCAAGCTGAGGGAGCCAGCTCCCGCCTTGGCCAGCCCAGAAAGGGGCTCCCACAGTGCAGCGGTGGGCTGAAGGGCTCCTCAAGTGCCACCAAAGTGGGAGCCCAGGCAGAGAAGGCACAGAGAGCAAGCGAGGGCTGTGAGGACTGCCAGCACGCTGTCACCTCTCAGTAACACTCACCGCGAAGGTCTGCAGCTTCACTCCTGAAGCCAGCGAGACCACGAACCCACAGGGAGGAAGAAACAACTCCAGACGCACCGCCTTAAGAGCTGTAACACTCACCGCGAAGCTCTGGAGCTTCACTCCTGAGCCAGCGAGACCATGAACCCACCAGAAGGAAGAAACTCCCAACACATCGGAGCATCAAAAGGAACAAACTCCGGACACGTCGCCTTTAAGAACTGTAACACTCACTGCGAGGGTCCGCGGCTTCATTCTTGAAGTCAGTGAGACCAAGAACCCATCAATTCCGGACACAGCACATCCCCCATGCAGGCATCAATCCATACATACAGATAGAGTGTTGATAGAATAGTGCCTCCTGCAGGCAGGCCTTAATTGCAGATAGACATACACATTCATGGATACACATTGCTACATATTGATACTTGCAGAGGTATTCATACATGTGCAACCACACCTGTCTTCATTCAATAGGACAAGAATAGCACTTCCCCAAATCTGTTCCATGGGCCACTGCTCCCATGAAATATTTAAAGCCAAAGAAATGTCCAATGGATACTATTCCCACGAGCAAATATACTAGAGAATACTGTGCAATAATCCCCACTTCTTAGAGTTTCTCAGTGTGCATTAACCAGCCCTTCATTAAAGCAACACATGTTAATTAGTATCACTCCATATTTCCCACGTTTATTTATTCTTTTCTTCTACTCCTTCTATTCCTGAAACACTTTTGGATACGTGAAAAATGCTAAATCACAGGTTTTATAGCCATTATGGACTAAGATGAATAAGTGGAACAAAAGCAGAAGAAAGGAAAGGAATATATTCTAGCTATTCATAGATGTGAAGTATGGACAGAATAACTCAAGAAAACAAAGTATCTATCATGAAAACAGTATGAAATCTATTTAAAACACACATTTAGGTCAAGCAATTTTTAAAGTTATTTATTTTAAAAATCTTGTTCCTATAACCAGAAGCTCTGTGTCAAAAAGCAGTTTGTTTCTGAAAACAGTCAGTGACTAAGATTATTGCAAAGAACTTAAATTTCAATGTACGTGAACTCCAGCGACAGACAGTGAAGGAAAAAAAGAAAACATAAAGAGTGGGAAGATATTTCTCTCTTCAAAAAAGGAAGAAAGAAACAAAACTTGCAGTGAAACTTCTGAGAGGTAGGTAGAGTTTCTTTGAAATGAAGTATCAATTTTGTTTCTAGTTTCATGGCAAAAAATAAAGTGAGTCTAAGACAGTGTTTCCAGCAAAGCAGTAACTACAACCTTCTTACTCACCCATATGCCTGACTCATGTGGCTGAAGGATGAGTGTCATCAGAGTGAGACATGATCTAAGGACATTCACAAATATAGGTCACGCATACACCAGAAGATTTTAGTAAGTAAGCAATTGAGAGAGAGAAAAGCCCAACATGTGTCTCTCTGAAACCGTAAATGGAGAAGAGGGAGAGGACCAGAATTCATTAAGGACCAGTAAGGGTTGGAGAGAAGGTATCAAACTATACAAAGACTGCTGTTTTCATTAACCTCTCTCACAGCATTATTCAAAGGCATATTGTCTTTAAAGTGTTTGGCTATACTTCCATTTTGATATATTTAAAAAGAGAGGTCTACTTTTTATTGCAAAAGCTAAAAATGGAAAAAATAGTTAGTCAGGAATTCAGATTAAAACACATTTCTTATCAATCAGATGGCCCCAAGCATCAGGTGTCATCTGTGGTCCCACGCACTTATCACAGGTTCAGCCCTTGTGGGTTAATTAGGCAAACTTGCACACATGCAGTAATAAAAAAATACCACAGGGTGAAAAAACGACCATAGTATCCTTTGAGGCATTTCTCCATATTCTACCGATAAGATCTTGATCATTATCCTTTGCACAGACCACTGAGCTAAGGGCTGTCCACTAAGAATACACTGAATGGTGAGGTCAGATTATTCCACACAGGCATGCTTCATGTTGTGGATACAATATTGAATCTTTCCGGCAACACAGTATGTGGCCTTTTCCCATAGGCTATGAGTTTATCCTTCTATAAAAAAGAGCATAATGCCTGGCCATCTGAATATCTCACTTTGCTTCTTTGATTTTAATCAGTACTGCGTATTTACCTAATTCTAGAGGCATTAATGGACTCAACGTATAACATTGTTAGTGGCAAAGAGCAGGTCCATATAATTTGTTGCCCAAACTGAGATACTTCTGAGAATGAAAGAGGAACTAGTAAGATTCTTGGGCAATGGGTGTAAAATGAGATTTTCCTGGACAGTTGGGGATGTATGGTGGCCTGTAAAGAGGGGACTGGATCCCAGACCCTAACATTGTCTCGTACTTACAAAAATAACATGCAGAATTTCAGATCAAAAAAAGCCAGTTAAAACTTCTGTTCTGGATAGGTCTGGCATTCCCCTCACTTCCTTTCTTTACCTGTTCCTTTACCTATTCCTGTACTGTCTGGCTATGATCTTATATTTAGACACTATATTTCATCCAAGTGAATCTTCCAATATTTTACTGAGTTCTAGTTAAAATCTCCGTATAGTCAATTTAAAGTTCAAAGGGAGCATGATAAAAAATTCTAGTAACAAACATGTTTTCAAAAGATGTCATAAGGTCAAAGAATGGCTTTTTTCTCTGCTCGGGCTTTGTATAAAGGAGAAGCCACGATGTTCTCTTTTTAGAGCTATTTGGATTTCTATTCTAAAAATAAAAAATAAAAGACACCACATTGAGAACATGTAAAAAATGAAAGAAAAATTCAAGAGATTTACACCAAAGAAACTAAACCCAGAGCTGTGATCATCACGGGCTCTGTGTAAGCCACAGCAGTGCAGGCAACAAGCCCAAGGGACATGGAAGAAACAGGAATATAGTCAGCACTGTGAGTTAATGATGTTATTTATTGGCTTTTGTGCAGGGGTCAGATACTTGGGTTTAAGGTCATGGACTTTAGATAATTTATTTTGAAAGTTCAATCCGAAGTCTGGGACAATTGCCTTCATTGTGTGATTTGGCATGTTCTAAAAATCTTCCCCACTGGAAAATACATCTGACTGAGTCTGTCATGGAACCTGACAATCTGGTATTATGGTACTATGTTCCCTAGGCAATCTGGAACCTTGTCCTATGTTCACTGACATCTTCTATAACGGTGGTTATTGCCTGTCTGGGTCACAGACCTCTTTTGAGAATCTGATAAGAGAAATAGATCCTCTCCATAAGCCCACCACCAAAAAAATTCATAGGTGACATTCACAGAATATTGTGAATACTTTTAGGAATTTTGGGGAATTTCCTCACTGTTCATGTTACCCATAGGCAAGTTAAAAGTGCTGCTCTTTTAGGACGTCAGAAGAAACGTGTTTTTTTCTAATGTCAGATATTTTGCCAACTGAGGGCAACATGTTCACAAACTAATTCTTTTAAGGTAATATATGTTAAACTATTATAGCATAGTTTTGCCTGATAATTAGTAGAATCTTCAAGAATTAAGACACATGACTTAGAAATGTGAACAGTAATAAAACTAAGAAAGTCTGCATTTATAGATAATTTATATCTTTTCTGTATTCAACTATGTTTCATTAAGTATCAACTATGTTTCAGATATTGTGCTATGCCCTGAGAATAAAATGAGGAATAAGTTAAAGACAATAATTCTAACACATCAGCTAATGCTTATAATAAAATGGTGAGGGTTTGCAGGGAGATAATTGACCAAAAACAATGATAAACATATATTAAGAACTTGCTAAATGCCAGGCTGCATGATCCATCTATATTTACAGCCAAATGCAGTAAATATTTTTTAATTAAAAATTATTTTACAATGAAGATACTCTAGCACAGACAGCCTGAGCGACTTGCCAAGATCACTCAGCTGGAGAAGTGACAGAGGAAGGAAATGAGGCCAGGGCTGTATGACATAGAGACTCTAATTCTACTTTTGCATTATCTAGAATTGCTCTTTATAAACTAAATCTAGAAGGCATGTGCATTGTGAATAAAAGAGAGAGATTTGGGCAAGGGAGTGATGGGGAAGACTAGTTACAGGCAGTTGTTGGAGATACTGAACTTGAACTCAATCTTGACAAAGCTGGGCAGGAAGAAGTGTATTTAAGAGATTGAACTTAGTGAGTAATTAGTCAAAAGAGATCAAGGGTAAATAAAACTCAAGAGTGACTCACAGGTTTCTGACTTGAGTGGCTTAGAAAATGAAGGTGTCTGAGATGAAATACGAAAGAGAAACAGCTTGGAGGAAGGGAAGAAATGTGACTATTATCCAGTCAAGATTCTTGAGTTGACAGTGCCTACAGCACACCTAGTAGACCACTGAATATATTGATCTCGGGTTCAAGAAAGGTTTTTAGTACAGGACTTTTTAAAGTGTGGTGCACAGACCGGGGATATTCCCTGATACCCTTTTGAGAAACTCATGAGGTCAAAACTACTTAAATAACATCACTAAAATGTGAACATATATTGCCTTTTTCCTTGTGTTGGTATTTGCACTGATAATGTGAAAACAATGGTGGATAATAATACTGGTGCCTTAGCACACGTATAGGCAGTAGCATCTACTACTGGGAGCCTGGCAGCTTTTCTGAGAAGATAGGCAATGATGTTTCAAATGTGATTGGTCGGTTTATTTTGATGTTGTATAATAAAAGCCGTCAACATTTGGAAAATGTGTAACCCAAGAAATCAATATTTTTCCAAATAACAAATACATGATGTTGTAATATCATGCCTGGGCAAAAGATCCATTCAAAGTGCAAGGTAGACCAGTGGATTTTAATGCAATAAAGTATGAGAAGTTATTTACTACAGTTTTGGATTCTACCTTGCAATTGCTTTTTTTGAAACTACCTCATTGATATTTGGTATAGTATCAAAGAAGAACATTCATAGTCACATGAAAAGACTAATACATCTCTTTTACCAGCTATATATCTATGTGAGGCCAAATTGTCTTTACATACTTCAACCAAAACAGAATATCACAACAGATTGAATGCAGAGGCAGATGAAAATCTAGCTGTCTTCTATAAAGCCAGGCATAAGAGAGTTGCAAAAATGCAAAGCAGTGTCATTTTTGTCACTAATTTTTTTAGTTTGAGAACATAGTTATTTTTCATTAAAAATATATTACTTATGTTAGTAGGTAATATTAATACTTTTACATTGGTAAGTAATGGATCTATTACTTTAATGGAGAAGTAGTGGATCTTTTAAATTAATTAGTAAATGTTCTAGAACCTTTCTATATTTAATGCAATAAGTATCAATAGATATGACCACATAATTAAAAACTCTTGATGTGTTCTCAATAGTTTCTAGAAGTGTAAAGAGTTACTAAGAAAAAAATATTTGAGAACCACTGAACTGGTATATCGAACTGGTATATATAAGACTAATCAGAATACATATGGTAACTAAAGCCATAAATAAGAGATAACATTATTTTAAGTAATCTTCAATAAGAAGACAATTAAAACTATTACTAACCTGTGAGTGGTAATAGTTAAGAGGATTTAAGAGAAAGGAATTATAAAAGAGAGTTCCTTGAAAGCCAGGGAAGATAGGAAAATTCTAAACACTTGAAACTAACTGAAGGGATAATTGAGGGACATCAATTTCACTATTTTCTCTAAGGTCAAACTTGGTATTTAATAGGTGTCTCTTCATGGTCAAAGTAGGAACAAGCAAAGGCATGCACCTGAACAGCTTGATCCAAATGGCCACATTCCAGGCCAATTAAATACTTCTGAGTTTCTTAAATAAAATGTACAATAACCAATCAGAAAGACTGTGGTATTAATTAATTTGCTATGACAACTCAAGCCGAGAAATGGACAATATGGAAATGGAACATTAGAAAATTTAACTGATAAAGAATTTGAAAATAACCTTTATAAACAAAGGTAAAAGAACTTGGATTATTTTTTAATGACAGTCTTTCAACATTAAGAAGGACACCACTGATTTGATTTTATTTGAAAACCTAATGAAAGGAAGCATGCTAAAATATTTTAAAGGGCTCAGGCTAGCAACTACAAAATTGTATTGACATGCTGAAATATTATAAAGTTAACAACCCCCAGAGATCAAAAGAATAACAAACCAGCAACTTAAATGTGAACATTTAAAGAGCAAATGGTAATGCTTGTAGGTATCTTGGAGTCCTGTGGGTATTGATCCGATTTTACACTGTGGTTCATCTAGATTGGAATGTTTAGCCCAATCTCATATTCAGGGGTAATGGCAAGTAAAACCCAGTAAAGCTAAGGGAAATGTTTTGTCCCATTAATCTTCCGGTTAAAAAAACACATTAATCTGTGTGACCAAAAGCAGCACTATAGGTCTTCAGTTTATTGAATGCTGGAAAAAAATAATATTTCTACTAAAGGTAGTAATCTTTAGGTCATTATGGAGTTTTGTTTTAAGGTGTACTTGCGTGTGCCTGATTGTGAGAAATGATTTATGTTGTGTTTATCAAATTTATATACATATATATTCTTTCTTTTTATCCACTTGGACACATAGAACCTTAGGAATCTGTGAAGCATCACTGCTTTCTTCCTTACCCACTAGACAATCCGCATCATCCACTCAAGATGCAAAATTGCCAGGAAACAAACCCTCTGTGGGAGCAGGTCATTTCATACCATAATAGCTCAATGACACCCTCTAGTGGGTAGTCTCCATGCTGTAATTTTGAGGAGGAAAAAATTGCTCTTAGTTTCCGCTTTATCCTCAGTTATAATATATGGCATTTTGAGAATTTGCACATTTCATAAGAAAAACATGACTTAATGGTTAATATGTTCTCAATGAAGACTGAATTAAAAAACAGAAATTGAGTATCTAAGATGAACTTACAATCATAAAAAGTATACAAAAGCAAACTGACCTCAGAATGGCAAAAGAAGACTCCTCCTCAGCTGTTAATGACCCACTGAGAGTCCCCAGAGATGGTTTTGACAATACAACTTGACTGCCGTGACCAGAAGGATCCCTCCTGCAGAGACACATTTAAAGTAAAAGCAAGGAAAAGTTTGTTATAAACACCACTAAATCAAAAAGGCTGCATAAGAAAGAGAAAGAATAAAAGGAAGATATCTCTCCTTTGTCAATACATCTTTGCTGCAGCAAAAATTCCAGATGAGTTTTCTTTGGTCAGTAGATTAGAGAATGCACCAACAAGCTAAAAAGAAATAAGGGTCTATAAATAGTTCTATCTCAGATAGAGGATTGAAGGCCATTTGTGAACATGTTCCTACACAATTTGGGACATGATCCATGAGCAAGTCCAATATTATGCCACCATTGTGGGAGTCAATGGGTTAAGACCCAGAACTTAATTGTCTACAGTCGGGGCCATTGAAAAACTTAACGCAGAGATTTAGCAAAGCATTCTGGAGCAGCGCAGACCACACTCTCAGAACGAGATTTCTCTGGGGCACACTGCGCAGGATCCCACAGGACCAGCTACAGACAAAGCTGTCAGCATGAATGAAGCATTATCGGCAACCCCTTCTCAAGTAAAAACTGCAGATTAATATCAAAACCCACTGCATGTCTGTTCATTTTAAATGTCTGTTATCATTTCTACTTTTCTTAGCGAATATAGATTCAGGCTTTCAAAAACTTTTTTTGTAAATTGGTCAACTTAATACAAATAGATGTCTGAATTACAAAAACCGGATTTGACTCTTCAGTATCAATTTTCTGTTTCCCAAGAAAGAAACAATTTTTGCATCTCTTTTACTGAGTTTTATTTTAACCTGGATGTGTTTCATAATATATTTCATATTCCAGATTAGTGGGCAGAGGTTCTGTTAGTACAGTTTAGCATGAGAGGCAACTGGTTATTCCTCTTGAGTCAGACTTGATTTAGAGGTTTGGATCGTAACTCCGCAAATGACAAGTTGTGGGGCCTTGATGGAGTAAAAAAAATCATCCCTGATGCTGTTTCCTTGGCTGAAAAATATAGGGGAAATAATCCATGATTGTTATGCCTCAGTGTACTAAAGGATTTACAAGATCACTTACTTATGCAAAAGTGCCAAGTATATAGTACCCAATTAGTATTTTTTTAATGTTTGATGAGTTTCTCCTTTTTAATAGGTATCTTGAGTTTTATCGAGTAGTTTTTTCTTTAACAAATATTAAAGTGAAAGGGTTTTTTTTCCCAGTTATTAGTGACAAAATGAGAATGAAGCTAGTTTAGTGCAGGCACCCAGAAACTTTTCAAAATGAGTGTGTCTCCTTGCTAGTCCTTGCCCATCCCCCCTTTCCCAAACACAGTCCTGTGGTTTTTCTTTTTTTTTTTTTTTTTCAGAGATAGGATGATGACACATTGGTTCATAACAGCAGCACATCTGCTGCATATTATTGTGAAGATGTCATTGGAAGCCCAAGAATCTATAGGAATTGTTCAAATCCTTTGATCTTGAACCAGAAATCTTTCTTTGCCATTACTAAATAAAAATGTATTCCAGTTAGACTCAGAACCATGAAATTAGATGTGACTTTATACTTGAAAATGTTTTATCTTCAAAAAAAAATTTTTTAAGGAATATACATATATTGTTCAGTTGTTGTCTATTAGGAGTCTATCAGTATCCACAGGGAAAACTTGTAACCTGGAAGAAAAGAAATTCCCACTAGAAGAGAAAGATGCGCTTTCTGTGGTTGATTATTTTTTGTATCGGTATTTGCTTCCTGGGGCTGCCAGAACAAAGTACCACATGCTAGGTGGCATGAAATAACAGAAATGTATTCTCTCACACTTCTGGGGCTAGAAGTCTTAAATCATGATGTCAACAGGATTGGTTTCTACTTGAAGCTTTCAGGAAGAATCTGTTCCATGCTTCTCTTATAGCTTCTGGTGGTTGCTGTCAATTCTTGACATCCCTTGGCCTGTAGACCCATCGTCTAATTTCTGTCATCATCTTCATATGGCATTCTCCTCTACATGTGTCTTTGTCCAAATTACCCTTTCCTGATAAGAACATCAGTCATTAGATTAAGGCCCACCCTAATCCAGTGTGGCCTCATCTTAATTTGATTACATGTGTAGAAACCCTATTTCCAAATAAAGGCATGAGCAGGTGCCAGGGCTGAGAACATGAACATGTATTTTGAGGTGTGACAATTCAGCCCAAAATACCTGACCCCCAGAAGACTACACAGACCCCAAATTAAACTTATCCATTAATGGCGGTGGTCTTCTCAACTTAAAATTATATTTTAAAATACTTCCCAGAAGTTAATCGTTAACTGAGACAGCAGCTCATTTAATAAAGAAAATTTCTTTTTAAAAAAACATTGTAACGTGAACTACTTTAGAATGTTTAATAAATTAATATAAGTAGTTTATAAAACTGTGCCAATCACAGTTTACAGTGGCATAAGAAATAATTTTTAAAATGCCATTCCCTTAATATGTTGACTTTTGATGCATAGGTTTTACACAATGACACCTGCTTTTGAGTCACAATGCTCTACATCAAGAGAATTTTAAAAATTAAAATCATAGTTATTAATGAGACTTCTAATTTTTGGCATTTGATTCAATTTCCCCTTCAGCAAAACTTTTTATAAGAGCTATACTAAGTAACAAGATTGATAAATTTTATACTTCACATTTTTTTTATTTTCCCTGGGATGGGTTGCTACCACAAAGCTGATAGGACGTCAAAAAATTGAGCAACTTGACATCTAGATAATCAAGCTCCGTGAAAATCCAAGCAAAACTGAGTAATGAAAAAAGAATGGGTGATACTGTTTCGGTGTTTGTCCCTTCAAAATCTCATGTTGAAATTGGATCCCTAATGTTGGAGGTGGGGCCTAGTGGGTGGTGTTTGGGTCATGGAAGCAGATCCTTCATTAATAGATTAATGTCCTCCCTGGGTGTGGCAGGAGAGTGACTTTCATTCTACTAGTTGCTGCAAGAGCTAGTTGGTGAAAAAAAAGCCTGGCACCTCACCTCTCTCTCTTGCTTCCTCTTTTGCCATGTGATCTTCACACACCCTTTGCTTTCCCCAATGAGGAGAAGAAGCCTGAGGCCCTCACCGGAAGCTGAGCAGATGTCAGCACCATGCTTCACGTATAGCCTGCAGAACCGTGAGTCACATAAACCACTTTTCTTTATAAATTACTCAGCCTCAGATATTTCTTTATAGCAATGCTAAATGAACTAAGACAGTGGGATCCCACTTAGAGCTGAGTTCAAGTCCCCGTTCATTCTTTCATTAACTATATAACTTTGAGCAAGTTGTTTAATCTATTTTAGTCCCTAGATCCTTATATCATTTTAATCCCTATTGTTGTGGGGACATTAAAGAAAAAGCAAATATAAAGCAATGGGCACAAATTAGGTGCCTAGTTAGTGCTTTCTCCCGAATCCAAGTGTTAATCATTCCAAGCCTTTTTGTACTTGCCTCAGTTAATAAGAATCTCAGTGTCTATCAGCTCAGACCTTAAATAAATATTGTCTATAAAGCAAAAGAATATACAATGCAATTCTGATTCCAAAAAGCACCTTTTTAATCTAGTCAGCATAGTTGAATAAATAGATTTAATTGCGAAAAATAAAAACATTACATTAACTATGTGTAAAAACAGGGTAGCGTAGTAATAATACCTACCCATAACCAGAAAAGTGAGTCACAGAATCAATCTGTGAACTCCATATAGCAAAATAAACAAGACGTTCATGAAAGAATTATGTTGACTAATGAATATATTCTCTCAGGTTGGTCTTTTCCTTGCTTATGTTAGAAACAAGGTGTGTAGATGCCTGATGTGTGTTCTATTTCACTTTTCCCTCCGTCAAACCTCCTGAAGCAATAAAACAGCTAATTTCACCTTCCTCAATGGTCCTTTTATCTCATCACTGCAGTTATCCTTTCTGTCAAATTACAAATAATGCTCACAAATTTTAACCCACCAGCCAGAACGGCCTCAGTTCTAACCCAACTCAGAAACTAGCCTGAGTAGTCACCCTTCTTAGAACTCTTCCATTTGTATCTCTGGGATATTTTGCATCTCATGCTCTGTAACTATTAGCATAGTTTTTGAAATGGATTTTATTATAAAGAATAAAAGCTTTACAATAACATTGCACAAAACTACACTGCCAAAGAGGTAATTCGTCACCATAAGCAGCAGAGTAAAAACCAAAAAAAAAAAAAAAAAAAAAAATCCCAGAAAATTACATGTCTCCCTTCAAGATCTGCCTACGGCCCTCTTCCACAGAGGTTTTCTAGACACTCTCTCACTGGCTGTGTTCCCAGACATGCCCTCACTTCTCTTGAAGCCTCCCACCCCTGCAGTACTTGGCACTTATTCCAGCTATGTCTGTGGTTGGTGGGATGCGTGCTTACATTTGTCCATTCTTTGCAGGTGCTTTTCTGTGTTATGTTTATGGACTTTTCTGTACTATCCCCCATTAAAAGGGAGTGTGTGTGTGTGTGTGTGTGTGTGTGTGTCTGCACGTGTATGCGTGACTTTTCTGTTCTGCCACTTTCTAAACACATAGTAACTGCAGATTCCTAGAGGACCTGTGGATCAACAATGCTTCTCTGGTACTGGTTATTGATGTGCCCAGATAAATATTGGATACCTTCCCTAAAAGAGGCTTATAATCTAATGTGGTTAAACATATTTTAAACCATACATAGCAGCCAACAGAGTCACTATACTTCAGTTGTTAGTAGCATGTTTATTTGATCTGAAACACATATCTATAAAGTAACCTCTGTAAGTGAAAGAACAAAGGAACATAATATTCTCCCATTTTGTACTTTTAAAAGCTCTGCACCATCTTTCTTTTTGAATTGCTGCCCCATCATGTTTGAGAAGAGTTGGCTGTTTTCTGCTTAGCTCCATTCATTTCCTTGACATCCTTTGATTCGGGCCTGGCTCCCTAGCCACATCCTTCCTTGTCACAGAGGTCCTGCCAGTGCAGCTCATTCAGTAGCCATCATCACAGTGAACTATATCCCAGCAGCTCCAGATGGAAGATGGGGATAAACAGCTCCCCCCAGAGTGTTCTTCGATGTGATGCCATCAATCAACCTGCAGCTGGGACCAAAGAACCACTCATTGATGGAGCCAGTGACTTCCTGCCAAAAACATAGCACATTTCTTAGTGCCCAGCTTCCTCCAAAAGAGGGATGTCATACCACATATTTTAGCATTCAAGAAGCCCTCAATACCTAAGATTTATGTCCAACTGTATGTAATTGTGACCTTTAATATTATTCTTTCAGATTTGATTTTTTTAAGTATAACAGATACTCAATGTGGTAACTATCCATTTTACTTCCCTCTGGAAAGGAGAATTGTCTTGTTTGCTTGTTTCTTTAATAAATTACAATATAGAAAATCAAATAATCGGCTATTTTCCAAAGCTACTTAATACATTAAATTATTTTGATGATGCATTCCTGTTATCCTGTTACAGAGAGTGTTAGCATCTGCTGGCTGATGACGTGCAGCAGTGGTAAGCGGTTCATTTTTGTCTGCAAGTAGCAGACGGAGGGTGGTCCTTCTTTAAGCCAAGATCAAAATTGATAGTGAACAGTTGGAACTCTGCAGCACAAGAGGCTTGGCACCCACACACTGTAGGGTAAACATCCTTGTGTTGCCTGCCAGGGATGCGTCCCTCTCCACCATAATGTGGGAAGGAGGGTGGTGCTGTAAAACATCACCATGGCTATATGGGTAAAGAATAACCATCAGTGAAAAATAATAAACTTCATATATAATTACAGTTTCCACACAAACATGTTAAGTCAAGTCAAGGCACTTGCTTCTACTTACTAACATTATTTAGGTTAGGCTGATAAAAGTCATTTTCTTGGAATAAAGAATGTGGTATTTAAGAATATCCTCCCCGAAATTGTATATAGTTTCCCTTCTATTCTCTTCTCTCAGATGCTTTGAGTCTCCCTCTCCCAATGTCCCAATTTGCAAACAGTAGGAGAATTCTCCTGAGCTCTGCAAATCATCCATTTCTGGTTCTATATACTAAATTTCCTTTTCTCTGGTTAAAGAAGAAGAAATCAGTCCACATACAGATAAAGAATGTCTACTTTTACAAATGTTTTTTCCATTTCTACTTACACACACACACACACACACACACACACACTTGCTTCCACCTAATTTCTGCTTCAAAAGAGAGAGGAAATTCTAGGGAAATTAGACACAGAATAAGAATGTCATTAATTTCATATGATTGCGTGTGTGTGATGATGCACATGAGAAATTCCAGGTGGGAATAAAAGCATATAGAATCAGAGAGCTTGGATTGAGTTGAGTGATGAGAAGGACAAAGATCAGCTTATGATAATTTGGGAGTTGTTCATGTCAGCATCTTCACTTTCCACAGGTGATAAACTGATGCCCACAGACATAACATCAGTTGCTCCATGAAGTCACACTGAACAGGCCAAAGAGTTTGGATCATTAAGTTATGTCACAGTCAATCGCTGAAATGAAAACTTTATGAAATCATTTGGGAAAAATTGTTCTCTCAAGACAATATATAATATACTTATTCACTCCTTCTATTAGCATCTCTTGAGCAACTAGTATGTTCAAGTAATTATGTGGCTTATGAAAACATGATTGAGTCCCTTGCATCAAAAGAGAGATAAGCCTGGAAACAACTATAATATAAGGCAGACAATAAACCCAAGATGTATGTAAGTTAAAACTCACTACTTAGCATTCTTATATCAAGGCAATAACCCATCTGATAAAGGAAACAATAGAATATGGGGTATAAATTTGGGAAATCTCTGAGATTCTATCATATACAAGCCATTTAGATTCAGGTCAATTAAACATGACTCAAGATATTATATTGTATTCAAATTCTTCAACAATTTCCATTACAGGGACTTAGTACAGTATCTAAAAATAATTTACACATACATTCTAAATATCCACTTTCAAGGTGAAAAATATACCCCTCTTGATGAGTGCTGGATAATTGTTTTATAAATTCCAAGGTGCTAGATTATGCATAAAGTGGACTTGTCCTAGAAATTGATCCCTAAAGGAAGTACATGCTCTTTTATTTAAAACATTTTTATGAAAATATCTGTAAGCTTAAGATTCTTTGATAAATTATGTATATTTTACATTCTCACAATGAGAGTTTAGAAAAACACCAGGCCTTTGTTTAGGGCATCTTTTTATTAGATGAGAACCAACCGAAGTACAGAAATAATCTTTTTTTTTTTTTTTGAGATGGAGTCTCACTCTGTTACCCAGGCTGGAGTGCAGTGGTGTGATTCGTCTCAGAGTAGCTGGGACTACATGCACACACTGCCACGCCCAGCTAATCTTTCGTATTTTAGTAGAGATGGGGTTTCACCAAGTTGCCCAGGGTGGTCTCGAACTCTTGAGCTCAGGCAATCCACCCGCCTTGGCCTCCCAATCTGCTAGGATTATATGCGTGAGCCACTGTGCCCGGCCCAGAAATGATTTTCTGTTACACAAACCCCTTTCACATTCTCTGACATAGGATTGTACCAATCTGCACTTTTCCTGGCTGAACACCTTTGTTTAACACTTCCAGAAGACAAGAGGTTGCTTCGAGTAGGCACTGCCACTTGGACCTTTGCTGATTCAGAGCACGAAAGCCTCAAAACGTTGATGTACAGATGAAATGTGTTAAAACTCAAACAAAATGTGTTGAAGTCATTTAAAAGACTGAGAGGATCAGGCTAAAGATTGTCTATTGATGAAACATCTGCATACAATATCTCATTTTGTCTTCACAATGGCCCTGTGAGATAAAGTACTAGACAAGTACTAGAAATCCTGCCTCAAGATGAGAAAAAAGAATTCCTTGACTATAATTCCAAAAAAAGGCTGAGGGAAAACTGAGCCTCAATTCTAGGCCTTCTGACTGCCAAGCCTCTCTTTCCGCCACACCATATATTAAACAAAAGGCAAACTTTGTTCATTATAACATTTTTAAAACTTGACAAGAACTTAAGAGTCTTGTCAGATTTTATAAAGTCTATGCCAGATTTCATATATCAAAGTGACACAAAAGAAGTATGAATTCAATTCTTAGCCAGAATATTTTCATTGAGGTAAGAAGCCAAGACATTTATAAACAGAATTCTTAGTGAACAAGTAAATATAAAATAGATTGCTAATTATGGAGTACAGTCAATAAATACAACAGGTAAAAACAAATGTGAAAGTTCAACCACAACATGAAACACAGGTCCCGTGTGAGAATAGATTGATGGTCCCACTAGCACTGGAAGATGGAAATTGTTTGACTCTTTCATTTAAGGAGGAGGGCAGGGAACAGGATTAGCAGTGGACAAAGCTCTAGAGACAGATACGCTGCCTAGAAACCCTATTGCTGTTTGGTTTCTCACTGCTGAAACTTTACAGATACCAGAAAAAGTGAAGCAGAAATGTAATGTAAATTATTGAAGTGGTGCTGCCGTTTCCTGAAGCAGCTGGGATGGCCTGTCCATAAAACATTAACATGACATTTCTGAGTTTTGACAGGTCGTTCGGAAAAGAAAGGGTAAAAAATATACAAGCCCTTTGGTGAGAATGGAGACATTTGTTCAGATAAAAACAAACAAGCACTATGGCTGGTCTGCATGCCAGATTCCACTGAAAAACAGGAAGAAAACATGAAAATTTAAAGCCCAACACTGAAATGGTTTAAACTTGATTTGTTCACTATACTATGAACAAGCAGGATTAGAAGCATCCACGGCTTTTCTCCACTATATTCTTTCAAGAAAGATACCCCGCCACCTAAACTGTGCTCAGCATTTAATTTATGCCCCTAGAAAATAATTGAGCTGCATGTCCTTTGCACACAATGAATTAATGTGTTTATTCATTGTGACTAGAGAGGATACAGGATAAAAAGTGTTAGTTTCCTTAGCTAGCAAAAAAAAAAAAATTCTCTCAGTACTGGTTTATAGGCAGGGCCAGCCTTAATTTCATGTAGACCATCATGAAAGATATTGACAAAAGACCACCTGCCACAGAATGTGTCCTCCACCAAATAATCACCAGATTCAGAAACCGGAATCATTTTTTGGATGTAGGCACCGAAGTTCCAAGAAGTCCCCATCTTTAATGAGAACACATTTGTTGCAGTAAACGTACCATAATGCTCTGAGTGTGAATCCATTGGCCCCTAGGCCCATTTCTATACGAACAATCTATACATATATACACAGCATTTGGGATTTTTAAAATATAGCTCAGCCTTGTCATACTTTCTCAAAGAAAAGTTTTATTAATGTCAAAATATCTTTCTTTAGAATATTGTCTACAAAATTTGCAAAATCAGGGCATTCATAGAAATAAACATCAAAATGTGGTGAGATAATTTTGTAGACAAATGTTCTGCCACATTGGTATAAAAATTGGCAGCAGGGCAATGCGGTTCTTCAAATTCTCCTTATATAAAAAGTAAGCCAAAGGAGAAAGTCAAATTACAAATAAGTAGGTTAGAAACTATTATGATTCTAAATGCTAACACCCTACGGTGAAATTTTTTCTTGTAATTTTTATAAGCGCGTGTAACTAAAATTGATAAACTAGATTAGATTCATGGTTCCTCCATTTTTGTACCTTTTTCTGAGAGTGACACCAAGATTGGTTCATGGGAGATGTGATTTTCCATAGAAATCAACTAAAAAAATGTAACTGATATACTTCAAATAGCCTAAGCTTCCTTAAATTACTTATTATGGTTCAAAAAATGACTTATTTAGACTTTCTGTGGAGTTATTTATATTTCATATCTTCTCACTGCTTTAATAAGCATAAGTAACCCGAAGTGTTCACAAATTATAGATGCAGATAGGCTATGTGTTTCACGCTGGAGTCAGTTTTCTATGTCATTTCCATGACACAATGGCACTCCAAGAACTAGAGTTGGGGCCATATACTGCATACCTATGTGTTCAGCCTTGTCCAAGCCTTAAGAATAATTTGACTCCAGTGCAGGAATAATATGATCATCTATTAAACCAATATTTGAATTGACAGCCAATCCTCTCTTTTATTCTTACATCATATTCTAGCAGCAGTTAAGTAACTGGCTTAGGCCCAAGGTCCTGGGATAGGCCTCCCAGCATCCTTTCCTTGCCTCCCTGTCTCTCCATTTTTCCCCTCACTCCTTCCCAGTTCTGTCTTGGCGCTACAGTCTTGTTTCTCAACCTTAGTTCTCATAATTCTTTCTGTATTGCCTCTGCCAGTAGCTCCTTGAAGTAATACGAGACTCATTCATCTATAACATAATTTCACCTCGTAGCTCCTGCTGAACACCACCCTAATGCTGTGCCAAGAGGATTCCTCTGTTCAGTCCTAGACTTCTCAGATTTGGTGTTAGCACCCATGTGCTTGTTGGGGCAATAAGTTCTAAACAGATACCACTGACATCTTTATATTACATCCTTACATTTACATGAAACTTACCTCTAACAGGTTAAAATAGACAGTCCCTTGTACTTGGGATTGGAATTTCATGAATGACACTTATTTCTTTCCTTTATGTTTCCTTTAACTATTTCTCCTCCAGCTTGGCTGACAAAACTAAGCAACTCTAATTTTTTCAAGGTTCTCCTTGCCATCCAACTCTCTCACACTTTAGCTGCACTTTTCAAGTCCTTACTCAATCCACTTATGCTCCACCATCATGACCTAATTACCTCTTAATGGGAGGTGGGACCATCACATTGGGGATTAAACTTCTACATATGAATTTGGGGGGACACAAACATTTAGTTCATAGCAGTGCTACAGGAAAAAAGAAAAAAGTCATATTACTATCTATAGAATTTATAACTGATTTTAATAACAAGTATCACTTATATTTTATGAAAAATTTCTAGAAACTTGAACAGGAAATTTGTTAAAAGGGGGCAAAATTTCCAGTTCAGTGACTACCAGGTATCTGGACATTTGTAATTAGGATCTACTGAGATGAATTTTCTTTAATGGCAATCAGACATCTCTCAGCCTCCCCAGCCTGGCTGTAACAGTTTCCAATTTTCTTATTAAAATTATGTTTTGAATTTTTACATATTGCTTATTGGTGTCATTATGTGTGACTCTTATTTTACAAGCTCTTAGGAGAATTAAGAAAATAACTTTTATTTGGATGTGTATAATCAAAATATAACTGATAATTTTATCTTTTCCATTTTGAAGGAGAAAAAAAGAGAGAAACATGGGTATACGGACACAGAGATGAAGATACAGAAATAGAAGTGGAGAGGCCAGTGCAGACAGAGATAAGATAAGTGTTGACTACATTGCCCAGTCTAGTTAAACAGGCTGTTGGTAAAAGGAAGAGGTACTAATGGCCATCGTGATTTGACACAGACAAATATGATATGACATATTGTGGCCACTAAGCTCTTGGCTACTTCACTACATTTTAAACAAGGACCCAGATTCTTTGTTCTACCAAGAACAAATGACATATACCTTGAGTACCACAGAAGGACTGGAAAGAAAGGGAAAAAGTGAGACTCACTGAACAGGTGAAGGAGAGAACTAAAGGGAAACAGGTGAAGGAGAGAACTGAACAGGTGAAGGAGAGAACTAAAGGGAAAGAGAAAAAGAGAAGAGAATGTGGAGAGGAGGCAGAGATTGTAAAAGAGAAGATGGTATATGAGGCCCAGAAAATTCCGGAACAGTTGAGTAAACTTGTCTTGACACATCCCCAATTCATCTAGGAGGTAGGTTGTTTGAACTTTCAGCTTCCCTTTATCCTTGTCACTTCTTCTACAATAACCAAATGAACAATATTTGAAGGAAATTATGCTTCCAACTGAACAGCAGTGACCAAATACTAGGGGGCAACGATATCGGTCAAGGACTGACCTCTCCAGGAACCCATGTACCCCTCCTCCCCACTGGATGTCCCTATTGCTCTTCTGCTGGCTGTTTTAAACAGCAGTACATGAAGCAGCTGTAGAGAGAGAGGAAGGTGGCTTGTGTTGGGATTCCTAGTAACTGAGATAATTTTTTTTTCCTTTAGAAAGGCAAATTAACACAACGGCCAAAACCCTAGACTAAACATCAGAGGCCAGCTAATAATCCTTAACCCACCACCTGCCCACTTGCAAGTCACTTAACCTCCTCAAGTAAAATTTAGCTATAAAAGGGGACTAATTATTTTAATGAACAAATAACTTCTGTGTTAAAAGCTGTTTCAAAAGTATGCAATGTTATAGCAATTTAACAAATTAGCAATAATGAAATGATGAGTCAAATAGCGGTTTCCAAATGTGGTTAACTTCAATGCCTTAGCAATTGCATACGGCCTTTGAGGTTAGTGGCATACACACACACACAAACCTGAATGCAGTCATATCACAATTTTAGAAAAACTACAATAATTGTTCTTGAAAAGTAATGTTCTCGTACGTTTTCTTGGTATAAGGAAGATACATAAGAGAAAAACAGAAAATTGTGTGGAAAGGTTGATTAATGGGTACAAATATACAGTTTGATAGAAAAAATAAGACCTAGTGTTTGAAGACCAATAGGGTGACCATAGTTCACAATAATTTATTGTGTATCTCAAAATAGCTAGAAGAGAGTAGTTCAAATGTTTCTAGCATAAAGACAAATATATAAGGTGATGGATATCCCAAGTACACTGATTTGAAATAGATAAATAATTATTTTAAAAGAAAATCATAGCTATGTGATGGCAAATCGACTTTGTGGTTCTTATGTTTGCTTTTGCTTGTCTGCAAGAGAAGTTCAAGAAATCATGGGTACAAGGTTACATTTACTGCAGAATTTGCAAGCATAAATGCTCAGGTAAGTAGGGAGGAAATATCATACATAAGAGGAAAACAGCCAAAAACTTTAAATTATATTCTTGGTAACTCATTAATACAGAACCATATGTACAGTGTTGCAGCTTGTCTTATGAGATAAAAAAAAAAAAAAATTCACTTCAAGTGTTTGACACACCCTCAAAATGCTGGTAATTAGTATAATAGTTTTTGCCAAAGAATGGAACATATGCAAGATCGTACATAGTGTGTTTATAATTATTCACATCAAAAGGAGTGCCAGGGTGAGCCCAGCTGAGCAGTGTGAGAGGCAGCTCCCTATGGTGAGGCGACAGTAGTTTGGATCCTTCTTTTTCAGGGATAGCGTGCCCCAGTTGGTATCAGAAGACTTCCTCATTGTTATCGCTTGTTCCTGCCTCCAGGACAGCCCCTTCCACAGGCCCCCCACTGTGGGGCCTTCCATCCTGCAATGAGCCATCTGGAGAAGAAAGGCTGGCCCAACTCCCTCCGGAAGTTGTTAGCTCTGTGTCATAGTTGGCTCCCAGGGCCTCCAGGGAGATGACCCCTTCACGGGCTTTCTTCCCATGTCAGGAAGCTGATTGTACCCTTCTCGCTACACTGTCAGCCTCTACCGGTTCTCCAAATTATAGAACAAATCTCTAAAGCAGACATGGGCTTCCCATGGGAAATGTAGGCTGCTACCCTGAAATTTCTTCTTAACAAGCATCAGGACCTAGTGGCTAAATTTAAGGAGAGAAACAAATGCCACCTTATTTTCTCTGGGTAGCTTTTGGAAATTTTTAAATTCATATATATATGAATATATATATATGTATATATATATCTATGTTATATATACACATATATATAATATAGACATACGAAAATTTTTAAATTCATTTATATCTCTTTATATTTTATATAGAAAGAGACCAAATAATAAAACAAGCCATACAAATCTCTCAATGCAGTAGTCTAAAACCATGAATTTGTGAGTTAGAAACACTTGTGTGTTTCACCACTGACTAGCTCTGTGATCTCAGGCAAGTTACCTAACTTTGCTGTTCCTCTGCTTTTGCATTTGTAAAAGTGTGTGTGTGTGTGTGTGTGTGTGTGTGTGTGTGTGTTGTGTATTAAGATTCATAGAAGGTACTTGAATCATAGAACTCTGAGTGCACAGATCAGACACCGGAGAGCTGAGTGCTCCTCTGCCACATTCATTCATAAAAAGAACTTATTGAATGTGCCTACTAGATAGTAAGCCCCTGTATTAATCCTAGGGAGAAAAGGTAAACAAAAAACTTTCTTCTTCCCAAAGAAATTCTTTCTCTAGGGATGATATGAAACTATACAGTCCTAAGGCAGGTTTTGACAACAATCTTTCACAATTACTAAGTGTAGGGCTACAGAGTATCATAAATGACCATCTGGTGCAATTCTTTATACTGTTTAGGTTCCTTCTCTTTACTGCCCTTACCAAAGGAAAAAAATATCAACCCCTCTATAGTAAGATAGCTCAAAATGACCATCCTTAGAGAAACTTCAAGCTTCCACAAAAGGATTACTGCTTAATGCATTACTGGTTACAAGGCCCTTTTCAAATATATGTTATCAGCACCCTTTTCAAATAGTCTTTTTCAAGTTTATTCACTTCAGTGCTTCCACCACTGCTCAGTACCATGAGGTCTCCTGTCCTTTCCCTGAATGTCACAATGCCTCTCCTCCCCTGCCAACCACTAGGCAATGGGGGAGGTCATCTCAAGTAGCACTTGCAAGAGAGAAAACCTGCAATTTCCATCTGTCAGACAACTCTGGTGTAAGGGTCTCATCCTCCTTTCTTCCTGCAATATGGTTCTTATAAAAGACAGTTTCTGTTTAAAATTCTGAGGGCATGCTCTCTTTTCGACAATATGGTTCTTATAAAAGACAGTTTCTGTTTAAAATTCTGAGGGCATGCTCTCTTTTCCACTAACAAGTGGTCATGTAGCCCGCCTGGGCTTGAACATGCAAACTTCTACTAAGCACCATTCCCTCTTTAGCTCAGGCAGACAGCTACAAACCTCTTCCTTATACTGAGCTCAAGGTTAGTTTTGTGCCTTTCTTGTCACATATCCTGCTAATGCTCCACCAAGACAAATTTCCCGATGCCCCTCACAACCCACTCTCCTCTTTTCTCCCCAAGACTGTGCTCTTGCTGTCCCTCCCTCTGGCTTATCCCTCCTGTCTCCCCTTTCCTTCCTTGCTTATTTTAAGATTGATCTCAGGCATGGGACTCTCCAGGAAGCCAACCATGACCACCCCAAAAAAAATTGTTCAATAGTATTTGTTAAAGTACAGTAAGGAAGATTTTACTCAGGGCCGCTGCTATAGGTATAGAGACCACTGCAAAGGGGTCTTGCAGTGAGGGAGCGATTGGGCTCAACTTCGAATACAGCATGGGTAAGTGGGAATTCATAGCCAAGGAACAGGATAGGGGTCAGTAATAGAAAATTACTAAGAGGAAACACCAAGGGTAAGGGGGATTCTGGCTAAACCAACTTAACCACATTCTAAAACTAAGACAGGGTGCTCAGACATCACCTGGTGGATGGTAGATGAGGAACTCAATCAGATATGGATGGTGATCAGATATTAAGGGTTGGAGGTTCTTGCTAAACTACTTTAGCAGAGTTCCTTGCCAAACCTGCATTTTACAAGGAAGTCCACAGGTAAGCATAGGTGAAGGTTCAGAAGCCTAATCAAAGATTAGCCAGCAAACCCATCACCCCAAACCCACTCCTACACCCTTATCTAAGGTTTGCTCAGCACTCCCCAAACTTTCTGTGCCTATCCCTAGTGTTTTACTCTCCCATTTCAGTTTGTTGTGATCATCTATGCACCTGACACCCCGATTCTAAACTGTAACCTTCTTGAAAGCGTAAGCCATGTCTTATTCCACTTGACATTCGCAGTGCCTGCTACAAAACAGTCCCTCAAAAACGCTTGCTGAAAGAACAAACTCATTTTTTTCCACCTGTAACTATCATTCATTGGTACAACTTTGATCGCATAGAACTAAAACCAAGGCTCTTCCTCTTTGGCAAGTCATTCATGCATTTGAGGACAAATATCTCATGTAGTAATTCATTCATTTGTCATTTGATCAGCAAATATTTGATTAATAGTCTCCTAAATGAAAAGTGTAATTGTAGATACTATAGAAAAGAATAAACCTTGCCATTGAAAATTTTATAGTTTTGGATAGTTTTCCTCGGTTTTCCCTTCTCACTTATAAATTCCAACCCCTCACCTCATCCATCCCATTTAAACAAATATTTATTACATTTGATAATACATTCAAATAGTCAAAATAAAATTAAACAGGATGTACTGAGAAAACTTATTCCATTCCCTGGCCCTGTCTACATTATTTCCACTCTGTCTGCTATGGGTAACCTAATATTTTAAACTCATTTTTATTATTTTGGGATTTCTTTATGCAAATAATTAACAAATGTATATATTTTATTTCCCCCATTTTAAATAAATGAAAAGTAACTTTCTGTATATACTATTGTGCACCTTCATTTTTTGTGTGCTTAACAATATAGCTTGAAAATCTTTCCCAATTAGTACATAAAGAGCTTTCTCATTCATTTTTTAATAACAGCAGGTTATTTCATTATAAGGTTGTATCATAGTTTATTAAATTAGTATCCCAATTTCCGGCTATTGCTGCAGCCCTATAGTCTCCCAATTAAACGTAGGGTTGCATTAGCTTTAAAACAATCGTGTTACCCTGCTGGCATCAATATGCAAGCTTTTATAAGAAAATGCTACTCTTTTCCACATGAAATAGTATGAATTTATTTCTCCTCCATTCTTTACTTTAAATGATTGATTTTGGTATAAAGGAGAAATTTTGCACGTATCACCACTAAACTTCATTTTTGTTTGTTTCAATTCATCATTCTCACATTCTAACATGACTTCTTGAATCTTGACTCTATTATCAATCATATTAGCTGCTCCTCACAGATTGGTGGCATATACAAATTTGATAAGTATGTTTTCCATTTTTATCCTAATAATTGATCTTCTTTTTCTGCCAGAATAAATCTCTTTCCCAGAGGAGGAGATCCTTCTTCTTATACCCTTGATTTCATCCCTTCAAAGTTTGTTGGTTGCATGTTCCCTCAGTTAGTCCTGCTTTCCACAATACCTCCACTTTCCCTCTCTATTCATTTCACTCATATGCTATGCTCAGAATACTTCCCTTTCCTTTTACATCCACCTTAAATTTCACTGGACTCTGCTAACTTCTTAATTTATTTTCTTTCTTTCACAGGAAAATTTCTCAAATGCAGGTCTGTACTCAAGGTTTCCACTTCCTTCCCTCCTGTTCTGGATACCACATGACCACCAATGGTACCAATCACCCTCAACTCACAAGTCTCCCCTGCTCCTCCACGGATGTTGAAACATCAACAATTTTGAAACACAAGGCCCAGATGCCTCGCAGACAACCTCTGATAGTTGCTAAGTAGTGGATGCCTGATCTTGAAAGACTTAGCATACTTCCTGCTGCCTTCCTCCCAAACCAATACATTCAATGAGAGCTTTTGATTTTGTGACCCCTGCTTTAAGGTAAACAAGACCGAGTTCCAAACAAATTCTCCAAAACCACCTCCACATGACCCCTTCAAAGCAACTGTCTTTGCATAATATGCATTTATTCCAGAGTATGGCCATTGCTCAAAATATTTTAAAAATCTGTCTCTAATGCATCCTTTTATGTAATCTTAGTGGTAGAAAATATGTTTTCACTAAAGAGTATATTTAAATTCACATTTAAGCCAAAAGTTATTTGAAAAAGTAAAAGTTTAATTTGACTAATGTTTTTAGTAAAAAACAGAGAGCAATTTGCAGTGTAGATTAATTTTCCTGTGAAACTGTTTTAAGGCAATTCTGCAAAAAGAAATTAAAAATATTATCTGAATAATGTCAGCATGTTTATTAAAATAAGTATAGTTTTTTTAAGGAGACTACCTTAAAAGTGAACATCCCTTTGAATGTATTTGATTTGGTTTGTTTAAAAATAGAGTCTCTTTACTTACCTAACTGGAATAATGAGACTACCATCCCCACCATTCCATTTCCTCAATACCACCTTCAATGGGGGCCAGGGAGGAAGAGGCCCCTGGTCTAAGAATTTACTAGCTCCAGTAAGCCTTCATGTTGTGAGGAGAGCAGTCACTGACAAGCATATGATCTAGTAATGAACCATATACTTATTATAAGGAATTTCCTTGCTCAATTATGAAGGTTAAAAAGTCCCAACATCTGCAGTCAGCAAGAAGGAGACCCTGGAAAGCCAATGGTATAGTTTCAGTATGGGTCTGAAGGCCTGAGAGTCAGAATAGCTGATGGTATAAGTTCCAGTCTGAAAACCAGTAGGCTCAAAACCCAAAAGTGGATTTTTTTTTAATTTCAAAGGCAGAAAAAGATTAATGTTCCAAAACAAAGAACATTAAAACTATATATACTTGTATATATTTTTTATTACATACATATATATAATAAAAGAAGATTAATGTTCCAGCTCAAGTAGTCAGGCAGGAGGAGTTCCCTTTTACTCAGCCTATTTGTTCAAGTCTTCAATTGATTGGATGAGGCCCACCCACATTAGGTGGATGATCTGCTTTTCTCAATCTATTGACTTAAATGCTAATCTCATCCAAAAATACCCTCAAAGACACACCCAGAATAATATTCGACCAAATGTCTGGGCACTCCATGGCCCAGTTAAGTTGACACATGAAATTAACCATTAAGGCTTTTAAAATTCATTTATTTTCATTTTTAAAATATGGATTTCTGGATCCTCTTGACATAATTGAAATATTACAGCAAGGGAGACTCATTGCTATGTAGTAACCAAAAGGCAGAGAAAGTAGAGGTTGCCACCGTCCCCACCCCACTCTATGATACTGTGCCCTGCACTCACTTGAGTTTCTTGACTGGCCTCTGCACACATCTGAATCCGGCATCTCCCAGTTGAAGCTGTATTGTTAATTACAGTTGATGTTGGTCTTTGAGAGGTTTGTGCATGTGTAAATGTGTGTGTGTTCCTATAGTTATTATCTTTGAGACAATGAGAAAAACGAAGAGACATATACACAACTTATATAATGGGGAGTCCTTCAAGGAGAACTGAAATCGAAGTGCACATAGCCACCTTAATGAGTTTTAAGGGATCTGAAATACCAAGATCCCTTCTTCCTATACCTTGGCTACCCTGAGATGCAGAGAGTGGCAAAAGGACATCACAGACTGTCTTACTGGAACTCCTGTGGCATTATTCTAGACTGAATTATGCAGACACAGGAACATGTAGTGTTGGGGAAAGAGGGCTTGATCTTGAGGCAGAACAATAAATTCTACAGTTTTTGCATTTATTGGAATAGAAGTGATTCTGAAAGTGAGTAAATACCCAAGGACACTGGTTACTATGTACTTTTAAAAACATTGATTTCTCAATCATTAATTTCAGACAAATATTGACTGTTCCTTAATGCTAAGAGGCATAACTGAAGATTAAGTGCTGAGCCAGAGAGCAACTTTGGGCTAAAAAGAAAGAAATTCAAATTCCATTACAAAAGTAGTGAAATCCAAGTACTGAATAAATTAACAAGTGGTTTCTACCCACCTAGATGCCTGGGATCCTCTAATACTTCCTTCCAGTACTCACCAGTAACCTCCCAGGTAAACTTATACAAGCTTCATTTTGCCCTCTGGTGGAAAACAAAGTTCTAAAGTTCCATTAGGGAAAAAAAGCATATCATATTCTTCTACTCCCCATGGCTCTTAAGTAGGATTTTCACATAACAATGGCTCAACAAATATACACTAAATGAATGAATTTAATTTCCTTAAATATGTTTCTCATAGTTAAATTCAACAGTCATGTTAGCTGAGGGGCCACTGAGTAAAGAAAATAAAATTTTGATGGACAATTACACACACACACACACACACACCCCGGTTAAAACACCACTCTACCTTGCTGTTATTTAATCAGCATGGCAAAGGTGAGAAGAGGGAGTCAATTCTCAAACTTACGTGTTCTCAGTCACAGGTGAATAATTACTTTGCAAAGCATATTAATTACATCTTCCAAGTATTAATAGACTCCTAAGTTAACATGTTTTCCTCCACAATTGTGTTCACCTAATTCATACTTGAAGGCAAAGATACACACAGAATTTCTAACTCATCCATGTGCAGAAAATTGCAGAGTAATCAGAAATCAGGGACAGAAGACTCACATTGAAAAAACAAGAGATAAAGGATAAAGAGAACCCAAAGCTAAATTACAAAGCATTCTTATGATGCTTCCTTTTGTTGGAATTGTGAAACTTTGGTGATTTTTGCAAAGAGAAATAATGTGATGAATTCGTTTTCTAGATAAAAATAATTTGGCAGCTTCATCAGACTCTCCCCTTCTGAAGCACGAGAGCTGATGAGAGGGTGCTACCTTATGTAATTATATTAGTCCATTTTCACACTGCTGATAAAGACACATCCGAGACTGAGCAATTTACAAAAGAAAGAGGTTTAATTGGACTTACAGTTCCACGTTGACTGGGGAAACCTCACAATCATGGCAGAAGGCAAGGAGGAGCAAGTCACATCTTACGTGGATGGCAGCAGGCAAAAAATGAGAGAGCTTGTGCAGGGGAATGCCTCTTTTTAAAACTATTAGATCTCATGAGACTTATTCACTAACACGAGAACAGTAGGGAAAGACTTGCCCCCATGATTCAATTATCTCCCACCAAGTCCCTCCCATAACACGTGGAAATTCAAGATGAGATTTGGGTGGTAACACAGCCAAACCATACCAGTGCTACCTTATGTAATCCATTGATCCAGGTGGGAGGTAATGGGTTTACATTAGGGCATTACTGGTGAGAATGGAGACAGTGACACATAGCATAGATGTTCTGAAGAAGCAAGTAATAAGGATTCATGCCTGACAGAATGAAAGAAAAATGATCAAGTGCAGTATCAAAGTTTCTACTTTGTATGATTGAGATAATGAAGATTCCATTGATAGAAATATTAGAAACAAATTGTCCCTGGATCTGCCTAGTCTTAGATGGCAGAAGGACATATCTTCTTTGTACGTAGCTTCCTCCTCCATAGAGTGGAGAAAATAGCATCTGTTTTTCAAATTTTAATGAAGATTAAATGAGACAATATAAACTACTAAGAACAGTATCTGGGATGTCCTAAGCATCACCTAAGTCTTGCCAATGTGTAAATACATTATCATAGACAGTTTCAGGTGTAAGAAGATAATTTAAATATGAGGTTTTCAATTCCAGTATAGATTTGAGTATCATCAACCTCTTTCCTGGATCAAGCCCTTTGTATTTGCTAATTTTTTTTGCCTGTCCTTCAAATGGCTAGATTATTTTTCATTATTCAGGCCTTATCTCCCTTGTTACACCAACAGAAATATTTCCATGTCTAAATTAGCTCAGATTCAAAATTCCCACATCGGTTTGTCTTTATACCACCCGATTGTTATCAGAAATCTTACCCCAATGGTAATTGTTGTTTTTAGTTTATTAGTTTACTATTCCCACAAACTAGGATACCATACTAGGATGTGAGCACCAAAACAACAAAAAGCTTTTGTTGTTAGCGGTGGTGTTAGTGGTGGTCGTGGTGGTGGTGGTGATACACATACAGAAACACTACAATTGACGAAAGCTCAGGTAGACCCTCACAGAACTGAGTGAAATGCTTGTCCAGGCATTACTAGGATTTATATTTTCACATTTTCTCTAGTTTGTTCACTACTGAATCTCTGGCACTTAATATGGTTCCTGATACCCAATGAGAAGTTGCCTCTGTTAAAATCAGAAGGGTGTGCAGGAATAAGGGACTTAAAAGGGATAGAAAGCCACACACAGAAGCAACAGATGGAAGGTGTCATTGACTGTAGGTAAAAATAGCAGGAGGAGGAAGTGATGTTACCTGAGCTCTCGAGTGGGAGAAAAGGGGCCAACGACAAGAGCTGAAACCAGGATCTCAGTTCAACAATGAGGGGATGTGAGGAGAAATAATTACCCCAACTCACTTTCCTCCCATCCTTCTATTGTCCAAGTCTAACCCAATACCAGAGAACAAGGGAGATGAGTGATACAGCTGTAGAAGTCATCCTCCCATGGCACAAAGCACGGCAAAGAAGGATTTGTAGCAAGCAGAGAATGACCAGCACAGCACTCAATGAATACTTGCGGTTGTTAAATCTATGTATACATGAGAGTTAACACCAAAGGAATAGACAAGAACTCTAGCCAAAGTGTGATTAGATATGAACAAGAAATCAAGAACTATTTTTAAAATGCCCTTATCTAGGGAATGAGAACAAATGGAAGTTTAAGAGAAAAATATGACATTTCTTGAGGGTCACTACACTTTTCCATCACTATTTTCCATGGGCTAAAATTTTAATAGTAAATATTTTTAATAAGCAATTTTCCTTTCCCACATTTTGATTGAGACAGATTTCCCATTCCTTTTGAGGCTTATGGTGTTCATTTGACCTATTTAAAATGTAGAGTTCTGCCTTTGATAGTCTATTGGTAGGAAAAAAAAAGATTAATAAAAAAGATGAAAAAGTCAATTGATTTCTACTACTGTCTTTAAAAAATTAAAATAAAATTTGTCAATTGATTACAGTCACCATATCTCTAAGCAAATTACTCTCAGGAACTTTAAGACAAACTTAGAAAAGATGAAGTAGATAAGATTTAGAAAAGGTGAACTAAGCAGATGCCAAAATGTCCTGCCTTCTCAGATAAGTCAGAAAAGCAGAAGAGTGAAAAATATAACAGATGAAAAAGGGAGGTCAGTTTCAAACTTGCAGATTTTAAGGAGATAGTTTCCATATTTGGAGATGGAGTAGGCTACACACTGAGCCATTCTAAGCAAATTTTACTTATAGAGTACATTTCCTACAGAAACTATAATATCTATATAGAGTTACTCAGAATGTTTGCAAACCTTTGGCGATCTACAACCCAAGATAAAATCTAAGTTTCTTGGTAAACAACAGGTCTCATCAGGCTCTTTGAAGCTGTGGTCTGTTGATGAGCTGTTTCAAAGAGGACAGAGACTGTGTTGTTTTTGTTGTTAGTGGCGGTGGTAATGGTGGTGGTGGTGGTGGTGGTGATACACATACAGAAACACTGCAATTGACAAAAATCAGGTGGACTCTTACAGAACTGAGTGAAATGCTTGTCCAGGCATTACTAGGATTTATATTTTCACAGTTTCTCTTTTATAAGACCTAACATTGCCAACAGTGCCCCATCATAGCTCTCTAATATAAACTGTGATAACTAAAGCCTAAAACATTTCATTTTTTATAAAACTATCTAAACTTAGGCACTCAGATTATTTCATATGAGTTCTATTTGAAACGTCTCTAGAAATTTTCTAGGATGAAAATAAATCTGATAATTTTTATTTAACAAGGAAATAGGCTTGTCAGTTCTCTATTTTCCAGGTCCAGGGAAATTGAGACTGATTTCAAAGAATCATCAAGCCCTTGGAATTTGGTTTAAGAAAAACCTCAACCATACAGCAGTGCTGGCAGACAATTAGAGAGTATTTTAGTGCTCTGAAGATTAATGACATAATGAGAAGAACTTTAGCACCATTTTACCTTTATATCCCCATAATATTGCCCTTTTGGTTACAAAAACTGCAGCATTCAGGCAGAAATACTTGGTCAAAGTGAATCATCCTCAGAATGTGGGGCCGAGACTTAGTCCATCTTTCTAGTCCCATTATCCCCAGGGGCTAGGTAATATCTGGCACATAATATGCACTCAATAAATAGCTGCTGAATAAAAATGAATGAATGAATGAATGAATCATCACTTTAACTTTATCTCACTCATCTCGAGAATGGAGAAAATTAGTAAATAGCAAATCATCCTGGAACCTTAAGTGAAGACAGCCTGAGTATAGCTGAATTTCGATTATAATAATAAATTTGTTCGACCTAAAATTTTCCTTTATGGTTCAGAAAGCCCTCCTTATAGAACCTTCCTATAACATGGAACCTGCTCAGTTTAAGATTTAACAGAGCAATTCTCTCCTGACATCCAAGCCTCCTCACATTTTTTAAGTCACAAGCCTTAAAAACTGATACTAACTATATCAGGCTTCATGCGTATTTTAGGAAAATTTGTGAATTTTCGTTCTTCACATGATTGGAAATTGAGACAACAATGTTCTTCTTTTATCTAGTTAGGTAAGTGAGATGATCCCATCTTCATCCTAAATTCAGTCTCTTATGATCCCGACCCTAGATAATTTTTTCTTTGATTTCACATTGAGAGAGAGAAGTGAAGATAAAGAATCCTTATAAACTTTAGCCCTAAAGGAAAATGAATTTAATCCACTTGTTTTTATTTATTCTGGAAATGGGTATTCTAATTAATGAATTGGGAACTCTCTCATGTGCTTCTCTGCAGAGAGCTTTCAAGGAAAGATTCAGCACCACTTGATTATCTATGGAACCAGAGTTGTCAATAGACACTAATGGAGAATGTCTTTTGACTTGGCTCTCAAGTTGCATTCGTCACATTCATTCATGGCACCAGCTCTATGGATGTCTTGTCCAGAGACAAAGTTTCACCACTTGGCCACCAGCTGATCTGGATATAGGCAAACCACACCATTTCCAGTATCCCTTTAAGAAAATGTTTCTCTTGCCATCTGCCAAGAAGCCAGAAACTGTGTTTTTAGTTGTGAAGGTTTGGACTGTCCTCTTTTTTATTTATTCAAGAAAATAATATGTACTGGTTGCCTACTTCGTGCCAGACACTCTGCTAAGAGTTGATCTTATGTGATGTGAGGCCAACTACCTCTAGGAGAAAGAGACCATTTTAAACTGCAAGTGAGTTCTGTGTATGAGCATGAACTGGAATTCAACTCAGATTGTTCCGAAACCTTCTGTGTGCTGGGCATTCCTATATTAATTATTCCCTGCGATACCCATATTTTATAAATTTTTAAAAATGAGACAGCCTGATTAGTCACCTCCAGATAACAGAGTCACGGAGTAAGCCTCCTTCTTCACACACTGAGTTCTCTCTACCAAAACTCACTTTTATGTGCTACGTTTACTACCTTGGAGTTGTCTTCCCTACACTGGTGTTTTCTCTTCCATTATATATGCCAAACTTGAAGAAAAATGTGAGGCAAATAAATGCATTTTATGAGAACCAAGACATTTCAAAATTCTCTAGAGACTAAAATTTTAAAATAGGAAAAAAATGCAAAAGATAGTTACAGTATTTTGAGAAATATGGCAAATGAAGGTAGATTAAAAATAGACTTAATTGAAAACTAACTTTTTAAATTTAAAGAGATGCCTACAAACTAAACAGAATCTCCGATGAACTTAAAGGGTCAAGTTATTCCATGTCCTAAAGGAGGGGTCCAGTTGAAAACCCTGATTAAAGTTTCTAGGATAAGTCCCATAAACTTGAAACTCAAACTGGAAGCCTATATGTGTGTGCCAATTATTTTTCAGGCTAGATAGAATACAGGTCCTTGGCTTAAAATTCAATTCCCTTCAAAATCTGGTGGTGATTTCTTCTTCCAACTTGGACCAACCCTCCAATCTGATTTCACTGTGTCTCCTGAGCCCTCATAGTGGTCCACGTATGTCTGGGTAATAGCACTTACACTATATTGTAGCCATTGGTTATTCATCCGTGTTCCCATAGATGATAGTGTTGGAGGACAGAAACTGAATGTTTAGAGCTAACATGTTTTGAGTACATAACCCTGTGCCAGACATTGCTCAAAGTGCGTTTCTTACTTAATTCTCAAAACAGTTCTGTGGTCTAGGTAATATCCCCATTTTGCAGGTTAAAACAAAACAAAAACAAGTAAACAAGATCAGGTAACATGACCAAAACCAACAACTCCTAATTCAAACTTAGAATTTAAATCCAATAAATCTACCTCCAAAGCTTAACCACTTAACCACACTGTCTTCCTCTGTTATTCATATTTTTATTCCCAACGCTACCCAGTCCCTAGCACAGAGCAGATGCTCAATAAGTGTTGGATTGAAGAGTGAATGAAAGCCCAAAGCATTTCCACCACCAGCACTCACCCACCTCCTTATATCTCAACCTTCACAGCAAGAGATTTACTGCCCAGACTAAAATTAAATTACATTGCTTTTCTTAACTACACACTGACGAACTTGTGAAAGGAGACAGCTCAAAAATATGCTATGTGGCAAGGGAATATCAGTGCAGAACTAAGTTCCTCCCACATAACCCACTAAGTGGTATTTGAGAGTTGGCTATATTTGATAACACATACTTAGATCCAAATATCTCAAGACCTTCATGAAATATTCATAGTTTTATGTTCATGAAATCTTCATTGCAATTCATAAATACTAACAACAATATTTTACCAAGAGAAAAAAATGCTTATAAAATTAAGTGATATGATTTGACAAAGGCCTGTCAGTAAATCTCTGGCTAAGACTGAAATAGATGCTGTAAATCTAACTATGTAGTCTCAAGAGGGAAGAATGAGTTTTCTCCCACGACTTCAGCATCTCTGCTTAGCTATGTTTTTTTCTTCTTCCAGGTTCCCTTTCTTCTCTTTTTTCAAGGGATCCCATTTCTACCCTCTGCCAAACATTAGGAAAGAATGAAGTAGAGAAAATGGAACAATCCCTGCAGAAGTCAGAAAGCAGAAAATTCCTCAATTCCTCACAGAACATTCACCCTTTCCTTTTCTGCTACCTTCATTTTCTCTCCAACTACTTAGTAGTTATAAAAGTGTTACTGAAAGCTTACTCTGTAGGTAAATCAAATGTTCTCCTAAATAGGCCCCAAACCAAAACTTTCTTTGCCCAGCAGTGTCTCAGAACCATATTGGGATTCTCACATTCCACATATTTGTATCTATTTTTACCCCCAGAAAAAATAAGACAAACAAGATATGAAGTCAACCTTCCAGTGACATGTTCTCCAGCATTAACCAAGTAGTACTTTTCTTTCTTAAAATCTTCTTGCTATCAGGACACATGGACATGAGACTGCCAGAATTTAACCAAGCAATGTCAAACATGTGAGAAAATATAATTGTATCATTTGTGCAGAGAAAGTAAAGAAATCTTTGTACATCTTCATCTCGTTAGAAATTTGTTTATCAGGATAGAATGAACCTGAAGGACATAATTCTTCTTTATTGGACACATTGACTTATAATCCTAATATTGAGCAGATAATAAAGTACAGATCAACTAGTTTTCAGATCCACCAAAAAGTATTTATGGAATTTAGACAGCCTTAAAGTGTTAACACAAAATCAATATTTGACATATTAATATGCTTAAATTTTATGCTGAAATGCATTAAGGGTTTAATGGAAGAAAATAAAATTATTCTAAGGTTCCAAATTAAGTAGAATTAATGCCACAAACAACATATCATTTCCACTGTTTCCTGATGTAAAAGTTCTAAAGCACAGTGGGGAAAAAAAAATTGTACAGTTTTTCACTGGTATAATAATAATTTAAGACTCCTATGATTGAAAAAATGAACTATGATCAGTTGTCAGTTTTGAGTTAGTATTAAAAATGTTTTACTTTTTGTGTTAATAATAATTCAAATGCCTGTAATTTTAAAAAATTAATTTCACATAGGTCTATTCATATTTCTTTGTTAAAAGAGTGAATAAGCAAAGAAAGAGAGCAAAGATATATAAAGAGCATTTCGACACATTTGAAATATAATTGGGCATGTGGGAAGATATTCAATGTGCATCATAAAAACACATATAAAAATAAGAACCGAAATATTAGAATCTGTATAGTAAAAAAGGAAAATCCGTGAGGGCTATATGCTATTAACTCTGTTTTGGTGAGGAATACTCAGTATTTTGATAATTAGAGTTTGGTGAGTCTGTGTTCTAATCCATAATCAATGCCTTCACTGCAGATCTGAGCATAGGTACTTAAAATTAAGGAAGCACATTTTCAGTATTTTTTTATGCACTGAATATTATATCAGAATTTTAGATTATTTCTAAGGTCCTTTTCTTTTTTCTTCTAATCATGAAGTGTTTGGCAGCAAACTGGGCCCCCATCTGCTGGTCAGCTTGAGAACTCCTGAAATTAATTTACCTGTTGCTTTAATTTTTGCTATTACTTGATGTTGGTACCCACCCCCATTTGCACAACATTGCACATCATACATGTTTTACAATAATATTTGTAATGTGCAGCCACAAAATCAAATCTTGAATTTTATCTTTGCAATTCTCTAAATTAGACCCCATAAGTATCTCTAAAATACAGGGAAAAAACAACTCGAGACAACCTTATTTATGCCATTTCTTTAGGATATAGAGAGTCTATGAAGCAGACTCATTTGAAGAAAAATGTCTCTTGAATTACTAAATATCCCTTGCTTGTTATTATTTTTGTTTCTGAGTTTCATTCCATAAGAGGAAAGAGCTTCTGATAGCCTGACTACATGATCTCCAAGGTTCCTATCAGTTCTAAAATTCTGCAGTTCTATGAAAATAGATTGATGAAGATAATGCCCAAGGAAGATTTTATTGCAAAATCACTTCTGTCTGACTCAGCCCCTAAAACTTAGGGTTTGAACTAAAGATATTTTAAAGCCAAATAAGAACACTTCTGCATTATTCATAAGCCAATTAACCAGATAAAAGAAGAAACATTTCTCCAAAGACTTTGATATGTTTTCTTAAAATAGCCTTGCTTTTGTTTTCTTTTTCCTTCCTTTTCCCTTTTATTTTTTCTTATAATTATATTATTTGGGATGATTCAGATATCTTCTCTCTGACACATTAAAACTTCAGCTTCTTGTTACCTCTTTGACACTGTTTTCACATAGTCTTAAATTGATTTCATACTTCATCTGCAATAAGCCATATTGTCTCAATTAGACCTAACATCCATATTCAAGAAAAATGAAAAGATATTTTACTTGGATTTAGTTGAAATTTTTCTTTTTTTACCTGTTTCTCTAGAAATAAGAAAAGCAAACTTCTTACTCTCAGAATATTAACAAACTAGATCAATGTTTGGGAAACAGGTAAGAAAATGTCACCATGAAACTCTTATTAAAACAGTATATGGTTAGTCCTGGAATAGAAGACGTATTCGTTCAAAATACGTTTTTACTATATTCCAGGCTTAAATTCCCCTAAGGCAAAGAAATTTTAACAAAGAAGGCCTATATTATGCAATCCATACAAATTCAATAAGCAAGATAGCAGTTGGTTATTCGTTCAGATTTGAGTCACCAAACGTTTCTACATTATTCTATGTATTCTATTTTGGCCGAAATAACCTCTGGCAATCATTTATAGAGCATTCAAACGAGACCTAGTCTCTCCCGTTTTTAGAAACACACACACACGCACACGCACACACACACACATTCTCTGAATTTCACATCCACAGTTAGTTATGTCTCCTCTCACCTTCACAGCTCCATGTTGGAAAAAGCTGTCAGTCCAATAAATGTTGCCCCCAACCTCGTATCTCTCACTTGTGCCTCAACCCACTGCAGTCTACTGTTGATCCCACTTCTCAGGTGAAAATGCTCTTCTTTAGGGCCTCCACGTTGCCGAAAGCTAACAGCAGTTTTTAGTTAACATCTCAAATTAAATGTTTCATGACATCTTAAACTGATTAACTAACAAGCTCCTATGATCACCGCTATCCACCAGCTTCCTTTCCGTAGTCACATATTTTAATTACTCCTGGAGGACATCCTTGACACGTAATTCTTCCTGGCCCACATAGCCAAACAGTTGGCAAGTTCTGCTATTTCCACCTCCAAATGTCTCACGTGCATCACTGTTTTCATTATCTCCTGCCTTCCACTAAGCTGACCCACTATTACCTCCCACCCAGACAATCCATCCTGCTAAATTATCTCTCCGTATCCTTTCTTATCCTCATCGAAGCCATACTTTAAATAAAATAATATTTTAAGGTCCAAATTAGGTCATATTGTGTCCGGATTTGGTGGGTTCTTGATCTGACTTCAAGAATGAAGCCGCGGACCCCCGCGGTGAGTATTACAGTTCTTAAAGGCGGCATGTCCGGGATTTGTTCCTTCTGATGTTCAGATGTGTTCGGAGTTTCTTCCTTCTGGTGGGTTTGTGGTCTCGCTGGCTCAGGAGTGAAGCTGCCGACCTTCGCGGTGAGTGTTACAGCTCTTAAAGTGGCGCGTCTGGAGTTGTTTTTTTCTCCCGGTGGATTTGTGGTCTGGCTGGCTTCAAAACTGAAACTGCAGACTTTCACGGTGAGTGTCACAGCTCGTAAAAGCACTGTGTACCCAAAGAGTGACCAGCAGCAAGATTTACTGCAAAGAGCAAAAGAACAAACCTTCCACAGCGTGGAAGAGGACCGGAATAGGTTGCCACTACAGGTGGAGCAGCCTGCTTTTATTCTCTTATCTGGCCCCACCCACATCCTGCCGATTGGTCCATTTTACAGCGAGCCAATTGGTCTGTTTTACAGAGAGCTGATTGGTCCGTTTTGACAGGGTGCTGATTGGTGCGTTTACAATCCCTGAGCTAGACACAAAAGTTCTCCACATCCCCCCTAGATTAGCTAGATACAGAGTGTCCACACAAAGGTTTTCCAAGTCCCCACCAGAGCAGCTAGATACAGAGTGTGGATTGGTGCATTCACAAACCCTGAGCTAGACACAGGGTGCTGATTGGTGTGTTTACAAACCTTGAGCTAGATACAGAGTGCTGATTGGTGTATTTACAATCCCTTAGCTAGACATAAAGGTTCTCCAAGTCCCCACCAGACTCAGGAGCCCAGCTGGCTTCACCCAGTGGATCCCAAACCAGGGCCACAGGTGGAGCTGCCTGCCAGTCCCATGCCCTGCGCCCACACTCTTCAGCCCTTGGGTGGTCAATGGGACTGGGCACCATGGAACACGGGGCGGCACTCGTTGGGGAGGATCGGGCCGCAGGAGCCCACGGCGGCGGGGGTGGGGAGGCTCAGGCATGGCTGGCTGAAGGTCCCCAGCCCTGTCCCACCGGTAGGCAGCTAAGGCCCCATGAGAAGTGGAGCACAGTAGCTTCTGGCCCAGGTGCTAAGCCCCTCACTGCCCGGGGCCGGCGAGGCAGCTGGCCGCTCCCTGTTCAGGGCCCACCAAGCCCACGCCCACCCGGAACTCGCATTGGCCCACAAGCCCCGTGCACAGCCCCAGTTCCCACCCCCGCCTCTCCCTCCACACCTTCCTGCAAGCTGAGGGAGTGGGCTCTGGCCTCGGCCAGCCCAGGAAGGGGCTCCCACAGGGCAGCGGTGGGCTGAAGGGCTCCTCAAGCGTGGCCAGAGTGGGCGCCAAGGCCAAGGAGGCGCCAAGAGCAAGGGAGGGCTGTGAGGGCTGCCAGCCTGCTGTCACCTCTCAATATTAACAACTTCAAGGTTTTCAGTGACTGCCCAGTGGGATTAAGATTGTGATTATTAACCTCAACTATACGAACCTCTATGATTGGGACTGCACATGCCTGGCCAGCCTTAATGTGAGTCCTTTCCCCCTCACTCCCACACTCCCATCAAACTGGGTCTATGTCTTTGCCATGCCCATCTTTGGACTAGAAGTACTTAATAAGCTTTTCATCCTTAAGACCATGGGTAAACACCACTTTCTTCATTTTTCCCCAACCCCCAAGACCAGTTAGGAGTATTTGTTATTTACTCCCACAGCATCCCACATTTCTCCTCTATAATACTCAGCATAACCTACTTAAGCACTTTTTGTGTGACTTTTGTTTAACTTCCACATATTGCAGGATACTATTTTAAGATATTAGCTAATATCTTTCCCAGGTATTTTCTGTTATGCTTTAGTCCTCCCACTTTGGACTACTAGACTATGAGGCTCTATCATCTAAAGGGAGGATTATTACAATTGAAAAATAGGAAAACACAAGTCAAATTCTTGTCGTTAGAGTTTTAAAATCCAAGGCTTTTGAAATGAATTTATCAGTCTTCTGGTCCACCCCCCTAAGCTCAGCAACATAAAAGACTAAAGATTCAAGTGCAAAGGGAAGAACGGAGTTATAGGAACATTCACAGTTTGATAAGCCCTGCTCTACAATGTGAAGAGGAAGAATGGGAGGACTTCCGGGTGAGCTGGGGGAATCTGAAAACAGAGGGTACCTACGTTCATTCCCAAGTAGAGACTGAGAGGAGGAAAGCTTCCAAGTACTTTCTCATATATGGCATGGTAGAGGGGAGAAGAGCTCCTGGTTGTGGGAGCATTTGGGCAGAGGGGTTGAATTCTTCCTTTCGACCACGTAAGGATATAGAAATGGATTAGAAAGAGTTGAGGCCACATTCACTTCAACTGGGAGAGAAGACATCTCAGCAGATAGCCACATAGACAGGTAATGACCTGATAGTGGCACCAGACAATTCCTCCTGCCCCAAAGCTAAAGGCACATACTAACATGCTAAAGGCACATAGCACTTAGGGAAAAATCCTAGAAATAACATTTATTTTCCAATACCTGGCAGAATTAAGATTTTAAGTAGATAATGTGTTATTCAGAAATTGGGTGTTCCAGTCTCTAGAAATAGAGATTAGACATCACAGTTGCTTAAATAGCATAGCATTTCAGCCCTACTATACTAGAATCCCTGAGGTCAGCAATCCAAAGATGGCATGGCAACTTCCCTTTCATCAATGACCCACACCCTACTTAGAAGTGACTTCCAGGCCGGGCGCAGTGTCTCACGCATGTAATCCCAGCACTTTGGGAGGCCGAGGCGGGTGGATTGCCTGAGCTCAGGCGTTCAAGAACAGCCTGGGCAACACGGTGAAACCCCGTCTCTACTAAAATACAAAAAAATTAGCCAGGTGTGGCGGCGTGCGCCTGTAATCCCAACTACTTGGGAGGCTGAGGCAGGAGAATCGCTTGAAATCAGGAGGCGGAGGTTGCAGCGAGCCGAGATCCTGCTATTGCACTCCAGCCTGGGAGACAGAGAGAGACTTCGTCTCAAAAAAAAAAAAGAAGTGACTTCCATCTCTAAGTGTTCCTCATGATCTAAGATGGTTGCCAGGGTTAAGGCTTAAGACTTAACAAAGGAGAAAAAGACGAAGAACGGCCCATGCCAGCTCTCTGTTTACCATACAAAGTCTTCCTAGAAGTCCTGCAAACCAACTTTCTCTTACATATCTTTCGCAATCTCTAGCTGCAAAAGAGGGAGGGCAGTGTGATCTTTCAGCTGGTTCTGCTACTAAGGAGGAAAGTGAGAATGGATCCTTAGACGATAATTTAATTCTTAGGAGGAAAACAAGAAGGTAAAAGTGTGCATGTAGGTTTGTGAGCTAAGATTCACATGCCCAGTCGGTCTCCCCTGATAGTAAGCTTAGAGAAAAACAAGGTGTATTTCTCTGTTAACAATTATATCCAAACATTTAGTTCAATTCTTCTACTTAGTAAGCAATCAATATATGCTGAATGAATAAATATAATAATTAATAAAGAAAGAATGGATAACTGAGTACTTGTGACCTTCCACCACTCAGCCTCACTTAGAGTTTACTTGATGTTTTATCACAGTGCAACAGGCTTTAGTGCTACTTAGTGAGTATTTCTGGATAGCTCTATGTCTGGGTACATGGTAAGATTGTATATCCATCATTCCTTGTGTCTGGGTGAAGCCACATAATTGTGGCCAATGAGTGGGAGCCAAAGTGACATGTGTATCTTTTGGGCCCAAGGATGGAACTGCCAACATGAGATCTGCTAGAGCTTTCATTCCTACTGCCACAGCAACCAACAACGTCTAAGCTGGAGGTTTCTCCATTAGCCTGGGACTCTGAGAAAGGTGACATGAAGCAGATGATCTGCAGTAAATGGCATCAGCAAGATCATATCCTCTGGATTCACAGACTTACTTTCTTCATCATACAAATGCGAACTCTTAACATAGTCAACTGAGGAGACATTTCACTTGCTATGAACACATAGAATTTATATTTTAGATCCACAACAAACTTGACTTCTGAAACAGTGGACCTTTAAAAGTCAAGGTAAAAATAATCACTTTGATATAACTATCATAATAAATCCAGTGTGAATAAAAATAGAATACATAGGGCAAAATATAATTTCAAGAAAAACCGTTGCCTTAATATTTTAAAGAATACAGAAATAAAAATGTTTAAAAATTGTAAGTAGTTACATTTGAATCAGGATAAATAATAGCATTATAACAAGTGGTACAATTCAAAAAGGTCTTCTTTAATCCCTTTTGCTACATATAAATTAGTCATATGTAATATTTACTCTGAAATTTTGTGGACCATAAAAATTAAATGTAACTTGGTTAATACCAAGCAGTTTTCTTTTTCACAAATAGTGTAATTGAAGCCTCTATTCTAAAATATCAGAAAATCATTATAAAGCAATATTTAGTTTCTTCCAAACAGGGCAGTTTTAGTTGCTTTTAACCACTTTTTCCCAACATAGAATTTCATGGTTATTAGGTAATATGACTTGAATCCTCTGCATGGTAATACTTCTACCTGGACACTTGAGGTGTGTTTGTGATATAGTACCCTTTTCTGAAAGAGCTGATTAGTCTCCATGAAAATGAAAAAGATGTTACATTGACGTCTGTTGCTTCAAATGAATAATAGATAACTACCTAGGCAAGAAGAGTAAATGGAAATAATTGGGCATCTCTTTTCTTGTAATTTAATCTTATAACATCTCTGTAGATAGTGTCATCTGAATGCAGATTGAAGCTAAACTTGTTAAGAGTTCTGAAATTAAGGGTTTATATACTATTTTGTACTCCATTATGTTTCTAAATTTCATAAATAACTTGGGAGGCCTACTAACATCACTTTCTTCACAAAAGCAGAGAAAAATCTACAAGAGTTTAGTGGGGGAACGTAGGCAGTAAAAGGATAACACTGAAAATTAAGATATGAATTTAAAAGATTTTAGATACTTTCCAGCATTTTTTTTTGATCCTATGACACTGAATATTTGCATCATGTTGAAGATTATAGACTGAATCATCTACATCATAATTCCAGAAAAAACAAGAATCAAACACTGTCAGATCAGCCCACTGGCAGTTCCAATACCCAGGTGTACAAACCTCATTTACTTTAAGAATGGCCTTTCTCTTGAATTAAATGATGATGCAATTTGAATAAGGTACCCAAATCATCACCATTCTAGCTCACATAATGTGTCTTTGTAAAGAATCATAATGAGTCACCAATGACACAATACCAGAAAGGCTGTTTCGTTCAGAAATCATACGCTCAACCAGACCATGAAAAAAGTGATTGTAGGTATGGCATATGCTTAACAAGCCATGGAACACCAGCTGGGCTCTGCTTCCTTCAGGAAGCTCCAGCTGGGTAGTGGTATGGCATCCTTCCAATGGCAACAGTTTCCTTTAGGCCTCCACAGGGTCGGAAGAGTTTGGGCCCCTCCTGGTTCATTAGATCCACACAGTCATCATACATACAGATATTGTGGGTCTATAGAAACTGAGGGTGAGCCTAGCCTGATGTTACCCCACAGGCTAGTTCTTTGTTAGTCTTTTAAGTCAACCCATTCCCACAGCCAGTTTGCAGATTCCTGGTCACTCTGACTTTAACTTTGTTTTTGATGACAAAATATTCAGGTTCCACAACTATTCGTAGTCTACCCTGTGCCTCTTTTGACCTTAGGTAACTTAAATCTATTCCCTTATTTCCTTCCTTACCCTCTTTTTAAAAAAAAGAAAAAGAAAAACTTAATGGAACATTGAATTTTCTTTATTGCAAATTCTTAGGGTTTCTGTCAAAAGAGATTTGAAATACAACATGAAATGATGTACTCACATCCCTCACCACCATCTCCAAATAACCGAATTACATAAATAAAACATTATATGAAAAGTGCTTTGCTACAATTTATGGGAGGTAAATTTAAGAAGAGCTGGCTCATTGTAGGAAAATTCAACTTATCTTTTCCTGATCCTTTTATTTAATACAGGGAGAGAAATTTATGGCAGTTAAAAAAAATCTGTTACTGTTTCTCATAACTGAATCCATTATTTTTCTCCGTGATCCATCAGGTAAAAACAAGAATAATAGATTGCTTTGACAGAACCTTGAACATAAATGTCCCCAAGAATCAAACACAGTAAGTTAAACGGGTTTCAGTTGGTATTAAAACAGGAAAGGATAAACTTCTTTTCATATTTCAAAATCAGATCTTACTTAAAACTTTATTATTATTAGCTACTAAAAAGAAACAAACTATATAGTAGCTGAATTTTCACATTGAAATGGGAATATTTCTATTCATTTCTATATGTGTGCAAGAAAAATTAAACATGAAGAAATAAATTCAAAGAAAAGGAACTATTTTCTTTCCATTTATGCTAACTGGTTATTTATAATTTACTCCTTGAATGCATTAGACTAGATGACTTTAAGTAAACAAGTTGTTCTATACACAGTCAACTAATTTGAAAGATTAGTGTTGATCTTATCTTAGAAATAGTTTCTGTTTATAAAGGAATCAAGGGGTTCTATAATCTTTAGCTTCACATGACCCATTTAATTCCAAGGTCTTCAGGAAAGTTTGGGTATATATGCACACATCTGCCTGGAATACACACACACACACACACACACACACCACATAAACACACAAAAAATAAATATATACACACTCACATACCCACATGTATATATTTAGAGAGAGAGAAAGGAAGGAGATTAGGTGATGATGACAGATGGGTGGATAGATACAGAGATAGATAATTCTAACCGTTAATTCATCTCAGGGAATGTTCTCCTTAATGAACACCTCTCCAGCATCTCATATTCTCTACTTTTATTCAGATAAGCCAACTTCTCAACTTGTGTCTGAGGAAGGTGACCACATTCCCAGATTCAGAGTCAGAACTTATTTTAATCCAATCAGCACATAACATTTACATTAATCCTATTTTTGTTCCATGGCTGGGCATAGGACCCAAGTTTGCTGGAACACAAAAATGAAAATATTTTTTAATCCAAGCTTGGGATGGAGATTTCCCATTTTCTTTTGCCAGATGAGGAGAAGAGAACGTGGAACCCCAGTTTTGCCATTGATAGCCATCTGTGACCCTGGGAAGGAGGGCAATGCTGATGGCAGAGGGAGGCTTGGAAAGGACATGGGTCTTCATTCACATTGAACTGCTAATGATTTTGTGCCTGGAGCCCTCCCTACTTCCTGTCTCCCAGTTAAAAGAGTTTACAAATTTACTCTTATTTAATCTACTTTGAATTTGGGTTTCTGTAATTGTTTAGATAGGCGCTTGTCCTTTAAAGAAAGGCATGAGAATATACTCAAAATATCCTGCTTTCTCATGGCTTGTTTCATTCCTATTGCTTTACACTGGAAGATCTTTGAATATATATTTGATTTTGAAACCACCTTGGAAAAGTCTACCTAGTTATCGAATGAGACAGATAATTTGATACATTCATTGTTTAAAAAAACAATAACTTTGTTACAAAGGTTAATTCAAACTCAAGATGAGTAAAAACCCTCTTATCCTACCAGACCAAAAAAAAAAAAAAAACTTTCATAACCAAGTTTAGACATTATTCTTAGCCTCTAGTTCTGAAATAGAGTTTGACCTATTTTGTAGTCCATTTAAAACTCTGGTCTGATTGCTGGCAAGATGGCCGAATAGGAACAGCTCTGGTCTGCAGCTCCCAGTGAGATCGACGCAGAAGGCGGGTGATTTCTGCATTTCCAACTGAGGTACCCAGTTCATCTCAGTGGGACTGGTTGGATAGTGGGAGCAGCCCATGGAGGGCCAGCCGAAGCAGGGTGGGGTGTCACCTCACCCAGGAAGCACAAGGGGTCAGGGAACTACCTCCTCTACCCAAGGGAAGCCATACCTGAGGAACGGTGCACTCTGGCCCAGATACTGCACTTTTCCCATGGTCTTCAAATCCCGGAGACCAGGAGATTCCCTCTGGTGCCTATGCCACTGGGGCCCTGGGTGTCAAGCACAAAACTGGGCAGCTGTTTGGGCAGACACTGAACTAGCTGCAGGAGTTTTATTTTCTATACCCCAATGGTGCCTGGAATGCCAGCAAGGCAGAACCGTTCACTCCCCTGGAAGGGGGGCTGAAGCCAGGGAGCCAAGTGGTCTGGCTTGGCGGGTCCCACCCCCACGGAGCCCAGCAAGCTAAGATTCACTGGCTTGAAATCCTCACTGCAAGCACAACTGTCTGAGGTTGACCTGGGACACTCAAGCTTGGAGGGAGGAGGGCTGTCTGCCATTGCTGAAGCTTGAGTAGGCATTTTACCCTCACAGTCTAAACAAAGCTGCCTGGGAGTTCGAACTGGGTAGAGCCCACCACCTCAGCTCAGCAAGGCCACTGTGGCCAGACTGCCTCTCTAGATTCCTCCTCTCTGCGCAGGGCATCTCTGAAAAAAAGGCAGTCAGGGGCTAATAGATAAAACCCCATCTCCCAGGGACAGAGCACCTGGGGGAAGGTGTGACTATGGGAGCAGCTTCAGCAGACTTAAACATCCCTGCCGGATAGCTCTGAAGAGAACAGTGGATTTCCCAGCACAGTGCTCGAGCTCTGGTAAGGGTCAGACTGCTTCGTCAAGTGGGTCCCTGACCCCCGTGTATCCTGATTGGGAGATATCTCCCAGTAGGGGCCAACAGACACCTCATACAGGAGAGCTCTGGCTGGCATCCGGTGGGTGCCCCTCTGGGACGAAGCTTCCAGAGGAAAGAACAGGCAGCAATCTTTGCTGTTCTGCAGCCTCCATTGGTGATACCAAGGCAAACAGTGTCTGGAGTGGACCTCCAGCAAACTCCAGCAGACCTGCAGCAGAGGGGACTAACTCTTAGAAGGAAAACTAACAAACAGAAAGGAATAGTATGTCCACTCAGAGACCCCATCTGAACGTCAGCAGGATCAAAGACCAAAAGTAGATAAATCCAGGAAGATGAGGAGAAACCAGTGCAAAAAGGCTGAAAATTCAAAAAAACAGAATGGCTCTTCTCTTCCAAAGGATCACAACTCCTCGCCAGCAAGGGAATAAAACTGGACGGAGAATGAATTTGACAGAGGGACAGAAATAGGCCTCAGAAGGTGGGTAATAACAAACTCCTCCAAGCTAAAGGAGCATGTTCTAACCCAACGCAAGGAGCTAAGAACATTGTAAAAAGATTAGAGGAATTGCTAACTAGAATAACCAGTATAGAGAAGCACATAAATGACCTGATGGAGCTGAAAAACACAGCATGAGAACTTCATGAAGCATACACAATAATCAATAGCCGAATCAATAAAGCACAAGAAAGGATATCAGAGATTGAAGATCAACTTAATGAAATAAAGGAGAAGACAAGATTAGAGAAAAAAGAATGAGAAGGAATGAACAAAGCCTCCAAGAAATATGGGATTATGTGAAAACACCAAGTCTACGTCTGATTGGTGTACCTGAAAGTGACGGGGAGAATGGAACCAAGTTGGAAAACACTCCTCAGGATATTATCCAGGAGAACATCCCGAACCTAGCAAGACAGGCCAACATTCAAATTAAGGAAGTACAGAGAACACCACAAAGATACTCCTCGAGCAGAGCAACCCCAAGACACATAATCGTCATATTCACCAAGTTTGAAATGAAGGAAAAAATGTTAAGGGCAGCCAGAGAGAAAGGTCGAGTTACCCACAAAGGGAAGCCCATCAGACTAACAGAGGATCTCTCTGCAGACACCTTACAAGCCAGAAGAGAGTGGGGGCCAATAGTCAACATTCTTAAAGAAAAGAATTTTCAAACCAGAATTTCATATCCAACCAAACTCAGTTTCATAAGCGAAGGAGAAATAAAATCCTTTACAGACAAGTAAATGTTGAGAGATTTTGTCATCACCAGGCTGGCCCTAAAAGAGCTCCTGAAGGAAGCACTAAATATAGAAAGGAACAATCAATACCAGCCACTGCAAAAATATACCAAATTGTAAAGATCATCGAGGCTAGGAAGAAACTGCATCAACTTTCGGGCAAAATAACCAGCAAGCATCATATGACAGGATCAAATTCACACATAACAATACTAACCTTAAATGTAAACAGGCTGAATGCCCCAAGTAAAAGACAGAATGGCAAATTGGATAAAGACTCAAGACCCATCAGTGTGCTGTATTCAGGAGACCCATCTCACATGCAAAGAGACACATAGGCTCAAGATAAAGGGATGGAGGAATATTTACGAAGCAAATGGAAAGCAGAAAAAAAAAAAGCAGGGGTTGCAGTCCTAGTCTCTGATAAAACAGACTTTAAATCAACAAAGATCAAAAGAGACAAAGAAGGGCATTACATAATGGTAAACGGATCAATGCAACAAGAATAGCTAACTATCCTAAATATATATATACCCAATACAGGAGCACCCAGATTCATAAAGCAAGTTCTTAGAGAACTACAAAGAGACTTAGACTCCCACACAATAATAGTGGGAAATTTTAACAGCCCGCTGTCAATATTAGACAGATAAACGAGACAGAAAATTAACAAAGATATTCAGGACTTCAACTCAGCTCTGGACCAAGTGGACCTAACAGACATCTACAGAATTCTCCACCCCAAATCAACAGAATATACATTCTTCTCAGCACCTCATCACACTTATTCTAAAAGTAATCACATAATTGGAAGTAAAACACTCCTCAGCAAATGCAAAAGAACGGAAGTCATAACAAACAGTCTCTAAGACCACAGTGCAATTAAATTAGAACTCAGGATTAAAACTGACACAAAACCTAACAACTACTTGGAAACTGAACAGTCTGCTCCTGAATGACTACTGGGTAAATAACAAAATTAAAGCAGAAATAAAGATGTTCATTGAAACCAGTGAGAACAAAGACACAATGTACTAGAATCTCTGGGACACATTTAAAGCAGTGTGTAGAGGAAAATTTACAGCACTAACTGCCCACAAGAGGAATCAGGAAAGATCTAAAATCGACACCCTAATATCACAATTAAAAGTACTAGAGAAGCAAGAGCAAACAAATTCAAAAGCTAGCAGAAGACAAGAAATAACTAAGATCAGAACAGAACTGAAGGTGATAGAGACATGAAAAACCCTTCAAAAAATCAATGAATCCAGGATCTGATTTTTTTAAAAGATCAACAAAATAGATAGAATGCTAGCCAGACTAATGAAGAAGAAAAGAGAGCAGAATCAAATAGACACAATAAAAAATGATAAAGGGGAGATCACCACTGATCCCACAGAAATACAAAATACCATCAGAGATTACTATAAATACCTCTAAGCAAATAAACTAGAAAATCTAGAAGAAATGGATAAATTCCTGCAAACATACACCCTCCCAAGTCTAAACCAGGAAGAAGATGAATCCCTAAAAAGACCAATAACAAGTTCTGAAATTGAGGCAGTAATTAATAGCCTACCAACCAAAAAAAGTCCAGGACCAGATAGATTCATAGCCGAATTCTACCAGAGGTACAAAGAGGTACAAAGCTAGTACTATTCTTTCTGAAACCGTTCCAAACAATAGGAAAAGAGGGACTCCTCCCTAACTCATTTTATGAGGCCAGCATCATCCTGAGACCAAAACCTGGCAGAGACACACAAAAAAAAAAAAAGAGAGAGAGAGAGAAAATTTCAGGCCAATATCCATGATGAACATCCATGCAAAAATCCTCAATAAAATACTGGCAAAACGAATGCAGCAGCACATCAAAAAGCTTATCCACCATGATCAAGTTGGCTTCATCCCTGGGATGCAAGGCTGGTTCAACATACGCAAATCAATAAACACAATCCATCACATAAACAGAACCAATGACAAAAACCACAAGATGATCTCAATAGATGCAGAAAAGGCCTTTGATAAAATTCAACACCCCTTCATATTAAAAACTCTCAAAAAACTAGGTATTGATGGAACATATCTCAAAATAATATGACAGATTTAAGACAAAACCACAGCCAATATCATACTGAATGGGTAAAAGCTGGAAGCATTCCCTTTGAAAGCTAGCACAAGACAAGGATGCCCCCCCTCACCATTCCTGTTCAAAATAGTATTGAAAGTTCTGGCCAGGGCAATCAGGCAAGAGAAAGAAATAAAGGGTATTCAAATAGGAAAACAGGAAGTAAAATTGTCTCTGTTTGCAGATGATATGATTGTATATATAGGGAACCCCACCATCTCAGCCTAAAATCTCCTTAAGCTGATAAGCAACTTCAGCAAATTCTCAGGATACAAAATCAATGTGCAAAAATCACACGCATTCCTATACACCAATAACAAACAGCCAAATCATGAGTGAACTCCCATTCACAATTGCTACAAAGAGAATGAAGTATCTAGGATTAAAACTTACAAGGGATGCAAAGGACCTCTTCAAAGAGAACTACAAACCACTGCTGAAAGAAATAAGAGAGGACACAAATAAATGGAAAAACATTCCATGCTCATGGACAGGAAGAATCAATATCGTGAAAATGGCCATACTGCCCAAGGCAATTTATATATTCAGTGCTATCTCCAACAAACTACCATTGACTTTCTTCACAGAATTGGAAAAAACTACTTGAAACTTCATATGGAACCAAAAAAGAGCCCTCATAGCCAAGACAATTCTAAGCAAAAAGAACAAAGTTGTAGGCATCACGCTACCTGACTTCAAACTATGCTACAAGGCTACAGTAAACAAAACAGCATGGTAGTGGTACCAAAACAGATATCCAGACCAATGGAACAGAACAGAGGCCTCAGAAATAACACCACACATCTACAACCATCTGATCTTTGACAAACCTTACAAAAACAACCAATGGGGAAAGGATCCCTATTTAATAAATGGTGTTGGGAAAACTGGCTAGCCATATGCAGAAAACTGAAACTGGACTCCTTCCTTATACCTTATACAAAAATTAACTCAAGATGGATTAAAGACTTAAATGTAAGACCTAAAACCATAAAAACCCTAGAAGAAAACCTAGACAACACCATTCAGGACATAGGCATGGGAAAAAACATCATGACTAAAACACAAAAACCAATGGCAACAAAAGCCAAAATTGATAAATGGGATCTAATTAAACTAAAGAGCTTCTAGACCGCAAAAGAAACTATCATCAGAGTGAACAGGCAACCTACAGAATGGGAGAAAATTTTTGCAAGCTATCCATCTGACAAAGGGCTAATACCAAGAATCTACAAGGAACATAAAGAAATTTAAAAGAAAAAAAACAACCCCATCAAAAAGTGGGTGAAGGATTTGAACAGACATATTTCAAAAGAAGACATTTATGCAGCCAACAGACATATGAAAAAAAGCTCATCATCTGATCATTAGAGAAATCCAAATCAAAACCACAATGAGATACCATCTCACACCAGTTAGAACGGCGATCATTAAAAAGTCAGGAAAAAACAGGATGCTGTTTTGGATGCTGAAGAGGATGTGGAGAAATAGGAACACTTTTACACTTTTACTCTGTTGGTGGGAGTATAAATTAGTTCAACCATTGTGGAGGACAGTGTAGCAATTCCTCAAGGATCTAGAACTAGAAATACCATTTGACTCAGCGATCCCATTACTGGGTATATACCTAAAGGATTATAAATCATTCTGCTATAAAGTCACATGCACATGTATGTTTATTGTGGCACTATTCACAATAGCAAAGACTTGGAACCAACCCAAATGCCCGTCAACAATAGACTGGTTAAAGAAAATGTGGCACATATACACTATGGAATACTATGCAGCCATAAAAAAGGATGAGTTCATGTCCTTTGCAGGGACATGGATAAAGCTGGAAACCATCATTCTCAACAAACTAACACAAGAACAAAAAACCAAACACAGCATGTTCTCACTCATAAGTGGGAGCTGAACAATGAGAACACATGGACACAAGGAGGGGAACATCACACACTGGGGCGTGTCAGGGGATGGAGGGCTAGGGGAGGAACAGCACTAGGAGAAATACCTAATGTAGATGACGGGTTGATGGGTGCAGCAAACCACCATGGCACTTGTACACCTATATAACAAAACTGCACATTCTGCACATGCACCCCAGAACTTAAACTATAATAAAAAGTAAAAAGTAAAAAAAAAAAAATAAAACTCTGATCCGTAGGCCAAAGGGTACTTCTTTTTCTTTATTAATTACTCAGAAGTCTAGGCCACAGCAATCCTACTGTTCTCCTCTCATTTTCCTAAACTATTTTGATACCTATTTCTCAGACTTTATGGGCTATTAGGCGTTTCTCACATTTCCTTAGATAATAACTCATCTATTTTGCAACCTGATTCTCAATATTAAGAGATTAAAACTAATGTATATGACTCTCAGTTGACACATACTGAGGTATAGAAAAATTCCATCATTTCCTTCTGCAAAATGGAAAAGATTTTAATTCGTTTTCTCAACAGCTGCATCATTTTTTTATGCATAGAAAAAAATGTGCAATTACTCCAAGTACAATCAAGTCATTTAACATGTCTTTACCATCATTGTAGTTACAGGATATTTTAAAAGAGAAAAAAAAATCTCAAAGCACAGGTCCTGCTGTGCAGCAAAGCAATCAAATTCCTTCATAATAACAGCCTGATGGGATTCAGCAATCTGAGGAATAATGAATAACCACTCTAATCAGTAAACGGGAAAATGCTACAACAGTCACTGAGTCAAAATTGACTATCATCTGTTGATTGTCTTGATTGGCATTTCAAACAATAAATGGAAATGTAAGTATCTCTTAAAAGGAAAAATAACTTGGTTTAGTGTGCTTAATTTTACCAGGCAGTGAGGAAATTATATATCACCTTGACTGTCCTGCAGTGTTGCCCAGTCAATAAAATGTACAAATAATCTTTTTCATAATACATGGCCAACTTTATCCTATCACTTGAATATGTCAGGTTAAACTGATTGTGCAGTAGGTTGATAACATTGTACTTTGGAATGGATTATTTGAATTTGTTTTGCTACTTCATTATTTGATATTCTTCTCCAGTGTTCATCTTATGAAGTTATTTGCATCTGAATATGAAGAGTCTGTTTCAAAATAGTCTTCAAGTTTCCAATGCAGTGTCTCAAATGTAGGTCGTTCCTTAGGCTCTGCATTCCAGCACTCCAACATGATGTTGTAAAACTGCTGTGGACAGTTGGATGGTTGCGGAAGTCTATAGTTTTGAGCCAACATCTGGATTACCTGGGCACCTGTCATACCTAGAAAATACGGAACGGAACCAACAAAAAAAAAAAGACCAGTTAAAGGTCAGAGTCTTAAACTTACAGCCATTTATACTCTAGGTTACTAAGTAAGTCAATTTCCTTGGCAAAGCTTTAAGGTCTGCCATCCCCTTCTCAGGTTACACAGATTAAACTAAATCCTGCAGCAAGTGATGTCTATAAGACTGCAATTCACTAGCAAAGGAGAGGGAAGCAATAAACCACCTCATTAATGCAAATTATCATCATCAAATTTTATCTATCAAGCTCCCGCAGGTACATGGTATGGTCAGCCTCATAACTCTGCCCTCTAAGTCTGGGCGAAGCAGTTAAAATCACACCTAAGTAAGTGACCTGCAGCAGAAAGATCCACTTCAGAATTAATTACTCACCACTGTAAGGCATTTTGCCATAAGTAATGATTTCATAAAGAAGGATTCCAAATGACCACACATCGGACTTAATGCTGAATTTATTAGTACGAATGGCTTCGGGCGCAGTCCACTTCACCGGCAGCTTTATTTCGTGTTTAGATTCATAGATGTCTTCATTATCTACCTGTTAATGCATTAAGGAATCAGGCCAAGTTAAAGCAATTTTTTTTTTGCTACCCTCATTCATCTCTAATCTGCTTCACTTCAAAATTTAGAGAGAAAAGATTCAAAATGAGCTTAGTTCAATTGACAATTACAGTAGCAAATTCTGAATCTTGCATACAAGACTGAAAAATATGTGGGAAGTCATTAATAAAATATTATTTAAGAGCCTACTATGTGCCAAGAATAGCACTGAAAGAAACATTCTACTGCATTTGGAGAATTAATACATGATGATTCTGCCTTCACATCTGGTCTTGAGCAAAAAAAAAAAAGGAAGCAAAGTCTATTGTTTGATTTACTGATGATATTGAAAAGCCACTGAATTTGATAATTACTATGTAACCACTTGCTAATAATGAAAAGTAGGATCCAAGTGTTTTAAATTAATATATAAACTCACTGGGATACTAATCAATTTACAAAAAGAAAAAAATGATGAATTCATGAAGATTAAAAGGGAATCATTTATTTGTTGTATTATGCCCTATGTGCATATTTTTGGGGTATGATGTGGAAATTTAAAATTAATTTAAGAGAAAAACACCTAATATTATATCTCCTATGTAGTATCTTTCAGACTGAGGTAAAAATGGGGAAATCAAAAAGCCAATGATTGCTGAAGAATTCTGGCAGCATGCAAATTAATCTGGCATATAGTGAGTAATGGTGGTTAGGTTAACACTGCACAAAGTGTACTGCTTTTGTAAAGGAAATAGAGGCAAACAGAGGTGACTGGTACTAACTGAAAAATTGATCATTAATTCAACTATAAACTTAAGTACATACTTTCCAATCTGGTTGATCATTGTTTTCTCTATTTTGTTTCTCCTTGATTAAGAAATAGGAATGTGCAGGTAGTTTGTCTGTAAAGTTTTGGACTACTGAAGTAGTTTATAGACTACAGAACTTGGAGAAACATTGTTTTAAAGAATGACAGTATATCTATTGGTCTACTAACTGTTATACTTTTGACCTATTAAAAAACTAATTAAAACAAAACGAAATCCACCTTAAAAACTCTGGCAAGTCCAAAATCTGCTACTTTGTAGATATTATGTTCACCAACGAGGACATTTCTGGCAGCCAGATCTCTGTGAATGTAGTTCCGAGACTCCAGATAGGCCATTCCAGAGGCAACCTGTGCCGCTATGTCTACTTGTTGAGTCAGATGGATTTTTGATCCGGCGTCATCTAAGCAATAAGAGAAAAGTAAGAAAGTTACCTTAGAGAACATTTGAACTATTAAAGTGAATTCTGAGAATTTTGAATGAATGAGCTATCAGTGAGATTAAGTACAATGGCACTGATCTGTTGAGCAAAATGTATATATTTATCATTAACACAATTTGCTGTGAAAGGTTAATAAGGCAAGGCCCTCTCTTCCTTGAATGAGTATTACAAGTAACAAGTCATCACATGATCCAAACGTGGCTACAATTATCTGAGAGTCTGGCTATTTTGCCTTTTTTCTTTTTTAAAAAATTTATTTATCTTTTATTTTAAGTTCAGGGGTACATTTCCAGGTTTGTTATGTAGGTAAACTTGTGTCATGGGGGAGTTATTGCACAGATTATTTCATCACCTAGGTATTAAGCCTAGTATCCATTAGTTATTTTTCCTGATCCTTTCCTTCCTCCCTACCTTCACCCTCTCATAGGACCCAGTATGTGTTGTCCCCCTCTATGTGGGTGAATATAGCTCCCACTTATAAGTGAGAACATGTGGTATTTGCTTTTCTGTTCCTGCATTAGTTTGCTAAGGATAATGGCCTCCAGCTCCATCCATGTTGCTGCAAAGGACATGATTTCATTTTTTATGGCTGCATGGTATTCCATGGTGTATACATACCACATTTTCTTTATCCATTCTACCATTGATGGGCATTTAGGTTAATTCCATGTCTTTGCTATTGTGAATGGTACTGCAAGAAACATACATGTGCATGTGTCTTTATAATAAAATAATTTATATTCCTTTGGTTATATATCCAGTAATGGGATTGCTGGTCAAATGGTAGGTCTGCTTTGAGATATTTGAGGAATGGCTGCACTGTCTTCCACAATGGTTGAACTAATGTACACTCCTACCAACAGTATACAAGCGTTCGTTTCTTTCCACAACCTTGCCAGCATCTGTTATTTTTTGACTTTTTAATAATGGCCATTCTGGCTGGTGAGAGATGGTATCTCGTTGTGGTTTTGATTTGCATTTGTCTAATGATAAGTGCTGTTGAGCTTTTTTTTCACATGATTTCAATACCACATGTCACTGACTAATTTCTTCATGGAAATTATTACTCAACTGCTACTGAATTTCTTTCAAGCATTGAATAATTTGTTTTAGTCACTGAGCCTATAAAACAATATTAACTTTTATGGCTGAGCCAATGAAAAATTCTCATTCTTCCATCATGTTGTTTTTAAAAACTAGCTCACTAACACAAATGAAAGGTCTATCCATAGTTATAAAGTATGTATATTACATTTGTACCACCAAGCTTGATACATTATTTTATTTCTCTGCCTTAGTCTGTTATTCTTAGAATAGGTTGCTATCTCTCCAGACATGCACATACCTTCGATAGGCAAAGTTTCTCCTACTGCTAATTCTTTATAACTAAGTATAAAAAATTTATATAGTACAATCAGTTTGATTGTTATTAGTAGAGGGGGGTCAGCATTATTTTGTGGTGACTGACTCATTTGTATTTGTATTTGACTTACCTATTTTGTATTTGTACACAAAATAATACTGACTCCTTCTACTTTGAAATGGGGTGAGTCATCCCTGGATAGGATTTAGCTGCCATACTGTTGACAGATGTTTATAGATGTCTGGAGAATTAAAAGAATCTCACATCAACTCAAACTAATATTACTCTTATATATCCCTGTCTCAATAAGCTGAATACTACATAAAGTCCATTAGACTCATGGTCAAAAGCTTAGACACAAGCCCTGACTTCAGAGGCAGCTATATACATGACAGGGGTCAGGAAACCTGGTTTGAAGCTAGAGGGCCAGACTTTAAATCAAGGATATGCCTGATATTTCTTTGTGACCTTGGGCAAGCAGCTTAAGATTCCTATGCCTCAGTTTCCTCATCCATACAACGATAATATTAACTACTTTATGGTATTTGTTGTTAAAATGAGAATTAAAATGAATTAGTTCATGTAACGCACTTAAAGCAGTGCCTGGCACCTAGAAAGAACTCAACAGACCCTATTATTATCATTGCTCCTATCTAATCAAGATAAACATGGAACTTGCTAAGTTAGAGATACATATGAATCACCTATGTGGAAATGACTGAAGGAAGAAAAGCTATGGGTCTGGAACTCAGGAGAGAATATGCAGCAAGAGATATAGATTTAACAATCATAAGTTATAAGTGGGAGTTAAAACAGTAAAAGTGGGTGAGATTGCTAAGAAATGATAAACACCAATATTGAGGGTGGGCAGAGGAAGATAAACCTACAAGAAAACTGTGAAGAATCAGCCAGAATAATATGAGAAGAAAACCACTGGAGAAACTTGTAACAAGTCAAAGGTTTTGAGAAAGAGAAAATGCCATCATAGTCAAATTCTACAAGTAAGTCCATGAAGAAAAGGACTAAGACATTTGTCGAATATAATAAGGGAGTCCCTGGTGATCTTGGGGATAGAAAGAGCAAGTTTGACTGGAGATCAGATCAGGTATAAGGATTTGAGGGCTAAATACGAGTGGAGGACATGGAGACAGAAGGAGGAGGTGGCAAATTCCAAAATCCTAATCAAGAAGGAAGACAAGAAGGTTCTGGTAGAGGTAAACATAAAGTAATGGGAAAGCAATTATCATAAAATTTGGGATAGTGAGAGGTTGTAATTGATAAAGTATTCAGGGTGTTTCTAGGGTGCTGGCCACATTCTAATGCTTGATCTGGGCAGTGACTGCATGGTTGCTTATTTGTTTGCTTTATAATTACATGTTAAAAGATATTGTATGATTATGTGTTTTCTACATATATGATGTTTTTAATAAAAAATGAAATAAACAGAGTCAAAAGAATTTTTTAAGGGAAAGACTTAAGCAGTGTGTGTGTGTGTGTGTGTGTGTGTGTGTATGTGTACATATATATTTACTTTTTTAAGGCAAGTAGCACATCTCAATAAGATGTGAGGTGAAATTAACTCCTTACCAATCCTTTGGTCCTTTCTTTTTTCCCTGAGCACACACAGAAGATTACATTTCCCATCTTCCCTTAGAGTTAAGTTGAGCCCTGTCACTAGTTCTGGGCAATGGAATGTGTGCAGAAATGATGAACATCACTTACAAGCCTGGCTCTTAAAATCTCCCACATCTTTATGGCTAGAGGGATGCATTTCAAAATGGTAGAGCCACATGAGTCTAAATCCCTGTATTACCCTTTAGAGAAAGCCACCTAGCAGAGCAGTCTGGCCCATATCCAAAAAAAAATGTCTATTGTTTTGTATTAAGTCATAAACAGTTTTGAATTCTATATTATAGCAGCTGACATTATTCAGTCTAAAACAAGATGTGAGCATGAAAACAAATAGTATGCAGCATAACGGCAAAACATTGCTGCTATGACAGCCAAAATAGCTAGGGCTTTTGATATCGAATTCACTCAATAAGAAAAGAAATGTATGGAAATTAAGACAAGCTGGTTACTAACCGTGAGCTATGTGGTATCTTCTAAAATGGCTCCCAGTTACCAGTACCTTCTCATATTCAAGTTCTTGTGAAAGCTTCTTCTACTAATTGTGGCCTGGACCTAGTGACTCATGTTTAACAACAGAATATGGCAGAAGTAGGTGGGATATCACTTCCAAGATTAAATTATAAGAGGCTCTGACTTTGCCTTACAGATAATCTCCACCCTGTTGTTCTCTCGCTTGCTCACTCTAATAAAGCAAGCTGCTATGTTGCAAGCTGCCCAGTGGAAAAGTCCCTGTAGCAAGGAGCAAAGGGCATCTTGCAGCCAACAACCATAAAGGAACTGATTTCCTCAGTCCAACAGCCCAGGAGGAAGCCACACCTGCCAAGAGTCAAACGAGTGAGTTTAAAAGTGGATCTACCTCCATCAGAGCCTTCAGATGACTGGGTACTTGCCAACACCCTGACTGCAGCTTTATAAGAGGCCCTGAACTAGGAGACCCAGCTAAGCTACACCTCCCTAACACATTTTATGAGGCCAGCATCGTCCTGATACCAAAGCCTGGCAGAGACATAACCAAAAAAGAGAATTTCAGACCAATATCCTTGATGAACATTGATGCAAAAATCCTCAATAAAATACTGGCAAACTGAATCCAGCAGCACATCAAAAAGCTTATACACCATGATCAAGTGGGCTTCATCCCTGGGATGCAAGGCTGGTTCAACATACGCAAATCAATAAATGTAATCCAGCATATAAACAGAACCAAAGACAAAAACCACATGATTATCTCAATAGATGCAGAAAAGGCCTTTGACAAAATTCAACAACCCTTCATGCTAAAAACACTCAATAAATTAGGTATTGATGGGACGTATCTCAAAATCATAAGAGCTATCTATGACAAACCCACAGCCAATATAATACTGAATGGGCAAAAACTGGAAGCATTCCCTTTGAAAACGGGCACAAGACAGGGATGCCCTCTCTCACCACTCCTATTCAATATAGTGCTGGAAGTTCTGGCCAGGGCAATCAGGCAGGAGAAGGAAATAAAGGGTATTCAATTAGGAAAAGAGGAAGTCAAATTGTCCCTGTTTGCAGATGACATGATTGTATATCTAGAAAACCCCATTGTCTCAGCCCAAAACCTCCTTAAGCTGATTAGCAACTTCAGCAAAGTCTCAGGATACAAAATCAATGTACAAAAATCACAAGCATTCTTGTACACCAATCACAGACAAACAGAGAGCCAAATCATGAGTGAACTCCCATTCACAATTGTTTCAAAGAGAATAAAATACCTAGGAATCCAACTTACAAGGGATGTGAAGGGCCTCTTCAAGGAGAACTACAAACCACTGCTCAATGAAATAAAAGAGGATACAAACAAATGGAAGAACATTCCATGCTCATGGGTTGGAAGAATCAATACCGTGAAAATGGCCATACTGCCCAAGGTAATTTATAGATTCAATGCCATCCCCATCAAGCTACCAATGACTTTCTTCACAGAATTGGAAAAAACTACTTTAAAGTTCATATGGAACCAAAAAAGAGCCCACATCACCAAGTCAATCCTAAGCCAAAAGAACAAAGCTGGAGGCATCACGCCACCTGACTTCAAACTATACTACAAGGCTACAGTAACCAAAACAGTATGATACTGGTACCACAACAGAGACATAGATCAATGGATCAGAACAGAGCCCTCAGAAATAATGCCGCATATCTACAACTATCTGATCTTTGACAAACCTGACAAAAACAAGCAATGGGGAAACGATTCCCTATTTAATAAATGGTACTGGGAAAACTGGCTAGCCATATGTAGAAAGCTGAAAATGGATCCCTTCCTTACACCTTATACAAAAATTAATTCAAGATGGATTGAAGACTTACATGTTAGACCTAAAACCATAAAAACCCTAGAAGAAAACCTAGGAAATACCATTCAGGACATAGGCGTGGGCAAGGACTTCATGTCTAAAACACCAAAAGCAATGGCAACAAAAGCCAAAATTGACAAATGGGATCTAATTAAACTAAAGAGCTTCTGCACAGCAAAAGAAACTACCATCAGAGTGAAAAGGCAACCTACAGAATGGGAGAAAATTTTGGCAACCTACTCATCTGACAAAGTGTTAATATCCAGAATCTACAATGAACTCAAACAAATTTACAAGAAAAAAACAAACAACCCCATCAAAAAGTGGGCAAAGGACATGAACAGACACTTCTCAAAAGAAGACACTTATGCAGCCAAAAAACACATGAAAAAAGGCTCATCATCACTGGCCATCAGAGAAGTGCAAATCAAAACCACAATGAGATACCATCTCACACCAGTTAGAATGGCCATCATTAAAAAGTCAGGAAAAAACAGGTGCTGGATAGGATGTGGAGAAATAGCAACAGTTTTACACTGTTGGTGGGACTGTAAACTAGTTCAACCATTGTGGAAGTCAGTGTGGCGATTCCTCAGGGATCTTGAACTAGAAATACCATTTGACCCAGCCATCCCATTACTGGGTATATACCCAAAGGACTATAAATCATGCTGCTATAAAGACACATGCACATGTATGTTTATTGCGGCACTATTCACAATAGCAAAGACTTGGAACCAACCCAAATGTCCAACAACGATAGACTGGATTAAGAAAATGTGGCACATATACACCATGGAATACTATGCAGCCATAAAAAATGATGAGTTCATGTCCTTTGTAGGGACATGGATGAAACTGGAAAACATCATTCTCAGTAAACTATCGCAAGGACAAAAAACCAAACACCGCATGTTCTCACTCACAGGTGGGAATTGAACAATGAGAACTCATGGACACAGGAAGGGGAACATCACACTCTGGAGACTGTTGTGGGGTGGGGGGAGGGGGGAGGGACAGCATTAGGAGATATACCTAATGCTAAATGATGAGTTAATGGGTGCAGCAAGCCAACATGGCACATGGATACGTATGTAACAAACCTGCACATTGTGCACATGTACCCTAAAACCTAATAATAAAATAAAATAAAATAAATAAAAATTAAAAAAAAGAAACTGTGAGATAATAAACATTTGCTGCTTTAAGCCACTAAGTTTTGCGGTAATCTTTTGTGCAGCAATAGACAACTAATACAGATTGATGTTAGGACGATAACATCAGTGCTATGAATATAGTTAAAAACATGAACTATGAAGCCAAACTTCTGCCTTGGATGAGTTACCTAATCTCTACATACCTGTTTCTTCAACTGTGAAGTGGGACTAATAATACTTACTTCATAATGTGGTTAGAAAAATGAAGGAAGTTTCCTTGTATGTTGTATTCCTAGGTATTTTATTCACTTTGTGGCAATTGTGAAAGGGAGTTTGCTCATGATTTGGCTCTCTGTTTGTCTATTATTGGTGTATAGGAATGCTTGTGATTTTTGCACATTGATTTTGTATCCTGAAACTTTGCTGAAGTTGTTTATCAACTTAAGGAGTTCTTGGTCTGAGACAATGGGGTTTTCTAAATATACAATCATGTCATCTACAAATAGAGATAATATGACTTCCTCTCTTCCTATTTGAATACCCTTTATTTCTTTCTCTTGCCTGATTGTCCTGGCCAGAACTTCCAATACTATGTTGAATAGGAGTGGTGAGAGAGGGCATCCTTGTCTTGTGCCAGTTTTCAAAGGGAATGCTTCCAGCTTTTGCCCAGTCAGTATGATATTGGCTGTGGGTTTGTCATAAATAGCTCTTTTTATTTTGACATGTGTTCTGTCCATACCTAGTTTATTGAGTGTTAAGGACCTCTTTAAAGAGAACTACAAACCACTGCTCAAGGAAATAAGAGGGGACACAAACAAATGGAAAAATATTCCATGCTCACAGATAGAAAGAATCAATATTGTGAAAATGGCCATACTGCCCAAAGTAATTTAAAGATTCAATGCTATTCTCATCAAGCTACCATTGACTTTCTTCATGATTTAGAAAAAACTTCTTTAAATATCATATGGAACCAAAAAAGAGCCCGTATAGCCAAGACAATCCTAAGCAAAAAGAACAAAGCTGGAGGTATCATGCTACCTGACTTCAAACTATACTACAATGCTACAGTAAACAAAACAGCATGGTAGTGGTACCAAAACAGATATCTAGACCAATGGAACAGAACAGAGGCCTCAGAAATAACACCACACATCTACAACCGTCTGATCTTTGACAAACCTTACAAAAACAACCAATGGGGAAAGGATTCCCTATTTAATAAATGGTGTTAGGAAAACTGGCTAGCCATATGCAGAAAACTGAAATGGGACCCCTTCCTTATATCTTATACAAAAATTAACTCAAGATGGATTAAAGATTAAAACATAAGACCTAAAACCATAAAAACCCTAGAAGAAAACCTAGGCAATACCATTCAGGACATAGGCATGGGCAAAGACTTCATGACTAAAACACCAAAAGCAGTAGCAACAAAAGCACAAATTGAGAAATGGGATCTGATTAAACAAAAGAGCTTCTGCACAGCAAAAGAAACTATCATCAGAGTGAACAGGGAACCTTCAGAATGGGAGAAAATTTTTGCAATCTATCCATCTGACAAAAGGCTAATACCAAGAATCTACAGGGAACTTAAACAAATTTACAAGAAAAAAAAAAACATCAAAAAGTAGGCAAAGGATATGAACAGACACTTTTCAAAAGAAGACATTTATGCAGCCAACAAATATATGAAAAAAAGCTCATCATCACTAGAGAAATCCAAGTCAAAACCACAATGAGATAGCATGTCACATCAGTTAGAATGGGATCATTAAAAAGTCAGGAAACAACAGATGCCAGAGAGAAGGTGGAGAAAGAGGAATGCTTTTACACTGTTGGTGGGAGTGTAAATTAGTTTGACCATTGTGGAGGACAGTGTGGTGATTCCTCGAGGATCTAGAACTAGAAAATACCATTTGACCCAGCAATCCCATTGCTGGGTATATACTCAAAGGATTATAAATCATTCTACTATAAAGACACATGCACACACATGTTTATTGTGGCACTATTCACAATAGCAAAGACTTCGAACCAACCCAAATGCCCATCAATGTTAGACTGGATAAAGAAAATGTGGCACATATACACCATGGAATACTATGCAGCCATAAAAAAGAATGAGTTCATCTCCTTTGCAGGAACATGGATGAAACTGGAAACCATCATTCTCAGCAAACTAACACAAGAACAGAAAGCCAAACACCACATGTTCTCACTTATAAGTGACAGTTGAACAGTAAGAACACATGGGCACAGGGAGGGGAACATCACACACCAGGGCCCGTCGGTGGGTGGTGAGCAAAGGGAGAGATAGCATTAGGAGAAATACCTAATGTAGATGACGGGTTGATGGGAGCAGCAAACCACCATGGCACATGTATACCTATGTAACAGAACTGCATGTTCTACACCTGTATCCCAGAATTTAAGTGTAATTTTAAAAAATAAAAAAATTGAAAACAAAGAAAAATGAATGAAGTTAATATTTATAAAAGACTTAGAAATTGCCTGTCACAAGATACTACAGTGTTTTTTAAAGAAAAAAGTATATATATGATCCTCTCCTATTGCTATCTCATATAGTTCATTTCCAGTCAATCACCTAATTTAATACTCTGAACAACTATATGAAGTAAGTATTGAAGTTATTCTCCCCCATTTCATAGGAATTCCTGTTACTCAGAGGAATAGGTAACAAGTTGTCTGACCTATAATAGATGTTCTGTATTTACTGGGGATAAAACAAGCCAAACTAAACTTTTTAAAAATGGAGATATTTATCCTCTTTAAATTGTAATAAGATGTATCTGTCATTAATTACCCTCAATACTAAAGTTTTTTTACAGATCTCTCTCATTTTGGAGAAATGTATTACAAAAATTATCCAGCCAAGCTAGGAAACTACAAAAATGGTTATACAGAAAAAATATGTATGTTATTTCAACTATCACATATGACATCTAATCCTATTACAGTGGATAGAAGATGGTTTGCACTGACAGGCATAATACTGGAGGAAACTGAGTGACACACATTTCCTACTTTGAAGGGTGCAGTAGCCTCAGTACTGCCTAAGTAAACATCAACACATACTTTTAATACAACCAACAGAGGTCAAAACTGATGTAAAAGTTCACAAACCTATGACGATTTACATTTGCAGCAAGAAAATATTTTCAATTATATTCCATTACTAGAGAATCTTTCAGCTTAATAATATTCATCATGATGGGCTGCTTAAGAGTGGCACATCCATTTTAAGGCCACCTTATTGAATGTGAACCCTGTTGATCAGGGAAGGGGCTGTCTGCAGTGAGCATTTGTTTATTACTCCTCCTGGCTGCTAAGCATCATCCTCACAAATGAAGGCACTGGTAAACTTGACCCTAATGGCCTAACCCTGAAGCTGATAGGGTTCATACTTAGCCCTGAGTAAACCACATTACCAAGCCACAAAAATCCTTAGTGTCAAAGGTGTTGCCATGTACCAAGGAGATCTTTTCAAGCTGATACCAAGAGTCTCAAAACAAGCTTGACTCCAAGTCCCAATCTTGTTAGGTTCAGGATTGTCCCAACTTAATCTATTTATTCAATACCTAATTAGCACATACTTTCTTATGTGCCAGACACTGTTCTAACTCTGAAACAAAGAAAACACTATCTGCCTGTGTGGAGTTATATTCAGAGGATACTAAAAATAAGCCAAATAAATAAAATACACAGTATAAGATGCTTAACAGCCAAGAAGATAAAATAAAAAGTTAATGGGTACAGGAAATCAACATGGCACATGGATACATATGTAACAAACCTGCACATTGTGCACATGTACCCTAAAACCTAAATTATAATTAAAAAAAAAAAAGATTTAACATTTCAAAGATCAAAAAAAAAAGGGGGGAAGAGGAATACTTTAAGAGTCAGTAGAAAGAGATTAAATTTTAAAATTCAGAGAGTGACCAGTGAAGCACTCACCAAGATGGAAACATCTAAGTAGAGATTTTGAGGAAATGAGAAGTGAGCATGTGGATAAATATCAGAACAAAAAAAAAATTCAAGCAGAGGAAATAATGAGTGAGGCAAAAGCATGCCCAGATGGTAGGAAAAAGAGCAAAGAGGGCTAGTGTGGCTGACGAAGACTGAGCAAGGAGAAGTTGTAGAAGATGAGATCAGAGAGGGAATAGACAGCCAGGCCATGCAGGACTTTATGAGTTACACATGCTCTCATTTACATTTTAACTATATCTCTCTAGCTGTTATGTTAAGAAGAAACTGAAGGAGACAACAACCAGAAGATGAAGACCAGCTGGGAGCTACTGCAGAATTCAGGTGGCAGCCTGGATCAGGGTAGGAGCATTGAGGAGAGGTAAAATCCTCTATATATTTTGAAGGCCAGCCAATGAGATTTTGCTAGCAGGTTAGAGATGGGACATGAAAAGTAGAGATGATGCCAAGGTATTAGGCCTGAGTTGATATGGTCAAAGAAGGAAAGACTGCAAGAGTAGCAGATTACTGGGGAGAATACAGGGAGATCAGTTTGGGGCATGTCATCTTGAGATGTCTAATAGACATTTCTACTATAGTAGAAATTAGGGCTGTTCACTAACAATGATTTTTTTCCTCCTTTCAAGCACTTTAGAGAATTGTACTTCCCTACCCTCTTTGACTTGATTTGTCCAAATGGAAAGGGAACAGAATTACCTCTGTCACTTCTGGTCAGAAGCTTTAAGAATCAGGGTGAGATTAGTCTCATCCCCTTTCACTGCCAGGGTGATCAAAAGAACTGAGCCACCAGCCAATCTATTTTGCAATGTAGCATGGATAAGAAATAAACGTGTGTTAAGCCCTCAGGGATTTGGAGACTGTTAGTTATTGCAGCATATTTACATTATGCAGACTGATACAAGATTCAAGTGGAGAAGTTAAGAAGGCAGTTGGGTATGATTCTCAAGTAAAGGGGGAATAAAATTTGGAGAATTGTCAGGACATAAAAAATTAAACAATGAGATTAGATGAAATTAATAAGGGAACTAGTGATGTTGTGAAGAGTCTTGGAGAACTGCAAGATATTGAGAGGTCTGGGAATGAAGGAAATCCCATAGGTTGAAAAGAACCACCAAGAAAGGAAGGAGGAAATGCCACTGAGTGAAGTGTCCAGAAAGTCAAATGAAGGAAATGTTTCCAGGAGGAGAAAGCATCTATTGAATTGAATGCTGTCGATAGATCTGAAGATGGGGAATAGGCCATTAGATGTAATTAAGTGAATATTATTAGAGACCTTTATAAAGCATTTTTTGTTAGCTATGATCCAAGACCACTTTTGCACTTTGTCCTGGGAATAAGGCAAAAGGGGTTATTTAACAGCTGAGTTTAATCTTTCTATGGTGGGTAACATATTCTGATGCTGTTAAATTCAATATTTTTCTGCAAGGAAGCTGAGTATATTTCTGTTTTTAACAGCATTCAACAGGCCTTATTATGTTCTTTGTTCTTCTTATCTTGTTTTGTAGTTTAATGTTACCACCTTCACAAGTCATCCTGAAATCAGAGGATATTCTTATCTTTCTGAAATCTTTGTTTCATCATTCTCACCTCCCTTTACCTCTAAACATTCTATCATTCCCACCCTGACATTTCAAGAAATTATGGAAGTCTCCTTTTCAAGCTCGAATTATTGTCAGTACTTGATCTCACCTTCTTTGAACATCTCATTTTAATGCTCACTATACTGTATTGTTGTTTACTAAATTATCCATTTGTAATAAACATCAAACTTTCACAATGCCCTTCAGTCTTCTCTGACTACAGGAAGCAAACAGAGAAATAAAGCAATAGTATATTTCTGCCTTTCTGCCTGACAATTCTTATGTTGTCTAGCAGTGGAAGTATTTTAAACAGCAACAAGTACAATACTGCCAAATATCGGCAAATAAAATAAACATAGGATACTTCCCTCCCTTTTTCCCCAAATGTATTCCATATCCCCGAATTCTGTGCCATAGAAAATATTGGTCCATAACTGATAATGTTCAATTAGTGTAGGAAATAAAGCATCATGCAAAGCATCATGCTAAACATCCATTCTTTAATTTCCCATGTTACATTCAATTACCCTAATATATCTGTTGTGAATAATTTTCTCTTCCACTGCATAAATATTTTCCACCTTTTGAGTATACAATATAAAACCTATTAAATAGTAGTTGAGCCATTCAATGTTAAGACATTAATTCTCATAGACATACACATAGTAAATATCCTTTCGGTTACAGAAGGCTTGCTAAATTGACATTTATAGGACTAGCTAAACTAAATTCCTCTTTTTTTTTCCTTGTATTAAGTCTTTAGCTTACTTTGGAGATATTCTTGCAGACTTCCATGTCTCATCAACTCTGTAATAATATAAATTGGATCTTCTAAAGTGCAAACAGCATAAAGCTGGATAAGCTTTGGATGTCTTAGGTTCTTCATTATCTGTGCCTCCCTCAGGAAGTCATCTGGATCCATCGAACCTGAAACAAGAAGTGGGAGAAATCACTTTATGTTATTGAGGCATTCCTATCCTCACAGCAGCCTGGTGGGAATCATCAAGATTGCCTCCTGCTTCTCAGTAGAGTAAGAGCATCAGTATCACAAATCTTCAGAGTTATCAAGAAGAGAATGAGTTCAGCCAGAGCAACCTAATAACTGGATGTGTTGGTGCATCAGGAGTATACGGTTTATATGTTATGACCTGTAGGTGAAGAGAGGTTGATTCAGGTCTACATGAAAAATGAAGGAAAAAGGAGAGACTGACAATCTAACTGATAAAACAAGGCATCTTAACACAAAAGGAAAACATTCTATGAACATGAGCACTGAAGGTCACTGAATATTTAATTACTGCAACCAGAGACTGATAGCTGCCCTGTCCTTGGTGCCCACTGTGGGAACAGCTGGACAAAAGTCCTAAAACAGTGACATTCTGTGTAGACCAAGTGGAAAACATCCAAGACCATCCTCAAAAGTTAATGGGTTTTTTTTTCACATGTTTTGTATGTTCAACTCGAAACTGATATTTAATATTTTCTCCTGTACCATCTGCTTCCACAGTCAGAGCCTTAATAGCGTGGCCAAATGGAGGAGAGACAATATTAAGGCCTATTTAGAAGACTTGTCTGCAATTAAATTGTATTTTAATGGATCCACTCTGACTCACCATGCAAGGTGTCAAGTAGTTGACATCAAATAAAATTTAAGAGGAGGAAGATTATCTGGAGTTTACATTTCATCAGTAATTTTAAAATATTTTCTTTTAGAATATGATGTTTCAGAGGCATTACTGTAATTAAAGGAATACTGTCATTTCACATCTTAGTATTCACTATGAATAATGCAAATATGGTTTCCATTGATGCTCAGAGAGACTACTACATTCATCATCCTCTCGATGTTGAAGACTTTACAACTGATATTTAAACCCAGACATGGATAAGCTTTCACATTCTAAGGCAACACTGTGACTTGTTTATTAATGTGAAGTTGAGTTAGTTACATGTGACCTGCATATCATTTCACATAAAACATTTGCGCAGTCTCCCCTTTGAGATCCCAGAAGTTCAGAACTAGACTGATCAGAGTCTGCATTCTAGACAAATCTCAACTCTCTGCCACTAGTGCCCTGCGTGATCTTGAGCAAGTTATCAAACCTCTCTAAACTTCAGTTTCTTCATCTGTAAAACATGGCTAATAATTTTACTGACATTGTAAGATCATTACCAAGATAAAAGCAATGCCTGCACGTATGTATTCAGTGACTGTTGATCATTATCTATATTATCATTGATAGGCATAGTCTTGGAAAAACCAAACAGAGCAGCTGTAGGTATATTTCATAGGCTAAGGAAGAAAAGGGACAAGGACTTAAAGAGAGAGAATAGGCGAAAAGGGCTGATTCTCTTTTCCGTTACATGTTTCTGAGCTCCATCAATTCCATCTCTACCATTAGTTTACTCCACACAAACAGGATTAAAATTTGGAATCATAGTCACAAAATGGAGCTGAGAATAAGAGACACCTAAACTGTAATAAGGGACTTTGTTCTTAATTGTTACAACTAGTTTGGCCTATGGTCAAATATAATATAGTGGGGACTCCCCCCACTACCACCCCCAAAAAAAGAAGCTTCCAGTGGTAGCAGTAATTATGATAACCATACAGAAAATTAGGCTGGGCATGGTGGCTTATGCCTGTGATCCCAGAACTTTGGGAGGCCAAGGCAGGCGGATCACTTGAGGTCAGGAGTTAAGAGACCAGCCTGGCCAACATGGTGAAACCATGCCTCTACTAAAAATATAAAAATTAGCCGGGCGTAGTGTCAGGTGCCTGTAATCCCAGCTACTCAGGAGGCTGAGGCAGGAGAATCACTTGAACCCAGGAGGTGGAGGTTACAGTGAGCCGAGATGACACCATTGCACTCCAGCCTGGGAAACAGAGTGAGACTCTGTCAGAAAGAAAGAGAGAAAGAGAGAGAGAGGGAGGGAGGAAGGAAGGAAGGAAGGAAGGAAGGAAGGAAGGAAGGAAGGAAGGAAGGAAGGATAGAGAAAAGAAAAAGAAAATTATATATACAATATATATTTGTGTTAATGAAATTTCTGTGTTGTGTGGCCATCAGATTCAAGCAATGCAGGACACTCAAACTCATTCCCAAATCAGACTATGCACAAGAACTGAAATCACAGTAGGTCAGAAGCCTCTGCAGGTGAAGACTGTTTCAGAGCACTCCTTCATGGCCATGCTGGTTATAGCTCACCAGCTGCAGAGTAAAGGAGACCCAATCTCAACTCAGCTAGTAATGTAACATTAAATATTAATTTTTGCCTGTCAAAGCTACTGTGGGAGTTCATTTCAGGCTCGTCTTTATTTCGTAGTAGCCTGCTCGGCAATAAATAGCTGCTAAGATTGATTAATGGCCCCAGTGAAGTGAAGACATTTAACCAATCACTAAAGCTGTTTGTGGCTATTACACTATAAGTCAATAATAATTATTCCTGTTGGAGAGAAAGCTATCGTGTTTCTTTTTTTAACATGAGAAATCTGACTTTTTTGTTGTCTTTTGACTTCCCAAAGGGCTTCCTTAGAGAACAATGTTAGGAAGGCTAGCTAGCTGCCTTTTCTTAGAAAAGAATTATTAGATTGGACAATAAAATTTAGCCACCATTTATTAACAAGATTAGGGTTTAAAAGCATATTCACAGTGATTGTGAAAATCTCAGGTGCTAGAATAGAACGTCCTCACCTGGAGCACTTATATAGCATCTGGCCACTTTAAAATGCCTGTCTCTTGTTTCATCTGGCAGATGAAAATGCTGAAACTGAATTCCTGCACTAGTAAATTTGCACTTCAGTGGACGCATCTGTCAGCAGCCCCATGGAGGCTAACATTTATTAAGAACTTGCTGCATATACTTTACGCACATTGACTCCATTTGTCCTCATAAAACCCTAGAAATTAGGAACTATTATGATTCCCACTTCCAGATGAGAAGATTCCAAAAGGTTAAAAAATTGTCCAAAGTCACAGAGGACAGGGCCAGGTTTAAACACAGATTTATCTTATATCAAATTTGACACTATTCTCTTGTTACACCAGAGGATCCCAACGTTTTCAGTTCATGGAACCTTTAGTGTCTCCATAACTTTTTTCATGATGACTCTAAGTGAAAATAAAAAAAAAAACTAACAGTTATTTTGATTACTGGGTTAGATCCAAACAAATTAAGAAGTATTTATCTTAACAATTCAATAGCCATTTGAAAAAATAACACATGTAAATTGAAAGGAAAAGATAATTCTTCACTTAATTCTTAACTACAAGTGCTTACTAAAGTGATATATGCATCCCTGGGACACTGCACAACTTCTCCAATCTTAGAATCAGATGAAGCACTGCTACCCCCATTTTCTGGTCCATATTGATTTTTGTGTGGATTTTGCATTTGACCATAGCAACTATCAAAAACCCAGCTTCACAAAGATATGATGTCAACAAAAGGAATGTTCTTCTAAAGTTGAAACCATGAACTACTACTTCAAGGTAGCAGTTTGTACAATATTCAGAATGTTGACTTCAAAACTTTTAAGTATTCCACAGCACTCTTGTGAATTCACCGTGGTGCCCCCATGAGCCTTGCCACACAGTTTGGGAACCACAGTGTTACCCTATGCTGCTAGCCAACAAATCCCAAGTGCTCAGGTTCTGCCACCAGGAGGTTTATCAAACCTCTAAGAATTCTGGGCTAGGTAAATAATGCAGGTCTCCCAGAAAACTACAATCTAGCCTATGTTGCTTATTCTTACCTCTGTTATAAAGGTATATGTGAGGCTACTATAGCAATGTTGCACTTTTATAGACTGTCACTTCCATGGGGCGTGATGCAATAGTAATAAATGTGGGTTCAAATCCCAGCTATGCCATTTGCTGACTTTTTCATTATTATAATAATAGTTTTTATCCATCACTGTGAACCAGGCACTATACAAAGAATTTCCACTAATGACCTAATTTATCTTCTTGGTTGGCCTTATTATTATCTCTGTTTTACAAATGACAAAACTGAAGCGTAGAGTTCAAAAATTTGCTCAAGATCATATGACTAGAAAGTATTTGGAAAGGTACTTAGTCCCTCTTTAAAATGGAGGGAATAAAGCCTGGCTGAATAAATACTGATTTCAGTATGATTTTACTTGCCATCACAGGAAAAAGGAAGATGGAAGGGAAAAAAATTCCTACATTTTCAAATACAAGTTTCTTTAGATGGACCAGTTTGCCTTTTAACCATAAAAATTAATACTTTTAAAAATTGTTGTTCCCTGAATAGTATCAAGATTCCTTCTGATTTTTTAAATATTTTCAGCTAAGTCAGTATCTGCTAACTAAGGTTAGGAACAAAATGGGAAGAAGGACATTGGAAGACTGAATCCTAACTCCAGATAAGAGATGAGTTGTCAGACTCTTCAGAATCAGCGATATTTTAAGACTCAGCTGAACCAGGAAGTGTGTTCTTGTTTTTATATTTTAATGCCTTATCCATAGGTTGGGGTCACCTGGGCTAGAGAGAATTACCACAACACCTGCTTGCTGCCAGTATTAGCCACCCTATGACCTCTTAGATATTTACAGTGTTAAATTGAGCTCATAAAAATCCACATATGCCATTTAACCTTTATTGTTTTCGCACCTGGTTTTAATGTTTTCACTGCTACTGGAGTGGTATTGTTCCACAGACCTTCCCATACTTCGCCAAACTGACCAGATCCCAATCGCTTCAGAAGCTGTATGGAGTTGCGGTCTATCTCCCATTGGTCCACGGTTTTATACGACAAATCAAATGGAGCTGGGACCTGGATCTGTTTCATAGAATAATAAAAGCAATTGTTAAAAAAAAGTAGATTTAATATTATTTTGTTGAAAATAATAGTCTAGGTACTTTTAAATAAAACTTTTTAAAACAAAATCTTGTAAACCATATTATAATTACTTCAAAAACAAAAAGTATGGTGGGAGAATCTGCATTTGTTAACTCTTCAAATTGATCTTCCAAATCTCGGGAAGTCAGGCACCTCGTTGTCCACCTGTCTGATCCCATACCTGACGCCATCCTCACTCAGGTCTGGAATGACTTCTGTCTACCTCTTCGCCTAGCTAAATCCTCTCATTTTCAGGGCCCAGCTGAAGTTCCGTCTCACCCACAAATCCTTCCCAAACTCTTTGGCTATAGTTTTTTTATATGTATCATCTATTTTTGCATAATTAAATGTTTTATATTTTTCAAACTCATTTTTTCATTTCTTTATCTGTTCATTCATTTATTTACTCATTCATTTAGTAAGTAAAATTGTTTTAAGAATTGACTAGGTGCTTTTCTATAAACAAAACAAGCAAGACCCCTGCCCTCCTAGAACTCATATTCTAGTTTACCACCTGCCCTATGGTCTCTGTTGCAGCTTCTAAACTCTGCTATTATGGCACCAAAGAATCCAAAGAAAACTCGCATGTGAATGAGCATCTGTGCAAATAAAACTTATTTACAAAACAAGCATACGTCAGTGTGAGCTCATGGGTCATGGTTTGCCTATACCCGCCTCAGGTAATAAAATGACAATTTTTTTTCCTGAACTGATATCCTATGAAAAATACTCAGATATCTGAAGGAAAAAAGTTAACTTCAATAAAAAAAAAACAGCTTGAAAGCATTTTCACCTTTAAGCATGGTTTCCCCAGCTTGACACACAGGCCGTCACTTGTCTTGGTGTAGTGGCTCACAAACTCGTTCAGTGTTGAAAAGGTTCTTCTCCGCGTGAGAAAAAAGCCCCCTTCATCCAGTCTTTTAATTCTGTAGTGTTTTACAACTCCTCCATCTAAAACTGGAACCCAAAATAATTCCTGTTAATAAACTTCTTGCTAAAACCAAGCAGATTTATTTACTTTGTGGTGACATTTTCAATGCATAAAATGAAATCTTTATAAAATTATATGTATTTCTCAACTTTGTCTCAGAAAAGATTTAAGAAAGTTTACAAAGGATATAGAACAAAAGAGAGAGTGTGAGAACTGGGAAATAATACTGAAAGAAATATAAAAATAAAGGGGTGAGGCTAGCACTAAAAGAATCCATGCTTCCAAGCCTAGTAAACTTGATTAAAACAAGCCATAAAATTGACTCTATCACTCTAGCAATGCAAAGAAGGAAACCTTACCATTTTGAGGAATCACAGTATCCATAAGATAAAATCATGAAAGGTTTTTAGAAATAGTTTGACTCTTCCTGGTGCAGAGACCAGGGAGAAATTTCTCCCATGAAATCCTATAATGTGGCGTTGGAAATAAACGGTGTGCTCAATATCGTCTTACAATAATGCATAGAATTCCACAGGACTGTTCATTATATTGTACCTCAATGCAGGCTGGTAACAGAATGTCCTAACACAGTTCAATAAAAGCAATTCCACAGAGCCTAAAATGATGCAGTCCACATATGCAACATTCCAGCAGTATTGCTTCATGCAAGGGTAAGTCCTGTAGGACCTACAGGAATAACTAGACTGTGTTATTTTTACCTAGTCTGGCTTGCAGTGGCTATTTTGTTACTGTTGCCGCCCACCTACCATTGACCCTTCTTCTGGTAACAGCACCCCCAATTTTCCTCAGAGAATTGTTGCTTCTCTAAAAGCATGTGGTCCAGAGGGACCTGGCAGCCACCTGGAGCCGAAGAAGATATAATTAGTGCAATAAGAGCCAAGGAACCCCAATTCCGGGACTTGATAGTTCCAGAAAGACAGGAAGAGTTTTGTTGCTGAGGCTGTTGTTTTGGTTTTGGTTTACTTATGGGAGTTTGGAGCTATTGGCAGAATCCTGGCCTCCAGACAGGAAGCACGCTTGCCTGAGAAGAGAAGCAGCCCAGTGGGAGGCAGTCTTGATTTGGAAAGTGAAGCTTAATCCCAGGAGCCAGCCAAGCCTGGCTTTTCAGCTACAAGAGTCAATTAATTACCTTTTTGGTTAAACTATTTTGAATAGGGATTTCTGCACTTACATTCAAAATATTGACTAATGCACTTTATACCTATGCTTTCACTTAGCAAAGTTATTGATAAGTATTGGGCAGCATTTACCACCAGAATGCTATTCTGCATTCCTTGCTAAATATATAACTTTATGCTTCAGTGATTAGTCAGGCTGGTGCAATGCTCTTATGAAAGGAAAGAAGACATCCCACTTCCCATATGGAGGTTTACTGAGGGCATGCCAATAGCTAGGACAATTTTTTTTTTTTTTTCAAAAACAGGAATTGGCACACACCAGAAAAGCTAAAATGAAAAAAGACAGTATTAACAAGGAAGTAGAGTGACTTCCTACACACAGTTGATGGAAGAGTAATTTTTACCACCACTCTGGAAAACTGTTTTTCCTTATCTACTAGAGTTGAACATAGTCATACATGTCATACAGTAATTCCACTCCTAAGCATAAAATCAATAAAAGTGAAAAATATATTCACCAAAACATGTGTTTAAGAATGTTTTTAGTTGCCTGATTTGTAAGGGTCTAAACCTGGAAACAATCCAAATGTTCATCAACCAATAAACAGAACTATCCAAATATCTATCAACTAAAAAACAATTGAATTAGCTAAAAAACTGTCATCTAGTGGAATGCAGATTTGTAAATAAACAAAATCTGCAGCTACACGTCACAATGTGAATGAATCTCACAAACTCAAATATATAGTCTCATTATTAAAAAGCAAGGCTGAGCTGGGCGTGTTGGCTCACGCCTTTAGTCACAGCATTTTAGGAGGTGAGATGGAAGAATTGCTTGAGGCCAGGTCTGCAAGCCAGTCTAGGCAATGGTGGTAGACCCTGTCTCAACAAAAAATAATACTAATAATAATAATTGTTTTTAAATTAGCCAGGATTGGTGGCACACACCTGTAGTCGCAGCTACTTGGGAGGCTGAGGCAGGAGGATCACTTCAGCCCAGAAGGTCAAGGCTGCAGAGAGTTATGATCGATTGTGCCACCATACTCCAGTCCAGCCTGGGCAACAGAACAAGACTGTCTCTAAAACAAATAAATAAATAACAAAAACAAGCAAAACTATTGATATGAGGGGGTCAGTGACTGGGATGTTAACCTAATTCTCTTTCTTAACTTGGTGCTGGTTACCTGGGTGAATTCACTTTGTACTCATCAAACTAAACTCTTATGAATTGTGTACTTTTATTATGTGTATCACACTTCAATTTAAAAGAATACTTTTAAAATGTCAGTGTTTTGCTTCTGTTTATGAACAAATGGGACATCGAGTCTCCAGACTGCTATATTATGGTTCATGCTGTATTATTTCAGTATAGAAGGTTATTAAAGTAAATGTTACCTAATTTTCACCTTGGATATAAAAATTCTCAGTAACATACACGTAGAATATTAACTTTAAGCAAATAAGTTTTCTAGTAAGCACTGTGAGAAACCTGGCTACAAAATGCCCTCCCAAATAACTGAGCTGACTTGCAGTATAGGAGTATTTGCTATAAGCCAGAAAAGTGCAGGGAAATATCAAACAAAAATCAAGACTTTAGGTGTACAACACTGAATTTGAAGGTAACCTTTCTAACACAGCATCAACTACAATAATGCAAACAATACAGCAAACAAGCACAACTAATAATTAAAGCATACACCTTTCATGTTCTTCCCAGTGGTCTTTAATTTGTAGTGTGTGAGACTAACACTCCCCTGTCCCTAGATGAAAGCTCCAGCAAAGTTTTCTTGCCCACTTTTAGGTATTAGACAGTCTGACTTCCAATTAAAATCACAAACACAGTCTCAATTCAAGCCTAGATGCCCAGTCCCAAATGATAACCAAAACACTCTACTGCTACGTGATCAGATGTCAAATCTTCTCTCCTTCCCCAGCTCTGGCCCGCTTCAGGCAAAAGGCAGCAGTGGAAACACGGTATGGGCGGCTTCCTCTCTGTTTCTCTACTATAGCTGCTCTCCCACTTTTCCTTCCCAGCTGGGTTCTGAGCATCTAGACTAAGAGCAGAGAGAAAAGGGAGTAAAGGATGAGAAGGCCACATTCAGTCGACTTCCCACTCCGAGCCTGCTGGCAGAAACTCAAGCCGACTCCTCTCTGGGACACTCATGCAGGCCCTTTGGGGCTTCCCCGTCTCTAAAGGAACCCTCACTGCAGTTGCTAAGATGCAGACATTTCTACGATGCCTGCACCCAATCTCCTCTCAGCTTCTGTTTCCTGGGCAGTTCTCCCACCACATTCTCCCTTATAGGTCTCCTCTTATCCTCCAGCAGAAGCTTTCTTGGGCAAAATCCAAAACTCCTCCAGACTGCCCATCTACAGTGCCATGGCACTTTTGCTTATTAGGAGACCCACTTACGGTCCTGAGATAATATTTACACATCCCTTGCCCTGACAATTACTAGGAGGAGACAGAGGCTGGTGCCCTAAGTCACCTCTATTCTACTTCCACAGGATGCTTTCGCCTTCTCAACCTGAGTCAGGCACCTGTGTTCTATCCTCCCAACTGCAGAGGGTGGAGAGTTAGCTCTCAGAGTGGCCTTCCTGAAGTGCCCTCTCACTAGGTTTGGGGTCCCATTCACTAGCCCAGGAATAAAGGGGGTCCCATAGTGTGCCAATAGCTTTCTTCAAAGGCAAAATGCCATCAGCAAATTATTCCTCCATTCCACTCCTTGTATCCTTTCTAAATTATTAACAAGCTGAGAGATCCAAGAGCAGCCATACCTATCTTCGACCGATTCCTTTGTGAACTGTGAGTATGGAGATCTGACTTTGAAATTTTACTTCTATTGTGTCTTAATGACCTCAATCAAAAACTCCATTTTAACATTGTTATATTCACACGTATTGACCCAAACACCATGCTAAGCACTGTTTTACATTATTTTATTGTAATCTTATAACAGTTATATAAGGTAGTTATTAGGTCCATTTTATTATTCATTAAAGTGAGTAGATGGCACTGCCAGGATTCAACTTGGGGCCTTGTGACTCTAAGATGCTCTATAACCAGCAGATTTCACATAGCAGATCTAAATGTCTAATAAGACACACCTCCAGTTCATGACAATAATATTATGTCATCTGTGTTCAGGAAAATGTTTTACTTTCAGCAGTAATATCATTCATTCATTTTAATGTTTTCCTTTACATTAAAATACAAAAGGCAAGCATCCATTTAATTCCTTCAAGAGCAATATCATTTTCTTAAACTTTTTTGTGTTTCTGGAACACATCCTTGCACTCTGATATGTCAAGCTACCATTCCTACTGGCTATGACTCTTAGGCCAGTGTTAATTGCCCTATATAATAATCATCAAATAGAGGACTTCTATCAGGATATAGAGCTTAGCTCATAATATATTCCTGAAGCTGGAAACCATCATTCTCAGCAAATTAACACAAGAACAGAAAACCAAACACCGCATGTTCTCACTCATAAATGGGAGTTGAACAATGAGAACACATGGACACAGGGAGGGGAACATCACACACTGAAGCCTGTTGGGGGATGGGGGATTAAGGGAGGGATAGCATTAGGAGAAATACCAAATGTAGATGATGGATTGATGGGTGCAGCAAACCACCATGGCTCGCGTATACTTATGTAACAAATATGCACATTCTGCACACGTATGCCAGAACTTAAAGTATAATTTTTAAAAATTTTTTTAAAAAAAGCCAACAAAGGAGCGGGCATGGTGGCTCATGCCTGTAATTCCAGCACTTTGGGAGGCCAAGGCGGGCAGATCACTTGAGGACAGGAGTTCAAGACCAGCCTGGCCAATATGGCGAAACCCTGTCTCTACTAAAAACACAAAAAATTAGCCGGGTATGGTGGCATGTGTCTGTAATTCCAGCTATTCGGGAGGCTGAAGCAGGAGGATTGCTTGAACCCGGGAGGCAGAGGTCGCAGTGAGCCAAGATTGTGCCACTGCAATTCAGCCTGGGCAACAGAGCGAGACACAGTCTCAGAAAAAAAATAAAAATAAAAAGCCAATAAAAAGTCAAACAATATCATGTTAGTCCCAATTCATTTCTCCACAAAGTTATAAAAATATAAGAAGTAGAAGGATATCTAAATATAAAATATACTTGCTATTTATATAAATTCTTGGCCTACATGTTCAAGCCTTGACATCTATCAAAAAGAGAAGTCCATAAATTAAAGCTGAGATGTCTAGCAAGCCAATAGATCTGTAATTGGAAATGATGGGAAGCAATAAAAAGAATTCCCCTTATATAAACAAGATGAACTATCTACTAGCTCCAAATTGAAATGGACTACGTGGAAATTAAACACAAACTTACAAATTCCTTCATAGTGCACCACAAAAGATCCAATAGTCTCCAAGCTAGAGACTAAAGTAAATAGATGGCAGAGGGGTTAAAGTGCGCTTTGTGATTTTCTTAATAAGGGATGCAAATCACAGTGATAAATACGGCTTTGGAGATTGCTACTAATTATATAAAGAAAGCCTAAATAAATATTTGCCAGATCTTTATGATGCTGATTTAAATTCTAAACTGTAAAACCCAATGCTTGGCAATAGCACCTAGAGTTTTCAAGCACAAAGAGAGGTATTTTCTTTAACAGAAAAAGCAACAGACTGAGAAATGGCAGACCCAGGTTACAATTTAATTAGTATATAACCAAAAACATGTCAGTCTCATGGGCCTTGATTTCTTTATTATTAAAATAAAAGAGTAGGCTTTTTAAAAAATCTCCAAATTTCCAAATGTTTCCATCTTAGCATTCAAAGATTTCTGATGACCATTGCTTTCTCTCCCTAAATTCTGATCTCTTTGTGTAGTCCTTTCATAAAACTTTAGTAATTCTTACCTTGGAGCTTTTGAACCCCATTTGAATGCTTTTCCTGTGAATCTTCTAGAATCTGGCCCCTTCCTTTCCTCTCAATTTAAATCCTCAGAGCCAGCCTTCTCTATCCCCTCGAGCTCCTCCTTTCTATCACATAAACCTGCTTAATTGTGATAGTATTTATCACAGTAGAATTATCTCTGTGAGGGCAGGGGCTCTGCTGTCTTCATCCAATAAATAGAGCTTGGCTCAGAGCAATCACTAATATAAACATCTACTAAATGAATGAATGATATCACTAACTCTTGTATTTTAAGTGAAATATAAATTTCTGAGATGTCTGCTGCAATATTAAATAGGTAATTATAGCAATACTTTCGGGACTTACAAGACTTCCCTGCAATCTTATTTTAAAATGGCAAAAAAAAAAAACCTCAGGATATAAACACTACTAGAGAATAGTCATTCAATTCAATATCTAATTTCTTGATTTTTAAAATATAATGCAGAAATTTTTTTTCATCTCTTACTGGCATCATGAGCATTTATACATGGTTCCTTCAAGTTCTCAATCTGGACAAAACTGGAAGATATGTATTATTTAAAAATAAGACTACAAAAGCTACATCAGGGAAATTCAATACATTGTAGTCAGGATGAAGGCACTTTTAATATTGCATATATTCATAAATAATCGAATACAGAATGCAAACTGTTTTTTAAAAGTATTTTCATTTGTTAGTGGTGAGTTCATATGCTTGCAAATTGTTGTTCTTAATGAAGGTTGAATTCAGGTGTCTCAGAACTAGAGAGAAATGAATTTTCTATTCCTTTTCTGGCTTGTGATCTTTATTATTGAACTGAGCCTATTCCAATTCCTGCGGACTATAAGTGAATGCTTGTGCCATTCTTTTTGTGAAATACTATGAGTTCATACTAGTTAAGTATTTTAGTAGTTCAGCTGCAAAAAATATATAAGATTAACTAAAATAAACTGGAGTCATCCATCAATAAAGTTGCTGGCATTATGATTGAACTCAGCTAAAAGATCAAAGATCCTGAGTTTACATGCTGTTTGACCTAGGGAGAAATGTTTCACCTGTCAACTGATTAATCTAGCAGAACATGTCGAAGAATTAGGATATATTGTGGAGACGTAGGTAAATATGTATGAGGAGTACAATAAATGTTGGTTGCATGTTGAAAGAACTCAGCTATTCTGCACATTAACTTCTATATGGACTATACCACAGGTCACCTGATTATTTGGCAACCCTCACATCCAGAGTAACTGATTCGGGAGAGGATCTATGAGATCTAGCTGGGGTCTGATGATTTCCGTCCTATTTGCCAAACCCAAGTGCATTTATGTAATATATAGTTGGTGACAGATATAGAAGCCCAGCTTTCTTCTAACATGGTAAGGCCTTATTTTGCAGTCCTTTCATAAAACTTAAGTAATTCTCACCTTGGAGCTTTTAAGGTAGAAAAGGGTTTCTCTGCCACTATATAAAAGAATACTGTGAGATTTTATCGTAAAGCACTTTCAAAGAACTCTGCCCCAATTCTACCCCACACGGGTAACATATTATTCAGAACATATTAAACAATTATGAAATTCGGGATATTCCAAAATTAGATTTTTAAAAGACAGAAATTCCGGAAACTAACTTTGGAATATAACATAAACATAAACATAAAGTCAGAGGCTGTGTCTGCAAGACACAAAGACGTCAAGTCGGCTTAGTGAAAAACATTGGTATAACAATTAATTTGGTGTTTTACAGAAAAACAAATGGTTGATTGTGCAGATTTTTGTTTTTCAGCTGGTCTTCTGGCATCATCTGGGCATAGCCTTATTTCTACTGACTGATAATAATCTCTTTCCATACTCAGTAAAACAATATGACTTCGTTGATTGAGCAAAGGAATGAAAATCAAGAACTCACTCCCCTAATCTTATTCTGCCAGTGATTTGTTCTCTGACCTTAGGCAAGGAATTTCATTTCAGTTTCCTTATCTAGAAAATGAGAATAATGATCTTATCTATATACTCCCACAGGGATAGTTTGAGTGTCATTGTTCACAGAGGATGATAGATATTTCTAATGTACAATGTGTGAATACTGTATCACAATATCGGTATTGTCAAATAGCATTGTCAACAAAAGAGAGGCAGTTCCAAAGTAACATTTTCTACTCCTTACAGAGTAACGGCAACTTAACACAGTGTCTACCAAGCATATTAAGTTAAGAAATTGCTATTAATTCTGTGTGCAAAAACTCCTGCACTTGTAAACTCCTGTTTATTTGGTTTGTTTTAGAAGATTTGTTTATACTTTTCAAAACCATTACAAAGACAACCATGATGATTCTCCCTATACCACTGCCTCAGAAATCATGCTAAGATAGCTCTACACCAATAAGTGAATAACATTAGTTGATTTGTTGTGTTGTATCTCCCATTAAAACACAGTTCAAGACACATGCTAATTTTACACTGAATTCTCTTCTACAGCAAATAGAGTAGGATTCCAGCACGAATTATTTTGAGAAAAGAAAGTACATCTGTCTAAATTATTAAAGTGGCATCATGTAGAAGAGTTGTTCTCTCCTTTCCTGGGGAAAAATATCCACTAAGACTAAAGAGAACAAACAGAGCTGATTCATTTTATTCATACAACTCAACCTGTGGGTCTCAAAGGGCACTTGGCTCCCAACCATGAAAATTCTGTGTGCTGCGGACATTGGTCAGTAAGTTTTACTGTTAAACTGTAGATTGAATTAGATCATGATCCATTAAGGAAGTGTCTATATTAGTTGACTCAAGAAAGCTTACCAAAAAAGCTTTTTGAGGATACATCTAATAGCTGCCAGGTCCTACGGTCTGTCAGGGTTGTTACTGGTCAAGAAGCCCAGCTGAGGTTACTTTATAGTTAGAGACAATAATCAACAACTTTTGTAGGCAAAAATTAACTATCTCTTCCACATGGCATAGCATAGAAATTGTGAGCCTGAACTATATATTGGATCAAATGCTGATCACATTTTTGAGAAAAATTAGTCTTATTCTAAAGACCCCAATAGTCCAATCCCTTATGAAAATAAACCAACTCCTTATCAAAACTGGGTATTAGGTGTTCAGTACAGAATGTCAATTTTATTGTTTATATATCCGGTATGTAAAGCAAATGAGTATCTCTTTAATTAACAATATATAATTGTAACATTCAATATTTTGCCAGCTAATTTAATTGAAAATTACAATTTCCCGTGAAAAGTACAATTTCCCATGAAAACAGCATTTACAGCATCTGATATTGCAGAGAAATGCTCGAAGAAATAACTTGATTCTTTATTCCTCTTGGGACTCTAACTCCTCCCTTGGTATTATATCTGCAATAAATCACCAGGAATTAACATACTTGGATTATATTATCTCAGTTTCCTACAGAAAATCTTTCACTGGGTAAAGATATAATGAGACATGAGACCCAGTGTATCTACTTTTCAAAACTCACTCTAAGGAAATAATCTAAATATTTACATGCATTTATTTAGTTATATCCCTACCTTGTTCTAAAAATGTCTGAAGGTTTGCATAAATTATAAAATGCCTCAAAGTATAATAAAATTTAAAATAAGTAGATGAAGGAAATAAGACAAAAGGTAAAGAAAAGGACGATGACTCCAGGAACTTGCCTATTATGCTTTACATAGATATCTTCAGATGCCAATCCATGTTCAAGCAATGTGGGCCAGATTTGGCACTGTGCCTTCCTAGTGCTCACAGTAAAGAAGTAAACACATTCAGTTACCTAATTCCATGAAGAAAATATTAATAAACTATTAATCAAAACACATACACACACACACAACTACAGTCATGGGCCAAATAAAGATGTTTCAGTCAACAACAGCCTGCATAAATGACGGTGGTTCCGTAAGATTATAGTGGAGCTGAAAAATGCTATTGCCTAGTGACCTCGTTGTGCTACCACTTGTAGCACAATGCATTATTACATGTTTGTTGTGTACAGTACATAATATATGAGAATGATAATTAACAACTATGTTACTGGTTTATAAATTTACTATGCTATATTTTTTGTTATTATTTGAGAGTGTACTCTACCAGCCTGGGCAACACAGTGAGACCTTATCTTTACAAAAAATGAATAAAATTAGCTAAGTGTGGTGGCACATGCCTGTAGTCCCAGCTACCCGGGAGGATGAAGTGGAAGGATCATCTGAGCCCAGGGAGGTCAAGACTGCAGTGAGCCATGATCACACCACTGTACTCTAGCCTGGACAACAGAGTGAGACTCTGTCTCAGAAAAAAAAAAAAAAAAATACACGCAAAACAAACAAACAGTGAGTATACTCTTTCTACTTATAAAAAAAATTTAACTGTAAAACAGCCTCAGGCAGGTTCTTCAGGAGCATTCCAGAAGAAAGCACTGTTATCATAGGAGATGACAGCTCCATGGATGTTATTGCCCCTAAAGACCTCCCAGTAGAACAAGGTGTGGATGTGGGAGATAGTGATACTGATGATCCTGACCCTGTCTAGTCCAAGGGTCATGTGTGTGTTTATGCCTTTGTTTTTGACAAAAAAGTTTAAAAAGTAAAAAATAGAAGAACTTTAAAATAGAAAAAAGCTTATAAAGACACAACAAAAGAGAATATTTTTGTACAGCTGTAAAATGTGTTTATGTTTTACTCTGCTACTACAAGAGTCAAAATATTTTTTAAAATTAAAAAATGTATAACGTAAAAAGTTATAGTAAGCTAAAGTTCATTTACCATTGAAAAAAGAAAAATATTTTTTATAAATCTAATGTAGTCTAACTGTACAATATTTATCATAAAGTACAATAACATCACAGGCCTTCACATTGACATCACAGGCCTTCACTGACCCACCCAGAGTCCTGCAACTTGAGTCCTGCAAGTTACATTCATGGTAAGTTGCTTATACAGGTGTAACATTTCTAATATTTTAAAACATGTTGTTACTGTGTCTCTTATATGTTTAGGTATAAATACTATTGTGTTACAGTTGCCTACAGTATTCAGTTTAGGGACATGCTGTACAGGTTTGTAGCCTAGGAGCAATAGGCTATACCACAGAGCTCAAGTGTGTAGTAGGCTATAGCATCTAGGTTTGTGTGAGTACACTTGGTGATGTCCACACAATGGACTCACCTAATGACACATTTCTCAGAACATATCCTGGTTGTTAAGTCATGCATGGCTATATTTCTGATATTAAAATGAGAGAGAAATTTCTCACATTATGTCCTCATAAGGAAAACACAGAAAATACAATGAGCAGTATCATCATTAACATTCTTAATAGTAAATACACCAATAAATTGCAAAGAACTGACTCTTATAATGTCCATTAATATGGACCAGTTACCAACAGGGAATTCAATAAAGGCATTTGTAGGGGAAACTACAACAACACAGTTCACCACCCAGAAAAGGAAAAGCAATTTGCACAAGAATGTTCACTGCAGCATTTTTCTAGGATTAAATGACTGTTAAATTGTAGTAAATCTGAAAATTCAGAGTTGTTTTTAAAAATTATATAATTGTAAAAATTATCTAGCAGCAAGAAAAACATGTAAAATGTATTAAGTGAAATGGTGGGATACAAAATTAAGAGAATATCATATGGAAACATGAGGATACATCCGCAGCTCACATGTCCTAGAGCCCTTTACTGCTAAAGGAATCCAGCTGAGGTTCCTTGTGTAAACCATAATTGCATATGGGCACAGATGATTAAATTTGCCAACATGAAAATAATTGTGTTAGATTGGCAGATTTGTGGATGTTTTACTCCCTCTGTTTTCCAAACCAACTGTAATAAAGTTATACTGCCTTTAAAATAAAAACATACACATAATGCTTCCAGCTTTTTTAGAAAAGCAGTATGAGAATTAACAACTTAAAGACGATGTCTGCACATTTTGCTGAAGACATTGTCTGGTATGATACTTGATATTCTTTCCACAAAGACCTCATGAACTCATTTCTCTTTGAACTTAATGCTTAAAATTATAATGTGTCTCCTCTTATATATAAGCCAGTGAGAAGCACGATGTGTTTCCCTTTTTGCCTTATCTGCCAGAGAACCCCTGGCTAAACTGATTTCTAAACTGTGATAATTATCTTCTATTAGAGACTCAGCATGATCTATTTCTCTGTTCTTTTTCATTGATTTTGTCTTTTTTATGTTTAGCTATATTTTATATTATGTTTCAGCATTATATGCTGACTTGAAACCTTTTGGAGATACGTGGAAATACATGCACAAATGAAAAGATAATCAAATGACACGGCGCACTTACTAAACATAAGAAAGAATTTCTAATGAACTGAACTGGCCAATAATAAAATAGGCTGATTCTCTGGGATTTTTGTTTATGGGAGGTTTGAAGCTTCGAATTATGAGAGATTCCTCAGCAAAGACAATACAGTAGTAGACTAGACATTCTTCACAACTTCTCTTATTCTATTAACGAAAAGAAATGGAGAAAAGAGAATATGATATGTGAACTATCAGAAATTTTAAAGATGGTTTAATGTTTTTTCTTTTACTGATGGGAAAAACAAAGTCTAGAGGTCTGAAGTACACTGTTAGTTGTTTTCAGAGCTGGAATCTAAGTCTAGCCATATGAGTGACAGTAGAAACAATAGAAACCTTTAACCCCTAATTTCCTATTTCTTGATCAAAGAAAAAAAGGTAAGAACTTATTATTTTCTCATAGGATGTTATATGTTCCAAAGCTTTCTGAGGGAAATCTTTCCCTTCGCTCTCAAAACTCTCCAAAAACTCTCAAAAAGCCTTCCCCATGAGGGAAAATCTCGGGACACAATTCCTCTTCTCTTTTTCCCCACCCAATTTCAGTAATTAGTAGACATGTTGAACAGGGTAAACATGAAAGTCATATAGGAAGGTAACAAACGGTAATTAAAATACCTTGAAATCAATTTTTATCTCCTTTGGAAATACAAAGGAGTATTTTTTGTATTAGCTAATTTATTTTCATAGCAGATTATTGTATTTCATTTTTTCACCTTGTTTCTACATATGCAAGAAAACTATTGGTAATTTGATAATTATTAATTCTCATTTCTACAAGCAGATAGCTCTCTTTCTTGGAAATTTCATCATATTTAATGAAGACCCATGCTGTTTATTTCAGACAAGGATTAGACAAAGGTTACTGTGATGGTTACTTTTATGTGTCAAATTGACTGAGCTAAGAAATGCCTTGATAGCTGGTAAAGTGTTATTTCTGGGAGTATCTGTGAAGATGTCTCCAGAAGAGATTAGCATTTGAATTAGTAAAGAAGATCTTCCCTCATCAATGTGGGCCAGCATCCTACAATCCATTGAGGCCCTGAATAGAACAAAAAAGGTAGGATGGGCAACTTCACTCTCTCTCCTGGACGTCCATCTTTTCCTGCACTTGTACATCAGAGCTCCTGGTTCTCAAGCCTTTGAGTTCTAAGACTCACACCACTGGCTCTCCCAGTTCTCAGGCCTTCAGAGGCCTCTGACTGAATAATTACACCACTGCCAGGCTTCCTGGGTTTCCACCTTGTAGATGGCAGATCATGGGAACTCAGCCTCCACAATTTTGTGGAAATAAATGTCCACATACATATACTTTACTAGTTCTGTTTCTCTAGAGAACCCTGACTAATACAATTAAAGAGGGTAGATTCTGTTTACTTTTGTTTGTCATTGTTTGGTGCAAATGTAGGTCAGGTCACATACAAGTAAACACTTCACATAAAGACAAACCACCCCTTAATTGCAGCCTGCACTTTGAAGGCTGGCTAATCATCTTCCTAATGACCCTTACTCATTCAGGGGTGAACCGGGTGAACAACTGTGAATTACTCAGTCCTATCCATCACTATTCCTAGAAAAATAGCTCAAAGTACACATTCCAATGAAAGGTGGGCCAACAGCTCCATCTTTCAGTGCAAAACATAGCATTCTTTATGAGTAATAATAAAAGCTATTGAGGCTTGGTGGGGTGGTTCATGCCTGTAATCCCAGCACTTTGGGAGTCTGAAGCGGGTGGATCACTTGAGGTCAGGAGTTTGAGACCAGCCTAGCCAATATGGTGAAACCCCATCTCTACTAAAAATACAAAATTTAGCCAGGCATGGTGACATGCACCTCTAATCCCAGCTACTGGGGAGGCTGAGGCACAAGAATTGCTTGAACATCGGAGGGGAAGGTTGCAACGAGCCAGGATTGCACCACTGCACTCCAGCCTGGGCAATAGAGTGAGACTCTATCTCAAAAAAAAAAAAAAAATCTATTGAATTTGTATTGAGCACCCGACCTAAGCCAGCACTGTGCTAAGTGCTTTTTTATGTAATATTTTGTCTAATCCTCATAACAATCTGATGGGGTTTACAGTGGAGAAAACTAGTTTATGAAGAGATCAAGTAATTTGTCCCAGGATACAGAGCAAATAACTGTGAGTGCTATTGTTCAAAACCAGGAAATGAGATTCTGAAGCCCACATTCTTAATCCCTACATATCTCCCTCTATTGTCAACCAGCAAGTACTTTTAGGCAGCTATCATAAGGCACTGCTCACAGCTCCAAAAGCAAGTAAACTTGGAGCTACTATTTAACAAGATGATGATAATGCTTTGGATAAGGTCTATTCTACAACTGACACCTCTTAAAGGGAAATACTAGGTTGCGCATTACCTTCTTATAGTATTTTTCTCCATCTAATACCCTGACTCCATTTTCCTTAGTTTTACAGATACAAAACAAAATTTCAATTCACATTATCTCATTCCCCAAGTGTCCTCCCCATCTTGACTCCTCTCTCTCAATGAATGGCACTGCTATTCTGAAACCCAGACATGAAAGCTGGATTCCTCTCTTCCTGCCTTCTTACCTCTGGCTGGGCATTATACTCTATCAATCTGTCCTCTGCACTACCACCACCTTGCTGTTTCTCTGCCTAGAGTGTTTCAGTAATTCATGGTCTGTTTTCCATGTCTCCAGCCTCACTGTCCATCTTCCAGTCACCAACATCATCTTTCTAAAATGCAAATCTGACCTTGTTACTGTCCTCTTTAAAGCTCTGCAAGTGTTTCCCTACTGCCTAAAGTTCACACCCCGTAACAGAATTCTCCACTGCATCTTATCCTCAAGGTTTAAATGCTTATTTGTTGCTCCCTGAATGTACTATGGTGTTTTCTATCTCTGTGCATTTTCACAAACTGTTAAAGTAGAATATAATTCTATTTACATATTACAGGGTAATTCATTTTTCAAGGCCCAGCTCAGGCATCTCCTCCTTTATTAAACCGCCCGGTGTAAGCGAGCAGAGTAGCTCACTTTGTCCTTAGCATCCATTGTGTATCTACCTCTGTTATTGAATTCATTCCACATCATTGCTTATATATTTACCCTGTACTTCTCCTACTGGACTTTGAGCCCTTTGATTGTAGATGCCATGTCTTCTTTATTATCCTAGTACTTAGCACGAAATTTTCAAATCAGCATTATCATTCTCATCATCATCATGACTAATATTTATTGAGCTCTTATTGTATGTCAAACATGGTGCCAAGACCTTCACACACATTATCTCAGTGAATTCTCACATCAGTCCTGATATGGGAAAGTGGAGCTGAGATGGCTTAAACAGTTTGTTCAAGACCACTTAACTATTAAGTGATGGAGCTGAGACTGAAATCCAAATAGTTTGATGTCTGTACTCTGCAACCTATTGGCTCAGTAAGAGTTCTCAGCACATGTTTGATGGATAGGTAGATAAACAAATGGATGCACTAATAATGAATCTACAGAAGTAAGTCCCAAGCAGAACATGGCCTGTTCCATGAGTTTTGATGTTTATTCCTCTTGTTTTTTGTTTTTGTTTTTGTTTTTCCTGAAATCTCAGTTGAAATATCCTGTACCTGTTTCCCTCTCCCATTCACACAAAGTCTAAGGGGAGATTAAAAAAAAAAAAACTCCAATAGCTTCTGAATTAGACTTTGAATCACATGATCAGTATCCACTTCTGTTGTGAACTTACTAAAGCCCAATGAATGAAGTTGATCTACTTTTTGAAACAAATTTGTTTTGATGTGTCGATTCAGTGATAATTTAGAGATCTTCATTTGGAGATCTTAATTTAGAGACCTCACAGAGCATTTTTGTATCACAATTCAAGAAAGCTTCAATAAGCACATCCTTGTGGGTGGAATACCATCTGACGATTACAATGACATCATCCTGAGCCTTGTACTTGAAAGGCAGCATGATGGGGAAGAGCCTGAGTGTGGTCTCACAGAGAGCTGGATTGGAAATGAGATCTGCTACTTACATGCAAATCAATTAATTCATCTTCTCTAAGCCTCAGTTTCCTCACTGTAAAGCCAAAAAGAACACTCCCTGCAGGATCATGGTGAAGATTATAATAAATACACTTAAATCAGGGTGAGCGTTCAATGCATAGTAACTACAATTACTTTTTTCCAAAACCCCACACAAATGGCATTACTAAGCCCAGCTCTTTCATGAGCTCTCTTTGGGTGGTTACTTTTCCTTTCAGGGACTAGGATATAAGACAAGGATAGAGACAACAGTGAGGGCAAAACACTGCAACTACAATTTTTAGTAATGTGTTTAAATATTTAAATGCTACGTTTATTTTTTAAAAGAATGATGAATGAGATCTCAATCTTATATTTCTTTACTAGAGTTTGCAAAGAATTTTCACATACTCTTTTTTATTGTACAATGGGGTGGATGTCCACATAAGTTCTGAGTCAGATAACCTGGCTATAAACCTCAAATTCTTTACTTTCTAGCTGTGTGACCTTGGACAGCTACTCCATGACACAGTTTCTTCCACTGTAAATTGGTGGTAATAATAGTACTTACTTCACATAAATATGCTAAGACATGTAGAAATGTTCAGGACAGTGTCTAGCACAAGGGAAGCACTCTGTAGATATTATTCTCATCAACCAATAATGTAGACAGGACTGATGCTACAACTATTTTATAGATGGTGAAACTGAGGCTCACACAGTGGATGCCCAGAGCTTCTGATTTCCAATCTGGAGTGATTTTGAGATAAAGAAAAAAGATAAAGAGGAAAGTATCAATACTTTCTCCCAACAAGCAGCAAAATCATTATGATTAGAATGCTAAGTGCTTATATTACACATATATTTTATAGTAGACAACTTTTCAATACAGTGATGTTGCATTTTGGTGGGGGGGAACAGCTATTTGAGGCTATTTTTATACCATTAATATGTGTACAAATTTATGTCTGGGACTATTTATGTGAAACATGGGGTTAATCATTCATTCTCTCCTAGCCTTTGCCATGACTCTCAATTAGATGCAACATTCTTCTCCATCCCACTTACTCAGGATGTGGCTAAATGACTTGCTTTGGTGAATTGAGTAAGGGCAACCATGACAAACGGCTGTCTTCACAGAAGCTTTAAATAATTTGGTTTGCTTCTTCTTAGTCTTCTGCTCTCCGCCATGAGAAACCCATGACTCACATAGCAGCAGCTCCTTTAGCCTGAGTTCCAGAATGAAAGATACATGGAGATTACCCTAGGCCTGTCTACCTTAGACAGAGCCCAGTCGAGCCATGAGCAAACTGGCAGCCATCATATAGCTTGATTAAATCAGTGAGATTTATGGGCAAAAGTGATTAATACAGGACATTTCAAAGAAAGCACTGTGACTTCTGAATAATGTTCAAAAAATATCAACAGATCCTGTTTTAGAGCTATCTGCTCACATCTAGTCATGTTAGCATGGATGAGTAACACTCTAGCCTTTAATTCCTTCAGTTATGAAAACAGTGTTTTAATGAGGTGATCTCTCCAGTTCAAGTTCTCTACTTCTAAGATTCTAGCAAGAAGGTTTACAGAAATAAAGTTATCATAACATTCAAACATGGTGGAGAAAAATTATGATCTCCACTTTCTGAAAGAGAAACTGAACCACAAACATTTAGATGAAATCTGAAAATTCTAGAGACTCATCATTGTGACAAGGCACATCCAGGGAAATGTGGTGGATTATACATGGAGTAATGTGTGTTGACACTGGGATTCTGCTCTGTGGGCATCCCTTCTACCCCTGATAGCAGCTCCATTAATTTGCCTAATTCTCACTTTTTTGCAAACTAAATTATCCAAACAAACAAAACAAAATGCTGAAGCTACATCACAAATTTCAGAGAGAAAAGAACAAACACAGTATCTTCTTCCTTCCTTCCCACAGGCAATTATCATATCATCTCAATCTCTTCATAGGCCATGGATGCCAAGCTACAATCATGGGACAAGCTCTATGAAGGCTCTTTATTGCTCAGGCTTGAGTTCTAAGGACAATAGCAAATACTGATGTTGCTCGCTATGTGCCAGGCTGTTCTAAGCAGTTTTCATGCATTAACTCATTTAATCCAAACACCACCACTAAGAGGTAGACACTATTTTTTATCCCCATTTTACTGAAAAGGAAACTGAGGCATGGAGAGGCTAAGTGACTTGCCTAAAGCCACAGTTCTAGTAATAGAAAGAACCCAAACCCAAGCACCTTGGCTGCAGTTTATTATCATAAACTGCAACACTCTTAATGGGAGAATCCATTTGGAGCTCTGATGACCTTATCCTTCCAACCAAGATAATCCTAGCATGAAATTCTGCTTTCAGATTTCTTACAAATTGAAGACATAAGAAAGCAATCCTCATTTCTACTCTAACTCATTATTATTATATACATAAAATTAAGCGTTTTCCTTGATTTTGACCATTTGCTTAACTTATAAAAACCAGAGTAACACAACAAATTAATATCTTTCCTATATGAGTGTCTCTTTTCATTTAGTTGGCATTTCCCCTCCACTGCCAATTAGAACATATGCTTCACAACACAGGAACTGTATCGCTTGCCATTTAGTCCAGCCCTCTGAATACTTACTGGCACTTAGTAGGCATTAAATAAATATTTGATGAATGAATGGGTAGGTTTGTGAATGAATCACAAGTTCTTTAAGGCATAGATCATCTCTTTGTTCGGGACTATACACACAACAGATATACAGAAAGTGCTGTTCACTACAATTACATAAAAATGAAAGTATAATTTTTGCTTATTTTTCCTTCTTTTATGCTTGTGCTTCCTACTTACTTTACTTTTCACAAAACCTTTTTTACAAACATCTGCAGGTGGTAAAGAGATAGCTCTGCAGAGAAAGGGGATTGAAAGAAAGTCCCTGCTCTGCTGAAACAAATAGGAAAATAAAATTCCGGCAATGCATAGGCTTTTAAGACAACAAAATAGTTTCTCAGATTGCAGTTCTTGTGCCAGATTTTCTAATAATATAATGCAAGGCATGTTTCTAAAATGCATTAGAAATGACTTCATGATTGACAGGATGCTGATAAATAGTTATGAAGCAGCTAATGTGCATGTATCATTTTAGATACATGGTTTAAAATTAGAAATAATAACTTACTAAATTGGATTGTGTTTATTTCATTCATTTTAATATCATGAACACATTTTGTGTAACTATCACCATATAAAAACTAGATGCCTAAACCATTAAGAAAAATTAAGCTTTGGTCAATTTTTAGACGTTCATGAAGCAAAACTGCTACTGTATGGAAGTGGTTTCATTTATAGCATAAATTACTAAAAATGCTTTTAAACTGTACATTTATTTTCAACTAAAATCAGATATTCTGTTTTTTATGAATTAATGGGTCATAAAAACTAAAAACAAACAAAGTTTACAAAAACCTTCTATGTTTTGTGTACATGATGGCATGTTATTTCTGACATGCCACAAGAGGGAGTACATGTTTGAGTGAAAGCCCTCCAGTGGCCCACAGATGTAAATTAAGAATATGGAAGGAAGAGTTGAGTAGCACTCAACATCACAGTGTCCCTGTTTGTATATGCAATACACTACTTGGACTTCATTTCACATTCTTTTTTCAATAACACATTTTTGCCACTTGGAATAACAAAAATAAATTTCTTACATACCTTATTTGATTTAAGAATCAGGCAGCCTTAAGATTCAAACATTTATTTAGTTGTTATTTACCTGAAATACAAACTGGACTTAATTTCTCAAGCCCAGTGGAAAGAAAGAGGAACTGGATGCCCTCTTTCTGACTGATTTTCATCAGCAGGGCCAAAGGGCTTTAATTTCCTGTTCAATCCAAAACCCGGCACCAGGTCTTCTCAAATGTTCTTCAGACAGAAGGAGGCAAAGAATCTCTTCATCTCCCTCTGCCTTCCACTGCTCAATTTTTAAAATTCTTCCCCTTTCTTCAGTTTGAGATCATTATGTCTACATGATATCTAGGCCTGAGAAGCAGAGAGACCAGTCAATCTCAGTTCTGGCACTTTCTAGCTATCCAAAAATATTATCCATATTGGATTTATCATAGCCACATTGATAATATATACAATCCAGTACCTTTGTTAGTTATTCAAGCATAATGGTGGTAATAGACTAACAATTTACAGATCTCCATTTTATTTCCTAAGTAGTTCAAAAGTGCATCACAGAAAACAGTTCCCAATTCTTTTATTTATTTATTTTATTTTAGATTCGGGGGTACATACGCAGGTTTGTTATATTGATATATTGCATAATGGTGAAATTTGGGCTCCTAGCGAACCCATCACCCAGATAGTAAGCTTTGTACCTAATAGATACATTTTTAAACTCTCACTCCCTTCTCATCCTACCCCTTTGTTGAGTCCCCAGTGTCTATTATGTCCATTTTTATGTTCACATACCCATTGTCTGACTTCCACTTGTGAGAACATGTGATAATCGGTTTTCTGTTTTTGAGTTATTTCACTAAGGATAATGCCCTCCAGTTCCGTCCATGTTGCTGCAGAGAACATGATTTCATTCTTTCTTAGTATAGTATTCCATGGTATATACATACCACATTTTCTTTATTCAATCAACCATTGATTGACACTTATGTTGATACCACATGACCTTGCTATTGTGCATACTGCTGCAAATAAACATACAGGTGCAGGTGTCTTTTTGGGATAACCATTTCTTTCACTTTGTGTAAATACCCAGTAGTGGGATTGCTCAGTCAAATGGTAGGTCTATTTTCAGTTCTTTGAGAAATGTCCACACTGTTTTCCATAGGAGTTGTACTAATTTACATTCCCACTACCAGTGCACAAGCGTTCCCTTTTCTCCACATCCTCACCAATATCTGTTATTTCTTGATATTTTAATAGTAGCCATTCTGAATGGTGTGGGATGGTAACTCATTATGGTTTTAATTTTCATTTCTCTGAGGATTAGCAATGTTGAGTATTTTTTCATGTTTGTTGGTTGCTTCTGTGTCTTTTGAGGAATGTCTGTTCCTGTCCTCGACTTACTTTTTAATGGAGTTGTTATTTTCTTGTTGATTGTTTTGAGTTCTTTATAGACTCTGGACATTAGTCCTTTGTTGAATGCATAATTTGCAAATATTTTCTCCCATTCTGTAGGTTGCCTGTTTACTCTGTTGATTGCTTCTTTTGCTGTGCAGAAGCTCTTTAGTTTAATTAAGTCCCATTTGTCTATTTTTGTTTGTGTTGCATTTGCTTTTGAGATCTTAATCATAAATTATTTACCTAGGTCAGTGTCTGAAAGAGTTTTTCCTAGGTTTTCCTCTAGGACTTTTATAGGTTCAAGTATCACATTTAAGTCTTTAATCCATCTTGGATTAATTTTTGTATGTAGAGAGAGGGGTCCAGTTTTATTCTTCTGCATATGGCTACACAATTTTCCCAGCACAATATATTGCATAGGGTGTCCTTTCGTTATTGTTGAATTTGTCAACTTTTGTTGAAGCTCAGTTGGTTTTGGCTATGTGGCTTTATTCTTGGGTTATCTATTCTGTTCTATTGATCCATGTGCCTACTTTTGTACCATTACCTTTCTGTTGTACTTATTATAGCCTTGTAATATAGCGTGAAGTTGGGTAATGTGATGCCTCCAACTTTGTTCCTTTTGCTTAGGATTGCTTTGGCTATTTGTGCTCTTTTTTGGTGCCATGTGAATTTTAGAATTTTTTTCTAATTCTGTGAAATATGACATTGGTAATTTGATAGAAACTGCATTGAATTTGTAGATTGCCTTGGGCAGTATAGTCATTTTAATGATATTATTATTCCTATCCATGAGCATGGGATGTTTTTCCATTTGTTTGTCTCATCTACATTTCTTTCATCAGTTTTTTATAGTTGTCCTTGTAGAGGTCTTTCACTATCTTGGCTAAATGCATTCCTAACTATTTTACCTTTGTTGTGGCTATTGAAAATAAGATTGAGTTCTTGATTTGTTCTCAGGTTGACTGCTGTTTGTGTATAAAAATGCAACTGATTTTTATATGTTAATTTTGTATCTGGAAACTGTACCGAAGTTATTTATCAAGTCTAGGAGTCTTTTGGAGGAATCTTTCAGGTTTTCTAGGTGTCAGATCACATCATCGGTGAAGAGAGACAATTTGAATTCCACTTTTCCAATTTAAATGACTTTTATTTCTTTTTCTTGTCTGATTGCTCTGGCTACAATTTCCGTACTATATTGAATAGGAGTGGTGAGAGTGGACATCCTTGTTTTGTTCCAGTTCTTAGAAAGAATGCTTTCAACTTTTTCCCATTCAGTATGATGTTGGCTGTGGGTTTATCATCTAAGGTTCTTATTATTTTGAGTTATGTTCCTTTGATGCATAGTTTGTTCAGAGTTTTTATTATGAAGGGATGTTGGATTTTATTGAATGTTTTTCCTGCATCTATTGAGATGGTTGCATAATTTTTGTTTTTAATTCTGTTTATGTGGTGAGTTGCATTGATCAATTTGCATATGTTGAATCATCCTCCATTTATTCCTGAAATAAAACCCACTTGATCATGGTGAATTATCTTTTTGGTATACTGTTGAATTCAGTTTGCTAGTATTTTGTTGAGGATTTTTGTATCCATGTTCATCAGGGATATTGGCCTACAGTTTTCTTTTTTTCTTATCCTTGCCAGATTTTGGTATCAGGATGATAATGATTTTGTAGAATGAGTTAGAGAGGAATCCCTCCTCCTCAATTATTTTGAATAGTTGCAGTAAGATTGATGCTAGCTCTTCTTTGTATGTCTAGTATAATTTAGCTGTGAATCTGTCTGGTCCTGGGATTTTTGTTGTTGGTGGTAGATTTTTTTATTACTGATTCAGTTTCAGTATTCATTATTAGTCTATTTTGGGAATTTTATTTCCCAAAAATTTTATTTCCCAGTCGTAATGTCACTTTATCATTTCTGACTGTGCTTCTTTGAATCTTCTCTCTCTCTCTTTTTGTTTCTTTCTTTTAGTTAACCTAGCTAATAGTCTATTTTGTTTTTATCCTTTCAAAGAAATAACTTTTTCATTTCATTCATCCTTTGCTCTTTCAAAGTAAGAAAGGTTCCTAATAATAAACATTGTCTTAACAGGAAAACAAATTCTGTGCCACTATTTTCCATTTGCTTTTACTCTCTACTAAGTAGAGTGTGTTTGTTGTCTCATCTCCTGTAATGCCCTCCCTTATAAATCCCTTCAAAAGAAGTAATTGCTCTCTTTTCTGGGTCTTAAATCACTTTGCATATAACTTGATTATTATGCTTGTCATAGTGTGACCTATTTATTTGCTTACATAATTATATCACATAGTAAACACAAACGAACGTTCTATGATAAATGAGTAAATGTATGAATCAGTGATTAAATGAATGGTTAAAAATAGTTCAAAGTGTTTCTCCACATATTTTTGAAAATTTCTTTTCTATATAAAGACAAATTGAGGCCAGGAAAAAAAAACAGTACCATTCTTATTAAAACAATTCAACCTTTATAAGAAAACAGTTATCAAAAAAACACTTCAACATGCAAAACACCATGCTATGTCTTGAGTACCTTGCTCAAAGAAAGTAAAGAGAGGTTTAGAAGATGGGAAGTGCAAGTCTTAATCATGCAATAGCTTATGTCATAGCATAGCATAGTTTGACTTAAAGTAATACAAACGATTAGGCAAGAAATGGCTTTTAGCAAGGCTATGAAGGGCTTAAATATCAAGGTAAATAGGAATGTATGAGGTTTGTAAAGGAGAGCTATTGAATGCTTTTGACTCCTCTAAATAAAAGAGAATGAGATACCATAACCAAAGCAATGCATAAACTTCTATCTATTATATCAAAAAGCAAATAAATACAGAACCAGAAAGGACATTTGGAGAGATTCGAGTATGAACTCTGTAATAGATAATATTGTTGTATTTACCTGCAATTTTCTAGATTTAATAATGGTAATGTAATAATGTAGGAGAGTGTCCTTATTCATAAAACATAAATATTAATGCTAAAGTTTTTAAAGTTGAGGTGACATGATATCTACAACCTATACACAGATGTATGTAGATATACAAATAAAGGAGAGAGAGAGGGAGAAAGTAAATGTCACAAGGTGTTAACATTTAGTAATTTCAGGTGGAAGTATGCAGTTATCAACTTTATCAACAGTCAGGCAAAATGTATACTTATCAACTTTTTAAATAAGTTATGAGAAAAATAAGAAAGATTTTATATGTTTTTATTGAGTTTTGATATTTAATGCTGTGAAGAATTCTGAAGCCAACTCAATTCTCATTCTTTGAGGATTAATTTATTTTTTTCCCTGGATGCTCACAGAATTTTTTTCATTTTTCCTTGATATTATAATATCTTGTAAAGATACCCTAGGTATAAATATTTTCACTTATTTTCCTTGAAATACTGTATTTTCAATCTACCAACATGAATTTAAACATTAATATAAAAGAGGGCTTGGCCTGACTTCACCACTACACAATATATTCGTGTAACAAAACTATACTTATACCCCATAAATTTATACAAATGAAAAAAATTAAGGGCAAATGTAAGCATGCTTTCTCGAAAAATAAAAAAGAACTCAGGAAAGATTTCTTATGCTACGTATTTAACTATTGCTTGCATTTAATTATTCTAATAAATTTCAAAGAAATTTCTCCTCTTCGTGCATCATCTGTCCTCAAAAACTTTCATCTATTATTCTTTTTCCCCAAAGGGCATCTCAAGTATGCTCTTTATATCACTAAGTGATATCTCTCATCAATTGCCTTTTCATGCTGCTTTTTATGCTTAATTTCATAGAATTTGTGCTTTCTTGTATTCTGAGATTTCAAATCAAATCATTTCAAAATTTATCTACTGTTCCTTTCAGTGAATTATGTCTCAAATGTAGGAGTTTTCTATCTTCACGTTATTGTCATCTCTTACAGTATTCTTTTTCCCAAACCATGTTTTATAGAAAACTTAATGGTTCTCTGACCAAGTAGTTTGAGATATTCGGGGTTGAAAAAGTTCTATTTCTTTGCCATAAGACTTATCAGAGACTTTAATATGCTTTGTCAAGTCAAGGCAGAGATAATGTAACATGGGGTACTTTCAAGTGCACTTAACTGCTGAACCCTCTTTCCAGTGAAACACTATTGGCTTATCAAAGAATTGGGGTCCTAGAAGATAAGCTGGGAAATTTTGTTATTGGGTATCCAGAATCTCACAACCCCCCTTTTTTTTTTTGTCATTATACTCATCTTTGAATGAAAAGAAACCTGGTACTTAGAAAAACATGTGCCTGTCCTCCTCGCTATGCATTTGGATGAGTCTACACTTTCTTCTGTTAACTCATACACAGCAGGGCTGCAAATGCATTAAGTCTCTAAACATATTAGAAATGTCTAACAAATATTCAATCCCTATGATTTTGCCAGAAAAGGAGTGGATCTTCCCCTACTTTACTGGCATGGCCACTGACAATAAGAAACAGAATTTAATACTTTGCAATTGCTATGACCTGCAATTGCAATTGTGTCCCTTTCTCAAAGTTTATATATTGAAGTTTTAAATCTCAATGTGATGGTGCTTGGAGGTGAAGCCTTTGGGAGGCGATTAAATTTAAATTAGATCATGAGGAGTGGAGCCTCCATAATGGGATTAATGCCCTTATAAGAAGAAAAAGAGACCAAAGCCCTCTCTCTGTCTCTGCCATGTGAGGATACAATAAGAAGGTGGCCATGTGCAAACCAGGAAGAAAGTCCACACCAGACAACAAATCTGTAAATAGAAACGAAGGGACCTATGTGGTGCCTAGGGAAGGGCCAGATCATTGAGTTCGTTCCACTTAGGAGGGGAGAAGCTGCCTGGTTTTCCACTAACTGCACATCTTGCCTCTCTAAAACAGGGGCACACACTGAGCATGAGTGAAAGCATCCTCCTATCTTCAACTTGGCTAGCACTGATCTGTTGCATAGGTCAAAGTCTATTCCAGCCACTTAACAACATCTCAACCTACATTCACACTGAAGGTGTGAGAATATCTACCCAGATTCTAAGAAATCATTGGTTGATAGACTTAGTTTATAGAGCTATTATGATTCTGCATCTCTTAGGTATGTTTTGAATAGTTGAATAGGAAGTAGGAGGATGCTAACTCCAGCCACTATCTTAATCTGAAAGTACAAAATGTAAATAAAGCATCAATTTACTTCAGCTGTTAATAAAATGAAAAAATCAAGGGGGTAGAATGTATCATGAATTACAAAAATACAGCAATTTCTCACATGACTTATCAACTTCCTACTTATTTATTTAATATCTGAAATTGATTATTATAAAGCAGCATCCAAAGGGTAATAATAGGCATTATTTCTTTGTTATGTTTTCCTCCAAATTGCTCAAAATATCAATACGAAAAATCTTTTTAACAAACCAAGGTAAGCAAAAGAAGAAAAGAAAATTAAGACAAGTCAATATGAGGGGTTCACAGACAAGCAAAAGAGGGAAAAAAAAGAAAACAAGCCTTGTAAAGGATATTTCTAGAAATGTTACTTATGAATTTTCAGTAAGATATAAGATTTCTTCATGAACCAGTGCCCTAGAGGAAAAGGTTCTTTGCCTGTGCATCTGCGTGTATATGCATGGGTACAGATGCAAACACAGATATGTGTGCACATAATAAAATGTTAATTTAACTTTATAGAGTATTTAAAACATTTGAAATATAACTTATCACTGGTAATGTTTAGAAAAGGCAGTACATACCATAACTCACAGAAAAAGTCACTTGCAATTATAGGCAATGATATTTGCAATTAAGCTGAACACAACTAAATTATGACTTTAATTAAAAAGCATTTTCTAAGATGGCACCAACATGTTTAAAATTTAATACATTTTATATGAGATACTGGAGTTATTAACATAACATTCTCTTTTTGCAGCATGTGCACTTTTTAAAAAGCAAAACATCTTTAACCAATATCAAAATGCTCCCAGAATCCATAGAAGTTTCATTACATAATAAATTCAAGCAGCAATATTTTTTGTTTTTCCAGTCATTTAATATGTGTCTCTTCTTGGGACATACAATTGTCTTTACATCTGTAGTTAATGGTAATAGAATTACTGACAAACACTAGTGGCCACAATGTTCGCATTAATTTTAAATGAAGAATGAATGAATGGCTCAAGGGACTGATGATGAAACTTAGAACACTGGAGGGACAGCATTAGGAGATATACCTAACGCTAAATGATGAGTTAATGGGTGCAGCAAACCAACATGGCACATGGGTACATATGTAACAAACCTGCACATTGTGCACATGTACTCTAAAACCTAAAGTATAATAATAATAAAAAAAAACTTAGAACATTTTGTGATTGGACTGAGTCACATTAGAATGACTCTGAAGATCTCAAAACTTTCAGCAGAATCGTGGTAGCTGAAGGGTCTGTATAAAGTGAGTTTGGGACTGAACTCTGTGCCTGACAGAGACATAGAGGGTCACACTAACAATTGATATGTCTTTCTGATTGTGTTTCCTCTATGAAAGTCTTATTACCTGGAAAAAACTGACCTGTCAAGGTGTGAAATCGTCTTTCTAAAATAAGTCTGAAACACAGCAGATAGGAGGATTATTTGTGATCCTACATGGCCCAGACTTCTAAGGTTTAAGGCAGTGACAATGGCCTTGATTATCTCTGTGCCTTGTAGACTACAATGTAAAGAGGTGTTTGTGTGGCTACTAATTTTACAAAACTCTACTGTAAACCATGAAGATAGAGAAGAAGCATGAAATAGAAGCAATAAAAACATGTTCTTCTACTCAAGGAGTTAAAAATCTAGTTTGAGATGCATATTTTTACCTACAGTGAAAAAGCCACTCAAATTTAAATGAGTCTTTTAATTTGTAAGTTCAACATGAAAGATACACACAAGGTCAACAAGAAAGGAGACACAACTTTCCTAAGGAAGCTGTTACTGTTCTCATTACTTTTTGAATGGCCTTTAGAATTAATTACAAGGCATGCAGAAATATTCACAAAGTTACAAGTCCAGAGTATCATTCAAGTTAATCATCCATATTATTCAGAAAGTTGCTTTGGATAATTCTGCCTACTTCCAAGTATCAAAGCTGCCCTTAATGAACACATAATTACCCCAGCTGAGGGATATAAAATAATTACCACATAAAGTAGTATTCTTTCTAAAAAGGCAATTCTACCATTTGTGCAATACTTTGTACAATGGTAGTCAATTACTTTGAAGAGCAAAACATTTATTTGGTTCTAAAAATTCTAATATGCTTATTTTTCAATTAAATTATGCCACTAGATAGGCCTATTATATTCTCAAGAAGTGACTTCACAGTGATCACAAACTACTATTATAAAAGTCCTGCATACTCCATGGGAACTCCAAGTTCACTGTGAGGAAATTTTATCATAGAAAGTACTCTGCTCAAAATCAGTACAAACAAGTCTCCCTGACCAAAAAAAAAAGGAGAATGGCTACTTGTATGTTCACTCATATGTGTCTCAAGCACCTCTGAGATTATTTCCCTTGGTTCCCTCCTGTCTCTCTGTAAATCATCTCCTCCTTAATACCTCATTTAGCCAATGCCACCACTATCCCCCAATCCCTCATGTCAGAGATCTGACATCCATCCTAGAATCTCATTCTCCCTTATTTTGCCCCATTTCTGATTAGTCACCAGTTCCTGTCAGTTTTATCTTCTAGATATTTCTCACCTCTATTCTTTTCTCTTCGTTCCTCATAACTCTGTCCTGGTTCAAGCTCTCATTTATGGAGAAAGGAGACTGTGTAGAAAAGAATCCTGGGAACTCTTTCTGGATTGCAAAGCAAAAGGTTCACTAGGCCTGTCCCACTGTCACCCCATAGGGACTGCACCTGAACTCAGCTTCCCACAGGCCAAGTGATTTCCTCTTCTGAGCAAAAGGAGCTGCCATTTCCCACAGCACTTGAAGCTCACAGGTGCTGGGCTTTCCAAAGAACCTTGCAAATAACTGATAACTAAACTCAGACTGCTTAGCACCAAAGCAGTCTTTATCCCCAGTCCTTGGGCGACTCCCATACTTGCTCATAAAAAAGAGCGAGAAACAGAGGGGCCCTATGCTTCTGGGGATGCCCTCTGCTAGAGCAGAGACAGTGCAGCCAGCTGAGCTTGGGATCCGTTGCTTCTCTCTGCAGAATGCTGACGGACTCTGCTCATCTTGCACCTATAATTTCAAACAGCAACTAGTGATTCCACCGTGTGTGTTCCTCTCATTTCCCCCCAGACTGTTGCCTACAAATCTCTCATCCATTCTCAACATCAAAGGTAACATCTAACAGAGAGATTACACCAATTACTTTCTGCCTAAAACTTTGCTCTGTAGAACAAGGTCCAAATTCCTCAGTGTTATATACAAGGTCGTGAATAGTCTAGCTCCAACTTTCCTTTCCACGCTTATTTTCTACCATCCCTCCTCACCTTCATCCACTCCCCACATGCACCCACACACCTGCACTATCCTCCACCCTTCCAATCACTCCACAAAACACCAGAAAAACTCACAACTCTGTGCATTTGTCTTTGCCAGAAATAATCATTTACACACGGCCGCCTTCGGCCGCCTTAAAACACAAATTGATACCTTCCCTGACTCTCCTCAGAGACTTGGCTCCTGCTCTCTCTTGTCTCACAACAAAATAACTGTATTGTAATTCTTCTCTAGACTGAGTTCAGGGATTGTGCCTTGCTGGTCTTGGCTGCCGTTCACTTACTAGAGGGTCTGGCACACAGTGGGCATACTGAATGCCGTTGAAGAAATAAACAAAGGTATAAGTAAATGTCAACCCCTAGATGCATCACCCCGAATATTATTGATGAGCTCTTTTGCCTTATGGCCTCAATGTAGTCATTTTTCAATTATCTTCAATATATTATTGCTTGGTGCTGAACGGGTTTCAATGACGAAAAATCTGAAAGCTCTACTACTCTGTAGGCTTTTACGTGCAGAGTTGCCTCAAGTAAAATGACAGTATTCAATGCAGAATCTCCTCTGAAAAACTCAGCTGCAGCTCAATTTTAGACCCTAAAGTGCATTTTCTTTAAAGTGTACTTTAAACAATAAATAATACTAATGCTTATAGAACACCAACCAGCAAATTAATATTAATGGTAATAACAATAATAGTTTCCTTTAAAGTAATTGATTGAAGTCAAGAAATAGCCAAACCAGTTGACATGCAGTTAGAATTTGGTATTTTTCATCAGAAAAACAATTCACTACCAATGACAAATAAGAGTAAGGTCACTAAAACTATCTGTCATGCATCTAATGAAGACAGATTCTCTGGCTACCACATGTAATATGTAATATTCAAAAGCGCTGCTGTAATTCACAGCTAATTAGTGTCTTGCCGTTATGAGAGGTGTCATGGCCCTAACTCTCTTTTCAGATCTACTCAGACCTCACAAGAGCAGACAGCCACGCAGAGATTACAACAACCCAATTAGCACCCACCCAACCTTGGGCTGCTACTTCTCAGCCCACTCAGCATCAATAAATCATGCACCCTCATGAAGCTCTTCTCTGACAGCTCCAAGCCATTGTTGCTCAAGGAATAAAGATAATACTTCTAAGGAAACTCATGTGGGAAAGAAAGAGATAGAAAAGGGATATTTTTTGCCTGCCTTTAGCAGCACAGCGGTCAGCAAAATTGAAGACCATCAATTCAGACTGATTAAGAAGACAACTGCACTAAGAAATAAATCTATGAGTGGTATATCTGAAGATCCTTAGCAATAATCAACAGTCAGCAATTGGGTTGTTTGTTTTAATGTGAATATATTGAAAGCCCTTTTTCTTCCCATTTTTCTCCTGTAAAGCCTTCCCTCTAGCTAGTAAGAAAAATTTTCTTTCAGTAGAACATAATGGTATGCATTTACTTTGTCCCCTAGTGAATACATAGCAATCAGATAATTTGTTTAAAAGACTAAATTGTTTGACTTCATTGAAAAGAAATCTATAATGATATGCTGGTCTCTAAGCAAGGCCTGCAGAGCTTCCTAAATCCATAAGCAAGCTCTAGAGTATTCACAGCACATAACAGCCAATATCCTTGTAATTTTGTTCTAAGCCTGTAAAGCTGTTTTGTTCCATAATATTCTACTTAGAGAGTATTCTGAACAGTCACTGTAGCCTGGCCATTATTCAAAGACATAATTCAGGTAATTCCACTTTAAGTTTGTTTTCCTCATGAAAATATAATTCTTTCTCTTTTTTTTTTGACAGAATCTCACTCTGTCACCCAGGATGGAGTACAATGGCGTGACCTCTGCTCACTGCAATCTCCACCTCCCAGGTTCAAGCAATTCTTGTGCCTCAGCCTCCCTAGTAGCTGGGATTACAAGTGTGCACCACCATGCCCCATTAATTTTTATATTTTTAGTAGAGACAGGGTTTCGCCATGTTAGCCAGGCTAGTCTCGAACTTCTGGCCTCAAGTGATCCACCCACCTCGGCCCCCCAAAGTGCTGGGAGTACTTACAGGCATGAGCCACCACACCCAGCCTCATTCTTCTATATTTTTAATGCTAATCTAAAAACATTTGATCTAGCTTTTGACTAAATAACTGCCACCTAATTTGATACGTATTGCCAAAGACAAATAAACAAACAGGGATGTATTTAAACAAGGAATTATCTTATAACTCTTCTTACTAAGCATAAAGATTTCAAAAAGATTTTTCTTCCTCTGAATATATTACCATGAAAATATTCAAATATTCAACTATTTATCTGTAAGGATGTCCACTGTATCATATTTTATAGCAGCAAAATAATTAAAATGTACAAAATATACAATAAGTCAAATAAATGATGATATACCCATGCAACTTCTAAAAGTAATAGAAGAACATTAAAGGGCGTGCAAAAATGTTCACAAGATACTGCAAGACAGAAATAAGAAATACGGAGCGTGGGCCAGGAATGGTGGTTCACGCCTGTAATCCCAGCACTTTGGGAGGCCAGGGAGGGTGGATCACGAGGTCAGGAAATTGAAACCATCCAGGCTAACACGGTGAAACCCCATCCCTACGAAAAATACAAAAATTAGCCAGATGTGGTGGCACGTGCCTGTATTCCCAGCTACTGGGGAGGCTGAGGCAAGAGAATTGCTTGAACTCGGGAGGCAGAGGTTGCAGTGAGCTGACATGGCACCACTGCACTCCAGCCTTGTCGACAGAGTGAGACTCTGTCTGAAAAAAAAAAAAAAAAAGAAAAGAAAAATGGAGCTTGGATCCATGTTATACACATACATGCACACATGCATGAATACACATATGTATATACATATGTCTGTACACATATTTGTGTATATTTATCTAGATAGAGATAGATTTATAGATATATACACCATTAACAAAAGTTAACCTGGAAGAGCCAGTCCTTCAAGATGGATCCCAAGTGGATAACTGGTCCTAAATTTAAAATAGAACCAAGGGTCCATTTGCTGATAGAGGTCACAAACATACTCTGAGTTTCCTGAAAATCCACACCTCTTTAAATTTGGGACTTTCAGAACTTACTTGCCTTGGCCAATCAGGACTCAGCTGTATCAACCAATCAGGACTCAACTTTAACAATCAATCAAGGTTCAGCTGTATTGACCACTCAGAACTACGCAAGTTTGAATCCCTCATTTGCATAAATGAAACTGACTGGGAATATGGGTAGTAATTTTTCTATGAAATCATAACCCTCCCTTTGTTCTCTGGAATGTATCTTTGTTTTACACAGAAGGCTGCATCTCCTGGGTCTGCAAACCTCACTGGAATAAAGTCTCTTTCTTTCGAATTCCTTTTTGGAGAATTTTGTTTACAAAACACACACACACACACACACACACAAACAAGTATTTCATTATTTACAAGCTAATGTTTGATGCAGAATCTCTTCTGAAAATTCATTTTCAGAACACAATTTTTCAAAACAAAAATTGTGTTTTCTGTGTATGGGGGTATGAGTATATATGTATATGTATATGTGCATAAAAAATATACTTACAGGTCAAGAATTTTTAAAAATCCTGACGGGAAAAGTATTTCGATATTTAAAATACATCTTTAGAAAGTCTTATTCTAGATTATTCTTCTTTAAGCTGTTTGCTTGTAGAAAAGTTTTTCATGTTTCTTTTGTAATGAGAAAAAAACATTGCTATATGAAATATTCACTTATATCACTTGGATATACAGATGTGGACTGGTGTGAAGTCCCAGCCTGGTGGAGCATCTGTTCTGAGTGGCTAATGCCCATCTCATATCAGTCATTAGATATTTTGATTATCACCTTGGGTATAAACAACATTTAAGGTAAGTGACAGGCCAGGCATGGTGACTCATGCCTGTAATCCCAGCACTTTGGGAGGCCAAGGGGGGTGGATCACGAGGTCAGGAGATCAAGACCATCCTGGCCAACATGGTGAAACCCCGTCCCAACCAAAAATATAAAAACTAGCCGGGCATAGTGGCGTGTGTCTGTAGTCCCAGCTACTTGGGAGCCTGATGCAGGAGAATCGCTTAAACCCGGGAGGCGGAAGTTGCAGTGAGCCACTGCACTCCAGCCTGGTGACAGAGCGACACTCCGTTTCAAAAAAAACAAAAAAAAAAGGTAATTGACACATCACACACAATCACATTTCAAGAGCAACTGTCAGAACTAGCATTCTCTAACCTCTTATCCACGGATTAGGTAGTAGTGAAGTTGAACCCATGTGGTTCTGGAGTACCACGTGACTCAGTGTCAGCATAGTCAGGACCTGAAGTATGGACCCTCGGCAACACCTGCCTCAAAACCACTGCCCTTGATTCTCTCCAGCTCCAACCCATCTGCCCTGATATTTGGGACTACCAAGTGTGGAGAAGGATAATGTGTACCAAATACACACAGCCTGGCCAGAGTTCAGGTCAGATCAAAGTTCCCAATATATGTGGAATTATGGCCTGCTTTCATGCGGCATCATGACGGCTGCCCTGATTTCCAGCTCAGTGAGTCAGGCAGACACAATGAGGCAAATGGGCATCATGTTTAATCAGCATTTATTGCAGGGCAACAGGAATATAGGGAAGCAAAGCCTCTCCCTCCACAAGGTTCACATCTAATTTGAGAAACAGAATAATACGTATTTACGGGGGATGATAAAACAAATGACAGGCCTTGACAATACAGAGAACAGAACGGGGCAAGAAGAGAGAAAGCCTCATATTTAGAGATGACTTAGTGTAGGGTCTTAAAGAAAAGATATTCTGCAACCTGGTAATATACCTAAAAATATAGCTTTTTCAAAGCAAAGACATATATTTAGGTACCTGTAACCACTAAGTACATTTTCAGGCCCCCTGTGCTTCTTTTTTCCTGGGACAGTGTAAACACGTACTTGATCCTTAAGTGAAAAACTACATTTGACCAAATTACATATTACGGGGTTAATCACATATATTTGCATTAATCATTTCAATTCATTTTGTGTTTAACCAGCAAAGAGAATTGAAATGCCAGAAGAAGAAAAAAATTATATTGTAGCAAGATAATTTTGACAACAGTATAGTTTTTGCTTCTTCCATATCATTTCCCTAAAAGAATCCTAGATAATGCAAAAGTTAGAAAATGTCAGCAGATCCAAGTTCTCCATTTCATATCTAGAGCATATATATTTGAAACTGATTATAGAGACTTCTAGCCGTAGACAGTATCTTTTTGGCTAATTTTTATATTACTCTTGAGTAGTTTAGTATTAATTTTGGTGCTACTGTAAAGATAGGAAATAAGGCAAATTTTAAATGATCATGTCCATGTTCACACAGAAAGCTCATGACTGCAGACCCTCAAGCTCATATTGAATGACACAAAACAATACCCATACCTGAAAGAGAGAATTCTCCTTTTTGGCTTTCACTTTCTCTGATTAGAAAGGCACCCGTCTTGTTTTCTGAATATAACAGTTGTTTCTCTGCATCTGATCTTCCAATTGCTCCAAAGAACCACCTAAAAAGAGAGATATGTAAATGTGAATTAACCAATTAACATTCATTTTTTAAGGAGGAAAAAGCCTGGCAAGATAGTATTCTAATATCAAAAATGTTTGGTATTCTTTAGTGAAACTATTACAAGTATAAATGGTAGCTTCTGACACTTGAGATGATTTTTCAGAATGCCTGTAACCCACACCAACATTTATTTTTTTTTATCTACAAAGCAGGAATTTGATTATGCCCATTACCACATCCCTTCTCACAGCTGTGTTCTGTCTGAGAGGTCCTGAGCCTTCCCTCTATCAAAGCCAAAGCCCCAGTGTCTGCCTGCCATGTATGTCTGCCACGTCCCAGGCTCTAAAATGACTCATCGTCTCCATCCAACCGTCCACTGCTTCCCCTAACACCTCCTAGCTGTTAGGAGGCAAATATTCCAATCAAAGGATCCATGTACTTTATGTTAAAGTATGAAGGATTAAAAATATAGTTCTCTGGATATTAGTTCCTTTCTTTTCCCACCTCCACCACTGTCCAACCCTGCCATAAGATGAGATGATTTTGCATATCTAGGAGGAATTTATTAATATAAGGGAACATTTAAGCAGTGGAGAGATTATTTGAAAAAGATACATCTGCCCAGGAAATATCCTTTTAGTAATACCTCCACTTCTTATCTTTTCCCCTCTTATCTTTACCATTCCAGAAATATAAGAGTCAGATACTGAACACACAAGTTCATGAATGCAATCATCATCAACAAGGAATTATGGATCATTAATATCAAAGCCACTGTCAAATGTATATCACATTAGTAGAAACCAATGTGTTCTAATAACAGGAAGCTGAGAATTACCTGCTTTTCACAAATGACCCCTCACTGTAGGGCCATAAAGATGATCATCATCATTAAAGATTTTAGGTAAAACATTGATCTTTTCAGGTAACTTCTTTAAAAATGTAAACACTCCAAGAGAAGAAATGCAGGCTTGAGGGAAGAAATACAGGCTGGGAGAAAAAAAGTAATGTATGCTATCAAAATTTAACTTGAATTTGATTGACAGGTAATGGGTATTACAGAATATGAGTGCCCTAACAATGACACAATTGAAAGGCAGTTGGGGGAAGGAATTGAAAGGAGAGACATTAACATATAAATATTACCTTCTAACAAATGCAGGGTGTTCGTTTATCATTTCCCCAATTATCAAATTGTAAATTACAGCACATTAACTGTATCTGTCAGGATATGCCAGGTCATCTTGGAGTAATGAACAACTTCAAAAATCTCAGTGGTTTAAGACAACTGGTTTCACTCAGCTCCAGGTCTATTAAGGTACTCAAGGTCATCTGGAGCTCTGCTCGATGTCAGTCTCACTCAGGGAGTTTCTATCTCCATGTTTCCATGATTACTGAGCCAGGATTGGAAAATGTGGTGAATCACAGGCTGGTTCCTAGAGCTTCTATTTAAAGGTTCTACTCAGGAATGAACCCACTGGCAGTAAGTCTCATAGTCAAGTCTAAATGTAAAGAGAGTAGAAAGAGCCAATCCCATCATTTCCCAGAAGGTAGAAAATTGGAAACATTTGGTAGACTACACTAATGACTGCTGCATTGAGTTAGTATCAGGAGCAAATTGATGTCCATGGACTATTGTTTATGTAACTGAAACCATGGAAGTCATGGAAACATTCCAAAGTGGCCATGTAATGAATTCACAGAAAAACAGAAATGCATGTTTTTGATTATTGCAGAAACAAGTCAATAGAATACTTGAACATAGTAAAAAACTGAGATCTAAATATACAAATTAGTGATGAAAGGATGGATGATTCAATAAATAACAATGTAATCACTAATAATCCATACAGGAAAAAAACTGATGCTACCTACAGCATACACAATAATTTCACATAGTTTAAAGGTCTACTGTAAAAGGCAAACTTCAAAACTTCCTGAGGACATTGGACTAGGGAAGTTTTCTTTAGCAAGACAAAAACAAAAAGACATACAAATCTTAGGGAAAAGACTGATAATATTTATTACACCACAGTTAAAATCTTCTACACCAACAAGGTCACCATGAAATAAAATTTGAATATAAGCCAAAAACCTGGAGAAAATATTTGCAAAGTATATAACCCAAAATAGGATTAGTATTCACATTATGTTGAGACTATAATCGATAAGAGAAGGACAACACAGTAGAAAAATCGGCATAGGATATAATGATGCCTGGATATAATTGGGCAGTTCACATAAAAAGAAACCCCAAATAATTAATAAAAATGACAGGAACATGGCCTCTATATGTGCTGGTATTAGGAATATTATATATAAAACCACAATGAAATACTATTTTATACTTTCACATTACAATTTAAAATGCTCACATTATTAGGTATTGAGGAAAATGTGAATTGAGCTTTTATACAGTACTAGTGGTAGTACGATTTGGTACAACTAATTTAAGAGCAATTTGGCAGTATCTGGTAAAGCTGAATATTTGTGTACTACTCAGTTTCACTTCTAGACTACATGCTGTATGAGCTCAAGAAGATACACTACAAGAACATCCACTAAAGAATCCTAGCATTGAAAATTTGGAAACCACCCAAATGTCCATCACAGGAGAAAAGATAAACAAACAGTTATAGATATAAAATGGAATACTATATAGAAATTAAAATAATAACTGGGCATGGTGGTATGCACCTACAGACACAGCAACTCAGGAGACTGAGGCAGGAGGATCACTTGAGCACAGAAGTTCAAGGCTCTAGTGCACTATGATCGCACCTGTGAATAGCCACTGCACTTCAGCCTGGGTGACATAGAGAGATTCCATCTCTCATAAAATAAATTAAATTTTTAAAAATAAATTGTTCAAGGATGAGAGTAAGTTAAAGAATGAAAAGAATGATACATACCATTGTAATAGCATTTGTATAAAGTTTAAGAAAACACGTTAGAAAACTGTACATAATTTTTATGAATACATGCATGTTTAGTGAAAGCTAATAAAGTACTCAAGCATTCTTTAAACTCTATTTCCAGAGTTGGCAATACTTTTTCACAGAAATATTTCAAGCAAAAGGGCCATATGGATGAAATATCTTAATCAACTCAATGCATTTTCCTGATTCAAAGTGCATTGATTATGCATCAGCACTAAAATGTTTAAACAACATATGCATCTAAATATCTTTTTCATTAGTTCATTGCCCTCCATCTCTGCTAGCTCACAGACTGAAAGGCATGAACACTCTCCAGTGAGTTATTGGGACAAACCCTTCAATGGACACTACTCACTTATGCTTGCTCTCCAGTCTTTTCAAATAATGTTTTATGAGCACTCTCACATGCTCTTAGTTTACAGATGAAGAAACTCAGGCCCAGGGAAGTTTATTAACTTGAGACTGCATGGAGAGGTGATGGTTGAGTCTGAAATTGAGCCAAACTTCTTTGTCGCACGCCACAGTACCTTGAAGTGTAATGTGAAGAGGATGGGTTGGGAACACTCAGATAAAATATGAACCATTATTTTTGCACCAGGCAAAGGGAATTTAGGATAAAGAACACCATGTATTTTGGTCCTCATTTCTTATTTTAAACTAGTAAGATTTGAGCATTTTAACAGTGTCTTAGATAAGAAATACTACATCAAAGCAGTTCTTGTCCCATATAATTGGTTTCTACCTTCAGGTTGTAAAGCTGAATTAGTATATAAAGTATCATCCTCCAAAGATCACTCAAAATGGCATTGTCCTATTAATACACTATAATGTTTCTAATCTTCAACCATCCAGGCAATTTAATGGTTTCGATAACTTTCTAGAGGTGATAGTAATGCATATATGTTCAGAAACAATACAGCATTTGAAAGTTGGGGTACATAAATTTTAATGCGTGTATTTAGAAAATATATAATTTACTTCCAAGTATGTTTTTATTTGAAAAAAATGAAGGGATGATGGTGCAAAAATAAAAATAAAATCTTTAAACAAAATATAAATATGTAAGCTTTTACAAGAATTACAAAGTATCTAGCAGATTAATTTCTCCAGAATTATTATTATGTCTCCTATATATCATTCTCAAAACTAAATACTCCATTACGTAAGTTTTATGTACATATGTTACATTTGTATTTTGGCCAATCAAGTCTATAAATGATATGTTTCCTCTGTCCAATGTATATATAAGCAGGCAGTTTTTATAAATCAAATGGTTAAAGATAAAGCAATTTTACTATATTTGTAGAAAAACCCTATAGCAAATTTTTTTAATCCTTCTTTGTTTCAACAATTTTGGACTTTTGTATAATAGATTGATACAATTACTTTACAAGGCAAATCACACTAGAATTGAATCCATAGTAACAATGAAATAAATATAATATTTGACTGAATGCATCAATTCACTTAATTCCTAGAATTTTACTTAGCTGAGCTCTGATCAGGAAGTGAAGAATACAAGTTTAAAAATGTTTTCTGCATGTAGTGGCACTTATAACATCATCCTTCATACTCAAAGGTGATGCAATTGCTGTGGACTGCAGTCTCTAGGGCAAGTGCTGCTGTGGAGACTGATGGATAAACAATAGCTTGTTCCACCCTTTGCATGTATGAAAACTGTTTCTTAATTTGAGGTCTGGTCAAGTCTGCCTGTTAGAGCCTCTGCTGGCCCCATTCTGGAAGGGCACACACCCCAGGCCCGGGTGTCCACCACAGCCATTTTCAGCTCTCTCTTTAAGCTACAGTTCTTATGTGCAGTAAACAGAGAGTGCTGAGAAGGGATCAAGATATCCCAGGAGCATAAAGCATCACAAGAGAGTCATATGGATCAGTGATCCTCCAAGTGTGGTGCCTAGATCAGGAGCATCCCATCACATGAAAACTTGTGTTAAAAGAAAAACCTTAGACAAATTAAACGTAACAGAATTTAATTGAGCAAAGAATGATTCACGAATTAGGCAGCCTCCCAAGCCAGAGTATACTCAGAGTCCAGTGCAGCCACTTGGTGGAAGATTTATGGACAGCAAAAGGAAAGTGACTAGCAAAAAAAAACAGAAGTAAGAGACAGAAACAGCCAGATTGGTTACAGCTTGATGCTTGCCTTATTTTGAACAAGGTTTGAAGAGTTGGCCCCCTTTGATTGGCCAAACTCAATGATTGGCACAAGAGTAGGTTACTGTCTGTTCATACATCCAGTAAGGTTATAGTTTACTATGCACAGAGAAACCTTTAAGCTGAACTTAAAATATGCAAGGAGACAGCTTTAGGCTAATACTTGTTAGAAATGGAAATTCTTGGGTTTCACTTCATACCTACCAAATCATAAACTCTAGGGGTGGGCCCAGCAATCTGGGGTTTATTAAGTCCCCCAACTGAATCTAATGCACATTAAAGTTTGACAACTACTGATGTATAAAAATAGTAAACCAATTAGAAATTTGTACAAGGCAGCTGAGAATGTTTGAGTTTGGCACTTACATGCAAAAAAGTATCCAGTAATATAATACCACAAATACTCATACACACACAGTTTACTGATATTTAAAAAAAAATCTTTATTGACATACCATGCCGTGAAAGATGTCTTTATTAACAATAACCAAGAAGAAGATTAAACTCATGATATGAAAAGAAATCCTGGAAGAAACAAATGCTTCAATTCGATAAAAACAAACAAAAAATATAATTTCTGTTTTAGATGAAAAGAGTATGTAATTTAAGTCTAAAATTAATTATGTAAATTATCAAGTGTCTACTGTATGTAAATTCTGTAACATTAACACAGAAAGATCTGTAGGACATTGTTGTATAAAAAAGGGTAAATTAGAAATATTAGGAGTGTTATAGGTTTATTTATATTTTAAAAAATCAACAAACTTGCCGGGCATGGTGACTCACTCCTGTAATCCCAGCACTTTGGGAGGCCGAGGTGGGTGGATCACAAGGTCAGGAGATCAAGACCATCCTGGCTAACACGGTGAAACCCCATCTCTACTAAAAATACAAAAATAGCCAGGCATGGTGGGCACCTGTAGTCCCAGCTACTCAGGAGGCTGAGGCAGGAGAATCGTTTGAACCGAGGAGGCGGAGGTTGCAGTGAGCCAAGATTGCGCCATTGCCTGGGCAACAGAGCGAGACTCCGTCTCGAAAAAAAAATTCACAAACTAAAAATTCCATGTGCTTACTTTCCTGGAGATTAGTGAGAGAGTATGAAAGTAATGACAGAGGAGTTTCACTTTTTACTCTGCATTCTTCTCTATAATTTGGATGTTTATCATAACATGTAGTTGTAGATTACTTTAAAATGTATTTAAATATAAAAAATTAAAAGAGGTCAATCAGGAACATGCTACAAAAATTTACATGTTGTAAAGGTCTGGACTAGAAACTTTGGCACTTAGAATTGATAGATACAGGAAAAATCCCAAAGGAATATGAAACAAGTGATTATGAATGAGCAGTGAAACAGATGGAAGAGACGATGTGACACCAGGATTTCAAATCTGAATGACTAAAGGACAATATGTCCTGCAACATGTCAGAAGGCAAAGCATAATAACAGTTAAGAGTGACAGCATCTCATTAGGAAGTTATTTAACCTCTCTATGCCTCAATCTCCTCATTTGTAAGTGAGAATAATAATAATTTCCTTATAGCCTTGTTTCAAGATTGAGAAGAATGCTGCATGTAAAGTGCTTTTTGTCTCGACACATTCATGCTCAATAAATAGTAGAGATTTTAAGATAATTAATTGAAGGCAGATATTATCAATTTTTTTTTAGGCATGTTGGATTTGAGGTCATGCTGGGACACGAGTGAATACGTGAGCATGACTTTATTTCTTTGTTTGTATTAACAGTTTCATCCCAAGCGACTCTTCTGTCCTGCCTGCTGTTCTTGACTAGGACATGCTGCCACCAGGTGGCAGTAGGCCATTTTACTAATCCAAAAAGGGAAAGGAGAGCTGTCCTGTGATTTACTGGACGCGCTTTATTTTATGAAAAAGGCAGTGAGCCTTAAAAAAAAAAAAAAAAAAAAAAATTGCAGTATAAATGAATATCAACATTTACATAAGATAAATATCTTAAATATTGATCAAAATTTAGGGAAATCAACATGTAAATAGATGTGTTACTTCAATTAAGGTTTTTTCATTTTATCTAATAGAATCTTATTGTGCCTCAGTGACGTGTACAAACTAGGTTCCTAGGAAACTCATAATTCTTATCAGATGAAGATAATTGTCTCTTACACTTTTTAAAGAGAAAATTCATGCCCAGCAACTGCTGGCTAGGATTTACAAAAGTTAACATATGACTTCTTTTTATAATGTCTCCTTAAGACCAAGGCAGTCAGCCTTCAAGTACTATAGACAGCTCCTGAAAAAATAAACTCTTAAGACTAGTTCCAGGAAAAAAAAAAAAAAAAAAACATCCTTCTAGAAAATGTAGAAAGGAAACTGGGTCGATCAACTTGGCCTAACCGGTCATGGGGAAAGTAAGCTAGGATGATTTTCCTGTGGGAGCTCAGTGTTAGCAGTGTCTTTCATGTTTTCATCACAGTTACACATGTTATAATGGGTAAAACCACCTACTGTCCTCATGAATGTGACTTGGCAGGCATTGGTGTCACCCACATTGGCAAAACACCTTCAATTTGCAGGGCACACTCATGACCACATTTAGTCATTTATGGTATCTAAATGAAAGGCTTGATTCATGCCCCTTGAACTATTATGGCTCTGTATGACTCACCTGCATCTACCTGTGTTTCCACAACACTATCAAGAAAATCTCTATGAGAGTTCTTCCTGTCAAGGTAATTATTTCCCTTCTTTTCCACAAAACCTTCTTCAGCTCAATATCCCCCTTGGCTCCCAGGAAGTTAGCTCTGCCACTCTTTCCCACTCACATGGAATGATAAGGACAAAGAAAAAAAATAGTGCTCGCACTTATTTTGTTATTCATTCCTTCCTTTCCATTTCCCTCACCACAACCCTTGTCTAATTCAACATTGCCTCTTGGATTATGGAAATATTTTACTGCCTGTTCTCTTTAACATTAACAATTTATATTTACTGATCACATAAAAGGAGGCAGGCACTGTTGCTACAAGCTTTACATGCATTTATCTCAGACTCTCCCCCTTGCTCATACCACCACCACTAGATTTATCATCTCCCCACATACACATAAATAAGGGGTATTTTGCTTATGGAGTAAAACCCCTATTAACCTGGAAATTCAGGCCTTCCACCATCTGGACACAAGCCACTTCTTCAACTTTATCCTCCCTGTATCAGCTCTCTGTTCGAGCTAAATTCACACTCCTATCACTACTTACACTGGCAATACTAAAACTTGCCTGCTCAGAATTCCTACAGTATTCAGTGACTACTCCTCTGTTTTGATATGTAGCACCCAAAAGCTAGTGATGCATTTTAAATTCTTTTTTAGATTATTCTTTGCGTACACTTGAAGCTACAGACCTCCCCAGCATAAGGAAAGAGTCTGATAACTTCACATATCTGTGGCATGAAGCACTGGCCACATGCCCTGTGGAGCTGTTAAATAAATACTTGTTGATGAAACATTAATACATTGTACTTCAATGTGGACATTTTATATAGTCTTCTGGTTTATACTGAACATTGAACTTAAGATAATGCCTGTGTTTTTGTGTAATCTTTTATTTGAGCTTGCCACATAGCTTGCAGTATAAAGTGTTTACGGGAGAAGGCTTATCTGCTATGGACCAGTTGCAGCACAGTTTCTAATGTTAATTGGCCTTAGATCACAGATTTCAATCTGACCTCTCTCTTTTCCCCCAAAGAGAACACTTTCATATGAATGTAAAGATCAAAAATGAAATTGACTTTTCTGTCCTTTAAAATACAAGCATATCAGGGCTGTACACAGGTAAAAAATTTGCGATAAAGTGACAATGTCAAATTAAGTATCAGAGGTAGGACTTGCAGTCACATAGAAATCCTTTGCTTGGGTCATTTGATAAAGCTTTTTTGTTGCTGTTGTTCACCTTTATAGTCATCATAAATGGGAAATTTTGAAGGAATTTCTTTAGAGGGGAAGTAAGGTGAACTCATTTGTGCTTTCTTCACTGGGGGAGGTGACTATTTATAAAAGAATCTTGTTATAGTCTGAATCCATTTCCCTGAGTGTGGTAATCAAAAGTATGCAATTCCTCAAAAGAAGTTTACAAAGAATACAACAAAGTTCATATAAATATTCAATCTCAGGGCACTTTTTTTGTTTCAAAACTATCCTCTATTTGGGGAAGAGGAAAAGACAGCTAATATTGATTTCTCTTTTAAAACAAAAAACAAAATGTGTGCCTATATAATGACATTTCCTATCATCAAGCCTGAAATAAAAATGTAAATTTTAATGCATCTGCTTTGATTTTGTACAACATTTGTGATAATGTTTGTCCCAGAAATTAGAAGAATATGGATGGGTTAGAGTTGAAAGCATTAATTATTAATTTCTATCTTTGTCACATCCAAAGAAATTAAATGCAATTGATCTTATGATGCCTAGGAAAATGCCTTATTTTATAAAATACCACAAATGTTCATTCCTATTCTCTATACGAATAAGCTTTGGGGCAGTACTATACTTCTTACATGGGACACTATATGGTTATACAGGACACTAATTTCGGAAATGACAGTCCCAAAGACCAAAGACCAAACTCAAGTCCCAACTCAAATACCAAATTTGAGTTTAGCCAGCTAGTAGTCATTGTGTGTAAACCATTCAAGAAGGGTCAATAATGTTAAGTGCAGCCTGCTCCGTATTCCCTGGATCCAGGTTTCTCTTGCAAAAAGTAAAAAAGAGGGAGCATCTTTCTTCCCTTTTCCTATACTAGAGGTGATATTCAAAATATTTTATGACTGATACAGCACACACACCCACCATCCGAAAAGACAGCAGCAAAACTAGAGGCTTATGTCTAAGCTTCAGCCCTGGGGCTTATCATTTTAACACTCAGTGATGCACTATGATGTCACTGAGCTTCATTAAATCTCTTATCTCAAATAAAATATTGTAAACATCTTGAAGGTATCTTAACCTCATTACCTAAAAGGTAATAATTATATCATTTTCTATGTGCTGAAATACATTAGAAACATTAATTTTATACTAACAATATGGAGAAAAGATAAAGCAAAAGAAGGGTATATAACTTTTCCTTTGAAAACCTTAGAGTATCAAGGGAGAGATAAAAGACCACTTTAACTAAGTAACAAATCAAAAAAGAAAGTGATGAAACAGAAATTTAAAAATCATTTAATCATCAACTCTGTGTAGTAGGAAATTAACCGTAGGCTATAGGGAGGATGGAAGTGTTCTTTTAAAAAATATACTTTGAAAGGATTTGAAAGAAATACAGAAATCTAAAAAAACAAAAGACAAGGGTATGTGCACAAGTGAAGAAACCAAAAAGGTATTTGTGAGCAGATTGGCTTAATGAACAGCAGTGGTCAGGGAAAAAAAAAAAAAAAAAAAAAAAACGAGAAATATGGGCCTTTGATGTTTACAGATAATTCCATGTGGAAACTAACTCCATGCAAGAAGTAGATCTTTGGTGAATTTGAAAACTACAAAGGAGGGTTTTAAGATACTCCATTTAATATTTAATACAAAAGGAGTTTTAAGCCCTGAGCTCACCAGCAATATGAGGGGAAAAATGTAACTTGTTCTTTAAAAATTGTTTCACAAACAAATATGAGATGGAGATGTGGAGGGTGAAAGCAAGGAGGAATTCTTCCATGACTAGAAACAAAAAAGAGACTTGGTCCAAACTTTAGAGGTGAAAAGAAATTTTCATAAGGATCTACAGGCAAAGGTGTTTTAATGAGTACATGCATTTTTTTCTGGGGAGATAATCCATTGTTTTATTAAATTCTCAGAAATGCCTGTGAAAGAAACTAACCAACTCCTTCAATAAGGCCAAGTGTTTCTTCTGTATTTACACGAGCTGGTGCCAAGGCCATAACCACAACCTACCACCTTGAAAATCACTTATCATTCATTTTTTATTCAACATTTACTTATTGATATGGTTTGGCTCTGTGTCCCCACCCAAATCTCTCTCTAATTATAATCCCCATGTGTTGGGGAAGGGACCTGCTGGGAGATGACTGGATCGTGAGGGTGGTTCCTCCCATGCCGTTCTCATGGTAGTGAGTTCTCACAAGAGCTGATGGTTTAAAAGTGGCAGTTTCCCCAAACTCTCTCTCCTGCCACCATGTAAGATGTGCCTTGCTTCCCCTTCCACCATGATTGTGAGTTTCCTGAGTCTTCCCCAGCCATCCAGAACTGTGAGACAGTTAAACCTCTTTTCTTCATAAATTATCCAGTCTCAGGTAATATCTTTATAGCTGTGTGAGAACGGACTAATACAGAAAATTGATACCAGTAGAGTGGGGCACTGCTATAAAGAAAAACTGAAAATGTGGAAGCAACTTTGGAACTAGGTAACAGGCAGATGTTGGACAAATTGGAGGGCTCAGAAGAAGACAGGAATATGTAGGAAAGTTTGGAACTTCCTAGACACTTGTTGAACAGTTTTGATCAAAATGCTGATAGTAATATGGACAATGAATTCCAGGCTAAGTTGGTCTCAGATGGAAATGAGGAAGTTATTGGGAACTGGAGTAAAGGTCACTCATGCTATGCTTTGGCAAAGAGATTGGTGGCATTTTGTCCCTGCCCTAGTGATTGGTGGAGTTGTGAACTTGACAGAGATGATTCAGGGTATCTAGCAGAAGAGATTTCTAAGCAGTAAAGCATCCAAGATTTAACCTGGCTGATTCTGAAAGCAGTCAGTCATATGCATTCACCAAGAGATTATCTGAAACTGGAACTTTTATTTATCAGGGAAGCAGAGCATAAAAGTTTGGAAAATTTGCAGCCTGATCATGTGGTAGAAAAGAAAAGCCCATTTTCTGTGGAGGAATTCAACCCAGCTGCAGAAATTTGCTCAAGTAACCAGGGGCCAGATGTTAATCGCCAAGACAATGAAGAAAATGTCTCCAAGGCATGCCAGAGAGCCTCATGGCAGCCCCTCTCTTCACAGGCCCAGAGGCCTAAAAGAGAAAAACGGTCTCATGGGCTGGGTCCAGGGTCCTGCTGCTCTGTGCAGCTTCTGGACTTGGTGCCCTATGTCTCAGCTGCTCTAGCTCCAGCTGTGTCTAAAGGAGGCCAAAGTACAGCAAAGCACAATCTCTATAGTAGGTTGACTATAGTTAACATTAATCTACTGTTCCTTTCAAAATAGCTAGAAGAGAATAATTTGAATGTTCCTAGCATGAAGAAAAGAGAAATATTTAAGGTAATGGATATTCCAATTCCATTTCAGATTATATTAATGTATCAAATTATCACATGTACCCAGAGAATATGTACATCTTTTATGTACCAATAAAAAATAATTTTAAAAACTATACTGTCTAATCTTAATCCATACATGACACAGAGACACACCCACATATATGTGAATGAGTGGATGGATGTGTGTGTGTGTTTGTGTGTGTGTGTAGCTGCGGACACCAACATGGCTGTACAGATATGTACTAGTTTTACTGCTTTGGGGGGATTAAAATGAAGCAGGTGCCCCCAGGGAGTCAAGGTGTGAGACCTGGTCTGCTAAAGGTCAGAACAAGCACACACGTTCTCTTTCTTTCTTCCTTCCTTCCTTCCTTTCTTCTTTCTCTTTCTTTCTTTCTTTCTCTCTTTCTTTCTTTCTTTCTTTCTAATAATTTAGCCCTGTATACCCAAATACTCACTAAGCATTACTATCATGAATAATTACCAATAATAACACCAACGTTAATAACTAAAGATTGTTTAAAGCCCATGTAAATGCCACCCACTGGACTTTGAAATAGTAGAAACTGAACACATCCACAGAGCAGCTTGTTCTCAAAAAGAAAGCCCGAAACAGTGCCAGAAAACACATCTTTTGTTTTCAGTGTCAACAAACTATTTGTCAGGAAACAAAAGGAAGGCTCTGCCTGCACTGACGGACTTTTCTGAAATCTGAAAAGTAGTTTACTGTTTGCTCCTGCTTAGAATTATAGGAAGAAGCAGTTGCACAAATACATTACAAGCTTACGCCTCAGAACTGTTGTGGAAAAAGGCAGACTGAGAGAAGAAAGAGCCCCCACCTCCCTACCTCCCAACACACACCAGTGTTACTGTTAAATCAAGCAGAAAGCTGTCTCCTTACACGTTTTAAGTTCAGCCTAAAGGTTTCTCCGTACACAGTGAACTGCAACCTAAATGGATGTGCAAACAGACTGTAACCTACTCTTGTGCCAATCACCAAGTTTTGAGCAATCAAAGGTGGCCAACTGTTCAAACCCTGTTCAAAATAAGGCAAACACTGAGCTGTAACCAATCCAGCTGTTTCTGTACCTCTCTTCAATTTTTCTACATCGCTTTTCTTTTTCTCTCCATAAGTCCCTTTCCACCAGCTGGATTCTGTCTGAGCACACTCTGGCTCAGGAGACTGCCTGATTTGCCAGTAGTTCTTTGCCCAGTTAAACTCTGCTAAGTTTAATTTGTCGAGGTTTTTCTTTTATAACTACCTAAGGATTAACCTTCTCTAGGGCCTCAGTTCTCAAACTCCAGTTTCTGAAGACTGTCCCAGGAAGTGTGTACATGGCAAATCGTCTGAGAAGGTCGGAGGTACAGCTCATGATGCTATAGATTCCCAAGTGCCACAGGCAATTCAGAGGCAGGTAACCAAGGTACTACAATTTGAAAAGCACAGCTGTTTTTGGAAGAGGGCGACTTTCTCTTAACATCTCCTAAATCCTGAGTCATCCTGCCATAGCCCATCTTGCACCTTTTTCTCTCCAGTCCACTCTGCCTCACACTGCCTCACACTGGACCCCACTCCTTTATTTTCAACTCTTACAAAACATTACAAATTCAATCCAAATGCTGTATAAAATTGGTGAAGAGCAAAGCTTTAAGTACAATACAGAGCAGAAAACAAGTTCAAACAGATACCAAAAATTTCTGTCCATTGAAATTTAATGTCCTTTCCTCTGAAGAGGGAATTTCCCAAAACTTTTTCCCTTATGTCTAGTGCCCCCTAATAGGTTGCTGAAGAACCACTCCTCTTCCTTCTTCCTCTGTGCCAGGGATTTTACAACAAAATTCTCCATGTTTCTGTATGCAAAGCAGTTTGATTTCCTACCCAGCCCTTACTCCAAACTAGATTCTGGGTCTCCCTCTGTATACCCCAGCACTTGTTAAATTGTTCTGCTCAATTAAGGCCCATCTATTCCATGTCTTTATTCTCAGCAGCACAAACAGCCAGAGCTTTGAAAATAGAATTTTCTTTAGCACATCAAATCCTTAGGCAAAGCTCCTCTCACACCATTATCCATAGCAGATGGTAGCAACAGAATTATGCATCCTCTCGTTGTCCAGAACAAGCCTATACCCTGGGGTAAGGGTGAAAGGCAGAGTCCGTCCAGTTATATTTGTGTCTTAAATAATTCAGTTTATTAAAATTATAAGTGTCTTGAACTAGACTAAAATGTTTGCTCTCTTACAAAGTGTTTTCGTAAGAGGATATACTCTAGTAATACACAATGGAAATATTATTTGTAAATAGCATGTAAACTATTTATATACAAATATGTGTTTTGAGAAACTGAAATATTCCCTGCCTCAATGACTGCCTTACTAGTAGGCATATTGCAATTAAATAAAATTTTATTTCAGAATTTTAGTGATACAAAGACATTTCCACCATGCTCTTTGCCTGGGATAATTTTTTTTTAATCATTGAAATACTCAGAGCATAATAAACTCTGACCTGTTCACTGTGACCCAGGAAAGGATTTTAAAATCTCATAGATTTGAAGAGACCTGCTGTTGGAAAGAGGGCATAGTAAAGGAACATCCTAAAGCCTTAGAATTAGAGCCTCAAGTAACCTTGAGGAGCATATTTCTCTGAAGGTGAGTGATAATAGATTCATTACACAAGCCAGCTCCCCTCCGACTTATCTCCAGTGCATTCTTTGGATGGCAAGGCAAGGGGCTTGTGGTAGGAAAGCCTTCCTCTCCAGATCAAATGAGTCTGAGCACCTTGTTTCTTTCCTTCATAGCTCTTTCCTTAGCTTACTTTGTTTTTTGGTATTATTCGATTAATTCCTACTCCCCGTTATACATGTAAGCTCAAGAGAGTGGAAACCTTATCTTTTACTTATCACTGAAATTCCAAGAGCCTAGCACAACACCTGGTATTAAATAAACTTGCATTCATACTGTTGAATGAAGAAACAGATGATTATTTGAGGATGTGAGTCTTCCACTTGAAAGTTAAAAAGCTGACCAAATAATTTCAAAATGTGGGACAAGAATATAGAAAGAATATATTGAAGGTTTGGTACAGAGAGCAAAAGAACAAGTCCACTTTTACCAGTAATGAATAACCTCATAGCCAATCAGATGATCACAATCCAATGAGGACGATGACAATTATAACAATCATGAAAAGAATAACATTTGGATTCCACTTTATAATTAAGTGCCATCACCTAGAATATGGCACTTATTCTCATGTAACTCTTGGGGATAGTCAGAGCAAGTGCTTCAAAATCCGCACTTTGTGGAGAAAGGAACTAGAAATGACAGAAATTGCATGATTTGTCATGCAGAAATAATAAGCAGAGCCAGTGTGTTGGCAGATGTGCAAAGCAGTTACATGTGACTTCACTAAAATTGTGCAGAATAGAAAGTGGGGAGTATGGACTTGTCCTCAAATAATAATACCACTCTACAGAGTGGGTCAGAAGTAGCCAATAGTTATGACTTATTAAGACCCGAACTTCAGGTTCTAAAAATGTTCCCGTAGAATAACAGAATATCTGTTTATGAAGTTAAACATTAACTCCTATTTGTTGTTTAGAGGTAGGCTTGGTTGCATAAGGATTAAAATTTGAAAACAGAAAGCAAAATGAGATTCAAATAAATATTTAAATAAGTAAAGCAATCCTAAATGTGCAGATATTACCAATAATAAATTATGATCTTAAAGAAACTTTTCTAAACTATCAACAACAAAAAAATTGATCGGCTGGTTGGAACTCCTGACCTCAGATGACCCACCCACCTCAGCTTCCCAAAGTGTTGGGATTACGGACGTGAGCCACTGCACTGGGCCAATATTCCTTTTCTCAACAAATTCTGCAAACATCATTTTGTATCATTTTTCCTTAAGAGAGCTACCTCTCCAAATTAAATATTCTGTAGGCCCTCTAGATTCACCTGTGTTCAGAAATATTTTTGTAAACAGGAAATCGCAATGACAAGACACAATTTTTCCAACTCCTTGAGTTTCCACATATGTGCTCATAATAGGTATTTTTTAACTTTGCCCCATAAAACTTTTCAAATATATTCCAAAGTGGAGACAATAGTATAACCACTTTACCCAACATCTAGCTGCAACAATTATAATTTTTCTAATTGTATTTCTTGTGGTTTACTTTTGAAATGAATACAGATTTCTAAACTGTGGTTGGTTTCTAAACCTTAGTTGGGAAATTGAAGTGAAAAAAAGGACTAATAAAATTTCAGTGGTTTCACGTTTGTTTTTAAATGTAATATTTTTATGATCCATTAACTTTTAAAATCAAATTCTTTCTGTTCTTTAGAAACTAAAAAGATGAATTATAAATGTTTTAAATGCTGAGAAACATTTTAAAAATATATTGAAAAAATAAATATTTATGGAGGCCTATTATGCGCTGAAGGAATAAAAAGAAAAGACCATGCTTGCTTACAAGTTTACATTACAGTTGGAAAAACACAAACGTAGACCAGTATAAAAAGAAAAGAAGGGTCACAAAATATAAGCTTCCTAAGCATGCCATACATCATTTTGATGTCAGATAATTGGAGAAATATATTTTAAGAGAAATGTATCATGAGGAAATGTTTCATAATTGACATATATGATCAATATGTCAAATGGTGCAGACAAAATTTCACCTGTAATGGCTGATTATTCAAAGGTTATGAGTAAAAAGAGTGATACAGTATAATTGCCTGGAATACATAACTATACTTCCACCTTCAAATTACAGTGCTATTAGTAGGAGTTTGACTTGACAAGTAGAGAACAAGAATTTTCTGCCTTATGATTTCTTTATGCTGCCTGCAGTCTTCATACCCATTGTATGTAATTAACTAAAATTAAATTTACAGCAAAGGTCATGTCACTTTAAAATCTCTTGATAACAAAAATAAGATGATTAAGAAATCTGTTCAACATAAATTTTCTTAGCATGCCCTAATGCAAATCTTTCTATTGCTTTTTCAAAGCCATATATTCCCTTTCAATTCATGTTTTGAAAAAAGAACAAATTAAACCTAGAAGACATAGAAGGAAGGAAATAGTAAAGACAACAGTAAAAAATGGTCAAAGGAAAACCAAACAATGGGAAGAATGCACAAAGACAAAAATTGATATTTTTGGGAAGATTAATAAAAGTCATAAGGCTCTAACAAGATTGTTCAAGAAAATATCAAAAATAATTTATCAATATCAGCAATTAAAGAGGAGACCATCACGGATTCTCACATACATTAAATTAATAATAAAGAAATACTGTTAACTATATGACAATAACTTTGACAACTAAGATGAAATCGACAGGTTCCTCAATAAATATAAAGTACCCAAAATAACACAAGAAGAAACAGAAAATATTAATAACCTTATATTTTTTAAAGAAATTACATTCATAATTGAAAACCTTCGCACAGAGAAAACTCCATGCCCTCAGGGCTTCACAAGTGAATTCTACTAAAATTTAAGGAAGAAATAATGTCAGTTTTACACATAAACTCTTTCAGAAAATACAGAAATAAAAAATGTTTTCCAGTTTGTTTTATGACACAGAGTTACCCTGATAGCAAAATCATAGACAATCATCTTTTTCCAAGAAAAGGAAACTACAGATGAATATCTCTTATGAACACTGATTTGAAACTCCTTAAAATATACTGGTAAATCAAATTCATCAAAAATATATCACAACCAAATGGGATTTATCCCATTTAGAAGGTTATTTGAAAATCAGTTGTAATTGACCATATTGATAAATTAAAAAAGAAAAACTATATAATCAGCTGCTCAATAGATGCAGAAAAATCTTTTTGAAAAATTCAACATCTATTCATGATTTAAAAACAAAAATACTTAGCAAAGTTGAAATGGAAGAAAACTTCCTCATTCTGAAAAGGGGCAACAATATAAACCCTTCACCTAACATCATACTCAATGGTAAACTAAGAACAGACAAGAGCTACAAGCAGTTTTATGTACACTGATGCAGACAAAGTCTGCAGTTAGATTCAGGCAACTTAATTATCTAATAAAACAAAAAAGACAATAATTTTCAAAGAATGTGACAGAATCTAGAGTAGCTACAACAGTGTCCTATATCCAATCACAAAAATAGCAGCATAGCAAAGAAACTTAAGAGTAACCCACACTCAGGCAAAAAAGCAGTCAACAAAAACGAACTCCAAGTATGTCCAGATGTCGAATTTTTAAATGGGCAGAAGACTTAACTGGGATGAATTTAAATGGGAGAATGAAGAAACAAATTACAATATAGTCAACTTCACAAAAGGAAATACGAAGTTGGCCAATAAGCACAGGAAAATGTGCTCAACATCATTAGTCATCAAGGAAATGCAAATTAAAACCAACGTGAGATGGCATTTCATAACAAATAGAATAGCTAACAAAAAGACTAACAGTACCAAATATTGGCAAAGATGTGGAGCATCTCTCGTATGTAAAGTCAAAATAGTACAAGGCCTTTGGAGAAATATTTGGCAATATCTTATAAAGTTAAACATACATTGACCCTATGATGCATCAATTCCACTCTTGGGTATTTACTTAAGAAAAATGAAAGCATATGTCCACAAGTAGACTTGCACAAAAATGTTAATATGAGTTTTATTTGTAATAGACAAAAATGGGAAGCAGCCAAAATGTTCATCAACAGGAGAATGAAGAAACAAATTACAATATAGTCAACTCGTACTCAGAATCAAAAATCAGCAAACTAATGATACATACAATATGATTGAGCCTCAAAACCATTATGTCAAGCCAAAGAAGCAAGACACAGAAAAGTAGATATATGATTGCATTTATATGAAGTGCTAGCATAGGAAAACTAAGCTGTGGTGATGGAATCACAGGGGCAGGGAAAGGGAGAGTATCTGGAAAGGGATATGGAATTTCCTGAAGTAATAGAAATGTTCTACATTGGGAGCTGCGGTGGCTCAGACCTGTTGTCCTAGTGCATAAGGAGGCGAGGCTTAGGCGTTCGAAGCCAGCCTGGGCAACATAGAAACCTCTCATCTATATAACCAAGAAGTGTTCTACATCGTTATTGTTGTGTTATTTTATATACATTTATCAAATTCCATTGAAATGTAAGCTTAAAATCTGTTATTTTACTGTGTGTAGACTGTACTTAAGAATAATTTTCCGGCCAGGCGCGGTGGCTCACGCTTGTAATCCCAGCACTTTGGGAGGCCGAGGCGGGCGGATCCCGAGGTCAGGAGATCGAGACCACGGTGAAACCCCGTCTCTACTAAAAATACAAAAAATTAGCCGGGCGTGGTGGCGGGCACCTGTAGTCCCAGCTACTCGGAGAGGCTGAGGCAGGAGAAGGGCGTGAACCCAGGAGGCGGAGCTTGCAGTGAGCCGAGATTGCACCACCGCACTCCAGCCTGGGCGACAGAGCGAGACTCCGTCTCAAAACAAAAAAAAAAAGAAAGAAAGAATAATTTTTCAAAGCTACATTTAATTTTATAGCCCTAACATTTTCTTAGTTACACTTGAAAGTAACTAGGTTGGCTTTTGAAACAAAAATATTCCACTGAAAAGTTTGATCACAGAAATCTTTTCAAAAAGTTTGTGTCTGCTGCTATAGAATCCTGAGAACCTACACACACACACACACACACACACACACACACACACACACATTAGACTGACCCATGTGAATATAACTTTCCTGGCTCCTGCTTCCTTACCATCAAGGAGGGTATGGAAATGACGTGAGTTGCTTGGAGAGAATATCTGCTTTCCTGATAAGATACTTATCTTTTTAAAAAAAATGAGCTCTGGAAAGAAGGCTTTAAAGCAAAGAACAGAAAGAATTGCAGGCCCCATGAAAGGAAGAAATTAGAATTAGTGAGGCCCCAGAAGATCTGTCAAAAGAGACTGCCATTGCTTCTTTGTTTAGAAAGGTGTAGACATAGCCACACATTGCAGAGGACCAGCTGGATGAAGCTCTAATTCTGGAATCAATAAAGTAAATATCTAATTGGCAATATTTGTTAGGAAAAGTTATGCTCCCAATTAGCTGAGGTTTTTGGAAAAGATATATTCAGATTGAAAAGTAAACAAAAATGTATCATTTGCTTTCACTTTATTCAAAAAATGACTAAAACTTTATCTTAAAATCTATACATGGAATCTACTCTGTATTTGACTAGGAAATATTCTATTGAATTTCAGGAGTAAAAGGAAATTCCTGCCACTGATGGTGAAATCATCATGAACTTATACCTAGACCATAAATATGTTTTCAAATTAAACAACTCTTTTCTAGATATGATAAAGCTTGAAACCACACTCTTGTCATTTTGACCTTTTACAAAACTAGACTTATTAGAAGACCTAAAAGCACCCAACATATGTGGTTATATCTTTATTTGTTATAGCCTATTTCTTACCAATGTCCTTCCTATTACTAATATTTGTGTGTTATAATCCTCTGTTAATAATATGAGTTATCTGTCATTGGTTCCATAATACAGAATGATAAATACTGTTAGGAAAACAAGCTATTGTTATCTGTTTATGTTGAATCCAAAGTTTGCCATTTACTCACTGTAAAGGAGTTATATTCCATATGTTGCATGGCTTCTGGCCTCAGTTTCCTCATCTGTTAAAAAGGGGGTAATAATAGTACATTCTTCACAGGGTTATTGCAAAGAGTAAAGTAGAATTGAATGGAAAAAAATTCAGCACCTTAATATCTCCTTGACATTTCAATTGGATTCTACCAATAACTCTGTAAAAGTAATCTACCAATAACTCTAGAGTAATCTACCAATAACTCAATAAAGCACAGAGAACAGGGGACTAATCTTTCCATGCTCCTTCCTCCTTCATGACAGTACCCACAGAAGAGGAACTTTGTGTTTCTATAATGCTAAAAGCCATAAAAATATTTTTTAAAAGGAAAGACTCTAGCTGTATAGACTATGGCTAAGTCTGTCATCCATTTATTCATTTACATAGTTTTGAACTTTAGAATCAAGACTTCTGATTTCAGTTGAGAAGGGTGCAGCAAATAATTCTCTAATCAAATTGTACTAATGTAAACAGCAAGGCAAAACCCTTCAGGATCTCCGGCTAGGCAAAGAGTTCCTAGACGTGACACCAAAAGTATGATTCATAATAGAAAAACATAAGTTAAACCAGGAAGGAAGGAAAGAAGGAAGGAAGGAAGGAAGGAAGGAAGGAAGGAAGGAGGGAGGGAGGGAGGGAGGGAGGGAGGGAGGGAGGGAGGGGAGGGTGGGAGGGAGGAAGGAAGGAAGGAAAGGAGGGAGGAAGGAAGGAAGGAAAGGAGGAAGGAAGGAAGGAAGGAAAGGAGGGAGGAAGGAAGGAAGGAAGGAAGGAAGGAAGGAAGGAAGGAAGGAAGGAAGGAAAGACACGTGTAACACACCCACCCGCCCACCCACCATTAGGTTTTGGTTTTTTTTAACTGATGATAAAATGTCAGGGATGTAGATAAGATGTCTTTCAAGGAGCCAAATTCTTTGGGATCCAAGTTAGAGAGAGCTGGTTGCTTTGTCCACAAGGAAAGGCTTTGAGAAGCCAAAAGGTGACTTATTAATTCTACAAAGAATTTACCAGAAGGAAGGAAATGTAGCATCAGTGAATGATGCCAGTAACCAGCACCTGAAGAAATCATCCGCTGAATACCAAAACGGGGCAAACTGAAGAGTGGAGAAATATGTGTCAAAATTGGGCATGGAATAAGGTATAAAGTAGGGAAGAGATGATAAGGGATTTATAATAAATCTCTGAAGTATTGGCTATTGCTCTATGTATAACTTGTCACGTTCTCGCAGGAATAGGATCAGGTCTTAAAGAGTTGCCTGTGGGCCATCCTAAACTGTTCAATGCATTAGGAAAGGTGTGTTAGATGTGTTGGAAAACTGTTAGATGAGTTGAAAGTAATTGTTACCAATTACTTCACAAAGTGATTTTGAGGGCTAATGAGAGAGCATATTTAAATCATCCAACAATGTTCAAACTGCTATTCTTTAACATGAAATAACTTCTTCCCATCATACTACTAGAACAAAACAAAAAGACAGTCACAAATAAACAGCCTTAACAGAAAAGAGACAAGACAGCATAATTTTTTAAACTGTCAAATAGGTTGACAGATGAAAATACTTATAATAGTGAATATAAGTGGCCTAAATGCTCCCATCAAGTCATAGAATTTAAGATTGGTTTAAAAAATCGAATCTGAGTGTATATTTCTTATCAAGTCACCAAAGGTGAAAAGATACAGAAATTATCAAAGTACAGTGTCAGATAAATTTTTATCAATTTAACTTTTTAAAAACTAGGCACAACAATGTAAATTTAGAAAAATTGGAGTTTGGAGTTTTTCTAAAACCATCAGATTATAAAAGGTCATTATAATTGATAATTCATAATTCACAAATATGTTAATATGTGCAAAATAGGATAAATAAAAATAGCATAAAGTAAGAACTATTCGAAAGTAAAAGGGAAAGCAGAACACTTGTAATCCAGTCCTATAGGTCTACAACAGATTCAATAAACAAAAATTATAAAAGGGCTTAAAGAAGAAAAAATAATATGACTAGAAAAATTATGATAAAAGACATTAAAAGAAAAATGCAAAATGAAACATGAGCTTTGAGTTAAAAAAAAAAAAAGCTGATTTATAGGAGTGGACAGGACAGTTAGAGATGCTAGCCAAAGGGAAGTGAGGAACTGTTCAGAGACAAAGTCAGGGTTCAGAGGAGAAGCTATCCAGTATCTACAGGAAAAGAAAACTGAGTCATTAAAATGCTCATAATAAGTGCCTATATGGTAGGTAGAATCTGACTCCTTTTACTGCGCAGTCAACACTCAATAAAATACACCACTTCTGATACCAGATGTGTAGGAGGTTTTCCCCATACACCAAGCAATTCACCAGCAGACACCAACTGGGTTTTCTACAATTTAACACAGTTTTGATGTTAACTGGTTATATTGTCACAAAACCCTTGCCACTACTCAGCACCATCATTATTTTTTCTGACAGGAAATCACGATTTATTTTTTTAAATTTCCTATACTAACAAATTTAAATTTTCTACATATGTTCCTTGACTAATTGCATTTTTATCTAATAAAATTTCAGTCTTTTGATTATTTAAAAACTGGATTTTTTTTTCTTATCATAAGGTGTGGACTCCATCAAAAGAAAACATTCATTCAATGTGGTAGTTAGTTAGCACTGCTGTAACAAAGCACTACAAATGGGTTAGCTTAGCAGGAATGTATCTTCTTCCTACAGCTCTCAAGGTTACAAGTCTGAGGCCAACATGTCAGCATGTTAGCTCCTTCTGCGGTCAGTGAGGGAAAATATGTTCCACGGCTCTCTCCTAGCTTCTGGTGTTTTGCTGGCAGTCTTTGGCATCCCTTAATTTGTAGATGCATCACTCCAGTCTCTGCCTCACATTCACATGGCATTCTTCCTTTGTGTATGTCTGAGTCTCCAAATTTCCCCTTTATATAAGTACATATTAGGGCTCCATCCTATGCCCGTATGGTCTCCTCCTAACTAACTAGATCTGCAATGTCTCTATTCCAAATCAGGTCACATTCTGAGGGTAAAGGCGGTTGGGGACTTCCACATAAAGACTTTGGGGGGACATACTTCAACTCATAGCATTCAGTAATTCACTTATCAATATATTTAGGCAGAGAACATTTATGTCACAAATCCTACAATGCTTAGCCTTATGCTGTCATTGGAAGGAAAGAGGAAACTTCCAGTTCCTGCCCTCACTGAGCAGACAGTTGAGATGTGGGACCTGCCACTCTGTTTTGCTCACTCTGCTCCAGCCACACCAAGCTCCTCCATGTTCCTGGGCACAGTTAGCAAGCTCCTTCCTCAAGGACTTTGCACCTTCTCTTTCCTCTGCCTGGAACGCTCTTCACTAGATCCTTCAATTCACCACCTCTGTGAGATCTTCCCTAACTATCCCATTTAAAATAGTGACACCACTCATCTCACACTGCTTATTTCTCCTTCTAATTTTCTCAAAAATGCTTCTCATCTTCTAACATAGTCTATAACTTACTTCTTTGTTTTGTTTATTGTCTGCCTCCCCACTAGAATTAAACAACTTGAGAATAGGGATTTTTGTCTGTTTTGTACACTGCTGTAACCCCAGGGCCTAAAATCATGCTCAGATAATGATGATGCAATGGATTAAGTGCTATGAGAGATACTACAGCCTTAAGGTTTAAGTTCAATATTCTCTTATTTATTTTATACACATTTATTGAGCACCTATTTAGGTACTGCTTGTGTAGTAGTGAGTCATACCGAATTCACTTTCTTTTTTTTTTTTTTTTTTTTGAGACGGAGTCTCGCTCAGTCGCCCAGGCTGGATTGCCGTGGCGCAATCTCGGCTCACTGCAAGCTCCGCCTCCTGGGTTCACGCCATTCTCCTGCCTCAGCCTCCTAAGTAGCTGGCACTACAGGCGCCCACCACCACGCCGGGCTAATTTTTTGTATTTTTAGTAGAGACGGGGTTTCACCGTGTTAGCCAGGATGGTCTTGATCTCCTGACCTCGTGATCCGCCCACCTCTGCCTCCCAAAGTGCTGGGATTACAGGCGTGAGCCACCGCGCCCAGCCCACTTTCATTTTTTTATTCTCTCTTTGCTCTTCAGAATAAAAGCTTCCTAAATCATCAATTTAATTCAGTATTGTTTTATTGCATAAAGTAAGGGCCAGGCACTGTGCAAATTATTTACATTAATTATTCATCTATTCTACAAAACAACCCTATAAGGGAAGCACTCTTACAATCACCACTTCCTACACAAGGAAACTGAGATGTTTTAAGCCTTTTCTGAGGTCAAAGTAGCAAGCCAGAGGGCTAGAATGCAAATCCAGATTTATCAGTCACCCCTTTTCCATATGAAGGTTCTTTCATTCATCATCATCTATCTAAAAATCAAAATACTCTGATATTATGCCCTTAATTCCTTTTTTAATCTGATTTTTAAGGAAATTTTTTCCAATTATTTTGTATTTTTGTTTGTTTTAGTTTAACTTTATTAATTCCAGATCCTATTTATTTTCTAGCCATCTCAGAAAGTACTGTATAAATTCTTACTCTTTGAAATTGAATTTCATCGTGGCCTACAATGATCAGTTTTTATTTATGAACCACAGACCCCTCGGAAGAAGGTATAATCCATATTTGTGCGGCATAGAGTTGGTATCTGAAACAGGTGTTTTCCTGGCCTCATAGTAGAACAGAGTTTGAGATTATAATGAGCCAGCCACTCCACAGATCAGACCCTCTCAATTTCTTTTTGATCCTTAGTCGGGGACAGGGGTAAGGGAGAGAGGATGATCCCTCAGGTGTCCCATAAAATGCTATTTCCCTTGGTCCAGTGTGCCTGACCACTCATGGTTTTGCCAACTTACTTTGAGGAATTCGAGAACCCAGCCCAAATCATTTCCCAAGTGGTGCTGTTTATGGATTCTGTTCACTCACAATATCTGTACCATTAATTTGTATTCAAGTAACTTGTGGCTTGAATGTCTTTGTACCTTAGCAGACAATCTTCTCATATTATGTTGCATAGTCCCTGCCTTGGAAACTGTGATATTGTGACGTAATAAGAAATACATCTTTGGTCTCTGGCCCAGTTCCTGGCAGAGAGCTCCTAAAACTCTTATCATTTTCTGAGTGATAGGAGCGCTAGGTGTATATTTTGTTTTAATATTTGGTCTTTGACCCCAACTCCTGACACAAAGCTCCTAATCCTTTGGAATTTCCTGGGTGATAGGAGCATCTTTTGTTCTAATGGGGTAACGCATGGTGGGCTTCTGAATCGGGTCTGGTCACCAGAAAGAAAAAGCCATGAGGAAGGAAGAGCTGGAGATCTAATAATTGATCATACCCACGTGATAAACCCTCCATAAAAAAAAGCCCTGAACATGTGGATGTGTCTGGAGGGTAGTGCATTTGGGGAGGGTGTGGAAACCCTTCATTGCTTTCCCCATACCTCACCCTGTGAATCTCTTTCATCAGGCTGTTCATCTGTATCCTTTACAATATCCTTTGGAATACATTGGTAAACGTGTTTCCCTGAGTTCTGTGAGCCACTCGGGCAAACTAATCAAACCCCAAGAGTGGGTCATGGGAAGCACCCAATTTATAGCTAGTTGGTCAGAAGCATAGGTCACAACCTGGGGATTGTAGCTGGTATCTGCAGTAGGGGACACTCTTGTGGGACTAAGCCCTTAAGCTGTGCAGCCAGTAGGATCCTTTACAAACATATTTGGCAATAAGCAGTAAGAGCCTTAAATCATTCATTGTTTGGCTCAGTAATTCAGATTCTTGGACTCTATCCTTAAAAAAATCGTGAAAACATGGAAAAATCTTTATATGGAAAGAAATTTGTTGCTATGCTATTCAAAACATTAGAAAAATAAAAAGTGTAAGAAAGCCTAAATGCTAACTGTTAAGATGAGAGTTAAATTATGATTAATTCACTGACAGAAATATGAAAATTAGAAAAATTAAGCTGAAGACTGGGTAGCACCTTAAAATGCATAGAAGTAAAAAAGTGGAATATGTACGCTGATTACTTTCGTGCAGAAAACATATGCACGTGAAAACTAAGATATTTTACTTTTGTATAATAAATTTGTTATACATACATCACCTGAAAAATATATTTTAGTAACATTCAAAAATGTCATTATAACACAACATATTACTTTGTGCCAAAAATACTTCAGTGAATTTCAGAGAGGAGGAAAATCACACTTAGCTCTAATGGTTGAGAAGAGATGTAATGCAGGAAGTTAGATTTAAAGTGGATATTGAACAATTTGGATGGCAGAGAAATGAGTACACATTCACAACAATACTTTTAATTTATGTTCCAGACTCCACATCACCCCAATTTGGAGTAAGAAATCAACTCAATGGATCTGTGTACGTCTAAGCCAATCAGAATTAGAGTCCATGGACTCCCACAAAGCCGTATGACCTCCAAGTCTGATGTCAAAATTACATCAAGATCAGCTAGAAATAGATTCGGTTAGGTTTCTTTCAATTTGTTTCTTAAAAGATGAAAGTGTCATAAAAATACACCATGACTTGGTTATCTTTAACCAATTTATCTATGAAATATGAAACAACAGATTAGGAATAAAATTTATTTTGAGAAAGAATATGGTCATTCACATGAAAACTGTCCCAAACTCTCAGATATTTTTAAATTCCTAAAAGATTTTCCCAGACTTACAATTATTTCTCATTACTTCATTCTAACAGACCGTCACCATAATTCTGACATTATAACTAAATTCATATCCAAAATACACACAAGATGAAGCTGTAGAAAAATTTCCAACATAAGATTCCTTCCTAATAAAATGAATCCCTCATTGTATTTTAAGGCCTACAGGGTCAGGAACTGTGTATCATTTCTCAGATTCATCCACATATGGAGCACATGGAAGACAATAAATTTTTTCTGAGAAAATCAACACAGGTAAAAATCATAAAGTGAAAGACTAATAGATAATATTATAGAAATATTTTTAAAATTTTGTGTAGCAAAAAAACATAATAGAAGTCAAAAGGCAAGCTAAAACTGAAAAACATCTGCAACACATGAGAAAAAAGAGATGCTTTTCTTACAATGTTCTCTTACATGTAAATGAGAAAAGATTGACATTTAAGAGAAAAACAGGCAAACATGCAGCCTATCCCCAACACCACGATATCCTGAGGAAGGAGTGATCATTACAGAGTAAGTATAGAAAAAAAAATCAGGATTCACATGGCAGGTTTAATAGGTTTGCTTAATAATACAGAAGTTGAAGAGAAATCTTTAATAAACATGTGGTGTATTGATGAATGTGCATAATCCGCTCAGCATTGTTCTTACGATCCATGTTTAAACACCTTACATTGTTAATTAATGTTGGTTAATATTGGAATTTCTGTTAATTACAACTAAAATGTCAAGTAGCATTACTGCAAACACATATTCATTTATATTTCATGGCCATGTTTAATTTCTTGAGGGAGGGAGAAACATCTTTGAGATGCAGAGAGTAATTTTATGTAATAGCACCACAGAATTGATTCACATTGTTTTTCCATTGTTTACAGCTTTTTTGGGGTGTGTATATATTTCATTCAATTCATTGAAAAAATTCTTCTTTGCAGACATAAATAATGGAATTCATGCCTGTGACAAGCAAAAAATAAAAATAAAAATTTTTAAATTATGGAAATAAGAGAAAAGCAAATGCAATCAAGGGTTGTGAAATGCCTAGGACTGAAATCTAGAAATCTGTTCATTAATAACATAGCCTTTTGTTGTCATTTTTAGAAATACTAGAGACTATTTTCACCTCTCAGATTGTCCCTTCTTGCACTCAGCATCCTTGAGCAAGAAAGACTGTGTTCTCCAGACTGTATGATGGAACACAGGCAGCCAGTTATTAATAAGATCAATTTGAACTGCCAGGCAGAGATGAAACATCAGCACAAGCTAATTAAAAGGTTACATTTCAATTAAAATATCTAAGTAAGAATAATAGTCATTCCCACAATATCAATAGACTTTGAAACTGGCTATGTTCACCAGTATCCTCAGGATAAATGTACATATCCATGGACCAAAAAAGACACTTTCCCTTTAATATAAAAATAAATTACTTAGGGATAATTTGGCCTAAGCCCATAGATCTGTGGTTCAGGATAGAGCAAGGTATTACATCTATGAGACCAGTTCTTCAGCTTTTAAATTCTAATTGAGCCAGTTATTTTTCTCTTTATTTTGTACAAATTTATTGAACAATAAAGTTTAAAATCTAGGCTCTAAACAAATTTTATAAAATCATTTTTCAACTAGATGTCTAGTTTTCTGCCCCAAAAAAGTCCTGTGGCAGAAGTGGAAGAAGCCAAGGAAAAAGAAATGAGGAATTAAGTCAGAGAAGTGATGGTGTAAATGAGAGATAATTAGGGCCTTGAAAGTCCCTGCAAGGAGACTCAGAAGTCAACTTTAAGTCAGATAGAAAACCGCTGGAGGATTTTGAACAGAGACGTAATTTTAATTTTTTGGCATTTTAATGGGGTCACTCTGCCTGCTGGGTTGAGCATAGATGGTATTTAAGGTAAGGGTTACATCACAGAGGCCAGTTAGGAAACTATCACTCTAAGCCAGATTGAAAGTTCAAGGTGGGTTGGACCAGATGGGGACAGGAGCTGGTGAGAGATGGTTCATTTGTGGATACTGCTGAAGGAAGAGGCAAAGCAATGTGTCTGGAAATGAGGTATGAAAAGAAAATGGAAATCAGAATGATTCCAAGGTATTTGGCTTGAGCAAATGGAGGATATTTGCTGTTGACAGAGCTGGGGGAAACTTTGTGGGGCCTGATCATGGGATGAATGCAGGAGCTCGGTTTGAGAGCTATTGGAAATGTCTGGAATTTGAAAACTTCCATTTGCATATGGCAATGTCAAGTAGATCATTGAGTATACATGTCTCAAATTGAATGAGATGACCAAGAAAGTGAGGACAGAGAGAGGGGAGAACCAGAGTTAGAGCTCTGGGGCACTCTGACATTTTGTAGTAAAAGAGAAAGAATCAGCAAAAAATGTCTCAGCCAGTGGTATAGAAGGAAACCTGGAGATCAGCTGTACTGGAGATCAATTAAAGAAAGTTTATTAAAGACGAGGAGTTATCAAGTGTTAAATAATGTTGGCAGTGGTTACCAGAGACTGGGAAGAGTAGCGGGGAAGGGGATGAACAGAGGTTGTTTATTGGGTAAAAACATACAGTTAGACAGAAGGAATGAGTTATAATATTTAATAGTACAGTGTGATGTCTGTACTTAACAGTAATTGCATATTTCAAAATACCTAGAAGAGAGAATTTGGAATGCTCCCAACACAGAGAATTCATCAGTGTTTGAGGTGATGGATATCCCAATTACCCTGACTTGATCATTATATATTGTATGCATGAATCAAAATATCACATGTACACCATAAATATGTATAATTATTATGTATCAAAAATAATGTAGATAACTAAAATGAGGACTAAGAGCTGACCAACAAGTATTACGATGTGGAATTTCCTTGGTGACTTTTGATAAGAGCAGCTTCCCAGAGTAGTAAGAAGAATAATCTAACTGCAGTGTGTTCAAGAGAGAATGAGTCAGCAAAATTCAGATTCTGGGAAATTCCACAGGCAAAGGAAGTAAATTGCAAGGAAATTAACGCAGAGAGAAGATCCATATTAAACGAGATTATAAGAGACAAATCAATTATAAAAAATGGACTTTATGTGGTCTCACAAGCAACCACAAGACATACCCACAAAAATTTGGATTCAAATAAACCATAAAAAACAAACTATAAAACTGTGAGAAGTTTTACCCTGGATATTTGGTAATATTAGGGCTATTTTATTTTTTAAGGGAGATTATTTTATAATTATGTTTGTTTATTAAGAGTATTTCATGTATTTTAGATATACTTACAAAATTATTTACAGATAGAATTATATGATACCTAGGATTTGCTTCAAAATAACACCATAGTGGATGGAAATTGGGTGGGAAGAAGAAATATTAATATAAGGATGAGATAAGATTGCCATATGTTGAGAATTGTTGAAGTTGAGTAATGGTACCTAGTGGTACTATTCTCTATCCTTTTTATATGTTTGAACTTTTTTATAATAAAAATTTTAAAATTGTGGTGTGGGAGATCAGAGAGAGAAGAAAAAAATAGGACCCTGAGTATAGGCAACTTTTTCAGAGTTTTGCTATATAGTAGAGATTCGTGTGCAGTAATCAGAGAGGAAGCAGAGTCAAGCGTTGTTTTTAAGAGTTAAGAATACTGATTTTGTTTGCTGCTGCTTGGCCTTCCAAGAAGAACTTAGTTCTGACAAATAATTTAATTCTTTACTAATCAGAATTTAAGTTATAGTGGTGACCTCAAGAGAAGTCAAAAATTGTTTTAAGAAATCAATACACAAATATCCAATTTCAGTTGACCTCACAGGATGCTTCAGGATCATCCACATCATAACATTTCTAACACTCTTATTCTTTTCCAATATAACTACAACCATTACTCACATCCACATATCCACCAAAAGCACACATTCAGAAACTCTCTACATAATAACATTGAACGAAAATTCTGTTTCAAAGTTATAATCGGCTAATATAACTCACTAGCAAAGTATTAGCACATGACAGCTAGTAACTTTGGATTAAATATAACCACTGCCCATATCAAAAAATGAAGAAGCAAGGAAAATTGTCAAACACTTCATGTAGCTATTCCTTAAAATCAAACTATCAACTCATTGGCTTATTAATAGAATTAATTCTTAAATGTTTTCCTTAATCACTACTGTACTCACTTTTTTTTTTCAATATTGCTGACTAACAAGTATTCAGTTGTTGCAACAACTACCCGTAAATAGAGAGCAGGTGAATGTCTGTTTCTATGGTTTCTATTTACAGTAGAGAGAGATTGTTTGACACTTGCTACTTTCCTTTTATAATCGAAATGTAAGTATTGCCTTCTCCCTATTCTTATCCTTCTTCTCCTCCATCCTGTAATGCTATCTATTTTCTTTCTCTTCATCTGGATCTCTTTCTCAATCACCATCACTTCTAAGTTCCATTAAAAATGATTTAATTTCAGTTTTCCATTCTAGGAAAAATGTCTGGACAGAAAAGGAACAAGCAGTGGGAGAGCTGCCTGCACTTTTTTTAATAATAAGTTTGAGCAAATATACTTTGTTTCTTAAACTAGATCAGCAACTTAAGAAGAAATGACAGAGTTTCCTTCTTTGCTTAGACAAAGCCTCTTTCTATGACAAATCTTCGAGTAATAGGGATAGTTCCCTCCACCTCCATCTTTCAGCAGTGTCTGATATCTGTTTGATAAGATAAGCTTCAGGAATGCAGTGAGCCAATTACTTGGGTTGCCCTCAGCAAATATACTTACTTACTGCTGGATCAAACTAAAACATTCATTATTTATACCCCTATTTCTGTACCATGGTACAAAATTACAGCAAACAAAAGTTGGTAAAATATAATGTTACACTGATAACAAAAAACATCAGTTTGAAAAATAATTTGGGATCATTTTTCTCATAATACTCTCTGTATAAAATTGAATCACCCAAGTGTGCTCAATGACCTGTCAGTGTACAATGATGCAATAGAAATGGTAAAACAAAATCCTTTATATCATCCCAAAACTGTTGAGCAAAGATTCCTGAGAGATAGTCTTCCCTTGCTTTTGAGAAAATTAGCTTCTGGGAAGTGATTTTCAAAGTCAAACAAGGCGGTAATATTCTTTTGAAAAGGAAAAAAATAATACTTTATTCATTAAATAAGTAAAATAATGTTACAACATAGATATCAATGTACTTAACTGTAAATTAAATGTACAGATATGTTGAGCGAATTAAATGAGCACTGTCCTATGTCAACATTGGAGCTGTGCAGAAACATATGAACTTTCCCTAATCCAAGTTCAATTATGTATTCCTTTAACTCCTCAAAAAGCAATTTCGTATTCAACATGTGAGCATGCCAAGAGAAAAAAAGTTACTTTTAGTATTATTAGCATAGTATTTCTTTGAATATTAAGTCAGCAAATAACACATATTTCAGGTTTGTCCTAATGGAGAATGTCAGGCACACCCAAATGTATCAGTGCTTTCTTTGTAGACTTTCTGAATCAATCAGCCAAGAAAAACTATTAACTTACTCTAATACTCTACAGAAGCCTTTGGTTTTACCAAAATGCCTGTACAGCCAATTTCCCATTAGCAAATATAAAAGATTTTTTATATTACTATTAAGTTGCTTTAACAAATTCGATTTTAGGTCCCTGAAGTCTCTTACTTGGTTCCACTGCCTGTACAACAGGTGTTCATATTTTTGTGCATTGCTTTCTTTTTACATTAAGAAAGATAAACCACACCAAAGTGTAATAGATAATTTGGTTGATATAAAGAAAGTAGAATGAGGGAAGAAATGGGCTTAATTCACTTTCAATGACAATGATTAGAATTTCATTTTCTACACTACAGACCCAATGGTAAAGGAGCAAAAGGTCCAGGGATTTAAAAAATATAATTAAAATAATATAAGCACAGAATCATGAACTTTCTGGCATGCCCATATTTGTCTGACTTATTTCCATACTGAGCACAATATCCACATCCAGTCTTCCCTCATCTACTGCATACTATTATCTGTCTACTCGTAAATCCCTTCTTATTCTCTATAGTTTCTCACACATTCTCACTTGTTTTCCTTAAACATTAGCTTATTTCTTTTATTTTTGCCTTTGGGTTCATTTGCTTAATAAACATCTTCTTTTCTGATGTGTATTAAAAATTCACCTGCCTTTTTTGCCCACATTTTCAACTAATGTGTCTCCTTTTTTTCTTTGTCTTGATTGTTTTCTCTACACCTCATATTTCTCCTCCACTGCACCTGGGTCTCATTCAGGTAGAGTGAAGAAAGGCCCAACTGAAGGCACTTTCCTGCCTCGCTTTGCAGATTTGGAGGAAAACAGAATGAATCCTACACATGTGTACAAACCCGCAAATGAGGGGAAAGCACAGGGAGCTTGTGTCAAATTCTCCAGCAAAGATGTGCACAGTTAGAATTGAAAAGCAAGGAGATAAACAAGGTAAGAGGCAGGGGAGACAGTACCAACCAGCATGAGAGCCAGAGAAGCAAAATGGGAGCCAGGTAAGGAAGTAGCTAGACGAGGTTTCTGGCCAACATTCACTAATTACAATTTATCAAACAGCCTATCATGTTTGGTTTACAATGAGTCTTCCAACCAAGCTCAGAAAGGCAATTTAAAAATGTATTTTTTAATTAGTATATAGATTAAGATATAAAAATTTTTTTCTTTATAATTTAAGGTTCTAAAATGTAAAACATGTTAAGACTGATCATTATTATCCATGTATTAGAGTAGGTTAAAATAGCAGATGCCTATAAAACCCCACATATGTTCTATAGAATAACAATTTAAAAGAATTCAAAAAAAGAGAGTGTGAGAAGGAAGGAAATAAGCCATACTTAAAGACAAATATGGTTATTATGAATAAGCATTAGCTGGACTCTGAGCTTCCTAGTGGCTAAGAATAAAGAAAACCATGATGTGTAATAAATTTTTAGTATCTGCTTTGAGGAAGCAATTCAATTTTTCAAGAGAAATGAACCTTAAGCTTTTGCCCATACTAATCTTACAACACAGGTTCTTACATTTTTTTTAACATGATACCTTTTAGAATATCATAAAACCTATAATCCCCAAACTAGAAAATCACAGAAGGCTGACACTGACCTTCAGCGCTTCAGCTGCAGCACCATGGCGACCTCCAGGAAGTTCTTCGTTGGGGGGAACTGGAAGATGAACGGACGGAAGAAGAGTCTGGGGAAGCTCATCCGCACTCTGAACGCGGCCAAGGTGCCGGCCGACACTGATGTGGTTTGCGCTCTCCCCCCTGCCTATATCAACTTTGCCCCAGACACTAGAGCCCAAGATTGCTGTGGCTGCGCAGAACTGCTACAAAGTAACTAACGGGGCCTTTACTGGGGAGATCAGCCCTGGCATGATCAAAGACTGCGAAGCCAGTCAAGGGTCCTGGGGCACTCAGAGAGTAGGCATGTCTTTGGGGAGTCAGATAAGCTGATGGGGCAGAAAGTGGCCCATGCTCTGGCAGAGGGATTCAGAGTAATCGCTTGCATTGGGGAGAAGCTAGCTGAAAGGGAAGTGGCATCACTGAGAAGTTTGTTTTCGAGAAGAAAGAGGTCATCGCGGCCGGGCGCGGTGGCTCACGCTTGTAATCCCAGCACTTTGGAAGGCCGTGGCGGGCGGATCACGAGGTCAGGAGATCGAGACCACGGTGAAACCCTGTCTCTATTAAAAATACAAAAAAATTAGCCGGGCGTGGTGCCAGGCGCCTGTAGTCCCAGCTACTCGGAGAGGCTGAGGCAGGAGAATGGCGTGAATCCAGGAGGCGGAGCTTGCAGTGAGCCGAGATTGCGCCACTGCACTCCAGCCTGGGCGACAGAGCGAGACTCCGTCTCAAAAAAAAAAAAAAAAAAAAAAAAAAGAGGTCATCGCAGATAACATGAAGGACTGAAGCAAGGTCATGCTGGCCTGTGAGCCTGTGTGGGCCATTGGTACCAGCAAGACTGCAACACCCCAGAAGGCCCAGGAAGTACACAAGAAGCTCTGAGAATGGCTTAAGTCCAACGTCTCTGATGTGGTGGCTCAGAGCACCCGTATCATTTATGGAGGCTCTGTGACGGGGGCAACGTGCAAAGAGCTGGCCAGCCAGCCTGAAGTGGATGGCTTCCTCGTGGGTGATGCTTCCCTCAAGCCCGAATTCGTGGACATCATCAATGCCAAACAATGAGCCCCATCCATCTTCCCTACCCTTCCTGCCAAGCCAGGGACTAAGCAGCCCAGAAGCCCAGTAACTGCCCCTCCCCTGCGCATGTTTCTGATGGTGTCATCTGCCCCCTCTTGTGGCCTCATCCAAACTGTACCTTCCTTTATTGTTTATATCTTCACCCTGTAATGGTTGGGACCAGGCCACTCCCTTCTCCACTTAGTATAATCGTTGGAACTAGACGTCACCAAGGTGGCTTCTCCTTGGCTGAGAGGTGGAAGGGGTGGAATTTGCTGCTGGGTCCCCTAGGCCCTAGTGAGGGCAGGAGAGAAACCATCCTCTTCCTTCTTACACCGTAAGGCCAAGATCCTCCTCTCAGAAGCCATGAGTGCTGCCCTCTCCCACGGTGCCCGTGCCTGTGTGTGCTGTGTATGTGAACCACCCACATGTGAGGGAATAAACACCTGGCACTAAAAAAAAAAAAAAAGGAAAAAGAAAAAGAAATTTTATAGACATTTTCAGAGATTCATGAACTGTTTCAAGCCTATCCTTGGAACCTCTAGGAGTCCATGATCTACATATCAAGGATTCTTGTCATTAGAATGGACATGGGGGAAGTCTTAAACGTCGTAGTGAATAATGACAGCAGAAACTGCAAAATCTGTTTTAATGTCTTTCTTATTTAAGAGCATAATATTAAGGGATAATTTAGTGAAAATAATTGTGTAAAGAAGGTAAAGTCATATGAAAATGACTTTATGTAAAAAAGGTAAACTACATATGTGCAATCACAATGTCTATATTTGACCTTATGGCCAGTATACTAGATACCTTTATTTTTCATGGCATAAATGACTTCTAATAATTTCTTCTAATAATATCCTATGGAAGTATAGAATCTATAATACTCAAATAAGTAAATCTAATAGCAATCCATTTATAATTCTCTTACTATATTTTATAGTTTACTAACATACATTTGTAAACAAGATATTATTTGGTTGTCCTTATTTGTGGGCTTATAAAAATAGAACTATGTTACATGTAGTCTCTTGAAACTTTTTTCACACAATATTATGCTACCAAATTGCACCCATTATTATACATCACTCAGTTCATTATTTTAATCTTCTATATTTTATTCAATAAATAAGCCATAAATTATTCCTCACCCATTAATAGACATTTGAATTGATTCCAGCATTTGCTATTAGAAATTTAGGTGGTATCAACATCTTCTGGGAAAAAAGATTTACTCTGACAATGGAAACAGGGGAAGAACTCATAGGCTCATTACTAGTAATAGTCTAAGTCTTGGGCTAGCTGGTTATATGGATGTTCATTAATTATTATGGCTTTAGAAACTACCTGAAAGTTACATATATTATTTTGTATTTATAAAATATATTTTAAGATAAAATTGATAAACTAGAATATTTTATAATACTAAAAATTTTGGATAATGGAGATTCACGCTTTAAAAGATGGTAGAAATTTCTTTAAGCACCAAAATTTTCAAAAGTGAAAAATTATCTATTGGGATTCTTTGGTCTCCACTAATTACTATGTAACAATTTTATTTTCTATCATTTTCCCAGGACCTACTAAATCAATAGCATGTCTTTCCATTTTCCTCAACTACCACTTCCCTGAGTTAGACTTTGATAAGAGATAGCACAGAGTTCAAAGTGATTCAGCATCAAAATCAGTACCTGTCTGTTTTGCTATAAACTATTGCATAACACAAATGCAAGGTATTGAGTTGCTTTTTTATTGTTTTTATCTGAAATGTCACTGTATTCTCTGGATTATAACAGCCTAAGGCTAAACAGAGGAATACTGTATAACCACTGTATACCAGAAAAGAAAACCTGGGCTTCTTAATTCATTCCCTATCTGTCTTCTAGGAAAGTGCAAAGAGGATCATGTGTTGTTCTTGTGTATAAAAGATTCCTTGAAGCATCTTGGATTAAGTCGTATGCAAGATGGCTGAATAGGAACAGCTCCGGTCTGCAGCTCCCAGCAAGATCAACACAGAAGGTGAGTGATTTCTGCATTTCCAACTGAGGTACCCAGATCACCTCACTGGGACTGTTTAGACAGTCGGTGCAGCCCACAGAGGGCAAGCAGAAGCATGAGGCGTCGCCTCACTCGGGAAGCTCAAGGGGTCAGGGAACTCCTTACCCTAGCCAAGGGAAGCTGTAAGGGACTATGCCATGAGGAACGGTGCACTCCAGCCCAGATACGACTCTTTTCCCACAGTCTTTGCAACCCACAGATGAGGAGATTCCCTTGGGTGCCAATGCCACCAGGGCCCTGGGTTTCAAGCACAAAACTGGGCAGCCGTTTGGGCAGACACCAAGCTAGCTGTAGGAGTCTTTTTCATACCCCAGTGGTGCCTGGATCACCAGCGAGACAGAACCGTTCACTCCCCTGGAAAGGGGGCTGAACGCCAGGGATCCCAGTGGTCTAGCTCAGTGAATCGCACCCCCACAGAGCCCTGCAAGCTAAGATCCACTGACTTGAAATTCTTACTGCCAGCACAGCAGTCTGAAGTCTACCTGAGACACTAGAGCTTGGTCAGGGAAGGGGCATCCACCATTACTGAGGCTTGAGTAGGCGGTTTTTCCCTCACAGTGTAAACAAAGCCACCAGGAAGTTCGAACTGGGCAGAGCCCACCACAGCTCTGCAAAGCTGCTGTAGCCAGACGACCTCTGTAGCTTCCTCCTCTCTGGGCAGGGCATCTCTGAAACAAAGGCAGCAGCCCCAATCAGGGGCTTATAGATAAAATTCCCATCTCCCTGGGACAGAACACCTGGGGGAAGGGGTAGCTATGGGCACAGCTTGGGCAGACTTATACATTCCTGCCTGCCAGCAAAGGGAAGCCCAATAGACTAGCAGCAGATCTCTCTGCAAAAACCCCACAGGCCAGAATAGAGTGGGGGCCAATATTCAACATTCCTAAAGAAAATAATTTTCAACCCAAAATTTTATATCCAGACAAACTAAGCTTCAAACGCAAAGGAGAAATAAAATCCTTTACAGACAAGCAAATGCTGAGAGATTTTGTCACCACCAGGCCTGCCTTACAAGAGCTCCTGAAGGAAGTACTAAATATGGACAGGAAAAACAGGTTTCAGACACTGCAAAAACATACCAAATTGTAAAGACCATCGACACTGTGAAGAAATTACATCAACTAACGGGCAAAATAACCAGCTAGCATCATAATGACAGGATTAAATTCACACACAACAATATTAACCTTAAAAGTAAATGGGCTAAATGCTGCAACTAAAAGACACAGACTGGCAAATTGAATAAACAGTAAAGACTCATAGATGTGCTGTATTCAGGAGATCCATCTCATGTGCAAAGACACATATAGGCTCAAAACAAAGGAATGAAGGAATATTTACCAAGCAAATGGAAAGCAAAAAAAAGCAGGGTTGCAATCCTAGTCTCTGATATGACAGACTTTAAACCAATAAAAATCAAATAAGACAAAGAAGGGCATTACATAATGGTAAAGGGATCAACGCAACAAGAAAAGCTAACAATCCTAAATATGTATGCACCCAATATAAGAGCACCCAAATTCATAAAGCAAGTTCTTAGAGACCTACAAACAGACTTAGACTTTCACACAATAATAGTGGGAGACTTTAACACCCACTGTTAATATTAGACAGACCAAAATGAGACAGAAAATTAATAAGGTTATTCAGGACTTGAACTCATCTCTTGACCAAGCGGACCTAATAAACATCTACACAACTCTCCACCCTGAATCAATAGAATATACATTCTTCTCAGCACCACATTGCACTTATTCTAAAAGTGATCACATGATTGGAAGTAAAACATTCCTTAACAAATGCAAAAGAATGGAAATCATAACAAACAGTCTATCAGACCACAGTGCAATCAAATTAGAACTCAGGATTAAGAAACTTACTCAAAACCTCACAACTACATGGAAACTGAACAACCTGCTCCTGAATGACTACTGAGGAAATAATGAAATTAAGGCAGAAATTAATAAGTTCTTTGAAACCAATGAGAACAAAGACATAACGTACCAGAATCTCTGGGACACAGCTAAACCAGTGTTTAGAGGGAAATTTATAGCACTAAATGCCCACAGAAGGAAGCGGGAAAGATCTAAAATCGACACCCTAACATCACAATTAAAAGTACTAGAGAAGCAAGAGCAAACAAATTCAAAAGCTAGCAGAAGACAAGAAATAACTGAGATCAGAGTAGAACTGAAGGAGATAGAGACATGAAAAACCCTTCAAAAAATCAATGAATTCAGGAACGGGTTTATTGAAAAGATTAACAAAATAGATAGACTGCTAGACAGACTAACAAAGAAGAAAAGAGAGAAGAATCAAATAGACACAAAAAGTGATAAAGGGGATATCACCACTGATCCCACAGAAATACAAAATGCCCTCAGACAATACTGTAGACAACTTTACACAAATAAACTAGAAAATCCAGAAGAAATGGATAAATTCCTGGAAACATACACCCTCCCAAGTCTAAACCAGAAAGAAGTTGAATCCCTAAATAGACCAATAACAAGTTCCGAAATTGAGGCAGTAAGTAACAGCCTTCCAACCAAAAAACACCCAGGAGACGGATTCACAGCTGAATTCTACCAGAGGTACAAAGAGAAGCTGGTACCATTCCTTCTGAAACTATTCCAAACAATGGAAAAAGAGGCATTGCTCCCTAACTCATTTTATGAGGCCAGCATCATCCTGAGACCAAAACCTGGCAAAGACACAATAAAAAAAGAAAATTTCAGGCCAATATCCCTGATTAACATCGATGCGAAAATCCTCAATAAAATACTGGCAAACTGAATCCGGCAACATATAAAAAGTTATCCAACATAATCAAGTCGGTTTCATCCTTGGGATGCAAGCCTGACTCAACATATGCAAAACAATAAACATAATCCATCACATAAATAGAACCAATGACAAAAAATACATGATTATCTCAATATATGCAGAAAAGGCCTTCAATAAAATTCAACACCCTTTCATGCTAAAAAATCTCAATAAACTAGGTATTGATGGGATGTATCTCAAAATAATAAGAGCAATTTATGACAAACCCACAGCCAATATCATACTGAATGGTCAAAAGCTGGAAGCATTCCCTTTGAAAATTGGCACAAGACAAGGATGCCCTCTCTCACCAATCCTATTCAACATGGTATTGAAAGTTCTGGCCAGGGAAATCAGGCAAGAGAAAGAAATAAAGAGTATTCAAATAGGAAGAGAGGAAGTCAAATTGTCTCTGTTTACAGATGACATGATTTGAGTATTTAGAAAACCCCATTGTCTCAGCCCAAAATTTCCTTAAGCTGATAAGCAACTTCAGCAAAGTGTCAATACAAAATCAATGTGCAAAATTCACAAGCATTCCTGTACACAAATAACAGAGAGCCAAATCATGAGTGAACTCTCATTCACAATTGCTACAAAGAGAATAAAATACCTAGGAATAAAACTTACAAGGGATGTGAAGGACCTCTTCAAGGAGAACTACAAACCACTGCTCAAGGAAATAAGAGAGGACACAAACAAATGGAAAAACATTCCATGCTCATGGATAGAAAGAATCAATATTGTGAAAATGGCCATACTGCCCAAAGTAATTTATAGATTCAATGCTATCCACATCAAGCTACCATTGACTTTCTTCTCAGAATTAGAAAAAAACTACTTTAAATTTCATATGGAACAAAAAAAGAGCCCGCATAGTGAAGACAATCCTAAGCAAAAAGAACAAAGCTGGAGGCATCATGCCACCTGACTTCAAACTATACTACAAGGCAACAGTAACCAAAACAGCATGGTACTGGTACCAAAACAGATATATAGACAAATGGAACAGAACAGAGGCCTCAGAAATAATGCCACACATCTACAACCATCTGATCTTTGACAAACTTGACAAAAACAAGAAATGGGGAAAGGATTCCCTATTGAATAAATGGTGTTGGGAAAACTGGCTAGCCATATGCAGAAAACTGAAATGGACCCCTTCTTACACCTTATACAAAAATTAACTCAAGGTGCATTAAAGACTTAAACGTAAGACCTAAAACCATAAAAACCCTAGAAGAAAACCTACGTAATACCATTCAGGACATAGGCACGGGCAAAGACTTCAAGACTAAAAGAAAACCTAGGCAATACCATTCAGGACATAGGCATGGGCAAAGACTTCATAACTAAAACACCAAAAGCAATGGCAACAAAAGTCAAAATTGACAAATGGGATCTAATTAAACTAAAGAGCTTCTGCACAGCAAAAGAAACTATCATCAGAGTTAACAGGCAACCTAGAGAATGGGAGAAAATGTTTGCAATCTACCCATCTGACAAAGGGCTAATATCCAGAATCTACAAGGAACTTAAACAAATTTACAAGAAAAAAAAAAACCATCAAAAAGTGGGTGAAGGATATGAACAGACACTTCTCAAAAGAAGACATTTATGCGACCAACAAACATATGAAGAAAAGCTCATCATCACTGGTCATTAGAGAAATGCAAATCAAAACCACGATGAGATACCATCTCACACCAGTTAGAATGGCGATCATTAAAAAGTCAGGAAACAACAGATGCTGGAGAGGATATGGAGAAATAGGAATGCTTTACACTGTTGGTGGAAGTCTACATTAGTTCAACCATTGTGGAAGACAATGTGGTGATTCCTCAAGGATCTAGATCCAGAAATATCATTTGACCCAGCAATCCCATTACTGGGTATATCCCCAAAGGATTATAAATCATTCTACTATAAAGACACATGCACACATTTGTTTATTGCAGCAGTGTTCACAATAGCAAAGACTTGGAACCAGCCCAAATGCCCATCAGTGATAGACTGGATAAAGAAAATGTGGCACATATACATCATGGAATACTATGCAGCCATAAAAAAGGATGAGTTCATGTCCTTTGCAGGGACATGGATAAAGCTGGAAACCATCTTTCTCAGCAAACTAACACAAGAGCAGAAAACCAAACACTGCATGTTCTCACTTATAAGTGGGAATTGAACAATGAGAATACATGGACACAGTGAGGGGAACATCACACACCAGGGCCTGTATGGGGGTAGGGGACTAGGGGAGGGATAGCATTAAGAGAAATACCTAAGGTAGGTGATGGGTTGATGGGTGCAGCAAACAACCATGGTACGTGTATACCTGTGAAACAAACCTGCACGTTCTGCACATGTATCCCAGAACTTAAATTATAATAATAAGAAGAATAATAAACATTCCTTGAATAGATAGATCTGAGTACATTCTTTCTCTTTTATAAAATAGTACTACTAGTATACCAGAGGGAGGGAAAGGTATTAAAAATGTAGATTCAAGGTTTATAATTAAATATTCAAGTACCCCTGACTCAGTATTTCCAAGTTGTGGTCCTGATGTCCCCATAATCTACTGCCTGTATCTGTATTGTGAAGTTTCCTTCACAAACTTCTTCATGAGTTACATATATATGTGTGTGTGTGTATATATATATATATAAACATATATATAAACGTATATATATATACACATATATATATATATATATACACATATATTTGCTGCCTCTACTTTAAGACCTAGGACTGAACTCATTCTTCCCACAACATGACCTCAAAATGTGAGAGGTCACCCATGACAAAAACTGATGAATTTTTCTAATAAATTTGGGGAGGCCAAATCCATGGAGCTAAAGATGAACCTTCAAACTAGCCTCACTCTACTCCAGCCTCCAAATATCTAACCCACCAGGGGATACTGAATACCTACCAAATCTGATGCCATAGAAAGGGTCAAGCCTTTGATAAATCACAACAAGACATCTGTAGTTTTTTTAGGAACCTGCAGACTCTACCCAGAGATGGAAGCAGCTGTGTTCCACTTCTTCTTTTTTTTTTTTTTTTTTAACTGAGATGGGGTCTCGTTCTGTTGCTCAGGCTGGAGTGCCGTGGCTCCATCTCCACCTTCCAGATTCAAGTGATTCTCCTGCCTCAGTCTCCCAAGTAGCTGGGATTACAAGCATGTGCCACCATGCCTGGCTAATTTTGTAGCTAATTTTTAGTAGAGATGCGGTTTCACCATGTTGGCCAGGCTGGTCTCGAACTCCTGACCTCAAGTGATTCACCCACCTCAGCCTCCCAAAGTGCCGGGATCCACTGCCTCTTTTGCTTTTGTTTTCTCTCAGCTTTGATTATCAGAATGGACCTAAGTTCCACATGTGAAGCCCTCCCATACAATTCTTTTCCTATGGTTCAACCCAGCCTAAACGTGTCACTGAAGAGTTCCAGACAGAGCAGGCAGTTGCCCTTTATAACTCTCTTTTCTACAGGCTATCACCCATCATTACTTTATGAAACTGCTTTTAGTGTCACTAAATAATTATCTAGCAAACCTAATGGTCTTTCCCTCTTCCTCAGTACCTAGACCTTTCTTTAGCATTTAACTCAAAATTTCTTTATTGACATTCTGTCTCCTTGCTTTCAAAAAGATGCTTTGATTTGCTTCCACTTTGATGAATTTTTCATCATTGTTTTCTTCAGTGGCCCTTTTTCTTCCCTCTATTAGTTAGGCTTTGTTCCATCACAACTATTTAATTAGCTCATGAGTCTAAAGGTTACCACTTTGGGATAGTATCTACTGATCTCAGCTTGGTTTGCTCAGTTAGCTGGTGAGTCAGCTGGGCCAGTAGGACATCTCTTCACATAGTCTCACATCCTCCTGGAGGTTAGCTTAGGATTTTTATGGCAGTTGCAGGACTCCAAGAGAACTAAGAAAGAAAACTCCAATGTGCAAGTGCTTTTTAAGTCTCCACTTTTGTCATATTTGCAACTGTCCCATTGGCCAAAGCAAGTGATTTGGCAAAGCCAAGAAGGAGTGTGGGAGGAGACTATCCCAAGAATGCAGATGCAAGGAAGCACAAAAAGATGGGACAGTTACTACAACTTACACACCATTTATTCACCTAAACTACAGCTATTTAAATCTAAAGACTTCATCTTTGCCTCATTGCTCCTGTTAGACTCTCACTGTTTGGTTCTTAGAATCCTTGTGAAGTTTAAAATATTCTGCAGTTCTTATATTACTGTGACATCTATAATACCTTGGTGTGAATGCTTCAAAATCCATTTTTACAGAATAGAGTTGGCTCTTTGCCTTGACTTTTGTGTTTCTAAATTTCCTTTGGACATTTTCACTGAGATGTTCTACTAGGGCTTCAAATTCAACATGAACTAAAATTGAATGCATTATCTTCCTCTCTGCTTCAACCATTCCTTCCTTGTCTGCTTCAATAAAAATTACCATATGACACATGTATTTATCTTAATGTTTCACCTGGTCCCAAGTTACATTTTTTGTTGTTTTGAGACAGGGTCTTGCTCTTTCGCCTAGGCTGTAGTGCAGTGGTGAGATGCCAGCTCACGGTAACCTTGACCTCCCAACTAAAGCAATCCTCCCACCTCAGCCTCCTGAGTAGCTGGGATTACAGGCGAGCGCCACCAGGCCCAGGTAATTTTTGTATTTTTTGTAGAGATGGGGTCTCGCCATGTCGCCCAGGCTGGTCTCCAACTCCTGGGCTCAAGTGATCTTCCCACCTCAACCTCCAAAAGTACTGGGATCACAAGCATGAGCCACTGTGCTAAGCCCCCAGATTACATATTTTTTGTGTCAGTCTCTTTCTCCTCTCCTCTTCTACATCTAATTTGCAGTTTTACTTCTACCATTTACCAAATAAGAATATATGAATTTACTTAAATTTTAGCTTTAATTTCCTTGCCCTAAAAATAGTGATAAGAAAATTTGCCTTGCAGAGCTATTAGAAGGATTAAATTAGTTTTGTATGCTTAGCGCATTGAATGTATTCAAAAATGTTATTTTCCTTCCCCTTAAGTTTTCTTGATTCTTATTCTTGGGATTGTTCACATCCCCGCACTTCTTTTTTTTTTTTTTATAGTGCCACAAATTAAAATTAAGTCCTTATAACCTCAAGCCATGGACCTTTGAAATATAATTTCACTATACTTCTCTATAACTAGCTGATCTCTTCTCTAATCCATTCCACCTCCTCATAGTCTTTTCAAAGCCCTGCTTTCTATCTATTTCCCATTAGATAAAACCCACTCTTTAAACTATCATACATGCTCTTTTCCAAAACTTGTTCCTGGATATTTTTCCAGATTTGTTTCCCATTGCTCTTCTCCATGAACACTTCAGCTAAACTCTACAACTTGCCATTCCCTGAATACACTTTTACTTTCCCTCCTGTATATTATTCAAGGAATTGTACTGAATTGTTCATCTCTCTAGGCTTTTAGAAATTCAGCTCAGTAAGCATTGAGTAAAACTAAATAAGACAGTCTTTCTGATCCAGGAAATTTACAATCTTAGGAGAAAATAGATAGTCTCACTTTCTGAGATTATAAATTCTCTGGGGCAGAAACAGTCTTGCACAGTTTTCCAGGCAATCAAAGACTATACAGCCTCATAAGACAAAAGTTTTATAGCTAGCTGTTATATGATAAAAGTACAGGCTCTGAGAGCAAGCTGGAGGCAGATAAATCTCACTTCCATCATTTACTAGTTGTGTGGATGTAAGCAGTTTACTGAAACTCTTTCAGCTTCAGTCTCCTCATCTGCAAATGGGGGTAATAAAAGCATCTGTCTCATAGGATAATAATATAAGACAAGTGAAGTTATTTGTATGGTAAGTAACATAATGGTATGCCCTCGGTAAATGTCAGTTATCACTGACCATTGCTCTACTAACAATAAATACAAAATCATGGGAAAACAAAATAAATTAAGAATTCTTTCTATGAAGGTTAGAAAACTTTTAGGAAAAGGGTCATATGAGCTGAAACCTGAAAGGAAGGTATGATTTCCCCTAAATCAGGACTGATCTCTTCTATCTCTGCACTCATTCTTCTAACTATTTCTGTCTTCATTCATGAGTTGAACATTGTTTTTTACATGCATACTACATGGCAGACAGTTTGTGATTCTCTTATGGCATTTATCAGCATCTGTCTATGCTAACTGAGGAAATGAAAATTAACTCTTGACATCCTGGACCTGACTGGCACTTATGGCTAGACCTTGCTGTCTTCTGTTGAACATAAACAATCTCACAAAACATCAACTTCAGACAAGGCCACACTGTGACTATGATGGATCAAGACAAAAACAAGATCAGATCACCCCATAATCAAGTCTCAACACCCACAAAAACATGGATATTGTCCATCCTTAAAAATGACCAAACATCTACTTATCTTGGCTAACCTGAGTGACTGATGTTTCTTAACCAATTCTAGCTTTATTCCCAAACTAGTCTTCCATCTTTCTCAATAAGATTTATTAAATACTTAACTATATAGTTATTCCCATTTCTTAACAGTATCCAAAACAGAGCAATGCCTGCTTCCTTAAAATCTCCCCAAAGTCACATCCCTAGATCTAATAGTGGGCCCTACCTAACACCCTCTTACTGAAGTGCTCTACTCTTCACCATGTGTGTTCTCTTTCCCTGCAATGAATAATAAAACACTACAGATGTGTTCCTGGTGTACTTTTGACAAAGGGCATTGTCACAACATTCTTGGTTTACTAATCGTACCTCCTGAAACTGTAAAATTCTCTAGAGAAGAGCCTTGTCTTATTAATTTTCATATCTCCCACTATACAAAAACAGTGTCTTTAATAGAGTAAATACATACAAAAAGTTTGTTGAATGGATAACTGAATCTCATAGAAACTATTTTCTTCAATGACCAGAAATGGTGAAAAGACATTGGAGAAAGTGTCCTGAATCCTGCTTCTCAGAAGTGCAACTGGGAGTATCCAGAAATTATTCTCTAGCAGTGACTTTGCAGGCAGCACAATGCTGGAAGTTGCAGGGTGGTGTCTTGGTATGTCAGAATTACTTACTATTCAGAAATGGTAAAAAGATATATATGAGATCAAAATAGCGTTACAGTTATCTTATAGCTATCAACAATACTGGCCTTTCAGAGGAACCTTAAAGTGGGATCCTCTGAATCATCCAAATCTTGCTGCCAATGTGGTATGCAACATTTGTGTTAACAGGGATATTTACTGTGAAATAGTATTCTAAATGTCTTTCAAGTAAGATACCTAGTATAAAGTTCAAAAGTTCCTATTAATTTACTGAATTGCATTTTTATTTTACCCATAAAAAGGCACAGAAATCATGAAAAAAGTATTTGATTGAGAATTTAGTCTGAATTTAAAGACACTATAAAATGTACCATCTGAATATTAAAAAGACATTAATAAAAACATTAAAGAATCTGACATTCAATTGACTCAATTGGTAAATAGAAAAATATTCAACTAAAAAACTTTGTAGAAAAAAATGGCATCATGACAGAAAGATATTACACAAGGGACAGTCTATGACAGTATCTGAATTTAGCCAAATAAGCAATAAAGTAGGTGATCCAGAATATATGATCTACATTTGCATCTATGCATTTTAGCAAATTTCTCCTTACATTAATCTTCAAGGGAACAGCCATATAAACTAATACTAAAGTTGCAGGCTTTAGGAAAATAGCTGTAAGGAACCCTGCAATATCGTTAAAACTGCTATTTATCTATATAACTACCTTCCCTAGGGAAACTGGCTCAATCCTTTCAATGCTAAGAAGAGCTAAGAACCCATATTTAAAATGGGAGTCAGAGAATGCTGCAGAGAAATTAGTAGTTAATTAGTGAGAAAACTAGTAAAAAGAAGATAAAATTATTTTTTGGTAATGTTAGAATGTACAATAAAAATCTATTAATATTCAGTAAAGAGTCAGACTTTCAGCTTATGTAAGCTGAAAAATATTTCATACACATAATAATTAGAAATTATGTATATTGAGCATAAAAACTGAAATTACAAGTCTGGACCCACAACATTAATTTTGTAAATTGGATTTAGATTTGCTGTCCATTTAAAAGCTCTGGCCAGTAAATCCTCTACTTTAAATATAACCATAGAATGGTTTAATATGTGTATATGTGATTTTTAGACACCATTTCAATGAGATTTACAGTCTGTTCCTGACTTGATATTCAGTCTACATTACAAAGAATATTTGAATTGGTCTACGACACTTAAGTATTTTCTCCCCAGGGGTGGATTAGAGCAACTAATTTCTGAGAACCTGGGAATTATGCTTTTATGACTGTGAGTCTAACCAAAAATTAAGGCGTGAGCAATTTCATTGAGAAATGAATAAAAAATAGCTTATGCCTTTAATGTAGAATTTTCTGGTAGGTAAAAATGCAATTCAGAGAGGAACAGTTAAAGAAGAGGTGGCTCTGTGGGCTGCTCTTTAAAAGACCTGAGATTTGTAGATAAGCAATCATTCGTTTAGTTATTCATCTACCCAATCAGTGCTTGTTACTCATAGGTATCACACTAAGCTCTGGGAGGAGCAATGGCTCACCTTTCCACTACCCACATCCATAGTTTATAGCACTGCAGAAAATAAATTAGCAGTAAAGACAAAGGGTGCTAACAACTCTAGGCAGGAACACCTAATGTAGTCTAGTATGTCAGGAAAGGCTTGGGGAAGGAGGAACAAATAGGGTGAGACTTGAAGGATAAGTTAAGCTGGTCAGGAAAAAAAGAGGAAGGAGAGGGTTATAGGCAGAGAGAATAGCCCATCTGAAGACCAAGGCTGCAGGTGAGGGAGAGTGCAGAACGGTCGAAGACTGAAAGACACTCAATGTGCAGGACACCTGTTACAGGGAAAGAATATTGTGAGCTCAGGCTAGAGTGGGGGTGTAAAGTATGATCCATTTAAACAGAAGTAAAAAAGGAGCTGCCAACTAAATGAAACATAATATTTATTAAACCTTACTATGTGTCAGGTTCTCTACAGTGCACCCTTTCTGCACAGTCTCATTTATGTCACATAATGATCCTATAAGATAGGTATCACTGTGATTCCTATTTAACAGATGAGAAACTGAGGCAGGGGGTCAAGTAATTTGCTCAGGCTCACACAGCTAAGACATTACAGAGTCAAATTCAAATCTAGATCATCTGAGCCTATATTTTATGTTCTTAGGCATACCATAGGCTAGGTCAAAAAGGGTAACCAGCATTATATTTCAGTAAAACTCTATACCACTAATGTTTGGATCTAGTGGAAACATTCACCAGAAAAACCCAAAGGCTGCTCTTATTTATATTGTCCATATAGATTCTCACTATTGTATTGGTAGTTAGAAAATCTGAAGGGAATTTTCTGAGCTGCAACAAGAATTAATTGAGGCAAAGTTTTGTTTGTTTTTCCTCTTTTGGTAACCTCAAGAGCAATGAACGTGCACAGCACATAGTAGCTGCTAACAGAATTTAGTCCTGCTTTACTGTATAGAAGGTTGTGCCTACTTTGACAATCTCAGTTTGGTGAAATTCTTGACTTCTATTCATCAAAAAGCAACACTAGGATGTATCTGCAGAGACAAACCATGGATTTAAATTAATTCATTTGAAAAAAAGTAAACCAATTTGAATCCAATAGAACATTTTCTTTTCAAAGAATAAATTTGATCAAGTTAAAATTTGGGTTCTAATCTTTAAGACTGGAGCTCAGTAGTTAATGATTTATTTCACTCACATAAGATTTTTTCCATTGTTAGTAATTTGTAGAAAACCTGAAAAGCAAAAATAATCAATACTTTTACTAAAGAGTGATTCTGAATGACATACTGCAATGGGAAATTTTAAAGTATTATCAATGTTGCTACTTTTCCTAGAAAAGACTCCTAACTCATTTTAATGATGCCATACTATGTCACTTTATTGGTTCTCAAAGATACTTTGAGATGCATGTAATCAAGCTTTACTGCTATTAATTACTTTACACAGCTATTAATTAAACTTCAACTGGGATTTTAACATAGTTGAATTGGTTGCTCTTTCCTTCGCATCTATGATTTTGCTATTATTTTTATAAAATATATTCTAATTTAGTAGTTAATTATTTTTCTTAAAAATAGTGGCAATTTATGTAAAAATTTATTATATAACAAATTGAGTTAGAGTTATATTAACATAAACAGTACAATTATATTAACATGAAAAGTCATATAATATTATACCTGAGATGAAATTTTTTGATAAATTATTTTAAAAACATATTTGTCACATTCTTATTTTACATCATCATAAATAACATATGATGAAAAATAACTCAAAGGATGGTGACAGTAATGCTAATTAATCTGATGGCATTTAAATATGCTTTTGGTTGACTTAAATGATTTGTGCTAAAATTTTTATCTTGATTAATCCAAAACACTTGATAGACAACCATATGTATATTTATAACGTATTTTACTTTTTATATATATAAATCTCTTTTTATTTAGTTTCTAAAATTATAGTAAGTATACTTTGTCTTAGAGGAGAGAACACAGAAATGCCAGGCATTATTTTCAGGCATTTATTACTAGGTATTATTTTCATTCTGACACATGGGCATTTAGTCTTCCTTGAAAACTTGCACAAAGGGAACAAAATAAATGATCTAGATAAAGAACAATTGTGGAACTGACTGCACACAGGTGATTTTTAATGATTCAAACTTCTCAAAGTAGATAACATCTATTATGTCAGAGTGGATTATGAATATTCTGATGACTTTTAAAATGTATTAAGGGTAATGTTAATTTTTAAACCGCATTGTTTCTATACCTATAATTAAGATTCAAAAGCTGGTCTCATATCCCAGCTAAGAAAGAAATCTGCTGACATTTAAGTTGAAAATGATTAGGCACACTATGTACAATTTGTAGTCAATAATTATTAAATTCTACAGTATTCAAATGACAAAATAGCAAAGCCTCACTCTATTTTAAAATGGTGATATAAGAATCTTTCCAAGAATACACCACTTTATTTCGCCATGCTGCTTTCTTCAAGCCCAGCAATGGCAATCACCGTAGGTTAGATAAAATCTTCACAGAACTCTAGTCTGACACACTAAAGAGGAGCACAAGTAGGAAAATATGGCCTAAATACATGGAGAAAAATCTCATTACTTTTATACTTCAGAACATTCTAACATTTTTATCCCATAATCATAAACTACCAACAAAACTACAAGTTACAAATATTTATTCTTGCTTTCTTTTTCAAGGAAGCCACTGAAATGATGAATAGATGAGGAATTGGAAATTATCTACCTTTCGCAGTAATAAGAGGAGAAGAAAAACTTTCTACAAAATTCAGTACTTTGCTTCTTCCCCTGCTAAAGTGCTAACAAGAGATACAAAGACATCATTGTAGGTCAGTATGGGTGGCTCCTCTCGCCCTCCTACCCACAAAGGTGTGCCATGCTCAAATTTAGGAGACAGAAATAAATTTCATGGCCTTTATTGTTTCACACATAGTGTGGAAATATTTCTTAACATAAAGCCAAATTATATATATGTAAAACAAAGCAAATATTAATTCCTCTGACTTCGCTGAGTCATTCACTTAGCACCATACCAGGCCTATAGAATGGACTTAAGAAAAAATTATTATTGATTGACAAGTAAGAATATACACAAGAATATGACCTAGAAAAATGTGGAGCTTAATAAACAATAAACTTTAGAGATGATTCTAGTCATCTAATTTTCTTAATAGAACCTTCACATTTATGTCTTGGAGAAGCACATAGAGTCAGAAGTTCAGCAGCACATTTCATTGTTGTTATCATAACTTAAACTTAACATGCAAAGGGAAGTCAAATCAGTTATCTCAACAGCTGCCCTTGGCTTGCGTGGTCAAGTTGGTGAAGCAGAAATCATCAGTGGCTGGCTTATATGATTATGTCCAACCCATTCCCCTCCTACCAATCCCATTTCTGGGAGATTAAACTGATCTCATCTCTGATCCTAGTCCAATTTAACACAAAAGTATGTTAGACAACACCTAAGGTACACTTTAATAATTAAGCAAACAATTGTTCTTTTTTTTTTTTGGTTGGTGGGGATTCGAGATAGGGTCTGGCTCTGTCACCCAGCCTGGAGTGCAGTGGCACAACCATAGCTCACTGCAGCCTCAACCTCCCAGGTTCAAGCAGTCTTCCTGCCCCAGCCTCACTCTCTCGAGTAGCTGGGACTACAGGTTTGTGCCACCATGCCTAGCTAATTTTTTAATTTTTTGTACAGACTGGGTCTCACTATGTTGCTTAGCCTGGTCTTGAACTCCTGGACACAGGTGATCCTCCCTAGGCAAAAAAACTTTTTAAACTCTTTGCAGATAAATGATGCTGCGTGTAATATTATTGCTGATCATTTTGCTTTTTATCAATATTTTGCAATACTTGAATTTTTTTACAATTAAAGCAATGAAATTTAAAGCCATTACTTTTGGTTCTAATATTTATATGTTATTTCTACATCATTATTTTTATGTGAACTTTATATCTTTAAAAACACCATAAATAAAATATTAAAGAAAGTTCTGATTAATAAGACCCTAAGGGTAAGGTTTTCGAGGGATTTCACATTGAAGATGTTGAAGAAAAAGACTCATCTCTAAAATGAGCTAGGAATAAATTCAAGTAGAAGATAAGATAAATCTAATGATTCTTCATAAAGACAAAATAAATCTTCAAGAATTGGTTTATTATATCACTTAGTGTAAGATATTCAGTAAAGGTGAAAAGCATTTCTAAGTGGAATAAGAATTAGTAAATTGGGCTTCTTAAACAATAGTTTGTTTTTCAACATCTCTACTTCCAAGTATAAAAGAAAACAAACAAACTGCAAACTAAAGCCCTAAACTAATTTTCCCTGGCACCAATAACTCCAGAAGTATTTGCAGTTTTTTCTTACAGATGCAAGTCAAGAGTAAAGACATAAAAACACAAATACTAACATATGTTGCATTAAACTGGTCTAATTAGGAATTAGATGACAGCTTTCATTGGTTTCCCATTGCCTACTCATCCCATACATGTGGATATAAACAATAATCTTTCCTGAAGTCTATTTACTGAGCTCACGATTTTAAAAAATTACATTAATTTTCACAGCATTCATGAGAAAAAAAGACTTTTGAAAAAACTCACTGAAGAAAAAATATTAAAATAAGTTGTTTTTGTATAATTCTTCAAGTGTTAAAGTGCTGTGTGAGCCACTTGGACACACTCATGCAGAAGGCTGTTCAGTAAAAATTGCTTCTATTTGAGATGGAGGGGAATTCTAGAAGCTACAGCTACTTGCACTAAGAGTATTGAAGCAATTTTGTCTTACGGTGACAAGAAACTTCAGAAGTAAGTTGGGTTCACAGGTGAAGAACATGGTGTGCACTTAAAAGAAAACAAGTAGCCTGTTCCAGCCAGGAGGCAGAGTGTCAGCATCTTCTGGGCATCATGTTTTTTATTCCAGTGGATGTGAAGATCCCAAGGAAAGCTAACTACAGAGATCTAGAATGGTACTGACAGGTAGGAATGCTGCTGAGAACCAATTCCAAGAAGAAAGGTCAAGGTAATGTGCAGAGGGAAAAAATATTATTGGCTACAAATGGCCCTGAGAATCAAAAATAGCCATAATAATTTAGTTGACTTATTTTGTGTTTGTAGGCAAAAAAAAATCTAAATTAATAAGAACACTGCTCTCAAGCCTTTTACCCAGAATATGATACCTTCGGATTGCTTGACTTGTTTCAGTCAATTTGCTTCCTTCAGCATTTCTAATACAGTCAAGCATGAATGTAACCGAACCACTACATATGAACATAAGAGCTCCTGTTCCCAGATAGTCAGGAAATCCATTGGTCATGGCAACCCCAGAGAGTTGCAGATGAGGAAATTGAGGTCCTAAGTAGTTATATGAGTTGCATATATTTAAAACTAACAGATTATGAATTCAAGGCATGAAACATTAATATATTATTATTATAATATACATGTTATGCCAAATATAAAATATACATAATGCCATACAGGACATAGAAATCATATAGTAGTGAAAACAGATAAATGCACATAAGTGTATCCAATATATAAAGATATTTCCTGTAGATTATCACAGAAAGCAAATGTTCACACAGGTGATTTTCCCACTTGATAACTGATAATTCCGTTCATCAAAAGTATATTTCAATTCATTTCTATTTAAGCATAAATTAAGACCCTTCTAAACATTTATAGGTTCTTGGTGTTGAAAAGAATCTCAAAAATCAAAAATCATCAAACCTCCCTTCATATGTCATGTATGAGTTTGGAAAGCAGAAACAATGCTCTATGGCTATTTATTATTATTTTATTCCCTGGACCAGTAAGGGATGCTCACATAAAAATAAGAAACACTTACATGAGAACATAAGAGAATCTCCAATGGTTTCCCTATTAAGAAACCATTCTATAAAATAAGTCTATTTTCTGAGAGACATTCCCAGTCTAAGGTTTTACTGGATTCAGGCAGCAATGAGATCAGGGCCAATGATAGTCTCCATTTGCTTCCCAACCCACCAGACCCCAAGTATCCATTGTCAAGACTATGCTTTATCCACTCTGTATTCAGTCACCACTAGAATAATCTCCTTTACCCTCCCCAACTCACCAGGCCCACTACTGTCTATGCCTGGCACTTGGAGGGGTGGTAGGTGGATGGATGGATGGATGGATGGTTGGACGGATGGATGGATGGATGGGTGAATAAGTACATAAAAACTTTCTTCTTTTGTTCCACTATAATTCATATTTCATTCAAATACCAGGATAAAGTCTTTATCTCCTCTTCAAGGAGATGTTGTCATTTTTCCTATCAAAACTTACTAAATGTCTGTAGCTGGCCAGTTTCTAATCATAATAAAAACCAAAAGATATGATAATTTGGGTAGCAAATCTCAGGATCTGGGAATTAAAAAAAAAAAAAAGCCTATATCATGATTTCACTGAGAACATTGGTATCTTCTAAGTGTCGTCTTCTATGTTAGCCCTGTATATTCCCATCAGAATGAAAGGTATTAGGATTAGAGCTAAGGATACAGTTGATATATTACCCTGGAATGTTTCAAAAGTTTTTTTTAAAAAAAAGTATCTAAAGTTTAGATTTGAGGGTATCATTAAGGGAAGTCCTATAATTTACCTTCAAACAAAATGCAATTTTGTTGTTAAAGTGACGCATGAGTTATTTTACAGCCAAAGAGAAGGTAGAGTATTAAACACATCATTTGTTTATGTTGAAAATACACCCTGGGCCTGTGGGTGTACATACTGTAATTGAAGTCATCTCAACAACAATTACTGGCCAGTTTCACTCTCATTTAGCGGGGGAGGTGTGTTTCAATTAGTGGTTTCTTGCCAGTACTTCCTCATACTTTTTAGGCAACTCTTTGGACATTAGGGGGTTGTAGAGAAGTAGAAAGGAAAACTCATTACCCAGCCCTCAAAGAGTTCAGAAATTAAGTATAAGTTTGTACTACTCACGGCTCTGCCTGTAGGCTTCTGTCCTCAGCCACGTAGTTAGAGGGAATATAGCCCTGTAGTTGCTGACTGGAGCCATCTCGTCTTTTCTCCAAGTGTCTGGCAAACCACCAGCCCTCATGCGAAGTGTCCAGAACTTGAAGTTTGTCACCTGCCCGGAAGCTCAAGTCCTCAGCAGTCCGAGCCTGGTAATCAAACAAAGCCACAAAGTAGCGGCCATGCCTCTGTGACTGGGGAGAGCAATGGGCCCCTGGATTTTCAATCACGGTTGACTTGTCTGCCTCCGTGGACAAACAGGGGAGATAGTGTTCTAGGTAATCCCAGAGCCTCTGACAGATGTTGCTCATTGTGCCTTGGTGGGGAGAAGAGGAGCAGGGCTTCTCCCTCTCCCCTTAGTCTCTGCGATCCACCTTCTCTTTCTTCACCAGGCAACTCTGAAGTCAGCACCAACTCACCATACTTCAGAGAATATGCAAAGTCCCGTTTCAGATCAGTCCAGCAGTTGGGTTGCAGCAAGTCCTACCTGGAGAGACTTACCGGCTTGCTTTCTGTGGCTGGAGGTGCTACCCCGAAGCAAAACTGAGCAGGAGCTGGGCAGCTGCTCACTAGAAAGGTGTCTTTTCTTCTTATCTGCTTAAGAATCCCACAACAAAAATAAAATAAAATTAAAAGGGCTTTATTTAGACAAATATCTGAGAACAGAATGGTGCTATCTTGCCTTTTGTCCCAATAAAAAGTTAGCAAGAGGAAGCTACTAACCCCTGGTAAAACCTCCACGCCTTGCTTTCACCAGGAGCTCTCCCCCTGTTTCAAGTCTATTCCTGTCTTTCGACCAGTCTGGATCTGGACGGCTCTCTCCTTTTTGCTAATGAATAACCAACCAGCAGAGGCTGTTGCCTTTAACATTCTGAGCTATGAACAGACTGTAATAATTTCCCCTTACTTCCTGGTTTCTTTCTGTCTACGATCTAAATGGGATTCTGACCTCTTTACCCCTCCCATCTCCCACACCCAAGATAGACCAGATCCTTTACCAAACTGTTAAAGCAGCCGCTAAAATCTATATTCCTTTTGTCTCATCCTGGAGAAACAGGCTACCCCAGGTAGCTTTTTGTCTTGCTATGTTCCCAACACTGAAATTCACGGCAGAGATTTTTTTCCCCCACAAATAGGAGTAGAATTGTTTTGCCACCACTAGGGGAAATTTAAAAAGGCAAATTAAAGTATTTAGGTATTTCTTGTCAGAAACAGAGCAATTGGAAAAGAACCATCAAGTCATTCCCTTTTCTCATTACCAAGAATAGATTTTAATAGCTTCAAAGAATAGTCACAGTCTGGAAAAGTAAGAAAGCAGCTGACTAAAACGCTGAGAACCCAAAATGTTGCTTTTTCCCACAGACATTTAATTTCCTATCCTTCAAGTACTATTTTGGAAACATACACACACACACACACACACACAAACACACGTTACACACCAACTAGGTGACCAGTAGAGAAAAAAACAGTAGAATAGAAAAGAGCTCTTTGCACACTGCTTTGTGGGCTCTTTCTGCTAAACTTTGACCTCCAGATCTATGCTAGTTCTTACTAACTTACTTGGCAAGAACTCAGGAACTAATGAGACTGACATCAGGACAGCCATCTCTAGACAGGCAGTGGTTTTTACTTGACCTTCCCTAGTTCAGAGCAGCTGTCTCACAAATATGTGCCCTGGATCACAAAAACAGCTGGGCAATGAGTCTGGCAGATCAACATACTGTCATTTATACTAGTAGACAGCATTGCAAAATTGTTTATGATGTGTCACTGATATCTCTATAAGACTTTTTTCTTTCTTTCTTAAAAACAATCTTTCTAAATGTTGTGAGACCCTTGAACCTGGCTAACCTATTCCTAGTACAAGCTCATAACTTCTATTCTTTGTCAAATTGCAAGGCATTTAGTAATCAGAATAATCAAACTCAAGAAAAAGGAAGAAAGAAAGAAAAAAGAAAAGAAAGAAAGAAAAAAGAAAAGAAAGAAAGAAAGAAAGAAAGAAAGAAAGAAAGAAAGAAAGAAAAGAAAGAAAGAGAAAGAAAGAAAGAAAAAGAAAGAAAAGGAAGGAAGGAAGGAAGGAAGGAAGGAAGGAAGGAAGGAAGGAAGGAAGGAAGGAAGGGAGAGAAAGAAAAGAAAAGAAAGAAAATCAGAGAACCATGGCATCAGCCCAACCTGCTATTACTTTGGGCAAAAATCAGTCCACAGCAGTGGACAGATCAATTGGTTAAAATAAAATCTTGTGTTATGCTCCCAAGTTTCTCCAATTGTCTTTGGAGTCAGAGTACCAATAACAAGTTGACAGAAGTAGAAAAGCCAAAAGCTGAGCCAAATTTTTGTTGTTGCTGTTGTTGTTTTGTTTTTTAATGATATGAGACCTAAAATAGAATGTATACATAATTTCATATTATATACATATATAATATATAATATCAAATATAATATCAAATGACCATAAAGGATATTTTGTTCCAAATACAATAATGCCCGTAACAAAGGCACCAGTGCTGAAGTCTTCCCTGAGACATCTACATGATCTAAAAATGAAAAAAAAAAAAAAAATAGATTTGGAAGCAACCTGAGAGATGTTTTTAAACCCAATTTGTAAGTGGGGTTTTAGATTTTTGAATTGTTGGGGTTCTAAATTCAGATATGCCTTTACTATAGTTATGACAAGGCATTCTGGAAAAAGACAAAGCAGCAGACCTGCACACCACAGTCATTGAGCAAGTGAGTGAAATTCAAAAAGCAGCCAACCATCCAAAGATGTCAGGTGAGCAATGGCCTCAGAACGCAGAGCCGAGGGGTGGAAAGAGAGAAGGTTTCTTTGTGTCGATAGTACCAGAATTCTCCAGTCACCCAATCTCAAAGTCTTGCAGTCATCTTTTATTTGCTCCCTGGTTTCTTTGAGCTAATCAATCACTGAATTCTGCTCAGTCTTCCTTTTCATTTATTCCACAAACTTTTTTTTAAGCTCCTTCTGAGTGACAGCTGGGCACCAGACAGAAAACAGAATACTCTTTCCTGGATTATTCCAGAGGCCTCCTAACTGATCTCCCTTCCTCCAGCTTATTCCCATCTCTGGCTCCTCTTGCACACAAAGATGAGTGGTGTTCATAATAGTTTCTAGAGGAGTTTTTATAATAGTAACAATGACTGAGGTGATAAGCCATTCCTAGTCATTACTAGTAAGAGTAGCTATCTGTTTGGAAAGCTTTCTATGTGCCAGGCACTGTACTAAGAATGTTAGAAATAAGATCCAGGAATTCTACTCCAGGGTATGTACCCAAAAGATTTGAAATCAGGAAGTCTGAGAGATATTGAACTCCTATGTTTATTGCAGCACTATTCACAATAGTCAAGTTATGGAATCAATCTAAGTGTTCATCAATTGATGAATGGACAAGAAAATACGGTATATATTCACATTAGAATCCTATTCAGCCTCAAAGAAGAAGGAAATCCTGTCATTTGTGACAACATGAATGAACCTGAAGGACTTTATGCTGATGAAATAAACCAGACATGGAGGCAAATACTGCATGTTCTGACTTATATGTGGAAGCTAAAAAAAAAAAAATCCAACACATAGAAGCAGAGAGCAGAATGGTGGTTACCGGAAGCTGGGGAATCAGGGGAATGGGGAGATGTTGGTTGAGGGGTACAGTGTTTCAGTTAGACAGGAGGAATAAATGATAAGTATTCCATTCGAGACCATGGATATGTTAATTAGCTTGAGTCAATCATTCTACACTGTATACATGTATCACAGCATTACTTTGTACCCCCTAAAATATACAATAATAATTTGTCAATATCAGGTAAAAATAAGAGAATGTTACAAATAATAGATCATTTAATTCTCACCAAATAAAAAACAATGCCTACAAAGAAGGTAGTATTTAAAAAAAAAAAAAAAGTATTTTAGAGAAGAAACTGAGGCTGAGAGGCTAGGTAATTTGTCCAAGGTCACACGGCCACCAAGTGGCTAACCATGAGTAACACTCTGTTCTCAATCTGACTCCAGAGCCTGAGAGTATAAATCCTCAGTTTCGCTGACTCTAAAAATATCTGATATTATTCTTCTATGTAAAATTCTGGAAGAACCTCCAACACATTTGGAATAAACCTTAGTTCTTCAGCATGATACACAAGGCCCTAACTTCTCCAATCACGGTTCATCACTCCTGCACGCAGGTCCCGTGACATAGTTCGCCAAATGACCAGCAGTTCCTGAGGCCCTCTTCCCTGCTGCACCTCTGCATCCTCCTCTACCTGCTTCCCTGATGACTTCCTTGTCATTTTTCTAGGTTGGGTTCATGCATCGCCTTCTCTGCCATAATAGATGAAAGACGTCTATGCACCCCTAAATTCTGGCAGAAACTTCTACTTGGTTTATGGTTGAGCCCCTCTTTGGTTTTCCAAGGAGAACAGAATTCCTTTCTCTGAACCTTTAGTGTCCTGTACAATGTCCATTATGTAATAATAAGTATTTAATGAATTAAATAATTAACACAGAAATAAAAAGAAACAGTGTGAGAGAGACAACGGGGAGGAAATAGAGGAAGGCAGGAAGAAGCCATTGGGGAGAGATAAACATTTATGTGAATATTCATGATTGAGAGTGAAAGTTCCATAGTGTGAAAAGAGCCAGGAGCACAGAGGAGAGAATACATTCTGTCTATTGCTTCTCAGTCCCTTCCTTTCCTCTTTTATTGTCCCCTGAATGTTAGATTCCTTTGCCAGCCTCCTAAACCAGTTTTCCTGCCCGGAGTCAATTTTCTTCTCATCCTTATAGCAAATTGCCACCACATTAATCTTAATCACTCTCCTACACAATAACCTTCAACAGATCCTCATTGCCTGGAAGATATGACTTGGAATTCAAGGCTAAGGAATTTGTACTTTATCCAAACTTTATCAGATGTACCCTTTCAACACCCCCTCCATTATGGCTTTATGATAGCCAGGCTGGTTTATTAAATCTCCCATATGCCTCATCTGTTCCCACATCTGATCCTGTATCCTTTGCCATTCTTTTACTCAATATTCCTTCCACTGCTAACTTCCCCTCCCAGTAAGTCTACTTACTCCTGCCTGCATTTCAAGGTCTGAATAAAAATCCGTCACCTCATTGGACCTTCTTTAACAATTCCAGCCAAAAAAATCACTTCTGTCTTCCTTGAATTTTCTAGCTCCCACAATCCCCACTCCTAATATACACAATATTAAATGAATTGAACCATGCTACTATACCTGGTATGCCAAATACTGCTACAGAAAATCCAACAGCTATTCAGTTTTATACTAGGACAAATTAATGATCCCCAACCCCTGCTAGGCCTCAGCACTAGGGCTTGGAGAGAGCTATCATAAGGGAAAATTGGACTCTGTCTCCCCAGCTCACACAGTGACATATTCCCCCACACATAGAAAAGAGGATTATATCCTAGGGAGCCATAAAAAATAAAAACAAAACTCTCCACCACACAGTCTTCCTCCAAACTCTTGCTGTGAACCCATATAATCTGCAAACGTTCACTTCTGCATGCCTGTTGACCTTTGCTCAATCCCCTTCTTTTGCCTGATGTGATAACCCCAACTTCTCTCCCTTTTCCTACATTAACCATCTTCCAACTTATTTGCCAGATAAATATGGGTTCGTGTCTATCTTTTAAGAATTGAATAAAATGTCTCTGTCTTTATTAATTCTTTCCCAACCACTTCATTAGACAGAATTGACCACTCTCTCATTTGTGCCCTCCCAGCATAACCTATACCCATTTTTGTCGTTTATTCCATGTGTGTCTTACCAATTGATTCTAATCTCTTTATGTACTTAATGTAGTGTTATTTTGTTCCTATATTGACACAATGCCTAACACTTAATGGACACTCAATAAATATATGTTGAGTGAAATCTAATGAATATCATTCACCTAGAACACAGTTTATTATATCTTATGTAGTCTAATATCTGCTTATATGTAATTGTTTCCCCAAGCATATTGCCCTGTCTTTGAAGACGTTTATGTCTTATATTTCTCTGTATCACAAGGAAAATCTAGAATCTGTCCTATGCATAGGAAGTCTCCCTACTTTCACTCTTGTTCGATGCAATTGTGATGTTTAATACTGAGTGTCAACTTGATTGGATTGAAAGATGCAAAGTATTGATCCTGGGTATGTCTATGAGGGTGTTGCCAAAGATTAACATTTGAATCAGTGGGCTGGGGAAGGCAGACCCACCCTGAATCTGTTGGGCATCACCTAATCGGCTGCCAGCAAATAAAAAGCAGGGAGAAAAATATGAAAAAGCGAGACTGGCCTCACCTCCCAACCTACATCTTTCTCCTGTGCTGGATGCTTCCTGCCTCAAACATTGGACTCCAGCTTCTTCAGTTTTGAGACTCGGACTGGCTCTCCTTGTTCCTCAAGCTTGCAGGCAGCCTATTGTGGGAACTTCTGATCATGTAAGTTAATAATAAACTCCCCTTTATATATATATATATATATGTGTGTGTGTGTGTGTGTGTGTGTGTGTGTGTGTGTGTATCCTATTAGTTCTATCCCTCTAGAGAACCCTGAATAATACAGCAACCTATTCTCTAAATGGCAGCCAAAATAATCTTTGTAAAATATCAATCAGATCTGTGTTTTTCAATAGCTTCCCATCGCACTTATGAATTCCAAATTTCTTATCTTTGGGAACAAGGCTCTACTGGGGCTGTCTCCAGCCTGTCCCTTCCCTCCATCTGGCACCACTCTTCTGGCTCTCTGTGGTCCAGCCACAGTGGCCACCTTTCTGTTCACCAAGGCAACAGCCAAGCCCGTTTTTCTGACCATGGGTTCTTTCTCACTGTTCTTCTAATCAACAACATTCTTGTCCAGATTCTTCATTTGGATGGATCTTTCTGTTCTCAACCTAAATAATGTATCATTAAAAAGGTTACCCCAACCACTCTGTCTAAAGTAGCAAAACTGCCCAACCTAGCTTCTCTCTTAGCATGTCTCATGGGTTGAATTGTGTCCTCCAAAAGGATATGTTGAAATCCTAACCCTCAGCACTTCAGAACGTGACCTTATTTGGAAATACGGTCTTTACAGAGGTAATCAAGTTAAAATGAATTCATCAGGGTGAGCCCTAATCCAGTATGACAGGGGTCCTCATAAAAAGGGAAAATTTGGACACAGACAGGCACAGAAACAACACCATGCAAAGATACACAGAGAGAAGCCAGCCATGTGAACACAGTAATGCATCTGCCGGCCAAGGAATACCAGCAAACACTAGCAGCTAGAAGATGCTAGCTATAGAGCATAGCACTGCTGACAGCTTGATTTCAGACTTCTAGCCTCCAGAACTATGGAACAATAGAGTACTGTTGCTTTAGGCCACTCAGTCTTTGGTACTTTATTACAGCAGCCCAAAGGAATTATTACAGCATGTCACTATTTTTATTTTTATTTATTTATTTATTTATTTTTGCAGCACTCATCACACTCTGTACTTACGTCTTCTATTTATTTGCCTACTGAGTACAGTCTCCTCTACTAGAAAATGTTCCAGTGAGATGGGGGCTTCATCTGCCCTCTTCACTGCTATGTCCCTAGAGCTTAACCTGTTATAGGCAATCAACTAATAATCATTATATAATGGTAAAAATACCAAAAAACATATTTTTATTGATAAAGTAATATCACTACAAATGCAGTAGATACAAAGACACTGCTATTTCAGTGGAAAATTCCTATTTCTAGAAGGAAAGTTGGGGCCACTTATACTAATTGTAAGAGTCTTGTTGTTGTTGTTTTCTATAATAGAACAAAGTGAAATATCTCTAAAGGTTATTTTATAGCAAAGGCTGAATGATAATGTCTGGCTACTACTGCTGAGAGGCTGATGATGGGATTTATGTTATTCTGAGGTTTAATGGAAACTTTTTCAGGCTTCAGCTATCTTCCATGATGCCACTAAATAAGCAGACCCCAAACAATTTCATCTTAACCCTTGGACTTGAGTCGTGGCATCAGCTTAATCTTTTTTTCTCTTCCAGACAAAATTTAGATACTTTCTTTGGCTATAATACAGCTTGGTACCTTGGGATCCTCCATCTCTTTCATCTTAACCTTCACCAATTCCTCTTTTAGTCATCTCTTGTAGGACCAAACACTAGCCTGACACTAGGGGAAATGATAAGAATCTGTTAAAATGAAAGGAAATGAAATATGGAGCTCTTAAGTTATAATCAGAGGAAAACAATGATGATGATCATGATGATGATGAAAAGATGGCCTTCAATATTTGCAGCAGATGGTAACAACTTAATTCTGAATTTATTCTAGTTTTCTTGGCCAAAGAGTATAATCCTCACACTGGAAAAAGAAGACCAGACATATGTGAGTGAGTCTTGGAATTTAAAGAAAAGCAATGACTATTAGAAACCAATATGGGCTTAAAAAGAAAAAAAAGATGCTGAATTAACCTCAATTTCCTTTTTCATATAGAATTACTATTGTAAATAAAAAATTATTTAATTACTTCAGAACTTAGAAGACATCAAAACCAAATGCTGTATTTTACAACTGGTTCTATCTAACCAGCTGAAACCATTGAAGAACATGAATTTTGAGGTATGTTGGCATGCCATGTCCTTAATATCCATAACTGTAGCAGTTTTCCAGACCAATGATGACGGACTACATTAAACATCCAGCCAACATGGGATGCTGGACTCATTCTCTCCTACACAGAAGGTGTGTTTTCAATACTTAATGAGCATAATCATGAAACCCTATTTCTATATTTGAAAACCCATGAATTTTACCCTCAATAAACTACAGATACTCAGTGAATTTCTTTACTGATCTGAGTTCCCTTAGTTGCAAGTATATCAATTCAGGTTTAAAAAAAAAAAAACTTTTTAAAGCTTTTTGTTTCATTCTTTGGCACTGTCAAAGACACAAAATAGGCATAGTATATCTAGATTTCAGTAAGATACTGAAAAAAAGATCTAGCAATATCTGCACATGGGATTAGAGAACTTGCTTTCCAAAAAGACTGAATATTCTTGTATATACAATCTCCCAGAAGCAGCTGATAAGCCTTTCCTAAAATATAGTTATCCATGGTTTACCCAGCTGATTTGTTCTTGCCTATTAAGCAGATAATTCATCAATCAAGATTCACATCTACCTAGCAGCAACGTTATTTTAGCAATGCCACAGAGCCTCTCTAATCTGTTAGACACTATCAAAGTTCCCCAAAATAACAGAAAATAGAAGCACCTGAAGTCTCTGGGGATTTTTTTCTCAAGAACTTCTCTTTTGATATTTCACCAAGTTTGGGATACAAAATTTGTGGCTGGGCTGACTGAACATGAGGATATGTAGTATGACGGCATAGTTCTTACTGTTCATCTTCAAGTTTCTTGGCTAATTCCAAACTCTTGTGCAAAGTAAGATGAGCAGAGTCATGCCTCTCTTGCAGTTAACTCCTATTAAAAGATTTATATTATTCAATATTACTGTGAAAAAATATTTTTTAAAACTTGCATTTGGCCAGGCATGGTGGCTCACACCTGTAATCCCAATACTTGGGGAGGCTGAGGTGGGAGGATCACTTGAGGCCAAGATTTCTAACCAGTTTAAAAACTAAAAATCAATCTCACTTGGTTTTCCTAGAAGGTCTTATCCAGGTATAAAAGTGGATTAATTCTGCTTAGTTTCATAGATCAAACAAAAAAGGATGAATATGAATGTCATTCTGCACTAGAGCAGGGGAAAACAAAAATGATTCATACTGGTGAGACCTGCAGATGGTCAGGGGAAATTCCTTGGGGATTTGGGCGTCCTCCTGTCTCTCTCACCTTTGACACAAAGCATCACAAACCACCCAGGGATCCTGTAAAAACTTGGATTCTAATTCAGTAGATCTGGAGTGAAGTCTGACAGTCTGCCTTTTTAACAAGCTCCCAGGTGATGTCTATACTGCTGATCTTAGGACCACAGTTTGTGTGGCAGGAATTTATTGACTCAATTTATAGCTTGGTTCTCTGAGTGAGAGACATCAGCAAATCCTCACTATCACCCACCTTTGAAAGCATGATCATCTAATCCCTTGGATTTTTCAGTCTGAAAAAATATTTTAAAGACCAATTTATCTAATTATCTCATTTTAGAATGAAGGAAACAGCCCATTATTTAAAAAAAAAAAAAAAAAACCTGCTAAAGTGACTTGCTTTAGGTCACAGCTATTAGTGAAGATAAAATCAGAAATAACCAACCCTATACAAGAGAATCTTCTCTTTACCACACAGCTGCTTCTTCTCAAAAGCTTCAGTCAAAAGCAGATTCTGGACAATTCTTGGCTAGCATAGGTGGCAGGGTTGGGGGGCTGCATGGGTAAAGAACTCAGAGAGTGGAAGAAGAAAAGTATGTGGCCAAAGAACATTTTTACATAGAATGTGTCCCATACAAGATTCCAGGACTGGGACCCCAGGCTCCTGATTCTCAGTCTAGGTTTATCTTGTGCTAACAACAATTTATTTTGCATCCTTTGAATTATGATGTCCACAAATCATATAACCTGAACCATGGGCTTTCCTTTCTCAGAATGCTGCATTTATGATGGAGCTTTTGCAAAATCTGAACAGTATTAACAAAATCCTAATGCAAGAAGAAGAAAAAAAATCATACATCCAATCAGTATTTTCCAGTTAAAAGAGATATGTAATAGGTTAATTTCTGTCACCCATGTTGTAAAACTTTTAGTCATTAGCAACAACAGCAACAACAAATGTACCGTTTCTTACTTATATATACATGGTTTTTTTATAGAAACAAAGAAAAAAATTCTTATGCCAAAGTTTCCAGATTTAGATTTTTCCTATGTCCATGCCAAGTAATTGGATAGAGCTTCAAGAATTTCTTGTCCAGCCAGGCCTTTTTTTGTCTCTTGATACATAAGAAGTATACTTGGCATTTTTTATTTTGATATTGGACATTTTTAAGTACCTGGTATTTTAATAACTAAGTTCATAATAATGATGTTTTAACAATGTTTTTATTGAAAATCTGTTAAACTTATAATGCATATTGTCATCTATGGCACACAAGTAATTGGTGTCCTGGGCCTTGGAAGATAAGAGTAGCTCATTTTGGAAAAGTAACTGAGTCTTAGGGGCTTATTATTTCTTGGTGAATCATCAAAGTAAACATGGTCAGTATAGTAAAAGCCTATTACAAGGCAGTTTGCTTTTCCTCAAAGTTAAACCACAGGTCATACCTTGTCGACTATGTACATAATGATATGTATGCATTTGGTTCACTTTAGCACAGAAAGTCTGTAATATGTGCTCTACTCATCTTCACAAAGGAAGGTATTCACTACTGGTTGACTGTACACATTTTCACACCTTCACAGTCAATAGAAATTTCAGAATATCAACTTAAAAAGAAAATACATGAATTGAGTTACAAATCCACTCAACAAACCTAGCCTTACATTTATAGAATGTGAAAAACCTCATCATTCTCCACTTTTGCCTCCAGCAAATGTGCCATCTTCAGCCACTGGAGGTCATCTGCTGAAACTTCATTGCCCAGTTCGTATCAGATGCAATCAGAATTTGTTTGATGACAAAAACACTTATCGGCTAGTCTGTCAGTGCTTTAAAAAAAGATTAAACCACATGTCATTAATAGACCAATTAAAGGAAGCACATTCTGGTGTGCCTGCCTATTAAAAATTATTTATTTCAGTAGTCCTTGAGGCTTACCTCCTTTGCTTCACTGATTCAACAAATATTTATTGAGCTCCTACTATGTGTCAGGCACTAGGCTAGTGCTTGGGGATATAAAATTAAATAAAATAAGCATAGTCTCTCCTACACAAGGAGAGTCTCTCACATTGCAAACAAAAATGTGACCAGATAAATATTGTCAGTGCAAAAGGAGGTACAAATCTAAAGAAGCATACATTTGTTTGGAAATATTGTCTCCCTCTCTGACTACCATAGTAGTTTTCTTCTTTTATAATTTATTCAACACATAATTGTTGAACATCTCCTGCTATCCTGGTATCAGGCAGGGTATTTGCTGTTGAGGATGTAGTCATGAAAAGAGGTACAGCCTGTAACCTAAATAGAATTTGTAAAACTAGTAGAGCATTAGATAGCATTAGACAAATAGTTGTAGAAATAATTATAACCATCCTAAGAGCTATGTAGCAGAAGTATCAGGTACTATAAGAGGACTATTGCACTCTATTATACACAACAGTCTTTAGATCTATACTTGTTTCATCTTTGTATTACCCACAGAGCTTGGAAAAGAACACTGAAAAAATTGATGCTTAAATAAATATATGTTGAGTGATTGAGTCCTGAATCTGAGGATACGGTAAAAAATGTCACTCTTTATAAATAAAAATACTAATCAAAATAACTTGATATGGTATTCATTATTGCTGTTCAAAGATATTTCCAGTTCTCATCTTCTAAAATATGGCAGAATTGTACTTTCCTATCCCTTTGAAGATAAGCAAAGACATATGATTTGCTTTGACTGATGAAATGTTAGAACTGATTACATCACTTCCAGGTTAAACACACACACACACACACACAAAAGATACCTTTCAGAGGAAATGTGCAGTTATACGTGTTTCCTTCCCCTACCATGATGACAGTGTTCCAGATGAGGGGTGATCTATTAGCCTGCATTGCTGGCTAAGCAAAACATGGAAGAGCTTCCACTGACCTGATAGGTACATATAACCTAATTGAAAAATAACCTTTGTTGTTTTAGGCCTCAGAGAGTTAAGGGTTGTTATCTTGTAGGAATTTAACCTAACCCATTCTAACTGATAACCTAGATAAGGTGAGATATCTGTGGAAAGTATAACGGAAGAAAAACATCCAAAGAAATAGTAAGTAAACTGCTGATAAGATTAGCAAAAGGCTTGGGGTGCTCCCTGGAAAATAAAATACCCCTCTGAAATGGATGCTAGAAAATGTAATGTGTTTGCCATGAGGAAGTTTGTTAAGTAATTTTAAAAATTTTTTATGTGTATGTGTGACATTTAAAATATTGAAAGAGAAGACTGGCACCAGAAGAATGTATCAATATGTCTCCACTGTACCCTGATTTAATTATGAGTTAGTATTGCAGAATTTTGATAAGAAGAAGAAAGGGTCACACTGGTATATCAAGGTGAGGAGATCATCTGCTTGGTACACCCAATTTCTTTATTCAGATTCTATATGCTCTAAGTAACTTTATTTTCTCTGTCTTGGACTTCAAAATGTGTCTTATCAGCTCTGCCAAGTATTCTTCCAATTTTATACTTAGAAATTCAAGAATGGAGCACTAATTCATGTAACAGAAATTTGATGTGCAATGACCTTGACTGGAAAAATATTTATTTTCTTAAGTGATGAGTTTCAGCAATTATTAAGTAATGAAACATCTCCCCAGTACACCAGAAAAATTTCAGTGGAGGAAAATCATAGTCAGTGATTTACAAATTCTAACTGGAAACAAAGAAATGTATTGAACTTAACAGCAAACAAAATGCATCAATATGTAACAACAATAATAAAATTAATTTAGCAGAAATTATTGTTGAGAACATTAAATAACAAAAGCACTAAACGTATTAAAAATGAATAGGGAAGCAGCAGATAAGTGATCACCACTTAAAACTCTCCCAAGAAGCCACTACAGCCCATGACTTATTTTTCTTGTACATATTATGTAGGAAACTATTTTTCAGTTCATGCAATAATACTTATACTCCATTTTTCCATTAACATGTGCTCATAAGTATTAATCAATTCCCATAACAGTACGGAGATAGCTAAGAATTATCCAGAGTTGACAGACTGAGAGCTTGAAATGATGCTTGACTATAATGCCAAAGACTGCTGGGGGAATTAATAAGAGCTGACACGACAGTTCCAAATTCTGGCTCCTGGCTGCTGCCAGGGTGAAGGAAGCTGTCAGCAAGTTAACTTATCCTGTCCTCTGCCCACCACATTGACACAAAGGAGCCAAGAGCACCTGCTTCTAGATTACTCCTGCATGATCAGCAAAGCTACTGCAGATGCTCTTTCTATATTAGCTCTTGGGGTCTCACAGAGTTAGGTATTTCACTTAGAAAAGATTAAGAAAATCTTCAAATCCACAATTCAATGACCTGGGTCAAGAAGTCCTCCACAGGTCTGACTTAGAGCTTAAGAAATAATACTGTTATATCCTAAAGCTAAAACCAGGAGACTGGGGGTGACTCATCTGTCTTCATAATGACTAACACGTTTGTTTACATGCTTTTAATGTTAGGAAGCTTGAGATTTGTACATGGCATACTGGTTACCAGGAACTGAGAGTCTCCAGCTCTGCTGGACTTTCAGTTTCAAAACTGAGGAAGTCCCAGGCAAACCCAAATGGTTGGTCACCCTTCTTCTGGGTAATGAAATATGCCATGCTTCTTCATTTTATGTAACTGATGAAACTAATGTAATCAGTTGTCTTATTTCTTTGAGTAATCAGATATACATGGGGCAAAATTAAATTTGAGCAAACGCTTTTAAATTATTTATTTAAAATATATTTTAGTGAGTTATGGCTACATTTTCATAGATAGCAAGATTTCACTAACAATATTGAAACTGCCATGAGGTAGGACCATCCATATATATTAAAGCCTATACCAAAAACTTGTTTTGAGATTATTTCCTTGCATAGAAGTCAGACGGGAGGAGTCTAATTCCCTTTGTACCATCCCAGGTCCACTTCTCACCTGTGGCCCTCAGCCAACCTACATCACAGCCCTACGAAGGGATGTGAAAAACTTCCTAATGCTCTCCAGTGCCATACCAGGGCACAAGAGAATCTGAGGGGCTGCCCTTAGTTTTCTATGTCACGCCTGTCCCTCTGTTGTGCCATGCTGTGTTCCCTTTGACTTTACGCCTTGACATTGTGGCCTCCTAAGGTACAATCTGGGAAGCCAGGCAGCAATATATACTGCTCTGGGACCTACCCGATTCCCCCTACCTTGTGAGTGCTCAGAGAGAAGGAGAAGGGCAGAGATTAGGGTCATTTCGATCATCCAAGGGGGTTTTCAGCTCTCACCAAGGCCCCTCTGATTCTCTTTTTCCCACTTGCTTGTTGAACTCTTCTCTCCTTTTGGAAGAGAAACCAGTTCTTACATGTCACCATCCACTCTTTCTCCATGGTGAATCATGAACAGATTCTATGCTAGGTCCCAGGCTTTGGCTTCTCTATAATTACTTTCTATTTATGTGACTGTGAGTAAGTATTTCTTTTTAATCTTCTTATGCCCAAGTCCTCATCTGCAAAAATAGGGATAATTATAGTATCCACACCATATGGATCATTGTGAAGATTATATGACTTAATAGGTATAAAAGGCTTACGAAAATTTTGACACAAAGTAAGCCCCCAAAAAAGCTAATAGTATTTTTGATTTTGGTGTGATTATTCAAATGTAAGCTTTAGAGCTGGAAAAAAAAAAAAAAAAAAAAAACCTGGAACTTTTTTCCTCCCAGAAGTTGGTATAAAGACTTTTCTTTTTAAGATGATTGTTTCAGTCAAAGCCTCAAAGGCCCACTTTGAAAATCAGGTGAGAAATTAACGCTCTTCATTGGGGTTCTTTTGTGTCCTCCTTTCCCCAGAGACCTAGACCTCAGTCTTTGGCTCTGTTTTTAACAATAAAAAAGTGCCCCCCCACCACCCACAATTAAGGAGTAAAGGGATGAAATAATACCAGGATGATATTAGTGTTCTTTGCTAGCTCTGTGACCTTGGCAAGTGGCATAAATTCTGAGCCCTACACTTTACAGGTGCTCAAAGAAGGCTGTTAAGGCTGGACTGAACAAAGTGAGGAGAGTGACAAGAGGTGACAATGAAAGATAGAGGAATGAGATCTGCAGGGCCTGTAGACTGTAGAATGCAAAAATTTAATGAGATAATAAATGTAAAATTTTGGCACATATCAACTCTTCCTTAACATTGATTCCTTGACATTCCTTGACATTGACTTCTTCCTGGAAGTTCCTTCTGCAACACAGAATTTCTCATTATTGTTTTCTTAGTGCTCTTCTTGTTTTAAGTATTTTAAATTGAGTCACTTCATTTATAAATGTCCATTTTCTAAGTGTCTTGCATATCTGTTTCTGTTACGAAAACTCTCACCAAAAGTTTATATGATGATTGCCAGATGATAAAAGATTTTTCTGAAATTATTTAAAGGAAATTATTCACTTTTTTCTTCAGTGTGTTATGATGGATGTCACATATATGCAACGTTGTATGTCAAATTTATTTATGCAAATATAAAATACTAAACAGCAAAGTTCAAAATGATTTATTTTCTTTAAATTATTTGAAAGTATCCTGTTCTATTGGACTACACTTCCTTTTGTATTTCACATATTTTAATTTCAACTATTGTGTCATTTTCTTGATTTTAAAAATGATTTCACCATTAGATTTTTGCTATCTTTTTATAACAAATGAGAAATTATTATTTTTTTCATCCATTTCAGCCCTTGTAAAAGTATAGCAATGATAAGGAAGCAAAGTGTATGAAATAGCTTGTAAACACCATGCTGAATCGTTCCTGATTGGTCAATGACAGACATGTCTAATATCTTTGTTGCACTTATTTTGAGGATGAAAGCTGATAAGTGAGCTTAACTGCTCAAAGGTCACACATTTCCAACCAATTCTCCTGTGTTTTTCTTTGACTAAGGTGGTGCAGTGAGCTGGCTGCACAAATGGCCATGCAGACCCAGGTGGTATTTATACTTCTGTTGTTCCATGAGTGCCCTATGCACTGATTCTCTAAGTTAAAATAATAACAGTAACGATGCCTTTCACTTTGCTATCAGTTTGAATCCCAACTTGTCTAAGAAAGGTGTTTACCAGATCAAGGAAAGAAGGGTGATAATGTTACAGATTATTTTTATTGTACTCTATCTGCATTATCTTGAAAAGTCCATCTCCCAATTCATAAACATTTTCATTTACCCAGATAATTCCGAAGTATTCATATATCAGATTGACTATCCAAAAGATGAAAGAAATGAAAATCAAAAAGTTGTAAATTCCTACCACATTTAGATTAATGAAGTAATTCATATAGAAATAGAGGTATATTACAAACTCCATTTTACATATTTTTACCTGTAATGTAGTTACTGTCAGTCAGCTTTATAACAAAATAGAAAAACAGAGGCTTTGGGTTATTACTGAAGTCACACATCAAGAACCAAGCAGGAATTAGTTCCCAATGCATCCAATGCCGAAGGCTTCATTCCTTTATGATGTTGTGGAAGGAATATTTCACACAGGGCTTAGCTGTGCCTGTGAAAATGCACCCTAGGACACCAGCCCTTCCCCACCTTGAGGGCCCAGGGTTGTTTTCCTTTCACAAAGATTACAGTTGACTACAGCTCCTCCTCAGGTAAAGTGGACTTTAAATCCTATAGCTCCCCACCCAACTCATTCAAATTTGTAATTTGATCCTTGTAGATACATGCACGGTGCTAATTCAGTATGATCTTTCTCTAAAATATGACCTCTCTCCTCTGATTTATTTAAACTGTAATTACCCTTAATTTCTTTCTTGATCACGCATTCATGTGTACATTACCTCACTCATTGAACAGTATTTTGAATATTTCCTAAATTCCAGGGACTATCTAGGTACTGGAGAAAGCTTGTGCTTCTTTCAGAGAAAATGGAGACTCTCCTTTGCTTTATTATAGATCTCGATGTCATCATGCCTATGACTGGACTCCTTTATTTGTTCCAACCCTGCCAAATCAACTTATACAGCAGTTATGCAACTGGATGTTGATATGTCTTACAAGACAGTCTAAACATCTGAAAATTGGCCGGGTGCAGTGGCTCATGCCTGTAATCCCTGCACTTTGGGAGGCCAAGGCAGGCAGATCACGTGAGGTCAGAAGTTCAAGACCAGCCTGGCCAACATGGTGAAACCCCGTCTCTACTAAAAACACAAAAATTAGCCGGGCGTGGTAGCAGGTGGCTGTAATCCCAGCTACTCTGGAGGCTGAGGCAGGAGAATTGCTTGAACCTGGGAGGCGGAGGTTGCAGTGAGCTGAGATCGCACCATTGCACTCCAGCCTCGGCAACAAGAGCAAAACTCCATTTCATAAATAAATAAATAAACATTTGAAAATGAAAATGAGCAAAATGACTTCTTTACTCAGGAGTAGTGTCCCAACTTCTCGACAGCAGTTATGAACATGGCAGGATTTGTTAGAGGTGTTTAACTTGTTGGATAATATTGTTTTTTATTACTAAGACTAAAGACAATACAATAGTATCCTGGGAACAGTCCTGTTTTTCTTCTAATGTCCCTTGACCAATCTGGGAAAATAAGTCTAACTAGCCTAGTGTCCAGTTATTAGATATCCGAGGTCCCAAAAGAGCTTGGGATGGACACATAGACTCCTAATAGCTAATGTACGTTAAGGGGTTTGTTTGTTTGTTTGTTTTAATGGTGTCAGGGTTAGTGTTAGTTGTTCTAATTCTCAAAACACCCCATGTGAAGTAAATACCTTGTTTTCTTAAATTTTCAAAATTGTGAGATAGAGCCAACATACAGAAGAGTGCATAAACTTAAATGTACAGCTTAACAAGTTGTCAGATGCGTGCTCGTGTATTATAACACAGATAAAGAAACAGAATATTATTGACACACTAAAAGCCCCCTGCAGGACCATCTGGATCATAGCCCTATCTACCCTCTCCCAGTGCCAAACACTTTCCTGACTTTTACAGAATTCAGCTTCCTTTCTTTATTGTTTCACAACAGAATTAACCATCCCTAAAAGCATAGTTTAATTTTGCCTACATTTTTGTTCATACAGTTACTGTTCTGTTGTCTCTGGCCCCTTTTGTTTAGCATCATGACATTAAGATTCATCTAGTTTGTAACATATCAAAAGTCCATTCGTTTTCATTGCTGTGTATTGTAACTTTGTGTGGATATTCTATAACTGTGTATTCTGCTGGGATGCACTTTTGGGTTACTTGCGGTTTGGGGCCATTTTGAACAATGCTATAAATCTACATGCACACATCTTCTGCTGTGCAATGTGCACATTTCTCTCTCTAGAGGTGCAATTGCTGAGTAGGAGATTATAGGCATCTGTACTAGATATTACAAAAGAGATTATTCATAAGAGTTCCTGTTGCTCCACATCTTTGCCTGACTTGAATTATCAGACTTTTAATTTTTGCCAATCTGATGGATTATAGTAATAGTTCCCTGAAGATCTTAATCTTCATTTTTCTGGTTTCCAATGATATTTGGCATCTTAATTTGCATTCTATTTATATGTCCTCTTCTTTGATTCAGGTCTTTTGCCTATTTCTGCATTGGATTTTTTTTTTTTTCGGAGTTCTTTCTGGATAAGAGCTCTTTATCAGTTATGTATGTTGAAAATACACATTTCTTCTTTGAGGCTTACTTCTTCACTATCTTAGTTGGGTCTTTTAATAAAAAGAAAACTTAATTTCATTGTAGGTACATTTAAAATATTTTTTATGGATAATATTTATTATATTGTTTAATAAATCTCTTCTTTTTTTGAGACAGGATCTTGCTCTGTCACCCAAGCTGGGACTACAGACACATGCCACCACAAGTGGCTAATTTTTTAATTTTTTGTAGAGACAGGGTCTCACTATGTTGCCCAGGCTGGTCTCAAACTCCTGAGTTCAAACAATTCCCCTGCCTCGGCCTTCCAAACTGCTGGGATTACAGGTGTGAGCCACCATCCTTGGCCATAATAACTCTCTTCTTATTCTAAGATTATGAAAATAGTATCCTATGTTACCTTTACCCTACCTCAGCTCAAAATGAATAATTAAAATGTAATCAATGAGAAAAAGAAGACCTATTAAATAAAGGGTATTGACCCAATTGACTATCCGTTAAAAAGAATAATAAATGTGAATGTGTACTTTTTTATAATAAAAGTATTTGAGTTAGATTAAAAGTATAATGCAACGATAGCATAAAACATTAGAAGAAAATATAAGAAAACTGTTTTTAAAATCTAGGTAGAGAAAGAGCCTTTTTTTTAATTTGTTTGTTTTTGAGATGGTCACCAGGCTGGAGTACAGTGGCATGATCATGGCTCACTGCAACCTCCACCTCCCAGGTTCAAGCAATTATCCTGCCTCAACCTCCTGAGTAGCTGGGACTACAGGCACCTGCCACCACAGCTGGCTAATTTTTGTGTTTTTAGTAGAGATGGGGTTTCACCATGTTAGCCAGGATGGTCTCGATCTCCTGACCTCATGATCCACCCACCTCAGACTCCCAAAGTGCTAGGATTACAGGCGTGAACCATTGCACCGGGCCGAAAAAAGCCTTTTTAAGTATGAAACCCAGAAGCCTTGAACCCAACATCTGGCAGATTTGCCTACGCAAAAATGTTAAACTTCTATAACATACCACATTTATATAATACCACAAGGAAAGCTACAACACAAAGTTGAAAATAACTGCAGTCTAGAAAATAGACAATAGATTAATATTTGTACCATATGAAAACTTTCCACACGTTAGAGAAAAAAGAAATAACCTGTAAGAAAATGAGCAAGACATATGAACAGACAATTCATAGGCAAAGAAACATAGGACTTCCAAGCATATAGCATATGCTCAAAGTCATTAATAATGAGAGAAATGCAAATTAGCACTATAATGAGCTCTATTGTTTGCCCTTTATTGACAAAAAATATAAATATTGATAATATCCATTTTGATATGGATGTGAACAAATAGATGTTGTATTAGTCTGTTCTCATGCTGCTAATAAAGACATACCCAAGACTTGGTAATTTATAAAGGAAAGAGGTTTAATTGACTCACTGTTCAGCATGGCTGGGGAGGCCTCACAATCAAGGTGGAAGGCAAAGGAGGAGCAAAGGCATGTCCTACATGGTGGCAGACAAGACAGCATTGCAGGGAAACTGCCCTTTTATAAAACCATTAGATCTCAAGAGACTTATTCACTATCTCGAGAACAGCATAGGAAAAACCCACCCCCATGATTCAATTACCTCCCACTGGGTGCCTACCACAACATGCGGGGGTTATGGGAGCAACAATTCAAGATGAGATTTCGGTGGAGACACAGCCAAACCATATCAGATATCTTCCAACACTTTTTGTGGAGGTGCAAATCAGTACCATCGTTTTGGAGAGCAATTTGTCACTATTTATGATATACATTCTGTTTGATCCCATAATTCTACTTGTAAAAAACGATTCTATAGGCCAGGTGCAGTGGTTCACGCCTGTAATCCCAGCACTTTGGGAGGCCGAGGTGGGCAGATCACCTGAGGTCAGGAGTTTCAGACCAGCCTGGCCAACATGGTGAAAACCCTGTCTCTAATAAAAATACAAAAATTAGCCAGGTGTGGTGGCGGGTGCCTGTAATCCTAGCTACTCAGGAGGCTGAGGCAGGAGAATTGCTTGAGCCTGGGAGGTGGTGGTTGCCGTGACCCAAGACCATGCCACTGCACTCCAGCCTGGGCAGCAGAGTGCAACTCCATATAAAAAAAAAAAAATTATTCTATAGACATATAAGATAACAATAATAATAATAATGGTTACACTTACTGAGCACTTGTTATGGGTCCACTGATATTATTAAGAGAAAACAGCAAATATCTACACATTTATCAAGTGTTTTAATTGTATCCCTATTGTGCATCATATGCTGTTCTAGATGCTGGAACTTCAGCATAGGCACAAACCAAAAAGAAAAATTTCTGTCCTCATGGAGATTTACATTATAGTGGGAGAGGAGAGAATAATAACAAGCAATAATCATAATAAATCAATAAAATGCTCTATTAAAAGATGGTTAAGTACTAAGGGAGAGCACAGGAAAGATAAATGGTGTGCAGGAAATTTGAAATCTAATCACCCAAGAGGGTATAATTTAAGCAAAAATATAAAGAAGTTACACAGATATCTAGGAAAAGAGCATTCTAGGCAGAGTGATAAACCGCTGAAAGATCTCTGAAGGGGGAATTTATACCGCATATTTGAGGAATAGAAGGAAGGCTGGTTTGATTGTAGCAGAGTGAGAGCAAAGATATAGTAAGAGATAAGAAAGGGTAACAGAGACCTGACAGTGTACACCTTGCTGCACCATGACGACCTTAGACTCGATTCTGAGTGAGGCTAAAAGCCATTGGAAGGATATAAACAGAAGGCAAAATCTATTTTATGCTTAAAGAAGCTCTCTGCCTTGGGTTAAGGACAGAATTGGGATGGAGAGGGATGAGGGTAGAAGTAGGAGGACCAATTAGGGGCTATTGCAATATTCCAGGCTGGAAATGGTGATGACTTGGATCCAGGTGGTAGCAGTGAAGGTGGTTAGAAATGGCTAGATTGTGGATATATGTTTAAAGTGGAGGTGCAGCATTTGATCATGAATTAGATGTGAGATGTAAGAGCAAGAAAGGAATAAAGAATGGCTCCAAGCATTTTTGCCTGACAAACTGGAAAACATAGAGTTTCCATTAACTAGTTTGGGAAAGACTATGGATACAGCAAGTTTTGGAGGAAAAATTAGGAGGTCACTTTTAGACAGTTGAGCTTAAGAGGTCTATTAGATCTCCAAATGGAGATGTCAAGTGGACAACTAGATCTATAACCCTAATTTCAGAAGAGACGTCAAGGCAAGGAATAAAAATGTAGGAGTTTTCAAAGTATAGATATATCTTTTAAGTCATCAGATCAGATTTAAAGAAGAGAAAATAGGAGGCAGAAGGAAGGGGAGGGAAAGGAACAGAGACGTTTAGACATCAAGAAGATGAGGAACCATCAAGACATCAACAAGATGAGGAAGTTCAAGGAACGCAGAAGTTTAGACATCAAGAAGATGAGGAAGAACCAGCAAAGGAGACTGAGAAGGATCAGCCAATGAAGAAGGAGTAGGGTTCCTATAAGCCCAAAGGTGTTTACCAAGGAGGGAGAGATCAACTCTGTCAAATGACAGTCATGGATAAAATAAAATAAAATAATACTGAGGATTGACCATTGGATTTAGCAAATAAATAACATCAGTGACTACAGTTTTCGTGGAATATTGAAGGGCAAAGTTCACCTTCATGTGCTTAAGAGAGAATAGGAGCGAAAACAGATTGCAAACAGTGAGACAAACAACTATTTCAATCAGTTTTCATCAAAGGGGAGCAGAGAAGCAAGTTTGCATGGAAAAAAAAAGCTTTGTTTTGTTTTAAGATGAGAAAATTAACAGCATGTTTGTATGATGAAGAGAATGATTTAGTGGAAATAAAAAATATCATTAGAGAGGGGGGGAAGCAGTATTTTTGAGAGGATGCATACGTCTAGTGCCTAAGTGAAGGGTTGGTGTTACCTAAAAATGCAGATAATTTATAGCAGTGATTCTCAAACTCTAACGTACATCTGAATCACCTAGAGGTTTTATTAAAGTACAGATTGCTGGGCCCAACCTCCAGAGTTTCTGGTTCAATATTTCTCAAGTGGGACCCAAAAATTTGTTTCTAACAAGTTCCCAAGTACTACTGCTAGGAACCACAAGATAAGAACCACTGCCTATAGTAACAATCATAATTTACTGCAAACTCAAACTACTGGGCCGGAGTGATCCTCCCACGTAAGCCTCCTAAGTATATGGAAGCCACCATGCCCAACTAATTTTTTTTTTTTTTTTGATAGATGAGGCCTTATTATGTTGCCCAGGCTGGTCTCAAATTCCTAGACTCAAGTGATTGTCCCACCTTGGCCTCCCAAAGCACTGGGATTACAGGCATGAGCCATAGGGCTTAGCCCTAAGGAAGCTTTTTTGACTGCTTATATATTCCCAGAAAAATAAAAGTTCGGTCAATATCTGACAGTGAAGATGAGGGTGAAGGTGGTAGCAGTTTGATGAAAGGAAAAATATGAAATAATTGCTAGGATACCAGCAAAGCAAATGCACCAAGGCAATCAAATATGATTACCCAGTAGCATTAAGTACTCATCGAATGGTTATATATATTTTCTTTAGGCAGGATCAGTTGCTCAAGTGTGAATGCAGAGAATAAAAAGAGTCAAACTTATGCATCTGTTAACCAAAAGAAGATAACCAATGTGTATAAGTATTGCTACATAAGTAACCCCAAAACTCGGTGGTTTAAAATAGTATTTATTATTACTCAGGAGTCTATGGTCAGTTGGGTAGTCATGCTGATCTGGACCAGGCTTGGATGATCATGGCTGGACTCATTCATGGTCTGTAGTCGGTTCACAGTTCAGCTGGGGACTGACTGTTTTCAGATGGCTTTGCTCACATGTCTGGCAGATCAGTGATTACAGGCTGTGATGACTGGGGTGACTGTAATAATCATCTCCTAGCAGTCTAGTTCAGCCTTATTCAAATAGCTGTAGCAGAATTCCCAAAATACTGTGGAATTCCTCATGGCCTCTTGTGACTCAGACTCAGAACTGGCAAGATGTCACTTTCCACTTGATGTTATTAGCCAAAACAGGTCACAAAGGTAGATCATATTTAAGATGGAGAGAAACAGATTCTTTGCCTTGATGGGAAGGGTTGCAAAGTTGTATTGTAAGGGGCATGGATACAGGGAAAGGAATAATTATGCCTATTTTTGATTGTAGTTTTTTCTAGGAATACAAAGAGGTGAGAGAGGAATATCAAAGTAGGATATATCAATGAAGTGATTATAATGATTCTCTATTAATATTCATAGCTTTGCAAAAAGAAGTGATAAGATAATGGCAGCGAAGGACAGTGAAAAGGAAGTGGGGATCATTAGATTTTAGATACCAGTGGCCTCTAAGGATTGTTGGAGTAGGATACTTGAGAACATGAGTGGGAAAGATAGAAGGGGGCAGTTAAGAGAGTGGTATGCATGCTTTTGAGATTATGAAGGATGTGTGAAAGCGTGGCTGAGGTTGTGTGGGTGACAAGAACATCACAGAAGTTAAAGGAATTGAGAGGCTAGAGTACTAGAATCATTAAAAATTAAGAAATAAGTAGGATGGAAAAAAATACAATGAGGTAGGAGATAAAATTTTAAAGAAATGGGAAGTGTGGGGAGTTGAGGGATGACTAGGATAGGTTGGTACATACCACATATATATCTGCATTTTGTGTGTTGGAATAGATCTTTAAGGACATTCACTCAACTGCTATCAGCAGTTACTTCTGGGAATAATAATGATGATAAATGTGTGGAAGTAGTGAAAGGGGATTTTCACTTTAAATCTATTTGCTTCTCTTTTTTGTTGTTTCATAACACATATGTATTATGCATAAATGACTTAGTCTAAAGAAAAGGTTCAAGTAAGAAAGCAAAAGTGTTGAACTTCTTGTCACAAAGATTGGAATTTGAATTATATTTGTAAAATGAGTGTGCATTTACCTATTTCCATGCTGTTGTGATGAGTGAGGTAATTATCTACTGTTCTTAATACAATGTCTGGCATATTAGAAGGAGCTCAAGAATGTTTTCTATTTCTCCACCCACTGACAAATCCCCCAATCACCACATGCACCACATGCACAGGCTGTGTGTGTGTGTGTGTATGTGTGTGTGTGCATGCCACAGAGAGAGAGGGAGAGATGGTATAGAGAAGGTTACATATGAACACGGAGATTCTGTAGCGCTTTTGTATTTTCCTTGGAGTACTCTCAGATTTTGAGATGAAAAGGAAGAAAGAAAATGGACATGTTTTTGTTTATATAACAATCACCTGGCTAATTTCCAGAAGAGAATAGCAGTAACAATAAATTACGCATATATTAACACTTCCATTGTAAGCTGTAAGCAGCATTTATTCAACCATTCTCATTACTGTTTGAATGTCCAAATGACATTTTTTTTTTTTTGAGACGGAGTCTCACACTGTAGACCAGGCTGGAGTGCAGTGGCATGATCTCTGCTCACTGCAAGCTCCGCCTCCCGAGTTCACGCCATTCTCCTGCCTCAGCCTCCCCAGTAGCTGGGACTACAGGCACCCACCACCACGCCCGGCTAATTTTTTGTATTTCCAAATGACATTTTAAAAATACAGCTTTAAAAACAAGTTGCAGGGGACAAAAAGTACTATTTTCCAACAGTCAAAAGTCACAATGAAGAGAATTTAGTAGGTAGTATTATCTCAATATACATAAAAATCTATTAATAGAAACTAAGGGAACACTGTGAATCTCATGATAAAATCCATAAACCTAAGTTCCTAAAATAAGTATTTTTCTATGTGATATACTATTTAAAAAGTAAGTGCTGCTGGGTAAGCTCATTCTCAGTTTCCTAAAATGTTAGCTTAGGCTGTCTTTATGCTGTAATTATTTATATAGTCTGCCCATCAGTTCTTGGTGTGGGCAATGGTCTACCAAAGGTCAAATTAAAAGTAGTAGCTCATGCACTGACACTAGTATTTGACAGAACTAAAAATTAATGGTTGTCAGAACACTTCCTGAAATTGGCTCCAAGCAACTGAAACCTTTATTCTAAATCTGTGATTAATTGATTACTAAGGACATGGGATTCAGAGTTTCAGTGAAATATGGGTGCCTCCGGCCTCTGAATAAAAGCTTCTTTGCAGCCATTGATAACTTCACAACTAAGAAGATGAAAATGAATAAATGGGAATTCATTCATTCATTCAATGGACATTATGTGCCAAGTTGTGCGCTAGGCACTGAGACACAAAAATGAACAAGACTAAGTCCCTGTCTGAAATAATTTAGAGCTGGAGGAGAAGACTGACATGAAAACAGGTTATAATACAACAAAAAAAATGTAAAGATAACTTCAGGTTCCTGCAGCTAGACAAAATTCTTGATGTCATTTCTAAAGGTAATGTGAGAGATATCCTGCATGGGAATGGAAATCAGGAAATCAAGAGGGAAAAAATATTTTGAGCAGAGTGCGCACCATGAATGAAAGAAGCATTGCCAAAATAACCTCTCCTCTTTATTTTATACATAGTGTTTTATTGTAGTTATCAGATTATGTGCCATCTCTTTCTCTAAACCGCAGGCCCCTCTAGGCAAGGTACTTACTTTGTCTATATTTTTATGGTAGCTACCATAGTACCTGGCACGCAGTACATTCTCAATAAACATTTGCTAAACTGAACTGAGAAGTAAGAAGCCAAGAGTTTACTAGCATTTAAAAAGAAAAAAATAGAAGTTTATTCAATAAAATATTTCAACAAATATACCCAACACATACCAGGTTATATTTATGCTACAATATTGATCAGCCCTGCCCTCTGCACCCTAGAGTAAGCCCAAAGCCTAAGCTGCCCCACCTACCTGGAGCAGCTTTTTCTGTGTGTTCCAGCATGCTAAATAAACTTCACTATTTTCTATGTGAGTCATGACATGAACACGTTTGGAAAGCATTAAACTATTTATGGTAATTTACACTGAGTTGTATTACTTTGCCTTGGGGCAGAGAATACAGAGAAGCCCACAGATGGAACAGAAAGAGAAGATACAGAAGGAACACGGGGTTAGAGACAGACTGGCCAACAGATGGAGACACCATTCCCAGCCTAATTCTTATAGATTGGAATAAATTTTGTGGACTATACTGAAGTGAATGAGCTTTTACAAGAATGGCCACTGCAACAGATGGCACTGGTACCCTGTTTCACATCCCCTTAGCCCACTTTTGATTTCAACCACAGCTCATACATGCTCATTTTCATGTAAGTACAGACTTATGGCACACTAGCAATGGCCCACCTCAACAGAGCTCTGCAAGGTCTTTCTCCTTTGTGCCCAAGGGCCTTCTCTGAGGCCATAGGAGCCCAAGCGCAAGCACGGCCTGAAAGTTGGTGAGTGGATAACCATCAACCATGACAACAGGAGCCAGCGGGTAAACACTCAGCCTCTCCTCCTTCTAGTGGACAATTCCGGGAAGGATCCTCTGTGTTTCATGGGACATGCCAGCGGAATTGAACCACTGTTGCCTACAACAGCGATCTTGATGTTGCTTTTTGGTATTGTTACTGGCTCACTCTCTTCTCCATTACTTTACTGTTTATTCCTGGGATCATCTCCTAATATACCACCTGCAGCCAAGTCCTTGTCACAGGATTTGCTTTTAGGGCAACCCACCCATGAGAAAGATGCAGTAAAGTAACTTTTGAGAAGTTATAAATTTTCTGCAAATAGTAATAAAAAAACAGACATGAGAACTCAATACCTCAGTGCACAATGGTGTAGGACAAGAACTATAAAACAAGCTAACCCTGGAAGAAGAGAAAGCCTGACCTAAGAGCATTCTCTTACCACAAAAACATTTCCTCTGATTTCTTAAGGGCAAGGAAGTTGAAAACAAATGTCATAATCTCACCAAATAACATTTCTATTTTGTTGCATAAGTACACGCATATAATTGTACACTACAGAATATGTGATATGTACTATGTCATTTTCAGCTAAAATATTTAGTAGCTTCCTAACATCCCTGGTTCAAGGTTTCTTCTTACGTATTGTCAGAGTTCAATTTCTCAAGTCTAGCTAATATTGCAGATGCGATTCTGGTGCTCAGAGCAAGCAAAGCCAGGGACAATGTCTGACAAATTCAATAATGATTTATGAATGAATGATTGATTGGTCTTTTAATATGATTAGCTCTCCTTGGATGCTTTCAGTCAGTTAAGTCATGAAAGTAAACACTTTTTGAGTTAACTGACTGAAAGGTGCCCAAGAGGTCTGAAGACAAAGAAGTTATGCACTTAAGACTGAGCCATGGGGAGCCCCACATTGACTGGATCACAGTTTATAAGGGGTTCTTGAAATATGTTCATATTTTGAATACCCTTAAAGAATCAAATATTTAACTCACCTAGATATTTGAAAAATTGGAATCAATACATGAGGCAAAAGAGGGAAGGACAGACATGAGTGTAAGAGTGTAAGAACCATTTCAGTCTTCTTACATATTATGTATACTGCTATTACCATCAAAATGCTGACCACACTCCAAAACTATCTCACAAATTTCCCATAATCCCTCAGAGACACCTATCCCTAGATAAAAAGGCTTGGCTTAAATGTTTCCATTATATCTTTGTTTATAGATTTTGCCCATGCTGCATAATATTAAGATATTGACTGAGATATCTTTGCTTCAAATCTCCCCCCACTCAGAAAGCAGCAATAGTTTTCTCAGCCCAGCCCTAAAAGGAAGATCTTCTAGAGCAGAAAAGAGAGACAATTCTTGGTTTTGTTTCCCAAAATGAACTCTAGACTCTAATAGTAAATAAATAGTCTTGAATGCTGTATTAGTTTGCTAGGGCTGCCATAACAATATGCCACAGATTGGGTGGCTTGAATAACGGACATGTATTTCTTACAGTTCTGGAGGCTGGAAGTCCAAGATCAAGGTGTCAGCAGGCTTGGTTTCTTCTGAGGCCAGTTTTGTCTTGTAGATGGCTGCCTTCTCACTGTGGCTTCACATGACTTTTCTTTCTCACTGTGTCCTCACACACTCTGTTTGTGCATCCCTGCTGTATCTTTATGTGTCTAATTTTCTCTTCTTATAAAGACAACAGACAGATTGGATCTGGGCCCACCTTAAAGCCTCATGTTAACTTAATCACCTCTTCAAAGGCCCTATCACCAAGTATAATCACATTCTGAAATACTGAGGGTTAGAGCTTTAAAATATGACTTTTGGACAGACACATTTCCACCTATAACAAACCCCAAGGCACATTTGACTTTCCTTCTGAAGGAATTAAAAAAATACTAATTACAAAAATGTTTCCAAAAAGTTCATTTCAAAAGGATATAGAGTCCCTGTCTCACAATGCCAGATTTAGCAAATAAAAATATAGAATATCAATTTAAATTCAAATTTCAGATAAATCTGAATTTCAGACAAACAAATAATTTTTTAGTATTAAGAAGTTCCACAAAATTTGGGGCATTCAAATTTAATTGGGCATTTTGTGTTTTATCTGTGAATGTTAGTCTCAGATAAACAGGATGAAGAGCATGATAATGAGCCGTGTCATGGGTCCTACACTCTGTCCCACTGCAAGGTTAAATCCCTGGCACAGGAAACAACAGCACCCCCAACATGAGCTTGGAGGTCCCAAAGCAGAGAAAACTAGGTCCTGATTCGCATTTGGAATTCTGAGAGAAAACAGCTTTGCAGGGTGTCCTGTGATGATACGGGACAGTGATTAGAATAGGAACAGTGGGTCACATCTAGAGACAGGGTCTGAGGTAGTGACCTCACCTTCCCCCATCATAGTACATACATCTTCTTTTTCTGTGGCTCCAAAACCAAAGGTTTCCTGTGATTGCAAGATAAGTACAGAGGTTGGCTGAGTGTGGAGAGGCAGGCCTGAAATGTCCTCATGGTTTGAGTCAAAACTAAACATGTTTTGGACAACACTGTAACTGAAGTGTTTTAAAGTTTATGCTGTAACTGAAGTTTATGCTGTAACTGAAGTTTATGCTGTAACTGAAGTTTATGCTGTAACTGAAGTTTATGCTGTAACTGAAGTTTATGCTGTAACTGAAGTGTTTTAAAGTTACAGACAATGTGTCCAGAGGCAACCCAAAATCACCAGGGATGGTCTAGTCCAGGAAAAGCCATGTATATGGATGCCATTAACCAAGGATCAAAATTCTCTCCCCAGACCTCTCAATAGTATGTTAGCCCTTCTGCAATTTAGAAGCCCCATAGCCCCAAAACAACAGCCAAAGTCAAAGAGAGGTATTATAAAGTGACAGTCAAAGAGACATTAAGTTTAACCTGGAACTAGCTGAGCTTACCTTGAGTTTATCCATATTGTATTTCCATCTCAGTTGCTGGCAGATCAACATTCCCTGTCATATATCATTAAAGTTGATTATTTGAACCTTAAAGCAAAACTTAACATTTAATTAAATTTCAATTCATTGCTCTACCATTTGAGATTTTTTTTAAATTGTAATCCTGCCACTTAATATCTATCCAAGAGGAATTCATTTCATATTTTAAACATTTTTTTAAATCTAGACACAATCTTTATAAGAAGTTTCCTACAAAAGTGAGAGGTGAAGCCAGTTGGACTTCCTGGGTCGTGTGGGGACTTGGAGATTTTTTGTGTCTAGCTAAAGGATTGTAAATGTACCAATCAGCACTCTGTGTCTAGCTAAAAGATTGTAAATGCACCAATCAGCACTCTGTAAAAACACACCAATCAGAGCTCTGTGTCTAGCTAAACGATTGTAAATGCACTAATCAGCACTCTGTAAAATGGACCAATCAGCAGGACATGGACAGGGACAAATAAGGGAATAAATGGTGGCCATCCCAGCCAGCAGTGGCAGCCCGCTTGGGTCCCCTTCCATGCTGTGGAAGCTTTGTTCTTTCGCTCTTCACAATAAATCTTGCTTCTGCTCACTCTTTGGGTCTGTGCCACCTTTAAGAACTCTAACACTCACCGCAAAGGTCTGAGGCTTCATTCTTGAAGTCAGTGAGACCAAGAACCCACCGGAAGGAACCAACTCCAGACACATTTTGGCAACCATGAAGGGACTATTGCCTATCACCAAGCAGTGAGTACCATCGGACCCCTTTCACTTGCTATTCTGTCCTATTTTTCCTTAGAATTTGGGGGCTAAACACCAGGCAACTGTCGGCCAGTTAAAAGAGACTAGCGTGGCCGTCAGACTGAAGACATGGGTGTCAGGCTTTCTGGGAAAGGGCTCTCTAACAACCCCCGGCTCTTTGGAGTTGGGAGCATTGGTTTGCCTGGAACCAGCTTCCACTTTTCCTGTATTTCTGGGCTGAGCCAAGGGTCAACAGAGAGGAAAGCCATTCAGCTCCAGGGTCCAGACAAAAAGTTGGTTGACCCCGTAGCCATGTGTGGAAGTCTCAAAGTCACGTCACCCAAGTGAGACTCGCCCATCCATCCTATCTAGCCTGACCCTCGCCTCTTGGGTCCTAATGCCTGTCAGACAAACTTCCTCTCACCTCTCTTCTCCGAGGCTAGTCCCGCTTCTAAAAACCACACCCTGTCTCTGGTGCTTTTCTAGTTTCTCCTATAAGAATGATTTCTAGTATAAACTTCAGGACTCTGTTACCTTCTTTAGGCACCTGGACTTATCAATCAGAGACATAATTTTTGCCCAAAGCCCTGTCAGGGTTGGGGGTACTCTCTGGAATTTTAGGATCCCTCCTCAGACTGGAAGGCCTAATGGAAGCTATTCCTGAAGCTAGGATATGGGGAGTCTCAGAAATGATATCCTTCCTATCTATACAATGAGAAGTAGGACAAAAGGTGTCACTCTTCCAACCCTGGAGATCCCTTCCCTCCCTCAGGGTATGGCCCTCCACTTCATTTTTGGGGCATAACATCTTTATAGGACAGTGGTAAGTTCCCAATACTAACAGGAGAATGCTTAGGACTCTAACAGGTTTTTGAGAATGCGTTGGTAAGAGCCACTAAATCCAATTTTTCTCACTCCTCTTTGTGGTCTAGGAGGACAGGCAAAGGTGCAGGTTTTCAAGAATGCGTCAGTAGGGGCCATTAAATCCGACCTTCCACGGTCCTCCCTGTGGTGTAGGAGGAAAACTAGTGTTTCTGCTGCTGCACCAGTGAGTGCAACTATTCCAAACAACAGGGTCTAGGGACCGTTGCGGGTTCTTGAGCAAGAGGGGTTTCTGCTGCATGTCAGTGAGTGCAACTATTCCGATCAGCAGGATCTGGGGACCGTTGTGCGTTCTTGGGTAGTGGGGGGGAAACAAACAAACCAAAATCACAGGCAGTTTTTTCTTTCAGATGGGAAACACTCAGGCATCAACAGGCTTATCCTTGAAATGCATCCTAAGCCATTGGGACCAATTTGACCCGTAAACCTTGAAAAAGAGGCAGCTCATTTTTTTCTGCACTACTGCCTGCTCCCAATATTCTCTCTCTGATGGGGAAAAATGGCCACCTGAGGGAGGTATAAATAACAATACTATCCTGCAGCTTGACCTTTTCTGTAAGAGGGAAGGCAAATGGAGTGAAATACCTTATGTCCAAGCTTTCTTTTCATTGAAGGTGAATCCACAACTATGCAAAGCTTGCAATTTACATCCCACAGGAGGACCTCTCAGCTTACCCCCATATCCTAGCCTCCCTATAGCTCCCCTTCCTATTAATGATAAGCCTCCTCTAATCTCCCCTGCCCAGAAGGAAATAAGCAAAGAAATCTCCAAGAGACCACAAAAACCCCCAGGCTATCGGTTATGTCCCCTTCAAGCTGTAGGGGCAGGGGAATTTGGCCCAACCCAGGTACATGTCCCCTTCTCCCTCTCTGATTTAAAGCAGATCAAGGTAGACCTGGGGAAGTTTTCAGATGATCCTGATAGGTACATAGATGTCCTACAGGGTCTAGGGCAAACCTCTGATCTCACTTGGAGAGATGTCATGCTATTGTTAGATCAAACCCTGGCCTTTAATGAAAAGAATGCTTTAGCTGCAGCCCGAGAGTTTGGAGATACCTGGTATCTTAGTCAAGTAAATGACAGAATGACAGCTGAAGAAAGGGACAAATTCCCTACAGGTCAGCAAGCCGTCCCCAGTATGGATCCCCACTGGCACCTCAACTCAGATCATGGGGACTGGAGTTGCAAACATCTGTTGACCTGTGTTCTAGAAGGACTAAGGAGAATTAGGAAAAATGAATTATTCAATGATGTCCGCCATACCTCAGGGAAAGGAAGAAAATCCTGCCTTCCTCAAGCGGCTATGGGAGGCCTTAAGAAAATATACTCCCCTATCACCTGACTCACTTGAGGTTCAATTGATCCTAAAAAATAAGTTTATTGCCCAATCAGCCGCAGATATCAGGAGAAAGCTCCAAAAGTGAGCCCTGGGCCCTGAACAAAATCTGGAGGCATTATTAAACCTGGCAATCTCGGTGTTCTATAATAGGGACCAAAAGGAACAGGCCAAAAAGGAAAAGCAAGACAAGAGAAAGGCCGCAGCCTTAGTCATGGCCCTCAGACAAATAAACCTTGGTGGTTCAGAAAGGACAGAAAATGGAGCAGGCCAATCACCCAGTAGGGCTTGTTACCAGTGTGGTTTTCAAGGACACTTTAAAAATATTGTCCAACAAGAAACAAGCTGCCCCCTCGCTCATGTCCACTATGCCGAGGCAATCACTGGAAGGCGCACTGCCCCAGCGGACAAAGGTTCTGTGGGCCAGAATCCCCCAACAAGATGATCCAACAATAGGACTGAGGGTCCCTGGGGCAAGCGCCAGCTCATGTCATCACCCTCACTGAGCCCCAGGTACATTTAACCATTAAGGTCCAGGAAACTGACTTCCTCCTTGACACTGGCATGGCTTTCTCAGTGTTAATCTCCTGTCCCGGACAGCTGTCCTCAAGGTCCATTACCATCCGAGGAATCCTGGGACAGCCTGTAACCAGGTATTTCTCCCACCTCCTCAGTTGTAATTGGGAGACTTTGCTACAGATAGTAAGTATGCTTATCTAATCCTACATGCTCATGCTGCAATATGGAAAAAAAGGGAGTTCCTAACCTTTGGGGGAACTTCCATTAAATATCACAAGGAAACCATGGAGTTATTGCACGCAGTGCAAAAACCCAAAGAGATGGCAGTCTTACACTGCCGAAGCCATCAAAAAGGGAAGGAGAGGGGAGAACAGCAGCATAAGCATCTGGCAGAGGCAGGGAAAGACCAGCAGAAAGGAAAGAGAGAAAGAGACAGAAAGTCAGAGAAAGAGAGGGAGAGAGGGGAAGAGACAGAGACAAAGAAGGAGTCAGAAAGAAAGAAAGAGACAGAAAGTCAAAGAGAGAGGAAGAGACAGACAGGGAGTAAGAAAGACAGAAAGAAAGAGACAAAGAAGTCAAAGAGAAAGAAAGAGAGATGGAAGTAGTAAAGAAAAAACAGTGTACCGTATTCCTTTAAAAGCCAGGGTAAATTTAAAACCTATAATTGATAATTGAAGGTCTTCTCTGTAACCCTATAACACTCCAATACCACCTTGTTGTCAGTGTAAACAAGGGCATAGGCTGAAAATACTGAGGCCACTGACAACCCGTAGCCTTCCTATCAAAAATCCTTAACCCAGCAGGTTTCCTAACAGGGGATCTAAATCTTAATTAATTACCATCCAAAGATCCGACCAGACCTAGGAGGAACTCCCTTCAGGACAGGACGATAGATGGTTCCTCCCAGGCGATTAAGGGAAAAAGACACGATGGGTATTCAGTAAGTGATAAGGGAACTCTTTGTAGAAGCTGAGTTAGGAAAATTGCCTAATAATTGGTCTGCTCAAACGTGGGAGTTGCCTGCACTCAGCCAAACCTTAAAGTACTTACAGAATCAGGAAGGAGCCATCTATATCAATTCTAAGTTAATATGGACTGAAAGGGGTTTTATTAATAGCAAAGAAAAATTAAAATCCCAAATTTACAAGGTTTTCAACAAAAGTAAAGTTTGCTAAAAGTTAACAGTGTAACATGTATTATCCTAACTTCTAATCTTATGGAAATCAGACCCTGTCAGTGCCCCTCAAAGCTCAAGTCCATCTGCACAAGGTCATGCAACTAATACCCCTACCTATAGGGTTAGAAATGGCCACTGCTACAGGAAGCAGAATAGCAGGTTTATCTACTTCATGATCCTACTACCACAAACTCTCAAAGGATTTCTCAGACAGTTTGCAAGAAATAACAAAATCTATCCAGCAAGGATAGTAACTACAATCCCAAATAGACTCTTTGGCAGCAGTGACTCTCCAAAACCACCAAGGCCTAGACCTCTTCACTGCTGAGAAAGGAGGACTTTGCAGCTTCTTAGGGGAAGAGTGTTGCTTTTACACTAACCAGTCAGGGATAGTACAAGATGCCACCCAGCGTATACAGGAAAAGGCTTCTGAAATCAGACAACGCCTTTCAAACTCTTATACCCACCTCTGGAATTGGGTGACATGACTTCTCCCCTTTCTAGGTCCCGTGACAGCCATCTTGCTATTACTCACCTTCGGGCCCTTTATTTTTAACCTCCTTGTCAAATTTGTTTCCTCTAGGATCGAGGCCATCAAGCTACAGATGGTCTTACAAATGGAACCACAAATGAGCTCAACTAACAACTTCTACCGAGGACCCCTGGACCGACCCACTGGCCCTTTGACTGGCCTAAAGAGTTCCCTTCTAGAGGACACTACAACTGTAGGGCCCCTTCTTTGCCCCTATCCCACAGGAAGTAGCTAGAACGGTCACTGCCCAATTCCCAACAGCAGTTGGGGTGTCCTGTTTAGAGGGGAGATTGAGAGGTGAAGCCAGATGGACTTCATGGGTCGAGTGGGGACTTAGAGATTTTTTGTGTCTAGCTAAAGGATTGTAAATGTACCAATCAGCACTCTGTGTCTAACTAAAGGATTGTAAATGCACCAATCAGCACTCTGTAAAAACACACCAATCAGCGCTCTGTGTCTAGCTAAAGGATTGTAAACGTGCCAATCAGCACTCTGTAAAAACGCACCAATCAGCACTGTGTCTAGCTAAAGGATTGTAAATGCACCAATCAGCACTCTGTAAAATGGACCAATCGGCAGGACGTGTGCAGGGACAAATAAGGTAATAAAAGCTGTCCACCCCAGCCAGCAGCGGCAACCCACTGGGGTCCCCTTCCATGCTGTGGAAGTTTTGTTCTTTGGCTCTTCACAATAAATCTTGCTTCTGCTCACTCTTTGGGTCCATGCCACCTTTAAGAGCTGTAACACTCACCACGAAGGTCCGCAGCTTCATTCTTAAAGTCAGCGAGACCAAGAACCCACCAGAAGGAACCAACTCCGGACACAAAAGGACTTTGTCCCTTTACGTCCTCCCTCTCCTTCATCAAAAATAAATTCACACACACAAAAAAACACAGTGAAATTTCTAAGTAGGCTTCTTCTTCTTGTGGTAAGAGCAGAGTAGAAAATCAAGAGAGTAGAAAATGAAGTATTTTTTATTAAAAAATGTAAAGATTTTAAGATTACTAAAAAAAATAAAAAATATTCCTCATGAAGAACTACTGCCATCTAAAGGCCTCAGCATAATATTACAAATAAGTATTTGGTTCTATGTAGCTAAATGTCTAATATTTAAGTGCCATAGAGTTTTATTTTTAGAAATTTATATTTTTCCTATTTTTTTCCAATTTAGTAAATGAACTTTTTTCTTACCCCTTAAAGAAATTATATGTGCCACAGAAGATATGTAGATTGGCTTAGGTTATACAAAAAGTTGAACATACAATGTTTAATTAGGAATATTTAGAAAAGCATATTTTAAATGAATGAAAAAAGAAACAGGCCATTTCCCTTCTTCCCCAAAATGTATGGCAAATCATATTTACAATATAGATGTTAAAATACAGTATTATAAATTCAAAAAAGATCAGTTATTGAGATATTATAGAGTCTAAAGCTTAAGCTAGCTAATCACAAGTCACACCTAAGGTTAAAATTGCTAAATTATAGTACCACCTAAATTAAAAGCAGATCAATTGTAATAATGAAATTTAATTCTAGAAAATCAGCTGTAACATAACTTTCTATTTCTGAATATTTCTAAATTATTACATAACTCACAGGTATAAGGAAAACCAGTACATGAAATACTAAAAACAAAAAAACTCTAAAACTTCACAGCATGGTATTAATGTTACACATAAGCAAAAGTACCCAACTTCAAGAAGTCAACAAATAACATAAACCCAAGTTCATGTCCTTTACAGATCTTTCAAAAGGCAAATATTTCCTACATTTAACACAACACCAATTCGAGTCAATTATCCTTATTAACTGCCTTAGTCGGCTCAGCCTGCCTTAACAGAATACCACACAATGGGTGGTTTAGACAACAAAAAATTATTTTCTCCTAGTTCTGAAGGCTGAAAGTCCAAGATCAAGGTGCTGTCAGGGTTGATTTCTGGTGAAGCCACTCTCCTTGGCTTACAGACAGCTTTTTTAAATTTTTTTTTAAGACAGGTTCTCACTCTGTCACCCAGGCTGGAGTGCGATGGCCTGATTCCAGCCCACTGCAACCTCTGTCTCCCAGGTTCAAGCGATCCTCCCACCCCAGCCCCTAGAATAACTAGGACTACAGGTGCCTGCCACCACACCCTGCTAATTTTTGTATTTTTTGTAGAGACGGGTCTCGCTATGTTGCCCAAGCTGGTCTTGAACTCCTTACCTCAAGCGATCTGCCTACCTTGGCCTCCCAAAGTGGTGGGATTATAGGTGTGTGCCACGACACCAGGCAGACAGCCTGGTGGTTTTGTGGCTCCTCACATGGCCTTTCTTCTGTGCTTGAAAACTCTGATGTCCCTTCCTCTTCTTATAAGAATGCTAATCCTGTTGCATTAGGGCTCCACCCTTATGGTCTTATTTAACATTAATTATTTCCTTAAAGGCCCTATGTCAAATATAGACACATTGTGGGTTAGGTCTTCAACACATGAATGAGTGGGGGACAAAATTCAGTCCATGATACTCAAAGAAACAGAAATTAATTGGTATCTGAGTAGAAGACTGAACTTGTAGTTGATAATACAAGAGCTGTGGCATTTTATCAGTAAGTGTGATACAAATTTAATGTGCAGGGAAAATGAAATATCTTTATCTGAAAATAAGCCTTATGAAACAATTAAACTAAGTGTTTGTATTTAAACTCAGGGTTATGTAGGGAATGGGAGAAGAGAAGGGAACCATCCCCTATATTTCTGGAAGAGTCAGACTGAGGTTTGAGGTACAAGGAAAGGTGAGTAGGGCTCAAGAAAAAGTACAAGCCTCTAGGATTGGATCATTTGCAAAATTCTCCCACAAAGTTTAAATGATGTGGACTCTCTAGCACAAGAACTGTTTGTGTAAACATGCAGAATATATATAATTTGTTAATCAGCAAGTACATAAGATTGTTGATGTGTATGTAATAGCCAAATCCAGTCCCAGGACCACTTGGTTATCGACCCAGGGGTCTTTTTCTGCCTGGTTCCCTCTCTCCCCTCACCCCCAGTCAATTTCCTGTTCACAATTCAGCACACTCGAGGTTTTATAAGGAGAAGTTTTTGCTAAGTCAACAAAAAGCAATCCTTTTATACTCTTCCCTCTTACAATGAATGTACTAGTACATTTGTATTACTAAGGGAAGTCCCTAAAGTACCTAAAGCACCTACTCCCACATGAAACAAGATATTCCCCGAGGAAACGTGTGCCCTTCAATGTGGCATGTACCTGGAAGTTTGACTTTGGTAGCATTCTATTGCAAGGGGCAGAGAAGAATGCCACGGTCGATGCTCCAGGGCCAACAAGCTTTTTCCAGCCTCTCCAACAATCTAGCCTTTTCTCTTTTGGTTCGCAGACATTGAAGCCATGGTTGTTGGACTCATCAGTGAACAGCTCAATCTTCTTGAAGATTCTTTACTTTTCCTATTCCAGAGAGATGTGTTTGGGGCTTTTAAGTGTTATAATGGAACAAGTTATCAATTTTATTCAAATGAGTCTACTAGGTATAAGTGTCCTCCTACTCAATTGCACTATCTATTGCACTAAATTAATCCTCTGATTGGTCTATTAGCCTCAGAAGGATTAGTATTTGAAAGGGTTAAATGCAGTTCTCAATCAATTATATTTTCATTATGTCACGACTATTGATTTGTCCCATTAGACACACTGTTCCTTTAAATTGAAAACTGAAGCACTCAAACATAATAGATTTGTATTTTCTTTTTAAAATGAGGCACTATGTAATAAAGATCTCAAAGTGCTAATTCTTCACATCCGGAAATCAGGAAGAGAATTAAATGCCCTAAGGCATACATTGTATGTAATGGATTAACTTTCTCTGCATCTAAAATGGTAGTAGTTATACAGTTCTTGAGAGAATTAAGCAAATGTCACTCAAAACATTTTGTGCTCTATAAACCTTAAACCTGGTTTGCAAAAGTTTTCTTTTTCTGTAGTATGCTCTATATATTTCTATGAAGTTTCTGATGTCCTTTCATAGAAAATTCTTCACTACAATAACAGAATAGGATTATCAAGTAATAACCAATATTGGTTTCCATAACCAGTATCATCTTGCAAAATGGTTTTTCACGATGTCTGATACATTTATTTTCTAACACACTCCAGAGTATGAAATGGTGAAAGGTCTCTCTCTTCCATTTTACCACTTAGGAAACCAAGGAATACAAAGTTTTTGGTTTAAACCACTATCAAAGATCACGTGGGCGAAAAGACCTTCCAAATTGTAGGCTAACTGGGTCAGAGGGATATTAGCGGATGAATTTTTTCCATGATCTTACTATTCCGCACACAGGTGTAAAAGGTCAGGTCTAACCTCATGATCTCCTGGTTTCCGAGGCGCCCTGAGGCGATGGACAGTCCCGGTTAATTTTGTGGTAGCCCTCGGGAAGGGATACGTGCCTACAGGTCTCAGTTGTGCAGCAGCGGCACCGCTCCTGGACCCCTACTGCCTTCTGGGCTCCTAGGCTTGCGGGACAGATCAGGAGTCGCCGGCACTGGGGTACCAGGAGGACGCGAGCTGACTACCTGACTCTGGGCGGCGCAGGACGCCGGCCGCGCGAGGGGCGGGGGCTAAGCGTATCGAGGGGCGGCGCTCGAGGGCGCGGGAGGCGGGAGAGGTTGCCGCGCCGGGTGCCCTGGCAGCCGCAGCCCCGCCCCGCTGCGTCCGGCCCGGTCCTGTCCCGCAGCGTCCCGCCAGCCAGCTTCTTGCACCCTTCCCGGTCGAGGCGCTCTCCGGTGCTCCCCGCGCAGCCATGGCTCAGCACTTCTCCCTGGCCGCCTGCGACGTGGTCGGATTCGACCTGGACCACACTCTGTGTCGCTACAACCTGCCCGAGAGCGCCCGGGTGAGTGGCGCGGGCTCCCCGGGGCGCACTGAGCGCAACCTCCATGGCGGCTGGGGCTTGAGTTTCCTCCAGGCTTGGGCAGCGGCGAACGCTGCCGGGGGCCTGCGGCGGCCGAGTCTTTCCGCACAGCGCGGCCTCCAGCGGCGAGAAGGGGCGGAAGTGTGCAGCCTCCGCTCCGCGCCGGTGCCGTGGGGACCGGCACATTTAGCTCAGCTGTTAGCTAATGTTGAGAGGGGGTAGGAAAGAACGAAGGAGGGGCAAACTGCGCAAGATCGGGCTGGGGAATCGGTGGTTTCTAGGGCAGAGGAGAGGCGGGGTCAGGGGCACTGGGGCTGTCCTTGAAGATCCCACGTCGTGGAACTTCTCTGCATGTCTTTCTGGACACCAGCTGATTGTGGACACAGCCACTTGATTTGGGACTTGCATTTTTTTTGGCTGCATTTTTCTATTTGCACTATCAACCACCCATCAGTGTTTAAACTGCAATCTGGGAGAGATGCGTAGTATATAGTGTAGTGTATTGGAAGGAACACTAGTTGAAAAGTCATTAAGATCTTAGCCCTAATTTTACCTTCTATCAAGAAAAGAAAATAAATATTTATTGCGCGTCGACTATGTGCTCCGTGCACTTTGAATACATTCCAGTCCTACCAACAGTCTGCAAAGTTTGGGTCCTCACTGTGCCCTGAGGGAGGGGGACATGGAGTATGCATACTTCCAGACCTGTACGCTCAAATTAATTGCCCTCCCTCCACTATTCGTTTGGTTTCCCAATTCCCAAGGAAACTAATTTTGAAAAGTTACCAGGTTTTTTTAGTCCAAGCTCTAAGCATCCAGACAGAAAAAAAGCTGGTTATGAGTACAGTGGTGAAAGCGAGGACTCCTCAGCCAGACTGCCTAGCTTAGGACACCAGCTCCACTGTTACTAGCTCTGTGACTTCGAGCAAGTTACTTAACCTGTGCTGCTTCTCAGTTTCCCCATCTGTAAAATGGAGCTAATAATTGGATTTACTTCACAAGATTGTTGCAAGGATTAAATGAGTAAGAGATGTATAATGCTTAGAATAGTACCTTGGCAAAGACAAGTGTTTGCTTTTATGGTTACCACCCAAACCATTTAGAAACCTCACAGTTTATGGGTAGAACTCTAGATCACTGGTGCAGACATCAGCCAGGGCTGTGCCGCATTATGGTAATGTCCCTGCACCCGCCAGTTCTGGTACACGTTAAAGGTCAAAAAAGAGTGGCTGCCTGAATTTCTCGTGTGTTTTCTGTGCCCAGATGCTAAATTTTTTTTAAGTGTCCTTTTTCTGCTGTTATACTTTCCTGCTTTCTTACCTTACAGGTCTGGTTTCCTTAGTCACATTGAGAATTAAGAAGGCTTTTTTACTACTTGATTCTTTGGCCACTGCTTCCCCTAGGTCTTTGATACATGTTTTCCTTCCCTCTGTGTCTTTCGAATCCTTCCTGGTTCACAGTTTTGTGTGTCTCCTCTTTAGTTACCTTCTTTTGGAGGGAATATTGTTAAACCACTGTCATGTCAGGGCTAGTGTTGTCCATAGGTGATCATAAAATTTCAGAATATAAGATTCTCAAAGACAAGAGGTTTTTTTACTGCAAACCTGAAGAATAAGTGATGTTTAAAGCTTGAAAACAGTAACCTATTGAGTTTTGGATCATGTTTGGTGTGGAAATCTTTTTTTTTTTAAGTCCCACAGTGTGCTGAGCACCATGCTAGAGCTGAGGATACAGAGATCAACACGCAGGCCTCCAGGCAGCCTTACACAGTAGGCAAAAATGCTGAAGAGTTAGTCTTGGTCCCCTGCGGTGGGTAGTATGACCTGGGTCTTGCTGCACGCTGCCAACAGTGCCTGGAGGGCCTCTTTGCTCTGTACAGAAGCTCTTCATCCCATCAGCCTCATCTTAAACATCGTTCCCCTTAGGAAGTCTTTTTGGCCCTTAAAGTTTGCCCTTCCACTCTAAGCCCACCTTCAGTTTTCCACAAAACCCTTCATTCCTCATAGCACATGCTGCATGATATTAACACTTCCTGTTTACTTGTTGGACTTCCCCAAGAGCCCAGCGTGATGGCTCCATCAGTATCTGTGACAGTTTCTTGTGTGTTCTGTGTGCCGAGCTTAGTGCTGGGCACATACTGGACTCAATAAATAGACTGAAGTAATAATAGGTATTTTAATAACAGAATATGATACAGCCATGATTCTAATAAGCATGCTGCTTATGTGAATGGATTTAATCCTTACAACGTCCCTGTGAGGCAGATATTATCACCACAGTCACTGTTAAGAGAGCATCAAGCAACGGGGCACCGAAGGAAAGTGTATCCAGGGCAACTGAGCAAGGTAGTCCGGCTGTAGATTTCTGCTGCTTCTCACCTTGCTGTCTGTATGGTGCCCTAAAACACAGAGGAAAGGCCTGGAGCTGGCAAGTGAGGAGGTGGAGAAGAGTGCTTCACCCAGAGGAGTTACAGTAAAGGCCAGAACCTCGAGGTGAGCAACAGCACCAGGAACTGCTTGGGTGCAAGCAAAAGGTGGCAAGTTGCAGGAGAAGATGGTGGAGAAGTCAGTGGGGACTGCATCATGGAGAGCTGTGAGTGCCTCTCCTTTCAGTTTTGTAGGCATTTAACAACTGCACAGAGTTGTGCAAACACAGAACTGAGTGTGTCCCCCTCACATGAGGCCTCAGGAAAGGCATTCTAGAAGAGAGGATGACACATGGTTTCTCCCAAGGTTGCAGGCTCAGAAGTCTGATACCAGTCAGTTAACGTAGATGTGTGAGTGGGAGAGTGGGGTCCCAAATATTGCATAGGACATGTTTATACTAAAAAAAATTATTTGTTTTTTATTTGAAAGTCACATTTACCTAGGCATTTTTAAATTTTATCTGGTAACCTTAAGTGGGAACCAAACATAATTTGTAGGCTGCTTATGGACCACAGGGTACCAATTGGCAACTGCTATAGAATATGTATTATTATTAGTCCTGAGAGACTGTGAGGTGATGACAGCTAAGGCTGGGAGAGGAGTGTCATGGAGAGCCCTGTGCCATGAAGGCTTCTAGAGAGACTCAGCGTACTCTAAGGACAAACTGCAAGAAGGCTTCTGCCTAGACCAGGGGTTTCAGAGTACAGATGCCCCTGCTTTTCTTCACACTGCTTTTCTCTGCTTCTCTTCCTTGTCCATTGGCCCCCTTCTCTCCTGTTACAGAAAAATCTCCTCCACAAGGTAAGGAACACAGCTGTGGCTGTCCCTGTTGGCATCTCTGATGGAAAGGGCTCCTTTCTTCCAGGAGAATTCGAGTGTTACATGCCCGTATCTTAGACTAATCACTTGAATAACTGGAGAAACTCAAAAGTGCCTCAACCAGAGGCAAATCTAAGGTGTACAATAGCTGGCTATTAGGGGCTTGTGAAAGCCAATTGTTAACTATTCAGGAATTGTGCAAGCAGGTAAACTGCTGTTGGTGGCTTGAAACAGGCCATGGTGGGAATATTTACACCGTGGAGATGGGCAAGCGCTACCCGTCAGGGCAGTGTTTTTGTTTTCTGTTTTTTTGTTTTGTTTTGTTTTGTTTTTAGCAGCATACAACATAATAATAGCAAATACTTAAATTGGATTTGCTGGTGTGCCAGGCTCTGCTCTAAGCATTTTACATCTGTTAGCCCTGCAGCACTGGTTTCTTATAAGCAGGATCATGATGTGGACTTTTTATTGTCCATAGTACTTTGTACCACAGAGTGACTCAGTGTATTTTTTATTGCTTTTTTCCTTTTAGTGATTGAATAAAAATCTGTAAAACATGCAGGTCAGTGGTTTTCAGTGTTCTCTGTGCATCAGAGAGGGCCCTCTCTACCATGTATGCTTGGAAGCTCTGGGTAGTTTTAAGAAGTGTTACCTATGGTTCTGAATCACCACCAGGGTTGAGAACTGTTGATATATAGTGTTAGCATAATGTGGTTCAATTAACAGTTGACCTGGATAAGGTCACATTGCACTGGATGGAAGTACATGTGTAGTGATTTTAATTAGCTTTATGGCAGGGAGCAACTCGATTTGACATTTGACAAGCAGCCTTTGCTTTCTCCACGCTCATATCCTGACACTCAGACCCCGACACCCCTACTCCAGCTGTGTGCAGGCCCCTCAGTTTCTGAACCTGAGTTGCCCCCTCATTCCCTCTGCATTCACCCAGCGAACTGCTGCATCTAAGTATCAGTGTAAACCTCACTACCCAGGAGAGATTTCCCCCACTTCTCTGCCTCCCTCTTCTCCCTAAAAGTATGACATGTTATCGAAACCTGTTGTGGGTTAATATCTGTAGAAGAAGGGTCAGGTTGTTCAGTGTGTCCTTTTGGACACTGTGCATTTGACTCAGACCACTGTTCTGCTCAGGCTCAAGTGTACCCGACACTGGCCAAAGAACACTTCGAGGTAGAATAAGGTTGGGCCCTCTACCGTGTGTGCACTTTTTGTTTGGTACGTACAGTTCTTTTAAAGTTAGCCAGCACTTAAAAACCAGATATTTTACTCAAAAACCTAGCATTTTTTGTTGTTGAGAAATAAGATCTGTCAGCAATCAACAGAGTATTTATTATTGTAATTATTGTACTTGCTTCCAGAGGCTTTCTTTGTCCTTTGTCTTTAGATTTTTTTTTTTAATGGTTTTTGTGTATGTGTGTGTGGAGAAACAAGAGTGATTACCTGTATCTGATAGAGGCATCATGACTCGTTTAGATCACCTTCCTGGTCCCCATGTGTATTTTCCTGACATGGGGCCTTTCTGGCCAGAATGGACCAAGGATGGATGGATAGAGTGGTCATCATCTTTATCATCTTAGTGATGTATTAAATAAGTTTAAAAAGCTTTGTCAAGTCTTAAATTATTATCTCCAACCCATTAGAATTCAGGAGTAGGGTTAATAATTGTCTTTGGTTGTATAATTGTATGCTGACGGTATAATTTTGAATGAGACAGCTACCTGGGGCATGCAGGGGATGATAAATTGCTTGTGAAGGAAAATTAAACTGCAGAACTTCACAATTACAGATATTTCCTTCCTCCTACCTGCCCCCATCAGCAATTCCATTAGGGTTTTAGGTCTGTGACATTAGGAATGAATAGTGGGTGTTATATTTAATCTGTTTTTCTTCCCCTTATTTGCAGCTCATTTATAATAGCTTTGCCCAGTTCCTAGTTAAGGAGAAAGGGTACGATAAGGAATTGCTCAATGTGACCCCAGAGGATTGGGATTTCTGGTAAGTTTTTTTTTTTTTTTTTTTAAGTCTGTACATTTCCTATGGGTCTAATTGTTACTGATAAAACTGTAATGCTTTCTCTTCTAAGAAGATAGAATGTGAAATGTGAGATTGAGTCAAAGGACAAATGCCTTTTATATTAAAAGTTTTGTATTTAATGAATTAAAGTGTTTTCTACTTTAAACAAGTTTAGACTTGCCTAATTAAATGTGAAAATAAGCTAAGAGTTTATGTGACTAATTTGGATATTTTCTTATAGTTTAAGTTTGTCATAATAGTTTTAGAGGTTAGTAAGAACCGTTTCTAAAATTTTCATCTTTAAGAAAAAGGTTTGGTTTACTATCCTTTAAGAACTATAAGAGAAAAGGAGGAATCATCACATTTTGAGTAAGTCTGAATTAGGACGATTGGTTTTCTATCATTTAGTTCGACATTCCTAAGAGTCTTACTGGGAATTCCCTTCCTGGGTTAGGACTCAACTTCCCAAAGCTTCTTTTGTCTTCCTCATTTAGATAACAAAACAAACAAATATCCTAAACCACTTTAAATTGTTCAGTTTAAAATCAGGCCAGGCAGGTGTGGTGGCACATCTGTAATCCCAGCACTTTGGGAGGCTGAGGTGGGCGGATTGCTTGAGTCTAGGAGTTGGAGACCAGCCTGGGCAACATGACAAAACCCCAACTCTGCAAAAAATAAAAAATAATTAGCGAGGTGAGGTGGCACGTGCCTTTATTTCCAGCTACTGGAGAGACTGAGGTGGGAGGATTGCCTGAACGCAGGAGGTCCAGGCTGCCGTGAGCCGTTGATCATGCCACTGCATTCCAGCTTGGGCTACAGAGTGAGATCCTGTCTCCAAAAAAAATAAATAAATAAAATCAATAACAATACTAAACCACATGAAAAATACCTACATTATGTTGATCTAGTATGCATTCTTTTGATATTTGGTTAGTCTTTTTTGATGTATCATTTTTATAAAAGGAAGAAACAGTAACATGTTACTATATGAAATTACTGACTCTGGAAATTTTACCCTGAACAAAAGTAAATAATCCTTCTAAAGTACCCTGTCAATTTTTGTTTAATTCCCTTGGTATTTGGTAGCCATTATACCACTTTGCTTTTATTATTCATAATAATGAATCTGTACTCACCTTTCTCCCCAAATCCTACAAGTCTTTTACAGTAAAGGAGCTAAAACTTAGTATTTGACTTTCTTTTAGTGGTTTTCTTTCTTTTTTTTTTTTTTTTTTTTTTTTTTGAGACAGAGTCTGGCTCTGTCGCCCAGGCTGGAGTGCAGTGGCGCGATCTCGGCTCACTGCAAGCTCTGCCTCCCGGGTTCATGCCATTCTCCTGCCTCAACCTCCTGAGTAGCTGGGACTACAGGCGCCTGCCACTACACCCGACTAATTTTTTCTATTTTTAATAGAGACGGGGTTTCACCATGTTAGCCAGAATGGTCTCGATCTCCTGACCTCGTGATCCACCCGTCTCAGCCTCCCAAAGTGCTGGGATTACAGGCATGAGCCACCGCGCCCGGCCATAGTGGTTTTCAATAATATGCCTTGTCCAGAGGGCAAGTTCTTGTAACCTGACCTAAATTGAGATGAATTCTAGAGTGAAGGAAAGACTGGCTAAGTGCTTGACTTGTAGAATGTAAATGTGTGTGTGTGTGTGTGTGTGTGTGTGTGTATGTATGTTTTATTTAATGGAAAACATTTGTACATTTTAACAGTCATGGGATGATGTTCAGGTTCTTTTTTTCTCTTTTGAGTTTTAGATTTATCTTTCGAAAAGCCTAAAGATTTTACAAACTAAATATGCTGTCCTTGTTTACCTATATAACAATTTTCCTTTTATACCTGCTCAGTGATAGATATTTAATTTTACAGTTCTTAGATATTCTTAATTGTGTGATTAACATACCATTCTCCTGGGTGGCAGAATCCCTTTTTAGCATTATGATGTTTGGAAAATATAGGTTGTTATTTCTTAGGTTAGCTAAATATATGAATTGATTGATAATCAAACTTTCCTATTTCAGTTGCAAAGGTTTGGCATTGGATCTAGAAGATGGGAACTTCCTTAAACTTGCAAATAATGGCACTGTTCTTAGGTAATAAAACTTATTTGTGAAGTCAAAACTTTACCTTCTCTGAGACACTTTATTACTGAGTGGCATATGACCCTTACAGTGTGGGTTAAATATGCTTATTTTAATTAATCAGATGACAAATTGTCTGCCTACATGTCTTTGTATGAATTGTTTAAGTCATTTAAATATGAATTTGTGAGCATTAGATTTAAAGGTCTAGTTCCTTTAAGTTTACCTCATTAGAAATATTTGTAGGACATACAATAGAAAGTTTATAACCTGCTACATCTCATTGACTACCCCTTCTGGCAAAAGAGCCCAGGAATTATACTGTTTTAGCTGACTGTGTAGCTGCCTAAAATGAAATTGGGATTCTTTTTTGTTAAGGAAGAAAGAATGGGTATTGATTGGGTAGGGGTTGGTGGTCTATACCCACCACCCTCTCTTTCTCCATTTATCCAAATTTGGCCCTATCATGCAGGGATCATGTTGTGTCCTAGCTCCTTTTGGAAGTTTTTCTGGACTGTTCCAAGTCTCATCAACCTCTTCCTCCTCCCACACTCCAGGCTGACTTTCTTTACTTCTCTCCTCTCTGAGTGGGCCCAGCCTCTCAACTGTTGCTGAGGGTATGACAAGCAGTCCAGAAGCAGCTGCTATCACTGCTCTGTCTCTCACAGGGCACCAGGGAGGGAGCATCTGTTTTTCCTCTGCTACTAATAGTACAGGCAAGTCAGCATGGCCATGAAGCTATACCATTTATTACATACACAAACAGGATCAGAATCAAAGGAGAGAACTCCCAGACCTAATATGTACTCTCTTTTGATGCATCATTCTTTTTGCATGATGTAAACTCCCTTCACACTTTCCCCCAACCTTCCCCTAAGGTGCATCTAACTAGAGCAGGTGTAGCCCCACCTTTGGTATTTTGTAGTTTGTTTCCATGTTTACTTCTCAGGCATTGAGAGAGAGGGTATGTATAAATGCAGCTTTGTCTATGACCTTTAACTCTACTGTCAGATTCTCACAGTGTTCTTGGCTATCTTCAACCACAGTTAAAACAATGAAAAGCTTTCTACAATTTTGTTTCTTTCTGTCTTTGTTCTATCTGTCTGTCCCTGTCCCAGTACCCCTCCTACAAGGTCTGTCTCTCTCCATCCAAGTCCTGGCTAACCTTTAGTTTCTCCTGAATTTATTAGCATACCTCCTTGATGCTTTCTTTCAACCAATATAGTAGATTCCTTCTCTGATTATATTTCCCATTCGGGATTCTTTGATCTTTACATATAGCTTTCTAAAATGTTAACCCCTTTATAAAAAGGAGCCCATTTGTGATTTTCCCCCATTTGCTTTTCTTATTTTATTTCTTTTTTCCTTCATATTATTTTGTTGGTACATTATAATACCAAGAGAATAATACTCGCAATCATTATAATTTCTCATAATAAACTACATTAACATTTCAACTAGTTCCTATAATGAACTACATTAACATTTCAACTACAGTAGTCCCTCCTTATTCTCGGAGATTGTCTTCCAAAACCCCCAGTGGTTCCTTGAAATCACAGATAGTACATATCCCTATATGTACTATGTCTTTTCCAATGATAAAGTTTAATAGATACAGTAAGAAAATATAAAATATAACAATAGAACTCAGAATGATATGCAGTTTAAAACCTAAGAATTGTTTGTTTCTGGAATTATTCCCTTAGTATTTTTCAACCTAGGTTGACCACAGGTAACTGAAACTGTGGGAGAGCAAAACTGGATAAGGGGGAACTACCATATTTCTCTACAGCATAGGATTCTCTTAACTGGACAAAAGCAGTATTTTGAGCACAGAAAATACCTACTTTCTTGTCATGTTGCTCTGTTTTTCCACTTCCTCTTCGATTTCCCTATGTGGTTTTAGCCATGCTGTGTCCTTGAGTGGGCAGGTTGCTCCTCATCTTGTCTTCACAGTCGTGCATGCTCACAATCATCCTCCACCTGTGAGTGCCAGGTGCTTTCTGTGCCTCCTATGGGCCCAGTGGACTTATGCTCTGATTCTGGTACCTACTGCTCTTTCTCTAGTGCTGCCAGAAGCAGCTTCCCACTAATCCACACAGTTGTTTTCTAATTGTTCCAGGTACGTTCATCTTATTTGCGTAGTTAAACGACAGCTTCTCTAAAAAAGGGTGGTATCTTATCCAGTGTTGACCTCAGAGTATCTCCTAATCACCTGCTACTTGATGGATTAAAGCAGGGAAGTGCTACAGCTGTCCATAGAAATGCTTTACAGAATCCTAAACAGGGAGGCACCCAGTTGAAAACAGAAAAAATACATATGTATTTGTTAGCTCCAGTGGCAACAGGGATCAACAGTCACAATGATAGAGGAAGGGGCATTCAAGGGAACCATTAATGAGCAATGTGCATCCTCTCTCAAAATCAGGGCAAGCCATGGCACCAAGATGATGACTCCAGAGGTGCTGGCAGAGGCATATGGCAAGAAAGAGTGGAAGCACTTCTTGTCGGACACTGGAATGGCTTGCCGCTCAGGTATGACTCAAATGAGGCAGCTCCACCATCCGCTCCCTGTTTGTTTTGTTTCCCCCTTTGATGTCAGGACAAAGAAGACCCCCCTTTCCCTTGCTGGACAAGATGCCACAGGGAGCAGCTTCAGCTTTATAGCAATAGGATATGTTTTTTCCAAGTGTATTTGACTTCTATTTGGCAGATGGTTCAAAATACCGTTCACAGAAGATTTTATTGGCACTCATTTTACCTGTACTTGTTCTGGTTTAAAGATTAGCACTTAGGAATAATACAATCCTTAGTTGTCCTGTATTCTTTATCAGTTTTGTTTTGTCCTCAATCCTTACTTTTCTTTCTCCATCTGATTTCTCCACGCATTCACATTACCTACCACTCCTATTTTCTATGATTATCTTCGTTACTGCCAGTTTAGTATCATCTGCCTTTGTCTCTTATTTTCATGTTTTCCAGATGATTTTAATTATTTTTATTTTCTACTGCCTTTAAAGAGTTTCACCATGGGTAAACATGAAATGATTTTTCAGAAATGATTTATAGACATAGATGTGCATAATTAATAAGGAATAGTTAAATGTTTTTATAAACAGATCTTATTAAAAATCCTATTAGTTTTTTTATTTGTTCTAATTTTTTTGACCATTTTGCAGTTTTCTCCCACACTACAGTATTGAATTGCACCTTTTCTCCTTCAGAGAATAATACAGTAACCTGAAAATAGTTGCAGTTACTCCTTGTTCCTATTGTGTTTGCTTTGTTACATTTGCTATCTTTTGAGAGTTCTGTTTTGTTTGCTTGTTTGTTTTTATAGCGAGCTGAAAATGTCAGGAAATATGAGTGCTCTTGATAAAATTAGTTGATAGGAGAGACTAAGATTTCACGTTGGGGTTAGATATAGAATGCCTTTGTATACCTATCAAGTCAGATGGGAGGAAAGCCTTTTACTCAAATGATGGTCGAGAACTGCTGTTGTCTCTCCAGATGCTGGCAGGTGTAAACAGGCTCTTCCCTTCTCCTGGAAAAGCCAGGCACATAGCTAAGTGTTTCACTCTGAAATTCATTAAGAATCCAGAGTATTTTAAAGAATAAAATACCCAGCTGCTAAAAGAGCATTCACTCAGTAAGACACATCTGTTTACTCACTGTTTCGCCCACTAGAGAGCGCTGCCTCTTGGAATCAGTAGCTTCGTCTGGCACTTACTTGGTCAGGAGCCTTCTGAGGATGGTCCCGGGAGTTTATCTGTTCCTACTTGGGTTAGTTAGGAAAGTGTTTCCCATCCAGGTGCCCAGTGGTCAGGTTGTGATACATAATAGAGGCCTATTGTTTTTGCAAAATGAGGGAGAGCTAATGCCTTTAAAAAATAATGAGTTTTTTTAAATGTAGAGAAGTATGAAAGAAGGAAAAAAATGGCCTGTGATTCCACAGCCCAGTAAAAATTTGTTTACATTAAATATTAATCTCAGCACATGGTTACAAAATTTAAATATTACAGAAATGAATAGAAGGAAGAGTAATTGTCTTCAACTCCTGTCCTATTTTTTAAAGGTATACAAAAGGAATTATGTATTTACCTTGCTCTTTTCAATTTACATCTTGGAGATTCTGGCATCAGCACACAGACACTAGGTACACTTAGTTCTTCTAAATGCTGGGATGCTCTGCAATTCAGTGCCTGTATCATGATATATTTAATCAGGCTCCTAGCAATGGACATTTATGTTGTATCTGGTGTTTCACCATTACAAACAAGCCTGTGATGATGTTTTCATGAATGTATATTTTGTACTTTCATACATATATCTAGGATAAACTCCTAGAAGTATACTTGCTCTAAAGATATACAGGTTTAAAATTTTGGTAAATATTGCCAAATAAGTCCTTTATTTTCAGGAACTCCAGTTGATTCTATATTTGTAGCTTTCTTCTACCTTTAAGTATATTAATCCTCAGAGTTAAGAACAGAGTTGTAAAGTACATTCCCTCTCAGTACATTTAGGAAATTTAAAGCACTGAGGGATGTAGAGATGTTTAATGACAACTTGTTTGATAATCTCTTTTCAGGTTGTTCACCTAACATAAGAACAGTGTTCCTTGCCAGCTAATCTCCAGAGAGCAAATCCCTTTGAACTTATCTTCCCCAAATGGTAGATTATGCAGAAACAGCTTGGTCTAGTGGAAATCACAAGGGGCTTAGTGCCAAGCAGTCCTGGATCGTATTGGCTTTGTTATTTGCTGGATAAAGTGACTCTGGTACTAGGTCACTCTTAGCATCAGTTTTCTCATCTTTGAGTGGAGATAATACCACCTTTGCAGAAGTGAGAACCTTTGTTAACATAAATTGTTCCCTTCCCCTCAGTCCTTCATTTGCCATTCTACCATGGCCACTAAGACAAAGGGAGTAGGGTTGGTAGTAGCTTCTTGGGGAGCAGTTTTTCTCTGTGTGAAACTTAATGATTATAGGACTTGATCTTGATTCAGAGGCTTGTTTTGTTGAACTGGGCTCACTAATCACTTCATTAGCAATGAGCTGTCTCTTCTATACAGAGGTGGACGTTGAAGCTTTCATGTGGTATAGTATCAGAGTTTGGGTGTTGGGTGAGGCATTGCAGGCAGCCTGGCCCAGTTAACAACTCAAGGCTGAACAAGCCCTTGTGTCCACACAGCAGACATTCAGCCCAAGTTCAACAGTCAAATGACCTTAGCCTCTTGCATGGTGGGTGAAAACCAATGAGCTCTTCTCATTAGGTTCCCCCTGAATTATTTAATTAGAACACAACCCTTACTCAAAATCAGTAGTTCAACTCTTAGACTGAATTTCATCTGTTAGTACCCACAAAGGAAGAAGAATGGGAAGAGAAAAGCAAGGGTATGTAACTGGCAATGCTGGGATGCTTCCTGCTCCAACAGTGCCTGAGACAGCTGGCCATGAAGTTGGGTCAGTCTGGTGTCAGGCCAAGCGATATGACAAAGTGCAGATTAATGAACCTTGGGAAGCTTTGCCCGCTGTCCTAAGTCTTGGGAGTCCTGGAGTGTCATGCAGTCTTAGAGCATAGCAAAGCAGAGGCAGAAAAGCACATGGCATATCGTCTTCCTTTTCTTCCAAATCACTGGTTCTTCACACTGGCAAAGCCATCCTAACCTTTCTTAGGAATTAAAAACAGCCTGAGAGGTTCCCCTAACAATTCAAGCTGTGAAAGAATGAAAAACAGGAAGACTATATCAACCAAAATATTTTTAACTGAGGGAATGGACACAAACTGGCACAGCCATTTTGTGAACTAACAGAAAGAAAACTTTGATTTTTTTAATACATTTTAAAATAAATTTACAGGAAGAAGTAAGAGGCAGAAAACAATATTCAGAGGAACAGAACCCTGGCTTCTGCATGTGGTTTTCTTCTAATTTCCTTATAATAACTTCTGCATTCCAAAGTAATCTATTTGATTATTGGATTACTCATTCTTTCATTCAGCAAACATCTATTGAGTGTTTAGAATATGCTGAACACTGTGCCCAGTCAACGCTAAAGAACAAGACAAGTGTGTTCCATAACCTCATATACATAGCTTACAAATGGGAGGATGGGGGGAATCAAAATCAGGCGATTATAATGATGTATTCAAGCACCTTATTATTAATGTAAAATCTGGCTTTACCTATTGGTTCTGTTTGATTCTTCTTTGTATCAGGCGTTCTCTAGGGAACTGTATGAGGTTGGGTTCCCTCAAAAGCAGAGTGGTTACTCCTGATCCCAGTAGTCAGGAGTGAAGGAATGAGAGGATAAGACATGGAAGGAACAATGATTCCTGGACTCCACTGGGACTTCCAAGGAGAAGCGCAGAGAATACCTCCCAGAGTTGTCTGTCCATGGAACAGGAAGCAGGGCATTCTTTTACTGGTTCCTGAACCTGTTCTAAGTGTGAAGTTTGCCACACGGGCTCCAGAGCCTTTGGGAGAAAGAGAATCGACACAGTTATGCCAAGGTGGGATGGTGCTATTAGCATAGCAGTGGCTGGAATCAGACACAGGCCAAGGGGATGTGACATGGGTCATCAAAAGTGTCTGTTCAGGGACAGCAGATCCAAAAGTCACATGTGCCAAAGAAGGGCTCAAATGTAATTCTACCTTAAGGTCATAGAGAATAAACCAAATCCCTCTCTTCCACGAAATCTTGGAATGTACCTGTCCTATACTCTACAGTTTTTAAGCACACTGTGTCTTCACATGGCATGATTATATTCTACTTATCACTCTAGTTTTTTTCACATTATACTGAAATTTGTCTTAAATGGCATAAAAATAGAATGCAGTACTCTAGGAGGGGTCAGCCAACTAATCTGAAAAAGCACTATTGTGTGGAGCACTTCATGGTATTCCAGGGTTAGGTAAATTGATTGTTTTGAAATTCAGTGACACAGATAACATCATATGGCTTTTTCATATTCTATTTTATTTTTTGCATATACTCTTTTTAGTTTCTACATTCTTTAAGATGACTAAAATGTCTTCGAATACAATGCTTAACTTCTAGATATCATATTTTAACTTTCTTGTGGTGCCCTCAGAGCTTAAATCTTTCTTAAAAGACAATGACAGCCAATAATGGTGCCACTTTGAATTGAAATGGAGGCTTCTTCAGATAATTAAACAAAATCTAGTGTCTCTTCAGCCATATTCCTGTGTATTTCACATACATGCAGCATTATGTTGTTCCCAGTTTAAAATTTTGTTCTTTTTTAGGAAAGTATTACTTTTACGACAACTACTTTGACCTGCCAGGAGCTCTTCTGTGTGCCAGGGTGGTGGACTATTTAACAAAAGTAAGTGGGGACTCATTTTTTAAAACTATGATATGTAGTCAGTCATAATTTGGAGGACCTAATTATATATTGCTTCTGAGTTGTGATTTTGCTTAGTTTCTTCTTTGTGGTTTCAGAGCTGACTGGGAAAGAAAAACATGGTGAATTTGGTTCAAATATTTTTGGAAAATTAAATAGCAGTGACCTTTTTTTTTCTCTCAGGAAAAATAAACCTATTCTCCAGCAGAGGGGGCAAAAGTTTAGAAAAAGAAAAGAAATACAGAACTTGCATCTGGAAAAAACATTTTCTTTAGCAGAATAAATAGTTTCATTAGCAAAATAAAAAAGTTAAAGGTGATTAAGAAAATTCAGTGTGTCTTTAAGCATTCTAAATAATATAAAAGCAAAAAAATTGGATGAAATTTAAAAATTCACCATTTTGAGCATCATTTAATGAATATAAATTTTTTCTTTTGTACTGTATATCAAGATTAAGTAGATCTCTGGTTATACTAGTTTATTCTTAGGACTTAAGACCTATGAACATAAAACAGATTTATATGTCAGAATCACTTTCCTTTATGCATATGTCTTTTAAAAATAACTACTTTCCGGGCCAGGTGCAGTGGCTTACACCTGTAATCCCAGCACTTTGGGAGGCCAAAACAGGCAGATCACAAGGTCAGGAGTTCGAGACCAGCCTGGCCAATATGGTGAAACCTCATCTCTAATAAAAATACAAAAATTAGCTGGATGTGGTGGCGTGCACCTATAGTCCCAGCTACTAGGGAGGCTGAGGCAGGAGAATTGCTTAAACCCAGGAGGCGGAGGTTGCAGTGAGCCGAGATCGCGCCACTGCACTCTAGCCTGGGCGACACAGCAAGACTGCATCTCAAAATAATAATAATAATAATAATAATAATAATAATTACTATCATTTTGACAATAGAGCACAGGTAATGCTTTATTTGTGAATCAGAATTACATTTATGTGTTGTGAAAGTTTCCATTGAGCAATAGTTTGGGTATGTTTGTAGAAATCTTACTAATACAAGATGGAGTTAGTTTCTCATTTGGTAGTTACTACAAGCCAAGTGTATCAGTCTTTAAATATTTTGGAGTTTGTATAATTAGATATAAATATCTGATAGTCTGTCTTTGTTTAGATAGGTCACTGGTTAACATTTCCAAGGAAGCGAAAGATCATAGGGTTGTGTATTTTAATGTAATGTTTATTTGCTTTCTGATTAAAAAAAAATCTTCATGAAAAAAATTTACATTTTGGATTTGGAACCTCATTCATCTCTTCTGTTGAGACTTGCAGCTCTTTCATATTGAAATTCAGGTTAAGTGTGCACTGAATTCTAAAGTAACTAGCTTTGGGGTTTTAGGGCATCAGTCTTCTTAGTCCCATTGATGCCATAGTATGTTATGTAACACATTCTGATATCCCAGAAATTATATAACACTGTGAATTTGCTGTGTTTAAAAATATTCTATAATTTTTAGACTTTATAATGAGTGGAAATTTTTATTTGGGCTATATGAGCTATATTAATATTTAGTAATATGTATGTGTATATGTAGCAGTGATTTTCATGGAAGATTTCTTTTTAAAATCACATTTAGAAGAATGATAATGTTATTATGTTTTGTAAAATATAAACTTCTATCAGAATATAGTAATATAGATGCTCCCTAACTTATGATGGAGTTTTTTCCTGATAAACCCATCGTTAAGTCAAAAATACCACAAATCCATTTAATACACCTAGCTTACTGAACATCATAGCTTAACCTAGCTTATCTTAAACATACTCAGAACACTTCCCTTAGCCTACTGTTGGGCAAAGTCATCAAAAGAAAGCCTATTTTGTAATAAAGTATTGAATAGCTCATGTAATTTATTGAATGCTGTACTGAAAGTGAAAAACAATAGTTGTATGGGTACTTGAAGTTAAGTTTCTAGTGAATCTTCATCACTTTTGCACCATTATAAAATAAAAAAATTATAAGTCTAACCATCTTAAGTCAAGGACTGTCTGCATTGTAATTGTTTGCCAGCATTTTTCACTATGCTTAAAAACTGAATTATTGCATTTGTTACATTTGGAATTATTTTTTCAGCAGAACAATGGTCAAAAAACATTTGATTTTTGGAAGGATATAGTTGCTGCTATACAACACAATTATAAAATGTCAGCTTTTAAGGGTGAGTATCGTGAAGGGGGCCTTCTAATACGTGTTTGTTAAGCTATGTTTGTCTGGTGAATTAGTTGGAAAGTAGGTACTTTGCTATGTATCTTACTTAGGATTTAATTTGAGCTTAAATATTATTACAAAGTTGGTTCTGCCTACATTTTCAGAGGTCCTTTTATTTGTGCTTCTTTCATGGCTATAATTGCCCATATTCCAAGCTGTGCTGTTACACTCGCCTTTACCATGCCTGCCACGAGGGTCATTCTGTGAGTTCCCTAGAATTGAAGTCCAGTTTTGCTTTTTCATGGCTTGGGCATGAGGGTTGGTGACTTGTAACCATTAGTGTAGTAGTTATAGACAGGTGGGCAAAATGTCTGCCGGCAGAAATTTTGTTCTTGTTGCTTAAGGAACAAAACTGGCTGACCCAGAGTGAGGGCAGAGATATCACCAATCTTGAGCCCAGAGTTTTACCTTTCCAATCACAGCTTTGCTTGGATTAGACAAGATTGCTTCTAAGGAATAAATAGATGCCTTTATAGTATGTTACCTCAGTGACTTGAGCCACATTGTCCTGATTCAACTAATAGGATGATGGATGCTCAAGAGTAGTATTTTTCAGCTTGGAAATAATGTTGCCTTTTGATTGACATAAAAAAAATTGCTTGCCTATTTAAAATGTAATTCAAGCCATCAAAACAATTTTAAATATTATAACTAAAAACATGTCAAGACAATAAATAGTAACTGCAGAATATTTGTTCAAACTGCATATTTCTCTGTCACCTGCTTCTTTCCCTTCCAGGAGAAAATTACAACTTTGGGGTGATTTTGTCATTTTTTTATCCCTAGTCATCAGCCCTTGACCCTGACTCAGATTGCATGTGGTTTTGTGGGTACCTCTTCACAGTCAACACTGAGTGGTTGGGTCTGTGGGAATAAAGATGCATCCTCAATATAGGGACATATCCATGACAATTGTAAAAGCCACCCATCACTTTATTGTCCTGCTTTTTTATTAACTTTGAACAATGAAAAGCTTTGAAAGAATGGTTGAGAACAGCAAATTGCTGCTTTCAAATTAATTCAGCGTAAAAATCTATTGATGTTATTTTATTGCATCGTAAATAAGGAGTAGGTAAAACATTTTGTGCTTTAATAAGTGAGGCACAGCTTAAATGTTTTAAACAGCAATATAAAAATACAGTACAGAGCATAAATAAATAATATATCTCCACTTCTAGTCAAATTTTGAAACCCTCAGTGTTAATTATAACTTCACTTGAATGGGAGGCACAAGGTACATGTGCTAATGTTCTGTAAATCCAGAAAATCATATCACATAAGATTCAATAAGGAATTAAAGAAATCAAATTAATCACACTTGTGTTAAATAAATAAGAATAGGTCAGATACCTGCTTCCAAGTTATGCTGGGTATATAAAAAGCTTCTCTGCAATCATAGAAAAGTTTGAAAAGGTTCATTGACAAAAGCACCTTGCATTTCAGATGAACTTCAATATTTTGGGGCTTTTTTATATAACAGCTTTAAAAAGTATATATGCACCTGTATATTTGAATAGATATTGATGAAAGGGGCCATACAGGCCTCAGAGTAATGCACCATCAGAAATATTTTAGGGGATACAGTGTCTTTTAAATTTGAATATTCAAGTATTTAAGTTCTACAAAGTTATATGATACCTCTTGGATGTTTCCTAGAAGTTCTTGTATTCATAGTTAGAAACAGGCTTTTTTAGAAAGGAAATGCCGAGTTTCTCAAATCAAAATTTCACATAACTTAGAGCTCTGTGTCTGTTTTTTTTTAATGATGGTTTTTTGTTTGTTTGCTTTTTGTTTTTTGTTTTTAACATAGCAGGACTTCTTTGGTGATATTTTTTAATATTGGAGAAAACCTTAAAGAGCCTTAAGATTGCTAACTAGAAATTCAAGAGAGGCTTCACATACGTTTTTACGTTGCTGCTCACTTTTCAGGGGGAAGGTTTGTTGGTCTGATAGCTCAAATCTGTATTTCAGAAAATAAAAATTACATTCTTTTCAGCCTACCTCCATGTGCATTTTGTAGGGTGGGGTAGAGTTAGAGAATGCTTTTTCTAGCACAAGATTTAGATTAGCTCTGTGGGGTGTACTCACATTGGAGCCACTAGGAATCCTGAGAAAGAGGAGTGGACATACTCAGAGGAGTATAGGCCATTTGACTCGGCATTGGGCAGCTGGAGCCACACCTGGTCATTTTCTGTGAGATCGATGATGGCACTCCCTGAAGCCTGATCCAGGTAGCCTTTGGTGTATTCATCATAGGTGTACATTACAGGGGTGCCATTCTTATACAGGCCTACCCAAACATGAGTCCCTTTCACATGCACATGGTATGAAAAATAGTATATTCCTGGTATCCTACAAGTAAAGATTCCAGTCCTTGGGTCATAATGCTGTTGCCTGTTATACAAAATCTTATCAAATGGTATAGGAGTTCCTATTGCTGGGTAAGCTTTGGAGAGAATAACAGTAAAAGCAGACACAGGCATTCCTGTTACCCCCTGGTTGGCACTAACAAGAGGCGTCCCAGAAAGACTGGGCCTTTGGCCTGCCTTTATAAAACCCTCAGGCATGACTGCTTGACCTGGTGGGCCTGGAGGCCCAGGGGGCCCCGGAAGGCCAGGCTCTCCAGAGTGGCCTCTTGGACCTGGAGGCCCTGGTGGCCCAGTGGGTCCATTGAGGCCCTTAGTTGCTATGCCAGCTGGGCCAGGAGGACCGGGATTTCCTGGATCCCCTTTAGACCCAGGGAATCCTGGAATGCCTGGTGGCCCAATAGGGCCTCTAGTACCTGGTATTCCAGGGGCACCTCTTGGGCCAGCCTCTCCATTGTGTCCGGGCATTCCCTTTGCTCCTGCTGGGCCCACAGGGCCTGGGAGACCAGGAGGTCCTCCAACTCCAGGATCACCTTTTGGGCCTGGTAACCCTGGGTTACCCTTAGGACCATCGAGACCTGGTTCTCCTGGGTACCCTGGTTTTCCATCTGACCCAGGGGAACCCCTTTCACCCTTAGCCCCAGGGTATCCTGCAGGCCCAGCTGGCCCTGTCTCACCTTTAGGGCCTGGGAGACCATGGTTGCCTGGGATGCCTTTTGGTCCTTGGGGTCCCATATTCCCAGGGGGTCCAGTCAGACCTGGCTTCCCAGGAAGACCTGCTGGCCCTTGTTCCCCTTTGGCACCTGGACCCCCAGGAAGGCCAGCAGGTCCTCTTTCTCCCTTCAGACCTGGCAAGCCTGGTTTCCCAAAGCCAGGAGGCCCTGGGGGCCCAGCTATTCCTGGAGCCCCAGGGAGACCTTTTGTTCCTGGAATCCCTGGCTGGCCTGGGGCTCCAGCAGCTCCTGGCTTTCCAATGCCTTCTGGCCCTCGTTCCCCAGGAGGGCCTTGGGGACCTGGTGGGCCAATTGGTCCCATTTCTCCTGGAAAACCTCTATCACCTTTGACGCCTGGCTGTCCTGGAACCCCATTTTCACCTCTTTTTCCCACTCCAGGAGGGCCAGGTGGTCCCGTGGGACCCTGAGGGCCTGGAAGACCCCTCTCACCTGGACGACCAGGAGCACCATATCCCATTTCCCCTTTCTGTCCATTCATACCAGGGACTCCTGGTGCACCCTTTTCTCCAGGAAAGCCCCTGGGTCCCGGGGCTCCTGTGGGTCCCTGTTTTCCAGGTTTTCCTGACACAGAAATTCCAGCCGGTCCAGGGATTCCAGGTGGTCCCGGTGGGCCCCGGGGTCCTGGTAGGCCAGCTGGTCCAATATCTCCTTTTGGTCCATATGGTCCTCTCTCTCCGGGTTTTCCTGGGAGTCCTGGCACACCTGGCTTCCCTACAGCTGATGGTCCTGGTGGTCCTGGCAACCCTGGCTCTCCTTGGAGTCCAGGACTTCCGTAGCCTGGTTTTCCTGGTGGTCCGGAAGGACCTGGGTGCCCTCGAGGTCCAGCAGGGCCTGGTGGACCAGGAATACCTGGCTCTCCTCTTACTGCTATACCTAAAAGACACACCCAACACACCCACACATAGAAGGGGATGGTTAGTGACATTAAAGAGAATCATTGCCTTTCAAAATATGAATTGGGACACAATATTTCAGCGTCATTTATTCCATGTAGACAGAACAGTCTGAAATGGTTTTAGATTATATGTTTTGTATTGTTTTAAAAAACTCTGTTGGAAAAGATGGTTTCACAAAACCATGGCTACCATAATACTTTTATCCCATGACAGTGATTCATGAAAATGAGCTAGGATTGAAGAATTCCTCTAGAATAAGTGCAGTGGAGGTAAATTTAGCACATTTATTTTGGGAAAATCATGTACAGAAAAGGCAGAAAAAGACTAGTGCAGAATAAGTGAGAAAATGTTTTAAGAACTATAAAAATTTTCCCTCCCAAAGCTACCCTGGTCAGACATAAAAGAGAAACAGAATTAATGCTGATTTACATCTGCCATGCCTCTGCTGAACACAGGTTAGATTTTGGTTGATTTACTTTTACCTCAGAATGTGCTCTGAGCTCTTATACTTTCCATTATTGACTTAAAATTGAAACAAAGAACTAGAGAATTAGACGTAATAGGTGAGGTACATAAAATAGTATTAAAGTACTTACCTAAATACAAATATATATTGTTTGATTTCATAGAGCTGTGAGTTCACTTGACCTGATAAACTAAACTTAAACTAAAAATCATAGTGCCTGTGATGTGAAAAATGCTGCTGGGCCACAAGTATGGGGAAAGCACAGGGTAGAGATGTTTCTGAGATTTGGAAAACATTTGGTGTATATAAATGCAGAGCAAATCATTAAAATAGATATGCCGAAATAGGGAAATAGTTGTTTTAGATTTAGGTATTTTTTGTACTAGAGTTATATTTCAATTTGAAAACATTTATTAATAAATACATAGAGCTTTCCCCGTGGATTTTCAGAAAATAACATCAGGAAAAAGACTGTGAGAAAAATTAATTTATGTAAAAGATTTCCTTATATTAAATATTTCATTGATTGTAGTGTACATACATGATTATATTATGTATAAGTGGATATTGATATATTGCAAATAGAGGAATAAATAAGGAATTTTTTAATGGGTTGGAGGAATAAAATAGTGTATTTTTTAAAATGCCAACTATGTTAGATTGAGGTTTGCTTCAGAATCTGATTATAAGGATCATGTTCACACTAAAAATAATTGTCTTAGTCTGATTGGAAATCTGTTTTACTGTTAAAGAGTAGAAACAAGTCAATGGAAATGAATGCATTGGGCATCATCCGAGGCTGGAACTCCAGTGACAGGGCGAACTTTGTCACTTGGAATGTTGTCCTAATGGGTCCTCAACTTCTCAGTGCAAGAAAGAATTTGACTTCTATTGAATGCTTGGGGGACAGCCCCTGTTTGTAGGTTGTCATCTGAAAAAATTTTCTTCATTCAAGATTAGGGTGGCACAATCCTCAAGGTAAAATGACTACTTACTACTATTAAGTTTTTTAAATGCCACAAACTGAAATTGTGATTGGTTGTGTCAGAATGTGGCACGTGCATCTGCCCACCAGCTGTGGAATCCTCTGCAGCATAATTTAGTATGTTTTGACAGAACTCTTTTTTAACCCGTGTTGGATAGATATGCCTAGGAATTATATAATAACTGTTTGAATTTCTGTTATCAACTTAATGTTTTACTTGTATAGACTGTGGGCTTTTATGTTTGTTATGGTGCATTAATGCCTGCCAATGGATGATAATGTAGTTGAGTGTCTATCTAAAAAGAGACTAAGGTGGATTTAGTAGTTTAAATACAGCTTCTGAACTTTTCATTGGTTAAGATATTTTCATTTGTTTCTCAATAGTAGCCAAGATAATGGTGTATATTAAGAGAAGATCAAAGTATTTTTAACCTTCTAAAATAGTGCATTTTCTTTTTAATTCAAGACTTTGTTATGCTCTTATTAAGGTATTAAAAAGTCTGATTTTGTGATCATGGAAACTATTGAATCCAGTGCTGTTTGTCATAGCATTTCAAATTGTGTTTGTTGCTTCAAGTAAAGCAGAAGGTCCCTTTGTCTTTTATTTTTTTCTTTACTAGCTTTTAACTTTTAAATTTTTTATTTATATTTTGAGACATTCAAAAGTATCTGTTGTATACCTGTGCATTTATTTTCAAATATTAAGTTTCCTTTTGTGAAATATTTTAAATTCCATCTTTCTTCTTAAAAAGACAATTCTATAAGTTTCATTGCTCAAAATGGTTGTTCTCAAAAGCATAATATTTAAAGTTTATAACAAATATCCTTAGCTTTATTTACAGTATAAAATATATAATTAAAAAAATTATGGAAAGGGAGTTTGAAGCCTACAGTCAGTTTATATTATTCTGTAGATATTTTATAGGCAGTCGTGTCAGTTGCTATTAAATAAAATTAGTGAATATGAGGCCTAGAAGTTGCCCTTCTTTGAGAACCTTAGTGGTTTACATATATTATCTCAGTAATCTTCAAAGAGTAACCAAGAAAACTGGACAGATAAGCAACAGATTCAAGAAGAAAATTAACTTATTGAAGGCTGTATTAGTAGCTAAAAGTAGTAGAAGTAAAACTGGGAGTAACAGAAGTAGTAGTAGAAGTAATACCAACACTTAAAGCACTTTACAGGTATTAATTCGTTTAAACTTCGCAGCAGCCCTTGAGATAGCTGCTCCTTATTTTACAAATGAGGAAACTAAGGCATGGGAGGACAAGTAACTTACCTCAGGTCACACAGCTTATGCATTATAGTTAAGTCTCTGCATTTTACCGCTAAACTATATTCAAAATGTATAAGTAACTATGAGAATTGCAGTTTCATTTGCCTGCTTGACAATTCTCATAATTACATTTGTTCATTTTGGGGGGGGGCATCAGATTTTTTTGATAAGACTCGGTTTTATATCTCTTTGTGGGCTAGTTGAATTAGTTTTAAAAGTAAATGTTTAAGTATTCAGCTAAATAAACCAGCTACCTTCTTTGTACAATTGGCAGTTATTTTTAGCTTAAAATTTTTAAACTTGATTAGTTTTGATTAGATCAAGATTTCTGGATTACATGCAGTTATTTGTGCAAAAACAGCATCTGAGAAAAAAATTTCTACACACAAAAGTTCTAATTTTCTGCAGGTATATCTTTCTACTATATTTTCAAGTATATCCTTTCTACTAATTGGATATTCTTATTCTACTTTTTTCACAGATCACTTTGTTGTAATAATTTGGGCTAATTAAGAAGTTTGACAATAACACCGAAGTTAAATGCATTTTGTTAAAGAGATTATTAAGATTATAGAAAGCAACAACCAACTTGTTAATAGAGCAAAATATACAGTTCAGGTTACCTTTACTCTTTATGGTGTAGGGAATGAAGAACTGTGTCTTGGTGTTGGGTAGTGGGCCTTTTATGCCTGTGGGCGTTTGGTATCGTTCAGCGTAAAACACTCCATGGACCAAGTTCAAGGATACTAGCAGCAAAATGGGTGTTTGTGGCAGCATATTCTCAGATGGATTCTGAAAAACAGGAAAGAATAACTTTATACAGCATTGTTATTAACTTATTTTATTTTTCTCATGTTTCACAGATGAGTTCTTTATACAGTTATCTACTTTTTTAACCTATCCTGTATATTTTTAATATGTGCCATAAATGAGAGATCATTTTTTAGTTATGTGAATATATATATTCCAAAAATAACTAAGACATAGTCCTAATAAAACCATATTGTAAAAATTTGCCCTAATCCGAATTTCAGTGTATTTTGAAACTATTAGATATTTCAGGCTATGTCAAAGATCCTGGATTATTTAATACAGACATCCAATCCTAATTTGTTTCTTTTTCTTTAGGTAAATCATTTTATTTTCACTTGATTACCTGATTTACCTAAAGAAAAAGAAACAAATTAGGATTGGATGTCTGTATTAAATAATCCAGGATCTTTGACATAGCCTGAAATATCTAATAGTTTCAAAATACACTGAAATTCGGATTAGGGCAAATTTTTACAATATGGTTTTATTAGGACTATCATCTATAGACTGATGCAAAAAGAACTTTCTGAGTGCATTTTAGTAGAAACCCATTTTTTTAAATCACTTTAATACTTCTAATACTTGAGAAAACTCAAGTATTTAAATTATTAAAGTTTCTTTCCAAGCAAGTTAACATGGAAGTCCACCAGTGAGCGTACGCTTACCTGCGTGCTGGGAGTTCCTGGAGATGGTGCCTTGGCAGCTTTCTGAAGCCTCCTCTGCCCAGGTGAGCAGTGCAGAAGGTGCCTCTCCAGAGCTGCTCAGTGGTATTTATACTGTTTTTCCCTTACTACATGAAGTTACCCTGAGCTTAAGCTCCTCCCCTCAAAGGTGGTAAGCACTAATTATGGTGGAAAGTTCTATTGGGCAGGCACACAAGATCAGGCTGGGCTCTCCTTTTCCTTGTTTTCTTACTGAAAAATAAACCCTTTGTCTTAAATATGTATTAATAGTTTTAACCAGGGACTATCTTTTTCTGTGATTTTATTTTATTAGTTAATACTCTAGTGTTTAGGCTGGTTCATGATGGAATGATGATACCCCCTTTTTATTTTTGAAAAGTACATTCTTATGTTAATTGGTTGATGTTATATAATATGTGGTAGTACATAAAAGCGGATAAAGAATTCCTTGAAGGGGGTACTGGATTTAAACCATCATCTAAATTGTTGAGTTATTACATAAAGTTACCAATGTGTCTATTAATGTTCATAAATTTTTGTGAAAATAGCTGACCCCAATTCTTAATTACTTTTAGGCTTAAGCAAAAGAAACAAAATGATGAAAATGTAGGTATGCTGTTTTGCATATCAGAATTTTAGTATAAGCCTTCAGAAGTTATGAGAAATTTAAAATATGATAGCATATTAAATATTTTAATTTTTTCAGACAGGGAAAATTTGAATAGTAGAGTGAATTTGATAGTAGAGTTAGCAATATAATTATCCTGAAGGATTTAGACCCCTTATTCACAACACTATGCTGTATTCAGTAAATGACTTCAGATTGTCTTGATTAAATTTGGGTTTACTTTAGAGTTGCAGTAGAATTTGCAAAAACCCCTTAATTTGACAATCTCATATTATGTTAATTTACATAAGATTGCTGTGTTTATTTCAGGAGAAAAAAATTTTCAAACTTTGCTTTCAGCTTAAAAAAAATATTATTGGCTTAACTTGCAGTTAGGAATCATCCCAATTAGAAATACTTTTCCTCAAAGGTGGAAGTAAACACTATTGTCAATTTCGGTAGTTAGAGTCTTAACAACATTAGGAAACCTTTAAAATCAGTTTTTAGGATCCTAAAAAATCTAATAAAGATGGGAAGTTGAGAGTCCAAATTTTTTATCTTATTTAATTTCATCATTTTGAATCAAAATCAAATTGACTATGCAGGTGAACTGGTTGAGGAGGACAATTCCATGCACAGGCATAGACACATCATTTTTCTACCTCCACAGAATTAAAGTAGTATGGATTCAGGACTAATCAATAATTGAAATAGTTGAAAGTTTGACCAGTGAATGAACTAAAGCTTTGTCCTTTTTCTTGTCCCTTTCCCTCCCCTGCAAGCAATTTTCTGTATTTTAAACAAAGCCTTGTATAGCCCTTTATGGAAATATAAATGGATAAGGCATCTCATTGTCTCTGTCCTCTTGCTTTTAAGCATTTTGTTGATTGCCATATTAAAAAAATTTACATTGTTATACATGTCTCTGTATAATACTCACAGATACATATAAAATATGTTTCTTATAGCAGTTCAGAATAACAAAATAGGAAAGTTTATATTATAATTATTATTTCGTCATTTGGAAATTATATATGGAATAGCTTTTGTAATTATAATATGTACTCTGCTACATCTGTAGGATACTACAAAAGATAAGTGTGAGAAAACACCTGCCTTCTGCCTTATGGCTCATTTGGACACAATTTTGAAAAAGTAGGTGAGGTAACTTTATGGATGCTTTTGAATGCTGGGTTGAATTTGTTTTGAAAGGAATTATTAAAAATATATATTTTAATATTTTGTGTATATATATGGTGATGCACATGCACACACATACTGCTATTTGCTTATAATTGAGACTGATACCCTGTTAGTTGTCATTCATGTGAATGTTCAGAAGACTAATTCTCAGCTCTTAATACATAGTGCTATGCCCCTGTGTATACCATTTGTTCATCTGTGGCTATTGCAACAATTTTCAGAGCCTTTCACTTTAACCCCTCTGGGTGTCTGTTTTTTTATCAACACAATGAAAAATTTGGACTAGGTGGTTTCTAAGCTCCTCCCAGTTTTAAAATTAGATTATTCCTGTGCTTGAGGTATTCTGCTGTTCTCCATGGGCAGATGGTAGACTCGGCTCCAGTTAGTACTTATTAGAGACACAAAAAAATCCATACCAGGAGGTTGTGTGTCTTCTTTTAGGGATATGTAAATATATGTGGCTATTTGTCATTCTATACTCCCCTTTAGTTTTGGAAAATGTGGTGTCCTTATTGAATAAGCCTTGGACATTCAACCCTTTTTGCAAATAGTGTGCTTATTTCAGCACAAGGAATCTGACTGCTGTTTGCTTTGTTAGTCACATAAGAAGCACTGTCTTGTCCAAAACAGATTGTAGAATCAGAATATTTTCTAGCCACACCCCGCCCAATTGTGTATTTAAAACTATTTTTACTCTGCGTGTTTACTTGCAGCTGTTTGAAGTGACTAGTCTGTGGCTTTATGAAGGAAACCCATTCCACTCAAAACAGAGAGCCATACTCTTTAAACTCTATAACCTGAGTAATTTTTTTCAATATCAAATATGAATAATAATTTTTTTCACATCTAGCAATTAGCTACTATTAAGCTTGCCTATTCATTTGCACATCTGTGGATCGTTAATTAATTCACGTTATGTTTCTTAAGTGCTTCTTAAGTGTTAGACATTAAGATAAATACTGGGTGAATAATATATATTCTATACCCTTAAAGTGTTTACACAGTGGTTCTCAGCCTCTTTTCTCCACTCCTGCTGTCCTGAGGGAAATGGCACAATTCCTTCAGCCTTTGAGGTTCATTAAGATAGTGGTGGTTCAAAGACTATATTTTCATAAAGCTCCTCAGGTGATCATGATGGCCTCCTAAGTTAGAATGTATAGTCTGATATCAGTGTTCTATTACCAGCTTGTTAATATTAGTTACATTGTTTTTTGTTATTTGTGTTCATATGCTTTTTAAACTTTTTTACAGAAAACTTGTCTTTTATAGAAGTAGTGAGAATAGTTACAATAAATGCCTATATGCCTGTCATTCAAACTGATCTCAACTCACTGTCACTCAATTCTCCTTTCATTCACCACTCCTTCAAATTTTGAAGTAAATCCCATATATTGTACCAATTTACCTGTGAATATTTTGGTATATTTTTCCAGAAGATAAGGAGTCTTTTTTCTTTAAAACAATGTCATCATCATATTAAAAAATCAGCCACTTCTTAATATCATCAAATCCTGTAGTTCACATACATATATAGACATGTATACACACAAGCATATATATACACATGTCTATATTATATAGAAACACATACATACATATCCACATGTATTTTTTATTGATTGATAAATTGTTTGTTGAAATTAGGTTGATTCATATATCCCTGCTGTCATGGTTTGAATGTATCCCCCAAAGTTCATGTGTTGGAAACTTAATTCTTAATGTAACAGTTTTGGCAAGTGGGATCTTTAAGAGGTGATGAGGTTGTGAGGACTATGCCCTCATGAATGGATTAATGTTACTATTGTGGGAATGGGTTAGTTGTTGTGAGAGTGGGCTTTATATAGAAGCAAGCTTGGCCCCCTTTTGCTCTCTTGCACACTTTTGCCCTCTTTTGCCCCTCTGCCTTCTGCCATGCGATACTACACCATGAAGGCTCTCTCCAGATACTGGTGCCATCCTCTTGGATTTCCTAGCCTTCAGAACTGTGTGCCGAATAAAGCTCTGTTCATCATAAATTACCCCGTCTGTGGCATTCTGTTATAGTAGTGTAAAATGGACTAAAGTACCTGTTACTCTAGGTGTCTTGTGTCACTTTTTACTCCCTTGCAGTTTATTTGTTGAAAAACCATGTCATCTGTCTCATACAATTTCCTATGATCTAGAATTTGTTGTCACTTAACTTGCTGCTGTGGAGATTGATAGTTAAATCTAGAGTTTTCATCTGATTTCAGGTTTGAGATACATTCATTCACACACAGATACAGCACACACAAATACATTTTTTGGCAAGAACACTTTACAGAGAGTGGTATGATATACTTCTGTCAGGAAGCCCTTAATTGCTGGTGTCTCTTTGATGTTACTGGACATTGGTAATTGCCTACAGTCAATATTTTATTATAGGTTATAAAATGATATTCTGATTTTATCAGTTTTATTTTATTTATTAGCTAGGATATTTTCTATAAAGAAAAACACCCCTTCATCAACTATTTGGTTACCCTGAAGTACAGTGTGTATAGAAAAAGCAGGAGAAATGCCTTTACCAGCATTTAGAACAATAAGCTGCTCCTAGCATCCTCCACAGGTATAGTGAGGGAGGTGTGTGTGTTTGAGTATCATTATAAACATTGAGTTTATAATGTATGTGTTTCAGTCCATGGCACTTATTAATCTTACTATTGTTCAGAATTTTTTTCCCATTTTTGGCCAGTGAGATCCTCTCCTCCTCCAGTTGGCTCCTGAGTTCTTTTGATCATGATCCCAGTAGTTTTTTTTGTAGCTTCTTTCCTTCTAATATTTTATACCTTTCGTGGCCCAGATCTACAATAAGACATTTCTCCACAGACTCTTGGTTTCTTTTGTGGGAAATAGAAACCACAGTCTGAGTGCCTGGATGTCTGGGTCCTGGGCACATTGTCCTGGGCACATTGCTTCTGGGTTGTTCATTCTCTCTAGTGAACAGAGCTAAGAAATGTGTGCACAGGATGTTCATTAAATATAAGATATATGATAACTTTTTACTGATGTAGCCAATGCACATTCAGGACCACAGGTGTTTACTTAATGACCTCAATCTTGTATCTGTAGCTCCTTGGTCCCATGCTAAAAACCCCAGTACTCATGCCAATAATATAGTTATTCATTTGTTTATTCCATGATACTCACAGTTTCTCAAAATAAAAATACCAATATTCATACCAGAATATTGAAAAAAAATATAAGCCGTTTGATTATGTTTGCAATTCTTTTGGTATTTTCACTAGAGCCACATTACTGTGCTGTAAAGTCACATGACACAGTTGATTCAATGTGGTAATACTACCCACTCAATACACTGTTAAGTTTGTTTCATTTTGCTGTCAATTTTTAGGAATGTTCTTTTTAAATTTAATTTGTTTTATACTTTCCTAAAGTACATATGTTTTCTCTGATGTTCGGATATATGTTTAACAACCAACTTGAGGGTGAAGGAGATGTGTTTGCTGATCTCCATGGTATGGTCAGTTTCCAGACAACCCAATCACAAAATACCTGAACATTCACCAAAAGCCAATATAAGCCAGCTCCGGCAAACATCGTATATTTCTGAAGTCAAATTTATAAAACAAGGAATATTCAGAGAAGGGTAGCCTCTGTTACTGACCTATCCACTCTGTGTTTCACCTTCCTTCTATATATGTCACCATTTTTAAAACATTGTTTTGATTTATCCTTTTTATTAAAAAATGTGTTATTCATTTATATCCCTCCCAACTTCTTAAGTAAATGGCATCACAGTGTACATACTTTATTTTTTAAATGACTCAGTTTTTCTTGACCTGACCTGAAGCTTTATTATAGGTAACAGTTTATATTGGAGATCATTGCATAACATTGTGTAAAGATGGTCTGCATTCCTTTTTACAGCTTCATAGTACTCCATTGTATAGATGCACCACAGTTTTTTCAACCATTGCCCTATAGATGGACATCTTTGTTATTTCCTGTCTTTTGCCAATACAAATACTTTTTTTTAACATTTAAATTCAGGGGTACAAGTGCAGATTTGTTACATAGGTAAACTTGTGTCATGGGGCTTTATTGTACAGTTTATTTCATCACCCAAGTATTAACCTAGTACCCATTAGTTATTTTTCCTGATCTTCTTCCTCCTTCTACCCTCCACCCTCTGAAAGACCCCAGTGTATGTTGTTCCCCTCTATGTGTCCATGGTTTCTTATCATTTAGCTCCTACTTATAAGTGAGAACATGCAGTATTTGGTTTTCTGTTCCTGTATTAGTTTGCTAGGGATAATGGCCTGCAGCACCATCTGTGTCCCTGCAAAGGACATTATCTTACTGTTTTTTATGGCTGCATAGTATTCCATGGGCACCACATTTTCTTTATCTAGTCTATCATTGGTGGGTATTTAGGTTGATTCCATGTCTTTAACACAAATACTTTATAGTGAGTAACTTTGTGTGTGGGTGTGTGGGTGTATATGTAGCCTGAATATCTTTGGGAGAGAGTCGTAGAATGGGGATTCATGGCCCTGTTTCCCCTCAGCATCACCAACAGGATATGTTGTTTAGATTTTGTTGAACTTTTTAATTTTTGTCCACCTTAGAGGTGAAAATTGGAATCTCAGTCTAGTTGTAATTTTCATTCTTCTTACTAAAAGCGTGGTTGAGTATCTTTTCATATAGCTTAGACCATTTCTCTAGCCTACTTTTCCTGTACATGTTCTATAACTTAAACCTCTGTTCTGTGATACAGTTTTCACATATTTTTCCCAGTTTATTTCTCTTTTTAATTTGCTTATGAGTTTTTTTCATGCAAAACTTTCTTTTGAAGTACATATGTCTTTATTCAGAATATTATTGTTCTTTCATAGACTCAGCTGTAAGGGGCAGGAAAGTTCATCCACATCAATCATTTTATTCTTCAGACAAGGAAACTAGTTTATTATGCACATCCCCTGGCCTGATGTTTAACTGAGTTACATTTCTGATGTGACAAGCTGTTGGCGAGAGAGTCCACTGAGGGAAAACACCAGCAACTGAGCTAATGTGTTCACCCCCTGGTCTGGCAGGATACTGACTTTCCTGTTCTTCTAATCCTTCAACCTTTTAGGACAGAAATGGGAAAAGTGCCGAGAAGTTTAGTCAGGGCACCTTCCACCACCACCTTGCTGTACCTCATTCCTCTTGAAAAAATTTTAAAAGAACATTCTTAGGTGCCATTATAGAACCCAGAAGCTAAAAATGAACTATTTGTATAAATAGTCTAATGTGGTTTAGTGGTTAGATACCTGCTGAGGGTTTGAAAAGAGAAATTCATGCATAAAAACAGGTGTTTATGAAAAACCCCTGAAACGTCAGGTCAGGTCAAGAAAAACTGAGAGTCATTTACAAAGCTTTAACAAGGGCTTTATATTCTGTTTTCCGTTATACACAAATTGCTGCATCACTTGAAGAGCTCATAGTTTTCTGCGCCAAGCACTTAATGGCATCACCTGCTTTCCATAGTAACCCAGCTGAGTTACAAATATAGAATGTCTTGGCCCCTTGACCTAAGATCTTCAAGGATCTTGGCCACCCAATGGGTTCTCAACCATTCACACATGTTCCTACGCTATTTGCAACTTCACCTTTCACATGCAGTTTCTGCTAAGTTGGAAGGAGAAATTACAGAGAATTAAAATGTTAGAGAAGTCACAGGGTAACACTTTTTATTTAGATCTCTTTGTTCCTCTGTTTACTATCATACTTGAGAACAACTCCACAGTCACCATCTATAGTGTACAAAGTAAAGTACTTGTAGGGTACGTGAGTACATGTAGAATATTAAGTACCTATAGGGCACCTGAGTACCTGTAGGGTCTGTGTGGCAACATAGACCACGAAGAAACCCATCGTCAAAACAGATACTTACGCAACTATTTAACTTATTCATATTAACAATGAAAATACATCCCAGTAATGCTGGGCCCTTGTCTGTTTAGCCATTGATCAAATAATTGTGTTACCTCACCCACAGACCTCTTCCCTAACAGTGCAAAGATGCCAAGTGGGTCTTCCTGCCGTCCCTGGTTCCTGCCTCTTGCCCACCAGTAATACTGACCAGATCACCTGGCCTTTTTGCACCCTGGTTTCCTCTTTGCCTACTTTCTTTCATATTTTAAAGGTAATTGCTATTTAGGAAAAACATAACAAATAGAAAATAAAATGTATATACTATAGAGATATAATAACCATTAATAGTGTTTTTTTCCCCCAGTGATCTTGATCTTATTAGTGCTGAAATTCTTACTATCTTTAATAACTTATGAGTCAAAAATAAGTCTTGCCACTTATGATGCTAATCAGGCGGAAGTTTAGACATGCTGTCATCTTCCCCTACTTTCTCTTAATTTCATATGTTAGGAACTTTGGAAAGTGAAATGACACATAAGTGGCAAAACAGTGCTTGGGAATGCTCCACAATTGTGATTGGTGATTATGACCATACTGGTGTCAAAGAGGTAAATATCTCTGATATTAGACAGTCTTCTCAAATGATTGTCAGACTTTTTGTGACCCTCTATGTGTACCAGTTGCCAGGTTGGATTCTAGGAATCTGGAGCAGGAGCTACTTCCTGCTGTAGACTCATGGAGATAAACACCAGACACCAAAGCCTCTTATGGCCTCTGGCTTCTTTAGTGTCTGTGTGAATCTATCTTCCAAATCATGAAATGGTGTTTTCTCATACTTTATACTCTTTCCTGAATGTAACTCAAGGACTATGGGTTATTTATTATTGAAATTCCACTCTATACAAGTAGTGCCTGTTGTAAGGCATAGACCTTATAAATGTTCCTGAATGAAGGAACTAAGAGTGTCAGGACACCAGATTTCCATGTTTATTGAGGTGGATGGTTTGCCTCATGCTTGTGGATGCCCAGGGATAGGGCCATTTGCATGGTGCTGGTTTGGATCTGAGTCTTTCCAAACCTTTCCTTACCTTAAAATAATAACTTGGAATTCTTGTAGAGGTCCTAGTATTAACAACTTCTTCCCAAAGTAGTTTTCACAAAAGAAAATAACCATGGTTGCTGTTCTAGTAAGTTTGTACCTTAAATTGTTCTACTGGCTAATAAGTTAGAATTTCAGAGATTTTTCAAAGACAGTTTTTGTGAAAGTAGCCATGGCAGGAGGATATAGATGTAAGAGGGTAGGTTCAGGTTAGGCCTGAGATGGAAAGAAAAAGGAGAAGAGCCTAGAATCTTGGGAATTTAGAGAGATTTCTTTAAATATCTCAGAAACCTGAACTGTGCAGTTTCAGAGCAACAAATAACTTATTAGACATAGCCATGCTTCACTTTCCCATTATCTTTTACTCATCTATACCCCATTTAATTATTGATACATTGATTTATTCAACTCCTCAATGTATTAAAAATATACTATATGCCAGGAAATAAAAATGGGCTCACAGACTACTGATATCATTTATTAATTCTTTCTCTGTTCAACCTACCCGTTAGCATCTTCTCTCTTGAGCGGAAATACATATATGACCCTTAAAGGGGGAAGATGTTATTATTCGGGTTGTGAGTATCAGATAAATATTTTAGAATATTCAAGTTTATAAAATGAAAATTTTAGAATTGCATCAATATCATTAAAATACGAATATTAGAGCTGAAAGAGATACTAATCCAAGTAAGTACTAGAAAATGATATTTCAGTTTTTTTCTGTAGCATCCATAACCCCCCCCCCCTTCTTTATTTAACAGCTCCATGTGAGTTCTCTAGATGATATTGGTAGAGCCCTTAGTTCTGCTTGTTATTCAGCAAAGTTATGCTTGGACAAAATTAACTTTTTTCTCATTAAAATCTTACGTAGTATTCCATTTCATTACTTGATGAACAATATAACTTCCATTACCAAAAGCATTTTGCAAGAGCTATATTTAATATTTACTCGACTCATTGGACTTTAATTCAATTAAAAAACATTGTTTTTCCTGATATATATGCTACTGGCAGTACTCCAAACCGTGGATCAACATACCCATCCTTGGTCATAGTTTCACAAATATTCACGTTAAAAAAATTTTTTTTCCAGCTTTATTGAGTTATAAATGATAAAAGTATATATATTTATGCTATACAATATATTTTCAGATATATATATATATACACACACATACACACATTGCTAAATGGTTATCACAATCAAGCTAATTAACATATCCATCACATTGGCGAGAACACTTAAGACCTACTCTTTTAACATATTTTAAGTATATGATACAGTATCTCTAACTATAGTCACCATGCTGTACATTAGATCTCATGAACTTATTTATCCTACGTAACTGAAACTTTGTGCCCCTTGACCAACGTCTCTCTGTGACCCTCCACTCTGCAGCCCTTGGCAGCCAGCATTCTACTCCCTGCTTCTATGAATTTTGACTTTTTTAGATTACACATATGAGTGAGATCATGCAGTATTTGTCCTTCTGTGTCTGGTTTATTTCACTTAGCATATTATCTTCTAGGTTCATCCATGTTGTCAAAAATAGCAGGATTTTCTTCTTTTTTAAGGCTGAATAATATTATGTGTTTGTGTGTATGTATGTAATATGCACACATTTTTTTTTTAAAGGACAAGGGGGCTGACATCTGTCATTTCCCAGGCACTGTGTTACATGCTTTATAATCATGATTCTTCTAATTCTAAAAACCATTCTTAGGTAGATGGTTATAGCTAATTTTTAAGTTTCGTGGGGTTTTTTTTAGAAGAAGAAAATGAAGCTTATTAAAGTTGAATGACTCATCCAAGGTCATTTAGCTGGTAGGCGGCAGAACTGGGGTTTGAACCCAAGTTTTTCTTCCACACCACATAACACTTACTATAAATTGCTGTTATTATTTCAGTCAGATTTCATTTGTGAAATCTCAGATGCGACTTACTGTTCTGATTTGGCAGTATCTATCTTTCATATTAATAAACAACAGAGAAAATCCATGTGCTGTTATCATGAGTTTGGAAAACAAAGTGTTATCACAGATAACAATAAGCTGTTCTTGTCCTTAGTTCCAACTGTTTGGAATCTGTTACTCAAAACAAGAAGCCCTCAGATTCAGATACGAAACAGAATATTTAGTCACAGACACAAAGATCTGAAACCCCAATTTTGAGCCATTTCTGTACAAGATGAATCCAGCCTGTGTTTGTCAGTGATGGATAATATATAAACTAAGAAGACCTGAAGAGGTCATAGTTTTGACAAAATTCAACCCAATGGTGGAATACATGCAAACACAGGAAACAAAGCTGGGCCTTTCCACACCACTGTAAGTCCTTGCAGTGACTTCATTTTAAGTCACCATCTCTTCGTGCCACACATATTCACCAGCGTTTGCTTGATGAAATACCACAAATCGGTGGGGTCTCCTTTTCTGCAGTCTTGCATAGATGTGGCTGCCACCCCAAAACCCAAAGGGATGTCTGCCACCACGACTTCCTGGCCAGGAGAAGTATTTTTCGTGATTTGACTCAGACCAGATTTCAACATATCGTCCCCATATAGGAAGGACTGCTCTGCTCCAGGTTTTATCCACACTTTATACTTGGCATAGGGTGCAGGGTAATCCAGAGCTGTGATGTGCACCTGAAACACATAGGTCTTGGTGAATTTTCTGAAGCAGGTCCCAGGGAAATCAGATATTGGTGCCAGCTTCAGAATCTTCTCACTCATGTAGTACACCTGGTCTTTGTGCAGCCGAGAACAGTAGGTGCCATTGAGACTCTCAGCTGGCAGCTGGAGATTCTCCCTAATGTATTTCACAGTCTTCTCAAACATTACGTGGGTCTCCTCTTCAGTCAAAGGCTGCGTTTTCCCACTGGGTTGGAACACTGGATCCTCGTGCCTCAGTAGTGGGAAACAAAAGTCCCACATTTTCTTTATCCCTTCAGCCATCAACAGACACTTAGACAAATGCTATTATTTACTGAACCAAGACATCTTTTATAAAATGCACGTGTGCAGTATGTACCTGTTTATATGGAAAACCAGTTATCTTTTAGAGTTGTGAGAATCTATTAGAAAATGCCCAGCTTGGCCGGACGCACCGGCTCATCCAGCATTTTGGGAGGCTGAGGCAGGTGAATCACAAGGTCAAGAGTTCGAGACCAGCCTGACCAACATGGTGAAACCCCATCTCTACCAAAAATACAAAATTAGACGGGCGTGGTGGTGTGCACCTGTAATCCAAGCTACTCAGGAGGCTTGGCAGGAGAATTGCTTGAACCTGGGAGGCAGAGGTTGCAGTGAGCCGAGATCACACCACTGCCCTCCAGCCTGGGTAACAGAGTGAGACTCTGCTCAAAAAAAAGAAAAGAAAGAAAATATCCAGCTCAATAGCTGACATTTTAAGATCTTATGTGCTATATCTAATTCTAACAACTTTGCATATATTATTTCATTTACTTCTCACAGCAGCCCCGTGAAGTAGGTACTGTTATTATTCTCATCTTTAGAGATAAAGAATTTGAGGCCTGGAGGTTAAGCATCCTAGCCAAGATCACCATGGTAAAGTGACTGTCTTCTATGGATATATTTCTATAGGATTTATGAGAAACAGTATAATTCCGAGAATAGCACTACTTAACTAGGAACTACTGTGTTGGCTATTCCTTGTTAAGATTTGTGTGAAAGTGTAATCCCACTACGTCTGCTTTCCAAATCATCTCAAATTGGTAAACACTGTTTTTAATTCTTTACAATTGAAAGAGCTATGTTGTTTCAGTTCTAAAATGGGCTAATTCAGAGTTTGCTAATTAAAAATGAAGCTAATTGAAAAGCAAATAGTGCAAATGTCAATATATTTGTTTTTATTTTGAAGAAGTTTCAAACATGCTTATTTTTTAGGACATCATGGCCTGTTATAATGATTAAAAGGCAGAATGGTGTGACTAAAAACTTCTCAATGTTTTGGGAGACTTTTGAATTATTACTAATATATGAATCTTTACTAATGGGGTACATGTAGAACTTCATTTTGTAGTGTTTATATTTGTATAGAATTGTATATTTAGCATGAGTTAAATATGGCAGGGGAATGCTCTTGATTACAACTATGATATTGAGAGAGTAAGAATAGATAGTGAATATTTTTTCAGTCTTGCTTTTGGTTTGATTTTCCCATAAATCTTGATTTCTCACATTGGTAAGTGTTAGTTTATAATTGCATTATTAGTTTTGTGACCAGTAGGATTTGTATAATTGCAGCAGAGTAAAACTTTTTAAGATTAATTTAGTAAATGATATTTTGATCATACATGACTTAGAAAATGACTGATAAAATAGTGCAACAAAAAAAGGTGTATTCTTATGATTTATAGGACAACTATTAAAAATACAGAAAAAAGGATAAAGAGTTATTTGGCAAAAATTCTAGTAGAAGAATATTGGGGGAAAATGTTAAGAGTTTTGGAGCCCATGGGAAGTAACTGACCTTATCAAAGTGTGGATTTTTTGGGGGAAAAGAAGTCTCTCAGTCTACTAGTAACAATTTGTGGGTAATTAACTTTAAGAATAAATTCTTTGTTATTTGGTACAAATGATGATTAAACTCTTGTGTAGAATTTGGATGATACAATTATTATATTTTGAATAATACAGTCTAAAGCTGACTCCAAAGCAATATTGAGAACAATTGTATTTGAAATCCACCTATTTGTATACTTTTTTTTAACTTTCAGTGTTGATACCACAAAATCCTTGTACATTTTAATACACATTGTATACTACTGTGTAATGATATTGAACTGCATTTAAAATGCATTTTACTTGCAGTGTTAATAAGTTTATTGGAATTTTAAAAAACATTTTATAAGACAATAAAGAGCCCTTCCAGTTTTTAAAATTTGTTTCTTTTACTTTATGGCACTTTACGATCTAGTTTTTTGATTTGCAAATTACACATGTGGGTTATGTTATGAGCTATGGTTCTTTAGATCTTTCTTGTCATGGGAGTAAGGAGAGAAATAGGAATTTGACAATTTTTTGCTTAAAAGGCATTATAAATATTAATATTAAGACATCTTCTTCAAGGTGAGGGCCATTTGTATAAAAGTTGTGTCTTTGAGACCTAGTACAGCACCTGAGTCTTCTATCCCTCATTTTAAAAATAACATTCCATGATTCTCATGATGGTTAGGTCTGATTCAACTTTGTCTTCAGATTGGACTTGTGTTTGTTGAGAGTCTTCCCTGTGTCGGGTGTTTTGTTTTTCTTATTTGATCCAGAAGAGACTTACGTGATAGATATTACCACTGTTATTTTGTAAGGAAACTGAAGCCCAAGAGGTTAAGGAATTCCACAGTTTCATAAAGCCAGTAGGTGGCAGAGCGGAGAGTTGAATGCCGCCCTCCTATGGACACCAATTTCAAAGGCTACTTTGGCATTTTTCCACCAGTGCATGCTCTCAGGTATTTACAAGTATTCCTCTTTTGTTTAATTTCCTTTCATTGTTACCTAAAGCCATCAACTTATGCTTATGTTCCATCCCTTATAAACTAGCTGAAATGCTGTGGTAGCAGTTACACATCACTTAGCTAATATACTTTCTCAGAGTGGGAGCACCTCCTTTGCTCTTCTGGGCACATCACACCTCTCTTTTCTGCCTTACATTGCTGGTTTCCACAATTTTCAAGAACAGGTACCCATTTTTTTCAATATTTAAAATTGGGAAAACTTTGATATGTGTATAGTATATATCATTCTTTTATGCTAAAGGTGAGGGATATTAATTCAATGAACACATGTACGTGTATCTGCTACCCAGCAAAAGAAACTTAACATTAGCATTCTTTTTGAAACCCCTATGCCATCTCCCTGATGGCATTCCCTGTGTTTCCTCATGTAGTTAATTATGCTGAGTCTCTTATTCCCTCTGTCCTTCTAGAAAGTATACCACTCCACATCCCATCCACAATAATGTTTCTCTTGCATGTTTTTAAATTATATATTTAAAAGGAATTATACTGTATGTATCTGCTTCTGCAACTTACTGTTTTGATGTAACATTGTGTTTTTGAGATTTGTCCATACTGATGTGTGGGGCTGTTTATTCATTTTTCACTGCTCTGTAGTTTACAATGGTGTGAGTTTATCAGAATTTTTTTATCTGTGATGGATATTTAGCCATCCAAAATAATACTGCTCTGAACCTTCTTGTACATGTTTCCTGGCTACATGCAAAGGAATCTTTCTAGGAAGTTTACCTAGGAGTGGTATATTAACTGTGTATATATTTCTGCTTCACTGGCTAATTCCAAATTATTTTCTAAATTGTTTCATGTTTTTACCAGCAGAGTATAAGGGTACACCCACTTGGTGTCATTTAAACTTCAAGGTTTGCCAACCAGTAGTTGTAAAATGCTGTCTCATTTTATTGTATTTGTATGATACTGATTTCAATGATGGTGATCTTTATTTTTATATGTTGATTGGCCATTTGTGTTTACTCCTCTCTCAAATACCTGTTTGTACCTTTGCCTACTTTTTGTCAGATTTTTTTTTTTTTTGGTGGTGGTGGTTTTTTTAGTATTCTTACATATTTTGGATATGTATTTTCATTAGTTATATGTGTTGCAGATATTTTCTTTCAGTTTGTGACATGTTCACTCTCTAGGGCATCTTATGTGTTATCTGCAGCTATCATCTATCTAAGATAGACTCCATTGTTTAAAATAACTCATTGAGATTCAATAAATTACTTACATTGTTCTTTTCCCAACTTTCCAGTGGGACTCCAAGTCATTGTATATTCAAGAAAAAACTTGGCACCCTTGTGAATGATGGTAGAGAATGTTTCATTACTTTTTTTTGATGACCTTCCTTTCTCTAATGGAATTAGGGTGACCATTCTTTTTATAGAATTTCTGATTCTAGGTTTACTTGCAAAGGTTCTGTGTAAATCATTAACAGAAGTTTATATTCAACATTTGAATTCAAGAAAAAATTACTTTGCTTCTTACTTGATAATAACTAGTACCACATTTTCTTTTTTTTTTTTTTTTTGGTTTCCAACAGGAGAATGTTTCCAGTTGAGGATTATGATAAGCATTTAATTACTGAAAATCCTTACATAGAGTCTTATTTCAGTAAAAGATTTTCTGCCAAAAAAAAACACAAACACACTGTAAATGTGAGATGTTCCTAGTCTAGAAAATACATAGGAATTCCTGTTTTAGGAAAATTTTGACAAAGTTACTTAGATGAAAACTCAAAAAAGAGATTTGTTACTTCTCAGTTTCATTTAATAGCTGATTTGTACGTGATAACAAATGGAATTGACATTAGGATCTTATTCCTTTGATATTTACAAAACTACTTTTTTGTAGGAACTAAATGGATACTCTTTTTAAATATGAAACTAATAGTATAGTTCACAGTTGTTCCATTTTATTTTTCAGAATTTGTGGGACCAAATTTAGTAATTTAATTGTAAAAGACAAAACACCAAAAACTATTTGATTAAATTCTATTTTTGCTTTTTTTTTTTAACTTAAAAAAGTTATTTGGCATATACTTAGGAAAAGGTAGTAGAGATTTCAAGTTGGAAAAAAAAATTAATAACATAAAAACCACATATACTCAAACTTGAAAGCACCTCTTTCAGGTTTCATTTTTTACATTTAATTATCTTATATATCATCAATGCTAGTTCTACTCTTAAACCTATGTTTCACTCCTAAAACATGTTCAATGAATTTATAAACTTACTTCTGATTATTTGGCTGAAATTTGTTAGCATCTGAAAATAAACATATACAGGAAAATAAGATACTTAATTTATAGTGTGTGGTAAAAACTGTTTTTTCCTTAGAGTCAGGAATGTCTTCAGCGAGCTGGGCATCTTGACAGAATGATAGCTTAAAGCGGTCAATGGCAGTGGCTGAGATAAGCAGGAAGCAGTGAAATACCTTAATTATGTTCTTCCAACCTTGAAAAATAGAATTTGGCACTGCTTTTCTTGTTTCTTTTTGTTTCTTGTGAACTGTCTGGCTCAGACTAAAGATGTAAGGTTCTGTATTTATCAGATCTAAAAGTTGTTTTTGTGTTCTAATGCCTTCGTTACTTCTGTCCCAGTTTCTTCACATATATGTCAGTCTGAATACATGGAAATCAAGCAAATTCCAAAGCAAAATCCAAAAATCTGGATTAACTATTCTCTGTGTTTCATGGTGGGAAAATTTGATGGATAAAGTTATAGACATTATGGTTTGTGTCTTATTTGGTAGAAGACTATGGTTCCGTCCTTTTGCTCTTACTAGGAAATTCCTGGAGAGAGGATTTTGTTATTTTGAATAATATTTAGAAATAATATTAAAATGCCTGATAAATTTGCCTCTGGCGTAAACACTAAAGGAATTTTAAGAAACATAGGTAATATTAAAAGAGATAGTACTACATTTTCCCACCTCTTTTGTTTTTGTTTTTATTTTTGAGACGGAGTCTTGCTCTGTCGCCAGACTGGAGTGCAGTGGCGCGATTTCGGCTCACTGCAACCTCCGACTCCCAGGTTCAAGCAATTCTCCTGCCTCAACCTCTAAAGTAGCTGGGATTATAGGCACGCACCACCACACCCAGCTAATTTTTTTTGTATCTTTAGTAGAGACGGCATTTCACCATGTTGGCCAGGATGGTCTTGATCTCTTAACCTTGTGATCCGCCCTCCTGGGCCTCCCAAATTGCTGGGATTACAGGCTTGAGCCACTGTGTCCGGCCTTTCCCACCTCTTTAATTGTTTATGTTCAGGTTGAATTCGTTCTACTACTTAAAATTTTTTTTAATCCTATGAAAATTTCCAAGTCACACTGTCCTTGTTAGCTATAGTTAAGGAATGAGAGTGTGCCATTTTTTATTGCTGTTAATTTAATATTTTGTTGCATTACTTTTTTTTTGCATTTTGGGTGTTTGATATATAATTTTAAAGATAAGTGATTGTTTTATGGCTAAGCCTAGGAAGTAAGTTATTCAGTCAACAAAATTAGCTATAGTAATTCATTTTATTATAATGAAATCAAGAAAAATTAGGACTGTCATTTATTGCAACATTATCAAGTTTGTAGTAGCATTTGGTTGTGTTGTGTTTTCTCTGTTAGATTTTAATCTGTAACAATTAGCAAAATATTTGTAATGCTTTATAATAAAGAATTGATGGGAGTAGAATGTCTTAAACCTTTTTATAACTTGAGAAAAAACTTAGAAAAATTAGGAGCTTTATCGTTATGATTTTTCACACACATTGCCAAATAAATACAATCATTTATATTTTTATAATGAGGATATTAAGAGTTCATGTATTGGTGGTGTCGGGTATTCTGCAGTCAGATATTTGGATATCCTGGGGATCTATGTAATTGGAATCCTTTTTATAACAGACAGTATGAAAACAAACATATTCTTCTTACAACATTAAAGTGTAAAAGGAGGCCGGGCGCGGTGGCTCACGCCTGTATCCCAGAACTTTGGGAGGCCAAGGCGGGCGGATCATGAGGTCAGGAGATCAAGACCATCCTGGCCAACATGGTGAAACCCTGTCTCTACTAAAATACAAAAAATTAGCTGGGCGTGGTAGTGTGCGCCTGTAGTCCCAGCTACTTGGGAGACTGAGGCAGGGGAATCTCTTGAACCCAGGAGGCAGAGGTTGCAGTGAGCTGATATTGTGCCACTGCACACCAGCCTGATGACAGAGCGAGACTCCGTCTCAAAAAATTAAAGTGTAAAAGGAGAACACCAACTTTCATTCACGTATACTGAGTTGCTAACTCTATTAAATTTGTTTCTCCTCATTTTCTATATTACTTTAAATATATGACTCTAAGTTTAGAATTCAAATATTTGGGTGTATTTAAATTAACCTTGATTTTTAATGAGTTAGTAAACGGACTCTTAGAGTTTATTTGTAATCCACACCAGACTTTGGGACAACTGTTTGTTAGACTTCACACCAGTAACATGTTCCCTAAGGGGACTGGGTGTGATAGCAGGAAGTAACCCAGGAGTGGTGAGCCAATGGTATTTGTCCCTGACAACTTTGAGCTAGTTCACCACATCCCAGCCACAAATATGCATGATAGGAGAATGAGAGCTCTGTTTGGCACATAGTTCAAAAACAGACATTTTCAAACAAGGGATCTTAGGCTGATGGCGTTGAAAGTTACTGGATTTGTTCTAAAATATGCTAGTTGCCAGCAGTGAAGAAGTGATCTGAGGGAAAAGAGCTCAATTAGAGAATATATTATGTACCAGTTATAGATTTGATTCGTACATCAGATTGATACATGAGAAATGGAATGCCTCTTAAATCTAATATATGAGCAAAGTTATAGGACATAAGAACTTCTAGTTTCTGTCTTGAAGCATTATAATAGATTGAAAGCTTCTTGAAACTCTCCTCCTCACTCTGCAGTGAGAAGTTGGACAGTTGTCCTCAACAGAGGACAACTGATAACTGCTTACTATTAAATGTCCCCAAAAGAATTTGTTCAGAAAGGTGAGATATGATAAAAAGAATGAGCAACAAAGTGTTTCCCTTATCATACGTTTTGTCAGATCATAAAATCTAAGTTCAGTAACTATGAAATGCTAAAAAAAAAAAATCAACATTAAATTGATGGTAAGAAGAAATGCTGATTTTCAAAATACAAAACTTTTTCTCTTCTTCATTATCTCTTAGTAAGAAGATTGGCCACATCCTTGCTTCAGGATATATCTACAAGTTTCATACTTATTTAAGAGATTAAAATGGGTCCTATGTTATTTCATTAGAAGTCCTGTCCTGTTATTGTCATCTTATTGATTATTCTTGAGATTGTTTTCTCTCTACCTCTTACCTAATATTTGTTTATTTACCAATGTTACATAATCTACTCTTAACATTTTAGAGTTTTCTTTAAAGTATCCCTAGTGATCTGAAAATCAAATTTGTATCTTCCATCCTATAAAATAAGAAATTGTTTCATTTTTTGAATTTATTGTTCATTTCCAGATACTTACCAATTCATTTTTTATTCAGTTTTTACTTACTATTTTATTTTTAGCAGTAATTTAGCTCAAAATTGTAAACTAATAAAACCAAATTTTTGATACTTTCTGAACTTGTTTTGACATTTATGTGATGGTATTTGAGAGCAGCAAACACCCGTTTTGTCTTTGGTAACTATTTCAATTTGGTATGCAGTCTAGTGTTTGTACAGAGCACTGTGCCAGGCAGAAATCTTCCCTTATTTCTGGAGAGCACCACAGAAGTAAAAGGATGTCCTTGTTTTCCTATCACAGTTAACATATGTACAGTTACCAGCCATATGTCCCACAGCCTGACTTGTTGATTATGGTTACAATTAATACTGATGAAAAAAAACTGTCATGCTTTGTGTGGTGGGTGTGGTGGGCAGTCTGAGGCAGGGAGAGTCCCTGGGGATATGATAAAGGAATATAGATAACCTGAGATTTAAGTCCAGTGTGTGGTTAAAAGGGAATCAAGCAAATAAAAAGTTATCTAGGCTTCAGAACAAAGGTGGCTATGTACTTTTTGAGTAGGTGGCATCAACCTGTGATTTTTAGACAGCTTGCTAAATAGACTTTATCATACTTTGACCTCCCAACTTCAGATAAAAGGGGTAAGAAGGAATTTCTCAAGCTCCATGACAGTAAATAAATAACTGGAGTTGCTTTACTCAAAATGGTGGAAAGAAATCCCTTTGGATTAAAGCCAGAGAAATTCTTAGCTGGCCACTTGGAACTTTCTCCTTAACAAAAGAAAGTATGTACCAGGGGGAAGAGAAGGTTAAATAAATTATTGTTAAATGAATTAAATAGGAATAAATCTAGGGGAAATACTTTATCTGTATCTTACAGTTTCCTATAGTTATGATATAACTTATGTTTCTTAAACTTAAGTATGCTATAAATCTTTGTGATCTACATTGTTTAAGTGTCATGGTATTCAAACTGAATAGAAAGTTCAGAAATAGACACAAAAAGACTGGGAAATTTAATGTATGAAAAGGATAGCATTTCAGATCAGTGGAAGACAGATTATTCAATAAGTGGTGTTTGGCTTATGGATAGCCATTTGAAAAAATGCAGTTGTGCCCTACCTCACACCTAATACCTAAGTAAATTCCACAGAGATCAAAGGTCTATGGATTAAAAAATAAATTATAAAACTACCAGTAGAAAATGTAGGGGAATATTTTTTATATATATAAAATAATATAAAAATATATATATATTTTTTAATCATGTAGTCAGAAAGCCTTTGAAGTATGACCTCAAACCCAGAACTATAAAAGAAAAGATGTATGAATCTGACAACATTAAAAAAAAACTGCATATAAAGAAAAATACAAGTAAAGATAAATGACAAACTGCGACCAGGCATGGTGGTTCACACCTGTAATCCTAGCACTTTGGGAGGCCAAGGAGGGCAGATCACCTTGAGGTCAGGTGTTTGAGATCAGCCTGGCCAACATGGTGAAATCCCGACTCTACTAAAAATACAAAAATTAGCTGGGCATGGTGGCATGAGCCTGTAATCCCAGCTACTTGGGAGTCTGAGGCAGGGAAATTGCTTGAACCCGGGAGGCAGAGGTTGCAGTGAACTGAGATCCTGCCACTGCACTCCAACCTGGGCAACAGAGTGAGACTACATCTCAAAGAAGAAAAAAAAAGAAGATAAATGACAAACTGGGAGAAAAATTTCCAACTCATGTAATGGAGCTAATAGTCTTAATATATAAAAAGTTATAAAAGTTATAAAAAGTTTATTTTAAAAAGTATTTAAAGCAAGACAATAACCCAGTTGAATAATGGATAAAGAATTATAAATGGCCTTAAACTTATGCAAACATGTAGTTTTATTTGTAATGAGAAATTGCAAATAGAAACTGTTACAAGACTTTATATAAACTTTAAAAATGTTAAATGCACATTCACCCAAGAATTATATCTCTTAAGAATTTATATTACAGATACAGTTGCATGTGTGCAAATGATGTATATATAGGGTTATTGACTATACCATTGTTTGTAATAGCAGAAGAGGGAACTGCTCAAATATTCATTCATAAGGACTAGCTACATTAACAGTCATTAAAAAGGTGGAGGCAGGCAGGGGAATCGCTTGAACCTGGGAGGCGGAGGTTGCAGGGAGCCGAGATCGCGCCACTGCACTCCAGCCTGGCAACAGAGCGAGACTCTGTCTCACAAAAAAAAAAAAAAAAAAAAAATGGTGGAGGCACCTTGACTATGAAAAGACATCCAGAGTATATTTAGTAGAAAAAAAAAAGTGTATAGAATAGAGTAGATGGTATACAGCATTTGCGTAAAATACATAATTGATATGTATGTAACACAGAATATCTCATATTCCTTGTATAAGGATAAACAAACTAGTAAGAGTGCTTGCATCTTAAGAGGCAAATTGAGTAAGGTGGGGACAGGGGTGGGAGGGAGACTTATTTTTCACCGTATGCCAGCCTTTACATTTTGAATGCTATACCAAGCATTATCTATTCCAAAACACACCATATTTTTTAAAATCTTTACAAAAAGACAAAAAGCAAAATAGAAAATATTGTAGCATTTGTTTTCATTGCAATTTACCATACATGCCGTCCAAAGATTGTCTACTTTTTGGAGCGTTTGAATACAGTGATAGACAACTGTGATCCTAAAATTATAATTAATTTATATTCCTTTGCTGGTACTACCCAATCTTGCAATGCCTTAGAATCATGATTGTGGATATTGATTTTCACTGTACTCAGAATGTGAACGTGTTAATTAATAGAAGTATTACTATGAAAACAGTTTATTATATGTATTTTTTCAGAACATCAGTTTTTTTTGGTTAAGAAATGAGTAAAAGTTGGATGGTTTATATAACAAAGTCATTAATAACTAAAATGGTTTTTTGAGAAATTTTTTGTCTTTCCTTATGAGAGCTAAGTAATTGAGCAAAATACTGTTTATTATTCAGATATATGTGAATGTACTGACTTTTTAAACCCATATTTTGAGTGGGTTACGGGTAGTCATTTCTATAAGTCAAAAGTAAAGCATAACAGGGAAAATAAAGATCTAGCCAAAGAAATGTTTTTAAAATATATGTATTACATGATACCAATTTATAAGTTACAGCTTATTCTAAGAAGCCAGTCTTTTGTTTTTAATCTCTAGAAATATACTAAACATTTAAGTGATGAGAATTGACCATTCTTTGTAGACTTTCCTAGATGTTTGGATTTTTAACCCATTCCATGTGTTTTTAAAATTTTCTTTCTTTACTATAAGACAGGTGCATAATCCATGGATAAATTCAAGTGGACAGTAAGTCAACAAAGTTCTCAAAATACATTTTGCCTGGCAGGACATTTTGGAGTAATTATACATTTGGTTCAGAATTTGAAGGTGTGGATGATATTATTAGCTGTTTGACACAATTTAAGTTACTAGATGACTTCCAAAATTTTAAATTAAGACTTTTTAAAATAATTAATAGCTTAAGTATATGTTTTCATCACTGCAAAATTTCAGAATATTATAAGCCATTTCTATATACTAACTTATTCTTCCAGTACGTATGACAGGAAATCAGATAGACAGTGTGTCTTTACCAGACTGACTCTGCATTTTTAGGATTATGATCTTCTAAATTATTTCCCTGCCAGTACTAAGAGAACACTAACCTATTCAAAGGCTACTTTAGTAGGATAAATAACTTGAGTCTGAGACAGAGTTTTCAAAACAGAATGGTATTTGAATAGTGAACTACATAACGCTTTTAACAAAGGTGAGCCAAAGGATGACTGTCGAAAGGGTATCTAGACTTTATTGAAGAAATTGTTTTTCCAAAAGAGCCCAAATGCCTGGTGGAGACACTGAATTAAAAAGACAATATTTGAACTTAGTGTTGATGCACCAAATCAGTTTAGAGATTGGGGTAGAATTTTTCAATCTGGAATCTCCACATAAAATAAGTGGTGAAAGAGTTATGAAATCAGACAGCTTGAAGATTCAAATAGAAATCTTTTTAACGAGTCTCCCTTCTTTAGAGGTGAGGAAATTGAGATAGGGAATTTGATTTGCGCAAAGAACCAGCATTAGGACTTATGGCTTTTTATTTAAAACATAGTGTTCCCCCACTCACAGGTAGGTAAGGTTGAAAGTGTTGCTACATTGGTGTACCTTTATTCCCTATGATGTCTCCCTTTGACATCTGCCCCCTCAAAGTACTGTTGAGGAGCCGAGAGAAGGCTTGTGGGCCATAAGTGTTGAAGCTTAGAGAATAGGAGCTAGATCATGTTGTTTTGTAGGCCCTGATAAAAAGCCGAGTCTTTGACAAGGGCAATGAGAGGCCAAGTCTTGAAGGATTTTTACAGAAGAGTGGCCTAATTAGATGTATGTTTTTAAAATATTACTATGGCTCTAATATGGAGAGCATGCTGAGGGAACCCATGGCCACTGAGAGATCAGTTAAGAAAATGTTTTTTTTTAATTTTTAATTATTATTTTTTCAGACGAAGTCTTGCTCTGTCACCCAGGAAGGAATGCAGTGGCACTGTCTTGGCTCACTGCAACCTCCACCTCTCAGGTTCAAGCAATTCTCCTGCCTCAACCTCCCAAGTAGCCGGGACTACAGGTGCCTGCCACCACACCCAACTAATTTTTCTGTTTTTAATAGAGACGGGGTTTCACCATGTTGGCCAGGCTGGTCTTGAATGTGTGACCTCAAGTGATCCACCTGTCTCGGCCTCCCAAAGCGCTGGGATTACAGGAGTGAGCCACTGCACCTGGCCTTGAAAATGGTGTTTTAGATTAGATATATCTAGTGAATATCAAATGTGAATTTGAGAATGTCACATCAAATTTTGTGTAATAAATACGTTGTTTATATTTAGCCATTACACAGGTTGATTTTAGGTACTATGACATTTAAATTTTATAATAAAAATGGCAGATTGTATATTTTATGATTTTTTGACAGGTACGCGAATACGATGACATTAACAACTCTTTGTGGCATTTAAAATGTTATCTCATTGATAGAAATCTTGACATCTCTGAGTTTTTATATTTTTGTGAATTTGCTCAGGGATTAGAATTTGCAGCTCCTAATTGCAATTTGTATCACCTGCTCAGCCCTCTTTTTGCTTCTGGGCAGCTATCCAGCCCATATTCCTGCCAACTTCAGTGCCTGTACCATCACTTATAAAATCCCATCTTCCAAACCCCCACATTTTAAGGACTCTGAGATCAGAATATGTGGGCCTGTGATGAGCATATCAGCCATCTTTGATAACATTCATACATGCAAGTGCATTTTTACTCTACATATTTTTCTTGACTAATTTTTTCCTCAAAATTGCACAGGAAGAAAGATTCTTTATGTTTTCAACTCATATTGTTTTTGGTTTCTACCCTGTAAGTGATTGTATAGTTAAAAGGCATTTACAGAGTAAAATTTTATCTATCCATTTATTTATTTACTTGAAATACATTGAGCACTTGCTACTCCTTGTTTAAATTTGTTAATATAAGACTATTAAGTAATGTATATATGTAGTCTATTGGTATGCTTTTAAAATTCACAGTGTTACCTAGAGAATGCAGTACATGCAAATAATGACAAATGTGATACTGGATTTAGGGTTATATTTATAGATAATATGTTAGAAACCATTATTTTATATTTCTCTTTCCCACTTATAATGGGAATTAAGTATGTTCATTTTAGCTTTTCTATAATAAATATCAGCTTAGTCTACTACAGCAAATAAACTTTTTTTAAGAAAGCAGCAACAACAAAATACTTCACTATACTCTTTTCTTGGTTTATTGAGATATTAATAAACTGATAGTTTTGTCTCATCAAATATTCTTTTGTTCTGGAACACTGATGCATTTATTTTGGCTTCTGAAGTTTTATAAGAACATGTTATTTGGGGAGTATTGATGCCAACTTTATTGAAAACACACTTATTTTACTAAACTAATTCTGTTGACTAAGATGCAGGATTATAGTAACCTGGTTGATTCCACTACACTCTTCCTACAAAGGAGAAGATGAAATGGAAATTTTGGAGGAGGTGGAGTGAGATTCGTATGCCACAATCTATTTTAACAGGATGCAGTGCCTTCATTTTCATTATACTTTCAGTATAGTTGACTTCTTAAACTAGTTTGCAGATTTGGAATTTGAAATGAGAATATATGATTAGAAAATACAGGAGCTGTGTATTTAATTTTTTTCATTTAATAATGATTAAGGTTTTAACACCTTAAAGGTGCACGGGACAGTTGATTCTTCAACTTATCGTACCATTTAACTCCCACTCCTTTCTTTCTGACCTCTGCTTTTGAGGTAGATTCCCTTGCCTCTTGTTTCAAAAATAAGAAAAAAAAGAGAACAACTTTTGAACTCCTGTGTCCTCTAGCTTTAAACTCATCTATTATGGTGATTATCTACCCCACCGTGCCAGAGAATGAGGCACCATGCTGTCTCCAAGGCAGTCTGACTCCTGTGTACTGGATTTATTCCCCTCTATCTCACATGGGACTTTCATCCTCTGTCCTTTCTTTACCAGGTCTTTATTTAACCCCTTAATATAATGAAGACTTTGAATGCTATAAAACAAAAAGAGAACCCTTCTTCAGCCCTACTGTATCTTCTCTTCTCTTTTCCTCCATCTTTTTACAGCCATACTTCTTGGTTAGAATGTTCCATACTTAGGTTTTCTTTTACAACTCTAATACAGTTCTTGGCACCATTCCATTTTTCTTTTTTTTTTTTTTTTTTTTTTTTTTTTTTTTTTTTTTGAGACAGAGTCTCGCTCTGTCGCCCGGGCTGGAGTGCAGTGGCGCAATCTCGGCTCACTGCAAGCTCCGCCTCCCGGGTTCACGCCATTCTCCTGCCTCAGCCTCCGAGTAGCTGGGACTACAGGCGCCCGCCACCGCGCCCGGCTAATTTTTTGTATTTTTTAGTAGAGACGGGGTTTCACCGTGGTCTCGATCTCCTGACCTCGTGATCCGCCCGCCTCGGCCTCCCAAAGTGCTGGGATTACAAGCGTGAGCCACCGCGCCCGGCCACCATTCCATTTTTCTTGGTAAGGTCAACCAGAAACTCCAAATTGCTAAATCCAGTTATCTATTTTCTGTAGTTATATTGCCTCTGAGTTCTTGATTGTGCTCTATGATGTCACCAGAGAAAAGAAAAAGTAAATTTAAATAACCTATAATCCTTCTCCATGCTGCTGTCTTATTTTTATAGTATAATAAAATACAGAGGAATGATCGCTTTATACTTTACCACTAGATGGCTGAACTACATTGTTTTTTGAAAAGAAGTAAAATCTTAATCACTTGAGGTAGGCTAATGTATAACATTTAATAAAATCCCTGATATATTAATATAAAAATATATACACACAAATATATGTATATACATACACATTCACACATACTAAAATATACAACATAATTTTTGAGTAGGGTTAATTAGAATTAAGAATTTTTTAAATCATAAAACTTATAACCTTGTCTGACTTTAGCTCTATTTATAAGATACGTTATGTAAGACACATAAAAGATCAGAGTATTTTCACATCATGTTCTTATGCAGACTGCCCATAAACATCAGCTCTAAAAGTTTCACAGACATCTTGAGGGCAAATTTAGCTCTATTTTAGATCTAATATCTGTTGTCAGATGATACATTCAGTTATCTTTAAGCATAGTGTTTTATAGAGTCTCTATTCCACTGGAGTTCAAAATAATAGAAGATAATATGCCATTTATTCATTTAAATTTTTAGTTGTAAACATTTTATTCTAATTTTTAAGTCTCCTTGAGTCAAGGATTGGTCATAAGTACCTCTATTAGGTACTTAGGCTTCAGGAATATAGTTACATCTATTAGGTACCTAGTTAGGCTTCAGAAATAGAAAAGTTACATATAAAATTGCCATTGTTGTCAAAAACAGTCAAATAACTGGCAACAGACAGTTGGAGTTCAGTCATAACTTTCTTACTGGTTTAGTCATATTCATTTTTATGTTTTATGATATGAATAGTCTTGTGGGACTAAGTTTTGATAAACTGAAGTATCGTTTCCTTACCTTCCTGTGGATTTTATTGAAGATACATGCACAGAAATGCAGTTTGGCAAAATAAGCATCAAAAGGAAAAGTAAGTCTTACTACGTGCCAAAAGATTTTTCAAGTACCATTGCAGTGTAAAGCCATATGTATTGCATTTGGAAAATGCATGGTTCGTCTTTGAAAATAGAATGTACAATACATGCCTAAAGGGAATTTTTTTTTTTTTTTTTTTGAGACAGAGTCTGGTGATGGGCTAATTGAAGTGATTGACCAAAGAGATGTTAAAACATGGCTCTCAAATCAGCATTGACTTGTAGTGTACTTTTTCCCCCTCAGAATAGCAATAAGAGTCTATTGATTTTACTTTTGGCTATTTAGTTGTAGTGTTAACACTTAATTAAAATGTGTGAAATTTAAAAATAGTTGGTAAATATGTTCAGTATTTTAACAAAAGAGCAACATATCTGGAGTAGTGTTTTGTCTAGATTAAAAGATGCTGTCACTGAGGCCGAGATTTCTTTCTGTTCAGTATCCTAACACTGTCCATGGTCACCCAGTTTCCCCTCAGAAGGAGACATGGTTATTACTTGTTTTCTTACCTGGCCTTTGACAACAGATTCACCTAAACACATTGTACTCCTTGCTACAGGTGATAATGTTCCTGCTCTGTGATTTTTATGTTAACCTTATTTTAAGTCTTCCAACAAATGCTGATGAAAAAAATACACAAAACTTTGTATCTGCTTTTTTAAAAAATGCTAGAACAGTGAGGTGGTGTTTAAAACAGTTTGAAAGTACACTGTTCATGGTGTTTATTTGGTAAATTTACAGGTTAATTTAATTATGAAAGGGAGAGGTTCTCCCTGAGAAATATTTGGATGGTTTTGATGATGGAATTAAATAATTTCTCATTCATTCTATTTTATTTCACTCATCAAACCAAAAACAAAGCACCGTTTGATTTGTTTATGCCTCAGGATTAATAACTCAGCAGAGGCATCTTGTTACTTTCTTTGACTTGCCTATGATGCCTTGTAGGTGAGTAAAAATAATGAATTGTTTTAATATTATTTTTCTTCGTAAGATAAAAATAAAAAACATCATTTAGGAGTTTAAAAAAAAAACCCATAAACAACCATATACAACCACATTGTTCTTTCTGCTTAACTTTTACTCCCTGTGCTGATTTGAAATGAGGCTGGTATAACAGAATAGAACTTTGGTTTGACAGGGAGTATACAGACTTCATATTAGGCTGGTGCAAAAGTAATTGCGGTTTTTGCCATTCCAATGGCAAAGTATGTGGCTGAGTATGATATGGCCTTGAAGTACTTCTACATTTGGATTAGTTAAGGTTACAAGTAATTTGCATGGGTTTAGTGCTTATAAGCATTGTTAGACAACTGTCATGATGGTTACATGTTATATAGTTTCCTAATGTCTCCAGACTGCTCCAGATATCTGGGATAATCTGAGAAAAATAATAATCTTTCTTATTATTAATGACCAGTTCATTTAGCACTTTATTGTACTGGTTTTTATTTTTTGGTTTTTGTCACTCGCCAACACAAACATCTCTTTTGGAATTCAGTGGCCATTTTCTGGGTGCTCTAGAGGACCATTGTGAATTAACATGGCCTAAAATCATATTTTAGAATATCATGTAATACGTACTGAATCCAGTTTAAGAAGTTTGACTAAAGCAAACAATCTAAACAATTTAAAATGTCTTTGAATCGATCCAAAATCACATGTATATTTACCTATCAGTATTCTGCACATCATTGAAATTACATATGAGTGAGGTTACTCCATTACAATATAGGTTGTAAAAGCAAAAGATTAGAAGCAAGGCTGATATCCATCTAAAGGGCACTGGGTGAATAAACAACACTGCATCTACACAAAGAAATAATGTATTTCTCCTTAAAAAAAAAAAGAGGGAGGAAGTTCTGTGTGTTCCAGGGTATATGTTTTTTAAAGAGCAGATACAGAGCTTATACATTTTATGCTATCTTTTATATAAATGAAAGTGGAGGTGGATAGGTAAGGTTTATACAAAGAAACAGTGGGAGAATTTACAAGAGACAAATGTATTCGGTTACCTAAAGGCATTTAGGGTTGGGAATGGGCTAGAAAAAAATTATGTTGACTTGAATCAAGTTCAAGAGTAGCTTTTATCTCCTGTAATAAAATATTATGATAGTGACAAATATACTTTCCTAATCATGCCATCACTTAAAAATCTTGAAGTTATGTAAAGGTCAATAATATATATTTTCTTTGAAAGCATATCTTCAGTCTCCTGTTCCCCATCATTTATTTTGGGGAGGAATAAGTAAAATATTTGCCATTTGTCTCCTGTTTTCTTGTGTTTGCTCTTCACTTTCTGTAGTTTTTTTTCTCCTCTGCACTCATTTCTCTAATTTTCTGGCAAAACTAATGAACTTTGTTTTTAGAGTTAAAAAAAATTTTTTTAGGTTGTAGATCTCATTCAACTAGTTGTGTTTTGTTTATTAGTTAGTTTGTTGGTTTAATACTATGTAGGCACTTTGGGGTTGAAAAAAATGTGTTCCATTATCTTTGCTTTCACTTAGCTTATTATAGTCCACCTCATAAGGGATTACCATGCTGTGTATAGTGCAAAGTAAAAAGGAATGCGTCTTAAAGAAGACATGGGCAAAGTAAGGGAAGAGGAGACTGATTACATATGCTAATTGCAGATATATGAAAGACAGCATAAGAAAGTCTTCATGGAGGCAATGGTAATATAGAGTTGCCTTGAAAGATGACTTTGGTCATGTAGAGATAGGGGAGAGAAGTCAGATGGAATGACACTGCAGATATTCTTATTGTACTTTCATAATATTTGCTTTTAAATTTCAGCATATCTTGAATAAGAAGTACATTTAAGAGTAATATCCAAGATATCTATGGATATGAAAAAAAGCAGAGATCAGATAGCAATAACTTTGTGCTTCACGTCCTCTCCCCAGGCCACCCTACGACCCCATTACATCACAACTCTTGCCACAACCCCTTTTGTTCTCGTCAGGAGCCCAGCTTGTGTAAGCAGCCCCTGGTGCATTGACCAGCCACTCACTCCCTGGCAAGAAGGCCTGCTGCATTTTCCTCATCATAGCTTGTTTATTTGGATATTTTTTTCTCTTTGCCTAAGTGTGTTCACTTCATAGCACTGCATCCCTTCCACCAAATAGACATGGAGGGGAGGAGACCAGGTCTTGGGCTGCAATTTCATGGATTATTTGGGTATGAGAATATGGAAAACAGCAAAACTAACCTTTGGTAATATGTGTATCACAGATATTTGCCCCTTTTCCCTCTACCTCATGTTGTCATTATTAATTTGGTTTAAAAATGAGGATTCCCCCCATATCTCTTGAGATAATTACAGTGCTCTGAGTTTCTGTAGAAATGTCAGATTGTGTGGCACCAGTCAGTTGTCAACGTAACTTGGTTAGTGGAACCCTAGACAAGTAAATATATGGACTTCCACCTTATTACAGTCCTTTGGCCACTGCTATCTTGGAAGCTCAGGCAGTGGGAAAAGAGCTATGGGGACAGGTTCAAAGAGTTGAAGCTATGTTGAAAAAGCTGCCTGCCAAAAATCAGTGAAGTTTTAAAACTAAATAGTTTTTTAAATTCAAAAAATATTAACATGAATTGCTGAAGAGATTTGAGTCCAATGTGGGATCAAGTGTATGTGAAATTGCATTTTTTAAAGTTATTCTTTTCCAGTAGACCATAACAAAAAATTACATGAAACCACAAGAGAGGGTGTCTCCCTGCCTTCCCCGAATTTGGGCTCATTTTTTTTAACAAAACAGAATAAAAAGAGTTGAACTAAATTAGAATGTTGAAATGGTGAGAGTGGGTGGAAAGATGAAAGGCACTTCACTTCAAACAGACTCTAATGGGGAAATCAAAAACTGATAATAAGACCACCCAGCTGACCTGACTCACCTATTCAGGATCCTTCTGAAAGCCTCTCATCCCTTGTATTGTACGTCTTTTAGGCTAGTAATAATATCATTAAAGTACAGAAACAAAATGTCTCACACGTGTTACAGGAACATCCAGAAAAATGAACAGCACATTTTCCAATTAAATCTTTTAGTACTTCTCTTTCCAGTTTTTTCCTCTCATCATTTGACATTTCCCCTTTTTAAAAAGAAAAGCATCACATATTGGCAGCTTGAGCTCTCAAAAAGTCAATTTCTCTGAACTGCAAGAACTTTCTAGTTTCAATAGCTATTAATATAATGAGTTCAAATTACTACAGTTTTTATTACAAATCTACAATTAACAATACTGGTTATCTGTCGTTGTTGGGAGATGTTTAGTATTACAAGTGAGTGTAGATCTGGGAGTAGTTTAGTGTGCTACCTCGGTGAAGATACATGGCATTTCAAACAATAGCTTTCTTGTTAGTCCTGTGCATCTACGTGGATGCTTTCCTCCTTCTGTTTAAATCTCCTACTCAAGCTTCTCTTCAAATCCAGAAAAAAAAAGTATTGAGTTTATCAATGATTTACTTTTTATTTAACCTTTGCTTAGTGAAGACAAGAAGATAAAAACTTAGCAATCTTATGAGACACAGAAGGAAGTATCATTTTCTTTAAATACATTTTTTCTCTTCAGAGAAATTAAATAGTCACAGCCAGTATTTTTACCCTGTTTTTCATCTAGTCACATTATTGGTTACATAAACCTGTTGTCACACGTTTGAATTTCTCCTACCTGTATTTGCTGAGAGATTCCCTATATGCTTGTTGTTGGCTGCTCTTTAAAAGTCACTACTTTGTCATCCTGGTGTGTTCTTCTGTCAGAACTTCATGGATGCTGTTAGTGGTGATCCCAGGAGGGGTAAAAACAGTCCACTACTTCCCGAGCTTTTTTGGGGTTGCTTTTGAACTTTATACTTTTATACAAAGCTCTGCTGAATCATATTCTGGCTACCGAATGATAGTTTGTCTTCTGATTCATTTCCAGGAGAGAGTATCTGTTGTTTTCCAGCAGTCAGTGACTTTTTTGAGACGCAGATGGGGATTGGGGAATTTCATTTATTTGATCCCATGTGTAAATGCAAGAATGGAATGACACCTTGGCATGAATGCTTGCATTAGAGTAGCTCAAATACAAGTTCTTCAGTAGTTTTAATTAATAAATCTAAATGATATGTACATTTTATTAGGGAAATTACTTCCTGTCTACTTACTAACTGGCAATGTTATGGAATCCGACAGAAGGATGTCTTCTTATGCCATTGCTCTGGGATCAGTGTTTTGTTTTTGTTTTTTTTTTTACGTATACAATTATGTGACTTTTTTTGGTAGTTTTATGGATTTTTATTCTGCGTTACTCCTTTTAAAAATTGACTTCACTGTTTGTTTATTCTTATCAAAAACCAGAGAAGCATAACTTTCTTTTTCCGTAAAGAGAAAAAAAGACACTTTCAAGTCATTATTTCTATTTTTTAATTCACATGCTTTATCCTAATTATTTGACAATTTACACGTGTGATTATTCATTTTCTACCCATTCCTTTGTTCTTTATTGCCTTTGAGTTCAAATGTACCATGCATTATAGAATGTCTTAAATGTTGCAGACTTTTTTCACCATTATAACTATCTGTCAGGTATTCTGGATGTCATGTGAATAATTTGCCAACTTGCCAAATCTATATGATGTAGCTATAGCCTGTAATTTTCTTTATGCTCCCTGCAGCACACACAACACTGCTGTCATCTTTTTCCCCTTTTCTGTTAAATTCAAGGGATATATGTGCAGGTTTGTTAACTTGGGTATATTGCATAATTGTGAGTTTTGGGTTTCTAGTGAACCCATTACCCAAATAGTGAACACTGTACCAAATAGGTAACTTTTCAACATGTGCTTTCCCCCAGCCCCCACCTTTTGGAGTCCTCAGTATCTATTATTTCCATTTTTATGTCCATGTGCACTTCACTTATATGTGAGAACATGCAATATTTGTTTTTTTTTTTTTGTTTCTGAGTTATTTCACTTAAGATCATGGCCTCCGGCTCTATCCATGTTGTTGCAAAGGACACTTTTTATGTCCTTTACTTTTTATGGCCGTGTAGTATTCCACAGTGTATATATGCCACATTTTTTTTATTCCAATCAACTTTTGATGGACACTTAGGTCAATTCCATGACTTTGCTATTGTGAATAGTGCTCAATAAACATGTAAGTGCAGGTATCTTTTTGATAAAATGATTTATTTTCCTTTATATATATACATAGTGGTGGGGTTCCTGGATCAAAGGGTAGTTCTACTTTTAGTTATCTGAGAAATGCCCATACTGTTTTCCAAAAGTGTTGAGCTAATTTACATTTCCACCAACAGTATATATGCATTTCCTTTTCTCCACATCCTCTCCAACATCTGTTATCTATTGGCTTTTTTCATAGTAGCTATTCTGACTAGTATGAGATAGCATCTCACTGTGGTTTTAATTTGCATTTCTCTGATGGTTAGTGATGTTGAGCATTTTCCATATGTTTGTTGGTCACTTGTATGTCTTATTTTGAGAAGTGTCTGTTCATATCCCTTTGTCTACTTTTTAATGGAATTTTTGTGTTTTTTTTTCTTTTTGATTTGTTTAACTTCTTTACAGATTCTGGATATTAGTCCTTTGTCAGATGCATAGTTTGCAAATATTTTCTCCCATTCTGTATATTGTCTATTTGCTCTGTTATTTCTTTTCCTGTGCAGAAAAACTCTTTAGTTTAATTAAGTCCCATTTGTCTACTTTTGGTTTTGTTGCATTTGTTGTTGAGGTCTTAGTCATAAATTCTTTGCCTAGGCCAATGTCCAGAAGAGTTTCCCCTAGATTTTCTTCTAGTATAATATTTATAGTTTGAGGTCTTACATCGAAGCCTTTAATCTATCTTCAGTTAATTTTTATATATGGTAAGAAATAGGGGTCCAGTTTTATTCTTCAGTATATAGATGGCTATATACTATTTCCCAGCACCATTGATTGAGTAGGGTGTCCTTTCCCCATTGTTTATTTTTCTTGACTTAGTTGAAGATCAGGTGTGTGCCTTTATTTCTGCATTCTCTACTCTGCTCCATTGATCTGTGTGTCTGTTTTTGTACCAGTAGCATGCTGTTTTGGTTACATTAGACTTGCAGTGTAGTTTGAAATCAGGTTATGTAATGCTTGCAGCTTTATTCTTTTTGCTTAGGATTGCTTTGGCTATTTAGGCTCTTTTTGGTTCCATATGAATTTTATAATTGTTTTTTCTAATTCTGTGAAATATAACATTGGTAATTTGACAGGAAATTGCATTGACTTTCTAGATTGCTTTCAGCAGTATAGTCATTTTAATGACATTGATTTTTCCTTCCCATGAGCATGGGATGTTTTTCCATTTGTTTGTGTCATCTACAGTTTCATTGTTTTATAATTCTCCTTTGTAGAGGTCTGTCACCACCTTAAATGTATTCCTAGATAGTTTATGTTTTTGTATGGCTATTGTAAATGGGATTGAGTTTTTTATTTGGTTTTCTGCTTGACCATTGTTGGTGTATAGAAATGCAACTGATTATGGTGTGTTAATTTTGTATCCTGAAACTTTAACAAAGTTATTGATCAGGTCCAGGAGTCTTTTGGAGGAATCATTTGGGTTTTCTAAGTGTAACATTATGTCCTCAGTGAACAGAGATAATTTGACTTCCACTTTTCCAATTTGGATGCCTTTAATTTCTTTCTCCTGCCTAATTGCTCTGGCTAGAACTTCCATTACTATGTTGAATAGGAGTGGTGAAAGTGGGCATCCTTGTCTTCGTCCAGTTCTTAAAGGAAATGCTTTCAGTTTTTCCCTGTAAGTATGATGTTGGCTGTGGGTTTGTCAAATATGGTTCTTAGTATTTTCAGTTATGTTCCTTTAATGCCTAGTTAATTTAGAATTTTTATCATGAAGAGATGTTGGATTTTATTGCATGTTTTTTCTGCGTATTGAGATGATCATGTGATTTTTGCTTTTACTTCTGCTTATGTGGTGAATCACATTTATTGATTTGCATATGTTGAACCATCCTTGTGTTCCCAGAATAAAACCCACTTGATCGTGATGAATTATCTTTTGGATGTGCTGTTGGATTCAGTTTGCTATTATTTTGTTGAGGATTTTTGCATCTACATTCATCAGGGATATTGGCCCATAGTTTTCTGTTTTTGTGTTATCCTTGCCAGATCTTGTTATTAGGATGATACTAGTTTCATAGAATGGGTTTAGGAGGAACTCCTCCTCCTCAATTTAAAAAATATATATTTTTAGGTCAGGCGCAGTGGCTCAGAGTGCCTGTAATCCCAGCACTTTGGGAGGCCGAGGCGGGCAGATCACGAGGTCAGGAGATCAAGACCATCCTAGCTAACATGGTGAAACCCCGTCTCTACTAAATATACAAAAAATTAGCCAGGCATGGTGGCGGGCGCCTGTAGTCCCAGCTACTCGAGAGGCTGAGGCAAGAGAATGGCGTGTACCCAGGAGGCGGAGCTTGCAGTGAGCCGAGATCGTGCCACTGCACTCCAGCATGGGAGACAGAGCGAGACTCTGTCTCAAAAAATATATATATATATAAAAATATATATATTAGTAATATTGATACCAGCTCTTCTTTGTACATATGGTACAATTTGGCTGTGAATTCCTCTGATCCTGGGTTTTTTTTTTGTTGTTGTTTGTTTGTTTTGGTTGGTAGATCTTTTATTAGTGATTCAATTTTGTAATTTGTTGTTATTGGTCTGTTCAGGATTTTAATTTCCTCCTAGTTCAATCTGGGAGGTTGTCTGTTTCTGGAAATGTATTTGTTTCCTCTAAGTTTTCTAGTTTGTGTGCATAGAGATGTTCATAGTAGTTTCTGATGAATTTTTGTATTTTTGTGGTATCAATTTTAATGTTCTTTATCATTTCTGATTGTGCTTATTTGAATCCTCTCTCTTTTTCTTATTTAATCTAGTTAGTAGTCTATCAATTTTTGTTTATCTTCTTTAACAACCAACTTTTGGCTTTGTTGATCCCTTGTGTGATATTTTAGTCTCAATTGCATTTAGTTCTGCTCTGATCTTTATTTCTTTCCTTGTGCTAGTTTTGGGTTTGGTTCATTCTTGTTTTTCTAGTTTGTTAGGTACATCATTTTGTTGCGAATTTGAGATCTGTCTTTTTGATTTATGAATTTAGTACTATGAACTTTCCTCTTAACACTGCTTTTGTTGTATCCTAGATTTGATATTACATGTCTATATTCATTTGTTTCCAATTTTTTTTTATTTCTGCCTCAATTTTGTTAAAGTCATTCAAGAGCAAGCTGTTTGGTTTCCATGTACGTATGTGGTTTTGAGAGTTCCTTTTAGCATTCATTTCTAATTTTATTCTGCTATTGTCTGAGAAGATACCTGATATTATTTTGATCTTTAAAAATCTATTGAAATGTACTTTGTGACCAAACATATTGTCAATTTTAAAGAAAGTTCTATGCACAGATGAGAAAAACGTATATTCTTTGCTTGTTGGGTGGAATGTTCTTTAGATGTCTATCCATTTGGCAGAGCCCATTTTAAGTCAAGTTTCTTTGATAGTTTTCTCCCTCAGTGATCTGTTTGGTGTTTTCTCTGGAATGTTGAAGTTTCCCACTATTATTTTATGGCTTTTTATTTTATTTTCTTAGGTGTAGTAGCACTTCTTTTATAAATCTGGGTGCTCTGGTATTGGGTATGTATATATTTAGGATAGTTAAATCTTGTTGAATTGAAGTCTTTATCATGTATCATACCCTTCTTTGTCTTTTTTTACTCTTGTTGGTTTAAAGTCTACTTTATCTGACAATAGCAACCCCTGGTCTTTTTTGTTCCCCATTTGCATGATATATCTTTCTCCACCCCTTTACTTTGAGCTTGTGTATGTCTTTATACATTATGTGGGTCTCTTTTAGGCAGCAGATGGTTGAATCTTTTTCTTCTTACCCAATTTGCTAATCTATCTCTTTTAAGTATTTATGTTCGAGGTTAATATGCATATGTGAGGTTTTGTTCCTTTCCTAATATTGTTAGCTACTTGCTTTGTAGCCTCAATTATGTAATTATTTTATAGGATGTGTGAACTTTGTACTTACGTGTGCTTTTGTGGTAGCAAGTATCATCTTTTTGTTTCCTTTTAGCATTTTTGGTGTACTGGTCTAGTGGTGACAACTTTCCTTAGCATTTGTTTGTTTGGGAAATACTTTATTTCTGCTTCATTTATAAAACTTAGTTTAAAAAGATACATGCTTTGGGAGGCCAATGCAGGCAGATCACAAGGTCAGGAGATCAAGACGATCCTGGCTAACACGGTGAAACCCCGTCTCTACTAAAAAAAATAAATAAATAAATAAAATACAAAAAATTAGCCAGACATGGTGGTGGGCACCTGTGGTCCCAGCTACTCAGGAGGCTGGGGCAGGGAAATGGCGTGAACCTGGGAGGCGGAGCTTACAGTGAGCTGAGATCGCGCCACTGCGCTCCAGTCTAGGTGACAGAGTGAGACTCTGTCTCAAAAAAAAAAGAACAAAAAACAAAACAAAAAAAATTCTTGGCTGGCATTATTTTTCCTTAAGAAGTCTAAAACTAGATCCCTGTCTCTTCTGGCTTGTCAGTTTCTGCTAAGAAATCTGCTGTTAGTCTGATAGGATTTCCTTTATAGGTGATTTGATCCTTTTTTCTAGCTGCGTTTAAGGTTTTTTCTTTAGCATTGGCCTTGGATAGTCTGATGACTATATACCTTGGTGATGTTCACCTTATATCATATCTCACTGGTGTTCTGGATTTCTTCTACATGGATTTCTATATCTCTAACAAGATCAGGGAAATTTTCTTGAATTCTTTCCTCCAATATGTTTTCCAAATTGCTTACTTTTTCTTCTTCTTTCTCAGGAATACCTATAAATTATAGATTTGGTGACTTTACATGGTCCTGTATTTTACAAAGGATTTGTTCATTTGTTAAAATTCTCTTTTCTTTTTTTGTCTGACTGGGTTAATTCAAAAAATGCGCCTCTTACATCCACAATGGTGGACTGAGGGAGCAGGAGATGACCCCCCTCTATATCTGTTGCCAATCACCAGTACCACCCCATTCAGTGATCAGTTTGTACCTGCATTTCCTTTGTCCCAGGGGGGTTCTTAGTGGGCCGCACTTGCCCCACTTCTAGCGGCAGCCTGTGCTTAGGGCTAAATCTCTAGAAATCCCACAGCTCCCCAGGGACCTGCTGGTCCCCTGTGGTTGTCAAGTCAGAGCAGGTTCTGGGCTATGTTTGCAGGGTACTGGTGATTGCAGCAACTCGGGCTGAGATTCCCCATGCAGGGTAGTAGCCCACAATGAATGCACAACCAGTATGGTGTCTGCCCTCTCAGCTCAGGCTTGAGGGGAGTGAGGGGATACCTACACAAGCTAGCCACTCTGTGCTGTGTCCCCAGGAAGATCCTAAATCCGCACTGACAGCATTGCCTGGGGTCATGAAGGCAGAAAGGCTCCCTGACAGTTTGGCAGTCAGCAGCTTATTGCAGGGGTGAAGGGAGAAGAGAGGCACCCCAACCTACCCTTTATGCAGGATTCAGAGGTTCTCGGGAGCCAATCTCTGCCAGACTCTTGCTGCTTTCCTTTTCTGCAACCCCACATCAACCAGTGGGGTCTCCAACAGATCCTGGCTATCTTCCCTAAGCTTTCCATTCAGATCATGACCATTCACCTATGTATTTGATCTTCTCTCTGAGGATAACTGACATCCAAAATCTCTAGTCAGCCATCCAGATTCCTCCTAACCAAAAATTTTGATACATGGTGGTTGGATATTCAGTTCTAATTAAAAACATAAAGGAATGGATCAACCATTCTTCAACAAAGGTGCTAAGAAATCACAATGGAAGAAGGATTTTGTCTTCTGTAAATGGTATTGGGAATAGTGGATATTTGACTGGTAATTGTGATGAATTGCTACAGGCTGAGTGTTGGACCATCAGAGAGTGAGAAACTTCTGGGATTGATCTCCATTTACCCAGTTTCCCAGATATTTCCCTCAAGGTTTTCACTGCTGACATCCTTTTCTACATGCTGATATAAAACACTCTTAAAACCAAGTCAATAGTATATTTCAAAAGTGAATTCAGTTATTTATCTAAATCCATGAGAAATTTCTACTAAAGTTTCAGAGAACTTTCATCTTTTATCTAGTAGTTACTTAAATTATGTACGAGATGAAAATGGTTCCCTGATGTAAACTTCATCACAGTGATTTCTATTTAAAGACGAAAGGACTGATATTCTGAAATGTCTGGAATCTGACCTTGAAATGAGAATAATTTTTTGTTATTCAGAATTGAACCAAGGAATTGAGCCAAGGAAGTACTTTGCCTTTCTTGTCTTTATTAATTGTTTTGGGGAGGCTACTCTATACAGAGTTGCATATTAGACCTACTATAAGACTTATAAAGATGGTTGATAAATTTTTGCCCCCAAGAAAATTAAATCACACTTAAAACTATTCGGAGCATGTGATATCCTTAGAATTATCTTTTATCACTGTTGATTTGTATATGTGCAACCAAATGCATCAGATATAAAAGTGACATACTTTGTACTTAAAAGGTGTTTGTAAGATTAGTTCAAATGGAAGAACTTTTTTTTTTTTTTTTTTTTTGAGACGGAGTCTTGTTCTATCGCCAGGCTAGAGTGCAGTGGCACAATCTCGGCTCACTGTGGCTTCCACCTCCCAGGTTCCAGCGATTGTCCTGCCTCAGCCTCCCAAGTAATTGGAACTATAGGCGCGCACCACCACTCCTGACTAATTTTTTGTATTTTTAGTAGAGACAGTGTTTCAACACGTTAGCCAGGATCGTCTCAATCTCCTGACCTTGCGATTCACCTGCCTTGGCCTCCCAAAGTGCTGGGATTACAGGTGTGAGCCACTGTGCCCAGCCCAAATAGAATTTTCTAAGGCAAAAAATATACATCATTTTGACATCAATTAATTGTACTGATTTCATTTGATAAAATTGCAATATTTTATAAATTGACAGGTATTCTTTACTTCCTTCTTTTCTTACCCATCTACCCTCCATTAGTTTTTAATTTATTTGAATTGTTTATAGGCAATGTTTCGGCTCAGTGACTTGGGAAGTAGAGCTTTCCTAGAAAAGTCAATGCCCATGGCCATTGTTGGATAATTACCTTGCATAGCCCTCAAATTGTTTTGAATAGATATGATTGTTTAGCTCAAATTAAGTGTAACATTAGAGCTAAACAATCATATCTGTGTATTGGATGTTTATTTTCTGAAAATTTTTTTATTTCACCTTCATTCTTAAAGAATATTTTTAATGGAGGTCTAGGTTAATGATTATTTTCTGCACTATGGTTTCTATTATGTTGAAAATTCAGTTATCAGTATAATTGTTCTTTAAAGGATAATCTGTTTTGCTGAGATTACTAATTACTAATTTCTCTTTATCTTTGGTTTTTCATCTTTGATTTATGATGTACTTTAGTGTCTTTTTTTTTTTTTCTCCTTGGAGGGCTTCTCAGATGTTCACCTAACACCATTGGTTTGTTTTGGAAAATTCTGAGCCATTATCTCTAAAAATATTGTTCTGCTCCTTTTCTCTTTTCTCTCTTTCTGGGATTTCAGGTATTCATATTTTAGAAGATATTTTTACTGATCATTTATGATCTTTCACCTTCTCTTCTCTATTCTCTTTTCTTGTCTGCCTTCTGTTCTGTTTTCTTTTAATCTCATTTCTAACTGTTTTTCTAATTCTCTCTTCAACTGTGTCTAATCTGCTTATAAGCCTATCCATTGAGCTTTTAATTTAAACTGAACTATATTTTTTCAGTTCTAGAATTCCATTTAGTTCTTTTTCTATTTTTCAGTTCTCTGACAAAATCTTGATTTTATCTTAGAGCTTCCTGAATTTATTATTGATAGTTTTCAAGTCTGTCTTTATACCATAGGAGCTTCTGTGGATCTGGTTCAGTCTGTCTTCATGCCATAGGAGCTGCTGTGGATCTGGTTCTGTCATGTATTTTCCCCGTTTGTTTGTTTGTTTGTTTGTTTTGTTTTTATATTGTTTGTTTTGTTTTTATATTATATTGTCTCCTTGAGTATCTGATAATTTTTTTATTGATACCAGCTATTATATATTTTTTTAATTTTATAGAAAAATGTTGAGGTCTGGATTACTTTCTACAGAGAGTACTTTTCTACTGAGAAAAATGTTGAGGTCTAGGATAACTTTCTACAGGGAGAACTTATGTTTGCTTCTAGCAGGCAGCTAGGGCTCTAGCACTCCTGGATCACTTGTCATCAATTTTCAGAGATTGAGGTGATGTGAAGTTGTGCTTCAGGCCGTTGAGAGCTGTATTATATCTGGTTCACACTAATTTCTATAGTATAGCCTTTTGGGTCAACCTGGAGAGCTCATTAACTTCTAATAAACCATGGAGAGTTTATTAGCCTCTACCCAACCTTGGCAGGCACTGGCCTCCATATTTTGTCCTCCAAGCCTCTTGAAGATTGAGGCTTCTTAGGCTCTCTTTTACTTTTCTTGAAGTTGGTGTCCCTGCTAATTCCAGGCAGAAGCCCCAGATTCCAGGCTCAGCTTTCTGGGTTTCTCTTTTCCTCAACTTGACCTCTTAAATCTTCATTGACTTTTTGGTTCTTCAGTGCTATTAAGCAGATATTTTTTAAAGTTTGTTTAACTTTTCTAGTTATCCTCAGTAACCTTAGCTGTTGGGTTTGTTTGTTTGTTTTAGTCACTTTTAAATTCTAAATAGGGTCTATGTTCAGAAACTATTAAGAACTGTTTGTGGATAGAGCCATGTTTCTTAGCATAGCATACATAGCCTTGGCTGTTGCTGTACCTCCCTACCCCAAAATTCAGCCTTAGCAAACTGCTTGCTTGCAGTTACTTGCTTGCTGGTACTAGGAAGTACCTCTGAAATCAACTGAAAATACTGCATAGTACAGTTGATCACCTTAGAAGATCTTGCAGTTCTCACTCCCACCTACCGTGTAGCCTATCCTCATTATGTCAGGGCCAACTTATCTTTCAAACTGCAGCCTAAGGTCACCTCCTCCCTTAAGGCTTTTCCTGACACCTAGCCTGTCAAACCTAATTCTGTAATTGACCTGCTCATTCCTCCTCTGTGGTCTCATTTTATTTAGCCTGTTACCACCCTACCACGCCTCTTCATTCACACATCTCTCTGTTTTTACTGGTCTGTAATATCCTTGGAAGTCATCTTTTTTTTTAAAATCCCTGACATAGCACTTGATCCATAGTAGGTGTTCCATAAGTGATTGTTGAATAAATGAATATATGTAAGGTTAAATGACCCACTAATATTATTGTCACCACTTTTACATATTTTAATGTTTTAATCACTTAACTTACTTGTTAATTGCCAAGATTATTATTTTACAAAGAATACACATTATAAAATCAAATAAATATGTGGTTTTTGCTTTGACTAGAAAAGCATTATTTTGTGCAAGGATTTTGAGACCAGGAATTATAAATAGACACTGTTCTAAAAGGCCATTTGTAATCTATTTGTCAGAAATTTGGAATATACTTTATAAAACAAGCCAGGCTGTGCAAGTGTTAGTGGTGGTAAAGATGATTATTATCATCGTAATAATAATCAGATTTCAGACTTGTGCTTACAAAATACTTGTTTAAACCATATGTCATATAACTTAAGAGCCTACGTTTTTGGGGGGACTAAGAATAGGGCAATAATGTGGTTTAGCTAGGAAAAGCAGAAGGCAGTTTATTCTATATCTGTCTTGGCCGAATTTTCTCTTTGGTATCCCCTATACTTTTCTCTGCTGTTTCTATTCTACTTTTGAATTTAAAGATTATTCCAGAATGCTGAGTTTTTAAGGTTTTCTCCTATGGTAAGAACAGTGGAGCTGTGTTGAGCAGTTGGGGTACAGAGAGAAGACTTGGTACAATCATTTGCATGAATGTGCAATTTGTAAGTTTAGTGTTTGATATTAAAGAGGTACTTAAAAGAGTTGTCTTTAAATTTGGTTTCTATATACAGGGAAGTTTAAGTGCAAGAGGGAGAGAGTTTTCTGAACTACTTTGCTTAGTGGTTAGGATTTTATTGATGGATAGTCAGCTGTATGACAGCCGCCACATCTTAAAAGAGAAATTATGTTGTAGAAAGATTAAGAGGAGGGTAGAGAAAACACTATCACTTCCATCCACACATCTTCTGTTTCAGTATTTTTTCCATCTGTAAGTCAAGATGACTGAAGTAGTTGAGCATTTCCTAACCTGTTGTAAATTTGTGAACCCTTTCCTAAGTGATACCATCTCATGATTTCCTTATAGAAAGATTGAAAATTATTTTTTTCGTTTTTACATAGTATGTAATAAGTGGTTTTAAGTTTAAGGTTATATTAGATAAGTATATTATTAAAGATTGGATTATCAAGTTCATTTTAGTATAACCTGTTAGTAACATTTTTTTTTTTTTTTGAGATGGAGTCTCGCTCTGTCACCCAGGCTGGAGTGCAGTGCCACAATCTTGGCTCACTGCAACCTCTACCTCCTGGGTTCAAGCAGTTCTCCTGCCTCAGCCTCCTGAGTAGCTGGGACTATAGGCGCACGCCACCACGCCCAGCCAATTTTTCTATTTTGAGTAGAGACAGGGTTTCACATGTTGGCCAGGATGGTCTCAGTCTCCTGACCTCGTGATCCACCCGCCTCAGCCTCCCAAAGTGCTGGGATTACAGGCGTGAGCCACCGTGCCCAGCCACACCTTAGTAACATATATACTTCGTAAGGAAAATGTTTACATTTTCTCTCTATAGCAGATAACATATATTATTTAATTACATAAGAAAAGATTATTTCCTGAGAAATTTTAAAGTATTTATTATATTTCTTTATGTACTCAGGCATCAAGAATAGTCAAAACTTGTTTTCACATCTGGATGTTTGGAATTCTTGAAATCTGACCTTTAGGAAAAATCTACTCTCCTTGTTCTTATTTGGTTTCCAAATGATGAGATAAGATAGGATGTTTCAGGATTCTTTTTGCAGGCACTTTTCTACAATTTCACATTTCAGGTGTGGATAACCAATTAGGATAAAATTATATTTATATCTTGAGATATCTTAATTTTTTTACATAAGAAATTTGATCAGAGGAATGCAATTCACAGATACTATTTTGGAGCGAACCTGTGGAATTGTCATTTTTATGTTCTTCTATAACTTTTAAAGTTCAAAATTTGTGGTCCTTGTGCTGTCTTTTATCAGTGATCCGTTCTGGAGATAAATTAAACACAATATACTAAAAATGATAGCTGAAAACATTGTATGTGTCTAAACCACAGTCCCTGGCAGTGTTCATCTAAGGTGGAAACTATAACTGTGTCAGTGGCTACTCCTTACCACTCAACTTGAAATACACATGGAGCCGCTCCATGTTTTATTTTTAAGGGCTGCAAAATTTAAAACTTAGAAAAATATGATTAAAAAATAAATTAGAACATTTACTCTTTAACAATCTTAAGTTGAAATACCCTCTTCCATCTGGGGTGGGAAAACACTGAAGGTTCCTTCCAGCTGTGTGATTTTTGAACAACAGAACAGAATCCTCCAATGGTATAATGAGAGAGGTAGGCAGCCTGTCAGTCCCTTTAGAGCAGAGAGCTTCATTCACTTGATGGAGAGTGTTCCCGCTGAGCAACAGCAACACTAAAGCTGAGCGAGGGCGAGTGTGCTTCTCAGGGTATGAGGAGCTGTGGACTGTGGTAAAAATCAGACCCAGCTCAGAAAATTTCCTTGGGCTCATCTTTTCCTGCACATTCTATTTTTGTAATTTATTTGTTTATTTTTTTGGTTGTCTTGTATACTTTGTTTTGGAGTAATCCCTAAATGTATAGAAAAATGATAAAGACAATATAGAGTGATCCTGAATATCACTCTGATGTTCACATCTTACATTATTATGGTACCTTTGTCACATCTAAGAAACCAACATTGGCATATTCCTATTAACTAACCACCAGACTTCATTTAGCTTCTACCAGTTTTTATACTAATGTCCTTTTCCTGTCCCGTAATCCCATTCAGGATACCACATTGCATTTAATCATCACATTCAATTAGTCTTTTCTGGTCTGTGACAATTTCTCACTTGGAGTGCTAGCCACGTATTTTATAAAATGTCCCTCCATTTGGCTTTTGTCTGATGGTTTTCCATGACTAGACTGTGGTTGTGGGTTCACTTCACAGAAGTGAAGAACTAGTTTTATCACATCATATCAGGGGTACATGCTGTCAACATGACATCACTGCTAATATTAACCTTGATTACCTGACCAACATAACATTTGCCGTGTTTCTCTACTGTAAAGTTACTCTTATTCCCCTTTGCATGTTCTGTTTTTTGAAAGCAAGTCACTAAGTCCAGCCCACTCTCAAGAGTGGGAGGTAGGTGTTAAATTCCCCTGCCTGAAGTAGAAAAAAATATACTTATTTGGAAATCTTCTGTAAGAAATATCATAGACATACTGTTTTGACCCTACTAATAGGTCTGTTCAGCAGTGGTAATTCATCCCCTCACTCCTGAAGGAAAAGACGATATGCATGTTTAATGATATAACCAACTTAAATTATGCTCATGACTAGATTAAATGTATTTTTCACCACTGAATATAAAATTTAGAGTGCCAATGTTAAGTGAATAAAATATTTCCTATTCTTGTTTTGTTTCATGATAAAAGTAATGAAAAAGAAAAACTTGTATGAAGATTAGGTAGACTAGAGAATTCAGGCATTTTCCCTTTACTATTTTTAATAAGATTTTTTAAAGACATCTTGGATTTTTATACAGGTACTTGTTTTCTCTCCTTTCTAGCTCTCATAACTTTTTTGAATTTGTATTTTGCTTTCATCATACTCCATTTTGAAGGACTCAGTCTGCAATTCTACCACTTGCTTTGCAATCTACTGGTACCATAAAGCATGGCTAATTCAACCTAATGAGATTATTAACAGTTCCCTACAAACACTGCATAAGCCATTTTAGGATAGCAAGGGTTTCTTGTAGTATTAAAGATACATCTAAAAAGTCATGTTTTGTAATAAACCATTTTGTCTCCTTTTCTTAAGGATTAGGTTATTGAATGACCATAATAATCATTAGTAAGGGATATAGAATATTTCCATGAACAGGATTATCTACTCATTGTTTTAAAAATTAAGGAATTAGGCTTATTAACTTCAGAAATTTAATTTTCTTGAAATATAATTTATATACAATAAAATATGTATATTTTGTATAGAGTTTGATGCATTCTGACTCATATATACATTTGTATAATTGCCATTCCAATCAGGATACAGAGCATTTCCAGAAAGTTTCTTTGGAGGCAGTCCTCCCCATCTCTACCTCCCACCCAAGAAAACTAATGATCTGATTTCTGACACTATAGGTTAGTTTTAGAAAAGCAGTTATTGTATATTACTCACATTTTTTCTCTCTAGCTACCTTCATGATTTCCCTTTTATATTTGCTTTTTAATAGTTTGACTATGATGTGGTAGATTTTGAAGTAGGGGGAGTATTTATCTCACTGAATTTATTGTATCTGTGTTTGATATCCTGCATTATTTTTTGAAAAATTACTGGTCATTATCTCTTCAAATATTTCTTCTGCTCCATTGTCTCTCCTCTTTCTCTGGGACCCCAATTATGAGTATGTTAGACCATCTGATAATGTCTTACGGTTTGTGGATGCCCTGTTCCTTCTCCCCCGACACAGTTTTTTTCTCTTTGTGTTTCAGTTTAGTTAATTTCTATTGACTACTGTTCAAGTTCACTGATATTTCCTTAGTTATGTCAGAAGCTGATGAACACACCAAAGTAATCTTCCTCATCTCAGATACTGTCTTTTAAAGCTTTTAATATTTCCATAGTTTTAATTTATCTACTGAAATATCCTATCTACTCATTCATGTTGTTTATCCTTTTCACTAGATCCTTTAACACTTCAATCTTAGTCATTTTTAAGTCCCTGTCTGATAATTCCAGTGTATGAATCATCCGTGAGTCTGTGTCTATTGATTAACTTATCTCAGCACTGGGTTGTTTGGGGGCTTCTTGTTTGTTTGTTTTGTATATGAGATTTGTAATTTTTGATTGAATGCTGGACATTGTGTGAACATTAGGCACTGAGGCAAACAGTATTTACACCTCAAGATGGACTTGCCTCTTCTACTAGGCTATAATTGTGTGAGGTTGAATCAGTCTAGTCAGCAGCTTAGCTGGATTTGGGTTTTGCTACCTATGGTAGACCATAGGTTTCAAATTCTTCTAGTGCTAGAGTGTTGTTGCCTTGTGCTTAGGGATGCTGTGCTGGCTAAGTTTTCCTCAGGATTGCTGCTCCAGCTAATCTTTCAGCTGTCCCCGCATGCATGTACCACAGACAGGGTATAGCACCACACTCTTGCTCTTCCTCTAGTAGAAGACTGCTGTTGCTTAGCATTATGTGGTTTGCTTCTGTTGGGGCTGGAGGCAGGATATAGTTCTCTGTTCTGGCTCAGTCTCAGCCTTAGAGAAGCCATGTACACCAGGCTCTTGGGGATCTTTTCTGCTTTACTGGTTCTCCTCCCTGTGACAGTTGAATACTGCCTTTACTTGCAACTGACATTTGCAGAAGTTTTCTGCCCCTCTTAGAGCAGTAGGAATTCTCAAAAAAATAATGCAAGATATCAAACACAGTACCATCTACTTGGTATTGATATAGGATCTTAGGCCCAAAGCAGTCTTGTGCCCATAATAGAGTTTTTCTTCCACCTTTTTCCCAACCACATATTGTCCTTTATGGTGCCTATGGGACTTGCTGCCATTCCTCCAGCTGCTTAAGCCTTTTGTTTCATTAGCATGAAGAGTCTGAGGAAGCAGGTAGCACCGAAGCACTGTGGGCTAGGAGGATTTGTTGTTCCCCCTAGAGGGACAGATACATCCCAAGTCTGTCTGTGTGTGTGTGTGTGTGTGTGTGTGTGTGTGTGTGTGTGTGTACTAGTGGGACTGGGTCTAAATTTATGTGATCTAAGTGAAAGTTAATTAGCTTGAAACTCTTCATGTTTGCTTGAAACCCGCAACCTGAGGATCATACCTAGGGGACCTTTCTCCCATCCAAGTACTAACCAGGCCCGACCCTGCTTTGCTTCTGAGATCAGGTGAGATTGGGCGCATTCAGGATGGTATGGCCATAAGCCCTATGACATCTTTCTGAACTCTTTAACTTGAAGTCAGCCTTTCTTGATTCATAAAGGCGATAGAAAGAATCTGTAAACATCTCTATGTTTTATGGTCAGGTGTAAGAATCCTAAATTGAGTGGTCAAAACCTGGACCAGTTTATTAAAAGAGATTACTGCAATGAAGCAGAAAACTAACCTGCTTCCAGTCATTTGTTGTTAAAGAAGTCGTAACTAGTGTCAGCTGGTATGTGAAAGCCAAATTACCAAGTGTTCCCACCTTTTACTCTGAAGATGCTTCGTAGCTTAGATGCCACTTATGAGTGAGAACATTGGTTTCCATTCCTGAGTTACTTCACATAGAACCTCCAATTTCATCCAGGTTGCTACAAATGCCATTATTTCATTTCTTTTTATGGCTGAGTAGTATTCCATGGAGAGAGAGAGAGTGTGTGTGTGTGTGTGTGTGTGTGTATCACATTTTCTTTTTCTTTTTCTTTATCCACTCTTTGATTGATGGACATTTGGGCTGGTTCCACATTTTAGCAATTGCAAATTGTGCTGCTATAAATGTGTGTGTAAGTATCTTTTTTGTGTAATGACTTCTTTTCCTCTGGGTAGATACTCAGGAGCAGGATTGCTGGATCAAATGGTAGATCTACTTTTAATTTTTTAAGGAATCTCCACACTGTTTTCCATAGTGGTTGTACTAGTTTACATACCCACCAACAGTGGAAAAGTGTTCCCTTTTCACCACATCCATGCCAACGTCTATTATATTACCCACCAACAGTGGAAAAGTGTTCCCTTTTTACCACATCCACGCCAACATCTATTTTTTTTTTATTTTTCGATTATGGCCATTGTCACCGGAGTAAGGTGGTATCACATTATGGTTTTGGTTTGCATTTCCCTGATCACCAGTGATGTTGAACATTTTGTTATATGTTTGTTGACCATTTGTATATCTTCTTTTTAGAATTGTCTCTTCATGTCCTTAGCCCACTTTTTGATGTGATCGTTTGTTTTTTTTTCTTGCTGATGTGTTTGAGTTCCTTGTAGAGTCTAGATATTACTCCATTGTTGGATGTATAGATTGTAAAGATTTTTTTCCCCACTCTGTGGGTTGTCTGTTTACTCTGCTGATTATATTTTTTGCTGTATATAAGCATTTTACTTTAATTAAGTCCCATCTATTTATCTTTGTTTTTGTTCCTTTTGCTTTTGAGTTCTTGATCATGAAGTCTTTGCCTAAGCCAGTGTCTAGAAGGGTTTTTCCAATGTGCTCTTCTAGAATTTTTATGGTTTTGGATCTTAGATTTAAGTCTTCCATCCATCTTAAGTTGATTTTTATATAAGGTGAGAGATGAGGATCCATTTCATTCTTCTACATGTGGCTTGTCAGTTGTCCCAGCACCATTTGTTGAATAGGGTATCCTTTCTCCACTTTATGTTTTTGTTTGCTTTGTTGAAGATCAGTAGGCTGTAAGTATTTGGCTTTATTTCTGAGTTCTCTATTCTGTTCCACTGGTCTGTATGCCCGTTTTTATACCAGTACTGTGCTGTTTTGGTGATTATGGCCTTATAGTATAGTTCAAAGTCAGGTAATGTGATGCCTCTGGATTTGTTCTTTTTGCTTAGTCTTGTTTTGGCTATGCAGGCTCTTTTTTGGTGCCAGATGAATTTTAGGACTTTTTTCTAGTTCTGTGAAGAATGGTGGGTAGTATTTTGATGGGAATGGCATTGAATTTGTAGATTGCTTTTGGCAGTATGGTCATTTTTTTAATATGGATATTTTATTTTGTGGGATTTTTATAATATCCCATGTTATATGGAGCATGGAATGTGTTTCTGTTTGTGTCATCTGTGATTTCTTTCAGCAATGGTTTGTAGTTTTCCTTGTAGAGAGCTTTCACCTCCTTGGTTAAATATACTCCTAAGTATTTTATTTTATTATTATGTTTTTGCAGCTTTTGTAAAAGGGGTTGAGTTCTTAATTTGTTCTCAGCTTGGTCACTGTTAGTGTATAGCAGGGCTACTCATTTTTGTACATTAATTTTGTATCCTGAAACTTTGCTGAATTCATTTACCAGTTCTAGGAGCTTTTTTGAGGATTCTTTAGGGTTTTCTGGGTATATGATCATGTCATCAGCAGAAGCAACAGTTTGACTTCCTCTTTGCCAATTTGGATACCCTTTAGTTCTTTCTCTTGTCTGATTGCTCTGGCTAGGACTTCCAGTATTATGTTGAATAGAAGTGGTGAAAGTGGGCATCTTTGTCTTTTTCCAGTTCTCAGGAGGATTGTTTTCAGCTTTTCCCTGTTCAGTTTAATGTTGACTGTGGGTTTGTCATAGACGGTTTTTATTACCTTAAGGTATGTCCCTTCTATGGCAGTTTTGCTGAGGGTTTTAATCATAAAGAGATGCTAGATCTTGTCAGCTGCCTTTTCTGCATCTATTGAGATGATATGTGATTTTTGTTTCTAATTCTGTTTTTGTGGTGTATCACATTTATTGACTTGCATATGTTAAACTATCCCTGCATCCCTCATATGAAACCCACTTGATCATGATGGATTATCTTTTTGACATGCTGTTGGATTCAGTTAGCTAGTATTTTGTTGAGGATTTTGCATTTATGTTCATCAGGGATACTAGTCTGTAGTTTTCTTTATTTGTTATGTCCTTTCCTGGTTTTGGTATTACGGTGATACTGGCTTCATAGAATGATTTAGAGAGGATTCCATCCTTTGAAATAGTGTCAGTCGGATTGGTACCAATTCTTTGAATGTCTGATAGCATTCAGCTATGAATCCGTCTGATCCTGGCCTTTTTTTGTTGGTAACTTTTTAATTACCATTTCAGTCTCACTGCTTGTTATTGGTCTGTTTGGAGTTTCTATTTCTTCCTGGTTTAAACTAGGAAGGTTGTATATTTCCAGGAATTTATCCATCTCCTCTAGGTTTTCTAGTTTATGCACATAGAGGTGTTCATAGTAGCCTTGGATGATCTTTTGTATTTATGTAGTATCAGTTGTAATATCTTCTGTTTCGTTTCTAATTGGGCTTATTTGGTTCTTCTCTCGTCTTTTCTTGGTTCTTCTCACTAGTGGTCTATTATTCTAATTTATCTTTTCAAAAAACCAGCTTTTTGTTATATTATGTTTTGTAATTTTTTTGTTTCAATTTTTAGCTTTGCTCTGATCTTGATTATTTCTTTTCTTCTGCTGGGTTTGGGTTTGGTTTGTTCTTATTTCTCTAGCTCCTTGAGTGTGACCTTAGATTGTCTATTTGTGCTCTTTCAGACTTTCTGATGCTGTGAACTTCCCTCTTAGCACTGCCTTTGCTGTATTCTGGAGGTTTTGATAGGTTGTGTCACTATTATCATTAAGTTCAAAGAATTTTTAGATTTCCATCTTGAGTTCATTGTTGACCCAAAGATCATTCAGGAGCAAGTTATTTAATTTCCATGTATTTGCATGATTTTGAGGGTTCCTTTTGGAGTTGATTTCCAATTTTATTCCACTATGGTCTAAGAGGGTACTTGATATAATTTCAGTCTTCTTAAATTTGTTAAGACTTGTTTTGTGGCCTATCATATCTATCTTGGAGGATGTTCCATGTGCTGATGAAAAGAATGTCTATTCTGCAGTTGTTGGGTAGAATATTCTGAAAATATCTGTTAAGTCCATTTGTTCTAGGGTATAGTTTAAGTCCATTGTTTCTTTGTTGTCTTTCTGTCTTGATGGCCTGTCTAGTGCTGTCAGTGCAGTATTGAAGTCCCCCACTATTATTGTGTTGCTGTTGATCTCATTTTTCTTAAGTCTGGTAGTAACTGTTTTATAAATTTGGGAGCTCTACTGTTGGGTGCGTATATAGTTAAGATTGTGATGTTTTTCTGTTGGACTAGTCCTTTTATCCTTATATAATGTCCCACTTTGTCTTTCCTAACTGCCCTTGCTTTAAAGTTTGTTTTGTCTGATACAAGAATAGCTACACCTGCTTGCTTTTGGTATACATTTGCATGGAATATTTTTTTCTACCCCTTTACCTTTAGTTTGTGTGAGTCCTTATGTGTCAGGTGAGTCTCTGGAAGACAGCAGATACTTGGTTGGTGAATTCTTAGCCATTCTGTCATTCTGTATCTTTTAATTGCAGCATTTAGGCCATTTACATTCAATGTTAGTATTGAGATGTAACGTACTATTCTATTCATCTTGCAAGTTGTTTCCTGAAAACCTTGGATTTTTTTCATTGTATTGTTGTTTTATAGATCCTGTGAGATTTATGCTTTAAGGAGGTTCTATTTTGGTGTATTTCAAGGATTTCTTTCAAGATTTAGAGCTTCTTATAGTAGTTCTTGTAGTTCTGTCTTGATAATGGCAAATTCTCACAGCATTTGTTTGTCTAAAAAAGACTGTGTCTTCCCTCCATTTATGAAGCTTAGTTTCACTGGATACAAAATTCTTATATGATAATTACTTTGTTTAAGGAGAACAAAGGTAGGACCCCAATGCTGTCTAGCTTGTAGGGTTTCTGCTGAGAAATCTGCTGTTAATCTGATAGGTTTTCCTTTATAAGTTACCTGATGCTTTCCTCTCATAGCTCTTAAGATTTTTTTTTCATCTTGACTTTAGATAACCTGATGACTATGTGCCTAGGCAGTGATCTTTTTGCGATGAATTTCCCAGGTGTTCGTCCCAGAGCTTCTTGTATTTGGATGCCTAGATCTCTAGCAAGGCTGGAGAAGTTGTCCTCAATTATTCCCTCAATCATGTTTTCCAGACTTTTAGATTTCTCTTCTTCCTCAGGAACACCAGTTGTTCTTAGGTTTGGTCATTTAACATAATCCCAGACTTATTGGAGGCTTTGTTCATTTTTTAAATTCTTTTTTCTTTGTCTTTGTTGGATTGGGTTAATTTGAAAGCCTTGTCTTCGAGCTCTGACATTTTCTTCTACTTGTTCGATTCTGTTGCTGGGAGTTTCCAGTGCATTTTGCATTTCTCTAAGTGTGTCCTTGATTTCCAGAAATTGTGATTGCTTTTTTATTTATGCTGTGTATTTCACTGGAGATTTTTTCATTCATATCCTGTATCATTTTTTTGATTTCGTTAAGTTGGACTTGTGCCTCCTTGATTGACTTAATAGTCGATCTTCTAAATTCTTTTTCTGGCAATTCAGAGACTTAGTCTTAGTTTGGATCCATTGCTGGTGAGCTAGTGTGATCTTTTGGGGGTGTTAAAGAACCATGTTTGTCATATTACCAGAATTGTTTTTCTAGTTCCTTCTCATGTGGGTAAACCATGTCAGATGGTAGATCCAGGACTCAAGGGCTACTGTTCAGATTCTTTTGTCCCACAGGGTGCTCCCTTGTTGTGGTGTTCTCCCCTTTCCCCTAGAAATGGCTCCCTGAGAGCCAAACCGCAGTGATGCTATTTCTCTTCTGAATCTAGCCACCCAGCAGAGCTACTGGGCTTTGATCTGGTACTGGGAAGTGTCTGCACAGAGTCCTGTGATGTGATCTGTCTTCAGGTCTCTTAGCTGTGGCTACCAGCACCTGCTCCAGGAAAGGTAGCAGGGGAGCGAAGTGGACTCTGTGAGGATCCTTGGTTGTATTTTTGTTAAGTCTAACCAAAATTTTAACAGGTTTCTTTATAGAAAACTAAAGCTCATGCCACAATTTATATGGAAATGAAAAGGGCCATGAAGAGCCAAGACACTCATGAAGAACAGGGCAAGAGGGTCTGTTCTGCAAGACACTAGCAAATAATTCATGGCTTATTTTAAAGTTACAGTAATTTGGTCAGAGTGCTTTTGGTATAAAGACTGACAACTAGAAGATCACTGAACCGGAGATCCCAGAAAAGACCTTTGCAGTTGCAGCACATGCTTGATGACAGAAGGGGTACAGCAGAGCAGTGGGGAAAGGACTGTCATAAAGGGTGCCTGGAGAGTTGGAAATCTATGTGGAAATTCATAAAACTTGATCCCCACTCACATATTAGACAAAAATCAATTTCACATGGATTATAGAAACAAATATGAAAGGCAAACCAGTAAAGCTATCAGAAGAAAATCTGAGAAAAATAGCTTCATAGCTTAAAGATAATGAAATATTTCTTAAATAGGATATAAACAGTATTGATTGATTGTAAAGGAAAAGTGAATAAATTTGACAAACATTAAATTAAACATCTCTCTTCATAAAAAAATTACTAAGAACAAAAGGGAAAGTTATAGAATAGAAGATATTTGGAATACACATAATCATAAAAAGACTTTTATCTAAAAGTGTAAAAAAGACCTATAAATCAGTAACAGGAAGACAGCAACCCAGTAGAAAATGAACAAAAGTCTTGACAGGCAGTTTACAAATAGGGAACTCTAAATGGCCAATAAACATGAAGATGTGCTTATGCTTATTAACAGTCATGAGAGTGCTAATTAAAGTTCAATGAGGTACCACTAGATATCCATCAGAATAGTTGGAATTAAAGAATTTAGTGTTATCAGTGGTTGATGAGGATGTGGAGCAAAGAGAATCCTTAAACTGCTGGTGAGAGTGTAAATTGTTGAGCTGGTTTTGAAAATTATTGAGTATTATCCTATAAAGTTGAAGGTGAGCATTCCCTATGACACAGCCATATTAGGCTGCAATATATACCATCCAGAATGTTCTTAGTGGCATTCACTATTACACCAAATTAGAGACAGCCCAAATATCCCTCAATAGTGCAGTTGCTGTGCAGTGTATCATACAGTGACATCCTATTCATCAATGAAAATGAAGCTATATGAACAACGTGAATGAATCTTAAAAACAGAAAATGAGAGAGAAAAAGCCAGTAATACAGGATATACATATTCTATGGTTGCATTTATAAAATAGATATTAAAATGGGTTACACTAGAGCATAATTAGGTAGTAAAACCAGAAAAATAAGGATGTACCATAGCTATGAGGATAGCAATTACCTTTCAAGGGTGGTATCAGAGGACTTCTGGTCTCCTGGAAATTTTCTACTTTTTTTTTTTTTTTTACCTGATTAGCAATTACATGAATGTTTATAACATTTCAACTAAAGTACAGATTTATGTTTTTTGTATTTTCTGTGTGCGTTTATGTTTTATAATTTTTAAGATTATGTATAACTTTTGATTTAAGGAGAGAAGGCCTATTTCATAGCTGATACTCTGTTTTTTTATTTTGGTCTGTTTATAATTAAGCTTCACTACCATTTTTGCAGAATGGAGTCTAATTTATAATTGGAATGGATAAATAAAACATTATCATTGGCCCCACATTAGAACTTCACTGTATTTAAAACAGATTTTATAAATTCTAGAAGTTGTATCCTTGTATATTCACAGTTATAGAAAAGTCATTATCAGTTTTCTCATTACAATTGATTTTTTAATAATTATTTTAATCAAGTTGAAATGAGATGTTTAGTAGCAATACCTTTGCTACTTGAATTTTGTTCTTTTTTTTAATTGACCACTCTTGAGAAATTTATTTTAGGTACAAATTGTAATAAAAGTTTTACTTCTGTTTATTAACTGGTACTTTTTTCTCTTGTAAACCTTTAGAATTGTGTAATTGATTGTTCATGTGTGTATTTTTTCCCTCATTTTGAGGGCTAGTAAGCTCACAACCCGATCTGAGACTTACATATAGTCCCAGTATTGCAGTATATTTCCATTTATTTTTTGTCTTCCTAGTCTTGACATTTTATTCTGATTTTCTTTGGCTTGGGATACTTATTCTTTATATACCTCTCTCTCATTTCTAACTATATTTTGCAAGCAATTTAGAACCTTTTTACATTTAGGAGGAGAAGACACAACGAACATACAAACGAATGAGTATTGGATGACATTGAGTTGTGCTTGAGACTATTGGCTCTTTATAGTTCTTGTGTATTAAATAAAGTTCAAAAGTTTAAACCAGTTATGCAGACTGTTTTTCTCCTTTAAAAAGGCCCTTGCCTGTCAAATGAGAGTAAATATTTATAGTTGGCCTTGGTGAAATGTTCTGAGGATGAAAAAAATGATTTTAATAGAACTGCATCCTTAATAGAAGATGGATACAAAAATCCATTCATATGCAGGAACTGGAAAAGAATGAAGTAATGGTGGACAGCAGTTACTTAGTTACAGCTAAATGCTTCCGTTCAGGGGAAGCACATAATTCTCTTATTGTATACCATGCTATATATATGTTTTTGCCTTTTAAGATTTTTAACTGATTTCAATAAAGAAGTGAAATGTTTGTTGTTCTTTTACTAGTTTTCAGGTAGTGGCACAATAATGATATAATGGAAAGTATAGTGGCTCAGTTTAATGTGGACAGTGATCTCTCTGAATCACTGTCAATACTTTCTTCGTCTTTATGGGAATAGCAATATCTGTCACAGAGCTTGTAGCAGATATTACATAGGATGTGATGTCTATATCATACCTGTTACATAGTGGCTGGTCAACATATGTTCATTTTCTCCTCTTCCCATCACCACACTTCTCAACCTTAGAAAGTCAGCATTCCCTGAGCCAAAACAGTATTTTTTAAATTATCTATATATTTTTTCTTTTATCAATATATGAAATACTGTCTTTTTCCTTAAAAAATGTGATTATTACCATATGATAAAAGGAAGCAGTTTTTTATATTTCTTATTTTGAAAGAGCAAAGTAAGTTGTTTTGTTAGTAGACTTAGAAACAGAGGGGAAATGTGGATAGTTACTTGGATGGGGGATGAGAGGTGAGGAAGACAGTAGATAGGTTACAGAAGTTAGCGGCAGTGGTATCTGGAGAAAACAAAACAAGCATCCCCCCACCTCCCATCACATTAGTTGCCCTTTTTTACACAACTAAAATTAAATTGAGAGGGAAAAGATGACAGTGGTTGTGGGGGTAAACACCCCGTGCAGAAAGCCTCTACTTTTACACAACTCTGCTTTATTGGATCGTCAATAAAATCAAACAGGAAAGACTTCAGACCTGCAAAGCTGCCAAAAATGTAGTGGTCTCTGGATTCTTGACAACTGAACTGTGAGAGTCATGTGGTATGTAAAACGTCTGGAAAGAATCGTTCTGCTGAGGGGCATGTGACAGGTCTGCTGGATTTCAGTAATCCAAGAAGGTGCCAGAGACAAGTTCTCGGTTTCGTTGGGATGGTTTCTGTGTGGTGCTTCTACATGGCTCTCATTAGTAGTTACCCCTATTTATAAAGATGAATATAAGGAAATCCTGGTATTCCAGAACTGGAAAAGACTTGAGAAATTAACTCCAGCTCTTTATTTTAAATGAGGAAACTGAGGCTCAGAGGCCTCAAGTGACTTCCCCAAAGTTGCATAGTGAGTTATTGTTAGAACTACAGCCAACACCCGAGTCTCTGAACTCCTGAGTTAAATGCAAATATCTGTGGAAACCAATTTTTTTAATGTAGGGTGTGATTCTACTCATGTAACCTTATTCAGCTCTGGAAGTCGATATCCTAAATAAAGAAAGAGAAATAAACAACTCCTACCCTTCCTTTGTAGTTTAGCAAGAATTTGTACCTCTGACCCAAACTCCAAGGACAAGTTGCTTCAAGATGCAAAACAAGGAAGAGCATCTGAGGTCTTTAAAAAATGTTAACCATAGTAAACAAACAAACAAAAGAAACCCTACTGTACTTATTGTGTGATGGCCCCCATTTCTCTCTGGAAGGGGAAGGAGAGGAGATTCAAGGGAAGGAAGAGGAGGGAAAAATTTTTACAGTGTAAGAGGTTTCTACTTAGTAAGTGCTTCATAAATATTTGCTGATAGATGAAATAGCCTTCAACAAGCACTGCCTAACTCAAAAAGGCTTTTTATGTAATAAATTATACCTTAAAATAGCCACATCTTTTCTCCTCAAGGTACGTGATACCACCAATTATATGAAATGTAGTGCAGTAGGAAAATACAGTCTGTCTAAACTAAGTGTAAAAAAAATTCATTGCTAAAAAGAGTCAGTAACATTGTCTAACATTTTTGTGTAGTAATGTAGTTTATATCAGTTTCTAGGATTACTATCTAATGAGGTGTTTCTCCTAATACTTCAGTCCTTAAAGTGTGTATATTGATGTGCAGTATTTATATATTTGTATTCCCCAAACCTTAAGGCTGCCTGGTTCTCATTGCTCATTAATGTCCCCACCAACAAGGGAACAGGAGGCATTATCGGTGATTATCAAATCAGTTTTGCTGCTTCCTATAAGCTACATTGATTGCCATGTTTTTTTGGACAGAACAAACATGAGGAAATTATGAGCAAACATGAGGATGAGGATGCAGGCTTATGAAACTCATCCAGTTAATCTCCCGTTAGCCCATTACTTAGGTGAAACTTGGTAATCATTAATATCATGGTAAGAATTTGTCATGTGGACTTAATTAGGTGGTTACAGAGAGTGGTAGTCTGTGTGATGTTTAAGAAATGGTGTGAGTTCAGAGTTAACTGTGTGATTTTGCCAGTTAATTAACCTCTATAAGTCTCTGTTTGCTCTTAAAATTGGGGTAAGTTGTATTATGAGTGAGATAATATATGTGTCATGTTAAGCACAGTGCCTAATACATAGTGAGGAGCGCTGAATAAATACCAGCAGATAATATTACTAATGAAAAGGCATTATTTCTGTTTTGGGTATACTCGAATATTCTTTTAAGATGCCATTTCTACTTTAAAGGGTTATACATATTCCCCTCCATTATTTTAAAAAGAGAAAATTAGTACTAGGGTTTAACTATATACAGATGAAAGACTTGAAATGGACATTTTATGTTGCTCAAATTGGATTCTGTGTTTCTGTTAAGTAGCTATTGTTTTTAAAAAGCAAAACTTCCTAAACTATTCTCTTTTGATGTAAAGTCAAAAATCAAATCTTAAAGTACATTAAGAAATGTTTACTTTGTATATTATAAAAAGTCAATATGAAGTTCAAAACTTCATAACTGAATTTTGAGGTTTTGCCTTATACCTGTATAGAGAGTGTAAAACTTCAACTAACCAGAATCTGTCTGGTCTGAGTACTAATATTTTGTCTTTATTTCTGTGTGCACGTTTCCTTTATTAGGAATTCCTCCTGGTATTAAGCTGAAACCTGCTTCTTTGGCCTCCTACTATTGGGAGGTGTGTCTTTTCTAGGCACAACTTCCCCTGCTTCCTCACATTGCATCTTCAACAGACCCCAATTGTCCTGAGTGGTCTCTGGTTGGCCTTGACCTTAAAGTCAAAAGCCAGGATCGTTGCTAAGAAGCTATTTGTGTGAGATATACTTAGTTTGTCAGAGTATTGTTGGGATCACTTTTCCTTTTTATATGAATGCAGCATTACTAAAGCTTTACAGAATAGCTCTGTGCCTTACAGACTCTTGTGTATTACCTGAGAATATGCTTATGAACCTTTGGCCTTTCTTGACTATTCAGTTTGTTATTAGCATCTCTTTGTGTAATGGCCTTTTAGTTTATTTGTGTTTTACTCTTAGTTCTGCCAGTTTTTCACTGTTTATTTTTTAAAATCTTGCCCCATAGTATCCAGTAATAAATAAGAAGTGGAGATATTGTGCTTTCCCTATAGGAGTGCTGTGATAACAAAACCTATAAGTAAAAAATTAGGATGTTTTACTTTTAAACAAAAGGCAGGAAGAGCCCATGTGTTAGGAAGCTGTGGTGGAAGCAAAGAACACTGACCTTTGAAAAATGAAAACTTGATTTCAAATCTGGAACTTGCAACTTGCTTGCTGTGTGATCTTGGCTAAATCTCTGTTTCTCTAACTTCAAGTTACTTTGTGAAATGGAGAAGACATTTCCTACTTTATGGATTGAGAGAATAAAATAATATATGCAAGCAATGTTTCATAAACTGAAAGTCACTAATATACACAGAATATGTCTCATCTCTGTGCTAAGGGACAACATGAGCAAATGGTTGTCTTTGTGTAAGCATTTAAAAACAAGAGTATTTTCAAAGTTTGCTTTAATTTTAACTCCGCTTTAATAAACCTTGAATCTTTCATCTTTATTGTTGGACTTAAACATATAATTATACTGTTAAAAAAAAAAAAAAAAAAAAAAAGAGGAGTTGGGCCAGGCACAATGGCTCACACCTATAATCCTAGCACTTTGGGAGGCCGAAACAGGCAGATCACTTGAGCCCAGTTGTTCAAAACCAGCCTGGGCAGCATGGCAAAAAATACAAAAAATACAGAAATTAGTCAGATGTAGTGGCATGTATCTGTGGTCCCAGCTACTAGGTTGGCTGAGGTGGGAGGATCACCTAAGCCCAGGATCCATGATCACCCCAGTGTACTCCAGCCTGGGCAACAGAGTGAAACCCTGTCTCAACAAAAAAAAAAAATTTGGTCAACAATAAATAAAGTAAAAGCAATTAGGAAATGGTCCAATCAGAATGTACAAAAAATGTGACATGATTTTGAGCAATTATGAAAATTAAGGAAATCTATCTATTTGACCTTTATTCTAGTAACATGTTCTTTCAAATGACGGAGTTTATAAAAATGGAACTCTAAAAATAAAAATGTAATTCTAGCACATTACTTGTTTTCACAACAAGTAATATTTGTATTCATAACAGAGTAAACACAGATTATTTACCTTTAATTTTTAGGAACAACTTAGAGACAAAGCCTAGAAAGCGTAGTTGACAATTTCGGGAAAAAAATGGCAGTCAGAGGCTAAGATATGGAAGGGGACTGGGAATTGGTGGGAAGGGGAGAATCACTAATAGCCTATTTTATGTTGTGGGGAGTTAAAAATTGATCAAACAGATAGAACCTGAAGTATATTGTTTAAAGTTAGCAGTAGCCAATAAAAGAATAAAACTATTAACAACTGTGAGGGAGGGGTAAGAATAATAAAGGATAATGTGAATTAAGTCCTTATTTCTTAATGTGAAGTCAGTAGATGTTGTTTATGGCTTATGAACTAAGAACTACAAGTATAATTATATTATTTAGAGTTTTGAATGTAAATTATCAGAAGAGTTAGAAACAAATGACTAAAGGTAGTGGCTTTTGGGAGCAATGCTGAAGTGGGGCAGGTATGGGGCTAGAACCTATTCTTTTCCATTATAAGACACTCTATACTGTTGTAATATTTTTATGGTTTACATTATTAGTTTGATACAAGCATATTTTTCTAAGTACTGATAACCAAAAGTCATAGTTGGATACTGTGGCATATTTGCTCCCATCCCCAAATCTGGAAGATATACAGCGATTATTCAAACCTGAAGTTACCTCACCTTCCTGCCATCCATACTCTACCGCTCTCTCTATATTCTGCTTTGACTTCTAGGTAGCATGAATTGTTTTTGCCTTCCAGCCTAGGATCAGCCTATGTCACATTATATTTTATGTCATCTCATTCTTAGTTCTCTTGTTCACTGAAATGTCAATCTGGTTAATTTCTATAAAATAAAACATACTGAAGTTATAATATAGGCATATGATAGTAAGAGAAACAATGTATCTACTGCTTAGAAAATAACTTGCATTATACCGATATTTTATATCACGATTTCACTGTTAAAATTATGCAGAGGAGAATATTAATTGACTCAAACATTGGAAATTTTTTGGAAACACCATTTTCTGTATTTTTCTATTAAGTTTACCTTAACTTTTTTATTAAATTAACTTTTTCTTATTCAAGAGGTCATAGTAGTTTACCCAGTTAGGTTGGTCATGGCCAAATTGTGACCAAATCATTACTAAAATACTCATTTTTAAGAATAGTTCAATATAGGGATTCCAATGATAATCCAAATATTCTGCTTTATATATGATCGCATTTGAAATGATTACTTTCATATCATTTATCTGCTCCCTCCCTCAAATGTACATAATCAGGGGTTAGAAAGATGGCTGGCTATCAGAATCTTTTCTTTTGGTTGGAAAAGGCACATCTTTAGAATATGGTAGACTCTCTTGTTAGCTAAATATATTCATTAAGATTGAAGTGTAGGCAGATTTAGATCAACAATAGCAACTAGTAGCAATTAAGCAAATTTAATATGCACAGAACAGATGGTGAGATTGTGGGCGGGGACTGAAGACCAAAGAGATGCTATTTTCTAACAGTAACTTTAGAAGAGACCAAAAAGCTATTTTAAACCATAAGTTGGAAAGGGGGAAGGTGGAGATGGAGAGAGATTCCTGCCTCTAACCATATTTGATAATGAGCATTTTGGTCAGTTATTCATTCATTCTTCCATACATCTGTCTACTATTTGTTTGAGTACCTACTGTAACATTCATTGGTTGGTGTTGTCGGGATGTTAAGGGGCTAAACTTGACATTCTGTTATCCCTGACATTCTGTTATTTCCTGACATCATGCTATCTACAAGAGTGAGATTGTATCTCAAAAGGACAGTCGTCCTTTCCTTATTAATCATACTCCATAAGCATCTAACATCCTTGATGACTTAAACCTCAAATCACCCAGCAATGACCTTCAGGAATTCCATTTTTTAACTAATAGATTAGTTATATTTTCCATATCACATTTTTTATTTCCTAAAAGTACATTTAAATCCTTAAATGTTTTTGAATTTTTGCATTGCTCTAACTACAGCAACAAAATATATGCAATGGGAAAGAGTTCAGTTAATCAAAATTTAAGCCAGTTTTACCTAATAGCATTTAAATCTTTTCTAAATTTTTCCCCAAACTATAAATCAACCATTATTAGTGATTAGTTTGATCTAGGGAAAAAAAGTTTTCTCTTTGCCATTTGGTTTTTAATAGCAGAAAGAAATTATATCAATTAGAAAAATACTCAAACTATTTTGATGTTATTTTATCAAATTATATATAGTACATAGAAAGTTGAGGTCAGGGGAACAGGAGGAGTAGCTTCATTAAACTAAACAAGATAGTGTTTCTTTCTGTCTCCTATGACATTTTATGAGCATTTCACCAGCATTGCTGACTTTTTCTGGGTTGTGTTTGCTGCTTCTTAACTCTGCAGTGTTAGGAGTGCTGGCTCACTCTCTCCACCTTTTCCTCTTCTACTTGTGCAGCCTTGTGTATGCTGTTTTTAACACTCACATAGTGCTTACCATGAGCCAGGAGCCGATCTTCATTAGACAGGGAAAGCAGATACTTCCTTTTCCACCCCTCCTCTACTCTGATGTTGGAGATATCCTCAAATGGAGTAGCCATGTTTTCTCCAGAGTTCTATTTATTTGCATCTGGCCAGCTCTTTTTCCTTTCATTTCTGGCAGACATGGTGTCTGAGGGCTCCTCACTCTTCTACAGCTGTGTGTGTCCATCAGAGCCATAGCCTCAGAGCCAGAGGGTCACGGAAAGCAGGATATCCTGTCCACCCCCACCTCCTTTCTCCATTTGTAGTGGGCCAGCTGCCCTCCTCACCTTTACTATCTTCTGCTCTCTACCTAGGGTCTGAAGAGGCATGAGTCTTCATGGGCATCTGACCACGCATCTGCTTTGCCCAGTTAATGATGTCGATGTCAGCTTTGTCCTGAACCACATACCACCCATAGTTTGTAGATACCATTCCCTTTACTGGTGGCCAACTGAGACTTATAACTGAACTTTTTACGAAATCCACAATAAGTCCTTGATTCTCTGCTAGGTCTCTGATTATCATCTTGTCTGATTTAAAATGCTAAGCAGAATTGAATCATTGGAAGATACTGGGAAGAATAACTCAACATTCTTGACCTTCACCACCTTCTACCTCTGCCACCCAAGTTTTAAGAACAAACAGCCAGGTACAGCGGTTAATAATAATAATTTTAGTTGCTGCAGTGCAGATAGAAGACAGTATAATACAGTAATGAAGGCACCCAAGTGTCAGAGTTAGACTGTTAGAGATTCAAATACCATCTCTACTTTTTGATTGTTTAGCACTGGCCAATTGACACAATTACTTTTAAGTTCCACATATGAAAATAAACTTGATAATGGTATTTATCTCATAGCATGTTATGCAGATTCAGTGAGATAATGTATAAAGAACTTAGCACAAGGACTGATGGATTGAAAGCACTAGGTAAACATTTCTTTTTTTTTTTGAGACGGAGTCTCGCTCTGTCGCCCAGGCTGGAGTGCAGTGGTGCGATCTCGGCTCACTGCAAGCTCCGCCTCCCGGGTTCACGCCATTGTCCTGCCTCAGCCTCTCCGAGTAGCTGGGACTACAGGCGCCCGCCACCACGCCCGGCTAATTTTTTTTGTATTTTTAGTAGAGACGGGGTTTCACCATGGTCTCGATCTCCTGACCTCGTGATCCGCCTGCCTCGGCCTCCCAAAGTGCTGGGATTACAAGCGTGAGCCACCGCGCCCGGCCAACATTTCTTCTTTACGTTTGCTACCATTGAGAAGCATTTACATGTACCAGACATGCCAGTGCATTGACTACTTTATATACACATGTCTACTTCATTAGGAGCTCCACAAGTAGCTTCACCCCAGATAGTGCTGCCACCAAAGTTCTCTGAATTTTGTCATAGAGGGCAGTGGCAATTTATGGCCCCAGGGCACCTAGCTTTGCTCAGAAAATGTCCTTCATCAGCTTGTTAGTGCCAAGAGTGAGTAAGCTTTTTCTAAATCTTCCAAGAGAGATCCTGGTAAATAGAAGGGTTCTTTCTCCTGTCAAAGTGCTGGGTGGTCACCACGTCAACAAATAGGGATTCAGTCACTCACTTCCTCTCCAAATTGAGGTCACTGAGTAGTGAACAACAGTTTCTGGGTAATAACCATCTACTTGGTAAGGTTCACCCATTCATTCAAAGCCACCTAACTATTCCACACAACTTGATCCTGAAACAGAGAACAGTCAATGTGGCCAGTAAATGATGGCTTATATGGAGAGGCCTTTCCTTTTCAGGACCATTATATGTAACTGTGCTCATGCCCTGCTTGACTCAAGCAGCTTGTTTAAAGAGCATGCCTTCTTCTGTTTGTCCCATACATAAGAACTACAGGTGGCGGAGTATAGTGACTCATGCTTATAATCCCAGCAGTTTGAGAGACTGAGGCAGAAGGATCACTTGAGGCCAGGAGTTCAAGACTAGCCTGGACAACATAATGAGACCTCATCCCTAGAAAAAAAATTTAAAAATAGCCAGATCTGGTGGTGTGCACCTGCAGTGCTACCTGCTTGGGAGGCTGAGGCAGGATTGCTTGAGCCCAGGAGTTCAAAGTTACCTATGAGCTACGATCACACCACTGCACTCCGGCCTGGACAACAGGGGAAGATCCTGTCTCTAAACAATATTTTTTTAAAAAAAAAAAAAGGACCACAGGAGTCTCTTATCTTATTTGAGAGCCATGTTTCTTAACCAAAGTGGGGACTTTTTCTTCTGATAGGCTAACTCATGAGGTCACAGAATGAGACAGAGTCTTCCATGGTGATCCCTCAATAGCCACCAATAGAAAAGTAATTCAGTTAGAATATACAGTGTAAATTAGATGAAGAATCTTCTAGTATTTATTCCTTTAGCTACCTTAGCACTATTGTCATCTTGAACTGGGTAATTCTTTGTTGGAGGAGCTATTCTGTGCATTATATAATGTTTAGCAAGATCCCTGGCCTCTATCCACTAGATGGTAGTAGCAGCACCCTCCACCCACCAGAAATCTTTCCAGACATTGCCAAATGTCCCTGGGGATGAGGGGAGCTAAATCACCCTCAGTCAAAAGCCATAATGTATAAAAATATCTTTCCATGAAAGACAAAATCTCCAGTTGTTTCTTCTAGATAGACAAGAGAGTTTGTCAGTTACGCCTATTAAATTTTCCCTCCTGAAAGGACTATCTTCTGGAAGTGCCTTTTTCCTTTTCTTATAGGTTATTAATCTGGTCTTTCATGCTGTGTTCTCATCCAGAAGACATTAGATAGTCAAAGGACAGGGAACTACCACTGGAAGACTGAGTTTTATTCCAACACTGCTATTATTAGCCTTGGCACTGAGCAAATCCTTTAACTAGTCTAAGCCTTAGTTTACCTATCTGTCATCAAGGTTGTGGAAAGAGAAATATGTATGTACAAAAGCATCTTTAAAAAACAAAGAAGTCACCTAGCACTCAGATCTTGGTTTCTAACACCATTCTCCAGTATTAGAAGCCAGGGCTCCTTGGAGAAATCTCTGACTTTAGGCCTGGGGCAGGAAATATACAAGATGACCTAGAGCATCTTATAGTGCCAGAAAGTAAATAAATGCTTTTAAAAAAATTATAATGATGGAGGTATGTAAAAGGGACACAGGAATTAAAGGATAGAGCTCCCATTGGCTAATGCTGGAACAATTTGAGAACAAAATAAATAACGTAGTATGGAATTATAACCCAGAGTATAAAATAACCATCAATGAGTCTGATATAAATAAGTGATTAACAAGTAAATAAATGGGGAGAGGAGACTAATCTACCACGCAAAAGACTCCAAAATAGTTTATCCACACATTTTACCTTCAAGAAGGTAGAGCATGAATTTTTGCTCCTTAAGGGTAGCATGTGCATTGTACTTTCTTACAAAGAGTACAGTATGGAAAGAAGGGAGAAAGAGTAACTTTGCAGTGGGGCAACCTGACAAATACTGTCCCAGCCAAATCATCCAGGTCAACATCAACAATGACCCTTAATAGTATATCCCGTTAATATAACATGAGAATGGCACTTTATCTCCATGGTCTTCTACCCAACAACACATAACCTAGTCTAATGAAAAAAATGTCAGACAAATCCCAATTGAAGGACATTCTACAAAATATCTAACTAGTACTCCATAAAACTGTCAAAGTTACCAAAAATAGGGGAGGTCTGAAACTATGTCACAGTCAAGAGTAACCTAAGGAGACATAACCAGTAAACGTAATATGGTATCCTGGATGGGATCCTGGCACAGAAAAGAGACATTAGGTAAAAATTAAGGAAATCTAAATGAAGTGAGGACTTTAGTTAATAATAATGTATCGGTATTGCTTCACTAATTGTGACAAATGTACCATAATATTGAAAGATATTGATAGGGAAATTGAGTGTGAGGTGTATGGGAACTCTGGACTATCTTTGTAATTTTTCTGTCCATCTAAAACCATACTAAAATTTAAAATTTATTTTAAAAAGCATGGCTAAATAAAGGTAAGACACTATTATAAGTAATGATTATTTTATCCAGAAGGATATTATCAAGCTCTGGTGTATAATTCCCTTAGTTTCAAAAGTCTATTCATGAAGTCATTCCTCAACTTCTCTCTGGGTGATGTTTAATGTCCTTATGGATCGTACTTCATCTCTTCTCCCACTAGCTTGGAGCAGTTTCAGGTTCCCAACTAAAGAAGCTGAAGGATATCACATAACAGTTCTTCACCTTCTTGGCATAAATCCTGTGGCAGACCATGTATTACTTTTTCTTATGAGGAAATCCACATATGCTCCCTTCTTCTTCCCCTACCCACTCAGAAATACAGCTGCCTTACAGCTTACCAGTTCTTTTTTCTAACCAAGGTCTGAAAGGTTCTCTGTTGAGTTTCTTTGTTCTCAAGGGGAATGGAAAAAAGCAGGAAGGTACTATGGTAGCACCCCACAGCACCAACTTGCCCAGTAGGAGTGAAGTACTAACTTGCCCAATAGGAGTGAAGAACCAACTTGCCCAAGAGGTACTGCAACTAGATGTGTACAGAATAAGAAGGTGAGATGAGGGGATCCTTCAGAATGAGTCACCACATGTAAAATCTTGGAGGGACAATACACGAGCAGATTAAAAAGTTTAATATAGGTAGCTACAATTAGTTACCTCTATGATACTCTTGCCTTTTTGGCTGTAGCCATTATAACTAACTGTATAATTGGAAGTCATTCCCACCACCTTTATTTCAGTGAACAGTATTGTTTATTCATTCTGGGCATATTGCACTATATAAAGGTATGTATTTGAACATAGTTTGTTATAGAAATTGAATTTAGAGTCACTCCAGTATATAGAGTAGTGTTCCGTAATCCGTTGGTGACGAAGAATTGACCAATCAAATTTCCCTAATGAGACCAGTGACTTATGGGACTGCCTCGGTAATGCTTTTCAGTTCTGAGAACTTCAGTGAGGTGAGCATTTGTCAGAGTCAGGTTTACTGATGATATTAAAAGTATTGGTTAATATAAAGATAATAGTGCAGACAACATGTGCTTACTATTATTTAGGCTTGTTTGACATCCCATCCCACCCATGAAGTCAGGAGGGTAATATGTGGCCACTTCTGACATGTGAGGTCATGGGCAAGGACATGCAGCTGAAAGAAACATGGGTGTACAGCCTAAGCCACTTGATTCTGGGCAGAGTATTTCCCCTTCTAGCCTGCATGGAAGCCTTGGCATGGTTTTGTGATTATAATTATTGCCTCTACTTTTTTAAATGCTCTATTTCTGGACCAAATCATGTTTGCTTATTATTTGGATCCAAATGCCACACTGGTAGATTTATGCACCTACAGCTGATAATTTTAGGAACCGTGAACTAAAGTTAATTTACACCTGGAGGAGTGCTGACCAATAGAACTTCCTGGAGTAAAGAAATAGTCTATATCCAGGCTGTCCAATGTGGTAGCCACTAACCACATGTGGCTACTGAGCACTTGAAATGTGGCAGGGAGTTGCAGGAACTGACTTAAATTTTACTTAATTTAACTTGAAGTAGCCACCGGTGGCCCATACCTGCTAGAGCACCAGTCTAGACAGTGTAGGAATCCTCCATGTGATGCAGGCTCCCCTGCTACCTTAGCTCTGGGCCTTGCTTGCACACACTTAGCTATTCTTTTCGAGAAAACATTTCTGTAGTACCTTTTTTTCTTATGCTTAGCATGGTTGGAATACATAGATCAGTAGCAGAACAAAGTTCCTTCTCAATTTTGGCCCACTTAAATCTAAAGCTGTAAGTTCTTAAACTCATCACTAAAAAATAAAATTCACTGAGTTTTGTTCACCGTACTCTTTTTTAGGGGAAATGAGGAAACAATGATCCCATATGTTCTTGATTCCACCTTTAAGAGTTTGAACCTTTAGAAAATTGTTATTGGCAATAAGTTTATTTCTTTAATTCTAAAAACAAAGGCTATTTTCTTTTACAGATGCAAATCTGTTAATTTGATGCCCGCAAAGTTCAGTGACACTTTAAGTTTAGATTTAGTGATATTTACAGAGTCATATGAAAATCCAGTCACATGATGTTCGTTAGGTTAAGAATGGCATTCTGAGATTATAGTCTAGGAAAGGGGGAACTGCAGTGTATAATTTCATAAACGTATTGCAGATAAACATTAAAATAAAGACAATGACAGCTATTTTTATTATTGTTGTTAACTTGAGCAAGTAAATTCAGAAGCTCTATGGAAGGAATCAGAAAAAGTGACAGTTCTTAATTACCTCACATTTCCTTAACTAGAAAATCTTAAGGAGTGAGGAAAGTACAAAGGCAACAAATATTACTAGGGGTAATGTAGTAATGCAAAAAGGGAGGGAGGGGCTGTCTCATAATAAACTTTTTCTTTTCCAAACATGGTTTTTCACTTCTTAATACAAGTGCTTTTTTAAATTTAATTTAATACACAAATTTTTTCCCACAGATTATGATATTAAAAAGACATTTTTATGGTAAGATACAGGAAATAGTGAAGTTAATGTAAAATGTCACTTAATGCAAATTTGAACAAACCAAATTACCAAGTGGTTGCTTTTCTATACTAAACAGTTTTACAGTGTTCTATTAGATTCTCATTTAATGTGAGTCTTTCATTTCTGATTTAACACTTGTTTTTATTCTATTTCTTGGATTCATTTTCATGGTCATGAAACTATTATGTCAGTTCTTTATTACTACTTTACTATACATTGTTATTAAATGTGAACATATTTTTAGCTAATAGAGCCCTGCAGTCCCCCAGAAGCTCTTTTCATGCTCCCTTCTAGCTAACATCCCTTTCCTGGAGAGACACCTAACACCACAGATTAATTTTGTCTCATTTTTTACTTTATATATGTAATTATGCAGTATGTATTTTCCTGCGTCTAGTGGCTCTTCCTCAACATTATGCTCCTATAATGTCTCCCTGTTACTGAATCTCACAGTAATTCATTAGTTTTCATTGCTGTACAATATGCCATTATATTACTATAACTACACCACATTTTATTTATTCATCCTACCCTTGGTAGACGTGGGTTAATTTAATTGGGGACTGTTACAAATAATGCCTCATGAACATCATTTACATGTGATTTTCGTGCCTATTTCCATGGTACCCTTAGATCTACACCTAGAATTAGAATTGCCACATTATAGGGTGTATTTGTGGGTTCAGTTTTAGTAGGAACTGCCAAATAATTTTTCAAAGTACTTGCACAGTGTGAGTTCCAGATACTTTATATTCTCAGTATCCTCACCAGTACTTGATGTTGTCAGAAAGATTTTTTGCCACTTGATATCTATAATTATTATCATAATTTACCTTTTAGAGAACATCAGTAGTTTTAGACCACAGATGCCCTGACACACACACAGTGATCATCAAATATACCTATTCCCAGCTCTCCATAGACCTGCTGAAAAAAAAACCCTCAAAGGCTGTGGCCTCTGACCCAGCTCACTTTGGGCAGTATAATTTGGAATTTGGTCCTGCAGTGAAACACTTGGGTAAGGGAGAGGGCGATGCACTGCTGTGAGCCTGAAGGCTTTTGGTGGGGTAAGAAACACTTCAGGAGTTAATACCACCGAGTTTGTCAAGTGCTCTCAGAGTGTGTTTGTTGAATTTTTATAATAAAGTAACTTCATAAATAGCCCTCAATTTACTCAGTTGAATACAACAAATTGCTTTTTGGTAATTACTTCATTCTCAGCCTTGAATGTAGAAATGTAAAAGGGATGAGAGGTAGTGACTAAGAAAGATTCAAAAAGATGCACTACCTAATTAGTAATCAGGGAAATGCAAGGTAAAACAATGATGAGATGTCCACTTTCACTTAGTATATTAGCAAAAATTAAGAATCTGACAGTATGACCTGATGAGAGTGTGGGGTAAGTGTACACACATATATGCTAACAATGTTAAAAATTATTGTCCCCAACAATTCTGAAAGCAAACTCAGTGTAAATATTAAGATTAGAAACGCAGATATGCAATGAGCCAGCCGTTTAACATTTATAAGCGCTAAAGAAGTACTCACATGTGTACATGGACTCAGATACAATGTTGTTTACTCCAGAATTTATAATGAAAAAAATCACCAAAGGATTGTTGTATTCATATGCTGGATTGCAATATTGTGGTTAAAAAGAATGAAGGGTTTCTAGAATGTAAGCTCTATGAGAGAAAAAACTTTGTCCATGTTTTCAACAAGTAGAACAATGAATAGTGTGTAGTAGGTGCTCAGTAATTATTTGTTACAATTACCTAGCTAGATTTAAGTACATGGCTAGATTTTGAAGTCATTCTGTTGGGTGAAGAAAGCAAATTGCACAAAATGTGTACTAGAAAATACATGTATATGTGTGTGTAAGTCCATAACACCTTATTGGAAAGATACACACCAAAATGTGAACTACGTATGTGTGTATGCAAGTCTGTAGAAATTTATCTGAAAAGTATACAGTGCAGAAGTGTCCAAGGAAATAATACATTCATGGGTTCTTAGTTTCTGTTTCTGGTTAGGCCAGTAAAACCCCTTGCTCATCCCTGTTTTCTGCTTATCATTACAGACAGAAACTAAAAACCAAGTCTTCAGGCTGCTAAAAGCCTAAAACAAAACAAAATAGAACAACAACAAAATAAGCTGGGTTGGACAAGCTTGGTGTGACACTAAAATGACAACAATGATACTAGGGACCAGAAATTGAGAGCACTATTTAGAGAAGACTTCTGGCTTTTTTTTTTTTATGTTTCAAAATTTAGAACATATATTTGGAAATTTGGAAGTGTTCACATATCTTACTTGAGTAATTATGAGATAATTTTAAAATGACATTTAACCTTAGAAAGATAATTTCCGTGTTATCTGGTAGGTTGGAACTTACTGAGTCAGGAGCTTCTCCCTCTGGAGCCCCACAGTCTCTGCACAGATATACAGAGCATCTGATCTTGCTAGACCTAGTCTTCCCAAAGGAAATTCCTTAAATGTGTGGAATAAATTGGGGGGGAAAAAGGGCTGTTCAGATATTTTACACATTTCTTTAAGAATAAACCAGCTGTTTGTGTAGTTTCCATCTTTATTCTGATTTTGTATTAAAAGGGTACATTTTAAATTTTTCACTAATTGTATTTACATCTTTACAACAAGGCTGTAAAATGTCTTAATAAAGGGATAAAACAATAAGATTAGTAGATACGATAGAGGGAATGTGTAATGAAAAAATCAAAGAGACCAAGATTTTCATTCCATCCTGCCATTTTCCTCATTACATCATGATGATAGGCAAGTCAGCCTCTCTAGGCCTCATTTTCATATCTGCACAATGAGGAGATTAGGTTTTGTGGTCCCCAAGGTTCTAGTAGCCACCCCAAGTCTCTCTGCTCAGTCCTTTGAGAATGATCTAATAGACCATTGGACCATCTAGCCCAGTGTTTTTTCCTGGAAGTAACAAAAAGAACCACCCTGCCTCCCGCTCAGTAGGACTTTTAGGGTTTTCTCATTGCATATGTTTCTAAATATGTTTTGAAGGTAAGTAGCATTTTGATAAGGGAAATCTTGCATTTTGGGCCCATGCAGGGCAATTCCATGATGCAGTGTGGCCCATAGCATTTCGTGGTTAATCAACTGCCTGTACTTAAGCCAGAGGAACTTGGTAAAGTAAAAATAGCTCTAACACAAAATTTTTACTATGTGTAAAGCATTGTGCTAAATGTTTCACATATATCATTGCATGTAATTCACACAATTACCTAATGAGGTGAGTGTTACGACTGTGATCATTTTATAGATAAGCCAATAGTCTCTGAATGACTAAAGCACTTACCCAAGGAGATTGCACAACTAAGACTTGACTCAAGACTGTCTGATTTGGGTCCATACCACCCAGGAACACTGGAGACCATATCCTGTAATATACTTTTATCTGTGTGTCTACTCTGGTACAGAACTTTGTCCTCTGAAGCTTTTCAGTAGAAATGGAATAGCAACTCTCCTTACATCAACAGCAACAGCTGTTTCTTAATGAAGTCACCTGCAAATTATGAATTTCTTTCTGCCATCCCTCCTACCCTGCTCCATAATGATTTAATTTGCTGGCAAGAGACATTTAGATAAAGTTCCTTTTGATGTTTTAAATGGATTTTTTATCTGGAGGGCAAAACATTTTCTTTGCCATAGTTTTTAGATAAACTGTTAATTGGTCGAAGTCTAGTGCAGTTTCCTCTTTACTCACATTTTTCTTCATTGAATACACATAGGGCATTTAGTGTTTATTGCTAACATTTGCCAAATAATTGTGTGCAACATATTTGTCTCATTTAAATTGGACTTTGAATGTTTTCTTCTTGTTTACTGAGTAATTCTAGAGTTTAGAGTTCTCTGGATTTATGTTGACATCTTTCTTTTTAAAAATAAATAGTCTGATCACTTATGTCATATGCTTTCTTAAACTTTTTCCTAGATCGAAAGAATATAATTTTTTATTAGAAAATAGTTTCATTATTACCATATTGTTTTATTCAGATCCTCTGGGAGCTGATATCACTGCATTAATAACTATACCTATTCCCTGCCTACAGCAGATTTCTTCCACTGTATTCTGAAAAATTGAAGGTATGCACTCAATAAATGGATCATATGTCTTAAGAAATCATGGGAAAAAATTTTTCTGTACCTGCATTTCCTTTTAAGATCAATAGAGTCTATAGCTGTAGAAGTAAATGTTTTCTTTTTCATTGTGGACTTAATGTATTCTAAAGAGAGAAAGCAAAAAAAATCCTTTAAAATCTTTAGATAGATGATAGATACATATGTACATATTATATAGGTAAAGACTAAGTTTATAACCTTATTTTTCAGATTTTTTTCATGCTAACCGGGTAAAGAGTTACTTAATTTTTGGTTTAAAAAGTCTTTCATCTTTATGTTTGAAAAGTATATATGATTGTTATTTTATTATGATTATATGTTTGTTAGTTCTAAAAAATACCCAAAATATATAAACTTGTTGCATTAGATGGGAAGCAGGCAGTGTGAAAGAGGCAAAAATAAGACCAAAGAAGAAAAAAGAAGAATTTAGATGGTTAGAAGCCCTACTTAGAGTAGAATATTCTGGGAACCCAGCCATTACTCAACTGTGAACCCCTCGTGCCCAGGTTCCCACTGTATTTCTACCTGAGTCTCTGCCCACTCCTTGCAGAGGCTATAAAGAGCTGCCCCCAGGCTTTCTTTACTCTGTGCCTCATTACTGATCATTATGGAATGAGGACTGGGTTCCCATCACAGATTATTTTTGTTATTTATATTGATTTGGGAGCTGAGTTTAGCATAGTGTATACATACTGAAATGCTGTCTTGGCATTCTGTTAGGCTACCTACTATAGAAGAAAAACCAGGTTAGAAGAAACACAGTGAAAGTTCTATTCCAGGTCTTTTGTTTGTTAAATAATTGAGCACTTCAGTCCTCAGTGTGGAGCAGATTTCCTTAAGACATTGATAGTTAATGACCCCTAATGTCTAGCTTATGATTTTGTTCCTGTTATTTTTTCTGATCTCTTTGTGCCTCAAAGCTAGAGAAGTCAACTGTAACTTTTTTCAAAGGAATAAGCATTGCCACATTTCTGAGTCTGCTTTGCCCCGAGGCATCCCATTTTAGTTCTCTTAACTTTTTCCAGCTTCTCTCTTCTGAAGGAGGTGGAAGATTTCAAGTAAGGATAATGTCAGTGGGCTGACTTCTGTTGAAAACAAAACCCTCCCAAAATGGTTTTGTGCTTCACAAATACATTTTAAAACTGTTTGAAATAAAACCTACAGTGTATCTCTTTGAAGCTAACCCCTAAAACCTAGGGGCTAGCTTTTAGGTTTAACCTGGGGGCATCTTTATTTTGCTGTACCAAGGAAAACATTCCTATTTCTTGCACAGTTAATTTGTAAGACTGTACTTAGGCAATAGTGCCTTTATTCATTCATCTCAAGCTACAGGCTCTTTAGTTCTTTCTGATCATGTCATCATGTCATCATGTGCATTTTTGGGATCTTTCAACTTCCTTTGACATTCATAAGGAAAAATATTACCAGTGGTGGCTTTCAGCCCTAGGCTTGTAGTGTCTTTCTGTGGCCCCTGTGATTGCTTTTTTAACAAGCAGACCAAGTGAGCCTGAAAACATCTTATTCAGAGACTAAAAATAAAGTGTGCTAAAATCATAAAAGCAATAGCAAAGGCACATATAGATAGGTTTTAAAGAGATGGCAGAGTAAAGAGACCCATCATCTGGCTCATAGAATATACTAATAGAGAACCCAGGCCAGAGAATAATTGAAGGGCAGTTACATCATGGCTGGGGATCCACTGTGATTAAAAGATACATAAAGGTATTTATGTTGTCTTTCATTAGTTTGATCACAAATGATTTTGTAATATTCACTCTGCTCAGACACTGCATAGCCTTTAAACAAAGTCTCTTAAATTGATGATTTTATTATTATTTTGGTACTTTCTAATAATAGTGTGTTATATATAACTAATTGTATTTTTCTTACGTTACCGTCCTGTAGTTATTAAATACTACATATCAGGACTCAGCAAATCTTTTCTTAAAGGGCCAGATATAAATATTATAGGCTTTGGGCACCAAGAGACAAAATTAAGGCTATTATATTGATACTTATATTACCATTTTAAGATGTAAGCACCTTTCTTAGCTTGTGGGCTGTGGTTTGCCAACCTCTGGTCTTTATGGTCACCTGGTAAGTCTTGCCTGGTAGCTTTTTCCCACACACACTTACTTCTGTAGTTAGGAATCCTCTGGTACTTGCCTGATATTAGGAGTATAAACATGAATGTTAAGATGGTTCTTTTCTTAAAAGGTCTCAGAGTCTCAGAAGAAAGAAAAATACATAAATATGCTTATTACAAGTGTTGATTATAGTGTAACATGATGAATGCCATCATTGATGTGCAGAGTGGGTATTGGGGAGGGCTCCTCATGGAAGGTAACCTTGTGACAAGCCTCCAAGGTTCACCAGGTGGCAGAGGGAAGGTAGAGTATTCCAGGAAGGGAGATAATATTTATGCCTTAATTTTAGATGTTTATTGGGGTTTTTTTTTCCCATCTCAGTGGAAGGTCTGAGTTTCCAGATAATAGCAGAGACAATATCAGTTCAGTGACTACAAAGAACTTCTACAGAAATCCTGAGGAAAAGCAGAATTGAATTTTATAATTATTATCCAATAATTATATAGCTAAACAGGCATACCATTTAAAGCATTTGATTTCTGCTTCTGAATGCAAGTTATTTTTCTTTAACAGATAATGGTCATCAAATAAGTTAGATCTCAAACATGTAGATTTAGACACATAAATGATGAGGTTTAGTGGACTAGGATTCTTGAGGACTCTATTCCATACCCAGGTTTGTTACTAACTGTAATTTTGAGCAAAATATGTGGTGGCTACTTAATCATCTTTAATATGACAAGGTTGAAGGGTGTGATTTCTAAGGCTCCTTTCAATTCTAGATATAATTAGAATGCATATTGGTGGATACTTTTTTCCTCTGCAGAAATCTAATTTGGTGTTTCAATTTTCTTTTATGGCTTTCGAGTTCAGTGCCATGCTTAAAAGACTTTCCACATTGCAAGATTTTAAATAAATTTATGTGTAAGGTTCAGAAAGAAGCTAATTTGATTTGTCAAAATTTATCCAAATTCTGAACTCTCACTATTAAAATTCTGACCAACCTCAAACCCCTGAACTGTAATACTACATAATAATATACCATGTGGAAAAAAAAAAAAAAAAAAGTAAGGATTTGTGGTGACTCTGTAGTTACCATAGAGTCCCCAGATGCCTTGTAACTGGAGGGGCAGTATTGCACAAGCTCTGAAAGCAGACTGCCTGCATTCAAATTCTGATTCTGCCACATGGTAGCTGTGTGACTTTGGGCAAGTTCCTTAGCCTCTCTGTATCTCGGATTTTCAGTTGCAAAACGGGAATCATATAGGACCTGTTCATGGGGTCTTTATGAGGATTAAATCCATTAATAGTTATAAAGGTCTTGGAACTGTGTTTGGCAAAAATAAGCACTCAGATTATGTCAGTTATTATGAGGATAATTATTATAAATAATCTATTTTAAAATGTGATATTAAGTTAAAACCATGGAAATGTTTTAAAATAAACGTTAATGCCATAGGAAATTCCTCAGATACAATGCTGAACAGAAACACAGGTAAAAAAAACCATGTATGGTATGCTTAAAATTCCCACAGAGTTAGATATGAACAGAAAATATACTGGCAGGAATCACATAGAGGTATTAGTATGTTTGGCAGCTAGTCTACAAAGATAGCACCCTAATGAATTATGCCTCCCAGAAGTCACACCTTTCTGTTTTCTTCTCCTTGAAAATGAGCTGGACCTCTATCATCAGTAAAATTCAGCGGAAGTGCTACTGTAAAATTCCTAAAACTAGGTCATAAGGAGCCTTGCAGCTTTTGCTTGTCTTAAAACACTTGCTCTGGGGGAAACCCATCGCCACTTAAGAAATCCAACTACCCTGAGATCCAAATGCAGTGAGAAAGCTCAAGCTAGCTAAGTGGAGAGATGTTTGTTTCACCAGCTCTCACCGTTCCAACCAGCCCAGCTCAGGTGCCAGACAGTGAGTGAAGAAACCCTTAGATGATTCCATACCCCCGGACACAACTCCAAGTGAGAAATGCCTGGCTGAGTTCGGTCAACCCTCAGAATCAGGAGATGATAATACATTGTTATTTTAAGCCATCGTGTTTGAGGTGGTTTGTTGTGCCGCAGTAAAAAACCCAATACAATGAATTTTCTGTAGCAAAAGTATCATATATAAAAAAAGCAATAATTTAATCTCTTTAAATAGTTCTTTTTTCCATATAGGTTCAACAGTAAGAGTTGATTATATTTTATGTATGCTTTTATATTGTATATTTGGTTATTCTTAATTAACCTACAAATTAATTTAACTAGAACACCCATTCATTAGCTATGCTAAATAAGTATAAATGTATTGGGCTTAGAATATTTACATGTAAAAAATATAGAATCCAGGAAGTATATTTATTCCTGGACAAATTGTGTACAAATTCTATACTATCTATTACAGAGAATTTCCTTTTTCTAAGACATTTTTATAAGATTTTTCTCGACTATAACAAAGGGAGGGATATTGGAATGTTTGCTTTGTTGCACTGTGCAAGTCTAAGAGAATCTGTGGTTCTTCATGTCCCTAGCCTCAGGAATCTAATTAAAGCTAGAGAGCCTACACCTGCTCTGATCCCCCAACACACATAACACACCGATGAACAAAATGTTGCAAAGAGTATTGGGGTTTCATTCACGCACTGATGCCCATGTATAGATTTTAGGATAAGAACCCAGGCTTAGGGCATTATTACTCCTCAAGCAATGCAGAGTATTACACATAGACTATCCTATATATTTATGTTTGTTATATCAAAGAAATTTCGTTATTCTAATACTATTTTATCAATTCTATTTCAAATTTGATAGTAAAAAGTTAATAACTCTGTCAAAACAATTATCAGAGTTAAAATCTCACTGATTTGAAACTTTAGTATGTTCTTTTTTTCCTTTTTCTTTTGTTACCATGGAGTAACTAACCAGGTGATACTTTATGAAAACATATAGAAGATATGACTGATGTGATACAAATACAGGTGGAAAAGTATAGTGAAAAACAGAGTAGTGCCTCATTAAAATAGCTGCTTAACTACTCTGTCTATGCAAGGTATAGATGTGGCACAGACCTAGAAGGCTAGAGAGGGCTTTCCTATTTATATAATACACCGTCTGGACATTGAACAAGTAATCCTTTGTGATTATAATCTTTATGTGTGTTCTGAAATGGATTGCTTCTAGGTGAAATATAACTCTGCATACTTTTGGCTTTATTAGTAAAAAAAGATATTTCTGAAGAAACTGAGGATATTTGAACCAAATTAACTAAGGAAATAGTGCACTCTTGTGATAAAATTTGATCTTCAAAATGCATATTCCTTTGAATACCAATCTAGTTTTTTAAGAAAAATCCATAGTTTTTGAGTTGAGATTTAATGGGTGGCAGGGAGGCAGGGGAACAAACATCCCAGGATATTCATTTTTTACTGCTATAATCACTGTGTATTTCAGCAGTTTATTGTTATTTTCAGTTTCTAAGCATTTCATATTTGAACTAGATGAGAAGTGATAAGTATGTAGAATTTGCTTTAAATACTTGTTAATTTTGGTTTTCTTTACACTGTTTAAAACATTTATGCTGACAAAAGCTTTTCATTTATTTACATTTTGTAAATTTATATGCAGTAGAAACCTTTGAGTTATTTTTTGGAGGTGAAGAAAAACAATTTAGAGCCTGTTTACTTTTATTTCATCTGTTTCTAAAAGGATTTCTGAATATTTTATCTTGAATTGCATAGAGATAATAATTAAAATTGGGACTTTATTCCAAAGCATCTTGTTTAGATTGTCTATTGCTCCATAGGATACCAATACACGAAACTCAGTATTATGTCACTTATGGATTCTGGGCTTAGTTGGGTGCTTCTCAACATGGGGTCTCTCCTGTGGTTGCAGTCACATGTCAGTGGGGACAGTAGTCTTCTGAAGGCATGACTGGGCTGGATGTCCAAGGGGCTCACTATATGTCTTGCAGTTGAAGCTTTTAGCTCAGCACTCAGCTGGGGCTGGCAGTTGGAGCACCTACAACACAAATTCTTCATCTAACCTATTCCTCACAGCATCTCAGGTAGCCTCAGATTGGTTGCACATCTCACATGGCACATGGCTTCCAACAGGTAAGGAGTCAAAGCTGCCAGGCCATTTAAGGGCTACACCTGGAACTAACACAGGGTCATTCGCACCACATTCTCTTGGTCAAAGCAGTAAAATAACCTGCCCAGATATAAAAGAATGGAACAATTAACTCCAACTCTAGACATGTGAGGTGGGAGATACTGTTGTGTCCATCTTGGAAACTCAGTCCACTTCACATCTTCTATAATGTTTCATATTCAATAAATGTAACATCTGTTCTATGTGTAGATCACATGTAGGAGAACATGAAAATGCCCCTTCAATTATAATGAGCTACTAAAAACTAATGCTACTTTGAGAAGTGCAGTAACAGGCACAGGATCCTGGCTATTTCACCTCTAGTGATAGTCTCCCTGCAAAAGGATCAGAAAGAGTTGTGTCTAGGTAAGTAGAAGGGGTGAAAGGGAATTCTTATTGGAGATTTTGTGCCAAGCACTATGAGATGGATACCTTACCCACCTACTTTTTTTTGTTTTTTAAGAGATGGGATATCTCTGTGTTGCCTAGGCTAGGCTCAAGTGATCCTCCCGCCTCAGCTTCCCGAGTAGCGGGGACTATAGTAGCACACATCACTGTGCCTGGCTTTCTTCTCCGTAATTTAATGAGATTTTATAGGTGAAGAAATTAAGAATTAAAATTTTTAAGTAAATTTCTCAAAAATCCTGATATTGTAAGTGGCAAACCTGGGATTCAAACTTAGGCCATTTGACTCCAAAGTGTGTGCTTTTTCTACTTTACATACAAAAGTATTGCTCTCAAGGCTGAGAAATGAAAGTGAATGTGAAATAGTACACTGAAAAACATAAAACAGTTCATCAGGTCTTTATTCTCGCGTATATCCTTCTTATAAAGGAAATAAAAATAAATTTTATTTTACTTAAAAAGATTTTTACTTAAAATGTTTTTAAACACAGACACAGATTTGAGCATTTTTATCAGATAACGTTAAATATGCGTAATCTGGCTTTGCACTTCTAGCCAAAATAGTGAGGACCATGTTCTGCTAGGAGAAAAAAGACTTTCAAAAAGCTGCCTGGTTTTATAGGGGTATTCTACTGAAGTAATTCTCAAAGTGTGGTTCTTGGACTGTCAGTTGACCTGAGAAATTGTTAGAAAAGCACATCTTCAGGCCCCACCCCAGACCTACTGAATCAGAAACTGGGAGTATTTTTGAAAGCATTCTGGATAATTCTAATTTACCTTCATTTTGAGACCCACTACTCTACCAAAAGTCTGTTTTTGAAATATCATATTCAAAATGCAAACACATTTTAGAGGAGGAGCAACACTGTGGAAATGGGTGTTCAATGTGGCTAAAGATTTATCTGCGTTGTGCACATGTACCCTAAAACTTAAAGTATAGTAAAAAAAAAAAAAAAAAAAAAAAAAAGAGTTATCTGGCTGGACATCACCATGGAGGCATAGACTCAAGCAACTCTAAGATTAATATGGTCCTTTGAAGCTGCCTGTTTCACAGGTTTGCAAATGTCTGCTTGGCCAGGTGTATATCTCTGGGGCTCCACCAGAGGTCTCCAGGGTGGGGCATAGGAATTGTTAACATCATCATTCTCTGGACACACTTTCTTGTGAAAAGTATCATCCAGAATAGAACCCAGTTGTCAAGATTTAGTCTGAGAATGATTAAAAGAGTGGAAATTATTGCTTTCCTGGTTCTGAACATTGTACTGATATTAATGTAGCTCTACAATCTAATCACCTAATTGGATAATACGGAGCACATGAAGATAAGATGCCTAGGGTTATAAAGGAGGACACATGCTTCTTACCCAGCTTTCTGGAGCACAAATATTTTTCCAGAAACATGATATCAAAAGTACATAGTAGTAACTAAATAAATTGCAAAACATGTTCTCCAAACTTTTTATTTTGCTTTGTCTATACTGTGGAGCCTAAGCTGACTGTAAGCTCTATATTTTGAAGTTGCTGACCAACAACAGCTCCTCCATCGTTATGCCTGTATGGCTGAGCTTTCAACCTGGTAAGATTACATCTCTCCCTGTGAAATTTTACCTCACTGAGTCACCTTGTCAACTTTACAGCCTGTCCAGATGTTATTGTATGTGATTCTGTTATCAGATCCATCTGCTGACCCTCCCAGCTGTCAGCGTCCTCATTAAAGGATTTGTTATATTTTGAATAAAACCAGGCAGACCTTCAAAAACTTCTTTCCACATTTACGTTGTCTGTCCAGTAACCATGTCAGAAAGAGGAAACTAGGTTCTTTTAGAATGATTCATTCCGATATCATAGGAGAAAAAATAGGTTGTAAACTCTGATGCCAACAGGGGAGTGGACTAGGCCAAGTGTAGACAATATAGTGTGGTGGGATTGTGGGTAAACCATTAGAATACATATGTAATGCTGTCCAAGGACATTAATATCCAAAAATTTTAAAATACTGCCGACCCAAAATCATACTTATAGACTGTATTCAGCCCAGAGTCAGGCAGTTTGATGGCTTTAGAGAGGTAAAGGAGTCTGTTTGGCTTGTCTATACTCATTTAAACTGTTCGAATAATTTTTCTTTCAAATAATTCCATAATATACACTTTTTCCAGGAATCCTCCTTTCAAAGGAGGAATGAAATCCATCATTCTGTATTCACAATACTTAACTAAATCTAGAATACCATGCTTAATTGGTATAGTGTAAGAGTAAACATTTTAAAGATCATCAACCACAATGACATTTAAGATAATTGGCAACAGTTATTATTTGTTGATTACCTAATATGTACAAGGCTATATGTTAGGTAATAAAGATACTATAAAATTCAAAAGTCCCTGCCCTCTGACAGCCTGTGATTTCCAATGAAGCAGGCAAAATACACAGGAAATAATAGTAAGAATTCTAGTTTTTATATTTTAGGGCAACAATTCTTAATCCTGGTAGCACATTAGGACTACCTGGGAAGCTTTAAAAAAAAAAAATACCAATGTTGTGGCCCTACCCCAAACCAATTAAATCAGAATTTTTGGAGTAGGGCCAGGATATGCAAATTAAATTACAGATCTGGAAATCAGATACTGTTAAAATGTAAATTTTATATATTATGTTTTTCTCATATATTCTGTACTTCATTTCCCGGCTTTTATTTGAGGGACTTTCCAAGCATTATATTTAGCATATAGATTTTCACTTTACACAATCTAGCTATTCTAGATTTCTTTATTTAATTATAAAATATTAGGTATAAACCATATATTTTGTTATATAAACAGCAAATCTGTTTTAATAAATTTTAATTTTATTTTTTGCCACCTATAAATAAACAAAATAAATTTATCTCTTTTATCCTCCAACAAATATTTCAGTGTCTCTTAGCAAAGAAAAAAGTTTCTTGTTTAAAGAAAATTAATTATATCATCTCTACAGCAAGTACATTTAAACAGTTCATCGCTAGGCATTTTAGCTGTTCACTAGCGTGCTCTTATATAACTTGTAAAGGTTGTAAATATTTAAATCTCTTCTAAATTATATTCTGCAATGGAAACAACAGACCTTATTTGGAGGCTGACCATGGAAGTGTTAGCATCCTGGCATCTCTAGTCCCCTCGGACAGCAGCTTTGAAGATTCTGGCCAAAAATCATGCAAACAGTAGTGATACAGTTAACAAGAAAGAGCTTATTCAGTGATGATAGAAATAGTGATGTGGCACAATTGTCTGTTAAACTGAAAAAAACTATTTTTAATATTCAGGTTGTACTATATTTTTTTACCACGAGAGGTCCCTAAATCCTGTTCAGTGTATTCAGGCCACTTGATGTGCATATCAGACTGTTGCAACACTTTGGTGTTATTTCCATCACTCTACATTAACCAATTTTTTTAACATAGGAGAGGTAAACTTTTATTCCTTAGAATCAGCTTGTTAAAAGAATTTCCTTTAAATCTCATCTGGACCTAGAAAATAACGAGCATCGAAAGATATAAGAGTGGTGGAAAAACCAGGAAAATAAGTTACATAAAGTGGCAGTGAAATAGAATTCTTTTAGAGGTTAAGTGAAAACACAGGCTTCTTTGTGAGTTAAGAACAAACAATACCACTCCTTTCCATCTCAGGTCTAAATTCCATTTTGTTCAATCAGTGTTAATTAGTATCATAATTAAACATGACTTTTTTCATAGGCTGCCTTAATCGTACATGAATAATATTATTGTTATCACTTCAGTTTGGCTATATGGTACTAATGATACTCTTGCCTTGAATGTAAGGAAACATAGATGTTCCTGTGTCTGCTCCTGCACTAACTTAGGTATTCATACGTTGAATACTTGCTCCATGCCAAGCAGAAAGATATATTTCTTGCCTTTAGAAGTTTATAGTTTCTTTGGGGATATAATTTAATAGACAATTATAATCCATTGTAGTATGTTTAACATAACTCTTCATTTGATTTAATACCTTGATTTATTTCAATAAAAAGATGTTTCTATTTGTATAATTATGTCTCCTATTCCTTTAATAATTGGAGGTCACAAGGGGGCAAAAATATTTTCTCCATGACAGCCATTGATCTTTTGTAGTAAGAGCAACTCATAATCTACCATTGGGTATGTGTTTGTACAGGGCTCGTCTTTTTTAGTTTGTTCATTTCAGTCTGGCTTATGAACAAAACAAGGACATCTCTGTTATGACTTCAGAGAATAATTCTATCTGATTAAATTATTATATTGGTACTCTTTCGAATCAGACATTATTAAGAGATACTAATGAAATTAACCTAGGTAAGAAATTTAAAATATTGTATTTAAATGCATATGCCTTGTATTTTTATTCCTTTGGAAATGTTAACAGTAGCTTTTTAATGGTAATTTATATTTTGATCACTAGATGGCACTAAGCACATATAGCTAAGAAAAAAATAACTTTTTCTCAAGTTTTCTGAAAGCAAGTCTATGTTTTCAGCATTACACACTATAAACTTTTTTATGTAGCCCATAAAATTCTTCTTGCTACAAAAGCGTTGTTTTTCTAAGTGAAATAATCTCACATCTGACTCCCTTAGGTATAGTAAGTTACGAGAGAGACACAGCCTCTGAAATTAGCAGTCATCCACTCATCAAACTTCTCTATTCTTGGCCATTTAGATTTATTATTATCATCTGTTTCTTAAACTGACCTTTTCTTACTAGTACTTCCTCTTCTCTGGGAAACAGAGAATATATTTTAATTTTTTTAAAGGGCTATTATTATATAGCCTCTGGCATGTTAAAAATAGATCCTAGGGATTCACACACAGAAGTTCCTGTAGGGCAAAATATAAAAAGAGCAAAAACTTTGTTTTTGTTTTTTGGTCTTCTAAATATTATTCTCATATTGCAAAATTTTCTTTTGTTATTTTTGGTCTGGTTATGATATTCATGCAATATATTTTCTGAATCATGATGCTTTAAGTTGCAAATAATAAATATCCTTAATGTTTAAGCTATTATTAAATTGAGTTATTTTACACAACCAGAAGTTGTCCAGAAGTTAAATGGTACTTCCAGTGGTGGTTAGAGTTAGTCAGTGACTTAATCAGAAATCCAGTGGTGGCCAGGCACAGTGGCTCACACCTGTAATCACAGCACTTTCAGAGGCCCGAGGTGGGAGGATCACTTGAGCCTAGGAGTTTAAGGCTGCAGTAAGTCATGATTGTGCCACACTGCACTCCAGTCTGGGCAACAGAGCGAGACCCTGTCTCAAAAACAGAAACAAAAGCAGAAACCCAGTGATGTCATCAGGGACCCAGGTTTGTTTCCTTTCATATGTCCACTCTGCTATCTCTGGTATATCAGACTTCTGCTTTGTGTTGATGATAACCACTGCAGTTCTACATAGAATTTATAATCACGGTAAAGCCCAGTAGTAGAAGAGGGGATATTCATCCCTTTATAGGTTTATTTTTATCAGTGGTATACATTACTTCAGGATCCTGCAGCAAAGTTCTCCTCAGGTCTCATTTGCCATGCCTGGGTCCCCAGCACTTCCTAAACAATTCAATGACAGGAGGAGGGAATAACTGTGATAGGTATAGACTGTTAGAGACCCTTGCCCTTCCTAGCATCACAGACCCCCTCAGAGGAAGATGAAACCTGATACAATATCAGAGCACTACCCAGCAAAGAGGGAGATGGATGTGGGGAGGCAGACCACAATATTTGCTACCGTTTTTGTTCTTATTTGTTCGTTTTTGTTTCACTTAAAGACTTCTGGCTGGGCGTGGTGGCTCACGCCTGTAATCCCAGCACTTTGGGAGGCCGAGGCGGGTGGATCACGAGGTCAGGAGATAGAGACAATCCTGGCTAACACGGTGGAACCCCGTCTCTACTAAAAATACAAAAAATTAGCCGGGCGTGGTGGCAGGCGCCTGTAGTCCCAGCTACTTGGGAGGCTGAGGCAGGAGAATGGCATGAACCCGGGAGGTGGAGCTTGCAGTGAGCTGAGATAGCGCCACTGCACTGCAGCTTGGGTGAAAGAGCAAGACTCCATCTCAAAAAAAAAAAAAAAAAAAAGACTCTTCTTCCTGGCCGGGCAGGGTGGCTCATGCCTGTAATCCCAGCACTTTGGGAGGCCGGGGCGGGCGGATTGTGAGGTCAAGAGATCAAGACCATCCTGGCAAGCATGGTGAAACCCCGTCTCTACTAAAAATACAGAAATTAGCTGGGTGTGGTGGTAGGCGCCTGTAGTCCCAACTACTAGGGAGGCTGAGGCAGGAGAATCGCTTGAACCTGGGGGTCAGAGGTTGCAGTTAGCCGGAGATCACGCCACTGCACTCCAGCTTGGTGACAGAATGAGACTCTCTCAAAAAAAAAAAAAAAAAAAAAAAAAAAAGACTCTTCTTCCTGATGTCCTGATATTCTTGAAATATAACTTTCAAGTATTTCAAGTGTATCACACTGGACAGAGTCACAGATGTATCCCATATCTAGCTATTGCAGACTCTTATCATTCAGTACAAGCTGTTTAACCTATTTTTTTTTTTTTTTTTTTTTTTTGTCTATGCGTGTGTCCTTTTCCTAACCATTAGAGAAAGTAAAATCTTGGATTCTTTTTATCTGCGTATTAGTTCTGTCATGCTCTGAGAACAGTATTTCTAAAACGTGTTATGAATCTAGTAGCATTTCAACTAAATCTACAATTGTCTGCTAAGTCCCCACAACTTTAAAGGCACTGGGGCAAGCACTATGGGTAAGTCTGGCCAGGACATCTGGAAACACTGCCACCATCTGCCTTGGAGCTCAGCCAGACCCCGTGGACACTCCAAAGGGGCAGAGCAAGCAACACCACCTCAGTGATGCGAGTCATTCATTGTTCCCTGTCAAATACAGTGCCTTTTGGCCTGTTCTGGCCTATTTTGCACCGATTTTTCCATTTGATATCTCAGCACTTCTCAGAGGCTATAGAATGGCTCCCCTAGTATAGATTCTATCTGAAATAGCAAACTGTGACTCTGAGGAACTCATCGCCCTTCTTGGCTATTTATGCTGAAGATGTGATCCTGGTACAATATCTGAGTGTTGATTTGTTTCTTATCTGTATTCAGCAAATATTCATTGAATAATTAAAAGAATATTTGTAACAATTGATATTTCAAATGTAAGGTTTTCTCTTACAGCATTTGAAAATGCAGATCACGTTGTGTTTCTTGTGTTACCTGTTTTAACAGTTTATCAGTTCTTGTCAAATAGCCAGTGAATATTATCAACTAACATTTTCAAACAATATTGTGTTTTCAAGTAAAGAACTAATCTTAAAAAGCAAGTAGTATTGGCATAATTGCTAGGTTGGTCAACCTTGTTCTTATCCTTTTAGTTTTATCTATAGATTTGAAAGAGATTAACTCGTTAGAGAATACATTTAGTCAAAAAATGTTTAAAAAGAGAAACCTCATTGATATTTTTATTTTTCAGAAAACTGTGGAATATATTTTCCAGAAATAAAAAGAGATCCAGGCAGATATTTACACAGTTGTCCTGAATCTGTGAAAAAATGGCTTCGACAGCTAAAGAATGCTGGGAAAATTCTTCTGTTAATTACCAGTTCTCACAGTGATTACTGTAGACTTCTCTGCGAATATATCCTTGGGTGAGTGATGAGTCATTTGGTTTTCACTGTCTTATGAAATACAGATAGCAAATTAGACCAGGGCTTTTTTAAAAGTGTCAGCCATGAGCATATCATTATTTTAAACAATGCTGAGTGACAAGTTGATTTTTTTTTGCTCATGACATACCTCAATCTCTGCTGACAGCAGCCCAACCAAGTACATTTTAGCAAAGCAATGTTATTGGGGACCAGTATGCTCATAGCTCACCAAATGTCCAGGTTTTAGGTTTTTCAGAAGGTGGTAAACTGTGTATCCTTCAGTTTTCCATGAATTTGGTTTCTCATCTTTGGATGATGATTGAGAGACTCTGAGTTGTAGGTTATACTCCTCCACAGAGACCTGGAGTACAGCCACTCTTTAGTCATTTCCCTGTGGAGCCATGTACTTTACTGTTTAACACAGCCAGGATGGGATTGAATTCATGAAAATGAAGGCAGTATAATTGCATAGACTTTAAAGTAAGACAGACTTGACTTCAAGCCCCACTCTGCAGTTTACTGTATTACCTGGGGCAGGTTTTATAACCTCTTTAAGCTTCAACTTTGTCATCATAAAAATGGTACAGTAATGCCTTGTGGGTATGAGGGGATATTTAAATAGCATAATACAGGTAGAGAATTAGGAATAGTTGATAGACTTCAGTGGGTAAATACTTATTCTTGTGGGCAATACCAGGAAATGTCTGTGGTCAAAGCAAGATTCTACAATGAGCTATTAGGTCTCCCCTAATGTTTCCTCAAATTCCATCAAATACCGAATTGCCATGAGCAGGTTTGAGCCTTAAAACCTACCTTCACCAGCTTTTTTAGCGTCATGATTTCCATGTTCCTTAGCATGTGTGGCTTTAGTTTGTTCTGTGATATGCTTACAATCCGTGAGTAGAATTTCTGCTTTCTGAATAATGTATAGGCTGATACATAATAATGCATCCTTTGGGTGAATTACGGCTAAAATCCTGGATGTCTTCGAAGGTGCCACTCAGAGACGTTTGCTATCCTAGTAGTGGGCCCATGCTGTAGAATGAACAATCTGGATTTTAATTCCTTTTTTATTAGCATAGATAACCATAGTCTTTCTTCATCTTAATTTCTATGTATTGCAGTTTGGATTTGTAAAAGTATTCTAGAATGTTGGGTAAATATTGTTTCCCCCATTGTAATAGTGAGTCCTTCAGGAGAAGGGCTACCTTTCCTTTGCCATCAAAAGTAATCCTTAATATAATGCTAAGTACAGATTGAAAATCATTAATTATTGTCATACAAAAGTTACCACATTATAAGACTACACTGATTGTCAAATAAAGTATCTTCTTCACATTTGAAGCACTCTCTGAAAGATGACCATGACTTGCTATAATGCTGCTTTCTGTGGGACCCATGTAACACACAAAGTTGTTAACTCTTTGAGCTAACAAAGCCAGCCAATTTCAAGGCCCCCAAATTTGAAGATAGATTTTCCAAATATTTCCAGCTGTTAGAAACTATTGAGTTCACTACCAAAGCCAGCTTGGTACCTACAGTCTATGTGCTGCTCTCTTTTTTTTCCTGATTATGTTTATACTTCAAAGAGCTGTCAGGAAGACTAGTACTCAACCACCTTCTATTTCCAGTGAAATGTTCACCTTAAAGTGTGTGAGAAAAATATAAAGCATGTAAAAGTTAATCAAAAGATAAATGATGCTGTGGTAAAATAGATAAGCAAAGATCGAGTTCTGTTTTATATGGACCTTTTCTAATTCTTCAAATAAATTTATGAAAAATTGTGTTGCTTTTAGGAATGATTTTACAGACCTTTTTGACATTGTGATTACAAATGCATTGAAGCCTGGTTTCTTCTCCCACTTACCAAGTCAGAGACCTTTCCGAACACTCGGTAAGTTACATTTGGTTTCTTTCTTCTCCCGTATACAGTTGGCTAACAACCTTGTGCAGAACACTGTGTTACATGCAATGCCATGTCTTCTTTCCTCTCATGGGGAAGAAAAAAGATAATAAACCTATGTTTGTATTAACTGTTACGCTACCACTTTATATCACAATTATTTCTTTGCATGTCAGTCTCTCCCTGACTTTAAAAATGAAGGGCATGAACTTCACCTTAGTGTTTAGGGCCTAAATAAATGCCTCGATAAATATTTGAAGGATGGATTACTTGTGATAAATCAGTCAAGTTATCTTCTAGAACAAAAGCACCTGCGGAACACATGAAGATCTTAACAAATGAAACATTCCTCTCTGGGGAATAGGCAAGGCCTTCCTGAAAGGGTATTTAGAATTGTCATTCATGTAGAAGAGACTGATAGGGAGAGAGGTGGAATGAAAGGGATTTGCAGATGAAAAAGAATGATAATAGAGTGAGGTACTCATAGTAGGTGCTCTTGAAAGCTTCTTGAATGAATGCATAAATGAATAAAAAGAAGAGCCTGATCTGGAATAGAGAAGTTATAGTTTTTGGGGAGTGAAAGACAGTGAGTTTAGTTTTGATATCTGTTGTGTCTTTTATTTCTATTTAAGTAGTTTCAAATAAACTCAATGATATATTAACATTTGAGGACCATTCAGAAGTTCTCTTAGGAGATGAACATCTAAAATAAATCCAGGATGGTTGGAAATTGAAACACAGTTAATGGTTGTAAATGCACATAAATGTATAAAAGATTATTAACAAATAAAATTTATAGATCTACCTAGAAATGTAGCTGTATTTTAAAGAGAATGATAAAATTAATATACATGCATATTATATGCATAATATATATAAGCATACATGCATATTATATGCATAATATATATAAGCATATAAGCATATTATGCATATATATATATAAAACCATAATATATGATTTATAATTTTACTTTTGATCATATGCTTGGCATTATATAACAACCTGGGCCAGGTTGGACTGATACTTAATATACATTTCTCTTTACTTTCCCGTAGCCACACACTACCCTGCTTTGAAATAAAATTTAAAATTTCTCAAAAAAAGTGTTCATGTGAGTCAGACGCATTTAATACATTTATTTAATATGGTAATACAGTATTATTTACTTTGAACTTTGCTATTCAAAAGCCTGATTCAGTTCTAGGCATTTGATAGTAGCTCAGTACTCAGTGATGGGCTTATGAATAGTGAAATCTAAGTGAGGTTCATTGTAGCACATGTCAAGCACCAAGGCATTTTCTGTGCACCAGACAGATGTGTGAACATGTGAGCACATCAGCAAGTGCAAGGGATGCTTATGGATTGTAGTACATGTCATGAAGCTAGTAACCACCTTACGTGGTACTACAGTATATGGGGCAGGCCTCCTTAGAGCGGCTGGCCAGGGAAGCTCTGTCCAAAAAGGTTAGGTAAGGTGACTTGCAAGGCAAGCCCTGGGGGACAAGTGTTGAGAAGAGCAGAAGAAGAGTGTTCCTGGCAGCGGATCAAATGAATGCCAAGGCCCAGTAAGAGAGTAGTTTTGTCACATTCTAGTAACAGAGAAGAGACCTGCCATTCTGGCACATGGTCATGGGGTGGGAGGGGGGTGAAGTTAGGGAGGCAGGCACCCGCATAAGCAGTGGAAAGGGGTTTGAATTTTATTCCACAAGTAACCGAAGCTGTTCCATTGTTTGTGGCAGATGAGTGATATAAGAGACTGCTTTGGCTGCTGGGTGGGAAATGGTTTGAGTGTGGGGAAGGATGGAAAGAGGAAGACCTGGCAACTGCAGTGTCCCTAGTAAGATACTGTCATGGTTTGGTCCAGAGCGACAGTATTGGAAATGGAGAGCGGTAGATATATTTAAATATATTATGGAGTTGGAAAACACAGAGGGCTCGGAGATACTTAAAGAAACAGCAGATGAAAAGAAAGGAGTAATAAAAAATAACTTCCAGATGGTTGATTTTTCTTTTTCCTGAAATGAGCAAGTGAGTAGATGGTGGTACCATTTACAGACTTGGGGAAAAATACAGAGGATAAAGTTGTATGGAGTAGGGGTTACATCTGTTAAGAACTCGTTTTTCAACATGTTAATTTTGAGATGCCTATGAGTTATGTAACTGTCACTATCAATTAGGAAATTGTATAAATATGCCTGGAGTCCAAGGGAACAAGTCTAGGCTCAAGATATATATTGGGAGTAATCAGCTCATAAATAGGTATTTGAAGCCCAGGGATTATATGAAACCAAATATAGAGAGAATGTAGATAGGCAAAAGGCCTGGACCAAGCCCTGACATTCTCTAATATTAAGGATAGAGAAGAAAGAGTGCAGTGTGGCAGCAGATAGATTATAGTAGGGAAAACAGTAGAATACGTGTTCAGAAGCCAGAGGAAAGAGGAAAGGGTAGCCAGCTAGTCCAAATTCTACAGAAAAAGTCCACTGAAATGAGGAAAGAGAAATCTTCATTGGGGTGGGCAAGATGGAGATCACTAGTGCCTCAGTGAACAGTTGCCATAGAATGGTGGGATAGAAACTAAATTGCAGTATCTTGAGTAGCTCATTGGAGGTATGGAACCAGGGTATATGTACAGCTCTTTCTAGAATTTTAGCTCTAAAGGCAGTCAAAGAATTGAGGTTTTAGCTGGAAGACAATGTAGGATTAAGGGCATATTTTATTTTTTTAAGATCGAAGATACTAGAATATGCATATATGCTGATGAGAATGATCTAGTGCAGTGGTTTTCAACGGTGGCAGTTTTGCCCTTCAGTACAAATTTGGCAATGTCTGGAGACATTTTTGGTTGTCGCAACTTGGGAGGGGGGTGGAGGCTAGGTGTGCTGCTAAGCAGCTTACAACACACAGGACAGCACCCTCCAACGACAAAGAATTATCTAGCCCCAAATCTCAGTGGTGCCAAGGCTAAGAAACCCTAGTCTAGCAGAAAGAAATAGGTTGATGTTGTTTTTATATGTTGGTTTAAAGTCTTATATAATAAAATCCTTGATATTAAGAAATAATCTGTTATCAAGGATTCTAATAATATTCTTATAATTAAACCAGAAAAAAATTTAAATGTTTTTCCCCACTTTACAAACTTACATTTAAATATATAAGTAAGTACCCAATAAATATTTGTTTTTATTTTTATTTTTGTGGGGTTTGCATATTTTGTTCCAAGAAAATCTATACCCCTTTTATACCCATAGTAGTATTTATGCCATTCCATAAGATTTTTATTAAAATTTCACACAAAGATACAAATAATGGAAAACTACACATTAAAAATATACCAAGTTTTTTTAACATATTGGAAATTATAAATGCATTAACTATGCTGACAGTTTACATCATTTTATGTAGTTTTTCTCTATTTAATTGAGAGTATCCCAAGATAAAAGGGTGGAGTGTTCAAAAAACGATTACTTTAGAAGTACCTATCTTAAGACTTCTGTGCAGTATTTTCTGTTAGTTGTACAGTACAATTGGATTAGAAGGCTGACATAATAATGATGTTTATCCAAACTACGTTTTTAGATATTATACTCATCAAAAGACTTGAAAGTCTTTTTGACTGAATTTATGGTATGGAAATATTAGGAATCTAAACTTTAAAAATAAGCACATCCTGATAATGAATATACCATTTTAAAAAATTGTTTTATATTTTGGGTTGTATAAAAACTTAGTTTTTTAATTTCTACCTTCTCAAATTTGTATTTCATTTATTTTTTAATTGACAAGTAAAAATTATATATTTATGTTGTACAACATGGTATTTTGATATATATATACATTGTAGAATGGCTAAATGATACTATTTAAATAGGAATTACCTCACATTATCATTTTTTGTGTGTGTGGTAAGAACACTTAAAATCTATTCTCTTAGTAAATTTCAAATATACAATATGTTATTTTTAACTCTACATTATGTACAATATATTTCTTGGATTTATGGATTTATTCCTCCTAACTGAAATTTTGTATCCTTTGACCGACATCTCCTAATACCCCTACCCCTAGCCTCACATTACCACCATTTTACTTTTTGATTCTGTGAGTTTGGCTTTTTTACATTCCAAATGTAAGTGAGATCATATGGTATTTGTCTTTCTGTGCCTGCCTTATTTTGCTTAACATTGTGTCCTTCAGGTTCATCCATGTTGTCACAAATGACAGGATTTCTTTCTTGTTAAGGTCAAATAGTATTCCATTATGTATATATACCATATTTTCTTTATCCTTTAATCTGTTAATGGACATTTAGGTTGATTTCATATCTTGACTATTGTGAATAATGCTGTAATGAACATGGGAGTGCAGATAGCTCAACATACCAATTTCATATATTTTGCATATATACTTAGTATTGGAATTGCTGGATCATATAGTAGTTCTATATTTAATAATTTTGAAGAACTCCACACTTTTTTCCATAATGACTAAACTAATTTATAATCCCACCAAGAATGTACAAGGATTCCCTTTTCTCCACATGCTCTTTAACACTTATCTTTTGTCTTTTTGATAATAGCCATTCTAATAGGTATAATAGGTATGAGGTGATATCTCATTGTGGTTTTCATTTGTATTTCCCCGATGATTAGTGATGTTGAGCACTTTTTCATATAGCTGCTAGACATTTGTATATCTTTTTGAGAAATGTCTATTCAGGTCCTGTGCTCATTTTTTTAATTGGATTATTTGTTTCCTTACTATTGAGTTGAGTTCCTTTTATATTTTGGATATTAACCCCTTCACAGATGTACGGTTTGCAACTATTGTCTACCATTCTACAGATTGTTTTCACTTTGTTGACTGTTTTCTTTGCGGTTGCATAGCTTTGTAGTATTATGTAATCTCATTTGTCTATTTTTGCTTTTGTTGTCTGTGCATTTGGGGATATAGTCAGAAAGTCTGATAAAAATTTCATTTTAACTAGCAGTCTACTCTGTTTCATTCTCTTCTGTGGTTTTAGAGATGAAAAATCTGGATTGATGAAGCAGGACCCAAAGTCCTACAGTCTCTGTAATGAAGACTGTAAAGTGCCTAGCAGTCTCAGCATATATAAGATTTCATGCTTTTTGTACAGATATTTAGAAAAATTTACCTCATTTTGGCTGGGAGCGGTGGCTCACGCCTGTAATCCCAGCACTTTGGGAGGCTGAGGCGGACGGATCACCTGAGGTCGGGAGTTCAAAACCAGCCTGACCAACATGGAGAAACCCCGTCTCTACTAAAAATACAAAATTAGCTGGGCATGGTGGCACATGCCTGTAATCTCAGCTACTAGAGGCTGAGGCAGGAGAATCGCTTGAACCTGGGAGGCAGAGGTTGCGGTGAGCCAAGATCACGCCATTGCACTCCAGCCTGGGCAACAAGAGCGAAACTCCGACTCAAAAAAAAAAAAAAAAGAAGAAAAGTTTACCTCATTTTTATCACATACAGGAGGGCTAGATGTCTAACGTTCTTTCCAGCCTTTGTTTTCTGGGCCTCTGATTTAAAATATTTCAGTGGAAGAAATATTTTTTAGAATTAAACCAAAATACTTTATTCTATTTAGAATGCAAAAAAGATTGCCAGAACTATTACTAATTACAGGATTGTACTGCACATATTTTAAAATCCCTACTTCATTACATTCTCTATTATGTGTCTATTCTGCTGCTGATTCTGATTCAGATTCTTCAGCTACCTCTAACTGCTTTACCTCCATTTCTACTACCCTTCTCTTTTAATGTTGATATTCCCTAACATTCTGTATTTGGCTCTCCTTTCTTCTCCTGTTGTCCTTCAGCTCTCTACCACTGGGAAGGTTTTAACTATCATCTATATAGTGATGGTTGACATTTCCTTATCTCTGGGTTTCACATTTCTCTGACCTTCAGAAGCCTATTTCTATCTGTCTTCTAAAATCTTCACATCCCACAGCCCCAGGGTCGCAGGAAACTTGATGTGCTTGCAACAGCTCATTAAATCCCCATCCCATTTTAGCATGCCCCTCTTACCATATTCCATAATTACATTTTAGTTACTTTTCCAAGCACAGACTTTAACCAAGCTAGTAAGCAAAAACCACAGTTACTTTTGCACTAACCTAAAAAATCAGTCATCCTTATTTCTTCCCTCCCTTTTAAGTTGTCCTTCTGTTTTCTCAGGTTTGTCCTCAGTACATTCCCACCACTGCCCCTATCATCCCTTGTGTGAAATGGCACAATATTTAAGTCATTGCTCCAAATGGTTAAAGTAAAGTTAATGCAACTGAGCTTGCTGGGATGGAAGGCACAGCGAGCCAATCACGAAACACAGCATGGCCTTAGCAAGTTGCACAGGTTTGACGTCAGCGGTTGTCATGGTAACAGGGGCGAAGATGCTGATGCCAGTGTCAGTCAGGACTGAGCTCCTCCCTCCAGTCTGATTGCTGCCAGTGCTTAAGGATGTATGGAGGGGAGAAGCGTCTTCCAGGCAAAATCTTCATCCTCTCCTCTATCACGTGCACTGCGTCACCAGATCCTCTACAGTGCTGAGGGTGGGGATACGGGGGAATCTCTGTCTTGCAAGATTAAATTGTCATTGGAGAGGGAACGTGTCTGCCTTGTTCACTGCAGTGCCGCAATGCTGCTAGCTCGGTTCCTGCCCCTGCCCGCCATTGGGAGAATAATAATCCAACTCTCTCTTTCTCTCTCTCTCTCTCTCTGTCCCTCCCTCTCCCCCCTCCTCTCCCTCTCTCTCTCTCTCCTCTCTCTCTCCCTCTCCCCCTCTCCTCTCTCTTTCTCTCTCTCTCTCTCTCTCTCTCGTCCCTTGGCCTTAGCTGTCACCAATACATTGACTCTGACTCCCAAATCTTTCCCTGAGACCTGTTTTCCTGAGTCTCATACGCAGTTCCTCCTCCACACTAGGCAGCTCCACTCAGTGTTCTCAAATCAAGCTTGAGATTCTCCCTTCGCCTAGAAACCAAAAACAACCAAACATGCTGGTCACCTTGTGTGTATTCCTTACTTAACCATCTATTACAATTCTCCAGCTAATAACCTCCGTTGTCTTCACCCTTTTACCTCCAGTGTGCTATGCATTAAATCCTGCTTCATATACCTGGGAAATCTCTCATCTCTGTCCTCCTCTCCCTTTCCACTAGGCCATCTAACCCCTCCCCAACCTCTCTTCAGACACTTTTCATTAGCACAGACTTCTATTTTTCAGTTCTTTAAAATTTCCCACATCTTTTTTATTATTTACTTAGGCACAAATTTATTTAATCACATGCACACAGTGTCTCATTGGCTTCCATTCCATATAGCATCCTAAGGCTAATTGTACAATCTGGTTCCTAAATAACCTTTCCATCCTTAGCTCTGTCTCCATTAAAGTACCCTTTACTCTACTGAAATGATTGCCTTTTATTCTTATATCAAGTTTTTGTTCTCGCTATTCTGTCAACATCAGTGTTTCTCAGACTTTAATGTACACATGAATCACCTAGAGATCTTGTTAAAATGGAGATTCTGATTCAGAGGCCCTGGTGAAATCTTAGATTCTGCATTTCTAAATAACTTGTCTGGTGAAGCAGATGCTACTGGTTGGAAGATCACACTTTGAGTGGCATAGATACATGTAGAATGCCTTCTCCCTTTCCTCTCTGGTGACTTCCTACCTCTTATTTAAGATCAAACATACAAATCACATCTCCTTTGCAATACCTTCCTTCTGCAGCTCCAGTCAGAGCTGTTTCTTTCTCTGTATTGTTTAGTGCTTTCACTTGACTACAGTTGGGAAATTGTCTGATGAACTTTGTCACCGGATGTTGGTGCTGAGGGGTGCAGCTGTGTGCAGGAATCTTTCTGTCTTTAGCACAATTCCAACAACATTAAAAGCTCCGTGAATGAAGGAGGCTGAATCCATCAGCGAACTAGTCAACCCCATCTCTACTAAAAATACAAAAATTAGCTGGGCGTGGTGGCAGGCGCCTGTAATTCCAGCTACTCGGAGGCTGAGGCAGGAAAATCGCTTGAACCCAGGAGGCAGAGGTTGCAGTGAGCCGAGATCGTGCCATTGCACTCCAGCCTGGGCAATAAGAGCGAAACTCCATCTCAAAAAAAAAAAAAAAAAGAAAAAAGAATGATGAATGAATGGTAACCCCCCCCCAAACCAAAGCAGATAAGGGTAAGAATCACACTTTTTCTTTAATAGTATAATTTTCCTGTTATAGTCTCCAACACAAGCATTTTACTAGACATTTTACTTGAAAAATGTCTTACCTGTCCATGCCAAGAAACAGAGAAAGTATGTATGAAAATGAACAACTGGAGAAAAAAAAGTCTAGCCCAGAATTGAGGAAGGGATTTATAAAAGTAAATATGAACTGTTCGGTCAAATGTACATATATACAGAAAGGAATCCTAGAAATAAAAATTATAAATAAATTTTTAATCATAATTCATTATTTAGTAACCTCTAACAAATCAGAGATTGCCACCAGAATATAAGCATCCTTAGGGAAGAGATGCTTAGGGCAGAGACTTGAGCCATCTCATTCACTGCTATATCCCTACTGACTAAAACAGCCTGTGAAATATAGTAAAAATGAAGAATGAGATGAGAAAGAAAATGAATTGTATTTCTAGCTCAAATTCTGTTTGACTCCACCAGGCTGTGCAGATCCTCTCATGTTTGTAACTTTTTACTTGTAACAGAAAAACATTGGCAGCAACCCACATGTCTATCTATAGAGGACTATTATTAATAAATAAATAATAGAACGTGTAAAATAGAATGAAATGCACATATTTTAAAAGGTAGATTACACTGTGCTAGCTATAAAATAGTTTAAAAATAGCAAGTTGCAGAGCCTCATGCAGATTATTCTAATATTAGCATTTAAAAGCATTTTAAAATTATTAGTATTATATTAGTTTGCTAGAGCTGCCATAACAAAATACCACAAACTAGATAGCTTGAACGATGTATTTTATTTCTTTGCAGTTCTGGAGGATGTGAAGTCTGAAACCAGGTTGTAGCAGGATTGGTTTCTTCTAAGGCCTCTCTCTTCTTGGTTTGTAGATGGTTGTTTTCCGCCTGTGTCTTTACATAGTCTTTCCTCTGTATCTATCTGTGTCCTAATCTCATCTTCTTATAAGGAGACTATATTGGATTAGGTCCACCGTGAGAGTCTCATTTTAATTTAATCCAGCCTTTAAAGGCTCCATCTCTAAATAGTCATATTCCGATATACTAGGGGTTATTATTTTAATTTATGATTTGGGGAGAAATATAATTCAGGCCATAACAGGTATATACATATACTGAAACTCATCAAATTGTATGCTTTAAATATATTCCATTTATTGTATGTTGATTATATCTCAACAAATGTGTAAAACCATGGAGAAAAAGAATATACTCATATTCGTATTTGCTTTTATATGCATAAAAGAGCAGAAGAGGTGAGTGCATACCAGATAGAGTTCAAAAATAAGACTTAAAAAACATGTAAATGTATTACTGATTCAGAAAAAATCTCATAAATGCATATTTTTAAACATTAATAAAGTAGTGACACCAAGTGCTTGGGGAGTTTAGGGGAGGCAGCAGTCACTGTGAGTTGAGGTTAGTGCTTCTGGCCTACAAAACTTCTCACAGGTTCTGCTCTCTGTGGTAAGTTTCGCTTAGCTTTATTAAAGGCTGTCAGTCTAGCCTTGACTGTATCATTGTCCCATATCTACTTTGTAACTATTATACTGTCAAAAACTTTACTGTTTTTTAAACTCGTCTTGTCCATATGTTCTTACAATAAGAAAATAAAAAGATTTACTTCATTGTAGTAAGACATAGCTATACTTAGGAATAAATTAGTTTCCAAGACAGCTTTAGTTTTATTTATTTGCCTAAATTGATGGCTCCTCCATCTCTTTATCCAACCTTCATTTGTTTCTTAACTTCATTAGGTTAGTTTTTTGGTAGTTTGTAGTCTAAAAGAAAAGGTTTGAGCTTTGTTCACCTATGAGTTTTCTCCTTTCTAGTTATTTTATAACCCAAACATCTATTAGTGTTAAAGGGTTTGAGGAATAATTTGTATATCTTGTAGAACTTTGGTATAGAAAATTGTCCTAATAATGTATTTTTATAGAAAAACGTTTTCAATTAATACATTTTACCTAACTGTTAAGATTGCTTTAAATTAAAGCTGGGACAGTGGAATTTTAGGAAAGTAATACAGGTTTGCTTTTTTACGAGATAAAGCTTTTTATCAGTGAATTTGAGGGACATTGTGAAAATAATAAACTATAAAATTCAGTTCAAAGGGCATTCTAAAGCTCTCCTTCTTTTCTTCATTCATTGCTGACCTGTTTTCAATATATATGGAAGATTGTAACAGCACTAAATTTGAGCCTTATATAAAGATGTCATAGGAGGTTGGCTGAGGCTCATCCTAAGTGAGAATTGTTAGTTTGCGGGTGTCCTCAGGGATGCCAGATAAAGGTTTATTCTGTGCTTTAGTTGTTCCCCGTTTGTGGCAATACCATGAGACACATTCAGGTCCAGGAATCCAAATTCGGAAATGCTGTCTGGGAGTATCATCTTACTTTGTCTTCTAGCCCCAATTTGAAATCCTTTGGAATAAGGAGGCAAAGTGCATTCTTGTCCTGGCTCTTATTATAACATTTCAGTGACTTTGGTCAGATTCCTTAACTTTTTCAGGTATCAGTTTATTCACCTGTAAATTGAAGGGGTTATAGCTAAGACTTCTTAAACACTTACTTTGTGGCAGACACTTTTCCATGTGCTCTATTTTTATCTGTATTAATTTATTTACACAACCACTCTGAGGTAAGCATTGTTATTATCCCCATTTTAAAACTGTGGAAGCAAATTATCATCACCATCTATCCCCTTTGTCTTCTTTATTTTTTTCTATATCTTCTAACATTTTCTTTATCTTTCTATATCTTATAACTGGTTTTTGTTTTTTGTTTTTTTTTTTAAGATGGAATCTCGTTCTGTCACCCAGGCTGAAGTCCAGTGGCGCTATCTCGGCTCACTGCAATCTCCGCCTCCCAGGTTCAAGCAATACTCCTGCTTCAGCCTCCCGAGTAGCTGGGACTACAGGCATGCGCCACCATGCCCGGCTAATTTTTTGTATTTTTGGTAGGGACAGGGTTTCACCATTCTGGCCAGGCTGGTCTCAAACTCCTGACCTCGTGATCCACTTGCCTCAGCCTCCCAAAGTGCTGGGATTACAGGCGTGAGCCACCGCGCCTGGCCCTTCTAACATATTTTTAATTAAACTTTTTAAAATCAATATCCTCATTGTACTCTTTGCAGGACACTGTTTTTTGGGTTGGGGTGGGGGTTGTTTGTTTTTAGACAGGGTCTACTTCTGTCACCCAGTGGGGAGTGTGGTGACATGATCTCGGCTCACTGAAACCTCTTTCTCCAGGCTCAAGCTATCCTCCCACCTCAGCCTCTCAAGTAGCTGGGACTACAGGTGTGCAACCCCATACCCAGTGAATTTGTGTATTTTTTGAAGAGACTGTGGTTTCACCATGCTGACCAGGCTGGTCTTGAACTCCTGGACTCAAGCAGTCTGCCTGCCTCAGACTCCCAAAGTGTTGGGATTACAGGTGTGAGCCACCACACCCAGCCTACATTTTTAAATATTATGTAAAAAATAGAGATTTATGTAACTATTTTTGATTGACCTTATAAAGAAGTACAGTGCACTATCTAAATAATGTAAAAAGTGTTTATTTGGGTTTATAAACACTGTGCTTGAAACTTCCCAGAGTTTGTTCCTCTGTACTGTACAGCTTCCACCTCAGTTCTGTGGCTTTCACAGTCCGAACAGGCTCTCTACTGCAGGACTTAACAATTCTCTGAGTCTTGCAGCTTCCTAGCTGTGGAGGCTCTGCCAAAACCCGCAGCCTCAGCTGCCCTTGTAGATTAATTATTCGTTAAGGCAGCCTCCAGTATAGGGGCTGGAAACAGGGAGGGGAGGTAATGTTTGTATAAAGTGAATTTTTTGTTTTGACTTGATTTGGGTTTTTTTTTTTTTTTTTTTTTTTTTGCTTCCTATTAGATTACTGAGTCTCAACATTTAAGAAATTATAATACTATGGATTTTTTAAAATTTTTCATAAGTAGTAGAAAGATTCTCTTCCCATTATCCTTGCAAAGTAGGCATCTACATATCAACTGTGGATCTTTTCAGAAGTATTTCTGTAAATTATTCATTTCCAATTGCCATCAAATCCACATTATTTGCATAGTAAGACCTTTCAGTAAATAAACAGACATGAGAAGTGATCATTTTTTACTGTGTTTCTCCAGGAATATGCTGAATCTTCTTAGACCCTTTTAATGTTAGGCTAGTACATGATTTTGGCTTCCTATCTATTCTTTCTTTAAAGAATAGTGGGATTTTCATTTGATTTTGCAGAAGAATTTTTAAATGGCTGCTGAAATGGCAGCAAGATAGGCATAAAGATTTATTGAACATACGCTGCTAGCTGCTATTATTTGGCTTTAATTATCTATAAATGTAGTTTTAGAATTTTGTTTAAAATATCTGAGTTTATGCAGAAATGCACCTTATTATTGTGACATTATTTGACTCATTTTTGTAGTAGAATTAATAAATTATATTTCATTTCAGTCATAATGACCAAGCTTTAATTTGTAAATCTTAAATTCTCTAGTACCAGATTCAAGATGTTTTTTGTTATACTCTAAGCAGAGATTTAATGTTGTTGTCTGTGACTTTTACATATAGTTTCTTTAGGGAAAATTAGATTTTAGTTAAAGGTACTAACATTGCCAGAGATGTATTTTTAATGACTGACTTAACCATCTTTGCCTCCTTTCTAAACCCTTTGTTTTCTCCCTGTCCTACTCCAGGGTTGATTTACAATAAAGCCAATGAAGCTTAAGCTTTAAGACTCCCCCATTTATCTCTTCCAAATCCTAGCAGGGACCATGGTAATTTTGTATTAATTCTGTATTTGTTCGCTTAAAGAGGGCCCTTCTAATTATATAAGCTTCTGTATACACAACCTCTGTATCCAGCATAGGATTGTATCTCATAAGATTCTTCTTAGTGGCACAGCAGAGAGGACCAAAAAAATGGGGGGAATAAACCTTTTTAAAATCAGAAATCATACAATTGATGTGAGAAAAAGGTTATTTTTCTCCATACAGTTTGCAAAGCTGTATCAACAGCTACCAAAGTCTCTGCTGATATATCATATATTTCATAAAACCTTACTCAATCTTCCTTAATCATCATACTGGTAGGCAGATTCTCTTCAGCTTTTCAGCTCATGTACAAGTAATAGAATAGCAGGCAAAATTCAGAGAGGCAAAGACATTTACCTCTTTCACCAGCCCTGCTTTAACAGGAGTAGGAAGGTAATGTGCTGGGAGAGGACAACTTGGAATGGTCCACAAACTTGTGCTTTGGCATCAGATAGTCCTTTCATTCCCCACTCACCCCAAGCTGGTACTAGGGTAAAGCATTTGAGGCACCAAGAGTGCAAAATTTACATCTGAATCTGATAGACTACTAATTAAAAACTTATCTCCCTCACCCTCAATTCTAAAAAATTAACACCTAATGACTTTCATTGTGTTGTTTATTTGGTAAACCATTTTGTAGCAGTAGGGGCATGATGTCAAGCAGATGTCTGTCTAATCACTGAATAAATCACTTACCAGCGTTGAGATCCTGGGCAAAATAACTTCCCTGAACCTTATTTTCCCCAATTAAGAAGCCCACAGGATTAAAAAGTATATACCTATAAGGGCCTTATAATATGTAGGTACCACTGAATGTCAGCTCCTTTCCCCACAAGGTTCTTGTTTGTACATGTCCTGCAGCCATGCCGTAAGTATGGTCTGCCCAACTGGCTACTCTCACTTGATTAAAAAGTATATGATTGTCAAACTGTATTTTCAGAGAATGATGAGGAGCAAGAGGCGCTGCCATCTCTGGATAAACCTGGCTGGTACTCACAAGGGAACGCTGTCCACCTCTATGAACTTCTGAAGAAAATGACTGGCAAACCTGAACCCAAGGTATTTCCCAGTTGAGGAGAAGTCCTCAGCGCCCTCTTGCAGACATAAGCAGTTGTGAACTGCCAAATCTCTCCTCTTAATTCTTCTGCTTAAATAAGCCTTTCCTTTGTCAATGTAGAGAGGCTGTCTATCTGTGATAGAGAAGAGCAAGGATTCCAAGCAGGGCACCAGAGATTTAGGGGGTGTATGAGTGTGTAGGATGCCTGTGGAATGTTATCCTGATAACAATCTATCCAAAAAGTTTTCATATATAAAAGAAACAACGGAAATTATGCTACAGACTAGCTTAAAGATACACTTGCTTTTGACAGAATGATCACATTGTTGATGTTGGACATTGGTGCATGTTTAACAGCAGAACCATTTCTTCTAAGAAAATATTTACCAGAATTTCTGTGAGCTGAGAGATCATGAGGTAACAGAGCCCTGCTCCACTGGCTGTCACCATGCCACAGTCTCCTGGGGACTCCTGAGGGTTAATGGATAGAGCAGTCTGACTTGCAGATGCTGATTCTCATATCCCTTAACTCTGTTTCCACATCTGAAAATTGAGAGGTATGGACTCAGTCAATGGAGTTTTGCCTCAGACTACCTAGGGAACTTGCCAGATTCAACATGCCCAGCCCCACTCTCACAGATTCTGTTTCAACCAATCTGGGGTTGGGCCCAGAAACTCTCTTGAAAAGTGGTTGTGATTTGCACTTTTAATAATCTCTAACCCACTATAACAAGTTGTCTCTAATACCTCACCAGTTCTTCAACTGCAGGGGCCATTTTATTAATAATTGTAAACATCTATGTAAACATAGGTTCACTTCTTTAGGAAAATGGAATAAAATCACTTATTTCACCTTATGCTGTCTTCTACCTGTGAATGTGTTGTATAACTTCTTAAGACAAATCTGGCACCCTGTGAATCAAATGAGACAAGTTGATGGTCACCTGTGAGGTTATTCAAATAAGTTTAAGATGTTTATGCAATTTTTGATTGTCATACTCTGATGCCTGTTGAGAAATTTTCTTCTTCCTTATATGAAATAAATGCCACTTTCACAATTCTGTGCCTCAAACAGCATCTGCTGTCTGTCTTACAGGTTGTTTATTTTGGTGACAGCATGCATTCAGATATTTTCCCAGCTCGTCACTATAGTAATTGGGAGACAGTCCTCATCCTGGAAGAACTCAGAGGGGATGAAGGCGCGAGGAGTCAGAGGCCTGAGGAGTCAGAGCCTCTAGAGAAGAAAGGAAAATATGAGGTAAGCATTCCCTGCAGCTCTTTCCTTGAAAGAAAAATATTTATGTTTGAAAGCTAAAGTATCTTTATACTACTTGACCCCAAAATTGTCCTGGTCAGGCCGAATACCATCATGTTTAAAAAAAAAAAAAAAAAAAAATGACTAATAATTTGAAACTTTGTATTAATTTTATTGACTTCATGTTCCATTTGTATTGAAAGCAATAAATAATAATTCCATCCTCATTCCTTTCTAAAAAATAAATACTAAATAAGAAAATTAGACCAAGTTGTTTTTTAACTACCCTTTAGACATCATCATCATAATAGAATAGAGAGTTATTTTTATTATAGGGAAAAAAATATGTTTCTAGGTTGCTTTGTTTGGGCTAGTTTTCAGATAATAACCAATTGACCATATAAAAAGCTAGTTTCTGTTTAAAATAAAGGATACTTCATAATAAGGAGGAAATATTATTCCTGTTCCAAAAATTTAATGTGTGCCCAAAGCCTATTTGTAGATTCCTACAGGGTTTCAAAGTTTTTATTTACTTAATAGACAAAAAAATTATGAGATTGAACATTAGTTAATCAACATTTTAATTATTCTGTTCTCTTGTTTCAGGGACCAAAAGCAAAGCCTTTAAATACTTCATCTAAAAAATGGGGCTCTTTTTTTATTGATTCAGTTTTGGGACTGGAAAATACAGAAGACTCCTTGGTTTATACATGGTCTTGTAAGAGAATCAGTACTTACAGCACTATTGCAATTCCAAGTATTGAAGCAATCGCAGGTAAGGGGGAAAATAACTATAAAGCTTCACCTGTTACTAGACAATAATGACCAGTACTAGAATTCTTATCGTTAAGAAAAAGAAATCTTCCCACAACATTGATTTATCTTTGGGGAAAACATCTTCTAGATATGGAACCTAGGTAATTAGGACCAGCACTTCTGTGGGAGGCAACTACAAAAGCTCAACAGTTTTTTTTTAAGTCAGCTTGGAGGCATGTTATAAAATTAGGGAAGAGTTACCAGGACAAGCTGCTGAGGAGGCCCAGTAAGGTGAACCTGGCATTTGAGGCTGCTTTTCCCCCTGGGTATTTGCTGATTCTGGAGGGGGCACCACAGAGGGTGAGTGGGCCTTTCAGTAACTTCATGAATCTGCAGGAATAGGAACTGGAGGAGAGGGCCTGCCTAAGGAGGGGTGGGTCTGGTGAACTCCCTCAATCTATGTTGAGGCCCTGAAGGGCTTTACTTTAGAATAAGGATGAATTGAGAAGAAATCTCCATTTTCACAGGGACTAAAATTCAGCTTGAAATCAGCTGAATACCTAAAATTGGATTGAGGAGATTTCAGATTATTAGTGCCCCTGCACACCTGGTAGAAACAAATATAGATTATCTTTTGAGGAAGATAACATCATTCTAGGACTCAAAATTATTTCTAAAAACAATTCATATAAAATTCAGTGCATAATGAAAAATAGCTGGGCACATAAAGATATGAGACCACACTAACAGAAATAACCATGTTTATTATAGTCAAATACAGAAAAGGAAGGAATGAGAAATTTGGTAGATACAAAAACTATTGTATAAACTGTGGTATAAAAAGAATGGAGATTGTAGAATTTAAATATTTAAAAAATGAAATTAAGAACTTAACAGATGGATTTAACAGCGTATTAGACACAGATGAAAAGTCACTTAGTGCACTGGAAATTAGGTCAAAAGAACATATTTGGAATGAAGCAATAAGAGAAAAACCATAAAAGATACAGAAGAGAGGCTGAGACATAAAAGATATAGTGAGAAGGAGTAAGATTTCAGGTAAGATACGCACTGAATTTTATGTGAATTGTTTTTAGAAATAATTTGAGTCCTAGAATGATGTTATCTTCCTTCTGTATTCTCGGGTTTCACATTTTCAGATTCAACCAATTGTGGATAAAAATTATTCAGAGGAAAAAAACAATAAAACATAATACAACAATTTAAAATGTTACAAATTTTTAAAAATACAGTATAATAACTATTTACATAGCATTTACATTGTATTCGATATTAAGTAATCTAGTGATGAATTAAAGCATACAGGAAGATGTATGTAGGTTTAATGCAAATATTATGCCATTTTTTGACTTGAGCATGCACAGGCTTTGGTATCCACAGGGGTCCCCTGCAATTACTGAGGGGTATCTGTGATTGGAGTCCCAGGAGATGAGAGAATAAGTGAGATGAGAGAAAATGATGGGGAAAAAAATAAGCCAAAGGTTTAAGAAGCCCAAAGAAATGAAACAAAATGAATAAAAAATAAATTCAGAGTTAACTGCTAAATGCCAAAGATAATTAAATATTAAAAGCAATCAAGAGCATAAATGTAGATTAAATAACAGATTGACATCTGACTTATCAGAAACAGAGGAGGGTCAAAGACAATAGAATGATAGCTTTAAATTGCTGAAAGAAAATGATGTGAATCTTGATGGAATTCTATACCCAGTTAAACATTGTAAAGAATAAAAGTAAAATATTGGCCGGACGTGGTGGCTCATGCCTGTAATCCCAGCACTTTGGGAGGCCGAGGTGGGCGGATCACCTGAAGTCAGGAGTGTGAGACCAGTCTGGCCAACGTGGTGAAACCCCGTCTCTATTAAAAATACAAAAATTAGCCGGGTGTGGTGGCAGGTGCCTGTAATCCCAGCTAATCAGGAGGTTGAGGCAGGAGAATTGATTGAACCCGGGAGGCAGAGGTTGCAGTGAGCTGAGATCACACCACTGCACTCCAGCCTGGGCAACAGAGCAAGACTGTCTCAAAAAAAAAAAAAGTAAAATATTTTTAGACAGAGAATAATAGAGAAAATGTATGTCCAGAAACCCTAAAGGAAATAAAGATTATTATTCTCCAGGTACAATTAAAAATAATTCATGTTGGAAGACTTGAGATGCAAGAAGAATGTATATGATATAAGTATATGGTATAAGTATATGAATAAAAAATGAATGCTTACTGTTTGAAACAATAAAAATTAAAGTCCCATGGGATTTACATAGAGAATTAAAATGCCTGACAGTAATGGCATATATATGCCAGAGTGAGGCAGCAAAAATTAACATGTTCTAACATGCTAGAATTAAACAATTAAGGATAAGACCATGTTCAGTATTGATGTCAGAAATGCATGTTGTAATCTCAAAAATAACTGTCAAGAGAATTGTGATGATATACTATACGAAGCTAATATGTAAAATAATTTAAGAATCTAAAAGAAAACAAAGGAGATGAGAGAATATTAAGAATCAGCAAGACGGCCAGGTGCGGTGGCTCACGCCTGTAATCCCAGCACTTTGGGAGGCCGAGGCGGGAGGATCACGAGGTCAGGAGATCAAGACCATCCTGGTTAACACTGTGAAACCCCGTCTCTACCAAAAATACAAAAAATTAGCCGGGCGTGGTGGTGGACGCCTGTAGTCCCAGCTACTCAGGAGGCTGAGGCAGGAGAATGGCATGAACCCGGGAGGCAGAGCTTGCAGTGAGCCGAGATCACGCCACTGCACTCCAGCCTGGGTGGCAGAGCGAGACTCCGTCTCAAAAAAAAAAAAAAAAGAATCAGCAAGACAAATGGAAAGCATTTAGTAAAATGTTAAATTTAAACCTGAAGTAATTACATTAAATGTATGTGACCAAATACTCCAATTAATAGCCAATTTTAAAAAAAATAACAATACCCAGCGGGGCACAGTGGCTCACGCCTGTAATCCTTGCACTTTGGGAGGCCGAGGCGGGCAGATCACGAGGTCAGGAGATCGAGACCATCTTGGCTAACACGGTGAAACCCCCATCTCTACTAAAAAATAGAAAAAATTAGCCGGGTGTGGTGGCGGGCGCCTGTGGGAGGCTGAGGTAGGAGAAAGGCGTGAACCCGGGAGGCAGAGCTTGCAGTGAGCAGAGATTGCACCACTGCACTCCAGCCTGGGTGACAGAGCAAGACTCTGTCTCAAAATAAAAATAAAAAAATAAAAATAACAATACCCAATTATAGGTTGTTTATAAGAGATATATCTGAGACATAAGGATTCAGAAAGTTTAAATATCAAAAGATGGACGAAATAATACCATGCTAACAGTAACCAAAAAAAAAAAAAAGAGAGAGAGAGAGTGGCTGCATTAATACAAAACAAAGTAGATATTAAGGGGAAAAATGATTAGCATGAGAGAGATCACTTTATAATTATAAACCCTTAGTTCTCAGAAATATATAACTGCCAGTCGAAGATACTCACAAAGTCCCCTCTCCTCTCTCAGGTCAGAACTTAATCGCTCCATTTTCACAATACCAAGAAAATGCCTAAAAAAAATCCACTCTCGTTTATAGAGGCATATGCTTTCCGCTTGGATTCTTAGTTTCCAAATTTCCTTCAGTATTTGGCAAAGGGTTTGAGGAAACAACCAGCAGAGTCCAGTTCTCTGACCCTTCCTTTACAGTGGTCCTAGCCCCTCAATTTTTGTCTCTGCAGCCCTGCAAGACTGTCAAAATCTCAACTGGTTTTTCTGCTGCTTGTAGTAGCCCCTACCACCAGCCAGAATTCCAGCACCAGAGGAGAAAAGCCGAGGCTTAGTGTTAGCTCCTCTCTCTGCTGTTTCCTCCTTCCCAGGAATTGTGCCTCAAGTCTTGGTTGCCTCTTTAGCTCTCTGGTGACTTCAGTCTCATGTTTATATTTTATCCAGATTTTCTAGTTGAAGTTAGAAGTCTAGTTAATTTTTTTGAACTTCCGATTCTTCTTCCTTAAATTGAAGAAAGTTGCCATGTTGTATGTATTAAAATTCTTTTTTTTTTTTTTTTTGAGGCGGAGTCTTGCTCTGTCGCCTAGGCTGGAGTGCAGTGGCGCGATCTCGGCTCACTGCAAGCTCTGCCTCCCGGGTTTACGCCATTCTCCTGCCTCAGCTTCCTGAGTAGCTGGGACTACAGGCGCCCGCCACCATGCCCGGCTAATGTTTTGTTTTTTAGTACAGACGGGGTTTCACCGTGTTAGCCAGGATGGTCTCGATCTCCTGACCTTGTGATCCACCCACCTCGGCCTCCCAAAGTGTTGGGATTACAGGCGTGAGCCACCGCGCCCAGCCTAAAATTCTTATTTAGCTAAGCATTTGAAGATTATTCTTAGTAACCCTCTTCCTGTGACTATGAAGAAGATTATTAGGTCTCATTCACCAGTTACATGATCCTCTGAAGAGGGCCTGGGAGATTTTTTTTTAATTTTTATTCAGATAAGCTTTCATATTTTTGTATTAACTTCTGTGCAGAGCATTAAAATTAAACTCACTAGAGCTCTGGGGATGATTTGAGATATCTCTAAATGTGATTTGACTTAAACATTATTATAAATTGCATAGGGAAAGATATATAATTCTTCATCCTAAGTGACCTTTGATAGACCTTTTCTGTAATATGGGAGAAAGAATAAAATTAAATTGTTTTGAATGAGATAGGAAGTGAAAAATAACCTGGTACATCCCTTTGCCTCTTAAAACCTTTTTATATTCAAGTAATGTTTCTATGTTTGTGGATATTCTGCTAGACATGGTTATCTCATTCACATTTAAATGCCTAGAAGCCTTTTTTATAGCTGTCGTAAAAGTCTGTTTATTAGCCATATGTATTACAATGGTGGTTGGTTTATACACATTTTTAACCTTATAATAATAGCTACACACAGACCTACTGAAGGAGCAAAAGAAATATTAAAATTTTACAAGTCTAAAAGATAAGTTTTATTATCAGTGAATATCAAGTTTTGATTTGTTTATGAAAGGCATTCAGAGGCCTGTGCAATAATTAAATTTTTTTTTTCCTCCCCAGAATTACCTCTGGACTACAAATTTACAAGATTCTCTTCAAGCAATTCAAAAACAGCTGGCTACTATCCAAATCCTCCACTGGTCTTATCAAGTGATGAGACACTGATATCCAAATAAGTTGTCTTTACTGAAAAATGAAGTGAACACCCATATACGCAGTTAAAAAAAAAGTTAATTTTCAAAAAATACTGTAAAAGACTTTAAAGAATGAGTTTTATTGACCAGTAAGTTGATATTTGTCCATAGGTCTCCTTTCTATAAATGATCTTGATGTTTAACAACTCTTATTATATTAAAATCTCAGTATCCTAAAACTTAGAACCTTATTGATATTTTCTATACAGTAGTTTTGTGATTAGAATTCACCTGGGGACACACACTCACACACACAGTCACTCTTACGCATATGCCTAGTCCAGTGGTTCTGAAAGTGTGATCCATAGACTAATAGCATAGCATTACCTGAGAACTTGATAATGCATATTTGCAGGCCCCACCCAAAACCTACTGAATCAGAAGCTCTGAGAGTAAGGCCTACCAATCTGTGGTTTAACAAGCCCATCAGGTGATTCTGATTTACAGTACAGTCTGAGACCCACTGGCTAGAACATATCCTCCAGAGACTTGGCTTAATTGGTCTGGGTAAATATGGCTGAGCGTTGCTATCTTTTGCTATCTTTTATATGCCCTAGGAAATTGCAGCCAGAATTGAAAACCAACTGATCTATACCAGTTCTTTCAATTAATAGTCAAGAACACTGAGTCCAGTGAGATTAAGTGATTTTTGCAGGCTATGAGGTTTTATGCTATTCCTGTGTTCTCCAAAACAAGAAAATAAAAAGACATGATTTATTCTCTGTTCATACAGCAAGTATGGAACAGAGATGATCTAGAAGTCAACTATCTCAACCTCCATTGTTACCCACTAGGTTTTTTTCTAATAATGTTAAAGGCTATTTAATTTATTTAATCAACTTTCAGCATTACATTCTCAGTTGGGGACAAAAATTGGTTCTTGGGGTGAAAAAATATTAGATATGGATTGTGGACTTCCAAAATCATCCTATCCAACAAAATCTTATTCCTTAGTATTAATTTATCTCATTGGGAAGAAATTTGTAGTTAAAACTATTTAATTTGAATTTAATTTCTGTAATTGGGAAGGAGGGTAATAATGAACAAAAAGTTTGAGAAAAAAATGCTTTAATGGGTTTTACAGGCATGCTACAATCCAGGACTGTGGTGTTCTGTGTGCTATGTATGGTCATATTAGTAGCTATTTGTTGCAAGATACTTGAAGCCAAATGTTTGCAGTATAGGTTCCTGGCTACTGTTTATGCTGTGATTTCACTCTGTCTATCATGGGCAGTATTAGCGAACACACTGGTTTTCACTATCTGGTTTACCAACAGTATCATTATTTTACCTGGATTGAAGTGCAGAATTTGGCATATCGATGCATGCAATGGAAAGAAAAAATAATTGTTAAAATTTGTAAATGTTCAGCTAAATCTCAGATACCTTGTGGGATGAGTATCTCAGGGTAAGTAAAAACAAACAAACAAAAAAAATCACTGAAATTTTTCCCTCACAGTCAGTAGCTTTGTTTGATATTTAACAATAAGTATATGGTGATATACTTGAAATTTATGTCCAGAATGTCACTGGAATATTACAATGAGCATAAATAATCAAGCTTAGGACTAAATGAAAGATACTATCTCATGTATGCTTTAAATAGAGAATTTATTTCTTTTAAAAATAAAGCTATTTTTCCTTATCCATGTTTATTCTGTAAATGGCAAATAATACATCTTTAAATGCTTATGAACTACTGTTAATATGAAAAATGAGAACTCCAAAATAAGAAATAATTGCACTTTTTGGGCCACTGAGTAGTGGCGGGGGTTCAGGAGGCAGAATTCAGTTGTCAGAAGTTCTAGTCTTCCCTTTATCATTCTACCTAAAGACCGTGAACAGGTTACCACCAAATTTGGCTTCATTTTTTTCCATCTTATGAAAGGAAAAGCTTAGTTTATTTCTAAATTTCCTTCCTTTCTAGCAGTCAGTATTTCTTCTAATGAATGTTTTTTTCTGTAATTAGAAAGACTATAATTAGGCTTTTTAAATTTGTATTTCGTCGTTTCTAAAGAGTGCCAATGTTTCTGATTGGATATGAAGATTAAAAATAATCCAAATCCATAAAAATTAAAAAGAAAATATTAAAGAAGTTATATGAAGCAAAACAATTGTATAAATGGACAGAAGACGTGTAATATTCGCATACAGGCAAACATTCATAATCTAAAGGAAACCTAAAAATAGATGTAAGCGAGCAGAGGTTTTCTTTGCTGGCCACTGTTTATCACATCAGCAGAGGAAAGATCTGAATGGCTCAGTGACCAAATCTTTTGTCAGAATCTGGTATTTGGAATACTGAGGTAGTAAAAACTTTATCTGAACCATGAATTGCAATCTAAAATCAACTTCTGAGTTTGTGTAAACTCTAAACTGAAATCAAATATTATTTCCCCACCAATATTCATATCCAAAAATAACTTTAAATACACACACACAAACACACACACTTTTAGTGAACTGGTTTGAATGAAAATAAATTTGTATAATTATTTTATATAACAAATCAGCATAAAATGGAAGATCAAACTGCCTCTCTAGATATAATAACCTTGACTGAATGTTAGAAATACATGGACAGCTTTTTTAAATCTTCAGTGTTGGAGTAACAGTCCCTTACATCTTTTCAGCCTCTTGAGTACAAGAAGACTATCATAAGAGTTAGTTCCAGATTGGTGCAAGACTGGAATACACTTGACTGCTTTTATTAAAGCCATGAGGGCATACCAAGTAATTCACCCAGTATGGTCTTATTGCCACCCTTGAAAATCCCTGGGCATGGTCCAGTCCACATAGAATGAATTCAGAAAGGTGTCTCTTGTTGGTCTCTAGAACTACCCTCAGAAATAATCGTAAAACAGTGGTCATGAGTGCTGACTCCTCACTAGGCTACTTCATGTACATTATCTTGTTTACTCTCTATAGCAACCATATGAGATGTATATAATTATTAAATTGTACAGATGGGAAAATTGAAATTCAGAGAGATTAAATACAATGCTTGCTCTATGATACACTGTTACTAAGAGAGCAATACATGAACCCAAGTTTGATCCTCAAAATCACACTTTTAATTACATGATACATAATGTCTTCCAATATTGAATCTAGACTAGAGCAAATTCTCAGCCCAAAACCATACTTCAATTTAGCAATAATGTCATGCTAGGACATGAGAGGGATTAAAAGTGAAGACACAGCCTCTATCTTTAAGTAATTCATAATTTAGCAAAATATATTAAATATCTGTAATATAAAACTTACCTAGGAAAGTAAAATAGAGATCAAAGAATCAGGAGTCCTAAAGCATATAATGAGTCTGTTACTCTTGGAAGCCACACATGTCAAGGTCATCAGTAAGCAGGCCTACTCTTTCTTCATATTCCAGGTTAATGTTCACCTTGACTGGTTGGTAAATTTCCCTCACTGGTGCTGAAGTAACCAAAATGGAGAAGGAGTGATGAAAACTCATCTTTGAGTAAACTTAGTGGGAAATAGTATACCTGGGCCTATAGAGAAGTTGGGTCATTACTTAGAATGACAACTAGAAAAGTATATAGACTGCTTGCCAATCAGTTTGTTGCACCATGTACCTGTTCACAGACTCTTTTCAAAAAACAAGTTTATTTTACTTTTTTTGGTACTTTGGTCATGTTGTTTCCTTGGTAAAGATCAAAATTTAATAAAGCCTAACAAAGTTTAATAAAGAAAAGAAATAAATCACTATCTAAATGTGTTAAATGCAATCACCAAGTTTAATCAATTAAAAAATAAATATTCTCTTAACAGAAATGTCAGCGGTTCCTTACAATGCTTAGCAGCTAAATTCCATGAGTATAACATTTAATGTCTTTTTGGTACATTAAATATTCAGTGCCTTTGATGAAGGGAACAAACTGATAATTTCATGTGCAGCAAACATCAAGGTTACATAAGTAAATTCAAATGTGTTAATCTGTAACCGTATGGAATCCTGTATTAAACCAAGTGATAAAATGTACCCTTCTCAAAGGCTATTCATGAATGATTAAGCATAACCTTCAACTGAGGCGTGAATACTCATGTGTCAATAGGGTTTTTGTTAACATTTGTATGCCAAATTTATTACAATAGCTGTGATAGAGTAGAAGTTATGCTAGCTTGAAATCAGAAAACTCAACAGTGAGACTTGCATCTTAGGCAGTTTACTTCCACTTTCTGGACCTCTGTTTTCTTAACTATTTAAATGGAAATAATAAAACTTGTGTTGCAAGGATTATCAAAGTGATATGTGCACTTCGAAGTGCCTGACATATCTCAGATCTTTTGAGGATATTGTGAAGCCAGGGAATACGTCACTGAAACAAGATCAAATATCCAGGTCTTAAATTGTGATTCTCTAGGACAGGAACTCAATAATTAAAAATATAGGTAAAGGTTTGTTTTGGTTTTTGTTTGTTTGTTAATGATGAAAACATTTAAGGACACTTGAGTTAACTGGAGATAAAGCAGCAGCACCAGGAGTAATGGGGAGAATAGCCTGATAAGAAGGTCAGAGAAGCCTTTTATAAGCGTCTGGCTTGTGCTGAATGCCCAGAAATGGAAGCGCAAGGAAACTGTTGTGTGAGGACCAGGGAAATTATGCAGTGTCACCACTACTCACAAGGATTATCGCCTGAGAAGACTAAAATGATACTTCTTAGGTGACCAGAAGATGGTAGAACTTCTTAACTGGTTTGGAGGTCCACATAAAGAATAATTGAGGTCTAGAATTAAGGAAGAAAAAGCAATACAAAGAAATGGAGCAGGGCTATAGCAGTGAACCAATTGGTTGGTAAGTGAAACCTGTAAGATGCCTAATTGAGTAATTTAATGACTAATTTTATTAGGCTAAACAGAACAGAAACCATGCTAATCTGTAACAAATAAGTGGTGCCAGCCTATTAGAGTGAATGCTATTGGTTAGACTAAAGCAGATAATAAACCAAGTGTAGGAAAAATGACATTTTCTGATTACATCCAGAACAGGCATAGAAAAGGTATAATAAAGTTTGAAACAGGTGGCTGACAGTGCAGAAATCAATCACTAAACTGAAAAGGTAAAATGAACATTGTTAGAGGAATTTAGGATTAAGACGGATGTAGAGCTTGCAGAAGAAAACCTAGCTCTCTAATACTTAAAGTTCTCCAGCCCTAGAAAAAAATACCTCAGCAAGAAATTGCAAGTAATAATTGCACCAAGAGTCAGCATCTGTTTAACTGTATGTTTGTTTCTAACTCAAATGAGAAATTTTGGGCCATTTTTGTCAAATTTTTGCTCAGATGGCTACAAATACTTGGCAATTCATTTTCACAGATTTTGCAGCATCCACAAAGCCCTCCTTACTGCAGAGAATGCAGAGGTATTTATCCAATAAACCTTCATGTAATTGCTGCTATACAGCAAAACTATCATTACTGGTAATTAAAGTTGTGATACCTGGTATCATTTGTCTCTAGACATTTTATTTCATATTTTCTTGGTATTCTTTTTAAAACGACACACTGGTGTAAGAAAAGAATGTAAGTAGCACTCACAGAATACATAATAATTAATTCTTCCAAAAGTCTATCTTAAGCTTATTAGATCTCGGAAGGCACAGTTAATAATAAATGTAATGAACAAGGATGCTGCATAGACAAGTTTTCCACTGAAAACAATATTTTAAGTGATACTATATGGTGCTTCAATTACCACCAAAAACTGCACTGGTTATATAGAAAAAATAATGCTCATGAGTATGCAGTTGCAGTTGGGCTCCTATTTACCATTTTTCAGGTGAAAAATCTTGGAAGGTTTGGTGGCTGTTGCCTTTTTTTTTTTTTTAAACTTTCAGGATGATAGTTACTGGTATCATTTGATAACTTTAATGATTTCCCAACCTTAAATTAACCCAGACAACACAGAATTTTTTTATTTATTTTTATTTTTTGATGAAAACAAGAAATACGTTAGTGACACTTTGTTTTTCCTTCAAGCACATAGGAGAAGACAAAAGTACTAATGATCATTGAGTTTGACAGAGAAATTCCACTAGTACTTATGCTGCTTAGGAACATAAATGTCAAGTACATTACTAGGGCAAGAAATACCAGGTAAGACAACAGAGTCATATTTTTCTTTTTGAGGTTATTTTCACAAGACATAGCAATAATTTGTAAAATATTCAGGCTACTGAAAGATCACATTCAAATTATATTTCTAAGAATAGAGCCATATTTGAACAGAGAGCAAAACAAGCTAATACATTGATGTATATTCACTGAAGTCTTCATACTGCATAGGACACAAATTTGGTATTTTTGCACATGTCAATTATAAGCAAAAAGCAGGCCTGTAAACATCAATTTTGTCATAGGCTGAAACGGAGGAAGGAAATGGATTTTACTCAAAAACAGTGACATAAGGAGCATATACCATTAATCTTCCACACATATAAAGGTCACTCCTAGGATAATCGAGAGAAAACATCCAGACTTACATTTTGTTTACAAAAATCTACTGGTGAATTCAAGGACTTAGGAAAAATTGAAGGAAAATCTTCTTCCAACCATGCTATTTAAACCCCAGCCCCTCTTCCCTGGAGAGCACCTCAGGGGCCTCCCCTGCCACCCCTGATCCTGCAGGGTCTTTCCTGTGGGCCTTTCCAAACCCACTCCACAGCAGGCTCATTTCTGCTCTGGACTTTACTCAGTTTCCCAACCTCGACTAACCTCTCCACTGCATGTATTCAGACCTCCTAAACCCTCAGGGAGCTTAGGGCAAGGCCTTCAAAACCAAAGGGGAAAAGGGTGATGGTGGATGGTCTTTATCACCACACATGATCATAACTAAGACAGCCTTGACAGCATCACTGTCCCACCTACTGGAACTTGTCCCTGAAAATCCACATAGATGCTACACATCCCCTTATTCCCTACAAGGAGGCTGGAGATCTTCCACAATGCAGGCTGCAGCCTGCTTCTTCATTTGTTAGGAGCAGGGAAAGAAATGCAGAAACTGAGAAATGAGAGCCAAGAAAGCCAGGCAGTAGGATGGAGACCCAAGGGACATCAGGGCAAGAACAAAATAGTACAAAGGAGAACAGTGACCTACAAAATGCTACCCTAGGGTCATTTCCAAGCGGTCCAAGGGCCAAAAAAGAATTTCCATCTTTAGAAAAGTGGAGTGAAGCTAAGTTTTGGTTGCCTTTGCTCACATCCTGTTCAGGACCCGTCCTGAACCCATCACTGTGAGGCCCTTCTCTCTCCAGCTTCTCAAACTAAAAGCTCAAGAAATACACAGGTTTTGGTAGAATGGATGGGGTAAAAAGATAAAGATGTCAAAATCTGCCTAATTTAACTCTGCCTATAACTAAACAATTAACCTATAGGTCTCCCTTTGAAACTTTCAGACCTTGCTAAAACAAGTGGGGTGGAGGAATAAGGGCAATAAGAGATCTGGAGCCCATTTAATCATAAACTTTCTCTCTGAACACAATCAGGGAAAGAGCAAATTAAACAAAAAGCATGCTTTGCCAGTTTTGTTTTCTGTTAATAAGCTAAAACTGCTTCAGAATGAAAGGGAAGAAGGGATGGAAGGGAGAGGGGCAGCGAGGGGGAGGGGGAGGGAGAGAAAGAAAGAGACAGAGAGAGAGGCATAACAAGTCTCATATTCCAGAAATATCTCTTCCTCAATGCCCCAACTCTGGCAACTTTTGTCATGTTCAGAGTGGGTGCAGGCGGGGAAAAGAGGAAATGCCTAAAGAAGTTGCTCAGATTAAGGATGGTTTGTTGGCTGAGTCAGAAAGACTAAGCTGGATGGGACTGCATTCCAGCCTTGCTTTGGGCACTGTCACATATGACTGCCCATCCTGGTGGTAGGGGGTGTTCCTGTGAGCTCCCTGGGAGCTATGTCTACAGATAGTTTCTGATGAGGCAGACAACAGTGGCCTAAGCAAAGTTCAACCAGAAGGTGAGAGCAAGTAGGGGTGGGCTATAGCACAGGCTTCATACTCACCAGTAGCTGGTCATGATGTAGAGTAACCAAAGGTACAGGAAAACCAATGTGATAACATAGAACACTTTTCATCTATTACCTCATTCACGCCTAGCAGTCACCCATCAGCCACCAGCTTGTTCTATCAGATAATCAGTAGGGTGGATGGCACAAGCCCAGGAAGGCAGCTGGGATCCAGTTGGTGGTAGTCTGGAATGTCCAATTTGGGTTGATGGCCAGGTTAAGATAACAGTTTTGTCTTGCAGTGGTAATACCCAAAGAGCTTACCATAAGTACATGGGTATCAGGACACAGCCAGCATAAAGTATGAAGCCCAATCAGTTATTTGTGAAGATGTATCAAGATTCTTTGTGGTACAGAACCACTTAAACTGGGAGAAGACCATGGTCACAGACAGGGTCCAAGCCATGCAAAGAAAGGCAGTATGGTACACTATATCTGTAGTATCATACGCTTGGCATAGAAGCCGTAGAAGGCCATGCACTTGAAACATGTTAACACAATGCAGAAAAGCATGAAGGCCCAGAGGAAGAATGGCATAGGCAGGTAAGCCAACAATCTTGCAACTGATTACTGAAGATTTAGAAGAACCAAAGGAAAAGATAATCCACAGTATGAAGAGAAAGCAGACGGAAGACTGCATGCTGTTGGCCAAGCATAGGTCCAAGAGAAGGTGGTAAGGAAACTTGTGCAGAAGCTTCTCACAGGAAAGAGATTAGCCAGACTGGAACCTGAAGGATCTGGAGCTCTCCACTGGCTGCCTTGGTGGGCCTCGAATTCCTCTACGGGGCCCTTCACCCATCAGGTAGTATTGTAGGGGATTGGGCCACAGTTCTCCTTTGATAATCTCTGCAATTCTGTCGAATTCTAGAAGGCTGTGGTCTGAGAACCAGTTGAAGAAACTAGGGATAGTGTTCCCTTCCCGGTTTCTGTGGATATGAGCCTGGGGGTCTTGGCCTCGGTGCCAGCGGATTGGAGTGGAAAGAGACACCACCCGGCCAGAGGATCTGCGTTCATATTCCTTGACGAGCCCCTCATTTCGGAAGTAGGGGTTGCCCTGAAAGATGAACTTGAATTTGCAGCCTGCTCTGGGGTGTTTAAGCTCCTCCACCTCCAAATTGATCATGTACCTCAGCATGTCTTCATCTTGGCCACTGATCATAGGTGACAGCTGGGGGTGGTTTCGAAAGGCAGTAACCCAGAAACCTGGGATATTCTGGATAATGAAACTTCTGCGCTGCATGTGGAGCCTTCGCATGCGGCCAAACTTGCGCTCAAGCTGAAGGAAGGCCCTGTCAGCCTGGGCATTTACGTTTGACAACTCTTGATCGATGGCCTCCAGCGAGTCCATGCAGTTATTGATCTTCGGGGCCCTGGGCCGTATCTCCTCTTTCACCCCTCCTGCCACCTTTTTTTCCTTCTGCACTACCTTCTTTTCCTCCATCACCGCCCCTGCTTCTCCCTCCTTTTCCACTGCTGCTGAGATGGCGCACTTTTTAGTCGTCACTTCCTTGGCCTTCTTCCCAGGTATCATCTGAGACCCCAACCCCCCTGCGCCACAGGCTTCTAGAGCCTTCTGCCCAGCAGGGCCACGGGGCTCTGCAAGATGACAGCCATTTTTCTGGCTGCTGTCAGCAGCCTCGGTGGCAGAGGCTGCTTCCAGACCTTTCGTGGAAGGCGGAGCATCCTCCTGCCCGGCTTTGGTCGCTGCACCGCCGCGACTCCCGGCAACTGGGACGCGGAGCGCGGGGCCACGGTCAACAGGATCCTGGGATGCACCTCCCTCCGCAACGGTCTCCAGGCTGCCCCCACCTGTGTTCGCCATCACCTGTGTCGCCTCGGTTTCTTCATGGAGCCCTTGGCACTGGTCTAGGTCCGTATCTCCTGAGGCATGGTCGGGAGCAGCCAGGCCGCCGGTTTGGGCAAAAGGGAGCTTGTTGCCCCCATCCAGGCCGCTCATTTTGGAAGAAGTCAGACTAGCGGGAGAAGGGAGAAGGAGAGTTCCTGGTCCTCCGCAGCGGCCGAGCTCTGCCCGAAACGTCTAGCACCACCCCTTTTACTCTCGGTGGTGCTACCATGGCAACTGGTGATGTCAGGGCGGTAGCGTCCTAACGTCGCGCGAGAACTCTCTGCGCCGGTGACTACGCTTATCAATCCATCGTATTCCTTTGTCTTCTTGTTACAAAAAGAATTTCATCAGTCTGGAAGGGGAGTTTTACTTACGTAAATGAATGTAGACCAGACTCAAGCATGTTAGAACTGTGTTAATGTGGATTTCTAAGCCTCTGAATGAATTTCTAAGGCACCTTACCTATTGTTTCTGAAAATACTTACTTTAAAATAAGGGGAGTTACTGTCTATTCAAGTCGGTTCATAGGGCTTCTCATGAGTAGGAAAGTGGATTCACGAACTCACAGGCCTTACTTCTTTAAGGTGTGGATTCATGGCTATTACCAAAGAATTTAAATGAGCAGAGTTAGATTTTTAAAGAGAAGTGTTGCTGTGTTTAGTGTTATTTTTAAAATTAAGGAGCAGCTGAAAGGCAAACTTCTCTCATCCTAACAAGACATAATAAAGGAATATTTCAATGTCTTACAGATTTTAAAGTTTATATAATTTGGCCAACATCTACAAAACAAGTGGACAATATTTCCTCTTCACTTTTAACAAAGAGTAGCAAAATGTTTTTCCTTACGTAGAGGTGACTGGCACACGAGCACAAATTTAGGCTTTTAAGCATTACTGAAAGAAATATCTCAGGGGATTTTAATTTCTAAACTGATGCATATGTTCTTTTCCTCAGGTTACAATCTTAATCTAAAAGTAGTTCCTGCTTCATAATGCCTGTGGACATGAAGCTAACAAATCTTCTCAAAATATGTTTATGTGGTAATTCATTGCAGCACAGGAGCAAAACAATAATCAGCTCCGTGCAGGCATCTATGCTATTGTCTCTTAAAATACTTTAAAAGTAAGGTTAGTTATTGTCTATTCGAGTCAGTTAGCTCTTACAATTCATTTGATAGTGATTATCAGTACAATATATTAGTTTGTTGGAGTGTGAGAATAATGGTGTTAATCCTTAGAAAAATGCAAGACCAAAGGGAAATTTAAATTTTGCACATTTATGTTTAATGTCTTAAGTTTATATTCAAATAAACAGTTATGATTACAACTCTTTGTAAAAGAAACTCCATTTTAAGCACCCCAGATTGTGATCACTTTCAAATACAGGCTCAGAGGTACAGATTTAGAGAAAAAGGATTCCTCTTAGAGGAATGCATCATATATACTGAGACTTCTAGAGAGGGAAGGAGCGTAGTTCTGGTTCAACTAAGATAACGTACTGATGAAAGGTCACTGGCAGACAATACAGAGAAACAGCCTGCCTTGCAGGATTTTTTTGTATGCCTAGTCAGCCTACCCAAGGACAGTGTGTCCAGAATGACCTCTTTACTGCCTGCCAGCTAATCAGTTATCCCATAAGAAATATGCAAACAAGATTCACACAGCAGACAGCAATTATTTTTCTCTCCCTCTTTCCTCTTTGTCTTAATAAACGCTCTTTTTTTATTTGTGGGGTGACATCAATCTATTGAGGTATCGTCTTTGTAAACAAATAAACAGTGTGCTATAATTTACTTTGTGACTTTGAATTATTGACACTGCTCTGTTGCTTTTCCAAAGAACCTTTGCACTGTTGAAAGAGTAACTTTTCCATTATAACCTGAGCCAAGATGAAGAGAAGCAGGGAATACTGAATGAAAGTTACTTTTCCATGCAGCAGGAAAAAAGAAGTTTGCTATTATATAAATTTATAGAAAAGCATAAAATTACATGTGAACTTCTTTTTCTTTTTGTGTGTGCCAAAATTTTTTAAAGATTTATATCTCTACTACTCAAAGTATTCCCATCTCTAGCTTTTATTAGTTCTGTTACCTGAATCATTTTTCACTCATAACCACTTGGCCATTCTTTAACATTCAGTTCATGTAGATTGTACTAGGTAGTTTAAATACATTAGATTTTATAAACAAAGACCCAGTGAGCACAGAGAAGTTAACATGCCCATGGTCACGTATGTATTAATTGGCAAATTGCCTCCTCCCACCTTAATTACTTTACCTCCTTCCTTAATTACTTGCCATTTTGACAGTCTTCTGATTTCTATATAGCCCTTATGACTTTTACCATCCAACTTAGTACAGTTACGTTTCACTTAATGACAGGGATTTTGTCATTATGGAAACATCATATAGTACATCTATCAAACCTAGCTTTAATAGCCTACTACACACCTAAGCTAAATAGTATATCATATTGCTCCTAGGCTACAAACCTGAACAGCATGTTGCTGTACTGAATACTGCAGGCACTTGTAACATAATGGTAAGCATTTTTGTATCTAAACATAAGAATGATACAGTAAAAATAAGAGTATTATAATTGTATGGTCCCACACTTGTATATGCAGTTCATCTTTGACCAAAATGTTATGCAGCAAATGACCATAGTTATTTATCCTCTACTTTTTAACTTTACTGGTTGTTTCATTAAGGTCAGTTTTATCCCAGCTAATGATGACTGCATAGCAGCTTCTGTAGCATCTACGACAGTATAGCCCAGTTACTATCTCATAGAATGTTTTAATGAATCTTGATTATCTAACTGAAAATTTAAATTTAAATAAAAATTTTAAAAGATTTTACCAAAATGAATAGTATGACTATCCTTGTGTTTCATTTTGAGGTGGGTGGATATATAATAGTAGCTATGAGTTATATTTTACATTTTTTGCACATTAGAATAATATATATTTTGTACACAGTAAAGTCTATTCTACTGGAAACTGGCAATAAACCTAACTATGCAGAAAAAACTACATCAGTGACTTATGACTCTATGGAAAAATATCGATAGAAAATGCCATGAAAATCTATGAGGTAATTTTTATTTGCAAGGAGAAAAGATATTTAATGGAAGTTCAAACATAATACAGTCAAACAGGAATGACTTTACTAAAGTATACAGTAAAGATTGGAAAATTTGTGAAATATCCCCTATTGTTACATCTTTGACCAGCAGTTTCTTTTTCAGAATGATACAGTTTCTGGTTCATTATTTAGTGTTTTCTATATACCATATACTTTTATGCGCTTAAATGTGTATCTCATTTAATTTTTACAAGGACCCTGTGAGGTGATATTATGACCTCCCCTTCCCTATGCCTCAGAAGAAATTGAGGCAATGAGAAATAAAGTGGTTTATCCAAGATCACACAGCAAGTGGTGGAGCCACAATTTGAATGAGGTAATCTGACTGGAGAGCCTGTGCACTCATTCACCGTACTATTCTGCAACCTTACACAACCCATAAAATGAAAAGCCACCTTCCTAGAAATAAGACTACATGACCATCCCAATTTAATGTTGAACTTTATCTTCTTTTCCTTTACCTGTCTTAGTCCATTCTGGCTGCTATAACAAAATACCATAGAGTGGGTGGCTTGTAAACAGTAACTCACTTCTCACAGTTCTGAAGGCTGAGAATTCCAAGATCAAGGCACCAGCAGATTTGGTGTCTGGTGAGGGCCTGCATCCTGATTCTTAGACTGTAGTTTTTTGTGTTTTGTTTTGTTTTGTTTTGCTGTGTCCTCACATGGAAAAAGGAGTGAGGGATCTCTCTGGGGTTTCTTTTATAATGGCACTAATCTCATTAGGGCTGTAACCAGAGGTCTCTTTTATAGGGCACCGATTGCCCCGCAGAGGACCCCAGCTCCAAATACTCTCACACTGGGGATTAGGTTTCAATAAATTAATTTAGAGAGGACAAAAACACTCAGTCTATAGCCTGCCCCCATCCATAAAATTAGTGACAATTGTTGAGGAAGTGCCCAATTACTAAAGAGAAACAAGAATTCATGATTCTGTTTCAATGCCTTAACAGTTCTCAACTCATCAGATATAACATTTATTTTTTACTTTTATTTTATTTATTTTATTTTATTTTACTTTACTTTATATTTTTAGATGGAGTCTCGCTCTGTCGCAGCCAGGCTGGAGTGCAGTGGCAAGATCTTGGCTCACTGCAACCTCCACCTCCTGGGTTCAAGCAATTCTCCTACCTCAGTCTCCCAAGTAGCTGGGATTACAGGCGCCTGCCACCATGCCCAGCTAATTTTTTTTTTTTTTTTTTTTTTTAGTAGAGACGGGGTTTCACCATAGAGGCTGGCCTCGAACTCCCAACCTCAGGTGATCTGCCCACCTTGGCCTCTCAAAGAGCTGGGATTACAGGTGTGAGCCACCGGGCCTGGCCAGATATAACATTTCTTTTTATAACATGTTTATAACTCCCTTTTCCTTTCTTGAAATTCATATTGTGTATCAACATGCACGTTTTTTAAAGTCATAATAACTTAGTTGTAATATTTGGTAGGGCCGCCCCGAAGGGCAGACAGGTTTACTGGGCAACAGCCGGGAAAATCAGCGGTTGGACTTGGCCACACACTCCAAGAAGGCCACACGTCCTTCTTCTTAATGGCATAGGAGATGGAGGAGCCCTTGGCAGCATCGATGAGCTCCTCTGCCAGGCACTCAGCAATGGTCTTAATGTTCCAGAAGGCAGCCTCACAAGCACCTGTGCACAGCAGCCAGATGGCTTGATTCACACGGCGCAGTGGGGACACGTCCACAGCCTGTCGTCTCACAGTCCCGGTGCACCCAATGCATGTGGAGTCCTCCTGGGGACCACTGTTGATGATGGCATTCACCAGGACCTGCAGAGGGTTCTCGCCTGTGAGCAGGTGTATGATCTCGAAGGCATGCTTGACGATGCACACAGTCATGAGCTTCTTGCCGTTGTTGCAGCTGTGCATCATCATGGAGTTAGTAAGGCGCTCCACAATGGGACACTGAGCTTTGCGGAAGCATCTGGCGGCATACCACCCTGCACTGTGAGGTAGGTACTTGGCATATTTCCCCTTCACTGCAATGTAATCCTGCAGGGAAATGTCATTGATGTGCACATCATCGGTGCTCCACTTCCCAAAGAGCTTGATGTCTGGGGTCTCTGCCACTGCTGGTGCTGCTGTCTCCCACTTGGTCATCCTGAGAACACAACCTGAGTGTCTCTGTCGCTCGGCACAGACCATGTGCCACCCTGGCACCGACAGGAAGAGCAAACTTAGTTGTAATGTAAAGGAAAAATAAAAGGAATTTTTAAAATATCTATTTTAAAATATAAATGCTTTGACATGCCAACACTTCACGGCATGATAAATTAGTTAAATGGTTATACCTGTAGACTTACCAGTGTATGAAACTACTGATGCAACTCGATAAAGGTGTGCGGTACTAGAGACATAAGCAGCAATGCTTTTCTGAGATAGATTTTCTGAAATTTTGAGCAGCTTTATGATAAAGTTCTGGAGGAAAAGGACAAAATTTCTTCAATTCACATTTTATCTCTTTGATTATAAGACACACCTTTTCCCCCCACATTTCTTTTTATTTAAGTTCAGGGGTATATGTGCAGGATATATAGGTAAACGTGTCACTGGGGTTTGTTGTATAGATTATTTCATCACCCAGATATTAAACCTAGTACCTATGAGTTATTTTTCATTATCTTCTCCCTCTCCCAACCCTCCATCCTTAGATAAACCCCAGTGTGTGTTGTTCGTCCATGTGTTCTCATCATTTAGCTCCCACCTATAAGAGAATACGTGGTATTTGGTTTCCTGTTCCTGCTTTAGTTTGCTAAGGATAATGGCCTACAGCTCCATCCATGTTCCTACAAAAGACATGATCTCATTATTTTTTATGGCTGCATAGTATTCTATGGTGTATATGTACCACACTTTCTTTATCTAGCCTATCATTGATGGGCATTTAGGTTGACTCCATGGTTTTGCTATGTGAATAACACTGCAGTGAATATAGACATGCATATGTCTTTATGATAGAATGACTTATATTCCTTTGGGTAAATACCTATTAATGGGATTGCTTGGCCAAACAATCTGTCTGTTTTGAGGTCTCTGAAGAATCACCACACTATCTTCCACAATGGATGAACTAATTTATACACCCACCAACAGTGTATAAGCATTCCTTTTTCTCCACAATCTCGACAGCATCTGTTTTTTACTTTTTAATAATAGCCATTCTGACTGGTATGAGATAGTATCTCATTGTGGTTTTGGTTTGCATTTCTCTAACAATCAGTGATGTTGAGATTTTTTTTTTCACATGAATATTGGCTGCATGTATGTCTTTTTAGAAAAGTGTCTGTCCATGTCCTTTGCCCACTTTTTAATAGAGTTGTTTTTTCTTGTGAATTTAAGTTCCTTATAGATGCTGGATATTAGACTTTTGTCACATGCATAGTTTGAAAAAATTTTCTCCCATTCTGTAGATTGTCTTTTCACTCTGTTGATGGTTTTCTTTGCTGTGCAGAAGCTCTTTAGTTTAATTAGATACCATTTGTCAATTTTTGCTTTTGTTGCAATTGTTTTTGGTGTCTCTGTCATGAAATCTTTGTCCATTCCTATGTCCAGAATGGTATTGCTTAGGTTGTCTTCCAGGGTTTTTATAGTTTTGGGTTTTACATTTAAGTCTTTAATTCATCTTGATTTAATTTTTGTGTATGGTATAAGGAAGGGGTCCAGTTTCAGTCTTTTGCATATGATTAGCCAATTATCCCAGTACCGTCTATTGAATAGGGAATCCTTTCCTCATTGTTTGTTTTTGTCAGGTTTGTTGAAGATCAGATACCTGTAGGTGTGCAGTCTTATCTGGGTTCTGTATTCTGTTCCATTGCTCTACGTGTCTGCATTTGTGTCAGTACGATGCTGTTTTGGTTACTGTAGCCCTGTATTATTGTTTGAAGTTGGGTAGTGTGATGCCTCAAGATTTGTTCTTTTTGTTTAGGATTGCCTTGGGTATTTGGGCTCTTTTTGGCTTCCATTTGAGTTTTAAAATAGTTTTTCTAGTTCTGTGAAGAATGTCAATGGTAGTTTAATAGGAATAGCACTGAATCTATAAATTGCTTTGGGCAGTAGGGCCATTATAACAATATTGATTCTTCCTATTCATGAGTGTGTAATGTTTTTCCTTTGTTTTATCTCTGATTTCTTTGAGCAGTGTTTTGTCATTCTCCTTGTAGAGAACTTTAATCTCTGTGGTTAGGTGTATACCTAGGTTCGTTCGTTCTCTCTTTCTTTCTTTCTTTTTCTTTCTTTCTTTCTTTATTGGGACAGAGTCTCACTCTGTCGCCTAGGCTGGAGTGCAGTGGTGCGATATCAGTTCACTGCAAGCTCTGCCTCCCGGGTTCACGCCATTCTCCTGCCTCAGCCTCCCAAGGTACTTTATTTTTGTGTGTGGCTATTTTGAATGGGATTGTCTTCCTGATTTGGCCCTCAGCTTGACTGTTTTTGGTGTGTAGGAATGCTAGTGATATTTGCACATTGATTTTGTATCCTGACACTTTGTTGATGTTATCAGCTTAAGGAGCTTTTGGGCTGAGACTATGAGGTTTTCTAGATACAAGATCATGTAGTCTGCAAAGCAGGATAGTTTGACTTCCTCTCTTTGGATGCACTTTATTTCTTTCTCTTGCCTGATTGCCCTGGCCAGGACTTCCCATACTGTGTTGAATAGGCGTGGAAAGAGCAGGCATCCTTGTGTTGTGCTGCCTTTCCAGAAGAATGTATCCAGCTTTTGCCTATTCGTTATGATGTTGGCTGTGGGTTTGTCATAGATGGCCCTTGTTATTTTGAGGTATGTTCTTTCAATACCTACTTTACTGAGAGTTTTTAACATGAAGGAGTGTTGAATTTTATTGAAGGCCTTTTCTGCATCTATTGATATAATCATACGGTTGTTGTCTTTAGTTCTGTTTATGTGATGAATCACACCATTAATTTGTGCTTGTTGAACCAACCTTACATCCCAAGGATAAAGCCTGCTTGATCATGGTGGATAAGCTTTTTGATGTGCAGCTGGATTTGGTTTGCTAGTAGTTTGTGGAGGACTTTTGCATTGATATTCAGCAAAGATATTGGCCTGAAATTTTCTCTTTCTGTTGTATCTCTGCCAGGTTTTGGCATCAGGATGATGTTGGCCTCATAGAATAAGTTAGGGAGGATTCCCTCCTTTTCATTTTTTTTGGAATAATTTCAGTAGGAATGATACTAGTTCTTCTTTGTACATCTGGTAGAATTCAGCTGTAAATCTATCTGGTCCTGGGGTTTCTGTTGTTGTTGTCGTTTTGGTTGGTAGGCTTTTTATTACTGATTACATTTCAGAACTCAATATTGGTCTGTTCCTGGATTCAGTTTCTTCCTAGTTAAGTCCTAGGAGGTTGTATGTATCCAGGAACTTATTCATTTCTTCCAGATTTTCTACTTTATGAGCATAGAGGTGTTCATAATATTCTCTGATGGTTGTATTTCTGTAGGATCAGTGGTAATATCCTCCTTGTCACTTCTGATTGTGTTTATTTGAAACTTCTCTCTTTTTATCTTTATTAGTCTAGCTAATGGTCTGTTTTATTAATGTTTTCAGAAAACCAGCTCCCAGATTTGTTGGTCTTTGAAATTTTTTGTGTGTCTAAATCTCCTTCAGTTCAGCCCTGATTTTGGTTATTTCTTGTCTTTTGCATGCTTTAGGATTTGTTTGTTCCTGGTTCTCTATTTCTTTTAGTTGTGATATTAGGTTTTTAACTTAAGATCTTTCTAACTTTTTGATGTGGGAATTTAGTGCTATAAATTTCCTTCTTAGCACTGCCTTAGCTGTGTCCCAGAGATTCTGGTATGTTGTCTCTTTATTCTGATTAGTTTCAAAGAACTTCTTGATTTTGCCTTAATTTCATTATTTACTCAAAAGTCATTCAGGAGCAAGTTATTCAATTTCCATGTAATTGTATGGTTTTGAGTGAATTTGTCTTGATTTCTAATTTGATTTTTCTGTGGTTCAAGAGATTTTTTGTTATGATTTCAGTTCTTTTGCATTTGCTGATAAGTGTTTTACTTCCAATTATGTGATCAATTTTAGAGTATATGCCATGTGGGAATGAGAAGAATGTATATTCTGCTGTTTTGGGGTGGAGAGTTCTGTAGACGTCTATCAGGTTCATTTGATTCAGTGCTGAGTTCAGGTCCTAAATATCTTTGTTAATTTTCTGCCTCAACAATCTGTCTAATATTGTCAGTGGTGTGTTAAAAGTCTCCCACTATTAATATGTAGGAATCTATGTCTCTTTGAAGGGATCTAAGAATTTGCTTTATGAATCTGGGTGCTCCTGTGTTGGGTGCATAGTTAGATCTTCTTACTGAATTGAATACTGTTTTACCATTATGTAATGCCCTTCTTTGTCTTTTTTTTTTTTTTAATCTTTGTTGGTTTAAAGCCTATTTTGTCAGAAGCTAGGATTGCAACCCCGGCTTTTTTTCTGTTTTTCATTTGCTTGGTGAATTTTCTCCATCCCTTTATTTTGAGCCTATATATGTTATTGCATGTGAGATGGGTCTCTTGAAGACAGCATACCAATAGGTCTTCATTCTTTATCCAGTTTGCCATTCTGTGTCTTTTAATTGGGGCATTTAGGCCATTTACATTCAAGGTTAGTATTGATGTGTGTGGATTTGATCCTGTCATCATGAAGCTGGCTGGTCATTTTGCAGACTTGTTTATGTGGTTGCTTTATAATGTCCCTAATCTGTGTACTTCAGTGTGTTTTTGTAGTGGTCGGTAATGATCTTTCCTTCCCACATTTAGTGCTTCCTTCAGGGGCTCTTGTAAAGCAGGTCAGGTGGTAACAAATTTGGCATTTGCTTGTCTGAAAAGGATCTTATTTATCCTTTGCTTATGATACTTAGTTTGGCTGGATATGAAATTCTGGGTGGGAAATTCTTTTAAGAATGTTGAACATTGGCCCTCAATCTCTTCCGGCTTGTAGGATTTCCACTAAGAAGTCCACCATAAGTCTGAGGGGCTTCCCTTTGTAGGCAATCTGCCCTTTCTCTCTATCCACCTTTGACATTTTTTCCTTTCATTTCAGCCTTGGAGAATCTGATGATTATGTGTCTTGGGGATGATCCTGTGAAGTATCTTACTGGGGTTCCCTTTATTTCCTGTATTTGAATGTTGGCCTCTCTCACTGGGTTGGGGAAGTTCTCATGGATAATATCCTGAAATATGTTTTCCAAGTTGGTTCCATTCTCCTCATCTCTTTAAGGGACACCAATGAGTTGTAGATTTGGTCTCTTTACATAATCCCATATTTCTCAGAGGTTTTGCTCATTCCTTTTCATTCTTTTTTCTCTATTCTTGTCTGACTGGCCAGTCTTCAATCTCTGAGAGTGTTTCCTCTGCTTGGTCTATTCTGCTATTAATACCCATGACTGCATTATGAAATTCTTGTAGTGTGTTTTTCAGCTCTGTCAGGTTGGCTACATTCTTTTCTATACTGGCTATTTTGTCTGTCAGCTCTTGCATTGTTTTATCATTATTTTAAGCTTCCTTGGATTGGGTTTCAATGTACTCTGGTAGCTGAATGGTCTTCATTCCTATCCATATTCTGAATGTCATTTAAGCCATCTTAGCCCAGTTCAGAACCCTTACTGGAGATGTGATCCCATCCTTTGGAGGAAATAAGGCACTTTGGTTTTTTGATTTGTCAGGGTTCTTGTGCTGATTTTTTTCTCATCTTTGTGGGCTTGTGTTCCTTCAATCTTTGAGGTTGCTGACCTTTGGATGGTTTTTCTTTTATCCTTTTATATTTGATGACCTTGAGCATTTGTGGTGTAAGGTGGACTCAGCCAACTGGCTTTGTTTTTGGAAGATTTTTATGGGGCCAGCACTCAGCTCCCAAGTCCTACACTTCAAGCTCTAATTCTAGGGGAACTTATATTAGGCCCTGACTTTGTTTTCTGGCTCCTCAAAACTAGGCATTCACTGTGTTGGGGGAACCGAGGTGCTCTCGGACCATTGGTCACTACACTTTGATGGGTGGTATCAGCCAAAGCGTTTCCTATTGCAGCAACAGGGGGATCTGTCTTCATTCACATGTGCCAGCAGCAGTGGTAATAGCAGCTGCAGCAGAGTGCTAGCAGGTGCCATGCTAGCAGGCATTCGCCACAGTGGCAGAGGAAATGCAGCTGCAGGGGTGGGGAGTGGAAGGAGTGGCCCCAGATGGTGACTGTGTGCACAGTCATGCTGGAGGTGGTGTTGACTCGGGGATGGGTAACTGATGGGCACAGGTCTGGGTGCCTTTTCTGTGCCCTGCAAGCAGGAGTGATTGCTCAGGGCAGGGAAGGATCTGCTGTTCTCTGTGTGGTGTTAGTGCAAGGGTGGGGTGCTGGCAGGGACTGGGCTGGCTGGCTCTGTGCCCACCAAGGCTCTGTCTACAATGGCAGTCAGCAAGGGGAGTGGAGTAGACAGCACTCCCACATGCTGGTGGGGCAATGAAAGCAAAATCTGCCCATACAGACGTGCTAGCAAAGTGATGTGGGGAGTTGGTGTGAGCCCAGGGGAAGCTGCATTATGAGGAGAGAGCATGCAGGCTGGCACTGGCGCTCCCTGCTGGTTAAGCATGGTCCAACAGCACAGAAGGTATGGTGTGGGCCCCCAGGGAACGCGAGACCACCCTGCAAGCAGGAATGGCCAGGCTGGGGCCCCAGGAGAGGCCGGCCAATCAAGGGGTGCTCAAGTCAGACCTGCCCTGTCTGATGGGCAAGACAACTTTGCAGAGTTCAGATCTGACAGTTCCCCTAGGGTTAACATCTCCTATGTGAGCAAGTCAAGCCTAGAGGGGACAGCCATCCCTGGTTGTGCTCTGCTACAAATGCTCCCACATCAAACCCTCTGGGTTCTGCATCAGCCGGCTTGCTGCCCCTATCCCTTCTCTAAATAGCTCTCTCTGCCAACTTGAGTGTCCATGGTGATCAAGGGGTTCCCTTCTGCCAGGGTTCCAGAGGCTGCATGAGAGTAGGTTGCACCTTGCCAGTTCAACTCACCCATTCCCTTGGAGCCAGTGGAAGCCAGGAATGAGTCCTGGTGTGCAGTAGCCCCATGCAGGGTTCCCAGCTTTCTCCCCTTTTAACCCAGTTTTTTCCACATTTTAACATCTCTGAAATGACTGCCCATGATATAATCAATGGCATCTTACAACTGCTACCAGCAGAACAGCAGTCATGGTATACTAGTCATCCAGGAGGTGTGAACTTGGCTGTTAGTCTTGCCGACATAATTGGACAACTGCAACCTCTTGACGTTTCAATCAGTAAACTCTTTAAGAGCCATTTGAGGAAGGAAAATAAGTCTTATTTGTTCCCTGAAAATATTCTGTTGATATCTTCTGGTAAGATCAAGAAAGTGCCAGCACCAAAACTTGCAGAATGAGTACTGGAGGCTTAGGGGAAAAAATCCCAGACGCATACTGTTATTAGTAGTAGAACATTCTACTAAGATATGTTATCATCATCAAAATTATTCAAGAATTTTGAATAGTAATTAAGATTATTGTTATAAATGGGAAAATAATTAGAATAGTGAAACTAGTTTATTTCACTCATAATTTACTTTGTATATATACCTGTGAGTGATATATGATAAAACTACATTTTTAAAATCAAAAGGTCTTTCAATATGTATACAATAAAGATCCTAAGAATTAGAAAGCTTTGTGTCAGAGTTTAATTGAAAGTTATTTTCTTTCTTTTTCTTACTTTCTTAGTGTTAACTAATGGCTTATTTTACAATCAATACTTTTAGATCAGATGAAATAAATCACTTGTAAAAATATAGCACATATCTAAAAAGTGCAAATTTTTTGTTTTCATATGTGAAATACTCATGTGCCACATAATGATGTTTCAGCAAATGATGGACCACATATCCAACAGTAAAATTATGATAGAGCTGAAAATTTCCTGTGGCTTAGTGTCATCATAGCCTGAGTAATGTTGTAGCCCTCATAAGGTCATAGTATAACTCATTACTCATGTACTGGTGGTAATGCTGGTATAAACAAACCTATTACACTGCTAATCATATAAAAGTATAGCACATACAATTAGGTACAGTACATAATACTTGATAAAACATAAACGACTATGTTACTGGCTTATGTATTTACTATATGTTATTTTAGAGTACACTTTTTCTACTTATTAAAAAGAAAACTTAACTGTAAAATAGCCTCAGGCAGATCCTTCAGGTGGTATTCCAGAAGAAGGCATTTTTATCACAGAAGATGACAACTCAGTGTGTGTTACTGCCTCTGAAGACCTTCTACGGGGACAAGATGTTGAGGTAGAAGACAGTGATATTGATAATCCTGAGCATGGGTATGCCTAGGCTAATGTGTGTGTGTGTGTGTCTTCATTTTTGACAAAAAAGTTTAAAGAGTTAAAAAAAAAGAAAAAATATTGGAAAAAAGCTCATAAATTAAAGATATAAATATTTTTGTACAGCTGTACAATATTTGTGTTCTAAGCTAAGTGGCATTACAAAAGAGTCAAAAACTTTTAAAAAGTTAAAACATAAAGTAAAAAAGTTACAGTAAGCTAAGGTTAATTTATTATTGGAGAAACAGAATTTTTTTTATAAACTTAGTGTCCCAAAGTGTACAGTGTTTATAAAATGTACAATAGCGTATTAGTCCATTTTCACACTGCTATAAAGAACTACCCGAGACTGGGTAATTTATAAAGAAAAGAGGTTTAATTGACTGACAGTTCCGTATGCCTGAGGAGCCCTCAGGAAACTTACAATCATGACAGAAGGTGAAGGGGAAGCAAGGCACATCTTACCATGGCAAAGCTTGAGAGAGAGAGAGAGCAAGCCACATACTTTTAAACCCCCAGATCTCATGAGAACTCACTAGCAAAAGAACAGTAAGGAGGAAGTCTGCACCCATGATTCAGTCACCTCCCACCAGGACCCTCTGACACGTAAGGACTACAATTTGAGATGAGATTTGGGTGGGGACACAGAGCCAAACCGTATCAAGTAGTGTACAGTAATGTTCTAGACCTTCACATGCGCTTACCACTCACTCACTGACTCACCCAGATCTACTTCCAGTCCTGCAGGCTCCATTCATGGTAAGTGTCCTATACAGGTATACCATTTTAAAATATTTTATGCCATCTTTTTACAGTAGTTTTTCTATGTTTAGATATGTTTAGTTACACAAATACTTGCCATTGTGTTCCTATTGCTTATAGAATTCAGTACAGTAATATGCTGCACAGGCTTGCAGCCTAGGAGCAATAGGCTATACCATAGAGCCTACATGTGTAGTAGGCTATAGCATTTAGGTTTGTGTAAGTATACTGTATGATGTTTGCACAATGATGAAATTGCCTAACGACACATTTCTCAGAATGTCTCCTCATTGTTAAGTGAAACGTGACTGAACTGCTATGTTCTAGACTTAAAAAATGTTCTAGACTTAAAAAATAATGAATTTTTCATCTACATGAATGTTTTGAGCTGGAAAATTATTTTATATAGGGCACTATCCCTCACATTCACAATGTCTAGCATCCCTAATGCCCTTAATGAATACCAGCTGCAGCCCTATTCATTGTAATAACCAAAATTACTACTGAAAATTTCCGAAATATCTCCTAGAGGGAGATATGCATATACATTGAGAATCAAGTTTTCTAAATGCCTATAGCTGTGATATTCCCATTCCTGGTCACTAGAGGAAGTAGTCTTTAGGATGATAGTACGATTCTGTTTTGTCTGCCTTCAAAGTTCAAGTTTAAGCTGATATGGATCAGCTTGGCAAAAATAGATCATATTTCAGTAAAATAACTGTGGCATAGTTTCTCACATATGTTTGGTACTCTGTTTATTATTACAATGGAATCACATTTCTATTTTATTTAGGCTATCACTGTTACAAAAGTAATATTTTCTCAGGTGAATTATCGAGTTATGATCACTGCCTGGGATAATACTTTAAAGAAAAAAAAAGGAAAAAAAAAACAACAAAAACCTCATATGCTCCTGCTTTCACCAGTCTTGAGAAACCAGAGACAAAGGCCCTGACCTGAATGACCCCACACCTTTGTATGCTGGTTAAAGATGCACCCTTTGAAATCAAACAGATCTGAAGTCAAGTCCCAGTTCTGTTACTTACTAGCTGTTTAATTTGGGCAAGTCACTTCACCTCTCTAAGCCACAATTTACTCATATACAAAATGAATATAATAAAACAACTTATAGAATTATCACGAAGGTGAAATGAGATACCTATGAAGTGTTTTTCACAATATGCTTTCAATAAATAGAAGCTGACTTGCTCATTTTTATTATTCTTATGCTAAGAATTACATTAAATAAACAATATTGTAGGCAGTATAAAATCAATGTCAAATTCTATTATGAAACTGTAATTGTATAAAAGTTCAGAAACAAAAGTCATCCATGTAAAATAAGTGAAAGGTTTGTGGAAGAAAAGAAGAATTGAATTGGACCAAGTAGATTGGATACTATTTGAATAATCTGAGGAAGTCATGAAACACTGACACATAGTAATAATGCTTGTCCACTCTGTTACAGTTAATTCCTAATGATTCTAGACATATGGTATTTTGGGCTGATAGGGAAAACAACCCTTTTTGCTCTAACTAAAGTGCTTTACCACATTCTTCCACATATCACTTTAAAGACTTTATAAAATATATTAAGAAAAAACTAGATGCATGAAATACATACTTTTAATAGCCGACTTTAAGCAGACTTGGTTGCTCAAAGTCACATTCTCTGTGAGGAACATACAGTCTGTATTTCAAACCAAGTTTGACCTGAAAATCTTTGTTTATAATAGATTAACACATTCAGTTCATCAATATTGGATCAAGACTGGAACACAGCCACTCTCTGAAATCACATTCCAATTAAACATCTACCATGCTAAGAAATGTAAGATACAAAGATGAAGAAGACACAATCTTCTGCTCTGATAGAGCTATACTTTAGTAAAGAAGAGCTAAATACACACAAATAGAGAGTAAAAAATTTCTGGGAAAAGAAAACAATTCTGGAAAAACAAGGTACTGAAATATAAGATGATTACGCCTTGTAAACATTCTATTTCTGGGAGCTGCAAGGCCAAAAATAAGCAAGCCCCACTCTTGCCTAATATACTCAGTGCTCAATGCTCGCCTTGAAATTACATTTCCCTCGTTGATGAAATTGAAGAGGAGTTATCAAAACTGACCCAAGTTTGGCCATTAAGCAAAATGGTTAACAACAAGAGCATGTTGTACCATGCACCTGTTTTTAAAGCCATCTGAACACAACTCTTAATTGTATTGTCCAAGGTTAAGTTGGAGTTTGGTGAAGAGGATGATAATTAAGTACCACATGCCTCTTATAAGTAATCACTCTATTGACTAAACCTCAATAAATATACATTATTTATTTATTAGTGATATCAATAGTTCTTTACATCTCAGCAGCCAAACTCCAGAGGAATATTAAAATATTTGAACTGCTTTGGTCCATTCTATTTCTCTGGAAAGTACAACTAAGCAATTTAATTCAGGCAGATATAAAAAATTACATTTTTAAAGACAGGATACAATTATCTGATAGAATTTGGAGACCTTCTATTGTTTAACATAAACATATCCCTTTTAAAAGCTACTTGTGAATGAATTAGGAATAACTTTCAACTAAGACCAAGGTATTCAAACTGAATTAGGATTTTAGATATATTTTTATGGCAAATTTAGTTACAAGCTGCTTCAATATGATGCAAGGTCTCTTAGCTGGAAATGAGAAACCCTAATTGAATGCAGCCCATGTTACTTTCGTCTTGGATAATACACTTCTCTTTCCTGAGCCCCTATTTCCCTATCCATTAAATGGAGATAGTGACACTGCAACTACAAAATGAGAGCATATATGGAAGTTACTGATATATCTAATAATTTGTTGAGATTATAAAGACAGAGATATGTACTTGATGCAGAATTAGATATCCAAAGCCCACATTGTGACCCCGCAGGGTAGGGAACTTATTTGTGATTAATAATATAGGTAAATGTCTTATTTTGCTTTATTTTGTTTTTATAATGGTAACAATTAAGGAAACTGAATCAACTGGAGATGAAGCAGAAGCAGCAACTGAGTTTAGGACAATGGATCCCAAATGATTGATAGCAGGCATTAGAATCACTTGGCACATTGGTTAAAACCGGTTTCTAGGCCTCACCTTCAGAGTTCTGTTTCAGTAGCTCATGGGTGGGGTTCGAAAATCTGCATTTCTAACAAGATCCAGGTGGTGCAGATACTGCTGGTCTGGAGAACACTCTTTGTGATCCACAGCTTTAAGGTAATGGAAAGGAGCAGCTGGAACTGAAGAAATCAGAGAAAAGCATCTTGTAAGCATCTAAATGGTCAGAAATGGAAAGGGAAGCTCAGAGAGATTCTTGAGAGGGCCCCAGGGAATGTCAATCCTATTTACAGGACAGTATGTCCTAAGCAGATTTCAATGACCAGAGGATGACAGACCTCAGTTTGTAAACTAAGAGAATCTTGAGAAAGGTCAATTTTGGCCTGGAATTGAAAGAGAAATAAGTTTTTAAAAAGTAATTTCATTATTAGAATTATAAATAAAATCATGCAACAGTAAGAACTCACAAATAAGATCTTGTAAGTAGAGTCAGCAATTTTTACCACAGAGGAAGAGAAGCCAAAAGACTGGAGATGGGCAAATGAAGTTCTATTTTTTGAATTATCAACAATATTTTAAAATATATTTATTGAGGTATAATTTACTTACACTAAAATGCATAAATCTTAAATATATACTTGGACAAGTTTTGAAAAGTGGATACACCTGTGTTATCACCCAACTCAAGATATGGAGCACTATTACCCCTGCAAATGTGCTCAAGCTTTACCGTTACTCCCTTCAACTTTGAGGCTACCATTCCTGGGATTTTTATCATCATAAAAAACTTTTCTATGCCAGTCAATTTCATATACATGGAATCATATAATATATACTTCTTTGACATCTTTCACTTAACATGTCTCTGGGATTCATCCATGTTGATGATCAGTAGGTTGTTCCTCTTTATTGTTGAGTGGTGTTCCATTGTATGAATGTACCATAATTTGTTCATTCACTCACTTGTTGGTGAACATTTGGGCTGTTTCTAGTTTGGGGCTGTTATAAATAAAACTGCTATGACCATTCTTGTGCTACATGTAAATTATACTTTAATAAAGAAAACAACAAATACCAATTATCTATTAAAACATCTTTGGACACTTTAAAAGAGCAAATAGTGATCAACAGAAGTAAAGCATATCACTAAGAAATCATTTCCTTTTTTGACGACACCTGCTGTTATGACTTTTAAAGAGCTATTTTGTTGAATTCAGGTTAATTCCATTCTGCAGGACCACAAGGGGGAAACTATGAAATAGATATACTGAAACTCTATGATATACCAGGCTCTTTGCAATAGCTGGATGTTTATAAGGTGGCAAATTTGAATCAATTTGACAAAACTGGGAAGAGAGTATGTATTCCCTAACTTAAGGAGTTCAAGAAAAGGTAAGCCATGATTCTCAAACTCAGCTGCACCTTAGGCTGTAATTTAATTGGTTCGGGGTAGAGTCTGGGCATCAATATTTTTAAAAAGCTCAAAGCTATATATAATGATCAGCCAGGTTTGAGAACCATGAAGCTAGATGACTATTTGTCTGAATGTAAATTAAATGAGAAATTAAAATTGAGAGGAAGACAAATGGAGATTTTAATTGATTGCATATTATATGCTAGACATGATGCTTGCTGTTTGTCTAACCTCTTTATTATAACTATATTAATACTTGAAATCTCTTAGCAGTGTCAGGCACAAAGTAAGCTCTCAAATGTTTCTGTTGTTATCTTCTCTGTAACCTTATAATGCAGTCTCCAAATGCATCCTAAAACATTAGCTTATACTGCAAGTTTTATCATCCCTACATTATGGATAAGGAAACCAAGATTCAGAGTAGTTTATTTTGGCAAACGCAATACATGGTAATTGTAAAACCGGGATTTAATCCTAATTTAAAGCTAGTATGCCTTCTCTGCCCATCAGGTCATATCTAAGACATATAGGTGTTCACAAAAATTAGTAACTTACTTAAATGACCCTTTCCTTTTTAATTGAACCATTTCCTTTTACCTGTTCTCAAAGAAATTACCTTAAATACAAATCCTAAAAAAAGTGAAGCCAAAAAGTAGACATCCACATTTTTCCTAATGTGGCTTGATAGAAACTCTTCTATAGGTCTTGACAACCTCTGAGGTCAGAGAGAATGGATTAAGATGGCCCTTCAGAGCTCAAAGCACTTAACATGGAGAAAGTACTGCTTCCAATGAAAACACCTCCCATAATAATAAATGCATAGAGAGCATACCTGTCACTTCTATGTAGTCTAGGACTTTAATTATATAATAATGTTGAAGGAAAGGAAGTCAGTCCCGAGGCGGATGGTCAACTCCTCTCAGCCAGGCTGGTCCTCTCTGAGTTTGCTTGTGTGCAGTAGATGTTTTGAATGTGTGTATTTGCTGCAGAAAAAAAAGGAAACATTCAAGGAATGGTACCCGACTCAATGAGCCTGAGTTCTTCAAGGGCAAAGACAACCTTTACTATCCCATTCAATCCTTACTTATGCTAGTATTCAATAAACAACTACTGCAAGATTACAATTACAGACCACTAATTTTCAAAAAGTATGTTTGTGTGTGTGTGTGTGTGTGTGCGAGACGAAGTCTCTTGTCCCCAGGCTGGAGTGCAATGGCTCAATCTCAGCTCACTGCAGTCTCCACCTCTCGGGTTCAAGTGATTCTCCTGCCTCAGCCTCCCGAGTAGCTGGGATTACAGGCGCCTGCCATCACACCCAGCTAATTTTTGTAATTTTAGTAGAGACAAGGTTTCACCATGTTGGCCAGGCTGGTCTCAAACTCCTGACCTCAGGTGATCCACCCGCCTTGGCCTCCCAAAGTGCTGGGATTATGGGCGTGAGCCACCCCACCCGGCTGCTTTTTCAAGTAGTACGTGTTCACTGAGCTGACTTAATGCAGAGCTAGACTCAGATATTTTCCTTTTCTGTTGCTAGCCAACTGTTAAAATATGACTGAAAATATTTTCTGAACATCATGTACATTTATAAACTAAAAATAGAGCATTTGGCCAGGCACAGTGGCTCATGCTTATAATCCCAGCACTTTGGGAGGCCGAGGCAGGCGCATCACCTGAGGTCGGGAGTTCGAGACCAGCATGACCAACATGGAGAAACCCCATCTCTCTACCAAAAACACAAAATTAGCCGGGCGTGGTGGCACATGCCTATAATCCCAGCTACTGAGGAGGCTGAGGCAGGAGAATCGCTTGAACCCAGGAGGCGGAGGTTGCGGTGAGCAGAAGGTTGCCGTGAGCCGAGATGGCGCCATTGTACTCCAGCCTGGGCAAAAAGAGCAAAACTCCGTCTCAAAAAAAAAAAAAAAAAAAGAGCATTTTACTTTAGAAAATATGCATATATTGGTCTTAAAAGTTACTAAAAATTAAACAAATATAACTGTCAGTGTCAATTTGGCATCCAAATCTACCCTACCTATATCAAGAAAGTGTTGCACAGTACATTTTGCAAAATATTCAGTGTATCTTAAGTACTCAAGAACAGTTCATTAAAGAAATTTTACTCACCTTCTTTTTACCCATTGGCCTTGAATTTTAGCAAGATAACCCTTATCTTAGTCACAAGAAGCTTCAGGAGGAGAAAGTATTAACATGTTTAATTTTTACAGATATTTTATATGCTTTCAGATATTCCTCAGGAAGTCAAGAGACATGCTGTCCTATGTAATTTTAGATTTACTAGTAGCCACATTAAACAATGGCAAAATAAGGATAATTAATTTTTCAATATATTTTAACACAATGTCAAAAATATTTCAACATGCAGTCAATATGAAAAAAATTGAGATATTTTAACATTTTTATTTCCATACTAAGTCTTCAAAATCCAGTGTGAATTTTATATTTATAGATCTCAATTCAGACTAGCCACATTTCAAGTGCTCAATAGCCACTGGTGGCTAAAAGTTACTGTATTGGACAACACACATCTAGAGTCTAACCCCCTTCTATCTCCAGTATAATCACCTTAAAATGTACAAAGTATATAAAAAGTGACCCAAAATTAAGTAGTGCTCTGTTAAAATGCAAGTGAAAGATTGAATGTTAAAAGTGTTTGGACGTTTTCTAATGACTAAAAGGGGAAATATTGTTATTTAGGAATGGCTTTGCAAATCTTTTTGACATTTTTCCATTTGCTCATTAAATCTTTCTGAGAACTAGGTTATTTTGGTCTTTTTCCCCCATCTGAGTTATTTTGTCATTCAATATTTATCTGCTGACAACTATGTGCAAAACATTATGCTAGATGGGCTGGGCGCAGTGGCTCACGCCTGTAATCCCAGCACTTTGGGAGGCTGAGGTGGGCTGATCACCAGGTCAGGAGATGGAGACCATCCTGGCTAACATGGTGAAACCCCATCTCTACTAAAAATACAAAAAATTAGCCAGGCGTGGTAGCACGTGCCTGTAGTCCCAGCTACTTGGGAGGCTGAGGCTAGAGAATTGCTTGAAACCGGGAGACAGAAGTCGCAGTGAGCCTAGATCGCGCCACTGCACTCCAGCCTGGGCAAGAGTGAGACTCCACCTCAAAAAAAAAAAAAAAAATTATGCTAGATGCAATGAACCATGTAAAATGCACTGCATCTCCACTTTCACAAAGTTTCCAAACTACTGAGAGGAAAAGAGTGAACATGTGAAAAACATGAAAATATAATCTCTGTGTTTTATTTTACTGTATCACTGTCAATTCTTTGTTTGCTTATCAGTCCTTCCCCAGTTCCCCAAAGAAGGGAATGGACTTTATCTTCTTACTCTTTTTCTCTATTTGTGAAATTCACTGTAATAAATAATTATGTTATTTTCTAGAACAGAGGTCCCTCCAAAGTACACTAAGTACATAAAGAAACATTTATCTCCTCTATGGGAAACAGAAAGACTTTGGCAGAGGAATTACCAAGGGCAGGCCTTGAAGGATTTGACAGAAGAGAGTGGTGAGGAAGTTTGAAGAAAAAAAGGAAATTTTTACAGATGAGAAAGTATGAAAATAGAGGAGTACATCACATATGATAGGTACTCCCTGCATACAAGTTAATGAAAAGAAGAGCCTGAATAACCTGAGAATATAATTTATGGAGATAGAAATGGAGGATTTGAGCAACTGAAGGGGAGGTGGTGCTGCATAAACTACATGGAAAAAAGTGATTGAGTAAGCAGTTGCAACTGCTAACGTTTTAAGGCAAACTACCTTGGAAGGTACCAAACATACCGAGCCCTATTTTCTTCTCTTTGGGATAATGTCTATTGTGTCCATTTAAGGACTTTAATGATTCTGTAATTTTTGTTAACATGAATTTAAGGACTTTAATGATTTTAATCCATTAAGGACTTTAATGATTTTAATCCATTAAGGACTTTAATGATTTTAATCCATTAAGGACTTTAATGATTTTAATCCATTAAGAACTTTAATGGATTAAAGGATTTTAATGATTCCATAATTTTTAATTAATATGAACAATTTCATTCAAGCATTACATTTATGGGTAAGGTGAAAAATAAGAAATCTAGCAGAACAACATGCTCAGCATGCTTTTATTTTACCATCATGCATAAAAAGGAAGACAAATATGCCAATGGTACACTTCCAATTTGTCAGAGCAATTTCACAGTATTTAAGCAATTTAGGAAAAAAGATACATCACTACGTTGTTACCAGGGAAAATTATCATGTAAGACAATCAATTAAACCACACTTTTGTAGATTATTTTTCCACGAAGGCAATTTGACAAGCCTAACAAAGATCAAGTTGTTCAAACTACGTTTCTAGGAATATAGTTTAACAGAAACAAGAACAAGTTGAAAACTGTTATGAATATTCACGTCTCTATATTGTACAGGAAAGTAAGACTGTTGTTCTTCCAAATGTTCCCAATTGAAATTAAAAGAACATCTGTACAGCTCAATTTTCACAATAGGTTTAGAAACAGAAAAAAAAAAAAAAGATTTTACTAAATCCTAATGAAATAACAATCTTTCACATAAATTAGGTCACAAAACAAGAAAGCATTCAAAGTTGCGCTGTTTTTCTTTAAAGAACCCTTGTCTAAGCAACATATTTAACGCTTTAACCCCTTCAATTCTCCTTTAGCAATCCTGAAAAGTATTTCTCCATTCATCATTATTGGGGAGTAAGTACTCCTTCCTCGAAGGCTCTTAACGTCAGCCCAGTCTTCACTCTAGGCCCAATTTTTACCTGGCCCATGCCTCTAGCCTTTTGTGTTCAGTTTCCCCTGCTTAGGGCACCCATCACAATCTCTTTACTTCTTCCATCCGTTATAAACTAGATCTCGCCTTTCACCCCATCTAGATGTGTCTCTCTTTAAATATTCTAGGAGTTGATAAAATGGCTAGGAAGTAGGAAGTTAGGAAGAAGGGGAGGGGCATAAGAGCTCTAGCGCTCTATTTTACAGGACAACTTCTCTGCCTCGGAAAATGACAGAGCCAAAATGAAAAAAAAACCTTGCTTTTACAAATGTTTCTGAGCTATCACTTTTTTAAGAGAGAGGATTGGGAGGCTAAGGTGGGCGGATCACGAGGTCGGGGTTCGAGACCAGCCTGGCCAGCATGGTGAAACCCCGTCTCTACTAAAAATACAAAAATTAGCAGGACATGGCGGCGCGCGCCTCTAGTCCCAGCTACTCGGGAGGCTGAGGCAGGAGAATCGCTTGAACCCGGCAGGCGGAGGTTGCAGTGAGCCGAGATTGCGCCACTGCACTCCAACCTGGGCACCTGGGCGACAGAGCAAGACTCCGTCTCAAAAAAAAAAAAAAAAAAAAAGGGAAAAGAGGGAGAGAGGGACCTTGGCAGGAGCCAATGTAGGACAGGTAGCAATAGAAAGTGACTAGAGGTGAAGGAAGAGCAATGAAGTAGCATAAATCACACATAACAAATGGCTCACTGCTTTTCTCCTCTGAGTTCATTAACGTCCAGTAACTGTCCACAGGGCATGTGCCCATTCTGCTCGATGCAGAGCTGAGTAGGTGGAACAGGCTCCCAAAGCTAGAAATCCAGGTGACAGCAACCAGTTCAGAGGCCCTGGGAATAAACAGGGTCCAAGCAGTGCAGATAAAGGCAGTACAATCTACAGTATCATTTGCTTGGCTTACAAGTAGTGTGAAGGATGGCCTCGTAGCATGTGATATTCCAGAACAGCATGAAGGTCATATGGAGTGGAGAAGCATACCCACCACCGTCTCAATCTTGAGGTTGAGAACTGAATATCCGAAGAAAAGAGGGTGCAGAAAAGTCAGCAAAAACAAAGCACAATAGAAGGCATACCCATTGCTGATGCCCAAGCACAGGTCCAGCAGAAGGTGGTAGGAGACCTTGTGCAGGAGTATTCCCAAGGGCAAATGTTAACCAGACTGGAACCCAAAGGGCCTGGGGATCTCTACAGGCTCCCTTAGTGGGCGACGTCTGGCTCTACGGACTCCTTCACGCAACAGGTAGTATTGCAGTGGATTTGGCCACAGATCCTCTTTAATAATCTCAGCAATTTTGTCGGACTCTGGAAGGCTGTGGTCTGAAAACCAGGTGAAGAAGCTGCAGATGAGGTCTTGGTTTCTGCGAATGAAGGACTGGGGTTCATGCCCCCTGCGCCATATAATTGGAGTAGAAAGAGACACCACTCGGCCGGAGGATCTTACCTCATATTCCTTGACAATCAGCTTGTTTCTGAAGTACGGGTTTCTTCTAAAGAAGAACTTGAACTTGCAGCCGGTTCTAGGGTGTCTGAGTTCCTTCACCTCTAAATTGGTTATGTACCTTAACATCTCTGCATCTTGGCCCCTAATCATGGCGGACAACTGGGGGTGGTTTCGAAAAGCAGTCATCCAGAAGCCCGGGATATTCTGAATGATGTAGTTCCTCCGCTCCAGGTAGTGCCGACGCATCCGCCCAAACTTGTGCTCCAGCTGTTGGAAGGCCCTGTCGGCCTGAGCATTCACAGTGTCCAGTTCCAGCTGGATGGCCTCCAGAGGGTCCATGCGGAGAGCCTCATGCAGAGGCCAAGGCCCTTCCTCCTCCCTCGCCTCCTCCTCCAATCTGTCTTCCTCTGCCACTTCTATTTCTTCACCTTCTGGCGGCTGCTCCTCTACCTCCATCTGCTCCTCCACTACCTCCTTCTCCGCCAGGCCTTCCTTCACCACCACCTCAGCGCTCTCCCCTTCAGCCACGGCTGCTGAGACGGTGGCGCACTTTCCTGTCTTCACCTCCTCGGCCTCGGTCTCCGCCCCCGCCGTCAGCTCAGATGCGGAACTCTCGGCGCCACAGATTTCTAGGGCCTTCTCTGCACCCTGAACGCCCTTTTTCAGGCTGCGGTCGGCTGCCATCACCACAGAGGCGGCTACCAGGCCCTCAGCGGGAGGCTGGCCCCCTTCCTGCCCGGCTTTGATCGCTACATGACCGCGACCCCCAACAACTCGGATCTGGGGAGTACCGCCACGGCCCGCGGGATCCTGGTGTACGCCCCCCTCCTCTGAAGGCGGTGGAGGCGGGAGCGCGACGGTCTCCGAGCCTCCCTCACCCGGTTCCGCCATCACCTGTGTCGCCTCGCTTTCTTCGCGGAGCCTCAGGTACTGGTGTGCGTCCTGGTCGCTCGGGACTTGGTCAGAAATAATGATGCTGTGGGTTTGGAAGGGAGGGGTCCTCTTGACCCCATCCAGGCCGCTCATGTTGCTAACAGTCGGAGCAACAGCAGGCGAACGCCCGTTTTCCTCAGAGAAGCCGAGCTCGGAGGTAACCGCCGCTGGCACCGCCCACCCTACAGTCTCACTAACATCTCCGCGGCGGTGTCGTCAGTACTGCAGATCTCACGGTATCGCGAGAACTTGCTGAGTCCGGGATTGGTTCCGCCGCTCCCTGCCAGCCAACCGGATTCTCCGGGCTTTATTTCTGTGAATTTACCCATAGCAACAGTAATTTTACCTACGTAAATAAATGTAGATTATGCTGAGTCTGGAAGCACTGACGACCCACCTTGAGACGCATCTAGAGACTGCCCCCAGCATGTAGGAGCAGTTGTAAAATCACAGCCGTAACAGTGCCTGCTCTCCAGTGTCTGAAAACAAATGTTTTTCTGGTCTTCACTTTTTTGAGGCAGGAAGGTAAATCTATTCCCTGTTACTCCACGTAACTAGGAGCAAAAGACTTCTCTTTAAGATTAATAGCAAAATGTTTCCCCCCTTCTTAGTAAAAGTGTCATAAAAATATAAAGTCTTGCCTCTACGATTACTGGGGAAAAAAAGCTACTCAGCAGCCTCTTACCACTAAAGCGATGCATAGCATTCATTGCTAATTTTCAATTTATAATCTGCATCAAGTAAGAGTTTGTGCTGCATAGTATCGGTAGGAATTAAGCCAGGATCAGTTTGCTAAATGTTCCATGCCTCCTCACTGCAAGAAAGAGGAAATGATAACTATTTCCAGCCCCAAGAACTTAATTTATTATCATATTTAGTTATGTAAGATAGGAATGTTTGGCTCTAACGAAGCATCTGTCTTTGGCAATCAGCTGAGTTCATTAGAGGGGGATGTCAATGTCTCTGGTTGAAGTGTTCCAGTTTGTTGACTTGTGAGTTAAACTGGTGCTATCTTAGAGAGTTACAAGGCCTCAGAGAAATATCAGTGGGGGGAACCACATACCACCATTTGTGAGGAAAAGCTAGTTAAAATAGACAACTAAGATGGCCTTGAAGTAGAAAACAAACTTGCAAAGGGCAACATGCAGCTGGTGGACTCAAGGTATAAAAGAGGCAAACGTTATTTTCTACTTAATTTGCTTTGTGTGGTAGTAGGCTGATGGCCCTCAAAGATGTACCTGTCTTAGTTATGTGGCCAAAGGGACTTCGCAGATATGATTAGGTTAAAGATTTGGAGATGAGAAGATGATTCTGGATTATACAGGTGGGCCCTATGGAATTACAACATTTCTTATAAGAAGGAGGCAGGAGGGTCAGTCAGAAAAGATAAGAGGACGAAAGCACAGAGAGAGGGAAGGAATGGTGGAGAATAGGCGTGGGAGGGAGGAAAGGGAAATCACTGTGTTGCTGGCTTTGAAGATGGAGGAAGGAGCCAGGATCGTAGGAATAAAGGCAGCCTCTAGAAGCTTGGAAGGTAAGGAAATAGATTCAATCCTAGAGCCTCCAAAGGAATGACAACACCTTGAGGTCATTACCTCTAAACTCCAGCACTATAAGATAATACATTTGTGCATTTTAAGCTATTAAATTTGTGGTAATTTGTTACAGAAGCAATATGAAATGAATACACCTTGGATTAAGGTTTGGTTGCATCTATGGGTGCCTCGAGTTGTTTCTAATAGCAGCCCCTTCTACCTTGCTCATTGCTTCCCATAACTTCCTGCCCAACAGCTGTGATGTATTACAGCTTGAATCTGTCTTTCAATATCAAGACCAGAAATATACTTAGGCAATACACAGAAAGACAAAATTAAAGCCAAAACATACCACAAACGTTATCTGAGGAGACTGTAAACTGCAAGAGGACATGTGGTTTTGTTTCCCTCTGTTTATGGAGTGCCTAGCACACTACCTTACACAGTATCCCATAGATTATTAAAATGTTAAACAAAGGAGCAAATGAGCAGAAAACAGTTTCTTTTGCTTGCGACTTGCTGCTTGCAGAAGAGAAGTAAGGGGCATATGGGTTGTCCCCCTGCTCTCCTTCCTATCTGCCACTGGCAAACCAGAGGGCTGCTCTATTCTATATAGTAACAGATTCCTACTCAGGAGAATGAATTTCTATATATGCTTCAAAGGCTCTAAAAGGACAGGAAAAACACAGAGAAAACAATTTTATTTTACAAATAAGTTTGTGTGGTTACACTGTATGACAAATGAACTCTGAAAAGACCAGCATATTTAGGTGAGTTTACATATCAAAGCCTCGGACTACCAGCACTGTATTTCCAATTCTTCTCTCCTTTCTGAAAAAGTCAAGGTAATCATTTCAGGCCTTACTTCCTTTCTGTCTACAGAAATATATAATGCATTCCTCTCTACAAGTGATGGAGCCTGTGATGCATGGCTGGAATTACTTTTGGTATAAATAAAAAGGAATAATGGAACTTTCCACAAAGCCTGTTTCTAATTGCCGTGAAATCATCTTCTATCTTGAACTGGCATAATGTCATTAGGCCTCAAGTGGAAACTTTTATTATTCCAATATGTCTTCTATTTTTTTAAGCAGAAAAGAGTGTCAGGCTTGGACCAATCTTAGAATATATGGCTTTATTTGTCAAAGAAGCCATTATGTAATTAATGTAATTAACACTCTTACCAGTAATGCTAGGAAAACTAATTAGGATCATGTAAGTATAATCAGGACTCTGCTGAATGTAATTTCCCCCAAATAACGTTGAGACTCTTTAAAGGAACTCTTCCTTCTCTTCTTATCGAACGTGTAAAGCTGTGATAAGGAAGATTTGAATATATAGAGAACGTGATTTAAAATTAGAAGTAATGAATCTCATGTTTTCTATATATTAGAAGAAAATTACATTAAAGAAGTGATTGTGATTATAACTATTCCTTGTAGGTGATGGAAAGCTCAGGTTATGATTGCTTTTGGACAAGTGCTCAGGAGAGGGGTCAGTAAAGGGCAAGGATTTTAGAGGGAAAAGCAAATATGCATACTTTATGTCCTATATTTTTTTAAAGAAAGAATCTTTGCTTGGAAGAAGGAACTCTCTAGGAATGTCAACATGCACCAAGGCTCACGTGCTCAGGGAGTTATTTTGCCATACAGGCAAAGCTGTGGTTGCTATTCAACATAGAATATTGTACTTACTATAGTAGGACTGTTACTTGTGGATTTTTTGTTCACCTTTTTGTATCTAAAAGGCTTAAAAAGGATACCTGTTTCTTTTACATGACACGGGTTATCCTGCTATCTGAGAATTCTCTTTCTAGGTAGATATTACACATTCTCTAAGACTTACCAAAAACCTGTCTTGCTTTAGAATGTGCTAGGCATTTTACGTGCACTGAAGTGTCAAATTTCATAAAAGAGGAAACAGTAACACTGAGAGGCTAACTAACTTTACCAAAGTCATACATAAAGTAACTGGTAAATTCTTTCTCCCTTCTCCTGAGTGCATCTTTCCTAAGTACCCTATGGCTCCTTAATCTTCCTCACCTGAATTCCTGCAACTCTTTTTATGAGCTGCGCCATGCAATTTAGCACTTAATTATGCTTTTCCTCTTAGTGACTAGTTGATTTATATGTGTCAGTCTCATCATCCCAGCATTCCAGCATCATCTCATGGGATGGGAGCATAGTTGCAGCTTCTTTTGCATTTATTCATCATAGCATGGGGCTCAGATTTGGGTAGATTCTTTTTGTTGTTGTTGTTGTTGTTGTTGTTGTTGAGATGGAGTCTCACTCTGTTGCCCAGGCTGGAGTGCAGTGGCACAATCTTGGCTCACTGCAACCTCCGCCTCCCAGGTTCAAGCAATTCTGCTGCCTCAGCCTCCCATGTAGCTGGGACTACACTCACTGGCCACCACGCATGGCTGATTTTTGTATTTTTAGTAGAGAAGGGGTTTCCCCACGTTGGTCAGGCTGGTCTCGAACTCCTGACCTCAGGTGATCCGCCCGACTCAGCCTCCCAAAGTGCTGAGATTACAGGCATGAGCCACTGCGCCCGGCTAGATTTGGGTAGATTCTTAACAATATTTGTTGATTTGAATAAAATAAACCAAATTATCTTACAAAAACAACAGTATATCTGTACTGGCATATTTTATTTGCAGAGGAAATACATTTTGGCTATGCTTCATATATCACCTTTTTGCACTTTAAAATATAGGATAAATTGGTCCATGACAGAGCATTTCTGTGGCAATTGACAATAAACTTCACTACCCCCAAAGATAGTTGAATCTTTTCTAATACTGTTCTATGGGAAAACATCTGCAAAAAACCCTGAGGTTTTTCTCCATAATATCAAGGAATCGTAGATTCTTTGGGAATGATTTCTCAGGTAGCAAGGAGTTTAGCAGAAGTTCAGACATTTTTGTTTTGCAGAAAGGTAGGTTTTATCATTATAATTAATGATAGCTTTCACTTATTTACTGCTCCTGATGTACCAGCCACTTTTATAAACAACATCCAGTGTGTCACATCTTTTAGTTGTCATAAGAACCCCATGGGGTAATGCATTTATGACCTTCATTTTACTCAATAGGAAACTGAGGTAAAGAGTGACTGTCACTTGGCCAAAATGATACAGAAAGTAATAGACCCATGATTCGAACCCAGAAAGTTTGTCTCAAAAGCCTGTACTCTCTGAACAAGTGTGAACTCACTTTCTTTTTTTTCTTTTTATTATTATTATACTTTAAGTTCTAGGGTACATGTGCACAATGTGCAGGTTTGTTACATATGTATACATGTGCCATGTTGGTGTGCTGCACCCGTTGCCTCGTCATTTACATTAGGTATATCTTCTAATGCTATACCTCCCCCCTCCCCCCACCTCACGACAGGCCCCGGTGTGTGATGTTCCCCACCCTGTGTCCAAGTGTTCTCATTGTTCAGTTCCCACCTATGAGTGATAATATGCAGTGTTTGGTTTTCTGTCCTTCCAATAGTTTGCTCAGAATGATGATTTCCAGCTTCATCTATGTCACTACAAAGGACATGAACTCATCCTTTTTTATGGCTGCATAGTATTCCATGTTGTATATGTGCCACATTTTCTTAATCCAGTCTATCATTGATGGACATTTGGGTTGGTTCCAAGTCTTTGCTATTGTGAATAATGCCGCAATAAACATACATGTGCATGTGTCTTTATAGCAGCATGATTTATAATCCTTTGGGTATATACCTAGTAATGGGATGGCTGGGTGAAATGGTATTTCTAGTTCTAGATCGTTGAAGAATCGCCACACTGTCTTCCACAATGGTTGAGCTACTTTACAGTCCCACCAACAGTGTAAAAGTGTTCCTATTTCTCCACATCTCTCCAGCACCTGTTGTTTCCTGACTTTTTAGTGATCACCATTCTAACTGGTATGAGATGGTATCTCATTATGGTTTTGATTTGCATTTCTCTGATGGCCAGTGATGATGAGCATTTTTTCATGTATCTGTAAGCTGCCTAAATGTCTTCTTTTGAGAAGTGTCTGTTCGTATCCCTCGCCCACTTTTTGATGGGGTTGTTTGATTGTTTCTTGTAAATTTGTTTAAGTTCTCTGTAGATTCTGGATACTAGCCCTTTGTCAGATGGGTAGATTGTAAAAATTTTCTCCCATTCTGTAGGTTGCCTGTTCACTCTGAGGCTAGTTTCTTTTGCTGTGCAGAAGCTCTTTAGTTTAATTAGCTCCCATTTGTCAATTTTGGCTTTTGTTGCCATTGCTTTTGGTGTTTTAGTCATGAAGTCCTTGCCCATGCCTGTGTCCTGAATGGTATTGCCTAGGTTTTCTTCTAGGGTTTTTATGGTGTCAGGTCTAACATTTAAGTCTTTAATCCATCTTGAATTCAGGTGTAAGGAAGGGATCCAGTTTCAGCTTTCTACATATGGCTAGCCAGTTTTCCCAACACCAGTTATTCAATAGGGAATCCTTTCCCCATTTCTTGTTTTTGTCAGGTATGTCAAAGATCAGATGGTTGTAGATGTGTGGTATTATTTCTGAGGGCTCTGTTCTGTTCCATTGGTCTATATCTCTGTTTTGGTACCAGTACCATGCTGTTTTGGTTACTGTAGCCTTGTAGTATAATTTGAAGTCAGGTAATGTGATGCCTCCACCTTTGTTCTTTTTGCTTAGGATTGTCCTGGCAATGCGGGCTCTTTTTTGGTTCCATATGAACTTTAGAGTAGTTTTTTCCAATTCTGTGAAGAAAGTCATTGGTAGCTTGATGGAGATGGCATTGAATCTATAAATTACCTTGGGCAGTATGGCCATTTTCACGATATTGATTCTTCCTATCCATGGGCATGGAATGTTCTTCCATTTGTTTGTGTCCTCTTTTATTTCATTCAGCAGTGGTTTGTAGTTCTCCTTGAAGAGGTCCTTCACGTCCCTTGTAAGTTGGATTCCTAGGTATTTTATTCTCTTTGAAGCAATTGTGAATGGGAGGTGAATGCACTTTCTTAAAATGAGTAACCATCATTGATGTTAACTTGATACAAAATTTTCTTCTGTCTTCCCTCTTTCTCCTATCCACAAGCATATTAATATAATATTTGTAAGGAAAGTACTCGATTATTTTCTTTCTTTTCAGAGGAGAAGCAGTTATTGATGATCCCCAAATTCAGTATTTTCTCAACTCTATCAGACTGAATGCCATCTTTTATAACAGATATCTTCTAAAAGAGTCTTTACTTTCCTTAAATGAAATTTATAGATAATATAACCTGCCTACACATGTAAATAGAAAAACATCAATATAATGACATCATAAAAGAGAAATAAAAGTAATTTATAATAGTGTCTATTTTGATATGTAAGGACGTTAACATTGCTTACACTGTAAGAAATAGCAAAGTTATTAGAAAGTTATACTCGTTGATATAATCACCATGGATGGAGACTGATATGGGTGTGTTTTACTTGTGATTCAAATACCTTGGTGATGAGGTTTTCTGAAATGGTGACCCAATCTTTGTTGAGTTCTATAAAAGAAAAAGGAAAAGCTCCCCTTGGTACATATTACTGTATTTCTTCCATTATAGGAAATACATTTCACATTTCTTAACCAGGATATGTCTTACAAGCACTGTCGGCCATGTGTCAGTCATTACATCATTGCCATCATCACTGCCTGAGCATGTGTGTACCAGGTTATTGTTACCAATTTCATTTCTGGACAAACTAAAGATCATCTGAAGAAAGAATATGCGCTGTTTGTTGTCTTAAAACTTTCCATTAATCTCTTTGGAAAATTCAAAAAAGTACCAACATCAAAACTTACATAATTTGTGTCTGGCTTGAATTAAAACTCTTCTAGACAGAAAAGTTGAGCACTGTTTTAGGAAATGTTGCATCATCAAAACACTTGATAGCAGAGAGGATAGTATTGTTTGAAAAAAATATGGATATTGACAACTCTGAGCCAAACTTTCAGTAAATTTTGTGAATATGAAGTTTTATGAATACCTTAACAATTTATTTTGCTTTTCCCTTTCCTTTCATATATTTCCAAGTATGATATTTTATTTCTGTCTAAAGCCTAAAAGAGTTCTTTTTAAAAACATAAAATAATTGTGTATAAGAATGCATCATGTCATAGTTTAATTGGCAGTGTTTTTTCTCCTTGTCTTCCTTTCTTGGTGATGCTTAAATAATACTATGTTTTACAATTGATGCCTCAAATTAGATGAAATGCCATAATTTCCTTCCTGGAAAGTTTATTGCACATTAAATCAGTGTAAACATGTTTAGTGTTTATCTGTAAAATGTTAAATTCTAGGCTCAGATAAATATAAATAGGTTTTCCCTCTGGGAAGGAGAGCATTTTTTGTTGAGGGAGACTTCCCTTGGATAGTATGATATCTAGCATCCATGACACCACCTAATAAAAGTAGCAACTCTCATTTTTTGCAATTACTAAAATTCGCATCTAAGAACTTCCAAGAGATCCTTAAGGAAGGTGCAGCTCCTGCTGAGATTGTCGCTTTTAAATACTTGCTAGGCATGTCATTCCTATTGATGCTCACTAGAGGGAGTAACTGGTCTTTAAGAAAGTGATGTATCTAGTCTATGATGGAAGAACTATGGGATGGTCTTTCAATATAAATTAAATACTTTTTTATTTAAATTGAATCACAAACTTTTATTCCCACTAAGCTGCAATTGTTACAATGTATTTTTCTCAGACAGGTTTAGGTTTATTATGATGGCTCCAATACTCAAATTGTGTTTAAGTATCTCATAGGAGCCTGCCTACAAGGTCCCTACACAGTCATGAATCTGATTTCAAGTTCCAGCTTTCCTACTCACTAGCTATTTGATTGGAGCTAGTCATCTTTCTGAGCCACAATTTCCTCATAGGTAAAATGGAGATTATAGTACATATTTCACAAGCCTATTATGAAAATGAAATAAGATATATATAAAGTGTACTATAAGCTTTCAGTGAATAGAAGATGGTAATGTTATTTGTATTATGCTAAAACTTAGGCATATTAAAGTTAGACTATTGTGCAAGGTATAATCTGGCACTAAATTTTCAATTTCCTGTACACAGCTAACTATATGGAATTTCAGAGAAGAATATAATCCCTATGGATTAGAGTGGTCAGTGGAAGAAATCAGCCTTGACTTATATTCCGCTATGGGTGAGCATTGAATAGCTTGAGAAAGAAGTGGGGCGTGAGGACATAGTAACCATACTTGTCCACTGCTCCAGCTATTTCAACATGCATTCAAGACCTGCACTGTACAATACTATAGCCACTAGCCATATGTGTCTATTTTGATTTAAATTAATTAAAATTAAGTAAAGTAAAAAATTCAGTTCATCAGTCACACTAATTACATTTCAAGTACTTATTAGCAACATCTGACTAGTGGCTGCTGTATTGGATCTCATGCAACATTTCATCATGGCAAAAAGTTTGTCGGACAACATTATTCTAGACATATAGCATCTTCAAGTGGTGGAAAAAGGTGTAGTTGCTGGAACTAAAATGCCATACCACAGAGGTAGCAGGCACACACTTTATAAGAGTCTTAAGGGAAAAAAATACCTTTTGAAATTCATACTAGCAGCATTTTTTTTGAGCAAAAATTTTATGTGTTTATAATTGGGAGTATATAAGTAGAAGTACTTATCCACTGGCTCACATAACATAAAAACGATAATCCACATATTGTGTTCCTTCACTATAAAACTTACATATTTAAAATAAGTTACAAAAGTATCTGAGCCATTACCCTTCAGAGAGAGGAATGAAGCTAAATGGGTCAAATTCAGGAAGTGTTAGTTGAAAAATATGTGTAATTAAATTAGTTATTTAAATAACCAATAAAATGTGTGTTTGGTGGGACAAACCCCTACTGTATTTTTAGTAAGGTAAAATGGTAAGGTATAATAATTTAAAAGAAAATTTAAAAATAGTGTACATGAAACAATGAAAATACTTGCATAGATTTTTAAAAGTCACTATGAATCATAGTGATTTGTTTGTTACTGTACCAAAAATTGACAGTCAAGGCATGTAATAAACATGACTGTTATATGTGAAAGCATCTCAATATCCTAAGATTAAGCAATTTCATACAAAGGAAATATTTCTGTGTATTTTTTAGGTAGTATTTAGATCTGCAGCTAAAACCCTTTAAACATTTTGTTAGTTGCCATTCATTTAAAACTCCAGAGCTCATGTATCATACAAAAATACCAGAAATTTCTTTTTTAAATGGAAATATAGTCCTAGGGTCAAAGAACGTTTTTAGAACAACTAGACCTTCATGACAAAAAAATTAAAAATAATAAAAAATAAAACCAGCCCTCTTGTTTTAAAACAAAATTCATCAAGGTCATTTACTACTTTCCACATACAAATTGATTCAATATGAAAAGTTCATATTATGGTATCCAGCTTAATATTTTGGTTTTCATGACACTTCATCCGTTAGCTGAGAACTCTGCCTTGTGAATTCTTTGGCTCTAAGACTATATTATAACTTCACTGGGTTTGTAAGCAAGCCATTCTATGCACATCTGTTTTAAAAATGTGACAGGCTGATTTGAAAAATACCATATTTCATTCATCATCATAAATAGAATTATTTATATTTATTGAATATTTACTACATAATAGATACTGTGTTAAATGCTTTTCATATATTATTTAATTGCCTCACTCCTCCATTACATAAGTAGTATTCACCCTATTGTGAAGATTAAGAAATCCCAGAGATATCAGGTGACTTGCCTAAAGTTACATGACTAATAAGTAATGGAGTATGGATATAAACCCAGTTTATTGGCTTCAAAGCTCTTTCTACTATGCCATGTTGCTTTTCTGATTTCTTGAAATCTTTGACAGTAACTGGGGAACTCAAGGGTTACTGCCACCTGTTTTCTAATAACTTCATTTTCTTGGATCTGTGTCATTAGTGCCTAGCACCTAGAAGATTCTTAGGCAGTGTTGGCTGCATTGATTGAATGATTCCACACTGATGGCTAGCTTAAACAGCCATGGAAACTTTAATTATAATATATTAATCTAAACAGGACATATGGTTTTTAGGAGATAAGTGCCTTCAGGGGAAGCGTTTACTAAATGTGGGGCAGATTTTAAAAGTAGTATCTCCTGCTACCGCTGATATTTCTAAATTAACAGTATTTCTAGATTCTCAGACTTGGGGTTCAGAGATTTCACTTGCTGATTAATTAATTCAAGGATATAAGAGCTCTAGCAAATAAATATTTTATTAATTTGTACTGTTCTACACTCTGGAGCAATTATTGAAAATTAAGGTTTGTTATCAGGAAATACATGAAGTCTTATTTGGAAATAATTCCTTAAAACTCATCCTGAGAAGAGACAATCTGCGTCCTTCCCACTTAGTATATCATCTACCCATTTGTGGTCTCTCATAATTGGAAATATTTCCCTAATTCCAAAAGCAGAAAGGAATCCTCTTAACTGCTAATTTCTCTCCCAAAGGGAGAAACTTTTTCCAGCCAACCTCAGTGAAATTGTTGATTGAATGCTGATCCTAGGACTTCATTATGCAAAAAAGTAAACAAAGCACTCATTCTAAGTTTGCTCAATTTTCTGGCCACTACTGTGCTCTGCAACATCATCTGTAGCACAGAAGATTGGAGGCATAGACTTGAGACCGGACCACTTTGTCTGTTCTTTCCAAACTCTCTAAATTCAAAACATTTGTTGAGGTTTATGCAGGACACAAGAGTTGTGTGATGACATACAAAAATCTGAAAGTCATGGACTTTGTTCATTAGGGACCACAGTGTTGTGGAGAAGATAGACACAGAAACACATAATTATAATACCAGATGAAACAATTATAATACCAGATGATACCAATAATTATAATACTAGGAGAGTGTTGTTCCAGCAAGAGAGATGTGGACAAAGGGCTTTGGATGCACAGAATAGGAAATTTGTGTTCCTATAATTGATAAGAGAGCTGGGTAAGAATTCAAGGGTGATAATTTTGAGATGAGTCCTAATAAGAAAAATAAAATTATAATAAGAGAGAGTGGGTGAAAATTCCAGGTTGACGAAAATACCCTGAACAAAGACTCAAATACAAGTAGAAGTTCAGCCAGCTTGGGGAAATGACTGAAAGATAGGGAGATTAGTTGGGGGTGATGGTTAGGTAAAATGGAATCTGATAGTTAAAGGCTTTTTATTATACATTATTATATGTTTATGATATATTAAATATAATTATATATATACATATTTGTTAATCCTATGGGTATTAGAGGATATTGGAGGCTTTTAAACAGGGGATTGACATGGACGGTGTCAGAAAATAATATTAATTGCCATATGGAAAATGATGTGAAGGTTATATGATTAAAGGCTGGGATATCAGTTGTGAAGTATTATAAAAATGCAGGCAAGGGTAGATGAGGATATCTTTAGGAATGTAGTAAGTGACAACAGAATATTTCAGATAAATTGTAGAACTAATTGAAAAACTAGATATGAAAGTAGACAAGAAGTTAAGGAAGACTGATTTGTTTAGTTGGGTAACAAGGATGGGTGGAAATGTGATTGAGTTATGGAATACAGGAAGAAGATCGGGTTATAGTGGGAGGGGAGAGGTCAACAGTTCAGCTACAGACAAGGAGAGTTTCATGTGACTCTAGGGAGATGTTGGGTATTTGTAGATCAGATAGATTTGGGTATTTGTAGAGCAGGAGAAGAGTGGGGTTTACAGTTAGACTTGGAAATCTTGAGTGTTTAGGTAATAGTTGACATCATCAGAGTGGACGAGAACACCAGGAAGACATGTAGAGGAAGAAAGGAAGGCCAAAAGTAGAGCTCTGAGGAACACTGACATGAAAGAAACAGGTGAGGTGGCACAAGTAGAGGAAACTGAGAAATAGCCATTAGAGGTAGGGAAATAACCAGAAGAGTGTTGTTTCATTTTGCAAGGGAAGAATGGACTTCAGGAAGCTAAGGTTCAAGGGATGCAGCCATATTGAGTGAGATGAAGACTGGGAAGAAAAGTTTCTGAATTGGGCAGCAGCTATACAGCATGGGTGTCTTTAGTGAGAGCAATTCCAGAAGAGTAGCAAGACAGAAAAATTGCAGAGTTGAAAAAATGAATGATAAATGAACATACAGTGTGTGAGGCCAGTTCTTTCATAATTGTCAGTATAGAAAAGGGGAAAGACTAGATGACAAGTTCAGGGAGATGCAGGGTTGAGGGAAGAATGTTTGTAGGGAGCAGCATTGCTGGGAGCAGAGTAAGGATCTGATTATTACACTGGGAGTGTTGAGGAAGCAAACAAACAAAAAAAGAAAACAAACTGAATGTCAGTAAGTAGAAGAAAGGTTGGATAGATTATGGCATGTTTATACAACTGAATATTACATAACCTTTAAAAGGAATAAACTGGATCCAAAGTAGTGACCTGGAAAAGCATCCATGTTAATTAGAAAAATGTAAAAAAACATTGCAGACCAATAAGTATATGCTAATTATATTTTAATAAATATTAGCTGACACCCATATATCTATATAAATGGAAGAAATATTAAGAAAGGATGTGTACCCAGTTGCCAACAGTGATCTCCAGGGGATGAGGATGGGAAGTGGACTTAGCTTATTGCTTCTTACAATTTTAAAGAGAGGTGGTGACATTAGGAATGACTTTTACACAATGGATTTAAAATATTTTTCAGACAAACATTAAAGAAAACCCTCTCGTACAATGATGAGATAATTTAACTTTATATAATTAACTACAGAGTTCAAAGAAGAAAATAACATAAACAAACACATTTGCTTTAATAACTTATTGGGCTTGTATTTAAAGGCTGAAGCAAAAACACTTGCTCAGATGTGATATTGAGTTCAAGGTGAATTAAAGGTTTTTCCTTTTCTTTTTTTTTTTGAGACGGAGCCTCGCTCTGTCACCAGACTGGAGTGCAGTGGCGTGATCTCAGCTCACTACAACCTCTGCCTCCCGGGTTCAAGCTATTCTCCTGCCTCAGACTCCCAAGTAATTGGGACTACAGGTGTGTGCCACCACGCCCAGCTAATTTTTGTACTTTTGGGAGAGACAGGGTTTCACCATGAAGGTTTGTTTTTCTTAATTCTGGAAGATGGGGCCAATATTTGTTTGAAGAGTGATTTAAAATAGCTGAAATTCAGTCAAAAACTTAATTTACTGGGTTGTACTGTGTCCGGAATTGGTGGGTTCTTGGTCTCACTGACTTCAAGAATGAAGCTGCGGACCCTCACGGTGAGTGTTACAGTTCTAAAGACGGCATGTCCGGAGTTTGTTCCTTCTGATGTTTGGATGTGTTCGGAGTTTCTTCCTTCTGGTGGGTTCGTGGTCTCGCTGGCTCAGGAGTGAAGCTGCAGACCTTTGCAGTGAGTGTTACAGCTCTTAAGGCGGCCTCTCTGGAGTTGTTCGTTCCTCTCGGTGGGCTCGTGGTCTCTCTGGCTTCAGGAGTGAAGCTGCAGACCTTCGCGGTGAGTGTTACAGCTCATAAAAGCAGCATGGACCCAAAGAGTGAACAGTAGCAAGATTTATTGCAAAGAGCGAAAGAACAAAGCTTCCACAGTGTGGAAGGGGACCTGAGCGGGTTGCCACTGCTGCCTTGGGCAGCCTGCTTTTATTCTCTTATCTGGCCACACCCACGTCCTGCTGATTGGTAGAACCAAGTGGTCTGTTCTGACAGGGCGCTGATTGGTGCATTTACCATCCCTGAGCTGGACATAAAAGTTCTCTACGTCCCCATCAGATCAGTTAGATACAGAGTATCGACACAAAGATTCTCCAAGTCCCCACCAGAGCAGCTAGATACAGAGTGTCGATTGGTGCATTCACAGACCCTGAGCTAGACACAGGGTGCTGATTGGTGTGTCTGCAAACCTTGAGCTAGATACAGAGTGCAGATTGGTGTATTTACAATCCTTGAGCTAGACATAAAGGTTCTCCAAGGCCCCACCAGGGCAGCTAGATACAGAGTGTTGATTGGTGCATTCACAGACCCTGAGCTAGACACAGGGTGCTGATTGGTGTATTTACAATCCCTGAGCTAGACATAAAGGTTCTCCACATCTCCACCAGACTCAGGAGCCCAGCTGGCTTCACCCAGTGGATCCTGCACTGGGGCTGCAGGTGGAGCTGCCCGCCAGTCCTGCGCCATGCACTCGCACTCCTCAGCCGTTGGGTTGTCGTTGGGACTGGGCACCCTGGAGCAGGGGGTGGCGCTCGTTGGGGAGGCTCAGGCAGCACAGGAGCCCATGGAGGGGGTGGGAGGCTCAGGCATGGCGGGCTGCAGGTCCCGAGCCCTGCCCCATGGGAAGGCAGCTAAGGCCCAGTGAGAAATCGAGCGCAGTGCCGGTGGGCTGGCACTGCTGGGGGACCCGGTACACCCTCCACAGCCGCTGGCCTGGGTGCTAAGCCCCTCATTGCCCGGGGCCGGCAGGGCCGGCCGGCTGCTCCGAGTGGGGGGGGGGCCGCCAAGCCCACACCCACCTGGAACTCCAGCCGGCCTGCAAGCACCACGCGCAGCCCCAGTTCCCGCTCGCGCCTCTCCCTCCACACCTCCCTGCAAGCTGAGGGAGCCGGCTCCCGCCTTGGCCAGCCCAGAAAGGGGCTCTCACAGTGCAGCGGTGGGCTGAAGGGCTCCTCAAGTGCCACCAAAGTGGGAGCCCAGGCAGAGGAGGCGCCGAGAGCAAGCGAGGGCTGTGAGGACTGCCAGCACACTGTCACCTCTCAGTACCTCTTTATTATGAAGTATGGGCTGCTTTTAAAATGAGCTAGAGGCCAGACATGGTAGCTTACATCTATAATCTTAACACTTTCGGAGACCAAGGCAACAAGATTGCTTGAGCTCAGGAGTTCAAGATCAGCCTAGGAAACAAAGCGAGACTTTGGCTGTACTAACAATAGAAAAATCAGTCAGGCATGGTGGTGTCTGGAGGCTGAGCTGGGAAGATCACCTGAACCAGGGAGATAAGGCTGCAGTGAGCTATGATCATGCCACTTCACTCCAGCCTGGGTAACAGAATGAGACCTTGCCTCAAAAAGAAATAAAAAGAGCTAGAAGTGACCTTGGTGATCTATTTGTTAATATTTCTTTTGTCTAAAGTATGTTTTTAAAAAATATATACAAGTTAGTAACTAGCTAATAGTTAATAAATATGTCTATTTTTAGAAAAATTTATTATTTTATTGTCTGTTTTTGAGACAAGGTCTCACTCTGTCACCCAGGCTGGAGTGCAGTGGCATGATCACAGTTCACTGCAGCCTCGACCTCCTGGGCTCAAGCAATCCTCCCACCTCAGCTTCCCAAGTAGCTAGGACTACAGGTATGTGCCACCATGCCGGTTAATTTTTTAATTTTTTGTAGAGATGAGGTTTTGCTATGCTGCCCAGGCTGGTCTTGAACTCCTGGGCTCAAGGGATCCTTATGGCTCAGCCTCCCAAAGTGTTGGGATTACAGGAGTGAGCCACTGTGCCTGGCCAAAAATGATTTTGTATGGAACACTTAGAAGCAGGGTGCTGGAATTAGCAAAAAACAGTTTTCAAGTTAAACGTAGTTTAGCAATCAGAATTGTATTGACAGTAACAGATTCATTGTAAAATAGAAATGCTCCTATATTCTTACATTAGTTTAAGTAAGTTAAATAATCTGTAAACCAACTTTCCTTAGATTGAATTCTGAGGTCAAGCCAGGTTAACAGAAGTGTCAGGGAAGATAGGAAAGCCATAAATAGGGTTCTTAAAGCTTGTGGGCACAAGAACTCTTGGCATGAAGGGTAGATAGGGGAAGTATTTGTAAAGGGAAGTGAGAAGATGTCAGGAAAGTCCTGCAAGTGAGTACCTGAATCATGGCATTACCAGTGGTTTAGCATATCAGAACCTCAGCCCAGCGTTTCACCATCTAGTCTCTGGTCACATCCCGAAGCCAGAAAGAACATAAGGAAAAAGAGATGTGAATAACAAGTCTCTCCTCCAGTTTCGTCTCACCCCATCTTTATTACCAATCACCAGTGGAAAGCAAAATGATATATGCAGAACACTCCATCTCAAAGCCCTAAAGGTGGTTAAATGAGTAGACTACTCACCAACTCCTTACTGAGTACTTCCTATAGTAAGTATGATAAGTGATGAGGATCTAACGATAAAAGACACTGTTCATGCCCTTGAGAGACTGCCCATGGTGGGGTGGAAGGTGATTTGGAAATCTGCAGTGTGAAAACAGGAATATTAGGTATATTCTACCAAGTACAAGCTGAACACAGAAAAAAAGACCTACTGATTGCTGTGGTGGTTGGAGGAGCTTCCTAGAAGAAGGGACACTTGAGCTAGGACTTGAAGGCGGAAGAAAGGTGGGAGAGGAGAGGATGGGAGGCGATAGGTTCAGGGTACAGCCTAGGCAAAGGTGTGGAGGGTTGTGGGGAGAGAGGGGGAGAGTGGATGAGGAAGGAAGGCTTGAATGTGGCTTGGCTTATATTTGAAGGACTTTGAGACTCACTGTGGAGTATTATGTTCTGCTGTGATCATCCTATTAAACCCTGACTATATCCATTGATTTTTTTTCTATTTAAAATTTCCTATTTAAAATATTTCCTTCCAAACATTTTTTAATTTCAAGGTCTTTATGTAAGATGAGATGTGATCCAACAACTATACTAGCCCACATGTGAAATGACAAGGCAGAAACCACAATACAGAAAATAAAATAAAACAGCCTTAATTTAAATATTTAAAGTAGAGCTGTCTAGATTTTCAGAAAGCAATAATGTATCTCCTGGAAATTGACTGACATGTTTTTTGACACCGTTAGTTTCAGTTATTTTTCAAGGCATCACTAAACCCTGGAAGAGAACAGTCTTAATTTGTAGTTTAAGTAGGTTTATTTAAGGGAAAAAAGAAAATTGCAAGATGTCATTTTATTTCCATTCCAAAAATAGGCATAACATTATCATAGAAGCCTCTTTGAAAGTAGAACTTCATTAATTGGGACTCCACTGAGGAAAATTTTTCCATAATCTCATCAGTTTTGCCTTTGCTTAGCAAACTATCATTTTATGATTATCATAAACCAGTAATAAACTAGGCATATTGGAATTATATTTACAGTATGAAAGGCAGCACTTTTCATTCAACCTCATCAATCTTGGAAACCTATTTTTTCATTAAATAAATATTTCTGAAATTCCTAAAATGTGCTTGGCAACATTCTACGTACTGGGGATACATAGCCATCCCTTGGTATCCAGGGGAATTGGTTCCAGTACCCCCATAGATACCAAAATCCATGGATGCTGAAGTCCTTGATAGAAAATGATGTAGTATTTGTGTATAACCTACACACATCCTCCCCTATACTTCAAATCATCTCTATATTATCATATCTAATACAATGTAAATGATATGTAAACAATGTTATACTGTATTATTTTTTAATTTGTATTATTGTTTACTGTTGCATATTTTCTTGAAATATTTTTAATTCATGGTTGGTTAAATCTGCAGATGTAGAACCCTTGGATATGAAGGGTGGACTGTAGGGTTGAACAAGACATGCTAAATCCCTGCCTATTAGGAGTTTATATTTTGATGTGAGGAGAAAGATAATAAATATGAAAACATATAAAAAGATAATTTGAAGGACCCAAGAAATGCTCTAAATAAAGTAATTTAAAAGTGTGACTGGGGCTAAGGTTTTGTGTGGAGGTGATATTTAAGTTAGACCTGAGTGGTGAGAAGGTGTCAGATGTAAAGATCCACTAGGAATTGCATTATAAATAGAATGAATAAAGGAGCAAAGACCCTGAGACAGGTTTAGTTAACAAAAAAGAAGAGTAGTGTGGCTGAGTAGTGAACATCCTTATTTTGGAAATGAGGTCAGAAAGATGAAGGTGGTCAGATCATGTGAGGCTTTAAAGGCTATAAGGAAGCTGGATTTTATTCTAGTTACAATGAGAATCTGTTTGGATTTTTGGTAGGGTGAGGGTAGGGTGAATATTTGGTAGAGTGAGAATCTGTTTGAGTTTTTGGTAGGGTGGATTCGACGTAATTGAATTCATGCTTTGGAAAAATCATTTGTGCTATTTTGTGAGGATTGGGTAGGGAGGAAGAGTTGAGGCAGGAAAGCTGCTGAAGTAGTTGCTGCAGTGGTCCAGGGAAAGTGGCTTAAACTAGGGTTGTAGCTGTAGACACTATGAGAAGTGGTAAGACTCAATATGATTTGGGTAGGCAAAGTATAGCGGAGCTGTTGGTGCTCTGTCCATATCCCTTTGCATGCACTGTTTCAGTGTGTGCTGAAGGCTTCCTACTGCCAGGCCAGAATGCTGGAGAATTGACACCCTAGGAGCCGTCCTTAGCCAAAATCAACCCTACGAGCCGTCCTTAGCTAAAGTCAGATGGGAGTTGGAGGAGGAACATTCCAGCTTCCTCTCCTCTTGGGTGGAGAACAACTCCAATTCATGTTCTACACCGTCTCTCAAAGGTCCCAGCGGGCCCCCATCAGTAACCTGCTCATCCTGACACTTTGTATTTGGTTTCATTCCTTCCTTTCTCCTTTTCCTACCTCCACACGAGTGCCTCCTAGGATCACCTCCTAAAGAAGAAACTTACACTCCAATTCCTGACCCAACATCAGCTTCTAGGGAAATGCAATCTGAGGCACTAATTTTAGTGAATTCCAAGTAATTAATTAGCAGGGGCTAAAATGAGGACCTATAATAGGTAGTGGTTTGGGATTATTTGATTTGTTAGACATGCTACAAGAAGACAAAACTGCATTTCCACTTCAAATTCATTCGTGTATCTACTTCCAAGGTTCTGCTTATGAATCTTCTTAGGATAAATTATCTTGACCATTTTCAGCAAATTCACTTTTGTCAAACCAGGAAAAAGTGATTTCTAGAAAGAGGTGGCATTTCTCTAGCATCTCTTTGCCATGTTAGGCAATATCTGCCACGGCAGTAGAGCTCTCTGGAATTTAGTTGTGATCTATGATCACTAGGCTCTTAATAATATCTTGTTAAACTGTTGTTACCAGGATTTGGGTTAAAGGTTCAGACATAATGACTAACCATCATGGTTTCCCTGGGACTAGTGTTTTCCTGGCTTGGAAATTCAGTGTTAAAACTGGCTGGTCTCAAGCAAACCAGGATTGTTGGTCACCCTGTCAGAGTTTAGGCCCTGGGGTAAGAAATATTTGAGTTCTAATTCCTGAATTGTCATTTATTGACTTGGTGATTATAGTCAAATTGATTAACATTTCTATGTCCTCATTGCTTATCTGCAGAGTTAATGCTAGTACCAAATCTATAAATCTGTTGTGAAGATTAAATGAGACTATCCATATGTGGTAGGCAGAATAATGCCCTCCCCCCAGGAAAGATGTCCATGTTCTAGTCTTCATAACCTGTGAATATGCTGTTACATAGCAAGGGGGAATTAAGGTTGCAGGTGGAATTAAGGTTTCTCATCAGCTGACCTTGAGATAGGGATATTGTCCTAGATTAGTCAAGTGAGCCCAATGTAATCACAAGTGTTCTTTAAAGTAAAAAAGGGAGGCAGAAGAGATCAGAGTGACACAATGTGTGAAGAACTCAACCAGCCATTGTTAGTTTTGAAGACAGAGGATGGGGCCGCTAGCCAAGGAATGTGGGCAGCATCTAGAAGCTGGAAAGGTCAAGGAAATGGATTATCCCCTAGGGATTCCAGAAAGGAATGTAGCCCTTCTGATACCTTCAGTTTAACCCCATGAAACACATTTTAGACTTCTCATTTCTAGAACTGTAAGATAATAAATTTGTGCTCTTTAAAGTCACTAAGTGTGTGATAATGTTTTACAGCAGCTATAGAAAACTCAACATATAAAGCATTAAACACATTATCTGACATATAGTGTTCATGTAATACTGTTAGCTAACTCAGCTCCAGTGTTGAAACTCACACGAAGCCTTTGACTTTTCTGCATTCTGATAGGTGGGACATGGAAAAAGGAGCCATCCTCTCCTACACTAGCCATTCATTAACACACTTCTTAATAATTAGCTCCTAAATAAAAAATTGTTTCGGATACCTCAGGCTAGATATATTATCTTGTTCTTTTGAACCCGTAGGTATTGTGTGCATATCTATTATGATACTTGTTTTACCTCGTCTCTAGCTATTTGTGATTTTACCTAACTCTTTTAGTTTAGAAACAAGGTGAACATGAAAACAATTTTTACTAACTTTTCTATTCTCAGGATGTTATCAATTTGCATAAAGTAGCCAATGTACATTATTTATTATTAAGTAATAAGTATGGGAAAAGAGGAGGTGAAAGCAAGCAGTTTTCTGATGTGACCTAGAAATCGCACAGTTGTGTCCACTCTCATGCCACTGGCAAAACTTGGTTTGCAAGAAAAACAGAGGGAAATTTGTCTCTAGTTAATGTAGTTTTTTTTTTTATTGTTATACTTTAAGTTTTAGGGTACATGTGCACAATGTGCAGGTTTGTTACATATGTATACATGTGCCATGCTGGTGTGCTGCACCCATCAACTCGTCATTTAGCATTAGGTATATCTCCCAATGCTATCCCTCCCCCATCCCCCCACCCCACAACAGTCCCCGGAGTGTGATGTTCCCCCTTCTGTGTCCATGTGTTCTCATTGTTCAATTCCCACCTATGAGTGAGAACATGCGGTTTTTGGTTTTTTGTCCTTGTGATAGTTTGCTGAGAATGATGATTTCCAGTTTCATCCATGTCCCTACAAAGGACATGAACTCATCATTTTTTATGGCTGCATAGTATTCCATGGTGTATATGTGCCATATTTTCTTAATCCAGTCTATCGTCGTTGGACATTTGGGTTGGTTCCAAGTCTTTGCTATTGTGAATAGTGCCGCAATAAACATACGTGTGCATGTGTCTTTATAGCAGCATGATTTATAATCCTTTGGGTATATACCCAGTAATGGGATGGCTGGGTCAAATGGTATTTCTAGTTCTAGATCCCTGAGGAATCGCCACACTGACTTCCACAATGGTTGAACTAGTTTACAGTCCCACCAACAGTGTAAAAGTGTTCCTATTTCTCCACATCCTCGCCAGCACCTATTGTTTCCTGACTTTTTAATGATCGCCATTCTAACTGGTGTGAGATGGTATCTCATTGTGGTTTTGATTTGCATTTCTCTGATGGCCAGTGATGATGAGCATTTTTTCATGTGTTTTTCGGCTGCATAAATGTCTTCGTTTGAGAAGTGTCTGTTCATGTCCTTCACCTACTTTTTGATGGGGTTGTTTGTTTTTTTCTTGTAAATTTGTTTGAGTTCATTGTAGATTCTGGATATTATCCCTTTGTCAGATGAGTAGGTTGTGAAAATTTTCTTCCGTTTTGTAGGTTGCCTGTTCACTCTGATGGTAGTTTCTTTTGCTGTGCAGAAGCTCTTTAGTTTAATTAGATCCCATTTGTCAATTTTGGCTTTTGTTGCCATTGCTTTTGGTGTTTTAGACATGAAGTCCTTGCCCATGCCTATGTCCTGAATGGCAATGCCTAGGTTTTCTTCTAGGGTTTTTATGGTGTCAGGTCTAACATTTAAGTCTTTAATCCATCTTGAATTAATTTTTCTTTAAGGTGTAAGGAAGGGATCCAGTTTCAGCATTCTACATATGGCTAGCCAGTTTTCCCAGCACCATTTATTAAATAGGGAATCCTTTCCCCATTGCTTGTTTTTGTCAGGTTTGTCAAAGATCAGATAGTTGTAGATATGCAGCGTTATTTCTGAGGGCTCTGTTCTGTTCCATTGATCTATATCTCTGTTGTGGTACCAGTACCATGCTGTTTTGGTTAGTGTAGCCTTGTAGTATAGTTTGAAGTCAGGTAGCGTGATGCCTCCAGCTTTGTTCTTTTGGGATAGGATTGACTTGGCGATGCGGGCTCTTTTTTGGTTCCATATGAAATTTAAAGTAGTTTTTTCCAATTCTGTGAAGAAAGTCATTGGTAGCTTGATGGGGATGGCATTGAATCTATAAATTACCTTGGGCACTATGGCCGTTTTCACGATATTGATTCTTCCTATCCATGAGCATGGAATGTTCTTCCATTTGTTTGCATCCTCTTTTATTTCATTGAGAACTGGTTTGTAGTTCTCCTTGGAGAGGTCCTTCACGTCCCTGGTAAATTGGATTCCTAGGTATTTTATTCTCTTTGAAGCAATTGTGAATGGGAGTTCACTCATGACTTGGCTCTCTGTTTGTCTGTTAATTGGTGTATAAGAATGCTTGTGATTTTTGTACATTGATTTTGTATCCTGAGACTTTGCTGAAGTTGCTTATAGCTTAAGGAGATTTGGGGCTGAGACAATGGGGTTTTCTAGATATACAATCATGTCATCTGCAAACAGGGACAATTTGACTTCCTCTTTTCCTAATTGAATACCCTTTATTTCCTTCTCCTGCCTGATTGCCCTGGCCAGAACTTCCAACACTATGTTGAATAGGAGTGGTGAGAGAGGGCATCCCTGTCTTGTGCCAGTTTTCAAAGGGAATGCTTCCAGTTTTTGCCCATTCAGTATGATATTGGCTGTGGGTTTGTCATAGATAGCTCTCATGATTTTGAGATACGTCCCATCAATACCTAATTTATTGAGAGTTTTTAGCATGAAGGGTTGTTGAATTTTGTCAAAGGCCTTTTCTGCATCTATTGAGATAGTCATGTGGTTTTTGTCTTTGGTTCTGTTTATATGCTGGATTACATTTATTGATTTGCGTATGTTGAACCAGCCTTGCATCCCAGGGATGAAGCCCACTTGATCATGGTGGGTAAGCTTTTTGATGTGCTGCTGGATTCGGTTTGCCAGTATTTTATTGAGGATTTTTGCATCAATGTTCATCAAGGATATTGGTCTAAAATTCTCTTTTTTTGTTGTGTCTCTGCCCGGCTTTGGTATCAGGATGATGCTGGCCTCATAAAATGTGTTAGGGAGGATTCCCTCTTTTTCTATTGATTGGAATAGTTTCAGAAGGAATGGTACCAGTTCCTCCTTATAGCTCTGGTAGAATTCGGCTGTGAATCCTTCTGGTCCTGGACTCTTTTTGATGGGTAAGCCATTGATTGTTGCCACAATTTCAGAGCCTGTTATTGGTCTATTCAGAGATTCAACTTCTTCCTGGTTTAGTCTTGGGAGGGTGTATGTGTCAAGGAATTTATCCATTTCTTCTAGATTTTCTAGTTTATTTGCGTAGAGGTGTTTGTAGTATTCTCTGATGGTAGTTTGTATTTCTGTGGGATCGGTGGTGATATCCCCTTTATCATTTTTTATTGAGTCTATTTGATTCTTCTTTCTTTTCTTCTTTATTAGTCTTGCTAGCGGTTTATCAATTTTGTCGATCTTTTCAAAAAACTAGCTCCTGGATTCATTAATTTTTTGAAGGGTTTTTTGTGTCTCTATTTCCTTCAGTTCTGCTCTGATTTTAGTTATTTCTTGCCTTCTGCTAGCTTTTGAATGTGTTTGCTCTTGCTTTTCTAGTTCTTTTAATTGTGATGTTAGGGTGTCAATTTTGGACCTTTCCTGCTTTCTCTTGTGGGCATTTAGTGCTATAAATTATCCTCTACACACTGTTTTGAATGTGTCCCAGAGATTCTGATATGTTGTGTCTTTGTTCTTGTTGGTTTCAAAGAACATCTTTATTTCTGCCTTCATTTCATTATGTACCCAGTAGTCATTCAGGAGCAGGTTGTTCAGTTTCCATGTAGTTGAGCGGTTTTGAGTGAGTTTCTGAGTCCTGAGTTCTAGTTCGATTGCACTGTGGTCTCAGAGATAGTTTGTTATAATTTCTGTTCTTTTACATTTGCTGAGAACAGCTTTACTTCCAACTATGTGGTCAATTTTGGAATAGGCGTGGTGTGGTGCTGAAAAAAATGTATATTCTGTTGATTTGGGGTGGAGAGTTCTGTAGATGTCTATTAGGTCCGCTTGGTGCAGAGCTGAGTTCAATTCCTGGGTATCCTTGTTAACTTTCTGTCTCGTTGATCTGTCTAATGTTGACAGTGGTGTGTTAAAGTCTCCCATTATTATTGTGTGGGAGTCTAAGTCTCTTTGTAGGTCACTCAGGACTTGCTTTATGAATCTGGGTGCTCCTGTATTGGGTGCATATATATTTAGGATAGTTAGCTCTTCTTGTTGAATTGATCCCTTTACCATTATGTAATGGCCTTCTTTGTCTCTTTTGATCTTTGTCAGTTTAAAGTCTGTTTTATCAGAGACTAGGATTGCAACTCCTGCCTTTTTTTGTTTTCCATTTGCTTGGTAGATCTTCCTCCATCCTTTTATTTTGAGCCTATGTGTGTCTCTGCATGTGAGATGGGTTTCCTGAATACAGCACACTGATGGGTCTTGACTCTTTATCCAATTTGCCAGTCTGTGTCTTTTAATTGGAGCACTTAGTCCATTTACATTTAAAGTTAATATTGTTATGTGTGAATTTGATCCTGTCGTTATGATGTTAGCTGGTTATTTTGCTCATTAGTTGATGCAGTTTCTTCCTAGCCTTGATGATCTTTACAATTTGGCATGATTTTGCAGTGACTGGTACTGGTTGTTCCTTTCCATGTTTAGTGCTTCCTTCAGGAGCTCTTTTAGGGCAGGCCTGGTGGTGACAAAATCTCTCAGCATTTGCTTGTCTGTAAAGTATTTTATTTCTCCTTCACTTATGAAGCTTAGTTTAGCTGGATATGAAATTCTGGGTTGAAAATTATTTTCTTTAAGAATGTTGAATATTGGCCCCCACTCTCTTCTGGCTTGTAGAGTTTCTGCTGAGAGATCCGCTGTTAGTCTGATGGGCTTCCCTTTGTGGGTAACCCGACCTTTCTCTCTGGCTGCCCTTAACATTTTTTCCTTCATTTCAACTTTGGTGAATCTGACAATTATGTGTCTTGGAGTTGCTCTTCTTGAGGAATATCTTTGTGGCATTCTCTGTATTTCCTGAATCTGAATGTTGGCCTGCCTTGCTAGATTGGGGAAGTTCTCCTGGATAATATCCTGCAGAGTGTTTTCCAACTTGGTTACATTCTCCCCATCACTTTCAGGTACACCAATCAGACGTAGATTTGGTCTTTTCACATAGTCCCATATTTCTTGGAGGCTTTGTTCCTTTCTTTTTATTCTTTTTTCTCTAAATTTCCCTTCTCGCTTCATTTCATTCATTTAATCTTCCATCACTGATACCCTTTCTTCCAGTTGATCACATCGGCTCCTGAGGCTTCTGCATTCTTCACGTAGTTCTCGAGACTTGGCTTTCAGCTCCATCAGCTCCTTTAAGCACTTCTGTGTATTGGTTATTCTAGTTATACATTCGTCTAAATTTTTTTCAAAGTTTTTAACTTCTTTGCCTTTGGTTTGAATTTCCTCCTGTAGCTCGGAGTAGTTTGATCGTCTGAAGCCTTCTTCTCTCAACTCGTCAAAGTCATTCTCTGTCCAGCTTTGTTCCATTGCTGGTGAGGAACTGCATTCCTTTGGAGGAGGAGGGGCGCTCTGCTTTTTAGAATTTCCAGTTTTTCTGCTCTGTTTTTTTCCCATCTTTGTGGTTTTATCTACTTTTGGTCTTTGATGATGGTGATGTACAGATGGGTTTTTGGTGTGGATGTCCTTTCTGTTTGTTAGTTTTCCTTCTAACAGAGAGGACCCTCAGCTGCAGGTCTGTTGGAATTTGCTAGAGGTCCACTCCAGACCCTGTTTGCCTGGGTCTCAGCAGCAGAGACTGCAGAACAGCAGATTTTCGTGAACCGTGAATGCTGCTGCCTGATCATCCCTCTGGAAGTTTTGTCTCAGAGGAGTACCCAGCCGTGTGAGGTGTCAGTCTGCCCCTACTTGGGGGTGCCTCCCAGTTAGGCTGCTTGGGGGTCAGGGGTCAGGGACCCACTTGAGGACGCAGTCTGCCCGTTCTCAGATCTCCAGCTGCGTGCTGGGAGAACCACTACTCTCTTCAAAGCTGTCAGACAGGGACCTTTAAGTCTGCAGAGGTCACTGCTGTCTTTTTGTTTCTCTGTGCCCTGCCCCCAGAGGTGGAGCCTACAGAGGCAGGCAGGCCTCTTTGAGCTGTGGTGGGCTCCACCCAGTTCAAGCTTCCCAGCTGCTTTGTTAACCTAAGCAAGCCTGGGCAATGGCAGGCGCCCCTCCCGCAGCCTTGCTGCCGCCTTGCAGTTTGATCTCAGACTGCTATGCTAGCTATCAGCGAGACTCCATGGGCGTAGGACCCTCCGAGCCAGGTGCAGGATATAATCTCCTGGTGTGCCATTTTTTAAGCCTGTCGGAAAAGCGCAGTATTAGGATGGGAGTGAACTGATTTTCCAGGTGCTGTCTGTCACCCCTTTCTTTGACTAGGAAAGGGAACTCCCTGACCCCTTGCACTTCCCGAGTGAAGCAATGCCTCGCCCTGCTTCGGCTCGCACACAGTGCGCTGCACCCACTGTCCTGCGCCCACTGTCTGGCACTCCCTAGTGAGATAAACCTGGTACCTCAGATGGAAATGCAGAAATCACCCCTCTTCTGCGTCTCTCACGCTGGGAGCTGTAGACTGGAGCTGTTCCTATTCGGCCATCTTGGCTCCCTCTAGTTAATGTAGTTTTGTGGTTACCTAAAATTCTGGGAAAAAAGGGAGGACTGAATGTTGAAGAACAATGAGCACTTTCTGTGTCTGATGGTTTTAAGAATAATTTGAGCCAATTAGAAGTTATCTATAATTAAGAGTTTAGAAAGCTATAAGGGAAGAAAGTGCCCCAAAGGTATGGTGAACTAGAAATGTAAGTAAATTCTCATCCTGAAAGACTTCTTGAAACATATACACACACACACACACACACATATATGTGTATGTATATGTGTGTGTATATATATGTATGTATGTAGGTAGGTATAGGTATAGGTATAGATAAAGAGATAGAGATAGATGATGGACATTCCTCTGCACTCAACTTGTACCACATAGAATCTCTAAAGTTTGAACAATACTATTCACAACTTTTTATTTTGTCACCTAAGACGCCAAGATAACTTTTTAGGGCACATCTTTAACACTTATTAATGTTGAAGTGGTTAATTCTACAGTGTACTGTGAATTGAAACTGAGAAAGTAAAATCAGTATGGTCCAAAAGAATGTTACCTAACACATTTTACTATTTTCTGAGATTGCTGGTGTTTTGGCAGTGACTGGCTGTGGGCAAGGATAACATGCAACATTAGATGGAAATATAGTTGTGGAATTTTAATAAACTGTTGATCTGCCAATAATTTGCTTTTATTCAAACCATTTTTAAATTTGGCAGTTATTCATAAATCTCAGTCCAGAAAAAAGTGTCAACTTTTCTTAGGAAGATGTATATAGTAGTAAGAGAATAAAGAAAAGACAGACCTTCACATCTTCCAGAAAGAGATTTTATTTTTGCCCCAACCTACTGGATTTATACTTCCAGAGTTTGCCATAGTACTTTAGGACACAAAGTTGTACTTAGAGGAATAATAGGAACTAATAGAGTCATGTCCAAATAGTAAGTTTCAAATAGAACATTTTAGGTGATTGTTACTATTTCTTGGAATACTAAATAGTTCTGATGAGTACATACTCATTTCCTTCCATATTTGAGTATTATTTTCATACAAATGCAAAAATGAAAGAAGAAAAGCCTTGCTTCAAATGTACAAGTTCCTTAAATTTTTGAATATATCATTTTATCCTGCTTGTTGATAAAATTCCACAGTATTGAAGAGCTGGGAATTTTTAGAATTCACAGGGACCATGCATAATATTTGGTAATGGCTTGATGTGCTTCATGGCATACATTATCTTTCTCCTTCTGCTCAAGATCTACTTGGCATAATTATTTTCCTGATTTCTGCCTCAGGCAATCAAGTCTAATGGGGACATTTTTGGCCTTTTGCTAAGTTACCAGTGCTAGTGTCAAAGAACTATTGTCCTTCCCCCCTTTCTTTTACCCTTTGAATCTGAGTCCAAAATTAATGAATGGTAACAAGTTCTCTTCACTGCTTTTTAGTGTAAAGTTTCAGTTCAGGGAAAGTTCTGTTCAAGAATGAATTCCAGCAGTGTTCCTAATGCCAGCAGGCAGCATAAAGGTCTCAGAGTGTGGAAGTAAGCCAGAATAAATTCTTCTCAATTTTAGTGAAGTAATTTATATATGATAACATATGATTATGATTCTTAATGCAAACTTCATGGTCATCTTAAGAGCTTAAATGATCAGTATTTATAGACAGCAAACTTAGGGGTGAAATCATCTTACTGTGTTTTTTATCCCAATAAGATATTATTCATATACAAAACATGAAGAAGGTCCTAAGAGATAGAGAGTTCTTTGGTTATAGTACAGTGGTTGGACTTCTGAGGTGGTCAGGCTGAAAGATTTTAGAGTGGTTATATGGGCACAGCAGTGAGGGAGAGAGAGAGAGAGAGCCAGAGAGCACACAAACATAGGCATTCATGCACATGCAAGAGTACAACCTCCCTTGGGGCTTCTCCCTGAGGTGAAGGGCAGTGCTGAGGACCCATCTGGAGAGACAGTTTTGTTTCTCTTCCTCCTTGGAGATGATGGGGACTTCCTGGAAGCCTTGGCCTTACCCATGTGCAACTAGGCTGTATGATCCTCCCTAGAGCAGGGAGATTCCGTCTGCTCAGAGTCATGCTCCTTGGGTATGTTTCTGTATTATCTCTTCTATTAGATGTGTATGTGTCTTAAGAAGGGAAGAACCATTTTATCTTTTATTGATTCTTCCTACACTCACTCTTCATCTTCCAATGCCTTCTCCACACTACAGCCAGAGTGATCTGCTGAGTAGTATCTGATTATGTCACATCCTTACTTAAACTGCCTCAATGGCTGAGCAGTACTCTTAGGATAAAAATCAGCATTTTTTTAATACTTTAAGTTCTGGGGTACATGTGCAGAACGTGCAGGTTTGTTACATAGGTATACACATGCCATGGTGATTTGCTACACCCATCAACCCGTCATCTACTTTAGGTATTTCTCCTATTGCTCTCCCTCCGCTAGCTCCCCACCCTCTGGCAGGCCCCAGTTTGTGATGTTCCCCTCCCTGTGTCCATGTGTTATCACTGTTCAACTCCCACTTATGAGTGAGAACATGCGGTATTTGGTTTTCTATTCCTGTGTTAGTTTGCAGAGAATGGTGGTTTCCAGCTTCATCCATGTCCCTGCAAAGGACATGAAGCCATCCTTTTTTATGGCTGCATAGTATTCCATGATGTATATGTGCCACATTTTCTTAATCCAGTCTATCATTGATGGGCATTTGAGTTGGTTCCAAGTCTTTGCTATTGAGAATAGTGCTGCAATAAACATACGTGTCCATGTGTCTTTATAGTAGAATGATTTATAATCCTTTGGGTATATACCCAACAATGGGATTGCTGGGTCAAATGGTATTTCTGGTTCTCGATCCTTGAGGAATCACCACACTGTCTTCCACAATGGTAGAACTAATTTACACTCCCACCGACAGTATAAAAGTATTCCTATTTCTCCACATCCTCTCCAGCATCTGTTGTTTCCTGACTTTTTAATGATCGCCATTCTAGCTGGCGTGAGATGGTATCTCATTGTAGTTTTGATTTGCATTTCTCTAATGATCAGTGATGATGAGCTTTTTTTCGTATGTTTGTTGGCTGCATAAATGTCTTCTTTTGAGAAGTGTCTGTTCATATCCTTTGCACACTTTTTGATGGGGTTGTTTGTTTTTTTCTTGTAAATTTGTTTAAGTTCCTTGTAGATTCTGGATATTAGCCTTTTGTCAGATGGACAGATTGCAAACATTTTCTCTCATTCTGTAGGTTGCCTGTTCACTCTGATGATAGCTTCTTTGGCTGTGCATAGCTCTTTAGTTTAATTAGATCCTGTTTGTCTATTTTAGCTTTTGTTGCAGTTGCTTTTGGTGTTTTAGTCATGAAGTCTTTGCCCATGCCTATGTCCTGAATGGTATTGCCTAGGTTTTCTTCTAGGGTTTTTATGGTTTTAGGTCTTAAGTTTAAGTCTTTAATCCATCTTGAATTAATTTTTGTATAAGGTGTAAGGAAGGGGTCCAGTTGCAGTTTTCTGCATATGGCTAGCTAGTTTTCCCAACACTGTTTATTAAATAGGGAATCCTTTCCCCATTTCTTGTTTTTGTCAGGTTTGTCAAAGATCAGATGATTGTAGATGTGTGGCATTACTTCTGAGGCCTCTGTTCTGTTCCACTTGTCTATATATCTGTTTTGGTTCCTGTACCATGCAAAATCAGCATTCTTTTATCTTTATATTCTTTTATCCAGTTCATCCAGTGTGCTCTCTCTTTCTCTTCTCTAGCCACAGAGACATCTTTCTTTTCTGCCTTTAGTACAAATTCCCTCCTGCCTTGGCTTCTTTTTATGCTATTTGCTTTGCTTGAATTTCTCTTTACCTCCACCCATCCCCTCAACTTTATCCTCTTTATCTGGCTACCTCTTTCTCGTCATTCTCTTTTCAACTCAGAAGTCACTTCCTTCAGGAAGACTTATTGAATCTTTACACAAAGTTAGGCCCCTTCTGCCCCCTTACACACTTTTGTTGCACTCTGCAATCCCCATTTGCAGCACTTAATACAATTGTAGATATTTAATACCCTTTCCCCTGGTTAGATTGTAAGCTCAATCATGACACTAAATATGTCTGTTAATTACTGTATCTCAAGTACCTAGTGTAGTTGAGGAAAAGGCATCTACAACATCTGGCATGTTGTAGATTATCGATATATATATTTCTTCAATGAATAAATGAAGCAAACAGATGACCAACTGGATGGCTGAATGGCCGATAACATGATTTCTTTTTCCACTTCCCCTTCCCCCAACAACTCAGGGCAGGAAAGCAAGAGACAGGTGACGATAGGGGTAGGGGAGGGCTGGTTGGGGAAGAGGACTGGTAGGCCCTATTCTTAAAAGCAGCTACAATTCAGACGGGCCATAGATAAAATAGCAAAAACCATATCCTGAAGAATGAAGACTTTGGATCAGAATGGTGAGCCAGTCCTATAATGATTGCCTAGGGACAGAAACAAAGAGCCAAATATCCTGCAATAAGAAACAGTGGGGGCCCGGTGTGGTGTCTCACGCATGTAATCCCAGCACTTTGGGAGGCTGAGGCAGGCGGATCACGAGGTCAGGAGATCGAGACCATCCTGGCTAATATGGTGAAACCCCGTCTCTACTAAAAATACAAAAAATTAGCCAGGCATGGTGGCAGGCGCCTGTAGTCCCAGCTACTCAGGAGGCTAAGGCAGGAGAATGAGGTGGAGCTTGCAGTGAACCGAGGTTGCACCACTGCACTCCAGCCTGGGCGACAGAGCAAGACTCCATCTCAAAAAAAAAAAAGAAAAAAAAAGAAACAGTGGTTCAGAGGAGGGGAAACAAAGGTCTCCTTAGTAGTTCCAGATACGAAGTGTCAAAGACTGGGGAAGCTTCTTTGAGCGCCACTCACATTTTCATGAGCAAAATATTCATTTCAAGGGACCGGTCTAGGTTGCAAAGTATTTAGCCCACTTCTCAAATAACTTTCCATATCTGAAATTTTTAGTCACATTAGTTTGAATTCACATTTTTGGGGATTTTAGATAGGAGATAGAGTGCCATCCCAGAATGTATTTACTGTGAATAAACTACCATCGCAGTGGGTTCTGAGGCAGCATTTATTATCAAACATATTAGTAGCCATGCAGTGAAACATGTGAATATTTACAGTGTGTGGGATACGTAAACTATCAATAGCCTCACATCATTTCAGGTCAGGTTTTGCTGCCAAATGAGATACCAAAATGCTTTTTGCTTAGAAAAGCTTTGGGGGTTTAGAAATTCTGGTTGGGGGATTGTGGCACTGGTACAAAGCATTGTGTGCTTCTGGTGCCCTGTAAATTCTTGCTTGACTGATTCCCAGCACAGGGGAGGAGCTGCCCTGGTTGACTGACTCAGGGGTTCCTCAATTCTTCAGGGAAATCCCCAGAGTCCCCCCAGCCCTCATCTGCCTAGAATGAAACTCTGCCACCCCTTGCCTTTTCCTTAGGCTACTGTGAGATGGTTGTCATTCTACTATCTTTATTAAATATTTGCTGTGTTCAGTTGGGAAATAGACAGATAAGTAGAAGCTGAGCCGTTTAGGTTTATCCTCCTTTAGGTAATCCATCTCTATCCTAGATATCTCACTTGAGCTCCATGTCTTATTTCCAGCTGCCTAATACACAGATCCACTTAGCATTCAAAATGAAAACTGGTCATCTCCTTCAACCTAGAATCAAACAAAAACAAAATCTGCTGCTTATCCTATAATCCTTGTCACTATCCACTAAATGGTCCAAATTAGAATCAAACTTTCCTTTTTTTTTTTTTTCTTTTTGCACATAACCTGCACTAAATCCTGTTGGGTCTCCCACATAAGTGTCCTTCCTCCTCTCCCATCCTCTCCCATCCCAATAGCATCTTAGCTGGTTTGATCTCCCAAGGCTCCTCCCTGCCCCTTATTTAATACTCTCTCTTATCTATCCATTTCTTTCTTGAAGACCTTAGTTATTTTTCAGTAATAAATATTTTAAAACATATTGTTGCTTTGAAAGTTCTCACTATTAAAAAAAAAAGGTTAGTTTCCTGAAAAAAAAAAAAAAAAAAAGGCTGAGGAACTGTTCCAGATTGAAGGAGACAAAAGAAGCAAGAAAGTGAAATGCGATACATGGTCCTGGATTAGGTCCTATACAAGAAAAACAATTGACATTGTATACAGATCACTATTAAGGCAATTGACAAAATTGGAATAAAATTATTATATCAGTGTTAAATGTCCTGAGTTTGATAATTATACCGTAGTTATAGAGTATCCTTTTTTTTGTTTTTGTTTTTTTGAGATGGAGTTTCTCTCTTGTTGCCCAGGCTGGAGTGCAATGGCGCAATCTCAGCTCACTGCAATCTCTGCCTCCCAGGTTCAAGCAATTCTCCTGCCTCAGCCCCCTGAGTAGCTGGGATTACAGTGTAGCATGTGCCACCACACCCAGCTAATTTTTGTATTTTTAGTAGAGACAGCATTTCACTATGTTGATCAGGCTGGTCTTGAACTCCTGACCTCAGGTGATCCACCCACTTCAGCCTCCCAAAGTGCTGGGATTACAAGTATGAGCCACCATGCCTGGCATAGAGTATCTTTATTTCTGTAACATATACACTGAATTATTAAGAGATAAAGGGATTAATGTGTGAACCCATTCTCAACTAGTTCAGAAAAAAATGTATGTATGTACATGCAAGTATGTGTATGTGTGTATAGATACACATACACATCCATATCTGTATATAAATGATATATGCATATATATGTAAAAAGAGAACAATAAATATGGCAAGAGAGTAATAATTGGTAAATCTGGATAAAAACTACACAGAAGTTCTTTGTACTATTCTTGCAACCTTTCTATAAGTTTAAAATTATTTCAACATAGAAACTTTTAAAAACGCAATTTTTAGATATTGAACTTACATAACTGTTATCCAAACAACAGACTTTATTATAACATACATACACACACAGGTACATACACATACAATTTCATAAACTTCCCACTGCCCATATAAAGAAATTTTAAGCTCATAAACATTATGCTCAGGGAGTTTCTACAATCAGGTCTCATCCTAATTTTCCTGCCTCACTTTTTGCTTTCTCTAAGGCACTCCTTACTCTATATATGCTGAAATGATGTTTGTTTCTCCTTCTGTGTTTTTGTTCCTGCTGTTTGCTCTACAAGGTAAGCCCTCCCAGCTCTTCCACTGGTGACCTCCTATGCCTGCTTTGAGACCAAGTTCAAATGTTGCTTCTATAATACCCTTCTCTACAGCACTAGGCAGATACAACTCTTCCCTCTTTTTGTGAACTGAATGTTGTGTTCCCCCAAAATTTATATGTTGAAGCCATAACCCTCAATGTGATACTCTTTAGAGATGGGGCTTTGTTAGGAATTAGGGTTAGATGAAGTTGTGGGGGCAGGACCCTAATGATGGAATTTGTGCCCTAAGAGCTCTCTTTGCCTTGGGAAGATACAGCAAGAAGGCTGCCATCTACAAGCCAGAAAGGGAGCCCTCCCCAGGAGCCAAGTTGACTAGCACCTTGATCTTGGACTTCCCAGCATCCAGAACTATGAGAAAATACAAAAAACATTTCTGTTTTTTAATCTATTCAGTCTATGTTATTTTGTTGGGGCAGCACAAGCAGACTAATGTACCTCCTCTGTGTATTCATACAACTTTACACAGAGGTAAAATACAGCAGTTAGAACTCTATCTTATATTGGGTTGTTGATGAATCTTTCTCTCACACAGGCATGTGAGTCCTGAGGACAGCAGCTATGTGTTTCATCTTTCTGTCCCTAACACACTGCCTGACCCATGGAGACTTTAAGTCCAGGCTTGCTGAATGAATATGGCATAATCTGAACCTGACCACTCCAATCATTCATTAACCTTACTGTCTGGGTGTGGATTGATCATTACTTTGCTTGAATTTGTGACAAGATAATTTCAGCAGTTGACAGACAGCTAGTTTCTAGTCAAGCAGAAGCATTGTATATGCTCCTACTTGCCTGTTCCTATATCTTCAGTGATGGATTCAGTGACCCTAAGAGAATATCTTAATAAAGAATTTTGAATGCATTTGGTTGAAAACATTCTGAAAAGAAACTTTTTCATACATTTTATATGGATACGAACTAGACAATAATGTATGCTTATAATAATTGAGAAGTTTTTAAAAATGAGATGCTATTACTAATAAATTATGATTAATTATTTCTCTAGAGGTAGTACAAAGTTAAACAATGGTAGGAATCTTGGTTTCTGTTACCCTTACTCCAGTTCATCTTTCATTACAAATAATTTTTTTATACAGTCTCCTCTCTACCCTCTTACACAGAGGCATTTCAGCAGATATTTTATTGAAAACAAAACAAAACACTGTGCGGCCCATGCTGCACAATGAAAGAAGTGTGTACAAGATAATTCCAAAGGGTAATACACGTTTCTAGTTAAAAAATGGAGGGTTATGTAAATACGAACTGTTTAGTCAAGTTCAGGTAAAATTAGGACTTACTGGAAAAGCGTCAACAGTGAATATATTCCTTAGTTCTAATTCTTTCAATAGCAATCTCTATCAACTCAGAGATTGCTTTTGCTTGTTTTCTTTGTTTTTTATTTCATTCTGTACAGGGCCTTGAACATTCAGTGACAATTTATGGTAACTGCAGAGTATACCATCACCATCCTGTGTTCTTTGGATAACCAGCTGGCCTAATTTTGAATGTCCTGAACCACATATTACGATAGCTCTGTGTTAACTATGTCACGGAGTGGATTTATTTCTCCTGTTGACTATTAGACAACCTGGCTGCTTCCACTTACTATTTATTCAACTAACACTTCCTGTTATATTGTATGTTGTAAGAGTTGGAGGCAAGTTGTTTCCTGGTAAGCATTAGACTCAGAAATTCTGGGAGTGTTTTTGTTTTGTTTTTAAGCTTGGCTTCAATCTTGTAAGAGATTTGTAAATCTCATAAATGCATAAGGTAACATAGAACTTGATGTGACCTTGTTTACTCTTACATATTTTGATATGAGCTGTTTAGACAGAAAATATTTGTTGATAAATATGAATGAAAACATAAGGAATATTGAACATGGAGGCTAAATGTCAAAGTATTATGACGATGGCCTGGCATAGTAGGTGGAATGAGGGCTTTTTGATGAGAAAGATCAGGGCCCACTTTCTTGTTTTGTGACTTACTAGCTATATTTTTAAAGCAATTTACATAAACTCTTGAGCCTCAAGCATACCTTCTATAAAATGGTGATAATAACACCCATCTTTTGTTGCATTTTTTTTTGAGATGGAGTCTCACTCTATCACCCAGTCTGGAGTGCAGTGGCATGATCTCGGCTCACTGCAAGCTCCGCCTCCCAGGTTCATGCCATTCTCCTGCCTCAGCCTCCCAAGTAGCTGGGACTACAGGCACCCACCACCATGCCCAGCTAATTTTTTGTATTTTTACTGGAGATGGGGTTTCACCGATTTAGCCAGGATGGTCTCGATCTCCTGACCTCATGGTTCACCCGCCTCGGCCTCCAAAAGTGCTGGGATTACAGGCATGAGCCACAGCACCTAGCCTTGTTGCATTCTTTTGAAAACTAAAAAAAAAGGTATATAAATTATAAGTTACACTGCCTTGAGCATAATAGATACTCATAATAGATATTCTAATAAATAGTGGCTCTTATGGTTAATGTTTTTTAAATCAAGAGGACAAATAAGATCAATTAAAATTTCTAATTATTACTTTTACTAAAAGTTTTTATTTTGTTTAGAACAGCCATTAGTAAATTGAACTTATTAATATTATCTCATGATGTTTTTATGAAGAGTAAATTAAATAAAATTAGAATCATCTGTTGTACTAGATGACACATAGTAAGCACTCAGTGTGCTCATTTTATTCCCCCCTCATCCTGTATGAACACAACTCTACTTTTTAGGTGGATTTCTTCCAAGATGGTCTAGAAAATAATTTTTTAAAACTTATTATATATTTGGAATACACATACATACATACATACACACACACCACTCTAAAATGAAGAAGGTCAATTGCCTATTATCTATTGTCTAGCATGGGTTCTATTATTGCTCCTTTATATGTTTAACTATGATGGTATTAACTTTTGTTCATATATGGATGAGGATAGTATTTATATATTGGTAGATATATCTGTTTTTAGATATACATGAATTATTCATCTTTGCTTATATTAACCCAAATATAAAAATAACACAATAGTTATTGTCTGTTTGTGCTGCTATAACAAAATATCTGAGACTAGGTAAATTATAAAGAGAAGATACTTATTTCCTCACAGTTCTGAAGGCTGGGAAGTCCAAGATCAAGGCACTAGCAGGTTGATTGTCCAGTGAAGATGCGGCCTTGAACCGCAAGATGGTTGAAGATGGTGCCTTGAACACCATGTTCTCCTGAAGGGAGGAATGCTGTGTCTTCATATGGCAGAAGGCAGAAGGACAAAAAGGGAGCAAACTCCCTCTATCAAGCCCTTTTATAAGGGCACCTAATCCAATTCATGAGGGCAAAGTCCTCATGACTCAATCACTTCTCAAAGCCCTCATCTTCCAGTACTGTTGTATTGAGAATTAAGTTTCCATATAAATTTTGGAAAGAAAAAAAAAAAGAAGCATTTAAACCATAGCAGTCATGCACATAAGGAACATTCAAAATTTTGCCAACTATTAGAGTTTATTGAATATTTATTGTGGCCAGGTTTTCTGCTAGGCACCTTACATATATAATCTTATTTAATCCCTACAAATTCTTACAGGAAAATACTATTTTACAGTTGAGGAAGCCAGAGCTCAAAGTCTGGATCCTATGACTTGTAGGTAACTTTGGAACCCTACATTCTTTATTTGTTCCCCCTATTTCTCATCTCTTTTACTTAGTCCTTTTTTTCTCAGTCTCTACACATGGAAGGGTGTGGCTGTGGTCCTCTCCTTTTCTCTGTGTATGCTCCCTCCTTAGGTTGTTAAACCTAATCAATTGGTTTTTAAATATACTGATAAATCATGGGTAGGCAAAATAATTCTTTTTTTTTTTTTCAATTGCTGGTGATATCTTCTGCTTATCCAGCCATTCACGATGATCTCCATCCAGATGCCTAACAGGTTTTCAACTCTTACTATGTCCTTCTTGACATCTTCCCCTGTAACCACTCACTGTACTCCTACTCCAGTTTTCCTTATCTTGGTCCATGGCTTCACCATTCATTCAGTTCAGGAAAAAAACCTAGGAGTCATCCTTCATTTCCCTCTTTTTCCTTTTTTTTTTCTATGTTCAGTCTACCAACAACTCCTTTTGGCTCTGTCTTCAAAATATATCCCAAATCTGCACACTTTTCAGCATATTTATCATGTCCACCCTAGTATATGCCACCATCAAATCTCACCTGGACTACAGCAAGACTCATATCCCTGGTTCCACTGATCCTCCTCATAGTCTCCTCTCTGCATACAGACAGAGCAAGCTTTCTAAACATAAAATCAGAACATGTAATTTTCTTTCTCAAAGGCCCTTCCTAATGGTTTCCCATTACACTTAAAATGAATCAGAATGTCTTGTGTGGCCACAAGGTCTCTGGGCCCTGCCTTGCCTGTGTGTCCAGCCTCAACTCGTTTCCTAATATCTGGCTAGGTGTGCTATGACCATTCTGACTTCTTGCTGCGCTTCCAATGTGCCATGCTGCTCCTCATCTCAGCTCTTCACACATGCTGCACTTCTGTCTGAAATGCACTTCCTCAGACTCTTGTATGGCTTGCTCTCACATCGTTCATATTTTGCTCAAATACCACCTCTTCAAAGACTGTCTTTGACCAACATATCTAAAACAGCACCCACAGCTTTGCCCAAGGTCCTAGGAAGACCTTGTCCTTCTTTAGTCTTTTTTACAGCATTTGTCACAATCCAAAACTATATCCTCTTTATATACATGTGTGTTTTCATATCGCCTGTCTCTCCCACCAGAATATAAGCATCCGGAGGGCAGGAAAATGAACCACCTAGTTCACTTCTGTATCTCTAATGCCCAAAACAATCAGTGAAATATAGTAGAAATAAAGAATAACACAAGGAAAGAAAGAAAATGAGTTGTTTCCAGTTCTGATTCTGTTTGATTCCACCAGGCTATGCTGACTCTTCATTGTGTGTAACGTTTTGCTTGTAACAACAAAAAATTGGCAGCAACCTACATGTCTTCAACAGAGGTCTATTAATAAATCATGAAGCCTACATATAATAGAATAAAATGCACCAATAAAAAAGAATGAAGAGGATCAAGATGTACCAGCTCTGAAATAAAGTGAAAAGGCCTGTTGCAGAACATTGTGCTCCAACCATCTGCTTTCCTGCTCAGGGCCTTTGCACTTGCTATTCCTTGTGTATGGAATGCTCTTCTCCAGATCTTTCAGGTCTCTCTCAAATAGCACCTCCCAGAGAATGTTCCAAATGTTTAAAGTGTCTTTTACCCTTTCCATTCACTAATCTCTTGGCTTGCTCTGTTCTTCCGCATGATCGTTATCACCATCCAAAATTACGTTTACTCATATGTAAATGTAAGGCAGGGACTTGACAGTCTTATTTGCCGCTGCATTCCCAGGGCCTCCAGCAGTGCCTGGAGTAAGATTGAAAAAAACAATGAGAAATAAAGAGAGAGATATATCTGGTTTTCCAATTAGGTTCTTTTGTATAAGAGAGTGAAAGTACCACCATATGCTACCCCTCATCTTTAAAAACTCAGTATTAGGACCTTTGTGTTTTTAGGCAGATAGGGACCTTAGAGGTAATCTAGTCCAAGCTATGATTATGCAAAAGAGTGGATTGAGAAGGGTGTTAAGGTGATGTGTGGAGGTCCAGTGAATATGGAAGTCAGTGGTGACAGGATGACTTTTTATGCTTTTTGAGCTTTGAGTTATGGAATGTGCTACTTAATTTAAAAATAACCTCCATAAATATATTTTGAAAAATATCAGTGAGATGGTAGCCAGTTAAATAATTCAGGCACAAGCACTCAAGGGTTTGGAGAAAGATAAGTTACTTTTAAGTCACTGTGGACACAGTCATTGATCAGAGCAGGCTTCCTGAAGGAGGACATCAGCTGGCCCTTGAAGAATAGAAGGGATTTAATGGTGAGGAAGCATAAGGAGCATTTCAGGAAAGCATTGCAGCAGTGAGCAGTTGGTGGAAGAGTTCTAGGCATAGGAGGGAGACCTTGAAGGAGAAACCTATAAGGGCTTAACAGGAAATTAATTGTTACCCATAATATAGTTAGCTCTGGAAATAGGAACTGGAACATCAGTCTATAAATCCTTAGGGCCTGTAATGGAAAGACTTATTTTCTTAAAAAGTATTGTTTTAAAGATATTATTATTTTCTCTATAGACAGATAATATAAGTGAAACAGTAGTTACACATTGTTATGGATTGAGTTGCATAAAATATATTTATATATTTATATTTTTATTTCTATATATAAATATGTAGACCCTGGGAATGCAGTAGGAGATAAGACTGCCAAGTCCCTGCCTTACATTTACATATGAGTAAATGTAATTTGGGATGGTGATAACTACCATGCAGAAAAATAGAGCAAGGCAAGAGATTAATGAGTGAGGGATATAAATATATCTATATATAGAAGTCTTCTCTAGTACCTCAGAATGTGATCTTAGTTAGTGGTACAGTCATTGCAGATATAATTACTTAAGATGAAGTCACACTGGAGAGATAGGCCCCTAATCCAATATGACTGGTATCCTTATAAGAAGATCCCATGTAAAGACAGAGCTAAACAGGAAGAACGCCATGTGAAGATTCAGGCTGCTATTGGAGTTATGCTCCTTAAGCCAAGGAATGCCTGGGTCTGTCAGAAGCTGAAAGAGGCAAGGAAGGAACCTCCCCTGTAGGCTTCAGAGGGAGCATGGCCCTGCCAATACCTTGAATTCTAACTTTTAGCTTCCAGAACTGTGAGACAATAAATTCCTGTTATTTTAAGCCATGCAGTTTATGGTATTTTATTACGGCAGCCTTGGGAAACTAATACAGAAACTCTGCTTTTACAACACAATTTTGAAATGAAGCCAAACAGAAGAAAACCAGCACTTGCTTTGTAACTGGGTTTATGGAACATTTGGTAAATTTGATTAGAACTTTGTATATGTTTTTGTTGATTTAGTAATAATGATTGGTTACATAATACCTATAAATGCAAGCATCATTAAATTCTTTGTATATAAGTCTTTTATAAATTAATTGCAAGCATAGCTGGAGTAACTCCAGCCACAAACTAAGCGAATCACCAGTAGAGTCACACATAGATCTTTTGTTTTCATTTTTGTATCTTAAAAGCTCAGTCTTCAACAGGCATTCTTTTTCTCTTATTTTAGTTAAAGCATTAATTCCTATGTATATTTAATCACATGATTAACAATCATTGGGTGAATCTGTTCATATAAGAATAAAGAACAGATTTTAACTTTTTTGGTTTTAAGTTCATGAACATGCCTATCATATTGTTATTTATTATGCCTATTTAAGTGTAACAAGAGATTTAGGACTCACTGTGCCAATAATCTTGCTAACTTATATCCTGAATCAGAAAGAAAATTCATAGAGAAATGAATTATATGTAAACTTAAACCACCTAGGCAGATAGCTGTTTTCTGTTGTTTACAGAGAGAAAATCAGCTTACATCAGGTTTACATTTTACTTATCTTTGTTTTCAAAGCTCTCAGCCACTGCCTTGATGGCTTCCTTTCCCCCATTTTTTTTTCTGTCAGTGCTTTCTCTTATATTAAACCAATATCTAATGTTTTATCTTTTTCTTTTCTGGTCCATGTGCTTTCACAATAAGGATAAGAGATTTTGCTTTGTTATCATATGGCAGGACTATAAATAGAGAAAATCATATTTTTAAAAATCATTTCTAGTATGGTTTGCAACATGTTTAAATTGATTGCTCCCCCTTCCTTTACTCAACCTCAAACTTAATTCTTAATTAACTCAGTTTTTCTTTTTTCTTCTACTTGAGGGTCATGGGAACAAGTTTGAGGTTAGTCACATCATATGGGTTTTAACCTTTATAGTTATCTTGTAACCCAAACAAACATTAGTCATTCTGATAAAGAGTTAGAAGAATAGTTTGGACATCTCATAGGACTTTGGCTCAGATAAATTATTCCATTAATATATTTTCTCAAGAAAATGTCTTCATTTTTGCTTTCCTGACTTCTGGTCTCCTGTAAGTTTTCTAAGTTTCATCTGACTCTAAAATGCTTTAAAATAATGCTCTGGACTAAATATATTTGGGGAAATGGTCAGATTTGCTTTATTCATCAGATACTGTTATTTTGAGGGAAATTATTACATATTAAATTATGTCAAAGATTTATTTTATAGTTTCTTTTACATTTTTCCTTAGCCATTGCTTACTTATTCATGATATAAGTGGAGACCAGTGGATAACCCATTATGTGAACATTCTAGAAAGTGTTTAAGGAGTTGGCTGGAGCTACAAGCAAAGTGAGTTTCTTTAGCCTTTTAACTTATCCATGCTCTCAGGGATGCTAAATAAAAGCTCCATTTAGCAATATTTGCTTCTGATGTGTGGCACCAGCAAGAGCTACATTCAGATACAGGAATCTGTGTCTGGACGTAGGCTCTGGACCCATTGTTTTACCATCTGTCTTCCAGCCCCAGAGTGAAATTCTTGTAGGAGGAAGTTGAGTGGGGAGAGATGGGGGAAGTCCTGGGCCTGATTCACCTCCTAACTCTTAGGGTTGCTTGGGCAGCTTCCTCCATCTCTCTAGAAATCAGTTTCTTCATCAGTACAATGAAGGAATAGCCACTAACACTTACTGAACATTATGTGCCAGGCACTGCTCCAGATACTTTGCATGTAAAATTTGTTAAATCTTCAGAACTCCGTGAGGGTGAAAAATCAACACACACATACTCTCTCGATTCTCTCTGTCCTGCTTTTCCCTCCTATTGTCTCATCACCTTCTGAGATATACATATATTCTTTTGTATGCATTATATTTTTGTTATTTTGTCAGTCTCCTTGCTCTAGAATGTAAATGTCATAAGGGCAGGAATTTCCGTTTGTTTCGTTTACTAGGGTATACCTCTAAAACAGAGCCTGGCAAGCAATAATTACAAAATCGATGTTGAATGAATGAAGTACATAGATGAAGTAATTTATTAATGTTCACCAAGACAGTAATGGGGCAGAGTTGGGAATTGGCCCCAGGTTGTTTATCTCCAGATCCCATACTCTAAAGCACCGTGTTATACTGACTAAAATTAGGCAACCAATGGCTTCCAAGCCATGGTTCATCATGCTGGTTTCACATCAGAATTGTATGTGGTATTTTAAAAGCTACAAATGCAGGCTGGGCACGGTGGCTCACGCCTGTAATCCCAGCACTTTGGGAGGACGAGGCAGGCAGATGACGAGGTCAGGAGTTCGAGACCAGCCTGACCAACATGGTGAAACCCCATCTGTACTAAAAATACAAAAATTACCCGGGCATGGTGGTGCATGCCTGTAATCCCAGCTACTCAGGAAACTGAGGCAGTAGAATTGCTTGCACCTTGGAGGCAGAGGTTGCAGTCAGCAAAGATCGCACCACTGCACTCCAGCCTGGGTGACAGAACGAGATTCCATCTAAAAAAAAAAACTACAAATGCCTGCTGCTCCCTACTCTTCCCCATTACATACTCTGAAGGAATTTAGTGAGTTTGGAGTCACAATATTTTGTCCTAAAATTCCCAAGTGAACTTAGTTTGCATCTAAACTGAGATAAACTTCAAAAACATAGCTTAAGTTTATCTCAATAACACCCTTAATTTTATAAATCTTTAAAATGTATTCTAAAAGGAGTTCAGATTGAACCTTTTGTTTAAAGGGGCAGATGGAAGATAGTAGGAGCAGAGCTTCCTTCTGACATTGATTCATGGTTGGGTTTATGGTTGAGTTCATGGATCTTTCTATAGTGATTTTCCAGCTGATTCTAAATGTTAAGTAGGATTGGCCTGTGACTGATACCTAGAGACCTTACTATAGACTGGTGGTAAACTCATAATAATCTATATGATTTAAAATCAGTTGTTTAACCACAGTATAATTTCAAGACTGTACTTACCTTTCAGACATTTGGTGTTTAACAAGCGGATAGTCTAAACCTACCCTAGGACTGGACCTTGGGAACTAGTTCCAGTTTTCAATTAATGAACCACATTATACTAGATGAATAAGATTTAAATAATTTTGTTAAAGCATTATCCCCTCAAGTCATGAAATAATCTTTACTAGGGCAATAATGGGACTTGGTGCCTTGGTGCAGATGACCTGAAATGACAGCTAGTCCAGAAAGATTGGTATTTGGTTGTGCTGTAGATGACTTCCTTATCCTGAAACTAACTGCAGAAAGGAAGATACTTAACAAATGCCTTGGAAATTGATTAAGCTTCTTCTTTTTCCTTATTTCTACTACTACTACTACTACTATTGTTATTATTATTACTGCTACTACTACTACTGCTACTACTACTACTTTTAATGTGCTGTGCAGGTACCTTAACTCATTTACTACTAGAAATTCTGTGAGCTTATGTTAGCCTGGATTATCCAAGAAGCAGATGCTGATTCAGCATTAAATGTGCAAGAAATTTATTAGGGTAAATTCCTGTGAGAAAAAAATGTGAAGGGATCCCAGAGAGGCTAGAAGAGCCCTTAATGCAAGTCTGACCCTGAGGAAAAGATAGAAAGAGAAAGGGAAGAATGGTGTAAGAATTTCAGACTGCTGTTCAATTCCATGAAAACTTAGCAAGGCTGTTGGGGAATCCTCAAGCCAAAGCCAACTATTAGAGGAGTCCCTCATCTCATGGGATTGGGCCTGCCTTTGTATTTCTGTTGTACACAGTCATTGGCCGGGAACAGCCTGTGGGAAAATGTGGACCTCATTGGATTTCAGAGCAGAGCAGCTGGGGCTTTCAGCCAATTCTGCCCCCTGCAGTCAAAATCTAGGAGGCATATTGTTATGGCCAATATTCTCATATTTAGACATGATGTTCTAGAGATTCCAGGAAGTTACTCTTGGATATGTGTCCAAGATGTGTCCTTTCCAGAATAATTTCTCTTTACACATTCTTTAACCTGATTATTATCAGTCTTGTGCAGAACTCTGTAACCCATGTGGATAATTTTTAGTAAGGATGCTTAGTAATTTAAAAACATACAATCCACGCTGCTAGTCTCTAAATCTTCTATGAAAAGTTTAATGCTAAACAAAAGGGGTGTGTATGTGTGTTTGTATCATGTATATGTACATACACATACACACACACACATAGTATTGAGAAGCATAAATTGATTCAACTGGTTATTATAGACCATGAAAGGAATTGTATTGCCATATCTAAACAAAGTGTGCAATTGTTTGGGTTTATGTACTCTGTGCTTATGAGTGTTGTGAATTTGTCACTTGGGCTTTCACCTCAGAACAGGTCCTTTTTTATTTCTACCTCTTGAAATAATAGTTGTTCACTCAAAGCTCAGAGGTGGTAGAAACTGGTAGCAGATATCAGGAAAACAAGAATAATTGTCATTTACTATTATTGGTCAGTTTGATTCTTTATTATTTCCTTGGAAATTATACACAATCAGAACAACTACTCGAGGGTTTTTTAAACCTCAAATAGTATAAAAATAGCATTTTATCCTAATCAAAGCAAGTTTTATTCACTGTTTTTCTATGTTCAAACAAGGAGTGGACAAATATTTATTGAGCACTTGCTGTATGACATGCTGAGGCATTTGACATTCATGATTTCATTTTTTGTAGCATTATAATTATTATGCTTCACAACAAGCCAGTGGGCTAGGTGTCATTATGCACATTTGAAAGGTTGGGGCCGGTCGTGGTGGCTCACCCCTGTAATCCCAACACTTTGAGAGGCCGAGGCGGGCAGATCATGAGGTCAGGAGATCGAGACCATCCTGGCTAACACAGTGAAACCCCGTCTCTACTAAAAATACAAAAAATTAACTGGGCATGGTGGTGGGTGCCTGTAGTCCCAGTTATTCAGGAGGCTGAGGCAGGAGAATGGCATGAACCTGGGCCAAGCTTGCAGTGAGCCGAGATTGCGCCACTGCACTCCAGGCTGGGCAACAGAGTGAGATTCCAACTCAAAAGAAAAAGAAAGGTGGACAAGGAGACTGAAAAAGCAAAACTAAAACTAACTTGCCCCATGGCTCTCAACTAGTAAGTGGCAAAACTAGCAACTTTACAACTATCTGACTGATATCAAAGCTCCAGTTTGTGTTTCTCAGCTATACGTGTCTTTTTGAAAATGAAGGAAATTAAATTTCAGTATCAAATTACCTGGCTAATTTAGAAATGAAGCGTTAAAAGTAAATAGAAAATGAGAAATTTAAAAATATTTTTTGGAAGGAAATACCCAAAGAGTAAAATGAATTAAATCAGCTTCTCTACTTGCTTATTAATAACAATAATAATGCTAACATATCCTACAAAGCACATGCAGGAATGTCTAAGAAAACTGTGTACCTAGTAAATACGTATTAACATATTTACATATGATTTAAAGATGACTAAACTAGAGGACAGAATGCCAAAATGCTCTTTTTCTGTTTAGGATGAAACCATTGAAAAAAATGCTTTAGTAGTCTCTTCTAGAAATTAAGGGGAATAGGCTAGGTCATCTCTAAACTCTCTTCAGTTCTAAGATTCTTTATTCTTTACTTTTTCTAAGCACTTTGACGTAGTACTATCCATTTATTCTCAAGATGTTCATTGAAAAATACATATTATAGGGAATAGATGAATAAACATGGCTAGTTACTTAGAGGATTTCTCGCAGATTAGTTAACATATACCCTTGTATTAGTCAGAGTAGATAGGTCATGCTGTAGTAACAAACCAACCCTTAATGCTCAATGATATAAGACAACCAAAGCTTATTTTTAGCTAATTATATATATTTATTGTAAGCAGGGGAACTCTGTTTTTGTAGTTATTCAGGGACACATGCTAACAAGCAGCCAAGCTATTCAAGTTTACCGATTATTGTGCTATAGGGAATGAGGAAATATGGTGAATCTAACACTGGCTCTTAAAGCCTCTGCTCACATTCCATTGACCAAAGCAAATCACATGGTCACATCTGACATGGAAAGAAGAGGCAGGGAAGTACAACTTAGAAGAGGTCTGAAGTGAACGTATGTGTTGAAAAACCCTAATGGATGTCATAAAACTAATACAATGTGAAATGAGAATCTGGTCATATCCTGGTCTTACTTAAAATCCTATACTATAGTGCCTATGGCCTTTGGGGTAAATATGTATCTTTGACATGGCCCTTGAGGATCTGTTGATCCTGATACTCACCTTCAAAACTTCATCTTTTGATTCTTCCCTTTTCGCTTTCTTCACTGCAGTCATGTTGGTCAACTCATCCAACATGTTGTTTTCATAAATATGTTCTTCTCCCTCCTGTTTACACATCTTTGCACTTCTGTTCAGTCTACCCACTATTCTATAAGCTGAATCCTACCCCACCTTCACAACTCAGTTTAAACAGGACTAACTCTTGGTAACTGTCCCTGACTTTCTAGAAAAAGATCCCCTGTTATGTGTTCTCATAGCACCTGATGCATTTTCTCAGGATATAAGCTGTGTCTGTTTAACTCACCAACCACAGCACAATACCCAGCACATAATCAAACACTGAAATGTTTGTTGGCCAAATATGGGTTTTAGATTGGTGCCCAAAGGTTGCATTACCAAATTTCACAGAAAGAATAGACAGTTTTACCAGCAGAGCTGTTAGGAAAGGGACCGATACCAGGATTGCTTATATAAGAGGATGCATAGCCAGATGCCTCTTAGGTATATATTTTATTGCAAAGGTTACTCTCAACATCGGAATGTGTTCCTGCTTCATTCTACTTGTGGGACTTTCTGAATCTTGTTTACTCCTTTGGTAAAAATGAGATTTTCTAGCAAGAATATGTCAATTTTTTTTTTATCCTCCTTCAAGAGTCTAGGATGTATTTCTAGATAAAGACCTTATTAGATACTAGATACATCAGAAAATATAAACTATGCTTTGGGGAGAACAAAACAAACAAAGGAGAGAACAGTGCAGGTTGGGGCAGGTGAAGGAGTCCTTCTTCGGGGAAGGATGTGTATTAGTTTGCTTGCACTGCCATAACAAAATACCATAGACTGAGTGAATTAAACAACAAAAATTTATTTTCTCACATCTGGAGGCTGGAATTCAAGATCAAGGTACCAGCAGCATTGGTTTCCTCTCCTTTGCTTGAGATGGCCACTCTATTGCTGCCTCTTCACATGGACTTTTCTCTGTGCATGCGCATCCCTGGTGTCTCTTTCCTGTGTTCCAATTTTCTGTTCTTATAAGGACACCAGTGATACTAGATTAGGGTCTACCATAATGACCTAATTTTGACTTAATTACCTCTTTAAAGGCCCTATATCCAACTACACTTAAACATTCTAAGGTACTAGGGCTTAGCATTTCAATATATGTATTTTAAGGAATACACAACTGAGCTTATAACAGAAGGCAAAGAAGGAGTGTACTAAGGCAATGGAGAGGTGGAGATAGAGCTGACATGCTGCACATGTCAGCAGGCTGGCTTGTGCTATGTGAGATTGTTGAATGGGTCACTGAAACATGACTTCCTTAGAAAAGCAGTTCTGCAGCTCTCCTGTCTCTGCTCCATCTTCCTGGTATTGCTTCCCAGGTCACACTTTCAAATACTCATTTAAAAAAAATCTACTTATTTATTTACTTATTTGTTTATTTATTTATTTTAGAGACAAGGTCTCACCCTGTTGCCCAGGCTGGAGTGCAGTCGTGCAAGCATAGCTCACTGCAGTCTTGAATGCCTGTGCTCAAGTGATCCTCCTCTTGAGTAGCTGGGACTAAAGGTGTGTGCTACCTGGGTGTGATCCTCCTTGTGAGTAGCTGGGACTAAAGGTGTGTGCCACCATGTGTAGCTAATTTTTCGTTTTTTTTTTTTTTGTAGGGATGGGGGTCTTGCTATCTTGGCCAGGCTGTTCTAAAACTCCTGGCCTCATGCAAACCTCTTGCCTCAGCCTCCCAAAGCACTGAGATTTGACAAGCATGAGCTACTGCACCCAGCCCACAAAAACTCTTCTTATATTTACAGTTCTTGGCCAGGCGCAGTGGCTCATGCCTATAATCCCAGCACTTTGGGAGGCCGAGGCAGGTGGATCACGAGTTCAGGCATTGGAGACCAGCCCGCGCAAACATAGTGAAACCCCCTCTCTACTAAAAATATAAAAAATTAGCTGGCGCCTGTAATCCCAGCTACTCGGGAGGCTGAGGCAGGAGAATCGATTGAACCTGGGAGGTGGAGGTTGCAGTGAGCCGAGAGCGCGCCACTGCACTCCAGCCCGGGTGACGGTGTGAGACTCCATCTCAAAATAAATAAACAAACAAACAAATATTTACAGTTCTTTAAGTAGTGTCTGCCTTCTCCCCTATACTGTGTCATAAGGGCAGGAACTTTGTCTTTTTTGTTCACTACTGTACGTCTAGTACCTGACAGTCAATGTGCCACAATTTTTTCACATGATAGCGCAGCAGGACGAGCCGCAGATAAAACTCCTCAGACACCGAGTTAAAGAAGGAAGGGGTTTATTCAGCCGGGGGCATCGGCAAGACTCCTGTCTCAAGAGCCAAGCTCCCCAAGTGAGCAATTCCTGTCCCTTTTAAAGGCTCACAACTCTAAGGGGGTGCATGTGAGAGGGTCGTGATTCATTGAGCAAGCAGGGGGTACGTGACTGGGGGCTACATGCACCAATAATTAGATCAGAACAAAACAGGATAGGGATTTTCACAGTGCATTTCTATACAATGTCTGTAATCTATAGATAACATAGCCGATTAGGTCGGGGGTCGATCTTTAACTACCAGGCCCAGGGTGTGGCACCGGGCTGTCTGCTTGTGGATTTCATTTCTGCCTTTTAGTTTTTACTTTTTCTTTCTTTGGAGGCAGAAATTGGGCATAAGATAATATGAGGGGTGGTCTCCTCCCTTAATAGAATAGGTGGAGTATGATGTTAAATAAAAGAAATGAAGTCCTGGATGTTCCCAAACGTCTATAGGCCTCAGCCAGCCTCCCAGAGGGAGCAGAGCCTCTGCCACAGAGTCTTTAGACAAACCTTTCCTTCCCCACCATCCCCAAAATTACTTCTGCCCCCACCACCCCAATTAAATAAGATTTACCTTTGGGACCTGTTGAATAAACCTGGAGTGATTTTTTAGGTTTCTGATTGCCTTCTTCCTAAAATACTTCATTTCGTTGATGCTTGAAGTAAATACAAGAAAAAGTATTTCATTCCTCAACCAGTGATAAGATTTAAATGCAAACCTGTGATTGAAGCTGAGATTTCAATTTGTTGAAATGTAATCAGCCCATGTGCACGTGTAAATGACTCTCAACCAAGATTTCCTGTTTAAATATGGAGAGAAGAGAGAGAAGTGGCAGGGGAGAAGAGACTGCAGAAAGATGTTTCAGAAGGGTAACTTCCCAGATTTGACACTGCACTCCATGTAGAACAAGTTGGAGTGTTAGTGTAGAGGGCATTTTTTTGCTTCCTGGCTGTGGGAAGTCCTCCCCTAACCACCTGCAGAAAATAATTTATCTATGCAGGGAGCAGAAGGGTCTTCCAGAAAAGAGAGCTGATAGTGGTTCACAGTATTTTGCACTTTACTGGTCTGTGATTATAGAATCCCAGATTCGCAACAATCGAAGTCTGGTTTTGTTAATGTTGTTCTTCAAGATGTCAGTGGAAACATTTCCCTCCCAGTTCCCTTGGGAAAATTACACATCAGTTGTAAGCCAGCTTTTAAACAGATTTCTTTAAAATATATATTTTTTTCAGTTGTAGCAATGTCATGTCATTTACCTTGTAAGAAATCCTATACTGAGAAATATAAGAGCTGAACATCTTTCACTGTGTTTCTTCAGGACTGTACTCAATCTTATTAGATTCTTCTACTGTTAAGCTAATAATTAATTTAGATTTGTATTTTTTTATTGAGTAGTGAGATTCACATTTGACTTGCCAGAAAAATAAAAAACTTTTCAATGGCATCAATGCAGATAATATTTCTTGGACATTCATTTAGCAGCCAGGTGCTATAGTGTGCTTTGTCTACAAATGTGCTTTTAAATGTTCTTATCCAAAAGTGTGTCCAGGAAAAACCTTTATATTATTATGATCTATTTTACTCATTTTAGTTCTAAGGGTAATGGAATTTCATGTCATTTGATTTGTAATGAACAACACAAAGATTTTTAAATATTCTGAAGAAAGTTTTGAAAATTTAAATCTAACAGAAAAGTAAGAAACATGTTTAATAGCACAGCATTTCAGGTATAAAATATATACCAAGAGAAAAAATTAAGTTGGCAATAAGTTATAGTTAATTTTGTATATGGTTTCTATAAGGGGAAAACAGGTCCTTAGCCTGATCACGTGCATCTTTCCTGATACCTTTCTTCTCATTCCCTCTTCCTTTATCTTCTCTCCACCTATACCATCCTTCTTCAGCCAGGATATGTTTTTAATGGCTGATTTATCCAGCTCTTCTCTTTTTTTCTGGGCGCCCTAGTCAAACCTGCCCCACATAGTCAAACCACAACTCATTAACAACCCTCAGAGGCAAGGCAAGATGACAACGGAGAAAAGGAAGTGCCCACCTGTGGGATCTGAATTCAGCAGTTAATAGGTCCCCCTCTTACCCCTCACCCCAGGCTCCAAAGGGGTTTTCTTCGTATTAACATGGGAAACACAAGTCCCAAAGCAATGTCTGCTAAGTAGGCTTTCCTGCTAATTTCACCATCATTTTATTAGACTTCACTTATATCTTACTTCCTCAGCTTGCCATTGGCAGGTGGGCAGATTTTCCTCAGTTTTTGGCCTAACTCCAAGATATATACAACAGCAGGCAAGATCCAGGGAAGCAAAGGTATTTTGACTATTTTTCCCAGTTTGCTTTAATAGCTTAGGACAAGTAACCTGCTGGGAGGCAGCAGTTTAGATTATTGACAAGAATGTGAGTTTGGAAGTCAAATAGTCACAGGTGAAATCCTGGCTCCACCCCCCTTGTAGCTGTTTGAATTGACTCCATGAGTTTTAGATCTTCGTCAACACAAAGGACAGGGAAAGCACAATTGCTTTAGAATAGGGTAGTTGCAGCATACGTAGCTTTGGAACCTACATGAGATTCTGAGGGTTGTGTGCAGGGGTATATGTAAAATACAAAGAGAGCTGGCTTTGTTAAACAGCAACGGTAGAACAACTCAGGTGACCCGGAAGTTCATTATCCCCTCTCATTGGTAGCTCGACGAGCCTGAGTTAGCTTAAGGAAAGAACAGGCTTCCATTTCAACTACTTCTTTCCATTGCATTGATGTTCATTGCACTTTCTCTGTTCCTTATAATGAGTAGAATATTATAGGGGGAGAGTTTCACCCTTTTGGGGATGCATGCAGTCCATTTCTGCCTGTGTGCACTCTCCTACGTCTGTGCTTTTAAGTTTTCTCTCAATTTATCCCATTTTATATTTGTACTATAAGGCACTAATAAGGAGTGCTAATGACTCCTTTGCATAACAGTTGGAGATTAGCTAGGGACACATACCACCCACTCTGGGGTTATGTATGTTTTGGGAAGCAGCAGAGTTTAACTGGTTCACCCAGTGTGGAAACAATCCTCCTTGGAAAGGCTGGAACCAGGTGGCTGCTAACCCTGAATCATGTCTGGTGGCATCATAGGAGTCTTTCAGACACCAAAGCCTCCAAACCCACAAGTCATTGGGAAAAGGTGGATTTTCTGCAAAAGAAAAACCCCGGCGAGTGAGACTCATGGTTGCCTAAACTTTGTAAGTCCCAAGACCTCACTTTCAGATATTTCTTCCCCATGTCTGGGGTGAAACCATGCATGATTTTTGAAAAATGTCCACCACAAGTGGTGATGTGCACTCCAGGATGAGTACTGCATAATACATAATCTCCAAAGTCCCATCAGCTCTTTAGTTCTTGAGGTAGGTATCATCATAAACATATGAGCTCCTTCCCTTTTGGATTAGAGAAATTGTACAAAATGATTTGTTTTTATCTTCTATCTTGCGTTCATCCCCAGATTTCTTGTAACTTTCATCATTTTTTAAATAAAACCTAATGTCCTGTGTTGCAACTGGAGTAGTAGGTAGGTGTTCTCCTGCCAAGTTAAGATGTTTATACAACGTCTGTTTGCCACGCTAATGCATGCTGTGGAATTGTCTTCTGCCTTCCATGTAAGGACCACTTCTGCCTTCTCAAATACATAACCCATGTATAGTTTGCTATCTGACTTATAGCAAGCATTCAGATATTTTCCTGGCCTATCACTATGTAGCAGGACAAGCCGCAGACAAAACTCCTCAGACACCAAGTTAAAGAAGGAAGGGGTTTGTTCGGCCAGGGGCATCGGCAAGACTCCTGTCTCGAGCTGAGCTCCCTGAGTGAGCAATTCCCCTCCCTTTTAAGGGCTCACAACTCTAAGTGGGTGCACATGAGAGGATCGTGATCAAGTGAGCAAGCAGGGGGTACATGACTGGGGGCTGCATGCACTAGTAATTAGATCGGAACAAAACAGGATAGGGATTTTCACGGTGCTTTTCTATACAATGTCTGTAATCTATAGATAACTTAACCGATTAGGTCAGGGGTCGATCTTTAACTACCAGGCCCAGGGTGTGGCACCGGGCTGTCTGCTTGTGGATTTCATTTCTTCCTTTTAGTTTTATCTTTTTCTTTCTTTGGAGGCAGAAATTGGGCATAAGACAATATGAGGGGTGGTCTCCCCCCTTAACTATAGTAACCAGAAGACAGGCCTAATCCTAGAGGAGCTCAGAGGGGAGGAGGGCGGGAGTCCTAAGGAGTCATGGCCTCTAGAGACGAAAGGAAAATCTGAGGCAAGGGTTCTTTTCAGCTTTTTCTTTAACTCCCCCACCCCCACAAAAAATCTTTGAAATATCTTAGGAGCTGCTTATGCCAAGAGTGATGAAATTTTTTGGCAGTTACTGTGATCTTTGTACCAGTTCACCTCCTTAGGTATCTTGCTGATAAGATTTAAATGATGCCAACATAACGCTGTTGGACCATCTGTCCCTTTTCACTGTTTTGTGCATTTATCCCATGCTGCGGCACCACCGGCGTCTTCCGAATGGATACTGAGGCAGCCAAATCCTGACTCACTGCAGTCCTACACCATGTCTCTTTTCTTGGCCAAGAAAACTGTTAGGTTCTGTCTTCATCTGTCAAATGTAAAGGATATTAGGCACTCCCTGAAACTTAACTGCTGAGGTACAAAGCATGAATTTAGGTGAAGACTTAATGGAAAGAACAGCAAAATGTATCAAAATCTCTAAATGGGTGAAATAGTGTGTAAGGGCTAAATGAAGCAGAAAAATTACTAGAGATGAGAATGTAAAATATTTTTCTTAATTCATTCTAGTAGAACAATCTATAAAGAGGGAATGCCTAAGTTAAAAATATAACTGTAAGTAGACTCTTCAAAATGATTAGGCAGGCAGTTAGATTTTCATAGTGCTTCACATTTATTAACCTTCACTCATTAGGCTGTTGTTGGGGTCATTTGTATGATCTTCAAATATTCAAGCCTTCTGTAGAAGCCTTCTAACTCAAGGGGAAATGGATGGCTTTCTCCTAGAGGGAAATTAAGGGGTCTAAAGATACTTACAGTGCATACAGTAAAGAGAGAAAAAACAGGAAAAAGTCGAGGATTGGAATCTCCAGCTTATAGAGCTCCATTCTGCTCCAGAACAAACTCTGTTTTATTCAGTTACTTAGTTACACAGCACATCAGAGAGACTAAGCTATTGACCCTTGAGTTACAGAAAAGAAGTGAGCCAAAGACTTTACGAGATTATTTCCTAGCAGAAATTTAAAATAAAATCTCATTGATTTCTCCATCTCTTCCATCATAAGGTGAACAGTAAGTAAAGGAAGCAGAGAGTTTAAGGGACAGGGTTAGGAAAAACTTCTGAGCTCCTACATGTGACCTGGATAATCATAACTAACCTTCAACTGCCTTTCCACCACCTATGATGTTGGGATTTCAGAAAAGGTGGAATTGGAGGAGGATGGATTTTCTTGTCAAGATCTTGGGCAAATGATACGCTGAAAGAACCACAGCTGGAGTCCAGGGGTTAGATAGAAGTCACTGGTATTACAGGACATTTGGAGGTCAAAGCTTTAAAGTATTATCCATAATACTTGAATCCAAACTGCTCTTGGTAAATATTTCTGTTTATTATCGGTGGGCCCATTATTTGTTTATGCTTTCTACCTCATTGGCCATTCTACATATTTTCTAGAAAATGTTCTATGATGTATTTTACCTGCCTAATTTTGAGGGCAGTTGAAACTATTATGTGTATTACTACAGAAACTGTGTTCTTACACAAGTAAATTTAGAGACACAACAGCTCAAAGTGTTTCTTTTAGCTGTTGTGGTATTTTCACTACTTTTAGTGTAAATTCAGGTCTGTTACTTAACATGGAGCTTCCGCCACAGAGGCCAGAGGAGCACATCAAAGCCAAAAGCACAGCAAGTCATCGGAGTTCAGATTCTTTCCTGCTTCCCTGCAGAGGGGTCAAGAATATAAACATCCTCAATTGCTACAGCAGGAGGGAACATTAGTCCATCAACAGAAGCAAACAGGAAGCACCAAATGGGCATTTCTTCTGTTTATTTTGTGATTATTAAGAAAAACATAGTTTAGTTCCTTCAACCAAATTTGTCAATGAAACATAGAAAACATACAAGGTACAGTCATTTTGGTTAGGGGAAAGTCTGATTGTGAAAGGATTCAGTGCTGTTTTTTCCAGTTATTTCACTTACTACAATTTATACAATAAGTTCTTAGGGTGTTGGAATTTAAAACTAATTAGCATTTGCTACACTCTTTTGAGATTCACATTATGAATCACTTAGATTTTAATCAAATTTCTCATACATTTCCTTTCTGGACCGAGGAGACTGTGCACATATTGAGCAGAACAATTTTGCCTCCCTTCAGTTTGTGATAGGGTGTGAAGAGTTTCAGATACAGCTAGGAAATATCTCAAATGGCACTGCAGAGGTCTGTAAGACGGACCAAAATTTAAAATCTTGGTATATCCATTCCATTACATCAAAGTAAGTTCTAGTACTCCACTGCCAGTATCAGCAGATGATAAAAAATGACGCACATTGTAATGATTCAAGCAAGCCCAGTAAAGGAGCAAGAAGGAATGTAATATCTATTTTTGTGACAGTTTCCAGAAATAAATCAACAAACCACTTTATTCTTCGTATAACTACTTGGAATCTCTTAATTCCAGAAGACTATTTGGCCGGCTGTTTAAAAGGAAGTGAGTGTTCCCTTTCAGCTCGCTTCACTATTTTTCTCATCCAGTCAGTGGTATGGGATACCAAGGATGGGATAGGGAGAGTAGTTCATCCCTAGTACAAGCAATAAGGGCTGCTTTGTGTGTAGAAAATTGAAAAGAAATAAAATAAAATAATAATAAAAGCCAGTTCTGCTTACTATGCCTGGCAGTTCCAAGCAACATCAACAATACTACTCCTCTTTGAAAAATAAAAAACCTTTTGTTGGTCTAAGTTCTAAACAACTGCTGCAGTTGCTGAAATTTAACAAAACCAATGTAAACTGAATATTACGTTTTTATTATTATTATTTAATAAACATTGCATTCTATGTGGAAGTAATTCTAACTCTCAGATGCACATGGACTCAGCTATACTTGTTTATTTCAAGAATAAGCAGTCAAGTTCTGTTTCATTTTTATAATCACTCTGCTATAATTGTTTATTTTTAGTCTATGTTTAAATACAGGCTCACATAGTACCACAGGGACTAGAGATGTGACCTGAGCCTGAAGCAAGCTCAAATAATTCACAATCATTACAAGCTTTGGAGAATTTTACCAAATATGATAGAAATTTATGATGAATTTTCTGGTGAAGTTATTTTAGTGGAAATTTTTCAACAGCAGAAATATTTGAAAACTGCTGGAACTGATCCCAAAGAAAAAAGGATATGAATAGTACTATAATTTCTGGAATTGATTGTGAAATGGGATTTGTATGAATCTGATAAATGTATTCTTATTTTAAAGATTTCATCACTATTCCCATATCTGTTATTTCACCTGAAAGAAACTTTTTGAAATTAAAATAAAAAATGTTCTTCAATCAACTATGAGTGATGTCAACACATCTGACCATACTGATTTTACTGACCATGACTATATAAAGATTAATTTGACAAAGCATTGACAAATTTGCAAAAGTTAATGCTCAAAGTCAGAAAACATAAAGTGATTGTTCTTCACTGAGGCAAACCAGTATATAGGTATAAATATTTTTATTTTCTTTTCTTTGAGATGGAGTCTTGCTCTGTCCCCCAGGCTGGAGTGCAATGACGCGATCTCAGCTCACTGCAACTTCCGCCTTCTAGATTCAAGCAATTGTCCTGCCTCAGCCTCCCAAGTAGCTGGGATTACAGGTGCCCACCACCACGCCCAGCTAATTTTTTGTATTTTTAGTAGAGATGGGGTTTCATCATATTGGCCAGGCTGTCCTCGAACTCCCTACCTCAGGTGACCCACCCACCTCGGCCTCCCAAAGTGCTGGGATTACAGGCGTGAGCCACTGCACTCGGCCCATACTAATGTACTTAAAAAGTGTTAAACCTTAACTTTTTGCATTTTCAACTAAAATATATACTTTATTAATTTATTATTAGCATGAGTACATATTCAAAATTGAATAAATGAAAACTTTCACTGCCTGCATTTCTTTTCTGGACATAATTATTATTTGTTTCATTTCAAAATTATTACTGAAAATACTTTTATCATACAGAGGAATGGGTATTAAAAATGGTCCCTTTCAGGCATCAAGTACACTAGCTATGCCACTGCATGCATCTATTCATTTTAACTCAAAACAAAATGCATTTTTAATCTTTTTGGTATTACATATGTTTTTGACAATTATGCCAAAAAGCAATTTATTTTAATAAGGGAAACTCTTAATAATCAAGAAATAGAAAGAGCTACCCTTAAATACAACTCTCAAATACCACTGATTTTGGTAATAACTATTTCTAGTCAATATATTTGATGTTTAGATTATTTTATTATAAGCTTAGTAGGATAAGAAAAATACAACAAATACAACTGCATAAATCTCAACGTGATGAAATAGAAATTATGAATATCTCCTTATGACTCAAAAAAGCTGAATCACTCATTTTAAACCTTCCAGTTTAGCAAATACCCTGATTTTATGCCTTTTCAGAAAACAGGAAAACAAAGATGTCCTCCAACCTAGCTTATAAAGTCAACACAACTTTGATATAAGAACATGAACATTAAATGATGAGGAAAAAATTGCAAGCAACCTCAATCATGAACAGATATGCTTAAATTCTTAATATTAGGTAACCATACAACATGTATATATGAAACGTCACAAGTTGAGTTTGTTGCAATTATGCAATGTTAGTTTAATATTAGAAAACTGAGAATTTATGACATTAACAGAATAAAGGAAAAAATTATATGATAATTGTACTAGATGCAGAAAAGCAGTTAGTTAAAGTAAGCATCTATTTATGATTAAAATACATATTTGGGCAAACGAAGAATAGAAGAGAGCTTCTTTAATCAAATACAGGGTATCTACAAAACACCAATAATAAACACCATAGAAATACTGAAAGCTTTCTTTCTGTGATCAGGAATAAGATAATAGTTGTAGTAGTTCATTCTCTTGCTGCTATGATGAAATACCCAAGACTGGGTAATTTATAAAGGAAAGAGATTTAATTGACTCACAGTTCTGCAGGGCTGGAGAGGCCTCATGAAACTTACAATCATGGTGGAAGAGAAAGCAAACACATCCTTCTTCACATGATGACAGCAAGGAGAAGTGCACCGCGAAGTGGGGAAAAGCCCCTTATAAAACTATCAGATCTCATGAGAAGTCACTCACTATCATGAGAACAGCATGGGGGAAATGCCCCTATGATCTAATCACCTCCCACGAGGTAACCCCCCAATATATGGGGATTACAATTCGGATTACAATTCAAGATGAGGTTCTGGGTGGGGCACAGCCAAACCATATCAATAGTTATCAACATTTCTAGGCTACCTGCCACTGAAAGTCCTAATTAGTGTGGTAAGGAAGAAGAATTGAAAAGAACAAGTAGGCCGGGCACAGTGGCTCACGCCTGTAGTCCCAGCACTTTGGGAGGCAGAGGCAGGCGGATCACGAAGTCAGGGAATCCAGACCATCCTGGCCAACATGGTGAAAGCCCGTCTCTACTAAAAATACAAAAATTAGCTGGGCGTGGTGGCACGTGCCTGTAGTCCCAGCTACTTGGGAGGCTGAGGCAGTAGAATTGCTTGGACCTGGGAGGCGGAGGTTGCAGTGAGACAAGATGGTATCACTGCACTTCAGCCTGGCGACAGAGTGAGACTCCATCTAAAAGAAAAAGAACAAGTAAAACTGCCATTATTTGCTAAGACTGTATATATAAAAAAAACTCAAAGACTCTACAGGTAGTTCTTAGAATTGAGTTTAATAAGATTGTATCCCAGCAACCTTGTTAAACTCAATTCTAACCTCGACTTGTAGATTTTAAAAATTTCATTTCTATGATCAGCAACAACAGAAAATAAAACTGAAAATAATCATAATAGGATCAAAAATATTTAAAACCTAAAAATAAATATTTTAGCAGTTGTAAAAGAAACATAAAACATTCCCAAGAGACATTAAAAAACACAAATCAATGAATACTTATACTACATTTATATATTGGAAGACTCAGCATTTTAAAAATGTTAATTTTCCTGAAACTGAGCTTTAGATCCAAAGAAATTCAAATCAAAATCCCAGTTGGTGTGTGTGTATTTGTGTGTGTGTGTGTGTATGTATATATGTAAGAGAGAGACACAGGGAGAAAAGGAGTTTGAAACTCAATTCTTTAAAATATGAAAAAAAGAGAAACAGGTGTAGACAAGACACTCTTGAATAGGAGGGAAAAGGTAAGAGGAGTTGCTCTACTGGATATTAATACTTATGTCTGTGATAATTAGGATAGTATAGTATTGGGGTAAGAATAGACAAAAATCAGTGTAACAAATTGGAGTTTAGAAAAAGACACATATTTGAAATAAATTAAGTGTTTATATATTAAGCAGGACACACACAAAGTACTTACAGTAAAGGAAAAGACTGATACTTAGAGTTAAAATTAAGAGCCTCAGTTTATGAAAAGACACCTTTAATTGGTAAAACGTCAAGCTACATGGTAGAATATATTACATATGCAAGTCTTGTGCCCGGTATAAAGTACATCTACAAATTAAATCAATATATAAGAAAATCCAATGAACAATGGACAAAAAGACTTCAGGCATTTCACAAAAAAAGATACCCCAATTGCCAATAAGGATAAGAAAAGATCTTTGATTTCTTTAGTAATCAGGGAAATGCAAATTAAAACCACAGTTATATACCACCAGACTTCCTTTAGAATAGCTAAAATTAAGAATCCTGATAATCTCAACTGTGGGAGAAAATATAGAGCACTAGGAATTCTCATTCACTGCTAACGTGAAAATTGGTAAATGTACTTCCTCAGGATAAAATTTTCAATGAAAAGGGAATAGAATTTACATATATTCACATAAATTCATGCATCCCAGTGGAAAGCACTGACCTATTCTGTGTCTTGTCTTAGTCCATTTTCTGCTGCATAACAGAATACCATAGACTTGGTGATTTGTAAAGAAAAGAGATTTATTTGGCTTATGGTTCTGGAGGCTGGGAAGTCCAAGCTTGAGGGACCATATTTGCTGAGGGCATTCTTGTTGTATCATAACATGATGGAAGGCATCACATAGTGAGACAGTGTGAGAGAGAGTGAGAGCATGAGACAGAGAAAAAGAGGGCCGAACTCCTGAGATAACTCACTTCTGTGATAATGACAATCCATGAAGAAAGTGCCCCCATGACTTAATCACTTTGTAAAGTCCCCATCTCCCAATACTGTTAGTTGGCAATTAATTTCAACATGAGTTTTAGAGGGGATTTTCAAACCGTAGCATGTCCCAACTGATCTTTATGGTATGTATATATCTAGTTTACAGATGAGAAAAGTGAGGCTTCAGAAAAAGAAAGATTTTTAATAAATCCATGAATCTACTAGGTGGAAGAGCCACCATCTAAACAAGCTCTTTCTCATTCTTAACCACATATTCTTTCACCATGTTTATAAAAGCGTCCTTTAAAAATATATCCTGTTTTTCCTTATACGTTTTTAAATTTCTCTTTAAATTTAAAAATATTACTTTAATTACATTACTTGATGCCTTTTGCTCCCTACTCAGAGGTAAGACAATGCAGTTTACAAAATATTGCATTCTTGAGTCCAGGAGATCGAGGCTGCAGTGAGCCATGATTGCACCATTCCACTCCAGCCTGGGTGACAGAGCAAGAACCCCTCTCAAAAACAACCCTCCAAAATATTGCAATATGTGAAAGAAGTTTGACTCTTTGCTATACTGATCTCTCTCCAAGCTGCTTTATTTTAATGTATTGTACTTAGTGAACATTGTTGTACTAATCTATTTACACATTTGTTTCCCACCATTAGATTATAATATTCTTGAGGACAAGTTCTTATCTTTGTGTCTCTGTATCTGCAGCATATCACACAATTGTCTGTTGAATGACTAGATGAGATTTTATTCTCAAGGCTTTGACTCAGAGTAGGCAAGTCCCCATTTCAACCCTTTTAAAGAAAGCTTGAAATCACTCTGCTACCTTCTAGCATAGTTAAGGTCAAATCATATTCTGAAAGATAAAGGATTCTACCTTATTTTTCCATTTGAAGTGATTCACAAATAATTCTACTCCCTGTTGGTCTCTTAATTCACGCAAAGCCCACATTTCACAAACTATATCCAGAGAATTAGGCTCTCTTTGCCAAAAATACTGTATTCGAAAATTTTCTCCCATTCTGTAGGTTGTCTGCTCACTCTTAATAGTTTCCTTGCTAGATCCCATTTGTTATTTTTTTTTTTTTTTTGCCTTTGTTGCAATTGCTTTTGGCATCTTTGTCATGAAATCTTTGCCCATTCTTATGTCCAGAATGGTATTGCCTAGGTTATCTTCCAGAGTTTTTATAGCTTTGAGTTTTCCATTTAAGTCTTTACTCCATCTTAAGGAACTTAAACAAATTTACAAGAAAAAAGAAACCATTAAAAAGTTGGCAAAGGATATGAACAGACTTTTCAAAATACATGAGTGCAGCCAACAATGATGAAAAAAAGCTCAACATCAATGATCATTACAGAAATGCAAATCAAAACCACAGGAAATACCATCTCACACCAGTAAGAATGGCTATCAAAAAGTCAAAATATAACAGATGCTGACAAAGTTGCAGAGAAGGACCCTCCCACTGTTGGTGGAAGTGTAAATTAGTTCAACCATTATGGAAGACAGTGTGGCAATTCCTCAAAGACCTAAAGACAGAAATACCATTTGACCCAACAATCTCATTACTATATATATACTCAAAGGAATGTAAATCACTGTGTTATAAAGACACATGCACATGTATGTTCATTGTAGCACTATTCACTATAGCAAAGACATGGAATCAACCTAAATGCCCATCAGCGATAGACTTGATAAAGAAAATGTGGTACATACACAACATGGAATACTATGCAGCCATAAAAAGGGACAAGATCATGTCCTTTGCAGGGACATGGATGGAGCTAGAGGCCATTATCCTTATCAAACTAACACAGAAAGAGAAAACTAAATACCACATGTTCTCACTTGTAAGTGGGAGCTAAATGATGAAACCACATAGACACAAAGAGGGGAAAAACACACACTGGAGTCTATGCAAGGGTGGAGGGTGGGAAGAGAGAGAGCGTTAGGAAAAATAACTCATGAGTACTAGGCTTAATACCTAGGTGGCAAATCTGTACAACAAACCCCCATGACACGTTTACCTATGTAACAAAACTGTACATGTACCCCTAAACTTAAAAGTTAAATTTTAAAAAAAGATATTTTCTTCTCCTTTGTTTGATTGTACTGTTAAAGACAAAATACAACAAATTTTGTTTGTAAGGTGGGAATAAGACAACAGAACGATAAATAAAAGTGCATTGTTAGCATAAGTTACTACAAGTCACTTTTCTTGTAAGAGTTAAAACAGAGAAGACCTCTTTATTATGCTGACTTAGGAAGATTGAGCTCTTTGACTAGTTGCTGTGAATCTCCTGTTTTCAGGAAAAACTGCTCTGTTTGGGGCTCTACCAGCTTCCTTAAAGTTCAGTTTGATTATGAGGCACTTTGCATGAGTGACACTATTTTGGTCTGGTCTGGTCTGTGGGAGTCTGGTGCAGAAGGCTGGTCCGAAACAATGGATTCCCATAAACCGTAACAGCACTTAGTCATAAACATCTCTTTCAGAATTATGTTCAGCATGTGAATGTCCCTGATGTCCATTTGTAGTCAGATATCAACCCCTTTGGAATCCAGGAAGAATTTTATTTTGACTATATTTAATGTAAATAATGTTTTACAGAAGAATTTAAAAATATATATCTTGCAGTATATGAACAGAAAATACACTCCTATTGAAAAAGTTCTTGATGACCTAGACAGAATCTAAATGGTTATCTAGCATTTAGTCTGCAAGCCTACAGAATGCTAGATAATGTGATATAGTTAATTTTAGCCAAAGTCTTGCTCATCTGAATGTAACAGTTATAATTTCTAAGAGTCATGTTAAAAATAAGGCAGTATTATTTAAAAATTAGTACTATAATGCCACCTACCTGAGTGATACACGGTCTAATGTATTTGCTTGCATGTTTTAAAGAAAAAAGTAGGCCAGGCACAGTGGCTCACGCCTGTAATCCCAGCACTTTGGGAGGCCGAGGCAGGCGGATCAGCCAAGGTTGGGAGTTCAAGACTAGCCTGACCAACATGCAGAAAACCCGTCTCTACTAAAAATACAAAATTAGCTGGGCGTGGTAGCACATGCTTGTAGTCCCAGCTACTCGAGAGGCCGAGGCAGGAGAATTGCTTGAGCCTGGGAGGCGGAGGTTGCAATGGGCCGAAATCACGCCATTGCACTCCAGCCTGGGCAACAAGAGCAAAACTCCATCTCAAAAAAAAACAAAAAGTAACATCAAATTCTGTTAGTACAATTATATTGTGCTCAAAATATCTGACTATGTATTTTAGGCTAGGTTCATAGTCTTTGTAGCAAAAAATATTAATCTTACTAAATTCAGCTTTCAAGAATCATTAAATAATAATTTTATCGTCAGCACTGTATAAGGCTACATTTCATGACTATAGATTCAAAGCAACAAAACAGCATGACTGTAATGAGAATAGCTAATCATAGTGATTTATTAATAATGCCAGTGTTTACATTTTATCTCTTTTAATGCAATAATCCCATGAGCTGTAAGTACATTGTACTGTCATTATCCCTGTTTTACACATAAGAAACCTGAAGCAGAGGGTATTGAATATTAGCTGAATATCACATAGCTGATAAGTGGTAGAGCTCGTATATAGAGCTGACTCCAGAACCCTGGCTCCTCACTGCCATACTACAGTGCCTCATATATATGAGGAAAATATATATAAGAAAAGTTGCTTTGTGTGAGATTTGCTTTAGCTAACTTTTACTACAGTATCATTATTTGTCATTTAAAATTAGAAATAGCTGGGCATGGTGGCTCACGCCTATAATCCCAGCACTTTGGGAGGCCGAGGCGGGTGGATCAGGATTTCAAGACCAGCCTGACCAACATGGTGAAACACCATCTTTACTAAAACTACAAAAATTAGCCGGGCATGGTGGTGGATGCCTGTAATCCCAACTACTCAGGAGGCTGTGGCAGGAGAGTTGCTTTAATCCAGGAGGCAGAGTTTGCAGTGAACCGAGATCGCACCATTGCACTCCAGCCTGGGTGACAGAGCAAGACTCCATCTCAAAAAACAAATAAATGAATAAATAAAATAAAACTAGAAACACTCTAATTGCAGAATTAATCCAGATAAATTGAAAAGCATTGATATTACTGATTACAAAGAGTCTTGAGGTCAAATAAAAGATTTAGAAAAATTATGTTTTGATGAAGACAGAGTTCAGATATGTTACAGTAAAATGGTTTTACATACTTCTTATGACCATTATTAGTAAGCAAAAATGTGTAATTTTGTTTTTAAAAAATGGCACTGATGACATTGACTGTAAGTTCAATTTATTTAGACTTTTTATTCCTGCATTCAGTAACACCCTTAGCAATTTTGAGGGACATTATGAAATTTGGTATGATTATGAAGACTATAACTTCAGAAACTAGAAGAAATTTGCAGTTACCTTGATTTTGTCAGGTAAGAGAAAGAACAACAACCGCAGAGAATAAACTTCATCAGTTCTTTGCTCTAACAGGAGCTTTGTTATTCTTCATGTCTCTGTTTGATGTTCTGAATAACCTTAATTTTGCTTTCTTTCTTTCTTTCTTTCTCTTTCCTTTTTTTTTTTTTTTTTTTTTTTTTTTGACAGAGTTTTGCTCTTGTTGCCTAGGCTGGAGTGCAGTGGAGCAATCTCAGCTCATTGCAACCTCTGCCTCCCTGGTTCAAGCAATTATCCTGCCTCAGCCTCCCTAGTAGCTGGGAATACAGGTGCCTGCCACCAAGCCCAGCTAATTTTTTGTATTTTTAGTAGAGACGGGGTTTCACTATGTTGGGTAGGCTGGTCTCAAACTCCTGACATCAGGCGATCCACCCGCCTCAGCCTCCCAAAGTGCTGGGATTACAGGTGTGAGCCACCGTGCCCAGCCTACTATGCATCCTTTCACAGTGAAATTTTTTAAATGTGGATCTCATGAATTTAGAATTCATTGTAATTCACAGACAGAACCAAAGATTACCTTTGGCTTAGGTGCAGAGAGAGTGGCAGGCTCAGCTAAGCAATTTGACTCACACCCAACCAGCAACTGCAGTTTTTCTTACCTAATGTGCAAAATCCAAACAGCTTATTCTATTTACAAAGTTGTAAAGTGATAGAAAGCTTTTTCCATTTTCCAGCCAAGTGTTGTACAGGGTGTCAGCAGCATGTTTATTAAAACAAAGCAACTTCATGACAGTTAATCAAAATTCTCCAGCTTTCCATTGTCAAGAGTCTCTGGACCTCTGAGGGCTTGCCCAGACATTTTTGCCCACGTCCATGTGGAACTACAAGTTCCTCTATGCCTCCAAATAGCCAAACAGTGTCCCAGAAATGTTTGCTCCAATCTTTCTCTTATTTGTCTCATGCACCCTGTGCTAGAAGCTCTGTTCATCTGTATCCATTTACTGGTAACATGCTCCTGTTTAGCAGATGAATGAGTTTGTCTTCTTGTCTGTAACTGGCTGAAAGAGTGCAGGGTGAGATCTCCTCCACCCCAGTCCTGTCCATCTGTTCATCATATTCCATGACCATGTGTCCTGATCTTTTCATCTCCCATAGCTGATGTGGCTACTCCATGCTTCCAAAAATTTACATAATGTTAAATCTTAGAACATTTACAAGTTGTCAGGGAACATGTACCCGCCCAAAAGTAATAACATTCCCCCCCCCCCACTTTTCTTCCTTTCTTTTTTTTTTTTTTTTTAAATCTTATGGTTTATTTCAATGGAATTGAAAAAAGTAGCCAATTTTTTTCACAACTGGAATTTGGGGTTGGTGAAGGGAACTGGTAAATACAGTTTGGAAAGGAATGTTCTGCTAAGAAATTCAGATTTTATGAGCCAAGGAAAACGATCGTATCTTTTTGTTGTTGTTTTAATGTGAAATGATCAGAGCTGTGCTTTAGGAATATTAATCTGACTACTATGTTTTGAATGAATTAAAAAGAGAAAACAGAGTCATGAAATCCAGTTACTGCTGTAGGATCAATCTGGGTGAGCAAGTAATGAAATCCTGAACTAGTGAAGGAGCAGTGGGAATGAAGAGGAGGGAGACAATGGTCAGTGGAATTCATATGACTTGGCAATTGAGTATACAGTTGAGGAAGAAGGAAATGTCAAAGGTAACAGGTTTTGAGACATCTGTTGCCCATTCCTGGTGCTAATAAAATTATAGAAATATGGAACAGAAGAAGAATCTCCATTCTGCATTTAGGCTGCTAGTGAAACATCCACAAAGAGGTTATTAACCAAGCAATAGAAATATAGAAACCCTATTATAAGTTTTGAATGTCTCTTTACTGATGGACTATAAAAATAGATGGAATTTCTGTATGCAAGTGTCTAGTATACAAAGATATGAATTGCATGGGATTTTAAAAGTCACTGAGAGAAAAAGGATCGAGGAAGGAACAAAATAAAGAAACAGTCAAGTAGTGTGAAGGGACTCATGAGAGTACAGAATCACAGAAAGCCAGGGAGAAGAGTTTCAGGCAGAAGGTTTATCTGCTTGTGGTTTGTTGAGCTTCTTGAACCTGCAGATTAATGTTTTTAGTCAAATTTAGTATGTTTTCAGTCATTCTTTTTAAAAATATTTCTCTGTCCCCTTCTCTCTCTTGTTTCCTGCTGGAGCTCTCATTATATGTATATTGGTATACTTGATGTCCCACAGGTCTCTTTTCTTCAGCTGGGATAATTTCTGCTTATCTGTCAAGTTCATTGATTCTTTCTTCTGCCATTTTGAATATGCTATTGAGTGCTTCTAGTGAATTCTTCACTTCACTTTTCAAATCCAGAATATGCATTTGGTTCCTTTTTCTAATTTCTATCACCTGAGAGTTTCCATTTGTTGATTCATTGCTGTCATTTTTATTATTATTATTATTATTATACTTTAAGTTCTAGGGTATATGAGCACAACGTGCAGTTTTGATACATAGGTATAAATGTGTCATGTTGGTTTGCTGCACCCATCAACTCATCATTTACATTAGGCATTTCTCCTAATGCTATCGCTCCCCCAGCCCCCCACCCCCCGACAGGCCCTGGTGTGTGATGTTCCCCGCCCTGTGTCCAGGGGTTCTCATTGTTCAATTCCCACCTTTGAGTGAGGACATGTGGTGTTTGGTTTTCTGTCCTTGCGATAGTTTGCTCAGAATGATGGTTTCCAGCTTCATCCATGTCCTTCAAAGGACATGAACTCATCCTTTTTATGGCTGCATAGTATTCCATGGTGTATATGTGCCATATTTTCTTCATCCAGTCTATCAGTGATGGATATTTGGGTTGGTTCCAAGGCTTTGCTACTGTGAATAGTGCTGCAATAAACATATGTGTGCACATGTCTTTATAGTAGCATGATTTATAATCCTTTGCATATATACCCAGTAATGGGATTGCTGGGTCAAGTGGTATTTCTAGTTCTAGATCCTTGAGGAATCACCACACTGTCTTCCACAATGGTTGAACTAATTTACACTCCCAACAGTGTAAAAGTGTTCCTATTTCTCCACATCCTCTCCAGCATCTGTTGTTTCCTGACTTTTTAATGATTGCCATTCTAACTGACATGAGATGGTATCTCATGGTGGATTTGATTTGCATTTCTTTGATGGCCAGTGATGATGAGCATTTTTTAATGTGTCTGTTGGCTGCAAAAATGTCTTCTTTTGAGAAGTGTCTGTTCACATCCTTCACCCACTTTTTGATGGGGTTGTTTTGATTTATTTCCTGTAAATTTGTTGAAGTTCTTTGTAGATTCTGGATATTAGCCCTTTGTCAGATGGGTAGATTGTAAAAATTTCCTCCCATTCTGTAGGTTGCCTGCTCATTCTGATGGTAGTTTCTTTTGCTGTGCAGAAGCTCTTTAGTGTAATTAGATCCCATTTGTCAATTTTGGCTTTTGTTGCCATTGCTTTTGGTGTTTTAGTCATAAAGTCCTTGTCCATGCCTATGTCCTGAATGGTATTGCCTAGGTTTTCTTCTAGGGTTTTTATGGTGTCAGGTCTAACATTTAAGTCTTTAATCCATCTTGAATTAATTTTTGTATAAGGGATAAGGAAGGGATCCAGTTTCAGCATTCTACATTTGGCTAGCCAGTTTTCCCAGAACCATTTATTAAACAGGGAATCTTTTCCCCATTTCTTTTTGTCAGATTTGTCAAAGATCAGATGGTTGTAGATGTGTAGTATTATTTCTGAGGCTTCTGCCTGTACCATTGGTCTATATCTCTGTTTTGGTACCAGTACCATGCTGTTTTGGTTACTGTAGCCTGGTAGTATAGTTTGAAGTCAGGTAGCGTGATGCCTCCAGCTTTGTTCTTTTTGCTTAGTATTGTCTTGGCAATGCAGGCTCTTTTTTGGTTCTAATATGTTAACTTTTAAAACATGGTTTATTTGTGAAACCCCGTCTCTACTAAAAATACAGAAAAATTAGCCAGGCATAGTGGCGGGTGCCTGTAGTCCCAGCTACTTGGGAAGCTGAGGCAGGAGAATGGCGTGAACCCAGGAGGCAGAGCTTGCAGTGAGCCGAGATTGCGCCACTGCACTCCAACCTGGGCGACAGAGTGAGACTCCGTCTCAAAAAAAAAAAAAAAAAAAAAATGGTTTATTTTAGTTATTTGAATGAAATAGCTGCTTTTAAAAATAGCTGCTTAATATTTTTTTGTCTGCAAGTTTAGCATTTGGGGACAACCAGAGACTATTTCTGTTCAATTTTTTTTTTCCTGAATATGGGTCACATAATCTTGGTTTTTGCACATATTATAATTATTTTGTTGGAAAGTAGATGTATTAGATAATATATTGTAGTAAGTTTAGATTCTAATTTTTTTTTAACTTTATGAAGGCCATTATTGTTGCTATTTTTTTTTTTTTCGAGATGGAGTCTTGCTCTGTTGCCCAGAGCTGGAGTGCAATGGCATGGTCTCAGCTCACTGCAACCTCTGCCTCCCAGGTTCAGGCAATTCTCCTGCCTCAGTCTCCTGAGTAGCTGGGATTACAGGCACATGCCACCATGCCTGGCTAATTTTTGTATTTTTAGTAGAGATGGAGTTTCACCATGTTGGCCAGGCTGGTCTTAAACTCTTGACCTCGTAATCTACCTGCCTCAGTCTCCCAAAGTGCTGGGATTACAGGCATGAGCCACCACACCTGGCTTATTTTTTGTTTCTTTAAGTAACTTGCCTGGGCAAAATTTGTAAAAAGTTTTTCCTCTGCCATTTGCACATGCTGATATTTCTGCTCAGTTAAAATTTACACATACAGGAGAGGTTCCAAGATGGCCAAATAGGAACAGCTCTAGTCTACAGCTCCCAGCATGAGTGATGCAGAAGACAGGTGATTTCTGCATTTCCAGCTGAGGTACTGGGTTCATCTCACTGGGGCTTGTTGGACAGTGGATGCAGCCCACGGAGCAGGGCAGGGCATCGCCTTACCTGGGAAGCACAAGGGGTCGGGGAATTCCCTTTCCTAGCCAAGGAAAGCCATGACAGACAGTACCTGGAAAATCGGGACACTCCCATCCTAATACTGTGCTTTTCCAATGGTCTTAGCAAATGGCACACCAGGAGATTATATTCTGCACCTGGCTCCGAGGGTCCAGCGCTCACGGAGCCTCGCTCACTGCTAGCACAGCAGTCTGAGATTGAACTGCAAGGTGGCAGCGAGGCTGGGGGAGAGGCACCTGCCATTGCTGAGTCTTGAGTAGGTAAACAAAGCCACCAGGAAGCTCAAACTGGGCAGAGCCCACCGCAGGTCAAGGAGGCCTGCCTGCCTCTGTAGACTCCACCTCTGGGGGAAGGGCATAGCTGAACAAAAGGCAGCAGAAACTTCTGCAGACTTAAACGTCCCTGTCCAAAAGCTTTGAAGAGAGTAGTGGTTCTCCCAGCATGGAGTCTGTGATCTGAGAACGGACAGACTGCCTCCTCAAGTGGGTCCCTGACCCCTGAGTAGCCTAAATGGGCGACACCTCACAGTAGGGGCCGACTGACACCTCATACAGCCAGGTGCCCCTCTGTGACAAAGCTTCCAGAGGAAGCATCAGGCAGCAACATTTGCCATTCTGCAATATTTGCTGTTCTGCAGCATCCACTGGTGATACCCAGGCCAACAGGGTCTGGAGTAGACCTCTAGCAAACTCCAACAGACCTGCAGCTGAGGGTCCTGACTGTTCAAAGGAAAGCTAACAAACAGAAAGGACATCCACACCATCACCATCATCAAAGACCAAGGGTAGATAAAACCACAAAGATGGGGAGAAACCAGAGCAGAAAAGCTGAAAATTCTAAAAATCACAGTGCCTCTTCTCCTCCAAAGGAACGCAGCTAGCTCCTCCCCAGCAAGAGAACAAAGCTGGATGGAGAATGACTTTGACGAGTTGAGAAAAGAAGGCTTCAGATGATCGGTAATAACAAACTTCTCCGAGCTAAAGGAGGATGTTCGAACCCATCGCAAAGAAGCTAAAAACCTTGAAAAAAGATTAGATGAATGGCTAACTAGAATAAACAGTGTAGAGAAGACCTTAAATGACCTGATGGAGCTGAAAGCCATGGCATGAGAACTATGTGACGCATGCACAAGCTTCAGTAGCCAATTTGATCAAGTGAAAGAAAGGGTATCAGTGATTGAAGATCAAATGAATTAAATGAAGCAAGAAAAGTTTAGAGAAAAAAGAGTAAAAAGAAACGAACAAAGCCTCCAAGAAATATGGGACTATGTGGAAAGACCAAATCTACATCTGAATGGGGTACCTGAAACTGACAGGGAGAATGGAACCAAGTTAGAAAACACTCTTCAGGATATTATCCAGGAGAACTTCCCCAACCTAGCAAGGCAGGCCAACATTCAAATTCAGGAAATACGGAGAATGCCACAAAGATACTCCTTGTGAAGAGCAACTCCAAGACACATAATTGTCAGATTCACCAAAGTTGAAATGAAGGAAAAAATGTTAAGGGCAGCCAGAGAGAAAGGTCGGGTTACCTACAAAGAGAAGCCCATCAGACTAACAGCGGATCTCTCAGCAGAAACTCTACAAGCCAGAAGACAGTGGGGGCCAATATTCAACATTCTTACAGAAAAGAATTTTCAACCCAGAATTTCATATCCAGCCAAACTAAGCTTCATAAGTGAAGGAGAAATAAAATCCTTTTCAGACAAGCAAATGCTGAGAGATTTTGTCACCACCAGGCCTGCCCTAAAAGAGCTCCTGAAGGAAGCACTAAACATGGAAAGGAACAACCAGTACCAGCCACATGCCAAATTGTAGAGACCATTGATGCTAGGAAGAAACTGCATCAACTAATGAGCAAAATAACCAGCTAACATCATAATGACAGGATCAAATTCACTCATAACAACATTGACCTTAAATGTAAATGGGCTAAATGCTCCAATTAAAAGACACAGACTGGCAAATTGGATAAAGAGTCAAGATGCATCAGTGTGCTGTATTCAGGAAACCCATCTCACATGCAGAGATACACATAGGTTCAAAATAAAGGGATGGAGGAAGATCTACCAAGCAAATGGAAAACAAAAAAAGCAAGGTTTGCAATCCTAGTCTCTGATAAAACAGACTTTAAACCAACAAAGATCAAAAGAGACAAAGAAAGCCATTACATAATGGTAAATGATTCAATTCAACAAGAAGAGCTAACTATCCTAAATATATATGCACCCAATACAGGAGCACCCAGATCCATAAAGCAAGCCCTTAGAGACCCACAAAGAGACTTAGACTCTGACACAATAATAATGGGAGACTTTAACACCCCACTGTCAACATTAGACAGATCAACGAGACAGAAAGTTAACAAGGATATCCAGGAATTGAACTCAGCTCTGCACCAAGTGGACCTAATAGACATCTACAGAGCCCTCCACCCCAAATCAACAGAATATACATTCTTCTCAGCACCATATCGCACTTATTCCAAAATTGACCACATAGTTGGAAGTAAAGCACTCCTCAGCAAATGTAAAAGAACAGAAATTATAACAAGCTGTCTCTCAGACCACAGTGCAATCAAACTATAACTCAGGATTAAGAAACTCACTTAAAACTGCTCAACTACGCTGGGTGCGGTGGCTCACGCTTGTAATCCCAGCACTTTGGGAGGCCGAGGCGGGCGGATCACGAGGTCAGGAGATCGAGACCACGGTGAAACCCCGTCTCTACTAAAAATACAAAAAATTAGCCGGGTGTGGTGGCGGGCGCCTGTAGTCCCAGCTACTCGGAGAGGCTGAGGCAGGAGAATGGCGTGAACCCGGGAGGCGGAGCTTGCAGTGAGCCGAGATCGCACCACTGCACTCCAGCCCAGGCGACAGAGCGAGACTCCGTCTCAAAAAAAAAAACAACAAAAAAAACTGCTCAACTACATGGAAACTGAATAACCTGCTCCTGAATGACTACTGGGTACATAATGAAATGAAGGCAGAAATAAAGATGTTCTTTGAAACCAATGAGAACAAAGACACAACATACCAGAATCTCTGGGATGAATAACCTGCTCCTGAATGACTACTGGGTACATAACGAAATGAAGGCAGAAATAAAGATGTTCTTTGAAACCAATGAGAACAAAGACACAACATACCAGAATCTCTGGGACACATTCAAAGCAGTGTGTAGAGGGAAATTTATAGCACTAAATGCCCACAAGAGAAAGCAGGAAAGATCTAAAATTGACACCCGAACATCACAATTAAAAGAACTAGAGAAGCAAGAGCAAACACATTCAAAAGCTAGCAGAAGGCAGGAAATAACTAAGATCAGAGCAGAACTGAAGGAGATAGAGACACAAAAAACCCTTCAAAAAATCAATGAATCCAGGAGCTGGTTTTTCAAAAAGATCAACAAAATTGATACACCACTAGCAAGACTAATAAAGAAGAAAAGAGAGAAGAATAAAATAGACTCAATAAAAAATGATAAAGGGGATATCACCACCGATCCCACAGAAATACAAACTACCATCAGAGAATACTATAAACACCTCTACGCAAATAAACTAGAAAATCTAGAAGAAATGGATAAATTCCTCGACACATACACCCTCCCAAGACTAAGCCAGGAAGAAGTTGAATCCCTGAATAGATCAATAACAGGCTCTGAAATTGAGGCAATAATTAATAGCCTACCAACCAAAAAAAGTCCAGGACCAGACAGATTCACAGCCAAATTCTACCAGAGGTACAAGGAGGAGCTGGTACCATTCCTTCTGAAACTATTCCAATCAATAGAAAAAGTGGGAGTCCTCCCTAACTCATTTTACGAGGCCAGCATCATCCTGATACCAAAGCCCGGTATAGACACAACAAAAAAAGAGAATTTTAGACCAATATCCCTGATGAACATCGATGCAAAAATCCTCAATAAAATACTGGCAAACTGAATCCAGCAGCACATCAAAAGGCTTATCCACCACAATCAAGTTGGCTTCATCCCTGGGATGCAAGGCTGGTTCAACATACACAAATCAATAAACGTAATCCAGCATATAAACAGAACCAAAGACAAAAACCACATGATTATCTCAATAGATGCAGAAAAGGCCTTTGACAAAATTCAACAGCCCTTCATGCTAAAAACTCTCAATAAACTAGGTATTGATGGTACATATCTCAAAATAATAAGAGCTATTTATGACAAACCCACAGCCAATATCATACTGAATGGGCAAAAACTGGAAGCATTCCATTTGAAAACTGGCACAAGGCAGGGATGCCCTCTGTCATCACTCCTATTCAAAATAGTGTTGGAAGTTCTGGCCAGGGCAATCAGGCAGGAGAAAGAAATAAAGGGTATTCAATTAGGAAAAGAGGACGTCAAATTGTCCCTTTTTGCAGATGACATGATTGTATATCTAGAAAACCCCATCATCTCAGCCCAAAATCTCCTTAAGCTGATAAGCAACTTCAGCAAAGTCTCAGGATACAAAGTCAATATGCAAAAATCACAAGCATTCCTATACACCAATAACAGACAAACAGAGAGCAAAATCATGAGTGAACTCCCATTCACAATTGCTTCAAAGAGAATAAAATACCTAGGAATCCAAGTTAGAAGGGACATGAAGGACCTTTTCAAGGAGAACTACAAACCACTGCTGAATGAAATAAAAGAGGACACAAACAAATGGAAGAACATTCCATGTTCATGGATAGGAAGAATCAATATTGTGAAAATGGCCATCCCGTCCAAGGTAATTTATAGATTCAGTGCCATCCCCACCAAGCTACCAACGACTTTCTTCACAGAATTGGAGAAAACTCCTCTAAAGTTCATATGAAACCAAAAAAAGAGCCCACATTGCCAAGACAATCTTAAGCAAAAAGAACAAAGCTGAAGGCATCATGCTACCTGACTTCAAACTATACTACAAGGCTATAGTAACCAAAATAGCATGGTACTGGTACCAAAACAGAGATATAGACCAATGGAACAGAACAGAGCCCTCAGAAATAATACCACACATCTACAACCATCTGATCTTTGACAAACCTGACAAAAACAAGAAATGGAAAAAAGATTCACTGTTTAATAAATGGTTCTGGGAAAACTGGCTAGCCATATGTAAAAAGCTGAAACTGGATCCCTTCCCTACACCCTATACAAAAATTAATTCAAGATGGATTAAAGACTTAAATGTTAGACCTGAAACCATAAAAACCCTAGAAGAAAACCTAGGCAATACCATTCAGGACATAGGCATGGGCAAGGACTTCATGACTAAAACACCAAAAGCAATGGCAACAAAAGCCAAAATTGACAAATGGGATCTAATTAAACTAAAGAGCTTCTGCACAGTAAAAGAAACTACCATCAGAATGAACAGGCAAGCTACAGAATGGAAGAAAATTTTCACAATCTACCCACGTGACGAAGAGCTAATATCCAGAATGTACAAAGAACTTAAACAAATTTACAAGAAATAAACAACCCCATCAAAAAGTGGGCAAAGGATGTGAACAGACACTTCTCAAAAGAAGACATTTTTGCAGCCAACAGACACATTAAAAAATGCTCATCATCACTGGCCATCAAAGAAATGCAAATCAAAACCACAATGAGATACCATCTCATGTCAGTTAGAATGGCAATCATTAAAAAGTCAGGAAGCAGACCAGGCATGGTGGCTCATGCCTGTAATCCCAGCACTTTGGGAGGCCAAAGCGGGTGGATCATGAGGTCAGGAGATCGAGACCATCCTGGCTAACATGGTGAAACACCATCTCTATTAAAAATACAAAAAATTAGCTTGGCATGGTGGCCAGCGCCTGTAGTCCCAGCTACTCGGGAGGCTGAGGAAAGAGAATGGCATGAACCCGGGAGGCAGAGCTTGAAGTGAGCCAAGATCACGCCACTGCACTCCAGCCTGGGTGGCAGAGCAAGACTCTGTCTCAAAAAAAAAAAAAAAAAAAAAAAATCAGGAAACAACAGGTGCTGGAGAGGATGTGGAGAAATAGGAACACTTTTACACTGTTAGTGGGACTGTAAAGTAGTTCAACCATTGTGGACGACAGTGTGGCGATTCCTCAAGCATCTAGAACTAGAAATACCATTTGACCCAGCCATCCCATTACTGGGTATATACCCAAAGGATTATAAATCATGCTGCCATAAAGACACATGCACATGTATGTTTATTGCAGCATTATTCACAATAGCAAAGACTTGGAACCAACCCAAATGTCCATCGATGATAGACTGGATTAAGAAAATGTGGCACATATACACCATGGAATACTATGCAGCCATAAAAAAGGATGAGTTCATGTCCTTTGTAGGGACATGGATGAAGCTGGAAACCATCATTCTGAGCAAACTATCGCAAGGACAGAAAACCAAACACCGCATGTTCTCACTCGTAGGTGAGAATTGAACAATGAGAACACTTGGACACAGGGTGGGGAACATCACACACCAGGGCCTGTCATGGGGTGGGGGAAGCGGGGAGGGACAGCATTAGGAGATATACCTAATGTAAATGATGAGTTAACAGGTGCAGCACATCAACATGGCACATGTATACATATGTAACAAACCTGCACGTTGTGCTCATGTACCCTAGAACATAAAGTGTAACAAAATATATATATATACACACATACATATACATATATATCGATATTTATATACACTAATATATAATGGATATGTATACATATATATCTACACACACACACCCATATACATACATACATACCTCTAAACCTGGATTCCTAAAGGTTTTCCCATGCCAGTATGGCTTAGTGATTGGATAGAGGTTGTGCTGAAACACTTGAGCCAATGAAGTTTCTGTCTTTTGCCAAAGGATCTCTGTGCGGTAGGGGAGCTCACTCAGAGTTCAGGTGCTTTCAAGCTGACTCAAGCTCCAGCTTTTACTTACCACTGGACCTTTTCTTATCTCTTTTGCAAACAAATTCAGGGGTAGCCAGGATTGAGTGACTAGCTCGGGCCTTCTCCAGGAAATATACACAGCCAGAGAAATATTCTCCAACTGTGACTACAGCCTCAGACTGGTACAGCCATTGGCTTTCCCTGTTTACCCACCTCAGAGATCAGCACTTTTACCAAATATGCTGCTGGGAGTGGTTGTTTCTCATCAGTCCAGATTGAGTGAGCTCTCATTGATCATGACAGAGAAGCTGCCTGTCCTCATGGCCTGGCCTTCTTCTACAAAACCTCTGTCCTTACTGAAGTGAGGAGGAAGGGAGGGAGGATATGTGAGTAGCTTCAGGCTAGAATGCCACAGATTCTCGTTATTCTTATATTCAGCAGTTTTTCAAGCCTAAACGCTTCTCAGGTTGTATGCCTTTGGTTGATTTTCAGAGTGCTAATGTGATTGTTTTTGTCAATTTTATCCAGCTTTATAGTTGCTTTTTACAGAGAGAATTTGTCTCCTCACTTGGCCATAACCAGAAGCTCACCACTTATTACCTTTAAAAGAATCACTTATATATTAATTATTTCACGTTTACATGCATAGTCTTTTTTAAAAAATACCTAAATATACTACTCCCTTTTACAGTGTTTAGGAATCTGACCTTATAATTTTAAGAGGCTAATTAGCTCAAATCTAGTTTCATTTTTAAATTTTATATCTTGCTTTTTTTCTATGTCAAAATGATTTATCTCATAAGAGAAAAGGACAGTAAGAAAACTGAAAAGTGATCAGGCCATTTCGTATGCCTTAATAAAAACTGCCCAAGAAGATATGGTTGAGGAAGAGTATGAAGATCAATGGGTATGGGCCTACATTATTCTAGGACTGACTTATTTCCCCATAGAGTGGAAATCTTCTACTTCTAACTTCTGTGGCAATAAATTCTTTTTATCAAAACCATGATTACATGAGAACTCTGCAGAGAAAAGAACTCGTATCTCTTCTTTTCATATCACAAAAGCTTACTCTAGTGAATTCTGGGTAACCCAAACTGAAAATTAAATTTAGAATTTGCAGGGTCATGAGCTTCTACCCAGATTATCTCAGGAAAAGGTATTAAATAGGACCATCATTACCCCATTAATCATAAAAAAGGCCAACTGACACAATTGTCTATTCTTTGAGGGAGCAAAAAACCCAGTCAGGCAGGCATTGTTTTGTACTCATTTGGTAATTTTGATATTCAAGACTGTTCCTTAGACAGAAAAGTATATGGCTCTCTAAAGGTCAGGCAAGTCCGTACTGCTATGATGATATTCTCAAAGATGAGTTATGTTCCATGCAAGTATATTCACTAAACATGTACAGTACCAAATACTCTGACTCCAAGTAATAAAAAAAAATAGCTTTTGGGTCTTTTCCATGCCTTTAGACATGACGAACATAGACTATTTAATTGTATAAAGATTTTCCTGGCATATCTTCCTTTTGGAAAAAAAAAAAAAGTCCTGAAAGTCCTTCTGTTTTATGAAATATTCTAGTCTCTGTTCTGCATTATATTATTTTACACAGAACTTACACTCTTAAAAAAGAATGTTCATTTGTTAAAAAGCTCCCAAATTGACTAATATTATTGCTATTATAGTTTGTTTTTACATAGTATTTAATAGAACATTTGTTGTGATTAAGCAAGATTGCTTCTTTGTCTCCTTTTCTCTTTTCTTCCAAATAGTTCAACGCCATTATAACTTTCCTGTAACAGAGATGGGAATGTTTTCCTTCACTAAATCCCCATCTCATGAATCTACAGTCTTGAAACCCTTATTTTAACAGAACAGTCACCTGACTTGGTTTGGCTGTCTCATACCGAGATCTCTTGGCAGCAACAGAGTAACCCTTGCTGGTACCTGTGAGAGAAAACAAAGGGTCTGTTTTGAGTACAGTAGAAGGTAAAAAACGAACCTGATACTTCTTCACATCTTAAAACTTTTTTTTAATTTAAGAAATATGCTAATAAGTTGTAACATTAACATTTAAATCCCTAGAAACCATCTTTATAGTTGATTATAATATATTTTTATTGGCTAAATATATCACAACTACATTCTATTCCACTCTATTATAGTGATGTTTGTTATTTATTAATAACTTTATTATTTTTACCTCATTATAAAATAGCTACATAATAATGAAATGTTTAATAATGTTCTGCAAAGAGGAAAAAAAAGAATAAGGGATATTGACCATCTTGGATAGTTTTTCATGAATTCGAAGTCCTCAGTAAGTGATTTTAGAAACTCAACTTTATCAACTTAGTTCACATAAGCAGTCTTTGCCGATTAAAATAGTCTTTTCTGTCATCAGAGTATTCCAATTCTAAACTCAGAGAATTTAGGAATTTCAGTTTATAATCAGAAAGCTCCCTGGTGAACTATAAATAGTGACAAAGACCTTAAGGAGTATTTATCCCAACTTTGGTAGAAACTGGAGAGTTGTCTTTTACATTTTATCATGCACCTTTCTAGTAACTGCAGTTCTATCCCACAGTGGTACTCTTTAGTTTATGGGAAATTTAAATCCTGATATTAAATCTTTATTAATTTGTGTAACCTCCTTGGTTACACTGGCCTGTAAACAAAGCTCATTTCAGTCTCTGCTCAAACCCTTGGAAAAGTTAGTTAATATCTCTGAACCTCAATTCTGCCTGTAAATATGTAAAATGAAAGGAACCAATTAGATGTCTAGATATAACATTTCTTGATTTTAAGTGTTTATACTTTTTTAGAATCACTACTCTCCATATATTTGTGTGAGCTAGTCAACTATTATCTCTCTATTCATGGCCTCCTTGGTACAAACAATCCTTTCAGACCTTAACTTATCCTGTTCCTGTGTCCAAGAATCAGTTCAACTGAAATGGCTGGTCAGAACCATTTTTTCTCTTGATCACAAACACAAAGCTCCCTCCAAACCCAAAGCTTCCTCACATGATAAAATACCTGCTCCAGAAGAATCTCTCAATATGGTGCTGAATTTGCATAGGTTATTGATCCTAATTTCTAGACTCTGAATGGAGGTTAATTGTTCTTGGAATAGTGGTTCTGAAATGCATAAGGACTTAAAATCCACAGGGTTAGTGCTGGGTGAGGCAGAGGTCAGTAGCTCTTGAACTGGATAGTAAACATCAAGAAATTGAGAAATAAGAAACAGGAACTTTGGGATGCTTTGAGGAGCATATTTAAAACCACCACAGCCTCAGATGTTTGTGTTGAAGGAGTAAGATGGCCAAGAAAAAAAAAATGTTAGGTCTGAGAGTTTACTCATTCCAATAACAGACCTGGCAGAGAAATCATTACCCATTTTGCAACACAGCCTTAGGGCAAGTCTGGGCAAGCTCTGGGTGGGCAAAAAGTAGGCTTTCTAAAACTCACCTAGCTTTCCAGCCCACCCCACATACATGCCCCACACATGAAGTCTTCCTTTCTTTGCTCCTTTCTTTCTCCTTCACCCCTCCTCCTTCCTCTCTCTCTTTCTCTCTTCCAGAATGAATGATTTGTATGACTGTGGAATGTGTTTGTCAGAAAAGTCCATCAGGGACTTAACAGTCCCTTAATAGGGTAAGAGAGAGATATGAGTCTTGTGGTCATAAGTGGTTGGGCTTCCCCACTACCTTATTCATTTATGTTAGCTAACTATTAAAATCTAGGTCTTTACTAATTTATAGTTAAAATATACATACAAGTAAATGTGTGTGTGTGTGGGTCTGTGTGTGTGTAAACACTGTGGGTCTGTGTGTGTAAACACTGATGGATATTTTTCCAAATGAACTGATGGTGACCTCTAACTTCTGGTTCAGGAGAAGGAACTTTATGTCCTACTTTTGCTCTGGAAAAATGAAAAGACTGCTAAAGGGGAGTAGTCATGATGGAATTGTGCATGTGTGTGTTAGGTAATATTGGGTGGAAAATTAAGGGATATTTTCCTTTGTAATATTCCAAATAAATCTGTTTATGTCATAGATAGTTACTTGGAATAAATATCTTTCTTCATGAGTGCCCTCTTAATTTCCAGAAAAATCTTATAAAGGTTTCTCAGTAAGGTTCTTTAAATAAACTTTGTTTCAATCATAATAATACTAGCTACCATTGAGCATTTACACTTCCTAGCATTGCGTCCAACACTTTACATTCTTTATCTCTCATCCTTATACTCTCAAAAGATGAGGCATTCATATTCCCAGAAAACTGAGATTTGGGGAGGCTAAGTAAATTGGCCTAAGGTTATGGAACAAATACATTGCACAGCTGTTACTTGATCATAGATCTGACTGGCTCCAACCATTGGACACTTAACTGTTGTCACATAAGGGGATTCAGACAGATATCTAGCTTATTTTATAACTGTTCTCATTTGGTGAGAGATTGTCTATAAAGATGTTTGGTTTTTGTGAGCTTTAACGGCTGATGTAAAACAATTTGGTAATTATTTTAAATTAAAAAGAATCTTGTACTCAATCTAAACATACTCCTATGTCATATACTGAGACTCTTAGAAAATATTTTAGAGTAGAGGCAAGCAGCCTTCAGATACTGAATTATAATGCCTATCTACTTTCAAGAATCTAGACTTCAGATGGCGTCCAAATGTACACCTATATCTATAGCAATACTTGGATATAATATTTCCTGAAATATAGTCTTTCTCTTAAAGAAAAAAGAATAATATTAGTTCAGGTCCTTGAGATATGAGGCAAGGATTAGAGATTTGTTAAGTAAATGTTGACCCAGACTATATAAATCTAATGAGCAAAATCCCTTTAAAAATTTTTAAGGAGATGGGATAACAGTAAGTAATATTTATTGAAAGCCTGTTGTGTGTTATGTGCTACTAGGAGCTTAGACAACATAACCTCATGTGGACCTTACAACTGCTCTGGAGGTCAGTCATTTTTCTTGAGTCAGGCTCTTTTTTCTGGTATAAGAAACAGAGTCACCCCCTCATGCTGTCTCAAAAGGCATGAGTTATTTTAAGGGAGAGTGGGTGGAGGGTTTGTACAGTAAGGGAACCAGGAAGCTCATGGAATCGTCATACAATCTGGCCTTACAAGCATTTCAGTTACAACTCTGTCAAAATGGGAATGGGCTCAAGAAACTTGCTTTTCCCATCTAAGGAAAGGATGGTATTTTCCGGCTTTTGGTGAGGTGATTTGTCTTCAGAATGGGTCTAATCTGAAAACAGACCTCCACTGGGCAGAAACATGAAATCCATGTTCATAATTACGTAAATGAAATGAAAATTACTTGCATTCTTATAACATCTATGTAAAAATTATAATTTTCTGTTTATTTTCCCACAGTTTTTCCTGTAATTATATTTTTTGGTTACACTACTTTTTATAATAAAATAGTGACAGATTTTATATTACTTTCTATAATAAAATAGTGACAGGTTTTATAAAAAGCCAATCTGTAATTGGCTTTTTAATGAAATGTGCTTTCCATGGAAATACTCCAAACTTGACATTGGTGTCAATTTCATTGTACTCATTCACATATATAATACACACTACACATTTTTACATAGACACATATATAAAGGCACACATACCTATATGCATAATTCATTTAAGCATTTTTATTATTGGACACTTGAGTTGTTTTCAGTATTTTGCTAATTTAAACAACACCGTGTTGAACAACTTTGCATACACACAGTTTCACACATAAACATGCATATATTCTAAGGAGTGGAATTGCTGGAGGCAAATTTACATACCTTTTAAAGATTTGTTACGTATTTGTCCTCCGAATCCTCTCTCAAAGTATTGTACTAATTTATACTTCCACCAGCATTGTATGAGACTCACAATTTCTGTGTACCTTCCTCAAACCTTCACATTTTTCTAATTTGAGCACTTTAGGTATGACCAGACTGTAGAGCCTCAGGTTACTACTTATTTACCAATTGTTTTTTTTCAGCTGATACTTTTAAGTCTTCTGCTCCAGTTAGGCCACAGACTCCTATTTCCTTTCCTTTTCGGATAATGCTGGCTAGGGCTCATTTAGCCTAATTTCTGTTTTCTGCCCTAGTAAAGTAGCTTCCTTTGTCCATGCTTAAATGATTTCATAAGTCTAAAAGGGAATTTTCCAATACATATACCCGCTTCTTTCATGTCAGTAAAATAAAAGCATTATGGGACTGCTCAATTTGATATGTTATCTCAACTAGTCTGTTAATACTAAATTGCAGACACTCAAAGGTAAGAATCAGTCCTAGGAAGATTGTGAGCAACCAGTCTACAATGCAAATATTAAGCAGGCTCAAAAGTAGATCTGTAACTACAGCTGCAGCTCCATCAAGGCAACAAGTGGACACATCCTGGCAAAGTACAATCTGACCTCCTTTGTTTTACATTAGCTCATTGTTCTTTAATACATTTTAACTTGAAAAAGTTAAATAGCCTTCAATAACAAGACAATTACGCTGTCATAGAATTAGTGTTGAAATCTTCCAGCTCACATACTAGACAAAACATAGTTCATCCAATAACTATCTGGAGGATCCCTAAAGAGGATGCTAACCACATGACTATTGCTTCCCTTATTCAACCCACCCCTGAATGGCATGAAGGCTGTTAGCTCAGAGCGAAGAGGCTTTTAAACGCTGTCCTGTAGACTGGTATGGACAGGCTGCACTTCAGATTTATCTAGAGAGATATAAGACATGATCCATGGCCAAGGTAATGGGGTGGGCTCATACATTTTTAAGTTCCTCCAGTAATTTTGGTAAACAATTCTAGTTTTTGGAACTATGGCTCAGAGCATCAAAGAGAAATGTAGCTCCTGCTCCCATCCTGTGAACTTTACACAACTGCCTAGAGCTATGATATCTAATATGGTGGACAGTAGCCACTAGGCATATGTGGCTATTGGCCACTTGAAGTATGCATAGCTAGTCAAGATTTCAAAGACTTACACTAAAATGATAATGTTTTAGACATAGAGGGTTACATAAAAGTATTATAAGACCTAATTTCATCTTTTTAAAAACATATTTTAATGTGGCAATAAAGCATTTAAAGTTACATAAGTGGCTTACATTACATTTCTACTGGACAATTTTGATCTAGAAGGCATAGGTTCCATAGCTCAGGAACTTTGAGTCATAAAATTTTTAAGTTAAAGGAATCCTGTAGATGAAACAATTATCTCACTTTGCAAATGAGGAAACTGGTACCCCATTGGTAAAGTGACTTATTCTGGTAACCTGAGTTGTTGGTAGAGCCAGGATGTTCCCAAATCCCACAACTCTGGATTTCCATCCAATGCTAGCTTCTCCCTCCCATGCTGCTTGTCTTTGGCGACAGTAGCCACACCAAGTGTTTTAGGATTCCTGCAATTCTGAGGCATAGAAATCCTCACCACTCATAGCCCGTGCTGTAGTCTCTGCTCACCAGATTCTTCTGCATAACTAATACTTCCAAATTCATTACTACAGAACCATAGTCACGCCCTTAAGCAGATGCCTCCTCTTTTCACCATCTCACATTATTAGTTTTGCCTCCACACGGAGCTATGGTTTAAGTGAGGCCTTAGTATCTTTCCAAAACATGGTTCCAAAAAACAAATTCTACTTATTTGAGTGATGTGACATTCACTAATAATATTTCTCCCACCCCCATGTTTACTAACATTCTGGTTTTCTCTGGCATCCAGAGAACAATGTTTCTTCTTCTCCAGTACTAGTTAGAAGGATCAAGTGCTGATGGGTGGTGAGCCCCTCCCTGGCTCCTGCCCTTTAGCCACAAAAACAAGTTATCGGCCGGGCGCGGTGGCTCAAGCCTGTAATCCCAGCATTTTGGGAGGCCGAGGCGGGCGGATCATGAGGTCAGGAGATTAAGACCATCCTGGCTAATATGGTGAAGAAACCCCGTCTCTACTAAAAATACAAAAAATTAGCCGGGTGTGATGGTGGGCACCTGTGGTCCCAGCAACTTGGGAGGCTGAGGCAGGAGAATGGCGTGAACCCGGGAGGCAGAGCTTGCAGTGAGCCAAGACCACGCCACTGCACTCCAGCCTGGGTGACAGAGCGAGACTCCATCTCAAAAAAAACCAAACAAACAAACAAAAAAAAGTTGTCTTTTTGCATGGCATCAGCAGAGCCTTGCTTATATAACAGTTATTTTAAGCCAAAAAATAGTTTTTCTTCTTTCTCATCTTTTAATAAAATACGTAAGAACTTTAATAGTGTTATTGGTAAGCATCCAAAATATTTAGAAACTACTTCCCCTGACACAGAAATATTTGTTGCTCTGAAGGGTGCAAAGGATCTACTTTTCCCAATGATTCCAAGCCAGTTGAGATTCATGCACATATGTCCCAAAATGTATTAAAATCAACGTGTGCGTGTGTGTGTGTATTTTTCAAAGTCAGTGCAGATGCATAGAAATGCCCGGCCCATGTCTGTTGCATTTTGATGTGTTTCCTTCTGAATGCCTCAGGTTTAAGCTGAGCTGTAAAGTGTAGAATTTATAGGGAGTAATTAACCCAAGTCACTGATAAATTAAAATGTCTCCAGGCAAATAAGAGTATGTGAATAAATCTGATTTTTTAATGATTTCTTAGAACAGGTCACAAAAATACTTTCAATTTCAGTCCTTTACTGTCTAGTTGAATCCTTGCTGCTGGAAGAAGGCAAGCAAGTCTTCTTTGCCTTTCTTCAAAGCCTGGTATCCAATGCAGCAAAAATTCCTGATCATGACTCTCTTTCCTACATGACTTGTAGGTGATTTTTGTTTGTTTGTTTTTTCTGCTACTGACTGTTTCTGATCATAAAGATCTAGGGCAATGACATTCACTTTGTGAATAGTAATAAATGAAAATATCACGTTTGGAGATATAATATCAGTACCATCTGTAATAGCAGACTGCAGCCTACATTGGCATAAATACTAGTGCCATACAATTATTTATAAATGGAGCTTTGAGGGGAAGAGTTATTATTTAATTAATAAAAATCTAAGACAAGGTGGTGATGGAATATGCCAGGTGTAGGGTAGAAAATGCAGTTGTTAGAAGTATCCTTCCCAGTGACAGGAACTGAAGACTGGATCAACCACGTGGATCTTTTCATGGATGAGCTGATAGCTTCTAGGCTGTGGGGAACCTCTGGTGCCTTACAACTCTAACTACTGCAAAATTTCTTGTTATGCTTCATGAACAAATGATCTTCCTATTGGAAGAGCTATGTGGTCCTTGGACAAACAAAGATAGTGTATTGCTTTAAACCTTATCTATTTGCTTCTCCTGCCAATATGAGCATGCCTCTAAATGCCACAAGGTGTTTGAATTTAATCAAAGTTGGCTCTACTTTTGACTTTTGTTTGGCTACAGCATCAAGCCGTCTTCTTTATGCTTTATTGTGTTTATCAGCCAGATTTATGTAGGTTAGAAAGCATTCAGAAGTCATTATTTCAGTTTCATAGTTCTTAGAGGTCTATACCCTTAAACTTTGAAAGTAAACATGAACAGTATCTCTCTACACATACACAGTAACCTCAGTGCAATGTTTTTAAGCTTCAAGTTGCAATCTATTAGTGGATCTTGAAATCTATTTGGTTGATCAAATTCTCTTTCTTTTTTAATGAAATAGACTAAAATAAAAATAGAAACATTGATTTCTGAAACTTTATATATTTCTATATCTTTATTGTCTATCTTCCTATTTATCATCTGCCTATCCATATTAGTTTTAGTTTAAAGAGAAGGTTTGAAGAAAATCTGCCTTAAGAGAACTCTCAGAAATAGATTACTAGAGTACATAACAATTCTTATGATTTGATGCTAGACTAAATAGGGAACACTTACTATACAAGCATTTGTAAGTTTGCATCTATCTCTTTCACAAATTCCTCCTTCTAAACCTCCATATTATTTTTTAACTGCAGAGAGATTAGAAAAGGGGATAATCGTAAGTCTTAAGGATTTTAGTAATTGTTGTCAACCATCTATGATCAAATTTAAATATACTTTTCTTCCTATTTATAATTTTAGTTCAGCTACTGTAGTTATATAGCTTTTGTTTCCTATATATAGCAAATACTGTTTTAATATTAGTAAAATTTAGAAGCTTCTTGTCTAGGTTTAAATTTCAGAGAACAACAGCTAATAGATCAGGGACAAACAAAGTTAGTATTATTCTTTCACACTCAGAATAAAAACTGTAATACAGATCATTAATTTCAGTACAGTGTATAGGACAGGTGATATGGTTAAGTGGAAACACATAGGCTTTGCAATATTATTACAAATTAGGAATTTATAGTACTTCCATTACTTTTCAAGCATATGTTAGCTCATCTGTCGTTCCAAGTGTTGATGTAGCTCATTTTACTCACAAAATGGCATCTGTTGACTTGTGAGGCAAGATCTCTTAGGTTAGCTTGTTAAGCCATAGTCATCATTCTTAGTAGCATCCAAAGAAAGCACAGTTCATATGGCAACATTATTTTCAAATGATTCCCCACAAAATTATGTTTTACTTAAAAACTTGCCTAAAGAGAAGGAATATTACACCATGGAATACTGTGCAGCCATAAAAAGGAACAAGATCATGTCATTTGCAGAGACATGGATGGAAGTCATTATCCTCAGCAAACTAACGCAGGAACAGAAAACCAAACACCGCATGTTCTCACTTGTAAGTAGGAGCTGAATGATAAGAACACAGGGAGGAGAACAACACACACTGGGGCCTGTGGGTGACAGGGGAGGGAGAGCATCAGGAAACACAGCTAATGGATGCTGGGCTTAATACCTAGGTGATGGGTTGACAGGTGCAGCAAACCACCATGGCACACATTTACCTGTGTCACAAGACACATCCTGCAGATGTACCCTGGAACTTAAAATTCAGAAAAATTTTTAAAAAGGGAAGGAATATTTCTCTGCATCTGCATCTGGAAAAAAGAGTCATATCTTGACATGTATTTTAATATTTCATTTGTAATTTCCTGGTAATTTTACTTATTGAAACATGGGGAAAATATTCAAAAGCTAGTTTTTAAGACTTGAAAATAAAGGTGACACCATTATCCCTCTTTAAATAGAGCATGAATATTTGAAAGAATTTACCAATTTAGTGTTAACTCTCTCAGTCCCTTTGTAACATTAGTATGGATACTTAGTATGTACATAAATTTGGAAAAGGTCGCCACCTTGGCTGCATCATAAGAGAATTCTAATGAAGTCAAATGCTCAAATACCACTTTTAATAACTTTCCTATTAAGCCCCAGCACTTTAAAGATGGCAGTTAATTTTGATTCTTCAGTTACTTATTCCTCTGTGATGACATTTTTAATTTTTTTTTAATGGCTTGCGTGCCTTGGGGAGAAAAGAAAAACTATGAGTTTTCTGCTTTTATGTGCTAATATTTGTGCTGACTGCATCACAATTAAATTCACTGGTCAGAGTTCTGATGATTTGGGATACATTTTTTAAGATGCCATTTTTTACAGCTATTATTGTAAAATTTGAGGAAAATGACATCTATAATTTTTATCATAGAGCCATTTATATTCTGATATCAAAAGAGATTTTAAAATTATATAACTGAAGTTTTTTTGTTTTGTTTTTGTTTTTGTTGAGATGGAGTCTCGCTTTGTCACCCAGCCTGGAGTGCAGTGGCGTGATCTCGGCTTACCACAACCTCCGCTTCCTGGGTTCAATCGATTCTTCTGCCTTAGCCTCCCCAGTAGCTGGGATTACAGGTGTATGCCACCATGCCTGGCTAACTTTTTCTACTTTTAGTAGAGGTGGGGTTTCACCATGTTGGGCAGGCTGGTGTCAAACTCCTGACCTCGTGATCTGCCTGCCTCAGCCTCCCAAAGTGCTGGGATTACAAGTGTGAGCCACTGCACCCAGCCGAATATAAGTTTTAACATCGAGAAATACCCATAGCTTCTTAGTTTATATGGCTTAATGAGCTTTTTTGAGATTTACAAAATAATTAGATTGTTTTCCAGAATTATTCCTGGACTCACAATTTGTAAGATTCTTTTAAAATATCTCAAGAGAGCTGGGTGTGATGGTGCACATCTACAGTCCCAGCTACTCAGGAGGCTGAGGTGGGAGTATCACTTGAACCCAGGAGTTTGAGGTTGTAGTGAGCTATGATCCTGCCACTGTACTCCAGCCTGGGCAACAGAGAAAGACCCCATCTCTGGAAAAAAAAAAATTTGTGTGTGTGTGTGTGTGTGTGTGTATCTCATAAGCCTCTGGCTGCTCTCCAAACTCTTATTTAGTCTTATCCAGTAGAAACACATTAACCACCAAATAAATCCTTGATTTTTACTGAAAAATAAAGAAGCTTATATTTAGCAAATGTACTATCACAATAGTACTTTTCAAAAAGTTCCCGTTTAATGCATTATGTCATCAAGTGATTAATGAAAAGAGACTGACAACAAATGTGAGTCGTATCTGAAGCTACAAAATAGAGCTATTCTATCATCCTCCTTCTGATGAAAATTATTTAGACTATGTATTATATTATATACATATTTTGTGTATGTCATTATATTAAAATATATACCGTTTTAGACTGCAAAGACCCTTAGAGATATTCTACACCAGTGGTTCTCAGACGGGATTCACTTTCAGAAGCTGTAAAACTTGTTTAGACTATGCATCCTGCAACAGGTAAACTGGAATGTCTGTGATAGGGCCCCAGGTATCAAAGGTTTATAAATTCTCTAAGTGATTCCAATGTACAGTATAAGTGTTAAGAACTATTGGCTTAGGCCAGTGGTCTTCAAACTCAAATGTACATAAGAATCACCTGCAGAGTTTGTTAAAACATGGATTCCTGGCCCTCACCCCTAGAGAATCTAATTAAGTAGATCTGGGATTGGTCTGAAAATTTTCAAGATCTCAAGTGCTATGGACTGAATTTTGTTCCCCAAAATTCATATGTAAGCCCCAACCCCCAATGTGACCATATTTGGAAATAGAGCTTTTAGGATTAAAGAAAGGTAAAATGAGGTTATAAGGGTGATGCCTTATAAGAAGAGGGAGAAAGAGAGATCACTGTCTCCACGTGCAGGCCACGTGAGAACATAGGCTACTGTCTGCAAGCAAGGAAGAGAAACTTCATCAGAAACAGAATTGGTTAGCACCTTGATCTTGAACTTCCTAGCCTCCAGAACTGTGAGAAATAAATTTCTATTGTTTTAGCCATCCAGTCTATGGTATTTTGTCATGGCATCCCAGGCTGACTAATGAATCAGTGATGCTAATAGCAGTGGTCCATGGACCATATTTTTGAGCACCTCTAGTCTAGGCCACATCCCCCAGAAATTTCGTTTTAATTTGTCTGGAGGTAGTACAGGGCATCATTTATTTGCCCAAAGTTTCCTGGGTGGTCCTAAAGTATAACCATACTTGAGAACAAATGAAGTAGAATGGTTTCTTCTATTTATAGCTAAGGACACTAAGACTCAAAAGAAGTTAAGTGGTTTTCCCAAGTTATCATGGTTTATGCTACTGCTGATTTTTCCAAATGTACAGGGGAAGTAAAAACAGAATTTCTTCTAGGGTCAATTTAGTCCTAGAACCTAGAACTTTCAGTTTCCAGAATTAACCCATTAATTTCCCCCTAGACAACATTAAAATTTGTCAATTTCAGGCAGATTCATTTAAAGTAACTTTTCCATTATACTACAATCCAAGATTGTTGTATCCTGTATCTATTTCTGCTTTGTAACAGTTGCTTTTTTTTTGCCACATGTTTAATGACTGATCAGAAAGTGAGATATTTAAATATATATATACACACACACATATATGCATATATATGTGTGCTTGTGTGTGTGTATATATGATAGATACTTGCCACATGTTTAATGACTGATCAGAAAGTGAGATTTTAAAATATATATACACATATATACGTGTGTGGTTTGTGTGTGTGTACATATACATGATAGATACTTAGCTGATCTTCACACCACAACATTAATCTGCCCACCATGAACAGAAGCACTGCTATCAAGTATCAGCCTTCTTGTATAATAACATGAAATTCAGAAAAATTGATTCATGCAATAAAAAATGGAAATTTATTAGAACTTTTAAATACCTTAATTCCCAGGTATAATGAGAGAAAAAATAACTCAAGATGGGTGAAAGTTTATTAAAGATTTCACCTCAAGGACAGGCATTTAGTTAGATAGTGATTTTACATATGTAGTGATGTGAACTTACATTGTTCATATATCAGGGGAGAAATTACATCATAAGTAAAACAACACATTAAGCTTAACGTTGCTAAATGAAAGGTGCCATCCCCTGCACATTCTGAGTAAGCACTTGATTTCTTCCAAAAATAAACCTTATTTCTTCTTAGGCACTGACATTTTGTTAATGGAGCAAATGAATCTACATTTTTTCATAAATTGCCAGAGTTAATATGAAATATGCGCTTCCCAATAGGAGAAGTTAGTTGTACATTTTTGGCCAATGATTCAGCAAGGAGAAGTGAGAAAAAGAAAATCTGTAGGAATCAGCAGGCTTGACTTCTCCTTTCACTTCTAACTAATTAGCAGCAAAAACTGGTAACAGTCCCCATCTATGTTAACCTTGGTTTCTTTGTAAAACGAAATGGTCAGAATATAATTCTTCCAAGTTTCCTTCTACTTTTCTCACTTAGATGACAAAAACTTCTAAGGAATGCTGTGTTTTTTGTTTGTTTGTTAAACTGTTGCTGGGTTTTTAAATTTTGTTATTTTAACATTTTTTAAAAATGGCAGTGTTTTCCATTTGGCCAAGATGAGTAAAAATGGCAAAATCAAAATGGCACTATTAAAAAATCAAAAATGAAAGAAAACATGGAAAAAGAACCAGTGTGTATTCTTTGGAGTTTGGTGACAAAGGATATAGAAACATGTCACTAGACTACATACTTAAGTTTAACATCAGCAAACTGTTGACTATTTCCCATCTAAAAGATACTATAAATGCAAAATAGCCAAGATTTTCTTTGCCTGACACAGGTAATCTCATCAGCAGAAGAAAAAGCCTGAGCAGGAGAAGTCTGAATGGCCTGGCTGTTAAATGTTTTACTGGAATTCACTATGTGTAATACTCAGGCAGCAGAAACTTGAAACATTAACTGCAATATGAAGTCAACTTCACTAGTTCAGCCAGTATCGACATCAAATATTATTTTTCCCAAACTGCATATCCAACAAAAGTATTTAGAAAGAAATACATTAGTGAGCTTGAGTTAATAAAAACTAATCTTCACAATATTTTATATAATTAATAAACCAGAAGAAATGTGGCAAATAAACATATTATCTAATTAATACTTCATTTGGTTTCAGTACCTGTTTAGTAACACTTTTTTTTTTTTTTGATACTGAGTTTCACTCTTGTTGCCCAGGCTGGAGTACAGTGGTGTGATCTCAGCTGACTGCAACCTCAGCCTCTTGGGTTCAAGCAATTCTCATGCCTCAGCCTCCCGAGTAACTGGGATTACAGTGTGCGCCACCATGCCTGGCTAATTTTGTGTGTGTGTTTTTAGTAGAGATGGGGTTTTGCCATGTTGCCCAGGCTGATCTCAAACTCTTCGGCTCAAGCAATTTGCCTGCGTTGGCCTCCCAAAGTGCTGGGATTACAGGTGTGAGCCACCTCACCCAGCCTATTTAGTAACACTCTATAAAATAGTGGTTCCAAACTTTTGGTACATTGGAATCACAGAGTTTTAAACACCTCAAACTTTCTAATTTGGTTGGTACAGACTATAACTGGGGCATCGGAAGTTCTTTTTTTTGGGGGGGATGGAGTCTTGATCTATCGCCCAGGCTGGAGTGCAGTGGTGCAATGGGCTCACTGCAAGCTCCGCCTCCTGGGTTCACGCCATTCTCCTGCCTCAGCCTCCCGAGTAGCTAGGACTACAGGCACCCGCCACCACGCCCGGCTAATTTTTTGTATTTTTAGTAGAGATGGGGTTTCACTATGTTAGCCAGGATGGTCTCGATCTCCTGACCTCGTGATCTGCCCATCTCAGCCTCCCAAAGTGCTGGGATCACAGCCGTGAGCCACCACGCACAGCCAGAAGTTCTTAAAGCTCTCCAAATGGTTCTAATGTGCAGCAGTTTGGGAAGCACCACTACGTAGCATTGGTTCTAACTCTGGCTGCACATTGGAACTATCTGGTACCTTTAAAAGCATATGGGATATCTGGACTTCATCCTAGAAGTCCAGATTCTGATTCATTAAATCAGAATTTCTAAGAGTACAAGTAGGCATTGGTGTGTTGTTGGTTCTCCCAAGTGATGCTAATATGCACCCAGGGGTTAGAATTACTATTATAGAACACTGCCACGACAATCCTTATCTCCTCCTGAAGAGCACAGAAGGCTTGATTTCCAAACTATTGCAAAAACTGGCATGACCTCAACTACTTTTAGCAGGGTTGTGAGAGGTAGGGTATCACTCACCTTAATTGGTTCAGATCCTGCCTGAAAAATGCCGGTATGTTCCAGCCACACAAGACTGATTCCAAAGGGTGTATCTCTCATTGACAGCCCCTAGAACCATTCTAAGTTATGACAATAAACAGCTATTTATTGAGTTCTCATTCCTTGGCAGGTATTTTATATACAACGTTTGGTTTGCTCCTTCCAGAAACTGTATGAGAAAAGTTTGCATATCAAAATCCTACTGATGAGAAAGTGGAACTCAACAATGTTAAATGACTTGCCTGCCTAAGGTCACATAGTTAGTGACAGAGAGTCTAGATCTCAGCCTAGTTTTGTTCAACTTCAAAGTCCATGCTCTTATTTGATGGACACATTAAATTATCCACCATTGTATCTAGACTGGGACACGGCCACAATCTGAAAATTGAATTCTAATTTAATAAACGTGCCCTCGGCCAGGAAATATGAAGAATGGCTATAGAAATGAAGAAGAGTCTCTACCATGAAGGAGCTTGTAATATTAAATGTTACACTCCTTTTGGTCTATTCAGTAAGTCTGAGGGAAAGAATAAACATCTAATTTCATTCCTTCGTGTAACAAATATCAGTAATTTTTGTAATTTCAGAGAACAATATTATAATTTGGAAGGTGTTTAGGACACCTTGGGTAGTTTATAATAAGAGGTGATATAAAATCATCCATTTCAAAAGTCAATTGTCAATGAATGGAGAATAGCTTTCAACTGAGGCCAGGATACGCAAACTGTAAATGAGGCTTTAGACACAAAAAGTTAGTCTAGGCCAAGTGGTTTAGTGGAAGGATCCTAGATTTTATATCAGAAAACATAATCGTATGTGGTCTGAACCATTTACGGCTTGGGAAATTCACTTTAACTTTCAGAGCCTCTGTTTCCTCATCAGTCAGTGCCTGTGAGGATAAAAGGATACACATATGGACGTGCCTGGTACATTTCATGACCTATTAGAAGATTGTGAGCCCAGGAAGTATGTACCTGCAGAAATCTCAAATTGTGACTCGCAGTGGAGGTGGAACTCAATTATGATTAAGAATATAGGTAAATGTTTCATTTTTTTTTTAAAGATGAAAACTAAGCCCCGGAAGCTTGAGTCATCTGGAGATGAACCAGTCGCAGCAAAGCAGTCTTGGTAATGGAGAAGATCATGTCAGCGCTGAGAAAAGCAGGGAGGGAGGCCTGAGCAAGGAAGCTTGGAGAAGCCTCTGGAGGATGCCTGGCCAGGGCTGAATGCTCAGAAATGGAAGGGAAAGCTCAGGAGATTATCACTGAAGCAGTAAGTACAAGTATACAGGGTAGTATGGCTTGAGCAAACCAAAATGATCTTACTTCTTCTGTGATCTGAAGATGAGAGAATCTATAGGTGCAGGGTAAGGCAGTTTTACAAATAGAATAATTTTGGCCTGAGGAAGAAAAAGAAAAAGCATTTCAAGAATGGAGGCCGGGCGCGGTGGCTCACGCTTGTAATCCCAGCACTTTGGGAGGCCGAGGTGGGCGGATCACAAGGTCAGGAGATCGAGACCACGGTGAAACCCCGTCTCTACTAAAAATACAAAAAATTAGCCGGGCGTGGTGGCGGGCGCCTGTAGTCCCAGCTACTCGGAGAGGCTGAGGCAGGAGAATGGCGTGAACCCGGGAGGCAGAGCTTGCAGTGAGCCGAGATAGCACCACTGCACTCCAGCCTGGGCGACAGAGCGAGACTCCGTCTCAAAAAAAAAATAAAATAAAAAAAATAAAAATAAAATAAAATAAAAAAAAGAATGGAAGCAGATAAATAGTCATGGACCAGACTGATTAGTAAAACATAAAAGGCAGATTAAAATTTAGTTTAATGAATTAAACTCAAGAGGAGAACAGAAGCTGCATACCTGTAACAGCCCTGTAATATTGTTACTCTGTTATTTTAGGTTAAAGCCAAGAATAAACTAAGGATGACAACAACAAAAAATAACATTTTGTTTTGTTCAGACAAGAAGAACATGGAAGGGATGCCTCTGCTTGAGATAAAATGGATGACTAAATAAAACTAATTCCCTTTTTTTTGTCTTCTCTATTAGGTAAAAATAAACCATTAAATGTAAGGGATAAAATAAACTTTCAAAGAGTTAACTGAAAAGATAGGTGAAGAAGCTTGTAAGAAAATATGTCCTAGCTGTCTAAAGCTTAACTTCTTCTTGCCTAGTAAATTTCTGTCTCAGCAAGGAGAGTTTACCAGTAAGGACTCTCAGCTAGAATCAGCATAGAGGGAGACGAACACTAAAAAACTGGAGGTGGACAGATGGAGTTCCAGTTTTTGCCTTAGTCTGAAACCAAGGCAAGAAACTTTTCATAGATACTGAACAAAATGAATAAACCTATTATTAAAGTCACATCTGGGTACTTAGAAAAGGAAGACACAATTTTGTAGACATGAACCACAATTCACTAAGTAGTCATTTCCTTTGTTTTTTGACAATATTACAGTAGAGCAAAGACATCCAATAGACAAAGCTCATCTGCTGTCTGTTTGGAGCTGCTTCTAGGAGTAAGGGGTCACTTTTTCCTAATCCTTCAGCTAAGGTGAGAGTGGAGGTACGTTTTTCTAATTCCTACAAAAGTGCCATGTACCCATGTACACAGGCTGCTACCCTGGGACAACAGACAAAAATAGGACAAGATAACATGCGGGTCCTCAACTGATAAGAATGTTCATCAGTAGCATTCAAATCCAGTGTCGGTTGGCAGAGGAAGGTACCTGAGAATGAGAACTTAAATGATGGCATGGCATACGGACCGGATTTACAGAGGTCATGAAATTGAGAGGTAGAATTACTCAGTTATATCAATGATACCCAACATGTCAACAAGCTAAGAGGTCTAATTTAACACAATAAAATTCAGTAGAATCACAGGTAAAGTGCTGAACACTGCATTGAGTGTAGTTGTCTAGTTCAGTGTTCTCCAACTAAACTTTTAACACTTTAAGGTTTTATTTGGTAGATTGTAATGTGGAGTCATCTGGGTAATATTGCTGCCATAGAAGCTCCAAGGATATACTTAGGGAAATACCGTAATTACAACAAAGCCATTAAACATCTGTCTACTTTGTCACTTGGGTGAAACCTTGAATTCAATTCTTGGCATCAGGGTTTGAGAGAGATGGTGGCAAAGTAAATCTCCTGAGAGCTTTCCTAATGGATGAAGAAAAGCTGATGGAGTTAATATGTACCCAGGTAAATTGAAGTATTCTCCTGTGGAATCAAGGCTAGGTGTATCCTGTAGATTCCAGAGAGCAGAATAGCAGATCTGTTGAGACTTACTGTAATGGGGTGGGCGGGGGCGGAGGGGCGGGGGGGCTTTGCACAAAGTGAATGTCATCTAGAGGCCAATTCGCAGGTCACTCAAAAGCAAAATTGTGTGGGGTGTGAGGGTAAAGGAGCAAATGACAGTCAGTACTACCTCCTTTGAAGAATTCTCAATCCTGGTTATACATTGTGATCATCTGGGAAGAGATTTTAAAATGCGGATGCTGACGCTCAGACCCTAACCTCAGAGATTCTGATTTGTTGTTCTTGTGTGGAGGTCCCCATTGGAAAGAATTTATTATAGCTCCCCTGCTGATCCTAAAGTTCTAGGTTGGAGAATCACTGAACTAGACTACTACTTGCTGAGAGGTTACGTAAATTAAACCAGATGTTTTTTCTAAAGTCTCTTTCAAATTTGAGAAGATAAATGGAAATTAACACTTATGGATTACATAATACAGCTAGACACTTTCACAATTTATTCTAATAATTGAATTAGTATATGTAAATCTCTTAGCACAGTGACTGTCTGATATGGTGTAGTTAACTCTCAATAAACATTAGCTATTTTTATTGTATCCTCTCCATAACTGTTCAAACAAGGTATTATATTGTTACACTATAGATGAGGAAACTGAGGCTCTGATGTTAGTTTTCCAAGGCCCACAGTAGTAAAAGCAGTTTGGATTTGAACCAAAAATTAGTTCCAGTTTCCAGAGCCCTATTCTGTCCTCGACAGGCCTTCCCTAAAGCATCAAGAGGTTTATGCAAATTAGTGATTTACCTGAGCGAACATCTAAAAAATTTAATAGTACCACTTCCTCTTGACCTGTTTGTAAGGAGTTCCTCTTAAATGCAATTTCTGAAAAAGAGAAGCATAAGCTGAGACATCCATATTTTTTTCCTTATTGGCCAAACAGAAGTGAGAACCTCTGAGGATAGGGGAATTGGATGGAGGTGCCCTTCAGAACTCATGGAGAAAAGCACTGCTCCCAGTAAAATATCTCCCATTCTAATGAATGGGTAAGTATCCTACAAATCTTTCACTTCTGTACAATCTAGGTCTGGTAGGTTACATGTACACACTGGGTGGAGGTGGAGGGGGCAAAGTATTCCTGAGGTGATGGCCCTGATCCTACCTGACATCTCCTTGGGGACTGGTTGGACCTGGCTGAGCGTGTTTGAGCACAGTGGCTGATTTTTGGAAAACAGGAGGACTCTTCTTCAAGAGGCTGTGGCTACCAAGGTTGCAAATGCTCCACCTGAACTTGGGTGCATGAGGGATCTCTCTCTCTCTCTCACACACACACACACACACACACACACACCCCACCGCGTAAGATAAATTTCCGTTTGTGAGCTGCCTACATTAAATGCTTTGCTGACCTTCTATGATTAAAATCTGTTCCGTTTGCAGGGTTCGGTGCGCTTGGATTTAGTGTATTTTGTTGGTACGGTAAAAAAGAGAACTGCTTCTCTATAGGTGACCCCCCCCCCCCCCCGTCAAAGGCTTCCCTCCCACTACTCTTTGAGAAGAGAGTAAAACCGAATTCGAGAGAAAAGAAGCAGTAACTATTCGGGAGGAGGCAGACTGGAGTGGGCACCAGCCCTGGTAGTAAGAGTCTTAACGTCTTCCACGCTTTCCTCTCCCAGAGTAGTGTGGAAGCATCAGCTCCTCCCCCTGGGCCTCCAAAAGTTACCTTTCCTTTGGGTGTGATTCTCGAACCCGAAGCGTCTGAGTCCTAAGAAACTAGAACAAGTTAGAGCCAAAGAGGCCTGGCGGGAGGGGGTGCGGGTGGAGTCCGGGCCGGGTGGCGTGGAAGGCCGAGCACAGCTGCGAGCAGCGAATCCGGGGAGAGGAGGAGCGGGAGAAAGCGGGGCGGGCCTGCGGTCGGGGTTCGGCCGGGGGAGGGGGTCCCCGTTTCCCTCTCCTCATCCTCGCCTCCTCGGGCTCTGGTGACGTTGCGGTTTCCTCCCCCCTCCAGCGGAGCCTCAGCGCCCGCCGCGTCCCTCCCTCCGCCCCTTTCGCCCACACCTACCCGCCCGCGCCGGCCCGGCTCTTAGTAGCGCCGCCCGAGGCTGCAGCAGCGCATCCCGGGGCGCGGTGCCCACCAGCACCCATGGCGCGGCCGGGGCGCAGAGGGCTCGGTTCGGAGGGGGCCGGGAGCCCGGGCGCCCTGGAGTGAGGAGGACCGGGAGCTGGCTCTGGAGGCTGCGGAGGCGACGCCGGAGAGAACGAAGCCTCGGCTGGGAGCGGTAAGTGGAGGGGCGCGCAAGGGACGAGCTGGGGCGCGCGGCGCAACTTTCTTCTGGAGTTTCGGCCGGGTAGCCTTCGGGGCTGTCCCGGCGCGGGCGGGAGACAGAGAGCCACGTCCCCGGCTGAGAGCGGAACCCCGCGGGCTGCGCGCCCGGGCCCGGCTCGGCTGGGCTCCGAGAGAGAGCCTGACGCGTGAAGCCTGAGCCACGGGCTTTCCGGCGGCAGAGCAGCCTCGAGGGGCAGCTTTTCGCCCCTCCCCACCCCCTTGAACGCCGAGCACCGAGCCGGGAACACGGTGAGAACCTGGAGATCGCATTCCGTGCGTCGGATCTGGCCGGCCCAACTGCGATTTCCTCGATGGTCCTTGGGGCCTCGGCTTCACTCTGCGGGGTTGGGTGGCACACCCTCGCGTCCTTCTTTCCCTCCGCACACCAGCCATTTGGGGGCTGGGAAGGTGGCGGCGGCGTGTGTGCCGATCCTGGCGCTGGCAACCCTACTTTGCAGCTGCGGAAGCCGAGGAAGAGCTCCCCAAGCCTCTCCCAGACGCTGGATTCCAGCACTCCTGGGCTCCGCCGGCACTCGTAGAAATTGTTAGTAAACCTCATCCCCGAGGCAGTCCCAGGGAGGGGAGGGGGCGGGAGCTTGACTCACAGACTGGGAAGCTCTGAAAGCGATGCCACATGGGCTCAAGATCTGTCGGGGCTGGAATCTGAGCTAAGTTTGTGACCTGAGAACTTTTTCGTTTATATCGCTCCTTTAAGGCAGCAGCCTCCTCTTAAGCCGGCTGGCATTCAGATGGAAACCGAAGCCTTTGGTTAAAATCAGGAGGTGAACCTCACTTACCTGAAATTCTTTAGGTCAGGCAATGACGCTTTTAGTTCTAGGAATCTTCGTGTAATAAAGTTCTTTTTAAAAATTTTTTCGTTGGTCATGGTTTAGAAAGTCATGGTTTAGCATTGTTAATTAAATGCGTGGAAGATCTTCTCACTTACACATATTTTCAGTATTTTTCACATTATAGAATTTATACTTTCAGTAATTCCCTCAAGTTTTTTAAAAATTTCTCGGCCGGATGCAGCGGCTCACGCCTGTAATCCCAGCACTTTGGGAGGCCGAGGCAGGCGGATCACGAGGTCAGGAGATCGAGACCATCCTGGCTAACACGGTGAAACCCCGTCTCTACTAAAAATACAAAAAATTAGCCGGGCGTGGTGGCGGGCGCCTGTGGTCCCAGCTACTTGGGAGGCTGAGGCAGGAGAATGGCGTGAACCCAGGAGGCGGAGCTTGCAGTGAGCCGAGATTGCACCACTGCACTCCAGCCTGGGCGACAGAGCGAGACTCCCATCTCAAAAAAAAAAAAAAAAATTCTCAATGATAATCTCTATGTGAAATAGTGATACACAATGTTGTATAGAGTCTTCTAACTATATTACTAAATGGGATCACAAAAAACCTAATGTGCATGGAAGAAAATAAAATATAGGATTATCTGAGTATTTGTTTCATGCAAATACTTAGATTTCTGTATTGTGACCTCTTCCTTTGACGGTCACGATACAGATATAAGTTCTTTTTTGAAGTATGTAGGTAAAGTCTGTTCTAGTAAAAATGGAGAAGGTAACAGATTGAATTTGATGTCCCCATCACCTAGTGACCCCTCTGTGTGGGTTCAGCAAAAAGTGCAGGATAGTGCTGGTTACCTAGGTTGCATACAGAGGTATATGAGATCAGCCTTAGCTCTCTTGGAGCTGCTAATGCAGAACCTGAGAAACATCAATAAGCAGCACTTCCCAAGTTTGAGCTTGTGAAGAGTTATTTTTCATTGACTAATATATGACGTCAGTATCAGTTTTTATGAAGTTTTAGTTAAATAAAAACACTGGCCTACAAAGTACATTTTGACAGTTTAAAAACTACTGAAAGTACAGTCACCAAGTGAAGGGGAATTAAAAAAAAAGGGGGGGGGGCCGGGTGCGGTGGCTCACGCCTGTAATCCCAGCACTTTGGTAGGCAGAGGCAGGTGGATCACGAGGTCAAGAGTTCGAGACCAGCTTGGCCAATATGGTGAAACCCTGTCTCTACTAAAAATACAAAAAAAAAAAAACAAAAAAAATTGGCTAGGCGTGGTGTCGCGCGCCTGTAGTCCCAGCTACTTGGGTGGCTACGGCAGAAGAATCTTTTGAACTCGGGAAGTGGAGGTTGCACTGAGCCGAGATCGTGCCACTGCACTCCAGCCTGAGGGACAGAAGAAGACTCCGTCTGAAAAGAAACTTTGACCAAGAGATACTTTGATAACAGTATAGGCAGTTGCCATGATGGGGTTATTAGGTTCCATTCTTGATCCTGCTAGATAGAGGCTGTCCCTCCTGATCTTGGGGACCTGTTGAAAAAGCACTGGGTGAGACATCAGCTAAGTTTGCTATGTGAGATCAGGACCATCTTAGTGACTAATGTTTGTGTGTACATCTGCTTTAGTATTTACGAAATTAGTTCAGAAACAGGCTAATACAGTTCCTTTTGATGAGATTTTATGGGCTCTCCGGTTCAATATCTGACAGTGCTGCCCTGAGAGGAGCCGGTGGTCATCCATGAGATGAAGCTCTTAACTTCGCAGATGCTTCCCAGTGCCTCGTTATAGTCTCTTTTTAATTTCTGAAAAAGTGCTTTAAGATCACTGATGAAAGTGCATTTTGCAATTAATAAAATGTTTATACATTTCTTAATGTTATTTGTGATACAATATTTTGGTATTTATTTGTACTTGCCTTGGATCACACTGTGTTGCATGAAAGAAATTGCATGATTTTAAAAAAAAAGAAATTGCATGATTTTCACTCAATAGTATTATTTCAATAAATAATTGTAGAGAAAAAAAGAAAAAATATTTAAATTTGGGTTTTAGTATATTGGTAATCTTTGTTTTCAAAAAGGAACTCCCAAAAGACTAGCATTTTGTGATTGTAGCATATATTAAATATTATGTAACCTGAAACTTTCAAAGGATTTTTACCTTTACCGATTGTGTTGCTTACTTCTGCCATGTGTAGGCAAGCTCCAGCCTGTTGAGGGTGTGGATTCCAGATCCTCTTTCAGAAGCAACTCTCAAAAGACTAGCATTTTGTGGTTGTAGCATATATTAAATATTACATAACCATTAGCATACTTGAATCATAAATACAGTAAATATTATCCTTTTTCACCACCCCACTGCCTCTTCCCCAAATAAAAAAAGAGAAATACTGTTATTGACTTAGGATGTGTTTGTGGCAGGCCTTTGAGGAGAGCCAGAATCTGTGGTAGAGGGAACTTCATTATAGTGGATACTATTATTCTGTTTTCTGAGGGGGCTGGATCTTTACTATTCTGAAGGAGTGGGTAGGGCACCTGAAGAGATTCAGTGACATAACCCTACTAAAAGAATGTGCCTGAGAAGAGGATAGGACAGTTCTTAAATGCTTACTCCATTTCCTATTGTTTATAACAGAATACTTGAATCTGGATAGCTTATGAAGAAAAGGAATTTATTTCTTACAGTTATGGAGCCTAAGTCCGAGGTTGAGGGGCTGCATCAGGGGAGGGCTTTCTTGCTAGTGGGGACTCTACAGAGTTCCGAGGTGATCCAGGGCCTCACATGGTGAGGGAGTTGTTCATGCTAGCTCAGGTTTCTCTTCCTATGAAACTATCAGTCTCATTCCTGTGATTACCCATGAATCCATTAACCTATTAATCCATGAATGGATTAATCATTCATGAGGGTAGAGGCCCATGACCCAATCGCCTCTAGGTCCTACCTTTCAATACTGCCACATCCACATTGGAGGTAAAGTTTCAACATGAGTTTTAGAGGTGACAATTATCCAAACCATAGCAAATATGTTAAGGTTTTCTCATGGGGTTATGTTATCTTCCCCTATAGTGATTGCCAGAATAAAACTCTCTGGGAGCACCAAATTACCAGCAAATGTTTGGGTGACACAGCAAAATTCTTTATACCTCAAGTTGGTGTCCAACATGGCAATGAGGCAAGTTATATATAAGCCCAGAGTACTGAAAAGGAAAATTATTTTCCTATGAAATTCATATGGTGAATTAGAATGGGAAGTAGAGATTAAAATCCCAAACTCTTGAGGTGTACTGATCGATGCTACCATTTGATGATAGCAATAATTAAGAATGTATGTTTCACAAAGTCTTCTCAACTCTAATGCCCCATTCTAATAGGAAATATGCTTTTAAAAATTTAACTGTTCATTAAGTGGATAGTATGTTTAATTGAAGTAATTTTTCTTTAAAGAAAAATCTTTCTTCCTAGCTACTTGGGAGGCTGAGATGGGAGGATCACTTGAGCCCAGGAGTTCGAGGCTGCAGTGAGCTATGGTCACACCACTGCACTCCAGCCTGGGTGACAGAGCAAGATCCTGCCTCAAAGTCTTTTTTATGTGTATGGTAAATAAATGTATCCCAAATTTCTATCATCTCACTTTAGTGTTTCACAACTTCTAGTTATGTGTAGAAGAGTGGCTTGATTAGCTGATGCTGAAGTCTTGCAGAAAAGATCAAAAGAGAAATAGAAGGTATTATGCATAGGATAGAGGGACCATTACTATTAATAAACTCTCGCTTATGAATTCATATGCATTTAGATAAGTGCAGTAAAGGAAAATCCCTGAACATACAGCTACATAAATACTTGCATTTTGAAATTGCCCAGTACTTTTAACTTTTTTTTCAAAGAATTCAAATATTTTAATACTTTAGCCTAGTAGAAATGGACAGTGATATAGAGCTAGTGTCTTACCCTCATTTTAGGGGTATGGAAATGGAAATACTAAAGGTAAAAGACTTGTCTTTCATTTTCAAGTCATTAGTGGTATACCTTAAATAGAAGATTAACTTAAATTACACATTTAATTCTACTTTTATCCTTTGTGACTCCAAATTCATATTATTAAAGACTCTAACATTTTATTTTCCTATTGTCTACTTTATTATCCCTTTTACTACTCACTACTCCCCATGAACCGTCAGCTCCCTAAAATGCCATGTGCTTCCTAGACTAATGTAACTGGCTATTTACAGACCCCCTTTCTGCAGCCCCCTCCTCTTCCACTTCTCTCTATCTCTTCTCATGCCTTCTGAGGATTCCATTGTGGGGCCACTTCTAATTCCTGCAAGCCCTGGGCTGATTGCTCAGTTCTCATTAGCTGGCTTCAGGATTTTTACCTTTACCGATTGTGTTGCTTACTTCTGCCACGTGTAGGCAAGTTCCAGCCTGTTGAGGGTGTGGATTCCAGATCCTCTTTCAGATGCCCAGAAGAGTATAAACCTGCTGGAGGAAAAGTGTTCAGAGAGCCTGTTAGAGATCACAAAGAAGAAGGGAATGATTTTAATTTGGAAAGAGAAGAAAAGATTATTGAGGCGATCTGTTTATTTCTTGAATGGAGTAGTTTGTTCAATCTTTAATTCAGAATAACATATGAAATTTAATGTGTACTGATTACCACTGGATTTCCTTCTGTTTGCTTCAGCTCCCTTGGAATATTTCACAAACACGATTTTGGTAGTGTTGTCATCAAATGTTAGTAAATAAGTCCTGAAAGAACAGAACTTGCCTTTCAGTAATATATAGAAGCTATGAACAATACTGACAAATAAGCATAATTTGCTTTGGCATTTTATATTTGGGAATAGTTATACCTATTAGGTAAGTGTAGTCTTGTTAGAGAAAATATAACAAAAGACATATAGGCAGTTGGCTTTCAATTTCATATATGTGACATATCCATTGTAGATTATTTATGTTCATCTGCTTTGTCCAAGTCAGAGTCAGAAAGAGTTTTCAACTGAATGTATGTGTCTGCATGCAACCCCCACCTTTTGAGTTTTATTTCTAGACTTAATAGTTTCTCTCCTGTTAGTGCAAACGATAGCAGAATAATCATATAGAAATCCCCAGTTTGTGTTTAAATTAGCATTCATGCTCTTTTAGTAGAAATTGAATAGGTATACAGTCAGTTTAAGAAGCTGTCCTTTAAATCTTTCCATTTGAAATATTCATAGAGTTTTAAAGTTGTGTTTGTTGCTTAAGTCAGGGCTTTTGCATTTTTTTATCATGTATAGCAATAACAAACTTAGCTACCAAATAATAGGCATTTAATGCATACAAACATTATACCGCAACAAAGTTGAATCAGCATTTCCTAACTCTTAAAAAGGAATTTGTAAAGGAAATAGGCTCACCAAGCTTGTGGGTCTGTTATGTTTTTATTGATGAAGTACAAAGGCAATGTATCAGCCTTATTGTTGCTGTCAAATGGCTGTTGCAAGAAAGATGATGTTTGTTAGCAGTTCCTGAAGTAGGTAGCAACATTAGTGTTGTGTAAGTTTCTTTTTGTAAAATGCAGTGATCTGCAGATGACGTCGTGAATCCATATACATTGCTCATTTAAAGAAATAACTGACTAGAAATGGACACTTGTTTATAGAGTAGTCCTTTAGACTGGGGTACTGAAAGGGATTTCTAGAATTTTTCAATTTTAGAAATGAGAAATCACAGTTTCTATCACTGAGAAAATTGCCTCAGTGATAAATACTCAGGATTTCATGATAAAAATCAGTAAGTCATTTAAAAATACTTTATGCCAAGGCACACTCAATATCCGACATGGTGTAGAGCAGTAGTGAAGACCAAGGTACCTGGCTGTAATACAACCTTGTTTACCTTCTACACAGTTCTGACTAAACTTTTATTCTTGAAGCTGTGCTATTTTTGTCATTTTAATATATGTGAGGACAGACTATATCCAATGGATTTCTAGAATTTCACAAATTCTGGGGAAAAATCTTTTCCTGGGGCCTTTGCAGTTTGATGATATCATTCCAGGTGGTATGAATGGGGGCAGGCTCACCAACCCCATGGATAATCAGGCTTGGGCCAGCTGGATTTTGGAATCACCTGCAGTGTTTACATTTCTCCCAAGGAGGGTAGGGACCTGTCAGGAAGGAAAAAAGTAGCCTGAAAGGGAACGTTGAACAGCTGTTTTCCATCTTCCCTGAAGAAAAGAAGGGGGAAATTAACTTAAAGCAAGCATCAAGAAGGATTTATGGTAAATACAGGGAAGTTTTTCTGAATGCTTTTATCCTTTAGGATGGATTTCTGAAAAAGACCTTTGAATTATTTTCTGTTTAGAAAGGTTTAAATGGGGTTGCCTTGAAGGGATGTTAAATTTATCTTCTGGGACTCTAATTTATGACTTCTGCTCATTTGAAGTTGAAAATCTTAGAAATTAGAAATGATTTAAATATGTGAATATAGAGGAAAATATTTTAATGTTTTACATAAAAGATGACTTTACATTTTCTACTTGGTATTTTTATAAGAACAAAGTATTTATTGACTGGTTAAATATCGATCATATATGAGATCAATCTTTCATTGAGGTAAACATTGCAAAACTCCTCCATCCCCTGCTTAATCTGTTTTTTCCCAAACAGGTCATTTTTCCTCCATATTTCTCTTTTTTGTTTTTAAAAATTTTAAAGAAACACTTCATTAACAATAAATATTATCTATATTCCAGGTATACAACCTGATTATTTGATATTCATATGCATCCTGTAGTGATTGTCATAATCAAATTAATTAACACATCCATCACCACCTTACTGTACCTTAAGTCCCCACCCACATTTCTTTTTTATTCTAGATGACCTTGTTTTTTTTAAGTCTTGTCTTTTACCTTTCTCTACATCATTTTCTATGGTAGAACCAGACTGGTAGTGAAAGGGAAAGGATCTCAGTGGTTGCATGAATGTAGGGGGCATTCATCAGTCATGTGATTAAAATGCTTCTTATTGTAGTGTTTATGGTTAAAAACAATAATGGTGTTTTTATAAATAGAATGCTAACTTTATTTTATTTTTTTAGGAAGATGCAATCTCCAGCAGAATCGATCCCATGGTTTTAGACCTGTGGTTCTGTTTTTTCTCAATATCAAGATTAGGCTTATTGAAATTAAGATAGAAGTACCTTAAAAGCAAGTTCATTTTGATGCAGCATAAGGTGTTGGAAAATGCACTCTGAGCTGATAATGGGTCAGTGGGCTTGAAGGATGCCAAGAAATGGAGCTCAGCAAAGTTAATGTCTTAGGCATTTTGAGTTCTGTTTCAGGTTAGTCTTATAGACTATAGTTTTAAAGCAATTTCAAAATACTTTTCAACATTACCTTTCTCAAAAGAAACTGATTCTTGGGAACATTGAAAACCTCCAAAGTTATCTTAAGTAAGAATGTCTTTTGCTGGCCCCTTTGGTTTCCAGATTACTCCTTGTTCTCTTCCTCCTCTATCTTTACTTTAATTCTTCCGTAAGTTAGAGCTTTTGGTTTTAATGAGAACCCAAGAGAAATAGGGAGCAAAATAGGAATTGATCTGTTGCTGTTATGCAAGTTCAGTTTATTCCTTCTTAAACTATTGTGTGAAAATTTAAGATCCACCTTTTTTTCTAAGGAAACAAGTATTGTTCAGGGTGGGTTCATCCCATTATCTATGTGCTTTGTTACAGTCCCAAGATATTCACCATTAAAATTTTTAGACTTCATGTGGCTTGCATAGAATTATTCTGTATAAAATTTAAATTAAGAAATGTCATTTGAATGTCTGCTATGGTAACTTTAAAAGTTGAATTTCACCTCAACTTGTTAAATTTCATCTTGCAAATTTCAGATTGTTGGACCACTTCCAATATCTCTTTCTTAAGAAAGGTTATGTATGGCAGTATTTAGACTACAAATTGCCATAAAATGATAAACCCTGCACATAAGGAAGTGGAGTTAGTGGTATTAGGGTGGTTATATCACAGATCCTTCTTTGTGTGCTTACACCTTTTTTTCTTGTTGGTGAAGCCACTGATGTTTGGTTCAGTGATTGCAAGTTTTAGAAAACATAAATCTGTGTTACTTGGGAATGAATGTTTTGATATATAACTTTTCCCAATGTACTTTTGAACTTGGAGAGTCAGATGAAAGGACATTTTACTTTAGTGATAGACATACTGAAAGGATTTAGTCATTGAGTAAGTATTTGCCAGGTACTTCTGTGTTTGAGGGGATGTCTAGGTGGAGGGAAGAGGGGAAGGCATGCAAGATAAATATAACATAGTTTCCAGCCTTGAGGAGCTATAAAATCTGGTTGGAGAAGAATAACTGAATATGAAACTTTGTGAGAACAATTAGGTGCTGAATGGACATAAATGCAGTAGGACTGCAGGAAGGAAGAGGTTCCAAGAACAGAAGTGGGAGAATGAACTGGGTCTCAGAGGATTTTATACAAAAAAGAGGAAAGGAGAAAGTGCTACAAGCAGATCAGCCAGCAGAGCAAAGGCACAAGAAGAGATGCAAGCAGATATGGAGCAGCTGCCAGGTCAAGGAGAACTTCAGGGAAAAGTCTTGGGAATTCACTTATCTCCATTGATGACATTCTCTTTTTCTCCTTCCTTTCTTTGTATATTCTTTATTATTTTCCACAAGGGTGTTTGACACTACAAGAAAGACAAAGAAGGCTCAGACCCTGCCTCCCAGTTTATACCTGAGTTGGTGATCAAATCCCTTTTGGATCCAGAGAAGATTGAAATAATAAATGTGAGACAGGAAGATAACATCTATATTCACATAACTCAGTGTGCACATAGTTAGTACTAAGTGTATAGCAGACAGTGAAATCTGTACACATTCTTACCGACCCTTTTTTAAAGCCCAATTCAGATACTACCTCCTCAGTGCATCCTTCCTTCTTCACCTTAGCCAGAAGTGTCAGCTCTTCTGTAAATTTCAATTGTACTTTGTCATTCTTATGCAAATTTAATTTTATTTTAGTGTTTGTATAAATATTTATTCTATCATTTTATAAGATGATACAAGCACCTTCATGGCTGGCACCGTCCCTGAATTCTCAAAGAATATTGAGCAATGCATACATGGGTTCCCAGGGGAGATTGCTTATGGATGGAGTTGCCAAGAAGGCTTCATTAAAGAGTGTTGTATTCTTTGAATGAGAAAAGTACCACGTTGGGTGTGGAGCAGATAAGAGAGAGTAATATAGGGAATAAAGGAACGAAATGTGAGTCATGCTGAAGCAAAGATGGGCAGGTAAGTCTGAAGGGGGAGTTTATACAGAGAGGAAATGAGGGATGAGATTGAGAAGACAGGCCAGAGCTAGATTATGAAAGCTCTTGGACAAGAGTGTTGCTCATTTTGCTGAGGGAAATACAGGCTCTTGAGTAGAGAAATGATATGAAAATGGTGGCTTTATGATTTGTAAAGATAGTTATTTCCTAGGTAATTTGCTCAGACTGCCTGAATTTGTGTCTTCTTCATATTCTATGGGACCTTGGGTAGCTTAATTATTCTGTGCCTCAGGTTCCATCACCTCAAAAGGTGAAGATACAAATTATACAAGTAACTGCATTATGGGGCTGTGGTAAGGATTAAATTGGTCAATCTACGTGAAATATATAGCATAGTTCTTGGCACTTGGCAAGCACAATAAAGGCACTTTATTGTTCATTGGTGTAGATACTATAAGAATTACAATGCTTACTTTAGAAATGAGAAAATTCTAGAGCTAGGACTCTATTAGTTATCTGCTGTAACAAAGTACTGCAAACAAGGTGGCTTAAACAATAGGAGTTTATTGTCTCACAGTGGTAGAGGCTAGAAGTCTAAAATCTAAAAATCTGTCAGCAGACTGTTTCCTTTGGAGGCTGTGAAGGAGAACCTGTACCAAGCCTTTTACCAAGTTTCTGGTGGCTTCTCCCAATCTTTGGCATGCTCATCTTGTAGATGCTTCACTCCAATCTCTATTTTCATCTTCACATGGCATTCTGTGTGTGTGTGTGTGTGTGTGTATGTGTGTGTGTCTCCAAATTTCCACTCTTTATAAAGACAGTGGTCATATTGGAGTAGGGGTCTGCCCTATTCTAATATGACCTCATCTTAACTAATTAAATCTGCATGACCCTCTTTCCAAATAAGGTCTCGTTTAGAGGTTTGGGGGTTAGGACTTCAACATATGAATTTTTGTGGAACAAAATTTAACCTATAACAGACTGTAAGTCAGATATTTCGAGCCTACCATAACATGGCCATGATATGCCAAAAGGATTGTAGAAAAGAGGAGGAATCTGTAGGTTTATATGATAATCAGTTAATGAGCTTGTTGTCTCTTCTGTCTTCTTTCTGCCTGGGCCTACACCATTCCCCTATGTAGCCACATTAATGGACATTGCCATAAAGGGCTTTGGGATTTTGCTGTGCCCCCTGTTTCCTGAAAAGATATTTTGTTTTCTTCCTTCTTTCCAGCATGACATTCCCTGTGACTTATTTCTGTCTAGGATTAGAGATAAGGACATTAAGATAAATGAGACATTATACTTATACCACATACTTTCTGTCTTCTCTAAATTTGGATGATATGTCACTGTCCAAATGTATAGGTGACAAAGGAAGAACTGAATGCTTGTGGAAAGGGGCAAAAACTCTTGAAGTATCAATGGTAAGGATTTTACTGAGGAGTTAGTTGGAGATGATAAGTGAGTAGGTATGCAGCTGTGTGGCAAGAGAGAAATTGTTCCCCACCCTACCCCCAGGCTTATGGTAGGAATTGAGGTAAGTGAACAAATAGGATCAAGGTTCCTTAAGTCACTGAGAAAGTTAGAAATATCCCCAGAGTGATAGAAATTACCAGTGAAGGTTTAAAAGAGTATATGGACAAATGGTGATTTCAAATGATAAAAGTGCCAGGAAAGTCACACCCAGAGTCATTTAGAGAACTAGGCTGTCTCAGGAATTGAAGAGGCTGTCTCCATGTTGCTTGTGAATTGGTAGGATGTGAGATTTGGCCTGCATGGGAGAGCGCAACTGGAGACAAGCTGTTATTGAAAGACTCAGTTGTTTCATAAAATCTGTAATTTGGAAGGATCTTAAGTGTTCCCCAACCCCACCTTATTTAAATTCCGAATCACCTGACAGGTGATCATCTAGTTTCTACATTCATTTAGGGCTAGACATAAGAAGAGAGTTTGAAAAATAAGCTTAGTACAAATGGGAGATTTTTTTCCAGCATAGACGAAGAGGAATTCCATTAGGTTTGATCAGAAGAGAAGTAGCTAGGGGGAATCTGGCTGTGAATAGACATGGGGTAAAAATGGGTAGGGTGGGTATGAAAGTTTGGGTGGAGAAGTATGCAAGCGAGAGAGAAGTATATGCCTAGATTAGGAGATGCCAAAAATGAGGCTAACACTATCAGAGCAGGATGCTAAGACAAAATGAAATAAGGACAACTTATTCACCTAGATAAGGATATAGACTCCGCATTAAACCTTCATGAACTTGTACATGCACACAGATATGGGCATTAAATATCTGGCCATATTTCAGGCCCTCAGTTGGAGTTTTTAATTTTTTTAAATAATCATACGTATTAAACACCTTTCATATGCCAATCATTGCTCTGGACACCTTGCTTATATTATCATTCATCTTCCTTACAGTCCTGGGAGATAGATATTTCTATCCCCAATTTACAGATGTGGAACTGAGTTGGAATATTTCTGCAGGAGCATGTTATTTGTCCTGTGTATCCATGGCCATCAACTCAGAAATTATTCTCTTGTTCTACATAGTATATGTAGTCTCCAACAGTCTACTAGAGCTTTACTTTTCCTCAAAAATTATTTCCTGACTAGTAACATTTCATAGACTTAAATATACACCATAGTAAGTTTTTTTAGCAGAAAATAATAGCAATCGTATAGATGTAGAAGAAATAATAATTAGAGAGTATTCTTTTGAATTCTGTAGATAAAAGTTAATAGTACAGAAAGATTGTTTAAATTTGCAAATAGTAACACTAATCAAGTCCTTATACCGAACCATTAAATAATAATTACAATCCTTGGGAATGTGATTAGACATGGGGACATGAGGGAATCACTTTAAATTTCAAAACAGAGCAACCTAAATAAAAGTCAGCACAGAAACAGTCATTCAGCAGAAAGGAAGGCTTGGCTGGTCTGGACATAGATAGACTAGGGAGAGTGTGAGGTGCCTAATCCCATGTAAGATGGGCCGAAAATTTTGAGGTGGCATTTAGAAAAAGACCCATAGAGGACTCATGAAAACTATCCTTGGAATGTCAGAAAATAATGAGAGACATTCAGGCAGTGGTCTGCGATTAGATGCATGTTAGGCATGCTAATAATGGGATGGCGAAAGTTGGGGGTAAACAAGTCACCTAGACCTAGCAGCCTGAGGTGGACTTAGTGGGAGCTTTGTGCCTTGGGGGAGGCTGGGAAGGCACTGGCCATGATCACGGCTCTCTTAGAGTAACCTTCAGAGTTCAAACATTGTAGTACATTTTATCTGCATATGATTTGTCTTCCTACACAAATTTTTATTGTTTCTTTTCATGTAATTATATTTATGTAGCTGTATAACTATGTATTTAGTTATCTCTGAGGATTTAAAAGTTTACATCTTGACACAGTTAAATTTATCCAATTAATATATATATTTTTTAAGTGTTTACTAAGTGCTAGGTACACTTTTATGTGCTGGAGATATAGCAGAAAGCAAAGTGCCCTCCTGAAGCTTACGTTCTAGATGGGAGAGGCAAGCACACAAAATAAATAAGTAAATTATATAGTAGATTAGAAGGTCATAAGTGCCATGAAGAGAAATAAAACCCAGGAGAGAATTAGAGAATGGTGATGATTGGACGTGGTAATGATGTCATTTAAATAAGGTAGTCATTGCGGACCTCACTGAGAGAGTGACATTTGAGCAAAAACTTAAAGGGGATGAGGGAGCAAGCCACATGGATATCCTAGGGCAAGCATTCGAGGCAGAGGGAACAAATGTGCAGGCACTGAGGAGGGAGCACACCTCCTCTGTACAGGAATAATAAAGAGACCAGCATGGCTGGAGCAGAGAGAGACTGGACAGTCAGACATGAAGGCGGAGAGGCAGTATGGCCAGGCTGCTTAGTGCCTTGAGAGCAATGCTTAGGAGTTTGATGCTTATCTGTATGAGGTGGGAAGCCATTAGAGTGTTTTAAGTAGAGCAGTGACATACTCTGAATTAGGATTGAACAGGATCACTCTGGCTTCTATGTGGAGAATGATCTTAGGCAGGTAAGAGTGAAGGCAGGTAGACAAATTTGGAGGCTGTTGGAGGCAAGACATGGTGTGGGTGTATGGTGGTGGTAAAAGTGGCTGGATTCTGTATGGATTTAGAGTAGAGCCAACAGAATATGCTGATAGTTTGGATATGGAGAGTGAAATAGGGAAGGGAGAAAAGGAGGGGGTGGGGTTGAGTCCAATTACTGGCAGGATTAGTTGCCAGTAACTGAGATGGGGAAGTCTAAGAAGGCAGTGCCTACGTCTTTGGGTTAACTACATCTATGTATCATTGTTTTACAAACCAAGTCTGTGGTATTCTGAGTTGATTATGATTCATAGGAGGACATTTGAAAAGTATGCTGGGATTTTAATGCCAAAGAACTCACAGGTTTTCATCTGTGAGACAAAAGTGAGAATCAAAAAAGTGCATATAAAAATGTTTGGAAATGTTAAAGACAGCAAAAAAAAAAAAAAAAGTAAATTTTACCACTGATGAGTACTTGAAGTCTGGAAAAATGAGGAATGCTTATATATAAGTAAAGACTGTAGAAGAACTTCATGTGTAGTAATAAAAGCACCACTCCATATATACTCATCCAATATATACAATTTTTATTTCAATCAAATGTACTGCAGCTACAGGTTTAATGCCCATAACTTACTTTCCAATGAACTTCCTTTTAGCCCTTTGCTTACCATCTGTATATTTCATTTTTGGAATATTCCCAAAGCCTTTAAAAAAATATGTCAGTCCAGTATATTCTGCTTTGTCCCTTGCTTCAACAGCAACATTCTTTGTCATTTTTCTGGGTGTAAGTCAGAGAAAAATAGCAAAAGTTGACTAAAGAGAAAGATGTGGTGAAACTACCACATTTTCTCTTATAATGGAACAAAGTTTTATGGGAAGCCACTCATAATTCTAACAGGAACTTAGATGATTTAACTAAAAAGAACATAAAGGGCATATGGATGGGGAAACAGTCCCCAAGACCACCATCAGCCTTGGCAATTCACTAGAAGGACTTATAACATTTGTTATCGTCTGGTTATGCTTTAACACAGCCAAAGGATACAGATTAAACTTAGCAAAGGGCAAAGGCACATGGGGCAAAGCCCAGGAGAAAAAAACAGGCATAAGCTTCTAGGTGTCCACTCCTACTGGAGTTGTACTCACAGCAACAATGTGTGCCAACACATGCAAAGCGTTGCTAGCCAGGGAAGCTCACCTGAGCCTTGGTGTCCTGGGCTTTTATTGTAGTTAGATGTGACTGACTTCAGCTACTCACACTCCAGCCTCTCCAGAGCAAAGATAGGAGTTTATCATAAATCACCTAGTTAACTAAACTGTTACTGCCATGTAACCCAAGGCCTCGAGTGTATAAAAAACTCTTTATCAGGCAGAATATTCCAAGGGCTCGTCTCTCATGAGCTGGTAAAGGGCCAGTCCTGAAGACTTCTCTTGGGAATGTGTATGGTTTGAGCAACTCAGGTCTGCTAATATAACTGTTTCCCATATAACATAGTAGATCCTTGAACATTGTATTAGTGCTTCTTAGAGGCATTATTACTATTAGAGAGTAAACTTATAGTATCTTATCCTAGAAGATATGATATAAGGACATACCAAAAATATACATAATGTCAAGAACGGTTTAGCTAAATTCATAAATGAGTGAACCAGATTAGATTGCATAAGTGAGGTTAGTAGTACTTTTTCTGTGGGGCACTTCCCCTGAAAATATATAATCAGTGTCATGACTCATCCATAGGAGTTTGCAGACAAAGAGCTAGAGGAACGGAGAAACTAACCCACAAGTATATGTGATATTTATTGGATTCAGGAAAGAGGTCAAAAGGAGGAAAGTTACCCTGGAGGTTGATGTTGAATTCTGGAACAGTCTCAGGAATCTGTTGAAAAACTGCAGAGTAATGAAACAGTACTTAGGTAAAAAAGCATGACTTTGGTGAGAAAATTGGAATGGAAGAAAAAGGATGGGGAAGAAATGAAGATGATTTCCAAATAATTGGTTTGAGAAAATGTAGTGAAGAAGAAGTTAAGAAAGTTTTGATTGGAAGAATTTAGTTTTAGGTGTGTAAATGAGCACCTTAGACAGCAGGTTATGAGGAAGAACATGGGAGTGAGCAAATGACCACGTGTGGCCATGCAGTCATATTCTTGTGGGAAGTCCCAGGATTGAGACACTGCAGGCAGCTCACAGGGAGAAAGGAAGTGAGGCATAATGGCTAAAATCTTGACTGTGACTCAGACACACCTGAAGTCAAAAATAAACCTGACCACTCATTGAACAACGCTGGGTAAGTTATTTCACCATTCTAAATCTCACTTTCCTCGTCTATTTCCAAAAAATTACCCATAAAATAATTTTGGGGATTAAATATGATAGTGAAATACACATTCTTTGCACAGTAAAAGCAGTAAAAATTTTCTGGGAAAAAAGCGTAAGAAGGATTTTCCAGAGGTATTAAGAGAAGCAGGAGAATACGGTATCCCAGAAACTAACTTCCCAAAGTGTCAGGGAAGAGGAAGAGTGTGGTATATTATCCTAGGTGGTGAGATTCTGGAGAGTGAGTACTAGGAAAGGGATACTGGGTTTTTCTAATGGGAATTTGAAAAAGGGCTTGGCCTGAGCAGCTCTAATTAGTATATTAGGGTTCTCCAGAGAAACAGAACCAGTAGATCCATGTCTACACCTACATCTGTTTATCTATATCTAGAATTGGCTAGATTATGGGAATTGGCCATTATGGGAATTGGCTTTTGCAGTTATGGAGGCTGAGAGGTCCCACAATCTGCCATCTGCACTCTGGAGATCCAGGAAAACAGGTGGAATAGGTCCAGCCCAAATCTAAAGGCCTGAGAACTGGGAACACTGTTGGTGTAAGTTCTTTGGTCCAGCCAAAGAACAGGAGAAGACCAATGTTCCAGCCCAAGCAGTTAGGCCGAGAGAAAATCTTCCCTCTCTTTTTGTTCTATTTGGGCCCACCCACATTGGGAGGGCAGTCTGCTTTACTCAGTTTAGTCTCTTCTGGAAACACCCTCATAGACATATCCAGAAAAGATGTTTAACCAAATACTTGTGTACCCTATGATTCTGTCAAGTTGACACATAAAATTAACCATCACAACTGGTAAGAAAAGAAGTCACATATGTAAACATCAAAGGGAGAGAATTGGTGATACAGAATTAAAGATATTTAATTTACAGATTCAAGGAGTTACATTGCCAGTTGAAAGATAATATACATTGGCATTTGTGGAAAGTGGAAAATATATTTTGATTAAACATCAAAATTTTAAAAAATTATATTTAACTTTATAAGTAATTTTTTTCATCTGTTGCATTTCATCAGGACCTATATTTCTGCATTTAGGATTTTTCGTGACTGTGTAAGCAAGTTTTTATCAGTATGGTGAATCAGTTAGCTTTATCTATATATAGACTTTGGTTGATGAAGAAATAGATTGGTAATTGCTTTTTTCCTCAGATCTGTTTGGTTACTTGGAATATTTAGCTGAAAGTTATAAATGTGCAGTTGAGCAGGAAGAAGAAGAAAACTTTTGGCATCAAATATTCTATATTTCTCAATTTCTCCTGAAGAGACTGCAAGGTTGAGAATAAACAATGCATTGTACATATTTTTAAAATAGCATTCTCTGAGTGATAGTTTTGTGAGCGTTTCCTCCTGGGGTCATGGTGCACTTCCCCTCAGTTGGACTGACCTTGATGTTCTCATTGAGAAGATGATGATGGCTGCTAGTATTTATTGAGCACTTTCTAAATCCTAGGCACCATTTTAATGCTTTAAGTATATCAGCTAGTTTAAGCTTCACAGAAACCCTATGAGGGAGGTGCTATTATTTTATCCATTTTACAGAGGAGGAAACAGGAACGTAGGTAAGGACGTGATGTGCTAGGATTCAAACCCAGGAAGTCTGGCTCCAGCTTACACCCTCAACCACTGATAGTGTTTTGAGGTGAATGATAACTAGCTTTTTTTTTTTTTTTAAACACTTACTGTGAAGTGGTGAGGACTTTAAAGGTGCTACCTCATTTAATCTCCCAACCAGTCAGTGAGACAAATAGCATTTTATTTTAAATGAAGAAATAGGTTTAGATAGCTTGTCCAAAGTCATACAGTGACAAACAACTGTGACCCCACGCCAGCCCTCTTAACCATCTCACCAGTCTGCCTTCAGGAATCTATTGCAGGAAGAAAAATTTTACTTTGGTTTTCAGGAGCATTTTGTGGTTTGGTTTAACTGTTATTTGAAACTGTATAGGGTTGGGATTTAGCTGTTGGCTTCATTATTTTTATTCATCCTCTTTTTTAGTCAGTAACGCCACAAAAGTGTTTTCATGGTTAAAGCTATTGCTGAGAGAGCCATAGCTTGCCCTTCAGACCATTACAGAAAATCTTTTACTCTTTAGAGAAACTTTTAAAAAATATATTGCAAATTTTCTTTAGTGGCCAAGTTCAATAGGTTAAATAAATTGCTTTGGACTAAGGGAGACTGACTATTCATCTTTATTTTCAGGCAGAGTAATACAGTACTACAGTAAAAAAAAAAAAAGCCTCAGAGACATCATTTTCTTATATTTTTATTTATAGTTATTTAGGGAAGGTATAGATTTTCTTGCCCACTTTGTATGTTCAATGCCTAACATAATTCCGGGATTTTATTTTATTTTATTTATTTATTTTTGAGACTGTCACCCAGACTGGAGTGCAGTTGGGCGATCTTGGCTCACTGCAACTTCCGCCTCCCAGCTTCAAGCGATCCTCCCACCTCAGCCTCCCAAGTAGCTGGGACCCCAGGTACATGTCACAACACCCAAATAATTTTTGTATTTTTTTGTAGAGACAGGGTTTCACCATGTTGCCCAGGCTGGTCTCCAACTCCTGGGCTCAAGCGCTGCAACTGCCTCAGCCTCCCAACTGCTGGGATAACAGGCATGAGCCGCTGTGCCTGGCCCATAATTCCTGGATTTAATAGTTTTTCAATAGATAGTAGAATTTATTGGTATTTATAAGAAATTCTTATCCCCAGCTTGGGTAAGGAATTGATATTCCAATACTGGATCACAATGCACTGCAAAGCATAACAGGCAAAAATTACTACTCTTTAAGCGATTCAGCATAAAAAATACAGTTAATTATGCTCAATATTAACTTCTTCTGAAAATAATATCACAATAAAAAATTCTGAAAATAATTTAGGATAGTGTATTCTAAAACCATCATTAAGAAAATCAACTAAAATTCGGCCGGGCGCGGTGGCTCACGCTTGTAATCCCAGCACTTTGGGAGGCCGAGGTGGGCGGATCACGAGGTCAGGAGATCGAGACCACGGTGAAACCCCGTCTCTACTAAAAATACAAAAAACTAGTCGGGCGTGGTGGCGGGCGCCTGTAGTCCCAGCTACTCGGAGAGGCTGAGGCAGGAGAATGGCGTGAACCCGGGAGGCGGAGCTTGCAGTGAGCCGAGATTGCGCCACTGCACTCCAGCCTGGGTGACAGAGCGAGACTCCGTCTCAAAAAAAAAAAAAAAGAAAATCAACTAAAATTGTAATAAAGAAATACTAATCAGAAGATCTTCAATTGTTAGACTGCTAGATAAGCTAGAATTTATTTGTAGCTTATCTTAGAAAGTATAACCATTTCATTTTCTCTTTTGGCCTTCTGTAAGCAAAATGAGATGCCCCAGTACTCTCATAAGTGACTTTTGTACACTTGTATCTCTACCCTAGTTTCCCTTTGCCTCCATGAAAATAATACAGATTTTACTTTTTTTTCTACATATGAAATGATAACCAATCTCTGTAAAGCTGGATACTAATGGTTTGTAGTTTAGTAGTAACATGCACCAGGCTAACCTCTACCACTAAATTATGAATTTAGTTTGATAGCCACTACATTTCTCACTCAGGTGGTCTCTGGTTTATGGGGAGGTAAGCCTTCAGACTTGACATCAGAAAATGTTTGTGAGCATTTTAAACATATTTTACATGAATTATTCTAATATAAGGGAGTTATACAGTTATCACTGGTATAACAAAGAAAGTGGGCTTCACATTATATAATGAAAAAATGTAGTATCTTCATGAAAACCTTTCAGGGGACAATGATAGAAATGTTCTTTGACTGTACAGAGCAGCAGTTAATAAAAGCCTGACCTAAAGTTTTTTTTAATGTTGTATTTTAAGACGGTGAACACTGTTATTATACATGGTATGGTTTTGCTGTGTGGCCTCAGGTTTCTAATTACTCCTTCAGCAGCATGTGCAAATTTTTGGAGGTTCCATATACGATCATTTCATATTGTGGATTTTTGTTTGGAAATTGCCTTTTAGGGAGCAAAAGTATTCTTGATTTTGATTAAGAGCTCTCGGTTTTGGCCAGGCACGGTGGCTCATGCCTGTAATCCCAGCACTTTCGGAGGCTGAGGTGGGCGGATCACAAGGTCAGGAGATCGAGACCATCCTGGCTAACATGGTGAAACCCCGTCTCTACTAAAAATACAAAAAATTAGCCGGGCGTGGTGGCAGGCGCCTGTAGTCCCAGCTACTCAGGAGGCTGAGGCAGGAGAATGGCGTGAACCCAGGAGGCGGAGCTTGCAGTGAGCCGAGATTGCTCCACTGCACTCCAGCCTGGGCAACAGAGCGAGACTCCGTCTCAAAAAAAAAAAAAAAAAAGAGCTCTCAGTTTTAAGATTTTCCTTTTTGTCTGAGTCCACAGGCTTTACACATCAGGGAGTATAATTTTAGGGAATGATTCTGCAGTACTGAAGCCATAGGTTTTCTTAGGATTTGACATATTTAAGAATAAGGTTAGATTTATTTCACTACAAAAATTTACCAAGGATATGTAAGGTTTTATTTTGGTATTGAGGAAACATTCTTCAAAAAATTATTTTAATTATGCATTTAATAAAACTGAAATCGAAAAGTGAGGAAACCTTTTAAAATATATGCATTTTATTACCATAGTTAAAATATGTGGCAACAGTGAAATAGTACATGAGACCACAGCAAGGTGTTCCCCAAGGCACTTGGAAGGTTTCTCTGAGAGTTAAATCCTAAAATGGATCAGAGAAGGCAATGCAGCCCTGTCTAGTATATCCTAATGCTCTCAGGCAATCAGGGTTTTCCTAAAATTTCACTGGAGGCCTGAAGGAGGAGGGAATTTGGACTTAAATGGAAGCATGAGCAAGCGAGTCACAGTGCCTAACCTTGGCAACATCTGCCTGTTTTCCACGGGAACAGGGTGCGACGTCAGGAACATTCATTTGTCGGGTCTGCCTGTTCAATCTTGCCATGGATATGGGCACACTGGTTCTAGTGTGGGGGTTATTCCTAATCATGTAACTAACTATGGGGCCCATCCATTAAGTTGAGCAAACTGGAGCAGCTGCTCTTAGGCTGAGCTTGGCAGGTGTGGTGGCAGGAGCTATAGGGGATGTACATTTCACTCTTGTTTTCTAAATATGATTACAACTCAGTTTTTAAAATTTTGTCTTTAATGATACCCCAAGGACATCTGTGACAGCTGCTGGCAATTTCAGCAGTCTCCTTCAAATGAAGTTATGGTTCAGCAGCCTCCTTCAAATGAAGTTATGGTGGCGATCTTAACTGGTCGAGTTGCCCCAAGTTCAGGGCCTTTCCCATTGCCTTTGTTGTGATTCTTTCCTTGTTCACCAGACAATTATCTAATAATTCACTTCCTGTGTTGGTTTCCTGTGAAGCCAGAAAATATTTCCCAATCTGCTTGACGGTAAACGAATATGCTGACATTCTGGTTTTTCATATGTGAGAGGTAGGGAAGCCTAACATTAAGTAGCATCTCATCTCCAGGATGATCAGCTGAGATACTGATGGCAGTGATGGAGCCAGGACCAGATCCTGGACTGAGGTTAACCTATCTGCCTTGCAGTGGCAGCAGGTGTCCCCTAAATTTTAATGTACTCCTTCCATAATATAAATGTGTTACTAAGAAACAGCTTTCCAGCCAGAGACTGTGTTTCCCAGCCGCTGTTAGATCAGCAGGCCTTTCTCCTGACAGAATAAAGTAAGAAGTGGTTGCCTTTTGTATATGAAGAATTACATTACTGACCTTAGAAAGAAAATTTAGTTAATAGCTCATTTAATCTATTATTCTTTTCTTTGGGGCAAAACCTCTAACAAATACTTGAAAAATTTAAAGGGTCGTATACTTTCCTTTCCAGTGAGTGATGAGCTTACTATGAGTGATGTGTTGAAGAGTCAGAAGCATTGTGTTCCAATTTCAACTAAGTCTCTAATAAGCAGTATGATCTGGCCCTAGTCAGTTAACATCTGTGGTTCTTATATTTTTACCTGTAAAGTATAAAGATTTAGTTTCTTTCAAATAAAATATTTTATCAATAGGTTAATGTAATCTTGCAGGTCTGAAACATCTTCCTTTTTATAAATATTATTGAGCTCTTCATGTCAGGTTCTATGCTAAGTGCATCACACATGTCTAATCACCCCATGAAGCATATTTCATTTTGTGGATGACAGAAGGGAGGTTTTGAGAGTGGACGTCAGTTGATCAAAGCTAGGAGGCAGCAGAGCTGAGATTTATGCTCTTGTCTGCCCAACTCCATGCCCCATACTGTTAATCATTATGTTGTATTCCTCAAATTTGGCACATATTATAAGAGGGTTTTTTAATCCATCTTAATTTGGGGCATGTTTTACTTTCTACAGGGTGATTTCTTTCTTCCATCCTTATACTTTCTCTGTTTTCTGAAGCCTGTAGAATTGAAAGAACTTTTGTACTACCATTTGTTTCATTCTATAAACAGTCCCAGATCATTTGAAACCCAAATCTTTTTTGAAACTTGATGTACTAGTTTAGTGTTCAGTTTTTTCTTCTCAGCATACTCTTCTGTGCTTTCTTTGTGTAAGGATGGCAAAAAAATGGAACTTTTAATGTTATTGAACATTCTCACAAATTAGTTTGGTTAAAGGAAAGAATCTTGGCTTAGGATTTAGGAGGTGCAAGTTCTAGGTCTTTCTCTGAAATTTATTGTGGAACAAATAATACTATTTTGCTATATTAAGTTATTGAAGAGTAAAAGATCGAATATGTGAAAAGCATTTAGGATCACAGAAACAAAGTTTTTCTGTGTGACTGCTGAATCATAACAGCTGCAGTGGATTGTTGGAACCAGAATTACAGCAAATAATTTGGGGCCTATTGTTGCTTTATGAAGATCTGCTTAAGGTAATTATAATTCATAATTCATGTGCCTTGGCCTGCACGTAATGCTAAACTTGGACTGCTGAATATATATAGGCAGAGAGATGATCAAATTGCTATCTGAATTATAGTAGTAACAACGTGATTTTTTTTTTTTTTAAAGACAAGGTCTCACTGTGTCACCCAGGCTAGAGTGCAGTGGCACAATTATAGCTCATTGCACCCTCGAACTCCTGGGCTCAAGCAATCCTCCTGCCTCAGCCTCCCTAGTAGCTGGAACTACCAGCACATGCCACCACATCTGGCTAATTTTTTTATTATTTTATTTTTGTGGATATGGAGTCTCACTATGTTGACCAGGCTGGTCTCAAACTCCTGACCTCAACTGATCCTCCTACCTCATAGATTTAGGAATGTTTTACTATCCAAGTTGTGTGACCTAAGACAAATGAATGGGAAGAAAAAGTGGATCATGAAAGTTGTAGAGTTAGAAGAGGAAAAAGAGAATTTCAGGGGACGTGATGCTCAATAGAATCATTCAGAAACAGCCTGAGAATTGAATTGCAGTTAAACTACTTATTAGTAGCATCAGCTGCTGAGAGTCGATGGTAATTTTGCCATGTTGAAAATGCTATGCTCTTGAACTGGGCCAAGTGCAACTTAAAGATTTAAAGGGGCTGGAAGTGCTCTACTGTTTCTGAAACACAATGATCATGATCACCCCCTTGAGAGATCATGCACAAACATCTCGAAGTTCAGACTCATTTCTCCAGAACACAAGGCACATTTCTAGATAGTGTGTGTGTTTGTGTTTGTTTCATAGTGTTGAAAGTGGGAGGGCTGGCCGGGCGCGGTGGCTCACGCCTGTAATCCCAGCACTTTGGGAGGCTGAGGCGGGTGGATCACGAGGTCAGGAGGTCGAGACCATCCTGGCTAACCCCGTCTCTACTAAAAATACAAAATATTAGCCGGGCATGGTGGTGGGTGCCTGTAGTCCCAGCTACTTGGGAGACTGAGGCAGGAGAATGGCGTGAACCCAGGAGGCAGAGCTTGCAGTGAGCTGAAATCAGGCCACTGCACTCCAGCCTGGGTGACAGAGCGAGACTCCGTCTCAAAAAAAAAAAGAAAGTGGGAGGGTTGGGGCTGACCATTCCTGTAAACTCATTAGCTTTCAATGCCCTTTGTTTCAGTAAGCATTTTTGGCATCTCTCAAACTATAGTTATTCAGATACCACTTTCAACAATTTTTGCCATATCCATTTACTTTTTTTTACTTTTAAATTTAAATATATTTTAAACAGGAGTTTTGCATATCTGTTGAAATCTCAGGTTTGATGTGGTATAGTTTTTCATAATGCACATTAAAATAAGTACATAAAATTAACGTAAAGCCTGTCCATTTTTGGTCCACCTAAAATTATCTTGAAACACTCATTTAATTTTGGCTCTTCTCTTTGTACAGTGAGCACACACAATGTCTAGAGTGGAAGGTGAAAGAGAAAACTGAATAACTGGAAATAGAGATTTTTCAGTGAAATTTTCTAGATAGATTTAAAACGATGGATGGGTATTACTTCCTCTTTTAGGTTACCAGCCTAAAACAAGTTTGTGTTAGATTTTAGTTAGGTTTAATTTCTTTTCTTTTTAAACTAGTGGATAGTTTTTAGGCTACATAAGTTTCTAGGCTTCATACATGTTTTCTCCCATTAGTTTCCTAGAGGGACTTTTTTTCTGGAAAGTTCCAAACTTGCCTTGGCTTTAAATAAGGGGGAACAAAGTTTCTCCATGCTTATTTTAGTGATGAGGTCTGCTCTACCAACTCCTAAGCCCAGGGGTTTAGTTCAGCACAGCCAGCATGCTGCCTTTTAAATGCCAGATTCAGTGCTAAGCTCCATGATACATAGAGGAAGAAGGTTCTCACCTTCTGTGAGGCATTGCATGTAAACAACCGAAACAGTCCAGTGTGATATAGGTATGTGCCAGATACAGGAGAGATCAACTCTTTGGGTGAATCAACAAAAGCCTTAATAGCTGGGAGAGCACTGGGGGCTGAGCACACTGAGTGGGGCATGGGGAAGGTAGTACACCATTTGTGGTATTGAGAATGCCACGGTTCTCTCTCCTCAGTCTTCACAGATGATTGTTCTGCAGAATCTCTGTGGGTTCTGCATTGGCTAACGTGGTATTCCGAAAGAAATTAATATTTTAAATGTACAGTAATGCACAACCTTGCTGCTCTGACTCCCTTGCACGAATTCGAAGTAATAGCTAGAGAACCTTCAATAACAGTTGGCATGTTGAGATGGCATCCTTCCCAAAACAACATCTTAATGAGGTTCTATGCTTCAGGATCAGCTTTTCTGGTTTAAATATATTCAGGCATATCCTATGTAACTGGAAGCAATGTGGCAGAAGTGGCAGGGGTCATATTGTGAGTTTTGCTGAGTTAGGCATGTAGGCCCCACAGTGTGAGGGACTCTTTGGAGCAGTCCTGAATATACAGTGATTCTGTGCCTGGGTGGGAGTGTGGTTGCATAGGGGAGGACAAAGAACATGATGAATTAACCTTACCCACGTTTGGGGAAGTTTGTACAGAATGTGAGATGGAAAAATTCTAGTTTCCATGTATTAATACCTTCTTACCCATATGCTCATAGCCAGAGCCACTCCCCTATCCACCTGAGCTCCCACACATTCAAAAGCCAGTAGTTGAGGGATCTTCCATTGCATGTACGTTGGGTGTATGTGGGGGGTTCAATTAAAGGAGAAAGTGTCTAAAATCTCCACAATGCTGATTGCGTTGATGACAGTATTCAGACTTAGACTTTTAGGGACTTAATATATACAGGATTTTTTTTTTTTTTAAATCGTTAGCGGTATATTATTCTCTTTCTTTTTTTTTTTGAGATAGAGTTTCTCTCTGTCACCCAGCCTGGAGTGCAGTGGCGGATCTCGGCTGACTGCAACCTCCACCTCCCCAAGCGATTCCTGCCTCAACCTCCCGAGTAGCTGGGATTACAGGCACCCCCCACCGCGCCCGGCTTATTTTTGTATTTTTAGTAGAGGCAGGGTTTCGCCATTTTGGCCACGATGGTCTTCAAATCCTGACCTCAAGTGGTCCGCCCGCCTCCGCCTCCCAAAGTCCTGGGATTACAGGCATGAGCCACCGTGCCTGGCCGGTATATTGTTCTCTAAATGGAGCAAGGAATAAGCCCCTGGGGGGACTGAGCATTACCTCAGACCCAGCCATTTCTGTGTGCTGCCAGAGACCACACCCCTCCTCAGGCATAACCACAGAAGACTATTTCTTTTGGCTGGGTCTCTGACCTTGAAGGATCCAGCCTGCCAGCCGCCTTGAGACTTTGGGTGCTAGACATAATACTGGCAGAGTCCAAGAGTTATTTCTATTTCATATGTTTTATTTAGTATGGCTATATTAATTTTTTATTCATCAGAAGTTCTGCTCTTGAAATAAATGTAAAATGTTTTACAAAACCACTGCCATCGAGTTTCATATATAGGTAGAAATATAAAAAACTCCAGAATAAGGTAGCACCCTCAAATGATGTCTCATTGCCTTTTTCTTGGAAACACACACAGCAAGTTGAAAATGTGGATTGATCTTCCATATCTGTTAAATTATTAGTTTTTCTTCTTCTCAATATGATGAGGCAGTTTTTCCTTGGAAGAACAGTTTGTGTTCAGCTTGGGAGGTTGATTTTCCACCATCAGTTTCTCCCTTTAATAATTGAAAACCACTGTTCATTATTTACATAAAACTGTCTTTTTCTGGTCTGCTTTCTATAACCTTTCCCCTCTTAAGAATTTTAAGAATTCCCTGACTTTCCTCTGGGGGATTTTCTGCCTGCTTTATCCCAGATGTGGGACATTGACTAGGCTGAGGTTTTGGGGATTTTTTTTTTTTTTTTTTTTCAGTGTTTCTACATTTGAAAGATGTTCTTTTAACCAGTGCACAAATCTGCCACTGAAAAAAGGGGCTTTGAAGAAAAATCAAGTAGTTAAGAAAATATGTGAACTTTGTTTACATTTCTCACTTATGGAATGACACCAAAATCCCATATGCCAAATGAAAAAGTAGACAGTAGTTTCAGATAATAAGGGGAAAATGCACCCGTGTTATTTCAGCCTTTTAATTCTGGGATTTTATTCTCTGAATGAAAGCATGTCAGTTTCTGGTCCCAGTGGCACTGTGTTTGGTCTTCACTACATGCTTGCTGATGTCAGCCCAGGAAATACACGGGCTTGGCAGATGTTTACATGGCCTTTGTCTTCTCTCTTTCCACCTTCTGCTCACGTAAAGAGGATATTTAACTTTATTCATAATATTTTGTCTGCTTACAGATGTATTGATCCTAATCGCTGGTTCAGAAATGTTAGGAAAAGGAGATAAGTTACAGTGAAAGAGGCTGTAGTAAGAAATACAGGATTTTCTGGTTTTTTGTAACGTCTACTCAGATTCCCAGAAGATTGTTCATTACCAGCTTTTGGTTATTGTGGTTTATGTATTAATGTCTAAAAAAATATACAATGTAATGTTTTTTGCATGATACTATGTGAGAAGAATACCAAGAATAATTTTTTCCTTACTTGAACAAATATTATACATTTTCCCTAAGTCCAAAATTCTGTTTTCCATCATGAATACAATTCTGATGTAGTATGTTTAACTCTATAAGATCAGAACTTGTTTTAGTAATTTTCTTCCTAATTAAATTTTTTGTTGTATTTTTAAAAATCTAAATTCATAAGCTTTATTTTCAAATATGGTTTCTACCTCTCATATGTTTCCACACCTGTGCCATGTTCCCTTGGCTGACAGACGCTTTTTTTCCTTTTTATCTCACGTAGGATCTTTCGAAGATGGTTTGGCTGCCTTGGAGATTTGGAGATCTGATGCCACGATGAGGACTCACACACGGGGGGCTCCCAGTGTGTTTTTCATATATTTGCTTTGCTTTGTGTCAGCCTACATCACCGACGAGAACCCAGAAGTCATGATTCCCTTCACCAATGCCAACTACGACAGCCATCCCATGCTGTACTTCTCCAGGGCAGAAGTGGCGGAGCTGCAGCGCAGGGCTGCCAGCTCGCACGAGCACATTGCAGCCCGCCTCACGGAGGCTGTGCACACGATGCTGTCCAGCCCCTTGGAATACCTCCCTCCCTGGGATCCCAAGGACTACAGTGCCCGCTGGAATGAAATTTATGGAAACAACTTGGGTGCCTTGGCAATGTTCTGTGTGCTGTATCCTGAGAGCATTGAAGCCCGAGACATGGCCAAAGACTACATGGAGAGGATGGCAGCGCAGCCTAGTTGGTAGATTTTTGTCTTGTTCTTCTTACTGTAGTAACTGCATTAGAAAGAAACAAATCCATATGAAATCTCAGCGGCCAGATCTTCATATACCTCTTTGTGTATGTGTGTGTGGGGAGGTGTTATTTGTTATTTGTGTTGCCAGTCTTATGAATGGCCCTTAGTTTCAAAAGATGTAGTAACTTCCATGTTTAAAGTTAGAAGGAAAATATTTATATGCAGCCTAATCTAAAGAAAAAATAATTTGCTGAATTGAGTAAAGAGTGTCATCGTGATTGCTGAGAATTCTTTCCTCCATATTCAACATGCGTATATTACTATCATCTGGTGTTAGGTTTGATTGACCCCAAGTGGTTAAAACTTTTTGCAGCAAGACATTTCAAGTAATTAAGACTTACTTGCATTTTATGATCATAAGGAACTAAATGTGAATGGGATGGGACTGACTGGCAATTTATAAATACATCCCCTCCAATAACCAGCAGATTTCTGAGACCTGTAGGAAAACCAACATTATTGTGTAATTGTGTGAGGAATTCTAATTACATAATAATTTAGTTTCAGAAGTTTAAGATTTGAGAACAAATTCCTGTCTTTTTGATTAGCTTAAATTTATTTTATTAATTTATAATTAATGCTTCATATGCTTCCAAACAGATATGGGATGAGTTGATTAAACAAGGGATTCTACAGATGTTTTTACTCATGCAATTTTTAAATACACATTTATGGTTCAGTTGCAATAAAAGAACTTACAGATTGTATGAATTTTTTTTAAAATTATGTAAGCTGCCTCTTGTCATAGGGCTAGAGAGAGCTCATTTTAAATGCTTAGAAAAAATCAGTGAATGCACCTAATGCTATGATGAATTACATCTTAATGTATCATAGGGATGAAGGATGGTGGTTTGCAAGCTTTCTGATAAATTTCTGGAATTTTGTAATGAAAAGTATTATGCAAGAGTTGGCATTAAATCCATATCAGAGCTGATATTTTAGGCCTGTTGCTAAGTACATGTAGTCATTTTGAAGTTTATAATATCGTAGGTTGAAAACAATTTTTTATTTGATTTATTTTAAAGCTTAGCCATGTATGTAGTTGTTTCTGACTTTGACTGACATTAACTGATCTTATTTTATTCTTGACACCAAGAAAGAAAAGATGTATGAAAATTTATCTGATATTTGAATTACCAGACTACATTATCAAATGCTACAGTAACTTACTAATTGATTTGTTCAATTAGTTTAAAATGGCAACCATATTTACATTATTTAGAAAGAAATCTTTGTCATCTAGAAGGGTACTTTATCTTTAAAGTCCTTTTTGTTTTAGATAAGTGGGTTTTGGCAAATTAAGAAATTCATGTAAATGTTCCAGAGATAGTGCCTGTAGAGAACCGTGTATTTAATCTCACAAGAAAGTAATGGACTGTGAAATACCATTTTTGATGGAGATTGTTTAGCACAATACAGTAACATGAGAATTGTACAAGACTAGTACAGTTTTCTCATTATAATGTAAAATATTCGGGTATATAAATACCAATGAATGAATGCTGCCATTAGGATGAGACTCCTTCTATGATAAGAGAAATAAATAACTTAAAAGAATATTATAATTTTTACATAGTTTCCACAAGTCCAGATTTATTGATCACTGGAGGTGTATAGAAATTTACTGGGGGTCTAGTACTTTATTCATGGCAATATTGATAGAAATAGGTATAACTCTAGGCCATTATCTAGTAAACTAAAAGCCAATTTTTGACTTAATAGAGCTGAAGAGTTGACTTCTTTCTCTTGACCTTCAAGGTAAAATCTTGAGAATTTACCTTTACATCTGGTTTCTATTTCCAAAAGTGAACTTGGCTTAGAAAGTTGAGCTACTTGAACATTTTGTTTTGGCAGGTACTGTTACTAAGTTGTGTTGTTTAATAACTTCACAGAAATTTTAACTTCTTAAAAACTACCACACCCAACCCCTAGACTTTTAGACTTTCATTTAGATTTATGGTTGAACACAATTACAATACAATTATGTGTTGTAATAATTTAAAACAATGTTCAGTGATTTTACAGTTCAACTACCTCTGTTTCAATTGTTCCATTAAATCATGTTCTCACTACGTACCAAGAAGTATACAATGAGTATTGTCATTGTCTTAGGATATAATTCACCTATATTTGATTTCAGAAAAAACAAAAACAAAAAACTAGCTGTTATTTACAAAAGAGATCCATAATTAATATTATGAAAGTAAAAAAAAAAAACTTTCTACAATAGCTTCATCAGGCTGAATGCATTTGCCATTTTCTTTGAAGAGCATTTCTACTCTTTTGAAAACCAGTTACTAAGTTATGTTCATTCACTGATTCATTTGATCAACAAACATTTATTGAGCATCTACTGTGTATCATGCACTATGCTAGGGTGCTGGGGATTCAGGGATGAAGAAATAGCCCAGTAACTTTATAATTTTTACCTAGGGCAAAGGGTGCAAACATTGGGTTCTTAAAGCCTAAGCTAGGGATATTTTCTCTGCTCAGAATTGAGTATGTGGATCATTTCATAAGGAGTTTCCTTAGTTTTCATTCATGACTTAAACATTTGTATCATGCTGCACTCTAGTATGGTAGAAAAGCACCAACTCTGGAGAAGCACCAACACTGCCTTTGAATCCCAGCTCCCTCACTCTTCAGCTGTGTTTTCTTAATTAACTTTCCAGATTAATTTTCTTAGTTTGCGTGAGCATTAGTGTCCTGATGTATAATGTGGCAGTAACAACACTATCTACCTTATAGGGTTGCTAGGAAGATTAAGCGCAATAATCAATGTAAAGTACTTAGCACAGTTCTTGTCACGTAGTAAGCCCTCAGTAAGTGAGAATAATGACAATAATGGTAATTATTGATGCTGTTCTTTTACCTACCTAGTACTTAGACCCTGTTTGGTTTATAATTTGGTATATGTAGGCTCCAAGGAAATAGTATCCATTTGAGATTTTACTAATCTTAATTGCTCTCAAAACTAGAACATCTGTTTAACTCATAAAATTTTCCCCTTGGCTTTTTCCATTAAAACATTCATTGATGCTCCCCTGGGCCCTTTTTAAAATGTATACAAGAATCTGATGTTAACACCAATGAAGAAAGTTTAGTGGAAAGTAACGATGTGTCATTTGTCTGGTATTAAAAAGAAGTGCCTATGAGATATACATGCATACAAATTTATTAATGGGGTTTATTTGAATAGTAAATAAAGAGGTTAAAGTTCACCTCTATAGATTCACTTAAGAATCCTGAAGCAGAAAGGTTAAAAGGAAAATATTCAATTGTACTCTGTGCATCTAATAGCCTACAAAGTAGAACAGGAATCTCATAGATTTATAGTGATAATGGTGATTGAAAAATAACAGCATGCATTTTTATTGTGTGTGTCTCTGAGTATCCAGACAATTGGGCACCGCAGAATGATGAGACTAATCTATGTGCTTTATCTACTTTTTCAGAGGTGCTCGCATCCTATCTCAGAAGCTCTCCCCCGTTTCTCTCCCTTTTGCTAAGGAACACACATTCTTCATTACAGTAAAAGTAACAGAGTAATTTAAGCTTGTGCTGAACTTAGTTTTAAAAGTAAAAAATAAAAAGATATTATTTTAATCCAATATATAATGGCAAAATATTCTTTATTAAAAATTACAATGGCAAAGATATCACCAATAATGTCTTTGTTTTTACCCTTTTAATTAAGTCTTTTTCCCTCTATAAATCTTGCCTTCCAAATGAAAGCTAGGATTTAAGTTGCAGTTGGCTCTGTGTTATATAAAAGCTTTATTAGAGCTTAAAATGCACTACTTTTAGAAAGCTTTAATGAACTAAGATCATAAATCTAGGGCTGGTAACAATGGAAATATTTTATCATACTTGAAGTGAGTTTACTTTTTTTGAAATAGTATCACCTAGGTATAAAACATACAAGTTCTGTATATGCCAACTGGCATAGGGGGCTGTCCTCATTATTAATGGTTGCTTTCTGCATTCAATCCTTATATAGTTAAAAAAAAAAAAAAGCAGAATTCTAAATAACTGAAAATCATCCATCAGTTTTTCTTTTCTCAAGAGCCTAAATGATAAGGTAGGAAAATAATAAAAACAGTGCTTAGTAGAGATTTTAAAGAGATTTTTAAAAAATCAGTTTTCAGGATTTTGGGGGGGTCAGCACATATTATTCTACTTTTCTAAAATTTTCATGACTTATTTCTACTGTAACTTTTCCCCTAGAAGATTAAGGAAGCATAAAATATTGTGCTTCAAATTAGAAGTAGCTGAGAAAGAAAAGAGGGGGGAAAGACTGGAGACATTGACTAGACAAGGAATGCGACAGTTGCTAGAAGGCATCTAAAACGCACCATGAGTGGGCCACAAGTGGACACTGAGGGGTTTGGTTGGTTGGTTGGTTGGTTGGTTGGTTTTAGTAGCAAATAAAGTAGGCTTAGTCAATTTTGAAGTTTACAGTGACCATAGGATCAGTTACTCTGTAGAACTGACTACTCTTGGCCCAAGGATCAGAAGGAAGTTTCCCATAGAGCTTTTATGAAGAACCCTCGCAGCCTTCTCATCCTTGCAGTGCATGTATGATGAATTGCACAGTGTTATTTCTTTACACCAGACTGACCTGAGAGTGGGACCATGCCTCTTTTGCTCATATGTGTATCCCTCGATGGAGGATCTCCAAAGCAAAGTTTACTAAAACCTTGATCAGGGAGGGAGTGGGGGTGGTGAAAAGGGTGGATATATGGGGTATCCCAGGCTACTTTTTTCCTAATCTAGCTTAATCCTTTGGTAGAATTTTGCATGTGTAGAAAAATGAAATGACTGCATGTCCACCAGGTAGCCTCCCTATACATTATGAATATTAGCCAAGCTCTTGGTAGATGGATTGCTATGAGCTTAGCATTACACTCCTCAGCAAATTCTTAGTGATTTTCTGGAGCTAAAAACAAAACAAACAAAAGGTACTCAAATAATTATTGGAAAACATTACAGATCCTGAATCACTTAAGAAAGGTGCAGTTAAGTTTACCATATTTCACTTAATAATATGGGAAGGTGAATGCATTTAAAAGAGATTTAGGATAGGATTGTAACTAAGAGCACTTATTGTTCAAGTCCTGGTTGATAACATAGAATTATCCAGCATCCATTTCCAAGCAGCAGGCTTTTCGCGGCTGCTTGTCTTAATTTGTAAACCCTGAGGAACAGGTCTGCCCCAGTGGTCTTTGGATCTGTCCTTGCATCTTGGCTCTGCCGTTGTGTTAGCCACATGTCCTTTGACAGGTTCCTAACACTCTGTAAACTTGGTTCTTCGTCTGTAAAATATGGATTATTCCTCCCACACAAGGTCATCCCAAGGATTGAATGAAGTAATGCATATAAAGCTCTTAGCATTATGTGCCTGGCACATAGTTTTACCCAAAAGTTTGTTATTATTACACAGAAATAGGTACGAATATATAACTTTATTCTTGCTAAGCTTCTTGGTACACAGTACTCCATTTTACCTATGTTGTCACTCTGGAGTTGTGTTTTTGAAAAGTATTTGTTGTGACTCATTAGTTCTCTCTTTCTTTATAGTATTTTTCCTTACTTATCATCAGACAGAAAATAAATCACAGAGGAAAGAAATTACTTCACTCTTGCATTGGAGCCAGTTAGCTACAGGAAATCAGGAGAACTGGTGAGGGAAACAAAGAAAGTTGAACTTTTGGACAGAGAAGTAATTGTATATATTTTTTTTTTGCAACAGACTGAGTATTAAATTCTTGCCTGTGATTGCAAACTTCTGGATGGTGTCATCTGAGGGTGTATTTGCAAAAATAAAATATAATTATAAAATATAAAGAGAGGAAAAAAGAAAAATCTCCAGCATATTGAAATGAACCAGTTTCATTGCTGTACGTATGAAAATGAGGAGTGTGCCTGCCTTGCTCAGCATTGCCTGCTGGGCTTCAAGTGCAGTTCTCTGCAGCTGTTTCTCGGGTTTTTTACTTTTCAAAATTGCAACTTAAGACTGAGAATCAAAAGCCAGGAGGATGTAGCTGGGCCTCAACATGTGGAGCCACAGCCCTGTGAGTAAAAAGATCAAGTTTTCTTCTCATGACCTTACAGTGAGGAAGGCTGGGCAGCTTAGCCCAGAATGCACCTGGAATCCATTAAAGTGGACTCGTGGAGACAAATGCTGGGCTGTCAGAAAACCCAGCCCCTAATTCCCCTGGCTTTTTCTCATTCATGTTTTTTCCTTTCTCTTACCCTTCCCCCTCGCTCTTTCTGCCTCTTTTTCTCTGTTCTTTTCATTCTGTGACCTAAGGGAAGCTATTCCCTTTTATCCTGCTGCAGAGACTTAAAAATATTATAGAAGGGTAAAACAACTTATGAGGCTTTTTTTTTTTTTTTTTTTTTTTTTTGAGACGGAGTCTCGCTCTGTCACCCAGGCTGGAGTGCAGTGGCTTTTTACAACGATCAGATTCTTTAAAATTTACAGAAACACACAGCTATTGGGAATTCACTTCTTGAATGCCGTTTATTAAGCAGGTTGTTGCCATCAGTGTTACAAATGGATTCTTGGGCAGGAATCAAGGTCAGGTGCCCTGTGGTGGGAGGAAGCAGATGAAGAGGACCCGAGGGAGAGGCATAGGCAGGTGTACAGATTAGCTGAGCAGCCCAGTTACAGTGCCACTGGACAGTTGTGTGATGCACAGTCACACCCTAAATAGGATGTTCTGCTCACCTGAATTGTTATCGCTCAACTAATTGAAACTCTTCCCCATCTATTTCAAATGCAGGTGAAGATAAAGTTATTCTAATAATGCTTCTTTCTAACAATAACTTTAAAAATGTTATGACAGTTATAAATCATACATGATTGAACGGAAATCCGAAGTTAATTTTCTTTGTGAGATATGTTTATTGACTCTAAGATTCAGTATTGGTATGACCCTCAAGTCATCTCTGCGATGAATGACTCACTTGCTCGCCTACCTCTCACCCTTTCAGTGTCATTTGATACCTTTTTAAATGCAACATGGGCCGGCTTTCAGAGTTGTCAGAGGGAACTGTGCTCAAGGCCAGAGGAGTTCTCATCTCTCTTTAATTGGGGTATAAATCAGTGCCCCCACCCCATATGAACAAAGGCAACATGAATATATTGAGTTTCATGTAGTCTTTACAATCCGGGTCTTAAATTTTTCTAATATAAAAATCTGGCAAGCATGATGTTTGAATTTTGTGGATGTCTTGCCTCATTATCATAAGGGAAAATGTTAGTTGGCAAGTGCCGCATGTATGTCTGTATTCTCTTTCATTGATACTTCATAATCACTTTTTAAAAGTTGGCTTTATCTTTTGGATAAAATATTAACACCTAACACCACTTAAGATGTAGGGTCTTGCTGACAATCAGTTCATACTAATGATAACTTGAGAGTAATAATGACATGAGTATGCTCATGGAGTCCTTTATAAAGCCGGGTAGTTCCTTTTACCTTAGGTATCTTAAGAATGGCATTTTTACTTCTTCGTCTCCTTCTGCCATGTCCATTAAGGGAACACATTTCAGCCACGCTTACCACAGTCTCTCTCATCTATCTTTCCTTTTCCTTTCCAGTGTCAACATGCGAGTTCTGGACAGCACAGGAGGAGATACAATAGTTGGGGGCCAGATCATTGCTTATCCCACATAAGCCTGTGGTTTAGAAAGCTTTGTGTTTAGGATGGCTTGGAAGGGATGACTCAGGAAAAAAGAAACTGGTTTGAAGCTTATAATATTAGTGTAGGAGGGAAATGAAGACCACAGTTAAAACAGTGAGGGTGGGGAGAAGAAAGTATAAATTTAAGAGACATGTAAGACTGAAAATCTACACAGAGATTGATCAGATATAGGACACTCTTAAAGTGTGAGTCTTTCAGCATATTGGGTATCCTTAAAAAGACAGATTCCTGGGTTTCGCCCAGACTCACTGAATCATATCTTCTTGGAGTAGGCCACAGAACCTGCATTTTTAACAAGTCCTCTATATGATTCTTAGATGTACTAAAATTTTAATTGTAAGGGAGAGGGAGGCATAAATGATGGCCCTGGGTGACTGGTTGCATATTGATACCCAAATGAGATGGAGAATATCGGGAGGAGAGAATGGTTTGTGGGAGAGAAAAGATGGTTCACTTTTTTACATGTCTTTTTGTGTCACTCTATTTCTTCTATCTACTTTATTTGTCTCACTTTGTTGATATTGCCAACTGTACGGACAGATGACTTTCAAAGTTCTTTGTCCCTATTACATTGCAAGGGCTCATAGATACCCTTAGCAGGTATCTTGGTGTATAGTTATTACTGTAACTTTTAGGACCTCCTGGCCATATCTGCTCATTCTTACAAATTCACTGTCTTCCACTTCTACTTGTTCTGTGGCTTCTGCACTGCTGCTACTATGCTAATTATTTACCCATAGTCATTTTTCTCTTCCCTCCCCTTGCTCTGTTCTTCACTCTTGCTACTCTATGAATGCATTTTGCTGTTGGTGATTCTGTCATTTTTGAATGTAAGTGAGCTCTTCAGGAAAAAGTACTTTTGATAAATAAAAAAGATCAATCTATTGTCACCCATCCAGAGCTTAGAGATTTTTTACATTTTTTCTAGAATTTTGTGATTTTTATTGTTTTAAAGCTTTTCACTGATAGGTGTGTGGTCTTCCCAGTGGTCCAGTTGGACCATGTGGCACTGGTATTTTCAACTCTGCCTTCAATTTGGGCAGTAATGAGTTTGCAGACCAGCCCTGAGCTGGCCTTTCTGCCTACAGACTCATTTATACCTTGTCTTCCACCCTTCTCTCCAACCCTATCCAGACTGTATGATCCACCTTAACTTCTTCCACCATTACATGTTCTCTAGCCCCTCATCCATCCCAATTCTTATAGTTACTTTTTATTTAATTCATTGGTTTGCAGTCATAGCTGGGTTGCCTGGTTTTCTGACCAGTAGTGTACATCTTCTAGATTTGGCTCCAAAGAAACTTCTTTCTAGAAAACTTCCAGACTCCATCTTCTATACCCACCCTCCAGTGTGATTCATATGTTCCAAGGAACCCATGCAAAACTGTTATAGGTTGTTTTGCCTGCACTGCAATTCTTGGTTTACTTGTCTCCTCTACTGGCACATAAGCTTATTGAGGGTAGCCCCAGCATTTTTTGGGGTTCTAAGAGCCATATATGGTATACCTGCCACAAAGACACTAATTAATTATATTGAATGAATGAATGGATGGATGAATGAATGAATGACCTGTCTTATTTTTATTGAGAGTCTAAGCTTATTGAGAGCAGAAGTCCTGGATGTGTATACAACTTTGAAACTGATTTGGTGCCCTGCATACTGTGGCTGCTCATATTTATCTGGTCTGACTTTCACTCTGAAGACCTGCCTGTCATCAGCTGTTTGTCTGTCAGCCTATAATCACAGAGACATTGTACCTTTGACCTACTTGGAGGCTAGTAGAAAGAATGTCAGGATATGACATCTTGGTCCATAGCTCAGCAGAGAATCTCAGATTACCTGGTCTTTGAAGTATTCCTCCTGCACCTGGCCTTCTCTCTTCCCTGATCCCTCGAATTTTGGTGTTCATCTTCTTACATGCATGTAATGTCCATATGTGCTCCTTATCAGGTAACTACAACAGAGTTTTGTTTTTATTCACTTTAAACCACTTGCTTCAGTCTTTGAAATGAATGGCGGTGCTGTTAAGCAAGGGGAAGCGATTGTTTGTTGGAGTTAAGAGCAAGGACTGTGAAGCCAGTCTGCCAGTGTTCCAATTACATGTATGAGCTGTGTGACCTTGAGAATGTTACTTGGCTTCTCTGTGACTCAGTTTCCTCATTTGCAATTTGGGGATATGTATGATATATACTTCATACTATGGAGGATTAGTTAATGAAACAGTACATAGCATAATGTGTTAACTATTATTGTTATCTTTATTACTTCACTTATATTTTGTGTTTTTATAAATTGATGCCAAAGGCGATTTTCATTTATCGATAAATGTATCCACATATTCACTTTATATAAGTTTATTGTATTTGGTTTTTTGTTTGTTTGTTTGTTTGTTTGTTTTTTGGAGACGGAGTCTCGCTCTGTCGCCCAGGCTGGAGTGCAGTGGTGCGATCTCGGCTCACTGCAAGCTCCGCCTCCCGGGTTCATGCCATTCTCCTGCCTCAGCCTCCCGAGTCGGCTGGGACTACAGGCGCCCACCACCATGCCTGGCTAATTTTTTGTATTTTTTTATTAGAGACGGGGTTTCACCATGTTAGCCAGGATGGTCTCGATCTCCTGACCTGGCGATCCACCCACCTCGGCCTCCTAAAGTGCTGGGATTACAGGCATGAGCCACTGCGCCTGGCCAATATAAGTTTATTGTATACTTGCTCTGTTCTAGGTATTTTGTTAGGCATTGGAGATACAAAAATTTCAAGTCGTGTTATGTATCTGTTTTGCCTGGAGTTGTTGGTCTATGGAAGATATAAATACTAATGCTATTAGCATATTAATACTAGTAGTGGGATAAATGCTGTGACTGGGAAACTACAGTGTGTAATGGGAAGATCTAGGAATACTTTGCCCAACATTGGAGCGTCAGGGAAGGCTTTTCTGCTGAGGTTTGAAGGACAGATAGGAACCAGCCATGTGAAGGGGAAAAAGGAGCTGTGCTTGACTGTTCAAGCACAAGTAGCTGCTGTACAAAGGCCTGGAGATAAAAGAAAGCAGAGTGCTTTTGAGGAACTGAAAATTTAGTGTAGGGAGGAAACTAGCAAGTGTTGAGGCTTTGGGTAGAGATACAGATGCTGCCAGGCCTTGTCTACCATATAAAGGATCTTGGACTTTTTTTTTTTTACAAGTACCGTGAAGCCACTGAAAGGTGTAACAGGGCAGTGACATGATCAGATTTATGTATGTACGTTAACCTTTTCTTTGAAAAATAAAAGTAGAATATTATATGAATAAATGTGTAGCTTGATAAAGTATTTTAAAGCAAACACCCTGGTAAGTACAACACAGGTCAAGAAATAGAACTTTGCCAGTCACTCCCTGAAGCCCCTTCATGGGCCCCATCCCAGTCCCAGTTCCCTCCCTTCCCACAAAGACTACCCTGATGCCCCAGTGCCTATAGTCGTCATGTTCTTGTGTTCCCTTATAGTTCATCCAAATGTGCATCTCTAGGCATTATCATTTAATCTTGCTCATTTTTTAAATGTCTTTTAAGGCCTTAAAAAAAATCTACAGGCTGAGCATGGTGGCTCACGCCTGTAATCTCAGCACTTTGGGAGGCAGAGGCAGGCGGATCACAAGGTCAGGAGATCGAGACCATCCTGGCTAACACGGTGAAACCCCGTCTCTACTAAAAATACAAAAAAATTAGCCGGGCATGGTGACACGTGCCTGTAGTCCCAGCTGCTGGGGAAGCTGAGGCAGGAGAATGGCGTGAACCCAGGAGGCAGAGCTTGCAGTGAGCCGAGATCGCTCCACTGTACTCCAGCCTGGGCGCCAGAGCGAGACTCCATCTCGAAAAAAAAAAAAAAAAAATCTGCAGTTTCCCTTGCATTCCTTTATTTTCTTCATACTTTACCTGTGGAAGAACCTGAGCACATTGACCTGCATAACTTCCCACAGTCTGGATGTTATTGATTGTGTGGTAAAGTTCAATGAATAACTCTGTCCTTGGTTTTTCCTGCAAACTGACAGCTAAATGTCAAGGCTTTATTCAACTCAGTTTTGATCACTCATATGCAAGCATAGGTGGTGGCTGTTCTCTCATCAGGAGACTTGAAATGGACTGCTGGTTTCTCATGTGACTAATTTGTCTTTTAAGAAGAATCTCGTTAGGGAGGCTGAGGCAGGAGAATCGCTTGAACCCGGGAGATGGAGGTTCTAGTGAGCTGAGATTGTGCCATTGCACTCCAGCCTGGGCAACAAGAGTGAAACTCCGTCTCAAAAAAAAGAAGAAGAATTTCACTGTGGGAGTAGATTGCCGATGTCAAACCAGGAAGTCAAGTAGGCCTTTGGTGTTTATTTAAATGAAAACCTAGAATAGGAAATAATTGATAAGTTCCAGTAATAAATAATTAGCATTCATAAGACTTGACAATTGTATTTGAGGGCCAAAGGAGACAAAGAATTTTCTTTATGGGATGGTGGGATCTCTCAGTGGGCTTCTAACACTTGGAGCTATTGAGGAATGCTAATAAAGGTTTGGATTTGGATATACAGAATTGAAGTGCCTGTGGGCCCAAGAGGAGATACCCAATTTATATCTCTCAAGCTTTATTTTTAGCTGCTTCCTGTTTGCCAGTGGTACATTGTAACTTAAGAATGTGTGTGTATATGTGTGTGTGTGTGTTGTGTGTGTGTGTGTTTCAGTCATAAGAAAAAAATGTATTCAATATGAAATATGTTTTCAGGTACAATATATATCCTTTCTGTTGATAGAAAAATGTAGAAAGAAAGTCCAAAGAAGATCATATTTAGTTCAAGTTATCCTACTACAATAAATAAATGAAGAATAGCTGGAAGAATGAGAAGTCGAGGTGCTGATACAGCACTGCAGCCACGTGGGTGTCCTCAAATCACTTTCTGGAGCTGAAGCCAAAGAAACATTGTGTAGGCTGCACTCTGGGAGGAGGGCCTCAGCTTGAGTGAGTCGTGCTGCTGCTTCTCAAGCCGAAAAAGAAAAAAGGTTCCTGATGAAGTGTAGATAGCTATTAGGGCTTGTAACAACTTAGTGAGCAATTTTTAGTTCATATCTGTGATTCATTTACAGTGAATTCACTATTACAAGAAAAAATCGGGAAATGAAGAGATAAGAATAAATAAAATCTGTATGTATTGCTAATATTTTATATTAACTTCAGCATCTTCCCATTCTAAATCATAATTTCTAGAAACCACATGAAGTTTACTATTTTACCTTTTTCCAAGAGCCTGTTGATATGAGAAATATTTTAAAGTATTACTGAATCCAGTTTGAATCTTTTTCCCTCTGCTTTTCTACTATAACCTGTCACTTGGTCAGAGAAGTTGGGACAATATGATTACATTCAGCATTTGGGATCAACTTTTATTTTCAGTATGACAGTAACTCTAGATCTAAAACTGGGGAATGTGTTTAGTGCCTGGGGCATATTGAAATTAGCTCACAAGTTTGGCTCATAATTTAAATGTATTTATTCTGTTTTTTTTTGCAACATAGGAGATAACTATACCCCACAACATCTTTTACGATTCACAAAGAAAAGTTCTAAATTGACTTTTGTCCACTCTACTGCCAAATTACTTTTATTTTTTTATTTTTCATTTTTTATTTTTATTTTTATTTTTTTGAGACAGAGTCTCGCTGTCGCCCAGGCTGCAGTGCAGTGGCGCAATCTCAGCTCACTGCAGGCTCCGCCCCCCGGGGTTCAGGCCATTCTCCTGCCTCAGCCTCCCGAGTAGCTGGGACTACAGGCGCCCGCCACCTCGCCCGGCTAATTTTTTGTATTTTTAGTAGAGACGGGGTTTCACTGTGTTAGCCAGGATGGTCTCGATCTCCTGACCTCGTGATCCGCCCGCCTCGGCGTCCCAAAGTGCTGGGATTATAGGCATGAGCCACCGCGCCCGGCCGCCAAATTACTTTTAAAAGACATATTCTTTGAAACTGTATTCCCAGGACAAAAAATAAATATTATGGGTTCAGGGTGTTGTCACAGGCATTATTTCATTATTTCTCTTGAATGTAAATGGCTTCAAAGCCAAACAAAATTGTTTTGGAGGTCAAGGGATGTTTTTCTTGGTTTTTTTTTTTTTCCGCACCATGACAAATTATGTTTTCCTTCCCGAATTGACTGAGCCCATTTAGTGTCTTCATGCCTGCCCCCTTCATACAGCACCATCTGCCCTCTACTTTGAACATTCTGAACTTCTCTGATCTCCTGGGTTCCTTCCTGATGATCTCACGGTGAGAATTTTGTCTTAGTCCTGGCTCCAGACCCTCTGCTGGGAAGTGCCTGGGCAGCCTGGATTTCAACACAGCTCCTCCCACTGAAGCAGCCCTCCATGCCAGCAGCATGCCTCTGATGGGTGGCTTATTTTGGATCACATTTACCCTCTAAGACAGTGTCTTGGAAACTTTTTCACTGTGACCTACAGTAACAAACAACCCAATACAGACATAACTTTTTTTATTTATTTCTAGTTTTTAATTTTATTTTTGTTTCTAATTTTATTACATTATTTATTTTTATTTCAACTTTTAGATTTAGGGGGTACATGTGCAGTTACATAGTATGTATATTGTGTGATGCTGCGATTTGGGGTTCAATTGATCCTGACACCCAGGTAGTAAGCATAATACTCAATAGGAAGTTTCTCAACTCTTGTTTCCCTCCCTCCCTCCCCCATCTAGTAGTCCCCACTGTCTTTTTGTTCCTATATGTCCATGTGTACCCAATGTTTAGTTCCCACTTACTAGTAAGAATATGCGGTATTGTGGTATTTGGTTTTCTGTGTCTGCATTACTTTGCTTAGGATAATGGCCTCTAGCTCCATGTTGCTGCAATGGATGTGATTTCATTCTTTTCTATGCCTGCCTAGTATTCCATAATGTATATGTACCACATTTTCTTTATCCACCATTGATGGGCACCTAGGTTGATTCTGTGTTTTTGCTGTTGTAAATAGTAGTGCAGTGGACGCACAAGCTGATGCACACATAACTTCAACTTTACATATATAAATATATAAATAAATGTTTCATCAAATAGCCCTTGCACTTAAATTATGCCTTGTCCTCATTTTCTATTTCCTTCCATTAAAAATATGCTGATTACAACCCATTATATTCATTTCACAGTATATTTATAGTTTGAAAGCCCTGCCTAACATTCTGATAAATACAAAATTTTTTCCAGAGAATCCCTTCCCAATATCCTTTCTTGGACATCTCCACTGAGGAGACCATTCCACTCTTTAAGATGCCCTCTTTATTCTATAATTCTAGTGTTTAGAGTGCTTATTCTCAAAATGTATTGGGAAGCATCTTTATTTCATTAAGAAACAGTACAGGCCTGTGATTAATGATTACATGTCAGGTTTCCAGGGCTGAATGGAATAAACTGTGCAGAGCGTTATTTCCTACTGCACCCAGAGTAAAATCAGCCACAGTTCATTCACTGTTTTAAAAAGGCCTCTGGATTTTATGAAGCTCTGCATAATTTCAGCAAAACCTTTAAAAAGCAAATTATCAAAGAAAATTTTTGATAAAACATTAAAAGCAGGAATAGTGGGTAAATATATTAACCTTACTCTAAGAGACAGCAAAATATCATTTCACGTATGCTAGCTCCTCCAGGCCTACCTCATTTTGGATTTGACATTTTCTCACCATGAGGGCAGCAAAAATTGGCGATTTGACTATGATTTTTGCCATTGTGAAAAAGTGTCCCTCATTATTTTGAAACTTCATTCCTCAAGTAATTCTTTGCTCTTTTGCCTGCCATGTTCTCAGAATATTAGGCAAGTGCTCTTTCAAGTAAATGGGAGTAACTGAGTGTTCAGGCAGCGACAGGAAGATGATGGGGAGGGTACGAGATGGCAGCAATGGCTGATCAGGTTTTTTAGTGTCAGTGTATTTGTTGCTAGGGCTGCTGTAACAAAATACCATAGACTAGGTGGCTTGAACCAACAGAAATTTATTCTCTCTCAGTTCTGGAGGCCAGAAGTCTGAAATCAAGATATCAATAGGCTTCATTCCTTCTGGAGGCTCTCTGAAGGAGAGACTATCCCAAGCTGCTCTCCTAGCTTCTGGTGGTTGTAGGCAATCTTTGGTGTCCTTGGCTTGCAGATGCATCATCTCTCTCACTCTGACACAGTTAAGTTATTTTCATTACAATATAGATCTGTTTTATTTTATAAATATGTGTAATTTTAATGAGGGGAATATCAAGTGTTTGCACATTTTTTTTTAGGCGGAGTTTCGCTCTTGTTGCCCAGGATGGAGTGCAATGGCGCGATCTCGGCTCACCACAACCTCCACCTCCCGGGTTCAAGTGATTCTCCTGCCTCAGCCTCCCGAGTAGCTGGGATTACAGGCATGCGCCACCACGCCCAGCTAATGTTGTATTTTTAGCAGAGATGGGGTTTCTGCATGTTGGTCAGGCTGGTCTCGAACTCCCGACCTCAGGTGATCTGCCTGCCTCGACCTCCCAAAGTGCTGGGATTACATGTGTGAGCCACCACGCCCAGCCTGTTTGCATATTTTAACAAGGCAAAAGTTATTGACAACTGAACTATATTGTATACTGTAATGACCTTTCAATGTGTGTACAACTCTTTGTTTTCTCTTAGATTCATAATAGCTTTTTGTTTTATTTGGTAAGTTTTTTATATGCTTATCTCTAATGACTAGCCAGACTCTCACCCAGTTGTGTAAGTTTTCTATCTATTCAAACAAGACATTCTTAATAAGACATTTTTTAAAAATAATTCATCTTTTTGAAGAAGTAATGCTGCAGTTTTTTGACATGCTAGGATGTGGATTGCTTGCAGCCAGGTCTGCTGTACAGCCATCTTTTTTCTTTTTTCTCTTGAATTGGATTTCTTGTGCCATGTCTTCTTTTTGATATACATCCTAATTTAGGTGGAGATATTTTCCACTGGCTTCCAGAGAAAGCATTTATGAGAGGTAAATTTTGAGACCTTGGATGTCTGCCTGTGTTTTTTCTTCCCTCATGTTTAAAGGGTAGCTTGGCTGGATATGAAATTATAGTCTGGAAATTGTCTCTGAGTTTTGGAGTCATTGTTTTATTGTATACTAGTGTCCAGTGTTGCTGTTGAGATATCTGACCCCACTCTTCCTGATGCTTTGAATGAAACCTGATATTCCACTCTGAAGCATTTAGGATCTTGTTTGTGTTACCAGTGTTTTGAAATTACGGGATGATGTATCTTGTTTTGAGATGAGTCTGTGAACTGTGCACTTCATGGATTCTTTCAATATGGAAACTTATTCCCTTTAGTTCTAGCAGTTTTCCTTGATATATTTGGATCTCTTTTTGTTTCCCTTTTTTTATTTTTTCTTTCTTTTTTTTTTTTCCTCTCTTCTTTTTCACGTGTTTAACCTCTTGGGCCAGTCCTCTTTTTTTTTCCTCTCCTGTTTTCTATTTTATTTTCTTACTTTTTTTTTGCATTTTCAAGGTTTCTTCAACTTTTCCCCCAGCCCTTTTATTTCACTTACTTTCCTGCTATTTTGTTTTCCATTTCAAGAGCTTCTTTTGTCTTGAAATTTCTTTCTACCTGCATGATTTAATTTCTCCCAAGCTGCATTAATCACTTTGTTCATTTGGGTCTCTTTTGTCCTATTATGGGATTTCCTCAAATCTCTGGTAGTCCTTGACTGCCTAAAAATGCATACAAATGCTGTAACAAATTACCACATACTCAGTGGCTTAAAACAGCACAGATTGATCTGACAGTTTTGTAGAAGTGTAACACAGGGCTAAAATCAAAGTGTTAGCAGGGCTACATTTTATTCTGGAAGCTCTAGGGCAGAATACTTTTCTTTGCCTTTTTCTAGGTTTTGGAGTTCACATATATTCCTTTGCTTGTGGCTCCCTGCCTCCACCTTCAAAGCTAGCAACCTTGCATCTCTTTCATTCTTCCTCCTGGTCACATCTCTCTCCGACCACAGCCAAGAAAGGTTCTTTGCTTTTAAGGACCCATGTGACTAGATTGGGACCACCTGGGTAATCTAGAATAATCTCTCATCACAAGGTTTTCAATCATATCTACAAAGTCCGTTTGCCCCAATGGAAGGTAATGTGTGCATAGATTCTTGGGGGACTGTTATTTTGCCTGTCACAGGTTCTAAACAGCTAATTGGCCACTGTGTGTGTGTGTGTGTGTGCGTGTGTGTGTGTGTGTGTGTGGAGTTTTTTGACTGCACTATAAGGTTGATAGTTTGATTAAATCTTTTTCATTGGGAAATACTTGGTGTTCAGAATCTTTAGATTTTTATTCTTCATTATAGACTTCTTGCCCTCCGGAGTCATGTTATATTTAAAATAGATGGCATATTTTTGATATTGTGTGTTATAAAATTTATATTAAATTTTTATAAGATAAATAAATGTGTCAACTACATACAATTATTATAACTGCTCAGTTCTTGCCGAAGCCAACATTTATATATTATATTTTCTTCTCTGACAGGACTGGCCACTGTCCATCATCCTGGCTGCTCTTGCATGTTTATTTTTTTTTTCTTAAAATCGTACTGACTACTGACAATTGCTAACTGGCAGTTGATGGCTTCTCACATGATCACTGGATGCTTGCATAGACATTGACTGAGTGATGACATCAACAAGTTGTCCAGCTGAACTTTTTGAAACATATTTTACACATACAGTTGTAAAACATGTTAGACATTTAAAATATCAAGCTCCTTTTTAAAATGGATAAATATCATTAAATTATACTTTTCATGAACAATATAGGCAGACCTGGTTATTCCTTCCTATTGCCTTTCCAGGTTTTAAAATTTCTCCATTATAATATATTCTTTCAGAATTTGTCATTAGAATTTGATATGTAAGTGTATTTTTAACTGTAGTCCTTTGAGCTATGCCATTCTACCAAAATAGAGGTCTTGTTCCTAAATTTGAATAATTTTTACTTATCATGTTTCTTCCTCTCACCTTTTGTAGGTTGAATATTAGGGCAAAGTATACTTACTCAGTTAAAAGAGGTTACAATTATAAATGTTGTTTGATTCCATTTAAATAGATTATGTTTGGGTGGCATGCTTGGATATTTGGGTAATAATACTTTATGTCATCGAAGTAAACATTGAGATAATGACATGGAAGCCTTTTCCAATTTAACAGTACTACTCTACATTTTATTTTAATTAACTTGTTATATTCCGACACTTCAATTCTTTTTATTTACAAATCATCTAGAATACTTTTCATTTGAGTAAAATGTGTTTCTTTTAATTTCTGCTTTGGCATAATTGACTCCTCAGTATTCTGCTTGAGTGGGGCCAAGTTGACTTAAATTTTATATATTTTAGAATTTAATATTTGGGATATTGAATTCATGGCATTAAAATGAAATTAAGTGGTAATGTGCTGCTATATTAAATCCAGTGATTTAATTAATATAGTAATATAGATTGTGAGAGGAAATGGTTTTTTACATTTCAGAGCTCATAAGTTATTTTCCCTGAAAATGTCTTAATATACAATGAGTTCCCTTTCTGTCATACCGTTCATCCTTCTAGCAATTGTTTCCAGAAAGGGAAAGTAGTTTTGTTCCCAAAGTAGATATTGAAAAAGGAAAGCTCATTGTCCATTTCTGTGTACTCTAGCCCTGGCCAGTGTCAAAGGTAAACAATACCGGACACTAAAGTGGCAAGGATAAGTTTTAATCAGTAGTAACTATTTCAATAAGGAAAAGAGTTCAGCATAAACTGAACTGAACGTCAATCTGTACAGAGGTGAATAGGCATTTTAAAGGGAGGAGGGCAAGCAGGGGCTTAGTAGAGCCAGGAAAGAGAAAAATTACAAAGGGCAGTCAATGCACATGTGATTAGGCCAGCTAATCACATGTCTGCTAAGTGGCAATTATCGAAGATAGAATTCTATCCTCCCACAGAGACTGGGAGACAGAGACCCTATCCTCAAATGTGGACTGTAACAAACAAATTTTTTTGGAAGCCTTGAGTTTCTTAGGCAGACACTTTCAACGGGGAGAGGGTCATCTCAGGGATATGACCTTGAGCTATTAGAAACATGTTAGTGTTTACTCTTCATAGAATGAGATTGAGGCATAGCCAAGAAGGCACAGAGGAGCCTGGCTAGAGTTTGATCAAGAAGACAGTGTTTGTTACTACCTTAAGGGGCCCAAGGTTCTGAATATGCAAACCAGAACCACCATCCCCTGGACCAACTCTACCTTAGAGTAGTACATTAGGTGCGCAGGCTCATCAGGGAGGGAAAGAGTTGTTCAGGAATTCTTCATGATTGGTGTCTCTTGTTCCTTGGGTGGGCCCTGAGCAACCACATGAGCACAGAATGGCAGTATCTCTTCTTCTAATGTGCGCCCCTTTTCTCAGATCTCATGCCTTGCTCTGTCTTGGTGTCATGAAAATGACAAGGCTTAGAACCCTTGGAACCTTCTGCCTAGCTTTTGGTAGAGCCACTGACTCTGGCATGTTCTGACTCAGTTCTTATTGCAAACTTGGTGATTTTCTTTGAAAGCACTATTCTTCCCCTCACTAAGAAGTAAAAACCATTCTAGATTCAGATAATTCAGATAATTCTAGATTCCATTCTCAGCTTCACCGTTTAACTCTGTGGCCTTGAACAAGTAATCTCCTATCCAAATTGCTTTTTCACAATCTATAAAATGGGGATGGAATACCTAATGTTGAGTTGAGAAGTTGAAATGACATAATGTATGTAGAGGCTTGGGCACATAACATGTGCTTAATAGGAAGTACACCCCCCTCTCCTTTCCCTTCCTGTGCATTTTGCTTCACAATGCCAGTGCTAACCTTTAGCCACCTGATCAAACACTTGGAATATGGACGCCAAGCCAGGCTAGAGATTAGCTGAACATTCCCCTTGGATTGATAACTACCCACTCAGAGCCTCCTAGATCAAGTCTCTATCTTTCAGGCTTACTCTGGTCCTCTTGGCAAATGTCTGCCAAGACCCAATGTGCTTTACAGATGAGGCCTCAGAGGTGAGAAATCCACTTCCCTTTAGCTACATTTATATGAATTCCATACCAAATTTAACATATTACTAACATTTAATATTCATGGTTAGTTTTCACATTTAAAATGGAAAAAAGAATCACTACTGCATTAGTCATGTTTTTAAAAGGAGTCGTAATACATGACTGTCTTAACTTATTGGAGGTTGTTTCCAAATACACAAAGGTGTTTGGTTGAAAGTTAAATGGTTTTCGATCAAGTTACTGTGTTCAGGAGACTTTTAGAATGAGTAGACTAATTTACATTTTTAAAATAGAGTTGACCTAATTCTGGCCTATTTTAATGGTGTGGCCAAGTGCACATGGACAGAGGTGTGGCATATGTACAGTAGACACAGCTGCAGCAAAGCTGGCAAATGGGAAGCTGGTGGTGCACTACCCTGGTACTTTTAGAGTTTGCAATTTCTAAGGAGTTCGCTGTTGTGTTCTTAATGTAAATTTATAATTTTTGTAAAGCTTGTTTCATTTTAACTTAAATTTGTATTTCCATAACTATCTACTGTATAAAATCAGATTTTAAACATAAATCTTCTACTTTATGAATTTACTAAGTAAATATTTTATAGGTTGGTAAAACTATAGTAATTCTGAAAATGAGAAAAAGAAGATGGATCATTTTAATGGAGTTCTCCTCCTTTGTTGGAAAGGTCTGACAAATCATAAAGTCTCATTTAAATACACTTTCAAAAAATATGTAGATTTGCCCACACTGTGGATCAAATCATGATCTTTGGAGCACACCTACATATGGAAAAGCCTGCTATAAAATTGTTAGGTTCTGAAAAGTACTAGGAAATAGGATTAATTATAAGGGGAATTATGAGTTCTCCTATTGTTTCTAGTATTTGTGTCTTGTATACTGTTGATTAATTTAAATAAGTATGAGTGATCTCTTGGCACATCTTTGGTTTCAAAGACCTAATTTCTTTTTATCCTAAGTGTTTATTTTAGCAGTATTTGTGTAAATGAAATTGACAGTTGCTATGAACTGAATGGGACCCTCCTCAAAATTCATGTTGAAGCCCTAACCCCTTATGTGGAAGTATTTAGAGAAAAGGGCCTATAGGAGAGAGTTAGATTTAGATGGAGGTCCTAAAGGTGGGGCTCTTGTGATAGGATAAGTGCCCTGATAAGAAGAGGTGCCAGAGAGCTTGTACTCTTGTGCACTCTCTCTCACGCTTGCCCTATCCCCACACCACACATCTAGGAAAGGCCAGGTGAGCACACAGTAAGATGGCGGCCCTCTAAAAGCCAGGAACAGAGCTCTCACCAAAACCTGACCATGCTGGCACCCTGTCAGACCTTCAGCTCCCAGAACTTATAAAAAATAAATTTCTGTTGTTTAAGCTACCCAGTCTATGGCATTTTGTTATGGCAGTCTGGGCTAAGACAACAGTATACAAATTTAAATAATATTCTGTGAACCTTGCAATGTTAAATTTTAATCTTTTCACAGGCAATTATTTTCTATAGACTGTCTATATCAAAACTATATGAAAATTTTAAAAATAGAAGCATTTAATCACTTGTAGTTCAAATCTATACCAATAAAAATAGATAGCAACATTGTTTTTAGGGTTCCTTTTAATGGTTATTTAATCAAATAAACTGTCACATTTGTAGTGATACAGACTTCTTCGATTGACTACTATTATACTCCATACATAATATTTTAAAAAGCATTTATGATAATACAAGCAGTCTATCCATTTAAAATTGGTACAAAAATTTGGATTAATGAGACTGCTCAACTTTGGAAAAATAGTTATGGCTCATTCTTCTTTCAGAATCACAACTTAATTAATAGACACAGCACATCATGACCAAACTCTATGCCTTTCCCCACCAACATTCCACCCTTACACTCAGAAAATCAGTAGCTCTTTCCTGTGTTCAGATTAATTTATTTCACATAAATTCACCTTTGAAAATATTCAAAGCATCAGTTTTTAAACTTTTTTGGACTTGGAAGCACTTTGTACTCTTAAAAATTAATGAGGACATCAAACAGCTTTGTTTATTTGGGCTGTATCTATCAAAGTTTACCATATTAGAAATTAAAACTGAGAAGTTTGAAACATTTATTTGTTCATTTACTCTATTTATATATTTTTAAAGCTCATTTCATATTAACATAAACATATTTTTAGGAAAAAATAGCTATATATACATGTATATATCTATTTTTTTTTTTTAGGGACAGGGACTCACTGTGTCACCCAGGCTGGAGTGCAGTGGTGCAGTCATAGCTCACTGCAGCTTTGAACTCCTGAGCTCCAGCAATCTTCCTGCCTCAGCCTCCTAAGCTGGGACTTCAGGTGCATGCCACCAGGCCCAGCTAATTTTTAAAAAATTATTTTGTGTAGAGACAGTTTTGCTATGTGGAACTCCTGGGCTCAAGCAATCCTTCTACCTTAGCCTCCTAAAGCACTAGGATTACAGACATAAGCCACTGTACCCAGCCAAACTATATTTTTTAAAACAAAAAATAGAAGGAAGGTGTTCTTTTACATTTTTGCAAATCTTATATGTCTGCTTCTGCATTTGATTTGTTGCTATGTGTTTTTTTTGGTTGAAGTATATGAAGAAAATCCAGCCTCACAGGAATATGTGATTGACAAGGTAGGAGTATTTTAATAATCTTTTCAAATAATTGTGAATATTCTTCTTTGACGCTACACTAAAACTTGACTGGTAGTGGTTCCATAAAAATTAATTGCAGTATAGAATCTGAAGCCATGTAAATGAACTCTTCATACTCTTACATTAAAATCCATTGGCATATTTTACACTTAGGAGTGGCTGTCTTATCCTTGCACAGTTTTATAACATCATGCCTTTGTTATTTTGCATGTTTGTTCACTGAGTTATTTCAGTCTACCGAATGTTGACACATTTAATTATACAATATAAAAATCATGTTTGTTGATGTTCTCACTGATTTCATCACAAAAATCTTTAAGTATTGGTAAGCTCTTAAGCTCTTGGTAGTGGATGCAAATTTTCCAAAATTCTTATTTTCGGTTGAAAGTTCCAAGTTTGTCATTGGCAACAAAGGCTTTCAGCTTTCCTTGAACTGGCAGGCCTTCCTTGTTTATTTTCAAGAAAATTTCTATGCTAACACCCAAATCAAAATAACTATAATTTGTCAGTTGATCATTCTGTCACGTAAAAATGATGTTTCATGAAAAAACCCAGCTAGCTCAGCTCTCAACTCAGTGCATGACTTCTTTTGTTTGTGACATTCTTGTACTTTGGTACTCCGTTTAATCATATAGGATATTAGAAAGATGTATACTCAAAGAGTTGAGATTTTATAAAGATTAATCATTTTTACCACTTCATCAAGGACATTTTTAAATAAAATTGGCTTTAAAAATTAAACAACAACAACAAAAACCTGAGTGCATGGCAGTGCAAAATCATACAAGGACTACTAGGGCAGTTTAGTGCCCCTGCTTGGATTCTTGCTAAGGTTACAGCAGTTTTACTTAATACTGCTTTTGTACCATCAGTGCAAATATCAACATATAACATCTTTACGTTATTATGAAAATGGTTCTTATCTGTGAATTCTCTAAAATGTGATAGTCTCGGAAGCCCCTCCCTGGGCCTTACTTTGAGAACAGCTGCTCTAAGGGGTGAAAGTGTAGTTTACAAAAGAGGAATAGCGTAAATATTTCCTCAATTAACCTCCTCTTAACTAACTTGCCAGTGAACCTAGCTTCCATTCCTTGTGTAACACGGTAGCTGAATGTCAGGACTTCTAGGTTGCCCTTTACTTTACGTTTATTTCTGTTCCCCCCAGTAGAGTTACTGGCTGAGCAAGTGTCAGCTGTATTTGTTCTCAAATCAGGTAATACAGTTTCCCTAATACCTGTAATGAGACAGTTTTAATAATATAAAGAGATAAAGTGTGAGTTCAAAAAGAAAAAGCTAATATTTCTAGAACCAACCTAAAAGCTTTGGAATAACTTACTGTAAAAAAATTGCTGTCATGATATAGTGTGATTGAGATTTGTAGAAGATTAGGGAAAAGCTCATAAAAATCTAGAAGGCTTCTGCGTTCCCTCACAGGTTAATTTCTTCCTTTATAATAAAGAAAACAAAGCTGGAAATTGTGGTGATGTGTTATGTGTGTTCTTTGCAGGAAATAACAATGAAACTCCATGTGTAGACCCATATTCAGAGAATAGGTTTGGCTCACCTTCAAAAGATTGGTGAATCTGTGTACACATGGATATATTTTAAGTTGAAGCACAATTCATAAATTGTCTGTCTGGTTTTTTAAAAAATAATTTCCCACTTAACCACCATTCCCAGTGAACTGATATATTACTGGTCAGGATCACATTGAATAAGATAGTTTCTCAGTTTCCATCCATGAACTAAGAGCAAATTTCCATTGGTTTTTATGACTGTAAAATATAGTCTCTTCCATTATTTCACTTTGTATCTAAGGCTGGGTAAGATCGTTTTGGTAAAAGATTTAGATAACTTTTTAGAAATACAGCTATTACAGGTCAGCTTTTCTAATATAGGGACAGACCTGAAGGTGCCATAAACTTTTTTCTTTTGGGGTGCCTGTGTTTCATTGAATTGGAAACTGTTTGAAATAAACAAACTGCATGTTGGGGCTTGGACATTTTCACATAAATTTGCGTAACATTTCATGAAGGATGAGAATTATATCAAATGTTCTGGTTATCTATAAAAATAAGCTTATTGGTTAATCACACATGTGAGGGTTTGCTGGCTGGTAGCGATTCATTGACATAACCTTTATCATGGGCCGGTGTATATAGTGCCATTTATAGATGCATCATGACATGGTACAATGACACAAGTTGGGAAACAAATGACCTGGCTTCCCTGCCTGGCCCACCAGTCACCATGAGTCAGGGAAGATGATATTCCCAACTCCCTGGCAATGAGTGTGTAGTATGAATTGTTTTTCTCCTAGAAGTAGAGAATTCATTCACACTCTTATAGTCTGTTTACAAACAGTACACACTGGCAAGCTGACTGGTTACAGCAAGGGAGCTTTGTCTGTTACTAAATTGCTAAGAAACTCATCAATCTTTTTAGCACCAAACACGGAATGGTAACCAAACGCTGAAATTATTACTAAATATAAAGGGATCTCTCCAAATTCCTGATTTCATAATGATCACATAATCACTGCCAGCAGTTATAGGTTTGTTCCTTCACTTTTTCCTTCTTTCTGAAAATATTTATTGAGCATCTGCTGTGTGCCACACTGTTCTATGATTGGGAATCCAATTGCGAATACAACAGTGAAGAAAAAAGTCCTGCCCTTGTAGAACTTAAATTCTAGGAGGGAAAACATATACATAGACATATTCATACATATATTTACTAAAGGGAAAAAAGAAAAGGGGAATTGAATATTATTTTGGGAGGATGATGAAATTCTGATAGGGTGACCAGGGAAGGCCTCACCTCGGCCATTTCTTTAGCATAAACTTCTAAAGGAAAAACATAATCTGGAAGAGGTAGTCTCTCAGAACATTTTAAAGTATTTTTAAACTGAGGTCTATAAGGTTTGTTTGAGAGAACTAATCATCTTAACTTTTACTAACTTTAACTGAAATCCAACATTTCTTCCAATCATGAGTAGAGATAACCAATCTTGATGGTATTGGGAGGATCTGTAACAAAGTCACAGATAGGTATCACAGATATTTTCATACCACATTACAGTTGTTATAGACATCTCAAAGTTTATGCTTGTTACCACTTACAAATTATAGTAGTTATTATCCCCGCTATTAAATGTTGGTATTTCATGCCTTAATTTTAAAAAGCCTGTATTATTATTTTTTAAATATGTGTATTGATAATTATATTTCAAAATAATAGATTTCCATGTATCCTTACATATTATGTCTTATGAATTTTAAAACATTTTGAGAAAGAGGTCAAGGCTTCGCTAGATTGCCAAAAGAGGTTCATGGCATAGAAATGTTAAGCTTTAGCTTCATCCCTAATTAAGTGCTTTCTTCTACCTCCCACAGGTACAGCACACTTTTGATTTGTTTCCCTCACTCAGAGATTACTCAAATACATCCTGAACAGATGGGAAGGGTTTTCTGGGTAATTCCTTAGAATTCTGATTGTGCAAGATCCTTTGTTTGCTTCCTGCTTAATGCAAGCCACACACTAATTTGCAGAATAATATAGCTAGTCAAACAGAAATTTGGCTTCCTGGAAAATGACAACGTAATTCTTAACAGAAGATCAACTTTTAGACTTCTTAGAAAGGTATTTGAAGGACCTTTAAGGCAGTGCAGTTCAGTTTATGGGAAAGAGGGATGTAAAAATTCTGAGTTAGAATCATCTCCCACTCACATTTGCCACGCTTCCCGCCATGGTGATGACCAAGTGGGTCTGTGCAGATTGAGAGGTCATGGATTATGGACCACGATACCTTCGCATTGACCAGCTATGGAAAATAAGAGGAAATACATATGTTCAACTGTCTTAGCAAGGTGGCCATAAGAATAGAACTGAGAGCATCTTATTCAAGTGAAAAGGAGGAGTAGGGTGAGCACTGGTTAAATGGGTACTCCAGAGAATTTTGCCCTGCCAACACATGTTCTATGCTTTAGATCTCTTCTATTTAGATCTCTTCTAATACTACAAGAAGTAGTATTCTACTACTTCTTATCATGAATAAAAAATCAAAAGTAAAAATTCTCCACATCTTGATGTTGCCAGAATCCTGAGAGAGAAAACTGTTTACTGTATAATTTTCACATTTTAGACAAACTTTATGCTTGTTTCTAATGTGGAGGGAAGTCAGTTGTGTGTCATTAAGCCCTTGGATTATATCTTCAATTGTGCCCTTTAGATCTGAGAAATAGACACTTTAGAAGTGTGATGAAAGCTGTGAGTCTGATGAACTCATTTCCATGATTTATTTTCCTTTACAGGTTGGTGAAAGATGCTCCTTGGGATGAGGTCCCGCTTGCTCACTCCCTGGTTGGTTTTGCCACTGCTTATGACTTCTTGTACAACTACCTGAGCAAGACACAACAGGAGAAGTTTCTTGAAGTGATTGCCAATGCCTCAGGGTATATGTATGAAACTTCATACAGGAGAGGATGGGGATTTCAATACCTGCACAATCATCAGCCCACCAACTGTATGGCTTTGCTCACAGGAAGCCTAGTCCTGATGAATCAAGGTGTGTGTGGACACAGCCAAGGTGATACCTGAGCTGACAGAAGTCATAGTTGCCATGTTGTGAGCAAAGCATTTTTATAACCATTCTTAGTACATGTTCATACTTGGATCCTAACTAAACCCATGAGATGAAGTAGTCCCTACAGTATCTCTTAGTTAATTGAGGGACATCTCCTCCTTATTTTCTGCTAGTATGTTAGCCGGCACATTATCTAATTATGGCTTATGATTATCCCAGAACAAATCCTCACAGCTCAGGGTCAGTGATAAATATTCATTTTTCCAGAGAATTTTGACAGTGAAGACAGCCATCCTGGAATAAGTGAAATTTTAAAAAGCTAAACAGATGGTTGGTTATTTGAAATGAAGATTTCCAGCACACAGGTGTGAATCATAACACCACTACTATTTTTTCCTCTTAATATTTAAAACAACCAAACTGGATTATTTACATCCAAATTGGAAGCAATTTTTGTGGATTGTGCAGCTACTTTGCTTTAACGTATTGCATAATTGCCAATAATACATTTTCTTTGTTCTTTTAACTCTAAATTACAACATCTATAGATTTATAGATTCTATGGAAATCTATAAATGACTGATTAAGATTGTGTTTAAGAAAAGCAGCTCTAAGATCACAGGGAATTATCAGAATATTAAATATATAATTGGAGCTTGGAAATCTAACAGAATTTAACTCGATTATATTCCTCATAAGAATTATTAATCATTTTGTTGATTATCCAACATCAGATTTTACCCAAATCTAGCTTTCTCCCTTGTCACATCAACCAACCTTCACTTTTAATTAGGTCTTAGAGGAAAAGAAACTAACATTAACTGAGCATATGCCATGTGCTAGTCTTTTGCCATATTTTATTCAATTCTCTCATCAACCATATAAGGCAGCTGAGATTTGGACCCACTTCTGGTCATCCATAAAGTTCAATCTCTTTCTACTATATTTTGTTATCTCTGTCAGAAGGGAAATTCCATTTATAATAACTTAAGCAAAATTTAATTATGGCAGTGAGTTTTCATGCTAGCTCCCCTTGTCCCCTACTCTCACAAAAACAAAGAAAATTAAAACCTCAGGTCAGGCATGGTGGCTCATGCCTGTAATCCCAGCACTTTGGAAGGCCAAAGCGGGTGGATCACCTGAGGACAGGAGTTCGAGGCCAGCGTGGCCAACGTGGGGAAATCCCGTCTCTACTAAAAATACAAAAATTAGCTGGGCGTGGTGGTGTGTGCCTGTAATCCCAGCTACTCAGGAGGCTGAGGCAGGAGAATCACTTGAACCTGGGAGGCAGAGGTTGCAGTGAGCCAAGATCCCACCACTGCACTCCAGCCTTGGCAACAGAGTGAGACTCAGTCTTAAATAAATAAATAAATAGAAAGGAAAAGAAAATTAAAACATCAAAATGCAAAAATGTGAGAATCCACTAACCATTTATAAACCCCTAGGCCTGTGAAAAGACACCATCAGGAAATGGTGAAACGATCCCTTAGGTGAGCCAAATTTCTGCTTTAGGTCTTAAATTTAATCTACTATAGTTTTATTTCCTTAAATAAATTTTTATTTATTTAAGGGAAGGAGTAGAGTTTATTTCTTCAGTCTTTGTAAATAACATTATTCCAAATAATAAGCAGTGACCCAAAATACTGGTTTGGATTGAATCAAAATATGTCATTTTGCCCTGGCAGGAATTTTCCTATGCATTTATTTTCTGATTAAAGTTATGGTGTCCCTGGCAGACACTCTTCCAGAGCCCCCACATAAGTACACACATTTATGACAAGACGACAGAAGGAGGTAGAAATCAGTTGGAAAGAAGACAGGTGTGAAATGTTTAAATGATTACACCGTAGCTACAGTAACCCCAGAGAGTGAAATAAAAGATACCATGAAAAGCGTTATGGTTAAATATAAAATGAGTATATTAACTCGGAATTCAAGACAGCAGTGTTCTTTCAGTAATTTTCTTCATGTAACTTTGAAGATGGATAGGAGAACTTATGGGGAAATTAAAGAACATTCCAGGCAAGGTATTCGGGTGGCAGAAAAAAAATATAGGGCATAGCTTCAGTTAACAATATCAGTACCTTGTATTCACAGAGTTGCAGTTTACAAAGTATTTTGGTAGACATTGCCTCATATCTTCTGAAGAGGGTTGTTGTAAGGAACAAATAAAGAAATTTAGGTAATGTGGTATCCTGGGAACAGTGACCTGATTTTAGGCATCAGTAACATTGATATCTGGTGGGAGATGGAAGACACAAAGGAAAAGGATGAAGATAATTAGAATTTTAAACCAGAATGGTAGAGAATGGAAATTGAAAACTATCCAGAATATTGACATATCAGGTATGATGCTGGGTGGCAGAAGAGGCCAGGGTATGATGAACAGTCACCTCTGCATACCCAAGCCTGACAGCTGAGTTGCCCCCATTAGTCAGAAGCCAAGTCTTAGCCTGGGACCTATGTTTAGGCCCCAAGCTGGTCAGACCTGAGCCTCTGGAAGCCCCACACCTGCCACATAGTAGGCCATGGTAGCGTGGTCAACATGTTTGTGGAAGTAAAGCAATGTGGCTACATCCACACCAGGAGGCATTGGGCTTAATTTTATTCTCAAGGGTTGCGTGTTTTAAAGCAAAACCTTAAATCTAAAGACCTAGATTGAGATTAAAGTTGTGTTCATTTTTAGTCATGTGCTAGAGGTCTTGAACAAGTCAGCCTTTCTGTTTTGGGGCAATAATACATAATTGGGTTGTTAAAAGGATTAAGATTCTGTTCAGTGCTATGTAAGTTATAAATGTTACAGAAATATGAGGAGTTGTTATTGTCAACTAAGTGCAACAGTTCTAGAAAGCTAGCATTTCTGAGTTAAAAGGTTTTATAACTTGTTATAGACTTAATTTTCAGTGGGGAGATGAAAATGTGACAGATGGAAGAATTGCTTGGACAAAATCATGTAGCTCATTTTTTGGCAGATTCAGGATTCCTAGTTGATTTTTTCATTATTAGTTTGCCTTTCCAGTGGTTTCTCAGCCCCACTGTGCTGCCTTTTCAGATCCTCTGGAATCTAAAGCACATAAAGGATAAGAGGTTGCCTTCTAATGACAATACAAATTGAAGACTGTCCGTTTAGCATTTATAATATGTGCAGGCTATTACAAATTCTATAAAATAATGATGCAAGTTTTGTGAAGAGATAAACTTTTAAAAATATTTTCAAGTATTATATTTTTAGGAACACTGAATAAAAATCTTAATATACAAATCCTCTCTTGCCAACGTAAAGTTATATGCATTTGTGATCTTACATGTGATAGAGTTTATTAAAGACTGGAAAGTGACTGATACTTATTTAAGGGTTTCTCTTCATTTATAGAGTCAAGAACTTTTTTTTTTTTTTGAGACGGAGTCTCGCTTTGTCGCTCAGGCTGGAGTGCAGTGGCGCGATCTCCACTCACTACAAGCTCCGCCTCCCGGGTTCACACCATTCTCCTGCCTCAGTGCCCCAAGTAGCTGGGACTACAGGCATCTGCCACCACACCCGGCTAATTTTTTGTAATTTTAGTGGAGACAGCATTTCACCACATTAGCCAGGAAGAACTTCTTAACTTATATCATGGACCATCACAAACCTGGATTACAAGATGTTATTTATACACTGACAAGTTGGAGTTTTACAAAATGCGATTTGTAATATAAACTAGTTAGATAACTCAGAGGGTTTTATTGGCCATATTTTTGTTTATGCTTTATCACAGGCTTTAGTCATTGCTTCCATGTGTTTTCATCCTTCAGGATATCTTCAAGAAGCCTACTTATGGACCAAACAAGTTCTGACCATCATGGAGAAATCTCTGGTCTTGCTCAGGGAGGTGACGGATGGCTCCCTCTATGAAGGAGTTGCGTATGGCAGCTACACCACTAGATCACTCTTCCAATACATGTTTCTCGTCCAGAGGCACTTCAACATCAACCACTTTGGCCATCCGTGGCTTAAACAACACTTTGCATTTATGTATAGAACCATCCTGCCAGGTATATAGTGAGGAGTCAGAAGTGTGAAAACATTAAACTATTGTAATTTTTTCTGATTATGAAAATGAGCTAGACTAGGCAGAGAAATTAGGTCCTTAGAGTTTTGTCATATTGAAATTAAATAGATTTTTTTAATCAAAGAAAAATTGAATTCAAGAGTTGCATATAGCCAGAACATTTTGGAGGCTAATGTGAGTATTTATGATTTAGGTATTATAAAGTTTGGAGGGTTATGGATTAAATACCATTTCTAGGCCCCTTGGTACTTTTTTTTTATATATCCAAACTTGAGTAATATACGAACTCATCTTCATCATTGCAAGCAAAATATAAACATTTGTGATTACCTGTCAGTTTTCCTTTATATGTGATCCCTGATCAATCCTATTTTAATTTTTGGTTTTCAGTCTTTTCTTTCAAACTACACAGACATGATTCAAAATGAAAGATTACACCTACACATTTAAGTTGGATCTTTAGTATTTTAATATTTTATTGAAGTAAATAGTATAGTATAGAAAAGTAAACAAAAAATAATTGCTGTAAAACTTGTAATTTCTTTATTGCTGTGTTGTTTAGCCTTCTAAGAGAACTAGCTAAAAAATATATATACATGATTTAATAATGTATTCATTTCTAGAGAACTTTGTAACCTTTTTTTATTTCTAAAACAGGACTAAGATGTTAGAACAAGTTATAAAGGAAAATTTTATCAGGATAGATTCCCCCCCTTCCTCTTCCTTCCCCAAGGAAATGCAATTTTTAGATGGTGATTCTAGACCTACAACAAATAATACAGTATTTAAATCTTTTGGCTCTGGTAGTATACATACAGATTAATAGAATCTCCATTATTGGACTAGTTAAAAAAATATTGCAGTGCATAAGAACCATTTTAAGATTTAGTTTAGACTTACATTCAAAAAAATATTGCTTTGTTGCTTTTTCTTAGACATGCAGGAGAGGCCTGTTTTGCAATTCGTCTTAGTAAACAAAGGCTACCTGAAGCAAGGGACCTTTAAGAGGTTTCAGTGCTTTGTAATTTAAGCTGAGATCTAAAGGCCTACTACATCAGGAATTGTGTTTGCTGTGAGCTGTGTCTGTGGCTACTTCCTAAAGTGGAAAAGACAGTATGAACATGTCTAAGAGCAGCATTTATATGTTTGTGTTAATTAAACAAACTTTTATTGAACATCTGTATGCCAGGCACTGTACTAGGCAGAGGATTCAAAGAGGAATAAAACACATCTCCTGCTTTCAAGGAATTCACAGACTAGTAGAAGATTCAGAAAATACCATTTTAAAATAAGGTATACTTACAAGATCGTTTACTAAATTATTAGGAACAAAAATATCAGCTGTAAATTACATAAATATAATTGTGGTAACATTTTAGAAGAGGTTCTATGTTAAAGCAATCTGTTTTCAACTATATTTCTCTTTTTTTTTCCTACAGTTGTTACTCTAGTAGCAATTTTTTTGTCTGGCTGAGTTTTCTCCCATGCTGCTTCTTTTTTCATGAACACATGGAGCATATCCAGTCTTAGCTGCTTTTATTTTTCTTCCCTATTCCAAAAATGATATGTGGCTTTATGATCCTTGCATTTTCTCTCCTTTAACTTCCAGCAGTACATACTGGCAGGAGCTACTCTGGGAATTAAATTTTCTTCCTGTAGAAACTCAGTCTCACCCTTGAACTTTATATATAGTATAACTTATACTTTATTGAAGCCAAATTGAAGCATGTTATTTTATTATCTTGGCCTAGAATGCATGTTGAGTTGTGGGAGAGCTAGTGTTCATTCCAGGTCCAGGAACCCAAACTGCACAAGAGGATGTCCCATGTATATATGCAAATATAATCATGTATAGCATGAACATTGGAAAATGAGAAAGGCACGGAATAGGTGTAGCACTAATGTTACCAAGGACAGGTTACCACATAATAAATACAAGCTTGCACACAACATATGTGGAAGACCTTTTGAGGGATTCTGATTAACTGGTCTGGAATAAAATGTGAGGACTGTGATTTTTCTTTTATTTTATCCTTTCCATTACACAATTCTAACTTGCAACTAGATTTGAAAAATCATTGTTTAGACCTATATAGGAGTATGAAGTTTTCAATGTATCTTAACTCTTTCCAACTTACTTTCCTAGGGTTTCAAAGGACTGTGGCTATTGCAGACTCAAATTACAACTGGTTTTATGGTCCAGAAAGCCAATTAGTGTTCCTTGATAAATTTGTCATGCGTAACGGCAGTGGTAACTGGCTAGCTGACCAAATCAGAAGGAACCGTGTGGTGGAAGGTCCAGGAACACCATCCAAAGGGCAGCGCTGGTGCACTCTGCACACAGAATTTCTCTGGTATGACACATTGGGCTAGCTTTAAAGAGAAATGGTACCCAAGGGTACTATTCATGCTATGCACTTGTTTTTTTTGCATTTAAAAAGAAAAACTAAAACACTTTTTAAATATTTTCTCCATGCCACCTGAATATATGAAGTTTCAATTCAACTCATATCACTGTTTTTGAAACTCTTAGAAACTTTACTTTTTTTAAAAAAAATTTCAACTTTTAGATATAGGAGTACATGTGCAGTATACCCAGGTAGTGAGCATAGTACCTAATAGGTAGTGTTAGAAACATTTCTTTATGTTTAACATCTAATTACTGTTTTCAGTTTTTGGTTCTCATATTAGAGATGTCCTACACTTGCACTATTTCATAAATAAGCATGTTTTGATTTTACATCATTTTTTGAAATCATATAAAACAAAACACAAAATTTAGACTAGGTTATTCTGATAATCACACCAAAAAAAGGTAGTAAACTATTTTGTTCTGGTAAGTGGAGCATTATAATCTTCTAATAGCAAAGCTGTTACTAAATTTTCAAAAGTGTTTAAAACAGTTTGACAGTATTTGACAGCTTCACTTTGATAATAAAAGGACCGTGTAAATTTTTTTGCCTTAATCTTTTAAGCCCAGAAAGAGAAGCTTGGGTCTCCTTTTTAAAGTATTGCCAAATATGTTGTTGGCATCCAATAAGTTAAAATCAAAATTACAGGGAACTGATTAATCATTAATCCCTGATGTCTTTTCAAGCTGTTGAAATTTGCATGCAACTCCAAAACAAGCTTTCTTGTAGTTTGCTTCTCTTTATTCTTTTTTTTCAAAATATAAAAAATTAAGGAGGAAAAAATATTAGTAAAATGGTGTCTATAGTTTAACCAGCAATTTAAGATTATTTTCATAGATAAACTAAATATATTAAGATGCAACCATCCTTGAGTTCTCTTACGAGTATGACGTAATTACTTAATAGTTTAACCCATAAATAAGTTACTCATAAATATTCAACCAAGAGAGTTCTATAAAGCTAACTACAGGATTAATGCAATAGGTCAGATTAATGCTAAGTCTAACTTAAAAATCTGCTTTTATGGCAATATGCAAACTGACCAAAAACTGAGAGTAAGATGGCCAATTCAGCTTATATCTACACTTGTTAAATCACATTAATTAAGCCAACATTATACTAGACCTAAGTAGAAATATAATTTCTGATGTCTTGAAACTGAGACTCTAGAACAACAGATGAAACAGTCAATATCAAACACCAATAAGATTAACTCTAGGTGATTGATTCACTTTAGGGAAAAGTACATAGTGCCAAATATAAACATTTATCATACATGAAAATAAGAAGTCATTTATTGTCCAAGAAGCATGGCAGTCATCTGCAGATTAAAACAAAACCAAACCTTTGGACCTGGCTGGTCAGTGGTAGGCACAATTATAAATCCCTCAATATAAGACAGTTTGCTGAAACTTCATCCATTTATATTCTGAGATGTGGTGTTGGCGATACATTTTATCTAATATGTGAAGTTCTCCTCTATTTCAGTTTATTTTTTCAAGGAAAAAAATATTGAGGGAGAACACTTTTCAATACCAAACATTCAATAATATCAGTTACTGCAGAACTATACTTCGTTACAACTCACGGCTTGTTAGAGTCCAGATTCTAACATGGCATTTCTAGAAGAGGAGCCCCTCAACCAGAAATTTGGATGAAGTGCTTAAATCCACGAGGCCCAGTAGTTTGAATGGTCACTCTGACATCATCAAGTGAAGATGGTCCATGTAGAGATTAGAGCAGAAATCATTTCGGGCCCAAACCCAAGGATCACAAATGATAAAGAAATATTCCTCTTCCAGTCACCAAGGGTTTCCCTTTGTGCATACTGATTGTCCTTGGATATTTTCAGAAATGTCCCTAATACACTCCGCACTGCCAGTGCTCCGGGTAGCATTTGTGTGTCGCATCTTCCACATTACCATGTTATGTGTTATTTTCACTGCCATCAGAAAACCATTTAATTTTAAAAAATTAATTTCAGGTATGATGCCAGCTTGAAATCGGTTCCTCCTCCAGACTTTGGCACCCCTACACTGCATTATTTTGAAGACTGGGGTGTCGTGACTTATGGAAGTTCACTACCTGCAGAAATCAATAGATCTTTCCTTTCCTTCAAGTCTGGAAAACTAGGGGGACGTGCAATATATGACATTGTCCACAGAAACAAATACAAAGATTGGATCAAAGGATGGAGAAATTTTAATGCAGGGCATGAACATCCTGATCAAAACTCATTTACTTTTGCTCCCAATGGTGTGCCTTTCATTACTGAGGCTCTGTATGGGCCAAAGTACACCTTCTTCAACAATGTTTTGATGTTTTCCCCAGCTGTGTCAAAGAGCTGCTTTTCTCCCTGGGAGGGTCAGGTCACAGAAGACTGCTCATCGAAATGGTCTAAATACAAGCATGACCTGGCAGCTAGTTGTCAGGGGAGGGTGGTTGCAGCAGAGGAGAAAAGTGGGGTGGTTTTCATCCGAGGAGAAGGTGTGGGAGCTTATAACCCCCAGCTCAACCTGAGGAATGTTCAGAGGAATCTCATCCTCCTACATCCACAGCTGCTTCTCCTTGTAGACCAAATACACCTGGGAGAGGAGAGTCCCCTGGAGACAGCAGCGAGCTTCTTCCACAATGTGGATGTTCCTTTTGAGGAGACTGTGGTAGATGGTGTCCATGGAGCTTTCATGAGGCAGAGAGATGGTCTCTATAAAATGTACTGGATGGACGATACTGGCTACAGCGAGAAAGCAACTTTTGCCTCAGTGACATATCCTCGGGGCTATCCCTACAACGGGACAAACTATGTGAATGTCACCATGCACCTCCGAAGTCCCATCACAAGGGCAGCTTACCTCTTCATAGGGCCATCTATAGATGTTCAGAGCTTCACCGTCCACGGAGACTCTCAGCAACTGGATGTGTTCGTAGCCACCAGTAAACATGCCTACGCCACATACCTGTGGACAGGTGAGGCCACAGGACAGTCTGCCTTTGCACAGGTCATTGCTGATCATCACAAAATTCTGTTTGACCAGAATTCAGCCATCAAGAGCAGCATTGTCCCTGAGGTGAAGGACTATGCTGCTATTGTGGAACAGAACTTGCAGCATTTTAAACCAGTGTTTCAGCTGCTGGAGAAGCAGATACTGTCCCGAGTCCGGAACACAGCTAGCTTTAGGAAGACTGCTGAGCGCCTGCTGAGATTTTCAGATAAGAGACAGACTGAGGAGGCCATTGACAGGATTTTTGCCATATCACAGCAACAGCAGCAGCAAAGCAAGTCAAAGAAAAACCGAAGGGCAGGCAAACGCTATAAATTTGTGGATGCTGTCCCTGATATTTTTGCACAGATTGAAGTCAATGAGAAAAAGATTAGACAGAAAGCTCAGATTTTGGCACAGAAAGAACTACCCATAGACGAAGATGAAGAAATGAAAGACCTTTTAGATTTTGCAGATGTAACATATGAGAAACATAAAAATGGGGGCTTGATTAAAGGCCGGTTTGGACAGGCACGGATGGTGACAACTACTCACAGCAGGGCCCCATCACTGTCTGCTTCCTATACCAGGTTGTTCCTGATTCTGAACATTGCTATTTTCTTTGTCATGTTGGCAATGCAACTGACTTATTTCCAGAGGGCCCAGAGCCTACATGGCCAAAGATGTCTTTATGCAGTTCTTCTGATAGATAGCTGTATTTTATTATGGTTGTACTCTTCTTGTTCCCAATCACAGTGTTAGCACTGAAGCTATAAATTACCTGGTCATTTTGTGATCACAAGAGTCTACGCAAAAAAAAAATTTCTTTACCCCAGATTATCAGATTTTTTTCCCTCAGATTCATTTTAACAAATTAAGGGAAGATATTTTGACACAAGAAAGCAGGAACATGGAGAAATTGGAGCAGGAAAAGAATTTATCAAAGCAATAGAAATAGCTTGGTGGTCCTATGGTGTTTTTGGAAGTATTTGGCATTGCTAATTGAGCAGTCCATATAGTACTACTTTTAGAAGAGACAAAAAGTCTGTTTTTTAAAGTAATGTTTTTTCTTATGAGAAAAAGGTTTAGATAGAATTGGGTTTTATTAATATTAATTTAATGCTATTAGCAATTTCCATATACTATATTATGGACAAGACTGAAGAATACAATTCTGAGAAATATAAAAAATTTTTAATGGTATAGTTATGTTGAAAGATAAATGTTGCTAAGTCCTGGTATGATGGTGTCAGCTTCCTTGGGGAAGTACTTCTTGAGTTATTTAACTAACAGGATCTTTTACTACAGATCTGGATGGCTATTCAGATAACAGCAAAAAATGATAGCAAAAGATCATTAAAAACTTAAAATATATTTTATTAGACAACATTTATCTATGAATGAATATTTCCTTGATGCTGGTCTCTGCACATATATACTTGGTTACTTGTATGCATTCACTGGTTGTTCAATAAATGAGATGATTACAGATAACTTAATACTGTATTTTCCTTATATGGAAAACCGTTGTAGACCCAATAACAGCTAAACCTTTCAAAATAAAATATTTTCTATCATGAATGTTGATTTTCATACCAAAGAAGATGGAGAATCTAAAATTTGGATATGATTCTTATGTTTTTTTAATAGAAAACCTTCTTCAAGTTTATTTTCCTAAATAAACATCATAATTGTGAATTTTCTCTAGTATTCTTCTTCTTTGTTCCATTATATTCAAAATGCATTAACATTTTCCAAAATTTTTGAAGAGAGATCTTTATTTGGACGTGTGTTCATTAAATATATAAAGTAGTGTTTAAATCAAAAGAAGTATTTTTCTCTGCTTATTAACCTTAATTGTTGTTTAAGCATATTTTAAATATTTAAAACAATAGCCAACTTCTGATATTTAAGTAGCACCCAACTTTTAAAAGCATAAAATTTTCAGTCAACTCCTCAGAAGGTAACAGCAGCATAGAATACTAGAAAAATAATCCATAGTTTCTACTTGAGCATAAGAAAATGATATACTTAAAAGGAACTTAATCATCATACATTCAGCATATTTGAGTCATATATTTCTCCTTTGAAATAGAAAATATGTTCAGCTCAAATTTTACAGTAAGGACACACTCACTGATTTATAGGTGTAAAGTAACAACAGTAACCTTTCCTCTTACTTGCTCTTTTAGTTCACAGCAATACCAGTATGTAAACGAAAGACAAGTTGGAGAAACTTACAAGTACCTTTCTGCAGTTCTAATTTGAACCTTCTTGCATAAAGAAAACACAAGTTTGACTTTTAACTGTGCTTCACTTATTATGCTTGGAATCTAGAAAACGACTTCTGAGGAAGTAATTTTTTTTCCCCTCTCATGGACAGTCTCTAGGGAGGATGTCATTACACACTGTTTAAAAGAATAATGTTTTCAAAAGAATAATGCTTCCGTTTGTCCTGCATGGATGCTCTTACTAGGATTTAAACTTGCTTTATGTGACAGATTCTCCGTTTACTTAACCTCACTCAACATTCCTCTCTTTTACTCTTTCTCACTCAAAAGAATGAACTGTCTGAAATGATCAAAAGGAAATTTTAAAAGAAAAAAAAAAGGAAAATTACTCTTTGAGGTTACCAAGCAAACCTGATCTCAGATCCAAACTGAGACATACTTTCTAACAGAGATGAAAAGTGCAAGTGAGTGCCAAACTCGCTTTTCTTTTGTTTTCATTAGGTTAAGACTAGACAATACGTTAGTCACCACAGCATGATCCAGTGTAACATATTAATTCATTTTAAAGTAGTTCTTTAAAAATACGCATCTTTAAAACAAAATGAATTAAAATTATGTGGTTTTTTTTTCTTCTAATGAACTGGTATTTATTTCCTTAAAAAGAAACTTCCTCAGGCAGTGACTTAAGTGGTTAAGTGAAAAAAAAAAATGCTGAAACAAATCACAGCTCTTCATAATGAAACATGTTTTTTTTATCAGGGATAGCTCATATTTGAGTAAAACTAGGGAACTTTTTGTAACTTGAAAACAAAGCAATGTTAAATCTCCCTTGAAACTGAGTAATCAATTATGGAATCTGTTTCAATGCTGCTCACTATGGCAGGAGTGTTTCAAGTTCATTGAATAATATGTGAGCTGTTGTTCAGGGGATTGGCAGAACTCTTGGTCCTAGCCTTAAAGAAAATTTGAGAATCACTAGCATACAGAGCTTGTCAGTGCAGTAAAAGTGGTATATTCCTGGGAAGCTGAGGTGGGAGTATTGCCTGAGCTTAGGAGTTCTATGCTGCAGTGAGCTATGACTGTGCCACTGCACTCCAGCCTTGGAGACAGAGTGAGACCCTGTTTCTCTTTTTTTTTTTTTTTAAGTATATTCCCTTGTTTGTAACTGATTAGCTTATTTCAGTTGATGGTAGATGAGACCTATGGTGGTGGATGAGACCCAGAATCTTCAGAGAGAACATTCTTTTGAGAACGTTGTTTTAATTGTCAAAGTCAGGTGGAAGACCGTGTTCTGGAACTATTTTAATTATTAAAATGTATCACCTAAGATAATTAATTCTTCCACAAATATTTTAGTCATAGTTTTTAAGTACCACATATTCTAAGGTTATCAGAAAATATGTCTTAACAGAATGTTTTGCATACTGAATAATTTGTTTTTGAAAAGGAAAATTTACATTTGACTTACTCAGTTTTTAAAAAATTACTTTTATTTCTAGAGACACAGTCCTTTCTGCATCACCCAGGCTGAAATGTAGTGGCATGATCATAGCTCACTGCAGCTGCAAACTTCCCATCTTAAGCGATTCTTCTGCCTCAGCCTTCCAAAGTACTGGGATTAGAGGCATAAGCCATCATGCCCAGCCAAGTTAAAATTTTTGATAGTTCACAAACCACTCACAAAAGAATCTGAAATTTCCCCAAGTGTTAAGAGAAAGCAAGCTATGAAATGCTATCTTTGTAAGCTTAAAAGTAAATTCATGTGTTTTCTTAAAAATATAGAACAAGATTAAAATGAATATAGTCATAGGTATGAGGGGCATGTAATTTATCTTCCAACTGGAGATACCTTTGAGAGTTAAAGGAGGAGCAATTAATTGTTATTCCAGGACAACAGAAATAAATCGAAATTATACCAGGTGAACTGAGACATATGGTCATCTTTGTCATAGCTTAATTCAGGAAAAAAGGAGTTAGGGAAGTGTGAAGGTCTAACTCAAAGTTTGGTGCTTTTTAAACAAGTTTAAGGAACTTGAGATGACCTGATTGAGACTCCTAAATCTACAGATGAGGAAAGCAAGCCTCAGGCAAGGGGGGCCTGATCCTTTCCCTGTTCCCTGTGTATTCCCTGTCTGTGGCAAAGCCCATTGGCTTGATTCTCTTCTCTTTAGCTTCATGTTGAGAAGTAGTTTCTTTCTGCAGTTTATTTAATTTACTGGCAAAATGACGTATTTTTTTTCAGCCATGTTTCAGCTAGATATTTACTTTATGCATGTAATGTCAATGAAGTACTCATAAGTTTTCAAGAAATGACTGATATAAATCATACGTTCCACTACATAGTCTAAATATTTAGTTTTTGGTCATCTATTTTAATATGTTCAAATTCTGTTAAGACGTAGTCACTATGTGAAGAATAAAAATAGACAAAGTTGCATTATGACTTTTCTTCTTGTATATACAGTTTCCCTCTTGGTTTTGGGATTTTTTTAATTGAATTTTTATTTGGCATAAATTATAAACATACATGATTGAAAAAGTAAAATAGTACTAGAAGGCTTATTTAAAAAACAAAACAATCCTCTGTCCCTTCCCTTCTCATTCTTAGCTTGTACTTCCCAGAAGTAACCAATTTCTAATGCTTTTGGCTGTTACATATATTGTGTACTTGTTTACAATAAGGTCTAAAACTACCTACTAATGAAGATTTAGCTCTCTTACCCATTCTTTATACTTCTTGGAAGATAATAGGTGCTATGGAGGGAAAAGTCAGGGTAAGGAGACTGGGAAGAGGAGGCCATAATTTTAAATGTGGTGATCAGGCTAGGCTTTATTGATGTCTCCACTTCCATTCTGTGTGTCATTTTGAAAATCTGTTTGCTGTTAATTTAATGGGGTTTTAGGAAGGAACTGAAGGAAATTTATATATTGAGTGCAGTATGTTTAAATGGAAGTCCCACATCACTTTTCAGTTGAGTTAACAAATAACGAATGACAATAACATATTTACAGAGCATCTACTATATGCCAAGTATTGTTTTAGGAACTGAAGATATGGTAGAGAATAGGAATAATAAAAGCTGGCCCTCGTATAGTTTATGTTCTAGTGGGAGCAGATAATAACAGTAATAGTGCAGGATGTCAAGTAGTGGTAAGTACCGTGGAGAATAAAGCAAGGGGAGGGGATGTAAGGTGATGGTGAATTGGTACTGTCCCATAAACAGTGGTTTCTGATGTGATTACTTATGATCAGACACTTGAAAGAAATAAGGGAATGAATCACAGGGACATCTAAGAGAGAGGAGCATTCCAGATAGAACAGCAGTTCGAAGGCCCTGAGCTCAGTATGTGTTTGTTGTATTCAGGACTAGGAGGCCAGTGTGGCTAGAGCAGAGTGGGGGAGGGGAGGGTGATAGGAATAGGATCAGATCATACATGCCCTCACAGACTGCAGCAAAGACTTAGATTATGAGTTGGGGAGTCAGTTGCAATGAACCGAGATGTGGCTGACTGCAGGAGGAATAAGTAGTAGGAAGTGGGTCCAGGAGGTTGTTTTAGCCATGTTAAGTTTAAGATACTTTCTAAAAATCCAAGTGGAGATGTACCAGCCTGGAATCCAGGGGCAGGCTCTGGCTGAAGATATAATTGTTGGTGCCTTCTTAAAGGTTAAACAGAAATTTACTAGCTGTGTGAGAGGAGAAGTGCATTCTGGGTAAATGGAATAGAATAAAGAAAAAAGTACGAAAAAGCAAACCTGGTTCAGGAATTCTCCAGACTGGTAGTGTTGGCCCACAGGGTGTGTGATGGAGAATGGGTGACGATGAAACTGAAAAGGCAAGCAGGAAGGCTTTTGTGCAGGACTTTGTAGGACATGCTAAGGAATCTGGACTTTATTCTGCCATGACGGCTGCTCAACCATTTTTATGCCTCAGCGTAACTGAGGGCTACAACATAACACCCATCACTCAACAAGCATGGCAGCAATTTTCGTGGGATAGGAAATGTGTATGGGAGCAAAAGGGACATGGGTGAGGGGTGGTGATGATGCCACATATACCTGTGTGTGTGTGAAGCTTTGAAAAATCCCTGAGATGGTTCTGATATGCCCCCCATATTCCATATGTTTACTCCCTGGGGCGAAGTGGGGCAGGGAGGGAGTACCCTCTACTTAGAAATCACTGCAAGCAGTGGCAAGCCATTAAAGAATTTTCTGTTTAAATAATCAGATTTGCATTTTAGAAAGGCAATTTTAGCTTCAGTGTAGAGGGTGGACCCAATGGGGAAGAGGTTAGGATGCCATTTCCATAGTCTGGGTAGAAGACAATTAGCTCCTTGAATAAGTCTGGAGAGGGAATGTTTAACTCCTAGCCCACAGGCAAAATGTGTGGCCAAAGGAATGCATATTTTGTGAAAGTATTGATCAGAAAGATAATAAGTCAAGGATCCCTAATGGTATATGTGTCTGAGTCTTATTTATTATAAGAAAAGCATGGTTGCCTGCCATGGCTCTGCTCCAGTCACCCTGACTATCCCTTAATAAGCCCGGGAAATTGTTCAAATATTTCTGCTATTTGTATTTTCACCTTGCCTTGTTCAGGGACTTCACCTAGAATGGTATAGCTGGAGTACAGGGTGTGTATGTAGTGGCGGGTGATAGAAAATGAGACTGGAAAAGTAGACCAGGCTCCAGGGCAGGAGGGTCTCTTTTCCTCACTCCATTTAATTTAAAAAAGAGATAGTTCCAATTATATAAGCATTGTGATTAATGCAGGCAGTTGGAGTACTTTCTAAATCAGAAAAGTAAAAGTGCTGCTCCTTCTACATATCTCTAGAAATTTGTTATGGGGAAGTCTTTATCAAAGACTGTTCCTATGTTTTCAGTAGAATTTCTTAAGAAAAGAGCTTCTAAAAACATTCAGTCAGCCCAGCACATTCCAAATTAAATAATGGGAATTGTGTTTAGTATTTATTTAGGAATTCTTTTCTGAACAAAAAAATGTGTTCAATGGTCTAGGCACTTCCTTTTTCTTCCAAAGAAATGGTAATAACAGGACACTAGAAGTACCTTTCTGTGTAAAGCGAACCTTGTCAGTTTTCCTTACTTTGTACTTTTCAGTCTCTGTTGTTTACCATTTTTGTCCAGGATCAGAGACCTCCAGTAAAATAAAAGGAACTTCTGTTTATTGTCTCCTTGATAATCTTGATTTCTAAACTCCTTTACTCCTCTCTTGAAAGAATTTGTTTTACTGACAAAAGAATGGATCCAGGTCATTTAGTAGAGTTCTGAAGAGAATTCTTAGAGCACTCTATATATTCAAACCTCCGTATTTTTTGATACAAAAAGGACTGATGAAAGGAAGACATGATTCTTTTGAAAGATTAATTCACAGAATTTTTTATCACAGTTGAAATATCAATTGCAATAACAACTGAAAACTGATTGCTATTACTGAACACTGCCCTTAGGTGGCTCACTCTTAGGAGACACAAAGTCACTGGACTACAATCCTTTAGGGCGGGGATTGTGTCTCTTGCTCGTTGTATATACATGGTTCTTACACAGTGCCTGGCATTCAAAAAATGCATTCAAAAAATTTTGGTATTCAAAAAATGCTTGATGAATTGACTGATTGACTGCCTGAATGAATAAATAAATTGGTGGATTAATGACTGAATGGAGTACAGAAGACTGTGGTCCCAGAAGACCTTAACATTGAGCTTGCTGCAGACTGAATGTTTGCCTCCTCTCAAAATAAATATGTTGAAACCTAATCCTTAATGTGATAGTATTAAGATGTGGGGCCTTTGGAAAGTGATTAGTTTATGAAGGTGGAGCCCTTGTGAATGGGAGTAGTATTCTTATAAAAGATACCCCAGAGAGGTACCTTGTCCCTTCCAACATGTGAGGCTACAGTGAAAAGATGGTCATCTGTGAACCAGGAAGTGAGTCCTCACCAGATACCACATCTGCTGTGCTTTGATCTTGGATTTCCCTGTCCCCAGAACTGTGGTAAATAAATTTCTGTTGTTTGTAAGCTACCTAGTCTATGGTGTTTTTGTTATAGCAGCCTGAATGAGATAAGATAGAACATAGTTCTTATAATGAGCTAACATCACTAACCTCTCAGTTAGCTGTGAACTGTGGCCCTGAGAGATGCTCCAACTAGATCCTAGAGCTGTTTCAACACTGTCACCTCTGAGCTATGTGGAGGCCTAAAATTCAATCTCCAGGACAGGGTACATGTGAAAGACAGATGTTAACAAGGTAAGCAAGCAGCTGCTTATATGACTGCTAAACACAGGGTGGTCCCAAGTGGGATGGAGAGCCCAGATTCCAAAGCACAACTTAAAATAACACACCGTTTGTGTGGGATGTTGTAAACTACCAGTAATCAACAGACTATTGCTAAACTTCAGCCATTGCCCATAAGAATGCCTTGTGAGTTCATGACACTGTGCAATGGAGAAAGCATGGCCATGCCAGCAAAGCAGACTTCCTAGAGAACATAGGACAATGTGGTGTGGGTGCCAAGGGTGTGGGCAAGCAGTGTGGTTGGGAGGGTTGGTTATTCAGCTGGCTTTTCTGCCACACCTGCACACGTGGAGAGTCAACCATGGCACCTGTTGCCTAGTGCATGTTTTAAGAGTCTTATGGATGATGAGAGGACCTTTGTGAATTCACTACTGAAGATAGGTCATTTTTAATTAAAAAAATAATTTGGATGTCAGAGGAAGAAGTAGGGAATGGAAGAATATTTTATAATTCTGTAAAAGAAGTTTTGTTTCTTAAATGGTATGTAATGAGCCCACATGCAGGCTTATTTTATAAAATGTGCTAAAATTCATAAAAACATTACCTAGTCCAAGTTTACACCATTATTATGCTAAAGCTTACTAGATAGCAATGATAATAACAGCCTTACTGAAGCCTAGCAAAGTTTGAAGAAATTTATACCCATCTGCATACTGTAAGGAAGATAATAGCTACAGCCCCATCTTATAAATTAGGAAGCTAGGTTCAGAGAGGCTAAGAACTGTGACCAGAGACATACGGCCAACAGTAATTATGGATTAGAGCATAAAACTCAAAATAAAACAATGTTCTAAACTTGAATTTTAATTATTTAGAGTGCTCAAAATGCTACATTATAATCATTAAAAATATTGAGTTATAAGCATAGTTACATCAAAACTGTTAAACTTTCACCATAATTGTTTGCCTTTAATCTCATGAAACTTAAGTGAACAAGCAAAAGCATTGTCAAAGTAGATTATCTTTGTTAAAGATAGACTACTGGGCCAGGTGATGTACCTCACATCTGTAATCCCATACGTTGTGGGGCTGAGGTGGCAGATAGCTTAAGCCCAGGAATTCGAGACCAGCCTGGGCAACATGGTGAAACCCTGTCTCTTCTAAAAATACAAAAATTAGCTGGGTGTGGTGGTGCACACCTGTAGTGCCAGCTGCTGTGGAGGCTGAGGTGGGAAGATTGCTTGAGTCCCAGGAGGCAGAGGTTGCAGTGAGCCAAGATCAGGCCTCTGCACTCCAGCCTGGGCACAGAGTCAGATCCTATCTCAAAAAAAAAAAAAAAAAAAAGACTACTGAACATCCTTACATTTTAGAAATTACTATAACTATTTGTCATAGTTTAGGATCCTGCAGCACAGCCTGCAGACATCATAAAATAATCAGTTGCAAAACCAGACTTCCGCTTTTTGTGTCTACTCTCATCTTGCACCCAAACTATGAGTCACTTTGATTGAGCTTCATAAACATAAAAACAAATTATTTACTAATATATTTATCTACAGTCTCCATCTCTTAATTTAGTATTGTTTCCTGGACTTTTAAGACCGTGTCATAAATGTTTGTGGTTTTGCAGGTGTTTGAAGTGAATGGAGTCATTGTAAAACGCTTTCAATCAGCTGACCAATGCTTTATATAACATAAACCTACTTTATCATCCTCTCCTAAAGAAGAGAAGATTTAGCTAGAATAATTATTAACAGAAGATGTGGAGATATAGAAGAAACTAGAAAATATTTCACAATCAATACATCTTTCAAGCAGTCAATCATTTGTCACTCATATTGCTTTTTTAAACCCAGCCTTACATGGAAGGAATAAATGGAACTCCAGTTTGGTTTTTCTTCTTTTTTTTTCTGTTAAGGCAAATTTAAAATTTTTTTGGTTTACTTTTCATTGAATTTTGTCAATTCTTGGTCGAATGTATGTATGTGTGTGTTTTTTAAAGAGGTCATGCCTGTTTCTTTTTTTTAACAAACTAGAAGTATACATTATAGAATGTTAGAATTGAAAGAGACCCCAAAGATGATCTAGTTCAGCCTTCCCATTTGACAGTTGAGGAAACACTTTGTTTGGCATTTCTTTACTTTAAGGAAAGTTGGGCCACTGCCAAAATCAACACTGCCTGCTTTGACTTTTCACTGCTTGTCCGACAAACCCTAGGTTGGGGGAGATATACAAACAGGGACTCAAACAAGCAACATCATGCCATCAGCCATCATTCTGGTTGTTGTCTTATTCTTCCCCAAAATAATTTCAAGTCAACTATAGACATAAACACTTGAACTGTATTAATTTATTTATCAGATAAAAATGGCGGATATTTTGCTTACTAAAAATCTGATTATTTCTTTGGCTCCTGGTTAGATGAGCAAGTCAAACGTTAACAACCTGAGTACAATCGTCTATTACAAAACAGTGAATCAGCGCCCTCTAGCACATTTCTGAGTCACTACTTTTTAAAAAAACCTTTTAAAAAATGTAACTGAAACTAAAATATTCTAAACACTGTGCTGGGCTTCTCATACTATCTCATTTTTAATTCTCATAAAATTGTACAACATAGCTTAAGACAGCTCTGTAAGTAGACAAAGATAATATACAATGTAGTGAGGGCTACTTCGTGTGTGGGAAGAGAGTTGTGGTCAGAGAGCAGCTGACTCTACTGAGGGAGGCAATGATGAATGAGAAGAGGCCCTGGATCCCTCGGAGCTCCCCCCATAGTAGGAGAGACAGATCCCTGGAAAGGAATGTTGCAATAGGCATGTCAAGAACCATTGCACAGTTATTTCTTTTTAAATGGTGTGAGAGCAAAAAAAACAGAAATGCTAACTCTGGGGGTTTTGAAGATGACTTAAATGAAGAAGTTACATCAGACTGAGTATTAAAGGAAGAGAGTAGTTTGCCAGGTGAAAAACAGAAATGTCATTCAAGGAAGCAAGAAAAACAAGTGAGAAGGCATGGTATTGGGGAAGACTGTGATGTGTATGCACAGGAAATGTAAGTGGGTCAGTGGTGCTGGAAACCAGGGTGCATGGGATGAAGTGGGGTGGAGATGTGTGGAGCAAGTCTGGGACAAGCTCTGTGCCAATGTAGGGATATGGAAGTTGTCCTCCGGAAAACTGGAAGTATTGGAGGTTTTCAGTTGGAAAATAATGTAATTGGATTGCTTTCTTTCTCTTGCCATAAAAATTAAGAAATATAATCCTTAATGAGGAAAAAGTAATAAAACATTAAAACAGATATAGTGTATAAAGCATAATTATAAACACCACTGTAACATATAACATTGTGAAAACCCTTCATCTCCTCCCCAGTCATATGTCTTGGAAGCCCCAAAAATGATAACCACTGTCCTGATTCTTAATCACTTCTTCGTTGTTCCTTAGTTTTTTCACTTATGTATACATACTCAGAAAAGAGAGTCTATTTAGACTAGTTCTGAACTTTTTATAAATGGAATTATACTGAACATATTCTTTGTGTTTAAGTTTTATTGCTCAATGTTTTGTTTTAAAGATTCATCCTTGTTGATTGTTCCTGTGGCAATATTTATTTACATTGCTATATAGTATTTTCTTGTTTGACTATTTCACAGTTTATCTTGTCTGTTGTATATTTTTTCTTTGGTTTTTAAAATCATTCTTATGTTTATTTGATCAGTTTTTATGTTTATTACCAGTTCTTTTATACCAACTTTTTAAAAATAGCAATTATGAACAATATGAGCTTTTGTACTCTGTATCCCATTCACATGGTGCATAACAGTCTCTAGGGTATACTCAAATTCACTTTTTAAAAGATTTTATTTTTCTATGAGCAGTTTTAGGTTCATAGCAAAATTCAGAGAAGGGTATAGCGATTTCCCATATACCTCCTGCTCCCACACATGCATATCCTCCCCCATTATCAACACACCCCACCAGAGTGATATGTTTGTTGCAACTGATAAACGTACATTGACACATGATAATCACCCAAAGTCCACAGTTTATATTACGGTTCACTCTTATGTACATTCTACATGTTTGGACAGATGTATAATGACCTTTGTCCACCATTGTAGTATCCAGATTAGTTTCACTGCCCTGAAAATCCTCTAGGTTCTGCTTGCTGATTCCTCTTGCCCCACAACTTCTGGCAACCACTGATTATTTTACTGTCTTTAGAGTTTTGCCTTTTCCAGAATAGTTGTAATTATACAGTATGTAGCCTTTTCAGATTGGCTTCTTTCACTTAGTAATATGCATTTGTTTCTTTCATGTCTCTTCATGGCTTGATAGCTCATTTCTCTTTAGCATTGAATAATATTCCATTGTCTGGATGTGCAATAGTTTATTTACCATTTATCCATTCACCTACTGATGGACATCTTGGTTGCTTCTAACTTTTGGCAATTACAAGTAAAGTTGCTATAAACATCCATTTGCAAGTTTTTTTGTGGGCATAAGTTTTCAGTTCAATTGAAATATCAATTGGTATCAATTGGATAGATACCAAAGAGCATGATTGCTGGATCATATCGTAAGAGTATCTTAGTGTTGTAAGAAACTGCCAAACTGCCTTCCAAAGTGGCTGCACCATTTTGCATCCCCACCAACAACAAATGACATATTCATTTTTCAGGAAGTTAACTCTGACAGGACTGAGTGGCATAAACTCAGTGAGGTGATGTAATGAGAATGTGGACCACATTCAGTGAGGTTTGAGAGGAGAAGTCCACGCTGAGGGGTGGACCTGAAGCAGACTTAAGCTGCACAAGAAATGGAGTGGCATCACCAGTGACCCTGAGTTTTCTAGCTTGAAAGATTAATATCCTTATCTGACATCAAAATTCGGGAAAAATAAGTTGTAACATAAGCTGAGTTCTATTTTATGTTTGAAGTGATTGCTAGAAAAATAAGTGAAGATATCTTCTAGGCATTTAAAAATGCCCATGTAGAACTTAGGAAAGGGAGATGAATATTTGGAAATGTTAACACAGAGTTGGTTGTTGAAGCCATAGGAAAAGAGAATAATGATCATTACCAACACTTTTGAGCATTTACTATGTGCCAGGCACTATTAGAAGAATGTTGTATGTTTCAACTCTTAATTTTCACAACAACCCAATGAGGCAGGTAATATTATTTTCATTTTACAGATAACTGAGGCACAGAGAGATCTATTAGCTTGCTCAAGGTCACATGTCTAGTCGGTGGTGGTGCCAAGAGGAGATTGTTCAGGGTTGTATGTGGAAAGTACCGAATTTTAGTGAGTACCAATATTAATGGTTGGGAGGAGGAGGGAGAGCCTATGAAGGAGGCTTGGATGAATAGTCATGGAGTCTGGAGGAGAGCCAGAGAGTGTTATTAGCAGCCACATTTAAATTACCTTAATAAGATAAGTACTGCAGGTGCCTGGCACTACCAGAGGAGGTCAGGTATCATGCCAAAGTACAGTCACAGATCGTCAAGCTCTGAATCCACCTGTGAATGAAACTTATTCAAGATTGGTTCATTGCTTCCAAGAAAGGAGGTGAACTTTTAAAAGAAATCTAAAAGTAAAATATAAAAAAATATTTCTTTCCCTTGGGTTGCTTTCTCAGCTAAAGTAAAAAGAAAAATCCCTCCCATAAATAATTCAGTTATGTGTGGCTATGGAAAGATGGTGGACAATGGGGAGTCGGGGTAGTGGGGAAGAGAACTGTGCTGAGTAAACAAGACAAAAGCAGTTGAGCTGAGTAGGAAGGAGAACAGGAAGAGGTCTGGGACAGTCCCTGTTCTGCCCAGGCCTGCACCTCCACCATCCCCCACTGTGGCTTGGTGACTCTGATTAAAGTGCATGGGAGTAGGTGTCCAGGTGGCCCTGCAGCTGCACCTGGAACTTAGCCCATGACCTTGTTTCTTCCTGGTGTTGCCTTGTTCCTCTGTGGATAAGCTACCTACTGTTTCCCACAGGGTTGGCAATTCAAGATTCCTTATGTTATTCTGAGCTGTGTGATGTGCTCAGACCAGCATGGCCTGTGCAGAAGGGCTCACATTCTGAGCTGAATAAAATAGGCATGGTGCTGGCTCTGCAGTAAGAGAAGAGAAAATCTAAGCCTGCTTCTCATTCATTCATTCATCGATTCACTCACTATTCCCACAAATATGTACTGAACACCTACGAAGTCCTAGGCACTATGCCAAGACCTGTGTAATTGAAAGAGGATTAAGTCAGGTGTTATCTATGCCCTCTTGGAATGTATAATCTAGTGGAGGAGATGAACAAAAATTAACAAGCAACAAATGAAAGATAAAACTGCTACATGTAATAAGGAAAAAATGCAGCTAAGAAAGGTGAAGGGGTGGATGGGGAACTATTTAGAAAGACTGGTCATAGAAGATGTAGTGGAGACTTCCTGTACTCATCCATGTCAGGTTCTCTGCCTTTAAGGCATGGGAAAGAACCATACTTCCTCTTTCCATTGCAGTTAGGTGAAACCTTGTGGCTACTTCTGAACAGATATTGGTATTTGAAGCAGGGTGCTTTAGTAATTAAAAAACCCTAAAATATGTGGCATGGGCTTGGCAGTTCAGTGGTGGACAGCATAGAAATTGATAATGGAGGCTAGATAGATGACAATTCTTGTTATGTGGTGGTTGGTAAAGCCAACTTCTGTATTAACTTGGAGGAAGATTATGTAGCTAAAGAAAATATGACTCTAAGGGAAAGGGTTGGAAAATAACGTGTCTACTGTGTGTTGGCAACTACTAGCTATTTTTTAAAGGAATATAAAACTATTAACAACTGTTCACCAGTATTTACAATAAAGTAAACAATATACAGTTGAATAACATTCTGATTACTACAAAGTTGTTCTTCCTGGCTTTTGCTGAACCAGTAAAGCAAATTGAAGATTGAGGCTACATGTAAAGAATGAGTTGGGGTAAAGAAAAAACATGCAGGTCAATAGGTTAGATTACAAAAGGTTGTTCACACATTTGTAGCAGCAGGTCCTAAACTGCCAACATCTCTAACCATCTGAGTAGGTTTCTATGAGCCAAGTCTTACATATTCCATTCATCATGACCTTTTAGTCAATGTAGCAACAGGGATTTCAACATTTTGTTAAGGAATGGCACACTAGGGAAATTTTTAAATGTTCATTTAATTTAGTTCTGTTTAGCTAGTTAAAACACACTAGCATTTGTCTACTTTCCTCATCTGGATGAGGAAACCTGCTGTGATGGCAGTGATAAAGTTTTTCCTTTTAGGAATTTTGCAAATAAACCACTGCAATTATAGATGCTTTAAAATTATCCAATTTAAATTGTCCTATTTAGAATTACTTATTTCACTTGAAATGTATGGCTTCAGGAAAATTTTCAATTTAACTTGAAGTGATTATCTCTTATTTTGCTCGGAATAATGGCATCTCAGAAACATGGGTTTACCTGTGATTTTTTGTTTGTGTGAATGCTTAAAAACAAACAAACAAAAAATTTACATATGCATTTTATGGATACACACACACACACACACACACACAAAAATGTAAATAATCTAGAATGGTCCTTAGGCTTATAAGAACACAAGTTTTTTTTTTTGTTTTTTTTTTTTTGTTTTGTTTTGTTTGAGACGGAGTCTCGCTCTGTCACCCAGGTTGGAGTGCAGTGGCGCGATCTCAGCTCACTGCAAGCTCCGCCTCCTGGGTTCACGCCATTCTCCTGCCTCTGCCTCCCGAGTAGCTGGGACTACAAGCGCCCGCCAACACGCCCGGCTAATTTTTTGTATTTTTAGTAGAAACGGGGTTTCACCGTGTTAGCCAAGATGGTCTTGATCTCCTGACCTCGTGATCCGTCCGTCTCGGCCTCCCGAAGTGCTGGGATTACAGGCGTGAGCCACCGCGCCCGGCCAGAACACACGTTTTGATTGAGTAATGACTATGGACATTTCCCCCAACACTTAGAAAAGCTGTTCTTTAATGAAGAGGAAATAATATACCATGGGATCAAATGTTCTTTTCTGATAAAGGAAGCAACTACGGAAAGTTTTTGTTTGTTCAAAGTAACCAGTGCTATGGATTCAAAAAAAACCCCAACAACTCTTCCAACGCTACTTTCAAAATGAACATATCAAACTTGATTTTCATTAGCATGTAGTTCTTTCATCACACTAGTAAATCAAAATCCAAGACCCAAGTTTTATATATATATATAAATATATATATATAAAACAATGTGAACAATTACTGAGCTTCATCTTCTGGACAAGAATGCCAAGTTAGTCTCTCTTCATAAAAAGCAATTACAATTTGAGGACACTTCATATTTGCCTCTTTCGCCAGCACCAAGTCTGCCTCATCTGAATCTTTCCATTTCATGAGAAACATCAATTCTCCACTGCTGTCTGTGGCACCAATTATTCTTTCAGGATCAAGACCTCTGGCAAATCCTCTTGGTTTGTCAGCAGCATGTCTTTTCTTCTTTGATTTGCTGTCATCAGATTCACTGTCAGATAAAGATTTTCTTTTTTACCATCTTTTTCTTTGCCAGCTTTCTGAGAGTTAAGAAATGCTTCAATCAATTCTGGACAATCTAAATTTTCTTCAGGTTCCCAAGTATTGTCGCATCTGTAAATCCCTTCCACTTCAGGAAATATTCCACTTTCCCATTCACTACATGTCGACCTAGTACTTTTTCCACCACAAATTCTTCAGGCTCTGCCTCTTCAACTTTCTTACTTTTTACCATTCTGTTTTTTTCCCCCATTTTTTGCAATGTAGTTTTATTGGAGGCCATTTTTTATAGCATACTTGAAGAGCTATTATTCACTGTCTCCAAGCTGCTCCAGGTCGCACGTCTGCAGCGTCTCCGGCCCTGCACGCCTACCACTACTAGCTATTTTTTTTGACAAGGCTTTATAAACTCAAGAAAAGAATTGGTTGATTTGTTAACAAATATGAGAAGGAATGGAACTATTTCAGAAAATTGGGGCCTTGCAAAATTGGAAATCCTAACAGGCTTTAAACTCCAAATACTAAGTCAGAAATTGAGGAAGCCTTGAAAGATGAAGCCCATTAAAATAACCTGTGGAAAGGTAAAATTAGAAGTATGGTGTCTCCACCTATTGATAATGCCTTTCAATAGATTAAGGAATTTCAGGGCAGATAAAATTAAGGTATTCAATTGGATAAATACACACGGCAAAGATCAAATTAAAGTTGTGGCTTTTCCACAGAAAATCATAGACTCATGTATATTCAGGGTACCAGTAGTGGCAAGAGAGATATAAAGATAGACATGAAGATCTAGATAGAGAGGGAGGAAGAGACAGAGGAAGCTGGATGGATAGGAGGACCAGGGAAAGAGGGACAGAGAGACAGAGAGGGAGAGAGAGAGAGACACGGAGGATGGGGCAAGAAAGCAAAATGATACAGTATATCTGAGAACCAGGTCTTGGAAAGAATGGTGGATATTGGCAAATACAGCTTACTGGAATCAAAGAAATAAGCTTACTAACTTACCACTTGGCAAAAGCCATAAAAGTCCCTACCTTGAATGTACAGAAATGTTCCTTGATTTTCAGGACTCTACTCTCTGGAAGGTCTTCTGTTATCTTCCTTTGCCATGTACTAATGGGCATATATTCGTCTTGGGGACTGTGTAATTCTCTTAGTGCGTGTCCTTCTTACATAATGTCAGAAGACCATAGTCTACTTGGGCTTGTGATTCCTTTGACTGTAAATCTCTCCCAAATTTTAGTAAGCTTCTTATCTCTTTGATTCCAGCAAGCTGTATTTGTCAATAGCCACAGTTCTGAGCTATATTCGTCAACAGCCACAGTTCTTTTCAAGACATGATTCCATTCTTCTGCTTTCTTGCAAAGTAAATTTTCTGTTGTATACAAATGGATTGCATGAAATGTTCTTGCTTATCTTTTCCAATTAGTATGTCTTCCATGTCTTTTCATCCATACCAGCACATACAGATCTACCTCACCTGTATGGATCTACTTTGTATTCTATGCACCAATGCTACATAATTTATTTAAATAATACTCTACAACTTGACAACGTAGCAAGTTTCAAGTGATGCATTTTTTTTGAGAAGATCTTCTATGACAGCTTATACTCTCCATAGAATTCATTTAAATTTCTGAGATTTTATAATGGTGTCATCTAAAACTTGAAGAACTCAAAATTTTGTTTGTTTAAGTTATTTTTATTTTCTTCATTTTTATTCTTTAATCTTCTTTGTTATTTATTATTGTTCTCTTTGGAAATTCATATCTTTGATCATATATCATAAATTAGTAAAGGAAATTTGAGTTCAGGAGAACTGGAATTGTGACGATAAGTGTGCATTGACAACAAAGCTCTATCACACATTATCAAACATTGTGCTCTGCAGCTCTCATAAGAATGCAGACTAATGACATGACCCTGCTTGGAATATGACTGCTAGACTCTAATACAACATTAATCTTGGCCCCAAGACCCTCCAAAGAGAGTAAAATCAAGTTAAGATTCAAATATCTTAGGTACCATGTGCAAGATGCAATGCTAGATGCCAAAATTAACAAGTTAACTTACAAAATCTGACACTCCTAATCCCAAAGGGAATATATTTCTGAATGTTAAAATTTGTGGATATATTCTGGATATATATTGTGGATATATAAATTTGTGGATACATATTGTGGCTATCTCTCTCTTTCTATGTCTGTCTCTCTGTCTCTCTCTGTCTCTGTCTCTCTCATCTTTGAAATAAAAATTTGATTTGATGGGTGCTATGGTCTGAATGTTGGTGTCCCCCCAAAAATCCTATGTTGGAACTTAATATCCAATACAATAGTATTAAGAGGTGAGGCCTGTTGAGAAGTGATTAAATCATGAGGGCTTCACTCTTGTAAATGGGATTAGCGCCCTTACAAAAGAGGTTGAAGGGAGGTGCCTTGTCTCTTCCACCATGTGAAGACACAGGAAAGTTGCCACCTATGAGGAATAGGCTCTTACCAGACACCAAATCTGCTAGCATCTTGATCTTGGACTCTCAGCCTTCAGTACTCTGAGAAATAATTTTTTGTTTATAAATTACCCCATCTAAGGTATTTTGTTATAGCAGACTGAAAGACTAAGACAATGAGAAAACACTGTTTCACCAAAGTTGCTAATAGACACAGGCCGTAAAAAGCACAGAAGGAAAACTAACTAGGACCTTTAATTGCCTCAGAGTATCAGATGATGTTGATGATGGCAGTGACAACAACAATGGTAGCAACGATGATGTCAACAAAGACTTGGCCATATCTAGTTTCTCTAAGTTGTTAAATCAAGTTTATCCTAAAGCGGCCTCCTTACGTATCTTAAGTTCAGCCTAAAGGTTTCTCTGTAATGTAAGCAGACTGTAACCTACTGTTGTGCCAGTCAAGTTGTGGCCAATCAAAGAGGGTCAACTGTTCAAACTGTGTTCAAACAAGGTAAATGCCAGGCTATAACCAGTCAGGCTGTTTCTATACCTCACTTCCGTTTTCTATACTTCACTTTCCTTTTTCTGTCTATAAATCTTCCACGGGATTCTCTCTGAGCCTATTCTGGCTCAAGAGGCTGCCAGATTCATGAATCATTCTTTGCTCAATTAAACTCTGTTAAATTTAATTTGGCTATGGTTTTTCTTTTTACAGAGTTAAAATAATTATCTGCTGCAAGAACAAAAATTAGTGTGTTAATCACTAAGTACTTAAACTTTTGTGATAGGCTTAGGAAATTCACACTAAGAGAGGAATAAAAATCTTTAAAAGGCTTTTTTGAAATATCATGGGATTGCCATTTAACAAATGACATCCCTGTGCCAAGGAAAGGGTCTGATCTTTCCCTCCTTCTGCTTTACGCTTCCATTGGAAAAACTTTTATAAACATTTAAAATATCTCAAGACAACAGCATGTTCCAGATTTTCAAATATGTTATCTAACACGAGCAATGTATCCACAAATTTTAACATTCAGAAAGATATTCCCTTTAAGAGTAGGAGTGTCAGATTTTGTAAACTAACTTTTTAATTTGGTATCTGGCATTTCTTCTTGCACATGTTACCTAAGATATTTGAATATTAATTTGATTTTACTCTATTTGGAGGGTCTTGGGGCCAAGATTAATGTTGTATTAGAATCTAGCAGTCATATTCCAAGCAGGGTCATGCCATTAGTCTGTATTCTTATGAGAGCTGCAGAAAACAATGTTTGAGAACTAGCACACGTGAAGACAATTGCAAGACACTTTCAGATTCATAGTGTGTATGTGCATTTCCTTTCAAGAAGTTTATTTTCCGAGAAATGTTCTGTAGTTTCTGAAACCCATTCCTGACATTGAAAATGACAGTGCTGAAAAACAAAGTACTATAGTTAAAGGAAACCAAAGGGAACCCATAACCATTGGCTTTACACTGTGCTTAATGTGAGACTCTTATTACTCATTTCTTTTTATTTTTGACCTCTAAACTTTTTATTGGCCTCCTGCTCCTCAAAGGGTCCCCTACTTCTGCTGGCTTAATGTCTCAGAACTTTGGTGTCATTGGTCTCAGACACCACTTTGCCATCCACTGTCCGGTGGGTGGTGGCCTTTTGGATGGTTTGCATGGAGTTGCTGTTGTCCAGGGCATCACCAAGATCGAAGTCCTCGCCATCTTCCAGCAGGCGTTGGTAGGTGGCAATCTGAGCCTCCAGCTTGACCTTGATGTCCAGCAGGGCCTCATACTCCTGGGCCTAGTGCTGTCCCTCTGCCTGGGTCTGTGTCAGCTCTGACTCCAGGTGCATCAGGATCCCATAGAGCTGTTCCATCTGCAGGGCATAGCAGGCCTCCACCTCCTTCAGGCTGCTTTCCAAGCTGGCCTTCAGATTTCTCATGGGAGTCCAGGTCGATCTCCAAGGAATGGATTGTACATCTCAGCTCTGCGTGCATCATAGCAGCTCCAACCTCGTCGGACTGCGTGGTGGCCACTGTGGTGCTCTCCTCAATCTCCTGAGACCAGTACTTGTCCAGCTCCTCTTAGTTCTTCTGAGCCAGCTCGTCATATTGGGCCCGGATGTCTTCCATGATCTTGGCAAGGTCCTGAGATTTGGGGGCATCTACCTCCACGGTCAGCCGTGGCGATCTGGGCTTGTAGGCCTTTTACTTCCTCTTCATGGTTCTTCATGAGGAGCAGCTCCTTTTTGAGAGCCTCGATCTCTGTCTCCAGCTGCAGCCGAGTGACATTGGTGTCATCAATGACCTTGTGGAACCCATGGATGTCACTCTCCACAGACTGGCACATGGCCAGCTCTGTCTCATACTTGACACTGAAGTCATCAGCAGCAAAATAGGTGTTGATTTGCAGAACAATGCGGGCATTGTCCACAGTATTTGCTAAGACCTGAGCCCTCAGGTCCTGATGGTCATGAAGTAATGGCTCCAGTCTCTGGCCTGGGGTCCCTTCTTCCCCAGGTGCTCCCAGATTTTGCTCTCCAGCTTCCAGTTCTCAGTCTCCAGCCTCCTCACTCTGTCCAGGTAGGAGGCCAGACAGTCGTTCAGGCTTTGCATGGTCTCCTTCTCATTCTGGATGCCTCCTATTCCTGCCAGACCCCTGGCCATCCCTGCAGCCAGGCCCCCGGATCCCATGCCACCCTAGAAGCTGGTGGAGTGGGACACAGAGATTCGGGAACCAGAGTCCCTGGTGCCTGCATAGACACTGGCTGCACTGCTGACCAGCCAGGCGATGAAGCTGGGTGTCTGGACAGAGCCCAGGGCATGGTAGTTGGTGGAAAAGGTGGAGCAAGTGCTGAAGCTCATACTGTCCAGGGAGGAGAGCAAGAGGACAGGACTCAGGCTTTGCCGACTATGTTCTGCTACTCATTTCTTAACAGCTAAAGCGAATCACAGGCTTTCAAAAGTGTAAAGACATTTAAAATATTATTTAGTCTACCTCTCCACACCATTAGGATGTTAGTCAATTTCCATTAAGGGCTGAACTTCTGAGCAATATCCTCTCAGAAAAGAGCTGGGTATGGAGGGCTGGGAATCTTCAATAGACCCAGAGCTAGAACCAGTCAATCCAGTGGTGGTAGGAGTGGATGGCAGGGTACTAGACTCAAGGCCAAGTGCTGGGGAAACATTCAGGCTAGCAGGCAAAACCTGGACTCTCAATTATAGAAACGTGTACTAAGTTCTGAATGATCATTGCATCTGGGAGATTTGTGTTTGGGAGAGCACAGAAGTAGCAAACCCAGGAGGTGGTGTTTAGAGACACAAGCTGACAAGACAGTATGTCAGGATGAAGCTCAGTCTGTGATAAGTTTCAGAGGCAGAATTGTAGACTACATATTCTGGTCTATGAAGCACCTAAACCTGACCTTCCACTTGCAGCTTTGGCCTCATGATGTGCCAACTTGCCTGTCATTCTCAATGCTCCCATAACTTTGGCCTTCTTTCCAACCAAGCTCCTTTGTACCCCAGACTCATTCAGATTAAATGTCAGTTTCTCATAGAGGCTCTTTCAGGACACTGTCTAACTCCAATTTATCCTGTGCATAATCTTTAGGACCCCTCCTTTCCATTTCCTATATCATCTCTACTATAAGTTCAAAGACGGCAGGATACCTGTGTCTTCTTCCTTGTTGTATCCAGCAATACCAGGCACTTTTGATAGGTACCTGACATATTCTGAGTGTTTATTAAACATTTAAATGAATGAGTGAATGAACAAATGAACTAATAACTGGTTAACAAATGAATTAATCTAGTTGGGGGAGGGGGCTGATAGATAAAAGTTTCTGTAAGTAAACATATTTCAAACAAATCCTTGACTAAATAACAGAAGCCAGAGAAGAGAAGGTGATGGACTTCATTAGAGTCTTAATAAACGAAGGGAATGAAAACAGACCATAGGAATGAGGTGAAGGAGGAGATGGTGCTGATTAGATTGAGCCTCAGTGGATGATAAACTATTACAGCACAGTGGTAAAACCCTGGTATGGCTATCAGCAGGTAACCAGGAAAATGCCAGCCATCCCTCTTGGTTTGAGAGATGTGGGAGAATAAATTAATCTCACTCAAGAAGACAGAAGGGTGCATTTTTATTAGGTTTCAGTTAGGGGAGATTTGGATAAAGCCATCTGCACAAAGTTTGTGGATATAGTGATGTTTGTGCATGATGGAATATGCGAAGGGTGGAGGAGAGAGGACACATCTTAGAGTATTATGGTAGAGGTGAAGAAAAGTCCAGCAGTAAGAGGAGAGTTACTCAAGGCATAAAGGAAGAAATTTATCTTGGGAGATGAAAAATTACAAAGATAATAGAGCAGAAGTGATTCGCTTCAAACACGCAACTTTGCTGCAAGTTGACAGGAAGCCTGGCAGTATCTGGTCTAATCTCAGAGAAGAGGGCCCCAACTTTCCTGCATGACCATGAAGACCCTCATCTGGGGTTGGCCTCTAAACACACAGAAAAAAGATATCTATTTACTATATCACTATGGAATGACAGCTTTTGGCACTACGCTAGGCACCCTGCTGGTAGTGTTGGAGAGAGAGTAGTTAAGAAGGCAAGTTGGACTAAGAAAAGAATAATACATTTCTTGTCCATTCTCTAAAAATTCACTTGGTTCCATGGGCTACCTATTCTTCCCAGATAAAATAAGGCAAGCCTAGTGGATGGGCACCAATAAGAACCATTTCATTGTGAACTGCCCACCCAAGCTCCATATCCAGATACTCTCCTTGTGGTGAAGCAGACAGCTAAGGTGTACACCAATTCTCTTAAGGTAGCAGAGTCATTGAGTCACTTAATACTATCCACTGAATTGATCCTCTGTTTAAAATTCAGAATTCAGTATTCATCGAGATTCTTAAGTTATGTACAATGTAATTATTTGTTGTCTATTCCCCAAATTGCATTTTAAGGGGAAAACTCTCACACTGATCATTCATTTAATAGACATAGCCTATATGTAAAGGCACTTTACATATGCTACTCAATCTATTCATGTCAATAATCTTGAAAAGTGGGCACTATCATCCTTTTACAAATAAGGATGCTGTGTCTCAGAAGGGCATACTTGTTAAACACACCACAGACAAGATGCACTTGACTTCAAAGCCCATGTTCTTTCAAGCACACCTCAGCTCACTCTGGAGTCACACAGAGTAAGGCTCAATATCACAGAAGTGGTTACAGTGTTTGTGTCAGAACAACGCTGGCTTGAGAAAACTGAAGGTGGAGGAAGCAACGTTACATAGATGTAGCTGCAGTTTGAAATTTTGGGTTCAGCTAGTACTTGAACAATCACGTATCCCCTTCTGTGCAGATCAGCTTGGTGGTCAGAGTCAGAATTTTAACCTCCTCCAGGCATTGACAGTGTTATGACATATCTGAAAGAAAAGAACCTCATATTGATGAGTAAATCAATACAGTATATTTGGTCTAATGTCCTGAAGGAGATCAGGCAGAGGAGAGAAGAGTCAGTGTGAACTAGGCTGGTGGTTCTGTCCAGGAGGGAGACAGAAAGGGTGCTGCACATCATAGAAGTACCAGAACTTGAGCTGGACTTTGCTGATTTAGCTTGTGAAAGAGGATCCAGAAATTTGTCTTTGAATAATGTTTCCCGTAAGTAATCAGTTTTTTGATAATTATTTGGTTTTACTGTGATCTGGCTTAGTAACTACAGTGGCTGCAATAGAGGAAAATCTGGTATTTCCCAGTTTTTCCAACTGGCGGCCGTGGGTCAAGAAGGGTAGTTTCCTGGTTCGTTGTCAGATTGGTGGTAATAAAGGAACAAGGTCAATCTCCTGTCAGAGTTCTTGAACTGGGGGAGGAAGATAACTGGTGCCTCTACCTTTGGAACGGGGTGGGTCCCAGAGAAGTCAAGGGTCCTGGGAGTGTTGGTTTGCCTGGTTCTGTTTGTTAACCAGAGGTGGTGTGGCTGAAATGAGAAAGTGAAACTTGAGGAAGGTCTGAGAAGCCCTCTTCCCTTTAAAAAAAAAAAAAAAAAAAAAAAAGCTGCTTCTCGCAGAGTGGAAAGCCCTGGTCCCCATCCCTCAAAGCCATTTGACAAGCAGGGCAGCGAAGAGGCAGAAGGATCTGGGCCTGTCCGTGAGGCCCCGGGGGACGATGCTCATGCAGAAGTTTCGGGCGGTGCTGGACCTGCACCTCAAGCACCACAGCGCCTTGGGCTACGGCGTGGTGACCCTGCTGACGGCGGGCGGGGAGCTCATCTTCTCCGCCGTGGCGTTCCAGTGCCCGTGCAGCGCCGACTGGAACATGCGATACGGCCTGGTCTTCTTGCTGGTGCCGGCGCTCGCGCTCTTCCTCCTGGGCTATGTGCTGAGCGCACGCACTTGGCGCCTGCTCACCGGCTGCTGCTCCAGCACCTTCGCGAGTTGCGCATCGGCGCAGCGCGCCTCCTGGGTGTGCTTGCACCTCAGCTGGGCCGCAGCGCTCGCGCCCCTCACCTGGGTGGCCGTGGCGCTGCTCGGGGGCGGCTTTTACGAGTGCGCGGCCAGCGGGAGCCCGTTCTTCGCGCAGCGCCTGTGCCACGGCCGCGACCACAACTGCTCCGCGGAGCTGCCGCTGGTGCCGTGCAACCAGGCCAAGGCGTCGGACGTGCAGGACCTCCTGAAGGATCTGAAGGCTGAGTCGCAGGTCTGCCGCTGGCGCTGGGGGCGTCTGGGAGGAGCCGAGGGGCCGAGCTTTCGCTGGGCCGCTGGGGTGAGGGAAAAATCGGTGACTTTTCTCCAGATATACAGTACCCTAAGACAATCTAGAATGGCTCCTTGCATCTAATTTGCCGTCAAGCGAATATCTGAATAAAACGAATGAAAAGGAGAAAAAAGCACTCCCGTAGTATCTGGCACTGTACATGAATCGTGGAAAGTGGGAGTGAGAGTGGGCACGCCTACTCTGTGCCAGATATTGCGCTAGGCCCTTGACCTCCTGCATTATTTTTACGTCTCACGACAGCTCTGTTGGGTGCAAAATTGCGGTTTTGCCATTACAAGTAATAGTTTCGTATCTCCACTGTATAGCGACTTCACTGAGTCTGAGTAAAGTTGTTTGTCCAGCCAATAGAAAGCAGAATTGTTACAATTAAAGGGGTCTATACAATAAAATGGGTTTGTCTGGCTCTAAAGCCACCACTGGACTTAGAAAGCTCAGAGGTTCTTTAAAATGAACACTTCTTTCCTAGGATTTGCAGAAATTCCACATTTTGAGTTCTAAAGGAATGGTATGGGCTCCTCCCTGGGCAGAATCATGGTGCATAATTTGGACTACAGTTGACTTTCCAAGCAAGCAGTTGTACTGGGGGGCTAGGGAGGTTACTGCGACACCTTACTCTTAAGGAATTAAGTCCTAAAACCGTTGTTTGTTCATCATCATAACTGGCGAGTAGTTGAAACTTTATCTGATGATTTTTAAATTTCTTGCAAAAAAACAAGTAACTAAATTACTATTTTGTTGTGTTTTCTTAAGGTGTTGGGCTGGATCTTGATAGCAGTTGTTATCATCATTTTTCTGATTTTTACATCTGTCGCCCGATGCCTATCTCCAGTTAGTTTTCTGCAGCTGAAATTCTGGAAAATCTATTTGGAACAGGAGCAGCAGATCCTTAAAAGTAAAGCCAAAGAGCATGCAACTGAATTGGCAAAAGAGAATATTAAATGTTTCTTTGAGGGCTCGCATCCGAAAGAATATAAGACTCCAAGCATTAAAGAGTGGCAGCAGATTTCATCACTGTATACTTTCAATCCGAAGGACCAGTACTACAGCATGTTGCACAAGTATGTTAACAGAAAAGAGAAGACTCACAGTATGAGGTCTACTGAAGGAGATACGGTGATTGGTGTTCTTGGCTTTGTAGATTCATGTGGTATAAACAGCACTCCTGGGTTATGACCTTTTGAATGAATAGAAAAAAAAGTTGTTTTGAATTATTGCTTTATTAAAAAATAAACATTGGTATTTTTTGAGTGCTTTTTTTCTTCCAAATTGTGGAATTTTTTATCTGAAATTAAAATATAGAGCTTAACCTCTTTATAATATTATTTAAAACAAACAAACAAAAAAAGAAAGTGATTCATCCAAAGTAAAAACTAGAACTAAAAGAAGTGTTATATCCTTGTTCTAGAGTCCTTTTCAAATAAAAGACTTTTGGAGCAAAAACAATGGCAGAACAATTGAACTTCAGACATTTCTGTTAGGTTATCTGATGTTAATTTCAAGTTCATTTTCTTGCCCACAACATCTTGTTAGGAACTTTAAAATTATGGCATTCTAGCTGGTTCTATAGCACAATTGATAGCACATTGGGCTTCTAGCCGAGCCTGCTGTGGTCATTCAAACATTAGAGCATTTCATGACTCTAATAGGGTTACAATAATAAATTAATCATGAAAAGGAAAATAAACTTTGTAAAATATGAAAATTGGAAAAATAGTTAAGAGAATTGCAGGCAACAACTGTTGTTTTTAGTTTATAGCATCAGAGGAAAAGTGTTAAAGCTTATATGTTATGGTAAATTTAAAATAAACACAAAAGTAGAGAGGATAGTTTTATGAGCCTCCAAGTAGTTGTTACACAGCTTCAACAGAGTTGGGAAGTCAGATAAAACCAATACCAAACAAATAAACGCACATCGTGACCTGATTTAGATTAGGGGAGAAGGGATTTGGGGAGGCTTTTTAAAAACTGAATGCTGTAGGGTAGCAAGAAGGAGCATTTCAGTCATACTGAAAGTCATACTGAGCATTTCAGTCATACAGATAAAACCAATACCATACAAACAAATGCAAATTGTGACCTGATTTAGATTAGGGGAGAAGGGATTTGAGGAAGCTTTTTAAAAACTGAATTCTGTAGGGTAGCAAGAAGGAGCATTTCAGTCCTACTGAAGGAACAGTATGTGCAAAGACTAGGGTGAAAAAGATGTTAGCAGAGTTGAAAACCTGAAAGGCGACTGAAAAAAATGAGCAAGGGACTGGGTGTGCAGTGCCTGGAAACCATGAGAAGGATTTTGTTTTTCATCATATCAGCATTTTAGGAAGATGGTTTGCTTTTTTTGAGAGAAAAGGAATGACACGGGAAGCAGGAGAGCCAGGGTAGAAGGAGAGAGACTAATCAGGAGGCCACTACAGTGGAAATAGGTGGGAGTGAACTTGAACTGAGTGGGTAGGGACCAAAATGGAAAAAGCAGATAGATTCAAGGTAGACTTTGTACATAGACATGGCAGGATTTGTTGATAGAAAGTCTCTAAAGACTTGGTGAGAGCAATTATATCTACAGATAAAATTCTGTAACTTTATAATGCCAGGACTTTTCAGCGATCCTTGTCTTCCATTAGCTTGTCATTCCTGCCCATTCCCCAAATTTGTGGCTGTTTTCTGAATTTTAAAAAATGAGATATACAAACTTTAAACTATAAAATAATTGAGCACTCGTCATATTTAGCCCTTCTTCCTCTTTTTGCCAAACGGTTATGCTGATTTCTGTTTACCTTTCCTGCATAAGGCCGTTAAAAAGAACTAATCTGCAGGGCGGAATATCCTGTTGTTGAGAGTCATGCGTAACAAGAACGTTGGCAGCAGAAACAGCGTGATCAGCTTTTTTTCATTCCCTAAAAGAATGCTTTTGAAAATCATATCATGCCTACTTTCACTTTTACTTCCTTTATTTCATTTTCCAATTGCTTCTTCCTTTTTCTTCTGAGACAGGATCTCATTCTGCCACCCAGGCTGGAGTGTAGTGGCAAGATCTTGGCTCACCGCAAACTCTGCCTCCCTGACTCAAGTGATCCTCCCACCTCAGCCTCCTGAGTAGCTGGGACCGCAGGCATGTGCCACCCTGCCCAGCTAATTTTTTGTACTTTTTGTAGAAATGGGGTTTCTCCATGTTGCCCAGGCTGGTCTCGAACTCCTGGGCTCAAGCAATCTGCTTGCCTCAGCCTCTCAAAGTGCTGGGATTACAGACGTGAGCCACTGCGCCCAGCCTCCAATATCTTTTTGTACATTCTTTCCTTTCAAAACTTTTTTTATGTTCTATCACTTATACTTGCATCTTCAGTAGTATATTGTCTCCATTGTGTTGATTTATACTCCACCTCCTCTTGCACAGTCTTTAATAATTATTGTGAAAATGTATATGCTTAAGAAAAAAATTGTAATGGTAGAGAATGGTGAGAAGTAAAATAAAATTACCTCATTCCTTTGCAATATATTCTTCTCAGAAGTAGCCATGTATAAACTCTGTCTGCATAAACTCTATCATAAGTGTTGTTCTGTAACTTTTACACATAAAATATAATTATTGCATGTCAGTATATGACAATTTACCTCATTTAAAAAATTGCTACATAGTATTTTACTGGTTAGTAGGATATTATCCCTTTTTTGTTAACCCCACCCACCAGCCCCCAAACACGTGCACACACATTCATAAAGTGTAGAAAGGTAAGCACTAAATTATCAAATGTGGTTCCTTCTGAGGACTAAGATTGGTGCAGGAATTTTTTTAAATTTCATGCACTTTTGATCTTTGGGGTTGTTGTAATGAATAGTAAATATTAAATGTATAATTAAAAAATCTTAAAAAGTAACCTTACCCTGGTGTAGAGTTTTACACTCAAAAAAGCAGTTTTGCATCGTTTATTTCATTTCATTTTCACAAGTTTCCAGGTTACCCACGAAACACCTCACTCACATTTACAAACGGGAATCGAAAGTTAAAGAGGTTACATTATTAATCCAAAGTTACATGTCAATAAAGGCAAAACCAAAGATAGGATACAGATCCTCCCTAGATGATGTAGTTTAATGTGGCCACTGGCTGTTTTTATTACTGGGTCAGATTTTTCCCTTCCTAGCTATGTGACTTTGTGGGCAGAAGAGATACAGATCTCCTTAGTGACCCTCAATATTTGACATTTTATCTTGAAACTCAGCAACTACTAATAGCAAAGACCACTTTGAATAAACATGGTGAGAATGAGACACAGTAAGTTATTTCTTGGTGGGAACAAGGTCACTGCTATTTGGCAGAAGTCACCACTCCTCTGGGCCTGGCCCAAACAGGCTGCATCATGGGCTAAAGAAGCATTTCTACACTCAGTATGTATTTATTTGCTGGTTTATGAAATTATTCTTCATCATCACTCCAGCTTTATGCTGTTTGGAACCCTTAACCTTTAAAGAGATTCAGATGCAGAATCTGCTATTAATATTTGCTGAAAAACAACCACATTGTTATAAGAGATGATTCTACATTGTATCAAGTACTGGCAAGATAATAACAAGGCTTAAGATTAAGATGGTCTCCTTGCTTTATCCAAAGCCATGGCTAGAAGTATCAATGCTCAATGAACTGACTAAAGAAGCAAGTCCTGAGGGGAGTATCTGAAAACAGAATTAGCCAAATACTCAAATGTCTCTGGCTGAAAAACATCTTGGAACTCTAAATTTCACAACATCCTGCATCTTATCTACCAGGTGGCCTACAATAAATTATTCTTCCCAAGACAGAAGATGGAGAAACCCTCCCTCTCTGAGTCAGCCCCAGCAGCAGCAGCCAGGGCCTGTTTTGACAGTAGCGCACTCCCACTGAGTGTTTAGCACACTTCACACGCTAAGCCTACCCCAAAAGCAAAGCCTTTAGTTGACTTAATTTTGTCCCTTCCTCTTCACTACATACTTATGAAATATCTCTTGTAAATTGCAATGTAAGGACTGTGGAATTGATCATATTATATTCTTATCCAGTGAAAAAGACTGAAATCAGGGCTGGCACAGTGGCTCATGCCTGTAATCCCAGCACTATGGGAAGCTAAGGCAGGAGAATTGCTTGAGACCAGGAGTTCTGAGACCAGCCTGAGAAACATAGCAGGATCTTATCTCTACCAAAAAAAAAAAAAAAAAAAAAAATTATCTGGGTGTGGTGCTGTGCACCTGTAGTACCTAGTACGAGCTACCCTGGAGGCTGTGGTGGGTGGATCATTTGAGCCCAGGAGTTTGAGGTAGCAGTGAGCTATTATTGTGCCACTGTACGCCAGCCTGGGTGGTAGAGCAAGACATGTCTCTAAATAAATAAATACATACATACATACATAAAATGATTTTTAAAAGATCCAAATCAGAAAAGGGTATATTCTTTCAAGATGGTTTGCCACAAGGACTAGAACATTAAGAAGTTCCAAATGAAAGGAATATCCTACAAGATCCGGCAATTTATTGTCATTTTAAAAATTATGAGAAATAAATCACAGAGAAGAGTATATGAAACATTTATGTACAATTTAATAATGATTACAAAGCAAGCATCTATATAACCACCCAACAGTGGAAGGAAATGTACATTTCCAGCACCCCAGAAACCCCTGCCTCATACATCCTTTCACAATTCCAACTCTTTCCACCTAGAAGTGAGAAGTGATCATTTCTTTCTTTTTTCATAGTTTTACCACATAAATATGCATTCCTAAACTATCCATGCTTACTTAGTTTTGCTGATTTTTGAACTTTAAATGAATACAATCATGCTGTAATAATTGTTTTGTGATATTCTTTTTGTTTTTAAGGGATTAATCCATATTATGTCTAGGACAATTTGTTTATTTTGAACTGCTGTGTGGTATTTTATTGTTCAAATATACCATAATGTAGTCCATTGAACTGCTGATGGACATTTGGGTTGTTCCCAGTTCTGGCTCTTATCAGCACTGCTGGTATGAACATCCATGGACTTGTACTCTGATAAACACGAGCAAGTGTTTCTTCAGAGTGTATTTCTGGGAATAAGTGGTAGCAAGAGAGTATGCACATATTCCAGTTTGTTATATCATATCAAATATAAAAGATTGTATCCATTTATACTACTATAAGAGTTCTCATTGCTTCTCACTTCTGCGACGTTTGGTATTTCTAGTTATTTACTTTTTGTCAGGGGAATATGTAATGGTATCTCTCATTGTGGTTTCAACTGACATTGCCCTAATCATTACAGACTTTAGGCATCTATACATCTCTTTTCTAGCCATTTGGATATCCTCTTTTATGAAACGCCTATTCAAACCTTTTGCCCATTTTCTATATTTAGTTTGTCTGTCTTTTCCTTATTGATTCATAGGATTTCGTTATTATTTCATTCACTTAAACCAACAAATATTTATTGAGTGTCTGATACATTCTGGGCATGTTCTAGGATATGTCAATGAAGCAAAATCAAAGTTCTGTCCTCATGGAGCTTACATTCTAGGGGGAAGCAGAACAAAAAAGAGCAAACACAATAAATAATAATAATAATAAATAAATAATTGGATATGTAAGGAGAAGATTAATACTATGAAAAAAAAAGAAAAAGCAGAGCACCCCAGAAAGCATTATAAAGGCTGGAGTTTGGAGAGCTGTTGCCCTCATGAGAAGCGACCTTTGAGCAAAGATTGAAGGGATGAAGGGTTAATCAAGGTGGTCTGAGAATGGCGAATTAGGAGACAGAAATAGACCATGAAGTCAGAGAGATAAAGGGGTTGGGGACAGATTATGTAAGCCTTTGGACCACTGTAAGCACTTTGGCTTTTATTCTGAATGAGCTAAACAACCACCTCACACGTTCCCTACAACAGCAGTCCCCAACCTTTTTGGCACCACAGACTGGTTTCTTGGAAGACAATTTTTCCACAGATGGAGTGGGGGTGGGTGGTTTCAGGATGATTCAAGTGCATTACATTTTTTGTGCACTTTATTTCTATTATTATTACATTGTAATAATGAAATAATTATACAACTCACCATAATGTAGAATCAGTGGGAACACTGAACTTGTTTTCCTGCAACTAGATGGTCCCATCTGGGGGTAAAGGGAGACAGTGACAGATCATCAGGCATTAGATTCTCATAAGGAGTGAGCAACTTAGATCCCTCACTAGATGCTGCCGATCTAACAGGAGGTGGAGCTAAGGCAGTAATCCAAGTAATGGGGAGCAGCTGTAAATACAGATGAAGCTTCACTTGCTCGCCTGTCACTCACTTCATGCTGTGTGGCCCAGTTCCTAACAGGAACGGGTATCAGTCCATGGCCCAGGGGTTAGGGACCCCTGCCCTACAACACTTAAATGATCTGATGACTGAAGCTGACCATTGGACTTTCTGGCATAATCAACAGAAGATAAGAACATACTGACTTTAAAGACAAGAAGTGATGCTCCCTTTTAGAATGTAAGTAACCATAACCCTTGAGCTAAGGAAAGATACCTAAGACCAAATGGCATGTGTTACTGTGGAATTAAAGTCAGACGGTAAGTGTATGGGCATGCATGCGTGTTGTGCATGAGTTTCCTTATGGTACTTTAAGTACATTTTTTTATAGTTTGTTTTGCTAGGAGAATATTACATGAGGAACTTGGTTTGATAAAATTATTTATGGCCGGGCATGGTGGCTCACACCTGTAATCCCAGCACTTTGGGAGGCCAAGGTGGGTGGATCACGAGGTCAGGAGATCGAGACCATCCTGGCTAACACAGTGAAACCCCGTCTCTACTAAATATACAAAAAATTAGCCGGGCGTAGTGGCGGGCGCCTGTATTCCCAGCTACTCGGGAGGCTGAGGCAGGAGAATGGCGTGAACCCAGCGGGTGGAGCTTGCAGTGAGCCGAGATCGCGCCACTGTGACTCCGTCTCAAAAAAAAAAAAAAAAAAATTATTTATAACGTTGAGAAATGAACTTGTATATTCAGTAGTCACAGTTTGCTTTTAAAACTGCAACTCACTTTTCAGTGACCCTCCTTGTCAAGTTTTGGGCCCTATTTAACTAATGCCCTCAGGGTCACCATCTGCTCCTTAATGTATTTACTTTCAACCATTCAAGAAATATCCCTCAGTATGTGTGGGGGATTTGTTCCCGGACCCTCCATGGATGCCAAATCCATGGATACTCAAGTCCCTTCTATAAAATAGTGTAGCATTTGTATATAACCTATGCACATCCTCCTGTGTATTTTAAATCATCTTTAGATTATTCATAATACCCACTACAGTGAAAATGCTATGTAAATAGTTGTTATACTGTATTGTTTAGGGAATAATGACAAGAAAAAAGTTTGTACATGTTCAGTACAGTTGCAACTATTGAAATTTTTTTCCAAATATTTTTGACCTATAGTTAGTTGGTTGAATCCATGGATATGGAGAGCTGATTGTATCGAGAGGGGATATGGTTTGTGGGAATCTTTATAATCCCATGATTCAGAGCTCAGACACTAGAGGCAGATAACACTGGGTTTATGGCTTGGCTTCTACTAAGGAAGTGACTTCAAATGCCTCTCCAAATCTCAGTTTCAGCATTTGTAAAATGTGGAATAATCATATTATTTACCGAGATGATTTTGTGAGGATTAAATGAGATAATGCCTAGAAAATGCTCAATAAACAAAATTTATTGTTATTATTATAAGGCAGTAGGCTAAAGGGATCAGAGAAAAGGAGAGAAATAAGATGTTACTTCTACTCTCAAAGAATCAGTAGGCAAATATGTAAACAATTAGCCATAATTGGAATAAAAAATACACCCTTCCTTCCTTCTTTCCTTCCTTCTTTCCTTCCTTCCTTCCTTCCTTCCTTCCTTCCTTCCTTCCTTCCTTCCCTCCCTCCCTTCTCTCTCTCTCTCTCCCTCTCTCTCTCTCTGTCGCTCTCTCTCTCTCTTTTCTTTCTTTTTTTTGAGATGGTCTCCCTCTGTTGCCCAGGCTGGAGTGCAGCGGCATGATCTCGGCTCTCTGTAGCCTCCCTGCCTCGGGCTCCCGTGATTCTCCTGCCTCGGCCTGCCAAATACCTGGGATTGCAGGCGCACACCACCACGCCTGGCTGGTTTTTGTATTTTTGGTGGAGACGGGGTTTCGCCGTGTTGGCCAGGCTGGTCTCCAACTCCTGACCTCGAGTGATCTGCCCGCCTCGGCCTCCCGAAGTGCTGGGATTACAGATGGAGTCTCGCTCACTCAATGCTCAATGTTGCCCAGGCTGGAGTGCAGTGGCGTGATCTCGGCTCGCTACAACCTCCACCTCCCAGCCGCCTGCCTTGGGCTCCCAAAGTGCTAAGATTACAGCCTCTGCCTGGCAGCCACCCTGTCTAGGAAGTGAGGAACGTCTCTGCCCGGCAGCCCTGTCTGGGAAGTGAAGAGCGCCTCTGCCCGGCTGCCCATCGTCTGGGAAGTGAGGAGCGCCTCTGCCCGGCCGCCCCGTCTGGGAAGTGAGGAGGGCCTCTGCCCGGCCACCCATCGTCTGGGAAGTGAGGAGCGCCTCTGCCCGGCCGCCCCGTCTGGCATGTGAGGAGCGCCTCTGCCCGGCCGCCCCGTCTGGGAAGTGAGGAGGGCCTCTGCCCGGCCACCCCGTCTGGGATGTGAGGAGCACCTCTGCTCGGCCGTCCCGTCTGGCATGTGAGGAGCGCCTCTGCCCGGCCACCCCGTCTGGGAAGTGAGGAGCGCCTTTGCCTGGCCACCCATCGTCTGTGAAGTGAGGAGCGCCTCTGCCTGGCCACCCTGTCTAGGAAGTGAGGAGCGCCTCTGCCTGGCCGCCCATCCTCTGGGAAGTGAGGAGCGTCTCTGCCCGGCCGCCCATCGTCTGGGATGTGAGGAGCGCCTCTGCTCCGCCGCCCCATCTGGGAAGTGAGGAGCGCCTCTGCCTGGCCGCTGTGCAACCTTCCAAGTGTGAAGTGACAGCCTTCGTTGTAGAATGAATGAAGACAGTGGCACTGATTATATAACACCTTGGCAGCTATCTCAAGTCGTTGATGGTGGAGGTATTGGAATTATAGAAGAAAGCAAACACACAAATTTGACTAAAGGCGATTTTGTGACTTCTTTCTATTGGCCCTGGCAAACCAAGGTTATTCTGGATGGAAATAGCCTTGAAAAGGTGATATATATATATATGAACGTATCTAATTTTTTTCCCCGTATAATTCTTACTTTGTGCATTTGATATTCAGTTGTGTTTGTAATCACGGAAAAATAAAAGCATACATTTTCTTTTAAAAAAATAAAAAAAAACTATAATAAAAGAATAAGCAAAGTGTTTTCAGAATACAGATCTGCCTAGGAATATTCACATAAATTTTATTAAAGAGGAAATATTTTAGCTAAGGCTTAAGAATAAGTTAGATTCCAATAATCAGGGCTGAAAAGTCAAGTCTACTGAAAGTCTAACCTCATAAACTTGCTGGCTACCCAGAGCCCACAATGAAGGTCCCTTCTATTACATTCTTACTGAACAGTGCTTTCTAAAACATACTACTCTCTCATTACCCCAATGTCAGGTCTGGGATTTTATTTTACCCTATTTACAAGCTAATAGTCTATTACTGTATCATGAAAATTGGCAGAAGAGATGAAATGTCTAGCCCAGTGACAAAAATTGTATTAATCACAACAGCACAAACAGCATGAGTATGATGTTTGCATTGATTCCCCTTGTCCCTAAGTCCTACAGGGGCAACAGAGATGGCTAAGATGGATATTTGCACACACAGCAGGTTGCATTACTGGAGAGAACAATGAGCTTGGGGAACTGCCATTTTGTAGGAACTAATAATCAAACCTGCTCTTTGTCCAAAAAGGAGACTTTACTTCATCTCTTAAAGTTGTTTGCTGCAAACAGAACTCTAAGAAATGGCCTGGGTAAAAAGCAGTCAGAGCTTTGCAATCTTGGCATATGGCAAGACATGTGAGAGTGTGAGAGACTGAGGAGGACAATCTTCCAGCTGTCACTATTTTCCAAGTCCTATTTCAAATCATACTTCCTCATCAGTGTGTGCCCCAACTGTATCAGTCCACAGTAACTTTCTCCTCTGAATCCTATGACTTCACCTCTCAAACTTACTGTAACACTTGACCGTAAACCTTGTTGTATTATAATAAAACTGTATGTTTCCTCTTTCCAGCATGATTTTATAACTTCTGAAGATTTTTTAAAATCTGTAACTCACACAAAATAGCGACAAAACTGATAAAAACGTGAGAAAAATTAAATATGTTTTTATTTTAAGAAGAAAAACATTTTTAAGTATCACAAATATTTCTTGAAATTTTGAGACACAAGATATATAACCATAGACAATAAATCTGAAACCAGATGTGTCATTTTGGTAAATACATTATCATTCCTAGACCTCAAAACCATGTGAGAGTGTTCAGTGTTCATAAATCCATGCGTTCATAAATCAGGTGATTGCTAATGTTATTTGTTGGTCTTTTTTGTATGGCATTCCATTTCATAAAGGCAGATTATATATAGCACTATAAAATTATATAAATATATTTCATATTTTTCTTATATATAGTAAAGCAAGAAAATTTAAAAAACAAAAACAGGTTTTTTTCAATATAGTATTCACCATCTTAGGGGTTATTGATGTTTCCCAGAACACACAGTTTGGAAAATTGTACCTCAGATAATCAGAGGCAGATGGCCACCAACAGTTGTTTAATTTACTTCACGACATTCTTAAATCACATAGTCTAATTCAAAAAAGGCAACTTAAATAAACTCACATCTGAGATATGGTCAAGTTGTAGGGCAACTTATTTCAATGGCCAAGCAACTAGATGGATGCATAGGGGATTCCTTAAGAAATGGTTTATTTCATGGAGACTAGATCATCTTGCATACAGGCATCTTTAAAGATACTTAAAAACATTTGGAGAGAGGGCAGTGCATAAAATCAAAAACAGATGTTTTTCCTCTTAAAAATCAAAACAATCCTAACTTCTTTCTCTACTTCCAGCTCTGCTCAATATTTCTTGATGAAACAACTGTTCCTATTCAATTCATATATAATCTAAGAGGACTAACTTTAACAAGTCCACATTCCTTAACTTTTATGTCTGCTTGCCACTGTTCATACCAACAGAATTCCACAGTCTTTCCAGGCTGCCAAGCACATGTATCCCAGCTAGAAGCTGCCTAACTTTCCCTGCAGATGTATGGTAAAGCTCACTTTTAAAATTGTCAGTTTTATTTTCTTAAAATCTACACCAGGCCGAGCACCGTGACTCACACCTGTAATCCTAGCACTCTGGGAGGCCGAGGTGGATGGATCACAAGGTCAGGAGTTCAAGACCAGCCTGGCCAACACGGTGAAACCCCATCTCTACTAAAAATACAAAAATCAGCTGGGCATGGTGGCAGGCGCCTGTAGTCCCAGCTACTCGGGAGGCTGAGGCAGGAGAATCGCTTGAACCCGGGAGGCAGAGGTTGCAGTGAGCCAAGATCAGGCCACTGCACTCCAGCCTGGGCGACAGAGTGAGACTTTGTCTCAAAAAAAAAAAAAAAAAAAAAAGAAAAGAAAAGAAAAACATCTACACCTTTATTCCATGTCCTCTATATTCCCCCTCCGATTTGAGATTCAACAATTTAGACTTACTAAAAATAGTGCTTGGTAAATATGATCATTGGCAATGAGTAATATTTGAAAAAGGTACTTCTGTTCAAAACTGTTGATTTGAAAGTATACGTTTTACCACAATAAAAAAAAATTAAAGGGATCTTTTTTAATGGCGTAAAGCAAGCACAGAACAAGAAGGGGAACAAAAACAAACACAATTTTGGAGAGCTAGAAAGTAGATGGTGGGCGGGCCCCGTGGCTCACACAAATCCCAGCACTTTGGGAAGCCAAGGTGGGTGGATCACTTGAACCCAGAAGTTCGAGATTAGCCCAGCCAACGTGGTGAAACCCTGCCTTACTAAAAATACAAAAATTAACCAAGCATGATGGGGCACACCTCTAGTCCCAGCTACTGGGGAGGCTGGGTTGGGAGAATCACCTGAGCCTGAGAAGTTGAGACTGCAGTAGGTTGTAATCTCCCCACTGCACTCCAGCCTGGGCAATGGGAGTGAGACCTGTCTCAAAACAAAAACAAAAACAAAAAACATAGACGGTAACTGATAATTGGTCTAATAGACCCAAGGAAAAAAAATCTGAAACCCAAGCCAGAAGTGGAAAGAAATAAGCAATATGATTTACACCATGGAATCTGTAAAATTCTCAGGAATTAGCAGCACCATTCACCTCTAGATATGGGGCTGGAGGTGGAGTTAAAAGCAGAATTGGTTGAAAACCTTTTTAAGGAAAATTGTCCCTCAGATATCCGTCCCTGTTCCACGCAGCCAAGCAACTGCTTTTCCCTACCCTAGCACAAGATGGGAGCTTTAAGCTCTAGATATAGTTTTTCAAAAATATTTCTGGACTGAGACAATAGGTATAACTGAAGGCAGGGAAACTATATTGAACAATTGGAAATTAAATTAAAATGTACATACTGAAATTTTATTTCCCCAATTCTCTTTCATACCTGGCTTGCAGAATGCTGAAATTAAGCCTATATTCTCCAGGAAAGGGATCAGAAGACTCATTTCTGATGAGTCTTCATCAGAAATTTGACTGCCCCCAAAAAAGTGACTTCAAAAAAAATGACACATCTTGAAATTCACATTTAAATTGCCCAATGTATCCTATGTTGAAGCCCATAATCTACAAGCTCCATCAAAGTTTACATTTTATCCAATATAAGTGGATAGCCAAGGAGCTCCAGAGATTTGAGGAAGGTATGAAAGGCAGAGACCAAAACAAACCGAAAGACAATTACTTGAAGGAAACAGAAACTATGCATTTTAAATAAAAGTTTTTTTAAAACTACCATGAGTGATTTTAGAGTTATAAGAACAGACATTATATGTAAAAAGTAAGAATAGAATGTTATTTTAAAACACTTATAAAATGCAATAATTCTTGGAAATTAACAACATGATAGAAATTACAAATTTAATAGAAGGTCTGGAAGATACAATTGAGGAAATCTCTCAGGAAGTAAGGGATTAAGATAAAGAGATAGAAAAGAAACAAAAGTAAAGAAAATTAGAAGCCCAGTCTAGGAGATCTAACATTCTACTAGTAAGATTCCAGGAGAAAGCAGGGAAGATGGAGAGAATAGGATAAGAAATTATCAAAGAAATAATTCAAATGGAGTAGCATGGATTTCTAGATTGAAGAATTCCTTTAGTTAATCAGTACAGAGGAAGGATACAGGCACATTGAGATGCATCATGGTGCAATTTTGGAGCACTGAGGATATGGAGAAAATCCTAAAGTTTTCCAGAGAGAAAGAATGGAACAAAGATAAAGAATCAAATGGCATGGAAATTCTGAAAAACAATTGGAAGCTGGATGATCATATGCTTACAAACTTTATTTCTTATTCACTGTTTATCAGGAAGTTAGTAAAGTATGCACTCTTCTGGAAAAGTGAGTACACCAAGAAGGTGAAGTAATGGGATCAAGGAAACAAGGGGCCCCATACAAGATACGGGAGAAGGAAATCCTTAAGCTGATGGGGAAAGGAAAGCACACTACATGAAGGCAAAATCAGCTCCTCTGTAATACAATTAGCCCTATATCTCAAGAGTTAGAGAGGAAAAACTTTAAAATTTTCACTTGATTTTAGTGTGGAGAGTGAAATGGAGGTGGGAGTAACTGGCAGTTACTTCCATTACCGCCAGTGGTTTCTAACCACTTAGAAGTAACTTCAAGAATACAGATGAGGCCCTCAACTAAGGGGCAAAGGAAAATCAAGATGAATTTAGGTTGTAAGATTAAAAGAATTTGGTGACAGATTGGATGTAAATAGTAAGAGAGAAAGGGGTCAGAGATAAATAGAACGTTTTAGTTTTGACAATGGGGTCGTTAACTAGGAAATGAAATTTTGGAGAAATCAGAGATTTAGCAGGGAGAAAAGGAAATAATGAGTTAAGTTTAGAGCACACCAAATACATGCTTATGGGACATGTAGTTGCAGTGACTATTAGGGAATAGCAGCAGATGGGTGAAGAGGGTAGAGAAGAGAAGTTTTCTGTGTAAAGTCTGTGCAGGGAAAACATCTACCTTGAGAAAATGCCAACCGTAGAGCCACATGCATACCACCATTTGCGGAAGGTAAAAGAATTATAGGAGACTGAAAGAGATTTAGAATTAGTAGCCAGCAGAAATACAGGAGAAGAATCAAGGCGGAGACATTTCTCTGAAGCCTATCAAGAAGAAAGAACCAAGGAAGGAGAAGTCAGGATTGTCAGGCACTGTAAAGAGATAAAAACAGACTAGGAATAAAATGCTGATTTTACTGTAATTAGTGACAGTAAGTCAAGTTTCAGTAGAATATGGGATTAGAAACCAGATTGCAGTCAACTGGGATGTGTCAGCAAATGAAGAATCAACAAGCATGAGAACAATGGGTGCCAGTCATTAAATACCTAATCTTTCAAAGACGTATTATAGTATTGTGCCATTTTACTTGAGGGAAGGAGACTTGCTTAAGGCCACTGGGCTAGTCAGTAGCAAGGTAAGCATTTTAACATAGTATTGTCCAGTTTCCAAACTGGTAATGCTTCTTCCACAATATGTTTTCTTAAAGTTTGCCAGTGAAAGGATGAAGGAGACACTGGTGGACTGTTAGGAAAGAATTGTCAAGGGAATGTCCTTTCTAGAATGGTAGAAACTTGAGCATGCTTTCAGGCATATGAGAAGGAGCCAGTGGAAAGGGAAGAGAGATAGGTGATGAAGGTCACTGAAGACCTAGTAGGAACTAGAGCACTCATGTCTCTCTAAGAATAAGCAATTCCATATACTAGTAATTATTCAATTTGCTCTTCCCTAAGATTTTCCTCATGACATCAAATCAACCTTTCAGGGCTCATAATTTTATTAATTGGAAAACATTAAATACTTTACATCATCTTGAACCATCTTTGGTGATAAAATTTTATCTTTATAGCTTTTCCTATAAAGTCCGCCATCCCAGAACTAGAAAGAACTGATCAAGATTACATGGTTTCTGTTTCGGTCTCCAACCTAAATTTGCCACAAATATTCCTGCCTATAAAAGGTAGCTACTAGGAATATCATCAACACTTAGTTTAATTATGTTTAACTTTAGATAATAGAGAACAAATCTTTGCCAAAAGACACCTGGCTGAATTCATGCATAGAAGTACCATCATAATCAATTGCCAGGTCTGGAAACATGATATTCTTGATAAAGAATTGCCCTTTGAACTGTCTAAACTTGAGCAACCAGTATTGGGACTTTTTCTTCCATTCATTCACTTTGATTTGATATCTTCATGGAGGACTCCACCCAGCAGGTGTTCAGAAAGGTTTAAAATGGCATTTTTTCACCTGTCTAGGGTGCGAAAAAATGTACTGTTTTGACATGAAGTTCTTCCAGACTGTCTAAACATCTTAGGCAGCCCCAAGACAATCACAGGAAAGGTTCTGGGGGGAACACTGACAGTGGGGGAATACTGCCAGTGGGAGTAGAAATTTTCTTCTTTATCTCATTTTTTAAGCACCCCTAAAGCAGTAAAAATCATCTCTGGTCTATTTACTTACTGGCTCCAACTCTTGTGCTGCTTTATCTGGGGGTATTTTTTTTCAATAGTGGCATTTGTCAGCTTTTCACATTTCTTTGACATCTTTGGGACAATCATTATACAAGTCTTGGTAGTCCTAATATGTGGCTTTCTATGGCTTTCTTCAGTGGTCATTTTTATGCATTATGAGCATTTTTAGAATGCTCAAAACAGTATATATTTCCACGTTCTAGATACAGGAGTACTTGGGGAAATTTTGTAGCCACAAATCCGCTCGTTGTTTGGAAAAGTTCCCTAAGTTGGCCTACAATCAAATCACCCATCTCCTTGGTGACACAGGAAATTGTACTTATGATCTATGGGGAATCTCAGGTAAGCATGTCTGGGCAGGCTATTATCCCCATGTTAGTGCCATTGTGAAGAATCATTCATTAGCGCACAGGGAAGTAAAGGTCGTGTGTATTTTCTTCCCAGGCATTTGCATGATCATTCATTCTGAAGGCTGGGTTATTTTCTACTCTGAGGGGTTAAGTGCTGAGAGTATGGACAGTGTTCTACAGCACAAAGTGTCCTCATCCAGCCTCTGTCCGCCTCCATCTCTACAAAGACCTTGAATCATGTTTCATAGGGAAGATTAAGGCCAATGGTCATGAGCTCAATCAGCGTCTTCCCCAAACATCTCTAATCCAATTCCCTTATCTGCCCACTTTCAACTTCACCACGCCTTTCTCAGGAGAAAGGGTAATCTTTATGCAGGTCAGAGTCAAACGTTTCTCCTGTCATCTTTATCCTGCCCTCTCCCACTTCCTCACAGGTTATTCCCTCTCTTTTATGTTTCAAATGCCTGAATTCTTAAGGAAAACAACAACAACAAACTAAAATTAAAAGAGCAAAGAGCCCAACCTTGCACTCAGTGTCCATTTACAGTCAAGTACCTTAACAGAATTATCTACACATAGGGTCTCACTATCCATTGACTCCTCTATATTCAATGAGGCCTCTGCCTCCGCCACTGCCCTGAAATTGCTAAGATGCAAAGACCTCCTCTACACCAGTTCCAACATCCCTTTTCTGGCCTAACTTGATTGCTTTTCTGGGGCATCTAACACCTCTGACCCCTTTATTTTCCTTGAAATTTGGCTTTGGTGTCACCAGTTTCTCCCCTCTACATCTCTGGCTGAAAGTTCAGCCTGACTTGTACTTTTCTTATGGCCCCTTGAATGGTAGTATTTCTCAAGATTCTATCTTTGCCCCTTATATTTTCTCAACTCCATATTCTGTTTAGATCTTACCATCCACCTCCACTGCTGTTACTATTGTTTATACACTGATGACTCCGAAGTCTATCTTCAGTTCAGACCTCTCTTCTGAGCTCCTGGTATTGTTTGGATGTTTCAAAGGCACCTCAAACTCAAAGTATTCCAAGCTTATTAGCTTCTTCTTTTTAGCTGACTTCTTCTCCTGTGGTTCCTCCACTCACTCAGCCCCCTAAGCAAGATCCTCAGGAGCCATTGCCAACTCCCTGTACTCACCAGCTGCACATCTTAATGCACTTAAAGCACTGGCAAGTTTGGTTTCTTTGTAATTTCACAGCTACCCCCACTACAAACTTAATGCCTCACAGATTGTTGAAAATTAAATGATGTACCACATATGCCTGGCATCTGATAAAAATGTTAATTGAATGCAAATCTTAAAAATCAGCACTTCCAGGTGTTTGAATTGCTTGGTATCCATTGGGAATTAACATTTCCTCTTCCATGTCATCAAAGTCTATGTGATTCACATGCTACACAGGAACAGCAAGTCACTAAATACAGACTTTCTGGCTTTAAAGATTTGTATCACTGAATGGTTCCGGAAATGAAAGGGTTGTTCTGAATTTAGAATCCTTAGTGACTCCTGATGTGATTTAGGATTCCAGTGGAAATAGGTGTAGCAAGGGCCTGAAATGTATAAATTTTTTGACTGTTTTATTTTGAGAGGTACCACCAATTCAAAACTGTGTCTTCTCCCTGTGGAATCTCCCTTTTCTAGGTCTTGTGGGCTGAGTAGTTGCACAACATAATACAACCTTCTACTCTCTTACTCCTGTGAACGTTTCCTTTTTGTGAAGAGGAGAGCCATGTAAATACAAGTTTTATTTCATTGAACATTCAACCATGTGAAAATGTAATAATAAGTAATTAATTTTTTTTGTATTCTCAAATACATTACAGATTATCTGACCTATCACATATTTGTCATACAATGAACTTTGTTGCATTGCTATTAATAGAGATGAGAGAATCAGAAAATTAATTAGTTTGGATCCTGTTAATTGCAGGTAACAGAAACCTGACTCTATTCTCTTAATAACACAGTAAACTTACTAATGCGAGTAACTAAAATTCCAGAGGCAGGGCAGGCTTTTCTTCTCTTCAATTCATTCATCCTCCTCATCCTCCCTATGTCAGCAGGAACCAGAGCCGACTATTTCCACAGATAGAATAAGAGAGGAGCAGGGTGGTGGGGCAGTGAGGTGGAGAGAGAGACAGAGAGAGAGAGATCCTCTTTCCACAACCATAGAGTAAAAATTGCAGTAATTGGGCCATGCCAGAACTATTGATTGTTGTCTGGGCAATACTATGTGTGGACTGGCTTAGATCTGGATGGCAAGGAAGCGGTTTTAAACTGGGAATGAGCCACCTGAAGTAGATGTGTTGTTTAATTAAATGGTGGCTCCTATGGAGAAATATCATTGAATTAGAAGAGGGGAAGATATAGAAAGCTAACAAATGTCTATTACATGAAGCATAATTAAAAGAAAATGGAAGAGGAAAAAAAAGAGAAAGTAAGGAATTCCAGGAAACTTCCATGGAAGAAAAGAGAAGATTCAGTAGTGGCCACAGGGCTGCTAAAAAATGGAAGACAAAAGAAACAGAAGGAAGAAAAATAAAGATTTTTTAAAATTTTACTTTAAGTTCTGGGATACGTGTGCACAATGTGCAGGTTTGTTACATAGGTATACATGTGCCACAGGGGTTTGCTGCACCTATCAATCTGTCATCTAGGTTTTAAGCCCCACATGCATTAGGCATCTGTCCTAATGCTCTCCCTCCCCTTGCCCCCAACCCCCCAACAGGCCCTGGTGTGTGATGTTCCCCTCCCTGTGTCCATGTGTTTTCATTGTTCAACTCCCACTTACGAGTGATAACATGCAGTGTCTAGTTTTCTGTTCTTGTGTTAGTGTCCCTGCAAAGGACATGAACTCATTCATTTTAAGGATGCATAATATTCCATGGTGTATATGTGCCACTTTTTTTTATTCAGTCAATCATTGATGGGCATTTGGGTTGGTTCCAAGTCTTTGCTATAGTAAATAGTGCTGCAATAAACATACGTGTGCATGTGTCTTTATAGTAGAATGATTTACAATCCTTTGGATATATACCCAGTAATGGGATTGCTGGGTCAAATGGTATTTCTGGTTCTAGATCCTTGAGGAACTGACACACTGTCTTCCACAATGATTGAACTAATTTAAAATCCATCTGACAGTGTAAAAGCGTTCCTATTTCTCCACATCCTCTCCAGCATCTGTTGTTTCCTGACTTTTTAATGATCACCGTTCTAACTGGCATGAGATGGTATCTTACTGTGGTTTTGATTTGGATTTCTCTAATGACCAGTGATGATGAGCTTTTTTTCGTATGTTTGTTGGCCACATAATTGTCTTCTTTTGAGAAGTGTCTGTTCATATCCTTTACCCACTTTGCGATGAGATTTTTTTTTCATGTAAATTTAAGTTCCTTGTAGATTCTGGATATTAGCCCTTTGTCAAATGCATAGTTTGCAAAAATTTTCTCCCATTCTGTAGTTTCTTTTGCTGTGCAGAAACTCTTTAGTTTGATTAGATACCACTTGTCAATTTTGACTTTTGTTGCAATTGCTTTTGGTGTTTTAGTTATGAAGTCTTTGCCCATGCCTATGTCCTGAATGGTACTGCCTAGGTTTTCTTCTAGGGTTTTTATGGTTTTAGGTCTTACATTTATGTATTTAATCCATCTTGAGTTAATTTTTGTATAAGGTTTAAGGAAGTGGTCAAGTTTCAGTTTTCTGCATATGGCTAGCCGGTTTTCCCAGCACCATTTATTAAATAGGGAATCCTTTCCCTATTGCTTGTTTTTGTCAGGTTTGTCTAAGATCAGATGGTTGTAGATGTGTGGTGCGATTTCTGAGGCCTCTGTTCTGTTCCATAGGTCTATATGTCTGTTTTGGTACCAGTATCATGCCGTTTTGGTTACTGTAGCCTTGTAGTATAGTTTGAAGTCAGGTAGCATGATGCCTCCAGCTTTGTTCTTTTTGCTTAGGATTGTCTTGGCTATATGGGCTCTTTTTTGGTCCATATGAAATTTAAAGTAGTTTTTTCTAATTCTGCAAAGAAAGGCAATAGTAGTTTGATGGGAATAGTATTGAATATATAAATTATTTTGGGCAGTATGGCCATTCACAATATTGATTCTTCCTCTCCATGAGCATGGAATGTTTTCCATTTTTTTTGTGTCCTCTATTATTTCATTGAGCGGTGGTTTGTAGTTTTCCTTGAAGAGGTCATACACGTCCCCTGTAAGTTGTATTCCTAGGTATTTTATTCTCTTTGTAGCAATTATGACTGAGAGTTCACTCATGACTTGGCTTTCTGCTTGTTTATTATTAGTGTATAGGAATGCTTGTGATTTTTGCTCATTGATTTTGTATTCTGAGTCTTTGCTGTAGTTGCTTATTAGCTTAAGGAGTTTTGGGGCTGAGACAATGGGATTTTCTAAATATACAATCATGTCATCTGTAAATAGAGACAATTTGACTTCATGTCTTCCTATTTGAATAGCCTTAATTTCTTTCTCTTGCCTGATTGCCCTTGCCAGAACTTCCAATACTATGTTGAATAGGAGTGGTGAGAGAGGGCATCCTTGTCTTCTGCTGGTTTTCAAAGGGAATGCTTCCAGCTTTTGCCCATTCAGTATGATATTGGGTATGTGTTTCTCATAAATAGCTCTTATTATTTTGAGATGTGTTCCATCAATACCCAGTTTATTGATTGTTTTTAGCATGAAGGGATGTTGAATTATATCGAAGGCCTTTTCTGCATCTATTGAGATAATCATGTGGTTTTTGTGATTGGTTCTATTTATGTAATGGATTACTTTATTGATTCTCGTATGTTGAACCAGCCTTGTGAAGGAGAAATAAAATCCTTTCCAGAGAAGCAAATGCTGAGGGATTTTGTCACCACCAGGCCTGCCTTACAAGAGCTCCTGAAGGAAGCACTAAATATGGAAGGGAAAAACCAGTACCAGCCACTGAAAAAACACACCAAAATATAAAGGCCAATGATACTATGAAGAAACTGCATCAACTAATGTGCAAAATAACCAGCTAGCATCATGGTGACAGGATCAAATTCACACATAACCCATACGTTTAATTGACCTTAAATGTAAATGGGTGAAATGCCCCAATTAAAAGACACAGACAGGCAAATTGGATAAAGAGTCAAGACCCATCAGTGTGTTGTATTCAGGAGACCTATCTCATGTGCGAAGATATACATAGGATCAAAATAAAGGGATGGAAGGAGATTTACCAAGCAAATGGAAAGCAAAAAAAAGCAGCGGTTGAAATCCTAGTCTCCGATAAAACAGACTTTAAGCCAACAAAGATAGAAAAAAACAAAAAAGAGCAATACATAATGGTAAAGGGACCAATGCAACAAGAAGAGCTAACTATCCTAAATATATATGCACCCAATATAGGAGCACCCAGATTCATAAAAGAAGTAGTTAGAGACCTACAAAGAGACTTAGACTCCCACACAATAATAATGGGAGACTTTAATACACCACTGTCAATATTAGACAGATCAAAAAGAAAATTAACAAGGATATCCAGGACTTGACCTCAGCTCTGGACCAAGCAGATCTAATAGACATCTACAGAACTCTCCACCCCAAATCAACAGAATATACATTCTTCTCAGGACCACATCACACTTATTCTAAAATTGACCACATAATTGGAAGTAAAACCCTCCTCAGCAAGTGCAAAAGAACAGAAATCATAACAAACTGTCTCTCAGACCACAGTGCAATCAAATTAGAACTCAGGATTAAGAAACTCACTCAAAACCGTACAACTACATGGAAATTTAACAACGTGCTCCTGAATGACTACTGGGTAAATAACGAAATTAAGGCAGAAATAAATAAGTTATTTGAAGCCAATGAGAACAAAGAGACAACATACCAGAATCTCTGGGATACAGCTAAAGCAGTGTCACGAGGGAAATTTATAGCACTAAATGCCCACATCAGAAAGCAGGAAAGATCTGAAATTGATACCCAAATATCACAATTAAAATAATTAGAGAAGCAAGAGCAAATAAATTCAAAAGAAAGCAGAAGGCAAGAAATAACTAAGATCAGAGAAGAACTGAAGGAGACAGAGACATGAAAGACTCTTCAAAAAAATCAATGAATCCAGGAGCTGGTTTTTGAAAAGATTAACAAAATAGATAGATCACTAGTTAAACAAAGAAGAAAAGAGAGAAGAATCAAATAGACACAATAAAATATGATAAGGGGGATATCAGCACTGATCCCATAGAAATACAAACTATGATCAGAGAATACTACAAACACCTCTATTAGATCAACAAGAAAGAAAATTTACAAGGATATCTGTGACTTGAACTCAGCTCTGGACCAAGTGGACCTAATAGACATCTATAGAACTCTCCACCCCAAATCAACTGGAAAAAGATTTCAACAAATAAACTGGAAAATCTAGAAGAAATGGATAAATTCCTGGACATATACACCCTCCCAAGACTAAACAGGAAGAAGTCGAATTCCTGAATAGACCAATAACAAGTTTTGAAATTGAGGCAGTAATTAATAGCCTACCAACCAAAAAAAGTCCAGGACCAGATGGATTCACAGCCAAATTCTACCTGAGGTGAAAAGAGGAGCCGGTACCATTCCTTCTGAAACTATTCCAAACAATAGAAAAAGAGAGACTCCTCCCTAACTTATTTTGTGAGGCCAGCATCATCCTGATACCAAAACCTGGCAGAGATGCAACAAAAAAAGAAAATTCCAGGCCAATATCCCTGACGGACATTGATAGAAAAATCCTCAATAAAATACTGGCAAACTAAATCCAGCAACACATCAAAACGCTTATCCACCACAATCAAGTTGGCTTCATCCCTGGGACACAAATAAAGATTTAATTGGGAAAGACAGAAAGGAGGGAGAACAAGAATTACCCCAGAAGTTTTATTTCTTAACTTTTTTTTTTTTGTGAAGGGGCTCCAACTTTCTATTTGTTTTGTTTAGCTCTTCCTTTCTAATGAAAAGTACAATTTTTCTAATGGTTGTTGTGGCTGTGCCTTGTTTTCAATGTTAAGGTGATGCTTGCTAACTGAATAAGAACTGACCATTTCCTTCTGAGATCACACACTGGTACATTATACCTGCTATATCCCTTCCTGTCTGTTGGTGGTTTGTCATAGACCCTACTGGTCGACCACTGGTTATGTCCAGCTAAAGTTCTGGAACGTTTATTAGGATGAAGAAATGCAGACACTGGTCAGATTTTTCGAGGAATATGCAACTAAGTGGAGTAAACAAAATTTGGCTTTTTCTCTTAATAAGAAGGATACAGAGTCTTTTGTCACATGAAGTTTCCAGAGCTGGGAGGATGCATCCATCACAGACTCCTCCAGTGTTACTGAAGAGATATTAGCTTCCAAAGCTGGTGAAGTAAACTGAAGTATAACAACCACCCAGAGTCTAAAGCCCAACAGGAGACACTTAACAATGACACTTAGCATTTACTGTGTTAGTTAACATTTAGCAGATCTTTGTTAAAGTATTAGCAGATTTTTCTTAAAGTAGTCTATGGTTACAAAAGTTTTAATATCATCCTCTTACTTCAAGAATTTGATTTTCCAAATTTCTCCTTTTGTCTCTCATAAACAGGGAGAAGAGGAAACTTTCCACTTATTCACCATCATTCATTCCAACTGCTAAACAGATCCAGGCTCCTAACAGCTAATAAATGAAACTGAGAGGTTTGAGAAGACAATAAATAAGTCTACAGGATGCTAAGGGAGGTATTTCTGATTCCTGGCACCTGTAAACAGTGAACAGACAACCAAAGGAGACCTCCTCAGTTAATAGCTTGGGCAATACCTGGTGTAGTCACTTAAGAGCATTGCACTACGTCTCTGCCACAAACATTTCCTCCTCTTTTGCTTTGCTGAGGTGACAAAAAAAAAACTCTGCTTTAATCAAGGTTTCGGGTTCAGAGTAAAGGCTTTTATAAAATAAAAATATAAAATAATATAAAATAAAAATATTATATAACCCTGTAGTTATGCTGTGTAGTTATGCTGTGTAACTTCCTCAGGCCCTTTATCAGAGAAACCCAGCTTTACACAATGGTGATGAAAACACACTTGGAGCCCAGGGGAGGATGTGTAATCTCTCTTTATTGTTTCTATGCGTCACCGCTCAGTTGGTGGAGACAGAGCATTTCGTGGGTCTCTGACAGTCTTATTGCCCTGGTTTTCTTTGATTTTTTTCTTTTCTATCCATCTCCTCTCTTTCTCTCCATGGTACTGGACCCTCTCCATTCATTCTTTGTGTCAAAGCTCAAGGAGATAAAACAAATCTTTGACTGGGAATTCTAGACCAGTGCCGTCCATTAGAGTAGCCACTAGACACACATAGCTATCAAACATGTAAAATGTGACTAGCGTGACTGAATTTTAAATTCAGTTTAATTTTAATTAATTTAGATTTAAAAATCGAGGCTATTAAACACCACTAAACACAACTTTGTTATTTTGGTAGAACTACATTTCACTCTAGCCTTTGAAAATTTACCATGAGTTGAGATGTGCTAAGAATGTCAAATACACAGGGGAGTTCAAACACTTAGTATAAAAATCATATAAAATGTCTCATTAATAATTTTTATATTGGCCAGGTGTGGGTACCTCATTCCTATAATCCCAATACTTTGGGAGGCCAAGGTGGGAGAATCACTTGAGGCCAGGATTTAAGACCAGCCTGAGCAACAAAGCAAGACCTCCATCTCTACCAAAAATAGTAATAATGATATTTATTATGATAGATAATAATAACATTTATTACTATCTTACTATGTTGAAATAAAAATTTTTGTATAATTAAAATAAATGATATATTATTAAAGCTAATGTCACATTTCTTTTTATTCTTTAATATGGCTATAAGAAAATATAAAATTCTATAGGTGGTTCTCATAATTCTAATATATTCAATGCCAAGAGGCTCCCCTCCTTCCACGGTGAGAAAAACAAGGGATGGGGAACAATCCTCATCCTGAAGCCATCATCAGTTCCAATACCCAGCATCACTGAGCATACCAGCTAAGCTGTCTTCAGCAGGGTGGGGAACAAAGACTTTGGGCCAAGGGACTTTGGATGGTTGGGATAGGAGAGAAAGAAGACGAAGGTGTAGACAGGCAGGAGAATACTCCAAGGCCTGGAATATTTTCAGGATAGCTAGTTGGGTGCTAATTTAAGAGGGAGGGCCTTAGACATGAATATCTTGGGTTCCTTGGAGGAATGCATATATTATAAATGAGAGAGGCAACTGAGCAGAAGATGGAAAAAATCCTAAAAAGAAGCTTTAGGATAGATTGTAGGCAAGAATTCTTACGGAGGCATCAGTTTAAAATACATGACATTGTGATACTCCTTCTAATGTCAGATATCTTCTTCCAGATTCTATTCCTGGTCTTCTGTGGAGCAGGCTTGAAGGTTCTTCCATTGATGCCTCAGCTGTGTGCCAATGACCCTATTTCCTTTATGCCTATTGCAATGTCCTTTTGAAGAGACAGTTGAGTAAGTGGAGAACAAACAATTTCCCTGCAGTGTTCTAAAGTCCAAAGATGTAGAATTTCAATGGTCATTTATATCGTTTAAACCCATTGGTACAGTTTTAGACCTTTATTGCATCCAATGCCCTGATTTTAAAGGGGTGGGGAAAGAGAGAGAGAGAGAGAGAGACGGGGAGATTATGTGCCTTGCCCAGGATCAGTCACTACTCAGGATCAGTCACTACTCAGGATCAGCTGAAGCCCCTAGAAACAGAACTGGACAGGGACTCAGAACAGGCTCCTGAATCCTAATTGACGTCTATCACGAACAAATCACTTACACCAGTTTTATTTATTTTGATTATTTTTTAATTTTTATTTTTTGTGGGTACATAGTAGGTATATATATTTATGGGGTACATGAGATATTTTCATACAGGCATACAATGTATAACAATCACATTGGGTAAACAGGGTATCCATTACCTCAAGCATTTATCTTTTCTGTCACAAACAATCCACTTATAATCTTAATTATTATTAAATGTACAAAAAATTATTGTCAACTGTACTTACCCTGTTGCACTGTCAAATACTTGATCTTATTTATTCTTGTACTTTTTTTTTAAGACAGGGTCTCACTCTGTTGCCCAGATTGGAGGGCAGTGGCACAATCATGGCTCACTGCAGCCTCAACCTCCTGGCCTTAATCAATCCTCCCACCTCAGCCTCCCAAGTAGCTGGGACCACAGGTATGCACTATATATACATACATACATATATATATATATTTTTTTCTTTTTTGTAGAGACAGGGGTCTATGTTACCCAAGTTGGTCCCAAACTCCTGAGCTCAAGCAATCATCCCACTTTGGCATTCCAAAGTGCAGAGATTACAGGCTTGTGCCACCATGCCCGGCCCAGATCTTATTCATTCTATCTAACTATATTTTTGTACCCATTAACCGTCTCCACTCCTCTTGAAACTACCCTTCCCAGCCTCTGATATCCATCATTTTACTCCATATCTCCATGAGTCCACTGTTTTAATTTTACCTCCTACAAATAAGTGAGAACATGCAAAGTCTGTCTTTCTGTCCTGACATATTTCATTGAACATAATGACCTTTAGTTCCATCCATGTTGTTGCAAATGACAGGACCTCATTCTTCTTTATGGCTGAATAGTACTCCATTGTGTATATGTACCACATTTTCTTTATTTCATTAATCTGTTGGAGGACACTTAGATTTCTTTCAAATCTTAGCTATCGTCAATAGTGCTGCAATAAACATGGGAGGGCAGATATCTCTTCGATATACTGATTTCCTTTATTTTGGGTATATACCCAGCAGTGGGTTTGCTGGGTCATATGATCATTCTATTCTTTGTTTTTTGAGGAACCTCCAAACCATTCTCCATAGTGGTTATACTAATTTACATTCCCACCGACAGTGTACCAGAGTTCCCTCTTCTCCACGTCTTTGCAAGCATTCACTATTGCCTGTTTTGGATAAAAGCCACTTTTAACTAGGGTGAGATAATATCTCATTATAGTTTTCATTTGCATTTCTCTGATGACCAATGATGTTGAGCACCTTTTCATATACCTGTTTGCCATTTGTATGTGTATGTCTTCTTTTGAGAAATGTCTATTCAGATCTTTTGCCCATTTTTAATTGGATTATTAATTTTTTCCTATGGAGTTGTTTGAACTCCTTATATATTCTGGTTATTAATAGCACAAGGGTGTCAGATATTTAGTTTACAAATATTTTCTCCAATTCTGTAGGGTAGTATCACACTAATTATAACTTGTACTTGCAATTTGGGCTCTCTGCAGAGCCCAGTAGATTCTGGGCTGCCTTGTACGCTGCCCTTGTGTGCCAGTGGTCTGGTGAAGATTACTGTGTATTTAATTCAGTACATTTGAATTTTAAATGTGTTCTGGTCACAAAGAAAACATCCTTTGGAAGACTTTTTAGAGGATGAAAATGCTAGTAGAAATTCTTAATTAATAAGCTTTGGGGTAAGAAAGTATTTTTAAAGAATATTATTTATCCTTTATTTTAGAGGTTTTCTGGCCTGACCATCAAGCAATATTTCATGAGAAAAGGAAGGAATTTGGTTGATGCCAGCTATATTTAAACTAAATAAATTAAAATAAATTAAAATTAAATGTTATTTATAAATGTTTCAAAATTATCATTGAATAAATAGCTTGACTTGGTGATTACAAATCAAGGGTAGCATCAGAAGGCTAAAGCTATAAGCCAAGCTAATACATGAGAAAAATCAAATCATATTTTTTTAGAAATATGGAATTATTTATTTAAGGAATGCAATATATAGTCTCTAGAAACTACTGTCTATATATAGGAAACTCTATGCTACATCATTTCCTGCTTTTTTTTTTCAGCAAAGAGATAAATACACAACTGTTTGTATTGGTGCTGCTTTTTTTCCCATTACCATACGCGAATGGAATGAACAGCTTCTCTGAGGATGCATAGTGTAAGATGTGGAATTCCTGCCTGCTATCTTATAAGGAGTTATTTGCATATGAAATTTTGTGGACATGAGATTGAAAATGTGTGATTTATAAGCAAAAGAAAAAAAAACCTTTAAACCTTCATGCCCTGCATTTCAAATTTCTGGCTGATTTATAAACCTTTCAAAGCTCACGCTATGAAGCAATTCAAAATTTTTATGTCTATACATGTTTAGCTAATATTAACTCAACTAGCCGCCCTGTGGCATTTTCCGTGCTATTCTTCATTTTTTCCGTCTATATTTTTTCTCGTCTCGCTTTTTTAGAAACGTTATTCCTATTTCTGTCACACTGTCACCTTTTAGTCTGTCTTGCAAGAATGTAACATCAGCAGCCAAATGAACCTAGGAAAGAAGAAAAAAACAGGCCTGTGTCATTTAATTAAAAAACAAAAAACTAAATTTTTCTGTCTTTTTTCAGCTTTCTTTACTTTCCTTAAGAAATGATTTTTAAAAAAGCTTATTCGTGGATAAAGGGCCCTTTACTGAGTGTCCTCCAGAGATGGTCCAGCTGTGTGTCAGCTCTGTGGTGTGAATCTGCAAAGAGAAGGGTGGTCCAGGCCAACTAGGATGACTGGGACACCCAGACTCTGCCAAGCTTAGCTCACTGTGCAAGGCTGAACTCTGGATCCAACTTTAGAAGAACACAAATTCCCAGCTCGGAGATAGCCTTGACCAAGTGTGCTTAGCCAGCAGAATTTCCAAGAATAAATGGATTCTTAAATGATTGCTTGCAAACAGATTTGCCATAAATCATTCTGTCATTAGCTAAATAACATAATCACTTATCCTAACAACATTTAGCAGTCACTTATGGCTTTGAGAGCTTTGAGTATAATATCAATTAAATGAATTATAGATACAAAATTAAAGATTGAAATTACAGACATGAATATTTGATACTCAGGCCTTCTTTTTCTCTGTAAGGTATTTCCCATTTCCCAGGCACTGAAGTAAGCAGGGCTTACTTCTTTATTCATTAAAATGTGTCCACATAAGAGCAGCATGATATTGCTGACCTACCCCCAATAGTGTATTTGCTCAGAGTTATTCTGATTTATTGGGGAAAATAAGATAAATAAGTAAAAGCACCCAGTAAAAGCAAATAATATGTGAAAAATGCCCACGTGTAGCAGGCAATTAATTGATAGTTATTGAATCTTACCTGACTTAGTCCCCTCTCTCACTAAGAATTCCTTAGCTAGCCAGCCTCAATTTGTGAAACCATTAGTGTACCAAATTATCTGACTCACACTGGGCCCGGCCTTGCAATGACTACCATTTAACAGAGGATGTAGATTGCACTTGGAAATACAGAAGCAACATTCATCCTCAACTTTTTCTTCCATAAGATTTTTTAAGTCTTTGTCAAAATTTAACAGAACATAAATTAAATTAACAGGGAGACAATGCTGAAGCTATTTGGATATTTGGGGACACATGAGGTCTGATACCAGCTGTCATTCAGCAAATATAATCAGCTGCTATTTATGAGAGTGGAAGACATTCTTATCCTATTATTGACTTGGTTTTATGGTTTTTCCCTTTGCCCGTAAACGCTCATAATGCTTTCCCACCCCTTCCTTGATCTCATGGCCACCGACTATAGGACAAGTCTAAAAAGATGCTAGGGTAGAAGCATGGAGAATCTGTGTGAACAATACATTATTTCTATTGTTTTATGCATTTGGATTACTTGTATTCTATTTTCCCCTAATTATCACAAATAATTTAAAATTACCTGCATGCCTCATTATTAGGTAGCTCAATACATAACAAGACTTTGGTTGCTATCTGGTTCCACCATTCTTAATAGCTAAGCTTCTGGGAAAATGAGACTTTGTTGACTATTACCTCTTCTCAAGCTGTTGTTGGCTCACCAATCTATGACAGATTCTCTTCTTTTCATCTACTTTCCGAAAGGAGCTTCTACCAAGGCCCTCCTGGGTCTTTTGGTTCCTAAATGTTGTAAATATTTTCCGGGTCCAGTTTAACTTAGACTCTTTGCTGTACTTGTTCTTATTAATCACTCTGTCTTCTTGAAATGATCTCCTCTCTTGTTTCTATGACTCCTTCTTTTCCTACCTCTGATTTTTCTTTCTTGGTATCCTTTTCAGCCTTTGTGCTCTCTGTTTAACCTACTTATTATATTTTATTGCTTCCTACGGTTCTGTTGGTCCCTTTTCTTCTTGCTCTACAGATTCTGCCTAGGCATTCTTTTCCAATTCTAATGCTTCTTCAATCCACGTCTCTCTGTGAGTTCCAGACACGGATAAACAACTGTTGCTGGATAGCCTCACTTGTGTGTGTTAAACACCTCAACTCCAGCAGGCTCAAAATTGAACTCTTCACTTTGTCTCTACCAAGCCCAGATGTACTTCTGTTGGTTTTGTTCCTCTTGGTTTAATAGTACAACCATCTCTACAGGTTGCTCAGAAATTTACAAATCATTCTTGAATCTTTTTCTCAATTTCGTTCCTTTCAGGCAGTTCATAACCTAGTCTTATCTGTTGCATCTTTTTGATGTTGTTCAAATGGTCTTCCTCTCCCCATTCCTGCTGTCAGGGCTTTGTTGTGGTTTTACCTGAGGTTACCATCATAACTTCCAAAGTGCCCTAATCCTTTACTTCAGCACTGTTCCCTCTGATATACTTTCATTTGGTTGATAAAGAAACGAAATTCCTAAATCACACATTTCAAAATATTATTCTACTGTTTATAAACCTATATTGATTTCTGTTGCTTTCAATATAAAAATCTGAATTTCCAAGATTGTCGTATGAATCCCTTTTCTTAAAATCAGGCTTCTGGAAAGAATTTAAGCCTCCTTTTTCATGACAATCTATCTCTCAATTTATGTGTCAGTCATACTGAACTAATTCAAGTTCCTTGTTCCTTGAGTGAAACATTCTTTTTGTACCTTTGGATATGCTGATTCTTCTACCTGTTATATTATTTTTCTCCTGCTCCTCTTACCAAGGCTTTTATCTAACTCCTATTTTTCCTTCAAAAGCCAGTTTAGAGTTTCCTTAGGAAGTCTACAAAGTTTTTCCTGCCATAGGTCCTCTCATAGCCTTAATTATACTTCTTTGTACATCTGACTTTTCCATTAGACAGAAGATTCTTTAAAGGCAGCAACTATGTCTTGTTCATCTGTGTATACTCAGTGCCTGACACTTAGCAGATACTAATAACTGTTTCAGTTAAACCAATGAATAATTCAGGTGTAAAATCCAGCCTCTACAGTGGCCAATGATCCCTGCCTCCTGTAATTCACACCCTCAGGTAGCACCCTCCTACATGGCACCAGGGTTGGCAGCATAAGTGGCCATGTTGTGATTAGATCTACAAAGAGGTCCATGTGGCCAGGAACTTCATGAAGCCTCCTGCCAACTGCCAGCAAGCCACTGGGGCTGTGTGAGTGAGCTTGGAAGTGGATTCTCCAGCCTCAGTCAAGTCGCCAGAGGTTGCAGCCCTGGCCAGCAGCTTGACTGCATGTGTATTAAGCCATGAAAGACTCTGAATGACAACCACTTAGCTAAGCTGCTCCCAGATTTCTGATCCTCAGAAACTGTGTGAGATAATAAATGTTTGTTTTTTTAAGCTGCTGCATTTTGGGGGTAATTTGTAACACACCATTAGATAACCAATATACCCAGCAAAATGAATTATGTATATTGGTTATCTTATTTTAGTCTTAGAAGGATTAAGAGATTCTTCATTCATTCTTCACTTATTCAACTTTACCATTTCCAAGGCACCTCTGATAATCCCACAGAGCAAGTTGCAGTAGCACAGAGAAGATCGCCCAGCAGGGAGCTCTTCCACAAACTCCACCAGAGGATTCTTGTCTAGAATCAGGGAAAATTCATTTTTGCTTGAATTGTTACAGGTCACACTTGGTGTAATTCCCAGGTACATCTTGAAAGCAACCTGACAAGAAGAAAATAAAACTACCAAAACTTGGTCTAGAACAAATAACTATTAGCAGACTAAACAAATACCCTGTTCTAGGCATTGCAGCACAATGGTTAAGCACATGGAGTCTGTAGTCAAGAAGTCCAGCTTCACCCTTAGCTTTGCAATTTATTGATCCTATGATGTGAAATTTTTAAATATTTTTACTTGTGAGTCACTTCCAAGATTGCCAAATAGGAACAGCTCCAGTCTATAGCTCCCAGTGAGATCAATGGAGAAGGGTGATTTCTGCATTTCCAACTGAGGTACCTGGTTCATCTCATTGGGACTGGTTGGACAGCAGGTGCAGCCCATGGAGGGTGAGCCAAAGCAGGGCGGGGCATCGCCTCATGTGGGAAGCACAAGGGATCAGGGTATTTCCCTTTCCTAGCCAAGAGAAGCTGTGAGTAACTGTACTTGGAGGAACTATACACTTCTGCCCGAATCCTGAGCTTTTCTCACAGTCTTTGCATCTGGAAGAACAGGAGATTCCCTCCCTCAGGAGATTCCCTCCCGAGCCTGTGCCTGGCTTGGCAGGTCCCATGCCCATGGAGCCTTGCTCGCTGCTAGCACAGATGCCTGAGATCAAGCTGGGATGCTGAAGGTTGGCGGGGGAAGGGTGTCCGCCATTGCTCAGGCTTGAGTAGGTGGTTCTGTGCTCACAATGTAAACAAAGAGGCAGGGAAGCTCGAACTGGGTGGAGCCCACAGCAGCTCAACAAGGTCTACTGCCTCCTTAGATTCCACCTCTGGGGGCAGGGCATATCTGAACAAAAGGCAGCAGACAATTTCTGCAGACTTAAACGTTCCTGCCTGACAGCTCTGAAGAGAGCAGTGGTTCTCCCAGCCTGGTGTTCAAGCTCCGATAACAGACAGACTGCCTACTCAAGTGGGTCCCTGACCCCCATGTAGCCTGACTGGGAGACACCTCCCTATAGGAGCTGACAGACACCTCATACAGGCAGGTGCCCCTCTGGGACAAAGCTTCCAGAGGAAGGATCAGGCAACAATATCTGCTGTTCTGCAGCCTCCACTGGTGATACCCAGGCAAGGAGATTCTGGAGTGGACCTCCAGAAAACTCCAACAGACCTGCAGCTGAGGGGCCTGTCTGTTAGAAGGAAAACTAACAAACAGAAAGGAATAGCATCAACATCAACAAAAAGGACATCCACACCTAACCCCATCCATAGGTCACCAACATTAAAGACCAAAGGTAGATAAAACCACAAACATGGGGAGAAACCAGAGCAGAAAAGCTGAAAATTCCAAAAACCAGAACACCTCTTCTCCTCCAAAGGAATACAACTCTTTGCCAGCAAGGGAACAAAACTGGATGGAGAATGAGTTTGACAAGTTGACAGAAGTAGGCTTCAGAGGTCAGTAATAACAAACTTCTCCTAGCTAAAGGAGCACATTCTAACCCATTGCAAGGAAGCTAAAAACCTTGAAAAAAGGTTAGATGAATGGCTAACTAGAATAACTAGTGTAGAGAAGAGCTTCAATGACCTGATGGAGCTGAAAAACCACAGTACAAAAACTTCATGAAGCATATACAAGCTTCAATAGCCAATTTGATCAAGTGGAAAAAAGGATATCAGTGACTGAAGATCAAATTAATGAAATAAAGTGAGAAGGCAAGATTAGAGAAAAAAGAGTGAAAAGAAATGAACAAAGCCTCCAAGAAATATGGGACTATGTGAAAAGACCAAATCCAGATTTGATCAGTGTACCTGAAAGTGATGGGGAGAATGGAACCAAGTTAGAAAACACTCTTCAGGATATTACCCAGGAGAACTTCCCCAACCTAGCAAGGCAGGTCAACATTCAAATTCAGGAAATACAGAGAACACCACAAAGATAGTCCTCAAGAAGATCAACCCCAAGACACATAATTATCAGATTCACCAAGGTTGAAATGAAGGAAACAATGTTAAGGGCAGCCAGAGAGAAAGGTTGTGTTACCCACAAAGGGAAGCCCATCAGACTAACAGCGGATTTCTTGGCAGAAACACTACAAGCCAGAAGATAGTGGGGGCCAATATTCAACATTCTTAAAGAAAAGGATTTTCAACACAGAATTTCATATCCAGCCAAATGAAGCTTCATAAGTGAAGGAGAAAACAATCCTTTTCAGACAAGCAAATGCTGAGAGATTTTGTCACCACCAGGCCTGCCTTACAAGAGCTCCTGAAGGAAGCACTAAACATGGAAAGGAACAACCAATACCAGCCATTGCAAAAACATGCCAAATTGTAAAGACCATTGACACTATGAAGAAACTGCATCAACTACTGGGCAAAATAACCAGCTAGCATCATAATGACAGGATCAAATTCACACATAACAATATTAACCTTAAATATTACGGGCTAAATGCCCCAATTAAAAGACACAGACTGGCAAATCGGATAAAGAGTCAAGACCCATCAGTGTGCTGTATTCACATGCAAAGACACACATAGGCTCAAAATAAATGGATGGAGGAAGATCTACCAAGCAAATGGAAAGAAAAAAAAAAGTAAGGGTTGCAATCCTGATCTCTGATAAAACAGACTTTAAACCAACAAAGATCAAAAGAGACAAAGAAGGCCATTACATAATGGTAAAGGGATCAATTCAACAAGAAGAGCTAACTATCCTAAATATATATGCACCCAATACAGGAGCACCCCGATTTATAAAGCAAGTTCTTAGAGACCTGCAAAGAGACTTAGACTCCCACACAATAATAATGGAAGACTTTAACACCCCACTGTCAATATTAGGCAGAACAATGAGACAGAAAATTAACAAGGATATCCAGGACTTGAACTCAGCCTTGGACCAAGTAGACCTAATAGACATCTACAGAACTCTCCACCCCAAATCAACAGAACATATGTTCTTCTCAGCACCACATCACACTTATTCTAACATTGACCACATAATTGGAAGTAAAACCCCCCTCAGTAAATGTGAAAGAACAGAAATTAAAACAAACTGTCTCTCAGACCACAGTGCAATCAAATTAGAACTCAGGAGTAAAAAACTCACTCAAAACCACAAAACTCCATGGAAACTGAACAACCTGCTCCAATGACTACTGGGTAAATAATGAAATGAAGGCAGAAATAAAGATGTTCTTAGAAACCAGTGAGAACAAAGACACAATGTACCAAAACCTCCATGGCACATTTAAAGCAGTGTGTAGAGGGAAATTTATAGCACTAAATGCCCACAAGACAAAGCAGGAAAGATCTAAAATTAACACCCTAACACCACAATTTAAAGAACTAGAGAAGCAAGAGCAAACAAACGCAAAAGCCAGCAGAAGACAAGAAATAACTAAAATCAGAGCAGAACTGAAGGAGATAGAGACACACACAAAAAAAAACCCTTCAAAAAAATCAATGAATCCAGGAGCTGTTTTTTTTTGAAAAGATCAACAAAGTAGATCTACCACTAGCACAACTAATGAAGAAAAAAAGACAGAATCATCAAATAGACACAAAAATCATCAAATAGACACAGAAATACAAACTACCATCAGAGAATACCATAAACACCTCACACAAATAAACTAGAAAATGTAGAAGAAATGGATAAATTCCTGGACACATACACCCTCCCAAGACTAAACCAGGAAGCAGCTGAATCTCTGAATAGACTAACAACAGGTTCTGAAATTGAGGCAATAATTAATAGCCTACCAACCAAAAAAAGTCCAGGACCAGACAGATTCACAGCCAAATTCTACCCAGAGGTACAAAAAGAAGCTGGTACCATTCCTTCTGAAACTATTCCAATCAATAGAAAAAGAGAGAATCCTCCCTAACTCATTTTATGAAGCCAGCATCATCCTGATACCAAAGCCTGGCAGAGACACAACAAAAAAGAGAATTTTAGGCCAATATTCCTGATGAACATCAATGCAAAAATCCTCAATAAAATACTGGCAAACTGAATCCAGCAGCACATCAAAAACCTGGAATGCAAGGCTGGTTAAACATATGTAATCAATCACATAAACAGAACCAAAGACAAAAACCACATGATTATCTCCATAGATGCAGAAAAGGCCTTCGACAAAATTCAACAGCCCTTCATGATAAAAACTCTCAATAAACTAGGTATTGATGGAACGTATCTCAAAATAATAAAAGCTATTTATGACAAACCCACAGCCAATATCATATTGAATGGGCAAAAACTGGAAGCATTCCCTTTGAAAACCGGCACAAGGCAAGGATGCCCTCTCTCACCACTCCTATTCAACATAGTATTGAAAGTTCTGGCCAGGGAATCAGGCAAGAGAAATAAATAAAGAGTATTCAATTAGGAAAAGAGGAAGTCAAATTGTCTCTGTTTGCAGACGACATGATAATATATTTAGAAAACCCCATCATCTCAGCCCAAAATCTCCTTAAGCTGATAAGCAACTTCAGCAAAGTCTCAGGATACAAAATCAATGTGCAAAAATCGCAAGCATTCCTATACACAAATAACAGACAAACAGAGAGCCAAATCATGAGTGAACTCCCATTCACAATTCCTACAAAGATAAAAAAATACCTAGGAATCCAACTTACAAGGGATGTGAAGGACCTCTTCAAGGAGAACTACAAACCACTGCTCAAGTAAATAAGAGGGGACACAATCAAATGGAAAAACATTCCATGCTCATGGATAGAAAGAATCAATATCATGAAAATGGCCATATTGCCCAAGGTAATTTATAGATTCAATGCCATCCCCATCAAACTACCAATGACTTTCTTCACAGAATTGGAAAAAACTACTTTAAATTTCATATGGAACCAAAAAAGAGCCTGCATAGCCAAGACAATCCTAAGCAAAAAGAACAAAGCTGGAAGCATCAAGCTATCTGACTTCAAACTATACTACAAGGTTACAGTAACCAAAACAGCATGATACTTGTACCCAAACCAGATATATAGACAAATGGAACAGAACAGAGGCCCCAAAAATAACACCACACATCTACAACCATCTGATCTTTGACAAACCTGACAAAAACAAGAAATAGGGAAAGGATTCCCTGTTTAATAAATGGTGTTGGGAAAACTGGCTAGCCATATGTAGAAAGCTGAAACTGGATCCCTTCCTTATACCTTATACAAAAACTAACTCAAGATGGATTAAAGACTTAAGTGTAAAACCTAAAACCATGAAAATCCTAGAAGAAAACCTAGACAATACCATTCAGGACATAGGCATGGGCAAAGACTTCATGACTAAAACACCAAAAGCAATGGCAACAAAAGCCAAAATAAACAAATGGGATCTAATTAATCTAAAGAGCTTCTGCACCACAAAAGAAGCTATCATCAGAGTGAGCAGGCAACCTACAGAATGGGAGAAAATTTTTGCAATCTACCCATCTGACAAAGGGTTAATATCCAGAGTCTACAAAGAACTTAAACAAATGTACAAGGAAAAAACAACCCCATCAAAAAGAGGGCAAAGGATATGAACAGACACTTCTCAAAAGAAGACATTTATGCAGCCAACAGACATGAAGAAATTCCCATCATCACTGTTCATCAGAGAAAAGCAAATCAAAACCACAATGAAATACTATCTCTTGCCAGTTACAATGGCGATCATCAAAAAGTCAGGAAACAACAGATGCTGGAGAGGATGTGGAGAAGTAGGAACACTTTTACACTGTTGGTGGGAGTGTAAATTAGTTCAACAATTGTGGAAGACAGTGTGGCGATTCCTCAAGGATCTAGAACTAGAAATACCATTCGACTCAGTGATCCCATTACTGGGTATATACCCAAAGGATTATAAATTATGTTACTATAAAGACACACGCACATGTATGTTTATTATGGCACTATTCACAATAGCAAAGACTTGGAACCAACCCAAACGTACATCAATGATAGACTGGATAAAGAAAATGTGGCACATATACACCATGGAATACCCTGCAGCCATAAAAAAGGATGAGTTCATGTCCTTTGCAGGGACATGGATGAAGCTGGAAACCATCATTCTCAGCAAGATATCACAAGGACAAAGAACCAAACACTGCACGTTCTCACTCATAAGTGGGAGTTGAACAATGAGAACACGTGGATACAGGGAGGGGAACATCACACACTGGGGCCTGTCAGGGGCTAGGGGGCTGGAGGAGGGATAGCGTTAAGAGAAATACCTAATGTAAATGACGAGGTGATGGGTGCACCAAACCATCATGGCACATGTATACCTATGAGACAAACCTGCATGTCGTGCACATGTACTCTAGAACTTAAGGTATAAAAAGAAATAAATAAAAATAAATACTATTTTTACTTGTACAGAATATTGTAAGAGGCTAATTTTCTGTGGAAATAATATGGTTTGTAAAAAATTACATTAAATCATTATTTTCAAAATCTTTTTAAAAGATACATATCCTTTAGGGGAGTAAGAAATTAAAATACTATTAATCATCAATATATCAGCTAATACTTGTCACACTGATACTAGCAAAGTATAAAACTCTGGATTAGAAGGGACCCAGGACACATTTGCCATGACAGTATGTTGACAGTCAAAGCAGAGGATGCTAGGGGCAGATTAGACCCAAGAATACATTTTGGGAAGTGGAGGGAACAATTTTGGAGTAGCTAGCCGTTATCTGTGGTCTCAGTCACCTGTGGTCAAGATAATTTGAAAATGTTAGATAGAAAATTCTAGAAATATATAATTCATAAGTTTCAAATTGTGCTTCTGAGCAGTGTGATGAAACCGCTCACTGTCCCTACTCCATACTGCCCGGAACGTGAATCATCCCTTCGTCCAGTGTATTCACACTGTTTATGCTATGACCTGCCCATGGGTCACTTGTTAACTGCCTCAGTTAGCAGATTTTTAAAAAACATAATATATACGGGTTTGGTACTGTCTGCAGTTTGGGGGTCTTGGTTGCAGTTATCCCCTGTGGGTCTTGGTAGCAGGTATCCCCTGTGGGTAACAGGGGACTACACTACTATCAAAGACAAGTCTCTAAGGAGCAAGTGGTAGTGGTGGGAGGCGCATAAATGAATTATAAAGTAACTTCACAAAAACATCTGCTGTTTTACAGTGCTTGAAGAATTTTACAATGTGGAAATGGAAGAAATCTTGCAGACTGTGTCTTTTAAGGCCTTAGTTTCAAAAATAAGTAAACTGGTGTTCAGAGAAGTCAAATCACACTGCCAAGACCATGCTATAACTTAATTCCTTGGCTCCTAGTCCAAGGCAATTTCTTTTCACAAAACACACAGGCCTGGACTTTGAAGTTTATTAATGAAATTTTGTCAGCTTGATATGTTGCCATCTTTCAAGTGCAGAAATTAATTAATTTTTAAAATTAAGAGCTGTGTAGGAGAGAAATGGAAGCAATTTTCTTAAATTACTTATAATCAGAAGGACTAGGAGATTCGTTATTCATTCTTCATTTATTCAACAGACACTTCTTGAGCACCACCAGTCTGGCACAGTACCTGGCACATAGTGGGAGTTCAATAGCCATTTGCAAGACAAATTATAGAATGGGCATCTATTGACTGAATGTTTGCCAGATAGACAAGACTAGGGGTCTGGGGGGAAGTGACAAAGACATTCTAGGTAGTGGGAACATGTCATGAGCATAAAATACCATGATGGGGTTCAGGGAAGCTCTACATCTATCAACTTGTGAGCAGTTGTGAGCCCCAAAGGTGTGAACTGGCTAATGCAGAATTCAATTTCGGTTTTAGGGGGATCATTTTCTTGTCAGCATAGAGGATGGATTTAGGGTTATGGATGGGAGTGAGCATGAGGTCAATGGCTGAGATACTAATCAAAAAGTTACTGTTATAGTAAGCCTAGGAAAGAAATGATGAGGACTCTTCCCATTTTGACTTTCCTTCGAAACTCAAACTCTCCCTAAACTTGCCCATGTAAAATGCATATATCCCAAATCCTAAAATTTGATCTCCAACACTAGCCAGTTTAGGAAGATAAAAAATGAAAGGGGGAAAGTTGAAGGCATTCCCCCTAAGAAGTGGAACAAGACAGGGAGGCCTACTTTCACCACTTCTATTCAACACAGTGCTATTAATAGAAATCCCATCCATAGCAATCAGGCAAGAGAAAGAAATAAAGGGCATCCAAATTAGAAAAGAGGAAGTCAAACTATCTCCATTTGTCAGGATAATCACATATCTAGAAAACCCTAAAGACTCCTCCAAAAGACTACTAGATTTGATAAATGAATTTAGTAAAGTCTTAGTTTACAAAACTAATGTACCCAAATCAGTAGCCCTGCTATACACCAACAACAACCAAGCTGAGAGCCAAATCAAGAACTCAATCCCTTTTATAAGAGTTGCAAAAAAAAACCCACTGCTGAATATACTTAATCAAAGAGGTGGAAGATCTCTATAAGGAGAACTATAAAACGCAGCTGAAAGAAGTCATAGATGACACAAAAACAGGGAAATATATGCCATGCTCCTGGATTGGAAGAATCAATATTGTGAAAATAACCATACTTCCCAAAGCAATCTACAGATTCAATGCAATTCCTATCAAAATACCAACACCATTTTTCACAGAATTAGAAAAAACAATCCTAAAATTTCTATGGAACCAAAAAAAGAGCCCCAACAGCCAAAGCAATACTAAGCAAAAAGAATAAATCTGGAGCCATCACATTACCTGACTTCAAATTATACTACAAAGGTATAGTTATCAAAACAGCATAGTACTGGTACAAAAGTAGATACATAGACCAATGGAACAGAATAGAGAACCCAGAACCAACTGATCTTTGACAAAGCATACAAAAACACAAACTGGGGAAAGGACACTGTATCCATTAAAAGGTGCTTGGAAAATGGGATAGCAACATGTAGAGGAATGAAACTGGATCCCTGTCACACACCATATACAAAAATCAACTCAAGATGGATCAGACACTTATATCTAAGATGTGAAACCATAAAATTTCTAGAAGAAAACCTAATAAAAACTCTTCTGGACATTGGCCTAGGCAAAGAATTTATGACTAAGACCCAAAAAGCAAATGCAACAAAACCAACAATAAATAAATGGGACCTAATTAAACTAAAAAGCTTCTGCACAGCAAAAGAAATAAACATCAGAGTAAACAGGCAACCCACAAAATGGGAGAAGATATTTGTAAACTATGCATCTGACAAAGGACTAATATCCAGTATCTACAAGGAACTCAAACGAATCAGCAAGAAAAAAACACATAATCTCATCAAAAAGTGAGCAAATGACATCAATAGACATTTCTCAAAAGAAGATATACAAATGGACAACAAACATGAAAAAATGCTCAACATCACTAATCATTAGGGAAATGTAAACTAAAACCACAATGAGATACCACCTTATTCTAGTAATAATGGCTATTACTAAAAAGGCAAAAACAATAGATATTGGTATGAATTTTGTGAAAACAGAATGCCTGTAGAATGCTGGTAGGAGTGTAAATTAGTACAACCTCTATAAAAAACAGTATGGAGATTTCTTTCTTTCCTTCTATGTATTTATTTATGAGACAGGGTCTTGCTCTGTCACCCAGACTGGAATGCAGTGGCATGATTTGGCTGACCACAACCTCAGCCTCCTGGGCTCAAGCAATCCTCCTATCTCTGCCTCCTGAGTAGCTGGGACTACAGGTGCATGCCACCGAGCCTGGCTAATTTTTTTTTGGTATTTTTTTGTAGAGATGGAGATTCACCATGTTGCCTAGGCTGGTCTCGAACTCTTTGGCTCAAGCAATCCACCTGCATCGGCCTCCCAAAATGCTAGGATTACAGACGTGAACCACGGCGCCTTTCTTTAGTTCTTAAAGAAAGAACTTTAAGTACTAAAAGTAGATCTACTATTCAATCCAGCAATCCCACTACTGGGTATCTATCCAAAGAAAAAGAAGCTATTATATATTTTTAAAAAACACACCTGCACATGTATATTTATTGCAACACAATTCACAATTGCAAAGATATGAAACCAATCTAAGTACCCATCAACTGATGAATAGATAAAGAAAATGTGGTGTATATATACCATGGACTACTACTCAGTCATAAAAAAGAATGAAATAATGTCTTTTGCAGCAACTCGATGGAGCTAGAGGCTGCTATTCCAAGCGAAGTAACTTGGAAATGGAAAACCAAAAACTGCAGTTCTCACTTGTAAGTGGGAGTTAAGCTATGGGTACATAAAGGCATATGGAGTGGTATAATGGACTTTGGAGACTCAGAAAGAGGGAGAGTGGGACGGGGGTGAGGGATAAAAAAACACATATTGGGTACACATACATATCCAGTGATGGGTGCACTAAAACCTCAGAATTCACCACTATACATATGTAATATATATTCCATCCATGTAACCAAAACCCACTTGTACTCCAAAAGCTATTGAGATATATATGTATAATTTTCATATGTATTTATATATATGAAAAAAGAAAGCAAATCCCTGTCTTCCAAATCTCAAGTCATAGCAAGTGAAAAAAATTCATCATAAAATTCTAGGTTTGGAGATTTGATTTGTCTCCTGATCAATCGGCTGAAACCTCTTTCTGTTAATGTTGATTCCTTAAACTGGAAAATTCCTAGACTATTATTTGTATGAGTGATCATTTCTTTTCTGATTTTCAATCCAAACCACATGGAAAGAATGTTAAAATGGAGCCTGTGCACTTTGAATTTATTCTCAGCATTTAGGCTGCAGTATCACAGCCCAATTTCCACCAGTAGGAGGCATTATCTAAACATGTTGAGAAATATTCATTCCTAAGGAATGACATTGTTTCCTTATCTGGCTCAATTCAGTCTGAGAAGAACGACTGTTGTTTCTGATGAAGAAAGAGCTCCACCCTCGGCCACTGCCACAGCTGCTCTGCCAATTAACAAAGGCACAGCATTTTCCCTCTTTGTGCATCTCCAACATGGATGCTTTTCAGGGCATTTTAAAATTCTTCCTTAATCAGAAAACTGTTATTGGCTACAGCTTCATGGCTCTGCTGACCGTGGGAAGTGAGCGTCTCTTTTCTGTTGTGGCTTTTAAGTGCCCCTGCAGCACTGAGAATATGACCTATGGGCTGGTTTTCCTCTTTGCTCCTGCCTGGGTGTTACTGATCCTGGGATTCTTTCTGAACAACAGGTCGTGGAGACTCTTCACAGGCTGCTGTGTGAATCCCAGGAAAATCTTTCCCAGAGGCCACAGCTGCCGTTTCTTCTACGTCCTTGGCCAGATCACTCTGAGCTCATTGGTGGCTCCAGTGATGTGGCTTTCTGTGGCTCTGCTCAATGGAACTTTCTATGAATGTGCCATGAGCGGGACGAGAAGCTCAGGACTCCTGGAACTGATTTGCAAGGGTAAGCCCAAAGAGTGCTGGGAAGAACTTCACAAAGTATCTTGTGGCAAAACTAGCATGCTACCTACTGTCAATGAAGAACTGAAACTGTCCCTTCAGGCCCAGTCTCAGGTAAGAAAAGACAAACTCGCCTTTTTCTCTCACCATGAGCTGGAAGTATTCTCTTTGTGCTCCTTTCAGTCAGGGCTGTCTGTGTCCTGTCAGAATATTTTGAAACTAAATGGAAACTGAAACATGATGCAGCATTGGGACTATCTCAGGAAAAGCTTTTGAAAGGCTGGATGGCTCAGTAAAGTTGCTGACCGGATTATCTCTTTTCTGGTTCTGAAAAGAAAATATCCACTGGATTGTCCATATGTAAATACTTAAGTACTTTAAAACAGTCTCTCTGGGTTGCCCTTGTAAATAAATAATGCATAACACTAAATCATAAATTGAGTGTTAATGGCAGAGCTGTAATTAGAAATTACTGCCTTCTATCAATTATTTACATTCAAGTTGGTTTCTCAAACACACACATATATTATTCATCTATTAAAATGTAGCTGAATGAAATGAGTTATTACTTTTCAAAGTTGCATGTAATATAATTAGTGTAGAGATTCTCTTGAATGATTTCTGGCAACTGCTATCTCTGTGTATAAAAATTGTCAAGATTGAGAAGAATTTCCCTTGTATGGTAGGAATCAGCAGTTTTTAAATAGCCTTCTGTGAAAAAGTGACCGTACTCTCTAGGGAGATTATGTTTTATACTCTTTGTGCTATACAGCTAAAGGGGTTCTTAATTACTTCAGAAGCTCAAGATTGGGGCATTGTTTTATTTAACAGAAGGAAATCATATCTTTACCTAATTGATGCAGGGAAGTAGCCTGTCATTCCTCCAGGCACATGAACACAAATCCAGATGTACAGCCTTAGGAAGGACTGACTTCGCATTTATAGGTAGTACGAATGCGTTCCCAAAAGCAAAACAAGCGTTAAGAGTTGATAAGCAGATCCACAAATTGTCAGGAATGCTATCTGTTTCAGAATAAAGGCACAGAAATAGCATTATTTTACTTTTTCAACAACAATTTGCCTTGGTAACAACACATCAAGGCAAAATCTGTTTTTAAAATCACACACTCCAAAGCTGGTTGGCAGTAAAGTCATAGTCTTCATAAATTGATAAGTCAAAAAATACTCCAAAACAAAATCTTTTCTTTAATGCATAAAGCACATTTTAGATAAAACATATCAGGCTCCCAAATGTTTTGTGTCTTTTACTGAAGAAGGGTATATAACTTACAACTCTTATGATAGAATGATTGATTTATGGTTTATGTCCTCAGGCACCAGGCTCCATTCAGTCAGGGGCAGGCCCAAACACTTATCATTGTGTGAGCTTCTCCTCTCTAAACACAGGCACAAGGAAACCATGCACATCATGTCATAGCTTAGGCTGAGCACACTGACCTGCTGATTCTTCATCAGAATGAGAAGGACCTGGGGCTGATTCCTGTGGGAAGATGCATAAGGAATGTAGGCAAGAGGAGTTGTATCAATAGCAGGTGCTGACTACAGAGGTTCAGATAGGCAGGAGGCAACATATAGTCCAGACCAATAATAGTTGGACATGTGCCTGGAGGTGGAAAAGAACACTCATCCATGGATGGGGCAGATAAACAAAAAATCTAGCTGGATGACTCTCTATTCTTAAGGAAGATAGAATGGAGTAGTGGAAAGAGCTCAACCTTGGAATTGTCTGGCCTTGGGTTTGTATGCTGACGTTACAAATCACCACCTACGTGACCTAGAACTAGTGGTTTGAACTCTTTGAGTCCCAGTTTTCTCATGGTTAGTGGTAATATCACCTACTTTGGAGAGTTGTCGGAAGATTTAGAGATGATAGACATAAATGGGCATAAAGCTTCTGGTACACAGTGGGTGTTCCAAGTCAATGAGGAAAACTGCCAGGGTTTGGGGGAGGACACATGCAAAATATGACACTATTGAGGGCTGGTATGGAAGCATCCACCATGCTCTAGTTTGACTCTGGGTACTGTGAATTAAGGGAAAGCATCGGTCAATGCAAAGGTCATGTGAAAGGGGGAAGGGGACCTGAAGCTGATGGAATAGTTTGTAATTCAGCTGGAACTGGCTCAGATACTGAGATGAGATGGCATACAGAAGCCTCAGCTGTGGAAAAAGAGGAAGATAGATGATGAAGGAAAGGGGAAGATATAAGGTAGCCAACCACAAGCCATTCAAGGACTTTCACATGATGGAAGTTGTGCCTCACTCATTAATTATAAGTACAGAAAGATATTATGAGTTCAGTAATATATTTATGTAAGTGCATATACATTTGAAGAATAGCAGCATATAATATTAGCTAAAACTTAATGAATACATGTGTCCAGTATCATTTCATTAGGTCCACCAAATTACCCTTCAAGGTGAGTAACCCCCATTTCACAAGTGAAGAAACTGAGATACAAAGAATACACATAGTAAGGGGAAAGTTTAGATTTAAACCTGAGTAGTGCCAGTCCAGAGTTGGCATTGGTGCAGAGGTTGATACCCTTCACAAACACTCTATATCTGAGCCAAAGTTTGGGAACTACTGATTTAAAACTTATTTGTGGTTTTGTTATGGTCTGAATGGGTTCATTTGTAGGTTATTATTTCTATTTTCAAATAGGCTCATCTGCTAAAGAATATCAAGGATTATTTAAACTAAATGTCAAGAGACACTTTGAAAAAGATGTTGGTTTTCCAAACATAAAATTAACAAAAATTCTGTGAAAACAGAATTAGAGCCAAAAAAGTTAGAAGATAATTTGAGCTATTCAAACTTTTGCTTTTAAGATCCAGGGGAGAAAAGCTGAACCATTTCATATTCAGGAAAGAGTTTGTTTTTTCTAATTACCAAAAATCAAGACAAATCATTTTCAAGGTTTTTTGAAAATGATCCTAATTTTTTCTCAGCCTTTATATTCTTATAGCTTCAGCTTCCTGATTGTATCGTCTGTCTCCCTTTTCCATGGACAGTGAGTAATGACAGAAAAAAATTAGTCTCTAGCTATGTATATACATTTATCAATGCCTAAAAATGCCTGGCTGAAGAGCTGGTCATTTGCTCAAATGATCACATTTACTTATGCACAGAATATTTTCCTCTCAGAGCTAATACTATTTGAGCTTGATTTCTGTAAGTCTTATGTAATCTGTACTTTGTACTCTTTTCTATCTGCCTGCCTTCTGGTTATTTCTTTGCACCAGCAATGTTGGGGAGGAGAATAGAGATTAGGCAAACCCTAACTTTATTTTGAGTTTACCTAATAAATTCAAAAAGTGAGTTTAAAGTGTTTAAAAATTAAGATGAATGATTTCAAATGAGGTATGTCAGACAGTGGTAATAATTTAGCTATACACTTCTCAATAATACCCCAGCTCCCTAAATGACTTTGCTTTTATGTGTACTCAATATTTCTTTCTTCTTAAGATTCTAGGATGGTGCCTTATTTGTTCAGCATCTTTCTTCTCTCTGCTCACCACATGTTATGCTCGCTGCCGATCTAAGGTTAGCTACCTTCAGCTGAGTTTTTGGAAGACATATGCACAAAAGGAGAAGGAACAGTTGGAAAATACATTTCTGGACTATGCCAACAAGCTGAGCGAGAGGAACCTGAAATGTTTTTTTGAAAACAAGAGGCCAGATCCTTTTCCCATGCCTACGTTTGCTGCCTGGGAGGCTGCTTCAGAGCTGCATTCTTTCCACCAAAGCCAGCAACATTATAGCACCCTCCACAGAGTGGTGGACAATGGTCTGGAACTTAGCCCTGAGGATGATGAGACGACAATGGTCCTTGTGGGTACTTCCCACAATATGTAGCTCATCCACCATCACTGACTCATGGTGTTGAGTGGTATGCTCATTCTGGGATCCTCCTAACATATCACCAGCAACCTGTGTATCTCTGTATTTTCTTGCATTTGGAGTGTCTTTACAAGACAATAACACAAAGGAAACTGCTTTGAAGCTCTCAAGTGGAGCATCAGGATGTGCTCAAATTGATGCTGAGGGGTGACAAAGGTGCTCTTGCATTGGTGGGGAGGGGCTCAGTAGGCCCAAATGTTGCTCCAAGATCTAAGATTTTATCATTCAACAGACAGACTCATGTGAGAGGGCTCATCAGTCTCTGTAAATATTGGTTGCAGAATTTAGGGGCAGAAGCAATGGCTTGTGAGTGAGCAAGTTACTCTTAACATAGGTTGCCCTACACAGTGACTCCTGCAGTGTGATCAGCAGGAGTCTCTGTCCTACAAATCTATCCTTTTAAGGATGTATGAAATTCTGGAATTCATTCCCTCAGAATCTGAAGACCTCAGTTCTCAAAAATGACAAGTTGCAAGAATATGATACCTAAAATTGAAAGTTTTTCACGTTTTCACTGTATACTGAAAATATGCCCCTGGAAGCAGGGCTGCATCATAATTTTTGTGGGCTTTATGTACTTTTGCCTTTGCAAACCATTTCCTACATTCAAAATAGTAGTAACAAATATGTATATATATATATATATATATATATATACAGAAATATATACTTATAACTGCATTGATAAAAGGTGAATATATTAACGTTTTCTTCAACCTAAAAGTTTATGTATTTTCTTCTGATTTTAAAAGAAATTAAAAATATTTTAGTGGGCCCTTACAAGTATTGTGGTCCTTAGGCACAGTGCTTACTAGGCCGTGGGTACGTCTTAGTGCGTTTGGGCTACTGTAACAAAATATCATAGATAGGTGGCTTATACAAAATAGAAATTTATTTTTCACAGTTCTGGAGGCTGGGAAGTCTGAGGTCAGGGTGCCAGCATGGTCAGGTTCTGGTGAGAGCAATTTTCCAGGTTGCAAACTGCTTGCTGACTTCTCAGTGTCCTTCCATGGTGGAAAGTGCAAATAAGCTCCCTTGAGCATTTTTATAAGGCACTAATCCCATTCCTGGAGGCTCCACCTTCATGACCCAGTTACTTCCCAAAGGCTCTGCTTCTTAGTACTATCAGCTTGGGGGGTTAAGATTTCAACATATGAAATTGGGGGAGACACAAACATTCAGACTATAGTAGGGTAAATTGACCTTGACTAAAGGTCTGGGGACACTGTTCAAAGCAGTACTGGCATAAAACTGTATTGCAGTCTTACATTTATCAGAAATAATGCAAATCTTGCATTCTACAATGTACTATATCCACATTAGTATGTACATATATATGTGTATGTGTATATGTACATAAATTCTCCTTCAATCTCTGAGAAGAACTGTGCTTTAAAAAAGAACCATGTTTTGTGCTGTGGCTCATACCTTACAGTGGTAGTCCATGTCTCCTAGTTTGAGAAAGCTGAATATTAACTTCTTATTAACATGAAACATGATGGCAAACTGAATCCTACAAGTATAGGACCCAGAACATATCTATGTTATTGTCGTTTACAAGAAGAAATATGTGTTTGGTCTTTCTTCCTATTCCTGGTGCAGAGCTCCTAAAACCTTTGGGACCTCCAAAGTGATGTGTCTGTTAGTATGCGAACGAGATGACTGATAGTTAGGGGCTTCTGAATGGTCTCAGAATGGGGTCTGGTTGCCAGGAGAACCAACCATGTGTTTAGAGGGTTGGAACTTTCAGCCCCACTCCCAGACCTTGGGGAAGGAAGAGGGGCTGAAGGTTGAATTGATCACAAATGGATAATGATTTAATCAATCATGCCTAAGAATAAAGCTTCCCATAAAAATCGAAAGGGCAAGGTTCAGAGAGCTTCTGCGTTGCTCAATACCTGAGGAGTGGTGTGCCCAAAGGGGCCGTGGAAGCTCCATGCCCCTTCCCCCAAACCTGTTCCTGTGCATCTCTTCTATCTGACTGTTTCTGAGTTATATTATTTTATAATAGACTGACGATAGTAAATAAAGCCCTTTCCTGAGTTCTGTGAGCTGCTCTAGCAAATGATGAAATCTGAGAAGGAAATCATGGGAACCTCTGCTTTGTAGCCATGTCAGTTAGAAGATGTGAGTAACTTTGGAACCTACCGCTTGTGACTGGTGTCTGAAGTTCGGGGAGGTCTTATGGGACTGAGCCCTTAACCTGCTGGGGATCTGCACTTAATGCCGATTAATGCCAGAATTGAATTGTATGATATCCAGTTGGTATTAGAGAATTGGCCAGTGTGGGCGAAAACCCGCACAATTAGTGGCAAGGAGTGTTCAGTGTTGAGTGTGAATGTCAATAAAAAAAAGTTTGTTTTTTCTACATACAATATCTTTGGGAACTTGGAGGTACAGGGTCAGACGTCTGTGTGTGTATGTGGCAGGGACAGAACAGGGATTAGGCATGCGAGGGGGTAGAGTTTTCAGAATAAAGGGAGAGAAAATTCAGCAAAGAGTTCTCCTTCTTAATCTTTCTTGAGTTAAAGTTTGTCTGCCCTTAAGTGTCTTCTGAGCTGGAAAAGACACATAGGAACTGGCCGATGCTGATGCCTCTCTTGCAGTGTGTGAGAGGCTGAAACAGAAGTTCTACAGAAGTAGGTTAGCTGTAAGGAGCTGAGGATTGAGGAGTCATATCTGAGGCATATTCCTGCCACCCTCAAGTCCAGGAACTTTCTGCACTCAGAAAACTTACGCTCATGACAATGACTGCCTCATTCAAGAAAATCCAAGCTGACTGGCAAGAAGCCAGCAGCCTGGGTACTTGTTGCTGCAGCTTAATAAGTAGCAGAGGAGCTCATCCTCCTCCTCTGGAAGAAGCCACTTAACAGGTTCTCATCCTGACTTCTAAATTCCTTAACAGTCCTTTACTCAGGAATAAAACAAGTCCAAGAAAACTTATCTGTCCCACAAATAGTCCTGGAGGCAGTGGAGTAAGATAGGGAGAGGAAATTGGTGTCTGCTCTCGAGTATCCTGAGGGAATGGGTATCTAGAGGCAGCAGGATGAACTGGCTTTGATAGCAGAGACTTTAAAATGTGTAGACCATTAGTTGTCTTTGGATGTGCTCCCTAGAGGCTGCGCCTGACACAGGGAGCTGTGTACACATGATTTATTAAAAGGAAATCCTCTTAGGAGAAACATATTAGCAGGATAAACACAAGAAAGAATGCAGTTACAAGTGGAGTCTCAATCAATCCCACAGGAAATTCTGGGACTTCAGCCTCAGCTTGACCTATGGGGGACTCTGGAATGTCAGCTTTCTCCTGATCCCAACTGTGCTCTGGGGCTTCCATTGCAGCCAAGAGAGAGCATTCCCCAGAAAACTCCAGGTGAGGAATCTCCAGTGGCCCGAGGGTGATCCTCCAGAGGAGGCTACACCACAGAACTGGGACGTTGGCACCCTGAATTTGGATATCTAGAGAGGGCATCCAATGGTCATACTAATGTCTGCCATAACAGTCTCTTCTAGGTCTAGAATTGAAGCATATGGAAGGGTCCTTGGGCTAGAGCCAACCCAAGCCCAGGCTGACTCCCTTTTTATACTTCTAATTTTCCCTGAAGATCTGGTCTTCTCCCTACCACCACTACCCTATTATGTAAGAGAAAAGGATTCGAGAATGCTCTTGAAAAGAATGTGATGCTTTCCCATACAAGGAATATACTCAAGGAAAAATTTCATGGCACAAAATGCTGATTCTGTCCAATTTATCCCATGAATAAATTGTGTACACATATATATGATTTTTTGGTTTTTCCTGTGCAGTTCCTTCCTTTTTTCAGGCTAAACCACTTAATTCAGCTTTAGGATACATTCAGCTTATGCATATCAAATATAAAGTGGGGGAAAAAAAGGTATTTAACAAAGATTCCAAAAATAAGGCATGGCAGACAAATCACTACATAATTCTATGCATTATACCTTAAAGTAATATATTATAAAATATATGTGTCCAAAGCAACTTTTAAAATTTTTATATGGTTTTCTACTTGAGACCTTTAAAGCATCACTGAAAATGTATACATTTAACGAGAAAACGATGACATCATTGATTCAAATTAGTTGTTTCAAAGCCTGATGATCCACTGATTTACTCTAAAAACTGGTTAAAGCAATCCAGAAGTCACTGGGTAGCAGAAAACTGCTACTGCTTCTCACATGATATATTTCAAGTACTTCAACTATTAACTATATTATTCTATTTAGACTTTGGTGGTTCTGAATTCTCTAAGGTAATTATCTTAGTTTTCTAATATTTCCCTCTTATTTTTCTCTCTTATTTTAAATATCCCCTGTTGTACAATCCAGGGGATATTAATTTCCTTTGTGGGTAGTGCTTGGACTTCTCTGATTTTAGATCCCAAAATCATTATGAAAAAGCTAAGACGTTGGCATGAGAGGTTGGATGGAAAGCATCTATCCGTGTTTATCAGTAGCTCTCGATGTTGGCTGCACATTGGAATCACCTGGGGGCCTTTGACAATCACAATGTCTGGTCCCATTTCCTGAGAACCTGATGTAACTTTTCTGGGTTAGGGCTTGAACATTGAGATTTCTTTTAAAAGCTTCCTAAGTGATTATAATGTGCAGTCATGGTGAAGAACTACTGATTTTTTACATAGGGAGTCAGTGAAGGTGGTGAGGGGCTGTGAGCTTGAAATATTGGAAATGTTATCTGGATTTCAAACAGCAGAGTATGATAAAAATTTAAAAACTGGCTCTCCAGGAAAAAAGAGACATCCTAATATGATGTATTTGCCAATATACCATGGGTTTTCTTGAGCTGGGATGGACTTTCAGAAGTTTTACAGTGAGCATTTTTTTTTTATGAATTTAAATTGGTTCTAGCTAAGCAATTTTGGAGTATCTTTGGTGTACCTGGGTCTCTCATTTTAATAAACATAACGGTGGTATGTTAGTCAGGGTTCTCCAGAGAAACAGAACCAACAGTACAACAGTATATATACATACATACATATATATGTGTGTGTCTGTATGTCTGTGTGTGTGTGTATGCATGTGTATATATATATATATATATGTTATATATATGAAAGGGGATTTATTGTGGGAATATATATTATATATAACAAAATAAAACAAATATATAACAAAATATATGTGCTATATATATATTGTGTGTGTGTGTGTGTGTATATATATATATATATATATATATATGAGGATTTATTGTGGGAATTGGCTCATGTGATTATGAAGGCTGAGAAGGCCCATGACATGCCACCTGTAAGCTGGAGAATCAGGGAAGTGTGTAGGGTGGCTCAAGTCCCAGTCTGAGGGCCTGAGAACCAGGGGAGTTGATGGTACAAATCCCAGAGCCAAAGGCAAAGGAACCTGAAGTTTTTATTTCCAAGGGCAATAGATAAGGAGAAGATTGGTGACCCAACTCCAGGAGACAGAAAAGATTGGTGACCCAACTCGAGTGGAGAGAGAGAGAGCAAATTTGCCCGTCCTCTCCCTTTTTGTCCTACCCAGGCCCTCAATGGATTGTATGGTGCCTGCCCAGGTTAGGTGAGGGCAGATTTTCCTTACTCAGTCCACTGATTCAAATGCCAATCTTTTTTGGAAACACCCCCACATACATACCCAGAAATAATGCTTTAATAACTATCTGGCTACCCCTTAATCCAATCAAGTTGACATCTAAAATTAACCAGCACGTGTGATAAATTAAATATGGTTCAATGGCTCCTTCTGGCAGATGTAGTCGTGTTATCCTCACTTTGAATCTGACTTTATGAACCAATAAAATATGGCAGACATGAGGCAGACTGTTAAGCAGTATCACAGTTTATGCCTTGGTCTCTTACAATGTTGCAATGCTCAACAGTCTGGTAAAAGCCACTACATAAGAACTGCAATTACCCAGGGACTACCAAGCTCTGAAGAGGCCCAAGCTAGCCAGTGGCAGGAGAGAGAGAGAGAGATAAAAAGAGAGAGAGAGAGAGATCCCAATGGCTCCAATTGTCCCAGATATTCTAGCTTAGGGGTCAGGCATGTGAGCAAAGGAGCCATTTTAAACATTCAGGCCCCAGTGTACGTGACATGGAGAAGAACCAGGAAGTCCAACCAACAGTGAGAACAAAAGGCCCCAGATCTATGGCCCTCGTCAAATCATTGCAGCCATCTCCAAACATTTGACCCACTCCAGTGGAGGCTGCAGGCTTTGTAGAGAAGTCCTTGCTATGTCCTATCCAACTCCATGACCTCAAAAATCATGAGCTTAAATAAATGTGGCTTTAAGCCACCGAATTTTGGGGCAATATGAAGCGATAGAACCTGAACACTAACATGAAAATCAGAATTTATAAAAAGATAAAAATTACAGGCAAATTGTATTTATACATTTATACATTCTCCCTATGCATAGAGAGCATTTTCTTCAATAATGTTTTCTTTTTCTTTAGGTTCCAGTTAGCAGTATAGCATCTACAGCATGATATCACAGATGCTGATAAGTAGCTCTCTAAAATCGCTCCACCAAAGCTGGAGATTCACTTTTAATTATTTTTGGTTAAATTTTATTTGAAAGGAACACAAACATATTATTGGGAGGAGTAACACATTAAACTATTATTTGTCATTAATATCTAGGAAAAAATAGCAAGTAAGGGTTTCAGAGTAGGCTGGCCTTCAGTAAGCTGGAAACAGATTGTTCTTCTAGTCTTGTCTCTCAAAATGTTATCTTCAGACTGTCAACATCAGTATCATGATGAAGCTTGTTAGAAATGCAGAATCAGACAGTATCTAAAACCTGTTGAGTCAAGCCTGAAGTTTAACATGATCCTAGCTGATTCCAGTTCAAGCTAAATTTGATAACACTAAGGCAGTGGTTCTCAAACTTCAGTCCATATAAAAATCATCTGGAGGGCTTATTAAAATGTGAATTGCTGAACTCCACCCCCAGGGTGTCTGAGTCAGTAGGTCTGGGGTGAGGCAAAAGAATCTGCGTTTCTAACAGGTTCTCAGGTGATATTGATGCTACTGGTCTGGGGACTACATCTTGAGAATAACTGCTCTACAGCACAGAGCAGGCTGTTCTGGGGAAGGCAGGCTGTAAGAAACTCAGAATCCTGGGCTGCACTCCAGATCTACTGAATCGGTCATCAACCTGTCCAAGACTTTGGGGTGCCTTTCCATTCATTCAAGGATACCTTTCCACTCATTCAAGGATACCTTTTGTCCTTTAGGAATATTTTAAAGTTTACTTCACATAAGTTTTACATGTTTCTTGTAAACTCTATTTGTAGGTGTTTTCTTTGTTCCTACTGTAAATCGTTTCTTTTCTCCACTGTATCTTTCTAAGTGATTGTTATCTGAGTACATGAAAAGCTATTGTCTTATGCTTATTAATTTTATCTCTCTACTAATTCTTTTATTGTTTATAGGGCTTTTCAGAATTTGAAAGTAAACATTTTGCAACCTTTGATGACAAAATGGATCTAGACAATAAATAATGAATTCTAAACTATTAGGTGAAAGTAGAATGGGGTCAGACCTATGCAATTTGAAGCCACTCATCTATATTAGCATCAAACCAGACACTAAGTGCCTTATGAGTCAAGGCAAGAATAAGTACATAGTACCACCTGTGAAATATTGTTTCCTAAAAAGCTAAGCCTAATCAAGTATTTAGACATTACTGCTAGTTTACAGGAAATGTGAGCAACAAAAAACAAGGCAATTAGCACCACAAGAAATCAACCAGGTATATCTAGTTCTAACAGAACATTCCATTTTACAGATGACTCAGTTTCCCCACAGATTAACAGTATTAAAAAAGGAGAATAAAGGAGATATAAGTGACTTAATAACCAGATATGCTATATAGACCTTATTTGCATCCTGTTTCCAACAACCAACTGTAATAAGATATCTTTGAGATATTTAGGAAAATATGAATGAATATTAGATGATTTTTAGAGAATTATTAATTTTGCTATGTGTGATAATGGAGTGCTGGTTTATGTTTTTTAAAAAGATCTTCAGTTAGAGATGTATATTTAAATATTTATGTGCGAACTGCCATGATGTCTAGAATTTTCTTTAAAATGCTCTAGAAAAAAGAAAGTTTAGGGAGAAAGCTGAAAGATGAAATAAGATTGGCAAAATATGGAAACTATTGAAGCTGGATGGTAGGTACATGGAATTCATTACATTATTCTCTTTACATTTGTATATGTTTGAAAAATTTCATAAGGTACACAACAAAATAAATGATATAGTCACCTCAGTTACTTTGCTGAAGTTTTGTCAATCACCTCCTGCTTAGCTGGAGTTTACCTTCTAGTATCATTCTCAGCAAAGGCTCACAGGAATGCTATTCTCTGAATTCTTACATATTCAGCCTGTTGGCCTGTTCTCGAATTGAAGGACAGCTTGTCTGGTTCGTACTTTCTCTACGTGAGTGTATTGTAAGCGTTACTCCATTGTCTTTTGTCATTGAATATTGCTGAGGTGGCCACAGCCTGATGTCTGATGCCATCTTTATTTCTTTCTTTATTACTAACACGATGTTTTATCCTATATTCTCATTGGTTTCTTTATCTTTCATGTCCAAAAATGTTAAATAAGCCTTCAGGTAGGTCTTCTGGAACAATTTTTCCTGCCACAAGTTTACTCTTTCATTGTGGAGAATCATTTTCTTATATTTCAATAAAAGAGTTGGAAAATTTTCGACTTATTTTCCTTTCTGTGTGATATCATTTTCAAGAAACTATATTGTTTTGAATTTAAAACTAAACCACTCCTATGTTCCTATTGGAATTTCATTAATTTAATTTAAAAAACTAAGTTAACTTGAAGTCTTGGCTCTTGTTTCATCTAAGTTTCACAAGCATACTGGGAGGGAGGTATTACATTTCTATGTTTATAAATAATGCTAGAGTCCAAAAAGTCTAAGGTGGTTAAGCCACTGTTAAGTTATTGAACATCAATTTGGACCTACATTTGTCTAATCCTAATTTCCATCACACAAATTCTGCCTCATTTTAGTATATTCTTGAGTGTTCACATAACTTTTCAAAGTATATTCCCTCATTTGTAAAATGAAGATGTTGAATTAGTACATCTCAAAGTCTCAACTCTGTTGTCCTAAATCTTACAGCCAGTAGTGTGTGAATTCCCAGCCAATTGGATTCTTAGTGTCCTCTTGGGAATAGAGGGCTATCTCCAAGTTTCCTGGCCTCTGTCTGGGCCCCTGGATTCTTTCCCATCCTGAACAGCTTTTCACCTTGGGTTTCTAAATATTTAGGATAGTTATGCTCAAACTATGCTCCTACTATATCAATGAAGTAAACTTTTCATTTTATTTTTTAAAAAATTTCCTTAGATAAAAATGACAATTGATACAGAAGGAATTTTTAGCAGTGGAAAGTTGTTTTTTTTTTTGAGACAGAGTCTCGCTGTCGCCCAGGCTGGAGTGCAGTGGCGCGATCTCACCTCACTGCAGGCTCCGCCCCTCGGGGTTCACGCCATTCTGCTGCCTCAGCCTCCCGAGTAGCTGGGACTACAGGCGCCTGCCACCTCGCCCGGCTAATTTTTTGTATTTTTAGTAGAGATGGGGTTTCACTGTGTTAGCCAGGATGGTCTCGATCTCCTGACCTCGTGATCCGCCCGCCTCGGCCTCCCAAAGTGCTGGGATTACAGGCATGAGCCACCACGCCCGGCCAGCAGTGGAAAGTTTATAAAAGATTTCAAATAGTCCCCAAACTTTAATTTTTATATATTTTAGAGTCCACCTTTCTTTCTGTCTGGCCAACTATCTTTTTATAATTTCAGGTTTCCTGTACCTACAGCCACAACAATGCCAGAGAGAAATCTTCACAAGTTTTAAATTGCAATGAAAACTGAGATTAAAATGGGAAAATGAATTAATTACTTCACCTAATCAAATTCACTGGATCATTTCAAGAAATAGGATTAAGTCAGCAAAGTAAGAACTCATGATATTGAGTAACTTTGCTTAAGAACAGTACCTTAAGATATATGCATTCTTTGGCAGTTTATAACCTATAAAATGGTGATTAGTTGCATTGTAAAAACATTCTGTGCCTATATTTTATCATAAAGAGATGTGCTTCTGCAATCATAATAATTGCTGATGGTTTCAACAGAACACAATTATTTCTCCCAGGGGTTTTGTTGGTATTTGTGTCACGGAGGAAACATGAGGGATAGTAATCAGTGTTTTAAAAAGGGTTACTTCCTTAAACGGTTGGCTAACTTATGAGTGGGTTTCACCGACCCTAGGCATGAAGTCAGGCAATTAAAGAAATATATGCTTACAAACTGATCGATTTCCATCTTATTTTGAGAAATATCCTCAAAAACACAGCCTCTTTCCCTACCTTTTTCCCTATAGACAAGTTTGTTGTCCCAACTAAAGGTGAGATGGACTTTGTTTCAATCAAAACTGTTCCACTTTGATCATATCTCTCTAGTGTTTTCCACTTTTTTTCCAAATGGATTTTTATTTTATTTGAAGCATGTAAAAGACATAAAAAGAGAGGTAAGTAGGAGAAGAATTTGGATGCAGGGTCTGGAGGCGTGGCAGCCTTAACCTGCAGCCACACTTCTATAGGAATCACCCTAGAGTTCCACAGAACACAGTTAGGAAACTCTTGTTCTAAACAGTGGAGGCCAATTAGGATCACTTGGAGAGCATTTAAAAAGTTCTAATGCCTGTGCCTTATTCCCAGAGACCACAATTTATTGGGTCAAAAGTAAGTTCTGAACGTCATGATTTTTGGAAAGCTCCAGGTGATTCTATACAGGAGCTAGAATTGATAACCCTTGCCCTGGAGTATCACTGAGAGGTCAGGGCAAGTCTGAACCAAATCTTCCTTCTGACACAAACTAAACATCACACCAGGCAAGGATGGCCTGGGATTTGGTGTTCCTGATGTGTCTCTGAATCCTTAGACCCAGACAGATCTTGCTTTAGGGTTTTGTTTCCCAGGGTATTTACTCCATGGTTTTCTTTTCTTAATAAAGAATTTTATTGTAAATAGTTACATTAATAAAATGTTCCCAAAGCTATTGCTATTTTCAATCCACTTAGGTTTGTTTTAAAGGACTTAAGAATATGCCACCCCAAAATATTGCCACTTTGACATACATATTCATTATTTTGACTTAAAGGCACTTGAAAAGCAGCAGTCACAAGATTGCTCTGACCTTCCTGCTGTTTCTTAAAAGCAGGAGAAGAAATTCCCATGTGAAGGATATCCTCCCTGTACTAGAAAGAAAGCAACACTCTTATCATCAAGGAGGGGCAATTGAGGCTGAGAGGATTCTGTACAGATTTTATTAAAATAATTCTTGTCTTCTCGCCTCCCCAAATAATTTAGCTGCCTTTTCACAAATTACTATTCTTTGTCCAATCCAGTAGGTAAGTGTTCAACTCCTTGGGTCTCCATTTCTTTATTAAAGATTCCCAGCCAGGCGCGGTGGCTCACGCCTGTAATCCCAGCACTTTGGGAGGCCAAGGCGGACGGATCACGAGGTCAGGAGATGGAGACCATCCTGGCTAACACGCTGAAACCCCGTCTCTACTAAAAATACAAAAAATTAGCCCGGCGTGGTGGCGGGCGCCTAGTCCCAGCTACTTGGGAGGCTGAGGCAGGAGAATGGCGTGAACCCAGGAGGCAGAACTTGCAGTGAGCGGAGACCACGCCACTGCACTCTAGCCTGGGCGACAGAGCGAGACTCCGTCTCAAAAAAAAAAAAAAAAGATTCCCATGCTATGTATTAAGTAAATGTGTATGCTTTTTTTCTATTGATCTGTCTCATGTCAATTTAATTCTCAGAACAACTTTAAAAAAAAATCCTAAGAGGATAGAGGTGAAGTTTTGCCTTCCCTACAGTTTCATAAGTCAGTTTCACATGAGTTTCATCCAAATAACTTAAACAGCAGAAATAAAACCAATAATCTTCAATGCAAAGGCAGGGCTGCCTAGATATTCATGTGCTGGGATACCCGGAAGATTCAAAACTTGTCCCCTAGAAGGGAGAGCATTTGGACGAATGCCTAATGCATGCAGGGCTTAAAACCTAGATGACAGGTTGATAGGTGCAGCAAACCACCATGACACATGTATACCTATGTAAGAAGCCTGCGCATTCAGCACATGTATCCCAGAACATAAAGTAAAATTAAAAAAAATTCTCCCTTAGAGCATTTCTAGTAACAGAGCAAAAATGACATCTGCATGCAGCCAGATTTCTTGTAAGTCCTGATTATGAACAAAAATGGAAGATGGACATTCATAAGGAAGGTGAGAGGCAGTGCTGTTATTTAGTGACTTGCAGAATTTACTAAGAATCAACCCCTAAGAGATTCTTCTCTGTGATGAAAGAAAAAATAATATTATGCAAATGCAGTCATAATAAAAGTTTAAGGGTAATTCCCCTGCAGGCGCTTTGCCTTCATGTTGGAACTCTGCCATAAACAGTGGATGTGGCCTTCTGGGTTTGATCCAATCAGTCTCAAAATCCACAGAGCTTGTGGCTGTACACATATGCTTTTCCACAAAAGAAAATTTCCTACATTTTTCCTCTTTCACCCCTCCCAGAGGTACAAAGCGGAATAGACCAAATGGATGAGTGATTACATCAGGCAGTTCTTGCCTACTAAGTGGGGAGAAACAAGCCTAAGTGGTTATGCTTATTTAAACAAGTTTCATATTTTTAATAATCTATCTGCCATATTTCTGGCCCAAATTGTAAGATGTCTTAAAATAATTTATAAATTGCTTTTGCTGTGAATATTCATCATTTTTTAAATATTGAGAATTTTATTACCACAAAGAATTTTTCTTTCCTTTTAATTGATTTCTGCTCCCTTCTCTACTCAAAACTGCTACTAAATAGGAAAATGGTCTGACATTCAGCTAACTGTGATGCCAGCCTTCTCTGGAATGTTGTGTTGTGTTGGGCTGTGACTTCCATGGAATTCAATTCCTGTTTACCAAGGGCTCCCACTTATTTTATTTTAATATAGTATGTTGAAAAGAGTGGAAAAAAGAAAAGCAATTCAATAGGCTCTTACAACTAGGTTTTGAGTTAGCCTTCGAAAAACAGTACGAGCAAAGAAAATACTTTATTTTTAGGCTTATCTGATGAGCTTCCTTTGTTGTTGTAGTTGTTGAGGGATTAAAGGGATTAGTAATCTTAGGAAAATGTTGACAATGAGGCATATATGGTGCCTTTACCCTTGGGTCCTCCCCTGCCTACACTGTGCTGAGAACTGCTCTCTCTGACCGGGTCTCCTGTGTCTACCTGGTTGGTTGTGAACCTGCATTCTCCACATTTGTCCCGACTCTTCAGGTTAATAACTGAGCCTTTCACTTGGCTTTGCTGTACCCCTTCAGCTCTGTGCATGGTAAGGAATGCCTGGGTTGCAAATCTCACTAGATCCTGGGGATTCTGTTCCATTCCAATACCTGGGTTTCCTACTTCAATCTTTTGGCTGGGGTGGGAGGCATGTACAATAACAGCTAATTTCTCAAATATTTATTTACATGTTATTCTAAGATAAGACAGTGGCGAGATATCAAAAAATTTTAGAATCTTTGTAACTAACAGAGTCACAACTATTGGCTGTCTGATGGAAGTGAAATATGGGGTAGCCTCCATGCACCCTCCTGCTTCCCACCCTACAGTTAGGGATTTCCTGTCAGGTTGCTTTTGGTAGAGAGAGCACTGTGCTGCTCAAGGTAAAGTAGACTGGAGCTGAGTGGAAGTTGTCCACCATTTGTATCTGCCTTCAGTATCTATGTGAAGAGCACAGAATCCCCTCTCCATGTCCTGCAAGGCAGAAGTTACATGTCATCTGGTGAGGTTGATAGGCAGTTGCAGTGATGTGCCTTCAGCCCTCATGAGGTGAATGCAGCATGAATGAGTCACTCTTTGAGAGGACCATTAGCAAAAATCAGTCTCCACAATATCAGTGAGAGATTTTAACCAAGTGAAGGGCAGAGATTGCACGAAAATAAAACAGGTTCCAAGCCTTTTATTTTATGGCCCCCAGGCTGCATTTCTGAGCCTATACCATTAAGTAAGTTGTTGTGTGTAAGAGAAGGAGTGCGTGCGGAAGAGAGTTGAGGAATGGAAAGCAACTCTAAAACTGAGGTTTACATATTCAGTCTAGTAAAAGAAAGAACATTCAGAGGACAGGAAAAAATGCCTCCCCATTTTGTGCACAGCATTATGATGGCAGCAACATTCAAGTGTTGTGCATTGTACTGGGTGCGTTACATCTAGACTTAGACGCAAAATTGGGAAATATGGTGACTTTTTGAGAAGTATTTGTTTTTAAGATGCATGTTATTTAGAAAATGAAGGAAGCCAAATATAATCAGAACAAAAGAAATCAAAGTAAGTAAAATACAGCAGCATAAGGTACAACACCCACCCCCCTGCCCCACCTTTTTAAGAGAAAGGAAAAAACAGCCTAAGATATGTTACTGTCTCTGACTTGAATGCCCTGGTTTAAGTTCATTTTATCTGGGCACTTTTCCTATTCACATTAAAAATCAGCTTGGTAACATTCTTTGAAAAAAGAAAACACACAGAATGTCAAGAGAAAGGACTGAAAAAGACTTAGAAAAAAGAGTAACAAAAGAAAAAGCACCACAGGATTAGATGACCAGAGCAAACTTTTGTAATTGGTTCCTTTATAAGAAGTTCAAAGGGAAACCTAATACTATCCATTGTGGCACAACATCATTTTTCTTAGGAGAATTTAGTTATCTCCCTTCAACCAAAGCGTTCCTCTGAGCTCACTGTTCTGAATAATGTCTGCCCCACTCTTGCTAATGGTCTAAAATATTTACTTTGCATTAACAATGTGGTTTCACTTGACTGCTTCCAAGTGCAGAGTCATTTTATTTTGAAGTGTTTGCTTTCTTTATTATTATCTGCAAATGTATAACAAAGACAGTTTTGTCTACTTCAATACCTTACAGTTAGCATACTAAATGGAGTCTGCAACACTAGTTATTTGCCTCAAATTCTAGCTCTAAAACAAAGAAAAACAAACACCAGCATCAGTAAGATAAATCATGCAAGCAGAAGATTCATAGATAAAGTGAGACTCATATATATATATATCTGTTACTAATTTCCTAGACAAGAAGAACAAGATATTTGTCAATTACTTTGCCCTGTTTTGGAAAATCTTGGAATGTTTTTCATACTCAGATTCCCTTCCTGAGGGGCTCCCTGTGATTGCCATGTTCTAGCTAATTATCCTGCCATTCTGGCCACAGTTAATGGATTAGGGTGGGCATTTTGAGCCTGGACAGTCAGTTCATAGTTTGGCTAGGGCCCTGGAAGTGACTTAGCATGAAACTCTACCTAACACAGGGCTAGTGATTGGCTGGACAGGTTAAAGACTCTCTTTTTGGGATTTTAAATACGAAACACATAGAGAAAGTCACAGTTTGGGTGATTGGGCAGAATGCAAATGACACCCAGAGAAAAGAGAGTAAGCAGAAGTCATGAGGCAACAAAAACTGTGAAACACCAGAAGCAGTGAAGTGGAGAGAAGGAAAAGGAAAATGGAAAGATATTAGTAGGTAATTATAAGAGCAGAACAAGCAGAGAAGGGTTGAGTCATGAAAATGGCACAGGACTGAAGTAGAGAACCACAAAGGCTTGCTGCTGAGGGTTCAAGATAGACTAAAACTGTAAGGATTTTCCAATTTTTGTTCTTTCATGGGGTCTGATTATCATGTCCCAGAATATCTCTACAATAAACCCTGAAGATCTGACATAAACCAAATGCTGGTAACCTAAAGGAGTCTACCTAACACAATTTGGCTCCGTGATGAATTTTAGGATAATTTTCAAGCATTTTCCATAATAATATGAAGTGCACTATGTAATGATTTGGTTGCCTACTTAATATTTGCATTTTAAATCACAATTTACCTCAGAGTAGCAGAATGAATATCCCTCTTCTGAAACCTTCTACACTCATATAATAAATAATGGAAGAAACAATAATAAATATATAATTTAATATAATTATAATTTATTTATATTTAATTTTAAAATATAATATAATAAACAATAATGGAAAAGACAAATGTTTCAATAAAATTATCAAGTTGAGGCCGGGCACGGTGGCTCACGCTTGTAATCCCAGCACTTTGGGAGGCCGAGGCGGGCGGATCACGAGGTCAGGAGATCGAGACCACGGTGAAACCCCGTCTCTACTAAAAATACAAAAAATTAGCCGGGCGTGGTGGCGGGCGCCTGTAGTCCCAGCTACTCTGAGAGGCTGAGGCAGGAGAATGGCGTAAACCCGGGAGGTGGAGCTTGCAGTGAGCCGAGATCGCGCCACTGCACTCCAGCCTGGGCGACAGAGCGAGACTCTGTCTCAAAAAAATAAAATAAAATAAAATAAAATTATCGAGTTGAGTTCGCTGTCATCATTTAATAAGAATCAGTTATCTTCCTGTTCAGGATCCTATCGCAGTTTAAATCTTGTTGTTGTGGATTTGTTATTGTGAACAGCCAGGTACTTTCAGAACACTGATTTTCAGTGTAATGAATATTGCTTGAAATAAGAGGGCTGCTTCTGCATGTGGTGTCAGTATTGAGCGGCCAGGGTAGGAGTCTTTCATTCAGAGACAAATGTGGACCACTGCCCTCTTCTGGACAGACTAGGAGGAGCAACAGGGTGTAGATGTGAAAAGTTCAAGTATTTTCTAAGTTCACTTCAACAATATTTAATAAATGTCAACAGGTGTGGGTTTATCTGGTGAACCAAATCCCAAGAATGCTATAAATGATCCCTCCTTTGGAAAAACTTACAGATCTGATGGGGAAATGAAATCGTAAACGAAAGGTAACTTCACTGGCTAATACAATAAAGAATCAAATTAAACAAAATTTACTAGTATTATCATAACTTTGGGAAACTGTATTACTTCCACTTTTGTGAAACATTTTTGCTTTCTTTAGATGGAGACTGGAACTATGTACAAAATAAGCTGGTCAACAGCAAATCGTTGGAAGATCAACAGGCACAAAACACAATAAAATTGAATTTCACAAACTGATTAAAACATTAAACTAAAATTCAGACTTACGTTGCTCTGCTTTCATAATAAAGATAGGTTAAGTAAGGTTAATCATGGGTTCCCTTACCTTTAAAAGGTTGCTCTGTCATTTTTGCTTATCTTAACACTACAACTCTTGCTTCACATAATGCAAACTAATCATCTCCCTTTGGCACAGAAAGACCTAATGAACGTTTCAGAACGTCAACTTGGTTAATTTAAAGCCTATGAGACCCACTGGCAGGCTTTAAGTCTAAGCCCCCAGCTACATCTTTCACTAGGTGGTAGCTTAAGGGCCAGTCTGCCATTTATCCTTGCGTATCACCACCTTGGGCTTCCAGGGAAGAAAGTATAAATTATTGGCAGGTGATATTCTGGAGTTCTTGGCCACAGTGTCATTTAACAGCACTTCTAACGGCAATCAAATAGAGACAGTAGATTTATAATCATTGGACAGATTGAGAAAGGGAAAATAGATTTGGTTGTAGAAGAAATTTGTAGGAGAAAAGAGGTAGTGGTTGTATTTAACAAATTTCACAGTATTTAACAAAAAGTCTTTATTTCAGAAGAAAAGTTTGCACACTGAAAATTGTGCTCTTCAGCCTATTTTGTGTCTTTGGTGGCAGGAAGTTGACACCACTCTAGCAAGAAAAACACGTGGCTTCCTTTGCCACCTCTTCCTTCCACCAGACAGCTAGCTAGAGTTGCACTGAGTGACCAGAATAATTCCAGCGTGAGAGAGCAGGTAAGATGGGGTCAAACATGAGCCCACCAAAATTTAAAATGGCAATAGAAACGTAAGTAACAATCAGGATGGCTCATGCCTTCTGTACTGGTTGTCAGATTATTGCCTCTCAGCTTAAAACCTACTGTTCACTGCTCTGCTTGTAACGCTAGAGCTCCATCATGCAGACATTTCTCCTTGGCCAGAAGAAGGTGCTGCAGGGACACAGCAGGAAGAAAGGGCTTTTCTTCTGTCTCTAGTGTGCCTTTTGTTGGCTTGCTCCTGCTGTGAATTGTGACCGGCAGAGCATAGAATACCCAGTGGCCTTTCCTTCCTAACTTGCTGCTTCGAGCTTATAGTTTTCTTACTGTCCCCATCAGCCCACTTACACCCTAATGGGAGTTTCCTGATTGCAAGGTTTAAACCATTCTTCCCTGCCTGCAGTCTGAGCCTAGCAACGCAGCGGCCTTCTCCACTATCCAGTCTGTAATCATACTTTCCCCAACGAGATTTGAATCCCAGCCTTAAGAAGTGGAACTCTGTCTAAAAAGGATTCCTCCTTTGGGTACTCACTCTCACCCATAAATTCTGTAGTGCGGTTTTTTTTCCCCTTTCTCAGTAGCTAATCCCCTATAAATAGCTAATAATGTTTTATATTCAACCTTTCATTTTGAAATGATTGTGTGATTCCTGTCTCCTGACTGAAACCTCTCTGGCTCACCTTCCAAGCTGTGGGACTCCCCTCCGAAAATGTCTAATAAAATCAGATTTGGATATCCTTGTCGAAGTGTCAAATCAGTGCTTCAAATCTGTATTGGAGATTGGAAATCTATAGCCCTCACGCTGTCTCCATTCTAAAGCAGCTCAGGAGTTTTGGCTTGAAATGTTTTCATTCGTCCTATAGATTCAGTCATAGCAGTCTTGTGCATTCAGATCAGAAGCAGAAGAAAAAAAAATATGACTAGTATGATTTGCTGAAATTTTTCTGTGTACACTCAATTCTAATCTCAAATGGACCATTTTATTGAAATAAAAATGATTCATCCACTGGGAAAAAAAATTCCCTCTGCTATTTTGTTTTCTCTCTGGATTATGTGCCTAAATCTTTTGCCCTAGAATTTATGCTTACAAAATTCACCACTTAGATTTACTTCCCTGCTTTAGGCACCCTCATTCATATTGCTTCCTATGACCAATTCCTTGATTTTTTATTACTCATTCCCCAAAATCATTGCTCACATTATTTAATGAAGGTAAAATTTCAATCTATACTATAAAAGGAAAAGTTCTCTTCTTTTGCTTTCCAGAATTTCCAACAAGTACAGTATATTAGACGTTGATTTTTTTAACCTAAAAATCAGGATTTCAAGTTTTTTAAGTCTTTTTATGCTGTATTTAAAAATCCCTTCTTACTGTGACAACAAAGTAATGTGATATTTACACTGAAAAATGATAAATTCCCCCACGTCCCTCAGAGTAATCATCATATTGACATGGACCTGAGAGCAAAAAGCTTCCCAACTTTGACAAACATAATTTGTGCAAGGCCAAGGAGTTATAAACACTGTCAGTAACTAGAAGGTATGGATGCTCTGCAGGAGGCTTTGGAAGCTAAATTCACCACACTCAGCTATTTATGATTATAGTTCAATGTGCAGATGATAGCTAGTGAAAGTAATACCTGAAATTCAGGAGAATGACAGCTGAAAGAGGTCTCTTCTGACAAATATGGAAACCGAAGTTTGGACAGCTTAAGCAACTTGCTTAGAGTCACACAGTAGGAATGTGGATCAGCAGGATGTGGACTCTTCCTTTTTAATCTCCACTACATTGGACATGGTTAGGCCAGTGCTCATCTACTGATGATGATCACAGCTCCTTGTGTCCAAATTACTTTCAAAAGGCAACATTATTATAATTATTGTCAAGCCTAGCCTTGATAATCATCTTGATTTAAATGATCAAGTTTATCTCTAATTAGCTTCTCCTAACAACAAAACTATTTTATCATAAATGTGTTTGGAAACCCTAAAATATATTTTGTATAACTAAGGAGGTTTTTTGGCTCTTTGACCAGAGACAGGTGCAATTGCATTTTCTACTTTCCCTTATAATAAACAGAAAGACATATAGGTCTGTAAGTAACAGTTGAATTACCTAATATTTCATTATTACAACTAAAATCAGCTATGGTAATTCTACTGCATATTACACATTTTCATTTAGACCAACTACAAAATTTTTCTCAGAACAATTATCATAGTAGAAAAATATCTTTAAAGATATATTTTAAACAATTAGTTTGTGGAAAAAACACTAGAATAAGGTCAGAAGAATTAAATTCTAAGCTGGCTTTTCTTACTGTGTGTCCATGGTGATAGCAGATAAGTCTCAATTATTCTATCAGTAAAATGGGGCTAATGATAGATGATAGATATTCTTTTTATTTCACAAGGTTCTTATAAGGGAAATACAGGTAATAGGTAGGAGTTACTTTGAACTTTTATAAAGAAAATATCAATGCTATTAAAATTTTTTAATATCATGTTATAATGCTGCTGACTTACAAACGTTCAAAATAAATTATTATGTCTTATTTAATATTTGTAGTTGTACTTTGAAGTAACTACTACAAAAAGTTAAGTTGTATATTATAAAATTCCGTTTTAAGAATGGACGAATTTTAATGTTGTAGGGACGAGACTTTATAATTAACTTGGCATCTTTTTTTTATATAAAATGCAAGGCCAACTAAAGATTTTTGCCTTCAAAGATTTGGCCATTGTCATGGGATTTCTTTTCAGACCACTAGATGGCGCAATTTACTGTCTACTACTTAAAAGACATCGTAAGAGGCCTAATGACAGACCGACCTCTTCTTTGAAGAAAAAAACAAGTGAGGGAAACAAGACAGAGGAATGTTATGAATACCTGAAGTTACACAGTCCTTCTCTCCCAAAGGCAGAGGTGTGCAGAGTGCAGTGTAAGTTCAGGAAACCTGTTCCTACATGTAGTCTTTTTACTAACTCAGAGGCAGGGATCACTTCTCCTGTCTGGGCATAGGTTTCTTTATCTAGTCAATTCTCTTCAAATGCATTCCTTCTCTCTCTTTCCTTCCCTGGAGACAGGACAGAGATCATGAGTTTTATGGGTGCCATTGTCTCTAGGTGCTCAGTACTTGAGACGGATGATGATGGTGTTCGGTAGAAGTGTGTGGTCTGAGAGGGCAAACAAATTTTACAGCCATTAGGTTCTATCCCTGACTCTGCCATGCTCTGGGAGCAGCATGTGACTACAGTAAACTTCTTCTGAACTTGGCCTAGTTCTCTGTAAAACTGACTGTATCATTTGACATCTGCCTCCTCTGAGGAGAGTTTACAAGGATTAATGAGATAATGCTGCCACAGGCCCGACGTTTGAATAAAAGCTGCTAATTATTAACAAAGCTTCAGTGGGCAGGTCCATAACTAAAGTCTGACCTTTCATCTTTGTCAAAGTGCTCCTGAAATGGGTGACATTAGTGCTACAAGTAAAGGAACATTTTGTTGGAGAAGTAAAAATGATCAAGAGGAAGGACATCAGGCCTTTGAAGGAAGGTGTGAAGAGCAGGGACAACCGTCCTACACTAGAGAAGGGTGAAGGTGATGAATATTCTCCTCATTGACAAGAAAGAATCTTGCATAGGAGTGGAAGTGGATCTTTTTCCTGTTCACTGAGGACAGAAGACACAGGAAGGAATTCATCAGAATGGTTGATAAGACATGAAAATCTTAGAGAAGGAATATTTGGAAAGCAGATGTTGTACATTTTTCTAATGGGGAGAATCAAACAGACTTGTTTCTAACTCGGTGAAAATTGTGTACCATTAGGAGGTCAAATTTTGTTAGAAGCTTCTTTACTCTTTTAAAGACAGAATATGGTTTCTGAATATAATTTCTAAATGGGGAACATTCTGGGTGTTTTTCATGGGTCTTTTCCTGCTGAGATATGAATTCATTTTCTTTCCTATGCTCTGCATAGAACATTTCTTACTCGATTCCTCTTCAACCTTTTCTTTTTTAATCTGGAGCATTGAAAGAACTCTTGTTCTGTTTCCACATATTGAAGACTTCATTGTCAGGTAAAGCGAGTAGTTCCTCATGGAAGGGACTCGAGGAGCCCTTAAATGCACTGGGCAAGGTGAGGAGCATTCCCAGGCTACCTCCTGCGGAAGAAAAGCAACTTCCTAAGGGGTCTGAACAAAAGACTGCTTTGATTCCTTCTTCCTCCTTCCTCCCCTCTTCCCTTCCTCTTTTCTTTTCTTTCAACTAATTTTTATTGAGTAACTACCCACTAAGAAGTCCTGCATTAGGCCCCACATAAATATGTACTTCCTGTTGGCATATTTTATTTGGCTTTCAGCTCTGTAATTTTCCTGTGGCCAATAGAGAATGGAGAATATCCCGGTCGAGGACCACAGGTAACAAGAAAGTTTTACGTGAGACTTTTTAGCCACCTCTGGAAAGGATTTATATGGGATATTTGTTAGCAGCTATCTTGAAGTTAATCACAATAATTTTTAAAAGTTATCGTTTTTATTTTCTACTAGAGAAGCCTTGTTCCTTTACGTTCTTCTGATTAAAATGAATATGTGGAATTATCTCTTCTGAGTCTCTTCAGAAGCTTTTCAGTGGTTTGGATGTTGCCCTCAGCGCTAAGAATAGACAGTATGAAAAAACTGGAGAATCCTCCCATGTCACTGCACTATTCTAACTGGATCAGTCAATATTCTGTGGGCCAAGGGCATTTACGGTATTGAGCATATTTCAGATAATCTCTGACCCTACATGGTGTGACAGAATGTAATTCCAGCTTCTCAGCAATGAGGTTGTATATGCCTCTACTTCCAGTTGGTTACTCCTCTTTTTTCAACAGATATTTTTTGTTCTGTTAATCATCTTCTTAAAAAAACAAGTGAATACATTAATAAATGGAAAAAGATACATATACAAACATATCCAGAGAAATGAAAATTTTTGCTAGTTGTGCTAACATATCTTTAGAATGAAGTCTCCAAATTGCCCTTGAAATTATTCTTCAAATGTTCAAAGCCTAATAAACAACCTTAAACACATGAGTCAGGTTTAATTTTCCACATTATATAAGTTTTCAGATTATTGGTCAATGCTCTACCGCCTTATTAATTTGCAAGACAAAGTCTTAAATCTTTCTTTTTTTTTTTTTTTTTTTTGAAATAGGGTCTCACTCTGTCACCCAGGCTGGAGTGCAGTTGCATGACCTCGACTCACTGCAATCTCCACCTCCCAGCCTCAAGCCATCCACCCCTCTCAGCTTCCTGAGTTGTTGGGACTACAGCTGTGCCACCACGTCCAGCTAATTTTTGTATTTTTTTGTAGGGGCGGGATTTCACCATGTTGGCCAGGCTGGTCTCGATCTCTCGATCTCCTGAGCTCAAGTGATTTGCCCATACTAAGCTAATGGGATGAATTTTGGCAAAGATCAAGAGGGAGTCATTCTCAAACCAACCTATCCTCATTATAGAGAGACTGTGTCTTACTAATCAAAAAGCCTAGGGGGCTACCGACTAGAAGTGCAACAAAACGCAACCATCTACATTTATATATTACAAGTATTTACTTTCCATTAAAACAGCTGGTATTCTTGTAGTATTGCCTATAGAATTAGTTTCATTAAAAAACGTTTTATTTTATTTTTCATACTACTGTTTTGGGATCTTACTTATATTCTGACAATATAAAAAGGGACTTTTTTTCCCCAACCTGGTTAGTGGTATGATAAACTCATTGTGCTAAGGTTGGAAGATACTCGGATAACAGTTTCAACCACATTATTCACTAGCCATGAAATAATACAAGTAATAATATGAGTAAATGGAAAAATCTTTCATTTGGATTGTATTTTTAATGTAGAATTCTTTCCCACATATACTATTATTTACTGTTCATCATATTATTTCTAGAACTTAATTTTCTTATCTGGAAAATGGGGATAGTAACTCCAATTCTGCCTACTTCAGAGGGTTACTGTGACAGTGAAAGACAAAGAGTGTGTAAAACTCCATTTAGGCTCAGAAAGCATGATGGTATAGAATGACAGCCATTCATGCACAGAGTCAGTTTGGCCATGTATAACAATATTAAGGACTAGGAGAGAAAAAAAAATGAGACTGACTTAATTGATCAGTTGTGTAAACCTGGAGACATGCGTATCTTCTGAGTCTCCCACAAATTAACAACACTACATTAATAACCATAGGCCAAGATTTTTAAAGGCTGGCTAAAGATGCATTTTCCAGTTTAATTTCTAATAAAAGTGAGCTAATCCTGGATGATTCCAAGTTGTCTCCTATGTATCAGGGCTATGAGAGTTCTTAGAACAAATATATTTACAGGAAGTTCTGTTTTTCTCTTGGGAAAACAATACTCTGGGAATGACTAAACAATATTCTCTGATACTACCACAAACTATCTCCCTCCATGTGCTGAAAATTATCATAAAGAAACTGGTTTGGGGCATGCATGTTTTAAGGTTGCCCTATTACACTCCCCTTCTGTTTACCTTCTGGAAATGCTTTTTCCACTGTGAGACATACACTCTACACACTCCTGTAGTCAGGAAAATCTATAGTTGCTTAAATGCGTCTTTCAGTTCACCATAGCTTTATCTCTGTGCTGAAATAAAATGCTTTTCAATCTGAATCTCCTTTCTCAGCACCTAAAAATGAATGCAGATGGAACCTGTCCAATCTGAGCAGAAAACCACCAAACTCAAAAAGAGTCAGAGATTTTTCAAAACATTTTGACAGAGCTAAAAACATAGTTACCTGGGCAATTATGTCTACAATTTCTGAATAACTATGGCATCTTCCCACACAGGATCGAGCCAAAAAGTCTTCCACAAGCCGCGTTCCAATGCCGTAACCCCTGTGGATGAAGGAAAGACTGAAAATTCTAAGAAATTAGTGAAGTGTATCAGTTTTTCAGAAGGGATTTGTGTGTTTAGCACTTGTGCAAGTGAATCACAAATCAAACCAAATATGACGAGTCAAATGGCTTTTGGCTGTGGGCTTCTTCTTCGTCCCACGGACCACAAAGAAGACAGCAACACACTGAGGAAATATTAACTGGTCTACAAGCAGAAGAGTCTGCCTAGAATCAAGACTTGCCCAAACTTGACAATATAAATTAAAATTAAGGAAGGCTGGTGTCTGTAGCCTAATGTTTCTCAGTGGCAACTAATTTTCTCATCATTAGCTATTGATGGAAATCAAATGAAATCCTAGCTAAAGTGTCTGCTACATGTGTGATACCCGGATGCTCGCTCTTCTCTTAGCATTGTTATCAGGGTAGAAGGGCAGGCATTTCCAGGATGGGCTCTGGAAGGAGGAGCAGAAAAAATTTTTGTTGTCAGTGAAAGTTTCGGCAACTTCAGACTCTGAAGTTTACTAAGTGAAAAACAGCCAAGTTCAGAAAACTCATTTTTCATTCCAGGGAAACAAACTATGGGATTGGGGGAAGGTATTGTATTATCTCCACCCCGAAAAAATAGCTCTAATAGTGCCTGAAGTACAATTTTGAAAACCTTCGATTGAGATGTGATTATACATACACTGAATATGTAGCTAAGTTGGCTGAGCACACACTTTCAACAAGATAAACTGAGAAACGACTAAATTTCCCAGAAGGATACAAAGAAAGGTCAGAATCTCTGTCTTATAAGAACTTGCAATCTAGCTGAGAAAATGTGACCTTCAAGGTGGAAATCAAACGGAATACTATTTTTGCCAAACCTCTATCAAAATTGGTCTTTTAATTTCACAGCCACATGTACATAGACAAGTGAAACGATTTCCAATGGAGCCACAAAATGCCCAACAAGAAACCACAGTGTTCAGAGGCAATGATTACTCCAGAGGCTCTAAAAAGAGATGAAATCTTTGGTGACTAGGTGGTTGGAGAGAGACGGATTTGATTTGAGAGTGCTTATGAATTCCATGAATCTTGTGAGATATCCTATTTATATTTCTGAGTGGATAGAAATATTCAGTGTAGCTTCCTTGACTTTAGAGAAAAATGGTTTATAATTTCAGCCAAGAAGCTCTCACTGGAAAGACTTTTAACAATCAAAATGTCTACTTTACAGAAATAGTTGTATCAGGATTAAAAAATATTTCTAGTGTTTTCTAATTATCACTTTGTATATCCACAGCTCAGCAACTGGGAACAGTGTTCAGAAGCCAAAACATTATGAGCTGTGCTATATCTACACATATTGTTTTGGTCAAAGGGTATGTTTCTGCAAAGTAGATGTTTTATAAATTAAAAATGTAAGAGGCTCTCAGCAAAAGCTATTAAGGAAATCTAAATGTGAATTTTTTTCTTAAGATCTTTCTGCAACTTCTCAAAAATTTATTCTTTAATATTTCATTCATATTTGTTAAATGTGTACTCAATTAGCTAACCGAAGGTATTTTTTTTAGTCAAATAAGTGAGCTTTTTTATTATTCACAGCTTTTTCACAAAACAATGCAAGTTTAACATAAGTCAAATAAAATGAAGTAATTTCTGGAAATGCTATGTCAGATGTTTAAGTGTGACCTAGTGTAAAATAACCTTAACATTCCTCACAGCTATAGAGAGTTCAGCTAACGAAGTGACTGAAAAATCTATAGGTGGACAGTTGGGCAGTTCTCTTCTTTGTGAATGCCCTTGCTAATTAAGTAGAAATGCAAAAAAAAGGCATGTGTACAAAAATAAATTAGAATTTTTTTAAAAGAAAAAGAATATGCATACAGAAAGAAGAAAAATGAGAGTTTTTAAAAAAGACTTTCAATCTTTATGTTGTCTTTTTCTATATTTCAACTGAAAATACAATGAACGCTTTTAAAAACCTCTAAAATGTTAGGCTAAATTTCCCCTTCAATCTGCCTAGATAAATCTTCTAACCAGTACACATTTTCCAGTCTTTCCTCTGTTAGAGTCCTCTTCAGAGTTTATAATTAAGAGACTCAAAAACCATTGACAGATGTTTTATTGTTTGGCAATCGTCTGATGATCACATAGTTATTCAGAGAAAATCAAAAGGTGGAATTTGTGCAGGAGGAATCTCCAACAACAAAGACAAAGAGAATCGGTCTCATTTAAAAAAGAAGTGAGTTTTTCTACCTAATATGTTTTTTAAGAAAAGCTTACTAATGATTAAAAAAATTCAAACAATAAAAATGCTATCTTAAACTCTCCCTTTAATTCACAATTCCCATTTTCTCCATCTTCCCCTTAGGAAACTATCGTTATGAGTTTCTTGCATATCTTTCAATAGATGGTCTGTGCTTGTGTAAGCATATATTTATATTGGAAGGAGCTGTGTTAGAACAAAAGACTTCTGAAAAGAATAAAATTTGATGTTCCCTCATGTTGGTAATAGAACAATTTCAATTTTACCACATCTTTTGCTTATAAGCGACTCTTAAGTCACTTAAGAAATGATTTCTAACTAAAGAGAAAACATCCCACACTTGATATTTGTAGGAAAAAATTCCTTCCTATTATCTTATTCTATCAACCCAAATGGCACTTGTAAGAAATTATGTTTAGCTTTCAGATGTGACTAATTGAGACAGAAGAACAGCTGGTGAAATGAAGCAAAGGAAGTCATCAGAGGCAGAAAGAATGCAGGTGATATAAGAAACAACAGACATTCAATAAGAATGAAGGACTTCCACTTACATTTTATCTAAATATTGGTTCACATCTTCATCCTTCTCATAATCCTTACACAGCTGGGCAACCAGAGCTCCATAGGTGAGGACAAAGAGATCTTTATTCTGGAGAAAAAGGGATAGTTTCTTGTTATAGGCAAGTTATGACAGTATACTACTGTATTTCTTTTTTTTTTTTTTACAAAATATGGTTTGAAGTAGCCTTAGAAGTCATCTGTACATTTTTTCCTTCCTCATATTATTGCAACAGTTTGCACTTTTGAAAACAAATTATATTCACATTTGGATACATTGATGTGAGGTGGGGGAGAGAGAGCTGTTAAATAAAATGAATTTCTTAACATGAGAACATCTTTCTATGCATTTGCTTACCTGATAACTTGCAATGTATTTTCATGGAGGACAGTTTTTTAAAAATACTAATTTCTAACATAAATTTCTGTTTTTCTAAAATATATGCCAACCATGTTTTCAGTTGGAAGCAAGAATTGGATAAGACTTCTCAGGAGTCTGCACAATCCCTAATGGCTCCCAGATCTGCCAAGGAGACCTTCAGGATAAACCCAAATGTAGCAGCAAATTTGTGAGTTTCTCTTCTTTTTACTTAGAGAAAAAAGGGGAATGTGATATTTCCTTATAGGTCTCCAAAATATGTCCCATTTTTAGAGTGAATTATAAATGAAAACTAAAACTTAAGACAATTTAGGTTTGGCTTAGGGTTTTTCCAAGAACCTAATAATAAATTACAAGAAATGCTGGTAAATTATCAATGAAAAGTCTGCTCAACATATAAGAGCCACAGCAGAAGACAAAGTGCTGCCATGTACTAATGCTACAGCATAAAGATAAGGAAAGGTGAAGAAGAGAGAGAGAGAGAGAGAATGATGAGATTGTTGTGACTAGCAGTAAAACAAAAGAATTTGAAAAAGAGAAAAGTAGAAAAAATTATACTCTACCTACATGCCATGGCCCCAACATTGTGTCCATTTATAATTAAGGCCAAACTGAAATAATGGAATTTCTTCTCTGTCCCCAATGGGTGGGCACTATTATATCTTGAAACCTATTTTATTTCCAGCCAAATTTCTGGTTCAGTACCGATGAAGGCCAGCTTTCTCTATTCTACTTCATGGCCAAGGACTATACCTTGAACTACTTGTTCAATTGGGTCTCAAATCCATACCACAGATGCCAGGAAAGGTCAACATAAGTTTATCTTCATAGTTTTTAAAACAATAAAAATAATCGTATGATTATCTGAAAGAACATCATTAACTATTTCAGTAGGTTATGAATGTATCAGGATAAAAATGTATTTTAACTGCTTTATAAAATCAAATGATTTCAGTATAATATGAACTATATACCATGTATTTTTAGCATTTGGGAGTCCCACAGGAAAATAAATCAAGATCCCAGAATGCCAGAGGAGATATCTGCAGGCATTTCAAACTGAAGTATGCCAGTTAGTCACTACGATTCTAAACACCAAGTCTGAAATTACTTAATTATATCAAATGCCCATCAGTCTCTTGAAATAATTAACATAATTTTAAAGTTAACAATGAGTTTTTGTATCTGTAGCTTCTGAATGACTAAAACTATAAGAGAATATTAAAGAACGTTATTTAAAACTAATCTGCAAAAAAATAAGGTTTATAAATAAATCTTAACCGGGAATATGTAGAAAGGATAATATTACATACCAAGTTAAAATAACACTAGGAAACATTTTTAAAGGCAATCCTTTTTTGATGACCTATTTCTTTTTTTTTTTTTTTTTTTTTTTTTGAGACGGAGTCTTGCTCTTTCGCCCAGGCTGGAGTGCAGTGGCGCAATCTCGGCTCACTGCAAGCTCCGCGTCCCGGGTTCACGCCATTCTCCTGCCTCAGCCTCTCCGAGTAGCTGGGACTACAGGCGCCCGCCACCACGCCCGGCTAATTTTTTGTATTTTTTTAGTAGAGACGGGGTTTCACCGTGGTCTCGATCTCCTGACCTCGTGATCCGCCCGCCTCGGCCTCCCAAAGTGCTGGGATTACAAGCGTGAGCCACCGCGCCCGGCCTTGATGACCTATTTCTATTCAGTGTTACACATATCAACTATATACTATATATATATACATACCTGTATACATATATATACACACATAAATACATACCTGTATACATATATATATACATACATATATATATAAGTTCCTATTTCCTGAAGTATGAAATACAAAAAATTGCTAATATTTTCATATTTCCTGTCAGATGCAAAAAAATTGACACTCGTATGGATATAATTAGTCAGAAAAGAAGATCTTAAAGTCTGTATAAAGAATTGATTATTCTTTATGTGGGAGATAATCATAATTATTCCTAGATGTGTTATTTATGATTCACCTCGCTGAACACTCTCTTTCCTCCACTAAAAATTCTTATAGCATCACTTTTTAAAATAAATCAGAAATCACTCAAGAAAACATTTTCTCTGAAGTAGAAAAAATCTCTTTGTAGAAAGATCTTACTATTTTATGGTATTCTGGTCTTCGGTGTACAGGGCGAGACATAGTGCTTGATAGATGAAGAATATGATCTTCAATTTCTCTTCTTTTGCCTGTTTCTTAGAGGTATATCAGTCCATGTCTTTTTGTTTTGTTTTTGTAAGCTCTTCCTCGCTTTGAGAGAGGAGTGCTGCTTCTGCACTCTACTGCTTTTGCTCTTTGCTGAGCTGAAGAGGGAAAAAAACCATGAACAACAGGATTGTCTTATAGCCACGTAACTTGCCATGGATCAAATAACTGCTTTATTTGTAAGGATGAATTGTAATCTAGAGCCATAAAAGCTGATAATGTGAAGTCAGACCTGAAGCACTGAGACACAAAAACTTCTTTAGCCCAAGGGAGTTCAAGAGTGGTGTTTTGTTCTCATGCCAAGACATTGTTTTAAAATCACAAACAGAAACCTTCGCAATCCAAGATAGATCTGAATGTTAGCATTATTCAGTCTTGGATTGATTGTTGTAAGAATTAGAGAGACAAGATCAGCAATCTGTAGGTAATAAATCCTGAGTTCAAACCTGATCCCTTAACTACACCAATGGTTATCACACTGTCCCCAAAACCATAGATCCCTATCTTGTGTGATTACAGTATTCAAATATATCTGGTAACCTTTTTTGCTTTTCATTAGCAGCAATCAACAACATTAAGGAGTGATAGAATGGGCAATATTTTCTTACAAAACTATTGTTCAAAATGGGTGCTCTACAGTATAATAATGTATAATGATTCTGGTAGAGAAAGTAAGCCCTTAGCTTTCTTTTGAGAGTTCCAGAGACGTTAGCTATTGAAGGCTGTCTTTATTTATGCAGAAATACTTAAAGTTCAAATAAAAAATCCTTTCACCTTGACAACTGCAGCGTGCAGAGGAGGATCAAAATATTTCTAGAAATAGAAGTGGAAAACTCAGTTTAGGGAAGTAATTTTCTACTATTTATAGTTCGAGTCCATTAGTCCTATTTGTTCTGGCAAATTCTTGCTATAAAGTGACAGACTCAAGAATACTTTGAAGAAAAGTGTGGTGTAGTTGAAAGAACCTAGGAGGATTTGGAAGGCTCAGTTGCAGCCCTACCATTTACTGGCTGTGTGGCATTGGGCAAGCCATTTTATTGCTCTATGGCTCAGTTTCCACATTTGCAAAATGGCAACAATGTCACCCACCTCACAGAATAATTGTGAGAACCAAAGTGACGAGGTGTGCTGTAAAACACATTAAAATGCACTATATAAAAACTAGTTACTATAGGTTATTCTTGTGGTTGGATAAATTGAATGGAATTCTACAATACCTAAGGTATTTCCATCACTGCATATGTTCTATGACACTATGATCTCAGGAAAATTAATTTCACTTGGTTGTGGGGTATGGGGTGGAGAGTTTTTCAGTAGCAAATAATAACGACTTATATGTATATCAAATTTACAGTTTACAACGTGGTTTTCATTCTCTTTGTCTCATTTTAATTCAAATACAATCTGTGAAATAGTACTGTAATCATGGCCGTTTTACAGGATAAGAATCTAAAAGTACAGAGGTTGAGAAATGTATTCAAGGTTATCTGGATGTTGGCAACAAGAAGGGATTTGGACTAAATTTGATGGTTCCAAATCAAATTTATTTTGTACTGCAACACTCTAATTATGTTAGAGCAAACTATTTTAGAGGAAGACTCACAAAGCTTACTAAGGTACAGTGACAGCATGTCGTTGGGTCAATCTGTGGGCAATCCTGAGTTCTGAGTAAGATACCCCAGAGAATAACATAGAAAGGGCCTGTGTGCTTGCTGCGAGGTGATGGCGGTACTGGAATTAATCTCACTAAACTCTAATGGCTGTGGTATGCTCACATTAGGGCCATTGGGAGAATTCAGGATGTCATTGGGTGTATTAGAAAAAGCCGGCTTTTACTTCAGACTGACATGGCTCATATATATATGTGTATGACTGACATACACATATATATACACACACACATATATCCATAATTATAAGAATTTTCTTTATAATTTGATCAGTTATTGCTTTATATATTTCAAAGTTATGCAATCACAGACATACAAGTTGACAATTGCCAAAATTATTCCTTGTGATACTTTTTAGTTAAGTTTTGCCTTCTATTAATATTGTTGTTCCCATTGATATATATTTCAGTACCTTTATTTTCAAGCATTGTGTGTGGTATAGTTTTGAGAATGTCACTTGTAAGCAGCATGACTCTATTTTTCAGTGACTTTGTAGGTAAGTTTAATCTAGCTCTGGAATAGTGGTTAAAAGCATGTGTCAGACCACCTGAGTCCCAATCCTGGCACTTCCGTTCATCTGTGTGTGATGGGCTGAAGTGCCAGGATAATTTTCCTGGGTAATCTCTCCACACCTTAGTCCTCTCATTTATAAAAACTTTGAGGATAGCCGCCCCATCTGAGAAGTGAGGAGCGCCTCTGCCCGGCCGCCCCGTCTGGGAAGTGAGGAGCGCCTCTGCCCGACCACCCATCGTCTGGGATGTGAGGAGTGCCTCTGCCCGGCCGTCCTGTCCGGGAAGTGAGGAGCCCCTCTGCCCGGCCGCCACCCCGTCTGGGAAGTGAGGAGCGCCTCTGCCTGGCCGCCCCGTCTGGGAGGTCTACCACAGAGGCCAGAAGCAATGTGGGGGCTGGACGTGGTGGCTTACGCCTGTAGTCCCAGTACTCTGGGAGGCCAAGGCGGGTTGATCACTTGGGGCTAGGAGTTCGAGACCAGCCTAGCCAACATGGTGAAACATATGAAAAATACAACAGACAAACCAACCAACCAACCCAGCGACAACAAAACAGGTCTACCCTGGAGTCATACTCTAATTTTTTCTATTTTCCTCCCTTTCTGATCCTTTATCCCACTTTCTTTTTCTTCCTCTTCCTTCTCCTTCTTCTTTGTCAAATAGAGGATTGAGTTATTATCATTGATCCATACAAAGTCCCTCTCTCATTTATTTTCTTTAATTCCCACCCCCCATTTCTATTCCCCGTCCTCCCATGTGCAACCTTCCTAATATGTTTGATATACATCTTTTTGTTTGTATGTACTTGTAATAAAAAATAAATAAATAAATAAATAAATAAATAAATAAATAAATAAAACTTTGAGGATAATATTAGTATCTTATCATAGGGTTATTGTAGGAACTAAATAACATAAAGTTCTTGGAGCAGTGCCTCGTGTCAGTAATTGTTAGCTGTTGAAAAAAAATTTCTGTTGTGATTATTGATGTATTTAGTCCCATTTCTACCATTATTTCCTGTTTTCTCTTTACCATCCTCTTTCCCTTGTTTACTCTCTCCTTTCCTGTCAATATTCTCTTTGTATTTCCTCTTTTTTGAATGATCTATGCATTGGATTTCTATTCTTTTAGTGATTACACTTATACCCCTGAAGCCACCAAATAAATCAATATAATTAACATTTCCATCATCCCTGTCCTAGTTGTGTTTTCTCAGATTTTGTATTTGTCTATTTGGCATCTGTTAATTACAAGGTCAAATAATGGCCAAGTTGCTTACATCTCCCCTGTGATCAGAGCCCATACTCTGAACCACTTCCTTATCTAATTCTCATATACCAAGCCAATATTTACCCTCCCCTAAATAAACTATGGCCAGGTCATGGGCACGTAGGGCTAGCCTCTGTGCCCCAAAGCCTATCAGAATTGTTTAAGCTAGCCAACCCTAAGTGTTTTCCCTGCCCTGCCTTGCCTTTTCCACAGAGTGCCCAATAAAGGCTCTAGCTAGGCTTTCCCTGCCTCCTTCTGTCACCTGACCAAACCTGATGCACCCCCGTGACCTTATGTGGCAATAAATTATTTAAATGGCATTGGCCTCTTTGTGTTGTCACTCAGTCACCTCTCTAAATTAAAATTCCGCGGCACAAGTTCATATAACCCTAGAATTACAAAGGGATATTTCTCATATTCCTTTGCAATCCCTCTCCTTATCCCTACTTCCAGACTTCCTAGGCAAGCACTGGTCTGTTTTCTGTCGGTATAGATTAATTTACATTTCCTAGAATTTTACATTAAAAGAATCATACATTATGTACTCCTTTTCCTGAATTATTTCATCCAGAAAATTATTTCTGAATTCATTCAAGTTATTGTATTAATATATATTAGGTTGGTGCAAATGTAATTGTGGTTTTTGCTATTACTTCAATTGTTTTATCCTTTTTTTTGCTGAGTAGTATTCCATTGTATGAATGTATAATACTTTGTTGATTCATTCCTTTGTTGATGAACATTTGGGTTGTTTCCAGCTTTTGGCTATTCTAAATAGGGTTGCTATGGACGTTCATGTGCAAGTTTTCATGTGGCTATGTGCTTTCATTTCTCTTATGTAAATAACTAGGAGACACGTGCTTATGTTATATGGCAGATGTATGGCTACCTTTTAAATAACATTTTTCCAAAGTGGTTACTCCATTTCACATTCCCACCATCAGTGTATGAGAATTTCAGTTGCTCTGCCTCCTTGCCAACATTTGGTATGGCTAGTCTTTATTTTAGACATTTTAGTAGATATGTAGTGACATCTTATTATAATAATATATTGCCTTAGTTGTATCTTTTGAAATAAAAATTAGTTATTTCTGAATTGAATGGACTTTTCAAAGATTATACTTGTGCCCATCATTATTTTTTGCTCCTGTGTCTTTCCTTGGGGCTCATTTTCCTTTTTGCTGTAATATATCCTTTAGTAATCCTCCTAATGAGGTTCTGTGGATGGAAAATTCCCTTAGCCTTGATGTGTCTTTGTTTTGCTCTATCTTGAATGATAGTTTGGCTGGTACTAAGCACTCTGAAGATAATGTCTTCTGGTCTTTATTGTTATTGATGAGAAGTCTGCTGTCAGTCATTGCCATTCTTTTGTAGATTATCTGTTTTTTTCTTTCTGGTAGTTTAAAAGAATATCTCTTTATTTTTTTACATTCTGCAGTTTTATTCTGTGTTTAGTTGTGCATTTATTTTTCTTTATATTGCTCAGAATTACCAACATTCTTCAGATATAAGAACTATTCTTTGATTCTGCAAAGTTCTTAGTTATTTCTTCTTCAAATATTGCCTGTCTATTCCTTCCTTTTTTCTTCCAGAACTCCTACTAGACAGATTGTGTAGTTGCTTAACTGTTTTCAAAAATAATTATTTTATTTCCTTGTCTGTACTGCATTTTGGGTGAATTTCTCAGTACTACATTTCCTTTCGTATTTAACCATGTCCAGTTAAAAGTTTATTTGAGAAGAGAAAATGTATATCATATTCACTTTTTATAAACCCGGTCAAGCCTAGTTCAGTGCCCTTTATGTAGAAATTCTATAATAAATATTTACTGGTTAAATACACACAGAAAACATCTTACTTTTTGTTTATAGATATATCACTTTATTAAAAACCAAATATCGGCCGGGCGAGGTGTCTCACACCTGTAGTCCCAGCGTTTTGGGAGGCTGAGGAGGGCGGATCACGAGGTCAGGAGATCGAGACCATCCTGGCTTACACGGTGAAACCCCGTCTCTACTAAAAATACAAAAAATTAGCCGGGCGTGGTGGCAGGCGCCTGTAGTCCCAGCTACTCGGGAGGCTGAGGCAGGATAATGGCGTGAACCTGGGAGGCGGAGCTTGCAGTGAGCCGAGATTGCGCCACTGCACTCCAGCCTGGGTGACAGAGCGAGACTCCCTGTCAAAAAAAAAAAAAAAGGCCGAGCGCGGTGGCTCACGCCTGTAATCCTAGCACTTTGGGAGGCCAAGACGGGCGGATCACGAGGTCAGGAGATCGAGACCATCCTGGCTAACACGGTGAAACCCCGTCTCTACTAAAAATACAAAAAATTAGCCGGGCGCGGTGGCAGGCGCCTGTAGTCCCAGCTACTCGGGAGGCTGAGGCAGGAGAATGGCGTGAACCTGGGAGGCAGAGCTTGCAGTGAGCTGAGATTGCGCCACTGCACTCCAGCCTGGGCAACAGAGCGAGACTCCGCCTCAAAAAAAAAAAAAATCACATTTTCATACAACAAAAAGATACATATAAACAAATCTGCAACTTAAATTTTCAAGCAGCATATAGCAATATTCTGTCAATGCAAGCAGATTTAAAAATTTTTATGCAAAGTTAGAATATTTTGTTGTGATTTGGCTTTAGGGGCATCTAGCCTTGTTCTTTCCTTTGGGAAATCTTTTGAGCTCTTCTAGCAGAACCCTTAGGAACATTCCAGCCAGCCCTAAATTTCGGATTGGTCTAGTATTTAATAATTTCCATTATTCATTTTATTATAATTTTATGGTGACGAGATTCTAATCTAGTACAAGGTTAAGAATGTCTCTGTTTTGCTTTCAATGCTCTATTTGCTGGTGCTCAGCATTTTGTGTCATACAAAGCAGCACATAGAAAGATGGAGGCAGTCTGCTTTCTAAGCAAGCCACCCTCCTTTTATTATAGTAAAAAAAAGAAATTCCCCCCTTCACTCATACCTAAAGGAACTCTCCCTCAATTTCTTTCAGCTGTAATCAATCTGAGCTCAGGGTTTTCAAAGTACACAAGGAAAGATGCTAGAATCCTTTAAACATGTAAGGATATTGGATCACTTGACACAACCAGTTAAACCAGTAAGATCCCATAAAATGGTTATAGCTGGTGGAGTCTAATGATCAGAAAGGGCCACAAGCTGATTTGTATAAGAGCTTCCCAAGATGTGCCCAACTCTCAACAGTATTGTGTCTTCTCTGCAGAGAAATGGAATATTTATCAATTCTTTAATTGCAGCCTTGACTATTGGTGGGCAACAACTCTTCTCCTCTTCCACATTCAGCTGTCCTTGTCAGGTTGGAAAAAATTTCTATTATGGTTCTGCTTTTCTTGTCATTCCTGCCTTGATCCTTCTCATTGCTGGCTTTGCTCTGAGAAGCCAAATGTGGACAATTACTGGTGAATACTGCTGCAGCTGTGCCCCTCCATACAGGAGAATCAGCCCCCTAGAGTGCAAGCTGGCTTGCCTTAGGTTCTTCAGCATCACTGGGAGGGCAGTTATTGCTCCTTTAACCTGGCTGGCGGTGACCCTGCTGACAGGCACGTACTATGAATGTGCAGCAAGTGAATTTGCATCTGTGGACCATTACCCAGTGTTTCATAATGTCAGTGCCAGCAAACGAGAAGAGATCCTAGCTGGGTTTCCATGTTGCAGATCAGCTCCTTCTGACGTGATCCTAGTAAGAGATGAAATAGCTCTTCTGCACAGATACCAGTCACAGGTAAGTTTTTAGAATTTTTTTTTCCTCTGCTATGTTATCCTATAGAATTACGGTCAATGGAAACATTTCAGATTCCTACTGCTTCTCATATTCTCTGATTATAGAACGCAATACTAGATGCTGTTCATCGAAGTGAGTTCTACTGAGCAAATATATATAGTTACGATGTTGGGCTTTGGTGTCAGCAGAACTGAGTTTTAGTCTTGCTTTGCCACTTATTAACCTGCAAAACCTTGAGTAAAATGGGGATATTAATGGCACCTACCACATGGGGCTGCTGTGAGGAATAAATTCCCAATATGTCTAGAGTGCTTAATATGATTTCTAGAATCTATATTAAGAACAATAGATTTTAGATATTATTATGAATATTATTGCTATATTAGTAAATCCCATTCTCTGTATATATATATTCTTAAATATAAATTCTTATATATTACCATCTCATCTAAAATTATAAGAAGCTTAATTATGATGAAAAATAACTCCAGTTGTGATTCCAAATTTAGTGTCTATGGTTAGGTTTATATCCGAAAGTGAGGTGGAGTGGGAAGAAAGCCTGAACCCTACTACGTTTATAGGTTAAATTTTAAAAGTGCTATTGTGCATTTTGTCAGTAGAAAGAGTGACACTGCTGTCCTCAATTTCTCCAAGGGATTTGAGGAAAAAACACATTTTGAAATCACTGTCATATAGTAAAAACATGGCTTTTTACTTATTGCAAAGATATGCATATTTTTTGACTGGTAACCTTAGAGTTATTACATTTCAGAAATGCTAAAGTTATTTAGTTGGGAAAAGCTACTATCAAGATACAGAATATCAAGTTATTGCAATATGGCCCAGTTTTTAAAAAGTTAGAAATACCATTAGATATACTCTGTCTTAACTTTTTTAATACTAGCCCTAATGCTCAGATGAGCTTTGTAAAAATATGTGAAAATTCAAAAAATCAATAGAAAAATTATAACTTAAAATAATTTTCTTGCTTAAGAAAAGCTAAAATGTAATACACGTTGGTAAGATTTTCTTAAAGTCAAAACAAAATGTGTTATTAAATGCATACACAAATTTCTGTGAAAAGACATCTTTACAGTTCTGAGTACCTTTGCCAGTAGATTATTTGGTTTTGTGACAACAAAACTTACACTTATTGATGTACTTATCACATACTGTATAAATATTTCATATCTTAATTCTAGTCCTGATAATATTGAGAGACTGATATTACTACCCCATTTTACAGATAAGTAAATCAAAGCTCAAAAAGTTTATGTAACTTGTATAATTCAGGGCTAATAAACTGGATCAAGATCTCCCAAGATCATGCTATTTCCATTTCACTAGGCCATCTTCTGTGACTGTCTCGATCACATTTCAGGAATATACATTATTTTTCAGTTAGATTTTTGTGAGTTGACCACAAAATCGCCTTGAATTCAAATCTCTTCTTTGCCCATGCCCCATTCTAAAATATCTTCCTGACATTAACTTCACTCCATTTCAATCTACCTTCTAGATATATGCCAAAAATATCTAAGTGCAAATTGAATGATGAGATCCCTTCCCTACTGCATATAAAGCCCTTCAGTGATTTTCTACTAGGCTAAGAACAAACCCACTTTCTTGGCATAACACACAAGGCTTCAACATCTGGCCCTTGACCACTTTTACATGACTCCTATGAGCATGTGAGTCCAAATGTCTTGAGGTTCTGCCAACTATTCATGCTATTTTTCTTGACCTTCTTAGAACTCTCTTTACCTTCTTGCATTTGGTGAACTTCTTTTTAATAATTTAGGCTCTTGCATTATCTCCTCTGGGAAGTATTCCCTGATACTCCTTTCCCTTAAGTGAGTTCATTCCATTGTGCTTCCTCGGGTGCTCTGATTACTCATATCAAAAATTATCCCGTTGTACCATATTTCTTGGCTTGCTCATTTGTCCCTTTTTAGGCTTAAATATTATAGAGAAAATGAATGCATCTTTAATTATTCACATCTGAGTTCCCCATAACCAAGCACATGTATTACACGTGGGGGAAGGTTAACCTGGAGCTCAGTAAATGATCATTTATAGGTTAATGGGCATCTGGGATGGCTTTTCCTCCGCCATGCTGGCCCCTGTTTAGTCAAATGGTAATAAATATCACTTCGTAGGTTTTAGCCTCCATAGAGTACAACTATCGCACTGTGCACACACTGGAAACTTCAGGCCTGTTGGTAAATCACAAGATGCAGAAGAGGCCTTCACTACCCAAACTGTGGCTGCATACTGCTAGCGTCCCTAAATATGTGGAACTTACCTCTCTCACTTTACATAAGAAGTGCAAAATATTGAAAACAGTAAAATGAAAAGAAAAAAAAAGGATTCTAAGAATAGAAAACAGTCATTTGAGTCAGTCTTTAAAAGCCGACACTAAATAGTCTCAAAAACTAGTTCATTTTCCTTTTAAAGTATGTTTCAAAGACACATGATGAAACTGGTCAGCAAACAATTATTTGAGGACAAGGGAAATGAAAAGGAAAACAATATGGTACTACATGGCACAGTGACTATGCTATTTATTTATTTTTAATCTTTTTTTTTTTTTTGAGATGGAGTCTCTGTCTGTCACCTGAGCATTTTTATGGCATGATCTGGGTTCAGCACAACTTCTGCCTCCTGGGTTCAAGAAGTTCTCGTGCCTCAGCCTCCCGAGTAGCTGGAATTACAGGCATGTGCCACCATGCCCGACTAATTTTTGTGGTTTTAGTAGAGATAGGGTTTCACCATGTTGGTCAGGCTGTTCTCAAACTCCTGGCCTCAAGTGATCCACCTGCCCGACCTCTCAAAATACTGAGATTACAAGTATGAGCCACCACACCCAGCCAACTATGCTATTTATAATACATTTAGAAACATGAGTCTGTTCACTGACTTGCTTTTTAGCTGCAAAAGATAAGAGGAAAGAGCAATTCAGGAAGAAAAATCAATGAACACCTGTTGGTACATCATTGAAGATGCCTTAGAAGGTTACTATTATTACGTATCATATCATTTTCATCACCATCATTATCAAATACTTATTAAACACCCAAAGAATGCATAGGCCTGTAACTGATAGTTGAGAAGTGAGGTTGAACTAAAAGCAAAGAAAGGTATGTATCATACGTAAGGTTAATTGGTGGGTTATAGCATCTGTCACTTCAAGGACAGTACTTAGAATCCATTCCAAGTTAACTGGTCAAATTTCTCTGTAACTCAAAAAACAAGTTGAAATGGCTGGGCCTATGCCCTCCATCAGACCTATTTCCAAATCATATCATTAGCACGTTGTTGATATACTAAAGATGGGAAAAGCAAATTTTATGCCCATATTGTAGTTCTTAGGTTTGTAGGAATCCCTCCTCCCATGGCTGTTGCTTGAATATTTGATGTATTGATATTTTCTGTTTTTCTTTTTAATAATGATGTGAAGATGCTGGGTTGGATTTTGATCACCTTGGCAACCATCGCTGTCTTAGTCTCCTGCTGTGTGGCAAGGTGCTGCTCTCCCTTCACCTCTCTGCAACATTGCTACTGGACCAGCCACCTCCAGAATGAGAGAGAACTCTTTGAACAAGCAGCAGAGCAGCACTCTCGGCTCCTCATCATGCATCGCATAAAGAAGCTATTTGGCTTCATTCCCGGGAGTGAAGACATCAAACACATCCGTATTCCTTCTTGTCAGGACTGGAAAGATATTTCAGTACCCACTCTTTTATGCATGGGTGATGACTTGCGAGGTCACTATAGCTTCCTTGGAAATAGGGTGGATGAGGATAATGAGGAAGACAGATCAAGAGGTATTGAATTAAAACCTTGATTACAGCACCTTTCACGAATCAGGTTGCTTAGCAGATACTTGGCTTTTATGATCAGGGCGTTTCAATTTAATCTCTTCATCTTTTTCTTTCTCTCTGATATTTGTTTATGTAAGTCCATCTCAAATATTATTTCTAAAATCAACTTATTAGATAATTGTGCCAATCTCTCGTTTTGAAATTTTGCCAATGGTCTGGTAATGCCTAGAGTGGAATGTGAAGTCACATGGAAATTTGCATCTTAGTTCTGTTACTTAGTCGCTGTGTGAAAATTAATATTTCTGAGTGCTATTTTGTCATCTGCACATTGTAGCTACCTCCTAGACCTATTATGAGAATTAAACATGATAATACAAAGTGTTTAGCACAGTGTCTTTCACAAAAATAGATGCTAATAAATGTTACTTTCTCTCTTTCTGTTTTGCATTCCATGTCTTCTATCACTATTTTCCCTGCCTCTATTTTCTGGTTTTATCAGTTTCTACCTTTATATAATATCCAGAACTTTTCACAGCCTCCCCCTCTTTCTTCAGACCTAAATATCTGACCTTTTGAGAAGCAGGACAGAAACCCCTTTCTAATCCGGTAACATGTGAGGGAGAAGCCCATGCAGGAAGGCCTTGAGTTATCGTACTATAACCTGGGGACAATGATATATTATTGTATCATTATTAGTATCCTGTTACTTGTAGCACCTCCATACTAGGAGCATTTTTATGGTCACTACATATAAAGTTTCTTCTAGAAATCTTCTCCACTGTGCTCTACTCCAGAGATACCATTTGTACCTTTTCATTACCAAATTGCACCTTTGCACTCAAAATCCATTTGTGAAACCGAAACTGCAGTCTGTACTTGTATATACATTATCTTTAACTACAAAAGAGTATAATTCCTGCCTGACGTTGCTCTGCCTGGCTTTACTAAATGCAGCCTACAGTATCTGGACAATTTTCTAATTTATCTAGATTATTTCTGTGACATATAGTGACTCGTGCCTGATTTTTGCTACGTTCACTGAAGCAACTTGCTCATTAGCAAAAAATAAGCTATCTGAGGGCATTCTATTTATTTCCTTAGTCAAAATAATGCTTACTGGACAGTGGACCAACTGCCAATAGTCAATCCAATTTTCAAGACTCACTTTCAAGGAGACCAAGGAACTTGATTATACTATCTAAAATGCAGTCAATTACTTGGTAATCTACTTTTACACAGTTATGGAAGGTTTTATTTTGTATAAAGTTCTGGGTCCTTGAACTTAATAGGAAGAAGAAGAAAATGAATTTTTAAGAAATCAAAATGTTTTCAGGTTTCGTTTTATCCTCCAGTAAGAGACTGCATATTGTAGTTCTTTGCTGGGACAGGAGAACTGTCCTGCCCTCACCATTACTCATCTGTCATTTGACCTTGGACAAATCAGTCCATCTCTCTGGAACCTGGATTTTTTTCATCTATACAATAAAAGGGATGATAATATTTTACCTCTTGGAAGAAAAGAACTGAACTAAATAACTGCTTAAGGTCTCTTTTACATCAAGTACGACTTTTATGCTTATGTTTATATATATACACAGGTCAATATGCATACATTTTTCTGAAATGGTAGTAGACCCACGTTGCTTCTCTTGGAAGGAAAATGTCCCCAACTCTGAATCTGAGCTTTCTCTGAAGACATTTACTGGCATTCCACTTTTAAAAGAATGTTAATGTACTGACCTTTTTCAAGTCATCAAGGAAAGCCATTCCAGTTTGTCTACTAACTCTACACTCAGTACTGACATGGCATTACATGAAGGATGTCAAAAATACAAATAGAAGTATGTTGTGGAAGGCAACTAGGGTTCTAGTTTCACGCTGATACAAATGAGCTGTGTAAATATGGAATGTCACATCTATTTTGTTCCCTAAGTTCTGCTCCAGTTCTAAAATTCTGTTTCTATATACCTGATAATTTTTTATATTCCTCTGTATTGGAACATACTAGTTAAATGAACACTTTCAACCATGCTCAGAATTAGTTTATTAGTTGTCAGGAACTATACCACAGTAAAGACTCTTCAATAAGACTTTCGGTTAACAACAAAATCAAAGAATATTTGAAGTTATAGCATTACATCATCAGAAAGAAGATTAATAGTTGTTTATACCCTAATACCAGGAAGCTATTTCCACTAGCTTCTGAAGCCCTTTCTACATCAAACTCTTTTAGTGTATGATGTAAAAATTTTATATTTTGAGCCAGTTAATCATGATCTTCCCCTATAACTTTCTGGCAAAGGATTCTAAGTATTCGTTGGCTCTTCTACATGGCTTCAGAGTGATGTATAGCATCTATGTGAACACTTAAAAGGTAGTACACACCCCTGGGATTTCATCTTACAGTACATTATCTATCTCAGATCAAATAAATTGAATTTTTAGTATTTTTTGGGGGGGCTATGGTCCATAGCATTTTTTTGTTTCACAGCAAGTTAAATGAAACTTTTTCATTAAGAACATGGTACTCCCTCCCTTTTATGCTTAATGGATTTATGTAATTATAAAATATATAATTAAAGTCAATTATGTGCTAATACTACTTTATATTTTGCTACAAAATGCTTTTGGCTACCACATCAAACCCTGGAGCTTGACATATATAAACCTGCTCCTTTCTTAATTTCATTAGCTCCTCCACGGTCCCATCACGACCTAAGTTGCCACCTTCCCAGGAGACAAATACACACCAGTGTGTAGATGTGTTTTACTCAGCTTTCTTTATGTTTTTCAAAGCTGAATTGTAGAACCGCATTTACACTCTGTCTTTCTCTGTGTCTCTTTTCTCTGTTCTCAGTCTTCCACTCATTTTTTGTAGAAATTCTAATGCATGATTGTAATAAACAACAGTGAGATTTTGCTAGTTGTTTTCTTGCATTTGGTTTGTATCACAAAGGGAAATCACATTAATCCTATAAAAGTTTGAAGTATCATGGCCAACCAAAGATCTTCTGAATGCAAGACTAGCTAGGTATTTGCTATCTTGAAAACATAAGTTGTGGAGATATAACTTTAACTTCTAAATAGAGTTTACAGAAATTTAGTACCAGTCAATAAAGAACAGATACTGGCAGGCTGAGGAGTGTAGACTGCTACACAACTGGCTTCTTGAGCTGGGAGGCATAAATCCATAAATGTGACGTCTGGACCGAAGAGCAATAAATGGTATTTCCAGAGAGGCAAACTGTATTATTCCTGACCTGATTATTTTTCTGCAGTAACAACCAAGTATGATTAAGCTTCTGTAATTTCAGTATACCAGAACTTCAGAAACGAAACAAAACGCATGAATTTCAAGTATGGTTTCCTCTGCTGCCATCCAGTGGTCAAAACAGGTGTCTGCACCCATCTGTGGTGACAGTAGTAGCAGTAAAAATAGTATGTAGTGCTCAATGTATGCCAGTTACTTTTAACAAATTATCCTAGTTACACCTTTGGACACGTGACAAATAGTCACCCATTAGAAAGTAATTTGCTGAAATGACATTAAATAACATTAATTCTTTATTAATTCATTGAGTAACTGAGATACAGAGAAGTAATTGAGATACAGAGAAATCAAGCAATGTGCCAAGGGTCACGTAACGGTTGAAGCCAGAATCCAGCCCTGGATCCTGCACTCTGCAGCACTGTGCTGGAATACAGCAATGAGGTACGTTATCAATCTTCCAAGGCCTTGTAGGTGTTAGGAGGATATTCCTATTACTTCTGTCAATTAATAGCTGAAACATCCTGGGCTCTGACCGTGTGTTGCCTTATCACATAAGTTGCTCTCTTTCCACCTACATCATACCTGCACACATCAGGGCCCACTTTCAAGGCACTATGCTTCTTAGCAAAGTGACCTGTCCACCCTCACTGGGGCATAACATCGGACCTGATCTCCCCAACAGCCAGTGGCACTGATTCTATTAGCCACAGACTAACCACAAACCTGCTCTGGAGTATCAGGTGTTCTCTTTCGCATGCATGGCATGGGCATGACACTACTGTAATCTGTCCATTTATTTTCAGTAGGCCATAGTTATGAAGTGTCAAAACAGGAATCAGGAAAACACCATCTCCTATCATTTATGTTGTCTTGCACAAGCCAACCTCTCTGGGACTTCAATTTTCCCCTCCACGAGAAAGGAGAGGGTGGTTAAATTGCAAAGGTGGTTGATTAAACCATTTTGAATCACAGACCCCTTTGACGAGCCATTCTGGAGAAGCTCTTTTGAGGACATATCCAGGGCATACACATAGACACCAGCTCACATACCTCAGAGTTCTCAATACTGTGGTAGGCTAAATAATGGCTCCCTGAGGATGTCCATACCCTTGTCCCTGGAACCTGTGAATGTGACTCAATATGGCAAAAGAGACTTTTCAGATAGATCAAGGTAAGGATTTTGAGATGTGAAGATATAATCCTGGATTATCTAGGTGGGCCCGCCCAATGTAATCACAAGGGTGCTTATAAAAGGACTGCAGGAGGAATCCGAGTCAGAGAGAAGGCAAAGTGACAACGGAAAAGGAGTGTCAAAAAATGTCAGAGTTATGCAGCCTGAGAAAGACTCGATCAGCCATTGCTGGCTTTGAAGATAAGGGGGTCATAAGCTAAAGAATGTGGGCAGTCCCTAGAAACTGGAAAAAGCCAGGTAATGGACTCTCTCCAAGAGCCTCCAGAAGGAACACAGCTCTGCTGACACTTTGCTTTTAGCCTACTCAGATCTGTGTCTGACCTGTGCCAGAAGAGTAGTAACTACGTACTGTTCTTTTAGTTACAGAATTATAAAATAATACATTTGCAGTGTTTTAAACCACTAAATTTGTGGTAATTTGTTACAGCGGCAATAGGAAGCTAATACACAAGCCAATACACTTCAGGAGCTTATGATCCCACAAGCCTGTTGAATGACACTCCTTGGATTAAGACCTCTAGGTCATTTCTAACACAAGCATCCTGATTCTATGTGTGCTGACACTCTGCCTTGGGCAAAACTGTTGCTCCTGGAAAACAAATATATCTATAATATAATATTTTATGAATAAAATTCAGTGTGCTCTAATATTTTAAAGTGTGCTAAAGTGCAGAAAGAGCTGAATATAAACTTTATATGCATTTATGGATGTTTTACCTTAAGCTGCAAATAAACATTTAAATATATTTTTCTTCTGTAGTTGCCAGTTAGTGGCATCAACAGAACTATTTACTATAAATTATTTCATCATGTAGACATATGCTGGCATTTGAAATGTGAGGAAGCAAATGCGAAAGCACAATCAATCAATCAATCAATCTCTGGATCTACATGGTGTTTCATTGATTGCACAAATTTCATAAGTCGATAATAGGTGGCCTATTATTGATAAGTTTATGCCCGCCATCATTCTTTCATGTTGAAATAACTTGAATTTGGAAAAGCTGCCTACAAAATAAGCATCTTTAGTCCAATGATGATTTAATAGATCCTATGCTGTCCTGTGAGACAGGTTTATATTTCATGGGGAAGATAATGCAAAAAGCAAAATTCATCCAAGTTATTACTGGCAGAGCTAGAATAATAATTTAATATGCGATTCAGTACTGTGCACCATCAGGGAGCCTGATGTTTTGAGCTTCTTCTGGGAAATTGTCTGGGGCTCACTGGCATGGGGTGCCCTGAGCCAGACCAGACTGCGGGGACCCGTTTCTTCCCTTCCCCACATCCCTACACTCTTCGACCCTCTTCCCACAGTGTGGCATGCCAGGGGTGTTCTAGCTGGAAGTGCCAGCTCCCACCTGCAGCCCCGGAGCCGGCAAGGTGGTGGCAGCAGCAGGTCCTTTCCTTGGTGTGCCGCTGCACTGGGCCCATGGTGGTCTCCACTGTGTGCCGCGAATCAGGCCGTCCTCTGGGGTGGTGTGTCTACTACCAGTGCTCTGATGGCTTTTGAGGGGCCTTACAGATTGCTGCCCCTTTCTGGCTTCAGATCAGTGTTGTGAATCCGTGCTCTCTTGGGTTGGTTAGGGACATTCCCTGCACTGGAACGGAACTGCTTGTCTGGCGCCACCCCTAGGACCTTCTCCCGTCTTCCCACTTGGTGGCCAAGTGTAGAAGGTGGGGTGCAGCGACATTAAAAGAGACATCGTTTTAGGAATGAAGTGATTATGGCCTAAGGCATTCAAGAAAAGACATAGTCGGAAGATGTGTAGTAAATTTAACTGACTGGAAAATAACCATTCCCATTTTCCTGCATACTTTGGGTAAAATTTCCATCTGTGGTCATCAATAAAGAACATTCTTTGAGAAAGACTTTGGAAGCCAGTATTCAGGAGCAGCAGGATGAATGACGCAGCTTAACAAGTAATGATGTGACCAGCATTACAAAAAAAGGTATTGGGATACTGCAGAGGCAAGAAGAACGATTTTGTTTTGCTAGAAATGACAATGAGCCACGGGATTGTCTGTAGCAGCACTGCTTTTTTTTTCTTCTAAATCATGGTGAGAGATGTGAAATTAGACAGCAGTGCATTTGACAATAAAGAACATGAAGAGATGGCTCTTCTTCCTGAATAGGAAGAGATGGTGCCTGGACACTATAGAGAATCTTCAGACAAACTGATTAAACAAAAAGAAATGTATATGTATTGTCACAGGCTCCTTCAGGTGCTGCTCTACCAGCTGGAAACCTCTGTGGCCAGTGGTACATCTACTTGAGTTTTGCTTGTTCCTGCTGGGCTCGTTCAGCCCACTTGGCCCAGCAGGCTGTGCTCGTTTGTGCTACCGGCCCAGATCCTATGCCTGCCGAGTGTGAACCAGGCGCGGAGCGGCAAGGGGTGTGTGAGCGAGCAAGTACGGGGTCCGGCCAGTGTACACAGCAAGCAGGCCGGCTGCCGCAGCGGGGCGGGTAGCACCTGGCACCGTCACCGAGCGAGACTGCGGCGGAACCAGGCATACCGCAAGCAGCTTCCACTGTGGACACCAGCGTCTGGACGAGGGGAACGCGGTGGCACCCAAAAACTCTGAGATTCCAGGAACCACAGAGCTCCAAAGAGGGTGTTACAATGTGTCACAGCCCTGGCTCAGGAAGCCCCGAGGTCTGGGCTTCCAGAATGGCCACAGCTCTTCTCTCCCTCTTGTCATCTGCAGTGTGGGCAGCGGGGATGGGGGGCATGCTTTGAGGGGGTGTGTTTCAGCCCCTTTGTGGTATAGGTCTTTCAGTCTCACCACCCCACTCTGGCCCGGCCCTGCGGCTGCTTCCCGTCGTATGGGGCAGCCGCCCGGCACTAGCAGAGGGTGGGAGGACTATAGTGTTAAAGCTCTGGTTTGGGGACTCCCAAGATCTAGGCCCCCAGAAGGGTTGCCGCTCTTCATTCCTGCAGTCTGGGAGCATATCACCACCCACAGCTCAGCAAGCAGGCCAGGAACATGTCACAGCCCCTTTAGCTCCCGCCTGCAGTTCAGCAAACCGGCCAGAAAAGTGTTACAGCTCCTTTTGCTCCCGCTGTTCAGCAGGTCCTGAGTTCTTGTCCTTCGTCCAGAAAGAATGAGGTTATGCAGAAAACTGAAAGGTGAGCAAGGCAGAGAAGAGCTTTATTAGGTGATCGAACAGCGCCCAGCGAAGAGGACACCCAAAGCGTGCAGCTACCAACCGCAGGCAGGTAGTCGCCATGAGTGCCTAAGCCGGCCTGAGTCCAGCAGCTTTTATGGACTCAGAATGCAGGAAGAGCATGCTGATCGGTCCATGGACAGGAGGAAATGCATGCTGATTGGCTCATGGGTGGGCCTAGAAAAAGCACCACTTAATTGGTCCAAAGGTATCAAGGAAAATCTCACTCCAGTTAGGGACTTCACCTGGAACTGGTAGCCCAGCCCCTAGGCTTCAGGCTGTCCTTGGCTTGAAGACGGAGTTTCACTGGGGACCTGCCCCTTCCCACCTAGGAACCTGTCTACCTCCCGCTGCCATCAGTAATTCTCTATTATTTATTCCAAATCTTCATCAATAAGTCATTATATCTTACAAGGGCCCATGAGTTTTAAAAATACATTTTTAAATACAATTAAATAAGATTGTTTATAGAGACAGGGACTGCACAAAAAAGTTTTGCCACCAAGACACTACTTAACCTTAGGGGTAACCCCAACTCTTCACTGTATTTTCTCGAAGGAAGCCATGGAATTGATGATTTACATTTAAATTTTTCATTTTAACGCTCATGTTTTCTTTCTATACATTTAAAGTCATTTATGTTGCATTTCACTAACCCTATCTTCTATATCTCTTTTGCTCCTTCGTTTTCTTCTCCCCATGCCTCGATCCTTTTCACATCCAAAGCAAAGGTAGGGGTTTGTGGAGAGTGGTGAAGAGGGAAAGGAAAAGAGGGAGGAAGAGGAGGAAAGTCAAAGAACATCAAAATGGTTATTACTAGGGTAGGAGGAAAGGAACATGTGCAAACTTTATTTCCTGTCTTCCCACCTTATACTTTGTTCTTACATGCAAGGCAATGCTGGAAGTGTAGCTCACTTAGACCTAGTGTTGTCCCTGCTTTGTTGTTGCCCAGAATTGAGGCCCCTATCTGTTACATAGTTCAAGAACATTATCATCAAGACTGTTAGGAGAAAAACAACTCCATGCATAAATACTACTTGTATGAGTTTGTTTTCACACTGCTATAAAAAAAACTACCCGAGAGTGGGTAATTCATAAATAGGTTCAATTGACTCACAGTTCTGCATGGCTTGGGAGGCTTCAGGAACCTTACAATTATGGTGGAAGACAAAGGGGAAGCAAGGCACGTATTACATGGTGGCAAGAGAGACAGTGGTGAGGGGTGGGGGAAGTGCCACACTTTTAATCCATCAGATTTCGTTAGAACTCACTATCATGAGAATAGCAAGGGGATGTTCACCCCCATGATTCAATCACCTCCCACCAGACCCCTCCCCTGGCACATGGGGATTACAATTCAAGATGAGATTTGGGTGGGGACTCAGAGCCAAACCATATCACTACTCCTTTAGCCACGGCACCTTGGGTCAGAGAAGTTAACTGCTAACTTTGAAGTCTATACAAAATTGACTCCAAAATAAATATGATCTTGAGGAATCATAGGCTCTTACATCTGGAGAGAATCTCAGAGATCGTTTTACCCAACTCCTTCATTTTATAGATGGGGAAGCTTAGATCCAGAGAGATTGTTTCTTACCCAAATTTATAAGGCAAATTCATTGTAAAGACCTATAACCTAGCCTTATAATCCCCTGGTCCAGTGTTTTTAGAACTGTACCACGTTACCGGTCTTTTGGTAACCAATCATTCATTCACTCAGAGAGTTAATATTTTCTAAGTGCCTAGTCTGTTTAGCTATTGCCTTATGTGCCAAAATACAACAGTAAACAAAATTTCTACCCTCATGGAACTTACATTCTACTACAGGGAGAAAGAGTATAAACATAATAAATAGTGTAATTTTAAAGAAGCATGGGAAAAATGAGTTAAAGGGGATAGGTAGTGCTAGGAGTGGTTGTAATTTTAAGTAGGGTGGTTGAGTTGGGGTAACCCCATTTAGAAAGTGACCTTTGAGGAAATACTTGAAGGAAGGGAGGAGGTGACACTGTGGGTATGGGAGGAACAGCATTCCAGAGGCAACAGCAAGTGCAAAGACCTTAGGAGGAAATCCTGCCTTGCATGCTTGAGGAACAGCAAAGAGGCTAGTATGGCTGGAGTAGTGGAGTAGAATAAGAAGAGAGACCTGAGTGAACACACTCAGCCTCCTCGCCATGTGATGGCCTGTGCTACCTCAGTACTCTGCAGAGTCCCCACATGCAAGAAGGTCTCATCAAATGTCCCCTTGACCTTGGAATTCCAATACTCCAGAACTGTAGGAATTAAAATTACCCAGTCTCAGGTATTCTGTTATAGGCTTAGTCCCGAAAATGGACTAAGACAGAGAAAGAAGAGCTGTGAGGGTGAGGGTCAGGAAGCCAGGTTCTCTAGGACTTGTATTATAAACACATGGTTTTAATCTGAGGCGAGGATGGGGCAGTTATGAGCAAAGGAGTGATATGGACTGGTTTACATTGTAACAGAACCACTCTGGCTTCTGTGTTGACTCAGAGTAGACTGTAGGCCAGGGAAGTGAGTTAGGCTGGAAAGTATTACTGAGATTCACTACCCTTGAAGAGATTTCTGTTCAGAGTACACAAAATTAAAATTTTACATGGCTCTTTGTGCTTGTGACTGGTAAAGTCTTTGAGATACCTGAGTAAATGAAACATTAGCCACATGAACTGTTTGATAATTAAAATTAAGCATGAAATAGGAAATTCTCAACACTGGAGTTTCCAAGAGTAGTGTGATTGCCTAGAAAACTCACAGGCACAGAAAAGTAAAAATAAACATCAAAATAATTTTTAAAGGCTGATAGCATTAGTAAACAGCAACTGCTAATACGCATTACCTGCAGAAGAAACTAAGAATACAAATAAGATGAATCTCTTAGGGACAATTTCATTAGCAATAAAGATGAACAGAGAATAGCAATGCTTTACAATATGGTATATGAATTTAATTACCAGTAAATAATATTTATATGGAGTTTACAAAACATGCTTACACATTATTTCATGTCATCTGAATTATAAGCTTATGTATCTTGCAAATGACTAAGACTGGGCTTCTCACTTCTGGTTCCAGATCCTATGATGGCTGTAATAGTCAGTTCTCACGCTGCTATGAAGGAATAACTGAGCCTGGATAATTTATAAAGGAAAGAGTTTTAATTGACTCATAGTTCTGCATGGATGAGAAGGCCTCAGGAAACTTACAATCATGGCAGAAGAGGAAGTAAACACATCCTTTTTTCACATGGCTGCAGGAAGAAGAATGAGTGCCCAGCGAAGAAGGAAGCCCCTTATAAAACCATCAGATCTTCTAAGAACTCACTATCACAAGGACAGGATGGGAAAAACCGGCCCTGTGATTCAACTATCTCCACCTGGTCCCTCCCAGGACACGTGGGGATTATGGGAACAATTCAAGATGACATTTGGGTGGGGACACAGCCAAACCATATCAATGGCTCACACCATTTGCCTACCTGCAGAGCTTAAAACACACTTGGTCTATAACATCTCTACGTACCAATTAAAAATGAAACACTAAAAGAAAGTCAATTTGCCTCATGAGAATTTTCCACAATTTCAGTTAAGGGACTTGCTGTGTTGTATTAAGCATGTGTTATGGTCAAAATGAAATTAGAGATCCACTAAAAAATGCTTTATAATGCTTATGTAGGTGTGACAAAGATTTGTGTAAGTGTTTTCTTGATTACAAGAGCCATCTCCCGTATCAAAGTAACACTCTTGAGCATTCTGAAGCATGTATGGTTTATTTACAGTGATACAAAAGGTTTGAAAAGGATGCTTTACCAAAAGTTTTGTTAATGAAATAGGAATGCAAATAAAGAGGTACATTCACTGGATTGCAATTGGCAACCAAAAGTAACCTTTTTCTAACGTAAACCTTGTATGTTTGTTGCTTCGCTGCATCTCATTTCTTTTGGTAGGTTGTTGTTATTATTCTGTTAGGAGAAAAAAACTTAATTTTGCTTGATTTTCTTTGATCTAGGAGTCATTTAAAGATGTAATGCCACCTTCCTTGCCAAATTTGATTCTGTCTTCCTCACTTATTTTGGTCAACAGAACTTCATCTTTCCAGTTCTTCTAGCCAAAAATCATCCTTGACTCCCCACTTAGGACTTATGCACTAGCTGTTTCCTCTGGCAGCTCTTTCCTTATAACAAATCAGTATAATTCCTCTGAACTGAGGCGATCTAAAAAAAATGAGCAACTTATACTTGCAAAGTTACTTTATGTATTTTATTTGATTGTCATCATAGTTAGGAGACTCCACTCTTTTCATTAAAGTTTAAAAGAACGCCTGAAATCAACCCTTAATACCGTAAACACGGTATCAGTATCAAAGTGTTCCTCTGCTATAGGTAAGCAGCACTCCTCAATAAAAGATCAAGGTGCCTTCTGGTGCATGGGACATCACCATTTCAACAAGAGAAAACTTCAGAGGCTTCATCATTAGGAATCTTTCATTTAAAAAGTGTTCCTCCCACTATACAAGTGAAACCAGCTTTAATACAGAGAAATCAAAACAAAGAAAAATACAGAAAAGCGGGGAACAATTTTTTTTAAAATTTTCCATTTTTTCGACTTAGCAAAATGATACAATAAAGGAACATGGGATCCTTTATTATTGTTACCATAGTTTTTAATATTATTTTCATAAAGCTAACCATGTTTATTTAGCCATTTTCTTAGCTTTTGCCATCATGGTTCTTTGAAAATTTTCTTTGTAATTGCTGCAATGATTTTGGAGATCACAGATGCATGCTACTTGCTCAAGTCTATTCTTGGAAGTCGTATTACCAAATTAAAGGTTCTCAACATTTCTCGGGGTACTGCAATTTTTACATTGCATATGATAATTGTTATTACTGAGATCTACATTCCTTTCATCAATTCACAAATACACAATCACAGACATCTTGAGATCATACGTCCAGCCGCGTTCATTTCACAAAATCAGAAGTTAAGCCTAAAGATCTGAACCGAGAAGCCGGACCTCCGGTCTACTTCTCCCTCCTGGATCCACCCCGACTTATTAAGCAGTTAGGCCGACCCTTCCATACTCATTCAAGGCAGTGCAGAGCTTTTGCTCCCCTGCCCAGAGGCATCTACACTGGTCCCAGCCTCTCGTCCAACTCCCGTAGGACGCCAAGCAATACGGAGTTCGAGAAGCTCAGAAATCTTCTGAGCCCCACCAGTCCACACTAGGTTGCAAGCCCGCAGCACCTACGCCACAGGGTCAAACCGGAAACCAGAAAAGGTGAAGGCACCGGACGCCCGTCGCCCCGGCCCGGCCACCAGCGACACTATCCTTCACTGGCGCGCAATGCCGGCCTTTCAGCCCCGACTCATCGAGCGAGGATGCCGCGCTGAGAGGCTTCTTAGGCTCAGGCCCTGCAAAGTCCAGGAGCCGGCTGTAGGTGTCCTTGGCGAATGCCAGACCGCGCGCACCGTCCCAGCAAGTCCCGGGCGAGTGTGGGACAGGCAGCAAATCAGTGCCCCCCTGGCCAGGCAGAACGAATCGAACGTGGAAGTAGGGAGCAGGCGGAGGCCGGCGCGGAGCTGTAGCTAAGCAAGCCGGGTCTGGCTTTGGGCCCTGGGCCTTCCAGCCGCGGACTCTGCGCCTGCGCCCGCCTGGCCGCCGCCCGCTCTCCCGGCGCGGCAGCTGTCTGGGCTGCTGCGCGCCGCCTAGGTGTCTGGACGATCCATGGGCAAGAGCAAGGGGCCACGATGACAGATTACGGCGAGGAGCAGCGCAACGAGCTGGAGGCTTTGGAGTCCATCTACCCTGACTCCTTCACAGGTGACTTCCGCGGCCGCAAGCCTGCAGCCGCCCCGAGGTGGAGTAGGAAAGGCAGGAGTCGCCGCAGCTCTGGGCCTCATAGGCTGGGGTGGAGAAGGGGACCTTGAGGCCGCGCGGCCACCTTGCCCTCCACTCTTCTCAAGTTCTTCAGTCACTTACCAGCAACCCAGTGACTTTTTCTCCTCCTCTGCTTGTTCCCGGAAATCTAAAAGTCCGGGTGATGCTGGAGGGTGTCAGGCCTGAAAATTGAGTCGGGATTACTTTGGTTTCTGTGTAACCTACAGCAACCTGAGATTTATAATACATTAAAAGGTACTCCAAGTGAGATTCGTTTTTCCTCAGCCGCAAGGATGTTAGTTTTCACATTTTCACCTTTATTAAGGTAGAAACTTTCTCATACGATGCTGTTTTAGTTTATAGGATTCAGGGTGCTGTTTTCAGTTACTCAAATCGGTTTTGAGAGTAGCATAGTCCCTGAAGTCTGTCGGGTTTCTTTTCTAATGAAAAAAAAAAAAAAATCTGGCATTCAGCAGAATGTCTAATGGATAATGTGGCCCAAATTTCCGTTCTGCTATAAATTCATAGGTCGTTAGATTGGAAGGGAGATTAGACATCATCTATCCTGGGGCTCCTGCTACAAGCCAAGGTCATGGGGGTTCAGGAAGGCTAAGTGGCTTGCTCTGGACTGTCCGCCAGCGAGTTAGCGGCAGGGCTGGTACTAAGAGTTACGTCCGGAACGCTTGCCTGTTCTTTCACCTTCCAGACATATGGGACTTGGGACTCAGCTCCAGCTGAGATTGAGAGAGCAGAAGATTACTTGATAGGTTGGGCTAATGTAAAATATAATGAGAAGTTTATTAGGTATAATTTAGAGGACGAGATTTCTCTATTAAGCCATGCTTCGGATAATTATAAAAATGCTACATTACTATATCAATATGTGTCCTCTGAGATTTGAGAAGCGGTCAAATAAAGCCAATATGAGTGAATAGAACCTAGGTGTGTGCATTTACATTCCCCATCCTTTCCTTTGAGTGTTGCCTATCGTTGATAGTCAGAATTTATAGTGTAGGGTATATTACTTTAACTTATAAACTCCAACCCCTCTCCCTTTCATTGTTTAGCTTAGTTTTCTTGGCTCCACCTTTTGACCACTGCTTGCAATGGTAGCAAATTTTGTTCTGCTTTGCCAACAGGCAGATGTCTCTCAGCTATCCCTGTATAGCTCCAGTCCTGTTCATGTTCTCTCTCACCAGCAGTACATCTGTGCTGTGAGGATGTTAAGGGGATGAGTGAAGAGGGGTTTGAGAGTGTCATTAACTGGGTGAGTGTGTATGGAGTCTGGCTCCCTTCTCTATCCTTGCTTAAATGTCTATGTCTAAAATAGAATATAGGGTCAGTTGTTGGATATATTCTTAATCATGTTTGGTCATTTCCAGTACTTTGGAAACATACTAGGTATGAACACTGTAGGCAGAGTCAAGAAAGCAGGATGTGCCATTCTTTTCATTTCTTTGGACATAAGCTATCCCTTGCTAAATCCTATGCATATAAGCATTTATAAAACTGATATCTTTTTTTGTTTTTAACCCTGAAATAATCTTGTGGTTATTTCAAATTATACTAGGCCCTGACAGCTCTGGTATAGTTCACTATGTGAAATTCTTATCAGATGCCCAAGTGCTTGAGGATTCTGAGCCAGGGTAATAAAAGACAATTTATGAATCTTTTGATGCATTCAGGTATTCTGCACTATCAGATGAGCCATCTGTCTCTAACTCCTGTCAACATTTCTACAAGCTTTGCAATAAATAAATTAAAATGAGATGTCTTTATTTATAGTTCTTAGGGAACTTTGCCTTCCTAGTGATCACGTTCTTTATGAAACCTCTTGGGGAAAAGGCAGAGGACTTTGAAATAAAATGTTTCCATGTTTGATCTTTTAAAATCTTGGAGATTTGCAAGATTTTCTGTTTTATAGCCTTCTTTTGTATTTATGATTCCATACTTTTGTATTCTCATGCCAGGTTTAAGAAAGAGATCTTGCTTGTGTCAGTTGGCCAAGGAACACTAAATGGGAGTTTTGTAACTTCATTTTGAATCACATATAATTATTGAATTTGGTTAATGCTCAATACTATTAATGAAGGAAATAGATATACTTTTTTTTTTAATGGATGACTGAGTGCTTGACAAAGAAGCATTTGTTAAGTACACGTGACCTCATGTGGATGCTGAAGAGGCACAGTCCAGCCCATAGACCTAGGCACATAGATTTAGCCTAACCTCAGAATTAATTGCTTTGACTATTTGCAAAGAACTTTGGTCCAGTGTTGCATTTGTTGTGATTATAACAAATCATAATACAATTTCTTCTTTTTGCCTATTCTGTAGCTTGATTGCACATTGATCCAACCCTCCTAACAACTAGTCTTCCAAAATATAAATGGACTCTCCTGATACCACATTCTCCTTCAGTAGTGCTTCACTTGACAAGGTCCTGCTAAGGTAGTAGAATTTGGTTATTTCAATTTATGTATTGAAATCTCTGGCTGTGGGGAGTTTTATTGAAACAAATTTGTTGGCATCAGGTTAACCAAAAGCCAAGTTTCCTTAATTCTGTTTGCCTTACAAAGAGGAGTACATAATCCTGTATTTCTTTGTCAGTACCTCTAAGCAGCAGCCATTCACATTTGACAGTTATAATTGTATCTTGAGATAGGTAAGAAGTCATCTTGTAAAAGCAGTTTGTTCTAAGTCATACTTTTTGAAAGGTCAGACACTCCCTAACAACCAGAGGTACTTATTTTAATATGGGCTCTCTCGTATTTTGTGGAAACTAAAGGTAATTTGTGTATCTCTTAATGTACCTTTTAGCTGCTACCTCTGTTATCCCTTTTTTTGTCAAATCTTTAATTCTGTCAGTTTCACCACCATCTGTCCCCTAACATCTCTCCTGTCCTTCCTCTGTGGCCAACAACTAACTAACTTTCTTTCTTTCTTTCTTTCTTTCTTTCTCTCTCTCTTTCCTTCCTTCCTTCCTTTTCTTTCTTTTTTTTCTTTCTCTCTCCTTCCTTCCTTCCTTCCGCCTCCCCTCCCCTCCCCTTCCCTTTTTTGAGACAAGGTCTCACTCTGTCACCCAGGCTGGAGTGCAGTGCCCCAATCAGCTCACTGGAGACATGGACCTCTTTACTCAAGTGATCTTCCCACCTCAGCCTCCAGAGTAGCTGGGATTACAGGCTCGCAGTACCATGCCTGGCTAATTTTTTCATTTTTTATAACAGCAGAGGTCTTGCTTTGTTGCCCAGGCTGGTCTCGAACTCTTGGCCTCAAGCGAGTCTCCTGCCTCCAACTCCCAAAGTGCTAGGATTATAGGCGTGAGCCACTGCATCTGGCCCAGCTTTACTCTTTTTCTCAATTTTTTTTTTTTTTTTTTTTTTTTTTTTTGAGAGAGAGTCTCCCTTTGTCGCCCAGGCTAGAGTGCAGTGGCACCATCTTGGGTCACTGCAACCGCCATCTCCCAGGTTCAAGCAATTCTCCTGCCTCACCTTCCCAAGTAGTTGGGATTACAGGTGTGTGCCACCATGCCTGGCCAATTTTTGTATTTTTAGTAGAGACTGGGGTTTCGCTATGTTCCTAGGCTGGTCTTGAACTCCTGGCCTCAAGTGATCCACCCACTTCAGCCTCCCAAAGTGCTAGGATTATAAGCCTGAGTCACCATGCCCGGCCCTCAAAAGTATTTTGAATTACTTACAGTGGTGGAAGTCTGGCATCCTTAGTGAAGACTAATCTTTCTTCTACTTACCTTAACTCACAGTAATACATGGTAATGGGATTAGTCCTTTATCGGAACTTAGGAATTATCTGTTTTCGTGAATCCAATTAAGTAACTTTCCCATCCCTATTTTAGTTACTGCCCAACTTTGAAATATCCCTTTTTCTGTTTTTAAAAAATACTTATTTTAATAGGATTAAGTTCAGCTGTGACAGAAAACTCCCAATAACATTGGTTTTTAAAAAGGTAAAAACGTATTTTGCTCTTGCACATATAAGAGAGTTGTGGCAGCTCTATTTCAAGAATTCCTCAGGGACACATCTTCTAATGTAGCTCTCTGTCATCCCTAAGATGTAGTCTTACACTCATGGCCAAGATGGTAACATTCCCTTTCCAGGAAGTAGGATGAATAAAGGAAGGAAGAAAAACAGAGAAGTAAGAGATGGCAGTTTCTTAAGGAAATTTCCTGGAAACTGTCAGAGGGCATATCTACTTCCATCTTTTTAGTGGGAACTTAGTCATTTGGTGAGAGCTAGCTGGAAATGAAACTAGGAAATGTAGTCTTTATTCTGGGTAGTCAGTATGCTCAGTTAAAAATGGCATAACTTAAATAAGGGGAGAGTGGATATTGGGGGACTCTTAGCAGTACTTCCCAAAATCTTTTCTTTGCTGTACTTTCTTCATGTTTTTTTCTCTATAGTGGCAGCTTTATGTAGTGTCCTTGGACAAATCACTTAGCCTCTCCAAGCCTTAGTTTCTGTATCTGTTTAAAGAGAAATAATGTAAGTGAAAATACCTTATAACTTATAATTGTAAAACAAACATATGATACTCTTTACTAGAAATACCATCTTAGTTGTTGATTTTTCCACTAATATGGCTTCATAATTTCTTGTCTCTTTCAACTAATGATTTTGATTTCCACTTTTTTTTAGCTGTGCATGGGCGTTGCCACACCTTGAAAATGCCATCTCTAACATTTTGGCCTCTGAAAATTACTCCTTCCCATAACCTTTGTACCCTGTAGTTCTTTTGTTCCCATGCTTTTATTGAACATGTGTCTCATGATTTCTCATGGATTGATAGTTCATCAGTTTCTTTCTGGTCCATTTTGCCTCCGTGTTCTAGCTGACTCCACAGGTCTGGCAGTTCACTAGTATTCTTGCTAACATTCCCATATGTTTTGGTTTCCTCATTTACCAAATAGTTACTATATGCATTGCATTTTTTTAGGATCTCAGCTTGGGGAAACAGACATCAGATAAATTTAGGGAGAGGGGACGGTCTGAGTTGTTTCGGAAAATTTAGGAGTAATGACAAGTTAACAAGTAAATGAGACTAGGGAAAGGGTATTCCAGCCTGGGACCCACATATACAGAAGCAGGACTCTAAGGGATCAGAATGTGTTCAAAGGACAAGTGATTTGGGTACTGCTAGAACATGAAGTGAGAAGTGAGAGTCATGGAAAATGAGACTTGACCAGTAAGCAGGGACCACATCACAGAGGGCCTTGTCAGGGACTTAGATGTGATCTGACAGGGCAATAGTTCATTGCCCGTTTTATTCCCACACAGAAATACAGTGCATATTGTAGACACTGCCACATCAGACTCAGATTCTAATAGGTAGGGTGGCTTCACAAATAAAATAGACTTCAAGTCATGCATATTTTTTAGTGTGGTGTTTGTGATTCTTCCCCTTTCTCACAACTTATTCCAACATACTGTATATGGATAGGGAACTGCTGCTGTAAGCAGGTAACAATGTGATAAAATCTGCTTGCTAGGAAACTGACAAGAGACAGTGGGCAGGATGGGGTAGAATGAGGAGAATCATTCTTCATCTGCTCCTGAAACTCACTTCCCTTGATTTTCATAACACTGTTATCTCTTGAGTTTGTTATTACTTCCTCTTACTTTGTTTTCCAAATTGAGAATTCCTTAAAAAGCTTACATTGGCTTTTATTTCTCTGTGTTACATTTCTGATGATCTCATTTAGTCTAATGGCTTTAGCTATCACCTCTGTTTAGATGATCCCAAATTGAATTAAAGCCCAGCTCTCTTTGCCACCATTCGCCCATTTCTGATTGCACGTTGAACACTTCTAACTGAAAGTCCTAAAGTGTCCTTAAAATATATCATGTCTGATTTTTATTATTACTCATTTTTGTTAGTGGCATCACATTCTCAGCCTGCAGCCTGCCAACTTAAAATACCATTATCACCATTTCCTGCTATTCCCATTGCTGCCGACCTAGTTCAGGACCTCATTACCTTTGCCTGGATTATTGCAATAGTGACCTAGTTTCATACTGCCTGTAGTCATCTCCCTCCTTTCATTTTATGTGCTGTTGTTAGATTTGTCTTCCTATGTTTTGAGAACAATTCTGATCATATTATTGCTAAAAAAAAAGATTGTGCACAACTAAACTTTCAACTGTATTTTCACCTAGTTTTCTTCACTCACATATAAGTTCAGCAAATAGGATAATTTCTTATTCCCTATATATATCTTTAGCTTTCCCACCATTATGCCCTTGCTTCCATCGTGCCTCAAGTGCGTTTCCCTTCTCCATCTCTGCTTGCCAATATGCCACCCATGATTGACAGCCGAGGTCAAATGACTTTCTTGGAATTTCTCAGCTGGAAATATGTTTTCTTTCTAAATGATGCTCTATATAGTTTATTCTGTTTGTTCAGTTACTACCTGATAACCTTGGACAAATTATTTAAAGGCTCTGTATCTCAGTTTCCACATCTGTAAAATTGGGGTGATAGTATATTTAATTATTTTTAAGACATACTTTACACTTAACATCTCTGAAATATGAACTTTTCTTATAATCAGTTACATGTCGGTTTAGTTGGCAGCTTATTTTTCTTTCTTAGTGGTACATAAAGCATATCTCATACTTGATGGCATTGAAAATTTAGTGAATTACAGTTATAGTATAAATCATGGTCTTGTGCCAGAAGTACAGGATTTTCGTGTAAATGCATAGCATAGCACAAGCACAAAGTGATGCTCAATAAATGTTACCTGTTGTAATTGAGTATTGGTTACCCCTGACCTATAGCCTCAGGGAGTCCTAGAAAGTGGTAATAAGTTGGAATGTCATTGGGCTGATTCCTTATTTCTATAGTTGCAGTCTTTAGATTTCATCACTTGTAAATGTTAAAGTTGGTCATGAAAGGAAATAAGAATGAAATACATCAACTATATTTTACATATATTTGCAAAATATAGACAAGCCGAACCATATTATGGCTCTATTATAATAACCTTTTGGTGGGCTGAAACTGTTTTCAGCATGGGCCGGACTACCCAAAACTTATTAAAATATGAATCTACGGAGTCTTTTATCTAACACTTTGCTAGTAATCACAGGTGTTCATCATTTCTTAAAGTACCTTAAATTCAATTAAAATGAAGACATTTATCTTGAAAATAATTGGTTTTTGGGGTTTTCTTTTTTTTTTTTTTTTTTTTATTGAGACAGAGTCCTGCCCTGTCGTCCAGGCTGGAGTGCAGTGGCGCAATCTTGGCTCACTGCAACCTCTGCCTCCCAGGTTCAAGCGATTCTTGTGCCTCAGCCTCTGGAGTAGCTGGGATTACAGGCACGCGCCACCACGCCTGGCTATTTTTTGTGTTTTTAGTAGTGATGAGGTTTCACCATGTTCCCAGGCTGGTCTCAAACTCCTGGCTTCAAGTGATCCGCCCGCCTCGGCCTCCCAAAGTGCTGGGACTACAGGCATGAGCCACTGTGCCCAGCCAGAAAATACTGTTGATAATATATATTTATGATGGCTTTAGAAAGTTCCCAGGTAGGAAAAGTTGAATAGTTTCCATGATTACTTCTTCAGTAATCCATTGCTCTTTCATTCTGAAAAAGTCTGCAAAGCTGCTGCCAACCTTGACAAGTACCAGTGCTTCCTGGACAGGGAGGGAGGCATAGGCTTTTCTCATAGGCTTAGCAGCCATCCCTGGTGGCTTGAAGTTTCCTTGTTTACTTTTCAAATGGTTCTGAGTACAAGTTTTCTTCATTACTGTTTTTCCTCATTTCATTCTATTCATTTAGTTCTTGTTTTATTGGAGCAATATTAATTGAGTTTCTAGATACTGCCAGATACTGATCTAGGAGCTCTCATAGAGTTGTTATAGCGTTCTTGTTGAGGAATAGATAATAAACAGAGATTAGTATTAGATAGACATAGGCTATAAAATGACATACAAAGCTTTGTTATTTATATAAATGTTGATTTACGTGTCTTGTCTTGCTTAGTAAATTACATGCAATCTGATGTTTACATTCATAGCTAATTCATTTTGTAATTCTATGAAAGATGGTAGAGGCTTAGTAAGCATATGTGAAAGAAAGTTTGGTTTTAAAGATGATGTGGTAGAGAATGACAGCAAGAATTAATAAATTAATTGTTGTTAATAAACTTTAACAAATTGGTATTTACTGTTTGTCATGGAGATTCTGAGTTATGTCTCACGATATATAAGTATAAAAATCAATGAAACATGAGTATCAGTGGGTAGTTTCAGGTGAGAAACATGAAACTCTTTGCCATTATTTTTGGGATTTTTTAAGAATGTAATTTTCCATGTATAGGTGGAGATTTTAAAATAAAAGGTAAACTACCTCATTATTTCAGTCGACTTGGTAAAACTCCAGGAGGATTATCTACCATAGTTACTTCTTTCCAGATTAAGGACAACCCTCCATTTAAATAGAAAGTTGATGGTAATTTTATCATTTCAGTGTTCTGTTCAGTCTGTATTTGTGGAAATGGAAATATAGCCTAGGGACCAGTTTCCAGGACTGGGTACTGATAATTTGCTAATAAGGAAAAGCATCTGCCTTAGAAAGCATTTCAGTAACTTCTGTGTGTATTTTCTTGCAGTATTATCAGAAAATCCACCCAGCTTCACCATTACTGTGACGTCTGAGGCTGGAGAAAATGATGAAAGTAAGTCTCATAAAAAATACTTATGGTTTTTCTAAGTTTCTCAGGAATTTCACTCATTCTGTAGGCATTATGCTGGATATTGCCGTGTGGAGGTGCTAAGGGGCTGTTACGAATCTACTATGAATGTTGTATATTTCTAGTCAGAATTTACTGTGTGAACATGACTTCTAGGGAAATAGAGAGGAAATTAATGAAATACAGTCTGGCACAGTAAGTTTAGTTTTTAAAAGTGAAATAGTAATATTAATAATGCAGCAGATAAAAAAAGGTAGGAGACTTTTGTTCAAAGCAATACTTTGCGTGCAAACATATTTCAGTGGTTGTGTCGTTCCTTTGAGTGACTATTATTTTTTCATGGCTGTTTTTCTCTTTGAACATTTAGATTGTTCACTGGACATTTGCTGTTATAAATGGGGCTGGATATACGTCTGTCTGCATGTTTCTGTCTCTGTCTTTTGAAATAACATAACTATAAAAACCAATAAATTAAAATTAAATAAATTAAATTTGGAGGTTTGGGGGAATGGTATCTGAAGTTTATTTCTATTTTTAGTCACATTAGTTGATATGGTAATTTGATAAAAAGGTTATGTAAATTGGAACTAACAACCCTACACATTTTTTTGCCCCTTTGAAGCTAGTAAACCTAAATTCTGCCAGGAGCAGTCATTAATAGCCAACTTTTATGGTATTACTTGATAACTCCAAACCTGTCTAGTATACTTGAAAATGAGGTTTGCATTCACACATTATTGAAATCTGAATTAAAAGGATATTGAATACATTTATTTACTATCAAATTGATAACCAATATACTTTTGCAGATTGGTATCTAAAAATTTTTCTATAATGCTTTAAAGCATGAAATAAATACTATACTGACTGTTCTTCAAACCATTTAAAATTTTCCTTTGTAAATAAGCCAGTAGCATGATTTGGGCTTCATATGATGCCATTATGGGTTCCAAAATGGTGTGGTGATGCTCACTGGTAAATAATCCAAATAAAATTTTCTTTAAGATTACGCTGAAATGAAAAATATAAAAATTTCTTGTGAGAGCTCCCATATTCTGAATAATAGCTTTATTAGGAGCTAGTAATAGCTGTATGAAATAGGTGTACTGAGTGCATTATCCACCATACTTTCAAAATTATTTCTTTGAAACTAAATCCTGCATTGTACTTTTTTTTCCCCAAAAAACTCCTTTTTAGTGAACAAACTAGTAGAAAAGTGGGCAAAGGGCATTAATGTACAATTTCTAAAGGTAGTATTAAAAGAACAATCTCACAGGTAATTAAAAATGCAAGCTAAAATATATCCAGCAAATTATTAGTATTGGAAGACAGCATTATGCTGTTTGGAATATGAATCGAAACACATATTCAGGAGAACTATTGGAATCATGAAGCAGGAGACTTTGAAAATGTTCATATTCTTTGATACAATGACTACTGTATTTATGGGTATCTATTCTAAGCACAGTATCATAATACAAAATAATACATACAAGGATGTTTATAATGTCATTGTTTCTATCTTAACTAGTAAACAGTGACATAAAGTGGAAATATGATTGTATTGAATAAAGACTTGGAAGTATTCTCATGTTATTTTTGAGATTTTATATTTATATATGAATATGTACATTTTAAGCAAAATTTTATCCATCTATACATACAATTTTGTCTAAAATGTAAATATATGCAGATAAAAATAATGTAGTTTTATGACATATTTTTAAGATACTTAAAATATACCAAAATGGAAATAGCGATCTCTTCCTGATAATGGGATTATTTGTGATCTTATTTTTCCATTATTTTATCCCTAAATTTTCTCTACTGAATGTCTTTTACTTATAGTAGAATCAGTTTATTTTTTTAAAAAAACTTAGTTATTTAAATGGTTAAATGCATTTTAATATACCTGCATGGTGAAAATCAATTTGCAACTATTTACACTAAATGTTAAAGAATATTCTCAGGATATAATGCACATGAAACAAATCCAGTATAAAGCTCTATTCATAGAAAAGAGGAAGAAACTAATTTGCCACAATGATAAACTTTATTTTTTAAATTTACTTTTTAATTTTTTTGGTGAGAACATTTAATATCTAATCTCTTGGCAATTTTCAAGTATACAGTGCATTATTGTTAGCTGTAGTAATAATGCACTACAATAGATCTGAAGTTATTCATCCTGTCTTAAACCTTTTATCCTATAACTGATATCTCCCCATCCCTGATATCAGTTATAAAATATCTTCTTTCATGTATGATTTTATATATTTTTATCTTCTCCCTTTTTTCTAGTCTAGCTGTTTTGTTAAACCTTTCCTATTGTTTTTCTAATGTATTTCATTTATTTCTGCTCTGATCTTTATTATTTTCTTCCTTGTGCTGATTTTATGCCCAGTTTTTTCTTTTTCTAGTTCCTTGAGGGGCATGTTAAATTGTTTCTTCAGATCTTTATTTTTATTTGATTGTAGGCATTTATTGCTATTAACTTTCCTCAGAACAGCTTTTGCTTCAACCTGTAAGTTTTGGTATGATGTGTTTCCATTTTCTTTTTTTTTTTTTTAATTTTTAAAATTTTAAATATTTTTTAGAGACAAGGGTCTCACTCTGTTGCCCAGGCTAGAGTCCCATGGTGCTATCTTAGCTCACTGCAGCCTCTAACTCCTGGGCTCAAGCAGTTCTCCCACCTCAGCCTCCCAAATAGCAAGGACTACAGGCACATGCTGCCACTCCCAGCTCAATTTTTTAATTTTTTGTAGAGACGGGGGTCTCACTCTGTTGCCCAGGCTGGTCTTGAACTTCTGACTTCAAATGATCCTTCTGCCTTGGCTGTCCAAAGTGCTGAGATTACAGGCATAAACCCCAGCGCCTGGCCATGTTCCATTTTCCTTTGTCTCAAGATATTTCTAAAGTTCCCTTTAAGTTTCTTCTTTAATGCATTGATTGTTTAAAGTCTGGGAGGTAGTAGGAACGGTGAGATGCTGGCCAAAGGGTACAAAGGTTCAGTTATACAAGATGAATAAGTTTGGGGATCTGATGTACAACATAGTGACTATAATTATAGATAATACTGTATTGTATACTTGAAATTTACTGAAAGAGGTGATCTTAAGTGTTCTCACCACATACACACACAAATCATAATGATGTGAGGTGATGTTAATTAGCTTGGTTCTGATAATCATTTCACAATATATATGTGTATCAAAACATCACATTGTACACCTTAAATATATACAATTTTTATTTGTCAAGTATACCTCAAGAAAGCTGGGGAAGAAATAAAATGGAAAAAAAAAATCTTGTTTCACCAATAAAACTAAAAATGTGTTAATAAAAGAAGAAAGGAAAATGCCAGAAGATACTGTTTCTTACTGACCTCTAACACTTAATCTTTTGTAATTTTTGGTTCATAAAATTCCTTGTTAATATAACATGAAAAATAAAATATCAAACCTGCAAATTTTAAAGTGCTTTTTTTCCCCGTCCATGAAGAGCAGCATAAATTTGTATTGCTTCATCAAAATCAGTAGATTTTAATAATATAAAATGTGAGTTACACAAAAGATGGCACTCTGGGAAAAAGGTCATTGTGAGTAATAAAAAGTCTTAATAGAAAATGTTTAGCACTACTACTTAGTTGCAGACTGCCTGGTGGAATTGAGAACTCAATTGCCTGTGCTGCAGAGAGGCACCTTGCACTGACACGCCCATAAGAGTTTTACTTCCGTACAAGTGTGAGATCTGTAAATTGACACAGACTAAAAGAGTGAGTGACAATATATAGATGAATTAGGTTAAAAGTTTCCCATATAACCTTTTATACTCTCGAGGTCAAAACGGTGCCACCCAGCCACTATATTAGCCCTGCTGACATTGTGTGGATTCAAATATAGATTCGAGGGCTACAGCCAGATCTTCTGCAAGTAGGAACTGGCTCTGGTAGAGGCTGAAAATGAGCATACGGTAGTACTTTTTAAAAATGTGTTGTATTCAGTGCCTTTTGTTTATCTTAAGAAAGATTTTTAAAAAGTGACGTTTATCCACCCTCTTTCTCAGACATGCAGTCTGGTAAAATACCAATAAGTGGTAAATGTGCTTCACGTGTTAAGTGTGATTTTTGGTATTCCCATGATTTGTTTCACTTGTCTCTTTGTGGTATGTGTTGTTTACATTAGTGATTATCCATCTGGTCTCTTAATAACCTTTTCTTTGTAGGAAAATCTATTGTGCTACTTTTTACTGATTCAGCAAAGATTATCTACCTCTTTACTTTTAAGGTATTCACATCAAACTCTTATCTTGTGCCTTAGCTGTCCAGACTACCCTCAAGTTTACATACAGTGAAAAATACCCAGATGAAGCTCCCCTTTATGAAATATTCTCCCAGGAAAATCTAGAAGATAATGATGTCTCAGACATTTTAAAATTACTAGCATTACAGGTAAGGAAATAATAATTTTATGTTTTGTAGCAGCATTTATTGGCCTTAAATATTACATATTAATTTCAAGAGTTAGAAAATGCTATTGTGTAAATAGATCATTGACCAAGCGGAATTCATGTTACATAATCACAGAGCATCTTTATTTTTGTTTCCTACTGTCCCTTTAAAATTTGAGTAATAGAATTTGTCCCAGTGCCCCTGCATGAAATTCAGTCAGCCCCATGGCTTTTTCCCTCATGTCATTAGTGATAAAAAGTCCAACGGGTACTTTAAGTTGTAAACAGTGTTTTGATTTGGTTTTTAGAATGCCTATTCCCATATGTAGCTACAATTTTCAACTTTTTAAAAAAATTAAAACTTCTTCCCTCTCTGACTTTTACATGCTAGTTGCCTGCAGTCTGGGAAAAAGACTGGTGATTGATTTTTTTTCTTCCATCTCTCATCCTCCTGAAGCTTACAGACAACAATAATGGCTTATGACCCCTCTATGAGGGGAGGCTTGTGTGGAAATAAAAATGGATATTTAAAAAAGTTTTTACTGGATTAATTTTACTGGGGGATAGCCTACCCGTAATCTGGGCTTGGCAGGTATTTAAAATATACTCATGCTCGGGTAGAGAGTTTTCACGGGGTTCTTCAGAGTAGAGAGTAGGGAGGGGGTAAAATTCTTACTCCATCATCTTAAAGTCAGAAGTCCTACCTTTATTTGTTTACTCTAAGAAGAATTGACAGAAAACATATCTCCACCTTAGATGTGACTTACATATTCCAAAGACCAGTGGTCACCATAATGTTGATGTTATAAAAATATCTGGAGCTGTTGGCTGGGTGCGGTGGCTCACGCCTGTAATCCCAGCACTTTGGGAGGCCGAGGCGGGCGGATCACGAGGTCAGGAGATCGAAACCACAGTGAAACCCCGTCTCTACTAAAAATACAAAAAATTAGCCAGGCGTGGTGGCGGACGCCTGTAGTCCCAGCTACTCGGAGAGGTTGAGGCAGGAGAATGGCGTGAACCTGGGAGGCGGAGCTTGCAGTGAGCTGAGATTGCGCCACTGCACTCCAGCCTGGGCGATAGAGCGAGACTCTGTCTCAAAAAAAAAAAAAAAAAAAAAATATCTGGAGCTGTTGTACAATGAGGAGTGAAAGAAGATATATCAGATAGGAATTTTTGCTGATGTTGGGCCCTATTCACCTTGTTACCTTGCATGAAGTTATGCTAATTCTAACATCTTTTTTTTATATATTTTTATTTTTTTTTTGAGACAGAGTCTTGCTGTCACTCAGGCTGGAGGGCAGTGACATGCTCATGGCTCATGCAGCCTTGAACTCCTGGGCTCAAGTGATCTTCTGCCTCAGCCTCCCAAAGTGCTGGGATTACAGGCATGAACTACCTTGCCCAGCTCTTCAACATCTTTTAAAACATTGCAGAGAACCTGGGATGGTTATGCTATATTCAGTCAGTCATACCTTAATGTAAATTATTCAGTCTAAGTGAATTTTTCCATGTTTTTAGTATTTTATTTGTACTCAAACTGTCTCTTTTCAAAAAGGCTGTTTTGATTTATTTGACACCTGCCTGAGCCTCAGGTGTGTTCAGGGAGTATTTCTCCTTTGTTTTCCAAAAAATAATTGTTACAATTTTCTGGTATCAAAATAATAAATTCATATTACAGAAACTCAGAAGATACAAAAAATCATGAAGAAGAAGAAAATAAAGATGATTTTTAATTGTACCAACCATGTATAATTAATTGTCTATTAACATTTTGGTGTGATCTAGTGTGATACTTTTTTTCCTTATGGTTATATACATAGTCCCCCTCTCCCACCCAAGTCAGATCATTTTACGCATAATGTTTTATAACATCCTCTTTTTCACATAATATCTGTGAGCATCTTTTCATTTCAGTTAAACATATATGAGTCATTATGTTTGGTAATCGTATAGAATTTCATTGTATGTATATGTAATTACTCATCTTTTTGTAAAACAATTTACAATTGTCTTTGTTGCCTGATATATAATTAACAAATAATTAAGAATTAGTATATAATTCTTTCAGCATTCTTATATATCACTACTTGTAAGTCCTTAGAGCAGGTTCTGTTTTGTACTCCTAGTGCCTGGCACATAATAGACACTCAAATGTTTGTTGAATAAATGAAAAGAATGAATTGCTGATGAGTATGGTGGTTCAGTGTTTCCTGAAAGTACTATTGCTGAGTTAAAGGGAATGCATACTTAATAATTTCATACATATTGCTAATTTGGCCTTCAAAATGGTTGTGCCAATTTATGATCTCACCGTAGTCATTGTGGTATCTGTTTTCTCACATTTGCTAATACCAGATATTTACACTTGGACATAAAATGATGACAAGGTGAAAATGGAATGTAATTATAATTTGCATTTTAAAAATACTAGTGATGTGGAACTAGTATGACTTCCGAGTTATCCAGTTTCCATGTGAATGATTATTTTTTTGCTTTTCTATCGGAATACTTAACTTTTCTAAAAGATAACCTACTTTTATTGGATATGAAAGTTTTGTTATTGAAATGTGTCAGGCATTAGGTTGAGTGAACAAGAAAGACACCATCCCGGGTCTCACAGATTTTTTTCTCTGGTGAGCAGTGTGGATTAGCAAATTGGAAATCATTATTCTGTATGAAAAATGCCATGATGGAATCTTATGAAATATAAGATTATATGGGTTGACATAGACAAAGTTCTGGAGAAGCTTCCAGGAGTAGCTGAGAGCTGTAGGAAGAGTTGGCCAGGAAATAGAGTAGAAGAATTTCAGGATAGAGGAACAAACTTGTTAAAGGATATTGAGGTGAGAGAGAGCAAGTGATTGATTATTTCTCCTAGAACTTCTAGTCATACAAAATTTATTGAACTTAGGATTTGAAGTTGGTGGTGATAAGTGGTGTAACTAAGAGGCTACTTTCTTCTTTGAAGGGTCTGCTAAACATTCATAAAATATGTATTGGGTCCTGATTGGTTTGCAAAGCTATGAAGGGGTCTTAAGCAAGAGACTGACTAGATCAGTTTGTGGTGCTTCAGTTTATAAATTGATTAGTTCTCTCTGTGACTCTCTGTCTCTCTCTTTGTGTGTGTGTGTGTTTATGTATGTATGTATTGAGTGGTCAGGGGAGGTTGATGTTAGGTTTTGAGATTGTAGCTTTTAAGGAGACCAGTTAGGAGTTTCTTGTATTCCAAGCTGAAAATGTTGGAACTCCGGGCTAGGCTTATAACAGTGTTGATGGACAGACTTAAATGACCTTTAAGAATAGATAAGTAGCAGTGATGGAGCTTATGATGAGATGGTGATGTTCAGGCTGGGTGGGTGGTGGTGTGATTTGCGGAGATTGATAATCCAGGATAGGTTTTGAGAAGATGATGATGGTTTTGTGTTGAGATGACTGTGGGACATCAAGTCACTGCCCCAAAATAGTCAGTTTTAATATGGGTTTGTCACTCAGGAGAGAGGTTTGTTTAGTCATAGATTTAGGATAGTTAGCATAGAAACACCACAGAGAAGCCCTAGTGAATTGGATTGTAGGAGCTAGCTTGAAGCCTAGTACTCATAGAGGGCCCAGGAGATGCAATACCTACTCAGATGCTGCTGAGGCCAGCCCTGTCAAAGAAATGCCTAGTAATTTCTGCTTCTAGCACTGAGATTCTGGCTAGTATATTTTGAAATTATTTTTGTCTTCTTTATTGGAACCCTATCTTGTTATTTTTTTTTGCCTTCAAATGACCAACTTCCTAATAGCCTTTTGAGTTATATCTTTTTCATGAGTTCGAGATGCTTTTATATTTGGTTTTAAACCATTTCAAATCTAAAGAAAAAAAGGTTGATATAGATAAACTACAGTATTTCTTACATTCTTTATTATTATATTATTTTAGAAATCACTCTGGCCTCAAAATGCAGTTCATTGTCATGGCTCTTAAAATAGTCAGAAAGAACTAAAATACTGAAAACATTTTGGAGAAAGGATGTTACTAGTTACTATAGGAATCAGTTTTCTGAATTTTACCTGTATGATTATTAAACAGAATTTGCTGAAACACAGTATCTGTTTCAGATTGGATATGGCACAGTTACACGAATTTTTAAATAAGATATTATTATTTATATATATGCTCACTTAAATGATCTTTTATTGAACTGTATGAATATAGAATATAACCAAATTAGTAATTATTATAAATGTATGGACTTTTATTTTTCTGAGAGTTTATTCCTCATCACCTTTTTGTGTTACATAGGCTGAAGAAAATCTTGGTATGGTGATGATTTTTACTCTAGTGACAGCTGTGCAAGAAAAATTAAATGAAATAGTAGATCAGATAAAAACTAGAAGAGAAGAAGAAAAGAAACAAAAAGAAAAAGAAGCAGAAGAAGCTGAAAAGGTATATTTAAAAGCCTTGTTTTCTTTTATTATTTCTTAAATCAGTTTTCAGTTGCTTGGTTGGGTTTTTTTATCAATAGCAGTATTTTTTTTGGAAATCACAAAAATAAATAAAAGTAAATTTTAGTAAAGTTTGACTAAATTTGTAGAAGTCCCTGATTTGGTTGGCGGCATAGCATGACTAATGAATGATAATCAGTAAAAAGTTAGTAAAACTCATGCAGATAAGACTAAGAAGTATAAAGATTTCACCTATGATATAGAGCCAGGGGTGTCCAATTTTTTGGCTTCCCTGAGCCACATTGGAAGAAGAAGAATAGTCTTGGGCCATACATAAAATACACTAACAATAGCTGATGAGCTAAAAAAAAATTGCAGAAAAAAACCATGTTTTAAGACAGTTTGCGAATTTGTGTTGGGCCACATTCAAAGCTGTCCTGGGCTGCATATAGCTCTCAGGCTATGGGTTGGACAAGCTTGGTATAGAGTTTAGAATTATAAATCCCCTATACTACAGTGAATTAAATAGTTACTAAATGTAAAGAAAACCTCATATTTTGAAATGAAGTGATAAGGCAATGATTTAGTATTAGAAATTGATGTGTATTCAAAACATCAGTATTGACAGTGTATTAGTTCGTTTTCATGCTGTTGATAAAGACATACCCAAAACTGGGAACAAAAAGGGGTTTAATTGGACTTACAGTTCCACATGGCTGGGGAGGCCTCAGAATCATGGTGGGAGGTGAAAGGCACTTCTTACATGGCAGTGGCAAGAGAAAAATTAGGAAGAAGCAAAGGCAGAAACCCGTGATAAAGCCATCAGATCTCATGAGATTTATTCACTATCATGAGAATAGCACAGGAAAGACAGGCCCCCATGGTTCAGTTACCTCCCCTGGGTCCCTCCTACAACACATGGGAATTCTGGGAGATACAATTCAAGTTGAGATTTGGGTGGGGACACAGCCAAACCATATCAGACAGCAACAACTTTCTTCTTAACAGTGAATAGCTATGGTGGTAAATACAGTGAATACATTGCATATTATCTTTGTTTTTTGTAATAAGAATAAAAAATGGACTACTACAAAGTATGTTGCCAAAACCAATGAGAGTAGCCAGTGCAGGCAGAAATCAGTTTAAATATTTCAAAAATTCAAACATTAATTTTTCTGTTTTTCTTATAAGGGGTTATATTGATTTGTTTAAAAGATACTGTCAGGATTTATTTGTTAAACTGCTGTTTCATTAATCTGGTGACTTTTTTTTTTTTCTAAGCAATTATTCCATGGTACTCCAGTTACAATTGAGAATTTCTTAAATTGGAAAGCCAAGTTTGATGCAGAACTCTTGGAAATTAAAAAGAAAAGGATGAAAGAAGAAGAACAAGCAGGAAAAAATAAATTAAGTGGTATGATTCCCCTGCCATTCCTGTTCTTCCTAAACCCTCCTGTATCATTTTTTATATAGCAAGAGGAAAATTTGGTCAGATTTCTGTAAGAAAATAATATACATAGGCATCTAGGACTAAAAGAGAAAACATATCTACCAGATGATATTTCTCCACTCATAATTGGTAATTAATTTTTATGGCTTATCTTTGATATAAATATTATAATTGCTAGATCCTGTGATAGAAGGACATTCAGGATCATGTCTTAGAAGTAGTAGAGTCAAACCCATTTGTTCTTCTAGTACCCCAAGGCAGACTGGGTTTTCACTTGTTCCATTTTAATGCAGATACATTTCATATGCCACTTAGCTACTGAATAGATTCAGAAATTTATTGAAATTCACAGAAAAAGAGGTTTTCAAACTTGCTTTCTAAGTGTTGTAGTGAAAATGGAGAAAAATTATGCCATTTGAATTAAACATACTTTTTTTTTTTTTTTAGGGAAACAACTATTTGAAACAGATCATAATCTTGACACATCTGATATCCAGTTCTTGGAGGATGGTAAGATAATATTAGAATTCCACATGTAGGACAGGCACAGTAGCTCAAACCTGTAATCCCAACATTTTGGAAAGCCAAGGCAGGAGGATTGCTTGAGCCCAGGAGTTTGAGACCAGACTAGGCAACATAGTGAGACCCTGACTCTATTTAAAAAAAAAAAGAAAAAGAATTCCACATGTATATACTGTAGTCTCTTTAATTTTGAACGATGAAAATCAAACTGAACTTTATTTATTGTACATTTTTCCTCCCAAGGCTGTTAAAAAATACATTTTGGAGAATAAATTTTAGTGGTTGACTAATTTATACATTTGAAATGAATGTTGTAATTCTATAGCAACATATATTTTAAATTTTTTGATAACTTAAGCAATATCAAAGATAGAAATAGACAATGATGCTCACACTAGCCTCTCACATCTAGTAAACCAGGTTATTATGACTCAGGTGACCTGTTTTCTTCAAATTTCTAGTATCATAAATTTGTGAAAACTATTCTATGGTCTGTCATGGAGCTTGTAAAAACCTCATGTTTAACTCCTAGCATCCCCTCTCACCAGACTTTCATATGACTCTTGCTGTATTTGGAACATCTAGTCCCTTGTGCTTTTCTTCTACCACCTATCCTCTTCTCTTCCATCTATCCATCGTCGATTCATTCAGAAATATTTATTGCACTGTCCTGGCCACTGAGGATACAGAAGAGTACAGTATGGGCCAGTTCTCTCCCCTTGGGAGCTTATGGCCTACATGTGTTTTCTTAAACTGGGCTCCATGCTCAGTCACACCTTTGATAGCTACTGAATTAGCTAGAGTTCTGAATTACTCTAGAGTTCTGTACTTCATTAACCTTTTGTTGTGTCTGTCTTGCCAGTTGGGAATCCTTTAGCTTCTGGCCTTTCGGCCTTGTTCTGGATTACCTGCTGAAGAAGGTTAAGAAGCAGTATTGATATAGCTTACTGCTAAATGCTTTCTAATCTAAGCTAGGCCTTTACTGATAGGCAACATTTTAAAGTTTTTGATACCTTTTCCTTTTCTGATTTAAATGTTTTATCATTTTCACCTGGATTTTTGTGGTAGCTTCTTATTTCCCTAAACCTCTTCCTTCTCCTAGTGCCGTTACCTATTCTATAGTCACTCCCTACGAGATGGTATTTCTAAAACCCATATTTAATCATAAAATTTCTCTCCTTAAAATCCTTTGATGGTTTCCACTGCTTATAGGGAGAGAATGACCTACACAATCTTTCTCAATCTGGCCCTCATCTACGTTACTTTCAGCTATTTTTTCTCAGGAATTTCATCATCCAGTTAGAATTATTCAAGGTCTTATATTTTCTCTCTGCCTTTGTGTGTACTTCTACCAAAAATTGCTTCATCCTGGCTCCTTTTCTTCTTGGTGGACTCAAATTTATCATGAAGATATTTCAGACTTCCTTTGCTCCATGATGCCTTTGCTATGTCTCCTAGACAGAGCCAGTTATTCTTTGGCCAGGACTTAATTGTATTATCTACTTCAGACACACTGAAGAGTGAAGATGTTTAATGCAGAGCCTGGGTACTGTTTCCTATAGGCTTTAGACATTGTAACTGAAGGCATACCATTGGTTAAAGGGGAACTGGGTGAGAATGAAGATCAAATCAAATCAATTAATTAACAAGTATGGCTAAGCTTTAACGATGTGCTTATCTACCACTACTGGAAGAGATAACTCCTCATACAGGTCCCATGATCAGTGATAATCAATTTTCTATAACCAGGAGAACATATTATCCTTGTCTTCAACATGTAACATGCTACATTATAAATTCTAGTAAGCTTTTTTTAATAACTGGATTTTTAGACTATGAACTGGAAACATGAAGTTGCTCTTAAAATTTTGGAGACTCTACTGACCAATACAAATCACTGTTGATAATTGTAGTTTGGGATTTCATCACTCCTGCCTCACATGCAGATTTAGAGATTTCTGTTTGGTAATGCCAATGAGTTTTATCTTTTATTTCTGAGTATAAGACTAAAAGTGATTTTTTTTTTTTTTTTTTGCCTTTTGCAGCTGGAAACAACGTGGAGGTAGATGAGTCTTTGTTCCAAGAAATGGATGACTTGGAGCTGGAGGATGATGAAGATGATCCAGACTATAATCCTGCTGACCCAGAGAGTGACTCAGCTGACTAATGGACTGTCCCCATCTGCAGAGAGGCTTGACTGCCACAGCATCTGTGGCTATGCTCAGAGGGTTTTGATTTTCCTTTCTTTTTTTCTAAGAAAAAATTATTTTCAGGAGAATATTCTTCTGATAGCTTTCATCATTGAACTTAATAAACTGACCTTAAAATTTCAAATATAAAATGTTCAAGGCTTCTTACTGGTGAGCACAAGGTTACATATTTAAAATCACCTAGTATTTGAGAGAGATCCTGCCTGTAACACCAAGACTTGAAGGTAGGCTGCTGCTGTGCACATGAGCGAGTTTATACACAGGAAATTGGAGTAACTTGGAATTTCTATGCTGGAGACTTTGGCTACTTCTGGATTTCAAGCGTTACATGAAGTGTGAGAAAACTGAGGTGACTAGCACATTAAACCATCCAGATTCTAGCCTCCAGGCACACTAAATTTATGTCTTGACAAAACCAGGAGGCCATATTATGATCAGGAATAAGATGAAGTTTAGCCTTCGTTTTAGTCCATTTTGTATTGCCGTAAAGGAATATCTGAGTCTGGGTAATTTATAAAGAAAAAGGTTTGCCAGGCACGGTGGCTCATGCCTGTAATCCCAGCACTTTGGGAGGCTGAGGCGGGTGGATCATGAGGTCAGAAGATCGAGACCATCCTGGCTAACACGGTGAAACCCCGTCTCTACTAAAAACACAAAAAATTAGCCAGACGTGGTGGCGGGCACCTGTAGTCCCAACTACTCGGGAGGCTGAGGCAGGAGAATAGTGTGAACCTGGGAGGTGGAGCTTGCAGTGAGCCCAGATCGCACCACTGCACTCCAGCCTGGGCTACAGAGCAAGACTCCATCTCAGAAAAAAAAAAAAAGTTTATTTGGCTCACAATTCTGGATGACAGGAAGGTTGAAGGTTGGGTATCTGCATCTCGTGAGGGCCTCATGCTGCTTCCACTCATGGTAGAAGGGGAAGAGGCACTATGTGTGTAGAGATCACATGGCCAGAGAGTGAGGGTGGAAGTGCCAGGTTTTTTTTTTTTTTTTTTTTTAAACTAGCTTTGGTGGGAACTCCCTCACCCCTGTTCCCCACAGGAAGGCATTAATCTATTTATGAGGGATCTACCTGCCATAACCCAGACACCCCACTAGCCCCCATCTCCCAACACCATCACACTGGGGATTAAATTTCAACGTGGCATTTGGAGAGGACAAATATCCAAACCATAGCAGTCTTACAGTATTTAAATTAGAGTCATTTGTGGAGTTTCTAAAAGGTATGCATTCCTAGGCACCTCTCAGGTTAGATTTATGAACACTGATCCCCAGTCTGAATTTTAAAACAGCAAAATCTCATACTAGTTCTACAGATTATTCTGATGCACAATCCGGATTAAGAACCACTGTCCTGTAGTCATGAAGTCTATATATTTTGGCATTTTATTTACCTCTTTTCTAATTAACCAGTCTGAAGGAGTTTGAATTTTGGGGATTGTAGATTGTCTGCAAGAGAAACGCATTAACATCCGTGCACATAGAGTCCTTTGTAATAATTTGGGATGATTGACTTTGTGGCTCCAGGTAGGAGAGCCAGGCTTCATGAAAGTTATTCAGTCACTACAGTTTTGGAGGACTGACTCTTAACCCCAGTAGGAAATCAGCTGTGCTATTTTAAATTCATAAAGCTATTACAAAGAGCTGCCTCCAGTAAAAAAAATACATATGCCACATACCCACAAACAGCAATATTAATCCTTCATTATTGGAGTTAGACCTTATAATCAAAAAGCAAATTATTTAAGATAAAATTACCATTGAGGAGTTTAATACTTTTCAAGGAATCTTCACGTCAGCCTTGATCCCAGACCAATAGAATGGAATAACAACAGGAATGTTCTGCATTTCTATGCAGAGAGAAACCCAAAAGTTTGTCTTATGTGAGATTTTGCTTTTCCCATCTTTTTGAAACTGATCAGCAGATAGATACATAAGAACCTGGAAGAAGCTGCTCGATTAAGGTTTAAAAAAAAAAGCAATTGTTAGCAATGTGGTGCTGAAATCAAGACTTAACTTTGAAGTGTCAGGAATGATAACCTCCCATCCACTTCATGTGATTTTTAAAAATATGTTTTATATATTTCTCCAGGTATTAAAGTGGATGTCCACCTTTGCCATTTCAGAACCTAAAGGCAGAATCTAATGGTAAAATGAAGACAACCTAGTTGTCTTCTAATAACCTAGTTCTAATAATATTCTCAAATATTTTCATCTAGAGTAAATATTTACTGTTGGCTTTGTATTCTGGGAATTAGCCCAAGACTATGCTGCTCAAATGGGTGCAAATATACTTTCAGGTTGCAATAGCATGACTAGTGGTATTTGAAGCAATAATTGTTCCATCTTGGATTATCGGTTTTGCTCTTTGATTTGGTAAAGTTTTTGTTTTTCTACTCGTGCCAGTTGTATTAAAATGTTACTAGGTTAAAAACAAACACAGATATGTTTATTCATTACTGTATCCCTGTAATAATGCCTGGCATGCAGTAGGCCCCTAATATTTGTTGAATGAATGAATTATAGAATAGAGTGCAAAATTAATTCTAATGTATTTTAAAGTAAAGCATGAGAGTTCAAAGAAATGTCGTATTTGCCATCTACAGCTTGGAATAATGTTCCTTGATCCTGCTTTACTTCATGCACTTTTGCCAGCAGAGGTGGATGCCTTAGGGAAAAAGTTGGATAAATGCTGATCTAAGGCAACACGTCTAAATGGTTATGTGAACATTTCCCAGTTGAGGTAAAACTAAGAGGAGTGATAATAACATCTCATCAATTTAAAGGACAAGTTCACTGATCGTACTGTCATACTCCAGAGATACATGTGCCAAGAAGCAAAGAGATGCACTCTTGTATTCCAGAAAAAAGATGATTTGTAAGTGTTCAGTATTTGTGTGGCAGCCCTTTTAGGTGTAATGAGGTGTAACAGAAAAGTAAGTGAACTACTTCACATAGCTCTCAATGTTTGTCTTTCAGAGGACATACGAGTCAGGCAGCAGAAGTTGGATCCGTTGTATGATTGTGTGTCAAAATGAAAGTCACACACTTCAAGAACTGTAGGAACTAATTTTAGAAAAAGACTCTTCAGAACAGATGACACATGAAATGTGAGTTTATGTAAACATGTAAATTTGAGTAGCATTAGTTTGTTTTCTGTTTAGGAACTGTTTGCGGATGACAAAGATGAAAGAATGCTGCCAGAAAAGTATATTATTAAATTTTCAGGCCTCCATTGGTGAAGTTTCAAGTAACCTTTCGCTTAAGTTACTTGTGTCAGAGGATGGATGACAGGGTCATTTAAATTGTTGGACAAAGCCATGAAAGGGCTTTTAAAATTTTGTCATAAAAATAGCCAATGATGTTTTTAATTTTACATCTAAAACTAATTTGCATTATCCTGTGTTAGTGACTGAATCTCAACTCAGTCCTCTTTTTCAGTTCAACTTTTGACAACCTTATTTTCATTGACACCATGGACACTACAGTAAAAAAATACACAAATTTCCTTTGCAGTTATTGATATGGAATGATCACTTTAAAAGAGCCATCAACTATGCCTACATATTGAGCCACTCTTTATCATTAAGGTGAAAAGTTCATTCGTTTAAGGTATTTGAGTGCTACTACGCGCCAGCCTTTCTTTGTGATAATGTTAATGTTTTTTTTCCCCTCCCCTCCATGAAGGGAAGAAAAAAAAATTAATTCAGCCATGAATTTTAATATTCTGGCCAGCACCTTATCCGTTTGTAGCCATGCCAACAAATTTATTTTGTGATAGACCAAACTTACAAAGTCACTCTGCAATTTCAGTAAGCCCCATTCCCAACATGAGTGCTGCTGTCCACGGTCCTGAACCATCAATGCTAAATGGTATTTAGTTGTTGATCTTCATCCTGTCATGCAGCTGAATATTCCAGGAATACTGAACCAAGTGAGGAGAAAGATAGCAGTGGGTTGCTGCAAAAGAGGTGAGGGGAGGGGAGAGATAGCAAGTGAGAAAAAGAGACTAGTGATGTTTTTAAATAATTGAAGTAAAAAAGAGAGAGAGAAGAGGTTCTACTCAGTCCACCAAAGCTTTTTAATTTCCTTACATAATTAACATGATGAAGTTTTAAATAATTGTTATATTTAGTTTTGTTCTTCCACCTTTTGGCTATTTCTACTACATATTTACTTATCGTAAAAAATACTTCCTAGACCTTCCTCTTATAGCTATTGCCTATCTCTACCTTTGCAGCTGTTCTCCTTTAAAGAATAGTCTCCATTAGTTTTCTTGACTTCGTCATCTCCCTGCACAAAGATGAAGGGTATTTAGCTCTGAAAATCCTTTACTGTTGAATATTTAGATTGTTTTCAGTTTTTACATAATGAACAATGCATCATGGGATTATTGGCTGCAAATAAATTGGAAACGTAAAAGGAGTTTTAAGTTTAAATTTTTTTAAAAAACAGGTAAAAAGAAAATATTTGCCAAAGATTAAGGGTTGCAAAGCTACCTCATGATGCACTCTTATACCAATACTAAAATAAAACTTCATAACAACAAAATTAGTGATTGGGAAATTACAATTTTGATGAACTTGGCATTTCAATCAAAGTCATATTTGCCACCATTCTCTCAGTAGCTTTAGGCCAATTTCCAAATTGCTTTTGACAAATTAGTTTTATTTGTTTACATTATATTATATATATATAATATACATATTTAAATTATATTTATAATTCTTTCAGTCAGATTTCCTGGAGAACAATAGTTATTAGGTGCCTACCGGAAAATAGGACTAGAAAGTCATGTTGGAGCCATATTGTGGAAGGCCAAGGAAGTAGGATGGGAGCAAAGGTCATGTCAATTATATATCAAGCTTATATTCTATGCAAACTAACCCATTCCTACCACATATATTATTGAAAAATTATTCACCTGCTATTTTATCAATAAGTCATTTATAAATTAAAATTTTTCTTATTATAACTATATCTTAAAAACACCAATAAAATTGCCAGATCACTGATATTCCTGCTTTCATTATTATAAGATAATGTATCAGTTCTTCAAATACACTTTTGAGTAGAAGGATGGAACTGAAAATTGATTTGGGTTTATTTAAAAGAGAAAGAAACCTTTCAACAATCCTAAATCTCAGATTTTTAATAGCATTTTTATTGTTTGAGTATGGCCAGTTTCCTATTTATTTCCTATTTCTTATTGTTTGACAGTGCCCATTTATGTAGGAAAATCAAAATGGGAAAGTACATTGGAAAACTTATAAACCCTTCAACTTAAAGATGTATGATATTGGTATCTGGTTGCATAAGTTTCTAGTCAGAGGCTTTTCTAGTCATTTCTGTTCAAAAGTGGGATCCACCAGAATGTACACGTGATGACGGACCTTGTCTGTCTGTTCCCCAGTTTATTGTTACTATGAGAATAATGCCTAGCAGAGAGCAGGCAGTCTGTAAATACTTGTTGAGTGTATAAATGAATAAGTCGTTTTGTACTACTGTTTTGTAATGTACTGTAATTTTTATTTTTTTTTTTTTTTGAGATAGGGTCTCACTTTGTCACCCAGGCTGGAATGCAGTGGCGTGATCTCAGCTCACTGCAGCCTTGACCTCCTGTGCTCAAGCCATCCTCCCACCTTAGCCCCCAGATTAGCTGGGACTACAGGCATGCACCACCACACCTGGCTAATTATTATTATTATTGTTGTTGTTTGTATTTTTTGTAGAGATGGGGTTTCACCATGTTGCTCAGGGTGGTCTTGAACTCCTGAGCTCAGGCAATCCACATGCCTCAGCCTCCCAAAGTGCTAGGGATTACAGGCATAAGCCACCACACCTGGCCCCTGTAATTTTTAAAACACACAATTTGTCAGATATATAGGTTGGGATAAACGAAAATGTGACAAAAGGAGCGTCCCTCTGCCAATTTAGACATATGCATAAAAATACTTAAAGATACACGAAGCTTTGGGAAATTGCCATACACACACTGTACCCCCAGTATACCAGTATTTTACAGATTTTAAAACCAGTAACAAATATTTATTTACAATACCATTCTGCCTAAAATTTACCTGTTAGCCAGATTGCTTCATGCATTTGGTCAAATTGCATTTAGTCAAATTGTTTTCAGCCAAACCTTATGCGCACATGCTAGCCAGTGGGATGATAAGAGACAAGAGATGTAGTCTGTCTTCTTGAGGTATTCTCATATTTCCAGGCACATAAATACAGTATTGAATGAAAATTTACAGGATGCTCCAGGGTCACAAAGGAGGGACATCTAAGTTAACCTGGGATTGGGATGGCCCAAGGAGCCTTCTCAAAAGAAGTGCTTGAAATGACCAGTTGAAGGGCAGGAGCTATGTTTTATTTGACTTCATATTTACTGCTTTGTAGATAATCTATGCTAAATAATTATTGGATGAAATAATCATTGAAATCTGAAATAATTATTCCTGTAGTAATTTATTGGATGAATAAATGAAATCAAGTTGAAGATGATGGGAACATATTTAAACTGTTGTATCTTGGGATTTAAGCTGGATGAAAAAATAAGTCAAAGGAAGCATTTATGTGGGGAGAAATGGAAGCTACATATCTCTTTTTTAAAATCAAAGATTATTCCTAATGGAAAATAAGGAAAAGAGAAAATTTGAATTCTAGGAGATTGAGATGGGAGAGAAGCATAAGAGACTTAGGTTTCTGAGAAGTTCTTTCAGATAATGACAATTCAAGAGTGGTTCTTTGAGGTAGGAGATGGCTGAAATGGGGCAAAAATAATAGTTATTTAATAATATTAATAAGTTATGAGGTTAGGATGTTGAGGACAGGTTATATAGAGGACATTGAAACTGCCAAAGATATAGTAACTCAGATATGTTAGTTGGTCTTAACTCAAAAGGTAAAAAGACAGTCATAATCTTATATTCCTGTAATTTGCACCAGATTTAAACGATAGAATACTGAGCTCAAAGACTCAGAAATGGTTTATTTCTATTAGATGCTTCCCAAATGGCATTAATATCTAAAGAGAAAAAAAGAAAAAGAAAAGAAAAAAAATCCCAACAAAACTTAGATTTTTCAAGATACGAGACTATTGCGGCTAAAACTATGCAAAAAAGATTAAAAAAAATTTCTACACTTTCATTGGAAAGATGAATTGCATGTGCAGGTGGCAAGATGAATGTGTGCAGGTGACCTAGCCCAGGTAGTGGTCTCAGTGTGAATGCTTATGCTAAATATGTCCCTAGAAATAAAAACTTCTGGACTTCTTAAATATACTGGATTAAAATGATCCTGAATTAATTCATCTAAACATTAAAATAACTGGCTTTTCTACTTCAAACACAATTTTGCTTAGAAGATCTTTCAATACTGAAGCAAAGAAGTGGCCTTGGGGCTCTCTAACGGTAGAAATCTGGGATAAAAATGTGTGTGTGAGTGTGTGTGTGTGTGGTCAGAATGTGGAGTTCAAGCCACTGCATCTGCAGTGAGGAAGAAAGGAAATGAGTTGGGTTGGGAATGCACCTAATCCCCTCCAGTATTAAAAGGTGGAAAAATGCCAGTGAAAGTTCAAGGTTCAAGATTATTGCAAAGGTGGGTAGGGTTATTAAATCACATATTTAAATAACAGTGCAGTGCAGAGCCATATTGGAGCCTGAAGCAAAGGAAAAATTTGTGTTATTTAACATTCTGATGTTTATTTTGTACATCACAGATTTTACATTAATTTTGATTTTTATAAATATTGCATTAAAATATTATTTCTTTTGATTAGTGAGTTTTAGTGCCTCCTTAAGTGAGACCAATGCCTCACTCACCTCACCATAGTCCTCAGCAGATCAAGAAGACTTTCAGGTTCCCTGACCTCCATCTCCCTGACCATTAGGCAGAAAGGCCTGTAAATGGAACCACATGGGGTTTCAGGCAAGGGAGGCTTAATTGCTGAAATGATAGTGCTCAATGGATGAACAAAATGAAGCCATGTTATTGCTGGCCCCAAACAGATGGTTAAACGAACTATCTGTATGATAAAAGGACCTGAAAATCACTGGGATGTGGGCTGTTGCTACATGCCCAAGACATTGAAAAATAGGTTATTGATTTTGGTCACATCCAGTCCAAACATATCTAAATGTGGTAGAACCATGAAATTAAATTGAATTATACTCCGTATATGGTGGTTTTGTTTATATGATGGAACTTAGGCTGTTTTGAAAATACAGATCTAGAACATGTTTCACCTATACTTTTGGGATAAAGTTTTTTGGAAACCTTCTTGATCACTCTTGATATTATTTGGGATGTATTTTCTGATGTTTAAATTTTGTTTTTAAGATGTCAGATGGATTAATCTCTAAAGTTCCTTGTAAGAAGCTAGGATCTGTTACTAAAGTTGTTTACAAGATAATTATTTTCCTTTTAAAAGGTAAAGCCATGAAAATAATGTCAAAGGAGAGAGTTAGGGAGATCTTCAAAGGTATGCATTTAATGTGTTGTTCCTTTCCTTGCTACTATCAACTAATTTTATGGGATTCTATTTGAGATAGGAAGTATCTCTGTGCATGTGTACTTTTTATATAGGAGGGTTGGGATTTTCTCTTTCTGACATTGACACTCAACTGATAATGAACCTCCACACTTTGAGCCAGCCCCAGGGAGCTTGAGCACAAGAGAAAAAAAGATAGTGAAGATTTAACATTTAAATCTTAATATTTTAGTTTATCACTGAAATTTGACACATTGCTTAGTATGAAGATATATGACACAGTTGATCAGACTTGTGAAAAAATGATGAGAATTGGAATAATAGGCTCTTTAACTGTGGAAGCTTGAAAAAAAATTCTTGAACCCCTGATTCTCAATTTCCTCATCTGTAAAATTAGGACAATAATACTTCCTTAATATAAATAACTTAGAAACATTGATCAACATGTTCCAAATTGGTCACTTACCAGGGAAGGAAGTTTTTCAAGAGATTTTGTCTATAAATCCCTTATCTTTCACATTTCACCTATTCCACTTAACCCTACACAATTAACTTACAGTGAAGAAGTATAATCCTTCCTCTTCTTTTTGCCATTATTTAAAAATATATATATATAAATTCAAGAAAAGAAATAAAATAATATTTTGATATGCAGACTGTACCTCCCTCAGCTACAACTGCATAAATGCTGTCATGCATTCACATCTGTGGCAACAAAACGTTCTCAATTTAGAACAATTCTGAAGGGCATCACAGCTCCTTAGCTCCCTATTCAGATTTATCTGTTGTCTCTGTTGTAGCTGCATTGTAGTTCAACTTTTGACTCTGCCCAATCGTGCTTCTTTGATTTCCTCAAAGACTGTTCCTAAGAGTACTTCATCTTCATGTAAATCTGAGACTACTTCCTGGGGGAGCCAAAACTAAAACATCTTATAAAATGATTTAAATCACCAGGGTGACTTAGTGGCAGCAGAGCAGTAGATCAGAACTAGCTAAGGGCACAGTTTGGAAGGATGAGTCTTGAGCTAGTGCCTTTGGCTAGTGCCCATAGACCCCAACTCTTGCTAGAGAAAGTGATTCTAGGTGGGCCTTGGAAATGTGTGGGAACACATATCTATACAGCAGCACCTCACTCTACCAGCACCAATTTACTGTGTTAGTCCATCGTCACGCTGCTGATAAAGACATTACCAAGACTGGGTAATTTATAAAGAAAAAGAGGTTTAATGGACTCACAGTTCCACGTGGCTGGCGAGGCCTCATAATCATGATGGAAGGTGAAAGGCACATCTCACATGGTAGCAGACAAGAGAAGAAAATGAGAGCCAAGCAAAAGGGGTTTCCCCTTATAAAACCAACAGATCTTTTGAGATTTATTTGCTAGCACAAGAACAGTTTGGGGAAAACTACCCCCATGATTCAATTATCTCTCCCTGGGTCCCTCCCACAACACAAGGGAATTATGGGAGCTACAATTCAAGATGAGATTTGGATGGGGACACAGCCAAACTATATCACTAATGTACCTCATGAAATAGCTAACAAAATATTAGCAAATGGAATCTAACTATTTAAAGGATTATTCAGGATAGTTGAGTGCAGTGAATCACATGAATACAAAGTTGGTCTAAACATCCAAAAATTACCTTTATGAAATACACAATACAATGAAGAAAATATAATAGCATCATATTAGGCAAAGAAAAGTTACTTGACCAAATCAAAACTCAATTTTGATATAAAATTCTCAGCAAATTAAGATAGAAAGGTACTTTGTAAACCTGATAAAGAAGATCTACAAGAAACCTACAGATAACATCACACATAACAGAGAAAGACTAATGCTTTCCTCTCAAAGTAGGAAACAAGGTGAGGATCATTCCTATCATTTTTATTTAACATTAGGTTTTACCCAGTGCAATAAATAAAATAGAAAATAAAGGCAGCCAGTTTAGAAAGGAAGGAATAAAACTCTCTTTATTCTCAAAAACTTAATATTTGTATTCTCAAGATGTTTACAAAAACAATTCTAGAAATAATTCTTAGTAAGATCATGAGGTACAAGAATATTATATTTCTGTATAATGATAAAAACAAATTAAGACAAAACGCAATTTGCACTTAGCACCAAAAAATAAAACACGTAAGAATAAACTTAACAAAAGAAATGCAAAATCTTTACACAACAAAATGTAAAACATTAGTGAGATAATTTAGAGGATCAAAATAAATAGGAAGATTCATCAAGACCAGGTGTATTAGTCTATTCTCATGATGCTGATAAAGACATACCCAAGAAGGGGAGATTTACAAAAGAAAAAGGTTTAATGGACTTACAGTTTCACGTGGCTGGGGAAGCCTCACAATCGGTGGAAGTCAAGGAGGAGCAAATTATGTCTTACATGGATGGCAGCAGGCAAAGAGATCTCATTAGACATATTTACTATCATGAGAACAGCATGGGAAAGTCCCGCCCCCATGATTCAATTACCCCCAACCAGTTTCCTCCCACAACATGTAGGAATTGTGGGAGTTACAATTCAAGATGAGGTTTGGGTGGGGACACAGCCAAATCATATCATTCTGCCCCTGGCCCCTCCCAAATCTCATGCCCTCACATTTCAAACCCAATCATGCCTTCCTAACAGTCCTCCAAAGTCTTAACTCATTTCAACATTAACTCAAAAGTCTATAGTCCAAAGTCTCATCTGAGACAAGGCAAGTCCTTTCCACTTATGAGTCTGTAAAATCAAAAGGAAGTTAGTTACTTCCTACATACAGTGGAGGTATAGGAATTGGGTAAATATAGCCATTCCAAATGGGAGACATTGGCCAAAACAAAGGGGCTATAGGCCCCATGCGTTTCAAAATCCAGTGGGGCAGTCAAATCTTAAAGCCCCAAAATGATCTCCTTTGACTCCATATACAAATGGCCAACAGTCATATGAAAAAATCCTCAACTTCACTAATTATCAGGGAAATGCAAGTGAAAAGCACAATGAGATACCATCTTACTCCCACAAGAATGCCCATAATCAAAAAATCAAAAAATAATAGATGTTGGCATGGATGTATTGAAAAAAGGAACATTTCTACACTGCTGGTGGGAATGTAAACTAGTACAACCACCATGGAAAACAATGTGGAGATTCCTTACATAACTAAAAGTAGAAATACCATTTGATCCAGCAATCCCACTACTGGATATCTACTCAGAGGAAAAGAAGTCATTATACAAAAAAGATACTTGCACACTCACATTTATAGCAGCACAATTTGCAATTGCAAAATGTGGAACCAGCCCAAATGCCCATCAATCAACAAGTGGATAAAGAAACTGTTGTGTGTGTGTATACACACACACACACACACACACACAATGGAATACTACTCAGCCATAAAAAGGAATGAATTAATGGCATTCGCAGCAACCTGGACGTAATTGGAGACTATTATTCTAAGTGATGTAACTCAGGAACAGAAAACCAAACATATGATCTCACTCATAAGTGGGAGCTAAGCTCTGAGAATGCAAAGGCATAAGAAGGGTAAAATAGACTCTGGGGACTCAGGGGAAAGGGTGGGAAGGGGGTGAGGGATAAACGACTACAAATTGGATCCAGTGTATACTACTTGGGTGGTAGTACTCCAAAATCTCACAAATCACCACTAAAGAACTTACTCATTAACCAATTACCACCTGTGCCCCAAAAGCCTATGAAAATAAATTTAAAAAAAAATTGGGATAAACAGAAAAGAGCATATTTAACAGCCATCTACTGGGCTGAAAAACTACAGACTGCAGGTGCCATAGAAGTTCCACACCCGTGATACCACTGCCCTTTCCGGGGATCCCCCATGCTTGAACCACTGTGTTACTGGAAAGCAGTCCCAATCCAGATGCCAAGAGAGGGTTCTTGAACCTTTCACAAGAAAGAATTCAGGGTGAGTCCATAAAGCAAAGTGAAAGATAGTTAATTAAGAAAATAAGAGAATAAAAGAATGGGTACTTCATAGGCAGAGCAGTGGCATGGGCTGCTCGACTGAATATACTTTTAGTTATTTCTTGATTATACGCTAAACAAGGGGTGGATTATTCATGAGTTTTCTGGGAAAGGAGCAGAGATTTTCCAGAACTGAGAGCTCCTCCTCTCTTTAGACTATATAAAGTAACTTCCAGACATTGTCATGGCATTTGTAAACTGTTACGGTGCTGGTGGTAGTGTCTTTTAGCATAATGCATTATAATTAGCATCTAATGAGCAATGAGGACAACCAGAGATCACTTGCATTGCCATCTTGGTTTTGGTGGGTTTTGACCGGTTGCTATACCACATCCTGTTTTATCAGCAAAGTCTTTGTGACCTGTACCTTGTGCTGACTTCCCATCTCATCCTGTGACTAAGAATGTCTAGCCTCCTAGGAATGCAGCCCAGTAGGTCTCAGCCTTATTTTACCCAGCCCCTATTCAAGATGGAGTCACTCTGGTTTGAAAGCCTCTGACAACTGCATCACCCGATCACACAGAGAAAAACCCCACAGTCCCCTCTGACTTTGGCAAGCACAGAGAACTGGTGGGTCCCAGGTAATAATGGATTGCCTGGTGACTACCCTTTGGTGCTGACTGTCCCTAAGGGAATACAGAAAGCATAGCTTGCCAAAGCCCCCTTTAGGACAAAGGAAACATGAGTATAAGTGCCAGTAGTTGAAAGGGACACCACCAAGGCCCAGGAATGGACTTGGAGAGAGAGTCATGTCTTGTCTTCCACCACTCCTCACCAGAACACTGCTTCAGATGCACTAAAATAAAAATGGGCAAATATGGTGAGTAAGAGTCTATCTGCTGGCTCTCACTGTTAAGTGCTACCAACTGGAAGGCAGCCTGAATTGTGTCACGAAACAAAATTACATTGCTACAACAAGCAACATCTTAGAAAGCCACTGCATGAACCTAACTGCAAACAAGGAACCTATACAGAGCCTTGGCACCCTAAAAGCACCTAGAAATGAAGCCAATTGATCAGACATCATATACACCACTGTTGTATCTCTAAGGGGACAAAGATTAAAAAATAAAGAAAATCCATCCAAATGATAGCAAATTAAAAAAGAGAGAAGAATCAGCTATTTCAGATGAGAAAAAACTAGTGCAAGAACTCTGGACATAAAAAAGCCAGAGCATTTTATCACCTCCAAAGAACCCCACTAGCTCCCAAGCAATGGATCCTAAAAAAAGAAATGTCAGAAATGACAGACATAGAATTCAGAATATGGATGGCCAAAAAACTCAACCAGATTCAAGAGAAAAATTAAATCCAACAAAAAGAACCTAGAAAAATGATCCAAGTTTTGAAAGATGACATACGTTTATTAAGAAAGAACTAAGCAGAATTTCTGGAATTGAAAAAATTATGACAGAAATTTCAAATTACAGTTGGAAGCCTTAACAACAGACCAGACCATGCAGAAAAAAGAATTTCTCAGTTCAAAGACCATTCCTTCAAATCAACCCAGTCAGACAAAAATAAAGAAACAAGATCTTAAAAAATAAACGAAGCCTTTAAGAAATATGGAATTATGTAAAACAATCAATCTTGTGATTCACTGGCATTCATGAGAGAGAAGAGAATGTAAGCAACTTGGAAAACATATTTAAGGATACTGTCTATGAAATTTCCCCAAGCTTGCTAGAGAATTCAATAATACACAAAAAATTCAGAGAACTCCTGTGAGATATTACACAAGATGACAATCCTGAAAGCATATAGTCATCAGATTTTCCAAAGTGAACATGAAAGAAACAAACTTAAAGGCAGCTAAAGAAAAGAGCCATATCACCTATAAAGGGATGTCCATCAGTCTAACAGCAGACTTCACAAGAGAAATTGTATAAGTCAGAAGAGATTGTGGGCCTGTATGTCACAATCTTAAAGAAAATAAAGTCCAACTAAAAATTTCATATTCCACCAAACTAAGCTTCATAAATGAAGCAAAAATAAAGTCTTTCCCAGGTAAGCAATCACTAATGGAATCTGTTACTACCAGACCAGCCATATAAGAGATGCTAAGAGTTCTAAACACAGAAATGAAGGAACAATATCTGCTACCACCAAAACATATATAAGTACAATGCCCACAGATGTAACAAAGCAACCACACAATGGAGATTACAAAGCAACAGCTAACAACACCATAACCTCACATAAAAATACTAACCTTCAATGTAAACACTCAAAACACTCCACTTAAAAGACACAGACTAGCAAATTGTATTTAGAAAACAATATCCAGGTCAAGAGCGGTGGTTCACGCCTATTATCCCAGCACGTTGGGAGGTGGAGTTGGGGGGATCATGAGGTCAGGAGTTGGAGACCAGCCTGGCCAATATAGTGAAACCCCGTCTCTACTACAAATGCAAACAAATTAACCAAGTGTGATGGCAGGTGCCTGTAGTCCGAGCTATTTGGGAGGCTGAGGCAGGAGAATTGCTTGAACCCAGGGGGAGGCAGAGGTTGCAGTGAGCCGAGATTGCGCCACTGCACTCCAGCCTGGGCGACACAGCAAGACTCTGTCTCAAAAAAAGAAAAACAAGATCCAACCTTCTGCTGTCTTCACAACACCGGTCTCACATGGAATGACACTCACAGGCTTAAAGTAAATGGATGGAGAAAATAGCACACAAATGAAAACCAAAAAAAAAAAAAAAAAAAAAAAGCAGGATCCCTTTTTTTCTTTTTCTTTTTTCTTTTTTTTTTTTTTTTTTGAGACAGAGTCTCACTCTGTTGCCCATGCTGGAGTGCAGTGGCACCATCTCGGCTCACTGCAACCTCCACCTCCCGGGTTCAAGCAGTTCTCCTGCCTCAGCCTCCTGAGTAGCTGGGACTACAGGCGCGCACCACAATGCCCGGCTAATCTTTTGTATTTTTAGTAGAGACAGGGTTTCACCATGCTGGCCAGGCTAGTCTTAAACTCCTGACCTTGTGATCTGCCCGCCTCAGTCTCCCAAAGTGCTGGGATTACAGGCATGAGCCACCGCGCGCGGCCAGGATCCCTATTCTTTTTTTTTTTTTTTTTTTTTTTAAGACAGAGTCTCGCTCTGTCGCCCAGGCTGGAGTGCAGTGGCGCAATCTCGGCTCACTACAAGCTCCGCCTCCCGGGTTCACGCCATTCTCCTGCCTCAGCCTCTCTAAGTAGCTGGGACTACAGGCGCCCGCCACCATGCCCGGCTAATTTTTTTTGTATTTTTAGTAGAGACGGGGTTTCACCGTGGTCTCGATCTCCTGACCTCGTGATCCGCCCACCTCGGCCTCCCAAAGTGCTGGGATTACAAGCGTGAGCCACCGCGCCCAGCCAGGATCCCTATTCTTATATCAGATAAAACAAACTTTAAACCAGAAACAGTATAAAAGGACAAAAGGAAAATACATAATGATGAAGGATTTAATACAATAAAAAATTTGATACACAACCAGCATTAGAGCACTCAGATGTATAAAGCAATCACTACTAGATCCAGAAAAAGACTTAGCCTTTTTTGAAGTCCCTCCACACAATAATAGTGGAGGGACTTGAACACCCCATTGCAGCATTAGACAGATCATGGAGGCAGAAAACTAATGAAGAAATTCTGGACTTAAAGTCAATATTTGATATCTACAAAATACTCCACCCAACAACCACAGAATATACATTCTTCTCATCTATACATGGAACATATTATAAAATTGACCACGTGCTCAGTCATAAAGCAAACCTCAAGAAATTAAAAAAAAAATTGAAGTCATAGCAAGTATCCTTTTGCACCACAGTAGAATAGGAATAGAAATCAATACCAAGAAGAACTCTCAGAACCACGCAAATACTTTCCAAGGATGGAAGGTAAACAATTTGCTCCTGAATTACTTTTGGGTAAACAATGAAATAAAGGTAGAAATTTAAAAATTCTTCGAAACAAACGAACATAGTGACACAAAGTACCAAAATTTCTGGAATGCGGAAAAAGCAGTGTTGAGAGCAAAATGTATAGTGCTGAACACCTACATCAAGATGATAGAAAGATCTCAACAACCTAACATCACACCTAAATGAACTTGAAAAACAAAAACAAAGCCCAAATCTAGCATATGAAAATAAATAATTAAAATCAGAGCAAAACTAAATGAAATTGAGACCTAAAAAAAAAAAAAAATTAAAACCCAACTAAACAAAAGGTTGGTTCTTTTTTTTTTTTTTTTTTTTCAGACAGGATATTGCTCTGTCACCCAGGCTGGAGTACAGTGGTGTGATCACAGCTCACAGCAACCTCTGCCTCTCAGGCTCAAGCAATCCTCCCACCTCAGCCTCCCAAACAGCTGGGACCACAGGCCTGAGCCACCATGCCTGGTAATTTTTTCTATTTTTGGTGGAGATGGGGTTTCACCATGTTGCCCAGGCTGGTCTCAAAATCCTGAGCTCAAGCCACCCGTCTGCCTCAGCCTCACAAAGTGCTAGGATTACAGGCGTGTGCCACCACGCCCAGCTGAAAAGGTTGGTTCTTTGAAAGGATAAAAATAATCAATAGATGGCTAGCTAGATTAACAAAGAAAAAAAATCCAAAAAAACACAATCAGAAATGACAAGATGGCTTTACAACAGATTCCACAGAAATACAAATTATCCTCAGAGGCTACTATGAACATTTCTAAGATAATGCTTCCCTTGTAACCCTTTCAACTCGTGGCAATTTTCTTTCTCACTAGTGGGGTTTTGCCTTCCTTTTTTCTTATTGCTCCTTTCAGATTATTAGCCCACTCTCCTCCATAAAAACACTCAGTTTTGAGTTTCATGTCATCTAGCCATATCACCCATTATCTATTTATTATTATTATTATTATTCCTCTTTTCCCTGAGACAAGGTCTCACTCTGTCATTCTGTTGCCCAGGCTTAAGTGCAGTGGCACTCTCACAGCTCACTGCAGGCTTGAACTCCCAGGCTCAGGCAATCCTCCCACTCTAGCCTCCTGAGTAGCTGGAACTACAGGCACGTGCCACCACACTTGGCTAATTTTTTAATTTTGTACAGACAGTGTCCCCTTATGTTGCACAGGCTGGTCTCAAACTCCTAGGCTCAAGCAATCCTCCCGCCCTAGCCTCCTGAGTAGCTGGAACTACAGGCATGTGCCACCACGCTTGGCTAATTGTTTCACTATGTACAGACAGGGTCCCCTTCTGTTGCCCAGGCTGGTCTCAAACTCCTAGGCTCAAACGATCCTCCCACCTCAGCCCCACAAAGCACAGGAATTATAAGCATAAGCCATAGCACCCAGCCTTCATTATCTATTCTTACTGTAATTAATGACCAACTCCTAGGTCAATCCTCTCATTTCTCAAAGATTTTAGCCCCTTGATTACGGAAGGATAAAGTAAGCACATACCATTCTATTATTCCCATTAATTACAACTAAAAACCCTGAGTAAAATAAACTATCAAAAGATTCCGAAAGGTGGAGAAAAGTAGGAAGACTGGCCAGAGATCACAGAATTTTAGGAATAACCCAGTGGTGAGTTCTCTGGGGTTTTCTCCTCCCATCTTATATATCCAAATCTGGCACTAGAGAAATCTACACTTGGAAATTCCAATGTGCCCAGACTTTGAAAAGCCTTAAGAAGGGTCTTCTCTCCCTAGACAAAGACTAGGAATACAAAGACCCTACAGAACCAAATCTATTTGTACTCTACCCACTCTACTACAGTCAAACCCAAAGAAGAAGCCACATTCTGCCTCCTGCACACTGGGTACTGCAGAGCCAACGTGTTTCAGCCTGTTTAACCGTCCCTACTCTACATGAGCACAAACAGAGGTGGCATCCCATCCCCCACCACACACACTGAGCCCTTTTAAGACTGTGAGGTAGAGTCCTGTCAGTCGTCCCCACCCTGCATTAACAGGAGCAGAGGCAGCGCCTGTTTCTCTCTTTCCCATTCTGCATTAAGTGAACAGTTGCAAAGAGGTTGCACACACTATCCCTTCCCCATTACAGAATGAGGTAAAGAGTACACAGAGGAGTCTAAATGGAGTTGGAGGGTGAATTTTTTAAATCTGTGTATAAATTACTAAGCAAATCCTAAGTGACTCATGCATAAAATCAAAAAGAATCAACACAACAAAAGCTGTGAGAACTGAATTACTGGGTGAATATGGCTCATATTTTAAATTGACCCCTAAGTAGCACATAGAAAGGCAGACCAGAATTTTATTTCCTAGGTTTTGAAAACTAAATTGACTTTCAAACTATAGCTCACAAAATTGGATTGGACATGTGTTACGAGTTTAGGAAAGTTGACTGCCTCCAACCGTATTTAGACACCTCTGTGTACTCTTTACTTTGCCCAGAAGATTTATGTAGGAACCAGAGTCTCAAAAAATATAAATATCTAGGATAAAATCCAAAAGTATTTGTCATACCAAAAACCCAGGAATCCTCAACTTGAGTGAAAAATGACAACAAATGCTAACACCAGGATGGCACAAATGTTGGAATTCTCTAACAAAGATTTTAAAGCAGTCATCATAAAAATACTCCAAGAAGCAATTATAAACACCTTTAAAACAAATGGAAAAATAGCCTCAGCAAAGAAATTAAAGATATAAATAATAATTTTAAAAATTTCACAATGGAAAAATATAACAAATTTTTAAAAACTCGGCCGGGCGCGGTGGCTCACGCTTGTAATCCCAGCACTTTGGGAGGCCGAGGCGGGCGGATCACGAGGTCAGGAGATCGAGACCACGGTGAAACCCCGTCTCTACTAAAAACACAAAAAATTAGCTGGGCGTGGTGGCGGGCGCCTGTAGTCCCAGCTACTGGGAGAGGCTGAGGCAGGAGAATGGCGTGAACCCAGGAGGCGGAGCTTGCAGTGAGCCGAGATCGCGCCACTGCACTCCAGCCTGGGTGAAAAAGCAAGACTACGTCTCAAAAAAAAAAAAAAAAAAAAAAAACTCACTAGATGGGCTCAAAAGCAGAAAACAAAAGAAGAAATAACCAATGATCTTGAAGATAGGTCAATAGAAGTTATATAATTTAGCATCATAAGGAAAATAGATGAAAAAATGATCAGAAACTCAGGGATCTGTGGAAAGGCAACAAAAGATCTAACATTTATGTCACTGGGGCAAAAAACAAAAGAATGAGTGTGAAATAGAAACACAGTTTAAAAAAAATAGTGGCTGAAACATTTTAAAATTTGGTGAAAAACATATATAGATTTAAGAAGCTGGGTGAATGCCACAGAAAATAAATCCAAAATCAGAAATTTAACCTTAATATAACATCATACAAAGTATATTCTCTGACAATAATGGAATTACATACAAATTTAATCACAAAAAATAAGAAAATCTCCAAACTCTCAAAAATTATATAACACACTTAAAAATAATTCACAGCTCGATGAGCAAGTCTAAGGGAAATTTTAAATAGTGTATATTAGACTGAATTAAAAGGAAATGACGTATCAAAATCTGTTGGATACAGCTGAAAGAATGTTTAAAGGGCAGACACTTCTCAAAAGACGACATTAATGCGGCCAACAAACATGAAAAAAAATTTAACATCACTGATCCTTAGAGAAATGCAAATCAAAAACACAATGAGATACCATCTCATGCCAATCAGAATGGCGATTGTTAAAAAGTCAAGAAATAACAGATGCTGGTGAGGTTGCAGAGAAATAGGAATGCTTTTACACTATACGTGGGAATATAAATTAGCTCAACCACTGTGGAAGACAGTGTGGCGATTCCTCAGAAATCTAGAAACAGAAATACCATTTGACCCAGCAATCTCATTACTGGGTATATACCCAAAGGAATATAAATCATTCTATTACAAAGATACATGTGTACGTTCATTAAAGCACTATTCACAATAGCAAAGACATGGAATCAATGTAAATGCCCATCAGTGATAGACTGGATAAAGAAAATGTGGCATATATACATCATGGAATACTAAGCAGCCATAAAAAGGAATGAGATCATGTTCTTTGCAGGGACATAGATGGAACTGAAAGCAATTACCCTCGCAAACTAATGCAGTAATGGAAAACCAAACACCACATGCTCTCACCTATAAGTGGGAACTGAACAATAAGAGCACATGGACACAGGGAGGGGAATGACACACACTGGGGCCTGTTAGGAGGTGGAGGGTAAGGAAGGAGAGCATTAAGAAAAATAGCTAATGCATGCTGGGGTTAATACCTAGGTAATGGGTTGATAGGTGCAGCAAAACACCATGGCACATGTTTACCTATGTAACAAACCTGAACATCCTGCACATGTACCCCAGAACTTAAAAATAAAAATGTAAAAAAGAATGTTTAAAGGGAATATATAAAACACTAGACACTTATGGCCAGGCGCGGTGGCTCACACCTGTAATTCCCAGAACTTTGGGAGGCCGAGGTGGGTGTATCACTGGAAGTCAGAAGTTCGAGACCAGGTTGGCCAACATGGTGAAACCTCATCTCCACTGAAAATACAAAAATTAGCTGGGTGTGATGGTGGGTGCCTGTAATCCCAGCTACTCGGGAGGCTGAGGCAGGAGAATTGCTTGAACCCAGGAGGTGCAGGTTGCGGTGAACCAGGATTGTGCCACTGCACTCCAGCCTGGGCGACAAAGTGAGACTGTGTCTCAAAAACAAAACAAAACAAACAAACAAAAAAAAGTAAAAACAACCGAACACTAGACACATCAGAAAAAAAAAAAGAAATCTCAAATCAATAATCCACGTTTCCACTTCAAGACACTAGCAAAAGAAGAGCAAAATAAATACAAGGTAAAGAGAGGCAAACAAATAAGAACAGAAATCAATGAGATTGAAAACAAAAATAATAGAGAAAATAAATAAAACCCAAAGTTAATTTTAACAGTATCCAGTAAGATTGATAGACTTCCAATAAGACAAAGAAAAAAAGAGAAGGCAAATTATCAAAATCAAGAACGGAAGAGGAGATATCACTACAGATCCCACAAACATTAAAAGGATGAGAAGGGAATGCTGCAAAGAACTCTGCAAACATAAGTTCAATAACTTGGATGAAATGCATAAAATCCTTTAAAATTGCAAACTACCAGTATGCATCCAAGATGAAAGAGATCATCTGAACAGTCCTGTAACAACTTAAAAGTTTGAATTTGCAGTTTAAAAACCGCCTGAAATAGAAGTCTCCAAACTCATACAGTTTCACTGTAAATTTTACTACACATTTAAAGAAATGACACCAGTTCTACATAATCTATTCCAGAAAACAGAAAAGGAGGAAACACTTCTCAATCCATTTTATGAAGCCAGCATTATATGACACATAATACAAAACTGAGAACATAAGTAGGCTAAGAGCTTTAGTCTTTATCTTAAGAACAGTTAAGAAGCAAATTTAGGATTACTAGAGTAAAAGTCAAGATAAAGCTCTGGACTGAAAATGAAGCAGGAATAATAATGGACACTTACATTGTTCCTTTCAGTTGCTCTTCACTCCTAAACTGGAGAGATAAGCAAGCTATGTCTGTTCCTTCATGCGTTCTTTCTCCTGGCACTACTACCCTTCTCTGGCTTGTCTTTCTTTTTTTCTTTTCTTTTCCTTTCTTTTTGACACAGGCTTTTTTGACTCCAGCCTGGGCAACAGGCTGTCGTCCAGGCTGGAATGCAGTGGCACGAACTTGGCTCACTGCAACCTCCGCCTCCTGGGTTCAAGCAATTCTCCTGCCTCAGCCTCTGGAGTAGCTGGGATTACAGGCACTCGCCATAATGCCCAGCTAATTTTTGTATTTTTGTAGAGATGGGGTTTCACCATGTTGGCCAGGCTGGTCTCAAACTCCTGACCTCAAGTGATCCACCTGCCTTGGACTCTCAAAGTGCTGAGATTACAGGTGTGAGCCATCTTGCCTGGCCCTCTGGCTTGTCTTTCAAAGGAAGAACACAAAAGTGCTGGGATTGGTGAAAAAAGACAAACTGCTTGGATTACAGGCATGAGCCACCACACCTGGCCCTCTGGCTTGTCTTTCAAAGAAAAAAAAGCCTCCATTACAGCTTGCCAGCTGCAAGGGATAAATTAAGGGGGAAAAATGCTAACTTCTTCAACTCTTGCACCAATATAATTTATTGTTCTAGTTTATCTTAATGTTTTGTTTTTAGAAATCCAGGCATTCTAAACCCCAGACATTTGACTTTAAAGAGCCTCTGTACCAGCAGAAGTTATATTCAATATTTTGTGTGTGTGCGCACAGTTTTTATCAAATTATTTTAGTCTGTGATTCCCGCACCACAATGAATGGAGGAGTATTATGTTCTTCCATGAAGTTAGAATTTAGAGCAACATCTTGCTAAACAGAAGCTATATCAGTGTAAACTGTCAAATGCCAAGTATTTGTTGGTATATTTAAAAAGAGAAAGAAATACAAAGCAATTAACATTAAAGACTTTAATTAATGTATGGTTTATAGTTAAGTCCAGATATGGTCCAATCTTCTATACCTTCTTCATATTGGAGACTGTATACTGTAAATGAATAGTCATAATCTTGAACTTAAATCATTGCAAAATTATGCATTTACATTTACATTATCAAATAAAAATTATATTATGCCAATATAGTTTAGTGTTAATTTGAATTTCAATTATTAGAAAACGGGTAACCCATGAATTGTCTATTTGTAAGTTTTCTGCACTACCTTCTCCTCAAGTATAATATGCTGCCTAATCATCAGGAGATTCCTTATAAGCAGGAAGAATAAAACTCAGGACTGCTTTGTCTATTCTCCGAGTCTTTAGAGTTGGTTGGTTGTAGCTGATGCACGCTAAATGTGAGGCTTGGGCTCTCCTGGTCAGCACACTGGGGTCCCGTTGTTACCTGCACCTCCAAGATTACCAAGGTCGGTCTCTTCCTCCCTCTCTACCCCTCACTCTCCCTCTCTCCCTCCCTCCCCTCCTCCCTTCTTTCCTTCCTTCCTTCTCTCTCTCTCTCTCTCTCTCACACACACCCTCCACACACACGCTTCATGAATACACTCTCGTCCCTCCACTAACGCACGACTCGCTCCTCACAGCACAACTTGCATCAGTCTCAGACCCCTAAAGTTCTCTCGCATGGGGTCGCCATTCTTCCTACTTTGTGCTCAAGGCGCAGGACCTGGAGTTCTCCGTTTCCAAGCAAGACTGGTCGAGTCTAGGTCGGATTGGCTGCGACAGAACGAGGGGCAGGAGTTATACCGAATCACAAAGCTAGGATTTTCCTCTCTCTCTCTCTCTCTCTCTCTCTCTCTCTCTCTCTCTCTCCCTCCCTCCCTCCCTCTCCCTCTCTCTCTCTCTCTCGCTCTCTCTCCCCCTCTCCCTCCCTCTCTCTCTCTCTCTCTCTCGCGCGCTCTCTCTCTCTCTCTCTCTTAGTCTCCGCCCTCGAATCCTGGCGACAGGCGCGGTGTGTTTTTCCGAGAGGAACCCGGCCTGGGGTTGCTATGGAGATAGGACGCAGCAACTCACAGAGCAACCAGGACCCAGAAATCGCTTAAGAGACCGCGGCAAAGTAACTTAACTGAATTGCCTTCTTCCATATTTTCACGCCCCTTTCATCCAGAACATTTTTTTCTCGAACTGCTTCCATGGAAGGCTCAACCTCCCCGAAGCAAGAAAAAGAAAACCAAGAACTAGGGGAAACAAGGCGGTCATGGGAAGGAAACACAGCAGCTTCTCCCCAATATTCTGAGCCTGAGTCGTCTGAGCCCTTGGAGGCGAAGCAGGGGCCAGAAACTGAACGCCAGTCCCGAAGCAGCCGTCCTTGGAGCCCGCAGTCTAGAGCCAGGACGCCTCTGGGTGGCCCCGCAGGACCAGAAACATCATCACCTGCTCCTGTCTCTCCGCAGGAGCCCTCTTCCACTCCTTCTCCCCTGGCTCCGGCCAGACAAGACCTCGCGGCACTACCTCAGTCAGACAGGACCACGAGTGTGATTCCTGAAGCTGGGACACCTTATCCTGATCCTTTGGAACAGTCATCTGATAAAAGAGAATCAACTCCTCATCACACAAGCCAGTCAGAGGGAAACACCTCTCAACAGTCTCAGCAACCCAAACCCCACCTGTGTGGACGAAAGGACGTGAGCTATAACAACGCTAAACAGAAAGAGCTGAGATTTGACGTTTTTCAGGAGGAAGACTCAAACAGTGACTATGATTTACAGCAGCCGGCGCCTGGGGGCTCTGAAGTGGCCCCCAGCATGCTTGAGATCACCATTCAGAATGCTAAGGCTTACCTGCTGAAGACTAGTAGCAATTCGGGCTTTAATCTGTAAGTCTCAGAGGGAAAAAAGATAAAAGTTTGGCAAAGCAAGAGGGTGTGTGAGTATCTCTGTGTGAGAGTGTGTTTCTGTGGGTGAATCGAAGTATGTTTGAAAGATTGTATTAGTAAAAGAGAGTTAATGACATAACTCTGGATCACATGACTCAAAACAGGTCATTAATGGAGATTCTTATACCTTCTTTTTCTTAACCTTTTTTTTTTTCCTTTTCCTCCAGCTTCTTTAAAGACCCTAGGCACACAAAAAAATAAAACTTAGGAATTATGGAATCTCGGGCTTGAAAGAGACCATAAAGACCATAAAGTCCAAGCATCTCTCCAGGATGCTTGTGAAAAATAATTGTCTACCAGTGAAAGCAATCACATGTCTCTCATCTGTAGATGCTATTGCTTGCATGGCTTTTGAGTTCCCAACCCAGGCGGTGCTAGGGTGACCACCATCTCAGTTTGGCTGAGCGCTAGAAGTTCTTTATCCTAAGAAACCCCTTAGTCCTCGCAAACTCGGAGAATTGGTCACTATACAAGCCACCTGGAACACATGCCATTTTATCCAAGTCTCTTAAAATGTGATGATCAATAGTCTACATATGTTCTGCCCATCCCATTATAGCTTTAATTTTAGAACTTATGACATGTATAGATTTCTATAGATTTTTGCTTCCAGAGTTACATAATGATAGGGTCAATAGAATTTTAGGGCTAGAAGGGCTTTTGGAAAACATCTAATACAACTCATTTGTTTTTGTAAATGAGGAGACCAAGTCATGGAGAACCTAATTTGCTCAAGATTCCAGTGGCTGACAACACTTACCGACTCTTACCTCTCTCTCCATCACTAAGCTCCAGCCCCGTGGCTGTTCCCTCTGCCCAGAAGGCTTCTTTTATAAGTCTTTGTCTGGCTGGCTCCTCATTCCTCAGAACTCAACTTCCATGGAACACTACTAAAAAGCTTATTCTTTTCCTTCATAGCATTTAATGTCATTTATAATTTTTTATACAGAGAGATAGATAAACTTATATTTTAATATCTGACTCTCCCACTAGATTGCAGGCCCCCAGAGAGCAAGGACTCTGAATTTTGTATACCACTATATACTTAGTGGTAGCACAATGCTAGCAACTATTAATTAAGAAGAAATGAATGCTTTTTCTATTCTCTTACTCTACAACAACCAACATAGAAGACTTCTTGTTGTTGCTGTTGGTTTTGTCTTTGTTTTGAGATGGAGTCAGCTCTGTCACCCAGGCTGGAGTGTAGTGGCGCCATCTCAGCTCACTGCAGCCTCTGCCTCCTGGGTTCAAGCGATTCTCCTACCTCAGCCTCCCAAATAACTGGGATTACAGGCGTAAGCCACTGTGCCCAGCCTCAACACAGAAGACTTCTGTGACAAAATGTCTGGGGTTCTGTTTTCCTATCCACAAGCAAGCAATCACTTCTGCAGTGGGCACCGACTAGGTGTCCTCCAATTCAATTCTGACATATCCACCTGGAGATAGCATCAGATCCCACAGGTGAGGGCTCAATCCCACAAGACTGCCCCACACTTCCAATGCCAATCACAAGCCCCAGGCTGATTAACCTGTGCTTCTGACCAACCAGATATAAACCAGGGATCCCACAACTCCGTCTTTGGGTTTGACTAATTTGCTAGAGTGGCTCACAGAACTCAGGGAAACACTAACGATTACTGGTTTATTATAAAGGATATTACAAAGGATGCATATGAAGAGGTATTGGGGAAGGAGTGCAAAGTTTCCATGCCCTCTCTGGGAAGGCCACCGTCCAGCAACCTCCATGTGTTCAGCTATCAGATGCTCCCCTGAACCTGTTCTCTTGGGCGTTTTATGGAGATGTTATTGGATAGGTATGATTGATGACTGTGTCTTAGAAAAGGGGTATAATCTAATGCTAATAGACTGAGTGGGGAAACCCAGCAAGGCCTAACCAGATTCTTCTTGGCCTTTCTGTGGAACATTCTTTCCTCCCTGATATGGGGCAGGACCTCTTTTGAAATGGGGGTCTTATGACCATCAATCAGACAAAGTAGGTTAGAGAATTTCATTATGGCCAGACATGGAGAAACATTAGAGTATATACTTTTAGTTTCTAAGGCCTATCTTGGGGATAAATGAAAAGCGGTATGAGACTTATGAGTCAGAAACTGTGGATGAAAACCAATGTACATAAATCATAATTCCCAAGTTCTCACCATGATCTATTGGAGTGCTTCCTGATTAATCAGTAAATATTAATTAAATGCCTACTGAATCTACAATGTGGCAAATATTTACAGCTATTACTAGGCTTTAAGATATATGAGATATAATTTTAAAGTCTAAGGAATTAAAAAATTAATGTATGATGTGAGAAATCTCATGAAATGTGAGATCAGTTTGAAATATTATTTATTAGTTAATTTTTTTTTTTTTGAGATGGAGTCTCACTCTGTTGCCCAGGCCGGAGTGCAGTAGTACGATCTTGGCTCACTGCAAGCTCTGCCTCCCAGGTTCATGCCATTCTCTTGCCTCAGCCTCCCGGGTAGCTGGGACTACAGGCGCCCGCCACCACATAGGCTAATTTTTTTGTATTTTTGGTAGAGACAGGGTTTCACCGTGTTAGCCAGGATGGTCTTGATCTCCTGACTTCGTAATCTGCCTGCCTCGGCCTCCCAAAGTGTTAGGATTACAGGTGTGAGCCACCACACCCGGCCTATTAGTTAATATTTTAAACTACAATTTACTTAAGCTGCAAGAATGTAATTTGCTACCCCATAGTGGACTCTACTTGAATTTTTGATATAAACTTCTTGTCATAATGCCCTATGTTAGATAGCAAGCATGAATTTACAAACTGCTAAAATTGCAAAGGAACACATTACAAATACTTGTGAGTTCACTAACAATTTAAAACTGAATGTGAAAACATGACAAAATTTTCTTTATTGAATTATTTTATAATTGATATTACTTACATATCTAAATTTAATTTTATTTCCAAATGCTGTCTCTGAGGTAAGTGAATATCTTCCATAATATTCACTGTTATCCTCTAAGTACTTTAGTGCCTGCAGTTTAAAATTGTTTAGTAAAAGATTACTTTAACTCCATCTCTTATATGCAGATCTAATTTGACAGCCATAAAAGCTATTTTTCATGGCAATTTAAACAATCTTTGACTGAAATATGGAATCTGAAAATGGTTTTTCATCATTGAACTAACAGGCTGTAGGAAAGAATTGCTTCCTCCTTTTCTTCCATTTTTTAAAAATAATTACTCTTCCCAATAGAAAAAACTATAATTGTAAATTAAAACCTAATACATATATTTCATAATTTGACACAAAGGCATTTTCAGGTGTAGACTTGAATAAAGCACATATATATATTATATTGAAAACTGAAAAATAAAATGAAAATTTGGACGGAGAGTCCCTGATTTGATGCCATCCACAGCTGCTACCAAAGCAAATCAAACCCTTTCATTATTAACCCAGCTATTGCTCGATAACCAGCAGTGTTTTTAGTCTGGAGTCTTCTCCATGAGTTTTCTTTTTCTTTTCTTTTTGAGACAGAGTCTCACGTTGTCACCCATGTTAGAGTGCAGTGGCACAATCTCGGCTTACTGCAACCTCCGCCTCCCGGGTTCAAGTGATTCTCCTGACTCAGCCTCCCGAGTAGCTGGAATTACAGGTGCCTGCCACCACACCTGACTAATTTTTTTTTTTTTTAATAGAGATGAGGTTTCACCTTGTTGGCCAGGCCGGTCTCAAACTCCTGACCTCAGGTGGTCCACCCACCTCAGGCTCCCAGAGTGCTGGGATTACAGGTAGCCACTGCTCCCGGCCTTCTCCATGAATTCCAACAGTGCATGAATATTAAGGAAGCTTGATGAAGTTTTAAAGAAACTCCTAGTCAAAACATTTCTGTTCATTTACAAGAATTATTTGAGGAAGGAATTTTATATTCTTCAAATACTGTATAATATTTTTAACTGCCCTTTACATTCATCTCCCATATAATATACATATTTTTCTTTGACATTTCTGAGGTCATTAGATAAATATAAACATTAAATGAAAAAGAAAAAATGAAAAATATAGCTTAGGTCAATTAATAGAAAATAGACAATTATTGAACAACTATTTATTTTGTTTCACTATAATAAGAGAGGAGATATATAAAATCCTAAGCTTGGCTGTGAAGAACCTACTGCAGTTGCTGAACAGGAAATATATAATGTATAAAATTTCAGAGCAGCATATCATTGTTCTCAGAAAGAACTCCTCTGAACTGGGGAAGGATGATTTTGGGGAATGACTTAAGTGCTAAGTCCCTAAGAATGAAAGGAGTTTTAAATTATTTTTTGAGAGAAATTATATATATGGTTCACAGCAAGCAAAAGCTCCCAGGTAGAACTTAGCAAATGTATGAAAGTAATCTTTATTAGAACATCTAATTGAACTAATAATTAGAAACAAAGTTGGGGAGATATGATGCATATCCACCAGAGAAGCAATTTATACAATTTCCACATTGAACAGAGGAGTTTTTTCTCAAGAAAAGAGCACTTTAACAGGACACAAGGATGCTTTGACAAACATTTTGGCCTCTTAAAATTCCCTTTGTAATTCTGGTATTTGAAAAAGCAAACACTAGCAGTTATATATAAAATGTAATTAATTACTGAGAGGATAGAGGCAATTTCACTAATTCAGTTATGAAGTAAAAATCCAGGGCAGTGTTTCTAATAGAATAGAACAAAATATTAGAGTGTATCACATTTCAATAAAGGTAAGTAATATTTAATGGCACTTTATTTGTTGTGTGTAAGTGGATGTTACAATATGAAATGCAAGATGGTCTGAGAAGCACTGAAGTAGACAATTGGCTTTAAAAATAAAATGGAAAGGAAGAGAACAGATCTTAAAGACAGAGTCAACAGGATTAGAAATCAAATTGGATTTGGTGAGGGGAAGGGAAGGGGAATGGAAGAGAAGTTATGATAAAAAGTGAAAAATGTTAATCACTTTTAAATATATAACCAAAAGATTGTAATTTCAGAAATAAAATGTGAAAATGTACCTGATGTGGAATATGTATTGTGCTCTAAAATGTTTTTCTTTAATAACGTAAACATCCTTATCATATTGGAATCATTTCCTAAGGAAAACTCTAGGATAAGTTATTTCTGGCATAGTAGAAATTACCTTAAGTGTTTATCCTCTGAAAATCTCTGGAGACTTCAAGTTATTGAAGTTCCTTAAAAACAAACTGAGTCTGCAAATAGTTGTTCAATAATTGCCTACTTCCTATTAATTGACCTAAGCTATATATTTTGTTTTTTTTCTTTTTCATTTAATGTCTATATTTATCTAATGACCCCAGAAATGTCAAAGAAAAATGCTTCTTCAAATGCTCTTGACATGTATATTATCTGGAATTTTCTCTGTTTGGATAGATATGATCATCTTTCTAATATGTTGACCAAGATATTAAATGAGCGTCCTGAAAATGCTGTTGACATCTTTGAAAATATTAGCCAAGATGTGAAGATGGCACATTTTAGTAAAAAATTTGATGCATTCCAAAATGAGAATGAGTTGCTTCCAACATATGAAATAGCAGAAAAGCAAAAGGCTCTTTTTCTCCAGGGACATTTGGAAGGAGTTGACCAAGAATTGGAAGATGAAATAGTAAGTCACTACTATAAATTTTAATAATTAAATCTTAGGATTTTATTTGGGACGAATGGCTGTGGCTTTAAATTCATATCAACTGTATTTTATAGCTTTTTTTTGTTTTTTTGTTTTGTTTTGTTTTTTGTTTAGACAGGCTCCCAGGCTTGGAGTATAATGGCGCAATCTTGGCTCACTGCAGCCTCTGCCTCTCAGGGTCAAGCAATTCTCCTGAGTAGCTGGGACTTCAGGCACGTGCCACCATGCCCAGCTAATTTTTGTATTTTTAGTAGAGACGGGGTTTCGCCATATTGGCCAAGCTGGTCTCAAACTCCTGACCTCAAGTGATCTGCCTACCTTGGCCTCCCAGAATGTTGGGATTACAGGCGTGAGCTACTGCACCTGGCCCTTATAGCTTCTTACATAGTATTTACATCTTATTTTTAAAAAATATCTTCAAGCCTTCTTTACTCAAACTCATTTCACACTGCTCATTTCCTTGATTAGGGATTTCTTGTTTTTTTCATACTGTGTCTTAGTATTTTGCAAGCTATAACAGATTGTTATATGTTTGTATGCTAAGCTTCTTGACATTAGAGTAAAGGATTTCTTCACATTTTATATTCTCCAAGGTGCCTGGTACAGATCTGGATGTATAGCTATTTTTTGCTAAATATTTGTTGAATAATGAATAAATGTTAGATAATTAAAAATCAGGTTTTAAATCAAGTTCCATGTTTATTAGAAAATTTAGAAGCACTTCTAATATCATTTGTATTTTCTTCTAAGACAAACTCCTTATATTATGACTTGATATTATGTATATTACATCGATGGGACATAATACAAGAGGAGAGGAGTAAAATACTTTTTAAAATCTTCATAGACAAAATTTTGAAAATATTTAGGGAAAAAGTTGGTGACAGAGGTTGAAAAAAGCTATAATTAGAAAATAAAATCTAATACATCACAGAAATTTTAACTTCAAATATTTCAAAATAGTATTGGTTATTCTGTTTCCTAAATACTCATATACTTGTAATTTGTACACATCTGCTGAACTTATATTGTGTACCACTAGATTATTTAAGATGGGTCTATATACTTTCAAATTTGATGTTTGGAATAAGGTATTTTCAAAACAGCGCTCTGTCAGGGAAAAGATAAGAGACAGTAGATGCTTTCTCTAGGCTAAGCAGCCTATAAGGAGAGACCTAACTGATGCAGTAAGATCTGTAGTACTCATACAGAAGGAACAGGTGATAGGTGTCGAGGAGTTGACATTGGACAGTTTCAACAAGGTGGCAGTTGGTTATGTAGCCATATCCAGTGATGATGAGTCTGGGAGCAAACAGCATATGGAGATGAGGCAGATAGGCAGGCATTCTCATGCAGGAGTTAATCAAAGAAAGTTCAGACCCCAGGGTAAGAATGGATGCCCTTTATAGGCACAGAATTACAAGGTAGGGCTTTGCATCCTAAAACTAGGATACAGGTTGAGAATATAAATAAGCTGTTTTGATCATGGGACCTGGGCCCTTTAACTAGATTCCATACATCTTCCTAATAAGGGATAAGATTGACTTTAGAGCCTGGAACAGCTGAGTCATCAGGTGAAGATTAAAAGCTCCACCTCAGAAAGTAAAAAGATGCAGGAACAGATAGAGAGACAGGTCTCTCTGATGCATTGAAATATGAGCTATATGACCAACCCTGTCCCTGACTTATATGTTTAGAGCGTTCATGTTTTTATTCCTGCCTTTGACCACACCAGAATTTGTTTGCTTGGTCTTCAGCATTCATTTATTCATTCACCCATTTATTCATACACAATGTGACTACTGTATACCAAGTACTGAGATATACATGGGAAAAAGACTTTTCTGACTTTAAGTTGCTTGCAATTTAGAGAAAGGCAAAAAAGACTGGAAAGCCAATTGATTAGTGCAATAAAGAGACAGCCTCATATGATGGAGTAAACATGGGCTTTGGAGGTAGCCAGATCTGAGCTAGAATCCTAGTTCAACTAGCTTGCTAGTTGTGTGATTTTGAGCAAGAGGCTAAACTTTCCAAGCCTTAAGGATAATCAAGTGGCAAAACCCTGAGGGATAGACGTAGTATATATAAAGAATTTGGCTTATAATAGGAACTTAATAGCAATTGTTAATATATTGTTTTGACAACACGATAAATGACAGAATGGAACAACTAACTCTGCTATGGGTAATTGGGCAAGGCTTTTTAGTGGAGGTAATATTTCATTTGGGCCATGAAGGATAAGCAGGAGTTCACCAGGTGAAGACTCTTAGAAATTAAATTCTTAGAAAAAAGAACAATAAAATAATTAGGAGAGATTATTTAATGTTTGGAAAAGTCGATGTGGGTTTGAGGGAGTGAGTGATGGAAATGAAGCAAACAGAGTGCTTAAAGCCAGACTGTTCTTTGTGCATTGATAAGTAACTTCTTTCTTGTAAACAGTAAGAAGTTTTTAAATAGAGAATAGAATGATCTGACTTTTGGTTTAGAAAGTTAACTCTGATCATAATATGAAAGATAATGAAAAAAGAAAGGTAGAATGGGGCCAGGAGGAGAGCGTTAGAAGCCTTCTGCTATAGCGCAAGTAGTGAGGATGGTGACTAATACAGCATAAATGAATACAAGAGGAGGAAATAATGCCAACAAATTTTTATGTGCTAGAATCAATAGGAATCTAACTACTTAAATATTGAAGGTCAAGGGAGTCAGAGGAGGCAAGGATGACCGAACTTTCTGGTGTGAGAAACTGAGATGTCACTGGTGAAGAAAGAGTATATAGAAAAAAGAGAAAACTTTGAAATAAATGTGAATTAAATATTAAACTGAGGTATCTTTAGAATACTCAAGTGAAATTTCTCAGAAGTGGCTAGAAATATGTGTAGAATATGGGAGAAAAGTCAGAGTTAGAGAAACTTTAAACAGCCACTTATCACTTGAAGTGTTGTGAACTCTTCCAAGCATAAAGTGTTGAGAGATGCGATAAGTGAAAAGGATATTTTGACAACATCGACATTTGGAGCTCAAGAAATAAGGGAGCAATTAAGGAGACGTAAGATGAAATAGTTCTAGAGGGCCAAGTAGGATCAAGAGTGAGTGGTACAGCAAATGTCAAGGAAAGACTTTTGCAGTCCTACATCAAGGCAATGAGGATTTTAAAAAGTCATCATACTTATTTTGACACTACAATTATAAGAGCATATCATTTGTAAGAAGAGCAGAGCTCTCAAGTTCTTCATGTTGAAGGTCAAGGTTTCTCTTGCAAGTTATCTTGACCTATAGTTGAAGTTCTTTCCTACTTTTTCACAAATGTGTTTCTTTTTCTCTTTTTCTTTTTTTTTTTTTTTTTGAGACTGTCGCCCAGGCTGGAGCGCAGTGGTGCAATCTCAGCTCACTACAAGCTCCACCTCCGGGGTTCACGCCATTCTGCTGACTCAGCCTCTGGAGTAGGTGGGACTACAGGTGCTCCCCACCATGCCCGGCTAACTTTTTGTATTTTTAGTAGAGACGGGGTTTCACTGTGTTAGCCAGGATGGTCTCCATCTACTGACCTTGTGATCCACCTGGCTCGGCCTCCCAAAGTGCTGGGATTACAGGCGTGAGCCACCATGCCCAGCCTTCACAAATGTGTTTCTATGGTCCATTTGAGACTCTGCTTATTCATTTCTCTGTATTTCTTTTGTGGAATTTTTTTATTTTTCTCATTATTTTAAATTCAAAATAACTTATTATAAGTAGGAGGAGCATCTGACTACATTATGTCTTCAAGTATAGACATGAGCACTTTATTATATGTTCCTTTTATTTATTCCACACATTACATTATACAGGATACTATATTAATTTTTAGTGATCCTATAATATAAAACCATGTACTTAATAAATGTTTATTTTTAAAGATATATAGTAATATAGACATATGTAAAACCACATTTTGTTCTAAATATATGTGTACATAGTTATTCTACATCTTATTTTAGGATGGTAAGGGAGTCACTTAAATATTTTTTATAAAATAGGAATGTTGAATTTTTATTATTCATAGTAATTATTAAACTTTCTCTACCTAAGATATACATATAAACAAGGTAGCTATTATACATTAATGAGTATAAGATACAAGAGAAGCTACATTTATAAATAATGAGAGAAGAACAGAAATTCAGGAATTATCATACTTTGATCTAAATCTTTTTGTTTGTTTTTTTGAGATGGAGTCTTGCTCTTTTCCCTAGGCTGGAATGCGGTGGTGCAATAGCTCACTGCAACCTCCGCCTCCCGGGTTCAAGTGATCCTCCTGGCTCAGCCTCCCAAGTAGCTGGGACTACAGGCACGCACCACCATGCCCAGCTAACTTTTGTATTTCTAGTAGAGACGGGTTCTCACCATGTTGGCCAGGCTGGTCTCGAACTCCTGACCTCAGGTGATCCACCCGCCTCAGCCTCCCAAAGTGCTTGGATTACAGGCGTGAACCACTGCGCCCAGCCAATTTGATCTAAATCTTGAGAGAGATGTCAAAGAAGTGGTGGAGAAAGTAGAATATCGAGATACATAAAAAAGACAAGGGAAGCAAGCATTTGTCTTATCGATAAATTTTAACCACAGCTTTGTTTCCCCAGGCAGGAAACGCTCTCCCAAATGTAATGGAGTCAGCTTTTTATTTTGAACAAGCTGGAGTTGGTTTGGGCACAGATGAGACATACCGCATATTTCTTGCCCTCAAGCAGCTTACTGACACCCACCCAATCCAAAGATGCCGCTTCTGGGGAAAGATCTTGGGTCTGGAAATGAATTATATTGTAGCTGAGGTGGAATTTCGTGAGGGGGAAGATGAAGAGGAAGTGGAAGAGGAAGATGTAGCTGAAGAGAGGGACAATGGAGAAAGTGAAGCTGATGAAGATGAGGAAGATGAATTACCAAAGTCCTTTTACAAGGCCCCACAGGCTATACCAAAAGAAGAAAGTAGAACAGGTGCCAACAAATATGTCTATTTTGTTTGCAATGAACCAGGAAGACCATGGGTGAAGTTACCACCAGTTATACCTGCACAAATTGTTATTGCAAGAAAAATCAAGAAATTTTTCACTGGGCGATTGGATGCTCCCATCATAAGCTACCCACCTTTCCCAGGAAATGAGAGTAATTATTTAAGAGCGCAAATTGCCCGAATTTCAGCAGGAACCCACGTCAGTCCTCTAGGATTTTATCAGTTTGGTGAAGAGGAAGGAGAGGAGGAGGAAGAGGTAGAAAGTGGGCGAAATACCTTTGAGGAAAACCCTGATTTTGAAGGCATCCAAGTGACTGATCTAGTAGAATCCCTATCCAATTGGGTTCATCATGTACAGCATATTCTCTCTCAGGTAGGAGCTTTGCAATTCTCAATCTATCAGGTAATTAGGCATATATTCATTAAATTGTCACTATAATGCACAAAGACATACAAAATAAAGGCCTTTGGACTCTATTTAGTAGGCAGGAAAAGAGATAATTAAAAACACAGCCAAAAATGCAGAGTAATATACAATTGCCAGTGTCTATATAATTGTCTATATAACTGAAGGTCCCAGGGATCTCCAAACAGACTTTATTTTCTATTTGAAAATAAAACACATTCTTCTACGGAGCATTTGACAGATGATGTACAGATTTAGATTTGTGTGTTCTGAAATTAATTTTTTACATGTTTAATATAGATGGGTACATTAATTTTGAAAATAGTTCTTTAATTTTATCTCTATAATACATGTAGCTTTTATGCCAAGAACAATAAGGGATTGTAACAAAAACAAAAAAACAAGGAAACAGTGCTATATAGCAGTTATGTAACACCTATTGTGCCAGGTGTGTGTGTGTTTGTGTGTGTGTGTATAAGATTTAATCTTCACAGCAACCCCATGAAATAGTATTATTATCCTTAATTTTCATATGAGGAAATTGAAAGACAGTTTAGGAAATGTGACAAAAGGAACATAGCTAGTAACGAACAGAATCAGATGTGAGGCTGCACAGAATGGACCCAGTGCATCCACTTAAACCCTGTGCTATATTACCTCATCTGCAGGTAGAAAATCTTCGTTATACTTTGGTCTAGATAAGAGATACTCTTAGCTTTCTCTACATAAGAGTTAACTAAATGAGACATTATAAACCCTAAACCTCCATAAATAATCTTACCACATTTAAATGTTATTGTTAATAATAATAAACATAATAGCTTTAGCTCTCTCAACATAAATTATTTACCACAAACCAGTAAAATACACTCTTACCTTTTTCACTAAGGTTCTGCTAATTTTAAAATATAAGTGATAATTTTAAAATACACGTTCTGTGACTTCAAGAATTTGGCAAATTCTTAAAATAAATAGCACGGTCCTTTCCTTGAAACAACCTAGATCAAAATAGCACTTGGAAAATGTATGTAGAATGAATGAATGAATAATTGATTAAATTCCCACAGAGTGACACTTCATCCTGATCAATTCAAATGAATATTCTGAAATTTTAAGGTCCCCATTAGACTACTAAATCTTGCAACATTCATTCCCAGGGTCGCTGTAATTGGTTCAACTCCATACAAAAAAATGAGGAAGAAGAAGAGGAAGAAGATGAAGAAAAAGAAGAGCCTGACTACATAGAACAGGAAGTGGGGCCTCCTCTTTTGACACCAATCTCTGAAGATTTAGGTTATTTTACGTAACTATTATCACACACAGACACACAAACAATATAATATACTGTGTGTGTTATATAGTAAATATGAGAGTCGGAAACCTCTAAAAAGTGGACAGGAGCCAAGGTCTCATCCTCTTCCCATTCATGTTCTGGGATGATAGGGAGTGAAGAATGTAGCTGGCCACATCAATGTTCTCTGACAGAGGTTGAAGGAGTCATGCAGACAGGAAACATAAGTTGGCTGTAGCGCTTTCTGGAAATGCTGACAATTGTCTCCTTTATTATTCTTGTCTTGCATTCTGCAGACCATAAACAAATGGCATAAATATTCTGGGTCCTGGTTTTTAAAAACTTTACTCTCATTCCTATATTCTTGTTTCTTTCCCTTCAGTTTTGGAGTGTTTGTGCTTGCAACCCTTGATCTTATTCATATTAATGATGTACCTTTCATTGGGCCATCAAATATTACTCACTCTACCACGTTAGCCTCCTTTCCCTTAATAAAAATTCTTGTCTTGGTTGCAAAAATGGAGATGTATATTTCAAATTCCATTGTTCCAAAACATTCATGAAGTACCCTCCCGATTTTGTTAAGCTGCTGGTGTTTTTTGTTTCTATATCAAATATGTGTGTATCTGTGTGTGTGCATGCATGTGTGTGTGTGTGGATTTATAAAAATAGCTTACACAGTAGATTCTTGTCTAGTTAGGAATTAAGCTTTTGCATTTCTCTTTGGGTTCCAGAGATTCAGAATATACCCCCCTGGACAACACGGTTATCCTCAAATCTCATTCCACAATATGCTATTGCAGTCCTTCAATCTAACCTTTGGCCTGGAGCATATGCCTTCTCCAACGGCAAGTAAGTATCTGACCACTTACAAAGCCATTTCTATGATTAGTTAAGCTCTAGAAATTATAAATAACCACTAGAATGTTAAGCTACTATCGTTGTTTCTTTGTTTTGTTTTTTCCTTTTTTTTTTTTTGAGACAGAGTCTTGCTCTGAAACCCAGGCTGGAGTGCAGTGGCATGATCTCGGCTCACTGTAACCTCCGCCTCCTGGGTTCAAGCCATTCTCCTGCCTCAGCCTTCCCAGTAGCTGGGATTACAGGCAGACACCACCATGCCCAGCTAATTTTTGTATTTTTTTTTTTTTTTTAGTAGAGACAAGGTTTCACCATGTTGGCCAGGCTGGTCTTGAACTCCTGATCTCATGATCCACTTGGCTTCCCAAAGTGCTGGGATTACATGTTTGAGCCACCATGCCCAGCTGCTACTATCGTTTTAACTCATCTTTGGCATATTATGTGTGTGTGGCATAAAATTTATTAAAATAACATCTGTGATACACAATAAAACATCAAATTCAGGACATTAAGTAGTAATTCAGACTTCTACCCTTTCATCTTAATTATCCAATTTGTTGAAATAAAATATGGTTTTTCATCAATGATTATTTGGGTAATGACTTATTCACTTAGTAGATTAATGGAGGTATTTCTAAGCAGTGTTTAGTTTAAATCTCAGATCATTTTTGTTGGAAATCTTGATAAAAGATAATTAAAATATGATTTAGGCCATCACTTTCAAAGGACTTAAGATCAAGAGGACACTAAAAATAATTTTATCCCTCACCTAGAACATACTTCTATTTGTCTTATGTTTCCATTTCTTTCCTAATAACCCAGTGTCAGAAGCTTAGCTTATCTGGAGAGAAAGCTGAGCGGCCAGGTGTTAGAGTAGCCATTAAAGCAAGAACAAGCTAAAAATGAGAGTTAAGCCTTTAATAATTTACTGTGATAGTATAAGCAAGAGAAAGCTTTGACATCCCCCTGTTCCATTTTCCCCCATGGAATGGCCCTCTAGTGGAGAGTCAGGTGGATCAGCACAGATATGGCTATCATAGATGTGGAGGTGCTGGGGTCATCTCATTGACAAGGGAATCCTCAAACGGCTCCTGCAGTTTTACAGACCTGGAGACCAAGAGGAGGATGAGAGGGCTAGAAGTGAAAAAGTGCTGAGCACAGAGAGCAGAGAAAGGAGGGGCTGGAAAGGCCTCTGCTGAAGGCCTCAGATAAAGAGACCTAGGAACGGAAGCACCTGGTCTAGGAATGCAAACATTGAAGAGCACGACTAGCCAAAGGGGCCAGCGTCCTTGACTGCAACTTCCCATAAAGACAGCAATGCATTGTACTCCAAGTCTGATGTGCCAGGTAAACTCTTTGTGATTGCCTATGGTCATGCCTAAAAAAAGTAACACATAGGTTTCTAACCACAAGCCCAACTCCTTGCCCGACCAAGAGTTTGCACGGTTAGCTATTTTTAAATCTTTCTAACTTTGTGGAAGGTAGTAACTTTTTTTTTTCCTCCCCTGAAAATAACTGAAGGAAGAAAGGCTTTTGCTTGTGGTCTAGGTGTAGGGTACATTTTAACAGTTCTGGCCCCATGGTTTTTTTTTTTTAACCAGCTTAAGCAGTTTGGATGAAAACAATTCCCTGTAGTAGAAGAATCATTGAGGAATATTTCACTTCTAGCATTTTACATGTATTGCTTTTTTAAATTATAGGACCATGATATTCTAAGCACTTTAATATTACAGAAGGGTCAATTTTTCTGAGAAATTATATAATGATCTTTTTTTCTTTTTTTTTTTTTTTTACTTATAGAAAGTTTGAAAATTTCTACATAGGCTGGGGTCATAAGTATAGTCCAGACAATTATACACCCCCAGTTCCACCACCAGTTTATCAAGAATACCCCAGTGGACCAGAAATTACAGAAATGGATGATCCTAGTGTGGAGGAGGAGCAGGCTTTCAGGGCTGCACAAGAAGCAGTTCTACTCGCAGCTGAGAATGAAGAATCTGAGGAAGATGAAGATGAGGAAGATGATTATGACAAATAAACATAAAATTAGCCTGATTTTATGTGACACTGATACACACACACCCCTTATATGGGACTAATTTTACACTTTTCTGTGTATGTGTGTATATACATACACATGTAAGAAATTATTCAACTGCAAAATGTCAATCTTGAAAATATCAAGCTTGAAATTTCATAGGTAGAAATATTAGCATTTTTATTGAAAGATACGGGTTTTCCAGAGGCTAAATAACATGCAATCACATAATTGTTCTGAGGGTTATGGATAATGGAATATGTGCTTGTACATTCTTGTTTTTAAAAGGGCTCAGGTTTCACATGGTCCTGGTGAGGTAAAACTAAATAAATAAGTAAGTGGTCTCAGGTTTAATTTGTAACATGACAAACACTAGAAGCTATAACCCACAGGAAATTCTTGGAAACATCAATACTTTTTTAAGAGTGTCAAGGGGTATGAAGACAAAAAATACTGATCGTCACTAGAGTAATGTATTCTTAACCTTTGTAAGAACTGATCTCAGCATATATTCTTAAACCTTTTTAATTACCTATGGTGCAGACTGTGATATTGTGTGCAAACACTGTATAGCATATATATTCATTTTTCCTGCTTGAGATAGTATCATAATTCTGTCACCTGCTTAAAGCTGTAGAACACTCAAAATTTTTTTTTTTTTTTGAGACGGAGTCTCTGTCGCCAGGCTAAAGTGCAGCAGTGCGATCTCGGCTCACTGCCACCTCTGCCTCCCGGGTTCAAGCATTTCTCCTGCCTTGGCCTCCTGAGTAGCTGGAACTACAGGTGCACGCCACTACACCTGGCTTTTTTTGTATTTTTAGTAGAGACGGGGTTTCACCATGTTAGCCAGGCTGGTAAATTTTTAACTCTTTTGTTACTTCTCAAAAAGTCTTCTCAGACTCCTCTTTCATCCTACAGAAATTGATTGGAACTGATTAGGGAAAAATGATTTGCTTTGCACAGATATGGTTAGCTGGAGATAGCCAGAGACTTGACTTATATTTTCTAGCACTACTTCTCTAAAACATTATTTTCCCTCAATAAAAAAGCATTTTTAAGTCCTGTATGTACCAGATATACCTGTGGCTATGACTAAAAACTAGGCACTACTCTTGAAATCATAGAGCTTTCATTGAAGAGAGAACTATAAAAAGGTAAATAGAAATGTAAAATCAATTGCAATTTAGCAAGTATTGTGATACAAATATTACAGGTAACACAGAACAGTGCTTCTCAAATTCTATGGTAAAGGAATTTTGGTAAGTTAAAAAATAATTCCAATCCATTACTGTTGTTTTTTAAAAATAAAATGACGCGGCAGTTCTCAACGTCTGTACTTACCTTGCCACAGACCTTCAGTTTGCAGATCACAGATCTGCACTTGGAGTAACATTATTGTCAAACATTTAAACAAGGTGCACTGAATTCAGATTTCAGCAAGTCAGGAAGCAAGCCACCAGGTGGAGTGCTATGGGAGAAGGTTCTTGGTGGCATCAGCTGCATCCTGGCAAAGGACTTTTGGCTGAAAGGAATGAAATTTCAACCGCAAGAAGTGGTGAGAGATGAGCCTGCAGAGGCAAAGAGGGGCTAGAGTGTGTGGAAGTCTGGATTTTACCCATGAACAGTGAAGAGGATTACACTAGAAAGTCACACAAATATTTGTATTTGAGAACATTTTGGCTACAGTGTAGATGGATGAGAGAGAATCCAGACTTGAGACAAGACCAGTTAGGAGGTTATCACATTATCTAGGTAACACAGTGGCTCACACCTGTAATCCCAGCACTTTGGGAGGCCAAAGCGGGTGTATCACCTGAGGTCAGGAGTCCGAGACCGGCCTGGCCAAAGTGGCAAAACCTCGTCTCTACTAAAAATACTAACATTAGTCAGGTGTCATGGTGCATACCTGTAATCCCAACTACTCGTGAGGCTGAGGCAGGAGAATCGCTTGAACCTGGGAGGTGGAGGCCGCAGTGAGCCAAGATCGCGCCATTGGCACTCCAGCCTGGGCAACAGAACGAGACTCCATCTCAAAAACAAAAACAAACAAACTTAAAAACAAAAAACCCAGGATAACTGCAAGGGGATATAAAGTAGAAAACTGCACCTGGTGGCTGAGGTGGGAGGATTGCTTGAGCCCAGGAGGTCAAGTGAGCTATGATCGTGCCACTGTACTCCAGCCTGCGTGACAGAGCAAGACCATGTCTCAAAAACAAACAAAAAAACTGGTCACCAGTCTGAAGGACAGAACATTAGGAAAGATGGTTTCCAGAATTAAATTGGCAATACTATTTCATTCTTGAAGTGCAACTTTCAGTCTTTGTTGGCATACCTAAAATTCACAAAACTTCATTCATGTTGGTTGTTATTCATTTTTTCACGACATAGTGGACATGTTCTTTTTTTTTTTTTTTTTGAGACGGAGTCTCGCTCTGCCGCCCAGGCTGGAGTGCAGTGGCGCGATCTCGGCTCACTGCAAGCTCCGCCTCCTGGGTTTCCGCCATTCTCCTGCCTCAGCCTCTCCGAGTAGCTGGGACTACAGGCGCCCGCCATCACGCCCGGCTAATTTTTTTTTTTTTTGTATTTTTAGTAGAGACGGGGTTTCACTGTGGTCTCGATCTCCTGACCTCGTGATCCGCCCGCCTCGGCCTCCCAAAGTGCTGGGATTACAAGCGTGAGCCACCGCACCCGGCAGTGGACATGTTCTTTTGTGTTGCTTAATATCCATTTCATTACCTACCCTGATTTCCTTTTGAGGAACTGCCTCTGTCCCATTAGATAGTCTCATGCCAGTCAGATGTAGCCTCTCTGGGATCTAAATTATGGGCTCCTAACCAGATTGTTCCTTCTATAAATTAGACCATATTCTAGTTTCCACAGCTGGCTTCGTTCCAGCTAAGTTCTACCCATGGACCGTGAGCTTCTGGTAATTTTTTGATGAATTACACTGGCCAGGATTCTTGATTGCAACCACACGTGGCATATCCAACAAGAAGTGGAAAGTTTCTTTTCTACAGAACACATTAAACACAAGATTCTAAATCACAGTTGTACAGTTAGTATAAACACTTAATAAAAGCAAATCCTTGTTTATAGAACTATGCCTGTTAAATATTATTTCTAAGCAGTGAGGAAGAAATTTTATTATATATGTTCTCTAACGGAAGACAGCCAAATAGTTTAATGGTAAGAGTTTGGTTGAAAGTGAGATAGCCTAGGTTCATACCCTGGATCAAGATTATTTTCTTGGGCAAATTACTAACCTCTCAGGGCTTTAGCTTGCTTCTTCATGGGGCTAATAATAGTACTTGTCTCACAGAACTATTCTGAAGATTAAACTAAGTAATATATGTAACATACTAAGAGTACCTAACAAAAGTAAGGACCCAATGCATATTAGCTTACAGCTATAAAATAAAACTGGTTTCCGAAACATAGATAAGAAAAACAAAATCCACAATGCAAAAACAAAACATTTTATTGAAATAATTACCAAACAATGAAGTATGATAGGTATAATTCAATTAACACAGGCATTTTAGAAATTAAATTATATGTTAAGACTTAGAGAATTCACAGATTCATAATTGTGTTAAGGAGTTCAATATTTACATTTAGAAAACAAAGTATTGTTCTCAATCACTGAAATGCTTGATTCTTCAAGGAATCTTCTCAGCTGTAAAGACTTGGGAAGCTTGTCTCCTGGTCTTGAAAAGAAATTTTAAAAAACAATTTTAAGCTATAAGTCAATTAATTAGAATATGTGTTGTCATTCTAATATAAAAAATAAAGTCTGGAATTTTTTTTCAAGATAATAATGAAAATTCCTAAAGAAAAATTGCAATCTCAAACTTATGAAATTAGGAATAAACATTTTTCCAGCCAAGGCATAAACAAAGAAAATTCCAGATAAAGACAAAACAGTATGAAATAGAAAATGTCACTTTTTTATGGAATAATGAGTCAAAAGTAAAATGCTGGCTCAAAGTCAGGGAGAGATGAATAAAAACAGAGAGGAGGCTAGAGGAAGACAGGGCTATGCACAGAGAAACTTTATAAACATTATGCATATTCCTCATTATAGTCTTAAAAATGTCACTTCAAAAAAATTTTCAATGTTTGTGCTATTTTCACAACCTGAGTTCCAAATCAAGACATATCAAACCAAGCTAAATTAAAACTAAGTTAAATCAAGCTGAGAATACAAGGATGACACAATGGAAAATTTAAGAATATAGTGGGGTAACTTTAAAACTGCATAACATAATATGAAAAAGAATTAAGGAACATGGCTATTGCATAAATTTGTATTTACTATTTAACTGAACTGCATTAGGTGATATTGTCTAAAATAAATCCTTTCACCTAAACAATTGCTCCAACATCTAGAACAGAGTCTGAAATTAGTAGACACTCAAAACATATCTATGGCAGAAATGTCTTATGGTAATTATAAGACAGTGGCCAAGATTAAAAAAAATTTTTTTGAAAGCCAATCACTCTCTTTCTATAATAGTTGCATGATTATTAAAAGATCAGAACTAATAAGTACAAATATGAAGAACAAAACCTAAAATGCAGTTATAAATATGTATATTTTGGGATACCATAAACTATCACATTTGTTTTTAATCCTACAATTTAAAAAATTGTAGTTATTGCTTTGAAGAAATAGACTTTTAAAAAATGAGTTATAAAAGCTAATATGAAATAAAAGTAAAATCACTATTTTGTCCTTTAAATAAAGCTGATGATCTGCAAAACACTTGGCACATTAATATTGGCTGAATTCCTACAGTATAAAGTACTGTGAAAAAGGACAGAATAACTATAAGAAACAGATGCTAAAAAAAGTTATATTAAATTAGTAAGATTAAATTTTTTTCATTTTTCAAAATGTAATACCTTTTCAAAAAGAAATGTGAAACTGTTCACACAAAAGCTCAGCAAACATGACTATGAGGTTTTGTATCCTTACAGAAGAGGCAATATAGGGCTCCAGATGCAAACTGCCTAAATTGGAATCCTGACTCTCTATTTAGCAGTTGTGCTACCTTAGGAATACAATTTCTCTCTGCCTCAGCATCCTCTTTTATAAAATGGAGATTAATAATGGTGTCTACTTTATAGGGCTGTTGTGTGGATTAAATTAATTAACATATGTAATGTGCTTAGGATATGATAGCCCATAGTACAGAATAAGCATTAGACAAGTGTTATTTCAATCTATTATAATTAAATCTTATTATATTTATTATTATTATTCCTTTTCTACCTGGCAGTGTTATACATTGTTAGCCAAGTTATGATTCTTACAGTTAAAGCACAGCTATGTCCATGACTCAGAAAACTAGAACATCAAATGCACAGTGCAGAAAGCACATTTTTAGTATTCTAACCCCACAAACAACTCCATTTCCAAAACCAGAAAGATAACAGCTAACTAAAATGTTCAGCAAAACTCCACAGTAATACTTCACCACACCTATGCTCTCAAATGTGTACACTGGTGAGCAAGTGTCTTGGTATTTTACAATAATTGAAACAAACCTAACTTTATCTAGACAAATTAATGATAGGGTTAAAAAAATTAATGTGGCTGGGCATGGTGGCTCACGCCTGTAATCCCAGCACTTTGGGAGGCCAAGGCGGGTGGATCACCAGAAGTTGGGATTTCAACATCAGCCTGGCTAACATGGTGAAACCCCATTTCTACTAAATATACAAAATTAGCTGGGCGTGGTAGCACACGCCTGTCATCCCAGCTACTTGGGAGGCTGAGGCAGGAGAATCACTTGAACCGGGGAGGGAGGCAGAGGTTGCAGTGGGCTGGGATCAAGCCACTGCACTCCAGCCTCGGTGACAGAGTGAGAGTCGGTCTCCAAAAAAAAAAAAAAAAAATCCTTGCCTTTATATTCCATGTTATGAGGCTGAAAAGATTACTCTAGCTCTATTATTTCAAAAACGTATAGTCCTTTCCCCCATGATCCCATTATTGTCCATAACTGTTTGTCTCTAGTCTTCAGTCTCTTTTCTCTTTAGAGGGAAATAAATCAATGTGAAGTATTTTGGAGCTTTTTTTCTTAATTTAGGGCTTACACATTTTCTAGACTTGATGTGCTATCATATAGCTTCAGTTCACACCAAGTGGAAATTTTTCAATTCCTAGGAATTTTTCGATAATATTACGTCCCTCCCTGACGGTGTAGTAGCTAGGATTCAATTCCTAGGAATTTTTCTGTAATATTGTGCTCATCACTTAACTGCAAGGAATAAAGACAAGAGGAAATTCTAATGAAGTTAAATTCTAGAAATGTGAATATCCAATAAGCCCAAGTGCATAAAATAGAGCCTTAGGAGTCACAAGAATCATATTTTAATAAACCATAATTATAAGACCAATATGAGTTAGGTCTCCTTGGATTAAGTTAGGTTTTCTTACTATATGTTTCCATTATTCATCGCTCACCTGACATTAAAAATTAAATATTATAAAATTAAACGCTTTTATGAAGCTCTAAGTATAAAAAGTCATTAAAGTACCATTTCAAATATAAATATGTTCATTCCAGAAATTGAAAACATATAAAACCAAATGGCTTTTCCAACTTAATGAAACAGAATAAGGTGCTAAGGAATACAAAGTGGGCTAGGCACGGTGGCTCATGCCTGTAATCCCAACACTTTGGGAGGCTGAGGTGGGCAGATCGCTTGAGCCTAGGAGTTTGAGACCAGCCTGGGCACCATGGTGAAACCCCGTCTCTACAAAAAATACAAAAATTAGCCGGGTGTGGTGGCATGTGCCTCAAGTCCCAGCTACTCGGGAGGCTGAGGCAGGAGGATCGCTTGAGCCTGTGAGGTCAAGGCTGCAGTGAGTCATGATTGCATGCCACTGCACTAAGGCCTGGTCAACAGAGTGAGACCCAGTCTCAAAAAAAAAAAAAAAAAAAAAAGAATAGAAAAAAAAAGAAAAAAGTGATAACACTGATTTTAAACTAAAAGTTTTAAACTTTTAAGTTCATCTCATTCAAACTTGACATATAAATATTTAGATACTTACAACTTTCTCCTCTGGAGAAAGAGCACCCTCTACTGCCAATATCTGGTATTGCTTATGTTTTAAATTTCCCATAGATTTCCGAAGTTGCTTGAGACTGCTAGCCTCTATGTCTTGCTTTAATAATTTCTGCATTTCTCGAGAAGGACATCCAGGATCAAATATTAGTAAGCATAATGTTCGGTTTTTTTTCTCCTCAATTCCAATAACAGTTCGACTGTGACCTATCAAAATATTTTTTTAAGTTATACATATGTCACATCTATTTACAGTTATACAAATAGTCTCTGTATATATGTTGTGTGAGCATATGTGTGTTTAGAATATAAATACAGTCAGACTCTGACACATATGTATCTGAGTTCTCCTAAGACATAAGAGTTTAGTTCTACTTCAGTTTTTTCATTTAACTTTAGTTTTCTAAAGGCTTCATTATAAAAAAAACATTTTTATTCTGCCAAATATTTTACTTTTCCTTTCCCAATCCCTTGATCCTTCTTATTCAAATTATCTCAAATGAAAGAACAAAAACTGTTCTAGAACAAAACTCTCATGATTGCAAAAGGTAAACAAAAGTAAACCTATAAATGCTAGAATATCAGTGGAGGGAGCTTAATCTCTTATAGTTTATATTCCTAAACAATGAAATTCCTAACATTTACTTCTGTTTATTCCTGTCAATCCAAACCATCATTCATAATTTACCAAGTATCTATGTGCCGGGTACTATTCCAAGCACGAAGGTATACAACAGCAAACAAAACAGACAAACGTGCCTGCGTTCTCGGAACTTATATTCTAATAGGAAGAGATACTCGATAAATGAGGTAAATAAGTGAAGAAAATGCCAGTGGTGGGATGTTGGGATGAGCTGTACGTTTTTTTGAGACAGCCTCACTCCACCGCCCAGGCTGGAGTGCAGTGGCAGAATCATGGCTCACTATAGCCTCCAACTCCAAGGCTCAAGTGACCTTCTCACCTCAGCCTCCTGAGTAGCTAGGACTACAGGCATGTGCCACCACACCTGGCTAATTTTCTCATGTTTTTGTAGAGACAGGGTCTCACTATGTCACTCAGGCTGGTCTCAAACTGCTGGGCTCAAGCAATCCTCCTGCTTTGGCCTCTGAAAGTGCTAGGATTACAGGCATGAGTCACCATGCCTTGGCCTTGAGATCTACTTTTAAGGTAAGGTAAGGTCAGGGAAGGCCTCACTCAAGTGACATGTGGGTAAAGACCCAAGAAGGTAAGGGATGAACAATGAAGGACAAGTGAACCAAACACAGAAAACAACAAGTGCAAAAGGTCCTGATGATGTCAAGAATATCAATCTTAATTACCCAACAAAGTATTGTAGAAATATCAATCTTAATTACCTAAGAAAGTATTATACTGTCAAAGGAGCTCTGAAAAATTAGACAGATTAATGTCATAATACTCCCTGCTATTATCAGACCAGCCTGGCCAACATGGTGAAACCCCGTTTCTACTAAAAATACAAAAATTAGCCAGGTATAGTGGCAGGCGCCTGTAATCCCAGCTACTCAGGAGGCTGAGGCAGGAGAATCACTTGAACCTGGAAGGTGGAGATTGCAGCGAGCCAAGATTGCACCACTGCACTCCAGCCTGAGCAACAGAGCAAGACTCTGTCTAAAAAAACAAACAAACAAAACACTTTAACCTGTCCGAAAGCAACAATTTGTTATCTTATAAACAACATTGTCAAGTATGAGATATATTAATACTAACCTTGATGCTGAAGATAGATAGGAGGTTTAGATGTACACACTACCTTTGGACTCCCTTCCCCCTCTGAAGAATAATAGTTCAATATCCATTCAAATAAGCGAGGGTGTGTACCCAAAGGACCAGTTGATTTGTGAAAATCAACAATATGACACCTATTAAAAATTAACAAAATGCGTATTTAAAGGGCATTTTAAGATATTTTCATTAATGGAGTTATCAAATACAACAAATTCTTAGTTTAGAACTAACTGTTTCTAGCCATTACTTTCCTATAAAAGAAGAAAAGTAAATATAAATTTTTATTACTTATCTAAAAAACTCCTTTTTGTGGGGGATAACTATTTAACAATTCTCCCTATTTAACTATTTAACTATTCCTCTAACTAGATAACTATTTAAATAACTTCATAATAAGTCTGCTGACTAACCTAAAGGTTACAAACATTTTCTGATATATAAAATCTCCATGAATAGTAAATAATGACCATACTTGATTTTTAAAAAGTCATCTACACATAATTTTTTCACAGCTTTTATTCTAGTTTCTAACCCTGATGATCAGAAGCTTATTTCTGATTTTAATTCCTCAGTAGCCATTTGGATATATCAAATAGATCCTAAATACTTTTCCTGTCGGCCTCTCAAATCTCTATAACAGAAAATACTTGTAAAGATCATGGAAAAATGTGTGTGTACCCACATCTATACATCTATCTCCTATTTGCCACCAGACCACCGTGGTATTCTTACTTCAAGAGGAAGTCACCGTTGAATAAACATTTTTTTAACCAGAAACACTGTTCATACTACTCAACAACTGTTTTTAAAAGGTCAGGTACAACTAAAAGCATTTGATAGCTTTATCATCACTTTAAACTATAGCACAGATATCCTGTCCTTGTTTCTCTGGGCAATAAAATCTCTAAAACATCCGAATTGCTAACCTCAGCCTCAGCAAATTTAATGCTGGTAACTTACAGTTGGTTACTGGGTTTTAAGTGCTCAAATAAACTTCTGGACAAACTGTTTAAAAAGAATGTTTTAGGGTTAGCAGTTTGCATATTTACATTTAGAATACTAATTAAACAGTACCCTACAGAGTATAATTCATATAGAGAGCAACAGAAAGACATGTAAATAACTACTAAACACATTCAGGATATATTAATAAAAAAGCTTTCTAAATTATTTAAGGTACCAACAAGCTGGACAAAAATTACGGCTGGGTGCAGTGGCTCACGCCTGTGATCCCAGTACTTTGAGAGGCCAAGGCGGGTGGATTGCTTGAGCCTAGGAGTTCAAGACCAGCCTGGACAACATGGCGAAGCCCCATCTCTACTAAAAATGCAGAAAAAAAAAAAATTAGCCAGGCGTGGTGGCACATGCCTGTAATCCCAGCTACTCAGGAGGCAGAGGCACAAGAATCGCTTAAGCCTGGGAGGCAGGGGTTGCAGTGAGCCAAGATCACGCCACTGCACTTCGGTCTGGGCGACAGACTGGGGACAGACTCGGTCTCAAAAAAAAAAAAAAAAAAAAAAAGAAAAAGAAAAAAAATTATTTTAAAACTCAAAACATGATAGAGTATATATAGTCTCAAAGTGTGAACAGACTGGCAAAAAGAAAAAGGAGAAAAGCAGAATAGATTTAGAGGGCATTAAAATAGTTCTTTAAATAATTCAAGAAAGTTATTATACATACACACAATATTAGTTTTTCTATGTTAACGAAAGAAATATTTTTACCTCTGAATCTAATCAATTAATGTGGTAAAAAGAATGTGATACACTGGTTAAATAACTTAGAAACAAACATAAAAGAAAATATAAAGCCATAAAGCTTAAGGCAAACATTTCATTAAACATGATTGCAGACATCTATCTCTATTTCCTCTTAAAAACCCAATGACATAATAACTGAAGGAAAAAATGATTTAAACACCCAAGGACAAAGGGAATGGGAATAGACAGGAAAAGAGCTCACATCTTCAGAAAATGGAAAGCCCCACAGAAAACATATAAAAGTAAATAAAAGAAAATGGACACCGTAAGTTTCAAAATCAGAGAGAGGCTGAAAGCTTAGAAGCACAAGGTTTGAGAACAGTGAGGCTAAAAATATGAGATTAATTAAAAGTTTACTTAGAAGGCAAATCACACCTTAACTCTCCCCTCCACTAATGTTGAACTCTAGGTAGGAGAGTGAAAAACTCTTCTCTGGATAACTTCTGGGAAAAGCTCTCTCTATATAATGATATTTGAGAGTTCCCCAAACAAATACTAACCTTCTGCCATCCACTTAAGATTTTTAAATGAAGTCTGCTAATCTGCAAGCTCTATGCAGTCCTACAGCACTTCTAATCAGCTTTTTAATGTTTCATTCTTCACTCTCTGAATGGACAACTAAGGATTTCCAAAAGTTAAAAGAAAGCCTTCAAAATAGAAAAGACTAAAACAAACAGATACGAAAAAATATTAATATGGAACAAACAAAATGCAGGCAATAGAAAGAAAACATTGGAAGAAATTTTGCAACCATAAAGAAAATGATGCTATGAAATTACCCCTTAACATAATGGGTAAAATAAAAATTTCAATACAGTAATTGGGAGATAAAGTTGAGTAAATCCAGAAAATAAAAGAAAAAGCAAAGATTTTAAAAAAAGAGACATGATAAACTTAGAAGGTAAAGAAGTTCAGGCTGGGCCCAGTGGCTCAAGTCTGTAATCCTAGCACTTTGGGAAGCTGAGGAGGGTGGATCACCTGAGGTCAAGAGTTCGAGACCAGACTGGCCAACATGGTGAAACCTCGTCTCCACTAAAAATACAAAAATTAGCCAGGCGTGGTAGCGGGAGCCTGTAATCCCAGCTACTGGGGAAGCTGAGGCAGGAGAATCGCTTGAACCCAGGGGGCGGAGCTTGCAGTGAGCCAAGATCACGCCACTGCACTCCAGCCTGGGCAACACAGCAAAAACTCCATCTCAGAAAAAAAAAAAAAAAGATGGGTTCAGTGGCCAACTATCAATAGTTCCACAAAGAAAACAGAGAGATTATAATCATCAAACAACAATAGTTAACCTGTGAAGTCATGCTGTGTGCCAGTCACAGTTCTAAGCACTTTAGTATCCCATTTAATTGTCTAACTACTATTAATATCGTCTTTTATCAACAGTAGACCTAAGTACAGACAAGTTCATTCATTCAGCGATTAAGTAGGAAAGCTATGAATCAAGGTTAGGCAGTCTCACTCCAAAGTTCAAGCTCTTACCTACTATCCTAGATGGAACTAAGATCTTAGACAACTCACAATTCCAGATTCAAAGAGAAAAACAAATACCCAACACAATGAATCAAAGCCCTACACCCCATGGTGAAATTTCATAATGTCGTGAAATTATGATGGGCTAAGAGAAGGTTGGAATAACTTCCACAGAAAATAAAATAGGTTATACATTTTAAAAATGAGACTCCACACACACACACACACACACACAAAAAGAGTAAAGAAATGCTACATGATAATAGCTGTAGATCTAGAAGGCAAAAAGTCCAGATTGGAGCAAAGAGGACAGAAGGCTCAAGAAAGATGTGTCCGAGAATAAGGAAAGCCTCAGATTATATGACAGGTAGAGTGCAAAAACTTGAGGCCATGATGTAGTCACATATTATAGTAAAAGAGAAAAGGAAACACAATTATTAACTCGAGAAAAAATTATAAATGATTTTAGAAAACAAAATCAGCAACGAGCAACATTTACACAATTGTATAATAAAATCTGACTTTATAAAATGATGTAAACTCTGATTTTAATAAGATTTAATCATATTAGAAGGATTGAAGGTAAACAGGTATAAGATATTAAAACAGACAATATCTGAAACTCATAAACCAAGAAACAACTATGAAAGCATACCATTTAAAAACAATGGAAGTGACAGTTGCCTCTGAGAGACAGAACTTGAGGGTAGAGAAGAGCACAAGATAGTGAATAGGTTGTTGGTTTTCATTGCTACTTAATTCAGTGCTACTTAATTTTATTTTTAAACTATCTCTTTGATAAAAAATAAAATTTTAAAAAACAAAGCTCCCAGATAAGGAAATAACATTTATTTAGTTTTTAAGGTACATACTTTACCCTTAGGGAGGTCAGGAGTATATATACTTCACATGCTCCAATCCAGGCCTTTGTTCCCTGTAACCTGTTATTAAGTTGAGAGGCCCCCTGAGGATCAAAACCTTCCTTCCATGCATCTTCAATCATAGATTGAATTTTTGGAATGCAAGGAATCGACATACCTAAAATTACACAAGCAAACATGTTACATGACCATTAATAAAGTACTGAATAACATTTAGCAGTGTATCATGGGAACTTTATGGTTTTTAAGACAGTTATTCCTGACATCTTCTATAATTTTCTCTTCCTCTAACCAGAATTCAGGTTTTTTATATAAATATCCGCTAACTGTTAAAGCTATTAATTGTGTATGCTATATCATTCTATATCATATGTATTTTATCAGATGACAAGTTCAGAGTACTAGATTTCACATACCTTTTAAGCAATCATCATAAGCATCATTTTGTAATAATGATGAAAGTAGCATTTGGAAATTTCTGTAACCACAACCCCAACCTTTGTCGCCTAAAGATGAATGAAAGTGATCCACCACTGAAGAAAGCCACACCCGCCTCACATCTGTGGCAGCATTCTGATAATACCTATGAAGGGCTTCAATAATTCCTAAAGTAGAAAAGAGATTCAGAAGCAGTCGTTATCACCTTTATATGGCTATCTCATACATTTTTAATATCAACATCTCCACGTTCCATACCTAAATCCTGTCTATTTCATCTTTTTTACCTTCTTATTGCTATAACCTTAGTTTGCGTCCTTGCTTGTTACTACAATCCAAGTTTCCTAACATTAGCATATTATTTATTACAGTTAATTGAAATTTTCTGCATCTGCAGGGCCCAGCACATAAAGTACAACTGTTGAATGAATGTTCTTCTTGTGTCTCCATTTTATTGTATAGACTACTGGAGATCACTTAGTCTTAATCAATTTGCTCCCAATCAGAAAATATTAATAGCTCCCTATTACCAATAGTTTTAATTTTTTTGTAATTTAAGATTTTATTTTGCAGATTATTTTGCAATTTTCGAAGCATGAGAATACACAAATGTTTTCATTTAAAAACTCTTGACTTTATGAATAATAAACATATCTCATACTCCAATATGCTAAATTTCAACCCTTTAGTAACATATTCCATTTTGCTATTTGGGGAGATGAATTAATTTGTTTGAGACAACAGAAGACAACTTTTCTTAAGGCAGAACAATAGGTTTAGGAATCTTATTAACAGCCTTATAAACCTAATTAGAATAGTTCTAATCTATGTTATATGAAGTCCACAGAAAGCTATCCACTGTCTTACCTTTATTTCACACTACTCTTCTTGCTGTAATTTTGGCTGTGGCCTACCTGAACATGTTAAACATAATTTGGCCCATGGAGTTTTAATTCAATTTAATTTTTTAAATTAAATTAAATTTTCAAATTCAGTATTTGCTAAGTACTTTTTATACACCTAGCACTATCTAAATGCTAAGTACAAAAAGATAAATATGATAATATCCTTTAAAATGTCATCGACCCCAACTATAACAAGTGCTATAATATGGAAAAACAAAGTGTTAGGAAAAGGGACATCTGACTCGGCCCCTTTCCTGCTTTTAGTATATTCTCCTTATGTTTCAAAATTATAGATCCTTCACATGCTACTGTCTTCATAGACCCTTTTTCTGATTCTAACCCTATTTTTGTGTCCCCAAGGTACCAGCCACATTCAGTCACAGAATACTATAGTTCTTTGTGTATATTTACATACTCTACAGACTCTGTGAAGCCTATGGGTAGGGAGATCTTATTATATGCCCCATAACTTTCTCATAGCATGTGGCACCAAAGACAATAACTAAATCCTTTTTGCTTGGTTTCCTGTAAGAAAATGGGTTTTTGTCTTTAAGAAAGACAATAAAAGATCAATAAATAAAAACAATTAAATGAACCAATAGTTGTAGCTGTGCCTTGCACCATGAAAAGGAGAAATACTTTAACCACTATAACCACTTCCAAGGAACTTAGAAAGACTTGAATTCAAGAAAAACAACAATTAAAATCATATACAACTAAGTACTAAATGTTGTAGCATGGAATGAATGGGTACGCTAGGAATTCAGAGAAAGAAAGCTAAATGTAGATTTTAATATCAGACTTTGATGGAGAGATCAAGATTTGAGGCAGCCGTTTAAGAATGAGGTGGAGTGGGGGACAGAAAAAATAGAAAGGAAAGTAATAAACATTCTAGTATATTTAGTATATATGTTACATATCAGATGGTGTGCCACACTGTCTTAGCAACATTATACAACTGCTTTAGGGGGAAATTTCCTTATACTTTTTATTCCTTAGCACCTAAATCTCTTTAGATATTTTCCACAGTAAATTTATCTTCAGTTAAATTATATTCTGTTGTTAAAATTATAACAAGATTGCAATATATAAGTGAAGACTCTTTAAATGATAGCTGCTTCAATTAACACTTGCATAATTAACGAAAAATAAAAATCTCTGCCACTAAATCACTTCTATATTACAGGGCAGTGTGCTTTTTTACAGATATATTTAACATTTTCTTCCTGTATCCTAACAAATCATATCACACATCTGAAGGATGCTCTATGCCATAGTGAGAACTTTTTTACATGGAGACCCCTGAAGAAATATAAAGGCAGCCTTTAGAAACAGACTCATGGATATATGAAAATCTATAATATATAGTATTACAAATAGGTGGAGAAAATACAGATTCAATAAATGGTAGTGAAATAAATAAGCATAATATGTACTTGCTATAAGGACTGTTATAAACAAGGAGAAAATAATCAGATTCCTATCTTCTCTCTCCTCCCTCCAACATACACATACAAATAAATTCTGGGTGGATTTAAAATCAAAATATGAAATGCAAAATATAAATATTTGAAGAAAACATAAAGGTATATATTTGTCATCTTAAAGATGGGGGAGTTACTTAAGACACAAATAATAAATAGAAAGATTGAGAACTTTGATTATATTCAAATTCAAAACTTATGTCTAATTAAAGGCACTATATATAACATTTAAACACAAACCATAGGCCTGAAAAAGATATTTGCATCTCATATAACTAATGAAAGAATAGTGTTCTGAATACTTAATAGACTCCTGTAAATCAATAAGAACAAACAACTCAATAGAGAATAGAGAAAGGAAGAGAACAGGTAATTCGTTCAAGAGGAAACTAACTCAGGAGTAATCCAGGAAATGCAAATTAAAACATGTATCATCTCATAACCTGTTAAATAGCAAAAATTTAAAAGTGTCACCATACAATGTGTGAAATACATTGGTGTAAATGTAGATTACAAGCACTTTGGAAAACAATCCTATAATAACCTTAACAAAGTTGAAGATTTGCATGCCCTTTAACTTAGCATTTCAGGTCTGGATGCAATATTAGAGAAACTCCTGAAGTAGACATGTTCATAAATTATAAAGAGTAGAAAACCGGAAACAATCTAAATGTTTATCAATATGAAAACAAGATAAGTTAGCTATAATTCATACAAGGAAATACTACACAGCAGCTAAAATGAATGAAGTAGAACTGTAAGAACCAATATATTTGAGCAAAACAATTTATAGCATACATGTTGTATCCCATTTATATATAAACACATGCAAAATATTTTATGGAAATGTACATACATGGTAAGAGTACTAAAGCATGTATGAGACTGATAAATATCAAACTTGGGATAATAGTTCCCTTGTGGGGAGGGCAAATTAGAATTAGAAAAAGGGTACATAAAGGGCTTTCAATACCTATCAAAGGTGTTGAAGCTTTAAAAACTTTTAAGTAAATATGGTGAAACATTAAGATTCAAAAAATCTGGGTGGCAGTAACAAAGTTGTTTCCATAAAAAGTCTGTTAATATACTAATAAATACAAAGAAAAAAATGTTAATACTTGTCAGAAAAAAGCCATATTATGGGGCAAGGAAGATTTGATTAGGAATAACCAGCTGTGTAACCTTGCTTTGGCAAAGTCACTGTAACTTCTCTAAGCAAGAGTGATGTCATTTGGAATATATAACAGTACAGGAGAGAATGTTTTGAGTTAAATGATACAAAGTATATAGAGTTGTTAGTGTCTAAAAATGAACAAACAATAAAATAGCCAATAGCCATTTGTGGCTATCGAGAATTTGAAATATGGCTGCCCAATTGAGTTGTGCTGTGAAGTAGAAAATACACAATGGATTTTGAAGAATGTACAAAGAATGTAAAATGTCTCAGTAATAGTTTTAATATTGATTACATGTTGAAATAATAATATCATGGATACACTGGTTTAAACTATTAAAATTAACTTCACCTGTTCCTTTTCACTTTTTTTTTGTTTTTTTGTTTTTTTGAGATGGAGTTTCGCTCTTGTTGCCCAGGCTGGAGTGCAATGGTGCGATCTTGGCTCACTGCAACCTCCGCTTCCCAGGTTCAAGCAATTCTCCTGCCTCAGCCTCCCTAGTAGCTGGGATTACAGGCATGTGCCACCACGCCTAGCTAATTTTGTATTTTTTTTTTAGTAGAGATGGGATTTCTCCATGTTGGTAGGGCTAGTCTCGAACTCCTGACCTCAGGTGATCCGCCCGTCTCGGCCTCCCAAAGTGCTGTGATTACAGGCATGAGCCACTGCACCCAGCCTCCTTTTCACTTTTGTTAATGTGGAGCCAGGAAATTTAAAATTATATATGTGGCTCACATTATATTTCTCTTAGCACTGTCTAGAGCATAGCTTTTTAAATGTCAAGTAACACAATATAGAAGTAAATTTTTAAGTGAATTATTTACCATAAAAATTCAGAAGTTTTAAAACGATACTTTTTAAAAAATATTTGCGCACAGATTATGAAAATTAAGCAAAATTAAAATGATTCTGATTATTACTTCAGTGGTATAAGCAATATTAAAACAATGACTCTGATGTTTAAATACTTACCGGAAGTTTTTGTTTTTCCATCATCAATACCAAGAGCTAACGATTCCATCATATCAGCTTTTCTCCTATGAAATTCAGATGGAGGCATTCTTCCCCTATTTACTTCTATCTCCATATTTCGCAGTTGTTGTTGTTTGTATCCTCCAGAATTATCTAAACCATATTGTCTCTATTGAACGTAAAAATAAATGACTTAATTTTTACATCCCTGTAACTCTATGAGGATGGAAACTTATTAAAATTTTATTTGGAAACATGTTGAAACATTCTGGTTTATAGACTTTATACAAGTTAACTTAAAGATTTTTACAAAAACTATTAACGCACACACACACAAAATTATTGACTTAATAAGCAACCACTTCTTTATAATCAATCTCCAGGGCAAGAGACTTGCTTTTCCTGTAGTAGGGAAAGCAGAGGATCCTGTCTTTCTACCTCAGGTATTGGGAGAGGTAGAAGAGTTCTGAATGCATTGCTGATTTTTTCAAGGAAACTTGTCAGTCCTTGTTATTTGGTTCGCAGTCTAGTCCACAAAGGCCTACTTAATCCATAATTCATTTAGTCAGTCATGTTACACAGTAAATGAACTATGTTTTGTACACTGGAGTGAGAATCTCAAATAGTATGTATAAAACTATGGAAAAATTGTCTATGGAAAAGTTTTCACAGAAACTTTTCTACAGAAAAATTTTCTGAGATCTAAACAACTAACTTGCAAAGTTACATAACCTCCTTAAATATTGGAAACTTTTTGTATTGATCATGTTTTAAATTACATAAGGCATAAAAGTCTTAAGAAAAGCCAATTTTCTTTCCTATTTTGCAAGTATTATGAGTCACCAGTGAGAAAAAAATCCTACATTAGGTCTTCCAAAGCACATTCTAAGCAACAATACCCATGTGAGATGTCTGAGAAAAAAAGAGAGGTCAAACAAGTCTGGGAAAATTGTGATATGGACATGCACATTAGTGTATTAAAGGCTTTGAGAAGTCCCAAAGTATACAAACCTGTTTAACTGAACACTTTCAAACCTATTCAATTGTAAACCCTTTTTATTTATGCACTATCCTATCATCACTAAAAAAGAACATTTAAAAACTGTAAGCAATAGGCCAGGCACGGTGGCTCATGCCTGTAATCCCAGCACTTTGGGAGGCCAAGGCAGGCGGATCACCTGAGGTTAAGAGTTCAAGACCAGCTTGGCCAACATGGTGAAACCCTGTCTCTACTAATAATACAAAAAAATGAGCCAGGCATGGTGGTGCACACCTGTAATCCCAGCTACTTGGGAGGCTGAGGCAAGAGAATCACTTGACCCTAGAAGGCGGAGGTTGCAGTGAACAGAGACTGCACCATTGCATTCCAGCCCGGGCAACAAGAGCGAAACTCTGTCTCAAACAAACAACAACAACAAAATCTATGAGCATTATTAGCACAGATAACACTACAGTCTACAAATTAGGATTGAAAAAAGGAAAAATAGACATTAAAATTTTAAATGCATTAAAAATATAACAGATGCTACCAGTTTAGTCCAACAGGTAAAATCACCCACCTAAGATAAATGAAGCCTCAAATATCATAAAAAAAAGCATTTTCCCAAAAAATAGTTCTAAATGTTTGAAATTGCAATCTGTAAAATAATTTAAGACTCAGGAGACATTAATTCTACGTATAAATTTTGCTTCCAAGCATCTATACAAACACTTAAATTCTGAGTCTTGGTTTCCTAATTTGTCCCATCAACTTACACAGGTTTGAATGCAAGCTTTTTCACTAATTAGCTGCCTGACACTGAGCAAGTTACTTAACCATTCTCTGTCTCCATTTCTTCATCTGAAAAAAAAAACGGGGGCGTGGGAGGGCCTAAAGTAACTTCTTCATGAATTTGTTGTAAAGATTTTGAGATATTATATGTGAAGTGATTACCCCGTGCCTGACTAGAATGAATATTTATAAATGGTGGCTGTTACGAACATGTATAAATTTTTTGAATAATAACAAGGACAAAAATAATACACTGGAAAGCATATTTGAAAAACAACTTTACCAAATCAAAATATTATAATTGTTATTAATCTTTGTACCTGCAGCTTCTGAAATTCTTCTATTTCTTGTCTTGATTCTTCAGATCTCCTCTTTCTGTCTTCTTCTTGCTGAAGCTGGTGAGCCAATTGTAGATCACCAGAACACTGGACTCTATCCATGCCTGTTAGGTATTTTTAATGTTCAGAATAAAATAAAATAACTGTTGCAATCAAAGATTGTTTATTATTTAATATATGTTTTTAAAATAGAGTAAATGCTCTTATTTGCCATTTATTCATGACTGTGATGATACGGAACTGAGTACAAATTTAGCAAAACTTAGAACTGCTTCAGTAAGGAATAACCTCCATCTAAATGACAACTAACAGTCACTGTTTTTTATTTTTTGTTTTTTGAGACGGAGTTTCGCTCTTATGGCCCAGGCTGGAGTACAATGGTGCAATGTCAGCTCACTGCAACCTCTGCCTGCTGGGTTCAAGTGATTCTCCTGCTTCAGCCTCCCGATTAGCTGGGATTACAGGTGCCTGCCACCATGCCCAGCTAATTTTTGTATTTTTAGTAGAGACAGGGTTTCGCCATGTTGGTCAGGCTGGTCTCAAACTCCTAACCTCAGGTGCTCCACCAGCCTCCGCCTCCCAAAGTGCTGAGATTACAGATGTGAGCTACCACGCCCAGCCTCACTAAGTGTTTAAGCTGTGACAAGCACTTTTCATTAATTATATCATTTGATCTTTATAACAATCTTACGAGTAGGTATTATTATTTACTGAGGAAACCAGAATTTTAAAAGGTTAAGTAACATCCTTCATTGATACTCCTTAACATATCTAAGGCAGATTGATTTTTCAAAGAAATACTAGGGGAGAAAAAGAAAATAATAAAGAGCATAAAAATACACATTTACAAAGTACAGGTGTTAGATAATAATTTAATTACAGTTTGGCCCCCCAAAATGGTAAAACTTTGCAACATCTCACCCTGCATCTTCTCTACTCAGTGTCCCACAGATCCACCTGTCAGTGGCTTCTGGCCACTATACTGTCTCCTTAACCCCATGACCTGATGGCTTAATTATATCACTGACTATTCTTCCTTTCCTTTCAAAGTTCTCAGCTGCTGCTACATTTTCCTATTTGGTCGCCCTTCCATTCTTGGGGATATACAAGTCACAATCAATGTTTAGTGTCTCCTGAGGTTATCTACAGTGATTTACTTAGACCATATCTTTTTATTACCCACTATAGGTTTACAGTGTAATATCTGTGCTCATACAAAGCCTATCATAAATAAGAGTAAGAATTAGCAGACATTCAGAAACCACCAGAGCAGAGAACTTTTCCATCTTTGCTCCAATAATCTCATATTTGGGTTAGGGTGAGTGAGCAGTAACATTGTCCATGAACACTGATACTGGTACCAGGATCATTGATACTGGACACTAAATACCTCTGCCTTAATAGAAGCTATCTACGCACCTTAAAAAACTGAAATAGGGTAAAACACAATTGGTTTCTCTTGGGATCTACTTTTTATTTTCGTTCAGTGGGCTTCTAACATTCATATAGGATTTTTCCACTTCTAAGATACCATAATGATTATTTAAACAACGCCACTATTAAAAAACATAGGGGAGAAAGGAAAACTTTTATAGAATCACAATAAAACCAATAAGTCATTTAGAAGCTGTTCAAGCAGCTCAAGATGCACTGAAAGATGTTTTGGTTATATAGTTCACATTCATTTGTAAAATTTTATGTGCCATATGGCAGTTTTCTAGTTCAACAATTTTCGCTGACCAAATACAATATTCAGATACTTCTAGCTGCTAAAGAAATGGCCTCAACTTGTAAATAAAACACTTTCAAAGGAAAAGATGTATTTTAAAATATTTTTTCCATATCACAAATCTAAAAATTAGATATATGTCCTAGAAAGTAGAAAATTAAATGATATTTTTATCTTTAAACATATAAACATACCTTGCTGTAAGCTGTTTTCTTCCAAATGCAAGTCAACATGTTCCTGAAGAATATGGTAATTTGTACATATGAGCCCACACATAGGACAATCATAGAGTGGTTGATCACAGTCTGTATTAGAGATATAATTAAGTTGTTTTTATTTTTTTAATTTTAATTTTTTTCTTTTCTTTTTCTTTTTTTTTTTTTTGAGACAGGGTCTCGCTCTGTTGCCCAGGCTGGAGTGCAGTGGCACCATCACAGCTCACTGCAGCAATCCTCCCATCTCAGCCTCCCAAGTAGATGGGGCTAAAGGCATGCACCACCACATCCAGCTAATTTTTTATTTTTTTAGAGATGAGGTCTCACTATGTTGTCCAGGCTGGTCTCAAACTCCTGGACTCAAGTGATCCTTCTGCCTCAGCATCCCAAAGTGTTGGGATTACAGGCATGAGCCACCATGCCCAGCCAAGTTGGTTTTATTTTTATAACTTTTAGATTTTTTCACCCCATGTCAAAGACTGTCTACCACCTATTAACCTTATATAAGTAAAAGCTCTTTGTAGTGGATTTAAAAGCTATTTTTCTACTTCTAGGATCGAGATAGAAGGCTGAGCATAGCACAAACCTCTCACACCACTCCAAAAAAAAAGGAAATATTAATAATAAATATTCAGATCTGTAGTCAAAACAAGAGAAGCAGAAAGGAAAACCAAAGTGGTAAGTAGGGCCCAGTCTGGATACGGGTTTTTAGGGCTAAACTCTCAGCACCCAACAGAGTGGTAAGGTGCTGAACTTAAACATCCAGCATAAAGCTGGGAATTGAGGTAATACTGTCTACACAGGAGCAGGAGATTAAAGAGCTGCATCCATCACATAGCACTGCAGGCAGACAGGTCTAGCTTGCCAAAAACAGAAGTGGTTCCTCTATAAGACCAAGACCAACAGATAAGGGACATAGAAGAGGTACCCAGAATTGTGCATATACACAGAGTGAAAGCATAGAGCAATCTGTATATGTAAGGCCTGGTCTGAAAGCAGAGACTGTGAACAGCCAGGGTGAAGGAACCATGAAACTGCTTCACAGGGAAGGGATCATATAAAACTCCCATAGCAGACGAACACTAAAATTTGAATTGCTAAACTCATTGGGGGCTGCAATGCCAAGAAAAACAGCTCAGAAATCTACAAACTGAAAAAGTTACCTGTGAAGAAATGGAGCTACAGTAATCCATAATAAACTGTAAAATAAGTATGTTCAAAATGCTCACTGAAATAAAGGAGGGAACTGAATCTTTGAAACCAGGACTGAAAGTTAGTAAGCAAAAATAGAAAGATGAAAAAAATGAAAATATTAAGATATAATCATTGGCATAAAAAATTCAATGGCAAAGCTTAAGAGAAAATGAAGTATTAAGAAGTACTCAGAAAACATTTCCGAAAGCAGCACTAAGAAATAATGGTATACAGCTTCCGTAAGTAATGCTGGGGGATATAAAGAGAAGTCTTTCAGCCAGTTCTCTACCATAAAATGCCTTAGAGCCAGAGCCAATGCCAAGGAGGCCTTTGCTTATCGCTTTGATCATCACACTACTGCAAGCCAATCCCTCCATCCCTTCTAGTTTTAAGTGATAACCAACCTTCCTCAACATTAGACCACACGACACCTCATATCCCGGTATACATTTTTTACCACCAGAATCTAAACTAAGCCTCAGAGGTTAGCCATCATCGTCCAATGGAGTCATCTAGGGCTGACGTAACCACCAACACTGTTCTGTCAATGAATCCAATCTAATTGTTCAGTGGCAGTGTCTTAACAATCTTTAAATATCTGAAGGACATCCACTAATCTGACCCAAGCTATTACCCCTCCTATTCTCCCAATACCTACCACAACACCCTCCAGAAATACCATCTGTCATCAGTCAGCTTCTCTATACACAAAATCTTTCTCCGGATATTCACTTCACCTTATTGACTTAACTAAAATCTGGTTGGTTCATGACACCCCATTTTCTCTATAGCCCCCTAACACAAAGGCAACTTTTCTTTCACAATTCAGGGCCCTAGAAGTAGAAGAGGCATCCCCTTTGTTCCCTTTCATCACTGTCAAACCTGTTTTAAGCCTCATTTTTGTAATAATTCATGTCACCATAATATAGCATCATCTACCTTTCTTAGTGCCTAATATTTTCTGAAGTCTTAGACACTCCTTTTACTTACTAAAAATTTCAACACCTGGATCAAAACCTTCTTTTCCTAGCCCCTATACTATGATCATTCTTAGCAACTTCAATATCCATAGAAATAGTTCTACGCCTTAATTTCCAACAATCTTTTCCTTTACCCTAATTTACCAACCGAATGACAAAAATTATACCCTTAATTTGTTACCACTAATAAGTGAACCACCTCTGAAATCTCAATTTCAAATATCACTCCTAAACACCTATCCTTCTACCTCACTTCTTTTAATTCTACCACTCAAAAAAGTGTTTGACTTAACTAAAACCTCCTATATAGAATATACAAACTCTATTTTTTTGTCATTCATTACCACCCTCATGTTTTTCTTTACTTTCCAGCCCAGATTCCACGTATCTTCTCTATATGATAATCATTCCCTAAAAAACACCTGCAAATCCACCTGTTCCATTTACTATAACTGAACATTGGTTAAATCTAGCTATTTACCTATTTCACTTCTGTACTTCTAATGACAACAGGTCTTTTTTAAACGCAACTAAACATTCAGACTCCTAAGAATACCATAATTTACCAGTTTACTGGTCCTGAGAAACTTACAGGAAACATTGTGTCAGCAAAGGATTGTCAGGCATTTTTCATCAATACACTTGTTTTTTTCCTTGCAGCAGTCCATAAATTTTCATTATTAGCAGATAATAAAATGATCTACTTAGAATACTCAAGGGAATTAATGTAGAATTATTAAAATTCGTTAACAGGCCAGACGCAGTGGCTCACACCTGCAATCCTAATGCTTTGGGAGGCTGAGGAAAGAAGACTGCTTGAGCACAGGAGTTCAAGACCAGCCTGAGTAACATAGCAGGACCTCATTTCTACTAAATATTAAAAAAAAAAAAATTAGCTGGGCGTGGTGGTGCAGGCCTGTAGTCCCAGCCCCTTGGGAGGCTGAGGCAGCAGAACCACTTGAGCCCAGGAGATCAAGGCTGCAGTGTGCCATGATCATGCCACTGAACTCCAGCCTGGGTGACATAGTAAGACCTTGTTTCAAAAAATATAAAATAATATTAGTAATAGTTGAATAAGACTAGATACCTCAACTATAAAAATTGATAGTGTTTCTATAAAACTGCATAAGTTTCTTAGATGAGAGGGAAAAAAATCTAATTTACAAAAGCAACAGAAACTATAAACTATACAGAAATAAAGCTAACACAAATGTGCAATGAAAAAACAACACAAGACCGGGCGCAGTGGCTTACGCCTGTAATCCCAGCATTTTGGGGGGCCGAGGTAAGTGGATCATCTGAGGTTAGGAGTTCCAGGCCAGCCTGGCCAACATGGCGAAACCCTGTCTCTACTAAAAGTACAAAAATTAACTGGGCCTGGTGGTGGGCGCGGGTAATCCCAGCTACTTGGGAGGCTGAGACAGGAGAATTGCTTGAACCTGGGAGGCAGAGGTTGCAGTGAGCAGAGATCATGCCATTGCACTCCAGCCTGAGTGACAGGGCAAAACTCCATCAAAAACAAAACAAACAAACAAAAAAACACCACAAAATTGTATTAAAGGATACAAAAGATGACCTGAATTAATGGGGAGATGTACTTTGATCGAATTTAAAACAAAATGACAACAGAGTTTTTATGAAACTTGATAATATGGCTTTAAAACTCCAAGAAAGAATGAGAAGGTCTAAGTTGATGGTGAAAATGAAGAATGAGGGAAAAACTGTCCTATCTGATGTTGATGACATTTTACAAAATAGCTATTAAAGTGGTGGTGTAATAAGGGAACAAAAGCCACACAGATAAATACAGCAGAAGTAAGAGACCAGAAACTGGCCCACACAGATATGAAAATGTAATAAAAGACAGAAGCCATATTATAAATCAGAGATATATCTGGTTTCTGTACAGGGAAAAACTAAAAATTAGATCCCAAGTTCACAAAATACACACATGTACACACATACAGACACACACACACACAATCCAGAAAAAATTTTAAAAAGTGAAAATATAAAACATTAAAGTTTTTAGAATATATGAGAATACCTTTTTGAATTCAGAGTAAAGAATACTTTTTTAGACAATACATAGAAAACAAAAATAAAATCCAAATACTACACAAAATTCAAGGATAAGCAACATCTTATGGAATACAGCTGAAGGATTAGTATTGAAAATATATTTTAAAAGCAACTGAAAAAAACTCAAAAAAGTTTGACAATATACAGTTGAAAAATCCATGTAACTCAAGTGTACAAAAAATGTAATATGCAGTTCATAATAGAGGAAATTAACTATACAAAAAAGATATTGATTTCATAATCAGAGAAATGCATTAAAAAAGAATGTAGACACTGACTTCGTACCTTTTACAAAATTAATTCAAATGGATCGTAGATCTAAATGTAAAATGCAAAACTATCAAACTTCTAGAAGTTGGTGAAGAGTTTTTAGACACAACACCAAAAGCATGATCCATGAAAGAAGAAATTGTCAAGTCGTACTTCGTTAAAATTAAAAACTTCTACTTCATGAAAGACACTGTTAAAAGAATGAAAAGACAAGCCACAGACTAAGAGAAAATATTTGCAAAATACACATCCAAAAAAGAACTTGTATCCAAAATACAGAATTTTTTTTTTTTTTGGAGACAGGATCTTATTGAGTCACTCAGAGTGGAGTGCAGTAGTGTGATCACGGCTCACTGCACCTCCACTTCCCAGGCTCAGGTGATCCTCCTATTTCAGCCTCCCAAATAGCTGGGGCTACAGACGCAAGCCACTAGGCTTGGCTAGTTTTGTTTTTGTTTTTGTTTTCTTTTTTAGAGACAAGCTTTTGCCACATTGCCCAGGATGGTCTCGAACTCCTGGGCTCAAAGGATCTGCCCACCTCAGCCTCCCAACTTGCTGGGATTACAGGCATGAGCCACGACACCTGGCTCTACAAATTCTTAAAGTTCAACAATAAGAAACAGACATAAGATCCTAAATGTGTACACACCAACAACAGAGTCTCAAAATACATGAAACAAAACCTGACAGAGCTAAAAGGAAAAATCGATAAATTTACAATTACAATCAGGGATTCCAACAACCCCTTCTCAAAAATTGATAGAACTACTAGACAGTACTACTATAGAAAACAAGGAAGGATATAAATAATCTGAACACAAACAACAGGATCTAGTGACATACATATAACACTCCACCCAACAAAGCCGAATACACTTTTTTTTCCCAAGTATCCACGGAACATGACCAAGATAGATTGTGTCTTGAGCCATAAAACAGGCCTCAACAAATTTAAAAGAACTGATATCACAAAGAGTTTGTTCTCTAATCATAACAGAATAATGGAGTCAAAATAGAACTCAATGCAAAGTCAGAGTGTCCAGGACAGTCCAGATGCTATTGGGTCAGTGACAATGAACAGAATACCCTCTGGAAACTAGACAGAAAGTTCCAAAACTACTCTCAATGTATCTGAAACATTTTATATCTGCATCAAAATTCTTTTCCATAATGTACTTTTATATTTCAATAATAGCAAATGAAAAATGTTATAGACATAAAATGGATTTCAGAACACATCTGTAGTAAGCTGACTTACAAACCAACTTTTAAAACACCACATATTAAATTGAGGCTGTAAACTTATAATAATTTATAATGAAATGAACACTTTACCTTCTAATGGAATGTCTAAAAGATTGGCATGCTTTGTTTTCACATGAGTTTCCATATCTTCACTGTGCTCCTCTATTTTTCCACAGAATGGACATTCGGGAGGACTGTATGTTGTTTCATAAATAGATCCTTTTATTTCAGTCAGGCCAGAGTGTTTTTCCCTACTTCTCAGGAATTTTCTAGATTCAGTTAAGTTCTCTGAATAGAAGCCTTCATGTTTTAAAGTGCTATCTTTAGTCAGGTTTTGAGTTGAATTTTTTGGATGATTAGATGCACAACCTGAAAGAATACTTGAATTAACTTCTATTCCACACAGTAGGGTGTTGTCTTTCCTGTTATCTGAAGCTCCATATTGTGCTGTATTTATCCTCTCAAAGTTTCTTTCAAGTGTATTCTGCTCAAAATGAGCTGTTTCGATATGAAAACACATTTCATCATAATTCACACCTGACAACTTGCAAAATGGACATATAATTTCATTTTCCATGTGAACAATTAGGTGAGCTTTCATGTCTGGTTCTGAGGTTACTGTTTCACCACAAATATCACAGGAAAGCATGGTATGACAAGTAGCTAGAAAAGAACATAACATTAAGTTTCAAAGATCTGAAGAAAAAATGTGTTCCATAAAATGATTTGAGACAATTATTTGGTCTTTAACACTGGATTATTTTGATGAAGTTTTCAATGTACTTACTGTTCCTCAAATACAAAAACTTATTTATAAATATCAACCAAAATTTCAAGTTTATGTTTTTTTTAAAAAAGGCAATAATGAAAACAAGTAATTTTAAAAATAAATTTTAAAAATAAAATATTTCAAAAAACGTCTCTGGCCCAAGGTGGAGAAAAAATAACGTTTAAAAAATTGTCCAGGTAAGAAAAAAATGAAGAGAAGAAACCTATTTATCAACTGGTATATCTAAATACTGAATACTGAAGCTGATTATATTGAGGAGGTAAATAAACACATCTTAAAAATAGAGTTTAACACTGTAAACTTAAGAGTCTTACATGTATCAAATGCTATTTAAGTGCTATTATTATAATTTAAGAGCTATTATTATCGTTCTACACATAAAGAAATTCTGGCTCAGACAAGCAGAAAAAGGTGGAAGCCAAAATGCCAACCCCGTACACGCCTGTACTCTCAGCCCCAAGAATAAAAGCAGAAGTGGTATAGTAGAAAAAAGCACTTATTCCAGAGTCAAGAGAACTGGGTAATAATTTCAGATTCATCATTTTGGGTAAGGTATCTCATCTCTCTGAGGTTCAGTCAAAGACTACTGTAAAATCTAAAGGTAGTTATTTTTGGATTTTATGGACAAAGTACTGACAACTGACATAAAAGTGTTAAAAAAAATTTTTAAAAAAGCAATCACTTCGCCACCACCTTCCTACTACAGCTCATCGTTCAGCTAAAGACTATTTAAAATCAAACAGGAAAAGAAAAGTAATGACACTATCACTTCATTTAAATAAATTTACCTTTAAAATACCTCCCTACATTGTCCTTATTTTTTTCATTTCTCTCCAGACAAGTGGATACAGTCTCTGATTTTAGAAGGCAGTTCTCCCGAGCCCCCAGTGGGATTAATGTCACACCCGGAGTTTCTTCTCTTCCGGTGGCTGGGACGCGGTCAGACACAGAATGATGAACTTGGACATGGACTCAGATTAAGCGGGTAAGAGACAAGAGGGTACCCAGGTGCCTCAGAGGAAGCGAGTGAGAGGCAAGAAGGACCCAGTGCCAGGCTAGGTGCGTGGCAGGTGAGGTCAGAATGCCGCAAGGCCGAGTCTCCCAAACATTCCGCGCCAAAGGCACAAGCCAGGCACACGAAACTAGCAGACACTAACTGGGTCAAAGCTTTGGGCCTGGGGAATGAGGGAGGGGACCATCAATTCTTACCGGCCCAGAGGCCAGCAGCTGCCACACTGAGCTCCGCTAGGCTTCCCCTTTGGGCCTGCTGGCAGAGGAGTGCGTGCGCGGCGTCCAATACCTCTCCTGGCCTGATGACTGAGGCCAGGCCTTCCCAATACGCAGAATTTCACAGTTAACCGAGGAAAGAATTAGGAACTTCCAACACCTTGGCCCTCAGTACCTCATTCAAACGCACTTCCTTACTCCCACGGAAAAGAAGGAACCCCAGCCTGCGCCGCTCCACGCCGGTCTGTATGCAGTGCATTCTGGGAGATGTAGTCTTTTTTTTTTTTTTTTTGAGAGGGAGTCTCGCTCTGTTGCCCAGGCTGGAGGGCAGTGCGCGATCTCGGCTGACTGCAAGCTCCGCCTTCCGGGTTCACGCCATTCTCCTGCCTCAGCCTCCCGAGTAGCTGGGACTACAGGCACCCGCCACCATGCCTGGCTAGTATTTGTATTTTTAGTTGTGACGAGGTTTCACCGTGTTAGCCAGGATGGTCTCGATCTCCTGAGAGATGTAGTCATTTTTGCATTCTTCCCATTTCCGAGTTTTTCCTTCTCCCATCGAGTTTCCTGCTGCTGATTTGCTAGGAGAGAAAACTGGGCTCTGAGGTCATTCAGACTTAATTTGAATGAGTTCACAGGGCAGGTCCTGGGGCAAATAGTAGTCTACAAACTCCCTGTAGGGCCTGCTGAGTAGCACTCTATTTTAGTATCAATAAAGGGTTTATAATGCTGCTAGGTATCAAGCTCCCAGCTATGCACTGAAGGTAGAGGATACCAGGTTCTTTCCTCAAGGTTACAAGATAACAAATATCTTGGTATGTATGTATGTATGTATGTATGTATGTATGTATTATTTTTTTTTTTGAGACGAAGTCTTGCTCTGTTGCCCAGGCTGGAGTGCAGTGATGCCATCTCTGCTCAGTGCAAGCTCCGCCTCCCGGGTTCATGCCATTCTCCTGCCTCAGCCTCCCGAGTAGGTGGGACTACAGGCGCCCTCCACCACGCCCGGCTAATTTTTTGTATTTTTAGTAGAGACGGGGTTTCACTGTGTTATCCTGGAAGGTCTCAATCTCCTGACCTCGTGACCCACCTGCCTCGGCCTCCCGAAGTGCTGGGATTACAAGCGTGAGCCACCGTGCCCGGCCATATGTATGTATTTTTAGAGAGGAGGACTCTTTCTGTCACCCAGGCCAGAGCACATGGCTATAATAGCTCACCACAACCTAGAACTCCTGGCCTCAAATGATCCTCCCATCTTAGCCTCCCAAAGTGTGAGCCACCATGTTAGCCTAAAATCACAAATATCTTGTCATTCAGCCTTTATTTCATTCAAAAAATATTTAAAGAGTGTCTATTAGGCATTTTGCTTGGAACAGGAGCTGCAGCAGTAATCAAAATACACAAAATTCAAGACTTTTGAGGCTTACATGCTGGTGAGGTAGAGGAAATAAGAAGTTAATTAACTGATCATGATAAGTGCTATGAAGAAAATAAAACTGGACTGGCCAGGCGCAGTGGCCCACGCCTGTAATCCCAGCACTTTGGGAGGCCGAGGCGGGCAGATCATTTGAGGTCAGGAGTTCAAGACCAGCCTGGCCAACATAGTGAAAGCCTGTCTCTACTAGAAATACAAAAATTAGCTGGGCGTGGTGGCAGGTGCCTGGAATCCCAGCTACTGGGGAGGCTGAGGCAAGAGAATTGCTTGAACCCGGGAGGCGTAGGTTGCAGCGAGCTGAGATCGTGCCACTGCACTCCAGCCTGAGTGATAGAGCAATAGATTTTTGAGACTGAGTCTCAAAAAAATAAAATAAAAAAGAAAATAAAACTGGATTATAGAGATACTAATGTTTAGAAAAGGTCTCGATGAAGGGTTGAGTGTGCTGATGAACAAACCTTACACTAACCAGGGAAATAGTATTTCAGACAGATAAAATAACAAGAACGAAGGCCTAAGGCTGGAGCAAAAAGAACACTTTTTGACCAGAGCATAATGTGGTAAGGGGAAAAATGATTACAAGATGAGGTTAGGATTGTAGACAGGGGCCAAATCATATAGGAACTGGTAGAAAGCTAATGAGGTATTTAAATAGGAGGGTGACGTTATCTGATGATAAACAGTATATTTTTAAAAATTGGCTAGGTGTGGTGGCTCACGCCTGTAATCCCAACATTTTGGGAGGCAGAGCTGGGCAGATCGCATGAGCCCAGGAATTCCAGACCAGCCTGGGCAACATGGAGAAACCCATCTCGACCAAAAAAATACAAAAATTAGCTGGGCGTGGTGATGTGACCTGTAATTCTAGCTACTTGGGAGACTGAGGTGGGAGGATCACCTGAGCCCCAGGAGGTTGAGGCTGCAGTGAGCCATAATGGCACCATCGCACACCAATCTGGGCGACAGAATGAGAACCTGTCTCAAAAAAAAAAAAAAAAAATCGTTCTGGAAATTTGTGGACAAACATGGAAGATTAAACATGTAAATTTATATTTCTCTGCCTTTCAAAATCTATTAAAATGATAGGAGGAAAATAAAAATAATACTACTAACAGCTAATGAGATTTTACAAAACTTTGAAAGCTAAAAAAAGATGAATGATTAATAATGAACTTAACTCAGAACAGATGTCAACAAAAAACAAGTCAAGTCATACTGTCTTGACTTGTATGGGTTTCTGCTTGCCCAGAACAGCAGCTGGGGTCTGCTTGCCCAGCACAGCACAGCCAAACACTGACACTGGGATAGCAGCAAGAGAGAGTTGAGGCATCTATTGCAGGGCACCAAGCAAGGAGAATTGAGTAGCTCATGCTTAAGACCTGAACTCCCACACTGCTTACAGGTAAGAGTTTTTAAAGGTGAGGAGGCAGAGGTTACTGGCGACGTCATAAATCAGTACATGGAAGCTATATGTTGGTTTGATTTTAAAAGGCTGGACATCTTGAAGTGGTGGGGGGCACAGGTTACAGGTGGATTCAAAGATTTTCTGACGTTTGATTTGCTAAGGAGGCAAAGTTTTATCTAAACATTTGGGATCAGCAGAAAAGAATATTAGCTCTGGCTCAAGGGCGTGATCTCCTCCAGGCCCCTCGGGAAGAAATTTAGAACAAAGAACAGGGATCAGGATTTAGTCTTCAGTTTCCCCTTATCAGGGGCCAAATCATGTTGGACAGTAGATCTGTTTGGTGGGGGATCTGGGTTTCTGGAAAACAACCCAGGGACATATGTTAAAATGTTATCTTAAGTTTCTATAGGGAATAAAACATCTCCTGACTCTTTTTCAGGCTACTGTTTTAAGCTACTATTACCTTTTTGTTTATCAAATTGCTCATCTATTTCTCAGCACTAGCTAGGTTCCTGGAATTTTCCTTGAAGGAACTCAATATTTTCCTTTATTTCCATGCTTGGGGGTTGCCCACGGGCCCCTAAGTAGGGTCCCTACTCCATCTTAATACACTCCTCCTTCCCAGAAATTTGAAAATTCCAGAAATTAAACACAAGATACTTCTAAAAATGATGGTGACATTTGGAACTAAATAAAGGATCGTTTTACTGAAAGTCTGAATAAGGAACAGTTAGAACTCCAACTCTAGATTTTCTCCATCACCAGTGTGATGGTTAATTTCTCCTGAAACATTATTTCTTATTATTTCCCAGGAAGTTCCCGCCAAATGAGGGAAGAAGCAAAGAAAGTGGAAGGTATGGGGCCGGGCATGGTGGCTCACACCTGTAATCCTATACTTTGGGAGGCCGAGGCAGGCGGATTGCTTGAGCTCAGGAGTTTGAGACTAGCCTGGGCAATATGGTGAAACCCTGTCACTACCAAAAATACAAAAAATTATCCGGACGTGGTGATGTGTGCCTGTGGTCCTAGTTACTGAGGAGGCTGAGGTTGGAGGATCATTTGAGCCCAGAAGGCAGAGGTTGCAGTGATCTGAGATCACACTACTGCACTCTAGCCTGGGTGTCAGATTGAGACCCCATCTCAAAAAAAAAAAAAAAAAAAAAAAGAAAGAAAAAGAAAGTAGAAGGTATGGAATTCCATAAAAAAACTCTACCAAGATGAGAGAGAACAGACAGGAATGAAGGCAGAAAGGAAGAAAAAGAAAGGGAGGGAGGGAGGAAAGAGGCAGCTGACAGATCACTTCATGTTTATGACCATACTGAGAGAAATATATTCTGTTAAGCAGAATAGTGTCCTTCAAAGATGTTTATGTCCTGGCCAGGCACGGTGGCTCACACGTGTAATCCCAGCACTTTGAAAGGCCAAGGTGGGAGGATTGTTTAAGGCTAGGAGTTGGTGACTAGCCTGGCCAACATAGTGAGACCCCCCCATCTCTAATATTAAATTTTTTTTAAAGATTCTATTTCCTTATTAACAGAACCTGTGAATATCTTACTTTTTATGGCAAAGGGACTTTGTAGATGTGATTAAGGATCTTGACAAGAGGGGTTTATTTAGGTAAGCACAATGTAATCACAAGGGTCCTCATGAGACGGAGATAGATAGTAAGGTCAGTCTTAGAAAAGGAGATGCGATGAGAGAAACACAGGTCAGAGAGATGTAATTGCTGAAAGGGGTCCAGAAGCCAAGGAATGTGTGTAGCTTCAAGGAACTGGAAAAGGCAAGGAAATGGATTCTCCCCTATAGGCTCCAGAAGAAACACAACTTTGCTGACACCTTGGTTTTAGCCCAGTGAGACCCATTTTGGACTTCTGACCTCTAAAAGTGTAAGATAATACATTTGTGTTATTTTAAGTCAGCAAGTTTGTGGTAATTGGTTAGAGCAGCAACAGGAAACTAATACACATCTCCAGCAGTGTGTTTGAAGATGAGTTAGTGATGAGTAGTTAGAAAATTAAGCAAATGATAATGACAGAAAACAGGCAATTAATTTTAGAACGATAAAAAACTATACAAGGAATGTAATTTTTACATAAAAATTAAATATTGATTTAACCAAAATAATTTTGATAGAACTATATTGGAGGATGCGCGATCAGGAAGTATGTGTAAATGTGTAGGTCGGGAGGTTAATGCAGTTATGAGTAATAAATTCTCATTTTACATCTATAACAATAGAAAATGTCTATGACTTTACAAATCAAGAAATAGCAGTATATGATTTTAAAATATTTAATTAGAAAAGAGATACAAATAAGAATACCTAAACAAGTTGAAAATAGTAGCTTCTGGGGAGTGGCATCTGGGGATGGTCAGGTGGGAAGTGTTAATTTTCATGACAAACTTACTATTGGACCCTTTAAATGATATATTTGTATTATTTGATTACAATAAATAAAAATTTAATTGTAAATTACTACACCTTCTGGACAGGGAATAGATTGTAAAGGAGTCAAGGTAGATACAGATTGCTTAATTAGGATACTACTGCAGTTTATGAAATAAATGATGGAATGCTAGGAGAAGTGTCAGTAGAGATGGACTAGGTGTAGATGTGGACTATTTTGGAGCTAGAAGCGAAAGACGGGAGGCACTGGTAAGGGAAAGGTAAAGAATGATTCGTAAGTTTTTTAGCTGGAGTTTCTGGCTGCACAGTTTTATCATTACAGAGATAAAGAGGCCTGAGAAAGAAATAAAGCAGAATGGGATAGAATTAAAAAAATCTGTTTTGGCTTATTAAATTTGAGATGCCCATCAGACATCCAAATGGAGGTTTGATATATGAGTTTAGACCTCCAGGAAGAGGTCAGGGATGGAAATTTGAATTTGGGAGAAAGTGGTTTATAGGTAGATGGCTTTTAAAAATACAGGAGTATGTTGTATCACCTAGAGAGGCAATGCAGCAAAGTAAGAGGCCTGGCACCAACATTTATAGGTTGCTTAGAGGAGGAAGACTAAATAAGGAAGATGAGAAAGAGGAGGCATGAAGCTGAAAGAAGGCCATTCACTTCTTTGTCTTTGGAAAACTGAAAACGTATGTGTGGTAGGACCTTTGGTACACTGCCCAAATTCTTGTGCAGGACTAAAGGATTTTCTTGCCCCACTGATGAGGGCTCTAGGCCAAGATCCACTGCAGAAACTGCACTCTGGTCAAAGGGAGCTGCTGCCTCACCCAAGATTAACCCTCCTCTCTGGATTTGATTCAGTGATATCCAAAGACTTCTTGATTCAGTGATAGAAACATGAGCCTCTAGCCTCAACAGTGACAATTCTGAAGGGCCATCCCAGCTTCTGCACTTCCTGTAAGATTGTCTGAAGTCTCTGTTGCTAATAATGCAGCATAATTTATCTCTCTGTAAAATCCTGCCTCCTCACTCCTGACTGTTATTATTCCCAAAGAGCACTCTGCAATAAATATCAGGTGGCAAATCTTGAATCTCAGTCTGTTTCCCTGTGTTCCGTGAAAGGGCTGTATATGCAAAGCAACCCCCAAATGCTGAAGGAGCCAAGAACCCAAAAAGGCAGAAAAATTGAGTTAATTGGTCTTGGGTGATTTATTAGGGGAACTTACAGACAGAAGCATGGTCTTGCGTGGCCACAAGACAGGTAGATCTCCATACCACTAAACCCAGGGCTAACCCTCTAAACCCAGGGCTTATATCTTAGGGAAAATATACGTACTCTGAAAGGAATGTTTGGGTGGCTACAGGTGTCACAGCCTGTGATTTCTGTAACAGCATCAAGGGTTGTTTTGGAGGAAACTTACGGTGAATAGGTGTTCCTACTTAAAGAGTAATACATCAACTAGACATTTTGGGAACATTCCTGGACTTGGGGTTAGTCAGAAGTTACATGGCAGATTAGCATTTCAAATAAAGTCACTCTGTCCCCACACCCTGGATCAGACCTATCAATAGCAGCAAGGATACATGCTGTTGTGTGGAATGACTTGTGCTACAGAAGTGAGGGAAATTTAACAATAATTTACAACTTCAACAATTAGGATGGTCATGTGTCCCAGTTTGCCCAGGACGGTCATCCCAAAAAAGTTATTAACAGTATCCCATTCCACTATCAAAAATGTCCTGGTTCACACAAATTATATGATCCTGCTACTAATAACTTTGAGTCTAAATCTAGTTCTCATTAAGATAAACTACTTAGGTACGAATCACAGCTACTTCTTACTAGCCCTGTGACAGTGGAAAGTTTACTTACACATTCATCTGTGCCTCAGTGTCCCCTATCTCATGTCGTCATTGTAAAGTTAAGTATATCAAATTTTAATTCTGCAGTGATCAACAGGATCTCAGAAGTATGTTCTTACTTTGATAACTTACCTGCTTCCTTATTCCATTTGGGCTGCCATAACAAAAATACCAAAAATCGGTTGACTTACAAACAGTAAACATTTACAGACAGTCCCCGACTTATGATGGTTTGACCTATGACATTCCAACTTTACAATGGTGCAAAAGTGATACACATTAATAATAAACCATACTTCAAATTTTGAATTTTGATTTAAAAATTCTTTATAACTTTATTCTAACATAGGCTTTGTGTTACACGACTTTGCCCAATTGTAGGCTAAGTGTTATGACTATGTTTACGGTAGTCTAGGATAAGCTATAATGCTCAATAGGTTAGGTGTATTAAATGCATTTTTGACTTACAATATTTTCAACTTACTGATGGGTTTATTGGGAAATAACCCCATTGTAAGTTGAGGATCATCTGTATTCCTCACAGTTTTGGAGGCCAGAAGTCCAAGATCAAGGCTCAGACAGATTTAGTGTCTGATGATAGCCGGTTTCCTCATAGACAGTACATCTACCCTCACATAGTGGATAGGCAAGGCATTTCCTTTGACCTTGTTTTACAAGAGCACTAATCCCATCATCAGAACTCCATCCCCATGATGTAATCACCTCCCAAAGGCCCCACTTCTTAGTGCCATCACTTTGAGGGTTGGGTTTCAACACATGAATTTGAGAGGGACAAACATATTCAGGCCATAGCATCAGCTTAAGTAAAAAGAAATCGTTGAGCCAATGGGTTAGAACCCTTTCTTTTCCATCATGGTTTGTGGAAGAGGTAAGCTAATAGGGCAATAAGCTGTCTACTGTTGAGGCAGCAGCTTTTGGGATAAAAGGACCACTGAGAAGTGGATTTTATTTTGATAGGCAGATTGGGAAAGATGCCATAGAAGGTCAGTTCTTGGTAGGAAGTTGCTGTGGTTGGCACTGCATACAACTAATGAAGTCAGCATCTTGATACCAATCCTGTTCCTCCAGTTCTTTCCTAGATATGAAAAGCTGGGACCTAGACCCTGCTGAGCAGTGGTCTAAATGACACAATTACCATCTCTTCTGCCATATCTATCCAGAGGGAAGGCATGTCCAGAGAGCAGGAATCTTCTTCAGGAGTATAGAAACAAGTGCAGACCATCTAAATGAGAACAAGCAAAGCCAAATTTATTTGGAGCTTACAATAGCAAGGGAGTCAGCCACCATCACTTGCATTTGTCAGAGACTCAACGGCAGGCAGAGGAGTGGGAAAGCTTTATAGTGGAAAAAAGGGAAAGTTTCAGGTATGCCAATTCAAAGCTGTTGGCATGGAGAAGCCGCAGGTGGGCTAATTAAAAGCAGGGCATCCTGTGTAATTATTAAGGGGTGGGTAGATATTTGGCTCTCTGTAGCTGGCCTTGAGTTGGAAGCCCAGACAAAAATTAGAGAAGCTGTCAGTTATTAATCACGTCCTGGCCATTTGGGGTAGATTCCTACAAGGGTTATTGCTTGGCTTCCTGGACTGGTTGCTACATATAGTAACCTGATTTCTTGGACTGGTTACTGGACATAGTAGGTTGCCTTCCTGGACTGGTTGTTGAAGGTTGTAGGTTAGTGTTCTATTTGTATATATTCTCTGGCCATTGTCTATTTGAATTCAGTCTCCCAGGACGGAGGAGTAGGGAGGAAATAAGAAAGGGATAGGGTGGCCAGGTGATTAAGGCAAATAAACTCCTATCAATACTCCAATAGTCCTGTTGTCAGAGGCGTTCGAACCAGAGTGACTCCAACTTGAACAGGTGCTGGGTAAAATGAGGCTGTGACCTACTGAGCTGCATTCCCAGGAGGTTAGGCATTCTTAGTCACAGAAGATTGGAGGTCCACACAAGATACAGGTCACAAAGACCCTGCTGATAAACAGGATGTGGTAAAGAAGACAGGCAAAACCCACCAAAACCAAGATGAAGACAAAAGTGACCTCTGGTCATCCTCACTTCTCATTATACGTGAATTATAATGCATTATCATGCTAAAAGACACTCCCACCAGCACCATGACAGTTTACAAATGCCATGGCAACATCCAGAAGTCATACAGTCTAAAAGAGGGTAGAACCCTAAGTTCCAAAAATTGCCTGCCCCCTTCCTTGAAAACTCATGAAAAACCCACCCCTTGTTTAACATATAATTAAGAAATAACTGGCCGGGAGCGGTGGCTCACGCCTGTAATCCCAGCACTTTGGGAGGCCAAGCCAGGAGGATCACGAGGTCAGTAGATCCAGACCATCCTGGCTAACACGGTGAAACCCTGCCTCTACTAAAAATACAAAAAATTTCCAGCTACCCGGGAGGCTGAGGCAGGAGAATGGCGTGAACCCGGGAGGCGGAGCTTGCTGTGAGCCGAGATCGCACCACTGCACTCCAGCCTGGGCGACAGAGTGAGACTCCGTTTCAAAAAAAAACAAAAAACTATATACTCAGTTCAGCAGCCCAAGCCACTGCTCTGCCTATGGAGTGGCCATTCTTTTGTTTCTTTACTTCTCTAATAAACTTGCTTTCACTTCACTATATGGACTCATGATTGGCAACGCTTTCCGGTAACACTGCCCAGGTTTCCTTTGTCAAGCATGCCTTTCTCAGCCCTACACACCCACAGTTAAATAATCCCTTCTCTCCTGTTTATTTTTCAACTATTGAAAATAGCAAACATCTTAAAACAATTTGTCTTCATGTTTTTCCTCTTAAAAAATTGCAAACGTCTTCTGGGCAGGATTCATGTATTGTTTATCTTATTTATTCTCTTCCTAGCATTGCATCTGGAACACAGTCTGTTTTCAATACCGTTTGTTGAACTCCAGGGTAGATTACAGGGCTGTGTATTATAATCTACAGTACTTTAGCTGAAGTTACTTGTTTATTGGTGATACATTGTTGTCAAAAATACACACATGTGGCTGGGTGTGGTGGCTCATGCCTGTAATCCCAACACTTTGGGAGGCCGAGGCGGGTGGATCAGGAGGTCAAGAGATCAAGACCATCCTGGCCAAAACGGTGACACCTGGTCTGTACTAAAAAGACAAAAATTAGCTGGGCATGGTGGCGCATGCCTGTAGTCCCAGCTACTTGGGAGGCTGAGGCAGGAGACTCGCTTGAACCTGGGAGGCGGAGGTTGCAGTGAGCCGAGATCGCGTCACTGCACTCCAGCCTGGTGACAGCGCGAGACTCCATTTCAAAAAAAAAAACAAAAAAACGAAACAAAAAACCACAGATGTTATAGAATATAAAATTATAAATGACAAATTACAAAGCTTGAAATAAAACGAGCAGAGCATATAAAAGAAAATGAAGCTGAAGAAAACGTGAGCTTCTCTATACACTCAACAAGGCTGCGATTTTTACCATCTTTTTTGCACTGTTGTAGCCCCAGTAATGTATCTAAAATGGTACTTGACACAGTTTATATCATTAAGAATGTATGCATGCACGCACGCGTGAAGAATGAATGAAAGGAGGTCGTCCCTTTGCACACTCGGAGGTCTACGGGCCGCAGAGTACCTACAGCATGGCCACCGCAAGCGCAACTAAAATCCAGGGGTTGTCGCAGGCACAGGCTCCTCCTTCGGTGGGTGGGGCGGAGGCGCGCACTTTCTCTACGCCCCACTGCTAGGATGTGCGGCCACGACTCCTCCTCCTCCGCCGCCGCCGCCGCGTCGAGTGCAAGGGCTTCTGGGAGCCGAGCCTCGGGGTCTCGGAGAAGGGGCGCAGGTGGCCGCCATCTTGGATTGAGAACTGGGTCGCTACGCTTCACGCCAGGGGCGGAGTGGCGGCCCTTCTGTTACCCGCCACACACGTCGCCGCTGGGGACTGGGAAATCAGGGCATCGGAGAGTGCCACATTAATGGGTAAGTTGGAGTGAACACGGGCTAGGTTGGGGGAGCCTCGGGTTTGGTCCCTTTGGGAACTACTAGTTCCGGGGGCCACGGTTTTTATTTACCCCTTACTTTGCGAAGGTCTCTGGAAGCTGGCGGTGCCGGGTGTTTCTCATGTTTTCCCCAGGGCGACAGCGGTCGCGGGGGCGTGGCAGCCGGACCTTTCCCTTGCGGACGCGAAGGCGTGGTGAGTTCAGATTCTTTCAGCAGGTCCTCAGAAGGAGTGGTGGGCAGGTGGTCTCATCTTCGCCGCCCCGCCTCACCGTTTCCCAGTAGTTCTTTTCAGTTAATGGAATTGCTAAACGTTGCCACTCATACCTGGTAGCCAGCAGCTGTGTCCAGCAGCTTATGGAAATTCCACAGTGTCCAAAGAAGAGACAGGTTCCATCCCGAGGGCCTTCTAGCCTCGCCCTCTCCATCTGCCAGCCGCCCCTCCTCCACCTGCGTGCAGGTGCCTCTAGTGCTCATTCCCGACGACAAGGCAAGCCTGGGTTCCACGCTTCTAATAGTCGGGCAGCTCCGTTCTAAGATGAAAACTTAGGTTTTCATCGATAATGCATAGGAGATGGAAGTATTTGAAAGCTGTGAAATGACAGTGATACGTCTAAAGAATATGACATTGGCGGCGGGCGCGGTGGCTCACGCCTGTAATCTCAGCACTTTGGGAGGCCGACGCGGGTGGATCACGAGGTGAGGAGATCGAGACCATCCTGGCTAACACGGTGAAACCTCGTCTCTACCAAAAATACAAAAAATACAAAAAAAATACAAAATAATAAATAAAAATAATACCAAAAATACAAAAAAAAAATTAGCCTGGCATAGTCATGGGCGCCTGTGGTCCCAACTACTCGGGAGGCTGAAGCAGGAGAATGGTGTGAACCCGGGCGGCGGAGCTTGCAGTGAGCCGAGAGCGCGCCATTGCACTCCAGCCTGGGCGACAGAGCGAGACTCTGTCTCAAAAAACAAAAAACAAACAAACAAAAGAATATGACACTGGCATTTTCTTTTGAGCTTTTTAGACACGTTTTTTAAAAAAAGACAAAAACACTAATGATTTATCTCTCAATTACAACACCCAATAATGACTCATATTCTGTAGGAAAGTGGCTTTCTTGGTAGGTCAGGAACAACTCTGTCCCTCCAACCTAAGTACTGCTTGTTTGGTTGTGAGGGCTCTCTAGTTGGCACTTCCCCCGCTTTGTGCAGTCTTTTACTTTCACTAATGAGGCGCCCAGCCCCATGGAAATGAAGGCTTTACTGGCATAAGAAATAATGTCGATTGATATTAAAGAAAATCATAAGTTCAGATTCTAGTTATTTGCCCAACTTAAACATGGTTTTTCTAAGAGCCGTTGAAAGCTTATGAATGAAAAAAAATTCCTCTATTCTGTAACTTTAAAGTGCCGTAATAACATTTCTTATACTTAATTTTTATGAGACCTCAGCCTTTGAAGTGCAGCCTTTAAATTTATTTTTCAGTGAACGAAACAATCCCATTGGATGGGGCCCCTTTAGAGATAATTTCCCTTGGTTTATTGTCCCCTTTAAAGCAACTGCAGTGAGGATGGATGCAGGTGTTAAATCTGAAGCCGGAAGTCAGTAGTAGTGAAGAAAAAGGAACAAGTGATATATGAGTTGTTGGGGCTATATTTTATTTGGCTAAAATTTATGCTGAACAGATACAATGTGGTTGCTTGGATTAATGGTCTCATAAGTAGCGCCTTTGTGTGTGTGTTTGGTGGGGCACAAGGTGATCCGGTCAGATGTGGTAAGAAAATATTAGAACTTCTATTTGTTTACCTTTTAAAACTTTCATTCTTAAAAATTTCTTTTTTTTGTGAATTTTATGCTAGAGTAGTATATTAGAATAGTAATGCATGTATAGAAATAAATATATTGAGGATGAATGCACAAATACATTTTACGTATGTAGAATGTGTGATTGAAAACGTTTAGAGCCAGTGGCCCAGAATATGCCACATATATAGGTGATAAATATTTTAAGAGTTTTATTTCCATGAGCATTTTATTTTACTTAAATATTTTATACGTATTGAGTATAATTCAACAACTAAACAACTAATACTGTGGTCAGTTTGCTCTGTAATGAACTCTGATCTCTATTTTTTTCCTTTTAAGAGTCTAGCTTTTTATAGATACAAAATAGAGAATAATACCAAACATTGTTATTAGTAAAGTTGTGTTGAGCAGTTTCCCTCTTTTTTCTTTTTTTTTTTTTTTTGAGATGGAGTCTCACTCTGTGGCCCAGGCTGGAGTGCAGTGGCATGATCTCCGCTCACTGCAAGTTCCGCCTCCCGGGGTTCATGCCAGCAGTCTCCCTCCCGGGGTCTCCTGCCTCAGCCTCCTGAGTAGCTGGGATTACAGGTGCCCGCCACCATGCCAGGCTAATTTTTTGTATTTTTAATAGAGATGGAGTTTCACCGTGTTAGCCAGAATGGTCTCGATCTCCTGACCCCGTGATCCACCCGCCTCGGCCTCCCAAAGTGCTGGGATGACAGGCGTGAGCCACCGTGCCCGGCCTTTTTTTTTTTTTTTTTTTTTTGACAGAGTCTTGCTCTGTCTCCCAGGCTGGAGTCCAGGCTGGAGCGATCTTGGCTCACTGCAACCTCTGCCTCCTGAGTTCAAGTGATTCTCCTCCCTCAGCCTCTGGAGTAGCTGGGATTACAGGCTCCTACCAGCATGCCCAGCTGATTTTTGTATTTTCAATAGCGATGGGGTTTCACTATATTGGCCAGGCTGGTCTTGAACTCCTGACCTCAAGTGATCGACTCTCCTTGGCCTCCTAAAGTGCTAGGATTACAGGCGTGAGCTACCCTGCCCGGCCATATTGAGCAGTTTCTAATGGTATCTATTTGTAGGTGCACATAGTATTGTTGAATCTATTAAATATTTTAAAGGAGGAATTTTGGTAAATTAATCATGCATTTCTTTTCAGTCATTCTCAAGTCCTCAGCCCCTCCCTTCTACCTTGAGCTCCACCAGTAGTGAGATTTGTCTCACTATCTTTACCAGTGACATAATTACCAAATCTGATGCCTGATATGGTACTTGGATTATTACAGGCACTTTTATTTTCTGGATGAATCAATGAATGAATAAACCAAGTGGCCTGTTTTCAGTGGTACTACAACTTAAATATTCCTTTATCTTTTGAACTCCTTTCCTTTGCAGGACTCTTATTTTCTTCCTTATTCTTCTACTTCTTCTGACCTTCTTTTTGGTTTCTTTTGCTCTTGCCTTTTTCCACTAAAATATGATTGTCCCCAAGATTTCTCCTTTGGTCATCATTCTTCTGTAGCTCTACATGATACCAAATGATCACTCCAGATCCCTGTCCTGAGTTCTGATCCATATTTTCAACCATCTATAGATCAAAGCCTCCTACATGTGCACCAAGTACTATACATTTAACATGTTTAAAACCAGAGTCACTATACACTTATTAGAATGGCTATGACTAACAACAGCAACAACAAAACCCCTTACATTATCAAGTGGAGACAGGATGCAAAGCAACTGGAACTCTCATACATTGCTGATGGGAATGCAAGATGGAATACTCACTTTGGAAAGAAGTTTGGCAGTTTCTTATAAAGGGAAACATAAACTTGCCGTATTATCCATCAGTTCTACTCCTAGATATTTACTGAGTGAAATGAAAACTTATGTTTACACAAACACCTTTACATGAATGTATGTAGCACATTTATTCATAACCTCCCAAAACTGGAAACCACCCAGATGTTCTTTAACGGGAAAACTGATAAACCGTGATATGTCCCTACAGTGGAATAACAGCAATAAGAAAGGAGAGTTGATAGATGCCAACAACGTGGATGACTCAAATACCGTGCTAAATGAAAGAAGCCAGATTTATTTTGTTGGTTTTGTTGTTGTTTATTTTACCTTTATGCTTGGGGCACATGTGCAAGTTTATTGTATAGGTAAACTCGTGTCATGGGTGTTGTACAGATTATTTTGTCACCCAGGTACTAAGTCTAGTACCCAATAGTTATTTTTTCTGCTTCTCTCCCTCCTCCTACACTCCACCCTCCGGTAGGCCCCCAGTGTCTGTTGTTCCCTTCTTTGTGTCCATGTTTTTTCATCATTTAGCTCCCACTTATAAGTAAGAACATGTGGTATTTGTTTTTCTGTTCCTGCATTAGTTTGCTAAGGATAATGTCCTCCAGCTCCATTCATGTTCCCACAGAAGACATGATCACATTCTTTTTTGTGGCTGTATAGTATTTCATGGTGTTTATGTACCACATTTTCTTTATCCAGTCTGTTATTGATGGGCATTTAGGTTGATTCCATGTCTTTCCTATTGTAAAAAGGGCTGCACTGAACATTCGTGTGCACGTGTCTTTATGGTAGAATGATTTATATCCCTCTGGATATATACCCAGTAATGGGATTGCTGGGCCAAATGGTAGTTCTGTTTTTAGCTCTTTGAGGAATTGCCACACTGCTTTCCACAGTGATTGAACTAATTTACATTTGTTTTTTGACTTTTTTTCTTTTCTTTTTTGAGACATGGTCTCACTGTTGCCCAGGCTGCAGTGCGGTGGTGTGATCATGGCCACTGTAGCCTTGACCTTTGGGCTCAAGTGATTCTTCCACCTCAGCCTTCCGAGTAGCTGAGACTATAGTCACATGCCACCATGCCTGGGTAATGTTTTGATATTTTGTTGAGACAGGGTCTCACTGTGTGGCCCAGGCTGGTCTCGAACTCCTGAGCTCAAGCGATCCTCCTGCCTCTAGCTCCCGAAGTGCTGGGATTACAGGCGTGAACCACCATACCTGGCTCTTTTTGACCTTTTAATAATAGCCATTCTGACTGGTGTGAGATGGTATTTTATTCTGGTTTTGATTTGCATTTCTCTAATGATAAGTGATGTTGACCTTTTTTTCATATGCTTCTTGGCTGCATGTATGTCCTTTGAGAAGTGTCTGTTCATGTCGTTTGCTCACTTTTTAATGGGGTTGTTTGTATTTTTCTTGTAAATTTGTTTAAGTTTCTTATAGATGCTGGATATTAGACCTTTATCAGATGCATAGTTTGCAATAATTTTCTCCCATTCTATAGATTGTCTTTTACTCTGTTGATAGATTCTTTTGCTGTGCAGGAGCGCTTAAGTTTAATTAGATCCCATTTGTCAGTTTTTTCTTTTGTTGCAATAGCCCCTTCGTGATGAAATCTCTGACTATTCCTGTGTCCAGAATGGTATTGCCTAGGTTGTCTTCCAGGGTTTTTATAGTTTTGGGTTTTACATTTAAGTCTTTAATCCATCTCAAGTTGTTCTGTATATGGAAGGGGTCCAGTTTCAATCTTCTGCGTATAGCTAGCCAGTTATCCCAGCACCATTTATTGAATAGGGAGTCCTTTCCCAGTTGCTTCTTTTTGTCAGTTTTGTCAAAGATCACATGGTTGTAGGTGTGTGGCCTTATTTATGGGCTATTTTGTTTCATTGGTCTATGTGTCTGTTTTTGTACCAGTACCCTGCTGTTTTGGTTACTGTAGCCCTGTAGTACAGATTGAAGTCAGGTAATATGATGCCTCCAACTTTGTTCTTTTTGCTTAGGTTTGCCTTGGCTATTCAGCCCCTTTTTTGGTTCCATATGAATTTTAAAATAGTTTTTTCTAGTTCTGTGAAGAATGTCATTGGCAATTTGATAGGAATAGCGTTGAATCTGTAAATTGCTTTGGCCAGTATGGCCATTTCCACGATATTGATTCTTCCTATCCACAAGCATGGAATGTTTTTCCATTTGTTTGTGTCATCTCTGATTTCTTTTAGCAGCGTTTTGTAATTCTCACTCTAGAGGTCTTTCACCTCCCTGGCTGCTATATTCTGAGATATTTCATACTTTTTCTGAGAAGCCAGATTTAAAAGACTACATGCTGTATGAATCCCTTTTTCTGAAATTCAGGAAAAGGCAGAACTGTAGGGGTGGAGAATTAACTTTTTACCAGATGTTAAGGGTCAGGGAGGGCTAATAGGAGCAGCTTGAGGGAGTTTTTGGGGGTGACAACTGTTCTGTGTCTTGATCGTGATAGTTACATGCCTGTACATTTGTTAAATTCATAGAAATGTATACCAAAAGAGTGATTTTTACTAAATATAAATTTAAAAATAAAATAATGGAATTCATTATTTTTGTCTCAGAAACAAGCTGATATGTAAACACAACAACCACTACTCTGATCCTCTATCTGTATTCTCTGTCTTATGTTATCTTGCCATACTACTCAAATGGCTTAGTTAAAAACCATGGAGTCATCCTCAACTCCCTTTTCTTCCTCACCAGATATCTGTTAACGTTCATCTGGTCTCTAATTTTTACTGAATCAATTTCAGAAATATTTCTAGAATCCAACCTGTCTTCTATGTTTTCATTGTAGTAACTTGTTTAGTTCACGCCTTCAGCATCTTTCCTATTTCTCTCTCTCAACTGTGTAGAACAACCTTTTCCTTAATTTGTTTAATTCTATTCCTTAGGATCAAGTCCAGATTTCACAGCTGCATTATAGGAACCATATGTCCTCTAACCTACCTTTATAGCTTTATGTTCTGCCATGCATCCTCATTTTGGACACACTTAGTCTCTTACTGTTCTTGGTTATGCAAGGCTTCTTCAAAAACTTTGCCTTTGCATATATTCCTTCTGCTTGAAATGCTTGATTCTCCCCATTTCTCTTTCCTGCTTTTCCTTTAAGATAGGGTACCCATGAAGCTTTCAGAAGTCCCTAAGGCACAATTAGTTGCCGTATCTTCACTGCTCTCACAAGACTTAAAGCATGTATTTTAGTGTACTGCTTACAATAAAATTTGCCAATTCGTTAGTCTGTCTCTTCAATATCAGGGATGGCAGACAGATGCCAGCCTCTCCTTCTCTTGTGTTTACTTCATAAGCTAATTGGTCACAACATTGTCCCTGGTTGGACATGGATAGGTCCTCTGAATTTAACAGAATAACATACTGGGTACTCACTAATTATCTAATGTTAAACTGAAGTTGGCACCGTGCTTTAGGCAGATTTTTTGTGTGTGTGATGTGTAAGTCCAGAATAGGTTATAATATCAGTATTTTAATATTCCTATAAGATAATATCAAGATATCAATACTGTTACATTGTTAAAAAGTTTATAATTCACTTTCTAAAACTAGCACATATATTTCAAATCTGAAATATATTTGCATATATTTTATGTATTTATAAAGTATGTATATAAATGTTAAGTTTTAAAACACATTTGCAATAAAACTACTTAAAAATAAAGTATACATGTATTTTAGTATTTCAAAAGAACTAATTATACTGGAGTACTAAAAACTGATATTGTAGTCATAATTCAAGTCCTGACCCTTGTGGCCATAGCTCTTAAGGCAATGTCTTCAGTAAGTGAAAGAAGCTAGACCCCAATAAATATTTGAGATGTGCTTACTGGAGCCTAATATCATATTTCATTAAAAATGAGATACTTCAAAGCTGGTTATTTCTTGATCTAACCAGAAACTGTAATTTAGAAGACTTTTTTTTTTAACCCAAATAATTCATGATTATTTCCTGACAGTAATTATGTTTCAGAAAGGTTAAAACACTGTGGGGGCTAGGGAGACAGGAAAGGTTGTTGCGTCTTGGAATCAATAAGATAGGGTAAACTTTGTCTTTGTTTAGACCACAATTATTTGTTTAGGGTATTATTTCTAAAATATGTGGTCATTTTGCTCTAATCTTGATGTGGAATTAAGGGAATGTATTCTTTGTACGTAATTTTCAGAATGGGTTTTGTTGACCTGTTAATCAGTGAGCCTGAATTTAGTTGCTAGATTAAGTGTCTCATGTTGTTTTGAGAGAGTGAGTTATCAGTGTCTGTTTTCTTTTCTCCTTCCTTTAAGATGCCATGGCTAGTCCAGGGAAAGATAACTATAGAATGAAAAGCTATAAGAATAAAGCCCTAAATCCTCAAGAGATGCGTAGACGAAGAGAAGAAGAAGGAATACAGCTTAGAAAACAAAAAAGGGAAGAACAGGTAGGTGTGTTTAGCTATTTAATTTGGTGTTTTTTTAAAATTTTAATTGTTTGCTAATTATTGGATAATTTTAAATGGAAATGTTTTAAGAAATTGAATATAGCTAAATCTATTATTTATTAGACTCCAGGCATCATAATTGCAAATTTGTGAAACAGGACTCTGTGCTACTTTTAGTCACTGGGAGAAATGGATTTTCTGTTTTATCGATAAACCTGTTGTGTTAATTATATTTTTACCCCACTGCTAAGAAATTTTTCCTCTTGCATCTATTTAGATCACTTCCATTTGTCATTGTAAAATTTGCCCCTTAAAGAAACATTAATTATATATTATTTGCTGCTTTGTAGTTTTCATAATTCTTGCCCGTAAGTAAGTTATTGTCTTCTTCCCATGCTATTCATACTGTTCCCCCATTGTCTTATTAGCCAGATCTCTGTTTATACTTTGCATATGTGACATAAAGAATATAAAATCATTTAAGAGAGTACATCTCGACATTTTTTATTCCAAGATGTACTTAAATGTAGAAGTATTTATAAATAAGTAAAAGAATGTGGTTCTCACACATGTGAATTAAAACTGATGTGTGAAAAGGACTAGCAGTGAAGAAAGTAGAAAAGGCCTATTCTGTTCTATTCTATTCTGTAAGTAGAGATGGGGTCCTGCTATGTTGCCCAGGCTGTTATTGAACTCGTCGCCTCAAGCAATATTCCTGCCTCTGCCTCTCAAAGTGCTAGGATTACAGGCATGTAATAGGCAAGGCCTATTTCAGAAATATGATAATGATTTCTCTTCTCCCTATCTACAGCATCTAATACAGTCCTTCATACATTATAGTAGGTACTAAAAAAATCATGTTGAATAAATGTTTAAAAGGAGGATTGTTTACATATTGAAGAAGAACAGGCAGGGAGTGCTGGCTCACCCCTTTGATCCCAGCACTTTGGGAGGCTGAGGTGGGCGGATCATGAGGTCAGGAGATCGAGACCATCCTGGCTAACACGGTGAAACCCCGTCTCTACTAAAAATACAAAAAAATTAGCCGTGTGTGGTGGCTGGCGCTGTAGTTCCAGCTACTCAGGAGGCTGAGGCAGGAGAATGGCATGAATTCGGGAGGCAGAGTTTGCAGTGAGCCGAGATGGCTCCACTGCACTCCAGCCTGGGCGACAGAGTGAGACTCCATCTCAAAAAAAAAAAAAAAAAAAAAATGAAGAACCATATTTATTTAGCTATCAAAAAGAGTATAACCAGATTTTGTTTTCCTCAAATTTTGATTTAGGAAATGTAGAGTCATCCCTTGGTTCCAGGATCCTCTGCGGATATCAAAATTTACTGATGCTCAGGTCCTTTATGTAAAATGGCGTGATATTTGCATATTACCTGCACACATCCTCTTGTATATTTTAAGTCATCTCCAGATTACTTATAATATCTAATACAGTGTAAATGCTATGTAGTTGAGTTGTTATACTGTGTTGTTTTAAAATATGTATTATTGTCGGGCTCAGTGGCTTATGCCTATAATCCCAGCACTTTGGGAGGCCTAGGTGGGCGGGTCACCTGAGGTCAGGAGTTGGAGACCAGCCTGACCAACATGGTGAAACCCCGTCTCTACTAAAAATAAAAAAATTAGCCAGGCATGGTGGCGCACGCCTGTAATCCCAGCTACCCAGGAGGTTTAGGCAGGAGGATCGCTTGAACCCAGGAGGTGGAGGTTGCAGTGAGCCAAGATCATGCCACTGCACTCCGGCCTGGAGACAGAGCGAGACTCCGTCTCAAAAAATAAAATAAAATAAAAATAAAGTAAAATAAAATATGTATTACTTTTTATTTTTGTATTTTTTTGTTGTTGTTGATTTTTAAGAGATGAGGTCTTGCTGTGTTGCCCAGGTTGCCCTCCAATTCCTGGGCATGTGCAACCCTCCCACCTCAGCTTCTCAAGTAGCTGAGACCAGAGGCACGTGCTGCCATGCTTGGCTTATTATTTTTTATTGTTATTATTATTTTTGATCCAAGGTTGGTTGAATCTGGGAATGTGGAACTCACAGATATGGAGGGCCAACTGTACCTATAAATCTCCTTTAGTGAACTCACCATGTTTCTTTCTTCTTTTTTTCTGCTTCATTTTTATCTGCTCCTGAATTAATAAGCATAGGACTGTCATTCCTAAGAATTGTTTTCTATTCCTTGTTAATCAGATATACTAAATCTGTTAATGTATCAGATGTTATCTTTCCTATGTAACAGATGTGCTTTTTAAGTTTTCTTGCAAAAATTCTTAGATACCTCATAAACCAGTGTGGAAATATGTGCTTTTTTAAGTGCTATAAAATTACTATGTGTATTCCACTTACAGGCTTACCGTTGGTAAAAGATCTGAGATTCAAAGTGACGTGAAGTAGTCTGTGCAGCCAAAAGCTAGCCCAGAAATTTGACTTCTCATAAATACCTTAGATCTTCCTAGTATAATGATTGGGAAATACTCAAATATTCAGAATTTTAAGTTATAAAATTGATAGGGTTTTTTTGTCCACTCAAACGAAAACATGGAATTCTATGGCAATTTAATGTTTTACGGAAAGCTCAATGTGTAAACTGATTTCTCTTTATTACAGTTGTTCAAACGCAGAAATGTCTCTTTGCCCAGAAATGATGAATCTATGCTTGAAAGTCCTATACAGGATCCAGATATTAGTTCCACTGTACCCATTCCAGAGGTATACTTTACCAAAATATATTTCAAATTATACCTCAATAATTTTAGCAATAGTATGTCTAACAAATATTTATGCATGCAAAATTATTCATGTAAAATATGTAAATGTTAATTATATTTTTGTGTGTGTGTTTTAGGAAGAAGTTGTTACTACAGATATGGTTCAGATGATTTTTTCTAATAATGCTGATCAACAGCTAACAGCAACACAGAAATTTAGAAAGCTGCTTTCTAAAGGCAAGAATTATTTTCAGTATGCTTATTTGATATTATAGGATTTTGTAGTAGAGGTTTATTTTATTGTTTTCTTTTAATTTTAAAATACCTTTCTTTGCTAGACACAGGTGTTATATTCTCTGTAAAATATATTGTAAGGTAACATCCGTTTTTGAACATGATGTTAGCAAAGTAACATGTTGACTGTAGAAAAATTGTAAAAACATAAAAGCAGTTAAAGAGGCAAATATAAAAAGGTTAATCCTGCTGCCAAGAAATAAGATTAGAGATACATATTTTTTAATTCTTGTAGAAATATTTTTCGGACATGATTTTTTATTTTAATTTGTATTTTTTTATTTTTTATTTATTTTTAATTTTTTTTATTATACTTTAAGTTTTAGGGTACATGTGCACAATGTGCAGGTTTATTACATATGTGTACATGTGCCATGTTGGTGTGCTGCACCCATTAACTCTTCATTTAACATTAGGTATATCTCCTAATGCTATCCCTCCCTGCTCCCCCCACCCCACAACAGGCCCCGGTGTTTGATGTTCCCCTTCCTGTGTCCATGTGTTCTCATTGTTCAGTTCCCACCTATGAGTGAGAACATGTGGTGTTTGGTTTTTTGTCCTTGCGATAGTTTGCTGAGAATGATGGTTTCCAGCTTCATCCATGTCCCTACAAAGGACATGAACTCATCATTTTTTATGGCTGCATAGTATTCCATGGTATATATGTGCCACATTTTCTTAATCCAGTCTATCATTGTTGGACATTTGGGTTGATTCCAAGTCTTTGCTATTGTGAATAGTGCTGCAATAAACATATGTGTGCATGTGTCTTTATAGCAGCATGATTTATAATCCTTTGGGTATATACCAAGTAATGGGATGGCTGGGTCAAATGGTATTTCTAGTTCTAGATCCCTGAGGAATCGCCACACTGACTTCCACAATGGTTGAACTAGTTTACAGTCCCACCAACAGTGTAAAAGTGTTCCTATTTCTCCACATCCTCTCCAGCACCTGTTGTTTCCTGACTTTTTAATGATGGCCATTCTAACTGGTGTGAGATGGTATCTCATTGTGGTTTTGATTTGCATTTCTCTGATGGCCAGTGATGATGAGCATTTTTTCATGTGTCTTTTGGCTGCATGAATATCTTCTTTTGAGAAGTGTCTGTTCATATCCTTCACCCACTTTTTGATGGGGTTGTTTGTTTTTTCCTTGTAAATTTGTTTGAGTTCTTTGTAGATTCTGGATATTAGCCCTTTGTCAGATGAGTAGATTGCAAAAATTTTCTCCCATTCTGTAGGTTGCCTGTTCACTCTGATGGTAGTTTCTTTTGCTGTGCAGAAGCTCTTTAGTTTAATTAGATCCCATTTGTCAACTTTGGCTTTTGTTGCCATTGCTTTTGGTGTTTTAGACATGAAGTCCTTGCCCATGCCTGTGTCCTGAATGGTATTGCCTAGGTTTTCTTCTAGGGTTTTTATGGTTTTAGGTCTAACATGTAAGTCTTTAATCCATCTTGAATTAATTTTTGTATAAGGTGTAAGGAAGGGATCCAGTTTCAGCTTTCTACATATGGCTAGCCAGTTTTCCCAGCACCATTTATTAAATAGGGAATCCTTTCTCCATTTCTTGTTTTTGTCAGGTTTGTCAAAGATCAGATAGTTGTAGATACGTGGCATTATTTCTGAGGGCTCTGTTCTGTTCCATTGGTCTATATCTCTGGTACCAGTACCATGTTGTTTTGGTTACTGTAACCTTGTAGTATAGTTTGAAATCAGGTAGCGTGATGGCTCCAGTTTTGTTCTTTTTGCTTAGGATTATCTTGGCAATGCGGGCTCTTTTTTGATTCCATATGAACTTTAAAGTAGTTTTTTCCAATTCTGTGAAGAAAGTCATTGGTAGCTTGATGGGGATGGCATTGAATCTATAAATTACCTTGGGCAGTATGGCCATTTTCACGATATTGATTCTTCCTACTCATGAGCATGGAATGTTCTTCCATTTGTTTGTATCCTCTTTTATTTCATTGAGCAGTGGTTTGTAGTTCTCCTTGAAGAGGTCCTTCACATCCCTTCTAAGTTGGGTTCCTAGGTATTTTATTCTCTTTGAAGCAATTGTGAATGGGAGTTCACTCATGATTTGGCTCTCTGTTTGTCTGTTATTGGTGTATAAGAATGCTTGTGATTTTTGCACATTGATTTTGTATCCTGAGACTTTGCTGAAGTTGCTTATCAGCTTAAGGAGATTTTGGGCTGAGACGATGGGGTTTTCTGGATATACAATCAGACATGATTTTTTAAATGGTATCATAACATAGAGTGTGAACATAAAATAATGTAATCAGGCATTTAAATCACAAAATAATGTAATCAGGCATTTAAATTTTTCTCAATTTTAGATTACCATAAAAATGCTACAATAATTGTTAAGTAATATAAATTTCCTTAATGTACATTCATAAAAGTGAAGTACGGGGTCAAAGGGAATACACTGTATTAATTTACAATCCCATCTTCAGTTTGTACAAGCATTCATTTTACTATTTTTACCAACATTCACAATTCTCTTTTTCTTTTTTTTTGAGACAACATCTCACTCCTGTCGCCCAGCCTGGAGTGCAGTAGCAGAATCACAGCTCACTATAGCCTCTGCTTTCCAGGCTCAGGTGATTCTCCTACTTCAGCTTCCTGAGTAGCTGGGACGACAGGCATGCATCACCAAACCCAGCTAATTTTTTGTATTTTTAGTGGAGTCAGGGTTTTGTCATATTGCCCAGGCTGGTCTCAAACTCTCCTCCCACCTTTGCTTGCTAAAGTTCTGTGATTACAGGTGTGAGCCACCATGCTTGGCCTCATAATTATCTTTAAGAAAAAAATAAGTGCTTATATAATAGTAATTCATTATTTGGCTTTTTTTTTGTAATTAGGTTGAATATTTTGCCTTATTTATTGGTTCTTTTTAATACATAATTGCCTATTTATGTTATTTGACCAATTTTATATTGAGTTAGTAAGAATTCATTTAAATAAAAATTTAAATCTTCTACTTGTGTTTCATATATGGAATTTATTGAACTAGTAATTCTAATTTTATGGGATTGTATATATGAATGGGTAAGGTTTTGAAAATGCCCTTAGCTCAACTGCCTTATTGTCCTAAGGGAGACAGAGTTTAGTGACACATGAAGAATGAAAGAAATCTTGTGATCAGGTCAGCATAGATTACAAGGCTTTCACTTTTTCTTTCTTACTGTAATTTATGTTCATAAATAAATTTAACTTTCATTTTCTGTTCCTCACATACCTTAGCAATGTCAGGAAACCCTTATGCAATCAAGAATGGCTTCTGTCTTCCTCACAATACTTCACAGTTTTGGTTTTTATAATTGGGATTATTTTCTGAGTCAGATTAATATTTTTAAATTGTTTTTTAAGTATATTCCTTCAAGATTTTATTTTGACATACATGTCATACTGATAACAGAATTTCTTTAGATTTAAGAGTTTCAGAGTTTGTCACCAGTGTTTTTATACCATTTCCTCATTATTGAATTCTTTATCTTGATTAATTTTTTATTAGAGCATTGCTTGAAGGATTTTCTACCCCTTTCTTACCCCCATTCTAGGAAAATTGCATTGGTACATTTTTTTTAAGCCTTTATATGTCTAAATAACTATATTTCTGATGTCTTTGAGCAAGTTGTCTGGGTATCGAATTCTTTGATCAGAAGATTTGGTCCTCATTTAGTCTAATTCCTCAAGGTATTCTGTTTCCCATAAACTGTACTATCTTTCACAGAGACAATTGTGTTCTCTGTTTTTTCTTTGTAATGGAATTATGCTTGCCCAGTTGGACATACAGCAAGGAGTTAATAGACGTTTTCTTTCACTGATTGATGTGAGTTCCTGCCACATCTATCAGGCCTAGAAAAATAATAGATTTACTGTATTTTTATTTGATCTGTCAAAGTAGGAAATATGGGAAAGCAAGCATCTAGAGCCCAGAACTGGAAGCAGAAAGAACAGGAAACTTTGCCTCTTTTGCAGGCATTTCTTTATTGTAATTAGTGTTCTTACTGTAGACACTAGGAAGATATGAATATGCCCTGGGTACTGCACAGCCTATCTTAGCTCTAGCTTTTACTCCTCTGACTTAAGTCTGCGATGGTGACCTTTTGTTACATCTTCTATTTATTTCCTTGTCGTGGCCACTCTTGTGGATGTAAATCACAAACCATCCTTTTCTTCAATCCCAGTTTTGTAGAACGTTCTCCAAAGCTTTTTTCTTTTGCCTGACTCTTGCTTAGTTTTCAGCGCTGAAGGAGATATTCCCGCTATACTACTTATTGCCATAATGACTAAAAGTCTTCTTGGTAGCAGTTTATCACCATTATAAGATTATATAGGCTATCGTCCTGTCAATATAATACTAATAGTAGTTCATGATACCTGTTAGATAAGCTGACAATCCAAGTGCACTTTAATTGCTTTCTTTTAGATGAAGATAAATATAAACTTGTTGCTTTTAATTCACCAGGAAGAAACTATATTTGGGTTCTTATATATGTGTGTGTGTGTGTGTGTGTGTGTGTGTGTGTGTGTAGGTATATATCATATCATGTCTATATTTACTCTTATATATATAGCTGACATTCTCAATGCCCACCTCGCCCTACCTACCAACCACAAAACCCTATATTTTCTTCCTTCTCTCTCTCATCTCTTTCTCTCAAAGAGCAAGACAAAATTTCTGTCCATTAAATTAAAAACAAAATAGGATAATATATTTATGATTTTCTTTGGAAATAAAGGAAAAACAAGAAAGTGAAGGTGGTAATTGCAACCCTATGATTTTGTTTTGATTTTTTTAAGATGGAAGGTAAAATGATTAAGAATACTTATTGTCTTATCCTGTTGATGTTTTACAACAGTATAAGTTAGGGTCTGGAATTCAGTTTTCCATCTTGAAGAATTGGGGCTTTTCATTTAAAACACCCAAGCAAAACTTGATGGGTATAACTTTACTAACTTTGCAGAAATTTTCTAAATTTTGCCCAAGTTAGAAGAATAGCAAATTTGTAGAAAAATGAAAAGGAAGAAGGAAGTCTGTTTCTAAGTAAATCTTTCTTAACAATTGAGAACAAGGTTTCTAGGATTTGAGCTGACTTAAAACTTAATGAAAACATTTTTCTATATCAAAAAGAATGATTTGTACAGATGTTTTATGTCCACCATTTGCTTATTCATCCTACTCATTAAACACAGTATGTTAACATTAATATATGAGTTCTTTATGATCAGTAACACAGTCAAATAGAGGAAGAAGAAAAGGAAGAATCAGAAGTGGAAATGAGTATTCTCTTTTGCATGACTACATGAATAGATAACTCAGTAATACACAATTTAGATGGTGGATGCAGGGCAAGGGAAGGAATAACCATGATGATATAATGAGTTTGATTTTGGGTATGCTGCATTTTGAAAGAAGTGTGAAAATGCATTTTAAAAGGTGTGAAAATAAAAATACATCCTTGTCACTTAGGAATATGATCTGAAATCTAGGAAAGGAGAATTCAGTTAAGGTTGTAAGGTTTGTGAATTATCACAAATAGTAATAATATCTGATACTTGAATTAACAAAAATAGGTACATTTTCTAAGATGAGAATAAACAGGAATAAGACTGTCCCAAAGGAACACCACTAGGGAAGTTACTGAAGAACCGTAGAGGGTACGTTTTGCTGAAGCCAAGGTAGAAGAAAGAGTTCTTTATACTTAGATGACCAGTACCTGAAATGTCTTTGTCTGGATTTTATATAAGCTTCCTAGATATTATATGATTCTCAAAAGCTGTCTGCATTTCATGAAAATTTATCAATAATTGTAGACAGTCCATTAACATTTCTGTAAAAAATAATTCCCGGACAAAAAAGAATCTTGTTTGACAGACATTAGGTAAATTGTGGTTGATAATGAAGGAGATATGCTTAGAAATTGAGGGTAGTACTATAAAGAATTAGTGGAAACTTAATTCCTCAGTTGGTATTTTGAGTTTTAGACAGAAATCAGTGTTTTAAAGGTGTGCTCAATAGCCTTCGATTTATGAAATTTAGATGTTTATGTAGGAAATATTTTTAAAATTTCTTGCAGTGAATGAGAAAGTGGAATTTGCAAAATGTACAGAAAACATTGTAATCTGGAGAAAATTTGACTTCAGTTACATCTAGCTAAGGGTTTTAATCTTGGGTCAGGGAAACCTAGGAAAGGGTTATTTTATGTGCCCTGTTAACGGACACAGGGACTAGATTGTTTTCTTTTTGTGTCTTTGTAATAACTTAAGTCTTTTTAAATTTTTAGAACCTAATCCACCAATAGATCAAGTTATACAGAAACCAGGAGTTGTACAGAGATTTGTGAAATTTCTTGAAAGAAATGAAAATTGCACTTTACAAGTGAGTCTAAAGTTTTCTTTCTTAATTTTTCTCTAGAAATGACATGTTAAAGTTTCTAGTGAAAGCAACTTCTGCAGTATTGACTCTATTGTAAGCATTAAGTAAATACTTGGTAATTAAAAGAAAAGGTAGTGCTGCCTGTCTTGTCTTGGACATGGTTTCAGTGCTAGTTTTTTTCTAGGAATTGTTATTTTATTAAGCAATTTTGGAAAAAGTATATAAAATCATTACTAATGTTAATAAACAATTTATAGTTGTTAACCTTTAATAACTTTTTTGTTTTAGAAAACTTCGGACTAAAATGTTGCTAAATTTATTTTGATTCTTAGCTAGCCAGGGTTCTAACTTTTACCTTTTAAAACACTGTTAGCTGACTGATTAGTTCTTTTTTTCAAAACAGAATAAATTAGTATTTAGTATTATCTAGTAGAAATGTGACCAGAGTTAAGTTTGTCATAAAGAACATTGGTTCTCAACCATGATATAGTTACAATTTTAAGATGTCTTCCAAATAATTTGCTACTAATGGTAATTTACTGAAGTTTGTAAATATTTTAATGTTAAAAAAAGATTGGTTTTCCCTACATTCATTGCTATGCATATTCTTAAGTCAGAGTACAGGTTGGAATTTTATCTATGTATCAGGAATTGCACAAGACATACACCTAACTTATAAAAGCTATTGTCAATAATGGAGGACTGTTACTTCAGTAACAGTTGTTGAGTTTGTAACTTAAGAGTAGTGGTCTACTTAGCTGAATAATTTGAGAAAGATCCTCATGTTTTAGGTATAAGCAAAGGAATGTATTGCATGTGTGAATGTGAAAAATTGGTGAGAATGTTTACAATAAGGGTCTCTAAGAGGCTACTTTAGTCATGTTACAGTTCTGTTGTCAATTATTTTGAACTAGAGATCATGAAATCTGGTTCCATTGCTTTATATAAGCCCTAAGTCCAGACTAAAACCCAGACATCTTGATACCTATTATTTGGCTTTTTAATTCCAATTGAATGAAAGAAGAAATGATTGAATGTAAATAAATAAAATTATTGAGAGCTAGTTTGAGCCAAGCGTCATGTAAGATATTGTAGTTCCAAAATTCAGATGTTGTCCTGTTTAGAGAAATTCCACACTTTCTCCTGGGAAAGACAGACATAAAAAAGATCTGTGGTAACATCATATCCTTAGTGCTCTAACAGAGCTATAAACAAAGTACTCTGGGGACACAGAACATAGCAACTTACTCTGTTTAGGGGAAGTTTAAGACTTCACAAAGGTAGTGTTGCAAGACTAGTCTTGAGGATGAAGGAGCCTTTGGCAGACTGAAAAGAGGAAAATTAATACTAGGTTTAGAGGATAGAGTGTGTAGACAGCACAGTGTGGGAAGATTTGCTGGGCGTGGTGGCTCACACCTGTAATCCCAGCACTTTGGGAAGCTGAAGAGGGAGGACCTCTTGAACCCAGGAGTTTGAGACCAGCCTGGGAAAATAGTGAAACCTCATCTCTACAAAAAAAAAAAAAAAAAAATTAGCTGAGTGTGGTGGCATGCACCTGTAGTCTCATCTCCTTGGGAGGCTGAAGTGAGAGTATAACTTGAGCCCGGACATTTGAGGTTATAGTGAGCCGTGATCATACCACTGCACTCCAGCCTGGGCCCTGTCTCTAAAATAAATGAACAAACACACACACACACCGAGAAGTTCAGCATTTATTAATCACTGTGATTAAAAACTATAGAAATTCAACAGTATGGTCTTGGGACAGCTACATGTTGTGCCATGTTACCCAAGTGCGTGTGAAATATGTTAGTTAATATGATTGGTCCATCTAACAGGCCTTAAATTGGGGTCCTACAAACAAGTTTTGTTGGCCTGCTCATGTTTTAAAGCGTGAATTAGATATTAAATCTTAAAAAATGGGGGGATTTCAAATGAATATCCAGGTTTTTGTCTCCTTTTAACAAATCAGAGGTGTTGGCATTGTTGTCAGATAGTTAAAATGAAAGGAGGTTGAATAGGCATTCTGTCTCTATTTTCTTTTTTCAACTGGAAAGTTTACCTTTTTTTTTAAATTGTAGCCACACACTCTAGGTTTTCACAGTTGTCACTTGCTTATCACTCGTTTTATGTTTAATTGGTTGCTGGTAGGCTTCTGACTTTACCAGTCTTCACTAAGGCTTTCTCCTAGGGATACTAGGGACAAGTTTGTAGAGTAACCTTTCAGTTGTCCACTAGCTTATTTCATTATCTACAATTGGTTGGAACTACGGTCTCCATTATTTTTAAATATAAATTCCCTTTAAAATTTTTTCTTAGTCCTACACGTAAAAGTAACTGTACTTTTTAGTATTTCAGTAATGCTTTTGGGTACATTTTTTGTTACTTATAATGACGTGTACGTTTATGTGAAAAGTTATTTATGTGAAATATTTAAAAAGTTTTTTTCATGTTTAATTTTATATGTCAAATATGTGAAATATTTTTTAAACTATAGTCACTGCTTTGTTTGCCTGTGGATTTGTAGGTTGCTTTCAGTAATTCACTAGTTCATTGTTTTGGAGCCATGGTTGGATTTTCTCAGTTGCTTTTATTTTAAATCCATAATGTGTATGTATATTCAAATTTTAATTGAGTTGATATGAGTAACTTCTCAGAGACTCTGCAGCTTAAAAAAAATACCAGAAGTCCCAACACTGGCTCTGTTAATAATGAAAGCTTGATGTTGAACAAATACCTAAATCTCTCAACTTCTGATTTTTTTGTTTCTTAAATAAGTAGGTTGAGGTTACATGATCTGTAGAGAAATAAGTACCTCTTATGATTCTAAGTGTCCTAAATATACCTACTGTTGTTATAAATAATGTCTCTTACTTATTTTTAAACTGCTTGCTTTAGAATGCTTGCCTCTGTAATAATAAAAAGGAGTTTTATAAATTATAAATTCAAAGGTGTTTATATATTGTTGATTTTGTATATTTTCATTATATTTTTCTCAGTTCTTATTTTTCCATATTAAAGAATACTTTTCTGTAATCCGTGATCTTTGATGACAATTACTTTTTTTCTACGAGTTTTTATCCTTAAATCTGACTTCACAATGAATCTTATTAATATAAGTCAGTCTTTCACACTTGTCCTGGCAGGTCTTTACTCCCTCTCTTTCCTTCTTTGCCTTTCTGACATTTCTTTGGTTCTTTCATTTATTTTACCTTTTTTTCTTCTTAGTTTGAAGCTGCATGGGCATTAACTAATATAGCATCTGGAACTTTTCTGCATACCAAGGTAGTGATTGAAACTGGGGCTGTTCCAATTTTTATCAAACTTCTTAATTCTGAACATGAAGATGTTCAAGAACAGGTATGTCTCTAATTTGTATTGTTATATGTACTAGAATTCAGTTTTCTCTTGAAAGTACCATTTGTAATTACGATGTGTAATTCATTTTTGTTTCTAATTGCTGTATATTACATTAAATTATAGTAGTGTTTTTGGTGTTAAGTTAGAAGGGAGGAAGAATGAACAGTTCCAGACATAATCCTGGGTTCTCTATAAGTGTGATCACAGCTAGCATAGGAGTTACTATTCCTGTTTATAAAAGTGCATACTGAGGCTGGGCATGGTGGCTCATGCCTGTATTCTCAGCACTTGGGAAAGCTGAGGCGAGCAGATCACTTGAGGCCAGGAGTTTGAGACCAGTCTGGCCAACATGTCAAAATCCCAGCTCTGCTAAAAATACAAAAATTAGGCAGGCGTGATGCCACAGCTCCTCAGGAAGCTGAGGCACAAGAATTCCTTGAGCCTGGGAGGCAGAGGTTGCAGAGAGCCGAGATCACGCCACTGTACTCCAGCCTGGGCGACAGAGCGAGATTTGTCTCAAAAAAAAAGCGCATACTGAGACTCAAAAGTTAGTAACTTACCTAAAGTCACAATGAATGGCAGAGCTGGGTTTTAAAGCTGGACTGGTTTGACTTCTTGTTCTCTGCATATATGTAGATTATTTTGTTGTTTGTTTTAAGAATATCACATTACTTTGAATAGAACCATTTTTTAATAAACTTAATGAAGTTTTGTTGTAAGAGGTAAAATTTAATTACATATAATTGTACCATCTAAATAAAATCAAGTCATTTGACCTTTTTTTTGCATCATTTTTATGTACATAAATCTGTTGATCTCTCTCCCATTTTATTAATCATTTCATTTTATATATTTTTCAGTTAACACTAATATTGGGAGCCTTTTTTTATGGCAGTAATTATTCTTCCATGGAAATTTTACTGATTACTCAATATCTGCTCAGATATGTACCATAATTTGTTATCTGTTCCTCAATTGTTGTACATTTGGATTATTTCTAGCTTATTGGTGTTGTTAATAATATTGTGATGAATATCATTATATGTCATCACTCTTTATGTACCTTTTGATTATTTTACTAGGAAAAGTGACTACCCTGTCAAAAGATAAATTTTTTTTTTTTTTTTTTTTTTGAGATGAAATCTTGCTCTTGTCCCCCATGCTGGAGTGCAGTGGTGCGATCTCAGCTCACTGCAACCTCCACCTCCCAGGTTTGGGCGATTCTCCTGCCTCAGCCTCCCAAGTAGCTGGGATTACAGGTGCCTGCCACCACGCCTGGCTAGTTTTTGTGTTCTAGTAGAGACGGTGTTTCACCATGTTGGCCAGGCTGGTCTCAAACTCCTGACTTCAGGTGATCCGCCCGCCTCGGCCTCCCAAAGTCCTGGGATTACAGGTGTGAGCCACCGTGCCCGGCCAAAAGATAAATTTTTTAAAGCTGTTACTATGTATTTCAAAGTCAGACTCCAAGAATATTATACCAATTAAGATCTCCACCAACAGAATATTATATTCCACAAGGTAGAAAATGTCTTTAGTTTAAAGGTTTTTCTTAAAAACAAACAAAGAAATCTTAGGTCTAGAGTAGATGTTAAAAATACTAACTTATGTTTTAAACATTAAAATAAAACTTTCCCAACTGAAAAGTAACATGTCTACTTTTGTACTAACATGAAAAGTTTATGGTGAAAATAAAATAAAATGATAATTTGTATTTGCATAATTTCTTACCTAATTGAAATTTAATAAATGAATATATGTTCTCAGAAATACATTTTCATCATTGTGCAAATTCCATGGAGTCTATTTACACAAACCTAGATGGTTTATAGTATGGCCTTTTGCATCCAGTCTACAAACCTATACAGTATGTTACTGTACTAAATGCTGTAGGCAATTTTTTTTTTTTTTTTTTTTTTGAGACAGAGTCTTGCTGTGTCACTCAGGCTGCAGTGCAGTGACATGATCTCGGCTCACTGCAACCACCACCTCCTGGGTTTCAAGCAGTTCTTATGCTTCAACCTCCTGAGTAGCTGGGATTACAGGCACCTGCAATCACACCCAGCTAGGTTTTGTATTTTTAGTAGAGATGGGGTTTCACCATGTTGGCCAGGCTGGTCGCATACTCCTGACCTCAAGTGATCTGCCCACCTCACCTCCCAAAGTGCTGGAATTACAGGCATGAGCCACTGCACCCAACCTACTATAGACAATTGTATATACAGTGGTAAGTATTTGTGTATCTACACATACAAAAGGTACAGTAAAGATAGTGGTGTCATAATATTATGAGACTACCATCTTGTATGCAGTCTGTCATTGACTAAAATGTTATGCAGTGCATGATTATAATTGGAAAATTTGCTAAATAGATAATATTTTGTCTCTCCATGTAAATTCCTAGTAAACTATGCTCTTTGTTGAACAGTATAGATATTTCACTAATATGCCAGGAAAACTTTTTTTTTTGGAGACAGAGTTTTGCTCTGTTGCCCAAGGTGGAGCAAGGCTCATTGCAATCTCTGCCTCCTGGGCTCAAGTGATCCTGCCACCTTAGCCTCCCAAGTAGCTGAGATGACAGGTGCGTGCCACCACACCCAGCTAATTTTTGTCATTTTTTCAGTAGAGACAGGGTTTTACCACGTTGCCCAGGCTGGTTTTGAACTCCTAGACTCAAGTGATCTGCCCACCTCAGCTTCCCAAAGTGCTAGGATTACACACGTGAGCCACCTTGTTCAGCTGGAAAACTTTTTAAATGTCCTATCTTTCAATTTGAATAAAAATATTAAATTGAATTTTAAAAGTTTTTCTTCTCTACCTTTTTTTTCACATATTGCAAACTGTTGCTTTGTTCATTCTGTACTAAAATCTCATTCCTAAAGGAAAGCCTCTAATTTAAAATATTGTCTTAAGATAATTTTTTTTTTTTTTTCCTAAGGCTGTTTGGGCACTTGGTAATATTGCTGGTGACAATGCAGAATGCAGAGATTTTGTTTTGAATTGTGAAATACTTCCACCTCTTTTAGAGTAAGTACTTTATCACAATTAAGTATGTATCAAAAACTATATACTCCACTATATTCTACATACATAATTAAGTTCTTCAGTCATGCTTTTAAATTTGTCTTATGGTTATCAAGCCTGCAGTAGCTTGACAGTAGGTAGAAGCAAGAGAAATTTTCAAATTGTTACCTGTGTCTTTGATGTTCCCTTAAACCACACTTAACCGTGGTCATTGCTTACTTGATGCTTACTGATCTAAAATAATTATTCTGCAAAAACAAGGATATATAGTAGTTTATAATACAGTAAAATTTACATATTGCTATAGTAGGGAATCCTTAATACTTGAACAGACAGTATATTTAGGATGTCAGTATGTTTTAAATTTTATTAAAAGAACCAAGATTTTAAGATAGAGATTTTTCTTTCAGGATTAGAATTTTACTTCAAATGATTTATCTAGTAGTTTCTTCTACTACTTTATGTATTTTTTTAAAAAAGAAATTACCCTATAATGTAAGGTCCTTTATATAAATGACATAAAATTTTTTGAAAGACAGGCTTATACATATTGTTTATGATTAAGAGGATCTTTATGTAGGATAAATGCCAATGGCAGGTAGTGAAGAAAAAGACTAATCGAGGAGATGGTTAGAAGTAAATATTTTACTCTTCATTTCTGCATGGAGGTGCATTCTCCGTGCTCTCCAGCTGAGGAATTGAATAGGAAGAATAAATTTCTAGTCAATAGTTTTCAAAAAACATTTTACTCTAGCTTTCTGTGGACAGAAGTTATTTCTTGGCATGGTTTCACTTAACCAATATTAATCGAAGATCTGTGTGCAAACCACTGAACTCACTATAATTTCATTTATTATGGGCTTAAAGTTAATGGTCCATAGTATTTGAGAATTTAGCTGAGCTATAAAAGAAACTACTGATTTAGAGTTCAATATGAATCATTTTGAAGTCGATACTATTAAAAACATCTCTTAAAGTTTCAATTTGAGACTTGTCTCACCTGATTTATGTGGTATATAAATTAACTGAGCACTTTTTGTTTTTGTTGTTCTGTCTCTATGTCATTTTATTATTTGTTAATATCTCAAGTAGGTAGTGGTTTATGAAGTAGTAAACATTTCTTAGGTCTAATCTCTTTAAATGTCCTAAGGAGTCTTTTAACCATGACTGAAGAAACCAAACTAAAAAATAAAACAAATGAAGAATAACCAGTACCCAGGTATGTAGTAATAGTTATAAAAACAATTTCAGGCTGGGTGTGGTGGCTCACGCCTGTAATCCCTGCACTCTGGGAGGCCAAGGCAGGTGGATCCCCTGAGGTCAGGAGTTCGAGACCAGCCTGACCAACATGGAGAAACCCCGTCTCTACTGAAAATACAAAATTAGCTGGGTGTGGTGGTGCATGCTTGTAATCCCAGCTACTCGAGAGGCTGAGGCAGCAGAATTGCTTGAACCCGGGAGGTGGAGGTTGTGGTGAGCTGAGATCATGCCATTGTACTCCAGCCTGGGCAACAAGAGCAAAATTCCATTTCAGATAATAATAATAATTTCCAAAAAGGGTATTAAAAAGTTGGAAAGTTTCAGAGTTTCACTATAAAACTTCATCTTAGAAAGTTTCAAAGTATTTAAAAAAATAAGAAAGGTAATTAAAAGGAAGTTAAGTTAGATACTCTCTCTGGAGTTGGGCAAAAGGAAAAATTTTTGGCTTAAAAAATGATTATGCAGGCCGGGCGCAGTGGCTCACGCCTGTAATCCCAGCACTTTGGGAGGCCGAGTCGGGTAGATCACGAGGTCAGGAGATCAAGACCATCCTGGCTAACATGGTGAAATCTGGTCTCTACTAAAAATACAAAAAATTAGCCAGGAGTGGTGGCGGGCACCTGTAGTCCCAGCTACTCGAGAGGCTGAGGCAGGAGGATGGCGTGTACCTGGGAGGTGGAGCTTGCAGTGAGCCAAGATCGCGCCACTGCACTCCAACTTGGGCGACAGAGCGAGACTCCGTCTCAAAAAAAAAAAAAAATGATTATGCATTATTTGTTGTTCACATTGTAATTCACATTTAGTAATGCTTAAGTAAATGTAAAACTTACTAATGTATCATTTTATCTGTTTGAGTGATATTTTAATTTATTTTATTAGTATTCATTTAATTCTCAGTAAATGTAAATCTTTTACTACTATAAACTATCCTGATACAATTTTGCTGTAATTTAACTCAACTTTAATTTATAATGTAGCATATTTGTACTTTCTCATAATAACCCCCCCATTAATACAAAAAAAGAACAATAGTATACAACAGGGGTTGGCCAGCTTTATCTCTCAGGCCAAATCTGGCTTGCTTCACATTTTTGTAAATTAAGTTTTATCGAAACACAGTCACGCCTATTTACTCACTTAATGTCTCTGGTTGCTTTCATGCTACATCAGCATAGGTGAGTAATAGACACGAGAAGGAGGGCCTGCAAACCCTAAAATATTTACTGAAAAAAATTGTCAACTCTTAGCATACAAAATCAGTATAACTATTTTATTTCTAGATCTGTTGTATTTTGGGGAAATCTAACATCCATTTTTAGGAAAGCCTTTAGAACAGAAACTTTTTTTAGTGTAGTAGAATACATGTAACCAGTTTAACCATTTTAAAGTGTACAATTTAGTGGCAGTAAGTAGATTTGCAACATTGTACAACTATCACTACTATCTAGTTCCAGAATTTTTTTACCACCTTAAACAGAAACTCAGTACCCATTAAACAGTCACATCCCATTTTGCCATCACCTTGTGCATTGGAAACTACAAATCTGTTTTCTCTCTCTATGGATTTGCTTATACTGTATATGTCACATAAGTGGAATCATACAATATATTACCTTTGTGTCTGGCTTCTTTTAGCTTACTGTTTTCAAGGTTCATTCATATTATAGTGAATGTATCAGTACTTCGTTCTTTTTATGGCTGAATTATATTCCATTTTATGCATGTGCCACATTTTGTTCATTCATTAATAGGTGGACACTTCAGTGTGTCCACCTTTTGACTACTGTAAATAGTGCTTCTATAAACATTCATGTACAAGGTTTTGTTTCAGTACTGGTTTTTCATTCTTGTGGGTATATAAATACGTAGGAGTGGAATTTGCCAGGTAATATGGTAATTCCATCTTTAATTTTTTAGAGACTACCAAACTTTTTCACAGCAGCTGTACCATTTTACGTTCTCCTAGCAATGTATGAGTGTTCTAGTTTCTCTATATCGTCACCAACACATATTATCTGTTATTCTGATTTAGATCATCTTAGTGGGTGTAAGTTGATTTTTTCATTTCTATGAAAAGGTCATTGTCATTTTGATAGAGGTTTCATTTACTCTGTAGATCACTTTGAGCAGTATTGCCATCTTAATAATATTAAGGCTTCCAATTCGTGAACCTGAGAAATCTTGTAATTAATTAAGGTGTTTAATTTTAACAATATTTTGTAGATTTTAGTAAACAGGTCTTATACCTCTTTGGTTAAATGTATTCCAAAGTATTTTATTCTTTTTTATTCAAATGTAAATGAAGTTGTTTTCTTAATTTCTTTTTTGACTTGTTCTTGGTAGTGTATAGAAATACAACTGATTTTTGTGTATTGATTATTTATTTATTTATTTATTTATTTATTTTGAGGCAGGGTCTTGCTCTGTCACCTAGGCTGGAGTGCAGTGGCGTAATCTTGGCTTACTGCCGTCTGTGCCTCCCAGGTTCAAGCGATTCTCGTGCCTTAGCCTCCCAAGTAGCTGGGATTACAGTTGCGTACAACCATACCTGGCTAATTTTTGTATTTTTAGTAGAGACGGAGTTTCACCATGTTGGCCAGGCTGGTCTTGAACTCCTGGTATCAAGTGATCCATCCCCCCTTGACCTCCCAAAGCTCTGGGATTACAAGTGTGAGCCACCACACCTGGCCTGTGTGTTGATCTTGCATCCTGCAACTTTGTTGAATTGATTAGCACCAATAGTTTTTTTGTGGATTGTTGTGGATTTCCGTATATTAGATCATGTCATCTGTCAATAATGATAGTTTCATTGCTGAGCATAATGGCACATGCCGGTAGTCTCAGATACTTGGGAGCCTGAATAGGGAGGGTCATTTGAGGTCAGGAGCCTCCCGAGTTCAAGTGGTTCTCATGCCTCAACTCTCCCAATTAGCTGGGAATACAGGCGTGTGCCACCATGCCTGGCTGATTTTTGTATTTTTGGTAGAGACGAAGTTTCACCATGTTGGCCAGGCTGGTCTTGAACTCAAATTTGAGGTCAAGATCATTTGAGGCTGTAGTGCACTATGATAATGCTTGTGAATAGTCACTGCACTCTAGCCTGTGCAACATAGCAAGACTCCATCTCTAAATTTTTTTTTTTAAAGATAGTTTCATTTCTTGCTTTCCAAGTTGGCTGTGTGAATTCTTTTTGTTGCACAGTTGCTTTGGATAGAGCTTCCATTACAATGTTACCTAGAAGTGGCAAAAATGAGTGTCTTTGTTTTCTTTCTTACCTCAGAGTAAAAACTAACTCTTTCACCATTCAGTGTGATGTTTGCTATGGTTTTCGATAAATGCCCTTTATTCCGTTGAGGTAGTTTCCTTCTATTTCTTTTTTTTTTTTCTTTTTTTTTGAGACAGAGTCATGCTCTGTCACCAGGCTTGAGTACAGTGGCACGATGTTGGCTCACTGCAACCTCTGCCTCCTGGGTTCGATTCTCCTGCCTCAGCCTCCCAGGTAGCTGGGACTACAAGCGTGCACCACCACGCCCAGCTAATTTTTGTATTTTTAGTAGAGACAGGGTTTCACCATGTTGGCCAGGATGGTCTCGATCTCCTGACCTCATGATTCACCCGCCTCAACCTCCCAAAGTGGTGGGATTACAGGCATGAGTCACTATGCCTGACCTGTTTAGTGTTTTTATCATAAAAGGATGTTGAGCTCTTTTAAATACTTTTTGCATCCAATGAGATAACTTGTTTTTTTAATTTATTATATTAATATGGTTTATCATTTTGATTGATATTTGTATCTTGAACCTTCCTTGCATTCCTTGGTTAAATGCCATGTGGTCATAGTATAAGCTGCTAGATTCAGTTTCCTAGAATTCTGTTGAGGATTTTTGTATGTATATTCCGAAGAAATATTTTTTCTTTTGTAACTTTTGTTTTGATATCTTTGGCTTTGGTATCAGGGTAATGCTATCCTCACAGAATTGATGAGGAAGGGTTCTCTTATTTTTTTAAAAAAAATTTTGCAGCTACATAGTAGATATGTATATTTATGGGGTACACGAGATGTTTTGATACAGGCATGCAATGTGAAATAAGCACATCATGGAGTGGGCATAAGCATGCCCTCAAGCTTTTATCCTTTGAGTTACAAATAATCCAGTTACATTCTTTTCATTATTTTAAGTGTTCTCTTATTTTTTGAAAGGGTTTGAGAATTATTCATTAATGTTTGGTAGAATTCACCAGTGAAGCCATCTGATGCTGGACTTTTCCTTTTTGGGAAGTGTTTGATTAGAATTCTATATCTTGTTATAGTTCTATGTAGATTTTCTATTCTTAAGTCAGTTTGGTAGTTTCTGTGTTTCTAAATGGTTTTTCATTTCTTCTAGCTTATCTTTCTTGGCTTTTGATGATAATATTCTCATATAATTCTTTTTTTTGTTGAAGTGCTGATAGTAATGTCTCTACTTTGATTCTTAATTGTAGTAATATTATCATATATATATATATATTTTTTGAGATGGAGTCTTGCTCTGTTGCACAGGCTGGAGTGCAATGACATAATCTCGACTCACTGCACACTGTGCCTCCCGGGTTCAAGCGATTCTTCCACCTCAGCCTCCCAAGTAGCTGGGATTACAGGTGCATGCCACCACGCCCAGCTAATTTTTATATTTTTGTAGAGACATGGTTTCACTGTGTTGGCCAGGCTGGTCTTGAACTCCTGACCTCAGGTGATCTGCTTGCCTCAGCCTCCTGAAGTGCTGGGATTATAGGTGTGAGCCACTGCGCCCAGCCAAATTGTAGTAATATGAATCTTTTTCCTTTTGTCCGTCTAGATAAAGGCTTGTTTTTGTTGATTTTTTTTTTTTTGTCAAAGAACTACCTTTTTGTTTAGTTGATTTTCTGTAGTGTTTTTCCTTTTTTTGAGACGGAGTCTTTCTCTGTCCCCCAGGCTGGAGTGCAGTGGCGCGATCTCAGCTCACCGCAACCTCCACCTCCTGGGTTCACGCCATTCTCCTGCCTCAGCCTCCCGAGTAGCTGGGACTACAGGCGCCCACCAACACGCCTGGCTAATTTTTTGTATTTTTAGTAGAGATGGGGTTTCACTGTGTTAGCCAGGATGGTCTCGATCTCCTGACCTCGTGATCTGCCCGCCTTGGCCTCCAAAAGTGCTGGGATTACAGGCTTGAGCCACCGCGCCCAGCCCCTGTAGTGTTTTTCTATTCTGTATTTTATCTCTGGTCTTAACTTTATTTTCTTCCTCCTGCTAGCTATGAGTTTTGTTTACTCTAATTTTTCTAATTTCTGAAGGTGGAAGGTTATCTTTTTTCATATGGGTGTTAAGAACTATAAATTTTTTTCTGAGTATTAATTTCACTACATCCCTTAAGTGTTGGTGTGTTTTTATTTTTTATTTATCTCAAAGTATTTTCTGCGTGTGTGTGTGTGTGTGTGTGTGTGTTTTAACTCACTAGTTATTTAAGAGTATGTTACTCTACTCATAGTTCTGAATTTTTTAGTTTTCTGTCTGTATTTTTAGTTTCATTCCATTGTTGTCAGAGAAGATACTTTTTATGATTTCATTTCAAAAATTTATCAGAGCTCAAGTGATCCACCTGCCTTGGTCTCACAAAGCCTCCTGAGTAGCTGGGATTACCGGCATGCAACACCAAGCCCAGCTAATTTTTGTATTTTTAGCAGAAATGAGGTTTCACCATGTTGGCCTGGCTGGTCTCAAATCCCTGCCTCAAGTGATCCACCTGCCTTGGTCTCCCAAAGTGTTGGGATTACAGGCGTGAGCCACTGCACCCGGCCTAGACCATGTAAGTTTTTAAGTGATACTTCTTTTTTTTTTGAGACAGAATCTTGCTCCGTTGCCCAGGCTGGAGTGCAGTGGTGCAGCCTCGGCTCACTGAACCTCCGCCACCAGGTTTAAGCAATTCTCCTGCCTCAGCCTCCTGAATAGCAGGGACCACAGGCACGTGCCACCATGCCCAGCTAATTTTTGTATCTTTCGTAGAGATGGGTCTCACCATGTTGGTTAGACTGGTCTCGAACTTTTGGCCTCAGGCGATCTACCCACCTTGGCCTCCCAAAGTGCTGGGATTACAAGCATGAGCCACCACATCTGACCCATGTGTTGCTTCTTCCTGATAGATTGACTTTTTATCAACATATGATGTTCTTCTTTGTCTCTGAAAACAGTTTTTGACTTACAGTCTAGTTTGTCTCATTAGTGTAACTATTCTGGATCTCTGTTATTATTTGCATGGAAAATCACTTCTTGGCCTTTTGGCTAAGATAAGCGTATTATTTGCATGGAAAATCTTTTTCTATTTCACTTTCTTTTTTTTTTTTTGAGACGGAGTCTCGCTCTGTTGCCCAGGCTGGAGTGCAGTGGCGCAATCTCGGCTGACTGCAAGCTCCGCCTCCCGGGTTCACGCCATTCTCCTGCCTCAGCCTCTCTGAGTAGCTGGGACTACAGGCGCCCGCCACCACGCCCGGCTAATTTTTTGTATTTTTTAGTAGAGACGGAGTTTCACCGTGGTCTTGATCTCCTGACCTCGTGATCCACCCGCCTCAGCCTCCCAAAGTGCTGGGATTACAAGCGTGAGCCACCGTGCCCAGCCTCTATTTCACTTTCAACCTATTTATGTCTTTGATTCTAAAATGAGTCATTTGTAGACAGCATGGTAGACTTACTATGGGTTTTGTTTTGTTTAATGTATTCTGCCAGTTACTACTTTTGAGAGTTTAATTTATTTGCATTTAGTATAACTACTGATAAATTGGGACTTACTTTTGCCATTTTATTATTATTTAAGCTTTTGTAGAGACAGAGTCTCGTTATGTTGCCTAGGCTGGTCTTAAACTCCTGGCCTCAAGTGATCCTCCTGCATTGGCCTCCGAAGGCACTGGGATTATAGGTGTGAGCCATAGCACCTGGCCATTGTTATTTGTTTTCCAAATGTCACTTTTTTTTTTTTTTTTTTTTTTTTTTTTTTTATTATACTTTAGGGTTTTAGGGTACATGTGCACAATGTGCAGTTTTGTTACATATGTATCCATGTGCCATGTTGATTTCCTGTACCCATTAACTCGTCATTTAGCATTAGGTGTATCTCCTAATGCTGTCCCTCCCCCCTCCCCCCACCCCACAACAGTCCCCGGAGTGTGATGTTCCCCTTCCTGTGTCCATGAGTTCTCATTGTTCAATTCCCACCTATGAGTGAGAACATGCGGTGTTTGGTTTTTTGTCCTTGCGATAGTTTACTGAGAATGATGTTTTCCAGTTTCATCCATGTCCCTACAAAGGACACGAACTCATCATTTTTTATGGCTGCATAGTATTCCATGGTGTATATGTGCCACATTTTCTTAATCCAGTCTATCGTTGTTGGACATTTGGGTTGGTTCCAACTCTTTGCTATTGTGAATAGTGCCGCAATAAACATACGTGTGCATGTGTCTTTATAGCAACATGATTTATAGTCCTTTGGGTATATACCCAGTAATGGGATGGCTGGGTCAAATGGTATTTCTAGTTCAAGATCCCTGAGGAATCGCCACACTGACTTCCACAATGGTTGAACTAGTTTACAGTCCCACCAACAGTGTAAAAGTGTTCCTATTTCTCCACATCCTCTCCAGCACCTGTTGTTTCCTGCTTTTTTAATGATGGCCATTCTAACTGGTGTGAGATGGTATCTCACTGTGGTTTTGATTTGCATTTCTCTGATGGCCAGTGATGAGGAGCATTTCTTCATGTGTTTTTTGGCTGCATAAATGTCTTCTTTTGAGAAGTGTCTGTTCATGTCCTCTGCCCACTTTTTGATGGGGTTGTTTGTTTTTTTCTTGTAAATTTGTTTGAGTTCATTGTAGATTCTGGATATTAGCCCTTTGTCAGATGAGTAGGTTTGCAGATGACATGATTGTATATCTAGAAAACCCCACTGTCTCAGCCCAAAATCTCCTTAAGCTGATTAGCAACTTCAGCAAAGTCTCAGGATACAAAATTAATGTACAAAAATCACAAGCATTCTTGTACACCAATAACAGACAAACAGAGAGCCAAATCATGAGTGAACTCCCATTCACAATTGCTTCAAAGAGAATAAAATACCTAGGAATCCAGCTTACAAGGGATGTGAAGGACCTCTTCAAGGAGAACTACAAACCACTGCTCAATGAAATAAAAGAGGATACAAACAAATGGAAGAACATTCCATGCTCATGGGTTGGAAGAATCAATATCGTGAAAATGGCCATACTGCCCAAGGTAATTTATAGATTCAATGCCATCCCCATCAAGCTACCAATGACTTTCTTCACAGAATTGGAAAAAACTACTTTAAAGTTCATATGGAACCAAAAAAGAGCCCGCATCGCCAAGTCAATCCTAAACCAAAAGAACAAAGCTGGAGGCATCACGCTACCTGACTTTAAACTATACTACAAGGCTACAGTAACCAAAACAGCATGGTACTGGTACCACAACAGACACATAGATCAATGGAACAGAACAGAGCCCTCAGAAATGATGCCGCATAGCTACAACTATCTGATCTTTGACAAACCTGACAAAAACAAGAAATGGGGAAAGGATTCTCTATTTAATAAATGGTGCTGGGAAAACTGGCTAGCCATATGTAGAAAGCTGCAACTGGATCCCTTCCTTACACCTTATACAAAAATTAATTCAAGATGGATTAAAGACTTATATGTTAGACCTAAAACCATTAAAATCCTACAAGAAAACCTAGGCAATACCATTCAGGTCATAGGCGTGGGCAAGGACTTCATGTCTAAAACACCAAAAGCAATGGCAACAAAAGCCAAAATCGACAAATGGGATCTCATTAAACTAAAGAGCTTCTGCACAGCAAAAGAAACTATCATCAGAGTGAACAGGCAACCTACACAATGGGAGAAAATTTTTGCAACCTACTCATCTGACAAATGTCACTTTTTTAAAAAAATAATTTACAGTATTGATTCCTTTCTTGTTTCGTTTCCTATTTTTTTTAAAAGTTTTTTTTTTTAATGGTTACCCTAAGGAATATAATTAACACTTTAAACTTGTAACTACCTTGATTGAATTACTCGCAGTTTACCTTCAAAATTATACAAAAACACTACTATACATTTCTTTTTTTTTTTTTTTTTTTTTTTTTTTTTTTGCGACGGAGTCTCGCTCTGTCGCCCAGGCTGGAGTACAGTGGCGCAATCTCGGCTCACTGCAAGCTCTGCCTCCCGGGTTCATGCCATTCTCCTGCCTCAGCCTCTCTGAGTAGCTGGGACTACAGGCGCCCACCACGACGCCCGGCTAATTTTTTGTATTTTTAGTAGAGACAGGGTTTCACCGTGGTCTCGATCTCCTGACCTCGTGATTCACCCGCCTCGGCCTCCCAAAGTGCTGGGATTACAAGCTTGAGCCACCGCACCCGGCCCTACTGTACATTTCTGTCTCACTCTTCTTAAGTTGTTATTGCCACAAATTACATTATTATACATTGTGTGCCCATTACCCTAGATTTATAATGATTATTTTTTGCATTTTACTTTTAAGTCATGTAGGGAAAAAAAGAGGAATTACAAACCAAAAATTCCATAATACTAGCTCTTAGAGTTACCTATGTAGCTATCTTTAGCAGTATTCTTTATTTCTTTGTATGGTTTTGAGGTATTGTTTATGGCCCTTTCATTTCAGCATAAAGGATTCCCTTTAGCTATTCTTGTAAAGCCAGTCTGCTAGTGATGCCTTTCCTCAGCTTTTGCTCATGTGGGAATCTCACTTTCTCCTTCTGTTTGGAAGGATTGTTTTGCTGGATATTGAAGTCTTGGTTGAGAGTTTCTTTCAGCACTTTAAATATGTCATCCCGTTGCCTTCATGGTTTTCGATGAAAAATCAGCTATTGATCTTTATGAGGAATCTTTGTACACTGTGGGTCACTTCTCTTTTTGCTTTCAAGATTCTGTCTTTGTCTTTTGATTACTTGTGTCTTGGTATGTATCTCTTTGAGTTTATCCTTAGAGTTTATTTAGCTTCTTGGATGTGTAGATTCATTTCTTTTATAAAGTTTGAAAAGTTTTCAGTAATTATTTCTTCAGATATTCTTTTTTCTCTTTTTCTTCTTAGATTTCCATTATGCATATATTGGTATGCTTGATGGTATTTTACAGCTTTCTTAGACTGTGTTCATTTCTTGTCATTCTTTTTCTTTCTGCTTCTCAGTTTGAATAATTTCAGTTAACCTATCTTAGGGTTGTGGATTCTTTCTTCTTCCTGCTCAATCTGCTGTCAAACCCCTCTAGTGAAATTTTAATTTCAGTTTTATGCTTACAGCTTCATAATTCCTATTTAGTTCCTTTTTATAATGTCTGTTTCCATAGTGATGATTCTCTATTTGTTGAGACATTGTTTTTCTAGTTTTCTTTAGTTTTTTTTGTGCATAGGTCCTTTAGCTCTTTTGAACATATTAGACAATGAATTTAAAATCTTTGCATAGTAAATCCAGTGTCTGTGATTTCTCAGGGAAAATTTCTTTTAATTTATATATTTCACTCTTAATGGACCACACTTTTAAAATTTCTTTGCATGCCTTATAATTTCTTGTTGAAAAGCTGGACTGATCATTGTAACTGTGGTAACTATGGAAATCAGATTCTCCTCTCCTTCCAGGTTTTTGTGTTGCTGCTTGTTGTAGTCATTTATTTGGGGACTTTTAAAATTAATTTTATAAAGCCTGTATTCCTTGTCATGCGTGGTCTCTGAAATCTCTTTTCCCTTAACTCAGTGGGTAGCTAGTGGTTTGACAGCAGAGAGTGCTTTAAATATCTGGAGCCAAAGATAAACAAAAAGTCTCCAGGTTTTTACAGATTGGCTCTGCATTGAGCCACCTCTTCAATTCTTAGTCAGGCTGATTACAGCTATGACTTAGCACTACTTTACTCCCTGCTCGTGCTAAGCCTAAAGGAAAACTATAAGTAAAAGCTTAGATCTCTTCATGTTTTTTCTGATTGTGGACTCTGCCCTGGACATGTGCATGGGCCTTCAGATTGTCTGATATATGTGGGAGCTTTTCACATCCCTCATAGCCCAAGTATCTTACTCCCCACCTTTCCAGCCAGGTTTTCAATGTGTCTCGTTTGCCTCAACTGTATCTTTTGCTCAGATTTCAACATCTCATTCATTTGCCTTTTAATGTTTTTGAGGACCATTCCTTGTTTACAAAGCTACTTTTCCACCCTGAGAGAATTCCCAGTTATGCAAAACAAAGGCAAGCCCTTTGCGTCAGTTTTTCAGGGAGCCTCCAAACAGGTCAGAACAGACAAACACAATTCCTTGAAACAAATTCTGCTCTACTCCTTCCAGAACCAGGAACCCACAGTGAGAACTCAGGCTGCTGTCTTAAAGGTTGCTGCCAGGCTGGGGAGGGAGTTGGGTAAGAGTAGGTTAAAATGCCAGAAAGCTTTCCTACCACATTTCAACCCTTTCCTGGTTAAAAGTTATCTTAGTTGTCATAAACCTTTGACTATCTTCAGAGTTCTAATAAACTTGATTCTGTCAGTGTTTGCAAGTTTCTTGGTGTTCCTGGGAGGGACAAGCACCTGGAGTTCCATTCTGTACCATTTTTGCATATGTCACTCTAAAACAGGGATTTTTTTAACCTAGGTTCTTTGTACTTCTAGCAGGTTTGTGGAGGTCCTTAGGAGGTTAACAAACTCCTGAAATTGCATGCCAAATTTTGATGTATGTGCTTTTTTTCTAAGGTAAGGATCCATTATGGTCTCAAGGGGGTCCACAACTCTAAAAGTTTCAAGTACTACTATTTTAGGGGATCTCCTATTTAAATATAAATAACTAAAACATAAAGTTATGCTTTAAAAAAAAAAACCTATAAGTAGTAACTCCTTAGGAGCTGAGAAGAAAAATTCTCATTTTAGATACTCAGTAGATACCAAGGTTCATTGCAAAGCAGATAAAAAAATACTAAGAGATACTCTGTTAAAAACACAACAAAAGAACTTCTCTTGTCAATAGGTAATCTTTATATAATTTAAAACTGTATTCCTTGCTTTCTGAATTCATATAATGTATTATTTTCATGATTAAAGAAATTAATCTGGCTGGGAATGGTGGTTCACGCCTGTAATCCTAGCACTTTGGGAGGCTGAGGCAGGTGGATCACGAGGTCGGGAGTTCAAGACCAGCCTGGCCAAGATAGTGAAACCTTATCTCTACTAAAAATACAAAAATTGGCAGGGTTGGTGTCAGGCGCCTATAAATCCCAGCTACACAGGAGGCTGCGGCAGGAGAATCACATGAACCCAGGGGCAGAGGTTGCAGTGAGCCGAGATTGTGCCACTGCACTCCAGCGTGGGTGACAGAGTGAGACTCTGTCTCAAAAAAAAAAAAAAAAAAAAAATTAATCTAGTATTCTTTTTAATATATATAGAAATAAGTAAATTTCCCATGACATCCTCTTAAGAATTCTTTTAAGAATTCAGATTGTAGATTCAAACTTTAGAAAATAGAACTGTAATATGCTTATTTTGCTTCTGAAAACATAATGAATTTTAGATTCTTTTTCCCTATTTTACTACTTTGAATATCTTATAAAATATATTGGAGAGAAATTTTATGTTATGATAGCTAAAGAGGAAAACTGAATGTAAGGTGATAATTCTTTTTTTTTCCTTTTTCTTGGCAGGTTATTAACAAATTCAAACAGACTCACAACAACAAGAAATGCTGTGTGGGCCCTCTCAAATTTATGTAGAGGCAAAAACCCTCCTCCAAACTTTAGTAAGGTATGAGTAAAATACACAAATTAAAAAATTTGTTTCTATAAACCTAAGTTTCTATATAGTAGTTTTTTGATGTTTAAGGAACTCCACTTTTTGTTTAGTAGTTTTCTTTATTGGCCAATGTTTGCACATACACAGTATTCAAAAGCTTTACAATATAAAGGAAGTGTCCCTTGTACTTTTCCTCACACATCTTAAATTCCTATGCCTGGAGGCAGTCACTGCAACCACATGTATCAAGTAATTGATTTCAGATATCTTCTAGTCTAGTTCTCTCGTTTATAGGAAAATAAGTCCCGCAAAAGATTAAATAATTCCTTTAGGTTCACCGTTTGTACTTTTTCATTGTAACTTTTATCTCTGGATATCTGTTTCCCTATCTACTGATATTTTGCTTCTAGAAATACAGATGATTAATTAATTCCCAGTTTAGTTTTATTGTTTAAGATGCTGTTAGGAAGGTAGAAAGGGGGTAAATTTTTAGAATACCATTCTACTTCTTCTGAATTTAGTATCTAAAATGGCACAATGACTCTAGCACTAAGATAAGTTTAAACTTTGGTAAAGATCTAGTGATAAAGTTTCTGGGGATAAAAAATAATACATTTCTAATTCACAAAGGTAATGCATGAACTAGTATGCCTTCTCATCTTTACTTTTCATTTCATTTCCTAAGATATTCAAAAGACACAAACTCAAGAGTTGAGATTTAATAAAAGTAGTAATTTTTACTGCCTATTCACGTTAACTCTTAAATAAAACTGGCTCTTCCCCACCCACTGCCCTTTTAACTGGAGGTGAAGAATACAAAGATAGGCAGTACATTTTGATACTACTGCCGTGATTTGTGCTAACATGCCAACAGTTTTACCTGCCAGTGTTTTCGTACCTTTAGTGCAAATGTCAACAAAATGAGAAAGATGAATGATGTCTTAGTATTAGTTTGGAAATAGTTTTCACATCACATATACCCCCAAAAGCGTTTTAGGAATCCCCCAGGGGTCCATGGACCACACTTGGACAACCACTGTCTTTCAACAGTCTCCTTGTAGGTAGCTACTTGACTGATTCCCTCATCTTTGTTTGCTTAGAAGTCACATTTTTTATGAGCTCTACGGTTACCACTATTTTTAATAATGTAATCTGTCACTGTGCTACCGGTGGAAGGTGCCCAAGTTACTGGCGGCAAATCCATATGGGTCTGCAGCAACCTCAATTCTTGCCTCCTCAGAAGAAAGAATTCAACTGAGAGCATTGGGTAGAAAAAGAGACCAAGGCAAGTTTCAGAGCAGGAGCGGAAGTTTATTTAAAAGGCTTTAGAACAGGAAAGAAAGGAAAGTACACCTGGAAGGGACCCAAGCAGGCACTGAGGTCAAGTACCGTGTTTAGATTAACCTTGATCCTAGGACTTTATAGACTGTCCCCTTTCCCATGATTCTTCCCTTAAGGGTGCGCTGCCTCCATGCCCAGTGCCCTCCTTACCCTTGGGAGGTGAGCATGAGCAGTGTGTTTAGGAAGTTGTATGCATGCCCATCTGAGGTTTTCTTCCCTTTTCCAATAGCGTGCCCCCCCATCCCCGAAAAGTTATACTCCGTCATTTTGTCTCTTAATGCACATGCCTGAGAGTTGCATCTCCCTGGTGCCTGCATTCAGTTAATACTTCAGTGCAACAGGTGAGGATCATCAGGAAATGGCCTCTTCCTGGCACCGGCTGCCAATTTATCACTTTTAAAGATGCAATGTGATAATTGCCAAACCATCACCTGACATTCCTAGTGGGTGGGGGAGCAGCCCTCTCATGCCCCACTTAAGCCTGTCTACCTACTGTAACAACTGCCCTCAGCGCATGAGTATACCTGACCTTCTTTGTTTTTACTCTGTTTCTTTCAAATCACCTTTTAACATAATATATGTGTTTTTCTTATTTATGTATTTTAATTTTTTTCTTTTTTTTTTTGAGATGGAGTCTTGCTCTGTCGCCCAGGCTGGAGTGCAGTGGCGTGATCTCAGCTCACTTCAACCTCTGCCTCCCAGGTTCAAGCTATTCTCCTGTCTCAGCCTCTCGAGTAGCTGGGATTACAGGCACACGCTACCTCGCCCAGCTAATTTTTGTATTTTTAGTAGAGACGGGGTTTCACCATGTTGGTCAGGCTGGTCTCGAACTCCTGACCTCAGGCAATTTGCCTGCCTCAGCCTCCCAAAGTGCTGGCATTACAGGTGTGAGCCACCACGCCTGGCCCTTATTTATATATTTTAATTTTTAAAAATCTTCCACTAAAATGTGAACTCCTAAGGGAAACTTTGGTTACTTACGTATTCCAAACTTATGAAATAATATCACATTTTGGGGCTTAAGACTTGTTTGTTAAGTACATTTTCTTTCATTTTATATGAGAGATTTGTTTTTTAATCATTCACTTTTTTTGAAATTTTCTTTTTTTTCCTTCTTTTTTTGAGATGGAGTTTCGCCCTGTCGCCCAGGCTCGAGTGCAGTGGTGCGATCTCAGCTCACTGCAACCTCTTTCTCCCAGGTTCAAGCGATTCTCCTGCCTCAGCCCCCCAAGTAGCTGGGATTACAGACACCTGCCACCACGCCTGGCTAATTTTTATATTTTATTAGAGACGGAGTTTCACCGTGTTGGCTGGTCTTGAGCTCCTGACCAGATGATCTGCCCATCTCAGCCTCCCAAAGTGCTGGATTACAGGCTTAAGCCACCATGCCAACCCGGAAATTTTCATTTCTACAATCATATTTTATCTTTTCAATAATTAGTTTTCTTACTCTCTGGTTGCTCATCTTTGTGTAGAATTCTGTTCTTTTATGGACCTAGCAAATTGTCATATCTAAGGATTTATTGTGTTTTTTGTTTGTTTGTTTGTTTTTTGGTGTCTCTGTGCTTTTTTTGTTTTGTTTGTGGTTTGTTTGTCTTAATCACTTTAATGTTGGAGGCTGTCTTCGTTTATCTGGTGATCTTTGAACAAATTTCAGAAGAGACTAAAAACTGATTGGAAGATGAGTGTATAAATGGACTTCATTGTAGGATAATTGGGCAGCAAAACCATATTTTCTTTGAGGAACACTAGATTTCAGTTTCTTTTGTGAGACTTCAGTTTTTTCAGAGACAGATTTTCCATTCTCTTGCTGGAAGATGGGTAGATTGGGTTGAGGTATAGAGTAGGTAACATACCTGGCTATTAAATATCCCGCAGCTGGGCACCGTGTCTCATGCTGTAATCCCAGCACTTTGGGAGGCTGAGGTGAGAGGATCGTTTGAGCCCGGGGGTTCGAGGCCAGCTTGGGCAACATTGTAAGAGCCTGTCTCTACAAAAAAATTAAAAAAATTAGCCGAGTGTGGTAGCACATGCCTGTACTCCCAGCCACTCAGGAGGCTGAGATGGGAGGATTGCTTGAGCCTGGGAGGTTGAGACAGCAGTGAGCTGTGATCATGCCACTGCACCTCGAGCTTGGGCAACAGAGCAAGACCCTGTCTCAAAAATGAAAAATACAAATAATAAACATCTGGGAACTGAGTATTGGAAGAGAGCTAGAGGTTTTCAGTAGTCAGTATGCAGACTTACACTTATCTCCTACTTTTAGTCTAGTGCTTCATTTCAACCTCCACTGTGCTTTATATCCCAAAGTTCTGTTTCTGTGATTCACATTTTGTTGTCCAGTTTCTCCTTCAAATAAACTTCCAGTCTTTGGTAGCACTGAGAATGCTAGTCATCTACCTTTGTAGTCGGGACCCAAACTCTAACCTGCTTCTTATCAGATTTTTAATCTCTTCCTCTATTTTAGCACCGTTTCCCCTGCCGTCTGTGATACCTGGTGCCTCTGATTTCTAAGCATTTGGAGGTGATGGTGGGGAGATAAATTAGCTTTCCTCTTATTGGTAGTTCCCTCTCCTGGCATTAAGGTTCCACTTTTCTCTCCTCTTCTAAGTCGGTTACTGTTTCTTTATTCACTTTTGTCTTTATATATTGTGGACAGGATTATTAATGTCTACTGGCCTTTTCAAAGTTGGAATTTGTATTTCTGTTCCTTTTTTTTTTTTTCCTGAGAAGATACTGGGGCAGAAATGTTTTTACTTTGATCACTTACTACTGGAAATATGTATTAGTTCATTGTTTTTTAACTCAGTGAAAAGGTATATGTCAGCTATATTAATTTTTTTTAAACATACTTTATATTTGCTTTAAAAACCTGATATTTGGCTGGGCGTGACGGCTCATGCCTGTTATCCTAGCACTTTGGGAGGTTGAGATGGGCGGATTGTTTTGAGTACAGGAGTTCTAGACCAGCCTAGCCAACATGGTCTGTACAAAATTAGCTGGGCATGGTGGCTCATGCCTATAATCCCAGCTACTCAGGAGGCTGAGGCTGGAGGATTGCTTGAGCCCAGGAAGCAGAGGTTGCACTCCTGCCTGGGCAACAGAGTAAGACCCTGTCTCAAAAACAAAACAAAACAAAGAAAAAAACAAACCCTGATTTCTCTGTTCAAGGAAGAGGTGGTTGGCAAGGGTGGAAGCTTGATTGTTGGAGAAGGATCCAGTTGTGCTGATTTTATTTGCCCACTAACAGATGGACATACCTATTTTGTAAGCTAACTGATTTGTGTACATGAGTCCTAGGGTCATCTTTAGAGGACAGGCCCAGCAGAGACGGTAACTACTTTCAGAAGATGATAGTTTATATACTGATAATCTTGTAAATCATCTTTAGAGGACAGGCCCAGCAGAGATGGTAACTGCTTTCAGAAGAGGATAGTTTATATACTGATATTCTTTAAAATAGGGGTAAAGAGAAAAGTCATCTAAAATATTAGAACATGTAAGAAAAATGTCATCACTTTTTATTTGTGAGATACATAACATATAACATAGTTCTTTTTTTTTTTTTTTTTTAGTAGCGATGGGGTTTCTCCATGTTGGTCAGGCTGGTCTCAAACTCCCGACCTCAGGTTATCTACCCGCCTCAGCCTCCCAAAGTGCTGAGATTACAGGTGTGAGCCACCATACCCAGCTTAACATAGTTCTTAACTGAAGAGAAAGACAAAGGGATATGTTAGGTTGCTGATTTTAAAAAAACAACTTTAAGGAACATAGCATCAATAGTGATCATGGGAATTAAAAAAAGCCAACATTTGAGTGCCTACTCCATGTCAGGCACTGTTCTTAGGTGCTACATGCCTTCTTATCAGTGTAATAGTTTATTAATGACTTACACTTGAGTACCCTTCACAAATATATTTATTTTTGTACTTTCTGTACCTTAGTTCCTCAAATGATTATTAGATTTATTTCCAGTTAAGTACATGTAATGAGTAAAGTGAGGCTTATTAAAGTTAGATTATATTCTGTGATCATCATAACAAACACTTAACTGGAACATTTGAACTTCTCAGTTTTGGTATGCTTTTTTTGTAGAGGTGTGTATGATTTAGACACAGACGAGATCTCAAATATTTTACTATTTTTTAAAACAAATTTTACTACATATCTTATTCAATATAACGTTAATAGTAGTCATAATCAGCTTCATATTCATATATCTGATTATAATTTTAAAACAATATAAATTTTCTGGTATTTTTGTAACATTAAATTTTTGTTTTAAAATTAATTTCTATATTTTTCTAAGGAAACTTGGTTTTAAATAGAGAAAAAATTTATGCTCTTTCTTCCCTTACAGGTTTCACCTTGCTTAAATGTCCTGTCACGACTGTTGTTTAGCAGTGACCCAGATGTGTTAGCAGACGTGTGTTGGGCCCTTTCTTATCTCTCTGATGGACCCAATGATAAAATTCAAGCAGTCATTGATTCAGGAGTCTGTCGAAGATTGGTGGAACTTTTGATGTAACTATAAATAATTTATGTTTAATAATTGTATGATTTGGATTAAAAGTAGCAATTCAAGTAATAGCTTTGTAAATATCTGAAGAGTCACTGTCTTCAGGGAAAATTAAAAAGCTACTGACCCTACACTTAACAGAATAGCCATAATCCTAGAAAGTTGACCCTAAAATTTGGAACTTATGTCCTATAGTTGGGACTAATTATTTTGTAAATGAATTTCCTTAGTTTAATGTGATCTCTTTATGAATTAGATAAACTTTATTTAATAAGTATTTATGGAATGCCTGTTATCTGCTAAGGTGTTGTGTGAGACATTGTTAATGAAGTATAGAACACAGTTTCTCCTCTCACAGAATGAATAATAGATTCTAGTTTATTATTCATTGTAATAATTAGTTTGAGTAAAAGTCTATGTAGTGAAAATCATTTAGTATTTCACCTCTATTAAAGATAACATGTTTCTCTTTGCTGGGCTGTTATAACTATTTTCCTTAAAAAGAACAGCTTTTCTATACAAAGAAGTTAAAAACGTTTAAGAAAACTTGTTTTAAAAAGATATTGTAAGTTCATAACTTCATCTTCTTACCTTCTTTGTATTATCTTCCTTCCTTTCTTCTTTTGTCAAGAAGCCATTGTAGGCCCAAACAAGGTAGATGGCACAAAGATAGGTCTGATAAGGAGTTGGGGGTCCCAGCATGAGGATAGCATCAGAGGAGGGTGGGCATGCAGGTTCAGCAGGGGGGATCAGGGCCCAAACTTGATAATGACACACACTGGGGTGAGCAGATAAGCAGGCTGGAACAGGGCTTGGAGCCAGCACATCATGGGGTACCAGTCTAGCTGAGGTAAAAGATTGGCTGATATAGGGAGGTTAGGAAAATAGAAGCTATTTCCTGTTATCAGAGAATAGAGATAAAAATATAGAAGAGGAGAAAGCCTGAATAGTTTAATGATTTTAGATTAGAACTAGAAATATCAGTTTGAACTCATGGCTCTTAACATAGCTAGGTATAGAAATAAATATATACATGTGTGTAAGTGCGTGTGTGCATCCTCTTGAAGGGCCTGGGAGTAGTAACACTTCTACATTAATAAGCTGAGGAAACTGAAGTTCAAATCGAAGTTTCTAAACACAACTCTCCATTGAAAGGAAGCAAGATTCTTGGAGAAATGACTGGTTTCAGGGCTGGGACTGAGAAAATGTAAGATGAAAGCAGGAAGTAATGAGTGCTCAAGTAATGGACAGATGTCAGAAGGACACAGAAGCCTGTTTGAAGGGGTTCTCACTATCCAAACCTGGGACAGTTTGTGCTTTGAAATAAATTACATTAATGTGTATTTTATTGAATAAAATATGAAACCCATAAGTTCACACTAAAGCATGTAGTTGGAATGATAGTATTAGAAATACATCACTGGTAATAATACTAATAATTACCAATACTTCAAATAATAAGCATCAAGAGATGCTAAAACCTAGTGGTAAAGTAGGTTAAGGAGTGGGATTTTGCATTATCTCAAAGTATTTTGTTGCAAAATATTAATTATATTAATTATAAATGGGAAAACAATAATGGTAAAGTGGAAAACTCTGGCAGACATCATCGTAATTAGTGACCAGAATTCAGTACCAATATAATGGGAAAAAACAGATCGGGATATAATGAAAAGATTATAGCATTTATGATATCCCCCAGCCGAAGTATGTAACCTGGGTCTTAATCATGAAAAACATTGGATAAACCCAAATAATGGACTTATGATCTTCAAAAATGGCAAAATCATGAAAATCAAGGGAAGACTGAGAAACCATTCTGAAGAGACTGGAGAGATATGAAAACTGGCTGTAATGAATGATCCTGGATTAGATCCTTTGTTATAAAGATTATCAGAATAAATAGTAAAACTTCAATGGGCTCTTTGGCTGAACACCCTGCAGGAGTTTGTAGTATTTTTGTAACTTTTGTGTAAATTTTAAATTCTTACTAGTATTTAGGTTCATGTTTTTATTATTTTTAGGCACAATGATTATAAAGTTGTATCACCTGCATTAAGGGCAGTTGGTAATATTGTGACTGGTGATGATATTCAAACACAGGTGAGTTCAAACTTGAGTATCATAAATTGTTAACATAAAGGACTTTAAAAAATTTATGTTTCATACAACTTGATTACATATTAATCAAGATTTTAGCATCACCGTAATTGTGTATGTGTCTCTATCTGTATCTTGGAGGATGGTGAGATGTCAAAGAAGATGTGCTGTCAAGATTGACTGCAGCCATATTTGGGTTACAATCTTTTTATTTATTTATTTAGTTAGTTAGTTAGTTTAGTTAGAGATAGGACATTGCTCTTTCCCCTAGGCTGGGGTGCAGTGGTACAATCATGGCTCACTGCAGCCTTTACCTCCCTGGCTTAAGCAGTCCTCCTGGCTCAAGCGATCCTCCCGCCTCAGCCTTCCAAGTAGTTGGGACCACAGGTGGGCACCACCACACCTGGCTTATTTATTTATTTATTTATTTATTTATTTATTTATTTAGGGAAAGGGTCTTGCTCTGTTGCCCAGGTTGGTCTTAAATTCCTGAGCTCAAGTGATCTTCTTGCTTTGGCCTCTCAAAGTGTTAGACTTACAGGCATGAGCCACTATGCCCAGCACAATCTTTCTTGAAGATAGAAACTTAAATTATTTAACACGTTAGATTCTCCTTTGTTTACTGCCTTACAGTGTATTTTTTATTCTAACCTACATATTTTCTTTCAATTTTATCCTTTTAAAGGCCTATTTGGATGCTAATCAAAGTTATTAAACAGTTGCTCTTTAGTAATTGACAGTTACTCATTTAATATAGCTCTTTAAATGAAAATGCCATTCTAGACATATACTGTAATTTTCAGTTGGATTTCCAGTACACTGCTCCACACTTCTTCACCAGATGAATTTAATGTAAATCATTAGAGTATTTTGAATATAGGAACATAATTAATCTTGCAATGGAATAAAGAATGTAAAGGGACAATGCAGAATATACTTGTTTACAGAAGAAGAGTAAGATAGTAAAAATTTTTATGAAGCCAGTTGACTCTACCTGCTAATGTTTTTAATGGTTGTAGAATTGGATTTTCTCAGACTGTATGATGTAGATATATATTTTTTTTTTTTCACCAATTCATTTGGCAAAACTAGAGGTTGGATCCTGACCTCAGTCACCAAATCTTTTTTCAGTTTTATCAGTTGAACTCTGAGAACATTTGTAAATATGAAGGATACACCTCTGATTTTCATTTTATTGGGTTGAGAACAGGGCACTTCCTTATAGTGGCACGAGACTAGGTTTATCAATAGTGGAAGTGTAGAAGACAGCAAGTTTTACTTTGGGAGGAATTTCTCCTTTCTTAATTTCATTTTCTAGAATGGTTTTTGTACAGCTAAATAATTCATTAGTAGGTTTTCATATAGGTTATTTACTATAAAACTTTTTGTTTCCATTTCTAACTTGTTTTAGGTAATTTTGAATTGTTCTGCATTACCCTGTCTCTTACATTTATTGAGTAGCCCAAAGGAGTCAATTAGGAAAGAAGCCTGCTGGACTGTTTCTAACATCACTGCTGGAAATAGAGCTCAGATTCAGGTAACTACCCTTCAGATCTGAGAGTAGAACAGCAAGGTCCAAGAAGCCAGTTTGGACAAAAGTTGACACTTTTACTAAAAAAGATTCCTTTTTAAAAAGATACCGAAAAAGTATTTTAAAGAACATGGCCTTTCCTCCTCTAAAATAATAACATTTACTTGTAGTATTCTAGTGAAGAACAGCAAGTGTGTGTGTGTGTCTAGCACAGTGCCTGACACATAATGGTTTGTCTTTAGAAAGATATTTTTTTGCATTCGTTTTAAATAAGTTATGCAATAATCTTCCTCTCAAAGCTTTTAATGATTTATTAGAGTTCTATCAAGCTTCTTGTGTCAGTGATTACTTATTCATTTTGATCAGTCACATGACTTGTGCTTTATCATCTCTAAAATTTATATTTTGCTGTTCTCCAGTCTTTAAAAAGCTAATTTCCTATGTAAAAAGAAAAATATTTGAAAAGTTTGCCGACAGAATAGAAATTAAAAATTCTTGGAAAGGTATTTCCAAAAACCTTGACATTTTGAAGCCATTGAGTTTCAAGATTTTTTTTGCTGGTAATATTTTAGAAACAGTATTTGTACTGATTGTATATTTTTTCCCCTCTCAGGCTGTTATAGATGCAAATATTTTTCCTGTTTTGATTGAGATTCTTCAGAAAGCAGAGTTTCGTACCAGAAAAGAAGCAGCTTGGGCTATAACTAATGCAACATCAGGAGGTACTCCAGAGCAAATAAGGTATGATATAAACTTTTAAATTGTTTTTTAAATGTAAATGAGACAAAATTTGAAATAAAACATTTTTATTTACTGATGGAACTAAAATATTATTTCTAAGTCAGTTTGATAATATGAAATGACAGCATGTATTATATCAGTTACTCATTCACAATGTTTTTTTTTTTTTTTCCATTTAACGTATAATTAACATCATTCTCCTTGATAGGCTGCTTAAGAAAAATCAGAGATTAAAAATCCAAACGGGAACGGTCTATGTTAATTTGCAGAGTACACTATCATGGGCATTAAATATTTTTTAATCACAAAAATACAGCTTTATTGTATAGAAATGGCTAATAAATTTGAATAGCCACTTTAAATAAAATTGAAATAGACATTGTTTATATGGTGACGTTCTGCTCCTCATTGATTGTTAGCCTTGCCTATGGATAGTATCTTACTTTTATTTTTCTATACTAGTTACCTTTTTTTTATATTAGCTTTTTGAGTCTAGGCTTTTAAAATTTATTTATTCTGCTGACAACATAAATAATAGGTGCATGGGCTTTTAAGTGAGCCTGATTTCAAATCCTGCTCGTTCAGTAAAAGTTGTGTGGTCTTGACAAAGTCATTTAACCCCTCTAATCTAGTTTCTTCATTTTAAAAAATGAGTTCCAGTAATGAATAGTAATGGTAGTATAGTCAGCCTTCCATATCCTTGGGTTTTGCATCTGTGGATTCAACCACCTGCAGGTCAAAAATATTAAAAAAAGAAAAAAACTAAAAAATACCAATACAACACTACAAAATAATGCAAATTTAAAAACACAATACAACAATTAGTAACATAGCAATTACATTGTTTTAGGTATTATAAGTAATCTAAAGATAATTTCAAATACATGGAAAGATATGCATAGGTTGTATGCAAATACTATGCCATTTTATATAAAGGAATTGAGCATCTATGGATTTTGGTATTGAGAGGAAGGGTGTCCTGGAACCAATCTCCGATGAAACTGAGGGACTGTATCTTGATAGTTAAGTGAAATTTATGTCTTTGAAGTGTCAGCACAGCGCCTAAACATATTATTAGTAACTAATAGATAATTAAGAATAGCTACTGTTATTATTTGTAATCATCATAATTTTTATTATCAGTATTGATTCCTGAATCTCTTATCATGTACTTTCACTCTTTTTTTATCTCCCGTTGCAAAGTTTCACTTACACCTCTATTAAAAGCTTCTACAGAATCATCTTGTTCGGAGGATCCCTCCATGAAACTAGACTTCTTAGAAAATATTTTCTAATGCATATTTGATTTATTTTTCAATTTATAAAACAAGTCAAATTGCAGTGCTATTTTATAAATCACATAATTTTGAAATCTACCTATTGTGAAATTGTCGTCTTTTATTGCCTTCATTTGTAGTATTATCTTGCTGTCTCAAATTTGTATCCCTGTATATTGGTAGCATCTGTCTCTGCCTTTTATTTTCTATTCTATCTCTTTGCTTTCATCAGTATTTCCACTTTGTGTCATGGATACAAGCAGTAATAAATCAAGACCCTTTCTTTGTTCTATTTTATATTTTTTTAATGCTGATGTTATTTTTATTTTATTTGGGCTGCAGGTTTGTTCACCTGCAAATAGTTGTATTTTTTCAATTAATTTTCGTGGTTATATCTATTCTGTATATTATTCCTTTAATTTATTAGTATGGATTAAGTATCCAAACTGAGATAATTATTTTTCTAACCACTTTTATCATTTCATTAAGTCTGCATATATGGGAAAAGACCTTGATCACAGATTAAGTTATGCATCCATACCACTAGTTGAGTGCCTACTATTGCCAGTTATTGTGCTAAGTAAGTCATTTCAGTTATTGAGCACCAGCAATGTATCAGGTACTTTCACGTATTTTATCTCCTGTAATCTCTTAACTGTGAGGCAGTTATTCATTCAACAGATATTTTTGATCAATTACAGTACAGTATAGGGCAAATGAGTGCTCCGGTGAAGGTATATACATCTTTTTTTCAAGAGGGACAGAAACTTTTATTAAATGTCTATTGTGTTCTTACAACAACTCTGAAGTTGGTACTATTATTATTCCCATTTTTACGATGGGGAAACTGAGACAGAGTAATTGCTCAAGGTCACACAACTAATAAGGAGTGGAATTGGTACTTGAAGGCACACAGCCTGGCTTCATAGTATGTTTTTAACCTTTGTACTTAATATGGACTTTTTGCCAAGTGAACAAATCAGTTACTTCATTTACATTATAGAGTACAGAAAACCAGCCAATAACTAGAAAAGGACACACATTCAGAAATTAAAGAATTTTTTTGTGAATATTATTTATGAAAATTATTCACAAGAGAGCCTGTTTTGTTCCTACAGGCCTTCTATGCTTCTGAAACACAGCATATGTTTCAGAACATTAGCTGTGATTGTTTTTGTGGGAAATTTTCTCAAGTTTAATGTAGATGTCTCTTCTGTCTTTCCATTTCTGTCTACCCCCATATGACCTCCGTGTGTGTATGTGTAGGCTTGCCTTTAAAAAAAAAAACAAAAAAACTTTTCGAACCTATGTTTAGTGCTCAGATGAGCACCATGAAAAACAGGCCCAAGTACCAGTTTGTGTGTGTATTTTATAGTCTTTGCAAGACCATTTATTGCTAATTATGTTAAATTAGAGAATAGGTGAGTAAAGAAAATTTTAAGTTTCCTATGTGAGAATTTAAATGTGTGTAATGTTTGCATTTGTATAGGAATACTTTTTCTTAATTGCTTATGTAACATTTCACTATGAAAAATATTTCTGTGTCATTGTTACAAACAGTACTTAAGTCTTTTTAAATCTTTTTTTCCCTGTTTCTTCTCTTTTAAATTAATCTGAAGGTATTTGGTAGCCTTAGGCTGCATTAAACCACTTTGTGATCTTTTGACTGTTATGGACTCCAAAATAGTCCAAGTGGCTTTAAATGGACTTGAAAATATTTTACGTCTTGGAGAACAAGAATCTAAGCAGAATGGAATAGGCATTAATCCATACTGTGCTCTCATTGAAGAAGCATATGGTAAGCAATCAGTTAAAAATTTGCAATTATAGTCAGTTCTTAACTATCCGTCATAGATACTTTCCCCTTCTAGTTCCCTACAATTTTTTTGTTGTAAAAGCAGTATATATTTTTTTACGTTTTAAAATGTCACCCGTAATTTTATTACCCTAACAATTTATTTTTATTATTTACCTTTTTCTTTAACGTTGTCTTTATGCACAAATACTTTACATTGACTTAATTGTATAGTTTTATGCTCTACTTTTTAACATTTTGGAGAAATTTTACATTTCTACATAATTTTTATTATAATGGCCACATAATGTTATATATATACTATATATAAATATGTAATTTTTTTTTTTTTTTTTTTTTGAGACACAGTTTTACTCCATCTCCCAGACTGGAGTGTGGTGGTGTGATCTTGGCTCACTGAAACCTCCACCTCCCATGTTCAAGCAATTCATGTGCCTCAGCCTCCCGAGTAGCTGGGATTACAGGTGCATGCCACCATGCCCGGCTGATTTTTGTATTTTTAGCAGAGACGGGGTCTCTCCATGTTGGCTAGACTGGTCTCGAGCTCCTGGCCTCAAGTGATCCGCCCACCTCAACCTCCCAAAGTGCTGGAATTACAGATATGGGCCACCATTGTCTGGCCATAATGCTACATATTGAGTCAGGTTTTAGCCATTTGAATGGAAGTTTAACCATAACCTGTTGTTGACCATTAGTTTGTTCCCAGTTTATCACTTTATGTCTACCAAAATAAGCATCTTTCTGTGTATATGCTTATTTCTTTTATGGAATTAATATCCGGGGATAAATTTTCAGGAATACAGTTGCTGAGTCTTAGGGCACTGACTTCTTTTTAAGCTTTTGATATGTCTTCTCATTTTGCCTTCCAAAGGCTTGTTGCTGACAGTGTCACTGGCATTGTATGAATCTGTTCTACAACCTCATACTTGTTTTGTTTATTTTGCTAACTCAGCAGATGTAAAATAGTACACCAAGTTGCTTTTATGTACATTTTTGGTTTATTTCCTATAGATAGTAATATGTATTTTTCATGAGTTAGTCTATGTCCTTATCCAAATTGCATATTTATTGTACTTTGTCTGGTTATCTATTTGACTTTTTTTTTTTGGTAAAAATTTGAATTTTATTTTATAGTAGTTTATTTTGATATGGCTTTTTCCTCGGTCTATTTTTCAGATCATCCATTGAATACATTCTTTTATTTTAATAAAACATACCATGTTCATTTATGTTTAATGTAAATAACTCAGTCTGGTTTTTTATTCTTTCAAACTTTACAAAGTCATTGCCTCCACAGAGATTTGATGAAAATTAATTTTTTTATTTGCCAAGTTTTAAAAATTAGGTTCTTAAAACATTTAACTTAATCATATGGAATTCATTTTAGATAAGGCATGAATCTAAACTGATTTTCTTTTATTTGCATTAAATATTCACTTTTCTTTATTAAGTCCTCTTACATTGTATGGCTGATTCAGACTTTTATTTTTGATTCTTAAAGCCCATGATATCACTTTGTCTTTCTTTCAAATTATATAACATCACTGGATAAGACATTACCTGAATACAAGATATTAGTCACTGATTTAAGAATATTATCTTACTACAGTCATTATTTTGACCCCAAGTTAGACTAGGGTTTAAGCTATTCTGTGATTGTGTATAGATATGACTGCTTTGCTGCTTTTTTATTCTATGATAATCTGATTGAAGTCGTTTATCTGTAATTAAATGAAATGTATTTTCAGCACTACCCAGACTTATGTGTAGAGCTTTTTCTGATAAGCAGTAAAATCGATTTCTATAGATTCTTCTTACCTTTTCAAAATGAGGCCTTTCAGTTTCAATTGTAATTCTTTTAAATCGCACAGCGGCCATATGTTTTTTATTGTATGGGTTTGCAAATTTTACACGTTTATTTCATAGTGATATTCTCTGGCTCAGCGTGTTTTAGTTTCTTCATTTAATTTGTTTCATTGCTTTCCCTTTTTGGGCTTTGTTAATTACTCTAGAAAGGACCTGTGGAGTTAATCTAAAACTGCCATTTTATAGTTGAGAAACAGAAGAACTAAACTTACCTGGCCAAGATCACACACCTAGCAGGGTGGTGTCTGATCTTACTCCCAGGCCTACGGTCCTTCTTCATATCACATTGCTACATACTCTCATTCTTGAAGTATAAATCATAAGTGATGGCTATCGATATGTGCAACAATTAGATTAAAATAGCAGCCCCATTGCCAGTGAGGTGATAGATGATGTTCATTTATTATTTTGATTTAAACATATACTGAAATTGTAGTAACAGTTTGTTTTTATATATATATACTTTGTATAACAGGTCTGGATAAAATTGAGTTTTTGCAAAGCCATGAAAATCAGGAAATTTACCAGAAGGCATTTGATTTGATTGAACATTACTTTGGTGTAGAAGAAGATGACCCCAGCATTGTACCTCAGGTGGATGAAAACCAACAACAGTTTATATTTCAGCAGCAGGAAGCACCAATGGATGGATTTCAACTTTAACTTACAGGTGGAAAAAAAATTTATGGCTAAAAAGGGTAGCTTCAGGTAACTCCTCTTTGTTGCCAATGTCAGTAAGAATGTTTGTTTTTTTACATAGAACAGTAAAGAGAATTTGATGCACTTTTAGAAAGCAAAATGAAACAAAAATTTCCATTCAGATGCAACCTTTCATTGTAGTTTGTTGTTGTTTTAGTTTTGTTATGCCTGTATTTATATCTTCTATTGTTTGGATTTTTGTATCTATTTGTGAATAATTGAATATGCAATTATTTAGTAATTTAAGCTTGAAAAGGAGAACTTTGGTGAAGTATTACTTAGTAATTCTGAATTTTTTCAAGCATTCTTAGAAACTGCACATTAGCAGTAAACCTATTGATAATTGCATTTTGGCAGTAAGTCTTACACACCCAATCTTTACTAAATCTACCTCTATCTTGAAGCAGAAATAAATACAAAAAAGCTTCAGAAGCATGAAATAATGCAAATGCTAAATTAGAATGTGAAAATATTTATTACCTTAAATTATACATATCACTGTGCTGTAGGTTATACTTTGCAAAAAATTGCAACAGAAAACCTATAAAATTTATTTATAAAACAGAAGAAATATTGTACTGATAATCCATTAAAATGTGGCAATTGTGAAGGGAGAAGCTGTTTTTCATGTTGAACACATTAAAAAGATTACTTTACAAAATGTTTAAATATTTCTGTTTTTAACATATAAGTGCTATGTATATTAGTATATTTTGTATTTCAGCCAAATATGCTACCATTTTTGAAATAGTGTTTTATTGTTTTTCACTCATTGTTTTAAAGAGCATCATGACAGAGATGTCATCATGAATCTAAAGTAGTGCTGCATATCTAAAATAATAACTAATTATTTCTCTGATTTTTCAGAGCAGTAATTGAAAAGTTTCATTTTCTATATAATAGTAAGTTTAGGTACTTGAATGACAAACTTATCCTGAAGAAATAACCTTATTATGTGTTAAATTTTATTAAATGCATTTAACATTTGGATGCTAAATGATAATGAAAATTGCTAAAGATTCTTTAGTATGGTTCAAATCTATAATAGACTTTTTTCTTTTAGTAATACTCAGAGGGTCATACTGCTGCTTGTTATGAATCATAGATTACATTCATGTCAGATTGGTCCATATGTATGTTTTGTGATTTAACAGCAAAAACCTTCAAACAAAGTTTAAAAGAAAGGTTTCAATAGAAAAATTATATATATATTTATTTATACAAATATATGTGTGTGTGTTACAGCTCAACTACTGTTGAACTCAATCTTTTAATTTATAGTTATACGTAGGCTATTTACGTGTCCAATTATATACCTAGAATACTTACTTAAAACTTAGTTTACAACTCTTTTTAAGATGAGAAGGCAATTTTGATATGATTCATGGTCTATTCTTTAAAAAAAGATTTCATTTATGATAGTATTTGTAATGTTTCTGCTGGAAATCAGAGGCATGTTCCAAGAGGAAAATGTATATAGGAGTACTTTTAAAGAATATGTCACTTTGTAAATTACATATCATGAAACTAAGCTTTTGACAAGACACTTAAAACCTACAGCTGTAAAATACAGGTTTAAATGGTGTTCGTAATGCTGAGTGCATCTGCCAGCCCTTTTTTATTATTAAGTAGAAGATTGTATCTGTGCCCCTTTTTTCATAGTGGAAGATATATAGTTGAGTATAAAATTGTTTTCCTTTGCATTATCTATATTCAAAAAACAGGGTAGTTATATTAAAGCTTACCAAATTGATGGTGAATTCATCAAATAAACATTTTTGTGGTGCAGATGGTTCTAAGTATCAGGTGACAGGGTATTCTACTCTTTCTAGTCAATTAAAATTGATAATGCAGCATGATTCATTAACCAGCTGTGCCTCCTTTTATTTTGAGGACCCTGTAGTCACTATAATAAATTTCTAAGCCAAATTTTTCAAACAAAATAGTTCTTATAGAAGGAAAAATAATATATATGTGTGTGTTCATGTATGCACACAGAATGACCTATGAAAGGAAACTTAAATTTTGCCGGTAGAACAAACATATCTCTACAGACTATGATTATACTTAATAAGCATTTAAATACAGTTATATTTATTTCCTTGAATATATTACTTGGGTAATTAATTTTAGATTTGATTGCAAAGAGCACTGTATAGCAGTTGGGACCAGCTCTTGGCTTGGCTTGGCTTATTGTTATGAGTTTATTGGATCAAGACTAACAAATAACTTTGTGATGAAAATTCTTCAAAAATATAGCTACTCTTTTCAAGTATACCATTTAAAATATTTCATCAGGCAGAGCCCTGACCAGGAAAAAAAAAAGAAAGAAAGATAAGAAAAAAATAAATAAAATGCTCCAAAAAGTGTTTTCGGTAGTCTTCACTAGCCCTTGTGGGGGGAAAAATACTTTTTTAACTTGCTTTTCTAAGATTTGTTATATTTAAATCCAAGAGAAACTATGCCAAAAAAAAAGTATTATAAAGAGGAATGCATGTAGCATTAATGCAAATATCAAGAAAATACTTGAAAGAGTCCTTTTCATTTATTTAATTAAATTTGGTGTTTTATTTTGTCTGAATCTGAATTTCTTCTATTTAATCTATGCAATTATGCTTGTTTTATATTTATAAGCACTTGACTCACTGGTGTGGTCTTTTTACTGTGTTTTATTTCAAAACGTTGTTTTAAGTGATAGTGTCCTTAAATTTTAGTGTCATTTGGTCAACTTACTGGTAACACCAGAACAAGAAAGCAAAAAAGTAATAAATTCTGCTGGCACAGAACTAACATATCATTTGGTAACTGTAAAACCTATTTGCAGTCAAAGGTTGATTTATTGGATAAAGGACTAAAAGAAGCATATATTACCTTTGCCTTTATATTTTTTCTTTTAAGAAGGAGCATTATGGAAAAATAAATATAAAAAAGTCTTAGTGAATTTTTTGTTGCGGTTCTCAATTCAGCAATCTACTGGCTGCTTGTGAAACTGTGAAATAAAATTGTTCTTAATCTTTATTCAGTTTAGTTTATAGCATTACTGTTTTATGAAATGTGACATTTTAGGAGCCAATATACTAGAGCTCTAAAAGGATAGTATATCTTTAAATTCTGACTGGGGAGTAAGAAGAGAAGATACTCTTACCCTACAAAATAAACCAACTCTTGAGCAGTATGCAATATTATGAAATATTACAACACTATATTAAAAATAAAATATTTTAAAATTGCATTTATATAAATGTGTCCATTTCATTTTTTCTTAAGATTGTTATTTCCTAACAGAACAAAGACAGATGCTATTATTGGTTAAAAATCCATTTATGTTCTAAAACCAACAAAGGAGAAAAAATAGAATTATAAAAAATAGCTAATACAAAACTAGACAGAAAAAGAGAAAAAACAAATGAAGATGGAACAAATAGCAAGAAAGATCAAACTCAGTTATATCAGTAATCACAGTAATTACTAATGATTTAAGCATGCCAATTAAAGTGCAGAGGTTATCAGTTTTAATAAAAAAGTAAGGCCGTATTTTGCCTCTAAGAAAATGTTTTCAAGAAGCAAATTGGTGAAAAGTAAAAGGATGGAAAAAAGATACACCATGCTCTCACAAATCAAAAGTAAGTTGGAGTGGCCATATTAATATCAAAGTACATTTCAGAGCAAGGAATATTTATTGCTGGAGATAAAGAGGGTCATTTGATAAAGGGATCAATTCATGATAGTCAAAATGTAGAAACAAATGTTCATCAGCCAATGGATAAATAAAATGTTATATTCATAAAATGGGATATTACTCAATAATAAAATGAAATATGGATATATGGAACAACATGGGTGAACACTGAAAACATTAGGCTAAGTGAAAGAAATCAGATTCTATTTATATGAAATGTTCAGAATAGACATCTATAGAAACAGAAATAAATTAGTATCTAGGACTGGGGAAAGTTGGAAATGGGAGGTGACTGGGTACAAAGTTTCTTCTTTGGGCAATAAAAATAGGATTTTCTAATAAATTCATAGAGATGTGTTGCCATCACCATAAGCAAAAGTTCACTTTTTTACTGGCACTAGCCATATTTCAAGTGTTCAGTAGGGAGTGCAGGGCTACAGTATGTTTTTTAAATCACATGAGAGTAACACAAAAGTTTTAAATGCATATTTTACACCCCAAAGCAACCAGTTCTTGTTCTTGGAGTTAGCTGAGCTTCCTAGGATCCATGGATTTATAGTTTTGATCAAATTTGGAAACACAGCAATTATTTAAACATTTTTTCATTTCCAATTCCACTTATATTAGTCTGCCTGAAATACACAGCTTATTAATGCTTTGCTCATTTTTGGTTATTTTTCATTTTCTATAGTTTTCATTGCTTCGTCTTCAAGTTCACTAATCTTGTCTTCTGTTGTGTCTAATCTCTTAATTCCATTAGTGTATTTTTTGTATCAGACGTGTATTTTATCTTTAAAAATCCCATTTGGATCTGTTTTATATCTTCCATTTTTTATCATACTCAAGCTTTTCCTCTGCCTCTACCTTGTGAACTCTACTTTTGTCCTCCCTGGCTTCCTAACTCTTTCTCCCCAAATCAGAGACTTTGTGGCTATACCTGGATTTCCCTTCCTTGCCCTGCAATCGTGAAACTCTAGGCAGTAAGAGACAGAGCAGTCATAGGGCTCAGCTAATTTGCTTCCTCTGTTTCATAGATCACAGTTCCTCATTATCTGATGTCTAATGTCTGGAAACTGTTGTTTCATGTTTTTGTCCTGGTCCCTATTACTCTAGTTTGGCTTAAAGCAGAAGTTAGTGTACCAATCCATGTTCTTTTTAAAATCTCTGTTTAATGTGGGCTTTGATCATTTTTCATATTGTTTTCTTTGTGCCTTTTTGTCTCAATCACTCTCGCTGAATTCAGTTGTAGTGATTATAGTCTTTTTACTTATTTCCTTAGTTTTTGCTCTTAATTTTAGGATTTTCAATCTTTTATTCTCTTTGGATTTATTCTTAAGTCTTTCCCTAATTTCTTAAGGTTGTTAAATGTTTAATTTGAGAAGGCTAAAAATTTACCTTGAAGTACCATTTCAGCTGCATTCCACAAGTTATTCAGCTATAAGTATTTTAAAGTTTATATTATGATTTATTCGTGACCTATGAATCATTTAGAAATGTACTTTTAAATTTCAGACCTTAAAAATATTATGTCACTAACTTCTAAGTTGTAATGTGATTACATGAGTTTGAAATTCATTGATATTTGCTTTATGATCTGGTATGTGTTGGTTTTAGTGAAATGGCCCGTGTGTAAGAAAAGAATGTGTTTTGTTAATTGATTCATGTCTTTTACATACTAGTCTGCTTAATTCATTAGTTTCTAATTCGCCAGTTTCTAAGAGAGGTGTGTTAAAATCTCCCAAGATGATTGGTGGATTTTGAATTTTCTGTATAGTTCTGACAATTTTTTTATGTTTTATATGTTTTTTACATTATTTTGTGCATAGAAATTTAGAATTATGTCTTTTTAAGGTTCAGATGAGAATTTGTACATTTATGTGCTAAAAATACAGAACAATAGTTGACATTTTCAGAGTACTTGATAAGTGAACTTTAACAAAATAGTTGAAACTTATTTGAAAATATTTTCACTTTGGTCTTTGTGGTGGAAATGACAGACTTTTTCATTGAAGGATGATGACACAGCAGCCATATTATACCAAGATGAAAAATATCATGATCATACTGAAAGGTCAAGCATGGGCTTCCATGGTGAAGTCTTCTGTGCCAGTGCACCAGAGAATGCCTACCATCCAAAAAAGCAGTCAGTTGATGGAAAAGAAGATTATTAAACCTTTGTTCTGGTATTTACTGTTAAAAAACAAACAAAAAACAACAAAAAAGCGGTGACAGGAAACAGTTAAGGAAATGATTTAACTGAAGGGGGAAGCAAGATTTTTTTTAAAGCATTGTTCTTAATCCCCATGACTGTCCTTCAGTCACAATTCCAGAATAAAAGTATCTACTTTGTGTATTAATGTTTTATGCTTTTTATGAAATAGTCAAGTCTTTTATTTTCCCCCTTCTTGAACCACAGGAGTAACTATCTTTTCACCCAGTACAAGTGCTGGTCATAAATACACAAAAAACTTGTGTTTATCATGCAAACCACTAGCACCAAGAAATTTTATTTGTTGCAATTTAATGTCAACAGTACTGGGTAAATAATTTTTATATACACATACTAAAACACAAATGCAGATTTGTGGGTCAGATGACAGTTACTCTTTCCTGTGCATGTGGTAATTCATTAACATTGCCTCAGAAATATATTAGAATACATGTGTGTATAGAATATACATTCATACATACATAAACACATGTGATATGCGTAGTTTTTAACAAATACACTGGCCATTACCCATTCCACTTGAAAATATATGTATGAACTACCTCATGAAATGTAAACAGGAGTATAAAGAACCACAAGTTTCTACCAATAATAGACATTTAAAAGTCTTGACTAAGGAGAGAGAGTTCTTTTTTAAATAAACATATTTAACTCAAAGTAGAAGTCATTTTTGGAAATCCCTCTATTAGATAACACAATTCTCCTTCATTTGATGCTGATTTCTGTTGTACTAACCACAGGCTATTTTTTATATACTCCTAACAATAAGACACACAAAAATAAGAGTTAAATATTCATGTATTTTAAAACTCTCACATTTTTGAAAGCACTACTTGAACTTACCTACTTTATTTTATTCCTGACTGTGCCCTAAGACACCATGAAGAGAAGACACCAATTTAAAAAGTTCAACAAATAGGAAAATGCAATTAGTATAAAATTTTAAAATATTGGCTTTCTAGCTCAGTAATTTGTCACAGCTTGCTGTATTTAAGTGGACATCTATACATCTATTCCTGCTTGCATCTTAGAGTGGGATTTAAAATTTTTCAAAGGATAATCCTTCAATATTGTATTTTGAAGCATATACATTAAGGAAAATTTCTTTTAAAGCTATCACAACACTTTTTCTGTGTGAAAGTTGAGGACAACTTATATGAATAATATTCTGTTATGTAAGAAGGGGTATTCCAGTTGTACCCATGAAACTGACAAATCTGTCCTAGTGTTGGGGATTTGCCATTAAGTTTTTTGTTGGGATGGGAATTATACTTTAAAAGGGGGGAAATCCTTTTTTTTTTTTAAATGAACAATCAACACTTTTTATTGTTCTCCCTAGAATCTATGTTTTGAAAGATGTCAAACTTTTCCAATTTTAAATAATCAGCTGTACAAATGCGTTTTTAAAGTATAAGCAACATTTCAAAAATTAAAAAGATTTTAATCTTAATCACGATATTGTAGTTAGCTCAGTGACTATAGATTCAGAAATAACTAGTTTAATGTTAACATGGTAATTGTTTTAAATTTTTTTGTTTTTCCATTTGTTTAGACCTTTTTTCTTTCATGAATGCATTTTTTATTTTAAATTGAGAAATAATGGTATATATTTATGGGGTATATTGTGTTTTTTAAATATTTGCATCATGAAATGATAAAAATCAAGCTAATTAACATATCTGTCACCTTACCCTTTTTTATGATGAGAACATTTAAAATCTACTCTTTTTTTTCCCCTCCTCAAGATAGAATCTCACTCCATCACCCAGGCTGGAGTGCAGTGGCATGATCTCGGCTCACTGCAACCTCCATCTCCCAGGTTCAAGGAATTCTCATGCCTCAGCCTCCCAAGTAGCTGGGATGACAGGCATGCATCACCATGCTTGGCTAGTTTTTTGTATTTTTAGTAGAGATGGAGTTTCGCCATATTTCCCAGGATGGTCTAGAACTCCTGGCCTCAAGCGACCTGCCCACCCCACCTCAGTCTCCCAAAGTGCTGAGATTACAGGCGTGAGCCACCACGCCTGGCTAAAATCTCTTTTAGCAATTTTGAAATATACAATACATGGTTACTAACTATAGTCAGCATGCTGTGCAATGGATCTTTAAGACCTATTCCATATGTTTTACTGACAACTTTGTACCCTTTGACTGTCTCCCCCATTCCTCATCCCCTCCATATCCCCCAGTCTGGTAACCATCATTCTACTCTCTACTTCTATGAGTTTGAGTTGTTTAGATTCTACATATAAGTGAGATCACACAGGTTTTGTCTTTTTGTTCCTGGCTTATTTCACCCAGCATAATGTCCTCCAGATTCATTCATGTTGTAAATGGCAGAATTTCCTCTTTTTGTCCGGATGAATAGTATTACATTTTACCACATTTTCTTTATTCATTCCTCCTTGATGGGCAATTAGGTTGCTTTCATATCATGGCCATTGTGAATAATGCTGCAGTGAACATGCAGGTGCAGATATCTCTTTGACATACTGATTTCAAGTCCTTAGAATATATACCCAGAAGTGGGATTGCTGGATTATATGGTAATTCTATTTGAAATTTTTGGACAAATGTCTGTACTTTTTTCTATAATAGCTATATTTGCATTCTACCAACAGTGTACAAAATGTGCCTTTTCTCCGCATCCTCACCAATACTTATCTTTCATCTTTTTGGTAATAGCCATTCTGACAGATGTGAGGTAATATATCATTATAATTTTAACTTGTATTTCCCTATGATTAGTGATTTTAAGCATTTCTTTTATATATCTGTTGGCTCTTTGTCTTCTTTGGATAAGTGTCTTCTCAGGTCCTTTGTCCATTTTTTAATTGGGTAATTTATTTTCCTGCTATTGAGTTTCTAATATATTTTGGATAGAAGTTCTTTATCACATATATAGTTTGTACATATTTTCTCCTGATCCATGGGCTTTCTCTTCACTCTATTGATTGTTTTCTTTGCTATGATAAATTTTTTTTAGTTTGAAGTGAAATGGCCTTGTTGCCTGGGGTGGCATCTGAAGTTCTTGGTCTCATGGCTGAGTAAATCAAGGACGGACACACACCAAGGGTGAGGTCAGAGCAGAAGTAGACGTTTAATAGACAAAAGAAAGAGAACAACTGTTTGTTGCAGAGAGGGGTCTCAAAAGGGTTGCCGTTCAGCAGTGAAATGCAAGGGTTTTATAAGTGAGTTAGTGGGGAGGCAGTGTCTTATAGGGCACGAAAAACTGGTTAGGACTAGGTGTGCTATCTGCATAGAATGTGAATCTCTGGCATCCCCCACCCCAACCTTTTATTATGCTGTGGGTCCTTTGCCTAAGTGACTCCACATTGCTTTCCTACTGTGCACGTACTAAAAAAAAAAGGTGGAGGTGGAGCCCCCATGATGGACATGCCTGGCCCCAGGTACCCCTTTCTATTGGTGCAGTTGCAGACATTCCCCCCATGCAAGCTTCCAGCTTCCTTATCACTGTTTGCAGCCTGATCTTCCCGGCTGCTCTTTGTTAGAAAAAAAAAGTGATTTCTTTGGCTGCTTTTTGTTACAAGGGAAGTTCTGCCAAGAACTTTTTGCCTTAACTGTCTGCCTAGCTAGTCTCTTTTTATCTTGTCTCTCAGAAGTAATCATATTTGTCTTTTTTCTTTTGTTGCTTGTGCTTCGGAGTTCTTATCCAAAAAATCATTGCCCATACCAATGTCATAGAGCTTTTCTCTGTTTTATTCTACTAGTTTTACAGTTTCAGGTCTTATGTTTAAGTTTTTCATCTATTTCAAGTTGATTTTTCTACATAGTGTGAGATGAAGGTCTTATTTCATTCTTTTGCATGTGGATGTCCAGTTGTTTCCAACACCATTTACTGAAAGACTCTCTCCATTGGGTGTTCTTGACACCTTTGTCAAAAATCAATTGACCATATAGATATGTGGGTTTATTTCTGGGCTCTCTATTCTTTTCCACTGCTTGGTGTGTCTGTTTTGATGCCAGTACCATGCTATTTTGATTACTATAGCTTTGTAATATATTTTGAAATCAGATATTGGCGATTCCTCCAGCATTGTTCTTTTTAAACAATATTGCTTTGGCTATCTGGAGTCTTCTGTGGTTCCATACCAATTTTAGAATTTCTTTTTCTATTTCTGTGGAAAATGTCATTAGCCTTTTATAGGGATTGCGTTGAATCTGTAGATTATTTTGGATAATTATGGACATTTTAACAATATTCTTCCAATCCATGAACACAGGATATCTTTCTATTTATTTATGTCTTCTTCAATTTCATTTCTCAATGTTTTATTTATAGTTTTTGGCATGTAGATCTTTTACCTCTCTGGTTGATTTATCTTTAAGTATTTTTTGGTGCTATTGTACATGGAGTTGTTTCTTAATTTCTCCCTTGAATAATTTGTAGTTAGTTTATAGAAATGCTGCTGGTTTTGTATCCTGCAACTTTACTGAATTCCTTTATCAGTTTTAATAGCTTTTTTTGAAGAGGCTTTAGGGCTTTCTATGTATAACATCACATCATCAGCAACAGAGACAATTTCAGTTCTTCCTTTCCTTTAACTGTTTTCAAAATAATGTGATTCCCCGGCCTTCTCTAACAGTGACCTGATTTCTTGTTTTTGTTTTATTGTTTTGAACTCACAGATTTAAATCTGTTTGAAGAGGTTCAACCTTTTCCAGTTACTATTCTTGCTGATGTTCCTATTTTTGGCTGGTGGAACTGTTGTCAGGTTGGTTCTAGAGGTCTTTGGACATAGCCTCAAAGCTTTATTAGCTTCCTTATTTTCTGTATGGCCAGATGTTCCAGGACCATCCTGTGTATTTCATGTACCAGACCTGGAATAAGCCAACTGAGGAGGGAGCCCTGGGTTTCTTTTCAGGAGGCTGAGGCAGGAGAAATAGTATTTAGAAACCAAGATCTGGGTGCTAGGACTGCATATTACTGCTATGTTGTCCATTGCTATCAATGGACAGAACTAGGAAAAATGTGTTTTTTTTTTTTTTTTTTGAGATGGAGTTTCGCTCTTGTTGCCCAGGCTAGAGTGCAATGGCCTGATCTCGGCTCACCACAACCTCCGCCTCCCAGGTTCCAGCAATTCTAACTGCCTCACCCTCCCGAGTAGCTGGGATTACAAGCATGCACCACCACGCCCGGCTAATTTTGTAGTTTTAGTAGAGACGGGGTTTCTCCATATTGGTCAGGCTGGTCTCAAACTCCCGACCTCAGGTAATCTGCTCATCTTGGCCTCCCTTATTGCCCAGGCTGGAGTGCAGTGGCACAATCTCGGCTCACTGCATCCTCCGCCTCCCTGGTTCAAGCAATTCTCCTGCCTCAGCCTCCTGAGTAGCTGGGATTACAGGCATGTGCCACCATGCCCAGCTAATATTTTGTATTTTTAGTAGAGATGGGGTTTCACCATGTTGACCAGGCTGGTCTCGAACTCCTGATCTCAGGTGATCCACCCGTCTTGGCCCCTCAGAGTGCTGGGATTACAGGCGTGAGTCACTGTGCCTGGCTCAAAAAATGTATATGTGTTTTTTTCTTTTAACTTACTTGCTGTATCATTTTATATATGTAATACATATTTGTATGGTTGTCATATTAACAATACCAATATTATCATTAATAGTATGTGTATTAGGATTCTCCAGAGAGAACAGATAGACACATGAGAAGGGGTTTATTAGGGTAATTGGCTTATGCAATTATGGAAGCTGAGAAGTCTCACAATAGGCCATGTCCAAGTTGGAGAACCAGGAAGGTGAGTAGTCTGGCCTGGTCCAAGTATGAAGGCCTCAGAACCAGGAAAGCTGATGGTATAACTCTCAGTGCAAGGGTGAAAGCCCTAGAATCCAGGGGGCTTCTGCAAGTCTTAGAGTCCAAAGCTAGAGAACCTGGAGGTCTGATGACCAGTGAATGACAGGAGAAGACGGATGTGCCAGCTTCAGAAGAGAGAATGAGTTCATCTTTCCTCTGCCTTTTTGTTCTAAGTCCTCAGCTGGTTGGATGGTTCCTGTCTACACAGAGGGTGCATTTTCTTTAAAAGCCCACTAATTCAAATGTCAATCTCTTCCAGAAACACCCTCACAGGTACACCCAGAAATAATGTTATACCAGCTATCTGCATATTCCTTGATCTAGTCAAGTAGACACCTAAAATTAATCATCACAATTTGCTTACTGAAAATGTTTTCTGGGAGATGGGGAGTGGATATCTTTTTTAAACATCAAGTATATACCACTAGAAATATTTTAAATCACTTGAAATATTTACTCTCCATCTGGCCATCCTACCAATTTAATATACGGGTTTATTTGTTCGATTTTGGTTTTGAGTTTATAAAAATGTTGACCACTTTTTTTTAACAATTTAATATATAAGAACTTTACATTGTTCAAAAGGATAAAACAAGTTATATTCAGAAAAGGTTCACTTTTATCGCTGTCCCTCGTCCACCTATTTCTTCCTTTCTTCTATATATAACATTAAAAACTTTTTCTTGGTTTATACTTCCATTTTTTTAACATAATAATAAATACATTTACAGCTCCCCTCCCTTTACTGAATACTACATATGCTTTCCTCCAATGCACTTTTCTCACTTAACTCTATTCTGAAGCTCATTCCATAGCAGGATGCAGAACTCTTCATTTCTTACCACATCTGCATAGTACTCCATTGTGTGAACCTAGCATTATTTATTCAATCAATCCTCTACTGATGGACAATTAAATTGTTTTCAGTCTTTGCTATTGCAAATAGTGTGACACTGAAAATCACTGTAAACTGTTAGGTCCATAAACACGTGCAGTTTTGCTAGAAACTGTCCAATTCCCATCCACAAAGGTCATACTATCTTCTATTCAGAACAGCAACATATAAGAATACCTACCATGTCCCAGCCTTGGAAACATAGTATGTTGTTCAGGTCACTTTTTAAAGCAGTTTTATTTTCATATAATTTCTATATACCACTGTAATTTTTATATACCATAAAATTCACCCATTTTATGTGTACATTTTTCCTTGTAAATTTACCCACCTGTGCATTACAACAATTCAGTTTTAGAACACTTACATTAAATCCTAAGTAAATTCTGCTGTGAGCACTTTTAACCAAATACTTGGCGTAGACTTATGTGGGGGGTTAACACAGATGGCATAAAATCTGGTCTCAAAAAACATGTAATAACAAACATGGTTAAGTGTTCTTAAAGATTTTTTTCCTCTATTTTTTCTTTTTTTAAGATATTAATATGATAGGTTTTTCTCTCTCTCTTTTTTACTCTGTCTCTCTTACTGTTCATTTAGCTCAAGATGATAAGTAAATTTCTCCTCTCTTTCTCTCTCTCTCTCTCTGGAGCACTGTGATGATTGGTTTTATATGTAAACTTGGCTAGGCTGTCGTACCCAGTTTCCAATTAAACACAAATCTAAATGTTGCTGTGAAGGTATTCTGTAGTTGGGTAAGCATCTATAGTCAGATAAGTCTAATTAAAGGAGGTATCTTTGATAATCTGGGTAGGTGTCATCCAATCAGTTGAAAGGCCTTAATAATAAAACTGAGGTTTCCCTGAGGAAGAAAAAAAAAATGTTGCCTTTGGACTGTAGCTTCAGCTTTTGCCAGAGAATTCTCAGCCTGCTGGCCTGCCCTACAGATTTCTGATTTGCCAGCCCCCACAATCAGGTAAGCTAATTCCTATAATCAATCTATCTATCTATCTATCTATCTATCTATCTATCTATCTATCTATCATCTATCTGTCTAATCTTTTACATATACATACATATGTACATGTAAGTATACACACACTTTCAATTATCTTAAAAATATACTACTCCTTAAAAGTCTTTTTACACCTTCAAGATTCCTGAAATTTCTAAATATTATTGAACAACTCAAAGAGAATATTTATAAGGATGAATATGATATATATTCTACCAGAGAAATAGGACATTATATCTCCTATTGTTCCACGTATCTGGTAGAACTCTGATATGTGCACCCCACCACTACCAAACTCCAGTTCAACCATATGGATAGTGCAACCTTTCTGGGATTCTGCCTTCGTGTTGATGTTCTCTCAGCCTTTACAGGTCTCATGTTTTTGACTATTCTCTCCAGCATATAACCACTTAGGATAACTGGATATGCCCATGGCAAACAGCAGCATCAGATATGCTTATTAACACTCTAGATTTTTACTTTGTTATCTATGACTATGACAATGATCTTCCTTCTTTTCCCAACAGTTTAACCAAGTATTTTAAAAGATGTTTAAAAAAATATTTTGTCCAGATTATTTAGTCCAATACTAGAAGACTTTCTCTGGACATCTTATCTTCCATGTAACCAGAAATGGAAATCATCATATTCATTCTTATAGATATTCTCTCTGAGTATCTCAATAATATTTAGAATATTCCAGGAATCCTAAGGTATAAAAAGACTTTTAAAGAGTAGTATATTTTTAAGATAAATGATTTCCAGATATTTTAACTCCATGTATACTCCCTCCTACAATGTATATGCCCAAGAATGTGGTCTGATGGTTCTCCTTTCTCACTTCTCCTCATAACCAACCTTACACTATTGTGCAAAAAGAGAGCACTTCACTCTCATTCTGAACCTTACTCATGCTTTGCTTTGTGATACGAAAACCTTCTGGATGACAAAGGATAATTTAAGAATTAATAGCTCCAGAGAGGGAGTTCCATGAGAGCAAAACAAAGGGTGTCACTGTGCAAAATGTGAAAGCAGCCAGTGCCACAGTGGGTCTCATGAAGACAGAGCGTAGACAGGTGGTTACCAGAGGCCAGAGAGAGTGGTGGGGAGAGGGAAATGAAGATAAGTTGATTAACAGGTACAAACATATGGTTTGGTAGAAGAAGTAAGATCTAGTGTTAGATAGATCAGTAGGGTGACTATAGTTTACAGTGATCTATTGTATATTTCAAAATAGCTAGAAGAGAATCATTCAAATGGTTCTAGCATAGAGACAAATATTTAAGGTGACAGATAAGTACACTGATTTTATCTTTATACCTTATAAGAATATATCAAATTATCTCATGTATCGTGAATTTATGTACATCTATTGTGTATAAATTTACGAATTAAAAAAAAATAAAGCAGCAGTGCCTTGGTTCATCCAAGACACGGACTCATAACAATGCTTCATGCCTTCCCTATCTAAGAGTTAGGATTCAAAAATGAGATTATTGTCACAGGAATATATATTAACATTTTCATTTTCAAATCAAAGTAAGCCTTTTCCTAACAAAGTATAGTTATGTGCCACATAATGACATTTTGGTGTAAGATGACTGAACCACATATACAACAGTGGTCCCAAGGTTATAGGAAGCATACATAGAAGTCTGATACATGGCACTTGGTATTGGCACTGCAGATCAAGTAGGGGACATGACTGATAATTCAGTAATGGTGCTGGGACGTTTGGTTTTCCATATGAAAAATACATATAAATAAAAATATATATACTATCTAGGTTTATGTAAGTATACTCTGTCATGTTTGTACAATGATAAAACCACCTAACAATGCATTTCTCAGAATGTATCCCCATCATTAAATGATGCGTGACTGTATAAGTTCAATTTGGCTCATTAGTTTGACAATAAGAACTGGCTTTGCACCTCAAAATGGACAGGCAGACATCCTCCACAAACTGATTGAGCTAATTATGTAGCTTCAAGGTTATGATGGAAAATACACTTAAAGCACATGAACTATACAATATGCCAGAAGTTATATCTTTTATAATACTCACATTTATGATTAAAAAAATAACAAATATGAAGTTAAAAATGTGCAGGGATGAGATATGTAATTTTAAAAAGTTATTTTAGGGCTTAAGCAAGTTTGAGGATCATTAATGTATATCATTTTTTTCTCTAACGTTTTTGTCGTTTTTAAAATTGCTGTTACAATTACTGTTTTAGTACTTTACCATTTTAGGAATAGGTTTTAGAATTAATAATTCAACCTATTTCACCTAGTTACAAACTGTAAAAAGAATAATCAGAGGTACTACCCAGTTGCCAAATACAGTGAAATTTTGGTTGAAAATTAGTTTTGATTTTAATGAGCCCTTAATAATTAGTTCAACCTCATTTTAATGACATATACAATGTCCTCATTTTAGCATTATATGTAGCGGCCGGAAACTGTGCCAAATATCAAAATAAATTGTGGTATGTTTATACAACAGAGTACAGCAATGACAATGGATGAACTAATGGTACACACAATTTGTGGATTAACCTTATAACTAATGTCAGGTAAAGAATCCATACACACAAGTGCATAATGTATGAATCCATTTATATAAAGTTCAAAGACAGGCAAAATGAATCAAAGGTGATGAAACTCAGAAAAACTGCTATGTTTGGGAGGTAATGGCTGAGAAAAGGCAGGAATGAGGCTGTGAAGTGTTGCCAATATTCTACATCTTTGGCAGTGGTTACACAGGTGTTCATGACATAAATATCTATCAGACTGTATACACTTTTGTCCACTTTTTGAATGCATGGTATACTTCAGTAAAAGTTTGCTAAAAAATAAAAATAAAAAAGACATTGTGCTTCTTGTTACCAAAATAAAACCATGGCAGATATTTTGGTAAATATTCTATTTTTCCCATCTTCTACTGTTGCCGATGACAGGGATGGTATTCAGGTGAACACTTTGTCACTAAGAATATCATTTAGCTTTAGCCTGTGCAGCCAATGCAGCTTCTTCACGCCACTTAGCTTTCTTTGCCAAGTTCCAACTTGTTAAGGATTCAAGTCGTTCTACAGCCTGTGGGGGGTGGGAAGAAATGTATATATATATATATCACTGTGACTCTCTGGAAACTGGAAAAATTTGTATTTTAGATAGAAATACACAGGAGAGAATAGAATTAGAAGTTCTAACATATGTTAATAATGGGAAGACAGAACAAACTGAATGGGTAAAGAGGCCATATTTGAAGTTATGACAGCATAGACTTTTTCAGAAGTAAGGAAAGCTGTAAGTCCTCAAACTGAGAGACATACAAAGTCCTTAGTAAAATAAATAAACATTTAATATATATTGACGGATACCTAGTGTGCATCTCATATTTAATATAGCCAAAATAGAGAGTTGACATATTTTATTCCCCCTGCCTACCAGTCTTTCCCTAGCCAAACACATCTCAATAAATGGCAGCATCATCCACCTACTTGCTCAAGTCAAAAAACCCAGGCCTTTTCACTTCTTTATTCCATTTTCTTTTCTGCTTCCACAATGAATTCACCACAGAGTTCTATCCTTTTTACTTCCCCAAATTTACCTGAACTTGCTAACCTTTTCTGCATCTCCATCTGCCACAATTTCTTTAAGGTACATGCATTGTTATTAAAAATGAAAAATGAATTGGAGACAGGCAAGAGGGACAGTGGTGGGACCATTTAGAATATATTGCAATGAACCAGGCAATAGATGTATATTGGTATCTCAGGAGAGATACTGGGGAGTGCTCCAATTTGGCTGTATTTTGAAAGTGGAGCCAATGGGGTTGCTGATGACTTATCCATGAGCAGCTAGAAAGATAGAGTTGACATCAACTGAGAGGAAGAAAACAGTACAGAAAAGGGTGGCTCAGGGTTGTCTGGGGGAAGATCTAGAGTTCAACTCTTGACACGTTAAGTTTGAGATGTCCATTAGATATCCAAAGGGAAATGTTAAGTAAGCAACTGACTATATGAATTTGAAGTGCAGAAGGAAGACGTTAGTTGAAATATAAATTTGAGAGTCCTTGGAATATAGAAGGTATTTAAATCCAGAAGACTTGGTAAGATCCCCAAGGGAGTGAGTGTAGATAGAGAACGGAAAGACTAAAGACTGATCCATGGGGAGATTCCACTGTTATGAGGCCCAGGAGAATAGGAGAAACCGGCAGAGTAAACTTGGAAGACGTGGCCAACAGACAACCTATGTGAGTGTGGTACCACGGAAACCAAGCGAAGAAAATGTTTCATAAAAGATAAACGATTTTCATTCTCAATGCTCTCACTTCAGAGCTTCTGAGGATTTTTATGGAAGGACAATGGCTAGTTTACATTCTCCAACAAAGGGTAAGTGAAAAATGCCACATTGGCCTATTCCAGTGCTTTTCATATATCCATTTATAACCAACTATTTCCCTATGTGCCAAAAATATTCTTTTCTTGGTTGAAGAATGGAGAGACTGGCTACTATATGCCAGAATTTCTGTAGAGGGGTGGCTATGAGGTGTAGGGAGATCAAATTCCTTTATAATCCAGATATTCTCAACCTAGACATAGTTTTAGCAGCTCCAGTAGATTGAACTCAGATTGAGGGAAGGAAGATACTGATTCAGCACTGATTTGGCAGAAGAAAATATTGGCTAATCAAGCAGAATTGTCAACTGCCTCTCCAAAATGTAATGAGATTTATCAGCACCCAAGCATTGAAACATTGTGTCAAATTGAGTCTAAATAAACAGTCTTCAAAGTAGGATAAGAACTACAATGTCCACTGAGGTCAAGAAAGCAATAGGAACACATTTCATCTTTTTTTAAAAAGAAAATTGCTAACATTTAATAGAAGAGTTGAGGAATAGAGAATCCCTGTCTATGTCAGGAGTTGGAGATAGCTTGAGGAACCTGTGACAGTTCTATAATACAGAAGAATATAAAGGCACATCTCACTTTATTGTGCTTTGCTTCATTGTGACTTTCTTTCTTTCTTCTTCTTCTTTTTTTTTTTCAAATTGAAGGTTTGTGGCAACCTTGCATGGAACAAGTCTATAGGCTCCATTTTTCCAATAGCATTTGCTCACTTCGTGTCTCTGTCACATTTTGCTAATTTTTGAACTATTTCAAACTTTTTCATTTTCATAACATCTGTTATGGTAATCTGTAATCAGTGATTGCTGTTGTTACTATTGTACTTGTTTTAGGGTGCCATAAGTGTGCCCATATAAGACGGCTAACTTAATTGATAAACATTGTGTGTATTCTCCACTCCATCCACTGGCCAGTCTCCTATTTCTCTCCCTCTCCTTGGGCCCCCCTATTCCTTGAGATACAACAATACTGAAATTAGGCCAGTTAATAACCCTGTAATGGCCTCTACATGTTCAAGTAAAAGGAAGGGTTGTACATCTCTCACTTTAAAAAACTAGAAATGATTAAGCTTAGTGAAAAAAGGCATGTTGAAAACCAAGACAGGTCAAAAGCTTGGCCTCTTGTGCCAAACAGTTCAACACGTTGTGAATGCAAAGGAAAAGTTATTGAAGAAAATTAAAAGCACTACTTCAGTGAACACCTAAATATAGTGAAACAGCCTTATTACTGATATAAAAAACGTTTTAGTGGTCTGGAAAGAAGATCAAAACAGCCACAGCATTCCTTTAAGCCATAGCCTAATACGGAGCAAGGCCCTAACTGTCTTCAGTTCTGTGAAGGCTGAGAGAGGTGGGAAAGCAGTAGACGATAAGTTGGAAGCTAGCAGAGGTTGGTTCATGAGGCTGAAGGAAAGAAGCTGTCTCCATAACATAAAAGTGCAAGGTGAAGCAGCAAGTGCTGATAGAGAAGCTACAGCAAGTCATCTAGAAGATCTATTATAGCTAACATCGTTGATGAAAGCTATGCTAAAAAACAGTTCTTCAATGAAGACAAAATAGCCTCATATTGGAAGAAAATGCCATCTAGAACTTTCAGAGATAGAAGTCAATGCCTGGCTTTAAAGCTTCAAAGACAGGCTGACTCTCTTGTTAGGAGCTATTGGCAGCTGATGACTTTAAGTGGAAGCCAATACTCATTACCATTCTGAAAATCCTAGGGCTCTTAAGAATTATGGTAAATCTACTCTGCCTGTGCCATGAATGGAACAATGAAGCCTGGGTGACAGCATATCTGCTTACATGGCTTTCTGAATACTTTAAGCTCACTGTTGAGACTTACTTCTCAGGAAAAAAAAGATTTCTTTCAAAATATTACTTCTCAGTGACAATGCACCTGGTCACTCAAAAGCTCTTATGGATATTTACAAGGAGATTAATGTTCATGACTGCTAACACAACATCCATTGATCAGCCCAAGGAAAAAGGTGTCATTTCAACTTTCAAGTCTTGTTATTTAAGAAACACATTTTGTAAGGCTATAGCTACCATAGATAGTGATTCCTCTGATGGATCTGAGCAAAGTAAATTGAAAACCTTCTGGAAAGAGTCACCATTCTAGATGCCATTAAGAATATTTGTGAATCATAGGAGGAGGTCAATATTAATAGGAGTTCAGACGAAGCTGATTCCAATCCTCATAGATAACTTTGAGGGGTTCAAGGCTTCAGTGGAGGAAGTATGAGGAAGTAACTGCAGATGTGGTGGAAATAGCAATAGAACTGGGATTCATAGTGGAGACTGAAGACAAAATTGAATTGCTATAATCTCATGATAAAACTTTCACATGATGAGTTGCTTCTTACAAATGAGCAAAGAAAGTGGTTTCTTGAGATGGAAACTACTGCTGGTGAAGATGTTGTGAACACTGGTGAAATTAGAACAAAGTATTTAGAATATTGCATAAACTTAGTTAATAAAGTAGTGGTAGGGTTTGAGAGAACTGACTCCAAGTTTGAAAGAAGTTCTACTGTGAGGAAAATGCTGTCAAACAACATTGCATGCTACATGGAAATCTTTCATGAAAGAAAGAGTCAACTGATATGGCAAACTTCATTGTCATCTTATTTTAAGAAATTGCCACAGCCACCCCAACCTTCAGCAACCACCATCCTGATCTGTCAGCAGCCATCAACATCAAAGCAAGACCTTCCACCAGCAAAAAGATTACAACTCATTGTGTACTATAAACATAACTTTTATATGCACTGGGAAACCAAAAAATTTGCGTATCTCAGTTTATTGTAATATTCGCTTTATTGTGGTTGTCTGGAACTGAACATACAATATCTCTGAGGTATGCCTGTTTTCATTCATTTCAATACCATTAGAATAGATATTAATAAATAAGAATAGTTTCTTTTTTGGCCAGAAAATTACATGGCATCTTTAAATACTTATATGGATAATTTTGTAAGCTTAAATAAAGTCTCTAAACAATTTATGGGGTTTTGGTACAAAATTGGTACAAAATTCAAAACTACTATATCTTCCAATTATTTTGCAAGAATAAAATAGCTGAAGAACATCAGGGAGGGTGTAAGAAATTACTGAGCACATTTCAACAAAAGCTTTGGCATAGTTGGTGGATAAAATTAAGTATTAGCACCACCATTTAGTAATCACAGCTAAAGAGGTATTTCTTTTACTGGATCTATGTATCAATATGTGGCATATTTTCAGTTACAATATTATAATGAATATAAAATTGCAAAATTGTAAATAATAAAGCATTTCAATTGTATTGTTATTACATGAAAATATGTTAAATATATAATATGGTATATGTCATACATGTTAATAAAATTTTAGGGAAAATGTTTTTGTGTCATTCACAAACAAAGTACAATTTATTGGATGCATGCAGTGGCTCATGCCTGTAATCCCAGCACTTTGGGAGGCCAAGGCAGGAGGATCGCTTTGAGCTTAGGAGTTTGAGGCCAGCCTGGGTAACATGGCAGAAACTCATTTCTACAAAAAATACAAAAAAATTAGCCAAGCATGGTCATTCACACCTGTGGTCCCAGCTACTTAGTAGGCTGAGCCTGCAGAATCCCTTGAGCCTGGCAGACAGAGAATGCAGGGAGCCAAGATCATGCCACTGCACTCCAGCCTGGGTGAGAGTGAGACCCTGTCCTCCTCCATCAAAAAAAAAAGGGTGGGGTGGGGAGACCAACTGTGTCAAATGCCGATAGGTCAATGAAGATGAGTGTATCATTGGTGACCTTGATAACAGCAGTTTGGTGGAGCGTTTGAGGCACGAGCCTGATCAAACGGAATGAGACAGGAAATCAGAGACAGTGTATATAGACAGGTCTACTGAAAAGGTTTGCCACAGAGAAATGCAGCTATACCAAAAGAAGTTTTGTTTTTAGTTTTGAAGAAGGAAGTAGAAACATTTCTATATTTTGATAAAAAATGATACAGTAGAGAAGAAAAAAAAATAATGACAAGCAAAGAAACCTGAGAATTCCTGGAATGAAATCCTTGAAAAGACAAAATGGAATGGGATCCACGCAATTAATAAGAGCTTCTAGATTGGAGCAAGGATCACTTATAACAGGCAGAAAAGCAAAATATACAGGATTATGTGTCACAAGACTGGAAACTGCTCCTTGGGCTGCTACAATTCTCTCAGTGAGGTGGAAGGAAAGGTCATCGATGGGGAGGAATATGGAGGTATAAGGTCTGAGGAGACAGACAGCATGAAATAGTTGGATGGCTAGAATTCTTTTCCTGTGTTTAAGAGACATGTGCATTTTATTTTCTGCAAATTCTGCCTTTTTGCATCTTTTACCCATTTTTTAAAATAAAAGGTTGTTGCTGTTTTATTTATTGGAGCTCCTTATAATTTAAGAAAATTAGCTCTTAGTTTGTGATCTATTTTGCATTTTTCCTAGTTTGTCATTGTGTTTTTACTTTATTTATGGCACTTTTTTACCAAGCAGAATTTTAAACTTTATATGATTAAATTTATCTATCTTTTCTTTTGTATAGCTTCTCAGTTTTGTTCTATATTTAGAAATGTCTACCCAACTACTATAAAGAATTCCTCATATATTCTTTTGGTGATTTTAAGGCTTCACATTTAATGTGAAAATCTTATATCCAACTGCAATTTATTTTATGTAGAAAGTATAGTTGGAATGTCCCAATATCATTTCTTGACTAATTTATCTTTCTCCACTCATATACAGAGTCACTATTTCATATATTAAATCCCTATGTAGTGGGTTATTTATGTGATTTGAATTCGGTTCTATTAAGTTGCCTGTCTATTTCTATGTCAGTACTGCAGTTTTAATTATTGTTGTTGTTTTGTTTTAATATATTTTAGAGCTAGTCCTCCCTTAGAACTATTATTTTTAGTATTTTCTTGTATATATTGCTTATTTTTCTATATAAATTTTAGACTCAGTTTGTCTACTTCCAAAGCAAATCCTATTGCTATTTTTATTGCAATCATGTCAACTTCATAGACTTAGAGAAGTTCGCTCTCTTTAAAATGTCAATTCTTCCTATTCCAAATAAAAATTTCTTAGGTTATATCTTCTCTTGTGGCCACTGGTAGTGTTTAAAAGTTGCCTTTATATAGATATTGCATGATATGATTTTTAATTTTATTCTTACGTGCCTTACCTTTTTTTTGTTGTTGTTTGTTGCTATTTTAAGTAGGATCCTTATTTCTAATCTTTCTTTTTTATTTATTTATTTATTTTTTGAGACATAGTCTCACTCTCTTGCCCGGGCTAGAGTGCAGTGGCACAATCTCGGATCACTGCAAGCTCCACCTCCAGGGTTCACGCCATTCTCCTGCGTCAGCCTCCCGAGTAGCTGGGACTACAGGCGCCCACCACCACGCCCGGCTAATTTTTTGTATTTTTAGTAGAGACGGGGTTTCACCGTGGTCTCCATCTCCTGACCTCGTGATCCGCCCGCCTCGGCCTCCCGAAGTGCTGGGATTACAAGCGTGAGCCACCGCGCCCGGCCCCCCAGTGTATTTTTAAAAACCTGAACTATTTGCAGTGACCCATAAGCCTGACACTATCTGGATTCTCCCTGTCTCATACCATCTTCTCTTTGCTCATTATACTCCATCCACACTAGCTCCTTTTTGTTTCTTAACACACCAGACCCTTTCTCACCTCTAAGCTTTGCACATGCTGTTCTTTCCTTCTCCTGGTCTTCTCATGGCTAGCTTATTCTCATCCTCCTCGGAGAGGACGTCCTTGACCACTCCATCAAAAATGGCCTCTCCTAGGGTGTTACTATTTTATCATCCTGTTCCTTTCCTTCATTGCACTAAGAATTCCTCAGATCTTTTTAGTTTATGTGTTTACTTGATCAATCTCCATTTTCCCTACTACAAAATACCAGTCTTTTAATTCCGTGATACTCTAATAACAACATGCAGAGTGCCTGGCATGTCTCAGGTGCTCAAAAGTATTTAGTGTATTAATGATTTAAAATCAGTGTTTGCTATCACACTTTTGGAGAAGAGGAAACAGAGCAATAACTGGTGTTATACATAAAACTCAATTCTCAGTTGCTACTTTTTGTGTCAGATTCACACAGAGAAAAGCACTGGCTATTGATTTATAACAGAATTATATTTGAAATATGGAATTTTCATAGGAAATGAAAAAACATTTCCTTCAATTCAAATCATATGTATTGAAAATAAAATGATGACATCAGTAGATCTCTAATATGCCTACTTGCTGATAAAATATATATTAAGTGTAATTGGTCTTAATGTCTCATTTGGAAACTTGTGATTATGATTAAAAAACATTAAAGTGCCATTATAAATAAATTATTAGAGGGTGATTCTAAGTAAACAAATTGTCTAATTAATGTTTATCTTTTTGATGTAGATGAGGCAATACACTAATCATCAAAATATTCCTAGAAACTAGAGGATCATCAATTTGGCAGGCAGTCATTTAAGGTTAAGTTAAAAACAAAATATTATCAAAGTTATTTATTTACATGCTTGAGTGTTCAGTCCAGTAAATATTTCAAATTTTCTCATTTGGTAAGAACAATTTCAAAGCATTGATTTTTTTCCATGCTAATAGGAATGAAAGGACATTTATGTAATATCAGTAGGCTTGTAATTCCTAATCCCTGTGTGAAGTTAGTGGGCTCAGACATACTTGGGCACCTGAGGAGTAAAGGACAGAATCACAGAATTGGGCAGAATGGTAATCAGCTAAATACACCCAGAGAGTGAGGATGTATGGAGCCAAGCAAACTATTCTGAATGATATGCATGTACTATTTAAACCCAGTGTTCATAACCAAAAATGTTATAATCCAGCTGTAATGGCTTCAGTTGCAGGTGCCACGATGAGGAGGGGCACTGTTAAACTGGAGTGTGTTGAGAGGACAGCTCAAAGGTAGAAGGAAGTTGTTAGAGTGGTTAAAACTGAAGAAGAAAATACTCATAGGGATGTGTTAGAAATGTCAAAATACTTGTGAGGCCACTCTTTGTGGTAAAAAGTGACCAGTAGATGGAAGGATTTTGGGAGGCAGAAAACAAAATTAGAGGGTAGTCAGCTCTTAATTTCTCTCTAGAGGTATTAAACAGAAACCATACATTGGGAAAGGCAAGGAAAGGGCTGACATACAGGATCCAGACAAACTAGATTACCTTGGCAATCACTTCCAAGCTTTGCATTTCTAACAAGTTCATATTTCTGTGCAATAGCTAATTGAGTTCCTGATTTAATGAATGATCTAGTCTGGATAACTTTCAACAACAAAGTTCTCCGTCTTCTGCAGATTTTAACCAGGGTGTAAATTGTTTTGTTTATAAGTTGAAACAAGTATTTGTCCCTCCTAGCCATATAGTGTTAATTTGTTGACTCAAATTTCCATGAACAAATTTGTCTCCAGTATTTTATATATATATACTTATATGTATATACACTTATATATATATACACTTATGTATATAATATGACTTCAAGTCATATAATATGATATATATAATATGACTTCAAGTCATATTATATATATGTGTATATATAATATATAAAAAGTGTATATATATAATACATTATATATATTTATATATATAAAAAGTATATATATATATAATATGACTTCAAGTCTCAAAGACAAAATTGTTCTTATATTAAAAAACAGCAGTAATCCTGAATCAAGAACAATGCCCATGACATTTATTAAAATTCGCTCTTCGGGCTGACTAAGGAGGTACTCACCCTTTTGGTGAGATACTCTTTTAGGTACTTAAAAAGAGGTCCTCACCCTTTTAACTGACTTGCCCTTTTAAGGAGATACTCACCCTTTTGGCTGACACTATCACAGCAAAGCAGGCGATAATTGTGAGTCCAATCATTATGTAACAAGCTTTCACTCGAGCTTTGTTTCTTGCAGTGTCTATCATTCCTGGCCTAAACGAAGATGTGTATTTTGTTAAATATGTAAAAGTAATATGGTTTTCTGACAGGCATGATAGATAATTTGCCATGTAAACATTCCAAAAAATTCCCTGAATGCAAACTGCATTCGGTGACATTTTCATGTGAAAGAGACTTTGAAATGCTAGCTAGTTATTTTTACCAATTTCAAATTAACAAGTATTTATTCAGATCTTAAACTAATGTTAGCCATTATGAAACCACTGTGTAGAATATTAGTTTCTAATTCCTCAAAATATAACTGCTAGAGATGCTAACTTGAGTCTCCATTGTTTTTATTCACTAAGTGGGATAAAGGAAGAGTTAAAGCATATGTATGTCGATGACTTGCAGTTATTTAGCCTCTTTGTAAAGTAGGCTTTGTTTTCCATTTGAACAGTTTTTTTTTTAAACTCATTCTTATCACTTTGTTTATTTCACTCGCCTCCCAATCTCTTGTCCCTTCACATGCTACCCCCAAAAGACACACTATTATCCAGTTTGTGAGAATGTCTGTTAGAAAAATGTTTCCTTCATGGTTTTTGCAATAATTTCTTTTTAAACGTAATCAAAATCACAATAATTTGCCAAAGAAAAAGATAAAGGAGACCTTCATTTTCATGTTATTATTATTCTGAAATTTGATATACTTAAATTCTAGATATTCTTATTCATTCATAGTTTTATGCATGTTGTCCAAGATTTTAATAATACTACTTACAAAGTAGTGATGCAAAAGGCATCATGCTTGTGGGACTTTTACGTTGAAATAAACTAACAATTTTCAATGATATGAGGTGGCAGATTATAAATATGCATACTTAAAAGAATTTCATTCATGAGAATATATTCATTGGTATTCTTTCCTCTCTATGTGAAGTTTAAATAGTGTGTAGTTACATTGAAAAAAAAAAAAATCCAGAAAGACAAAGTTGCATTTTCTCTTAAAAACAGAAAACTTTTTAAATTTTCCACTGGTTAAAAGACTATAGAAAACTCCTATCTAGCCTATTTTCTTTAGATTTTAGGCAGAGTGATGTAAGTTTTAAGATGTTAGTTGCAAACAGGTCCAATTAGTGAGTATGGAGAAATTATTAGATGATATTTGCTGCTAACTTTTGTTCCAGATGGAACCTAGAAGCTCTGATCTTTTTTACCCAGCCATTTGGCTTTAATCTATTATAACAAATTAGTTTAGCACTGAGAAAAACAAGACAAAGTACAGTTATTATTAAATATAATTAGTGTATGATACAAAAATTATAGGTCACTTGTTCATTATATGTCCATTAAAAGGTAAAAGCTGTTTACATTTTAAGTGTGACACTTAGCTTAACAGGAATATCTCTCTTAAATAGTAATGCTTAAAAAATTATAGAAAAATAATAAAATGAAAAATACTCAAATATTTTTATGTTTCCAATGCAAAACTGCAATGCTTTTTATAGGCATCTTGTTCTTAGTGAAATGTCCCTGTTTATAATACATCTTTTGACTATGATCTTGGGGAAATTAAATTATTTCTGTAAAACGAGTCTGTTCACATATACAGCTATGTTAAATGCAATACTGGGCATAAGTTTTCTTGACAAACAATATACAATAATGTTGGTTCTTTACACTCTTGATTACTCGGTTAGGCCACTAGAAATAAAAATTCAAACGAATTGAGGGTGGTGGCTTATTTATTTTATTTTTTTTTTACTTCTTTGGCATTTATAATATTAAATTTTCAGGCATCAATTAAAATTTGATAACCAGAGCTTATGATGATAAAGACTTTTCTGAGGCTAATTTTTGCTTTCAGCTATAGATCTCGAGGAAAAATAATCTTAGAAAGTGCCTCTGTAGTTGAATAAATACTGAAAAAGGATTCAAATGAAATGTTATTTCAAATTCCATGTCCATTTCTCATTTAGTGACTTGCTCCAATAAAAGAACGAAAATGCTTCAGAATTCATTATTGAGTATACATCTCCTGCCATGTTCTCCCACCCCGCTCCCTATCTATCTGAGATACTCTGGTAACTGATAAACTGCAATTGTTTATAAACAATAACATTGCAGGCACCATGTGAAAAACAGAAATATAGGCCCAGTTTCCATTATCCATTCTGATAGGCATTCATTACATTGTACAAATATACAGAATCTCTAAAATCCTTCTTTCACGTTATGGTTTTAGTCTTTTATTCTTAAAAGATAAACTTAAAAAGTAGTAGACTGATTTTATTCTTAGTTTCCGTCCCTCTCTTTTTTACCCAATCCCTTGTAAAAATGCTGCGAAGGTTTTTGGGCTTGGCAGAAACAGAAACTTTGGAAAGATTTTTTTACAGGTTACATTTACTTATTATTAGCATTTATTTTACAGGTTACATTACCCTAGAGGGGGAGTTATTAGCTTGAGTTTTATCATCTGTCTTGGTGGGTTTAGCATGCTGAAGAGGCCCACAGTGCTGACAACTCCCGCGCGTCCCACCCTGAGTAAACTCGGAGCCTAGAGGGCTGGAGAAACGCGTCCGCCAGGGGTCTCCTGCCCCAGAAGAGGAAGCCGCACGGATGCATCTTTTTTCCAGAGACCCCCCCGCCCCGGCCGCCCCGGAAGCCAAGATCAGAGAACCCCTTCCTTGGGTGGGGTAGGGGGACGCCCCCGGCCGAAACCTGGATTGCCGTCTGGCGTCCCGGCAGCCATCCGGATGCTCGCGAGGACCGTGGCCCGTTTGGCATAAGGGCCCCACTGCCTCCCTGTTCGGAGCTTGCTGGGGACTGGCAATCTGGGCTATGCTGGAAATGTCCCCTGAACCTCTCAGTTTTCACCCACCTTCTGCAATCTCCCTGTAAGCTTAGTTGACTCTTGACACACCGCACTGGAGGCGGGGTGTGTGTGTAGGTAAACTCCGTGTGTGGTGGGTGTTATTGCGAAGTGTTGGCACTGCGGCCGCTTTCACTCCTAGGTGGCCGCGGTCGGAAGGTGGGTCACCCCGCACCCTTGCGGCCGGGGACCGACTCTCCTTCGCGCGGCGCTCGCCACACTTACGGGATCCGAGGCGGGATCTCCTCCATCGATTTGAAACGCCCTGTCCACAGCAGGATTTTCTTGTCGAACTGCGAAGGCCTGCGCTGCGTGGGGACTCGGTGAATCTCCCCTGCAGCGAAAGCAACCCAGATGGACGCGGGAACTGACGGACCGGCACAGAGGATCAGGACGCCCTCAAGCTGACTCCCGGGCCGGCCCCTCGCTGCCCTCCCGCAACCTCCTCCCTCCCAGGACCTCCCCGTCGGAGCCCTGGCTCACCGTGACCTTGGGGCCCGGAATTGTTGGGGGCCCCGCCGCTGGAATAGCAGGGGAGACCCCGGGGAGGAAGAGCCGGTGCGGGCCGCCGCGTGGCTTCGAGAGGCGCCCCGGGGCCGCAGCGGATTGTTAGCCCGCGGCCGAGGCGCAGTAGGCTCCCGACCGCCCTGAGCATGCTGCCCGCTTGTCCCGCGCCGCACCCGCACCTCTGGACCCAGCCACAGGCTTTCTCCCCGCAGCTCTCCTCTTCCCGCCCTGGCCTGCCGCGCCCTGGAGAACCTGGGACGTGCAGCTGGAATCCCTGGCGCTCGCACACTCAGCTAGTTGTCCCCGTCTCCGCCCCCGGCCAGCGACCCGGGATCAGGGCGTCAACCCCCTAGGGGCTGGTTCCTCAGGAAGCAGCCTGCCTCTGTTTGAAACTGGCTCACCACCGCCTGAGACAGTGCGTGTAGCTCCTTTTAAATTCTTTGTATTGAGTAGAAATGTGTTTCCGCCAGGCTTTTAGCCTTTGATTCCATCGTTTGTTCCCCAGGAGAATAAATCTAAATCCTCTCCTCCAGGAAGAAACAATCCTTCAAGTGCAGGAAACTGAAGACATTTCCCAATTAAGTGTTAAGGGCACTCCACGAACTTCTGGATGAGATTTCTTGAAGTTAGCTCCTCACCTCATCCTCTCCCACCCCCATACCTTTTCTCTTTCCTACGGAAAACAATCTCAATTCCTCCAACTGTCTTTATCTTTTCTTCTTCTTTTCAGAGACAGTCTCTGGCTCTGTCACTCAGGCTAGAGTGCAGTGGCATGCTGATAGCTCATTGTAACCGCGAACTCCTGGACTCAAGTAGTCCTCCCACCTTAGCCTCCAGAGTAGCTAGGGCTTTGGTCGTGGGCCAGCACGCTCCGCTATTTTTTTTTTTTTAAGAGATGGGATCTCACTATGTTGTCCAGACTGGTCTGCAACTCCTAGCCTCAAGCTATCTGCTGGGCTCTGCCTCCCAAAGCACTGGGATTACAGGTATGAGCCGCCATGCCAGCCTCCTACCTCTTCATCTCTCAGCCCACAAACTCTTCACACCCCTTTCAAAATGTGCCTTTCTTCTGTCACCTTCCACCATCTCCTCTATGCTAAAAGGTACAAGAATCTACTATTTTCAGGCATTAAATGGTAACAGGGATTCAGACTCAATGATTGGAGAGAAGGGTTGTACAAGCAATTTACTTATCTTGTTCCACAGACAACAGACCTCCTGCCAAGTCAAAGTGCTCATCAGCCCAGCACCAGGCCCAGCTCACCCTCCTCTCCTATTACCGCCTGTGAGTTTCCCTCCTTATCTAGACACTGCTTTACACTTGTTGGATTTCTAGATATTTTTCTTCCTAACTAGACTGTCAGGCTCTTGAAGGCAATAACTTTTCTGTAACTGCCAGCTCAGTTTTTTTTTCTTTTTACGTGAGTGTTAAACAAAAAGAGAGGGGTTAATAGCTCTGTGAAAACATGCATTTAGAGGAATGCTTGCAGAAGGAACATGGGCTTTGCATTCACACCTAGGTTTAAATCCCAGATTTGTGACTTAGAAATTGTGCAATCATGAGCAATAAATCATTTAAGTTATAAGTCTTGGTCTCTTTTGTAAAACCAGAATTCCTGTCTTTTAGGTTTATTCATGCAATGACTACTAATAACCAGCTATGTGCCAGCTACCTCTCAGAGCTGGGGATGGGGCAGTGACGACATCAGGTGAGGATGAAGAAAAATAAAACAAGGTGAAAAAAAATAAGCAGGAGTAGAGTAAGAAGATAATTTAGAAACCATGGTTAGCAATGTCCTTCTAAATGTGCCTGGTGTGTAATAACCTTTCAGAAGATAATGATTTCTTTTCCTTCACATTCTTTAGTCCCAAAACACAAGGGCATTTTAATTTATGAAATCTCCTGTGGGGAACTAGGAGCTCCCTGACCTTCAGGATTTGTTATTATATTCCCAAGATATAGCTGAAAAATTGGCACTTAGTGGATATTTAATAAGTATTTGTTAAATAAATGAATAGATGAATACAGGTCTTCGAAAACAGAATAGTCTGCACCTAGGCTAGTTTACGAAAAGACTGAGATGCTTGAGGACACTCTATGTCCTTTTAAACTTCATACGTTCAGTGTCTATCATGTTGCTTACCACATAGCAGTCTCCAAATAATTATTTATAAAACTCAACTGAATGAATTCCTGCCTGAGAAAGTATGTTGCCATAGCTAATATTGCTCCAGCATTATGCTATTTGAAGATTCTTCCATTATTTAAACGTGTTTTTTTCTATTAGTATTTTATTTGTCTTCATATCACTGAGAGGGAGTATCCACAGAGCTAGAGAAAGCCACCACTGAGAAACAACCAATCGTTAATAATTCACTAAGAAATATTAAACAAGGGAAATAAGTTTATTTCCCTGGAGAGAATCAAATGTCATACATACACACAGGATTTTCTATTTTGAGCTTCTCCAGTATTGCAGGTCAACAGAATAAGCTCAAGTCATGAGAGAAAGAACAATTTGCTGTTCTCTATCCCTGATGGGATTCAAATATCACTATTTGGCAGTGGTCTATATAAATAAATTACTTACAGCTGCATTAGAGATTTTTTCAATTCTATAATTAGAACAAGTTAAAAAAATTTGAATAAACTTTTAATAGAATAATACAGTAATTATATTCCTTTATTTCTTTTTCTAATGAGGACAGCACATTTTAATTTTATTTATTTAATTTTTTGAGACGGAGTTTCCCTCTGTTGCCCAGGCTGGAGTGCAGTGGTACGATCTCAGCTCACTGCAACCTCTGCCTCCCGGGTTCAAGTGATTATCCTGCCTCAGCCTACCACGTAATGGGATTACAGGCGCCTGCCACCACACCCAGCTAATTTTTGTAGTTTTTTAGTAGAGACGGGGTTTCACCATGTTGGCCAGGCTGGTCTCGAACTGCTGACCTCAGGTTATCTGCCCGCCTCTGCCTCCCAAAGTGCTGGGGTTACAGGCGTGAGCCACCACGGCCTAGCCAGCACATTTATTCACTAAACAAATATTGATTGAGTGCTTCCTATGTGCTGGATACTGTTTTATTTCTGAGGTTATAGCAGGTAACCAAACAAAAATCTCTGTTCATTACAAAGCTTATTAATCCATGCAGTTTTTGTTTACTCACTCTGTTCTATGTTATTTTTCATTTCAAAAGTTCATGTCATTTGCAGTTTGTTTGAACATATGATTGTCAGTATTGTTCCTTCAAGCCTTGTTTTTGATTAGAATGGCTCACATTTTCCTTTTCTATAGCTAATTTAGTTACTTCTTAAGATACACTGTTATAACTAGGACTAGATTTTAAATAAAGTAATTCCATAAACACTGGAGAGTGTGGGTAATTTTTTTTCTTAGTTGGAAGCTGAGTGCTTCTTGCTGGACTAAAGCAGAGGATGCAAAGATAGAGCTGCAGAGCTGCCCCCGAGGAGCTCTCTGTCTGGCTGGGATGAGGTTCCCTCATCAGGAAATGACCCGCTCCCAAAGGCAGGCCTGAGCGGGACCTTAACTAACTTGTTTTTCAATCCCCTGCTAGTCTTTCTGTAGGGAAAGTACTAAAGTGACAGTTTATCTCTAGACTCAGCTCACAGGGGTTTTCAGTGCTTGGGGTAAACTTATTAAGTGGGTGGTCCAAATGAGGGCCCGATTATTCATTAGGCACTAAGCATATGCTTAGGACACCAACAACAGAAAAGGAAACAAAAACATGAGGGAGCGTTTTGAAATTATTCTGAAATTTGGAATTAAAACAACAACAACAACAAAAACCAAAAAACAAACAAACAAAATCCTCATGGGAGCACCAGAAATTCGTAAAATGTCCTCACACTTGTTTTCTAAATATGTATTTACATATGGGTTGATGAAGGCCATAACATTTTCAGCACTGAGGATGCCAAAGTTCTTAATTTGGTCTGGGTTCTTAGGGTCAGAGCTGACGATAACATCAAAACTTGCTCTGATTGTGATCTTCTTTTTAAAAAACAACAACAACCATAAATCAAATCATCTGTTTATCCTGGCAAAACATTCCAGTGGTTCCAAGCACATTGTACTTAGAATACAATGGAAACTCTTTGCCAGGGTCTGCAGGGCCCTGTGTGATCTGGACCTGCCTACCTCTCCAAGCTCAACTCCAGCCACTGTCTCTTTTCTATATGGTCCAGTCACATGCCTCTCCTTTGACTTTCTCAAATAGGGAAAGCTTGCTCTCATGTCAGGGTCTTTGCATTTCCTTTCACCTCACATGCTCACCTCTTCCTCACTTTTTTTTTTTTTTTGAGACAGAGTCTCGCTCTGTCACCCAGACTGGAGTGCAGTGGCGCAGTCTCGGCTCACTGCAACTTCTGCCTCCTGGGTTCAAGCAATTCTCCTGGGTCAGCCTTCCGAGCAGCTGGGGCTACAGATGCGCGCCACCATGCCCAGCTAAGTTTTGTATTTTTAGTAGAGATGGAGTTTCACTATGTTGGCCAGGATGGTCTAAATCTCTTGATCTTGTGATCCACCTGCCTCGGCCTCCCAAAGTGCTGGGATTACAGGCATGAGCCACCACGCCTGGCCATCTTCCTCATTTTTTAGGTCTCAGTATAGCTGTCACCACCTCGTAGAGGCCTTTCCTGTCCAACCTAGCAAAAGTTGCCCTACCCCTCCTCCCACCCTCTATTTCATTACCTTGTTTCCTCCTTGGCAATTGCCATTCTCTCTGTGTTTGCATATGTGCTTTGTCTCGGAATGCAATCTCTATGACCAGGGAAACCCTGATGGTCTTGGGGCATCACTATATGATGGTCAGGATATAGCACAGTACCTAGCACATTTGCAGATTCTCAAATATGTATTGGATAAAGGAATGGATGAATGACAGAAGCATATTTTCAACTGTGTCTGTTTTTGTCTTTTCCTGTTTATACCTCAGCTCTTGGTGGTCTGGCTCTTTACCCTATAGTTCTGCTCAAAATGAGATATCAAGCAAGATATGAGCTCTACTTACAGGTCTTCATGTTACTCCTCTTGATTCCCTGTTTTACTTTTGTAGTTCAGTCTTCTATTACCTCTCAACCATCCTAGTATAATGACCTCCAAAGTATTTTCCCCAGTTCTGGTTAATTCTTTCTCCAATCCTTCCTTTGCATAGCCTGCACAGAGCTTTCTAAAACATGGTTGTAATCATGCAAAACTTTCATGGTGCCAAGCTCTTCCATATTCTTTTTCTAACCCTAGCTCTCAAATCTCTATCCACAGAATACAAAAACAGCCCTGAGGCCAGGCATAGGGGCTCACACCTGTAATCCCAACACTTTGAGAGGCTGAGGCAGGAGGACTGCTTGAGCCCAGGAGTTCCAGACCAGCCTAGGCAATATAATGAGACCTTGTCTCTACACAAAATTAAAAAATAAGCCAGGCATGGTGGTGCATGCTGTAGTCCCAGCCACTCAGGAGGCTGAGGTGGGAGGATTGCTTGGGCTTGGGAGGCAGAGGTTGCAGTGAGCCAAGATAGCACCATTCCGCTCCAGCCTGGGTGACAGAGTGAGACCCTGTCTCAACAAAACAAAACAAAACAAAACAAAACAAAACAAAACAAAACAAAACAATACAAAACAGAAAAAACAGCCCTGAAAAAAATCACAATGATTCTGGGATGATTCTTCCAAAGTCTTCTGCTTTGATACTTTGCATGGTCTGATTCAAATTCTCTGTCCTTGTTATATCCCTAGACACAAAATTTCACTAACCGCAGGAAGGTAGGTCACATTTAATTACTCTATGGGACTAATAGTGATATACAGCAGCTATCAACTAACATAACGATTTAGTTCTGGCTTGGAGGGCTGGGGTAAAAATTGCGGGTGTGACCAGTGCTCATTAGGGGATAACTGAGTTGGTTGAGCTGCTTTTTGTCCCATTGTTTTAGTCTGAGAAATACATTCAGTAGAAAGGAGGTTTGATTAACTACTCCTGCAGATAAGAACTATTCAAAGCCTTTCATATTTTCAATAATACAAAGCTTTTGCTTTAGAAGTTGCAAATCTGAAATACATGCACATTCGAACAGTTTATTCACTGCCCCTCCAGGACAGCACAAAAGCATGTGTCCATTTGCAAGGGCTATGCCACTCACATTCTGTAGTGGAAAGGTTATGCTTGTCTAGTTATGTAGTCTAGTTCAGTAGCTATCAAGACTGTCTTATATATGTCAGATTGTGTGCAATTGCCTAATCACTTTATGGTGAAGCAGCCTCTGGTCCCAATGATTAATTTCAAACTCTTATGCTCTGAGTAACAATTTTGCATGACAAAGTTAGCATTTTATCATTCCAAGAAATTAAATCTGCTACAGGCTTTCCATCCTTAATCCACAATAATGACTACATGGTTCAAATCTGCATGCTTGGATAGAATTTTCTTTTTCTTTTTTTTTTGAGATGGAGTCTTGTTCTTGTTGCCCAGGCTGGAGTGCAGTGGCGCGATCTCGGCTCACTGCAACCTCCACCTCCCAGGTTCAAGCGATTCTCCTGCTTCAGCCTCCCAAGTAGCTGAGATTACAGGCATGTGCCACCACGTCTGGCTAATTTTGTATTTTTTTTTTTTTTTTAGTAGAGGGGTTTCTCCATGTTGATCAGGCTGGTCTTGAACTCCCGACCTCAGGTGATCTGCCTGCCTTAGCCCAAAGTGCTGGGATTACAGGTGTGAGCCACCGCACCCGGCCTGCATAGAATTTTCTGATGACTTGCTAGTGCTTCTCCAGCTCCTCATCCTATACTACCCCCTCATAAACACACATGTAAATGGTCTTGCAAAATTAATCACACTCATAATAGATATACAATGTAATTTCCTACCTAAGTAGTTACAGTAAAAGAACTCATAATCACCATGAATGATGCCACCTCAGATTACCTTAAGACAACTACCTCTTGTCCTACATGCATTGGTACAATTCCTCTTTAACTACTCTAAGCCACTTGTCTCCCTCTTGGATTATATGGCCATGTTCTCTTCGAAATTGGAAACCAACCTATTTGAACATTCTGCCTCTTCAGGCATAAAAATCAACTCATCAAAATAATTTTTTTTCCTGTTCTAAACCTTTTTACTTGAGACTACTCTTACTGATTTCCAATTTGCAGTGTAAGCTTTTTTTTGCATATTTCTTATTATACCACCATCTACAAATACTAACAATAATTTATCATCATGATAACTAAAATTTACCATAAAATTTATTAAAAATAATTGGCAAGGAACTGTTACCAAAAATCATTTAATTATCAGTGCTCTCTAACAAGACCTTTGTGTTGGGTTAAAGTGCCAAAATTTAGGGAAGTTTTTCAAAATTGAAACTGGATAACCTAAGGTACAGAATGCTTTAGGCATTAAAAATCAGTGATTATATTTTGCTCATTCCTTTTCTTCTTTCATTCAACTGCTAAATGTCAAACATTTACTCTCAGAGGTCTAGCACTGTACATATCTAGCCAAAATCTATCTATACTATGCTATCCAAAAATCAAACCTTAAAAATCAAAACAGCTGCCTGCTTGAGTATATACTTAATTGTTTTTGGAATGTCAGTGTCTACTTTGACTAAATAATAACTCTAAAGAGAAATAATTTATGGCACCTACAGAATGAGATGTATTAATTCAATAATAAAGATCTGTTAAAATCATGCAAAAATTTTTGATGGTGATGGGAACTCATGTACTTCAGCGTCTTTACTTCTATTACTACCATTATGTTCTGAGTTTGAAGTGTTTCCAACTTTTTTCTAATAGTCATCTAAAATCTTCAAAGCTAGTTCCTAAAAAGCTAGACTGCTCCAAGAGACTCTTTAAAGAAGTGCTTGAAGCGCTTGCTAGTTGTATAAGTGCTTTATTTAAAAATTGAATTGTAAGGTCACTTTTATATATGCTATCATAATTGCTTTTATAAAATAAATTTAGCTACATATAAGTGAAAAATGTCCTGCCTCATATAGTAATTGGTTGCATTAAGTACAAGATGAATCTCTATTACAATGTATAAATGCACAAAAATGTACAAAGTGTACACAAAGGAGAAAAACATAAAATTTTAGGGAAAGACTAAAATGCAAATTACATAATAAAATACATTAAAAATGTTAAAGTCAGTATTAGTCACTAAATGCATACTATGGCTATTATAATAATTGTAGAATATCAGGCTATGTGAGGAGGCTCAATAAACGACACCTCTGTTTCCTGCCAATTTTAAAGCAGTTGAGATATGAAAGAATAGTCTGCTAATAGGAAAGCAAGTTTACCTTTATTATTCATAAAGTTGATTGGAAGATATGGCATCTGCAGGCAAGTACTTCCTTCCTAGTACTGAGCCCTGGAATGAAATTGACTGACACATCAAGTCCTAGACTACCTGGACCTGGCAGACCCTCAGCCATGCCAGAGTCTACTTTATGAAATGAATGGCATAAGGGATAGACCAGAATGTGTCCTTCCTCTTTGCAGGCAGCAAGATTCATAGAAGGGGCTGGGCCAAGTAGGTTCAGTTTTGTTTTCTTCCCTCAACCTCAACAATCACTAGGAGGCTTCATCATTGGGGTGAGATCACAATGTTCTAACATTGTTTTCATTACTCAACAAATGTTTCTAACAAATGTTTTCATTATTCAACAATGTCTATGATATGTATCTATATTACTACTGTTGCAGTAATACATTCATTTTACATGCTCTGTAGTCTCCTGTATTTTAATATATTGCTTGCCTATTCTGTTTTCCAATTTTTTACTATTGTAAAAGATGTTTCAATGAGTGTTCTTGACAAATCTCACTGGGTACATGTGCAATAGTTTGTTTTTGGGGTATTTACCTAGAAGTGGAATTTCTGAATGGAAGTGAATAAAAATATTGTATTCATTATAGATGAAAAGTGGAACTTGATAGAGCACAATAATAAAGTAACTTTATTCTCCTAACTCCCCTGCACCTAATCCTCATGTTATTCCTTGAAGTCCATCCTGTGGACTATTTGTTCTCTGCTGCTTGGATGAAATATTTTGCAGGTTTTAAACATTTTAGTACTTTTAGACTCCATTAGTCATTTTTAATGATAAGAACAATCCTCATTATCCCTGCTACTCACAAATGGGGAAAAAAGAATAATCTCCATTTTTAGAAATTAAATGTCTAAATCAGTGCAATACTAGATATTATGAAGTGTATTTATTTAAATTAAAATATTTATTTAATCTTCTTTTTACCTTTCTAAAAAATTTATTTTTTAAAATTTTTTATTTACTTTTTTATTTTTATCATACTTTAAGTTTTAGGGTACATGTGCACAAAGTGCAGGTTTGTTGCGTATGTATACATGTGCCATGTTGGTGTGCCGCACCCATTAACTCTTCATTTAACATTAGGTATATCTCCTAATGCTATCCCTCCCCCCTCCCCCCACCCCAAAATAGGCCCCAGTGTGTGATGTTCCCCTTCCTGTGTCCATGTGTTCTCATTGTTCAATTCCCACCTATGAGTGAGAACATGCGGTGTTTGGTTTTTTGTCCTTGTGATAGTTAGCTGAAAATGATGGTTTCCAGCTTCATCCATGTCCCTACAGAGGACATGAACTCATCATTTTTTATGGCTGCACAGTATTCCATGGTGTATATGTGCCACATTTTCTTAATCCAGTCTATATTGTTGGACATTTGGGTTGATTCCAAGTCTTTGCTATTGTGAATAGTGCTGCAATAAACGTATGTGTGCATGTGTCTTTATAGCAGCATGATTTATAATCCTTTGGGTACATACCAAGTAATGGGATAGCTGGGTCAAATGGTATTTCCAGTTCGAGATCCCTGAGGAATCGCCACACTGACTTCCACAATGGTTGAACTAGTTTACAGTCCCACCAACAGTGTAAAAGTGTTCCTATTTCTCCACATCCTCTCCAGCACCTGTTGTTTCCTGACTTTTTAATGATCGCCATTCTAACTGGTGTGAGATAGTATCTCATTGTGGTTTTGATTTGCATTTCTCTGATGGCCAGTGATGATGAGCATTTTTTCATGTGTCTTTTGGCTGCATAAATGTCTTCTTTTGAGAAGTGTCTGTTCATGTCCTTCGCCCACTTTTTGATGGGGTTGTTTGTTTTTTTTCTTGTAAATTTGTTTGAGTTCATTGTAGATTCTGGATATTAGCCCTTTGTCAGATGAGTAGATTGCAAAAATTTTCTCCCATTCTGTAGGTTGCCTGTTCACTCTGATGGTAGTTTCTTTTGCTGTGCAGAAGCTCTTTAGTTTAATTAGATCCCATTTGTCAATTTTGGCTTTTGTTGCCATTGCTTTTGGTGTTTTAGACATGAAGTCCTTGCCCATGCCTATGTTCTGAATGGTATTGCCTAGGTTTTCTTCTAGGGTTTTTATGGTTTTAGGTCTAACATGTAAGTCTTTAATCCATCTTGAATTAATTTTTGTATAAGGTGTAAGGAAGGGATCCAGTTTCAGCTTTCTACATATGGCTAGCCAGTTTTCCCAGCACCATTTATTAAATAGGGAATCCTTTCCCCAGTTCTTGTTTTTGTCAAGTTTGTCAGACAGTTGTAGATATTTGGCATTATTTCTGAGGGCTCTGTTCTGTTCCATTGGTCTATATCTCTGTTTTGGTACCAGTACGATGCTGTTTTGGTTACTGTAGCCTTGTAGTATAGTTTGAAGTCAGGTAGTGTGATGCCTCCAGCTTTGTTCTTTTGGCTTAGGATTGACTTGGCGATGCGGGCTCCTTTTTGGTTCCATATGAACTTTAAAGTAGTTTTTTCCAATTCTGTGAAGAAAGTCATTGGTAGCTTGGTGGGGATGGCATTGAATCTATAAATTACCTTGGGCAGTATGGCCATTTTCACAATATTGATTCTTCCTACCCATGAGCATGGAATGTTCTTCCATTTGTTTGTATCTTCTTTTATTTTTTTTTTCTGCTTTCTTGATTTTATTTCAAAAGTACACAAGGTCACAAAACTAGAGCAAGTTGTTTTTCTTAACAAATTTTGTTCTTACAAATTTCAAAATCTTCACCATTGGATATGTAAGCCAGAAATCATACATACGAAATCTGAAACTGACACTGTCAATTCCATACTTTGCACACGTGAAGTATCAGAATATTTTCCTCAGTAGTACAGGTGTATTTATCACCAAAATTCACAATTAGGGAAAAGAATAAGTGAGTCAATGAATTGTGGTTCTCTTAAAACTTGTGTCATTAAATAAGTTAGCAGAAAACACAAAGTTCTGTTTTGATGGAGCTTTTAGTCTCGATGACTAAAACCAAACCTAACTGATACATACTATATTCTTAAATTATAAAATAAAATAAATTATAAAAGTTAACCTTAATGAATAAGAGGCTGGGGTTATCTGCTATAAGATAAATGATCAGCCTTCCCTAAAGATAAACTGAATCACAATTCACAAATGTGTTTATTATTCTTCCCTGCTTCTATAACATTTATAAAAGGAATTTATGCTCAGTTATGGTCTATTTTAGTGTTAAAATAGGTAAATGAGTAAGAAGTCCCATTGCAGAACATGATGCCTTTATTGCCGGAATATCCAAAGGCATTCAAAATATTAAAACTTGCCCAGAACATTTACACTACTAAACACAGGAATGTTATAAAGATATATGTACATATATATATATATATAATATATAATGTCACAAGCCACTAAGAAGTTAAAATTGTGCCAACATTTTCTACAAACTACTCTTTATGTGACACATCAAAGCATTAACCACATAAAATATGAACTTTTTCTGTTCACACTGGAATAAGGCATCTGAAAGCCCTAAACACTGCTGAAGTGAAAATTAGAAGAAAAAACTCTTAACATTCACATACCATCAAATATACACGCTGCACGCACACGAAAGACACTGAGAATATTTTTAAGAAGCCACACATCACAGAATTTGATAGTCAACTTCATGCAATGGGTTCCTTTTATATTTAATCAAAAGGTTTACTTGCCCCTTTACTTGTTCCAAATTTCCAAGATTAACTCTTAAATTTGAAAAAGTATCTTTTTAATAAAAATCAGGTGTCTCTTTATGTCCATGACCTATATGGATAGTGATTTGGATTTTTTCAATCAAACTCTCCCTAAGATACACTCAGGCTGTGTTTCCATCTTGGAAAGTCCATGGCAGAGAGCTCAAATTAAAAAGAAGCAATTTGTCCAGAATAATTGGTTACTGTCATGAATAACAGACATTTTTGGTGGTGGGGGAGTGAGAGGCTCTCTAATAAGGGAATCATATTAGTTAACATTGCCAGTAAGAAAAAAAATAGCTGTAAACTACTCCATATTCAAAGTACAGAACTGGCTGGATGCTGCGGCTCACACCTGTAATCCCAGCAATTTGGGAGGCCAAGGCAGGAGGATCTCTTGAGCCCAGCAGTTTGAGACCAGCCTGAGCAATAGTGAAACCCCATCTCTTAAAAAAAAAAGTACAGAACTACATATTCTACAGTATCATTTCTCTTCAAATTATCCTCTGTAACCTAAAGAGATGGGTGGTATCAAGTCTCTCAGTTATAAAGTAGAATAAAATGGCTTTGCGGTTAAGATGCAGTACTGGGCTGGGCGCAGTGGCTCACGCCTGTAATCCCAGCACTTTGGGAGGCCGAGGCAGGCAGATCACGAGGTCAGTAGATCGAGACCATCCTGGCTAACACGCTGAAACCCCATCTCTACTAAAAATACAAAAACTTAGCCGGGCATGGTGGTGGGTGCCTGTAGTCCCAGCTGCTCAGGAGGCTGAGGCAGGAGAATGGCATGAACCTGGGAGGCAGAGCTTGCAGTGAGCCGAGATCACGGCACTGCACTCCAGCCTGAGCGACAGAGTGAGACTCCATCTTAAAAACAAAAAAAAAAAAAGATGCAGTACTGTCCTTGACTGATCTAACTGAAATGCTTTAGTAATTTTCTGTTCAACTACTTGATTACCAGTAGTAACTCGGGAGCAAATATTTGGTCTCTGGTTCAACTAAATTATCAGTGAGAACTACTTGAAAATGTATTGGTACTATTTGGCTGACAGAATTTTATAGTGAGACATAAGCCTTTAAAACAATGTCCTCCAAAATATGAAGTATATGGGAAGAAAAGTCTTGTTCCTCATGTGTTATTAAAAAAAAAAAAAAAGGAAGGAAAGTCTTATACGTGTCCACTTTCTATGATAACTTCTACTTACATCAATAGGATAATGTTCATTATATGAAAGTCAGGAATAGGAAGAACCAAAACTTTATTATTAATGTTCTGTTTATTTACTTATTTTTATAATATTTTATAAATAAACTTTATTCATATAAAACAGTCCAAACATCTGACATTGAAAAATGGCTACTGTTATAAAATCAGAAACATAGTCAGAGTGTTGGGAATATTGAAATTTCTAAATCTTTATGAATAACACAACCGCTTAAGTTATATCCACAAAGAACAGAAAAGAAGCAAGCTTGAAAATGTGAGGATAGAAAGGTATCACAGTGAGGTGTTTTTAGAAACAGTACCTTCACCTCTAAGCACCTTTCAGGTAGGTGATAGCTACCTCATAGGCACCAGAAATTCATAACAGAAATTAAATTACCCAAAAGGCACAGATGAAAATGTTAACACGAGTATAAAAGTTATTTTATGTAAGGTTAAAATCTATTTTTAAAATGCTTCCAAATATGTAAAACTATACAAAAATCCATTACACATTCAGCTTAAGTTTACCATTAAAAAGCGTACACACAATACTCTAACTGTAAATACATGCCACCGTTTATAATGTAGCATTTACCACCATAGCACTCAAAGATATTAACAGAAACCAACTCCCTACTAAAATCTAGGGAAAGGTTTTAGAGCTAGTGAAATAATTTATTGCAGACCGTATTTATTATAAAGAAAATGTTGGTTCATTCTACTATATCCACACTCCCTCACAATCTTAAGGGAAATACAATAAATCCACTTTCTTCTCCTAAAATGATATTTAACACATTTGGCAAGGAGGAGTAGTCCCTTTATTCCTTTTTCTTATCTTTTATTCTTTTTCTTATCTTTTTTTCTTTTTCTTTTTTTTTTTAAGAATAAATCACTTTCACAAAACTAAGACTCAAACTTGTTCGAAGCTCAGCTTGATTTGCTGGAACTACACAGAGACATGTTTGATCACACAACAGCAACTGTACATCCTCCCAAGTCTGGAATACAGAATTGATGGAGGACACTTAACTTTCTTAAAATGTATTTGATTATTCTGCATTTATGATAAAAATATCATCCAGGGATTATATTCAAGAGGGTAAATTTAGGATTACAGGTTTCTAGAACATATAATATGTAACACCATCCAAAAGCAACAACAACATAAAGCACTGAAACTGAAGAACCACTTAAAATTTAGAATAAATTAGGAAATTTCAATCTATAATTGTCAAACAATAAATGAGTTATAACATTTTTCTAATAAGAAAAATATCACCTGGGAACTATGAGATACTACACCCTTGATCTGGCTGGCCATCATTTTGAAGACCATCACAGATCTCAAGGCATGAGACTACTCACCAACAAAATCTATCCCTGCTTTTGCACCTAGTGTCATCTCAATATGTGGCTGACAGCAAATGTTCTAACTTAATCTGATAGATGCTCCTTTAGCATATAATAAAAGAGCTTGCTAAGTCCCTATTACCTGTAGCAGTCTATCAACTAAATATTTAAGAAGTCATTTCATAGACAAGGTTTATGAATGACTTAGAAGTAAAATTAGTAATTTCTAAACCACTGTAGTGTTTTCTATGTTTTTAGAGATATTTCAAACACAGAGTTTTCAAAGGAGCTGTAAAAACAAGTACAAACATACATAAGTAATTTTGTCATGGATGTTTCTGTACTAATTTGGGGGAGACTGGTGGGCCATAAATAAATGAGATACACATTCTAAAAATAATGGTAAAAATTATCAAGTACCACTTTCAGATGGTTATTCAAATCAACTTGGTATGCAAGTAAGTACACCAATTTCTTCACCTATGATTTCATATTCAAAGTGCTACATCTTAGGCACTGATAAATTTAGAAAGCTTTATAATCAACCTCTTAAAGAAAATCTAGCTTTTTCAGATGGTAAACTTGTCTTTACTAACTTTAATGCCTGTAACTATTTCGATATAACCAAACAAAAATTTTTAAAAATATATTCCATACAGTTCCTGATTAACTTATTTTTTGATATATTTTGAGGCTAGTAACAAAATTTAGACCAGAATAGGTTTTCATATATCAAAAAAAGGAAAGGAACACGGAGAGCACAGATGAGACGTATGGAGGCTCTATACTATAGACCCATCCTTGCTCTGTGCTGGAATCATCACAGGAATCACGCCCATTCGACTTAGATTAGGGGCAGCTACCTTAGCAGGTGGGAGAGGCGGACTCTGAGGAGCGCGTTCAAAGTCTTCACTTGGTACTTGGTTATACTGAGTCTTAGAATATCCTTCCATGTTGGAAGGAGACATGGATCCCAGGGATGAATGATTACTACCGATGTGGCTTCTGGCAGTGGACGTACGGCTCTTTGGAGGCGGCACATCTTCCCTGATATCGTGATGAACTTTCTTTTCATATTTTTCTTCTCTGCGCTTTCTACGACAGCAAAAGATAAGACCAATGAGCGCTAGAGCAAGCAAAGTTCCTATAATGGCTCCTGCAATTAGTCCAGCTTTATTTGAAGGAGGGACAACGTTTAGACGCAGCAGGCACTGATCAGAGCCCACTCTGTTTCTGACTGTACAGCTGTATGTCCCAGAGTACTCAGAAGAGGCATTTTTTACAGATATAACAGATGAAGTCATTTCTGCTAACCATGAAGTGGGCATTTTCTGTGAGTCAGACGATTTTTGCCACTCATACTGTAATGGAAGTGAACCTTCTTTTGGTTCACATTTTAGTTTAAAGTCATTTCCAATTTCTTCTGATCCATCAACGTAACATCTTGCACCTGAAGGCTTAACAAGAACTACCAGATGAATCTTCTTATTTGCAACACCAGGAGCTTTTTTCACTTTGCACTGATACTTGCCAATATCTGACAGCTGTAAATTCGTTACATTTATTGATGCATCACCAGATTTGAGATCATTACTCGTAAAATGTACTCGGCCTTTCAGATCTGGATAGTTGTCATCATAAATTTTGTCTCCAGAATATAAAATAATCACTTGATCCACCTACTGATTATCAGCTGTTGATATCAGCCACTAGATGTCCAGCGGTCCCTGGTCTTCCGGGCTAAGCGTAAATTTGCATGGCAGATAGGCAGTTTCCCCTTTGGCTTTTTCAATCATCTCTTCAGGAGTAGTGATACTCAAACTTCTGGCGAAATTCGCGACTCCGCACAGGAGCACGAAGCGCAGCAGGAGCGCCATGGTGGCTGCCGTGCCGTGGGCGGCGGCTGCAGGTAGGCGGCTCTCGCTCCGGGTCCCAGGCTCCCCGCGCCTGGCGCGCTCCTGACTCAGTATCTTCTTTTATTTCATTGAGCAGTGGTTGGTAGTTCTCCCTGAAGAGGTCCTTCACGTCCCTTGTAAGTTGGATTCCTAGGTATTTTATTCTCTTTGAAGCAATTGTGAATGGGAGTTCACTCATGATTTGGCTCTCTGTCTGTTATTGGTGTATAAGAATGCTTGTGATTTTTGCACATTGATTTTGTATCCTGAGACTTTGCTGAAGTTGCCTGTCAGCTTAAGGAGATTTTGGGCTGAGACGATGGGGTTTTCTTGATATACAGTCATGTCACCTGCAAACAGGGACAATTTGACTTCCTCTTTTCCTAATTGAATACCCTTTATTTCCTTCTCCTGCCTGATTGCCCTGGCCAGAACTTCCAACGCTATGTTGAATACGAGTGGTGAGAGAGGGCATCTCTGTCTTGTGCCACTTTTCAAAGGGAATGCTTCCAGTTTTTTCCCATTCAGTATGATATTGGCTGTGGGTTTGTCATAGACAGCTCTTATTATTTTGAGATGCATCCCATCAGTACCTAATTTATTGAGAGTTTTTAGCATGAAGCGTTGTTGAATTTTGTCAAAGGCCTTTTCTGCCTCTATTGAGATAGTCATGTGGTTTTTGTCTTTGGTTCTGTTTATATGCTGGATTATGTTTATTGATTTGCATATGTTGAACCAGCCTTGCATCCCAGGGATGAAGCCCACTTGATCATGGTGGATAAGCTTTTTGATGTGCTGCTGGATTCGGTTTGCCAGTATTTTATTGAGGATTTTTGCATCGATGTTCATCAGGGATATTGGTCTAAAATTCTCTTTTTTTGTTGTGTCTCTGCCAGGCTTTGGTATTAGGATGATGCTGGCCTCATAAAATGAGTTATGGAGGATTCCCTCTTTTTCTATTGATTGGAATAGTTTCAGAAGGAATGGTACCAGTTCCTCCTTGTACCTCTGGTAGAATTCGGCTGTGAATCCATCTGGTCCTGGATAAAAAATTTATTTCAATAGTTTTTGGGAAACAGGTGGTTTTTTGGTTACATGGAAAATTTTTTTAGTGGTTATTTCTGAGATTTTTGGTGCATCCATTACCCAAGCAGTGTACACTGTACCAAATGTGTAGTCTTTTATCCATCACCTCCTCCCAATCTTCCCCCTGAGTCTCCAAAGTCCATTATATCGTTCTCATGTCTTTGTGTCCTCATATATATATATATATATATATATGACATTTTCTGTATTCAGTTGTTTGTTGATGGGCATTTAGGCCAGTTCCATATTTTTGCAATTGCCAATTGTTCTGCTATAAACATGTATGTGCAAGTATCTTTTCTATATAATGACTTCTTTTCCTCTGGGTAGATACCCAGTAGTGGGATTGCTGGATCAAATGGTAGTTCTACTTTTAGTTTTTTAAGGAATCTCCATACTGTTTTCCATTGTGGTTGTACTAGTTTACATTCTCACCAGTAGTGTAATGTGTTCCCTTTTCACCACATCCATGCCAACATTTGTTATTTTTTGATTTTTTAATTATGGCCATTCTTGCAGGAGTAAGGTGGTATCTCATTGTGGTTTTAATTTGCATTTGCCTGACAACTAGTGATATTGAGCATTTTTTCATACATTTGTTGGCCATTTGTATGTCTTCTTTTGAGACTTGTCTATTCAAGTCCTTTGCCCACTTTTTGTTGAGTTTTTTTTTTCTGGCTGATTTGTTAGACAAGTCAGACACCAGGGTTTGATTTGGCTCTGAAGCTCTAGAGTTCCACATGATTTCCTTCCATAAAGGCCATAGCTATGATCAGCATGGAGCAACTGAGGCTTTGCTCCAGGAAACTAACTTTATATGATGCATACATTTCTAATGAAGAGTTTTAAAGACTTTGAAATTGTAATTTTTATTTCATTTATATGTTGAAAATGCAAGTATATCTTTAGCATCAAAGAAACACTTGAATTTAGTGCTGAGTACAGAGTTAAGCTGGGAAAATCAGATGATGTTTTTATTTCGTGTTTATTGTAACCACCAGAGAGCCAGGACTCACATTATGAAAGATATTTGAAATGCTGAAATAATTTTTCTTGTTGCTTGTACCACAGGGGTTGAATATTGTAACACTGGAAAATGTTTAATGAATGAATAAGTAGCGAAAAAGTTCAAAAATATTTAATGATGATTTTTTTTTTTTTGAGATGGACTCTTGCTCTGTCGCCCAGGCTGGAGTGCAGTGGTGCAATCTCGGCTCATTGCAAGCTCTGCCTCCTGTGTTCACGCCGTTCTCCTGCCTTAACCTCCTGAGTAGCTGGGACTACAGGCGCCTGCCACCATGCCCCGCTATTTTTTTTTTTTTTTTTTTTTTGTATTTTTAGTAGAGACAGGTTTTCACCGCTTTAGCCAGGATAGGTCTCCATCTCCTGACCTCGTGATCTGCCCGCCTCGGCCTCCCAAAGTGTTGGGATTACAGGCATGAGCCACCGCGCCCGGCAATGATGATTTTAATCATATGCATTATAATCAGAATATTTGGAAGAAAGGACAATTTTTTTCTTTTTTGAGACAAGGTCTTGTTCTGTCTTCCAGGCTGGAGTGCAGTGGTGCAATCTCAGCTCACTGCAACCTCCGCCTCTCAGGCTCAAGGGATTATCCTGTCTCAGCCTACCGAGTAGCTGGGAATACAGGAGCGCTAATTTTTGTATTTTTAGTAGAGACGGGGTTTCAGCATGTTGGCCAGGCTGGTTAAAGGACAATTTTTTTTTTTAATAACCACTTTTCCCTAAGGAAGAAATGTTAGGTAACACGGGCACAGTAAGATGGCGCCGGTTCCGGGTTCTCCACCCCGCGAGCCCGGCAAGAGAAGGCCAATCAGGGAAGAACGCTTCCTGCCTTTTACTCAAACTCCACCCCTAAGCCAATCACCGATGCCCACGTAGCCCCGCTGAGTATAAAAACCCAGCACCTAAGGAGCTCGCCCCTTCTTCCTTCCTTCCTTCTCCTCTGTTTGGCTCTTTGCGTCCGTAGGACTCTTTTAAGAAATATTTATGAAAGCTGGGAATGAGGGATTATTGACCTGCGAATTAAAAGTTGTATTTTTTTCTGATAATCAATTTAAAGCCAAATTCTTCTCTTCTAAAACCATGTCTTAATTACTTATGCCCACTTTTTTTTTTTTTTTTTGAGACGGAGTTTTGCTCTTGTTGCCCAAGCTGGAGTGCAATGGCGTGATCTCGGCTCACTGCAACCTCCGCCTCCCGGGTTCGAGCGATTCTCCTGCCTCAGCCTCCCGAGTAGCTGGTACTACAGAGACCCGCCACTGCGCCCGGCTAATTTTTGTAGTTTTAGTAGAGATGGAATTTCGCCATTTTGCCATTTTGGGCAGGCTGGTCTCAAACTCCTGACCTGAGGTGATCCACCCACCTTGGCCTCCCAAAGTGCTGCGGTTCCCAAAGTGCCGCGCCCGGCCATAAAATATATTTTTTAGTTTTGTCGCCTGTATTCTTCACTATTGTGATAAACGGAAACGTCGATATTAGTGTTTATCACGAAACTGTCCTACAAATATTCCATGAGGGTCTTAGTTCCAGTTACACTATTCTGTCTATAAATAAAAGGTAAAAATATAATTGCCACAAGGTGGCAGCAGTAGCTTCAGATTGTTCTACAAGTAACTGAAGAATGGGGAATTTTCTAAGTTCCGAGTGGTCCTCCCACTGCCCTCAACTATCTCACAGTCTGTATTTTGTAGCTCAAATATATATATTTTTTCTTTCTGTCCTTTATCTTTTGGTTGTTAAAAAGCCTAAATATGGGCTATTCTCAAGCGTCAGAAGGAAAAGTGAGGCAATTAGAGCCATTTTGCGTATGTCCGATATGCCTGGAATCCAATTAAGAGTTTAAAGTCACTCACACAAAAGTTAATCTAATAACATTCTATGATAGTCTTTTCACTAAAAATATACATGGTTTCAGGCATGTGTTTTTTTCATGATTTTTCTCAGCCTCCAGACAATGGCAACTGGCATTCCATTTATTAGAAAGTGGTTGTGCTTTTAGGACATCCAGTTCACATTTATTACATTTCTAGTGTAATTAGTGGCAATACAGCTGTAAGTTGACCAGGAACATCTTATTCTTGTCATAGGTGCATTTGAATAGACCCCATTAGGTTTGAAAATATATATTGTTAAATAACATTATATGTAATATAAAATTATCTCATATTCCCACATTCTGAACACAAACTATTTTCTATTTCTCTATGCGTCTTTAGAATCTTTATCCACATTTATACAGAGTTCTGTTTTTCCTCTTTATCCCACATATAATCATTCCTAATAGGAGAGTTCTAGAACACCCATAACATTTTAAAATTTTCACTTATTATTTCATAAACATTTCAATTTTGCAGCATAATCTTTATCTTTGTATATGGCGTCTTAATATTGAGTTATATAGTTTATTTTATTTCTTTGGTGGACACAGGTTGTTTTTTCTTTTATGTGTTGCAATTAATTACAGTATGGATGATGTTCTGGTGGGTTTGAGTTCAGATATATTGTTCAATTCTGACTATAAATACTCTTAATATTTGTCAAAGCATGCTTCCTAAATTTGATTTGGATTCCCAACACCTGCAAAGAACTATGTAAGTGTGTGTGTGTGTGTGTGTGTGTGTGTGTGTGAATGCCAACAATTTTACTCTGGGATACTGACTTAAGGAAATAATTCAAAAGAAAAAAATCTGAGTACTCTGTGTGTGTGTGTGTGTGTGTGTGTGTGTGTGAATGCCAACAATTTTATTCTGATTTCAGGAAATGAACATTACTTAATAAATAGAAAGGGGCATTTATACTACAATATGGGACAAATTGATTTAGATCTAAAATTTATACACCAGATCAACACCATGTCAATTATTTGGAAATAGTAATGTTTCTTTATACTTTAAATTCTGGGAATATCATCATCTGTTTATTTTGTGTAACTAATGCTTTCCTTTTTTTTTTTTTCTTTCGGCATTTCTTTTTTCTTCTTCTTTTTTTTTTTTTAAACAGGGTTTCCTTCTGTCACCCAAACTGGAGTGCGGTGGCATAATCTTGGCTCACTGCAACCTTCGCCTCCTGGCTTAAGTGATCCTCCCACCTCAGACTCCAGAGTAGTTGGTCCACAGTTGCGTGCCATCACACCTCGCTAATTTTTTTGTGCTTTTTGGTAGAGGCCAGGCTGATCTCGAACTCTTGACCTCAGGTGATCCGCCCACATCAGCCTCCCAAAGTGTTAGGTTTACAGGCGTGAGCCACCACACCCAGTGTTCTTTTAGGATTTCTATTTCCAAATAATTGACATGGTGTTGATCTGGTGTATAAATTTTAGATCTAAATCAATTTGTCCCATATTGTAGTATAAATGCCCCTTTCTATTTATTAAGTAATGTTCATTTCCTGAAATCATGTGATTCTTATTTTGTCAGACATTTAGATATAAAACATAAATGAATTTATTTGGGTTTTAAAAATCCCCTTTTATTTATATTTATTTTTGTATCAATATTGCATCGTCTAATTATTGTTACTTTATCTGGAGGGACTTGTGCTTCCTGACATTTCTTCCACCTTTATTATTTTTTAGAATATTCTTTAGCATGTATTTTTCTATTTTCATTATATAAAGCATTTTTTAAAAATGATTTTCATTGTGATTACACTAAATTAGTAAATGGACAGCTTAAGAAATTACATTTTATTTACATTTTTATTCTGAAATAAAACATGTTCATTGTAATGAAAATTGAAATAAAAATGAAATATAGAAAGAGAAAGTCTACTGAATCTTTCACTCTTTCTTTTTTTTTTTGAGATGAAGTCTCGCTCTTGTCCCCCAGGCTGGAGTGCAATGGCGCAATCTCGGCTCACTGCAACCTCTGCCTCCCTGGTTCAAGTGATTATCCTGCTTCAGCCTCCAGAGTAGCTGGGATTACAGGCACATGCCACCATGCCCGGCTAATTTTGTTTGTATTTTTAGTAGAGATGGGGTTCTCACCATGTTGGGCAGGCTGGTCTCAAACTCCTGACCTCAGGTGGTCCACCCATCTTGGCCTCCCAAAGTGCTGGGATTACAGGCCTGAGCCACCACACTCGGTCAATCATTCACTCTTTAAGGGAAACCGGTATTATCAGTTAGATACATGTCTTTCCACTCTTTACATATATCATACATGTGAAAATTTTGCTATTCTGCAACTGATTTCCTTCATTCACAATCCATGGTGGGGTCCTTTAATATCTATTCATATAAGCTTACCTCACTTTTTAAAATGGCTGAGCAGTCTTTCAATAAAATGTGTCATAGCTTATATAATTGATTCTTTATGGATATTTAAGTTGTTTGAAATTTTTGAAATCTTATATTAGGAATTATTGTAAAGAATCTCCTGTAAATAAATATATATATATATATTTTTTGAGACGGAGTCTCGCTCTGTCGCCCAGGCTGGAGTGCAGTGGCGTGATCTCCGCTCACTGCAAACTCCGCCTCCCAGGTTCACGCCGTTCTCCTGCCTCAGCCTCCCGAGTAGCTGGGACTACAGGCGCTTGCCACCACGCCCTGCTAATTTTTTGTATTTTTAGTAGGGACGGGGTTTCACTGTGTTAGCCAGGATGGTCTCGATCTCCTGACCTCGTGATCCGCCCGCCTCAGCCTCCCAAAGTGCTGGGATTACAGGCTTGAGCCACCGCGCCCGGCCATAAATAAATATATCTTTGTGTAGTTGAGAATTTGTTTCTGAGGTCTAAATTTCTAAGAGTGGATTTGCTAAGTCAGAGACTATGTTTTTACTATTTTTTATTTATTTTATTTATTTATTTATTTATATACAAGGTCTTGCTCTGTTGTCCAGGCTGGAGTACAGTGACGTGATCATGGTTCACTGCAGTCTCCTACGCCTGGCTCCAGCCATCCTCTTGCCTCAGCCTCTTGAGTTGCTAGGACTACATGACATGCACTAGGCTAATTTTTTAATTCATTTGTAGAGATAAGGTCTTGCTATGTTTCCTAGGCTGGTCTCAAGCTCCTAGATTCAAGTGATCCTCCCACCTCAGCCTCCCAAGGCACTGGGATTACAGGCATGAGCTCAGCCTATATTTTTCTTTAATTGTGATAGATATTAGCAAATCTAGATATTTGGAGACAAATTGGTTTCCAAAAATTGTTCTGAATTATCTTTTCATTGATAGTACATAACAATTCCTATTTGCAAACTAGTAAATTTAACATACTTTGAAGGTCTAAGAATATCTGTATCTTTACTGTTGGGTAAACACTCTGCGAAACCTATCCTTTCCTCCTGTTCCATATCTTATTTTGATTGATTCATGGAAAAAGAGGTTTATGATTCTAACCTGATCGGTTGACTTGGATGCCTGTAAAATGATCTAATCTCTCTCTGTTTCCCTCTGTTTCTCTCTTTCTTTCAAGTTTAAACAACAGAGGTCAAAGGTATGAAAAAAAGTGTTCATATAAAATTCTGGAAATCTTTTCTTTTTTTTGATTTTCATTGTGTATGACATGGTGTCCTAGAGCCAAGTCAGGGTGTCTGAATTCACTTCAACTTGGACACTAAATAGAGATACAACTGTAAGCAAGACAATTAATCTTATTGTTCCTTAATTTCCTCCTTAGTAATAGTTACTCACCTCACAAGATGTTGTGAAAACAAATACTAACAGTGGTGAGGACAGTAATAATATTTTGAACAGTGATTTATAGCTTTTGAAGTACTTTAATGTGCATTATCTCTTCTGATCTTTATAATAACTTCATATGCTAGACTGGATAGACATTTTTATCATTTTTCATGTAAAAAACTAAGACTCTGTTAAGTTTTGGTAATAGCAAGAAAAGTTTCTTAGGGAAGTAAAAAATATCACACAACTGTAATACCAAGAACAAGGAAATACAGACGTTTTCCTGGCAAGGAACTTCAGAGAAGGCTGTGTGTATGGCGTTTCTCCTTCCAACATGCCTGAAGTTATTTACTAAGAGGAAAAGACAGTTCTGTGACCAACCTTTCTCCCTCACTTTTCCCACCAAAACTCCTTGTATATGGTTATAGGGAAGTTAACAGAAAATACTAGAAGTTTGTGTGTGTGTGTGTGTGTGTGTGTATGATTTATAAGTATATATACTATATAAATACTGAGACTTCTTGGACAATCATTACTTTTATATAGCAATTCACCTCGCCCATGCCCACTGACAACGGGATACTCAAGTTTTCTTCCCTATGTCACCACTGGAACCTTTATTATGTATCTAACTTCCAGCTTCTGTCTTTTCAGCTTAGGCTAGAACTTCATTCCAAGCACTGACTTGGGATCTTGAAAAATCTACTCTGGGTGAGTCGTACACTAGGTTATTAAGGTAACAACCAAAGCACAGTACATGTTTTGTGAACGTGTACTTCACACGTTTTGTGAAGAGGGCGGGGAACTTATAGAATTACACAGCATATATGGAAGGAGCCGAGACCAGAAAACAAAGCAAAGTACCAAAGCACATGCACACTCATTTATATATATTATGTGTATATATAATTGTGTGTGTGTATATATGTATATTCTCTGTGTGTGTGTATGTATATATAAAGGGTACCTGAAAGTAAAGGAGGTCCGAACATAAACATTAGCAGAAATATGAACTAAATTTCTAAAACTTGGCTTATGCTTCTTTTAGCTACTGATTCGATAAATCCTTTTACTTTTTCCCTGTTTACCACAAAGCACGAAATATCAAATCTTAAAGTTAATTATAAATGGAATGATTAATAATTTTTCTATCTAGCTTGGATTATGTCAATAATAAATAACTCTTTTGAATTATTATATTTACCATGGTATCAGATCAATAGTACAATGTGTATTTCTCATTTTACCATTATTATTATTGTTATTGTTGTTACTATTTTGAGACAGGGTCTCACTCTGTCACCCAGGCTGGTGCACAGTGGCACAATCACAGCTCATGTCAGCCTCGACCTCCTGGGCTCAGGTGATCCTCTCACCTCAGCCTCCTGAGTAGCTGGGATGACAGGCGTGCACAACCACGCCAGGCTAATATATATATATATATATATTTTTTTTTTTTTTTTTTTTTTTTTTTGAAGAGTCAGGGTTTCCTTATGTTGCCCAGGCTGGTCTTGAACTTCTGAGCTCAAGCAATCACCCACCTTGGCCTCCCAAAGTGCTGTGATTATGGGCGTGAGCCACCACGTGCAGCCTCACCAACATTATTTAGCTCCTTTTCCCTGGAAGGGAAACCTGTGAACATGTGCTTGTCACTGTGTTTTATTAGAGATACAGAGGGGAAATAAGAAAGCAAAAATAACAGAGGTAACTGCTTTACAAAAGGCTAGGTTTAAAGAGTGGACAGACCATTTAAAAAAATTTAATACAAGAGATAGTTATTCAGATCCTACTAACTGCCAGAAATTCTGGCTATCAAAACAGGTAAGATAATAGCCCTGTCCTAGAGCAATGCACGATTAATCTAGAGCTGTAAAATTTTATACTCAGAAGGAAATCTGAGATAATTTGGTTCATGCTTTTCATTTTACAGGTGGGAAAAGTTTAACCATTGATGTGAAGCACAAGGGTTTTATAGTTATGATGCTTTAGTTTCAAATCACAGAAATCCAAGTAAAATAAGCTGAATATAAAAGGGAACATGTATTGGCTCTCATAGCTAAAAAGTCTAGGGATAGTTCAGCTTTAGGCACAGCTAAATCAGGGTGGTCATGTAATTCTCTCTCTCTTTTTCTCTCTATCACTTTACTTGGCTTCACTTTTCCTTTTACCTCATTATCTCCTGCCTCAAACAGGTTTCCTTCATTTGCAGGTAAGATGATTGTCAGAAACACTATCATTCACAAACCTAAATCAGAAGGAGTTTTTCTGTTTCCCTCCGAGGCCAGAAAGGACCCACAAAGACTCTTATGGCTCAGTCCGAGCCACTTTTCTACCACTCTGGTTTGACAGCCTTTCCAGTCGCACATGGAGTGGGGAGATTCCTAAAAGACTTGTGAAGAGGGCGAGGAACTTACAGAATTACACAGCAGATGTGGAAGGAGCCGAGACCAGAAAACAAGGCTCCTAGACTAAAATTTCCAATATCATTGCAGGCTGTACCTGTTGAGGGCTATGGTGTCCACTTCTATTGTCTTCTGTGATGTCCACTGCCAAATTTTGTAAGAGAGCAACCACTATATCCAGCCTAGATTTCAGTGATTATTATTGGCCTTGTTCTATTATATATTTAATTGTAAACATCTTTAAGAACCTTATTAAATATGTTTTCTTATTATAAAATTAATTTCAATCTATTTTGGAAATAGGTGGCTGCAAATGTAGCAAATTAACACTATCAACACTTCACTTTTTCTTTTCTGTTTACCATCATAGAGGTCTCACTAGCTGCTCTCATTTCTATTTAGTCTTATGAAAGGACATAGCAATTCTTCTCATTTCATTGGTTTTACACTGGCAACTCCTAGAATTTTGCTCTCATGTTTTCTGTCAGGGTATCTACAACGGATAACCCTTTAGATGAGAAATATACTACCACAGACTCAGTGGTTAATTGGGGAACAGAGGAATTCTATTCAGCCTTACAAATGGGGAAACCATGTTGTTTGTGACAACATGGATGAACCCGGTTTCATTTTATTTCACTGCTAAGTGAAATAAACAGGCACAGGAATACTGCATGAAGTCATTTACATGCGGTATCTAAAGAAGGTGACCTTATAGAATTAGACAGTAGAATGGTAGTTCTCAGAGGCTGGGGAGGGGAAGAGTAGATGGGGAAGAGGAGATATCGATCAAAGGATAGAAAGTTTCCGTTAGAAAAGGAAGATAAGCTTTAATAATTTATTGCACAGAATGGTGACTATAATAAATAATAATACATCGTATATTTTGAAATTACTTGAAGCATAAATTTTGAAGGTTTTCACCACAATAATAAGTATGTGTGTTTGTTAATTAGCCTGACTTAATCATTCCACATTGTAAATATACATCAAAATATCACATTGCACCCCATAAGTATATATGTTTTGTCAGTTAAAAATAAAGTTGAAAATATTTACAGACTGGATATTATACTTCCTTTAGGCTTCTATACTTTTTAGTCATGCCCTTCTATGTCTAGCAAGCTAAAACACAGATCAAATCTACATATTTATAGATGTGAAACAATGGCTATATGTAAAAATGTGAATTTGATTCATTTGTTTTTAGGTCTGAAAATTTCATTTTCTGATAATCTAGTTTTGTCTGCAAATGTACTTCCACGTTGCTAGAAAAATTAAGAGAAGTTATAAATATAAGAAATTTCAATCACTTGAGATTTTCCTACAAGAGACTCTTGAATGTGAGTACATCTACTTACTATGTTGATTCTCCCATTCTTCATATTGTTTTTGTGCTTGGTCACTCATTAAAATAGACAGGAAGCCCACACGTGAATTTATCAGGCTGTTCTTGTTCCATATGCTCTAAGCATAAGGGGTGCAGGGCTGAAAAAGCAGCTCCAGAGTGTTGGGGATCAAGTCCTCTTGCATCTTGTTGCTCTTTTTCACCTTGCAGATTTCATCTCATGGTCCAAGACGGCTGCCCTACTTTTGCATAGCAACTGGCAAGAAGGTAAAAAAAAAGTATGGCGTGGAGATACTCCTTTCCTTTCTATGTCACAAAGGAAGTTCTACTTTTCACTCCTGTGTTTAATTGTCTACAAGCTTATGCTCCATCTTCCTTTCACCCAAGTTTTGAGGATTATGCATTAATTGTTTTCCACTCTAACTTCCTGTAAGTCTTATTTTGCTGACAATGGCAGTAGGGGCCTATTTGAGGGTTTAGATTAGAGACAGTTTAAGAAATGTGGAGATTCTGATATCAGATGGAAGGTCGGGAAAAGTCATTGAGTTACTGTGTTAAACAAGATTTCAAGACTATTCATGAGAATGTTAAAAGTTACTCATTCAATATTTATTGAGCACCAGTTTTGGTGTGGCCTTGTACAAAATCCAGATACATCATAACAATTCTAGGTGGATCTTGCTCTTGAGATCGTCACAATCCGAGTTGACCTGCTTCTCATTTCATCCTGCCAATAAAGGCTATGGTGCATTCTCCATTTTAGCAATAAAGCGTTTTACTATGTGTGTCCCTGTGGGTAGGGTAAGGGGTAACTATGTGAGTCAGTCTGACACTGCATTCTAAATACTTTACCCCCGACCCTGCCCCAGATTAGTTTGTCTTGACTAATGCAAAATTTCTATCTAAATAACAATTTGGAGTTATCAAGGCAAATTTTAAAGGGTTGAATACTTATATAATGAAGGATTGCTGATTAGTTGGAATGATAGGTAGTTTTTTCACTTATTTTTATTTTCTTATTTTAAAAATGATATTTAAGTATAGCCTTTATAGTAAAAGGGGAGGAAAACTTTTATTCCAAAAAGAGTTAGAAATTATTCAGTGTACACCCAATTGAATTTAAGGGCCTCAAAAGTTAAAAGAAAGGCTGGGCACGGTGGCTCATGCTTGTAATCCCAGCACTTTGGGAGGCTGAGGTGGGCGGATCATCTGAGGTCAGGAGTTTGAGACCAGCCTGGCCAACATGGTGAAACCCCATCTCTACTAAAAACACAAAAATTAGCCAGGCTTGGTGGCAGGTGCCTATAATCCCAGCTGCTCGGGAGGCTGAGGCAGGAGAATCGCTTGAACTTGGGAGGCAGAGGTTGCAGTGAGCCGAGATTGCACCATTGCACTCCAGCCTGGGCAACAAGAGCAAGACTTTGTCTCAGGAAAAACAAAACAAAACAAAACAAAAACAGAGAAAAAGTAAAATAGTCATTCTCTTACTTGTGTTTTTCAAATGATGACAAGGATGTAGTTTTGGCTTCAAGGAATTTAAAACTTAATTTCTTAGACTAAGTAAGATTTTTTCCTCCAGAATAATTGTTGAAAGTTATGTAATTGTAGTAAAACTCACAACTCTTATGAAACAATATTTCTTTTATTGTTCTATTGGCACAACAGTGCTGTGATTTTTATTTTGGGAGATGACACTTAAGAATAGGACAACTATCCTGCAACTTTGCTCTCATGTCAATAGGAGAAATTATTTTCATATCAACAGACCAGTGAGTCAATGAAATCACAAACAGAATAATCATTTCTTAACATTTTCATGTACATCAGAATATTTTCTCTCCTTAACAATTTTTACAAGACATTATCACTGTATTATATATGAATAAATCTAGGATAAACAGAGAACTAAAATTAATATCTTTTTTTTAAAAAAAACATTCAATTTGTGTTGAAGCAAGGCTGCAGAAGGTCTTGCTTAGCAAGGCAGGAAAATTCAACTTAACTCTAAGGACAACGGAAAGTTATTAAATTTTTCTGAAGAGGAGCTTGATAGTATTGGAATGAATTTGAGAAAGATTGATTCTGTAATGATGTATTCTATGTATTAGACAGCAAATCATAAGGTAGGTAACTAGTTTGGGATATTTCAACAGCAGAGATGTGAAGTTGTAAGAGCCTGAATTGGGGTGATATTAGTTGTGGTGACAGTAGTAGTCCTAGAGAGGAAAGAGCAGTTGAGAGAATTATTACTAAAGAATTGACTCCTCACTGCAAAATGGTGAAAACACTGGAATGTAAACTCTTTGAGGGCAGAGAACTTGCCTTTTTTTTTAAAAAAAAAAACTTTTTAATAATCCCTGTGCATAGAATTATGCCTGGTATGTATTGGGACTCAATAAGTGTTAAACAAATTAAGATAAAAGCAAGTAAATGCAATAAAATGTAATATGTGCTATAACAGGAGCAGGAAAAAAGGCTTCATAGAAGAGGAGATACTTGAGTTGTGTCTAGTGGATTTAGCTAGAGTGTTTCAGAAAGACAAGAAGTGGAGAGGCCATCAAGACAGAGGGAAGAGCCCAGGCTCCGAGGCCTGAAACAGCATGGTATGGGGATGAACAATCACCAACAATCACAGCAGTTTGCCAATTCTGAAGCATGCTTCACTAAGCAGGAAGGAGTAGAAGTTGGTGCTGGACTTGAAGAGCCTGGGTATCAAGATAAGGAGTTTTGACTTATTATAGATTTTTAAATAATTTAGTAACATGAAGAGATTTTTACTATAGAAAGAGATCTAGTGGAAGTGAATAGAAGGTTTAGCAATACCTCCTCTATATTTAGAGTAAAACATTTGAGGTCAGAGTCAAATGAGAAGGCTATTGCAACAATCTATAAAAGAGGTGATGAAGACCAGGATTAAGGAGACGATGACAGGGATACAGATTATGGCAAGGTTTTGAGAAAATGTAGGTGTTAGAAAATAAATACAGGTGATAAATTAAAGGTGTAGGACAGTGAAGCAGGCAGCAGAGTCAAGGATGCATCCCAGGGGCTTAACTAGCCCAAAGGTGGTACTATTACGTACTGAGAAATGAAAAACAGGAGGAGGAGGAGTAAGGAGAAGGAAAATATAGGTTAAATTTTATGCATATTGACTTTGAAGTGTGAGGGGGGACAAGCAGCTGGATTGGTTGGAGAGTGACCTGGGCCAGAGATATGGTTTGGGGAGTCATTTGGGTCAAAGTTAAGACACCTAGCTGGGTAATATTGTAGCAAGAGAGTGTGTTACAGGAAAACAGATGTAGGTTGAGGATGAAACTCTGGGAAATACTCACATTTAATAGTCCAGTGGAGGAAGACAAATCTGCCAAAGAGACTAAAATGCAATGGCCAGGGTATCAGAGTAGAATCAGAAGAGCCTTAAGAGTTTGACTCATTGAAGTCTTTATAAATTATAGAGGGAACCAGGAAGGGGAATTTCAATGAGGAAGAGTTAGATCAGAAATATAATTAAGATTCAAGGGAGATAAACACTTAAAATAATTATCAAATTTGAGAGATGAAGAGTAACAGGTAAACTTTCCATGAATTATTTCATCAGAGGTGAACTAGAAGCCAGATTTTAAATGAACTGAGAACTAATAGGTCACAAGTCAATAATGACAATTCTTCCTCTAAGCAGTCTATTGTGAGATGGAGGAAGAAAGAGGCTGACAGATAAGGAAAAAGTAAAGATTTGGCACAGTGTTATTTTGTGTATTTATGTTTTATACAGATGGGAGCAATGTGAACATGGCATCCAAATCCTTATCACCAGCCCTGACCACCATCCCTTGAGCTCACGGTCTTATGTTTATGTGGATATTTGATACATCTTAAAATTCTTCCAGGCATCTCAAATTCAACATTCCATCTTCTACTCTAAGCTGCTTCCTCCTCCTATATTCCATACCACCTTTCAATAAACCAGACTAGAAGCCTGTAACCCATCCTTCATCAACCACTTCAAATAAATTACCGCTTTCTATATAGCTTGAATTCACATACATATCCCCCTTTCTATTCCCTGGTACAGATCCTAATCCTCTCTTGACTAGACTCCATCCTCCACCTTGTATCAGAGTGATCATTCTGGGGACTTTGAGCTACTTGTGCCTTCTGTGCCAGACACTTTAATGGCTACCCACTGCCCACAGGACAAAGACCCATGCTCCTTAGCAAGAAACTCCAATGGGTGGCATTCTCTCATGACCTAACCTCTACATACCAAAGAGGGCTCCTCTCCAGTAATACCAAAATGATGACAATTCCCTGAATGCACCTTCTTGTCGCACTTTCTGTTGTTGCTCCCACTTTCCTCCTTTATCTAGAATACCTTTGTGTGCTTTCTCTAATTAGCTAACTCCTACTCATCTTTCAGGGTTTCACCTAAACATCATACTTTTTATTTAAAGTCTTCTCTTAAGCCTTCCCATCCTCTCCCAGTGTGGTTGAGTGCCATTTCTCTATACCACTGTAATGCTCTATATACATTATAATCATAGACTTCCTCACACTGATTGAAGATGTTGATATAGTAATTGCTCAAGTGCTTGTTCAACTACACTGAACAGTGGAAGAAAAGTAAAAATGCTCAAGAGAGGAGGATCCAAAGAGATTTGAGAAGAGGGGGTCGGGAATGGAGTAAGGATGACACATTATGGGACAACTTTGAATAGAAGTCTTTAACAATGTGCCTAAGAGGAAGCAGGTAAAGATGGAGACCAGTGAAAAAGGTAGGAAATGAAGGGAGTTTCAGGCTGAAAGCTCAATTCTATTTGTTAAATAGGTGATTGAACAGAGTGACTGTTCAACTAAAACTTGGTAAAGATGGTGGCAAGGAAATATATATGACATATTTGCTGGGAAAGTAAATGCATATCTTAGATGCAAAGACCTTGGTAATATTTTATTCTGAAATGTGGCATCTCCTAAGGCTTATTCATATACTTGAAATTCTTTTTCGAGGCAAAGTTTTAGATACACTTGTGGCATTTTCCCTGCATGTCTGTGCAAATGCTTGTGCCTGAAGATCTTTGCTTTTCTGCCAGGTTGCAGACTTGCCACTAGAGCTGGGATTGGTCATTGTGACATTGCCGTTCATGGAGTCCAGTGAAGCAGGACTCATGGCAATGCTGCTCACACTATGGGAAGAATAACTGTAGATCATCTTGAGAAAGGCAGACTTTGTGTTAATCTCTTGCTTACAAATAATAACATAGCATTTGGGAAAGAATGTGCAGCAGAGGATTCCATAGTTAGATATTAATATGACAATAATCTCCACAGCTGGTACATACTTGCCAAATGTGGTAGCATAGATAGGGATGAATGTGATCCAGGCTATGAAGTAAATGAGCATGCCAAATGTAATGAATTTGGCTTCATTGTAATTCTCAGGTAATTTCCTGCCTTTGAAAGCAAATATGAAGCAAATGAAGGCCAGGATGGCAATGTAGCCCAGCATGGTGCCAAATGCAAGTATGGATCCCTCCTCACACTCCAGGATGATGACTCTGGGCAAGGAGACATTCACCTCTACAGTAGGTGCTGCAAAGATTAGCCAGAGTGTGCAAATGACAACCTGGATGCCCGTGCAAATGAAGATAATAAGGATTGGTTTATAGAGGCACTTCAGAAATTTCTGCAATTTGGGATCAAAGTTGAAGGCTAGCAAAATTTTCAGGGACTTCATCAAAATGCAGGAGATGCAGAGAGTAAAGCTCACTCCAAACAGTGTCTGCCTGGTTTTACATGTGAAGTCTTGTGGTTCTCCAATGAAAAAGCTCGTGCTGGCAAAATTGAGGAAATGACAGAGAAGGATCACATAGCAGACTCTTAATCCCCCAGATGATTTCACAACAGGTGTGTTCAGGTTTCTTGTAAATATTATGCCAACAACCAGAACAAATATGATTCCCAGTAGGGAGAGGATCAGGAGCAGGATGGCCAAGGAGTCATTCCAGTTGAGATATTCCACTTCCTTTTCAAAGCACATAGTGCTCCTAACAGGGGCCCAGTGAGTTTTGTTGTTGCATAAAAGGCAGTGAGGCATATCTAAAAGACAGAGGAGACGCAGTTACATTGTCAACATTTAAACTAGGTGATAGTCCACGATACTACAAATGAGACTCATCTTCTGTAATAGTTCTGACTAGAGAATATAGATGATTGTTACATTGGTTACTTATTAAAATAAAACATGCTTAAACTCAGAGAAAGTGAGAGAGAAAGGGTAAAAGTGAGGAAAAACGAAAAGAAAGAGAGAAAAGAGAAAGAAAAAAAGCCAGCTGGATTGTGAATGTTTAGGAAATGAATATACCCAGAATAGATGCTAGCTTCTTATGCATTTGCTATTATAGATGATGGTTCCAGCACTCTTAAGAATAAGGTTTTGGAATCAGACGTAGCTTTTCTTATCTCTTCCACTTATAATTCCTGTAAACTTGAACAAACTAACTGAACTTTCTGAGCCTATTTCAGAATCTCCCATATCTCAAAAAATAATAAAATGAAAAGGCTCTGCCTTATTGGGATGCCGTACTCAATGAGATAATAAATGTAAAATGCTTCACACAGACCATTACACATAGTAGACCCTCAATGTACGGGAGTTGCTATCATGAATAAGGGTGCAGTTCTTTTAAAAGCAGAGGCAATATGGCTAGGTCACTCTAAAAGCTTGAAGTCTCTTTCTAAAAGTGAGATAATGCAAAATTGTAATCGATGGCAATTGAGGAAGAATTAAAGTTCATTTTTTCTCCAAATAGTGGGTAAATTGGAGCCTCTCGCACTGTAAGTCATAACTTTGAAAAGTTTTTATGCTGATTCTGGCTGCAGGGCAGCACAAATAGTTGATGTTAGAGTTGTGTCTCTAGAAGTGATATTACATTTGCTCCCCATTCCAGCCACCCAAAGTTGGTGAGTCCCAGCTGCAACCAAAGGGCCTCTGTCAGGGCATTCATCTGATTACACCCCACAGTGCCTGTACAACTCTTTAAAATTTTGTGTTCTCTTCTTTATTAACCTCAAAGTAAGGTTGTATTTCTGTTTATAAACTTCATGACCCTTCCAGCCTCCTCCTCTTTCCAAACTCTATTCCCCTAAAAATATCTGTTCTTTTCTGTTTGTCCGACCACAGTTGCTAGTGTCTGTCATTTCATTCATCCAGTGGATATTTACTGGCCTTATCTAGGTATGAGAGCTGTGTGTTATCGACATAGAGAGGAGCAGCAGATGATATCCTTTTAGGCTTTCCTAACTCCTAGCTTATCCTCCAAGTTGTCTTCAGTCTTTTACATTTCTCCATTTGTTCTTGGAAGCGACTCACCCTGGTTACCAAAAGAAAAGCCAGATACAGCCTTTAAAGAGTACCATACATCTTTATGGAAAATAAATGTTACATACTCCTTGGTGTTTTTATTTCTCTCACTTGGAAGGTAGTTGCTAGTTACCACGTTGCCTGAAAAACTCCCTCCCTAATTATCTAATTTTTCAGGCAGTGGTATAGTATTTTTATTTATTGATCATTTAAATGCTCAATTCCACTAATATAAACATTGTTAAACATACCAAGGAATGGGAAAATTTTAAATCTGAGATAATAAAATGCAGATACACATAAAGTTCTGATACTCTCAGGTTGGAATAAATGGCATTTTTTTTGTGACACAATAACAGAACATGAATCTTGGAATATTTTCATTGGTATACACTTCTCTCCTTGAAGCCAATAAGCAAAAGGAATAGGCATTTGGGGACTATTCCAGTTCCAGAGTTCTCAGCTTTTCTACAAGATGAATGGGAATGCTCTAATAAACAATGAAATCTGATGCTTTTAAATTAGGCTTAACTCCAGGGAAAGTGCTCATAGTTTCTTTTTAGGCTCCTAAGGCTGCTGACCTCACTCTTGTACTTTAATTTGTGTATTTTGCTTTCATCTTGTGAAATTTTTAAAGATAGGGTTGGCAAACAGTCAGTTACTAGCATCTCATCCCTGTCATTAGTTGGTCCCTTGTCTCACAGAAGAAGTTTCTTTTAGGTTTAACTTTTGCTTCTTGGTAGAAATAATAAGATTGCCAGGATGTGCACACCTGTTTCTTAACTCCAGGTGCCTTTGGGTTTCTATTATGTTTAGTTAATTCAACATTTACTTATTTGTACTTTTTTGTACCTCAGTTACAAGCCGAGCACATCTGTATAGGGATATGTGGACAAAATTGACAGAGAACTTGCATCACTTTAAGAGTTGCATACTTTAGAAAATATGAGCGAAGTGATAACATTTTCCCTTGAAAGTAAAGTAACTTTTACATCTCTATTATTTATTGGCTGTGCACCTGTTGATATAATAGAGCAAATTCCAAGATAAAATGAAATTTCACTGGAATTTAATTTCACAGGAGCATGGGAAGCTTTTTAAAGTTTTTCAAATGAAAAAACAAACCAAAATAAAATTCATGCAAAGAAAAAAAAAAGCCTAAGAGGAGTGATTCAGGTGTATCACTGTCCATGTGGAGTGACTGTAATTACCCGTCTGATTACTGTAGTGATTTTCAGGACAGTTCTCACATTCGTAGCAACAGATGTGTTGACTTCTTGTAGTTTTCTTCATTTGCCCAGGACTGCATTCCTTGGAGCATTTAGATTGAATTTGCTATATTAAAAGTGAAAAAAAAAATCACAAGTAAATTTGTAAAAAGAATTATCCTTGGCTTAACTTAAAGATATATTTACTAAGTACTATTTTGGTCTTTTTTCATAGGATTATAGAATCTTTTGCCATCTTGGGAAATGTAAACAGGCTTTTAAGATGGAGAAGCTGCTTTACGAAGAACATAGTTTTTGTCGCGTTAATAACTTCTGTAAGCAAATTATGGAAGTTAGCCCTTTCAGAAAGTCCCTAGTAGAGGGAGAAATGTATAGTACTAGAACTAAAGAAAATAACAATGGTTTGGAAAGTTTCAATCCTATGTTGAATGAAGGGTTCCACTAGATAAGAAAATAGCAAATGGCTAGATTTTTGTACTCTTTAAAAGAAAGTTCTTATCATGCTGTCAAGGAGCATGTCCTAACTCTAAAAAATAAAAAAAAGAAACATTTTGAGTTTAAAATAAAATTTAAAATGTAATACTCTAATTTAATATTAGAATATTAGATTTAAAAGGTAGCCCTAAATATATACTATTTAAATAATCTTGCGAATTCAAGTTATAATTTGCATGTCACAATTTGAATCACATGCAGCGTTCCACTTTTAAACCCTAGCTTGTAATTCTTTGAATTTCAGCTATGTTATCATTCTCCATTCATAGTCCCTTTCTCATGGCATATCTTGTGAGAGAAATCTGCTTTGTCATGTCACTTTTACCCTTGGAGCACAGCAGAATGGTTAAATGAGTCTTTCTCAAGATTCTCTTATCCATTGTTTCCTACTCTGGAACACAGTTGAAGTACTAAGCTAACCAGTCTTTCTCTGGAAGATGCAAATGATCTGTCTGAGAGAGAAAAGAAAAGATTCAGTAGGCCGTGGGTCTGCAAGCACTGGTTTTCTTCTTCTCTCCAGTTATTGCTGACCTGGGTTTTCAGCAGGCAGTATATATGCCTTGTGAATTCCCCAGGGCAAACTTTTAAAGTATCTACTCTCCTGGAGCGTGGCTCAGAGGACACAAAAGGATTTAACTACGAGATAAAGCCCGGCATTGTTAGGGTCCCCTCTCTCCCTCTGCATCAAGAGCAAAGACAGTCTAAAATCTTGCACTGATTACTTTAGATTTCAATCGATTTAGGATTATGTGATGTTTTGTACTATGAGTCCTGGTGACTTACCAGAAATGTCAATACCCCAACTAGCCTGCAAATTGACAAATCCGGAAATCTGACCTAAATGATTTCAGATATTGTTGGTTTTTAGTGTATCCTTGAAATAATTATAGGTGTCTCTGTCACGAAGGAAGACTTGTCTTTCTGTTTGTAGTGGTCAGCCTCTTCCATTTAGTCACTAAGAGCCTCACATAATTACCTGTCATTCTGTCACCTTCTCTTCATTAAGTGAATTCCCTACAGAGTCTGGAGATAAGTATTGATAACAACAGTGTTTCTTGCAAAAATAATAACCATCTCTGTATTCAAAAAGAAAATGTATCAGAGCATGTTTTAAAAGTTTCAGTGTGAGTTACAGTGTTTAGCAGACTGCTGGGTTCATAATGTAGTTGTGAGTATAATGGTAAGGAAGATGAAGATGATGACAGCGAAAGTTTGAGAACACAGAAGAATGGCTACGTTTCTGTCTTTCAAGGAAGAAGTATCTTGCTTTGCTAAAACTTTTATAGCCAGGGGAAATCAGATTAAGGAAAATGGTTTACAGCATTACTGTGTTCATTCTTTCATTCACCAAATATTTGTTGAGTGCCTATCTATATGTTACGCACTGTTCTAATTGTTGAAGCCACAGTGGGGAATGAAACACAAATATTTAGCTCATAGAACTTAAGTTCTAGTTGACAAGACTGACAGAGTCAAAATAAGCAAAATGTACAGAATGACAGAAAGTTATAAGTGCTAAGGAGAAAAATAAGAATAGGACAGTGAATAAGAACTACTGGGTTGATGTTGCAATTTTTAAATAAGGTGTTCAGGGAAGACCTCACTGAGGTGGTGACATGTTAGAAAAGACAGAAAGGAATAAGAAAATTAACCACATGAACATCAGAGAAAATTATTATAGGCAAAGGAAACAGCAGGGGCAAAGTCCTTGGGCTATGAGAAGGGAAGCATGCATGGAAGACAGAAAAGCCTGTGGGATCACAGGAGGGCTGTAGAGTAAGGGGAGGGTGGGAGATAAGGTCAGGTTGGTACTGGGGGTAGGTTGTGTAGAATTTTTAAAGACACGGCTTTTACTCTCAGAGAAATAGGATGTCATCAAAGGATTCCGAGCAGAGCACTATGTTTTACAGGACCACTTGTGTCTCTGTTTTGAAAACAGACTGAAGGGGGCTGGTGCAGTGGGTTATGCCTGTAATTCCAGCACTTTAGGAGGCCAAGGCAGGTGGATCACGAGGTCAGGAGTTCAATACTAGCCTGGTCAACATGGTTAAACCTCGTCTCTACTAAAAATACAAAAATTAGCTGGGCATGGTGGCGCACGCCTGTAATCCCAACTATTTGGGAGGCTGAGACCAGCAAAATGCTTGAACCTGGGAGGCGGAAGTTGCAGTGAGCCAAGATCGCGCCACTGCATACTAGCCTGGATGACAGAGCAAGAATCCATCTTGGGGAAAAAAAAAAAAAAAAAAAAGAAACAGACCAAAGGAATAAGAGGGGAGGCAGAAAACCTTCTACAATAATCTGGGTGAGAAGTGATTGCAACAGCAGCGGAGTAGGTAGTAAAAAGTGGTCAGGTTCTGGACACATTTTGAAAGTAAAACTCATTGGTTATGGAGTGTGACCGAAAGAGGTGACAAGAATCCCAGCAGGTTTTCTCATGAGCAACTAGGAGAAGGGGGTTGCTATTTATTGAGTAGGTTGGGAGAGAATATCAGCTCTGTTTTGGAGATTTAAGTTGACTGCTACACGTCCAGGTAGAGGTGTCAATTAGGCAGTTGTATATTTATTTGGGTTAGAGATCAGAAGATAAAAATCTAGTAGTCATCAGTCTCCCATATAATGATACCATTTAAAGCCCCAAACCTGGATAACATCACTAAGGAAAGGTGCGGATAAAAAGAGGAGCAGTTCTGAGCCCTGGGCACCTGAATGATTAGAGGTAGTGTGAATGATGAGGAACTAGCAAAGGAGACAGAGAATTAGTGGCCAGATACACAGGAAGAAAATAAAAGAAATGTAGTGTCATGGAAGCAAACAAATAGAATATTTCATTGAGGGGAGAATAATTAGCTGGTAAGTGATATATGATAATATTTAGCTTTATTAACTTTGGTGAGCTAGACAGAAACAATTTCAATGGATTGAAGAGGATTCAAAAGACTATGAAAGGAGAGAAACTGGGGCCATTAAATGTATTCAACTGTTTCAGGGAGTTTTACTGTAAAGAGAAATAGAGTATACAAAGAAAGACTTGGGGGAACAACAGAGGTTCTTTGTTTGTTTGTTTTAAGATGAGAGAAATAACGACCTATTTATCTCATTAAGTGTATAATGTAGAAGAAAGAATGATTGAGAATAAAGGAGAGAGGGTATAAAATTACCAAGTAATGTCTTTGAATAAGTGAAAGAGGTTGGGACCTAGAGGTGAAGTGGAGGAGCTGACCTTGGCTAGGAGCACAGACAGTCTGTCTATAGTGCCAGATGGAAGGCAGGGGTACTGGCACAGATGTGGTGGCAGGGGCCACTGGAATTCTCTTCTGATGTTTCAGTTTTGTTAGAACAGAAAACAGAGTTAACCGAAATGCGAACAAGAAAGATGTACTGATCTCAGAGGAGAGAAGAGAAGGCATAAAATAGCCACCTAGGAAGGTGAGTTCATGAACTAGGGCAATAATCTGATTGCCCTGCAGCATTAGGAGCCCACTGGAGGCTAGAGATCATGAATTTAAAATGAGACTAGTCAGCAATCTCCCCTACCCTCCCTTCCCCTCCCTCCCTCTCTCTCTTTTTTCTCTTTTCTTTTCTTTTTCTTTCTTTCCTTTCTTTCTTTCTTTCTTTCTTTCTTTCTTTCTTTCTTTCTTTCTTTCTTTCTTTCTCTCTCTCTCTCTTTCTTTCTTTCTTTCTGCTTCCTTCCTTCCTTCCTTCCTTCCTTCCTTCCTTCCTTCTTTCTGTCTCTCTTCCTCCCTTCCTCCCTCCCTCCCTCCCTTCCTTCCTTCCTTCCTTCCTTCCTTCCTTCCTTCCTTCCTTCCTTCCTTCCTTCCTTCCTTCCGGAGGCACTACGTTTTACAGGACCACTTGTGTGGTCTGTCTTTCTTTCTTTCTTTCTTTCTTTCTTTCTTTCTTTCTTTCTTTCCTTTCTTTCCTTTCTGTCTCTCCCTCCCTCCCTCCCTCACTCCCTCCCTCCCTCCTTCTCTCTCTCACTTTCTTTCTTTCTTTTCTTCTTTCTTTCTTTCTCTTTCTTTTCTTTCTTTCTATCTATCTTTCTTTCTTCTTTCTTTCTTTCTTTCTTTCTTTCTTTCTTTCTTTCTTTCTTTCCTTTCTTTCTGTCCCTCCCTCCCTCCTTCTCTCTCTCTCTCTCTCTCTTTCTTTCTTTTCTTTTTCTTTCCTCTTTTGCCAACTTCAGCTACATAGGAGCTATGCTGATAGGCAGAAACTTGATTAACAGGGATTGTGTTTGGCCAGATGAGTATGATGAAGAGAGGGGGCCAAGGACTTTTGCAGTTGAGGTACCAATTGCTTTGAGTGCTACAAAATGGCCTACAACAAGATTACCTTAAGATTCCTGAACTCATTTTTTGTTTCCTGATCTCGGATGATGAAGACATCATTCTGTAGATCATATTCTGCCATCTTAGTGACAGTCATGTGTCCATTGATCTCCTTCCAGAGCACAACATCATATCCAGTATTTAAATCCCCATGAGCATCAAAATGAAATGAATTCCATCCATCAGTGAATGTCACATTTTTTAGCACACCAAGTAACTATAAAAAATAAAAACAGAAATAAGTGCTTAAAATAAATGTTGCAAATGTATCTGTTATTCTAATGATAACACTGCCTTATAAAGCATAACACTTAAAAATGAGGGAAAAAAGATTATAAATCACTGGTTGGAGAATTCTTAACTATCTGACAACAATTTGAGAATGAATTTCACTTGGGTTCTAGCCTCATTTCCGCCCAACTTTTGCTATATAAATTTGGGAAAGCAAGTTAATTTCTATAGATGGTTGTTTCTAAGTATCTTCATTTATCCTACAGAATTTTAGAATAGGTCCCCTGGTATAGACACCTGGGATCTAACTCTGGTTCCATCTCTCATCAATGCAATCTTGACAGGTACAATTACTTTCTATCTTATTATCTCCAATGGTTCTTAAGTTTGTTTCAATGATTGAGTATGTAGTAAAGTGATCTCTAAATTATATTTCTAAGCTAATTCACAAAATGATTTATTTTTTAACTTGAGAAGAAAGAAATATAAGGATAAATTACCTGTCTTGCTACCCAATTTGTACAGTGAGAACTTGTATACTATAGAGTTAGGACAAAAAAATATTTTGTTTACAAATGGGGTAGCCATATTGAGATTGTGCTGTAGTGGAAGAGCAATAGGCTGGAAGGTAGGGAAACGGGCTGCTGTTCTGGCTTCACCATTAAGTACGCGAAGTAAATATCCTCTCCAAATGCTTTCATAATGGCCCATTTATTATCTAAATCTACGGTTCTATGTGGCTTTTGTTGGGTATAAAATCTATAGAATAAGGCAGAAATTATTCTATTTGAAGACAATTATTCTATTTCCTTAGAGTTAACTTTTTATGAGTGTTTCAGTTTTTTGTCAATAGAATATAAAAAATAAGTTATATTTTCAAGTAAATAGATTAGTTATGGTAGTAATGTCAATGAGAAATGTTACTTTAGCAGAATCTCTACGTGTGTGTATTTATGTCCCCACAGATTTCTTAGCTCTTTTAATGGATATCAATTAATTAGTGTTACTTTAAAGAAGCAGGATATCAGATCTAACATGGTGGAATTCACTAACAAAATTTTATTCTAGCAATTGCCTGGAAGAAAAAAAAGAGGAGAGAACAAAATTAAAGAATATGCAAGGGCCTACCTCCAATGTTCTCACTTCTATCTGTTGACTGGTTTGTTTCTTCTGTTCTTTCCTTAAGCAGTATATACATGTAAACCCCAGTAACTTAGTTCTTTAGGGAGCACATCCTCTTCCATGCAAGTGTTTGAACTATAATTTCTACATCCTTTTTCCTGTGCTTAATTAGGCTTTATAGGCTAAAGTTCTGACATGTATTTGTTCTGTAAATAATCATGAAATTGTATAATGTAAATAAACTTCCACAATTTTATGCTTGTTCTTACAGGAAACAGGGTGGAAGCAAATACAACAGTATTTCCATTACTCATTAAATATAATAAAACATTTGCTTTGAAGTAAGGTAAATCTTAAACATTAACACTCCAGTTATTAAGCTGTTAACTGCTTTTTCACATCATTTAAAAAAATTTTCATGGAGACTCTGAAATTCACTATTAATTGACACTACAAAATTTAGAGAATGGGATTTGCATTTCAATTATTATCTTATTCAGACCTGTGTATGATAATGCCCAGTTTTTAAGCACACATGGCCAGGAATCACACCAATTAAAGTGATATGGTTGATATTGTTTTCCATTGTCCCAACTGTGCTGATGCTTGCTCTACCTCCATAAGTAAGGTTACTGTGGAAAAAGGTATCTTCATGGCTCAGTTAGAGAAGAGCAGAGGAAACATCCTTGCATCTGTGTCCTGATGCCCAAACTGTATCTGCTTTTGTGAAGTTTTCCATTGTGAAGCAGAAAACACATTGAGCTAAGGCTGGGGCAGCAGCTTCATTGCTAACTGTGTGAATCACCATGGGACAGGTCTTTACTGTTAAGGTTTCCTCCATTTCTAAACTCTGACAAGTCTTGGTCACTAGAAACACTTCTTACCACTTCTTCAAGATGGAATTTAAGAAGATGAGTCCTGTCGGCCTACTATATTTTATAAAGATTAGAGGTGGTGTATATCAGTATCTAGAACCATATGTTTTAAAAATTATTATTATCTTACCATGCCAAAATTGCTCTCATGTCTCTCTTGTCTTCTGGACTAATATGCAACTACCTTGCTACACTTACTAATACATGTCTCATAAATTCATCAAATTCAACATCTCCAAAATGGAATGCTAAATATTTCTTACTGCCACCAGACCTCCACTTTTCTCTATGTTTCCAGCTTGACAAATGACACCAGTTGTCCCATACTGGAATCATCTGCAACATTTTTGATGCTCTCTGTCATCATTTACATCCAATCGATCTCCAAATGCTCTTCATCCTACCTCTTAAATATCCATGTATACATCTTTTCATCCTTATTGTCATACCTGTAGGCATTCTTATTTTATGTCTGATTTACCAAATTGGTCTTTCTTCCTTCAGTCTTGTGTCCCTCTAATCAATTCATCTTGGATGGAAAAAGTATCATATCACTCTCCTGCCTGAAAATGTCTTTAATTAGCTGCCCTATCCTCTGTCAAGTTCAAACCTTTAAACATAGTTTACAACATTTCCATTTAAGGGGGTGTCCCTATACTAGCAGTATCAGCATCATCTTGGACATTGTTAATAATGTAGACTTTTCAATCCCACTGTGGAACCACTGAATTAACATGATAATAAGATTCCCAGGAAAGTCAACTGCACATCAAAGTTTGAGATGCCCTGATGGACAAGACTCTAATAATATGTCTTTCACTAACTCATTCAGTTAGTCCATTACAGCTCTCATGCAAGACTCCAGTCATATGCTATGATTTCCTGCTTCCTGAAGATGCTGTGCTTTCTTTTCTCCCTTTTCTGGGACTTTGCTGGAATTATTTCTGTTCTGGCTAACTGCTACCCTTCCTTGCATTCACATAGAGGTCATGTTTTTTGGAGAATGTTCTCTGAATTGTTAATACTGGATTAGCTGTCTCACCTATGTACTTCTCTGCCATCTTGTGTTTATGTGAAACACTATAATGCACCATCCTGCATTGTAATCAGCTCCTTAATTGTTTGATTGTATGCATCAATGGACAGATAATTCCTTTAGGGAAGGAATTCTGTCCTGTTCTCCGTAATATCTTCACCACTCAACACACTGCTTGAAACACTGAGACACCAAACATTTGCTAAACAAATATATGAATAGAAGTTAAACTATTAGACATTCTTTCATCTCTCATACATCACTTACTACCTTATATATCATCAGAAGTAAAGGAAAACAAACAAACAAAAAAACCGAAATCACTAGTCTAGTCACAGCAAGGAGGTGGTATCCTACACACACACTGAGGAACATTAAAAATCTGCTAAAGTAAAACAAGCACGACTGTACTGTCCCTGAGTATGGCTCACAGATATGACCACATATAGGGCCAAAATAAGTGCTATCCTCAAACACTGGGAAAAATTAACCCCTTTAAAATTATTTGAATCTAAAATCATTTAGAAAGTGCTATTTAAATATTAGTGAATTTTGCTAGGGTACAAAGTAATCCTTAAGAATGTATCATTGACTAGGGACCCTAAATGTTGCTGATCTTTAAAATTTAAGTCTACAGAGATTTCTTTATAAAAGGATAACTCTTTGTATTATTTGTCTTACTGACTCTAGCACTGACTTGATGTGGCTCACTCATGTCATGATCAAAGGAGCAAGGCATCCCCCTGTTCTTCCTTTCTAATCTGTTTCTGTTTGTTTCTAGATTAACAGCTCTGAGGGCAAAAAGAATAACTCCAGGCTCCTAGTGTTTAAATAAAACATTTTAGGAGACTCTGCTTAGATAATTTCTTCTCAAATCTTATCCTCAAAGTGTTTGAGACTTATTCCTAATTTAAAATACTTTCTCTATTTTTTCCCCAGATCTTCAGGGGGTGAATAACTCTTGCTATTTGCATTTCTTTGTCCTTATGAGTTTCTTTATATAACCGCCCCCTGCTCCACTTTATGTCATCTGTCTCCACGACTGTTCTCTATTTCTCCTTCTCAATCTCTTATTTCTAAAATTCTATGTGGTGGTATTATTATTGTAGTCTAATTTTAAAAATTAAAACTGTTTTTCTGCAGTGCACCAGGCCAAAAGCCTTGAAATATATTAGAAAACATTGTACTGAACTTGGAATATAGTGAATAACAATGATCTAAAAAAGATAATTTATGGTTTTTACCACCATTCTTAAAGTTTTATACTACAAAGGGAATGCTTTCATATAGGTGTCTTAAAGTCATCAGACATAACTATATATATGTTAAAGTAGCATTTGCACTTGAGAAAAGGTCCTAATCTCTAGTTTTACCTCCTTGTTAGATTTTTGGCTTTGTATTTATAAGGTGAAAAGTAGTTTAAAAGTGAGCAATTTAAAATACCCTCCCACCATTGCATGATCCTCCCAAATGTTAACTGGTCATATCAGACCTCAGAGATGGTAGTTTTGGGTGTTTAAAGTAAAAAAAAAAATGACAAAAGTAGAAAAAACTTGTTCTAGATACCCACTTGTATGATCAGAAGAATTGCCTTACTTCTTTTACCTTCTTTTCTCTTACAAATTTAAAATATATATATTTTGTAACATGATTCTGCCTCAGGACATACAAGTTTGTCTTTGAATACATATTATTGAGAAATTTATTTCTAATAAGTAAAACATCATTATTAAAAGAAGCAATTTACTTTTCAATGCCTTGTTCAAGGGCATTTGAAAAAGCACAGTGGAAAATTCTCACTAAATGAAGGCATATTAAATTTTAAGTTTCCCCAAACTAATCAAAGAGAAGAAAGGGAAAAAGTCCTTTTACATGCAATTACTAGTTTTTTTAAACCTGGAATATCATAATTGACCTAACAACGTTCCTTTGAAGAAGACTGGACTCTAAGTCCTTTATGTGTATATATATACACATGAAGACCATTAGAGTCTTTATGTGTATATGTATTTATTTACTGTACCTCCATCCTAACTGAGAGTCTTAACTATAGATGTTGGGATTATAAACCACCAAAGACAGTGAAAAGCAAGGAAGGAAGGTGGAGTCAGAAGACCCAGACTGCAGTTGTATTTCTGGTACTTCTCAGCTTTAGTTTCCTCATCCACCATATTTAGTAAAAAACAAAAGGATTATTAAACATGTCTGCTCTAACTCTTGTGTTTTTAAAGAGCATTTAAAAGCGATAATTTATATGACTCAAGGAAAATAGCATCATCAAAAGAATTTTCGTGAGAAATAAAAGAATACAAATTTGGTGGGTCAGAGTAGGAAGTGAAGATAAAACACAACTCTATTATCTTCAAGAGTAAGGCACTATGATAGAAATGCAGGTTATTTAAACAGTGAAAGTGTCTATTTATAAGAAGAATAGGATTAAGAGCAATTAATGTAAATCTTTGCAAATTAAAACAAGGGAGGAAATGGGGAAAATGATGGTAGGAGAGTTTTTCTTGGACGTGTGAGTTAGTACCTCCCATGGTTGAAAGGCGTTGGGGTTCTGACAGTCACGAGCTTGACACAGATCCCGAATGGCATAACCAAGGGCAAACACTGCAAGCTGAATACTATGAATGAGTCCTGGCTCAGCATAGTCCCGGAGGAAGTCATTTCTCATGACGAAATTCCTTTCTATAGCCTTGTTAGCCTTGTAGGCCAAAGTCCTTTGAGAATGATTGAAAATGCATTGACTCAAATCAGTGTACTTGACATACGCGCAGGCAGATAAATGCATGGCATATTCATGTAAGAGTTTGTTACTGTCCCTGGGAAGCAAGTGCAGATTTTGAAGAAAGGAATGGAAAGAGGATATATTCCCTCTTCTAAACGCAAACCCTACAACTTTGCCAATCTTTTTAACATTAGGAATGGTAGTAATCTTGGTGGCAGTTGACCAGTTATCACTAGCAATCCACATCTTATTTATATTCATTTCAATGGCTTTATTGAAGAGATCAAAAACATGGAATTGCCTCAGAAATACCACAATGACATTAACCTGGGCTTCTAAAATGATTTTCTCCAGTGTCTGATTGATTCTGAATTCAATGGTATTATCTGAAAGAAAGGCTGGAAGAACCTCTTTGAAGGCTATGCACACGTTATTTGCTTCAGCCTGAATTATAAAAGTGTTAAGAGCCAATCGTCCATAGTCATCATCTGTGGTTATGATGCCAATCCAGTTCCAACCAGATTTCTGAATCAGGTGAGCCATTGCTTTAATTTGATGGAAGTCACTGGGCACAGTCCGTAAAAATGAAGGAAAGCGAATTTTGTCACTCAGGATTTCTGCAGTTGATTCATAACCCACCTGGAAATAGACAGAATATTTTAGTTATGGTGTTGATGAACTCCAGGTGACTGTTCACAGTAGGTGTTCCTTTCTTTGATTGCTGTAAGTTTTCATGACTTTCTTCAAATTCTCTAGTCTTTTTCATCCTTCTCCTTACTTAGTCCCTGATGACGGTTTAGAATCATGGCTTTCTAATTATTTCATATTTTGTTTAGTATAGGCCCTCTGAGAATTCAGGCTCTATCTCATTTTCCATTTACACCTCTATATTCTTCTATATCTATCTTGTATCTCTGGCCAGGGGCCAAGAGTGGATATTGTTTAAATACTTAGAGGTAAATACAGGAAAAATGCAGTCCATCATATAAGCAAAATGCAGTTTGGAACATCAGTGTGTGCAAAATCTTGTCTAATTCATAATTTGGGTGAATTTATTCTAGGTAAAGTTAATCAGTCAAATAATCATCTTGTCCAGGGGTCAGCAAAATTTTCCTGTAAAGAACGAGATATAAAATATTTTAAGCTTTTTGGTCATGTATAGTCTCTGTCATATCTATTTTTTTGTTACAACCTTTTAGAAATGTAAAAACTATTTTTAGCTTGAAAGCTCAAGAGCATGAGAACCACATTTGGTCCGCAGGCTGTGATTTTCTGACTCCTGATCTAGTCAAATAAGTATCAGCATTTTTGGAAGACCTACTTAATGTACACAAATTTTTGCCTGATTCATAGCTTTGGTGAATTATTACCTTCTATAGCTGCAATAGTAACATGTCACTTGTTCAGTATTTCTTTTTTTTTTCTTTTTCTTCTTTTTTTTTTTTTTTTTTTAACTACTTGCAGCTGCCATGTAGTATGGTGGAAAGACAATAGGCTTGGGAACCAGATAAACTGTTAGAATCCCAACTCCAGTAAATTTGGGAACGTTATTTAATGTTTCTTTACTGTAAAGTTATAAGATTCTTGCTAAGATTAAAGGAGAAAATTTAAATAGATACGAGCGCATGGTGGACTTTCAGTAAACCTAAGTTCCCTTCCAAGTACCTGATGTTGCTATGCTCAGCCACATTGTTAAGAGCTGAGCTTTCTTAAAATTAGTGTTACCCATGGAATGTCCCCTTACCTTTTCTGCTGTCTATTACATAAATTGCATTTTTGCATTAGCCAGTTGTTAAAAAAGTCTGCTTTCCTTACGTATCACCTAACTAGTATCATACATAGTCTAGAAATTTTAAGCCAAAGCTTTATCTTTGATGTATTTGATAAATAGTTCTTTTTGTTTAATCATTTTGGATTAAATTTTTTATTACCAACGTCACTAGGCTATAATATAATGGAATGCTAATAGTCTTTATTTGTATATGTATTTACTTACTCTACCTCCAAAATGTTATATATTTTGAATTCTTATACACATTCATTATGTTATATATATATATATTTTCTGTCTGCTCACTTCTATCAGATGGTCACTTCTTAATCATCTGAATATAAGCCTTTTTCTTTTCTAACTTTTGGCTTCTCTTCTTCCTTAAGATTAGAAATCAGTGACATAGAGAGTTACAAAGTAGTGCGATTTCAAAATGAAAGCCAAAGAGACTTAATTGGCTCTGAGTAATGTTCAAGAACTTAGTACACAGTGCTCTGACATCTGATTTGTTTTTTTCAGAGAACTTTTTGCTTACTTTCTGGTTATTGGCTTGCATTCCAGGGAGATAAATAGTTCTACAGTCTTTGCTCAAAACCTTCCCCATCATATTCAGAACAACACGCAAACCGTCCCAGGGCTTACAAGATGCTACATGACCCGGGCTTTGCCTGTCTCTACAAAAGCATCTCTTACTATGTTTCCTTTTGCTTCAACTGATCTAGCCAGATTGGCCTTTTTGCTATTCTTTGGGCATTCCAACTTTGCACTTGCTGCTTTCTCAGATACTCTTTCGCCCCTCCCTCATCCTCCCTTCACACTCCTCACTCAAGCTGGAGACTAAATGTCACTTCCTCAAGAAGTCTTCCTTGACCTCTCTATCTCCTTACTCCTCAGTCTCTTCAGTTTCTTCATAGCATGTGACTGACGTTATTTTAGAAACAAGGCAGTTTAGGCCTGAAGATGTTTGTGTCTTATACAAATCAAGCTGAAAACGGTCAGAAACTAGACCAGATAGACTCAGGGATAATTACTCCCTTGGTACTTTTTCACTATACTCTCTGTAATGGTGTGCATCCTTTCTTTAACTAAAGAGAAAGAAAAGTTAAAGTAAAAGTGACTCCCTAACTAGTTTCCTCAGGTTTCCCTGATCCTTTCATAATAACAAATGTGATAAAAAGCAATGTATGGAGGTAGCACAAAACCTACCTGTGGCATGAGCTGTAAATTCAACATCCTGGAGACAGCCATAGTTATTTCTGAGTACCCAGAACCTATGACAGCCTTAACTCTTGGCATGTAGCTGGAATAGTCACACTTAAACTCCATAGTTTCTCTGGAGCAGTTGAATTTAGAAAGAAACCTCAGAGTGGCTGCCATTGCCACTGTAACTTCTGTACAAGTGTCATAGATTTCATACCCCAGTTTGACTCCAGATAATAGTGTTGAATTGTTGATCATCTCAATGCTGTGTATCATGGCAAGAGTTTGAAGAAAGACTGATATTTCAAAGCTGTTGGGAAACAAGTATTTTTTGAAATCAGAACATAACTCTTCTATGGACATGCCGTATCTCATTTTGCCTACATCTCCTCATAACAATTTCTGGATTACTGAAGCTTATCTCTTAAAGGATCTAAATTTTATTTAAAAACAATTTTTCATGAAAATATTTATGAAGGGTAATATAAGAACCCAGTTTCTTAAAAGGAGTCTATGCTACAGGATTTAACCTTTTCTTGATGAATTTTTTGATCATTTTGAACACTGCAATATGAAGATGTGTTTGATTTTTGTTCCTTTTTGTAGTTAGAGATCAGCATTTTATTGCTGTCAAAATGCTTGCTTTTTAGACTCATAAACCTGTCTTTTAGTTTTCTGATTCTAATCTGTGTGACTGGAAACCAGATAAATAAGACTCTTCAGAATTACATTTAAACAGCTTTGGTTAAAGCCTAACAGCCTGCTCCTAGATAAAGTGCCTTATTTTAGTTCTGAGGCATAGCTATTTCCACATTTGGAGGACATTTTTTATACATCTTGATTTGTGATTATTCCAGAGCATTGAGTTGTCTGATTACAGATTTACTGTTAAGTTTATTTCGTCTACCACTATATACAAGATATTACAAATAGTGCCTAATATATAATAAGGGTTCAATACACATTTTTAAAATGAATAAAGGGGGATATTATTGTTCAGGGTTTGATATTCTAGCTTCTTTTTAGTTCATTAAGTTTTGATAATTAAACTATTTGAATATTACTATTTGTCATTGTGAACCATGTTTAGATGGTTCTATCTCTACAAACGCATCTCTTACTATGTTTCCTTCTGCTTCACTGATATGGCCAGATTACATTTTTTACTATTCTTTGGACATTCCAATTTTGCACTTGTTGCTTCTTGGCCAGATACTCTTCTTCCCTCCCTAAAAGAATAAAGTAAATAATAATAAAAATATATTAATAAGTTAAACTATTTGAAGATTACTATTTGTCATTGTGAACCGTGGCTTGCAATGACAAATAGTAATATTCAAATAGCTTAATTTATTGAAACATAATGAACTAAAAAGAAATTATAATATAAAAACCCTGAACAATAATATCCCTCTTTATTAAAATTTTAAATTTAATAAAGAAATTTTAATTTAATTAAAATTTTAATTTTAACATTACAATTTCAATTAAAAAGGAGAAGTAAGCCCAGCTCATCATTGGCACAACCAACATTAGCAAGCACCACTCAGGACTCAGAGGGTCATCCTGTCACTGCCATTGCCATCATGCTTGCCACACAAGTGTCCCAAGAGCCCAAGAAATCACCAACCTGCTGATTCCATGGCTTCCACTACCAGTATTTGAGTAAGGCACCTGGAGGCCCAAGAATTGGCCTGGTCTGACCTAACACTGGTGCCAGTGTATACTGCCCTGGGACACAAGGATGGGCATACTTAGCCCATTGCTAACACCACTTGGGCTCAGAGACTGGCTTACTTGGCATCCCAGTCACCAGCAAAACTGCATCATAGCCCCCACTAATAACTGTACCCTAGGCCACTGAGGAAATGTCAGATGTCACTTATGCTAGTCATGGCCAAAGAAATCAAAGAAACTACACTACTACTGCAACCAGAATAAAAGCCAAAGGACCCTGCCCAACCAACACTATCCATTCATCCTTAGGAAACATTCTCCCCATACAAAAACAAATTTTTAAAAATTGGAAGAAGCAACTGAAATATCAGATGTACATATATTAACATAAGAACACAGGAAACATGAAAAAGCCAGAAAAATGACACTTTTAAAGGAAGATATACTATCATACTGGTCTTTAAGAAAAAAAATTTAAATACATTTTTAAAAAAAACACAATAATTCTCCAGAAACAGATCTCAATCAAAAAGCAATTAATGAAATTCCAGAAAAAGAATCCAAATTACAGATTCTAAAGAAGGATAGTGAGATACAAGATAATTCTGAAAAACAATACAAAGAAATCTGAAAAACAGTTCAGGATATGAATGAGAAGTTTACCAAAGACATAGATGTCATAAAAGAATCAAACAGAAATTCTGCAACTGAACAATTCATTGAATGAACAACATAACACATTTGAAAGCTTAAAAAATAGATTAGTTCAAGCAGGCAAAAGAACATCTGAACCTGAAGACAGTTCAGGTTCAACTTTTGAAATAACCCAGCCATGAAAATATAAAGGAAAAAAAAATTAAAAAAAGCTAAACAAAGCCTTCATGTTATATGGAACACCATAAAGTGACCAAATATACAAATTATTGATATCCCAGAAGGTAAAGAGATATTGAAATAGTTAAACTTATATAACAAAATAATAGATAAAAACTTTCCACATCCAGCCAGATGTTTAGACATCCAGATACAGGAGGCCCAGCAATCCCTAAACGGATACAATGCACAAATTATCCACAGCATATTATAGTCAAAATGTCTAAAGTCAATGACAAAGAAAGAATTCTAGAAACAGTGAGAAAAGAATTTAGTCACCTCTAAAGGAAATCCCATTATACTAACAGAGGAGATCTCAGCAGAAACCCTATAGGCCAGAAGAGAATGAGATGATATATTTAAAGTGTCGAGGAAAAAACCCTGCCAGCCAAGGATACTATATCCAGAAAACTTATCCTTCATAAATAGAGGAGAAATAAAGTTGTTCCTAGAGAAACAAAAGCTCAGGGAATTCAGCACTACTAGACTGGCCGTACAAATGCTCAAGGGAGTTCTATACCTGGAAGTAAAATAATGATGCATATCATGGTGAAAACACAAGAAAGTGTAAAACAATGGTAAAAAAAGACGAAGTACTCAAATGATACTACTACAGATATTCATCTACCAAACCACAATGAGAAAAATAAAGGAACATAGAATATATAAAACAAACAGTAAGCAACAGCATGACAGGAACAAAGCCTCATATGTCAATATTAACCTTGAATTTAAAAGGATTAAATTCCCCTCTTAAGAGATATAGACTGGCTGTCAATATCATACTAAATGGGCAAATACTGGAAGCATTCCCTTTGAAAACTGGCATGAGACAAGGATGCCCTCTCTCACCACTCCTATTCAACATAGTGTTGGAAGTTCTGGCCAGGGCAATCAAGCAGGAGAAAGAAATAAAGAGTATTCAATTAGGAAATGAGGAAGCCAAATTGTCCCTGTTGGCAGATGACATGATTGTATGTTTAGAAAACCCCATCATCTCAGCCAAACACCTCCTTAAGCTGATAAGCAACTTCAACAAAGTCTCAGAATATAAAATCAGTGTGCAAAAATCACAAGCATTCTTATACACCATTAACAGACAAACAGAAAGACAAATCATGAGTGAACTCCCATTCACAATTGCTACAAAGAGAATAAAATACCTGGGAATCCAACTTACAAGGGATGTGAAGGAACTCTTCAAAGAGAACTACAAACCACTGCTCAATGAAATAAAAGAGGATACAAACAAATGGAAGAATATTCCATGCTCATGGATAGGAAGCATCAATATCGTGAAAATGGTCATACTGCCCAAGGTAATTTATAGATTCAATGCCATCCCCATCAAGCTACCAATGACTTTCTTCACAGAATTGGAAAAACCTACTTTAAAGTTCATAAGGAACCAAAAAAGAGCCTGCATTGCCAAGACAATCCTAAGCCAAAAGAACAAAGCTGGAGGCATCATGCTACCTGACTTCAAACTATACTACAAGGTTACAGTAACCAAAACAGCATGGTACTGGTACCAAAACAGACATATAGACCAATGGAACAGAATAGAGCCCTCAGAAATAATGCCACACATCTACAACCATCTGATCTTTGACAAATCTGATAAAAATAAGAAACAGGGAAAGGATTCCCTGTTTAATAAATGGTGCTGGGAAAACTGGCTAGCCATATGTAGAAAGCTGAAACTGGATCCCTTCCTTACACCTTATACAAAAGTTAATTCAAGATGGATTAAAGACTTACATGTTAGACCTAAAACCATAAAAACCCTAGAAGAAAACCTAGGCAATACCATTCAGGACATAGGTATGGGCAAAGACTTCATGTCTAAAACACCAAAAGCAATGGCAACAAAAGCCAAAATAGACAAATGGGATCTAATTAAACTAACAAGCTTCTGCACAGCAAAAGAAACTACCATTAGAGTGAACAGGCAACCTACAGAATGGGAGAAAATTATTGCAATCTACCCACCTGACAAAGGGCTAATATCTAGAATCTACAAAGAACTCAAACAAATTTACAAGAAAAAACAAACAACCCCATCAAAAAGTGGGCAAAGGATATGAACAGACACTTCTCAAAAGAAGACATATATGCAGCCAACAGACACATGAAAAAATGCTCATCATTACTGGTCATCAGAGAAAAGCAAATCAAAACCACAATGAGATACCATCTCACACCAGCTAGAATGGAGATCTTTAAAGTCAGGAAACAACAGATGCTAGAGAGGATGTGGATAAATAGGAACTCTTTTATACTGCTGGTGGGAGTGTAAATTGGTTCAACCATTGTGGAAGACAGTGTGGCGATTCCTCAAGGATCTAGAACTAGAATTATCATTTGACCTAGCAATCTCATTACTGGGTATATACCCAAAGGATTATAAATCATGCTACTATAAAGACACAAGCACACGTATGTTTATTGAGGCACTATTCACAATAGCAAAGACTTGCAACCAACCCAAATGTCCATCAATAATAGACTGGATAAAAAAAATGTGGCACATATACACCATGGAATACTATGCAGCCATAAAAAGGATGAGTTTGTGTCCTTTGTAGGGACATGGATGAAGCTGGAAACGATCATTCTCAGCAAACTGTCACAAGGACAGAAAACCAAACACCACATGTTCTCACTCATAGGTGGGAATTGAGCAATGAGATCACTTGGACACAGGGCGGGGAACATCACACACTAGGGCTTGTCATGTGGTGGGGGGCTGGGGGAGGGATTGCATTAGGAGAAATACCTAATGTAAATGATGAGTTGATGGGTGCAGCAAACCAACATGGCACATGTATACCTTTCAAAACTGCACATTGGGCACATGTACCCTAGAACTTAAAGTATAATAAAAAAAGAAAAAAAGAGATATAGACTGACTGTATAAATTAAAAAAGCATGATCCAATTATGTGCAACTTACAAGAACTGCACTTTACATATAAAAGCACATATAGACTGAAAGTAAAGGGATAGAAAAAGATATCCCATGCAAACAAAAACCAAAAGTGAGCAGAAGTAGCTATATTTATATCAGATAAAACACACTATAAGCCAAACATAGTAGAAAAAGTAAAAGAAGGTCATTATATAATGATAAGGAATCAATCCAGGAAGAGGAAATAATTTAAAATTTATATGCACCCAACACTGAAGCACCCAGATTCATAAAGCAAAAATTACTAAATCTAAAAAGAGAGAGACTGCAATACAATAATAGTGGGAAACTTTAACACCCTACTGAGCATTAGGCAGATCATCTAGACAGAAAATCAGCAAAAATATAACAAACTTATGACCAGGCATGGTAGCTCACCCCTGTAATCCCAGCACTTTGGGAGGCTGAGGAGGGTGGATCACTTGAGGTCAGGAGTTTAAGAGCAGCCTGGCCAACATGATGAAACCCCATCTCTACTAAAAATACAAAAATTAGCTAGGCATGGTGGTACACACCTGTAATCCTGGCTACTTGGGAGGCTGAGGTGGGAAGGATTGCTTGAACCCAGGAAGCAGAGGTTGCAGTGAGCCAAGATTGCACCACTGCACTCCAGCCTGGGCAACAGAGTGTGACTTCATCTCAAGAAAAGGACTTAAATTGAACTTTAGACCAAGGGGACCTAACAGATATTTACAGAACATTTTATCCAACAACTGTAGAATACACATTCTTCTCATCAGTGCATGGAACATTCTCCAGATGAGGCCACATATTAGACCATAAAACAAGTCTTAACAAATTTACAAAAATAAAAATTAGATCATATATATTCTCAGGCTGCAATGAACTAAAATTAGAAATAATAACAAGAGGAACTTTGGAAACTATACAAATCAGCAGAAATTAAACCACATGCTTCTGAATAACCATTGGATTAATGAAGAAATTAAGATGGAAATAAAAAATCTTATTAAAACAAATGAAAATGGAAACACGAATGTATTAGTCCCTTCTCACATTGCTATAAGGAAATAGCTGAGACTGGGTAGTTTATAAAGAAAAGAGGTTTAATTGGCTCATGGTCCTGCAGGCTGTACTGGAAGCATAATGCTGGCATCTGTTCAGTTTCTTGGGAGGTCTCAGGACATATACAATCAAGGTGGAAGGCAAAGGGGGGCATTAGCACCTCACATGGCCAGAGCAAAAGGAAGAAAGAGAGAGGGAAGATGTAACACATTTTTATATTCCATCCCTTGATCCTCCCAAATCTCATGTCCTTCTCACATTGCAGAATACAATCATTCCTTCTCACCGGTCTCCCAATGTCTTAACTAATTCTAGCATTAACTCAAAAGTCCAAAGTCGAAAGTCTCATCTGAGTAGTCCCTTCTGCCTATGAGCCTGCAAAATAAAAAATAAGTTAGTTACTTCTAAGACACAATGAGAGTACAGGCATTTGGTAAATACTCCTATTTGAAAAGGGAGAAATTGGCCAAAGGAAAGGGCCTACAGGCCCCATACAAGTCCCAAACCCAGCAGGGCAATCATTACATCTTAATGCTCCAAAATAATCTCTTTTAACTCCATGTCTCACATCCAGGGGACACTGGTACAAGCTGAAGCTGGAGTGGCTGGGACACAAGAAGCAGCAGGGCCCTGGTCTCAGCTCAAGAAATCATTCTTCCCTCCTAGGCCTCTGGGCCTGTGATGGGAGGGGCTGCCATGGAGGTCTCTGAAATACCTTTGAAGTCTTCTCATTGTCTTGGCTATTAACATTCAACTTCTCTTTATTTAATGCAAATTTCTGCAGCCAGCTTCAATTCCTCTCCCAGAAATTTTTGTTTGTTTGTTTGTTTGTTTTTTGTTTTGTTTTTTTCTAACATGTGGCTGGGCTGCAAATTTTCCAAACTTTTACACTCTCCTTCCCTTTTAAATATAAGTTCCAGTTTTACATCATTTCCTTGCTCACACATATGAGATAGGCTATTAAAAGCAGCCAGGCAGCTTCTTGACTGCTTTGCTGCTTAGAAATTTCTTCTGCCAGGTACCCTAAATCATCACTCTCAAGTTCAAAGTTCCACAGATCCCTGGGCAGGGGCACAATGCCACCAGGTTCTTTGCTAACGCGTAGCAAAGATAACCCTTACTCCAGTTCCTAATAAGTTCCTCATCTCCATTTGAGACCTTTTCAGCCTGAACTCCATTGTCCATATATATCACCATCATCATTTTGGTCACAACAATTTAAGAAGTCTCTAGGAAGTTCCAAACTTTCCTTCATCTTCCTATCTCCTTGGAGCCCTCCAAATTGTTCCAACCACTGGCCATTGCCCAGTTCCAGAGCTGCTTCCACATTTTCAGGTATCGTTATAGCAATGCCCCACCTCTCTGGTACCAATTTTCTGTATTAGCCCATTCTTGCATTGAATAAAAAATACCTGAGACTGAGTAATTTATAAAGAAAAGAGGTTTAATTGGCTCATGGTTCTGTTGGCTGCACAGGAAGCATGATGCTGACATCTGCTTAGCAACTTGGGAGGCCTCAGGAAACTTATGATCATGGCAGAAGGCAAAGGGGGAGCTGGCACCTTACATGGCCAGATTAGGAGGAAGAAAGAGAGAGGGGATACGCTACACACTTTTAAACAACCAGATCTTATGAGCACTGTATCATAATAACAGCACTAGGGGGATGGTGTTAAGCCATTCATAAGAAACTGCTCCCATGATCCAATCACCTCCTACCAGGTTCCACCTCCAACATTAGGGATTATAATTTGATATGAGATTTGGGCAAAGACACAGATCCAAACCATATCAGTAACATACCAAAGCCAGTGGGATACACCAAAAGCGGTACTAAGAAGGAAGTAAATAGCAATGAACACCTACAACAAAAAAGTAGAAAGATTTCAAATAACCTAAGAATGTACCTTAAGGAACTAGAAAAGCAAAAAAACGTGAAATCCAAAATTAGTAGAAGGAAAGAAATAATAAAGATCTAGCAGAGCTAAATGAAATAGAGACTAAAAAAAATACAAAGGATAATAAAATGAAAAGTTGATTCTTCAAAAAGATAAAATTCATAAATCATTAGCTAGACTAACTGAAAAAAGAAAAGACCCAAATAAACAAAATCAGAGAGGAAAAAAGGAGACATTACAACTGATACCACAGAAATACAAAAGATTATCAGAGACTATTAGGAACAATTATATGCTAACAAATGGAAAAACCTAAAGGAAATGTGAAAATTCCTGGAAACATGGAGTCTACCAAGATTAAATCAGGAAGAAATAGAAAACCTGAGCAGACCAATAACAAATAGCAAGATTAAATCAGTAATAAAATGTCCCCAATAAATAATAGCTCAGGACCAGATGGATTGCTGCTGAATTCTACCAAACATATAAAGAAGAAATAATAGTAATCTTCTTCAAACTACTCCAAAAAATTCAAGAGGATGGAATTCTCTCTAACTCATTCTATGAGGCCAGCATTACCCTAATGCCACAACTAGATAAGGACACAATAAAAAAAGAAAACCATAGACCAATATCTCTGATGAACATATATGCAAAAATCCTCAAAAAATACTAGTAAATAGAATTCAACAGTGCATCACAAAGATAATACACCATGATTAAGTGTAATATCAACCATGCAAGGATAGTTTAACATACACAAATCAATAAATGTAATACATCACATCAACAGGATGAAGGACAAAAACTATGTGATCATCTCAATAGATGTAGAAAAAGCATTTGATAAAATACACCTTTCATGATAAAAACTCTCAACAAACTAGGCACAGATGGAACATACTTCAAATTAATAAAGGCCATATATGACAAACCCATAGTTAACATCATACCGACTGGGGAAAGTGGAAAGCCTTTTCTCTAAGAAGTGGAGCAAGACAAGGATGCCCACTTTCACCACTCTTATTCAACATAGTATTGGAAGTCCTGGCCAAAGCAATCAGGCAAGAGAAAGAAACAAATGGCACACACACTGAAATAGAGGAAGTCAAATTGTCCCTCTTTGCAGTTGACGTTATCTCATATTTAGAAATACCAAAAGACTCCACAAAAAACCGCTTAGAGCTTATAAACAAATTCAGTAAAGTTGCAGGATACAATATCAATAGGATTTTTGTACACCAGTAGTGAAATAGCTGAAAAAGAAATCAAGAAAGCAATCCCATTTACAATAGCTACAAAAAATACATAGGAATAAATTTAACCAAGGAGGGGAAAGATCTCTACAATGAAAACCATGGAACACTGATGAAAGTAATTGAAGAGAACACAAATAAATGGAGAGACATCTCATGCTCAAGGATCAGAAAAAATAATAGTGTTAAAATGACCATAATGCCCAAAGCAACATATGGAGTCAATGCAATCCCTATTAAATATCAACATCATTTTTCACAGATATTAAAAAAATCCTAAAATTCATATGGAACAACAAAAAAAAAGCCAGAATAGCCACAGCACTCCTGAGCAAAATGAACAAAACTGGAGGCATCAAACTACCTGACAAAATTATATCACAAGGTTATAGTAACCAAAACAAAATGGTTTAAAAATAGATACATAGATCATGGGAAACAGAATAGACAACTAAAAAATAAATCCACATATTTATTGCCAACTGATTTTTGACAAAGGAGGCAAGAACCTATTCAGGGGAAAGGACTTCAACAAATTGTACAGGGAAAATTGGATATCCATATGCAGAAGAATAAAACTGGACTCCTTTCTCTCACTGTATACAAAAATCAACCTAGGTGGATTAAGAACTTAAACATAAGATCCCAAATTACAAAACTATTAGAAGAAAACATAGGGAAAACACTTAAGGACATCAGTTTAGGCAAAGATTTTATGGGTAAGACCTGAAAAGCACAGACAACTAAAAGAAAAATAGACAAATGGTAGTATATTAAAATAAAAATATACAGGAAAGGAAACCATCAAGAATGAAGAGACAACCACTGAATGGGAGAAGATAATTGCAAACTATTCATCCAACAAAAGACTAATATCCAGAATATACATGAAATTGAAAAACTCAACAATAAAAAAGCAAAATCTCATTAACAAGTGGTCAAAGAACACGAACAGATGATTCTTAAAAGAAGATATAAATGACCAACTGGTATATAAAAAATGCTCAGCATCACTAATCATCAAAGAAATGCAAATTGAAACCACAATGAGATATTATTTTACCCCAGTTAGGACAGCTATTACTAAAAAGACAAAAACAAAACAAAAACAAAAACGAAAACAGATGCTGGCAAGGACATGTGGAAGAGGGAACTCATCTATACGGTTGGAGAAAATGTAAATTAGTACAACCCCTATGGGAAAGAGTATGGATATTTCTCAAAAATCTAAAAATGATAAATGTAGTCCAGTAATCCTACTATTGGGTATCTATTCAAAGAAAAGGAAATCAGTATACTAAAGGGATACCTGCACTCACATGCTTACCATAACACTATTTGCAATAGCAAAGATATAGAATCAACTTGTGTCCATCAATAGAAGAATAGATAAAGAAAATATGGTATATATACACAACAGAATACTACTCAGCCATAAAAAAAGAATAAAATCGTATCATTTGCAGCAACATGGATGAAACTGGAGTCCATTATGTTAAGTGAAATAACTAAGGCACAGAAAGACGAATGTCATATGTTCTCACTCATATGTGGGAGCTAAAAACATTGATATCATAAAGGTAGAAAGCTGACATTATAAAAGTACTAGAGGATGGGAAGTTGGGTGGGTAGGAGAGGGGATAAAGAGAGGTAGGTTAGTGGGTATAAACATATAGTTAGATAAAAGATAGAAGTTCAATCGTTTGACAGCAGTCACTCTAGTTAGCAACAATGTATTGTATATTTCAACATAGCTAGAAGAGAGGACTTGAATTGTTCCCAACATATAGAAGTGACAATACTCAAAGTGGTGGACACCTCAAAAAGCCTGACTTGATCATTACACATTCTAAGCATATAACAAAATACCACATGTACCTCATAAATCTGTAAACTAATATGTATCTAATATGTATCAATTAAAAAAAGAAACATAGAAGAGAAAAAGGGTAAACGAAAGGTTGTCTGACATTAAATTGTATAATATTTTCAGAGTCCACCACATGTAAGCTCCATTAGAGTTGGAACCTCCTTGGTGTATTCATGTTGGTGTGCCAGTGCCTATAATAGGGTACAGGTAATGTAGGCAATTAATAAGCAGTTGTGCAATGTTGAGTGAGTACCATTTCTCTTGATGAGTGACAAAAAAGGTTAGAGATTTTCAATGGAGTGATTTTTTAAAATAGGAAATTTCCTTATTTGGTCAAATAACTATTTAGTGTTTTCCATCCTTAATTGTTGGCCTGCAATTGTGGGCCTCAACTCTGCAGTCATTCTTTGTGTGCCAATGTAGTGCGCTGAAAATCTTCATTAATTATTAATTTTTTTTTTTTTACCATTCTCTGGTATTCCTGTTAATCAATGATTACGATGACAATAGCTAAAAGTGCCCAAATTTTAGGGAGAATGCCAAGAAATCTTAGTGTGACAGGGGATCACATTTTATCTAAAAGTATTCTCAGAGGGCTTGGGAAATACTTCGTTGATAAAGAAAGAAAGATAAGAGAAAAAACAAGATTAAACTTAGACACAGAAACATAAAAATAGAATGAGAATTTTATAGTTGGAAGGAAGCATGAAGAGCACATTCCATAGCAACAGCAGCTGATGCTGCCTGTGTCCTTAGAGGTTATGCAGGCCTTTGTTTTACAGATGAGAATATACACAACAGTGAAACTGGAACTCAGAGTTTAAGTGATCTACCTAAGTTTACAAAATTAGCTTGTCCCAAAACTGAAATGAGAATTAGAATATCCTGTTCTCCTTAAGGAAAATCCATTTGCAACACCTTCCACCCAGCTTTACTTTTCTACATTATACTGTGCCAGTGAAATGTCTTTCTCATAGGTAAGCTCTCATGACACAAAGTGTTCATCCAGGAGGAAGGAGCACTTTGAGTTGAGGAGGGTCTTAATTTATCAGGAAAGAGTTAGACTATTTCTGGAATGAAATGAATGCAGTGTTGAAAAAAAATGTTAGTAAGAAAAAAATTCAACTATAGTCTATTTTAAACAAAGCATTAAATAATAGATCTGTGTTTAAAACAAAATACATGTTGTGTGTGTGATAGAAATACATGTGGGTTATGTATGCTTGTAGTGAAAAATAGGCCACAATGTCTTTTCAAGTGACTTCAGGCATTGTTTTTTTAAAGGCAAAATCTAAATTAATATATTAATGAAAAGCATGCATATCCTCTGCATTTGGAGGTTGTTTCATTATACATATAGGGTTGTTACAGCTCTCTTTTAAAGGATTGAAAGATTAACCATATGCAACTTAAAAAATATATATGTTTATTTTTTAAAATGATTTAGATATTAATGCAAGTCAACAGTTTGTATGTCCTAGTCTCATGACGATCTTGAAATCTACATGTGTTTTCTGAGATTTACTCACCCAACACACTTCTGGATTTGTGGTCGTCTGGGATAGTCTTCTGAGGACAACATTTTTTCATGAATAGCAAACAAACCTCCAATTATGATATGTCCTGGAGAAGTGGCAGCCACAAAGTCATCAGGGGTCTGGCAAGGCTGTGAAGTAGCAAGAATAATCACAAAGCAGGTAATTAGTATAATTAAGAATGCCATGTTTCTATCTCATTTGCTCAGTTCATGTGAGTTCTTAGGAATCATTAAGTGCACGGAGTGCCAACAAGATTCCTATTTCACCTGTAAACACCTTATAAGGTATAGGACAGTGTCAAGGGCCAGAAACCCTCAGTATTCAGATACTTGATGATAGTCAAAACAGTTATTTCACCAATAAGAACATAGAGTTTTTAACACTCCAGTGTTAGAGATAATGTGATAGCAGTCATGTGATGTAAAAGCTGATAGAATTATAAACACAGGTTTCACTGTAATGGTACTTTTTTACTCTAGTGAGTGATATGTCAAAGGCCCTGAGTCACGTTGGCATTTCTTTTGAAGCAGAATGTAGAACTTTCAAGAAGCAGCAGTTTGGAAAAGTCTTTCCCCTTTAGAAATAGACAGTTCTGCATTTCAAAAAGGTATCACATTCAAGGCACAAATAATTCAATATAGTTTATCAGGTGTTTAGAAAAAAACCATCCTGCTTTTATTTTTCCTGAAAAGCTCTATTTAAAAAATGAAATTCAGTTAAATTTACGTATTTGTCACTTCCACATTAGGTATTTGTCACTTCCACTTTCCCTGTGTTAGAAATATGTAGCTTTTGTGAAGATGGGTAAAACTAAAAACAAGATGAAACTTGTCCGATACAGTATTTTGCTTTGAACAAGAAAGGTCTGTTCACAGATCATTGACATTTCCACTATTGTGGGTGCTATATTTTAATAAATTTGGGACTAATTTCAGGCTACATATTCTTAGGTACTTAGGAATCTCTGAACTAACATAATTTGATGGGTGTCTTTTGGAATTTAACAGAGGATAGAGAAACCTCAACAATGTAGTCACCATTAAGAAAAAGTTTAAAGTTTTAAAATTTATTTAATAAAATCGGTCTTTTAAAAATGTTTTATTAAAAGTGAATATCTCATGGGCAAGCAGTTTCAAATTCAATATATCTAGTTTGTTTGATGGGTAGCAGATACTTTTTTTATTTTTTATTTTTTTTTGAGATAGAGTCTCGTTCTGTCTCCCAGGCTGGAGTGCAGTGGCAGATACATTTAAAGAAATTTCAAAAAATAAAAGAGTACAATGGCCACTGTGGCATTTTTTCATTATCCAAATTAGCATTAGATTCCATAGTCCTGTGGGGTTATGCCAGCTGAGGAGTGGAGAAGTCACAGCTCATCATGCAGCTTCAAATGTTTTATTAAGTCTTACCATTTTTACTAATGGCAGGATTTTCTGTTAGAATGAAAACCGGTTAACTTCAGTTGCCCAGAAAGTTTAACAAACATACATGAGTTTGAAGACTCTTGAAATATTTAGCAATTACATTTTACTCATCTTAATCTTATTATTTATTGGTATATATGTATGTGTATGGTATCGGATGGATTTATATTTTCATGAATTTAGTTATTTTGCTCAGATAACCTCAAAGGTCTTACGTAATTACAAGTTCAAAAATGATTTTGAGAAAACTAAACTAAAAAATGGAAATCCAGATAATTCCCAGTAAAATTATAGTAAGTATTAAGCAACTCAGAGTGATTCTGAAGATACATTGTTCAGAGGACATTTATTTGAAAAACCAATGACAAAAGGTATGCAAATAATGTCTTTTAGGTTGCAATTTTAACAATATTTAGGGTCTTTGTAATCTGATGAAATGTAAACATGGGGCATTTTTTAAATTTTAGTAAATATAATCTAAGTTGGAAGAACTATGTCTTTAAAGGAGCCTCTGAAGGTAGGAAAACAAAACATCTAAAAAGACTTTTGTGCTGTAAAATGAAGTATCATGTGGCAGAAAGGGCCCAAACTTTGGAATCAGATAGACCTGGGTTGCTTTGCCCACTACTTAGCTATGTGACGCTGAATGAGTTACTTAACTTCTCTGAAAATAATTTTCTCATGTATAAAAGAGTTAAGATACTCTATCTAACGAATATGTTGTGAGATAAGCTGGTTTGATTTGCAAAGCTTCTGTACTCTGGTACGCACTGCATAATTAGTTCCTTTCCCTTCTTTCCCTTCCCAAAACTAAACTGAAAGTTATCATTTCCTAAATTTGTAGTGGTTTCTTTCTTTCTTTCTTTTTTTTTTTTTGAGATGGAGTTTCGCTCTTTTGCCCAGGCTGGAGTGCAATGGCACGATCTCGTTTCACTGCAACTCCACCTCCTAGGTTCAAGCTATTTTCCTGCCTCACCTTCTCGAGTAGCTGGGATTAACAGTGTGTGCCACCACTCCCAGCTAATTTTTTGTATTTTTAGTAGAGACAGGGTTTCACCATGTTGACCAGGCTGGTCTCGAACTCCTGACCTCAGGTGATCCACCCACCTCGGCCTCCCAGAGTGCTGGGATTACAGGCATGAGCCATCGCACCCAGCCAAATTTGTAGTGCTTGCTACAGCTGGCTAAATCATTGTTCAAAGATTTTTCTCAAGCATTAAATGCATGGTAGAAATGACTTTTATAATAGTACTACTAGCTGGTTGTTGTCATGTTGGAATGCAAATCTGTTGTTAAGTTAAACTTGAAGGAAGATATAGAATATGTTAATTACTTTAGAATTCCACTGGAAACATTATTGTCACTCTTATAGTTTCTATTATTAGGGATAGAACTTTTAGCCATAATTTAGAATGTACAGTTACTACATTTGTTTCTATTTAAAAAATCCTTATAAATGACAACAATAACTTCTTCTATTCCAAAAGATTATGATTTTTATCTTAAGTAACTATTTCTGGAAGGTAAAACCCCTTAAAAATTTTTGAGATATGAATTACTGACAGTACTAGTTTATTGCTCCTTTTGATCTCAAGATTCTATTATTTCTTTGTAACTAGCCTTACCTGAAGGGGTATCTGGTTAAAATAACTTAGAGGGAAGTAAGAAAGTATCACTCCCCAAGTAATTCTCATAAAGATACCATTATCCTGGTTGGACAAGCATAGTAGGAAAATACAATCAATTATTAAAGATACTTTATTCTAAAATGGTGAGTTTGTAGCACTGAAGATGGGATGGCTTCCCCAGTGATGAAAGGCTGCAGTGAAGATGGGATCAGGCTGGAAATGATACTCCAGGAGCAGGGGCAGGGAATACCACATTCGCACTCAAGAAAGCCCTCAAGAGAGTGAGGTTTGACACATGTCTTATTTTATTTTAACATTTTATTTTTCCCTTCTGTTATTCCAGCTTCCCACTCACCCTCCTCAATTGCACACCCGTCTTTTACACTTCATTGAGTTTCATCTTAACAATGACACTACAAAATTATTTTCAGTGCTATTTGCATCTGCAATAAGAATTTTAAAACAGAAATGTCTTCAAGATTAAAGGAATAAATTTAAAACAATGGAATTTCAGTTGTCTGCAAGAAGGGTCGAGGGAGATAGAGTGTGGCAGGGGCTCACGGGGGATCCTTGGTCCACACTAGGCAGACACCTGACTGTGCCGCTGCACACGGAGTCAGCCTGATGGAACAGGTCAGAGTGTTGGCCTCTGGAAGGAAAGAAGCCAACACCAATGTTATGAGGGTAGATGCCAATATCTACAGCCTAGGGGGAAAATAAACAGAACTTAAGAATGACTTCTGGCCCATCATTCCATATTGTCAAACTACTTCAGTTTCCTTTTGTTTTTCAGGGCAGCATGAACAAAAATATACTTAGCTAAAACAATCAGGTATTCAAAACACAATTATCCAATTCCGTTTTATTTCATCAACATTAAATTTGAATGCATTTTTTTCTGCTTGTGCTGTGCCTCTGTTTCTCAATAATTCCTTATCAAGAAGTCACAACAGGAGATATTTTACCCTTAAAAACAACCATAAGCACTGAGCCGTGAATCCCACGATTAGGCACGTTCAACTGGCATCTCCTGTGCTGCTAGCTTACCAGCTTATGTAATCCTTCCATTATTTTCTAATTTTCCATGTGCTTACTATTACCTCTTCAACTAGATTGAAGCTTTTTAAAGATTGAGATAAAAGTTTTAACTTCTTTGTGTATCTCACAGTTCAAATGGCAGGCTTTTTTATGAGGACAACTTCAGTTGTCCAGAAAGTTTAACAAACATGTATGAGTTTGAAGACTCTTTAAATGTCTTGCAATTACATGTTACTTATTATAATGTTATTATTTACTTGTGTATGTATGCATTTAATTACATTACAAATATATTGCTCAGTTTGATCATCTTAACAAATCATCAATGAGCTCATAGTAGATAGATGAGCCCCAGAAAATGAATCCAAGCCATAGTTCTCACTAGATATGATCAGCAGCTTTTACAGTCTGTTGCTATTATCATTTACCCAAGAAAATAAAAATATCAATTCATATTGCTTAATAAGTATTGAATGCTAGAGGGATATCACTGCACCTTAAATAAAGAGTTCAATAAAACCTCTTCTAGAGGTAAAATTACAAGCAAAAGCCTAAATCCCCACGGGGACCACTGGAAACATAGCTAAGAAAGCTATTTCATTTAGCTGAATTTCAAATATGCAAAAAAGAGAAAGATTGGTCCTTAACAAGGTCATAAAATAACCAAGTCAGATTTTGGTCCTCTTGTATCCTTTCCCTCACCAGGTGCCCTGTTTCCCCGTACTTGCCCAGCTGGCTTATTATTCCATCACTGCACTATTTAATATTGAACTATCATTGATCTCTGCAACACTCTACTTCATCCCGCTCCATTTTCTTCTCCTGCTGTACCCTGGTCTGTAATTGAAATCCCCCCCCCTAGCATTTCTTATTTAATATGTAGTTTTAACATTAGGTAATTAATTTTCTTTAATGGGCAACATACAGCATTTTATCTTACTTAGGGTACCCTAGGAGGTCTATGGATGGACTTCATGAGAGTCTGTGAATCTTTTGAAATTGTATAAAAGTTTTGAGTGAACATGCGTATATAGATTTTTCTGGGGAGAACATTCAGTTGTTCATCAGATTATCAAAGGGTCATTTAGCCCCAGAAATGTGAAGAACTACTGTCTGTTTTATTAGAACACTGTTAAATCTATTAGAACAGATTTGAGCTCTGCTTCCCAGGAAACACAGGAATGTTTTCTGAAATAATGATCCTGCCTTTGTTGTTACCTGTTTGTAACTCAAATAATCCTCACTAATCTCCCACCAACAACTTCATGTGCCTGACACACATCACCATTTAATACCATCAGTTAAAAGATTGTTAACAATGTATTATTGCCCACCAGTCAGTTCTTTTCCATCCAAGTGCAGAACTCAGCTAGATCACTACCCTAAGACCAGATCTGCTTACCTTACCATGAAATAGAGAAGATGGCAATTTTCTGGTGAAGTTAAGCAGTAGTAATAATCTATAAGGTTTTATTAGTACAGAAGAGGCCAAGTGTTCACTTTTCAAAGCTATTTTCTATTTTTAAAAATGTAATTTAATTTTAAATTCCAGGATACATGTGCAGGACATGCAGCTTTGTTACATAGGTAAACATGTGCCATGGTGGTTTGCTGCACCTATCAACCCATCACCTACGTATTAAGCCCAGCATGCATGAACTATTTATCCTGATGCTCTCCCCTCCCCTGATCTGCCCTATAGGCCCCAGTGTGTGTAGTTCCCCTCTCTGTGCCTATGTGTTCTCATTGTTTAGCTCCCACTTATAAGTGAGAACATGCAGTGTTTGGTTTCCTGTTCCTGTGTTAGTTTGCTGAGGATGATGGCTTCCATCTCCATCCATGCCTCTGCAGATAACATTACCTTGTTCCTTTTTATGGCTGCATAGTATTCCATGGTGTATATGTACCATATTTTCTTTATGCAGTCTATCATTGATGGGCATTTGGTTGATTCCATGTCTTTGCTATTGTGAATAGTGCTGCAACAAAAAATTATTTTCTACAATCATACAAAAAATGAATTGTTATTAAAATACTTTGTTGTAAATTGAAGATATATATATATACCTATATACATATACATATACACACACAATTCGCCCTTGGACAACATGGGTTTGAACTACATGGGTACATGAATTTTCTTCTGCCTCTGCTACCCCTGAGACAGTAAGACCAACCCCTCCTTTTCCTCCTTCTTCTCAGCTTACTCAAAGTGAAGGTGACAAGAATGAAGGCCTTTATGATGATTCATTTCCACTTGATGAACAGAAATATATTTTTTCTTCCTTATGATTTTCTTACTAACATTTTGTTTATTTATTTTATTGTAAGAATACAGCACATAATACATATATGAAATATGTGTTAATCGATTGCTTAGGTTATTGGTAAGGCTTCCAGTCAACAACAGGCTATTAGTAGTTAAGTTCTGGGGTACTTTGTACAGGGAAGGCGCAGCACCTCTAACCCCTGCATTGTCCAAGGGTCAACTGTATGTATTTAATATACACATATATGTTCCCCCCACTTCAGGGAAGAGCTGTAATCTTTTAGGATACTCTCCAGCTCTGCCTTTCATTGTCTCATATAGAATGGCAACATGGTATTCCATCATCCTCTTTCTTAGCCCTGATATTCAGTACTAGTCACAAAAATTACTTCTTTCATCCAACTCAGCACTAATTGTAAAATAAGCAACCCCGCCACCCCCAAAATCCCAAAGTATCTACCAGTTACTCAGCTTAGTGTTTAATCATTGCTTCATCTTCTTTTTGGGTATTGACTGAATCTCTCATATTGCAACTATATTTTCGGTAGTCATTAAAAAATAACAAAAGGTTACAGTCTTTTTTATAGCAAGTTGCATAAGCTTAAAAGCCATTTTGATATCAAGCTAAAGTATAAATTCAATGAAAAATAAGTCCGCCAAATCACTACTTTTAGTGCCGTTGATACAAAAATTAGCTGATTGAATTTCTCACTTTTCAATCAGTTTTCTGATTTATATACACATAGTTCAAGTCAACAACTAACTTAGCTGTCTTTTCTATGTAGTAAATAAATAGTATAGGATATATAAAATAAACTTTCTTCAGGAATCACAAACTGTGCCCCTAGATCCCCACAATCTGTGACAGAACATTCCATGTACAACAAATGCTTAAATTGGCAAGAAACCCAGATTACCGTGTTGGACTCAAAGTTGAGGACACATAAATATTTTTTTTAATCCTGCAAATGTTAATACCAGAGTATTTTTAGCCTTCTTGTGTTTGATTTTGGCTTCAATGTGACTTTCCTCAGAAAACGTGCTCATTTTCTTCACAGCATTTATCAATATCTATCATTGTTAGTTTTTTGTGTATTGTCTACCTCCTCCATTATTTTAAAGCTCTATAAGGACAGAGATTATATGCACATATTTACTAAAATATATCCAGCATCTTAAACAGAACCTATGAATGGTAGACATTCAATAGCTAGTTGTTAGATGAACGAACGAGTACATTGAAATAACACAGACATGAGTGATTACAGCTTAGACTGCTTTTCTTAGCCGGGTGAATGTAGCTTTAGGAAACCTGCAATACCTGGAACAACTCTGAAAGCTGAATGTTGGTGAGGAACACTCAGAAGCTAAAAGCAGAAACTCCAAGTCCACATTGGTTTTCTCCAGTTTGTGCTGTCAGAATGAGGATTTGTTTGGGAGAATTGGTAACACCTGCTTTCCTATTTATCCATTCTTTGCTCTCCTCTCCTAATGAGACAATATAGACAGCACCTGCCTGACTGTAAGCCCGAAAGACTTCCCACTACTTACTTGTTATTTGTTTTCAACAGACATATCCCATCATCCTCAGGTTCACAGTTCATGTTGTGAGTGTGGCATGTTTATGTTTTAAGGATAAATAACCTTTTATACACACTACACATGCCACTTTAGGTTCTGTTCAGTAGCAAGAAACAGGCCAACTCAAATGAAAAGTAATTAGACAACAGATTCAGAAATTCTTTCATAAGGAATAGGCTATCAGTGAAAAGATTGTAAGAGATTGTTCAGGAATAGGAGTACATGCCATTATAGATTTCTACTTAATGTAAGGAAAAATAAGAGGTCGGCAATTTTGAGTGGGCAATAGGACATTTTGTGAGAGACAATATCAGGTCTTCTTCCCTGAGATTTTAGGCAATCAACAGATTTAATCCCTTAAACAAACACAGACAACTATGGTTTGACCAGTTTGGTGAATTATTGATGATGTAGCTGCTTCAGTCGACCAACAATCATCGAGAGTTTCCTTCGAAAACTTACTTGTAGGAAGAGATAATAGAACTCCTTAAAAAAAAAAAAACACATAGAAAACCCTCTCTATTATGATTAGAAAAGACAGTGTAGAGATAATCAATTTAAAAAGATAACAAATTTACCTAGGATTGCTGTATAGAATTCTGGTTGATTAGATTCTTCAATCAACAGTAGTTTTCTTTAACTGAATCCATCAATTTGTCCTCAAATACTGTAGAAATAAATGTGTATAATCCTTTAAATTGTTAAAGTAGAAAATGCAAGTTGGAAACAAGAAATGAGGTTGAATCATGGATATTCTTGTGCTATTATCAAATTTCTTGTGGTACAGTCAGAGGTAAACTGATTATGTAGTAATTCAATGCTTTAGGAAAGTATGGAGAGAACTTGGATCATTTATATCAGCAATTCTATCGTGAGAATTGCTTACTTTATCTAAATTAGTCTCAGATAATTACCTGGCAGTTGATCAAAGTTACTTTTCATTTGCCTATAGATGCTTTGTTTTCTTGTTGAAGAGGCATATTAAACCATGCCTATGATATATTCATTTTTTCATCAAATACTTACTAAATGTCTACTACGTGTTAGGCATTATTCTTAGTGCTGAAAAAACAGAGGTGAACAAAATAGGGTGGAAAAAAACTCATAAAGTTTACATTCTAATAGAGAAGGCAGGCAATGACAAAAATATATGTTTTGTAATATCTTAGAAGGTATTAAGAAGATTTTGAAAAATAATAAAGCAGTGAAGGGCATAGGAAGTTCTGGAGTAGGGTTGAAATTTTAGTCAAGCAAGTTGGTCAGTAAAGGCCTTGTTAAGAACTCAAACAAATTTATAAGAAAAAAACAATCCCATCAACAAGTGGGTGAAGGATATGAACAGACACTTCTCAAAAGAAGACATTTATGCAGCCAACAGGCACATGAAAAAATGCTCATCATCCCTGGCCATCAAAGAAATGCAAATCAAAACCACAATGAGATACCATCTCACACCAGTTAGAATGGCAATCATTAAAAAGTCAGGAAACAATAGATGCTGGAGACGATATGGAGAAATAGGAACACTTTTACACGTTGATGGGACTGTAAACTAGTTCAAACATTGTGGAAGACAGTGTGGCAATTCCTCAGGGATCTAGAACTAGAAATACCACTTGACCCAGCCATCCCATTACTGGGTATACCCAAAGGATTATAAATCATGCTGCTATAAAGACACATGCACACGTGCGTTTATTGCGTCACTATTCACAATAGCAAAGACTTGGAACCAACCCAAATGTCCAACAACGATAGACTGGATTAAGAAAATGTGGCACATATACACCATGGAATACTATGCAGCCATAAAAATGATGAGTTCATGTCCTTTGTAGGGACATGGATGAAGCTGGAAACCATCATTCTCAGCAAACTATCACAAGGACAAAAAACCAAACACCACATGTTCTCACTCATAGGTGGGAATTGAACGATGAGAATACTTGGACACAGGAAGGGGAACATCACACACTGGGGCCTGTTTTGGGGTGGGGGGAGGGGGGAGGGATAGCATTAGGAGATATACCTAATGTTAATGACGAGTTAATGAGTGCAGCACACCAACATGGCACATGTATACATACGTAACAAACCTGCACGTTGTGCACATGTACCCTGGAACTTAAAGTATAATAAAAATATTTTTTTTAAAAAAAGAAGAAGAAGATATGTAAGCAAAGACTTAGAGAAGGTGAAGGAAGGAAGCATGTGGATGTGGGAAGTAAGAGTGATCCAGGCAGAGATGAGTGCAACAGCCTGAAGAGGGAGCCCAGCAGAATAGCACAGGGATGGGTGATTTGGAGTAAAGGGAGCAAGGGGAGCATAGTGTGAGAAATATTAGAGAGCTGACAGCCATATCATAAGGGCCTTTTCAGGACTTTGGTTTTTACTCTGAAATTGGAAGTCACTGGAAGATTTTGACTAGTAGAATGATATATTCTGATTTAGATTTTTAAAGATTATTTTGTCTCTGTTGAGAACAGATTGCAGGCTACTTGGTAACTCTTGCAATAATTCAGGCGAGATGATGTTGGCTCTGATAAGGCTGGTAGTAGTAAAGGAAGTGAGAAGTAGGCAAAATCTGAATATATTTTAAAAAATGGAGCCAACGGATTTGCTGACATAATGCACATGGGACATAAGAAAAAAATGAGGAGTCAAGGATGACTACAAATTTTCATTCTGAGCAACTGGAAGCACCAAGTTGCAATTACTTCGGAAGAATAAGAATGCAGGAATAGCAGATTTAGAGTGAGAAATACCAGAATTTCAACGTTGGATCTTTCAGTTTGAAATGTCTATAATTCAAATTTAAATGAAGGTGTCAAGGCCATAGAATATATGAGTGTAATGTTCAGAAGTGAAGTTCGGGTGAGAAATATAATATGAAAAATCATCATCATGTATATGGTGTTAAGGCCATGGAACTAGAAGAGATCTTCTCATCAAATATTAGTGAAGATGTTAAAGAGATGAGGTCCAAAGTCTGACTCCTGAGACACTCCATTGTCAGAGGATAGAAAAGGCAGAAGAATGAGCAGAAGCGACCAGTGAGGTAGGAGAAGACTCAGGAGATAAAGAACAGTTTCAAGGATTGATCTATATTGTCAAATGCTGCTTAGGTGAAATAAGATGGGCACTAAAAACAGAGCACTGGATTTAGCAATGTTCAGGACATTGATAACCTTGACAAGAATAGTTTTGGTGAAGTAGTGGGGGATAAATTAAATATCTGTTAGTCATATAAATGGCCACCTCCAGACTGATGCTTGAGTCACTGTGGATTTATCAGGTTAATATTGTAACATTTGAAATATTTCTGAAATTTATTAAATTTAGATCCTAAAAACATAATGTATAGTAATAATGTTTATATTGTTATTGTTACCACATATAAAGCTATTAGTATCATCCCACCAAAATAAACCTAAAATACAAATTTCAGCACATATTTCTTCTGCATGATTCATTACCCATTGCTTGGACATCTTCAGCCACAAAATTCCTAACTTTCAGTTCCTCAGTGACTCATGCATGACTCTTCACAACCTAGACCCCAATCCTCCTCCAACTTATCCCCTGATGATCTCCCCTTGCTTCCCTATTCTGAAGCCAAATTGAAGGTGTTTCATACCCTCTGTGCCTTTTTACACATTGTCCCCTGATTTGGCTACTTATTTTGCATGTTCAAGAAATGAAATATAGTGCTGGAGGCATCATGCTACCTGACTTTAAACTATACTACAAGGCTACAGTAACCAAAACAGCATGGTACTGGTACCACAACAGAGACATAGATCAATGGAACAGAACAGAGCCCTCAGAAATGATGCCGCATATCTACAACTATCTGATCTTTGACAAACCTGACAAAAACAAGAAATGGGGAAAGGATTCCCTATTTAATAAATGGTGCTGGGAAAACTGGCTAGCCATATGTAGAAAGCTGCAACTGGATCCCTTCCTTACACCTTATACGAAAATTAATTCAAGATGGATTAAAGACTTATATGTTAGACCTAAAACCATTAAAATCCTACAAGAAAACCTAGGCAATACCATTCAGGACATAGGCGTGGGCAAGGACTTCATGTCTAAAACACCAAAAGCAATGGCAACAAAAGGCAAAATTGACAAATGGGATCTCATTAAACTAAAGAGCTTCTGCACAGCAAAAGAAACTACCATCAGAGTGAATAGGCAACCTACAGAATGGGAGAAAATTTTTGCAACCTACTCATCTGACAAAGGGCTAATATCCAGAATCTACAATGAACTCAAACAAATTTACAAGAAAAAAACAAACAACCCCATCAAAAAGTGGGCAAAGGACATGAACAGACACTTCTCAAAAGAAGACATTTATGCAGCCAAAAAACACATGAAGAAATGCTCATCATCACTGGCCATCAGAGAAATGCAAATCAAAACCACAGTGAGATACCATTTCACACCAGTTAGAATGGCCATCATTAAAAAATCAGGAAACAACAGGTGCTGGAGAGGATGTGGAGAAATAGGAACACTTTTGCACTGTTGGTGGGACTGTAAACTAGTTCAACCATTGTGGAAGTCAGTGTGGCGATTCCTCAGGGATCTCGAACTAGAAATACCATTTGACCCAGCCATCCCATTACTGGGTATATAACCAAAGGACTATAAATCATGCTGCTATAAAGACACATGCACACGTATGTTTATTGCGGCACTATTCACAATAGCAAAGAGTTGGAACCAACCCAAATGTCCAACAACAATAGACTAGATTAAGAAAATGTGGCACATATACACCATGGAATACTATGCAGCCATAAAAAATGATGAGTTCGTGTCCTTTGTAGGGACATGGATGAAACTGGAAAACATCATTCTCAGTAAACTATCGCAAGGACAAAAAACCAAACACTGCATGTTCTCACTCATAGGTGGGAATTGAACAATGAGAACTCATGGACACAGGAAGGGGAACATCACACTCCGGGGACTGTTGTGGGGTGGGGGGAGGGGGGAAGGACAGCATTAGGAGATACACCTAATGCTAAATGATGAGTTAATGGGTGCAGGAAATCAACATGGCACATAGATACATATGTAACAAACCTGCACATTGTGCACATGTACCCTAACACCCTAAAGTATAATAAAAAAAAAAAAAGAAAAAGCAAAAAAAACAAAAAAACAAAAAAAAAGAAATGAAATATAGTCATGCACAGAATAATGCTTCTGTCAACAATGGACTACATATATGACAGTGTCAGTCTCCTAATATTATAATAAATTATTTTCACTGTACCTTTTCTATCTTTAGATATCTTTAGATACACAAATACTTCCAATTGTGTTACAGTTGTTGGCAGCATTGTAACTCAGGAGCAATAGGCTATACAATATAGCCTAGGTGTGTAGTAGGCTATACCATCTAGGTTTGTGTGAATACACTCTATGATGTTCACACCACAATACAATCACCTAATGATGCATTTCTCAGAATATATCCCTGTTGTTAAATGATACATGACTGTACTTAGTGTAAATGTAACAAAACATGCACAGGGCTTGTATAATTTACAGAAGCCTATGTTATAATTTTTGCTTCATCTGTCAGTTGTAATTTAGAGAACTCAAAAGAAAAATGATGATGTGTTTTATTTACCCACATTTTTACTCTCCATTGTCCTCTCTTCTTTCCTGGTGTTTCAGGATTTCTTCTTGTGTTAATTATATATTTTTTATCCTGATTTTTGTACATTGGTATCTTGGGGCCTTGTTGACCCTGGAGAGACTGCCCCTCCCAGGGCTAGGTAATTCCTAACGATAGTAAAAAACTCACCATTTACATCCAAACCAACCAAACCAGAGCCCATGTCCCCAACAACGCACTTTGTCAGCCTCTCACACTCTGGGCCATTATCTGGCTGCCCTAATCATTCCAATGCCAGGTAACAGACAGCTAGCAATAGTTCCAATTCTCTAGAGCCCACTGAAATTATGCAAACTAGCCAATTCTACACCTGCTTACCCATCATCTCCCCTTCCTTCTCTTGGAAACCAGAATAAAGGCTCCTAGCTCGTGTTCTGCTCACCCCCAGTCGATCTCCCTCTGCATACTGATGGACTGCATTATTTCCCATTGTGGCCCTGCATAGCATGCCAAACCTCCTGTTTCTAGGAATCTGTTAGTATAAAAAACTTCTTCCTTCATGACAGTCATTTCTGTATCTGCGTGTCTTACCATATCTGATTAAAACAAATCTGGCTTCCTTTAAAACACTTTTTTAAATCATTCCTTTCTATTTGGAGAATTTCCTTCTGGTCATTTTGTTAGGATAGGCCTGCTGTGATAAATTCTGTTTTCCTTCAATTCTGAATGTCTTGAGTGTCCTTTCATTCTTGAAAAATATTTTCATGGTAGATGATTCTGGCTTGATAGTTCTTTTCTTTCAGCACTTGAAAAATATTATGCCACTTCCTTCCCAGAAGTGGAAGTCAGTTATGTGTTAATAACTGTTGCATATTGTTGTATCAATTTGCCATCCATCTATGTTTTCCACTAAATTGGAATACCTTGAAGTTTTTATTCAAGTACAACTCCAAGTGCCAAACACCCTGTTTGGCCATTAGTAGCTGTGCCACAAAGACTTGTAGAACAAATTGATCTTGAAAAAATAATATCTGATACTTAAAGCAATATTTAATACTTATTCTGTCCAAGGAATTTCAAATTGTTAACTCCCTAGAAATAAGCACTTATGATTTATAAATCACTTTTCTACAACGATGTACCTTTCTATGAGATAAATAAACTTTACACTTTACAAAAGGTAAAGATGAATCTTTAGTTCTGCTTTTATTCAGATCAAGTGTCTATCCTGCCAAAATTACTAGAAAAATTGTCAGCTCTAACATTTATAGATATTTTTTCCTTTCTTAATTTGCATCTACAGACATACTAAAGATTCTGGAGCAGATTCAGGGAGTCAAATTAGTTGGTTATATATACTGAAATTTGAAGTAGACATAATTTCAAGAAAACTGTGTACTATTTCTCAGTATTTTATACTATTAATATATTTATCCTAGAATACTAAGATAAAATAGGATAAAAGATAAAATGCAAATTGTTTTTCTTTTCTCCTACTAAGTATGTAAATATTGTTTTTAATGAGGTGTGGTTGAAACATTTGGTTTGAACTTCATAGTTCAGTTTTTGTGTTTATCTAATAGTAACAGAAAATATGTATTTTGGAAAACACAGATGATCAAAGGCTTCCCCCATTTGTCTTCAAAGACAGTAAAGAAAAAAACAGGAAAAGAGTAATAATTAACATTTTCCAACTTTTGAACTTTGTTACTATCTTTTAGTGTATTTTTACATTTAACTTTCATAGTTAGTTTAAAACCATTATACTTTGCTTTAGTAAACAAAAGATGATGAAAGCATTTTCTCGTGATCATAAAGTAAGCAAAAAAACCCCCTAACTCCGCTTTAAAAATCCTCCAGGAGATATAAGAAAAACAAAACATTAATGAGTTACAGAGTCAAAGAATGACAGAATGCTAGCAAAAGTCTTCTGATGACTTCCTAGTTTGGGTACCAGGAAAATCAGATAAAGCGTTTTATGTGAGCTACAAGAGGAAGAGACAAAGAATTAAAATCTCTAGGTTAGTTTTTCAAACTGTTCCTTAAGGTGTTAATAGTTGTCCTTTGATAAAAGAATTTTTATGTATGAATAAAATGTGAAACACTGGGTTGAATTAAGAAGAGTGGTCAGATTATTTATTTATTTATTTATTTATTTATTTATTTATTTTCTCCAGCGCTCTCACATCTCAGCCAATATTTAGCCTAGAAAGACAATAGCCTGCAGCATTTCCCAAACCTGGAAAATGGATGTGCTGCCACTGATTTTCCACTAGTTACTTTTGGTCTTCCCACATGCTTCCTCTCACAGAACCATAATCATGATGGGTAAACCTTTTATAGTCCTAATTTCCAAAGTAGCTTCAAGTCCAGTCATTTATTACAGGGCGCTAAGGGAGCATTTTTTAAAAACTGGTGTTTTATTGTTGATTTATATTTTAATAGCTAGAAAATATGATCTGATCTCATTATATACTGATAATGAGTATAAATCAGTACTGTATAATACTGATTTTTTAAAGCTATTATTAAGACTTTCTTTGTGATATGGTCAATTTTTATAAACAGCCTATGTATGCTTAAAAAGGATGCAAATTCTGTATTTGTCAGGCTTAAAAATACATATCAAGACGCTCCTAAATATTATTTATTCTTACTGTTTTTGTTCTTTTGCTTGAGCTATCAATCTCCCATGGTTAGATATATCCTACAAAGTATTCCTATCTAGAATAAAAATTAAAAAAACTCTTATAAATCCATAAGGAAAAAGCAGACAACCCAGTAGGAAAATAGACAAAAGACTTTAAAGAAACTTCACATAAGAGGATATTCAAAGAACCAATAGACGTATGAAAAGAGGTGCAACTTCATTTACTGAAATAAAAGTTAAAACAACAAATACCAGTGCTTGCTTCAGAATGGTTAAAATGAAAACGTACTGGGGCTGGGCATGGTGGCTCACACCTGTAATTCCAGAACTTTGGGAGGTCGAGGCAGGTGGATCACCTGAGGTCAGGAGTTCAAGACAAGCCTGGCCAACATGGTGAAACGCTGTCTCTACTAAAAACACAAAAATTAGCCAGGTGTGGTGGCGGGCTCCTGTAATCCCAGTTACTTGGGAGGCTGAGGTGGGAGAATTGCTTGAACCCGGGAGGCGGAGGTTGCAGTGAATCGAGATCATGCCACTGCACTCCAGCCTGGGCGACAGAGGGAGACTCTGTCTCAAAAAAATAAAAAATAATAAAATAAAATAAAGAAGAAATAGAAAAGAAAGAAAGAAAGAAAAACTGTTGGTAAGGATTCAAAGCAGCCAGACTTCTCATTCACTCCTGGGGGAAATATAAATTACTACAACATCACAAAGCTGTTTGCCAGTATGTACTAACGTTAAACACATGCATACACCTATTATCCGGAAATTTGACTCCTAGGAAAGCCTCCCAACAGAAATATACATGTAACTTCACCAAAAGGCACTTATAATAATCTTTATAGTAGCTCAATTTGTGAGATGCAAAACTAGAAACAACTGCAATGTCCATCAACAGTAGAATGTAAACACAAATTTTGGTATATTCACCCATACTAACTGTATCTACATGCAACAATTGGATACAGCTCCCAAACATAATGCTGAAAGAAAGAAGCTAAACACAAAACAATGCTTAATATAAAGTTAAAAAGCAATCAAAATCATCCTATAGTGTTAGAATTTGAGATAATGGTTACCCTTGAGTTCTAGTAACTGGAAAGGGAACAAGGGGATTCTGGAATGCTGATGATCTGTTTCTCAATCTGGGTGCCAGGTACAGAATTTGATAAATGAAAATTAATTGCACTGTGCACTTACAGTTTCTTTACATTTATGCAGGTATATCATATGTATAAAAACTATGTTAAAATAAAGCTATCCACTAATGGGGATTTGTTAATGTCATTTTGAAATTTGGCCAGTTTTGCTGTACATATTTCAAGCTACATTACTAGGTGTACATATACATGTTTATGATAGTTATATTCTCTTTGTGGGTTTTTCATTTTATCCCTAGTGTCATGTTTTGTCTTAAATCCTATTTTGTCTGATACTAAAATTATACTGCCAGCTTTCTTCCGGCTAGCACTTACTTGGTATATATTACTCCATAATTTTTGACTTTTGTGTTCCATTTTGTTTTAGGATTGTCTTGTAAGCACATACAGTTAGAGTTTTTTTAAAAAAAATCTACCTGATTTCAAAATTCTCTGATTTTAATAGGTAAATGAATCAATTTATCTGTAGTGTGATTCCTACTACATTTGAAATTACTTCCATCTCTTTTTTTCCTTTGCTTGCCACCCTCCTTTACTGCCTCATACTGAAATGATAAAGTTTTCTTTATTTTTTCACTTTTACTCTGTTGGTTTGAAAGCTATCAATTGCATATTGAAGATAAGTTTACCATTAGTCTTTCTGGTTTCTTTGTAGCTAAACAGTGTTTCTCTCAGGTTACATTTCCTATTTTCCATTCATCTTATTTTCTATTTTTACTATGTTATGCTGAACTGGAGATGTATTTAACTATTTTTATTGTGGTGTGATATATGTACAGGTAACAGCACAACATCTTGATTCATTTTTACGAATTAAGCATATGTATACCTACACTCACATCAAGATACAGAATATTGCCATCACTCTGGAAGACTCCCTAAGCCTACTGCCAGTCATTACCTTCCAGTAAGGATAGCTACTCTTCTGACTTTTATCAGATAGAGTTTTATCTGGATTTAAATTACATATAAATAGACTCATAGAGCATTTTGTTTCTTTTGCTTAGCAATATGCTTATGAGGTTTATCCATTTTGTCATATAAACTGTAATTAATTTTTTTCAGTGCTGTATAGAATTCCATTGTAAAAATATATCACATTAATTTATCCATTATACTATTGGCTGATATTTGGATTGTTCTAGATTGGGACACTAAAAATAATCCTCCTATGAATATTCTTATAATACATTTTGGTAAACATATGTGTATTTTTACAACATATTTTCAAGGGATAAAATTTAATTGATGGGTCAAAAGGTAAATGTATGTTTAGCTTTAGTAGAAAGTGCTAATTGGTTTTCAACATAGTTGTATAAATTTTCAGTCTCTCTAGTAATGTATGAGAGTCCCAATTGTTTCTTTTCCCTTTTGGTACTTGGTTATCATCATCTTTTTCATTTTAGCCATTTCAGTGGATGTCTCATAAGTTTAATGTGCATTTTACTGGTGAACAAAGTATTGAACAACTTTCTAAATGCTGATTAGCCATTTGGAAATATTTTTCATGAAGTGCCTTTTCTAAGTGTTTTTACCTTAAAAACAGAGTTTGTCTCTTTTTCTTATCAACTTAAAAGAGACTTTTATAATTTTGGATGCAAGTTCTTCGTTAGACACATGTATTAAAAATATTTTCTAGCACTCTGTATCTTGTTTTCTCAGATTCCTCTCCATTGTTATTCCCTAAAGCATCAGGGAAAAGCAGTGTACCTTTAGGTGAGAATGACTTGTCCAAGAACATAACTTCACAGATGAGTTAGGAAAACATAGTTCTTTTGTTGCTAAACTGGCAACTTCCATAAATGCTAGCAAAACTTCACAATGAAACTGAAGCTGCATTTCGAGGGTGGTGCTATAGTTTTGGCACTGAGGGAGATATTTGCTAGTTTCACTTGATCCCTAGGCTCCTGAGTCAGAATTGACTCCTAGGACAAAATATACGCTGGCCATCAATTGGATACCTTCAATTGAGGTATGTTTAGCTTTAGCAGAAAGTGCTAAACCAGCAATGCACATTTTTAAGTTAGTTCCTCCTTTAAAACTTAGAAAATGAATTTTGATAATAGGCAGATGAGCAACAAAACATGAGTTAGCCAAGGCTAGGCTCAAATTCTGCCTTTATCACTTACTAGTCAAATGAACACAGTCAAGTAACTTAATTTGTCAGTTCCCTTATCTGTAAAATATAGTTGATAATGCTGACCTCCTAGAGCTGCTATGAAGATTAAATGAGGCCTAGTATGGAAAACACCTGTTTTAGCACCAGATATCCATCAGTAGTTGCTTAATAACTTTATTAATAGTAGGAGAATAAGTAGAATCAGCCTCTCTCTCATACTTGAAGTGTGTGGGTTAGGCACTTATCCATCATTTATAATCTGTAGTTCACTCTGAAAGCATTGAGTCCAAAGTTTAGATGAGATTTAAAGCCCCCTAAGCAGCTCAGAAGCAAAACGCTAAGTGTTGACCCTGTGTGGTGAGGGGACCTCCCTCCAAAAGTTCTAGATTTCACATTCTAGGCTGAATCCAATCATTTTAACAGTTATTTTGAAACATATAAAAAGTTATTTATGATATTTGAGAAATTTTTCTATTAAAAAAGAGATTATATAATAGGATAGATATTTGCTCACAGGCCCACATTTTTTTCTTGTTGTTAGGAACAAGGCTTGTGAAAATCTAGAAAAATATTATTCAACATCCCCACCTACTGGTAACTTGAAATAATATGTTCCATTTTCTAGCACTGTGCATCTACATAGCCACTTGGTGAACCCCTTCCCCTCCCTTCAGTATTTGCTCAAACATCACCTTCTCAATGAGGCCTAAACTGATGACCTTCATTAACACTATTATTTTGGCCTCCTGGCATTCCCACCCCCAAGCACTCTTGATCCCACTTATCCTGTGGGAAAATAATTTTGACTTTATTCCATATTCATGTCTTTTTAACCTGTTGTATAATTTATTCATTCATAATGTTATCTAATTGTCTTGGCTAAAATATCAGCTCCCCAAAGGCCAGATTGTTTTCTGTTTTGTTCAATGAATCCCAAATGCCTGACACATACTAAGTTCTCAGTAATATTCGTTGAATATTTGAATAGCTGCATTTACCTTGAATTAATAAGGTTGCATTATCACTCCTGAGCAGATATGGGGCCTCGAGAAGTCAGTTTACTTCAGTTTTAGAGAAAGAGATGTTCAACCTTAGCTCACCTGAATTCTATAAATGTGAAATTTCTTCTTTGCTGTATTCATTTGGACCAGACATTGTAATCAAGTCATTGAATCCTGAGAACAAAAGAATTTTCTAAACAAAATACAGTCACCATCATTGTTGTTGTTAATGTCATTGTCATCAACATCATCATCTTTGTGACTGCTTGTAAACCCAAAATGAAAGGCAAGAATAAACTTCACCAGTGCAATTTTTGGGGTGAGACAACAGACAAAGCATTGTTTCAGCTTATTTTCATTCATTAATTTTGTAACAGTTTTCCTTTTAGAGCCTGATATGGTTTCAATATTTGTTCCCACCCAAATCTCATGCTTAATTGTAATCCCCAATGCTGGAGGCGGGGTCTGGTGGGAGATGTTTGGATCATTGGGGTGGATCTCTCATGTCTTGGTGCTGTCTTTGTGATAGTGAGTTCTGGCAAGATCTGGTCATTTAAAAGAGTGTGGCACCTCCCCCTGCTCCACTCTCTCTCCTTGCTTCTGCTTTTGCCGTGTGACATTCCTGCTCCCCCTTTGTCTTCCACCATGATTATAAGCTTCCTGAGGCCTCTTTAGAAGCTGAGCAGATGCCAGCACCATGCTTCCTGTAAAGCCTGCAGAACCTTGAGCCAATTAAACCTCATTTCTTTATAAATTACCCTGTCTCTGGTATTTCTTTATAGCAGTGCAAGAAAAGCCTGACACAGAGCCCTATTAAATTTCCTTCTTTTTCTAGTCTGCTGAGTGCTTTTACATGAGTGGTTGGTGAATTATGTCAAATGCCTTTTCTATGTTTATTGAGGTGCTGACTTTTCTTTATTGTATTAATGTGATACATTATATTGATTAATTTTAGAAAATTATGGTATTGCATAATGTATTGTCCTTTAAAGATATTGTTGTATCCATTTTGTTGAGATTTTTTGCATCTATGCTTATAAGTGATATTCTGTAATTTGCTTTTCTTGTAATGTCTTTGCCAGTTTTTGACAGGTGGGTTATGCTGACTTCATAAAATGAGTTGGAAATTGATATGGTTTGGTTCTGTGTCCCCACTCAAATCTCGTGTCAAATTGTAATCCTCACGTGTCATGGGAGAGACCTGGTAGGAGGTGATTGGATCTCACAAGAACGAGAGTTCTTACAAGATCTGATGGTTTAAAAGTGTGTGGTAGTTCCCTCCTTGCTCTCTCTCTCCTTCTATGCCATGGTAAGATGTGCCTTGCTTCCCCTTTGCCTTTTGTCATGATTGTAAGTTTCCTGAGGCTTAGAAATTTCTCCCAGTCATGCTTCCTGCTAAACCTGCAGAACTGTGAGTCAATTTAACCTCTTTTCTTCATGAATTACCTAGATTCAGGTAGTTCTTTATAGCAGTGTGATAATAGACTAATACATAAAATTGGTACTGGGAGTGGGACACTGCTATAAAGGCAACTGAAAATGTGGAAGCAGCTTTGGAGCTGGGTAATGGGTAGAGGTTGGAATAGTTTGGAGGGCTCAAAAGAAGATAGGAAAATGTGGAAAAGTTCAGAACTTTCTAGAGACTTGTTGAATGGCTTTGACCAAAATGCTGATAGTGACATAGACAATGAAGTCCACGCTTAGGTGGCCTCAGATGGAGATGAGGAACTTATTGGGAACTGGAGTAAAGGTCACTCTTGCTATGCTTTAGCAAAGAGACTGGTGGCATTTTGCCCCTATACTAGATCTGTGGAACTTTGAACTTGAGAGGGATGATTTAGGGTATCTGGCTGTGATGGTTAATATTAAGTGTCAATTTGATTGGATTGAAGGATGCAAAGTATTATTTCTGAGTGTGCCTGTGAGGGTGTTGCCAGAGGAGATTAACATTTGAGTCAGTGGACTGGGAGAGGAAGATTCACTCTCAGTGTGGGTGGGCACTATCCAACTGGCTGCCAGCTTGGCTAGAAAAAGCAGGTGGAAGAAGATGGAATAAACTGGCTTACTGAGTCTTCCGGTTTTCATCTTTCTTTTGTGCTGGATGTCTCCTGCTTTTGAACATCAGATTCCAGGTTCTTTGGCCTTTGGAGCCTTGGGCTGACACTAGTGGTTTGCCAGGGGCTCTCAGTCTGTGGCTGAAGGCTGCACTGTTGGCTTCCCTACTTTTGAGGCTTTGGGACTTGGACTGAGCCACTACTGGCTTCCTTGCTCCTCAGCTTGCAGATGGCCTATTGTGGGACTTCGCCATGTGATTATGTGAGTCAATTCTCCTTAATAAACTCTAGTTCATATATACATATATCCTATTAGTTCTCTCCCTCTGGAGAACCCTGACTAATACACTGGTGGAAGAAAACACTAAGTAGCAAAGCATTCAAGGGTGACCTGGCTGTTTGTAATAGCGTACGGTTATATGGGTTAACATATGGACTGAAATTGGAACTTATGTTTTAAAGGGAAGCATAAAAGTTTGGAAACTTTGCAGCCTGACCATGTAGTAGAATAGAAAAACCCATTTTCTGGAAAGAAATTAAAGCTGCTGGCTGCAGAAATTTGCATAAGTAAAGAAGAGCCAAAAGTTAATCACCAAGACAATGGGGAAAATGTTTTCAGGACACTTCAGAGATCTTCATGCCACCCCCTCCCCTCACAGGCCTGGAGGCCTTAGGAGGAAAAACTGATTCTGTGGGCCAGGCCCATGGCCCTACTGCTCTGTGTCATGGTGCTCTGTGTCCCAGCTGCTCCAGCTCCAGCTGTGGCTATGAGGGGCCAAGGAACAGCTCAGGCTGTTGCTTCAGAAAGTGCAAGCTCCAAGCCTTGGTGACTTCCATATGGTGTTGGGCCTGCAAGTGCAGAAAAAGCAAGAGTTTGGGAGCCTCCACCTAGATTTTAGAAGATGTATGGAAATGCCTGGATGTCCAGGCAGAAGTCTGCTGCAGAGACAGAGCCCTCATGGAGAACCTCTACTAAGACAATGAGGAGAAGAAATGTGGGGTTGGAGCCCCCATAGAGAGTCCCCACTGGGACACTGCCTTGTGTACCTGTGAGAAAAGGGCCATGAGCCTCCAGATCCCAAAATGGTAGATCCACCAACAGCTTGCACCATGTGCCTAGAAAAGCTGCAGGCACTCAATGCCAGCCCATGAAAGCAGCTGTGAGGGCTGTACCCTGCAGAGCCACAGGAGTGGAACTGCCTAAGGCATTGGAAGCCCAACCCTTGCATCAACATGCCCTGGATGTGAGACATGCAGTTAAAGCATATTATTTCAGAGCTTTGAGACTTAATGATTGCCCTGCTGGATTTTGGACTTGCATGGGGCCTGTAGCCCCTTTATTTTGGACAATTTCTCCCATTTGGAACAGGAAGATTTAGAGAATTTATCCAATGCCTGTACCCCCATTGCATCTTGGAAGTAACTAACTTGTTTTTGATTTTACAGGCTCATAGGTAGAAGGGACTTCCCTTGTCTCGTATGAGACTTTGGACTTGGACTTTTGAGTTAATGCTGGAATGAGTTAAGACTTTGGGAAATTGTTGACAAGGCATAATTTATTTTGGAATGTGAGAAGGACATGAGATTTGAAAGGTGCCAGAGGCTGAATGATATGGTTTGCTCTGTGTCCCAACCCAATACTCATGTCAAATTGTAATCCCCATGTGTTAGGAGAGGGACCTGTTGGGAGCTGATTGGATCATGGGACAGTCCTCCCTATGCTGTTTCTGTGACAGTGAGTGAGATCTCATGAGATATGATGGTTTAAAAGTATGTGGCAGTTCCCCCCTTGCTCTCTCTTTCCTGCTCCACTGTGGTAAGACATGATTGCTGAAATAACAAGTTAGCATCATTATGACAGGAATAAATCCACACATAACAATACTAACCTTAAATGTAAATGGGCAAAATGCCCCAATTAAAAGGCACAGAATGGCAAACTGGATAAAGAACCAAGACTCATTGGTATGTTGTCTTCAAGAGATCCATCTCATATGCAAAGACACACATACGGTCAAAATAAAGGGATGGAGGAAAATTTACCAGGCAAATGGAAAACAGCAAAAAGCAGGGGTTGCAAGCCTAGTTTCTGACAAAACAGACTTTAAATCAACAAATATCAAAAAAGACAAAGAGGGCATTACATAATGACAAAGGGTTCAATTCAACAAGAAGAGCTAACTATCCTAAATATATATGTACCCAATACTGGAGCACCCAGATTCATAAAGCAAGTTTTTAGAGACCTTTAAAAAGATTAGACTCACATGCAATAATATTGGGAGACTTTAACACCCGACTGATAATATTACACAGACCATCAAGACAAAAAATTAACAAAGATATTCGGGACCTGAATTCAGCTCTGGATCAAGTGGACCGATAGACATCTACAGAATTCTCCATTCCAAAACAACAAAACATAGATTCTTCTCATTGCCACATGGCACTTACTCTAAAATTGACCACATAATCAGAAGTACAACACTCCTCAGCAAATGTGAAAGAACTGAAATCATAACAGTCTCTCAAACCACAGTGCAATCAAATTAGAACTGAAGATTAAGAAGCTTACTAAAAACCACACAACTACATGAAAATTGAACAAACTGCTCCTGAATGACTTGGGTAAATAATAAAATTAAGGCAGAAATCAAGAAGTTATTTGAAACTAGTGAGAACAAAGATACAACATACCAGAATCTCTGGGATGCACATGAACTAAAAAAAAATCTAGAAAAAAATGGATAAATTCCTAGACACACACACCCTCCCAAGACTGAACCAGGAATAAATTGAATCCCTGAATAGATGAATAATGAGTTCTAAAGTTGAGGCAGTAATAAATAGCCTACCAAGAAAAAAACGCACAGGACCAAATGGATTTACAGTGGAATTCTACCAGAGGTACAAAGAAAAGCTGGTATCATTTCTACTGAAACAATTCCAAAAAACTGAAAAGGAGGAATTTCTCCCTAACTCATTCTATGAGGCTAGCATCATCCTGATACCAAAACCTGGCAGAGATACAACAATAAAATAAAACTTCAGGCCAGTATTGCTGATGGACATTGATGCAAAAATCCTCAACAAAGGATGGGTGTAGTGGCTCACATCTGTAATCCCAGCACTTTGGGAGACCAAAGCATGTGGATTTCTTGAGGTCAGGAGTTCAAGACCAGCTTGGCCAACATGGTGAAACCCCATTTCTACTAAAAATACAAAAAAATTAGCCAGGCATGGTGGTGAGTACCTATTATCCCAGCTACTCAGGATGCTGAGGCAGAAGAATCACTTGAACCTGGGAGGCAGAGGTTGCAGTGAGCTGAGATCATGCCACTGCACTCCAGCCTGGGGGACAGAGTGAGACTCCATCTCAAAAAATAAAATCCTCAATAAAATACTAGCAAACCAAATCCAGCAGCACATCAAAAATCTTATCCACCATGATTAAGTAAGCTTTATCCCCTTAGGATGCCAGGTTGGTTCAACATATCGAAATCGATAAATGTGATTTATCCCATAAACAGAACTAAAGACAAAAAACACATGATTATTTCAATAGATGCAGAAAAGTTCTTCAATAAAAATCAACATCCCTTATGTTAAAAACTCTCAATAAACTAGGTATTGAAGGAACATACCTCAAAATAATAAGAGCCATATATGACAAACCCATAGCCAATAAAAGCTGAAAACATTCCCCTTGAATACAGGCACAAGACAAGGATTCCCTCTCTCACCACTCTTATTCGTCGTAGTATTGGAAGTTCTGGCCAGGGCAATCAGGCAAGAGAACAAAATAAAGGGTATTTAGATAGGAAGACAGGAAGTCAAACTACCGTTGTTTGCAGATGACATGGTCCTATATCTAGAAAACCCATTTGTCTCAGTCCAAAGGCCTCTAAAGCTGACAAACACTTCAGCAAAGTCTCAGGATACAAAATCAGTGTGCAAAAATCACTAGAATTCCTACACACAAACAACAGGCAAGCCAAGAACCAAATTATAAATGAACTCCCATTCACAATTGCTAAAAAGAGAATAAAATACCTAGGAATGCAGCTAACAAGAGAAGTGAAGGACCTCTTCAAGGAAAACTACTAATGAAGGAAATCAGAGTGGACACAAACAAATGGAAAAACATTCTATGCTCATGGATAGAAAGAATCAATATTGTGAAAATGGCCATGCTGCCCAAAGTAATTTATAGACTCAATGCTATTCCCATTAAACTACCACTGACATTCTTCACAGAATTAGAAGAAACTATTTTGAATTTCATATGGAACCCAAAAAGAGCCTGAATAACCAAGACAAACCCAAGCCAAAAAAAAGCAAAAAAAAGTAAAAAAAAAAAAGCTGGAGGAAGCATCACACTACCCAACTTCAAACTATACTGCAAGGCTACAGTAATTAAAACAGCATGGTACAGGTACAAAAACAGACACATAGACCAATAGAACAGAATAGAGAACTCAGAAGTAAGATTGCACACCTACAACCATCTTATTTTCAACACCCGACAAAAACAAACAATGGGGAAAGGATTCCCTATTTAATAAATGGTGCTGGGAGAACTGGCTAGCCACATACAGAAAATTGAAACTGGACCCTTTCCTCATACACTATACAAAAATTAACTCGAGATGGATTAAAGACTTAAAGTAAATCCCCAAACTATAAAAACTGTAGAGGAAAATCTAGGTAATACTATTCAGGACACAGTCATGGGCAAAGATTTCATGATGAAAACGCCAAAAACAATTGCAACAAAAGCCAAAATTGACAAATGGGACCTAATTAAACTAAAGGACTTCTGCACAGCAAAAGAAACTATAATCAGAGTGAACAGACAACCTACAGAATGGGAGATACTTTTTACAATCTATCCATCTGACAAAGGTCTACCATCTAGCATCCACAAGGTACTTAAACAAACTTACAAGAAAAACACAACCAACCACATTAAAAAGTGGGCAAAGGACATGAACAGACACTTCTCAAAAGAGGACATATGTGGCCATCGAACATATGAAAGAAAGCTCAACACTACTCATTAGAGAAATGCAAATTAAAACTATAATAAGATATCATCTCACACCAGCGGAATGGCTGTTATTAAAAAGTCAAAAAAAACAACAGATGCTATTGAGGTTGTGGAGAAAAAGGAATACTTTTGCACTGTTGGTGAGAATGTAAATTAGTTCACCTATAGTGGAAGAGAGTGTGGTGATTCCTCAAAGACCTAGAGGTAGAAATACCATTTGACCCAGCAATCCCATTACTGTGTATATCCCCAAAGGAATATAAATTATTCTAACAAAAAGACACATGCATGTGTATGTTCATTGCAGCACTCTTCACAATAGGAAAGACATGGAATCAACCTAAATGCCCATCAATGATAGACTGGATAAAGGAAATATGGTACATATATACCATGGAATACTATGCAGACATAAAAAGGAATGAGATCATGTTCTTTGCAGGGATGCAGATGGAGCTGGAAGCCATTACCCTCAGCAAACTCACACAGGAACAGAAAACCAAATACCACATGTTCTCAATTATAAGTGGGAGCTGAATGATTAGAAGGCATGGACACATGGCAGGAAACAACACACTGGGGCCTGTCAGAGGGTATGGGGAAGGAGGAGAGCACCAAGAAGAATAGCTAATGGATGCTGGGCTTAATCCATAGGTGATGGGATGATCTGTGCAGCAAACCACCATGGCACATGTTTACCTATGTAACAAACCTGCACATTCTACACATGTACCCCTGAACTTAAAACAAAAGTTGGGGCCAGGTGCGGTGGCTCACACCTGTAATCCCAGCACTTTGCGAGGCCGAGGCAGGCGGATCACGACATCAGGAGATCGAGACCATCCTGGCTAACATGGTGAAACCCCATCTCTACTAAAAATACAAAAAATTAGCTGGGCATGGTGGCAGGTGCCTGTAGTCCCAGCTACTCGGGAGGCTGAGGCAGGAGAATGGTGGGAACCCGGTAGGTGGAGCTTGCAGTGAGCCGAGAACGCACCACTGCACTCCAGCCTGGGCGACAGAGCAAGACACTGTCTCAAAAAAAAGAAAAAAAAAGTGGAAAAAAAAAAGACGTGTTTGCTTCCCCTTTACCTTATGCCATGATTGTAAGTTTCCTGAGGCCTCCCAGTCATGCTTCCTGTTAAGCCTGTAGAACTGTGAGTCAATTAAGCCTCTTCATAAATTACCCAATCTCAGGTAGTTCTTTATAGCAGTATGAGAACAGACTAATATAGAACGTATTCCCATGTCCTTTTTCTGAAAATTTGTGTAAGAATGGTATTATTTCTTTCTGAAATATTTAATAGAAGTCACTAATGAAACCATTCAGACCTGATGTTTTCTTCGTAGAAAAGTTTTGATGGTGATTTTAATTTTTAAAAATAAAATAAGGCTATTTTTATTTTTGATTTTGTATCTAATCAGTGTTAATAAGTTGTTTTGATGAAATTATTCATTTCATCCAGGTTTTAAATTTATTAGCCAAAAGTTGTTCATAAATTGTACTTATTCACCATTTCTTATATCTAGAATCTATAATGATGTCCTCTCTTTTATACTTGATATTAATAATTTATGTTTTAGCTTACTTATTAAAATAATTCTTGCCTTGCTAGAAGTTTATAAATTTTACTCTTTTCAAAGAACAAACATTTCGACTATTCTTTAATTTTTTATTGAAATGATTTTTTCTCTTCTCTTTATTTTGTTTTTCCTTTCACTTGCTTGGTTTAATCTGCTTTTCTTTTGCTAATTTCTTTTTTTTATTATTATACTTTAAGTTCTGGGGTACACGTGCAGAACATGCAGGTTTGTAACATAGGTATACACGTCCCATGGTGGTTTGCTGCACCCATCAACTTGTCATCTACATTAGGTATTTCTCCTAATTCTATACCCCAACCCACCGACAGGCCCTGGTGTGTAATGTTCCCCTTCCTGTGTCCATATGTTCTCATTGTTCAACTCCCACTTATGAGTGAGAACATGCAGTGTTTGGTTTTCTGTTCCAGTGTTTGTGAGAATGATGGTTTCCAGCTCCATCCATATCCCTGCAAAGGACACGATCTCATCCTTTTTTATGGCTGCACAGTATTCCTTGGTGTATATGTGTCACATTTTCTTTACCCAGTCTATCATTGATGGGCATTTTGATTGGTTCCAAGTCTTTGCTATTATGAACAGTGCTGCAATAAACCATATGTGTACATGTGTCTTTACAGTAGAATAATTTATAATCCTTCGGGTGTATATCCAGTAATGGGATTGCTGGGTCACATTGTATTTCTTTTTTTTTCTTTGTTTTAATTATTATTATACTTTAAGTTTTAGGGTACATGTGCACAATGTGCAGATTTGTTACATATGTATTTCTAGTTCTAGATCCTTGAGGAATCACCACATTGTCTTCCACAAAGGTTGAACTAATTTACACTCCCACCAACAGTGTAAAAGCATTCCTATTTCTCCACATCCTCCCCAGCATCTGTTGTTTCCTGACTTTTTAATGATCGCCATTCTAACTGGTGTGAGATTTAGCATCTCATTGTGGTTTTGATTTGCATTTCTTTAATGATCAGTGATGATGAGCTCTTTTTCGTATGTTTGTTGGCTGTGTAAATGTTTTCTTTTGAGAAAACATCCTTTGCCCACTTTTTGATGGGATTGTTTGTTTTTTCTTGTAAATTAGTTTAAATTCTTTAATTTAGATTCTGGATATTGGCCCTTTGTCAGACGGATAGATTGCAAAAATTTTCTCCCTTTCTGTAGGTTGCCTGTTCACTCTGATGATAGTTTCTTTTGCTGTGCAGAAACTCTTTAATTAGATCCCACTTGTCAATTTTGGCTTTTGTTGCCATTGCTTTTGATGTTTTAGTCATGAAGTCTTTGCCCATGCCTATGTCCTGAATGGTATTGCCTAGGTTTTCTTCTAGGGTTTTTATGGTTTTAGGTCTTACATTTAAGTCTTTAATCCATCTTGAGTTAATTTTTGCTAACTTCTTAAGATGGTAACTTGGATCACTGATTTTAAACTTTTTTTTCTTCACTAGTTTAATTACTTAAAGCTACAAATCTGCTTTTAAGTACTGCTTTAACCAAATACCTCAAAGTTGGATCCAAATCAAATTTTAATAGAGTATGTTTTTATCATCATTCTGTTCAAAATATTTTTTCTTGCAATTATTTTGCTTTGACCCACATTAGAAGTATATTGTTTAATTATTAAATACATGATAATTTTCAAGATAACTTGCTGTTTTCAAATTTAAGTTTAATTTCATTGAGAGAACTAATCTGTATGATTTCAGCCTTTTAAAATAAACTGAGATTGTTTCTTAATAGCTCAGCATATTTGATAAATGTTCCATATGCACTTGAAAAGAGTGTGTTTGTAGTTGTTGGGTGTAGTGTTTGTAAATATCAATTAGGCCAAGTTGCCTAATAGTTTTGTTCAGACCATCTATATCTGTAATAACTTTTTGTCTACTTATTCTTCTAACCATAAAGATGTGAATGTTAAAATCTCTAACTTTGATGATTGATTTTCTGTTTTTTGCTTTAATTTTTTTAAGTTTTTGCTTCATAAATTTTAAAGCTTTGTATTAGATGCATACATATTAAATCTTAAATAATTGACCTTTTTATCAATATAAAATATCTCATTATCTCTGATAATATTCCATCCTAAAGTCTCCTTTGTTTTAATCTAAAGCTCTTCACCTGCCTTATTATTTGTGTTTGCATGATACATATTATAGTTTTCTTATTTATCCTGAGTTTTATAGCACTTCTTGAATTTGTGGTTTTATATCTTTTGTCACTGTTAGAAAGTACTCAAGCCATTATATTTTTAAATATTACTTTTGATTTTTTTCTCTTTCTTCCTCTTGGATAACAGTAATTAAAACAGCATGGTACAGGTACAAAAACAGACACATAGACCAATAGAACAGACACATAGACCAATAGAACAGAATAGAGAACTCAGAAGTTTTAATTACTGTTCTATTGGTCTATGTGTCTGTTTTTGTACCTGTACCATGCTGTTTTAATTACTGTAGCCTTGCAGTATAGTTTGAAGTTGGGTAGTGTGATACCTCCTCCAACTTCACTGGGAGATAGGTGCTTAGATATTTGGTCAAACATTATTTTGGGTGTGTCTGAGAGGGTGTTTATAGATGAGACTAACAGTTGAATTGGTAGACAGAGTAAAGCAGATTGCCTTCCCTAATGTGAGTAGCCCTTATCTATTCAGTTGAGGACCTGAGTAAAACAAAAAGGCTTAGCTTTTGAGAATAAGAGGGAACTCTTCCTGTTTGGCTTCCTTGAGCTGGAACATTGTTTTTTTTTTCCTATCTCAGATTCAAACTGAAGCACTGGCTCTTTCTGAGTCTCAAGACTGCTAGAATTTGGTCCATAACTATACCCTTGGCTTTCCTGGTTCTCAGGCCTTTGGTCTTGGACTGGAATCTTTCCTGGTTTACCAGCTTGCTGACTGCAGATCTTGAGACGTGTCAGCCTCCATAATTGTGTGAGCCCAGTGAATTTCTTTCTATATTTTTATATATCCCCTTTTTCCTATCTCTCTGGAGAACACTAAGTCAATCTCAGCCTAATTCTTGTATTTTTGCCTTTTTTTTTGTCTCTCACTGATTCAGTCTGGATATTTTCCTGATTTACCTTCTAGTTTACTAATTCTATCTTCAGCTGTGTCTCTTGTGGTTTGTGGTTTACCTTCTAGTTCACTAATTCTATCTTCAGCTGTATTAAATTCTTAATTTCACTGATTGCATTTTTTATTTCTAGAATTTTTACTTATTTCTTTTTTATAGAATAAAAGTTACCAATCTTGTATTTTACTTATTGAGTATATTAAACATGGTAATTTTAAGTGTCTGATTACTCTCTTTCTGCATCTTCTGTGAATTTGTTTCAGTTGCCTTTGTTCTTGTGGTTTTTAAAATTATACTTTCTTATTTCCTTGTGATATCCAGATTTATTTTAGTGGAATGCCAGTTATTGTATAAGAAAATTTTATTTTAGAAATAATTGAGGCCCAGGGTAATGTTTTCTTCCCCTAGAAGGGATTTAACTTTGTCTTTGGTAGTTGGATAGCAATAAATAGCAGCAATTCAAATAATTCAAATTTATGATCTGAGAGTATCTGAAATTGACCTTCAGTTTCTTCTGGGGCCTATTTTCAGTTTACCATTTCTTTAGGGGAAATGGATCTTCTACTGTACCACAACAAGCCTCTTTGTCAGGAACTTCTTTCTTCAGTAGGATCTGAACTTTAGTTTGTGTTCACTGAGTTTTGTGATACTGTCAGTACATTATCCAGCTGTCAGGCATCTCTTCTTCAACCATTAGACATTCCTGGGGAAGAAGCAGCTCTAAAAGTTGAGCTTTCTTCTCTGGGTTGCTTCTTCCCTTGAATCTTATTCAAATTGTCTTCACTATATTGTAAGGTCTCCAATGTATTTAAAGAGATTTTTCTAAAGCTTTAAAAATTTTGTTTTGTCTTGTTTTAGCTTTTCTACTTGTTCTCAGTGGAAAGGTTTATTTGAATTACCTAATTCATCATCCCTGGAATAAGTTCTTCCTATTTGATTTTTTAGTTTTTGGTATAATTCTGTATTTCTTCACTTTGTTGTTATTCCTTTCATGAAGAGAATAGTTGGAAAATTTGATACTCAAGGAAGAATTATATGACCCTCCCTCCCATTGCCTTACTCCCTGAATTAAGACATTTTCTTGGTGTGTACATTCTTATGCAAAAAAAGAAGAAAGAGAACTGTGGCTGTTCTTCAACTTTCCTCCCCCATTTTTCTTATGTTCCTTTCTTCCTTGACAATACATAGTAAACTGAATAATTAATCCCAAGTAAGATAAACAGCTTATCTACCTAGTATTTGTTATAAAAAGGGGTATGTGGATATGAGTTGATAGGGATTAGAACCACTGGTCCAAGCAAGTAGGAGACAGAGACTTGGCCCATATATTGGGTGGGAAGTCTAACAAGGTTGGCGTTATACTGCATAAGAACAGGAAACTTTAAGCCAAGCAAGGCTGGGTTTGGTTTTGGCTCTTTATTTCCTAACCATGGAAAATTGGGCAAGTTACTTAAATTTTTGGAGTATCAGTTTCTTCATCAGTAAAAAGGTCATATCCACATCTACCTCACAGAATCAGTGAGAACAAAAAAACTGTAACATATAAAATACTTAACATAGTACCTAAAATACATAACATAATAAATGTTTCCTATATGATATATTATTATTAAAACCTAATAGAGTCATTAATTCCTATATTGAATATTGAGCACCAGTTCTGAGCAAAGTGTTACATACTATTAATGACATAGAAATTGATAAATGCTTTGTATTTATCCTTTCATTTCTGAAGAACTTACACCTCCATTCTAGCTGTCATAAGATTCAGGTGCTTTTATTCCACCATGTGTTTTTTCCAATTATGCTAAATTAGACTTTTTTCAGTTTTTCTTGGTTATATCCTCTGGGTCTTGAATTTGCATTCAAATATATCAGATGCTTAGTTTTTGTTTATTCTATTTACTTTTCTCTCATTCTCCATATTCTCTTCAGCATTTCTTGTTTTCCTGCTGAAACACAGGACTAAACACAGGTAAATATGAGTTTCCAGGTCTCTTTGGACATCACGAAGCCACTGTAGGGAAGAGATTGCTTGTTTGGGTGAGACGAGTCAGCCTGCTTCCTCAGCAAGTCTGCATGTGTCCTTTCACTGCAAGTGTTAAAGTGTATCCCTGACAGGGAGAGAGAGCTTTACTTCCTCTGGAGTTTTCTACAAAGCTACCCACCCAGTGAGCATAACATGCCTGGGGCTTACTGAATGAAGCAATGAAGATATCATATCCTTCCATTCCCTGATGGAGTGATCTTGATAAAATATGGGAAGGTCATGAGTTTGAAAAGGGCATTTTACAATCATAACTCTAAAACTCAGAATTTTATTATATATGACATGGATCCATATTTCCACAAGCTTTCATGATCAGTAATTACTCTAGCTTAAACCATTTGGATTCATTCACATCAAGGTGGATGAAGAAATTATTGGAATTCTAACATACGCTTATTGTTGGCAGTACAGACTTACTTTTTATCTTCATAGGCTTGTAATTATCAATACACTGGAACAGAGTCAAAATAGAAATTATCCTTACCATGATTATGACCCTACTAAAATCCTCATTTTTACCTTAATCACTTCCTGCATCAACCATTACAATTTCTTTATTTTGTAGAGTTTTCCTGAGTACTTTTACATCTACTAGTAAGTGAATGTTGAAGGCAGCTGGCAATCCATAGAGTATTTAACGGAAACTCATCATAGGAGAATTTTCAATTAGTTTAATTTTCCTTATGTGATCAACCAGTAAGTTATATAACCTTGATAATTTACATATTATCTCTAGAGGGACCAATTGACATACATCTCTCTCATGTGTTCCTTCAAAATTAACTCATGGTTATAAACAAATAATCAGCCACATATTTTATGTGATTGAAGTAATAAATCAGTAGTGATAACAGGTAAGCTTTAAGGATGAGGTGTTTCACCTCATAAAATTGAAGCTTAGTTTACATTTGCTGCAAGTTTGTGAATAGACTTAATATGTACTTTGGTTTTACATGTGATTTTATGTTTTCCTACTTGTCAGTGATTGAAGTTTCTGGAAATGTGAGTAAATAGAAATTACAAATAGATCAACCCCAAATGTGTAATCAAATATAATTATTTGCTTCCCATGTTAGTGTAAATGTTATTACAGTTTACTTTTAGCTCTGTGTGCCATTTAATTTTTTTTAAAGTTGATATATGATTTTCAAAGTTATATATTTTCTGATTTATTTTGTAATATTTTGATGCATCCAATTAATACTGAAAGATATATGGCTAAAATTCATCATACTTTGAGTTATATATGGAAACCCACATTTTTAGTTCTTCAGAATTTGGGAGAATAATCCAGAAGCCTTTTTATCTGAAATATTAATAACTTGGTGATACGGTTTGGCTGTGTCCTCACCCAAATCTCATGTGGAATTGTAGTTCCCATAATCTTCACATGTCATGGGAGGGACCAGTGGGAGATAATTGAATCATAGGCAGTTACCCCCATGCTGTTCTCGTGATAGTGAGTGAGTTCTCATGAGATCTTATGGTTTTATAAGGGGTTTTCCCCCTTTGCTTGGCACTTCTCCTTCCTGCTGCCATGTGAAGAAAGATGTGTTTGTTTCCCCTTCCACCATGATTATTAAGTTTCCTGAGGCTTCTCCAGCTATGCTGACCTGTGAGTCAATTAAACCTCTTTTCTTTATAAATTATCCAGTCTTGGGTATGTCTTTATTAGCAGCATGAAAATGGACTAATACACTTGGTACATTTAGTGATTTTGATTTTTAAAATTTAGTGTCAAAGCCATCTTTTGATGTCTCTGTTTCTAATTGCCATCATCTTTATTTTATTTTATTTTAATTTTACCTGGATTGCATGTTTGCTTATTTTTCTTTTTTCTTTCTTTCTTTCTATTTTTTTTTTTTTTTTTTTTGAGTTAGAGACTTGCTCTGTTGCCCAGGCTGGAGTGCAGTGGCATGATCTCAGCTCACTGCTGCAACCTCCACCTCCAGGGCCCAAGCGATTCTCCTACGTCAGTCTCCGAGCAGCTGGGATTACAGGCGCCCACCACAACACCTGGCCAATTTTTGTATTTTTAATAGACATAGGCTTTCACCATGTTGCCCAGGCTGGTCTTCCACTCCTGAGCTCAAGTGATCTGCCTGCCTAGGCCTCCCAAAGTGCTGGGATTACAGGTGTGAGCCACCGCGCCCAGCCTGCTTGTTTTTTTTTTTTTTAATGTAAACATGATTAGCAAACAATTGTCATCTAAGGATAAATAAAAGTGGATTCTATCTATCACTGTTCTATTTATTTTGCACTTATATTTTTTCTTATTTTATGTGGAGTCATCAAAATTGAAATTTCACTTCACAACATTGTAGATTGTTAACTGAAAAGACAATACAGGTGAATTGCATGTGCTTTCTGATACAACAATCAAGAAAAAATTCTACATGCATATCATCTTCATTAAATCGTGTTCACTAATTGACTGTGGAAATGAAAAAAACGTATCTCATGTTCTTTAAAAGAAGCTGCAGAATGACTCAGCAACTTCCTGGTACTAGCCCCTCCACTCTACAAAGTAGAGAAAGTAAAACCAATGCCCAGGCAATTCTGAAAGCATTTAGTGATAAACACATTCACAGAATGATGGATGTTGCCTGGTGAAATTTCCTAACAGGTGTCCCCAAGGGGATGGCATTGATCCCCTTAGTCTCTTTCTGGCATACAAAGTATCTGGTGTACTTGCTTGTGTTTGTGAACAGACTCATCTGCTTGTCCCAGTGTGCTGCATATAACATTGTCGTTTTCTACATGTTGTGATCTGAAATACCAGGGAAGTACTGCTGAGACAACAGAGGAATTGTGATTACTGTCTCCTTCAACCTGCTCCTCCTTACCCAATCCCCCAACTCTCTTCTTTACACTGCCCTTCTGAAGGAACCAATGCTAAATTATAACCTTGCCGAAGGCCAACTTTATTATGTCTCTTAAGATTTTAGACCATGGCTTAGGCTGGGAAACATTCTCTTCCCTCACATATTCTAAAGGACAATTTTCCTTGTACAAATATGAGAAATTTATAAAATATGATACTCTGTTGCTAGTATTCATTTCACGCATTTGATGAACTGCTTCTGAGGTGGGAACATGCATATTTCACAATGACTTGAGGTAATTCTGATGCAAATGGCTCAGCTTCTAAAAGCACTGCTCTAATCCTTGGGTTGGATATAGCCAACTGACTCTTCTCTTGACCTAATGTTTACTTACTTATTATGTTATTCTATTGTTATTTATCCTCTGCAGGCACCCAAAAGTAATGTTATGGAAAGAACAGCATTTACTCAGTTCTTCCATTTGATAAATAGTTCAGCAAAGATGATATATTGGGCTCAAAAGCTTTCAAACAGAGTGAGGAATGAGAAATAAATGCATTGTACACACAGTCTTGGAACCACAGCCTTGAGTTAATAGACATAGTTATCCATTCCACTCAGTGACACAGTACAAAACTAGTAATTTAAACAAAACTAATTTGTTTAGCTTGAGGAAATTACATGAGTTCTGAAAAGAGTTATTGATTTCAATATTGTATTTTAAAAGCAGTTTATTTCATCAAAATTGCTAATGATTATCAGACATTATTGTGGTATATCAACAAAGTGATTAAAATCAGCATATTCACATATAATTTTATAACATGCAAAAAAATTAGAAGGCTAAGAAAAAATAAAAGCTACAATCCTAAGTATTAATGGAACAGGAATTCTAAGTAAAGGAGCCATTTAGAGTGTATTTCACAACTGAGCAATGACAGAGAAGTACACTGAGAAGAAAACCAGGTTTGAAGTCAGCTATTCATTACAAAAAATTAAGCACAAATTTGTGAAAAGTCATGTGTGCTGCCCTAAATTTTAGATGATTTAATTGCTTTTGTGTTGTTCATGACAGTAGATAAAACATGCCTAAAAATTCACATTTATAAGACATTTAATTTTAATTATTTGCCCTGTTATAGGAATATTAGGACTGAAAAGCACTCTGATTTTGCCCATTCATCTCAAATGAGCACTGATAAGACAATGAGCAGTTAATTTCCTTCATCTTGTAGATTGTTAACTGAAAAGACAATACAGGTGAATTGCATGTGCTTTCTAATACAACAATCAAGAAAAAATTCTACATGCATATCATCTTCATTAAATCGTGTTCACTAATTGACTGTGGAAATGAAAAAAACGTATCTCATGTTCTTTAAAAGAAGCTGCAGAATGACTCAGCAACTTCCTGGTACTAGCCCCTCCACTCTACAAAGTAGAGAAAGTAAAACCAATGCCCAGGCAATTCTGAAAGCATTTAGTGATAAACACATTCACAGAATGATGGATGTTGCCTGGTGAAATTTCCCAACAGGTGTCCCCAAGGGGATGGCATAAGTTGCAACTCAAATTTTCAACATTCAAACATTACGTTTTGAAATTAAATGCTTGATAAGATGGCATATCTTGTTACATAATTTATTTTCTGAAATAATAGATACTTCAGCCCCAAAACTACTAGGAAAATGTGTGGTAAACAGAATATTTTAACTGAAAATTTCAAAAGTAAAGAAGAGTTTGCTTAGCCCTCAAACATGCTTAATTTATTAAAAGGGTTTAGGGTTCACACTTGGAATATCTTACTCTGTTTACACCTGTAGAGTGTGTCTTTTTGTAGACACTTCATTTCAAAGAAGCAGCTGCATAATTCCCTGGATTTGGGGGTAGAAGGAGAGATCTGCTTGCAAAAATTACATTCTACCTATGACCAGAAACTTTAGGAAGCTGTTTTAGAGTATAATACGGCACCCAAGTTATTTCTCCCCAAAATAGAACATGTGTATATGTCTGTATGCGTGCATCCACTTGTGTGAGTTCTGTAAAAAGTAAAATAGAAAATAAAGTACATATAATTTACATATACACAGACTTATAGGGTAATGATTATTTTTCATTTGGTGTATTTGTGTATATTAGTGCATTTTATCTTTATATGATCCCTTTGAAGTTTTATTATTCAAAATCTCCCTCACCTTTGAGTTCCTCTGTTCCCCTTTAAAAAAATAAAAAGCAAGCAAAAACGCCCTCAAAAGCAAAAAATAAAAAATTGCTTCACACTTACTCTTCAAACAGCTTCTCTACTAGCTGCTACTTCATCACCTCTAAAGTTAAATCAACTTTTTGTGACATGCAAAGCAAAAGCCAGTATGTTACTGTATCAGTTTTTGCTGTGTAACAAATTGCTTCAAATTTTAGTGGCTTTAAGCAATATTTATTAGGACACAATTCTATGGGTCACCAACTTAAGCCAGGTTTGGCCAAGCTGAGCTTCACCAAGGCTCACTCCTGAGGCTGTAGTCAACTAGCAGGTCAGCTAGAAATTGGTTATTTAAAAATGGCTTTGCTTACATCACATACATGTCTGGCAGTGGGGTCTTTCTGGCTAGCAGTTTTTAATAGCTAGCCAGACCAACTGGATATCAGCTGAAAAAACGGGCTTAACACGTCTACAACAAGCTAGCCTGGTCTTAGCCTCCTGATGATGGTCTCAAGGTATCCAGCATCAGCAAGAGGTGAAGCCTCAATGCATGAGTTCTTTCCAAGCCTCTGCTTGTATGGTTGCTAACAGCCAGGTTCAGAGGCAAGATAGGTGGCTATTACCGAAAGCATGGATGGAAGATGCATGAATCATTAGGGACCAATACTATAACAATCTACCACAATCACCCTGTGTATATGCTCAAAATGTTCTTGAATCACTCCATTCTTTTCTATCTTCACCGTCATAGCCTAATCCAAGTCTTCATTTTATCACTTGGTCTTTCTAACTTTCCTCCTCCACAATCCACTTACTTTTTATGATATTTTTCTTCCTAGAACCCCTCAATGATTTGTTATTGTCAGTTGTGATAAAGTTGTACACATTTCTTAGCTTGATCAAGCCCTCTCAAGATCTGACCTTAACTCATGGTCTTTCATGTCTCATGATGATCCTTTTCTCTAACTGGACCCAAATAATAACTCCTCCAACCAGCTGTACTCTTTATTGCCACTGTGCCTCTGTACATTCTATTACCTCTGTGTGGAATATATTTTCCCCACAATTCCACCTGTGAATGCAAACAAATCCTTCAAGGCTGATTAAATGTTGCATTCTCTGTGAAGCCTTCTGCCTGCCCTTCATGGACCCTTGCTTCTGTGTTCCTAGAGCATTTTGTACATACCACCATGTTGTATTCTAATATATCAGCCTCCTCCATTAGACTGAGTATTGAAAATGAAATAAAATGTCTTATTTACATTTGAATCACCAGGTCATGATAAATTATTTTTGGTTGATGAAAGTAAGGATGAAGGGTGTCACCAATTTGCATTCACTTTTGTAACAAATATTTAATAGGTATCCACTATGTGCCAGCTGCTGTTTAATATATACATTTAATATTAAATTTGAGTTGCAACTTATATTTTTGCCATTTACTATGTGTGCTTATTACAATAGTACGTAAGGAGTAGTTCTTAAATACACATAGAGCAATAAATTATTTACTTTTGTACACTGACTAATATAATCTATTTTCTTTCTTCACTATTGCAAACAAACGAGTAGTCTTACATTAATCTAAAAAAGAGCATTAGACTATCTTTTATTGGAAATGGAAAGAAATGTAAGTTGTTTATATGTGAAGAACAAAGGTTCTTGAAGATACTGGATGTTAAGGCTTAACAAAATAACTTTCAATAAAAAATAGAGTAATTTACATTAATTTAACTAATGAAGTGAACATTAAAATATTTTAAATGTATTTTCTCTACATTTTAACAGTAACATTATAATAAACATACATTTCCTAAGCTTTAACATATTTTATGATTATATTTGCATCCCTAGAATTATATAAATATCTTCTATTTACAACCAACCATAGGTTAACTTTTATTAACAATTAAAAAAAATCTCAGCTTAAAATTTTTATTTTGAAATAACTTTTTTAAAAAGAGAGTAATGTAATGTTCCCCTTCCTGTGTCCAAGTGTTCTCTGTTAACTGCACGTTGTGCACATGTACCCTAGAACTTAAAAGTATAATAAAAAATATATATATATTAAAAAAAGAGAGTAATGTAATAAGCTCCTTTATACTCTCTATCCTGACACTTTAACTTTTCAAAATCACATATCAAATAAGAAATGAGCCTATCTGAATCTGTCACTCATTAGGGTTTATTATATGAAGAGGTACAAGGGAAGAATATCTCATCACAGCCCTAAGGAAAATCGAAGGAAATGTTTACACACCTAAACTGGTTTCAACAGCACACATTCTCATTAGAGACACTTCTGGTTCAGGGTTAAATTGCCAGCTCTGGGCCCCAATTCAAGCTGAAGTTCCTGTCTTGGGCTTAAAAGACATGTATATCTTTAGAATGATGGAGATAGAAGAGATAGTTGTTTAGGAAATTATCTGACAATTGTGATTGTCAGTGATGATAGTGAGTTCTAGTATAAAGTCAAAACAACCAACTGAGAAATTAGTTACATAGAAAGTACTTTTTATTTTTCTTGATATTTCCTAGAGATTGCAATCTAGGAAATAACTTTTTCTTTCCATGCAAGAGCTCCCCATTAGTCACCAGGCTATACTGATTCTTCCTTTCAATAACATTAATACTTGTCACTCTCCCCATTTCCAACCACATACTATCTTCCTGACCCTGATCCCTGACCAACTGGGATTCCTTTCCTGGATTTTCCCCAAATTAATTTATCTTTTACATTGGTATGCAATTATGGAAAAAAGAATGGTTCTGCCCACACAGAAACTGGACCCATTAACTTGGTCTCCTAAATCATAACCAACTGAATATATTTTATTTATCTTTCTCTCTTTTTTAATTGACTCCCCCAATCCTCTCAGCCATTTATTGATCCTTCCTTTTCTTCATCTCTCCTCTTCATTTTCCATTTCCCCCGTTACTTCTCTATTATCCTATATGCAATAAGGAAAAACATATGGCACAACCAAGATTGAAGGAGGAGGAAATTAGACTTGAAGAAGGAATGCAGAGCTAATCTATTGATGTTTATAGGATAACAGGAAAACTGATAGTTCATATTTTAAGAACAAGCCTGGGAAATTTGTCCAAATTTTATAAATTTCTTCCACAGCAAAGTTTTGGACTAAGTAGTAATTCTTACCTGGTAAGAATATAGCAGATTCTTTTTTTTTTTTTTTTTTGAGACGGAGTCTCGCTCTTTCACCCAGGCTGGAGTGCAGTGGCGCGATCTCGGCTCCCTGCAGGCTCCGCCCCGCGGGGTTGACGCCATTCTCCTGCCTCAGCCTCCCACGTAGCTGGGACTACAGGCGCCAATTTTTTGTATTTTTTGTAGAGACGGGGTTTCACCGTGTTAGCCAGGATGGTCTCGATCTCCTGACCTCGTGATCCGCCCACCTTGGCCTCCCAAAGTGCTGGGATTACAGGCGTGAGCCACCGCGCCCGGCCATTATAGCAGATTCTTAATTTTTAAAAATAATCTGGTTGGGTGCAGTGGCTCACGCCTGTAATCCCTCCCCTCGGGAGGCTGAGGAGGGTGGATAACTTGAGGTCAGGAGGTCAAGACCAGCCTGGCCAACATGGTGAAACCCTGTCTCTACTAAAAATACAAAATTAGCCGGGTGCGGTAGTGTGTGCCTGTAGTCCCAGCTACTTGGGAGGCTGAAGCAGAAGAATCGCTCGAACCCAGGAAGCAGAGGTTGCAGTGAGCCGAGATCTCACTACTGCACTCCAGCTTGGGCAGCAGAGTGAGACTCCATTGCAAAAAAAAAAGTCTGACCTTTCTTATTTAAAAAAAAAATTACTTTATTGAGGCAAAATTCACATAGAAGTCATCATTGTAACCATCTTGAAGTGTACAACTCAGTGGCTTCTAGTATAGTCATAATATTGTACAACCATCATCACTATCCAGAACATTTTTGTCATCCAAAAAAGAAACCCCATACACATTAGGGAGTCACACCTCATTTCCCCTACTTCTAACCCCTGGCAAACCCATTAATCTACTTTCTGTCTCTATGGATGTGCTTATTCTGGACATTACATGTAAATGGATCATACAGTATGTAGTCTTTTATATCTGGCTTATTTCACTTGACATGATGTTTTTAAGGTTCATACATATTGAAGCATGTATCATTGCTTCCCTGTTTTGTTTCTTTTTTTTTTTTTGAGACAAGGTCTTGCTCTGTCATGCAGGCTGAAGTGCAGTGGCTGCGATCTCAGCTCAGCCACCTGAGTAGCTGGGATTACAGGCATGCACCACCATGCACGGCTAATTTTTGTATTTTTCAGTAGAGATGGTGTTTTGACATGTTGCCCAGGCTGGTCTCAAACTCCTGAGCTCAAGCAATCCGTCAGCCTCAGCTTCATTGTTTTTTAAATGACTGCATAATATTTCCTTGTATGGCTATACCACATGCGTTTATGTATAGAACAGCTGATGAACATTTTGGTTGTGTTGACTTTTTAACTTTTATGCATAACGTTGCTATAAACATTTTTACACAAGCTTTGTGTATGAATTTATGTTTCAATTCTCTTGAGTATCTACCTATGAACAGAATTACTGGATCATATGTTTAACTTTTTGAGAAACTGCAAAACTATTTTCCACAGTGGTGGTATCATTTTACATTCCTACCAGCAATGTATGAAGGTCCCAATTTCTCCACAACCTCACTATCATTTTTAAAAAATTATAGTAGGTGTGAAGTGATATCTCATTGTGGTTTTGATTTGCATTTTCCTAATGAAAATGATATTGAGCATTTTATGTGCTTATTAGCCATTTATATATCTTATCTGGAGAAATGTCTATTTAAATCTTTTACATGTTTTTAAATTGGGCTATTGTCTTTTGATTGTTGAGTTGTTAAGAGTTCTTTATAGATTCTGACAGACAATTTTAAAATATTTTTCCATTGTGTGTTGTCTTTTCATTTTCGTGATAGTGTTTTTTGATGCACGCATTTTGGTGGAGTTCAGTTTATCTACTTTTTTTCTTTTATTGCTTGTACTTTTTGTATCACATTCAATAAACCTTTGCCTAATCCCAAGTGATGAAGACTTAAGGCAAGGTTTTATTCCAAGAGTTGTACAGTTTTAGCTCTTATATTTAGGTCTTTGAACCATTTTTATTTTTGTATATAGTGTGAAGTAGGGTCCCAAATTCGTTCTTTTAGATGTGGTTATCTAATTGAAAAGGCTATATATCTTTTTCCACTGAATGGTGTTAGTACTTTTATCAAAAAACGGTATTTGTTGCTTCATGCATTTTGGGGCTCTGTTGTTAGGTTCATAACCTCACTTTACTTTTATTTGAAAGAAACAAAATGAAATTCATTAACAGAAAGCAAAGTACTTGCTGTATTTATAAAATAATTTTGGTGAACAGAAAAACAAATTAGGAGAGACATGAACTTTCACAGAAGAAAATTACATAGTACATGATCACTCCAGGTAATACTATGCCCAGAAATAATCTAGGCAAGGAGGATGTTCCTCAAAATTCTTCTGCAATGAAAGAGAGAAATTTGTTTTCCTTGCTTATGTGAACTAAAAAAGATCTAAAGTTTCAGAATAAAAAGATTAGATATGTTTTATTGAAGGCTTACTCTGTTCAGGCACTGGACTAGTTTCTTCTTTATAATGTTTCATTTGATGCTTATATCAACTCTATAATGTGATGTCTTACGTCAGGAGGACTTGAGTCAAGTATTTTTCTACAAAAGCAATTTAAAGAAAGTGTTGCCAGGAGAAACAGGAAAGGGAGTAGGGGTAGCAGGACAGAGGAGGGCAAGAAGCCAACACGGATGGGATTTTAGGAATGGTCTAGTGGGAGATGGTTTCAGCCCGATCCCATAGAGGAGCTCTGGGTTGTAAGTTGTACCTCAGATTTATCCAACATGAGATCAAGGTTCTCAACCATCAGTCATTGGCTAAGTGCTACTCAGGGGCACCTAGGCTCTATCTGCCTATGGGCAATGGTGGTCTGGTAGCTAAGGGCAGTTCCTCCAAAGAAAAGTCCCAGGAGCTCTCAGGTGGTGGTCTTGGGGCTGGTATTGGAAACAAAAGGAGGCAAAAAATGGGGTGATGGGTGCTCAGAAAATGTTGAAGAAATCCAAGGGGATCTGAGCAGAACACCCACAAAATCTACTATAGATATGTACTATTTTTTCCAATTTTGAGAGAAGGAAACAGGCACAGAAAGGTTAAATGCCCAGAAGCACAAAGAGAATGAGTGCAAATGTACCTGACTCCAAATTCCTTTTCCTTTCCCCTTTACTCTCGTGCCTCCAGTCATGAAGACACTGTAATTTGGGAACTTCAAAGAATCTTCTTTCAGACATCATGTGTTTTTTTTTTTTTCCTTAAAACAGAATAAACTTTTTCAGGTATTTTTTACTTACAGTCTGTTAAACTGTAAGCAGAAATCTGTACATTAGCGTATTCATGGGCATTTTTCCTCCGGGAGACAGTCGATAGCTTACAAAAATTTCTTAAAGAGCATATAAAAAATAAAAATGTTACAAATCACTATTTTAAAAGATCATTCTCCATTTTTACCTATTTTCCTGCCTAGGGCTTTATGAGGTGTTTATCACTAATGCTTTTCTAAAACACTAGTCTCATGAGCTCAGATTAGTTATAATAATTACAAATAGCAAATTGGGATATTGACAGTTTTTCCCCTCTTCTGCTTTCACCACATACCATATGTTTGAGAAGGACTGGCATTGATTCTTCTTTAAACGTTTGGTATAAATCACTCATGAAACTATCTCGTCCTGGGCTTTTTTTATGTTGGAAGTTTTTTTATTACTGGTTAAATTTATTTACTTGCTATAGGCCTATTTAGACTTCCTATTTTTGAATAGAAGCACAAATAACTTTCACATTATTTTGTTAGGCAAACAGATTTACTTAAAATTAAGGCAAAAAGTTCACTTAGGGCCTTAACTGATCGTGGTTTTTGTTTCCAATGATCTGTTCAATTGGATCATTGCCAGACTTTCACGTAGTGTCTGTATGACTTACATACACACACACACACACACAAACATATTATCATATGGTTAGTATTTTAAAAAAGAAATTCCAGTAATTTTCCTGAACATTTTTCTTCTAATCATTTCATATAAGTAGACACAGTTAATCACTAGGACTCCCTTTACAGAATGAATCTGAGGGTATCTCTGTAAAAAGGCAACATTCTAAACTTTAATACTGTACATACAGCTAAGCCCTCTGGTCTGAGCAGGCTCTGAGGCTTTCGGAGGACTGGGTAGAGAAAACTGGCAAAGTTGTCCTGAGGCAGTGGAGGGGTATACCCACTTTAGGAGTGTGGAGGGGTGGGTAGCCCCATCCTGGATCTAGCTGCTGGAGGTACCAGGTAAGGTGAAAACCTTTGACAAACTGTTGCTGCCTTTCCCAACAAGTGGTACTAAAAATGGGGGCGATTCAAATCCACTCATAATTTTAGCTGCTTTTGCTGTATTGCTTAGACTGTATCGCTCCTTCCCATAATTCACCCTTCAGCCACCCACCACCTTGGATCCCATTTTGTTTGTTCTATGTTAAATTTCAATGTAATGTAGTTTAATATTGTCAAAGTCGAAGGTTGGTATCTCTCTCTAATGCTGCAAGAGAAGATGACATGCTGTAGGTTGTGATGAGGCAATGTGATCCAAAGCAGAATCCTTGCTTTTCTTGGAGAGCACTGGACATATAAAGACACTGGGCGTATTTGTCAAAAGAACAGAAAGTGGAAGGAAAGGAAGATGATCTGGCAGTCAGGTAACACCAATCCCAAGTCTCCACTGACCGCTCCCACCTAAAGAGAGCACAGATTATAGTTTGCCCCCATAAGATTGCCATTTTGGGTTGGAAGATTGTCGCAATTTCATTTTTCACTTAAGCAAACGTCGGTTGCCGTACTGCTAGGTATGAGATGAGTAATCGTCAGGGATGTGTTTAAATTACAAAATAACGATAAATGAGAGAGAAAGAATCTTTCCTCGGGGTTGAGGCCAGATCCTCCAGGGCTGGGAGACCCAGGAGTGCGGGCCACTGTGCACCCTCGAGCAAAGCAGTGTGTGACGAGATGGGATCTTTCCTCAAATGCTGAGAAGAGCCCTCGCCAATACCTCGGAAGGTTCCCGGAATAAAAAGCCCGGCCCCTGCTGTGCAAAGACTGAGCGGTACTTCGCGGTACCTTTCCCCTGTCCCAGGCGTGCAGCGTCCACGCCGCGCGCCCAGGTGCCCCAATAGTGTACCTTGAAAGTAGGGATGGGGCCAGTTACAGCTGCACTTTCCCTGCAGAAGACAGTGAGTCTTCCTGGGATCTTTCTGGAAGCTCTGAGTGTGAAAACCGTCCTCCGGCCAGCGCAGGTTGAGAGAACGGGAGGGAGGGGGAAGCTGTGGGCGTCCAGGGCGTGACGGGCGCAGGTGAGAAAGTGAGTTCCCCGGGAGCATCTGCCGGGACCGCAGACAGGTGGAGAAACGCAGTCCCACCGCGGCCCACCGCGGCCCCCGGACGGCCTGGGCTGTACCTGAGCGCGGCGTCCCTTCTTCGTTGAGCCACGGCACCCCGGAGCCTGCGGCCTCCTTCCCCGCCCCTGAGGCCCCCGGTCCCAGCCCCGCCCCGCCCCGCCCCAGGCTGGGGCTCCGCTGGGGAACCGGCCGAGCGGCGCGCGCGGAGGTGTCCGGCGGCCAGGAGGATGGCCAAGGTCCCGGAGCTGGAAGACACCTTCCTGCAGGCGCAGCCTGCGCCCCAACTGTCCCCGGGGATCCAGGAAGACTGCTGTGTGCAGCTCTTGGGCAAGGGCTTGCTGGGCTATCCGGAAGAAACAGTGTACCTGGCGGCCGAAGCGCAGCCCGGGGGCGAGCAGGGCGGCGGGGAGAAAGGCGAAGACCCGGAGCTGCCGGGGGCAGTGAAATCAGGTGAGTGCTCTGCCGCATCCGGAGCTGGAAAGGGGACGAGGACGTATCCTAAGAAGGGCACCCAGTAATAATAATGCATCCCAAGCAAACATAAGGCAGATGTAGAATGTTCTGTCCAAACCTTTATATTTCCTCAGTAAAATGTCAAGTAGAGACTTGACATTTTGCATAGCTCCCCTTTCCTCTCCTCCGCCCCCACCCCAGTAGGCTACTCCTTTGAAGTTAAGGTACACTTAGAGGCTACTTAGTTGATTTTATATTCTGTTTTTCTTTGTCATCCCTTCAACTGGCAATCAGAAATGCACTTAAACAATGGTAACTTTTCCTCTGAAGAAGAGGATGCCGACAACCATGACAGCAAAACCAAAGCACCGGATCAATACCTGTCTCAGAAGAAAACCATCACGCAGATTGTGAAGGATAAAAAGAAGCAAACACAGCTCACGCTGCAGTGGTGAGACTCGCCCGCAGGGTACACTGAAGCACCTGTTGACGTTTTAACAGCCAGCGTCTTCAGGATCTTTGGTTTTCACAATTTACTTCTTCCTCAAACTTTTTGGGAAAGTTTAAAAAACCAATTAGAATTTAACCCAGAATTTTTTTCACTGAATTTTTAGTATAGAGACTTATACAAGTACTGATGAAGGATTTGCAATACAAATAAAAACCACATTACGTTGTTCCTTATTGACTAAAACCATATTTTCTTCAAATGTAAGCATTAAGGAACGTTTTTATGATTTACTGGCTTAACATGCAATCAGTTCAGTCCTTACATATTTGTTGTTTGATAGTTTTTGAGTTTACAAAATGTGATTCTTAAAAACAACTTAAAATGAGGATCTTAACACTGCCTTTATTCATGAGGGCAAATTAAAAATAGTGTATACCCTATAAGATGAAATGTGTTTGAAGTAGAAGACATAGAAAAAATCGGTTAAGATACCTGTACTAACTTAAATAGATGTTCAACTATTTTTATAGCATCTATCATATATGATTTATAATAATAAAATATTACAAATTGGATTTTGTGGAAAATCTTTTAAAACCAAGAATTTATCAGTAGGATTTCCACATAGAGTGAACATTTCGTAATATCTATCTAAAAGAAAGACGGCTGTAAAGTAAAAACATTATATTAAACTTCCCTACATAGTAGGAAGAAATAGGAGCATGAATTTCCTCACAAATTCCAAGTAAAAAACAAACTAATAAAAAGGACTATATATTTACTGATTAGTTACATAACCTAATTTTATGTAAAGTATGACCTAAGGAGCCTTAGAAAAATACAAGATAAAGAACTAGTAAATTTTATTTTTATTATTTATTTAAAGATTAAATTACAATTTACATATAGTAGTTTTTTTGTGATTATATGCTTGAACCCTTTAAAATATTTGAAATATAAGCCAAATATTCATCTGAAGTTGGAGTTTAACTATTGAAGTTGATGTCGTTGTTACTAGTTAAGAATATACTAGAGCAGTTAAGTAATTGAGTTAAATATCTGGGATATTTAGGATACAACTATTTGCAGCAGGATAACTGGGGCAAAAGTGTTTTGATTTCAGATATATTATTGAGCTGTTTTGAATGATTACTCTCATTTTTTCCATTTAAATTGAGTGTGTGGAAATATACATGTTTCTTTTATGAATAAATGTGTACATAAATATATATGTTAAGATCAAGAAAAAAGTTGTACCCCAAATGAACATCACACTTATGTCTAGGATGATTCAATATTTTGAAGACAAAGACAATGCCTACTACAACAGTATCAAAATAGCAAGATGAAATGTGAACATTGTGTACATGTAATTAAAATATAATTTTTAAATAGATAAACTAAAACTGAAAATCAAAGTGAAAAAGCTGGCTGATTAATTCCAGTTTTCACTATCAACTAGTATGTCAACTGATTTTATGTACATTTATTGATTTCATATTTTGAAACACTAGATCTTAGTTTTTGGTCTTTTTTTGTTCTTTATTAGAAAAAGTGAGTGACTGATATTTTACCTGTTCAGGGAATACTTTTACCTGTTCAGGGATATTTTAAATCCAATCTTTGAAGGGTTTCATCCAATTTTAATCTGCAGACTCTATATTGCATCATTTCTGCATTATAATAAATATTACCTTTCTATACATAAAATTGGTATAAGTAAATTTTAGTCAAAATCACCTACTGAACTGTTAGGAAAACTGGGAGTGGAATCTAAAAGTTTAATTTCTACATTGCTGTTTAGAAAGTTGTAACAAATATGTATTTATTACATTTATATAAGTTATGCTTAGTTACAAATTAAATGGAATTACTCCAAATTTTCAAAGGTTATATAGTTATTTTTATAATATAAAGTTGAAGGTATATATGTTATGTTTGGAGATATCTATAGAGTTACATTATCTTTTAAGTATATATGATGTTTTAGATAATTATAGTACTGATCACAGTAGTAAAAAGTGTAGGAATAGAAATATATCAGTGTCATTTCAGACTTAAGTAAAATGAGTTTATCCTCATGTGTTTTGCAAATAAATGCATCATTGTCCTTCCCTAATTATTCAGGGCTGAGAAATAGGTTTTGAATGAAAGTGAGAGAATGTAAGCATTTGCCAACCTGAAGCTTGGCAGCCCTTTAGTACTAAGAATGTTTTTTAAAATACCCATCATCTTCAGTTTCACCATTCATATTTATATGTCATAGAGCAAATCATGATGAACCATGAGATTTATATAGAAGACCTAATATTTGTGATGTGGACCAGGCATGGTTTTATGTTAGCCATGATATTTTAACTGTACTAGCAAATTTTTCACTGGGGTTTTTGTACTTCTAACATTAATCCTTATAATTTGATTTTTTAAAAATATCTAGAATAAATGAAGTCTACTTATGTCTACTCATTACCTCATTTATAAAGTCCATATTCAAAATGGGTAATAAGTCAATGAGAAAGTTGAAGGAAAAGGAAATAAAATATTTGACCTAATTTTTGTTCCTTTTTCTTAGGCTTGAAGAGAATTACATTGTATGTGAAGGAGTTTGCTTACCACGGTGCATTCTTTATGCACACTACTTAGATTTCTGTAGGAAAGAGAAATTAGAGCCAGCCTGTGCGGCCACCTTTGGAAAGGTAAATGACACATATTGGCTATAGTGACTTATAACTAAAGTCGTGTCAGGCAGATAGCATGAAAACAAATTCATCTGTGCAAGTTCTCTTAGAGAATATTGAGACGTTTGTTTTGCAGGCATAAATTGTCTTAAGGACTCTGTTTGGAATTGCTGTATGTTTATAACTTGATTTTGAATATTAGAACCCTAACTATTGGAAGATCTAATGTGAATTTAAAGCAAGCTTTGTTTAAGCAGTAGGATTTGCCTCCAAAGAGGGATGCATTAAAGTGTATAGTATGGCCTGTGTTAAGAAGCAAAATTAAATGGAGGTGACAAGTCTCTTGCTAATGCAATTAGTGGTTAGTGGTTATCCTTATTATTTAGCTAGTCCAAATGAGTTTTTAATAGGTTTTAAAATGTATTAAAAGTTCTCCTAATTCTCCATTTCACTCTATGTTTACATTCCAAATCCCAAGATTTTATGATGGGATGGGTTAGAATTTTCTCATTTAAAAATATTTCTTTCTAACCAACCTGTGTGGCTAGGATGGGAATCTATATAACTGACATTATTATGCTTATATATAGAGAGACATCACTTTGAGAATCAATATCAATCTCTTAAGAAAGCCTTGTTCTTTAAGATTCACGTCATGCTGTGTTTGAGAACCTAGGATATCCCAGACAAACTTTAGGAAGCTTGGGTCTCAAATATTGTATCTTATACAAATTCAGATTCTAACCTGTAGAGGGACTCGTTGTCCAGAAAACAATGAATACTATAGTTTAGCTTCTCATTTAAAAAATAATAAGTTATTTATTTCAAAAACCTATCTATTTACAGAGAGGGTGTGATATTATACATTGTAATCAGGTAATCTAGGTTCTAGCCTAGACTGGACTAATTTATTGTGAGACCTTCTGAAAAGCACTTAATCCCTTTAAAATTCTGTTTACTCATTCTATTAAATGAGGAGTTTGGATAAGACAACTTGTAATATCCATATTAACATTACCATTTTGTGAGTCTACCTTATGGGAATAATTCTTAACTGTTTGGCAGTCATGAAGCACCTTGAAAACCTGGCAAAACTATAGACCCAGCCTCCAAGAAATTAACACATACATAGTTTGCCATGGAGCTCTTTAAAGTTCATGTATGGATCTTCAAAGATTGAGGTTAAAATTGTTTTATGTAGAAGACTTTTTAAAAAATGTTTAATCAGATCCTAATTTTAGCAAATTTAGAGAAAGGAACATACAAAACAAAAAATTTATAACATTACAATGGAGATACAGTAAGGCAGAGAAAGTTTTATATGTCCTTTGGGGTTGGGAATAGATTTTTAATTGTGGGTAAATCTCTATATGAAATTATATGAAGAGACCCAAATCTTCTCACTCCATACATAAATAAAGTAATAATTGCTTTGGTAGTACCATCAAGCAAAAGCAGATATTGGTATGATCTGCCTTAGAAATCAAGACAAGGTCAGTAGAGCACTTCAATCAAAAAAGTACCTCCCTGCCTCTGCTGATGTACTGCTTATCAATATGTGTAAGTTATTACTTTTTCCAGACTAAGTATTCACTCACAGTTCATTCAGAGTTCAACATTTACTTTCCCCAAGTAATTGGCTATGAGTGGCTTGCGTTAGGACTATATACTTTCTAAAACCTAAAGTAATCATCTTTCTTTTTAGACAATTCGCCAGAAGTTTCCCCTCCTAACAACAAGGCGGCTTGGAACAAGAGGCCATTCAAAGTAAGATACCAGTGAACATATATCAGATTCTGCTCTTGTGCATGAAGATTGACACAGATGTAAAATAAGTATTGTCTTTGTCAGTACAAAGAGAACCAGGTATTCTCTTGATGAAGCAGACTTTTATCAACTGTGAGAACTAAAAAAAAAAAAAAAAAGTAGATTTTAGAATAATGTTTAAAAAACAAATTTTACATATGAAAATAATAATATATTATTATTTCTGCTGAAATAATTTAAATGAGTCCTTTTCATAATCTTAAAGCCATTACTGAAGGCACCAGTGTTATGAGGAGGAATGTATGAGACTGACTAGAGTGAACCAAGCAGATTCCACAGCGCTCCCAAAGAGCAAGGCCCAAACTAGGGGGTAAAGAGCTTTGAGTAGGAAGGAAGTGCCTTAGCATGCTTCAGGTTCTTCCTCTAGTTTTCTTTCTGAGACAATAATTTCTTGATATCTCCTTATTTTCTCTTTAAGACAAATGACATGCACAGATGACCTGTTTGGTCGTCTCTTAAGGTAAATATAAACATAAAATAAGCTGTCACACATTCCCCCTCTTTGTATCTTTAAATTTTCCTCTCTGTTGTGGCAGTCTCTGGAGAACTCCCAGGTACAGTTTCTCATTCAACAGCTATTTCCTATGTGTGCTGTGTTTTCAGTTTCTCTTTTCCTTCTGTCTGTAAGCATGTCCAGATCTCCTTTATGCTGAGAAAGAAAAAAGTTCCAACCTTCATGATTGCTCTAGTTTTTCCCCCTTTGAGTTGTTGCTTCCCTTACCACTGATCACATCCCTCTGACCTAGTCCATTTCTCTACCTGGGCAAAAATCCAATGGCTGGTTTTTACTGTTACTCATCTTCCTTGGCTCCTGCTTAGCATTTGAACCAACTGATAATGCCCTCTTAAAATAAATAAATACAGAAAACTACCTCTATAGCTTCTCTGTCATAGTACTATCTAGGCCCTCTTCCCTCTTCTACCACTTCTTTTCTGGCTTGTCCACTGCCTCCTTCTGCCCTGACATCACATCCAGCACTGATAAATGAAAGTATAACGTGGCCACATATTTGATTCAAAAATTTCTGGAAGGCACATTTTAAAAGTAAAAAGGAACAAGTTAATTTTAATGTTTTATGTAATCTAATTTATCCAAAACATTATTATCTCATTATGGAATCAATATAAAAATTATTAATTGGATATTTTACATTCTTCTTTTCATACTACGTTTTTGAAATCTAGTGTGTATTTTACACTTATGTCACATCTCAGTTTAGACTAGCCACATTTCCTGTGCTTACCCCCACATATGGCCAGTGGCTTTATTGCTTTATTGGATAGCTCAGCTTTAGACACTTGCAAAAACATAGATCCTACTTTTTGAATTCTTTTGAATATGACTCTCCTCATTGCTACTTTCATAGCCTGGCCTTAACTCTGTCTTTCTTGTCCATTCATGCAATTTTTCCAAACTGACGTTTTAAAGTTGAGATTCAATCATATCTCTTCCATGTTCAAAACCTCCACTGGCTCATAATTTCTGCTATTAACAACAAACTTTCCTCAACTTGACATTCAAGGTCCATCATGATTTAGTCCAAGTTCATTTTACTATATCACCTATTTCTTACTTTCTAGCATGTAGACCATGTGCTCACCAAATAATCATCCCAGTAACCTTTGATTCACTCCAACTGCCAGTCTTTTGTTTAAGTTTATGCTGTCTTCCCCTGGAGAATGCCTTTCCCATATATGTGTGTTGAAATCTTACCCATTTGAAAGAATGTCACTTGAACTTCTTCCTTTAGATCTTTTTTTAGTCCATTGATTTATTGTAGGCTCCTTCTCTGCACCCTGTGGCAGTTTGTTGGTACCTATCTTAATGTAAGATTAACTTATCTCCTCCTCTAAAAAGATAATACATATTTTGAGGTCAGAAACTTTGTCTCATTCACTTTTATATTCTTTCTGTTGGTGAATACATAATAGATTATCAATCAATACTTATTTAATTGATTGCAATTAATGTTAACATTATTGTGGCCTGGAAAGAATAAATAAAGTGCCAGATTCAAAAAGGCAAAATGGGTCCCTTCCTTCTAACCAAGTCAACTTTATTTCAAAGTTTGATCAGTTTAACTGACTGATTTCTACTGAATTTGATTCCTACTGAATTATGTAGGTTGAGGAAAGATCAGATAGTGTTTAAAGTAAATAGATAGAGGGAAAAGAGACAGAGCAATGAAGAGAAACCCTCTTGACAGGATCTACAAGAGGGTGGGCTGGCAGGCTGTAGGGAAAATCAATTAATCTTAGAAGGAGCCTTTAGGATTAGGGATGAATCATTAACCCTGTCCATTGTGTCACAGTGGGACTCTAGTACTTAGGTTGGTGTAACAACATGGGGTGACTTTGCGCAATTTATTTGAATCCAAGAGCCATAGATGTGCCCAACAGCAAGGCATTAACAGTTTGAATTTTTTTTTTCTGCTGTGCTGATATGCCATTTGATTTTTGTGACATGACTTTTTTTGTATCTTTATATCATAGATAAAATTAATTTTCCATATTTAAACTACATATGGTAAAAATATAGCAAAATGTAGTTTGTATATCTTATAAATAGTAATTTTTTTGATATAATTATTCTTAGCTAGGTATGTTTCTGCCTTTATTTCCAAGAAATATCCTTAGCTTTTATCTTGGAAGATAGAATATCAAAAGGCAGTATAACCTAATGGTTAGGGACATAGGCTTTAAAGTTGGACAACTTTAAACATGAATTTGATATTTCCATGTATAGCTGTGTGACACCAGCTTTCCAGCTGGTGATTTATTGTAGGGTTATTCAGCTTTTCACCAGTAAAGTTGGTATACAATATCTTATAGGATTGTTGTGAGAGTTAAATGAGATGAAGTATAGGAATGAATATAGTAGTGAATATGCTTTCAACCCCACTATCCTTAATAATAAAAAATTAATGACTCAATATAAGATATCTGCAATATAATTAAAAGTTATTTATTGAGTACTACACACACACACACACAGAGATACATGCACTCATCTCTAATCCTTGCAAAAATGATAAAAGATAGGAATTACTGTATTACAAATGAGGAAATTGCATTTCAAAGGTTATTGGCTTTCCCAAGGCCACACAGATAATACACAATAACAATGTTGGCATTTGAATATCTGACTTTAAAGTTTATGTTTTATCTACTAGTGAAAGTAGGGAAGCCTACTACTTTTTTTCCAATATCAATTGTATCAACAAATAATTGTTTAATTGAATGTTTGATTTTTGACATATAAGTTTTATTAAGTTTTTTTTAACAGATCTAACAGTTCTTAAACTTTATTAACATAGTAGATTCTTTCTTTAGAGAACAAACAACACTTTGCCATGCCACAATAGTAAGGCATTTAATTTAGAGGTATTTGTGTTTTATGTAACAGCAAATTTGTAGCACAAACACAATTTTATTTTCTGCCTTTTAGTCCTAAACATGTCTCTGTTATATATTATCTTTGCAAACATTTCTAATGGCTGTTTATTATTTCATAAACTTACATTTTATAAAAATATTTTTATGTCTATGGAAATACGAACAACTGAATGAAAGACAAATTTAAAGTAAGTATACCTTAGAAAATCAGGGAATCATAATTTCTCCCAATTTTACTAGTAATTTTGCAAAACGTATTTTATTGTTATTGTAGTGTTTAATACAGTACTTTTAGCATAGTATTACTAAATATTTATTGAATTATTTAAAAAATATAAATAAATGTGATACTTATTTTAACTTCCTTGGATTGCATACTAATATATACAAACATTTTGAAACTGTTCTGATGATGATTACTTAAAAAATGAGTTCTCAGTTTGTGCCAAATTATTATAGGATAGCTAGGGTATGTCCAGTAATCTCATTGGGAACTATCAGACAATTTATTTTAGAGTATGATTGACTCAAAAGGTTCTCCTGTACTCTGGGCATGAGATAGCACGCCCTTTTTAAAAATTGTTCTTAGATGTCTTTGAGGTTCATGAAACAATGTCACTTTCCAAATTTTACTGGTCCCTATATAAAACCCAAAGCTTGGAAAACACTAATCTATGTGACAAAGAGATGATTAGTAGGGCCTAAAAATCATGAATGAATGTGGTGTCTGTTTTCAAGTCTATTTTCCTATGTTTTGAAATAACTGGCTATTAATTACAGTAATGTCTTCACAACTCTCACATTTGTGCATGTGCTACTTCTTTCCCACACTGAAAAGTGAAAGATGAAAAAGTTTGACTGTATAAAATGAGCCCAAAATTTATTCAATTTAATGGAAGAGATAAAATATTTAAAACCGATATATTAAAACAAAAAAAAAATAGGCTGGATGTGGTAGCTCACACCTGTAATCCCAGCACATTGGGAGGCTGAGGCAGGAGGATCATGAGGTCAAGAGACTGAGACCATCCTGGCCAATGTGGTGAAACTCTGTCTTTACTAAAAATACAAAAATTAGCTGGGTGTGGTGGTACGCACCTGTAGTCCCAGCTACTCAGGAAGCTGAGGCAGGAGAATTAATTGAACCCGAGAAGCGGAGGTTGCAGTGAGCTGAGATCGCACCACTGCACTCCAGCCTGGTGACCGAGCGAGACTCCATCTCAAAACATAACAAAACAAAACAAAAAATCTAAACAGACAGGATCACTATGTAGGGCCAGATATCCACTGTCAAAATTAGGAACAATTAAAAATGGAATAATTTGTTTTCAGTGGCAAGTTCAGTGTTCCACATGAGAGGCCACTGCTGCTGATGGTTATGGAAAAAAAAATCTCTAAAGATGAACATGAAGGGTCAGGAAGTGTCACTCTAAGGCACCTAACAAGTGTGCTTTGGGGACAAAGCCAGTCAATTTGCAGGCACATTAGCAGCTCAGCTCTCTATCTAGTTCCTTCACGCTTACCATCCCTTGCCAGCCAAGAAAACCAGCAACCCCAACGGCAGATGCTGTACATTCCCAATACGAAGATAAAAATTGACTTTACTTTCATGTTTCTTCTTTTCTTCCCTTTAGTTTTACTACCAGTTCCAAAAGTATACACCTGGTTTTATTATCTGTAATATTTTTAAATTCATGTTTTGAATAAATAAAAAATGAAACAAAGTTCTATAAGTATAATAATGAAGAATAATTCTTGCATATTTTATGGTTATGAATGCATTGAGAATAATCAGTCCATTCCTACTGACATTGATGTACAAAGCGTGATGCTAAAGAGTTTTTCAGATGCAAAGAATTGTAAAATAGGGTACCTGCTGGCAAAGAACTTTCGCTATTCATCTTAATTATTTAATAAGCATCTTACTGAGGGTCCCATTGCTAACTAGGCCCTCGGATACAATGATAAGCAAAAACCTTGTATCCTACCCTTGCTCAGAATGGCTTGGCTAAGTAAGGGAGAACATAATTGAGCCCACAAATAGATTTTACGCACATGGTAGACTGTTTGATTTTAAGTTACATTTTAATTTTTTGTAGACTTTGATCAGCCAAATCTTGGTTTTCAGACATGATGGACAAAAGCTATTATCTTATTTATTAGTAGTGATTTAGTGGGTTAATAAAACTGATATGGCAGCTGCTCTTATCGTAGCAAGTTATTGCAAGTCCCTGAACAGCTTAATCCCATCATTTCCTTATCAGTTATCATTTGTGTAGTGTAAACTAACATTAGGGCTACTAGCTCAGTGGGAACATATGTTTCAGGAATTCTATATAAAGACTGAAATGGAAAAGAAGAAATATAGATGCAAGTACAAATTGCTCAGCAAATGAAGAAAAGTATTAGGCACAAAGTAAATATTTTAGTAGTAAAAAAGAACAGCAATAATTTCATTTGTCATATTAAAAGTTTGTTATATTTTATAACATGTTCACATTAAAATGTGGCCACAAGCATTAATTATTCTTCTTTTTTCATAAATTTTAAATCAGATCTGTCATTTGACATAAGATTGAGGAAAGTTGCTAATAAATGAACACAATTTTCTTAGATAATCATAGAAGCTGCTTTCATGACACATTTTCTTGGAGAAATTAGCTAATAATCCCCAGGATTTTTGAGTATTTATCATATATCTTCTTTAATAGAAATGGATAATAATCATATAGGGAGAAGGAACTGTGAAATGTTTGGGAATCTTTATTCAGAGTAACCTACAGGATAAGCATCCGGTAGTGTTATATAAATTTAAACAACTATTTCTTCCACAGTGAGACAAACCTCACTTTTTATTTAACATACACCAGCATATCTTCTTGTTATATTACAGTATGCATGGTAGATACCCCCTAGCAAGATTTATTTTAGGGTCATCTATTAACCACAAAATAATGCTATAAAATATTGCAAGTGAGATGAAAAATTTATGTACACTTTGCATGAACTCTCCCCAGTTTTATGAGGTTTATCTTTAGTGACTAGGAAGACAGAAAGCTGCTCATTTATTATCTCTTCTCTGTTCTCAGAGACACTAAATCACTCAGATGACAACATGTACCTAGTTAGACTAAAAGGAAGATTAAAGGGGAAAGGTTATTTTGTTGGCTCCAGAAGAAACTGGGTATGAAATGTGCTAAAGCATTACAATGGTCATTGCAAAATACTGAGGTTTGTATTGCTAGCAACAGTCTTTCCACCAAAGTACACCAATTTCATGCCCTTTATATATATTGTTTACGTATGCAACTTTTATTCAATCTCAGTGTTTTACTGATGACCTGGAAATGCAGTGTCAGAAGGTGGTTATTGAAAACTATCAGCTTTAAGAAAATTTGTTTTATTGTTTTCTAAATTCCTAGAAGAACACATTGATTTAACCAGTAAATGTATGAGGATTTTTCTTCATAGTAATTTTTAATGAGGAATACAGTGAAGGGAAAGATAAAATTGTCATCCTCTAAATCTTAGGGTTTAGTATGGGAGGTAAGCCATGTATACAAATGCCGATGATACAAGGACAAAGCTGTATAGGATGAATGACCAAGGGAGGAGTTCAGGGGGGTTCAGGAGTTTTGCCTGAGATATCAGGCAAAGCTTCATGTGTTAAAATAGGCCTTAAAGTATGATTAAGAAACCGAGGACCTGATGGAAGAAGGGCATTCCCAATGGAGAGTTCAAAAAACCAAAGGCACCGCCATGGTTATAGCAAGCTATTTATGAAGAGCAAGTCATCCTGATAGTAATAGTCAAGTTTCTACAGTACTTGTGACAGGGTTAAAGGAGTTAGTAGACTTCCTTACTTCATGTTCGATAAGAGATTCTTTAATTTCTACCAAATTTTAAATTGTGGTGATATGTTTAAGTATATGATATTATATGAAATCTCTTAATTGGCAAATTTTTTATGGTTTTGTGACACATTGTTATTTTTAATTTTTCAAGTTATTCATTCATTTATCTAATAAATGTTTATTAATTTCCTATTACAGGGAGCTTACATTCTGGGAGTTTATATATGGAATGTCAAATATGAAACATCCAGATCAGTGGTGTGGGTCTTAATAATTCATGTTAGTTATCTGTGCGTACATTACTCCTGCCAAACAAGAATAACGAGTGTGTGTGCGTGAATGCAGACATATTTGAACTGTATTTCACCAGAACTTTCTAATTGTAAATAAAATTGCGATACAAAAGAGAGATATCTTTTGCATCTTGAGTGTGGAGGCAATATGGTTTGTGGAATCATGGGTTTAAATTTTGCCTTCAAACCCATAACATTTTTAAACAAATCACATAATTTTTGAATGTCTGTTTTGGAATGGGAATAATGCTCTACTTGCCGGCTGCTGTGAAAATTTGAGATCATGTACACATACAATTCTTTGCATGTAATAGATGCTAAAAAATGGTAACTATTTCTATCATGACTCACTATCACCTGCTTCAATGGTAGCAAATACTAATTTGGTATTACAATTCTCTCTTTGCGTTATTTGTTCCCTCACAAGACTGTCAACTCCTCCAGAGACTCTCCTCTACCTCTCTTTCAATCCTCAGCACATAGCACACAGTAAGCACTGAATACATGTAGGAAAAAAAAGAGTGTACTCTTTCACTGGTTCTCTATCTCCTGGCATGTATATAAGATTGTATTGATAGAATATTCTCAGCTACATCAACATATCTAAAATCTAAGGCATTGCTAATAAGAAAAGGACATGCCGTTTCTCTCTTGTAGAGCTGAATGTAGCTGACCAAGTCATTTTCTTCAAGTGTCAGTTTGTGTATGGGTTTATAGTATTATTTACATTTGACTTATACATAAAATACATACATTAATTAAAAAACACTTTTTTTGAATATATATAAAATAGTTACTTTTGGAATATAAATATTTTGGATGTAGGTAGAGGCATTAAATATTTCTATTTGTAAAGATATTCTCTCCTAATGACTGGGGACGGGAATAAGGGGGCCAAATAATATAATCATTTATAATAATAAGAAACAAATAAATTGCATAATAAAACATTCTATCCTTAAAAGTCATAAGGAAAAAGTTACACGTCTGCATTAGTTAGAATTTATTTAGTCTTAAAATGTAGCAATATTTTTTAAATGTGAATATCAAGTGGTTTTAAAAACTGCAAGTAAAATGTGCCTCAGTGCTGGTCAGTGTAGTCACTTTTCCATGACAGCAGGCATCAGGAGGCCGTAGACTATGGAGGAATTTGGAAACATGAATATTCCTGATCAGATTTTCAATGTCTGTTTTGTTCATCACTGTACTGACAACTAGCACAGTGGTCAGGGCACAGTATCTGGTGTAATATTTATTGAACTAATGGTCATCCCTTTGACTTGTTTTGTGATTTTTGTGTACCACCTGTGAAGACAGTGTAGTTTGTTCTCAATCTGCATGAACCATTTTACCACACTGAAAAGAGGATTAGAGTTGAGAAACAAGAAAATTGAAGTTATAATAAAAGAAGTTTATCAATTTTTAAGCCAATCTTTAACATGTATTGCTTTAGCAAGTGGCTAAAATGTAGTATTTAAACTATAAAGCTTATGGAACAAACAGCAAGCTTTGCAAAAAGAACATGAAATTACATCTTTCCATTCTAATGGATCTCTGTTTTCAAACATTACTTGATTTATTTCTTCTAATATATAAACATTTCTTTTGGTATCTTAGTTCTAAAATCTAACAAATGAAATATTAGTAATTATTTCAGACTCTGGCTTATTAACTAATTCTACTAATATATGTGACTATCATCTAAATCTGCTAATTTTTTCACAGTTTTAAATATTTCCGTTACCTATATTTATTAATATAGCTCCTTTGGTAAAGTCTTTATGACTTAGGTAAGCTTCTTTCTTTTCGTTTCTAATTAGAGACATACTCAGTTTAGTATTTTGAAGTTTCCATTAAGTTTTCCGTTTCCTTCATTTCTCCCTTTGTTCCATTATACCTTAGAGGTTCTTTTTTTAATCTACCATAAGATTTCTTTTTCTGTACTGTAGAAATGAGCAGTTATGATGGTCCTTTTTTCAGGTTAACAGACTATAATTATATGTTTACCAAAATTGAGGACTTGAAAACATCTTCCCAGTCTTCCAGAATCATAAAATATCTTCATTTACCTTGACCACCATATATTATTGTTTCCCAAATATAACAACTCTTTCTGAAAACATTAGTTATAATATTTGTTGCTGCTGTTGTTGTTTTGATGTTTAAAAATCCTTTTTCCTTCAACTCGAATGACCTTGAATCAACAGAGGCAAGTTTGCTGCCACAGTCCTGCCCTTAGCACCTGAGAAGAGAGAAGCCATTTCTGGGCCTTCCACTTTGAGGGGCTCATTCTGGCTGTCCTCCAGCTGCTGTCCTCCCATGAGTCAGGGAGTCCATAGCCTGAGTGAATGTGTCCCTCCAAAAACCACATCCCACTTCTGGGTCCCTGGGGCCCTGGAATTCCCTGTTCAAACTCCCCCAGGCCCATTTCTTGGGCCTGTATTGGGCATGTCCCAAGTCCATCCTCAAAAGGCCACATTGCTTCACTAGTGTTCATAACCCTAGACTGAGGTGTGGCCAGGGGGTAGCTGTTATTAGGTGATGCAGATGCAGCTGGATCTTGGATGTGCAGTACAGTTCCCTCACAGTGAACCAAGGAGCCAGAGCTGAAAAATGGGGTGAAAGTGGGTCTTTCCCCACCACTATGTTCCCATATGGAACTCCAGGAGTCTAAGAATGCTAAATTCATATTTACCTACTAGATCATTATGGAGGTAACTTGTCAATGTGAGAGGACAAGAATATTTTTGTTAGCTGTTCATTAGCTCGATTTATAGTTTTCAAATAGCTATTCAATGGTATGTAGGCTTCCATTTGTACTCCTGTCCTGGATCCTGAAAATGCTTAGGAGTGGAACTTCTTGGCCAAGTAGTTCTTTATTGCTGAGGCCAGAGATAAGGCCCTTGATGGATGAACTGAAGATTCATCCATTCAACCAGATGGATGAACTGAGGATTCACATGGTGGCTCCTCAGTTTAAAGGATCCACTTTAAACTCAGATGGTTATGCTCAGAAACAACATTTTAAAATATAATTAGGCTGAAATCCACTGGAAATCCCCTCATTCTCTTTTTTTCGTTCCTTTCCTGATCTTAGATGAATGCAAATTGAAGGAGTTGGTAAACAGTAGGTAGTGGTGATTCATGGGGGACGGATAGTGGAGAGTGGGGACTGACCACAGAAAGCAGATGCTAGAGGACTCTGGCTATCCTCACTAAATGCCCACTATTCCACTAGCATGTATATAATATTTGTAGTGTTTGTATATGGGTGTGTAATATGTCAAGAGTTTGTGGCTTAGGAGAATGAGCTATAATTTGAGAATCAGTGAGTTGCTATACTTGTATTGTGTCTCATGATCCATTGGCATATTTAAAACAAATTATCTATGGCACTGTTACTTTCCACATCATTTTCATTGATTTGCAACATAGCCTTCTCCCCATTGTTGCATGAAATTTTGAAGTGAAAATAATAGTGGATTGGACTTTTGATTCCTCATGAGGAAAATAATGTGTAAAGGGTCACATGCTTCATACAGATTCCCATGCATGAGATTGGTCTTCCCTACACGTATGGTAAAGAAAACCATAGCATTTTCTTGTCCAATTGACTAAATTCATGTTGAATCACTCAATTTGTAAATACATACAGTACATATACTTAGAGCCAATGCCTACATTTATACATTCTTGGGATTTGGAATCTAATGTTTTAGGGGACGTAAGAGGATTGTCAGTAGGTAATTCTCCTATCTTTTTCAAGCCTAGAATCAGAAATAACAATAAGTAGGAGTAGTGACTATCAAAGAGGGATGTAGCACATTAAGATGCTACCTACCTGAAAAATGTCAGAAAAGAAAGGTCATCAGGGTTTGCAGTTCTTATTCATGGGTACTTCAGTTATACCTTAGTCTCTTTTTCCCCTTCAAAAATTTCCTTCATTAACACAGAGCTGGTTCCTGTCTTTGCTCTAGGTATCATTACTATGGGATTGGCATCAAAGAGAGCAGTGCATATTACCACTCCGTTTATTCTGGAAAGGGCTTGACAAGGTAGAGTTACACCATCTTCAAGACAAATTCTCTGTTTCTTTAAATATGCATGATACCTATTGAATAAAATGATTTCTTAATTTTGCTTATCAAGATGTTTCCATTTAAGCATCAGACCTTAATATCCACTTTGTATGGATGATTATATAATCTAGATTACTGGGAAAATTATATAACTTGCCATAATTTGTGAGAAATTAATTGTGAACTAGTGTTCCAGAGAGATGAAGAGGAGAAATCAAGGAAGTAGAATTGCTTTTAAATTAGTATTTACTAATAAAGCAAAGTCTATTTTCAGGTTGGATTCAATAAAATAAAGGCAGTAAATGTAAATGTAACTTTTTTCTGAGACAACCTGTTTTAAAGATCTATGTGCTTGACTAGTACCTTACCAAGATAGAAATTTTATTGTAATAATCTCTAATCACATATACTTTGACCATCATCTTACCTTATGAAGATGAAATTACTGACCTGTTTGGGTTTCTATGAAAGGTAAAACATGAATGAAAATAAACAGCACATTGCTCTAAGCCACTGTTAACTATCATGGGGATATTAGTAAGTGAGGTTAAATCTAATGAAACCAGTGATAACACATCATTCATTTTTTAAACTGGAACTCTGAATAATTAGATCCGTATCTGAGATTGCTTTATGGTACAATTTACCAAGAACTGCTCTTAGCTCTTAAAAGAAGAAATTGTTTTTAAAAGTAAAGTATCTTGTGAAAAAAAAAGTTTAGTCACTGAGTCATACTAAGATAAATTTAGATATTACTAGGAACATAAGGCTGCTTACTAGCCACCACCCCACTATAAAATGTAAATACAGGCTGGAACACACAAATGTTTAATAGCAAGTGTCCTTTACTTGTCTCAAATCTCACCTGACTTTTAAAAATATTATTCATTTACTTTTTTCCTAAAGAACTTATTTTGTTTTAGTAAGTTGAGAAAGATGCTTGAGTTCTTTAAAAAAAGCAAATTTCTCCAGCTTATTTCCCTAATCATGGTATGAAATTACTGCTTCTTTAGGTTGTCTACATATCATTGAATGCTATAGCTGTAATTTTGTTTGAACTAATGGAAAATATACTAATTTTTTAAGGTTTTCTGGAAGCAAGCTAAAGAATGAGGTAAGAATTCTTTTCATCTCTATTTTACATCTGCTATAATATGTCTTACAAGCTGAGCAATACATGTTGATTATTCCCTTTGTCGAATGTAGAAATAAATGTTATTTATTAGGAATTCCTTGATGAAGGACTTCAGGTACAGTTCAATTAGATTTGGGACAACAAATGAATCTTTGCATGGATCTACCAAACAACTTTCAGTTAACCTAGAAGAGATACATTTTTAGTTATCTTTACCTAATATCAGATACGAGACTGTAAAAAAAAAAGTATCATTTATCCAAAAAGTTTTCACTTAAATATAAACAAAAAGCTTAAGCTGAGGATATGGAAAGAATTGGTCTTTGGACTGTACCCATTTAGACAAAACTTTTATTAGTTATCAAGGAGCCCAAATGCTATGCTACACTATGTTTTGTTTTACTACTTTGTGTACACACACACACACACACACACGTACACACGTGTATACAGTCTTTCTCCCTAGGCTTCCTCTCCACCCCCTCCTTCAAGAACAGACTTTATCTAAATGAGTTAGACTACCATTAGGGACTGCATGGCTAATTAGACACGTGATAAGGCCTTCATTATTCTCAAGTTAACTAATCATTAAGAAGAGGTGCTGCCAAGCTAAGGGCACATGACAATGTGTTGTGTAGTAAATCTGGACCTGAGGTAAAGTGTAACTCCATTAGTTTGGTGAAATGATGCAAGCATATTTTAAGAAATAATATAAGGCCCCCAACCCACTAAATGGCCAATTTCTTTCCACCAGTGCTTTTAATACAGTTAATGGCTAATTACATAATACAAATCCTCCAGATTGCTCTTTTTATCAATGAAATAATAGCTCTTTATTAGATAAACATTTGTGAAACTGCAAAAATATTGACTTAGAGATACACTTTGGTTGAGTAAAGTTTATGTCAATAGGGAATTTAAGTAATTTCTCTCAGGTGTTCTTTCTACTAGTTTGATGAGGCTGGTGGTATTAGCAAGCCCTCTGCCGATAAATGGCAAGTCTTGTTTCATGCAATAAAAGAAAAAAATTTCTCAAGTCTACTTTTTCTTCCTTAGAAGAGGACACTACCAATATTGTTGTAGATTTTGTTACTAAAATTAAAATATTCTGATTAAGCTCTATAGCCTAATCATTTTCTGTGGATACCTGAAGGCAATAATAGTGTACCATTACTTTGATGATTATAGAAATTAACACAACTAAGAGCTTTCTAAAGGCTCAGAACTACTCTAAATACATTTAAAATGATAATAAAATATTTTCATGACACAAATGAAATTTTAAAAAATTATTTTCTTTGGGAGGCTGAGGTGGGTGGATCACTTGAGCCCAGGAGTTCAAGACCAGCCTGGCCAACATAGCAAAACCTTGTCTCTACTAAAAATACAAAAAATTAGTTGGGCATGGTGGTGTATGCCTGTAATCCCAGCTACTCAGGAGGCTGAGGCAGCAGAATCACTTGAGCCCAAGAGGCGGAGAGGTTGCAGTGAGCCATGATTGTGCCACTGTGAGACCCTGTCTCAAAAAAAAAATTGTATTTAGGGCGACCAACCATCATTGGTGTGCTCAGACATAAGACTTTCAGTGCAAATCTTCATATACAACAGTTCATTTGAACATTCATAACTGTGAGGTATGGTGTCAGCATATTTACAGCTAAGAAAAATGAGGCTGAGAGTTGTATTTGCTTTTTTAAGAGGTCAGAGAAAGATTCTATTTTTTTAAACCCATGGTCAAGATATTAATTAACAGATGTATAATATTACAGGTACTAGGAGACAAAATGGTGAATGAAGAGATTTGGTCCTGCCCTTCCAGAGCTTTACGGTATAGCAGGAAAGCATATCTTGAACAAGTAATTATAAGAAATTCTACAGGGTGTCATGGGAGTAACTAGGTTTAGGGGGTTAAGGACATTTTACACAGGAAGCGATATTAAGGAAATAACTGAGAATATAGTGGTAGTTTGGAGGAGGAGTGGAATAGGGGAAGAGGGAAGAAGAGTGGTTAAGACAGATGGAATAGCATAGGCCAGGGTTTCTCAGCCTTTCCACTATGGAAATTGTGGTTCAGATAATAATGTTTACGGAAGATATCAAGTATATTGTAGGATGCTTAGTAGTATCACAGCATCTCTGGCCTCTACGCATTACATTCCAGTAGCAGACCCCCAACCCCTTGTCGTGACAACCAGAAACGTCTCTGACATTGCCAAATGTCAACTACTGGCATATGTGAAGGCGAGCAAGAGGTGTATCATGTTGTAGAAAAAATAAAAAAAATTCTGCGTAGCTATAGTGTAGAATGAGGTAGAGAGTAATGTAATAGGTAGAGGCTGGATTGTGTGTAGTCTCATTAGGTTAAGAATTCTGTAATGAGAAGCCACTAAAGGGGAATTATGCCATCAGACTTGTGTTTTATAAAACTCATTCTGACCATGACATGGAGAATACATTAGAAGAGTGTAAGGCAGGAAGCCAGTAGATCCATTGGAGGCTATCTGGATAGTCTGTGTAAGAGAAGATCTGGACCAGAATAATAGCCCTATGGATGGAGAGAAGTAACTGATTTTAGTTGGGAAATATTGAAGGAGAAGCAGGCAGAAAGAGTAAAAAAATAAGGGGTTTAATTTGGGACTTGTCATATTTGATGTGTTTGTGAAACATTTAACACAAATTTTAAGTGGGAAGTTGGATATATGTGATTGGAAAGGAGGACTTCAAGATTTAGTTGGATGGTGATTGAAGCCATGGTAATGGATAAAAACGCTTAGGGAAAAAATGAATGAGAAGACAAGAGGTTACCAAAAAAAGTTGTGAAAAGTGAGAGAGAGGAAGAGTCGGCAAGATAACAGAGGAGAGTCTAGAGTGGTAGGAAGAGAAGGAGGAGAATACAGTGTCACAGGATTTAGGAGGAAAAAATGCTCCCTACAGAAGGGAATGCTCAGATGGTGCTGAAAAGTCATCAAGATAAGGAGTGGAAAGGATTCATGGAATTAGTTAGGTGGAGATAACTAATGATTTCAGGGAGAGCCTTTTCAGTGGCGAGCTGGGGTTTGGTTTGTGAAATGAGTGGGAAGTAGCATTGAATGTAGAACATTTAGTCAAGTTCAGGGTGATAATTGGAAAAGGACTTGGGATTTGGGATTTTTTGTTTTTGTTTTTGAGACAGGGTCTCACTCTGTCACCCAGGCCGGTGTGCAGTGGCACAATCTTGACTCACTGCAGCCTCAGTCTCCTGGGCTCAAGTGATCTTCCCACCTCAGCTTCCCAAGTAGCTGGGACTACAGGCACACCCCACCACACCCAGCTAATTTTTTGCAATTTAGTTTTGAAGGACGATTAGACTAATGTCTAATGCTAATAAAACAGATACAGTAAAGAATGAAGACTGAAAATATTAAAGAAAGGAAAGTTGAGAGCACAAGGTCACTGAGGAGGTCAGAGTAGAGGAATTGGCCCTAGAGAGGAGGAGCAGTTCTTCCACTAAAACTAGAAAGAGAAAGGGTAAGTTCGGATGCAAGTAGATTTGTAGATTTTTGTGGCAGAAAGTTGAGATAGCTTCTGTTTGGTAGTTTTGCATTTCTCTCAGGAATGGTAGTGTAGGTCATGTGCTGTGGCAAAAATCATGGAAAGAAAGTAGGAGTTTGAGGAACTTAAAAGAAAGTCCTAGCTATTCTCAAGCAGGTTTTCTAGAGAGAATATAGCCCTAATGCCCTAAGACACCCACTGAATATAAGGAATAAACTCTTTCGTGCATGAGTGTTTAGAATGGTATTGATTAAGAACCATCCTTGAGAGAATTGAAAAATGGTTGTTCAAATCATTTTCTGTAGGACTTAATTTTCTCACAGATTTATTGAGATAGGTAGCAACAGTCTTTGTGGAAGACAAGAAAGGTAGAAGACTGTAAAATTTAAATGGCATGAGCCAGAAGAAATGCAAAATATTCAGGAACAGTTATAATAAGAGAAGCATACTGCCTATTTGGAAAAAAAATAAAAGCATAAAAGAAAACTACAAGTGAAATGACATACCATGTGCCTGGATAGGAATGCTAGATATTATAAATATTTCAATTCTTCCTAAATTAATGTAGACATTTTATATTCTAATGAAAATTTGAGTGGGTAATTAATTTTTGGAGATGAATATGTTACGAGCTTAATCTAGAAGAATATACAGGAAGTAATAGTTAAGAGAAATGTAAACAAGAAGAGTGAAAAGGGGATTTGTCTGCCACATATCAAAATATTATGACATTATGATACTGAGTCAACTGTAGATAGAACAAATCTGCAGCGGAGATTAGGTACCTGACAAAAGACCCTAGTATTTATAAGGTTTTAGCATATGACCAAACTGAAATTACAACAAATGAAGGAAGAAAATATTTTTCCGTGTCCTTTTTGGAGAAAGGTGGAGTACTATATAAATAAAGTTATTCAGGGGATGTTAGAAAAATTGACCATTTTGCAAAAATTTTCTAAAAATAATACTTAGGAGGAAATATATATATATATATATATCTACCCCAGTTATGGAAGGAGTTACTCACTTTCTAAGCATAAAAGCAGTTTAAGAAATTTCATAGGAAAAAGAAAAACACAGACATTGGAAACTTCTTTATATCAAAAGCATCATATGCAAAATTTGAAGTCAAAGGAAAAACTGGGGGAAATATCTTCAGCAAACATGACAATAAAATTATATCCATAGTACATAAGAAATCCTATAAAAATATGAAGACCACAATAAGTAGTAGAAGATGTGAATAGATGATTCACAGTAGAAATAAAAAGTTAATAAATGCATGAAGAAAGGAGTACCAAATAAACAAAAATTAAGATAACCTTTTACAATATGAAACTATGAAATATTTAAAAATTATTGGGAAGTTGGTGAAGGTAGGATGAGATAAACTCTTTCATATCTTGCTGAAGGCAGAATGAATTTTTGGAAAATGTTTGGAAGATCTGCACCAAGAGTCTTTAAAGTATTTATATCCTTTCCTACTAATTCTGCTTTTGTATGGATTTTGTATGAATCTTTTTTATTCTTTTTTTTTGAGATGGAGTCTTGCTCTGTCACCCAGGTTGGAGTGCAGTGGCATGATACCGGCTCATTGCAACCTGTGTCTCCAGTGTTCAAGTGATTCTCCTGCCTCAGCTTCCCAAGTAGCTGGGATTATAGGCACGCGCCACCACACCTGGCTAACTTTTGTATTTTTAGTAGAGACGGGGTTTTGCCATGTTGGCCAGGTTGGTCTCGAACTCCTGACCTCAGGTGATCTGCCTACCTTGGCCTTCCAAAGTGTTGGAATTACAGACCCAATCCCAAAGTGTTGGGATTACAGGCGTGAGCCACCATTCCCGGCCTTGAATCTATTTTTATTTCATAGTGAAATAAATTTTCATAGTGAAATAAAAATAGAAATAAAAATAAAAATAGGTAAATTTCGTAGTGAAAATAGAAAATGCAGACAGAAAATTATGCACAAAATTTTTATTGATTACAGTGAGAAACTATATGTAACCTAAATGACTAATATCAAAGAAATGGTTACATAATTTATTGTACTTTTGTGTGGCTAAATATTATTTATTAAAAGGCTCTTTTAATGATATAGAGAACTGTTAATTATGAAAAAAAGGACACAAAAGCAAATATATGTGAAATATGTAAAGCATAACTGGGTATTTATAAATTATATACAGTTGGTTCCTGACTTAAAATGGTTTGACTTACAATTTTTCGACTTTGTGATGGCGTGAAAGGGATATGCATTCAGTAGAAACTGTACTTTGAGTACCCATACAACCATTCCGCTTCTCACTTTCAATACAGTATTTAATAAATTATGAGTTATTTAACACTTCATTATAAAATAAGCTTTGTGTTAGATGATTTTGCCCTACTGTAGCCTAATGTAAATGTTCCAAGCATGTTTAAGGTAGGCAAGGCTAAGTTATAATGTTCAGTAAGTTGGGTATATTAAATGCATTTTTGACTTACAATATTTTCCAATTGTAATGGTTTTATTGGGATGTAACCCCATTGTAAATTGAGAGGCACTGTATGACAGAGAATTAATATCTATTACTATGTTGTAAAATATTGTATCTGCTAGTCACATGTGACTATTAATTAAGTAAAGTAAAAAATTTAGTTGCTCAGTCACGTTAGCTACATTTCAAGTGCTTACTGTATTGGACAGGAAAGATACAGAACATTTCCATCATAACAGAAAGCTCTATTGGACAGCACTGTTCTAGAATATGTATAGAATTCAAGTCAATAATGAAAAGACAACCCAACAGAAATATAGCAAAGTATATGAAGAAGCAATTAATTCAGGATAAACAAAGAATGACTAAGAGTGCTAGTTGGCATTCTGGTTGACCAGTGTCCATAACGTATGTTGAATGCCACCCCTTGCCAATAAAAAGGTGCTCAATCTAAATATTAATCAGGGAAATGAAAATTAAAACCCTAATGTATGATTGTCTCACATATATTACATTAGCAATAATTAAAATGTCTAAAGACACACTGTTGACAGGAATATGGACCAAAGGAACTCTCATATAGAGTAGAAGGGACAGTATCTAGTGAAGTTGAAGATTTACACACTTTATGACTGCATTCCTAAAGAAACCTTCACATTGTGCACAAGGAGGTGTGTATGAGGATGTTCACTGCGACATTGTTTATAATTGCAGAATACTCGAAAATAATCTAAATGTTCATTATGATATAATGGGAAATAAGTTTTTATACATTTATACAATGGAGTGCTATACTGCTTTGGGTATGAGCGAATGAATGATAGTTATAATAATCAAATTAGGGCCGGGCGCAGTGGCTCACGCTTGTAATCCCAGCATTTTGGGAGGCCAAGGTGGGCGGATCACGAGGTCAGGAGATCGAGACCACGGTGAAACCCTGTCTCTACTAAAAATACAAAAAAAAATTAGCCGGGCGTGGTGGTGGGCGCCTGTAGTCCCAGCTACTCAGAGAGGCTGAGGCAGGAGAATAGTGTGAACCTGGGAGGCGGAGCTTGCAGTGAGCCGAGATCGCGCCACTGCACTCCAGCCTGGGCGACAGAGCGAGACTCTGTCTCAAAAAAAAAAAAAAAAAATCAAATTAGGGTCATCTCAAAAACCTAAAGTTAAGTGAAAAAAGCACATTGAAAATACAAGGATACATAGTGTATGGAACCAGTTTTAAAGAACAGTGTAATATCAAGAACATTTACATACTAGGTAAATTTTTTAATGTTTGAGTAGAAATGATCTAAACCAAGCCCAGAACATTATTTCTTGTAGGAGAAGAAGGGAATGAGATTAGGCAAGGCTGCTTTAGTATTGGAAATGTCTCATGTCTTAATCAGGATGGTAAGTGGGTATTTATTATTTTTTTCTCTATATCTTTTAAAAAGTTTTAAATAGCTCAAAATATAAAAGCAAACAACAACAACAAAAAACAACAAAAACAAAATAAAAACAGGAAAAAGATGGTAAGAGTGTTACTACTTAGTAGTAATAATTGTTATTGTTTTAAAATTTTTATTCATAAATGGGGTGGTTTAAATTTCAGAAATGTCTTAGAGATTGTTTCAGAATCTGTTAAGTCACAGGAATAAAACAAATGAAAAAAACTTAATTATAATATTTTCTCCCCATCAAAGAAAGCTTTTCTTTTCCTGTGGGTCTTCTAGTGTGGGCCAAATTTTTGTTTCAAGCAGCTAGTGAAGTTGACATTATTTCTTAGGGAATGGGTCCATTGATTTCATACATTTCTACCAGGAAGTTTCCTTGATAGCCTAAGTTTTCTTCTCCTTAACATCAACCATTCATAGCCAGTTGAACAACTTTGTACCAAGATAAATATCAAATCCTCCCTCCTTGGTATATGCTTTTCAAATATTTGTAGACTGTTATCATACTCTCCTTTGTCATCACTTAGCCAAGCTGTGCAGCTTAAGTCCTTTAATCTTTCCTCATAAATCAGACCCTCTTGCCTTCTAGTAATATTTGTTTCTTTTCTGTAGGGTCCTTCTTGTTTTCTTTTAGAAATACGATTCTTAATAGTTCACCCAAGAGTACCAAAGTTATCAATTGAGAAAGGAAAAAACAAAACAAACCCAGACCTCTGTAGCTGGCCTATGATCTGGCCCCTCTTTTAGTTTGATTGTAATAGCAAATATATTAGTGGAATTAGAATGAGCATATTTCACTATTTTAAAGATGATCACTCCTCTCTTTCTTTTTGTGTTACACTTACTGGATATTATTCAATTTATGCAATTTATATCATCTTTATATCCAGTTGTTAACATCCGAAACAAAACTAATTTTAAGGTTTTCTGGGGCCCTTTTGCCCCTTCTTGATGTTGCACATATTGCTAGCTTTGATTACACAAAACTATTATTTACCAATATGAGAGTTTTTAAAAGTATTAGAATTAAAGTTACATACTTTATTTCTTAATATGTGTTTCTTTAGCATGCTAACATTTTTTATTGGGAAATGTGTTATTCACAGCATCCACCCAAACACACAAACACATGCATAGAATTTTTAAAATAATCATAATATGAAAACTCAAGCCCTTTCTCATAACTTAAAAGAGAGAAGTCCTCTGCGCACCCTCTTCAATCACTTTTTCATTCCTACTCATCAGAAGTTACCACTCTCCAGAATATGGTGTTACTGTTTGTTTTTCTGTAAAGTTTGCCACTTACAAATAGATCTCTCAACAACATATTGTTTATTATTTGCCCAGTTGTATCCTACATAAAAATAGGCTCCTTGTTTTCCCTGTGACTTTGTTTTCATTCAATGCTAGGTTTTGTGATTCTTTAATGCTGATATATGAAGTTCTAATTTATTTGTACTGCTGTGTAATATTCCATTGTAGGAAACTATCCCAATGCATTTATTCATTCCATTGTGGATGGGATTTTTTTTTTGCCTGAAAAACAATATTGACCCAAACAATTCTGCAGGTAGACATCTATAGGAGTCGAATTCCAAGTCCTAAGATATACTCATCTTTAACTTTACTAGTAAAGGTGAAATTATTTTCCAGAGTGGTTGTATCAACTTCTGTCTCTCCAGCTGTGTGTGGTCATTACTTTTGTACCTTATTCTTATGCTTGGTATTAAATGACATTTTAGTTTTTGCCAGTCTTGTGGGTGAAAAATCATGTCTGTGTTTTTTATTTGGAAATTGTTTTTAACAACAGATGAGCTAGAATATATTTTTGGATTTTTATTGGTCAATTCTTTTCTGTGAAATGTTTGTTCAGATCATATCGTTTTCTATTTTGAAATTTTAATCTTAAGAGTTCTTTATATGTTCTGGATACTAATATCCTGTAAGTTACATGTTGTAAATAACTTCTTCCTGTTAGTGGTATGACTCAATATTCTATTGTATCGTTTGATGAAGTTTTTTTTTTTATTTTATGGTTAGTACTTTTTATATCTTGTTTTTTAAAAATTTGTTTATATTCCAAGATTATAACAATATTCTCTATAAATTACTTTGAAAGCATAAAGTTGCTCTGAACATTTATTTCATTTGTAATTGGTTTTTGTTCATATTTTTATTGTTGTAAACTACATATAAAATATACTATCTCAGCCATTTTTGAGTGTACAGTTTTGTGGTATTAAGTACATTGGTATTATTGTGTAACCATCACCACCATCCACCTTCAGAACTCTTTCATCTTGCAAGACTGAAACTCTCTACTCATTGAACAATAACTCCCATCTTCCCTCTACCACATCCCTGGCCACTACCATCTACTTTCTGTCTCTATGATTTTTATTACTCTAGAATCCTCTTTAAGTAGAGCTATACAGTATTTGTCTTCTGGTGACTGACTTATTTCACTTACCATAATGTCCTCAAGGTTCATCCATGTTGTAGCATATGTCAGAACATCATTCCCTTTTAAGGATGAATGATATTTCATTGTATGTACATACAGTACCACATTTTGCTAATCCATTGATCTGTCAATGGACGTGTGGGTTGCTTCCACGTTTAAGCTATAGTGACTAATGCTGCTATGAATGTGGATGTACAAATATCTCTTTGAGATCCTGCTATAATTATTTTGGGTATATACCCAGAAGTAGAATTACTGGGTCATATAATAATTATATTTTTAATTTTGGGGGGAACTACCAAACTGTTTTACATAGCAGCTGTACTATTTTACATTCTCACCAACAATACACAAGGATTCCAATTTTTTCACATCCTTGACAACACTTGCTATTTTTGCTGTGTGTGTTTGTGTGTGTTTTTGTGTTTATAGTAGCCATCCCAGTAGGTGTGATGTGGTGTCTCATTTAGGGTTTGATTTGCATTTCCCTAATGATTGTAACATTGAGCATATTTTAATGTATGTACTAGTCATTCATATATCTTCTCTGGAGAAGTGTATATCAAATCCTTTGCCCATTATGAATCATATGGTTTACTTTTATATTGTTAAGTTTTAGGAGTTCTCAATATATTCTGTATATTAATCCCTTATGAAATATGATTTGCAAATATTTTCTCTCATTCCATACATTGCCTTTCTACTCTGATCATAGTGTCATGTACAGTTATATGCATAACTTTTATGTACAAAAGTGTTTCTTTTTTTTTTTTTTTGAGATGGAGTCTCACTCTGTCACCAGGCTGGAGTGCGGTGGTGCAGTCTCAGCTCACTGCAACCTCTGCCTCCTGGGTTCAAGCATTCTCCTGCCTCAGCCTCCCAAGTAGCTGGGACTGCAGGCGTGTGCCACCATGCCCAGCTTATTTTTGTATTTTTAGTAGAGACAGGGTTTCACCATGTTGGCCAGGATGTTCTCAATCTCTTGACCTCATGATCCACCCACCTCAGCCTCCCAAAGTGCTGGGATTATAAATAGTTCCTGAAGAACTATTTTTTTTATGAAGTACAATTGTACAATTTGTGTATTTTTTGTTGTTGCCTGTGTTTTAGTGTCCTATATAAAAATTTTTTTCCAAATCACATGTCATTAATCTGTTACTCTATATTTCCTTCTAAAATTTTTATAGTTTTAGCTCCTACATTTAGATATTTGATTCATTTTGGGTTAATTTTTGTATATGATGTTAGGTAAAGGTCTGACTTTATTCCTTTGAATGTGGACATCCAGTTTTTCTGAGCACCCTTTGTTGATAGAACTGTCCTTTCCCCATTGAATGGTTTTGGCACCCCTATCAAAAATTATTTTACCATATATGTGAGGGTTTGTTACTGGCCTCTCTGTTCTATTCCATTGGTCTATATGTCTGCCTTCATGACAGTACCATATTGTTTTGATTACTGTAACTTTATAGTACGTTTGAAATCAGGAAGTCTTCTCTGACTTTGTTCTTCTTTTTCAAGATTTTTGGCTACCCAGGGTCCCTTGAGATTCCATAGATATTTTTAGGATGGATTTTTCTTTTTCTGAAAAAACTGTCACTAGGATTGCATTGAATCTATATCTCACTCTAGGCAGTATTGCTATCTTAAATATTAATTCTTCTAATCCATGAGCATAGAATGTCTTTTTATTTATTTATGTCTTCTTTAATTTCTTTCAGCTCTTTTATGTAGTTTGTATTGTACAAGTCTTCCACTTCCTTGGTTAAATTAGTTTTTAAGTATTTTATTCTTTTTGATGCTATTGTAGATGAAATTGTTTTCTTAATTTTCTTTTCAGGCTGTTCATTATTAGTGAATAGAAATGCAAGTAGTTTTTGCATGCTGACTTTGAATCCTGCTACTTTGTTGAATTCATTTATTAGTTTTGTGTGTGTGTGTGTGTGTGTGTGTGTGTAATTTTTAGGGTTTTCTACATATAAGATTATATCATCTATGAACAGAGATTTTCTACTTCTTCCTTTTCAATTTGGATGCCTTGTCTTTTTTTTTTTTTTTTTTTTTTTTTGCCTAACTACTCTAGCTAAGACTTCTAGTACCATGTTGAGTAGAAGTGATGAAAGTAGACTTGCTTTGTTCCTGATCTTTGAGGAAAAGCTTTCAGTCTTTCATCATTACGTATGATGTTTTCTATAGGTTTTTCATAAAGAACTTTTATTATGTTGAGGTGGTTTTCCTATATGGCTGGTTTGTTGAGTATTGTTATCATGAAAGGATATGGAGTTTTTTCAAATACTTTTTCTGTACCTAATGAGATTATCATTTTTTTATTCCATTAATGTGATGTAACACATTTACTGATTTTTATTTATTGAACCATCCTTGCATTCCAGAAATAAATCTCACTTATTTATGGTGTGTAATCCTATTAATATGCTGTGGAATTTGGCTTACTAATATTTTATGGAGAGTTTTTGCATCAAAGTTCATAAGGGATATTGGTCTGCAGTTTTCTTGCCTTGCAATGTCTTTGTCAGGCTTTGGTATCAGGGCAATATTGACCTCATAGAATAAGTTACAAAGTACTCCTTCCTCTTCAATTCCTTGGAAAACTTTGAGACGTATTGATATTAGTTCCTCTTTAAATGTTTGGTAGAATTCACTGCTGAAGCCAACTCTGGGGCTTTTCTTTGAATGTGTTGGTTAACTACTACAAATCTGTAAATTTTCCAGTTTTCTGCTATTATTTATTTCCAAGTTCATCCCATGTTGGTTGAAGAAGGTACATTGTATGACATCTATCTTTTCAAATTCACTGAGACTTATTGTGGCCTAACATATGGTCTATCCTGGAAGATGTCCCATGTGCCCTTGAAATAACGTGTATTCTGTTGTTGTTGGGTAGATTATTCTGTATATGTTTGTTCAATATAGTTGGTTTATTGTGCTGTCACATCCTCTATACTCTTACTTAACTTCTGTCTGTTTGTTCTGTCCATTATTGAGAATGAGGTGTTAAAGTCTCCAACAATTATTGTAAAACTGTTCATTTCTCCCTTTAATTTTGTTAATTTTTCTTCATATATTTTGATTATCTGTTATTATCTGTTATCTGTACATACCTGTTATTAGGTACATAAAAGGTTATGATTGTTAGATCTTTTTTGCCTTATCAAAATTTTGTTAATATATAATATCCTTGTCTCTTACATGCTTTTTAAAATTTAGAGTCTGTTTTGTCTAACTTCATTCTGCCAATATCTGTCTTCCAATAGGATTGATTCATTTACATTTAAAGTAATTACCATTAATCAACTCCTCATTATCCTCCATTACCCACTACACTTTCTAGCATCTTGTAACCACTATTCTATTCTCTTAATTCACATGATCAAATTTTTTATCTCCCATATGTGAGTGAGAACGTGTGATATTTGTCTTTCTGTGCCTGGCTTATTTCACTTGCCATGATATTTTCCAATTTCATCCATGTTGTTGCAATTGACTTTTAAACTGATTTTGTATTCAGCAACTTTGCTAAAAAAACTTTATTGTTAACCATAATTTTTGTGTAATTTGTTTTAGTTTTTCAATGAAATCAATTACATCAGTAGCAAATAATGCTAATATTGTCTCTTCCTTTTTGGTACTTAATCTGTCATTACTTTTTTGAGTTCATTCGTATTCTGGCTACAAACTCTGGTATAGTGTTGAGTAAAAAAGGTGAGAGCAGGCAACTTTACGTTGTTTGTGATTTTCAAGGGTATTTTACCACTAAGTAAGACGTTTGCTGTGGGCTTCTAATAGATATTCTTTGTATAATAATTAAGTTTTCCTCTATTTATAGCATACACACACAGAGGGGGAGAGAGAGAGAGAAAGAGAGGCTAATGAATGGTAGTGGATTTTAAACAAACTTTTTCCTGCATCAGTTGAGATGATTATATAATATACAGCATTCTCCTCTGTTTGTTGTTAATATGATGAATTTAAACCTAACTTGAGTATGATTGTACTTATACACTACTGAATTTTGTTTAATATTTTTTTAATACTGTCAAGTATAGTAATAAGTGAGATTGAAATATAATTTTTCTTTTTCTGTTCTTGTCTAGTTTTGACATATATGTTTTCAAGTGAATTGGGAAGTTATCCTTTTTTTCTATTGTCAGAAAAAAATCTAGTAAGCTTGAAATTGTCTGTTTCCTGAATGCTTGATAAAAGGTCACCTGTTAAAATCTTATGAGTCTATTTTTTTCTTTGTAAAAAGATTTTTGATTACTAATTATAATTCTCTAGTGGAAATAAGAGTATTCCTTTATTCCTAACTTCAATTTAATATCATACTGTGTATTATCATTTTGGGGGTTTATATTTCTCTGTTTCTCTTTTCCTATATCACCAAATCACATATTGAGATGAATAAACATGACTGTCCACACAAGAGAAAAAATATATGAAAAGTGCAAACCTTTCTAAAATGAAGATTTAGGTAAATTTTAGTTATGCTTATCCAACAAATGTTAGTTTTCTATTTTGTCATATAACTTCCTTCCTTTAAGGATTAAATTATTTATTTTCTTGTTTTCTATATTATTTTTCCCTATTTATTGATAGTAACATTCCTTGACAGTGCAATGATAATTGGTGCTCATAAATGGAAAATCCAAGCATTGAAAGTCTTTGAAGCATTTCTTAAATTAAGATAGATTAATAAATAGAGTGGATTGGGATTAACTGTGCTATTATATCAGTTTATGATAATTATTAGTTATTAATTAAAAAATTAAGAATAATTATACTTGAAAAGAGATTAATAAAGCTAAAAATTAAACATAATTTTTAAAAATGAATTTCTACTGTATTTTAAATATAAAGCTTATTTAAATCTTTTTTTTTTTTTTTTTTTTTTTTTTGATGGAGTCTTGCTCTGTCATCTGGGCTGGAGTGCAGTGGCGTGATCTTGGCTCACTGCAAGCTCTGTCTCCAACTTATTTAAATCTTATATCAAATAAGTAAACAAGAAATCAGGGCTTCTAAAATATCTGGTGTTAAAGGACTCGAAAGTGCTCCCAGTTCCTTTGGCTCTACCATTATAAGTTCTAGAAAGACAGGATGGGAACCCAACATCCAATCTGTCTATGACAGTAATTAAGTTTTTGTCTACTAAACATCTTAAAGAAATGCAGTCTAGAAATAAATGTGATAAAATTATGAGAAAGAAGAAAATTTTGTTCTTGCCAGGGACACTTTATGTCCTTTATTATATTCATAATTTCATTATTTCCCCAAACTTTTGATTACAATCTGGTTTGTTAAAATTTTGTTTGGGGAGGAGGAACAATCAGTTATGGCCTGGGAGGCTGATTTGCTGAGGCTCCAGTTCTGTCATGAATATGCATTTGTTCTTTCTGTGTGGGTTTCTTGTAAGTATACCAGCACAGTAGCATTATAAGTTATTTGTCACTTTTCTAATTTTCTGAAAATAGCTCAAGTATGCTTTCCCCAAGAGATGTGAAAGAATAACACATGCCTGAATTTAGGGTAGAAAAAACTTTCTGTGGGAGAGTCCAGTGCACTAGCTTGAGAATCAAAAGTTAGACTCCAATAAAAATTTTGCTAATAATTACCTCTGAGACTGAATAAATTATTTTACGTTCAATCATCTCATTTACTTAATTTGTAAAAAGGAAGGTTGGATTTGACAATTCCTGATCCTCTTATAGTTAAAATAATTTCAATAGTTCCAATGGCAGATCTTCCTAAACTTATGCCATTAGCAAATGTGTACTTAAATTTCTAAAAGTTGTGAAAACTGACAAATATTCAAAACTAAAATTTGAAGTGATAGAAAAAATATTCTAACTATGAAACTATTTATTGAAGGTTTGAAAACCATTTGGCTGACATGTCTCGTTTATGCAGTTACACAATCTAAACAGTCTACTCAAATCTCTTAAGTTCTCATGGTTTGCAGGATGAAGAAGAATGAAATTTTATGGATTTGTATTTTAGTAGAATAGTACTTTGGAAGCATATAGTTGATAATGATGTATTTGTTTTCATTTTTCTAAATTATAGGGTGGCTTCACTCGTAAATATTCGCTTAGCTCAAAAACTGGAACACTTCTTCCAGAATTCCCCAGCGCTCAACACCTTGTATACCAGGGATGCATTTCTAAGGACAAGGTATCAGTTACAGATACTTCTCTATTGATTTTCTGATATGTTGGCTCCATATGTCAATTTGCTGGGAATTTCATGGCACTGCAGGAAGCAATCAGAAATCTGCGTAATCAAACGTAATTGACTGATTTATAGGAGAGGCAAACTTTTGTTAACATTGATTAACACTTGCAATTAATTATTTACCATCTCCATGATAGTGTGTAATCAGAAGGTGGTAAAATAAACCTTAAAAGACTAAACATTATTTTTTATTTAAAGCTCTATTGAGGAAGAAAATACTAGAATGTGTCTGTCACATACACTTTCTTCAATTAAAAGTTTTATGTTTTCAGTTATCTCCATTTTATTTCAGTAAGTGGTCATCAAGCATTTCTCTAGGACAGAATCTGTCCCTAGCACTGAGGGACATGCTAGATGAATGCAAGGACTGTGCTAGATGAGCATGAACTTTCCTTACTTCTAAAATTCTGTGTTCTCTTATATTTGCATTTTTTAAAGTTAAGAAAGAATCATTTTCATTGGGATTCAGTTTATAAATAATTCTCAATATGACTTTTCAATATTTATGTAATAGCGTGTAAACTAAATCTTCAATTTCTGTACTTCTAAAGTCATTTGTCGGGGATCTGTTGGCTGTTTAGTAGCAGAGACCATTATTAAATTAGAGCATAATTATTTCTACATTTTTGTTTCAGCCAAAGTACATGTTTCATTAGCATTTGAAGAAGATATCTCTTATAGTATATTGAGTTAGTTCATATTTCTGAGGTACAAAGATAGAGGAATATGATTAATGTCCAGATGCTTCACTTTAGTAATGGGCTTTTTGTAGAAATGAGGTAAAGATAGCACATTGATTTAAAAAAAAGTTTACTGGCATAAAAGTAGAGATGCATAGTAACTTACAGGGCTCATTTTGATGACAGCCATACTCTGTTAGTTAAGAACAGGCAAAGTATTCTTTAAAAAGAATGAAAACATGACTTTTGCAGCAACATGGATGCAGCTGGAGGCCATTAACATAAGCAAATTAATGCAGGAGAAGAAAACTAAATACTACATGTTCTCACTTATAAGTGAGAGCTAAACACTGGGTATTCCTAGTCATAAAATGGCAACAGTAGACACTGGAGACTACTGCTGGGGAAGGGGGAAGAGGGAAATAGGTTGAAAAACTAACTATTGGATGCTATGCTCAGTATCTGGGTAATTGGATCATTCGTATTCCAAACCTCAGCATCTCTTGGTATACTTATGTAACAAACATGCATATGTACCCTCTAAATCTAAAATAAAAGTTGGAAAAAAAATAAAGTAAAATATATCCTTAAAAAAAAAAGAATAGGCAAAGTATTGAAGATAATTCTCAAATGCCAAATCCAAGGGAGTCTCTCAAACTATGTTCACTTCTGACTGTTCTCTCCCATTACATTTCTCAAGGTTATCACATAATTTTTACCTTATAGATGTAATGTGTGATATGATGACTTCATATTTGAGAATCCCCCAGTAAATGTAAACATGCGGCAGTTTGTGAGGATTCCTGTGGAAATCAGGGGGATCTCAGTCTTCTGAGGGAGGGTATTATTGGGTTACTTTTGTGGAGAGGATTGCTTCCATGCAAACTTATCGTGAAGATGTTTATGGTGTAAATATCCCTGGTGAGAGAGAGGGGGGGACCAAAAAGGCAAGCAACAAAGAAGAAAGGAGAGGTGAGAAACAGGCTCCAATAGTTTACCTCAATAGTTTGCTGGGAATTTCATGTTTCTCTGCTGGCTTCCAAGGAAGTTCATACCTGCCTATTTGAAAGACTGGTCTGTAGATCATTTCTCAGGTATCAAGGTGCTTTTATAACCCTTGGTTTCTAAGTTCATTCCCAGTGGACTCCATCATGAAAGCCAGGGACTGACACTCTTTTTTGAGGACAATTTAGCTCTGTCACCTTCCTTGCCATTAGCCAAGCTCCTCAGGTAACTTACCAGTTCCTACAAAGTGCAGTGGGGCTAAAATCAAGCACTTAAGGCACTGCTTCTTTTTCTTTTTTCTTTTGAGACAGAGTCTCGCTCTGTTACCCAGGCTGGAGTGCAGTGGCGCAATCTCGGCTCACGGCAACCTTTGCCTCTCGGGTTCAGTGATACTCCTGCCTCAGCTTCTGTAGCTGGGATTACAAGTGCCTGCCACCATGTCTGGCTAACTTTTGTTTTTTAGTAGAGACGGGATTTCCCTATGTTGGCCAGGCTCGTCTTGAACTCCGTACCTCAAGTAATCCACCTGCCTCAGCCTCCCAAAGCATTGAGATTACAGGTGTGAGCCACCGCGCCCAACCAGCACTTGCTTCTTTAAGGCCGAAAGAATGGAAACTGCCCAGTGAAAAGCTGACCCCAGTGAGGGTACTGACTGAAGCTGGAGGCCTGCTACTCATAGTGTCTCTCGAGGCAGTTGTCTCCCCCACCACGTGCTCACTGTCTTTAGTGGAGCTAAGCCTTGCCTCTGCTCCTGCCCACTCTAATACAATGTCTATTTTCAGAAAATTGACTAAGATTATGTTTACAAAGAATGCAAAGTACACTGGAATTAAAATTTATTGTGCTAAGACTATGTAAGTACTAAATAAACAAATTAAATATTATACTAATTGTAAGTTTTAAAAATTTTGATGATTTGTATATAAAGCAATAAATTTTGTAACAAATAGAAATACTTGTGAAGATAAAGGCTTACTTGTACTTTAATAGGCTTCAAGGCTCAAAGGATTAATTTTAAAAGAATTTATTGATACGGAATAGATGTACATATTTCAGGGGCACATGTGATAATATGCTCATATAATTTGTACGGATAAATCAGTGTAATTGGGTTACTGATCACCTTAAATATTTATCTCCTCTTTTTGCTAAAGACATTTGAATTGTTCTCTTCTAGCTACTTTGAATATGCAATAGATTATTGTAAGCTATAATCACCCTACAGATCTATCAAGCACCAGATCTTATTTCTTCTATCAAACTGTGTATTTGTACCCATTAATCAACTTCTCATTATTTTCCTCTCTCCCTCCTCTTTCTGACCTCTGGTAACCACCAGTCTACTCTCTACCTTCATGAGATCCACTTGTTTAGGTCCCACAAATGAGTGACAGCATGTGATATTTGTCTTTCTCTGCTTGGCTTATTTTACTTAACGTAATGCCCTCCAGTTCCATCCATGTTGCTGCAAATGACAGGGTTTTATTTTTTATGGATGAATAATATTCCCTTGTGTATATACCACATTTTCTTTATCCATTCATCCATTGATGAGCACTTAGGTTGATTCCATATGTTGGCTATTGTGAATAGTGCTGCCATAAACCTGGGAGAGCAGATATCTCTCTTTGATATATTGATTTCTTTTTTTTGGATGTATACAGAAAGGGTTAATTTTTGACAACAGTTATGACTTCCCTTCCATCTTTCATGTCTTACTCATCCTCATTTTAAACATGTGACTTGGAATAATCTGAAAATATAATAGCATTGCCTGAAATATAGAGCAAGTCTCATTTGCATTGATGGTGACATATCCTGCTAGAGGTATTCTATAGTCAGCACAGCTCCTTCAAATGGATCAATAATGTTCATGTCATGGTTCTATTGCTCTAAGCTAAACCACAAAAATATGTGTATTGGGTTGTGGGAATAAAGGGAAATGCAAGGGTTAGGATAGGATACCTCTATCACCACCACCACTCTAGATGCTGTTGGAATCAAAATAGCTGACATCCATCAGTTTCTTAATATGTACTATGGATTATTCCAAACACTTTATATTTGTTAATTCGTTTAGTCTTCCTTGCATCCCTATTTTATAGCTACTGTTATTATCATGTCAGTTTTAGATATGAGGAAATTAAAGCACATAAATATCAAGTAGTGTGCCTAATGTTACATAACTACTAATAACTAGTAAGTGGCAAATTAGAGCTGAGATTGAAATCCAGGTAATCTGAAGGCAAAGCTCACACATTCAACCTCTAAACATTGCTTTTTTTCACATAGAGTACATAACTGGCAACAGGTAGGTAAATTTCTAACATGTAAAATAAAAGTTTTAGTTTGAACATTATTAAGTTGCCAGAATATTATCTAGTTCTAGCCTATTGCAAATTTTAGAATATATTTAAAACTTTTTAAACTATGCTATGCAAATATCCATGGTAACTTGAAAATAGAGACTTTTCACAATAGACATTCAATGTTTGAAACTTTTTTTGGAAAATGCATCATTTGATATTATTACTAACTCCAGAGAATGTTTAGTAAGGTCTTACTGGGTGCCAGGCACTGTTCCATATGTATCACATCTTATTTTATTTGATTTTCTTAATACCATGTAAGTAATATGTTATTACTACTTACTTAAAAAGCTTGGGGGCTCAGAGACAAAGCCACTTTTGCAGTCATACCTGGCAAGTAGTGCAGTGAAGGTGGGCACCCAAGTTGAGCTGACTCCAGAGCCAAAATTTGAAACCGTTATGCCATACTGCTCCAAGCATCCACTTTATAAAACTGTGTGAAGATTTGATGTATTTTACTACTTTATGTTTATTTATCCAAATCTTTGTTACTACTTTTACTACTTTATGTTTATTTACCCAAAATTAATTTAAAAAAATTTAAATTTAAATTAAAAATTAAATTTTAAAATTTAATATTTTAGTAGGCATAAAACTAGGATGTTACTTTGGTCCATAGTACTCTGAAAAATTACCTTTTTCATAGTATACTGTAGCTGTCCATTTGTTTGCTTTTCTCCCTTCACAAGGCAGTAAGATCCTTGAAATAAGAATTTTGCCTTAATTTTTGAGTCCTTAACATTGAGCATACTGCTTGGTACCTAATAGGATCTTTTAAAAAATGTGTGTTGAACAAATTAACGAGAAAAGGCAGTGTTAAAAGGATGCTTTGGTTAAGCTTTTTCTTCCTCGAAATAGGTTGATACGCTCATAATGATGTACAAAACTCACTGCCAGTGTATCCTGGACAATGCAATTAATGGAAACTTTGAAGAGGTAAGAATGACAAAGAATGCTTTATTGACCCTAATATATATACTTTCATGTTCTGTTCTTAATGAGTTCATGTTAAAGAAAAACATCTTAACATACTTTTTACTCTGCAACTAGATCCAGCATTTTTTATTACACTTTTGGCAAGGAATGCCTGACCATCTTCTTCCCCTACTCGAAAATCCTGTTATCATTGATATTTTCTGTGTTTGTGACTCAATTCTTTACAAGGTAAGCACTTTGGGATGTCTTAAACATGAGCCATTTATTTCTTTACATAGCATTCTATCTAAATTCTTGCAATATATTTTCAGTAAATATGTTATTTATGGCTGGAGATACACTGTCATTTTTTTTTGATGAGAAAGCAAGCAATTTAATAGTGCACGTTTAATAGTGTATGTGTTTTAATTGAAGTTTACATTAAGTAAAACTCAATTTCTTTTTACAGCTAATAATGAATCTGTATGTGACACACTTATTAATATGTGAAAACTTAGTTAAATTTTATTAACTCTCTAAGGTGTTTTCAGATTAAAATAACACTATGGATTTTTTTCACAATGCCAGTGTTTTGGCAGAAAGCAGAATTAGGCACCCTCATGAGATTAATAACTTGAAAATCTCAAAAACCTCTAACTTTAATGCATTAATGTCTAAAATTCCCTTCTCAAACCAAATCAGGGTTCCTAAGTGTCTACAGAAGGATCTCAAAGACATCCTAAATAAGGACAAACTGATTGTCCTTCTAGGCAAACATTTAATGGGAGACAGAAAGAGGCCAATTCCTGACAGTCTCTTTCCTGGTGGCTACAAGTTCTAAGCTGACGGATAAAACTATATTGCAATGTGGGTACTTTAAAGTGAATTTGCCTACATTTGCCTGCTAACTTACCATAAGAAAAAACAAAAGCTTTCCTTTTAAAAAATAATCTGAGTTGGCAAGAAAACCCAAGCTGGACGCTGTTAAACATTTAGGAAATAAAATCCTTCTACGTTAGTTGCCACTATCAAATTCTCAGCTTTGCAGAAAAGTAAAGCAAAAGCTATTTATAGATAAACTAAGTCCAGAAGCCCCTGTGCAGACCAAGAACTAATGAGACAGCTTGAATAAGAGAGCTCATATTTTTATCCTCTGTCCAGTACTTCCTCATCACAGGATAGGAGAAAGGAGGAATAAAGTACAATATATTTTCTGCCTTTAGTTCAAGTTAAAGTTGAAAAAATTTCAAAGGAGAGTAAGGATTGTCTTTTTTTTTTCTGTATTGAATATGAATGCCATTATTTAGAGAAAAACAGTTTAATTTGCGTTGTTTATAATGCTTAACACTTGACAAGGCTCCCAAAAGGGGAGAGGAGGCAGCCCCATGAGTGAGTATAAGAAAAGACCTGGGGCTTATGCACACACATTTCCATCAGAGCAAAGGTTTTTGGACTGTCATTCAATTTGTCCAAGAAATGCTTTTAAAACATACTTCTCCGTTTAAGTGATCTATTTTTTTTAGTCTAGTATAAAAATCCTGACTTTAAATATCTTTAAATGAACCCGGTTTCTCCTCCTCATAGTGGACCCAGAGAGGCACAGTGAGCTCTGTAAGTAGAACGGTGTAAGATGAGCTTCTACAAAAATCTTCCTCCCACCTCTAGAAAGTGGTCAGCTTTTCATCATAAAACAGTATATGATTACCATGGATCAATCCATTGGTAATTAACATATTGAGCATATACATATACAGTGCTATCTTTTCTTTTTATTGTCACACACACACACAACTCATACATACATTCATTTTAGAGATAAAATTATAACTTTCAGAAAGGAGTTAACATGTTATTCTCTAGGAAGCTAGGAATAAAAAGTAGTTGACCAATAATATGTCTTTCTATAGAAATACTACGTAAAGATTTGTATTAACCTCTTTTGCTATGATTAAGGTTCTTACAGATGTACTCATTCCTGCAACAATGCAAGAAATGCCTGAAAGGTATGTTCAGTTAATAAAACATGAGCATTTCTAGTATAGGATTTAGCTTTATACATTAGATTAGAAGAAAACATTAGGTAGTAATTTATTCATTTATCAAGAAGACTATTTTCTACTTTTGTCCCTTTGTATTTGCTGGAAGAGATGTGTCTTATAGTCGGACCTCAATAAACAAAATGGGTGAAACAATCCTTCAATCCCTTTAATTTGAGAGCAGCCAAAGTGAAAAGTAGATTTAAGCACTGTTGACCTTCGAGAAATTTTTCGATGGAAACTAGCTGGAGTATGATAAAAAAGATAATTAATGGAAAATAACCACAAGAATAAGAACTATAGGAGAAATTATTATATTTTATTATTAACTTCTGTCTTAATTACAAAATCAGAAAGTGGCATGATGAAATTACTGCCTTCTTTTAACAAAGGAATAAAATCTCAAATAGTTTATTGAAACAATACCAGAAGATTTTTCAAAAAAAACCTTTTCAATATAAGAACAATAGAATTCTGAAAAAAAGCCAACTTTTTCTCTGAAAACAAAATCTAATGAAATGATAAAATTTATTTTAGTATTTTGGGGGTACAAATTCATATAGGACTGGACATAGTTGGTGCTCCAAAAATAGATGTTGCTTGGTAAAACAAATTTTACTTTTTATTTACCTTTTCCTCTAGATTATTTCATCTATATGATAGTTGGTATTAGCCTGATCAATAATGTCTTTTAATTATCAATTGTAGTCTTTAAATATGTATTCTGTACTCTGAATTGGGTACTTGAAGTGGAGTTTGAAGAGCCTGAGTGTTTTGACCAAGATGATAACAAAACACCCCATAAATATACACACTTCCTATGCACCCACAAACATTTTAAAAATATAGCATAAGAAAAGATGATAAATGGTAGATCTAGGCTATCTGACTTCAAAAGTACTGCTCATGAAATCATAGAATAATAGTATACCTCAATTAAAATATAATTGTTTAATGCATTTTTTTAATAATGAAACATTTAACACATAGCCTTCTTTGTAGCTTATTAGCAGACATAAGAAATTTTGCTAAAAATTGGGAACAGTGGGTTGTTTCATCCTTGGAAAACTTGCCAGAAGCTCTAACTGACAAGAAAATACCTATTGTGCGAAGATTTGTATCTTCTCTGAAACGACAAACATCGTTTTTACATCTTGCCCAGGTATGTTGGTTGCTAAGCAGAGAGCATTTGGGTCACCATATAAAAAATGAATCTTCTGATAAGGACAGATTGAGGAACTTTTATAGATTGAAGGGAGCTAAGTAGAAAACAACTAAATGCAACGTGAGACCCAAAAGTGAATGCTATGATAGAAAAAGCACATTAGTGGGAAAGCTGGTGAAATTTGAATTATGTCTGTAGTTAATAGTATTGTACCAATGTTAATTTCATGACTTGGGTAATATACAATAGTTACAGAAGATGATAAGAAGCTGGATGGAGAGTATATGGAAATGCTCTGCACTATCCTTGCAACTTCTCTGTGATTGGAAATTTAGAAAACTTGAATGCAATTAAACATTTATTTGCCATGTGAATCTAATTGGTACAAATTCAGGTTGTGAGAAATGAGCCTATGTGATACTTAATATTGTGAAACCACAAACTCAACACATTTTAAACTGCCGACTAATCATGGCTCTTTTAAATAGGGAGAACAAAAGTAATTCATAAGTTAAGAATGACTCATTTGTATATTGTTAAAACATATTTCTCTTTCCCCAAAATGATTATTTGCTTTATGAAGGTTTCTTGCCTTCTAAATTTTAAAAGACAAGCTTGAGATAATTTCAGATAGGAAATGTAACATTTAAAAATTCTTATTTTGTGATCATGGACAAAGAGAATCCATTTATATTTTCTTTTTTTATTTTTCATTATACTTTAAGTTTTAGGGTACATGTGCACAACATGCAGGTTTGTTACATATGTGTACATGTGCCATGTTGGTGTACTGCACCCATTAACTTGTCATTGACATTAGGTGTGTCTCCTATAATTTTCAAACTTTTAACAGAGATGATCATGAGTCTCAGCTACTGCTTTTGTCTTTAAGAAAAAAGTTATGATACTTTTATCTCAAGGAACTATTTTTCTGATAGCTAAAAATTTCTTCTAGATATATTACAAATGATATAGTGTAGTGTCTTCTTTACTTTCTCTATGCAGATTGCCAGACCAGCTCTCTTTGACCAGCATGTCGTTAATTCTATGGTATCTGATATCGAAAGGGTTGATTTGAACAGCATTGGCTCTCAAGCCCTTCTTACCATTTCAGGCAGCACCGACACTGAATCTGGTATTTACACTGAACGTAAGTCCATTCTCTTTGTTTAGAACAAGGTTTCCCAAGCTCAGCAAATTGACATCTTGAGCTGGGTAACTCTGTTGGAGGAGCCTGTCCAGTGTGTTGTAGGATGTTTAGCAGCATCCCTGACCTTTACCCATTAGATGACAGTAGCAGCCTCCCCCAAGCTGAGACAACCAAAAATGTTTCCCCACATTGTCAAAGGTGTTCTGGGCTGAAAAATCACATCTGATTGAAAAAAAAACCTGGTTTATAAAATTATGTTTAAAAAATTTATCTTCTAATAAAAAATAGTTATAATTACTCACCATGGAAAAGATAGAAAATATTGAGGAAAATAAAAGTCATCTGTAATTTCATTACCTAGAAATAAATGAAATGGAAATAATCTGAAAATAATCAAAATGGTTTTGAGTTTTGTAAGTTTTCTTTCAGTTTTACATTACATGTATAGAAATTTGCATGTGTTTTATAGTCTTGTCATCCTGTGGTGTGTGATACATATCAAAATGGTATCAGCACAATACTCAGGTTTGGACCATCTGTCAGAACTTACCAAGCCAATATGCATGGCTAGACAACTAGGCTTGAATTTCAAGGGATAACAGCCACTATTTTTTCCTCCTTCTGTCTTTGAAAAGACAAAACCTGCAGCCTCCTATACACTGGAGCACAAACTATGGACTGCTCTCTGGGGCCCAATCTCAACTCCACTTTTTGTTTCCTAGCATAAAATAGTATTACCTTTTGAGATTCAGTAAACCTTAAACCCTTTAATAAAAGGATAGTCTTAAACTGCCCCTTTAAATATTACATGATAAAACGTTATTCAGGTAAATGGCTCAATTCTGCCGTGAAGAACTTAACTTTTACTAAAGATAAAGGATATTTTGGAAAGCAGGAAATCACCAAGCTTAGGTTCATTCATTCGTTTTTAACTGATCTGTTCCATTTAATGAAAACACTAGACTCAAAATGAATATTTAACTACATAAACAACTTAATCTTCCCTAGTATATGCATACATATATAAGATTTAAACCTATATTTCAATATATACCAAGATATATACACTTATTAAAATTTTGGGCACACTTCAAGAGGCTGAGGTGGGAAGATTGCTTGATCCCAAGAGTTCAAGACCAGCCTGGGCAACATAGCAAGACCTTTCTCTACAATTTTTTTTTTTAATTTAGCCAGGCTTGTTGGTGCATGCCTGGAGTCCCAACTGCTTGGGAGGCTGAGGCAGGAGGGTCACTTGAGTCCAGGAGTTTGAGGCTGCAGTAAGCCATGATCATGTCATTGCACTCCAGCCTGGGCAACAAAGCAAGATCCTCTCTCTCTCTCTCTCTCTCTCTCACACACACACACACACACACACACACACACACTATTAAAGAGTACAGTACTAAGGTTTTTTTGTTCCTGTTTTCAAGATATGATATTCTTTTCACACATTTATCTGTCTTTCCCTTTCATGCTATCAAAGTATTGATGATTCCAAGTTTTAGGTTTTCTCTTGGATTCCAAGTAGAGTACAATATTCTGTTTTCTTTTTTTTTTTTTCCTGGGTAGATGACTCTATCACTGTGTTCCAAGAACTGAAGGATCTCCTTAAGAAGAATGCCACTGTGGAGGCTTTTATTGAATGGTTGGATACTGTGGTAGAACAGAGAGTTATTAAGGTACTTTTTAATGACAGATTCAGAAAATAAGTTTGTTGTTAAGAGTAAATGCTAAACTGGCTGTAATTTTTTGTCTGCGGGGAGAGGGGTGAAAGACTGTTTGTGCAAAGGCTTTGAAAAGCTTTTGATGCTCTACGAATAAGGCAGGCCAAATATTGAAATTAGGAATATGTCAAGATTTGAGAGCATTGGGCATGGATTCCATTATATTTCTCCTTTCTTGCCCAAAGACTACAAGATGCCCTGCCTTCCCTATCAGTCAATAACATTACAGCTGAGTAACATCAGTAGAGAAAGATAAACTTAGAAACTGGAATGATCTGGCCTGTTTCTAAAAAGCAGGATTTCATAAATGCTGATGGAAAACATGGTTCTAAGCATTTGCATTTCTGAATTCCAAAAGCTCAATATTTTGTGTTTTCTCTGTGGTTTCTTCACCTTCTTTGGTTAACCTAGTCATCCATTGTGAAACAAGCAATAAGAACAAATACGTCCATCACTAGTTGGTGTTAGCCATTCCGTATCAAGGAAACTAGTTATAGTTTGGAAACATTTTTCCTTCTGTAAGGAAAATAGATTATCATTCAGAACCAAAAAGTCAGAGTTAATCATTCACAGAAATATATAGCCCTTCCTTCACACCTCACCTTCTCTTCTTTTTAAAGCTCTGTCAAAGAAAAATTAAAAAATAAAAATATTTTGAAAATTATTTCATTTTGTGGTCCAATTCTAGTAGGAAACAAAGCCATATTGAATAAAGACTTATTACCCTTAAAACATCAGCAAAGACAGGCTAACATTAAATTCCCTGGACAGATAGTTTTATTTGATGAAATAAATGCCATGCCATCTGTCCATTTGTTAGACAGTCTATTTACTTCTTGATCTAACATAGGATGCATGTAGTACTGGGAGGACAGATTTTATAGTTTCATTTTATTCCTTTACTTTTAGACCAGCAAACAAAATGGAAGGTCATTAAAGAAGAGAGCTCAAGACTTTCTGTTAAAGTGGAGTTTTTTTGGTGCTCGAGTAATGCATAATCTCACCTTGAACAATGCATCCAGTTTTGGTAACATATATGCATTATAAAACTGTTCTTACATGAATTATATAATTTGTTCCCCAGTCACATTTCCTGTCAATTTTTAAACATGTTACATTGTCACTTCTTAAACTGTACCTGAATATGGAGCTATGAGAAAATGGTAGTTATGAGCCTGAGTTTTAGAGTCAGACCATAAGCAGGATTAAATCCTAACAATGATTCTCTCTGGCTATGGGCCAATCTGCTCACTGAAGAAGGGGAAGAATATTCTCTTCAAAGGGTTGTGTAGGTACTTTGGTGAGATGATGTATATAAAAACAAATTGCCTAGCACTCAGGAAATGCTTAATGCATAGCAGCTATTATCATTACATTCCATCAGTGCTTGGATAAATTTTCTTTGTTAAACAAACGATAATTAAGACATTATTTTCCAAAGTTATTATTCATTGCAATGTGGCAAGTTTCTGCAGCTTTTCTGAGCACCCATATAGTTGCACTCCAGGAATCAAAAAACAGCTTAGAAGACACATTCTCATGTTTCTGACCCATCTTTCCTGTTCTATATGACTTGGGAGACAAATAGGGTTAAGTTAGCTTTTTATAAAATTGAATGCCTTCTTTTTCCTTAAAATTCCTGAGACTCCTATTTCATAGTTATAATGTTAAACTCATGAGTAGTAACTCTGCATTTGGTAGCTGCATTTCAGGAAATCTTCACATTATGAAAGAGATTACAATTAACTAAATTGTTTTTATTTAATGTTCTATAGAATTAAATAAAATCAGTGAATTTGTATTGAAGAATAAAAAAAACGCATTGTCTATTATTTGAAATAGACTTCCCATATTTAAAGTTTTATAAAATATACAGCATTGAAGCCTGGCCTTACTATGAAAAATACTTTTGTTGGAAAATCTATTGAATAATTAAAAGAAGTTTTAGTTTTCCGGAACATATTTCACTTGAAAATTACTCTTTTAGTTTTTGCCAAATCTAAGAATATTTTGTTTCAGTCTCGAAAGACATCTCTTTACTTGCCTTTTTTCAGACCATGTTGGCCATTGTCTAATTATTTAGTACAAAGTAAACAGAAATAGAGCAGAGTAGAGCTCATTCTCCCCAAGTTAAAGCTTATCACACTCCAATGTGTGCCCTCTTAAAGCATAAAGCATGTCTCACTTTCATCCGTATTTTCCTTTGATGTAATTAGTGGCCAAAGAGCTGGCAGGACAGTACACACAGTGAGCAGGGCAGGCAATACACAGAAAGATTAGAGATCCAAGTTAAGCATGTTGGTCTTAGCAGGTCATTTAAAGTCCAACAAGTATTTGTTTATTTCAGTTGCTCCTTGTAAAGTGTTGCGAGATGGTCACAAAGATAACTGACTTCTCTTTCCCTTTCCTTCTCTTTCTCTCCCCTTTTTACATTTCACACTGTCCTCTCCTCTTTCTCCATCCATAAACAAGGTTCTTTTCATTTGATTCGAATGCTTCTCGATGAATACATTCTCCTGGCCATGGAGACCCAGTTTAATAATGACAAAGAGCAGGAGTTACAGAATTTATTGGACAAGTATATGAAGAATTCAGGTAACTTAAAATAGCTATTTTTGTTTTGCATATTTCTTTGTTTAAATCTTTATAAGTTCAAGAATTTATAAGTTCAAATATTAAGTGGGTTTATCATAATCTCAGAGTTTTTCTCCAAACATGTCATTGCTAATTCTCACCATACAGTCACACTATTGGAGCACTATTTTTCTTTCATTCATTGCTATGTAGAGTAGTCAAAAGTACTTTACTGGAAACTCTGAAGTATGCAAAATTGGTGATCTTAATTTCTGGGAATTAAGGTGAAGTTGGAGAAGTGACTATAATACAAAAAAAAACTGTAATTCAAGACACATGTGGTATACTACATATGTAAGTGGTGTAAAAATAAGTTCTATAGGAGTTTAGAGAAGGAAGGAAACACATCTATTCGAGATAGGGCAACTTGCATTTTGAAGACTTCACTCCAAAGTGGATTATTTAGTGCTCCTTATCTACATCCACATCCACAAATATGCAGCTAAAAAAAACCTAGCATCACTGCCAAGAGCAAAGGTCTGCCAGCCTCACTTCCCATGGGAAACATTGCTTAGTAGTTTCCAGATTAAATACTCAACAATGAAACATTTTCATTTTCTTTTACTTGGGTTTATCTACGAGGAATATGAGAAAAAATCTCAGATTTCCCATTTTAAAAACTCTTTCCAGATGCGAGTAAAGCTGCTTTCACTGCTTCTCCGAGTTCATGCTTTCTGGCCAACCGTAATAAAGGGAGCATGGTTTCCAGCGACCCTGTGAAGAATGAAAGCCATGTGGAGACAACCTATCTCCCTCTGCCATCCAGTCAACCCGGAGGCCTAGGCCCTGCTCTGCACCCATTCCCTGCTGGGAATACAGACAACATGCCGCTCACAGGTATGCTAAAGAGAACTGCTTAGGCTCCAGTGCATCTCAGAGAAGCCTGTTCCTTCATTTTTCTTAAAACTCATAACCTCCAGTCCAGGAATTCCAACAATATAAAAGGATGATCTTAACTGAGTTTTAATAAAGATTTATAATATTTTTGTGATTTTCAGCAATGGTAATAATACTATTATTAACACAGGTATCATGTTTTGACACACTCCATAAATTATATTAGAAGTATGAATAATTAGTTAATTTAGTGGAAGAAATAATTAGATGAGGTATGCATAAAATTCTTATGATGCTTTGAAGATCAAAAAAATGGGTTGCTTATTTCTGGATTTTGAGGAGACTTTATTTCTCCGCCCTTAAAAAGTAGATTCGGGCTGGGTGTGGTGGCTCATACCTGTAATCCCAGCATTTTGGGAGGTCGAGGCGAGTGAATCACCTGAGGTCAGGAGTTCGAGACCAGCCTGCCCAACATGGCGAAACCCCGTCTCTACTAAACATACAAAAAATTAGCCGGGCTTGGTGGCAGGCACCTGTCATCTCTCCTGAACCTGGGAGGTGGAGCTTGCCTTGAGCTGAGATCAGGCCACTGCACTCCAGCTTGGCGACAAGAGTGAAGCTCCGTATCAAAAAAACAAACAAACAAACAAAAAAACTGGATTCGGCCATTTTAGGATAATCGTTACAGTAATTCTCCCTTTTGGCCTAAGGTTCTCTTTGTGTCAAAATGAATATTTGGTGGCTTGAACTAGCTACTCGGGAGTATTTTAAATGTGCTTATTGCCTTGTGTCTTTTTTGAAATCTTTTTATATACATTACTTCATTTGATATACAGAATTTTAAACCTAGAAGAGCCTTATAGTTCAGGGGTCCATTTCTACCAATGGAACATTGGCAGCCTAGAGAGTTGGTGGCATTCATAAATCACATTACTTTTAAGAGGTGTTTGCATGACATTTCGAATTGACTGCTTTGAAGCCACGGCCATTTTGACATTAGTGACTTTTTCTTTTTACCCTAAAAATCAAACAGTTTAACAATCAGCTAATTTTTTAATTATGGGGAAATGTGAGCAGCAGACACCCATGTCCTCCCCATGCCGCCTGTGGAGAAACCATGAAGCCATCCCAGACTTTCCCCTATAGTCACCAAATCCACGCCTCCACTGTTGTGATATATACATGTGTTGTGATTATATTTTTTAAATTCTGAATTTTTGGTGCTTTTCAGTTTAGTTATTTTTGGAGGGCAGGAATGAAGCAAGCTGGAAAACAATACATTAATAAATCTTTTGAATATTTTTTAAAGATGTGAGCTCATCTACTTTAATATGACACTAAAGGAATGTTCTGGTAATTTTTTCCAGGTCAAATGGAGCTTTCACAGAATGCTGGTCATCTGATGACACCACCCATTTCTCCAGCCATGGCAAGCCGAGGAAGTGTCATTAACCAAGGACCAATGGCAGGGAGGCCCGCAAGTGTGGGCCCAGTACTGTCAGCTCCATCACACTGCTCCACATACCCAGAGCCCGTTTATCCAACTCTCCCTCAAGCCAACCATGACTTTTATAGCACCAGCTCTAACTACCAGACTGTGTTTAGGGCGCAGCCCCACCCCACATCAGGACTCTATCCTCATCACACCGAGCATGGTCGATGCATGGCTTGGACTGAACAGCAGCTTTCAAGAGACTTCTTCAGTGGCAGCTGTGCGGGGTCTCCATATAACTCCCGGCCACCGTCTAGCTATGGCCCATCCCTGCAAGCCCAGGATTCACACAATATGCAGTTTTTAAATACAGGAAGCTTCAATTTCTTGAGCAACACAGGAGCTGCCAGCTGCCAAGGAGCAACACTGCCTCCTAATTCACCAAATGGTATTGATATTTAAAGAATTTTTCTTGGTTTTTGAGATGGCAATGAGGCAAAATCAGACATTGCGTTCCACCTCTGCTGACTAGCATGTCCTTTCATTTAAGGCTTCCAAAGATCATGGAATCTTAGACTTCTGTCACATACATATATATTTCCTAATTTTTGTGGCTTTCCTAAAGTTGCCCTTCTTCTTCTTTTTTTTTTTTTTTTTTTTTATTTTTTTATTTTTTTGAGACAGGGTCTTGCGCTATAGCCCGTGCTGGAGTTCTTGGCAGGATCATGATTCACTGCAGCCTCAAACCCCTAGTTCAAGCAATCCTCCTATCTCAGCTTCCCAAGTAGCTGGGACTACAGGCATGCATCACCATCCCTGTCTAAATTTTAAATTTTTTCTAGAGACAAAGTCTCACTATGTTTGCCCAGGCTGGTCTCAAACTACCGACTTTAGGCAGTGCTCTCTCCTTGGCTTCCCAAAATGCTGAGGTGCCTCCCAAAGGTGTGAGCCACCATCCCTGGCCTAAAGCTGTCCTCCTAAATGCCGCATATGTTAAAAAAAAGATAGTTAAATCATATGTTTGAGACCTACCTTAATAGCCCCAAAGAAGAATTTTCTGTCTTTTGAAAACATTTTTAGTGGATAATATTTCTTCCTGATAACTAAAAGCAGATTTTAAAGATTGGGACCAAAACAGACCAATAAAAATTGGAAGTTAAGGGAACTAGAGACATGTGACCTTGAGTCACCAAAATAGGCTTCGTGTGTAGGCTTCTTTGGTGTCTTTCTCCTAAGCGTAGGCCAGTCTTTGTCTCCCCTAAACATGCATCTATACATGAAAGTAGTATTTTTGTGACAGATGATAGTGCTTTTTTCTTTCTTCATAGGTAGATCTTGTTAATTTAGATAAGGGAAATCTGACAGAAGTGCAATCTGGTCTTAAAGTTAATACAATTCTTATGTATTAAATTATGTATTATACTATAATTATTGTATTAAATTATGTATGATGCTACAATTCTTATATATTAAAAAACACAAAAAGCACAGAAAACCTTACCCATATACAAGCACAAATCCAGTTCTGTAGCATGTATAGATACACATGTAATACTTACAGTTTGATATCTTTAGGACATCACCTAATTACTTTGTCACTTTTTTCCTTCCTGAAAGTTCTTTGTAGTAAGTTAACAGCAAATTCTCAACATTTTCTGTTACAGGATACTATGGAAGCAACATAAACTACCCAGAGTCTCACAGGCTCGGATCAATGGTGAATCAGCACGTTTCTGTCATCAGCAGCGTTCGCTCACTGCCCCCCTACAGTGACATCCACGATCCACTTAACATTTTAGATGACAGTGGTAGAAAACAGACCAGCTCGTTTTACACAGACACATCATCTCCAGTTGCATGTCGAACTCCAGTCCTAGGTAAATTATTTTAGTAGTTCTTGAAAACATTTTAAGAAGTCATTAACCTCAGGTATGCAACATTACTTGAGGGAGATCTGCTGAGGTGAACTGAGCAAGCATGTTCCCAGGGTTGATTTATTACTTTGGATCTAAAGTTATATTTTTTGTATCTGACTACACAGTTAGTAACAGTTTTTCATTTCTTATTCTGTATATCTCTGTTATGCAACCTACTTCTAGATCTGTTACTTTTTACAAAAAAATAGCTGGTATCTATTAAGTATGCAAAAAATTAATATGACCTGTCAAATGCAGTCTAAAAGTGTAAGTTTTAAAAGGGCAGTAATAATATCTTTTTCTCACTCTTGATTAGTGTTGGACCCAGTTGTAGTGCCAAGAGATGCCTTATCTTTAGGCATCATGATCTCCATCAGTATCCAAAAATCACTCCAAGATTAAAAAAAACTGGTGTGTTGTGATGGGTGCTACTAGCATTTTCTCATTCTTATGTAAAATGTGATTCAACACCTCTGTAGAAAATGTTGCTATTTTTATTGCTCTCTAACATATCATGTAAGTAAAAATAAGAAAAACGTGTGCTTGCCATGAAGCCTCCTGCAATCTTCTTCCAACCAGGTTACATTTTGTAATCCTCATCTATGAAGAAATTCTGCAATAATAATTAGTATGTTATTAGTAATAACATAGACTTAGTCACTAGATTTAGTTTCTAAAAATGCTAATAAGATTTCACAGGGCAAGTATATATTCACTAAGTATCAAGGCAGAGTGTTAATATTTATATGAGATGGTTACAATCTTCCAATGAAATTGATTTCAGACTAGCGTAAGTAGAGGGCATTGACACACAACCAGAGCATAAGGGAAAATGAAATCAATTTCATCTCTCCTCACTCAGTGTACCTTTCCAATAATTCAATAGGAAGTACTCCTTCTCTTCCTGTCACTGTCACACATGCTCCCTGAGCAGAATCTAGCAGCTCATCTTCTGCTATCTGCAAATGGTCATTGCTTCTAGGTTACTCTAATGAAGCAGAAAATTCCACTTCAGGAAGTTTTCTCACCATGAGACTAAAATGTACTGTGTTGCTATTGTTACTATTAGTTCTGTTTACTTGAAGAGATAGTGGAAGCTTTGACGAAACATAGGTTAAGAGTAGGGTGGAGTCTAAGCTTTAGTTTATCAGAGCTGACTTACAAGTAGATTGCAAATTGTGCTGCAGGGTAAAATGAGGGGATAGAATAAGTGGATAAGTAGTGCAAGGAGAATTGAGTTCAACTGTTTCTTAATTATAAAGCTTGGACAGAGAGCATGTCATGTCAGCAATAAGAAGGCAGCAACCATATATGAGGGAAATACAGAGCTAGTGAGTCAGTTAGTGAATTTTATTGAGAACCTACTAGGAGCCAGACTCCATTCTAGATGTGAGGATATGGTGGTGATCAGGCCATAGTTCTTGCCTGTAAGAAGTTTACATTCTAGTAGAGGGACAGTAAGGCAATAAATATATGAGCAAATGTATTAAAAAGATAATGCCAAGTACTCTGAACCTGATTAAATAGCGTAAAATGACAGATAGTAAAGGAGGAGCTGCTTTTGGTAGGACAGCTGAGAAAGGAATCCTGAGGCAGAAACATTTGAGTTGAAATCTGAGTGATGAGAAGGAGGCAAAGATGTGAAGATCTGAGGGAGGAGTTCCAGGCAGAAGAAACAGTGAATGCAGAACCGCTGAAATCAGAATAAGTTTGAAAAAATCAGTGGGCAGAGAGCAGGCCAGTGTGTCTTAAGCTTGTTGAATGAAGGAGAGAGTAGAGCAAAATAAATAAAAAATCAGGGGCCCATCTACATAGGGTAAGATGCTTGGATCATGTTCCAAGGGTATGGGAAGCCACTATGGCATTTGAGACGAGTGAAAGTTTGATCTGCTCTTCAGCAATACCATTCTGGCTGCTCTCAGGAGGGTGAATGGGTGAGACAAAGGTGGAGATCCTGGGACCAGTCAGGAGGCTGCTGTGTTGGTCCAGGAGAGAAAAGATGGTGGTTTGAACTACAACCATGAAAGTGCAGATGGAAAGAGGAGGTAGATTGGGGAATATATTTTGGTGGTAGCACTTAAGTTGAAATTGAGTTTTCTTTGTTAAATATGTAGAGCAAATAATTTCTGGGAGACTAGCAAGTGGGAACAAATGGAAGAAAAGATGATTGCTCTGGTAAACCATACAGACTCAAATTTAGAATAGGTTTGTGTGCTAAGTACAAAAATAAATACAGGGAATTAAAATGAGTGGCATTTGCAGAGAAAAGAAAATGTCAATCAATTTTCAGTTGCTGATTATATTTTCCCTTACAGCTTCCAGTTTGCAAACCCCAATTCCTTCTTCCTCATCCCAATGTATGTATGGAACTTCCAACCAGTATCCAGCTCAAGAAACCCTGGACTCCCATGGAACAAGCAGTAGAGAAATGGTGTCTTCTTTACCACCTATCAACACTGTGTTCATGGGAACAGCAGCTGGAGGCACTTAAACCACCAATGTGGGAGGGGGTGCTAAAACTTTAAAAAAAATCCCTACTGTGCAAATATCATTATTCACTCAGACTTCCACAAGAGTAAAGAAAAATGAATATGCAGTGGCTGACATTGTTATTAAGTCACTGGTACTACGGACAACTCCATAGTGAATGGAGATACTTGCAGAGTTTGTCATGCACACTAAGAGTTTAAAATGTGAGCTCATTATTAATCATAGTTTCAAAATTATCAAATAAAACCAGTGAAGATTTGAAGATGCAAACATTTCAGCTATGAAGATTTACATTTCATTTTCTAATTTATTAAACATCTGTGTGACTTTTTATCTTTGGTTTCTTTTAAAAAGTATATTTAATGCCTTTACAATACCTTTAATTTATTAGGATCTCAGAATCATTGTTTACTATCCCTTATTTGACAAAAAGTCAAATGTGTATGTTCTACCTCCAATGGAAATGTTTACAAGGTCAAGACTTAATTCAATTCAGCCAAGACCAAAGTTGCTTGACTTTCAATTCCTGTGCATTAGTGTGATGATTTCTGTCACATAGCAGCATTCCGATTCTATGTAACTGAATGGAGATGATAAGTGCTTTCCTCTCTTTATTTAAAAAAGATTAAAAGAAATAATGTATGGAAATATTTTCAAAGGCTTGGTGCTCTTGGGGCTGGTACTATTTCTGAAGAGTGCTGGGGATTTACTCTTTAATGTCAGCTCCTTTCGATATGAGATTAAGGAGTAAAGTAGTTTGGTTAAACACTATAATTTAAAAACATTTGCATATCATATCCATGCCTATACATATAAAGAAATTGTGAATTGTAGACTATTTGAACCTTTTCAGATTTAGAAGCAGTCTTTTACCAAGTACTTTCTTATACATTGAAAGTAAATGAGTGTTCAGGGATTAGCTAGATGCAAAGCCTAATTCAGAAGTGAAGGAATTGTTACATATAAATTAATACAATTTGATAACACTATCTTTCTAGCTCTGTTTCTTTTTCTTTTCCACATGTCTTCACTGAAAGGTCTGTTGTAAAGTTCCTGGCCTGTGGTAGGAGACTTCCATAAACTTTACAGGCTTCTCCTATAGTCTTATGACAAGCCTCATATTATTTGTATTAAGGATTAGGTTACACTATAAACCCCAGGTACGTCATAAAAGGATCTATAAGACCCAGATACTCATTATATATCATGATGGAATTTGGTAAAACAAACTGTGGAATTTTTTTTGGCAAGCAATAAACAATTATCTGTGGACCTGTCAGAGTATTGCTACTACCATTTGCTTAGTCGTATGTTCAATGGTATGCAGTTTATAATTTAATTAATTGAACAAAAATGATTGTAGCAGTAACAAATCACGAAGAATAGCAAATTAAATGTTCTATTCTTTGATCTAGAAATATTGTAGAAATACAGAGGAGAAAATTAATAAGGACTTGGAATTAAGTAATAAACAAAACAGCTTTAAAAAGCATCTGGCCATAAGTCTTGAAAGTTAACCAAAATTTTAATGTATACTAATTAAATATATGTTCAGCCTCTATGTGTCAGACACTTCATTATATAACAACATGGAAGATACAAAGATGGGAAAGACTGTCATACCTTATACATTTTTGTGTAACAATGAAGGGGTAATGTGATATAAAATAGAAACTCCTAGAGGAATTTTGAGTAGAAAAGCAACGTGGGGAAAGCGATGTTTAGGGAATATCTAACACTAGTTGGAGAGAGGGGCTGAATTGGATAGTGGAGAAATTAGTCTGAACAGGGGGCTATTTGGGGGTTGTTTCTCTCATCTAGATGTCCAGTGGATAAACACAGAGAATACTTGGAAGCAGAGGGAATGAGATCAGGGAGAGAGAGAGAAGCATCATTTCAAAAGAATGTATTTAAGGATTTTCTCTAACCCTGTTTGCAAAGGATTTCCCTACCCTATTTGTAAAGCACTGCAGTGTAAATAATTTGCCATATATTGATGCCCTCTTTGTAAATGAGAGAAAATGACCCAGAGCAGGGAGAAGTTTACAAGACATGTGAACAGCATCTCTGGGTCTCATTTGCACCTGGCTGATAACAAGGTGCTCAATCTTGACGTCAAGAGACAGATGACTAACTTGCTCTTTGTGCCAGGCAGTGGGACTTGAGCTTATCTCTGTTAAATGCATAACAGTGTTTCTCCATTCAGACACTATTGGCTTTCAGGCAGGACAGTTCTTTTATCTCACTGTTCTGCATATTGCACAAGATTTATATCCCTGGCTCTCAAACACTAAATCTCAATAGAACTCCCTTTCCCAGTCATTGTGACAACCAAAAACACCTCACATTTTTTCAAATGCCTCTGGAGAGGCAGTGCTAGTTCTGCATGAATTAAAGGTGACAACATCTTTAATTTTACCTAGACGGAGCATGAGACAACATAATACCTCTCTGCCCTTCAGTTACACTCGTCATTTAAAAATGGTTTCCTTCATGGATCTAAGCCTGGGTGCTCAAGGCATTTTCTGATATTCTCGTTAATTTTAATAGGTTAAAGGATCTTGCCTAGCATTTTAGTGTTTCTGTTTCCAAAAGCAAGAATATTATTCCTCAAGTAGTTTTTAGAAGTTGTGAAGTATGAATTATAAAGTGGCCTGTTTCAGCTAATGCTTATGTGAACTGCAAAATTAAGGTTAGAAATCAGAATTCAAAAAATGCTTGGTTTATAATTCTTTTATTTTCTTTTTCAATTTTTTAACTTTTTGTAGAGATGGGGGTCTCCCTATGTTACCCAGATGGGTCCTGAACTCCCGGGCTCAAGTGATCCTCCTGCCTCACAAAGTGCTGGGATTACAGGCAGAAGCCACCGTACCAGACCTGTAACTCAGTCCTCGAGTAGTATTTTTCAAATCTTATGTTATGGTGTGGTGGCTGCTATAGATAAAAGACCTATTGACAAATGAATACTCCAGTTAACTCAGTAGATTTTTTTTTTTTTTTTTTTTAGACGGGGTCTCACTGTCGCCCGGCTCGAGTGCAGTGGGCGATCACAGCTCACTGCAACCTAGACTTCCTAGGCTCAAGTGATCCTCCCAAAACTCCTGAGCTCAAGTGACCCCCCTGCCTCAGCCTCCTGAAGTTCTGAGATTACAGGTATGAGCCACCTCAATCCTGGCTTCAGTAAATTCTTAATAGAATTTAGAGACCAAGAACCTGTTTTACAACAACTTAAAACCCAGCTATGTCATTAACATACAATCACATATCACAATGGACCTGGTTTATTTTCCTCTCTGCAGGTAGTGTTGCACTAAGAAAAATTAGAACTCTCATCAGTTATATGTTCCCAAGTATGCTTTCAGGTCAGAATGTTTAAACAAGAATTTAAGCTAAATTCCCATTATAGTTGTCATGTAAAAGCCTTTCTCTTTGTTCCCCTTTCAAAGAAGAATCCAGGAGACCCTCAAGGTCTAACATGCCCAGAGCCTATTTTGGAACTGGAGAGGGGATGATTATCACAACACCTAAACAGGGAAGGCACACTGGCATTTAGTGCCAGGACCATGCATGTGAATGTCCTGCAATGTGTGGGTCAGATTTGCACAAAGAGAAATTGTCTTACTTCAAAAGCCAATAGCGCTTCTATAAGGAAATGAAGGCAGACTAGTAGGCTATGAGGTGGTTGCCACAAAACTTTGCCCAATAATGACACTTCATGTTATCTAACATCTAACTAATCCAATCAGATAATCTCAGATGCTGGTGAGGTTGCAGAGAAATAGCAACACTTTTACACTGTTGGGAAATTAGTTCGACCATTGTGGAAGACAGTGTGGCAATTCCTCAGAGACTTAGAACCAGAAATACCATTTGAGCCAGCAGTCCTATTACTGGGTACATACCCAAAGGAATATAAATCATTCTATTATAAAGATACATGCGTATGTTCATTGCAGCACTATTCACAATAGCAAAGACGTGGAATCAACCCAAATGCTCATCAGTGACAGATTGGATAAAGAAAATGTGGTACATATACACCATGGAATACTGTGCAGCCATAAAAAGGAAAGAGATCATGTCCTTTGCAGGGACGTGGATGAAGCTGGAAGCCATTATACTTAGCAAACTAATGCAGGAAGAGAAAACCAAACACTGCATGTTATCATGTGTAAGTGGAAGCAGAACAATGAGAACACATGGACACAAGGAGGGGAACCACACTTTCTGGGGTCTGTTGGGGAAGGGCAAGGAATGGAGAGCATCAGGGAAAAGAGCTAATGCATGCTGGGCTTAATACCTAGGTGATGGGTTGATAGGTGCAGCAAACCACCATGGCACACGTTTACCTATCTCACAAAACTGCACGTCCTGCAAATGTACCCTGGAACTTAAAAAAAAAAATTATAAAAAAAACCTCCTCAGGAACTGTGACTGCGAAACTCACACACACAGCCTAGAGAAAAAAACAGGCAGAAAAGTAAGGCTGGGAGAGGGAGACAGAGATAAGTAGAGGTAGAGAGAAGCTGAGTTGTGAGTAGGGCCCTGGGCAGCAATGGTTGGCCCCCTTTGGTTGGCCCCCTCTAATGGGACACTGAAATGACAGCTTCCCAGACCTGCAGTAGAAACCAGAGCTGCAGCTGTGCCATCTTGACCAATAATAAAAAATGCCCAGTTCTCTTCTGCCCACTTACTTGAGTTTGCCCTTGGAAACTTAAATGGACGTGGTCTTCGTATAGTCACTGCTTTAACTATACTACCAGGTATACTACAGTATGTTTCCTCTTCTGTAGAAAATCTTGAGAAATAATACATTAGTGGTTCACTGATTTTATTTTTCAACAAATAAATCTCTTCTCATACAAATGCAGTCCATTAAAATAGGACAAAAAATACTGTCAATTCTTGAAAGTCAGCCTAGGTAATGCATTTTCCTTCCTTACCCCTTCAAAAAGGAGACAAGAGAAGAGAGAGAGAGAGAGAGAAAGAGAGAGAGAGAGGAAGCAAGAGAAAGAGGGGAGGGGAATGAAAAGGAGGGGAGTGGAGGAGAGGGGGTAGGGGAGGAAAACCTTTGAGATACATCTTGTGAAACCCAAACTCAAAGTTCCAAATTTTTAAAAAGCAGGAGGCGAATGAGAGTGATATGTCTGAACTCCCTGGAAAGGGATATTACAGGGACTTCGGTTTCTTTATAACAGGGAGTGAAATTAATTGCCATACAAATGTTACAATAGCAGCTATGAGCTCTTGTAAGGCCTGGAGTAGTAAACTGTTCACGCTGTATTTTGAGGACAGATTTACAATCCAGGGTGAGATATAGAAATTTATACAAAAACCTTCCGGAAAAGTAAACAGTAGTGATTATGGCATACAGGACATTTTGTTCTTTGGGAAAGATAAGAAATGATGAATTTATATAAAAGGTTATTATACCATCTCATTCAATTATTGAATTTTAAATTAAATCCTTGAGTTGAGTTTGTAAATGGCAGAGAACACAACCTGTCTGTTTCAAAAGCACACTGATTAAATGAAAAGAAAATAAATTGTAGTTATTCCTTGATTATAGGCATTAGCAATGACTGGAAAAGATTGGTAGTTGTAAGCAGACTCTGAGGAATGATCTATTCACTAATTTTGAGAGATTTAACCATAAAATAAGGTCTCTCTGTTCTTACTGATAAAAGGTTTTAATTAGTTCTCTAACATCAAAACCCTGTAAATACAGTTTGCTTTTCACTGATCTTGGCTATATAATACCATCATAGAAATGTTTTCAGTTATAAAAACAATTTATTTTCCAGAACAAGCAAAATCATTTTTTATTTAGTTTTTTAAATAATCTAATCCAGCTAGAGAGGTCCCTGATTTTTCCCAAATCTCTCTTTAAAAATCTATATTTTCAAAAATATTCATGCGAAGTTTATGAGGATAAAATTGACCCCTTGTTAGTTTGACCCTTTTACTTGTCATATGATGAGGTTGTAGTAGAAGACACTGTCCATCCAATGGCATGGGAAGCTTTGGACATATAAATGTAAAAGAACTCTAGATTCTTGTTCCTATTAAAAACATTATCTCACTATTTACAAATATTTCATTTGATATCAATATTTAAAATCTATCAGTTGCTTGAGTATTATTATTATTATTATTATTTTTTTTGAGGTGGATTCTCACTCTGTCTCCCAGGCTGGAGTGCAGTGGTGCGATCTCGGCTCGCTGCAAGCTCCGCCTCCCGGGTTCACGCCATTCTCCTGCCTCAGCCTCCCAAGTAGCTGGGACTACAGGCGCCCGCCACCACGCCCGGCTAATTTTTTTGTATTTTTGGTAGAGACGGGGTTTCACCATGTTAGCCAGGATGGTCTCGGTCTCCTGACCTCATGATCCACCCGCCTTGGCATCCCAAAGTGCTGGGATTACAGGCGTAGGCCACCATGCCCAGCCTATTTGCTTTCTTTTTAAAAAACGGAATTGGGCTGGACACAGTGGCTCATACCTGTAATCCTATCATATTGTGAGGCTGAGGCAGGAGGATTGCTTGAGGCCAGGAGTTTGAGACTAGCCTGGGCAATATTAGTGAGACCTTGTCTCTACAAAAAATAAAAAAAGTCAGCCACATGCATACCTGTAGTTGAGCTACTCAGGAGGATGAGGCAGGATGATCACTTGAGCCCAGGAGGTCAAGGCTGCCGTGAGCCAATATTATGCCACTGCACTCCAGCCTGGGTGACAGAGCAAGACCCCCTCTCAAAACTAGACAAATAGCCGGGTGCGGCGGTTCACACCTATAATCCCAGCACTTTGGGAGACTGAATCAGGCGAATCACTTGTGGTTAGGGGTTCAAGACCAGCCTGGCAAACATGGTGAAACATGGTCCCTACTATAAAAATACAAAAATTAGCCGGCCCTGGTGGCGCCTGCAATCCCAGCTACTTGGGAGGCTGAGGTGGGAGGATTGCTTCAGCCCAGGAGGCAGAGATTGCAGTGAGCCAGGATTGTACCACTTCACTCCAGCCTGGGCTTCAGAGTTAGACTGTCTCAAAAAATAATAAATAAATAACAGAATTAGAAAAGCCAATGCATGAATATTGTAATGAGATAATGTTGTAGTTATCTCAGGTTGGTTAAGTTTTGTTAAGAAATTAATGTGTTGAAGTTCCAAGAAATAGTCCCTTTTATCCCACATTTTAATGAATATGTCTGCTCACACTGGTGATAACAAGAACAGACAAGATTTCTTCCCTCATGAAGCTAATAGTTATGAGGGAGGGCAGACAATAAGCTAAACATTTACACAATTGATTACAGTTAAGAAATAATTAATTGAAAGTGTGAAAAGTGAAGGCTGCTCAGAGAAATGATAACAAGAGTTAGGCTCATGGAGGTGTGTGCAGGGCATGGTATAGGGCGGGGATAGCTGGTCAGGGAAGCTTTTTGGAAGAAGCAATGTCCAATCTGAGACCTGAAGCATGAGTAGGAAGTGGGTGGTGACGGGGAGACACTTTCTGGTGGAGAGAGAGTGGTGGTGAGCAGCAGAACCACTTGTCCAGGATAAGAATCCAACATGTGAGGGACTAAAGACTGGTCATCAAAGTTGAAAAGATGTGGCAGATCACAGAGAGCTAGGGAGAGCGGCCAGAAAGAGTCGGGAGAGCGACTACTGAGGCTTTCAAATTTTAATGGTGATCTTAGCGATTTGTTGATAATGTGAGAAACTTGTGTGATTGTGAAGATCTATAAAGAATTAGAAGAGGCTGGTAAGAATGCCTAACTGAGATTTTTATAAACTCTGAAATGCTGAAACATTTTCATGATGAGAACAGCCTTGCTATCCTAGATTTCACAGTTAAAAATTGTTTAATAGGCTGTAAGTCCCTTTTATGTGTCCAAAGACAACACATAATCAAGAAAATTAATCTCATGAGTTTTTTTGTGGAGGTTTCAAGTTGGATCTCTTTTTAAAATGATTTCAGCCAATATAAACAAGTTTTAGTAGAATTTTCTATTCTTTTCCCCCACAAACTTAATCCCAGACATCCTTTCTTGAAAAACACACTTAGATAACAAGGAAAAAGTATGTGAATTCTTTTAAATGGTGTTTTCCTTTATTTCTGGCGTGATTGATTTTAACCCTAAAATTGAAGAGAACTAAAGGTGAAAAGGTCAAAACCAAGATTTTTCAGTGTGATGTGGTGACTTGACCTCCTTTCTCAAAATACATGTCATAGAGCCTCCAAGTAAGATTTGGGTGAGAAACACACTTACAAAAGTGAAAAATTAACTACCCAATATGATACCTGCTCTAATGTAAAGAGAAACCATTGTTTTTATTAGTTAAAAACAAGGGTGGAGTTCTTACTAATCAATAGTCAGAATAAGGGTCAGAGATTTACAGCCTTCAAGCATCTTTAAACACACCGAGGCAAATATGAGCTTTGTGGGCGGTTTGTTAATCAAGTTTTGTCATTTGGCTTTGTGTACTTTAGCTTATTGATGCTTTACACATGACCTCTATGAAAAAATAAAGCTTTTCATATTTTTTCATATAATATTTTTACATTTAAAATAGCAACATTTCTTGCCTGTGAATTTCAGGGGTAATATATGTGTACGATCTGCTACCCCTCCCTGCCACACACATGCTGTTTTCCACTCGTTTCTTATTGTCTGGTCGCCTGTACAATGTATTGTGCCCATTTTGACTTTCTTCTCCCCAAAGGAAGATTCACCTAGAAGATGTGCGTGAAGGTGATACCTGATGTCAACATTTTTACAGGAAGCAGGATATTCAGTTGCCTGGGGAATTTGAGACACTTGGACATCAGGCCAGCAGAACAAAGTCTTCCGGGGGGGAACATTGAACCTCGGATGAAAGATAACCCCTTAGCGTATCAGTGGTTCTCTTACATACTGATGTTCCCCAGGGAGTATATGGGAACAGTGGCCAAGAACGAACTAATTAATCCTAGAAACCAGAAAGAATTGCTTGTCTTTGGCCCATGCTTCAGTGCTAGATGGCTTGACCTAGTGAAAGTCCAGTATAGCTTTTCTTGGGCTCCTTGATTTGAGAGTCAGATGGGGGTGCAACAGGCACTAAGATGTGTCAGGATGATGTAGGCAAGTCTCAAGCTTTCCCACGAAAGACATCTCTCCAAGATTCCCGTACTCATCTCTGTGTCATAGCATTGAAGTGGCTATTCAAGTTTCTATTAAAATATAAAGACAGAATTAGCTAAAATATGATTTTAGAGACCAAATATGTATAATTTTAAAACTCTTACCACAGAGTCAGACGGATCTGTGTTTTTAACCACATTATTTGTGTGACGATTTAGATAACTTCTCAGAGAACCATTTTTCTCATCTGTAAAACGGGTTTAATAATAGTATTTATCAAAGAAGGTTTTTGTGAGAATTAATTAAGCCATATAGCATGATGGTTCTTGACACGTTGTACAGGCTCAATAAACAGCAATGGTTGCTAATTATCATTATTATTCTTCAAATCCCATGAAATCAGTAGCAGTAGTAAAAGCAATGCAGACTGTTCTTTTATGTCTTTATGTGTAACATGAACTGCTCTATTGCTAGAGTTGTCTAGTAAGATAACGTAGGCCAGTGCCAATTAAATAAGAATTTATTATGTAAAAGTAAAGGGAAAAAAGTAAAATGTAGTAAATCATTAACTACTCCAATGTGGTTTCATAGAGGTGATACTCATGGGGTAACAATATGGTCTGAATTGTTAGATACGAAAATATGATTACCAGCAATATTTTAAAACAATTTGTTTTTATACATATATTACTGGTTTCATACAATCATACAAATTCTTTCTCTATTAATCAGTAATTCTAGCAGGAGAATCGTCAATGTTTATTTCAGTCTAATTGTATTTGTTTTCACAGACCTGCAATAAAATCATAAAAACATGAAACTTGTCTGTGAAAATTTCTATTATAAAAAAGTATTTTTCATGGATTAATTTTTCTTCCTTAAAAGTCATTTAAATTAATAGTTCTACAAGCATATGTGATTAAATTTATAACAAAAAATTATTAATGAATTGGACATTTCTAATGCCTTCATAACTGCTTAGGGGCAAGGTGCTCTCTGATCTCTTCCTTATTAAGGAAAACCTTCACCCTAGTCAAAAGGCCAGTCCCAAGCCACTAAGCTGTACACCCAACTGTCAATTGAAAACCTCCCCCAAAATGTCCCCCAGGCCTGTGAAGTTCAGTGTTTACAGACTTGGAGCCATTTGCTTCATTCTTATTGTATTCTGACCATGTACTTCTCTCCTTGTTATAGTGCTACAAAAGCCAGAAACCTGGGAATTATCCTAAATGCTCCCTCATTGCCCCCTCTTCTGGTCAATCTTTCCTTCTAATTTCTTCCTGAGCCCTCTCATTCTCTTTATCTTCGTGTACAACCCAGCGCAAACTCTTCTTGTCAGGACTGTGATATTAGCCCAATTCAATCAGTTTCTCCATCGTGTCCAGAGAGATCTTTCTTAAATACAAACTACACCTCTGCTCAAGATTCCTCACCTGCTCCTCTTTGACCTCAGAATGAGGCCCACTCTCGTCTATATGAGTCTAAGGTTTTTCCCTTTTCCTGCCTGGAGCTAGTATTGATCATTATAATGTATACGCTTTTGAGGACTTTATCTGAAATTGGAAGGCTTACAGAATTTTTAGATGGCAAAAATAATCACTGTAGGTACTGGAATTTCCTTTATGTTTTGTTGTCAGAGTAGAAAGTGTAGGAATATAATGATAAAGGATCAATAGAGATGAAATTGCTTATAAAAATCAATAGCTTTAATGGCTTTAAATATTTCAGGACATTAGCATTTGACACAAACAACGTTGAAAGAAACCTTATTTAATGGACGTTTCTGGCTCAATTCTCAGTCTCTTTAGTGTGTGACAAAGTGATATTGAAAAGCTGAGGAAATACCTTGATAGACTCCCAAACATAAAGGCATATTGAGACCTAATTGAGGCAAAGGCTGAGATAAGAAAATTAATACATAGGAATTTAATAAACTCTTTCTTCTGCCCCTCTTGTGCTTGGCTGATTTTTTAATCTTCCGGTATAGGTGTCTCGTTCCCAAAGAAGTCTCTCCTGAAACTAAACTCCAGGTTAGTGTTCCTCCCATAAGCTCCCATTAGGTCCTTATGCTATGCATAACATGGCACTTATGCTATGCTATTTTTCTGTATCCTGAACTAGACTATATGCCCTGGGATGGCTGAGGCAATTTTCAGGTTTATTGATATAATCCTGCCATAAATACATGATTAATTAAAATTGCATGTAAACACCTTTAAACTCAGAATAAGAGTAGTCACCTTTGGGTTCATCACTCAAGATGCTGTGCACCAAATAACATCTCAAGGCCAGAGACAGTCTGGACAACAATCATTGTCATCTAACAGGACCAGAATTGCACGAAGTATAGAAACTTACGGAGGCTGGACTTGCCATGGCATAATTACCAATCTAAAACTTTCCTTGGGGAAGAAAGTTGTGTTAGATATGCACATAAATTTTGTCTACTTACTTTTTGTCTTTAGATTTGATTTTATTTTGAATCAAGGGCAGGGTTGAAACACAAGGGGGTTCTAAGAACTAATGTCTAGTTATTTATTTTCATAGACTATGCTCTCAGCAAATATTGATTAATACACTAATTGTTTGATTGATTGATTGGGGAGACCTGGAAGATGCCTTTGTAAGTCATGGAACCCAAGTTTACATCCTAAATAAATGATTGTACTTTTGCTCAAGGAGACAGATGATAGGATATTCACTGTAGCACTATTTCTCATAGCAAAAAATTAGAACATCTTAAATGACCATCAACAGATGGAAGGATTTTCAAAATGAGTAAGTGTTCATACAATGGAATACTATACTTGAGGCAAAATTAATGAAATCTCTACATATTAGGAAAAAATTTTGAAAAGATCATGTTAAGTGGAAGTCAAGTTCAAAAGATTAAAGTCCAGCATGTATATAAAGTTAAAAATAAAACCATAAATAAAACTATGATTTATAAACATACATATGTGGTGAAAATATAAATATGTGATTGGGAGGTACGTATAGTTATACGTATTATTTTCAGTATATGATTACCTTTGGGAAAGGAGGCGGGGGATGAGATTGGATGAGGGTCCATTTGTATGTGAAAGACTTGGTTTCATTTTTAAAAAGATGCAAAGCAAATATAACAAAATGTTACATACTTGTTCAAGTACAATGATGGATACATTGATGCCTATTATATTTTTCTGTGTACTTTTGGTAACTTAAAATATTTCATAATGATTTATTAAGGTAAAATAAAAATAAGCCATAAGAAAAGAGATCCTATTCAGTTTCAAAAATTCAAACATAATTTACCCATTGATATTAGTTGAACAGTACAGCAGTAAGTGGAGTAAAATATATGCTATTGAAGTTAAGGGGTTATTTAAGTCTCATTAGCAAACATTTATAGCTCCAGGGAGGCTAATTAGGCAGTAATAAATGTTTTGTTAGAGAAGATGGAGAAGACTGTTTTTCCTTTGACAAAATAAATATTTTTTCTAACTATAATACAAAAGCAAAAGATGCTCAGAAATGCATAAACTGACCTCTCATAAGTAAAAACTATAAAACATAATTTTACACACGTACACATGTAAGCCTATGTGCACATATGATTTAACAACATGATTCTATGCATATTGGTTTACACTTATGTATTATATATGATCCTTTTTTTCTATATTAATTAGCTTACTTTGACAGAAAATTTTGGTAGCTGTGTAGAGTTTCTAAATATGAATATTTATAACTTACTTAACCAATTCCCTACTGTTGGATATTTAAGTGGTTTCTAGACTTAAAAATACATAAATGTAGTGATTTCCTGTTTCATTGGAAATAATATGGTTTAGAAGATCCTTCAATCCCCACATTTTATTTATTGAGCCCCAACATATAAATACACAGAGTTGATTTTTTTTAACGTAAGGAGTCATCCAGGTGATGAGCTAAATTTTTTTATGTATTTTCAGCATGTCTTATGTCCAGGAGACAAAACCACCATAACACCCTGGCCACCTATTAGCATGTCTGGAAGCTGGCATCCCTAGGGTAGGACTACATCCCCACAGTGATTTTTTTCTGCCTACTTTGGAGATAGGGAAAAGGGTTGCCACACTGAAACTGTTCAAAGTGAAATTCTTATGGGATGATTAAATTGTTTAAATACTCTTAAATGGGAATTCTTTCCAAAATACTAATAATATTGATCAATGGATGTATTCTTTTAGTCCTCACAACAACTCTATTAATATATTTCTATTCATGATGAATGTCAGGAGAACCTGCTTTGTGGTAGTTTTAGGGTAGACATAGCAAAATAACCTCGTTGGCCTAAATTTGCCCCCCCCCCAAAAAAAAGACCTTTTGAAAGATGAACATCCATTTGCACTCAAATTAACTACGGGCATATCTTTGGAGACAGGTAGATGCGTGAGTATATGGCAAAGGTCTAGGTAAGAGATGATGAACACAACGCACAATGGAGAACATGAGCAAGTAAAATTTAAGTGAGGGGAAATACCATTAAGCAGCCATGCTTAGTGAAATTCAGGTACTATGGAGGTCATTATTTGATCCACTATCAAGGGCAATGTCACAATTCATTCTTTCAAGTTCAGTTAATATTGATGAGGTATAAACACATGGCTTCCTCCCTTGAAATTATTTCTCCATGTAAACACACCTCTCAATAGCCTAGCAACTCATCTGCCTTCTGCTTTCAAAGCTAGATTTATCATGCATTCCCTTAGATAAAAGGAATGGTTCAGACACGTCTTCAACATCCCTTCCCAAGGTATAAAATCCAAATTTCCGCTCATGGTCAGTGCAAATAACCTTCAACAAACAAATACTTTTCTAAGTTATATTAAGGAGAAAACCTACAGAAAAACCTACTTGAACTGGTTTTACTGAGGCAGGTTCCTGTGTTTGTGTTTGCTGCTGAAGTACAAATAACTCATAGGAGGAAACCCTATGTAACACATAAAATCTGTATGTATTGCCTGGAATCCCTTGGGCCATTATAATTTTTGTAATCAGTGAAGATGATACTGCAATACTGCAGGTAAAAGACGGTTAACGCTTCAACTCTTGTTGTGATGAATTTGATAGGTTTAAAATACATAATAATTGAATGCTGAGGAGGGAAATGGTAGTTAAGAGAGACGGGAGAGAAAAGAGCTGATCTGGAGACTAGGTATGTGGTGAGGCCGATAATTGAGTAAGAACTATAGGAAACGTAGTCCTTCTGTCGGAGACATTCTGGTAAAGAGTGACAAGAGACATAATGATTTCACACAGTTTTGTGGTTTCTTTGAGGTCATGCCTGGACTGGCTTATTTCCAGTCTGGAACTCAGGGGAACTATAAAGGTTGAAAGCATGCACTTGATGGTCATTAAGATAAGGTGTTAGTTAAAACTGTAAGTGGTAAAGTTCTTTGCCTAGGGAGAGTACATAGACTGGCCAGAGCGGTGAACCAAAAGAAGATCCCTGAGAAACTTTTCTCTTTAAAGAGGAGATGCAGAGAAGGCATCCTTACAGAGACTGAGGGCCAGAACTGGGAGAAGAAAAAGAGGACAGTTGTAACTTGAAGTCAAGTATGTGGAGAGTTTCAAAAATATGTGCTGGTCAATAGTGGTAAACAAAACATAGATGCTCCATAAAAGGTTTGAAAAATATCTATTAGGCTTGGCAATATAAAGATTGATGGGCTTTGCTAGGGCAGTTTCAGCAAAAGCCATTTTGTATGAGTTTGGATTACTCAATCCAAATGTATGCAAATTTAAATGTAAATAGGAAGTGAGAAAAGGTAGACAAATGAGTATAGAACACTCGTTAAAAACTTTTTCTGAACTTCTTGCACTTAAGAACATGGGCTACGGGGCTAAGAGAGGGATGTTTTATTTTGTTTTTTGACTGGAAGAAATTTAAGCATGCTTATGAACTACAGAGAAACAACTGGCAGAGGAAGGCATTGAAGGTATAAGAGAGACAGAGGTAGCGGATGGACTGACAGACAGGAAACAGTATCCTTGGTTGCATCAGCAGGACTTGCTAATACTTTTCTTCTCACTGCCTTCCCATGGCACTCTCTATTCACATGCTATTCACCATCTATTCCACCAGATTCCTTGGTAGCATCTGCAACATTACTTATCCATTTATGAGCCTTATTCTTCCAAGCCCTCTCTCAAAATCCTCGAGGAAGAAAAACGGGATAGGCTTGGTGATTGGTGAGTGAAAGCAGAATCTACACCAGAAGTATTTCTCTATTTGGTTGTGTGCTTTTAAATTGCTATATCGGCAATCAAATGACCTAATCAGTTGTGTATCCCCCTTATGATTTGGTATTCCTTGTCCAAAAGCAAGCCCTGTTATTAAAGTGAAACAGTCACAAAAATCTTCATAAGGTGGAGATTTCTACAAAATTCAAGTTATGCACACATCTCATAAAATTTTCTGACTGCCTGCATTGAATTAGGGGAGGTTTAAGGTCACTGTACTATACACATGTATACAGAGAACACACAAAGATATATTACTTTTCTGGTGAAGCAGGAAGTTCTGATATAGCAATAAGGCACAGACACATTTAGGCTAGTCTAAAGGTAGATCTTATGTTTTCAGTTTTTTAATTACCTAGTGAAATGCACAATAGATACACTTTCTCCATTGCTAACCCCCAGCCCACCTCTCAGATTCACTCCTATACCCCCAGGAGTAACCTGGAGGACTGAGGTTTAGAAATTCATGAAGGTGTTCTGCTATTACACGATCATTTTGATAAGCTGAAAGTTTAATGCTTTGTCATTTTAATTTCATTAGTGTATGTGAAATTTAAAATGGTCACAATGTGAAAATTGCATGAAAGCAGCTTTGTCAGAAGGACACGTGACTTCCTTAGATTACTCTGTTCTAGCTTTTCCTCATTCTTCAAATAGTCATACTTTGTATCAATGAACATCTCCTTTTTTTTCTTTTCCCATCTTTGCCTCTTGAAGTTTATGGCTGATATGACAATTCTTTATCCTCTGCCCCCACTCCACAGCCAACTATCGCTACCTTTCAACAGTCGTTCTAGAAGCCTTTTCTGAAATGATCCATCAAAATACCAACCAACAAGTATTGTTAAGCACTAGGGACTATTATTCTGAGGGGTGGGAACGTAGTTTATAGAGCCAACAGTCACTAGCAGCTTTGCTTCATTTTATTTTCTGGCACTTTTCTGTATAGAGAGCGTTACTAACATTTAAAATCTGAGTTGTGAGCCTCAGAAACAGGGCAAAGAATGAGACATGGGCAAGAAAGGTGCTTGTAGCATCAAAATGACCTGGAAGTTCATTGTTGTTTATAGTTTTTCACATCAGAAACTTGGATCTGATGTATTAACATCATTTGAATGACTTCTATTTGAAAAATAGGATTCATAGAGACTCTAAGACACTATAAAAATTTACTTCAAGTGCAAAAAGAAGCATATTAGTAGAGCAAACACCTATGGAAACCTGAAATGAATTTCCTCTCTTGTCATTTTTCTTCACAAATGAAGAACCTTTGTCCTGGAAATGATGATTAGCATATAGCTACTGCAAAGTATATATGCATGTTTTGGAGTTTCTTGGCATAAAATTGAGATTTGTGTCCTCTCTTAAAATTTAAAGAAGAAAAAAAGAGAAACAAAATGACAAAAATAATGTAGTAGGACAAGAAAATAAAAAATAAAATAAGCAAACAAACAGCAAAAAGACAAGCTATGGATCTTTAGATGAAAAGAAATCAGCTAAGCACGCATTTCCATTCACAGAATGGCAGTTCCTACACATGCATATTCAAAGCAACTTTAAATTGTTCAGTTCCTATTGTAGCTACTCCCTTTATTTCTGTAGATTTTTTTTTTCTTGATGGTGGCACAGATGGACTCACAATTGGAGAGAATGTAAAAAGATTCTATTTAGCAGGTGATCTAGGAAAGCTGACCTACCTTCCTCTGGCTTGGTTGATCATTACCTTTGATCAAATAAAAGACCACATG